>NW_026947511.1:0-5282500 GCF_034190915.1 Cavia porcellus
GTTCCCTGACCTCCCCATGCTGACCACACCGCGGTGCTTTGCTCCATCCTACATTGCCACTCACTGCCTATCCTAATTCAGACCCTCCTATTCACACCACCCCCTGACGTTTTTCTCACTCCTACTAGTGAATGTAATGTAACAAACACCCATACAATGCGCACCACCCCGCGATGTTTTTCAGAAACCTATCCTACATTGCCACTGCATGTTCCCTGACCTCCCCATGCTAACCAACCCGCAGGGTGCTTTTCTCCATCCTACATTGCCACTCACTGCCTATCCTAATTCAGACCCTCCGATTCACACCACCCCGTGATGTTTTTCTCACTCCTACTAGTGAATGTAATGTAACAAACACACATAGAATGCGCATCAGCCCGCGATGTTTTTCAGAAACCTATCCTACATTGCCACTGCATGTTCCCTCACCTCCCCATGCTGACCACCCCACGGTGCTTTTCTCCATCCTACATTGCCACTCACTGCCTATCCTAATTCAGACCCTCCGATTCACACCACCCTGTGATGTTTTTATCACTCCTACTAGTCAATGTAATGTAACACACACCCATACAATGCGCACCACCCCGTGATGTTTTTCAGAAAACTATCCTACATTGCCACTGCATATTGTCTGACCTCCCCATGCTGACCACACCGCGGTGCTTTTCTCCATCCTACATTGCCACTCACTGACTATCCTAATTCAGACCCTCCAATTCACACCACCCCGTGATGTTTTTGTCACTCCTACTAGTGAATGTAATGTAACACACACCCATACAATGCGCACCACCTGGTGATGTTTTTCTCACTCCTACTAGTGAATGTAATGTAACACACACCCATACAATGCGCACTACCCCGCGATGTTTTTCAGAAACCTATCCTACATTGCCACTGCATGTGCCCTGACCTCCCCATGCTGACCACCCCGCGGTGCTTTTCTCCATCCTACATTGCCACTCACTGCCTATCCTTATTCAGACCCTCAGATTCACACCACCCGGAGATGTTTTTCTCACTCCTACTAGTGAATGTAATGTAACACACACCCATACAATGAGCACAACCCCGTGATGTTTTTCTACTCCGTCTAGTGAATGTAATGTAACACACACCCATACAATGCGCACCACCCCGCGATGTTTTTCAGAAACCTATCCTACATTGCCACTGCATGTTCCCTGACCTCCCCATGCTGACCACCCCGCGGTGCTTTTCTCCATCTTCTATTGCCACTCACTGCCTATCCTAATTCAGACACTCCGATTCACACCACCCCGTGATGTTTTTCTTACTCCTACTAGTGAATGTAATGTAACACACACCCATACAATGCGCACCACCTCGTGATGTTTTTCTCACTCCTACTAGTGAATGTAATGTAACACACACCCATACAATGCGCACCACCCCTTGATGTTTTTCTCACTCCTACTAGTGAATGTAATGTAACACACACCCATACAATGCGCACCACCCCGCGATGTTTTTCAGAAACCTATCCTATATTGCCACTGCATGTTCCCTGACCTCCGAATGCTGACCACCCCGCGGTGCTTTTCTCCAACCTACATTGCCACTCACTGCGTATCCTAATTCAGACCGTCCGATTCACATCACCCCGTGAGGTTTTTCTCACTCCTACTAGTGAATGTAATGTAAAACACACCCATACAATGCGCACCACCCCGCGATGTTTTTCAGAAACTTATGCTACATTGCCACTGAATGTTCCCTGACCTCCCCATGCTGACCACCCCGCGGTGCTTTTCTCCATCCTACATTGCCACTCACTGCCCATCCTAATTCAGACCCTCCAATTCTCACCCCCCCCGTGATGTTTTTCTCACTCCTACTAGTGAATGTAATGTAACACACACCCATACAATGCGCACCACCCCGCGATGTTTTTCAAAAACCTATCCTACTTTGCCACTGCATGTTCCCTGACCTCCCCATGCTGACAACCCGGCGTGCTTTTCTCCATCCTACATTGCCACTCACTGCCTATCCTTATTCAGACCCTCCGATTCACACCACCCCGTGATGTTTTTCTCACTCCTACTAGTGAATGTAATGTAACACACACCCATACAATGCGAGCCACCCCGTGATGATTTTCTCACTCCTACCTTTTGAATGTAATGTAACACACACCCATACAATGCGCACCACCCCGTGAGGTTTTTCTCACTCTACTAGTTAATGCAATGTAAAACACACCCATACAATGCACACCACCCCGCGATGTTTTTCAGAAACCTATCCTACATTGCCACTGCATGTTGTCTGACCTCCCCATGCTGACCACACCGCGGTGCTTTTCTCCATCCTACATTGCCACTCACTGCGTATCCTAATTCAGACCCTCCGATTCACACCACCCCGTGATGTTTTTCTCACTCCTACTAGTGAATGTAATGTAACACACACCCATACAATGCGCACCACCCCGCCATATTTTTAAAAACCTATCCTACATTGCCACTGCATGTTCCTTGACCTCCCCATGCTGACCACCCCGCGGTGCTTTTCTCCATCCTACATTGCCACTCACTGCCTATCCTAATTCAGATCCTCCGATTCACACCACCCCGTGATGTTTTTCTCACTCCTACTAGTGAATGTAATATAACACACACCCATACAATGCGCACCACCCCGTGATGTTTTTATCACTCCTACTAGTGAATGTAATGTAACACACACCCATACAATGCGCACCACCCCGCGATATTTTTCAGAAACCTATCCTACATTGCCACAGCATGTTCCCTGAACTGACCATGCTGACCACCCCGCGGTGCTTTTCTCCATCCTACATTGCGATTCACTGCCTATCCTAATTCAGACCCTCTGATTCACACCACCCCGTGATGTTTTTCTCACTCCTACTAGTGAATGTCATTTAACACACTCCCATACAATGCGCACCACCACGCGATGTTTTTCAGAAACCTATCCTACATTGCCACTGCATGTTCCCTGACCTCCCCATGCTGACCACCACGCGGTGCTTTTCTCCATCCTACATTGCCACTCACTGCCTATCCTAATACAGACCCTCCGATTCACACCACCCCGTGTTGTTTTTCCCACTGGTACTAGTGAATGTAGTGTAACACACACCCATACAATGCGCACCACCCCGGGATGTTTTTCTCACTCCTACTAGTGAATGTAATGTAACACACACCCATACAATGCGCACCACCCCGCGATGTTTTAAGAAAGCTATCCTACATTGCCACTGCATGTTCCCTGACCTCCCCATGCTGACCAAGCCGCGGTGCTTTTCTCCATCCTACATTGCCACTCACTGCCTATCCTAATTCAGACCCTCCGATTCACACCACCCCGTTATATTTTTCTCACTTCTACTAGTGAATGTAATGTAACACACACCCATACAATGCGCACCACCCCGCGATGTTTTTCAGAAACCTATCCTACATTGCCACTGCATGTTCCCTGACCTCCCCATGCTGACCACCCCGCGGTGCTTTTCTCCATCCTACATTGTCACTCACTGCCTATCATAATTCAGACCCTCCGATTCACACCACCCCGTGATGTTTTTCTCACTCCTACTAGTGAATGTAATGTGACAAACACACATAGAATGCGCACCAGCCCGCGATGTTTTTCAGAAACCTATCCTACATTGCCACTGCATGTTCCCTGACCTCTCCATGCTGACCACCCCACGGTGCTTTTCTCCATCCTACATTGCCACTCACTGCCTATCCTAATTCAGACCCTCCGATTCACAACACCCCGTGATGTTTTTCTCACTCCTACTAGTGAATGTAATGTAACACACACCCATACAATGCGCCCCACGCCGTGATGTTTTTCAGAAAACTATCCTACATTGCCACTGCATGTTCTCTGACCTCCCCATGCTGACCACCCCGCGGTGCTTTTCTCCATCCTACATTGCCACTCACTGACTGTCCTAATTCAGACCCTCCAATTCACACCACCCCGTGATGTTTTTGTCACTCCTACTTGTGAATGTAATGTAACACACACCCATACAATGCGCACCACCTCGTGATGTTTTTCTCACTCCTACTAGTGAATGTACTGTAACACACACCCATACAATGCGCACCACCTCGTGATGTTTTTCTCACTCCTACTAGTGAATGTAATGTAACACACACCCATACAATGCGCACCACCCCGTGATGTTTTTCTCACTCCTACTAGTGAATGTAATGTAACACACACCCATACAATGCGCACCACCCAGTGATGTTTTTCTCACTCCTACTAGTGAATGTACTGTAACACACACCCATACAATGTGCACCACCCCGCCATATTTTTCAGAAACCTATCCTACATTGCCACTGCATGTTCCCTGACCTCCCCATGCTGACCACCCCGCGGTGCTTTTCTCCATCCTACATTGCCACTCACTGCCTATCCTAATACAGACTCTCCGATTCACACAACCCCGTGTTGTTTTTCTCACTGGTACTAGTGAATGTAGTGTAACACACACCCATACAATGCGCACCACCCCGGGATGTTTTTCTCATTCCTACTAGTGAATGTAATGTAACACACACCCATACAATGCGCACCACACTGCGATGTTTTTAAGAAACCTATCCTACATTGCCACTGCATGTTCCCTGACGTCCCCATGCTGACCACCCCGCGGTGCTTTTCTCCATCCTACATTGCCACTCACTGCCTATCCTAATTCAGACCCTCCGATTCACATCACCCCGTGATGTTTTTCTCACTCCTACTAGTGAATGTAATGTAACACACACCCATACAATGCGCACCACCCCGTGAGGTTTTTCAGAAACCTATCCTACATTGCCACTGCATGTTCCCTGACCTCCCCATGCTGACCACCCCGCGGTGCTTTTCTCCATCCTACATTGCCACTCACTGCCTATCCTAATTCAGACCCTCCGATTCACACCACCCCGTGATGTTTTTCTCACTCCTACTAGTGAATGTAATGTGACAAACACACATAGAATGCGCACCACCCCGCGATGTTTTTCAGAAACCTATCCTACATTGCCACTGCATGTTCCCTGACCTCCCCATGCTGACCACCCCGCGGTGCTTTTCTCCATCCTACATTGCCACTCACTGCCTATCCTAATTCAGACCCTCCGATTCACACCACCCCGTGATGTTTTTCTCACTCCTACTAGTGAATGTAATGTAACACACACCCATACAATGCGCCCCACCCCGTGATGTTTTTCAGAAAACTATCCTACATTGCCACTGCATGTTCTCTGACCTCCCCATGCTGACCACCCCGCGGTGCTTTTCTCCATCCTACATTGCCACTCACTGACTATCCTAATTCAGACCCTCCAATTCACACCATCCCGTGATGTTTTTCTCACTCCTACTAGTGAATGTAATGTAACACACACCCATACAATGCGCACCACACCGTGATGTTTTTCTCACTCCTACTAGTGAATGTAATGTAACACACACCCATACAATGCGCACCACCCCGCAATGTTTTTCAGAAACCTATCCTACATTGCCACTGCATGTTCCCTGACCTCCCCATGCTGACCACACCGCGGTGCTTTGCTCCATCCTACATTGCCACTCACTGCCTATCCTAATTCAGACCCTCCTATTCACACCACCCCGTGACGTTTTTCTCACTCCTACTAGTGAATGTAATGTAACACACACCCATACAATGCGTACCACCCCGCGATGTTTTTCAGAAACCTATCCTACATTGCCACTGCATGTTCCCTGACCTCCCCATGCTGACCAACCCGCAGGGTGCTTTTCTCCATCCTACATTGCCACTCCCTGCCTATCCTAATTCAGACCCTCCGATTCACACCACCCCGTGATGTTTTTCTCACTCCTACTAGTGAATGTAATGTAACAAACACCCATACAATGCCCACCACCCCGTGATGTTTTTATCCCTCCTACTAGTGAATGTAATGTAACACACACCCATACAATGCACACCACCCCGCGATGTTTTTCAGAAACCTATCCTACATTGCCACTGCTTGTTCCCTGACCTCTCCATGCTGACCACCCCGCGGTGCTTTTCTCCATCCTACATTGCCATTCGCTGCCTATCCTAATTCAGACCCTCTGATTCACACCACCCCGTGATGTTTTTCTCACTCCTACTCTTGAATGTAATGTAACACACACCCATACAATGCGCACCACCCCGTGATGTTTTTGTCACTCGTACTAGTGAATGTAATGTAACACACACCCATACAATGCGCACCACCCCGCGAAGTTTTTCTCACTCTTTCTATTGAATGTAATGTAACACACACCCATACAATGCGCACCACCCCGTGATGTTTTTCTCACTCCTACTAGTGAATGTAATGTAACACACACCCATACAATGCGCACCACCCCGCGATGTTTTTCAGAAACCTATCCTACATTGCCACTGCATGTTCCCTGACCTCCCCATACTGACAACCCGGCGTGCTTTTCTCCATCCTACATTGCCACTCACTGCCTATCCTAATTCAGACCCTCCGATTCACACCACCCCGTGATGTTTTTCTCACTCCTACTAGTGAATGTAATGTAACACACACACATACAATGCGAGCCACCCCGTGATGATTTTCTCACTCCTACTAGTGAATGTAATGTAACACACACCCATACAATGCGCACCACCCCATGAGGTTTTTCTCACTCTACTAGTTAATGTAATGTAACACACACCCATACAATGCACACCACCCCGCGATGTTTTTCAGAAACCTATCCTACATTGCCACTGCATGTTCCCTGATCTCCACATGCTGACCACACCGCGGTGCTTTTCTCCATCCTACATTGCCACTCACTGCGTATCCTAATTCAGACCCTCCGATTCACACCACCCCATGATGTTTTTCTCAATCCTACTAGTGAATGTAATGTAACACACACCCATACAATGTGCACCACCCCGCCAAATTTTTCAGAAACCTATCCTACATTGCCACTGCATGTTCCCTGACCTCCCCATGCTGACCACCCCGCGGTGCTTTTCTCCATCCTACATTGCCACTCACTGCCTATCCTAATTCAGATCCTCCGATTCACACCACCCCGTGATGTTTTTCTCACTCCTACTAGTGAATGTAATGTAACACACACCCATACAATGCGCACCACCCCGTGATGTTTTTATCACTCCTACTAGTGAATGTAATGTAACACACACCCATACAATGCGCCCCACCCCGCGATGTTTTTCAGAAACCTATCCTACATTGCCACAGCATGTTCCCTGAACTGACCATGCTGACCACCCCGCGGTGCTTTTCTCCATCCTACATTGCCATTCACTGCCTATCCTAATTCAGACCCTCCGATTCACACCACCCCGTGATGTTTTTCTCACTCCTACCAGTGAAAGTAATGTAACAAACACCCATACAATGCACACCACCACGCGATGTTTTCCAGAAACCTATCCTACATTTCCACTGCATGTTCGCTGACCTCCCCATCCTCACCACCCCGCAGTGCTTTTCTCCATCCTACATTGCCACTCACTGCCTAGCCTAATTCAGACCCTCAGATTCACAGCACCCCGTGATGTTTTTCTCACTCCTACAAGTTAATGTAATGTAACACACACCCATACAATGCGCACCACCCCGTGATGTTTTTCTCACTCCTACTAGTGAATGTAATGTAACACACACCGATATAATGCGCACCACCCCGTGATGTTTTTCTCACTCCTACTAGTGAATGTAATGTAACACACACCCATACAATGCGCACCACCCCGTGATGTTTTTCTCACTCCTACTAGTGAATGTAATGTAACACACACCCATACAATGCACACCACCCCGCGATGTTTTTTAGAAACCTATCCTACATTGCCACTGCATGTTCCCTGACCTCCCCATGCTGACCACACCGCGGTGCTTTGCTCCATCCTACATTGCCACTCACTGCCTATCCTAATTCAGACCCTCCTATTCACACCACCCCCTGACGTTTTTCTCACTCCTACTAGTGAATGTAATGTAACACACACATACAATGCGCACCACCCCGCGATGTTTTTCAGAAACCTATCCTACATTGCCACTGCATGTTCCCTGACCTCCCCATGCTAACCAACCCGCAGGGTGCTTTTCTCCATCCTACATTGCCACTCACTGCCTATCCTAATTCAGACCCTCCGATTCACACCACCCCGTGATGTTTTTCTCACTCCTACTAGTGAATGTAATGTAACAAACACACATAGAATGCGCATCAGCCCGCGATGTTTTTCAGAAACCTATCCTACATTGCCACTGCATGTTCCCTCACCTCCCCATGCTGACCACCCCACGGTGCTTTTCTCCATCCTACATTGCCACTCACTGCCTATCCTAATTCAGACCCTCCGATTCACACCACCCTGTGATGTTTTTCTCACTCCTACTAGTGAATGTAATGTAACACACACCCATACAATGCGCACCACCCCGTGATGTTTTTCAGAAAACTATCCTACATTGCCACTGCATGTTGTCTGACCTCCCCATGCTGACCACACCGCGGTGCTTTTCTCCATCCTACATTGCCACTCACTGACTATCCTAATTCAGACCCTCCAATTCACACCAACCCGTGATGTTTTTGTCACTCCTACTAGTGAATGTAATGTAACACACACCCATACAATGCGCACCACCTGGTGATGTTTTTCTCACTCCTACTATTGAATGTAATGTAACACACACCCATACAATGCGCACTACCCCGCGATGTTTTTCAGAAACCTATCCTACATTGCCACTGCATGTGCCCTGACCTCCCCATGCTGACCACCCCGCGGTGCTTTTCTCCATCCTACATTGCCACTCACTGCCTATCCTTATTCAGACCCTCAGATTCACACCACCCGGAGATGTTTTTCTCACTCCTACTAGTGAATGTAATGTAACACACACCCATACAATGCGCACCACCTCGTGATGTTTTTCTCACTCCTACTAGTGAATGTAATGTAACACACACCCATACAATGCGCACAACCCCGTGATGTTTTTCTCACTCCTACTAGTGAATGTAATGTAACAAACACACATAGAATGCGCATCAGCCCGCGATGTTTTTCAGAAACCTATCCTACATTGCCACTGCATGTTCCCTGACCTCCCCATGCTGACAACCCGGCGTGCTTTTCTCCATCCTACATTGCCACTCACTGCCTATCCTAATTCAGACCCTCCGATTCACACCACCCTGTGATGTTTTTCTCACTCCTACTAGTGAATGTAATGTAACACACACCCATACAATGCGCACCACCCCGTGATGTTTTTCAGAAAACTATCCTACATTGCCACTGCATGTTGTCTGACCTCCCCATGCTGACCACACCGCGGTGCTTTTCTCCATCCTACATTGCCACTCACTGACTATCCTAATTCAGACCCTCCAATTCACACCAACCCGTGATGTTTTTGTCACTCCTACTAGTGAATGTAATGTAACACACACCCATACAATGCGCACCACCTGGTGATGTTTTTCTCACTCCTACTATTGAATGTAATGTAACACACACCCATACAATGCGCACTACCCCGCGATGTTTTTCAGAAACCTATCCTACATTGCCACTGCATGTGCCCTGACCTCCCCATGCTGACCACCCCGCGGTGCTTTTCTCCATCCTACATTGCCACTCACTGCCTATCCTTATTCAGACCCTCAGATTCACACCACCCGGAGATGTTTTTCTCACTCCTACTAGTGAATGTAATGTAACACACACCCATACAATGCGCACCACCTCGTGATGTTTTTCTCACTCCTACTAGTGAATGTAATGTAACACACACCCATACAATGCGCACCACCCCGTGATGTTTTTCTCACTCCTACTAGTGAATGTAATGTAACACACACCCATACAATGCGCACAACCCCGCGATGTTTTTCAGAAACCTATCCTACATTGCCACTGCATGTTCCCTGACCTCCGAATGCTGACCACCCCGCGGTGCTTTTCTCCATCCTACATTGCCACTCACTGCCTATCCTAATTCAGACTGTCCGATTCACATCACCCCGTGAGGTTTTTCTCACTCCTACTAGTGAATGTAATGTAAAACACACCCATACAATGCGCACCACCCCGCGATGTTTTTCAGAAACTTATGCTACATTGCCACTGAATGTTCCCTGACCTCCCCATGCTGACCACCCCGCGGTGCTTTTCTCCATCCTACATTGCCACTCACTGCCTATCCTAATTCAGACCCTCCAATTCACACCCCCCCCCGTGATGTTTTTCTCACTCCTACTAGTGAATGTAATGTAACACACACCCATACAATGCGCACCACCCCGCGATGTTTTTCAGAAACCTATCCTACTTTGCCACTGCATGTTCCCTGACCTCCCCATGCTGACAACCCGGCGTGCTTTTCTCCATCCTACATTGCCACTCACTGCCTATCCTAATTCAGACCCTCCGATTCACACCACCCCGTGATGTTTTTCTCACTCCTACTCTTGAATGTAATGTGACACACACCCATACAATGCGCACCACCCCGTGATGTTTTTGTCACTCGTACTAGTGAATGTAATGTAACACACACCAATACAATGCGCACCACCCCGCGAAATTTTCTCACTCCTTCTATTGAATGTAATGTAACACACACCCATACAATGCGCACCACCCCGCGATGTTTTTCTCCTTCCTACAAGTGAATGTAATGTAACACACACCCATACAATGCGCACCACCCCGTGATGTTTTTCTCACTCCTACTAGTGAATGTAATGTAACACACACCCATACAATGCGCACCACCCCGCGATGTTTTTCAGAAACCTATCCTACATTGCCACTGCATGTTCCCTGACCTCCCCATACTGACAACCCGGCGTGCTTTTCTCCATCCTACATTGCCACTCACTGCCTATCCTAATTCAGACCGTCCGATTCACACCACCCCGTGATGTTTTTCTCACTCCTACTAGTGAATGTAATGTAACACACACCCATACAATGCGAGCCACCCCGTGATGATTTTCTCACTTCTACTAGTGAATGTAATGTAACACACAACCATACAATGCGCACCACCCCGTGAGGTTTTTCTCACTCTACTAGTTAATGTAATGTAACACACACCAATACAATGCACACCACCCCGCGATGTTTTTCAGAAACCTATCCTACATTGCCACTGCATGTTCCCTGACCTCCCCATGCTGACCACACCGCGGTGCTTTTCTCCATCCTACATTGCCACTCACTGCGTATCCTAATTCAGACCCTCCGATTCACACCACCCCGTGATGTTTTTCTCACTCCTACTAGTGAATGTAATGTAACACACACCCATACAATGTGCACCACCCCGCCATATTTTTCAGAAACCTATCCTACATTGCCACTGCATGTTCCCAGACCTCCCCATGCTGACCACCCCGCGATGCTTTTCTCCATCCTACATTGCCACTCACTGCCTATCCTAATTCAGATCCTCCGATTCACACCACCCCGTGATGTTTTTCTCACTCCTACTAGTGAATGTAATGTAACACACACCCATACAATGCGCACCACCCCGTGATGTTTTTCTCACTCCTACTAGTGAATGTAATGTAACACACAGCCATACAATGCGCACCACCCCGCGATGTTTTTCAGAAACCTATCCTACATTGCCACTGCATGTTCCCTGACCTCCCCATGCTGACCACCCCGCGGTGCTTTTCTCCATCCTACATTGCCATTCGCTGCCTATCCTAATTCAGACCCTCCGATTCACACCACCCCGTGATGTTTTTCTCACTCCTACTCTTGAATGTAATGTAACACACACCCATACAATGCGCACCACCCCGTGATGTTTTTGTCACTCGTACTAGTGAATGTAATGTAACACACACCCATACAATGCGCACCACCCCGCGAAGTTTTTCTCACTCCTTTTATTGAATGTAATGTAACACACACCCATACAATGCGCACCACCCCGCGATGTTTTTCTCACTCCTACAAGTGAATGTAATGTAACACACACCCATACAATGTGCACCACCCCGTGATGTTTTTCTCACTCCTACTAGTGAATGTAATGTAACACACACCCATACAATGCGCACCACCCCGCGATGTTTTTCAGAAACCTATCCTACGTTGCCACTGCATGTTCCCTGACCTCCCCATACTGACAACCCGGCGTGCTTTTCTCCATCTTACATTGCCACTCACTGCCTATCCTAATTCAGACCCTCCGATTCACACCACCCCGTGATGTTTTTCTCACTCCTAATAGTGAATGTAATGTAACACACACCCATACAATGCGAGCCACCCCGTGATGATTTTCTCACTTCTACTAGTGAATGTAATGTAACACACAACCATACAATGCGCACCACCCCGTGAGGTTTTTCTCACTCTACTAGTTAATGTAATGTAACACACACCAATACAATGCACACCACCTCGCGATGTTTTTCAGAAACCTATCCTACATTGCCACTGCATGTTCCCTGACCTCCCCATGCTGACCACACCGCGGTGCTTTTCTCCATCCTACATTGCCACTCACTGCGTATCCTAATTCAGACCCTCCGATTCACACCACCCCGTGATGTTTTTCTCACTCCTACTAGTGAATGTAATGTAACACACACCCATACAATGTGCACCACCCCGCCATATTTTTCAGAAACCTATCCTACATTGCCACTGCATGTTCCCTGACCTCCCCATGCTGACCACCCCGCGATGCTTTTCTCCATCCTACATTGCCACTCACTGCCTATCCTAATTCAGATCCTCCGATTCACACCACCCCGTGATGTTTTTCTCACTCCTACTAGTGAATGTAATGTAACACACACCCATACAATGCGCACCACCCCGTGATGTTTTTATCACTCCTACTAGTGAATGTAATGTAACACACACCCATACAATGCGCACCACCCCGCGATGTTTTTCAGAAACCTATCCTACATTGCCACAGCATGTTCCCTGAACTGACCATGCTGACCACCCCGCGGTGCTTTTCTCCATCCTACATTGCGATTCACTGCCTATCCTAATTCAGACCCTCCGATTCACACCACCCCGTGATGTTTTTCTCACTCCTACTAGTGAATGTCATTTAACACACTCCCATACAATGCGCACCACCACGCGATGTTTTTCAGAAACCTATCCTACATCGCCAATGCATGTTCCCTGACCTCCCCGTGCTGACCACAACGCGGTGCTTTTCTCCATCCTACATTGTCACTCACTGCCTATCCTAATACAGACCCTCCGATTCACACCACCCCGTGTTGTTTTTCTCACTGGTACTAGTGAATGTAGTGTAACACACACCCATACAATGCGTACCACCCCGGGATGTTTTTCTCACTCCTACTAGTGAATGTAATGTAACACACACCCATTCAATGCGCACTACCCCGCGATATTTTTAAAAACCTATCCTACATTGCCACTGCATGTTCCCTGACCTCCCCATGCTGACCACCCCGCGGTGCTTTTCTCCATCCTACATTGCCACTCACTGACTATCCTAATTCAGACCCTCCAATTCACACCACCCCGTGATGTTTTTGTCACTCCTACTTGTGAATGTAATGTAACACACACCCATACAATGCGCACCACCTCGTGATGTTTTTCTCACTCCTACTAGTGAATGTAATGTAACACACACCCATACAATGCGCACTACCCCGTGATGTTTTTCTCACTCCTACTAGTGAATGTAATGTAACACACACCCATACAATGCGCACCACCCCGCGATGTTTTTCAGAAACCTATCCTACATTGCCACTGCATGTTCCCTGACCTCCCCATGCTGACCACCCCGCGGTGCTTTTCTCCATCCTACATTGCCACTCACTGCCTATCCTAATCCAGACCCTCCGATTCACACCACCCCGTGATGTTTTTCTCACTCCTACTAGTGAATGTAATGTGACAAACACACATAGAATGCGCACCAGCCCGCGATGTTTTTCAGAAACCTATCCTACATTGCCACTGCATGTTCCCTGACCTCCCCTTGCTGACCACCCCACGGTGCTTTTCTCCATCCTACATTGCCACTCACTGCCTATCCTAATTCAGACCCTCCGATTCACACCACCCGGTGATGTTTTTCTCACTCCTACTAGTGAATGTAATGTAACACACACCCATACAATGCGCCCCACCCCGTGATGTTTTTCAGAAAACTATCCAACATTGCCACTGCATGTTCTCTGACCTCCCCATGCTGACCACCCCGCGGTGCTTTTCTCCATCCTACATTGCCACTCACTGACTATCCTAATTCAGACCCTCCAATTCACACCACCCCGTGATATTTTTGTCACTCCTACTTGTGAATGTAATGTAACACACACCCATACATTGCGCACCACCTCGTGATGTTTTTCTCACTCCTACTAGTGAATGTAATGTAACACACACCCATACAATGTGCACCACCCCGTGATGTTTTTCTCACTCCTACTAGTGAATGTAATGTAACACACACCCATACAATGCGCACCACCCCGCGATGTTTTTCAGAAACCTATCCTACATTGCCACTGCATGTTCCCTGACCTCCCCATGCTGACCACCCCGCGGTGCTTTTCTCCATCCTACATTGCCACTCACTGCCTATCCTAATTCAGATCCTCCGATTCACACCACCCCGTGATGTTTTTCTCACTCCTACTAGTGAATGTAATGTAACACACACCCATACAATGCCAACCACCCCGTGATGTTTTTATCCCTCCTACTAGTGAATGTAATGTAACACACACCCATACAATGCGCACCACCCCGCGATGTTTTTCAGAAACCTATCCTACATTGCCACAGCATGTTCCCTGAACTGACCATGCTGACCACCCCGCGGTGCTTTTCTCCATCCTACATTGCCATTCGCTGCCTATCCTAATTCAGACCCTCCGATTCACACCACCCCGTGATGTTTTTCTCACTCCTACTCTTGAATGTAATGTAACACACACCCATACAATGCGCACCACCCCGTGATGTTTTTGTCACTCGTACTAGTGAATGTAATGTAACACACACCCATACAATGCGCACCACCCCGCGATGTTTTTCTCACTCCTACAAGTGAATGTAATGTAACACACACCCATACAATGTGCACCACCCCGTGATGTTTTTCTCACTCCTACTAGTGAATGTAATGTAACACACACCCATACAATGCGCACCACCCCGCGATGTTTTTCAGAAACCTATCCTACGTTGCCACTGCATGTTCCCTGACCTCCCCATACTGACAACCCGGCGTGCTTTTCTCCATCCTACATTGCCACTCACTGCCTATCCTAATTCAGACCCTCCGATTCACACCACCCCGTGATGTTTTTCTCACTCCTAATAGTGAATGTAATGTAACACACACCCATACAATGCGAGCCACCCCGTGATGATTTTCTCACTTCTACTAGTGAATGTAATGTAACACACAACCATACAATGCGCACCACCCCGTGAGGTTTTTCTCACTCTACTAGTTAATGTAATGTAACACACACCAATACAATGCACACCACCCCGCGATGTTTTTCAGAAACCTATCCTACATTGCCACTGCATGTTCCCTGACCTCCCCATGCTGACCACACCGCGGTGCTTTTCTCCATCCTACATTGCCACTCACTGCGTATCCTAATTCAGACCCTCCGATTCACACCACCCCGTGATGTTTTTCTCACTCCTACTAGTGAATGTAATGTAACACACACCCATACAATGTGCACCACCCCGCCATATTTTTCAGAAACCTATCCTACATTGCCACTGCATGTTCCCAGACCTCCCCATGCTGACCACCCCGCGATGCTTTTCTCCATCCTACATTGCCACTCACTGCCTATCCTAATTCAGATCCTCCGATTCACACCACCCCGTGATGTTTTTCTCACTCCTACTAGTGAATGTAATGTAACACACACCCATACAATGCGCACCACCCTGTGATGTTTTTCTCACTCCTACTAGTGAATGTAATGTAACACACAGCCATACAATGCGCACCACCCCGCGATGTTTTTCAGAAACCTATCCTACATTGCCACTGCATGTTCCCTGACCTCCCCATGCTGACCACCCCGCGGTGCTTTTCTCCATCCTACATTGCCATTCGCTGCCTATCCTAATTCAGACCCTCCGATTCACACCACCCCGTGATGTTTTTCTCACTCCTACTCTTGAATGTAATGTAACACACACCCATACAATGCGCACCACCCCGTGATGTTTTTGTCACTCGTACTAGTGAATGTAATGTAACACACACCCATACAATGCGCACCACCCCGCGAAGTTTTTCTCACTCCTTTTATTGAATGTAATGTAACACACACCCATACAATGTGCACCACCCCGCGATGTTTTTCTCACTCCTACAAGTGAATGTAATGTAACACACACCCATACAATGTGCACCACCCCGTGATGTTTTTCTCACTCCTACTAGTGAATGTAATGTAACACACACCCATACAATGCGCACCACTCCGCGATGTTTTTCAGAAACCTATCCTACGTTGCCACTGCATGTTCCCTGACCTCCCCATACTGACAACCCGGCGTGCTTTTCTCCATCTTACATTGCCACTCACTGCCTATCCTAATTCAGACCCTCCGATTCACACCACCCCGTGATGTTTTTCTCACTCCTAATAGTGAATGTAATGTAACACACACCCATACAATGCGAGCCACCCCGTGATGATTTTCTCACTTCTACTAGTGAATGTAATGTAACACACAACCATACAATGCGCACCACCCCGTGAGGTTTTTCTCACTCTACTAGTTAATGTAATGTAACACACACCAATACAATGCACACCACCCCGCGATGTTTTTCAGAAACCTATCCTACATTGCCACTGCATGTTCCCTGACCTCCCCATGCTGACCACACCGCGGTGCTTTTCTCCATCCTACATTGCCACTCACTGCGTATCCTAATTCAGACCCTCCGATTCACACCACCCCGTGATGTTTTTCTCACTCCTACTAGTGAATGTAATGTAACACACACCCATACAATGTGCACCACCCCGCCATATTTTTCAGAAACCTATCCTACATTGCCACTGCATGTTCCCTGACCTCCCCATGCTGACGACCCCGCGATGCTTTTCTCCATCCTACATTGCCACTCACTGCCTATCCTAATTCAGATCCTCCGATTCACACCACCCCGTGATGTTTTTCTCACTCCTACTAGTGAATGTAATGTAACACACACCCATACAATGCGCACCACCCCGTGATGTTTTTATCACTCCTACTAGTGAATGTAATGTAACACACACCCATACAATGCGCACCACCCCGCGATGTTTTTCAGAAACCTATCCTACATTGCCACAGCATGTTCCCTGAACTGACCATGCTGACCACCCCGCGGTGCTTTTCTCCATCCTACATTGCGATTCACTGCCTATCCTAATTCAGACCCTCCGATTCACACCACCCCGTGATGTTTTTCTCACTCCTACTAGTGAATGTCATTTAACACACTCCCATACAATGCGCACCACCACGCGATGTTTTTCAGAAACCTATCCTACATCGCCAATGCATGTTCCCTGACCTCCCCATGCTGACCACCACGCGGTGCTTTTCTTCATCCTACATTGCCACTCACGGCCTATCCTAATACAGACCCTCCGATTCACACCACCCCGTGTTGTTTTTCTCAATGGTACTAGTGAATGTAGTGTAACACACACCCATACAATGCGCACCACCCCGGGATGTTTTTCACACTCCTACTAGTGAAAGTAATGTAACACACACACATACAATGCGCACCACCCCGCGATGTTTTTAAGAAACCTATCCTACATTGCCACTGCATGTTCCCTGACCTCCGCATGCTGACCACCCCGCGGTGCTTTTCTCCATCCTACATTGCCACTCACTGCCTATTCTAATTCAGACCCTCCGATTCACACCACACCGTGATGTTTTTCTCACTCCTACTAGTGAATGTAATGTAACACACACCCATACAATGCGCACCACCCCGCGATGTTTTTCAGAAACCTATCCTACATTGCCACTGCATGTTCCCTGACCTCCCCATGCTGACCACCCCGCGGTGCTTTTCTCCATCCTACATTGCCACTCACTGCCTATCCTAATTCAGACCCTCCGATTCACACCACCCCGTGATGTTTTTATCACTCCTATTAGTGAATGTAATGTGACAAACACACATAGAATGCGCACCAGCCCGCGATGATTTTCAGAAACCTATCCTGCATTGCCACTGCATGTTCCCTGACCTCCCCATGCTGACCATCCCACGGTGCTTTTCTCCATCCTACATTGCCACTCACTGCCTATCCTAATTTAGACCCTCCGATTCACACCACCCCGTGATGTTTTTCTCACTCCTACCAGTGAATGTAATGTAACACACACCCATACAATGCGCCCCACCCCGTGATGTTTTTCAGAAAACTATCCTACATTGCCACTGCTTGTTCTCTGACCTCCCCATGCTGAACACCCCGCGGTGCTTTTCTCCATCCTACATTGCCACTCACTGACTATCCTAATTCAGACCCTCCAATTCACACCACCCCGTGATGTTTTTTCACTCCTACTTGTGAATGTAACGTAACACAAACCCATACAATGCGCACCACCCCGTGATGTTTTTCTCACTCCTACTAGTGAATGTAATGTAACACACACCCATACAATGCGCACCACCCCGCGATGTTTTTCTCACTCATACAAGTGAATGTAATGTAACACACACCCATACAATGCGCACCACCCCGCGATGCTTTTCAGAAACTTATCCTAAATTGCCACTGCATGTTCCCTGACCTCCCCATGCTGACCACCCCGCGGTGCTTTTCTCCATCCTACATTGCCACTCACTGCCTATCCTAATTCAGACCCTCCGATTCACACCACCCCGTGATGTTTTTCTCACTCCTACTAGTGAATGTAACGTAACACACACCCATACAATGCGAGCCACCCCGTGATGATTTTCTCACTCCTACCAGTGAATGTAATGTAACACACACCCATACAATGCGCACCACCCCGTGAGGTTTTTCTCACTCTACTAGTTAATGTAATGTAACACATAACCATACAATGCACACCACCCCGCGATGTGTTTCAGAAACCTATCCTACATTGCCACTGCATGTTTCCTGACCTCCCCATGTTGACCACACCGCGGTGCTTTTCTCCATCCTACATTTCCACTCACTGCGTATCCTAATTCAGACCCTCCGATTCACACCACCCCGTGATGTTTTTCTCACTCCTACTAGTGAATGTAATGTAACACACACCCATACAATGCGCACCACCCCGTGATGTTTTTATCACTCCTACTAGTGAATGTAATGTAACACAAACCCATACAATGCGCACCACCCCGCGATGTTTTTCAGAAACCTATCCTACATTGCCACAGCATGTTCCCTGAACTGACCATGCTGACCACCCCGCGGTGCTTTTCTCCATCCTACATTGCCATTCACTGCCTATCCTAATTCAGACCCTCCGATTCACACCACCCCGTGATGTTTTTCTCACTCCTACTAGTGAATGTAATGTAACACACACCCATACAATGCGCACCACCCCGCGATGTTTTTTAGAAACCTATCCTACATTGCCACTGCATGTTCCCTGACCTCCCCATGCTGACCACCCCACGGTGCTTTTCTCCATCCTACATTGCCACTCACTGCCTATCCTAATTCAGACCCTCCGATTCACACCACCCCGTGATGTTTTTCTCACTCCTACTAGTGAATGTAATGTAACACACACCCATACAATGCGCCCCACCCCGTGATATTTTTCAGAAAACTATCCTACATTGCCACTGAATGTTCTCTGACCTCCCCATGCTGACCAACCCGCGGTGCTTTTCTCCATCCTACATTGCCACTCACTGCCTATCCTAATTCAGACCCTCCGATTCACACCACCCCGTGATGTTTTTCTCACTCCTACTAGTGAATGTAACGTAACACACACCCATACAATGCGCACCACCTCGTGATGTTTTTCTCACTCCTACTGGTGAATGTAATGTAACACACACCCATACAATGCGCACCACCCCGTGATGTTTTTCTCACTCCTACTAGTGAATGTAATGTAACACACACCCATACAATGCGCACCACACCGCGATGTTTTTCAGAAACCTATCCTACATTGCCACTGCATGTTCCCTGACCTCCGAATGCTGACCACCCGCGGTGCTTTTCTCCATCCTACATTGCCACTCACTGCCTATCCTAATTCAGACCGTCCGATTCACATCAGCCCGTGATGTTTTTCTCACTCCTACTAGTGAATGTAATGTAACACACACCCATACAATGCGCACCACACCGTGATGTTTTTCTCACTCCTACTAGTGAATGTAGTGTAACACACACCCATACAATGCGCACCACCCCGCGATGTTTTTCAGAAACCTATCCTACATTGCCACTGCATGTTCCCTGACCTCCGAATGCTGACCACCCCGCGGTGCTTTTCTCCATCCTACATTGCCACTCACTGCGTATCCTAATTCAGACCCTCCGATTCACACCACCCCGTGATGTTTTTCTCACTCCTACTAGTGAATGTAATGTAACACACACCCATACAATGCGCACCACCCCGCCATATTTTTCAGAAACCTATCCTACATTGCCACTGCATGTTCCCTGACCTCCCCATGCTGACCACACCGCGGTGCTTTTTTCCATCCTACATTGCCACTCACTGCCTATCCTAATTCAGATCCTCCGATTCACACCACCCCGTGATGTTTTTCTCACTCCTACTAGTCAATGTAATGTAACACACACCCATACAATGCGAGCCACCCCGTGATGATTTTCTCACTCCTACCTTTTGAATGTATTGTAACACACACCCATACAATGCGCACCACACCGTGAGGTTTTTCTCACTCTACTAGTTAATGCAATGTAACACACACCCATACAATGCACACCACCCCGCGATGTTTTTCAGAAACCTATCCTACATTGCCACTGCATGTTCCCTGACCGCCCCATGCTGACCACACCGCGGTGCTTTTCTCCATCCTACATTGCCACTCACTGCCTATCCTAATTCAGACCCTCCGATTCACACCACCCCGTGATGTTTTTCTCACTCCTACTAGTGAATGTAATGTAACACACACCCATACAATGCGCACCACCCCGCGATGTTTTTCAGAAACCTATCCTACATTGCCACAGCATGTTCCCTGAACTGACCATGCTGACCACCCCGCGGTGCTTTTCTCCATCCTACATTGCCATTCACTGCCTATCCTAATTCAGACCCTCCGATTCACACCACCCCGTGATGTTTTTCTCACTCCTACTAGTGAATGTCATTTAACACACACCCATACAATGCGCACCACCACGCGATGTTTTTCAGAAACCTATCCTACATTGCCACTGCATGTTCCCTGACCTCCCCATGCTGACCACCACGTGGTGCTTTTCTCCATCCTACATTGCCACTCACTGCCTATCCTAATGCAGACCCTCCGATTCACACCACCTCGTGTTGTTTTTCTCACTGGTACTAGTGAATGTAGTGTAACACACACCCATACAATGCGCACCACCCCGGGATGTTTTTCTCACTCCTACTAGTGAATGTAATGTAACACACACCCATACAATGCGCACCACCCCGCGATGTTTTTAAGAAACCTATCCTACATTGCCACTGCATGTTCCCTGACCTGCCCATGCTGACCACCCCGCGGTGCTTTTCTCCATCCTACATTGCCACTCACTGCCTATCCTAATTCAGACCCTCCGATTCACACCACCCCGTGATGTTTTTCTCACTCCTACTAGTGAATGTAATGTAACACACACCCATACAATGCGCACCACCCCGTGATGTTTTTCTCACTCCTACGAGTGAATCTAATGTAACACACACCCATACAATGCGCACCACCCCGCGATGTTTTTCTCACACCTACTAGTGAATGTAATGTAACACACACCCATACAATGCGTACCACCCCGTGATGTTTTTCTCACTCCTACTAGTGAATCTAATGTAACACACACCCATACAATGCGCACCACCCCGTGATGTTTTTCACTCCTACTAGTGAATGTAATGTAACACACACCCAAACAATGCGCACCACCCCGTGATGTTTTTCTCACTCCTACTAGTGAATGTAATGTAACACACACCCATACAATGCGCCCCACCCCGTGATGTTTTTCAGAAAACTATCCTACATTGCCACTGCATGTTCTCTGACCTCCCCATGCTGACCACCCCGCGGTGCTTTTCTCCATCCTACATTGCCACTCACTGACTATCCTAATTCAGACCCTCCAATTCACACCACCCCGTGATGTTTTTGTCACTCCTACTAGTGAATGTAATGTAACACACACCCATACAATGCGCACCACCCCGTGATGTTTTTCTCAATCCTACTATTGAATGTAATGTAACACATACCCATTCAATGCGCACTACCCCGCGATGTTTTTTCAGAAACCTATCCTACATTGCCACTCACTGCCTATCCTTATTCAGACCCTCAGATTCACACCACCCCGTGATGTTTTTCTCACTCCTACTAGTGAATGTAATGTAACACACACCCATACAATGCGCACCACCCCGCGATGTTTTTCAGAAACTTATGCTACATTGCCACGGCATGTTTCCTGACCTCCACATGCTGACCACCCCGCGGTGCTTTTCTCCATCCTACATTGCCTCTCACTGCCTATCCTAATTCAGACCCTCCGATTCACACCACCCCGTGATGTTTTTCTCACTCCTACTAGTGAATGTAATGTAACACATACCCATACAATGCGTACCACCCCGCGATGTTTTTCAGAAACCTATCCTACATTGCCACTGCATGTTCCCTGACCTCCCCATGCTGACAACCCGGCGTGCTTTTCTCCATCCTACATTGCCACTCACTGCCTATCCTAATTCAGACCCTCCGATTCACACCACCCCGTGATGTTTTTCTCACTCCCACTAGTGAATGTAATGTAAGACACACCCATACAATGCGAGCCACCCCGTGATGATTTTCTCACTCCTACTAGTGAATGTAATGTAACACACACCCATACAATGCGCACCACCCCGTGAGGTTTTTCTCACTCTACTAGTTAATTTAATGTAACACACACCCATACAATGCACACCACCCCGCGATGTTTTTCAGAAACCTATCCTACATTGCCACTGCATGTTCCCTGACCTCCCCATGCTGACCACACCGTGGTGCTTTTCTCCATCCTACATTGCCACTCACTGCGTATCCTAATTCAGACCCTCCGATTCACACCACCCCATGATGTTTTTCTCACTCCTACTAGTGAATGTAATGTAACACACACCCATACAATGCGCACCACCCCGCCATATTTTTCAGAAACCTATCCTACATTGCCACTGCATGTTCCCTGACCTCCCCATGCTGACTACCCCGCGGTGCTTTTCTCCATCCTACATTGCCACTCACTGCCTATCCTAATTCAGACTCTCTGATTCACACCACCCCGCGATGTTTTTCTCACTCCTACTAGTGAATGTCATTTAACACACACCCATACAATGCGCACCACCACGCGATGTTTTTCAGAAACCTATCCTACATTGCCACTGCATGTTCCCTGACCTCCCCATGCTGACCACCACGCGGTGCTTTTCTCCATCCTAAATTGCCACTCACTGCCTATCCTAATACAGACGCTCCGATTCACACCACCCCGTGATGTTTTTCTCACTCCTACTAGTGAATGTAATGTAACACACACCCATACAATGCTCACCACCCCGTGTTGTTTTTCTCACTGGTACTAGTGAATGTAGTGTAACACACACCCATACAATGCACACCACCCCGGGATGTTTTTCTCACTCCTACTAGTGAATGTAATGTAACACACACCTATACAATGCGCATACCCCGCGATGTTTTTCAGAAACCTATCCTACATTGCCACTGCATGTTCCCTGACCTCCCCATGCTGACCAAACCGCGGTGCTTTTCTCCATCCTACATTGCCACTCACTGGCTATCCTAATTCAGACCCTCCGATTCACACCACCCCGTGATGTTTTTCTCACTCCTACTAGTGAATGTAATGTAACACACACCCATACAATGCGCACCACCCCGTGATGTTTTTATCACTCCTACTAGTGAATGTAATGTAACACACACCCATACAATGCGCACCACCCCGTGATGTTTTTCTCACTCCTACTAGTGAATGTAATGTAACACACACCCATACAATGCGCACCACCCCGTGATGTTTTTCTCACTCCTACTAGTGAATGTAATGTAACACACACCCATACAATGCGCACCAAACGGTAATGTTTTTCTCACTCCTACTAGTGAATGTAATGTAACACACACCCATACAATGCGCACCACCCCGTGATGTTTTTCTCACTCCTACTAGTGAATGTAATGTAACACACACCCATATAATGCGCACCACCCCGTGATGTTTTTCTCACTAATATTAGTGAATGTAATGTAACACACACCCATACAATGCGCACCACCCCGTGATGTTTTTCTCACTCCTACTAGTGAATGTAATGTAATACACACCCGTACAATGCACACCACCCCGCGATGTTTTTTAGAAACCTATCCTACATTGCCACTGCATGTTCCCTGACCTCCCCATGCTGACCACACCGCGGTGCTTTTCTCCATCCTACATTGCCACTCACTGCCTATCCTAATTCAGACCCTCCTATTCACACCACCCCGTGATGTTTTTCTCACTCCTACTAGTGAATGTAATGTAACACACACCCATACAATGCGCACCACCCCGCGATGTTTTTCAGAGACCTATCGTACATTGAAACTGCATGATCCCTGACCTCCCCATGCTGACCACCCTGCGATGCTTTTCTCCATCCTACATTGCCACTCACTGCCTATCCTAATTCAGACCCTCCGATTCACACCACCCCGTGATGTTTTTCTCACTCCTACTACTGAATGTAATGTAACACACACCCATACAATGCGCACCACCCTGTGATGTTTTTCTCACTCCTACTAGTGAATGTAATGTAACACACACCCATACAATGCGCACCACCCCGCGATGTTTTTCAGAAACCTGTCCTACATTGCCACTGCATGTTCCCTGACCTCCGCATGCTGACCACCCCACGGTGCTTTTCTCCATCCTACATTGCCACTCACTGCCTATCCTAATTCACACCCTCCGATTCACACCACCCCATGATGTTTTTCTCACACCTACTAGTGAATGTAATGTAACACACACCCATAAAATGCGCACCACCCCGTGATGTTTTTCAGAAAACTATCATACATTGCCACTGCATGTTCCCTGACCTCCCCATGCTGACCACCCCGTGGTGCTTTTCTCCATACTACATTGCAACTCACTGCCTATCCTAATTCAGACCCTCCGATTCACACCACCCCGTGATGTTTTTCTCACTCCTACTAGTGAATGTAATGTAACAAGCACCCATGCAATGCGCACCACCCCGTGATGTTTTTCTCACTCCTACTAGTGAATGTAATGTAACACACACCCATACAATGCGCACCACCCCGCCATGTTTTTCCGAAACCTATCCTACATTGCCACTGCCTGTTCCCTAACCTCCCCATGCTGACCACCCCGCGGTGCTTTTCTCCATCCTACATTGCCACTCACTGCCTATCCTAATTCAGACCCTCCGATTCACACCACCCCGTGATGTTTTTCTCACTCCTACTCGTGAATGTAATGTAACACACACCCATACAATGAGCACCACCCCGTGATGTTTTTCTCACACCTACTAATGAATGTAATGTAACATACACCCATACAATGCGCACCACCCCGCGATGTTTTTCAGAAACCCATCCTACATTGCCACTGCATATTCCCTGACCTCCCCATGCTGACCACCCCGCGGTGCTTTTCTCCATCCTACATTGCCACTCACTGCCTATCCTAATTCAGAACTTCCGATTGACACCACCCCGTGATGTTTTTCTCACTCCTACTAGTGAATGTAATGTAACACACACCCATACAATGCGCACCACCCCGTGATGATTTTCTCACTCCTACTAGTGAATGTAATGTAACACACACCCATACAATGCGCACCACCCCGTGATGTTTTTCTCACTCCTACTAGTTAATGTAATGTAATACACACCCATGCAATGCACACCACACCGCGATGTTTTTCAGAAACCTATCCTACATTGCGACTGCATGTTCTCTGACCTCCCCATGCTGATCACCCCGCGGTGCTTTTCTCCATCCTACATTGCCACTCATTGCCTATCCTAATTCAGACCCTCCGATTCACACCACCCCGTGATGTTTTTCTCACTCCTACTAGTGAACATAATGTAACACACACCCATACAATGCGCACCACCCCGCGATGTTTTTCAGAAACCTATCCTACATTGTCACTGCATGTTCCCTGACCTCCCCATGCTGACCACCCCGTGGTGCTTTTCTTCATCCTACATTGCCACTCACTGCCTATCCTAATTCAGACCGTCCCATTCACATCACCCCGTGATGTTTTTCTCATTCCTAGCAGTGAATGTAATGTAACACACACCTATACAATGCACACCACCCCGTGATGTTTTTCTCAGTCCTACTAGTGAATGTAATGTAACACACACCATTACAATGCGCACCACCCCGTGATGTTTTTCTCACTCCTACTAGTGAATGTAATGTAACACACACCCATACAATGCACACGACCCCGCGATGTTTTTCAGAAACCTATCCTACATTGCCACTGCATGTTCTCTGTCCTGCCCATGCTGACCACCCCTCAGTGCTTTTCTCCATCCTACATTGCCACTCACTGCCTATCCTAATTCAGACCCTCCGATTCACACCACCCCGTGATGTTTTTCTCACTCCTACTAGTGAATGTAATGTAACACACACCCATACAATGCACACCACCCCGCGATGTTTTTCAGAAACCTATCCTACATTGCCACTGCATGTTCCCTGACCTCCAAATGCTGACCACCCCGCGGTGCTTTTCTCCATCCTACATTGCCACTCACTGCCTATCCTAATTCAGACCCTCCAATTCACACCACCCCGTGATCTTTTTCTCATTCCTAATAGTGAATGTAATGTAACACACACCCATACAATGCGCAATACCCCATGATGTTTTTCTCATTCCTACTAGTGAATGTAATGTAACACACAAACATACAATGCGCAAAACCCCGCGATGTTTTTCAGAAACCTATCCTACATTGCCACTGCATGTTCCCTGACCTCCCCATGCTGAACACCCCGCGGTGCTTTTCTCCATCCTACATTGCCACTCACTGCCTATCCTAATTCAGACCCTCCGATTCACACCACCCCGTGATATTTTTCTCACTCCTACTACTGAATGTAATGTAACACACACCCAAACAATGCGCACCACCCCGCGATGTTTTTCAGAAACCTATCCTGCATTGCCACTGCATGTTCCCTGACTTCCCCATTCTGACCAAACCGCTGTGCATTTCTCCATCCTACATGGCCACTCACTACATGTCCTATTTCAGACCCTCCGATTCACACCACCCCGTGATGTTTTTCTCACTCCTACTAGTGAATGTAATGTAACACACACCCATACAATGCGCACCACACCGTGATGTTTTTCAGAAACCAATCCTACATTGCCACTGCATGTTCCCTGAACTCCACATGCTGACGACACCGCTGTGCTTTTCTCCATCCTACATTGCCACTCACTGCCTATCCTAATTCAGACCCTCCGATTCACACCACCACGTTATGTTTTTCTCACTCCTACTAGTGAATGTAATGTAACACACACCCATGCAATGCGCACCACCACGTGATGTTTTTCTCACTCCTCCTAGTGAATGTAATGTTACACACACCCATGCAATGCGCACCACCCCGCGATGTTTTTCTCACTCCTACTAGTGAATGTAATGTAACACACACCCATACAATGCGCACCACCCCGCGATGTTTTTCAGAAACCTATCCTACATTGCCACTGCATGTTCCCTCACCTCCCCATGCTGACCACACCGCGGTGCTTTGCTCCATCCTACATTGCCACTCACTGCCTATCCTAAGTCAGACACTCCGATTCACCCGACGCAGTGATGTTTCTCTCACTCCTACTAGTGAATGCAATGTAACACACACCCATACAATGCGCACCACCCCGGGATGTTTTTCAGAAACCTATCCTACATTGCCACTGCATGTTCCCTGACCTCCCCATGCTGACCATCCCGCGGTGTTTTTCTCCATCCTACATTGCCACTCACTGCCTATCCTAATTCAGAACCTCCGATTCACACCACCCCGTGATGTTTTTCTCACTCCTACTAGTGAATGTAATGTAACACACACCCATACAATGAGCACCACCCCGCTATGTTTTTCTCACTCCTACTAGTGAATGTAATGTAACACACACCCATACAATGCGAGCCACCCCGTGGTCATTTTCTCACTATTACTAGTTGAATGTAATGTAACACACACCCATACAATGAGCACCACCCCGTGATGTTTTTCTCACTCCTACTAGTGAATGTAATGTAACACACAACCATACAATTCACACCACCCCGCGATGTTTTTCAGAAACCTATCCTACATTGCCACTGCATGTTCCCTGACCTTCCCATGCTGACCACACTGCGGTGCTTTTCTCCATCCTACATTGCCACTCACTGCCTATCCTAAATCAGACACTCCGATACACACCACCCCATGATGTTTTTCTCATTCCTACTAGTGAATGTAATGTAACACACACCCATACAATGCACACCACCCCGTGATGTTTTTCTCAATCCTACTAGTGAATGTAATGTAACACACACCCATACAATGCGCACCACCCCGCGATGTTTTTCAGAAACCTATCCTACATTGCCACTGCATGTTCCCTGACCTCCCCATGCTGACCACCCCGCGGTGCTTTTCTCCATCCTACATTGCCACTCACTGCCTATCCTTATTCAGACCCTCAGATTCACACCACCCCGTGATGTTTTTCTCACTCCTACTAGTGAATGCAATGTAACACACACCCATACAATGCGCACCACCTCGTGATGTTTTTCTCACTCCTACTAGTGAATGTAATGTAACACACACCCATACAATGCGCACCACCCCGTGATGTTTTTCTCACTCCTACTAGTGAATATAATGTAACACACACCCATACAATGCGCACCACCCCGCGATGTTTTTCAGAAACCTATCCTACATTGCCACTGCATGTTCCCTGACCTCCGAATGCTGACCACCCCGCGGTGCTTTTCTCCATCCTACATTGCCATTCACTGCCTATCCTAATTCAGACCGTCCGATTCACATCACCCCGTGATGTTTTTCTCACTCCTACTAGTGAATGTAATGTAAAGCACACCCATACAATGCGCACCACCCCGCAATGTTTTTCAGAAACTTATGCTACATTGCCACTGCATGTTCCCTGACCTCCCCATGCTGACCACCCCGCGGTGCTTTTCTCCATCCTACATTGCCACTCACTGCCTATCCTAATTCAGACGCTCCGATTCACACCACCCCGTGATGTTTTTCTCACTCCTACTAGTGAATGTAATGTAACACACACCCATACAATGCGCACCACCCCGTGATGTTTTTCGCACTCGTACTAGTGAATGTAATGTAACACACACCCATACAATGCGCACCACCCCGCGATGTTTTTCAGAAACCTATCCTACATTGCCACTGCATGTTCCCTGACCTCCCCATGCTGACCACCCCGCGGTGCTTTTCTCCATCCTACATTGCCACTCACTGCCTATCCTAATTCAGACCCTCCGATTCACACCACCCCGTGATGTTTTTCTCACTCCTAGTAGTGAATGTAATGTAACACACACCCATACAATGCGCACCACCCCGTGATGTTTTTATCACTCCTACTAGTGAATGTAATGTAACACACACCGATACAATGCGCACCACCCCGCGATGTTTTTCACAAACCTATCCTACATTGCCACAGCATGTTCCCTGAACTCCCCATGCTGACCACCCCGCGCTGCTTTTCTCCATCCTACATTGCAACTCACTGCCTATCCTAATTCAGACCCTCCGATTCACACCACCCCGTGAAGTTTTTCTCACTCCTACTAGTGAAAGTAATGTAACAAACACCCATACAATGCACACCACCCCGTGATGTTTTCCAGATACCTATCCTACATTGCCACTGCATCTTCGCTGACCTCCCCATGCTCACCAACCCGCAGTGCTTTTCTCCATCCTACATTGCCACTCACTGCCTAGCCTAATTCAGACCCTCCGATTCACACCACCCCGTGATGTTTTTCTCACTCCTACAAGTTAATGTCATGTAACACACACCGATACAATGCGCACCACCCCGTGATGTTTTTCTCACTCCTACTAGTGAATGTAATGTAACACACACCCATATTATGCGCACCACCCCGTGATGTTTTTCTCACTCCTACTAGTGAATGTAATGTAACACACACCCATACAATGCGCACAACCCCGTGATGTTTTTCTCACTCCTACTAGTGAATGTAATGTAACACACACCCATACAATGCGCACCACCGCGCGATGTTTTTTAGAAACCTATCCTACATTGCCACTGCATGTTCCCTGACCTCCCCATGCTGACCACACCGCGGTGCTTTTCTCCATCCTACATTGCCACTCACTGCCTATCCTAATTCAGCCCCTCCTATTCACACCACCCCGTGATGTTTTTCTCACTCCTACTAGTGAATGTAATGTAACACTCACCCATACAATGCGCACCACCCCGCGATGTTTTTCAGAAACCTATCCTACATTGCCACTGCATGTTCCCTGACCTCCCCATGCTGACCACCCCGCGGTGCTTTTCTCCATCCTACATTGCCACTCACTGCCTATCCTAATTCAGACCCTCCGATTCACACCACCCCGTGAAGTTTTTCTCACTCCTACTAGTGAATGTAATGTAACACACACCCATACAATGCGCCCCACCCCGCGATGTTTTTCAGAAACCTATCCTACATTGCCACTGCATGTTCCCTGACCTCTCCATGCTGACAACCCGGCGTGCTTTTCTACATCCTACATTGCCACTCACTGCCTATCCTAATTCAGACCCTCCGATTCACACCACCCCGTGATGTTTTTCTTACTCCTACTAGTGAATGTAATGTAACACACACCCATACAATGCGCACCACCTCGTGATGTTTTTCTCAGTCCTACTAGTGAATGTAATGTAACACACACCCATACAATGCGCACCACCTCGTGATGTTTTTCTCAGTCCTACTAGTGAATGTAATGTAACACACACCCATACAATGCGCACCACCCCGTGAGGTTTTTCTCACTCTACTAGTTAATGTAATGTAACACACACCCATACAATGCACACCACCCCGCGATGTTTTTCAGAAACCTATCCTACATTGCCACTGCATGTTCCCTGACCTCCCCATGCTGACCACACAGCGGTGCTTTTCTCCATCCTACATTGCCACTCACTGCCTATCCTAATTCATACCCTCCGATTCACACCACCCCGTGATGTTTTTCTCACTCCTACTAGTGAATGTAATGTAACACACACCCATACAATGCGCACCACCCCGTGATGTTTTTCGCACTCGTACTAGTGAATGTAATGTAACACACACCCATACAATGCGCACCACCCCGCGATGTTTTTCAGAAACCTATCCTACATTGCCACTGCATGTTCCCTGACCTCCCCATGCTGACCACCCCGCGGTGCTTTTCTCCATCCTACATTGCCACTCACTGCCTATCCTAATTCAGACCCTCCGATTCACACCACCCCGTGATGTTTTTCTCACTCCTAGTAGTGAATGTAATGTAACACACACCCATACAATGCGCACCACCCCGTGATGTTTTTATCACTCCTACTAGTGAATGTAATGTAACACACACCGATACAATGCGCACCACCCCGCGATGTTTTTCAAAAACCTATCCTACATTGCCACAGCATGTTCCCTGAACTCCCCATGCTGACCACCCCGCGGTGCTTTTCTCCATCCTACATTGCAACTCACTGCCTATCCTAATTCAGACCCTCCGATTCACACCACCCCGTGAAGTTTTTCTCACTCCTACTAGTGAAAGTAATGTAACAAACACCCATACAATGCACACCACCCCGCGATGTTTTCCAGATACCTATCCTACATTGCCACTGCATCTTCGCTGACCTCCCCATGCTCACCACCCCGCAGTGCTTTTCTCCATCCTACATTGCCACTCACTGCCTAGCCTAATTCAGACCCTCCGATTCACACCACCCCGTGATGTTTTTCTCACTCCTACAAGTTAATGTCATGTAACACACACCCATACAATGCGCACCACCCCGTGATGTTTTTCTCACTCCTACTAGTGAATGTAATGTAACACACACCCATATAATGCGCACCACCCCGTGATGTTTTTCTCACTCCTACTAGTGAATGTAATGTAACACACACCCATACAATGCGCACAACCCCGTGATGTTTTTCTCACTCCTACTAGTGAATGTAATGTAACACACACCCATACAATGCGCACCACCTCGTGATGTTTTTCTCACTCCTACTAGTGAATGTAATGTAACAAACACCCCTACAATGCGCACCACCCCGTGATGTTTTTCTCACTCCTACTAGTGAATATAATGTAACACACACCCATACAATGCGCACCACCCCGCGATGTTTTTCAGAAACCTATCCTACATTGCCACTGCATGTTCCCTGACCTCCGAATGCTGACCACCCCGCGGTGCTTTTCTCCATCCTACATTGCCATTCACTGCCTATCCTAATTCAGACCGTCTGATTCACATCACCCCGTGATGTTTTTCTCACTCCTACTAGTGAATGTAATGTAAAGCACACCCATACAATGCGCACCACCCCGCAATGTTTTTCAGAAACTTATGCTACATTGCCACTGCATGTTCCCTGACCTCCCCATGCTGACCACCCTGCGGTGCTTTTCTCCATCCTACATTGCCACTCACTGCCTATCCTAATTCAGACGCTCCGATTCACACCACCCCGTGATGTTTTTCTCACTCCTACTAGTGAATGTAATGTAACACACACCCATACAATGCGCACCACCCCGCAATGTTTTTCAGAAACTTATGCTACATTGCCACTGCATGTTCCCTGACCTCTCCATGCTGACAACCCGGAGTGCTTTTCTACATCCTACATTGCCACTCACTGCCTATCCTAATTCAGACCCTCCGATTCACACCACCCCGTGATGTTTTTCTTACTCCTACTAGTGAATGTAATGTAACACACACCCATACAATGCGCACCACCTCGTGACGTTTTTCTCACTCCTACTAGTGAATGTAATGTAACACACACCCATACAATGCGCACCCCCCGTGAGGTTTTTCTCACTCTACTAGTTAATGTAATGTAACACACACCCATACAATGCACACCACCCCGCGATGTTTTTCAGAAACCTATCCTACATTGCCACTGCATGTTCCCTGACCTCCCCATGCTGACCACACAGCGGTGCTTTTCTCCATCCTACATTGCCACTCACTGCCTATCCTAATTAATACCCTCCGATTCACACCACCCCGGGATGTTTTTCTCACTCCTACTAGTGAATGTAATGTAAAACACACACCCATACAATGCGCACCACCCCGTGATGTTTTTCGCACTCGTACTAGTGAATGTAATGTAACACACACCCATACAATGCGCACCACCCCGCGATGTTTTTCAGAAACCTATCCTACATTGCCACTGCATGTTCCCTGACCTCCCCATGCTGACCACCCCGCGGTGCTTTTCTCCATCCTACATTGCCACTCACTGCATATCCTTATTCAGACACTCCGATTCACACCACCCCGTGATGTTTTTCTCACTCCTAGTAGTGAATGTAATGTAACACACACCCATACAATGCGCACCACCCCGTGATGTTTTTATCACTCCTACTAGTGAATGTAATGTAACACACACCCATACAATGCGCACCACCCCGCGATGTTTTTCACAAACCTATCCTACATTGCCACAGCATGTTCCCTGAACTCCCCATGCTAACCACCCCGCGGTGCTTTTCTCCATCCTACATTGCCACTCACTGCCTATCCTAATTCAGACCCTCCGATTCACACCACCCCGTGAAGTTTTTCTCACTCCTACTAGTGAAAGTAATGTAACAAACACCCATACAATGCACACCACCCCGCGATGTTTTCCAGATACCTATCCTACATTGCCACTGCATCTTCGCTGACCTCCCCATGCTCACCACCCCGCAGTGCTTTTCTCCATCCTACATTGCCACTCACTGCCTAGCCTAATTGAGACCCTCCGATTCACACCACCCCGTGATGTTTTTCTCACTCCTACAAGTTAATGTCATGTAACACACACCCATACAATGTGCACCACCCCGTGATGTTTTTCTCACTCCTACTAGTGAATGTAATGTAACACACACCCATATAATGCGCACCACCCCGTGATGTTTTTTCACTCCTACTAGTGAATGTAATGTAACACACACCCATACAATGCGCACCACCCCGCGATGTTTTTCAGAAACCTATCCTACATTGCCACTGCATGTTCCCTGACCTCCCCATGCTGACCACCCCGCGGTGCTTTTCTCTATCTTCCATTGCCACACACTGCCTATCCTAATTCAGACACTCCGATTCACACCACCCCGTGATGTTTTTCTCACTCCTACTAGTGAATGTAATGTAACACACACCCATGCAATGCGCACCACCCCGTGATGTTTTTCTCACTCATACTAGTGAATGTAATGTAAGACACACCCATACAATGCGCACCACCCTGCGATGTTTTTCAGAAACCTATCCTACATTGCCACTGCATGTTCCCTGACCTCCGAATGCTGACCACCCCGCGGTGCTTTTCTCCATCCTACATTGCCACTTACTGCCTATCCTAATTTAGACCGTCCGATTCACATCACCCCGTGATGTTTTTCTCATTCCTACTAGTGAATGTTATGTAAAACACACCCATACAATGCGCACCACCCCGCGATGTTTTTCAGAAACTTATGCTACATTGCCACTGCATGTTCCCTGACCTCCCCATGCTGACCACCCCGCGGTGCTTTTCTCCATCCTACATTGCCACTCACTGCCTATCCTAATTCAGACCCTCCGATTCACACCACCCCGTGATGTTTTTCTCACTCCTACTAGTGAATGTAATGTAACACACACCCATACAATGCGAGCCACCCCGTGATGATTTTCTCACTCCTACTAGTGAATGTAATGTAACACACACCCATACAATGCGCACCACCCCGTGAGGTTTTTCTCACTCTACTAGTTAATGCAATGTAACACACACCCATACAATGCACACCACCCCGCGATGTTTTTCAGAAACCTATCCTACATTGCCATTGCATGTTCCCTGACCTCCCCATGCTGACCACACCGCGGTGCTTTTCTCCATCCTACATTGCCACTCACTGCGTATCCTAATTCAGACCCTCCGATTCACACCACCCCGTGATGTTTTTCTCACTCCTACTAGTGAATGTAATGTAACACACACCCATACAATGCGCACCACCCCGCCATATTTTTCAGAAACCTATCCTACATTGCCACTGCATGTTCCCTGACCTCCCCATGATGACCACCCCGCGGTGCTTTTCTCATTCCTACATTGCCACTCACTGCCTATCCTAATTCAGACTCTCCGATTCACACCACCCCGCGATGTTTTTCTCACTCCTACTAGTGAATGTCATTTAACACACACCCATACAATGCGCACCACCACGCGATGTTTTTCAGAATCCTATCCTACATTGCCACTGCATGTTCCCTGACCTCCCCATGCTGACCACCCCGCGGTGCTTTTCTCCATCCTACATTGCCACTCACTGCCTATCCTAATTCAGACCCTCCGATTCACACCACCCCGTGATGTTTTTCTCACTCCTACTAGTGAATGTAATGTAACACACACCCATACAATGCGAGCCACCACGTGATGATTTTCTCAATCCTACTAGTGAATGTAATGTAACACACACCCATACAATGCGCACCACCCCGTGATGTTTTTCTCACTCCTACTAGTGAATGTAATGTAACACACACCCATACAATTCGCACCACCCCGCGATGTTTTTCAGAAACCTATCCTACATTGCCACTGCATGTTCCCTGACCTCCCCATGCTGACCACCTCGCGGTGCTTTTCTCCATCTTCCATTGCCACTCACTGCCTATCCTAATTCAAACACTCCGATTCACACCACCCCGTGATGTTTTTCTCACTCCTACTAGTGAATGTAATGTAACACACACCCATACAATGCGCACCACCTCGTGATGTTTTTCTCACTCCTACTAGTGAATGTAATGTAACAAACACCCATACAATGCGCACCACCCCGTGATGTTTTTCTCACTCCTACTAGTGAATATAATGTAACACACACCCATACAATGCGCACCACCCCGCGATGTTTTTCAGAAACCTATCCTACATTGCCACTGCATGTTCCCTGACCTCCGAATGCTGACCACCCCGCGGTGCTTTTCTCCATCCTACATTGCCATTCACTGCCTATCCTAATTCAGACCGTCCGATTCACATCACCCCGTGATGTTTTTCTCACTCCTACTAGTGAATGAAATGTAAAGCACACCCATACAATGCGCACCACCCCGCAATGTTTTTCAGAAACTTATGCTACATTGCCACTGCATGTTCCCTGACCTCCCCATGCTGACCACCCTGCGGTGCTTTTCTCCATCCTACATTGCCACTCACTGCCTATCCTAATTCAGACGCTCCGATTCACACCACCCAGTGATGTTTTTCTCACTCCTACTAGTGAATGTAATGTAACACACACCCATACAATGCGCCCCACCCCGCGATGTTTTTCAGAAACCTATCCTACATTGCCACTGCATGTTCCCTGACCTCTCCATGCTGACAACCCGGAGTGCTTTTCTACATCCTACATTGCCACTCACTGCCTATCCTAATTCAGTCCCTCCGATTCACACCACCCCGTGATGTTTTTCTTACTCCTACTAGTGAATGTAATGTAACACACACCCATACAATGCGCACCACCTCGTGATGTTTTTCTCACTCCTACTAGTGAATGTAATGTAACACACACCCATACAATGCGCACCACCCCGTGAGGTTTTTCTCACTCTACTAGTTAATGTAATGTAACACACACCCATACAATGCACACCACCCCGCGATGTTTGTCAGAAACCTATCCTACATTGCCACTGCATGTTCCCTGACCTCCCCATGCTGACCACACAGCGGTGCTTTTCTCCATCCTACATTGCCACTCACTGCCTATCCTAATTAATACCCTCCGATTCACACCACCCCGGGATGTTTTTCTCACTCCTACTAGTGAATGTAATGTAACACACACCCATACAATGCGCACCACCCCGTGATGTTTTTCGCACTCGTACTAGTGAATGTAATGTAACACACACCCATACAATGCGCACCACCCCGCGATGTTTTTCAGAAACCTATCCTACATTGCCACTGCATGTTCCCTGACCTCCCCATGCTGACCACCTCGCGGTGCTTTTCTCCATCCTACATTGCCACTCACTGCCTATCCTAATTCAGACCCTCCGATTCACACCACCCCGTGATGTTTTTCTCACTCCTAGTAGTGAATGTAATGTAACACACACCCATACAATGCGCACCACCCCGTGATGTTTTTATCACTCCTACTAGTGAATGTAATGTAACACACACCCATACAATGCGCACCACCCCGCGATGTTTTTCACAAACCTATCCTACATTGCCACAGCATGTTCCCTGAACTCCCCATGCTGACCACCCCGCGGTGCTTTTCTCCATCCTACATTGCCACTCACTGCCTATCCTAATTCAGACCCTCCGATTCACACCACCCCGTGAAGTTTTTCTCACTCCTACTAGTGAAAGTAATGTAACAAACACCCATACAATGCACACCACCCCGCGATGTTTTCCAGATACCTATCCTACATTGCCACTGCATCTTCGCTGACCTCCCCATGCTCACCACCCCGCAGTGCTTTTCTCCATCCTACATTGCCACTCACTGCCTAGCCTAATTCAGACCCTCCGATTCACACCACCCCGTGATGTTTTTCTCACTCCTATAAGTTAATGTCATGTAACACACACCCATACAATGTGCACCACCCCGTGATGTTTTTCTCACTCCTACTAGTGAATGTAATGTAACACACACCCATATAATGCGCACCACCCCGTGATGTTTTTCTCACTCCTACTAGTGAATGTAATGTAACACACACCCATACAATGCGCACCACCCCGTGATGTTTTTCTCACTCCTACTAGTCAATGTAATGTAACACACACCCATACAATGCGCACCACCGCGCGATGTTTTTTAGAAACCTATCCTACATTGCCACTGCATGTTCCCTGACCTCCCCATGATGACCACACCGCGGTGCTTTTCTCCATCCTACATTGCCACTCACTGCCTATCCTAATTCAGCCCCTCCTATTCACACCACCCCGTGATGTTTTTCTCACTCCTACTAGTGAATGTAATGTAACACTCACCCATACAATGCGCACCACCCCTCGATGTTTTTCAGAAACCTATCCTACATTGCCACTGCATGTTCCCTGACCTCCCCATGCTGACCACCCCGCGGTGCTTTTCTCCATCCTACATTGCCACTCACTGCCTATCCTAATTCAGACCCTCCGATTCACACCACCCCGTGAAGTTTTTCTCACTCCTACTAGTGAATGTAATGTAACAAACACACATAGAATGCGCACCAGCCCGCGATGTTTTTCAGAATCCTATCCTACATTGCCACTGCATGTTCCCTGACCTCCCCATGGTGACCACCCCACGGTGCTTTTCTCCATCCTACATTGCCACTCACTGCCTATCCTAATTCAGACCCTCCGATTCACACCACCCCGTGATGTTTTTCTCACTCCTACTAGTGAATGTAATGTAACACACACCCATACAATGCGCCCCACCCTGTGATGTTTTTCAGAAAACTATCCTACATTGCCACTGCATGTTCTCTGACCTCCCCATGCTGACCACCCCGCGGTGCTTTTCTCCATCCTACATTGCCCCTCACTGACTATCCTAATTCAGACCCTCCAATTCACACCACCCCGTGATGTTTTTGTCACTCCTACTAGTGAATGTAATGTAACACACACCCATACAATGCGCACCACCCCGTGATGTTTTTGTCACTCCTACTATTGAATGTAATGTAACACACACCCATACAATGCGCACTACCCCGCGATGTTTTTCAGAAACCTATCCTACATTGCCACTGCATGTGCCCTGACCTCCCCATGCTGACCACCCCGCGGTGCTTTTCTCCATCCTACATTGCCACTCACTGCCTATCCTAATTCAGACCCTCCGATTCACACCACACCGTGATGTTTTTCTCACTCCTACTAGTGAATGTAATGTAACACACTCCCATACAATGCGCCCCACCCCGTGATGTTTTTCAGAAAACTATCCTACATTGCCACTGCATGTTCTCTGACCTCCCCATGCTGACCACCCCGCGGTGCTTTTCTCCATCCTACATTGCCACTCACTGACTATCCTAATTCAGACCCTCCAATTCACACCACCCCGTGATGTTTTTGTCACTCCTACTAGTGAATGTAATGTAACACACACCCATACAATGCGCACCACCCCGTGATGTTTTTCTCACTCCTACTATTGAATGTAATGTAACACACACCCATAAAATGCGCACTACCCCGCGATGTTTTTCAGAAACCTATCCTACATTGCCACTGCATGTGCCCTGACCTCCCCATGCTGACCACCCCGCGGTGCTTTTCTCCATCCTACATTGCCACTCACTGCCTATCCTTATTCAGACCCTCAGATTCACACCACCCCGTGATGTTTTTCTCACTCCTACTAGTGAATGTAATGTAACACACACCCATACAATGCGCACAACCCCGTGATGTTTTTCTCACTCCTACTAGTGAATGTAATGTAACACACACCCATACAATGCGCACCACCCCGCGATGTTTTTGAGAAACCTATCCTACATTGCCACTGCATGTTCCCTGACCTCCCCATGCTGACCACCCCGCGGTGCTTTTCTCTATCTTCCATTGCCACACACTGCCTATCCTAATTCAGACACTCCGATTCACACCACCCCGTGATGTTTTTCTCACTCCTACTAGTGAATGTAATGTAACACACACCCATACAATGCGCACCACCTCGTGATGTTTTTCTCACTCCTACTAGTGAATGTAATGTAACACACACCCATGCAATGCGCACCACCCCGTGATGTTTTTCTCACTCATACTAGTGAATGTAATGTAAGACACACCCATACAATGCGCACCACCCCGCGATGTTTTTCAGAAACCTATCCTACATTGCCACTGCATGTTCCCTGACCTCCGAATGCTGACCACCCCTCGGTGCTTTTCTCCATCCTACATTGCCACTCACTGCCTATCCTAATTCAGTCCGTCCGATTCACATCACCCCGTGATGTTTTTCTCACTCCTACTAGTGAATGTTATGTAAAACACACCCATACAATGCGCACCACCCCGCGATGTTTTTCAGAATCTTATGCTACATTGCCACTGCATGTTCCCTGACCTCCCCATGCTGACCACCCCGCGGTGCTTTTCTCCATCCTACATTGCCACTCACTGTCTATCCTAATTCAGACCCTCCGATTCACACCACCCCGTGATGTTTTTCTCACTCCTACTAGTGAATGTAATGTAACACACACCCATACAATGCGAGCCACCCCGTGATGATTTTCTCACTCCTACTAGTGCATGTAATGTAACACACACCCATACAATGCGCACCACCCCGTGAGGTTTTTCTCACTCTACTAGTTAATGCAATGTAACACACACCCATACAATGCACACCACCCCGCGATTTTTTTCAGAAACCTATCCTACATTGCCATTGCATGTTCCCTGACCTCCCCATGCTGACCACACCGCGGTGCTTTTCTCCATCCTACATTGCCACTCACTGCGTATCCTAATTCAGACCCTCCGATTCACACCACCCCGTGATGTTTTTCTCACTCCTACTAGTGAATGTAATGTAACACACACCCATACAATGCGCACCACCCCGCCATATTTTTCAGAAACCTATCCTACATTGCCACTGCATGTTCCCTGACCTCCCCATGATGACCACCCCGCGGTGCTTTTCTCCATCCTACATTGCCACTCACTGCCTATCCTAATTCAGACTCTCCGATTCACACCACCCCGCGATGTTTTTCTCACTCCTACTAGTGAATGTCATTTAACACACACCCATACAATGCGCACCACCACGCGATGTTTTTCAGAATCCTATCCTACATTGCCACTGCATGTTCCCTGACCTCCCCATGCTGACCACCCCGCGGTGCTTTTCTCCATCCTACATTGCCACTCACTGCCTATCCTAATACAGACCCTCCGATTCACACCACCCCATGATGTTTTTCTCACTCCTACTAGTGAATGTAATGTAACACACACCCATACAATGCGCACCACACCGTGTTGTTTTTCTCACTGGTACTAGTGAATGTAGTGTAACACACACCCATACAATGCGCACCACCCCGGGATGTTTTTCTCACTCCTACTAGTGAATGTAATGTAACACACACCCATACAATGCGCACCACCCCGCGATGTTTTTCAGAAACCTATCCTACATTGCCACTGCAAGTTTCCTGACCTCCCCATGCTGACCACTCCGCGGTGCTTTTCTCCATCCTACATTGCCACTCACTGCCTATCCTAATTCAGACCCTCCGATTCACACCACCCCGTGATGTTTTTCTCACTCCTACAAGTTAATGTAATGTAACACACACCCATACAATGCGCACCACCCCGTGATGTTTTTCTCACTCCTACTAGTGAATGTAATGTAACACACACCCATATAATGCACACCACCCCGTGATGTTTTTTTCACTCCTACTAGTGGATGTAATGTAACACACACCCATACAATGCGCACCACCCCGTGATGTTTTTCTCACTCCTACTAGTGAATGTAATGTAACACACACCTATACAATGCACACCACCCCGCGATGTTTTTTAGAAACCTATCCTACATTGCCACTGCATGTTCCCTCACCTCCCCATGCTGACCACACCGTGGTGCTTTTCTCCATCCTACATTGCCACTCACTGCCTATCCTAATTCAGACCCTACTATTCACACCACCCCGTGATGTTTTTCTCACTCCTACTAGTGAATGTAATGTAACACACACCCATACAATGCGCACAACCCCGTGATGTTTTTCTCACTCCTACTAGTGAATGTAATGTAACACACACCCATACAATGCGCACCACACCGCGATGTTTTTCAGAAACCTATCCTACATTGCCACTGCATGTTCCCTGACCTCCCCATGCTGACCACCCCGCGGTGCCTTTCGCCATCCTACATTGCCACTCACTGCCTATCCTAATCCAGACCCTCCGATTCACACCACCCCGCGATGTTTTTCTCATCCTACTAGTGAATGTAATTTAACACACACCCATACAATGCGCACCACCACGCGATGTTTTTCAGAAACCTATCCTACATTGCCACTGCATGTTCCCTGACCTCCCCATGCTGACCACCCCGCGGTGCTTTTCTCCATCCTATATTGCCACTCACTGCCTATCCTAATTCAGACCCTCCGATTCACACCACCCCGTGATGTTTTTCTCACTCCTACAAGTTAATGTAATGTAACACACACCCATACAATGCGCACCACCCCGTGATGTTTTTCTCATTCCTACTAGTGAATGTAATGTAACACACACCCATATAATGCGCACCACCCCGTGATGTTTTTCTCAATCCTACTAGTGAATGTAATGTAACACACACCCATACAATGCACACCACCCCGCGATGTTTTTTAGAAACCTATCCTACATTGCCACTGCATGTTCCCTCACCTCCCCATGCTGACCACACCGCGGTGCTTTTCTCCATCCTACATTGCCACTCACTGCCTATCCTAATTCAGACCCTCCTATTCACACCACCCCGTGATGTTTTTCTCACTCCTACTAGTGAATGTAATGTAACACACACCCATACAATGCGCACCACCCCGTGATGTTTTTCTCACTCCTACTAGTGAATGTAATGTAACACACACCCATACAATGCGCACCACACCGCGATGTTTTTCAGAAACCTATCCTACATTGCCACTGCATGTTCCCTGACCTCCCCATGCTGACCACCCCGCGGTGCCTTTCGCCATCCTACATTGCCACTCACTGCCTATCCTAATTCAGACCCTCCGATTCACACCACCCCGCGATGTTTTTCTCATCCTACTAGTGAATGTAATTTAACACACACCCATACAATGCGCACCACCACGCGATGTTTTTCAGAAACCTATCCTACATTGCCACTGCATGTTCCCTAACCTCCCCATGCTGACCACCCCGCGGTGCTTTTCTCCATCCTACATTGCCACTCACTGCCTATCCTTATTCAGACCCTCAGATTCACACCACCCCGTGATGTTTTTCTCACTCCTACTAGTGAATGTAATGTAACACACACCCATACAATGCGCACAACCCCGTGATGTTTTTCTCACTCCTACTAGTGAATGTAATGTAACACACACCCATACAATGCGCACAACCCCGTGATGTTTTTCTCACTCCTACTAGTGAATGTAATGTAACACACACCCATACAATGCGCACCACCCCGCGATGTTTTTCAGAAACCTATCCTACATTGCCACTGCATGTTCCCTGACCTCCCCATGCTGACCACCCCGCGGTGCTTTTCTCTATCTTCCATTGCCACACACTGCCTATCCTAATTCAGACACTCCGATTCACACCACCCCGTGATGTTTTTCTTACTCCTACTAGTGAATGTAATGTAACACACACCCATACAATGCGCACCACCTCGTGATGTTTTTCTCACTCCTACTAGTGAATGTAATGTAACACACACCCATGCAATGCGCACCACCCCGTGATGTTTTTCTCACTCATACTAGTGAATGTAATGTAAGACACACCCATACAATGCGCACCACCCCGCGATGTTTTTCAGAAACCTATCCTACATTGCCACTGCATGTTCCCTGACCTCCGAATTCTGACCACCCCGCGGTGCTTTTCTCCATCCTACATTGCCACTCACTGCCTATCCTAATTCAGACCGTCCGATTCACTTCACCCCGTGATGTTTTTCTCACTCCTACTAGTGAATGTTATGTAAAACACACCCATACAATGCGCACCACCCCGCGATGTTTTTCAGAAACTTATGCTACATTGCCACTGCATGTTCCCTGACCTCCCCATGCTGACCACCCCGCGGTGCTTTTCTCCATCCTACATTGCCACTCACTGCCTATCCTAATTCAGACCCTCCGATTCACACCACCCCGTGATGTTTTTCTCACTCCTACTAGTGAATGTAATGTAACACACACCCATACAATGCGAGCCACCCCGTGATGATTTTCTCACTCCTACTAGTGAATGTAATGTAACACACACCCATACAATGCGCACCACCCCGTGAGGTTTTTCTCACTCTACTAGTTAATGCAATGTAACACACACCCATACAATGCACACCACCCCGCGATGTTTTTCAGAAACCTATCCTACATTGCCATTGCATGTTCCCTGACCTCCCCATGCTGACCACACCGCGGTGCTTTTCTCCATCCTACATTGCCACTCACTGCGTATCCTAATTCAGACCCTCCGATTCACACCACCCCGTGATGTTTTTCTCACTCCTACTAGTGAATGTAATGTAACACACACCCATACAATGCGCACCACCCCGCCATATTTTTCAGAAACCTATCCTACATTGCCACTGCATGTTCCCTGACCTCCCCATGATGACCACCCCGCGGTGCTTTTCTCCATCCTACATTGCCACTCACTGCCTATCCTAATTCAGACTCTCCGATTCACACCACCCCGCGATGTTTTTCTCACTCCTACTAGTGAATGTCATTTAACACACACCCATACAATGCGCACCACCACGCGATGTTTTTCAGAATCCTATCCTACATTGCCACTGCATGTTCCCTGACCTCCCCATGCTGACCACCCCGCGGTGCTTTTCTCCATCCTACATTGCCACTCATTGCCTATCCTAATACAGACCCTCCGATTCACACCACCCCATGATGTTTTTCTCACTCCTACTAGTGAATGTAATGTAACACACACCCATACAATGCGCACCACACCGTGTTGTTTTTCTCACTGGTACTAGTGAATGTAGTGTAACACACACCCATACAATGCGCACCACCCCGGGATGTTTTTCTCACTCCTACTAGTGAATGTAATGTAACACACACCCATATAATGCGCACCACCCCGCGATGTTTTTCAGAAACCTATCCTACATTGCCACTGTAAGTTTCCTGACCTCCCCATGCTGACCACTCCGCGGTGCTTTTCTCCATCCTACATTGCCACTCACTGCCTATCCTAATTTAGACCCTCCGATTCACACCACCCCGTGATGTTTTTCTCACTCCTACAAGTTAATGTAATGTAACACACACCCATACAATGCGCACCACCCCGTGATGTTTTTCTCACTCCTACTAGTGAATGTAATGTAACACACACCCATATAATGCACACCACCCCGTGATGTTTTTTTCACTCCTACTAGTGAATGTAATGTAACACACACCCATACAATGCGCACCACCCCGTGATGTTTTTCTCACTCCTACTAGTGAATGTAATGTAACACACACCTATACAATGCACACCACCCCGCGATGTTTTTTAGAAACCTATCCTACATTGCCACTGCATGTTCCCTCACCTCCCCATGCTGACCACACCGTGGTGCTTTTCTCCATCCTACATTGCCACTCACTGCCTATCCTAATTCTGACCCTACTATTCACACCACCCCGTGATGTTTTTCTCACTCCTACTAGTGAATGTAATGTAACACACACCCATACAATGCGCACCACCCCGTGATGTTTTTCTCACTCCTACTAGTGAATGTAATGTAACACACACCCATACAATGCGCACCACACCGCGATGTTTTTCAGAAACCTATCCTACATTGCCACTGCATGTTCCCTGACCTCCCCATGCTGACCACCCCGCGGTGCCTTTCGCCATCCTACATTGCCACTCACTGCCTATCCTAATTCAGACCCTCCGATTCACACCACCCCGCGATGTTTTTCTCATCCTACTAGTGAATGTAATTTAACACACACCCATACAATGCGCACCACCACGCGATGTTTTTCAGAAACCTATCCTACATTGCCACTGCATGTTCCCTGACCTCCCCATGCTGACCACCCCGCGGTGCTTTTCTCCATCCTACATTGCCACTCACTGCCTATCCTTTTCTAAGGGTTTCCCTTTCACCATGTTACATTTGAATTCTGGGAAAACCTGCTGGTGACAAGCTGTCTAGCATTATGTTGGTTTAGCTATTGAGCTAGTACCTCATGTTTAGTGTTCAGGGTTATGCTGGAATGGCTGCAGACTTCCTTGAAATAGGTATTGCAGACAATTGAACCCCGAGGAAGCTGGATAGTTGAAGCAGGCAGTCCAAATATTCATGCACTGCAAAGATTCACTTTCATTTTGGGACTCATCTTCTGGTTACTGGCTTTTAGTGCTAACTGATACTACCATGGTGTCAGTAATCCAGCAGAGACTGCATGTATGGTTTGCAAGTTTGCTTCCCAAGACACCAGAAACTTGGCAGAACCCAAATCATTGTGGCATTTTCTTTCCTCCCCTGAAACGTTTGGCTTTCTAAGTTGGAAAATTGAATAGACTGGGCTAGTCAGGTTTGGACCCCATGTACCACCAACAGAGCTAAAGACAGAGCCAATTACTTCCCTCCACTTGTCAAAATATGTCAAATTTGCTTGGTCACCACAACTTCAAAGAAAATTCTTGCTGACCACCCAGCGGTGCCTTTCGCCATCCTACATTGCCACTCACTGCCTATCCTAATTCAGACCCTCAGATTCACACCACCCCGTGAAGTTTTTCTCACTCCTACTAGTGAATGTAATGTAACAAACACACATAGAATGCGCACCAGCCCGCGATGTTTTTCAGAAACCTATCCTACATTGCCACTGCATGTTCCCTGACCTCCCCATGGTGACCACCCCACGGTGCTTTTCTCCATCATACATTGCCACTCACTGCCTATCCTAATTCAGACCCTCCGATTCACACCACCCCGTGTTGTTTTTCTCACTCCTACTAGTGAATGTAATGTAACACACACCCATACAATGCGCCCCACCCCGTGATGTTTTTCAGAAAACTATCCTACATTGCCACTGCATGTTCTCTGACCTCCCCATGCTGACCACCCCGCGGTGCTTTTCTCCATCCTACATTGCCACTCACTGCCTATCCTAATTCAGACCCTCCGATTCACACCACCCCGTGATGTTTTTCTCACTCCTACAAGTTAATGTAATGTAACACACACCCATACAATGCGCACCACCCCGTGATGTTTTTCTCACTCCTACTAGTGAATGTAATGTAACACACACCCATATAATGCGCACCACCACGTGATGTTTTTCTCACTCCTACTAGTGAATGTAATGTAACACACACCCATACAATGCGCACCACCCCGTGATGTTTTTCTCACTCCTACTAGTGAATGTAATGTAACACACACCCATACAATGCACAACACCCCGCGATGTTTTTCAGTAACCTATCCTACATTGCCACTGCATGTCCCTGACCACCCCATGCTGACCACACCGCGGTGCTTTTCTCCATCCTACATTGCCACTCAGTGCCAATCTTAATTCAGACCCTCCGATTTACACCACCCCGTGATGTTTTTCTCGCTCCTACTAGTGAATGTAATGTAACACACACCCATACAATGCGCACCACCCCGTGATGTTTTTCTCACTCCTACTAGTGAATGTAATGTAACACACACCAATACAATGCGCACCACCCCGCGATGTTTTTCAGAAACCTATCCTACATTGCCACTGCATGTTCCCTGACCTCCCCATGCTGACCACCCCGCGGTGCTTTTCTCCATCCTACATTGCCACTCACTGCCTATCCTAATTCAGACCCTCAGATTCACACCACCCCGTGAAGTTTTTCTCACTCCTACTAGTGAATGTAATGTAACACACACCCATACAATGCGCACCACCCAGTGATGTTTTTCTCACTCCTACTATTGAATGTAATGTAACACACACCCATACAATGCGCACTACCCCGCGATGATTTTCAGAAACCTATCCTACATTGCCACTGCATGTGCCCTGACCTCCCCATGCTGACCACCCCGCGGTGCTTTTCTCCATCCTACATTGCCACTCACTGCCTATCCTAATTCAGACCCTCCGATTCACACCACCCCGTGATGTTTTTCTCACTCCTACTAGTGAATGTAATGTAACACACACCCATACAATGCGCCCCACCCCGTGATGTTTTTCAGAAAACTATCCTACATTGCCACTGCATGTTCTCTGACCTCCCCATGCTGACCACCCCGCGGTGCTTTTCTCCATCCTACATTGCCACTCACTGACTATCCTAATTCAGACCCTCCAATTCACACCACCCCGTGATGTTTTTGTCACTCCTACAAGTGAATGTAATGTAACACACACCCATACAATGCGCACCACCCCGTGATGTTTTTCTCACTCCTACTATTGAATGTAATGTAACACACACCCATACAATGCGCACTACCCCGCGATGTTTTTCAGAAACCTATCCTACATTGCCACTGCATGTGCCCTGACCTCCCCATGCTGACCACCCCGCGGTGCTTTTCTCCATCCTACATTGCCACTCACTGCCTATCCTTATTCAGACCCTCATATTCACACCACCCCGTGATGTTTTTCTCACTCCTACTAGTGAATGTAATGTAACACACACCCATACAATGCGCACAACCCCGTGATGTTTTTCTCACTCCTACTAGTGAATGTAATGTAACACACACCCATACAATGCGCACCACCCCGCGATGTTTTTCAGAAACCTATCCTACATTGCCACTGCATGTTCCCTGACCTCCCCATGCTGACCACCCCGCGGTGCTTTTCTCTATCTTCCATTGCCACACACTGCCTATCCTAATTCAGACACTCCGATTCACACCACCCCGTGATGTTTTTCTCACTCCTACTAGTGAATGTAATGTAACACACACCCATACAATGCGCACCACCTCGTGATGTTTTTCTCACTCCTACTAGTGAATGTAATGTAACAGCAACCATGCAATGCGCACCACCCCGTGATGTTTTTCTCACTCATACTAGTGAATGTAATGTAAGACACACCCATACAATGCGCACCACCCCGCGATGTTTTTCAGAAACCTATCCTACATTGCCACTGCATGTTCCCTTACCTCCGAATGCTGACCGCCCCGCGGTGCTTTTCTCCATTCTACATTGCCACTCACTGCCTGTCCTAATTCAGACCGTCCGATTCACATCACCCCGTGATGTTTTTCTCACTCCTACTAGTGAATGTAACGTAAAACACACCCATACAATGCGCACCACCCCGCGATGTTTTTCAGAAACTTATGCTACATTGCCACTGCATGTTCCCTGACCTCCCCATGCTGACCACCCCGCGGTGCTTTTCTCCATCCTACATTGCCACTCACTGCCTATCCTAATTCAGACCCTGCGATTCACACCACCCCGTGATGTTTTTCTCACTCCTACTAGTGAATGTAATGTAACACACACCCATACAATGCGAGCCACCCCGTGATGATTTTCTCACTCCTACTAGTGAATGTAATGTAACACACACCCATACAATGCGCACCACCCCGTGAGGTTTTTCTCACTCTACTAGTTAATGCAATGTAACGCACACACCTACAATGCACACCACCGCGCGATGTTTTTCAGAAACCTATCCTACATTGCCATTGCATGTTCCCTGACCTCCCCATGCTGACCACACCGCGGTGCTTTTCTCTATCCTACATTGCCACTCACTGGCTATCCTAATTCAGACCCTCCGATTCACACCACCCCGTGATGTTTTTCTCACTCCTACTAGTGAATGTAATGTAACACACACCCATACAATGCGCACCACCACGCCATATTTTTCAGAAACCTATCCTACATTGCCACTGCATGTTCCCTGACCTCCCCATGCTGACCACCCCGCGGTGCTTTTCTCCATCCTACATTGCCACTCACTGCCTATCCTAATTCAGACTCTCCGATTCACACCACCCCGCGATGTTTTTCTCACTCCTACTAGTGAATGTCATTTAACACACACCCATACAATGCGCACCACCACCCGATGTTTTTCAGAATCCTATCCTACATTGCCACTGCATGTTCCCTGACCTCCCCATGCTGACCACCCCGCGGTGCTTTTCTCCATCCTACATTGCCACTCACTGCCTATCCTAATACAGACCGTCCGATTCACACCACCCCGTGATGTTTTTCTCACTCCTACTAGTGAATGTAATGTAACACACACCCATACAATGCGCACCACCCCGTGTTGTTTTTCTCACTGGTACTAGTGAATGTAGTGTAACACACACCCATACAATGCGCACCACCCCGGGATGTTTTTCTCACTCCTACTAGTGAATGTAATGTAACACACACCCATACAATGCGCACCACCCCGCGATGTTTTTCAGAAACCTATCCTACATTGCCACTGCATGTTTCCTGACCTCCCCATGCTGACCACCCCGCGGTGCTTTTCTCCATCCTACATTGCCACTCACTGCGTATCCTAATTCGGACCCTCTGATTCACACCACCCCGTGATGTTTTTCTCACTCCTACTAGTGAATGTAATGTAACACACACCCATACAATGCGCACCACCCCGTGATGTTTTTCTCACTCCTACTAGTGAATGTAATGTAACACACACCCATATAATGCGCACCACCCCGTGATGTTTTTCTCACTCCTACTAGTGAATGTAATTTAACACACACCCATACAATGCGCACCACCACGCGATGTTTTTCAGAAACCTATCCTACATTGCCACTGCATGTTCCCTGACCTCCCCATGCTGACCACCCCGCGGTGCTTTTCTCTATCCTACATTGCCACTCACTGCCTATCCTAATTCAGACGCTCCGATTCACACCACCCCGTGATGTTTTTCTCACTCCTACAAGTTAATGTAATGTAACACACACCCATACAATGCGCACCATCCCGTGATGTTTTTCTCACTCCTACTAGTGAATGTAATGTAACACACACCCATATAATGCGCACCACCACGTGATGTTTTTCTCACTCCTACTAGTGAATGTAATGTAACACACACCCATACAATGCGCACCACCCCGTGATGTTTTTCTCAGTCCTACTAGTGAATGTAATGTAACACACACCCATACAATGCGCACCAGCCCGCGATGTTTTTCAGAAACCTATCCTACATTGCCACTGCATGTTCCCTGACCTCCCCATGGTGACCACCCCACGGTGCTTTTCTCCATCATACATTGCCACTCACTGCCTATCCTAATTCAGACCTTCCGATTCACACCATCCCGTGTTGTTTTTCTCACTCCTACTAGTGAATGTAATGTAACACACACCCATACAATGCGCCCCACCCCGTGATGTTTTTCAGAAAACTATCCTACATTGCCACTGCATGTTCTCTGACCTCCCCATGCTGACCACCCCGCGGTGCTTTTCTCCATCCTACATTGCCACTCACTGCCTATCCTAATTCAGACCCTCCGATTCACACCACCCCGTGATGTTTTTCTCACTCCTACAAGTTAATGTAATGTAACACACACCCATACAATGCGCACCACCCCGTGATGTTTTTCTCACTCCTACTAGTGAATGTAATGTAACACACACCCATATAATGCGCACCACCACGTGATGTTTTTCTCACTCCTACTAGTGAATGTAATGTAACACACACCCATACAATGCGCACCACCCCGCGATGTTTTTCAGAAACCTATCCTACATTGCCACTGCATGTTCCCTGACCTCCCCATGCTGACCACCCCGCGGTGCTTTTCTCCATCCTACATTGCCACTCACTGCCTATCCTAATTCAGACCCTCAGATTCACACCACCCCGTGAAGTTTTTCTCACTCCTACTAGTGAATGTAATGTAACAAACACACATAGAATGCGCACCAGCCCGCGATATTTTTCAGAAACCTATCCTACATTGCCACTGCATGTTCCCTGACCTCCCCATGGTGACCACCCCACGGTGCTTTTCTCCATCATACATTGCCACTCACTGCCTATCCTAATTCAGACCCTCCGATTCACACCACCCCGTGTTGTTTTTCTCACTCCTACTAGTGAATGTAATGTAACACACACCCATACAATGCGCCCCACCCCGTGATGTTTTTCAGAAAACTATCCTACATTGCCACTGCATGTTCTCTGACCTCCCCATGCTGACCACCCCGCGGTGCTTTTCTCCATCCTACATTGCCCCTCACTGACTATCCTAATTCAGACCCTCCAATTCACACCACCCCGTGATGTTTTTGTCACTCCTACTAGTGAATGTAATGTAACACACACCCATACAATGCGCACCACCCAGTGATGTTTTTCTCACTCCTACTATTGAATGTAATGTAACACACACCCATACAATGCGCACTACCCCGCGATGATTTTCAGAAACCTATCCTACATTGCCACTGCATGTGCCCTGACCTCCCCATGCTGACCACCCCGCGGTGCTTTTCTCCATCCTACATTGCCACTCACTGCCTATCCTAATTCAGACCCTCCGATTCACACCACCCCGTGATGTTTTTCTCACTCCTACTAGTGAATGTAATGTAACACACACCCATACAATGCGCACAACCCCGTGATGTTTTTCTCACTCCTACTAGTGAATGTAATGTAAGACACACCCATACAATGCGCACCACCCCGCGATGTTTTTCAGAAACCTATCCTACATTGCCACTGCATGTTCCCTGACCTCCCCATGCTGACCACCCCGCGGTGCTTTTCTCTATCTTCCATTGCCACACACTGCCTATCCTAATTCAGACACTCCGATTCACACCACCCCGTGATGTTTTTCTCACTCCTACTAGTGAATGTAATGTAACACACACCCATACAATGCGCACCACCTCGTGATGTTTTTCTCACTCCTACTAGTGAATGTAATGTAACAGCAACCATGCAATGCGCACCACCCCGTGATGTTTTTCTCACTCATACTAGTGAATGTAATGTAAGACACACCCATACAATGCGCACCACCCCGCGATGTTTTTCAGAAACCTATCCTACATTGCCACTGCATGTTCCCTTACCTCCGAATGCTGACCACCCCGCGGTGCTTTTCTCCATTCTACATTGCCACTCACTGCCTGTCCTAATTCAGACCGTCCGATTCACATCACCCCGTGATGTTTTTCTCACTCCTACTAGTGAATGTAATATAAAACACACCCATACAATGCGCACCACCCCGCGATGTTTTTCAGAAACTTATGCTACATTGCCACTGCATGTTCCCTGACCTCCCCATGCTGACCACCCCGCGGTGCTTTTCTCCATCCTACATTGCCACTCACTGTCTATCCTAATTCAGACCCTGCGATTCACACCACCCCGTGATGTTTTTCTCACTCCTACTAGTGAATGTAATGTAACACACACCCATACAATGCGAGCCACCCCGTGATGATTTTCTCACTCCTACTAGTGAATGTAATGTAACACACACCCATACAATGCGCACCACCCCGTGAGGTTTTTCTCACTCTATTAGTTAATGCAATGTAACACACACACATACAATGCACACCACCCCGCGATGTTTTTCAGAAACCTATCCTACATTGCCATTGCATGTTCCCTGACCTCCCCATGCTGACCACACCGCGGTGCTTTTCTCTATCCTACATTGCCACTCACTGGCTATCCTAATACAGACCCTCCGATTCACACCACCCCGTGATGTTTTTCTCACTCCTACTAGTGAATGTAATGTAACACACACCCATACAATGCGCACCACCACGCCATATTTTTCAGAAACCTATCCTACATTGCCACTGCATGTTCCCTGACCTCCCCATGCTGACCACCCCGCGGTGCTTTTCTCCATCCTACATTGCCACTCACTGCCTATCCTAATTCAGACTCTCCGATTCACACCACCCCGCGATGTTTTTCTCACTCCTACTAGTGAATGTCATTTAACACACACCCATACAATGCGCACCACCACGCGATGTTTTTCAGAATCCTATCCTACATTGCCACTGCATGTTCCCTGAGCTCCCCATGCTGACCACCCCGCGGTGCTTTTCTCCATCCTACATTGCCACTCACTGCCTATCCTAATACAGACCCTCCGATTCACACCACCCCGTGATGTTTTTCTCACTCCTACTAGTGAATGTAATGTAACACACACCCATACAATGCGCACCACCCCGTGTTGTTTTTCTCACTGGTACTAGTGAATGTAGTGTAACACACACCCATACAATGCGCACCACCCCGGGATGTTTTTCTCACTCCTACTAGTGAATGTAATGTAACACACACCCATACAATGCGCACCACCCCGCGATGTTTTTCAGAAACCTATCCTACATTGCCACTGCATGTTTCCTGACCTCCCCATGCTGACCACCCCGCGGTGCTTTTCTCCATCCTACATTGCCACTCACTGCGTATCCTAATTCAGACCCTCTGATTCACACCACCCCGTGATGTTTTTCTCACTCCTACTGGTGAATGTAATGTAACACACACCCATACAATGCGCACCACCCCGTGATGTTTTTCTCACTCCTACTAGTGAATGTAATGTAACACACACCCATATAATGCGCACCACCCCGTGATGTTTTTCTCACTCCTACTAGTGAATGTAATTTAACACACACCCATACAATGCGCACCACCAGGCGATGTTTTTCAGAAACCTATCCTACATTGCCACTGCATGTTCCCTGACCTCCCCATGCTGACCACCCCGCGGTGCTTTTCTCCATCCTACATTGCCACTCACTGCCTATCCTAATTCAGACCCTCCGATTCACACCACCCCGTGATGTTTTTCTCACTCCTACAAGTTAATGTAATGTAACACACACCCATACAATGCGCACCACCCCGTGATGTTTTTCTCACTCCTACTAGTGAATGTAATGTAACACACACCCATATAATGCGCACCACCACGTGATGTTTTTCTCACTCCTACTAGTGAATGTAATGTAACACACACCCATACAATGCGCACCACCCCGTGATGTTTTTCTCATTCCTACTAGTGAATGTAATGTAACACACACCCATACAATGCACACCACCCCGCGATGTTTTTTAGAAACCTATCCTACATTGCCACTGCATGTTCCCTCACCTCCCCATGCTGACCACACCGCGGTGCTTTTCTCCATCCTACATTGCCACTCCCTGCCTATCCTAATTCAGACCCTCCTATTCACACCACCCCGTGATGTTTTTCTCACTCCTACTAGTGAATGTAATGTAACACACACCCATACATTGCGCACCACCCCGTGATGTTTTTCCCACTCCTACTAGTGAATGTAATGTAACACACACCCATACAATGCGCACCACCCCGTGATGTTTTTCAGAAACCTATCCTACATTGCCAGTGCATGTTTCCTGACCTCCCCATGCTGACCACCCCGCGGTGCTTTTCTCCATCCTACATTGCCACTCACTGCGTATCCTAATTCAGACCCTCTGATTCACACCACCCCGTGATGTTTTTCTCACTCCTACTAGTGAATGAAATGTAACACACACCCATACAATGCGCACCACCCCGTGATGTTTTTCTCACTCCTACTAGTGAATGTAATGTAACACACACCCATATAATGCGCACCACCCCGTGATGTTTTTCTCACTCCTACTAGTGAATGTAATTTAACACACACCCATACAATGCGCACCACCACGCGATGTTTTTCAGAAACCTATCCTACATTGCCACTGCATGTTCCCTGACCTCCCCATGCTGACCACCCCGCGGTGCTTTTCTCCATCCTACATTGCCACTCACTGCCTATCCTAATTCAGACCCTCCGATTCACACCACCCCGTGATGTTTTTCTCACTCCTACAAGTTAATGTAATGTAACACACACCCATACAATGCGCACCACCCCGTGATGTTTTTCTCACTCCTACTAGTGAATGTAATGTAACACACACCCATATAATGCGCACCACCACGTGATGTTTTTCTCACTCCTACTAGTGAATGTAATGTAACACACACCCATACAATGCGCACCACCCCGTGATGTTTTTCTCACTCCTACTAGTGAATGTAATGTAACACACACCCATACAATGCACACCACCCCGCGATGTTTTTTAGAAACCTATCCTACATTGCCACTGCATGTTCCCTCACCTCCCCATGCTGACCACACCGCGGTGCTTTTCTCCATCCTACATTGCCACTCACTGCCTATCCTAATTCAGACCCTCCTATTCACACCACCCCGTGATGTTTTTCTCACTCCTACTAGTGAATGTAATGTAACACACACCCATACATTGCGCACCACCCCGTGATGTTTTTCCCACTCCTACTAGTGAATGTAATGTAACACACACCCATACAATGCGCACCACCCTGTGATGTTTTTCAGAAACCTATCCTACATTGCCAGTGCATGTTCCCTGACCTCCCCATGCTGACCACCCCGCGGTGCCTTTCGCCATCCTACATTGCCACTCACTGCCTATCCTAATTCAGACCCTCCGATTCACACCACCCTGCGATGTTTTTCTCATCCTACTAGTGAATGTAATTTAACACACACCCATACAATGCGCACCACCACGCGATGTTTTTCAGAAACCTATCCTACATTGCCACTGCATGTTCCCTGACCTCCCCATGCTGACCACCCCGCGGTACTTTTCTCCATCCTACATTGCCACTCACTGCCTATCCTAATTCAGATCATCCGATTCACACCACCCCGTGATGTTTTTCTCACTCCTACTAGTGAATGTAATGTAACACACACCCATACAATGCCCACCACCCCGTGATGTTTTTCTCACTCCTACTAGTGAATGTAATGTAACACACACCCATACAATGCGCACCATCCTGCGATGTTTTTCTTTCTTTTTTTTTTTTTTTTTTTTTTTTTTTTAATTTAAGAGGAAAAAGAGAAAAACACAAAACAAACCAAAGCAGCGTAACGGTACACGCAATACAGAACTACAAAACAAAACAAAACAAAAAACCATAACAGTAAGAAATTACCTGCTAGTAGATTACACACTATTTTCTTGAAAATAGTTCCTCAAATCACAGTATCAAAGAACACAAGGTGGACATTCAAACAGGGAGACTGCAAACAGCTGTGTTCAATGTTCCAAAAACATTGATAAAGTCAGCTATTTAACACCCCCAAACACACTTGCTGTTATATCCGTTAGAGCTCCTTTTCTTTTCTTTTTTTTTTCCCTCTCTTTTTTACAACAAAATTTACACATCTTGGATTTTATTACTCCTTAGTGCTTATTACTTTCTTTGGGGGGGGGAAGAATACAGTCAAATATGGCAAAACAAAGCTGTCAGTCAATACCAAGGATAGACATAGCACATGGTGTAGAACAGAGTACAAGTTTATCAACAATGGTTATCAACGTTGTCCCTTGTTTCCTTAAAAAGAATTGTCTATCTTATTAGATATTATAAAGTTGGACAAAACCGTAGAGAACAAGACCAATAAAACTTAGGCGTTGTAAACATTACAGGACTTCCAAAGAAGACAATAGTCAAACCAGAATGGGTATCTTAGTGAATCTTATTGTCTTCAAAGTAGTTGCCTATGTCTTCAAACTTGATACTATCATATAGAATGGAACAGAGTCTAATCAGTCAAAACAAGATCGTGGGAGTACTACAGGACTTCAAAACAAGTTAATAGGAAATCGAAAAGAGTTACTATTTATATATCCTAATTTTTTTGAATTTTTTCTTTAAGACAAACATAAGAAATGACTAAATAATTTTTTTGAAACAATAAGGGGGAGATTGAGATAAAACAGGACATAACAATATAACAATAGAGGTCACAGCATGACTGTTTCAATAACCTAGTACTTCACCACCTTATAACCTGACTTAATAGTAGTTACCATAGTGTCTTTTTCCTTGAAATATTTGGGTAAAACTTCATATACTCTAGCTTCAAATATTTTCATATCAAGAAGCCCAGAATAAAGCCTTTCTAATTAATGAGTGAAAACTTTATAAGGCTTCAAGGCCACCTAATGGGGAATCATGATTACCAAATATTTTTATATATTTGAATCATTACTTACATTAGGGAAACTATTCGGTATTCACACATGCGAGATTGATTTATTTCACTTATGAGTATGGTCTCAAGCTGTGCCCATTTATTGATAAATATCTCAATGTGATCCTTCTTTATAGCTGAATAATACTCCATTGTATAGAAATACCACAACTTTTTTATCCATTCCTCAGTTGATGGGCACTTGGGTTGTTTCCAAGATCTGGCGATTACAAATTGTGCTGCTATAAACATAGGTGCACATATATCACTGTGGTATGATGCTTTCAGTTCTTCTGGGAATATGCCTAGAAGTGGAATAGCTGGAATAAATGGGATTTCCAGTCCCAACTTTTTGAGAAATCTCCAGACAGATCTCCACAAAGGCTGTACCAGTCTACACTCCCACCAGCAGTGCAGGAGAGTTCCTTTTTCCCCACAGCCTCTCCAGCATTTGTTGTCGGTTTTCTTGATCCTGGCCATTCTTTCAGGAGTGAGATGGTATCTCAGTGTGGTTTTAATTTGCATTTCCCTAATGACCAATGATGATGAGCATTTTTTCATGTATTTATTTGCCATTTGCATTTCTTCATCTGAGAATTGCATATTCATCTCAGATGCCCATTTTTGGATTGGATCTTTGAATTTCGGAGGTCTGAGTTTCTTTAATTCTTTATATGTTTTAGACAAGAGGCCCTTGTCTGAGAGAGAGTTCACTAAAATCTTTTCCCAGTTTGTGGTTTTTCTTTTCACTATGCTGGAGATTTCTTTTGACATGCAGAAACTTTTTAATAAGAAGTGGTCCCAGTTATTGATTCTGGGAAGTATTTCCCGTGCGGTTTGAGTCCTGTTCATGAATTCTTTACCTACTCCTATGTCTCCAAGGTTTCTACCTATTTTGTCTTCCAATAGATTTAGTGTTTCTGTTTTAATATTCAGATCTTTGAACAATTTAGATTTTAATTTAGTACATGGTGATAGCCATGGGTCTAGCTTTAGTTTTCAGCAAATGGAGAGCCAGTTTTTCCAGCACCATTTATTAAAGAGACTGTCGTTCTTCCAGTGAACCTGCTTGGCTCCTTTATCAAAAATAAGGTGGTTGAGTGTGTTCGTAGTTGTGGTTGTATCTTCTAATCTATTCCACTGATCTTCAGCTCTGTTTTGATTCCAATACCATGTTGATTTTACTACTGTTGCTTTGTAGTATAACTTCAAGTCAGGGATTGTGATGCCTCCTGCTTTGTCTTTGCTGCTTAGAATTGCCTTTGCGATTCTAGGTCTCTTCTGGTTCCAGATGAAATTTAGGAGTGATTTCTCTAGATCTATAAGGTATGTTGATGGTATTTCTATTGGGATTGCATTGAATCTGTATAACAGTTTTGGGAGAATGGCCATTTTCACAATGTTTGTTCTTCCTATCCATGAGCAAGGGATGTCTTTCCATTTTCTGAGATCATCTTCAATTTCCTTTTTCAGTGTATTATAATTTTCACTGTATAAGTCTTTCACTTCTTTTGTAAGAGTAATTCCTAAATATTTCATTTTTTTGCTTGCTAATGTGAATAGTCCAGTTTCTCTTATTTCCCTCTCTGTAATTTTGTTGTTCGTGTATAGGAATGCGATTGATTTCTGAGTATTGATTTTGTATCCAGCCACATTACTGAATTTATTTATTGTATCTAAGAGTATTTCAATGGAGTTTAGGGGGTCTTCTATGTAGAGTATCATGTCATCTGCAAACAATGATAATTTAACTTCTTCTTTTCCTATCTTTACCCCTTTTATTTCTCTTTCTTGCCTAATTGCTCTGGCTAGTACTTCCAGTACTATATTAAATAGGAGTGGTGATAAAGGACATCCTTGTCTTGTACCCGATTTTAAAGTAAAGGCTTTCAATTTTTGGCCATTTAGTATGATGCTGGCTGTTGGTTTGTCATAAATGGCCTTTATTATATTGAGGTAAAGACCATTTATTCCAATTTTCTGTAAAGTTCTTATCATGAATAAGTGTTGGACCTTATCGAAGGCTTTTTCTGCATCTATAGAGATGATCATGTGATTCTTATTTTTGGCTTTATTGATATGGTGGATTACATTTATTGATTTGCGTATGTTGAACCATCCTTGCATTCCTGGGATGAATCCCACCTGGTCATGGTGTATAATCTTCTTGATGATTTGCTGGATCCTATTTGCCAATATTTTATTGAGGATTTTTGCATCTGTGTTCATTAGGGAGATCGGTCTATAGTTCTCTTTTATAGTTGGGTCTTTCTCAGGTTTTGGTACTAGAGTAATATTTGCTTCCAGGAATGACTTAGGAAGGATTGCTTCCCTTTCAATTTCATTGAATAGTTTGAGGAGTGTCGGCATTAGGTCTTCTTTATATTTCTTGTAGAATTCTGCAGTGAATCCATCTGGGGCTGGGCTCTTCTTGGTGGGCAAGGACCCAATTACATTCTCAATTTCATTAGCAGAGATTGGGTTATTCAACAGTTTTATATCCTCTTGATCTAGCTTTGGTACTTCATATGCTTCTAAGAATCTGTCTATTTCTTCTGTGTTATCAAACTTTTGAGAGTAGAGGTTTTCGAAATAGGTGTTGATGATCCTCTGTATTTCTATTGGGTCTGTAGTGATTTCTCCTTTTTCATTTCTTATTGCATGAATTTGAGCTTTTTCTTTCCTTTTTTTAATAAGGTTGGTTAGGGGCTTATCGATTTTATTTATTCTTTCAAAGAACCAACTCTTTGATTCGTTGATTCTTTGGATTGTTTTCTTAGTCTCTATTGCATTGATTTCTGCTCTGATTCTTATAATTTCCTCTCTTCTTTTGGCTTTGGGCTTGACTTGCTCTTCTTTTTCTAGCTGTTTGAGGTGTAGCATCAAGTTATTTACTTGTATTCGTTCTGTTTTCCTGATGTGGGAACTCAGTGCAATAAATTTTCCTCTCAGAACGGCTTTCATTGCATCCCACAGATTCCGGTAAGTTGTATCTGCATTTTCATTTTCTTTTAGGTATTGTTTAATTTCTTCTTTAATTTCTTCTGTGACCCACTGATTACTCAAGAGTGTGTTATTTAGTTTCCATGTGTTTGCGGAATTTTTGCAGTATCCTTTGTCATTAATTTCTAATTTCAGAGCGCTATGATCCGATAATATGCAAGGGATGATTTCAACTCTTTTGCATTTGCTTAAATATGTTCTGTGAGCTAATATATGGTCTATTTTAGAAAATGATCCATGTACTGCTGAGAAGAATGTGTATTCTGATGTTGTTGGGTGGAACATTCTGTATATGTCTATCAAACCCATTTGTTCACAGGTGTGATTCAGTTCTGTTATTTCTTTGCTCATTTTCTGTCTGGTTGATCTGTCCCTTGGTGTCAGTGGTGTATTAAGGTCTCCTGTTACAATTGTGTTACTGATAATTTGAGTTTTCATTTCTGTTAATAATTGTTTTATATAACTGGGTGCTCTGGAGTTTGGTGCGTATATATTTAAGATAGTTATCTCTTCCTCTTGGAGTTTTCCCCTTACGAGTATGTAGTGACCTTCTTTGTCCTTTATGGTCATTGTTGGTTTAAAGTTCACGTTGTCTGCAAACAGAATGGCTACTCCTGCCTTTTTTTGGATTCCTGCTGCATGAAGAATTGTTTTCCATCCTTTGACTTTCAGTCTGTGAGTATCTTTCTGGGTTAGATGGGTTTCCTGTAAACAGCATATGGTTGGATTTTGTTTCTTGATCCATTCTGCTAGTCTGTTTCTTTTGATTGGTGCATTGAGACCATTTACATTAATGGTTATTACTGTTAAATGCTGGTTAATTGTAGGAATGTTATCTCTCTGCTGTTGCATCTTTATCTTTTGGTTCTGTTTAATTATTTGCTTTGCTTAGTGGTTTTTTCCTTTGTGTATCTAAACTGTCTTTCAATATTTTTTGCAGGGTTGGTTTGGTGTTCATGAAGTTCTTCAGCTGTTCTTTGTCATGGAAGTATCGTATTGCACCATCTATTTTGAATGATAGTTTTGCAGGATATATCAGTCTTGGTTGGAAATCATTTTGCTTTAGGATCTGGAATACTTCACTCCATGCTCTTCTTGACTTTATCGTTTGTGCTGAGAAGTCTGCTGTGATTCTGATAGGTTTTCCTTTATAAGTGATTTGTCTTTTCTCTCTGACAGCTTTTAATAATCTATTCTTGTGTTGGATTTCTGGGATGGTGACTATTATATGTCTGGGTGTAGTTTTATTTTGGTTATGACTGTTTGGAGTTCTATATGCTTCACTGATCCTGATGTCAGTTTCTGATCTCATGCTTGGGAAATTTTCAGCTATTACTTCTCTAAATATCCTCCTGACATCCTTCATGTTGTCTCCCTCTCTTTCATTAATCCCTATCATTCTTATGTTATTCTTCTTTGCATCGTCTTGCAGTTGTTGAATTGTTGTTTCCTGGTTCCTTGTTATTTTCAAAAGATCTTTCCTTTCCTGTTCACTAGCTGCAATCCTGTCTTCAAGGTCTGAAATTCTATCTTCACTTTCATTAAGGCGGTTTTTACAACTTTCAGTGGAGTTTTTTATTTCCTGTATATCTCTGTGCATCTGCATTATGTATTCTGTTTGTTTCTTATATTGCTCGTCTAGGGATTCTATCTTTTTGTTTAGTTCCTCCAATTTTTTATCTGTGTTTTCTTTAGATATATTTAGAATCTCTTTCATTTCTTTTATCATTTCTTCTTTTATCTGGGAGATTATTTCGAGTTTGAATTTCTTTAAAGCTTCCTGGAGTTGCTTGTCAATTTCAGTGGCTATTGTGTCTGATATATGAGGTGGATGGGATATATTTTCTTCTATATACATCGCTCCTAGGGTTTCTTGAGATGGGCTGGAGGTTTGAGGTTGTAATTTGGTCTTTCGTTTTGTCATTTTCCTATATTTCTGTGTTTCAAGTGTTACTTGAAAGCTTCCTCAGGATCTGTTGAAAATCCCCTTCTATGTTTGGAGCTACTGGGACTCTGGCGCCGCGCTACTCCAAGCCATTAGGCCTACAGAACCAGTGGCCCTCCTCTGCCTGCTCAGAACTCCGCAGTTCCAGACAAGCTGGGCCTCAGGGACACTGTGCGCCCACCTGCCCCTTGGAAGCTCCACAGTTCTTCAATCGCAGCCAGGTTAGGGTACTCACCACAGGCCGCAGTGCTTCAGGAACCTGTGGACCCTCCCTGGTTGCAGAGATATCCACAGTCCTCCAGACACGCAGAGAGGCCAGTGAGGGCACCCCAGATCTGCCCAGCTCCTCCTCTGCAGACCTGTGGCCAGGCGCGGCAGCTAAACAGGCTGGGCTAGGCTGGTAGTGTGGGCCAGCCCACTTATTGGGAGCTCAGCAGGTCTCCAAATGAAGCCGGGAATGGGGAGGCTGATGTGGAAGCCTTAAACCCACCTCTCTCCTTCACTGCACCTGGAAGCCTGAGGGAACTCCAGCAGTCAGGGCGCAGAAATCCAGAGTCCTCCAGACACACAGAGAGGCCAGTGAGGGCACCCCAGATCTGCCCAGCTCCTCCTCTGCAGACCTGTGGCCAGGCGCGGCAGCTAAACAGGCTGGGCTAGGCTGGTAGTGTGGGCCAGCCCACCTATCGGGAGCTCAGCAGGTCTCCAAATGAAGCCGGGAATGGAGAGGCTGATGTGGAAGCCTTAAACCCACCTCTCTCCTTCACTGCACCTGGAAGCCTGAGGGAACTCCAGCAGTCTGGGCGCAGAAATCCAGAGTCCTCCAGACACGCAGAGAGGCCAGTGAGGGCACCCCAGATCTGCCCAGCTCCTCCTCTGCAGACCTATGGCCAGGCGCGGCTGCTAAACAGGTTGGGCTAGGCTGGTTGTGTGGGCCAGCCCACCTATCGGGAGCTCAGCAGGTCTCCAAATGAAGCCTGGAATGGGGAGGCTAATGTGGAAGCCTCAAACCCACCTCTCACCTTCACTGCACCTGGAAGCCTGAGGGAACTCCAGCAGTCTGGGCGCAGAAATCCAGAGTCCTCCAGACACGCAGAGAGGCCAGTGAGGGCACCCCAGATCTCCCGCGATGTTTTTCAGAAACCTATCCTACATTGCCACTGCATGTTCCCTGACCTCCACATGCTGACCAGCCCGCGGTGCTTTTCTCCATCCTACATTGCCACTCACTGCCTATCCTAATTCAGACCCTCCGATTCACACCACCCCGTGATGTTTTTCTCATTCCAACTAGTGAATGTAATGTAACACACACCCATACAATGCACACCACCCCGTGATGTTTTTCTCACTCCTACTAGTGAATTTAATGTAACACACACCATTACAATGCGCACCACCCCGTGATGTTTTTCTCACTCCTACTAGTGAATGTAATGTAACACACACCCATACAATGCACACGACCCCGCGATGTTTTTCAGAAACCTATCCTACATTGCCACTGCAGGTTCTCTGTCCTCCCCATGCTGACCACCCCTCAGTGCTTTTCTCCATCCTACATTGCCACTCACTGCCTATCCTAATTCAGACCCTCCGATTCACACAACCCCGTGATGTTTTTCTCACTCCTAATAGTGAATGTAATTTAACACACACCCATACAATGCGCACCACCCCGCGATGTTTTTCAGAAACCTATCCTACATTGCCAATGCATGTTCCCTGACCTCCCCATGCTGACCACCCCGCGGGGCTTTTCTCCATCCTAAATTGCCACTCACTGCCTATCCTAATTCAGACCCTCCGATTCACACCACCCCGTGATGTTTTTCTCACTCCTACTAGTGAATGTAATGTAACACACACCCATACAATGCGCACCACCCCGTGATGATTTTCTCACTCCTGCTAGTGAATGTAATGTAACACACACCCATACAATGCGCACCACCCCGCGATGTTTTTCAGAAACCTATCCTACATTGCCACTGCATGTTCCCTGACCTCCCCATGCTGACCACACCGCGGTGCTTTTCTCCATCCTACATTGCCACTCACTGCCTATCCTAATTCAGACCCTCCGATTCACACCACCCCGTGATGTTTTTCTCACGCCTACTAGTGAATGTAATGTAACACACACCCATACAATGCGCACCACTCCGTGATGTTTTTCTCACTCCTACTAGTGAATGTAATGTAACACACACCCATACAATGCGCACCACCCCGTGATGTTTTTCTCACTCCTCCTAGTGAATGTAATGTAACACACACCCATACAATGCGCACCACCTCGCGATGTTTTTCAGAAACCTATCCTACATTGCCACTGCATGTTCCCTGACCTCCCCATGCTGACCACCCCGCGGTGCTTTTCTCTATCCTACATTGCCACTCACTGCCTATCCTAATTCAGACCCTCCGATTCACACCACCCCGTGATGTTTTTCTCACTGCTACTAGTGAATATAATGTAACACACACCCATACAATGTGCACCACCCCGCGATGTTTTTCAGAAACCTATCCTACATTGCCACTGCATGTTACCTGACCTCCCCATGCTGACCACCCCGCAGTGCTTTTCTATATCCTACATTGCCACTCACTGCCTATCCTAATACAGACCCTCCGATTCACACCACCCCGTGATGTTTTTCTCACTCCTACTAGTGAATGAAATATAACACACACCCATACAATGCGCACCACCCCGTGATGTTTTTCTCACTCCTACTCGTGAATGTAATGTAACACACACCCATACAATGCGCACCACCCCGCGATGTTTTTTAGAAACCTATCCTACATTGCCACTGCATGTTCCCTGACCTCTACATGGTGACCACCCCGCGGTGCTTTTCTCCATCCTAAATTGCCACTCACTGCCTATCCTAATTCAGAACCTCCGAATCACACCACCCCGTGATGTTTTTCCCACTCCTACTAGTGAATGTAATGTAACACACACCCATACAATGCGCAACACCCCGTGATGATTTTCTCACTCCGACTAGTGAATGTAATGTAACACACACCCATACAATGCGCACCAAGCCGTGATGATTTTCTCACTCCGACTAGTGAATGTAATGTAACACACACCCATACAATGCGCACCAAGCCGCGATGTTTTTCAGAAACCTATCCTATATTGCCACTGCATGTTCCCTGACCTCCCCATGCTGACCACCCCGCGGTGCTTTTATCCATCCTACATTGCCACTCACTGCCTATCCTAATTCAGACCCTCTGATTCACACCACCCCGTGATGTTTTTCTCACTCCTACTAGTGAATGTAATGTGACACACACCCATACAATGCGCACCAACCCGCGATGTTTTTCAGAAACCTATCCTACATTGCCACTGCTTGTTCCCTGACCTCCCCATGCTGACCACCCCGCGGTGCTTTTCTCCATCCTACATTGCCACTCACTGCCTATCCTAATTCAGACACTCTGATTCACACCACCCCGTGATGTTTTTCTCACTCCTACTAGTGAATGTAATGTAACACACACCCATACAATGCGCACCACCCCGTGATGTTTTTCTCACTCCTACTAGTGAATGTAATGTAACACACACCCATACAATGCGCACCACCCCGCGATGTTTTTCAGAAACCTATCCTACATTGCCACTGCATGTTCCCTGACCTCCCCATGCTGACCACCCCGCGGTACTTTTCTCCATCCTACATTGCCACTCACTGCCTATCCTAATTCAGAACATCCGATTCACACCACCCCGTGATGTTTTTCTCACTCCTACTAGTGAATGTAATGTAACACACACCCATACAATGCGCACCACCCCGTGATGTTTTTCTCACTCCTGCTAGTGAATGTAATGTAACACACACCCATACAATGCGCACCACCCCGCGATGTTTTTCAGAAACCTATCCTACATTGCCACTGCATGTTCCCTGACCTCCCCATGCTGACCACACCGCGGTGCTTTTCTCCATCCTACATTGCCACTCACTGCCTATCCTAATTCAGACCCTCCGATTCACACCACCCCGTGATGTTTTTCTCACGCCTACTAGTGAATGTAATGTAACACACACCCATACAATGCGCACCACTCCGTGATGTTTTTCTCACTCCTACTAGTGAATGTAATGTAACACACACCCATACAATGCGCACCACCCCGTGATGTTTTTCTCACTGCTCCTAGTGAATGTAATGTAACACACACCCATACAATGCGCACCACCTCGCGATGTTTTTCAGAAACCTATCCTACATTGCCACTGCATGTTCCCTGACCTCCCCATGCTGACCACCCCGCGGTGCTTTTCTCTATCCTACATTGCCACTCACTGCCTATCCTAATTCAGACCCTCCGATTCACACCACCCCGTGATGTTTTTCTCACTGCTACTAGTGAATGTAATGTAACACACACCCTTACAATGCGCACCACCCCGCGATGTTTTTCAGAAACCTATCCTACATTGCCACTGCATGTTACCTGACCTCCCCATGCTGACCACCCCGCAGTGCTTTTCTATATCCTACATTGCCACTCACTGCCTATCCTAATACAGACCCTCCGATTCACACCACCCCGTGATGTATTTCTCACTCCTACTAGTGAATGAAATGTAACACACACCCATACAATGCGCACCACCCCGTGATGTTTTTCTCACTCCTACTCGTGAATGTAATGTAACACACACCCATACAATGCGCACCACCCCGCGATGTTTTTTAGAAACCTATCCTACATTGCCACTGCATGTTCCCTGACCTCTACATGGTGACCACCCCGCGGTGCTTTTCTCCATCCTAAATTGCCACTCACTGCCTATCCTAATTCAGAACCTCCGAATCACACCACCCCGTGATGTTTTTCCCACTCCTACTAGTGAATGTAATGTAACACACACCCATACAATGCGCAACACCCCGTGATGAATTTCTCACTCCGACTAGTGAATGTAATGTAACACACACCCATACAATGCGCACCAAGCCATGATGTTTTTCAGAAACCTATCCTATATTGCCACTGCATGTTCCCTGACCTCCCCATGCTGACCACCCCGCGGTGCTTTTATCCATCCTACATTGCCACTCACTGCCTATCCTAATTCAGACCCTCTGATTCACACCACCCCGTGATGTTTTTCTCACTCCTACTAGTGAATGTAATGTGACACACACCCATACAATGCGCACCACCCCGCGATGTTTTTCAGAAACCTATCCTACATTGCCACTGCTTGTTCCCTGACCTCCCCATGCTGACCACCCCGCGGTGCTTTTCTCCATCCTACATTGCCACTCACTGCCTATCCTAATTCAGACACTCTGATTCACACCACCCCGTGATGTTTTTCTCACTCCTACTAGTGAATGTAATGTAACACACACCCATACAATGCGCACCACCCCGTGATGTTTTTCTCAGTCCTACTAGTGAATGTAATGTAACACACACCCATACAATGCGCACCACCCCGTGATGTTTTTCTCACTCCTACTAGTGAATGTAATGTAACACACACCCATACAATGCGCACCACCCCGCGATGTTTTTCAGAAACCTATCCTACATTGCCACTGCATGTTCCCTGACCTCCCCATGCTGACCACCCCGCGGTGCTTTTCTCCATCCTACATTGCCACTCACTGCCTATCCTAATTCAGACCCTCCGATTCACACCACCCCGTGATGTTTTTCTCACTCCTACTAGTGAATGTAATGTAACACACACCCATACAATGCGCACCACCCCGTGATGTTTTTCTCAGTCCTACTAATGAATGTAATGTAACACACACCCATACAATGCGCACCAGCCCGTGATGTTTTTCTCACTCCTACTAGTGAATGTAATGTAACACACACCCATACAATGCGCACCGCCCCGCGATGTTTTTCAGAAACCTATCCTACATTGCCACTGCATGTTCCCTGACCTCCCCATGCTGACCACCCCGCGATGCTTTTCTCTATCCTACATTGCCACTCACTGCCTATCCTAATTCAGACCCTCCGATTCACACCACCCCGTGATGTTTTTCTCACTCCTACTAGTGAATGTAATATAACACACACCCATACAATGCGCACCACCCCGTGATGTTTTTCTCACTTCTACTCGTGAATGTAATGTAACACACAACCATACAATGCGCACCACCCCGCGATGTTTTTCAGAAACCTATCCTACATTGCCACTGCACGTTCCCTGACCTCAACATGCTGACCACCCCGCGGTGCTTTTCTCCATCCTACATTGCCACTCACTGCCTATCCTAATTCAGACCCTCCGAATCACACCACCCCGTGATGTTTTTCTCTCTCCTACTAGTGAATGTAATGTGACACACACCCATACAATGCGCACCACCAAGTGATATTTTTCTCACTCCTACTAGTGAATGTAATGTAACACACACCCATACAATGCGCACCACCCCGCGATGTTTTTCAGAAACCTATCCTACATTGCCACTGCTTGTTCCCTGACCTCCCCATGCTGACCACCTTGCGGTGCTTTTCTCCATCCTACATTGCCAATCACTGCCTATCCTAATTGAGACACTCCGATTCACACCACCCCGTGATGTTTTTCTCACTCCTACTAGTGAATGTAATGTAACACACACCCATACAATGCGCACCACCCCGTGATGTTTTTCTCACTCCTACTAGTGAATGTAATGTAACACACACCCATACAATGCGCACCACCCCGCGATGTTTTTCAGAAACCTATCCTACATTGCCACTGCATGTTCCCTGACCTCCCCATGCTGACCAGCCCGCGGTGCTTTTCTCCATCCTACATTGCCACTCACTGCCTATCCTAATTCAGACCCTCCGATTCACACCACCCCGTGATGTTTTTCTCACTCCTACTAGTGAATGTAATGTAACACACACCCATACAATGCGCACCACCCCGTGATGATTTTCTCACTCCGACTAGTGAATGTAATGTAACACACACCCATACAATGCGTACCAACCTGTGATGTTTTTCTCACTCCTACTAGTGAATGTAATGTAACACACACCCATACAATGCACACCACCCCGCGATGTTTTTCAGAAACCTATCCTACATTGCCACTGCATGTTCCCTGACCTCCCCATGCTGACCACCCCGCGGTGCTTTTATCCATCCTACATTGCCACTCACTGCCTATCCTAATTCAGACCCTCCGATTCACACCACCCCGTGATGTTTTACTCACTCCTACTAGTGAATGTAATGTGACACACACCCATACAATGCGCACCACCCCGTGATGTTTTTCTCAATCCTACTAGTGAATATAATGTAACACACACACATACAATGCGCACCACCCCGCGATGTTTTTCACAAACCTATCCTACATTGCCACTGCTTGTTCCCTGACCTCCCCAAGCTGACCACCCCGCGTTGCTTTTCTCCATCCTACATTGCCACTCACTGCCTATCCTAATTCAGACCCTCCGCTTCACACCACCCCGCGATGTTTTTCTCACTCCTACTAGTGAATGTAATATAACACACACCCATACAATGCGCACCACCCCGTGATGTTTTTCTCACTTCTACTCGTGAATGTAATGTAACACACAACCATACAATGCGCACCACCCCGCGATGTTTTTCAGAAACCTATCCTACATTGCCACTGCACGTTCCCTGACCTCAACATGCTGACCACCCCGCGGTGCTTTTCTCCATCCTACATTGCCACTCACTGCCTATCCTAATTCAGACCCTCCGAATCACACCACCCCGTGATGTTTTTCTCTCTCCTACTAGTGAATGTAATGTGACACACACCCATACAATGCGCACCACCAAGTGATATTTTTCTCACTCCTACTAGTGAATGTAATGTAACACACACCCATACAATGCGCACCACCCCGCGATGTTTTTCAGAAACCTATCCTACATTGCCACTGCTTGTTCCCTGACCTCCCCATGCTGACCACCTTGCGGTGCTTTTCTCCATCCTACATTGCCAATCACTGCCTATCCTAATTGAGACACTCCGATTCACACCACCCCGTGATGTTTTTCTCACTCCTACTAGTGAATGTAATGTAACACACACCCATACAATGCGCACCACCCCGTGATGTTTTTCTCACTCCTACTAGTGAATGTAATGTAACACACACCCATACAATGCGCACCACCCCGCGATGTTTTTCAGAAACCTATCCTACATTGCCACTGCATGTTCCCTGACCTCCCCATGCTGACCAGCCCGCGGTGCTTTTCTCCATCCTACATTGCCACTCACTGCCTATCCTAATTCAGACCCTCCGATTCACACCACCCCGTGATGTTTTTCTCACTCCTACTAGTGAATGTAATGTAACACACACCCATACAATGCGCACCACCCCGTGATGATTTTCTCACTCCGACTAGTGAATGTAATGTAACACACACCCATACAATGCGTACCAACCTGTGATGTTTTTCTCACTCCTACTAGTGAATGTAATGTAACACACACCCATACAATGCACACCACCCCGCGATGTTTTTCAGAAACCTATCCTACATTGCCACTGCATGTTCCCTGACCTCCCCATGCTGACCACCCCGCGGTGCTTTTATCCATCCTACATTGCCACTCACTGCCTATCCTAATTCAGACCCTCCGATTCACACCACCCCGTGATGTTTTACTCACTCCTACTAGTGAATGTAATGTGACACACACCCATACAATGCGCACCACCCCGTGATGTTTTTCTCAATCCTACTAGTGAATATAATGTAACACATACACATACAATGCGCACCACCCCGCGATGTTTTTCACAAACCTATCCTACATTGCCACTGCTTGTTCCCTGACCTCCCCAAGCTGACCACCCCGCGTTGCTTTTCTCCATCCTACATTGCCACTCACTGCCTATCCTAATTCAGACCCTCCGCTTCACACCACCCCGCGATGTTTTTCTCATCCTACTAGTGAATGTAATTTAACAAACACCCATACAATGCGCACCACCACGCGATGTTTTTCAGACACCTATCCTACATTGCCACTGCATGTTCCCTGACCTCCCCATGCTGAGCACCCCGCGGTGCTTTTCTCCATCCTACATTGCCACTCACTGCCTATCCTAATTCAGACCCTCCGATTCACACCACCCCGTGATGTTTTTCTCACTCCTACTAGTGAATGTAATGTAACACACACCCATACAATGTACACCACTCCGTGATGTTTTCCTCACTCCTACTAGTGAATGTAATGTAACACACACCCATACAATGCGCACCACCCCGTGATGTTTTTCTCACTCCTACTAGTGAATGTAATGTAACACACACCCATACAATGCGCACCACCCCGCGATGTTTTTCAGAAACCTATCCTACATTGCCACTGCATGTTCCCTGACCTCCCCATACTGACCAGCCCGCGGTGCTTTTCTCCATCCTACATTGCCACGCACTGCCTATGCTAATTCAGACCCTCCGATTCACACCACCCTGTGATGTTTTTCTCATTCCTACTAGTGAATGTAATGTAACACACACCCATACAATGCACACCACCCCGTGATGTTTTTCTCACTCCTACTAGTGAATGTAATGTAACACACACCATTACAATGCGCACCACCCCGTGATGTTTTTCTCACTCCTACTAGTGAATGTAATGTAACACACACCCTTACAATGCACACGACCCCGCGATGTTTTTCAGAAACCTATCCTACATTGCCACTGCATGTTCTCTGTCCTCCCCATGCTGACCACCCCTCAGTGCTTTTCTCCTTCGTACATTGCCACTCACTGCCTATCCTAATTCAGACCCTCCGATTCACACCACCCCGTGATGTTTTTCTCACTCCTACTAGTGAATGTAATGTAACACACACGTATACAATGCGCACCACCCCGTGATGTTTTTCTCACTCCTACTAGTGAATGTAATGTAACACACACCCATACAATGCGCACCACCCCGTGATGTTTTTCTCACTCCTACTAGTGAATGTAATGTAACACACACCCATACAATGCGCACCACCCCGCGATGTTTTTCAGAAACCTATCCTACATTGCCACTGCATGTTCCCTGACCTCCCCATACTGACCAGCCCGCGGTGCTTTTCTCCATCCTACATTGCCACGCACTGCCTATCCTAATTCAGACCCTCCGATTCACACCACCCCGTGATGTTTTTCTCATTCCTACTAGTGAATGTAATGTAACACACACCCATACAATGCGCACCACCACGTGATGTTTTTCATAAACCTATCCTACATTGCCACTGCATGTTCCCTGACCTCCCCATGCTGACCACCCCGCGGTGCTTTTCTCCATCCTACATTGCCACTCACTGCCTATCCTAATTCAGACCTTCCGATTCACACCACCCCGTGATGTTTTTCTCACTCCTACTAGTGAATGTAATGTAACACACACCCATACAATGCGCACCACTCCGTGATGTTTTTCTCACTACTACTAGTGAATGTAATGTAACACACACCCATACAAAGCGCCCCACCCCGTGATGTTTTTCTCACTCCTACTAGTAAATGTAATGTAACACACACCCATACAATGCGCACCACCCCGCGATGTTTTTCAGAAACCTATCCTACATTGTGACTGCATGTTCCCTGACCTCCCCATGCTGACCAGCCCGCGGTGCTTTTCTCCATCCTACATTGCCACTCACTGCCTATCCTAATTCAGACCCTCCGATTCACACCACCCAGTGATGTTTTTCTCACTCCTACTAGTGAATGTAATGTAACACACACCCATACAATGCTCACCACCCCGTGATGATTTTCTCACTCCGACTAGTGAATGTAATGTAACACACACCCATACAATGCGCACCACCCCGTGATGTTTTTCTCACTCCTACTAGTGAATGTAATGTAACACACACCCATACAATGCACACGACCCCGCGATGTTTTTCAGAAACCTATCCTACATTGCCACTGCATGTTCTCTGTCCTCCCCATGCTGACCACCCCTCAGTGCTTTTCTCCATCCTACATTGCCACTCACTGCCTATCCTAATTCAGACCCTCCGATTCACACCACCCCGTGATGTTTTTCTCACTCCTACTAGTGAATGTAATTTAACACACACCCATACAATGCGCACCACCCCGCGATGTTTTTCAGAAAACTATCCTACATTGCCACTGCATGTTCCCTGACCTCCCCATGCTGACCACCCCGCGGTGCTTTTCTCCATCCTACATTGCCACTCACTGCCTATCCTAATTCAGACCTTCCGATTCACACCACCCCGTGATGTTTTTCTCACTCCTACTAGTGAATGTAATGTAACACCCACCCATACAATGCGCACCACCCTGTGATGTTTTTCTCACTCCTACTAGTGAATGTAATGTAACACACACCCATACAATGCCACCACCCCGGGATGTTTTTCTCAGTCCTACTAGTGAATGTAATGTAACACACACTCATACAATGCGCACCACCCCGTGATGTTTTTCTCACTCCTACTAGTGAATGTAATGTAACACACACCCATACAATGCGCACCACCCCGCGATGTTTTTCAGAAACCTATCCTACATTGCCACTGCATGTTCCCTGACCTCCCCATGCTGACCACCCCGCGGTGCTTTTCTCCATCCTACATTGCCACTCACTGCCTATCCTAATTCAGACCCTCCGATTCACACCACCCCGTGATGTTTTTCTCACTCCTACTAGTGAATGTAATGTAACACACACCCATACAATGCGCACCACCCCGTGATGTTTTTCTCAGTCCTACTAATGAATGTATTGTAACACACACCCATACAATGCGCACCACCCCGTGATGCTTTTCTCACTTCTACTCGTGAATGTAATGTAACACACAACCATACAATGCGCACCACCCCGCGATGTTTTTCAGAAACCTATCCTATATTGCCACTGCACGTTCCCTGACCTCAACATGCTGACCACCCCGTGGTGCTTTTCTCCATCCTACATTGCCACTCACTGCCTATCCTAATTCAGACCCTCCGAATCACACCACCCCGTGATGTTTTTCTCTCTCCTACTAGTGAATGTAATGTGACACACACCCATACAATGCGCACCACCAAGTGATATTTTTCTCACTCCTACTAGTGAATGTAATGTAACACACACCCATACAATGCGCACCACCCCGCGATGTTTTTCAGAAACCTATCCTACATTGCCACTGCTTGTTCCCTGACCTCCCCATGCTGACCACCTCGCGGTGCTTTTCTCCATCCTACATTGCCAATCACTGCCTATCCTAATTGAGACACTCCGATTCACACCACCCCGTGATGTTTTTCTCACTCCTACTAGTGAATGTAATGTAACACACACCCATACAATGCGCACCACCCCGTGATGTTTTTCTCACTCCTACTAGTGAATGTAATGTAACACACACCCATACAATGCGCACCACCCCGCGATGTTTTTCAGAAACCTATCCTACATTGCCACTGCATGTTCCCTGACCTCCCCATGCTGACCAGCCCGCGGTGCTTTTCTCCATCCTACATTGCCACTCACTGCCTATCCTAATTCAGACCCTCCGATTCACACCACCCCGTGATGTTTTTCTCACTCCTACTAGTGAATGTAATGTAACACACACCCATACAATGCGCACCACCCCGTGATGATTTTCTCACTCCGACTAGTGAATGTAATGTAACACACACCCATACAATGCGTACCAACCTGTGATGTTTTTCTCACTCCTACTAGTGAATGTAATGTAACACACACCCATACAATGCACACCACCCCGCGATGTTTTTCAGAAACCTATCCTACATTGCCACTGCATGTTCCCTGACCTCCCCATGCTGACCACCCCGCGGTGCTTTTATCCATCCTACATTGCCACTCACTGCCTATCCTAATTCAGACCCTCCGATTCACACCACCCCGTGATGTTTTACTCACTCCTACTAGTGAATGTAATGTGACACACACCCATACAATGTGCACCACCCCGTGATGTTTTTCTCAATCCTACTAGTGAATATAATGTAACACACACACATACAATGCGCACCACCCCGCGATGTTTTTCACAAACCTATCCTACATTGCCACTGCTTGTTCCCTGACCTCCCCAAGCTGACCACCCCGCGTTGCTTTTCTCCATCCTACATTGCCACTCACTGCCTATCCTAATTCAGACCCTCCGCTTCACACCACCCCGCGATGTTTTTCTCATCCTACTAGTGAATGTAATTTAACAAACACCCATACAATGCGCACCACCACGCGATGTTTTTCAGACACCTATCCTACATTGCCACTGCATGTTCCCTGACCTCCCCATGCTGAGCACCCCGCGGTGCTTTTCTCCATCCTACATTGCCACTCACTGCCTATCCTAATTCAGACCCTCCGATTCACACCACCCCGTGATGTTTTTCTCACTCCTACTAGTGAATGTAATGTAACACACACCCATACAATGTACACCACTCCGTGATGTTTTCCTCACTCCTACTAGTGAATGTAATGTAACACACACCCATACAATGCGCACCACCCCGTGATGTTTTTCTCACTCCTACTAGTGAATGTAATGTAACACACACCCATACAATGCGCACCACCCCGCGATGTTTTTCAGAAACCTATCCTACATTGCCACTGCATGTTCCCTGACCTCCCCATACTGACCAGCCCGCGGTGCTTTTCTCCATCCTACATTGCCACGCACTGCCTATCCTAATTCAGACCCTCCGATTCACACCACCCCGTGATGTTTTTCTCATTCCTACTTGTGAATGTAATGTAACACACACCCATACAATGCACACCACCCCGTGATGTTTTTCTCACTCATACTAGTGAATGTAATTTAACACACACCATTACAATGCGCACCACCCCGTGATGTTTTTCTCATTCCTACTAGTGAATGTAATGTAACACACACCCATACAATGCGCACCACCACGCGATGTTTTTCAGAAACCTATCCTACATTGCCACTGCATGTTCCCTGACCTCCCCATGCTGACCACCCCGCGGTGCTTTTCTCCATCCTACATTGCCACTCACTGCCTATCCTAATTCAGACCTTCCGATTCACACCACCCCGTGATGTTTTTCTCACTCCTACTAGTGAATGTAATGTAACACACGCCCATACAATGCGCACCACTCCGTGATGTTTTTCTCACTACTACTAGTGAATGTAATGTAACACACACCCATACAAAGCGCCCCACCCCGTGATGTTTTTCTCACTCCTACTAGTAAATGTAATGTAACACACACCCATACAATGCGCACCACCCCGCGATGTTTTTCAGAAACCTATCCTACATTGCCACTGCATGTTCCCTGACCTCCCCATGCTGACCAGCCCGCGGTGCTTTTCTCCATCCTACATTGCCACTCACTGCCTATCCTAATTCAGACCCTCCGATTCACACCACCCAGTGATGTTTTTCTCACTCCTACTAGTGAATGTAATGTAACACACACCCATACAATGCTCACCACCCCGTGATGATTTTCTCACTCCGACTAGTGAATGTAATGTAACACACACCCATACAATGCGCACCACCCCGTGATGTTTTTCTCACTCCTACTAGTGAATGTAATGTAACACACACCCATACAATGCACACGACCCCGCGATGTTTTTCAGAAACCTATCCTACATTGCCACTGCATGTTCTCTGTCCTCCCCATGCTGACCACCCCTCAGTGCTTTTCTCCATCCTACATTGCCACTCACTGCCTATCCTAATTCAGACCCTCCGATTCACACCACCCCGTGATGTTTTTCTCACTCCTACTAGTGAATGTAATTTAACACACACCCATACAATGCGCACCACCCCGCGATGTTTTTCAGAAAACTATCCTACATTGCCACTGCATGTTCCCTGACCTCCCCATGCTGACCACCCCGCGGTGCTTTTCTCCATCCTACATTGCCACTCACTGCCTATCCTAATTCAGACCCTCCGATTCACACCACCCCGTGATGTTTTTCTCACTCCTACTAGTGAATGTAATGTAACACCCACCCATACAATGCGCACCACCCTGTGATGTTTTTCTCACTCCTACTAGTGAATGTAATGTAACACACACCCATACAATGCCACCACCCCGGGATGTTTTTCTCAGTCCTACTAGTGAATGTAATGTAACACACACCCATACAATGCGCACCACCCCGTGATGTTTTTCTCACTCCTACTAGTGAATGTAATGTAACACACACCCATACAATGCGCATCACCCCGCGATGTTTTTCAGAAACCTATCCTACATTGCCACTGCATGTTCCCTGACCTCCCCATGCTGACCACCCCGCGGTGCTTTTCTCCATCCTACATTGCCACTCACTGCCTATCCTAATTCAGACCCTCCGATTCACACCACCCCGTGATGTTTTTCTCACTCCTACTAGTGAATGTAATGTAACACACACCCATACAATGCGCACCACCCCGTGATGTTTTTCTCAGTCCTACTAATGAATGTAATGTAACACACACCCATACAATGCGCACCAGCCCGTGATGTTTTTCTCACTCCTACTAGTGAATGTAATGTAACACACACCCATACAATGCGCACCGCCCCACGATGTTTTTCAGAAACCTATCCTACATTGCCACTGCATGTTCCCTGACCTCCCCATGCTGACCACCCCGCGGTGCTTTTCTCTATCCTACATTGCCACTCACTGCCTATCCTAATTCAGACCCTCCGATTCACACCACCCCGTGATGTTTTTCTCACTCCTACTAGTGAATGTAATATAACACACACCCATACAATGCGCACCACCCCGTGATGTTTTTCTCACTCCTACTCGTGAATGTAATGTAACACACAACCATACAATGCGCACCACCCCGCGATGTTTTTCAGAAACCTATCCTACATTGCCACTGCACGTTCCCTGACCTCAACATGCTGACCACCCCGCGGTGCTTTTCTCCATCCTACATTGCCACTCACTGCCTATCCTAATTCAGACCCTCCGAATCACACCACCCCGTGATGTTTTTCTCTCTCCTACTAGTGAATGTAATGTGACACACACCCATACAATGCGCACCACCAAGTGATATTTTTCTCACTCCTACTAGTGAATGTAATGTAACACACACCCATACAATGCGCACCACCCCGCGATGTTTTTCAGAAACCTATCCTACATTGCCACTGCTTGTTCCCTGACCTCCCCATGCTGACCACCTCGCGGTGCTTTTCTCCATCCTACATTGCCAATCACTGCCTATCCTAATTGAGACACTCCGATTCACACCACCCCGTGATGTTTTTCTCACTCCTACTAGTGAATGTAATGTAACACACACCCATACAATGCGCACCACCCCGTGATGTTTTTCTCACTCCTACTAGTGAATGTAATGTAACACACACCCATACAATGCGCACCACCCCGCGATGTTTTTCAGAAACCTATCCTACATTGCCACTGCATGTTCCCTGACCTCCCCATGCTGACCAGCCCGCGGTGCTTTTCTCCATCCTACATTGCCACTCACTGCCTATCCTAATTCAGACCCTCCGATTCACACCACCCCGTGATGTTTTTCTCACTCCTACTAGTGAATGTAATGTAACACACACCCATACAATGCGCACCACCCCGTGATGGTTTTCTCACTCCGACTAGTGAATGTAATGTAACACACACCCATACAATGCGTACCAACCTGTGATGTTTTTCTCACTCCTACTAGTGAATGTAATGTAACACACACCCATACAATGCACACCACCCCGCGATGTTTTTCAGAAACCTATCCTACATTGCCACTGCATGTTCCCTGACCTCCCCATGCTGACCACCCCGCGGTGCTTTTATCCATCCTACATTGCCACTCACTGCCTATCCTAATTCAGACCCTCCGATTCACACCACCCCGTGATGTTTTACTCACTCCTACTAGTGAATGTAATGTGACACACACCCATACAATGCGCACCACCCCGTGATGTTTTTCTCAATCCTACTAGTGAATATAATGTAACACACACACATACAATGCGCACCACCCCGCGATGTTTTTCACAAACCTATCCTACATTGCCACTGCTTGTTCCCTGACCTCCCCAAGCTGACCACCCCGCGTTGCTTTTCTCCATCCGACATTGCCACTCACTGCCTATCCTAATTCAGACCCTCCGCTTCACACCACCCCGCGATGTTTTTCTCATCCTACTAGTGAATGTAATTTAACACACACCCATACAATGCGCACCACCACGCGATGTTTTTCAGACACCTATCCTACATTGCCACTGCATGTTCCCTGACCTCCCCATGCTGAGCACCCCGCGGTGCTTTTCTCCATCCTACATTGCCACTCACTGCCTATCCTAATTCAGACCCTCCGATTCACACCACCCCGTGATGTTTTTCTCACTCCTACTAGTGAATGTAATGTAACACACACCCATACAATGTACACCACTCCGTGATGTTTTCCTCACTCCTACTAGTGAATGTAATGTAACACACACTCATACAATGCGCACCACCCCGTGATGTTTTTCTCACTCCTACTAGTGAATGTAATGTAACACACACCCATACAATGCGCACCACCCCGCGATGTTTTTCAGAAACCTATCCTACATTGCCACTGCATGTTCCCTGACCTCCCCATACTGACCAGCCCGCGGTGCTTTTCTCCATCCTACATTGCCACGCACTGCCTATCCTAATTCAGACCCTCCGATTCACACCACCCCGTGATGTTTTTCTCATTCCTACTAGTGAATGTAATGTAACACACACCCATACAATGCACACCACCCCGTGATGTTTTTCTCACTCCTACTAGTGAATGTAATGTAACACACACCATTACAATGCGCACCACCCTGTGATGTTTTTCTCACTCCTACTAGTGAATGTAATGTAACACACACCCATACAATGCACACGACCACGCGATGTTTTTCAGAAACCTATCCTACATTGCCACTGCATGTTCTCTGTCCTCCCCATGCTGACCACCCCTCAGTGCTTTTCTCCTTCGTACATTGCCACTCACTGCCTATCCTAATTCAGACCCTCCGATTCACACCACCCCGTGATGTTTTTCTCACTCCTACTAGTGAATGTAATGTAACACACACGTATACAATGCGCACCACCCCGTGATGTTTTTCTCACTCCTACTAGTGAATGTAATGTAACACACACCCATACAATGCGCACCACCCCGTGATGTTTTTCTCACTCCTACTAGTGAATGTAATGTAACACACACCCATACAATGCGCACCACCCCGCGATGTTTTTCAGAAACCTATCCTACATTGCCACTGCATGTTCCCTGACCTCCCCATGCTGACCACCCCGTGGTGCTTTTCTCCATCCTAGATTGCCACTCACTGCCTATCTTAATTCAGACCCTCCGATTCACACCACCCCGTGATGTTTTTCTCACTCCTACTAGTGAATGTAATGTAACACTCACCCATACAATGCGCACCACCACGTGATGTTTTTCTCAGTCCTACTAGTGAACGTAATGTAACACACACCCATACAATGCGCACCACCCCGTGATGTTTTTCTCACTCCTGCTAGTGAATGTAATGTAACACACACCCATACAATGCGCACCACCCCGCGATGTTTTTCAGAAACCTATCCTACATTGCCACTGCATGTTCCCTGACCTCCCCATGCTGACCACCCCGCGGTGCTTTTCTCTATCCTACATTACCACTCACTGCCTATCCTAATTCAGACCCTCCGATTCACACCACCCCGTGATGTTTTTCTCACTGCTACTAGTGAATGTAATGTAACACAAACCCATACAATGCGCACCACCCCGCGATGTTTTTCGAAACCTATCCTACATTGCCACTGCATGTTCCCTGACCTCCCCATGCTGACCACCCCGCGGTGCTTTTCTACATCCTACATTGCCACTCACAGCCTATCCTAATTCAGACCCTCCGGTTCACACCACCCCATGATGTTTTTCTCACTCCTACTAATGAATGTAATATAACACACACCCATACAATGCGCACCACCCCGTGATGTTTTTCTCACTCCTACTCGTGAATGTAATGTAACACACACCCATACAATGCGCACCACCCCGCGATGTTTTTCAGAAACCTATCCTACATTGCCACTGCATGTTCCCTGACCTCAACATGCTGACCACCCCGCGGTGCTTTTCTCCATCCTACATTGCCACTCACTGCCTATCCTAATTCAGACCCTCCGAATCCCACCACCCCGTGATGTTTTTCTCACACCTACTAGTGAATGAAATGTAACACACACCCATACAATGCGCACCACCACGTGATGATTTTCTCACTCCGACTAGTGAATGTAATGTAACACACACCCATACAATGCGCACCACCCCGTGATGATTTTCAGAAACCTATCCTACATTGCCACTGCAATTTTCCTGACCTCCCCATGCTGACCACCCCGCGGTGCCTTTCGCCATCCTACATTGCCACTCACTGCCTATCCTAATTCAGACCCTCCGATTCACACCACCCCGTGATGTTTTTCTCACTCCTACTATTGAATGTAATGTAACACACACCCATACAATGCGCACCACCCTGTGATGTTTTTCTCACTCCTACTAGTGAATGTAATGTAACACACACCCATACAATGCGCACCACCCCGTGATGTTTTTCTCACTCCTACTAGTGAATGTAATGTAACACACACGCATACAATGCGCACCACCCCGCGATGTTTTTCAGAAACCTATCCTACATTGCCACTGCATGTTCCCTGACCTCCGCATGCTGACCACCCTGCGGTACTTTTCTCCATCCTACATTGCCACTCACTGCCTATCCTATTTCAGAACCTCCGATTCACACCACCCCGTGATGTTTTTCTCACTCCTACTAGTGAATGTAATGTAACACAGACCCATACAATGCGCACCACCCCGTGATGTTTTTCTCACTCCTACTAGTGAATGTAATGTAACACACACCCATACAATGCGCACCACCCAGCGATGTTTTTCAGAAACCTATCCTACATTGCCACTGCATGTTCCCTGACCTCCCCATGCTGACCACCCCGCGGTGCCTTTCGCCATCCTACATTGCCACTCACTGCCTATCCTAATTCAGACCCTCCGATTCACACCACCCCGCGATGTTTTTCTCATCCTACTAGTGAATGTAATTTAACACACACCCATACAATGCGCACCACCATGCGATGTTTTTCAGAAACCTATCCTACATTGCCACTGCATGTTCCCTGACCTCCCCATGCTGACCACCCCGCGGTGCTTTTCTCCATCCTACATTGCCACTCACTGCCTATCCTAATTCAGACCCTCCGATTCACACCACCCCGTGATGTTTTTCTCACTCCTACTAGTGAATGTAATGTAACACACACCCATACAATGCGCACCACCCCGTGATGTTTTTCTCACTCCTACTAGTGAATATAATGTAACACACACCCATACAATGCGCACCACCCCGCGATGTTTTTCAGAAACCTATCCTACATTGCCACTGCATGTTCCCTGACCTCCCCATGCTGACCAGCCCGCGGTGCTTTTCTCCATCCTACATTGCCACTCACTGCCTATCCTAATTCAGACCCTCCGATTCACACCACCCCGTGATGTTTTTCTCACTCCTACTAGTGAATGTAATGTAACACACACCCATACAATGCGCACCACCCCGTGATGATTTTCTCACTCCGACTAGTGAATGTAATGTAACACACACCCATACAATGCGCACCACCCCGTGATGTTTTTCTCACTCCTACTAGTGAATGTAATGTAACACACACCCATACAATGCACACCACCCCGCGATGTTTTTCAGAAACCTATCCTACATTGCCACTGCATGTTCCCTGACCTCCCCATGCTGACCACCCCGCGGTGCTTTTATCCAACCTACATTGCCACTCACGGCCTATCCTAATTCAGACCCTCCGATTCACACCACCCCGTGATGTTTTACTCACTCCTACTAGTGAATGTAATGTGACACACACCCATACAATGCGCACCACCCCGTGATGTTTTTCTCAATCCTACTAGTGAATATAATGTAACACACACCCATACAATGCGCACCACCCCGCGATGTTTTTCACAAACCTATCCTACATTGCCACTGCTTGTTCCCTGACCTCCCCAAGCTGACCACCCCGCGTTGCTTTTCTCCATCCTACATTGCCACTCACTGCCTATCCTAATTCAGACCCTCCGCTTCACACCACCCCGCGATGTTTTTCTCATCCTACTAGTGAATGTAATTTAACACACACCCATACAATGCGCACCACCACGCGATGTTTTTCAGAAACCTATCCTACATTGCCACTGCATGTTCCCTGACCTCCCCATGCTGAGCACCCCGCGGTGCTTTTCTCCATCCTACATTGCCACTCACTGCCTATCCTAATTCAGACCCTCCGATTCACACCACCCCGTGATGTTTTTCTCCCTCCTACTAGTGAATGTAATGTAACACACACCCATACAATGTACACCACTCCGTGATGTTTTTCTCACTCCTACTAGTGAATGTAATGTAACACACACCCATACAATGCGCACCACCCCGTGATGTTTTTCTCACTCCTACTAGTGAATGTAATGTAACACACACCCATACAATGCGCACCACCCCGCGATGTTTTTCAGAAACCTATCCTACATTGCCACTGCATGTTCCCTGACCTCCCCATGCTGACCAGCCCGCGGTGCTTTTCTCCATCCTACATTGCCACTCACTGCCTATCCTAATTCAGACCCTCCGATTCACACCACCCCGTGATGTTTTTCTCACTCCTACTAGTGAATGTAATGTAACACACACCCATACAATGCGCACCACCCCGTGATGATTTTCTCACTCCGACTAGTGAATGTAATGTAACACACACCCATACAATGCGCACCACCCCGTGATGTTTTTCTCACTCCTACTAGTGAATGTAATGTAATACACACCCATACAATGCACACCACCCCGCGATGTTTTTCAGAAACCTATCCTACATTGCCACTGCATGTTCCCTGACCTCCCCATGCTGACCACCCCGCGGTGCTTTTATCCAACCTACATTGCCACTCACGGCCTATCCTAATTCAGACCCTCCGATTCACACCACCCCGTGATGTTTTACTCACTCCTACTAGTGAATGTAATGTGACACACACCCATACAATGCGCACCACCCCGTGATGTTTTTCTCAATCCTACTAGTGAATATAATGTAACACACACCCATACAATGCGCACCACCCCGCGATGTTTTTCACAAACCTATCCTACATTGCCACTGCTTGTTCCCTGACCTCCCCAAGCTGACCACCCCGCGTTGCTTTTCTCCATCCTACATTGCCACTCACTGCCTATCCTAATTCAGACCCTCCGCTTCACACCACCCCGCGATGTTTTTCTCATCCTACTAGTGAATGTAATTTAACACACACCCATACAATGCGCACCACCACGCGATGTTTTTCAGAAACCTATCCTACATTGCCACTGCATGTTCCCTGACCTCCCCATGCTGAGCACCCCGCGGTGCTTTTCTCCATCCTACATTGCCACTCACTGCCTATCCTAATTCAGACCCTCCGATTCACACCACCCCGTGATGTTTTTCTCCCTCCTACTAGTGAATGTAATGTAACACACACCCATACAATGTACACCACTCCGTGATGTTTTTCTCACTCCTACTAGTGAATGTAATGTAACACACACCCATACAATGCGCACCACCCCGTGATGTTTTTCTCACTCCTACTAGTGAATGTAATGTAACACACACCCATACAATGCGCACCACCCCGCGATGTTTTTCAGAAACCTATCCTACATTGCCACTGCATGTTCCCTGACCTCCCCATATTGACCAGCCCGCGGTGCTTTTCTCCATCCTAAATTGCCACGCACTGCCTATCCTAATTCAGACCCTCCGATTCACACCACCCCGTGATGTTTTTCTCATTCCTACTAGTGAATGTAATGTAACACACACCCATACAATGCACACCACCCCGTGATGTTTTTCTCACTCCTACTAGTGAATGTAATGTAACACACACCATTACAATGCGCACCACCCCGTGATGTTTTTGTCACACCTACTAGTGAATGTAATGTAACACACACCCATACAATGCACACGACCCCGCGATGTTTTTCAGAAACCTATCCTACATTGCCACTGCATGTTCTCTGTCCTCCCCATGCTGACCACCCCTCAGTGCTTTTCTCCTTCGTACATTGCCACTCACTGCCTATCCTAATTCAGACCCTCCGATTCACACCACCCCGTGATGTTTTTCACACTCTTACTAGTGAAGGTAATTTAACACACACCCATACAATGCGCACCACCCCGCGATGTTTTTCAGAAACCTATCCTACATTGCCACTGCATGTTCCCTGACCTCCCCATGCTGACCACCCAGCGGTGCTTTTCTCCATCCTACATTGCCACTCACTGCCTATCCTAATACTAACCCTCCGATTCACACCACCCCGTGATGTTTTTCTCACTCCTACTAGTGAATGTAATGTAACACACACCCATACAATGCGCACCACCCCGTGATGTTTTTCTCACTCCTACTAGTGAATGTAATGTAACACACACGTATACAATGCGCACCACCCCGTGATGTTTTTCTCACTCCTACTAGTGAATGTAATGTAACACACACGCATACAATGCGCACCACCCCGCGATGTTTTTCAGAGACCTATCCTACATTGCCACTGCATTGTCCCTGACCTCCCCATGCTGACCACCCCGCGGTACTTTTCTCCATCATATATTGCCACTCACTGCATATCCTAATTCAGAACCTCCGATTCACACCACCCCGTGATGTTTTTCTCACTCCTACTAGTGAATGTAATGTAACACACACCCATACAATGCGCACCACACTGTGATGTTTTTCTCAGTCCTACTAGTGAACGTAATGTAACACACAGCCATACAATGCGCACCACCCCGTGATGTTTTTCTCACTCCTACTAGTGAATGTAATGTAACACACACCCATACAATGCGCACCACCCCGCGATGTTTTTCAGAAACCTTTCCTACATTGCCACTGCATGTTCCCTGACCTCCCCATGCTGACCACCCCGCGGTGCTTTTCTCTATCCTACATTGCCACTCACTGCCTATCCTAATTCAGACCCTCCGATTCACACCACCCCGTGATGTTTTTCTCACTGCTACTAGTGAATGTAATGTAACACAAACCCATCCAATGCGCACCACCCCGCGATGTTTTTCGAAACCTATCCTACATTGCCACTGCATGTTCCCTGACCTCCCCATGCTGACCACCCCGCGGTGCTTTTCTACATCCTACATTGCCACTCACTGCCTATCCTAATTCAGACCCTCCGATTCACACCACCCCGTGATGTTTTTCTCACTCCTACTAATGAATGTAATATAACACACACCCATACAATGCGCACCACCCCGTGATGTTTTTCTCACTCCTACTCGTGAATGTAATGTAACACACACCCATACAATGCGCACCACCCCGCGATGTTTTTCAGAAACCTATCCTACATTGCCACTGCATGTTCCCTGACATCAACATGCTGACCACCCCGCGGTGCTTTTCTCCATCCTACATTGCCACTCACTGCCTATCCTAATTCAGACCCTCCGAATCCCACCACCCCGTGATGTTTTTCTCACTCCTACTAGTAAATGTAATGTAACACACACGCATACAATGCGCACCACCCCGCGATGTTTTTCAGAGACCTATCCTACATTGCCACTGCATTGTCCCTGACCTCCCCATGCTGACCACCCCGCGGTACTTTTCTCCATCCTATATTGCCACTCACTGCATATCCTAATTCAGAACCTCCGATTCACACCACCCCGTGATGTTTTTCTCACTCCTACTAGTGAATGTAATGTAACACACACCCATACAATGCGCACCACACTGTGATCTTTTTCTCACTCCTACTAGTGAATGTAATGTAACACACACCCATACAATGCGCACAACCCCGCGATATTTTTCAGAAACCTATCCTACATTGCCACTGCATGTTCCCTGACCTCCCCATGCTGACCACCCCGCGGTGCTTTTCTCCATCCTAGATTGCCACTCACTGCCTATCTTAATTCAGACCCTCCGATTCACACCACCCCGTGATGTTTTTCTCACTCCTACTAGTGAATGTAATGTAGCACTCACCCATACAATGCGCACCACCCCGTGATGTTTTTCTCAGTCCTACTAGTGAACGTAACGTAACACACACCCATACAATGCGCACCACCCCGTGATGTTTTTCTCACTCCTACTAGTGAATGTAATGTAACACACACCCATACAATGCGCACCACCCCGCGATGTTTTTCAGAAACCTTTCCTACATTGCCACTGCATGTTCCCTGACCTCCCCATGCTGACCACCCCGCGGTGCTTTTCTCTATCCTACATTGCCACTCACTGCCTATCCTAATTCAGACCCTCCGATTCACACCACCCCGTGATGTTTTTCTCACTGCTACTAGTGAATGTAATGTAACACAAACCCATACAATGCGCACCGCCCCGCGATGTTTTTCGAAACCTATCCTACATTGCCACTGCATGTTCCCTGACCTCCCCATGCTGACCACCCCGCGGTGCTTTTCTCCATCCTACATTGCCACTCACTGCCTATCCTAATTCAGACCCTCCGAATCCCACCACCCCGTGATGTTTTTCTCACACCTACTAGTGAATGAAATGTAACACACACCCATACAATGCGCACCACCACGTGATGATTTTCTCACTCCGACTAGTGAATGTAATGTAACACACACCCATACAATGCGCACCACCCCGTGATGTTTTTCAGAAACCTATCCTACATTGCCACTGCAAGTTTCCTGACCTCCCCATGCTGACCACCCCGCGGTGCCTTTCGCCATCCTACATTGCCACTCACTGCCTATCCTAATTCAGACCCTCCGATTCACACCACTCCGCGATGTTTTTCTCATCCTACTAGTGAATGTAATTTAACACACACCCATACAATGCTCACCACCACGCGATGTTTTTCAGAAACCTATCCTACATTGCCACTGCATGTTCCCTGACCTCCCATTGCTGACCAACCCGCGGTGCTTTTCTCCATCCTACATTGCCACTCACTGCCTATCCTAATTCAGACCCTCCGATTCACACCACCCCGTGATGTTTTTCTCACTCCTACTAATGAATGTAATATAACACACACCCATACAATGCGCACCACCCCGTGATGTTTTTCTCACTCCTACTCGTGAATGTAATGTAACACACACCCATACAATGCGCACCACCCCGCGATGTTTTTCAGAAACCTATCCTACATTGCCACTGCATGTTCCCTGACCTCAACATGCTGACCACCCCGCGGTGCTTTTCTCCATCCTACATTGCCACTCACTGCCTATCCTAATTCAGACCCTCCAAATCCCACCACCCCGTGATGTTTTTCTCACACCTACTAGTGAATGAAATGTAACACACACCCATACAATGCGCACCACCACGTGATGATTTTCTCACTCCGACTAGTGAATGTAATGTAACACACACCCATACAATGCGCACCACCCCGTGATGTTTTTCAGAAACCTATCCTACATTGTCACTGCAATTTTCCTGACCTCCCCATGCTGACCACCCCGCGGTGCCTTTCGCCATCCTACATTGCCACTCACTGCCTATCCTAATTCAGACCCTCCGATTCACACCACTCCGCGATGTTTTTCTCATCCTACTAGTGAATGTAATTTAACACACACCCATACAATGCTCACCACCACGCGATGTTTTTCAGAAACCTATCCTACATTGCCACTGCATGTTCCCTTACCTCCCCATGCTGACCACCCCGCGGTGCTTTTCTCCATCCTACATTGCCAATCACTGCCTATCCTAATTCAGACCCTCCGATTCACACCACCCCGTGATGTTTTTCTCACTCCTACTAGTGAATGTAATGTAACACACACCCATACAATGCGGCACCACCCCGTGATGTTTTTCTCACTCCTACTAGTGAATGTAATGTAACCACACCCCTACAATGCGGCCCCACCCGTGATGATTTTCTCAATCCGACTAGTGAATGTAATGTAACACACACCAATACAATGCGCACCACTCCGTGATGTTTTTCTCACTCCTACTAGTGAATGTAATGTAACACACACCCATACAATGCGCACCACCCCGTGATGTTTTTCTCACTCCTACTAGTGAATGTAATGTAACACACACCCATAAATGCGCACCACCCCACGATGTTTTTCAGAAACCTATCCTACATTGCCACTGCATGTTCCCTGACCTCCCAATGCAGACCAGCCCGCGGTGCTTTTCTCCATCCTACATTGCCACTCACTGCCTATCCTAATTCAGACCCTCCGATTCACACCACCCCGTGATGTTTTTCTCACTCCTACTAGTGAATGTAATGTAACACACACCCATACAATGCGCACCACCCCGTGATGATTTTCTCAATCCGACTAGTGAATGTAATGTAACACACACCCATACAATGCGCACCACCCCGTGATGTTTTTCTCACTCCTACTATGAATGTAATGTAACACACACCCATACATGCACACGACCCCGCGATGTTTTCAGAAACCTATCCTACATTGCCACTGCATGATCTCTGTCCTCCCCATGCTGACCACCCCTCAGTGCTTTTCTCCATCCTACATTGCCACTCACTGCCTATCCTAATTCAGACCCTCCGATTCACACCACCCGTGATGTTTTTCTCACTCCTACTAGTGAATGTAATTTAACACACCCCCATACAATGCGCACCACCCCGCGATGTTTTTCAGAAACCTATCCTACATTGCCACTGCATGTTCCCTGACCTCCCCATGCTGACCACCCGCTGTGCTTTTCTGCTTCCTACATTGCCACTCACTGCCTATCCTAATTCAGACCCTCCGATTCACACCACCCCGTGATGTTTTTCTCACTCCTACTATTGAATGTAATGTAACACACACCCATACAATGCGCACCACCCTGTGATGTTTTTCTCACTCCTACTAGTGAATGTAATGTAACACACACCCATACAATGCGCACCACCCCGTGATGTTTTTCTCACTCCTACTAGTGAATGTAATGTAACACACACGCATACAATGCGCACCACCCCGCGATGTTTTTCAGAAACCTATCCTACATGCCACTGCATGTTCCCTGACCTCCGCATGCTGACCACCCTGCGGTACTTTTCTCCATCCTACATTGCCACTCACTGCCTATCCTATTTCAGAACCTCCGATTCACACCACCCCGTGATGTTTTTCTCACTCCTACTAGTGAATGTAATGTAACACAGACCCATACAATGCGCACCACCCCGTGATGTTTTTCTCACTCCTACTAGTGAATGTAATGTAACACACACCCATACAATGCGCACCACCCAGCGATGTTTTTCAGAAACCTATCCTACATTGCCACTGCATGTTCCCTGACCTCCCCATGCTGACCACCCCGCGGTGCCTTTCGCCATCCTACATTGCCACTCACTGCCTATCCTAATTCAGACCCTCCGATTCACACCACCCCGCGATGTTTTTCTCATCCTACTAGTGAATGTAATTTAACACACACCCATACAATGCGCACCACCATGCGATGTTTTTCAGAAACCTATCCTACATTGCCACTGCATGTTCCCTGACCTCCCCATGCTGACCACCCCGCGGTGCTTTTCTCCATCCTACATTGCCACTCACTGCCTATCCTAATTCAGACCCTCCGATTCACACCACCCCGTGATGTTTTTCTCACTCCTACTAGTGAATGTAATGTAACACACACCCATACAATGCGCACCACCCCGTGATGTTTTTCTCACTCCTACTAGTGAATATAATGTAACACACACCCATACAATGCGCACCACCCCGCGATGTTTTTCAGAAACCTATCCTACATTGCCACTGCATGTTCCCTGACCTCCCCATGCTGACCAGCCCGCGGTGCTTTTCTCCATCCTACATTGCCACTCACTGCCTATCCTAATTCAGACCCTCCGATTCACACCACCCCGTGATGTTTTTCTCACTCCTACTAGTGAATGTAATGTAACACACACCCATACAATGCGCACCACCCCGTGATGATTTTCTCACTCCGACTAGTGAATGTAATGTAACACACACCCATACAATGCGCACCACCCCGTGATGTTTTTCTCACTCCTACTAGTGAATGTAATGTAACACACACCCATACAATGCACACCACCCCGCGATGTTTTTCAGAAACCTATCCTACATTGCCACTGCATGTTCCCTGACCTCCCCATGCTGACCACCCCGCGGTGCTTTTATCCAACCTACATTGCCACTCACGGCCTATCCTAATTCAGACCCTCCGATTCACACCACCCCGTGATGTTTTACTCACTCCTACTAGTGAATGTAATGTGACACACACCCATACAATGCGCACCACCCCGTGATGTTTTTCTCAATCCTACTAGTGAATATAATGTAACACACACCCATACAATGCGCACCACCCCGCGATGTTTTTCACAAACCTATCCTACATTGCCACTGCTTGTTCCCTGACCTCCCCAAGCTGACCACCCCGCGTTGCTTTTCTCCATCCTACATTGCCACTCACTGCCTATCCTAATTCAGACCCTCCGCTTCACACCACCCCGCGATGTTTTTCTCATCCTACTAGTGAATGTAATTTAACACACACCCATACAATGCGCACCACCACGCGATGTTTTTCAGAAACCTATCCTACATTGCCACTGCATGTTCCCTGACCTCCCCATGCTGAGCACCCCGCGGTGCTTTTCTCCATCCTACATTGCCACTCACTGCCTATCCTAATTCAGACCCTCCGATTCACACCACCCCGTGATGTTTTTCTCCCTCCTACTAGTGAATGTAATGTAACACACACCCATACAATGTACACCACTCCGTGATGTTTTTCTCACTCCTACTAGTGAATGTAATGTAACACACACCCATACAATGCGCACCACCCCGTGATGTTTTTCTCACTCCTACTAGTGAATGTAATGTAACACACACCCATACAATGCGCACCACCCCGCGATGTTTTTCAGAAACCTATCCTACATTGCCACTGCATGTTCCCTGACCTCCCCATGCTGACCAGCCCGCGGTGCTTTTCTCCATCCTACATTGCCACTCACTGCCTATCCTAATTCAGACCCTCCGATTCACACCACCCCGTGATGTTTTTCTCACTCCTACAAGTTAATGTAATGTAACACACACCCATACAATGCGCACCACCCCGTGATGATTTTCTCACTCCGACTAGTGAATGTAATGTAACACACACCCATACAATGCGCACCACCCCGTGATGTTTTTCTCACTCCTACTAGTGAATGTAATGTAACACACACCCATACAATGCACACCACCCCGCGATGTTTTTCAGAAACCTATCCTACATTGCCACTGCATGTTCCCTGACCTCCCCATGCTGACCACCCCGCGGTGCTTTTATCCAACCTACATTGCCACTCACGGCCTATCCTAATTCAGACCCTCCGATTCACACCACCCCGTGATGTTTTACTCACTCCTACTAGTGAATGTAATGTGAACACACACACATACAATGCGCACCACCCCGTGATGTTTTTCTCAATCCTACTAGTGAATATAATGTAACACACACCCATACAATGCGCACCACCCCGCGATGTTTTTCACAAACCTATCCTACATTGCCACTGCTTGTTCCCTGACCTCCCCAAGCTGACCACCCCGCGTTGCTTTTCTCCATCCTACATTGCCACTCACTGCCTATCCTAATTCAGACCCTCCGCTTCACACCACCTCGCGATGTTTTTCTCATCCTACTAGTGAATGTAATTTAACACACACCCATACAATGCGCACCACCACGCGATGTTTTTCAGAAACCTATCCTACATTGCCACTGCATGTTCCCTGACCTCCCCATTCTGAGCACCCCGCGGTGCTTTTCTCCATCCTACATTGCCACTCACTGCCTATCCTAATTCAGACCCTCCGATTCACACCACCCCGTGATGTTTTTCTCCCTCCTACTAGTGAATGTAATGTAACACACACCCATACAATGTACACCACTCCGTGATGTTTTTCTCACTCCTACTAGTGAATGTAATGAAACACACACCCATACAATGCGCACCACCCCGTGATGTTTTTCTCACTCCTACTAGTGAATGTAATGTAACACACACCCATACAATGCGCACCACCCCGCGATGTTTTTCAGAAACCTATCCTACATTGCCACTGCATGTTCCCTGACCTCCCCATACTGACCAGCCCGCGGTGCTTTTCTCCATCCTAAATTGCCACGCACTGCCTATCCTAATTCAGACCCTCCGATTCACACCACCCCGTGATGTTTTTCTCATTCCTACTAGTGAATGTAATGTAACACACACCCATACAATGCACACCACCCCGTGATGTTTTTCTCACTCCTACTAGTGAATGTAATGTAACACACACCATTACAATGCGCACCACCCCGTGATGTTTTTGTCACTCCTACTAGTGAATGTAATGTAACACACACCCATACAATGCACACGACCCCGCGATGTTTTTCAGAAACCTATCCTACATTGCCACTGCATGTTCTCTGTCCTCCCCATGCTGACCACCCCTCAGTGCTTTTCTCCTTCGTACATTGCCACTCACTGCCTATCCTAATTCAGACCCTCCGATTCACACCACCCCGTGATGTTTTTCACACTCTTACTAGTGAAGGTAATTTAACACACACCCATACAATGCGCACCACCCCGCGATGTTTTTCAGAAACCTATCCTACATTGCCACTGCATGTTCCCTGACCTCCCCATGCTGACCACCCCGCGGTGCTTTTCTCCATCCTACATTGCCACTCACTGCCTATCCTAATACTAACCCTCCGATTCACACCACCCCGTGATGTTTTTCTCACTCCTACTAGTGAATGTAATGTAACACACACCCATACAATGCGCACCACCCCGTGATGTTTTTCTCACTCCTACTAGTGAATGTAATGTAACACACACGTATACAATGCACACCACCCCGTGATGTTTTTCTCACTCCTACTAGTGAATGTAATGTAACACACACGCATACAATGCGCACCACCCCGCGATGTTTTTCAGAGACCTATCCTACATTGCCACTGCATTGTCCCTGACCTCCCCATGCTGACCACCCCGCGGTACTTTTCTCCATCCTATATTGCCACTCACTGCATATCCTAATTCAGAACCTCCGATTCACACCACCCCGTGATGTTTTTCTCACTCCTACTAGTGAATGTAATGTAACACACACCCATACAATGCGCACCACACTGTGATGTTTTTCTCAGTCCTACTAGTGAACGTAATGTAACACACACCCATACAATGCGCAACACCCCGTGATGTTTTTCTCACTCCTACTAGTGAATGTAATGTAACACACACCCATACAATGCGCACCACCCCGCGATGTTTTTCAGAAACCTTTCCTACATTGCCACTGCATGTTCCCTGACCTCCCAATGCTGACCACCCCGCGGTGCTTTTCTCTATCCTACATTGCCACTCACTGCCTATCCTAATTCAGACCCTCCGATTCACACCACCCCGTGATGTTTTTCTCACTGCTACTAGTGAATGTAATGTAACACAAACCCATACAATGCGCACCACCCCGCGATGTTTTTCGAAACCTATCCTACATTGCCACTGCATGTTCCCTGACCTCCCCATGCTGACCACCCCGCGGTGCTTTTCTACATCCTACATTGCCACTCACTGCCTATCCTAATTCAGACCCTCCGATTCACACCACCCCGTGATGTTTTTCTCACTCCTACTAATGAATGTAATATAACACACACCCATACAATGCGCACCACCCCGTGATGTTTTTCTCACTCCTACTCGTGAATGTAATGTAACACACACCCATACAATGCGCACCACCCCGCGATGTTTTTCAGAAACCTATCCTACATTGCCACTGCATGTTCCCTGACCTCAACATGCTGACCACCCCGCGGTGCTTTTCTCCATCCTACATTGCCACTCACTGCCTATCCTAATTCAGACCCTCCGAATCCCACCACCCCGTGATGTTTTTCTCACACCTACTAGTAAATGTAATGTAACACACACGCATACAATGCGCACCACCCCGCGATGTTTTTCAGAGACCTATCCTACATTGCCACTGCATTGTCCCTGACCTCCCCATTCTGACCACCCCGCGGTACTTTTCTCCATCCTATATTGCCACTCACTGCATATCCTAATTCAGAACCTCCGATTCACACCACCCCGTGATGTTTTTCTCACTCCTACTAGTGAATGTAATGTAACACACACCCATACAATGCGCACCACACTGTGATCTTTTTCTCACTCCTACTAGTGAATGTAATGTAACACACACCCATACAATGCGCACAACCCCGCGATATTTTTCAGAAACCTATCCTACATTGCCACTGCATGTTCCCTGACCTCCCCATGCTGACCACCCCGCGGTGCTTTTCTCCATCCTAGATTGCCACTCACTGCCTATCTTAATTCAGACCCTCCGATTCACACCACCCCGTGATGTTTTTCTCACTCCTACTAGTGAATGTAATGTAGCACTCACCCATACAATGCGCACCACCCCGTGATGTTTTTCTCAGTCCTACTAGTGAACGTAATGTAACACACACCCATACAATGCGCACCACCCCGTGATGTTTTTCTCACTCCTACTAGTGAATGTAATGTAACACACACCCATACAATGCGCACCACCCCGCGATGTTTTTCAGAAACCTTTCCTACATTGCCACTGCATGTTCCCTGACCTCCCCATGCTGACCACCCCGCGGTGCTTTTCTCTATCCTACATTGCCACTCACTGCCTATCCTAATTCAGACCCTCCGATTCACACCACCCCGTGATGTTTTTCTCACTGCTACTAGTGAATGTAATGTAACACAAACCCATACAATGCGCACCGCCCCGCGATGTTTTTCGAAACCTATCCTACATTGCCACTGCATGTTCCCTGACCTCCCCATGCTGACCACCCCGCGGTGCTTTTCTCCATCCTACATTGCCACTCACTGCCTATCCTAATTCAGACCCTCCGAATCCCACCACCCCGTGATGTTTTTCTCACACCTACTAGTGAATGAAATGTAACACACACCCATACAATGCGCACCACCACGTGATGATTTTCTCACTCCGACTAGTGAATGTAATGTAACACACACCCATACAATGCGCACCACCCCGTGATGTTTTTCAGAAACCTATCCTACATTGCCACTGCAAGTTTCCTGACCTCCCCATGCTGACCACCCCGCGGTGCCTTTCGCCATCCTACATTGCCACTCACTGCCTATCCTAATTCAGACCCTCCGATTCACACCACTCCGCGATGTTTTTCTCATCCTACTAGTGAATGTAATTTAACACACACCCATACAATGCTCACCACCACGCGATGTTTTTCAGAAACCTATCCTACATTGCCACTGCATGTTCCCTGACCTCCCATTGCTGACCAACCCGCGGTGCTTTTCTCCATCCTACATTGCCACTCACTGCCTATCCTAATTCAGACCCTCCGATTCACACCACCCCGTGATGTTTTTCTCACTCCTACTAGTGAATGTAATGTAACACACACCCATACAATGCGCACCACTCCGTGATGTTTTTCTCACTACTACTAGTGAATGTAATGTAACACACACCCATACAATGCGCACCACCCCGTGATGTTTTTCTCACTCCTACTAGTGAATGTAATGTAACACACACCCATACAATGCGCACCAGCCCGTGATGATTTTCTCAATCCGACTAGTGAATGTAATGTAACACACTCCCATACAATGCGCACCACCCCGTGATGTTTTTCTCACTCCTACTAGTGAATGTAATGTAACACACACCCATACAATGCACACGACCCCGCGATGTTTTTCAGAAACCTATCCTACATTGCCACTGCATGATCTCTGTCCTCCCCATGCTGACCACCCCTCAGTGCTTTTCTCCATCCTACATTGCCACTCACTGCCTATCCTAATTCAGACCCTCCGATTCACACCACCCCGTGATGTTTTTCTCACTCCTACTAGTGAATGTAATTTAACACACCCCCATACAATGCGCACCACCCCGCGATGTTTTTCAGAAACCTATCCTACATTGCCACTGCATGTTCCCTGACCTCCCCATGCTGACCACTCCGCGGTGATTTTATCCATCCTACATTGCCACTCACTGCATATCCTAATTGAGAACCTCCGATTCACACCACCCCGTGATGTTTTTCTCACTCCTACTCGTGAATGTAATGTAACACACACCCATACAATGCGCACCACACTGTGATGTTTTTCTCACTCCTACTAGTGAATGTAATGTAACACACACCCATACAATGTGCACCACCCCGCGATGTTTTTCAGAAACCTATCCTACATTGCCACTGCATGTTCCCTGACCTCCCCATGCTGACCACCCCGCGGTGCTTTTCTCCATCCTACATTGCCACTCACTGCCTATCTTAATTCAGACCCTCCGATTCACACCACCCCGTGATGTTTTTCTCACTCCTACTAGTGAATGTAATGTAACACACACCCATACAATGCGCACCACCCCGTGATGTTTTTCTCAGTCCTACTAGTGAACGTAATGTAACACACACCCATACAATGCGCACCACCCCGTGATTTTTTCTCACTCCTACTAGTGAATGTAATGTAATACACACACATAAAATGCGCACCACCCCGCGATGTTTTTCAGAAACCTATCCTACATTGCCACTGCATGTTCCCTGACCTCCCCATGCTGACCACCCCGCGGTGCTTTTCTCTATCCTACATTGCCACTCACTGCCTATCCTAATTCAGACCCTCCGATTCACACCACCCCGTGATGTTTTTCTCACTGCTACTAGTGAATGTAATGTAACACACACCCATACAATGCGCACCACCCCGCGATGTTTTTCGAAACCTATCCTACATTGCCACTGCATGTTCCCTGACCTCCCCATGCTGACCACCCCGCGGTGCTTTTCTACATCCTACATTGCCACTCACTGCCTATCCTAATTCAGACCCTCCGATTCACACAACCCCGTGATGTTTTTCTCACTCCTACTAGTGAATGTAATATAACACACACCCATACAATGCGCACCACCCCGTGATGTTTTTCTCACTCCTACTCGTGAATGTAATGTAACACACACCCATACAATGCGCACCACCCCGCGATGTTTTTCAGAAACCTATCCTACATTGCCACAGCATGTTCCCTGACCTCAACATGCTGACCACCCCGCGATGCTTTTCTCCATCCTACATTGCCACTCACTGCCTATCCTAATTCAGACCCTCCGAATCACACCACCCTGTGATGTTTTTCTCACACCTACTAGTGAATGTAATGTAACACACACCCATACAATGCGCACCACCCCGTGATGATTTTCTCACTCCGACTAGTGAATGTAATGTAACACACACCCATACAATGCGCACCACTCCGTGATGTTTTTCAGAAACCTATCCTACATTGCCACTGCAAGTTTCCTGACCTCCCCATGCTGACCACCCCGCGGTGCCTTTCGCCATCCTACATTGCCACTCACTGCCTATCCTAATTCAGACCCTCCGATTCACACCACCACGCGATGTTTTTCTCACTCCTACTAGTGAATGTAATGTAACACACACCCATACAATGCGCATCACTCCGTGATGTTTTTCTCACTCCTACTAGTGAATGTAATGTAACACACACCCATACAATGCGCACCACCCCGTGATGTTTTTCTCACTCCTACTAGTGAATGTAATGTAACACACACGCATACAATGCGCACCACCCCGCGATGTTTTTCAGAAACCTATCCTACATTGCCACTGCATGTTCCCTGACCTCCCAATGCTGACCAGCCCGCGGTGCTTTTCTCCATCCTACATTGCCACTCCCTGCTTATCCTAATTCAAACCCTCCGATTCACACCACCCCGTGATGTTTTTCTCACTCCTACTAGTGAATGTAATGTAACACACACCCATACCATGCGCACCACCCCGTGATGATTTTCTCACTCCGACTAGTGAATGTAATGTAACACACACCCATACAATGCGCACCACCCCGTGATGTTTTTCTCACTCCTACTAGTGAATGTAATGTAACACACACCCATACAATGCACACGACCCCGCGATGTTTTTCACAAACCTATCCTACATTGCCACAGCATGTTCTCTGTCCTCCCCATGCTGACCACCCCTCAGTGCTTTTCTCCATCCTACATTGCCACTCACTGCCTATCCTAATTCAGACCCTCCGATTCACACCACCCCGTGATGTTTTTCTCACTCCTACTAGTGAATGTAATGTAACACACACCCATACAATGCGCACCACCCCGCGATGTTTTTCAGAAACCTATCCTACATTGCCACTGCATGTTCCCTGACCTCCCCATGCTGACCACCCCGCGGTGCTTTTCTGCATCCTACATTGCCACTCACTGCCTATCCTAATTCAGACCCTCCGATTCACACCACCCCGTGATGTTTTTCTCACTCCTACTAGTGAATGTAATGTAACACACACCCATACAATGCGCACCACCCTGTGATGTTTTTCTCACTCCTACTAGTGTATGTAATGTAACACACACCCATACAATGCGCACCACCCCGTGTTGTTTTTCTCACTCCTACTAGTGAAGGTAATGTAACACACACGCATACAATGCGCACCATCCCGCGATGTTTTTCAGAAACCTATCCTACATTGCCACTGCATGTTCCCTGACCTCCGCATGCTGACCACCCTGCGGTACTTTTCTCCATCCTACATTGCCACTCACTGCCTATCCTATTTCAGAACCTCCGATTCACACCACCCCGTGATGTTTTTCTCACTCCTACTAGTGAATGTAATGTAACACAGACCCATACAATGCGCACCACCCCGTGATGTTTTTCTCACTCCTACTAGTGAATGTAATGTAACACACACCCATACAATGCGCACCACCCCGCGATGTTTTTCAGAAACCTATCCTACATTGCCACTGCATGTTCCCTGACCTCCCCAAGCTGACAACCACTCGGTGCTTTTCTCCATCCTACATTGCCACTCACTGCCTATCCTAATTCAGACCCTCCGATTCACACCACCCCTTGATGTTTTTCTCAATCCTATTAGTGAATGTAATGTAACACACACCCATACAATGCGCACCACCCCGTGATGTTTTTCTCACTCCTACTAGTGAATGTAATGTAACACACACCCATACAATGCGCACCACCCCGCGATGTTTTTCAGAAACCTATCCTACATTGCCACTGCATGTTCCCTGACCTCCCCATGCTGACCACCCCGCGGTGCTTTTCTCCATCCTACATTGCCACTCACTGCCTATCTTAATTCAGACCCTCCGATTCACACCACCCCATGATGTTTTTCTCACTCCTACTAGTGAATGTAATGTAACACATACCCATACAATGCGCACCACCCCGTGATGTTTTTCTCAGTCCTACTAGTGAATGTAATGTAACACACACCCATACAATGCGCACCACCCCGTGATGTTTTTCTCACTCCTACTAGTGAATGTAATGTAACACACACGCATACAATGCGCACCACCCCGCGATGTTTTTCAGAAACCTATCCTACATTGCCACTGCATGTTCCCTGACCTCCCCATGCTGACCACCCCGAGGTGCTTTTCTCTATCCTACATTGCCACTCACTGCCTATCCTAATTCAGACCCTCCGATTCACACCACCCCGTGATGTTTTTCTCACTGCTACTAGTGAATGTAATGTAACACACACCCATACAATGCGCACCACCCCGCGATGTTTTTCAGAAACCTATCCTACATTGCCACTGCATGTTCCCTGACCTCAACATGCTGACCACCCCGCGGTGCTTTTCTCATTCCTACATTGCCACTCACTGCCTATCCTAATTCAGACCCTCCGAATCACACCACCCCGTGATGTTTTTCTCACTCCTACTAGTGAATGTAATGTAACACACACCCATACAATGCGCACCACCCCGTGATGTTTTTCAGAAACCTATCCTACATTGCCACTGCATGTTCCCTGACCTCAACATGCTGACCACCCCGCGGTGCTTTTCTCCATCCTACATTGCCACTCACTGCCTATCCTAATTCAGACCCTCCGAATCACACCACCCCGTGATGTTTTTCTCACTCCTACTAGTGAATTTAATGTAACACACACCCATACAATGCACACCACCCCGTGATGTTTTTTCTCACTCCTACTAGTGAATGTAATGTAACACACACCATTACAATGCGCACCACCCCGTGATGTTTTTCTCACTCCTACTAGTGAATGTAATGTAACACACACCCATACAATGCACACGACCACGCGATGTTTTTCAGAAACCTATCCTACATTGCCACTGCATGTTCTCTGTCTTCCCCATGCTGACCACCCCTCAGTGCTTTTCTCCATCCTACATTGCCACTCACTGCCTATCCTAATTCAGACCCTCAGATTCACAACACCCCGTGATGTTTTTCTCACTCTTACTAGTGAATGTAATTTAACACACACCCATACAATGCGCACCACCCCGCGATGTTTTTCAGAGACCTATCCTACATTGCCACTGCATTGTCCCTGACCTGCCCATGCTGACCACCCCGCGGTACTTTTCTCCATCCTATATTGCCACTCACTGCATATCCTAATTCAGAACCTCCGATTCACACCACCCCGTGATGTTTTTCTCACTCCTACTAGTGAATGTAATGTAACACACACCCATACAATGCGCACCACCCCGGGATGTTTTTCAGAAACCTATCCTGCATTGCCACTGCATGTTCCCTGACCTCCCCATGCTGACCACCCCGCGGTGCTTTTCTCCATCCTACATTGCCACTCACTGCCTATCTTAATTCAGACCCTCAGATTCACACCAGCCCGTGATGTTTTTCTCACTCCTACTAGTGAATGTAATGTAACACACACCCATATAATGTGCACCACCCCGCGATGTTTTTCGAAACCTATCCTACATTGCCACTGCATGTTCCCTGACCTCCCCATGCTGACCATCCCGCGGTACTTTTCTACATCCTACATTGCCACTCACTGCCTATCCTAATTCAGACCCTCCGATTCACACCACCCCATGATGTTTTTCTCACTGCTACTAGTGAATGTAATGTAACACACACCCATACAATGCGCAACACCCCGCGATGTTTTTCGAAACCTATCCTACATTGCCACTGCATGTTCCCTGACCTCCCCATGCTGACCATCCCGCGGTGCTTTTCTACATCCTACATTGCCACTCACTGCCTATCCTAATTCAGACCCTCCGAATCACACCACCCCGTGATGTTTTTCTCACTCCTACTAGTGAATGTAATGTAACACACACCCATACAATGCGCACCACCCCGCGATGTTTTTCGAAACCTATTCTACATTGCCACTGCATGTTCCCTGACCTCCCCATGCTGACCACCCCGCGGTGCTTTTCTCCATCCTACATTGCCACTCACTGCCTATCCTAATTCAGACCCTCCGAATCACACCACCCCGTGATGTTTTTCTCACTCCTACTAGTGAATGTAATGTAACACACACCCATACAATGCGCACCACCCCGTGATGATTTTCTCACTCCGACTAGTGAATGTAATGTAACACACACCCATACAATGCGCACCACCCGGTGATGTTTTTCAGAAACCTATCCTACATTGCCACTGCAAGTTTCCTGACCTCCCCATGCTGACCACCCCGCGGTGCCTTTCGCCATCCTACATTGCCACTCACTGCCTATCCTAATTCAGACCTTCCGATTCACACCACCCCGCGATGTTTTTCTCATCCTACTAGTGAATGTAATTTAACACACACCCATACAATGCTCACCACCACGCGATGTTTTTCAGAAACCTATCCTACATTGCCACTGCATGTTCCCTGACCTCCCCATGCTGACCACCCCGCGGTGCTTTTCTCCTTCCTACATTGCCACTCACTGCCTATCCTAATTCAGACCCTCCGATTCACACCACCCCGTGATGTTTTTCTCACTCCTACTAGTGAATGTAATGTAACACACACCCATACAATGCGCACCACCCCGTGATGTTTTTCTCACTCCTACTAGTGAATGTAATGTAACACACACCCATACAATGCGCACCACCCCGCGATGTTTTTCAGAAACCTATCCTACATTGCCACTGCATGTTCTCTGTCCTCTCCATGCTGACCACCCCTCAGTGCTTTTCTCCATCCTACATTGCCACTCACTGCCTATCCTAATTCAGACACTCCGATTCACACCACCCCGTGATGTTTTTCTCACTCCTACTAGTGAATGTAATGTAACACACACGCATACAAGGCGCACCACCCCGTGATGTTTTTCTCACTCCTACTAGTGAATGTAATGTAACACACACCCATACAATGCGCACCACACCGTGGTGTTTTTCTCACTCCTACTAGTGAATGTAATGTAACACACACCCATACAATGCACACCACCCCGTGATGTTTTTTCTCACTCCTACTAGTGAATGTAATGTAACACACACCATTACAATGCGCACCACCCCGTGATGTTTTTCTCACTCCTACTAGTGAATGTAATGTAACACACACCCATACAATGCACACGACCACGCGATGTTTTTCAGAAACCTATCCTACATTGCCACTGCATGTTCTCTGTCTTCCCCATGCTGACCACCCCTCAGTGCTTTTCTCCATCCTACATTGCCACTCACTCCTATCCTAATTCAGACCCTCAGATTCACAACACCCCGTGATGTTTTTCTCACTCTTACTAGTGAATGTAATTTAACACACACCCATACAATGCGCACCACCCCGCGATGTTTTTCAGAGACCTATCCTACATTGCCACTGCATTGTCCCTGACCTGCCCATGCTGACCACCCCGCGGTACTTTTCTCCATCCTATATTGCCACTCACTGCATATCCTAATTCAGAACCTCCGATTCACACCACCCCGTGATGTTTTTATCACTCCTACTAGTGAATGTAATGTAACACACACCCATACAATGCGCACCACCCCGGGATGTTTTTCAGAAACCTATCCTGCATTGCCACTGCATGTTCCCTGACCTCCCCATGCTGACCACCCCGCGGTGCTTTTCTCCATCCTACATTGCCACTCACTGCCTATCTTAATTCAGACCCTCAGATTCACACCAGCCCGTGATGTTTTTCTCACTCCTACTAGTGAATGTAATGTAACACACACCCATATAATGTGCACCACCCCGCGATGTTTTTCGAAACCTATCCTACATTGCCACTGCATGTTCCCTGACCTCCCCATGCTGACCATCCCGCGGTACTTTTCTACATCCTACATTGCCACTCACTGCCTATCCTAATTCAGACCCTCCGATTCACACCACCCCATGATGTTTTTCTCACTGCTACTAGTGAATGTAATGTAACACACACCCATACAATGCGCAACACCCCGCGATGTTTTTCGAAACCTATCCTACATTGCCACTGCATGTTCCCTGACCTCCCCATGCTGACCATCCCGCGGTGCTTTTCTACATCCTACATTGCCACTCACTGCCTATCCTAATTCAGACCCTCCGAATCACACCACCCCGTGATGTTTTTCTCACTCCTACTAGTGAATGTAATGTAACACACACCCATACAATGCGCACCACCCCGCGATGTTTTTCGAAACCTATTCTACATTGCCACTGCATGTTCCCTGACCTCCCCATGCTGACCACCCCGCGGTGCTTTTCTCCATCCTACATTGCCACTCACTGCCTATCCTAATTCAGACCCTCCGAATCACACCACCCCGTGATGTTTTTCTCACTCCTACTAGTGAATGTAATGTAACACACACCCATACAATGCGCACCACCCCGTGATGATTTTCTCACTCCGACTAGTGAATGTAATGTAACACACACCCATACAATGCGCACCACCCGGTGATGTTTTTCAGAAACCTATCCTACATTGCCACTGCAAGTTTCCTGACCTCCCCATGCTGACCACCCCGCGGTGCCTTTCGCCATCCTACATTGCCACTCACTGCCTATCCTAATTCAGACCTTCCGATTCACACCACCCCGCGATGTTTTTCTCATCCTACTAGTGAATGTAATTTAACACACACCCATACAATGCTCACCACCACGCGATGTTTTTCAGAAACCTATCCTACATTGCCACTGCATGTTCCCTGACCTCCCCATGCTGACCACCCCGCGGTGCTTTTCTCCTTCCTACATTGCCACTCACTGCCTATCCTAATTCAGACCCTCCGATTCACACCACCCCGTGATGTTTTTCTCACTCCTACTAGTGAATGTAATGTAACACACACCCATACAATGCGCACCACCCCGTGATGTTTTTCTCACTCCTACTAGTGAATGTAATGTAACACACACCCATACAATGCGCACCACCCCGCGATGTTTTTCAGAAACCTATACTACATTGCCACTGCATGTTCTCTGTCCTCTCCATGCTGACCACCCCTCAGTGCTTTTCTCCATCCTACATTGCCACTCACTGCCTATCCTAATTCAGACACTCCGATTCACACCACCCCGTGATGTTTTTCTCACTCCTACTAGTGAATGTAATGTAACACACACGCATACAAGGCGCACCACCCCGTGATGTTTTTCTCACTCCTACTAGTGAATGTAATGTAACACACACCCATACAATGCGCACCACACCGTGGTGTTTTTCTCACTCCTACTAGTGAATGTAATGTAACACACACCCATACAATGCGCACCACCCCGCGATGTTTTTCAGAAACCTATCCTACATTGCCACTGTATGTTCTCTGTCCTCTCCAAGCTGACCACCCCTCAGTGCTTTTCTCCATCCTACATTGCCACTCACTGCCTATCCTAATTCAGACCCTCCGATTCACACCACCCCGTGATGTTTTTCTCACTCCTACTAGTGAATGTAATGTAACACACACCTATACAATGCACACGACCCCGCGATGTTTTTCAGAAACCTATCCTACATTGCCACTGCATGTTCTCTGTCCTCTCCATGCTGACCACCCCTCAGTGCTTTTCTCCATCCTACATTGCCACTCACTGCCTATCCTAATTCAGACCCTCCGATTCACACCACCCCGTGATGTTTTTCTCACTCCTACTAGTGAATGTAATGTAACACACACCCATACAATGCGCACCACCCCGTGATGTTTTTCTCACTCCTACCAGTGAATGTAATGTAACACACACCCATACAATGCGCACCACCCCGCGATGTTTTTCAGAAACCTATCCTACATTGCCACTGCATGTTCCCTGACCTCCCAATGCTGACCAGCCCGCGGTGCTTTTCTCCATCCTACATTGCCACTCACTGCCTATCCTAATTCAGACCCTCTGATTCACACCCCCCCGTGATGATTTTCTCACTCCTACTAGTGAATGTAATGTAACACACACCCATACAATGCGCACCACCCCGTGATGATTTTCTCACTCCGACTAGTGAATGTAATGTAACACACACTCATACAATGCGCACCACCCCGTGATGTTTTTCTCACTCCTACTAGTGAATGTAATGTAACATACACCCATACAATGCACACGACCCCGCGATGTTTTTCAGAAACCTATCCTACATTGCCACTGCATGTTCTCTGTCCTCCCCATGCTGACCACCCCTCACTGCTTTTCTCCATCCTACATTGCCACTCACTGCCTATCCTAATTCAGACCCTCCGATTCACACCACCCCGTGATGTTTTTCTCACTCCTACTAGTGAATGTAATTTAACACACACCCATACAATGCGCACCACCCCGCGTTGTTTTTCAGAAACCTATCCTACATTGCCACTGCATGTTCCCTGACCTCCCCATGCTGACCACCCCGCGGTGCTTTTCTGCATCCTACATTGCCACTCACTGCCTATCCTAATTCAGACCCTCCGATTCACACCACCCCGTGATGTTTTTCTCACTCCTACTAGTGAATGTAATGTAACACACACCCATACAATGCGCACCACCCTGTGATGTTTTTCTCACTCCTACTAGTGAATGTAATGTAACACACACCCATACAATGCGCACCACCCCGTGATGTTTTTCTCACTCCTACTAGTGAATGTAATGTAACACACACGCATACAATGCGCACTACCCCGCGATGTTTTTCAGAAACCTATCCTACATTGCCAGTGCATGTTCCCTGACCTCCGCATGCTGACCACCCTGCGGTACTTTTCTCCATCCTACATTGCCACTCACTGCCTATCCTATTTCAGAACCTCCGATTCACAGCACCCCGTGATGTTTTTCTCACTCCTACTAGTGAATGTAATGTAACACACACCCATACAATGCGCACCACCACGCGATGATTTTCAGAAACCTATCCTACATTGCCACTGCATGTTCCCTGACCTCAACATGCTGACCACCCCGCGGTGCTTTTCTCCATCCTACATTGCCACTCACTGCCTATCCTAATTCAGACCCTCCGAATCACACCACCCCGTGATGTTTTTCTCACTCCTACTAGTGAATGTAATGTAACACACACCCATACAATGCGCACCACCCCGTGATGATTTTCTCACTCCGACTAGTGAATGTAATGTAACACACACCCATACAATGCGCACCACCACGTGATGTTTTTCAGAAACCTATCCTACATTGCCACTGCATGTTCCCTGACCTCCCCATGCTGACCACCCCGCGGTGCCTTTCGCCATCCTACATTGCCACTCACTGCCTATCCTAATTCAGACCCTCCGATTCACACCACCCCGCGATGTTTTTCTCATCCTACTAGTGAATGTAATTTAACACACACCCATACAATGCGCACCACCACGCGATGTTTTTCAGAAACCTATCATACATTGCCACTGCATGTTCCCTGACCTCCCAATGCTGACCAGCCCACGGTGCTTTTCTCCATCCTACATGGCCACTCACTGCCTATCCTAATTCAGACCCTCCGATTCACACCACCCCATGATGTTTTTCTCACTCCTACTAGTGAATGTAATGTAACACACACCCATACAATGCGCAGCACCCCGTGATGTTTTTCTCACTCGTACTAGTGAATGTAATGTAACACACACCCATACAATGCACACGACCCCGCGATGTTTTTCAGAAACCTATCCTACATTGCCACTGCATGTTCTCTGTCCTCCCCATGCTGACCACCCCTCAGTGCTTTTCTCCATCCTACATTGCCACTCACTGCCTATCCTAATTCAGACCCTCCGATTCACACCACCCCGTGATGTTTTTCTCACTCCTACTAGTGAATGTAATGTAACACACACGCATACAAGGCGCACCACCCCGCGATGTTTTTCAGAAACCTATCCTACATTGCCACTGCATGTTCCCTGACCTCCGCATGCTGACCACTCCGCGGTACTTTTCTCCATCCTACATTGCCACTCACTGAATATCCTAATTCAGAACCTCCGATTCACACCACCCCGTGATGTTTTTCTCACTCCTACTAGTGAATGTAATGTAACACAGACCCATACAATGCGCACCACCCCGTGATGTTTTTCTCACTCCTACTAGTGAATGTAATGTAACACACACCCATACAATGCGCACCACCCCGCGATGTTTTTCAGAAACCTATCCTACATTGCCACTGCATGTTCCCTGACCTCCCCATGCTGACCACCCAGCGGTGCTTTTCTCCATCCTACATTGCCACTCACTGCCTATCCTAATTCAGACCCTCCGAGTCACACCACCCCGTGATGTTTTTCTCACTCCTACTAGTGAATGTAATGTAACACACACCCATACAATGCGCACCACCCCGTGATGTTTTTCTCACTCCTACTAGTGAATGTAATGTAACACACACCCATACAATGCGCACCACCCCGTGATGTTTTTCTCACTCCTACTAGTGAATGTAATGTAACACACACCCATACAATGCGCACCACCCCGTGATGTTTTTCTCACTCCTACTAGTGAATGTAATGTAACACACACCCATACAATGCGCACCACCCCGTGATGTTTTTCTCACTCCTACTAGTGAATGTAATGTAACACACACCCATACAATGCGCACCACCCCGTGATGTTTTTCTCACTCCTACTAGTGAATGTAATGTAACACACACCCATACAATGCGCACCACCCCGCGATGTTTTTCAGAAACCTATCCTACATTTCCACTGCATGTTCCCTGACCTCCCAATGCTGACCAGCCCGCGGTGCTTTTCTCCATCCTACATCGCCACTCACTGCCTATCCTAATTCAGACCCTCCGATTCACACCACCCCGTGATGTTTTTCTCACTCCTACTAGTGAATGTAATGTAACACACACCCATACAATGCGCACCACCCCGTGATGATTTTCTCACTCCGAATAGTGAATGTAATGTAACACACACCCATACAATGCGCACCACCCCGTGATGTTTTTCTCACTCCTACTAGTGAATGTAATGTAACACACACCCATACAATGCACACGACCCCGCGATATTTTTCAGAAACCTATCCTACATTGCCACTGCATGTTCTCGGTCCTCCCCATGCTGACCACCCCTCAGTGCTTTTCTCCATCCTACATTGCCACTCACTGCGTATCCTAATTCAAACCCTCCAATTCACACCACCCCGTGATGTTTTTCTCACTCCTACTAGTGAATGTAATGTAACACACACCCATACAATGCGCACCACCCCGTGATGTTTTTCTCACTCCTACTAGTGAATGTAACGTAACACACACGCATACAATGCGCACCACCCCGCGATGTTTTTCAGAGACCTATCCTACATTGCCACTGCATTGTCCCTGACCTGCCCATGCTGACCACCCCGCGGTACTTTTCTCCATCCTATATTGCCACTCACTGCATATCCTAATTCAGAACCTCCGATTCACACCACCCCGTGATGTTTTTCTCACTCCTACTAGTGAATGTAATGTAACACACACCCATACAATGCACACCACCCTGTGATGTTTTTCTCACTCCTACTAGTGAATGTAATGTAACACACACCCATACAATGCGCACCACCCCGTGATGTTTTTCTCAGTCCTACTAGTGAATGTAATGTAATACACACCCATACAATGCGCACCACCCCGTGATGTTTTTCTCACTCCTACTAGTGAATGTAATGTAACACACACCCAGACAATGCGCACCACCCTGCGATGTTTTCCAGAAACCTATCCTACATTGCCACTGCATGTTCCCTGACCTCCCCATGCTGACCACCCCGCGGTTCTTTTCTCTATCCTACATTGCCACTCACTGCCTATGCTAATTCAGACCCTCCGATTCACACCACCCCGTGATGTTTTTCTCACTGCTACTAGTGAATGAAATGTAACACACACCCATATAATGTGCACCACCCCGCGATGTTTTTCGAAACCTATCCTACATTGCCACTGCATGTTCCCTGACCTCCCCATGCTGACCATCCCGCGGTACTTTTCTACATCCTACATTGCCACTCACTGCCTATCCTAATTCAGACCCTCCGATTCACACCACCCCATGATGTTTTTCTCACTGCTACTAGTGAATGTAATGTAACACACACCCATACAATGCGCACCACCCCGCGATGTTTTTCGAAACCTATCCTACATTGCCACTGCATGTTCCCTGACCTCCCCATGCTGACCATCCCGCGGTGCTTTTCTACATCCTACATTGCCACTCATTGCCTATCCTAATTCAGACCCTCCGAATCACACCACCCCGTGATGTTTTTCTCACTCCTACTAGTGAATGTAATGTAACACACACCCATACAATGCGCACCACCCCGCGATGTTTTTCGAAACCTATTCTACATTGCCACTGCATGTTCCCTGACCTCCCCATGCTGACCACCCCGCGGTGCTTTTCTCCATCCTACATTGCCACTCACTGCCTATCCTAATTCAGACCCTCCGAATCACACCACCCCGTGATGTTTTTCTCACTCCTACTAGTGAATGTAATGTAACACACACCCATACAATGCGCACCACCCCGTGATGATTTTCTCACTCCGATTAGTGAATGTAATGTAACACACACCCATACAATGCGCACCACCCCGTGATGTTTTTCAGAAACCTATCCTACATTGCCACTGCAAGTTTCCTGACCTCCCCATGCTGACCACCCCGCGGTGCCTTTCGCCATCCTACATTGCCACTCACTTCCTATCCTAATTCAGACCTTCCGATTCACACCACCCCGCGATGTTTTTCTCATCCTACTAGTGAATGTAATTTAACACACACCCATACAATGCTCACCACCACGCGATGTTTTTCAGAAACCTATCCTACATTGCCACTGCATGTTCCCTGACCTCCCCATGCTGACCACCCCGCGGTGCTTTTCTCCTTCCTACATTGCCACTCACTGCCTATCCTAATTCAGACCCTCCGATTCACACCACCCCGTGATGTTTTTCTCACTCCTACTAGTGAATGTAATGTAACACACACGCATACAATGCGCACCACCCCGTGATGTTTTTCTCACTCCTACTAGTGAATGTAATGTAACACAGACCCATACAATGCGCACCACCCCGTGGTGTTTTTCTCACTCCTACTAGTGAATGTAATGTAACACACACCCATACAATGCGCACCACCCCGCGAGGTTTTTCAGAAACCTATCCTACATTGCCACTGCATGTTCTCTGTCCTCTCCAAGCTGACCACCCCTCAGTGCTTTTCTCCATCCTACATTGCCACTCACTGCCTATCCTAATTCAGACCCTCCGATTCACACCACCCCGTGATGTTTTTCTCACTCCTACTAGTGAATGTAATGTAACACACACCTATACAATGCACACGACCCCGCGATGTTTTTCAGAAACCTATCCTACATTGCCACTGCATGTTCTCTGTCCTCTCCATGCTGACCACCCCTCAGTGCTTTTCTCCATCCTACATTGCCACTCACTGCCTATCCTAATTCAGACCCTCCGATTCACACCACCCCGTGATGTTTTTCTCACTCCTACTAGTGAATGTAATGAAACACACACCCATACAATGCGCACCACCCCGTGATGTTTTTCTCACTCCTACCAGTGAATGTAATGTAACACACACCCATACAATGCGCACCACCCCGCGATGTTTTTCAGAAACCTATCCTACATTGCCACTGCATGTTCCCTGACCTCCCCATGCTGACCACCCCGCGGTGCTTTTCTGCATCCTACATTGCCACTCACTGCCTATCCTAATTCAGACCCTCCGATTCACACCACCCCGTGATGTTTTTCTCACTCCTACTAGTGAATGTAATGTAACACACACCCATACAATGCGCACCACCCTGTGATGTTTTTCTCACTCCTACTAGTGAATGTAATGTAACACAAACCCATACAATGCGCACCACCCCGTGATGTTTTTCTCACTCCTACTAGTGAATGTAATGTAACACACACGCATACAATGCGCACCACCCCGCGATGTTTTTCAGAAACCTATCCTACATTGCCACTGCATGTTCCCTGACCTCCGCATGCTGACCACCCTGCGGTACTTTTCTCCATCCTACATTGCCACTCACTGCCTATCCTAATTCAGAACCTCCGATTCACACCACCCCGTGATGTTTTTCTCACTCCTACTAGTGAATGTAATGTAACACAGACCATACATTGCGCACCACCCCGTGATGTTTTTCTCACTCCTACTAGTGAATGTAATGTAACACACACCCATACAATGCGCACCACCCCGCGATGTTTTTCAGAAACCTATCCTACATTGCCACTGCATGTTCCCTGACCTCCCCATGCTGACCACCCCGCGGTGCTTTTCTCCATCCTACATTGCCACTCACTGCCTAGCCTAATTCAGACCCTCCGATTCACACCACCCCGTGATGATTTTCTCACTCCTACTAGTGAATGTAATGTAACACACACCCATACAATGCGCACCACCCCGTGATGTTTTTCTCACTCCTACTAGTGAATGTAATGTAACACACACCCATACAATGCGCACCACCCCGTGATTTTTTTCTCACTCCTACTAGTGAATGTAATATAACACACACCCATACAATGCGCACCACCCCATGATGTTTTTCTCACTCCTACTAGTGAATGTAATGTAACACACACCCATACAAGGCGCACCAAACCGTGATGTTTTTCTCACTCCTACTAGTGAATGTAATGTAACACACACCCATACAATGCGCACCACCCCGTGGTGTTTTTCTCACTCCTACTAGTGAATGTAATGTAACACACACCCATACAATGCGCACCACACCGCGATGTTTTTCAGAAACCTATCCTACATTGCCACTGCATGTTCCCTGACCTCCCCACGCTGACCACCCCTCGGTGCTTTTCTCCATCCTACATTGCCACTCACTGCCTATCCTAATTCAGACCCTCCGATTCACACGACCCCGTGATGTTTTTCTCACTCCTACTAGTGAATGTAATGTAACACACACCCATACAATGCGCACCACCCCGCGATGATTTTCAGAAACCTATCCTACATTGCCACTGCATGTTCCCTGACCTCAACATGCTGACCACCCCGCGGTGCTTTTCTCCATCCTACATTGCCACTCACTGCCTATCCTAATTCAGACCCTCCGAATCACACCACCCCGTGATGTTTTTCTCACTCCTACTAGTGAATGTAATGTAACACACACCCATACAATGCGCACCACCCCGTGATGATTTTCTCACTCCGACTAGTGAATGTAATGTAACACACACCCATACAATGCGCACCACCACGTGATGTTTTTCAGAAACCTATCCTACATTGCCACTGCATGTTCCCTGACCTCCCCATGCTGACCACCCCGCGGTGCCTTTCGCCATCCTACATTGCCACTCACTGCCTATCCTAATTCAGACCCTCCGATTCACACCACCCCGCGATGTTTTTCTCATCCTACTAGTGAATGTAATTTAACACACACCCATACAATGCGCACCACCACGCGATGTTTTTCAGAAACCTATCATACATTGCCACTGCATGTTCCCTGACCTCCCCATGCTGACCACCCCGCGGTGCTTTTCTCCATCCTACATTGCCACTCACTACCTATCCTAATTCAGACCCTCCGATTCACACCACCCCGTGATGTTTTTCTCACTCCTACTAGTGAATGTAATGTAACACACACCCATACAATGCGCACCAATCCGTGATGTTTTTCTCACTCCTATTAGTGAATGTAATGTAACACACACCCATACAATGCGCACCACCCCGTGATGTTTTTCTCACTCCTACTACTGAATGTAATGTAACACACACCCATACAATGCGCACCACCCCGCGATGTTTTTCAGAAACCTATCCTACATTGCCACTGCATGTTCCCTGACCTCCCAATGCTGACCAGCCCACGGTGCTTTTCTCCATCCTACATTGCCACTCACTGCCTATCCTAATTCAGACCCTCCGATTCACACCACCCCGTGATGTTTTTCTCACTCATAGTAGTGAATGAAATATAACACACACCCATACAATGCGCAGCACCCCGTGATGTTTTTCTCACTCGTACTAGTGAATGTAATGTAACACACACCCATACAATGCACACGACCCCGCGATGTTTTTCAGAAACCTATCCTACATTGCCACTGCATGTTCTCTGTCCTCCCCATGCTGACCACCCCTCAGTGCTTTTCTCCATCCTACATTGCCACTCACTGCCTATCCTAATTCAGACCCTCCGATTCACACCACCACGTGATGTTTTTCTCACTCCTACTAGTGAATGTAATGTAACACACACGCATACAATGCGCACCACCCCGCGATGTTTTTCAGAAACCTATCCTACATTGCCACTGCATGTTCCCTGACCTCCGCATGCTGACCACTCCGCGGTACTTTTCTCCATCCTACATTGCCACTCACTGCCTATCCTAATTCAGAACCTCCGATTCACACCACCCCGTGATGTTTTTCTCACTCCTACTAGTGAATGTAATGTAACACAGACCCATACAATGCGCACCACCCCGTGATGTTTTTCTCACTCCTACTAGTGAATGTAATGTAACACACACCCATACAATGCGCACCACCCCGCGATGTTTTTCAGAAACCTATCCTACATTGCCACTGCATGTTCCCTGACCTCCCCATGCTGACCACCCAGCGGTGCTTTTCTCCATCCTACATTGCCACTCACTGCCTATCCTAATTCAGAACCTCCGATTCACACCACCCCGTGATGTTTTTCTCACTCCTACTAGTGAATGTAATGTAACACACACCCATACAATGCGCACCACCCCGTGATGTTTTTCTCACTCCTACTAGTGAATGTAATGTAACACACACCCATACAATGCGCACCACCCCGTGATGTTTTTCTCACTCCTACTAGTGAATGTAATGTAACACACACCCATACAATGCGCACCACCCCGTGATGTTTTTCTCACTCCTAATAGTGAATGTAATATAACACACACCCATACAATGCGCACCACCCCGTGATGTTTTTCTCACTCCTACTAGTGAATGTAATGTAACACACACCCATACAATGCGCACCACCCCGTGATGTTTTTCTCACTCCTACTAGTGAATGTAATGTAACACACACCCATACAATGCGCACCACCCCGTGATTTTTTTCTCACTCCTACTAGTGAATGTAATGTAACACACACCCATACAATGCGCACCACCCCATGATGTTTTTCTCACTCCTACTAGTGAATGTAATGTAACACACACCCATACAAGGCGCACCAAACCGTGATGTTTTTCTCACTCCTACTAGTGAATGTAATGTAACACACACCCATACAATGCGCACCACCCCGTGATGATTTTCTCACTCCGACTAGTGAATGTAATGTAACACACACCCATACAATGCGCACCACCACGTGATGTTTTTCAGAAACCTATCCTACATTGCCACTGCATGTTCCCTGACCTCCCCATGCTGACCACCCCGCGGTGCCTTTCGCCATCCTACATTGCCACTCACTGCCTATCCTAATTCAGACCCTCCGATTCACACCACCCCGCGATGTTTTTCTCATCCTACTAGTGAATGTAATTTAACACACACCCATACAATGCGCACCACCACGCGATGTTTTTCAGAAACCTATCATACATTGCCACTGCATGTTCCCTGACCTCCCAATGCTGACCAGCCCACGGTGCTTTTCTCCATCCTACATGGCCACTCACTGCCTATCCTAATTCAGACCCTCCGATTCACACCACCCCATGATGTTTTTCTCACTCCTACTAGTGAATGTAATGTAACACACACCCATACAATGCGCAGCACCCCGTGATGTTTTTCTCACTCGTACTAGTGAATGTAATGTAACACACACCCATACAATGCACACGACCCCGCGATGTTTTTCAGAAACCTATCCTACATTGCCACTGCATGTTCTCTGTCCTCCCCATGCTGACCACCCCTCAGTGCTTTTCTCCATCCTACATTGCCACTCACTGCCTATCCTAATTCAGACCCTCCGATTCACACCACCCCGTGATGTTTTTCTCACTCCTACTAGTGAATGTAATGTAACACACACGCATACAAGGCGCACCACCCCGCGATGTTTTTCAGAAACCTATCCTACATTGCCACTGCATGTTCCCTGACCTCCGCATGCTGACCACTCCGCGGTACTTTTCTCCATCCTACATTGCCACTCACTGAATATCCTAATTCAGAACCTCCGATTCACACCACCCCGTGATGTTTTTCTCACTCCTACTAGTGAATGTAATGTAACACAGACCCATACAATGCGCACCACCCCGTGATGTTTTTCTCACTCCTACTAGTGAATGTAATGTAACACACACCCATACAATGCGCACCACCCCGCGATGTTTTTCAGAAACCTATCCTACATTGCCACTGCATGTTCCCTGACCTCCCCATGCTGACCACCCAGCGGTGCTTTTCTCCATCCTACATTGCCACTCACTGCCTATCCTAATTCAGACCCTCCGAGTCACACCACCCCGTGATGTTTTTCTCACTCCTACTAGTGAATGTAATGTAACACACACCCATACAATGCGCACCACCCCGTGATGTTTTTCTCACTCCTACTAGTGAATGTAATGTAACACACACCCATACAATGCGCACCACCCCGTGATGTTTTTCTCACTCCTACTAGTGAATGTAATGTAACACACACCCATACAATGCGCACCACCCCGTGATGTTTTTCTCACTCCTACTAGTGAATGTAATGTAACACACACCCATACAATGCACACGACCCCGCGATATTTTTCAGAAACCTATCCTACATTGCCACTGCATGTTCTCGGTCCTCCCCATGCTGACCACCCCTCAGTGCTTTTCTCCATCCTACATTGCCACTCACTGCGTATCCTAATTCAAACCCTCCAATTCACACCACCCCGTGATGTTTTTCTCACTCCTACTAGTGAATGTAATGTAACACACACCCATACAATGCGCACCACCCCGTGATGTTTTTCTCACTCCTACTAGTGAATGTAACGTAACACACACGCATACAATGCGCACCACCCCGCGATGTTTTTCAGAGACCTATCCTACATTGCCACTGCATTGTCCCTGACCTGCCCATGCTGACCACCCCGCGGTACTTTTCTCCATCCTATATTGCCACTCACTGCATATCCTAATTCAGAACCTCCGATTCACACCACCCCGTGATGTTTTTCTCACTCCTACTAGTGAATGTAATGTAACACACACCCATACAATGCACACCACCCTGTGATGTTTTTCTCACTCCTACTAGTGAATGTAATGTAACACACACCCATACAATGCGCACCACCCCGTGATGTTTTTCTCAGTCCTACTAGTGAATGTAATGTAATACACACCCATACAATGCGCACCACCCCGTGATGTTTTTCTCACTCCTACTAGTGAATGTAATGTAACACACACCCAGACAATGCGCACCACCCTGCGATGTTTTCCAGAAACCTATCCTACATTGCCACTGCATGTTCCCTGACCTCCCCATGCTGACCACCCCGCGGTTCTTTTCTCTATCCTACATTGCCACTCACTGCCTATGCTAATTCAGACCCTCCGATTCACACCACCCCGTGATGTTTTTCTCACTGCTACTAGTGAATGAAATGTAACACACACCCATATAATGTGCACCACCCCGCGATGTTTTTCGAAACCTATCCTACATTGCCACTGCATGTTCCCTGACATCCCCATGCTGACCATCCCGCGGTACTTTTCTACATCCTACATTGCCACTCACTGCCTATCCTAATTCAGACCCTCCGATTCACACCACCCCATGATGTTTTTCTCACTGCTACTAGTGAATGTAATGTAACACACACCCATACAATGCGCACCACCCCGCGATGTTTTTCGAAACCTATCCTACATTGCCACTGCATGTTCCCTGACCTCCCCATGCTGACCATCCCGCGGTGCTTTTCTACATCCTACATTGCCACTCATTGCCTATCCTAATTCAGACCCTCCGAATCACACCACCCCGTGATGTTTTTCTCACTCCTACTAGTGAATGTAATGTAACACACACCCATACAATGCGCACCACCCCGCGATGTTTTTCCAAACCTATTCTACATTGCCACTGCATGTTCCCTGACCTCCCCATGCTGACCACCCCGCGGTGCTTTTCTCCATCCTACATTGCCACTCACTGCCTATCCTAATTCAGACCCTCCGAATCACACCACCCCGTGATGTTTTTCTCACTCCTACTAGTGAATGTAATGTAACACACACCCATACAATGCGCACCACCCCGTGATGATTTTCTCACTCCGACTAGTGAATGTAATGTAACACACACCCATACAATGCGCACCACCCCGTGATGTTTTTCAGAAACCTATCCTACATTGCCACTGCAAGTTTCCTGACCTCCCCATGCTGACCACCCCGCGGTGCCTTTCGCCATCCTACATTGCCACTCACTTCCTATCCTAATTCAGACCTTCCGATTCACACCACCCCGCGATGTTTTTCTCATCCTACTAGTGAATGTAATTTAACACACACCCATACAATGCTCACCACCACGCGATGTTTTTCAGAAACCTATCCTACATTGCCACTGCATGTTCCCTGACCTCCCCATGCTGACCACCCCGCGGTGCTTTTCTCCTTCCTACATTGCCACTCACTGCCTATCCTAATTCAGACCCTCCGATTCACACCACCCCGTGATGTTTTTCTCACTCCTACTAGTGAATGTAATGTAACACACACGCATACAATGCGCACCACCCCGTGATGTTTTTCTCACTCCTACTAGTGAATGTAATGTAACACAGACCCATACAATGCGCACCACCCCGTGGTGTTTTTCTCACTCCTACTAGTGAATGTAATGTAACACACACCCATACAATGCGCACCACCCCGCGAGGTTTTTCAGAAACCTATCCTACATTGCCACTGCATGTTCTCTGTCCTCTCCAAGCTGACCACCCCTCAGTGCTTTTCTCCATCCTACATTGCCACTCACTGCCTATCCTAATTCAGACCCTCCGATTCACACCACCCCGTGATGTTTTTCTCACTCCTACTAGTGAATGTAATGTAACACACACCTATACAATGCACACGACCCCGCGATGTTTTTCAGAAACCTATCCTACATTGCCACTGCATGTTCTCTGTCCTCTCCATGCTGACCACCCCTCAGTGCTTTTCTCCATCCTACATTGCCACTCACTGCCTATCCTAATTCAGACCCTCCGATTCACACCACCCCGTGATGTTTTTCTCACTCCTACTAGTGAATGTAATGAAACACACACCCATACAATGCGCACCACCCCGTGATGTTTTTCTCACTCCTACCAGTGAATGTAATGTAACACACACCCATACAATGCGCACCACCCCGCGATGTTTTTCAGAAACCTATCCTACATTGCCACTGCATGTTCCCTGACCTCCCCATGCTGACCACCCCGCGGTGCTTTTCTGCATCCTACATTGCCACTCACTGCCTATCCTAATTCAGACCCTCCGATTCACACCACCCCGTGATGATTTTCTCACTCCGAGTAGTGAATGTAAAGTAACACACACCCATACAATGCGCACCACCCAGTGATGTTTTTCTCACTCCTACAAGTGAATGTAATGTAACACACACCCATACAATGCGCACCACCCCGCGATGTTTTTCAGAAACCTATCCTACATTGCCACTGCATGTTCCCTGACCTCCCCATGCTGACCAGCCCGCGGTGCTTTTCTCCATCCTACATTGCCACTCACTGCCTATCCTAATTCAGACCCTCCGATTCACACCACCCCGTGATGTTTTTCTCATTCCTACTAGTGAATGTAATGTAACACACACCCATACAATGCACACCACCCCGTGATGTTTTTCTCACTCCTACTAGTGAATGTAATGTAACACACACCATTACAATGCGCACCACCCCGTGATGTTTTTCTCACTCCTACTTGTGAATGTAATGTAACACACACCCATACAATGCACACGACCCCGCGATGTTTTTCAGAAACCTATCCTACATTGCCACTGCATGTTCTCTGTCCTGCCCATGCTGACCACCCCTCAGTGCTTTTCTCCATCCTACATTGCCACTCACTGCCTATCCTAATTCAGACCCTCCGATTCACACCACCCCGTGATGTTTTTCTCACTCCTACTAGTGAATGTAATTTAACACACACCCATACAATGCGCACCACCCCGCGATGTTTTTCAGAAACCTATCCTACATTGCCACTGCATGTTCCCTGACCTCCCCATGCTGACCACCCCGCGGTGCTTTTCTCCATCCTACATTGCCACTCACTGCCTATCCTAATTCAGACACTCCGATTCACACCACCCCGTGATGTTTTTCTCACTCCTACTAGTGAATGTAATGTAACACACACCCATACAATGCGCACCACCCCGTGATGTTTTTCTCACTCCTACTAGTGAATGTAATGTAACACACACCCATACAATGTGCACCACCCCGTGATTTTTTTCTCACTCCTACTAGTGAATGTAATGTAACACACACGCATACAATGCGCACCACCCCGCGATGTTTTTCAGAGACCTATCCTACATTGCCACTGCATGTTCCCTGACCTCCCCATGCTGACCACCCCGCGGTACTTTTCTCCATCCTATATTGCCACTCACTGCCTATCCTAATTCAGACACTCCGATTCACACCACCCCGTGATGTTTTTCTCACTCCTACTAGTGAATGTAATGTAACACACACCCATACAATGCGCACCACCCCGTGATGTTTTTCTCACTCCTACTTGTGAATGTAATGTAACACACACCCATACAATGCGCACCACCCCGCGATGTTTTTCAGAAACCTATCCTACATTGCCACTGCATGTTCTCTGACCTCCCAATGCTGACCAGCCCACGGTGCTTTTCTCCATCCTACATTGCCACTCACTGCCTATCCTAATTCAGACCCTCCGATTCACACCACCCCGTGATGTTTTTCTCACTCCTACTAGTGAATGTAATGTAACACACACCCATACAATGCGCACCACCCCGTGATGTTTTTCTCACTCCTACTAGTGAATGTAATGTAACACACACCCATACAATGCACACGACCCCGCGATATTTTTCAGAAACCTATCCTACATTGCCACTGCATGTTCTCGGTCCTCCGCATGCTGACCACCCCTCAGTGCTTTTCTCCATCCTACATTGCCACTCACTGCGTATCCTAATTCAGACCCTCCGATTCACACCACCCCGTGATGTTTTTCTCACTCCTACTAGTGAATGTAATTTAACACACACCCATACAATGCGCACCACCCCGTGTTGTTTTTCTCTCTGGTACTAGTGAATGTAGTGTAACACACACCCATACAATGCGCACCACCCCGTGATGTTTTTCTCACTCCTACTAGTGAATGTAATGTAACACACACCCATACAATGCGCACCACCTCGCGATGTTTTTCAGAAACCTATCCTACATTGCCACTGCATGTTCCCTGACCTCCACATGCTGACCACACCGCTGTGCTTTTCTCCATCCTACATTGCCACTCACTGCCTATCCTAATTCAGAACCTCCGATTCACAACTCCCCGTGATGTTTTTCTCATTCCTACTAGTGAATGTAATGTAACACAGACCATACATTGCGCACCACCCCGTGATGTTTTTCTCATTCCTACTAGTGAATGTAATGTAACACACACCCATACAATGCGCACCACCCCGCGATGTTTTTCAGAAACCTATCCTACATTGCCACTGCATGTTCCCTGACCTCCCCATGCTGACCACCCCGCGGTGCTTTTCTCCATCCTACATTGCCACTCACTGCCTATCCTAATTCAGACCCTCCGATTCACACCACCCCGTGATGTTTTTCTCACTCCTACTAGTGAATGTAATGTAACACACACCCATACAATGCGCACCACCCCGTGATGTTTTTCTCACTCCTACTAGGGAATGTAATGTAACACACACCCATACAATGCGCACCACCCCGTGATTTTTTTCTCACTCCTACTAGTGAATGTAATGTAACACACACCCATACAATGCGCACCACCCCATGATGTTTTTCTCACTCCTACTAGTGAATGTAATGTAACACACACCCATACAAGGCGCACCAAACCGTGATGTTTTTCTCACTCCTACTAGTGAATGTAATGTAACACACACCCATACAATGCGCACCAACCCGCGATGTTTTTCAGAAACCTATCCTACATTGCCACTGCATGTTCCCTGACCTCCCCATGCTGACCAGCCCGCGGTGCTTTTCTCCATCCTACATTGCCACTCACTGCCTATCCTAATTCAGACCCTCTGATTCACACCACCCCGTGATGTTTTTCTCACTCCTACTAGTGAATGTAATGTAACACACACCCATACAATGCACACCACCCCGTGATGTTTTTCTCACTCCTACTAGTGAATGTAATGTAACACACACCATTACAATGCGCACCACCCCGTGATGTTTTTCTCACTCCTACTAGTGAATGTAATGTAACACACACCCATACAATGCACACGACCCCGCGATGTTTTTCAGAAACCTATCCTACATTGCCACTGCATGTTCTCTGTCCTCCCCATGCTGACCATCCCTCAGTGCTTTTCTCCATCCTACATTGCCACTCACTGCCTATCCTAATTCAGACCCTCCGATTCAAACCACCCCGTGATGTTTTTCTCACTCCTACTAGTGAATGTAATGTAACACACACCCATACAATGCACACCACCCCATGATGTTTTTCTCACTCCTACTAGTGAATGTAATGTAACACACACCCATACAATGCGCACCACCCCGCGATGTTTTTCAGAAACCTATCCTACATTGCCACTGCATGTTCCCTGACCTCCCAATGCTGACCAGCCCACGGTGCTTTTCTCCATCCTACATTGCCACTCACTGCCTATCCTAATTCAGACCCTCCGATTCACACCACCCCGTGATGTTTTTCTCACTCCTACTAGTGAATGTAATGTAACACACACCCATACAATGCGCAACACCCCGTGATGTTTTTCTCACTCCTACTAGTGAATGTAATGTAACACACACCCATACAATGCACACGACCCCGCGATGTTTTTCAGAAACCTATCCTACATTGCCACGGCATGTTCTCTGTCCTCCCCATGCTGACCACCCCTCAGTGCTTTTCTCCATCCTACATTGCCACTCACTGCCTATCCTAATTTAGACCCTCCAATTCACACCACCCCGTGATGTTTTTCTCACTCCTACTAGTGAATGTAATGTAACACACACCCATACAATGCATACCACCCCATGATGTTTTTCTCACTCCTACTAGTGAATGTAATGTAACACACACCCATACAATGCGCACCACCCCGCGATGTTTTTCAGAAACCTATCCTACATTGCCACTGCATGTTCCCTGACCTCCCAATGCTGACCAGCCCACGGTGCTTTTCTCCATCCTACATTGCCACTCACTGCCTATCCTAATTCAGACCCTCCGATTCACACCACCCCGTGATGTTTTTCTCACTCCTACTAGTGAATGTAATGTAACACACACCCATACAATGCGCACCACCCCGTGATGTTTTTCTCACTCCTACTAGTGAATGTAATGTAACACACACCCATACAATGCACACGACCCCGCGATGTTTTTCAGAAACCTATCCTACATTGCCGCGGCATGTTCTCTGTCCTCCCCATGCTGACCACCCCTCAGTGCTTTTCTCCATCCTACATTGCCACTCACTGCCTATCCTAATTCAGACCCTCCAATTCACACCACCCCGTGATGTTTTTCTCACTCCTACTAGTGAATGTAATGTAACACACACGTATACAATGCGCACCACACCGCGATGTTTTTCAGAGACCTATCCTACATTGCCACTGCATGTTCCCTGACCTCCCCATGCTGACCACACCGCGGTACTTTTCTCCATCCTATATTGCCACTCACTGCATATCCTAATTCAGAACCTCCGATTCACACCACCCCGTGATGTTTTTCTCACTCCTACTAGTGAATGTAATGTAACACACACCCATACAATGCGCACCACCCCGTGATGTTTTTCTCACTCCTACTAGTGAATGTAATGTAACACACACGCATACAATGTGCACCACCCCGCGATGTTTTTCAGAGACCTATCCTACATTGCCACTGCATGTTCCCTGACCTCCCCATGCTGACCACCCCGCGGTACTTTTCTCCATTCTATATTGCCACTCACTGCATATCTTAATTCAGAACCTCGGATTCACACCACCCCGTGATGTTTTTCTCACTCCTACTAATGAATGTAATGTAACACACACCCATACAATGCGCACCACACTGTGATGTTTTTCTCACTCCTACTAGTGAATGAAATGTAACACACACCCATACAATGCGCACCACCCCGCGATGTTTTTCAGAAACCTATCCTACATTGCCACTGCATGTTCCCTGACCTCCCCATGCTGACCACCCCGCGGTGCTTTTCTCCATCCTACATTGCCACTCACTGCCTATCTTAATTCAGACCCTCCGATTCACACCACCCCGTGATGTTTTTCTCACTCCTACTAGTGAATGTAATGTAACACACACCCATACAATGCGCACCACCCCGTGATGTTTTTCAGAAACCTATCCTACATTGCCACTGCATTTTCCCTGACCTCCCCATGCTGACCACCACGCGGTGCTTTTCTCCATCCTACATTGCCACTCACTGCCTATCCTAATTCAGACCCTCCGATTCACACCACCCCGTGATGTTTTTCTCACTCCTACTAGTGAATGTAATGTAACACACACCCATACAATGCGCACCACCCCGTGATGATTTTCTCACTCCGAGTAGTGAATGTAAAGTAACACACACCCATACAATGCGCACCACCCAGTGATGTTTTTCTCACTCCTACAAGTGAATGTAATGTAACACACACCCATACAATGCGCACCACCCCGCGATGTTTTTCAGAAACCTATCCTACATTGCCACTGCATGTTCCCTGACCTCCCCATGCTGACCAGCCCGCGGTGCTTTTCTCCATCCTACATTGCCACTCACTGCCTATCCTAATTCAGACCCTCCGATTCACACCACCCCGTGATGTTTTTCTCATTCCTACTAGTGAATGTAATGTAACACACACCCATACAATGCACACCACCCCGTGATGTTTTTCTCACTCCTACTAGTGAATGTAATGTAACACACACCCATACAATGCGCACCACCCCGTGATGTTTTTCTCACTCCTACTTGTGAATGTAATGTAACACACACCCATACAATGCACACGACCCCGCGATGTTTTTCAGAAACCTATCCTACATTGCCACTGCATGTTCTCTGTCCTGCCCATGCTGACCACCCCTCAGTGCTTTTCTCCATCCTACATTGCCACTCACTGCCTATCCTAATTCAGACCCTCCGATTCACACCACCCCGTGATGTTTTTCTCACTCCTACTAGTGAATGTAATTTAACACACACCCATACAATGCGCACCACCCCGTGATGTTTTTCTCACTCCTACTAGTGAATGTAATGTAACACACACCCATACAATGCGCACCACCCCGTGATTTTTTTCTCACTCCTACTAGTGAATGTAATGTAACACACACGCATACAATGCGCACCACCCCGCGATGTTTTTCAGAGACCTATCCTACATTGCCACTGCATGTTCCCTGACCTCCCCATGCTGACCACCCCGCGGTACTTTTCTCCATCCTATATTGCCACTCACTGCCTATCCTAATTCAGACACTCCGATTCACACCACCCCGTGATGTTTTTCTCACTCCTACTAGTGAATGTAATGTAACACACACCCATACAATGCGCACCACCCCGTGATGTTTTTCTCACTCCTACTAGTGAATGTAATGTAACACACACCCATACAATGCGCACCACCCCGTGATGTTTTTCTCACTCCTACTAGTGAATGTAATGTAACACACACCCATACAATGCACACGACCCCGCGATATTTTTCAGAAACCTATCCTACATTGCCACTGCATGTTCTCGGTCCTCCGCATGCTGACCACCCCTCAGTGCTTTTCTCCATCCTACATTGCCACTCACTGCGTATCCTAATTCAGACCTTCCGATTCACACCACCCCGTGATGTTTTTCTCACTCCTACTAGTGAATGTAATTTAACACACACCCATACAATGCGCACCACCCCGTGTTGTTTTTCTCTCTGGTACTAGTGAATGTAGTGTAACACACACCCATACAATGCGTACCACCCCGTGATGTTTTTCTCACTCCTACTAGTGAATGTAATGTAACACACACCCATACAATGCGCACCACCTCGCGATGTTTTTCAGAAACCTATCCTACATTGCCACTGCATGTTCCCTGACCTCCCCATGCTGACCACACCGCTGTGCTTTTCTCCATCCTACATTGCCACTCACTGCCTATCCTAATTCAGAACCTCCGATTCACACCACCCCGTGATGTTTTTCTCATTCCTACTAGTGAATGTAATGTAACACAGACCATACATTGCGCACCACCCCGTGATGTTTTTCTCATTCCTACTAGTGAATGTAATGTAACACACACCCATACAATGCGCACCACCCCGCGATGTTTTTCAGAAACCTATCCTACATTGCCACTGCATGTTCCCTGACCTCCCCATGCTGACCACCCCGCGGTGCTTTTCTCCATCCTACATTGCCACTCACTGCCTATCCTAATTCAGACCCTCCGATTCACACCACCCCGTGATGTTTTTCTCACTCCTACTAGTGAATGTAATGTAACACACACCCATACAATGCGCACCACCCCGTGATGTTTTTCTCACTCCTACTAGGGAATGTAATGTAACACACACCCATACAATGCGCACCACCCCGTGATTTTTTTCTCACTCCTACTAGTGAATGTAATGTAACACACACCCATACAATGCGCACCACCCCATGATGTTTTTCTCACTCCTACTAGTGAATGTAATGTAACACACACCCATACAAGGCGCACCAAACCGTGATGTTTTTCTCACTCCTACTAGTGAATGTAATGTAACACACACCCATACAATGCGCACCACCCCGCGATGTTTTTCAGAAACCTATCCTACATTGCCACTGCATGTTCCCTGACCTCCCCATGCTGACCAGCCCGCGGTGCTTTTCTCCATCCTACATTGCCACTCACTGCCTATCCTAATTCAGACCCTCTGATTCACACCACCCCGTGATGTTTTTCTCACTCCTACTAGTGAATGTAATGTAACACACACCCATACAATGCACACCACCCCGTGATGTTTTTCTCACTCCTACTAGTGAATGTAATGTAACACACACCATTACAATGCGCACCACCCCGTGATGTTTTTCTCACTCCTACTAGTGAATGTAATGTAACACACACCCATACAATGCACACGACCCCGCGATGTTTTTCAGAAACCTATCCTACATTGCCACTGCATGTTCTCTGTCCTCCCCATGCTGACCATCCCTCAGTGCTTTTCTCCATCCTACATTGCCACTCACTGCCTATCCTAATTCAGACCCTCCGATTCACACCACCCCGTGATGTTTTTCTCACTCCTACTAGTGAATGTAATGTAACACACACCCATACAATGCACACCACCCCATGATGTTTTTCTCACTCCTACTAGTGAATGTGATGTAACATACACCCATACAATGCGCACCACCCCGCGATGTTTTTCAGAAACCTATCCTACATTGCCACTGCATGTTCCCTGACCTCCCAATGCTGACCAGCCCACGGTGCTTTTCTCCATCCTACATTGCCACTCACTGCCTATCCTAATTCAGACCCTCCGATTCACACCACCCCGTGATGTTTTTCTCACTCCTACTAGTGAATGTAATGTAACACACACCCATACAATGCGCACCACCCCGTGATGTTTTTCTCACTCCTACTAGTGAATGTAATGTAACACACACCCATACAATGCACACGACCCCGCGATGTTTTTCAGAAACCTATCCTACATTGCCACGGCATGTTCTCTGTCCTCCCCATGCTGACCACCCCTCAGTGCTTTTCTCCATCCTACATTGCCACTCACTGCCTATCCTAATTCAGACCCTCCAATTCACACCACCCCGTGATGTTTTTCTCACTCCTACTAGTGAATGTAATGTAACACACACCCATACAATGCACACCACCCCATGATGTTTTTCTCACTCCTACTAGTGAATGTAATGTAACACACACCCATACAATGCGCACCACCCCGCGATGTTTTTCAGAAACCTATCCTACATTGCCACTGCATGTTCCCTGACCTCCCAATGCTGACCAGCCCACGGTGCTTTTCTCCATCCTACATTGCCACTCACTGCCTATCCTAATTCAGACCCTCCGATTCACACCACCCCGTGATGTTTTTCTCACTCCTACTAGTGAATGTAATGTAACACACACCCATACAATGCGCACCACCCCGTGATGTTTTTCTCACTCCTACTAGTGAATGTAATGTAACACACACCCATACAATGCACACGACCCCGCGATGTTTTTCAGAAACCTATCCTACATTGCCACGGCATGTTCTCTGTCCTCCCCATGCTGACCACCCCTCAGTGCTTTTCTCCATCCTACATTGCCACTCACTGCCTATCCTAATTCAGACCCTCCAATTCACACCACCCCGTGATGTTTTTCTCACTCCTACTAGTGAATGTAATGTAACACACACGCATACAATGCGCACCACCCCGCGATGTTTTTCAGAAAGCTATCCTACATTGCCCCTGCATGTTCCCTGACCTCCGCATGCTGACCACTCCGTGGTACTTTTCTCCATCCTACATTGCCACTCACTGCCTATCCTAATTCAGAACCTCTGATTCACACCACCCCGTGATGTTTTTCTCACTCCTACTAGTGAATGTAATGTAACACAGACCCATACAATGCGCACCACCCCGTGATGTTTTTCTCACTCCTACTAGTGAATGTAATGTAACACACACCCATACAATGCGCACCACCCCGCGATGTTTTTCAGAAACCTATCCTACATTGCCACTGCATGTTCCCTGACCTCCCCATGCTGACCACCCAGCGGTGCTTTTCTCCATCCTACATTGCCACTCACTGCCTATCCTAATTCAGACCCTCCGAGTCACACCACCCCGTGATGTTTTTCTCACTTCTACTAGTGAATGTAATGTAACACACACCCATACAATGTGCACCACCCCGTGATGTTTTTCTCACTCCTACTAGTGAATGTAATGTAACACACACCCATACAATGCGCACCACCCCGTGATGTTTTTCTCACTCCTACTAGTGAATGTAATGTAACACACACCCATACAATGCGCACCACCCCGTGATGTTTTTCTCACTCCTACTAGTGAATGTAATGTAACACACACCCATACAATGCGCACCACCCCGTGATGTTTTTCTCACTCCTACTAGTGAATGTAATGTAACACACACCCATACAATGCGCACCACCCCGCGATGTTTTTCAGAAACCTATCCTACATTGCCACTGCATGTTCCCTGACCTCCCCATGCTGACCACCCCGCGGTGCTTTTCTCCATCCTACATTGCCACTCACTGCCTATCTTAATTCAGACCCTCCGATTCACACCACCCCGTGATGTTTTTCTCACTCCTACTAGTGAATGTAATGTAACACACACCCATACAATGCGCACCACCCCGTGATGTTTTTCAGAAACCTATCCTACATTGCCACTGCATTTTCCCTGACCTCCCCATGCTGACCACCACGCGGTGCTTTTCTCCATCCTACATTGCCACTCACTGCCTATCCTAATTCAGACCCTCCGATTCACACCACCCCGTGATGTTTTTCTCACTCCTACTAGTGAATGTAATGTAACACACACCCATACAATGCGCACCACCCCGTGATGATTTTCTCACTCCGAGTAGTGAATGTAAAGTAACACACACCCATACAATGCGCACCACCCAGTGATGTTTTTCTCACTCCTACAAGTGAATGTAATGTAACACACACCCATACAATGCGCACCACCCCGCGATGTTTTTCAGAAACCTATCCTACATTGCCACTGCATGTTCCCTGACCTCCCCATGCTGACCAGCCCGCGGTGCTTTTCTCCATCCTACATTGCCACTCACTGCCTATCCTAATTCAGACCCTCCGATTCACACCACCCCGTGATGTTTTTCTCATTCCTACTAGTGAATGTAATGTAACACACACCCATACAATGCACACCACCCCGTGATGTTTTTCTCACTCCTACTAGTGAATGTAATGTAACACACACCCATACAATGCGCACCACCCCGTGATGTTTTTCTCACTCCTACTTGTGAATGTAATGTAACACACACCCATACAATGCACACGACCCCGCGATGTTTTTCAGAAACCTATCCTACATTGCCACTGCATGTTCTCTGTCCTGCCCATGCTGACCACCCCTCAGTGCTTTTCTCCATCCTACATTGCCACTCACTGCCTATCCTAATTCAGACCCTCCGATTCACACCACCCCGTGATGTTTTTCTCACTCCTACTAGTGAATGTAATTTAACACACACCCATACAATGCGCACCACCCCGTGATGTTTTTCTCACTCCTACTAGTGAATGTAATGTAACACACACCCATACAATGCGCACCACCCCGTGATTTTTTTCTCACTCCTACTAGTGAATGTAATGTAACACACACGCATACAATGCGCACCACCCCGCGATGTTTTTCAGAGACCTATCCTACATTGCCACTGCATGTTCCCTGACCTCCCCATGCTGACCACCCCGCGGTACTTTTCTCCATCCTATATTGCCACTCACTGCCTATCCTAATTCAGACACTCCGATTCACACCACCCCGTGATGTTTTTCTCACTCCTACTAGTGAATGTAATGTAACACACACCCATACAATGCGCACCACCCCGTGATGTTTTTCTCACTCCTACTAGTGAATGTAATGTAACACACACCCATACAATGCGCACCACCCCGTGATGTTTTTCTCACTCCTACTAGTGAATGTAATGTAACACACACCCATACAATGCACACGACCCCGCGATATTTTTCAGAAACCTATCCTACATTGCCACTGCATGTTCTCGGTCCTCCGCATGCTGACCACCCCTCAGTGCTTTTCTCCATCCTACATTGCCACTCACTGCGTATCCTAATTCAGACCTTCCGATTCACACCACCCCGTGATGTTTTTCTCACTCCTACTAGTGAATGTAATTTAACACACACCCATACAATGCGCACCACCCCGTGTTGTTTTTCTCTCTGGTACTAGTGAATGTAGTGTAACACACACCCATACAATGCGTACCACCCCGTGATGTTTTTCTCACTCCTACTAGTGAATGTAATGTAACACACACCCATACAATGCGCACCACCTCGCGATGTTTTTCAGAAACCTATCCTACATTGCCACTGCATGTTCCCTGACCTCCCCATGCTGACCACACCGCTGTGCTTTTCTCCATCCTACATTGCCACTCACTGCCTATCCTAATTCAGAACCTCCGATTCACACCACCCCGTGATGTTTTTCTCATTCCTACTAGTGAATGTAATGTAACACAGACCATACATTGCGCACCACCCCGTGATGTTTTTCTCATTCCTACTAGTGAATGTAATGTAACACACACCCATACAATGCGCACCACCCCGCGATGTTTTTCAGAAACCTATCCTACATTGCCACTGCATGTTCCCTGACCTCCCCATGCTGACCACCCCGCGGTGCTTTTCTCCATCCTACATTGCCACTCACTGCCTATCCTAATTCAGACCCTCCGATTCACACCACCCCGTGATGTTTTTCTCACTCCTACTAGTGAATGTAATGTAACACACACCCATACAATGCGCACCACCCCGTGATGTTTTTCTCACTCCTACTAGGGAATGTAATGTAACACACACCCATACAATGCGCACCACCCCGTGATTTTTTTCTCACTCCTACTAGTGAATGTAATGTAACACACACCCATACAATGCGCACCACCCCATGATGTTTTTCTCACTCCTACTAGTGAATGTAATGTAACACACACCCATACAAGGCGCACCAAACCGTGATGTTTTTCTCACTCCTACTAGTGAATGTAATGTAACACACACCCATACAATGCGCACCACCCCGCGATGTTTTTCAGAAACCTATCCTACATTGCCACTGCATGTTCCCTGACCTCCCCATGCTGACCAGCCCGCGGTGCTTTTCTCCATCCTACATTGCCACTCACTGCCTATCCTAATTCAGACCCTCTGATTCACACCACCCCGTGATGTTTTTCTCACTCCTACTAGTGAATGTAATGTAACACACACCCATACAATGCACACCACCCCGTGATGTTTTTCTCACTCCTACTAGTGAATGTAATGTAACACACACCATTACAATGCGCACCACCCCGTGATGTTTTTCTCACTCCTACTAGTGAATGTAATGTAACACACACCCATACAATGCACACGACCCCGCGATGTTTTTCAGAAACCTATCCTACATTGCCACTGCATGTTCTCTGTCCTCCCCATGCTGACCATCCCTCAGTGCTTTTCTCCATCCTACATTGCCACTCACTGCCTATCCTAATTCAGACCCTCCGATTCACACCACCCCGTGATGTTTTTCTCACTCCTACTAGTGAATGTAATGTAACACACACCCATACAATGCACACCACCCCATGATGTTTTTCTCACTCCTACTAGTGAATGTGATGTAACATACACCCATACAATGCGCACCACCCCGCGATGTTTTTCAGAAACCTATCCTACATTGCCACTGCATGTTCCCTGACCTCCCAATGCTGACCAGCCCACGGTGCTTTTCTCCATCCTACATTGCCACTCACTGCCTATCCTAATTCAGACCCTCCGATTCACACCACCCCGTGATGTTTTTCTCACTCCTACTAGTGAATGTAATGTAACACACACCCATACAATGCGCACCACCCCGTGATGTTTTTCTCACTCCTACTAGTGAATGTAATGTAACACACACCCATACAATGCACACGACCCCGCGATGTTTTTCAGAAACCTATCCTACATTGCCACGGCATGTTCTCTGTCCTCCCCATGCTGACCACCCCTCAGTGCTTTTCTCCATCCTACATTGCCACTCACTGCCTATCCTAATTCAGACCCTCCAATTCACACCACCCCGTGATGTTTTTCTCACTCCTACTAGTGAATGTAATGTAACACACACCCATACAATGCACACCACCCCATGATGTTTTTCTCACTCCTACTAGTGAATGTAATGTAACACACACCCATACAATGCGCACCACCCCGCGATGTTTTTCAGAAACCTATCCTACATTGCCACTGCATGTTCCCTGACCTCCCAATGCTGACCAGCCCACGGTGCTTTTCTCCATCCTACATTGCCACTCACTGCCTATCCTAATTCAGACCCTCCGATTCACACCACCCCGTGATGTTTTTCTCACTCCTACTAGTGAATGTAATGTAACACACACCCATACAATGCGCACCACCCCGTGATGTTTTTCTCACTCCTACTAGTGAATGTAATGTAACACACACCCATACAATGCACACGACCCCGCGATGTTTTTCAGAAACCTATCCTACATTGCCACGGCATGTTCTCTGTCCTCCCCATGCTGACCACCCCTCAGTGCTTTTCTCCATCCTACATTGCCACTCACTGCCTATCCTAATTCAGACCCTCCAATTCACACCACCCCGTGATGTTTTTCTCACTCCTACTAGTGAATGTAATGTAACACACACGCATACAATGCGCACCACCCCGCGATGTTTTTCAGAAAGCTATCCTACATTGCCCCTGCATGTTCCCTGACCTCCGCATGCTGACCACTCCGTGGTACTTTTCTCCATCCTACATTGCCACTCACTGCCTATCCTAATTCAGAACCTCTGATTCACACCACCCCGTGATGTTTTTCTCACTCCTACTAGTGAATGTAATGTAACACAGACCCATACAATGCGCACCACCCCGTGATGTTTTTCTCACTCCTACTAGTGAATGTAATGTAACACACACCCATACAATGCGCACCACCCCGCGATGTTTTTCAGAAACCTATCCTACATTGCCACTGCATGTTCCCTGACCTCCCCATGCTGACCACCCAGCGGTGCTTTTCTCCATCCTACATTGCCACTCACTGCCTATCCTAATTCAGACCCTCCGAGTCACACCACCCCGTGATGTTTTTCTCACTTCTACTAGTGAATGTAATGTAACACACACCCATACAATGTGCACCACCCCGTGATGTTTTTCTCACTCCTACTAGTGAATGTAATGTAACACACACCCATACAATGCGCACCACCCCGTGATGTTTTTCTCACTCCTACTAGTGAATGTAATGTAACACACACCCATACAATGCGCACCACCCCGTGATGTTTTTCTCACTCCTACTAGTGAATGTAATGTAACACACACCCATACAATGCGCACCACCCCGTGATGTTTTTCTCACTCCTACTAGTGAATGTAATGTAACACACACCCATACAATGCGCACCACCCCGCGATGTTTTTCAGAAACCTATCCTACATTGCCACTGCATGTTCCCTGACCTCCCAATGCTGACCAGCCCGCCGTGCTTTTCTCCATCGTACATTGCCACCCACTGCCTATCCTAATTCAGACCCTCCGATTCACACCACCCCGTGATGTTTTTCTCACTCCTACTAGTGAATGTAATGTAACACACACCCATACAATGCGCACCACCCCGTGATGATTTTTTCACTCCGAATAGTGAATGTAATGTAACACACACCCATAAAATGCGCACCACCCCGTGATGTTTTTCTCACTCCTACTAGTGAATGTAATGTAACACACACCCATACAATGCACACGACCCCGCGATATTTTTCAGAAACCTATCCTACATTGCCACTGCATGTTCTCGGTCCTCCGCATGCTGACCACCCCTCAGTGCTTTTCTCCATCCTACATTGCCACTCACTGCGTATCCTAATTCAGACCCTCCGATTCACACCACCCCGTGATGTTTTTCTCACTCCTACTAGTGAATGTAATTTAACACACACCCATACAATGCGCACCACCCCGTGTTGTTTTTCTCTCTGGTACTAGTGAATGTAGTGTAACACACACCCATACAATGCGCACCACCCCGTGATGTTTTTCTCACTCCTACTAGTGAATGTAATGTAACACACACCCATACAATGCGCACCACCTCACGATGTTTTTCAGAAACCTATCCTACATTGCCACTGCATGTTCCCTGACCTCCCCATGCTGACCACACCGCTGTGCTTTTCTCCATCCTACATTGCCACTCACTGCCTATCCTAATTCAGAACCTCCGATTCACACCACCCCGTGATGTTTTTCTCACTCCTACTAGTGAATGTAATGTAACACAGACCATACATTGCGCACCACCCCGTGATGTTTTTCTCACTCCTACTAGTGAATGTAATGTAACACACACCCATACAATGCGCACCACCCCGCGATGTTTTTCAGAAACCTATCCTACATTGCCACTGCATGTTCCCTGACCTCCCCATGCTGACCACCCCGCGGTGCTTTTCTCCATCCTACATTGCCACTCACTGCCTATCCTAATTCAGACCCTCCGATTCACACCACCCCGTGATGTTTTTCTCACTCCTACTAGTGAATGTAATGTAACACACACCCATACAATGCGCACCACCCCGTGATGTTTTTCTCACTCCTACTAGGGAATGTAATGTAACACACACCCATACAATGCGCACCACCCCGTGATTTTTTTCTCACTCCTACTAGTGAATGTAATGTAACACACACCCATACAATGCGCACCACCCCATGATGTTTTTCTCACTCCTACTAGTGAATGTAATGTAACACACACCCATACAAGGCGCACCAAACCGTGATGTTTTTCTCACTCCTACTAGTGAATGTAATGTAACACAAACCCATACAATGCGCACCACCCCGCGATGTTTTTCAGAAACCTATCCTACATTGCCACTGCATGTTCCCTGACCTCCCCATGCTGACCAGCCCGCGGTGCTTTTCTCCATCCTACATTGCCACTCACTGCCTATCCTAATTCAGACCCTCTGATTCACACCACCCCGTGATGTTTTTCTCACTCCTACTAGTGAATGTAATGTAACACACACCCATACAATGCACACCACCCCGTGATGTTTTTCTCACTCCTACTAGTGAATGTAATGTAACACACACCATTACAATGCGCACCACCCCGTGATGTTTTTCTCACTCCTACTAGTGAATGTAATGTAACACACACCCATACAATGCACACGACCCCGCGATGTTTTTCAGAAACCTATCCTACATTGCCACTGCATGTTCTCTGTCCTCCCCATGCTGACCACCCCTCAGTGCTTTTCTCCATCCTACATTGCCACTCACTGCCTATCCTAATTCAGACCCTCCGATTCACACCACCCCGTGATGTTTTTCTCACTCCTACTAGTGAATGTAATTTAACACACACCCATACAATGCGCAACACCCCGCGATGTTTTTCAGAAACCTATCCTACATTGCCACTGCATGTTCCCTGACATCCCCATGCTGACCACCCCGCGGTGCTTTTCTCAATCCTACATTGCCACTCACTGCCTATCCTAATTCAGACCCTCCGATTCACACCACCCCGTGATGTTTTTCTCACTCCTACTAGTGAATGTAATGTAACACTCACCCATACAATGCGCACCACCCCGTGATGTTTTTCTCACTCCTACTAGTGAATGTAATGTAACACACACGCATACAATGCGCACCACACCGCAATGTTTTTCAGAGACCTATCCTACATTGCCACTGCATGTTCCCTGACCTCCCCATGCTGACCACCCCACGGTACTTTTCTCCATCCTATATTGCCACTCACTGCATATCCTAATTCAGAACCTCCGATTCACACCACCCCGTGATGTTTTTCTCACTCCTACTAGTGAATGTAATGTAACACACACGCATACAATGTGCACCACCCCGCGATGTTTTTCAGAGACCTATCCTACATTGCCACTGCATGTTCCCTGACCTCCCCATGCTGACCACCCCGCAGTACTTTTCTCCATTCTATATTGCCACTCACTGCATATCTTAATTCAGAACCTCCGATTCACACCACCCCGTGATGTTTTTCTCACTCCTACTAGTGAATGTAATGTAACACACACCCATACAATGCGCACCACACTGTGATGTTTTTCTCACTCCTACTAGTGAATGTAATGTAACACACACCCATACAATGCGCACCACCCCGCGATGTTTTTCAGAAACCTATCCTACATTGCCACTGCATGTTCCCTGACCTCCCCATGCTGACCACCCCGCGGTGCTTTTCTCCATCCTACATTGCCACTCACTGCCTATCTTAATTCAGACCCTCCGATTCACACCACCCCGTGATGTTTTTCTCACTCCTACTAGTGAATGTAATGTAACACACACCCATACAATGCGCACCACCCCGTGATGTTTTTCAGAAACCTATCCTACATTGCCACTGCATTTTCCCTGACCTCCCCATGCTGACCACCACGCGGTGCTTTTCTCCATCCTACATTGCCACTCACTGCCTATCCTAATTCAGACCCTCCGATTCACACCACCCCGTGATGTTTTTCTCACTCCTACTAGTGAATGTAATGTAACACACACCCATACAATGCGCACCACCCCGTGATGATTTTCTCACTCCGAGTAGTGAATGTAAAGTAACACACACCCATACAATGCGCACCACCCAGTGATGTTTTTCTCACTCCTACAAGTGAATGTAATGTAACACACACCCATACAATGCGCACCACCCCGCGATGTTTTTCAGAAACCTATCCTACATTGCCACTGCATGTTCCCTGACCTCCCCATGCTGACCAGCCCGCGGTGCTTTTCTCCATCCTACATTGCCACTCACTGCCTATCCTAATTCAGACCCTCCGATTCACACCACCCCGTGATGTTTTTCTCATTCCTACTAGTGAATGTAATGTAACACACACCCATACAATGCACACCACCCCGTGATGTTTTTCTCACTCCTACTAGTGAATGTAATGTAACACACACCATTACAATGCGCACCACCCCGTGATGTTTTTCTCACTCCTACTTGTGAATGTAATGTAACACACACCCATACAATGCACACGACCCCGCGATGTTTTTCAGAAACCTATCCTACATTGCCACTGCATGTTCTCTGTCCTGCCCATGCTGACCACCCCTCAGTGCTTTTCTCCATCCTACATTGCCACTCACTGCCTATCCTAATTCAGACCCTCCGATTCACACCACCCCGTGATGTTTTTCTCACTCCTACTAGTGAATGTAATTTAACACACACCCATACAATGCGCACCACCCCGCGATGTTTTTCAGAAACCTATCCTACATTGCCACTGCATGTTCCCTGACCTCCCCATGCTGACCACCCCGCGGTGCTTTTCTCCATCCTACATTGCCACTCACTGCCTATCCTAATTCAGACACTCCGATTCACACCACCCCGTGATGTTTTTCTCACTCCTACTAGTGAATGTAATGTAACACACACCCATACAATGCGCACCACCCCGTGATGTTTTTCTCACTCCTACTAGTGAATGTAATGTAACACACACCCATACAATGCGCACCACCCCGTGATTTTTTTCTCACTCCTACTAGTGAATGTAATGTAACACACACGCATACAATGCGCACCACCCCGCGATGTTTTTCAGAGACCTATCCTACATTGCCACTGCATGTTCCCTGACCTCCCCATGCTGACCACCCCGCGGTACTTTTCTCCATCCTATATTGCCACTCACTTCCTATCCTAATTCAGACACTCCGATTCACACCACCCCGTGATGTTTTTCTCACTCCTACTAGTGAATGTAATGTAACACACACCCATACAATGCGCACCACCCCGTGATGTTTTTCTCACTCCTACTAGTGAATGTAATGTAACACACACCCATACAATGCGCACCACCCCGCGATGTTTTTCAGAAACCTATCCTACATTGCCACTGCATGTTCTCTGACCTCCCAATGCTGACCAGCCCACGGTGCTTTTCTCCATCCTACATTGCCACTCACTGCCTATCCTAATTCAGACCCTCCGATTCACACCACCCCGTGATGTTTTTCTCACTCCTACTAGTGAATGTAATGTAACACACACCCATACAATGCGCACCACCCCGTGATGTTTTTCTCACTCCTACTAGTGAATGTAATGTAACACACACCCATACAATGCACACGACCCCGCGATATTTTTCAGAAACCTATCCTACATTGCCACTGCATGTTCTCGGTCCTCCGCATGCTGACCACCCCTCAGTGCTTTTCTCCATCCTACATTGCCACTCACTGCGTATCCTAATTCAGACCCTCCGATTCACACCACCCCGTGATGTTTTTCTCACTCCTACTAGTGAATGTAATTTAACACACACCCATACAATGCGCACCACCCCGTGTTGTTTTTCTCTCTGGTACTAGTGAATGTAGTGTAACACACACCCATACAATGCGCACCACCCCGTGATGTTTTTCTCACTCCTACTAGTGAATGTAATGTAACACACACCCATACAATGCGCACCACCTCGCGATGTTTTTCAGAAACCTATCCTACATTGCCACTGCATGTTCCCTGACCTCCCCATGCTGACCACACCGCTGTGCTTTTCTCCATCCTACATTGCCACTCACTGCCTATCCTAATTCAGAACCTCCGATTCACACCACCCCGTGATGTTTTTCTCATTCCTACTAGTGAATGTAATGTAACACAGACCATACATTGCGCACCACCCCGTGATGTTTTTCTCATTCCTACTAGTGAATGTAATGTAACACACACCCATACAATGCGCACCACCCCGCGATGTTTTTCAGAAACCTATCCTACATTGCCACTGCATGTTCCCTGACCTCCCCATGCTGACCACCCCGCGGTGCTTTTCTCCATCCTACATTGCCACTCACTGCCTATCCTAATTCAGACCCTCCGATTCACACCACCCCGTGATGTTTTTCTCACTCCTACTAGTGAATGTAATGTAACACACACCCATACAATGCGCACCACCCCGTGATGTTTTTCTCACTCCTACTAGGGAATGTAATGTAACACACACCCATACAATGCGCACCACCCCGTGATTTTTTTCTCACTCCTACTAGTGAATGTAATGTAACACACACCCATACAATGCGCACCACCCCATGATGTTTTTCTCACTCCTACTAGTGAATGTAATGTAACACACACCCATACAAGGCGCACCAAACCGTGATGTTTTTCTCACTCCTACTAGTGAATGTAATGTAACACACACCCATACAATGCGCACCACCCCGCGATGTTTTTCAGAAACCTATCCTACATTGCCACTGCATGTTCCCTGACCTCCCCATGCTGACCAGCCCGCGGTGCTTTTCTCCATCCTACATTGCCACTCACTGCCTATCCTAATTCAGACCCTCTGATTCACACCACCCCGTGATGTTTTTCTCACTCCTACTAGTGAATGTAATGTAACACACACCCATACAATGCACACCACCCCGTGATGTTTTTCTCACTCCTACTAGTGAATGTAATGTAACACACACCATTACAATGCGCACCACCCCGTGATGTTTTTCTCACTCCTACTAGTGAATGTAATGTAACACACACCCATACAATGCACACGACCCCGCGATGTTTTTCAGAAACCTATCCTACATTGCCACTGCATGTTCTCTGTCCTCCCCATGCTGACCATCCCTCAGTGCTTTTCTCCATCCTACATTGCCACTCACTGCCTATCCTAATTCAGACCCTCCGATTCACACCACCCCGTGATGTTTTTCTCACTCCTACTAGTGAATGTAATGTAACACACACCCATACAATGCACACCACCCCATGATGTTTTTCTCACTCCTATTAGTGAATGTAATGTAACACACACCCATACAATGCGCACCACCCCGCGATGTTTTTCAGAAACCTATCCTACATTGCCACTGCATGTTCCCTGACCTCCCAATGCTGACCAGCCCACGGTGCTTTTCTCCATTCTACATTGCCACTCACTGCCTATCCTAATTCAGACCCTCCGATTCACACCACCCCGTGATGTTTTTCTCACTCCTACTAGTGAATGTAATGTAACACACACCCATACAATGCGCACCACCCCGTGATGTTTTTCTCACTCCTACTAGTGAATGTAATGTAACACACACCCATACAATGCACACGACCCCGCGATGTTTTTCAGAAACCTATCCTACATTGCCACGGCATGTTCTCTGTCCTCCCCATGCTGACCACCCCTCAGTGCTTTTCTCCATCCTACATTGCCACTCACTGCCTATCCTAATTCAGACGCTCCAATTCACACCACCCCGTGATGTTTTTCTCACTCCTACTAGTGAATGTAATGTAACACACACCCATACAATGCACACCACCCCATGATGTTTTTCTCACTCCTACTAGTGAATGTAATGTAACACACACCCATACAATGCGCACCACCCCGCGATGTTTTTCAGAAACCTATCCTACATTGCCACTGCATGTTCCCTGACCTCCCAATGCTGACCAGCCCACGGTGCTTTTCTCCATCCTACATTGCCACTCACTGCCTATCCTAATTCAGACCCTCCGATTCACACCACCCCGTGATGTTTTTCTCACTCCTACTAGTGAATGTAATGTAACACACACCCATACAATGCGCACCACCCCGTGATGTTTTTCTCACTCCTACTAGTGAATGTAATGTAACACACACCCATACAATGCACACGACCCCGCGATGTTTTTCAGAAACCTATCCTACATTGCCACGGCATGTTCTCTGTCCTCCCCATGCTGACCACCCCTCAGTGCTTTTCTCCATCCTACATTGCCACTCACTGCCTATCCTAATTCAGACCCTCCAATTCACACCACCCCGTGATGTTTTTCTCACTCCTACTAGTGAATGTAATGTAACACACACGCATACAATGCGCACCACCCCGCGATGTTTTTCAGAAAGCTATCCTACATTGCCACTGCATGTTCCCTGACCTCCGCATGCTGACCACTCCGCGGTACTTTTCTCCATCCTACATTGCCACTCACTGCCTATCCTAATTCAGAACCTCTGATTCACACCACACCGTGATGTTTTTCTCACTCCTACTAGTGAATGTAATGTAACACAGACCCATACAATGCGCACCACCCCGTGATGTTTTTCTCACTCCTACTAGTGAATGTAATGTAACACACACCCATACAATGCGCACCACCCCGCGATGTTTTTCAGAAACCTATCCTACATTGCCACTGCATGTTCCCTGACCTCCCCATGCTGACCACCCAGCGGTGCTTTTCTCCATCCTACATTGCCACTCACTGCCTATCCTAATTCAGACCCTCCGAGTCACACCACCCCGTGATGTTTTTCTCACTTCTACTAGTGAATGTAATGTAACACACACCCATACAATGTGCACCACCCCGTGATGTTTTTCTCACTCCTACTAGTGAATGTAATGTAACACACACCCATACAATGCGCACCACCCCGTGATGTTTTTCTCACTCCTACTAGTGAATGTAATGTAACACACACCCATACAATGCGCACCACCCCGTGCGCGTTTTTCTCACTACTACTAGTGAATGTAATGTAACACACACCCATACAATGCGCACCACCCCGTGATGTTTTTCTCACTCCTACTAGTGAATGTAATGTAACACACACCCATACAATGCGCACCACCCCGTGATGTTTTTCTCACTCCTACTAGTGAATGTAATGTAACACACACCCATACAATGCGCACCACCCCGCGATGTTTTTCAGAAACCTATCCTACATTGCCACTGCATATTCCCTGACCTCCCAATGCTGACCAGCCCGCCGTGCTTTTCTCCATCCTACATTGCCACTCACTGCCTATCCTAATTCAGACCCTCCGATTCACACCACCCCGTGATGTTTTTCTCACTCCTACTAGTGAATGTAATGTAACACACACCCATACAATGCGCACCACCCCGTGATGATTTTTTCACTCCGAATAGTGAATGTAATGTAACACACACCCATAAAATGCGCACCACCCCGTGATGTTTTTCTCACTCCTACTAGTGAATGTAATGTAACACACACCCATACAATGCACACGACCCCGCGATATTTTTCAGAAACCTATCCTACATTGCCACTGCATGTTCTCGGTCCTCCGCATGCTGACCACCCCTCAGTGCTTTTCTCCATCCTACATTGCCACTCACTGCGTATCCTAATTCAGACCCTCCGATTCACACCACCCCGTGATGTTTTTCTCACTCCTACTAGTGAATGTAATTTAACACACACCCATACAATGCGCACCACCCCGTGTTGTTTTTCTCTCTGGTACTAGTGAATGTAGTGTAACACACACCCATACAATGCGCACCACCCCGTGATGTTTTTCTCACTCCTACTAGTGAATGTAATGTAACACACACCCATACAATGCGCACCACCTCACGATGTTTTTCAGAAACCTATCCTACATTGCCACTGCATGTTCCCTGACCTCCCCATGCTGACAACACCGCTGTGCTTTTCTCCATCCTACATTGCCACTCACTGCCTATCCTAATTCAGAACCTCCGATTCACACCACCCCGTGATGTTTTTCTCACTCCTACTAGTGAATGTAATGTAACACAGACCATACATTGCGCACCACCCCGTGATGTTTTTCTCACTCCTACTAGTGAATGTAATGTAACACACACCCATACAATGCGCACCACCCCGCGATGTTTTTCAGAAACCTATCCTACATTGCCACTGCATGTTCCCTGACCTCCCCATGCTGACCACCCCGCGGTGCTTTTCTCCATCCTACATTGCCACTCACTGCCTATCCTAATTCAGACCCTCCGATTCACACCACCCCGTGATGTTTTTCTCACTCCTACTAGTGAATGTAATGTAACACACACCCATACAATGCGCACCACCCCGTGATGTTTTTCTCACTCCTACTAGTGAATGTAATGTAACACACACCCATACAATGCGCACCACCCCGCGATGTTTTTCAGAAACCTATCCTACATTGCCACTGCATGTTCCCTGACCTCCTCATGCTGACCACCCCGCGGTGCCTTTCTCCATCCTACATTGCCACTCACTGCCTATCCTAATTCAGACCATCCGATTAACACCACCCCGCCATGTTTTTCTCATCCTACTAGTGAATGTAATTTAACACACTCCATACAATGCGCACCACCACGCGATGTTTTTCAGAAACCTATCCTACATTGCCACTGCATGTTCCCTGACCTCCCCATGCTGAGCACCCCGCGGTGCTTTTCTCCATCCTACATTGCCACTCACTGCCTATCCTAATTCAGACACTCCGATTCACAACACCCCGTGTTGTTTTTCTCACTCCTACTAGTGAATGTAGTGTAACACACACCAATACAATGCGCACCACTCCATGATGTTTTTCTCACTCCTACTAGTGAGTGTAATGTAACACACACCCATACAATGCGCACCACCCCGTGATGTTTTTCTCACTCCTACAAGTGAATGTAATGTAACACACACCCATACAATGCGCACCACCCCGCGATGTTTTTCAGAAACCTATCCTACATTGCCACTGCATGTTCCCTGACCTCGCCATGCTGACCAGCCCGCGGTGCTTTTCTCCATCCTACATTGCCACTCACTGCCTATCCTAATTCAGGCGCTCCGATTCACACCACCCCGTGATGTTTTTCTCATTCCTACTAGTGAATGTAATGTAACACACACCCATACAATGCACACCACCCCGTGATGTTTTTCTCACTCCTACTAGTGAGTGTAATGTAACACACACCATTACAATGCGCACCACCCCGTGATGTTTTTCTCACTCCTACTTGTGAATGTAATGTAACACACACCCATACAATGCACACGACCCCGCGATGTTTTTCAGAAACCTATCCTACATTGCCACTGCATGTTCTCTGTCCTGCCCATGCTGACCACCCCCAGTGCTTTTCTCCATCCTACATTGCCACTCACTGCCTTTCCTAATTCAGACCCTCCGATTCACACCACCCCGTGATGTTTTTCTCACTCCTACTAGTGAATGTAATGTAACACACACCCATACAATGCGCACCACCCCGTGATGTTTTTCTCACTCCTACTAGGGAATGTAATGTAACACACACCCATACAATGCGCACCACCCCGTGATTTTTTTCTCACTCCTACTAGTGAATGTAATGTAACACACACCCATACAATGCGCACCACCCCATGATGTTTTTCTCACTCCTACTAGTGAATGTAATGTAACACACACCCATACAAGGCGCACCAAACCGTGATGTTTTTCTCACTCCTACTAGTGAATGTAATGTAACACACACCCATAAAATGCGCACCACCCCGCGATGTTTTTCAGAAACCTATCCTACATTGACACTGCATGTTCCCTAACCTCCCCATGCTGACCAGCCCGCGGTGCTTTTCTCCATCCTACATTGCCACTCACTGCCTATCCTAATTCAGACCCTCTGATTCACACCACCCCGTGATGTTTTTCTCACTCCTACTAATGAATGTAATGTAACACACACCCATACAATGCACACCACCCCGTGATGTTTTTCTCACTCCTACTAGTGAATGTAATGTAACACACACCATTACAATGCGCACCACCCCGTGATGTTTTTCTCACTCCTACTAGTGAATGTAATGTAACACACACCCATACAATGCACACAACCCCGCGATGTTTTTCAGAAATCTATCCTACATTGCCACTGCATGTTCTCTGTCCTCCCCATGCTGACCACCCCTCAGTGCTTTTCTCCATCCTACATTGCCACTCACTGCCTATCCTAATTCAGACCCTCCGATTCACACCACCCCGTGTTTTTCTCACTCCTACTAGTGAATGTAATTTAACATACACCCATACAATGCGCACCACCCCGCGATGTTTTTCAGAAACCTATCCTACATTGCCACTGCATGTTCCCTGACATCCCCATGCTGACCACCCCGCGGTGCTTTTCTCCATCCTACATTGCCACTCACTGCCTATCCTAATTCAGACCCTCCGATTCACACCACCCCGTGATGTTTTTCTCACTCCTACTAGTGAATGTAATGTAACACTCACCCATACAATGCGCACCACCCAGTGATGTTTTTCTCACTCCTACTAGTGAATGTAATGTAACACACACGCATACAATGCGCACCACACCGCGATGTTTTTCAGAGACCTATCCTACATTGCCACTGCATGTTCCCTGACCTCCCCATGCTGACCACCCCACGGTACTTTTCTCCATCCTATATTGCCACTCACTGCATATCCTAATTCAGAACCTCCGATTCACACCACCCCGTGATGTTTTTCTCACTCCTACTAGTGAATGTAATGTAACACACACCCATACAATGCGCACCACCCCGTGATGTTTTTCTCACTCCTACTAGTGAATGTAATGTAACACACACGCATACAATGTGCACCACCCCGCGATGTTTTTCAGAGACCTATCCTACATTGCCACTGCATGTTCCCTGACCTCCCCATGCTGACCACACCGCGGTGCTTTTCTCCATCCTACATTGCCACTCACTGCCTATCCTAATTCAGAACCTCCGATTCACACCACCCCGTGATGTTTTTCTCACTCCTACTAGTGAATGTAATGTAACACAGACTACACATTGCGCACCACCCCGTGATGTTTTTCTCACTCCTACTAGTGAATGTAATGTAACACACACCCATACAATGCGCACCACCCCGCGATGTTTTTCAGAAACCTATCCTACATTGCCACTGCATGTTCCCTGACCTCCCCATGCTGACCACCCCGCGGTGCTTTTCTCCATCCTACATTGCCACTCACTGCCTATCCTAATTCAGACCCTCCGATTCACACCACCCCGTGATGTTTTTCTCACTCCTACTAGTGAATGTAATGTAACACACACCCATACAATGCGCACCACCCCGTGATGTTTTTCTCACTCCTACTAGTGAATGTAATGTAACACACACCCATACAATGCGCACCACCCCGTGATTTTTTTCTCACTCCTACTAGTGAATGTAATGTAACACACACCCATACAATGCGCACCACCCCATGATGTTTTTCTCACTCCTACTAGTGAATGTAATGTAACACACACCCATACAAGGCGCACCAAACCGTGATGTTTTTCTCACTCCTACTAGTGAATGTAATGAAACACACACCCATACAATGCGCACCACCCCGCGATGTTTTTCAGAAACCTATCCTACATTGCCACTGCATGTTCCCTGACCTCCCCATGCTGACCAGCCCGCGGTGCTTTTCTCCATCCTACATTGCCACTCACTGCCTATCCTAATTCAGACCCTCCGATTCACACCACCCCGTGATGTTTTTCTCACGCCTACTAGTGAATGTAATGTAACACACACCCATACAATGCACACCACCCCGTGATGTTTTTCTCACTCCTATTAGTGAATGTAATGTAACACACACCATTACAATGCGCACCACAACGTGATGTTTTTCTCACTCCTACTAGTGAATGTAATGTAACACACACCATTACAATGCACACGACCCCGCGATGTTTTTCAGAAACCTATCCTACATTGCCACTGCATGTTCTCTGTCCTCCCCATGCTGATCACCCCTCAGTGCTTTTCTCCATCCTACATTGCCACTCACTGCCTATCCTAATTCAGACCCTCCGATTCACACCACCCCGTGATGTTTTTCTCACTCCTACTAGTGAATGTAATTTAACACACACCCATACAATGCGCACCACCCCGCGATGTTTTTCAGAAACCTATCCTACATTGCCACTGCATGTTCCCTGACCTCCCCATGCTGACCAGCCCGCGGTGCTTTTCTCCATCCTACATTGCCACTCACTGCCTAGCCTAATTCAGACCCTCCGATTCACACCACCCCGTGATGTTTTTCTCACTCCTACTAGTGAATGTAATGTAACACTCACCCATACAATGCGCACCACCCCGTGATGTTTTTCTCACTCCTACTAGTGAATGTAATGTAACACACACGCATACAATGCGCACCACACCGCGATGTTTTTCAGAGACCTATCCTACATTGCCACTGCATGTTCCCTGACCTCCCATGCTGACCACCCCGCGGTACTTTTCTCCATCCTATATTGCCACTCACTGCATATCCTAATTCAGAACCTCCGATTCACACCACCCCGTGATGTTTTTCTCACTCCTACTAGTGAATGTAATGTAACACACACCCATACAATGCGCACCACCCCGTGATGTTTTTCTCACTCCTACTAGTGAATGTAATGTAACACACACGCATACAATGTGCACCACCCCGCGATGTTTTTCAGAGACCTATCCTACATTGCCACTGCATGTTCCCTGACCTCCCCATGCTGACCACCCCGCGGTACTTTTCTCCATTCTATATTGCCACTCACTGCATATCTTAATTCAGAACCTCGGATTCACACCACCCCGTGATGTTTTTCTCACTCCTACTAGTGAATGTAATGTAACACACACCCATACAATGCACACCACACTGTGATGTTTTTCTCTCTCCTACTAGTGAATGTAATGTAACACACACCCATACAATGCGCACCACCCCGCGATGTTTTTCAGAAACCTATCCTACATTGCCACTGCATGTTCCCTGACCTCCACATGCTGACCACCCCGCGGTGCTTTTCTCCATCCTACATTGCCACTCACTGCCTATCTTAATTCAGACCCTCCGATTCACACCACCCCGTGATGTTTTTCTCACTCCTACTAGTGAATGTAATGTAACACACACCCATACAATGCGCACCACCCCGCGATGTTTTTCAGAAACCTATCCTACATTGCCACTGCATGTTCCCTGACCTCCCCATGCTGACCATCCCGCGGTGATTTTATCCATCCTACATTGCCACTCACTGCATATCCTAATTGAGAACCTCCGATTCACACCACCCCGTGATGATTTTCTCACTCCTACTAGTGAATGTAATGTAACACACACCCATACAATGCGCACCACCCCGTGATGTTTTTCTCACTCCTACTAGTGAATGTAATGTAACACACACCCATACAATGCGCACCACCCCGCGATGTTTTTCACAAACCTATCCTACATTGCCACTGCTTGTTCCCTGACCTCCCCATGCTGACCACCCCGCGGTGCTTTTCTCCATCCTACATTGCCACTCACTGCCTATCCTAATTCAGACCCTCCGATTCACACCACCCCGTGATGTTTTTCTCACTCCTACTAGTGAATGTAATGTAACACACACCCATACAATGCGCACCACCCCGTGATGTTTTTCTCACTCCTACTAGAGAATGTAATGTAACACACACCCATACAATGCGCACCACCCCGCGATGTTTTTCAGAAACCTATCCTACATTGCCACTGCATTTTCCCTGACCTCCTCATGCTGACCACCCCGTGGTGCCTTTCGCCATCCTACATTGCCACTCACTGCCTATCCTAATTCAGACCCTCCGATTCACACCACCCCGTGATGTTTTTCTCACTCCTACTAGTGAATGTAATGTAACACACACCCATACAATGCGCACCACCCCGTGATGTTTTTCTCACTCCTACTAGTGAATGTAATGTAACACACACCCATACAATGCGCACCACCCCGCGATGTTTTTCAGAAACCTATCCTACATTGCCACTGCATTTTCCCTGACCTCCCCATGCTGAGCACCCCGCGGTGCTTTTCTCCATCCTACATTGCCACTCACTGCCTATCCTAATTCAGACCCTCCGATTCACAACACCCCGTGTTGTTTTTCTCACTCCTACTAGTGAATGTAATGTAACACACACCAATACAATGCGCACCACTCCGTGATGTTTTTCTCACTCCTACTAGTGAATGTAATGTAACACACACCCATACAATGCGCACCACCCCGTGATGTTTTTCTCACTCCTACAAGTGAATGTAATGTAACACACACCCATACAATGCGCACCACCCCGCGATGTTTTTCAGAAACCTATCCTACATTGCCACTGCATGTTCCCTGACCTCCCCATGCTGACCAGCCCGCGGTGCTTTTATCCATCCTACATTGCCACTCACTGCCTATCCTAATTCAGACCCTCCGATTCACACCACCCCGTGATGTTTTTCTCACTCCTTCTTGTGAATGTAATGTGACACACACCCATACAATGCGCACCACCCCGTGATGTTTTTCTCACTCCTACTAGTGAATGTAATGTAACACACACCCATACAATGCGCACCACCCCGCGATGTTTTTCACAAACCTATCCTACATTGCCACTGCTTGTTCCCTGACCTCCCCATGCTGACCACCCCGTGGTGCTTTTCTCCATCCTACATTGCCACTCACTGCCTATCCTAATTCAGACCCTCCGATTCACACCACCCCGTGATGTTTTTCTCACTCCTACTAGTGAATGTAATGTAACACACACCCATACAATGCGCACCACCCCGTGATGTTTTTCTCACTCCTACTAGTGAATGTAATGTAACACACACCCATACAATGCGCACCACCCCGCGATGTTTTTCAGAAACCTATCCTACATTGCCACTGCATGTTCCCTGACCTCCTCATGCTGACCACCCCGCGGTGCCTTTCGCCATCGTACATTGCCACTCACTGCCTATCCTAATTCAGACCATCCGATTAACACCACCCCGCCATGTTTTTCTCATCCTACTAGTGAATGTAATTTAACACACACCCATACAATGCGCACCACCACGCGATGTTTTTCAGAAACCTATCCTACATTGCCACTGCATGTTCCCTGACCTCCCCATGCTGAGCACCCCGCGGTGCTTTTCTCCATCCTACATTGCCACTCACTGCCTATCCTAATTCAGACCCTCCGATTCACAACACCCCGTGTTGTTTTTCTCACTCCTACTAGTGAATGTAATGTAACACACACCAATACAATGCGCACCACTACGTGATGTTTTTCTCACTCCTACTAGTGAATGTAAGGTAACACACACCCATACAATGCGCACCACCCCGTGATGTTTTTCTCACTCCTACAAGTGAATGTAATGTAACACACACCCATACAATGCGCACCACCCCGCGATGTTTTTCAGAAACCTATCCTACATTGCCACTGCATGTTCCCTGACCTCCCCATGCTGACCAGCCCGCGGTGCTTTTCTCCATCCTACATTGCCACTCACTGCCTATCCTAATTCAGACCCTCCGATTCACACCACCCCGTGATGTTTTTCTCATTCCTACTAGTGAATGTAATGTAACACACACCCATACAATGCACACCACCCCGTGATGTTTTTCTCACTCCTACTAGTGAGTGTAATGTAACACACACCATTACAATGCGCACCACCCCGTGATGTTTTTCTCACTCCTACTTGTGAATGTAATGTAACACACACCCATACAATGCACACGACCCCGCGATGTTTTTCAGAAACCTATCCTACATTGCCACTGCATGTTCTCTGTCCTGCCCATGCTGACCACCCCTCAGTGCTTTTCTCCATCCTACATTGCCACTCACTGCCTTTCCTAATTCAGACCCTCCGATTCACACCACCCCGTGATGTTTTTCTCACTCCTACTAGTGAATGTAATGTAACACACACCCATACAATGCGCACCACCCCGTGATGTTTTTCTCACTCCTACTAGGGAATGTAATGTAACACACACCCATACAATGCGCACCACCCCGTGATTTTTTTCTCACTCCTACTAGTGAATGTAATGTAACACACACCCATACAATGCGCACCACCCCATGATGTTTTTCTCACTCCTACTAGTGAATGTAATGTAACACACACCCATACAAGGCGCACCAAACCGTGATGTTTTTCTCACTCCTACTAGTGAATGTAATGTAACACACACCCATAAAATGCGCACCACCCCGCGATGTTTTTCAGAAACCTATCCTACATTGCCACTGCATGTTCCCTGACCTCCCCATGCTGACCAGCCCGCGGTGCTTTTCTCCATCCTACATTGCCACTCACTGCCTACCTAATTCAGACCCTCTGATTCACACCACCCCGTGATGTTTTTCTCACTCCAACTAGTGAATGTAATGTAACACACACCCATACAATGCACACCACCCCGTGATGTTTTTCTCACTCCTACTAGTGAATGTAATGTAACACACACCATTACAATGCGCACCACCCCGCGATGTTTTTCAGAAACCTATCCTACATTGCCACTGCATGTTCCCTGACCTCCCCATGCTGACCAGCCCGCGGTGCTTTTCTCCATCCTACATTGCCACTCACTGCCTATCCTAATTCAGACCCTCCGATTCACACCACCCCGTGATGTTTTTCTCATTCCTACTAGTGAATGTAATGTAACACACACCCATACAATGCACACCACCCCGTGATGTTTTTCTCACTCCTACTAGTGAGTGTAATGTAACACACACCATTACAATGCGCACCACCCCGTGATGTTTTTCTCACTCCTACTTGTGAATGTAATGTAACACACACCCATACAATGCACACGACCCCGCGATGTTTTTCAGAAACCTATCCTACATTGCCACTGCATGTTCTCTGTCCTGCCCATGCTGACCACCCCTCAGTGCTTTTCTCCATCCTACATTGCCACTCACTGCCTTTCATAATTCAGACCCTCCGATTCACACCACCCCGTGATGTTTTTCTCACTCCTACTAGTGAATGTAATGTAACACACACCCATACAATGCGCACCACCCCGTGATGTTTTTCTCACTCCTACTAGGGAATGTAATGTAACACACACCCATACAATGCGCACCACCCCGTGATTTTTTTCTCACTCCTACTAGTGAATGTAATGTAACACACACCCATACAATGCGCACCACCCCATGATGTTTTTCTCACTCCTACTAGTGAATGTAATGTAACACACACCCATACAAGGCGCACCAAACCGTGATGTTTTTCTCACTCCTACTAGTGAATGTAATGTAACACACACCCATAAAATGCGCACCACCCCGCGATGTTTTTCAGAAACCTATCCTACATTGCCACTGCATGTTCCCTGACCTCCCCATGCTGACCAGCCCGCGGTGCTTTTCTCCATCCTACATTGCCACTCACTGCCTACCTAATTCAGACCCTCTGATTCACACCACCCCGTGATGTTTTTCTCACTCCAACTAGTGAATGTAATGTAACACACACCCATACAATGCACACCACCCCGTGATGTTTTTCTCACTCCTACTAGTGAATGTAATGTAACACACACCATTACAATGCGCACCACCCCGTGATGTTTTTCTCACTCCTACTAGTGAATGTAATGTAACACACACCCATACAATGCACACGACCCCGCGATGTTTTTCAGAAATCTATCCTACATTGCCACTGCATGTTCTCTGTCCTCCCCATGCTGACCACCCCTCAGTGCTTTTCTCCATCCTACATTGCCACTCACTGCCTATCCTAATTCAGACCCTCCGATTCACACCACCCCGTGATGTTTTTCTCACTCCTACTAGTGAATGTAATTTAACATACACCCATACAATGCGCACCACCCCGCGATGTTTTTCAGAAACCTATCCTACATTGCCACTGCATGTTCCCTGACATCCCCATGCTGACCACCCCGCGGTGCTTTTCTCCATCCTACATTGCCACTCACTGCCTATCCTAATTCAGACCCTCCGATTCACACCACCCCGTGATGTTTTTCTCACTCCTACTAGTGAATGTAATGTAACACTCACCCATACAATGCGCACCACCCCGTGATGTTTTTCTCACTCCTACTAGTGAATGTAATGTAACACACACGCATACAATGCGCACCACACCGCGATGTTTTTCAGAGACCTATCCTACATTGCCACTGCATGTTCCCTTACCTCCCCATGCTGACCACCCCACGGTACTTTTCTCCATCCTATATTGCCACTCACTGCATATCCTAATTCAGAACCTCCGATTCACACCACCCCGTGATGTTTTTCTCACTCCTACTAGTGAATGTAATGTAACACACACCCATACAATGCGCCCCACCCCGTGATGTTTTTCTCACTCCTACTAGTGAATGTAATGTAACACACATGCATACAATGTGCACCACCCCGTGATGTTTTTCAGAGACCTATCCTACATTGCCACGGCATGTTCCCAGACCTCCCCATGCTGACCACACCGCGGTGCTTTTCTCCATCCTACATTGCCACTCACTGCCTATCCTAATTCAGAACCTCCGATTCACACCACCCCGTGATGTTTTTCTCACTCCTACTAGTGAATGTAATGTAACACAGACCACACATTGCGCACCACCCCGTGATGTTTTTCTCACTCCTACTAGTGAATGTAATGTAACACACACCCATACAATGCGCACCACCCCGCGATGTTTTTCAGAAACCTATCCTACATTGCCACTGCATGTTCCCTGACCTCCCCATGCTGACCACCCCGCGGTGCTTTTCTCCATCCTACATTGCCACTCACTGCCTATCCTAATTCAGACCCTCCGATTCACACCACCCCGTGATGTTTTTCTCACTCCTACTAGTGAATGTAATGTAACACACACCCATACAATGCGCACCACCCCGTGATGTTTTTCTCACTCCTACTAGTGAATGTAATGTAACACACACCCATACAATGCGCACCACCCCGTGATTTTTTTCTCACTCCTACTAGTGAATGTAATGTAACACACACCCATACAATGCGCACCACCCCATGATGTTTTTCTCACTCCTACTAGTGAATGTAATGTAACACACACCCATACAAGGCGCACCAAACCGTGATGTTTTTCTCACTCCTACTAGTGAATGTAATGTAACACACACCCATACAATGCGCACCACCCCGCGATGTTTTTCAGAAACCTATCCTACATTGCCACTGCATGTTCCCTGACCTCCCCATGCTGACCACCCCACGGTACTTTTCTCCATCCTATATTGCCACTCACTGCATATCCTAATTCAGAACCTCCGATTCACACCACCCCGTGATGTTTTTCTCACTCCTACTAGTGAATGTAATGTAACACACACCCATACAACGCGCACCACCCCGTGATGTTTTTCTCACTCCTACTAGTGAATGTAATGTAACACACACGCATACAATGTGCACCACCCCGCGATGTTTTTCAGAGACCTATCCTACATTGCCACTGCATGTTCCCTGACCTCCCCATGCTGACCACACCGCGGTGCTTTTCTCCATCCTACATTGCCACTCACTGCCTATCCTAATTCAGAACCTCCGATTCACACCACCCCGTGATGTTTTTCTCACTCCTACTAGTGAATGTAATGTAACACAGACCACACATTGCGCACCACCCCGTGATGTTTTTCTCACTCCTACTAGTGAATGTAATGTAACACACACCCATACAATGCGCACCACCCCGCGATGTTTTTCAGAAACCTATCCTACATTGCCACTGCATGTTCCCTGACCTCCCCGTGCTGACCACCCCGCGGTGCTTTTCTCCATCCTACATTGCCACTCACTGCCTATCCTAATTCAGACCCTCCGATTCACACCACCCCGTGATGTTTTTCTCACTCCTACTAGTGAATGTAATGTAACACACACCCATACAATGCGCACCACCCCGTGATGTTTTTCTCACTCCTACTAGTGAATGTAATGTAACACACACCCATACAATGCGCACCACCCCGTGATTTTTTTCTCACTCCTACTAGTGAATGTAATGTAACACACACCCATACAATGCGCACCACCCCATGATGTTTTTCTCACTCCTACTAGTGAATGTAATGTAACACACACCCATACAAGGCGCACCAAACCGTGATGTTTTTCTCACTCCTACTAGTGAATGTAATGTAACACACACCCATACAATGCGCACCACCCCGCGATGTTTTTCAGAAACCTATCCTACATTGCCACTGCATGTTCCCTGACCTCCCCATGCTGACCAGCCCGCGGTGCTTTTCTCCATCCTACATTGCCACTCACTGCCTATCCTAATTCAGACCCTCCGATTCACACCACCCCGTGATGTTTTTCTCACGCCTACTAGTGAATGTAATGTAACACACACCCATACAATGCACACCACCCCGTGATGTTTTTCTCACTCCTATTAGTGAATGTAATGTAACACACACCATTACAATGCGCACCACAACGTGATGTTTTTCTCACTCCTACTAGTGAATGTAATGTAACACACACCATTACAATGCACACGACCCCGCGATGTTTTTCAGAAACCTATCCTACATTGCCACTGCATGTTCTCTGTCCTCCCCATGCTGACCACCCCTCAGTGCTTTTCTCCATCCTACATTGCCACTCACTGCCTATCCTAATTCAGACCCTCCGATTCACACCACCCCGTGATGTTTTTCTCACTCCTACTAGTGAATGTAATTTAACACACACCCATACAATGCGCACCACCCCGCGATGTTTTTCAGAAACCTATCCTACATTGCCACTGCATGTTCCCTGACATCCCCATGCTGACCACCCCGCGGTGCTTTTCTCCATCCTACATTGCCACTCACTGCCTAGCCTAATTCAGACCCTCCGATTCACACCACCCCGTGATGTTTTTCTCACTCCTACTAGTGAATGTAATGTAACACTCACCCATACAATGCGCACCACCCCGTGATGTTTTTCTCACTCCTACTAGTGAATATAATGTAACACACACGCATACAATGCGCACCACACCGCGATGTTTTTCAGAGACCTATCCTACATTGCCACTGCATGTTCCCTGACCTCCCCATGCTGACCACCCCGCGGTACTTTTCTCCATCCTATATTGCCACTCACTGCATATCCTAATTCAGAACCTCCGATTCACACCACCCCGTGATGTTTTTCTCACTCCTACTAGTGAATGTAATGTAACACACACCCATACAATGCGCACCACCCCGTGATGTTTTTCTCACTCCTACTAGTGAATGTAATGTAACACACACGCATACAATGTGCACCACCCCGCGATGTTTTTCAGAGACCTATCCTACATTGCCACTGCATGTTCCCTGACCTCCCCATGCTGACCACCCCGCGGTACTTTTCTCCATTCTATATTGCCACTCACTGCATATCTTAATTCAGAACCTCGGATTCACACCACCCCGTGATGTTTTTCTCACTCCTACTAGTTAATGTAATGTAACACACACCCATACAATGCACACCACACTGTGATGTTTTTCTCACTCCTACTAGTGAACGTAATGTAACACACACCCATACAATGCGCACCACCCCGCGATGTTTTTCAGAAACCTATCCTACATTGCCACTGCATGTTCCCTGACCTCCCCATGCTGACCACCCCGCGGTGCTTTTCTCCATCCTACATTGCCACTCACTGCCTATCTTAATTCAGACCCTCCGATTCACACCACCCCGTGATGTTTTTCTCACTCCTACTAGTGAATGTAATGTAACACACACCCATACAATGCGCACCACCCCGCGATGTTTTTCAGAAACCTATCCTACATTGCCACTGCATGTTCCCTGACCTCCCCATGCTGACCATCCCGCGGTGATTTTATCCATCCTACATTGCCACTCACTGCATATCCTAATTGAGAACCTCCGATTCACACCACCCCGTGATGTTTTTCTCACTCCTACTCGTGAATGTAATGTAACACACACCCATACAATGCGCACCAGCCCGTGATGATTTTCTCAATCCGACTAGTGAATGTAATGTAACACACACCCATACAATGCGCACCACCCCGTGATGTTTTTCTCACTCCTACTAGTGAATGTAATGTAACACACACCCATACAATGCGCACCACCCCGCGATGTTTTTCACAAACCTATCCTACATTGCCACTGCTTGTTCCCTGACCTCCCCATGCTGACCACCCCGCGGTGCTTTTCTCCATCCTACATTGCCACTCACTGCCTATCCTAATTCAGACCCTCCGATTCACACCACCCCGTGATGTTTTTCTCACTCCTACTAGTGAATGTAATGTAACACACACCCATACAATGCGCACCACCCCGTGATGTTTTTCTCACTCCTACTAGAGAATGTAATGTAACACACACCCATACAATGCGCACCACCCCGCGATGTTTTTCAGAAACCTATCCTACATTGCCACTGCATTTTCCCTGACCTCCTCATGCTGACCACCCCGTGGTGCCTTTCGCCATCCTACATTGCCACTCACTGCCTATCCTAATTCAGACCCTCCGATTCACACCACCCCGTGATGTTTTTCTCACTCCTACTAGTGAATGTAATGTAACACACACCCATACAATGCGCACCACCCCGTGATGTTTTTCTCACTCCTACTAGTGAATGTAATGTAACACACACCCATACAATGCGCACCACCCCGCGATGTTTTTCAGAAACCTATCCTACATTGCCACTGCATTTTCCCTGACCTCCCCATGCTGAGCACCCCGCGGTGCTTTTCTCCATCCTACATTGCCACTCACTGCCTATCCTAATTCAGACCCTCCGATTCACAACACCCCGTGTTGTTTTTCTCACTCCTACTAGTGAATGTAATGTAACACACACCAATACAATGCGCACCACTCCGTGATGTTTTTCTCACTCCTACTAGTGAATGTAATGTAACACACACCCATACAATGCGCACCACCCCGTGATGTTTTTCTCACTCCTACAAGTGAATGTAATGTAACACACACCCATACAATGCGCACCACCCCGCGATGTTTTTCAGAAACCTATCCTACATTGCCACTGCATGTTCCCTGACCTCCCCATGCTGACCAGCCCGCGGTGCTTTTATCCATCCTACATTGCCACTCACTGCCTATCCTAATTCAGACCCTCCGATTCACACCACCCCGTGATGTTTTTCTCACTCCTTCTAGTGAATGTAATGTGACACACACCCATACAATGCGCACCACCCCGTGATGTTTTTCTCACTCCTACTAGTGAATGTAATGTAACACACACCCATACAATGCGCACCACCCCGCGATGTTTTTCACAAACCTATCCTACATTGCCACTGCTTGTTCCCTGACCTCCCCATGCTGACCACCCCGTGGTGCTTTTCTCCATCCTACATTGCCACTCACTGCCTATCCTAATTCAGACCCTCCGATTCACACCACCCCGTGATGTTTTTCTCACTCCTACTAGTGAATGTAATGTAACACACACCCATACAATGCGCACCACCCCGTGATGTTTTTCTCACTCCTACTAGTGAATGTAATGTAACACACACCCATACAATGCGCACCACCCCGCGATGTTTTTCAGAAACCTATCCTACATTGCCACTGCATGTTCCCTGACCTCCTCATGCTGACCACCCCGCGGTGCCTTTCGCCATCCTACATTGCCACTCACTGCCTATCCTAATTCAGACCATCCGATTAACACCACCCCGCCATGTTTTTCTCATCCTACTAGTGAATGTAATTTAACACACACCCATACAATGCGCACCACCACGCGATGTTTTTCAGAAACCTATCCTACATTGCCACTGCATGTTCCCTGACCTCCCCATGCTGAGCACCCCGCGGTGCTTTTCTCCATCCTACATTGCCACTCACTGCCTATCCTAATTCAGACCCTCCGATTCACAACACCCCGTGTTGTTTTTCTCACTCCTACTAGTGAATGTAATGTAACACACACCAATACAATGCGCACCACTCCGTGATGTTTTTCTCACTCCTACTAGTGAATGTAAGGTAACACACACCCATACAATGCGCACCACCCCGTGATGTTTTTCTCACTCCTACAAGTGAATGTAATGTAACACACACCCATACAATGCGCACCACCCCGCGATGTTTTTCAGAAACCTATCCTACATTGCCACTGCATGTTCCCTGACCTCCCCATGCTGACCAGCCCGCGGTGCTTTTCTCCATCCTACATTGCCACTCACTGCCTATCCTAATTCAGACCCTCCGATTCACACCACCCCGTGATGTTTTTCTCATTCCTACTAGTGAATGTAATGTAACACACACCCATACAATGCACACCACCCCGTGATGTTTTTCTCACTCCTACTAGTGAGTGTAATGTAACACACACCATTACAATGCGCACCACCCCGTGATGTTTTTCTCACTCCTACTTGTGAATGTAATGTAACACACACCCATACAATGCACACGACCCCGCGATGTTTTTCAGAAACCTATCCTACATTGCCACTGCATGTTCTCTGTCCTGCCCATGCTGACCACCCCTCAGTGCTTTTCTCCATCCTACATTGCCACTCACTGCCTTTCCTAATTCAGACCCTCCGATTCACACCACCCCGTGATGTTTTTCTCACTCCTACTAGTGAATGTAATGTAACACACACCCATACAATGCGCACCACCCCGTGATGTTTTTCTCACTCCTACTAGGGAATGTAATGTAACACACACCCATACAATGCGCACCACCCCGTGATTTTTTTCTCACTCCTACTAGTGAATGTAATGTAACACACACCCATACAATGCGCACCACCCCATGATGTTTTTCTCACTCCTACTAGTGAATGTAATGTAACACACACCCATACAAGGCGCACCAAACCGTGATGTTTTTCTCACTCCTACTAGTGAATGTAATGTAACACACACCCATAAAATGCGCACCACCCCGCGATGTTTTTCAGAAACCTATCCTACATTGCCACTGCATGTTCCCTGACCTCCCCATGCTGACCAGCCCGCGGTGCTTTTCTCCATCCTACATTGCCACTCACTGCCTACCTAATTCAGACCCTCTGATTCACACCACCCCGTGATGTTTTTCTCACTCCTACTAGTGAATGTAATGTAACACACACCCATACAATGCACACCACCCCGTGATGTTTTTCTCACTCCTACTAGTGAATGTAATGTAACACACACCATTACAATGCGCACCACCCCGTGATGTTTTTCTCACTCCTACTAGTGAATGTAATGTAACACACACCCATACAATGCACACGACCCCGCGATGTTTTTCAGAAATCTATCCTACATTGCCACTGCATGTTCTCTGTCCTCCCCATGCTGACCACCCCTCAGTGCTTTTCTCCATCCTACATTGCCACTCACTGCCTATCCTAATTCAGACCCTCCGATTCACACCACCCCGTGATGTTTTTCTCACTCCTACTAGTGAATGTAATTTAACATACACCCATACAATGCGCACCACCCCGCGATGTTTTTCAGAAACCTATCCTACATTGCCACTGCATGTTCCCTGACATCCCCATGCTGACCACCCCGCGGTGCTTTTCTCCATCCTACATTGCCACTCACTGCCTATCCTAATTCAGACCCTCCGATTCACACCACCCCGTGATGTTTTTCTCACTCCTACTAGTGAATGTAATGTAACACTCACCCATACAATGCGCACCACCCCGTGATGTTTTTCTCACTCCTACTAGTGAATGTAATGTAACACACACGCATACAATGCGCACCACACCGCGATGTTTTTCAGAGACCTATCCTACATTGCCACTGCATGTTCCCTTACCTCCCCATGCTGACCACCCCACGGTACTTTTCTCCATCCTATATTGCCACTCACTGCATATCCTAATTCAGAACCTCCGATTCACACCACCCCGTGATGTTTTTCTCACTCCTACTAGTGAATGTAATGTAACACACACCCATACAATGCGCCCCACCCCGTGATGTTTTTCTCACTCCTACTAGTGAATGTAATGTAACACACATGCATACAATGTGCACCACCCCGCGATGTTTTCAGAGACCTATCCTACATTGCCACGGCATGTTCCCAGACCTCCCCATGCTGACCACACCGCGGTGCTTTTCTCCATCCTACATTGCCACTCACTGCCTATCCTAATTCAGAACCTCCGATTCACACCACCCCGTGATGTTTTTCTCACTCCTACTAGTGAATGTAATGTAACACAGACCACACATTGCGCACCACCCCGTGATGTTTTTCTCACTCCTACTAGTGAATGTAATGTAACACACACCCATACAATGCGCACCACCCCGCGATGTTTTTCAGAAACCTATCCTACATTGCCACTGCATGTTCCCTGACCTCCCCATGCTGACCACCCCGCGGTGCTTTTCTCCATCCTACATTGCCACTCACTGCCTATCCTAATTCAGACCCTCCGATTCACACCACCCCGTGATGTTTTTCTCACTCCTACTAGTGAATGTAATGTAACACACACCCATACAATGCGCACCACCCCGTGATGTTTTTCTCACTCCTACTAGTGAATGTAATGTAACACACACCCATACAATGCGCACCACCCCGTGATTTTTTTCTCACTCCTACTAGTGAATGTAATGTAACACACACCCATACAATGCGCACCACCCCATGATGTTTTTCTCACTCCTACTAGTGAATGTAATGTAACACACACCCATACAAGGCGCACCAAACCGTGATGTTTTTCTCACTCCTACTAGTGAATGTAATGTAACACACACCCATACAATGCGCACCACCCCGCGATGTTTTTCAGAAACCTATCCTACATTGCCACTGCATGTTCCCTGACCTCCCCATGCTGACCAGCCCGCGGTGCTTTTCTCCATCCTACATTGCCACTCACTGCCTATCCTAATTCAGACCCTCCGATTCACACCAACACGTGATGTTTTTCTCACGCCTACTAGTGAATGTAATGTAACACACACCCATACAATGCACACCACCCCGTGATGTTTTTCTCACTCCTATTAGTGAATGTAATGTAACACACACCATTACAATGCGCACCACCCCGTGATGTTTTTCTCACTCCTACTAGTGAATGTAATGTAACACACACCATTACAATGCACACGACCCCGCGATGTTTTTCAGAAACCTATCCTACATTGCCACTGCATGTTCTCTGTCCTCCCCATGCTGACCACCCCTCAGTGCTTTTCTCCATCCTACATTGCCACTCACTGCCTATCCTAATTCAGACCCTCCGATTCACACCACCCCGTGATGTTTTTCTCACTCCTACTAGTGAATGTAATTTAACACACACCTATACAATGCGCACCACCCCGCGATGTTTTTCAGAAACCTATCCTACATTGCCACTGCATGTTCCCTGACATCCCCATGCTGACCACCCCGCGGTGCTTTTCTCCATCCTACATTGCCACTCACTGCCTAGCCTAATTCAGACCCTCCGATTCACACCACCCCGTGATGTTTTTCTCACTCCTACTAGTGAATGTAATGTAACACTCACCCATACAATGCGCACCACCCCGTGATGTTTTTCTCACTCCTACTAGTGAATGTAATGTAACACACACGCATACAATGTGCACCACCCCGCGATGTTTTTCAGAGACCTATCCTACATTGCCACTGCATGTTCCCTGACCTCCCCATGCTGACCACCCCGCGGTACTTTTCTCCATTCTATATTGCCACTCACTGCATATCTTAATTCAGAACCTCGGATTCACACCACCCCGTGATGTTTTTCTCACTCCTACTAGTGAATGTAATGTAACACACACCCATACAATGCGCACCACACTGTGATGTTTTTCTCACTCCTACTAGTGAATGTAATGTAACACACACCCATACAATGCGCACCACCCCGCGATGTTTTTCAGAAACCTATCCTACATTGCCACTGCATGTTCCCTGACCTCCCCATGCTGACCACCCCGCGGTGCTTTTCTCCATCCTACATTGCCACTCACTGCCTATCTTAATTCACACCCTCCGATTCACACCACCCCGTGATGTTTTTCTCACTCCTACTAGTGAATGTAATGTAACACACACCCATTCAATGCGCACCACCCCGCGATGTTTTTCAGAAACCTATCCTACATTGCCACTGCATTTTCCCTGACCTCCCCATGCTGACCACCACGCGGTGCTTTTCTCCATCCTACATTGCCACTCACTGCCTATCCTAATTCAGACCCTCCGATTCACACCACCCCGTGATGTTTTTCTCACTCCTACTAGTGAATGTAATGTAACACACACCCATACAATGCGCACCACCCCGTGATGATTTTCTCACTCCGAGTAGTGAATGTAATGTAACACACACCCATACAATGCGCACCACCCAGTGATGTTTTTCTCACTCCTACTAGTGAATGTAATGTAACACACACCCATACAATGCACACCACCCCGCGATGTTTTTCAGAAACCTATCCTACATTGCCACTGCATGTTCCCTGACCTCCCCATGCTGACCACCCCGCGGTGATTTTATCCATCCTACATTGCCACTCACTGCCTATCCTAATTCAGACCCTCCGATTCACACCACCCCGTGATTTTTTTCTCACTCCTACTAGTGAATGTAATGTGACACACACCCATACAATGCGCACCACCCCGTGATGTTTTTCTCACTCCTACTAGTGAATGTAATGTAACACACACCCATACAATGCGCACCACCCCGCGATGTTTTTCACAAAACTATCCTACATTGCCACTGCTTGTTCCCTGACCTCCCCATGCTGACCACCCCGCGGTGCTTTTCTCCATCCTACATTGCCACTCACTGCCTATCCTAATTCAGACCCTCCGATTCACACCACCCCGTGATGTTTTTCTCACTCCTACTAGTGAATGTAATGTAACACACACCCATACAATGCGCACCACCCCGTGATGTTTTTCTCACTCCTACTAGTGAATGTAATGTAACACACACCCATACAATGCGCACCACCCCGCGATGTTTTTCAGAAACCTATCCTACATTGCCACTGCATGTTCCCTGACCTCCTCATGCTGACCACCCCGCGGTGCCTTTCGCCATCCTACATTGCCACTCACTGCCTATCCTAATTCAGACACTCCGATTCACACCACCCCGTGATGTTTTTCTCACTCCTACTAGTGAATGTAATGTAACACACACCCATACAATGCGCACCACCCCGTGATGTTTTTCTCACTCCTACTAGTGAATGTAACGTAACACACACACATACAATGCGCACCACCCCGCGATGTTTTTCAGAAACCTATCCTACATTGCCACTGCATTTTCCCTGACCTCCCCATGCTGACCACCCCGCGGTGCCTTTCGCCATCCTACATTGCCACTCACTGCCTATCCTAATTCAGACACTCCGATTCACAACACCCCGTGTTGTTTTTCTCACTCCTACTAGTGAATGTAATGTAACACACACCAATACAATGCGCACCACTCCGTGATGTTTTTCTCACTCCTACTAGGAATGTAATGTAACACACACCCATACAATGCGCACCACCCCGTGATGTTTTTCTCACTCCTACAAGTGAATGTAATGTAACACACACCCATACAATGCGCACCACCCTGCTATGTTTTTCAGAAACCTATCCTACATTGCCACTGCATGTTCCCTGACCTCCCCATGCTGACCAGCCCGCGGTGCTTTTCTCCATCCTACATTGCCACTCACTGCCTATCCTAATTCAGACCCTCCGATTCACACCACCCCGTGATGTTTTTCTCATTCCTACTAGTGAATGTAATGTAACACACACCCATACAATGCACACCACCCCGTGATGTTTTTCTCACTCCTACTAGTGAATGTAATGTAACACACACCATTACAATGCGCACCACCCCGTGATGTTTTTCTCACTCCTACTTGTGAATGTAATGTAACACACACCCATACAATGCACACGACCCCGCGATGTTTTTCAGAAACCTATCCTACATTGCCACTGCATGTTCTCTGTCCTGCCCATGCTGACCACCCCTCAGTGCTTTTCTCCATCCTACATTGCCACTCACTGCCGATCCTAATTCAGACCCTCCGATTCACACCACCCCGTGATGTTTTTCTCACTCCTACTAGTGAATGTAATTTAACACACACCCATACAATGCGCACCACCCCGCGATGTTTTTCAGAAACCTATCCTACATTGCCACTGCATGTTCCCTGACCTCCCCATGCTGACCACCCCGCGGTGCTTTTCTCCATCCTACATTGCCACTCACTGCCTATCCTAATTCAGACCCTCCGATTCACACCACCCCGTGATGTTTTTCTCACTCCTACTAGTGAATGTAATGTAACACACACCCATACAATGCGCACCACCCCGTGATGTTTTTCTCACTCCTACTAGTGAATGTAATGTAACACACACCCATACAATGCGCACCACCCCGTGATTTTTTTCTCACTCCTACTAGTGAATGTAATGTAACACACACGCATACAATGCGCACCACCCCGCGATGTTTTTCAGAGACCTATCCTACATTGCCACTGCATGTTCCCTGACCTCCCCATGCTGACCACCCCGCGGTACTTTTCTCCATCCTATATTGCCACTCACTGCCTATCCTAATTCAGACACTCCGATTCACACCACCCCGTGATGTTTTTCTCACTCCTACTAGTGAATGTAATGTAACACACACCCATACAATGCGCACCACCCCGTGATGTTTTTCTCACTCCTACTAGTGAATGTAATGTAACACACACCCATACAATGCGCACCACCCCGCGATGTTTTTCAGAAACCTATCCTACATTGCCACTGCATGTTCCCTGACCTCCCAATGCTGACCAGCCCACGGTGCTTTTCTCCATCCTACATTGCCACTCACTGCCTATCCTAATTCAGACCCTCCGATTCACACCACCCCGTGATGTTTTTCTCACTCCTACTAGTGAATGTAATGTAACACACACCCATACAATGCGCACCACCCCGTGATGTTTTTCTCACTCCTACTAGTGAATGTAATGTAACACACACCCATACAATGCACCCGACCCCGCGATGTTTTTCAGAAACCTATCCTACATTGCCACGGCATGTTCTCTGTCCTCCCCATGCTGACCACCCCTCAGTGCTTTTCTCCATCCTACATTGCCACTCACTGCCTATCCTAATTCAGACCCTCCAATTCACACCACCCCGTGATGTTTTTCTCACTCCTACTAGTGAATGTAATGTAACACACACGCATACAATGCGCACCACCCCGCGATGTTTTTCAGAAACCTATCCTACATTGCCACTGCATGTTCCCTGACCTCCGCATGCTGACCACTCCGCGGTACTTTTCTCCATCCTACATTGCCACTCACTGCCTATCCTAATTCAGAACCTCCGATTCACACCACCCCGTGATGTTTTTCTCACTCCTAATAGTGAATGTAATGTAACACAGACCCATACAATGCGCACCACCCCGTGATGTTTTTCTCACTCCTACTAGTGAATGTAATGTAACACACACCCATACAATGCGCACCACCCCGCGATGTTTTTCAGAAACCTATCCTACATTGCCACTGCATGTTCCCTGACCTCCCCATGCTGACCACCCAGCGGTGCTTTTCTCCATCCTACATTGCCACTCACTGCCTATCCTAATTCAGACCCTCCGAGTCACACCACCCCGTGATGTTTTTCTCACTCCTACTAGTGAATGTAATGTAACACACACCCATACAATGCGCACCACCCCGTGATGTTTTTCTCACTCCTACTAGTGAATGTAATGTAACACACACCCACACAATGCGCACCACCACGTGATGTTTTTCTCACTCCTACTAGTGAATGTAATGTAACACACACCCATACAATGCGCACCACCCCGTGATGTTTTTCTCACTCCTACTAGTGAATGTAATGTAACACACACCCATAAAATGCGCACCACCCCATGATGTTTTTCTCACTCCTACTAGTGAATGTAATGTAACACACACCCATACAATGCGCACCACCCCGTGATGTTTTTCTCACTCCTACTAGTGAATGTAATGTAACACACACCCATACAATGCGCACCACCCCGCGATGTTTTTCAGAAACCTATCCTACATTGCCACTGCATGTTCCCTGACCTCCCAATGCTGACCAGCCCGCGGTGCTTTTCTCCATCCTACATTGCCACTCACTGCCTATCCTAATTCAGACCCTCCGATTCACACCACCCCGTGATGTTTTTCTCACTCCTACTAGTGAATGTAATGTAACACACACCCATACAATGCGCACCACCCCGTGATGATTTTTTCACTCCGAATAGTGATTGTAATGTAACACACACCCATACAATGCGCACCACCCCGTGATGTTTTTCTCACTCCTACTAGTGAATGTAATGTAACACACACCCATACAATGCACACGACCCCGCGATATTTTTCAGAAACCTATCCTACATTGCCACTGCATGTTCTCGGTCCTCCCCATGCTGACCACCCCTCAGTGCTTTTCTCCATCCTACATTGCCACTCACTGCGTATCCTAATTCAGACCCTCCGATTCACACCACCCCGTGATGTTTTTCTCACTCCTACTAGTGAATGTAATTTAACACACACCCATACAATGCGCACCACCCCGTGTTGTTTTTCTTACTGTTACTAGTGAATGTAGTGTAACACACACCCATACAATGCGCACCACCCCGTGATGTTTTTCTCACTCCTACTAGTGAATGTAATGTAACACACACCCATACAATGCGCACCACCTCGCGATGTTTTTCAGAAACCTATCCTACATTGCCACTGCATGTTCCCTGACCTCCCCATGCTGACCACACCGCTGTGCTTTTCTCCATCCTACATTGCCACTCACTGCCTATCCTAATTCAGAACCTCGGATTCACACCACCCCGTGATGTTTTTCTCACTCCTACTAGTGAATGTAATGTAACACAGACCATACATTGCGCACCACCCCGTGATGTTTTTCTCACTCCTACTAGTGAATGTAATGTAACACACACCCATACAATGCGCACCACCCCGCGATGTTTTTCTGAAACCTATCCTACATTGCCACTGCATGTTCCCTGACCTCCCCATGCTGACCACCCCGCGGTGCTTTTCTCCATCCTACATTGCCACTCACTGCCTATCCTAATTCAGACCCTCCGATTCACACCACCCCGTGATGTTTTTCTCACTCCTACTAGTGAATGTAATGTAACACACACCCATACAATGCGCACCACCCCGTGATGTTTTTCTCACTCCTACTAGTGAATGTAATGTAACACACACCCATACAATGCGCACCACCCCGTGATTTTTTTCTCACTCCTACTAGTGAATGTAATGTAACACCCACCCATACAATGCGCACCACCCCATGATGTTTTTCTCACTCCTACTAGTGAATGTAATGTAACACACACCCATACAAGGCGCACCAAACCGTGATGTTTTTCTCACTCCTACTAGTGAATGTAATGTAACACACACCCATACAATGCGCACCACCCCGCGATGTTTTTCAGAAACCTATCCTACATTGCCACTGCATGTTCCCTGACCTCCCCATGCTGACCAGCCCGCGGTGCTTTTCTCCATCCTACATTGCCACTCACTGCCTATCCTAATTCAGACCCTCTGATTCACACCACCCCGTGATGTTTTTCTCACTCCTACTAGTGAATGTAATGTAACACACACCCATACAATGCACACCACCCCGTGATGTTTTTCTCACTCCTACTAGTGAATGTAATGTAACACACACCATTACAATGCGCACCACCCCGTGATGTTTTTCTCACTCCTACTAGTGAATGTAATGTAACACACACCCATACAATGCACACGACCCCGCGATGTTTTTCAGAAACCTATCCTACATTGCCACTGCATGTTCTCTGTCCTCCCCATGCTGACCACCCCTCAGTGCTTTTCTCCATCCTACATTGCCACTCACTGCCTATCCATATTCAGACCCTCCGATTCACACCACCCCGTGATGTTTTTCTCACTCCTACTAGTGAATGTAATTTAACACACACCCATACAATGCGCACCACCCCGCGATGTTTTTCAGAAACCTATCCTACATTGCCACTGCATGTTCCCTGACATCCCCATGCTGACCACCCTTCAGTGCTTTTCTCCATCCTACATTGCCACTCACTGCCTATCCTAATTCAGACCCTCCGATTCACACCTCCCCGTGATGTTTTTCTCACTCCTACTAGTGAATGTAATGTAACACTCACCCATACAATGCGCACCACCCCGTGATGTTTTTCTCACTCCTACTAGTGAATGTAATGTAACACACACGCATACAATGCGCACCACACCGCGATGTTTTTCAGAGACCTATCCTACATTGCCACTGCATGTTCCCTGACCTCCCCATGCTGACCACCCCACGGTACTTTTCTCCATCCTATATTGCCACTCACTGCATATCCTAATTCAGAACCTCCGATTCACACCACCCCATGATGTTTTTCTCACTCCTACTAGTGAATGTAATGTAACACACACCCATACAATGCGCACCACCCCGTGATGTTTTTCTCACTCCTACTAGTGAATGTAATGTAACACACACGCATACAATGTGCACCACCCCGCGATGTTTTTCAGAGACCTATCCTACATTGCCACTGCATGTTCCCTGACCTCCCCATGCTGACCACCCCGCAGTACTTTTCTCCATTCTATATTGCCACTCACTGCATATCTTAATTCAGAACCTCCGATTCACACCACCCCGTGATGTTTTTCTCACTCCTACTAGTGAATGTAATGTAACACACACACATACAATGCTCACCACACTGTGATGTTTTTCTCACTCCTACTAGTGAATGTAATGTAACACACACCCATACAATGCGCACCACCCCGCGATGTTTTTCAGAAACCTATCCTACATTGCCACTGCATGTTCCCTGACCTCCCCATGCTGACCACCCCGCGGTGCTTTTCTCCATCCTACATTGCAACTCACTGCCTATCTTAATTCAGACCCTCCGATTCACACCACCCCGTGATGTTTTTCTCACTCCTACTAGTGAATGTAATGTAACACACACCCATACAATGCGCACCACCCCGCGATGTTTTTCAGAAACCTATCCTACATTGCCACTGCATTTTCCCTGACCTCCCCATGCTGACCACCACGCGGTGCTTTTCTCCATCCTACATTGCCACTCACTGCCTATCCTAATTCAGACCCTCCGATTCACACCACACCGTGATGTTTTTCTCACTCCTACTAGTGAATGTAATGTAACACACACCCATACAATGCGCACCACCCCGTGATGATTTTCTCACTCCGAGTAGTGAATGTAAAGTAACACACACCCATACAATGCGCACCACCCAGTGATGTTTTTCTCACTCCTACTAGTGAATGTAATGTAACACACACCCATACAATGCGCACCACCCCGCGATGTTTTTCACAAATCTATCCTACATTGCCACTGCTTGTTCCCTGACCTCCCCATGCTGACCACCCCGCGGTGCTTTTCTCCATCCTACATTGCCACTCACTGCCTATCCTAATTCAGACCCTCCGATTCACACCACCCCGTGATGTTTTTCTCACTCCTACTAGTGAATGTAATGTAACACACACCCATACAATGCGCACCACCCCGCGATGTTTTTCAGAAACCTATCCTACATTGCCACTGCATGTTCCCTGACCTCCTCATGCTGACCACCCCGCGGTGCCTTTCGCCATCCTACATTGCCACTCACTGCCTATCCTAATTCAGACCATCCGATTAACACCACCCCGCCATGTTTTTCTCATCCTACTAGTGAATGTAATTTAACACACACCCATACAATGCGCACCACCACGCGATGTTTTTCAGAAACCTATCCTACATTGCCACTGCATGTTCCCTGACCTCCCCATGCTGAGCACCCCGCGGAGCTTTTCTCCATCCTACATTGCCACTCACTGCCTATCCTAATTCAGACCCTCCGATTCACAACACCCCGTGTTGTTTTTCTCACTCCTACTAGTGAATGTAATGTAACACACACTAATACAATGCGCACCACTCCGTGATGTTTTTCTCACTCCTACTAGTGAATGTAATGTAACACACACCCATACAATGCGCACCACCCCGTGATGTTTTTCTCACTCCTACAAGTGAATGTAATGTAACACACACCCATACAATGCGCACCACCCCGCGATGTTTTTCAGAAACCTATCCTACATTGCCACTGCATGTTCCCTGACCTCCCCATGCTGACCAGCCCGCGGTGCTTTTCTCCATCCTACATTGCCACTCACTGCCTATCCTAATTCAGACCCTCCGATTCACACCACCCCGTGATGTTTTTCTCATTCCTACTAGTGAATGTAATGTAACACACACCCATACAATGCACACGACCCCGCGATGTTTTTCAGAAACCTATCCTACATTGCCACTGCATGTTCTCTGTCCTGCCATGCTGACCACCCCTCAGTGCTTTTCTCCATCCTACATTGCAACTCACTGCCTATCCTAATTCAGACCCTCCGATTCACACCACCCCGCGATGTTTTTCTCAACCTACTAGTGATTGTAATTTAACACACACCCATACAATGCGCACCACCACGCGATGTTTTTCAGAAACCTATCCTACATTGCCACTGCATGTTCCCTGACCTCCCCATGCTGACCAGCCCGCGGTGCTTTTCTCCATCCTACATTGCCACTCACTGCCTATCCTAATTCAGACCCTCTGATTCACACCACCCCGTGATGTTTTTCTCACTCCTACTAGTGAATGTAATGTAACACACACCCATACAATGCACACCACCCCGTGATGTTTTTCTCACTCCTACTAGTGAATGTAATGTAACACACACCATTACAATGCGCACCACCCCGTGATGTTTTTCTCCCTCCTACTAGTGAATGTAAAGTAACACACACCCATACAATGCACACGACCCCGCGATGTTTTTCAGAAACCTATCCCACATTGCCAATGCATGTTCTCTGTCCTCCCCATGCTGACCACCCCTCAGTGCTTTTCTCCATCCTACATCGCCACTCACTGCCTATCCTAATTCAGACCCTCCGATTCACACCAACCCGTGATGTTTTTCTCACTCCTACTAGTGAATGTAATTTAACACACACCCATACAATGCGCACCACCCCGCGATGTTTTTCAGAAACCTATCCTACATTGCCACTGCATGTTCCCTGACATCCCCATGCTGACCACCCCGCGGTGCTTTTCTCCATCCTACATTGCCACTCACTGCCTATCCTAATTCAGACCCTCCGATTCACACCACCCCGTGATGTTTTTCTCACTCCTACTAGTGAATGTAATGTAACACTCACCCATACAATGCGCACCACCCCGTGATGTTTTTCTCACTCCTACTAGTGAATGTAATGTAACACACACGCATACAATGCGCACCACACCGCGATGTTTTTCAGAGACCTATCCTACATTGCCACTGCATGTTCCCTGACCTCCCCATGCTGACCACCCCACGGTACTTTTCTCCATCCTATATTGCCACTCACTGCCTATCCTAATTCAGAACCTCCGATTCACACCACCCCGTGATGTTTTTCTCACTCCTACTAGTGAATGTAATGTAACACACACCCATACAATGCACACGACCCCGCGATGTTTTTCAGAAACCTATCCCACATTGCCAATGCATGTTCTCTGTCCTCCCCATGCTGACCACCCCTCAGTGCTTTTCTCCATCCTACATTGCCTCTCACTGCCTATCCTAATTCAGACCCTCCGATTCACACCACCCCGTGATGTTTTTCTCACTCCTACTAGTGAATGTAATTTAACACACACCCATACAATGCGCACCACCCCGCGATGTTTTTCAGAAACCTATCCTACATTGCCACTGCATGTTCCCTGACATCCCCATGCTGACCACCCCACGGTGCTTTTCTCCATCCTACATTGCCACTCACTGCCTATCCTAATTCAGACCCTCCGATTCACACCACCCCGTGATGTTTTTCTCACTCCTACTAGTGAATGTAATGTAACGCTCACCCATACAATGCGCACCACCCCGTGATGTTTTTCTCACTCGTACTAGTGAATGTAATGTAACACACACCCATACAATGCGCACCACCCCATGATGATTTTCTCACTCCGAGTAGTGAATGTAAAGTAACACACACCCATACAATGCGCACCACGCAGTGATGTTTTTCTCACTCCTACTAGTGAATGTAATGTAACACACACCCATACAATGCGCACCACCCCGCGATGTTTTTCACAAATCTATCCTACATTGCCACTGCTTGTTCCCTGACCTCCCCATGCTGACCACCCCGCGGTGCTTTTCTCCATCCTACATTGCCACTCACTGCCTATCCTAATTCAGACCCTCCGATTCACACCACCCCGTGATGTTTTTCTCACTCCTACTAGTGAATGTAATGTAACACACACCCATACAATGCGCACCACCCCGTGATGTTTTTCTCACTCCTACTAGTGAATGTAATGTAACACACACCCATACAATGCGCACCACCCCGCGATGTTTTTCAGAAACCTATCCTACATTGCCACTGCATGTTCCCTGACCTCCTCATGCTGACCACCCCGCGGTGCCTTTCGCCATCCTACATTGCCACTCACTGCCTATCCTAATTCAGACCATCCGATTAACACCACCCCGCCATGTTTTTCTCATCCTACTAGTGAATGTAATTTAACACACACCCATACAATGCGCACCACCACGGGATGTTTTTCAGAAACCTATCCTACATTGCCACTGCATGTTCCCTGACCTCCCCATGCTGAGCACCCCGCGGTGCTTTTCTCCATCCTACATTGCCACTCACTGCCTATCCTAATTCAGACCCTCCGATTCACAACACCCCATGTTGTTTTTCTCACTCCTACTAGTGAATGTAATGTAACACACACCAATACAATGCGCACCACTCCGTGATGTTTTTCTCACTCCTACTAGTGAATGTAATGTAACACACACCCATACAATGCGCACCACCCCGTGATGTTTTTCTCACTCCTACAAGTGAATGTAATGTAACACACACCCATACAATGCGCACCACCCCGCGATGTTTTTCAGAAACCTATCCTACATTGCCACTGCATGTTCCCTGACCTCCTCATGCTGACCAGCCCGCGGTGCTTTTCTCCATCCTACATTGCCACTCACTGCCTATCCTAATTCAGACCCTCCGATTCACACCACCCCGTGATGTTTTTCTCATTCCTACTAGTGAATGTAATGTAACACACACCCATACAATGCACACCACCCCGTGATGTTTTTCTCACTCCTACTAGTGAGTGTAATGTAACACACACCATTACAATGCACACCACCCCGTGATGTTTTTCTCACTCCTACTTGTGAATGTAATGTAACACACACCCATACAATGCACACGACCCCGCGATGTTTTTCTCACTCCTACTAGGGAATGTAATGTAACACACACCCATACAATGCACACCACCCCGTGATGTTTTTCTCACTCCTACTAGTGAATGTAATGTAACACACACCCATACAATGCGCACCACCCCGTGATGTTTTTCTCACTCCTACTAGGGAATGTAATGTAACACACACCCATACAATGCGCACCACCCCGTGATTTTTTTCTCACTCCTACTAGTGAAACTAATGTAACACACACCCATACAATGCGCACCACCCCATGATGTTTTTCTCACTCCTACTAGTGAATGTAATGTAACACACACCCATACAAGGCGCACCAAACCGTGATGTTTTTCTCACTCCTACTAGTGAATGTAATGTAACACACACCCATTCAATGCGCACCACCCCGCGATGTTTTTCAGAAACCTATCCTACATTGCCACTGCATGTTCCCTGACCTCCCCATGCTGACCAGCCCGCGGTGCTTTTCTCCATCCTACATTGCCACTCACTGCCTATCCTAATTCAGACCCTCTGATTCACACCACCCCGTGATGTTTTTCTCACTCCTACTAGTGAATGTAATGTAACACACACCCATACAATGCACACCACCCCGTGATGTTTTTCTCACTCCTACTAGTGAATGTAATGTAACACACACCATTACAATGCGCACCACCCCGTGATGTTTTTCTCACTCCTACTAGTGAATGTAATGTAACACACACCCATACAATGCACACGACCCCGCGATGTTTTTCAGAAACCTATCCCACATTGCCAATGCATGTTCTCTATCCTCCCCATGCTGACCACCCCTCAGTGCTTTTCTCCATCCTACATTGCCACTCACTGCCTATCCTAATTCAGACCCTCCGATTCACACCAACCCGTGATGTTTTTCTCACTCCTACTAGTGAATGTAATTTAACACACACCCATACAATGCGCACCACCCCGCGATGTTTTTCAGAAACCTATCCTACATTGCCACTGCATGTTCCCTGACATCCCCATGCTGACCACCCCGCGGTGCTTTTCTCCATCCTACATTGCCACTCACTGCCTATCCTAATTCAGACCCTCCGATTCACACCACCCCGTGATGTTTTTCTCACTCCTACTAGTGAATGTAATGTAACACTCACCCATACATTGCGCACCACCCCGTGATGTTTTTCTCACTCCTACTAGTGAATGTAATGTAACACACACGCATACAATGCGCACCACACCGCGATGTTTTTCAGAGACCTATCCTACATTGCCACTGCATGTTCCCTGACCTCCCCATGCTGACCACCCCACGGTACTTTTCTCCATCCTATATTGCCACTCACTGCATATCCTAATTCAGAACCTCCGATTCACACCACCCCGTGATGTTTTTCTCACTCCTACTAGTGAATGTAATGTAACACACACCCATACAATGCACACGACCCCGCGATGTTTTTCAGAAACCTATCCCACATTGCCAATGCATGTTCTCTGTCCTCCTCATGCTGACCACCCCTCAGTGCTTTTCTCCAACCTACATTGCCACTCACTGCCTATCCTAATTCAGACCCTCCGATTCACACCACCCCGTGATGTTTTTCTCACTCCTACTAGTGAATGTAATTTAACACACACCCATACAATGCGCACCACCCCGCGATGTTTTTCAGAAACCTATCCTACATTGCCACTGCATGTTCCCTGACATCCCCATGCTGACCACCCCGCGGTGCTTTTCTCCATCCTACATTGCCACTCACTGCCTATCCTAATTCAGACCCTCCGATTCACACCACCCCGTGATGTTTTTCTCACTCCTACTAGTGAATGTAATGTAACACTCACCCATACAATGCGCACCACCCCGTGATGTTTTTCTCACTCCTACTAGTGAATGTAATGTAACACACACGCATACAATGCGCACCACACCGCGATGTTTTTCAGAGACCTATCCTACATTGCCACTGCATGTTCCCTGACCTCCCCATGCTGACCACCCCACGGTACTTTTCTCCATCCTATATTGCCACTCACTGCATATCCTAATTCAGAACCTCCGATTCACACCACCCCGTGATGTTTTTCTCACTCCTACTAGTGAATGTAATGTAACACACACCCATACAATGCGCACCACCCCGTGATGTTTTTCTCACTCCTACAAGTGAATGTAATGTAACACACACCCATACAATGCGCACCACCCCGCGATGTTTTTCAGAAACCTATCCTACATTGCCACTGCATGTTCCCTGACCTCCCCATGCTGACCAGCCCGCGGTGCTTTTCTCCATCCTACATTGCCACTCACTGCCTATCCTAATTCAGACCCTCCGATTCACACCACCCCGTGATGTTTTTCTCATTCCTACTAGTGAATGTAATGTAACACACTCCCATACAATGCACACCACCCCGTGATGTTTTTCTCACTCCTACTAGTGAGTGTAATGTAACACACACCATTACAATGCGCACCACCCCGTGATGTTTTTCTCACTCCTACTTGTGAATGTAATGTAACACACACCCATACAATGCACACGACCCCGCGATGTTTTTCAGAAACCTATCCTACATTGCCACTGCATGTTCTCTGTCCTGCCATGCTGACCACCCCTCAGTGCTTTTCTCCATCCTACATTGCCACTCACTGCCTATCCTAATTCAGACCCTCCGATTCACACCACCCCGTGATGTTTTTCTCACTCCTACTAGTGAATGTAATGTAACACACACCCATACAATGCGCACCACCCTGCGATGTTTTTCAGAAACCTATCCTACATTACCACTGCATTTTCCCTGACCTCCCCATGCTGACCACCACGCGGTGCTTTTCTCCATCCTACATTGCCACTCACTGCCTATCCTAATTCAGACCCTCCGATTCACACCACCCCGTGATGTTTTTCTCACTCCTACTAGTGAATGTAATGTAACACACACCCATACAATGCGCACCACCCCGTGATGATTTTCTCACTCCGAGTAGTGAATGTAAAGTAACACACACCCATACAATGCGCACCACGCAGTGATGTTTTTCTCACTCCTACTAGTGAATGTAATGTAACACACACCCATACAATGCGCACCACCCCGCGATGTTTTTCACAAATCTATCCTACATTGCCACTGCTTGTTCCCTGACCTCCCCATGCTGACCACCCCGCGGTGCTTTTCTCCATCCTACATTGCCACTCACTGCCTATCCTAATTCAGACCCTCCGATTCACACCACCCCGTGATGTTTTTCTCACTCCTACTAGTGAATGTAATGTAACACACACCCATACAATGCGCACCACCCCGTGATGTTTTTCTCACTCCTACTAGTGAATGTAATGTAACACACACCCATACAATGCGCACCACCCCGCGATGTTTTTCAGAAACCTATCCTACATTGCCACTGCATGTTCCCTGACCTCCTCATGCTGACCACCCCGCGGTGCCTTTCGCCATCCTACATTGCCACTCACTGCCTATCCTAATTCAGACCATCCGATTAACACCACCCCGCCATGTTTTTCTCATCCTACTAGTGAATGTAATTTAACACACACCCATACAATGCGCACCACCACGCGATGTTTTTCAGAAACCTATCCTACATTGCCACTGCATGTTCCCTGACCTCCCCATGCTGAGCACCCCGCGGTGCTTTTCTCCATCCTACATTGCCACTCACTGCCTATCCTAATTCAGACCCTCCGATTCACAACACCCCGTGTTGTTTTTCTCACTCCTACTAGTGAATGTAATGTAACACACACCAATACAATGCGCACCACTCCGTGATGTTTTTCTCACTCCTACTAGTGAATGTAATGTAACACACACCCATACAATGCGCACCACCCCGTGATGTTTTTCTCACTCCTACAAGTGAATGTAATGTAACACACACCCATACAATGCGCACCACCCCGCGATGTTTTTCAGAAACCTATCCTACATTGCCACTGCATGTTCCCTGACCTCCTCATGCTGACCAGCCCGCGGTGCTTTTCTCCATCCTACATTGCCACTCACTGCCTATCCTAATTCAGACCCTCCGATTCACACCACCCCGTGATGTTTTTCTCATTCCTACTAGTGAATGTAATGTAACACACACCCATACAATGCACACCACCCCGTGATGTTTTTCTCACTCCTACTAGTGAGTGTAATGTAACACACACCATTACAATGCACACCACCCTGTGATGTTTTTCTCACTCCTACTTGTGAATGTAATGTAACACACACCCATACAATGCACACGACCCCGCGATGTTTTTCTCACTCCTACTAGGGAATGTAATGTAACACACACCCATACAATGCACACCACCCCGTGATGTTTTTCTCACTCCTACTAGTGAATGTAATGTAACACACACCCATACAATGCGCACCACCCCGTGATGTTTTTCTCACTCCTACTAGGGAATGTAATGTAACACACACCCATACAATGCGCACCACCCCGTGATTTTTTTCTCACTCCTACTAGTGAAACTAATGTAACACACACCCATACAATGCGCACCACCCCATGATGTTTTTCTCACTCCTACTAGTGAATGTAATGTAACACACACCCATACAAGGCGCACCAAACCGTGATGTTTTTCTCACTCCTACTAGTGAATGTAATGTAACACACACCCATACAATGCGCACCACCCCGCGATGTTTTTCAGAAACCTATCCTACATTGCCACTGCATGTTCCCTGACCTCCCCATGCTGACCAGCCCGCGGTGCTTTTCTCCATCCTACATTGCCACTCACTGCCTATCCTAATTCAGACCCTCTGATTCACACCACCCCGTGATGTTTTTCTCACTCCTACTAGTGAATGTAATGTAACACACACCCATACAATGCACACCACCCCGTGATGTTTTTCTCACTCCTACTAGTGAATGTAATGTAACACACACCATTACAATGCGCACCACCCCGTGATGTTTTTCTCACTCCTACTAGTGAATGTAATGTAACACACACCCATACAATGCACACGACCCCGCGATGTTTTTCAGAAACCTATCCCACATTGCCAATGCATGTTCTCTATCCTCCCCATGCTGACCACCCCTCAGTGCTTTTCTCCATCCTACATTGCCACTCACTGCCTATCCTAATTCAGACCCTCCGATTCACACCAACCCGTGATGTTTTTCTCACTCCTACTAGTGAATGTAATTTAACACACACCCATACAATGCGCACCACCCCGCGATGTTTTTCAGAAACCTATCCTACATTGCCACTGCATGTTCCCTGACATCCCCATGCTGACCACCCCGCGGTGCTTTTCTCCATCCTACATTGCCACTCACTGCCTATCCTAATTCAGACCCTCCGATTCACACCACCCCGTGATGTTTTTCTCACTCCTACTAGTGAATGTAATGTAACACTCACCCATACATTGCGCACCACCCCGTGATGTTTTTCTCACTCCTACTAGTGAATGTAATGTAACACACACGCATACAATGCGCACCACACCGCGATGTTTTTCAGAGACCTATCCTACATTGCCACTGCATGTTCCCTGACCTCCCCATGCTGACCACCCCACGGTACTTTTCTCCATCCTATATTGCCACTCACTGCATATCCTAATTCAGAACCTCCGATTCACACCACCCCGTGATGTTTTTCTCACTCCTACTAGTGAATGTAATGTAACACACACCCATACAATGCACACGACCCCGCGATGTTTTTCAGAAACCTATCCCACATTGCCAATGCATGTTCTCTGTCCTCCTCATGCTGACCACCCCTCAGTGCTTTTCTCCATCCTACATTGCCACTCACTGCCTATCCTAATTCAGACCCTCCGATTCACACCACCCCGTGATGTTTTTCTCACTCCTACTAGTGAATGTAATTTAACACACACCCATACAATGCACACCACCCCGCGATGTTTTTCAGAAACCTATCCTACATTGCCACTGCATGTTCCCTGACATCCCCATGCTGACCACCCCGCGGTGCTTTTCTCCATCCTACATTGCCACTCACTGCCTATCCTAATTCAGACCCTCCGATTCACACCACCCCGTGATGTTTTTCTCACTCCTACTAGTGAATGTAATGTAACACTCACCCATACAATGCGCACCACCCCGTGATGATTTTCTCACTCCTACTAGTGAATGTAATGTAACACACACGCATACAATGCGCACCACACCGCGATGTTTTTCAGAGACCTATCCTACATTGCCACTGCATGTTCCCTGACCTCCCCATGCTGACCACCCCACGGTACTTTTCTCCATCCTATATTGCCACTCACTGCATATCCTAATTCAGAACCTCCGATTCACACCACCCCGTGATGTTTTTCTCACTCCTACTAGTGAATGTAATGTAACACACACCCATACAATGCGCACCACCCCGTGATGTTTTTCTCACTCCTACTAGTGAGTGTAATGTAACACACACCATTACAATGCGCACCACCCCGTGATGTTTTTCTCACTCCTACTTGTGAATGTAATGTAACACACACCCATACAATGCACACGACCCCGCGATGTTTTTCAGAAACCTATCCTACATTGCCACTGCATGTTCTCTGTCCTGCCATGCTGACCACCCCTCAGTGCTTTTCTCCATCCTACATTGCCACTCACTGCCTATCCTAATTCAGACCCTCCGATTCACACCACCCCGTGATGTTTTTCTCACTCCTACTAGTGAATGTAATGTAACACACACCCATACAATGCGCACCACCCTGCGATGTTTTTCAGAAACCTATCCTACATTACCACTGCATTTTCCCTGACCTCCCCATGCTGACCACCACGCGGTGCTTTTCTCCATCCTACATTGCCACTCACTGCCTATCCTAATTCAGACCCTCCGATTCACACCACCCCGTGATGTTTTTCTCACTCCTACTAGTGAATGTAATGTAACACACACCCATACAATGCGCACCACCCCGTGATGATTTTCTCACTCCGAGTAGTGAATGTAAAGTAACACACACCCATACAATGCGCACCACCCCGTGATGTTTTTCTCACTCCTACTAGTGAATGTAATGTAACACACACCCATACAATGCGCACCACCCCGCGATGTTTTTCAGAAACCTATCCTACATTGCCACTGCATGTTCCCTGACCTCCTCATGCTGACCACCCCGCGGTGCCTTTCGCCATCCTACATTGCCACTCACTGCCTATCCTAATTCAGACCATCCGATTAACACCACCCCGCCATGTTTTTCTCATCCTACTAGTGAATGTAATTTAACACACACCCATACAATGCGCACCACCACGCGATGTTTTTCAGAAACCTATCCTACATTGCCACTCACTGCCTATCCTAATTCAGACCCTCCGATTCACAACACCCCGTGTTGTTTTTCTCACTCCTACTAGTGAATGTAATGTAACACACACCAATACAATGCGCACCACTCCGTGATGTTTTTCTCACTCCTACTAGTGAATGTAATGTAACACACACCCATACAATGCGCACCACCCCGTGATGTTTTTCTCACTCCTACAAGTGAATGTAATGTAACACACACCCATACAATGCGCACCACCCCGCGATGTTTTTCAGAAACCTATCCTACATTGCCACTGCATGTTCCCTGACCTCCCCATGCTGACCAGCCCGCGGTGCTTTTCTCCATCCTACATTGCCACTCACTGCCTATCCTAATTCAGACCCTCCGATTCACACCACCCCGTGATGTTTTTCTCATTCCTACTAGTGAATGTAATGTAACACACACCCATACAATGCACACCACCCCGTGATGTTTTTCTCACTCCTACTAGTGAGTGTAATGTAACACACACCATTACAATGCGCACCACCCCGTGATGTTTTTCTCACTCCTACTTGTGAATGTAATGTAACACACACCCATACAATGCACACGACCCCGCGATGTTTTTCAGAAACCTATCCTACATTGCCACTGCATGTTCTCTGTCCTGCCATGCTGACCACCCCTCAGTGCTTTTCTCCATCCTACATTGCCACTCACTGCCTATCCTAATTCAGACCCTCCGATTCACACCACCCCGTGATGTTTTTCTCACTCCTACTAGTGAATGTAATGTAACACACACCCATACAATGCGCACCACCCCGTGATGTTTTTCTCACTCCTACTAGGGAATGTAATGTAACACACACCCATACAATGCGCACCACCCCGTGATTTTTTTCTCACTCCTACTAGTGAATGTAATGTAACACACACCCATACAATGCGCACCACCCCATGATGTTTTTCTCACTCCTACTAGTGAATGTAATGTAACACACACCCATACAAGGCGCACCAAACCGTGATGTTTTTCTCACTCCTACTAGTGAATGTAATGTAACACACACCCATACAATGCGCACCACCCCGCGATGTTTTTCAGAAACCTATCCTACATTGCCACTGCATGTTCCCTGACCTCCCCATGCTGACCAGCCCGCGGTGCTTTTATCCATCCTACATTGCCACTCACTGCCTATCCTAATTCAGACCCTCTGATTCACACCACCCCGTGATGTTTTTCTCACTCCTACTAGTGAATGTAATGTAACACACACCCATACAATGCACACCACCCCGTGATGTTTTTCTCACTCCTACTAGTGAATGTAATGTAACACACACCATTACAATGCGCACCACCCCGTGATGTTTTTCTCACTCCTACTAGTGAATGTAATGTAACACACACCCATACAATGCACACGACCCCGCGATGTTTTTCAGAAACCTATCCCACATTGCCAATGCATGTTCTCTGTCCTCCCCATGCTGACCACCCCTCAGTGCTTTTCTCCATCCTACATTGCCACTCACTGCCTATCCTAATTCAGACCCTCCGATTCACACCACCCCGTGATGTTTTTCTCACTCCTACTAGTGAATGTAATTTAACACACACCCATACAATGCGCACCACCCCGCGATGTTTTTCAGAAACCTATCCTACATTGCCACTGCATGTTCCCTGACATCCCATTGCTGACCACCCCGCGGTGCTTTTCTCCATCCTACATTGCCACTCACTGCCTATCCTAATTCAGACCCTCCGATTCACACCACCCCGTGATGTTTTTCTCACTCCTACTAGTGAATGTAATGTAACACTCACCCATACAATGCGCACCACCCCGTGATGTTTTTCTCACTCCTACTAGTGAATGTAATGTAACACACACGCATACAATGCGCACCACACCGCTATGTTTTTCAGAGACCTATCCTACATTGCCACTGCATGTTCCCTGACCTCCCCATGCTGACCACCCCACGGTACTTTTCTCCATCCTATATTGCCACTCACTGCATATCCTAATTCAGAACCTCCGATTCACACCACCCCGTGATGTTTTTCTCACTCCTACTATTGAATGTAATGTAACACACACCCATACAATGCGCACCACCCCGCGATGTTTTTCAGAATCCTATCCTACATTGCCACTGCATTTTCCCTGACCTCCCCATGCTGACCACCACGCGGTGCTTTTCTCCATCCTACATTGCCACTCACTGCCTATCCTAATTCAGACCCTCCGATTCACACCACCCCGTGATGTTTTTCTCACTCCTACTAGTGAATGTAATGTAACACACACCCATACAATGCGCACCACCCCGTGATGATTTTCTCACTCCGAGTAGTGAATGTAAAGTTACACACACCCATACAATGCGCACCACCCAGTGATGTTTTTCTCACTCCTACTAGTGAATGTAATGTAACACACACCCATACAATGCACACCACCCCGCGATGTTTTTCAGAAACCTATCCTACATTGCCACTGCATGTTCCCTGACCTCCCCATGCTGACCACCCCGCGGTGATTTTATCCATCCTACATTGCCACTCACTGCCTATCCTAATTCAGACCCTCCGATTCACACCACCCCGTGATGTTTTTCTCACTCCCACTAGTGAATGTAATGTGACACACACCCATACAATGCGCACCACCCCGTGATGTTTTTCTCACTCCTACTAGTGAATGTAATGTAACACACACCCATACATTGCGCACCACCCCGCGATGTTTTTCAAAAACCTATCCTACATTGCCACTGCTTGTTCCCTGACCTCCCCATGCTGACCACCCCGCGGTGCTTTTCTCCATCCTACATTGCCACTCACTGCCTATCCTAATTCAGACCCTCCGATTCACACCACCCCGTGATGTTTTTCTCACTCCTACTAGTGAATGTAATGTAACACACACCCATACAATGCGCACCACCCCGTGATGTTTTTCTCACTCCTACTAGTGAATGTAATGTAACACACACCCATACAATGCGCACCACCCCGCGATGTTTTTCAGAAACCTATCCTACATTGCCACTGCATGTTCCCTGACCTCCTCATGCTGACCACCCCGCGGTGCCTTTCGCCATCCTACATTGCCACTCACTGCCTATCCTAATTCAGACCATCCGATTAACACCACCCCGCCATGTTTTTCTCATCCTACTAGTGAATGTAATTTAACACACACCCATACAATGCGCACCACCACGGGATGTTTTTCAGAAACCTATCCTACATTGCCACTGCATGTTCCCTGACCTCCCCATGCTGAGCACACCGCGGTGCTTTTCTCCATCCTACATTGCCACTCACTGCCTATCCTAATTCAGACCCTCCGATTCACAACACCCCGTGTTGTTTTTCTCACTCCTACTAGTGAATGTAATGTAACACACACCAATACAATGCGCACCACTCCGTGATGTTTTTCTCACTCCTACTAGTGAATGTAATGTAACACACACCCATACAATGCGCACCACCCCGTGATGTTTTTCTCATTCCTACTAGTGAATGTAATGTAACACACACCCATACAATGCGCACCACCCCGCGATGTTTTTCAGAAACCTATCCTACATTGCCACTGCATGTTCCCTGACCTCCCCATGCTGACCAGCCCGCGGTGCTTTTCTCCATCCTACATTGCCACTCACTGCCTATCCTAATTCAGACCCTCCGATTCACACCACCCCGTGATGTTTTTCTCATTCCTACTAGTGAATGTAATGTAACACACACCCATACAATGCACACCACCCCGTGATGTTTTTCTCACTCCTACTAGTGAGTGTAATGTAACACACACCATTACAATGCGCACCACCCCGTGATGTTTTTCTCACTCCTACTTGTGAATGTAATGTAACACACACCCATACAATGCACACGACCCCGCGATGTTTTTCAGAAACCTATCCTACATTGCCACTGCATGTTCTCTGTCCTGCCCATGCTGACCACCCCTCAGTGCTTTTCTCCATCCTACATTGCCACTCACTGCCTATCCTAATTCAGACCCTCCGATTCACACCACCCCGTGATGTTTTTCTCACTCCTACTAGTGAATGTAATTTAACACACACCCATACAATGCGCACCACCCCGCGATGTTTTTCAGAAACCTATCCTACATTGCCACTGCATGTTCCCTGACCTCCCCATGCTGACCACCCCGCGGTGCTTTTCTCCATCCTACATTGCCACTCATTGCCTATCTTAATTCAGACCCTCCGATTCACACCACCCCGTGATGTTTTTCACACTCCTACTAGTGAATGTAATGTAACACATACCCATACAATGCGCACCACCCCGCGATGTTTTTCTCAGTCCTACTAGTGAATGTAATGTAACACACACCCATACAATGCGCACCACCCCGTGATGTTTTTCTCACTCCTACTAGTGAATGTAATGTAACACACACCCATACAATGCGCACCACCCCGCGATGTTTTTCAGAAACCTATCCTACATTGCCACTGCATGTTCCCTGACCTCCCCATGCTGACCACCCGGCGGTGCTTTTCTCTATCCTACATTGCCACTCACTGCCTATCCTAATTCAGACCCTCCGATTCACACCACCCCGTGATGTTTTTCCCACTGCTACTAGTGAATGTAATGTAACACACACCCATACAATGCGCACCACCCCGCGATGTTTTTCAGAAACCTATCCTACATTGCCACTGCATGTTCCCTGACCTCAACATGCTGACCACCCCGCGGTGCTTTTCTCCATCCTACATTGCCACTCACCGCCTATCCTAATTCAGACCCTCCGAATCACACCACCCCGTGATGTTTTTCTCACTCCTACTAGTGAATGTAATGTAACACACACCCATACAATGCGCACCACCCCGTGATGATTTTCTCACTCCTACTAGTGAATGTAATGTAACACACACCCATACAATGCGCACCACCCCGTGATGTTTTTCTCACTCCTACTAGTGAATGTAATGTAACACATACCCATACAATGCGCACCACCCCGCGATGTTTTTCGAAACCTATCCTACATTGCCACTGCATGTTCCCTGACCTCCCCATGCTGACCATCCCGCGGTGCTTTTCTACATCCTACATTGCCACTCACTGCCTATCCTAATTGAGACCCTCCAATTCACACCACCCCGTAATGTTTTTCTCACTCCTACTAGTGAATGTAATATAACACACACCCATACAATGCGCACCACCGCGGGATGTTTTTCTCACTCCTACTCGTGAATGTAATGTAACACACACACATACAATGCGCACAACCCCGCGATGTTTTTCAGAAACCTATTCTACATTGCCACTGCATGTTCCCTGACCTCCCCATGCTGACCACCCCGCGGTGCTTTTCTCTATCCTACATTGCCACTCACTGCCTATCCTAATTCAGACCCTCCGATTCACACCACCCCGTGATGTTTTTCTCACTGCTACTAGTGAATGTAATGTAACACAAACCCATACAATGCGCACCACCCCGCGATGTTTTTCGAAACCTATCCTACATTGCCATTGCATGTTCCCTGACCTCCCCATGCTGACCACCCCGCGGTGCTTTTCTACATCCTACATTGCCACTCACTGCCTATCCTAATTCAGACCCTCCGATTCACACCACCCCGTGATGTTTTTCTCACTCCTACTAGTGAATGTAATATAACACACACCCATACAATGCGCACCACCGCGTGATGTTTTTCTCACTCCTACTCGTGAATGTAATGTAACACACACCCATACAATGCGCACCACCCCGCGATGTTCTTCAGAAACCTATCCTACATTGCCACTTCATGTTCCATGACCTCAACATGCTGACCACCCCGCGGTGCTTTTCTCCATCCTACATTGCCACTCACTGCCTATCCTAATTCAGACCTTCCGATTCACACCACCCCGCGATGTTTTTCTCATCCTACTAGTGAATGTAATTTAACACACACCCATACAATGCTCACCACCACGCGATGTTTTTCAGAAACCTATCCTACATTGCCACTGCATGTTCCCTGACCTCCCCATGCTGACCACCCCGCGGTGCTTTTCTCCATGCTACATTGCCACTCACTGCCTATCCTAATTCAGACCCTCCGATTCACACCACCCCGTGATGTTTTTCTCACTCCTACTAGTGAATGTAATGTAACACACACCCATACAATGCACACCACCCCGCGATGTTTTTCAGAAACCTATCCTACATTGCCACTGCATGTTCCCTGACCTCCCCATGCTGACCACCCCGCGGTGATTTTATCCATCCTACATTGCCACTCACTGCCTATCCTAATTCAGACCCTCCGATTCACACCACCCCGTGATGTTTTTCTCACTCCTACTAGTGAATGTAATGTGACACGCACCCATACAATGCGCACCAACCCGTGATGTTTTTCTCACTCCTACTAGTGAATGTAATGTAACACACACCCATACAATGCGCACCACCCCGTGATGATTTTCTCACTCCTACTAGTGAATGTAATGTAACACACACCCATACAATGCGCACCACCCCCTGATGTTTTTCTCACTCCTACTAGTGAATGTAATGTAACACATACCCATACAATGCGCACCACCCCGCGATGTTTTTCAGAAACCTATCCTACATTGCCACTGCATGTTCCCTGACCTCCCCATGCTGACCACCCCGCGGTGCTTTTCTGCATCCTACATTGCCACTCACTGCCTATCCTAATTCAAACCCTCCGATTCACACCACCCCGTGATGTTTTTCTCACTCCTACTAGTGAATGTAATGTAACACACACCCATACAATGCGCACCACCCTGTGATGTTTTTCTCACTCCTACTAGTGAATGTAATGTAACACACACCCATACAATGCGCACCACCCCGTGATGTTTTTCTCACTCCTACTAGTGAATGTAATGTAAAACACACGCATACAATGCGCACCACACCGCGATGTTTTTCAGAAACCTATCCTATATTGCCACTGCATGTTCCCTGACCTCCGCATGCTGACCACCCTGCGGTACTTTTCTCCATCCTACATTGCCACTCACTGCCTATCCTATTTCAGAACCTCCGATTCACACCACCCCGTGATGTTTTTCTCACTCCTACTAGTGAATGTAATGTAACACAGACCCATACAATGCGCACCACCCCGTGATGTTTTTCTCACTCCTACTAGTGAATGTAATGTAACACACACCCATACAATGCGCACCACCACGCGATGTTTTTCAGAAACCTATCCTACATTGCCACTGCATGTTCCCTGACCTCCCCATGCTGACCACCCCTCGGTGCTTTTCTCCATCCTACATTGCCACTCACTGCCTATCCTAATTCAGACCCTCCGAATCACACCACTCCGTGATGTTTTTCTCACTCCTACTAGTGAATGTAATGTAACACACACCCATACAATGCGCACCACCCCGTGATGTTTTTCTCACTCCTACTAGTGAATGTAATGTAACACACACCCATACAATGCGCACCACCCCGCGATGTTTTTCAGAAACCTATCCTACATTGCCACTGCATGTTCCCTGACCTCCCCATGCTGACCAGCCCGCGGTGCTTTTCTCCATCCTACATTGCCACTCACTGCCTATCTTAATTCAGACCCTCCGATTCACACCACCCCGTGATGTTTTTCACACTCCTACTAGTGAATGTAATGTAACACATACCCATACAATGAGCACCACCCCACGATGTTTTTCTCAGTCCTACTAGTGAATGTAATGTAACACACACCCATACAATGCGCACCACCCCGTGATGTTTTTCTCACTCCTACTAGTGAATGTAATGTAACACACACCCATACAATGCGCACCACCCCGCGATGTTTTTCAGAAACCTATCCTACATTGCCACTGCATGTTCCCTGACCTCCCCATGCTGACCACCCGGCGGTGCTTTTCTCTATCCTACATTGCCACTCACTGCCTATCCTAATTCAGACCCTCCGATTCACACCACCCCGTGATGTTTTTCTCACTGCTACTAGTGAATGTAATGTAACACACACCCATACAATGCGCACCACCCCGCGATGTTTTTCAGAAACCTATCCTACATTGCCACTGCATGTTCCCTGACCTCAACATGCTGACCACCCCGCGGTGCTTTTCTCCATCCTACATTGCCACTCACTGCCTATCCTAATTCAGACCCTCCGAATCACACCACCCCGTGATGTTTTTCTCACTCCTACTAGTGAATGTAATGTAACACACACCCATACAATGCGCACCACCCCGTGATGATTTTCTCACTCCTACTAGTGAATGTAATGTAACACACACCCATACAATGCGCACCACCCCGTGATGTTTTTGTCACTCCTACTAGTGAATGTAATGTAACACATACCCATACAATGCGCACCACCCCGCGATGTTTTTCGAAACCTATCCTACATTGCCACTGCATGTTCCCTGACCTCCCCATGCTGACCATCCCGCGGTGCTTTTCTACATCCTACATTGCCACTCACTGCCTATCCTAATTGAGACCCTCCAATTCACACCACCCCGTGATGTTTTTCTCACTCCTACTAGTGAATGTAATATAACACACACCCATACAATGCGCACCACCGCGTGATGTTTTTCTCACTCCTACTCGTGAATGTAATGTAACACACACCCATACAATGCGCACAACCCCGCGATGTTTTTCAGAAACCTATTCTACATTGCCACTGCATGTTCCCTGACCTCCCCATGCTGACCACCCCGCGGTGCTTTTCTCTATCCTACATTGCCACTCACTGCCTATCCTAATTCAGACCCTCCGATTCACACCACCCCGTGATGTTTTTTTCACTGCTACTAGTGAATGTAATGTAACACAAACCCATACAATGCGCACCACCCCGCGATGTTTTTCGAAACCTATCCTACATTGCCATTGCATGTTCCCTGACCTCCCCATGCTGACCACCCCGCGGTGCTTTTCTACATCCTACATTGCCACTCACTGCCTATCCTAATTCAGACCCTCCGATTCACACCACCCCGTGATGTTTTTCTCACTCCTACTAGTGAATGTAATATAACACACACCCATACAATGCGCACCACCCCGTGATGTTTTTCTCACTCCTACTCGTGAATGTAATGTAACACACACACATACAATGCGCACCACCCCGCGATGTTTTTCAGAAACCTATCCTACATTGCCACTGCATGTTCCATGACCTCAACATGCTGACCACCCCGCGGTGCTTTTCTCCATCCTACATTGCCACTCACTGCCTATCCTAATTCAGACCTTCCGATTCACACCACCCCTCTATGTTTTTCTCATCCTACTAGTGAATGTAATTTAACACACACCCATACAATGCTCACCACCACGCGATGTTTTTCAGAAACCTATCCTACATTGCCACTGCATGTTCCCTGACCTCCCCATGCTGACCACCCCGTGGTGCTTTTCTCCATCCTACATTGCCACTCACTGCCTATCCTAATTCAGACCCTCCGATTCACACCACCCCGTGATGTTTTTCTCACTCCTACTAGTGAATGTAATGTAACACACACCCATACAATGCGCACCACTCCGTGATGTTTTTCTCACTCATACTAGTGAATGTAATGTAACACACACCCATACAATGCACACCACCCCGCGATGTTTTTCAGAAACCTATCCTACATTGCCACTGCATGTTCCCTGACCTCCCCATGCTGACCACCCCGCGGTGATTTTATCCATCCTACAATGCCACTCACTGCCTATCCTAATTCAGACCCTCCGATTCCCACCACCCTGTGATGTTTTTCTCACTCCTACTAGTGAATGTAATGTGACACACACCCATACAATGCGCACCACCCCGTGATGTTTTTCTCACTCCTACTAGTGAATGTAATGTAACACACACCCATACAATGCGCACCACCCCGCGATGTTTTTCAGAAACCTATCCTACATTGCCACTGCATGTTCCCTGACCTCCTCATGCTGACCACCCCGCGGTGCCTTTCGCCATCCTACATTGCCACTCACTGCCTATCCTAATTCAGACCATCCGATTAACACCACCCCGCCATGTTTTTCTCATCCTACTAGTGAATGTAATTTAACACACACCCATACAATGCGCACCACCACGCGATGTTTTTCAGAAACCTATCCTACATTGCCACTGCATGTTCCCTGACCTCCCCATGCTGAGCACCCCGCGGTGCTTTTCTCCATCCTACATTGCCACTCACTGCCTATCCTAATTCAGACCCTCCGATTCACAACACCCCGTGTTGTTTTTCTCACTCCTACTAGTGAATGTAATGTAACACACACCAATACAATGCGCACCACTCCGTGATGTTTTTCTCACTCCTACTAGTGAATGTAATGTAACACACACCCATACAATGCGCACCACCCCGTGATGTTTTTCTCACTCCTACAAGTGAATGTAATGTAACACACACCCATACAATGCGCACCACCCCGCGATGTTTTTCAGAAACCTATCCTACATTGCCACTGCATGTTCCCTGACCTCCCCATGCTGACCAGCCCGCGGTGCTTTTCTCCATCCTACATTGCCACTCACTGCCTATCCTAATTCAGACCCTCCGATTCACACCACCCCGTGATGTTTTTCTCATTCCTACTAGTGAATGTAATGTAACACACACCCATACAATGCACACCACCCCGTGATGTTTTTCTCACTCCTACTAGTGAGTGTAATGTAACACACACCATTACAATGCGCACCACCCTGTGATGTTTTTCTCACTCCTACTTGTGAATGTAATGTAACACACACCCATACAATGCACACGACCCCGCGATGTTTTTCAGAAACCTATCCTACATTGCCACTGCATGTTCTCTGTCCTGCCCATGCTGACCACCCCTCAGTGCTTTTCTCCATCCTACATTGCCACTCACTGCCTATCCTAATTCAGACCCTCCGATTCACACCACCCCGTGATGTTTTTCTCACTCCTACTAGTGAATGTAATTTAACACACACCCATACAATGCGCACCACCCCGCGATGTTTTTCAGAAACCTATCCTACATTGCCACTGCATGTTCCCTGACCTCCCCATGCTGACCACCCCGCGGTGCTTTTCTCCATCCTACATTGCCACTCACTGCCTATCCTAATTCAGACACTCTGATTCACACCACGCCGTGATGTTTTTGTCACTCCTTCTAGTGAATGTAATGTAACACACACCCATACAATGCGCACCACTCCGTGATGTTTTTCTTACTCCTACTAGTGAATGTAATGTAACACACAGCCATACAATGCGCACCACCCCGTGATTTTTTTCTCACTCCTACTAGTGAATGTAATGTAACACACACGCATACAATGCGCACGACCCCGCGATGTTTTTCAGAGACCTATCCTACATTGCCACTGCATGTTCCCTGACCACCCCATGCTGACCACCCCACGGTACTTTTCTCCATCCTATATTGCCACTCACTGCCTATCCTAATTCAGACACTCCGATTCACACCACCCCGTGATGTTTTTCTCACTCCTACTAGTGAATGTAATGTAACACACACCCATACAATGCGCACCACCCCGTGATGTTTTTCTCACTCCTACTACTGAATGTAATGTAACACACACCCATACAATGCGCACCACCCCGTGATGTTTTTCTCACTCCTACTAGTGAATGTAATGTAACACATACCCATACAATGCGCACCACCCCGCGATGTTTTTCGAAACCTATCCTACATTGCCACTGCATGTTCCCTGACCTCCCCATGCTGACCATCCCGCGGTGCTTTTCTACATCCTACATTGCCACTCACTGCCTATCCTAATTGAGACCCTCCGATTCACACCACCCCGTGATGTTTTTCTCACTCCTACTAGTGAATGTAATATAACACACACCCATACAATGCGCACCACCGCGTGATGTTTTTCTCACTCCTACTCGTGAATGTAATGTAACACACACCCATACAATGCGCACAACCCCGCGATGTTTTTCAGAAACCTATCCTACATTGCCACTGCATGTTCCCTGACCTCCCCATGCTGACCACCCCGCGGTGCTTTTCTCTATCCTACATTGCCACTCACTGCCTATCCTAATTCAGACCCTCCGATTCACACCACCCCGTGATGTTTTTCTCACTGCTACTAGTGAATGTAATGTAACACAAACCCATACAATCGCACCACCCCGCGATGTTTTTGGAAACCTATCCTACATTGCCACTGCATGTTCCCTGACCTCCCCATGCTGACCACCCCGCGGTGCTTTTCTACATCCTACATTGCCACTCACTGCCTATCCTAATTCAGACCCTCTGATTCACACCACCCCGTGATGTTTTTCTCACTCCTACTAGTGAATGTAATATAACACACACCCATACAATGCGCACCACCCCGTGATGTTTTTCTCACTCCTACTCGTGAATGTAATGTAACACACACCCATACAATGCGCAGCACCCCGCGATGATTTTCAGAAACCTATCCTACATTGCCACTGCATGTTCCCTGACCTCAACATGCTGACCACCCCGCGGTGCTTTTCTCCATCCTACATTGCCACTCACTGCCTATCCTAATTCAGACCTTCCGATTCACACCACCCCGCGATGTTTTTCTCATCCTACTAGTGAATGTAATTTAACACACACCCATACAATGCTCACCACCACGCGATGTTTTTCAGAAACCTATCCTACATTGCCACTGCATGTTCCCTGACCTCCCCATGCTGACCACCCCGCGGTGCTTTTCTCAATCCTACATTGCCACTCACTGCCTATCCTAATTCAGACCCTCCGATTCACACCACCCCGTGATGTTTTTCTCACTCCTACTAGTGAATGTAATGTAACACACACCCATACAATGCGCACCACTCCGTGATGTTTTTCTCACTCCTACTAGTGAATGTAATGTAACACACACCCATACAATGCGCACCACCCCGTGATGTTTTTCTCACTCCTACTAGTGAATGTAATGTAACACACACCCATACAATGCGCACCACCCCGCGATGTTTTTCAGAAACCTATCCTACATTGCCACTGCATGTTCCCTGACCTCCCCATGCTGACCACCCCGCGGTGCTTTTCTGCATCCTACATTGCCACTCACTGCCTATCCTAATTCAAACCCTCCGATTCACACCACCCCGTGATGTTTTTCTCACTCCTGCTAGTGAATGTAATGTAACACACACCCATACAATGCGCACCACCCTGTGATGTTTTTCTCACTCCTACTAGTGAATGTAATGTAACACACACCCATACAATGCGCACCACCCCGTGATGTTTTTCTCACTCCTACTAGTGAATGTAATGTAACACACACCCATACAATGCGCACCACCCCGCGATGTTTTTCAGAAACCTATGCTACATTGCCACTGCATGTTCCCTGACCTCCCCATGCTGACCACCCCGCGGTGCTTTTCTCCATCCTACATTGCCACTCACTGCCTATCTGAATTCAGACCCTCCGATTCACACCACCCCGTGATGTTTTTCACACTCCTACTAGTGAATGTAATGTAACACATACCCATACAATGCGCACCACCCCGCGATGTTTTTCTCAGTCCTACTAGTGAATGTAATGTAACACACACCCATACAATGCGCACCACCCCGTGATGTTTTTCTCACTCCTACTAGTGAATGTAATGTAACACACACCCATACAATGCGCACCACCCCGCGATGTTTTTCAGAAACCTATCCTACATTGCCACTGCATGTTCCCTGACCTCCCCATGCTGACCACCCGGCGGTGCATTTCTCTATCCTACATTGCCACTCACTGCCTATCCTAATTCAGACCCTCCGATTCACACCACCCCGTGATGTTTTTCTCACTGCTATTAGTGAATGTAATGTAACACACACCCATACAATGCGCACCACCCCGCGATGTTTTTCAGAAACCTATCCTACATTGCCACTGCATGTTCCCTGACTTCCCCATGCTAACCACCCCGCGGTGCTTTTCTCCATCCTACATTGCCACTCACTGCCTATCCTAATTCAGACACTCCGATTCACACCACCCCGTGATGTTTTTCTCACTCCTACTAGTGAATGTAATGTAACACACACCCATACAATGCGAACCACCCCGTGATGTTTTTCTCACTCCTACTAGTGAATGTAATGTAACACACACCCATACAATGCGCACCACCCCGTGATTTTTTTCTCACTCCTACTAGTGAATGTAATGTAACACACACGCATACAATGCGCACCACCCCGCGATGTTTTTCTCACTCCTACTCGTGAATGTAATGTAACACACACCCATACAATGCGCACAACCCCGCGATGTTTTTCAGAAACATATTCTACATTGCCACTGCATGTTCCCTGACCTCCCCATGCTGACCACCCCGCGGTGCTTTTCTCTATCCTACATTGCCACTCACTGCCTATCCTAATTCAGACCCTCCGATTCACACCACCCCGTGATGTTTTTCTCACTGCTACTAGTGAATGTAATGTAACACAAACCCATACAATGCGCTCCACCCCGCGATGTTTTTCGAAACCTATCCTACATTGCCATTGCATGTTCCCTGACCTCCCCATGCTGACCACCCCGCGGTGCTTTTCTACATCCTACATTGCCACTCACTGCCTATCCTAATTCAGACCCTCCGATTCACACCACCCCGTGATGTTTTTCTCACTCCTACTAGTGAATGTAATATAACACACACCCATACAATGCGCACCACCCCGTGATGTTTTTCTGACTCCTACTCGTGAATGTAATGTAACACACACCCATACAATGCGCACCACCCCGCGATGTTTTTCAGAAACCTATCCTACATTGCCACTGCATGTTCCATGACCTCAACATGCTGACCACCCCGCGGTGCTTTTCTCCATCCTACATTGCCACTCACTGCCTATCCTAATTCAGACCTTCCGATTCACACCACCCCGCGATGTTTTTCTCATCCTACTAGTGAATGTAATTTAACACACACCCATACAATGCTCACCACCACGCGATGTTTTTCAGAAACCTATCCTACATTGCCACTGCATGTTCCCTGACCTCCCCATGCTGACCACCCCGCGGTGCTTTTCTCCATCCTACATTGCCACTCACTGCCTATCCTAATTCAGACCCTCCGATTCACACCACCCCGTGATGTTTTTCTCACTCCTACTAGTGAATGTAATGTAACACACACCCATACAATGCGCACCACTCCGTGATGTTTTTCTCACTCCTACTAGTGAATGTAATGTAACACACACCCATACAATGCGCACCACCCCGTGATGTTTTTCTCACTCCTACTAGTGAATGTAATGTAACACACACCCATACAATGCGCACCACCCCGCGATGTTTTTCAGAAACCTATCCTACATTGCCACTGCATGTTCCCTGACCTCCCCATGCTGACCACCCCGCGGTGCTTTTCTGCATCCTACATTGCCACTCACTGCCTATCCTAATTCAAACCCTCCGATTCACACCACCCCGTGATGTTTTTCTCACTCCTACTAGTGAATGTAATGTAACACACACCCATACAATGCGCACCACCCTGTGATGTTTTTCTCATTCCTACTAGTGAATGTAATGTAACACACACCCATACAATGCACACCACCCCGTGATGTTTTTCTCACTCCTACTAGTGAGTGTAATGTAACACACACCATTACAATGCGCACCACCCTGTGATGTTTTTCTCACTCCTACTTGTGAATGTAATGTAACACACACCCATACAATGCACACGACCCCGCGATGTTTTTCAGAAACCTATCCTACATTGCCACTGCATGTTCTCTGTCCTGCCCATGCTGACCACCCCTCAGTGCTTTTCTCCATCCTACATTGCCACTCACTGCCTATCCTAATTCAGACCCTCCGATTCACACCACCCCGTGATGTTTTTCTCACTCCTACTAGTGAATGTAATTTAACACACACCCATACAATGCGCACCACCCCGCGATGTTTTTCAGAAACCTATCCTACATTGCCACTGCATGTTCCCTGACCTCCCCATGCTGACCACCCCGCGGTGCTTTTCTCCATCCTACATTGCCACTCACTGCCTATCCTAATTCAGACACTCTGATTCACACCACCCCGTGATGTTTTTGTCACTCCTACTAGTGAATGTAATGTAACACACACCCATACAATGCGCACCACTCCGTGATGTTTTTCTTACTCCTACTAGTGAATGTAATGTAACACACAGCCATACAATGCGCACCACCCCGTGATTTTTTTCTCACTCCTACTAGTGAATGTAATGTAACACACACGCATACAATGCGCACGACCCCGCGATGTTTTTCAGAGACCTATCCTACATTGCCACTGCATGTTCCCTGACCTCCCCATGCTGACCACCCCGCGGTACTTTTCTCCATCCTATATTGCCACTCACTGCCTATCCTAATTCAGACACTCCGATTCACACCACCCCGTGATGTTTTTCTCACTCCTACTAGTGAATGTAATGTAACACACACCCATACAATGCGCACCACCCCGTGATGTTTTTCTCACTCCTACTACTGAATGTAATGTAACACACACCCATACAATGCGCACCACCCCGTGATGTTTTTCTCACTCCTACTAGTGAATGTAATGTAACACATACCCATACAATGCGCACCACCCCGCGATGTTTTTCGAAACCTATCCTACATTGCCACTGCATGTTCCCTGACCTCCCCATGCTGACCATCCCGCGGTGCTTTTCTACATCCTACATTGCCACTCACTGCCTATCCTAATTGAGACCCTCCGATTCACACCACACCGTGATGTTTTTCTCACTCCTACTAGTGAATGTAATATAACACACACCCATACAATGCGCACCACCGCGTGATGTTTTTCTCACTCCTACTCGTGAATGTAATGTAACACACACCCATACAATGCGCACAACCCCGCGATGTTTTTCAGAAACCTATCCTACATTGCCACTGCATGTTCCCTGACCTCCCCATGCTGACCACCCCGCGGTGCTTTTCTCTATCCTACATTGCCACTCACTGCCTATCCTAATTCAGACCCTCCGATTCACACCACCCCGTGATGTTTTTCTCACTGCTACTAGTGAATGTAATGTAACACAAACCCATACAATGCGCACCACCCCGCGATGTTTTTGGAAACCTATCCTACATTGCCACTGCATGTTCCCTGACCTCCCCATGCTGACCACCCCGCGGTGCTTTTCTACATCCTACATTGCCACTCACTGCCTATCCTAATTCAGACCCTCTGATTCACACCACCCCGTGATGTTTTTCTCACTCCTACTAGTGAATGTAATATAACACACACCCATACAATGCGCACCACCCCGTGATGTTTTTCTCACTCCTACTCGTGAATGTAATGTAACACACACCCATACAATGCGCAGCACCCCGCGATGTTTTTCAGAAACCTATCCTACATTGCCACTGCATGTTCCCTGACCTCAAAATGCTGACCACCCCGCGGTGCTTTTCTCCATCCTACATTGCCACTCACTGCCTATCCTAATTCAGACCTTCCGATTCACACCACCCCGCGATGTTTTTCTCATCCTACTAGTGAATGTAATTTAACACACACCCATACAATGCTCACCACCACGCGATGTTTTTCAGAAACCTATCCTACATTGCCACTGCATGTTCCCTGACCTCCCCATGCTGACCACCCCGCGGTGCTTTTCTCAATCCTACATTGCCACTCACTGCCTATCCTAATTCAGACCCTCCGATTCACACCACCCCGTGATGTTTTTCTCACTCCTACTAGTGAATGTAATGTAACACACACCCATACAATGCGCACCACTCCGTGATGTTTTTCTCACTCCTACTAGTGAATGTAATGTAACACACACCCATACAATGCGCACCACCCCGTGATGTTTTTCTCACTCCTACTAGTGAATGTAATGTAACACACACCCATACAATGCGCACCACCCCGCGATGTTTTTCAGAAACCTATCCTACATTGCCACTGCATGTTCCCTGACCTCCCCATGCTGACCACCCCGCGGTGCTTTTCTGCATCCTACATTGCCACTCACTGCCTATCCTAATTCAAACCCTCCGATTCACACCACCCCGTGATGTTTTTCTCACTCCTACTAGTGAATGTAATGTAACACACACCCATACAATGCGCACCACCCTGTGATGTTTTTCTCACTCCTACTAGTGAATGTAATGTAACACACACCCATACAATGCGCACCACCCCGTGATGTTTTTCTCACTCCTACTAGTGAATGTAATGTCACACACACCCATACAATGCGCACCACCCCGCGATGTTTTTCAGAAACCTATGCTACATTGCCACTGCATGTTCCCTGACCTCCCCATGCTGACCACCCCGCGGTGCTTTTCTCCATCCTACATTGCCACTCACTGCCTATCTGAATTCAGACCCTCCGATTCACACCACCCCGTGATGTTTTTCACACTCCTACTAGTGAATGTAATGTAACACATACCCATACAATGCGCACCACCCCGCGATGTTTTTCTCAGTCCTACTAGTGAATGAAATGTAACACACACCCATACAATGCGCACCACCCCGTGATGTTTTTCTCACTCCTACTAGTGAATGTAATGTAACACACACCCATACAATGCGCACCACCCCGCGATGTTTTTCAGAAACCTATCCTACATTGCCACTGCATGTTCCCTGACCTCCCCATGCTGACCACCCGGCGGTGCTTTTCTCTATCCTACATTGCCACTCACTGCCTATCCTAATTCAGACCCTCCGATTCACACCACCCCGTGATGTTTTTCTCACTGCTACTAGTGAATGTAATGTAACACACACCCATACAATGCGCACCACCCCGCGATGTTTTTCAGAAACCTATCCTACATTGCCACTGCATGTTCCCTGACCTCAACATGCTGACCACCCCGCGGTGCTTTTCTCCATCCTACATTGCCACTCACTACCTATCCTAATTCAGACCCTCCGAATCACACCACCCCGTGATGTTTTTGTCACTCCTACTAGTGAATGTAATGTAACACACACCCATACAATGCGCACCACCCCGTGATGATTTTCTCACTCCTACTAGTGAATGTAATGTAACACACACCCATACAATGCGCACCACCCCGTGATGTTTTTCTCACTCCTACTAGTGAATGTAATGTAACACATACCCATACAATGCGCACCACCCCGCGATGTTTTTCGAAACCTATCCTACATTGCCACTGCATGTTCCCTGACCTCCCCATGCTGACCATCCCGCGGTGCTTTTCTACATCCTACATTGCCACTCACTGCCTATCCTAATTGAGACCCTCCAATTCACACCACCCCGTGATGTTTTTCTCACTCCTACTAGTGAATGTAATATAACACACACCCATACAATGCGCACCACCGCGTGATGTTTTTCTCACTCCTACTCGTGAATGTAATGTAACACACACTCATACAATGCGCACAACCCCGCGATGTTTTTCAGAAACCTATTCTACATTGCCACTGCATGTTCCCTGACCTCCCCATGCTGACCACCCCGCGGTGCTTTTCTCTATCCTACATTGCCACTCACTGCCTATCCTAATTCAGACCGTCCGATTCACACCACCCCGTGATGTTTTTCTCACTGCTACTAGTGAATGTAATGTAACACAAACCCATACAATGCGCTCCACCCCGCGATGTTTTTCGAAACCTATCCTACATTGCCATTGCATGTTCCCTGACCTCCCCATGCTGACCACCCCGCGGTGCTTTTCTACATCCTACATTGCCACTCACTGCCTATCCTAATTCAGACCCTCCGATTCACACCACCCCGTGATGTTTTTCTCACTCCTACTAGTGAATGTAATATAACACACACCCATACAATGCGCACCACCCCGTGATGTTTTTCTGACTCCTACTCGTGAATGTAATGTAACACACACCCATACAATGCGCACCACCCCGCGATGTTTTTCAGAAACCTATCCTACATTGCCACTGCATGTTCCATGACCTCAACATGCTGACCACCCCGCGGTGCTTTTCTCCATCCTACATTGCCACTCACTGCCTATCCTAATTCAGACCTTCCGATTCACACCACCCCGCGATGTTTTTCTCATCCTACTAGTGAATGTAATTTAACACACACCCATACAATGCTCACCACCACGCGATGTTTTTCAGAAACCTATCCTACATTGCCACTGCATGTTCCCTGACCTCCCCATGCTGACCACCCCGCGGTGCTTTTCTCCATCCTACATTGCCACTCACTGCCTATCCTAATTCAGACCCTCCGATTCACACCACCCCGTGATGTTTTTCTCACTCCTACTAGTGAATGTAATGTAACACACACCCATACAATGCGCACCACTCCGTGATGTTTTTCTCACTCCTACTAGTGAATGTAATGTAACACACACCCATACAATGCGCACCACCCCGTGATGTTTTTCTCACTCCTACTAGTGAATGTAATGTAACACACACCCATACAATGCGCACCACCCCGCGATGTTTTTCAGAAACCTATCCTACATTGCCACTGCATGTTCCCTGACCTCCCCATGCTGACCACCCCGCGGTGCTTTTCTGCATCCTACATTGCCACTCACTGCCTATCCTAATTCAAACCCTCCGATTCACACCACCCCGTGATGTTTTTCTCACTCCTACTAGTGAATGTAATGTAACACACACCCATACAATGCGCACCACCCTGTGATGTTTTTCTCACTCCTACTAGTGAATGTAATGTAACACACACCCATACAATGCGCACCACCCCGTGATGTTTTTCTCACTCCTACTAGTGAATGTAATGTAACACACACGCATACAATGCGCACCACCCCGCGATGTTTTTCAGAAACCTATCCTACATTGCCACTGCATGTTCCCTGACCACCGCATGCTGACCACCCTGCGGTACTTTTCTCCATCCTACATTGCCACTCACTGCCTATCCTATTTCAGAACCTCCGAATCACACCACCCCGTGATGATTTTCTCACTCCTACTAGTGAATGTAATGTAACACACACCCATACAATGCGCACCACCACGCGATGTTTTTCAGAAACCTATCCTACATTGCCACTGCATGTTCCCTGACCTCCCCATGCTGAGCACCACGCGGTGCTTTTCTCCATCCTACATTGCCACTCACTGCCTATCCTAATTCAGACCCTCCGATTCACAACACCCCGTGTTGTTTTTCTCACTCCTACTAGTGAATGTAATGTAACACACACCAATACAATGCGCACCACTCCGTGATGTTTTTCTCACTCCTACTAGTGAATGTAATGTAACACACACCCATACAATGCGCACCACCCCGTGATGTTTTTCTCACTCCTACAAGTGAATGTAATGTAACACACACCCATACAATGCGCACCACCCCGCGATGTTTTTCAGAAACCTATCCTACATTGCCACTGCATGTTCCCTGACCTCCCCATGCTGACCAGCCCGCGGTGCTTTTCTCCATCCTACATTGCCACTCACTGCCTATCCTAATTCAGACCCTCCGATTCACACCACCCCGTGATGTTTTTCTCATTCCTACTAGTGAATGTAATGTAACACACACCCATACAATGCACACCACCCCGTGATGTTTTTCTCACTCCTACTAGTGAGTGTAATGTAACACACACCATTACAATGCGCACCACCCTGTGATGTTTTTCTCACTCCTACTTGTGAATGTAATGTAACACACACCCATACAATGCACACGACCCCGCGATGTTTTTCAGAAACCTATCCTACATTGCCACTGCATGTTCTCTGTCCTGCCCATGCTGACCACCCCTCAGTGCTTTTCTCCATCCTACATTGCCACTCACTGCCTATCCTAATTCAGACCCTCCGATTCACACCACCCCGTGATGTTTTTCTCACTCCTACTAGTGAATGTAATTTAACACACACCCATACAATGCGCACCACCCCGCGATGTTTTTCAGAAACCTATCCTACATTGCCACTGCATGTTCCCTGACCTCCCCATGCTGACCACCCCGCGGTGCTTTTCTCCATCCTACATTGCCACTCACTGCCTATCCTAATTCAGACACTCTGATTCACACCACCCCGTGATGTTTTTGTCACTCCTACTAGTGAATGTAATGTAACACACACCCATACAATGCGCACCACTCCGTGATGTTTTTCTTACTCCTACTAGTGAATGTAATGTAACACACAGCCATACAATGCGCACCACCCCGTGATTTTTTTCTCACTCCTACTAGTGAATGTAATGTAACACACACGCATACAATGCGCACGACCCCGCGATGTTTTTCAGAGACCTATCCTACATTGCCACTGCATGTTCCCTGACCTCCCCATGCTGACCACGCCGCGGTACTTTTCTCCATCCTATATTGCCACTCACTGCCTATCCTAATTCAGACACTCCGATTCACACCACCCCGTGATGTTTTTCTCACTCCTACTACTGAATGTAATGTAACACACACCCATACAATGCGCACCACCCCGTGATGTTTTTCTCACTCCTACTAGTGAATGTAATGTAACACATACCCATACAATGCGCACCACCCCGCGATGTTTTTCGAAACCTATCCTACATTGCCACTGCATGTTCCCTGACCTCCCCATGCTGACCATCCCCCGGTGCTTTTCTACATCCTACATTGCCACTCACTGCCTATCCTAATTGAGACCCTCCGATTCACACCACCCCGTGATGTTTTTCTCACTCCTACTAGTGAATGTAATATAACACACACCCATACAATGCGCACCACCGCGTGATGTTTTTCTCACTCCTACTCGTGAATGTAATGTAACACACACCCATACAATGCGCACAACCCCGCGATTTTTTTTCAGAAACCTATCCTACATTGCCACTGCATGTTCCCTGACCTCCCCATGCTGACCACCCCGCGGTGCTTTTCTCTATCCTACATTGCCACTCACTGCCTATCCTAATTCAGACCCTCCGATTCACACCACCCCGTGATGTTTTTCTCACTGCTACTAGTGAATGTAATGTAACACAAACCCATACAATGCGCACCACCCCGCGATGTTTTTGGAAACCTATCCTACATTGCCACTGCATGTTCCCTGACCTCCCCATGCTGACCACCCCGCGGTGCTTTTCTACATCCTACATTGCCACTCACTGCCTATCCTAATTCAGACCCTCTGATTCACACCACCCCGTGATGTTTTTCTCACTCCTACTAGTGAATGTAATATAACACACACCCATACAATGCGCACCACCCCGTGATGTTTTTCTCACTCCTACTCGTGAATGTAATGTAACACACACCCATACAATGCGCAGCACCCCGCGATGTTTTTCAGAAACCTATCCTACATTGCCACTGCATGTTCCCTGACCTCAACATGCTGACCACCCCGCGGTGCTTTTCTCCATCCTACATTGCCACTCACTGCCTATCCTAATTCAGACCTTCCGATTCACACCACCCCGCGATGTTTTTCTCATCCTACTAGTGAATGTAATTTAACACACACCCATACAATGCTCACCACCACGCGATGTTTTTCAGAAACCTATCCTACATTGCCACTGCATGTTCCCTGACCTCCCCATGCTGACCACCCCGCGGTGCTTTTCTCAATCCTACATTGCCACTCACTGCCTATCCTAATTCAGACCCTCCGATTCACACCACCCCGTGATGTTTTTCTCACTCCTACTAGTGAATGTAATGTAACACACACCCATACAATGCGCACCACTCCGTGATGTTTTTCTCACTCCTACTAGTGAATGTAATGTAACACACACCCATACAATGCGCACCACCCCGTGATGTTTTTCTCACTCCTACTAGTGAATGTAATGTAACACACACCCATACAATGCGCACCACCCCGCGATGTTTTTCAGAAACCTATCCTACATTGCCACTGCATGTTCCCTGACCTCCCCATGCTGACCACCCCGCGGTGCTATTCTGCATCCTACATTGCCACTCACTGCCTATCCTAATTCAAACCCTCCGATTCACACCACCCCGTGATGTTTTTCTCACTCCTACTAGTGAATGTAATGTAACACACACCCATACAATGCGCTCCACCCTGTGATGTTTTTCTCACTCCTACTAGTGAATGTAATGTAACACACACCCATACAATGCGCACCACCCCGTGATGTTTTTCTCAGTCCTACTAGTGAATGTAATGTCACACACACCCATACAATGCGCACCACCCCGCAATGTTTTTCAGAAACCTATGCTACATTGCCACTGCATGTTCCCTGACCTCCCCATGCTGACCACCCCGCGGTGCTTTTCTCCATCCTACATTGCCACTCACTGCCTATCTTAATTCAGACCCTCCGATTCACACCACCCCGTGATGTTTTTCACACTCCTACTAGTGAATGTAATGTAACACATACCCATACAATGCGCACCACCCCGCGATGTTTTTCTCAGTCCTACTAGTGAATGTAATGTAACACACACCCATACAATGCGCACCACCCCGTGATGTTTTTCTCACTCCTACTAGTGAATGTAATGTAACACACACCCATACAATGCGCACCACCCCGCGATGTTTTTCAGAAACCTATCCTACATTGCCACTGCATGTTCCCTGACCTCCCCATGCTGACCACCCGGCGGTGCTTTTCTCTATCCTACATTGCCACTCACTGCCTATCCTAATTCAGACCCTCCGATTCACACCACCCCGTGATGTTTTTCTCACTGCTACTAGTGAATGTAATGTAACACACACCCATACAATGCGCACCACCCCGCGATGTTTTTCAGAAACCTATCCTACATTGCCACTGCATGTTCCCTGACCTCAACATGCTGACCACCCCGCGGTGCTTTTCTCCATCCTACATTGCCACTCACTGCCTATCCTAATTCAGACCCTCCGAATCACACCACCCCGTGATGTTTTTCTCACTCCTACTAGTGAATGTAATGTAACACACACCCATACAATGCGCACCACCCCGTGATGATTTTCTCACTCCTACTAGTGAATGTAATGTAACACACACCCATACAATGCGCACCACCCCGTGATGTTTTTCTCACTCCTACTAGTGAATGTAATGTAACACATACCCATACAATGCGCACCACCCCGCGATGTTTTTCGAAACCTATCCTACATTGCCACTGCATGTTCCCTGACCTCCCCATGCTGACCATCCCGCGGTGCTTTTCTACATCCTACATTGCCACTCACTGCCTATCCTAATTGAGACCCTCCAATTCACACCACCCCGTGATGTTTTTCTCACTCCTACTAGTGAATGTAATATAACACACACCCATACAATGCGCACCACCGCGTGATGTTTTTCTCACTCCTACTCGTGAATGTAATGTAACACACACCCATACAATGCGCACAACCCCGCGATTTTTTTCAGAAACCTATTCTACATTGCCACTGCATGTTCCCTGACCTCCCCATGCTGACCACCCCGCGGTGCTTTTCTCTATCCTACATTGCCACTCACTGCCTATCCTAATTCAGACCCTCCGATTCACACCACCCCGTGATGTTTTTCTCACTGCTACTAGTGAATGTAATGTAACACAAACCCATACAATGCGCTCCACCCCGCGATGTTTTTCGAAACTTATCCTACATTGCCATTGCATGTTCCCTGACCTCCCCATGCTGACCACACCGCGGTGCTTTTCTACATCCTACATTGCCACTCACTGCCTATCCTAATTCAGACCCTCCGATTCACACCACCCCGTGATGTTTTTCTCACTCCTACTAGTGAATGTAATATAACACACACCCATACAATGCGCACCACCCCGTGATGTTTTTCTGACTCCTACTCATGAATGTAATGTAACACACACCCATACAATGCGCACCACCCCGCGATGTTTTTCAGAAACCTATCCTACATTGCCACTGCATGTTCCATGACCTCAACATGCTGACCACCCCGCGGTGCTTTTCTCCATCCTACATTGCCACTCACTGCCTATCCTAATTCAGACCTTCCGATTCACACCACCCCGCGATGTTTTTCTCATCCTACTAGTGAATGTAATTTAACACACACCCATACAATGCTCACCACCACGCGATGTTTTTCAGAAACCTATCCTACATTGCCACTGCATGTTCCCTGACCTCCCCATGCTGACCACCCCGCGGTGCTTTTCTCCATCCTACATTGCCACTCACTGCCTATCCTAATTCAGACCCTCCGATTCACACCACCCCGTGATGTTTTTCTCACTCCTACTAGTGAATGTAATGTAACACACACCCATACAATGCGCACCACTCCGTGATGTTTTTCTCACTCCTACTAGTGAATGTAATGTAACACACACCCATACAATGCGCACCACCCCGTGATGTTTTTCTCACTCCTACTAGTGAATGTAATGTAACACACACCCATACAATGCGCACCACCCCGCGATGTTTTTCAGAAACCTATCCTACATTGCCACTGCATGTTCCCTGACCTCCCCATGCTGACCACCCCGCGGTGCTTTTCTGCATCCTACATTGCCACTCACTGCCTATCCTAATTCAAACCCTCCGATTCACACCACCCCGTGATGTTTTTCTCACTCCTACTAGTGAATGTAATGTAACACACACCCATACAATGCGCACCACCCTGTGATGTTTTTCTCACTCCTACTAGTGAATGTAATGTAACACACACCCATACAATGCGCACCACCCCGTGATGTTTTTCTCACTCCTACTAGTGAATGTAATGTAACACACACCCGTACAATGTGCACCACCCCATGATGTTTTTCTCACTCCTACTAGTGAATGTAATGTAACACACACCCATACAAGGCGCATCAAACCGTGATGTTTTTCTCACTCCTACTAGTGAATGTAATGTAACACACACCCATGCAATGCGCACCACCCCGCGATATTTTTCAGAAACCTATCCTACATTGCCACTGCATGTTCCCTTACCTCCCCATGCTGACCAGCCCGCGGTGCTTTTCTCCATCCTACATTGCCACTCACTGCCTATCCTAATTCAGACCCTCTGATTCACACCACCCCGTGATGTTTTTCTCACTCCTACTAGTGAATGTAATGTAACACACACCCATACAATGCGCACCACCCCGTGATGTTTTTCTCAGTCCTACTAGTGAACGTAATGTAACACACACCCATACAATGCGCACCACCCCGTGATGTTTTTCTCACTCCTACTAGTGAATGTAATGTAACACACACCCATACAATGCTCACCACCCCGAGATGTTTTTCAGAAACCTGTCCTACATTGCCACTGCATTTTCCCTGACCTCCCCATGCTGACCACCACGCGGTGCTTTTCTCTATCCTACATTGCCACTCACTGCCTATCCTAATTCAGACCCTCCGATTCACACCACCCCGTGATGTTTTTCTCACTGCTACTTGTGAATGTAATGTAACACACACCCATACAATGCGCACCACCCCGCGATGTTTTTCGAAACCTATCCTACATTGCCACTGCATGTTCTCTGTCCTGCCCATGCTGACCACCCCTCAGTGCTTTTCTCCATCCTACATTGCCACTCACTGCCTATCCTAATTCAGACCCTCCGATTCACACCACCCCGTGATTTTTTTCTCACTCCTACTAGTGAATGTAATGTAACACACACCCGTACAATGCGCACCACCCCATGATGTTTTTCTCACTCCTACTAGTGAATGTAATGTAACACACACCCATACAATGCGCACCACCCCGTGATGTTTTTCTCACTCCTACTAGTGAATGTAATGTAACACACACCCATACAATGCGCACCACCCCGTGATGTTTTTCTCACGCCTACTAGTGAATGTAATGTAACACACACCCATACAATGCGCACCACCCCGTGATGATTTTCTCACTCCGAATAGTGAATGTAATGTAACACACACCCATACAATGCGCACCACCCCGTGATGTTTTTCTCACTCCTACTAGTGAATGTAATGTAACACACACCCATACAATGCACACGACCCCGCGATGTTTTTCAGAAACCTATCCTACATTGCCACTGCATGTTCTCGGTCCTCCCCATACTGACCACCCCTCAGTGCTTTTCTCCATCCTACATTGCCACTCACTGCCTATCCTAATTCAGACCCTCCGATTCACACCACTCCGTGAAGTTTTTCTCACTCCTACTAGTGAATGTAATTTAACACACACCCATACATTGCGCACCACCCCGTGTTGTTTTTCTCACTGGTACTAGTGAATGTAGTGTAACACACACCCATACAATGCGCACAACCCCGTGATGTTTTTCTCACTCCTACTAGTGAATGTAATGTAACACACACCCATACAATGCGCACCACCTCGCGATGTTTTTCAGAAACCTATCCTACATTGCCACTGCATGTTCCCTGACCTCCCCATGCTGACCACACCGCGGTGCTTTTCTCCATCCTACATTGCCACTCACTGCCTATCCTAATTCAGAACCTCCGATTCACACCACCCCGTGATGTTTTTCTCACTCCTACTAGTGAATGTAATGTAACACAGACCATACAATGCGCACCACCCCGTGATGTTTTTCTCACTCCTACTAGTGAATGTAATGTAACACACACCCATACAATGCGCACCACCCCGTGATGTTTTTCTCACTCCTACTAGTGAATGTAATGTAACACACACCCATACAATGCGCACCACCCCGCGATGTTTTTCAGAAACCTATCCTACATTGCCACTGCATGTTCCCTGACCTCCCCATGCTGACCAGCCCGCGGTGCTTTTCTCCATCCTACATTGCCACTCACTGCCTATCCTAATTCAGACCCTCTGATTCACACCACCCCGTGATGTTTTTCTCATTCCTACTAGTGAATGTAATGTAACACACACCCATACAATGCGCACCACCCCGTGATGTTTTTCTCACTCCTACTAGTGAATGTAATGTAACACACACGCATACAATGCGCACCACCCCGCGATGTTTTTCAGAGACCTATCCTACATTGCCACTGCATGTTCCCTGACCTCCCCATGCTGACCACCCCGCGGTACTTTTCTCCATCCTATATTGCCACTCACTGAATATCTTAATTCAGAACCTCCGATTCACACCACCCCGTGATATTTTTCTCACTCCTACTAGTGAATGTAATGTAACACACACCCATACAATGCGCACCACACTGTGATGTTTTTCTCACTCCTACTAGTGAATGTAATGTAATACACACCCATACAATGCGCACCACCCCGCGATGTTTTTCAGAAACCTATCCTACATTGCCACTGCATGTTCCCTGACCTCCCCATGCTGACCACCCCGCGGTGCTTTTCTCCATCCTACATTGCCACTCACTGCCTATCTTAATTCAGACCCTCCGATTCACACCACCCCGTGATGTTTTTCTCACTGCTACTAGTGAATGTAATGTAACACACACCCATACAATGCGCACCACCCCGCGATGTTTTTCAGAAACCTATCCTACATTGCCACTGCGTTTTCCCTGACCTCCCCATGCTGACCACCACGCGGTGCTTTTCTCTATCCTACATTGCCACTCACTGCCTATCCTAATTCAGACCCTCCGATTCACACCACCCCGTGATGTTTTTCTCACTGCTACTAGTGAATGTAATGTAACACACACCCATACAATGCGCACCACCCCGTGATGTTTTTCTCACTACTACTAGTGAATGTAATGTAACACACACCCATACAATGCGCACCACCCCGCGATGTTTTTCAGAAACCTATCCTACATTGCCACTGCTTGTTCCCTGACCTCCCCATGCTGACCACCCCGCGGTGCTTTTCTCCTTCCAACATTGCCACTCACTGCCTATCCTAATTCAGACCCTCCGATTCACACCACCCCGTGATGTTTTTCTCTCTCCTACTAGTGAATGTAATGTAACACACACCCATACAATGCGCACGACCCCGTGATGTTTTTCTCACTCCTACTAGTGAATGTAATGTAACACACACCCATACAATGCGCACCACCCCGCGATGTTTTTCAAAACCTATCCTACATTGCCACTGCATGTTCCCTGACCTCCCCATGCTGACCACCCCGCGGTGCCTTTCGCCATCCTACATTGCCACTCACTGCCTATCCTAATTCAGACCCTCCGATTCACACCACCCCGTGATGTTTTTCTCACTCCTACTAGTGAATGTAATGTGACACACACCCATACAATGCGCTCCACCCCGTGATGTTTTTATCACTCCTACTAGTGAATGTAATGTAACACACACCCATACAATGCGCACCACTCCATGATGTTTTTCTCACTCCTACTAGTGAATGTAATGTAACACACACCCATACAATGCGCACCACTCCATGATGTTTTTCTCACTCCTACTAGTGAATGTAATGTAACACACACCCATACAATGCGCACCACCCCGTGATGTTTTTCTCACTCCTACTAGTGAATGTAATGTAACACACACCCATACAATGCGCACCACCCCGTGATGTTTTTCTCACTCCTACTAGTGAATGTAATGTAACACACACCCATACAATGCGCACCACTCCGTGATGTTTTTCTCACTCCTACTAGTGATGGTAATGTAACACACACCCATACAATGCGCACCACCCCGTGATGTTTTTCTCACTCCTACTAGTGAATGTAATGTAACACACACCCATACAATGCGCACCACCCCGCGATGTTTTTCAGAAACCTATCCTACATTGCCACTGCATGTTCCCTGACCTCCCCATGCTGACCAGCCCGCGGTGCTTTTCTCCATCCTACATTGCCACTCACTGCCTATCCTAATTCAGACCCTCCGATTCACACCACCCTGTGATGTTTTTCTCACTCCTACTAGTGAATGTAATGTAACACACACCCATACAATGCGCACCACCCCGTGATGATTTTCTCACTCCGACTAGTGAATGTAAAGTAACACACACCCATACAATGCGCACCACCCCGTGATGTTTTTCTTACTCCTACTAGTGAATGTAATGTAACACACACCCATACAATGCACACCACCCCGCGATGTTTTTCAGAAACCTATCCTACATTGCCACTGCATGTTCCCTGACCTCCCCATGCTGACCAGCCCGCGGTGCTTTTCTCCATCCTACATTGCCACTCACTGCCGATCCTAATTCAGACCCTCCGATTCACACCACCCCGTGATGTTTTTCTCACTCCTACTAGTGAATGTAATGTAACACACACCCATACAATGCGCACCACCCCGTGATGATTTTCTCACTCCGACTAGTGAATGTAAAGTAACACACACCCATACAATGCGCCCCACCCAGTGATGTTTTTCTCACTCCTACTAGTGAATGTAATGTAACACACACCCATACAATGCACACCACCAGGCGATGTTTTTCAGAAACCTATCCTACATTGCCACTGCATGTTCCCTGACCTCCCCATGCTGACCACCCCGCGGTGATTTTATCCATCCTACATTGCCACTCACTGCCTATCCTAATTCAGACCCTCCGATTCACACCACCCCGTGATGTTTTTCTCACTCCTACTAGTGAATGTAATGTAACACACACCCATACAATGCGCACCACCCCGTGATGTTTTTCTCACTCCTACTAGTGAATGTTATGTAACACACACCCATACAATGCGCACCACCCCGTGATGATTTTCTCACTCCTACTAGTGAATGTAATGTAACACACACCCATGCAATGCGCACCACCCCGTGATGTTTTTCTCACTCCTACTAGTGAATGTAATGTAACACACACCCATACAATGCGCACCACCCCGTGATGTTTTTCTCACTCCTACTAGTGAATGTAATGTAACACACACCCATACAATGCGCACCACTCCGTGATGTTTTTCTCACTCCTACTAGTGATGGTAATGTAACACACACCCATACAATGCGCACCACCCCGTGATGTTTTTCTCACTCCTACTAGTGAATGTAATGTAACACACACCCATACAATGCGCACCACCCCGCGATGTTTTTCAGAAACCTATCGTACATTGCCACTGCATGTTCCCTGACCTCCCCATGCTGACCAGCCCGCGGTGCTTTTCTCCATCCTACATTGCCACTCACTGCCTATCCTAATTCAGACCCTCCGATTCACACCACCCTGTGATGTTTTTCTCACTCCTACTAGTGAATGTAATGTAACACACACCCATACAATGCGCACCACCCCGTGATGATTTTCTCACTCCGACTAGTGAATGTAAAGTAACACACACCCATACAATGCGCACCACCCCGTGATGTTTTTCTTACTCCTACTAGTGAATGTAATGTAACACACACCCATACAATGCACACCACCCCGCGATGTTTTTCAGAAACCTATCCTACATTGCCACTGCATGTTCCCTGACCTCCCCATGCTGACACCCCGCGGTGATTTTATCCATCCTACATTGCCACTCACTGCCTATCCTAATTCAGACCCTCCGATTCACACCACCCCGTGATGTTTTTCTCACTCCTACTAGTGAATGTAATGTGACACACACCCATACAATGCGCACCACCCCGTGATGTTTTTCTCACTCCTAGTAGTGAATGTAATGTAACACACACCCATACAATGCGCACCACCCCGCGATGTTTTTCAGAAACCTATCCTACATTGCCACTGCATGTTCCTTGACTTCCTCATGCTGACCACCCCGCGGTGCCTTTCGCCATCCTACATTGCCACTCACTGCCTATCCTAATTCAGACCCTCCAATTAACACCACCCCGCCATGTTTTTCTCATCCTACTAGTGAATGTAATTTAACACACACCCATACAATGCGCACCACCACGCGATGTTTTTCAGAAACCTATCCTACATTGCCACTGCATGTTCCCTGACCTCCCCATTCTGACCACCCCGCGGTGCTTTTCTCCATCCTACATTGCCACTCACTGCCTATCCTAATTCAGACCCTCCGATTCACACCACCCCGTGTTGTTTTTCTCACTCCTACTAGTGAATGTAATGTAACACACACCAATACAATGCGCACCACTCCGTGATGTTTTTCTCACTCCTACTAGTGAATGTCATGTAACACACACCCATACAATGCGCACCACCCCGTGATGTTTTTCTCACTCCTACAAGTGAATGTAATGTAACACACACCTATACAATGCGCACCACCCCGCGATGTTTTTCAGAAACGTATCCTACATTGCCACTGCATGTTCCCTGACCTCCACATGCTGACCAGCCCGCGGTGCTTTTCTCCATCCTACATTGCCACTAACTGCCTATCCTAATTCAGACCCACCGATTCACACCACCCCGTGATGTTTTTCTCATTCCTACTAGTGAATGTAATGTAACACACACCCATACAATGCGCACCACCCCGTGATGTTTTTCTCACTCCTACTAGTGAATGTAATGTAACACACACCATTACAATGCGCACCACCCCGTGATGTTTCTCTCTCACTCCTACTAGTGAATGTAATGTAACACACACCCATACAATGCACAGGACCCCGCGATGTTTTTCAGAAACCTATCCTACATTGCCACTGCATGTTCTCTGTCCTGCCCATGCTGACCACCCCTCAGTGCTTTTCTCCATCCTACATTGCCACTCACTGCCTATCCTAATTCAGACCCTCCGATTCACACCACCCCGTGATGTTTTTCTCACTCCTACTAGTGAATGTAATTTAACACACACCCATACAATGCGCACCACCCCGCGCTGTTTTTCAGAAACCTATCCTACATTGCCACTGCATGTTCCCTGACCTCCCCATGCTGACCACCCCGCGGTGCTTTTCTCCATCCTACATTGCCACTCACTGCCTATCCTAATTCAGACACTCCGATTCACACCACCCCGTGATGTTTTTCTCACTCCTACTAGTGAATGTAATGTAACACACACCCATACAATGCGCACCACCCCGTGATGTTTTTCTCACTCCTACTAGTGAATGTAATGTAACACACACCCATAAAATGCGCACCAGCCCGCGATGTTTTTCAGAAACCTATGCTACATTGCCACTGCATGTTCCCTGACCTCCCCATGCTGACCAGCCCGCGGTGCTTTTCTCCATCCTACATTTCCACTCACTGCCTATCCTAATTCAGACCCTCCGATTCACACCACCCTGTGATGTTTTTCTCACTCCTACTAGTGAATGTAATGTAACACACACCCATACAATGCGCACCACCCCGTGATGATTTTCTCACTCCGACTAGTGAATGTAAAGTAACACACACCCATACAATGCGCACCACCCCGTGATGTTTTTCTCACTCCTTCTAGTGAATGTAATGTAACACACACCCATACAATGCACACCACCCCGCGATGTTTTTCAGAAACCTATCCTACATTGCCACTGCATGTTCCCTGACCTCCCCATGCTGACCACCCCGCGGTGATTTTATCCATCCTACATTGCCACTCACTGCCTATCCTAATTCAGACCCTCCGATTCACACCACCCCGTGATGTTTTTCTCACTCCTACTAGTGAATGTAATGTGACACACACCCATACAATGCGCACCACCCCGTGATGTTTTTCTCACTCCTACTAGTGAATGTAATGTAACACACACCCATACAATGCGCACCACCCCGCGATGTTTTTCACAAACCTATCCTACATTGCCACTGCTTGTTCCCTGACCTCCCCATGCTGAGCACCCCGCGGTGCTTTTCTCCATCCTACATTGCCACTCACTGCCTATCCTAATTCAGACCCTCCGATTCACACCACCAAGCGTTGTTTTTCTCACTCCTACTAGTGAATGTAATGTAACACACACCCATACAATGCGCACCACCCCGTGATGTTTTTCTCACTCCTACAAGTGAATGTAATGTAACACACACCCATACAATGCGCACCACCCCGCGATGTTTTTTCAGAAACCTATCCTACATTGCCACTGCATGTTCCCTGACCTCCCCATGCTGACCAGCCCGCGGTGCTTTTCTCCATCCTACATTGCCACTCACTGCCTATCCTAATTCAGACCCTCTGATTCACACCACCCCGTGATGTTTTTCTCATTCCTACTAGTGAATGTAATGTAACACACACCTATACAATGCACACCACCCCGTGATGTTTTTCTCACTCCTACTAGTGAATGTAATGTAACACACACCATTACAATGCGCACCACCCCGTGAGGTTTTTCTCACTCCTACTAGTGAATGTAATGTAACACACACCCATACAATGCACACGACCCCGCGATGTCTTTCAGAAACCTATCCTACATTGCCACTGCATGTTCTCTGTCCTGCCCATGCTGACCACCCCTCAGTGCTTTTCTCCATCCTACATTGCCACTCACTGCCTATCCTAATTCAGACCTTCCGATTCACACCACCCCGTGCTGTTTTTCTCACTCCTACTAGTGAATGTAATTTAACACACACCCATACAATGCGCACCACCCCGCGATGTTTTTCAGAAACCTATCCTACATTGCCACTGCATGTTCCCTGACCTCCCCATGCTAACCACCCCGCGGTGCTTTTCTCCATCCTACATTGCCACTCACTGCCTATCCTAATTCAGACACTCCGATTCACACCACCCCGTGATGTTTTTCTCACTCCTACTAGTGAATGTAATGTAACACACACCCATACAATGCGAACCACCCCGTGATGTTTTTCTCACTCCTACTAGTGAATGTAATGTAACACCCACCCATACAATGCGCACCACCCCGTGATGTTTTTCTCACTCCTACTAGTGAATGTAATGTAACACACACCCATACAATGCGAACCACCCCGTGATGTTTTTCTCACTCCTACTAGTGAATGTAATGTAACACACACCCATACAATGCGAACCACCCCGTGATGTTTTTCTCACTCCTACTAGTGAATGTAATGTAACACACACGCATACAATGCGCACCACCCCGCGATGTTTTTCAGAGACCTATCCTACATTGCCACTGCATGTTCTCTGCCCTCCCCATGCTGACCACCCCGCGGTACTTTTCTCCATCCTATATTGCCACTCACTGCATATCCTAAATCAGAACCTCCGATTCACACCACCCCGTGATGTTTTTCTCACTCCTACTAGTGAATGTAATGTAACAAACACCCATACAATGCGCACCACCCCGTAATGTTTTTCTCACTCCTACTAGTGAATGTAATGTAACACACACCCATACAATGCGCACCACCCCGCGATGTTTTTCGAAACCTATCCTACATTGCCACTGCATGTTCCCTGACCTCCCCATGCTGACCACCCCGCGGTGCTTTTCTCCATCCTACATTGCCACTCACTGCCTATCTTAATTCAGACCCTCCGATTCACACCACCCCGTGATGTTTTTCTCAGTCCTACTAGTGAATGTAATGTAACACACACCCATACAATGCGCACCACCCCGTGATTTTTTTCTCAGTCCTACTAGTGAACGTAATGTAACACACACCCATACAATGCGCACCACCCCGTGATGTTTATCTCACTCCTACTAGTGAATGTAATGTAACACACACCCATACAATGCGCACAACCCCGCGATGTTTTTCAGAAACCTATCCTACATTGCCACTGCATGTTCCCTGCCCTCCCCATGCTGACCACCCCGCGGTGCTTTTCTCTATCCTACATTGCCAATCACTGCCTATCCTAATTCAGAACCTCTGATTCACACCACCCCGTGATGTTTTTCTCACTGCTACTAGTGAATGTAATGTAACACACACCCATACAATGCGAACCACCCCGCGATATTTTTCGAAACCTATCCTACATTGCCACTGCATGTTCACTGACCTCCCCATGCTGACCACCCCGCGGTGCTTTTCTCCATCCTACATTGCCACTCACTGCCTATCCTAATTCAGACCCTCTGATTCACACCACCCCGTGATGTTTTTCTCACTCCTACTAGTGAATGTAATATAACACACACCCATTCAATGCGCACCACCCCGTGATGTTTTTCTCACTCCTACTCGTGAATGTAATGTAACACACACCCATACAATGCGCACCACCCCGCGATGTTTTTCAGAAACCTATCCTACATTGCCACTGCATGTTCCCTGACCTCAACATGCTGACCACCCCGCGGTGCTTTTCTCCATCCTACATTGCCACTCACTGCCTATCCTAATTCAGACCCTCCAAATCACACCACCCCGTGATGTTTTTCTCACTCCTACTAGGGAATGTAATGTAACACACACCCATACAATGCGCACCACCCCGTGATGATTTTCTCACTCCGACTAGTGAATGTAATGTAACACACACCCATACAATGCGCACCACCCCGTAAGGTTTTTCAGAAACCTATCCTACATTGCCACTGCTTGTTCCCTGACCTCCCCATGCTGACGACCCCGCGGTGCTTTTCTCCATCCTACATTGCAACTCACTGGCTATCCTAATTCAGACCCTCCGATTCACACCACCCCGTGATGTTTTTCTCACTCCTACTAGTGAATGTAATGTAACACACACCCATACAATGCGCACCACCCCGCGATGTTTTTCAGAAACCTATCCTACATTGCCACTGCATGTTCCCTGACCTCCCCATGCTGACCACCCCACGGTGCTTTTCTCCATCCTACATTGCCACTCACTGCCTATATTAATTCAGACCCTCCGATTTACACCACGCCGCCATGTTTTTCTCACTCCTAATAGTGAATGTAATGTAACACACACCCATACAATGCGCACCACTCCGTGATGTTTTTCTCACTCCTACTAGTGAATGTAATGTAACACACACCCATACAATGCGCACCACTCCGTGATGTTTTTCTCACTCCTACTAGTGAATGTAATGTAACACACACCCATACAATGCGCAGCACCCCGCGATGTTTTTCAGAAACCTATCCTACATTGCCACTGCATGTTCCAGGACCTCCCCATTCTGACCAGCCTGCGGGGCTTTTCTCCATCCTACATTGCCACTCACTGCCTATCCTAATTCAGACCCTCTGATTCACACCACCCCGTGATGTTTTTCTCACTCCTACTAGTGAATGTAATGTAACACACACCCATACAATGCGCACCACCCCGTGATGATTTTCTCACTCCGACTAATGAATGTAAAGTAACACACACCCATACAATGCGCACCACCCCGTGATGTTTTTCTCACTCCTACTAGTGAATGTAATGTAACACACACACATACAATGCACACCATTCCGCGATGTTTTTCAGAAACCTATCCTACATTGCCACTGCATGTTCCCTGACCTCCCCATCCTGACCACCCCCCGGTGATTTTATCCATCCTACATTGCCACTCACTGCCTATCCTAATTCAGACCCTCCGATTCACACCACCCCGTGATGTTTTTCTCACTCCTACTAGTGAATGTAATGTGACACACACCCATGCAATGCGCACCACCCCGTGATGTTTTTCTCACTCCTACTAGTGAATGTAATGTAACACACACCCATACAATGCGCACCACCCCGTGATGTTTTTCTCACTCCTACTAGTGAATGTAATGTAACACACACCCATACAATGCGCACCACCCCGTGATGTTTTTCTCACTCCTACTAGTGAATGTAATGTAACACACACCAATACAATGCGCACCACCCCGCGATGTTTTTCAGAAACCTATCCTACATTGCCACTGCATGTTCCCTGACCTCCTCATGCTGACCACCCCGCGGTTCCTTTCGCCATCCTACATTGCCACTCACTGCCTATCCTAATTCAGACCCTCCGATTAACACCACCCCGCCATGTTTTTCTCATCCTACTAGTGAATGTAATTTAACACACACCCATACTATGCGCACCACCACGCGATGTTTTTCAGAAACCTATCCTACATTGCCACTGCATGTTCCCTGACCTCCCCATGCTGAGCACCCCGCGGTGCTTTACTCCATCCTACATTGCCACTCACTGCCAATCCTAATTCAGACAATCCGATTCACACCACCCCGTGTTGTTGTTCTCACTCCTGTTAGTGAATGTAATGTAACACACACCAATACAATGCGCACCACTCCGTGATGTTTTTCTCACTCCTACTAGTGAATGTAATGTAACACACACCCATACAATGCGCACCACCCCGCGATGTTTTTCAGAAACCTATCCTACATTGCCACTGCATGTTCCTTGACCTCCTCATGCTGACCACCCCGCGGTGCCTTTCGCCATCCTACATTGCCACTCACTGCCTATCCTAATTCAGACCCTCCAATTAACACCACCCCGCCATGTTTTTTTCATCCTACTAGTGAATGTAATTTAACACACACCCATACAATGCGCACCACCACGCGATGTTTTTCAGAAACCTATCCTACATTGCCACTTCATGTTCCCTGACCTCCCCATGCTGACCACCCCGCGGTGCTTTTCTCCATCCTACATTGCCACTCACTGCCTATCCTAATTCAGACCCTCCGATTCACACCACCCCGTGTTGTTTTTCTCACTCCTACTAGTGAATGTAATGTAACACACACCAATACAATGCGCACCACTCCGTGATGTTTTTCTCACTCCTACTAGTGAATGTCATGTAACACACACCCATACAATGCGCACCACCCCGTGATTTTTTTCTCACTCCTACAAGTGAATGTAATGTAACACACACCCATACAATGCGCACCACCCCGCGATGTTTTTCAGAAACGTATCCTACATTGCCACTGCATGTTCCCTGACCTCCCCATGCTGACCAGCCCGCGGTGCTTTTCTCCATCCTACATTGCCACTCACTGCCTATCCTAATTCAGACCCTCCGATTCACACCACCCCGTGATGTTTTTCTCATTCCTACTAGTGAATGTAATGTAACACACACCCATACAATGCACACCACCCCGTGATGTTTTTCTCGCTCCTACTAGTGAATGTAATGTAACACACACCATTACAATGCGCACCACCCCGTGATGTTTCTCTCTCACTCCTACTAGTGAATGTAATGTAACACACACCCATACAATGCACACGACCCCGCGATGTTTTTCAGAAACCTATCCTACATTGCCACTGCATGTTCTCTGTCCTGCCCATGCTGACCACCCCTCAGTGCTTTTCTCCATCCTACATTGCCACTCACTGCCTATCCTAATTCAGACCCTCAGATTCACACCACCCCGTGATGTTTTTCTCACTCCTACTAGTGAATGTAATGTAACACACACCCATACAATGCGCACCACCCCGTGATGTTTTTCTCACTCCTACTAGTGAATGTAATGTAACACACACCCATACAATGCGCACCACCCCGCTATGTTTTTCAGAAACCTATCCTACATTGCCACTGCATGTTCCCTGACCTCCCCATGCTGACCACCCCTCGGTGCCTTTCGCCATCCTACATTGCCACTCACTGCCTATCCTAATTCAGACCCTCCGATTCACACCACCCCGCGATGTTTTTCTCACTCCTACTAGTGAATGTAATGTAACACACACCGATACAATGCGCACCACTCCGTGATGTTTTTCTCACTCCTATTAGTGAATGTAATGTAACACACACCCATACAATGCGCACCACCCCGTGATGTTTTTCTCACTCCTACTAGTGAATGTAATGTAACACACACCCATAAAATGCGCACCAGCCCGCGATGTTTTTCAGAAACCTATCCTACATTGCCACTGCATGTTCCCTGACCTCCCCATGCTGACCAGCCCGCGGTGCTTTTCTCCATCCTACATTTCCACTCACTGCCTATCCTAATTCAGACCCTCCGATTCACACCACCCTGTGATGTTTTTCTCACTCCTACTAGTGAATGTATTGTAACACACACCCATACAATGCGCACAACCCCGTGATGATTTTCTCACTCCGACTAGTGAATGTAAAGTAACACACACCCATACAATGCGCACCACCCCGTGATGTTTTTCTCACTCCTTCTAGTGAATGTAATGTAACACACACCCATACAATGCACACCACCCCGCGATGTTTTTCAGAAACCTATCCTACATTGCCACTGCATGTTCCCTGACCTCCCCATGCTGACCACCCCGCGGTGATTTTATCCATCCTACATTGCCACTCACTGCCTATCCTAATTCAGACCCTCCGATTCACACCACCCCGTGATGTTTTTCTCACTCCTACTAGTGAATGTAATGTGACACACACCCATACAATGTGCACCACCCCGTGATGTTTTTCTCACTCCTACTAGTGAATGTAATGTAACACACACCCATACAATGCGCACCACCCCGCGATGTTTTTCACAAACCTATCCTACATTGCCACTGCTTGTTCCCTGACCTCCCCATGCTGAGCACCCCGCGGTGCTTTTCTCCATCCTACATTGCCACTCACTGCCTATCCTAATTCAGACCCTCCGATTCACACCACCAAGCGTTGTTTTTCTCACTCCTACTAGTGAATGTAATGTAACACACACCCATACAATGCGCACCACCCCGTGATGTTTTTCTCACTCCTACAAGTGAATGTAATGTAACACACACCCATACAATGCGCACCACCCCGCAATGTTTTTTCAGAAACCTATCCTACATTGCCACTGCATGTTCCCTGACCTCCCCATGCTGACCAGCCCGCGGTGCTTTTCTCCATCCTACATTGCCACTCACTGCCTATCCTAATTCAGACCCTCTGATTCACACCACCCCGTGATGTTTTTCTCATTCCTACTAGTGAATGTAATGTAACACACACCTATACAATGCACACCACCCCGTGATGTTTTTCTCACATCTACTAGTGAATGTAATGTAACACACACCATTACAATGCGCACCACCCCGTGATGTTTTTCTCACTCCTACTAGTGAATGTAATGTAACACACACCCATACAATGCACACGACCCCGCGATGTCTTTCAGAAACCTATCCTACATTGCCACTGCATGTTCTCTGTCCTGCCCATGCTGACCACCCCTCAGTGCTTTTCTCCATCCTACATTGCCACTCACTGCCTATCCTAATTCAGACCTTCCGATTCACACCACCCCGTGCTGTTTTTCTCACTCCTACTAGTGAATGTAATTTAACACACACCCATACAATGCGCACCACCCCGCGATGTTTTTCAGAAACCTATCCTACATTGCCACTGCATGTTCCCTGACCTCCCCATGCTAACCACCCCGCGGTGCTTTTCTCCATCCTACATTGCCACTCACTGCCCATCCTAATTCAGACACTCCGATTCACACCACCCCGTGATGTTTTTCTCACTCCTACTAGTGAATGTAATGTAACACACACCCATACAATGCGAACAACCCCGTGATGTTTTTCTCACTCCTACTAGTGAATGTAATGTAACACACACGCATACAATGCGCACCACCCCGCGATGTTTTTCAGAGAACTATCCTACATTGCCACTGCATGTTCTCTGCCCTCCCCATGCTGACCACCCCGCGGTACTTTTCTCCATCCTATATTGCCACTCACTGCATATCCTAAATCAGAACCTCCGATTCACACCACCCCGTGATGTTTTTCTCACTCCTACTAGTGAATGTAATGTAACAAACACCCATACAATGCGCACCACCCCGTAATGTTTTTCTCACTCCTACTAGTGAATGTAATGTAACACACACCCATACAATGCGCACCACCCCGCGATGTTTTTCGAAACCTATCCTACATTGCCACTGCATGTTCCCTGACCTCCCCATGCTGACCACCCCGCGGTGCTTTTCTCCATCCTACATTGCCACTCACTGCCTATCTTAATTCAGACCCTCCGATTCACACCACCCCGTGATGTTTTTCTCAGTCCTACTAGTGAATGTAATGTAACACACACCCATACAATGCGCACCACCCCGTGATTTTTTTCTCAGTCCTACTAGTGAACGTAATGTAACACACACCCATACAATGCGCACCACCCCGTGATGTTTATCTCACTCCTACTAGTGAATGTAATGTAACACACACCCATACAATGCGCACCACCCCGCGATGTTTTTCAGAAACCTATCCTACATTGCCACTGCATGTTCCCTGCCCTCCCCATGCTGACCACCCCGCGGTGCTTTTCTCTATCCTACATTGCCAATCACTGCCTATCCTAATTCAGAACCTCTGATTCACACCACCCCGTGATGTTTTTCTCACTGCTACTAGTGAATGTAATGTAACACACACCCATACAATGCGAACCACCCCGCGATGTTTTTCGAAACCTATCCTACATTGCCACTGCATGTTCCCTGACCTCCCCATGCTGACCACCCCGCGGTGCTTTTCTCCATCCTACATTGCCACTCACTGCCTATCCTAATTCAGACCCTCTGATTCACACCACCCCGTGATGTTTTTCTCACTCCTACTAGTGAATGTAATATAACACACACCCATTCAATGCGCACCACCCCGTGATGTTTTTCTCACTCCTACTCGTGAATGTAATGAAACACACACCCATACAATGCGCACCACCCTGCGATGTTTTTCAGAAACCTATCCTACATTGCCACTGCATGTTCCCTGACCTCAACATGCTGACCACCCCGCGGTGCTTTTCTCCATCGTACATGGCCACTCACTGCCTATCCTAATTCAGACCCTCCAAATCACACCACCCCGTGATGTTTTTCTCACTCCTACTAGTGAATGTAATGTAACACACACCCATACAATGCGCACCACCCCGTGATGATTTTCTCACTCCGACTAGTGAATGTAATGTAACACACACCCATACAATGCGCACCACCCCGTGAGGTTTTTCAGAAACCTATCCTACATTGCCACTGCTTGTTCCCTGACCTCCCCATGCTGACGACCCCGCGGTGCTTTTCTCCATCCTACATTGCCACTCACTGGCTATCCTAATTCAGACCCTCCGATTCACACCACCCCGTGATGTTTTTCTCACTCCTACTAGTGAATGTAATGTAACACACACCCATACAATGCGCACCACCCCGCGATGTTTTTCAGAAACCTATCCTACATTGCCACTGCATGTTCCCTGACCTCCCCATGCTGACCACCCCACGGTGCTTTTCTCCATCGTACATTGCCACTCACTGCCTATATTAATTCAGACCCTCCGATTTACACCACGCCGCCATGTTTTTCTCACTCCTAATAGTGAATGTAATGTAACACACACCCATACAATGCGCACCACTCCGTGATGTTTTTCTCACTCCTACTAGTGAATGTAATGTAACACACACCCATACAATGCGCACCACTCCGTGATGTTTTTCTCACTCCTACTAGTGAATGTAATGTAACACACACCCATACAATGCGCACCACCCCGCGATGTTTTTCAGAAACCTATCCTACATTGCCACTGCATGTTCCCTGACCTCCCCATGCTGACCAGCCTGCGGGGCTTTTCTCCATCCTACATTGCCACTCACTGCCTATCCTAATTCAGACCCTCCGATTCACACCACCCCGTGATGTTTTTCTCACTCCTACTAGTGAATGTAATGTAACACACACCCATACAATGCGCACCACCCCGTGATGATTTTCTCACTCCGACTAATGAATGTAAAGTAACACACACCCATACAATGCGCACCACCCCGTGATGTTTTTCTCACTCCTACTAGTGAATGTAATGTAACACACACACATACAATGCACACCATTCCGCGATGTTTTTCAGAAACCTATCCTACATTGCCACTGCATGTTCCCTGACCTCCCCATCCTGACCACCCCCCGGTGATTTTATCCATCCTACATTGCCACTCACTGCCTATCCTAATTCAGACCCTCCGATTCACACCACCCCGTGATGTTTTTCTCACTCCTACTAGTGAATGTAATGTGACACACACCCATACAATGCGCACCACCCCGTGATGTTTTTCTCACTCCTACTAGTGAATGTAATGTAACACACACCCATACAATGCGCACCACCCCGTGATGTTTTTCTCACTCCTACTAGTGAATGTAATGTAACACACACCCATACAATGCGCACCACCCCGTGATGTTTTTCTCACTCCTACTAGTGAATGTAATGTAACACACACCAATACAATGCGCACCACCCCGCGATGTTTTTCAGAAACCTATCCTACATTGCCACTGCATGTTCCCTGACCTCCTCATGCTGACCACCCCGCGGTTCCTTTCGCCATCCTACATTGCCACTCACTGCCTATCCTAATTCAGACCCTCCGATTAACACCACCCCGCCATGTTTTTCTCATACTACTAGTGAATGTAATTTAACACACACCCATACTATGCGCACCACCACGCGATATTTTTCAGAAACCTATCCTACATTGCCACTGCATGTTCCCTGACCTCCCCATGCTGAGCACCCCGCGGTGCTTTACTCCATCCTACATTGCCACTCACTGCCTATCCTAATTCAGACAATCCGATTCACACCACCCCGTGTTGTTGTTCTCACTCCTATTAGTGAATGTAATGTAACACACACCAATACAATGCGCACCACTCCGTGATGTTTTTCTCACTCCTACTAGTGAATGTAATGTAACACACACCCATACAATGCGCACCACCCCGCGATGTTTTTCAGAAACCTATCCTACATTGCCACTGCATGTTCCTTGACCTCCTCATGCTGACCACCCCGCGGTGCCTTTCGCCATCCTACATTGCCACTCACTGCCTATCCTAATTCAGACCCTCCAATTAACACAACCCCGCCATGTTTTTTTCATCCTACTAGTGAATGTAATTTAACACACACCCATACAATGCGCACCACCACGCGATATTTTTCAGAAACCTATCCTACATTGCCACTGCATGTTCCCTGACCTCCCCATGCTGACCACCCCGCGGTGCTTTTCTCCATCCTACATTGCCACTCACTGCCTATCCTAATTCAGACCCTCCGATTCACACCACCCCGTGTTGTTTTTCTCACTCCTACTAGTGAATGTAATGTAACACACACCCATACAATGCGCACCACTCCGTGATGTTTTTCTCACTCCTACTAGTGAATGTCATGTAACACACACCCATACAATGCGCACCACCCCGTGATGTTTTTCTCACTCCTACAAGTGAATGTAATGTAACACACACCCATACAATGCGCACCACCCCGCGATGTTTTTCAGAAACGTATCCTACATTGCCACTGCATGTTCCCTGACCTCCCCATGCTGACCAGCCCGCGGTGCTTTTCTCCATCCTACATTGCCACTCACTGCCTATCCTAATTCAGACCCTCCGATTCACACCACCCCGTGATGTTTTTCTCATTCCTACTAGTGAATGTAATGTAACACACACCCATACAATGCACACCACCCCGTGATGTTTTTCTCACTCCTACTAGTGAATGTAATGTAACACACACCATTACAATGCGCACCACCCCGTGATGTTTCTCTCTCACTCCTACTAGTGAATGTAATGTAACACACACCCATACAATGCACACGACCCCGCGATGTTTTTCAGAAACCTATCCTACATTGCCACTGCATGTTCTCTGTCCTGCCCATGCTGACCACCCCTCAGTGCTTTTCTCCATCCTACATTGCCACTCACTGCCTATCCTAATTCAGACCCTCCGATTCACACCACCCCGTGATGTTTTTCTCACTCCTACTAGTGAATGTAATTTAACACACACCCATACAATGCGCACCACCCCGCGATGTTTTTCAGAAAACTATCGTACATTGCCACTGCATGTTCCCTGACCTCCCCATGCTGACCACCCCGCGGTGCTTTTCTCCATCCTACATTGCCACTCACTGCCTATCCTAATTCAGACACTCCGATTCACACCACCCTGTGATGTTTTTCTCACTCCTACTAGTGAATGTAATGTAACACACACCCATACAATGCGCACCACCCCGTGATGTTTTTCTCACTCCTACTAGTGAATGTAATGTAACACACACCCATACAATGCGCACCACCCCGCGATGTTTTTCAGAAACCTATCCTACATTGCCACTGCATGTTCCCTGACCTCCCCATGCTGACCACCCCTCGGTGCCTTTCGCCATCCTACATTGCCACTCACTGCCTATCCTAATTCAGACCCTCCGATTCACACCACCCCGCGATGTTTTTCTCACTCCTACTTGAATGTAATGTAACACACACCCATACAATGCGCACCACTCCGTGATGTTTTTCTCACTCCTACTAGTGAATGTAATGTAACACACACCCATACAATGCGCACCACCCCGTGATGTTTTTCTCACTCCTACTAGTGAATGTAATGTAACACACACCCATAAAATGCGCACCACCCCGCGATGTTTTTCAGAAACCTCTCCTACATTGCCACTGCATGTTCCCTGACCTCCCCATGCTGACCAGCCCGCGGTGCTTTTCTCCATCCTACATTGCCACTCACTGCCTATCCTAATTCAGACCCTCCGATTCACACCACCCTGTGATGTATTTCTCACTCCTACTAGTGAATGTAATGTAACACACACCCATACAATGCGCACCACCCCGTGATGATTTTCTCACTCCGACTAGTGAATGTAAAGTAACACACACCCATACAATGCGCACCACCCCGTGATGTTTTTCTCACTCCTTCTAGTGAATGTAATGTAACACACACCCATACAATGCACACCACCCCGCGATGTTTTTCAGAAACCTATCCTACATTGCCACTGCATGTTCCCTGACCTCCCCATGCTGACCACCCCGCGGTGATTTTATCCATCCTACATTGCCACTCACTGCCTATCCTAATTCAGACCCTCCGATTCACACCATCCCGTGATGTTTTTCTCACTCCTACTAGTGAATGTAATGTGACACACACCCATACAATGCGCACCACCCCGTGATGTTTTTCTCACTCCTACTAGTGAATGTAATGTAACACACACCCATGCAATGCGCACCACCCCGCGATGTTTTTCACAAACCTATCCTACATTGCCACTGCTTGTTCCCTGACCTCCCCATGCTGAGCACCCCGCGGTGCTTTTCTCCATCCTACATTGCCACTCACTGCCTATCCTAATTCAGACCCTCCGATTCACAGCACCAAGCGTTGTTTTTCTCACTCCTACTAGTGAATGTAATGTAACACACACCCATACAATGCGCACCACCCCGTGATGTTTTTCTCACTCCTACAAGTGAATGTAATGTAACACACACCCATACAATGCGCACCACCCCGCGATGTTTTTTCAGAAACCTATCCTACATTGCCACTGCATGTTCCCTGACCTCCCCATGCTGACCAGCCCGCGGTGCTTTTCTGAATCCTACATTGCCACTCACTGCCTATCCTAATTCAGACCCTCCGATTCACACCACCCCATGATGTTTTTCTCATTCCTACTAGTGAATGTAATGTAACACACACCTATACAATGCACACCACCCCGTGATCTTTTTCTCACTCCTACTAGTGAATGTAATGTAACACACACCATTACAATGCGCACCACCCCGTGATGTTTTTCTCACTCCTACTAGTGAATGTAATGTAACACACACCCATACAATGCACACGACCCCGCGATGTCTTTCAGAAACCTATCCTACATTTGCACTGCATGTTCTCTGTCCTGCCCATGCTGACCACCCCTCAGTGCTTTTCTCCATCCTACATTGCCACTCACAGCCTATCCTAATTCAGACCTTCCAATTCACACCACCCCGTGCTGTTTTTCTCACTCCTACTATTGAATGTAATTTAACACACACTCATACAATGCGCACCACCCCGCGATGTTTTTCAGAAACCTATCCTACATTGCCACTGCATGTTCCCTGACTTCCCCATGCTAACCACCCCGCGGTGCTTTTCTCCATCCTACATTGCCACTCACTGCCTATCCTAATTCAGACACTCCGATTCACACCACCCCGTGATGTTTTTCTCACTCCTACTAGTGAATGTAATGTAACACACACCCATACAATGCGAACCACCCCGTGATGTTTTTCTCACTCCTACTAGTGAATGTAATGTAACACACACCCATACAATGCGCACCACCCCGTGATTTTTTTCTCACTCCTACTAGTGAATGTAATGTAACACACACGCATACAATGCGCACCACCCCGCGATGTTTTTCAGAGACCTATCCTACATTGCCACTGCATGTTCTCTGACCTCCCCATGCTGACCACCCCGCGGTACTTTTCTCCATCCTATATTGCCACTCACTGCATATCCTAAATCAGAACCTCCGATTCACACCACCCCGTGATGTTTTTCTCACTCCTACTAGTGAATGTAATGTAACAAACACCCATACAATGCGCACCACCCCGTAATGTTTTTCTCACTCCTACTAGTGAATGTAATGTAACACACACCCATACAATGCGCACCACCCCGCGATGTTTTTCGAAACCTATCCTACATTGCCACTGCATGTTCCCTGACCTCCCCATGCTGACCACCCCGCGGTGCTTTCTCCATCCTACATTGCCACTCACTGCCTATCTTAATTCAGACCCTCCGATTCACACCACCGCGTGATGTTTTTCTCACTCCTACTAGTGAATGTAATGTAACACACACCCATACAATGCGCACCACCCCGTGATATTTTTCTCAGTCCTACTAGTGAATGTAATGTAACACACACCCATACAATGCGCACCACCCCGTGAGGTTTTTCAGAAACCTATCCTACATTGCCACTGCTTGTTCCCTGACCTCCCCATGCTGACGACCCCGCGGTGCTTTTCTCCATCCTACATTGCCACTCACTGCCTATCCTAATTCAGACCCTCCGATTCACAAAACCCCGTGATGTTTTTCTCACTCCTACTAGTGAATGTAATGTAACACACACCCATACAATGCGCACCACCCCGCGATGTTTTTCAGAAACCTATCCTACATTGCCACTGCATGTTCCCTGACCTCCCCATGCTGACCACCCCGCGGTGCCTTTCGCCATCCTACATTGCCACTCACTGCCTATATTAATTCAGACCCTCCGATTTACACCACGCCGCCATGTTTTTCTCACTCCTAATAGTGAATGTAATGTAACACACACCCATACAATGCGCACCACTCCGTGATGTTTTTCTCACTCCTACTAGTGAATGTAATGTAACACACACCCATACAATGCGCACCACTCCGTGATGTTTTTCTCACTCCTACTAGTGAATGTAATGTAACACACACCCATACAATGCGCACCACCCCGCGATGTTTTTCAGAAACCTGTCCTACATTGCCACTGCATGTTCCCTGACCTCCCCATGCTGACCAGCCTGCGGGGCTTTTCTCCATCCTACATTGCCACTCACTGCCTATCCTAATTCAGACCCTCCGATTCACACCACCCCGTGATGTTTTTCTCACTCCTACTAGTGAATGTAATGTGACACACACCCATACAATGCGCACCACCCCGTGATGTTTTTCTCACTCCTACTAGTGAATGTAATGTAACACACACCCATACAATGCGCACCACCCCGTGATGTTTTTCTCACTCCTACTAGTGAATGTAATGTAACACACACCCATACAATGCGCACCACCCTGTGATGTTTTTCTCACTCCTACTAGTGAATGTAATGTAACACACACCAATACAATGCGCACCACCCCGCGATGTTTTTCAGAAACCTATCCTACATTGCCACTGCATGTTCCCTGACCTCCTCATGCTGACCACCCCGCGGTTCCTTTCGCCATCCTACATTGCCACTCACTGCCTATCCTAATTCAGACCCTCCGATTAACACCACCCCGCCATGTTTTTCTCATCCTACTAGTGAATGTAATTTAACACACACCCATACTATGCACACCACCACGCGATGTTTTTCAGAAACCTATCCTACATTGCCACAGCATGTTCACTGACCTCCCCATGCTGAGCACCCCGCGGTGCTTTACTCCATCCTACATTGCCACTCACTGCCTATCCTAATTCAGACAATCCGATTCACACCACCCCGTGTTGTTGTTCTCACTCCTATTAGTGAATGTAATGTAACACACACCAATACAATGCGCACCACTCCGTGATGTTTTTCTCACTCCTACTAGTGAATGTAACGTAACACACACCCATACAATGCGCACCACCCCGTGATGTTTTTCTCACTCCTACAAGTGAATGTAATGTAACACACACCCATACAATGCGCACCACCCAGCGATGTTTTTCAGAAACCTATCCTACATTGCCATTGCATGTTCCCTGACCTCCCCAAGCTGACCAGCCCGCGGTGCTTTTCTCCATCCTATATTGCCACTCACTGCCTATCCTAATTCAGACCCTCCGATTCACACCACCCCGTGATGTTTTTCTCATTCCTACTAGTGAATGTAATGTAACACACACCCATACAATGCACACCACCCCGTGATGTTTTTCTCATTCCTACTAGTGAATGTAATGTAACACACACCCAAACAATGCACACCACCCCGTGATGTTTTTCTCACACCTACTAGTGAATGTAATGTAACACACACCCATACAATGCCAACCACCCCGCGATGTTTTTCAGAAACCTATCCTACATTGCCACTGCATGTTCCCTGACCTCCCCTTGCTGACCACCCCGCGGTGCCTTTCGCCATCCTACATTGCCACTCACTGCCTATCCTAATTCAGACCCTCCGATTCACACCACCCCGCGATGTTTTTCCCATCCTACTAGTGAATGTAATTTAACCCACTCCCATACAATGCGCACCACCACGCGATGTTTTTCAGAAACCTATCCTACATTGCCACTGCATGTTCCCTGACCTCCCCATGCTGACCACCCCGCGGTGCCTTTCTCCATCCTACATTGGCACTCACTGCCTATCCTAATTCAGACCCTCCGATTCACACCACCCCGTGATGTTTTTCTCACTCCTACTAGTGAATGTAATGTAACACACACCCATACAATGCGCACCACTCCGTGATGTTTTTCTCACTCCTAGTGAATGTAATGTAACACACACCCATACAATGCGCACCACCCCGTGATGTTTTTCTCACTCCTACTAGTGAATGTAATGTAACACACACCCATACAATGCGCACCAACCCGCGATGTTTTTCAGAAACCTATCCTACATTGCCACTGCATGTTCCCTGACCTCCCCATGCTGACCACCCCGCGGTGCTTTTATCCATCCTACATTGCCACTCACTGCCTATCCAAATTCAGACCCTCCGATTCACACCACCCTGTGATGTTTTTCTCACTCCTACTAGTGAATGTAATGTGGCACACACCCATACAATGCGCACCACCCCGTGATGTTTTTCTCACTCCTACTAGTGAATGTAATGTAACACACACCCATACAATGCGCACCACCCCGCGATGTTTTTCAAAAACCTATCCTACATTGCCACTGCTTGTTCCCTGACCTCCCCATGCTGACCACCCCGCGTTGCTTTTCTCCATCCTACATTGCCACTCACTGCCTATCCTAATTCAGACCCTTCGATTCACACCACCCCATGATGTTTTTCTTACTCCTACTAGTGAATGTAATGTAACACACACCCATACAATGCGCACCACCCCGTGATGTTTTTCTCACTCCTACTAGTGAATGTAATGTAACACACACCCATACAATGCGCACCACCCCGTGATGATTTTCTCACTCCGACTAGTGAATGTAAAGTAACACACACCCATACAATGGGCACCACCCCGTGATGTTTTTCTCACTCCTACTAATGAATGTAATGTAACACACACCCATACAATGCACACCACCCCGCGATGTTTTTCAGAAACCTATCCTACATTGCCACTGCATGTTCCCTGACCTCCCCATGCTGACCACCCCGCGGTGATTTTATCCATCCTACATTGCCACTCACTGCCTATCCTAATTGAGACCCTCCGATTCACACCACACCGTGATGTTTTTCTCACTCCTACTAGTGAATGTAATGTGACACACACCCATAAAATGCGCACCACCCCGTGATGTTGTTCTCACTCCTACTAGTGAATGTAATGTAACACACACCCATACAATGCGCACCTCCCCGCGATGTTTTTCACAAACCTATCCTACATTGCCACTGTTTGTTCCCTGACCTCCCCATGCTGACCACACCGCGGTGCTTTTCTCCATCCTACATTGCCACTCACTGCCTATCCTAATTCAGACCCTCCGATTCACACCACCCCGTGATGTTTTTCTCACTCCTACTAGTGAATGTAATGTAACACACACCCATACAATGCGCACCACCCCGTGATGTTTTTCTCATTCCTACTAGTGAATGTAATGTAACACACACCCATACAATGCGCACCACCCCGCGATGTTTTTCAGAAACCTATCCTACATTGCCACTGCATGTTCCCTGACCTCCTCATGCTGACCACCCCGCGGTGCCTTTCGCCATCCTACATCGCCACTCACTGCCTATCCTAATTCAGACCCTCCGATTAACACCACCCCACCATGTTTTTCTCATCCTACTAGTGAATGTAATTTAACACACACTCATAAAATGCGCACCACCACGCGATGTTTTTCAGAAACCTATCCTACATTGCCACTGCATGTTCCCTGACCTCCCCATGCTGACCACCCCGCGGTACTTTTCTACATCCTATATTGCCACTCACTGCCTATCCTAATTCAGACACTCCGATTCACACCACCCCGTGATGTTTTTCTCACTCCTACTAGTGAATGTAATGTAACACACACCCATACAATGCGCACCACCCCGTGATGTTTTTCTCACTCCTGCTAGTGAATGTAATGTAACACACACCCATACACTGCGCACCACCCCGTGATGTTTTTCTCACTCCTACTAGTGAATGTAATGTAACACACACCCATACAATGTGCACCACCCCGCGATGTTTTTCAGAAACCTATCCTACATTGCCACTGCATGTTCCCTGACCTCCCCATGCTGACCACCCCGCGGTGCCTTTCGCCATCCTACATTGCCACTCACTGCCTATTCTAATTCAGACCCTCCGATTCACACCACCCCGCGATGTTTTTCTCACTCCTACTAGTGAATGTAATGTAACACAAACCCATACAATGCGCACCACTCCGTGATGTTTTTCTCACTCCTACTAGTGAATGTAATGTAACACACACCCATACAATGCGTACCACCCCGTGATGTTTTTCTCACTCCTACTAGTGAATGTAATGTAACACACACCCATACAATGCGCACCACCCCGCGATGTTTTTCAGAAACCTATCCTACATTGCCACTGCATGTTCCCTGACCTCCCCATGCTGACCAGCCCGCGGTGCTTTTCTCCATCCTACATTGCCACTCACTGCCTATCCTAATTCAGACCCTCCGATTCACACCACCCCGTGATGTTTTTCTCACTCCTACTAGTGAATGTAATGTGGCACACACCCATACAATGCGCACCACCCCGTGATGATTTTCTCACTCCGACTAGTGAATGTAAAGTAAGACACACCCATACAATGCGCACCACCCTGTGACGTTTTTCTCACTCCTACTAGTGAATGTAATGTAACACACACCCATACAATGCACACCACCCCGCGATGTTTTTCAGAAACCTATCCTACATTGCCACTGCATGTTCCCTGACCTCCCCATGCTGACCACCCCGCGGTGATTTTATCCATCCTACATTGCCACTCACTGCCTATCCTAATTCAGACCCTCCGATTCACACCACCCCGTGATGTTTTTCTCACTCCTACTAGTGAATGTAATGTGACACACACCCATACAATGCGCACCACCCCGTGATGTTGTTCTCACTCCTACTAGTGAATGTAATGTAACACACACCCATACAATGCGCACCTCCCCGCGATGTTTTTCACAAACCTATCCTACATTGCCACTGTTTGTTCCCTGACCTCCCCATGCTGACCACACCGCGGTGCTTTTCTCCATCCTACATTGCCACTCACTGCCTATCCTAATTCAGACCCTCCGATTCACACCACCCCGTGATGTTTTTCTCACTCCTACTAGTGAATGTAATGTAACACACACCCATACAATGCGCACCACCCCGTGATGTTTTTCTCACTCCTACTAGTGAATGTAATGTAACACACACCCATACAATGCGCACCACCCCGCGATGTTTTTCAGAAACCTATCCTACATTGCCACTGCATGTTCCCTGACCTCCTCATGCTGACCACCCCGCGGTGCCTTTCGCCATCCTACATCGCCACTCACTGCCTATCCTAATTCAGACCCTCCGATTAACACCACCCCACCATGTTTTTCTCATCCTACTAGTGAATGTAATTTAACACACACTCATAAAATGCGCACCACCACGCGATGTTTTTCAGAAACCTATGCTACATTGCCACTGCATGTTCCCTGACCTCCCCATGCTGACCACCCCGCGGTACTTTTCTACATCCTATATTGCCACTCACTGCCTATCCTAATTCAGACACTCCGATTCACACCACCCCGTGATGTTTTTCTCACTCCTACTAGTGAATGTAATGTAACACACACCCATACAATGCGCACCACCCCGTGATGTTTTTCTCACTCCTGCTAGTGAATGTAATGTAACACACACCCATACACTGCGCACCACCCCGTGATGTTTTTCTCACTCCTACTAGTGAATGTAATGTAACACACACCCATACAATGTGCACCACCCCGCGATGTTTTTCAGAAACCTATCCTACATTGCCACTGCATGTTCCCTGACCTCCCCATGCTGACCACCCCGCGGTGCCTTTCGCCATCCTACATTGCCACTCACTGCCTATTCTAATTCAGACCCTCCGATTCACACCACCCCGCGATGTTTTTCTCACTCCTACTAGTGAATGTAATGTAACACAAACCCATACAATGCGCACCACTCCGTGATGTTTTTCTCACTCCTAATAGTGAATGTAATGTAACACACACCCATACAATGCGTACCACCCCGTGATGTTTTTCTCACTCCTACTAGTGAATGTAATGTAACACACACCCATACAATGCGCACCACCCCGCGATGTTTTTCAGAAACCTATCCTACATTGTCACTGCATGTTCCCTGACCTCCCCATGCTGACCAGCCCGCGGTGCTTTTCTCCATCCTACATTGCCACTCACTGCCTATCCTAATTCAGACCCTCCGATTCACACCACCCCGTGATGTTTTTCTCACTCCTACTAGTGAATGTAATGTGGCACACACCCATACAATGCGCACCACCCCGTGATGATTTTCTCACTCCGACTAGTGAATGTAAAGTAAGACACACCCATACAATGCGCACCACCCTGTGACGTTTTTTTCACTCCTACTAGTGAATGTAATGTAACACACACCCATACAATGCACACCACCCCGCGATGTTTTTCAGAAACCTATCCTACATTGCCACTGCATGTTCCCTGACCTCCCCATGCTGACCACCCCGCGGTGATTTTATCCATCCTACATTGCCACTCACTGCCTATCCTAATTCAGACCCTCCGATTCACACCACCCCGTGATGTTTTTCTCACTCCTACTAGTGAATGTAATGTGACACACACCCATACAATGCGCACCACCCCGTGATGTTGTTCTCACTCCTACTAGTGAATGTAATGTAACACACACCCATACAATGCGCACCTCCCCGCGATGTTTTTCACAAACCTATCCTACATTGCCACTGTTTGTTCCCTGACCTCCCCATGCTGACCACCCCGCGGTGCCTTTCGCCATCCTACATTGCCACTCACTGCCTATCCTAATTCAGACCCTCCGATTCACACCACCCCGCGATGTTTTTCTCATCCTACTAGTGAATGTAATTTAACACACACCCATACAATGCGCACCACCACGCGATATTTTTCAGAAACCTATCCTACATTGCCACTGCATGTTCCCTGACCTCCACATGCTGACCACCCCGCGGTGCTTTTCTCCATCCTACATTGCCACTCACTGCCTATCCTAATTCAGACCCTCCGATTCACACCACCCCGTGATGTTTTTCTCACTCCTACTAGTGAATGTAATGTAACACACACCCATACAATGCGCACCACTCCGTGATGTTTTTCTCACTCCTAGTGAATGTAATGTAACACAGACCCATACAATGCGCACCACCCCGTGATGTTTTTCTCACTCCTACTAGTGAATGTAATGTAACACACACCCATACAATGCGCACCACCCCGTGATGTTTTTCTCACTCCTACTAGTGAATGTAATGTAACACACACCCATACAATGCGCACCACCCCGTGATGATTTTCTCACTCCCACTAGTGAATGTAAAGTAACACACACCCATACAATGGGCACCACCCCGTGATGTTTTTCTCACTCCTACTAATGAATGTAATGTAACACACACCCATACAATGCACACCACCCCGTGATGTTTTTCAGAAACCTATCCTACATTGCCACTGCATGTTCCCTGACCTCCCCATGCTGACCACCCCGCGGTGATTTTATCCATCCTACATTGCCACTCACTGCCTATCCTAATTCAGACACTCCGATTCACACCACCCCGTGATGTTTTTCTCACTCCTACTAGTGAATGTAATGTGACACACACCCATAAAATGCGCACCACCCCGTGATGTTGTTCTCACTCCTACTAGTGAATGTAATGTAACACACACCCATACAATGCGCACCTCCCCGCGATGTTTTTCACAAACCTATCCTACATTGCCACTGTTTGTTCCCTGACCTCCCCATGCTGACCACACCGCGGTGCTTTTCTCCATCCTACATTGCCACTCACTGCCTATCCTAATTCAGACCCTCCGATTCACACCACCCCGTGATGTTTTTCTCACTCCTACTAGTGAATGTAATGTAACACACACCCATACAATGCGCACCACCCCGTGATGTTTTTCTCATTCCTACTAGTGAATGTAATGTAACACACACCCATACAATGCGCACCACCCCGCGATGTTTTTCAGAAACCTATCCTACATTGCCACTGCATGTTCCCTGACCTCCTCATGCTGACCACCCCGCGGTGCCTTTCGCCATCCTACATCGCCACTCACTGCCTATCCTAATTCAGACCCTCCGATTAACACCACCCCACCATGTTTTTCTCATCCTACTAGTGAATGTAATTTAACACACACTCATAAAATGCGCACCACCACGCGATGTTTTTCAGAAACCTATCCTACATTGCCACTGCATGTTCCCTGACCTCCCCATGCTGACCACCCCGCGGTACTTTTCTACATCCTATATTGCCACTCACTGCCTATCCTAATTCAGACACTCCGATTCACACCAACCCGTGATGTTTTTCTCACTCCTACTAGTGAATGTAATGTAACACACACCCATACAATGCGCACCACCCCGTGATGTTTTTCTCACTCCTGCTAGTGAATGTAATGTAACACACACCCATACACTGCGCACCACCCCGTGATGTTTTTCTCACTCCTACTAGTGAATGTAATGTAACACACACCCATACAATGTGCACCACCCCGCGATGTTTTTCAGAAACCTATCCTACATTGCCACTGCATGTTCCCTGACCTCCCCATGCTGACCACCCCGCGGTGCCTTTCGCCATCCTACATTGCCACTCACTGCCTATTCTAATTCAGACCCTCCGATTCACACCACCCCGCGATGTTTTTCTCACTCCTACTAGTGAATGTAATGTAACACAAACCCATACAATGCGCACCAATCCGTGATGTTTTTCTCACTCCTACTAGTGAATGTAATGTAACACACACCCATACAATGCGTACCACCCCGTGATGTTTTTCTCACTCCTACTAGTGAATGTAATGTAACACACACCCATACAATGCGCACCACCCCGCGATGTTTTTCAGAAACCTATCCTACATTGCCACTGCATGTTCCCTGACCTCCCCATGCTGACCAGCCCGCGGTGCTTTTCTCCATCCTACATTGCCACTCACTGCCTATCCTAATTCAGACCCTCCGATTCACACCACCCCGTGATGTTTTTCTCACTCCTACTAGTGAATGTAATGTGGCACACACCCATACAATGCGCACCACCCCGTGATGATTTTCTCACTCCGACTAGTGAATGTAAAGTAAGACACACCCATACAATGCGCACCACCCTGTGACGTTTTTCTCACTCCTACTAGTGAATGTAATGTAACACACACCCATACAATGCACACCACCCCGCGATGTTTTTCAGAAACCTATCCTACATTGCCACTGCATGTTCCCTGACCTCCCCATGCTGACCACCCCGCGGTGATTTTATCCATCCTACATTGCCACTCACTGCCTATCCTAATTCAGACCCTCCGATTCACACCACCCCGTGATGTTTTTCTCACTCCTACTAGTGAATGTAATGTGACACACACCCATACAATGCGCACCACCCCGTGATGTTGTTCTCACTCCTACTAGTGAATGTAATGTAACACACACCCATACAATGCGCACCTCCCCGCGATGTTTTTCACAAACCTATCCTACATTGCCACTGTTTGTTCCCTGACCTCCCCATGCTGACCACACCGCGGTGCTTTTCTCCATCCTACATTGCCACTCACTGCCTATCCTAATTCAGACCCTCCGATTCACACCACCCCGTGATGTTTTTCTCACTCCTACTAGTGAATGTAATGTAACACACACCCATACAATGCGCACCACCCCGTGATGTTTTTCTCACTCCTACTAGTGAATGTAATGTAACACACACCCATACAATGCGCACCACCCCGCGATGTTTTTCAGAAACCTATCCTACATTGCCACTGCATGTTCCCTGACCTCCTCATGCTGACCACCCCGCGGTGCCTTTCGCCATCCTACATCGCCACTCACTGCCTATCCTAATTCAGACCCTCCGATTAACACCACCCCACCATGTTTTTCTCATCCTACTAGTGAATGTAATTTAACACACACTCATAAAATGCGCACCACCACGCGATGTTTTTCAGAAACCTATCCTACATTGCCACTGCATGTTCCCTGACCTCCCCATGCTGACCACCCCGCGGTACTTTTCTACATCCTATATTGCCACTCACTGCCTATCCTAATTCAGACACTCCGATTCACACCACCCCGTGATGTTTTTCTCACTCCTACTAGTGAATGTAATGTAACACACACCCATACAATGCGCACCACCCCGTGATGTTTTTCTCACTCCTGCTAGTGAATGTAATGTAACACACACCCATACACTGCGCACCACCCCGTGATGTTTTTCTCACTCCTACTAGTGAATGTAATGTAACACACACCCATACAATGTGCACCACCCCGCGATGTTTTTCAGAAACCTATCCTACATTGCCACTGCATGTTCCCTGACCTCCCCATGCTGACCACCCCGCGGTGCCTTTCGCCATCCTACATTGCCACTCACTGCCTATTCTAATTCAGACCCTCCGATTCACACCACCCCGCGATGTTTTTCTCACTCCTACTAGTGAATGTAATGTAACACAAACCCATACAATGCGCACCACTCCGTGATGTTTTTCTCACTCCTAATAGTGAATGTAATGTAACACACACCCATACAATGCGTACCACCCCGTGATGTTTTTCTCACTCCTACTAGTGAATGTAATGTAACACACACCCATACAATGCGCACCACCCCGCGATGTTTTTCAGAAACCTATCCTACATTGCCACTGCATGTTCCCTGACCTCCCCATGCTGACCAGCCCGCGGTGCTTTTCTCCATCCTACATTGCCACTCACTGCCTATCCTAATTCAGACCCTCCGATTCACACCACCCCGTGATGTTTTTCTCACTCCTACTAGTGAATGTAATGTGGCACACACCCATACAATGCGCACCACCCCGTGATGATTTTCTCACTCCGACTAGTGAATGTAAAGTAAGACACACCCATACAATGCGCACCACCCTGTGACGTTTTTTTCACTCCTACTAGTGAATGTAATGTAACACACACCCATACAATGCACACCACCCCGCGATGTTTTTCAGAAACCTATCCTACATTGCCACTGCATGTTCCCTGACCTCCCCATGCTGACCACCCCGCGGTGATTTTATCCATCCTACATTGCCACTCACTGCCTATCCTAATTCAGACCCTCCGATTCACACCACCCCGTGATGTTTTTCTCACTCCTACTAGTGAATGTAATGTGACACACACCCATACAATGCGCACCACCCCGTGATGTTGTTCTCACTCCTACTAGTGAATGTAATGTAACACACACCCATACAATGCGCACCTCCCCGCGATGTTTTTCACAAACCTATCCTACATTGCCACTGTTTGTTCCCTGACCTCCCCATGCTGACCACCCCGCGGTGCCTTTCGCCATCCTACATTGCCACTCACTGCCTATCCTTATTCAGACCCTCCGATTCACACCACCCCGCGATGTTTTTCTCATCCTACTAGTGAATGTAATTTAACACACACCCATACAATGCGCACCACCACGCGATGTTTTTCAGAAACCTATCCTACATTGCCACTGCATGTTCCCTGACCTCCACATGCTGACCACCCCGCGGTGCTTTTCTCCATCCTACATTGCCACTCACTGCCTATCCTAATTCAGACCCTCCGATTCACACCACCCCGTGATGTTTTTCTCACTCCTACTAGTGAATGTAATGTAACACACACCCATACAATGCGCACCACTCCGTGATGTTTTTCTCACTCCTAGTGAATGTAATGTAACACAGACCCATACAATGCGCACCACCCCGTGATGTTTTTCTCACTCCTACTAGTGAATGTAATGTAACACACACCCATACAATGCGCACCACCCCGTGATGTTTTTCTCACTCCTACTAGTGAATGTAATGTAACACACACCCATACAATGCGCACCACCCCGTGATGATTTTCTCACTCCCACTAGTGAATGTAAAGTAACACACACCCATACAATGGGCACCACCCCGTGATGTTTTTCTCACTCCTACTAATGAATGTAATGTAACACACACCCATACAATGCACACCACCCCGTGATGTTTTTCAGAAACCTATCCTACATTACCACTGCATGTTCCCTGACCTCCCCATGCTGACCACCCCGCGGTGATTTTATCCATCCTACATTGCCACTCACTGCCTATCCTAATTCAGACACTCCGATTCACACCACCCCGTGATGTTTTTCTCACTCCTACTAGTGAATGTAATGTGACACACACCCATAAAATGCGCACCACCCCGTGATGTTGTTCTCACTCCTACTAGTGAATGTAATGTAACACACACCCATACAATGCGCACCTCCCCGCGATGTTTTTCACAAACCTATCCTACATTGCCACTGTTTGTTCCCTGACCTCCCCATGCTGACCACACCGCGGTGCTTTTCTCCATCCTACATTGCCACTCACTGCCTATCCTAATTCAGACCCTCCGATTCACACCACCCCGTGATGTTTTTCTCACTCCTACTAGTGAATGTAATGTAACACACACCCATACAATGTGCACCACCCCGTGATGTTTTTCTCACTCCTACTAGTGAATGTAATGTAACACACACCCATACAATGCGCACCACCGCGCGATGTTTTTCAGAAACCTATCCTACATTGCCACTGCATGTTCCCTGACCTCCTCATGCTGACCACCCCGCGGTGCCTTTCGCCATCCTACATCGCCACTCACTGCCTATCCTAATTCAGACCCTCCGATTAACACCACCCCACCATGTTTTTCTCATCCTACTAGTGAATGCAATTTAACACACACCCATAAAATGCGCACCACCACGCGATGTTTTTCAGAAACCTATCCTACATTGCCACTGCATGTTCCCTGACCTCCCCATGCTGACCACCCGCGGTACTTTTCTACATCCTATATTGCCACTCACTGCCTATCCTAATTCAGACACTCTGATTCACACCACCCCGTGATGTTTTTCTCACTCCTACTAGTGAATGTAATGTAACACACACCCATACAATGCACACCACCCCGTGATGTTTTTCTCACTCCTGCTAGTGAATGTAATGTAACACACACCCATACAATGCGCACCACCCCGTGATGTTGTTCTCACTCCTACTAGTGAATGTAATGTAACACACACCCATACAATGCGCACCTCCCCGCGATGTTTTTCACAAACCTATCCTACATTGCCACTGTTTGTTCCCTGACCTCCCCATGCTGACCACCCCGCGGTGCCTTTCGCCATCCTACATTGCCACTCACTGCCTATCCTAATTCAGACCCACCGATTCACACCACCCCGCGATGTTTTTATCATCCTACTAGTGAATGTAATTTAACACACACCCATACAATGCGCACCACCACGCGATGTTTTTCAGAAACCTATCCTACATTGCCACTGCATGTTCCCTGACCACCCCATGCTGACCACCCCGCGGTGCTTTTCTCCATCCTACATTGCCACTCACTGCCTATCCTAATTCAGACTCTCCGATTCACACCACCCCGTGATGTTTTTCTCACTCCTACTAGTGAATGTAATGTAACACACACCCATACAATGCGCACCACCCCGTGATGTTTTTCTCACTCCTACTAGTGAATGTAATGTAACACACACCCATACAATGCGCACCAACCCGCGATGTTTTTCAGAAACCTATCCTACATTGCCACTGCATGTTCCCTGACCTCCCCATGCTGACCACCCCGCGGTGCTTTTATCCATCCTACATTGCCACTCACTGCCTATCCAAATTCAGACCCTCCGATTCACACTACCCCGTGATGTTTTTCTCACTCCTACTAGTGAATGTAATGTGGCACACACCCATACAATGCGCACCACCCCGTGATGTTTTTCTCACTCCTACTAGTGAATGTAATGTAACACACACCCATACAATGCGCACCACCCAGTGATGATTTTCTCACTCCGACTAGTGAATGTAAAGTAAAACACACCCATACAATGGGCACCACCCCGTGATGTTTTTCTCACTCCTACTAATGAATGTAATGTAACACACACCCATACAATGCACACCACCCCGCGATGTTTTTCAGAAACCTATCCTACATTGCCACTGCATGTTCCCTGACCTCCCCATGCTGACCATCCCGCGGTGATTTTATCCATCCTACATTGCCACTCACTGCCTATCCTAATTCAGACCCTCTGATTCACACCACCCCGTGATGATTTTCTCACTCCTACTAGTGAATGTAATGTGACACACACCCATACAATGCGCACCACCCCGTGATGTTGTTCTCACTCCTACTAGTGAATGTAATGTAACACACACCCATACAATGCGCACCTCCCCGCGATGTTTTTCACAAACCTATCCTACATTGCCACTGTTTGTTCCCTGACCTCCCCATGCTGACCACCCCGCGTTGCTTTTCTCCATCCTACATTGCCACTGACTGCCTATCCTAATTCAGACCCTCCGATTCACACCACACCGCGATGTTTATCTCATCCTACTAGTGAATGTAATTTAACACACACCCATACTATGCTCACCACCACGCGATGTTTTTCAGAAACCTATCCTACATTGCCACAGCATGTTCCCTGACCTCCCCATGCTGAGCACCCCGCGGTGCTTTACTCCATCCTACATTGCCACTCACTGCCTATCCTAATTCAGACAATCCGATTCACACCACCCCGTGTTGTTGTTCTCACTCCTATTAGTGAATGTAATGTAACACACACCAATACAATGCGAACCACTCCGTGATGTTTTTCTCACTCCTACTAGTGAATGTAACGTAACACACACCCATACAATGCGCACCACCCCGTGATGTTTTTCTCACTCCTACAAGTGAATGTAATGTAACACACACCCATACAATGCGCACCACCCAGCGATGTTTTTCAGAAACCTATCCTACATTGCCATTGCATGTTCCCTGACCTCCCCAAGCTGACCAGCCCGCGGTGCTTTTCTCCATCCTATATTGCCACTCACTGCCTATCCTAATTCAGACCCTCCGATTCACACCACCCCGTGATGTTTTTCTCATTCCTACTAGTGAATGTAATGTAACACACACCCATACAATGCACACCACCCCGTGATGTTTTTCTCATTCCTACTAGTGAATGTAATGTAACACACACCCATACAATGCACACCACCCCGTGATGTTTTTCTCACACCTACTAGTGAATGTAATGTAACACACACCCATACAATGCCAACCACCCCGCGATGTTTTTCAGAAACCTATCCTACATTGCCACTGCATGTTCCCTGACCTCCCCTTGCTGACCACCCCGCGGTGCCTTTCGCCATCCTACATTGCCACTCACTGCCTATCCTAATTCAGACCCTCCGATTCACACCACCCCGCGATGTTTTTCCCATCCTACTAGTGAATGTAATTTAACCCACTCCCATACAATGCGCACCACCACGCGATGTTTTTCAGAAACCTATCCTACATTGCCACTGCATGTTCCCTGACCTCCCCATGCTGACCACCCCGCGGTGCTTTTCTCCATCCTACATTGGCACTCACTGCCTATCCTAATTCAGACCCTCCGATTCACACCACCCCGTGATGTTTTTCTCACTCCTACTAGTGAATGTAATGTAACACACACCCATACAATGCGCACCACTCCGTGATGTTTTTCTCACTCCTAGTGAATGTAATGTAACACACACCCATACAATGCCCACCACCCCGTGATGTTTTTCTCACTCCTACTAGTGAATGTAATGTAACACACACCCATACAATGCGCACCAACCCGCAATGTTTTTCAGAAACCTATCCTACATTGCCACTGCATGTTCCCTGACCTCCCCATGCTGACCACCCCGCGGTGCTTTTATCCATCCTACATTGCCACTCACTGCCTATCCAAATTCAGACCCTCCGATTCACACCACCCTGTGATGTTTTTCTCACTCCTACTAGTGAATGTAATGTGGCACACACCCATACAATGCGCACCACCCCGTGATGTTTTTCTCACTCCTACTAGTGAATGTAATGTAACACACACCCATACAATGCGCACCACCCCGCGATGTTTTTCAAAAACCTATCCTACATTGCCACTGCTTGTTCCCTGACCTCCCCATGCTGACCACCCCGCGTTGCTTTTCTCCATCCTACATTGCCACTCACTGCCTATCCTAATTCAGACCCTTCGATTCACACCACCCCATGATGTTTTTCTTACTCCTACTAGTGAATGTAATGTAACACACACCCATACAATGTGCACCACCCCGTGATGTTTTTCTCACTCCTACTAGTGAATGTAATGTAACACACACCCATACATGCGCACCACCCCGTGATGATTTTCTCACTCCGACTAGTGAATGTAAAGTAACACACACCCATACAATGGGCACCACCCCGTGATGTTTTTCTCACTCCTACTAATGAATGTAATGTAACACACACCCATACAATGCACACCACCCCGCGATGTTTTTCAGAAACCTATCCTACATTGCCACTGCATGTTCCCTGACCTCCCCATGCTGACCACCCCGCGGTGATTTTATCCATCCTACATTGCCACTCACTGCCTATCCTAATTGAGACCCTCCGATTCACACCACACCGTGATGTTTTTCTCACTCCTACTAGTGAATGTAATGTGACACACACCCATAAAATGCGCACCACCCCGTGATGTTGTTCTCACTCCTACTAGTGAATGTAATGTAACACACACCCATACAATGCGCACCTCCCCGCGATGTTTTTCACAAACCTATCCTACATTGCCACTGTTTGTTCCCTGACCTCCCCATGCTGACCACACCGCGGTGCTTTTCTCCATCCTACATTGCCACTCACTGCCTATCCTAATTCAGACCCTCCGATTCACACCACCCCGTGATGTTTTTCTCACTCCTACTAGTGAATGTAATGTAACACACACCCATACAATGCGCACCACCCCGTGATGTTTTTCTCATTCCTACTAGTGAATGTAATGTAACACACACCCATACAATGCGCACCACCCCGCGATGTTTTTCAGAAACCTATCCTACATTGCCACTGCATGTTCCCTGACCTCCTCATGCTGACCACCCCGCGGTGCCTTTCGCCATCCTACATCGCCACTCACTGCCTATCCTAATTCAGACCCTCCGATTAACACCACCCCACCATGTTTTTCTCATCCTACTAGTGAATGTAATTTAACACACACTCATAAAATGCGCACCACCACGCGATGTTTTTCAGAAACCTATCCTACATTGCCACTGCATGTTCCCTGACCTCCCCATGCTGACCACCCCGCGGTACTTTTCTACATCCTATATTGCCACTCACTGCCTATCCTAATTCAGACACTCCGATTCACACCACCCCGTGATGTTTTTCTCACTCCTACTAGTGAATGTAATGTAACACACACCCATACAATGCGCACCACCCCGTGATGTTTTTCTCACTCCTGCTAGTGAATGTAATGTAACACACACCCATACACTGCGCACCACCCCGTGATGTTTTTCTCACTCCTACTAGTGAATGTAATGTAACACACACCCATACAATGTGCACCACCCCGCGATGTTTTTCAGAAACCTATCCTACATTGCCACTGCATGTTCCCTGACCTCCCCATGCTGACCACCCCGCGGTGCCTTTCGCCATCCTACATTGCCACTCACTGCCTATTCTAATTCAGACCCTCCGATTCACACCACCCCGCGATGTTTTTCTCACTCCTACTAGTGAATGTAATGTAACACAAACCCATACAATGCGCACCACTCCGTGATGTTTTTCTCACTCCTACTAGTGAATGTAATGTAACACACACCCATACAATGCGTACCACCCCGTGATGTTTTTCTCACTCCTACTAGTGAATGTAATGTAACACACACCCATACAATGCGCACCACCCCGCGATGTTTTTCAGAAACCTATCCTACATTGCCACTGCATGTTCCCTGACCTCCCCATGCTGACCAGCCCGCGGTGCTTTTCTCCATCCTACATTGCCACTCACTGCCTATCCTAATTCAGACCCTCCGATTCACACCACTTCGTGATGTTTTTCTCACTCCTACTAGTGAATGTAATGTGGCACACACCCATACAATGCGCACCACCCCGTGATGATTTTCTCACTCCGACTAGTGAATGTAAAGTAAGACACACCCATACAATGCGCACCACCCTGTGACGTTTTTCTCACTCCTACTAGTGAATGTAATGTAACACACACCCATACAATGCACACCACCCCGCGATGTTTTTCAGAAACCTATCCTACATTGCCACTGCATGTTCCCTGACCTCCCCATGCTGACCACCCCGCGGTGATTTTATCCATCCTACATTGCCACTCACTGCCTATCCTAATTCAGACCCTCCGATTCACACCACCCCGTGATGTTTTTCTCACTCCTACTAGTGAATGTAATGTGACACACACCCATACAATGCGCACCACCCCGTGATGTTGTTCTCACTCCTACTAGTGAATGTAATGTAACACACACCCATACAATGCGCACCTCCCCGCGATGTTTTTCACAAACCTATCCTACATTGCCACTGTTTGTTCCCTGACCTCCCCATGCTGACCACACCGCGGTGCTTTTCTCCATCCTACATTGCCACTCACTGCCTATCCTAATTCAGACACTCCGATTCACACCACCCCGTGATGTTTTTCTCACTCCTACTAGTGAATGTAATGTAACACACACCCATACGATGCGCACCACCCCGTGATGTTTTTCTCACTCCTACTAGTGAATGTAATGTAACACACACCCATACAATGCGCACCACCCCGCGATGTTTTTCAGAAACCTATCCTACATTGCCACTGCATGTTCCCTGACCTCCTCATGCTGACCACCCCGCGGTGCCTTTCGCCATCCTACATCGCCACTCACTGCCTATCCTAATTCAGACCCTCCGATTAACACCACCCCACCATGTTTTTCTCATCCTACTAGTGAATGTAATTTAACACACACTCATAAAATGCGCACCACCACGCGATGTTTTTCAGAAACCTATCCTACATTGCCACTGCATGTTCCCTGACCTCCCCATGCTGCCCACCCCGCGGTACTTTTCTACATCCTATATTGCCACTCACTGCCTATCCTAATTCAGACACTCCGATTCACACCACCCCGTGATGTTTTTCTCACTCCTACTAGTGAATGTAATGTAACACACACCCATACAATGCGCACCACCCCGTGATGTTTTTCTCACTCCTGCTAGTGAATGTAATGTAACACACACCCATACACTGCGCACCACCCCGTGATGTTTTTCTCACTCCTACTAGTGAATGTAATGTAACACACACCCATACAATGTGCACCACCCCGCGATGTTTTTCAGAAACCTATCCTACATTGCCACTGCATGTTCCCTGACCTCCCCATGCTGACCACCCCGCGGTGCCTTTCGCCATCCTACATTGCCACTCACTGCCTATTCTAATTCAGACCCTCCGATTCACACCACCCCGCGATGTTTTTCTCACTCCTACTAGTGAATGTAATGTAACACAAACCCATACAATGCGCACCACTCCGTGATGTTTTTCTCACTCCTAATAGTGAATGTAATGTAACACACACCCATACAATGCGTACCACCCCGTGATGTTTTTCTCACTCCTACTAGTGAATGTAATGTAACACACACCCGTACAATGCGCACCACCCCGCGATGTTTTTCAGAAACCTATCCTACATTGCCACTGCATGTTCCCTGACCTCCCCATGCTGACCAGCCCGCGGTGCTTTTCTCCATCCTACATTGCCACTCACTGCGTATCCTAATTCAGACCCTCCGATTCACACCACCCCGTGATGTTTTTCTCACTCCTACTAGTGAATGTAATGTGGCACACACCCATACAATGCGCACCACCCCGTGATGATTTTCTCACTCCGACTAGTGAATGTAAAGTAAGACACACCCATACAATGCGCACCACCCTGTGACGTTTTTCTCACTCCTACTAGTGAATGTAATGTAACACACACCCATACAATGCACACCACCCCGCGATGTTTTTCAGAAACCTATCCTACATTGCCACTGCATGTTCCCTGACCTCCCCATGCTGACCACCCCGCGGTGATTTTATCCATCCTACATTGCCACTCACTGCCTATCCTAATTCAGACCCTCCGATTCACAGCACCCCGTGATGTTTTTCTCACTCCTACTAGTGAATGTAATGTGACACACACCCATACAATGCGCACCACCCCGTGATGTTGTTCTCACTCCTACTAGTGAATGTAATGTAACACACACCCATACAATGCGCACCTCCCCGCGATGTTTTTCACAAACCTATCCTACATTGCCACTGTTTGTTCCCTGACCTCCCCATGCTGACCACCCCGCGGTGCCTTTCGCCATCCTACATTGCCACTCACTGCCTATCCTAATTCAGACCCTCCGATTCACACCACCCCGCGATGTTTTTCTCATCCTACTAGTGAATGTAATTTAACACACACCCATACAATGCGCACCACCACGCGATGTTTTTCAGAAACCTATCCTACATTGCCACTGCATGTTCCCTGACCTCCCCATGCTGACCACCCCGCGGTGCTTTTCTCCATCCTACATTGCCACTCACTGCCTATCCTAATTCAGACCCTCCGATTCACACCACCCCGTGATGTTTTTCTCACTCCTACTAGTGAATGTAATGTAACACACACCCATACAATGCGCACCACTCCGTGATGTTTTTCTCACTCCTAGTGAATGTAATGTAACACAGACCCATACAATGCGCACCACCCCGTGATGTTTTTCTCACTCCTACTAGTGAATGTAATGTAACACACACCCATACAATGCGCACCACCCCGTGATGTTTTTCTCACTCCTACTAGTGAATGTAATGTAACACACACCCATACAATGCGCACCACCCCGTGATGATTTTCTCACTCCCACTAGTGAATGTAAAGTAACACACACCCATACAATGGGCACCACCCCGTGATGTTTTTCTCACTCCTACTAATGAATGTAATGTAACACACACCCATACAATGCACACCACCCCGTGATGTTTTTCAGAAACCTATCCTACATTGCCACTGCATGTTCCCTGACCTCCCCATGCTGACCACCCCGCGGTGATTTTATCCATCCTACATTGCCACTCACTGCCTATCCTAATTCAGACACTCCGATTCACACCACCCCGTGATGTTGTTCTCACTCCTAATAGTGAATGTAATGTAACACACACCCATACAATGCGCACCTCCCCGCGATGTTTTTCACAAACCTATCCTACATTGCCACTGTTTGTTCCCTGACCTCCCCATGCTGACCACACCGCGGTGCTTTTCTCCATCCTACATTGCCACTCACTGCCTATCCTAATTCAGACCCTCCGATTCACACCACCCCGTGATGTTTTTCTCACTCCTACTAGTGAATGTAATGTAACACACACCCATACAATGCGCACCACCCCGTGATGTTTTTCTCACTCCTACTAGTGAATGTAATGTAACACACACCCATACAATGCGCACCACCGCGCGATGTTTTTCAGAAACCTATCCTACATTGCCACTGCATGTTCCCTGACCTCCTCATGCTGACCACCCCGCGGTGCCTTTCGCCATCCTACATCGCCACTCACTGCCTATCCTAATTCAGACCCTCCGATTAACACCACCCCACCATGTTTTTCTCATCCTACTAGTGAATGCAATTTAACACACACCCATAAAATGCGCACCACCACGCGATGTTTTTCAGAAACCTATCCTACATTGCCACTGCATGTTCCCTGACCTCCCCATGCTGACCACCCGCGGTACTTTTCTACATCCTATATTGCCACTCACTGCCTATCCTAATTCAGACACTCTGATTCACACCACCCCGTGATGTTTTTCTCACTCCTACTAGTGAATGTAATGTAACACACACCCATACAATGCACACCACCCCGTGATGTTTTTCTCACTCCTGCTAGTGAATGTAATGTAACACACACCCATACAATGCGCACCACCCCGTGATGTTGTTCTCACTCCTACTAGTGAATGTAATGTAACACACACCCATACAAAGCGCACCTCCCCGCGATGTTTTTCACAAACCTATCCTACATTGCCACTGTTTGTTCCCTGACCTCCCCATGCTGACCACCCCGCGGTGCCTTTCGCCATCCTACATTGCCACTCACTGCCTATCCTAATTCAGACCCTCCGATTCACACCACCCCGCGATGTTTTTCTCATCCTACTAGTGAATGTAATTTAACACACACCCATACAATGCGCACCACCACGCGATGTTTTTCAGAAACCTATCCTACATTGCCACTGCATGTTCCCTGACCTCCCCATGCTGACCACCCCGCGGTGCTTTTCTCCATCCTACATTGCCACTCACTGCCTATCCTAATTCAGACCCTCCGATACACACCACCCCGTGATGTTTTTCTCACTCCTACTAGTGAATGTAATGTAACACACACCCATACAATGCGCACCACCCCGTGATGTTTTTCTCACTCCTACTAGTGAATGTAATGTAACACACACCCATACAATGCGCACCAACCCGCGATGTTTTTCAGAAACCTATCCTACATTGCCACTGCATGGTCCCTGACCTCCCCATGCTGACCACCCCGCGGTGCTTTTATCCATCCTACATTGCCACTCACTGCCTATCCAAATTCAGACCCTCCGATTCACACCACCCCGTGATGTTTTTCTCACTCCTACTAGTGAATGTAATGTGGCACACACCCATACAATGCGCACCACCCCGTGATGTTTTTCTCACTCCTACTAGTGAATGTAATGTAACACACACCCATACAATGCGCACCACCCCGCGATGTTTTTCAAAAACCTATCCTACATTGCCACTGCTTGTTCCCTGACCTCCCCATGCTGACCACCCCGCGTTGCTTTTCTCCATCCTACATTGCCACTGACTGCCTATCCTAATTCAGACCCTCCGATTCACACCACACCGCGATGTTTTTCTCATCCTACTAGTGAATGTAATTTAACACACACCCATACAATGCTCACCACCACGCGATGTTTTTCAGAAACCTATCCTACATTGCCACTGCATGTTCCCTGACCTCCCCATGCTGAGCACCCCGCGGTGCTTTTCTCCATCCTACATTGCCACTCACTGCCTATCCTAATTCAGACCCTTCGATTCACACCACCCCATGATGTTTTTCTCACTCCTACTAGTGAATGTAATGTAACACACACCCATACAATGCGCACCACTCCGTGATGTTTTTCTCACTCCTACTAGTGGATGTAATGTAACACACACCCATACAATGCGCACCACCCCGTGATGTTTTTCTCACTCCTACTAGTGAATGTAATGTAACACACACCCATACAATGCGCACCACCCAGTGATGATTTTCTCACTCCGACTAGTGAATGTAAAGTAAAACACACCCATACAATGGGCACCACCCCGTGATGTTTTTCTCACTCCTACTAATGAATGTAATGTAACACACACCCATACAATGCGCACCTCCCCGCGATGTTTTTCACAAACCTATCCTACATTGCCACTGTTTGTTCCCTGACCTCCCCATGCTGACCACCCCGCGGTGCTTTTCTCCATCCTACATTGCCACTCACTGCCTATCCTAATTCAGACCCTCCGATTCACACCACCCGGTGATGTTTTTCTCACTCCTACTAGTGAATGTAATGTAACACACACCCATACAATGCGCACCACCCCGTGATGTTTTTCTCACTCCTACTAGTGAATGTAATGTAACACACACCCATACAATGCGCACCACCCCGCGATGTTTTTCAGAAACCTATCCTACATTGCCACTGCATGTTCCCTGACCTCCTCATGCTGACCACCCCGCGGTGCCTTTCGCCATCCTACATCGCCACTCACTGCCTATCCTAATTCAGACCCTCCGATTAACACCACCCCGCCATGTTTTTGTCATCCTACTAGTGAATGTAATTTAACACACACCCATAAAATGAGCACCACCACGCGATGTTTTTCAGAAACCTATCCTACATTGCCACTGCATGTTCCCTGACCTCCCCATGCTGACCACCCCGCGGTACTTTTCTCCATCCTATATTGCCACTCACTGCCTATCCTAATTCAGACACTCTGAATCACACCACCCCGTGATGTTTTTCTCACTCCTACTAGTGAATGTAATGTAACACACACCCATACAATGCGCACCACCCCGTGATGTTTTTCTCACTCCTGCTAGTGAATGTAATGTAACACACACCCATACAATGCGCACCACCCCGTGATGTTTTTCTCACTCCTAATAGTGAATGTAATGTAACACACACCCATACAATGCGCACCACTACGCGATGTTTTTCAGAAACCTATCCTACATTGCCACTGCATGTTCCCTGACCTCCCCATGCTGACCACCCCGCGGTGATTTTATCCATCCTACATTGCCACTCACTGCCTATCCTAATTCAGACCCTCTGATTCACACCACCCCGTGATTTTTTTCTCACTCCTACTAGTGAATGTAATGTAACACACACCCATACAATGCGCACCACACCGTGATGATTTTCTCACTCCGAATAGTGAATGTAAAGTAACACACACCCATACAATGCGCACCACCCCTGACGTTTTTCTCACTCCTACTAGTGAATGTAATGTAACACACACCCATACAATGCACACCACCCCGCGATGTTTTTCAGAAACCTATCCTACATTGCCACTGCATGTTCCCTGACCTCGCCATGCTGACCACCCCGGGGTGATTTTATCCATCCTACATTGCCACTCACTTCCTATCCTAATTCAGACCCTCTGATTCACACCACCCCGTGATGTTTTTCTCACTCCTACTAGTGAATGTAATGTAACACCACCCATACAATGCGCACCACCCCGTGATGTTTTTCTCACTCCTACTAGTGAATGTAATGTAACACACACCCATACAATGCGCACCACCCCGCGATGTTTTTCAGAAACCTATCCTACATTGCCACTACTTGTTCCCTGACCTCCTCATGCTGACCACCCCGCGGTGCCTTTCGCCATCCTACATTGCCACTCACTGCCTATCCTAATTCAGACCCTCCGATTAACACCACCCCGCCATGATTTTCTCATCCTACTACTGAATGTAATTTAACACACACCCATACAATGCGCACCAAAACGCGATGTTTTTCAGAAACCTATCCTACATTGCCACTGCGTGTTCCCTGACCTCCCCATGCTGAGCACCCCGCGGTACTTTTCTCCATCCTACATTGCCACTCACTGCCTATCCTAATTCAGACCCTCCGATTCACACCACCCCGTGTTGTTTTTCTCACTCCTACTAGTGAATGTAATATAACACACACCAATACAATGCCCACCACTCCGTGATGTTTTTCTCACTCCTATTAGTGAATGTAATGTAACACACACCCATACAATGCGCACCACCCCGTGATGTTTTTCTCACTCCTACAAGTGAATGTAATGTAACACACACCCATACAATGCGCACCACCCCGCGATGTTTTTCGGAAACCTATCCTACATTGCCAGTGCATGTTCCCTGACCTCCCCATGCTGACCAGCCCGCGGTGCTTTTCTCCATCCTACATTGCCACTCACTGCCTATCCTAATTCAGACCCTCCGATTCACACCACCCTGTGATGTTTTTCTCATTCCTACTAGTGAATGTAATGTAACACACACCCATACAATGCACACCACCCCGTGATGTTTTTCTCACTCCTACTAGTGAATGTAATGTAACACACAGCATTACAATGCGCACCACCCCGTGATGTTTTTCTCACTCCTACTAGTGAATGTAATGTAACACACACCCATACAATGCACACGACCCCGCGATGTTTTTCAGAAACCTATCCTACATTGCCACTGCATGTTCTCTGTCCTGCCCATGCTGACCACCCCTCAGTTCTTTTCTCCATCCTACATTGCCACTCACTGCCTATCCTAATTCAGACCCTGCGATTCACACCACCCCGTGATGTTTTTCTCACTCCTACTAGTGAATGTAATTTAACACACACCCATACAATGCGCACCACCCCGCGATGTTTTTCATAAACCTATCCTACATTGCCACTGCATGTTCCCTGACCTCCCCATGCTGACCACCCCGCGGTGCTTTTCTCCAGCCTACATTGCCACTCACTGCCTATCCTAATTCAGACACTCCGATTCACACCACCCCGTGATGTTTTTCTCACTCCTACTAGTGAATGTAATGTAACACACACCCATACAATGCGCACCACCCCGTGATGTTTTTCTCACTCCTACTAGTGAATGTAATGTAACACACACCCATACAATGCGCACCACCCCGCGATGTTTTTCAGAAACCTATCCTACATTGCCACTGCATGTTCCCTGACCTCCTCATGCTGACCACCCCGCGGTGCCTTTCGCCATCCTACATCGCCACTCACTGCCTATCCTAATTCAGACCCTCCGATTAACACCACCCCGCCATGTTTTTCTCATCCTACTAGTGAATGTAATTTAACACACACCCATAAAATGAGCACCACCACGCGATGTTTTTCAGAAACCTATCCTACATTGCCACTGCATGTTCCCTGACCTCCCCATGCTGACCACCCCGCGGTACTTTTCTCCATCCTATATTGCCACTCACTGCCTATCCTAATTCAGACACTCTGAATCACACCACCCCGTGATGTTTTTCTCACTCCTACTAGTGAATGTAATGTAACACACACCCATACAATGCGCACCACCCCGTGATGTTTTTCTCACTCCTGCTAGTGAATGTAATGTAACACACACCCATACAATGCGCACCACCCCGTGATGTTTTTCTCACTCCTACTAGTGAATGTAATGTAACACACACCCATACAATGCGCACCACTACGCGATGTTTTTCAGAAACCTATCCTACATTGCCACTGCATGTTCCCTGACCTCCCCATGCTGACCACCCCGCGGTGATTTTATCCATCCTACATTGCCACTCACTGCCTATCCTAATTCAGACCCTCTGATTCACACCACCCCGTGATGTTTTTCTCACTCCTACTAGTGAATGTAATGTAACACACACCCATACAATGCGCACCACACCGTGATGATTTTCTCACTCCGAATAGTGAATGTAAAGTAACACACACCCATACAATGCGCACCACCCCGTGACGTTTTTCTCACTCCTACTAGTGAATGTAATGTAACACACACCCATACAATGCACACCACCCCGCGATGTTTTTCAGAAACCTATCCTACATTGCCACTGCATGTTCCCTGACCTCGCCATGCTGACCACCCCGGGGTGATTTTATCCATCCTACATTGCCACTCACTGCCTATCCTAATTCAGACCCTCCGATTCACACCACCCCGTGATGTTTTTCTCACTCCTACTAGTGAATGTAATGTAACACCACCCATACAATGCGCACCACCCCGTGATGTTTTTCTCACTCCTACTAGTGAATGTAATGTAACACACACCCATACAATGCGCACCACCCCGCGATGTTTTTCAGAAACCTATCCTACATTGCCACTACTTGTTCCCTGACCTCCTCATGCTGACCACCCCGCGGTGCCTTTCGCCATCCTACATTGCCACTCACTGCCTATCCTAATTCAGACCCTCCGATTCACACCACCCCGTGATGTTTTTCTCACTCCTACTAGTGAATGTAATGTAACACACACCCATACAATTCGCACCACCCCGTGATGTTTTTCTCACTCCTACAAGTGAATGTAATGTAACACACACCCATACAATGCGCACCACCCCGCGATGTTTTTCGGAAACCTATCCTACATTGCCAGTGCATGTTCCCTGACCTCCCCATGCTGACCAGCCCGCGGTGCTTTTCTCCATCCTACATTGCCACTCACTGCCTATCCTAATTCAGACCCTCCGATTCACACCACCCTGTGATGTTTTTCTCATTCCTACTAGTGAATGTAATGTAACACACACCCATACAATGCACACCACCCCGTGATGTTTTTCTCACTCCTACTAGTGAATGTAATGTAACACACAGCATTACAATGCGCACCACCCCGTGATGTTTTTCTCACTCCTACTAGTGAATGTAATGTAACACACACCCATACAATGCACACGACCCCGCGATGTTTTTCAGAAACCTATCCTACATTGCCACTGCATGTTCTCTGTCCTGCCCATGCTGACCACCCCTCAGTTCTTTTCTCCATCCTACATTGCCACTCACTGCCTATCCTAATTCAGACACTCCGATTCACACCACCCCATGATGTTTTTCTCACTCCTACTAGTGAATGTAATGTAACACACACCCATACAATGCGCACCACCCCGTGATGTTTTTCTCACTCCTACTAGTGAATGTAATGTAACACACACCCATACAATGCGCACCAACCCGTGATTTTTTTCTCACTCCTACTAGTGAATGTAATGTAACACACACGCATACAATGAGCACCACCCCGATGTTTTTCAGAGACCTATCCTACATTGCCACTGCATGTTCCCTGACCTCCCCATGCTGACCACCCCGCGGTGCTTTTCTCCAGCCTACATTGCCACTCACTGCCTATCCTAATTCAGACACTCCGATTCACACCACCCCATGATGTTTTTCTCACTCCTACTAGTGAATGTAATGTAACACACACCCATACAATGCGCACCACCCCGTGATGTTTTTCTCACTCCTACTAGTGAATGTAATGTAACACACACCCATACAATGCGCACCACCCCGTGATTTTTTTCTCACTCCTACTAGTGAATGTAATGTAACACACACGCATACAATGAGCACCACCCCGATGTTTTTCAGAGACCTATCCTATATTGCCACTGCATGTTCCCTGACCTCCCCATGCTGACCACCCCGCAGTACTTTTCTCCATCCTATATTGCCACTCACTGCATATCCTAATTCAGAACCTCCGATTCACACCACCCCGTGATGTTTTTCTCACTCCTACAAGAGAATGTAATGTAACAAACACCCATACAATGCGCACCACCCCGTAATGTTTTTATCACTCCTACTAGTGAATGTAATGTAACACACACCCATACAATGCGCACCAGTCCGCGATGTTTTTCGAAACCTATCCTACATTGCCACTGCATGTTCCCTGACCTCCCCATGCTGACCACCCCGCGGTGCTTTTCTCCATCCTACATTGCCACTCACTGCCTATCTTAATTCAGACCCTCCGATTCACACCACCCCGTGATGTTTTTCTCACCCCTACTAGTGAATGTAATGTAACACACAGCCATACAATGCGCACCACCCCGTGATGTTTTTCTCAGTCCTACTAGTGAACGTAATGTAACACACACCCATACAATGTGCACCACCCCGTGATGTTTTTCTCACTCCTACTAGTGAATGTAATGTAACACACACCCATACAATGCGCACCACCCCGCGATGTTTTTCAGAAACCTATCCTACATTGCCACTGCATGTTCCCTGACCTCCCCATGCTGACCACCCCGCGGTGCTTTTCTCTATCCTACATTGCCACTCACTTCCTATCCTAATTCAGACCCTCCGATTCACACCACCCCGTGATGTTTTTCTCACTGCTACTAGTGAATGTAATGTAACACACACCCATACAATGCGCACCACCCCGCGATGTTTTTCGAAACCTATCCTAAATTGCCACTGCATGTTCCCTGACCTCCCCATGCTGACCACCCCGCGGTGCTTTTCTCCATCCTACATTGCTACTCACTGCCTATCCTAATTCAGACCCTCTGATTCACACCACCCCGTGTTGTTTTTCTCACTCCTACTAGTGAATGTAATATAACACACTCCCATACAATGCGCACCACCCCGTGATGTTTTTCTCACTCCTACTCGTGAATGTAATGTAACACACACCCATACAATGCGCACCACCCCGCGATGTTTTTCAGAAACCTATCCTACATTGCCACTGCATGTTCCCTGACATCAACATGCTGACCACCCCGCGGTGCTTTTATCCATCCTACATTGCCACTCACTGCCTATGCTAATTCAGACCCTCCGAATCACACCACCCCGCGATGTTTTTCTCCCTCCTACTAGTGAATGTAATGTAACACACACCCATACAATGCGCACCACCCCGTGATGATTTTCTCACTCCGACTAGTGAATGTAATGTAACACACACCCATACAATGCGCACCACCCCGTGATGTTTTTCTCACTCTTACTAGTGAATGTAATGTAACACACACCCATACAATGCGCACCACCCCGCGATGTTTTTCAGAAACCTATCCTACATTGCCACTGCATGTTCTCTGACCTCCCCATGCTGACCACCCCGCGGTGCTTTTATCCATCCTACATTGCCACTCACTGCCTATCCTATTTCAGACCCTCCGATTCACACCACCCCGTGATGTTTTTCTCACTCCTACTAGTGAATGTAATGTGACACACACCCATACAATGCGCACCACCCCGTGATGTTTTTCTCACTCCTACTAGTGAATGTAATGTAACACACACCCATACAATGCGCCCCACCCGGCGATGTATTTCAGAAACCTATCCTACATTGCCACTGCTTGTTCCCTGACCTCCCCATGCTGACGAACCCGCGGTGCTTTTCTCCATCCTACATTGCCACTCACTGCCTATCCTAATTCAGACACTCCGATTCACACCATCCCGTGATGTTTTTCGCACTCCTACTAGTGAATGTAATGTAACACACACCCATACAATGCGCACCACCCCGTGATGTTTTTCTCACTCCTACTAGTGAATGTAATGTAACACACACCCATACAATGCGCACCACCCCGCGATGTTTTTCAGAAACCTATCCTACATTGCCACTGCATGTTCCCTGACCTCCCCATGCTGACCACCCCGCGGTGCCTTTCGCCATCCTACATTGCCACTCACTGCTTATACTAATTCAGACCCTCCGATTCACACCACCCCGCCATGTTTTTCTCACTCCTACTAGTGAATGTAATGTAACACACACCCATACAATGCGCACCACTCCGTGATGTTTTTCTCACTCCTACTAGTGAATGTAATGTAACACACACCCATAAAATGCGCACCACCCCGTGATGTTTTTCTCACTCCTACTAGTGAATGTAATGTAACACACACCCATACAATGCGCACCACCCCGCAATGTTTTTCAGAAACCTATCCTACATTGCCACTGCATGTTCCCTGACCTCCCAATGCTGACCAGCCTGCGGTGCTTTTCTCCATCCTACATTGCCACTCACTGCCTATCCTAATTCAGACCCTCCGATTCACACCACCCCGTGATATTTTTCTCACTCCTACTAGTGAATGTAATGTAACACACACCCATACAATGCGCACCACCCCGTGATGATTTTCTCACTCCGACTAGTGAATGTAAAGTAACACACACCCATACAATGCGCACCACCCCGTGATGTTTTTCTCACTCCTACTAGTGAATGTAATGTAACACACACCCATACAATGCACACCACCCCGCGATGTTTTTCAGAAACCTATCCTACATTGCCACTGCATGTTCCCTGACCTCCCCATGCTGACCACCCGCCGGTGATTTTATCCATCCTACATTGCCACTCACTGCCTATCCTAATTCAGACCCTCCGATTCACACCACCCCGTGATGTTTTTCTCACTCCTACTAGTGAATGTAATGTGACACACACCCATACAATGCGCACCACCCCGCGATGTTTTTCACAAACCTATCCTACATTGCCACTGCTTGTTCCCTGACCTCCCCATGCTGACCACCCCGCGGTGCTTTTCTCCATCCTACATTGCCACTCACTGCCTATCCTAATTCAGACCCTCCAATTCACACCACCCCGTGATGTTTTTCTCACTCCTACTAGTGAATGTAATGTAACACACACCCATACAATGCGCACCACCCCGTGATGTTTTTCTCACTCCTACTAGTGAATGTAATGTAACACACACCCATACAATGCACACCACCCCGCGATGTTTTTCAGAAACCTATCCTACATTGCCACTGCATGTTCCCTGACCTCCCCATGCTGACCACCCGCCGGTGATTTTATCCATCCTACATTGCCACTCACTGCCTATCCTAATTCAGACCCTCCGATTCACACCACCCCGTGATGTTTTTCTCACTCCTACTAGTGAATGTAATGTGACACACACCCATACAATGCGCACCACCCCGCGATGTTTTTCACAAACCTATCCTACATTGCCACTGCTTGTTCCCTGACCTCCCCATGCTGACCACCCCGCGGTGCTTTTCTCCATCCTACATTGCCACTCACTGCCTATCCTAATTCAGACCCTCCAATTCACACCACCCCGTGATGTTTTTCTCACTCCTACTAGTGAATGTAATGTAACACACACCCATACAATGCGCACCACCCCGTGATGTTTTTCTCACTCCTACTAGTGAATGTAATGTAACACACACCCATACAATGCGCACCACCCCGCGATGTTTTTCAGAAACCTATCCTACATTGCCACTGCATGTTCCCTGACCTCCTCATGCTGACCACCCCGCAGTGCCTTTCGCCATCCTACATTGCCACTCACTGCCTATCCTAATTCAGACCCTCCGATTAACACCACCCCGCCATGTTTTTCTCATCCTACTAGTGAATGTAATTTAACACACACCCATACAATGCTCACCACCACGCGATGTTTTTCAGAAACCTATCCTACATTGCCACTGCATGTTCCCTGACCTCCCCATGCTGAGCACCCCGCGGTGCTTTTCTCCATCCTACATTGCCACTCACTGCCTATCCTAATTCAGACCCTCTGATTCACACCACCCCGTGTTGTTTTTCTCACTGCTACTAGTGAATGTAATGTAACACACACCCATACAATGCGAACCACCCAGCGATGTTTTTCAGAAACCTATCCTACATTGCCATTGCATGTTCCCTGACCTCCCCATGCTGACCAGCCCGCGGTGCTTTTCTCCATCCTACATTGCCACTCACTGCCTATCCTAATTCAGACCCTCCGATTCACACCACCCCGTGATGTTTTTCTCATTCCTACTACTGAATGTAATGTAACACACACCCATACAATGCACACAACCCCGTGATGTATTTCTCACTCCTACTAGTGAATGTAATGTAACACACACCATTACAATGCGCACCACCCCGTGATGTTTTTCTCACTCCTACTAGTGAATGTAATGTAACATACACCCATACAATGCACACGACCCCGCGATGTTTTTCAGAAACCTATCCTACATTGCCACTGCATGTTCTCTGTCCTGCCCATGCTGACCACCCCTCAGTGCTTTTCTCCATCCTACATTGCCACTCACTGCCTATCCTAATTCAGACCCTCCGATTCACACCACCCCGTGAGGTTTTTCTCACTCCTACTAGTGAATGTAATTTAACACACACCCATACAATGCGCACCACCCCGCGATGTTTTTCAGAAACCTATCCTACATTGCCACTGCATGTTCCCTGACCTCCCCATGCTGACCACCCCGCGGTGCTTTTCTCCATCCTACATTGCCACTCACTGCCTATCCTAATTCAGACACTCCGATTGACACCACCCCGTGATGTTTTTCTCACTCCTACTAGTGAATGTAATGTAACACACACCCATACAATGCGCACCACCCCGTGATGTTTTTCTCACACCTACTAGTGAATGTAATGTAACACACACCCATACAATGCCAACCACCCCGCGATGTTTTTCAGAAACGTATCCTACATTGCCACTGCATGTTCCCTGACCTCCCCTTGCTGACTACCCCGCGGTGCATTTCGCCATCCTACATTGCCACTCACTGCCTATCCTAATTCAGACCCTCCGATTCACACCACCCCGCGATGTTTTTCCCATCCTACTAGTGAATGTAATTTAACACACACCCATACAATGCGCACCACCACGCGATGTTTTTCAGAAACCTATCCTACATTGCCACTGCATGTTGCCTGACCTCCCCATGCTGACCACCCCGCGGTGCTTTTCTCCATCCTACATTGCCACTCACTGCCTATCCTAATTCAGACCCTTCGATTCACACCACCCCGTGATGTTTTTCTCACTCCTACTAGTGAATGTAATGTAACACACATCCATACAATGTGCACCACTCCGTGAAGTTTTTCTCACTCATAGTGAATGTAATGTAACACACACCCATACAATGCGCACCACCCCGTGATGTTTTTCTCACTCCTACTAGTGAATGTAATGTAACACACACCCATACAATGCGCACCACCCCGCGATGTTTTTCAGAAACCTATCCTACATTGCCACTGCATGTTCCCTGACCTCCTCATGCTGACCACCCCGCGGTGCCTTTCGCCATCCTACATCGCCACTCACTGCCTATCCTAATTCAGACCCTCCGATTAACACCACCCCGCCATGTTTTTCTCATCCTACTAGTGAATGTAATTTAACACACACCCATAAATGCGCACCACTCCGTGATGTTTTTCTCACTCCTACTAGTGAATGTAATGTAACACACACCCATACAATGCGCACCACCCCGTGATGTTTTTCTCACTCCTGCTAATGAATGTAATGTAACACACACCCATACAATGCGCACCACCCCGTGATGTTTTTCTCACTCCTACTAGTGAATGTAATGTAACACACACCCATACAATGCGCACCACCCCGCGATGTTTTTCAGAAACCTATCCTACATTGCCACTGCATGTTCCCTGACCTCCCCATGCTGACCACCCCGCGGTGCCTTTCGCCATCCTACATTGCCACTCACTGCCTATCCTAATTCAGACCCTCCGATTCACACCACCCCGCGATGTTTTTCTCACTCCTACTAGTGAATGTAATGTAACACACACCCATACAATGCGCACCACTCCGTGATGTTTTTCTCACTCCTACTAGTGAATGTAATGTAACACACACCCATACAATGCGTACCACCCCGTGATGTTTTTCTCACTCCTACTAGTGAATGTAATGTAACACACACCCATACAATGCGCACCACCCCGCGATGTTTTTCAGAAACCTATCCTACATTGCCACTGCATGTTCCCTGACCTCCCCATGCTGACCACCCCGCGGTGCTTTTCTCCATCCTACATTGCCACTCACTGCCTATCCTAATTCAGACACTCCGATTGACACCACCCCGTGATGTTTTTATCACTCCTACTAGTGAATGTAATGTAACACACACCCATACAATGCGCACCACCCCGTGATGTTTTTCTCACACCTACTAGTGAATGTAATGTAACACACACCCATAGAATGCCAACCACCCCGCGATGTTTTTCAGAAACGTATCCTACATTGCCACTGCATGTTCCCTGACCTCCCCTTGCTGACTACCCCGCGGTGCATTTCGCCATCCTACATTGCCACTCACTGCCTATCCTAATTCAGACCCTCCGATTCACACCACCCCGCGATGTTTTTCCCATCCTACTAGTGAATGTAATTTAACACACACCCATACAATGCGCACCACCACGCGATGTTTTTCAGAAACCTATACTACATTGCCACTGCATGTTGCCTGACCTCCCCATGCTGACCACCCCGCGGTGCTTTTCTCCATCCTACATTGCCACTCACTGCCTATCCTAATTCAGCCCCTTCGATTCACACCACCCCGTGATGTTTTTCTCACTCCTACTAGTGAATGTAATGTAACACACATCCATACAATGTGCACCACTCCGTGAAGTTTTTCTCACTCATAGTGAATGTAATGTAACACACACCCATACAATGCGCACCACCCCGTGATGTTTTTCTCACTCCTACTAGTGAATGTAATGTAACACACACCCATACAATGCGCACCACCCCGCGATGTTTTTCAGAAACCTATCCTACATTGCCACTGCATGTTCCCTGACCTCCTCATGCTGACCACCCCGCGGTGCCTTTCGCCATCCTACATCGCCACTCACTGCCTATCCTAATTCAGACCCTCCGATTAACACCACCCCGCCATGTTTTTCTCATCCTAGTAGTGAATGTAATTTAACACACACCCATAAAATGCGCACCACTCCGTGATGTTTTTCTCACTCCTACTAGTGAATGTAATGTAACACACACCCATACAATGCGCACCACCCCGTGATGTTTTTCTCACTCCTGCTAATGAATGTAATGTAACACACACCCATACAATGCGCACCACCCCGTGATGTTTTTCTCACTCCTACTAGTGAATGTAATGTAACACACACCCATACAATGCGCACCACCCCGCGATGTTTTTCAGAAACCTATCCTACATTGCCACTGCATGTTCCCTGACCTCCCCATGCTGACCACCCTGCTGTGCTTTTCTCCATCCTACATTGCCACTCACTGCCTATCCTAATTCAGACCCTCCGATTCACACCACCCCGTGATGTTTTTCTCACTCCTACTAGTGAATGTAATGTAACACACACCCATACAATGCGCACCACCCCGTTATGTTTTTCTCACTCCTACTAGTGAATGTAATGTAACACTCACCCATATAATGCGCACCACCCCGCGATGTTTTTAAGAAACCTATCCTACATTGCCACTGCATGTTCCCTGACCTCCCCATGCTGACCACCCCGCGGTGCTCTTCTCCATCCTACATTGCCACTCACTGCTTATCCTAATTCAGACCCTCCGATTCACACCACCCCGTGATGTTTTTCTTCACTCCTACTAGTGAATGTAATGTAACACACACCCATACAATGCGCACCACCCCGTGATGTTTTTCTCACTCCTACTAGTGAATGTAATGTAACACACACCCATACAATGCGCACCACCCCGTGATGTTTTTCTCACTCCTACTCGTGAATGTAATGTAACACACACCCATACAATGCGCACCACCCCGCGATGTTTTTCAGATACCTATCCTACATTGCCACTGCATGTTCCCTGACATCAACATGCTGACCACCCCGCGGTGCTTTTATCCATCCTACATTGCCACTCACTGCCTATGCTAATTCAGACCCTCCGAATCACACCACCCCGCGATGTTTTTCTCCCTCCTACTAGTGAATGTAATGTAACACACACCCATACAATGCGCACCACCCCGTGATGATTTTCTCACTCCGACTAGTGAATGTAATGTAACACACACCCATACAATGCGCACCACCCCGTGATGTTTTTCTCACTCTTACTAGTGAATGTAATGTAACACACACCCATACAATGCGCACCACCCCGCGATGTTTTTCAGAAACCTATCCTACATTGCCACTGCATGTTCTCTGACCTCCCCATGCTGACCACCCCGCGGTGCTTTTATCCATCCTACATTGCCACTCACTGCCTATCCTATTTCAGACCCTCCGATTCACACCACCCCGTGATGTTTTTCTCACTCCTACTAGTGAATGTAATGTGACACACACCCATACAATGCGCACCACCCCGTGATGTTTTTCTCACTCCTACTAGTGAATGTAATGTAACACACACCCATACAATGCGCCCCACCCGGCGATGTATTTCAGAAACCTATCCTACATTGCCACTGCTTGTTCCCTGACCTCCCCATGCTGACGAACCCGCGGTGCTTTTCTCAATCCTACATTGCCACTCACTGCCTATCCTAATTCAGACACTCCGATTCACACCATCCCGTGATGTTTTTCGCACTCCTACTAGTGAATGTAATGTAACACACACCCATACAATGCGCACCACCCCGTGATGTTTTTCTCACTCCTACTAGTGAATGTAATGTAACACACACCCATACAATGCGCACCACCCCGCGATGTTTTTCAGAAACCTATCCTACATTGCCACTGCATGTTCCCTGACCTCCCCATGCTGACCACCCCGCGGTGCCTTTCGCCATCCTACATTGCCACTCACTGCTTATACTAATTCAGACCCTCCGATTCACACCACCCCGCCATGTTTTTCTCACTCCTACTAGTGAATGTAATGTAACACACACCCATACAATGCGCACCACTCCGTGATGTTTTTCTCACTCCTACTAGTGAATGTAATGTAACACACACCCATAAAATGCGCACCACCCCGTGATGTTTTTCTCACTCCTACTAGTGAATGTAATGTAACACACACCCATACAATGCGCACCACCCCGCAATGTTTTTCAGAAACCTATCCTACATTGCCACTGCATGTTCCCTGACCTCCCAATGCTGACCAGCCTGCGGTGCTTTTCTCCATCCTACATTGCCACTCACTGCCTATCCTAATTCAGACCCTCCGATTCACACCACCCCGTGATATTTTTCTCACTCCTACTAGTGAATGTAATGTAACACACACCCATACAATGCGCACCACCCCGTGATGATTTTCTCACTCCGACTAGTGAATGTAAAGAAACACACACCCATACAATGCGCACCACCCCGTGATGTTTTTCTCACTCCTACTAGTGAATGTAATGTAACACACACCCATACAATGCACACCACCCCGCGATGTTTTTCAGAAACCTATCCTACATTGCCACTGCATGTTCCCTGACCTCCCCATGCTGACCACCCGCCGGTGATTTTATCCATCCTACATTGCCACTCACTGCCTATCCTAATTCAGACCCTCCGATTCACACCACCCCGTGATGTTTTTCTCACTCCTACTAGTGAATGTAATGTGACACACACCCATACAATGCGCACCACCCCGCGATGTTTTTCACAAACCTATCCTACATTGCCACTGCTTGTTCCCTGACCTCCCCATGCTGACCACCCCGCGGTGCTTTTCTCCATCCTACATTGCCACTCACTGCCTATCCTAATTCAGACCCTCCAATTCACACCACCCCGTGATGTTTTTCTCACTCCTACTAGTGAATGTAATGTAACACACACCCATACAATGCGCACCACCCCGTGATGTTTTTCTCACTCCTACTAGTGAATGTAATGTAACACACACCCATACAATGCACACCACCCCGCGATGTTTTTCAGAAACCTATCCTACATTGCCACTGCATGTTCCCTGACCTCCCCATGCTGACCACCCGCCGGTGATTTTATCCATCCTACATTGCCACTCACTGCCTATCCTAATTCAGACCCTCCGATTCACACCACCCCGTGATGTTTTTCTCACTCCTACTAGTGAATGTAATGTGACACACACCCATACAATGCGCACCACCCCGCGATGTTTTTCACAAACCTATCCTACATTGCCACTGCTTGTTCCCTGACCTCCCCATGCTGACCACCCCGCGGTGCTTTTCTCCATCCTACATTGCCACTCACTGCCTATCCTAATTCAGACCCTCCAATTCACACCACCCCGTGATGTTTTTCTCACTCCTACTAGTGAATGTAATGTAACACACACCCATACAATGCGCACCACCCCGTGATGTTTTTCTCACTCCTACTAGTAAATGTAATGTAACACACACCCATACAATGCGCACCACCCCGCGATGTTTTTCAGAAACCTATCCTACATTGCCACTGCATGTTCCCTGACCTCCTCATGCTGACCATCCCGCGGTTCCTTTCGCCATCCTACATTGCCACCCACTGCCTATCCTAATTCAGACCCTCCGATTAACACCACCCCGCCATGTTTTTCTCATCCTACTAGTGAATGTAAAGTAACACACACCCATACAATGCGCACCACCCCGCGATGTTTTTCAGAAACCTATCCTACATTGCCACTGCATGTTCCCTGACCTCCTCATGCTGACCACCCCGCAGTGCCTTTCGCCATCCTACATTGCCACTCACTGCCTATCCTAATTCAGACCCTCCGATTAACACCACCCCGCCATGTTTTTCTCATCCTACTAGTGAATGTAATTTAACACACACCCATACAATGCTCACCACCACGCGATGTTTTTCAGAAACCTATCCTACATTGCCACTGCATGTTCCCTGACCTCCCCATGCTGAGCACCCCGCGGTGCTTTTCTCCATCCTACATTGCCACTCACTGCCTATCCTAATTCAGACCCTCTGATTCACACCACCCCGTGTTGTTTTTCTCACTCCTACTAGTGAATGTAATGTAACACACACCCATACAATGCGAACCACCCAGCGATGTTTTTCAGAAACCTATCCTACATTGCCATTGCATGTTCCCTGACCTCCCCATGCTGACCAGCCCGCGGTGCTTTTCTCCATCCTACATTGCCACTCACTGCCTATCCTAATTCAGACCCTCCGATTCACACCACCCCGTGATGTTTTTCTCATTCCTACTACTGAATGTAATGTAACACACACCCATACAATGCACACAACCCCGTGATGTATTTCTCACTCCTACTAGTGAATGTAATGTAACACACACCATTACAATGCGCACCACCCCGTGATGTTTTTCTCACTCCTACTAGTGAATGTAATGTAACATACACCCATACAATGCACACGACCCCGCGATGTTTTTCAGAAACCTATCCTACATTGCCACTGCATGTTCTCTGTCCTGCCCATGCTGACCACCCCTCAGTGCTTTTCTCCATCCTACATTGCCACTCACTGCCTATCCTAATTCAGACCCTCCGATTCACACCACCCCGTGAGGTTTTTCTCACTCCTACTAGTGAATGTAATTTAACACACACCCATACAATGCGCACCACCCCGCGATGTTTTTCAGAAACCTATCCTACATTGCCACTGCATGTTCCCTGACCTCCCCATGCTGACCACCCCGCGGTGCTTTTCTCCATCCTACATTGCCACTCACTGCCTATCCTAATTCAGACACTCCGATTGACACCACCCCGTGATGTTTTTCTCACTCCTACTAGTGAATGTAATGTAACACACACCCATACAATGCGCACCACCCCGTGATGTTTTTCTCACACCTACTAGTGAATGTAATGTAACACACACCCATACAATGCCAACCACCCCGCGATGTTTTTCAGAAACGTATCCTACATTGCCACTGCATGTTCCCTGACCTCCCCTTGCTGACTACCCCGCGGTGCATTTCGCCATCCTACATTGCCACTCACTGCCTATCCTAATTCAGACCCTCCGATTCACACCACCCCGCGATGTTTTTCCCATCCTACTAGTGAATGTAATTTAACACACACCCATACAATGCGCACCACCACGCGATGTTTTTCAGAAACCTATCCTACATTGCCACTGCATGTTGCCTGACCTCCCCATGCTGACCACCCCGCGGTGCTTTTCTCCATCCTACATTGCCACTCACTGCCTATCCTAATTCAGACCCTTCGATTCACACCACCCCGTGATGTTTTTCTCACTCCTACTAGTGAATGTAATGTAACACACATCCATACAATGTGCACCACTCCGTGAAGTTTTTCTCACTCATAGTGAATGTAATGTAACACACACCCATACAATGCGCACCACCCCGTGATGTTTTTCTCACTCCTACTAGTGAATGTAATGTAACACACACCCATACAATGCGCACCACCCCGCGATGTTTTTCAGAAACCTATCCTACATTGCCACTGCATGTTCCCTGACCTCCTCATGCTGACCACCCCGCGGTGCCTTTCGCCATCCTACATCGCCACTTACTGCCTATCCTAATTCAGACCCTCCGATTAACACCACCCCGCCATGTTTTTCTCATCCTACTAGTGAATGTAATTTAACACACACCCATAAAATGCGCACCACTCCGTGATGTTTTTCTCACTCCTACTAGTGAATGTAATGTAACACACACCCATACAATGCGCACCACCCCGTGATGTTTTTCTCACTCCTGCTAATGAATGTAATGTAACACACACCCATACAATGCGCACCACCCCGTGATGTTTTTCTCACTCCTACTAGTGAATGTAATGTAACACACACCCATACAATGCGCACCACCCCGCGATGTTTTTCAGAAACCTATCCTACATTGCCACTGCATGTTCCCTGACCTCCCCATGCTGACCACCCCGCGGTGCCTTTCGCCATCCTACATTGCCACTCACTGCCTATCCTAATTCAGACCCTCCGATTCACACCACCCCGCGATGTTTTTCTCACTCCTACTAGTGAATGTAATGTAACACACACCCATACAATGCGCACCACTCCGTGATGTTTTTCTCACTCCTACTAGTGAATGTAATGTAACACACACCCATACAATGCGTACCACCCCGTGATGTTTTTCTCACTCCTACTAGTGAATGTAATGTAACACACACCCATACAATGCGCACCACCCCGCGATGTTTTTCAGAAACCTATCCTACATTGCCACTGCATGTTCCCTGACCTCCCCATGCTGACCACCCCGCGGTGCTTTTCTCCATCCTACATTGCCACTCACTGCCTATCCTAATTCAGACACTCCGATTGACACCACCCCGTGATGTTTTTCTCACTCCTACTAGTGAATGTAATGTAACACACACCCATACAATGCGCACCACCCCGTGATGTTTTTCTCACACCTACTAGTGAATGTAATGTAACACACACCCATACAATGCCAACCACCCCGCGATGTTTTTCAGAAACGTATCCTACATTGCCACTGCATGTTCCCTGACCTCCCCTTGCTGACTACCCCGCGGTGCATTTCGCCATCCTACATTGCCACTCACTGCCTATCCTAATTCAGACCCTCCGATTCACACCACCCCGCGATGTTTTTCCCATCCTACTAGTGAATGTAATTTAACACACACCCATACAATGCGCACCACCACGCGATGTTTTTCAGAAACCTATCCTACATTGCCACTGCATGTTGCCTGACCTCCCCATGCTGACCACCCCGCGGTGCTTTTCTCCATCCTACATTGCCACTCACTGCCTATCCTAATTCAGACCCTTCGATTCACACCACCCCGTGATGTTTTTCTCACTCCTACTAGTGAATGTAATGTAACACACATCCATACAATGTGCACCACTCCGTGAAGTTTTTCTCACTCATAGTGAATGTAATGTAACACACACCCATACAATGCGCACCACCCCGTGATGTTTTTCTCACTCCTACTAGTGAATGTAATGTAACACACACCCATACAATGCGCACCACCCCGCGATGTTTTTCAGAAACCTATCCTACATTGCCACTGCATGTTCCCTGACCTCCTCATGCTGACCACCCCGCGGTGCCTTTCGCCATCCTACATCGCCACTCACTGCCTATCCTAATTCAGACCCTCCGATTAACACCACCCCGCCATGTTTTTCTCATCCTAGTAGTGAATGTAATTTAACACACACCCATAAAATGCGCACCACTCCGTGATGTTTTTCTCACTCCTACTAGTGAATGTAATGTAACACACACCCATACAATGCGCACCACCCCGTGATGTTTTTCTCACTCCTGCTAATGAATGTAATGTAACACACACCCATACAATGCGCACCACCCCGTGATGTTTTTCTCACTCCTACTAGTGAATGTAATGTAACACACACCCATACAATGCGCACCACCCCGCGATGTTTTTCAGAAACCTATCCTACATTGCCACTGCATGTTCCCTGACCTCCCCATGCTGACCACCCTGCTGTGCTTTTCTCCATCCTACATTGCCACTCACTGCCTATCCTAATTCAGACCCTCCGATGCACACCACCCCGTGATGTTTTTCTCACTCCTACTAGTGAATGTAATGTAACACACACCCATACAATGCGCACCACCCCGTTATGTTTTTCTCACTCCTACTAGTGAATGTAATGTAACACTCACCCATATAATGCGCACCACCCCGCGATGTTTTTAAGAAACCTATCCTACATTGCCACTGCATGTTCCCTGACCTCCCCATGCTGACCACCCCGCGGTGCTCTTCTCCATCCTACATTGCCACTCACTGCTTATCCTAATTCAGACCCTCCGATTCACACCACCCCGTGATGTTTTTCTTCACTCCTACTAGTGAATGTAATGTAACACACACCCATACAATGCGCACCACCCCGTGATGTTTTTCTCACTCCTACTAGTGAATGTAATGTAACACACACCCATACAATGCGCACCACCCCGTGATGTTTTTCTCACTCCTACTCGTGAATGTAATGTAACACACACCCATACAATGCGCACCACCCCGCGATGTTTTTCAGAAACCTATCCTACATTGCCACTGCATGTTCCCTGACATCAACATGCTGACCACCCCGCGGTGCTTTTATCCATCCTACATTGCCACTCACTGCCTATGCTAATTCAGACCCTCCGAATCACACCACCCCGCGATGTTTTTCTCCCTCCTACTAGTGAATGTAATGTAACACACACCCATACAATGCGCACCACCCCGTGATGATTTTCTCACTCCGACTAGTGAATGTAATGTAACACACACCCATACAATGCGCACCACCCCGTGATGTTTTTCTCACTCTTACTAGTGAATGTAATGTAACACACACCCATACAATGCGCACCACCCCGCGATGTTTTTCAGAAACCTATCCTACATTGCCACTGCATGTTCTCTGACCTCCCCATGCTGACCACCCCGCGGTGCTTTTATCCATCCTACATTGCCACTCACTGCCTATCCTATTTCAGACCCTCCGATTCACACCACCCCGTGATGTTTTTCTCACTCCTACTAGTGAATGTAATGTGACACACACCCATACAATGCGCACCACCCCGTGATGTTTTTCTCACTCCTACTAGTGAATGTAATGTAACACACACCCATACAATGCGCCCCACCCGGCGATGTATTTCAGAAACCTATCCTACATTGCCACTGCTTGTTCCCTGACCTCCCCATGCTGACGAACCCGCGGTGCTTTTCTCCATCCTACATTGCCACTCACTGCCTATCCTAATTCAGACACTCCGATTCACACCATCCCGTGATGTTTTTCGCACTCCTACTAGTGAATGTAATGTAACACACACCCATACAATGCGCACCACCCCGTGATGTTTTTCTCACTCCTACTAGTGAATGTAATGTAACACACACCCATACAATGCGCACCACCCCGCGATGTTTTTCAGAAACCTATCCTACATTGCCACTGCATGTTCCCTGACCTCCCCATGCTGACCACCCCGCGGTGCCTTTCGCCATCCTACATTGCCACTCACTGCTTATACTAATTCAGACCCTCCGATTCACACCACCCCGCCATGTTTTTCTCACTCCTACTAGTGAATGTAATGTAACACACACCCATACAATGCGCACCACTCCGTGATGTTTTTCTCACTCCTACTAGTGAATGTAATGTAACACACACCCATAAAATGCGCACCACCCCGTGATGTTTTTCTCACTCCTACTAGTGAATGTAATGTAACACACACCCATACAATGCGCACCACCCCGCAATGTTTTTCAGAAACCTATCCTACATTGCCACTGCATGTTCCCTGACCTCCCAATGCTGACCAGCCTGCGGTGCTTTTCTCCATCCTACATTGCCACTCACTGCCTATCCTAATTCAGACCCTCCGATTCACACCACCCCGTGATATTTTTCTCACTCCTACTAGTGAATGTAATGTAACACACACCCATACAATGCGCACCACCCCGTGATGATTTTCTCACTCCGACTAGTGAATGTAAAGTAACACACACCCATACAATGCGCACCACCCCGTGATGTTTTTCTCACTCCTACTAGTGAATGTAATGTAACACACACCCATACAATGCACACCACCCCGCGATGTTTTTCAGAAACCTATCCTACATTGCCACTGCATGTTCCCTGACCTCCCCATGCTGACCACCCGCCGGTGATTTTATCCATCCTACATTGCCACTCACTGCCTATCCTAATTCAGACCCTCCGATTCACACCACCCCGTGATGTTTTTCTCACTCCTACTAGTGAATGTAATGTGACACACACCCATACAATGCGCACCACCCCGCGATGTTTTTCACAAACCTATCCTACATTGCCACTGCTTGTTCCCTGACCTCCCCATGCTGACCACCCCGCGGTGCTTTTCTCCATCCTACATTGCCACTCACTGCCTATCCTAATTCAGACCCTCCAATTCACACCACCCCGTGATGTTTTTCTCACTCCTACTAGTGAATGTAATGTAACACACACCCATACAATGCGCACCACCCCGTGATGTTTTTCTCACTCCTACTAGTGAATGTAATGTAACACACACCCATACAATGCACACCACCCCGCGATGTTTTTCAGAAACCTATCCTACATTGCCACTGCATGTTCCCTGACCTCCCCATGCTGACCACCCGCCGGTGATTTTATCCATCCTACATTGCCACTCACTGCCTATCCTAATTCAGACCCTCCGATTCACACCACCCCGTGATGTTTTTCTCACTCCTACTAGTGAATGTAATGTGACACACACCCATACAATGCGCACCACCCCGCGATGTTTTTCACAAACCTATCCTACATTGCCACTGCTTGTTCCCTGACCTCCCCATGCTGACCACACCGCGGTGCTTTTCTCCATCCTACATTGCCACTCACTGCCTATCCTAATTCAGACCCTCCAATTCACACCACCCCGTGATGTTTTTCTCACTCCTACTAGTGAATGTAATGTAACACACACCCATACAATGCGCACCACCCCGTGATGTTTTTCTCACTCCTACTAGTGAATGTAATGTAACACACACCCATACAATGCGCACCATCCCGCGATGTTTTTCAGAAACCTATCCTACATTGCCACTGCATGTTCCCTGACCTCCTCATGCTGACCATCCCGCGGTTCCTTTCGCCATCCTACATTGCCACCCACTGCCTATCCTAATTCAGACCCTCCGATTAACACCACCCCGCCATGTTTTTCTCATCCTACTAGTGAATGTAAAGTAACACACACCCATACAATGCGCACCACCCCGCGATGTTTTTCAGAAACCTATCCTACATTGCCACTGCATGTTCCCTGACCTCCTCATGCTGACCACCCCGCAGTGCCTTTCGCCATCCTACATTGCCACTCACTGCCTATCCTAATTCAGACCCTCCGATTAACACCACCCCGCCATGTTTTTCTCATCCTACTAGTGAATGTAATTTAACACACACCCATACAATGCTCACCACCACGCGATGTTTTTCAGAAACCTATCCTACATTGCCACTGCATGTTCCCTGACCTCCCCATGCTGAGCACCCCGCGGTGCTTTTCTCCATCCTACATTGCCACTCACTGCCTATCCTAATTCAGACCCTCTGATTCACACCACCCCGTGTTGTTTTTCTCACTCCTACTAGTGAATGTAATGTAACACACACCCATACAATGCGAACCACCCAGCGATGTTTTTCAGAAACCTATCCTACATTGCCATTGCATGTTCCCTGACCTCCCCATGCTGACCAGCCCGCGGTGCTTTTCTCCATCCTACATTGCCACTCACTGCCTATCCTAATTCAGACCCTCCGATTCACACCACCCCGTGATGTTTTTCTCATTCCTACTACTGAATGTAATGTAACACACACCCATACAATGCACACAACCCCGTGATGTATTTCTCACTCCTACTAGTGAATGTAATGTAACACACACCATTACAATGCGCACCACCCCGTGATGTTTTTCTCACTCCTACTAGTGAATGTAATGTAACATACACCCATACAATGCACACGACCCCGCGATGTTTTTCAGAAACCTATCCTACATTGCCACTGCATGTTCTCTGTCCTGCCCATGCTGACCACCCCTCAGTGCTTTTCTCCATCCTACATTGCCACTCACTGCCTATCCTAATTCAGACCCTCCGATTCACACCACCCTGTGAGGTTTTTCTCACTCCTACTAGTGAATGTAATTTAACACACACCCATACAATGCGCACCACCCCGCGATGTTTTTCAGAAACCTATCCTACATTGCCACTGCATGTTCCCTGACCTCCCCATGCTGACCACCCCGCGGTGCTTTTCTCCATCCTACATTGCCACTCACTGCCTATCCTAATTCAGACACTCCGATTGACACCACCCCGTGATGTTTTTCTCACTCCTACTAGTGAATGTAATGTAACACACACCCATACAATGCGCACCACCCCGTGATGTTTTTCTCACACCTACTAGTGAATGTAATGTAACACACACCCATACAATGCCAACCACCCCGCGATGTTTTTCAGAAACGTATCCTACATTGCCACTGCATGTTCCCTGACCTCCCCTTGCTGACTACCCCGCGGTGCATTTCGCCATCCTACATTGCCACTCACTGCCTATCCTAATTCAGACCCTCCGATTCACACCACCCCGCGATGTTTTTCCCATCCTACTAGTGAATGTAATTTAACACACACCCATACAATGCGCACCACCACGCGATGTTTTTCAGAAACCTATCCTACATTGCCACTGCATGTTGCCTGACCTCCCCATGCTGACCACCCCGCGGTGCTTTTCTCCATCCTACATTGCCACTCACTGCCTATCCTAATTCAGACCCTTCGATTCACACCACCCCGTGATGTTTTTCTCACTCCTACTAGTGAATGTAATGTAACACACATCCATACAATGTGCACCACTCCGTGAAGTTTTTCTCACTCATAGTGAATGTAATGTAACACACACCCATACAATGCGCACCACCCCGTGATGTTTTTCTCACTCCTACTAGTGAATGTAATGTAACACACACCCATACAATGCGCACCACCCCGCGATGTTTTTCAGAAACCTATCCTACATTGCCACTGCATGTTCCCTGACCTCCTCATGCTGACCACCCCGCGGTGCCTTTCGCCATCCTACATCGCCACTCACTGCCTATCCTAATTCAGACCCTCCGATTAACACCACCCCGCCATGTTTTTCTCATCCTACTAGTGAATGTAATTTAACACACACCCATAAAATGCGCACCACTCCGTGATGTTTTTCTCACTCCTACTAGTGAATGTAATGTAACACACACCCATACAATGCGCACCACCCCGTGATGTTTTTCTCACTCCTGCTAATGAATGTAATGTAACACACACCCATACAATGCGCACCACCCCGTGATGTTTTTCTCACTCCTACTAGTGAATGTAATGTAACACACACCCATACAATGCGCACCACCCCGCGATGTTTTTCAGAAACCTATCCTACATTGCCACTGCATGTTCCCTGACCTCCCCATGCTGACCACCCCGCGGTGCCTTTCGCCATCCTACATTGCCACTCACTGCCTATCCTAATTCAGACCCTCCGATTCACACCACCCCGCGATGTTTTTCTCACTCCTACTAGTGAATGTAATGTAACACACACCCATACAATGCGCACCACTCCGTGATGTTTTTCTCACTCCTACTAGTGAATGTAATGTAACACACACCCATACAATGCGTACCACCCCGTGATGTTTTTCTCACTCCTACTAGTGAATGTAATGTAACACACACCCATACAATGCGCACCACCCCGCGATGTTTTTCAGAAACCTATCCTACATTGCCACTGCATGTTCCCTGACCTCCCCATGCTGACCACCCCGCGGTGCTTTTCTCCATCCTACATTGCCACTCACTGCCTATCCTAATTCAGACACTCCGATTCACACCACCCCGTGATGTTTTTCTCACTCCTACTAGTGAATGTAATGTAACACACACCCATACAATGCGCACCACCCCGTGATGTTTTTCTCACACCTACTAGTGAATGTAATGTAACACACACCCATACAATGCCAACCACCCCGCGATGTTTTTCAGAAACGTATCCTACATTGCCACTGCATGTTCCCTGACCTCCCCTTGCTGACTACCCCGCGGTGCATTTCGCCATCCTACATTGCCACTCACTGCCTATCCTAATTCAGACCCTCCGATTCACACCACCCCGCGATGTTTTTCCCATCCTACTAGTGAATGTAATTTAACACACACCCATACAATGCGCACCACCACGCGATGTTTTTCAGAAACCTATCCTACATTGCCACTGCATGTTGCCTGACCTCCCCATGCTGACCACCCCGCGGTGCTTTTCTCCATCCTACATTGCCACTCACTGCCTATCCTAATTCAGACCCTTCGATTCACACCACCCCGTGATGTTTTTCTCACTCCTACTAGTGAATGTAATGTAACACACATCCATACAATGTGCACCACTCCGTGAAGTTTTTCTCACTCATAGTGAATGTAATGTAACACACACCCATACAATGCGCACCACCCCGTGATGTTTTTCTCACTCCTACTAGTGAATGTAATGTAACACACACCCATACAATGCGCACCACCCCGCGATGTTTTTCAGAAACCTATCCTACATTGCCACTGCATGTTCCCTGACCTCCTCATGCTGACCACCCCGCGGTGCCTTTCGCCATCCTACATCGCCACTCACTGCCTATCCTAATTCAGACCCTCCGATTAACACCACCCCGCCATGTTTTTCTCATCCTAGTAGTGAATGTAATTTAACACACACCCATAAAATGCGCACCACTCCGTGATGTTTTTCTCACTCCTACTAGTGAATGTAATGTAACACACACCCGTACAATGCGCACCACCCCGTGATGTTTTTCTCACTCCTGCTAATGAATGTAATGTAACACACACCCATACAATGCGCACCACCCCGTGATGTTTTTCTCACTCCTACTAGTGAATGTAATGTAACACACACCCATACAATGCGCACCACCCCGCGATGTTTTTCAGAAACCTATCCTACATTGCCACTGCATGTTCCCTGACCTCCCCATGCTGACCACCCCGCGGTGCCTTTCGCCATCCTACATTGCCACTCACTGCCTATCCTAATTCAGACCCTCCGATTCACACCACCCCGCGATGTTTTTCTCACTCCTACTAGTGAATGTAATGTAACACACACCCATACAATGCGCACCACTCCGTGATGTTTTTCTCACTCCTACTAGTGAATGTAATGTAACACACACCCATACAATGCGTACCACCCCGTGATGTTTTTCTCACTCCTACTAGTGAATGTAATGTAACACACACCCATACAATGCGCACCACCCCGCGATGTTTTTCAGAAACCTATCCTACATTGCCACTGCATGTTCCCTGACCTCCCCATGCTGACCAACCCGCGGTGCTTTTCTCCATCCTACATTGCCACTCACTGCCTATCCTAATTCAGACCCTCCGATTCACACCACCCCGTGATGTTTTTCTCACTAGTGAATGTAATGTAACACACACCCATACAATGCGCACCACAAGGTGATGAATTTCTCACTCCGAATAGTGAATGTAAAGTAACACACACCCATACAATGCGCACCACCCCGTGACGTTTTTCTCACTCCTACTAGTGAATGTAATGTAACACACACCCATACAATGCACACCACCCCGCGATGTTTTTCAGAAACCTATCCTACATTGCCACTCCATGTTCCCTGACCTCGCCATGCTGACCACCCCGGGGTGATTTTATCCATCCTACATTGCCACTCACTGCCTATCCTAATTCAGACCCTCCTATTCACACCACCCCGTGATGTTTTTCTCACTCCTACTAGTGAATGTAATGTAACACACACCCATACAATGCGCACCACCCCGTGATGTTTTTCTCACTCCTACTAGTGAATGTAATGTAACACACACCCATACAATGCGCACCACCCGTGATGATTTTCTCACTCCGACTAGTGAATGTAAAGTAACACACACCCATACAATGCGCACCACCCCGTGATGTTTTTCTCACTGCTACTAGTGAATGTAATGTAACACACACCCATACAATGCACACCACCCCGCGATGTTTTTCAGAAACCTATCCTACATTGCCACTGGATGTTCCCTGACCTCCCCATGCTGACCACCCGCCGGTGATTTTATCCATCCTACATTGCCACTCACTGCCTATCCTAATTCAGACCCTCCGATTCACACCACCCCGTGATGTTTTTCTCACTCCTACTAGTGAATGTAATGTGACACACACCCATACAATGCGCACCACCCCGCGATATTTTTCACAAACCTATCCTACATTGCCACTGCTTGTTCCCTGACCTCCCCATGCTGACCACCCCGCGGGGCTTTTCTCCATCCTACATTGCCACTCACTGCCTATCCTTATTCAGACCCTCCAATTCACACCACCCCGTGATGTTTTTCTCACTCCTACTAGTGAATGTAATGTAACACACACCCATACAATGCGCACCACCCCGTGATGTTTTTCTCACTCCTACTAGTGAATGTAATGTAACACACACCCATACAATGCGCACCACCCCGCGATGTTTTTCAGAAACCTATCCTACATTGCCACTGCATGTTCCCTGACCTCCTCATGCTGACCATCCCGCGGTTCCTTTCGCCATCCTACATTGCCACTCACTGCCTATCCTAATTCAGACCCTCCGATTAACACCACCCCGCCATGTTTTTCTCATCCTACTAGTGAATGTAATGTAACACACACCCATACAATGCGCACCACCCCGCGATGTTTTTCAGAAACCTATCCTACATTGCCACTGCATGTTCCCTGACCTCCTCATGCTGACCACCCCGCGGTGCCTTTCGCCATCCTACATTGCCACTCACTGCCTATCCTAATTCAGACCCTCCGATTAACACCACCCCGCCATGTTTTTCTCATCCTACTAGTGAATGTAATTTAACACACACCCATACAATGCTCACCACCACGCGATGTTATTCAGAAACCTATCCTACATTGCCACTGCATGTTCCCTGACCTCCCCATGCTGAGCACCCCGCGGTGCTTTTCTCCATCCTACATTGCCACTCACTGCCTATCCTAATTCAGACCCTCTGATTCACACCACCCCGTGTTGTTTTTCTCACTCCTACTAGTGAATGTAATGTAACACACACCCATACAATGCGCACCACCACGCGATGTTTTTCAGAAACCTATCCTACTTTGCCACTGCATGTTCTCTGTCCTGCCCATGCTGACCACCCCTTAGTGCTTTTCTCCATTCTACATTGCCACTCACTGCCTATCCTAATTCAGACCCTCCGATTCACACCACCCCGTGATGTTTTTCCCACTCCTACTAGTGAATGTAATTTAACACACACCCATACAATGTGCACCACTCCGTGAAGTTTTTCTCACTCCTAGTGAATGTAACACACACCCATACAATGCGCACCACCCCGTGATGTTTTTCTCACTCCTACTAGTGAATGTAATGTAACACACACCCATACAATGCGCACCACCACGCGATGTTTTTCAGAAACCTATCCTACATTGCCATTGCATGTTCCCTGACCTCCCCATGCTGACCACCCCGCGGTGCTTTTATCCATCCTACATTGCCACTCACTGCCTACCCAAATTCAGACCCTCCGATTCACACCACCCCGTGATGTTTTTCTCACTCCTAGTAGTGAATGTAATGTGGCACACACCCATACAATGCGCACCACCCCGTGATGTTTTTTTCACTCCTACTAGTGAATGTAATGTAACACACACCCATACAATGCGCACCACCCCGCGATGTTTTTCACAAACCTATCCTACATTGCCACTGCTTGTTCCCTGACCTCCCCATGCTGACCACCCCGCGTTGCTTTTCTCCATCCTACATTGCCACTCACTGCCTATCCTAATTCAGACCCTCCGATTCACACCACCCCGCGATGTTTTTCTCATCCTACTAGTGAATGTAATTTAACACACACCCATACAATGCTCACCACCACGCGATGTTTTTCAGAAACCTATCCTACATTGCCACTGCATGTTCCCTGACCTCCCCATGCTGAGCACCCCGTGGTGCTTTTCTCCATCCTACATTGCCACTCACTGCCTATCCTAATTCAGACCCTTCGATTCACACCACCCCGTGATGTTTTTCTCACTCCTACTAGTGAATGTAATGTAACACACACCCATACAATGCGCACCACTCAGTGATGTTTTTCTCACTCCTACTAGTGAATGTAATGTAACACACACCCATACAATGCGCACCACCCCCTGATGTTTTTCTCACTCCTACTAGTGAATGTAATGTAACACACACCCATACAATGCGCACCACGCCGTGATGATTTTCTCACTCCGACTAGTGAATGTAAAGTAACACACACCCATACAATGGGCACCACCCCGTGATGTTTTTCTCACTCCTACTAGTGAATGTAATGTAACACCCACCCATACAATGCACACCACCCCGCGATGTTTTTCAGAAACCTATCCTACATTGCCACTGCATGTTCCCTGACCTCCCCATGCTGACCACCCCGCGGTGATTTTATCCATCCTACATTGCCACTCACTGCCTATCCTAATTCAGACCCTCCGATTCACACCACCCCGTGATGTTTTTCTCACTCCTACTAGTGAATGTAATGTGACACACACCCATACAATGCGCACCACCCCGTGATGTTTTTCTCACTCCTACTAGTGAATGTAATGTAACACACACCTATACAATGTGCACCACCCCGCGATGTTTTTCACAAACCTATCCTACATTGCCACTGCTTGTTCCCTGACCTCCCCATGCTGACCACCCCGCGGTGCTTTTCTCCATCCTACATTGCCACTCACTGCCTATCCTAATTCAGACCCTCCGATTCACACCACCCCGTGATGTTTTTCTCACTCCTACTAGTGAATGTAATGTAACACACACCCATACAATGCGCACCACCCCGTGTTTTTTTTCTCACTCCTACTAGTGAATGTAATGTAACACACACCCATACAATGCGCACCACCCCGCGATGTTTTTCACAAACCTATCCTACATTGCCACTGCATGTTCCCTGACCTCCTCATGCTGACCACCCCGCGGTGCCTTTCGCCATCCTACATCGCCACTCTCTGCCTATTCTAATTCAGACCCTCCGATTAACACCACCCAGCCATGTTTTTCTCATCCTACTAGTGAATGTAATTTAACACACACCCATAAATGCGCACCACCACGCGATGTTTTTCAGAAACCTATCCTACATTGCCACTGCATGTTCCCTGACCTCCCCATGCTGACCACCCCGCGGTGCTTTTCTCCATCCTACATTGCCACTCACTGCCTATCCTAATTCAGACCCTCCGATTCACACCACCCCGTGTTGTTTTTCTCACTCCTACTAGTGAATGTAATGTAACACACACCAATACAATGCACACCACCCCGTGATGTTTTTCTCACTCCTACTAGTGAATGTAATGTAACACACACCATTACAATGCGCACCACCCCGTGATGTTTTTCTCACTCCTACTAGTGAATGTAATTTAACACACACCCATACAATGCGCACCACCCCGCGATGTTTTTCAGAAACCTATCCTACATTGCCACTACATGTTCCCTGACCTCCCCATGCTGACCACCCCGCGGTGCTTTTCTCCATCCTACATTGCCACTCACTGCCTATCCTAATTCAGACCCTCCGATTCACACCACCCCGTGATGTTTTTCTCACTCCTACTAGTGAATGTAATGTAACACACACCCATACAATGCGCACCACCCAGTGATGTTTTTCTCACTCCTACTAGTGAATGTAATGTAACACACACGCATACAATGCGCACGACCCCGCGATGTTTTTCAGAAACCTATCCTACATTGCCACTGCATGTTCCCTGACCTCCCCATGCTGACCACCCCCCGGTACTTTTATCCATCCTACATTGCCACTCACTGCCTGTCCTAATTCAGAACCTCCGATTCATACCACCCCGTGATGTTTTTCTCACTCCTACTAGTGAATGTAATTTAACACACACCCATACAATGCGCACCACCCCGCGATGTTTTTCAGAAACCTATCCTACATTGCCACTGCATGTTCCCTGACCTCCCCATGCTGACCACCCCGCGGTGCTTTTCTACATCCTACATTGCCACTCACTGCCTATCCTAATACAGACCCTCCGATTCACACCACCCCGTGATGTTTTTCTCACTCCTACTAGTGAATGTAATATAACACACACCCATACAATGCGCACCACCCCATGATGTTTTTCTCACTCCTACTCGTGAATGTAATGTAACACACACCCATACAATGCGCACCACCCCGCGATGTTTTTCAGAAACCTATCCTACATTGCCACTGCATGTTCCCTGACCTCAACATGCTGACCACCCAGCGGTGCTTTTCTCCATCCTACATTGCCACTCACTGCCTATCCTAATTCAGACCCCCCGAATCACACCACCCCGTGATGTTTTTCTCACTCCTACAACTGAATGTAATGTAACACACACCCATACAATGCGAACCACCCCGCGATGTTTTTCAGAAACCTATCCTACATTGCCACTGCATGTTCCCTGACCTCCCCATGCTGACCACCCCGCCGTACTTTTATCCATCCTACATTGCCACTCAATGCCTGTCCTAATTCAGAACCTCCGATTCACACGACCCCGTGATGTTTTGCTCAACCTACTAGTGAATGTAATTTAACACACACCCATACAATGCACACCACCCCGCGATGTTTTTCAGAAACCTATCATACATTGCCACTGCATGTTCCCTGACCTCCCCATGCTGACCAACCCGCGGTGATTTTATCCATCCTACATTGCCACTCACTGCCTATCCTAATTCAGACCCTCCGATTCACACCGCCCCGTGATGTTTTTCTCACTCCTACTAGTGAATGTAATGTGACACAAACCCATACAATGCGCACCACCCCGTGATGTTTTTCTCACTCCTAATAGTGAATGTAATGTAACACACACCCATACAATGCGCAGCACCCCGCGATGTTTTTCACAAACCTATCCTACATTGCCACTGCTTGTTCCCTGACCTCCCCATGCTGACCACCCCGCGGTGCTTTTCTCCATCCTACATTGCCACTCACTGCCTATCCTTATTCAGACCCTCCGATTCACACCACCCCGTGATGTTTTTCTCACTCCTAGTGAATGTAATGTAACACACACCCATACAATGCGCACCACCCCGTGATGTTTTTCTCACTCCTAATAGTGAATGTAATGTAACACACACCCATACAATGCGCACCACCCCGCGATGTTTTTCAGAAACCTATCCTACATTGCCACTGCATGTTCCCTGACCTCCTCATGCTGACCACCCCGCGGTGCCTTTCGCCATCCTACATTGCCACTCACTGCATATCCTAATTCAGAACCTCCGATTCACACCACCCAGTGATGTTTTTCTCACTCCTACTAGTGAATGTAATGTAACACACACCCATACAATGCGCACCACCCCGTGATGTTTTTCACACTCCTACTCGTGAATGTAATGTAACACACACCAATACAATGCGCACCACTCCGTGATGTTTTTCTCACTCCTACTAGTGAATGTAATGTAACACACACCCATACAATGCGCACCACCCCGTGATGTTTTTCTCACTCCTACAAGTGAATGTAATGTAACACACACCCATACAATGCGCACCACCCCGCGATGTTTTTCAGAAACCTATCCTACATTGCCACTGCATGTTCCCTGACCTCCCCATGCTGAGCACACCGCGGTGCTTTTCTCCATCCTACATTGCCACTCACTGCCTATCCTAATTCAGACCCTCCGATTCACAACACCCCGTGATGTTTTTCTCATTCCTACTAGTGAATGTAATGTAACACACACCCATACAATGCACACCACCCCGTGATGTTTTTCTCACTCCTACTAGTGAATGTAATGTAGCACACACCATTACAATGCGCACCACCCCGTGATGTTTTTCTCACTCCTACTAGTGAATGTAATGTAACACACACCCATACAATGCACACGACCCCGCGATGTTTTTCAGAAACCTGTCCTACATTGCCACTGCATGTTCTCTGTCCTGCCCATGCTGACCACCCCTCAGTGCTTTTCTCCATCCTACAATGCCAATCACTGCCTATCCTAATTCAGACCCTCCGATTCACACCACCCCGTGATGTTTTTCTCACTCCTACGAGTGAATGTAATTTAACACACACCCATACAATGCGCACCACCCCGCGATGTTTTTCAGAAACCTATCCTACATTGCCACTGCATGTTCCCTGACCTCCCCATGCTGACCACCCCGCGGTGCTTTTCTCCATCCTACATTGCCACTCACTGCCTATCCTAATTCAGACCCTCCGATTCACACCACCCCGTGATGTTTTTCTCACTCCTACTAGTGAATGTAATGTAACACACACCCATACAATGCGCACCACCACGTGATGTTTTTCTCACTCCTACTAGTGAATGTAATGTAACACACACCCATACAATGCGCACCACCCCGTGATGTTTTTCTCATTCCTACTAGTGAATGTAATGTAACACACACGCATACAATGCGCACGACCCTGCGATGTTTTTCAGAAACCTATCCTACATTGCCAATGCATGTTCCTTGACCTCCCCATGCTGACCACCCCGCGGTACTTTTATCCATCCTACATTGCCACTCACTGCCTGTCCTAATTGAGAACCTCCGATTCACACCACCCCGTGATGTTTTTCTCAACCTACTAGTGAATGTAATTTAACACACACCCATACAATGCACACCACCCCGCGATGTTTTTCAGAAACCTATCCTACATTGCCACTGCATGTTCCCTGACCTCCCCATGCTGACCACCCCGCGGTGATTTTATCCATCCTACATTGCCACTCACTGCCTATCATAATTCAGACCCTCCGATTCACACCGCCCCGTAATGTTTTTCTCACTCCTACTAGTGAATGTAATGTGACACACACCCATACAATGCGCACCACCCCGTGATGTTTTTCTCACTCCTACTAGTGAATGTAATGTAACACACACCCATACAATGCGCACCACCCCGCGATGTTTTTCACAAACCTATCCTACATTGCCTCTGCTTGTTCCCTGACCTCCCCATGCTGACCACCCCGCGGTGCTTTTCTCCATCCTACATTGCCACTCACTGCCTATCCTTATTCAGACCCTCCGATTCACACCACCCCGTGATGTTTTTCTCACTCCTAGTGAATGTAATGTAACACACACCCATACAATGCGCACCACCCCGTGAAGTTTTTCTCACTCCTACTAGTGAATGTAATGTAACACACACCCATACAATGCGCACCACCCCGCGATGTTTTTCAGAAACCTATCCTACATTGCCACTGCATGTTTCCTGACCTCCTCATGCTGACCACCCCGCGGTGCCTTTCGCCATCCTACATTGCCACTCACTGCATATCCTAATTCAGAACCTCCGATTCACACCACCCCGTGATGTTTTTCTCACTCCTACTAGTGAATGTAATGTAACACACACCCATACAATGCGCACCACCCCGTGATGTTTTTCACACTCCTACTAGTGAATGTAATGTAACACACACCCATACAATGCGCACCACCCCGCGATGTTTTTCAGAAACCTATCCTACATTGCCACTGCATGTTCCCTGACCTCCCCATGCTGACCACCCCGCGGTGCTTTTCTCCATCCTACATTGCCACTCACTGCCTATCTTAATTCAGACCCTCCAATTCACACCACCCCGTGATGTTTTTCTCACTCCTACTAGTGAATGTAATGTAACACACACCCATACAATACGCACCACCCCGCGATGTTTTTCAGAAACCTATCCTACGTTGCCACTGCATGTTCCCTGACCTCCCCATGCTGACCACCCCGCGGTGCTTTTCTCTATCCTACATTGCCACTCACTGCTTATCCTAATTCAGACCCTCCGATTCACACAACCCCGTGATGTTTTTCTCACTGCTACTAGTGAATGTAATGTAACACACACCCATACAATGCGCACCACCCCGCGATGTTTTTCAGAAACCTCTCCTACATTGCCACTGCATGTTCCCTGACCTCCCCATGCTGACCACCCCGCGGTGCTTTTCTACATCCTACATTGCCACTCACTGCCTATCCTAATTCAGACACTCCGATTCACACCACCCCGTGATGTTTTTCTCACTCCTACTAGTGAATGTAATATAACACACACCCATACAATGCGCACCACACCGTGATGTTTTTCTCACTCCTACTAGTGAATGTAATGTAACACACACCCATACAATGCGCACCACCCCGTGATGTTTTTCTCACTCCTACTAGTGAATGTAATGTAACACACACCCATACAATGCGCACCACCCCGTGATGTTTTTCTCACTCCTACTAGTGAATGTAATGTGACACACACCCATACAATGCGCACCACCCCGTGATGTTTTTCTCACTCCTACTAGTGAATGTAATGTAACACACACCCATACAATGCGCACCACCACGCGATGTTTTTCAGAAACCTATCCTGCATTGCCACTGCTTGTTCCCTGACCTCTCCATGCTGACCACCCCGCGGTGCTTTTCTCCATCCTACATTGCCACTCACTGCCTATCCTAATTCAGACCCTCCGATTCACACCACCCCGTGATGTTTTTCTCACTCCTTCTAGTGAATGTAATGTAACACACACCCATACAATGCGCACCACCCCGTGATGTTTTTCTCACTCCTACTAGTGAATGTAATGTAACACACACCCATACAATGCGCACCACCCCGCGATGTTTTTCAGAAACCTATCCTACATTGCCAGTGCATGTTCCCTGACCTCCCCATGCTGACAACCCCGCGGTGCCTTTCGCCATCCTACATTGCCACTCACTGCCTATCCTAATTCAGACCCTCCGATTCACACCACCCCGCGAAGTTTTTCTCATTCCTACTAGTGAATGTAATGTGACACACACCCATACAATGCGCACCACCCCGTGATGTTTTTCTCACTCCTACTAGTGAATGTAATGTGACACACACCCATACAATGCGCACCACTCCGTGATGTTTTTCTCACTCCTACTAGTGAATGTAATGTAACACACACCCATACAATGCGCACCACCCCGTGATGTTTTTCTCACTCCTACTTGTGAATGTAATGTAACACACACCCATACAATGCGCACGACCATGTGATGATTTTCTCACTCCGAATAGTGAATGTAATGTAACACACACCCATACAATGCGCACCACCCCGCGATGTTTTTCAGAAACCTATCCTACATTGCCACTGCATGTTCCCTGACCTCCCCATGCTGACCACCCCGCGGTGCTTTTCTCTATCCTACATTGCCACTCACTTCCTATCCTAATTCAGACCCTCCAATTCACACCACCCCGTGATGTTTTTCTCACTGCTACTAGTGAATGTAATGTAACACACACCCATACAATGCGCACCAACCGGCGATGTTTTTTAGAAACCTATCCTACATTGCCACTGCATGTTCCCTGACCTCCCCATGCTGACCACCCCGCGGTGCTTTTCTACATCCTACATTGCCACTCACTGCCTATCCTAATTCAGACCCTGCGATTCACACCACCCCGTGATGTTTTTCTCACTCCTACTATTGAATGTAATGTAACACACACCCATACAATGCGCACCACCCCGCCATGTTTTTCAGAAACTTATCCTACATTGCCACTGCATGTTCCCTGACCTCAACATGCTGACCACCCCGCGGTGCTTTTCTCAATCCTACATTGCCACTCACTGCCTATCCTAATTCAGACCCTCCGAATCACACCACCCCGTGATGTTTTTCTCACTCCTACTAGTGAATGTAATGTAACACACACCCATACAATGCGCACCACCCCGTGATGATTTTCTCACTCCGACTAGTGAATATAATGTAACACACACCCATACAATGCGCACCACCACGTGATGTTTTTCTCACTCCTTCTAGTGAATGTAAAGAAACACACACCCATACAATGCACACCACCCCGCGATGTTTTTCAGAAACCTATCCTACATTGCCACTGCATGTTCCCTGACCTCCCCATGCTGACCACACCGCGGTGCTTTTATCCATCCTACATTGCCACTCACTGCCTATCCTAATTCAGACCCTCCGATTCACACCACCCCGTGATGTTTTTCTCACTCCTACTAGTGAATGTAATGTAACACACACCCATACAATGCGCACCACCCCGTGTTGTTTTTCTCACTCCTACTAGTGAATGTAATGTGACACACACCCATACAATGCGCTCCACCCCGTGATGTTTTTCTCACTCCTACTAGTGAATGTAATGTAACACACACCCATACAATGCGCACCACCCCGCGATGTTTTTCAGAAACCTATCCTACATTGCCACTGCTTGTTCCCTGACCTCTCCATGCTGACCACCCCACGGTGCTTTTCTCCATCCTACATTGCCACTCACTGATTATCCTAATTCAGACCCTCCGATTCACACCACCCCGTGATGTTTTTCTCACTCCTTCTAGTGAATGTAATGTAACACACACCCATACAATGCGCACCACCCCGTGATGTTTTTCTCACTCCTACTAGTGAATGTAATGTAACACACACCCATACAATGCGCACCACCCCGCGATGTTTTTCAGAAACCTATCCTACATGCCACTGCATGTTCCCTGACCTCCCCATGCTGACAACCCCGCGGTGCCTTTCGCCATCCTACATTGCCACTCACTGCCTATCCTAATTCAGACCCTCCGATTCACACCACCCCGCGAAGTTTTTCTCATTCCTACTAGTGAATGTAATGTAACACACACCCATACAATGCACACCACCCCGTGATGTTTTTCTCACTCCTACTACTGAATGTAATGTAACACACACCATTACAATGCGCACCACCCCGTGATGTGTTTCTCACTCCTACTAGTGAATGTAATGTAACACACACCCATACAATGCACACGACCCCGCGATGTTTTTCAGAAACCTATCTTACATTGCCACTGCATGTTCTCTGTCCTCCCCATGCTGACCACCCCTCAGTGCTTTTCTCCATCCTACATTGCCACTCACTGCCTATCCTAATTCAGACCCTCCGATTCACACCACCCCGTGATGTTTTTCTCACTCGTACTAGTGAATGTAATGTAACACACACCCATACAATGCGCACCACCCCGTGATGTTTTTCTCACTCCTACTAGTGAATGTAATGTAACACACACCCATACAATGCGCACCACCCCGTGATGTTTTTCTCACTCCTACTAGTGAATGTAATGTAACACACACGCATACAATGCGCACCACCCCGCGATGTTTTTCAGAAACCTATCCTACATTGCCACTGCATGTTCCCTGACCTCCCCATGCTGACCACCCCGCGGTGATTTTATCCATCCTACATTGCCACTCACTGCCTATCCTAATTCAGACCCTCCGATTCACACCACCCCGTGATGTTTTTCTCACTCATACTAGTGAATGTAATGTGACACACACCCATACAATGCGCACCACCCCGTGATGTTTTTCTCACTCCTACTAGTGAATGTAATGTAACACACACCCAGACAATGCGCACCACCGCGCGATGTTTTTCACAAACCTATCCTACATTGCCACTGCTTGTTCCCTGACCTCCCCATGCTGACCACCCCGCGGTGATTTTCTCCATCCTACATTGCCACTCACTGCCTATCCTAATTCAGACCCTCCGATTCACACCACCCCGCGATGTATTTCTCATCCTACTAGTGAATGTAATTTAACACACTCCCATACAATGCGCACCACCACGCGATGTTTTTCAGAAACCTATCCTACATTGCCACTGCATGTTCCCTGACCTCCCCATGCTGAGCACCCCGCGGTGCTTTTCTCCATCCTACATTGCCACTCACTGCCTATCCTAATTCTGACCCTCCGATTCACACCACCCCATGATGTTTTTCTCACTCCTACTAGTGAATGTAATGTAACACACACCCATACAATGCGCACCACCCCGTGATGTTTTTCTCACTCCTACTAGTAAATGTAATGTAACACACACCCATACAATGCGTACCACCCCGCGATGTTTTTCAGAAACCTATCCTACATTGCCACTGCATGTTCCCTGACCTCCTCATGCTGACCACCCCGCGGTGCATTTCGCCATCCTACATTGCCACTCACTGCCTATCCTAATTCACACACTCCGATTCACACCAACCCGTGATGTTTTTCTCATCCTACTAGTGAATGTAATTTAACACACACCCATACAATGCGCACCACCACGCGATGTTTTTCAGAAACCTATCCTACATTGCCACTGCATGTTCCCTGACCTCCCCATGCTGAGCACACCGCGGTGCTTTTCTCCATCCTACATTGCCACTCACTGCCTATCCTAATTCAGACACTCCGATTCACACCACCCCGTGATGTTTTTCTCACTCCTACTAGTGAATGTAATGTAACACACACCCATACAATGCACACCACTCCGTGACGTTTTTCTCACTCCTACTAGTGAAAGTAATGTAACACACACCCATACAATGCGCACCACCCCGTGATGTTTTTCTCACTCCTACTAGTGAATGTAATGTAACACACACCCATACAATGCGCACCACCCCGCGATGTTTTTCAGAAACCTATCCTACATTGCCACTGCATGTTCCCTGACCTCCCCATGCTGACGAGCCCGCGGTGCTTTTCTCCATCCTACATTGCCACTCACTGCCTATCCTAATTCAGACCCTCCGATTCACACCATCCCGTGATGTTTTTCTCATTCCTACTAGTGAATGTAATGTAACACACACCCATACAATGCACACCACCACGTGATGTTTTTCTCACTCCTACTAGTGAATGTAATGTAACACACACCATTACAATGCGCACCACCCCGTGATGTTTTTCTCACCCTACTAGTGAATGTAATGTAACACACACCCATACAATGCACTCGACCCCGCGATGTTTTTCAGAAACCTATCCTACATTGCCACTGCCTGTTCTCTGTCCTCTCAATGCTGACCACCCCTCAGTGCTTTTCTCCATCCTACATTGCCACTCACTGCCTATCCTTATTCAGACCCTCAGATTCACACCACCCCGTGATGTTTTTCTCACTCCTAGTGAATGTAATGTAACACACACCCATACAATGCGCACCACCCCGTGATGTTTTTCTCACTCCTACTAGTGAATGTAATGTAACACACACCCATACAATGCGCACCACCCCGCGATGTTTTTCAGAAACCTATCCTACATTGCCACTGCATGTTCCCTGACCTCCCCATGCTGACCACACCGCGGTGCTTTTATCCATCCTACATTGCGACTCACTGCCTATCCTAATTCAGACCCTACGATTCACACCACCCCGTGATGTTTTTCTCACTCCTACTAGTGAATGTAATGTAACACACACCCATACAATGCGCACCACCCCGTGATGTTTTTCTCACTCCTACTAGTGAATGTAATGTGACACACACCCATACAATGCGCTCCACCCCGTGATGTTTTTCTCACTCCTACTAGTGAATGTAATGTAACACACACCCATACAATGCGCACCACCCCGCGATGATTTTCAGAAACCTATCCTACATTGCCACTGCTTGTTCCCTGACCTCTCCATGCTGACCACCCCACGGTGCTTTTCTCCATCCTACATTGCCATCACTGCCTATCCTAATTCAGACCCTCCGATTCACACCACCCCGTGATGTTTTTCTCACTCCTTCTAGTGAATGTAATGTAACACACACCCATACAATGCGCACCACCCCGTGATGTTTTTCTCACTCCTACTAGTGAATGTAATGTAACACACACCCATACAATGCGCACCACCCCGCGATGTTTTTCAGAAACCTATCCTACATTGCCACTGCATGTTCACTGACCTCCCCATGCTGACAACCCCGCGGTGCCTTTCGCCATCCTACATTGCCACTCACTGCCTATCCTAATTCAGACCCTCCGATTCACATCACCCCGCGAAGTTTTTCTCATTCCTACTAGTGAATGTAATGTAACACACAGCCATACAATGCGCACCACTCCGTGATGTTTTTCTCTCCTACTAGTGAATGTAATGTAACACACACCCATACAATGCGCACCACCCCGTGATGTTTTTCTCACTCCTACTTGTGAATGTAATGTAACACACACCCATACAATGCGCACGACCATGTGATGATTTTCTCACTCCAAATAGTCAATGTAATGTAACACACACCCATACAATGCGCACCACCCCGTGATGTTTTTCTCACTCCTACTAGTGAATGTAATGTAACACACATCCATACAATGCGCACCACCCCGCGATGTTTTTCACAAACCTATCCTACATTGCCAATGCTTGTTCCCTGACCTCCCCATGCTGACCACCCCGCGGTGCTTTTCTCCATCCTACATTGCCACTCACTGTCTATTATAATTCAGACCCTCCGATTCATACCACCCCGTGATGTTTTTCTCACTCCTACTAGTGAATGTAATGTAACACACACCCATACAATGCGCACCACACCGTGATGTTTTTCTCACTCCTACTAGTGAATGTAATGTAACACACACCCATACAATGCGCACCACCCCGCGATGTTTTTCAGAAACCTATGCTACATTGCCACTGCATGTTCCCTGACCGTCTCATGCTGACCACCCCGCGGTGCCTTTCGCCATCCTACATTGCCACTCACTGCCTATCCTAATTCAGACCCTCCGATTCACACCACCCCGTGATGTTTTTCTCACTCCTACTAGTGAATGTAATGTAACACACACCCATACAATGCGCACCACTCCGTGATGTTTTTCTCACTCCTACTAGTGAGTGTAATGTAACACACACCATTACAATGCGCACCACCCCGTGATGTGTTTCTCACTCCTACTAGTGAATGTAATGTAACACACACCCATACAATGCACACGATCCCGCGATGTTTTTCAGAAACCTATCTTACATTGCCACTGCATGTTCTCTGTCCTCCCCATGCTGACCACCCCTCAGTGCTTTTCTCCATCCTACATTGCCACTCACTGCCTATCCTAATTCAGACCCTCCGATTCACACCACCCCGTGATGTTTTTCTCACTCCTACTAGTGAATGTAATGTAACACACACCCATACAATGCGCACCACCCCGTGATGTTTTTCTCACTCCTACTAGTGAATGTAATGTAACACACACCCATACAATGCGCACCACCCCGTGATGTTTTTCTCACTCCTACTAGTGAATGTAATGTAACACACACCCAGACAATGCGCACCACCGCCCGATGTTTTTCACAAACCTATCCTACATTGCCACTGCTTGTTCCCTGACCTCCCCATGCTGACCACCCCGCGGTGATTTTCTCCATCCTACATTGCCACTCACTGCCTATCCTAATTCAGACCCTCCGATTCACACCACCCCGCGATGTATTTCTCATCCTACTAGTAAATGTAATTTAACACACTCCCATACAATGCGCACCACCACACGATGTTTTTCAGAAACCTATCCTACATTGCCACTGCATGTTCCCTGACCTCCCCATGCTGAGCACCCCGCGGTGCTTTTCTCCATCCTACATTGCCACTCACTGCCTATCCTAATTCTGACCCTCCGATTCACACTACCCCATGATGTTTTTCTCACTCCTACTAGTGAATGTAATGTAACACACACCCATACAATGCGCACCACCCTGTGATGTTTTTCTCACTCCTACTAGTGAATGTAATGTAACACACACCCATACAATGCGCACCACCCTCGATGTTTTTCAGAAACCTATCCTACATTGCCACTGCATGTTCCCTGACCTCCTCATGCTGACCACCCCGCGGTGCCTTTCGCCATCCTACATTTCCACTCACTGCCTGTCCTAATTGACACCCTCCGATTCACACCACCCCGTGATGTTTTTCTCATCCTACTAGTGAATGTAATTTAACACACACCCATACAATGCGCACCACCATGCGATGTTTTTCAGAAACCTATCCTACATTGCCACTGCATGTTCCCTGACCTACCCATGCTGAGCACACCGCGGTGCTTTTCTCCATCCTACATTGCCACTCACTGCCTATCCTAATTCAGACACTCCGATTCACACCACCCCGTGATGTTTTTCTCACTGCTACTAGTGAATGTAATGTAACACACACCCATACAATGCACACCACTCCGTGATGTTTTTCTCACTCCTACTAGTGAAAGTAATGTAACACACACCCATACAATGCGCACCACCCCGTGTTGTTTTTCTCACTCCTACTAGTGAATGTAATGTAACACACACCCATACAATGCGCACCACCCCGCGATGTTTTTCAGAAACCTATCCTACATTGCCACTGCATGTTCCCTGACCTCCCCATGTTGACCAGCCCGCGGTGCTTTTCTCCATCCTACATTGCCATTCACTGCCTATCCTAATTCAGACCCTCCGATTCACACCACCCCGTGATGTTTTTCTCATTCCTACTAGTGAATGTAATGTAACACACACCCATACAATGCACACCACCCCGTGATGTTTTTCTCACTCCTACTAGTGAATGTAATGTAACACACACCATTACAATGCGCACCACCCCGTGATGTTTTTCTCACCCTACTAGTGAATGTAATGTAACACACACCCATACAATGCACTCGACCCCGCGATGTTTTTCAGAAACCTATCCTACATTGCCACTGCCTGTTCTCTGTCCTCTCAATGCTGACCAACCCTCAGTGCTTTTCTCCATCCTACATTGCCACTCACTGCCTATCCTAATTCAGACCCTCCGATTCACACCACCCCGTGATGTTTTTCTCACTCCTACTAGTGAATGTAATGTAACACACACCCAGACAATGCGCACCACCCCGCGATGTTTTTCACAAACCTATCCTACATTGCCACTGCTTGTTCCCTGACCTCCCCATGCTGACCACCCCGCGGTGATTTTCTCCATCCTACATTGCCACTCACTGCCTATCCTAATTCAGACACTCCGATTCACACCACCCCGCGATGTTTTTCTCATCCTACTAGTGAATGAAATTTAACACACTCCCATACAATGCGCACCACCACGCGATGTTTTTCAGAAACCTATCCTACATTGCCACTGCATGTTCCCTGACCTCCCCATGCTGAGCACCCCGCCGTGCTTTTCTCCATCCTACATTGCCACTCACTGCCTATCCTAATTCAGACCCTCCGATTCACACCACCCCATGATGTTTTTCTCACTCCTACTAGTGAATGTAATGTAACACACACCCATACAATGCGCACCACCCCGTGATGTTTTTCTCACTCCTACTAGTGAATGTAATGTGACACACACCCATACAATGCGCACCACCCCGCGATGTTTTTCAGAAACCTATCCTACATTGCCACTGCATGTTCCCTGACCTCCTCATGCTGACCACCCCGCGGTGCCTTTCGCCATCCTACATTGCCACTCACTGCCTATCCTAATTCAGACCCTCCGATTCACACCACCCCGTGATGTTTTTCTCATCCTACTAGTGAATGTAATTTAACACACACCCATACAATGCACACCACTCCGTGATGTTTTTCTCACTCCTACTAGTGAAAGTAATGTAACACACACCCATACAATGCGCACCACCCCGTGATGTTTTTCTCACTCCTACTAGTGAATGTAATGTAACACACACCCATACAATGCGCACCACCCCGCGATGTTTTTCAGAAATCTATCCTACATTGCCACTGCATGTTCCCTGACCTCCCCATGCTGACCAGCCCGCGGTGCTTTTCTCCATCCTACATTGCCACTCACTGCCTATCCTAATTCAGACCCTCCGATTCACACCATCCCGTGATGTTTTTCTCATTCCTACTAGTGAATGTAATGTAACACACACCCATACAATGCACACCTCCCCGTGATGTTTTTCTCACTCCTACTAGTGAATGTAATGTAACACACACCATTACAATGCGCACCACCCCGTGATGTTTTTCTCACCCTACTAGTGAATGTAATGTAACACACACCCATACAATGCACACGACCCTGCGATGTTTTTCAGAAACCTATCCTACATTGCCACTGCATGTTCCCTGACCTCCCCATGCTGAGCACCCCGCGGTGCTTTTCTCCATCCTACATTGCCACTCACTGCCTATCCTAATTCTGACGCTCCGATTCACACTACCCCATGATGTTTTTCTCACTCCTACTAGTGAATGTAATGTAACACACACCCATACAATGCGCACCACCCCGTGATGTTTTTCTCACTCCTACTAGTGAATGTAATGTAACACACACCCATACAATGCGCACCACCCCGCGATGTTTTTCATAAACCTATCCTACATTGCCACTGCATGTTCCCTGACCTCCTCATGCTGACCACCCCGCGGTGCCTTTCGCCATCCTACATTGCCACTCACTGCCTATCCTAATTCACACCCTCCGATTCACACCACCCCGTGATGTTTTTCTCATCCTACTAGTGAATGTAATTTAACACACACCCATACAATGCACACCACTCCGTGATGTTTTTCTCACTCCTACTAGTGAAAGTAATGTAACACACACCCATACAATGCGCACCACCCCGTGATGTTTTTCTCACTCCTACTAGTGAATGTAATGTAACACACACCCATACAATGCGCACCACCCCGCGATGTTTTTCAGAAATCTATCCTACATTGCCACTGCATGTTCCCTGACCTCCCCATGCTGACCAGCCCGCGGTGCTTTTCTCCATCCTACATTGCCACTCACTGCCTATCCTAATTCAGACCCTCCGATTCACACCACCCCGTGATGTTTTTCTCATTCCTACTAGTGAATGTAATGTAACACACACCCATACAATGCACACCTCCCCGTGATGTTTTTCTCACTCCTACTAGTGAATGTAATGTAACACACACCATTACAATGCGCACCACCCCGTGATGTTTTTCTCACCCTACTAGTGAATGTAATGTAACACACACCCATACAATGCACACGACCCTGCGATGTTTTTCAGAAACCTATCCTACATTGCCACTGCATGTTCCCTGACCTCCCCATGCTGACCAGCCCGCGGTGCTTTTCTCCATCCTACATTGCCACTCACTGCCTATCCTAATTCTGACCCTCCGATTCACACTACCCCATGATGTTTTTCTCACTCCTACTAGTGAATGTAATGTAACACACACCCATACAATGCGCACCACCCCGTGATGTTTTTCTCACTCCTACTAGTGAATGTAATGTAACACACACCCATACAATGCGCACCACCCCGCGATGTTTTTCAGAAACCTATCCTACATTGCCACTGCATGTTCCCTGACCTCCTCATGCTGACCACCCCGCGGTGCCTTTCGCCATCCTACATTGCCACTCACTGCCTATCCTAATTCACACCCTCCGATTCACACCACCCCGTGATGTTTTTCTCATCCTACTAGTGAATGTAATTTAACACACACCCATATAATGCGCACCACCACGCGATGTTTTTCAGAAACCTATCCTACATTGCCACTGCATGTTCCCTGACCTCCCCATGCTGAGCACACCGCGGTGCTTTTCTCCATCCTACATTGCCACTCACTGCCTATCCTAATTCAGACACTCCGATTCACACCACCCCGTGATGTTTTTCTCACTCCTACTAGTGAATGTAATGTAACACACACCCATACAATGCACACCACTCCGTGATGATTTTCTCACTCCTACTAGTGAAAGTAATGTAACAGACACCCATACAATGCGCACCACCCCGTGTTGTTTTTCTCACTCCTACTAGTGAATGTAATGTAACACACACCCATACAATGCGCACCACCCCGCGATGTTTTTCAGAAACCTATCCTACATTGCCACTGCATGTTCCCTGACCTCCCCATGCTGACCAGCCCGCGGTGCTTTTCTCCATCCTACATTGCCACTCACTGCCTATCCTAATTCAGACCCTCCGATTCACACCACCCCGTGATGTTTTTCTCATTCCTACTAGTGAATGTAATGTAACACACACCCATACAATGCACACCACCCCGTGATGTTTTTCTCACTCCTACTAGTGAATGTAATGTAACACACACCATTACAATGCGCACCACCCCGTGATGTTTTTCTCACCCTACTAGTGAATGTAATGTAACACACACCCATACAATGCGCACCACCCCGCGATGTTTTTCAGAAACCTATCCTACATTGCCACTGCATGTTCCCTGACCGTCTCATGCTGACCAACCCGCGGTGCCTTTCGCCATCCTACATTGCCACTCACTGCCTATCCTAATTCAGACCCTCCGATTCACACCACCCCGCGATGTTTTTCTCATCCTACTAGTGAATGTAATGTAACACACACCCATACAATGCGCACCACCACGCGATGTTTTTCAGAAACCTATCCTACATTGCCACTGCATGTTCCCTGACCTCCCCATGCTGAGCACACCGCGGTGCTTTTCTACATCCTACATTGCCACTCTCTGCCTATCCTAATTCAGACCCTCCGATTCACACCACCCCGTGATGTTTTTCTCACTCCTACTAGTGAATGTAATGTAACACACACCCATACAATGCGCACCACTCCGTGATGTTTTTCTCACTGCTACTAGTGAGTGTAATGTAACACACACCCATACAATGCGCACCACCCTGTGATGTTTTTCTCACTCCTACTAGTGAATGTAATGTAACACACACCCATACAATGCGCACCACCCCACGATGTTTTTCAGAAACCTATCCTACATTGCCACTGCATGTTCCCTGACCTCCCCATGCTGACCAACCCGCGGTGCTTTTCTCCATCCTACATTGCCACTCACTGCCTATCCTAATTCAGACCCTCCAATTCACACCACCCCGTGATGTTTTTCTCATTCCTACTAGTGAATGTAATGTACCACACACCCATACAATGCACACCACCCCGTGATGTTTTTCTCACTCCTAATAGTGAATGTAATGTAACACACACCATTACAATGCGCACCACCCCGTGATGTTTTTCTCACTCCTACTAGTGAATGTAATGTAACACACACCCATACAATGCACATGACCCCGCGATGTTTTTCAGAAACCTATCCTACATTGCCACTGCATGTTCTCTGTCCTCCCCATGCTGACCATCCCTCAGTGCTTTTCTCCATCCTACATTGCCACTCACTGCCTATCCTAATTCAGACCCTCCGATTCACACCACTCCGTGATGTTTTTCTCACTCCTACTAGTGAAAGTAATGTAACACACACCCATACAATGCGCACCACCCCGTGATGTTTTTCTCACTCCTACTAGTGAATGTAATGTAACACACACCCATACAATGCGCACCACCCCGCGATGTTTTTCAGAAACCTATCCTACATTGCCACTGCATGTTCCCTGACCTCCCCATGCTGACCAGCCCGCGGTGCTTTTCTCCATCCTACATTGCCACTCACTGCCTATCCTAATTCAGACCCTCCGATTCACACCACCCCGTGATGTTTTTCTCATTCCTACTAGTGAATGTAATGTAACACACACCCATACAATGCACACCTCCCCGTGATGTTTTTCTCACTCCTACTAGTGAATGTAATGTAACACACACCATTACAATGCGCACCACCCCGTGATGTTTTTCTCACCCTACTAGTGAATGTAATGTAACACACACCCATACAATGCACACGACCCTGCGATGTTTTTCAGAAACCTATCCTACATTGCCACTGCATGTTCTCTGTCCTCTCCATGCTGACCACCCCTCAGTGCTTTTCTCCATCCTACATTGCCACTCACTGCCTATCCTAATTCAGACCCTCCGATTCACACCACCCCGTGATGTTTTTCTCACTCCTACTAGTGAATGTAATGTAACACACACCCATACAATGCGCACCACCCCGTGATGTTTTTCTCACTCCTACTAGTGAATGTAATGTAAAACACACCCATACAATGCGCACGACCCCGCAATGTTTTTCAGATTCCTATCCTACATTGCCACTGCATGTTCCCTGACTTCCCCATGCTGACAACCCCGCGGTGCCTTTCGCCATCCTACATTGCCACTCACTGCCTATCCTAATTCAGACCCTCCGATTCACACCACCCCGCGAAGTTTTTCTCACTCCTACTAGTGAATGTAATGTAACACACACCCATACAATGCGCACCACTCCATGATGTTTTTCTCACTCCTACTAGTGAATGTAATGTAACACACACCCATACAATGCGCACCACCCCGTGATGTTTTTCTCACTCCTACTAGTGAATGTAATGTAACACACACCCATACAATGCACACCACCCCGTGATGTTTTTCAGAAACCTATCCTACATTGCCACTGCATGTTCCCTGACCTCCCCATGCTGACCACCCCGCGGTGATTTTATCCATCCTACATTGCCACTCACTGCCTATCCTAATTCAGACCCTCCGATTCACACCACCCCGTGATGTTTTTCTCACTCCTAATAGTGAATGTAATGTGACACACACCCATACAATGCGCACCAACCCGTGATGTTTTTCTCAATCCTACTAGTGAATGTAATGTAACACACACCCAGACAATGCGCACCACCCCGCGATGTTTTTCACAAACCTATCCTACATTGCCACTGCTTGTTCCCTGACCTCCCCATGCTGACCACCCCGCGGTGATTTTCTCCATCCTACATTGCCACTCACTGCCTATCCTAATTCAGACCCTCCGATTCACACCATCCCGCGATGTTTTTCTCATCCTACTAGTGAATGTAATTTAACACACTCCCATACAATGCGCACCACCATGCGATGTTTTTCAGAAACCTATCCTACATTGCCACTGCATGTTCCCTGACCTCCCCATGCTTAGCACCCCGCGGTGCTTTTCTCCATCCTACATTGCCACTCACTGCCTATCCTAATTCAGACCCTCCGATTCACACCACCCCATGATGTTTTTCTCACTCCTACTATTGAATGTAATGTAACACACACCCATACAATGCGCACCACCCCGTGATGTTTTTCTCACTCCTACTAGTGAATGTAATGTAACACACACCCATACAATGCGCACCACCCCGCGATGTTTTTCAGAAACCTATCCTACATTGCCACTGCATGTTCACTGACCTCCTCATGCTGACCACCCCGCGGTGCCTTTCGCCATCGTACATTGCCACTCACTGCCTATCCTAATTCAGACCCTCCGATTCACACCACCCCGTGATGTTTTTCTCATCCTACTAGTGAATGTAATTTAACACACACCCATACAATGCGCACCACCCCGCGATGTTTTTCAGAAACCTATCCTACATTGCCACTGCATGTTCCCTGACCTCCCCATGCTGAGCACACCGCGGTGCTTTTCTCCATCCTACATTGCCACTCACTGCCTATCCTAATTCAGACCCTCCGATTCACACCACCCCGTGATGTTTTTCTCACTCCTACTAGTGAATGTAATGTAACACACACCCATACAATGCACACCACTCCGTGATGTTTTTGTCACTCCTACTAGTGAAAGTAATGTAACACACACCCATACAATGCGCACCACCCTGTGATGTTTTTCTCACTCCTACTAGTGAATGTAATGTAACACTCACCCATACAATGCGCACCACCCCGCGATGTTTTTCAGAAACCTATCCTACATTGCCACTGCATGTTCCCTGACCTCCCCATGCTGACCAGCCCGCGGTGCTTTTCTCCATCCTACATTGCCACTCACTGCCTATCCTAATTCAGACCCTCCGATTCACACAACCCCGTGATGTTTTTCTCATTCCTACTAGTGAATGTAATGTAACACACACCCATACAATGCACACCTCCCCGTGATGTTTTTCTCACTCCTACTAGTGAATGTAATGTAACACACACCATTACAATGCGCACCACCCCGTGATGTTTTTCTCACCCTACTAGTGAATGTAATGTAACACACACCCATAAAATGCACACGACCCTGCGATGTTTTTCAGAAACCTATCCTACATTGCCACTGCATGTTCTGTCCTCTCCATGCTGACCACCCCTCAGTGCTTTTCTCCATCCTACATTGCCACTCACTGCCTATCCTAATTCAGACCCTCCGATTCACACCACCCCGTGATGTTTTTCTCACTCCTACTAGTGAATGTAATGTAACACACACCCATACAATGCGCACCACCCCGTGATGTTTTTCTCACTCCTACTAGTGAATGTAATGTAACACACACCCATACAATGCGCACGACCCCGCGATGTTTTTCAGAATCCTATCCTACATTGCCACTGCATGTTCCCTGACCTCCCCATGCTGACAACCCCGCGGTGCCTTTCGCCATGCTACATTGCCACTCACTGCCTATCCTAATTCAGACCCTCCGATTCACACCACCCCGTGATGTTTTTCTCACTCCTACTAGTGAATGTAATGTAACACACACCCATACAATGCGCACCACCCCGTGATGTTTTTCTCACTCCTACTAGTGAATGTAATGTAAAACACACCCATACAATGCGCACGACCCCGCAATGTTTTTCAGAATCCTATCCTACATTGCCACTGCATGTTCCCTGACCTCCCCATGCTGACAACCCCGCGGTGCCTTTCGCCATCCTACATTGCCACTCACTGCCTATCCTAATTCAGACCCTCCGATTCACACCACCCCGCGAAGTTTTTCTCACTCCTACTAGTGAATGTAATGTAACACACACCCATACAATGCGCACCACTCCATGATGTTTTTCTCACTCCTACTAGTGAATGTAATGTAACACACACCCATACAATGCGCACCACCCCGTGATGTTTTTCTCACTCCTACTAGTGAATGTAATGTAACACACACCCATACAATGCACACCACCCCGTGATGTTTTTCAGAAACCTATCCTACATTGCCACTGCATGTTCCCTGACCTCCCCATGCTGACCACCCCGCGGTGATTTTATCCATCCTACATTGCCACTCACTGCCTATCCTAATTCAGACCCTCCGATTCACACCACCCCGTGATGTTTTTCTCACTCCTAATAGTGAATGTAATGTGACACACACCCATACAATGCGCACCAACCCGTGATGTTTTTCTCAATCCTACTAGTGAATGTAATGTAACACACACCCAGACAATGCGCACCACCCCGCGATGTTTTTCACAAACCTATCCTACATTGCCACTGCTTGTTCCCTGACCTCCCCATGCTGACCACCCCGCGGTGATTTTCTCCATCCTACATTGCCACTCACTGCCTATCCTAATTCAGACCCTCCGATTCACACCACCCCGCGATGTTTTTCTCATCCTACTAGTGAATGTAATTTAACACACTCCCATACAATGCGCACCACCATGCGATGTTTTTCAGAAACCTATCCTACATTGCCACTGCATGTTCCCTGACCTCCCCATGCTTAGCACCCCGCGGTGCTTTTCTCCATCCTACATTGCCACTCACTGCCTATCCTAATTCAGACCCTCCGATTCACATCACCCCATGATGTTTTTCTCACTCCTACTATTGAATGTAATGTAACACACACCCATACAATGCGCACCACCCCGTGATGTTTTTCTCACTCCTACTAGTGAATGTAATGTAACACACACCCATACAATGCGCACCACCCCGCGATGTTTTTCAGAAACCTATCCTACATTGCCACTGCATGTTCACTGACCTCCTCATGCTGACCACCCCGCGGTGCCTTTCGCCATCGTACATTGCCACTCACTGCCTATCCTAATTCAGACCCTCCGATTCACACCACCCCGTGATGTTTTTCTCATCCTACTAGTGAATGTAATTTAACACACACCCATACAATGCGCACCACCCCGCGATGTTTTTCAGAAACCTATCCTACATTGCCACTGCATGTTCCCTGACCTCCCCATGCTGAGCACACCGCGGTGCTTTTCTCCATCCTACATTGCCACTCACTGCCTATCCTAATTCAGACCCTCCGATTCACACCACCCCGTGATGTTTTTCTCACTCCTACTAGTGAATGTAATGTAACACACACCCATACAATGCACACCACTCCGTGATGTTTTTCTCACTCCTACTAGTGAAAGTAATGTAACACACACCCATACAATGCGCACCACCCTGTGATGTTTTTCTCACTCCTACTAGTGAATGTAATGTAACACTCACCCATACAATGCGCACCACCCCGCGATGTTTTTCAGAAACCTATCCTACATTGCCACTGCATGTTCCCTGATCTCCCCATGCTGACCAGCCCGCGGTGCTTTTCTCCATCCTACATTGCCACTCACTGCCTATCCTAATTCAGACCCTCCGATTCACACAACCCCGTGATGTTTTTCTCATTCCTACTAGTGAATGTAATGTAACACACACCCATACAATGCACACCTCCCCGTGATGTTTTTCTCACTTCTACTAGTGAATGTAATGTAACACACACCATTACAATGCGCACCACCCCGTGATGTTTTTCTCACCCTACTAGTGAATGTAATGTAACACACACCCATAAAATGCACACGACCCTGCGATGTTTTTCAGAAACCTATCCTACATTGCCACTGCATGTTCTCTGTCCTCTCCATGCTGACCACCCCTCAGTGCTTTTCTCCATCCTACATTGCCACTCACTGCCTATCCTAATTCAGACCCTCCGATTCACACCACCCCGTGATGTTTTTCTCACTCCTACTAGTGAATGTAATGTAACACACACCCATACAATGCGCACCACCCCGTGATGTTTTTCTCACTCCTACTAGTGAATGTAATGTAACACACACCCATACAATGCGCACGACCCCGCGATGTTTTTCAGAATCCTATCCTACATTGCCACTGCATGTTCCCTGACCTCCCCATGCTGACAACCCCGCGGTGCCTTTCGCCATGCTACATTGCCACTCACTGCCTATCCTAATTCAGACCCTCCGATTCACACCACCCCGTGATGTTTTTCTCACTCCTACTAGTGAATGTAATGTAACACACAACCATACAGTGCGCACCACCCCGTGATGATTTTCTCACTCCGAATAGTGAATGTAATGTAACACACACCCATACAATGCGCACGACCATGTGATGATTTTCTCACTCCGAATAGTGAATGTAATGTAACACACACCCATACAATGCGCACCACCCCGTGATGTTTTTCTCACTCCTACTAGTAAATGTAATGTAACACACATCCATACAATGCGCACCACCCCGCGATGTTTTTCACAAACCTATCCTACATTGCCAAAGCTTGTTCCCTGACCTCCCCATGCTGAACACCCCGCGGTGCTTTTCTCCATCCTACATTGCCACTCACTGCCTATTATTATTCAGACCCTCCGATTCACACCACCCCGTGATGTTTTTCTCACTCCTACTAGTGAATGTAATGTAACACACACCCATACAATGCGCACCACACCGTGATGTTTTTCTCACTCCTACTAGTGAATGTAATGTAACACACACCCATACAATGCGCACCACCCCGCGATGTTTTTCAGAAACCTATCCTACATTGCCACTGCATTTTCCCTGACCGTCTCATGCTGACCAACCCGCGGTGCCTTTCGCCATCCTACATTGCCACTCACTGCCTATCCTAATTCAGACCCTCCGATTCACACCACCCCGCGATGTTTTTCTCAACCTACTAGTGATTGTAATTTAACACACACCCATACAATGCGCACCACCACGCGATGTTTTTCAGAAACCTATCCTACATTGCCACTGCATGTTCCCTGACCTCCCCATGCTGAGCACACCGCGGTGCTTTTCTCCATCCTACATTGCCACTCTCTGCCTATCCTAATTCAGACCCTCCGATTCACACCACCCCGTGATGTTTTTCTCACTCCTACTAGTGAATGTAATGTAACACACACCCATGCAATGCGCACCACTCCGTGATGTTTTTCTCACTGCTACTAGTGAGTGTAATGTAACACACACCCATACAATGCGCACCACCCTGTGATGTTTTTCTCATTCCTACTAGTGAATGTAATGTAACACACACCCATACAATGCACACGACCCCGCGATGTTTTTCAGAAACCTTTCCTACATTGCCACTGCATGTGCCCTGACCTCCCCATGCTGATCAACCCGCGGTGCTTTTCTCCATCCTACATTGCCACTCACTGCCTATCCTAATTCAGACCCTCCGATTCACACCACCCCGTGATGTTTTTCTCATTCCTACTAGTGAATGTAATGTAACACACACCCATACAATGCACACCACCCCGTGATGTTTTTCTCACTCCTACTAGTGAATGTAATGTAACACACACCATTACTATGCGCACCACCCCGTGATGTTTTTCTCACTCCTACTAGTGAATGTAATGTAACACACACCCATACAATGCACACGACCCCGCGATGTTTTTCAGAAACCTATCCTACATTGCCACTGCATGTTCTCTGTCCTCCCCATGCTGACCATCCCTCAGTGCTTTTCTCCATCCTACATTGCCACTCACTGCCTATCCTAATTCAGACCCTCCGATTCACACCACCCCGTGATGTTTTTCTCACTCCTACTAGTGAATGTAATGTAACACACACCCATACAATGCGCACCACCCCGTGATGTTTTTCTCACTCCTACTAGTGAATGTAAAGTAACACACACCCATACAATGCGCACCACCCCGTGATGTTTTTCTCACTCCTACTAGTGAATGTAACGTAACACACATGCATACAATGCGCACCACCCCGCGATGTTTTTCAGAAACCTATCCTACATTGCCACTGCATGTTCCCTGACCTCCCCATGCTGACCACCCCGCGGTACTTTTCTCCATCCTACATTGCCACTCACTGCCTGTCCTAATTCAGAACCTCCGATTCACACCACCCCGTGATGTTTTTCTCACTCCTACTAGTGAATATAATGTAACACACACCCATACAATGCGCACCACCCCGTGATGTTTTTCTCACTCCTACTAGTGAATGTAATGTAACACACACCCATACAATGCACACCACCCCGTGATGTTTTTCAGAAACCTATCCTACATTGCCACTGCATGTTCCCTGACCTCCCCATGCTGACCATCCCGCGGTGATTTTATCCATCCTACATTGCCACTCACTGCCTATCCTTATTCAGACCCTCTGATTCACACCACCCCGTGCTGTTTTTCTCACTCCTAATAGTGAATGTAATGTGAAACACACCCATACAATGCGCACCAACCCGTGATGTTTTTCTCAATCCTACTAGTGAATGTAAAGTAACACACACCCAGACAATGCGCACCACCCCGCGATGTTTTTCACAAACCTATCCTACATTGCCACTGCTTGTTCCCTGACCTCCCCATGCTGACCACCCCGCGGTGATTTTCTCCATCCTACATTGCCAATCACTGCCTATCCTAATTCAGACCCTCCGATTCACACGACCCCGCGATGTTTTTCTCATCCTACTAGTGAATGTAATTTAACACACTCCCATACCATGCGCACCACCACGCGATGTTTTTCAGAAACCTATCCTACATTGCCACTGCATGTTCCCTGACCTCCCCATGCTTAGCACCCCGCGGTGCTTTTCTCCATCCTACATTGCCACTCACTGCCTATCCTAATTCAGACCCTCCGATTCACACCACCCCATGATGTTTTTCTCACTCCTACTAGTGAATGTAATGTAACACACACCCATACAATGCGCACCACCCCGTGATGTTTTTCTCACTCCTACTAGTGAATGTAATGTAACACACACCCATACAATGCGCACCACCCCGCGATGTTTTTCAGAAACCTATCCTACATTGCCACTGCATGTTCACTGACCTCCTCATGCTGACCACCCCGCGGTGCCTTTCGCCATTCTACATTGCCACTCACTGCCTATCCTAATTCAGACCCTCCGATTCACACCACCCAGTGATGTTTTTCTCATCCTACTAGTGAATGTAATTTAACACACACCCATACAATGCGCACCACCCCGCGATGTTTTTCAGAAACCTATCCTACATTGCCACTGCATGTTCCCTGACCTCCCCATGCTGAGCACCCCGCGGTGCTTTTCTCCATCCTACATTGCCACTCACTGCCTATCCTAATTCAGACCCTCCGATTCACACCACCCCGTGATGTTTTTCTCACTCCTACTAGTGAATGTAATGTAACACACACCCATACAATGCACACCACTCCGTGATGTTTTTCTCACTCCTACTAGTGAAAGTAATGTAACACACACCCATACAATGCGCACCACCCCGTGATGTTTTTCTCACTCCTACTAGTGAATGTAATGTAACACACACCCATACAATGCGCACCACCCCGCGATGTTTTTCAGAAACCTATCCTACATTGCCACTGCATGTTCCCTGACCTCCCCATGCTGACCAGCCCGCGGTGCTTTTCTCCATCCTACATTGCCACTCTCTGCCTATCCTAATTCAGACCCTCCGATTCACACCACCCCGTGATGTTTTTCTCATTTCTACTAGTGAATGTAATGTAACACACACCCAGACAATGCACACCACCCCGTGACGTTTTTCTCACTCCTACTAGTGAATGTAATGGAACACACACCATTACAATGCGCACCACCCCGTGATGTTTTTCTCACCCTACTAGTGAATGTAATGTAACACACACCCATACAATGCACACGACCCCGCGATGTTTTTCAGAAACCTATCCTACATTGCCACTGCATGTTCTCTGTCCTCTCCATGCTGACCACCCCTCAGTGCTTTTCTCCATCCTACATTGCCACTCACTGCCTATCCTAATTCAGACCCTCCGATTCACACCACCACGTGATGTTTTTCTCACTCCTACTAGTGAATGTAATGTAACACACACCCATACACGCGCACCACCCCGTGATGTTTTTCTCACTCCTACTAGTGAATGTAATGTAACACACACCCATACAATGCGCACCACCCCGCGATGTTTTTCAGAAACCTATCCTACATTGCCACTGCATGTTCCCTGACCTCCCCATGCTGAGCACACCGCGGTGCTTTTCTCCATCCTACATTGCCACTCTCTGCCTATCCTAATTCAGACCCTCCGATTCACACCACCCCGTGATGTTTTTCTCACTCCTACTAGTGAATGTAATGTAACACACACCCATGCAATGCGCACCACTCCGTGATGTTTTTCTCACTGCTACTAGTGAGTGTAATGTAACACACACCCATACAATGCGCACCACCCTGTGATGTTTTTCTCATTCCTACTAGTGAATGTAATGTAACACACACCCATACAATGCACACGACCCCGCGATGTTTTTCAGAAACCTTTCCTACATTGCCACTGCATGTGCCCTGACCTCCCCATGCTGATCAACCCGCGGTGCTTTTCTCCATCCTACATTGCCACTCACTGCCTATCCTAATTCAGACCCTCCGATTCACACCACCCCGTGATGTTTTTCTCATTCCTACTAGTGAATGTAATGTAACACACACCCATACAATGCACACCACCCCGTGATGTTTTTCTCACTCCTACTAGTGAATGTAATGTAACACACACCATTACTATGCGCACCACCCCGTGATGTTTTTCTCACTCCTACTAGTGAATGTAATGTAACACACACCCATACAATGCACACGACCCCGCGATGTTTTTCAGAAACCTATCCTACATTGCCACTGCATGTTCTCTGTCCTCCCCATGCTGACCATCCCTCAGTGCTTTTCTCCATCCTACATTGCCACTCACTGCCTATCCTAATTCAGACCCTCCGATTCACACCACCCCGTGATGTTTTTCTCACTCCTACTAGTGAATGTAATGTAACACACACCCATACAATGCGCACCACCCCGTGATGTTTTTCTCACTCCTACTAGTGAATGTAAAGTAACACACACCCATACAATGCGCACCACCCCGTGATGTTTTTCTCACTCCTACTAGTGAATGTAACGTAACACACATGCATACAATGCGCACCACCCCGCGATGTTTTTCAGAAACCTATCCTACATTGCCACTGCATGTTCCCTGACCTCCCCATGCTGACCACCCCGCGGTACTTTTCTCCATCCTACATTGCCACTCACTGCCTGTCCTAATTCAGAACCTCCGATTCACACCACCCCGTGATGTTTTTCTCACTCCTACTAGTGAATATAATGTAACACACACCCATACAATGCGCACCACCCCGTGATGTTTTTCTCACTCCTACTAGTGAATGTAATGTAACACACACCCATACAATGCACACCACCCCGTGATGTTTTTCAGAAACCTATCCTACATTGCCACTGCATGTTCCCTGACCTCCCCATGCTGACCATCCCGCGGTGATTTTATCCATCCTACATTGCCACTCACTGCCTATCCTTATTCAGACCCTCTGATTCACACCACCCCGTGCTGTTTTTCTCACTCCTAATAGTGAATGTAATGTGAAACACACCCATACAATGCGCACCAACCCGTGATGTTTTTCTCAATCCTACTAGTGAATGTAAAGTAACACACACCCAGACAATGCGCACCACCCCGCGATGTTTTTCACAAACCTATCCTACATTGCCACTGCTTGTTCCCTGACCTCCCCATGCTGACCACCCCGCGGTGATTTTCTCCATCCTACATTGCCAATCACTGCCTATCCTAATTCAGACCCTCCGATTCACACGACCCCGCGATGTTTTTCTCATCCTACTAGTGAATGTAATTTAACACACTCCCATACCATGCGCACCACCACGCGATGTTTTTCAGAAACCTATCCTACATTGCCACTGCATGTTCCCTGACCTCCCCATGCTTAGCACCCCGCGGTGCTTTTCTCCATCCTACATTGCCACTCACTGCCTATCCTAATTCAGACCCTCCGATTCACACCACCCCATGATGTTTTTCTCACTCCTACTAGTGAATGTAATGTAACACACACCCATACAATGCGCACCACCCCGTGATGTTTTTCTCACTCCTACTAGTGAATGTAATGTAACACACACCCATACAATGCGCACCACCCCGCGATGTTTTTCAGAAACCTATCCTACATTGCCACTGCATGTTCACTGACCTCCTCATGCTGACCACCCCGCGGTGCCTTTCGCCATTCTACATTGCCACTCACTGCCTATCCTAATTCAGACCCTCCGATTCACACCACCCAGTGATGTTTTTCTCATCCTACTAGTGAATGTAATTTAACACACACCCATACAATGCGCACCACCCCGCGATGTTTTTCAGAAACCTATCCTACATTGCCACTGCATGTTCCCTGACCTCCCCATGCTGAGCACCCCGCGGTGCTTTTCTCCATCCTACATTGCCACTCACTGCCTATCCTAATTCAGACCCTCCGATTCACACCACCCCGTGATGTTTTTCTCACTCCTACTAGTGAATGTAATGTAACACACACCCATACAATGCACACCACTCCGTGATGTTTTTCTCACTCCTACTAGTGAAAGTAATGTAACACACACCCATACAATGCGCACCACCCCGTGATGTTTTTCTCACTCCTACTAGTGAATGTAATGTAACACACACCCATACAATGCGCACCACCCCGCGATGTTTTTCAGAAACCTATCCTACATTGCCACTGCATGTTCCCTGACCTCCCCATGCTGACCAGCCCGCGGTGCTTTTCTCCATCCTACATTGCCACTCTCTGCCTATCCTAATTCAGACCCTCCGATTCACACCACCCCGTGATGTTTTTCTCATTTCTACTAGTGAATGTAATGTAACACACACCCAGACAATGCACACCACCCCGTGACGTTTTTCTCACTCCTACTAGTGAATGTAATGGAACACACACCATTACAATGCGCACCACCCCGTGATGTTTTTCTCACCCTACTAGTGAATGTAATGTAACACACACCCATACAATGCACACGACCCCGCGATGTTTTTCAGAAACCTATCCTACATTGCCACTGCATGTTCTCTGTCCTCTCCATGCTGACCACCCCTCAGTGCTTTTCTCCATCCTACATTGCCACTCACTGCCTATCCTAATTCAGACCCTCCGATTCACACCACCACGTGATGTTTTTCTCACTCCTACTAGTGAATGTAATGTAACACACACCCATACACGCGCACCACCCCGTGATGTTTTTCTCACTCCTACTAGTGAATGTAATGTAACACACACCCATACAATGCGCACCACCCCGCGATGTTTTTCAGAAACCTATCCTACATTGACACTGCATGTTCCCTGACCTCCCCATGCTGACAACCCCGCGGTGCCTTTCGCCATCCTACATTGCCACTCACTGCCTATCCTAATTCAGACACTCCGATTCACACCACCCCACGAAGTTTTTCTCACTCCTACTAGTGAATGTAATGTAACACACACCCATACAATGCGCACCACCCCGCGATGTTTTTCAGAAACCTATCCTACATTGCCACTGCATGTTCCCTGACCTCCCCATGCTGACAACCCCGCGGTGCCTTTCGCCATCCTACATTGCCACTCACTGCCTATCCTAATTCAGACACTCCGATTCACACCACCCCGTGATGTTTTTCTCACTCCTACTAGTCAATGTAATGTAACACACACCCATACAATGCGCACCACTCCGTGATGTTTTTCTCACTCCTACTAGTGAATGTAATGTAACACACACCCATACAATGCGCACCACCCCGTGATGTTTTTCTCACTCCTACTAGTGAATGTAATGTGACACACACCCATACAATGCGCACCAACCCGTGAGGTTTTTCTCACTCCTACTAGTGAATGTAATGTAACACACACCCAGACAATGCGCACCACCCCGCGATGTTTTTCACAAACCTATCCTACATTGCCACTGCTTGTTCCCTGACCTCCCCATGCTGACCACCCCGCGGTGATATTCTCCATCCTACATTGCCACTCACTGCCTATCCTAATTCAGACCCTCCGATTCACAGCACCCCGCGATGTTTTTCTCATCCTACTAGTGAATGTAATTTAACACACTCCCATACAATGCGCACCACCACGCGATGTTTTTCAGAAACCTATCCTACATTGCCACTGCATGTTCCCTGACCTCCCCATGCTGAGCACCCCGCGGTGCTTTTCTCCATCCTACATTGCCACTCACTGCCTATCCTAATTCAGACCCTCCGATTCACACCACCCCATGAAGTTTTTCTCACTCCTACTAGTGAATGTAATGTAACACACACCCATACAATGCGCACCACCCCGTGATGTTTTTCTCACTCCTACTAGTGAATGTAATGTAACACACACCCATACAATGCGCACCACCCCGCGATGTTTTTCAGAAACCTATCCTACATTGCCACTGCATGTTCCCTGACCTCCTCATGCTGACCACCCCGCGGTGCCTTTCGCCATCCTACATTGCCACTCACTGCCTATCCTAATTCAGACCCTCCGATTCACACCACCCCGTGATGTTTTTCTCATCCTACTAGTGAATGTAATTTAACACACACCCATGCAATGCGCACCACCACGCGATGTTTTTCAGAAACCTATCCTACATTGCCACTGCATGTTCCCTGACCTCCCCATGCTGACAACCCCGCGGTGCCTTTCGCCATCCTACATTGCCACTCACTGCCTATCCTAATTCAGACACTCCGATTCACACCACCCCGTGATGTTTTTCTCACTCCTACTAGTGAATGTAATGTAACACACACCCATGCAATGCGCAACACTCCGTGATGTTTTTCTCACTCCTACTAGTGAATGTAATGTAACACACACCCATACAATGCGCACCACCCCGTGATGTTTTTCTCACTCCGACTAGTGAATGTAATGTGACACACACCCATACAATGCGCACCAACCCGTGAGGTTTTTCTCACTCCTACTAGTGAATGTAATGTAACACACACCCAGACAATGCGCACCACCCCGCGATGTTTTTCACAAACCTATCCTACATTGCCACTGCTTGTTCCCTGACCTCCCCATGCTGACCACACCGCGGTGATATTCTCCATCCTACATTGCCACTCACTGCCTATCCTAATTCAGACCCTCCGATTCACACCACCCCGCGATGTTTTTCTCATCCTACTATAGAATGTAATTTAACACACTCCCATACAATGCGCACCACCACGCGATGTTTTTCAGAAACCTATCCTACATTGCCACTGCATGTTCCCTGACCTCCCCATGCTGAGCACCCCGCGGTGCTTTTCTCCATCCTACATTGCCACTCACTGCCTATCCTAATTCAGACCCTCCGATTCACACCACCCCATGATGTTTTTCTCACTCCTACTAGTGAATGTAATGTAACACACACCCATACAATGCGCACCACCCCGTGATGTTTTTCTCACTCCTACTAGTGAATGTAATGTAACACACACCCATAAAATGCGCACCACCCCGCGATGTTTTTCTCACTCCTACTAGTGAATGTAATGTAACACACACCCATACAATGCGCACCACCCCGCGATGTTTTTCAGAAACCTATCCTACATTGCCACTGCATGTTCCCTGACCTCCTCATGCTGACCACCCCGCGGTGCCTTTCGCCATCCTACATTGCCACTCACTGCCTATCCTAATTCAGACCCTCCGATTCACACCACCCCGTGATGTTTTTCTCATCCTACTAGTGAATGTAATTTAACACACACCCATGCAATGCGCACCACCACGCGATGTTTTTCAGAAACCTATCCTACATTGCCACTGCATGTTCCCTGACCTCCCCATGCTGACAACCCCGCGGTGCCTTTCGCCATCCTACATTGCCACTCACTGCCTATCCTAATTCAGACACTCCGATTCACACCACCCCGTGATGTTTTTCTCACTCCTACTAGTGAATGTAATGTAACACACACCCATGCAATGCGCAACACTCCGTGATGTTTTTCTCACTCCTACTAGTGAATGTAATGTAACACACACCCATACAATGCGCACCACCCCGTGATGTTTTTCTCACTCCGACTAGTGAATGTAATGTGACACACACCCATACAATGCGCACCAACCCGTGAGGTTTTTCTCACTCCTACTAGTGAATGTAATGTAACACACACCCAGACAATGCGCACCACCCCGCGATGTTTTTCACAAACCTATCCTACATTGCCACTGCTTGTTCCCTGACCTCCCCATGCTGACCACACCGCGGTGATATTCTCCATCCTACATTGCCACTCACTGCCTATCCTAATTCAGACCCTCCGATTCACACCACCCCGCGATGTTTTTCTCATCCTACTATAGAATGTAATTTAACACACTCCCATACAATGCGCACCACCACGCGATGTTTTTCAGAAACCTATCCTACATTGCCACTGCATGTTCCCTGACCTCCCCATGCTGAGCACCCCGCGGTGCTTTTCTCCATCCTACATTGCCACTCACTGCCTATCCTAATTCAGACCCTCCGATTCACACCACCCCATGATGTTTTTCTCACTCTTACTAGTGAATGTAATGTAACACACACCCATACAATGCGCACCACCCCGTGATGTTTTTCTCACTCCTACTAGTGAATGTAATGTAACACACACCCATACAATGCGCACCACCCCGCGATGTTTTTCAGAAACCTATCCTACATTGCCACTGCATGTTCCCTGACCTCCTCATGCTGACCACCCCGCGGTGCCTTTCGCCATCCTACATTGCCACTCACTGCCTATCCTAATTCAGACCCTCCGATTCACACCACCCCGTGATGTTTTTCTCATCCTACTAGTGAATGTAATTTAACACACACCCATGCAATGCGCACCACCACGCGATGTTTTTCAGAAACCTATCCTACATTGCCACTGCATGTTCCCTGACCTCCCCATGCTGAGCACCCCGTGGTGCTTTTCTCCATCCTACATTGCCACTCACTGCCTATCCTAATTCAGACCCTCCGATTCACACCACCCCATGATGTTTTTCTCACTCCTACTAGTGAATGTAATGTAACACACACCCATACAATGCGCACCACCCCGTGATGTTTTTCTCACTCCTACTAGTGAATGTAATGTAACACACACCCATACAATGCGCACCACCCCGCGATGTTTTTCAGAAACCTATCCTACATGGCCACTGCATGTTCCCTGACCTCCTCATGCTGACCACCCCGCGGTGCCTTTCGCCATCCTACATTGCCACTCACTGCCTATCCTAATTCAGACCCTCCGATTCACACCACCCCGTGATGTTTTTCTCATCCTACTAGTGAATGTAATTTAACACACACCCATGCAATGCGCACCACCACGCGATGTTTTTCAGAAACCTATCCTACATTGCCACTGCATGTTCCCTGACCTCCCCATGCTGAGCACACCAAGGTGCTTTTCTCCATCCTACATTGCCACTCACTGCCTATCCTAATTCAGACCCTCCGATTCACACCACCCCGTGATGTTTTTCTCACTCCTACTAGTGAATGTAATGTAACACACACCCATACAATGCACACCACTCCGTGAAGTTTTTCTCACTCCTACTAGTGAAAGTAATGTAACACACACCCATACAATGCGCACCACCCCGTGATGTTTTTCTCACTCCTACTAGTGAATTTAATGTAACACACACCCATACAATGCGCACCACTCCGCGATGTTTTTCAGAAACCTATCCTACATTGCCACTGCATGTTCCCTGACCTCCCCATGCTGACCAGCCCGCGGTGCTTTTCTCCCACCTACATTGCCACTCACTGCCTATCCTAATTCAGACCCTCCGATTCACACCACCCCGTGATGTTTTTCTCATTCCTACTAGTGAATGTAATGTAACACACACCCATACAATGCACACCACCCCGTGATGTTTTTATCACTCCTACTAGTGAATGTAATGTAACACACACCATTACAATGCGCACCACCCCGTGATGTTTTTCTCACCCTACTAGTGAATGTAATGTAACCCACACCCATACAATGCACACGACCCCGCGATGTTTTTCAGAAACCTATCCTACATTGCCACTGCATGTTCCCTGACCTCCCCATGCTGACCAGCCCGCGGTGCTTTTCTCCATCCTACATTGCCACTCACTGCCTATCCTAATTCAGACCCTCCGATTCACACCACCCCGTGATGTTTTTCTCACTCCTACTAGTGAATGTAATGTAACACACACCCATACAATGCGCACCACCCCGTGATGTTTTTCTCACTCCTACTAGTGAATGTAATGTAACACACACCCATACAATGCGCACCACCCCGCGATGTTTTTCAGAAACCGATCCTACATTGCCATTGCATGTTCCCTGACCTCCCCATGCTGACAACCCCGCGGTGCCTTTCGCCATCCTACATTGCCACTCACTGCCTATCCTAATTCAGACACTCCGATTCACACCACCCCACGAAGTTTTTCTCACTCCTACCAGTGAATGTAATGTAACACACACCCATACAATGCGCAACACTCCGTGATGTTTTTCTCACTCCTACTAGTGAATGTAATGTAACACACACCCATACAATGCGCACCACCCCGTGATGTTTTTCTCACTCCTACTAGTGAATGTAATGTGACACACACCCATACAATGCGCACCAACCCGTGATGTTTTTCTCACTCCTACTAGTGAATGTAATGTAACACACACCCAGACAATGCGCACCACCCCGCGATGTTTTTCACAAACCTATCCTGCATTGCCACTGCTTGTTCCCTGACCTCCCCATGTTGACCACCCCGCGGTGATTTTCTCCATCCTACATTGCCACTCACTGCCTATCCTAATTCAGACCCTCCGAATCACACCACCCCGTGATGTTTTTCTCACTCCTACTAGTGAATGTAATGTAACACACACCCATACAATGCGCACCACCCCACCATGTTTTTCAGAAACCTATCCTACATTGCCACTGCATGTTCCCTGACCTCAACATGCTGACCACCCCGCGGTGCTTTTCTCAATCCTACATTGCCACTCACTGCCTATCCTAATTCAGACCCTCCGAATCACACCACCCCGTGATGTTTTTCTCACTCCTACTAGTGAATGTAATGTAACACACACCCATACAATGCGCACCACCCCGTGATGATTTTCTCACTCCGACTAGTGAATATAATGTAACACACACCCATACAATGCGCACCACCACGTGATGTTTTTCTCACTCCTTCTAGTGAATGTAATGAAACACACACCCATACAATGCACACCACCCCGCGATGTTTTTCAGAAACCTATCCTACATTGCCACTGCATGTTCCCTGACCTCCCCATGCTGACCACACCGCGGTGCTTTTATCCATCCTACATTGCCACTCACTGCCTATCCTAATTCAGACCCTCCGATTCACACCACCCCGTGATGTTTTTCTCACTCCTACTAGTGAATGTAATGTAACACACACCCATACAATGCGCACCACCCCGTGATGTTTTTCTCACTCTTACTAGTGAATGTAATGTAACACACACCCATACAATGCGCACCACCCCGTGATGTTTTTCTCACTCCTACTAGTGAATGTAATGTAACACACACGCATACAATGCGCACCACCCCGCGATGTTTTTCAGAAACCTATCCTACATTGCCACTGCATGTTCCCTGACTTCCCCATGCTGACCACCCCGCGGTACTTTTCTCCATCCTACATTGCCACTCACTGCCTGTCCTAATTCAGAACCTCCGATTCACACCACCCCGTGATGTTTTTCTCACTCCTACTAGTGAATGTAATGTAACACACACCCATACAATGCGCACCACACCGTGATGTTTTTCTCACTCCTACTAGTGAATGTAATGTAACACACACCCATACAATGCGCACCACCCCGCGATGTTTTTCAGAAACCTATCCTACATTGCCACTGCATGTTCCCTGACCTCCCCATGCTGACCACCCCGCGGTGATTTTATCCATCCTACATTGCCACTCACTGCCTATCCTAATTCAGACCCTCTGATTCACACCACCCCGTGATGTTTTTCTCACTCCTACTAGTGAATGTAATGTAACACACACCCATACAATGCGCACCACCCCGCCATGTTTTTCAGAAACCTATCCTACATTGCCACTGCATGTTCCCTGACCTCAACATGCTGACCACCCCGCGGTGCTTTTCTCAATCCTACATTGCCACTCACTGCCTATCCTAATTCAGACCCTCCGAATCACACCTCCCCGTGATGTTTTTCTCACTCCTACTAGTGAATGTAATGTAACACACACCCATACAATGCGCACCACCCCGTGATGTTTTTCTCACTCCTACTAGTGAATGTAATGTAACACACACCCATACAATGCGCACCACCCCGCGATGTTTTTCAGAAACCTATCCTACATTGCCACTGCATGTTCCCTGACCTCCCCATGCTGACAACCCCGCGGTGCCTTTCGCCATCCTACATTGCCACTCACTGCCTATCCTAATTCAGACCCTCTGATTCACACCACACCGCGAAGTTTTTCTCATTCCTACTAGTGAATGTAATGTAACACACACCCATACAATGCGCACCACTCCGTGATGTTTTTCTCACTCCTACTAGTGAATGTAATGTAACACACACCCATACAATGCGCACCACCCCGTGATGTTTTTCTCACTCCTACTTGTGAATGTAATGTAACAAACACCCATACAATGCGCACGACCATGTGATGATTTTCTCACTCCGAATAGTGAATATAATGTAACACACACCCATACAATGCGCACCACACCGTGATGTTTTTATCACTCCTACTAGTGAATGTAATGTAACACACACCCATACAATGCGCACCACCCCGCGATGTTTTTCAGAAACCTATCCTACATTGCCACTGCATGTTCCCTGACCGTCTCATGCTGACCACCCCGCGGTGCCTTTCGCCATCCTACATTGCCACTCACTGCCTATCCTAATTCAGACCCTCCGATTCACACCACCCCGTGATGTTTTTCTCACTCCTACTAGTGAATGTAATGTAACACACACCCATACAATGCGCACCACTCCGTGATGTTTTTCTCACTCCTACTAGTGAGTGTAATGTAACACACACCCATACAATGCGCACCACCCTGTGATGTTTTTCTCACTCCTACTAGTGAATGTAATGTAACACACACCCATACAATGCGCACCACCCCACAATGTTTTTCAGAAACCTATCCTACATTGCCACTGCATGTTCCCTGACCTCCCCATGCTGACCAACCCGCGGTGCTTTTCTCCATCCTACATTGCCACTCACTGCCTATCCTAATTAAGACCCTCCGATTCACACCACCCCGTGATGTTTTTCTCATTCCTACTAGTGAATGTAATGTAACACACACCCATACAATGCACACCACCCCGTGATGTTTTTCTCACTCCTACTAGTGAATGTAATGTAACACACACCATTACAATGCGCACCACCCCGTGATGTTTTTCTCACTCCTACTAGTGAATGTAATGTAACACACACCAATACAATGCACACGACCCCGCGATGTTTTTCAGAAACCTATCTTACATTGCCACTGCATATTCTCTGTCCTCCCCATGCTGACCACCCCTCAGTGCTTTTCTCCATCCTACATTGCCACTCACTGCCTATCCTAATTCAGACCCTCCGATTCACACCACCCCGTGATGTTTTTCTCACTCCTACTAGTGAATGTAATGTAACACACACCCATACAATGCGCACCACCCCGTGATGTTTTTCTCACTCCTACTATTGAATGTAATGTAACACACACCCATACAATGCGCACCACCCCGTGATGTTTTTCTCACTCCTACTAGTGAATGTAATGTAACACACACCCATACAATGCGCACCACCCCGCGATGTTTTTCAGAAACCTATCCTACATTGCCACTGCATGTTCCCTGACCTCCCCATGCTGACCACCCCGCGGTACTTTTCTCCATCCTACATTGCCACTCACTGCCTGTCCTAATTCAGAAGCTCCGATTCACACCACCCCGTGATGTTTTTCTCACTCCTACTAGTGAATATAATGTAACACACACCCATACAATGCGCACCACCCCGTGATGTTTTTCTCACTCCTACTAGTGAATGTAATGTAACACACACCCATACAATGCACACCACCCCGCGATGTTTTTCAGAAACCTATCCTACATTGCCACTGCATGTTCCCTGACCTCCCCATGCTGACCACCCCGCGGTGATTTTATCCATCCTACATTGCCACTCACTGCCTATCCTAATTCAGACCCTCCGATTCACACCACCCCGTGATGTTTTTCTCACTCATACTAGTGAATGTAATGTGACACACACCCATACAATGCGCACCACCCCGTGATGATTTTCTCACTCCTACTAGTGAATGTAATGTAACACACACCCAGACAATGCGCACCACCGCGCGATGTTTTTCACAAACCTATCCTACATTGCCACTGCTTGTTCCCTGACCTCCCCATGCTGACCACCCCGCGGTGATTTTCTCCATCATACATTGCCACTCACTGCCTATCCTAATTCAGACCCTCCGATTCACACCACCCCGCGATGTATTTCTCATCCTACTAGTGAATGTAATTTAACACACTCCCATACAATGCGCACCACCACGCGATGTTTTTCAGAAACCTATCCTACATTGCCACTGCATGTTCCCTGACCTCCCCATGCTGAGCACCCCGCGGTGCTTTTCTCCATCCTACATTGCCACTCACTGCCTATCCTAATTCTGACCCTCCGATTCACACCACCCCATGATGTTTTTCTCACTCCAACTAGTGAATGTAATGTAACACACACCCATACAATGCGCACCACCCCGTGATGTTTTTCTCACTCCTACTAGTGAATGTAATGTAACAAACACCCATACAATGCGCACCACCCCGCGATGTTTTTCAGAAACCTATCCTACATTGCCACTGCATGTTCCCTGACCTCCTCATGCTGACCACCCCGCGGTGCCTTTCGCCATCCTACATTGCCACTCACTGCCTATCCTAATTCACACACTTCGATTCACACCACCCCGTGATGTTTTTCTCATCCTACTAGTGAATGTAATTTAACACACACCCATACAATGCGCACCACCACGCGATGTTTTTCAGAAACCTATCCTACATTGCCACTGCATGTTCCCTGACCTCCCCATGCTGAGCACCCCGCGGTGCTTTTCTCCATCCTACATTGCCACTCACTGCCTATCCTAATTCTGACCCTCCGATTCACACCACCCCATGATGTTTTTCTCACTCCTACTAGTGAATGTAATGTAACACACACCCATACAATGCGCACCACCCCGTAATGTTTTTCTCACTCCTACTAGTGAATGTAATGTAACACACACCCATACAATGCGCACCACCCCACGATGTTTTTCAGAAACCTATCCTACATTGCCACTGCATGTTCCCTGACCTCCCCATGCTGACCACCCCGCGGTGCTTTTCTCCATCCTGCATTGCCACTCACTGCCTATTATAATTCAGACCCTCCGATTCACACCACCCCGTGATGTTTTTCTCACTCCTACTAGTGAATGTAATGTAACACACACCCATACAATGCGCACCACACCGTGATGTTTTTATCACTCCTACTAGTGAATGTAATGTAACACACACCCATACAATGCGCACCACCCCGCGATGTTTTTCAGAAACCTATCCTACATTGCCACTGCATGTTCCCTGACCGTCTCATGCTGACCACCCCGCGGTGCCTTTCGCCATCCTACATTGCCACTCACTGCCTATCCTAATTCAGACCCTCCGATTCACACCACCCCGTGATGTTTTTCTCACTCCTACTAGTGAATGTAATGTAACACACACCCATACAATGCGCACCACTCCGTGATGTTTTTCTCACTCCTACTAGTGAGTGTAATGTAACACACACCCATACAATGCGCACCACCCTGTGATGTTTTTCTCACTCCTACTAGTGAATGTAATGTAACACACACCCATACAATGCGCACCACCCCACGATGTTTTTCAGAAACCTATCCTACATTGCCACTGCATGTTCCCTGACCTCCCGATGCTGACCACCCCGCGGTACTTTTCTCCATCCTACATTGCCACTCACTGCCTATCCTAATTCAGACCCTCCGATTCACACTACCCCGCGATGTATTTCTCATCCTACTAGTGAATGTAATTTAACACACTCCCATACAATGCGCACCACCACGCGATGTTTTTCAGAAACCTATCCTACATTGCCATTGCATGTTCCCTGACCTCCCCATGCTGAGCACCCCGCGGTGCTTTTCTCCATCCTACATTGCCACTCACTGCCTATCCTAATTCTGACCCTCCGATTCACACCACCCCATGATGTTTTTCTCACTCCTACTAGTGAATGTAATGTAACACACACCCATACAATGCGCACCACCCCGTGATGTTTTTCTCACTCCTACTAGTGAATGTAATGTAACAAACACCCATACAATGCGCACCACCCCGCGATGTTTTTCAGAAACCTATCCTACATTGCCACTGCATGTTCCCTGACCTCCTCATGCTGACCACCCCGCGGTGCCTTTCGCCATCCTACATTGCCACTCACTGCCTATCCTAATTCACACACTCCGATTCACACCACCCCGTGATGTTTTTCTCATCCTACTAGTGAATGTAATTTAACACACACCCATACAATGCGCACCACTACGCGATGTTTTTCAGAAACCTATCCTACATTGCCACTGCATGTTCCCTGACCTCCCCATGCTGAGCACACCGCGGTGCTTTTCTCCATCCTACATTGCCACTCACAGCCTATCCTAATTCAGACACTCCGATTCACACCACCCCGTGATGTTTTTCTCACTCCTACTAGTGAATGTAATGTAACACACACCCCTACAATGCACACCACTCCGTGATGTTTTTCTCACTCCTACTAGTGAAAGTAATGTAACACACACCCATACAATGCGCACCACCCCGTGATGTTTTTCTCACTCCTACTAGTGAATGTAATGTAACACACACCCATACAATGCGCACCACCCCGCGATGTTTTTCAGAAACCTATCCTACATTGCCACTGCATGTTCCCTGACCTCCCCATGCTGACCAGCCCGCAGTGCTTTTCTCCATCCTACATTGCCACTCACTGCCTATCCTAATTCAGACCCTCCGATTCACACCACCCCGTGATGTTTTTCTCATTCCTACTAGTGAATGTAATGTAACACACACCCATACAATGCACACCACCCCGTGATGTTTTTCTCACTCCTACTAGTGAATGTAATGTAACACACACCATTACAATGCGCACCACCCAGTGATGTTTTTCTCACCCTACTAGTGAATGTAATGTAACACACACCCATACAATGCACTCGACCCCGCGATGTTTTTCAGAAACCTATCCTACATTGCCACTGCCTGTTCTCTGTCCTCTCAATGCTGACCACCCCTCAGTGCTTTTCTCCATCCTACATTGCCACTCACTGCCTATCCTAATTCAGACCCTCCGATTCACACCACGCCGTGATGTTTTTCTCACTCCTACTAGTGAATGTAATGTAACACACACCCATACAATGCGCACCACCCCGTGATGTTTTTCTCACTCCTACTAGTGAATGTAATGTAACACACACCCATACAATGGGCACCACCCCGCGATGTTTTTCAGAAACCTATCCTACATTGCCACTGCATGTTCCCTGACCTCCCCATGCTGATAACCCCGCGGTGCCTTTCGCCATCCTACATTGCCACTCAATGCCTATCCTAATTCAGACCCTCCGATTCACACCACCCCACGAAGTTTTTCTCACTCCTACTAGTGAATGTAATGTAACACACACCCATACAATCCGCACCACCCCGTGATGTTTTTCTCACTCCTACTAGTGAATGTAATGTGACACACACCCAGACAATGCGCACCACCCCGCGATGTTTTTCACAAACCTATCCTACATTGCCACTGCATGTTCCCTGACCTCCCCATGCTGACCACCCCGCGGTGATTTTCTCCATCCTACATTGCCACTCACTGCCTATCCTAATTCAGACCCTCCGATTCACACCACCCCGCGATGTTTTTCTCATCCTACTAGTGAATGAAATTTAACACACTCCCATACAATGCGCACCACCACGCGATGTTTTTCAGAAACCTATCCTACATTGCCACTGCATGTTCCCTGACCTCCCCATGCTGAGCACCCCGCCGTGCTTTTCTCCATCCTACATTGCCACTCACTGCCTATCCTAATTCAGACCCTCCGATTCACACCACCCCATGATATTTTTCTCACTCCTACTAGTGAATGTAATGTAACACACACCCATACAATGCGCACCACTCCGTGATGTTTTTCTCACTCCTACTAGTGAATGTAATCTAACACACACCCATACAATGCGCACCACCCCGCGATGTTTTTCAGAAACCTATCCTACATTGCCACTGCATGTTCCCTGACCTCCTCATGCTGACCACCCCGCGGTGCCTTTCGCCATCCTACATTGCCACTCACTGCCTATCCTAATTCAGACCCTCCGATTCACACCACCCCGTGATGTTTTTCTCATTCTACTAGTGAATGTAATTTAACACACACCCATACAATGCACACCACTCCGTGATGTTTTTCTCACTCCTACTAGTGAAAGTAATGTAACACACACCCATACAATGCGCACCACCCCGTGATGTTTTTCTCACTCCTACTAGTGAATGTAATGTAACACACACCCATACAATGCGCACCACCCCGTGATGTTTTTCTCACCCTACTAGTGAATGTAATGTAACACACACCCATACAATGCACACGACCCTGCGATGTTTTTCAGAAAACTATCCTACATTGCCACTGCATGTTCTCTGTCCTCTCCATACTGACCACCCTTCGGTGCTTTTCTCCATCCTACATTGCCACTCACTGCCTATCCTAATTCAGACCCTCCGATTCACACCACCCCGTGATGTTTTTCTCACTCCTACTAGTGAATGTAATGTAACACACACCCATACAATGCGCACCACCCCGTGATGTTTTTCTCACTCCTACTAGTGAATGTAATGTAACACACACCCATACAATGCGCACGACCCCGCGATGTTTTTCAGAAACCTATCCTACATTGCCACTGCATGTTCCCTGACCTCCCCATGCTGACAAACCCGCGGTGCCTTTCGCCATCCTACATTGCCACTCACTGCCTATCCTAATTCAGACCCTCCGATTCACACCACCCGGCGAAGTTTTTCTCACTCCTACTAGTGAATGTAATGTAACACACACCCATACAATGCGCACCACTCCGTGATGTTTTTCTCACTCCTACTAGTGAATGTAATGTAACACACACCCATACAATGCGCACCACCCCGTGATGTTTTTCTCACTCCTACTAGTGAATGTAATGTGACACACAACCATACAATGCGCACCACCCCGCGATGTTTTTCAGAAACCTATCCTACATTGCCACTGCATGTTCTCTGTCCTCCCCAAGCTGACCATCCCTCAGTGCTTTTCTCCATCCTACATTGCCACTCACTGCCTATCCTAATTCAGACCCTCCGATTCACACCACACCGTGATGTTTTTCTCACTCCTACTAGTGAATGTAATGTAACACACACCCATACAATGCGCACCACCCCGTGATGTTTTTCTCACTCCTACTAGTGAATGTAACGTAACACACATGCATACAATGCGCACCACCCCGCGATGTTTTTCAGAAACCTATCCTACAATGCCACTGCATGTTCCCTGACCTCCCCATGCTGACCACCCCGCGGTACTTTTCTCCATCCTACATTGCCACTCACTGCCTGTCCTAATTCAGAACCTCCGATTCACACCACCCCGTGATGTTTTTCTCACTCCTACTAGTGAATATAATGTAACACACACCCATACAATGCGCACCACCCCGTGATGTTTTTCTCACTCCTACTAGTGAATGTAATGTAACACACACCCATACAATGCACACCACCCCGTGATGTTTTTCAGAAACCTATCCTACATTGCCACTGCATGTTCCCTGACCTCCCCATGCTGACCACCCGGCGGTGATTTTATCCATCCTACATTGCCACTCACTGCCTATCCTAATTCAGACCCTCCGATTCACACCACCCCGTGATGTTTTTCTCACTCCTACTAGTGAATGTAATGTAACACACACCCATACAATGCGCACCACACCGTGATGTTTTTCTCACTCCTACTAGTGAATGTAATGTAACACACACCCATACAATGCGCACCACCCCGCGATGTTTTTCAGAAACCTATCCTACATTGCCACTGCATGTTCCCTGACCGTCTCATGCTGACCAACCCGCGGTGCCTTTCGCCATCCTACATTGCCACTCACTGCCTATCCTAATTCAGACCCTCCGATTCACACCACCCCGCGATGTTTTTCTCATCCTACTAGTGAATGTAATTTAACACACACCCATACAATGCGCACCACCACGCGATGTTTTTCAGAAACCTATCCTACATTGCCAGTGCATGTTCCCTGACCTCCCCATGCTGAGAACACCGCGGTGCTTTTCTCCATCCTACATTGCCACTCTCTGCCTATCCTAATTCAGACCCTCCGATTCACACCACCCCGTGATGTTTTTCTCACTCCTACTAGTGAATGTAATGTAACACACACCCATACAATGCGCACCACTCCGTGATGTTTTTCTCACTGCTACTAGTGAGTGTAATGTAACACACACCCATACAATGCGCACCACCCTGTGATGTTTTCCTCACTCCTACTAGTGAATGTAATGTAACACACACCCATACAATGCGCACCACCCCACGATGTTTTTCAGAAACCTATCCTACATTGCCACTGCATGTTCCCTGACCTCCCCATGCTGACCAACCCGCGGTGGTTTTCTCCATCCTACATTGCCACTCACTGCCTATCCTAATTCAGACCCTCCGATTCACACCACCCCGTGATGTTTTTCTCATTCCTACTAGTGAATGTAATGTAACACACACCCATACAATGCACACCACCCCGTGATGTTTTTCTCACTCCTACTAGTGAATGTAATGTGACACACACCCATACAATGCGCACCAACCCGTGATGTTTTTCTCAATCCTACTAGTGAATGTAATGTAACACACACCCAGACAATGCGCACCACCCCGCGATGTTTTTCACAAACCTATCCTACATTGCCACTGCTTGTTCCCTGACCTCCCCATGCTGACCACCCCGCGGTGATTTTCTCCATCCTACATTGCCACTCACTGCCTATCCTAATTCAGACCCTCCGATTCACACCACCCCGCGATGTTTTTCTCATCCTACTACTGAATGTAATTTAACACACTCCCATACAATGCGCACCACCACGCGATATTTTTCAGAAACCTATCCTACATTGCCACTGGATATTCCCTGACCTCCCCATGCTGAGCACCCCGCGGTGCTTTTCTCCATCCTACATTGCCACTCACTGCCTATCCTAATTCAGTCCCTCCGATTCACACCACCCCATGATGTTTTTCTCACTCCTACTAGTGAATGTAATGTAACACACACCCATACAATGCGCACCACCCCGTGATGTTTTTCAGAAACCTATCCTACATTGCCACTGCATGTTCCCTGACCTCCCCATGCTGAGCACACCGCGGTGCTTTTCTCCATCCTACATTGCCACTCACTGCCTATCCTAATTCAGACCCTCCGATTCACACCACCCCGTGATGTTTTTCTCACTCCTACTAGTGAATGTAATGTAACACACACCCATACAATGCACACCACTCCGTGATGTTTTTCTCACTCCTACTAGCGAAAGTAATGTAACACACACCCATACAATGTGCACCACCCCGTGATGTTTTTCTCACTCCTACTAGTGAATGTAATGTAACACACACCCATACAATGCGCACCACCCCGCGATGTTTTTCAGAAACCTATCCTACATTGCCACTGCATGTTCCCTGACCTCCCCATGCTGACCAGCCCGCGGTGCTTTTCTCCATCCTACATTGCCACTCTCTGCCTATCCTAATTCAGACCCTCCGATTCACACCACCCCGTGATGTTTTTCTCATTTCTACTAGTGAATGTAATGTAACACACACCCATACAATGCGCACCACCCCGTGATGTTTTTCTCACTCCTACAAGTGAATGTAATGTAACACACACCCATACAATGCGCACGACCCCGCGATGTTTTTCAGAAACCTATCCTACATTGCCACTGCATGTTCCCTGACCTCCCCATGCTGACAAACCCGCGGTGCCTTTCGCCATCCTACATTGCCACTCACTGCCTATCCTAATTCAGACCTTCCGATTCACACCACCCCGCGAAGTTTTTCTCACTCCTACTAGTGAATGTAATGTAACACACACCCATACAATGCGCACCACTCCGTGATGTTTTTCTCACTCCTACTAGTGAATGTAATGTAACACACACCCATACAATGCGCACCACCCCGTGATGTTTTTCTCACTCCTACTAGTGAATGTAATGTGACACACACCCATACAATGCACACCACCCCGCGATGTTTTTCAGAAACCTCTCCTACATTGCCACTGCATGTTCCCTGACCTCCCCATGCTGACCAGCCCGCGGTGCTTTTCTCCATCCTACATTGCCACTCACTGCCTATCCTAATTCAGACCCTCCGATTCACACCACCTCGTGATGTTTTTCTCACTCCTACTAGTGAATGTAATGTAACACACAACCATACAGTGCGCACCACCCCGTGATGATTTTCTCACTCCGAATAGTGAATGTAATGTAACACACACCCATACAATGCGCACGACCATGTGATGATTTTCTCACTCCGAATAGTGAATGTAATGTAACACACACCCATATAATGCGCACCACCCCGTGATGTTTTTCTCACTCCTACTAGTGAATGTAATGTAACACACATCCATACAATGCGCACCACCCTGCGATGTTTTTCACAAACCTATCCTACATTGCCAATGCTTGTTCCCTGACCTCCCCATGCTGAACACCCCGCGATGCTTTTCTCCATCCTACATTGCCACTCACTGCCTATTATAATTCAGACCCTCCGATTCACACCACCCCGTGATGTTTTTCTCACTCCTACTAGTGAATGTAATGTAACACACACCCATACAATGCGCACCACACCGTGATGTTTTTCTCACTCCTACTAGTGAATGTAATGTAACACACACCCATACAATGCGCACCACCCCGCGATGTTTTTCAGAAACCTATCCTACATTGCCACTGCATGTTCCCTGACCGTCTCATGCTGACCAACCCGCGGTGCCTTTCGCCATCCTACATTGCCACTCACTGCCTATCCTAATTCAGACCCTCCAATACACACCACCCCGCGATATTTTTCTCATCCTACTAGTGAATGTAATTTAACACACACCCATACAATGCGCACCACCACACGATGTTTTTCAGAAACCTTTCCTACATTGCCACTGCATGTTCCCTGACCTCCCCATGCTGAGCACACCGCGGTGCTTTTCTCCATCCTACATTGCCACTCTCTGCCTATCCTAATTCAGACCCTCCGATTCACACCACCCCGTGATGTTTTTCTCACTCCTACTAGTGAATGTAATGTAACACACACCCATACAATGCGCACCACTCCGTGATGTTTTTCTCACTGCTACTAGTGAGTGTAATGTAACACACACCCATACAATGTGCACCACCCTGTGATGTTTTTCTCACTCCTACTAGTGAATGTAATGTAACACACACCCATACAATGCGCACCACCCCATGATGTTTTTCAGAAACCTATCCTACATTGCCACTGCATGTTCCCTGACCTCCCCATGCTGACCAACCCGCGGTGGTTTTCTCCATCCTACATTGCCACTCACTGCCTATCCTAATTCAGACCCTCCGATTCACACCACCCCGTGATATTTTTCTCATTCCTACTAGTGAATGTAATGTAACACACACCCATACAATGCACACCACCCCGTGATGTTTTTCTCACTCCTACTAGTGAATGTAATGTAACACACACCATTACAATGCGCACCACCCCGTGATGTTTTTCTCACTCCTACTAGTGAATGTAATGTAACACACACCCATACAATGCACACGACCCCGCGATGTTTTTCAGAAACCTATCCTACATTGCCACTGCATGTTCTCTGTCCTCCCCATGCTGACCATCCCTCAGTGCTTTTCTCCATCCTACATTGCCACTCACTGCCTATCCTAATTCAGACCGTCCGATTCACACCACCCCGTGATGTTTTTCTCACTCCTACTAGTGAATGTAATGTAACACACACCCATACAATGCGCACCACCCCGTGATGTTTTTCTCACTCCTACTAGTGAATGTAATGTAACACACACCCATACAATGCGCACCACCCCGTGATGTTTTTCTCACTCCTACTAGTGAATGTAATGTGACACACACCCATACAATGCACACCACCCCGCGATGTTTTTCAGAAACCTCTCCTACATTGCCACTGCATGTTCCCTGACCTCCCCATGCTGACCAGCCCGCGGTGCTTTTCTCCATCCTACATTGCCACTCACTGCCTATCCTAATTCAGACCCTCCGATTCACACCACCCCGTGATGTTTTTCTCACTCCTACTAGTGAATGTAATGTAACACACAACCATACAGTGCGCACCACCCCGTGATGATTTTCTCACTCCGAATAGTGAATGTAATGTAACACACACCCATACAATGCGCACGACCATGTGATGATTTTCTCACTCCGAATAGTGAATGTAATGTAACACACACCCATATAATGCGCACCACCCCGTGATGTTTTTCTCACTCCTACTAGTGAATGTAATGTAACACACATCCATACAATGCGCACCACCCCGCGATGTTTTTCACAAACCTATCCTACATTGCCAATGCTTGTTCCCTGACCTCCCCATGCTGAACACCCCGCGATGCTTTTCTCCATCCTACATTGCCACTCACTGCCTATTATAATTCAGACCCTCCGATTCACACCACCCCGTGATGTTTTTCTCACTCCTACTAGTGAATGTAATGTAACACACACCCATACAATGCGCACCACACCGTGATGTTTTTCTCACTCCTACTAGTGAATGTAATGTAACACACACCCATACAATGCGCACCACCCCGCGATGTTTTTCAGAAACCTATCCTACATTGCCACTGCATGTTCCCTGACCGTCTCATGCTGACCAACCCGCGGTGCCTTTCGCCATCCTACATTGCCACTCACTGCCTATCCTAATTCAGACCCTCCAATACACACCACCCCGCGATATTTTTCTCATCCTACTAGTGAATGTAATTTAACACACACCCATACAATGCGCACCACCACACGATGTTTTTCAGAAACCTTTCCTACATTGCCACTGCATGTTCCCTGACCTCCCCATGCTGAGCACACCGCGGTGCTTTTCTCCATCCTACATTGCCACTCTCTGCCTATCCTAATTCAGACCCTCCGATTCACACCACCCCGTGATGTTTTTCTCACTCCTACTAGTGAATGTAATGTAACACACACCCATACAATGCGCACCACTCCGTGATGTTTTTCTCACTGCTACTAGTGAGTGTAATGTAACACACACCCATACAATGTGCACCACCCTGTGATGTTTTTCTCACTCCTACTAGTGAATGTAATGTAACGCACACCCATACAATGCGCACCACCCCACGATGTTTTTCAGAAACCTATCCTACATTGCCACTGCATGTTCCCTGACCTCCCCATGCTGACCAACCCGCGGTGGTTTTCTCCATCCTACATTGCCACTCACTGCCTATCCTAATTCAGACCCTCCGATTCACACCACCCTGTGATATTTTTCTCATTCCTACTAGTGAATGTAATGTAACACACACCCATACAATGCACACCACCCCGTGATGTTTTTCTCACTCCTACTAGTGAATGTAATGTAACACACACCATTACAATGCGCACCACCCCGTGATGTTTTTCTCACTCCTACTAGTGAATGTAATGTAACACACACCCATACAATGCACACGACCCCGCGATGTTTTTCAGAAACCTATCCTACATTGCCACTGCATGTTCTCTGTCCTCCCCATGCTGACCATCCCTCAGTGCTTTTCTCCATCCTACATTGCCACTCACTGCCTATCCTAATTCAGACCGTCCGATTCACACCACCCCGTGATGTTTTTCTCACTCCTACTAGTGAATGTAATGTAACACACACCCATACAATGCGCACCACCCCGTGATGTTTTTCTCACTCCTACTAGTGAATGTAATGTAACACACACCCATACAATGCGCACCACCCCGTGATGTTTTTCTCACTCCTACTAGTGAATGTAACGTAACACACATGCTTACAATGCGCACCACCCCGCGATGTTTTTCAGAAACCTATCCTACATTGCCACTGCATGTTCCCTGACCTCCCCATGCTGACCACCCCGCGGTACTTTTCTCCATCCTACATTGCCACTCACTGCCTGTCCTAATTCAGAACCTCCGATTCACACCACCCCGTGATGTTTTTCTCACTCCTACTAGTGAATATAATGTAACACACACCCATACAATGCGCACCACCCCGTGATGTTTTTCTCACTCCTACTAGTGAATGTAATGTAACACACACCCAGACAATGCGCACCACCCCGCGATGTTTTTCACAAACCTATCCTACATTGCCACTGCTTGTTCCCTGACCTCCCCATGCTGACCACCCCGCGGTGATTTTCTCCATCCTACATTGCCACTCACTGCCTATCCTAATTCAGACCCTCCGATTCACACCACCCCGCGATGTTTTTCTCATCCTACTACTGAATGTAATTTAACACACTCCCATACAATGCGCACCACCACGCGATATTTTTCAGAAACCTATCCTACATTGCCACTGCATGTTCCCTGACCTCCCCATGCTGAGCACCCCGCGGTGCTTTTCTCCATCCTACATTGCCACTCACTGCCTATCCTAATTCAGTCCCTCCGATTCACACCACCCCATGATGTTTTTCTCACTCCTACTAGTGAATGTAATGTAACACACACCCATACAATGCGCACCACCCCGTGATGTTTTTCAGAAACCTATCCTACATTGCCACTGCATGTTCCCTGACCTCCCCATGCTGAGCACACCGCTGTGCTTTTCTCCATCCTACATTGCCACTCACTGCCTATCCTAATTCAGACCCTCCGATTCACACCACCCCGTGATGTTTTTCTCACTCCTACTAGTGAATGTAATGTAACACACACCCATACAATGCACACCACTCCGTGATGTTTTTCTCACTCCTACTAGCGAAAGTAATGTAACACACACCCATACAATGTGCACCACCCCGTGATGTTTTTCTCACTCCTACTAGTGAATGTAATGTAACACACACCCATACAATGCGCACCACCCCGCGATGTTTTTCAGAAACCTATCCTACATTGCCACTGCATGTTCCCTGACCTCCCCATGCTGACCAGCCCGCGGTGCTTTTCTCCATCCTACATTGCCACTCTCTGCCTATCCTAATTCAGACCCTCCGATTCACACCACCCCGTGATGTTTTTCTCATTTCTACTAGTGAATGTAATGTAACACACACCCATACAATGCTCACCACCCCGTGATGTTTTTCTCACTCCTACAAGTGAATGTAATGTAACACACACCCATACAATGCGCACGACCCCGCGATGTTTTTCAGAAACCTATCCTACATTGCCACTGCATGTTCCCTGACCTCCCCATGCTGACAAACCCGCGGTGCCTTTCGCCATCCTACATTGCCACTCACTGCCTATCCTAATTCAGACCTTCCGATTCACACCACCCCGCGAAGTTTTTCTCACTCCTACTAGTGAATGTAATGTAACACACACCCATACAATGCGCACCACTCCGTGATGTTTTTCTCACTCCTACTAGTGAATGTAATGTAACACACACCCATACAATGCGCACCACCCCGTGATGTTTTTCTCACTCCTACTAGTGAATGTAATGTGACACACACCCATACAATGCACACCACCCCGCGATGTTTTTCAGAAACCTCTCCTACATTGCCACTGCATGTTCCCTGACCTCCCCATGCTGACCAGCCCGCGGTGCTTTTCTCCATCCTACATTGCCACTCACTGCCTATCCTAATTCAGACCCTCCGATTCACACCACCTCGTGATGTTTTTCTCACTCCTACTAGTGAATGTAATGTAACACACAACCATACAGTGCGCACCACCCCGTGATGATTTTCTCACTCCGAATAGTGAATGTAATGTAACACACACCCATACAATGCGCACGACCATGTGATGATTTTCTCACTCCGAATAGTGAATGTAATGTAACACACACCCATATAATGCGCACCACCCCGTGATGTTTTTCTCACTCCTACTAGTGAATGTAATGTAACACACATCCATACAATGCGCACCACCCTGCGATGTTTTTCACAAACCTATCCTATATTGCCAATGCTTGTTCCCTGACCTCCCCATGCTGAACACTCCGCGATGCTTTTCTCCATCCTACATTGCCACTCACTGCCTATTATAATTCAGACCCTCCGATTCACACCACCCCGTGATGTTTTTCTCACTCCTACTAGTGAATGTAATGTAACACACACCCATACAATGCGCACCACACCGTGATGTTTTTCTCACTCCTACTAGTGAATGTAATGTAACACACACCCATACAATGCGCACCACCCCGCGATGTTTTTCAGAAACCTATCCTACATTGCCACTGCATGTTCCCTGACCGTCTCATGCTGACCAACCCGCGGTGCCTTTCGCCATCCTACATTGCCACTCACTGCCTATCCTAATTCAGACCCTCCAATACACACCACCCCGCGATATTTTTCTCATCCTACTAGTGAATGTAATTTAACACACACCCATACAATGCGCACCACCACACGATGTTTTTCAGAAACCTTTCCTACATTGCCACTGCATGTTCCCTGACCTCCCCATGCTGAGCACACCGCGGTGCTTTTCTCCATCCTACATTGCCACTCTCTGCCTATCCTAATTCAGACCCTCCGATTCACACCACCCCGTGATGTTTTTCTCACTCCTACTAGTGAATGTAATGTAACACACACCCATACAATGCGCACCACTCCGTGATGTTTTTCTCACTGCTACTAGTGAGTGTAATGTAACACACACCCATACAATGTGCACCACCCTGTGATGTTTTTCTCACTCCTACTAGTGAATGTAATGTAACACACACCCATACAATGCGCACCACCCCACGATGTTTTTCAGAAACCTATCCTACATTGCCACTGCATGTTCCCTGACCTCCCCATGCTGACCAACCCGCGGTGGTTTTCTCCATCCTACATTGCCACTCACTTCCTATCCTAATTCAGACCCTCCGATTCACACCACCCCGTGATATTTTTCTCATTCCTACTAGTGAATGTAATGTAACACACACCCATACAATGCACACCACCCCGTGATGTTTTTCTCACTCCTACTAGTGAATGTAATGTAACACACACCATTACAATGCGCACCACCCCGTGATGTTTTTCTCACTCCTACTAGTGAATGTAATGTAACACACACCCATACAATGCACACGACCCCGCGATGTTTTTCAGAAACCTATCCTACATTGCCACTGCATGTTCTCTGTCCTCCCCATGCTGACCATCCCTCAGTGCTTTTCTCCATCCTACATTGCCACTCACTGCCTATCCTAATTCAGACCGTCCGATTCACACCACCCCGTGATGTTTTTCTCACTCCTACTAGTGAATGTAATGTAACACACACCCATACAATGCGCACCACCCCGTGATGTTTTTCTCACTCCTACTAGTGAATGTAATGTAACACACACCCATACAATGCGCACCACCCCGTGATGTTTTTCTCACTCCTACTAGTGAATGTAATGTGACACACACCCATACAATGCACACCACCCCGCGATGTTTTTCAGAAACCTCTCCTACATTGCCACTGCATGTTCCCTGACCTCCCCATGCTGACCAGCCCGCGGTGCTTTTCTCCATCCTACATTGCCACTCACTGCCTATCCTAATTCAGACCCTCCGATTCACACCACCCCGTGATGTTTTTCTCACTCCTACTAGTGAATGTAATGTAACACACAACCATACAGTGCGCACCACCCCGTGATGATTTTCTCACTCCGAATAGTGAATGTAATGTAACACACACCCATACAATGCGCACGACCATGTGATGATTTTCTCACTCCGAATAGTGAATGTAATGTAACACACACCCATATAATGCGCACCACCCCGTGATGTTTTTCTCACTCCTACTAGTGAATGTAATGTAACACACATCCATACAATGCGCACCACCCCGCGATGTTTTTCACAAACCTATCCTACATTGCCAATGCTTGTTCCCTGACCTCCCCATGCTGAACACCCCGCGATGCTTTTCTCCATCCTACATTGCCACTCACTGCCTATTATAATTCAGACCCTCCGATTCACACCACCCCGTGATGTTTTTCTCACTCCTACTAGTGAATGTAATGTAACACACACCCATACAATGCGCACCACACCGTGATGTTTTTCTCACTCCTACTAGTGAATGTAATGTAACACACACCCATACAATGCGCACCACACCGTGATGTTTTTCTCACTCCTACTAGTGAATGTAACGTAACACACATGCATACAATGCGCACCACCCCGCGATGTTTTTCAGAAACCTATCCTACATTGCCACTGCATGTTCCCTGACCGTCTCATGCTGACCAACCCGCGGTGCCTTTCGCCATCCTACATTGCCACTCACTGCCTATCCTAATTCAGACCCTCCAATACACACCACCCCGCGATATTTTTCTCATCCTACTAGTGAATGTAATTTAACACACACCCATACAATGCGCACCACCACACGATGTTTTTCAGAAACCTTTCCTACATTGCCACTGCATGTTCCCTGACCTCCCCATGCTGAGCACACCGCGGTGCTTTTCTCCATCCTACATTGCCACTCTCTGCCTATCTTAATTCAGACCCTCCGATTCACACCACCCCGTGATGTTTTTCTCACTCCTACTAGTGAATGTAATGTAACACACACCCATACAATGCGCACCACTCCGTGATGTTTTTCTCACTGCTACTAGTGAGTGTAATGTAACACACACCCATACAATGTGCACCACCCTGTGATGTTTTTCTCACTCCTACTAGTGAATGTAATGTAACGCACACCCATACAATGCGCACCACCCCACGATGTTTTTCAGAAACCTATCCTACATTGCCACTGCATGTTCCCTGACCTCCCCATGCTGACCAACCCGCGGTGGTTTTCTCCATCCTACATTGCCACTCACTGCCTATCCTAATTCAGACCCTCCGATTCACACCACCCTGTGATATTTTTCTCATTCCTACTAGTGAATGTAATGTAACACACACCCATACAATGCACACCACCCCGTGATGTTTTTCTCACTCCTACTAGTGAATGTAATGTAACACACACCATTACAATGCGCACCACCCCGTGATGTTTTTCTCACTCCTACTAGTGAATGTAATGTAACACACACCCATACAATGCACACGACCCCGCGATGTTTTTCAGAAACCTATCCTACATTGCCACTGCATGTTCTCTGTCCTCCCCATGCTGACCATCCCTCAGTGCTTTTCTCCATCCTACATTGCCACTCACTGCCTATCCTAATTCAGACCGTCCGATTCACACCACCCCGTGATGTTTTTCTCACTCCTACTAGTGAATGTAATGTAACACACACCCATACAATGCGCACCACCCCGTGATGTTTTTCTCACTCCTACTAGTGAATGTAATGTAACACACACCCATACAATGCGCACCACCCCGTGATGTTTTTCTCACTCCTACTAGTGAATGTAACGTAACACACATGCATACAATGCGCACCACCCCGCGATGTTTTTCAGAAACCTATCCTACATTGCCACTGCATGTTCCCTGACCTCCCCATGCTGACCACCCCGCGGTACTTTTCTCCATCCTACATTGCCACTCACTGCCTGTCCTAATTCAGAACCTCCGATTCACACCACCCCGTGATGTTTTTCTCACTCCTACTAGTGAATATAATGTAACACACACCCATACAATGCGCACCACCCCGTGATGTTTTTCTCACTCCTACTAGTGAATGTAATGTAACACACACCCATACAATGCACACCACCCCGTGATGTTTTTCAGAAACCTATCCTACATTGCCACTGCATGTTCCCTGACCTCCCCATGCTGACCACCCGGCGGTGATTTTATCCATCCTACATTGCCACTCACTGCCTATCCTAATTCAGACCCTCCGATTCACACCACCCCGTGATGTTTTTCTCACTCCTACTAGTGAATGTAATGTGACACACACCCATACAATGCGCACCAACCCGTGATGTTTTTCTCAATCCTACTAGTGAATGTAATGTAACACACACTCAGACAATGCGCACCACCCCGCGATGTTTTTCACAAACCTATCCTACATTGCCACTGCTTGTTCCCTGACCTCCTCATGCTGACCACCCCGTGGTGCCTTTCGCCATCCTACATTGCCACTCACTGCCTATCCTAATTCAGACCCTCCGATTCACACCACCCCGTGATGTTTTTCTCATCCTACTAGTGAATGTAATTTAACACACACCCATACAATGCGCACCACCACGCGATGTTTTTCAGAAACCTATCCTACATTGCCACTGCATGTTCCCTGACCTCCCCATGCTGAGCACACCGCGGTGCTTTTCTCCATCCTACATTGCCACTCACTGCCTATCCTAATTCAGACCCTCCAATTCACACCACCCCGTGATGTTTTTCTCACTCCTACTAGTGAATGTAATGTAACACACACCCATACAATGCACACCACTCCGTGATGTTTTTCTCACTACTACTAGTGAAAGTAATGTAACACACACCCATAAAATGCGCACCACCCCGTGATGTTTTTCTCACTCCTACTAGTGAATGTAATGTAACACACACCCATACAATGCGCACCACCCCGCGATGTTTTTCAGAAACCTATCCTACATTGCCACTACATGTTCCCTGACCTCCCCATTCTGACCAGCCCACGGTGCTTTTCTCCATCCTACATTGCCACTCACTGCCTATCCTAATTCAGACCCTCCGATTCACACCACCCCGTGATGATTTTCTCATTCCTAATAGTGAATGTAATGTAACACACACCCATACAATGCACACCACCCCGTGATGTTTTTCTCACTCCTACTAGTGAATGTAATGTAACACACACCATTACAATGCGCACCACCCCGTGATGTTTTTCTCACCCTACTAGTGAATGTAATGTAACACACACCCATACAATGCACACGACCCCGCGATGTTTTTCAGAAACCTATCCTACATTGCCACTGCATGTTCTCTGTCCTCTCCATACTGACCACCCCTCAGTGCTTTTCTCCATCCTACATTGCCACTCACTGCCTATCCTAATTCAGACCCTCCGATTCACACCACCCCACGAAGTTTTTCTCACTCCTACTAGTGAATGTAATGTAACACACACCCATACAATGCGCACCACTCCGTGATGTTTTTCTCACTCCTACTAGTGAATGTAATGTAACACACACCCATACAATGCGCACCACCCCGTGATGTTTTTCTCACTCCTACTAGTGAATGTAATGTGACACACACCCATACAATGCGCACCAACCCGTGATGTTTTTCTCACTCCTACTAGTGAATGTAATGTAACACACACCCAGACAATGCGCACCACCCCGCGATGTTTTTCACAAACCTATCCTACATTGCCACTGCTTGTTCCCTGACCTCCCCATGCTGACCACCCCGCGGTGATTTTCTCCATCCTACATTGCCACTCACTGCCTATCCTAATTCAGACCCTCCGATTCACACCACCCCGCGATGTTTTTCTCATCCTACTAGTGAATGTAATTTAACACACACCCATACAATGCGCACCACCACGCGATGTTTTTCAGAAACCTATCCTACATTGCCACTGCATGTTCCCTGACCTCCCCATGCTCAGCACACCGCGGTGCTTTTCTCCATCCTACATTGCCACTCTCTGCCTATCCTAATTCAGACCCTCCGATTCACACCACCCCGTGATGTTTTTCTCACTCCTACTAGTGAATGTAATGTAACACACACCCATACAATGCGCACCACTCCGTGATGTTTTTCTCACTGCTACTAGTGAGTGTAATGTAACACACACCCATACAATGTGCACCACCCTGTGATGTTTTTCTCACTCCTACTAGTGAATGTAATGTAACACACACCCATACAATGCGCACCACCCCACGATGTTTTTCAGAAACCTATCCTACATTGCCACTGCATGTTCCCTGACCTCCCCATGCTGACCAACCCGCGGTGGTTTTCTCCATCCTACATTGCCACTCACTGCCTATCCTAATTCAGACCCTCCGATTCACACCACCCCGTGATGTTTTTCTCATTCCTACTAGTGAATGTAATGTAACACACACCCATACAATGCACACCACCCCGTGATGTTTTTCTCACTCCTACTAGTGAATGTAATGTAACACACACCATTACAATGCGCACCACCCCGTGATGTTTTTCTCACTCCTACTAGTGAATGTAATGTAACACACACCCAAACAATGCACACGACCCCGCGATGTTTTTCAGAAACCTATCCTACATTGCCACTGCATGTTCTCTGTCCTCCCCATGCTGACCATCCCTCAGTGCTTTTCTCCATCCTACATTGCCACTCACTGCCTATCCTAATTCAGACCCTCCGATTCACACCACCCCGTGATGTTTTTCTCACTCCTACTAGTGAATGTAATGTAACACACACCCATACAATGCGCACCACCCCGTGATGTTTTTCTCACTCCTACTAGTGAATGTAATGTAACACACACCCATACAATGCGCACCACACCGTGATGTTTTTCTCACTCCTACTAGTGAATGTAACGTAACACACATGCATACAATGCGCACCACCCCGCGATGTTTTTCAGAAACCTATCCTACATTGCCACTGCATGTTCCCTGACCTCCCCAAGCTGACCACCCCGCGGTACTTTTCTCCATCCTACATTGCCACTCACTGCCTGTCCTAATTCAGAACCTCCGATTCACACCACCCCGTGATGTTTTTCTCACTCCTACTAGTGAATATAATGTAACACACACCCATACAATGCGCACCACCCCGTGATGTTTTTCTCACTCCTACTAGTGAATGTAATGTAACACACACCCATACAATGCACACCACCCTGTGATGTTTTTCAGAAACCTATCCTACATTGCCACTGCATGTTCCCTGACCTCCCCATGCTGACCACCCGGCGGTGATTTTATCCATCCTACATTGCCACTCACTGCCTATCCTAATTCAGACCCTCCGATTCACACCACCCCGTGATGTTTTTCTCACTCCTACTAGTGAATGTAATGTGACACACACCCATACAATGCGCACCAACCCGTGATGTTTTTCTCAATCCTACTAGTGAATGTAATGTAACACACACTCAGACAATGCGCACCACCCCGCGATGTTTTTCACAAACCTATCCTACATTGCCACTGCTTGTTCCCTGACCTCCTCATGCTGACCACCCCGCGGTGCCTTTCGCCATCCTACATTGCCACTCACTGCCTATCCTAATTCAGACCCTCCGATTCACACCACCCCGTGATGTTTTTCTCATCCTACTAGTGAATGTAATTTAACACACACCCATACAATGCACACCACCCCGTGATGTTTTTCTCACTCCTACTAGTGAATGTAATGTAACACACACCCATACAATGCACACCACTCCGTGATGTTTTTCTCACTACTACTAGTGAAAGTAATGTAACACACACCCATAAAATACGCACCACCCCGTGATGTTTTTCTCACTCCTACTAGTGAATGTAATGTAACACACACCCATACAATGCGCACCACCCCGCGATGTTTTTCAGAAACCTATCCTACATTGCCACTGCATGTTCCCTGACCTCCCCATGCTGACCAGCCCACGGTGCTTTTCTCCATCCTACATTGCCACTCACTGCCTATCCTAATTCAGACCCTCCGATTCACACCACCCCGTGATGATTTTCTCATTCCTAATAGGGAATGTAATGTAACACACACCAATACAATACACACCACCCGGTGATGTTTTTCTCACTCCTACTAGTGAATGTAATGTAACACACACCATTACAATGCGCACCACCCCGTGATGTTTTTCTCACCCTACTAGTGAATGTAATGTAACACACACCCATACAATGCACACGACCCCGCGATATTTTTCAGAAACCTATCCTACATTGCCACTGCATGTTCTCTGTCCTCTCCATGCTGACCACCCCTCAGTGCTTTTCTCCATCCTACATTGCCACTCACTGCCTATCCTAATTCAGACCCTCCGATTCACACCACCCCACGAAGTTTTTCTCACTCCTACTAGTGAATGTAATGTAACACACACCCATACAATGCGCACCACTCCGTGATGTTTTTCTCACTCCTACTAGTGAATGTAATGTAACACACACCCATACAATGCGCACCACCCCGTGATGTTTTTCTCACTCCTACTAGTGAATGTAATGTGACACACACCCATACAATGCGCACCAACCCGTGATGTTTTTCTCACTCCTACTAGTGAATGTAATGTAACACACACCCAGACAATGCGCACCACCCCGCGATGTTTTTCACAAACCTATCCTACATTGCCACTGCTTGTTCCCTGACCTCCCTATGCTGACCACCCCGCGGTGATTTTCTCCATCCTATATTGCCACTCACTGCCTATCCTAATTCAGACCCTCCGATTCACACCACCCCGCGATGTTTTTCTCATCCTACTAGTGAATGTAATTTAACACACACCCATACAATGCGCACCACCACGCGATGTTTTTCAGAAACCTATCCTACATTGCCACTGCATGTTCCCTGACCTCCCCATGCTGAGCACACCGCGGTGCTTTTCTCCATCCTACATTGCCACTCTCTGCCTATCCTAATTCAGACCCTCCGATTCACACCACCCCGTGATGTTTTTCTCACTCCTACTAGTGAATGTAATGTAACACACACCCATACAATGCGCACCACTCCGTGATGTTTTTCTCACTGCTACTAGTGAGTGTAATGTAACACACACCCATACAATGTGCACCACCCTGTGATGTTTTTCTCACTCCTACTAGTGAATGTAATGTAACACACACCCATACAATGCGCACCACCCCACGATGTTTTTCAGAAACCTATCCTACATTGCCACTGCATGTTCCCTGACCTCCCCATGCTGACCAACCCGCGGTGGTTTTCTCCATCCTACATTGCCACTCACTGCCTGTCCTAATTCAGAACCTCCGATTCACACCACCCCGTGATGTTTTTCTCACTCCTACTAGTGAATATAATGTAACACACACCCATACAATGCGCACCACCCCGTGATGTTTTTCTCACTCCTACTAGTGAATGTAATGTAACACACACCCATACAATGCACACCACCCCGTGATGTTTTTCAGAAACCTATCCTACATTGCCACTGCATGTTCCCTGACCTCCCCATGCTGACCACCCGGCGGTGATTTTATCCATCCTACATTGCCACTCACTGCCTATCCTAATTCAGACCCTCCGATTCACACCACCCCGTGATGTTTTTCTCACTCCAACTAGTGAATGTAATGTGACACACACCCATACAATGCGCACCAACCCGTGATGTTTTTCTCAATCCTACTAGTGAATGTAATGTAACACACACCCAGACAATGCGCACCACCCCGCGATGTTTTTCACAAACCTATCCTACATTGCCACTGCTTGTTCCCTGACCTCCTCATGCTGACCACCCCGCGGTGCCTTTCGCCATCCTACATTGCCACTCACTGCCTATCCTAATTCAGACCCTCCGATTCACACCACCCCGTGATGTTTTTCTCATCCTACTAGTGAATGTAATTTAACACACACCCATACAATGCGCACCACCACGCGATGTTTTTCAGAAACCTATCCTACATTGCCACTGCATGTTCCCTGACCTCCCCATGCTGAGCACACCGCGGTGCTTTTCTCCATCCTACATTGCCACTCACTGCCTATCCTAATTCAGACCCTCCAATTCACACCACCCAGTGATGTTTTTCTCACTCCTACTAGTGAATGTAATGTAACACACACCCATACAATGCACACCACTCCGTGATGTTTTTCTCACTACTACTAGTGAAAGTAATGTAACACACACCCATAAAATGCGCACCACCCCGTGATGTTTTTCTCACTCCTACTAATGAATGTAATGTAACACACACCCATACAATGCGCACCACCCCGCGATGTTTTTCAGAAACCTATCCTACATTGCCACTGCATGTTCCCTGACCTCCCCATGCTGACCAGCCCACGGTGCTTTTCTCCATCCTACATTGCCACTCACTGCCTATCCTAATTCAGACCCTCCGATTCACACCACCCCGTGATGATTTTCTCATTCCTAATAGTGAATGTAATGTAACACACACCCATACAATGCACACCACCCCGTGATGTTTTTCTCACTCCTACTAGTGAATGTAATGTAACACACACCATTACAATGCGCACCACCCTGTGATGTTTTTCTCACCCTACTAGTGAATGTAATGTAACACACACCCATACAATGCACACGATCCCGCGATGTTTTTCAGAAACGTATCCTACAGTGCCACTGCATGTTCTCTGTCCTCTCCATGCTGACCACCCCTCAGTGCTTTTCTCCATCCTACATTGCCACTCACTGCCTATCCTAATTCAGACCCTCCGATTCACACCACCCCACGAAGTTTTTCTCACTCCTACTAGTGAATGTAATGTAACACACACCCATACAATGCGCACCACTCCGTGATGTTTTTCTCACTCCTACTAGTGAATGTAATGTAACACACACCCATACAATGCGCACCACCCCGTGATGTTTTTCTCACTCCTACTAGTGAATGTAATGTGACACACACCCATACAATGTGCACCAACCCGTGATGTTTTTCTCACTCCTACTAGTGAATGTAATGTAACACACACCCAGACAATGCGCACCACCCCGCGATGTTTTTCACAAACCTATCCTACATTGCCACTGCTTGTTCCCTGACCTCCCCATGCTGACCACCCCGCGGTGATTTTCTCCATCCTACATTGCCACTCACTGCCTATCCTAATTCAGACCCTCCGATTCACACCACCCCGCAATGTTTTTCTCATCCTACTAGTGAATGTAATTTAACACACACCCATACAATGCGCACCACCACGCGATGTTTTTCAGAAACCTATCCTACATTGCCACTGCATGTTCCCTGACCTCCCCATGCTGAGCACACCGCGGTGCTTTTCTCCATCCTACATTGCCACTCTCTGCCTATCCTAATTCAGACCCTCCAATTAACACCTACCGTGATGTTTTTCTCACTCCTACTAGTGAATGTAATGTAACACACACCCATACAATGCGCACCACTCCGTGATGTTTTTCTCACTGCTACTAGTGAGTGTAATGTAACACACACCCATACAATGTGCACCACCCTGTGATGTTTTTCTCACTCCTACTAGTGAATGTAATGTAACACACACCCATACAATGCGCACCACCCCACGATGTTTTTCAGAAACCTATCCTACATTGCCACTGCATGTTCCCTGACCTCCCCATGCTGACCAACCCGCGGTGGTTTTCTCCATCCTACATTGCCACTCACTGCCTATCCTAATTCAGACCCTCCGATTCACACCACCCCGTGATGTTTTTCTCATTCCTACTAGTGAATGTAATGTCACACACACCCATACAATGCGCACCAACCCGTGATGTTTTTCTCAATCCTACTAGTGAATGTAATGTAACACACACCCAGACAATGCACACCACCCCGCGATGTTTTTCACAAACCTATCCTACATTGCCACTGCTTGTTCCCTGACCTCCTCATGCTGACCACCCCGCGGTGCCTTTCGCCATCCTACATTGCCACTCACTGCCTATCCTAATTCAGACCCTCCGATTCACACAACCCCGTGATGTTTTTCTCATCCTACTAGTGAATGTAATTTAACACACACCCATACAATGCGCACCACCACGCGATGTTTTTCAGAAACCTATCCTACATTGCCACTGCATGTTCCCTGACCTCCCCATGCTGAGCACACCGCGGTGCTTTTCTCCATCCTACATTGCCACTCACTGCCTATCCTAATTCAGACCCTCCAATTCACACCACCCCGTGATGTTTTTCTCACTCCTACTAGTGAATGTAATGTAACACACACCCATACAATGAACACCACCCCGTGATGTTTTTCTCACTCCTACTAGTGAATGTAATGTAACACACACCATTACAATGCGCACCACCCCGTGATGTTTTTCTCACCCTACTAGTGAATTTAATGTAACACACACCCATACAATGCACACGACCCCGCGATGTTTTTCAGAAACCTATCCTACATTGCCACTGCATGTTCTCTATCCTCTCCATGCTGACCACCCCTCAGTGCTTTTCTCCATCCTACATTGCCACTCACTGCCTATCCTAATTCACACCCTCCGATTCACACCACCCCACGAAGTTTTTCTCACTCCTACTAGTGAATGTAATGTAACACACACCCATACAATGCGCACCACTCCGTGATGTTTTTCTCACTCCTACTAGTGAATGTAATGTAAAACACACCCATACAATGCGCACCACCCCGTGATGTTTTTCTCACTCCTACTAGTGAATGTAATGTGACACACACCCATACAATGCGCACCAACCCGTGATGTTTTTCTCACTCCTACTAGTGAATGTAATGTAACACACACCCAGACAATGCGCACCACCCCGCGATGTTTTTCACAAACCTATCCTACATTGCCACTGCTTATTCCCTGACCTCCCCATGCTGACCACCCCGCGGTGATTTTCTCCATCCTACATTGCCACTCACTGCCTATCCTAATTCAGACCCTCCGATTCACACCACCCCGCGATGTTTTTCTCATCCTACTAGTGAATGTAATTTAACACACACCCATACAATGCGCACCACCACGCGATGTTTTTCAGAAACCTATCCTACATTGCCACTGCATGTTCCCTGACCTCCTCATGCTGAGCACACCGCGGTGCTTTTCTCCATCCTACATTGCCACTCTCTGCCTATCCTAATTCAGACCTTCCGATTCACACCTACCGTGATGTTTTTCTCACTCCTACTAGTGAATGTAATGTAACACACACCCATACAATGCGCACCACTCCGTGATGTTTTTCTCACTGCTACTAGTGAGTGTAATGTAACACACACCCATACAATGTGCACCACCCTGTGATGTTTTTCTCACTCCTACTAGTGAATGTAATGTAACACACACCCATACAATGCGCACCACCCCACGATGTTTTTCAGAAACCTATCCTACATTGCCACTGCATGTTCCCTGACCTCCCCATGCTGACCAACCCGCGGTGGTTTTCTCCATCCTACATTGCCACTCACTGCCTATCCTAATTCAGACCCTCCGATTCACACCACCCCGTGATGTTTTTCTCATTCCTACTAGTGAATATAATGTAACACACACCCATACAATGCACACCACCCCGTGATGTTTTTCTCACTCCTACTAGTGAATGTAATGTAACACACACCATTACAATGCGCACCACCCCGTGATGTTTTTCTCACTCCTACTAGTGAATGTAATGTAACACACACCCATACAATGCACACGACCCCGCGATGTTTTTCAGAAACCTATCCTACATTGCCACTGCATGTTCTCTGTCCTCCCCATGCTGACCATCCCTCAGTGCTTTTCTCCATCCTACATTGCCACTCACTGCCTATCCTAATTCAGACCCTCCGATTCACACCACCCCGTGATGTTTTTCTCACTCCTACTAGTGAATGTAATGTAACACACACCCATACAATGCGCACCGCCCCGTGATGTTTTTCTCACTCCTACTAGTGAATGTAATGTAACACACACCCATACAATGCGCACCACCCCGTGATGTTTTTCTCACTCCTACTAGTGAATGTAATGTAACACACACCCATACAATGCACACCACCCCGTGATGTTTTTCAGAAACCTATCCTACATTGCCACTGCATGTTCCCTGACCTCCCCATGCTGACCACCCGGCGGTGATTTTATCCATCCTACATTGCCACTCACTGCCTATCCTAATTCAGACCCTCCGATTCACACCACCCCGTGATGTTTTTCTCACTCCTACTAGTGAATGTAATGTGACACACACCCATACAATGCGCACCAACCCGTGATGTTTTTCTCAATCCTACTAGTGAATGTAATGTAACACACACCCAGACAATGCGCACCACCCCGCGATGTTTTTCACAAACCTATCCTACATTGCCACTGCTTGTTCCCTGACCTCCTCATGCTGACCACCCCGCGGTGCCTTTCGCCATCCTACATTGCCACTCACTGCCTATCCTAATTCAGACCCTCCGATTCACACCACCCCGTGATGTTTTTCTCATCCTACTAGTGAATGTAATGTAACACACACCCATACAATGCGCACCACCCCGCGATGTTTTTCAGAAACCTATCCTACATTTCCACTGCATGTTCCCTGACCTCCCCATGCTGACCAGCCCGCGGTGCTTTTCTCCATCCTACATTGCCACTCACTGCCTATCCTAATTCAGACCCTCCGATTCACACCACCCAAAGAAGTTTTTCTCACTCCTACTAGTGAATGTAATGTAACACACACCCATACAATGCGCACCACTCCGTGATGTTTTTCTCACTCCTACTAGTGAATGTAATGTAACACACACCATTACAATGCGCACCACCCCGTGATGTTTTTCTCACCCTACTAGTGAATGTAATGTAACACACACCCATACAATGCACACGACCCCGCGATGTTTTTCAGAAACCTATCCTACATTGCCACTGCATGTTCTCTGTCCTCTCCATGCTGACCACCCCTCAGTGCTTTTCTCCATCCTACATTGCCACTCACTGCCTATCCTAATTCAGACCCTCCGATTCACACCACCCAAAGAAGTTTTTCTCACTCCTACTAGTGAATGTAATGTAACACACACCCATACAATGCGCACCACTCCGTGATGTTTTTCTCACTCCTACTAGTGAATGTATTGTAACACACACCCATACAATGCGCACCACCCCGTGATGTTTTTCTCACTCCTACTAGTGAATGTAATGTGACACACACCCATACAATGCGCACCACCCCGCGATGTTTTTCAGAAACCTATCCTACATTGCCACTGCATGTTCCCTGACCTCCCCATGCTGACCAGCCCGCGGTGCTTTTCTCCATCCTACATTGCCACTCACTGCCTATCCTAATTCAGACCCTCCGATTCACACCACCCCGTGATGTTTTTCTCACTCCTACTAGTGAATGTAATGTAACACACAACCATACAGTGCGCACCACCCCGTGATGATTTTCTCACTCCGAATAGTGAATGTAATGTAACACACACCCATACAATGCGCACGACCATGTGATGATTTTCTCACTCCGAATAGTGAATGTAATGTAACACACACCCATACAATGCGGACCACCCCGTGATGTTTTTCTCACTCCTACTAGTCAATGTAATGTAACACACATCCATACAATGCGCACCACCCCGCGATGTTTTTCACAAACCTATCCTACGTTGCCAATGCTTGTTCCCTGACCTCCCCATGCTGAACACCCCGCGGTGCTTTTCTCCATCCTACATTGCCACTCACTGCCTATTATAATTCAGACCCTCCGATTCACACCACCCCGTGTTGTTTTTCTCACTCCTACTAGTGAATGTAATGTAACACACACCCATACAATGCGCACCACACCGTGATGTTTTTCTCACTCCTACTAGTGAATGTAATGTAACACACACCCATACAATGCGCACCACCCCGCGATGTTTTTCAGAAACCTATCTTACATTGCCATTGCATGTTCCCTGACCGTCTCATGCTGACCAACCCGTGGTGCCTTTCGCCATCCTACATTGCCACTCACTGCCTATCCTAATTCAGGCCCTCCGATTCACACCACCCCGCGATGTTTTTCTCATCCTACTAGTGAATGTAATTTAACACACACCCATACAATGCGCACCACCACGCGATGTTTTTCAGAAACCTATCCTACATTGCCACTGCATGTTCCCTGACCTCCCCATGCTGAGCACACCGCGGTGCTTTTCTCCATCCTACGTTGCCACTCTCTGCCTATCCTAATTCAGACCCTGCGATTCACACCACCCCGTGATGTTTTTCTCACTCCTACTAGTGAATGTAATGTAACACACACCCATACAATGTGCACCACTCCGTGATGTTTTTCTCACTGCTACTAGTGAGTATAATGTAACACACACCCATACAATGCACACCACCCTGTGATGTTTTTCTCACTCCTACTAGTGAATGTAATGTAACACACACCCATACAATGCGCACCACCCCACGATGTTTTTCAGAAACCTATCCTACATTGCCACTGCATGTTCCCTGACCTCCCCATGCTGACCAACCCGCGATGGTTTTCTCCATCCTACATTGCCACTCACTGCCTATCCTAATTCAGACCCTCCGATTCACACCACCCCGTGATGTTTTTCTCATTCCTACTAGTGAATGTAATGTAACACACACCCATACAATGCACACCACCCCGTGATGTTTTTCTCCCTCCTACGAGTGAATGTAATGCAACACACACCATTACAATGCGCACCACCCCGTGATGTTTTTCTCACTCCTACTAGTGAATGTAATGTAACACACACCCATACAATGCACTCGACCCCGCGATGTTTTTCAGAAACCTATCCTACATTGCCACTGCATGTTCTCTGTCCTCCCCATGCTGACCATCCCTCAGTGCTTTTCTCCATCCTACATTGCCACTCACTGCCTATCCTAATTCAGACCCTCCGATTCACACCACCCCGTGATGTTTTTCTCACTCCTACTAGTGAATGTAATGTAACACACACCCATACAATGCGCACCACCCCGTGATGTTTTTCTCACTCCTACTAGTGAATGTAATGTAACACACACCCATACAATGCGCACCACCCCGTGATGTTTTTCTCACTCCTACTAGTGAATGTAACGTAACACACATGCATACAATGCGCACCACCCCGCGATGTTTTTCAGAAACCTATCCTACATTGCCACTGCATGTTCCCTGACCTCCCCATGCTGACCACCCCGCGGTACTTTTCTCCATCCTACATTGCCACTCACTGCCTGTCCTAATTCAGAACCTCCGATTCACACCACCCCGTGATGTTTTTCTCACTCCTACTAGTGAATATAATGTAACAAACACCCATACAATGCGCACCACCCCGTGATGTTTTTCTCATTCCTACTAGTGAATGTAATGTAACACACACCCATACAATGCACACCACCCCGTGATGTTTTTCAGAAACCTATCCTACATTGCCACTGCATGTTCCCTGACCTCCCCATGCTGACCACCCGGCGGTGATTTTATCCATCCTACATTGCCACTCACTGCCTATCCTAATTCAGACCCTCCGATTCACACCACCCCGTGATGTTTTTCTCACTCCTACTAGTGAATGTAATGTGACACACACCCATACAATGCGCACCAACCCGTGATGTTTTTCTCAATCCTACTAGTGAATGTAATGTAACACACACCCAGACAATGCGCACCACCCCGCGATGTTTTTCACAAACCTATCCTACATTGCCACTGCTTGTTCCCTGACCTCCTCATGCTGACCACCCCGCGGTGCCTTTCGCAATCCTACATTGCCACTCACTGCCTATCCTAAATCAGACCCTCCGATTCACACCACCCCGTGATGTTTTTCTCATCCTACTAGTGAATGTAATTTAACACACACCCATACAATGCGCACCACCACGCGATGTTTTTCAGAAACCTATCCTACATTGCCACTGCATGTTCCCTGACCTCCCCATGCTGAGCACATCGTGGTGCTTTTCTCCATTCTACATTGCCACTCACTGCCTATCCTAATTCAGACCCTCCAATTCACACCACCCCGTGATGTTTTTCTCACTCCTACTAGTGAATGTAATGTAACACACACCCATACAATGCACACCACTCCGTGATGTTTTCTCACTCCTACTAGTGAAAGTAATGTAACACACACCCATACAATGCGCCCACACCGTGATGTTTTTCTCACTCCTACTAGTGAATGTAATGTAACACACACCCATACAATGCGCACCACCCCGCGATGTTTTTCAGAAATCTATCCTACATTGCCACTGCATGTTCCCTGACCTCCCCATGCTGACCAGCCCACGGTGCTTTTCTCCATCCTACATTGCCACTCACTGCCTATCCTAATTCAGACCCTCCGATTCACACCACCCCGTGATGATTTTCTCATTCCTAATAGTGCATGTAATGTAACACACACCCATACAATGCACACCACCCCGTGATGTTTTTCTCACTCCTACTAGTGAATGTAATGTAACACACACCATTACAATGCGCACCACCCCGTGATGTTTTTCTCACCCTACTAGTGAATGTAATGTAACACACACCCATACAATGCACACGACCCCGCGATGTTTTTCAGAAACCTATCCTACATTGCCACTGCATGTTCTCTGTCCTCTCCATGCTGACCACCCCTCAGTGCTTTTCTCCATCCTACATTGCCACTCACTGCCTATCCTAATTCAGACCCTCCGATTCACACCACCCCACGAAGTTTTTCTCACTCCTACTAGTGAATGTAATGTAACACACACCCATACAATGCGCACCACTCCGTGATGTTTTTCTCACTCCTACTAGTGAATGTAATGTAACACACACCCATACAATGCGCACCACCCCGTGATGTTTTTCTCACTCCTACTAGTGAATGTAATGTGACACACACCCATACAATGCGCACCAACCCGTGATGTTTTTCTCACTCCTACTAGTGAATGTAATGTAACACACACCCAGACAATGCGCACCTCCCCGCCATGTTTTTCACAAACCTATCCTACATTGCCACTGCTTGTTCCCTGACCTCCCCATGCTGACCACCCCGCGGTGATTTTCTCCATCCTACATTGCCACTCACTGCCTATCCTAATTCAGACCCTCCGATTCACACCACCCCGCGATGTTTTTTCATCCTACTAGTGAATGTAATTTAACACACTCCCATACAATGCGCACCACCACGCGATGTTTTTCAGAAACCTATCCTACATTGCCCCTGCATGTTCCCTGACCTCCTCATGCTGACCACCCCGCGGTGCCTTTCGCCATCCTACATTGCCACTCAATGCCTATCCTAATTCAGACCCTCCGATTCACACCACCTCGTGATGTTTTTCTCATCCTACTAGTGAATGTAATTTAACACACACCCATACAATGCGCACCACCACGCGATGTTTTTCAGAAACCTATCCTACATTGCCACTGCATGTTCCCTGACCTCCCCATGCTGAGCACACCGCGGTGCTTTTCTCCATCCTACATTGCCACTCACTGCCTATCCTAATTCAGACCCTCCGATTCACACCACCCCTTGATGTTTTTCTCACTCCTACTAGTGAATGTAATGTAACACACACCCATACAATGCACACCACTCCGTGATGTTTTTCTCACTCCTACTAGTGAAAGTAATGTAACACACACCCATACAATGCGCACCACCCCGTGATGTTTTTCTCACTCCTACTAGTGAATGTAATGTAACACACACCCATACAATGCGCACCACCCCGCGATGTTTTTCAGAAACCTATCCTACATTGCCACTGCATGTTCCCTGACCTCCCCATGCTGACCAGCCCGCGGTGCTTTTCTCCATCCTACATTGCCACTCACTGCCTATCCTAATTCAGACCCTCCGATTCACACCACCCCATAATGTTTTTCTCATTCCTACTAGTGAATGTAATGTAACACACACCCATACAATGCACACCTCCCCGTGATGTTTTTCTCACTCCTACTAGTGAATGTAATGTAACACACACCATTACAATGCGCACCACCCCGTGATGTTTTTCTCACCCTACTAGTGAATGTAATGTAACACACACCCATACAATGCACACGACCCCGCGATGTTTTTCAGAAACCTATACTACATTGCCACTGCATGTTCTCTGTCCTCTCCATGCTGACCACCCCTCAGTGCTTTTCTCCATCCTACATTGCCACTCACTGCCTATCCTAATTCAGAACCTCCGATTCACACCACCCCGTGATGTTTTTCTCACTCCTACTAGTGAATGTAATGTAACACACACCCATACAATGCGCACCACCCCGTGATGTTTTTCTTACTCCTACTAGTGAATGTAATGTAACACACACCCATACAATGCGCACCACCCCGCGATGTTTTTCAGAAACCTATCCTACATTGCCACTGCATGTTCCCTGACCTCCCCATGCTGACAACCCCGCGGTGCCTTTCGCCATCCTACATTGCGACTCACTGCCTATCCTAATTCAGACCCTCCGATTCACACCACCCCGCGAAGTTTTTCTCACTCCTACTAGTGAATGTAATGTAACACACACCCATACAATGCGCACCACTCCGTGATGTTTTTCTCACTCCTACTAGTGAATGTAATGTAACACACACCCATACAATGCGCACCACCCCGTAATGTTTTTCTCACTCCTACTAGTGAATGTAATGTGACACACACCCATACAATGCGCACCACCCCGTGATGTTTTTCTCACTCCTACTAGTGAATGTAATGTAACACACACCCATACAATGCACACCACCCCACGATGTTTTTCAGAAACCTATCCTACATTGCCACTGCATGTTCCCTGACCTCCCCATGCTGACCACCCCGCGGTGATTTTATCCATCCTACATTGCCACTCACTGCCTATCCTAATTCAGACCCTCCGATTCACACCACCCCGTGATGTTTTTCTCATCCTACTAGTGAATGTAATTTAACACACACCCATACAATGCGCACCACCACGCGATGTTTTTCAGAAACCTATCCAACATTGCCACTGCATGTTCCCTGACCTCCCCATGCTGAGCACACCGCGGTGCTTTTCTCCATCCTACATTGCCACTCACTGCCTATCCTAATTCAGACCCTCCAATTCACACCACCCCGTGATGTTTTTCTCACTCCTACTAGTGAATGTAATGTAACACACACCCATACAATGCACACCACTCCGTGATGTTTTTCTCACTACTACTAGTGAAAGTAATGTAACACACACCCATAAAATGCGCACCACCCCGTGATGTTTTTCTCACTCCTACTAGTGAATGTAATGTAACACACACCCATACAATGCGCACCACCCCGCGATGTTTTTCAGAAACCTATCCTACATTGCCACTGCATGTTCCCTGACCTCCCCATGCTGACCAGCCCACGGTGCTTTTCTCCATCCTACATTGCCACTCACTGCCTATCCTAATTCAGACCCTCCGATTCACACCACCCCGTGATGATTTTCTCATTCCTAATAGTGAATGTAATGTAACACACACCCATACAATGCACACCACCCCGTGATGTTTTTCTCACTCCTACTAGTGAATGTAATGTAACACACACCATTACAATGCGCACCACCCCGTGATGTTTTTCTCACCCTACTAGTGAATGTAATGTAACACACACCCATACAATGCACACGACCCCGCGATGTTTTTCAGAAACCTGTCCTACATTGCCACTGCATGTTCTCTGTCCTCTCCATGCTGACCACCCCTCAGTGCTTTTCTCCATCCTACATTGCCACTCACTGCCTATCCTAATTCAGACCCTCCGATTCACACCACCCCACGAAGTTTTTCTCACTCCTACTAGTGAATGTAATGTAACACACACCCATACAATGCGCACCACTCCGTGATGTTTTTCTCACTCCTACTAGTGAATGTAATGTAACACACACCCATACAATGCGCACCACCCCGTGATGTTTTTCTCACCCCTACTAGTGAATGTAATGTGACACACACCCATACAATGCGCACCACCCCGCGATATTTTTCAGAAACCTATCCTACATTGCCACTGCATGTTCCCTGACCTCCCCATGCTGACCAGCCCGCGGTGCTTTTCTCCATCCTACATTGCCACTCACTGCCTATCCTAATTCAGACCCTCCGATTCACACCACCCCGTGATGTTTTTCTCACTCCTACTAGTGAATGTAATGTAACACACAACCATACAGTGCGCACCACCCCGTGATGATTTTCTCACTCCGAATAGTGAATGTAATGTAACACACACCCATACAATGCGCACGACCATGTGATGATTTTCTCACTCCGAATAGTGAATGTAATGTAACACACACCCATACAATGCGCACCACCCCGTGATGTTTTTCTCACTCCTACTAGTGAATGTAATGTAACACACATCCATACAATGCGCACCACCCCGCGATGTTTTTCACAAACCTATCCTACGTTGCCAATGCTTGTTCCCTGACCTCCCCATGCTGAACACCCCGCGGTGCTTTTCTCCATCCTACATTGCCACTCACTGCCTATTATAATTCAGACCCTCCGATTCACACCACCCCGTGATGTTTTTCTCACTCCTACTAGTGAATGTAATGTAACACACACCCATACAATGCGCACCACACCGTGATGTTTTTCTCACTCCTACTAGTGAATGTAATGTAACACACACCCATACAATGCGCACCACCCCGCGATGTTTTTCAGAAACCTATCCTACATTGCCACTGCATGTTCCCTGACCGTCTCATGCTGACCAACCCGCGGTGCCTTTCGCCATCCTACATTGCCACTCACTGCCTATCCTAATTCAGACCCTCCGATTCACACCACCCCGCGATGTTTTTCTCATCCTACTAGTGAATGTAATTTAACACACACCCATACAATGCGCACCACCACGCGATGTTTTTCAGAAACCTATCCTACCTTGCCACTGCATGTTCCCTGACCTCCCCATGCTGAGCACACCGCGGTGCTTTTCTCCATCCTACACTGCCACTCTCTGCCTATCCTAATTCAGACCCTCCGATTCACACCACCCCGTGATGTTTTTCTCACTCCTACTAGTGAATGTAATGTAACACACACCCATACAATGCGCACCACTCCGTGATGTTTTTCTCACTGCTACTAGTGAGTGTAATGTAACACACACCCATACAATGCGCACCACCCTGTGATGTTTTTCTCACTCCTACTAGTGAATGTAATGTAACACACACCCATACAATGCGCACCACCCCACGATGTTTTTCAGAAACCTATCCTACATTGCCACTGCATGTTCCCTGACCTCCCCATGCTGACCAACCCGCGGTGGTTTTCTCCATCCTACATTGCCACTCACTGCCTATCCTAATTCAGACCCTCCGATTCACACCACCCCGTGATGTTTTTCTCATTCCTACTAGTGAATGTAATGTAACACACACCCATACAATGCACACCACCCCGTGATGTTTTTCTCACTCCTACGAGTGAATGTAATGTAACACACACCATTACAATGCGAACCACCCCGTGATGTTTTTCTCACTCCTACTAGTGAATGTAATGTAACACACACCCATACAATGCACACGACCCCACGATGTTTTTCAGAAACCTATCCTACATTGCCACTGCATGTTCTCTGTCCTCCCCATGCTGACCATCCCTCAGTGCTTTTCTCCATCCTACATTGCCACTCACTGCCTATCCTAATTCAGACCCTCCGATTCACACCACCCCGTGATGTTTTTCTCACTCCTACTAGTGAATGTAATGTAACACACACCCATACAATGCGCACCACCCCGTGATGTTTTTCTCACTCCTACTAGTGAATGTAATGTTACACACACCCATACAATGCACACCACCCCGTGATGTTTTTCAGAAACCTATCCTACATTGCCACTGCATGTTCCCTGACCTCCCCATGCTGACCACCCGGCGGTGATTTTATCAATCCTACATTGCCACTCACTGCCTATCCTAATTCAGACCCTCCGATTCACACCACCCCGTGATGTTTTTCTCACTCCTACTAGTGAATGTAATGTGACACACACCCATACAATGCGCACCACCCCGTGATGTTTTTCTCACTCCTACTAGTGAATGTAATGTAACACACACCCATACAATGCGCACCACCCCGCGATGTTTTTCAGAAACCTATCCTACATTGCCACTGCATGTTCCCTGACCTCCCCATGCTGACCAGCCCACGGTGCTTTTCTCCATCCTACATTGCCACTCACTGCCTATCCTAATTCAGACCCTCCGATTCACACCAGCCCGTGATGATTTTCTCATTAATAATAGTGAATGTAATGTAACACACACCCATACAATGCACACCACCCCGTGATGTTTTTCTCACTCCTACTAGTAAATGTAATGTAACACACACCATTACAATGCGCACCACCCCGTGATGTTTTTCTCACCCTACTAGTGAATGTAATGTAACACACACCCATACAATGCACACGACCCCGCGATGTTTTTCAGAAACCTATCCTACATTGCCACTGCATGTTCTCTGTCCTCTCCATGCTGACCACCCCTCAGTGCTTTTCTCCATCCTACATTGCCACTCACTGCCTATCCTAATTCAGACCCTCCGATTCACACCACCCCACGAAGTTTTTCTCACTCCTACTAGTGAATGTAATGTAACACACACCCATACAATGCGCACCACTCCGTGATGTTTTTCTCACTCCTACTAGTGAATGTAATGTAACACACACCCATACAATGCGCACCACCCCGTGATGTTTTTCTCACTCCTACTAGTGAATGTAATGTGACACACACCCATACAATGCGCACCAACCCGTGATGTTTTTCTCACTCCTACTAGTGAATGTAATGTAACACACACCCAGACAATGCGCACCGCCCCGCGATGTTTTTCACAAACCTATCCTACATTGCCACTGCTTGTTCCCTGACCTCCCCATGCTGACCACCCCGTGGTGATTTTCTCCATCCTACATTGCCACTCACTGCCTATCCTAATTCAGACCCTCCGATTCACACCACCCCGCGATGTTTTTCTCATCCTACTAGTGAATGTAATTTAACACACTCCCATACAATGCGCACCACCACGCGATGTTTTTCAGAAACCTATCCTACATTGCCACTGCATGTTCCCTGACCTCCTCATGCTGACCACCCCGCGGTGCCTTTCGCCATCCTACATTGCCACTCAATGCCTATCCTAATTCAGACCCTCCGATTCACACCACCCCGTGATGTTTTTCTCATCCTACTAGTGAATGTAATTTAACACACACCCATACAATGCGCACCACCACGCGATGTTTTTCAGAAACCTATCCTACATTGCCACTGCATGTTCCCTGACCTCCCCATGCTGAGCACACCGCGGTGCTTTTCTCCATCCTACATTGCCACTCACTGCCTATCCTAATTCAGACCCTCCGATTCACACCACCCCTTGATGTTTTTCTCACTCCTACTAGTGAATGTAATGTAACACACACCCATACAATGCACACCACTCCGTGATGTTTTTCTCACTCCTACTAGTGAATGTAATGTAACACACACCATTACAATGCGCACCACCCCGTGATGTTTTTCTCACCCTACTAGTGAATGTAATGTAACACACACCCATACAATGCACACGACCCCGCGATGTTTTTCAGAAACCTATCCTACATTGCCACTGCATGTTCTCTGTCCTCTCCATGCTGACCACCCCTCAGTGCTTTTCTCCATCCTACATTGCCACTCACTGCCTATCCTAATTCAGAACCTCCGATTCACACCACCCCGTGATGTTTTTCTCACTCCTACTAGTGAATGTAATGTAACACACACCCATACAATGCGCACCACCCCGTGATGTTTTTCTCACTCCTACTAGTGAATGTAATGTAACACACACCCATACAATGCGCACCACCCCGCGATGTTTTTCAGAAACCTATCCTACATTGCCACTGCATGTTCCCTGACCTCCCCATGCTGCCAACCCCGCGGTGCCTTTCGCCATCCTACAATGCCACTCACTGCCTATCCTAATTCAGACCCTCCGATTCACACCACCCCGCGAAGTTTTTCTCACTCCTACTAGTGAATGTAATGTAACACACACCCATACAATGCGCACCACTCCGTGATGTTTTTCTCACTCCTACTAGTGAATGTAATGTAACACACACCCATACAATGCGCACCACCCCGTGATGTTTTTCTCACTCCTACTAGTGAATGTAATGTGACACACACCCATACAATGCGCACCACCCCGTGATGTTTTTCTCACTCCTACTAGTGAATGTAATGTAACACACACCCATACAATGCACACCACCCCGCGATGTTTTTCAGAAACCTATCCTACATTGCCACTGCATGTTCCCTGACCTCCCCATGCTGACCACCCCGCGGTGATTTTATCCATCCTACATTGCCACTCACTGCCTATCCTAATTCAGACCCTCCGATTCACACCACCCCGTGATGTTTTTCTCACTCCTACTAGTGAATGTAATGTGACACACACCCATACAATGCGCACCAACCGGAGATGTTTTTCTCACTCCTACTAGTGAATGTAATGTAACACACACCCAGACAATGCGCACCACCCCGCGATGTTTTTCACAAACCTATCCTACATTGCCACTGCTTGTTCCCTGACCTCCCTATGCTGACCACCCCGCGGTGATTTTCTCCATCCTACATTGCCACTCACTGCCTATCCTAATTCAGACCCTCCGATTCACACCACCCCGCGATGTTTTTCTCATCCTACTAGTGAATGTAATTTAACACACTCCCATACAATGCGCACCACCACGCGATGTTTTTCAGAAACCTATCCTACATTGCCACTGCATGTTCCCTGACCTCCCCATGCTGAGCACCCCGCGGTGCTTTTCTCCATCCTACATTGCCACTCACTGCCTATCCTAATTCAGACCCTCCGATTCACACCACCCCATGATGTTTTTCTCACTCCTACTAGTGAATTTAATGTAACACACACCCATACAATGCGCACCACCCCGTGATGTTTTTCTCACTCCTACTAGTGAATGTAATGTAACACACACCCATACAATGCGCACCACCCCGCGATGTTTTTCAGAAACCTATCCTACATTGCCACAGCATGTTCCCTGACCTCCTCATGCTGACCACCCCGCGGTGCCTTTCGCCATCCTACATTGCCACTCACTGCCTATCCTAATTCAGACCCTCCGATTCACACCACCCAGTGATGTTTTTCTCATGCTACTAGAGAATGTAATTTAACACACACCCATACAATGCGCACCACCACGCGATGTTTTTCAGAAACCTATCCTACATTGCCACTGCATGTTCCCTGACCTCCCCATGCTGAGCACACCGCGGTGCTTTTCTCCATCCTACATAGCCACTCACTGCCTATCCTAATTCAGACCCTCCGATTCACACCACCCCGTGATGTTTTTCTCACTCCTACTAGTGAATGTAATGTAACACACACCCATACAATGCGCACCACCCCGTGAGGTTTTTCTCACTCCTACTAGTGAAAGTAATATAACACACACCCATACAATGCGCACCACCCCGTGATGTTTTTCTCACTCCTACTAGTGAATGTAATGTAACACACACCCATACATTGCGCACCACCCCGTGATGTTTTTCTCACTCCTACTAGTGAATGTAATGTAACACACACCCATACAATGCGCACCACCCCGCGATGTTTTTTAGAAACCTATCCTACATTGCCACTGCATGTTCCCTGACCTCCCCATGCTGACCAGCCGCGGTGCTTTTCTCCATCCTACATTGCCACTCACTGCCTATCCTAATTCAGACCCTCCGATTCACACCACCCCGTGATGTTTTTCTCATTCCTACTAGTGAATGTAATGTAACACACACCCATACAATGCGCACCACCCCGTGATGTTTTTCTCACTCCTACTAGTGAATGTAATGTAACACACACCATTACAATGCGCACCACCCCGTGATGTTTTTCTCACCCTACTAGTGAATGTAATGTAACACACCCCCATACAATGCACACGACCCCGAGATGTTTTTTCAGAAACCTATCCTACATTGCCACTGCATGTTCCCTAACCTCCCCATGCTGACCAGCCGCGGTGCTTTTCTCCATCCTACATTGCCACTCACTGCCTATCCTAATTCAGACCCTCCGATTCACACCACCCCGTGATGTTTTTCTCATTCCTACTAGTGAATGTAATGTAACACACACCCATACAATGCGCACCACCCCGTGATGTTTTTCTCACTCCTACTAGTGAATGTAATGTAACACACACCATTACAATGCGCACCACCCCGTGATGTTTTTCTCACCCTACTAGTGAATGTAATGTAACACACACCCATACAATGCGCACCACCCCGCGATGTTTTTCAGAAACCTATCCTACATTGCCACTGCATGTTCCCTGACCTCCCCATGCTGACAACCCCGCAGTGCCTTTCGCCATCCTACATTGCCACTCACTGCCTATCCTAATTCAGACCATCTGATTCACACCACCCCACGAAGTTTTTCTCACTCCTACTAGTGAATGTAATGTAACACACACCCATACAATGCGCACCACTCCGTGATGTTTTTCTCACTCCTACTAGTGAATGTAATGTAACACACACCCATACAATGCGCACCACCCCGTGATGTTTTTCTCACTCCTACTAGTGAATGTAATGTGACACACACCCATACAATGTGCACCAACCCGTGATGTTTTTCTCACTCCTACTAGTGAATGTAATGTAACACACACCCAGACAATGCGCACCACCCCGCGATGTTTTTCACAAACCTATCCTACATTGCCACTGCATGTTCCCTGACCTCCCCATGCTGACCAGCCCACGGTGCTTTTCTCCATCCTACATTGCCACTCACTGCCTATCCTAATTCAGACCCTCCGATTCACACCACCCCGTGATGATTTTCTCATTCCTAATAGTGAATGTAATGTAACACACACCCATACAATGCACACCACCCCGTGATGTTTTTCTCACTCCTACTAGTGAATGTAATGTAACACACACCATTACAATGCGCACCACCCCGTGATGTTTTTCTCACCCTACTAGTGAATGTAATGTAACACACACCCATACAATGCACACGACCCCGCGATGTTTTTCAGAAACCTATCCTACATTGCCACTGCATGTTCTCTGTCCTCTCCATGCTGACCACCCCTCAGTGCTTTTCTCCATCCTACATTGCCACTCACTGCCTATCCTAATTCAGACCCTCCGATTCACACCACCCCACGAAGTTTTTCTCACTCCTACTAGTGAATGTAATGTAACACACACCCATACAATGCGCACCACTCCGTGATGTTTTTCTCACTCCTACTAGTGAATGTAATGTAACACACACCCATACAATGCGCACCACCCCGTGATGTTTTTCTCACTCCTACTAGTGAATGTAATGTGACACACACCCATACAATGCGCACCAACCCGTGATGTTTTTCTCACTCCTACTAGTGAATGTAATGTAACACACACCCAGACAATGCGCACCTCCCCGCGATGTTTTTCACAAACCTATCCTACATTGCCACTGCTTGTTCCCTGACCTCCCCATGCTGACCACCCCGCGGTGATTTTCTCCATCCTACATTGCCACTCACTGCCTATCCTAATTCAGACCCTCCGATTCACACCACCCCGCGATGTTTTTTCATCCTACTAGTGAATGTAATTTAACACACTCCCATACAATGCGCACCACCACGCGATGTTTTTCAGAAACCTATCCTACATTGCCCCTGCATGTTCCCTGACCTCCTCATGCTGACCACCCCGCGGTGCCTTTCGCCATCCTACATTGCCACTCAATGCCTATCCTAATTCAGACCCTCCGATTCACACCACCTCGTGATGTTTTTCTCATCCTACTAGTGAATGTAATTTAACACACACCCATACAATGCGCACCACCACGCGATGTTTTTCAGAAACCTATCCTACATTGCCACTGCATGTTCCCTGACCTCCCCATGCTGAGCACACCGCGGTGCTTTTCTCCATCCTACATTGCCACTCACTGCCTATCCTAATTCAGACCCTCCGATTCACACCACCCCTTGATGTTTTTCTCACTCCTACTAGTGAATGTAATGTAACACACACCCATACAATGCACACCACTCCGTGATGTTTTTCTCACTCCTACTAGTGAAAGTAATGTAACACACACCCATACAATGCGCACCACCCCGTGATGTTTTTCTCACTCCTACTAGTGAATGTAATGTAACACACACCCATACAATGCGCACCACCCCGCGATGTTTTTCAGAAACCTATCCTACATTGCCACTGCATGTTCCCTGACCTCCCCATGCTGACCAGCCCGCGGTGCTTTTCTCCATCCTACATTGCCACTCACTGCCTATCCTAATTCAGACCCTCCGATTCACACCACCCCATAATGTTTTTCTCATTCCTACTAGTGAATGTAATGTAACACACACCCATACAATGCACACCTCCCCGTGATGTTTTTCTCACTCCTACTAGTGAATGTAATGTAACACACACCATTACAATGCGCACCACCCCGTGATGTTTTTCTCACCCTACTAGTGAATGTAATGTAACACACACCCATACAATGCACACGACCCCGCGATGTTTTTCAGAAACCTATACTACATTGCCACTGCATGTTCTCTGTCCTCTCCATGCTGACCACCCCTCAGTGCTTTTCTCCATCCTACATTGCCACTCACTGCCTATCCTAATTCAGAACCTCCGATTCACACCACCCCGTGATGTTTTTCTCACTCCTACTAGTGAATGTAATGTAACACACACCCATACAATGCGCACCACCCCGTGATGTTTTTCTTACTCCTACTAGTGAATGTAATGTAACACACACCCATACAATGCGCACCACCCCGCGATGTTTTTCAGAAACCTATCCTACATTGCCACTGCATGTTCCCTGACCTCCCCATGCTGACAACCCCGCGGTGCCTTTCGCCATCCTACATTGCGACTCACTGCCTATCCTAATTCAGACCCTCCGATTCACACCACCCCGCGAAGTTTTTCTCACTCCTACTAGTGAATGTAATGTAACACACACCCATACAATGCGCACCACCCCGTGATGTTTTTCTCACTCCTACTAGTGAATGTAATGTAACACACACCCATACAATGCGCACCACTCCGTGATGTTTTTCTCACTGCTACTAGTGAGTGTAATGTAACACACACCCATACAATGTGCACCACCCTGTGATGTTTTTCTCACTCCTACTAGTGAATGTAATGTAACACACACCCATACAATGCGCACCACCCCGCGATGTTTTTCAGAAACCTATCCTACATTGCCACTGCATGTTCCCTGACCTCCCCATGCTGACCAGCCCACGGTGCTTTTCTCCATCCTACATTGCCACTCACTGCCTATCCTAATTCAGACCCTCCGATTCACACCACCCCGTGATGATTTTCTCATTCCTAATAGTGTATGTAATGTAACACACACCCATACAATGCACACCACCCCGTGATGTTTTTCTCACTCCTACTAGTGAATGTAATGTAACACACACCATTACAATGCGCACCACCCCGTGATGTTTTTCTCACCCTACTAGTGAATGTAATGTAACACACACCCATACAATGCACACGACCCCGCGATGTTTTTCAGAAACCTATCCTACATTGCCACTGCATGTTCTCTGTCCTCTCCATGCTGACCACCCCTCAGTGCTTTTCTCCATCCTACATTGCCACTCACTGCCTATCCTAATTCAGACCCTCCGATTCACACCACCCCACGAAGTTTTTCTCACTCCTACTAGTGAATGTAATGTAACACACACCCATACAATGCGCACCACTCCGTGATGTTTTTCTCACTCCTACTAGTGAATGTAATGTAACACACACCCATACAATGCGCACCACCCCGTGATGTTTTTCTCACTCCTACTAGTGAATGTAATGTGACACACACCCATACAATGCGCACCACCCCGCGATATTTTTCAGAAACCTATCCTACATTGCCACTGCATGTTCCCTGACCTCCCCATGCTGACCAGCCCGCGGTGCTTTTCTCCATCCTACATTGCCACTCACTGCCTATCCTAATTCAGACCCTCCGATTCACACCACCCCGTGATGTTTTTCTCACTCCTACTAGTGAATGTAATGTAACACACAACCATACAGTGCGCACCACCCCGTGATGATTTTCTCACTCCGAATAGTGAATGTAATGTAACACACACCCATACAATGCGCACGACCATGTGATGATTTTCTCACTCCGAATAGTGAATGTAATGTAACACACACCCATACAGTGCGCACCACCCCGTGATGTTTTTCTCACTCCTACTAGTGAATGTAATGTAACACACATCCATACAATGCGCACCACCCCGCGATGTTTTTCACAAACCTATCCTACGTTGCCAATGCTTGTTCCCTGACCTCCCCATGCTGAACACCCCGCGGTGCTTTTCTCCATCCTACATTGCCACTCACTGCCTATTATAATTCAGACCCTCCGATTCACACCACCCCGTGATGTTTTTCTCACTCCTACTAGTGAATGTAATGTAACACACACCCATACAATGCGCACCACACCGTGATGTTTTTCTCACTCCTACTAGTGAATGTAATGTAAGACACACCCATACAATGCGCACCACCCCGCGATGTTTTTCAGAAACCTATCCTACATTGCCACTGCATGTTCCCTGACCGTCTCATGCTGACCAACCCGCGGTGCCTTTCGCCATCCTACATTGCCACTCACTGCCTATCCTAATTCAGACCCTCCGATTCACACCACCCCGCGATGTTTTTCTCATCCTACTAGTGAATGTAATTTAACACACACCCATACAATGCGCACCACCACGCGATGTTTTTCAGAACCCTATCCTACATTGCCACTGCATGTTCCCTGACCTCCCCATGCTGAGCACACCGCGGTGCTTTTCCCCATCCTACACTGCCACTCTCTGCCTATCCTAATTCAGACCCTCCGATTCACACCACCCCGTGATGTTTTTCTCACTCCTACTAGTGAATGTAATGTAACACACACCCATACAATGCGCACCACTCCGTGATGTTTTTCTCACTGCTACTAGTGAGTGTAATGTAACACACACCCATACAATGCGCACCACCCTGTGATGTTTTTCTCACTCCTACTAGTGAATGTAATGTAACACACACCCATACAATGCGCACCACCCCACGATGTTTTTCAGAAACCTATCCTACATTGCCACTGCATGTTCCCTGACCTCCCCATGCTGACCAACCCGCGGTGGTTTTCTCCATCCTACATTGCCACTCACTGCCTATCCTAATTCAGACCCTCCGATTCACACCACCCCGTGATGTTTTTCTCATTCCTACTAGTGAATGTAATGTAACACACACCCATACAATGCACACCACCCCGTGATGTTTTTCAGAAACCTATCCTACATTGCCACTGCATGTTCCCTGACCTCCCCATGCTGACCACCCGGCGGTGATTTTATCCATCCTACATTGCCACTCACTGCCTATCCTAATTCAGACCCTCCGATACACACCACCCCGTGATGTTTTTCTCACTCCTACTAGTGAATGTAATGTGACACACACCCATACAATGCGCACCACCCCGTGATGTTTTTCTCACTCCTACTAGTGAATGTAATGTAACACACACCCATACAATGCGCACCAACCCGCGATGTTTTTCAGAAACCTATCCTACATTGCCACTGCATGTTCCCTGACCTCCCCATGCTGAGCACACCGCGGTGCTTTTCTCCATCCTACATTGCCACTCACTGCCTATCCTAATTCAGACCCTCCGATTCACACCACCCCACGAAGTTTTTCTCACTCCTACTAGTGAATGTAATGTAACACACACCCATACAATGCGCACCACTCCGTGATGTTTTTCTCACTCCTACTAGTGAATGTAATGTAACACACACCCATACAATGCGCACCACCCCGTGATGTTTTTCTCACTCCTACTAGTGAATGTAATGTGACACACACCCATACAATGCGCACCAACCCGTGATGTTTTTCTCACTCCTACTAGTGAATGTAATGTAACACACACCCAGACAATGCGCACCGCCCCGCGATGTTTTTCACAAACCTATCCTACATTGCCACTGCTTGTTCCCTGACCTCCCCATGCTGACCACCCCGTGGTGATTTTCTCCATCCTACATTGCCACTCACTGCCTATCCTAATTCAGACCCTCCGATTCACACCACCCCGCGATGTTTTTCTCATCCTACTAGTGAATGTAATTTAACACACTCCCATACAATGCGCACCACCACGCGATGTTTTTCAGAAACCTATCCTACATTGCCACTGCATGTTCCCTGACCTCCTCATGCTGACCACCCCGCGGTGCCTTTCGCCATCCTACATTGCCACTCAATGCCTATCCTAATTCAGACCCTCCGATTCACACCACCCCGTGATGTTTTTCTCATCCTACTAGTGAATGTAATTTAACACACACCCATACAATGCGCACCACCACGCGATGTTTTTCAGAAACCTATCCTACATTGCCACTGCATGTTCCCTGACCTCCCCATGCTGAGCACACCGCGGTGCTTTTCTCCATCCTACATTGCCACTCACTGCCTATCCTAATTCAGACCATCCGATTCACACCACCCCTTGATGTTTTTCTCACTCCTACTAGTGAATGTAATGTAACACACACCCATACAATGCACACCACTCCGTGATGTTTTTCTCACTCCTACTAGTGAATGTAATGTAACACACACCATTACAATGCGCACCACCCCGTGATGTTTTTCTCACCCTACTAGTGAATGTAATGTAACACACACCCATACAATGCACACGACCCCGCGATGTTTTTCAGAAACCTATCCTACATTGCCACTGCATGTTCTCTGTCCTCTCCATGCTTACCACCCCTCAGTGCTTTTCTCCATCCTACATTGCCACTCACTGCCTATCCTAATTCAGAACCTCCGATTCACACCACCCCGTGATGTTTTTCTCACTCCTACTAGTGAATGTAATGTAACACACACCCATACAATGCGCACCACCCCGTGATGTTTTTCTCACTCCTACTAGTGAATGTAATGTAACACACACCCATACAATGCGCACCACACCGCGATGTTTTTCAGAAACCTATCCTACATTGCCACTGCATGTTCCCTGACCTCCCCATGCTGACAACCCCGCGGTGCCTTTCGCCATCCTACAATGCCACTCACTGCCTATCCTAATTCAGACCCTCCGATTCACACCACCCCGCGAAGTTTTTCTCACTCCTACTAGTGAATGTAATGTAACACACACCCATAAAATGCGCACCACTCCGTGATGTTTTTCTCACTCCTACTAGTGAATGTAATGTAACACACACCCATACAATGCGCACCACCCCGTGATGTTTTTCTCACTCCTACTAGTGAATGTAATGTGACACACACCCATACAATGCGCACCACCCCGTGATGTTTTTCTCACTCCTACTAGTGAATGTAATGTAACACACACCCATACAATGCACACCACCCCGCGATGTTTTTCAGAAACCTATCCTACATTGCCACTGCATGTTCCCTGACCTCCCCATGCTGACCACCCCGCGGTGATTTTATCCATCCTACATTGCCACTCACTGCCTATCCTAATTCAGACCCTCCGATTCACACCACCCCGTGATGTTTTTCTCACTCCTACTAGTGAATGTAATGTGACACACACCCATACAATGCGCACCAACCGGAGATGTTTTTCTCACTCCTACTAGTGAATGTAATGTAACACACACCCAGACAATGCGCACCACCCCGCGATGTTTTTCACAAACCTATCCTACATTGCCACTGCTTGTTCCCTGACCTCCCTATGCTGACCACCCCGCGGTGATTTTCTCCATCCTACATTGCCACTCACTGCCTATCCTAATTCAGACCCTCTGATTCACACCACCCCGCGATGTTTTTCTCATCCTACTAGTGAATGTAATTTAACACACTCCCATACAATGCGCACCACCACGCGATGTTTTTCACAAACCTATCCTACATTGCCACTGCATGTTCCCTGACCTCCCCATGCTGAGCACCCCGCGGTGCTTTTCTCCATCCTACATTGCCACTCACTGCCTATCCTAATTCAGACCATCCGATTCACACCACCCCATGATGTTTTTCTCACTCCTACTAGTGAATGTAATGTAACACACACCCATAAAATGCGCACCACTCCGTGATGTTTTTCTCACTCCTACTAGTGAATGTAATGTAACACACACCCATACAATGTGCACCACCCCGTGATGTTTTTCTCACTCCTACTAGTGAATGTAATGTGACACACACCCATACAATGCGCACCACCCCGTGATGTTTTTCTCACTCCTACTAGTGAATGTAATGTAACACACACCCATACAATGCACACCACCCCGCGATGTTTTTCAGAAACCTATCCTACATTGCCACTGCATGTTCCCTGACCTCCCCATGCTGACCACCCCGCGGTGATTTTATCCATCCTACATTGCCACTCACTGCCTATCCTAATTCAGACCCTCCGATTCACACCACCCCGTGATGTTTTTCTCACTCCTACTAGTGAATGTAATGTGACACACACCCATACAATGCGCACCAACCGGAGATGTTTTTCTCACTCCTACTAGTGAATGTAATGTAACACACACCCAGACAATGCGCACCACCCCGCGATGTTTTTCACAAACCTATCCTACATTGCCACTGCTTGTTCCCTGACCTCCCTATGCTGACCACCCCGCGGTGATTTTCTCCATCCTACATTGCCACTCACTGCCTATCCTAATTCAGACCCTCTGATTCACACCACCCCGCGATGTTTTTCTCATCCTACTAGTGAATGTAATTTAACACACTCCCATACAATGCGCACCACCACGCGATGTTTTTCACAAACCTATCCTACATTGCCACTGCATGTTCCCTGACCTCCCCATGCTGAGCACCCCGCGGTGCTTTTCTCCATCCTACATTGCCACTCACTGCCTATCCTAATTCAGACCCTCCGATTCACACCACCCCATGATGTTTTTCTCACTCCTACTAGTGAATTTAATGTAACACACACCCATACAATGCGCACCACCCCGTGATGTTTTTCTCACTCCTACTAGTGAATGTAATTTAACACACTCCCATACAATGCGCACCACCCCGCGATGTTTTTCAGAAACCTATCCTACATTGCCACTGCATGTTCCCTGACCTCCTCATGCTGACCACCCCGCGGTGCCTTTCGCCATCCTACATTGCCACTCACTGCCTATCCTAATTCAGACCCTCCGATTCACACCACCCCGTGATGTTTTTCTCATGCTACTAGTGAATGTAATTTAACACACACCCATACAATGCGCACCACCACGCGATGTTTTTCAGAAACCTATCCTACATTGCCACTGCATGTTCCCTGACCTCCCCATGCTGAGCACACCGCGGTGCTTTTCTCCATCCTACATTGCCACTCACTGCCTATCCTAATTCAGACCCTCCGATTCACACCACCCCGTGATGTTTTTCTCACTCCTACTAGTGAATGTAATGTAACACACACCCATACAATGCGCACCACCCCGTGAGGTTTTTCTCACTCCTACTAGTGAAAGTAATATAACACACACCCATACAATGCGCACCACCCCGTGATGTTTTTCTCACTCCTACTAGTGAATGTAATGTAACACACACCCATACATTGCGCACCACCCCGTGATGTTTTTCTCACTCCTACTAGTGAATGTAATGTAACACACACCCATACAATGCGCACCACTCCGCGATGTTTTTTAGAAACCTATCCTACATTGCCACTGCATGTTCCCTGACCTCCCCATGCTGACCAGCCGCGGTGCTTTTCTCCATCCTACATTGCCACTCACTGCCTATCCTAATTCAGACCCTCCGATTCACACCACCCCGTGATGTTTTTCTCATTCCTACTAGTGAATGTAATGTAACACACACCCATACAATGCGCACCACCCCGTGATGTTTTTCTCACTCCTACTAGTGAATGTAATGTAACACACACCATTACAATGCGCACCACCCCGTGATGTTTTTCTCACCCTACTAGTGAATGTAATGTAACACACCCCCATACAATGCACACGACCCCGCGATGTTTTTTCAGAAACCTATCCTACATTGCCACTGCATGTTCTCTGTCCTCTCCATGCTGACCACCCCTCAGTGCTTTTCTCCATCCTACAATGCCACTCACTGCCTATCCTAATTCAGACCCTCCGATTCACACCACCCCGTGATGTTTTTCTCACTCCTACTAGTGAATTTAATGTAACACACACCCATACAATGCGCACCACCCCGTGATGTTTTTCTCACTCCTACTAGTGAATGTAATGTAACACACACCCATACAATGCGCACCACCCCGCGATGTTTTTCAGAAACCTATCCTACATTGCCACTGCATGTTCCCTGACCTCCCCATGCTGACAACCCCGCGGTGCCTTTCGCCATCCTACATTGCCACTCACTGCCTATCCTAATTCAGACCATCTGATTCACACCACCCCACGAAGTTTTTCTCACTCCTACTAGTGAATGTAATGTAACACACACCCATACAATGCGCACCACTCCGTGATGTTTTTCTCACTCCTACTAGTGAATGTAATGTAACACACACCCATACAATGCGCACCACCCCGCGATGTTTTTCAGAAACCTATCCTACATTGCCACTGCATGTTCCCTGACCTCCTAATGCTGACCACCCCGCGGTGCCTTTCGCCATCCTACATTGCCACTCACTGCCTATCCTAATTCAGACCCTCCGATTCACACCACCCCGTGATGTTTTTCTCATGCTACTAGTGAATGTAATTTAACACACACCCATACAATGCGCACCACCACGCGATGTTTTTCAGAAACCTATCCTACATTGCCACTGCATGTTCCCTGACCTCCCCATGCTGAGCACACCGCGGTGCTTTTCTCCATCCTACATTGCCACTCACTGCCTATCCTAATTCAGACCCTCCGATTCACACCACCCCGTGATGTTTTTCTCACTCCTACTAGTGAATGTAATGTAACACACACCCATACAATGCGCACCACCCCGTGAGGTTTTTCTCACTCCTACTAGTGAAAGTAATATAACACACACCCATACAATGCGCACCACCCCGTGATGTTTTTCTCACTCCTACTAGTGAATGTAATGTAACACACACCCATACATTGCGCACCACCCCGTGATGTTTTTCTCACTCCTACTAGTGAATGTAATGTAACACACACCCATACAATGCGCACCACTCCGCGATGTTTTTTAGAAACCTATCCTACATTGCCACTGCATGTTCCCTGACCTCCCCATGCTGACCAGCCGCGGTGCTTTTCTCCATCCTACATTGCCACTCACTGCCTATCCTAATTCAGACCCTCCGATTCACACCACCCCGTGATGTTTTTCTCATTCCTACTAGTGAATGTAATGTAACACACACCCATACAATGCGCACCACCCCGTGATGTTTTTCTCACTCCTACTAGTGAATGTAATGTAACACACACCATTACAATGCGCACCACCCCGTGATGTTTTTCTCACCCTACTAGTGAATGTAATGTAACACACCCCCATACAATGCACACGACCCCGCGATGTTTTTTCAGAAACCTATCCTACATTGCCACTGCATGTTCTCTGTCCTCTCCATGCTGACCACCCCTCAGTGCTTTTCTCCATCCTACAATGCCACTCACTGCCTATCCTAATTCAGACCCTCCGATTCACACCACCCCGTGATGTTTTTCTCACTCCTACTAGTGAATTTAATGTAACACACACCCATACAATGCGCACCACCCCGTGATGTTTTTCTCACTCCTACTAGTGAATGTAATGTAACACACACCCAGACAATGCGCACCAACCCGTGATGTTTTTCTCACTCCTACTAGTGAATGTAATGTAACACACACCCAGACAATGCGCACCGCCCCGCGATGTTTTTCACAAACCTATCCTACATTGCCACTGCTTGTTCCCTGACCTCCCCATGCTGACCACCCCGTGGTGATTTTCTCCATCCTACATTGCCACTCACTGCCTATCCTAATTCAGACCCTCCGATTCACACCACCCCGCGATGTTTTTCTCATCCTACTAGTGAATGTAATTTAACACACTCCCATACAATGCGCACCACCACGCGATGTTTTTCAGAAACCTATCCTACATTGCCACTGCATGTTCCCTGACCTCCTCATGCTGACCACCCCGCGGTGCCTTTCGCCATCCTACATTGCCACTCAATGCCTATCCTAATTCAGACCCTCCGATTCACACCACCCCGTGATGTTTTTCTCATCCTACTAGTGAATGTAATTTAACACACACCCATACAATGCGCACCACCACGCGATGTTTTTCAGAAACCTATCCTACATTGCCACTGCATGTTCCCTGACCTCCCCATGCTGAGCACACCGCGGTGCTTTTCTCCATCCTACATTGCCACTCACTGCCTATCCTAATTCAGACCATCCGATTCACACCACCCCTTGATGTTTTTCTCACTCCTACTAGTGAATGTAATGTAACACACACCCATACAATGCACACCACTCCGTGATGTTTTTCTCACTCCTACTAGTGAATGTAATGTAACACACACCATTACAATGCGCACCACCCCGTGATGTTTTTCTCACCCTACTAGTGAATGTAATGTAACACACACCCATACAATGCACACGACCCCGCGATGTTTTTCAGAAACCTATCCTACATTGCCACTGCATGTTCTCTGTCCTCTCCATGCTTACCACCCCTCAGTGCTTTTCTCCATCCTACATTGCCACTCACTGCCTATCCTAATTCAGAACCTCCGATTCACACCACCCCGTGATGTTTTTCTCACTCCTACTAGTGAATGTAATGTAACACACACCCATACAATGCGCACCACCCCGTGATGTTTTTCTCACTCCTACTAGTGAATGTAATGTAACACACACCCATACAATGCGCACCACACCGCGATGTTTTTCAGAAACCTATCCTACATTGCCACTGCATGTTCCCTGACCTCCCCATGCTGACAACCCCGCGGTGCCTTTCGCCATCCTACAATGCCACTCACTGCCTATCCTAATTCAGACCCTCCGATTCACACCACCCCGCGAAGTTTTTCTCACTCCTACTAGTGAATGTAATGTAACACACACCCATAAAATGCGCACCACTCCGTGATGTTTTTCTCACTCCTACTAGTGAATGTAATGTAACACACACCCATACAATGCGCACCACCCCGTGATGTTTTTCTCACTCCTACTAGTGAATGTAATGTGACACACACCCATACAATGCGCACCACCCCGTGATGTTTTTCTCACTCCTACTAGTGAATGTAATGTAACACACACCCATACAATGCACACCACCCCGCGATGTTTTTCAGAAACCTATCCTACATTGCCACTGCATGTTCCCTGACCTCCCCATGCTGACCACCCCGCGGTGATTTTATCCATCCTACATTGCCACTCACTGCCTATCCTAATTCAGACCCTCCGATTCACACCACCCCGTGATGTTTTTCTCACTCCTACTAGTGAATGTAATGTGACACACACCCATACAATGCGCACCAACCGGAGATGTTTTTCTCACTCCTACTAGTGAATGTAATGTAACACACACCCAGACAATGCGCACCACCCCGCGATGTTTTTCACAAACCTATCCTACATTGCCACTGCTTGTTCCCTGACCTCCCTATGCTGACCACCCCGCGGTGATTTTCTCCATCCTACATTGCCACTCACTGCCTATCCTAATTCAGACCCTCTGATTCACACCACCCCGCGATGTTTTTCTCATCCTACTAGTGAATGTAATTTAACACACTCCCATACAATGCGCACCACCACGCGATGTTTTTCACAAACCTATCCTACATTGCCACTGCATGTTCCCTGACCTCCCCATGCTGAGCACCCCGCGGTGCTTTTCTCCATCCTACATTGCCACTCACTGCCTATCCTAATTCAGACCATCCGATTCACACCACCCCATGATGTTTTTCTCACTCCTACTAGTGAATGTAATGTAACACACACCCATAAAATGCGCACCACTCCGTGATGTTTTTCTCACTCCTACTAGTGAATGTAATGTAACACACACCCATACAATGTGCACCACCCCGTGATGTTTTTCTCACTCCTACTAGTGAATGTAATGTGACACACACCCATACAATGCGCACCACCCCGTGATGTTTTTCTCACTCCTACTAGTGAATGTAATGTAACACACACCCATACAATGCACACCACCCCGCGATGTTTTTCAGAAACCTATCCTACATTGCCACTGCATGTTCCCTGACCTCCCCATGCTGACCACCCCGCGGTGATTTTATCCATCCTACATTGCCACTCACTGCCTATCCTAATTCAGACCCTCCGATTCACACCACCCCGTGATGTTTTTCTCACTCCTACTAGTGAATGTAATGTGACACACACCCATACAATGCGCACCAACCGGAGATGTTTTTCTCACTCCTACTAGTGAATGTAATGTAACACACACCCAGACAATGCGCACCACCCCGCGATGTTTTTCACAAACCTATCCTACATTGCCACTGCTTGTTCCCTGACCTCCCTATGCTGACCACCCCGCGGTGATTTTCTCCATCCTACATTGCCACTCACTGCCTATCCTAATTCAGACCCTCTGATTCACACCACCCCGCGATGTTTTTCTCATCCTACTAGTGAATGTAATTTAACACACTCCCATACAATGCGCACCACCACGCGATGTTTTTCACAAACCTATCCTACATTGCCACTGCATGTTCCCTGACCTCCCCATGCTGAGCACCCCGCGGTGCTTTTCTCCATCCTACATTGCCACTCACTGCCTATCCTAATTCAGACCCTCCGATTCACACCACCCCATGATGTTTTTCTCACTCCTACTAGTGAATTTAATGTAACACACACCCATACAATGCGCACCACCCCGTGATGTTTTTCTCACTCCTACTAGTGAATGTAATTTAACACACTCCCATACAATGCGCACCACCCCGCGATGTTTTTCAGAAACCTATCCTACATTGCCACTGCATGTTCCCTGACCTCCTCATGCTGACCACCCCGCGGTGCCTTTCGCCATCCTACATTGCCACTCACTGCCTATCCTAATTCAGACCCTCCGATTCACACCACCCCGTGATGTTTTTCTCATGCTACTAGTGAATGTAATTTAACACACACCCATACAATGCGCACCACCACGCGATGTTTTTCAGAAACCTATCCTACATTGCCACTGCATGTTCCCTGACCTCCCCATGCTGAGCACACCGCGGTGCTTTTCTCCATCCTACATTGCCACTCACTGCCTATCCTAATTCAGACCCTCCGATTCACACCACCCCGTGATGTTTTTCTCACTCCTACTAGTGAATGTAATGTAACACACACCCATACAATGCGCACCACCCCGTGAGGTTTTTCTCACTCCTACTAGTGAAAGTAATATAACACACACCCATACAATGCGCACCACCCCGTGATGTTTTTCTCACTCCTACTAGTGAATGTAATGTAACACACACCCATACATTGCGCACCACCCCGTGATGTTTTTCTCACTCCTACTAGTGAATGTAATGTAACACACACCCATACAATGCGCACCACTCCGCGATGTTTTTTAGAAACCTATCCTACATTGCCACTGCATGTTCCCTGACCTCCCCATGCTGACCAGCCGCGGTGCTTTTCTCCATCCTACATTGCCACTCACTGCCTATCCTAATTCAGACCCTCCGATTCACACCACCCCGTGATGTTTTTCTCATTCCTACTAGTGAATGTAATGTAACACACACCCATACAATGCGCACCACCCCGTGATGTTTTTCTCACTCCTACTAGTGAATGTAATGTAACACACACCATTACAATGCGCACCACCCCGTGATGTTTTTCTCACCCTACTAGTGAATGTAATGTAACACACCCCCATACAATGCACACGACCCCGCGATGTTTTTTCAGAAACCTATCCTACATTGCCACTGCATGTTCTCTGTCCTCTCCATGCTGACCACCCCTCAGTGCTTTTCTCCATCCTACAATGCCACTCACTGCCTATCCTAATTCAGACCCTCCGATTCACACCACCCCGTGATGTTTTTCTCACTCCTACTAGTGAATTTAATGTAACACACACCCATACAATGCGCACCACCCCGTGATGTTTTTCTCACTCCTACTAGTGAATGTAATGTAACACACACCCATACAATGCGCACCACCCCGCGATGTTTTTCAGAAACCTATCCTACATTGCCACTGCATGTTCCCTGACCTCCCCATGCTGACAACCCCGCGGTGCCTTTCGCCATCCTACATTGCCACTCACTGCCTATCCTAATTCAGACCATCTGATTCACACCACCCCACGAAGTTTTTCTCACTCCTACTAGTGAATGTAATGTAACACACACCCATACAATGCGCACCACTCCGTGATGTTTTTCTCACTCCTACTAGTGAATGTAATGTAACACACACCCATACAATGCGCACCACCCCGCGATGTTTTTCAGAAACCTATCCTACATTGCCACTGCATGTTCCCTGACCTCCTAATGCTGACCACCCCGCGGTGCCTTTCGCCATCCTACATTGCCACTCACTGCCTATCCTAATTCAGACCCTCCGATTCACACCACCCCGTGATGTTTTTCTCATGCTACTAGTGAATGTAATTTAACACACACCCATACAATGCGCACCACCACGCGATGTTTTTCAGAAACCTATCCTACATTGCCACTGCATGTTCCCTGACCTCCCCATGCTGAGCACACCGCGGTGCTTTTCTCCATCCTACATTGCCACTCACTGCCTATCCTAATTCAGACCCTCCGATTCACACCACCCCGTGATGTTTTTCTCACTCCTACTAGTGAATGTAATGTAACACACACCCATACAATGCGCACCACCCCGTGAGGTTTTTCTCACTCCTACTAGTGAAAGTAATATAACACACACCCATACAATGCGCACCACCCCGTGATGTTTTTCTCACTCCTACTAGTGAATGTAATGTAACACACACCCATACATTGCGCACCACCCCGTGATGTTTTTCTCACTCCTACTAGTGAATGTAATGTAACACACACCCATACAATGCGCACCACTCCGCGATGTTTTTTAGAAACCTATCCTACATTGCCACTGCATGTTCCCTGACCTCCCCATGCTGACCAGCCGCGGTGCTTTTCTCCATCCTACATTGCCACTCACTGCCTATCCTAATTCAGACCCTCCGATTCACACCACCCCGTGATGTTTTTCTCATTCCTACTAGTGAATGTAATGTAACACACACCCATACAATGCGCACCACCCCGTGATGTTTTTCTCACTCCTACTAGTGAATGTAATGTAACACACACCATTACAATGCGCACCACCCCGTGATGTTTTTCTCACCCTACTAGTGAATGTAATGTAACACACCCCCATACAATGCACACGACCCCGCGATGTTTTTTCAGAAACCTATCCTACATTGCCACTGCATGTTCTCTGTCCTCTCCATGCTGACCACCCCTCAGTGCTTTTCTCCATCCTACAATGCCACTCACTGCCTATCCTAATTCAGACCCTCCGATTCACACCACCCCGTGATGTTTTTCTCACTCCTACTAGTGAATTTAATGTAACACACACCCATACAATGCGCACCACCCCGTGATGTTTTTCTCACTCCTACTAGTGAATGTAATGTAACACACACCCATACAATGCGCACCACCCCGCGATGTTTTTCAGAAACCTATCCTACATTGCCACTGCATGTTCCCTGACCTCCCCATGCTGACAACCCCGCGGTGCCTTTCGCCATCCTACATTGCCACTCACTGCCTATCCTAATTCAGACCATCTGATTCACACCACCCCACGAAGTTTTTCTCACTCCTACTAGTGAATGTAATGTAACACACACCCATACAATGCGCACCACTCCGTGATGTTTTTCTCACTCCTACTAGTGAATGTAATGTAACACACACCCATACAATGCGCACCACCCCGTGATGTTTTTCTCACTCCTACTAGTGAATGTAATGTGACACACACCCATACAATGCGCACCAACCCGTGATGTTTTTCTCACTCCTACTAGTGAATGTAATGTAACACACACCCAGACAATGCGCACCATCCCGCGATGTTTTTCACAAACCTATCCTACATTGCCACTGCTTGTTCCCTGACCTCCCCATGCTGACCACCCCGCGGTGATTTTCTCCATCCTACATTGCCACTCACTGCCTATCCTAATTCAGGCCCTCCGATTCACACCACCCCGCGATGTTTTTCTCGTCCTACTAGTGAATGTAATTTAACACACTCCCATACAATGCGCACCACCACGCGATGTTTTTCAGAAACCTATCCTACATTGCCACTGCATGTTCCCTGACCTCCCCATGCTGAGCACCCCGCGGTGCTTTTCTCCATCCTACATTGCCACTCACTGCCTATCCTAATTCAGACCCTCCGATTCACACCACCCCATGATGTTTTTCTCACTCCGACTAGTGAATGTAATGTAACACACACCCATACAATGCGCACCACCCCGTGATGTTTTTCTCACTCCTACTAGTGAATGTAATGTAACACACACCCATACAATGCGCACCACCCCGCGATGTTTTTCAGAAATCTATCCTACATTGCCACTGCATGTTCCCTGACCTCCTCATGCTGACCACCCCGCGGTGCCTTTCGCCATCCTACATTGCCACTCACTGCCTATCCTAATTCAGACCCTCCGATTCACACCACCCCGTGATGTTTTTCTCATCCTACTAGTGAATGTAATTTAACACACACCCATACAATGCGCACCACCACCAGATGTTTTTCAGAAACCTATCCTACATTGCCACTGCATGTTCCCTGACCTCCCCATGCTGACCAGCCCGCGGTGCTTTTCTCCATCCTACATTGCCACTCACTGCCTATCCTAATTCAGACCCTCCGATTCACACCACCCCATAATGTTTTTCTCATTCCTACTAGTGAATGTAATGTAACACACACCCATACAATGCACACCTCCCCGTGATGTTTTTCTCACTCCTACTAGTGAATGTAATGTAACACACACCATTACAATGCACACGACCCCGCGATGTTTTTCAGAAACCTATCCTACATTGCCACTGCATGTTCTCTGTCCTCTCCATGCTGACCACCCCTCTGTGCTTTTCTCCATCCTACATTGCCACTCACTGCCTATCCTAATTCAGAACCTCCGATTCACACCACCCCGTGATGTTTTTCTCACTCCTACTAGTGAATGTAATGTAACACACACCCATACAATGCGCACCACCCCGTGATGTTTTTCTCACTCCTACTAGTGAATGTAATGTAACACACACCCATACAATGCGCACCACCCCGCGATGTTTTTCAGAAACCTATCCTACATTGCCACTGCATGTTCCCTGACCTCCCCATGCTGACAACCCCGCGGTGCCTTTCGCCATCCTACATTGCCACTCACTGCCTATCCTAATTCAGACCCTCCGATTCACACCACCCCGCGAAGTTTTTCTCACTCCTACTAGTGAATGTAATGTAACACACACCCATACAATGCGCACCACTCCGTGATGTTTTTCTCACTCCTACTAGTGAATGTAATGTAACACACACCCATACAATGCGCACCACCCCGTGATGTTTTTCTCACTCCTACTAGTGAATGTAATGTGACACACACCCATACAATGCGCACCACCCCGTGATGTTTTTCTCACTCCTACTAGTGAATGTAATGTAACACACACCCATACAATGCACACCACCCCGCGATGTTTTTCAGAAACCTATCCTACATTGCCACTGCATGTTCCCTGACCTCCCCATGCTGACCACCCCGCGGTGATTTTATCCATCTTACATTACCACTCACTGCCTATCCTAATTCAGACCCTCCGATTCACACCACCCCGTGATGTTTTTCTCACTCCTACTAGTGAATGTAATGTGACACACACCCATACAATGCGCACCAACCCGAGATGTTTTTCTCACTCCTACTAGTGAATGTAATGTGACAGACACCCAGACAATGCGCACCACCCCGCGATGTTTTTCACAAACCTATCCTACATTGCCACTGCTTGTTCCCTGACCTCCCCATGCTGACCACCCCGCGGTGATTTTCTCCATCCTACATTGCCACTCACTGCCTATCCTAATTCAGGCCCTCCGATTCACACCACCCCGCGATGTTTTTCTCGTCCTACTAGTGAATGTAATTTAACACACTCCCATACAATGCGCACCACCACGCGATGTTTTTCAGAAACCTATCCTACATTGCCACTGCATGTTCCCTGACCTCCCCATGCTGAGCACCCCGCGGTGCTTTTCTCCATCCTACATTGCCACTCACTGCCTATCCTAATTCAGACCCTCCGATTCACACCACCCCATGATGTTTTTCTCACTCCGACTAGTGAATGTAATGTAACACACACCCATACAATGCGCACCACCCCGTGATGTTTTTCTCACTCCTACTAGTGAATGTAATGTAACACACACCCATACAATGCGCACCACCCCGCGATGTTTTTCAGAAATCTATCCTACATTGCCACTGCATGTTCCCTGACCTCCTCATGCTGACCACCCCGCGGTGCCTTTCGCCATCCTACATTGCCACTCACTGCCTATCCTAATTCAGACCCTCCGATTCACACCACCCCGTGATGTTTTTCTCATCCTACTAGTGAATGTAATTTAACACACACCCATACAATGCGCACCACCACCAGATGTTTTTCAGAAACCTATCCTACATTGCCACTGCATGTTCCCTGACCTCCCCTTGCTGACGAGCCCGCGGTGCTTTTCTCCATCCTACATTGCCACTCACTGCCTATCCTAATTCAGACCCTCCGATTCACACCACCCCATAATGTTTTTCTCATTCCTACTAGTGAATGTAATGTAACACACACCCATACAATGCACACCTCCCCGTGATGTTTTTCTCACTCCTACTAGTGAATGTAATGTAACACACACCATTACAATGCACACGACCCCGCGATGTTTTTCAGAAACCTATCCTACATTGCCACTGCATGTTCTCTGTCCTCTCCATGCTGACCACCCCTCTGTGCTTTTCTCCATCCTACATTGCCACTCACTGCCTATCCTAATTCAGAACCTCCGATTCACACCACCCCGTGATGTTTTTCTCACTCCTACTAGTGAATGTAATGTAACACACACCCATACAATGCGCACCACCCCGTGATGTTTTTCTCACTCCTACTAGTGAATGTAATGTAACACACACCCATACAATGCGCACCACCCCGCGATGTTTTTCAGAAACCTATCCTACATTGCCACTGCATGTTCCCTGACCTCCCCATGCTGACAACCCCGCGGTGCCTTTCGCCATCCTACATTGCCACTCACTGCCTATCCTAATTCAGACCCTCCGATTCACACCACCCCGCGAAGTTTTTCTCACTCCTACTAGTGAATGTAATGTAACACACACCCATACAATGCGCACCACTCCGTGATGTTTTTCTCACTCCTACTAGTGAATGTAATGTAACACACACCCATACAATGCGCACCACCCCGTGATGTTTTTCTCACTCCTACTAGTGAATGTAATGTGACACACACCCATACAATGCGCACCACCCCGTGATGTTTTTCTCACTCCTACTAGTGAATGTAATGTAACACACACCCATACAATGCACACCACCCCGCGATGTTTTTCAGAAACCTATCCTACATTGCCACTGCATGTTCCCTGACCTCCCCATGCTGACCACCCCGCGGTGATTTTATCCATCTTACATTACCACTCACTGCCTATCCTAATTCAGACCCTCCGATTCACACCACCCCGTGATGTTTTTCTCACTCCTACTAGTGAATGTAATGTGACACACACCCATACAATGCGCACCAACCCGAGATGTTTTTCTCACTCCTACTAGTGAATGTAATGTGACAGACACCCAGACAATGCGCACCACCCCGCGATGTTTTTCACAAACCTATCCTACATTGCCACTGCTTGTTCCCTGACCTCCCTATGCTGACCACCCCGCGGTGATTTTCTCCATCCTACATTGCCACTCACTGCCTATCCTAATTCAGACCCTCCGATTCACACCACCCCGCGATGTTTTTCTCATCCTACTAGTGAATGTAATTTAACACACTCCCATACAATGCGCACCACCACGCGATGTTTTTCAGAAACCTATCCTACATTGCCACTGCATGTTCCCTGACCTCCCCATGCTGAGCACCCCGCCGTGCTTTTCTCCATCCTACATTGCCACTCACTGCCTATCCTAATTCAGACCCTCCAATTCACACCACCCCATGATATTTTTCTCACTCCTACTAGTGAATTTAATGTAACACACACCCATACAATGCGCACCACCCCATGATGTTTTTCTCACTCCTACTAGTGAATGTAATGTAACACACACCCATACAATGCGCACCACCCCGCGATGTTTTTCAGAAACCTATCCTACATTGCCACTGCATGTTCCCTGACCTCCTCATGCTGACCACCCCGCGGTGCCTTTCGCCATCCTACATTGCCACTCACTGCCTATCCTAATTCAGACCCTCCCATTCACACCACCCCGTGATGTTTTTCTCATCCTACTAGTGAATGTAATTTAACACACACCCATACAATGCGCACCACCATGCGATGTTTTTCAGAAACCTATCCTACATTGCCACTGCATGTTCCCTGACCTCCCCATGCTGAGCACACCGCGGTGCTTTTCTCCATCCTACATTGCCACTCACTGCCTATCCTAATTCAGACCCTCCGATTCACACCACCCCGTGATGTTTTTCTCACTCCTACTAGTGAATGTAATGTAACACACACCCATACAATGCGCACCACCCCGTGATGTTTTTCTCACTCCTACTAGTGAAAGTAATGTAACACACACCCATACAATGCGCACCACCCCGTGATGTTATTCTCACTCCTACTAGTGAATGTAATGTAACACACACCCATACAATGCGCACCACCCCGTGATGTTTTTCTCACTCCTACTAGTGAATGTAATGTAACACACACCCATACAATGCGCACCACCCCGCGATGTTTTTCAGAAACCTATCCTACATTGCCACTGCATGTTCCCTGACCTCCCCATGCTGACCAGCCCGCGGTGCTTTTCTCCATCCTACATTGCCACTCACTGCCTATCCTAATTCAGACCCTCCGATTCACACCACCCCGTGATGTTTTTCTCATTCCTACTAGTGAATGTAATGTAACACACACCCATACAATGCGCACCACCCCGTGATGTTTTTCTCACTCCTACTAGTGAATGTAATGTAACACACACCATTACAATGCGCACCACCCCGTGATGTTTTTCTCACCCTACTAGTGAATGTAATGTAACACACCCCCATAAAATGCACACGACCCCGCGATGTTTTTCAGAAACCTATCCTACATTGCCACTGCATGTTCTCTGTCCTCTCCATGCTGACCACCCCTCAGTGCTTTTCTCCATCCTACAATGCCACTCACTGCCTATCCTAATTCAGACCCTCCGATTCACACCACCCCGTGATGTTTTTCTCACTCCTACTAGTGAATTTAATGTAACACACACTCATACAATGCGCACAACCCCGTGATGTTTTTCTCACTCCTACTAGTGAATGTAATGTAACACACACCCATACAATGCGCACCACCCCGCGATGTTTTTCAGAAACCTATCCTACATTGCCACTGCATGTTCCCTGACCTCCCCATGCTGACAACCCCGCGGTGCCTTTCGCCATCCTACATTGCCACTCACTGCCTATCCTAATTCAGACCCTCTGATTCACACCACCCCACGAAGTTTTTCTCACTCCTACTAGTGAATGTAATGTAACACACACCCATACAATGCGCACCACTCCGTGATGTTTTTCTCACTCCTACTAGTGAATGTAATGTAACACACACCCATACAATGCGCACCACCCCGTGATGTTTTTCTCACTCCTACTAGTGAATGTAATGTGACACACACCCATACAATGCGCACCAACCCGTGATGTTTTTCTCACTCCTACTAGTGAATGTAATGTAACACACACCCAGACAATGCGCACCACCCCGCGATGTTTTTCACAAACCTATACTACATTGCCACTGCTTGTTCCCTGACCTCCCCATGCTGACCACCCCGCGGTGATTTTCTCCATCCTACATTGCCACTCACTGCCTATCCTAATTCAGACCCTCCGATTCACACCACCCCGCGATGTTTTTCTCGTCCTACTAGTGAATGTAATTTAACACACTCCCATACAATGCGCACCACCACGCGATGTTTTTCAGAAACCTATCCTACATTGCCACTGCATGTTCCCTGACCTCCCCATGCTGAGCACCCCTCGGTGCTTTTCTCCATCCTACATTGCCACTCACTGCCTATCCTAATTCAGACCCTCCGATTCACACCACCCCATGATGTTTTTCTCACTCCGACTAGTGAATGTAATGTAACACACACCCATACAATGCGCACCACCCCGTGATGTTTTTTCTCACTCCTACTAGTGAATGTAATGTAACACACACCCATACAATGCGCACCACCCCGTGATGTTTTTCAGAAATCTATCCTACATTGCCACTGCATGTTCCCTGACCTCCTCATGCTGACCACCCCGCGGTGCCTTTCGCCATCCTACATTGCCACTCACTGCCTATCCTAATTCAGACCCTCCGATTCACACCACCCCGTGATGTTTTTCTCATCCTACTAGTGAATGTAATTTAACACACACCCATACAATGCGCACCACCACGCGATGTTTTTCAGAAACCTATCCTACATTGCCACTGCATGTTCCCTGTCCTCCCCATGCTGAGCACACCGCGGTGCTTTTCTCCATCCTACATTGCCACTCACTGCCTATCCTAATTTAGACCCTCCGATTCACACCACCCCGTGATGTTTTTCTCACTCCTATTTGTGAATGTAATGTAACACACACCCATACAATGCACACCTCTCCGTGATGTTTTTCTCACTCCTACTAGTGAAAGTAATGTAACACACACCCATACAATGCGCACCACCCTGTGATGTTTTTCTCACTCCTACTAGTGAATGTAATGTAACACACACCCATACAATGCGCACCACCCCGCGATGTTTTTCAGAAACTTATCCTACATTGCCACTGCATGTTCCCAGACCTCCCCATGCTGACCAGCCCGCGGTGCTTTTCTCCATCCTACATTGCCACTCACTGCCTATCCTAATTCAGACCCTCCGATTCACACCACCCCATGATGTTTTTCTCATTCCTACTAGTGAATGTAATGTAACACACACCCATACAATGCACACCTCCCCGTGATGTTTTTCTCACTCCTACTAGTGAATGTAATGTAACACAAACCATTACAATGCGCACCACCCCGTGAGGTTTTTCTCACCCTACTAGTGAATGTAATGTAACACACACCCATACAATGCACACGACCCCGCGATGTTTTTTAGAAACCTATCCTACATTGCCAATGCATGTTCTGTGTCCTCTTCATGCTGACCACCCCTCAGTGCTTTTCTCCATCCTACATTGCCACTCACTGCCTATCCTAATTCAGACCCTCCGATTCACACCACCCCGTGATGTTTTTCTCACTCCTACTAGTGAATGTAATGTAACACACACCCATACAATGCGCACCACCCCGTGATGTTTTTCTCACTCCTACTAGTGAATGTAATGTAACACACACCCATACAATGCGCACCACCCCGTGATGTTTTTCTCACTCCTACTAGTGAATGTAATGTGACACACACCCATACAATGCGCACCACCCCGCGATGTTTTTCAGAAACCTATCCTACATTGCCACTGCATGTTCCCTGACCTCCCCATGCTGACCAGCCCGCGGTGCTTTTCTCCATCCTACATTGCCACTCACTGCCTATCCTAATTCAGACCCTCCAATTCACACCACCCCGTGATGTTTTTCTCACTCCTACTAGTGAATGTAATTTAACACACACCCATACAATGCGCACCACCATGCGATGTTTTTCAGAAACCTATCCTACATTGCCACTGCATGTTCCCTGACCTCCCCATGCTGAGCACACCGCGGTGCTTTTCTCCATCCTACATTGCCACTCACTGCCTATCCTAATTCAGACCCTCCGATTCACACCACCCCGTGATGTTTTTCTCACTCCTACTAGTGAATGTAATGTAACACACACCCATACAATGCGCACCACCCCGTGATGTTTTTCTCACTCCTACTAGTGAAAGTAATGTAACACACACCCATACAATGCGCACCACCCCGTGATGTTATTCTCACTCCTACTAGTGAATGTAATGTAACACACACCCATACAATGCGCACCACCCCGTGATGTTTTTCTCACTCCTACTAGTGAATGTAATGTAACACACACCCATACAATGCGCACCACCCCGCGATGTTTTTCAGAAACCTATCCTACATTGCCACTGCATGTTCCCTGACCTCCCCATGCTGACCAGCCCGCGGTGCTTTTCTCCATCCTACATTGCCACTCACTGCCTATCCTAATTCAGACCCTCCGATTCACACCACCCCGTGATGTTTTTCTCATTCCTACTAGTGAATGTAATGTAACACACACCCATACAATGCGCACCACCCCGTGATGTTTTTCTCACTCCTACTAGTGAATGTAATGTAACACACACCATTACAATGCGCACCACCCCGTGATGTTTTTCTCACCCTACTAGTGAATGTAATGTAACACACCCCCATAAAATGCACACGACCCCGCGATGTTTTTCAGAAACCTATCCTACATTGCCACTGCATGTTCTCTGTCCTCTCCATGCTGACCACCCCTCAGTGCTTTTCTCCATCCTACAATGCCACTCACTGCCTATCCTAATTCAGACCCTCCGATTCACACCACCCCGTGATGTTTTTCTCACTCCTACTAGTGAATTTAATGTAACACACACTCATACAATGCGCACAACCCCGTGATGTTTTTCTCACTCCTACTAGTGAATGTAATGTAACACACACCCATACAATGCGCACCACCCCGCGATGTTTTTCAGAAACCTATCCTACATTGCCACTGCATGTTCCCTGACCTCCCCATGCTGACAACCCCGCGGTGCCTTTCGCCATCCTACATTGCCACTCACTGCCTATCCTAATTCAGAACTTCTGATTCACACCACCCCACGAAGTTTTTCTCACTCCTACTAGTGAATGTAATGTAACACACACCCATACAATGCGCACCACTCCGTGATGTTTTTCTCACTCCTACTAGTGAATGTAATGTAACACACACCCATACAATGCGCACCACCCCGTGATGTTTTTCTCACTCCTACTAGTGAATGTAATGTGACACACACCCATACAATGCGCACCAACCCGTGATGTTTTTCTCACTCCTACTAGTGAATGTAATGTAACACACACCCAGACAATGCGCACCACCCCGCGATGTTTTTCACAAACCTATACTACATTGCCACTGCTTGTTCCCTGACCTCCCCATGCTGACCACCCCGCGGTGATTTTCTCCATCCTACATTGCCACTCACTGCCTATCCTAATTCAGACCCTCCGATTCACACCACCCCGCGATGTTTTTCTCGTCCTACTAGTGAATGTAATTTAACACACTCCCATACAATGCGCACCACCACGCGATGTTTTTCAGAAACCTATCCTACATTGCCACTGCATGTTCCCTGACCTCCCCATGCTGAGCACCCCGCGGTGCTTTTCTCCATCCTACATTGCCACTCACTGCCTATCCTAATTCAGACCCTCCGATTCACACCACCCCATGATGTTTTTCTCACTCCGACTAGTGAATGTAATGTAACACACACCCATACAATGCGCACCACCCCGTGATGTTTTTTCTCACTCCTACTAGTGAATGTAATGTAACACACACCCATACAATGCGCACCACCCCGTGATGTTTTTCAGAAATCTATCCTACATTGCCACTGCATGTTCCCTGACCTCCTCATGCTGACCACCCCGCGGTGCCTTTCGCCATCCTACATTGCCACTCACTGCCTATCCTAATTCAGACCCTCCGATTCACACCACCCCGTGATGTTTTTCTCATCCTACTAGTGAATGTAATTTAACACACACCCATACAATGCGCACCACCACGCGATGTTTTTCAGAAACCTATCCTACATTGCCACTGCATGTTCCCTGTCCTCCCCATGCTGAGCACACCGCGGTGCTTTTCTCCATCCTACATTGCCACTCACTGCCTATCCTAATTTAGACCCTCCGATTCACACCACCCCGTGATGTTTTTCTCACTCCTATTTGTGAATGTAATGTAACACACACCCATACAATGCACACCTCTCCGTGATGTTTTTCTCACTCCTACTAGTGAAAGTAATGTAACACACACCCATACAATGCGCACCACCCTGTGATGTTTTTCTCACTCCTACTAGTGAATGTAATGTAACACACACCCATACAATGCGCACCACCCCGCGATGTTTTTCAGAAACTTATCCTACATTGCCACTGCATGTTCCCAGACCTCCCCATGCTGACCAGCCCGCGGTGCTTTTCTCCATCCTACATTGCCACTCACTGCCTATCCTAATTCAGACCCTCCGATTCACACCACCCCATGATGTTTTTCTCATTCCTACTAGTGAATGTAATGTAACACACACCCATACAATGCACACCTCCCCGTGATGTTTTTCTCACTCCTACTAGTGAATGTAATGTAACACAAACCATTACAATGCGCACCACCCCGTGAGGTTTTTCTCACCCTACTAGTGAATGTAATGTAACACACACCCATACAATGCACACGACCCCACGATGTTTTTTAGAAACCTATCCTACATTGCCAATGCATGTTCTGTGTCCTCTTCATGCTGACCACCCCTCAGTGCTTTTCTCCATCCTACATTGCCACTCACTGCCTATCCTAATTCAGACCCTCCGATTCACACCACCCCGTGATGTTTTTCTCACTCCTACTAGTGAATGTAATGTAACACACACCCATACAATGCGCACCACCCCGTGATGTTTTTCTCACTCCTACTAGTGAATGTAATGTAACACACACCCATACAATGCGCACCACCCCGTGATGTTTTTCTCACTCCTACTAGTGAATGTAATGTGACACACACCCATACAATGCGCACCACCCCGCGATGTTTTTCAGAAACCTATCCTACATTGCCACTGCATGTTCCCTGACCTCCCCATGCTGACCAGCCCGCGGTGCTTTTCTCCATCCTACATTGCCACTCACTGCCTATCCTAATTCAGACCCTCCGATTCACACCACCCCGTGATGTTTTTCTCACTCCTACTAGTGAATGTAATGTAACACACACCCATACAATGCGCACCACCCCGTGATGATTTTCTCACTCCGAATAGTGAATGTAATGTAACACACACCCATACAAAGCGCACCACCCCGTGATGTTTTTCTCACTCCTACTAGTGAATGTAATGTAACACACACCCATACAATGCGCACCACCCCGCGATGTTTTTCAGAAACCTATCCTACTTTGCCATTGCATGTTCCCTGACCTCCCCATGCTGACCACCCCGCGGTGATTTTATCCATCCTACATTGCCACTCACTGCCTATCCTAATTCAGACCCTCCGATTCACACCACCCCGTGATTTTTTTTCTCACTCCAACTAGTGAATGTAATGTGACACACACCCATACAATGCGCACCACCCCGTGATGTTTTTCTCACTCCTACTAGTGAATGTAATGTAACACACACCCATACAATGCGCAAGACCCCGCGATGTTTTTCACAAACCTATCCTACATTGCCAATGCTTGTTCCCTGACCTGCCCATGCTGACCACCCCGCGGTGCTTTTCTCCATCCTACATTGCCACTCACTGCCTATTATAATTCAGACCCTCCGATTCACACCACCCCGTGATGTTTTTCTCACTCCTACTAGTGAATGTAATGTAACACACACCCATACAATGCGCACCACCCCGTGATGTTTTTCTCACTCCTACTAGTGAATGTAATGTAACACACACCCATACAATGCGCACCACCCCGCGATGTTTTTCAGAAACCTATCCTACATTGCCACTGCATGTTCCCTGACCTCCTCATGCTGACCACCCCGCGGTGCCTTTCGCCATCCTACATTGCCACTCACTGCCTATCCTAATTCAGACCCTCCGATTCACACCACATCGTGATGTTTTTCTCACTCCTACTACTGAATGTAATGTAACACACACCCATACAATGCGCACCACCCCGTGATGATTTTCTCACTCCGAATAGTGAATGTAATGTAACACACACCCATACAATGCGCACCACCCCGTGATGTTTTTCTCACTCCTACTAGTGAATGTAATGTAACACACACCCATACAATGCACACCACCCCGCGATGTTTTTCAGAAACCTATCCTACATTGCCACTGCATGTTCCCAGACCTCCCCATGCTGACCACCCCGCGGTGCTTTTCTCCATCCTACATTGCCACTCACTGCCTATTATAATTCAGACCCTCCGATTCACACCACCCCGTGATATTTTTCTCACTCCTACTAGTGAATGTAATGTAACACACACCCATACAATGCGCACCACCCCGTGATGTTTTTCTCACTCCTACTAGTGAATGTAATGTAACACACACCCATACAATGCGCACCACCCCGCGATGTTTTTCAGAAACCTATCCTACATTGCCACTGCATGTTCCCTGACCTCCTCATGCTGACCACCCCGCGGTGCCTTTCGCCATCCTACATTGCCACTCACTGCCTATCCTAATTCAGACCCTCCGATTCACACCACCCCGCGATGTTTTTCTCATCCTACTAGTGAATGTAATTTAACACACACCCATACAATGCGCACCACCACGCGATGTTTTTCAGAAACCTATCCTACATTGCCACTGCATGTTCCCTGACCTCCCCATGCTGAGCACACCGCGGTGCTTTTCTCCATCCTACATTGCCACTCACTGCCTATCCTAATTCAGACCCTCCGATTTACAACACCCCGTGATGTTTTTCTCACTCCTACTAGTGAATGTAATGTAACACACACCCATAGAATGCGCACCACTCCGTGATGTTTTTCTCACTCCTAATAGTGAATGTAATGTAACACACACCCATACAATGCGCACCACCCCGTGATGTTTTTCTCACTCCTACTAGAGAATGTAATGTAACACACACCCATACAATGCGCACCACCCCGCCATGTTTTTCAGAAACCTATCCTACATTGCCACTGCATGTTCCCTGTCCTCCCCATGCTGACCACCCCTCAGTGCTTTTCTCCATCCTACATTGCCACTCACTGCCTATCCTAATTCAGACCCTCCCATTCACACCACCCCGTGATGTTTTTCTCACTCCTACTAGTGAATGTAATTTAACACACACCCATACAATGCGCACCACCCCGCGATGTTTTTCAGAAACCTATCCGACATTGCCACTGCATGTTCCCTGACCTCCCCATGCTGACCACCCCGCGGTGCTTTTCTCCATCCTACATTGCCGCTCACTGCCTATCCTAATGCAGACCCTCCGATTCACACCACCCCGTGATGTTTTTCTCACTCCTACTAGTGAATGTAATGTAACACACACCCATACAATGCGCACCACCCCGTGATGTTTTTCTCACTCCTACTAGTGAATGTAATGTAACACACACCCATACAATGCGCACCACCCCATGATGTTTTTCTCACTCCTACTAGTGAATGTAATGTAACACACACCCATACAATGCGCACCACCCCGCGATGTTTTTCAGAAACCTGTCCTACATTGTCACTGCATGTTCCCTGACCTCCCCATGCTGACCAGCCCGCGGTGCTTTTCTCCATCCTACATTGCCACTCACTGCCTATCCTAATTCAGAACCTCGGATTCACACCACCCCGTGATGTTTTTCTCATTCCTACTAGTGAATGTAATGTAACACACACCCATACAATGCGCACCACCCCGTGATGTTTTTCTCACCCTACTAGTGAATGTAATGTAACACACCCCCATACAATGCACACGACCCCGCGATGTTTTTCAGAATCCTATCCTACATTGCCACTGCATGTTCTCTGTCCTCTCCATGCTGACCACCCCTCAATGCTTTTCTCCACCTACAATGCCACTCACTGCCTATCCTAATTCAGACCCTCCGATTCACACCACCCCGTGATGTTTTTCTCACTCCTACTAGTGAATTTAATGTAACACACACCCATACAATGCGCACCACCCCGTGATGTTTTTCTCACTCCTACTAGTGAATGTAATGTAACACACACCCATACAATGCGCACCACCCCGCGATGTTTTTCAGAAACCTATTCTACATTGCCACTGCATGTTCCCTGACCTCCCCATGCTGACAACCCCGCGGTGCCTTTCGCCATCCTACATTGCCACTCACTGCCTATCCTAATTCAGACCCTCTGATTCACACCACCCCACGAAGTTTTTCTCACTCCTACTAGTGAATGTAATGTAACACACACCCATACAATGCGCACCACTCCGTGATGTTTTTCTCACTCCTACTAGTGAATGTAATGTAACACACACCCAGACAATGCGCACCACCCCGCGATGTTTTTCACAAACCTATCCTACATTGCCACTGCTTGTTCCCTGACCTCCCCATGCTGACCACCCCGCGGTGATTTTCTCCATCCTACATTGCCACTCACTGCCTATCCTAATTCAGACCCTCCGATTCACACCACCCCACAATGTTTTTCTCATCCTAATAGTGAATGTAATTTAACACACTCCCATAAAATGCGCACCACCACGCGATGTTTTTCAGAAACCTATCCTACATTGCCACTGCATGTTCCCTGACCTCCCCATGCTGAGCACCCCGCGGTGCTTTTCTCCATCCTACATTGCCACTCACTGCCTATCCTAATTCAGACCCTCTGATTCACACCACCCCATGATGTTTTTCTCACTCCGACTAGTGAATGTAATGTAACACACACCCATACAATGCGCACCACCCCGTGATGTTTTTCTCACTCCTACTAGTGAATGTAATGTAACACACACCCATACAATGCGCACCACCCCGCGATGTTTTTCAGAAATCTATCCTACATTGCCACTGCATGTTCCCTGACCTCCTCATGCTGACCACCCAGCGGTGCCTTTCGCCATCCTACATTGCCACTCACTGCCTATCCTAATTCAGACCCTCCGATTCACACCAACCCGTGATGTTTTTCTCATCCTACTAGTGAATGTAATTTAACACACACCCATACAATGCGCACCACCACGCGATGTTTTTCAGAAACCTATCCTACATTGCCACTGCATGTTCCCTGACCTCCCCATGCTGAGCACACCGCGGTGCTTTTCTCCATCCTACATTGCCACTCACTGCTTATGCTAATTCAGACCCTCCGATTCACACCACCCCGTGATGTTTTTCTCACTCCTACTAGTGAATGTAATGTAACACACACCCATACAATGCACACCTCTCCGTGATGTTTTTCTCACTCTTACTAGTGAAAGTAATGTAACACACACCCATACAATGCGCACCACCCTGTGATGTTTTTCTCACTCCTACTAGTGAATGTAATGTAACACACACCCATACAATGTGCACCACTCCGTGATGTTTTTCTCACTCCTACTAGTGAATGTAATGTAACACACACCCATACAATGCGCACCACCCCGCGATGTTTTTCAGAAACCTATCCTACATTGCCACTGCATGTTCCCTGACCTCCCCATGCTGACAACCCCGCGGTGCCTTTCGCCATCCTACATTGCCACTCACTGCCTATCCTAATTCAGACCCTCCGATTCACACCACCCCGCGAAGTTTTTCTCACTCCTACTAGTGAATGTAATGTAACACACACCCATACAATGCGCAACACTCCGTGATGTTTTTCTCACTCCTACTAGTGAATGTAATGTAACACACACCCATACAATGCGCACCACGCCGTGATGTTTTTCTCACTCCTACTAGTGAATGTAATGTGACACACACCCATACAATGCGCACCACCCCGCGATGTTTTTCAGAAACCTATCCTACATTGCCACTGCATGTTCCCTGACCTCCCCATGCTGACCACCCCGCAGTGATTTTATTCATCCTACATTGCCACTCAATGCCTATCCTAATTCAGACCCTCCGATTCACACCACCCCGTGATTTTTTTCTCACTCCTACTAGTGAATGTAATTTGACACACACCCATACAATGCGCACCACCCCGTGATGTTTTTCTCACTCCTACTAGTGAATGTAATGTAACACACACCCATACAATGCGCAAGACCCCGCGATGTTTTTCACAAAACTATCCTACATTGCCAATGCTTGTTCCCTGACCTGCCCATGCTGACCACCCCGCGGTGCTTTTCTCCATCCTACATTGCCACTCATTGCCTATTATAATTCAGACCCTCCGATTCACACCACCCCGTGATGTTTTTCTCACTCCTACTAGTGAATGTAATGTAACACACACCCATACAATGCGCACCACCCCGTGATGTTTTTCTCACTCCTACTAGTGAATGTAATGTAACACACACCCATACAATGCGCACCACCCTGCGATGTTTTTCAGAAACCTATCCAACATTGCCACTGCATGTTCGCTGACCTCCTCATGCTGACCACCCCGCGGTGCCTTTCGCCATCCTACATTGCCACTCACTGCCTATCCTAATTCAGACCCTCCGATTCACACCACATCGTGATGTTTTTCTCACTCCTACTAGTGAATGTAATGTAACACACACCCATACAATGCGCACCACCCCGTGATGTTTTTCTCACTCCTACTAGTGAATGTAATGTAACACACACCCATACAATGCGCACCACCCCGCGATGTTTTTCAGAAATCTATCCTACATTGCCACTGCATGTTCCCTGACCTCCTCATGCTGACCACCCCGCGGTGCCTTTCGCCATCCTACATTGCCACTCACTGCCTATCCTAATTCAGACCCTCCGATTCACACCACCCCGTGATGTTTTTCTCACTCCTACTAGTGAATGTAATGTAACACACACCCATACAATGCGCACCACCCCGTGATGTTTTTCTCACTCCTACTAGTGAATGTAATGTAACACACACCCATACAATGCGCACCACCCCGCGATGTTTTTCAGAAACCTATCCTACATTGCCACTGCATGTTCCCTGACCTCCTCATGCTGACCACCCCGCGGTGCCTTTTGCCATCCTACATTGCCACTCACTGCCTATCCTAATTCAGACCCTCCGATTCACACCACATCGTGATGTTTTTCTCACTCCTACTAGTGAATGTAATGTAACACACACGCATACAATGCGCACCACCCCGTGATGATTTTCCCACTCCGAATAGTGAATGTAATGTAACACACACCCATACAATGCGCACCACCCCGTGATGTTTTTCTCACTCCTACTAGTGAATGTAATGTAACACACACCCATACAATGCGCACCACCCCGTGATGTTTTTCTCACTCCTACTAGTGAATGTAATGTAACACACACCCATACAATGCACACCACCCCGCGATGTTTTTCAGAAACCTATCCTACATTGCCACTGCATGTTCCCTGACCTCCCCATGCTGACCACCCCGCGGTGCTTTTCTCCATCCTACATTGCCACTCACTGCCTATTATAATTCAGACCCTCCGATTCACACCATCCCGTGATATTTTTCTCACTCCTACTAGTGAATGTAATGTAACACACACCCATACAATGCGCACCACTCCGTGATGTTTTTCTCACTCCTACTAGTGAATGTAATGTAACACACACCCATACAATGCGCACCACCCCGTGATGTTTTTCTCACTCCTACTAGTGAATGTAATGTGACACACACCCATACAATGCGCACCACCCCGCGATGTTTTTCAGAAACCTATCCTACATTGCCACTGCATGTTCCCTGACCTCCCCATGCTGACCACCCCGCGGTGATTTTATCCATCCTACATTGCCACTCACTGCCTATCCTAATTCAGACCCTCCGATTCACACCACCCCGTGATTTTTTTCTCACTCCTACTAGTGAATGTAATGTGACACACACCCATACAATGCGCACCACCCCGTGATGTTTTTCTCACTCCTACTAGTGAATGTAATGTAACACACACCCATACAATGCACACCACCCCGCGATGTTTTTCAGAAACCTATCCTACATTGCCACTGCATGTTCCCTGACCTCCCCATGCTGACCACCCCGCGGTGCTTTTCTCCATCCTACATTGCCACTCACTGCCTATTATAATTCAGACCCTCCGATTCACACCACCCCGTGATGTTTTTCTCACTCCTACTAGTGAATGTAATGTAACACACACCTATACAATGCGCACCACCCCGCGATGTTTTTCAGAAACCTATCCTACATTGCCACTGCATGTTCCCTGACCTCCTCATGCTGACCACCCCGCGGTGCCTTTCGCCATCCTACATTGCCACTCACTGCCTATCCTAATTCAGACCCTCCGATTCACACCACATCGTGATGTTTTTCTCACTCCTACTAGTGAATGTAATGTAACACACACCCATACAATGCGCACCACCCCGTGATGATTTTCTCACTCCGAATAGTGAATGTAATGTAACACACACCCATACAATGCGCACCACCCCGTGATGTTTTTCTCACTCCTACTAGTGAATGTAATGTAACACACACCCATACAATGCACACCACCCCGCGATGTTTTTCAGAAACCTATCCTACATTGCCACTGCATGTTCCCTGACCTCCCCATGCTGACCACCCCGCGGTGCTTTTCTCCATCCTACATTGCCACTCACTGCCTATTATAATTAAGACCCTCCGATTCACACCACCCCGTGATATTTTTCTCACTCCTACTAGTGAATGTAATGTAACACACACCCATACAATGCGCACCACCCCGCGATATTTTTCAGAAACCTATCCTACATTGCCACTGCATGTTCCCTGACCTCCTCATGCTGACCACCCCGCGGTGCCTTTCGCCATCCTACATTGCCACTCACTGCCTATCCTAATTCAGACCCTCCGATTCACACCACCCCGCGATGTTTTTCTCATCCTACTAGTGAATGTAATTTAACACACACCCATACAATGCGCACCACCACGCGATGTTTTTCAGAAACCTATCCTACATTGCCACTGCATGTTAACTGACCTCCCCATGCTGACCACCCCGCGGTGCTTTTCTCCATCCTACATTGCCACTCACTGCCTATTATAATTCAGACCCTCCGATTCACACCACCCCGTGATATTTTTCTCACTCCTACTAGTGAATGTAATGTAACACACACCCATACAATGCGCACCACCCCGCGATGTTTTTCAGAAACCTATCCTACATTGCCACTGCATGTTCCCTGACCTCCTCATGCTGACCACCCCGCGGTGCCTTTCGCCATCCTACATTGCCACTCACTGCCTATCCTAATTCAGACCCTCCGATTCACACCACCCCGCGATGTTTTTCTCATCCTACTAGTGAATGTAATTTAACACACACCCATACAATGCGCACCACCACGCGATGTTTTTCAGAAACCTATCCTACATTGCCACTGCATGTTCCCTGACCTCCCCATGCTGAGCACACCGCGGTGCTTTTCTCCATCCTACATTGCCACTCACTGCCTATCCTAATTCAGACCCTCCGATTTACACCACCCCGTGATGTTTTTCTCACTCCTACTAGTGAATGTAATGTAACACACACCCATACAATGCGCACCACTCCGTGATGTTTTTCTCACTCCTAATAGTGAATGTAATGTAACACACACCCATACAATGCGCACCACCCCGTGATGTTTTTCTCACTCCTACTAGAGAATGTAATGTAACACACACCCATACAATGCGCACCACCCCGCCATGTTTTTCAGAAACCTATCCTACATTGCCACTGCATGTTCCCTGTCCTCCCCATGCTGACCACCCCTCAGTGCTTTTCTCCATCCTACATTGCCACTCACTGCCTATCCTAATTCAGACCCTCCCATTCACACCACCCCGTGATGTTTTTCTCACTCCTACTAGTGAATGTAATTTAACACACACCCATACAATGCGCACCACCCCGCGATGTTTTTCAGAAACCTATCCGACATTGCCACTGCATGTTCCCTGATCTCCCCATGCTGACCACCCCGCGGTGCTTTTCTCAATCCTACATTGCCGCTCACTGCCTATCCTAATGCAGACCCTCCGATTCACACCACCCCGTGATGTTTTTCTCACTCCTACTAGTGAATGTAATGTAACACACACCCATACAATGCGCACCTCCCCATGATGTTTTTCTCACTCCTACTAGTGAATGTAATGTAACACACACCCATACAATGCGCACCACCCCATGATGTTTTTCTCACTCCTACTAGTGAATGTAATGTAACACACACGCATACAATGCGCACCACCCCGCGATGTTTTTCAGAAACCTATCCTACATTGCCACTGCATGTTCCCTGACCTCCCCATGCTGACCAGCCCGTGGTACTTTTCTCCATCCTACATTGCCACTCACTGCCTGTCCTAATTCAGAACCTCCGATTCACATCACCCCGTGATGTTTTTCTCACTCCTACTAGTGAATGTAATGTAACACACACCCATACAATGCGCACCACCCCGTGATGTTTTTCTCACTCATACTAGTGAATGTAATGTAACACACACCCATACAATGCACACCACCCCGCGATGTTTTTCAGAAACCTATCCTACATTGCCACTGCATGTTCCCTGACCTCCCCATGCTGACCACCCCGCGGTGATTTTATCCATCCTACATTGCCACTCACTGCCTATCCTGATTCAGACCCTCCGATTCACACCACCCCGTGATGTTTTTCTCACTCCTACTAGTGAATGTAATGTGACACACACCCATACAATGCGCACCAACCCGTGATGTTTTTCTCACTCCTACTAGTGAATGTAATGTAACACACACCCAGACAATGCACACCACCCCGCGATGTTTTTCACAAACCTATCCTACATTGCCACTGCATGTTCCCTGACCTCCCCATGCTGACCACCCCGCGGTGATTTTCTCCATCCTACATTGCCACTCACTGCCTATCCTAATTCAGACCCTCCGATTCACACCACCCCGTGATGTTTTTCTCACTCCTACTGGTGAATGTAATGTAACACACACCCATACAATGCGCACCACCCCGTGATGTTTTTCTCACTCCTACTAGTGAAATTAATGTAACACACACCCATACAATGCGCACCACCCCGCGATGTTTTTCAGAAACCTATCCTACATTGCCACTGCATGTTCCCTGACCTCCTCATGCTGATCACCCCGCGGTGCCTTTCGCCATCCTACATTGCCACTCACTGCCTATCCTAATTGAGACCCTCCGATTCACACCACCCCGCGATGTTTTTCTCATCCTACTAGTGAATGGAATTTATTACACTCCCATAAAATGCGCACCACCACGCGATGCTTTTCAGAAACATATCCTACATTGCCAGTGCATGTTCCCTGACCTCCCCATGCTGAGCACCCCGCGGTGCTTTTCTCCATCCTACATTGCCACTCACTGCCTATCCTAATTCAGACCCTCCGATTCACACCACCCCGTGATGTTTTTCTCACTCCTACTAGTGAATGTAATGTAACACACACCCATACAATGCGCACCTCCCCGTGATGTTTTTCTCACTCCTACTAGTGAATGTAATGTAACACACACCCATACAATGCGCACCACACCGCGATGTTTTTCAGAAACCTATCCTAAATTGCCACTGCATGTTCCCTGACCTCCCCATGCTGACCAGCCCGCGGTGCTTTTCTCCATCCTACATTGCCACTCACTGCCTATCCTAATTCAGACCCTCCGATTCACACCACCCCGTGATGTTTTTCTCATTCCTACTAGTGAATGTAATGTAACACACACCCATACAATGCACACCACCCCGTGATGTTTTTCTCACTCCTACTAGTGAATGTAATGTAACACACACCATTACAATGCGCACCACCCCGTGATGTTTTTCTCACTCCTACTAGTGAATGTAATGTAACACACACCCATACAATGCACATGACCCCGTGATATTTTTCAGAAACCTATCCTGCATTGCCACTGCATGTTCTCTGTCCTCCCCATGCTGACCACCCCTCAGTGCTTTTCTCCATCCTACATTGCCACTCACTGCCTATCCTAATTCAGACCCTCCGATTCACACCACCCCGTGATGTTTTTCTCACTCCTACTAGTGAATGTAATGTAACACACACCCATACAATGCGCACAAACCCGTGATGTTTTTCTCACTCCTACTAGTGAATGTAATGTAACACACACCCATACAATGCTTACCACCCCGCGATGTTTTTCCGAAACCTATCCTACATTGCCACTGCATGTTCTCTTTCCTCCCCATGCTGACCACCCCTCAGTGCTCTTCTCCATCCTAAATTGCCACTCACTGCCTATCCTAATTCAGACCATCCCATTCACACCACCCCGTGATGTTTTTCTCACTCCTACTAGTGAATGTAATTTAACACACACCCATACAATGCGCACCACCCCGCGATGTTTTTCAGAAACCTATCCTACATTGCCACTGCATGTTCCCTGACCTCCCCATGCTGACCACCCCGCGGTGCTTTTCTCCATCCTACATTGCCACTCACTGCCTATCCTAATGCAGACCCTCCGATTCACACCACCCCGTGATGTTTTTCTCACTCCTACTAGTGAATGTAATGTAACACACACCCATACAATGCGCACCACCCCGTGATGTTTATCTCACTCCTACTAGTGAATGTAATGTAACACACACCCATACAATGCGCACCACCCCGTGATGTTTTTCTCACTCCTATAGTGAATGTAATGTAACACACACGCATACAATGCGCACCACCCCGCGATGTTTTTCAGAAACCTATCCTACATTGCCACTGCATGTTCCCTGACCTCCCCATGCTGACCACCCCGCGGTGATTTTATCCATCCTACATTGCCACTCACTGCCTATCCTAATTCAGACTCTCTGATTCACACCACCCGGTGATTTTTTTCTCACTCCTACTAGTGAATGTAATGTGACACACACCCATACAATGCGCACCACCCCGTGATGTTTTTCTCACTCCTACTAGTGAATGTAATGTAACACACACCCATACAATGCGCACCACCCCGCGATGTTTTTCACAAACCTATCCTACATTGCCAATGCTTTTTCCCTGACCTCCCCATGCTGACCACCCCGCGGTGCTTTTCTCCATCCTACATTGCCACTCACTGCCTATTATAATTCAGACCCTCCGATTCACACCACCCCGTGATGTTTTTCTCACTCCTACTAGTGAATGTAATGTAACACACACCCATACAATGCGCACCACCCCGCGATGTTTTTCAGAAACCTATCCTACATTGCCACTGCATGTTCCATGACCTCCTCATGCTGACCACCCCGCGGTGCCTTACGCCATCCTACATTGCCACTCACTGCCTATCCTAATTCAGACCCTCCGATTCACACCACCCGCGATGTTTTTCTCATCCTACTAGTGAATGTAATGTAACACACACGCATACAATGCTCACCACCCCGCGATGTTTTTCAGAAACCTATCCTACATTGCCACTGCATGTTCCCTGACCTCCCCATGCTGACCACCCCGCGGTACTTTTCTCCATCCTACATTGCCACTCACTGCCTGTCCTAATTCAGAACCTCCGATTCACACCACCCCGTGATGTTTTTCTCACTCCTACTAGTGAATGTAATGTAACACACACCCATACAATGCGCACCACCCCGTGATGTTTTTCTCACTCCTACTAGTGAATGTAATGTAACACACACGCATACAATGCACACCACCCCGCGATGCTTTTCAGAAACCTATCCTACATTGCCACTGCATGTTCCCTGACCTCCCCATGCTGACCACCCCCGGTGATTTTATCCATCCTACATTGCCACTCACTGCCTATCCTAATTCAGACCCTCCGATTCACACCACCCCGTGATGTGTTTCTCACTCCTACTAGTGAATGTAATGTGACACACACCCATACAATGCGCACCAACCCGTGATGTTTTTCGAACTCCTACTAGTGAATGTAATGTAACACACACCCAGACAATGCGCACCACCCCGCGATGTTTTTCACAAACTTATCCTACATTGCCACTGCTTGTTCCCTGACCTCCCCATGCTGACAACCCCGCGGTGATTTTCTCCACCCTACATTGCCACTCACTGCCTATGCTAATTCAGACCCTCCGATTCACACCACCACGTGATGTTTTTCTCACTCCTACTAGTGAATGTAATGTAACACACACCCATACAATGCGCACCACCCCGTGATGTTTTTCTCACTCCTACTAGTGAAAGTAATGTAAGACACACCCATACAATGCGCACCACCCCGCGATGTTTTTCAGAAACCTATCCTACATTGCCACAGCATGTTCCCTGACCTCCTCATGCTGACCAACCCGCGGTGCCTTTCGCCATCCTACATTGCCACTCACTGCCTATCCTAATTCAGACCCTCCGATTCACACCACCCCGCGATGTTTTTCTCATCCTACTAGTGAATGTAATTTAACACACTCCCATACAATGCGCACCACCACGCGATGTTTTTCAGAAACCTATCCTACATTGCCACTGCATGTTCCCTTACCTCCCCATGCTGAGCACCCCGCGGTGCTTTTCTCCATCCTACATTGCCACTCACTGCCTATCCTAATTCAGACCCTCCGATTCACACCACCCCGTGATGTTTTTCACACTCCTACTAGTGAATGTAATGTAACACACACCCATACAATGCGCACCACTCCGTGATGTTTTTCTCACTCCTACTAGTGAATGTAATGTAACACACACCCATACAATGCGCACCACCCCGTGATGTTTTTCTCACTCCTACTAGTGAATGTAATGTAACACACACCCATACAATGCACATGACCCCGTGATATTTTTCAGAAACCTATCCTGCATTGCCACTGCATGTTCTCTGTCCTCCCCATGCTGACCACCCCTCAGTGCTTTTCTCCATCCTACATTGCCACTCACTGCCTATCCTAATTCAGACCCTCCGATTCACACCACCCCGTGATGTTTTTCTCACTCCTACTAGTGAATGTAATGTAACACACACCCATACAATGCGCACAAACCCGTGATGTTTTTCTCACTCCTACTAGTGAATGTAATGTAACACACACCCATACAATGCTTACCACCCCGCGATGTTTTTCCGAAACCTATCCTACATTGCCACTGCATGTTCTCTTTCCTCCCCATGCTGACCACCCCTCAGTGCTCTTCTCCATCCTAAATTGCCACTCACTGCCTATCCTAATTCAGACCATCCCATTCACACCACCCCGTGATGTTTTTCTCACTCCTACTAGTGAATGTAATTTAACACACACCCATACAATGCGCACCACCCCGCGATGTTTTTCAGAAACCTATCCTACATTGCCACTGCATGTTCCCTGACCTCCCCATGCTGACCACCCCGCGGTGCTTTTCTCCATCCTACATTGCCACTCACTGCCTATCCTAATGCAGACCCTCCGATTCACACCACCCCGTGATGTTTTTCTCACTCCTACTAGTGAATGTAATGTAACACACACCCATACAATGCGCACCACCCCGTGATGTTTATCTCACTCCTACTAGTGAATGTAATGTAACACACACCCATACAATGCGCACCACCCCGTGATGTTTTTCTCACTCCTATAGTGAATGTAATGTAACACACACGCATACAATGCGCACCACCCCGCGATGTTTTTCAGAAACCTATCCTACATTGCCACTGCATGTTCCCTGACCTCCCCATGCTGACCACCCCGCGGTGATTTTATCCATCCTACATTGCCACTCACTGCCTATCCTAATTCAGACTCTCTGATTCACACCACCCGGTGATTTTTTTCTCACTCCTACTAGTGAATGTAATGTGACACACACCCATACAATGCGCACCACCCCGTGATGTTTTTCTCACTCCTACTAGTGAATGTAATGTAACACACACCCATACAATGCGCACCACCCCGCGATGTTTTTCACAAACCTATCCTACATTGCCAATGCTTTTTCCCTGACCTCCCCATGCTGACCACCCCGCGGTGCTTTTCTCCATCCTACATTGCCACTCACTGCCTATTATAATTCAGACCCTCCGATTCACACCACCCCGTGATGTTTTTCTCACTCCTACTAGTGAATGTAATGTAACACACACCCATACAATGCGCACCACCCCGCGATGTTTTTCAGAAACCTATCCTACATTGCCACTGCATGTTCCATGACCTCCTCATGCTGACCACCCCGCGGTGCCTTACGCCATCCTACATTGCCACTCACTGCCTATCCTAATTCAGACCCTCCGATTCACACCACCCGCGATGTTTTTCTCATCCTACTAGTGAATGTAATGTAACACACACGCATACAATGCTCACCACCCCGCGATGTTTTTCAGAAACCTATCCTACATTGCCACTGCATGTTCCCTGACCTCCCCATGCTGACCACCCCGCGGTACTTTTCTCCATCCTACATTGCCACTCACTGCCTGTCCTAATTCAGAACCTCCGATTCACACCACCCCGTGATGTTTTTCTCACTCCTACTAGTGAATGTAATGTAACACACACCCATACAATGCGCACCACCCCGTGATGTTTTTCTCACTCCTACTAGTGAATGTAATGTAACACACACGCATACAATGCACACCACCCCGCGATGCTTTTCAGAAACCTATCCTACATTGCCACTGCATGTTCCCTGACCTCCCCATGCTGACCACCCCCGGTGATTTTATCCATCCTACATTGCCACTCACTGCCTATCCTAATTCAGACCCTCCGATTCACACCACCCCGTGATGTGTTTCTCACTCCTACTAGTGAATGTAATGTGACACACACCCATACAATGCGCACCAACCCGTGATGTTTTTCGAACTCCTACTAGTGAATGTAATGTAACACACACCCAGACAATGCGCACCACCCCGCGATGTTTTTCACAAACTTATCCTACATTGCCACTGCTTGTTCCCTGACCTCCCCATGCTGACAACCCCGCGGTGATTTTCTCCACCCTACATTGCCACTCACTGCCTATGCTAATTCAGACCCTCCGATTCACACCACCACGTGATGTTTTTCTCACTCCTACTAGTGAATGTAATGTAACACACACCCATACAATGCGCACCACCCCGTGATGTTTTTCTCACTCCTACTAGTGAAAGTAATGTAAGACACACCCATACAATGCGCACCACCCCGCGATGTTTTTCAGAAACCTATCCTACATTGCCACAGCATGTTCCCTGACCTCCTCATGCTGACCAACCCGCGGTGCCTTTCGCCATCCTACATTGCCACTCACTGCCTATCCTAATTCAGACCCTCCGATTCACAACACCCCGCGATGTTTTTCTCATCCTACTAGTGAATGTAATTTAACACACTCCCATACAATGCGCACCACCACGCGATGTTTTTCAGAAACCTATCCTACATTGCCACTGCATGTTCCCTTACCTCCCCATGCTGAGCACCCCGCGGTGCTTTTCTCCATCCTACATTGCCACTCACTGCCTATCCTAATTCAGACCCTCCGATTCACACCACCCCGTGATGTTTTTCACACTCCTACTAGTGAATGTAATGTAACACACACCCATACAATGCGCACCACTCCGTGATGTTTTTCTCACTCCTACTAGTGAATGTAATGTAACACACACCCATACAATGCGCACCACCCCGTGATGTTTTTCTCACTCCTACTAGTGAATGTAATGTAACACACACCCATACAATGCGCACCACCCCGCGATGTTTTTCAGAAACCTATCCTACATTGCCACTGCATGTTCCCTGACCTCCCCATGCTGACCAGCCCGCGGTGCTTTTCTCCATCCTACATTGCCACTCACTGCCTATCCTAATTCAGACCCTCCGATTCACACCACCCCGTGATGTTTTTCTCATCCTACTAGTGAATGTAATTTAACACACACCCATACAATGCGCACCACCACGCGATGTTTTTCAGAAACCTATCCTATATTGCCACTGCATGTTCCCTGACGTCCCCATGCTGACCACCCCGCGGTGCTTTTCTCCATGCTACATTGCCACTTACTGCCTATCCTAATTCAGACCCTCCGATTCACACCACCCTGTGATGTTTTTCTCACTCCTAATAGTGAATGCAATGTAACACACTCCCATACAATGCGCAACACCCCGTGATGTTTTTCTCACTCCTACTAGTAAATGTAATGTAACACACACCCATACAATGCGCACCACCCCGCAATGTTTTTCAGAAACCTATCCTACATTGCCACTGCATGTTCCCTGACCTCCTCATGCTGACCACCCCGCGGTGCCTTTCGCCATCCTACATTGCCACTCACTGCATATCCTAATTCAGAACCTCCGATTCACACCACCCCGTGATGTTTTTCTCACTCCTACTAGTGAATGTAATGTAACACACACCCATACAATGCGCACCACCCCGTGATGTTTTTCTCACTCCTACTAGTGAATGTAATGTAACACACACCCATACAATGCGCACCACCCCGCGATGTTTTTCAGAAACCTAGAATACATTGCCAATGCTTGTTCCCTGACCTGCCCATGCTGACCACCCCGCGGTGCTTTTCTCCATCCTACATTGCCACTCACTGCCTATTATAATTCAGACCCTCCGATTCACACCACCCCGTGATGTTTTTCTCACTCCTACTAGTGAATGTAATGTAACACACACCCATACAATGCGCACCACCCCGTGATGATTTTCTCACTCCGAATAGTGAATGTAATGTAACACACACCCATACAATGCGCACCACCCCGTGATGTTTTTCTCACTCCTACTAGTGAATGTAATGTAACACACACCCATACAATGCGCACCACCCCGTGATGTTTTTCTCACTCCTACTAGTGAATGTAATGTAACACACACCCATACAATGCACACCACCCCGCGATGTTTTTCAGAAACCTATCCTACATTGCCACTGCATGTTCCCTGACCTCCCCATGCTGACCACCCCGCGGTGCTTTTCTCCATCCTACATTGCCACTCACTGCCTATTATAATTCAGACCCTCCGATTCACACCATCCCGTGATATTTTTCTCACTCCTACTAGTGAATGTAATGTAACACACACCCATACAATGCGCACCACTCCGTGATGTTTTTCTCACTCCTACTAGTGAATGTAATGTAACACACACCCATACAATGCGCACCACCCCGTGATGTTTTTCTCACTCCTACTAGTGAATGTAATGTGACACACACCCATACAATGCGCACCACCCCGCGATGTTTTTCAGAAACCTATCCTACATTGCCACTGCATGTTCCCTGACCTCCCCATGCTGACCACCCCGCGGTGATTTTATCCATCCTACATTGCCACTCACTGCCTATCCTAATTCAGACCCTCTGATTCACACCACCCCGTGATTTTTTTCTCACTCCTACTAGTGAATGTAATGTGACACACACCCATACAATGCGCACCACCCCGTGATGTTTTTCTCACTCCTACTAGTGAATGTAATGTAACACACACCCATACAATGCGCAAGACCCCGCGATGTTTTTCACAAACCTATCCTACATTGCCAATGCTTGTTCCCTGACCTGCCCATGCTGACCACCCCGCGGTGCTTTTCTCCATCCTACATTGCCACTCACTGCCTATTATAATTCAGACCCTCCGATTCACACCACCCCGTGATGTTTTTCTCACTCCTACTAGTGAATGTAATGTAACACACACCCATACAATGCGCACCACCCCGTGATGTTTTTCTCACTCCTACTAGAGAATGTAATGTAACACACACCCATACAATGCGCACCACCCCGCGATGATTTCCAGAAACCTATCCTACATTGCCACTGCATGTTCCCTGACCTCCTCATGCTGACCACCTCGCGGTGCCTTTCGCCATCCTACATTGCCACTCACTGCCTATCCTAATTCAGACCCTCCGATTCACACCACATCGTGATGTTTTTCTCACTCCTACTAGTGAATGTAATGTAACACACACCCATACAATGCGCACCACCCCGTGATGATTTTCTCACTCCGAATAGTGAATGTAATGTAACACACACCCATACAATGCGCACCACCCCGTGATGTTTTTCTCACTCCTACTAGTGAATGTAATGTAACACACACCCATACAATGCACACCACCCCGCGATGTTTTTCAGAAACCTATCCTACATTGCCACTGCATGTTCCCTGACCTCCCCATGCTGACCACCCCGCGGTGCTTTTCTCCATCCTACATTGCCACTCACTGCCTATTATAATTCAGACCCTCCGATTCACACCACCCCGTGATATTTTTCTCACTCCTACTAGTGAATGTAATGTAACACACACCCATACAATGCGCACCACCCAGCGATGTTTTTCAGAAACCTATCCTACATTGCCACTGCATGTTCCCTGACCTCCTCATGCTGACCACCCCGCGGTGCCTTTCGCCATCCTACATTGCCACTCAATGCCTATCCTAATTCAGACCCTCCGATTCACACCACCCCGCGATGTTTTTCTCATCCTACTAGTGAATGTAATTTAACACACACCCATACAATGCGCACCACCACGCGATGTTTTTCAGAAACCTATCCTACATTGCCACGGCATGTTCCCTGACCTCCCCATGCTGACCACCCCGCGGTGCTTTTCTCCATCCTACATTGCCACTCACTGCCTATTATAATTCAGACCCTCCGATTCACACCACCCCGTGATATTTTTCTCACTCCTACTAGTGAATGTAATGTAACACACACCCATACAATGCGCACCACCCCGCGATGTTTTTCAGAAACCTATCCTACATTGCCACTGCATGTTCCCTGACCTCCTCATGCTGACCACCCCGCGGTGCCTTTCGCCATCCTACATTGCCACTCACTGCCTATCCTAATTCAGACCCTCCGATTCACACCACCCCGCGATGTTTTTCTCATCCTACTAGTGAATGTAATTTAACACACACCCATACAATGCGCACCACCACGCGATGTTTTTCAGAAACCTATCCTACATTGCCACTGCATGTTCCCTGATCTCCCCATGCTGAGCACACCGCGGTGCTTTTCTCCATCCTACATTGCCACTCACTGCCTATCCTAATTCAGACCCTCCGATTTACACCACCCCGTGATGTTTTTCTCACTCCTACTAGTGAATGTAATGTAACACACACCCATACAATGCGCACCACTCCGTGATGTTTTTCTCACTCCTAATAGTGAATGTAATGTAACACACACCCATACAATGCGCACCACCCCGTGATGTTTTTCTCACTCCTACTAGAGTATGTAATGTAACACACACCCATACAATGCGCACCACCCCGCCATGTTTTTCAGAAACCTATCCTACATTGCCACTGCATGTTCCCTGTCCTCCCCATGCTGACCACCCCTCAGTGCTTTTCTCCATCCTACATTGCCACTCACTGCCTATCCTAATTCAGACCCTCCCATTCACACCACCCCGTGATGTTTTTCTCACTCCTACTAGTGAATGTAATTTAACACACACCCATACAATGCGCACCACCCCGCGATGTTTTTCAGAAACCTATCCGACATTGCCACTGCATGTTCCCTGACCTCCCCATGCTGACCACCCCGCGGTGCTTTTCTCCATCCTACATTGCCGCTCACTGCCTATCCTAATGCAGACCCTCCGATTCACACCACCCCGTGATGTTTTTCTCACTCCTACTAGTGAATGTAATGTAACACACACCCATACAATGCGCACCTCCCCGTGATGTTTTTCTCACTCCTACTAGTGAATGTAATGTAACACACACCCATACAATGCGCACCACCCCATGATGTTTTTCTCACTCCTACTAGTGAATGTAATGTAACACACACGCATACAATGCGCACCACCCCGCGATGTTTTTCAGAAACCTATCCTACATTGCCACTGCATGTTCCCTGACCTCCCCATGCTGACCACCCCGTGGTACTTTTCTCCATCCTACATTGCCACTCACTGCCTGTCCTAATTCAGAACCTCCGATTCACATCACCGCGTGATGTTTTTCTCACTCCTACTAGTGAATGTAATGTAACACACACCCATACAATGCGCACCACCCCGTGATGTTTTTCTCACTCATACTAGTGAATGTAATGTAACACACACCCATACAATGCACACCACCCCGCGATGTTTTTCAGAAACCTATCCTACATTGCCACTGCATGTTCCCTGACCTCCCCATGCTGACCAACCCGCGGTGATTTTATCCATCCTACATTGCCACTCACTGCCTATCCTGATTCAGACCCTCCGATTCACACCACCCCGTGATGTTTTTCTCACTCCTACTAGTGAATGTAATGTGACACACACCCATACAATGCGCACCAACTCGTGATGTTTTTCTCACTCCTACTAGTGAATGTAATGTAACACACACCCAGACAATGCACACCACCCCGCGATGTTTTTCACAAACCTATCCTACATTGCCACTGCATGTTCCCTGACCTCCCCATGCTGACCACCCCGCGGTGATTTTCTCCATCCTACATTGCCACTCACTGCCTATCCTAATTCAGACCCTCCGATTCACACCACCCCGTGATGTTTTTCTCACTCCTACTGGTGAATGTAATGTAACACACACCCATACAATGCGCACCACCCCGTGATGTTTTTCTCACTCCTACTAGTGAAATTAATGTAACACACACCCATACAATGCGCACCACCCCGCGATGTTTTTCAGAAACCTATCCTACATTGCCACTGCATGTTCCCTGACCTCCTCATGCTGACCACCCCGCCGTGCCTTTCGCCATCCTACATTGCCACTCACTGCCTATCCTAATTGAGACCCTCCGATTCACACCACCCCGCGATGTTTTTCTCATCCTACTAGTGAATGGAATTTATTACACTCCCATAAAATGCGCACCACCACGCGATGCTTTTCAGAAACATATCCTACATTGCCAGTGCATGTTCCCTGACCTCCCCATGCTGAGCACCCCGCGGTGCTTTTCTCCATCCTACATTGCCACTCACTGCCTATCCTAATTCAGACCCTCCGATTCACACCACCCCGTGATGTTTTTCTCATTCCTACTAGTGAATGTAATGTAACACACACCCATACAATGCACACCACCCCGTGATGTTTTTCTCACTCCTACTAGTGAATGTAATGTAACACACACCATTACAATGCGCACCACCCCGTGATGTTTTTCTCACTCCTACTAGTGAATGTAATGTAACACATCCCCATACAATGCACATGACCCCGTGATATTTTTCAGAAACCTATCCTACATTGCCACTGCATGTTCTCTGTCCTCCCCATGCTGACCACCCCTCAGTGCTTTTCTCCATCCTACATTGCCACTCACTGCCTATCCTAATTCAGACCCTCCGATTCACACCACCCCGTGATGTTTTTCTCACTCCTACTAGTGAATGTAATGTAACACACACCCATACAATGCGCACAAACCCGTGATGTTTTTCTCACTCCTACTAGTGAATGTAATGTAACACACACCCATACAATGCGCACCACCCCGCGATGTTTTTCCGAAACCTATCCTACATTGCCACTGCAGGTTCTCTTTCCTCCCCATGCTGACCACCCCTCAGTGCTCTTCTCCATCCTAAATTGCCACTCACTGCCTATCCTAATTCAGACCATCCCATTCACACCACCCCGTGATGTTTTTCTCACTCCTACTAGTGAATGTAATTTAACACACACCCATACAATGCGCACCACCCCGCGATGTTTTTCAGAAACCTATCCTACATTGCCACTGCATGTTCCCTGACCTCCCCATGCTGACCACCCCGCGGTGCTTTTCTCCATCCTACATTGCCACTCACTGCCTATCCTAATGCAGACCCTCCGATTCACACCACCCCGTGATGTTTTTCTCACTCCTACTAGTGAATGTAATGTAACACACACCCATACAATGCGCACCACCCCGTGATGTTTATCTCACTCCTACTAGTGAATGTAATGTAACACACACCCATACAATGCGCACCACCCCGTGATGTTTTTCTCACTCCTATAGTGAATGTAATGTAACACACACGCATACAATGCGCACCACCCCGCGATGTTTTTCAGAAACCTATCCTACATTGCCACTGCATGTTCCCTGACCTCCCCATGCTGACCACCCCGCGGTGATTTTATCCATCCTACATTGCCACTCACTGCCTATCCTAATTCAGACTCTCTGATTCACACCACCCCGTGATTTTTTTCTCACTCCTAGTAGTGAATGTAATGTGACACACACCCATACAATGCGCACCACCCCGTGATGTTTTTCTCACTCCTACTAGTGAATGTAATGTAACACACACCCATACAATGCGCACCACCCCGCGATGTTTTTCACAAACCTATCCTACATTGCCAATGCTTTTTCCCTGACCTCCCCATGCTGAACACCCCGCGGTGCTTTTCTCCATCCTACATTGCCACTCACTGCCTATTATAATTCAGACCCTCCGATTCACACCACCCCGTGATGTTTTTCTCACTCCTACTAGTGAATGTAATGTAACACACACCCATACAATGCGCACCACCCCGCGATGTTTTTCAGAAACCTATCCTACATTGCCACTGCATGTTCCCTGACCTCCTCATGCTGACCACCCCGCGGTGCCTTACGCCATCCTACATTGCCACTCACTGCCTATCCTAATTCAGACCCTCTGATTCACACCACCCGCGATGTTTTTCTCATCCTACTAGTGAATGTAATGTAACACACACGCATACAATGCGCACCACCCCGCGATGTTTTTCAGAAACCTATCCTACATTGCCACTGCATGTTCCCTGACCTCCCCATGCTGACCACCCCGCGGTACTTTTCTCCATCCTACATTGCCACTCACTGCCTGTCCTAATTCAGAACCTCCGATTCACACCACCCCGTGATGTTTTTCTCACTCCTACTAGTGAATGTAATGTAACACACACCCATACAATGCGCACCACCCCGTGATGTTTTTCTCACTCCTACTAGTGAATGTAATGTAACACACACGCATACAATGCACACCACCCCGCGATGCTTTTCAGAAACCTATCCTACATTGCCACTGCATGTTCCCTGACCTCCCCATGCTGAACACCCCCGGTGATTTTATCCATCCTACATTGCCACTCACTGCCTATCCTAATTCAGACCCTCCGATTCACACCACCCCGTGATGTGTTTCTCACTCCTACTAGTGAATGTAATGTGACACACACCCATACAATGCGCACCAACCCGTGATGTTTTTCGAACTCCTACTAGTGAATGTAATGTAACACACACCCAGACAATGCGCACCACCCCGCGATGTTTTTCACAAACTTATCCTACATTGCCACTGCTTGTTCCCTGACCTCCCCATGCAGACAACCCCGCGGTGATTTTCTCCACCCTACATTGCCACTCACTGCCTATGCTAATTCAGACCCTCCGATTCACACCACCACGTGATGTTTTTCTCACTCCTACTAGTGAATGTAATGTAACACACACCCATACAATGCGCACCACCCCGTGATGTTTTTCTCACTCCTACTAGTGAAAGTAATGTAAGACACACCCATACAATGCGCACCACCCCGCGATGTTTTTCAGAAACCTATCCTACATTGCCACAGCATGTTCCCTGACCTCCTCATGCTGACCACCCCGCGGTGCCTTTCGCCATCCTACATTGCCACTCACTGCCTATCCTAATTCAGACCCTCCGATTCACACCACCCCGCGATGTTTTTCTCATCCTACTAGTGAATGTAATTTAACACACTCCCATACAATGCGCACCACCACGCGATATTTTTCAGAAACCTATCCTACATTGCCACTGCATGTTCCCTTACCTCCCCATGCTGAGCACCCCGCGGTGCTTTTCTCCATCCTACATTGCCACTCACTGCCTATCCTAATTCAGACCCTCCGATTCACACCACCCCGTGATGTTTTTCTCACTCCTACTAGTGAATGTAATGTAACACACACCCATACAATGCGCACCACTCCGTGATGTTTTTCTCACTCCTACTAGTGAATGTAATGTAACACACACCCATACAATGCGCACCACCCCGTGATGTTTTTCTCACTCCTACCTGTGAATGTAATGTAACACACACCCATACAATGCGCACCACCCCGCGATGTTTTTCAGAAACCTATCCTACATTGCCACTGCATGTTCCCTGACCTCCTCATGCTGACCACCCCGCGGTGCCTTTCGCCATCCTACATTGCCACTCAATGCCTATCCTAATTCAGACCCTCCGATTCACACCACCCCGCGATGTTTTTCTCATCCTACTAGTGAATGTAATTTAACACACACCCATACAATGCGCACCACCACGCGATGTTTTTCAGAAACCTATCCTACATTGCCACTGCATGTTCCCTGACCTCCCCATGCTGACCACCCCGCGGTGCTTTTCTCCATCCTACATTGCCACTCACTGCCTATTATAATTCAGACCCTCCGATTCACACCACCCCGTGATATTTTTCTCACTCCTACTAGTGAATGTAATGTAACACACACCCATACAATGCGCACCACCCCGCGATGTTTTTCAGAAACCTATCCTACATTGCCACTGCATGTTCCCTGACCTCCTCATGCTGACCACCCCGCGGTGCCTTTCGCCATCCTACATTGCCACTCACTGCCTATCCTAATTCAGACCCTCCGATTCACACCACCCCGCGATGTTTTTCTCATCCTACTAGTGAATGTAATTTAACACACACCCATACAATGCGCACCACCACGCGATGTTTTTTCAGAAACCTATCCTACATTGCCACTGCATGTTCCCTGACCTCCCCATGCTGAGCACACCGCGGTGCTTTTCTCCATCCTACATTGCCACTCACTGCCTATCCTAATTCAGACCCTCCGATTTACACCACCCCGTGATGTTTTTCTCACTCCTACTAGTGAATGTAATGTAACACACACCCATACAATGCGCACCACTCCGTGATGTTTTTCTCACTCCTAATAGTGAATGTAATGTAACACACACCCATACAATGCGCACCACCCCGTGATGTTTTTCTCACTCCTACTAGAGTATGTAATGTAACACACACCCATACAATGCGCACCACCCCGCCATGTTTTTCAGAAACCTATCCTACATTGCCACTGCATGTTCCCTGTCCTCCCCATTCTGACCACCCCTCAGTGCTTTTCTCCATCCTACATTGCCACTCACTGCCTATCCTAATTCAGACCCTCCCATTCACACCACCCCGTGATGTTTTTCTCACTCCTACTAGTGAATGTAATTTAACACACACCCATACAATGCGCACCACCCCGCGATGTTTTTCAGAAACCTATCCGACATTGCCACTGCATGTTCCCTGACCTCCCCATGCTGACCACCCCGCGGTGCTTTTCTCCATCCTACATTGCCGCTCACTGCCTATCCTAATGCAGACCCTCCGATTCACACCACCCCGTGATGTTTTTCTCACTCCTACTAGTGAATGTAATGTAACACACACCCATACAATGCGCACCTCCCCGTGATATTTTTCTCACTCCTACTAGTGAATGTAATGTAACACACACCCATACAATGCGCACCACCCCATGATGTTTTTCTCACTCCTACTAGTGAATGTAATGTAACACACACGCATACAATGCGCACCACCCCGCGATGTTTTTCAGAAACCTATCCTACATTGCCACTGCATGTTCCCTGACCTCCCCATGCTGACCACCCCGTGGTACTTTTCTCCATCCTACATTGCCACTCACTGCCTGTCCTAATTGAGAACCTCCGATTCACATCACCCCGTGATGTTTTTCTCACTCCTACTAGTGAATGTAATGTAACACACACCCATACAATGCGCACCACCCCGTGATGTTTTTCTCACTCATACTAGTGAATGTAATGTAACACACACCCATACAATGCACACCACCCCGCGATGTTTTTCAGAAACCTATCCTACATTGCCACTGCATGTTCCCTGACCTCCCCATGCTGACCACCCCGCGGTGATTTTATCCATCCTACATTGCCACTCACTGCCTATCCTGATTCAGACCCTCCGATTCACACCACCCCGTGATGTTTTTCTCACTCCTACTAGTGAATGTAATGTGACACACACCCATACAATGCGCACCAACCCGTGATGTTTTTCTCACTCCTACTAGTGAATGTAATGTAACACACACCCAGACAATGCACACCACCCCGCGATGTTTTTCACAAACCTATCCTACATTGCCACTGCATGTTCCCTGACCTCCCCATGCTGACCACCCCGCGGTGATTATCTCCATCCTACATTGCCACTCACTGCCTATCCTAATTCAGACCCTCCGATTCACACCACCCCGTGATGTTTTTCTCACTCCTACTGGTGAATGTACTGTAACACACACCCATACAATGCGCACCACCCCGTGATGTTTTTCTCACTCCTACTAGTGAAATTAATGTAACACACACCCATACAATGCGCACCACCCCGTGATGTTTTTCAGAAACCTATCCTACATTGCCACTGCATGTTCCCTGACCTCCTCATGCTGACCACCCCGCGGTGCCTTTCGCCATCCTACATTGCCACTCACTGCCTATCCTAATTGAGACCCTCCGATTCACACCACCCCGCGATGTTTTTCTCATCCTACTAGTGAATGGAATTTATTACACTCCCATAAAATGCGCACCACCACGCGATGCTTTTCAGAAACATATCCTACATTGCCAGTGCATGTTCCCTGACCTCCCCATGCTGAGCACCCCGCGGTGCTTTTCTCCATCCTACATTGCCACTCACTGCCTATCCTAATTCAGACCCTCCGATTCACACCACCCCGTGATGTTTTTCTCACTCCTACTAGTGAATGTAATGTAACACACACCCATACAATGCGCACCTCCCCGTGATGTTTTTCTCACTCCTACTAGTGAATGTAATGTAACACACACCCATACAATGCGCACCACACCGCGAGGTTTTTCAGAAACCTATCCTAAATTGCCACTGCATGTTCCCTGACCTCCCCATGCTGACCAGCCCGCGGTGCTTTTCTCCATCCTACATTGCCACTCACTGCCTATCCTAATTCAGACCCTCCGATTCACACCACCCCGTGATGTTTTTCTCATTCCTACTAGTGAATGTAATGTAACACACACCCATACAATGCACACCACCCCGTGATGTTTTTCTCACTCCTACTAGTGAATGTAATGTAACACACACCATTACAATGCGCACCACCCCGTGATGTTTTTCTCACTCCTACTAGTGAATGTAATGTAACACACACCCATACAATGCACATGACCCCGTGATATTTTTCAGAAACCTATCCTACATTGCCACTGCATGTTCTCTGTCCTCCCCATGCTGACCACCCCTCAGTGCTTTTCTCCATCCTACATTGCCACTCACTGCCTATCCTAATTCAGACCCTCCGATTCACACCACCCCGTGATGTTTTTCTCACTCCTACTAGTGAATGTAATGTAACACACACCCATACAATGCGCACAAACCCGTGATGTTTTTCTCACTCCTACTAGTGAATGTAATGTAACACACACCCATACAATGCGCACCACCCCGCGATGTTTTTCCGAAACCTATCCTACATTGCCACTGCAGGTTCTCTTTCCTCCCCATGCTGACCACCCCTCAGTGCTCTTCTCCATCCTAAATTGCCACTCACTGCCTATCCTAATTCAGACCATCCCATTCACACCACCCCGTGATGTTTTTCTCACTCCTACTAGTGAATGTAATTTAACACACACCCATACAATGCGCACCACCCCGCGATGTTTTTCAGAAACCTATCCTACATTGCCACTGCATGTTCCCTGACCTCCCCATGCTGACCACCCCGCGGTGCTTTTCTCCATCCTACATTGCCACTCACTGCCTATCCTAATGCAGACCCTCCGATTCACACCACCCCGTGATGTTTTTCTCACTCCTACTAGTGAATGTAATGTAACACACACCCATACAATGCGCACCACCCCGTGATGTTTATCTCACTCCTACTAGTGAATGTAATGTAACACACACCCATACAATGCGCACCACCCCGTGATGTTTTTCTCACTCCTATAGTGAATGTAATGTAACACACACGCATACAATGCGCACCACCCCGCGATGTTTTTCAGAAACCTATCCTACATTGCCACTGCATGTTCCCTGACCTCCCCATGCTGACCACCCCGCGGTGATTTTATCCATCCTACATTGCCACTCACTGCCTATCCTAATTCAGACTCTCTGATTCACACCACCCCGTGATTTTTTTCTCACTCCTAGTAGTGAATGTAATGTGACACACACCCATACAATGCGCACCACCCCGTGATGTTTTTCTCACTCCTACTAGTGAATGTAATGTAACACACACCCATACAATGCGCACCACCCCGCGATGTTTTTCACAAACCTATCCTACATTGCCAATGCTTTTTCCCTGACCTCCCCATGCTGACCACCCCGCGGTGCTTTTCTCCATCCTACATTGCCACTCACTGCCTATTATAATTCAGACCCTCCGATTCACACCACCCCGTGATGTTTTTCTCACTCCTACTAGTGAATGTAATGTAACACACACCCATACAATGCGCACCACCCCGCGATGTTTTTCAGAAACCTATCCTACATTGCCACTGCATGTTCCCTGACCTCCTCATGCTGACCACCCCGCGGTGCCTTACGCCATCCTACATTGCCACTCACTGCCTATCCTAATTCAGACCCTCCGATTCACACCACCCGCGATGTTTTTCTCATCCTACTAGTGAATGTAATGTAACACACACGCATACAATGCGCACCACCCCGCGATGTTTTTCAGAAACCTATCCTACATTGCCACTGCATGTTCCCTGACCTCCCCATGCTGGCCAGCCCGCGGTACTTTTCTCCATCCTACATTGCCACTCACTGCCTGTCCTAATTCAGAACCTCCGATTCACACCACCCCGTGATGTTTTTCTCACTCCTACTATTGAATGTAATGTAACACACACCCATACAATGCGCACCACCCCGTGATGTTTTTCTCACTCCTACTAGTGAATGTAATGTAACACACACGCATACAATGCACACCACCCCGCGATGCTTTTCAGAAACCTATCCTACATTGCCACTGCATGTTCCCTGACCTCCCCATGCTGACCACCCCCGGTGATTTTATCCATCCTACATTGCCACTCACTGCCTATCCTAATTCAGACCCTCCGATTCACACCACCCCGTGATGTGTTTCTCACTCCTACTAGTGAATGTAATGTGACACACACCCATACAATGCGCACCAACCCGTGATGTTTTTCGAACTCCTACTAGTGAATGTAATGTAACACACACCCAGACAATGCGCACCACCCCGCGATGTTTTTCACAAACTTATCCTACATTGCCACTGCTTGTTCCCTGACCTCCCCATGCTGACAACCCCGCGGTGATTTTCTCCACCCTACATTGCCACTCACTGCCTATGCTAATTCAGACCCTCCGATTCACACCACCACGTGATGTTTTTCTCACTCCTACTAGTGAATGTAATGTAACACACACCCATACAATGCGCACCACCCCGTGATGTTTTTCTCACTCCTACTAGTGAAAGTAATGTAAGACACACCCATACAATGCGCACCACCCCGCGATGTTTTTCAGAAACCTATCCTACATTGCCACAGCATGTTCCCTGACCTCCTCATGCTGACCACCCCGCGGTGCCTTTCGCCATCCTACATTGCCACTCACTGCCTATCCTAATTCAGACCCTCCGATTCACACCACCCCGCGATGTTTTTCTCATCCTACTAGTGAATGTAATTTAACACACTCCCATACAATGCGCACCACCACGCGATGTTTTTCAGAAACCTATCCTACATTGCCACTGCATGTTCCCTTACCTCCCCATGCTGAGCACCCCGCGGTGCTTTTCTCCATCCTACATTGCCACTCACTGCCTATCCTAATTCAGACCCTCCGATTCACACCACCCCGTGATGTTTTTCTCACTCCTACTGGTGAATGTAATGTAACACACACCCATACAATGCGCACCACTCCGTGATGTTTTTCTCACTCCTACTAGTGAATGTAATGTAACACACACCCATACAATGCGCACCACCCCGTGATGTTTTTCTCACTCCTACTAGTGAATGTAATGTAACACACACCCATACAATGCGCACCACCCCGCGATGTTTTTCAGAAACCTATCCTACATTGCCACTGCATGTTCCCTGACCTCCCCATGCTGACCAGCCCGCGGTGCTTTTCTCCATCCTACATTGCCACTCACTGCCTATCCTAATTCAGACCCTCCGATTCACACCACCCCGTGATGTTTTTCTCATCCTACTAGTGAATGTAATTTAACACACACCCATACAATGCGCACCACCACGCGATGTTTTTCAGAAACCTATCCTATATTGCCACTGCATGTTCCCTGACGTCCCCATGCTGACCACCCCGCGGTGCTTTTCTCCATGCTACATTGCCACTTACTGCCTATCCTAATTCAGACCCTCCGATTCACACCACCCTGTGATGTTTTTCTCACTCCTAATAGTGAATGCAATGTAACACACTCCCATACAATGCGCAACACCCCGTGATGTTTTTCTCACTCCTACTAGTAAATGTAATGTAACACACACCCATACAATGCGCACCACCCCGCAATGTTTTTCAGAAACCTATCCTACATTGCCACTGCATGTTCCCTGACCTCCTCATGCTGACCACCCCGCGGTGCCTTTCGCCATCCTACATTGCCACTCACTGCATATCCTAATTCAGAACCTCCGATTCACACCACCCCGTGATGTTTTTCTCACTCCTACTAGTGAATGTAATGTAACACACACCCATACAATGCGCACCACCCCGTGATGTTTTTCTCACTCCTACTAGTGAATGTAATGTAACACACACCCATACAATGCGCACCACCCCGCGATGTTTTTCAGAAACCTAGAATACATTGCCACTGCATGTTCCCTGACCTCCCCATGCTGACCACCCCGCGGTGCTTTTCTCCATCCTACATTGCCACTCACTGCCTATCTTAATTCAGACCCTCCGATTCACACCACCCCGTGATGTTTTTCTCACTCCTACTAGTGAATGTAATGTAACACACACCCATACAATGCGCACCACCCCGTTATGTTTTTCTCAGTCCTACTAGTGAATGTAATGTAACACACACCCATATAATGCGCACCACCCCGTGATGTTTTTCACACTCCTACTAGTGAATGTAATGTAACACACACCCATACAATGCGCACCACCCCGCGATGTTTTTCAGAAACCTATCCTACATTGCCACTGCATGTTCCCTGACCTCCCCATGCTGACCACCCCGCGGTGCTTTTCTCTATCCTACATTGCCACTCACTGCCTATCCTAATTCAGACCCTCCGATTCACACCACCCCGTGATGTTTTTCTCACTGCTACTAGAGAATGTAATGTAACACACACCCATACAATGCGCACCACCCCGCGATGTTTTTCAGAAACCTATCCTACATTGCCACTGCATGTTCCCTGACCTCCCCATGCTGACCACCCCGCGGTGCTTTTCTACATCCTACATTGCCACTCACTGCCTATCCTAATTCAGACCCTCCGATTCACACCACCCCGTTATGTTTTTCTCACTGCTACTAGTGAATGTAATGTAACACACACCCATACAATGCGCACCACCCCGCGATGTTTTTCAGAAACCTATCCTACATTGCCACTGCATGTTCCCTGACCTCCCCATACTGACCACCCCGCGGTGCTTTTCTACATCCTACATTGCCACTCACTGCCTATCCTAATTCAGACCCTCCGAATCACACCACCCCGTGATGTTTTTCTCACTCCTACTATTGAATGCAATGTAACACACTCCCATACAATGCGCAACACCCCGTGATGTTTTTCTCACTCCTACTAGTGAATGTAATGTAACACACACCCATACAATGCGCACCACCCCGTGATGTTTTTCTCACTCCTACTAGTGAATGTAATGTAACACACACCCATACAATGCGCACCACCCCGCGATGTTTTTCAGAAACCTATCCTACATTTCCACTGCATGTTCCCTGACCTCCTCATGCTGACCACCCCGCGGTGCCTTTCGCCATCCTACATTGCCACTCACTGCCTATCCTAATTCAGACCCTCCGATTCACACCACATCGTGACGTTTTTCTCACTCCTACTACTGAATGTAATGTAACACACACCCATACAATGCGCACCACCCCGTGATGATTTTCTCACTCCTACTAGTGAATGTAATGTAACACACACCCATACAATGCACACCACCCCGCGATGTTTTTCAGAAACCTATCCTACATTGCCACTGCATGTTCCCAGACCTCCCCATGCTGACCACCCCGCGGTGCTTTTCTCCATCCTACATTGCCACTCACCGCCTATTATAATTCAGACCCTCCGATTCACACCACCCCGTGATATTTTTCTCACTCCTACTAGTGAATGTAATGTAACACACACCCATACAATGCGCACCACCCCGTGATGTTTTTCTCACTCCTACTAGTGAATGTAATGTAACACACACCCATACAATGCGCACAACCCCGTGATGTTTTTCTCACTCCTACTAGAGAATGTAATGTAACACACACCCATACAATGCGCACCACCCCGCCATGTTTTTCAGAAACCTATCCTACATTGCCACTGCATGTTCCCTGACCTCCCCATGCTGACCACCCCGCGGTGCTTTTCTCCATCCTACATTGCCGCTCACTGCCTATCCTAATGCAGACCCTCCGAATCACACCACCCCGTGATGTTTTTCTCACTCCTACTAGTGAATGTAATGTAACACACACCCATACAATGCGCACCACCCCGTGATGTTTTTCTCACTCCTACTAGTGAATGTAATGTAACACACACCCATACAATGCGCACCACCCCATGATGTTTTTCTCACTCCTACTAGTGAATGTAATGTAACACACACCCATACAATGCGCACCACCCCGCGATGTTTTTCAGAAACCTGTCCTACATTGTCACTGCATGTTCCCTGACCTCCCCATGCTGACCAGCCCGCGGTGCTTTTCTCCATCCTACATTGCCACTCACTGCCTATCCTAATTCAGACCCTCCGATTCACACCACCCCGTGATGTTTTTCTCATTCCTACTAGTGAATGTAATGTAACACACACCCATACAATGCGCACCACCCCGTGATGTTTTTCTCACTCCTACTAGTGAATGTAATGTAACACACACCATTACAATGCGCACCACCCCGTGATGTTTTTCTCACCCTACTAGTGAATGTAATGTAACACACCCCCATACAATGCACACGACCCCGCGATGTTTTTCAGAAACCTATCCTACATTGCCACTGCATGTTCTCTGTCCTCTCCATGCTGACCACCCCTCAATGCTTTTCTCCATCCTACAATGCCACTCACTGCCTATCCTAATTCAGACCCTCCGATTCACACCACCCCGTGATGTTTTTCTCACTCCTACTAGTGAATTTAATGTAACACACACCCATACAATGCGCACCACCCCGTGATGTTTTTCTCACTCCTACTAGTGAATGTAATGTAACACACACCCATACAATGCGCACCACCCCGCGATGTTTTTCAGAAACCTATTCTACATTGCCACTGCATGTTCCCTGACCTCCCCATGCTGACAACCCCGCGGTGCCTTTCGCCATCCTACATTGCCACTCACTGCCTATCCTAATTCAGACCCTCTGATTCACACCACCCCACGAAGTTTTTCTCACTCCTACTAGTGAATGTAATGTAACACACACCCATACAATGCGCACCACTCCGTGATGTTTTTCTCACTCCTACTAGTGAATGTAATGTAACACACACCCAGACAATGCGCACCACCCCGCGATGTTTTTCACAAACCTATCCTACATTGCCACTGCTTGTTCCCTGACCTCCCCATGCTGACCACCCCGCGGTGATTTTCTCCATCCTACATTGCCACTCACTGCCTATCCTAATTCAGACCCTCCGATTCACACCACCCCGCAATGTTTTTCTCATCCTAATAGTGAATGTAATTTAACACACTCCCATACAATGCGCACCACCACGCGATGTTTTTCAGAAACCTATCCTACATTGCCACTGCATGTTCCCTGACCTCCCCATGCTGAGCACCCCGCGGTGCTTTTCTCCATCCTACATTGCCACTCACTGCCTATCCTAATTCAGACCCTCCGATTCACACCACCCCATGATGTTTTTCTCACTCCGACTAGTGAATGTAATGTAACACACACCCATACAATGCGCACCACCCCGTGATGTTTTTCTCACTCCAACTAGTGAATGTAATGTAACACACACCCATACAATGCACACCTCCCCGTGATGTTTTTCTCACTCCTACTAGTGAATGTAATGTAACACACACCATTACAATGCGCACCACCCCGTGATGTTTTTCTCACCCTACTAGTGAATGTAATGTAACACACACCCATACAATGCACACGACCCCGCGATGTTTTTCAGAAACCTATCCTACATTGCCAATGCATGTTCTCTGTCCTCTTCATGCTGACCACCCCTCAGTGCTTTTCTCCATCCTACATTGCCACTCACTGCCTATCCTAATTCAGACCCTCCGATTCACACCACCCCGTGATGTTTTTCTCACTCCTACTAGTGAATGTAATGTAACACACACCCATACAATGTGCACCACTCCGTGATGTTTTTCTCACTCCTACTAGTGAATGTAATGTAACACACACCCATACAATGCGCACCACCCCGCGATGTTTTTCAGAAACCTATCCTACATTGCCACTGCATGTTCCCTGACCTCCCCATGCTGACAACCCCGCGGTGCCTTTCGCCATCCTACATTGCCACTCACTGCCTATCCTAATTCAGACCCTCCGATTCACACCACCCCGCGAAGTTTTTCTCACTCCTACTAGTGAATGTAATGTAACACACACCCATACAATGCGCAACACTCCGTGATGTTTTTCTCACTCCTACTAGTGAATGTAATGTAACACACACCCATACAATGCGCACCACGCCGTGATGTTTTTCTCACTCCTACTAGTGAATGTAATGTGACACACACCCATACAATGCGCACCACCCCGCGATGTTTTTCAGAAACCTATCCTACATTGCCACTGCATGTTCCCTGACCTCCCCATGCTGACCAACCCGCGGTGATTTTATCCATCCTACATTGCCACTCACTGCCTATCCTAATTCAGACCCTCCGATTCACACCACCCCGTGATTTTTTTCTCACTCCTACTAGTGAATGTAATTTGACACACACCCATACAATGCGCACCACCCCGTGATGTTTTTCTCACTCCTACTAGTGAATGTAATGTAACACACACCCATACAATGCGCAAGACCCCGCGATGTTTTTCACAAACCTATCCTACATTGCCAATGCTTGTTCCCTGACCTGCCCATGCTGACCACCCCGCGGTGCTTTTCTCCATCCTACATTGCCACTCACTGCCTATTATAATTCAGACCCTCCGATTCACACCACCCCGTGATGTTTTTCTCACTCCTACTAGTGAATGTAATGTAACACACACCCATACAATGCGCACCACCCCGTGATGTTTTTCTCACTCCTACTAGTGAATGTAATGTAACACACACCCATACAATGCGCACCACCCCGCGATGTTTTTCAGAAACCTATCCTACATTGCCACTGCATGTTCCCTGACCTCCTCATGCTGACCACCCCGCGGTGCCTTTCACCATCCTACATTGCCACTCACTGCCTATCCTAATTCAGACCCTCCGATTCACACCACATCGTGATGTTTTTCTCACTCCTACTAGTGAATGTAATGTAACACACACCCATACAATGCGCACCACCCCGTGATGTTTTTCTCACTCCTACTAGTGAATGTAATGTAACACACACCCATACAATGCGCACCACCCCGCGATGTTTTTCAGAAATCTATCCTACATTGCCACTGCATGTTCCCTGACCTCCTCATGCTGACCACCCCGCGGTGCCTTTCGCCATCCTACATTGCCACTCACTGCCTATCCTAATACAGACCCTCCGATTCACACCAACCCGTGATGTTTTTCTCATCCTACTAGTGAATGTAATTTAACGCACACCCATACAATGCGCATCACCACGCGATGTTTTTCAGAAACCTATCCTACATTGCCACTGCATGTTCCCTGACCTCCCCATGCTGAGCACACCGCGGTGCTTTTCTCCATCCTACATTGCCACTCACTGCCTATCCTAATTCAGACCCTCCGATTCACACCACCCCGTGACGTTTTTCTCACTCCTACTAGTGAATGTAATGTAACACACACCCATACAATGCACACCTCTCCGTGATGTTTTTCTCACTCCTACTAGTGAAAGTAATGTAACACACACCCATACAATGCGCACCACCCTGTGATGTTTTTCTCACTCCTACTAGTGAATGTAATGTAACACACACCCATACAATGCGCACCACCCCGCGATGTTTTTCAGAAACCTATCCTACATTGCCACTGCATGTTCCCAGACCTCCCCATGCTGACCAGCCCGCGGTGCTTTTCTCCATCCTACATTGCCACTCACTGCCTATCCTAATTCAGACGCTCCGATTCACACCACCCCATGATGTTTTTCTCATTCCTACTAGTGAATGTAATGTAACACACACCCATACAATGCACACCTCCCCGTGATGTTTTTCTCACTCCTACTAGTGAATGTAATGTAACACACACCATTACAATGCGCACCACCCCGTGATGTTTTTCTCACCCTACTAGTGAATGTAATGTAACACACACCCATACAATGCACACGACCCCGCGATGTTTTTCAGAAACCTATCCTACATTGCCAATGCATGTTCTCTGTCCTCTTCATGCTGACCACCCCTCAGTGCTTTTCTCCATCCTACATTGCCACTCACTGCCTATCCTAATTCAGACCCTCCGATTCACACCACCCCGTGATGTTTTTCTCACTCCTACTAGTGAATGTAATGTAACACACACCCATACAATGTGCACCACCCCGTGATGTTTTTCTCACTCCTACTAGTGAATGTAATGTAACACACACCCATACAATGCGCACCACCCCGCGATGTTTTTCAGAAACCTATCCTACATTGCCACTGCATGTTCCCTGACCTCCCCATGCTGACAACCCCGCGGTGCCTTTCGCCATCCTACATTGCCAGTCACTGACTATCCTAATTCAGACCCTCCGATTCACACCACCCCGCGAAGTTTTTCTAACTCCTACTAGTGAATGTAATGTAACACACACCCATACAATGCGCACCACTCCGTGATGTTTTTCTCACTCCTACTAGTGAATGTAATGTAACACACACCCATACAATGCGCACCACCCCGTGATGTTTTTCTCACTCCTACTAGTGAATGTAATGTGACACACACCCATACAATGCGCACCACCCCGCGATGTTTTTCAGAAACCTATCCTACATTGCCACTGCATGTTCCCTGACCTCCCCATGCTGACCACCCCGCGGTGATTTTATCCATCCTACATTTCCACTCACTGCCTATCCTAATTCAGACCCTCCAATTCACACCACCCCGTGATGTTTTTCTCACTCCTACTAGTGAATGTAATGTAACACACACCCATACAATGCGCACCACCCCGTGATGTTTTTCTCACTCCTACTAGTGAATGTAATGTAACACACACCCATACAATGCGCACCACCCCGCGATGTTTTTCAGAAACCTATCCTACATTGCCACTGCATGTTCCCTGACCTCCCCATGCTGACCACCCCGCGGTGCTTTTCTCCATCCTACATTGCCGCTCACTGCCTATCCTAATGCAGACCCTCCGAATCACACCACCCCGTGATGTTTTTCTCACTCCTACTAGTGAATGTAATGTAACACACACCCATACAATGCGCACCACCCCGTGATGTTTTTCTCACTCCTACTAGTGAATGTAATGTAACACACACCCATACAATGCGCACCACCCCATGATGTTTTTCTCACTCCTACTAGTGAATGTAATGTAACACACACCCATACAATGCGCACCACCCCGCGATGTTTTTCAGAAACCTGTCCTACATTGTCACTGCATGTTCCCTGACCTCCCCATGCTGACCAGCCCGCGGTGCTTTTCTCCATCCTAGATTGCCACTCACTGCCTATCGTAATTCAGACCCTCCGATTCACACCACCCCGTGATGTTTTTTTCATTCCTACTAGTGAATGTAATGTAACACACACCCATACAATGCGCACCACCCCGTGATGTTTTTCTCACTCCTACTAGTGAATGTAATGTAACACACACCATTACAATGCGCACCACCCCGTGATGTTTTTCTCACCCTACTAGTGAATGTAATGTAACACACCCCCATACAATGCACACGACCCCGCGATGTTTTTCAGAAACCTATCCTACATTGCCACTGCATGTTCTCTGTCCTCTCCATGCTGACCACCCCTCAATGCTTTTCTCCATCCTACAATGCCACTCACTGCCTATCCTAATTCAGACCCTCCGATTCACACCACCCCGTGATGTTTTTCTCACTCCTACTAGTGAATTTAATGTAACACACACCCATACAATGCGCACCACCCCGTGATGTTTTTCTCACTCCTACTAGTGAATGTAATGTAACACACACCCATACAATGCGCACCACCCCGCGATGTTTTTCAGAAACCTATTCTACATTGCCACTGCATGTTCCCTGACCTCCCCATGCTGACAACCCCGCGGTGCCTTTCGCCATCCTACATTGCCACTCACTGCCTATCCTAATTCAGACCCTCTGATTCACACCACCCCACGAAGTTTTTCTCACTCCTACTAGTGAATGTAATGTAACACACACCCATACAATGCGCACCACTCCGTGATGTTTTTCTCACTCCTACTAGTGAATGTAATGTAACACACACCCAGACAATGCGCACCACCCCGCGATGTTTTTCACAAACCTATCCTACATTGCCACTGCTTGTTCCCTGACCTCCCCATGCTGACCACCCCACGGTGATTTTCTCCATCCTACATTGCCACTCACTGCCTATCCTAATTCAGACCCTCCGATTCACACCACCCCATGATGTTTTTCTCACTCCGACTAGTGAATGTAATGTAACACACACCCATACAATGCGCACCACCCCGTGATGTTTTTCTCACTCCGACTAGTGAATGTAATGTAACACACACCCATACAATGCACACCTCCCCGTGATGTTTTTCTCACTCCTACTAGTGAATGTAATGTAACACACACCATTACAATGCGCACCACCCCGTGATGTTTTTCTCACCCTACTAGTGAATGTAATGTAACACACACCCATACAATGCACACGACCCCGCGATGTTTTTCAGAAACCTATCCTACATTGCCAATGCATGTTCTCTGTCCTCTTCATGCTGACCACCCCTCAGTGCTTTTCTCCATCCTACATTGCCACTCACTGCCTATCCTAATTCAGACCCTCCGATTCACACCACCCCGTGATGTTTTTCTCACTCCTACTAGTGAATGTAATGTAACACACACCCATACAATGTGCACCACTCCGTGATGTTTTTCTCACTCCTACTAGTGAATGTAATGTAACACACACCCATACAATGCGCACCACCCCGCGATGTTTTTCAGAAACCTATCCTACATTGCCACTGCATGTTCCCTGACCTCCCCATGCTGACAACCCCGCGGTGCCTTTCGCCATCCTACATTGCCACTCACTGCCTATCCTAATTCAGACCCTCCGATTCACACCACCCCGCGAAGTTTTTCTCACTCCTACTAGTGAATGTAATGTAACACACACCCATACAATGCGCAACACTCCGTGATGTTTTTCTCACTCCTACTAGTGAATGTAATGTAACACACACCCATACAATGCGCACCACGCCGTGATGTTTTTCTCACTCCTACTAGTGAATGTAATGTGACACACACCCATACAATGCGCACCACCCCGCGATGTTTTTCAGAAACCTATCCTACATTGCCACTGCATGTTCCCTGACCTCCCCATGCTGACCACCCCGCGGTGATTTTATCCATCCTACATTGCCACTCACTGCCTATCCTAATTCAGACCCTCCGATTCACACCACCCCGTGATTTTTTTCTCACTCCTACTAGTGAATGTAATTTGACACACACCCATACAATGCGCACCACCCCGTGATGTTTTTCTCACTCCTACTAGTGAATGTAATGTAACACACACCCATACAATGCGCAAGACCCCGCGATGTTTTTCACAAACCTATCCTACATTGCCAATGCTTGTTCCCTGACCTGCCCATGCTGACCACCCCGCGGTGCTTTTCTCCATCCTACATTGCCACTCACTGCCTATTATAATTCAGACCCTCCGATTCACACCACCCCGTGATGTTTTTCTCACTCCTACTAGTGAATGTAATGTAACACACACCCATACAATGCGCACCACCCCGTGATGTTTTTCTCACTCCTACTAGTGAATGTAATGTAACACACACCCATACAATGCGCACCACCCCGCGATGTTTTTCAGAAACCTATCCTACATTGCCACTGCATGTTCCCTGACCTCCTCATGCTGACCACCCCGCGGTGCCTTTCACCATCCTACATTGCCACTCACTGCCTATCCTAATTCAGACCCTCCGATTCACACCACATCGTGATGTTTTTCTCACTCCTACTAGTGAATGTAATGTAACACACACCCATACAATGCGCACCACCCCGTGATGTTTTTCTCACTCCTACTAGTGAATGTAATGTAACACACACCCATACAATGCGCACCACCCCGCGATGTTTTTCAGAAATCTATCCTACATTGCCACTGCATGTTCCCTGACCTCCTCATGCTGACCACCCCGCGGTGCCTTTCGCCATCCTACATTGCCACTCACTGCCTATCCTAATTCAGACCCTCCGATTCACACCAACCCGTGATGTTTTTCTCATCCTACTAGTGAATGTAATTTAACGCACACCCATACAATGCGCATCACCACGCGATGTTTTTCAGAAACCTATCCTACATTGCCACTGCATGTTCCCTGACCTCCCCATGCTGAGCACACCGCGGTGCTTTTCTCCATCCTACATTGCCACTCACTGCCTATCCTAATTCAGACCCTCCGATTCACACCACCCCGTGACGTTTTTCTCACTCCTACTAGTGAATGTAATGTAACACACACCCATACAATGCACACCTCTCCGTGATGTTTTTCTCACTCCTACTAGTGAAAGTAATGTAACACACACCCATACAATGCGCACCACCCTGTGATGTTTTTCTCACTCCTACTAGTGAATGAATGTAACACACACCCATACAATGCGCACCACCCCGCGATGTTTTTCAGAAACCTATCCTACATTGCCACTGCATGTTCCCAGACCTCCCCATGCTGACCAGCCCGCGGTGCTTTTCTCCATCCTACATTGCCACTCACTGCCTATACTAATTCAGACGCTCCGATTCACACCACCCCATGATGTTTTTCTCATTCCTACTAGTGAATGTAATGTAACACACACCCATACAATGCACACCTCCCCGTGATGTTTTTCTCACTCCTACTAGTGAATGTAATGTAACACACACCATTACAATGCGCACCACCCCGTGATGTTTTTCTCACCCTACTAGTGAATGTAATGTAACACACACCCATACAATGCACACGACCCCGCGATGTTTTTCAGAAACCTATCCTACATTGCCAATGCATGTTCTCTGTCCTCTTCATGCTGACCACCCCTCAGTGCTTTTCTCCATCCTACATTGCCACTCACTGCCTATCCTAATTCAGACCCTCCGATTCACACCACCCCGTGATGTTTTTCTCACTCCTACTAGTGAATGTAATGTAACACACACCCATACAATGTGCACCACCCCGTGATGTTTTTCTCACTCCTACTAGTGAATGTAATGTAACACACACCCATACAATGCGCACCACCCCGCGATGTTTTTCAGAAACCTATCCTACATTGCCACTGCATGTTCCCTGACCTCCCCATGCTGACAACCCCGCGGTGCCTTTCGCCATCCTACATTGCCAGTCACTGACTATCCTAATTCAGACCCTCCGATTCACACCACCCCGCGAAGTTTTTCTAACTCCTACTAGTGAATGTAATGTAACACACACCCATACAATGCGCACCACTCCGTGATGTTTTTCTCACTCCTACTAGTGAATGTAATGTAACACACACCCATACAATGCGCACCACCCCGTGATGTTTTTCTCACTCCTACTAGTGAATGTAATGTGACACACACCCATACAATGCGCACCACCCCGCGATGTTTTTCAGAAACCTATCCTACATTGCCAATGCATGTTCCCTGACCTCCCCATGCTGACCACCCCGCGGTGATTTTATCCATCCTACATTTCCACTCACTGCCTATCCTAATTCAGACCCTACAATTCACACCACCCCGTGATGTTTTTCTCACTCCTACTAGTGAATGTAATGTAACACACACCCATACAATGCGCACCACACCGTGATGTTTTTCTCACTCCTACTAGTGAATGTAATGTAACACACACCCATACAATGCGCACCACCCCGCGATGTTTTTCAGAAACCTATCCTACATTGCCACTGCATGTTCCCTGACCTCCTCATGCTGACCACCCCGCGGTGCCTTTCGCCATCCTACATTGCCACTCACTGCCTATCCTAATTCAGACCCCCCGATTCACACCACATCGTGATGTTTTTCTCACTCCTACTAGTGAATGTAATGTAACACACACCCATACAATGCGCACCACCCCGTGATGATTTTCTCACTCCGAATAGTGAATGTAATGTAACACACACCCATACAATGCGCACCACCCCGTGATGTTTTTCTCACTCCTACTAGTGAATGTAATGTAACACACACCCATACAATGCGCACCACCCCGTGATGTTTTTCTCACTCCTACTAGTGAATGTAATGTAACACACACCCATACAATGCACACCACCCCGCGATGTTTTTCAGAAACCTATCCTACATTGCCACTGCATGTTCCCTGACCTCCCCATGCTGACCACCCCGCGGTGCTTTTCTCCATCCTACATTGCCACTCACTGCCTATTATAATTCAGACCCTCTGATTCACACCATCCCGTGATATTTTTCTCACTCCTACTAGTGAATGTAATGTAACACACACCCATACAATGCGCACCACTCCGTGATGTTTTTCTCACTCCTACTAGTGAATGTAATGTAACACACACCCATACAATGCGCACCACCCCGTGATGTTTTTCTCACTCCTACTAGTGAATGTAATGTGACACACACCCATACAATGCGCACCACCCCGTGATGTTTTTCAGAAACCTATCCTACATTGCCACTGCATGTTCCCTGACCTCCCCATGCTGACCACCCCGCGGTGATTTTATCCATCCTACATTGCCACTCACTGCCTATCCTAATTCAGACCCTCCGATTCACACCACCCCGTGATTTTTTTCTCACTCCTACTAGTGAATGTAATGTGACACACACCCATACAATGCGCACCACCCCGTGATGTTTTTCTCACTCCTACTAGTGAATGTAATGTAACACACACCCATACAATGCGCAAGACCCCGCGATGTTTTTCACAAACCTATCCTACATTGCCAATGCTTGTTCCCTGACCTGCCCATGCTGACCACCCCGCGGTGCTTTTCTCCATCCTACATTGCCACTCACTGCCTATTATAATTCAGACCCTCCGATTCACACCACCCCGTGATGTTTTTCTCACTCCTACTAGTGAATGTAATGTAACACACACCCATACAATGCGCACCACCCCGTGATGTTTTTCTCACTCCTACTAGTGAATGTAATGTAACACACACCCATACAATGCGCACCACCCCGCGATGTTTTTCAGAAACCTATCCTACATTGCCACTGCATGTTCCCTGACCTCCTCATGCTGACCACCCCGCGGTGCCTTTCGCCATCCTACATTGCCACTCACTGCCTATCCTAATTCAGACCCTCCGATTCACACCACATCGTGATGTTTTTCTCACTCCTACTAGTGAATGTAATGTAACACACACCCATACAATGCGCACCACCCCGTGATGATTTTCTCACTCCGAATAGTGAATGTAATGTAACACACACCCATACAATGCGCACCACCCCGTGATGTTTTTCTCACTCCTACTAGTGAATGTAATGTAACACACACCCATACAATGCACACCACCCCGCGATGTTTTTCAGAAACCTATCCTACATTGCCACTGCATGTTCCCTGACCTCCCCATGCTGACCACCCCGCGGTGCTTTTCTCCATCCTACATTGCCACTCACTGCCTATTATAATTCAGTCCCTCCGATTCACACCACCCCGTGATATTTTTCTCACTCCTACTAGTGAATGTAATGTAACACACACCCATACAATGCGCACCACCCCGCGATGTTTTTCAGAAACCTATCCTACATTGCCACTGCATGTTCCCTGACCTCCTCATGCTGACCACCCCGCGGTGCCTTTCGCCATCCTACATTGCCACTCACTGCCTATCCTAATTCAGACCCTCCGATTCACACCACATCGTGCTATTTTTCTCACTCCTACTAGTGAATGTAATGTAACACACACCCATACAATGCGCACCACCCCGTGATGTTTTTCTCACTCCTACTAGTGAATGTAATGTAACACACACCCATACAATGCGCACCACCCCGCGATGTTTTTCAGAAATCTATCCTACATTGCCACTGCATGTTCCCTGACCTCCTCATGCTGACCACCCCGCGGTGCCTTTCGCCATCCTACATTGCCACTCACTGCCTATCCTAATTCAGACCCTCCGATTCACACCAACCCGTGATGTTTTTCTCATCCTACTAGTGAATGTAATTTAACACACACCCATACAATGCGCACCACCACGCGATGTTTTTCAGAAACCTATCCTACATTGCCACTGCATGTTCCCTGACCTCCCCATGCTGAGCACACCGCGGTGCTTTTCTCCATCCTACATTGCCACTCACTGCCTATCCTAATTCAGACCCTCCGATTCACACCACCCCGTGATGTTTTTCTCACTCCTACTAGTGAATGTAATGTAACACACACCCATACAATGCACACCTCTCCGTGATGTTTTTCTCACTCCTACTAGTGAAAGTAATGTAACACACACCCATACAATGCGCACCACCCTGTGATGTTTTTCTCACTCCTACTAGTGAATGTAATGTAACACACACCCATACAATGCGCACCACCCCGCGATGTTTTTCAGAAACCTATCCTACATTGCCACTGCATGTTCCCAGACCTCCCCATGCTGACCAGCCCGCGGTGCTTTTCTCCATCCTACATTGCCACTCACTGCCTATCCTAATTCAGACGCTCCGATTCACACCACCCCATGATGTTTTTCTCATTCCTACTAGTGAATGTAATGTAACACACACCCATACAATGCACACCTCCCCGTGATGTTTTTCTCACTCCTACTAGTGAATGTAATGTAACACACACCATTACAATGCGCACCACCCCGTGATGTTTTTCTCACCCTACTAGTGAATGTAATGTAACACACACCCATACAATGCACACGACCCCGCGATGTGTTTCAGAAACCTATCCTACATTGCCACTGCATGTTCTCTGTCCTCTTCATGCTGACCACCCCTCAGTGCTTTTCTCCATCCTACATTGCCACTCACTGCCTATCCTAATTCAGACCCTCCGATTCACACCACCCCGTGATGTTTTTCTCACTCCTACTAGTGAATGTAATGTAACACACACCCATACAATGTGCACCACCCCGTGATGTTTTTCTCAATCCTACTAGTGAATGTAATGTAACACACACCCATACAATGCGCACCACCCCGCGATGTTTTTCAGAAACCTATCCTACATTGCCACTGCATGTTCCCTGACCTCCCCATGCTGACAACCCCGCGGTGCCTTTCGCCATCCTACATTGCCAGTCACTGACTATCCTAATTCAGACCCTCCGATTCACACCACCCCGCGAAGTTTTTCTAACTCCTACTAGTGAATGTAATGTAACACACACCCATACAATGCGCACCACTCCGTGATGTTTTTCTCACTCCTACTAGTGAATGTAATGTAACACACACCCATACAATGCGCACCACCCCGTGATGTTTTTCTCACTCCTACTAGTGAATGTAATGTGACACACACCCATATAATGCGCACCACCCCGCGATGTTTTTCAGAAACCTATCCTACATTGCCACTGCATGTTCCCTGACCTCCCCATGCTGACCACCCCGCGGTGATTTTATCCATCCTACATTGCCACTCACTGCCTATCCTAATTCAGACCCTCCGATTCACACCACCCCGTGATGTTTTTCTCACTCCTACTAGTGAATGTAATGTAACACACACCCATACAATGCGCACCACCCCGCGATGTTTTTCAGAAACCTATCCTACATTGCCACTGCATGTTCCCTGACCTCCTCATGCTGACCACCCCGCGGTGCCTTTCGCCATCCTACATTGCCACTCACTGCCTATCCTAATTCAGACCCTCCGATTCACACCACATCGTGATGTTTTTCTCACTCCTACTAGTGAATGTAATGTAACACACACCCATACAATGCGCACCACCCCGTGATGATTTTCTCACTCCGAATAGTCAATGTAATGTAACACACACCCATACAATGCGCACCACCCCGTGATGTTTTTCTCACTCCTACTAGTGAATGTAATGTAACACACACCCATACAATGCGCACCACCCCGTGATGTTTTTCTCACTCCTACTAGTGAATGTAATGTAACACACACCCATACAATGCACACCACCCCGCGATGTTTTTCAGAAACCTATCCTACATTGCCACTGCATGTTCCCTGACCTCCCCATGCTGACCACCCCGCGGTGCTTTTCTCCATCCTACATTGCCACTCACTGCCTATTATAATTCAGACCCTCCGATTCACACCATCCCGTGATATTTTTCTCACTCCTACTAGTGAATGTAATGTAACACACACCCATACAATGCGCACCACTCCGTGATGTTTTTCTCACTCCTACTAGTGAATGTAATGTAACACACACCCATACAATGCGCACCACCCCGTGATGTTTTTCTCACTCCTACTAGTGAATGTAATGTGACACACACCCATACAATGCGCACCACCCCGCGATGTTTTTTAGAAACCTATCCTACATTGCCACTGCATGTTCCCTGACCTCCCCATGCTGACCACCCCGCGGTGATTTTATCCATCCTACATTGCCACTCACTGCCTATCCTAATTCAGACCCTCCGATTCACACCACCCCGTGATTTTTTTCTCACTCCTACTAGTGAATGTAATGTGACACACACCCATACAATGCGCACCACCCCGTGATGTTTTTCTCACTCCTACTAGTGAATGTAATGTAACACACACCCATACAATGCGCAAGACCCCGCGATGTTTTTCACAAACCTATCCTACATTGCCAATGCTTGTTCCCTGACCTGCCCATGCTGACCACCCCGCGGTGCTTTTCTCCATCCTACATTGCCACTCACTGCCTATTATAATTCAGACCCTCCGATTCACACCACCCCGTGATGTTTTTCTCACTCCTACTAGTGAATGTAATGTAACACACACCCATACAATGCGCACCACCCCGTGATGTTTTTCTCACTCCTACTAGTGAATGTAATGTAACACACACCCATACAATGCGCACCACCCCGCGATGTTTTTCAGAAACCTATCCTACATTGCCACTGCATGTTCCCTGACCTCCTCATGCTGACCACCCCGCGGTGCCTTTCGCCATCCTACATTGCCACTCACTGCCTATCCTAATTCAGACCCTCCGATTCACACCACATCGTGATGTTTTTCTCACTCCTACTAGTGAATGTAATGTAACACACACCCATACAATGCGCACCACCCCGTGATGATTTTCTCACTCCGAATAGTGAATGTAATGTAACACACACCCATACAATGCGCACCACCCCGTGATGTTTTTCTCACTCCTACTAGTGAATGTAATGTAACACACACCCATACAATGCACACCACCCCGCGATGTTTTTCAGAAACCTATCCTACATTGCCACTGCATGTTCCCTGACCTCCCCATGCTGACCACCCCGCGGTGCTTTTCTCCATCCTACATTGCCACTCACTGCCTATTATAATTCAGACCCTCCGATTCACACCACCCCGTGATATTTTTCTCACTCCTACTAGTGAATGTAATGTAACACACACCCATACAATGCGCACCACCCCGCGATGTTTTTCAGAAACCTATCCTACATTGCCACTGCATGTTCCCTAACCTCCTCATGCTGACCACCCCGCGGTGCCTTTCGCCATCCTACATTGCCACTCACTGCCTATCCTAATTCAGACCCTCCGATTCACACCACCCCGTGATGTTTTTCTCATCCTACTAGTGAATGTAATTTAACACACACCCATACAATGCGCACCACCCCGCGATGTTTTTCAGAAACCTATCCGACATTGCCACTGCATGTTCCCTGACCTCCCCATGCTGACCACCCCGCGGTGCTTTTCTCCATCCTACATTGCCGCTCACTGCCTATCCTAATGCAGACCCTCCGATTCACACCACCCCGTGATGTTTTTCTCACTCCTACTAGTGAATGTAATGTAACACACACCCATACAATGCGCACCTCCCCGTGATGTTTTTCTCACTCCTACTAGTGAATGTAATGTAACACACACCCATACAATGCGCACCACCCCATGATGTTTTTCTCACTCCTACTAGTGAATGTAATGTAACACACACGCATACAATGCGCACCACCCCGCGATGTTTTTCAGAAACCTATCCTACATTGCCACTGCATGTTCCCTGACCTCCCCATGCTGACCACCCCGTGGTACTTTTCTCCATCCTACATTGCCACTCTCTGCCTGTCCTAATTCAGAACCTCCGATTCACATCACCCCGTGATGTTTTTCTCACTCCTACTAGTGATTGTAATGTAACACACACCCATACAATGCGCACCACCCCGTGATGTTTTTCTCACTCATACTAGTGAATGTAATGTAACACACACCCATACAATGCACACCACCCCGCGATGTTTTTCAGAAACCTATCCTACATTGCCACTGCATGTTCCCTGACCTCCCCATGCTGACCACCCCGCGGTGATTTTATCCATCCTACATTGCCACTCACTGCCTATCCTGATTCAGACCCTCCGATTCACACCACACCGTGATGTTTTTCTCACTCCTACTAGTGAATGTAATGTGACACACACCCATACAATGCGCACCAACCCGTGATGTTTTTCTCACTCCTACTAGTGAATGTAATGTAACACACACCCAGACAATGCACACCACCCCGCGATGTTTTTCACAAACCTATCCTACATTGCCACTGCATGTTCCCTGACCTCCCCATGCTGACCACCCCGCGGTGATTTTCTCCATCCTACATTGCCACTCACTGCCTATCCTAATTCAGACCCTCCGATTCACACCACCCCGTGATGTTTTTCTCACTCCTACTAGTGAATGTAATGTAACACACACCCATACAATGCGCACCACCCCGTGATGTTTTTCTCACTCCTACTAGTGAAAGTAATGTAACACACACCCATACAATGTGCACCACCCCGCGATGTTTTTCAGAAACCTATCCTACATTGCCACAGCATGTTCCCTGACCTCCTCATGCTGACCACCCCGCGGTGCCTTTCGCCATCCTACATTGCCACTCACTGCCTATCCTAATTGAGACCCTCCGATTCACACCACCCCGCGATGTTTTTCTCATCCTACTAGTGAATGGAATTTATTACACTCCCATAAAATGCGCACCACCACGCGATGCTTTTCAGAAACATATCCTACATTGCCAGTGCATGTTCCCTGACCTCCCCATGCTGAGCACCCCGCGGTGCTTTTCTCCATCCTACATTGCCACTCACTGCCTATCCTAATTCAGACCCTCCGATTCACACCACCCCGTGATGTTTTTCTCACTCCTACTAGTGAATGAAATGTAACACACACCCATACAATGCGCACCTCCCCGTGATGTTTTTCTCACTCCTACTAGTGAATGTAATGTAACACACACCCATACAATGCGCACCACACCGCGATGTTTTTCAGAAACCTATCCTAAATTGCCACTGCATGTTCCCTGACCTCCCCATGCTGACCAGCCCGCGGTGCTTTTCTCCATCCTACATTGCCACTCACTGCCTATCCTAATTCAGACCCTCCGATTCACACCACCCCGTGATGTTTTTCTCATTCCTACTAGTGAATGTAATGTAACACACACCCATACAATGCACACCACCCCGTGATGTTTTTCTCACTCCTACTAGTGAATGTAATGTAACACACACCATTACAATGCGCACCACCCCGTGATGTTTTTCTCACTCCTACTAGTGAATGTAATGTAACACACACCCATACAATGCACATGACCCCGTGATATTTTTCAGAAACCTATCCTACATTGCCACTGCATGTTCTCTGTCCTCCCCATGCTGACCACCCCTCAGTGCTTTTCTCCATCCTACATTGCCACTCACTGCCTATCCTAATTCAGACCCTCCGATTCACACCACCCCGTGATGTTTTTCTCACTCCTACTAGTGAATGTAATGTAACACACACCCATACAATGCACACAAACCCGTGATGTTTTTCTCACTCCTACTAGTGAATGTAATGTAACACACACCCATACAATGCGCACCACCCCGCGATGTTTTTCCGAAACCTATCCTACATTGCCACTGCATGTTCTCTTTCCTCCCCATGCTGACCACCCCTCAGTGCTCTTCTCCATCCTAAATTGCCACTCACTGCCTATCCTAATTCAGACCATCCCATTCACACCACCCCGTGATGTTTTTCTCACTCCTACTAGTGAATGTAATTTAACACACACCCATACAATGCGCACCACCCCGCGATGTTTTTCAGAAACCTATCCTACATTGCCACTGCATGTTCCCTGACCTCCCCATGCTGACCACCCCGCGGTGCTTTTCTCCATCCTACATTGCCACTCACTGCCTATCCTAATGCAGACCCTCCGATTCACACCACCCCGTGATGTTTTTCTCACTCCTACTAGTGAATGTAATGTAACACACACCCATACAATGCGCACCACCCCGTGATGTTTATCTCACTCCTACTAGTGAATGTAATGTAACACACACCCATACAATGCGCACCACCCCGTGATGTTTTTCTCACTCCTATAGTGAATGTAATGTAACACACACGCATACAATGCGCACCACCCCGCGATGTTTTGCAGAAACCTATCCTACATTGCCACTGCATGTTCCCTGACCTCCCCATGCTGACCACCCCGCGGTGATTTTATCCATCCTACATTGCCACTCACTGCCTATCCTAATTCAGACTCTCTGATTCACACCACCCCGTGATTTTTTTCTCACTCCTACTAGTGAATGTAATGTGACACACACCCATACAATGCGCACCACCCCGTGATGTTTTTCTCACTCCTACTAGTGAATGTAATGTAACACACACCCATACAATGCGCACCACCCCGCGATGTTTTTCACAAACCTATCCTACATTGCCAATGCTTTTTCCCTGACCTCCCCATGCTGACCACCCCGCGGTGCTTTTCTCCATCCTACATTGCCACTCACTGCCTATTATAATTCAGACCCTCCGATTCACACCACCCCGTGATGTTTTTCTCACTCCTACTAGTGAATGTAATGTAACACACACCCATACAATGCGCACCACCCCGCGATGTTTTTCAGAAACCTATCCTACATTGCCATTGCATGTTCCCTGACCTCCTCATGCTGACCACCCCGCGGTGCCTTACGCCATCCTACATTGCCACTCAATGCCTATCCTAATTCAGACCCTCCGATTCACACCACCCGCGATGTTTTTCTCATCCTACTAGTGAATGTAATTTAACACACACCCATACAATGCGCACCACCACGCGATGTTTTTCAGAAACCTATCCTACATTGCCACTACATGTTCCCTGAACTCCCCATGCTGACCACCCCGCGGTGATTTTATCCATCCTACATTGCCACTCACTGCCTATCCTGATTCAGACCCTCCGATTCACACCACACCGTGATGTTTTTCTCACTCCTACTAGTGAATGTAATGTGACACACACCCATACAATGCGCACCAACCCGTGATGTTTTTCTCACTCCTACTAGTGAATGTAATGTAACACACACCCAGACAATGCACACCACCCCGCGATGTTTTTCACAAACCTATCCTACATTGCCACTGCATGTTCCCTGACCTCCCCATGCTGACCACCCCGCGGTGATTTTCTCCATCCTACATTGCCACTCACTGCCTATCCTAATTCAGACCCTCCGATTCACACCACCCCGTGATGTTTTTCTCACTCCTACTAGTGAATGTAATGTAACACACACCCATACAATGCGCACCACCCCGTGATGTTTTTCTCACTCCTACTAGTGAAAGTAATGTAACACACACCCATACAATGTGCACCACCCCGCGATGTTTTTCAGAAACCTATCCTACATTGCCACTGCATGTTCCCTGACCTCCTCATGCTGACCACCCCGCGGTGCCTTTCGCCATCCTACATTGCCACTCACTGCCTATCCTAATTGAGACCCTCCGATTCACACCACCCCGCGATGTTTTTCTCATCCTACTAGTGAATGGAATTTATTACACTCCCATAAAATGCGCACCACCACGCGATGCTTTTCAGAAACATATCCTACATTGCCAGTGCATGTTCCCTGACCTCCCCATGCTGAGCACCCCGCGGTGCTTTTCTCCATCCTACATTGCCACTCACTGCCTATCCTAATTCAGACCCTCCGATTCACACCACCCCGTGATGTTTTTCTCACTCCTACTAGTGAATGTAATGTAACACACACCCATACAATGCGCACCTCCCCGTGATGTTTTTCTCACTCCTACTAGTGAATGTAATGTAACACACACCCATACAATGCGCACCACACCGCGATGTTTTTCAGAAACCTATCCTAAATTGCCACTGCATGTTCCCTGACCTCCCCATGCTGACCAGCCCGCGGTGCTTTTCTCCATCGTACATTGCCACTCACTGCCTATCCTAATTCAGACCCTCCGATTCACACCACCCCGTGATGTTTTTCTCATTCCTACTAGTGAATGTAATGTAACACACACCCATACAATGCACACCACCCCGTGATGTTTTTCTCACTCCTACTAGTGAATGTAATGTAACACACACCATTACAATGCGCACCACCCCGTGATGTTTTTCTCACTCCTACTAGTGAATGTAATGTAACACACACCCATACAATGCACATGACCCCGTGATATTTTTCAGAAACCTATCCTACATTGCCACTGCATGTTCTCTGTCCTCCCCATGCTGACCACCCCTCAGTGCTTTTCTCCATCCTACATTGCCACTCACTGCCTATCCTAATTCAGACCCTCCGATTCACACCACCCCGTGATGTTTTTCTCACTCCTACTAGTGAATGTAATGTAACACACACCCATACAATGCACACAAACCCGTGATGTTTTTCTCACTCCTACTAGTGAATGTAATGTAACACACACCCATACAATGCGCACCACCCCGCGATGTTTTTCCGAAACCTATCCTACATTGCCACTGCATGTTCTCTTTCCTCCCCATGCTGACCACCCCTCAGTGCTCTTCTCCATCCTAAATTGCCACTCACTGCCTATCCTAATTCAGACCATCCCATTCACACCACCCCGTGATGTTTTTCTCACTCCTACTAGTGAATGTAATTTAACACACACCCATACAATGCGCACCACCCCGCGATGTTTTTCAGAAACCTATCCTACATTGCCACTGCATGTTCCCTGACCTCCCCATGCTGACCACCCCGCGGTGCTTTTCTCCATCCTACATTGCCACTCACTGCCTATCCTAATGCAGACCCTCCGATTCACACCACCCCGTGATGTTTTTCTCACTCCTACTAGTGAATGTAATGTAACACACACCCATACAATGCGCACCACCCCGTGATGTTTATCTCACTCCTACTAGTGAATGTAATGTAACACACACCCATACAATGCGCACCACCCCGTGATGTTTTTCTCACTCCTATAGTGAATGTAATGTAACACACACGCATACAATGCGCACCACCCCGCGATGTTTTTCAGAAACCTATCCTACATTGCCACTGCATGTTCCCTGACCTCCCCATGCTGACCACCCCGCGGTGATTTTATCCATCCTACATTGCCACTCACTGCCTATCCTAATTCAGACTCTCTGATTCACACCACCCCGTGATTTTTTTCTCACTCCTACTAGTGAATGTAATGTGACACACACCCATACAATGCGCACCACCCCGTGATGTTTTTCTCACTCCTACTAGTGAATGTAATGTAACACACACCCATACAATGCGCACCACCCCGCGATGTTTTTCACAAACCTATCCTACATTGCCAATGCTTTTTCCCTGACCTCCCCATGCTGACCACCCCGCGGTGCTTTTCTCCATCCTACATTGCCACTCACTGCCTATTATAATTCAGACCCTCCGATTCACACCACCCCGTGATGTTTTTCTCACTCCTACTAGTGAATGTAATGTAACACACACCCATACAATGCGCACCACCCCGCGATGTTTTTCAGAAACCTATCCTACATTGCCATTGCATGTTCCCTGACCTCCTCATGCTGACCACCCCGCGGTGCCTTACGCCATCCTACATTGCCACTCAATGCCTATCCTAATTCAGACCCTCCGATTCACACCACCCGCGATGTTTTTCTCATCCTACTAGTGAATGTAATTTAACACACACCCATACAATGCGCACCACCACGCGATGTTTTTCAGAAACCTATCCTACATTGCCACTGCATGTTCCCTGAACTCCCCATGCTGAGCACACCGTGGTGCTTTTCTCCATCCTACATTGCCACTCACTGCCTATCCTAATTCAGACCCTCCGATTCACACCACCCCGTGATGTTTTTCTCACTCCTACTAGTGAATGTAATGTAACACACACCCATACAATGCGCACCACCCCGTGATGTTTTTCTCACTCCTACTAGTGAATGTAATGTAACACACACCCATACAATGCGCACCACCCCGCGATGTTTTTCAGAAACCTATCCTACATTGCCACTGCATGTTCCCTGACCTCCCCATGCTGACAACCCCGCGGTGCCTTTCGCCATCCTACATTGCCACTCACTGCCTATCCTAATTCAGACCCTCCGATTCACACCACCCCGCGAAGTTTTTCTCACTCCTACTAGTGAATGTAATGTAACACACTCCCATACAATGCGCACCACTCCGTGATATTTTTCTCACTCCGACTAGTGAATGTAATGTAACACACACCCATACAATGTGCACCACCCCGTGATGTTTTTCTCACTCCTACTAGTGAATGTAATGTAACACACACCCATACAATGCGCACCACCCCGCGATGTTTTACAGAAACCCATCCTACATTGACACTGCATGTTCCCTGACCTCCCCATGCTGAGCAGCCCGCGGTGCTTTTCTCCAACCTACATTGCCACTCACTGCCTATCCTAATTCAGACCCTCCGATTCACACCACCCCGTGATGTTTTTCTCACTCCTACTAGCGAATGTAATGTAACACACACCCATACTATGCGCACCACCCCGTGATGATTTTCTCACTCCGAATAGTGAATGTAATGTAACACACACCCATACAATGCGCACCACCCCGTGATGTTTTTCTCACTCCTACTAGTGAATGTAATGTAACACACACCCATACAATGCGCACCACCCCGTGATGTTTTTCTCACTCCTACTAGTGAATGTAATGTAACACACACCCATACAATGCGCACCACCACGCGATGTTTTTCAGAAACCTATCCTACATTGCCACTGCATGTTCCCTGACCTCCCCATGCTGAGCACACCGCGGTGCTTTTCTCCGTCCTACATTGCCACTCACTGCCTATCCTAATTCAGACCCTCCGATTCACACCACTCCGTGATGTTTTTCTCACTCCTACTAGTGAATGTAATGTAACACACACCCATACAATGCGCACCACTCCGTGATGTTTTTCTCACTCCTACTAGTGAATGTAATGTAACACACACCCATACAATTCGCACCACCCCGTGATGTTTTTCTCACTCCTACTAGTGAATGTAATGTAACACACACCGATACAATGCGCACCACCCCGCGATGTTTTTCTCACTCCTACTAGTGAATGTAATGTAACACACACCCATACAATGCGCACCACCACGCGATGTTTTTCAGAAACCTATCCTACATTGCCACTGCATGTTCCCTGACCTCCCCATGCTGACCACCCCGCGGTGATTTTCTCCATCCTACATTGCCACTCACTGCCTATCCTAATGCAGACCCTCCGATTCACACCACCACGTGATGTTTTTCTCAGTCCTACTAGTGAATGTAATGTAACACACACCCATACAATGCGCACAACCCCGTGATGTTTTTCTCACTCCTACTAGTGAAAGTAATGTAACACACACCCATACAATGTGCACCACCCCGCGATGTTTTTCAGAAACCTATCCTACATTGCCACTGCATGTTCCCTGACCTCCTCATGCTGACCACCCCGCGGTGCCTTTCGCCATCCTACATTGCCACTCACTACCTATCCTAATTGAGACCCTCCGATTCACACCACCCCGCGATGTTTTTCTCATCCTACTAGTGAATGGAATTTAACACACTCCCATACAATGCGCACCACCACGCGATGCTTTTCAGAAACATATCCTACATTGCCACTGCATGTTCCCTGACCTCCCCATGCTGAGCACCCCGCGGTGCTTTTCTCCATCCTACATTGCCACTCACTGCCTATCCTAATTCAGACCCTCCGATTCACACCACCCCGTGATGTTTTTCTCACTCCTACTAGTGAATGTAATGTAACACACACCCATACAATGCGCACCACTCCGTGATGTTTTTCTCACTCCTACTAGTGAATGTAATGTAACACACACCCATACAATGCGCACCACCCCGTGATGTTTTTCTCACTCCTACTAGTGAATGTAATGTAACACACACCCATACAATGCACACCACCCCGCGATGTTTTTCAGAAACCTATCCTACATTGCCACTGCATGTTCCCTGACCTCCCCATGCTGACCACCCCGCGGTGATTTTATCCATCCTACAGTGCCACTCACTGCCTATCCTAATTCAGACCCTCCGATTCACACCACCCCGTAATTTTTTTCTCACTCCTACTAGTGAATGTAATGTAACACACACCCATACAATGCGCACCACCCCGTGATGTTTTTCTCACTCCTACTAGTGAATGTAATGTAACACACACCCATACAATGCGCACCACCCCGCGATGTTTTTCACAAACCTATCCTACATTGCCAATGCTTGTTCCCTGACCTCCCCATGCTGACCACCCCGCGGTGCTTTTCTCCGTCCTACATTGCCACTCACTGCCTATTATAATTCAGACCCTCCGATTCACACCACCCCGTAATTTTTTTCTCACTCCTACTAGTGAATGTAATGTAACACACACCCATACAATGCGCACCACCCCGTGATGTTTTTCTCACTCCTACTAGTGAATGTAACGTAACACACACCCATACAATGCGCACCACCCCGCGATTTTTTTCAGAAACCTATCCTACATTGCCACTGCATGTTCCCTGACCTCCTCATGCTGACCACCCCGCGGTGCCTTTCGCCATCCTACATTGACACTCACTGCATATCCTAATTCAGACCCTCTGATTCACACCACCCCGCGATGTTTTTCTCATCCTACTAGTGAATGTAATTTAACACACACCCATACAATGCGCACCACCACGCGATGTTTTTCAGAAACCTATCCTACATTGCCACTGCATGTTCCCTGACCTCCCCATGCTGAGCACACCGCGGTGCTTTTCTCCATCCTACAATGCCACTCACTGCCTATCCTAATTCAGACCCTCCGATTCACAGAACCCCGTGATGTTTTTCTCACTCCTACTAGTGAATGTAATGTAACACACACCCATACAATGCGCACCACCCCGTGATGTTTTTCTCACTCCTACTAGTGAATGTAATGTAACACACACCCATACAATGCGCACCACCCCGCGATGTTTTTCAGAAACCTATCCTACATTGCCACTGCATGTTCCCTGACCTCCCCATGCTGACAACCCCGCGGTGCCTTTCGCCATCCTACATTGCCACTCACTGACTATCCTAATTCAGACCGTCCGATTCACACCACCCCGCGAAGTTTTTCTCACTCCTACTAGTGAATGTAATGTAACACACACCCATACAATGCGCACCACTCCGTGATATTTTTCTCACTCCTAATAGTGAATGTAATGTAACACACACCCATACAATGTGCACCACCCCGTGATGTTTTTCTCACTCCTACTAGTGAATGTAATGTAACACACACCCATACAATGCGCACCACCCCGCGATGTTTTACAGAAACCTATCCTACATTGCCACTGCATGTTCCCTGACCTCCCCATGCTGACCAGCCCGCGGTGCTTTTCTCCATCGTACATTGCCACTCACTGCCTATCCTAATTCAGACCTTCCGATTCACAACACCCCGTGATGTTTTTCTGACTCCTTCTAGTGAATGTAATGTAACACACACCCATACAATGCGCACCACCCCGTGATGATTTTCTCACTCCGAATAGTGAATGTAATGTAACACACACCCATACAATGCGCACCACCCCGTGATGTTTTTCTCACTCCTACTAGTGAATGTAATGTAACACACACCCATACAATGCGCACCACCCTGTGATGTTTTTCTCACTCCTACTAGTGAATGTAATGTAACACACACCCATACAATGCGCACCACCACGCGATGTTTTTCAGAAACCTATCCTACATTGCCACTGCATGTTCCCTGACCTCCCCATGCTGAGCACACCGCGGTGCTTTTCTCCATCCTACATTGCCACTCACTGCCTATCCTAATTCAGACCCTCCGATTCACACCACTCTGTGATGTTTTTCTCACTCCTACTAGTGAATGTAATGGAACACAAACCCATACAATGCGCACCACTCCGTGATGTTTTTCTCACTCCTACTAGTGAATGTAATGTAACACACACCCATACAATGCGCACCACCCCGTGATGTTTTTCTCACTCCTACTAGTGAATGTAATGTAACACACACCCATACAATGCGCACCACCACGCGATGTTTTTCAGAAACCAATCCTACATTGCCACTGCATGTTCCCTGACCTCCCCATGCTGAGCACACCGCGGTGCTTTTCTCCATCCTACATTTCCACTCACTGCCTATCCTAATTCAGAACCTCCGATTCACACCACACCGTGATGTTTTTCTCACTCCTACTAGTGAATGTAATGTAACACCCACCCATACAATGCGCACCACCCCGTGATGTTTTTCTCACTCCTACTAGTGAATGTAATGTAACACACACCTATACAATGCGCACCACCCCGCGATGTTTTTCCGAAACCTATCCTACATTTCCACTGCATGTTCCCTTACCTCCCCATGCTGACCACCCCGCGGTGCTTTTCTCCATCCTACATTGCCACTCACTGCCTATCCTAATGCAGACCCTCCGATTCACACCACCCCGTGATGTTTTTCTCACTCCTACTAGTGAATGTTATGTAACACACACCCATACAATGCGCACCACCCCGTGATGTTTTTCTCACTCCTACTAGTGAATGTAATGTAACACACACCCATACAATGCGCACCACCCCGTGATGTTTTTCTCACTCCTACTAGTGAATGTAATGTAACACACACGCATACAATGCGCACCACCCCGCGATGTTTTTCAGAAACCTATCCAACATTGCCACTGCATGTTCCCTGACGTCCCCATGCTGACCACCCCGCGGTACTTTTCTCCATCCTACATTGCCACTCACTGCCTGTCCTAATTCAGAACCTCCGATTCACACCACCCCGTGATGTTTTTCTCACTCCTACTAGTGAATGTAATGTAACACACACGCATACAATGCACACCACCCCGCGATGTTTTTCAGAAACCTATCCTACATTGCCACTGCATGTTCCCTGACCTCCCCATGCTGACCACCCCGCGGTGATTTTATCAATCCTACATTGCCACTCATTGCCTATCCTAATTCAGACCCTCCGATTCACACCACCCCGTGATGTTTTTCTCACTCCTACTAGTGAATGTAATGTGACACACACCCATACAATGCGCACCAACCCGTGATGTTTTTCTCACTCCTACTAGTGAATGTAATGTAACACACACCCAGACAATGCGCACCACCCCGCGATGTTTTTCACAAACCTATCCTACATTGCCACTGCTTGTTCCCTGACCTCCCCATGCTGACCACCCCGCGGTGATTTTCTCCACCCTACATTGCCACTCACTGCCTATCCTAATTCAGACCCTCCGATTCACACCACCACGTGATGTTTTTCTCACTCCTACTAGTGAGTGTAATGTAACACACACCCATACAATGCGCACCACCCCGTGATGTTTTTCTCACTCCTACTAGTGAAAGTAATGTAACACACACCCATACAATGCGCACCACCCCGCGATGTTTTTCAGAAACCTATCCTACATTGCCACAGCATGTTCCCTGACCTCCTCATGCTGACCACCCCGCGGTGCCTTTCGCCATCCTACATTGCCACTCACTGCCTATCCTAATTCAGACCCTCCGATTCACACCACCCCGCGATGTTTTTCTCATCCTACTAGTGAATGTAATTTAACAAACTCCCATACAATGCGCACCACCACGCGATGGATTTCAGAAACCTATCCTACATTGCCACTGCATGTTCCCTTACCTCCCCATGCTGAGCACACCGCGGTGCTTTTCTCCATCCTACAATGCCACTCACTGCCTATCCTAATTCAGACCCTCCGATTCACAGAACCCCGTGATGTTTTTCTCACTCCTACTAGTGAATGTAATGTAACACACACCCATACAATGCGCACCACCCCGTGATGTTTTTCTCACTCCTACTAGTGAATGTAATGTAACACACACCCATACAATGCGCACCACCCCGCGATGTTTTTCAGAAACCTATCCTACATTGCCACTGCATGTTCCCTGACCTCCCCATGCTGACAACCCCGCGGTGCCTTTCGCCATCCTACATTGCCACTCACTGACTATCCTAATTCAGACCGTCCGATTCACACCACCCCGCGAAGTTTTTCTCACTCCTACTAGTGAATGTAATGTAACACACACCCATACAATGCGCACCACTCCGTGATATTTTTCTCACTCCTAATAGTGAATGTAATGTAACACACACCCATACAATGTGCACCACCCCGTGATGTTTTTCTCACTCCTACTAGTGAATGTAATGTAACACACACCCATACAATGCGCACCACCCCGCGATGTTTTACAGAAACCTATCCTACATTGCCACTGCATGTTCCCTGACCTCCCCATGCTGACCAGCCCGCGGTGCTTTTCTCCATCGTACATTGCCACTCACTGCCTATCCTAATTCAGACCTTCCGATTCACAACACCCCGTGATGTTTTTCTCACTCCTTCTAGTGAATGTAATGTAACACACACCCATACAATGCGCACCACCCCGTGATGATTTTCTCACTCCGAATAGTGAATGTAATGTAACACACACCCATACAATGCGCACCACCCCGTGATGTTTTTCTCACTCCTACTAGTGAATGTAATGTAACACACACCCATACAATGCGCACCACCCCGTGATGTTTTTCTCACTCCTACTAGTGAATGTAATGTAACACACACCCATACAATGCGCACCACCACGCGATGTTTTTCAGAAACCTATCCTACATTGCCACTGCATGTTCCCTGACCTCCCCATGCTGAGCACACCGCGGTGCTTTTCTCCATCCTACATTGCCACTCACTGCCTATCCTAATTCAGACCCTCCGATTCACACCACTCTGTGATGTTTTTCTCACTCCTACTAGTGAATGTAATGGAACACAAACCCATACAATGCGCACCACTCCGTGATGTTTTTCTCACTCCTACTAGTGAATGTAATGTAACACACACCCATACAATGCGCACCACCCCGTGATGTTTTTCTCACTCCTACTAGTGAATGTAATGTAACACACACCCATACAATGCGCACCACCACGCGATGTTTTTCAGAAACCAATCCTACATTGCCACTGCATGTTCCCTGACCTCCCCATGCTGAGCACACCGCGGTGCTTTTCTCCATCCTACATTTCCACTCACTGCCTATCCTAATTCAGAACCTCCGATTCACACCACACCGTGATGTTTTTCTCACTCCTACTAGTGAATGTAATGTAACACCCACCCATACAATGCGCACCACCCCGTGATGTTTTTCTCACTCCTACTAGTGAATGTAATGTAACACACACCTATACAATGCGCACCACCCCGCGATGTTTTTCCGAAACCTATCCTACATTTCCACTGCATGTTCCCTTACCTCCCCATGCTGACCACCCCGCGGTGCTTTTCTCCATCCTACATTGCCACTCACTGCCTATCCTAATGCAGACCCTCCGATTCACACCACCCCGTGATGTTTTTCTCACTCCTACTAGTGAATGTTATGTAACACACACCCATACAATGCGCACCACCCCGTGATGTTTTTCTCACTCCTACTAGTGAATGTAATGTAACACACACCCATACAATGCGCACCACCCCGTGATGTTTTTCTCACTCCTACTAGTGAATGTAATGTAACACACACGCATACAATGCGCACCACCCCGCGATGTTTTTCAGAAACCTATCCAACATTGCCACTGCATGTTCCCTGACGTCCCCATGCTGACCACCCCGCGGTACTTTTCTCCATCCTACATTGCCACTCACTGCCTGTCCTAATTCAGAACCTCCGATTCACACCACCCCGTGATGTTTTTCTCACTCCTACTAGTGAATGTAATGTAACACACACGCATACAATGCACACCACCCCGCGATGTTTTTCAGAAACCTATCCTACATTGCCACTGCATGTTCCCTGACCTCCCCATGCTGACCACCCCGCGGTGATTTTATCAATCCTACATTGCCACTCATTGCCTATCCTAATTCAGACCCTCCGATTCACACCACCCCGTGATGTTTTTCTCACTCCTACTAGTGAATGTAATGTGACACACACCCATACAATGCGCACCAACCCGTGATGTTTTTCTCACTCCTACTAGTGAATGTAATGTAACACACACCCAGACAATGCGCACCACCCCGCGATGTTTTTCACAAACCTATCCTACATTGCCACTGCTTGTTCCCTGACCTCCCCATGCTGACCACCCCGCGGTGATTTTCTCCACCCTACATTGCCACTCACTGCCTATCCTAATTCAGACCCTCCGATTCACACCACCACGTGATGTTTTTCTCACTCCTACTAGTGAGTGTAATGTAACACACACCCATACAATGCGCACCACCCCGTGATGTTTTTCTCACTCCTACTAGTGAAAGTAATGTAACACACACCCATACAATGCGCACCACCCCGCGATGTTTTTCAGAAACCTATCCTACATTGCCACAGCATGTTCCCTGACCTCCTCATGCTGACCACCCCGCGGTGCCTTTCGCCATCCTACATTGCCACTCACTGCCTATCCTAATTCAGACCCTCCGATTCACACCACCCCGCGATGTTTTTCTCATCCTACTAGTGAATGTAATTTAACAAACTCCCATACAATGCGCACCACCACGCGATGGATTTCAGAAACCTATCCTACATTGCCACTGCATGTTCCCTTACCTCCCCATGCTGAGCACCCCGCGGTGGTTTTCTCCATCCTACATTGCCACTCACTGCCTATCCTAATTCAGACCCTCCGATTCACACCACCCCGTGATGTTTTTCTCACTCCTACTAGTGAATGTAATGTAACACACACCCATACAATGCGCACCACTCCGTGATGTTTTTCTCACTCCTACTAGTGAATGTATTGTAACACACACCCATACAATGCGCACCACCCCGTGATGTTTTTCTCACTCCTACTAGTGAATGTAATGTAACACACACCCATACAATGCGCACCACCCCGCGATGTTTTTCAGAAACCTATCCTACATTGTCACTGTATGTTCCCTGACCTCCCCATGCTTAACACCCCGCGGTGCTTTTCTCCATCCTACATTGCCACTCACTGCCTATCCTAATTCAGACCCTCCGATTCACACCACCCCGTGATGTTTTTCTCATTCCTACTAGTGAATGTAATGTAACACACACCCCTACAATGCACACCACCCCGTGATGTTTTTCTCACTCCTACTAGTGAATGTAATGTAACACACACCATTACAATGCGCACCACCCCGTGATGTTTTTCTCACTCCTACTAGTGAATGTAATGTAACACACACCCATACAATGCACACGACCCCGCGATGTTTTTCAGAAACCTATCCTACATTGCCACTGCATGTTCTCTGTCCTCCCCATGCTGACCACCCCTCAGTGATTTTCTCCATCCTACATTGCCACTCACTGCCTATCCTAATTAAGACCCTCCGATTCACACCACCCCGTGATGTTTTTCTCATCCTACTAGTGAATGTAATTTAACACACACCCATACAATGCGCACCACCACGCGATGTTTTTCAGAAACCTATCCTACATTGCCACTGCATGTTCCCTGACCTCCCCTTGCTGACCACCCCGCGGTGCTTTTCTCCATGCTACATTGCCACTCACTGCCTATCCTAATTCAGACCCTCCGATTCACACCACCCTGTGATGTTTTTCTCACTCCTACTAGTGAATGCAATGTAACACACTCCCATACAATGCGCAACACCCCGTGATGTTTTTCTCACTCCTACTAGTGAATGTAATGTAACACACACCCATAAAATGCGCACCACCCCGCAATGTTTTTCAGAAACCTATCCTACATTGCCACTGCATGTTCCCTGACCTCCTCATGCTGACCACCCCGCGGTGCCTTTCGCCATCCTACATTGCCACTCACTGCATATCCTAATTCAGAACCTCCGATTCACACCACCCCGTGATGTTTTTCTCCCTCCTACTAGTGAATGTAATGTAACACACACCCATACAATGCGCACCACCCCGTGATGTTTTTCTCACTCCTACTAGTGAATGTAATGTAACACACACGCATACAATGCGCACCACCCCGCGATGTTTTTCAGAAACCTATCCTACATTGCCACTGCATGTTCCCTCACCTCCCCATGCTGACCACCCCGGGGTACTTTTCTCCATCCTACATTGCCACTCACTGCCTGTCCTAATTCAGAACCTCCGATTCACACCACCCCGTGATGTTTTTCTCACTCCTACTAGTGAATGTAATGTAACACACACCCATGCAATGCGCACCACCCCGTGATGTTTTTCTCACTCCTACTAGTGAATGTAATGTAACACACACGCATACAATGCACACCACCCCGCGATGCTTTTCAGAAACCTATCCTACATTGCCACTGCATGTTCCATGACCTCCCCATGCTGACCACCCCGCGGTGATTTTATCCATCCTACATTGCCACTCACTGCCTATCCTAATTCAGACCCTCCGATTCACACCACCCCGTGATGTGTTTCTCACTCCTACTAGTGAATGTAATGTGACACACACCCATACAATGCGCACCAACCCGTGATGTTTTTCGAACTCCTACTAGTGAATGTAATGTAACACACACCCAGACAATGCGCACCACCCCGCGATGTTTTTCACAAACTTATCCTACATTGCCACTGCTTGTTCCATGACCTCCCCATGCTGACAACCCCGCGGTGATTTTCTCCACCCTACATTGCCACTCACTGCCTATGCTAATTCAGACCCTGCGATTCACACCACCACGTGATGTTTTTCTCACTCCTACTAGTGAATGTAATGTAACACACACCCATACAATGCGCACCACCCCGTGATGGTTTTCTCACTCCTACTAGTGAAAGTAATGTAAGACACACCCATACAATGCGCACCACCCCGCGATGTTTTTCAGAAACCTATCCTACATTGCCACAGCATGTTCCCTGACCTCCTCATGCTGACCACCCCGCGGTGCCTTTCGCCATCCTACATTGCCACTCACTGCCTATCCTAATTCAGACCCTCCGATTCACACCACCCCGCGATGTTTTTCTCATCCTACTAGTGAATGTAATTTAACACACTCCCATACAATGCGCACCACCACGCGATGTTTTTCAGAAACCTATCCTACATTGCCACTGCATGTTCCCTTACCTCCCCATGCTGAGCACCCCGCGGTGCTTTTCTCCATCCTACATTGCCACTCACTGCCTATCCTAATTCAGACCCTCCGATTCACACCACCCCTTGATGTTTTTCTCACTCCTACCAGTGAATGTAATGTAACACACACCCATACAATGCGCACCACTCCGTGATGTTTTTCTCACTCCTACTAGTGAATGTAATGTAACACACACCCATACAATGCGCACCACCCCGTGATGTTTTTCTCACTCCTACTAGTGAATGTAATGTAACACACACCCATACAATGCGCACCACCCCGCGATGTTTTTCAGAAACCTATCCTACATTGCCACTGCATGTTCCCTGACCTCCCCATGCTGACCAGCCCGCGGTGCTTTTCTCCATCCTACATTGCCACTCACTGCCTATCCTAATTCAGACCCTCCGATTCACACCACCCCGTGATGTTTTTCTCATCCTACTAGTGAATGTAATTTAACACACACCCATACAATGCGCACCACCACGCGATGTTTTTCAGAAACCTATCCTATATTGCCACTGCATGTTCCCTGACGTCCCCATGCTGACCACCCCGCGGTGCTTTTCTCCATGCTACATTGCCACTTACTGCCTATCCTAATTCAGACCCTCCGATTCACACCACCCTGTGATGTTTTTCTCACTCCTAATAGTGAATGCAATGTAACACACTCCCATACAATGCGCAACACCCCGTGATGTTTTTCTCACTCCTACTAGTAAATGTAATGTAACACACACCCATACAATGCGCACCACCCCGCAATGTTTTTCAGAAACCTATCCTACATTGCCACTGCATGTTCCCTGACCTCCTCATGCTGACCACCCCGCGGTGCCTTTCGCCATCCTACATTGCCACTCACTGCATATCCTAATTCAGAACCTCCGATTCACACCACCCAGTGATGTTTTTCTCACTCCTACTAGTGAATGTAATGTAACACACACCCATACAATGCGCACCACCCCGTGATGTTTTTCTCACTCCTACTAGTGAATGTAATGTAACACACACCCATACAATGCGCACCACCCCGCGATGTTTTTCAGAAACCTAGAATACATTGCCACTGCATGTTCCCTGACCTCCCCATGCTGACCACCCCGCGGTGCTTTTCTCCATCCTACATTGCCACTCACTGCCTATCTTAATTCAGACCCTCCGATTCACACCACCCCGTGATGTTTTTCTCACTCCTACTAGTGAATGTAATGTAACACACACCCATACAATGCGCACCACCCCGTTATGTTTTTCTCAGTCCTACTAGTGAATGTAATGTAACACACACCCATATAATGCGCACCACCCCGTGATGTTTTTCACACTCCTACTAGTGAATGTAATGTAACACACACCCATACAATGCGCACCACCCCGCGATGTTTTTCAGAAACCTATCCTACATTGCCACTGCATGTTCCCTGACCTCCCCATGCTGAGCACCCCGCGGTGCTTTTCTCTATCCTACATTGCCACTCACTGCCTATCCTAATTCAGACCCTCCGATTCACACCACCCCGTGATGTTTTTCTCACTGCTACTAGTGAATGTAATGTAACACACACCCATACAATGCGCACCACCCCGCGATGTTTTTCAGAAACCTATCCTACATTGCCACTGCATGTTCCCTGACCTCCCCATGCTGACCACCCCGCGGTGCTTTTCTACATCCTACATTGCCACTCACTGCCTATCCTAATTCAGACCCTCCGATTCACACCACCCCGTTATGTTTTTCTCACTGCTACTAGTGAATGTAATGTAACACACACCCATACAATGCGCACCACCCCGCGATGTTTTTCAGAAACCTATCCTACATTGCCACTGCATGTTCCCTGACCTCCCCATGCTGACCACCCGCGGTGCTTTTCTACATCCTACATTGCCACTCACTGCCTATCCTAATTCAGACCCTCCGAATCACACCACCCCGTGATGTTTTTCTCACTCCTACTATTGAATGCAATGTAACACACTCCCATACAATGCGCAACACCCCGTGATGTTTTTCTCACTCCTACTAGTGAATGTAATGTAACACACACCCATACAATGCGCACCACCCCGCAATGTTTTTCAGAAACCTATCCTACATTGCCACTGCATGTTCCCTGACCTCCTCATGCTGACCACCCCGCTGTGCCTTTCGCCATCCTACATTGCCACTCACTGCCTATCCTAATTCAGACCCTCCGAATCACACCACCCCGTGATGTTTTTCTCACTCCTACTAGTGAATGTAATGTAACACACACCCATACAATGCGCACCACCCCGTGATGTTTTTCTCACTCCTACTAGTGAATGTAATGTAACACACACCCATACAATGCGCACCATCCCGTGATGTTTTTCTCACTCCTACTAGTGAATGTAATGTAGCACACACGCATACAATGCGCACCACCCCGCGATGTTTTTCAGAAACCTATCCTACATTGCCACTGCATGTTCCCTGACCTCCCCATGCTGACCACACCCGGTACTTTTCTCCATCCTACATTGCCACTCACTGCCTGTCCTAATTCAGAACCTCCGATTCACACCACCCCGTGATGTTTTTCTCACTCCTACTAGTAAATGTAATGTAACACACACCCATACAATGCGCACCACCCCGTGATGTTTTTCTCACTCCTACTAGTGAATGTAATGTAACACACACGCATACAATGCACACCACCCCGCGATGTTTTTCAGAAACCTATCCTACATTGCCACTGCATGTTCCCTGACCTCCCCATGCTGACCACCCCGCGGTGATTTTATCCATCCTACATTGCCACTCACTGCCTATCCTAATTCAGACCCTCCGATTCACACCGCCCCGTGATGTTTTTCTCACTCCTACTAGTGAATGTAATGTGACACACACCCATACAATGCGCACCAACCCGTGATGTTTTTCTCACTCCTACTAGTGAATGTAATGTAACACACACCCAGACAATGCGCACCACCCCGCGATATTTTTCACAAACTTATCCTACATTGCCACTGCTTGTTCCCTGACCTCCCCATGCTGACCACCCCGCGGTGATTTTCTCCACCCTACATTGCCACTCACTGCCTATCCTAATTCAGACCCTCCGATTCACACCACCACGTGATGTTTTTCTCACTCCTACTAGTGAATGTAATGTAACACACACCCATACAATGCGCACCACCCCGTGATGTTTTTCTCACTCCTACTAGTGAAAGTAATGTAAGACACACCCATACAATGCGCACCACACCGCGATGTTTTTCAGAAACCTATCCTACATTGCCACAGCATGTTCCCTGACCTCCTCATGCTGACCACACCGCGGTGCCTTTCGCCATCCTACATTGCCACTCACTGCCTATCCTAATTCAGACCCTCCGATTCACACCACCCGGCGATGTTTTTCTCATCCTACTAGTGAATGTAATTTAACACACTCCCATACAATGCGCACCACCACGCGATGTTTTTCAGAAACCTATCCTACATTGCCACTGCATGTTCCCTTACCTCCCCATGCTGAGCACCCCGCGGTGCTTTTCTCCATCCTACATTGCCACTCACTGCCTATCCTAATTCAGACCCTCCGATTCACACCACCCCGTGATGTTTTTCTCACTCCTACTAGTGAATGTAATGTAACACACACCCATACAATGCGCACCACCCCGTGATGTTTTTCTCACTCCTACTAGTGAATGTAATGTAACACACACCCATACAATGCGCACCACCCCGTGATGTTTTTCTCACTCCTACTAGTGAATGTAATGTAACACACACCCATACAATGCGCACCACCCCGCGATGTTTTTCAGAAACCTATCCTACATTGCCACTGCATGTTCCCAGACCTCCCCATGCTGACCAGCCCGCGGTGCTTTTCTCCATCCTACATTGCCACTCACTGCCTATCCTAATTCAGACCCTCCGATTCACACCACCCCGTGATGTTTTTCTCATCCTACTAGTGAATGTAATTTAACACACACCCATACAATGCGCACCACCACGCGATGTTTTTCAGAAACCTATCCTACATTGCCACTGCATGTTCCCTGACCTCCCCATGCTGACCACCCCGCGGTGCTTTTCTCCATGCTACATTGCCACTCACTGCCTATCCTAATTCAGACCCTCCGATTCACACCACCCTGTGATGTTTTTCTCCCTCCTATTAGTGAATGCAATGTAACACACTCCCATACAATGCGCAACACCCCGTGATGTTTTTCTCACTCCTACTAGTGAATGTAATGTAACACACACCCATACAATGCGCACCACCCCGTGATGTTTTTCTCACTCCTACTAGTGAATGTAATGTAACACACACCCATAAAATGCGCACCACCCCGTGAAGTTTTTCTCACTCCTACTAGTGAATGTAATGTAACACACACCCATACAATGCGCACCACCCCGCGATGTTTTTCAGAAACCTATCCTACATTGCCACTGCATGTTCCCTGACCTCCCCATGCTGACCACCCCGCGGTGCTTTTCTCTATCCTACATTGCCACTCACTGCCTATCCTAATTCAGACCCTCCGATTCACACCACCCCGTGATGTTTTTCTCACTGCTACTAGTGAATGTAATGTAACACACACCCAGACAATGCGCACCACCCCGCGATGTTTTTCAGAAACCTATCCTACATTGCCACTGCATGTTCCCTGACCTCCCCATGCTGACCACCCCCCGGTGCTTTTCTACATCCTACATTGCCACTCACTGCCTATCCTAATTCAGACCCTCCGATTCACACCACCCCGTTATGTTTTTCTCACTGCTACTAGTGAATGTAATGTAACACACACCCATACAATGCGCACCACCCCGCGATGTTTTTCAGAAACCTATCCTACATTGCCACTGCATGTTCCCTGACCTCCCCATGCTGACCACCCCGCGGTGCTTTTCTACATCCTACATTGCCACTCACTGCCTATCCTAATTCAGACCCTCCGATTCACACCAACCCGTGATGTTTTTCTCACTCCTACTAGTGAATGTAATATAACACACACCCATACAATGCGCACCACCCCGTGATGTTTTTCTCACTCCTACTCGTGAATGTAATTTAACACACACCCATACAATGCCCACCACCCCGCGATGTTTTTCAGAAACCTATCCTACATTGCCAATGCATGTTCCCTGACCTCAACATGCTGACCACCCCGCGGTGCTTTTCTCTATCCTACATTGCCACTCACTGCCTATCCTAATTCAGACCCTCCGATTCACACCACCCCGTGATGTTTTTCTCACTGCTACTAGTGAATGTAATGTAACACACACACATACAATGCGCACCACCCCGTGATGATTTTCTCACTCCGACTAGTGAATGTAATGTAACACACACCCATACAATGCGCACCACCCCGAGATGATTTTCTCACTCCGACTAGTGAATGTAATGTAACACACACCCATACAATGCGCACCACCCCGTGATGTTTTTCTCACTCCTACTAGTGAATGTAATGTAACACACACCCATAAAATGCACACCACCCCGCGATGTTTTTCAGAACCCTATCCTACATTGCCACTGCATGTTCCCTGACCTCCCCATGCTGACCACACCGCGGTGCTTTTATCCATCCTACATTGCCACTCACTGCCTATCCTAATTCAGACCCTCCGATTCACACCACCCCGTGATGTTTTTCTCACTCGTACTAGTGAATGTAATGTGACACACACCCATACAATGCGCACCACCCCGTGATGTTTTTCTCACTCCTACTAGTGAATGTAATGTAACACACACCCATACAATGCGCACCACCCCGCGATGTTTTTCAGAAACCTATCCTACATTGCCACTGCTTGTTCCCTGACCTCTCCATGCTGACCACCCCGCGGTGCTTTTCTCCATCCTACATTGCCACTCACTGCCTATCCTAATTCAGACCCTCCGATTCACACCACCCCGCGATGTTTTTCTCACTCCTACTAGTGAATGTAATGTAACACACACCCATACAATGCGACCACCCCGTGATGTTTTTCTCACTCGTACTAGTGAATGTAATGTAACACACACCCATACAATGCGCACCACCCCGCGATGTTTTTCAGAAACCTATCCTACATTGCCACTGCATGTTCCCTGACCTCCCCATGCTGACAACCCCGCGGTGCCTTTCGCCATCCTACATTGCCACTCACTGCCTATCCTAATTCAGACCCTCCGATTCACACCACCCCGCGATGTTTTTCTCACTCCTACTAGTGAATGTAATGTAACACACACCCATACAATGCGCACCACCCCGTGATGTTTTTCTCACTCGTACTAGTGAATGTAATGTAACACACACCCATACAATGCGCACCACCCCGCGATGTTTTTCAGAAACCTATCCTACATTGCCACTGCATGTTCCCTGACCTTCCCATGCTGACCAGCCCGCGGTGCTTTTCTCCATCCTACATTGCCACTCACTGCCTATCCTAATTCAGACCCTCCGATTCACACCACCCCGTGATGTTTTTCTCACTCCTACTAGTGAATGTAATGTAACACACACCCATACAATGCGCACCACCCCGTGATGATTTTCTCACTCCGACTAGAGAATGTAATGTAACACACACCCATACAATGCGCACCACCCCGTGATGATTTTCTCACTCCGACTAGTGAATGTAATGTAACACACACCCATACAATGCGCACCACCCCGTGATGTTTTTCTCACTCCTACTAGTGAATGTAATGTAACACACACAAATACAATGCACACCACCCCGCGATGTTTTTCAGAACCCTATCCTACATTGCCACTGCATGTTCCCTGACCTCCCCATGCTGACCACCCCGCGGTGCTTTTATCCATCGTACATTGCCACTCACTGCCTATCCTAATTCAGACCCTCCGATTCACACCACACCGTGATGTTTTTCTCACTCCTACTAGTGAATGTAATGTGACACACACCCATACAATGCGCACCAACCCGTGATGTTTTTCTCACTCCTACTAGTGAATGTAATGTAACACACACCCAGACAATGCGCACCACCCCGCGATGTTTTTCACAAACTTATCCTACATTGCCACTGCTTGTTCCCTGACCTCCCCATGCTGACCACCCCGCGGTGATTTTCTCCACCCTACATTGCCACTCACTGCCTATCCTAATTCAGACCCTCCGATTCACACCACCACGTGATGTTTTTCTCACTCCTACTAGTGAATGTAATGTAACACACACCCATACAATGCGCACCACCCCGTGATGTTTTTCTCACTCCTACTAGTGAAAGTAATGTAAGACACACCCATACAATGCGCACCACCACGCGATGTTTTTCAGAAACCTATCCTACATTGCCACAGCATGTTCCCTGACCTCCTCATGCTGACCACACCGCGGTGCCTTTCGCCATCCTACATTGCCACTCACTGCCTATCCTAATTCAGACCCTCCGATTCACACCACCCGGCGATGTTTTTCTCATCCTACTAGTGAATGTAATTTAACACACTCCCATACAATGCGCACCACCACGCGATGTTTTTCAGAAACCTATCCTACATTGCCACTGCATGTTCCCTTACCTCCCCATGCTGAGCACCCCGCGGTGCTTTTCTCCATCCTACATTGCCACTCACTGCCTATCCTAATTCAGACCCTCCGATTCACACCACCCCGTGATGTTTTTCTCACTCCTACTAGTGAATGTAATGTAACACACACCCATACAATGCGCACCACCCCGTGATGTTTTTCTCACTCCTACTAGTGAATGTAATGTAACACACACCCATACAATGCGCACCACCCCGTGATGTTTTTCTCACTCCTACTAGTGAATGTAATGTAACACACACCCATACAATGCGCACCACCCCGCGATGTTTTTCAGAAACCTATCCTACATTGCCACTGCATGTTCCCAGACCTCCCCATGCTGACCAGCCCGCGGTGCTTTTCTCCATCCTACATTGCCACTCACTGCCTATCCTAATTCAGACCCTCCGATTCACACCACCCCGTGATGTTTTTCTCATCCTACTAGTGAATGTAATTTAACACACACCCATACAATGCAGACCACCACGCGATGTTTTTCAGAAACCTATCCTACATTGCCACTGCATGTTCCCTGACCTCCCCATGCTGACCACCCCGCGGTGCTTTTCTCCATGCTACATTGCCACTCACTGCCTATCCTAATTCAGACCCTCCGATTCACACCACCCTGTGATGTTTTTCTCCCTCCTACTAGTGAATGCAATGTAACACACTCCCATACAATGCGCAACACCCCGTGATGTTTTTCTCACTCCTACTAGTGAATGTAATGTAACACACACCCATACAATGCGCACCACCCCGCGATGTTTTTCAGAAACCTATCCTACATTGCCACTGCATGTTCCCTGACCTCCCCATGCTGACCACCCCGCGGTGCTTTTCTCTATCCTACATTGCCACTCACTGCCTATCCTAATTCAGACCCTCCGATTCACACCACCCCGTGATGTTTTTCTCACTGCTACTAGTGAATGTAATGTAACACACACCCATACAATGCGCACCACCCCGCGATGTTTTTCAGAAACCTATCCTACATTGCCACAGCATGTTCCCTGACCTCCTCATGCTGACCACCCCGCGGTGCCTTTCGCCATCCTACATTGCCACTCACTGCCTATCCTAATTCAGACCCTCCGATTCACACCACCCCGCGATGTTTTTCTCATCCTAATAGTGAATGTAATTTAACACACTCCCATACAATGCGCACCACCACGCGATGTTTTTCAGAAACCTATCCTACATTGCCACTGCATGTTCCCTTACCTCCCCATGCTGAGCACCCCGCGGTGCTTTTCTCCATCCTACATTGCCACTCACTGCCTATCCTAATTCAGACCATCCGATTCACACCACCCCGTGATGTTTTTCTCACTCCTACTAGTGAATGTAATGTAACACACACCCATACAATGCGCACCACTCCGTGATGTTTTTCTCACTCCTACTAGTGTATGTAATGTAACACACACCCATACAATGCGCACCACCCCGTGATGTTTTTCTCACTCCTACTAGTGAATGTAATGTAACACACACCCATACAATGCGCACCACCCCGCGATGTTTTTCAGAAACCTATCCTACATTGCCACTGCATGTTCCCTGACCTCCCCATGCTGACCAGCCCGCGGTGCTTTTCTCCATCCTACATTGCCACTCACTGCCTATCCTAATTCAGACCCTCCGATTCACACCACCCCTTGATGTTTTTCTCATCCTACTAGTGAATGTAATTTAACACACACCCATACAATGCGCACCACCACGCGATGTTTTTCAGAAACCTATCCTATATTGCCACTGCATGTTCCCTGACGTCCCCATGCTGACCACCCCGCTGTGCTTTTCTCCATGCTACATTGCCACTTACTGCCTATCCTAATTCAGTCCCTCCGATTCACACCACCCTGTGATGTTTTTCTCACTCCTAATAGTGAATGCAATGTAACACACTCCCATACAATGCGCAACACCCCGTGATGTTTTTCTCACTCCTACTAGTAAATGTAATGTAACACACACCCATACAATGCGCACCACCCCGCAATGTTTTTCAGAAACCTATCCTACATTGCCACTGCATGTTCCCTGACCTCCTCATGCTGACCACCCCGCGGTGCCTTTCGCCATCCTACATTGCCACTCACTGCATATCCTAATTCAGAACCTCCGATTCACACCACCCCGTGATGTTTTTCTCACTCCTACTAGTGAATGTAATGTAACACACACCCATACAATGCGCACCACCCCGTGATGTTTTTCTCACTCCTACTAGTGAATGTAATGTAACACACACCCATACAATGCGCACCACCCCGTTATGTTTTTCTCAGTCCTACTAGTGAATGTAATGTAACACACACCCATATAATGCGCACCACCCCGTGATGTTTTTCACACTCCTACTAGTGAATGTAATGTAACACACACCCATACAATGCGCACCACCCCGCGATGTTTTTCAGAAACCTATCCTACATTGCCACTGCATGTTCCCTGACCTCCCCATGCTGACCACCCCGCGGTGCTTTTCTCTATCCTACATTGCCACTCACTGCCTATCCTAATTCAGACCCTCCGATTCACACCACCCCGTGATGTTTTTCTCACTGCTACTAGTGAATGTAATGTAACACACACCCATACAATGCGCACCACCCCGCGATGTTTTTCAGAAACCTATCCTACATTGCCACTGCATGTTCCCTGACCTCCCCATGCTGACCACCCCGCGGTGCTTTTCTACATCCTACATTGCCACTCACTGCCTATCCTAATTCAGACCCTCCGATTCACACCACCCCGTTATGTTTTTCTCACTGCTACTAGTGAATGTAATGTAACACACACCCATACAATGCGCACCACCCCGCGATGTTTTTCAGAAACCTATCCTACATTGCCACTGCATGTTCCCTGACCTCCCCATGCTGACCACCCCGCGGTGCTTTTCTACATCCTACATTGCCACTCACTGCCTATCCTAATTCAGACCCTCCGAATCACACCACCCCGTGATGTTTTTCTCACTCCTACTATTGAATGCAATGTAACACACTCCCATACAATGCGCAACACCCCGTGATGTTTTTCTCACTCCTACTAGTTAATGTAATGTAACACACACCCATACAATGCGCACCACCCCGCAATGTTTTTCAGAAACCTATCCTACATTGCCACTGCATGTTCCCTGACCTCCTCATGCTGACCAACCCGCTGTGCCTTTCGCCATCCTACATTGCCACTCACTGCATATCCTAATTCAGAACCTCCGATTCACACCACCCCGTGATGTTTTTCTCACTCCTACTAGTGAATATAATGTAACACACACCCATACAATGCGCACCACCCCGTGATGTTTTTCTCACTCCTACTAGTGAATGTAATGTAACACACACCCATACAATGCGCACCACCCCGTGATGTTTTTCTCACTCCTACTAGTGAATTTAATGTAGCACACACGCATACAATGCGCACCACCCCGCGATGTTTTTCAAAAACCTATCCTACTTTGCCACTGCATGTTCCCTGACCTCCCCATGCTGACCACCCCGCGGTACTTTTCTCCATCCTACATTGCCACTCACTGCCTGTCCTAATTCAGAACCTCCGATTCACACCACCCCGTGATGTTTTTCTCACTCCTACTAGTGAATGTAATGTAACACACCCCCATACAATGCGCACCACCCCGTGAAGTTTTTCTCACTCCTACTAGTGAATGTAATGTAACACACACGCATACAATGCACACCACCCCGCGATGTTTTTCAGAAACCTATCCTACATTGCCACTGCATGTTCCCTGACCTCCCCATGCTGACCACCCCGCGGTGATTTTATCCATCCTACATTGCCACTCACTGCCTATCCTAATTCAGACCCTCCGATTCACACCGCCCCGTGATGTTTTTCTCACTCCTACTAGTGAATGTAATGTGACACACACCCATACAATGCGCACCAACCCGTGATGTTTTTCTCACTCCTACTAGTGAATGTAATGTAACACACACCCAGACAATGCGCACCACCCCGCGATGTTTTTCACAAACTTATCCTACATTGCCACTGCTTGTTCCCTGACCTCCCCATGCTGACCACCCCGCGGTGATTTTCTCCACCCTACATTGCCACTCACTGCCTATCCTAATTCAGACCCTCCGATTCACACCACCACGTGATGTTTTTCTCACTCCTACTAGTGAATGTAATGTAACACACACCCATACAATGCGCACCACCCCGTGATGTTTTTCTCACTCCTACTAGTGAAAGTAATGTAAGACACACCCATACAATGCGCACCACCCCGCGATGTTTTTCAGAAACCTATCCTACATTGCCACAGCATGTTCCCTGACCTCCTCATGTTGACCACACCGCGGTGCCTTTCGCCATCCTACATTGCCACTCACTGCCTATCCTAATTCAGACCCTCCGATTCACACCACCCGGCGATGTTTTTCTCATCCTACTAGTGAATGTAATTGAACACACACCCATACAATGCGCACCACCCCGCGATGTTTTTCAGAAACCTATCCTACATTGCCACTGCATGTTCCCTTACCTCCCCATGCTGAGCACCCCGCGGTGCTTTTCTCCATCCTACATTGCCACTCACTGCCTATCCTAATTCAGACCCTCCGATTCACACCACCCCGTGATGTTTTTCTCACTCCTACTAGTGAATGTAATGTAACACACACCCATACAATGCGCACCACCCCGTGATGTTTTTCTCACTCCTACTAGTGAATGTAATGTAACACACACCCATACAATGCGCACCACCCCGTGATGTTTTTCTCACTCCTACTAGTGAATGTAATGTAACACACACCCATACAATGCGCACCACCCCGCGATGTTTTTCAGAAACCTATCCTACATTGCCACTGCATGTTCCCAGACCTCCCCATGCTGACCAGCCCGCGGTGCTTTTCTCCATCCTACATTGCCACTCACTGCCTATCCTAATTCAGACCCTCCGATTCACACCACCCCGTGATGTTTTTCTCATCCTACTAGTGAATGTAATTTAACACACACCCATACAATGTGCACCACCACGCGATGTTTTTCAGAAACCTATCCTACATTGCCACTGCATGTTCCCTGACCTCCCCATGCTGACCACCCCGCGGTGCTTTTCTCCATGCTACATTGCCACTCACTGCCTATCCTAATTCAGACCCTCCGATTCACACCACCCTGTGATGTTTTTCTCCCTCCTACTAGTGAATGCAATGTAACACACTCCCATACAATGCGCAACACCCCGTGATGTTTTTCTCACTCCTACTAGTGAATGTAATGTAACACACACCCATACAATGCGCACCACCCCGCGATGATTTTCAGAAACCTATCCTACATTGCCACTGCATGTTCCCTGACCTCCCCATGCTGACCACCCCGCGGTGCTTTTCTCTATCCTACATTGCCACTCACTGCCTATCCTAATTCAGACCCTCCGATTCACACCACCCCGTGATGTTTTTCTCACTGCTACTAGTGAATGTAATGTAACACACACCCAGACAATGCGCACCACCCCGCGATGTTTTTCAGAAACCTATCCTACATTGCCACTGCATGTTCCCTGACCTCCCCATGCTGACCACCCCCCGGTGCTTTTCTACATCCTACATTGCCACTCACTGCCTATCCTAATTCAGACCCTCCGATTCACACCACCCCGTTATGTTTTTCTCACTGCTACTAGTGAATGTAATGTAACACACACCCATACAATGCGCACCACCCCGCGATGTTTTTCAGAAACCTATCCTACATTGCCACTGCATGTTCCCTGACCTCCCCATGCTGACCACCCCGCGGTGCTTTTCTACATCCTACATTGCCACTCACTGCCTATCCTAATTCAGACCCTCCGATTCACACCAACCCGTGATGTTTTTCTCACTCCTACTAGTGAATGTAATATAACACACACCCATACAATGCGCACCACCCCGTGATGTTTTTCTCACTCCTACTCGTGAATGTAATGTAACACACACCCATACAATGCCCACCACCCCGCGATGTTTTTCAGAAACCTATCCTACATTGCCACTGCATGTTCCCTGACCTCAACATGCTGACCACCCCGCGGTGCTTTTCTCTATCCTACATTGCCACTCACTGCCTATCCTAATGCAGACCCTCCGATTCACACCACCCCGTGATGTTTTTCTCACTGCTACTAGTGAATGTAATGTAACACACACACATACAATGCGCACCACCCCGTGATGATTTTCTCACTCCGACTAGTGAATGTAATGTAACACACACCCATACAATGCGCACCACCCCGAGATGATTTTCTCACTCCGACTAGTGAATGTAATGTAACACACACCCATACAATGCGCACCACCCCGTGATGTTTTTCTCACTCCTACTAGTGAATGTAATGTAACACACACCCATAAAATGCACACCACCCCGCGATGTTTTTCAGAACCCTATCCTACATTGCCACTGCATGTTCCCTGACCTCCCCATGCTGACCACACCGCGGTGCTTTTATCCATCCTACATTGCCACTCACTGCCTATCCTAATTCAGACCCTCCGATTCACACCACTTCGTGATGTTTTTCTCACTCGTACTAGTGAATGTAATGTGACACACACCCATACAATGCGCACCACCCCGTGATGTTTTTCTCACTCCTACTAGTGAATGTAATGTAACACACACCCATACAATGCGCACCACCCCGCGATGTTTTTCAGAAACCTATCCTACATTGCCACTGCTTGTTCCCTGACCTCTCCATGCTGACCACCCCGCGGTGCTTTTCTCCATCCTACATTGCCACTCACTGCCTATCCTAATTCAGACCCTCCGATTCACACCACCCCGCGATGTTTTTCTCACTCCTACTAGTGAATGTAATGTAACACACACCCATACAATGCGCACCACCCCGTGATATTTTTCTCACTCGTACTAGTGAATGTAATGTAACACACACCCATACAATGCGCACCACCCCGCGATGTTTTTCAGAAACCTATCCTACATTGCCACTGCATGTTCCCTGACCTCCCCATGCTGACAACCCCGCGGTGCCTTTCGCCATCCTACATTGCCACTCACTGCCTATCCTAATTCAGACCCTCCAATTCACACCACCCCGCGATGTTTTTCTCACTCCTACTAGTGAATGTAATGTAACACACACCCATACAATGCGCACCACCCCGTGATGTTTTTCTCACTCGTACTAGTGAATGTAATGTAACACACACCCATACAATGCGCACCACCCCGCGATGTTTTTCAGAAACCTATCCTGCATTGCCACTGCATGTTCCCTGACCTCCCCATGCTGACCAGCCCGCGGTGCTTTTCTCCATCCTACATTGCCACTCACTGCCTATCCTAATTCAGACCCTCCGATTCACACCACCCCGTGATGTTTTTCTCACTCCTACTAGTGAATGTAATGTAACACACACCCATACAATGCGCACCACCCCGTGATGATTTTCTCACTCCGACTAGAGAATGTAATGTAACACACACCCATAAAATGTGCACCACCCCGTGATGATTTTCTCACTCCGACTAGTGAATGTAATGTAACACACACCCATACAATGCGCACCACCCCGTGATGTTTTTCTCACTCCTACTAGTGAATGTAATGTAACACACACAAATACAATGCACACCACCCCGCGATGTTTTTCAGAACCCTATCCTACATTGCCACTGCATGTTCCCTCACCTCCCCATGCTGACCACCCCGCGGTGCTTTTATCCATCCTACATTGCCACTCACTGCCTATCCTAATTCAGACCCTCCGATTCACACCACCCCGTGATGTTTTTCTCACTCCTACTAGTGAATGTAATGTGACACACACCCATACAATGCGCACAAACCCGTGATGTTTTTCTCACTCCTACTAGTGAATGTAATGTAACACACACCCAGACAATGCACACCACCCCGCGATGTTTTTCACAAACTTATCCTACATTGCCACTGCTTGTTCCCTGACCTCCCCATGCTGACCACCCCGCGGTGATTTTCTCCACCCTACATTGCCACTCACTGCCTATCCTAATTCAGACCCTCCGATTCACACCACCACGTGATGTTTTTCTCACTCCTACTAGTGAATGTAATGTAACACACACCCATACAATGCGCACCACCCCGTGATGTTTTTCTCACTCCTACTAGTGAAAGTAATGTAAGACACACCCATACAATGCGCACCACCCCGCGATGTTTTTCAGAAACCTATCCTACATTGCCACAGCATGTTCCCTGACCTCCTCATGCTGACCACACCGCGGTGCCTTTCGCCATCCTACATTGCCACTCACTGCCTATCCTAATTCAGAACCTCCGATTCACACCACCCGGCGATGTTTTTCTCATCCTACTAGTGAATGTAATTTAACACACTCCCATACAATGCGCACCACCACGCGATGTTTTTCAGAAACCTATCCTACATTGCCACTGCATGTTCCCTTACCTCCCCATGCTGAGCACCCCGCGGTGCTTTTCTCCATCCTACATTGCCACTCACTGCCTATCCTAATTCAGACAATCCGATTCACACCACCCCGTGATGTTTTTCTCACTCCTACTAGTGAATGTAATGTAACACACACCCATACAATGCGCACCACCCCGTGATGTTTTTCTCACTCCTACTAGTGAATGTAATGTAACACACACCCATACAATGCGCACCACCCCGTGATGTTTTTCTCACTCCTACTAGTGAATGTAATGTAACACACACCCATACAATGCGCACCACCCCGCGATGTTTTTCAGAAACCTATCCTACATTGCCACTGCATGTTCCCAGACCTCCCCATGCTGACCAGCCCGCGGTGCTTTTCTCCATCCTACATTGCCACTCACTGCCTATCCTAATTCAGACCCTCCGATTCACACCACCCCGTGATGTTTTTCTCATCCTACTAGTGAATGTAATTTAACACACACCCATACAATGCGCACCACCACGCGATGTTTTTCAGAAACCTATCCTACATTGCCACTGCATGTTCCCTGACCTCCCCATGCTGACCACCCCGCGGTGCTTTTCTCCATGCTACATTGCCACTCACTGCCTATCCTAATTCAGACCTTCCGATTCACACCACCCTGTGATGTTTTTCTCCCTCCTACTAGTGAATGCAATGTAACACACTCCCATACAATGCGCAACACCCCGTGATGTTTTTCTCACTCGTACTAGTGAATGTAATGTAACACACACCCATACAATGCGCACCACCCCGCGATGTTTTTCAGAAACCTATCCTACATTGCTACTGCATGTTCCCTGACCTCCCCATGCTGACCAGCCCGCGGTGCTTTTCTCCATCCTACATTGCCACTCACTGCCTATCCTAATTCAGACCCTCCGATTCACACCACCCCGTGATGTTTTTCTCACTCCTACTAGTGAATGTAATGTAACACACACCCATACAATGTGCACCACCCCGTGATGATTTTCTCACTCCGACTAGAGAATGTAATGTAACACACACCCATACAATGTGCACCACCCCGTGATGATTTTCTCACTCCGACTAGTGAATGTAATGTAACACACACCCATACAATGCGCACCACCCCGTGATGTTTTTCTCACTCCTACTAGTGAATGTAATGTAACACACACAAATACAATGCACACCACCCCGCGATGTTTTTCAGAACCCTATCCTACATTGCCACTGCATGTTCCCTGACCTCCCCATGCTGACCACCCCGCGGTGCTTTTATCCATCCTACATTGCCACTCACTGCCTATCCTAATTCAGACCCTCCGATTCACACCACCCCGTGATGTTTTTCTCACTCCTACTAGTGAATGTAATGTGACACACACCCATACAATGCGCACCAACACGTGATGTTTTTCTCACTCCTACTAGTGAACGTAATGTAACACACACCCAGACAATGCGCACCACCCCGCGATGTTTTTCACAAACTTATCCTACATTGCCACTGCTTGTTCCCTGACCTCCCCATGCTGACCACCCCGCGGTGATTTTCTCCACCCTACATTGCCACTCACTGCCTATCCTAATTCAGACCCTCCGATTCACACCACCACGTGATGTTTTTCTCACTCCTACTAGTGAATGTAATGTAACACACACCCATACAATGCGCACCACCCCGTGATGTTTTTCTCACTCCTACTAGTGAAAGTAATGTAAGACACACCCATACAATGCGCACCACCCCGCGATGTTTTTCAGAAACCTATCCTACATTGCCACAGCATGTTCCCTGACCTCCTCATGCTGACCACACCGCGGTGCCTTTCGCCATCCTACATTGCCACTCACTGCCTATCCTAATTCAGACCCTCCGATTCACACCACCCGGCGATGTTTTTCTCATCCTACTAGTGAATGTAATTTAACACACTCCCATACAATGCGCACCACCACGCGATGTTTTTCAGAAACCTATCCTACATTGCCACTGCATGTTCCCTTACCTCCCCATGCTGAGCACCCCGCGGTGCTTTTCTCCATCCTACATTGCCACTCACTGCCTATCCTAATTCAGACAATCCGATTCAAACCACCCCGTGATGTTTTTCTCACTCCTACTAGTGAATGTAATGTAACACACACCCATACAATGCGCACCACCCCGTGATGTTTTTCTCACTCCTACTAGTGAATGTAATGTAACACACACCCATACAATGCGCACCACCCCGTGATGTTTTTCTCACTCCTACTAGTGAATGTAATGTAACACACACCCATACAATGCGCACCACCCCGCGATGTTTTTCAGAAACCTATCCTACATTGCCACTGCATGTTCCCAGACCTCCCCATGCTGACCAGCCCGCGGTGCTTTTCTCCATCCTACATTGCCACTCACTGCCTATCCTAATTCAGACCCTCCGATTCACACCACCCCGTGATGTTTTTCTCATCCTACTAGTGAATGTAATTTAACACACACCCATACAATGCGCACCACCACGCGATGTTTTTCAGAAACCTATCCTACATTGCCACTGCATGTTCCCTGACCTCCCCATGCTGACCACCCCGCGGTGCTTTTCTCCATGCTACATTGCCACTCACTGCCTATCCTAATTCAGACCCTCCGATTCACACCACCCTGTGATGTTTTTCTCCCTCCTACTAGTGAATGCAATGTAACACACTCCCATACAATGCGCAACACCCCGTGATGTTTTTCTCACTCCTACTAGTGAATGTAATGTAACACACACCCATACAATGCGCACCACCCCGCGATGTTTTTCAGAAACCTATCCTACATTGCCACTGCATGTTCCCTGACCTCCCCATGCTGACCACCCCGCGGGGCTTTTCTCTATCCTACATTGCCACTCACTGCCTATCCTAATTCAGACCCTCCGATTCACACCACCCCGTGATGTTTTTCTCACTGCTACTAGTGAATGTAATGTAACACACACCCATACAATGCGCACCACCCCGCGATGTTTTTCAGAAACCTATCCTACATTGCCACTGCATGTTCCCTGACCTCCCCATGCTGACCACCCCGCGGTGCTTTTCTACATCCTACATTGCCACTCACTGCCTATCCTAATTCAGACCCTCCGATTCACACCACCCCGTTATGTTTTTCTCACTGCTACTAGTGAATGTAATGTAACACACACCCATACAATGCGCACCACCCCGCGATGTTTTTCAGAAACCTATCCTACATTGCCACTGCATGTTCCCTGACCTCCCCATGCTGACCACCCCGCGGTGCTTTTCTACATCCTACATTGCCACTCACTGCCTATCCTAATTCAGACCCTCCGATTCACACCAACCCGTGATGTTTTTCTCACTCCTACTAGTGAATGTAATATAACACACACCCATACAATGCGCACCACCCCGTGATGTTTTTCTCACTCCTACTCGTGAATGTAATGTAACACACACCCATACAATGCCCACCACCCCGCGATGTTTTTCAGAAACCTATCCTACATTGCCACTGCATGTTCCCTGACCTCAACATGCTGACCACCCCGCGGTGCTTTTCTCTATCCTACATTGCCACTCACTGCCTATCCTAATGCAGACCCTCCGATTCACACCACCCCGTGATGTTTTTCTCACTGCTACTAGTGAATGTAATGTAACACACACACATACAATGCGCACCACCCCGTGATGATTTTCTCACTCCGACTAGTGAATGTAATGTAACACACACCCATACAATGCGCACCACCCCGAGATGATTTTCTCACTCCGACTAGTGAATGTAATGTAACACACACCCATACAATGCGCACCACCCCGTGATGTTTTTCTCACTCCTACTAGTGAATGTAATGTAACACACACCCATAAAATGCACACCACCCCGCGATGTTTTTCAGAACCCTATCCTACATTGCCACTGCATGTTCCCTGACCTCCCCATGCTGACCACACCGCGGTGCTTTTATCCATCCTACATTGCCACTCACTGCCTATCCTAATTCAGACCCTCCGATTCACACCACTTCGTGATGTTTTTCTCACTCGTACTAGTGAATGTAATGTGACACACACCCATACAATGCTCACCACCCCGTGATGTTTTTCTCACTCCTACTAGTGAATGTAATGTAACACACACCCATACAATGCGCACCACCCCGCGATGTTTTTCAGAAACCTATCCTACATTGCCACTGCTTGTTCCCTGACCTCTCCATGCTGACCACCCCGCGGTGCTTTTCTCCATCCTACATTGCCACTCACTGCCTATCCTAATTCAGACCCTCCGATTCACACCACCCCGCGATGTTTTTCTCACTCCTACTAGTGAATGTAATGTAACACACACCCATACAATGCGCACCACCCCGTGATATTTTTCTCACTCGTACTAGTGAATGTAATGTAACACACACCCATACAATGCGCACCACCCCGCGATGTTTTTCAGAAACCTATCCTACATTGCCACTGCATGTTCCCTGACCTCCCCATGCTGACAACCCCGCGGTGCCTTTCGCCATCCTACATTTCCACTCACTGCCTATCCTAATTCAGACCCTCCGATTCACACCACCCCGCGATGTTTTTCTCACTCCTACTAGTGAATGTAATGTAACACACACCCATACAATGCGCACCACCCCATGATGTTTTTCTCACTCGTACTAGTGAATGTAATGTAACACACACCCATACAATGCGCACCACCCCGCGATGTTTTTCAGAAACCTATCCTACATTGCCACTGCATGTTCCCTGACCTCCCCATGCTGACCAGCCCGCGGTGCTTTTCTCCATCCTACATTGCCACTCACTGCCTATCCTAATTCAGACCCTCCGATTCACACCACCCCGTGATGTTTTTCTCACTCCTACTAGTGAATGTAATGTAACACACACCCATACAATGCGCACCACCCCGTGATGATTTTCTCACTCCGACTAGAGAATGTAATGTAACACACACCCATACAATGTGCACCACCCCGTGATGATTTTCTCACTCCGACTAGTGAATGTAATGTAACACACACCCATACAATGCGCACCACCCCGTGATGTTTTTCTCACTCCTACTAGTGAATGTAATGTAACACACACAAATACAATGCACACCACCCCGCGATGTTTTTCAGAACCCTATCCTACATTGCCACTGCATGTTCCCTGACCTCCCCATGCTGACCACCCCGCGGTGCTTTTCTCCATCCTACATTGCCACTCACTGCCTATCCTAATTCAGACCCTCCGATTCACACCACCCCGTGATGTTTTTCTCACTCCTACTAGTGAATGTAATGTGACACACACCCATACAATGCGCACCAACCCGTGATGTTTTTCTCACTCCTACTAGTGAATGTAATGTAACACACACCCAGACAATGCGCACCACCCCGCGATGTTTTTCACAAACTTATCCTACATTGCCACTGCTTGTTCCCTGACCTCCCCATGCTGACCACCCCGCGGTGATTTTCTCCACCCTACATTGCCACTCACTGCCTATCCTAATTCAGACCCTCCGATTCACACCACCACGTGATGTTTTTGTCACTCCTACTAGTGAATGTAATGTAACACACACCCATACAATGCGCACCACCCCGTGATGTTTTTCTCACTCCTACTAGTGAAAGTAATGTAAGACACACCCATACAATGCGCACCACCCCGCGATGTTTTTCAGAAACCTATCCTACATTGCCACAGCATGTTCCCTGACCTCCTCATGCTGACCACACCGCGGTGCCTTTCGCCATCCTACATTGCCACTCACTGCCTATCCTAATTCAGACCCTCCGATTCACACCACCCGGCGATGTTTTTCTCATCCTACTAGTGAATGTAATTTAACACACTCCCATACAATGCGCACCACCACGCGATGTTTTTCAGAAACCTATCCTACATTGCCACTGCATGTTCCCTTACCTCCCCATGCTGAGCACCACGCGGTGCTTTTCTCCATCCTACATTGCCACTCACTGCCTATCCTAATTCAGACAATCCGATTCACACCACCCCGTGATGTTTTTCTCACTCCTACTAGTGAATGTAATGTAACACACACCCATACAATGCGCACCACCCCGTGATGTTTTTCTCACTCCTACTAGTGAATGTAATGTAACACACACCCATACAATGCGCACCACCCCGTGATGTTTTTCTCACTCCTACTAGTGAATGTAATGTAACACACACCCATACAATGCGCACCACCCCGCGATGTTTTTCAGAAACCTATCCTACATTGCCACTGCATGTTCCCAGACCTCCCCATGCTGACCAGCCCGCGGTGCTTTTCTCCATCCTACATTGCCACTCACTGCCTATCCTAATTCAGACCCTCCGATTCACACCACCCCGTGAGGTTTTTCTCATCCTACTAGTGAATGTAATTTAACACACACCCATACAATGCGCACCACCACGCGATGTTTTTCAGAAACCTATCCTACATTGCCACTGCATGTTCCCTGACCTCCCCATGCTGACCACCCCGCGGTGCTTTTCTCCATGCTACATTGCCACTCACTGCCTATCCTAATTCAGACCCTCCGATTCACACCACCCTGTGATGTTTTTCTCCCTCCTACTAGTGAATGCAATGTAACACACTCCCATACAATGCGCAACACCCCGTGATGTTTTTCTCACTCGTACTAGTGAATGTAATGTAACACACACCCATACAATGCGCACCACCCCGCGATGTTTTTCAGAAACCTATCCTACATTGCCACTGCATGTTCCCTGACCTCCCCATGCTGACCAGCCCGCGGTGCTTTTCTCCATCCTACATTGCCACTCACTGCCTATCCTAATTCAGACCCTCCGATTCACACCACCCCGTGATGTTTTTCTCACTCCTACTAGTGAATGTAATGTAACACACACCCATACAATGCGCACCACCCCGTGATGATTTTCTCACTCCGACTAGAGAATGTAATGTAACACACACCCATACAATGTGCACCACCCCGTGATGATTTTCTCACTCCGACTAGTGAATGTAATGTAACACACACCCATACAATGCGCACCACCCCGTGATGTTTTTCTCACTCCTACTAGTGAATGTAATGTAACACACACAAATACAATGCACACCACCCCGCGATGTTTTTCAGAACCCTATCCTACATTGCCACTGCATGTTCCCTGACCTCCCCATGCTGACCACCCCGCGGTGCTTTTATCCATCCTACATTGCCACTCACTGCCTATCCTAATTCAGACCCTCCGATTCACACCACCCCGTGATGTTTTTCTCACTCCTACTAGTGAATGTAATGTAACACACACCCAGACAATGCGCACCACCCCGCGATGTTTTTCACAAACTTATCCTACATTGCCACTGCTTGTTCCCTGACCTCCCCATGCTGACCACTCCGCGGTGATTTTCTCCACCCTACATTGCCACTCACTGCCTATCCTAATTCAGACCCTCCGATTCACACCACCACGTGATGTTTTTCTCACTCCTACTAGTGAATGTAATGTAACACACACCCATACAATGCGCACCACCCCGTGATGTTTTTCTCACTCCTACTAGTGAAAGTAATGTAAGACACACCCATACAATGCGCACCACCCCGCGATGTTTTTCAGAAACCTATCCTACATTGCCACAGCATGTTCCCTGACCTCCTCATGCTGACCACACCGCGGTGCCTTTCGCCATCCTACATTGCCACTCACTGCCTATCCTAATTCAGACCCTCCGATTCACACCACCCGGAGATGTTTTTCTCATCCTACAAGTGAATGTAATTTAACACACTCCCATACAATGCGCACCACCACGCGATGTTTTTCAGAAACCTATCCTACATTGCCACTGCATGTTCCCTTACCTCCCCATGCTGAGCACCCCGCGGTGCTTTTCTCCATCCTACATTGCCACTCACTGCCTATCCTAATTCAGACAATCCGATTCACACCACCCCGTGATGTTTTTCTCACTCCTACTAGTGAATGTAATGTAACACACACCCATACAATGCGCACCACCCCGTGATGTTTTTCTCACTCCTACTAGTGAATGTAATGTAACACACACCCATACAATGCGCACCACCCCGTGATGTTTTTCTCACTCCTACTAGTGAATGTAATGTAACACACACCCATACAATGCGCACCACCCCGTGATGTTTTTCAGAAACCTATCCTACATTGCCACTGCATGTTCCCAGACCTCCCCATGCTGACCAGCCCGCGGTGCTTTTCTCCATCCTACATTGCCACTCACTGCCTATCCTAATTCAGACCCTCCGATTCACACCACCCCGTGATGTTTTTCTCATCCTACTAGTGAATGTAATTTAACACACACCCATACAATGCGCACCACCACACGATGTTTTTCAGAAACCTATCCTACATTGCCACTGCATGTTCCCTGACCTCCCCATGCTGACCACCCCGCGGTGCTTTTCTCCATGCTACATTGCCACTCACTGCCTATCCTAATTCAGACCCTCCGATTCACACCACCCTGTGATGTTTTTCTCCCTCCTACTAGTGAATGCAATGTAACACACTCCCATACAATGCGCAACACCCCGTGATGTTTTTCTCACTCCTACTAGTGAATGTAATGTAACACACAACCATACAATGCGCACCACCCCGCGATGTTTTTCAGAAACCTATCCTACATTGCCACTGCATGTTCCCTGACCTCCCCATGCTGACCACCCCGCGGTGCTTTTCTCTATCCTACATTGCCACTCACTGCCTATCCTAATTCAGACCCTCCGATTCACACCACCCCGTGATGTTTTTCTCACTGCTACTAGTGAATGTAATGTAACACACACCCATACAATGCGCACCACCCCGCGATGTTTTTCAGAAACCTATCCTACATTGCCACTGCATGTTCCCTGACCTCCCCATGCTGACCACCCCGCGGTGCTTTTCTACATCCTACATTGCCACTCACTGCCTATCCTAATTCAGACCCTCCGATACACACCACCCCGTCATGTTTTTCTCACTCCTACTAGTGAATGTAATATAACACACACTCATACAATGCGCACCACCCCGTGATGTTTTTCTCACTCCTACTCGTGAATGTAATGTAACACACACCCATACAATGCCCACCACCCCGCGATGTTTTTCAGAAACCTATCCTACATTGCCACTGCATGTTCCCTGACCTCAACATGCTGACCACCCCGCGGTGCTTTTCTCTATCCTACATTGCCACTCACTGCCTATCCTAATTCAGACCCTCCGATTCACACCACCCCGTGATGTTTTTCTCACTGCTACTAGTGAATGTAATGTAACACACACACATACAATGCGCACCACCCCGTGATGATTTTCTCACTCCGACTAGTGAATGTAATGTAACACACACCCATACAATGCGCACCACCCCGAGATGATTTTCTCACTCCGACTAGTGAATGTAATGTAACACACACCCATACAATGCGCACCACCCCGTGATGTTTTTCTCACTCCTACTAGTGAATGTAATGTAACACACACCCATAAAATGCACACCACCCCGCGATGTTTTTCAGAACCCTATCCTACATTGCCACTGCATGTTCCCTGACCTCCCCATGCTGACCACACCGCGGTGCTTTTATCCATCCTACATTGCCACTCACTGCCTATCCTAATTCAGACCCTCTGATTCACACCACCCCGTGATGTTTTTCTCACTCGTACTAGTGAATGTAATGTGACACACACCCATACAATGCGCACCACCCCGTGATGTTTTTCTCACTCCTACTAGTGAATGTAATGTAACACACACCCATACAATGCGCACCACCCCGCGATGTTTTTCAGAAACCTATCCTACATTGCCACTGCTTGTTCCCTGACCTCTCCATGCTGACCACCCCGCGGTGCTTTTCTCCATCCTACATTGCCACTCACTGCCTATCCTAATTCAGACCCTCCGATTCACACCACCCCGTGATGTTTTTCTCACTCCTACTAGTAAATGTAATGTAACACACACCCATACAATGCGCACCACCCCGTGATGTTTTTCTCACTCCTACTAGTGAATGTAATGTAACACACACCCATACAATGCGCACCACCCCGCGATGTTTTTCAGAAACCTATCCTACATTGCCACTGCATGTTCCCTGACCTCCCCATGCTGACAACCCCGCGGTGCCTTTCGCCATCCTACATTGCCACTCACTGCCTATCCTAATTCAGACCCTCCGATTCACACCACCCCGCGATGTTTTTCTCACTCCTACTAGTGAATGTAATGTAACACACACCCATACAATGCGCACCACTCCGTGATGTTTTTCTCACTCCTACTAGTGACTGTAATGTAACACACACCCATACCATGCGCACCACCCCGTGATGTTTTTCTCACTCGTACTAGTGAATGTAATGTAACACACACCCATACAATGCGCACCACCCCGCGATGTTTTTCAGAAACCTATCCTACATTGCCACTGCATGTTCCCTGACCTCCCCATGCTGACCAGCCCGCGGTGCTTTTCTCCATCCTACATTGCCACTCACTGCCTATCCTAATTCAGACCCTCCGATTCACACCACCCCGTGATGTTTTTCTCACTCCTACTAGTGAATCTAATGTAACACACACCCATACAATGCGCAACACCCCGTGATGATTTTCTCACTCCGACTAGAGAATGTAATGTAACACACACGCATACAATGCGCACCACCCCGTGATGATTTTCTCACTCCGACTAGTGAATGTAATGTAACACACACCCATACAATGCGCACCACCCCGTGATGTTTTTCTCACTCCTACTAGTGAATGTAATGTAACACACACAAATACAATGCACACCACCCCGCAATGTTTTTCAGAAACCTATCCTACATTGCCACTGCATGTTCCCTGACCTCCCCATGCTGACCACCCCGCGGTGCTTTTATCCATCCTACATTGCCACTCACTGCCTATCCTAATTCAGACCCTCCGAGTCACACCACCCCGTGATGTATTTCTCACTCCTATTAGTGAATGTAATGTGACACACACCCATACAATGCGCACCACCCCGTGATGTTTTTCTCACTCCTACTAGTGAATGTAATGTAACACACACCCATACAATGCGCACCACCCCGCGATGTTTTTCAGAAACCTATCCTACATTGCCACTGCTTGTTCCCTGACCTCTCCATGCTGACCACCCCGCGGTGCTTTTCTCCATCCTACCTTGCCACTCACTGCCTATCCTAATTCAGACCCTCCGATTCACACCACCCCGTGATGTTTTTCTCACTCCTACTAGTGAATGTAATGTAACAGACACCCATACAATGCGAACCACCCCGTGATGTTTTTCTCACTCCTACTAGTGAATGTAATGTAACACACACCCATACAATGCGCACCACCCCGCGATCTTTTTCAGAAACCTATCTTACATTGCCACTGCATGTTCCCTGACCTCCCCATGCTGACCACCCCGCGGTGCTTTTCTCCATCCTACATTGCCACTCACTGCCTATCCTAATTCAGACCCTCCGATTCACACCACCCCGCGATGTTTTTCTCACTCCTACTAGTGAATGTAATGTAACACACACCCATACAATGCGCACCACTCCGTGATGTTTTTCAGAAACCTATCCTACATTGCCACTGCATGTTCCCTGACCTCCCCCTGCTGACCAGCCCGCGGTGCTTTTCTCCATCCTACATTGCCACTCACTGCCTATCCTAATTCAGACCCTCCGATTCACACCACCCCGCGATGTTTTTCTCACTCCTACTAGTGAATGTAACGTAATACGCACCCATACAATGCGCACCACCCCGCGATGTTTTTCAGAAACCTATCCTACATTGCCACTGCATGTTCCCTGACCTCCCCCTGCTGACCAGCCCGCGGTGCTTTTCTCCATCCTACATTGCCACTCACTGCCTATCCTAATTTAGACCCTCCGATTCACACCACCCCGTGATGTTTTTCTCACTCCTACTAGTGAATGTAATGTAACACACACCCATACAATGCACACCACCCCGTGATGTTTTTCTCACTCCTACTAGTGAATGTAATGTAACACACACCATTACAATGCGCACCACCCCGTGATGTTTTTCTCACTCCTACTAGTGAATGTAATGTAACGCACACCCATACAATGCACACGACCCCGCGATGTTTTTCAGAAACCTATCCTACATTGCCACTGCATGTTCTCTGTCCTCCCCATGCTGACCACCCCTCAGTGCTTTTCTCCATCCTACATTGCCACTCACTGCCTATCCTAATTCAGACCCTCCGATTCATACCACCCTGTGATGTTTTTCTCACTCCTACTAGTGAATGTAATGTAACACACACCCATACAATGCTCACCACCCCGTGATATTTTTCTCACTCCTACTAGTGTATGTAATGTAACACACACCCATACAATGCGCACCACCCCACGATGTTTTTCAGAAACCTATCCTACATTGCCACTGCATGTTCCCTGACCTCCCCATGCTGACCAGCCCGCGGTGCTTTTCTCCATCCTACATTGCCACTCACTGCCTATCCTACTTCAGACCCTCCGATTCACACCACCCCGTGATGTTTTTCTCATTCCTACTAGTGAATGTAATGTAACACACACCCATACAATGCACACCACCCCGTGATGTTTTTCTCACTCCTACTAGTGAATGTAATGTAACACACACCATTACAATACGCACCACCCCGTGATGTTTTTCTCACTCCTACTAGTGAATGTAATGTAACACATACCCATACAATGCGCACCACCCCGTGATGATTTTCTCACTCCGACTAGAGAATGTAATGTAACACACACCCATACAATGCGCACCACCCCGTGATGATGTTCTCACTCCGACTAGTGATTGTAATGTAACACACACCCATACAATGCGCACCACCCCGTGATGTTTTTCTCACTCCTACTAGTGAATGTAATGTAACACACACAAATACAATGCACACCACCCCGCGATGTTTTTCAGAACCCTATCCTACATTGCCACTGCATGTTCCCTGACCTCCCCATGCTGACCACCCCGCGGTGCTTTTATCCATCCTACATTGCCACTCACTGCCTATCCTAATTCAGACCCTTCGATTCACACCACCCCGTGATGTTTTTCTCACTCCTACTAGTGAATGTAATGTGACACACACCCATACAATGCGCACCACCCCGTGATGTTTTTCTCACTCCTACTAGTGAATGTAATGTAACACACACCCATACAATGCGCACCACCCCGCGACGTTTTTCAGAAACCTATCCTACATTGCCACTGCTTGTCCCCTGACCTCTCCATGCTGACCACCCCGCGGTGCTTTTCTCCATCCTACATTGCCACTCACTGCCTATCCTAATTCAGACCCTCCGATTCACACCACCCCGCGATGTTTTTCTCACTCCTACTAGTGAATGTAATGTAACACACACCCATACAATGCGCACCACTCCGTGATGTTTTTCTCACTCCTACTAGTGACTGTAATGTAACACACACCCATACAATGCGCACCACCCCGTGATGTTTTTCTCACTCCTTCTAGTGAATGTAACGTAACACACACCCATACAATGCGCACCACCCCGCGATGTTTTTCAGAAACCTATCCTACATTGCCACTGCATGTTCCCTGACCTCCCCCTGCTGACCAGCCCGGGGTGCTTTTCTCCATCCTACATTGCCACTCACTGCCTATCCTAATTTAGACCCTCCGATTCACACCACCCCGTGATGTTTTTCTCACTCCTACTAGTGAATGTAATGTAACACACACCCATACAATGCACACCACCCCGTGATGTTTTTCTCACTCCTACTAGTGAATGTAATGTAACACACACCATTACAATGCGCACCACCCCGTGATGTTTTTCTCACTCCTACTAGTGAATGTAATGTAACACACACCCATACAATGCACACGACCCCGCGATGTTTTTCAGAAACCTATCCTACATTGCCACTGCATGTTCTCTGTCCTCCCCATGCTGACCACCCCTCAGTGCTTTTCTCCATCCTACATTGCCACTCACTGCCTATCCTAATTCAGACCCTCCGATTCATACCACCCCGTGATGTTTTTCTCACTCCTACTAGTGAATGTAATGTAACACACACCCATACAATGCGCACCACCCCGTGATGTTTTTCTCACTCTTACTAGTGTATGTAATGTAACACACACCCATACAATGCGCACCACCCCGCGATGTTTTTCAGAAACCAATCCTACATTGCCACTGCATGTTCCCTGTCCTCCCCATGCTGACCAGCCCGCGGTGCTTTTCTCCATCCTACATTGCCACTCACTGCCTATCCTACTTCAGACCCTCCGATTCACACCACCCCGTGATGTTTTTCTCATTCCTACTAGTGAATGTAATGTAACACACACCCATACAATGCACACCACCCCGTGATGTTTTTCTCACTCCTACTAGTGAATGTAATGTAACACACACCATTACAATGCGCACCACCCCGTGATGTTTTTCTCACTCCTACTAGTGAATGTAATGTAACACATACCCATACAATGCACACGACCCCGCGATGTTTTTCAGAAACCTATCCTACATTGCCACTGCATGTTCTCTGTCCTCCCCATGCTGACCACCACTCAGTGCTTTTCTCCATCCTACATTGCCACTCACTGCCTATCCTAATTCAGACCGTCCCATTCACACCACCCCGTGATGTTTTTCTCACTCCTACTTGTGAATGTAATTTAACACACACCCATACAATGCGCACCACCCGCGATGTTTTTCAGAAACCTATCCTACATTGCCACTGCATGTTCCCTGACCTCCCCATGCTGACCACCCCACGGTGCTTTTCTCCATCCTACATTGCCACTCACTGCCTATCCTAATTCAGACCCTCCGATTAACACCACCCCGTGATGTTTTTCTCACTCCTACTAGTGAATGTAATGTAACACACACCCATACAATGCGCACCACCCCGTGATGTTTTTCTCACTCCTACTAGTGAATGTAATGTAACACACACCAATACAATGCGCACCACCCCGTGATGTTTTTCTCACTCCTACTAGTGAATGTAATGTACCACACACGCATACAATGCGCACCACCCCGCGATGTTTTTCAGAAACCTATCCTACATTGCCACTGCATGTTCCCTGACCTCCCCATGCTGACCAGCCCGCGGTACTTTTCTCCATCCTACATTGCCACTCACTGCCTGTCCTAATTCAGACCCTCCGATTCACACCACACCGTGATGTTTTTCTCATTCCTACTAGTGAACATAATGTAACACACACCCATACAATGCACACCACCCCGTGATTTTTTTCTCACTCCTACTAGTGAATGTAATGTAACGCACACCATTACAATGCGCACCACCCCGTGATGTTTTTCTCACTCCTACTAGTGAATGTAATGTAACACACACCTATACAATGCACACGACCCCGCGATGTTTTTCAGAAACCTATCCTACATTGCCACTGCTTGTTCTCTGTCCTCCCCATGCTGACCACCCCTCAGTGCTATTCTCCATCCTACATTGCCACTCACTGCCTATCCTAATTCAGACCCTCTGATTCACACCACCCCGTGATGTTTTTCTCTCTCCTACTAGTGAATGTAATGTAACACACACCCATACAATGCGCACCACTCCGTGATGTTTTTCTCACTCCTACTAGTGAATGTAATGTAACACACACCCATACAATGCGCACCACCACGCGATGTTTTTCAGAAACCTATCCTACATTGCCACTGCATGTTCCCTGACCTCCCCATGCTGAGCACCCCGCGGTGCTTTTCTCCATCCTACATTGCCACTCAATGCCTATCCTAATTCTGACCCTCCGATTCACACCACCCCGTGATGTTTTTCTCACTCCTACTAGTGAATGTAATGTAACACACACCCATACAATGCGCACCACTCCATGATGTTTTTCTCACTCCTACTAGTGAATGTAATGTAACAAACACCCATACAATGCGCACCACCCCGTGATGTTTTTCTCACTCCTACTAGTGAATGTAATGTAACACACAACCATACAATGCGCACCACCCCGCGATGTTTTTCAGAAACTTATCCTACATTGCCACTGCATGTTCCCTGACCTCCCCATGCTGACCAGCCCGCGGTGCTTTTCTCCATCCTACATTGCCACTCACTGCCTATCCTAATTCAGACCCTCCGATTCACACCACCCCGTGATGTTTTTCTCATTTCTACTAGTGAATGTAATGTAACACACACCCATACAATGCACACCACCCCGTGATGTTTTTCTCACTCCTACTAGTGAATGTAATGTAACACACACCATTACAATGCGCACCACCCCGTGATGTTTTTCTCACTCCTACTAGTGAATGTAATGTAACACACACCCATACAATGCACACGACCCCGCGATGCTTTTCAGAAACATATCCTACATTGCCACTGCATGTTCTCTGTCCTCCCCATGCTGACCACCCCTCAGTGCTTTTCTCCATCCTACATTGCCACTCACTGCCTATCCTAATACAGACCCTCCCATTCACACCACCCCGTGATGTTTTTCTCACTACTACTAGTGAATGTAATTTAACACACACCCATACAATGCGCACCACCCCGCGATGTTTTTCAGAAACCTATCCTACATTGCCACTGCATGTTACCTGACCTCCCCATGCTGACCACCCCGCGGTGCTTTTCTACATCCTACATTGCCACTCACTGCCTATTATAATTCAGACCCTCCGATTCACACCACCCCGTGATGTTTTTCTCACTGCTACTAGTGAATGTAATGTAACACACACCCATACAATGCGCACCACACCGTGATGTTTTTCTCACTCCTACTAGTGAATGTAATGTAACACACACCCATTCAATGCGCACAACCCCGCGATGTTTTTCAGAAACCTATCCTACATTGCCACTGCATGTTCCCTGACCTTCTCATGCTGACCACCCCGCGGTGCCTTTCGCCATCCTACATTGCCACTCACTGCCTATCCTAATTCAGAAACTCCGATTCACACCACCCCGCGATGTTTTTCTCATCCTACTAGTGAATGTAATGTAACACACACCCAGACAATGCGCACCACCCCGCGATGTTTTTCACAAACTTATCCTACATTGCCACTGCTTGTTCCCTGACCTCCCCATGCTGACCACCCCGCGGTGATTTTCTCCACCCTACATTGCCACTCACTGCCTATCCTAATTCAGACCCTCCGATTCACACCACCACGTGATGTTTTTCTCACTCCTACTAGTGAATGTAATGTAACACACACCCATACAATGCGCACCACCCCGTGATGTTTTTCTCACTCCTACTAGTGAAAGTAATGTAAGACACACCCATACAATGCGCACCACCCCGCGATGTTTTTCAGAAACCTATCCTACATTGCCACAGCATGTTCCCTGACCTCCTCATGCTGACCACACCGCGGTGCCTTTCGCCATCCTACATTGCCACTCACTGCCTATCCTAATTCAGACCCTCCGATTCACACCACCCGGAGATGTTTTTCTCATCCTACTAGTCAATGTAATTTAACACACTCCCATACAATGCGCACCACCACGCGATGTTTTTCAGAAACCTATCCTACATTGCCACTGCATGTTCCCTTACCTCCCCATGCTGAGCACCCCGCGGTGCTTTTCTCCATCCTACATTGCCACTCACTGCCTATCCTAATTCAGACAATCCGATTCACACCACCCCGTGATGTTTTTCTCACTCCTACTAGTGAATGTAATGTAACACACACCCATACAATGCGCACCACCCCGTGATGTTTTTCTCACTCCTACTAGTGAATGTAATGTAACACACACCCATACAATGCGCACCACCCCGTGATGTTTTTCTCACTCCTACTAGTGAATGTAATGTAACACACACCCATACAATGCGCACCACCCCGTGATGTTTTTCAGAAACCTATCCTACATTGCCACTGCATGTTCCCAGACCTCCCCATGCTGACCAGCCCGCGGTGCTTTTCTCCATCCTACATTGCCACTCACTGCCTATCCTAATTCAGACCCTCCGATTCACACCACCCCGTGATGTTTTTCTCATCCTACTAGTGAATGTAATTTAACACACACCCATACAATGCGCACCACCACACGATGTTTTTCAGAAACCTATCCTACATTGCCACTGCATGTTCCCTGACCTCCCCATGCTGACCACCCCGCGGTGCTTTTCTCCATGCTACATTGCCACTCACTGCCTATCCTAATTCAGACCCTCCGATTCACACCACCCTGTGATGTTTTTCTCCCTCCTACTAGTGAATGCAATGTAACACACTCCCATACAATGCGCAACACCCCGTGATGTTTTTCTCACTCCTACTAGTGAATGTAATGTAACACACAACCATACAATGCGCACCACCCCGCGATGTTTTTCAGAAACCTATCCTACATTGCCACTGCATGTTCCCTGACCTCCCCATGCTGACCACCCCGCGGTGCTTTTCTCTATCCTACATTGCCACTCACTGCCTATCCTAATTCAGACCCTCCGATTCACACCACCCCGTGATGTTTTTCTCACTGCTACTAGTGAATGTAATGTAACACACACCCATACAATGCGCACCACCCCGCGATGTTTTTCAGAAACCTATCCTACATTGCCACTGCATGTTCCCTGACCTCCCCATGCTGACCACCCCGCGGTGCTTTTCTACATCCTACATTGCCACTCACTGCCTATCCTAATTCAGACCCTCCGATACACACCACCCCGTCATGTTTTTCTCACTCCTACTAGTGAATGTAATATAACACACACTCATACAATGCGCACCACCCCGTGATGTTTTTCTCACTCCTACTCGTGAATGTAATGTAACACACACCCATACAATGCCCACCACCCCGCGATGTTTTTCAGAAACCTATCCTACATTGCCACTGCATGTTCCCTGACCTCAACATGCTGACCACCCCGCGGTGCTTTTCTCTATCCTACATTGCCACTCACTGCCTATCCTAATTCAGACCCTCCGATTCACACCACCCCGTGATGTTTTTCTCACTGCTACTAGTGAATGTAATGTAACACACACACATACAATGCGCACCACCCCGTGATGATTTTCTCACTCCGACTAGTGAATGTAATGTAACACACACCCATACAATGCGCACCACCCCGAGATGATTTTCTCACTCCGACTAGTGAATGTAATGTAACACACACCCATACAATGCGCACCACCCCGTGATGTTTTTCTCACTCCTACTAGTGAATGTAATGTAACACACACCCATAAAATGCACACCACCCCGCGATGTTTTTCAGAACCCTATCCTACATTGCCACTGCATGTTCCCTGACCTCCCCATGCTGACCACACCGCGGTGCTTTTATCCATCCTACATTGCCACTCACTGCCTATCCTAATTCAGACCCTCTGATTCACACCACCCCGTGATGTTTTTCTCACTCGTACTAGTGAATGTAATGTGACACACACCCATACAATGCGCACCACCCCGTGATGTTTTTCTCACTCCTACTAGTGAATGTAATGTAACACACACCCATACAATGCGCACCACCCCGCGATGTTTTTCAGAAACCTATCCTACATTGCCACTGCTTGTTCCCTGACCTCTCCATGCTGACCACCCCGCGGTGCTTTTCTCCATCCTACATTGCCACTCACTGCCTATCCTAATTCAGACCCTCCGATTCACACCACCCCGTGATGTTTTTCTCACTCCTACTAGTGAATGTAATGTAACACACACCCATACAATGCGCACCACCCCGTGATGTTTTTCTCACTCCTACTAGTGAATGTAATGTAACACACACCCATACAATGCGCACCACCCCGCGATGTTTTTCAGAAACCTATCCTACATTGCCACTGCATGTTCCCTGACCTCCCCATGCTGACAACCCCGCGGTGCCTTTCGCCATCCTACATTGCCACTCACTGCCTATCCTAATTCAGACCCTCCGATTCACACCACCCCGCGATGTTTTTCTCACTCCTACTAGTGAATGTAATGTAACACACACCCATACAATGCGCACCACTCCGTGATGTTTTTCTCACTCCTACTAGTGACTGTAATGTAACACACACCCATACCATGCGCACCACCCCGTGATGTTTTTCTCACTCGTACTAGTGAATGTAATGTAACACACACCCATACAATGCGCACCACCCCGCGATGTTTTTCAGAAACCTATCCTACATTGCCACTGCATGTTCCCTGACCTCCCCATGCTGACCAGCCCGCGGTGCTTTTCTCCATCCTACATTGCCACTCACTGCCTATCCTAATTCAGACCCTCCGATTCACACCACCCCGTGATGTTTTTCTCACTCCTACTAGTGAATCTAATGTAACACACACCCATACAATGCGCAACACCCCGTGATGATTTTCTCACTCCGACTAGAGAATGTAATGTAACACACACGCATACAATGCGCACCACCCCGTGATGATTTTCTCACTCCGACTAGTGAATGTAATGTAACACACACCCATACAATGCGCACCACCCCGTGATGTTTTTCTCACTCCTACTAGTGAATGTAATGTAACACACACAAATACAATGCACACCACCCCGCAATGTTTTTCAGAAACCTATCCTACATTGCCACTGCATGTTCCCTGACCTCCCCATGCTGACCACCCCGCGGTGCTTTTATCCATCCTACATTGCCACTCACTGCCTATCCTAATTCAGACCCTCCGATTCACACCACCCCGTGATGTATTTCTCACTCCTATTAGTGAATGTAATGTGACACACACCCATACAATGCGCACCACCCCGTGATGTTTTTCTCACTCCTACTAGTGAATGTAATGTAACACACACCCATACAATGCGCACCACCCCGCGATGTTTTTCAGAAACCTATCCTACATTGCCACTGCTTGTTCCCTGACCTCTCCATGCTGACCACCCCGCGGTGCTTTTCTCCATCCTACCTTGCCACTCACTGCCTATCCTAATTCAGACCCTCCGATTCACACCACCCCGTGATGTTTTTCTCACTCCTACTAGTGAATGTAATGTAACAGACACCCATACAATGCGCACCACCCCGTGATGTTTTTCTCACTCCTACTAGTGAATGTAATGTAACACACACCCATACAATGCGCACCACCCCGCGATCTTTTTCAGAAACCTATCCTACATTGCCACTGCATGTTCCCTGACCTCCCCATGCTGACCACCCCGCGGTGCTTTTCTCCATCCTACATTGCCACTCACTGCCTATCCTAATTCAGACCCTCCGATTCACACCTCCCCGCGATGTTTTTCTCACTCCTACTAGTGAATGTAATGTAACACACACCCATACAATGCGCACCACTCCGTGATGTTTTTCAGAAACCTATCCTACATTGCCACTGCATGTTCCCTGACCTCCCCCTGCTGACCAGCCCGCGGTGCTTTTCTCCATCCTACATTGCCACTCACTGCCTATCCTAATTCAGACCCTCCGATTCACACCACCCCGCGATGTTTTTCTCACTCCTACTAGTGAATGTAACGTAATACGCACCCATACAATGCGCACCACCCCGCGATGTTTTTCAGAAACCTATCCTACATTGCCACTGCATGTTCCCTGACCTCCCCCTGCTGACCAGCCCGCGGTGCTTTTCTCCATCCTACATTGCCACTCACTGCCTATCCTAATTTAGACCCTCCGATTCACACCACCCCGTGATGTTTTTCTCACTCCTACTAGTGAATGTAATGTAACACACACCCATACAATGCACACCACCCCGTGATGTTTTTCTCACTCCTACTAGTGAATGTAATGTAACACACACCATTACAATGCGCACCACCCCGTGATGTTTTTCTCACTCCTACTAGTGAATGTAATGTAACGCACACCCATACAATGCACACGACCCCGCGATGTTTTTCAGAAACCTATCCTACATTGCCACTGCATGTTCTCTGTCCTCCCCATGCTGACCACCCCTCAGTGCTTTTCTCCATCCTACATTGCCACTCACTGCCTATCCTAATTCAGACCCTCCGATTCATACCACCCTGTGATGTTTTTCTCACTCCTACTAGTGAATGTAATGTAACACACACCCATACAATGCTCACCACCCCGTGATATTTTTCTCACTCCTACTAGTGTATGTAATGTAACACACACCCATACAATGCGCACCACCCCACGATGTTTTTCAGAAACCTATCCTACATTGCCACTGCATGTTCCCTGACCTCCCCATGCTGACCAGCCCGCGGTGCTTTTCTCCATCCTACATTGCCACTCACTGCCTATCCTACTTCAGACCCTCCGATTCACACCACCCCGTGATGTTTTTCTCATTCCTACTAGTGAATGTAATGTAACACACACCCATACAATGCACACCACCCCGTGATGTTTTTCTCACTCCTACTAGTGAATGTAATGTAACACACACCATTACAATACGCACCACCCCGTGATGTTTTTCTCACTCCTACTAGTGAATGTAATGTAACACATACCCATACAATGCGCACCACCCCGTGATGATTTTCTCACTCCGACTAGAGAATGTAATGTAACACACACCCATACAATGCGCACCACCCCGTGATGATGTTCTCACTCCGACTAGTGATTGTAATGTAACACACACCCATACAATGCGCACCACCCCGTGATGTTTTTCTCACTCCTACTAGTGAATGTAATGTAACACACACAAATACAATGCACACCACCCCGCGATGTTTTTCAGAACCCTATCCTACATTGCCACTGCATGTTCCCTGACCTCCCCATGCTGACCACCCCGCGGTGCTTTTATCCATCCTACATTGCCACTCACTGCCTATCCTAATTCAGACCCTTCGATTCACACCACCCCGTGATGTTTTTCTCACTCCTACTAGTGAATGTAATGTGACACACACCCATACAATGCGCACCACCCCGTGATGTTTTTCTCACTCCTACTAGTGAATGTAATGTAACACACACCCATACAATGCGCACCACCCCGCGACGTTTTTCAGAAACCTATCCTACATTGCCACTGCTTGTCCCCTGACCTCTCCATGCTGACCACCCCGCGGTGCTTTTCTCCATCCTACATTGCCACTCACTGCCTATCCTAATTCAGACCCTCCGATTCACACCACCCCGCGATGTTTTTCTCACTCCTACTAGTGAATGTAATGTAACACACACCCATACAATGCGCACCACTCCGTGATGTTTTTCTCACTCCTACTAGTGACTGTAATGTAACACACACCCATACAATGCGCACCACCCCGTGATGTTTTTCTCACTCCTTCTAGTGAATGTAACGTAACACACACCCATACAATGCGCACCACCCCGCGATGTTTTTCAGAAACCTATCCTACATTGCCACTGCATGTTCCCTGACCTCCCCCTGCTGACCAGCCCGGGGTGCTTTTCTCCATCCTACATTGCCACTCACTGCCTATCCTAATTTAGACCCTCCGATTCACACCACCCCGTGATGTTTTTCTCACTCCTACTAGTGAATGTAATGTAACACACACCCATACAATGCACACCACCCCGTGATGTTTTTCTCACTCCTACTAGTGAATGTAATGTAACACACACCATTACAATGCGCACCACCCCGTGATGTTTTTCTCACTCCTACTAGTGAATGTAATGTAACACACACCCATACAATGCACACGACCCCGCGATGTTTTTCAGAAACCTATCCTACATTGCCACTGCATGTTCTCTGTCCTCCCCATGCTGACCACCCCTCAGTGCTTTTCTCCATCCTACATTGCCACTCACTGCCTATCCTAATTCAGACCCTCCGATTCATACCACCCCGTGATGTTTTTCTCACTCCTACTAGTGAATGTAATGTAACACACACCCATACAATGCGCACCACCCCGTGATGTTTTTCTCACTCTTACTAGTGTATGTAATGTAACACACACCCATACAATGCGCACCACCCCGCGATGTTTTTCAGAAACCAATCCTACATTGCCACTGCATGTTCCCTGTCCTCCCCATGCTGACCAGCCCGCGGTGCTTTTCTCCATCCTACATTGCCACTCACTGCCTATCCTACTTCAGACCCTCCGATTCACACCACCCCGTGATGTTTTTCTCATTCCTACTAGTGAATGTAATGTAACACACACCCATACAATGCACACCACCCCGTGATGTTTTTCTCACTCCTACTAGTGAATGTAATGTAACACACACCATTACAATGCGCACCACCCCGTGATGTTTTTCTCACTCCTACTAGTGAATGTAATGTAACACATACCCATACAATGCACACGACCCCGCGATGTTTTTCAGAAACCTATCCTACATTGCCACTGCATGTTCTCTGTCCTCCCCATGCTGACCACCACTCAGTGCTTTTCTCCATCCTACATTGCCACTCACTGCCTATCCTAATTCAGACCGTCCCATTCACACCACCCCGTGATGTTTTTCTCACTCCTACTTGTGAATGTAATTTAACACACACCCATACAATGCGCACCACCCGCGATGTTTTTCAGAAACCTATCCTACATTGCCACTGCATGTTCCCTGACCTCCCCATGCTGACCACCCCACGGTGCTTTTCTCCATCCTACATTGCCACTCACTGCCTATCCTAATTCAGACCCTCCGATTAACACCACCCCGTGATGTTTTTCTCACTCCTACTAGTGAATGTAATGTAACACACACCCATACAATGCGCACCACCCCGTGATGTTTTTCTCACTCCTACTAGTGAATGTAATGTAACACACACCAATACAATGCGCACCACCCCGTGATGTTTTTCTCACTCCTACTAGTGAATGTAATGTACCACACACGCATACAATGCGCACCACCCCGCGATGTTTTTCAGAAACCTATCCTACATTGCCACTGCATGTTCCCTGACCTCCCCATGCTGACCAGCCCGCGGTACTTTTCTCCATCCTACATTGCCACTCACTGCCTGTCCTAATTCAGACCCTCCGATTCACACCACACCGTGATGTTTTTCTCATTCCTACTAGTGAACATAATGTAACACACACCCATACAATGCACACCACCCCGTGATTTTTTTCTCACTCCTACTAGTGAATGTAATGTAACGCACACCATTACAATGCGCACCACCCCGTGATGTTTTTCTCACTCCTACTAGTGAATGTAATGTAACACACACCTATACAATGCACACGACCCCGCGATGTTTTTCAGAAACCTATCCTACATTGCCACTGCTTGTTCTCTGTCCTCCCCATGCTGACCACCCCTCAGTGCTATTCTCCATCCTACATTGCCACTCACTGCCTATCCTAATTCAGACCCTCTGATTCACACCACCCCGTGATGTTTTTCTCTCTCCTACTAGTGAATGTAATGTAACACACACCCATACAATGCGCACCACTCCGTGATGTTTTTCTCACTCCTACTAGTGAATGTAATGTAACACACACCCATACAATGCGCACCACCACGCGATGTTTTTCAGAAACCTATCCTACATTGCCACTGCATGTTCCCTGACCTCCCCATGCTGAGCACCCCGCGGTGCTTTTCTCCATCCTACATTGCCACTCAATGCCTATCCTAATTCTGACCCTCCGATTCACACCACCCCGTGATGTTTTTCTCACTCCTACTAGTGAATGTAATGTAACACACACCCATACAATGCGCACCACTCCATGATGTTTTTCTCACTCCTACTAGTGAATGTAATGTAACAAACACCCATACAATGCGCACCACCCCGTGATGTTTTTCTCACTCCTACTAGTGAATGTAATGTAACACACAACCATACAATGCGCACCACCCCGCGATGTTTTTCAGAAACTTATCCTACATTGCCACTGCATGTTCCCTGACCTCCCCATGCTGACCAGCCCGCGGTGCTTTTCTCCATCCTACATTGCCACTCACTGCCTATCCTAATTCAGACCCTCCGATTCACACCACCCCGTGATGTTTTTCTCATTTCTACTAGTGAATGTAATGTAACACACACCCATACAATGCACACCACCCCGTGATGTTTTTCTCACTCCTACTAGTGAATGTAATGTAACACACACCATTACAATGCGCACCACCCCGTGATGTTTTTCTCACTCCTACTAGTGAATGTAATGTAACACACACCCATACAATGCACACGACCCCGCGATGCTTTTCAGAAACATATCCTACATTGCCACTGCATGTTCTCTGTCCTCCCCATGCTGACCACCCCTCAGTGCTTTTCTCCATCCTACATTGCCACTCACTGCCTATCCTAATACAGACCCTCCCATTCACACCACCCCGTGATGTTTTTCTCACTACTACTAGTGAATGTAATTTAACACACACCCATACAATGCGCACCACCCCGCGATGTTTTTCAGAAACCTATCCTACATTGCCACTGCATGTTACCTGACCTCCCCATGCTGACCACCCCGCGGTGCTTTTCTACATCCTACATTGCCACTCACTGCCTATTATAATTCAGACCCTCCGATTCACACCACCCCGTGATGTTTTTCTCACTGCTACTAGTGAATGTAATGTAACACACACCCATACAATGCGCACCACACCGTGATGTTTTTCTCACTCCTACTAGTGAATGTAATGTAACACACACCCATTCAATGCGCACAACCCCGCGATGTTTTTCAGAAACCTATCCTACATTGCCACTGCATGTTCCCTGACCTTCTCATGCTGACCACCCCGCGGTGCCTTTCGCCATCCTACATTGCCACTCACTGCCTATCCTAATTCAGAAACTCCGATTCACACCACCCCGCGATGTTTTTCTCATCCTACTAGTGAATGTAATTTAACACACACCCATAGAATGCGCACCACCACGCGATGTTTTTCTCACTCCTAGTAGTGAATGTAATGTAACACACACCCATACAATGTGCACCACCCCGTGATGTTTTTCTCACTCCTACTAGTGAATGTAATGTAACACACACGCATACAATGCGCACCACCCCGCGATGTTTTTCAGAAACCTATCCTACATTGCCACTGCATGTTCCCTGACCTCCCCATGCTGACCACCCCGCGGTACTTTTCTCCATCCTACATTGCCACTCACTGCCTGTCCTAATTCAGAACCTCCGATTCACACCACCCCGTGATGTTTTTCTCACTCCTACTAGTGAATGTAATGTAACACACACCCATACAATGCGCACCACCCCGTGATGTTTTTCTCACTCCTACTAGTGAATGTAATGTAACACACACCCATACAATGCACACCACCCCGCGATGTTTTTCAGAAACCTATCCTACATTGCCACTGCATGTTCCCTGACCTCCCTATGCTGACCACCCCGAGGGGATTTTATCCATCCTACATTGCCACTCACTGCCTATCCTAATTCAGACCCTCCGATTCACACCACCCCGTGATGTTTTTCTCACTCCTACTAGTGAATGTAATGTGACACACACCCATACAATGCGCACCACCCCGTGATGTTTTTCTCACTCCTACTAGTGAATGTAATGGAACACACACCCATACAATGCGCACCACCCCGTGATGTTTTTCTCACTCCTACTAGTGAATCTAATGTAACACACACCCATACAATGCGCACCAACCCGTGATGTTTTTCTCACTCCTACTAGTGAATGTAATGTAACACACACCGATACAATGCGCACCACCCCGTGATGTTTTTCTCATCCTACTAGTGAATGTAATGTAACACACACCCATACAATGCGCACCACCCCGTGATGTTTTTCTCACTCCTACTAGTGAATCTAATGTAACACACACCCATACAATGCGCACCACCCCGTGATGTTTTTCTCACTCCTACTAGTGAATGTAATGTAACACACACCCATACAATGCGCACCACCCTGTGATGTTTTTCTCACTCCTACTAGTGAATGTAATGTAACACACACCCATACAATGCGCACCACCCCGTGATGTTTTTCTCACTCCTACTAGTGAATGTAATGTAACACACACCCATACAATGCGCACCACCCCGTGATGTTTTTCTCACTCCTACTAGTGAATGTAATGTAACACACACCCATACAATGCGCACCACCCCGTGATGTTTTTCTCACTCCTACTAGTGAATAGAATGTAACACACACCCATACAATGCGCACCACCGCGTGATGTTTTTCTCACTCCTACTAGTGAATCTAATGTAACACACACCCATACAATGCGCACCACCCCGTGATGTTTTTCTCACTCCTACTAGTGAATGTAATGTAACACACACCCATACAATGCGCACCACCCCGTGATGTTTTTCTCACTCCTACTAGTAAATGTAATGTGACACACACCCATACAATGCGCACCACTCCATGATGTTTTTTTCACTCCTACTAGTGAATGTAATGTAACAAACACCCATACAATGCGCACAACCCCGTGATGTTTTTCTCACTCCTACTAGTGAATGTAATGTAACACACACCCATACAATGCGCACCACCCCGCGATGTTTTTCAGAAACCTATCCTACATTGCCACTGCATGTTCCCTGACCTCCCCATGCTGACCAGCGCGCGGTGCTTTTCTCCATCCTACATTGCCACTCACTGCCTATCCTAATTCAGACCCTCCGATTCACACCACCCCGTGATGTTTTTCTCATTCCTACTAGTGAATGTAATGTAACACACACCCATACAATGCACACCACCCCGTGATGTTTTTCTCACTCCTACTAGTGAATGTAATGTAACACACACCATTACAATGCGCACCACCCCGTGATGTTTTTCTCACTCCTACTAGTGAATGTAATGTAACACACACCCATACAATGCACACGACCCCGCGATGTTTTTCAGAAACATATCCTACATTGCCACTGCATGTTCTCTGTCCTCCCCATGCTGACCACCCCTCAGTGCTTTTCTCCATCCTACATTGCCACTCACTGCCTATCCTAATACAGACCCTCCCATTCACACCACCCCGTGATGTTTTTCTCACTACTACTAGTGAATGTAATTTAACACACTCCCATACAATGCGCACCACCCGGCGATGTTTTTAAGAAACCTATCCTACATTGCCACTGCATGTTACCTGACCTCCCCATGCTGACCACCCCGCGGTGCTTTTCTCCATCCTACATTGCCACTCACTGCCTATCCTAATTCAGACCCTCTGATTCACACCACCCCGTGATGTTTTTCTCACTCCTACTAGTGAATGTAATGTAACACACACCCATACAATGCGCACCACCCCGTGAGGTTTTTCTCACTCCTACTAGTGAATGTAATGTAACACACACCCATACAATGCGCACCACCCCGTGATGTTTTTCTCACTCCTACTAGTGAATCTAATGTAACACACACCCATACAATGCGCACCACCCCGTGATGTTTTTCTCACTCCTACTAGTGAATGTAATGTTACACACACCCATACAATGCGCACCAGCCCGTGATGTTTTTCTCACTCCTACTAGTGAATGTAATGTAACACACACCCATACAATGCACACGACCCCGCGATGTTTTTCAGAAACCTATCCTACATTGCCACTGCATGTTCCCTGACCTCCCTATGCTGACCACCCCGCGGGGATTTTATCCATCCTACATTGCCACTCACTGCCTATCCTAATTCAGACCCTCCGATTCACAACACCCCGTGATGTTTTTCTCACTCCTACTAGTGAATGTAATGTGACACACACCCATACAATGCGCACCACCCCGTGATGTTTTTCTCACTCCTACTAGTGAATGTAATGTAACACACACCCAGACAATGCGCCCCACCCCGCGATGTTTTTCACAAACCTATCCTACATTGCGACTGCTTGTTCCCTGACCTCCCCATGCTGACCACCCCGCAGGTGATTTTCTCTATCCTACATTGCCACTCACTGCCTATCCTAATTCAGACCCTCCGATTCACACCACCCCGTGATGTTTTTCTCACTCCTACTAGTGAATGTAATGTGACACACACCCATACAATGCGCACCACCCCGTGATGTTTTTCTCACTCCTACTAGTGAATCTAATGTAACACACACCCATACAATGCGCACCAACCCGTGATGTTTTTCTCACTCCTACTAGTGAATGTAATGTGACACACACCCATACAATGCGCACCACCCCGTGATGTTTTTCTCACTCCTACTAGTGAATCTAATGTAACACACACCCATACAATGCGCACCAACCCGTGATGTTTTTCTCACTCCTACTAGTGAATGTAATGTAACACACACCCATACAATGCGCACCACCCCGCGATGTTTTTCAGAAACCTATCCTACATTGCCACTGCATGTTCCCTGACCTCCCCATGCTGACCAGCCCGTGGTGCTTTTCTCCATCGTACATTGCCACTCACTGCCTATCCTAATTCAGACCCTCCGATTCACACCACCCCGTGTTTTTCTCATTCCTACTAGTGAATGTAATATAGCACACACCCATACAATGCACACCACCCCGTGATGTTTTTCTCACTCCTACTTGTGAATGTAATGTAACACACACCATTACAATGCGCACCACCCCGTAATGTTTTTCTCACTCCTACTAGTGAATGTAATGTAACACACACCCATACAATGCACACGACCCCACGATGTTTTTCAGAAACATATCCTACATTGCCACTGCATGTTCTCTGTGCTCCCCATGCTGACCACCCCTCAGTGCTTTTCTCCATCCTACATTGCCACTCACTGCCTATCCTAATACAGACCCTCCCATTCACACCACCCCGTGATGTTTTTCTCACTACTACTAGTGAATGTAATTTAACACACACCCATACAATGCGCACCACCCCGCGATGTTTTTCAGAAACCTATCCTACATTGCCACTGCATGTTACCTGACCTCCCCATGCTGACCACCCCGCGGTGCTTTTCTCCATCCTACATTGCCACTCACTGCCTATTATAATTCAGACCCTCCGATTCACACCACCCCGTGATGTTTTTCTCACTCCTACTAGTGAATGTAATGTAACACACACCCATACAATGCGCACCACACCGTGATGTTTTTCTCACTCCTACTAGTGAATGTAATGTAACACACACCCATTCAATGCGCACCACCCCGCGATGTTTTTCAGAAACCTATCCTACATTGCCACTGCATGTTCCCTGACCTTCTCATGCTGACCACCCCGCGGTGCCTTTCGCCATCCTACATTGCCACTCACTGCCTATCCTAATTCAGACCCTCCGATTCACACCACCCCGCGATGTTTTTCTCATCCTACTAGTGAATGTAATTTAACACACACCCATACAATGCGCACCACCACGCGATGTTTTTCTCACTCCTACTAGTGAATGTAATGGAACACACACCCAGACAATGCGCACCACACCTCGATGTTTTTCACAAACCTATCCTACATTGCCACTGCTTGTTCCCTGACCTCCCCATGCTGACCACCCCGCGGTGATTTTCTCCATCCTACATTGCCACTCACTGCCTATCCTAATTCAGACACTCCGATTCACACCACCCCGTGATGTTTTTCTCACTCCTACTAGTGAATGTAATGTAACACACACCCATACAATGCGCACCACCCCGTGATGTTTTTCTCACTCCTACTAGTGAATCTAATGTAACACACACCCATACAATGCGCACCAACCCGTGATGTTTTTCTCACTCCTACTAGTGAATGTAATGTAACACACACCCATACAATGCGCACCAACCCGTGATGTTTTTCTCACTCCTACTAGTGAATGTAATGTAACACACACCCATACAATGCGCACCACCCCGTGATGTTTTTCTCACTCCTACTAGTGAATCTAATGTAACACACACCCATACAATGCGCACCACCCCGTGATGTTTTTCTCACTCCTACTAGTGAATGTAATGTAACACACACCCATACAATGCGCACCACCCCGTGATGTTTTTCTCACTCCTACTAGTGAATGTAATGTAACACACACCCATACAATGCGCACCACCCCGTGATGTTTTTCTCACTCCTACTAGTGAATGTAATGTAACACACACCCATACAATGTGCACCACCCCGTGATGTTTTTCTCACTCCTACTAGTGAATGTAATGTAACACACACCCATACAATGCGCACCACCCCGTGATGTTTTTCTCACACCTAGTAGTGAATAGAATGTAACACACACCCATACAATGCGCACCACCGCGTGATGTTTTTCTCACTCCTACTAGTGAATCTAATGTAACACACACCCATACAATGCGCACCACCCCGTGATGTTTTTCTCACTCCTACGAGTGAATGTAATGTAACACACACCCATACAATGCGCACCACCCCGTGATGTTTTTCTCACTCCTACTAGTGAATGTAATGTAACACACACGCATACAATGCGCACCACCCCGTGATGTTTTTCTCACTCCTACTAGTGAATGTAATGTACCACACACGCATACAATGCGCACCACCCCGCGATGTTTTTCAGAAAACTATCCTACATTGCCACTGCATGTTCCCTGACCTCCCCATGCTGACCAGCCCGCGGTGCTTTTCTCCATCCTACATTGCCACTCACTGCCTGTCCTAATTCAGACCCTCCGATTCACACCACCCCGTGATGTTTTTCTCATTCCTACTAGTGAATGTAATGTAACACACACCCATACAATGCACACCACCCCGTGATTTTTTTCTCACTCCTACTAGTGAATGTAATGTAACACACACCATTACAATGCGCACCACCCCGTGATGTTTTTCTCACTCCTACTAGTGAATGTAATGTAACACACACCTATACAATGCACACGACCCCGCGATGTTTTTCAGAAACCTATCCTACATTGCCACAGCATGTTCTCTGTCCTCCCCATGCTGACCACCCCTCAGTGCTTTTCTCCATCCTACATTGCCACTCACTGCCTATCCTAATTCAGACCCTCCGATTCACACCACCCCGTGATGTTTTTCTCTCTCCTACTAGTGAATGTAATGTAACACACACCCATACAATGCGCACCACTCCGTGATGTTTTTCTCACTCCTACTAGTGAATGTAATGTAACACACACCCATACAATGCGCACCACCACGCGATGTTTTTCAGAAACCTATCCTACATTGCCACTGCATGTTCCCTGACCTCCCCATGCTGAGCACCCCGCGGTGCTTTTCTCCATCCTACATTGCCACTCACTGCCTATCCTAATTCTGACCCTCAGATTCACACCACCCCGTGATGTTTTTCTCACTCCTACTAGTGAATGTAATGTAACACACACCCATACAATGCGCACCACTCCATGATGTTTTTCTCACTCCTACTAGTGAATGTAATGTAACACACACCCATACAATGCGCACCACGCCGTGATGTTTTTCTCACTCCTACTAGTGAATGTAATGTAACACACATGCATACAATGCGCACCACCCCGCGATGTTTTTCAGAAACCTATCCTACATTGCCACTGCATGTTCCCTGACCTCCCCATGCTGACCACCCCGCGGTACTTTTCTCCATCCTACATTGCCACTCACTGCCTGTCCTAATTCAGAACCTCCGATTCACACCACCCCGTGATGTTTTTCTCACTCCTACTAGTGAATGTAATGTTACACACACCCATACAATGCGCACCAGCCCGTGATGTTTTTCTCACTCCTACTAGTGAATGTAATGTAACACACACCCATACAATGCACACCACCCCGCGATGTTTTTCAGAAACCTATCCTACATTGCCACTGCATGTTCCCTGACCTCCCTATGCTGACCACCCCGCGGGGATTTTATCCATCCTACATTGCCACTCACTGCCTATCCTAATTCAGACCCTCCGATTCACAACACCCCGTGATGTTTTTCTCACTCCTACTAGTGAATGTAATGTGACACACACCCATACAATGCGCACCACCCCGTGATGTTTTTCTCACTCCTACTAGTGAATGTAATGTAAAACACACCCAGACAATGCGCCCCACCCCGCCATGTTTTTCACAAACCTATCCTACATTGCCACTGCTTGTTCCCTGACCTCCCCATGCTGACCACCCCGCGGTGATTTTCTCCATCCTACATTGCCACTCACTGCCTATCCTTATTCAGACCCTCCGATTCACACCACCCCGTGATGTTTTTCTCACTCCTACTAGTGAATGTAATGTGACACACACCCATACAATGCGCACCACCCCGTGATGTTTTTCTCACTCCTACTAGTGAATCTAATGTAACACACACCCATACAATGCGCACCAACCCGTGAAATTTTTCTCACTCCTACTAGTGAATGTAATGTAACACACACCCATACAATGCGCACCACCCCGTGATGTTTTTCTCACTCCTACTAGTGAATGTAATGTAACACACACCCATACAATGCGCACCACCCCGTGATGTTTTTCTCACTCCTACTAGTGAATCTAATGTAACACACACCATACAATGCGCACCACCCCGTGATGTTTTTCTCACTCCTACTAGTGAATGTAATGTAACACACACCCATACAATGCGCACCACCCCGTGATATTTTTCTCACTCCTACTAGTGAATGTAATGTAACACACACCCATACAATGCGCACCACCCCATGATGTTTTTCTCACTCCTACTAGTGAATGTAATGTAACACACACCCATACAATTCGCACCACCCCGTGATGTTTTTCTCACTTCTACTAGTGAATGTAATGTAACACACACCCATACAATGCGCACCACCCCGTGATGTTTTTCTCACTCCTACTAGTGAATACAATGTAACACACACCCATACAATGCGCACCACCGCGTGATGTTTTTCTCACTCCTACTAGTGAATGTAATGTAACACACACCCATACAATGCGCACCACCCCGCGATGTTTTTCAGAAACCTATCCTACATTGCCACTGCATGTTCCCTGACCTCCCCATGCTGACCAGCCCGCGGTGCTTTTCTCCATCGTACATTGCCACTCACTGCCTATCCTAATTCAGACCCTCCGATTCACACCACCCCGTGATGTTTTTCTCATTCCTACTAGTGAATGTAATGTAACACACACCCATACAATGCACACCACCCCGTGATGTTTTTCTCACTCCTACTTGTGAATGTAATGTAACACACACCATTACAATGCGCACCACCCCATGATGTTTTTCTCACTCCTACTAGTGAATGTAATGTAACACACACCCATACAATGCACACGACCCCGCGATGTTTTTCAGAAACATATCCTACATTGCCACTGCATGTTCTCTGTCCTTCCCATGCTGACCACCCCTCAGTGCTTTTCTCCATCCTACATTGCCACTCACTGCCTATCCTAATACAGACCCTCCCATTCACACCAACCCATGATGTTTTTCTCACTACTACTAGTGAATGTAATTTAACACACACCCATACAATGCGCACCACCCCGCGATGTTTTTCAGAAGCCTATCCTACATTGCCACTGCATGTTACCTGACCTCCCCATGCTGACCACCCCGCGGTGCTTTTCTCCATCCTACATTGCCACTCACTTCCTATTATAATTCAGACCCTCCGATTCACACCACCCCGTGATGTTTTTCTCACTCCTACTAGTGAATGTAATGTAACACACACCCATACAATGCGCACCACACCGTGATGTTTTTCTCACTCCTACTAGTGAATGTAATGTAACACACACCCATTCAATGCGCACCACCCCGCTATGTTTTTCAGAAACCTATCCTACATTGCCACTGCATGTTCCCTGACCTTCTCATGCTGACCACCCCGCGGTGCCTTTCGCCATCCTACATTGCCACTCACTGCCTATCCTAATTCAGACCCTCCGATTCACACCACCCCGCGATGTTTTTCTCATCCTACTAGTGAATGTAATTTAACACACACCCATACAATGCGCACCACCACGCGATGTTTTTCTCACTCCTACTAGTGAATGTAATGGAACACACACCCAGACAATGCGCACCACTCCGCGATGTTTTTCACAAACCTATCCTACATTGCCACTGCTTGTTCCCTGACCTCCCCATGCTGACCACCCCGCGGTGATTTTCTCCATCCTACATTGCCACTCACTGCCTATCCTAATTCAGACACTCCGATTCACACCACCCCGTGATGTTTTTCTCACTCCTACTAGTGAATGTAATGTGACACACACCCATACAATGCGCACCACCCCGTGATGTTTTTCTCACTCCTACTAGTGAATGTAATGTAACACACACCCATACAATGCGCACCACCCCGTGATGTTTTTCTCACTCCTACTAGTGAATCTAATGTAACACACACCCATACAATGCGCACCAACCTGTGATGTTTTTCTCACTCCTACTAGTGAATGTAATGTAACACACACCCATACAATGCGCACCACCCCGTGATGTTTTTCTCACTCCTACTAGTGAATGTAATGTAACACACACCCATACAATGCGCACCACCCCGTGATGTTTTTCTCACTCCTACTAGTGAATCTAATGTAACACACACCCATACAATGCGCACCACCCCGTGATGTTTTTCTCACTCCTACTAGTGAATGTAATGTAACACACACCCATACAATGCGCACCACCCCGTGATTTTTTTCTCACTCCTACTAGTGAATGTAATGTAACACACACCCATACAATGCGCACCACCCCGTGATGTTTTTCTCACTCCTACTAGTGTATGTAATGTAACACACACCCATACAATGCGCACCACCCCGTGATGTATTTCTCACTCCTACTAGTGAATAGAAGGTAACACACACCCATACAATGCGCACCACCCCGTGATGTTTTTCTCACTCCTACTAGTGAATGTAATGTAACACACACCCATACAATGCGCACCACCCCGTGATGTTTTTCTCACTCCTACTAGTGAATGTAATGTAACACACACCCATACAATGCGCACCACCCCGTGATGTTTTTCTCACTCCTAGTAGTGAATAGAATGTAACACACACCCATACAATGCGCACCACCGCGTGATGTTTTTCTCACTCCTACTAGTGAATCTAATGTAACACACACCCATACAATGCGCACCACCCCGTGATGTTTTTCTCACTCCTACTAGTGAATGTAATGTAACACACACCCATACAATGCGCACCACCCCGTGATGTTTTTCTCACTCCTACTAGTGAATGTAATGTAACACACACGCATACAATGCGCACCACCCCGTGATGTTTTTCTCACTACTACTAGTGAATGTAATGTACCACACACGCATACAATGCGCACCACCCCGCGATGTTTTTCAGAAACCTATCCTACATTGCCACTGCATGTTCCCTGACCTCCCCATGCTGACCAGCCCGCGATGCTTTTCTCCATCCTACATTGCCACTCACTGCCTGTCCTAATTCAGACCCTCCGATTCACACCACCCCGTGATGTTTTTCTCATTCCTACTAGTGAATGTAATGTAACACACACCCATACAATGCACACCACCACGTGATTTTTTTCTCACTCCTACTAGTGAATGTAATGTAACACACACCATTACAATGCGCACCACCCCGTGATGTTTTTCTCACTCCTACTAGTGAATGTAATGTAACACACACCTATACAATGCACACGACCCCGCGATGTTTTTCAGAAACCTATCCTACTTTGCCACAGCATGTTCTCTGTCCTCCCCATGCTGACCACCCCTCAGTGCTTTTCTCCATCCTACATTGCCACTCACTGCCTATCCTAATTCAGACCCTCCGATTCACACCACCCCGTGATGTTTTTCTCTCTCCTACTAGTGAATGTAATGTAACACACACCCATACAATGCGCACCACTCCGTGATGTTTTTCTCACTCCTACTAGTGAATGTAATGTAACACACACCCATACAATGCGCACCACCACGCGATGTTTTTCAGAAACCTATCCTACATTGCCACTGCATGTTCCCTGACCTCCCCATGCTGAGCACCCCGCGGTGCTTTTCTCCATCCTACATTGCCACTCACTGCCTATCCTAATTCTGACCCTCAGATTCACACCACCCCGTGATGTTTTTCTCACTCCTACTAGTGAATGTAATGTAACACACACCCATACAATGCGCACCACTCCATGATGTCTTTCTCACTCCTACTAGTGAATGTAATGTAACACACACCCATACAATGCGCACCACTCCGTGATGTTTTTCTCACTCCTACTAGTGAATGTAATGTAACACACACGCATACAATGCGCACCACCCCGCGATGTTTTTCAGAAACCTATCCTACATTGCCACTGCATGTTCCCTGACCTCCCCATGCTGACCATCCCGCGGTACTTTTCTCCATCCTACATTGCCACTCACTGCCTGTCCTAATTCAGAACCTCCGATTCACACCACCCCGTGATGTTTTTCTCACTCCTACTAGTGAATGTAATGTTACACACACCCATACAATGCGCACCAGCCCGTGATGTTTTTCTCACTCCTACTAGTGAATGTAATGTAACACACACCCATACAATGCACACCACCCCGCGATGTTTTTCAGAAACCTATCATACATTGCCACTGCATGTTCCCTGACCTCCCTATGCTGACCACCCCGTGGGGATTTTATCCATCCTACATTGCCACTCACTGCCTATCCTAATTCAGACCGTCCGATTCACAACACCCCGTGATGTTTTTCTCACTCCTACTAGTGAATGTAATGTGACACACACCCATACAATGCGCACCACCCCGTGATGTTTTTCTCACTCCTATTAGTGAATGTAATGTAACACACACCCATACAATGCGCACCACCCCGTGATGTTTTTCTCACTCCTACTAGTGAATGTAATGTAACACACACCCATACAATGCGCACCACCCCGTGATGTTTTTCTCACTCCTACTAGTGAATGTAATGTAACACACACGCATACAATGCGCACCACCCCGTGATGTTTTTCTCACTCCTACTAGTGAATGTAATGTACCACACACGCATACAATGCGCACCACCCCGCGATGTTTTTCAGAAACCTATCCTACATTGCCACTGCATGTTCCCTGACCTCCCCATGCTGACCAGCCCGCGGTGCTTTTCTCCATCCTACATTGCCACTCACTGCCTGTCCTAATTCAGACCCTCCGATTCACACCACCCCGTGATGTTTTTCTCATTCCTACTAGTGAATGTAATGTAACACACACCCATACAATGCACACCACCCCGTGATTTTTTTCTCACTCCTACTAGTGAATGTAATGTAACACACACCATTACAATGCGCACCACCCCGTGATGTTTTTCTCACTCCTACTAGTGAATGTAATGTAACACACACCTATACAATGCACACGACCCCGCGATGTTTTTCAGAAACCTATCCTACATTGCCACAGCATGTTCTCTGTCCTCCCCATGCTGACCACCCCTCAGTGCTTTTCTCCATCCTACATTGCCACTCACTGCCTATCCTAATTCAGACCCTCCGATACACACCACCCCGTGATGTTTTTCTCTCTCCTACTAGTGAATGTAATGTAACACACACCCATACAATGCGCACCACTCCGTGATGTTTTTCTCACTCCTACTAGTGAATGTAATGTAACACACACCCATACAATGCGCACCACCACGCGATGTTTTTCAGAAACCTATCCTACATTGCCACTGCATGTTCCCTGACCTCCCCATGCTGAGCACCCCGCGGTGCTTTTCTCCATCCTACATTGCCACTCACTGCCTATCCTAATTCTGACCCTCAGATTCACACCACCCCGTGATGTTTTTCTCACTCCTACTAGTGAATGTAATGTAACACACACCCATACAATGCGCACCACTCCATGATGTTTTTCTCACTCCTACTAGTGAATGTAATGTAACACACACCCATACAATGCGCACCACGCCGTGATGTTTTTCTCACTCCTACTAGTGAATGTAATGTAACACACACGCATACAATGCGCACCACCCCGCGATGTTTTTCAGAAACCTATCCTACATTGCCACTGCATGTTCCCTGACCTCGCCATGCTGACCACCCCGCGGTACTTTTCTCCATCCTACATTGCCACTCACTGCCTGTCCTAATTCAGAACCTCCGATTCACACCACCCCGTGATGTTTTTCTCACTCCTACTAGTGAATGTAATGTTACACACACCCATACAATGCGCACCAGCCCGTGATGTTTTTCTCACTCCTACTAGTGAATGTAATGTAACACACACCCATACAATGCACACCACCCCGCGATGTTTTTCAGAAACCTATCCTACATTGCCACTGCATGTTCCCTGACCTCCCTATGCTGACCACCCCGCGGGGATTTTATCCATCCTACATTGCCACTCACTGCCTATCCTAATTCAGACCCTCCGATTCACAACACCCCGTGATGTTTTTCTCACTCCTACTAGTGAATGTAATGTGACACACACCCATACAATGCGCACCACCCCGTGATGTTTTTCTCACTCCTACTAGTGAATGTAATGTAAAACACACCCAGACAATGCGCCCCACCCCGCCATGTTTTTCACAAACCTATCCTACATTGCCACTGCTTGTTCCCTGACCTCCCCATGCTGACCACCCCGCGGTGATTTTCTCCATCCTACATTGCCACTCACTGCCTATCCTTATTCAGACCCTCCGATTCACACCACCCCGTGATGTTTTTCTCACTCCTACTAGTGAATGTAATGTGACACACACCCATACAATGCGCACCACCCCGTGATGTTTTTCTCACTCCTACTAGTGAATCTAATGTAACACACACCCATACAATGCGCACCACCCCGTGATGTTTTTCTCACTCCTACTAGTGAATCTAATGTAACACACACCATACAATGCGCACCACCCCGTGATGTTTTTCTCACTCCTACTAGTGAATGTAATGTAACACACACCCATACAATGCGCACCACCCCGTGATATTTTCCTCACTCCTACTAGTGAATGTAATGTAACACACACCCATACAATGCGCACCACCCCATGATGTTTTTCTCACTCCTACTAGTGAATGTAATGTAACACACACCCATACAATGCGCACCACCCCGTGATATTTTTCTCACTTCTACTAGTGAATGTAATGTAACACACACCCATACAATGCGCACCACCCCGTGATGTTTTTCTCACTCCTACTAGTGAATAGAATGTAACACACACCCATACAATGCGCACCACCGCGTGATGTTTTTCTCACTCCTACTAGTGAATGTAATGTAACACACACCCATACAATGCGCACCACCCCGCGATGTTTTTCAGAAACCTATCCTACATTGCCACTGCATGTTCCCTGACCTCCCCATGCTGACCAGCCCGCGGTGCTTTTCTCCATCGTACATTGCCACTCACTGCCTATCCTAATTCAGACCCACCGATTCACACCACCCCGTGATGTTTTTCTCATTCCTACTAGTGAATGTAATGTAACCCACACCCATACAATGCACACGACCCCGCGATGTTTTTCAGAAACATATCCTACATTGCCACTGCATGTTCTCTGTCCTTCCCATGCTGACCACCCCTCAGTGCTTTTCTCCATCCTACATTGCCACTCACTGCCTATCCTAATACAGACCCTCCCATTCACACCAACCCATGATGTTTTTCTCACTACTACTAGTGAATGTAATTTAACACACACCCATACAATGCGCACCACCCCGCGATGTTTTTCAGAAGCCTATCCTACATTGCCACTGCATGTTACCTGACCTCCCCATGCTGACCACCCCGCGGTGCTTTTCTCCATCCTACATTGCCACTCACTTCCTATTATAATTCAGACCCTCCGATTCACACACCCCGTGATGTTTTTCTCACTCCTACTAGTGAATGTAATGTAACACACACCCATACAATGCGCACCACACCGTGATGTTTTTCTCACTCCTACTAGTGAATGTAATGTAACACACACCCATTCAATGCGCACCACCCCGCTATGTTTTTCAGAAACCTATCCTACATTGCCACTGCATGTTCCCTGACCTTCTCATGCTGACCACCCCGCGGTGCCTTTCGCCATCCTACATTGCCACTCACTGCCTATCCTAATTCAGACCCTCCGATTCACACCACCCCGCGATGTTTTTCTCATCCTACTAGTGAATGTAATTTAACACACACCCATACAATGCGCACCACCACGCGATGTTTTTCTCACTCCTACTAGTGAATGTAATGGAACACACACCCAGACAATGCGCACCACTCCGCGATGTTTTTCACAAACCTATCCTACATTGCCACTGCTTGTTCCCTGACCTCCCCATGCTGACCACCCCGCGGTGATTTTCTCCATCCTACATTGCCACTCACTGCCTAACCTAATTCAGACACTCCGATTCACACCACCCCGTGATGTTTTTCTCACTCCTACTAGTGAATGTAATGTGACACACACCCATACAATGCGCACCACCCCGTGATGTTTTTCTCACTCCTACTAGTGAATGTAATGTAACACACACCCATACAATGCGCACCACCCCGTGATGTTTTTCTCACTCCTACTAGTGAATGTAATGTAACACACACCCATACAATGCGCACCACCCCGTGATGTTTTTCTCACTCCTACTAGTGAATCTAATGTAACACACACCCATACAATGCGCACCACCCCGTGATGTTTTTCTCACTCCTACTAGTGAATGTAATGTAACACACACCCATACAATGCGCACCACCCCGTGATTTTTTTCTCACTCCTACTAGTGAATGTAATGTAACACACACCCATACAATGCGCACCACCCCGTGTTGTTTTTCTCACTCCTACTAGTGAATGTAATGTAACACACACCCATACAAGGCGCACCACCCCGTGATGTTTTTCTCACTCCTACTAGTGAATGTAATGTAACACACACCCATACAATGCGCACCACCCCGTGATGTATTTCTCACTCCTACTAGTGAATAGAAGGTAACACACACCCATACAATGCGCACCACCCCGTGATGTTTTTCTCACTCCTACTAGTGAATGTAATGTAACACACACCCATACAATGCGCACCACCCCGTGATGTTTTTCTCACTCCTACTAGTGAATGTAATGTAACACACACCCATACAATGCGCACCACCACGCGATGTTTTTCAGAAACCTATCCTACATTGCCACTGCATGTTCCCTGACCTCCCCATGCTGAGCACCCCGCGGTGCTTTTCTCCATCCTACATTGCCACTCACTGCCTATCCTAATTCTGACCCTCAGATTCACACCACCCCGTGATGTTTTTCTCACTCCTACTAGTGAATGTAATGTAACACACACCCATACAATGCGCACCACTCCATGATGTTTTTCTCACTCCTACTAGTGAATGTAATGTAACACACACCCATACAATGCGCACCACGCCGTGATGTTTTTCTCACTCCTACTAGTGAATGTAATGTAACACACACGCATACAATGCGCACCACCCCGCGATGTTTTTCAGAAACCTATCCTACATTGCCACTGCATGTTCCCTGACCTCCCCATGCTGACCACCCCGCGGTACTTTTCTCCATCCTACATTGCCACTCACTGCCTGTCCTAATTCAGAACCTCCGATTCACACCACCCCGTGATGTTTTTCTCACTCCTACTAGTGAATGTAATGTTACACACACCCATACAATGCGCACCAGCCCGTGATGTTTTTCTCACTCCTACTAGTGAATGTAATGTAACACACACCCATACAATGCACACCACCCCGCGATGTTTTTCAGAAACCTATCCTACATTGCCACTGCATGTTCCCTGACCTCCCTATGCTGACCACCCCGCGGGGATTTTATCCATCCTACATTGCCACTCACTGCCTATCCTAATTCAGACCCTCCGATTCACAACACCCCGTGATGTTTTTCTCACTCCTACTAGTGAATGTAATGTGACACACACCCATACAATGCGCACCACCCCGTGATGTTTTTCTCACTCCTACTAGTGAATGTAATGTAAAACACACCCAGACAATGCGCCCCACCCCGCCATGTTTTTCACAAACCTATCCTACATTGCCACTGCTTGTTCCCTGACCTCCCCATGCTGACCACCCCGCGGTGATTTTCTCCATCCTACATTGCCACTCACTGCCTATCCTTATTCAGACCCTCCGATTCACACCACCCCGTGATGTTTTTCTCACTCCTACTAGTGAATGTAATGTGACACACACCCATACAATGCGCACCACCCCGTGATGTTTTTCTCACTCCTACTAGTGAATCTAATGTAACACACACCCATACAATGCGCACCACCCCGTGATGTTTTTCTCACTCCTACTAGTGAATCTAATGTAACACACACCATACAATGCGCACCACCCCGTGATGTTTTTCTCACTCCTACTAGTGAATGTAATGTAACACACACCCATACAATGCGCACCACCCCGTGATATTTTCCTCACTCCTACTAGTGAATGTAATGTAACACACACCCATACAATGCGCACCACCCCATGATGTTTTTCTCACTCCTACTAGTGAATGTAATGTAACACACACCCATACAATGCGCACCACCCCGTGATATTTTTCTCACTTCTACTAGTGAATGTAATGTAACACACACCCATACAATGCGCACCACCCCGTGATGTTTTTCTCACTCCTACTAGTGAATAGAATGTAACACACACCCATACAATGCGCACCACCGCGTGATGTTTTTCTCACTCCTACTAGTGAATGTAATGTAACACACACCCATACAATGCGCACCACCCCGCGATGTTTTTCAGAAACCTATCCTACATTGCCACTGCATGTTCCCTGACCTCCCCATGCTGACCAGCCCGCGGTGCTTTTCTCCATCGTACATTGCCACTCACTGCCTATCCTAATTCAGACCCACCGATTCACACCACCCCGTGATGTTTTTCTCATTCCTACTAGTGAATGTAATGTAACCCACACCCATACAATGCACACGACCCCGCGATGTTTTTCAGAAACATATCCTACATTGCCACTGCATGTTCTCTGTCCTTCCCATGCTGACCACCCCTCAGTGCTTTTCTCCATCCTACATTGCCACTCACTGCCTATCCTAATACAGACCCTCCCATTCACACCAACCCATGATGTTTTTCTCACTACTACTAGTGAATGTAATTTAACACACACCCATACAATGCGCACCACCCCGCGATGTTTTTCAGAAGCCTATCCTACATTGCCACTGCATGTTACCTGACCTCCCCATGCTGACCACCCCGCGGTGCTTTTCTCCATCCTACATTGCCACTCACTTCCTATTATAATTCAGACCCTCCGATTCACACACCCCGTGATGTTTTTCTCACTCCTACTAGTGAATGTAATGTAACACACACCCATACAATGCGCACCACACCGTGATGTTTTTCTCACTCCTACTAGTGAATGTAATGTAACACACACACACTCAATGCGCACCACCCCGCTATGTTTTTCAGAAACCTATCCTACATTGCCACTGCATGTTCCCTGACCTTCTCATGCTGACCACCCCGCGGTGCCTTTCGCCATCCTACATTGCCACTCACTGCCTATCCTAATTCAGACCCTCCGATTCACACCACCCCGCGATGTTTTTCTCATCCTACTAGTGAATGTAATTTAACACACACCCATACAATGCGCACCACCACGCGATGTTTTTCTCACTCCTACTAGTGAATGTAATGGAACACACACCCAGACAATGCGCACCACTCCGCGATGTTTTTCACAAACCTATCCTACATTGCCACTGCTTGTTCCCTGACCTCCCCATGCTGACCACCCCGCGGTGATTTTCTCCATCCTACATTGCCACTCACTGCCTAACCTAATTCAGACACTCCGATTCACACCACCCCGTGATGTTTTTCTCACTCCTACTAGTGAATGTAATGTGACACACACCCATACAATGCGCACCACCCCGTGATGTTTTTCTCACTCCTACTAGTGAATGTAATGTAACACACACCCATACAATGCGCACCACCCCGGGATGTTTTTCTCACTCCTACTAGTGAATGTAATGTAACACACACCCATACAATGCGCACCACCCCGTGATGTTTTTCTCACTCCTACTAGTGAATCTAATGTAACACACACCCATACAATGCGCACCACCCCGTGATGTTTTTCTCACTCCTACTAGTGAATGTAATGTAACACACACCCATACAATGCGCACCACCCCGTGATTTTTTTCTCACTCCTACTAGTGAATGTAATGTAACACACACCCATACAATGCGCACCACCCCGTGTTGTTTTTCTCACTCCTACTAGTGAATGTAATGTAACACACACCCATACAAGGCGCACCACCCCGTGATGTTTTTCTCACTCCTACTAGTGAATGTAATGTAACACACACCCATACAATGCGCACCACCCCGTGATGTATTTCTCACTCCTACTAGTGAATAGAAGGTAACACACACCCATACAATGCGCACCACCCCGTGATGTTTTTCTCACTCCTACTAGTGAATGTAATGTAACACACACCCATACAATGCGCACCACCCCGTGATGTTTTTCTCACTCCTACTAGTGAATGTAATGTAACACACACCCATACAATGCGCACCACCCCGTGATGTTTTTCTCACTCCTAGTAGTGAATAGAATGTAACACACACCCATACAATGCGCACCACCGCGTGATGTTTTTCTCACTCCTACTAGTGAATCTAATGTAACACACACCCATACAATGCGCACCACCCCGTGATGTTTTTCTCACTCCTACTAGTGAATGTAATGTAACACACACCCATACAATGCGCACCACCCCGTGATGTTTTTCTCACTCCTACTAGTGAATGTAATGTAACACACACGCATACAATGCGCACCACCCCGTGATGTTTTTCTCACTCCTACTAGTGAATGTAATGTACCACACACGCATACAATGCGCACCACCCCGCGATGTTTTTCAGAAACCTATCCTACATTGCCACTGCATGTTCCCTGACCTCCCCATGCTGACCAGCCCGCGGTGCTTTTCTCCATCCTACATTGCCACTCACTGCCTGTCCTAATTCAGACCCTCCGATTCACACCACCCCATGATGTTTTTCTCATTCCTACTAGTGAATGTAATCTAACACACACCCATACAATGCACACCACCCCGTGATTTTTTTCTCACTCCTACTAGTGAATGTAATGTAACACACACCATTACAATGCGCACCACCCCGTGATGTTTTTCTCACTCCTACTAGTGAATGTAATGTAACACACACCTATACAATGCACACGACCCCGCGATGTTTTTCAGAAACCTATCCTACATTGCCACAGCATGTTCTCTGTCCTCCCCATGTTGACCACCCCTCAGTGCTTTTCTCCATCCTACATTGCCACTCACTGCCTATCCTAATTCAGACCCTCCGATTCACACCACCCCGTGATGTTTTTCTCTCTCCTACTAGTGAATGTAATGTAACACACACCCATACAATGCGCACCACTCCGTGATGTTTTTCTCACTCCTACTAGTGAATGTAATGTAACACACACCCATACAATGCGCACCACCACGCGATGTTTTTCAGAAACCTATCCTACATTGCCACTGCATGTTCCCTGACCTCCCCATGCTGAGCACCCCGCGGTGCTTTTCTCCATCCTACATTGCCACTCACTGCCTATCCTAATTCTGACCCTCAGATTCACACCACCCCGTGATGTTTTTCTCACTCCTACTAGTGAATGTAATGTAACACACACCCATACAATGCGCACCACTCCATGATGTTTTTCTCACTCCTACTAGTGAATGTAATGTAACACACACCCATACAATGCGCACCACGCCGTGATGTTTTTCTCACTCCTACTAGTGAATGTAATGTAACACACACGCATACAATGCGCACCACCCCGCGATGTTTTTCAGAAACCTATCCTACATTGCCACTGCATGTTCCCTGACCTCCCCATGCTGACCATCCCGCGGTACTTTTCTCCATCCTACATTGCCACTCACTGCCTGTCCTAATTCAGAACCTCCGATTCACACCACCCCGTGATGTTTTTCTCACTCCTACTAGTGAATGAAATGTTACACACACCCATACAATGCGCACCAGCCCGTGATGTTTTTCTCACTCCTACTAGTGAATGTAATGTAACACACACCCATACAATGCACACCACCCCGCGATGTTTTTCAGAAACCTATCCTACATTGCCACTGCATGTTCCCTGACCTCCCTATGCTGACCACCCCGCGGGGATTTTATCCATCCTACATTGCCACTCACTGCCTATCCTAATTCAGACCCTCCGATTCACAACACCCCGTGATGTTTTTCTCACTCCTACTAGTGAATGTAATGTGACACACACCCATACAATGCGCACCACCCCGTGATGTTTTTCTCACTCCTACTAGTGAATCTAATGTAACACACACCCATACAATGCGCACCAACCCGTGATGTTTTTCTCACTCCTACTAGTGAATGTAATGTAACACACACCCATACAATGCGCACCACCCCGTGATGTTTTTCTCACTCCTACTAGTGAATGTAATGTAACACACACCCATACAATGCGCACCACCCCGTGATGTTTTTCTCACTCCTACTAGTGAATCTAATGTAACACACACCATACAATGCGCACCACCCCGTGATGTTTTTCTCACTCCTACTAGTGAATGTAATGTAACACACACCCATACAATGCGCACCACCCCGTGATATTTTTCTCACTCCTACTAGTGAATGTAATATAACACACACCCATACAATGCGCACCACCCCGTGATGTTTTTCTCACTCCTACTAGTGAATGTAATGTAACACACACCCATACAATGCGCACCACCCCGTGATGTTTTTCTCACTTCTACTAGTGAATGTAATGTAACACACACCCATACAATGCGCACCACCCCGTGATGTTTTTCTCACTCCTACTAGTGAATAGAATGTAACACACACCCATACAATGCGCACCACCGCGTGATGTTTTTCTCACTCCTACTAGTGAATGTAATGTAACACACACCCATACAATGCGCACCACCCCGCGATGTTTTTCAGAAACCTATCCTACATTGCCACTGCATGTTCCCTGACCTCCCCATGCTGACCAGCCCGCGGTGCTTTTCTCCATCGTAAATTGCCACTCATTGCCTATCCTAATTCAGACCCTCCGATTCACACCACCCCGTGATGTTTTTCTCATTCCTACTAGTGAATGTAATGTAACACACACCCATACAATGCACACCACCCCGTGATGTTTTTCTCACTCCTACTTGTGAATGTAATGTAACACACACCATTACAATGCGCACCACCCCATGATGTTTTTCTCACTCCTACTAGTGAATGTAATGTAACACACACCCATACAATGCACACGACCCCGCGATGTTTTTCAGAAACATATCCTACATTGCCACTGCATGTTCTCTGTCCTTCCCATGCTGACCACCCCTCAGTGCTTTTCTCCATCCTACATTGCCACTCACTGCCTATCCTAATACAGACCCTCCCATTCACACCACCCCATGATGTTTTTCTCACTACTACTAGTGAATGTAATTTAACACACACCCATACAATGCGCACCACCCCGCGATGTTTTTCAGAAGCCTATCCTACATTGCCACTGCATGTTACCTGACCTCCCCATGCTGACCACCCCGCGGTGCTTTTCTCCATCCTACATTGCCACTCACTTCCTATTATAATTCAGACCCTCCGATTCACACCACCCCGTGATGTTTTTCTCACTCCTACTAGTGAATGTAATGTAACACACACCCATACAATGCGCACCACACCGTGATGTTTTTCTCACTCCTACTAGTGAATGTAATGTAACACACACCCATTCAATGCGCACCACCCCGCTATGTTTTTCAGAAACCTATCCTACATTGCCACTGCATGTTCCCTGACCTTCTCATGCTGACCACCCCGCGGTGCCTTTCGCCATCCTACATTGCCACTCACTGCCTATCCTAATTCAGACCCTCCGATTCACACCACCCCGCGATGTTTTTCTCATCCTACTAGTGAATGTAATTTAACACACACCCATACAATGCGCACCACCACGCGATGTTTTTCTCACTCCTACTAGTGAATGTAATGGAACACACACCCAGACAATGCGCACCACTCCGCGATGTTTTTCACAAACCTATCCTACATTGCCACTGCTTGTTCCCTGACCTCCCCATGCTGACCACCCCGCGGTGATTTTCTCCATCCTACATTGCCACTCACTGCCTATCCTAATTCAGACACTCCGATTCACACCACCCCGTGATGTTTTTCTCACTCCTACTAGTGAATGTAATGTGACACACACCCATACAATGCGCACCACCCCGTGATGTTTTTCTCACTCCTACTAGTGAATGTAATGTAACACACACCCATACAATGCGCACCACCCCGTGATGTTTTTCTCACTCCTACTAGTGAATCTAATGTAACACACACCCATACAATGCGCACCAACCCGTGATGTTTTTCTCACTCCTACTAGTGAATGTAATGTAACACACACCCATACAATGCGCACCACCCCGTGATGTTTTTCTCACTCCTACTAGTGAATGTAATGTAACACACACCCATACAATGCGCACCACCCCGTGATGTTTTTCTCACTCCTACTAGTGAATCTAATGTAACACACACCCATACAATGCGCACCACCCCGTGATGTTTTTCTCACTCCTACTAGTGATTGTAATGTAACACACACCCATACAATGCGCACCACCCCGTGATGTTTTTCTCACTCCTACTAGTGAATGTAATGTAACACACACCCATACAATGCGCACCACCCCGTGATGTTTTTCTCACTCCTACTAGTGAATGTAATGTAACACACACCCATACAATGCGCACCACCCCGTGATGTTTTTCTCACTCCTACTAGTGAATGTAATGTAACACACACCCATACAATGCGCACCACCCCGTGATGTATTTCTCACTCCTACTAGTGAATAGAATGTAACACACACCCATACAATGCGCACCACCGCGTGATGTTTTTCTCACTCCTACTAGTGAATCTAATGTAACACACACCCATACAATGCGCACCACCCCGTGATGTTTTTCTCACTCCTACTAGTGAATGTAATGTAACACACACCCATACAATGCGCACCACCCCGTGATGTTTTTCTCACTCCTACTAGGGAATGTAATGTAACACACACGCATACAATGCGCACGACCCCGTGATGTTTTTCTCACTCCTACTAGTGAATGTAATGTACCACACACGCATACAATGCGCACCACCCCGCGATGTTTTTCAGAAACCTATCCTACATTGCCACTGCATGTTCCCTGACCTCCCCATGCTGACCAGCCCGCGGTGCTTTTCTCCATCCTACATTGCCACTCACTGCCTGTCCTAATTCAGACCCTCCGATTCACACCACCCAGTGATGTTTTTCTCATTCCTACTAGTGAATGTAATGTAACACACACCCATACAATGCACACCACCCCGTGATGTTTTTCTCACTCCTACTAGTGAATGTAATGTAACACACACCTATACAATGCACACGACCCCGCGATGTTTTTCAGAAACCTATCCTACATTGCCACTGCATGTTCTCTGTCCTCCCCATGCTGACCACCCCTCAGTGCTTTTCTCCATCCTACATTGCCACTCACTGCCTATCCTAATTCAGACCCTCCGATTCACACCACCCCGTGATGTTTTTCTCTCTCCTACTAGTGAATGTAATGTAACACACACCCATACAATGCGCACCACTCCGTGATGTTTTTCTCACTCCTACTAGTGAATGTAATGTAACACACACCCATACAATGCGCACCACCACGCTATGTTTTTCAGAAACCTATCCTACATTGCCACTGCATGTTCCCTGACCTCCCCATGCTGAGCACCCCGCGGTGCTTTTCTCCATCCTACATTGCCACTCACTGCCTATCCTAATTCTGACCCTCAGATTCACACCACCCCGTGATGTTTTTCTCACTCCTACTAGTGAATGTAATGTAACACACACCCATACAATGCGCACCACTCCATGATGTTTTTCTCACTCCTACTAGTGAATGTAATGTAACACACACCCATACAATGCGCACCACGCCGTGATGTTTTTCTCACTCCTACTAGTGAATGTAATGTAACACACACGCATACAATGCGCACCACCCCGCGATGTTTTTCAGAAACCTATCCTACATTGCCACTGCACGTTCCCTGACCTCCCCATGCTGACCACCCCGCGGTACTTTTCTCCATCCTACATTGCCACTCACTGCCTGTCCTAATTCAGAACCTCCGATTCACACCACCCCGTGATGTTTTTCTCACTCCTACTAGTGAATGTAATGTTACACACACCCATACAATGCGCACCAGCCCGTGATGTTTTTCTCACGCCTACTAGTGAATGTAATGTAACACACACCCATACAATGCACACCACCCCGCGATGTTTTTCAGAAACCTATCCTACATTGCCACTGCATGTTCCCTGACCTCCCTATGCTGACCACCCCGCGGGGATTTTATCCATCCTACATTGCCACTCACTGCCTATCCTAATTCAGACCCTCCGATTCACAATACCCCGTGATGTGTTTCTCACTCCTACTAGTGAATGTAATGTGACACACACCCATACAATGCGCACCACCCCGTGATGTTTTTCTCACTCCTACTAGTGAATGTAATGTAACACACACCCAGACAATGCGCCCCACCCCGCCATGTTTTTCACAAACCTATCCTACATTGCCACTGCTTCTTCCCTGACCTCCCCATGCTGACCACCCCGCGGTGATTTTCTCCATCCTACATTGCCACTCACTGCCTATCCTAATTCAGACCCTCCGATTCACACCACCCCATGATGTTTTTCTCACTCCTACTAGTGAATGTAATGTGACACACATCCATACAATGCGCACCACCCCGTGATGTTTTTCTCACTCCTACTAGTGAATGTAATGTAACACACACCCATACAATGCGCACCAACCCGTGATGTTTTTCTCACTCCTACTAGTGAATGTAATGTAACACACACCCATACAATGCGCACCACCCCGTGATATTTTTCTCACTCCTACTAGTGAATGTAATGTAACACACACCCATACAATGCTCACCACCGCGTGATGTTTTTCTCACTCCTACTAGTGAATGTAATGTAACACACACCCATACAATGCGCACCACCCCTTGATGTTTTTCTCACTTCTACTAGTGAATGTAATGTAACACACACCCATACAATGCGCACCACCCCGTGATGTTTTTCTCACTCCTACTAGTGAATAGAATGTAACACACACCCATACAATGCGCACCACCGCGTGATGTTTTTCTCACTCCTACTAGTGAATCTAATGTAACACACACCCATACAATGCGCACCACCCCGTGATGTTTTTCTCACTCCTACTAGTGAATGTAATGTAACACACACCCATACAATGCGCACCACCCCGTGATGTTTTTCTCACTCCTACTAGTGAATGTAATGTAACACACACCCATACAATGCGCACCACCCCGTGATGTTTTTGTCACTCCTACTAGTGAATGCAATGTAACACACACCCATACAATGCCCACAACCCCATGATGTTTTTCTCACTCCTACTAGTGAATAGAATGTAACACACACCCATATAATGCGCACCACCGCGTGATGTTTTTCTCACTCATACTAGTGAATCTAATGTAACACACACCCATATAATGCGCACCACCGCGTGATGTTTTTCTCACTCATACTAGTGAATCTAATGTAACACACACCCATACAATGCGCACCACCCCGTGATGTTTTTCTCACTCCTACTAGTGAATGTAATGTGACACACACCCATAAAATGCGCACCACTCCATGATGTTTTTCTCACTCCTACTAGTGAATGTAATGTAACAAACACCCATACAATGCGAACAACCCCGTGATGTTTTTCTCACTCCTACTAGTGAATGTAATGTAACACACACCCATACAATGCGCACCACCCCGCGATGTTTTTCAGAAACCTATCCTACATTGCCACTGCATGTTACCTGACCTCCCCATGCTAACCACCCCGCGGTGCGTTTCTCCATCCTACATTGCCACTCACTGCCTATTATAATTCAGACCCTCCGATTCACACCACCCCGTGATGTTTTTCTCACTCCTACTAGTGAATGTAATGTAACACACACCCATACAATGCGCACCACACCGTGATGTTTTTCTCACTCCTACTAGTGAATGTAATGTAACACACACCCATTCAATGCGCACCACCCCGCGATGTTTTTCAGAAACCTATCCTACATTGCCAGTGCATGTTCCCTGACCTTCTCATGCTGACCACCCCGCGGTGCCTTTCGCCATCCTACATTGCCACTCACTGCCTATCCTAATTCAGACCCTCCGATTCACACCACCACGCGATGTTTTTCTCACTCCTACTAGTGAATGTAATGGAACACACACCCAGACAATGCGCACCACCCCGCGATGTTTTTCACAAACCTATCCTACATTGCCACTGCTTGTTCCCTGACCTCCCCATGCTGACCACCCCGCGGTGATTTTCTCCATCCTACATTGCCACTCACTGCCTATCCTAATTCAGACCCTCCGATTCACACCACCCCGTGATGTTTTTCTCACTCCTACTAGTGAATGTAATGTGACACACACCCATACAATGCGCACCACCCCGTGATGTTTTTCTCACTCCTACTAGTGAATGTAATGTAACACACACCCATACAATGCGCACCACCCCGTGATGTTTTTCTCACTCCTACTAGTGAATCTAATGTAACACACACCCATACAATGCGCACCAACCCGTGATGTTTTTCTCACTCCTACTAGTGAGGGTAATGTAACACACACCCATACAATGCGCACCACCCCGTGATGTTTTTCTCACTCCTACTAGTGAATGTAATGTAACACACACCCATACAATGCGCACCACCCCTTGATGTTTTTCTCACTCCTACTAGTGAATCTAATGTAACACACACCCATATAATGCGCACCACCCCGTGATGTTTTTCTCACTCCTACTAGTGAATGTAATGTAACACACACCCATACAATGCGCACCACCCCGTGATGTTTTTCTCACTCCTACTAGTGAATCTAATGTAACACACACCCATACAATGCGCACCACCCCGTGATGTTTTTCTCACTCCTACTAGTGAATGTAATGTAACACACACCCATACAATGCGCACCACCCCGTGATGTTTTTCTCACTCCTACTAGTGAATAGAATGTAACACACACCCATACAATGCGCACCACCGCGTGATGTTTTTCTCACTCCTACTAGTGAATCTAATGTAACACACACCCATACAATGCGCACCACCCCGTGATGTTTTTCTCACTCCTACTAGTGAATGTAATGTAACACACACCCATACAATGCGCACCACCCCGTGATGTTTTTCTCACTCCTACTAGTGAATGTAATGTAACACACACGCATACAATGCGCACCACCCCGTGATGTTTTTCTCACTCCTACTAGTGAATGTAATGTAACACACACCCATACAATGCGCACCACCCCGTGATGTTTTTCTCACTCCTACTAGTGAATGTAATGTGACACACATCCATACAATGCGCACCACCCCGTGATGTTTTTCTCACTCCTACTAGTGAATGTAATGTAACACACACCCATACAATGCGCACCAACCCGTGATGTTTTTCTCACTCCTACTAGTGAATGTAATGTAACACACACCCATACAATGCGCACCACCCCGTGATATTTTTCTCACTCCTACTAGTGAATGTAATGTAACACACACCCATACAATGCTCACCACCGCGTGATGTTTTTCTCACTCCTACTAGTGAATGTAATGTAACACACACCCATACAATGCGCACCACCCCTTGATGTTTTTCTCACTTCTACTAGTGAATGTAATGTAACACACACCCATACAATGCGCACCACCCCGTGATGTTTTTCTCACTCCTACTAGTGAATAGAATGTAACACACACCCATACAATGCGCACCACCGCGTGATGTTTTTCTCACTCCTACTAGTGAATCTAATGTAACACACACCCATACAATGCGCACCACCCCGTGATGTTTTTCTCACTCCTACTAGTGAATGTAATGTAACACACACCCATACAATGCGCACCACCCCGTGATGTTTTTCTCACTCCTACTAGTGAATGTAATGTAACACACACCCATACAATGCGCACCACCCCGTGATGTTTTTGTCACTCCTACTAGTGAATGCAATGTAACACACACCCATACAATGCCCACAACCCCATGATGTTTTTCTCACTCCTACTAGTGAATAGAATGTAACACACACCCATATAATGCGCACCACCGCGTGATGTTTTTCTCACTCATACTAGTGAATCTAATGTAACACACACCCATATAATGCGCACCACCGCGTGATGTTTTTCTCACTCATACTAGTGAATCTAATGTAACACACACCCATACAATGCGCACCACCCCGTGATGTTTTTCTCACTCCTACTAGTGAATGTAATGTGACACACACCCATAAAATGCGCACCACTCCATGATGTTTTTCTCACTCCTACTAGTGAATGTAATGTAACAAACACCCATACAATGCGAACAACCCCGTGATGTTTTTCTCACTCCTACTAGTGAATGTAATGTAACACACACCCATACAATGCGCACCACCCCGCGATGTTTTTCAGAAACCTATCCTACATTGCCACTGCATGTTACCTGACCTCCCCATGCTAACCACCCCGCGGTGCGTTTCTCCATCCTACATTGCCACTCACTGCCTATTATAATTCAGACCCTCCGATTCACACCACCCCGTGATGTTTTTCTCACTCCTACTAGTGAATGTAATGTAACACACACCCATACAATGCGCACCACACCGTGATGTTTTTCTCACTCCTACTAGTGAATGTAATGTAACACACACCCATTCAATGCGCACCACCCCGCGATGTTTTTCAGAAACCTATCCTACATTGCCAGTGCATGTTCCCTGACCTTCTCATGCTGACCACCCCGCGGTGCCTTTCGCCATCCTACATTGCCACTCACTGCCTATCCTAATTCAGACCCTCCGATTCACACCACCACGCGATGTTTTTCTCACTCCTACTAGTGAATGTAATGGAACACACACCCAGACAATGCGCACCACCCCGCGATGTTTTTCACAAACCTATCCTACATTGCCACTGCTTGTTCCCTGACCTCCCCATGCTGACCACCCCGCGGTGATTTTCTCCATCCTACATTGCCACTCACTGCCTATCCTAATTCAGACCCTCCGATTCACACCACCCCGTGATGTTTTTCTCACTCCTACTAGTGAATGTAATGTGACACACACCCATACAATGCGCACCACCCCGTGATGTTTTTCTCACTCCTACTAGTGAATGTAATGTAACACACACCCATACAATGCGCACCACCCCGTGATGTTTTTCTCACTCCTACTAGTGAATCTAATGTAACACACACCCATACAATGCGCACCAACCCGTGATGTTTTTCTCACTCCTACTAGTGAGGGTAATGTAACACACACCCATACAATGCGCACCACCCCGTGATGTTTTTCTCACTCCTACTAGTGAATGTAATGTAACACACACCCATACAATGCGCACCACCCCTTGATGTTTTTCTCACTCCTACTAGTGAATCTAATGTAACACACACCCATATAATGCGCACCACCCCGTGATGTTTTTCTCACTCCTACTAGTGAATGTAATGTAACACACACCCATACAATGCGCACCACCCCGTGATGTTTTTCTCACTCCTACTAGTGAATCTAATGTAACACACACCCATACAATGCGCACCACCCCGTGATGTTTTTCTCACTCCTACTAGTGAATGTAATGTAACACACACCCATACAATGCGCACCACCCCGTGATGTTTTTCTCACTCCTACTAGTGAATAGAATGTAACACACACCCATACAATGCGCACCACCGCGTGATGTTTTTCTCACTCCTACTAGTGAATCTAATGTAACACACACCCATACAATGCGCACCACCCCGTGATGTTTTTCTCACTCCTACTAGTGAATGTAATGTAACACACACCCATACAATGCGCACCACCCCGTGATGTTTTTCTCACTCCTACTAGTGAATGTAATGTAACACACACGCATACAATGCGCACCACCCCGTGATGTTTTTCTCACTCCTACTAGTGAATGTAATGTACCACACACGCATACAATGCGCACCACCCCGCGATGTTTTTCAGAAACCTATCCTACATTGCCACTGCATGTTCCCTGACCTCCCCATGCTGACCAGCCCGCGGTGCTTTTCTCCATCCTACATTGCCACTCACTGCCTGTCCTAATTCAGACCCTCCGATTCACACCACCCCGTGATGTTTTTCTCATTCCTACTAGTGAATGTAATGTAACACACACCCATACAATGCACACCACCCCGTGATTTTTTTCTCACTCCTACTAGTGAATGTAATGTAACACACACCATTACAATGCGCACCACCCGTGATGTTTTTCTCACTCCTACTAGTGAATGTAATGTAACACACACCTATACAATGCACACGACCCCGCGATGTTTTTCAGAAACCTATCCTACATTGCCACTGCATGTTCTCTGTCCTCCCCATGCTGACCACCCCTCAGTGCTTTTCTCCATCCTACATTGCCACTCACTGCCTATCCTAATTCAGACCCTCCGATTCACACCACCCCGTGATGTTTTTCTCTCTCCTACTAGTGAATGTAATGTAACACACACCCATACAATGCGCACCACTCCGTGATGTTTTTCTCACTCCTACTAGTGAATGTAATGTAACACACAACCATACAATGCGCACCACCCCGCGATGTTTTTCAGAAACCTATCCTACATTGCCACTGCATGTTCCCTGACCTCCCCATGCTGACCAGCGCGCGGTGCTTTTCTCCATCCTACATTGCCACTCACTGCCTATCCTAATTCAGACCCTCCGATTCACACCACCCCGTGATGTTTTTCTCATTCCTACTAGTGAATGTAATGTAACACACACCCATACAATGCACACCACCCCGTGATGTTTTTCTCACTCCTACTAGTGAATGTAATGTAACACACACCATTACAATGCGCACCACCCCGTGATGTTTTTCTCACTCCTACTAGTGAATGTAATGTAACACACACCCATACAATGCACACGACCCCGCGATGCTTTTCAGAAACATATCCTACATTGCCACTGCATGTTCTCTGTCCTCCCCATGCTGACCAACCCTCAGTGCTTTTCTCCATCCTACATTGCCACTCACTGCCTATCCTAATACAGACCCTCCCACTCACACCACCCCGTGATGTTTTTCTCACTACTACTAGTGAATGTAATTTAACACACACCCATACAATGCGCACCACCCCGCGATGTTTTTCAGAAACCTATCCTACATTGCCACTGCATGTTACCTGACCTCCCCATGGTGACCAACCCGCGGTGCTTTTCTCCATCCTACATTGCCACTCACTGCCTATTATAATTCAGACCCTCCGATTCACACCACCCCGTGATGTTTTTCTCACTCCTACTAGTGAATGTAATGTAACACACACCCATACAATGCGCACCACACCGTGATGTTTTTCTCACTCCTACTAGTGAATGTAATGTAACACACACCCATACAATGCGCACCACCCCGCGATGTTTTTCAGAAACCTATCCTACATTGCCACTGCATGTTCCCTGACCTTCTCATGCTGACCACCCCGCGGTGCCTTTCGCCATCCTACATTGCCACTCACTGCCTATCCTAATTCAGACCCTCCGATTCACACCACCCCACGATGTTTTTCTCATCCTACTAGTGAATGTAATTTAACACACACCCATAAAATGCGCACCACCACGCGATGTTTTTCTCACTCCTACTAGTGAATGTAATGTAACACACACCCATACAATGCGCACCACCCCGTGATGTTTTTCTCACTCCTACTAGTGAATGTAATGTAACACACACGCATACAATGCGCACCACCCCGTGATGTTTTTCAGAAACCTATCCTACATTGCCACTGCATGTTCCCTGACCTCCCCATGCTGACCACCCCGCGGTACTTTTCTCCATCCTACATTGCCACTCACTGCCTGTCCTAATTCGGAACCTCCGATTCACACCACCCCGTGATGTTTTTCTCACTCCTACTAGTGAATGTAATGTAACACACACCCATACAATGCGCATCACCCCGTGATGTTTTTCTCACTCCTACTAGTGAATGTAATGTAACACACACCCATACAATGCACACCACCCCGCGATGTTTTTCAGAAACCTATCCTACATTGCCACTGCATAATCCCTGACCTCCCTATGCTGACCACCCCGAGGGGATTTTATCCATCCTACATTGCCACTCACTGCCTATCCTAATTCAGACCCTCCGATTCACACCACCCCGTGATGTTTTTCTCACTCCTACTAGTGAATGTAATGTGACACACACCCATACAATGCGGACCACCCAGTGATGTTTTTCTCACTCCTACTAGTGAATGTAATGTAACACACACCCATACAATGCGCACCACCCCGTGATGTTTTTCTCACTCCTACTAGTGAATGTAATGTAACACACACCCATACAATGCGCACCACCCCGTGATGTTTTTCTCACTCCTACTAGTGAATCTAATGTAACACACACCCATACAATGCGCACCACCCCGTGATGTTTTTCTCACTCCTACTAGTGAATGTAATGTAACACACACCCATACAATGCGCACCAACCCGTGATGTTTTTCTCACTCCTACTAGTGAATGTAATGTAACACACACCCATACAATGCGCACCACGCCGTGATGTTTTTCTCACTCCTACTAGTGAATGTAATGTAACACACACCCATACAATGCGCACCACCCCATGATGTTTTTCTCACTCCTACTAGTGAATGTAATGTAACACACACCCATACAATGCGCACCACCCCGTGATGTTTTTCTCACTCCTACTAGTGAATAGAATGTAACACACACCCATACATTGCGCACCACCGCGTGATGTTTTTCTCACTCCTACTAGTGAATGTAATGTAACACACACCCATACAATGCGCACCACCCCGTGATGTTTTTCTCACTCCTACTAGTGAATGTAATGTAACACACACCCATACAATGCGCACCACCCCGTGATGTTTTTCTCACTCCTACTAGTGAATGTAATGTGACACACACCCATACAATGCGCACCACTCCATGATGTTTTTTTCACTCCTACTAGTGAATGTAATGTAACAAACACCCATACAATGCGCACAACCCCGTGATGTTTTTCTCACTCCTACTAGTGAATGTAATGTAACACACACCCATACAATGCGCACCACCCTGCGATGTTTTTCAGAAACCTATCCTACATTGCCACTGCATGTTCCCTGACCTCCCCATGCTGACCAGCGCGCGGTGCTTTTCTCCATCCTACATTGCCACTCACTGCCTATCCTAATTCAGACCCTCCGATTCACACCACCCCGTGATGTTTTTCTCATTCCTACTAGTGAATGTAATGTAACACACACCCATACAATGCGCACCACCCCGTGATGTTTTTCTCACTCCTACTAGTGAATAGAATGTAACACACACCCATACAATGCGCACCACCGCGTGATGTTTTTCTCACTCCTACTAGTGAATGTAATGTAACACACACCCATACAATGCGCACCACCCCGCGATGTTTTTCAGAAACCTATCCTACATTGCCACTGCATGTTCCCTGACCTCCCCATGCTGACCAGCCCGCGGTGCTTTTCTCCATCGTAAATTGCCACTCACTGCCTATCCTAATTCAGACCCTCCGATTCACACCACCCCGTGATGTTTTTCTCATTCCTACTAGTGAATGTAATGTAACACACACCCATACAATGCACACCACCCCGTGATGTTTTTCTCACTCCTACTTGTGAATGTAATGTAACACACACCATTACAATGCGCACCACCCCATGATGTTTTTCTCACTCCTACTAGTGAATGTAATGTAACACACACCCATACAATGCACACGACCCCGCGATGTTTTTCAGAAACATATCCTACATTGCCACTGCATGTTCTCTGTCCTTCCCATGCTGACCACCCCTCAGTGCTTTTCTCCATCCTACATTGCCACTCACTGCCTATCCTAATACAGACCCTCCCATTCACACCACCCCATGATGTTTTTCTCACTACTACTAGTGAATGTAATTTAACACACACCCATACAATGCGCACCACCCCGCGATGTTTTTCAGAAGCCTATCCTACATTGCCACTGCATGTTACCTGACCTCCCCATGCTGACCACCCCGCGGTGCTTTTCTCCATCCTACATTGCCACTCACTTCCTATTATAATTCAGACCCTCCGATTCACACCACCCCGTGATGTTTTTCTCACTCCTACTAGTGAATGTAATGTAACACACACCCATACAATGTGCACCACCCCGTGATGTTTTTCTCACTCCTACTAGGGAATGTAATGTAACACACACGCATACAATGCGCACGACCCCGTGATGTTTTTCTCACTCCTACTAGTGAATGTAATGTACCACACACGCATACAATGCGCACCACCCCGCGATGTTTTTCAGAAACCTATCCTACATTGCCACTGCATGTTCCCTGACCTCCCCATGCTGACCAGCCCGCGGTGCTTTTCTCCATCCTACATTGCCACTCACTGCCTGTCCTAATTCAGACCCTCCGATTCACACCACCCAGTGATGTTTTTCTCATTCCTACTAGTGAATGTAATGTAACACACACCCATACAATGCACACCACCCCGTGATGTTTTTCTCACTCCTACTAGTGAATGTAATGTAACACACACCTATACAATGCACACGACCCCGCGATGTTTTTCAGTAACCTATCCTACATTGCCACTGCATGTTCTCTGTCCTCCCCATGCTGACCACCCCTCAGTGCTTTTCTCCATCCTACATTGCCACTCACTGCCTATCCTAATTCAGACCCTCCGATTCACACCACCCCGTGATGTTTTTCTCTCTCCTACTAGTGAATGTAATGTAACACACACCCATACAATGCGCACCACTCCGTGATGTTTTTCTCACTCCTACTAGTGAATGTAATGTAACACACACCCATACAATGCGCACCACCACGCGATGTTTTTCAGAAACCTATCCTACATTGCCACTGCATGTTCCCTGACCTCCCCATGCTGAGCACCCCGCGGTGCTTTTCTCCATCCTACATTGCCACTCACTGCCTATCCTAATTCTGACCCTCAGATTCACACCACCCCGTGATGTTTTTCTCACTCCTACTAGTGAATGTAATGTAACACACACCCATACAATGCGCACCACTCCATGATGTTTTTCTCACTCCTACTAGTGAATGTAATGTAACACACACCCATACAATGCGCACCACGCCGTGATGTTTTTCTCACTCCTACTAGTGAATGTAATGTAACACACACGCATACAATGCGCACCACCCCGCGATGTTTTTCAGAAACCTATCCTACATTGCCACTGCACGTTCCCTGACCTCCCCATGCTGACCACCCCGCGGTACTTTTCTCCATCCTACATTGCCACTCACTGCCTGTCCTAATTCAGAACCTCCGATTCACACCACCCCGTGATGTTTTTCTCACTCCTACTAGTGAATGTAATGTTACACACACCCATACAATGCGCACCAGCCCGTGATGTTTTTCTCACTCCTACTAGTGAATGTAATGTAACACACACCCATACAATGCACACCACCCCGCGAGGTTTTTCAGAAACCTATCCTACATTGCCACTGCATGTTCCCTGACCTCCCTATGCTGACCACCCCGCGGGGATTTTATCCATCCTACATTGCCACTCACTGCCTATCCTAATTCAGACCCTCCGATTCACAATACCACGTGATGTTTTTCTCACTCCTACTAGTGAATGTAATGTGACACACACCCATACAATGCGCACCACCCCGTGATGTTTTTCTCACTCCTACTAGTGAATGTAATGTAACACACACCCAGACAATGCGCCCCACCCCGCCATGTTTTTCACAAACCTATCCTACATTGCCACTGCTTCTTCCCTGACCTCCCCATGCTGACCAACCCGCGGTGATTTTCTCCATCCTACATTGCCACTCACTGCCTATCCTAATTCAGACCCTCCGATTCACACCACCCCATGATGTTTTTCTCACTCCTACTAGTGAATGTAATGTGACACACATCCATACAATGCGCACCACCCCGTGATGTTTTTCTCACTCCTACTAGTGAATGTAATGTAACACACACCCATACAATGCGCACCACCCAGTGATGTTTTTCTCACTACTACTAGTGAATCTAATGTAACACACACCCATACAATGCGCACCACCCCGTGATGTTTTTCTCACTCCTACTAGTGAGTGTAATGTAACACACACCCATACAATGCGCACCACCCCGTGATGTTTTTCTCACTCCTACTAGTGAATGTAATGTAACACACACCCATACAATGCACACCACCCCGTGATATTTTTCTCACTCCTACTAGTGAATGTAATGTAACACACACCCATACAATGCTCACCACCGCGTGATGTTTTTCTCACTCCTACTAGTGAATGTAATGTAACACACACCCATACAATGCGCACCACCCCGTGATGTTTTTCTCACTTCTACTAGTGAATGTAATGTAACACACACCCATACAATGCGCACCACCCCGTGATGTTTTTCTCACTCCTACTAGTGAATAGAATGTAACACACACCCATACAATGCGCACCACCGCGTGATGTTTTTCTCACTCCTACTAGTGAATCTAATGTAACACACACCCATACAATGCGCACCACCCCGTGATGTTTTTCTCACTCCTACTAGTGAATGTAATGTAACACACACCCATACAATGCGCACCACCCCGTGATGTTTTTCTCACTCCTACTAGTGAATGTAATGTAACACACACCCATACAATGCGCACCACCCCGTGATGTTTTTCTCACTCCTACTAGTGAATGCAATGTAACACACACCCATACAATGCCCACAACCCCATGATGTTTTTCTCACTCCTACTAGTGAATAGAATGTAACACACACCCATATAATGCGCACCACCGCGTGATGTTTTTCTCACTCATACTAGTGAATCTAATGTAACACACACCCATACAATGCGCACCACCCCGTGATGTTTTTCTCACTCCTACTAGTGAATGTAATGTGACACACACCCATAAAATGCGCACCACTCCATGATGTTTTTCTCACTCCTACTAGTGAATGTAATGTAACAAACACCCATACAATGCGAACAACCCCGTGATGTTTTTCTCACTCCTACTAGTGAATGTAATGTAACACACACCCATACAATGCGCACCACCCCGCGATGTTTTTCAGAAACCTATCCTACATTGCCACTGCATGTTACCTGACCTCCACATGCTAACCACCCCGCGGTGCGTTTCTCCATCCTACATTGCCACTCACTGCCTATCCTAATTCAGACCCTCCGATTCACACCACCCCGTGATGTTTTTCTCTCTCCTACTAGTGAATGTAATGTAACACACACCCATACAATGCGCACCACTCCGTGATGTTTTTCTCACTCCTACTAGTGAATGTAATGTAACACACAACCATACAATGCGCACCACCCCGCGATGTTTTTCAGAAACCTATCCTACATTGCCACAGCATGTTCCCTGACCTCCCCATGCTGACCAGCGCGCGGTGCTTTTCTCCATCCTACATTGCCACTCACTGCCTATCCTAATTCAGACCCTCCGATTCACACCACCCCGTGATGTTTTTCTCATTCCTACTAGTGAATGTAATGTAACACACACCCATACAATGCACACCACCCCGTGATGTTTTTCTCACTCCTACTAGTGAATGTAATGTAACACACACCATTACAATGCGCACCACCCCGTGATGTTTTTCTCACTCCTACTAGTGAATGTAATGTAACACACACCCATACAATGCACACGACCCCGCGATGCTTTTCAGAAACATATCCTACATTGCCACTGCATGTTCTCTGTCCTCCCCATGCTGACCAACCCTCAGTGCTTTTCTCCATCCTACATTGCCACTCACTGCCTATCCTAATACAGACCCTCCCACTCACACCACCCCGTGATGTTTTTCTCACTACTACTAGTGAATGTAATTTAACACACACCCATACAATGCGCACCACCCCGCGATGTTTTTCAGAAACCTATCCTACATTGCCACTGCATGTTACCTGACCTCCCCATGGTGACCAACCCGCGGTGCTTTTCTCCATCCTACATTGCCACTCACTGCCTATTATAATTCAGACCCTCCGATTCACACCACCCCGTGATGTTTTTCTCACTCCTACTAGTGAATGTAATGTAACACACACCCATACAATGCGCACCACACCGTGATGTTTTTCTCACTCCTACTAGTGAATGTAATGTAACACACACCCATACAATGCGCACCACCCCGCGATGTTTTTCAGAAACCTATCCTACATTGCCACTGCATGTTCCCTGACCTTCTCATGCTGACCACCCCGCGGTGCCTTTCGCCATCCTACATTGCCACTCACTGCCTATCCTAATTCAGACCCTCCGATTCACACCACCCCACAATGTTTTTCTCATCCTACTAGTGAATGTAATTTAACACACACCCATACAATGCGCACCACCACGCGATGTTTTTCTCACTCCTACTAGTGAATGTAATGTAACACACACCCATACAATGCGCACCACCCCGTGATGTTTTTCTCACTCCTACTAGTGAATGTAATGTAACACACACGCATACAATGCGCACCACCCCGTGATGTTTTTCAGAAACCTATCCTACATTGCCACTGCATGTTCCCTGACCTCCCCATGCTGACCACCCCGCGGTACTTTTCTCCATCCTACATTGCCACTCACTGCCTGTCCTAATTCAGAACCTCCGATTCACACCACCCCGTGATGTTTTTCTCACTCCTACTAGTGAATGTAATGTAACACACACCCATACAATGCGCATCACCCCGTGATGTTTTTCTCACTCCTACTAGTGAATGTAATGTAACACACACCCATACAATGCACACCACCCCGCGATGTTTTTCAGAAACCTATCCTACATTGCCACTGCATAATCCCTGACCTCCCTATGCTGACCACCCCGAGGGGATTTTATCCATCCTACATTGCCACTCACTGCCTATCCTAATTCAGACCCTCCGATTCACACCACCCCATGATGTTTTTCTCACTCCTACTAGTGAATGTAATGTGACACACACCCATACAATGCGGACCACCCAGTGATGTTTTTCTCACTCCTACTAGTGAATGTAATGTAACACACACCCATACAATGCGCACCACCCCGTGATGTTTTTCTCACTCCTACTAGTGAATGTAATGTAACACACACCCATACAATGCGCACCACCCCGTGATGTTTTTCTCACTCCTACTAGTGAATCTAATGTAACACACACCCATACAATGCGCACCACCCCGTGATGTTTTTCTCACTCCTACTAGTGAATGTAATGTAACACACACCCATACAATGCGCACCAACCCGTGATGTTTTTCTCACTCCTACTAGTGAATGTAATGTAACACACACACATACAATGCGCACCACGCCGTGATGTTTTTCTCACTCCTACTAGTGAATGTAATGTAACACACACCCATACAATGCGCACCACCCCATGATGTTTTTCTCATTCCTACTAGTGAATGTAATGTAACACACACCCATACAATGCGCACCACCCCGTGATGTTTTTCTCACTCCTACTAGTGAATAGAATGTAACACACACCCATACATTGCGCACCACCGCGTGATGTTTTTCTCACTCCTACTAGTGAATGTAATGTAACACACACCCATACAATGCGCACCACCCCGTGATGTTTTTCTCACTCCTACTAGTGAATGTAATGTAACACACACCCATACAATGCGCACCACCCCGTGATGTTTTTCTCACTCCTACTAGTGAATGTAATGTGACACACACCCATACAATGCGCACCACTCCATGATGTTTTTTTCACTCCTACTAGTGAATGTAATGTAACAAACACCCATACAATGCGCACAACCCCGTGATGTTTTTCTCACTCCTACTAGTGAATGTAATGTAACACACACCCATACAATGCGCACCACCCTGCGATGTTTTTCAGAAACCTATCCTACATTGCCACTGCATGTTCCCTGACCTCCCCATGCTGACCAGCGCGCGGTGCTTTTCTCCATCTTACATTGCCACTCACTGCCTATCCTAATTCAGACCCTCCGATTCACACCACCCCGTGATGTTTTTCTCATTCCTACTAGTGAATGTAATGTAACACACACCCATACAATGCGCACCACCCCGTGATGTTTTTCTCACTCCTACTAGTGAATAGAATGTAACACACACCCATACAATGCGCACCACCGCGTGATGTTTTTCTCACTCCTACTAGTGAATGTAATGTAACACACACCCATACAATGCGCACCACCCCGCGATGTTTTTCAGAAACCTATCCTACATTGCCACTGCATGTTCCCTGACCTCCCCATGCTGACCAGCCCGCGGTGCTTTTCTCCATCGTAAATTGCCACTCACTGCCTATCCTAATTCAGACCCTCCGATTCACACCACCCCGTGATGTTTTTCTCATTCCTACTAGTGAATGTAATGTAACACACACCCATACAATGCACACCACCCCGTGATGTTTTTCTCACTCCTACTTGTGAATGTAATGTAACACACACCATTACAATGCGCACCACCCCATGATGTTTTTCTCACTCCTACTAGTGAATGTAATGTAACACACACCCATACAATGCACACGACCCCGCGATGTTTTTCAGAAACATATCCTACATTGCCACTGCATGTTCTCTGTCCTTCCCATGCTGACCACCCCTCAGTGCTTTTCTCCATCCTACATTGCCACTCAATGCCTATCCTAATACAGACCCTCCCATTCACACCACCCCATGATGTTTTTCTCACTACTACTAGTGAATGTAATTTAACACACACCCATACAATGCGCACCACCCCGCGATGTTTTTCAGAAGCCTATCCTTCATTGCCACTGCATGTTACCTGACCTCCCCATGCTGACCACCCCGCGGTGCTTTTCTCCATCCTACATTGCCACTCACTTCCTATTATAATTCAGACCCTCCGTTTCACACCACCCCGTGATGTTTTTCTCACTCCTACTAGTGAATGTAATGTAACACACACCCATTCAATGCGCACCACCCCGCTATGTTTTTCAGAAACCTATCCTACATTGCCACTGCATGTTCCCTGACCTTCTCATGCTGACCACCCCGCGGTGCCTTTCGCCATCCTACATTGCCACTCACTGCCTATCCTAATTCAGACCCTCCGATTCACACCACCCCGCGATGTTTTTCTCATCCTACTAGTGAATGTAATTTAACACACACCCATACAATGCGCACCACCACGCGATGTTTTTCTCACTCCTACTAGTGAATGTAATGGAACACACACCCAGACAATGCGCACCACTCCGCGATGTTTTTCACAAACCTATCCTACATTGCCACTGCTTGTTCCCTGACCTCCCCATGCTGACCACCCCGCGGTGATTTTCTCCATCCTACATTGCCACTCACTGCCTATCCTAATTCAGACACTCCGATTCACACCACCCCGTGATGTTTTTCTCACTCCTACTAGTGAATGTAATGTGACACACACCCATACAATGCGCACCACCCCGTGATGTTTTTCTCACTCCTACTAGTGAATGTAATGTAACACACACCCATACAATGCGCACCACCCCGTGATGTTTTTCTCACTCCTACTAGTGAATCTAATGTAACACACACCCATACAATGCGCACCAACCCGTGATGTTTTTCTCACTCCTACTAGTGAATGTAATGTAACACACACCCATACAATGCACACCACCCCGTGATGTTTTTCTCACTCCTACTAGTGAATGTAATGTAACACACACCCATACAATGCGCACCACCCCGTGATGTTTTTCTCACTCCTACTAGTGAATCTAATGTAACACACACCCATACAATGCGCACCACCCCGTGATGTTTTTCTCACTCCTACTAGTGAATGTAATGTAACACACACCCATACAATGCGCACCACCCCGTGATGTTTTTCTCACTCCTACTAGTGAATGTAATGTAACACACACCCATACAATGCGCACCACCCCGTGATGCTTTTCTCTCTCCTACTAGTGAATGTAATGTAACACACACCCATACAATGCGCACCACCCCGTGATGTTTTTCTCACTCCTACTAGTGAATGTAATGTAACACACACCCATACAATGCGCACCACCCCGTGATGTATTTCTCACTCCTACTAGTGAATAGAATGTAACACACACCCATACAATGCGCACCACCGCGTGATGTTTTTCTCACTCCTACTAGTGAATCTAATGTAACACACACCCATACAATGCGCATCACCCCGTGATGTTTTTCTCACTCCTACTAGTGAATGTAATGTAACACACACCCATACAATGTGCACCACCCCGTGATGTTTTTCTCACTCCTACTAGGGAATGTAATGTAACACACACGCATACAATGCGCACGACCCCGTGATGTTTTTCTCCCTCCTACTAGTGAATGTAATGTACCACACACGCATACAATGCGCACCACCCCGCGATGTTTTTCAGAAACCTATCCTACATTGCCACTGCATGTTCCCTGACCTCCCCATGCTGACCAGCCCGCGGTGCTTTTCTCCATCCTACATTGCCACTCACTGCCTGTCCTAATTCAGACCCTCCGATTCACACCACCCAGTGATGTTTTTCTCATTCCTACTAGTGAATGTAATGTAACACACACCCATACAATGCACACCACCCCGTGATGTTTTTCTCACTCCTACTAGTGAATGTAATGTAACACACACCTATACAATGCACACGACCCCGCGATGTTTTTCAGAAACCTATCCTACATTGCCACTGCATGTTCTCTGTCCTCCCCATGCTGACCACCCCTCAGTGCTTTTCTCCATCCTACATTGCCACTCACTGCCTATCCTAATTCAGACCCTCCGATTCACACCACCCCGTGATGTTTTTCTCTCTCCTACTAGTGAATGTAATGTAACACACACCCATACAATGCGCACCACTCCGTGATGTTTTTCTCACTCCTACTAGTGAATGTAATGTAACACACACCCATACAATGCGCACCACCACGCGATGTTTTTCAGAAACCTATCCTACATTGCCACTGCATGTTCCCTGACCTCCCCATGCTGAGCACACCGCGGTGCTTTTCTCCATCCTACATTGCCACTCACTGCCTATCCTAATTCTGACCCTCAGATTCACACCACCCCGTGATGTTTTTCTCACTCCTACTAGTGAATGTAATGTTACACACACCCATACAATGCGCACCAGCCCGTGATGTTTTTCTCACTCCTACTAGTGAATGTAATGTAACACACACCCATACAATGCACACCACCCCGCGATGTTTTTCAGAAACCTATCCTACATTGCCACTGCATGTTCCCTGACCTCCCTATGCTGACCACCCCGCGGGGATTTTATCCATCCTACATTGCCACTCACTGCCTATCCTAATTCAGACCCTCCGATTCACAATACCACGTGATGTTTTTCTCACTCCTACTAGTGAATGTAATGTGACACACACCCATACAATGCGCACCACCCCGTGATGTTTTTCTCACTCCTACTAGTGAATGTAATGTAACACACACCCAGACAATGCGCCCCACCCCGCCATGTTTTTCACAAACCTATCCTACATTGCCACTGCTTCTTCCCTGACCTCCCCATGCTGACCAACCCGCGGTGATTTTCTCCATCCTACATTGCCACTCACTGCCTATCCTAATTCAGACCCTCCGATTCACACCACCCCATGATGTTTTTCTCACTCCTACTAGTGAATGTAATGTGACACACATCCATACAATGCGCACCACCCCGTGATGTTTTTCTCACTCCTACTAGTGAATGTAATGTAACACACACCCATACAATGCGCACCAACCCGTGATGTTTTTCTCACTCCTACTAGTGAATGTAATGTAACACACACCCATACAATGCGCACCACCCCGTGATGTTTTTCTCACTCCTACTAGTGAATGTAATGTAACACACACCCATACAATGCGCACCACCCCGTGATGTTTTTCTCACTCCTACTAGTGAATCTAATGTAACACACACCCATACAATGCGCACCACCCCGTGATGTTTTTCTCACTCCTACTAGTGAATGTAATGTAACACACACCCATACAATGCGCACCACCCCGTGATATTTTTCTCACTCCTACTAGTGAATGTAATGTAACACACACCCATACAATGCTCACCACCGCGTGATGTTTTTCTCACTCCTACTAGTGAATGTAATGTAACACACACCCATACAATGCGCACCACCCCGTGATGTTTTTCTCACTTCTACTAGTGAATGTAATGTAACACACACCCATACAATGCGCACCACCCCGTGATGTTTTTCTCACTCCTACTAGTGAATAGAATGTAACACACACCCATACAATGCGCACCACCGCGTGATGTTTTTCTCACTCCTACTAGTGAATCTAATGTAACACACACCCATACAATGCGCACCACCCCGTGATGTTTTTCTCACTCCTACTAGTGAATCTAATGTAACACACACCCATACAATGCGCACCACCCCGTGATGTTTTTCTCACTCCTACTAGTGAATGTAATGTAACACACACCCATACAATGCGCACCACCCCGTGATGTTTTTCTCACTCCTACTAGTGAATGCAATGTAACACACACCCATACAATGCCCACAACCCCATGATGTTTTTCTCACTCCTACTAGTGAATAGAATGTAACACACACCCATATAATGCGCACCACCGCGTGATGTTTTTCTCACTCATACTAGTGAATCTAATGTAACACACACCCATACAATGCGCACCACCCCGTGATGTTTTTCTCACTCCTACTAGTGAATGTAATGTGACACACACCCATAAAATGCGCACCACTCCATGATGTTTTTCTCACTCCTACTAGTGAATGTAATGTAACAAACACCCATACAATGCGAACAACCCCGTGATGTTTTTCTCACTCCTACTAGTGAATGTAATGTAACACACACCCATACAATGCGCACCACCCCGCGATGTTTTTCAGAAACCTATCCTACATTGCCACTGCATGTTACCTGACCTCCCCATGCTAACCACCCCGCGGTGCGTTTCTCCATCCTACATTGCCACTCACTGCCTATTATAATTCAGACCCTCCGATTCACACCACCCCGTGATGTTTTTCTCACTCCTACTAGTGAATGTAATGTAACACACACCCATACAATGCGCACCACACCGTGATGTTTTTCTCACTCCTACTAGTGAATGTAATGTAACACACACCCATTCAATGCGCACCACCCCGCGATGTTTTTCAGAAACCTATCCTACATTGCCACTGCATGTTCCCTGACCTTCTCATGCTGACCACCCCGCGGTGCCTTTCGCCATCCTACATTGCCACTCACTGCCTATCCTAATTCAGACCCTCCGATTCACACCACCACGCGATGTTTTTCTCACTCCTACTAGTGAATGTAATGGAACACACACCCAGACAATGCGCACCACCCCGCGATGTTTTTCACAAACCTATCCTACATTGCCACTGCTTGTTCCCTGACCTCCCCATGCTGACCACCCCGCGGTGATTTTCTCCATCCTACATTGCCACTCACTGCCTATCCTAATTCAGACCCTCCGATTCACACCACCCCGTGATGTTTTTCTCACTCCTACTAGTGAATGTAATGTGACACACACCCATACAATGCGCACCACCCCGTGATGTTTTTCTCACTCCTACTAGTGAATGTAATGTAACACACACCCATACAATGCGCACCACCCCGTGATGTTTTTCTCACTCCTACTAGTGAATCTAATGTAACACACACCCATACAATGCGCACCAACCCGTGATGTTTTTCTCACTCCTACTAGTGAGGGTAATGTAACACACACCCATACAATGCGCACCACCCCGTGATGTTTTTCTCACTCCTACTAGTGAATGTAATGTAACACACACCCATACAATGCGCACCACCCCTTGATGTTTTTCTCACTCCTACTAGTGAATCTAATGTAACACACACCCATACAATGCGCACCACCCCGTGATGTTTTTCTCACTCCTACTAGTGAATGTAATGTAACACACACCCATACAATGCGCACCACCCCGTGATGTTTTTCTCACTCCTACTAGTGAATCTAATGTAACACACACCCATACAATGCGCACCACCCCGTGATGTTTTTCTCACTCCTACTAGTGAATGTAATGTAACACACACCCATACAATGCGCACCACCCCGTGATGTTTTTCTCACTCCTACTAGTGAATAGAATGTAACACACACCCATACAATGCGCACCACCGCGTGATGTTTTTCTCACTCCTACTAGTGAATCTAATGTAACACACACCCATACAATGCGCACCACCCCGTGATGTTTTTCTCACTCCTACTAGTGAATGTAATGTAACACACACCCATACAATGCGCACCACCCCGTGATGTTTTTCTCACTCCTACTAGTGAATGTAATGTAACACACACGCATACAATGCGCACCACCCCGTGATGTTTTTCTCACTCCTACTAGTGAATGTAATGTACCACACACGCATACAATGCGCACCACCCCGCGATGTTTTTCAGAAACCTATCCTACATTGCCACTGCATGTTCCCTGACCTCCCCATGCTGACCAGCCCGCGGTGCTTTTCTCCATCCTACATTGCCACTCACTGCCTGTCCTAATTCAGACCCTCCGATTCACACCACCCCGTGATGTTTTTCTCATTCCTACTAGTGAATGTAATGTAACACACACCCATACAATGCACACCACCCCGTGATTTTTTTCTCACTCCTACTAGTGAATGTAATGTAACACACACCATTACAATGCGCACCACCCGTGATGTTTTTCTCACTCCTACTAGTGAATGTAATGTAACACACACCTATACAATGCACACGACCCCGCGATGTTTTTCAGAAACTTATCCTACATTGCCACTACATGTTCTCTGTCCTCCCCATGCTGACCACCCCTCAGTGCTTTTCTCCATCCTACATTGCCACTCACTGCCTATCCTAATTCAGACCCTCCGATTCACACCACCCCGTGATCTTTTTCTCTCTCCTACTAGTGAATGTAATGTAACCCACACCCATACAATGCGCACCACTCCGTGATGTTTTTCTCACTCCTACTAGTGAATGTAATGTAACACACAACCATACAATGCGCACCACCCCGCGATGTTTTTCAGAAACCTATCCTACATTGCCACTGCATGTTCCCTGACCTCCCCATGCTGACCAGCGCGCGGTGCTTTTCTCCATCCTACATTGCCACTCACTGCCTATCCTAATTCAGACCCTCCGATTCACACCACCCCGTGATGTTTTTCTCATTCCTACTAGTGAATGTAATGTAACACACACCCATACAATGCACACCGCCCCGTGATGTTTTTCTCACTCCTACTAGTGAATGTAATGTAACACACACCATTACAATGCGCACCACCCCGTGATGTTTTTCTCACTCCTACTAGTGAATGTAATGTAACACACACCCATACAATGCACACGACCCCGCGATGCTTTTCAGAAACATATCCTACATTGCCACTGCATGTTCTCTGTCCTCCCCATGCTGACCAACCCTCAGTGCTTTTCTCCATCCTACATTGCCACTCACTGCCTATCCTAATACAGACCCTCCCACTCACACCACCCCGTGATGTTTTTCTCACTACTACTAGTGAATGTAATTTAACACACACCCATACAATGCGCACCACCCCGCGATGTTTTTCAGAAACCTATCCTACATTGCCACTGCATGTTACCTGACCTCCCCATGGTGACCAACCCGCGGTGCTTTTCTCCATCCTACATTGCCACTCACTGCCTATTATAATTCAGACCCTCCGATTCACACCACCCCGTGATGTTTTTCTCACTCCTACTAGTGAATGTAATGTAACACACACCCATACAATGCGCACCACACCGTGATGTTTTTCTCACTCCTACTAGTGAATGTAATGTAACACACACCCATACAATGGGCACCACCCCGCGATGTTTTTCAGAAACCTATCCTACATTGCCACTGCATGTTCCCTGACCTTCTCATGCTGACCACCCCGCGGTGCCTTTCGCCATCCTACATTGCCACTCACTGCCTATCCTAATTCAGACCCTCCGATTCACACCACCCCACGATGTTTTTCTCATCCTACTAGTGAATGTAATTTAACACACACCCATACAATGCGCACCACCACGCGATGTTTTTCTCACTCCTACTAGTGAATGTAATGTAACACACACCCATACAATGCGCACCACCCCGTGATGTTTTTCTCACTCCTACTAGTGAATGTAATGTAACACACACGCATACAATGCGCACCACCCCGTGATGTTTTTCAGAAACCTATCCTACATTGCCACTGCATGTTCCCTGACCTCCCCATGCTGACCACCCCGCGGTACTTTTCTCCATCCTACATTGCCACTCACTGCCTGTCCTAATTCAGAACCTCCGATTCACACCACCCCGTGATGTTTTTCTCACTCCTACTAGTGAATGTAATGTAACACACACCCATACAATGCGCATCACCCCGTGATGTTTTTCTCACTCCTACTAGTGAATGTAATGTAACACACACCCATACAATGCACACCACCCCGCGATGTTTTTCAGAAACCTATCCTACATTGCCACTGCATAATCCCTGACCTCCCTATGCTGACCACCCCGAGGGGATTTTATCCAACCTACATTGCCACTCACTGCCTATCCTAATTCAGACCCTCCGATTCACACCACCCTGTGATGTTTTTCTCACTCCTACTAGTGAATGTAATGTGACACACACCCATACAATGCGGACCACCCAGTGATGTTTTTCTCACTCCTACTAGTGAATGTAATGTAACACACACCCATACAATGCGCACCACCCCGTGATGTTTTTCTCACTCCTACTAGTGAATGTAATGTAACACACACCCATACAATGCGCACCACCCCGTGATGTTTTTCTCACTCCTACTAGTGAATCTAATGTAACACACACCCATACAATGCGCACCACCCCGTGATGTTTTTCTCACTCCTACTAGTGAATGTAATGTAACACACACCCATACAATGCGCACCAACCCGTGATGTTTTTCTCACTCCTACTAGTGAATGTAATGTAACACACACCCATACAATGCGCACCACGCCGTGATGTTTTTCTCACTCCTACTAGTGAATGTAATGTAACACACACCCATACAATGCGCACCACCCCATGATGTTTTTCTCACTCCTACTAGTGAATGTAATGTAACACACACCCATACAATGCGCACCACCCCGTGATGTTTTTCTCACTCCTACTAGTGAATAGAATGTAACACACACCCATACATTGCGCACCACCGCGTGATGTTTTTCTCACTCCTACTAGTGAATGTAATGTAACACACACCCATACAATGCGCACCACCCCGTGATGTTTTTCTCACTCCTACTAGTGAATGCAATGTAACACACACCCATACAATGCGCACCACCCCGTGATGTTTTTCTCACTCCTACTAGTGAATGTAATGTGACACACACCCATACAATGCGCACCACTCCATGATGTTTTTTTCACTCCTACTAGTGAATGTAATGTAACAAACACCCATACAATGCGCACAACCCCGTGATGTTTTTCTCACTCCTACTAGTGAATGTAATGTAACACACACCCATACAATGCGCACCACCCTGCGATGTTTTTCAGAAACCTATCCTACATTGCCACTGCATGTTCCCTGACCTCCCCATGCTGACCAGCGCGCGGTGCTTTTCTCCATCCTACATTGCCACTCACTGCCTATCCTAATTCAGACCCTCCGATTCACACCACCCCGTGATGTTTTTCTCATTCCTACTAGTGAATGTAATGTAACACACACCCATACAATGCACACCACCCCGTGATGTTTTTCTCACTCCTACTAGTGAATGTAATGTAACACACACCATTGCAATGCGCACCACCCCGTGATGTTTTTCTCACTCCTACTAGTGAATGTAATGTAACACACACCCATACAATGCACACGACACGGCGATGTTTTTCAGAAACATATCCTACATTGCCACTGCATGTTCTCTGTCCTCCCCATGCTGACCACCCCTCAGTGCTTTTCTCCATCCTACATTGCCACTCACTGCCTATCCTAATACAGACCCTCCCATTCACACCACCCCGTGATGTTTTTCTCACTACTACTAGTAAATGTAATTTAACACACACCCATACAATGCGCACCACCCCGCGATGTTTTTCAGAAACCTATCCTACATTGCCACTGCATGTTCCCTGACCTCCCCATGCTGACCACCCCGCGGTGCTTTTCTCCATCCTACATTGCCACTCACTGCCTATCCTAATTCAGACCCTCTGATTCACACCACCCCGTGATGTTTTTCTCACTCCTACTAGTGAATGTAATGTAACACACACCCATACAATGCGCACCACCCCGTGAGGTTTTTCTCACTCCTACTAGTGAATGTAATGTAACACACACCCATACAATGCGCACCACCCCGTGATGTTTTTCTCACTCCTACTAGTGAATCTAATGTAACACACACCCATACAATGCGCACCACCCCGTGATGTTTTTCTCACTCCTACTAGTGAATGTAATGTAACACACACCCATACAATGCGCACCACCCCGTGATGTTTTTCTCACTCCTACTAGTGAATGTAATGTAACACACACCCATACAATGCGCACCACGCCGTGATGTTTTTCTCACTCCTACTAGTGAATGTAATGTAACACACACCCATACAATGCGCACCACCCCGTGATGTTTTTCTCACTCCTACTAGTGAATGTAATGTAACACACACCCATACAATGCGCACCACCCCGTGATGTTTTTCTCACTCCTACTAGTGAATGTAATGTAACACACACGCATACAATGCGCAACACCCCGCGAATTTTTCAGAAACCTATCCTACATTGCAACTGCATGTTCCCTGACCTCCCCATGCTGACCACCCCGTGGTACTTTTCTCCATCCTACATTGCCACTCACTGCCTGTCCTAATTCAGAACCTCCGATTCACACCACCCCGTGATGTTTTTCTCACTCCTACTAGTGAATGTAATGTTACACACACCCATACAATGCGCACCAGCCCGTGATGTTTTTCTCACTCCTACTAGTGAATGTAATGTAACACACACCCATACAACGCACACAACCCCGCGATGTTTTTCAGAAACCTATCCTACATTGCCACTGCATGTTCCCTGACCTCCCTATGCTGACCACCCCGCGGGGATTTTATCCATCCTACATTGCCACTCACTGCCTATCCTAATTCAGACCCTCCGATTCACAACACCCCGTGATGTTTTTCTCACTCCTACTAGTGAATGTAATGTGACACACACCCATACAATGCGCACCACCCCGTGATGTTTTTCTCACTCCTACTAGTGAATGTAATGGAACACACACCCAGACAATGCGCACCACCCCGCGATGTTTTTCACAAACCTATCCTACATTGCCACTGCTTGTTCCCTGACCTCCCCATGCTGCCCACCCCGCGGTGATTTTCTCCATCCTACATTGCCACTCACTGCCTATCCTAATTCAGACCCTCCGATTCACACCACCCCGTGATGTTTTTCTCACTCCTACTAGTGAATGTAATGTGACACACAACCATACAATGCGCACCACCCCGTGATGTTTTTCTCACTCCTACTAGTGAATGTAATGTAACACACACCCATACAATGCGCACCACCCCGTGATGTTTTTCTCACTCCTACTATTGAATCTAATGTAACACACACCCATACAATGCGCACCAACCCGTGATGTTTTTCTCACTCCTACTAGTGAATGTAATGTAACACACACCAATACAATGCGCACCACCCCGTGATGTTTTTCTCACTCCTACTAGTGAATGTAATGTAACACACACCCATACAATGCGCACCACCCCGTGATGTTTTTCTCACTCCTACTAGTGAATCTAATGTAACACACACCCATACAATGCGCACCACCCCGTGATGTTTTTCTCACTCCTACTAGTGAATGTAATGTAACACACACCCATACAATGCGCACCACTCCGTGATGTTTTTCTCACTCCTACTAGTGAATGTAATGTAACACACACCCATACAATGCTCACCACCCCGTGATGTTTTTCTCACTCCTACTAGTGAATGTAATGTAACACACACCCATACAATGCGCACCACCCCGTGATGTTTTTCTCACTCCTACTAGTGAATGTAATGTAACACACACCCATACAATGCGCACCACCCCGTGATGTTTTTCTCACTCCTACTAGTGAATAGAATGTAACACACACCCATACAATGCGCACCACCGCGTGATGTTTTTCTCACTCCTACTAGTGAATCTAATGTAACACACACCCATACAATGCGCACCACCCCGTGATGTTTTTCTCACTTCTACTAGTGAATGTAATGTAACACACACCCATACAATGCGCACCAGCCCGTGATGTTTTTCTCACTCCTACTAGTGAATGTAATGTAACACACACCCATACAATGCGCACCACCCCGTGATGTTTTTCTCACTCCTAGTAGTGAATGCAATGTAACACACACCCATACAATGCGCACCACCCCGCGATGTTTTTCAGAAACCTATCCTACATTGCCACTGCATGTTCCCTGACCTCCCCATGCTGACCAGCGCGCGGTGCTTTTCTCCATCCAACATTGCCACTCACTGCCTATCCTAATTCAGAACCTCCGATTCACACCACCCCGTGATGTTTTTCTCATTCCTACTAGTGAATGTAATGTAACACACACCCATACAATGCACACCACCCCGTGATGTTTTTCTCACTCCTACTAGTGAATGTAATGTAACACACACCCATACAATGCACACCACCCCGTGATTTTTTTCTCACTCCTACTAGTGAATGTAATGTAACACACACCATTACAATGCGCACCACCCCGTGATGTTTTTCTCACTCCTACTAGTGAATGTAATGTAACACACCTATACAATGCACACGACCCCGCGATGTTTTTCAGAAACCTATCCTACATTGCCACTGCATGTTCTCTGTCCTCCCCATGCTGACCACCCCTCAGTGCTTTTCTCCATCCTACATTGCCACTCACTGCCTATCCTAATTCAGACCCTCCGATTCACACCACCCCGTGATGTTTTTCTCTCTCCTACTAGTGAATGTAATGTAACACACACCCATACAATGCGCACCACTCCGTGATGTTTTTCTCACTCCTACTAGTGAATGTAATGTAACACACACCCATACAATGCGCACCACCACGCGATGTTTTTCAGAAACCTATCCTACATTGTCACTGCATGTTCCCTGACCTCCCCATGCTGAGCACCCCGCGGTGCTTTTCTCCATCCTACATTGCCACTCACTGCCTATCCTAATTCTGACCCTCAGATTCACACCACCCCGTGATGTTTTTCTCACTCCTACTAGTGAATGTAATGTAACACACACCCATACAATGCGCACCACTCCATGATGTTTTTCTCACTCCTACTAGTGAATGTAATGTAACAAACACCCATACAATGCGCACCACCCCATGATGTTTTTCTCACTCCTACTAGTGAATGTAATGTAACACACAACCATACAATGCGCACCACCCCGCGATGTTTTTCAGAAACCTATCCTACATTGCCACTGCATGTTCCCTGACCTCCCCATGCGAGACCAGCCCGCGGTGCTTTTCTCCATCCTACATTGCCACTCACTGCCTATCCTAATTCAGATCCTCCGATTCACAACACCCCGTGATGTTTTTCTCATTCCTACTAGTGAATGTAATGTAACACACACCCATACAATGTACACCACCCCGTGATGTTTTTCTCACTCCTACTAGTGAATGTAATGTAACACACACCATTACAATGCGCACCACCCCGTGATGTTTTTCTCACTTCTACTAGTGAATGTAATGTAACACACACCCATACAATGCACACGACCCCGCGATGCTTTTCAGAAACATATCCTACATTGCCACTGCATGTTCTCTGTCCTCCCCATGCTGACCACCCCTCAGTGCTTTTCTCCATCCTACATTGCCACTCACTGCCTATCCTAATACAGACCCTCCCATTCACACCACCCCGTGATGTTTTTCTCACTACTACTAGTGAATGTAATTTAACACACACCCATACAATGCGCACCACCCCGCGATGTTTTTCAGAAACCTATCCTACATTGCCACTGCATGTTACCTGACCTCCCCATGCTGACCACCCCGCGGTGCTTTTCTCCATCCTACATTGCCACTCACTGCCTATTATAATTCAGACCCTCCGATTCACACCACCCCGTGATGTTTTTCTCACTCCTACTAGTGAATGTAATGTAACACACACCCATACAATGCGCACCACACCGTGATGTTTTTCTCACTCCTACTAGTGAATGTAATGTAACACACACCCATACAATGCGCACCACCCCGCGATGTTTTTCAGAAACCTATCCTACATTGCCACTGCATGTTCCCTGACCTTCTCATGCTGACCACCCCGCGGTGCCTTTCGCCATCCTACATTGCCACTCACGGCCTATCCTAATTCAGACCCTCCGATTCACACCACCCCGCGATGTTTTTCTCATCCTACTAGTGAATGTAATTTAACACACACCCATACAATGCGCACCACCACGCGATGTTTTTCTCACTCCTACTAGTGAATGTAATGTAACACACACCCATACAATGCGCACCACCCCGTGATGTTTTTCTCAGTCCTACTAGTGAATGTAATGTAACACACACGCATACAATGCGCACCACCCCGCGATGTTTTTCAGAAACCTATCCTACATTGCCACTGCATGTTCCCTGACATCCCCATGCTGACCACCCCGCGGTACTTTTCTCCATCCTACATTGACACTCACTGCCTGTCCTAATTCAGAACCTCCGATTCACACCACCCCGTGATGTTTTTCTCACTCCTACTAGTGAATGTAATGTAACACACACCCATACAATGCGCACCACCCCGTGATGTTTTTCTCACTCCTACTAGTGAATGTAATGTAACACACACCCATACAATGCACTTCACCCCGCGATGTTTTTCAGAAACCTATCCTACATTGCCACTGCATGTTCCCTGACCTCCCTATGCTGACCACCCCGAGGGGATTTTATCCATCCTACATTGCCACTCACTGCCTATCCTAATTCAGACCCTCCGATTCACACCACCCCTTGATGTTTTTCTCACTCCTACTAGTGAATGTAATGTGACACACACCCATACAATGCGCACCACCCCGTGATGTTTTTCTCACTCCTACTAGTGAATGTAATGGAACACACACCCAGACAATGCGCACCACCCCGCGATGTTTTTCACAAACCTATCCTACATTGCCACTGCTTGTTCCCTGACCTCCCCATGCTGACCACCCCGCGGTGATTTTCTCCATCCTACATTGCCACTCACTGCCTATCCTAATTCAGACCCTCCGATTCAAACCACCCCGTGATGTTTTTCTCACTCCTACTAGTGAATGTAATGTGACACACACCCATACAATGCGCACCACCCCGTGATGTTTTTCTCACTCCTACTAGTGAATGTAATGTACCACACACCCATACAATGCGCACCACCCCGTGATGTTTTTCTCACTCCTACTAGTGAATCTAATGTAACACACACCCATACAATGCGCACCAACCCGTGATGTTTTTCTCACTCCTACTAGTGAATGTAATGTAACACACACCCATACAATGCGCACCACCCCGTGATGTTTTTTTCACTCCTACTAGTGAATGTAATGTAACACACACCCATACAATGCGGACCACCCAGTGATGTTTTTCTCACTCCTACTAGTGAATGTAATGTAACACACACCCATACAATGCGCACCACCCCGTGATGTTTTTCTCACTCCTACTAGTGAATGTAATGTAACACACACACATACAATGCGCACCACCCCGTGATGTTTTTCTCACTCCTACTAGTGAATCTAATGTAACACACACCCATACAATGCGCACCACCCCGTGATGTTTTTCTCACTCCTACTAGTGAATGTAATGTAACACACACCCATACAATGCGCACCACCCCGTGATGTTTTTCTCACTCCTACTAGTGAATGTAATGTAACACACACCCATACAATGCGCACCACCCCGTGATGTTTTTCTCACTCCTACTAGTGAATGTAATGTAACACACACCCATACAATGCGCACCACCCCATGATGTTTTTCTCACTCCTACTAGTGAATGTAATGTAACACACACCCATACAATGCGCACCACCCCGTGATGTTTTTCTCACTCCTACTAGTGAATAGAATGTAACACACACCCATACATTGCGCACCACCGCGTGATGTTTTTCTCACTCCTACTAGTGAATGTAATGTAACACACACCCATACAATGCGCACCACCCCGTGATGTTTTTCTCACTCCTACTAGTGAATGTAATGTAACACACACCCATACAATGCGCACCACCCCGTGATGTTTTTCTCACTCCTACTAGTGAATGTAATGTGACACACCCCCATACAATGCGCACCACTCCATGATGTTTTTTTCACTCCTATTAGTGAATGTAATGTAACAAACACCCATACAATGCGCACAACCCCGTGATGTTTTTCTCACTCCTACTAGTGAATGTAATGTAACACACACCCATACAATGCGCACCACCCTGCGATGTTTTTCAGAAACCTATCCTACATTGCCACTGCATGTTCCCTGACCTCCCCATGCTGACCATCGCGCGGTGCTTTTCTCCATCCTACATTGCCACTCACTGCCTATCCTAATTCAGACCCTCCGATTCACACCACCCCGTGATGTTTTTCTCATTCCTACTAGTGAATGTAATGTAACACACACCCATACAATGCACACCACCCCGTGATGTTTTTCTCACTCCTACTAGTGAATGTAATGTAACACACACCATTGCAATGCGCACCACCCGGTGATGTTTTTCTCACTCCTACTAGTGAATGTAATGTAGCACACACCCATACAATGCACACGACCCCGCGATGTTTTTCAGAAACATATCCTACATTGCCACTGCATGTTCTCTGTCCTCCCCATGCTGACCACCCCTCAGTGCTTTTCTCCATCCTACATTGCCACTCACTGCCTATCCTAATACAGACCCTCCCATTCACACCACCCCGTGATGTTTTTCTCACTACTACTAGTGAATGTAATTTAACACACACCCATACAATGCGCACCACCCCGCGATGTTTTTCAGAAACCTATCCTACATTGCCACTGCATGTTACCTGACCTCCCCATGCTGACCACCCCGCGGTGATTTTCTCCATCCTACATTGCCACTCACTGCCTATCCTAATTCAGACCCTCTGATTCACACCACCCCGTTATGTTTTTCTTACTCCTACTAGTGAATGTAATGTAACACACACCCATACAATGCGCACCACCCCGTGAGTTTTTTCTCACTCCTACTAGTGAATGTAATGTAACACACACCCATACAATGCGCACCACCCCGTGATGTTTTTCTCACTCCTACTAGTGAATCTAATGTAACACACACCCATACAATGCGCACCACCCCGTGATGTTTTTCTCACTCCTACTAGTGAATGTAATGTAACACACACCCATACAATGCGCACCACCCCGTGATGTTTTTCTCACTCCTACTAGTGAATGTAATGTAACACACACCCATACAATGCGCACCACCCCGTGATGTTTTTCTCACTCCTACTAGTGAATGTAATGTAACACACACCCATACAATGCGCACCACCCCGTGATGTTTTTCTCACTCCTACTAGTGAATGTAATGTAACACACACCCATACAATGCGCACCACCCCGTGATGTTTTTCTCACTCCTACTAGTGAATGTAATGTAACACACACGCATACAATGCGCACCACCCCGCGATGTTTTTCAGAAACCTATCCTACATTGCCACTGCATGTTCCCTGACCTCCCCATGCTGACCACCCCGCGGTACTTTTCTCCATCCTACATTGCCACTCACTGCCTGTCCTAATTCAGAACCTCCGATTCACACCACCCCGTGATGTTTTTCTCACTCCTACTAGTGAATGTAATGTTACACACACCCATACAATGCACACCAGCCCGTGATGTTTTTCTCACTCCTACTAGTGAATGTAATGTAACACACACCCATACAATGCACACCACCCCGCGATGTTTTTCAGAAACCTATCGTACATTGCCACTGCATGTTCCCTGACCTCCCTATGCTGACCACCCCGCGGGGATTTTATCCATCCTACATTGCCACTCACTGCCTATCCTAATTCAGACACTCCGATTCACAACACCCCGTGATGTTTTTCTCACTCCTACTAGTGAATGTAATGTGACACACACCCATACAATGCGCACCACACCGTGATGTTTTTCTCACTCCTACTAGTGAATGTAATGTAACACACACCCATACAATGCGCACCACCCCGTGATGTTTTTCTCACTCCTACTAGTGAATGTAATGTAACACACACCCATACAATGCGCACCACCCCGTGATGTTTTTCTCACTCCTAGTAGTGAATGCAATGTAACACACACCCATACAATGCGCACCACCCCATGATGTTTTTCTCACTCCTACTAGTGAATAGAATGTAACACACACCCATACAATGCGCACCACCACGTGATGTTTTTCTCACTCATACTAGTGAATCTAATGTAACACACACCCATACAATGCGCACCACCCCGTGATGTTTTTCTCACTCCTACTAGTGAATGTAATGTGACACACACCCATACAATGCGAACCACCCCGCGATGTTTTTCAGAAACCTATCCTATATTGCCACTGCATGTTACCTGACCTCCCCATGCTGACCACCCCGCGGTGCTTTTCTCCATCCTACATTGCCACTCACTGCCTATTATAATTCAGACCCTCCGATTCACACCACCCCGTGATGTTTTTCTCACTCCTACTAGTGAATGTAATGTAACACACACCCATACAATGCGCACCACACCGTGATGTTTTTCTCACTCCTACTAGTGAATGTAATGTAACACACACCCATACAATGCGCACCACCCCGCGATGTTTTTCAGAAACCTATCCTACATTGCCACTGCATGTTCCCTGACCTTCTCATGCTGACCACCCCGCGTTGCCTTTCGCCATCCTACATTGCCACTCACTGCCTATCCTAATTCAGACCCTCCGATTCACACCACCCCGCGATGTTTTTCTCATCCTACTAGTGAATGTAATTTAACACACACCCATACAATGCGCACCACCACGCGATGTTTTTCTCACTCCTACTAGTGAATGTAATGTAACACACACCCATACAATGCGCACCACCCCGTGATGTTTTTCTCACTCCTACTAGTGAATGTAATGTAACACACACGCATACAATGCGCACCACCCCGCGATGTTTTTCAGAAACCTATCCTACATTGCCACTGCATGTTCCCTGACCTCCCCATGCTGACCACCCCGCGGTACTTTTCTCCATCCTACATTGCCACTCACTGCCTGTCCTAATTCAAAACCTCCGATTCACACCACCCCGTGATGTTTTTCTCACTCCTACTAGTGAATGTAATGTAACACACACCCATACAATGCGCACCACCCCGTGATGTTTTTCTCACTCCTACTAGTGAATGTAATGTAACACACACCCATACAATGCACACCACCCCGCGATGTTTTTCAGAAACCTATCCTACATTGCCACTGCATGTTCCCTGACCTCCCTATGCTGACCACCCCGAGGGGATTTTATCCATCCTACATTGCCACTCACTGCCTATCCTAATTCAGACCCTCCGATTCACACCACCCCGTGATGTTTTTCTCACTCCTACTAGTGAATGTAATGTGACACACACCCATACAATGCGCACCACCCCGTGATGTTTTTCTCACTCCTACTAGTGAATGTAATGGAACACACACCCAGACAATGCGCACCACCCCGCGATGTTTTTCACAAACCTATCCTACATTGCCACTGCTTGTTCCCTGACCTCCCCATGCTGACCACCCCGCGGTGATTTTCTCCATCCTACATTGCCACTCACTGCCTATCCTAATTCAGACCCTCCGATTCACACCACCCCGTGATGTTTTTCTCACTCCTACTAGTGAATGTAATGTGACACACACCCATACAATGCGCACCACCCCGTGATGTTTTTCTCACTCCTACTAGTGAATGTAATGTAAAACACACCCATACAATGCGCACCACCCCGTGATGTTTTTCTCACTGCTACTAGTGAATCTAATGTAAAACACACCCATACAATGCGCACCAACCCGTGATGTTTTTCTCACTCCTACTAGTGAATGTAATGTAACACACACCCATACAATGCGCACCACCCCGTGATGTTTTTCTCACTCCTACTAGTGAATGTAATGTAACACACACCCATACAATGCGCACCACCCCGTGATGTTTTTCTCACTCCTACTATTGAATCTAATGTAACACACACCCATACAATGCGCACCACCCCGTGATGTTTTTCTCACTCCTACTAGTGAATGTAATGTAACACACACCCATACAATGCGCACCACCCCGTGATGTTTTTCTCACTCCTACTAGTGAATGTAATGTAACACACACCCATACAATGCGCACCACCCCGTGATGTTTTTCTCACTCCTACTAGTGAATGTAATGTAACACACACCCATACAATGCGCACCACCCCGTGATGTTTTTCTCACTCCTACTAGTGAATGTAATGTAACACACACCCATACAATGCGCACCACCCCGTGATGTTTTTCTCACTCCTACTAGTGAATAGAATGTAACACACACCCATACAATGCGCACCACCGCGTGATGTTTTTCTCACTCCTACTAGTGAATCTAATGTAACACACACCCATACAATGCGCACCACACCGTGATGTTTTTCTCACTCCTACTAGTGAATGTAATGTAACACACACCCATACAATGCGCACCACCCCGTGATGTTTTTCTCACTCCTACTAGTGAATGTAATGTGACACACACCCATACAATGCGCACCACTCCATGATGTTTTTTTCACTCCTACTAGTGAATGTAATGTAACAAACACCCATACAATGCGCACAACCCCGTGATGTTTTTCTCACTCCTACTAGTGAATGTAATGTAACACACACCCATACAATGCGCACCACCCCGCGATGTTTTTCAGAAACCTATCCTACATTGCCACTGCATGTTCCCTGACCTCCCCATGCTGACCAGCACGCGGTGCTTTTCTCCATCCTACATTGCCACTCACTGCCTATCCTAATTCAGACCCTCCGATTCACACCACCCCGTGATGTTTTTCTCATTCCTACTAGTGAATGTAATGTAACACACACCCATACAATGCACACCACCCCGTGATGTTTTTCTCACTCCTACTAGTGAATGTAATGTAACACACACCATTACAATGCGCACCACCCCGTGATGTTTTTCTCACTCCTACTAGTGAATGTAATGTAACACACACCCATACAATGCACACGACCCCGCGATGTATTTCAGAAACATATCCTACATTGCCACTGCATGTTCTCTGTCCTCCCCATGCTGACCACCCCTCAGTGCTTTTCTCCATCCTACATTGCCACTCACTGCCTATCCTAATACAGATCCTCCCATTCACACCACCCCGTGATGTTTTTCTCACTACTACTAGTGAATGTAATGTAACACACACTCATACAATGCGCACCACCCCGCGATGTTTTTCAGAAACCTATCCTACATTGCCACTGCATGTTACCTGACCTCCCCATTCTGACCACCCCGCGGTGCTTTTCTCCATCCTACATTGCCACTCACTGCCTATCCTAATTCAGACCCTCTGATTCACACCACCCCGTGATGTTTTTCTCACTCCTACTAGTGAATGTAATGTAACACACACCCATACAATGCGCACCACCCCGTGAGGTTTTTCTCACTCCTACTAGTGAATGTAATGTAACACACACCCATACAATGCGCACCACCCCGTGATGTTTTTCTCACTCCTACTAGTGAATCTAATGTAACACACACCCATACAATGCGCACCACCCCGTGATGTTTTTCTCACTCCTACTAGTGAATGTAATGTAACACACACCCATACAATGCGCACCACCCCGTGATGTTTTTCTCACTCCTACTAGTGAATGTAATGTAACACACACCCATACAATGCGCACCACCCCGTGATGTTTTTCTCACTCCTACTAGTGAAAGTAATGTAACACACACCCATACAATGCGCACCACCCCGTGATGTTTTTCTCACTCCTACTAGTGAATGTAATGTAACACACACCCATACAATGCGCACCACCCCGTGATGTTTTTCTCACTCCTACTAGTGAATGTAATGTAACACACACGCATACAATGCGCACCACCCCGCGATGTTTTTCAGAAACCTATCCTACATTGCCACTGCATGTTCCCTGACCTCCCCATGCTGACCACCCCGCGGTACTTTTCTCCATCCTACATTGCCACTCACTGCCTGTCCTAATTCAGAACCTCCGATTCACACCACCCCGTGATGTTTTTCTCACTCCTACTAGTGAATGTAATGTTACACACACCCATACAATGCGCACCAGCCCGTGATGTTTTTCTCACTCCTACTAGTGATTGTAATGTAACACACACCCATACAATGCACACCACCCCGCGATGTTTTTCAGAAACCTATCCTACATTGCCACTGCATGTTCCCTGACCTCCCTATGCTGACCACCCCGCGGGGATTTTATCCATCCTACATTGCCACTCACTGCCTATCCTAATTCAGACACTCCGATTCACAACACCCCGTGATGTTTTTCTCACTCCTACTAGTGAATGTAATGTGACACACACCCATACAATGCGCACCACCCCGTGATGTTTTTCTCACTCCTACTAGTGAATGTAATGTAACACACACCCATACAATGCGCACCACCCCGTGATGTTTTTCTCACTCCTACTAGTGAATGTAATGTAACACACACCCATACAATGCGCACCACCCCGTGATGTTTTTCTCACTCCTAGTAGTGAATGCAATGTAACACACACCCATACAATGCGCACCACCCCATGATGTTTTTCTCACTCCTACTAGTGAATAGAATGTAACACACACCCATACAATGCGCACCACCACGTGATGTTTTTCTCACTCATACTAGTGAATCTAATGTGACACACACCCATACAATGCGCACCACCCCGTGATGTTTTTCTCACTCCTACTAGTGAATGTAATTTTACACACACCCATACAATGCGCACCACCCCGCGATGTTTTTCAGAAACCTATCCTATATTGCCACTGCATGTTACCTGACCTCCCCATGCTGACCACCCCGCGGTGCTTTTCTCCATCCTACATTGCCACTCACTGCCTATTATAATTCAGACCCTCCGATTCACACCACCCCGTGATGTTTTTCTCACTCCTACTAGTGAATGTAATGTAACACACACCCATACAATGCGCACCACACCGTGATGTTTTTCTCACTCCTACTAGTGAATGTAATGTAACACACACCCATACAATGCGCACCACCCCGCGATGTTTTTCAGAAACCTATCCTACATTGCCACTGCATGTTCCCTGACCTTCTCATGCTGACCACCCCGCGGTGCCTTTCGCCATCCTACATTGCCACTCACTGCCTATCCTAATTCAGACCCTCCGATTCACACCACCCCGCGATGTTTTTCTCATCCTACTAGTGAATGTAATTTAACACACACCCATACAATGCGCACCACCACGCGATGTTTTTCTCACTCCTACTAGTGAATGTAATGTAACACACACCCATACAATGCGCACCACCCTGTGATGTTTTTCTCACTCCTACTAGTGAATGTAATGTAACACACACGCATACAATGCGCACCACCCCGTGATGTTTTTCTCACTCCTACTAGTGAATGTAATGTAACACACACCCATACAATGCGCACCACCCCGTGATGTTTTTCTCACTCCTACTAGTGAATGTAATGTAACACACACCCATACAATGCACACCACCCCGCGATGTTTTTCAGAAACCTATCCTACATTGCCACTGCATGTTCCCTGACCTCCCTATGCTGACCACCCCGAGGGGATTTTATCCATCCTACATTGCCACTCACTGCCTATCCTAATTCAGACCCTCCGATTCACACCACCCCGTGATGTTTTTCTCACTCCTACTAGTGAATGTAATGTGACACACACCCATACAATGCGCACCACCCCGTGATGTTTTTCTCACTCCTACTAGTGAATGTAATGGAACACACACCCAGATAATGCGCACCACCCCGCGATGTTTTTCACAAACCTATCCTACATTGCCACTGCTTGTTCCCTGACCTCCCCATGCTGACCACCCCGCGGTGATTTTCTCCATCCTACATTGCCACTCACTGCCTATCCTAATTCAGACCCTCCGATTCACACCACCCCGTGATGTTTTTCTCACTCCTACTAGTGAATGTAATGTGACACACACCCATACAATGCGCACCACCCCGTGATGTTTTTCTCACTCCTACTAGTGAATGTAATGTAAAACACACCCATACAATGCGCACCACCCCGTGATGTTTTTCTCACTCCTACTAGTGAATCTAATGTAACACACACCCATACAATGCGCACCAACCCGTGATGTTTTTCTCACTCCTACTAGTGAATGTAATGTAACACACACCCATACAATGCGCACCACCCCGTGATGTTTTTCTCACTCCTACTAGTGAATGTAATGTAACACACACCCATACAATGCGCACCACCCCGTGATGTTTTTCTCACTCCTACTAGTGAATCTAATGTAACACACACCCATACAATGCGCACCACCCCGTGATGTTTTTCTCACTCCTACTAGTGAATGTAATGTAACACACACCCATACAATGCGCACCACCCCGTGATGTTTTTCTCACTCCTACTAGTGAATGTAATGTAACACACACCCATACAATGCGCACCACCCCGTGATGTTTTTCTCACTCCTACTAGTGAATGTAATGTAACACACACCCATACAATGCGCACCACCCGTGATGTTTTTCTCACTCCTACTAGTGAATGTAATGTAACACACACCCATACAATGCGCACCACCCCGTGATGTTTTTCTCACTCCTACTAGTGAATAGAATGTAACACACACCCATACAATGCGCACCACCGCGTGATGTTTTTCTCACTCCTACTAGTGAATCTAATGTAACACACACCCATACAATGCGCACCACACCGTGATGTTTTTCTCACTCCTACTAGTGAATGTAATGTAACACACACCCATACAATGCGCACCACCCCGTGATGTTTTTCTCACTCCTACTAGTGAATGTAATGTGACACACACCCATACAATGCGCACCACTCCATGATGTTTTTTTCACTCCTACTAGTGAATGTAATGTAACAAACACCCATACAATGCGCACAACCCCGTGATGTTTTTCTCACTCCTACTAGTGAATGTAATGTAACACACACCCATACAATGCGCACCACCCCGCGATGTTTTTCAGAAACCTATCCTACATTGCCACTGCATGTTCCCTGACCTCCCCATGCTGACCAGCACGCGGTGCTTTTCTCCATCCTACATTGCCACTCACTGCCTATCCTAATTCAGACCCTCCGATTCACACCACCCCATGATGTTTTTCTCATTCCTACTAGTGAATGTAATGTAACACACACCCATACAATGCACACCACCCCGTGATGTTTTTCTCACTCCTACTAGTGAATGTAATGTAACACACACCATTACAATGCGCACCACCCCATGATGTTTTTCTCACTCCTACTAGTGAATGTAATGTAACACACACCCATACAATGCACACGACCCCGCGATGTTTTTCAGAAACATATCCTACATTGCCACTGCATGTTCTCTGTCCTCCCCATGCTGACCACCCCTCAGTGCTTTTCTCCATCCTACATTGCCACTCACTGCCTATCCTAATACAGATCCTCCCATTCACACCACCCCGTGATGTTTTCTCACTACTACTAGTGAATGTAATGTAACACACACTCATACAATGCGCACCACCCCGCGATGTTTTTCAGAAACCTATCCTACATTGCCACTGCATGTTACCTGACCTCCCCATTCTGACCACCCCGCGGTGCTTTTCTCCATCCTACATTGCCACTCACTGCCTATCCTAATTCAGACCCTCTGATTCACACCACCCCGTGATGTTTTTCTCACTCCTACTAGTGAATGTAATGTAACACACACCCATACAATGCGCACCACCCCGTGAGGTTTTTCTCACTCCTACTAGTGAATGTAATGTAACACACACCCATACAATGCGCACCACCCCGTGATGTTTTTCTCACTCCTACTAGTGAATCTAATGTAACACACACCCATACAATGCGCACCACCCCGTGATGTTTTTCTCACTCCTACTAGTGAATGTAATGTAACACACACCCATACAATGCGCACCACCCCGTGATGTTTTTCTCACTCCTACTAGTGAATGTAATGTAACACACACCCATACAATGCGCACCACCCCGTGATGTTTTTCTCACTCCTAATAGTGAATGTAATGTAACACACACCCATACAACGCGCACCACCCCGTGATGTTTTTCTCACTCCTACTAGTGAATGTAATGTAACACACACCCATACAATGCGCACCACCCCGTGATGTTTTTCTCACTCCTACTAGTGAATGTAATGTAACACACACGCATACAATGCGCACCACCCCGCGATGTTTTTCAGAAACCTATCCTACATTGCCACTGCATGTTCTCTGACCTCCCCATGCTGACCACCCCGCGGTACTTTTCTCCATCCTACATTGCCACTCTATGCCTCTCCTAATTCAGAACCTCCGATTCACACCACCCCGTGATGTTTTTCTCACTCCTACTAGTGAATGTAATGTTACACACACCCATACAATGCGCACCAGCCCGTGATGTTTTTCTCACTCCTACTAGTGAATGTAATGTAACACACACCCATACAATGCACACCATCCCGCGATGTTTTTCAGAAACCTATCCTACATTGCCACTGCATGTTCCCTGACCTCCCTATGCTGACCACCCCGCGGGGATTTTATCCATCCTACATTGCCACTCACTGCCTATGCTAATTCAGACCCTCCGATTCACAACACCCCGTGATGTTTTTCTCACTCCTACTAGTGAATGTAATGTGACACACACCCATACAATGCGCACCACCCCGTGATGTTTTTCTCACTCCTACTAGTGAATGTAATGTAACACACACCCAGACAACGCGTACCACCCCGCGATGTTTTTCACAAACCTATCCTACATTGCCACTGCTTGTTCCCTGACCTCACATGCTGACCACCCCGCGGTGATTTTCTCCATCCTACATTGCCACTCACTGCCTATCCTAATTCAGACCCTCTGATTCACACCACCCCGTGATGTTTTTCTCACTCCTACTAGTGAATGTAATGTGACACACACCCATACAATGCGCACCACCCCGTGATGTTTTTCTCACTCCTACTAGTGAATCTAATGTAACACACACCCATACAATGCGCACCAACCCGTGATGTTTTTCTCACTCCTACTAGTGAATCTAATGTAACACACACCCATACAATGCGCACCACCCCGTGATGTTTTTCTCACTCCTACTAGTGAATGTAATGTAACACACACCCATACAATGCGCACCACCCCGTGATGTTTTCTCACTCCTACTAGTGAATCTAATGTAACACACACCCATACAATGCGCACCACCCCGTGATGTTTTTCTCACTCCTACTAGTGAATGTAATGTAACACACACCCATACAATGCGCACCACCCCGTGATGTTTTCTCACTCCTACTAGTGAATGTAATGTAACACACACCCATACAATGCGCACCACCCCATGATGTTTTTCTCACTCCTACTAGTGAATGTAATGTAACACACACCCATACAATGCGCACCACCCCGTGATGTTTTTCTCACTCCTACTAGTGAATGTAATGTAACACACACCCATACAATGCGCACCACCCCGTGATGTTATTCTCACTCCTACTAGTGAATAGAATGTAACACACACCCATACAATGCGCACCACCGCGTGATGTTTTTCTCACTCCTACTAGTGAATCTAATGTAACACACACCCATACAATGCGCACCACCCCGTGATGTTTTTCTCACTCCTAGTAGTGAATGCAATGTAACACACACCCATACAATGCGCACCACCCCATGATGTTTTTCTCACTCCTACTAGTGAATAGAATGTAACACACACCCATACAATGCGCACCACCGCGTGATGTTTTTCTCACTCATACTAGTGAATCTAATGTAACACACACCCATACAATGCGCACCACCCCATGATGTTTTCTCACTCCTACTAGTGAATGTAATGTGACACACACCCATACAATGCGCACCACTCCATGATGTTTTTCTCACTCCTACTAGTGAATGTAATGTAACAAACACCCATACAATGCGCACAACCCTGTGATGTTTTTCTCACTCCTACTAGTGAATGTAATGTAACACACACCCATACAATGCGCACCACCCCGCGATGTTTTTCAGAAACCTATCCTACATTGCCACTGCATGTTCCCTGACCTCCCCATGCTGACCAGCCCGCGGTGCTTTTCTCCATCCTATATTGCCACTCAATGCCTATCCTAATTCAGACCCTCCGATTCACACCACCCCGTGATGTTTTTCTCATTCCTACTAGTGAATGTAATGTAACACACACCCATACAATGCACACCACCCCGTGATGTTTTTCTCACTCCTACTAGTGAATGTAATGGAACACACACCCAGACAATGCGCACCACCCCGCGATGTTTTTCACAAACCTATCCTACATTGCCACTGCTTGTTCCCTGACTCCCCATGCTGACCACCCCGCGGTGATTTTCTCCATCCTACATTGCCACTCACTGCCTATCCTAATTCAGACCCTCCGATTCACACCACCCAGTGATGTTTTTCTCACTCCTACTAGTGAATGTAATGTGACACACACCCATACAATGCGCACCACCCCGTGATGTTTTTCTCACTCCTACTAGTGAATGTAATGTAAAACACACCCATACAATGCGCACCACCCCGTGATGTTTTTCTCACTCCTACTAGTGAATCTAATGTAACACACACCCATACAATGCGCACCAACCCGTGATGTTTTTCTCACTCCTACTAGTGAATGTATGTAACACACACCCATACAATGCGCACCACCCCGTGATGTTTTTCTCACTCCTACTAGTGAATGTAATGTAACACACACCATACAATGCGCACCACCCCGTGATGTTTTTCTCACTCCTACTAGTGAATCTAATGTAACACACACCCATACAATGCGCACCACCCCGTGATGTTTTTCTCACTCCTACTAGTGAATGTAATGTAACACACACCCATACAATGCGCACCACCCCGTGATGTTTTTCTCACTCCTACTAGTGAATGTAATGTAACACACACCCATACAATGCGCACCACCCCGTGATGTTTTTCTCACTCCTACTAGTGAATGTAATGTAACACACACCCATACAATGCGCACCACCCCGTGATGTTTTTCTCACTCCTACTAGTGAATGTAATGTAACACACACCCATACAATGCGCACCACCCCGTGATGTTTTTCTCACTCCTACTAGTGAATAGAATGTAACACACACCCATACAATGCGCACCACCGCGTGATGTTTTTCTCACTCCTACTAGTGAATCTAATGTAACACACACCCATACAATGCGCACCACACCGTGATGTTTTTCTCACTCCTACTAGTGAATGTAATGTAACACACACCCATACAATGCGCACCACCCCGTGATGTTTTTCTCACTCCTACTAGTGAATGTAATGTGACACACACCCATACAATGCGCACCACTCCATGATGTTTTTTTCACTCCTACTAGTGAATGTAATGTAACAAACACCCATACAATGCGCACAACCCCGTGATGTTTTTCTCACTCCTACTAGTGAATGTAATGTAACACACACCCATACAATGCGCACCACCCCGCGATGTTTTTCAGAAACCTATCCTACATTGCCACTGCATGTTCCCTGACCTCCCCATGCTGACCAGCACGCGGTGCTTTTCTCCATCCTACATTGCCACTCACTGCCTATCCTAATTCAGACCCTCCGATTCACACCACCCCATGATGTTTTTCTCATTCCTACTAGTGAATGTAATGTAACACACACCCATACAATGCACACCACCCCGTGATGTTTTTCTCACTCCTACTAGTGAATGTAATGTAACACACACCATTACAATGCGCACCACCCCGTGATGTTTTTCTCACTCCTACTAGTGAATGTAATGTAACACACACCCATACAATGCACACGACCCCGCGATGTTTTTCAGAAACATATCCTACATTGCCACTGCATGTTCTCTGTCCTCCCCATGCTGACCACCCCTCAGTGCTTTTCTCCATCCTACATTGCCACTCACTGCCTATCCTAATACAGATCATCCCATTCACACCACCCCGTGATGTTTTTCTCACTACTACTAGTGAATGTAATGTAACACACACTCATACAATGCGCACCACCCCGCGATGTTTTTCAGAAACCTATCCTACATTGCCACTGCGTGTAACCTGACCTCCCCATTCTGACCACCCCGCGGTGCTTTTCTCCATCCTACATTGCCACTCACTGCCTATCCTAATTCAGACCCTCTGATTCACACCACCCCGTGATGTTTTTCTCACTCCTACTAGTGAATGTAATGTAACACACACCCATACAATGCGCACCACCCCGTGAGGTTTTTCTCACTCCTACTAGTGAATGTAATGTAACACACACCCATACAATGCGCACCACCCCGTGATGTTTTTCTCACTCCTACTAGTGAATCTAATGTAACACACACCCATACAATGCGCACCACCCCGTGATGTTTTTCTCACTCCTACTAGTGAATGTAATGTAACACACACCCATACAATGCGCACCACCCCGTGATGTTTTTCTCACTCCTACTAGTGAATGTAATGTAACACACACCCATACAATGCGCACCACCCCGTGATGTTTTTCTCACTCCTAATAGTGAATGTAATGTAACACACACCCATACAACGCGCACCACCCCGTGATGTTTTTCTCACTCCTACTAGTGAATGTAATGTAACACACACCCATACAATGCGCACCACCCCGTGATGTTTTTCTCACTCCTACTAGTGAATGTAATGTAACACACACCCATACAATGCGCACCACCCCGTGAGGTTTTTCTCACTCCTACTAGTGAATGTAATGTAACACACACCCATACAATGCGCACCACCCCGTGATGTTTTTCTCACTCCTACTAGTGAATCTAATGTAACACACACCCATACAATGCGCACCACCCCGTGATGTTTTTCTCACTCCTACTAGTGAATGTAATGTAACACACACCCATACAATGCGCACCACCCCGTGATGTTTTTCTCACTCCTACTAGTGAATGTAATGTAACACACACCCATACAATGCGCACCACCCCGTGATGTTTTTCTCACTCCTAATAGTGAATGTAATGTAACACACACCCATACAACGCGCACCACCCCGTGATGTTTTTCTCACTCCTACTAGTGAATGTAATGTAACACACACCCATACAATGCGCACCACCCCGTGATGTTTTTCTCACTCCTACTAGTGAATGTAATGTAACACACACGCATACAATGCGCACCACCCCGCGATGTTTTTCAGAAACCTATCCTACATTGCCACTGCATGTTCTCTGACCTCCCCATGCTGACCACCCCGTGGTACTTTTCTCCATCCTACATTGCCACTCTATGCCTCTCCTAATTCAGAACCTCCGATTCACACCACCCCGTGATGTTTTTCTCACTCCTACTAGTGAATGTAATGTTACACACACCCATACAATGCGCACCAGCCCGTGATGTTTTTCTCACTCCTACTAGTGAATGTAATGTAACACACACCCATACAATGCACACCACCCCGCGATGTTTTTCAGAAACCTATCCTACTTTGCCACTGCATGTTCCCTGACCTCCCTATGCTGACCACCCCGCGGGGATTTTATCCATCCTACATTGCCACTCACTGCCTATGCTAATTCAGACCCTCCGATTCACAACACCCCGTGATGTTTTTCTCACTCCTACTAGTGAATGTAATGTGACACACACCCATACAATGCGCACCACCCCGTGATGTTTTTCTCACTCCTACTAGTGAATGTAATGTAACACACACCCAGACAATGCGTACCACCCCGCGATGTTTTTCACAAACCTATCCTACATTGCCACTGCTGGTTCCCTGACCTCACATGCTGACCACCCCGCGGTGATTTTCTCCATCCTACATTGCCACTCACTGCCTATCCTAATTCAGACCCTCTGATTCACACCACCCCGTGATGTTTTTCTCACTCCTACTAGTGAATGTAATGTGACACACACCCATACAATGCGCACCACCCCGTGATGTTTTTCTCACTCCTACTAGTGAATCTAATGTAACACACACCCATACAATGCGCACCAACCCGTGATGTTTTTCTCACTCCTACTAGTGAATCTAATGTAACACACACCCATACAATGCGCACCACCCCGTGATGTTTTTCTCACTCCTACTAGTGAATGTAATGTAACACACACCCATACAATGCGCACCACCCCGTGATGTTTTTCTCACTCCTACTAGTGAATCTAATGTAACACACACCCATACAATGCGCACCACCCCGTGATGTTTTTCTCACTCCTACTAGTGAATGTAATGTAACACACACCCATACAATGCGCACCACCCCGTGATGTTTTTCTCACTCCTACTAGTGAATGTAATGTAACACACACCCATACAATGCGCACCACCCCGTGATGTTTTTCTCACTCCTACTAGTGAATGTAATGTAACACACACCCATACAATGCGCACCACCCCGTGATGTTTTTCTCACTCCTACTAGTGAATGTAATGTAACACACACCCATACAATGCGCACCACCCCGTGATGTTATTCTCACTCCTACTAGTGAATAGAATGTAACACACACCCATACAATGCGCACCACCGCGTGATGTTTTTCTCACTCCTACTAGTGAATCTAATGTAACACACACCCATACAATGCGCACCACCCCGTGATGTTTTTCTCACTCCTAGTAGTGAATGCAATGTAACACACACCCATACAATGCGCACCACCCCATGATGTTTTTCTCACTCCTACTAGTGAATAGAATGTAACACACACCCATACAATGCGCACCACCGCGTGATGTTTTTCTCACTCATACTAGTGAATCTAATGTAACACACACCCATACAATGCGCACCACCCCATGATGTTTTTCTCACTCCTACTAGTGAATGTAATGTGACACACACCCATACAATGCGCACCACTCCATGATGTTTTTCTCACTCCTACTAGTGAATGTAATGTAACAAACACCCATAAAATGCGCACAACCCCGTGATGTTTTTCTCACTCCTACTAGTGAATGTAATGTAACACACACCCATACAATGCGCACCACCCCGCGATGTTTTTCAGAAACCTATCCTACATTGCCACTGCATGTTCCCTGACCTCCCCATGCTGACCAGCCCGCGGTGCTTTTCTCCATCCTATATTGCCACTCACTGCCTATCCTAATTCAGACCCTCCGATTCACACCACCCCGTGATGTTTTTCTCATTCCTACTAGTGAATGTAATGTAACACACACCCATACAATGCACACCACCCCGTGATGTTTTTCTCACTCCTACTTGTGAATGTAATGTAACACACACCATTATAATGCGCACCACCCCGTGATGTTTTTCTCACTCCTACTAGTGAATGTAATGTAACACACACCCATACAATGCACACGACCCCGCGATGTTTTTCAGAAACATATCCTACATTGCCACTGCATGTTCTCTGTCCTCCCCATGCTGACCACCCCTCAGTGCTTTTCTCCATCCTACATTGCCACTCACTGCCTATCCTAATACAGACCCTCCCATTCACACCACCCCGTGATGTTTTTCTCACTACTACTAGTGAATGTAATGTAACACACACCCATACAATGCGCACCACCCCGTGATGTTTTTCTCAGTCCTACTAGTGAATGTAATGTAACACACACCCATACAATGCGCACCACCCCGCGATGTTTTTCAGAAACCTATCCTATATTGCCACTGCATGTTCCCTGACCTCCCCATGCTGACCACCCCGCGGTACTTATCTCCATCCTACATTGCCACTCACTGCCTGTCCTAATTCAGAACATCCGATTCACACCACCCCGTGCTGTTTTTCTCACTCCTACTAGTGAATGTAATGTAACACACACCCATACAATGCGCACCACCCCGTGATGTTTTTCTCACTCCTACTAGAGAATGTAATGTAACACACACCGATACAATGCACACCACCCCGCGATGTTTTTCAGAAACCTATCCTGCATTGCCACTGCATGTTCCCTGACCTCCCTATGCTGACCACACCGCGGGGATTTTATCCATCCTACATTGCCACTCACTGCCTATCCTAATTCAGACCCTCCGATTCACACCACCCCGTGATGTTTTTCTCACTCCTACTAGTGAATGTAATGTGACACACACCCATACAATGCGCACCACCCCGTGATGTTTTTCTCACTCCTACTAGTGAATGTAATGTAACACACACCCAGACAATGCGCACCACCCCGCGATGTTTTTCACAAACCTATCCTACATTGCCACTGCTTGTTCCCTAACCTCCCCATGCTGACCACCCCGCGGTGATTTTCTCCATCCTACATTGCCACTCACTACCTATCCTAATTCAGACCCTCCGATTCACACCACCCCGTGATGTTTTTCTCACTCCTACTAGTGAATGTAATGTGACACACACCCATACAATGCGCACCACCCCGTGATGTTTTTCTCACTCCTACTAGTGAATGTAATGTAAAACACACCCATACAATGCGCACCACCCCGTGATGTTTTTTTCACTCCTACTAGTGAATCTAATGTAACACACACCCATACAATGCGCACCAACCCGTGATGTTTTTCTCACTCCTACTAGTGAATGTAATGTAACACACAACCATACAATGCGCACCACCCCGTGATGTTTTTCTCACTCCTACTAGTGAATGTAATGTAACACACACCCATACAATGCGCACCACCCCGTGATGTTTTTCTCACTCCTACTAGTGAATGTAATGTAACACACACCCATACAATGCGCACCACCCCGTGATGTTTTTCTCACTCCTACTAGTGAATGTAATGTAACACACACCCATACAATGCGCACCACCCCGTGATGTTTTTCTCACTCCTACTAGTGAATGTAATGTAACACACACCCATACAATGCGCACCACCCCGTGATGTTTTTCTCACTCCTACTAGTGAATGTAATGTAACACACACCCATACAATGCGCACCACCCCGTGATGTTTTTCTCACTCCTACTAGTGAATGTAATGTAACACACACCCATACAATGCGCACCACCCCGTGATGTTTTTCTCACTCCTACTAGTGAATAGAATGTAACACACACCCATAAAATGCGCACCACCGCGTGATGTTTTTCTCACTCCTACTAGTGAATCTAATGTAACACACACCCATACAATGCGCACCACCCCGAGATGTTTTTCTCACTCCTACTAGTGAATGTAATGTAACACACACCCATACAATGCGCACCACCCCATGATGTTTTTCTCACTCCTAGTAGTGAATGCAATGTAACACACACCCATACAATGCGCACCACCCCGTGATCTTTTGCTCACTCCTACTAGTGAATGTAATGTAACACACACCCATACAATGCGCACCACCCCGTGATGTTTTTCTCACTCCTACTAGTGAATGTAATGTAACACACACCCATACAATGCGCACCACCCCATGATGTTTTTCTCACTCCTACTAGTGAATCTAATGTAACACACACCCATACAATGCGCACCACCCCGTGATGTTTTTCTCACTCCTACTAGTGAATGTAATGTAACACACACCCATACAATGCGCACCACCCCGTGATGTTTTTCTCACTCCTATTAGTAAATGTAATGTAACACACACCGATACAATGCGCACCACCCCGTGATGTTTTTCTCACTCCTACTAGTGAATCTAATGTAGCACACACCCATACAATGCGCACCACCCCGCGATGTTTTTCAGAAACCTATCCTACATTGCCACTGCATGTTCCCTGACCTCCCCATGCTGACCACCCCGCAGTGTTTTTCTCCATCATACATTGCCACTCACTGCCTATCCTAATTCAGACCCTCCGATTCACACCACCCCGTGATGTTTTTCTCACTCCTAGTAGTGAATGTAATGTAATACACACCCATACAATGCGCACCACCCCGTGATGTTTTTCTCACTCCTACTAGTGAATGTAATGTAACACACACCCATAAAATGCGCACCACCCCATGATGTTTTTCTCACTCCTACTAGTGAATGTAATGTAACACACACCCATACAATGCGCACCACCCCGTGATGTTATTCTCACTCCTACTAGTTAATGTAACACACACCCATACAATGCGCACCACCTCGTGATGTTTTTCTCACTCCTATTAGAGAATGTAATGTAACACACACCCATACAATGCGCACCACCCCGTGATGTTTTTCTCACTCCTACTAGTGAATCTAATGTAGCACACACCCATACAATGCGCACCACCCCGCGATGTTTTTCAGAAACCTATCCTACATTGCCACTGCATGTTCCCTGACCTCCCCATGCTGACCACCCCGCAGTGTTTTTCTCCATCCTACATTGCCACTCACTGCCTATCCTAATTCAGACCCTCCGATTCACACCACCCAGTGATGTTTTTCTCACTCCTACTAGTGAATGTAATGTAACACACACCCATACAATGCGCACCACCCCGTGAGGTTTTTCTCACTCCTACTAGTGAATGTAATGTAACACACACCCATACAATGCGCACCAACGCGTGATGTTTTTCTCACTCCTACTAGTGAATCTAAAGTAACACACACCCATACAATGCGCACCACCGCGTGATGTTTTTCTCACTCCTACTAGTGAATCTAAAGTAACACACACCCATACAATGCGCACCACCCCGCGATGTTTTTCACAAACCTATCCTACATTGCCACTGCTTGTTCCCTGACCTCCCCATGCTGACCACCCCGCGGTGATTTTCTCCATCCTACATTGCCACTCACTGCCTATCCTAATTCAGACCCTCCAATTCACACCACCCCGTGATGTTTTTCTCACTCCTACTAGTGAATGTAATGTGACACACACCCATACAATGCGCACCACCCCGTGATGTTTTTCTCACTCCTACTAGTGAATGTAATGTAAAACACACCCATACAATGCGCACCACCCCGTGATGTTTTTCTCACTCCTACTAGTGAATCTAATGTAACACACACCCATACAATGCGCACCAACCCGTGATGTTTTTCTCACTCCTACTAGTGAATGTAATGTAACACACAACCATACAATGCGCACCACCCCGTGATGTTTTTCTCACTCCTACTAGTGAATGTAATGTAACACACACCCATACAATGCGCTCCACCCCGTGATGTTTTTCTCACTCCTACTAGTGAATGTAATGTAACACACACCCATACAATGCGCACCACCCCGTGATGTTTTTCTCACTCCTACTAGTGAATGTAATGTAACACACACCCATACAATGCGCACCACCCCGTGATGTTTTTCTCACTCCTACTAGTGAATGTAATGTAACACACACCCATACAATGCGCACCACCCCGTGATGTTTTTCTCACTCCTACTAGTGAATGTAATGTAACACACACCCATACAATGCGCACCACCCCGTGATGTTTTTCTCACTCCTACTAGTGAATGTAATGTAACACACACCCATACAATGCGCACCACCCCGTGATGTTTTTCTCACTCCTACTAGTGAATAGAATGTAACACACACCCATACAATGCGCACCACCGCGTGATGTTTTTCTCACTCCTACTAGTGAATCTAATGTAACACACACCCATACAATGCGCACCACCGCGAGATGTTTTTCTCACTCCTACTAGTGAATGTAATGTAACACACAATCATACAATCCGCACCACCCCGTGATGTTTTTCTCACTCCTAGTAGTGAATGCAATGTAACACACACCCATACAATGCGCACCACCCCGTGATCTTTTGCTCACTCCTACTAGTGAATGTAATGTAACACACACCCATACAATGCGCACCACCCCGTGATGTTTTTCTCACTCCTACTAGTGAATGTAATGTAACACACACCCATACAATGCGCACCACCCCATGATGTTTTTCTCACTCCTACTAGTGAATCTAATGTAACACACACCCATACAATGCGCACCACCCCGTGATGTTTTTCTCACTCCTACTAGTGAATGTAATGTAACACACACCCATACAATGCGCACCACCCCGTGATGTTTTTCTCACTCCTATTAGTAAATGTAATGTAACACACACCGATACAATGCGCACCACCCCGTGATGTTTTTCTCACTCCTACTAGTGAATCTAATGTAGCACACACCCATACAATGCGCACCACCCCGCGATGTTTTTCAGAAACCTATCCTACATTGCCACTGCATGTTCCCTGACCTCCCCATGCTGACCACCCCGCAGTGTTTTTCTCCATCCTACATTGCCACTCACTGCCTATCCTAATTCAGACCCTGCGATTCACACCACCCCGTGATGTTTTTCTCACTCCTAGTAGTGAATGTAATGTAATACACACCCATACAATGCGCACCACCCCGTGATGTTTTTCTCACTCCTACTAGTGAATGTAATGTAACACACACCCATAAAATGCGCACCACCCCATGATGTTTTTCTCACTCCTACTAGTGAATGTAATGTAACACACACCCATACAATGCGCACCACCCCGTGATGTTATTCTCACTCCTACTAGTTAATGTAACACACACCCATACAATGCGCACCACCTCGTGATGTTTTTCTCACTCCTATTAGAGAATGTAATGTAACACACACCCATACAATGCGCACCACCCCGTGATGTTTTTCTCACTCCTACTAGTGAATCTAATGTAGCACACACCCATACAATGCGCACCACCCCGGGATGTTTTTCAGAAACCTATCCTACATTGCCACTGCATGTTCCCTGACCTCCCCATGCTGACCACCCCGCAGTGTTTTTCTCCATCCTACATTGCCACTCACTGCCTATCCTAATTCAGACACTCCGATTCACACCACCCAGTGATGTTTTTCTCACTCCTACTAGTGAATGTAATGTAACACACACCCATACAATGCGCACCACCCCGTGAGGTTCTTCTCACTCCTACTAGTGAATGTAATGTAACACACACCCATACAATGCGCACCACCGCGTGATGTTTTTCTCACTCCTACTAGTGAATCTAAAGTAACACACACCCATACAATGCGCACCACCGCGTGATGTTTTTCTCACTCCTACTAGTGAATCTAAAGTAACACACACCCATACAATGCGCACCACCCCGAGATGTTTTTCACAAACCTATCCTACATTGCCACTGCTTGTTCCCTGACCTCCCCATGCTGACCACCCCGCGGTGATTTTCTCCATCCTACATTGCCACTCACTGCCTATCCTAATTCAGACCCTCCAATTCACACCACCCCGTGATGTTTTTCTCACTCCTACTAGTGAATGTAATGTGACACACACCCATACAATGCGCACCACCCCGTGATGTTTTTCTCACTCCTACTAGTGAATGTAATGTAAAACACACCCATACAATGCGCACCACCCCGTGATGTTTTTCTCACTCCTACTAGTGAATCTAATGTAACACACACCCATACAATGCGCACCAACCCGTGATGTTTTTCTCACTCCTACTAGTGAATGTAATGTAACACACAACCATACAATGCGCACCACCCCGTGATGTTTTTCTCACTCCTACTAGTGAATGTAATGTAACACACACCCATACAATGCGCACCACCCCGTGATGTTTTTCTCACTCCTACTAGTGAATGTAATGTAACACACACCCATACAATGCGCACCACCCCGTGATGTTTTTCTCACTCCTACTAGTGAATGTAATGTAACACACACCCATACAATGCGCACCACCCCGTGATGTTTTTCTCACTCCTACTAGTGAATGTAATGTAACACACACCCATACAATGCGCACCACCCCGTGATGTTTTTCTCACTCCTACTAGTGAATGTAATGTAACACACACCCATACAATGCGCACCACCCCGTGATGTTTTTCTCACTCCTACTAGTGAATGTAATGTAACACACACCCATACAATGCGCACCACCCCGTGATGTTTTTCTCACTCCTACTAGTGAATAGAATGTAACACACACCCATACAATGCGCACCACCGCGTGATGTTTTTCTCACTCCTACTAGTGAATCTAATGTAACACACACCCATACAATGCGCACCACCGCGAGATGTGTTTCTCACTCCTACTAGTGAATGTAATGTAACACACAATCATACAATGCGCACCACCCCGTGATGTTTTTCTCACTCCTAGTAGTGAATGCAATGTAACACACACCCATACAATGCGCACCACCCCGTGATCTTTTGCTCACTCCTACTAGTGAATGTAATGTAACACACACCCATACAATGCGCACCACCCCGTGATGTTTTTCTCACTCCTACTAGTGAATGTAATGTAACACACACCCATACAATGCGCACCACCCCATGATGTTTTTGTCACTCCTACTAGTGAATCTAATGTAACACACACCCATACAATGCGCACCACCCCGTGATGTTTTTCTCACTCCTACTAGTGAATGTAATGTAACACACACCCATACAATGCGCACCACCCCGTGATGTTTTTCTCACTCCTATTAGTAAATGTAATGTAACACATACACCGATACAATGCGCACCACCCCGTGATGTTTTTCTCACTCCTACTAGTGAATCTAATGTAGCACACACCCATACAATGCGCACCACCCCGCGATGTTTTTCAGAAACCTATCCTACATTGCCACTGCATGTTCCCTGACCTCCCCATGCTGACCACCCCGCAGTGTTTTTCTCCATCCTACATTGCCACTCACTGCCTATCCTAATTCAGACCCTCCGATTCACACCACCCCGTGATGTTTTTCTCACTCCTAGTAGTGAATGTAATGTAATACACACCCATACAATGCGCACCACCCCGTGATGTTTTTCTCACTCCTACTAGTGAATGTAATGTAACACACACCCATAAAATGCGCACCACCCCATGATGTTTTTCTCACTCCTACTAGTGAATGTAATGTAACACACACCCATACAATGCACACCACCCCGTGATGTTATTCTCACTCCTACTAGTTAATGTAACACACACCCATACAATGCGCACCACCTCGTGATGTTTTTCTCACTCCTATTAGAGAATGTAATGTAACACACACCCATACAATGCGCACCACCCCGTGATGTTTTTCTCACTCCTACTAGTGAATCTAATGTAGCACACACCCATACAATGCGCACCACCCCGCGATGTTTTTCAGAAACCTATCCTACATTGCCACTGCATGTTCCCTGACCTCCCCATGCTGACCACCCCGCAGTGTTTTTCTCCATCCTACATTGCCACTCACTGCCTATCCTAATTCAGACACTCCGATTCACACCACCCCGTGATGTTTTTCTCACTCCTACTAGTGAATGTAATGTAACACACACCCATACAATGCGCACCACCCCATGAGGTTTTTCTCACTCCTACTAGTGAATGTAATGTAACACACACCCATACAATGCGCACCACCGCGTGATGTTTTTCTCACTCCTACTAGTGAATCTAAAGTAACACACACCCATACAATGCGCACCACCCCGCGATGTTTTTCAGAAACCTATCCTACATTGCCACTGCACGTTCCCTGACCTCCCCATGCTGACAAAACCGCGGGGCTTTTCTCCATCCTACATTGCCACTCTCTGCCTATCCTAATTCAGACCCTCTGATTCACACCACACCGTGATGTTTTTCTCACTCCTACTAGTGAATGTAATGTAACACACACACATACAATGCGCACCACCCAGTGATGTTTTTCTCACTACTACTAGTGAATCTAATGTAACACACACCCATACAATGCGCACCACCCCGTGATGTTTTTCTCACTCCTACTAGTGAATGTAATGTAACACACACCCATACAATGCGCACCACCCCGTGATGTTTTTCTCACTCCTACTAGTGAATGTAATGTAACGCACACCCATACAATGCGCAACACCCCGTGAGGTTTTCTCACTCCTACTAGTGAATGTAATGTAAGACACACCAATACAATGCGCACCACCCCGTGATGTTTTTCTCACTCCTACTAGTGAATGTAATGTAACACACACCCATACAATGCGCACCACCCCGCGATGTTTTTCAGAAACCTATCCTACATTGCCACTGCATGTTCCCTGACCTCCCCATGCTGACAACCCCGCGGTGCTTTTCTCCATCCTACATTGCCACTCACTGTCTATCCTAAGTCAGGCCCTCTGATTCACACCACCTCGTGATGTTTTTCTCACTCCTACTAGTGAATGTAATGTAACACACACCCATACAATGCGCACCACCCCGTGATGTTTTTCTCACTCCTACTAGTGAATGTAATGTAGCACACACCCATACAATGCGCACCACCCCGTGATTTTTTTCTCACTCCTCCTAGTGAATGTAATGTAACACACACCCGTACAATGCGCACCACCCCATGATGTTTTTCTCACTCCTACTAGTGAATGTAATGTAACACACACCCATACAATGCGCACCACCCCGTGATGTTTTTCTCACTCCTACTAGTGAATGTAATGTAACACACACGCATACAATGCGCACCACCCCGTGATGTTTTTCTCACTCCTACTAGTGAATGTAATGTAACACACACCCATACAATGTGCACCACCCCGTGATGTTTTTCTCACTCCTCCTAGTGAATCTAATGTAACACACACCGATACAATGCGCACCACCCCGTGATGTTTTTCTCACTCCTACTAGTGAATCTAATGTAACACACCCATACAATGCGCACCACCCCGTGATGTTTTTTTCACTCCTACTAGTGAATGTAATGTAACACACACCCATACAATGCGCACCACCCCGTGATGTTTTTCTCACTCCTACTAGTGAATCTCATGTAACACACACCCATACAATGCGCACCACCCCGTGATGTTTTTCTCACTCCTACTAGTGAATGTAATGTAACACACACCCATACAATGCGCACCACCCCGTGATGTTTTTCTCACTCCTATTAGTGAATGTAAAGTAACACACACCGATACAATGCGCACCACCCCGTGATGTTTTTCTCACTCCTTCTAGTGAATGTAATGTAACACACACCCATACAATGCGCACCACCCCGAGATGTTTTTCTCACTCCTACTAGTGAATCTAATGTAACACACACCCATACAATGCGCACCACCGCGCGATGTTTTTCATAAACCTATCCTACATTGCCACTGCATGTTCCCTGACCTCCCCATGCTCACCACCCCGCAGTGTTTTTCTCCATCCTACATTGCCACTCACTGCCAATTCTAATTCAGACCTTCCGATTCACACCACCCCGTGATGTTTTTCTCACTCCTACTAGTGAATGTAATGTAACACACACCCATACAATGCGCACCACCCAGTGATGTTTTTCTCACTCTTACTAGTGAATGTAATGTAACACACACCCATAAAAGGCGCACCACCCTGTGATGTTTTTCTCACTCCTACTAGTGAATGTAATGTAACACACCCCCATACAATGCGCAACACCCCGTGATGTTTTTCTCACTCCTACTAGTGAATGTAATGTAACACACACCATACAATGCGCACCACCCCGTGATGTTTTTCTCCACTCCTACCAGTGAATGTAATGTAACACACACACATACAATGCGCACCACCCTGTGATGTTTTTCTCACTCCTATTAGTGAATGTAATGTAACACACACCCATACAATGCGCACCACCACGTGATGTTTTTCTCACTCCTACTAGTGAATCTAAAGTAACACACACCCATACAATGCGCACCAACCCGCGATGTTTTTCAGAAACCTATCCTACATTGCCACTGCATGTTCCCTGACCTCCCCATGCTGACAAACCCGCGGTGCTTTTCTCCATCCTACATTGCCACTCACTGCCTATCCTAATTCAGAACCTCTGATTCACACCACCCCGTGATGTTTTTCTCACTCCTACTAGTGAATGTAATGTAACACACACCCATACAATGCCCACCACCCAGTGATGTTTTTCTCACTCCTACTAGTGAATCTAATGTAACACACACCCATACAATGCGCACCACCCCGTGATGTTTTTCTCACTCCTACTAGTGAGTGTAATGTAACACACACCCATACAATGCGCACCACCCCGTGATGTTTTTCTCACTCCTACTAGTGTATGTAATGTAACACACACCCATACAATGCGCACCACCCCGTGATGTTTTCTCACTCCTACTAGTGAATGTAATGTAACACACACCAATACAATGCGCACCACCCCGTGATGTTTTTCTCACTCCTACTAGTGAATGTAATGTAACACACACCCATACAATGCGCACCACTCCGTGATGTTTTTCTCACTCCTACTAGGGAATGTAATGTAACACACACCCATACAATGCGCACCACCCCGTGATGTTTTTCTCACTCCTACTAGTGAAAGTAATGTAACACACACCCATACAATGCGCACCACCACGTGATGTTTTTCTCACTCCTACTAGTGAATCTAATGTAACACACACCCATACAATGCGCACCACCCCGTGATGTTTTTCTCACTCCTACTAGTGAATCTAATGTAACACACACCCATACAATGCGCACCACCCCGTGATGTTTTTCTCACTCCTACTAGTGAATGTAATGTAACACACACCCATACAATGCGCACCACCCCGTGATGTTTTTCTCACTCCTAGTAGTGAATGTAATGTAACACAAAACCATACAATGCGCACCACCCCGTGATGTTCTTCTCACTCCTACTAGTGAATGTAATGTAACACACACCCATACAATGCGCAACACCCCGTGATGTTTTTCAGAAACCTATCCTACATTGCCACTGCATGTTCCGTGACCTCCCCATGCTGACCAACCCGCAGTGCTTTTCTCCATCCTACATTGCCACTAACTGCCTATCCTAATTCAGACCCTCCGATTCACACCACCCCGTGATGTTTTTCTCAGTCCTACTAGTGAATGTAATGTAACACACACCCATACAATGCGCACCACCCCGTGATGTTTTTCTCACTCCTAGTAGTGAGTGTAATGTGACCCACACCCATACAATGCGCACCACCCCGTGATGTTTTTCTCACTCCTACTAGTGAATGTAATGTAACACACACCCATACAATGCGCACCACCCCGTGATGTTTTTCTCACTCCTACTAGTGAATGTAATGTAACGCACACCCATACAATGCGCAACACCCCGTGATGTTTTCTCACTCCTACTAGTGAATGTAATGTAACACACACCAATACAATGCGCACCACCCCGTGATGTTTTTCTCACTCCTACTAGTGAATGTAATGTAACACACACCCATACAATGCGCACCACCCCGCGATGTTTTTCAGAAACCTATCCTACATTGCCACTGCATGTTCCCTGACCTCCCCATGCTGACAACCCCGCGGTGCTTTTCTCCATCCTACATTGCCACTCACTGCCTATCCTAAGTCAGGCCCTCTGATTCACACCACCTCGTGATGTTTTTCTCACTCCTACTAGTGAATGTAATGTAACACACACCCATACAATGCGCACCACCCCGTGATGTTTTTCTCACTCCTACTAGTGAATGTAATGTAGCACACACCCATACAGTGCGCACCACCCCGTGATTTTTTTCTCACTCCTCCTAGTGAATGTAATGTAACACACACCCGTACAATGTGCACCACCCCATGATGTTTTTCTCACTCCTACTAGTGAATGTAATGTAACACACACCCATACAATGCGCACCACCCCGTGATGTTTTTCTCACTCCTACTAGTGAATGTAATGTAACACACACGCATACAATGCGCACCACCCCGTGATGTTTTTCTCACTCCTACTAGTGAATGTAATGTAACACACACCCATACAATGTGCACCACCCCGTGATGTTTTTCTCACTCCTCCTAGTGAATCTAATGTAACACACACCGATACAATGCGCACCACCCCGTGATGTTTTTCTCACTCCTACTAGTGAATCTAATGTAACACACACCCATACAATGCGCACCACCCCGTGATGTTTTTTTCACTCCTACTAGTGAATGTAATGTAACACACACCCATACAATGCGCACCACCCCGTGATGTTTTTCTCACTCCTACTAGTGAATCTCATGTAACACACACCCATACAATGCGCACCACCCCGTGAGGTTTTTCTCACTCCTACTAGTGAATGTAATGTAACACACACCCATACAATGCGCACCACCCCGTGATATTTTTCTCACTCCTACTAGTGAATCTAATGTAACACACACCCATACAATGCGCACCACCCCGTGATGTTTTTCTCACTCCTACTAGTGAATGTAATGTAACACACACCCATACAATGCGCACCACCCCGTGATGTTTTTCTCACTCCTATTAGTGAATGTAAAGTAACACACACCGATACAATGCGCACCACCCCGTGATGTTTTTCTCACTCCTTCTAGTGAATGTAATGTAACACACACCCATAAAATGCGCACCACCCCGCGATGTTTTTCTCACTCCTACTAGTGAATCTAATGTAACACACACCCATACAATGCGCACCACCGCGCGATGTTTTTCAGAAACCTATCCTACATTGCCACTGCATGTTCCCTGACCTCCCCATGCTCACCACCCCGCAGTGTTTTTCTCCATCCTACATTGCCACTCACTGCCTATCCTAATTCAGACCTTCCGATTCACACCACCCCGTGATGTTTTTCTCACTCCTACTAGTGAATGTAATGTAACACACACCCATACAATGCGCACCACCCAGTGATGTTTTTCTCACTCTTACTAGTGAATGTAATGTAACACACACCCATAAAAGGCGCACCACCCTGTGATGTTTTTCTCACTCCTACTAGTGAATGTAATGTAACACACCCCCATACAATGCGCACCACCCCGTGATGTTTTTCTCACTCCTACTAGTGAATGTAATGTAACACACACCCATACAATGCGCACCACCCCGTGATGTTTTTCTCACTCCTACCAGTGAATGTAATGTAACACACACACATACAATGCGCACCACCCTGTGATGTTTTTCTCACTCCTATTAGTGAATGTAATGTAACACACACCCATACAATGCGCACCACCACGTGATGTTTTTCTCACTCCTACTAGTGAATCTAAAGTAACACACACCCATACAATGCGCACCAACCCGCGATGTTTTTCAGAAACCTATCCTACATTGCCATTGCATGTTCCCTGACCTCCCCATGCTGACAAACCCGCGGTGCTTTTCTCCATCCTACATTGCCACTCACTGCCTATCCTAATTCAGAACCTCTGATTCACACCACCCCGTGATGTTTTTCTCACTCCTACTAGTGAATGTAATGTAACACACACCCATACAATGCGCACCACCCAGTGATGTTTTTCTCACTCCTACTAGTGAATCTAATGTAACACACACCCATACAATGCGCACCACCCCGTGATGTTTTTCTCACTCCTACTAGTGAGTGTAATGTAACACACACCCATACAATGCGCACCACCCCGTGATGTTTTTCTCACTCCTACTAGTGAATGTAATGTAACACACACCCATACAATGCGCACCACCCCGTGATGTTTTCTCACTCCTACTAGTGAATGTAATGTAACACACACCAATACAATGCGCACCACCCCGTGATGTTTTTGTCACTCCTACTAGTGAATGTAATGTAACACACACCCATACAATGCGCACCACTCCGTGATGTTTTTCTCACTCCTACTAGGGAATGTAATGTAACACACACCCATACAATGCGCACCACCCCGTGATGTTTTTCTCACTCCTACTAGTGAAAGTAATGTAACACACACCCATACAATGCGCACCACCACGTGATGTTTTCTCACTCCTACTAGTGAATCTAATGTAACACACACCCATACAATGCGCACCACCCCGTGATGTTTTTCTCACTCCTACTAGTGAATCTAATGTAACACACACCCATACAATGCGCACCACCCCGTGATGTTTTTCTCACTCCTACTAGTGAATGTAATGTAACACACACCCATACAATGCGCACCACCCCGTGATGTTTTTCTCACTCCTAGTAGTGAATGTAATGTAACACAAAACCATACAATGCGCACCACCCCGTGATGTTCTTCTCACTCCTACTAGTGAATGTAATGTAACACACACCCATACAATGCACACCACCCCGTGATGTTTTTCAGAAACCTATCCTACATTGCCACTGCATGTTCCGTGACCTCCCCATGCTGACCACCCCGCAGTGCTTTTCTCCATCCTACATTGCCACTAACTGCCTATCCTAATTCAGACCCTCCGATTCACACCACCCCGTGATGTTTTTCTCAGTCCTACTAGTGAATGTAATGTAACACACACCCATACAATGCGCACCACCCCGTGATGTTTTTCTCACTCCTAGTAGTGAGTGTAATGTGACCCACACCCATACAATGCGCACCACCCCGTGATGTTTTTCTCACTCCTACTAGTGAATGTAATGTAACACACACCCATACAATGCGCACCACCCCGTGATGTTTTTCTCACTCCTACTAGTGAATGTAATGTAACTCACACCCATACAATGCGCACCACCCCGCGATGTTTTTCAGAAACCTATCCTACATTGCCACTGCATGTTCCCTGACCTCCCCTTGCTGACCACCCCGCGGGGCGTTTCTCCATCCTACATTGCAACGCAGTGCCTATCCTATTTCAGACCCTCCGATTCACACCACCCCGTGATGTTTTTCTCACTCCTACTAGTGAATGTAATGTAACACACACCCATACAATGCGCACCACCCCGTGATTTTTTTCTCACTCCTACTAGTGAATGTAATGTAACACACACCCATACAATGCGCACCACCCCATGATGTTTTTCTCACTCCTACTAGTGAATCTAATGTAACACACACCCATACAATGCGCACCACCCCGTGATGTTTTTCTCACTCCTACTAGTGAATGTAATGTAACACACACCCATACAATGCGCCCCACCCGGTGATGTTTTTTCACTCCTACTAGTGAATCTAATGTAACACACACCCATACAATGCGCACCACCCCGTGATGTTTTTCTCACTCCTACTAGTGAATCTAATGTAACACACATCCATACAATGCGCACCACCACGTGATGTTTTTCTCACTCCTACTAGTGAATGTAATGTAACACACACCCATACAATACGCACCACCCCGTGATGTTTTTCTCACTCCTACTAGTGAATCTAATGTAACACACACCCATACAATGCGCACCACTCCGTGATGTTTTTCTCACTCCTACTAGTGAATCTAATGTAACACACACCCATACAATGCGCACCACCCCGCGATATTTTTCAGAAACCTATCCTACATTGCCACTGCATGTTCCCTGACCTCCCCATGCTCACCACCCCGCAGTGTTTTTCTCCATCCTACATTGCCACTCACTGCCTATCCTAATTCAGACCCTCCGATTCACACCACCCCGTGATGTTTTTCTCACTCCTACTAGTGAATGTAATGTGACACACACCCATACAATGCGCACCACCCAGTGATGTTTTTCTCACTCTTACTAGTGAATGTAATGTAACACACACCCATAAAAGGCGCACCACCCCGTGATGTTTTTCTCACTCCTACTAGTGAATGTAATGTAACACACACCCATACAATGCGCACCACCCCGTGATGTTTTTCTCACTCCTACTAGTGAATGTAATGTAACACACACCCATACAATGCGCACCACCCCGTGATGTTTTTCTCACTCCTACTAGTGAATGTAATGTAACACACACACATACAATGCGCACCACCCTGTGATGTTTTTCTCACTCCTATTAGTGAATGTAATGTAACACACACCCATACAATGCGCACCACCGCGTAATGTTTCTCTCACTCCTACTAGTGAATCTAAAGTAACACACACCCATACAATGCGCACCACCCCGCGATGTTTTTCAGAAACCTATCCTACATTGCCACTGCATGTTCCCTGACCTCCCCATGCTGACAAACCCGCGGTGCTTTTCTCCATCCTACATTGCCACTCACTGCCTATCCTAATTCAGAACCTCTGATTCACACCACCCCGTGATGTTTTTCTCACTCCTACTAGTGAATGTAATGTAACACACACCCATACAATGCGCACCACCCAGTGATGTTTTTCTCACTACTACTAGTGAATCTAATGTAACACACACCCATACAATGCGCACCACCCCGTGATGTTTTTCTCACTCCTACTAGTGAGTGTAATGTAACACACACCCGTACAATGCGCACCACCCCGTGATGTTTTTCTCACTCCTACTAGTGAATGTAATGTAACACACACCCATACAATGCGCACCGCCCCGTGATGTTTTCTCACTCCTACTAGTGAATGTAATGTAACACACACCAATACAATGCGCACCACCCCGTGATGTTTTTCTCACTCCTACTAGTGAATGTAATGTAACACACACCCATACAATGCGCACCACCCCGTGATGTTTTTCTCACTCCTACTAGTGAATCTAACGTAACACACACCCATACAATGCGCACCACCCCGTGATGTTTTTCTCACTCCTACTAGTGAAAGTAATGTAACACACACCCATACAATGCGCACCACCACGTGATGTTTTTCTCACTCCTACTAGTGAATCTAATGTAACACACACCCATACAATGCGCACCACCCCGTGATGTTTTTCTCACTCCTACTAGTGAATCTAATGTAACACACACCCATACAATGCGCACCACCCCGTGATGTTTTTCTCACTCCTACTAGTGAATGTAATGTAACACACACCCATACAATGCGCACCACCCCGTGATGTTTTTCTCACTCCTAGTAGTGAATGTAATGTAACACAAAACCATACAATGCGCACCACCCCGTGATGTTCTTCTCACTCCTACTAGTGAATGTAATGTAACACACACCCATACAATGCGCACCACCCCGTGATGTTTTTCTCACTCCTACTTGTGAATGTAATGTAACACACACCCATACAATGCGCACCACCCCGTGATGTTTTTCTCACTCCTAGTAGTGAGTGTAATGTGACCCACACCCATACAATGCGCACCACCCCGTGATGTTTTTCTCACTCCTACTAGTGAATGTAATGTAACACACACCCATACAATGCGCACCACCCCGTGATGTTTTTCTCACTCCTACTAGTGAATGTAATGTAACTCACACCCATACAATGCGCACCACCCCGCGATGTTTTTCAGAAACCTATCCTACATTGCCACTGCATGTTCCCTGACCTCCCCTTGCTGACCACCCCGCGGGGCGTTTCTCCATCCTACATTTCCACGCACTGCCTATCCTAATTCAGACCCTCTGATTCACACCACCCCGTGATGTTTTTCTCACTCCTACTAGTGAATGTAATGTAACACACACCCATACAATGCGCACCACCCCGTAATTTTTTTCTCACTCCTACTAGTGAATGAAATGTAACACACACCCATACAATGCGCACCACCCCATGATGTTTTTCTCACTCCTACTAGTGAATCTAATGTAACACACACCCATACAATGCGCACCACCCCGTGATGTTTTTCTCACTCCTACTAGTGAATGTAATGTAACACACACCCATACAATGCGCACCACCCGGTGATGTTTTTTCACTCCTACTAGTGAATCTAATGTAACACACACCCATACAATGTGCACCACCCCGTGATGTTTTTCTCACTCCTACTAGTGAATCTAATGTAACACACATCCATACAATGCGCACCACCACGTGATGTTTTTCTCACTCCTACTAGTGAATGTAATGTAACACACACCCATACAATACGCACCACCCCGTGATGTTTTTCTCACTCCTACTAGTGAATCTAATGTAACACACACCCATACAATGCGCACCACTCCGTGATGTTTTTCTCACTCCTACTAGTGAATCTAATGTAACACACACCCATACAATGCGCACCACCCCGCGATGTTTTTCAGAAACCTATCCTACATTGCCACTGCATGTTCCCTGACCTCCCCATGCTCACCACCCCGCTCTGTTTTTCTCCATCCTACATTGCCACTCACTGCCTATCCTAATTCAGACCCTCCGATTCACACCACCCCGTGATGTTTTTCTCACTCCTACTAGTGAATGTAATGTGACACACACCCATACAATGCGCACCACCCCGTGATGTTTTTCTCACTCCTACTAGTGAATGTAATGTAACACACACCCATACAATGCGCACCACCCCGTGATGTTTTTCTCACTCCTACTAGTGAATGTAATGTAACACACACACATACAATGCGCACCACCCTGTGATGTTTTTCTCACTCCTATTAGTGAATGTAATGTAACACACACCCATACAATGCGCACCACCGCGTAATGTTTTTCTCACTCCTACTAGTGAATCTAAAGTAACACACACCCATACAATGCGCACCACCCCGCGATGTTTTTCAGAAACCTATCCTACATTGCCACTGCATGTTCCCTGACCTCCCCATGCTGACAAACCCGCGGTGCTTTTCTCCATCCTACATTGCCACTCACTGCCTATCCTAATTCAGAACCTCTGATTCACACCACCCCGTGATGTTTTTCTCACTCCTACTAGTGAATGTAATAACAACAACACCCATACAATGCGCACCACCCAGTGATGTTTTTCCTCACTACTACTAGTGAATCTAATGTAAACACACACCCATACAATGCGCACCACCCCGTGATGTTTTCTCACTCCTACTAGTGAGTGTAATGTAACACACACCCATACAATGCGCACCACCCGTGATGTTTTTCTCACTCCTACTAGTGAATGTAATGTAACACACACCCATACAATGCGCACCACCCGTGATGTTTTTCTCACTCCTACTAGTGAATGTAATGTAACACACACCAATACAATGCGCACCACCCCGTGATGTTTTTCTCACCTCCTACTAGTGAATGTAATGTAACACAACCCATACAATGCGCACCACCCCGTGATGTTTTTCTCACTCCTACTAGTGAATCTAATGTAAACACACACCCATACAATGCGCACCACTCCGTGATGTTTTTCTCACTCCTACTAGGGAATGTAATGTAACACACACCCATACAATGCGCACCACCCCGTGATGTTTTTCTCACTCCTACTAGTGAAAGTATTGTAACACACACCCATACAATGCGCACCACCACGTGATGTTTTTCTCACTCCTACTAGTGAATCTAATGTAACACACACCCATACAATGCGCACCACCCCCGTGATGTTTTTCTCACTCCTACTAGTGAATCTAATGTACACACACACCCATACAATGCGCACCACCCCGTGATGTTTTTCTCACTCCTACTAGTGAATGTAATGTAACACACACCCATACAATGCGCACCACCCCGTGATGTTTTTCTCACTCCTAGTAGTGAATGTAATGTAACACAAACCATACAATGCGCACCACCCCGTGATGTTCTTCTCACTCCTACTAGTGAATGTAATGTAACACACACCCATACAATGCGCACCACCCCGTGATGTTTTTCTCACTCCTCCTTGTGAATGTAATGTAACACACACCCATACAATGCGCACCACCCCGTGATGTTTTTCTCACTCCTAGTAGTGAGTGTAATGTGACCCACACCCATACAATGCGCACCACCCCGTGATGTTTTTCTCACTCCTACTAGTGAATGTAATGTAACACACACCCATACAATGCGCACCACCCCGTGATGTTTTTCTCACTCCTACTAGTGAATGTAATGTAACTCACACCCATACAATGCGCACCACCCCGCGATGTTTTTCAGAAACCTATCCTACATTGCCACTGCATGTTCCCTGACCTCCCCTTGCTGACCACCCCGCGGGGCCTTTCTCCATCCTACATTGCCACGCACTGCCTATCCTAATTCAGACCCTCCGATTCACACCACCCCGTGATGTTTTTCTCACTCCTACTAGTGAATGTAGTGTAACACACACCCATACAATGCGCACCACCCCGTGATTTTTTTCTCACTCCTACTAGTGAATGTAATGTAACACACACCCATACAATGCGCACCACCCCATGATGTTTTTCTCACTCCTACTAGTGAATCTAATGTAACACACAGCCATACAATGCGCACCACCCCGTGATGTTTTTCTCACTCCTACTAGTGAATGTAATGTAACACACACCCATACAATGCGCACCACCCGGTGATGTTTTTTCACTCCTACTAGTGAATCTAATGTAACACACACAAATACAATGCGCACCACCCCGTGATGTTTTTCTCACTCCTACTAGTGAATCTAATGTAACACACATCCATACAATGCGCACCACCACGTGATGTTTTTCTCACTCCTACTAGTGAATGTAATGTAACACACACCCATACAATACGCACCACCCCGTGATGTTTTTCTCACTCCTACTAGTGAATCTAATGTAACACACACCCATACAATGCGCACCACTCCGTGATGATTTTCTCACTCCTACTAGTGAATCTAATGTAACACACACCCATACAATGCGCACCACCCCGTGATGTTTTTCTCACTCTAACTAGTGAATCTAATGTAACACACACCCATACAATGCGCACCACCCCGTGATGTTTTTCTCACTCCTACTAGTGAATGTAATGTAACACACACCCATACACTGCGCACCACCCCGTGATGTTTTTCTCACTCCTACTAGTGAATGTAATGTAACACACACCCATACAATGCGCACCACCCCGTGATGTTTTTCTCACTCCTACTAGTGAATGTAATGTAACACACACCCATACAATGCGCACCACCCCGTGATGTTTTTCTCACTCCTACTAGTGAATGTAATGTAACACACACCCATACAATGCGCACCACCCCGTGATGTTTTTCTCACTCCTACTAGTGAATGTAATGTAACACACACCCATACAATGCGCACCACCCCGTGATGTTTTTCTCACTCCTACTAGTGAATGTAATGTAACACACACCCATACAATGCGCACCACCCCGCGATGTTTTTCAGAAACCTATCCTACATTGCCACTGCATGTTCCCTGACCTCCCCATGCTGACCACCCTGCGGTGCTTTTCTCCATCTTACATTGCCACTCATTGCCTATCCTAATTCAGCCCCTCCGATTCATACCACCCCGTGATGTTTTTCTCACTCCTACTAGTGAATGTAATGTAACACACACCCATACAATGCGCACCACCCCGTGATGTTTTTGTCACTCCTACTAGTGAATGTAATGTAACACACACCCATACAATGCGCACCACCCCGTGATGTTTTTCTCACTCCTAATAGTGAATGTAATGTAACACACACCCATACAATGCGCACCACCCCGTGATGTTTTTCTCACTCCTACTAGTGAATGTAATGTAACACACACCCATACAATGCGCACCACCCCGTGATGTTTTTCTCACTCCTAATAGTGAATGTAATGTAACACACACCCATACAATGCGCACCACCCCGTGATGTTTTTCTCACTCCTACTAGTGAATCTAATGTAACACACACCCATACAATGCGCACCACCCCGCGATGTTTTTCAGAAACCTATCCTACATTGCCACTGCACGTTCCCTGACCTCCACATGCTGACCACCCCGCGGTACTTTTCTCCATCCTACATTGCCACTCACTGCCTATCCTAATTCAGACCCTCCGATTCACACCACCCCGTGATGTTTTTCTGACTCCTACCAGTGAATGTAATGTAACACACACCCATCCAATGCGCACCACCCCGTGATGTTTTTCTCACTCCTCCTAGTGAATGTAATGTAACACACACCCATACAATGCGCACCACCCCGTGATGTTTTTCTCACTGCTACTAGTGAATGTAATGTAACACACACCCATACAATGCGCACCACCCCGTGATGTTTTTCTCACTCCTACTAGTGAATATAATGTAACACACACCCATACAACGCGCACCACCCCGTGATGTTTTTCTCACTCCTACTAGTGAATGTAATGTAACACACACCCATACAATGCGCACCACCCCGTGATGTTTTTCTCACTCCTACTAGTGAATCTAATGTAACACACACCCAAACAACGCGCACCACCCCGTGATGTTTTTCTCACTCCTACTAGTGAATGTAATGTTACACACACCCATACACTGCGCACCACCCCGTGATGTTTTTCTCACTCCTACTAGTGAATGTAATGTAACACACACCCATACAATGCGCACCACCCCGTGATGTTTTTCTCACTCCTACTAGTGAATGTAATGTAACACACACCCATACAATGCGCACCACCCCGTGATGTTTTTCTCACTCCTACTAGTGAATGTAATGTAACACACACCCATACAATGCGCACCACCCCGTGATGTTTTTCTCACTCCTACTAGTGAATGTAATGTAACACACACCCATACAATGCGCACCACCCCGTGATGTTTTTCTCACTCCTACTAGTGAATGTAATGTAACACACACCCATACAATGCGCACCACCCCGCGATGTTTTTCAGAAACCTATCTTACATTGCCACTGCATGTTCCCTGACCTCCCCATGCTGACCACCCCGCGGTGCTTTTCTCCATCTTACATTGCCACTCATTGCCTATCCTAATTCAGACCCTCCGATTCACACCACCCCGTGATGTTTTTCTCACTCCTACTAGTGAATGTAATGTAACACACACCCATACAATGCGCACCACCCCGTGATGTTTTTGTCACTCCTACTAGTGAATGTAATGTAACACACACCCATACAATGCACACCACCCCGTGATGTTTTTCTCACTCCTAATAGTGAATGTAATGTAACACACACCCATACAATGCGCACCACCCCGTGATGTTTTTCTCACTCCTACTAGTGAATGTAATGTAACACACACCCATACAATGCGCACCACCCCGTGATGTTTTTCTCACTCCTACTAGTGAATGTAATGTAACACACACCCATACAATGCGCACCACCCCGTGATGTTTTTCTCACTCCTACTAGTGAATCTAATGTAACACACACCCATACAATGCGCACCACCCCGCGATGTTTTTCAGAAACCTATCCTACATTGCCACTGCACGTTCCCTGACCTCCCCATGCTGACCACCCCGCGGTACTTTTCTCCATCCTACATTGCCACTCACTGCCTATCCTAATTCAGACCCTCCGATTCACACCACCCCGTGATGTTTTTCTGACTCCTACCAGTGAATGTAATGTAACACACACCCATCCAATGCGCACCACCCCGTGATGTTTTTCTCACTCCTCCTAGTGAATGTAATGTAACACACACCCATACAATGCGCACGACCCCGTGATGTTTTTCTCACTGCTACTAGTGAATGTAATGTAACACACACCCATACAATGCGCACCACCCCGTGATGTTTTTCTCACTCCTACTAGTGAATGTAATGTAACACACACCCATACAATGCGCACCACCCCGTGATGTTTTTCTCACTCCTACTAGTGAATGTAATGTAACACACACCCATACAATGCGCACCACCCCGTGATGTTTTTCTCACTCCTACTAGTGAATCTAATGTAACACACACCCAAACAATGCGCACCACCCCGTGATGTTTTTCTCACTCCTACTAGTGAATGTAATGTAACACACACCCATACAATGCGCACCACCCCGTGATGTTTTTCTCACTCCTACTAGTGCATGTAATGTAACACACACCCATACAATGCGCACCACCCCGTGATGTTTTTCTCACTCCTACTAGTGAATGTAATGTAGCACACACCCATACAATGCGCACCACCCCGTGATTTTTTTCTCACTCCTCCTAGTGAATGTAATGTAACACACACCCGTAAAATGCGCACCACCCCATGATGTTTTTCTCACTCCTACTAGTGAATGTAATGTAACACACACCCATACAATGCGCACCACCACGTGATGTTTTTCTCACTCCTACTAGTGAATGTAATGTAACACACACGCATACAATGCGCACCACCCCGTGATGTTTTTCTCACTCCTACTAGTGAATGTAATGTAACACACACCCATACAATGTGCACCACCCCGTGATGTTTTTCTCACTCCTCCTAGTGAATCTAATGTAACACACACCGATACAATGCGCACCACCCCGTGATGTTTTTCTCACTCCTACTAGTGAATCTAATGTAACACACACCCATACAATGCGCACCACCCCGTGATGTTTTTTTCACTCCTACTAGTGAATGTAATGTAACACACACCCATACAATGCGCACCACCCCGTGATGTTTTTCTCACTCCTACTAGTGAATCTCATGTAACACACACCCATACAATGCGCACCACCCCGTGATGTTTTTCTCACTCCTACTAGTGAATGTAATGTAACACACACCCATACAATGCGCACCACCCCGTGATGTTTTTCTCACTCCTATTAGTGAATGTAAAGTAACACACACCGATACAATGCGCACCACCCCGTGATGTTTTTCTCACTCCTTCTAGTGAATGTAATGTAACACACTCATACAATTCGCACCACCCCGCGATGTTTTTCTCACTCCTACTAGTGAATCTAATGTAACACACACCCATACAATGCGCACCACCACGCGATGTTTTTCATAAACCTATCCTACATTGCCACTGCATGTTCCCTGACCTCCCCATGCTCACCACCCCACAGTGTTTTTCTCCATCCTACATTGCCACTCACTGCCAATTCTAATTCAGACCTTCCGATTCACACCACCCCGTGATGTTTTTCTCACTCCTACTAGTGAATGTAATGTAACACACACCCATACAATGCGCACCACCCAGTGATGTTTTTCTCACTCTTACTAGTGAATGTAATGTAACACACACCCATAAAAGGCGCACCACCCTGTGATGTTTTTCTCACTCCTACTAGTGAATGTAATGTAACACACCCCCATACAATGCGCAACACCCCGTGATGTTTTTCTCACTCCTACTAGTGAATGTAATGTAACACACACCCATACAATGCGCACCACCCCGTGATGTTTTTCTCACTCCTACCAGTGAATGTAATGTAACACACACACATACAATGCGCACCACCCTGTGATGTTTTTCTCACTCCTATTAGTGAATGTAATGTAACACACACCCATACAATGCGCACCACCACGTGATGTTTTTCTCACTCCTACTAGTGAATCTAAAGTAACACACACCCATACAATGCGCACCAACCCGCGATGTTTTTCAGAAACCTATCCTACATTGCCACTGCATGTTCCCTGACCTCCCCATGCTGACAAACCCGCGGTGCTTTTCTCCATCCTACATTGCCACTCACTGCCTATCCTAATTCAGAACCTCTGATTCACACCACCCCGTGATGTTTTTCTCACTCCTACTAGTGAATGTAATGTAACACACACCCATACAATGCGCACCACCCAGTGATGTTTTTCTCACTCCTACTAGTGAATCTAATGTAACACACACCCATACAATGCGCACCACCCCGTGATGTTTTTCTCACTCCTACTAGTGAGTGTAATGTAACACACACCCATACAATGCGCACCACCCCGTGATGTTTTTCTCACTCCTACTAGTGAATGTAATGTAACACACACCCATACAATGCGCACCACCCCGTGATGTTTTCTCACTCCTACTAGTGAATGTAATGTAACACACACCAATACAATGCGCACCACCCCGTGATGTTTTTCTCACTCCTACTAGTGAATGTAATGTAACACACACCCATACAATGCGCACCACTCCGTGATGTTTTTCTCACTCCTACTAGGGAATGTAATGTAACACACACCCATACAATGCGCACCACCCCGTGATGTTTTTCTCACTCCTACTAGTGAAAGTAATGTAACACACACCCATACAATGCGCACCACCACGTGATGTTTTTCTCACTCCTACTAGTGAATCTAATGTAACACACACCCATAAAATGCGCACCACCCCGTGATGTTTTTCTCACTCCTACTAGTGAATCTAATGTAACACACACCCATACAATGCGCACCACCCCGTGATGTTTTTCTCACTCCTACTAGTGAATGTAATGTAACACACACCCATACAATGCGCACCACCCCGTGATGTTTTTCTCACTCCTAGTAGTGAATGTAATGTAACACAAAACCATACAATGCGCACCACCCCGTGATGTTCTTCTCACTCCTACTAGTGAATGTAATGTAACACACACCCATACAATGCGCACCACCCCGTGATGTTTTTCAGAAACCTATCCTACATTGCCACTGCATGTTCCGTGACCTCCCCATGCTGACCAACCCGCAGTGCTTTTCTCCATCCTACATTGCCACTAACTGCCTATCCTAATTCAGACCCTCCGATTCACACCACCCCGTGATGTTTTTCTCAGTCCTACTAGTGAATGTAATGTAACACACACCCATACAATGCGCACCACCCCGTGATGTTTTTCTCACTCCTAGTAGTGAGTGTAATGTGACCCACACCCATACAATGCGCACCACCCCGTGATGTTTTTCTCACTCCTACTAGTGAATGTAATGTAACACACACCCATACAATGCGCACCACCCCGTGATGTTTTTCTCACTCCTACTAGTGAATGTAATGTAACGCACACCCATACAATGCGCAACACCCCGTGATGTTTTCTCACTCCTACTAGTGAATGTAATGTAACACACACCAATACAATGCGCACCACCCCGTGATGTTTTTCTCACTCCTACTAGTGAATGTAATGTAACACACACCCATACAATGCGCACCACCCCGCGATGTTTTTCAGAAACCTATCCTACATTGCCACTGCATGTTCCCTGACCTCCCCATGCTGACAACCCCGCGGTGCTTTTCTCCATCCTACATTGCCACTCACTGCCTATCCTAAGTCAGGCCCTCTGATTCACACCACTTCGTGATGTTTTTCTCACTCCTACTAGTGAATGTAATGTAACACACACCCATACAATGCGCACCACCCCGTGATGTTTTTCTCACTCCTACTAGTGAATGTAATGTAGCACACACCCATACAATGCGCACCACCCCGTGATTTTTTTCTCACTCCTCCTAGTGAATGTAATGTAACACACACCCGTACAATGTGCACCACCCCATGATGTTTTTCTCACTCCTACTAGTGAATGTAATGTAACACACACCCATACAATGCGCACCACCCCGTGATGTTTTTCTCACTCCTACTAGTGAATGTAATGTAACACACACGCATACAATGCGCACCACCCCGTGATGTTTTTCTCACTCCTACTAGTGAATGTAATGTAACACACACCCATACAATGTGCACCACCCCGTGATGTTTTTCTCACTCCTCCTAGTGAATCTAATGTAACACACACCGATACAATGCGCACCACCCCGTGATGTTTTTCTCACTCCCACTAGTGAATCTAATGTAACACACACCCATACAATGCGCACCACCCCGTGATGTTTTTTTCACTCCTACTAGTGAATGTAATGTAACACACACCCATACAATGCGCACCACCCCGTGATGTTTTTCTCACTCCTACTAGTGAATCTCATGTAACACACACCCATACAATGCGCACCACCCCGTGAGGTTTTTCTCACTCCTACTAGTGAATGTAATGTAACACACACCCATACAATGCGCACCACCCCGTGATATTTTTCTCACTCCTACTAGTGAATCTAATGTAACACACACCCATACAATGCGCACCACCCTGTGATGTTTTTCTCACTCCTACTAGTGAATGTAATGTAACACACACCCATACAATGCGCACCACCCCGTGATGTTTTTCTCACTCCTATTAGTGAATGTAAAGTAACACACACCGATACAATGCGCACCACCCCGTGATGTTTTTCTCACTCCTTCTAGTGAATGTAATGTAACACACACCCATACAATGCGCACCACCCCGTGATGTTTTTCTCACTCCTACTAGTGAATCTAATGTAACACACACCCATACAATGCGCACCACCGCGCGATGTTTTTCAGAAACCTATCCTACATTGCCACTGCATGTTCCCTGACCTCCCCATGCTCACCACCCCGCAGTGTTTTTCTCCATCCTACATTGCCACTCACTGCCTATCCTAATTCAGACCTTCCGATTCACACCACCCCGTGATGTTTTTCTCACTCCTACTAGTGAATGTAATGTAACACACACCCATACAATGCGGACCACCCAGTGATGTTTTTCTCACTCTTACTAGTGAATGTAATGTAACACACACCCATAAAAGGCGCACCAACCTGTGATGTTTTTCTCACTCCTACTAGTGAATGTAATGTAACACACCCCCATACAATGCGCACCACCCCGTGATGTTTTTCTCACTCCTACTAGTGAATGTAATGTAACACACACCCATACAATGCGCACCACCCCGTGATGTTTTTCTCACTCCTACCAGTGAATGTAATGTAACACACACACATACAATGCGCACCACCCTGTGATGTTTTTCTCACTCCTATTAGTGAATGTAATGTAACACACACCCATACAATGCGCACCACCACGTGATGTTTTTCTCACTCCTACTAGTGAATCTAAAGTAACACACACCCATACAATGCGCACCAACCCGCGATGTTTTTCAGAAACCTATCCTACATTGCCACTGCATGTTCCCTGACCTCCCCATGCTGACAAACCCGCGGTGCTTTTCTCCATCCTACATTGCCACTCACTGCCTATCCTAATTCAGAACCTCTGATTCACACCACCCCGTGATGTTTTTCTCACTCCTACTAGTGAATGTAATGTAACACACACCCATACAATGCGCACCACCCAGTGATGTTTTTCTCACTCCTACTAGTGAATCTAATGTAACACACACCCATACAATGCGCACCACCCCGTGATGTTTTTCTCACTCCTACTAGTGAGTGTAATGTAACACACACCCATACAATGCGCACCACCCCGTGATGTTTTTCTCACTCCTACTAGTGAATGTAATGTAACACACACCCATACAATGCGCACCACCCCGTGATGTTTTCTCACTCCTACTAGTGAATGTAATGTAACACACACCAATACAATGCGCACCACCCCGTGATGTTTTTCTCACTCCTACTAGTGAATGTAATGTAACACACACCCATACAATGCGCACCACTCCGTGATGTTTTTCTCACTCCTACTAGGGAATGTAATGTAACACACACCCATACAATGCGCACCACTCCGTGATGTTTTTCTCACTCCTACTAGTGAAAGTAATGTAACACACACCCATACAATGCGCACCACCACGTGATGTTTTTCTCACTCCTACTAGTGAATCTAATGTAACACACACCCATACAATGCGCACCACCCCGTGATGTTTTTCTCACTCCTACTAGTGAATCTAATGTAACACACACCCATACAATGCGCACCACCCCGTGATGTTTTTCTCACTCCTACTAGTGAATGTAATGTAACACACACCCATACAATGCGCACCACCCCGTGATGTTTTTCTCACTCCTAGTAGTGAATGTAATGTAACACAAAATCATACAATGCGCACCACCCCGTGATGTTCTTCTCACTCCTACTAGTGAATGTAATGTAACACACACCCATACAATGCACACCACCCCGTGATGTTTTTCAGAAACCTATCCTACATTGCCACTGCATGTTCCGTGACCTCCCCATGCTGACCACCCCGCAGTGCTTTTCTCCATCCTACATTGCCACTAACTGCCTATCCTAATTCAGACCCTCCGATTCACACCACCCCGTGATGTTTTTCTCAATCCTACTAGTGAATGTAATGTAACACACACCCATACAATGCGCACCACCCCGTGATGTTTTTCTCACTCCTAGTAGTGAGTGTAATGTGACCCACACCCATACAATGCGCACCACCCCGTGATGTTTTTCTCACTCCTACTAGTGAATGTAATGTAACACACACCCATACAATGCGCACCACCCCGTGATGTTTTTCTCACTCCTACTAGTGAATGTAATGTAACTCACACCCATACAATGCGCACCACCCCGCGATGTTTTTCAGAAACCTATCCTACATTGCCACTGCATGTTCCCTGACCTCCCCTTGCTGACCACCCCGCGGGGCGTTTCTCCATCCTACATTGCCACGCACTGCCTATCCTAATTCAGACCCTCCGATTCACACCACCCCGTGATGTTTTTCTCACTCCTACTAGTGAATGTAATGTAACACACACCCATACAATGCGCACCACCCCGTGATTTTTTTCTCACTCCTACTAGTGAATGTAATGTAACACACACCAATACAATGCGCACCACCCCATGATGTTTTTCTCACTCCTACTAGTGAATCTAATGTAACACACACCCATACAATGCGCACCACCCCGTGATGTTTTTCTCACTCCTACTAGTGAATGTAATGTAACACACACCCATACAATGCGCACCACCCGGTGATGTTTTTTCACTCCTACTAGTGAATCTAATGTAACACACACCCATACAATGCGCACCACCCCGTGATGTTTTTCTCACTCCTACTAGTGAATCTAATGTAACACACATCCATACAATGCGCACCACCACGTGATGTTTTTCTCACTCCTACTAGTGAATGTAATGTAACACACACCCATACAATACGCACCACCACGTGATGTTTTTCTCACTCCTACTAGTGAATCTAATGTAACACACACCCATACAATGCGCACCACTCCATGATGTTTTTCTCACTCCTACTAGTGAATCTAATGTAACACACACCCATACAATGCGCACCACCCCGCGATATTTTTCAGAAACCTATCCTACATTGCCACTGCATGTTCCCTGACCTCCCCATGCTCACCACCCCGCAGTGTTTTTCTCCATCCTACATTGCCACTCACTGCCTATCCTAATTCAGACCCTCCGATTCACACCACCCCGTGATGTTTTTCTCACTCCTACTAGTGAATGTAATGTGACACACACCCATACAATGCGCACCACCCAGTGATGTTTTTCTCACTCTTACTAGTGAATGTAATGTAACACACACCCATAAAAGGCGCACCACCCCGTGATGTTTTTCTCACTCCTACTAGTGAATGTAATGTAACACACACCCATACAATGCGCACCACCCCGTGATGTTTTTCTCACTCCTACTAGTGAATGTAATGTAACACACACCCATACAATGCGCACCACCCCGTGATGTTTTTCTCACTCCTACTAGTGAATGTAATGTAACACACACACATACAATGCGCACCACCCTGTGATGTTTTTCTCACTCCTATTAGTGAATGTAATGTAACACACACCCATACAATGCGCACCACCGCGTAATGTTTCTCTCACTCCTACTAGTGAATCTAAAGTAACACACACCCATACAATGCGCACCACCCCGCGATGTTTTTCAGAAACCTATTCTACATTGCCACTGCATGTTCCCTGACCTCCCCATGCTGACAAACCCGCGGTGCTTTTCTCCATCCTACATTGCCACTCACTGCCTATCCTAATTCAGAACCTCTGATTCACACCACCCCGTGATGTTTTTCTCACTCCTACTAGTGAATGTAATGTAACACACACCCATACAATGCGCACCACCCAGTGATGTTTTTCTCACTCCTACTAGTGAATCTAATGTAACACACACCCATACAATGCGCACCACCCCGTGATGTTTTTCTCACTCCTACTAGTGAGTGTAATGTAACACACACCCATACAATGCGCACCACCCCGTGATGTTTTTCTCACTCCTACTAGTGAATGTAATGTAACACACACCCATACAATGCGCACCGCCCCGTGATGTTTTCTCACTCCTACTAGTGAATGTAATGTAACACACACCAATACAATGCGCACCACCCCGTGATGTTTTTCTCACTCCTACTAGTGAATGTAATGTAACACACACCCATACAATGCGCACCACCCCGTGATGTTTTTCTCACTCCTACTAGTGAATCTAACGTAACACACACCCATACAATGCGCACCACCCCGTGATGTTTTTCTCACTCCTACTAGTGAAAGTAATGTAACACACACCCATACAATGCGCACCACCACGTGATGTTTTTCTCACTCCTACTAGTGAATCTAATGTAACACACACCCATACAATGCGCACCACCCCGTGATGTTTTTCTCACTCCTACTAGTGAATCTAATGTAACACACACCCATACAATGCGCACCACCCCGTGATGTTTTTCTCACTCCTACTAGTGAATGTAATGTAACACACACCCGTACAATGCGCACCACCCCGTGATGTTTTTCTCACTCCTAGTAGTGAATGTAATGTAACACAAAACCATACAATGCGCACCACCCCGTGATGTTCTTCTCACTCCTACTAGTGAATGTAATGTAACACACACCCATACAATGCGCACCACCCCGTGATGTTTTTCTCACTCCTACTTGTGAATGTAATGTAACACACACCCATACAATGCGCACCACCCCGTGATGTTTTTCTCACTCCTAGTAGTGAGTGTAATGTGACCCACACCCATACAATGCGCACCACCCCGTGATGTTTTTCTCACTCCTACTAGTGAATGTAATGTAACACACACCCATACAATGCACACCACCCCGTGATGTTTTTCTCACTCCTACTAGTGAATGTAATGTAACTCACACCCATACAATGCGCACCACCCCGCGATGTTTTTCAGAAACCTATCCTACATTGCCACTGCATGTTCCCTGACCTCCCCTTGCTGACCACCCCGCGGGGCGTTTCTCCATCCTACATTTCCACGCACTGCCTATCCTAATTCAGACCCTCCGATTCACACCACCCCGTGATGTTTTTCTCACTCCTACTAGTGAATGTAATGTAACACACACCCATACAATGCGCACCACCCCGTAATTTTTTTCTCACTCCTACTAGTGAATGTAATGTAACACACACCCATACAATGCGCACCACCCCATGATGTTTTTCTCACTCCTACTAGTGAATCTAATGTAACACACACCCATACAATGCGCACCACCCCGTGATGTTTTTCTCACTCCTACTAGTGAATGTAATGTAACACACACCCATACAATGCGCACCACCCGGTGATGTTTTTAAACTCCTACTAGTGAATCTAATGTAACACACACCCATACAATGCGCACCACCCCGTGATGTTTTTCTCACTCCTACTAGTGAATCTAATGTAACACACATCCATACAATGCGCACCACCACGTGATGTTTTTCTCACTCCTACTAGTGAATGTAATGTAACACACACCCATACAATACGCACCACCCCGTGATGTTTTTCTCACTCCTACTAGTGAATCTAATGTAACACACACCCATACAATGCGCACCACTCCGTGATGTTTTTCTCACTCCTACTAGTGAATCTAATGTAACACACACCCATACAATGTGCACCACCCCGCGATGTTTTTCAGAAACCTATCCTACATTGCCACTGCATGTTCCCTGACCTCCCCATGCTCACCACCCCGCAGTGTTTTTCTCCATCCTACATTGCCACTCACTGCCTATCCTAATTCAGACCCTCCGATTCACACCACCCCGTGATGTTTTTCTCACTCCTACTAGTGAATGTAATGTGACACACACCCATACAATGCGCACCACCCAGTGATGTTTTTCTCACTCTTACTAGTGAATGTAATGTAACACACACCCATAAAAGGCGCACCACCCCGTGATGTTTTTCTCACTCCTACTAGTGAATGTAATGTAACACACACCCATACAATGCGCACCACCGCGTAATGTTTTTCTCACTCCTACTAGTGAATCTAAAGTAACACACACCCATACAATGCGCACCACCCCGCGATGTTTTTCAGAAACCTATCCTACATTGCCACTGCATGTTCCCTGACCTCCCCATGCTGACAAACCCGCGGTGCTTTTCTCCATCCTACATTGCCACTCACTGCCTATCCTAATTCAGAACCTCTGATTCACACCACCCCATGATGTTTTTCTCACTCCTACTAGTGAATGTAATGTAACACACACCCATACAATGCGCACCACCCAGTGATGTTTTTCTCACTACTACTAGTGAATCTAATGTAACACACACCCATACAATGCGCACCACCCCGTGATGTTTTTCTCACTCCTACTAGTGAGTGTAATGTAACACACACCCATACAATGCGCACCACCCCGTGATGTTTTTCTCACTCCTACTAGTGAATGTAATGTAACACACACCCATACAATGCGCACCGCCCCGTGATGTTTTCTCACTCCTACTAGTGAATGTAATGTAACACACACCAATACAATGCGCACCGCCCCGTGATGTTTTTCTCACTCCTACTAGTGAATGTAATGTAACACACACCCATACAATGCGCACCACCCCGTGATGTTTTTCTCACTCCTACTAGTGAATCTAACGTAACACACACCCATACAATGCGCACCACTCCGTGATGTTTTTCTCACTCCTACTAGGGAATGTAATGTAACACACACCCATACAATGCGCACCACCCCGTGATGTTTTTCTCACTCCTACTAGTGAAAGTAATGTAACACACACCCATACAATGCGCACCACCACATGATGTTTTTCTCACTCCTACTAGTGAATCTAATGTAACACACACCCATACAATGCGCACCACCCCGTGATGTTTTTCTCACTCCTACTAGTGAATCTAATGTAACACACACCCATACAATGCGCACCACGCCGTGATGTTTTTCTCACTCCTACTAGTGAATGTAATGTAACACACACCCATACAATGCGCACCACCCCGTGATGTTTTTCTCACTCCTAGTAGTGAATGTAATGTAACACAAAACCATACAATGCGCACCACCCCGTGATGTTCTTCTCACTCCTACTAGTGAATGTAATGTAACACACACCCATACAATGCGCACCACCCCGTGATGTTTTTCTCACTCCTCCTTGTGAATGTAATGTAACACACACCCATACAATGCGCACCACCCCGTGATGTTTTTCTCACTCCTAGTAGTGAGTGTAATGTGACCCACACCCATACAATGCGCACCACCCCGTGATGTTTTTCTCACTCCTACTAGTGAATGTAATGTAACACACACCCATACAATGCGCACCACCCCGTGATGTTTTTCTCACACCTACTAGTGAATGTAATGTAACTCACACCCATACAATGCGCACCACCCCGCGATGTTTTTCAGAAACCTATCCTACATTGCCACTGCATGTTCCCTGACCTCCCCTTGCTGACCACCCCGCGGGGCGTTTCTCCATCCTACATTGCCACGCACTGCCTATCCTTATTCAGACCCTCCGATTCACACCACCCCGTGATGTTTTTCTCACTCCTACTAGTGAATGTAGTGTAACACACACCCATACAATGCGCACCACCCCGTGATTTTTTTCGCACTCCTACTAGTGAATGTAATGTAACACACACCCATACAATGCGCACCACCCCATGATGTTTTTCTCACTCCTACTAGTGAATCTAATGTAACACACAGCCATACAATGCGCACCACCCCGTGATGTTTTTCTCACTCCTACTAGTGAATGTAATGTAACACACACCCATACAATGCGCACCACCCGGTGATGTTTTTTCACTCCTACTAGTGAATCTAATGTAACACACACAAATACAATGCGCACCACCCCGTGATGTTTTTCTCACTCCTACTAGTGAATCTAATGTAACACACATCCATACAATGCGCACCACCACGTGATGTTTTTCTCACTCCTACTAGTGAATGTAATGTAACACACACCCATACAATACGCACCACCCCGTGATGTTTTTCTCACTCCTACTAGTGAATCTAATGTAACACACACCCATACAATGCGCACCACTCCGTGATGATTTTCTCACTCCTACTAGTGAATCTAATGTAACACACACCCATACAATGCGCACCACCCCGTGATGTTTTTCTCACTCAAACTAGTGAATCTAATGTAACACACACCCATACAATGCGCACCACCCCGTGATGTTTTTCTCACTCCTACTAGTGAATGTAATGTAACACACACCCATACACTGCGCACCACCCCGTGATGTTTTTCTCACTCCTACTAGTGAATGTAATGTAACACACACCCATACAATGCGCACCACCCCGTGATGTTTTTCTCACTCCTACTAGTGAATGTAATGTAACACACACCCATACAATGCGCACCACCCCGTGATGTTTTTCTCACTCCTACTAGTGAATGTAATGTAACACACACCCATACAATGCGCACCACCCCGTGATGTTTTTCTCACTCCTACTAGTGAATGTAATGTAACACACACCCATACAATGCGCACCACCCCGTGATGTTTTTCTCACTCCTACTAGTGAATGTAATGTAACACACACCCATACAATGCGCACCACCCCGCGATGTTTTTCAGAAACCTATCCTACATTGCCACTGCATGTTCCCTGACCTCCCCATGCTGACCACCCTGCGGTGCTTTTCTCCATCTTACATTGCCACTCATTGCCTATCCTAATTCAGCCCCTCCGATTCACACCACCCCGTGATGTTTTTCTCACTCCTACTAGTGAATGTAATGTAACACACACCCATACAATGCGCACCACCCCGTGATGTTTTTGTCACTCCTACTAGTGAATGTAATGTAACACACACCCATACAATGCGCACCACCCCGTGATGTTTTTCTCACTCCTAATAGTGAATGTAATGTAACACACACCCATACAATGCGCACCACCCCGTGATGTTTTTCTCACTCCTACTAGTGAATGTAATGTAATACACACCCATACAATGCGCACCACCCCGTGATGTTTTTCTCACTCCTAATAGTGAATGTAATGTAACACACACCCATACAATGCGCACCACCCCGTGATGTTTTTCTCACTCCTACTAGTGAATCTAATGTAACACACACCCATACAATGCGCACCACCCCGCGATGTTTTTCAGAAACCTATCCTACATTGCCACTGCACGTTCCCGTACCTCCACATGCTGACCACCCCGCGGTACTTTTCTCCATCCTACATTGCCACTCACTGCCTATCCTAATTCAGACCCTCCGATTCACACCACCCCGTGATGTTTTTCTGACTCCTACCAGTGAATGTAATGTAACACACACCCATCCAATGCGCACCACCCCGTGATGTTTTTCTCACTCCTCCTAGTGAATGTAATGTAACACACACCCATACAATGCGCACCACCCCGTGATGTTTTTCTCACTGCTACTAGTGAATGTAATGTAACACACACCCATACAATGCGCACCACCCCGTGATGTTTTTCTCACTCCTACTAGTGAATATAATGTAACACACACCCATACAATGCGCACCACCCCGTGATGTTTTTCTCACTCCTACTAGTGAATGTAATGTAACACACACCCATACAATGCGCACCACCCCGTGATGTTTTTCTCACTCCTACTAGTGAATCTAATGTAACACACACCCAAACAATGCGCACCACCCCGTGATGTTTTTCTCACTCCTACTAGTGAATGTAATGTAACACACACCCATACACTGCGCACCACCCCGTGATGTTTTTCTCACTCCTACTAGTGAATGTAATGTAACACACACCCATACAATGCGCACCACCCCGTGATGTTTTTCTCACTCCTACTAGTGAATGTAATGTAACACACACCCATACAATGCGCACCACCCCGTGATGTTTTTCTCACTCCTAATAGTGAATGTAATGTAACACACACCCATACAATGCGCACCACCCCGTGATGTTTTTCTCACTCCTACTAGTGAATGTAATGTAACACACACCCATACAATGCGCACCACCCCGTGATGTTTTTCTCACTCCTACTAGTGAATGTAATGTAACACACACCCATACAATGCGCACCACCCCGCGATGTTTTTCAGAAACCTATCCTACATTGCCACTGCATGTTCCCTGACCTCCCCATGCTGACCACCCCGCGGTGCTTTTCTCCATCTTACATTGCCACTCATTGCCTATCCTAATTCAGACCCTCCGATTCACACCACCCCGTGATGTTTTTCTCACTCCTACTAGTGAATGTAATGTAACACACACCCATACAATGCGCACCACCCCGTGATGTTTTTGTCACTCCTACTAGTGAATGTAATGTAACACACACCCATACAATGCACACCACCCCGTGATGTTTTTCTCACTCCTAATAGTGAATGTAATGTAACACACACCCATACAATGCGCACCACCCCGTGATGTTTTTCTCACTCCTACTAGTGAATGTAATGTAACACACACCCATACAATGCGCACCACCCCGTGATGTTTTTCTCACTCCTACTAGTGAATGTAATGTAACACACACCCATACAATGCGCACCACCCCGTGATGTTTTTCTCACTCCTACTAGTGAATCTAATATAACACACACCCATACAATGCGCACCACCCCGCGATGTTTTTCAGAAACCTATCCTACATTGCCACTGCACGTTCCCTGACCTCCCCATGCTGACCACCCCGCGGTACTTTTCTCCATCCTACATTGCCACTCACTGCCTATCCTAATTCAGACCCTCCGATTCACACCACCCCGTGATGTTTTTCTGACTCCTACCAGTGAATGTAATGTAACACACACCCATCCAATGCGCACCACCCCGTGATGTTTTTCTCACTCCTCCTAGTGAATGTAATGTAACACACACCCATACAATGCGCACCACCCCGTGATGTTTTTCTCACTCCTACTAGTGAATGTAATGTAACACACACCCATTCAATGCGCACTACCCCGTGATGTTTTTCTCACTCCTATTAGTGAATGTAATGTAACACACACCCATACAATGCGCACCACCCCGTGATGTTATTCTCACTCCTACTAGTGAATGTAATGTAACACACACCCATACAATGCGCACCACCCCGTGATGTTTTTCTCACTCCTACTAGGGAATGTAATGTAACACACACCCATACAATGCGCACCACCCCGTGATGTTTTTCTCACTCCTACTAGTGAAAGTAATGTAACACACACCCATACAATGCGCACCACCACGTGATGTTTTTCTCACTCCTACTAGTGAATCTAATGTAACACACACCCATACAATGCGCACCACCCCGTGATGTTTTTCTCACTCTTATTAGTGAATCTAATGTAACACACACCCATTCAATGCGCACCACCCCGTGATGTTTTTCTCACTCCTACTAGTGAATGTAATGTAACACACACCCATACAATGCGCACCACCCCGTGATGTTTTTCTCACTCCTAGTAGTGAATGTAATGTAACACAAAACCATACAATGCGCACCACCCCGTGATGTTCTTCTCACTCCTACTAGTGAATGTAATGTAACACACACCCATACAATGCGCACCACCCCGTGATGTTTTTCTCACTCCTACTTGTGAATGTAATGTAACACACACCCATACAATGCGCACCACCCCGTGATGTTTTTCTCACTCCTAGTAGTGAGTGTAATGTGACCCACACCCATACAATGCGCACCACCCCGTGATGTTTTTCTCACTCCTACTAGTGAATGTAATGTAACACACACCCATACAATGCGCACCACCCCGTGATGTTTTTCTCACTCCTACTAGTGAATGTAATGTAACTCACACCCATACAATGCGCACCACCCCGCGATGTTTTTCAGAAACCTATCCTACATTGCCACTGCATGTTCCCTGACCTCCCCTTGCTGACCACCCCGCGGGGCGTTTCTCCATCCTACATTGCCACGCACTGCCTATCCTAATTCAGACCCTCCGATTCACACCACCCCGTGATGTTTTTCTCACTCCTACTAGTGAATGTAATGTAACACACACCCATACAATGCGCACCACCCCGTGATTTTTTTCTCACTCCTACTAGTGAATGTAATGTAACACACACCCATACAATGCGCACCACCCCATGATGTTTTTCTCACTCCTACTAGTGAATCTAATGTAACACACAGCCATACAATGCGCACCACCCCGTGATGTTTTTCTCACTCCTACTAGTGAATGTAATGTAACACACACCCATACATGCGCACCACCCGGTGATGTTTTTTCACTCCTACTAGTGAATCTAATGTAACACACACCCATACAATGCGCACCACCCTGTGATGTTTTTCTCACTCCTACTAGTGAATCTAATGTAACACACATCCATACAATGCGCACCACCACGTGATGTTTTTCTCACTCCTACTAGTGAATGTAATGTAACACACACCCATACAATACGCACCACCCCGTGATGTTTTTCTCACTCCTACTAGTGAATCTAATGTAACACACACCCATACAATGCGCACCACTCCGTGATGATTTTCTCACTCCTACTAGTGAATGTAATGTAACACACACCCATACAATGCGCACCATCCCGTGATGTTTTTCTCACTCCTACTAGTGAATCTAATGTAACACACACCCATACAATGCGCACCACCCCGTGATGTTTTTCTCACTCCTACTAGTGAATGTAATGTAACACACACCCATACACTGCGCACCACCCCGTGATGTTTTTCTCACTCCTACTAGTGAATGTAATGTAACACACACCCATACAATGCGCACCACCCCGTGATGTTTTTCTCACTCCTACTAGTGAATGTAATGTAACACACACCCATACAATGCGCACCACCCCGTGACGTTTTTCTCACTCCTACTAGTGAATGTAATGTAACACACACCCATACAATGCGCACCACCCCGTGATGTTTTTCTCACTCCTACTAGTGAATGTAATGTAACACACACCCATACAATGCGCACCACCCCGTGATGTTTTTCTCACTCCTACTAGTGAATGTAATGTAACACACACCCATACAATGCGCACCACCCCGCGATGTTTTTCAGAAACCTATCCTACATTGCCACTGCATGTTCCCTGACCTCCCCATGCTGACCACCCCGCGGTGCTTTTCTCCATCTTACATTGCCACTCATTGCCTATCCTAATTCAGACCCTCCGATTCACACCACCCCGTGATGTTTTTCTCACTCCTACTAGTGAATGTAATGTAACACACACCCATACAATGCGCACCACCCCGTGATGTTTTTGTCACTCCTACTAGTGAATGTAATGTAACACACACCCATACAATGCGCACCACCCCGTGATGTTTTTCTCACTCCTAATAGTGAATGTAATGTAACACACACCCATACAATGCGCACCACCCCGTGATGTTTTTCTCACTCCTACTAGTGAATGTAATGTAACACACACCCATACAATGCGCACCACCCCGTGATGTTTTTCTCACTCCTACTAGTGAATGTAATGTAACACACACCCATACAATGCGCACCACCCCGTGATGTTTTTCTCACTCCTACTAGTGAATCTAATGTAACACACACCCATACAATGCGCACCACCCCTCGATGTTTTTCAGAAACCTATCCTACATTGCCACTGCACGTTCCCTGACCTCCCCATGCTGACCACCCCGCGGTACTTTTCTCCATCCTACATTGCCACTCACTGCCTATCCTAATTCAGACCCTCCGATTCACACCACCCCGTGATGTTTTTCTCACTCCTACTAGTGAATGTAATGTAACACACACCCATACAATGCGCACCACCCCGTGATGTTTTTCTCACTCCTACTAGTGAATGAAATGTAACACACACCCATTCAATGCGCACTACCCCGTGATGTTTTTCTCACTCCTATTAGTGAATGTAATGTAACACACACCCATACAATGCGCACCACCCCGTGATGTTATTCTCACTCCTACTAGTGAATGTAATGTAACACACACCCATACAATGCGCACCACATCGTGATGTTTTTCTCACTCCTACTAGTGAATCTAATGTAACACACAACCATACAATGCGCACCACCCCGTGATGTTTTTCTCACTCCTACTAGTGAATGTAATGTAACACACACCCATACAATGCGCACCACCCCTTGATGTTTTTCTCACTCCTACTAGTGAATCTATTGTAACACACACCCATACAATGCGCACCACCCCGTGATGTTTTTCTCACTCCTACTAGTGAATGTAATGTAACACACACCCATACAATGTGCACCACCCCGTGATGTTTTTCTCACTCCTACTAGTGAATGTAATGTAACACACACCCATACAATGCGCACCACCCCGTGATGTTTTTCTCACTCCTACTAGTGAATGTAATGTAACACACACCCATTCAATGCGCACCACCCCGTCATGTTTTTCTCACTCCTACTAGTGAATGTAATGTAACACACACCCATACAATGCGCACCACCCCGTGATGTTTTTCTCACTCCTACTAGTGAATGTAATGTAACACACACCCATACAATGCGCACCACCCCGTGATGTTTTTCTCACTCCTACTAGTGAATGTAATGTAACACACACCCATACAATGCTCACCACCCTGTGATGTTTTTCTCACTCCTACTAGTGAATGTAATGTAATACACACCCATACAATGCGCACCACCCCGTGATGTTTTTCAGAAACCTATCCTACATTGCCACTGCATGTTCCCTGACCTCCCCATGCTGACCACCCCGCGGTGCTTTTCTCCATCCTACATTGCCACTCACTGCCTATCCTAATTCAGACCCTCCGATTCACACCACCCCGTGATGTTTTTCTCACTCCTACTAGTGAATGTAATGTAACACACACCCATACAATGCGCACCACCCCGTGATGTTTTTCTCACTCCTCCTAGTGAATGTAATGTAACACACACCCATACAATGCGCACCACCCCGTGATGTTTTTCTCACTCCTACTAGTGAATGTAATGTAACACACACCCATACAATGCGCACCACCCCGTGATGTTTTTCTCACTCCTACTAGTGAATGTAATGTAACACACACCCATAAAATGCGCACCACCCCGTGATGTTTTTCTCACTCATACTAGTGAATGTAATGTAACACACACCCGTACAATGCGCACCACTCCGTGATGTTTTTCTCACTCCTACTAGTGAATGTAATGTAACACACACCCATACAATGCGCACCACCCCGCGATGTTTTTCAGAAACCTATCCTACATTGCCACTGCATGTTCCCTGACCTCCCCATGCTGACCACCCCGTGGTGCTTTTCTCCATCCTACATTGCCACTCACTGCCTATCCTAATTCGGACCCTCTGATTCACACCACCCCGTGATGTTTTTCTCACTCCTACTAGTGAATGTAATGTAACACACACCCATGCACTGCGCACCACCCCGTGATGTTTTTCTCACTCCTACTAGTGAATATAATGTAACACACACCCATACAATGCGCACCACCCCGTGATGTTTTTCTCACTCCTACTAGTGAATGTAATGTAACACACACCCATACAATGCGCACCACCCCGTGATGTTTTTTCTCACTGCTACTAGTGAATGTAATGTAACACACACCCATACAATGCGCACAACCCCGTGATGTTTTTCTCACTCCTACTAGTGAATCTAATGTAACACACACCCATACAATGCGCACCACCCCGTGATGTTTTTCTCACTCCTACTAGTGAATCTAATGTAACACACAACCATACAATGCGCACCACCCCGTGATGTTTTTCTCACTCCTACTAGTGAATGTAATGTAACACACACCCATGCAATGCGCACCACCCCGTGATGTTTTTCTCGCTCCTACTAGTGAATCTAATGTAACACACACCCATACAATGCGCACCACCCCGTGATGTTTTTCTCACTCCTACTAGTGAATGTAATGTAACACACACCCATACAATGCGCACCACCCCGTGATGTTTTTCTCACTCCTACTAGTGAATGTAACGTAACACACACCCATACAATGCGCACCACCCCGTGATGTTTTTCTCACTCCTACTAGTGAATCTAATGTAACACACACCCATACAATGCGCACCACCCCGCGATGTTTTTCTCACTTCTACTAGTGAATCTAATGTAACACACACCCATACAATGCGCACCACCCCGCGATGTTTTTCAGAAACCTATCCTACATTGCCACTGCATGTTCCCTGACCTCCCCATGCTCACCACCCCGCAGTGTTTTTCTCCATCCTACATTGCCACTCACTGCCTATTCTAATTCAGACCCTCCGATTCACACCACCCCGTGATGTTTTTCTCACTCCTACTAGTGAATGTAATGTAACACACACCCATACAATGCGCACCACCCAGTGATGTTTTTCTCACTCTTACTAGTGAATGTAATGTAACACACACCCATAAAGGCGCACCACCCCGTGATGTTTTTCTCACTCCTACTAGTGAATGTAATGTAACAGACACCCATACAATGCGCACCACCCCGTGATGTTTTTCTCACTCCTACTAGTGAATGTAATGTAACACACACCCATACAATGCGCACCACCCCGTGATGTTTTTCTCACTCCTACTAGTGAATGTAATGTAACACACACACATACAATGCGCACCACCCTGTGATGTTTTTCTCACTCCTATTAGTGAATGTAATGTAACACACACCCATACAATGCGCACCACCCCGTGATGTTTTTCTCACTCCTACTAGTGAATCTAAAGTAACACACACCCATACAATGCGCACCACCCCGCGATGTTTTTCAGAAACCTATCCTACATTGCCACTGCATGTTCCCTGACCTCCCCATGCTGACAAACCCGCGGTGCTTTTCTCCATCCTACATTGCCACTCACTGCCTATCCTAATTCAGAACCTCTGATTCACACCACCCCGTGATGTTTTTCTCACTCCTACTAGTGAATGTAATGTAACACACACCCATACAATGCGCACCACCCAGTGATGTTTTTCTCACTACTACTAGTGAATCTAATGTAACACTCACCCATACAATGCGCACCACCCCGTGATGTTTTTCTCACTCCTACTAGTGAGTGTAATGTAACACACACCCATACAATGCGCACCACCCCGTGATGTTTTTCTCACTCCTACTAGTGAATGTAATGTAACACACACCCATACAATGCACACCACCCCGTGATGTTTTCTCACTCCTACTAGTGAATGTAATGTAACACACACCAATACAATGCGCACCACCCCGTGATGTTTTTCTCACTCCTACTAGTGAATGTAATGTAACACACACCCATACAATGCGCACCACCCCGTGATGTTTTTCTCACTCCTACTAGTGAATCTAACGTAACACACACCCATACAATGCGCACCACTCCGTGATGTTTTTCTCACTCCTACTAGGGAATGTAATGTAACACACACCCATACAATGCGCACCACCCCGTGATGTTTTTCTCACTCCTACTAGTGAAAGTAATGTAACACACACCCATACAATGCGCACCACCACGTGATGTTTTTCTCACTCCTACTAGTGAATCTAATGTAACACACACCCATACAATGCGCACCACCCCGTGATGTTTTTCTCACTCCTACTAGTGAATCTAATGTAACACACACCCATACAATGCGCACCACCCCGTGATGTTTTTCTCACTCCTACTAGTGAATGTAATGTAACACACACCCATACAATGCGCACCACCCCGTGATGTTTTTCTCACTCCTAGTAGTGAATGTAATGTAACACAAAACCATACAATGCGCACCACCCCGTGATGTTCTTCTCACTCCTACTAGTGAATGTAATGTAACACACACCCATACAATGCGCACCACCCCGTGATGTTTTTCTCACTCCTACTTGTGAATGTAATGTAACACACACCCATACAATGCGCACCACCCCATGATGTTTTTCTCACTCCTAGTAGTGAGTGTAATGTGACCCACACCCATGCAATGCGCACCACCCCGTGATGTTTTTCTCACTCCTACTAGTGAATGTAATGTAACACACACCCATACAATGCGCACCACCCCGTGATGTTTTTCTCACTCCTACTAGTGAATGTAATGTAACTCACACCCATACAATGCGCACCACCCCGCGATGTTTTTCAGAAACCTATCCTACATTGCCACTGCATGTTCCCTGACCTCCCCTTGCTGACCACCCCGCGGGGCGTTTCTCCATCCTACATTGCCACGCACTGCCTATCCTAATTCAGACCCTCCGATTCACACCACCCCGTGATGTTTTTCTCACTCCTACTAGTGAATGTAATGTAACACACACCCATACAATGCGCACCACCCCGTGATTTTTTTCTCACTCGTACTACTGAATGTAATGTAACACACACCCATACAATGCGCACCACCCCATGATGTTTTTCTCACTCCTACTAGTGAATCTAATGTAACACACACCCATACAGTGCGCACCACACCGTGATGTTTTTCTCACTCCTACTAGTGAATGTAATGTAACACACACCCATACAATGAGCACCACCCGGTGATGATTTTCACTCCTACTAGTGAATCTAATGTAACACACACCCATAAAATGCGCACCACCCCGTGATGTTTTTCTCACTCCTACTAGTGAATCTAATGTAACACACATCCATACAATGCGCACCACCACGTGATGTTTTTCTCACTCCTACTAGTGAATGTAATGTAACACACACCCATACAATGCGCACCATCCCGTGATGTTTTTCTCACTCCTACTAGTGAATCTAATGTAACACACACCCATACAGTGCGCACCACCCCGTGATGTTTTTCTCACTCCTACTAGTGAATTTAATGTAACACACACCCATACAATGAGCACCACCCGGTGATGTTTTTTCACTCCTACTAGTGAATCTAATGTAACACACACCCATAAAATGCGCACCACCCTGTGATGTTTTTCTCACTCCTACTAGTGAATCTAATGTAACACACATCCATACAATGCGCACCACAACGTGATGTTTTTCTCACTCCTACTAGTGAATGTAATGTAACACACACCCATACAATGCGCACCACCCCGTGATGTTTTTCTCACTCCTACTAGTGAATCTAATGTAACACACACCCATAAAATGCGCACCACCCCGTGATGTTTTTTTCACTCCTACTAGTGAATGTAATGTAATACACACCCATACACTGCGCACCACCCCGTGATGTTTTTCTCACTCCTACTAGTGAATGTAATGTAACACACACCCATACAATGCGCACCACCCCGTGATGTTTTTCTCACTCCTACTAGTGAATGTAATGTAACACACACCCATACAATGCGCACCACCCCGTGATGTTTTTCTCACTCCTACTAGTGAATGTAATGTAACACACACTCATACAATGTGCACCACCCCGTGATGTTTTTCTCACTCCTACTAGTGAATGTAATGTAACACACACCCATACAATGCGCACCACCCCGTGATGTTTTTCTCACTCCTACTAGTGAATGTAATGTAACACACACCCATACAATGCGCACCACCTCGCGATGTTTTTCAGAAACCTATCCTACATTGCCACTGCATGTTCCCTGACCTCCCCATGCTGACCACCCCGCGGTGCTTTTCTCCATCTTACATTGCCACTCATTGCCTATCCTAATTCAGACCCTCCGATTCACACCACCCCGTGATGTTTTTCTCACTCCTAATAGTGAATGTAATGTAACACACACCCATACAATGCGCACCACCCTGTGATGTTTTTCTCACTCCTACTAGTGAATCTAATGTAACACACACCCATACAATGCGCACCACCCCGCGATGTTTTTCAGAAACCTATCCTACATTGCCACTGCACGTTCCCTGACCTCCCCATGCTGACCACCCCGCGGTACTTTTCTCCATCCTACATTGCCACTCACTGCCTATCCTAATTCAGACCCTCCGATTCACACCACCCCGTGATGTTTTTCTGACTCCTACCAGTGAATGTAATGTAACACACACCCATCCAATGCGCACCACCCCGTGATGTTTTTCTCACTCCTCCTAGTGAATGTAATGTAACACACACCCATACAATGCGCACCACCCCGTGATGTTTTTCTCACTGCTACTAGTGAATGTAATGTAACACACACCCATACAATGCGCACCACCCCGTGATGTTTTTCTCACTAATACTAGTGAATGTAATGTAACACACACCCATAAAATGCGCACCACCCGTGATGTTTTTCTCACTCCTACTAGTGAATGTAATGTAACACACACCCATACAATGCGCACCACCCCGTGATGTTTTTCTCACTCCTACTAGTGAATCTAATGTAACACACACCCAAACAATGCGCACCACCCCGTGATGTTTTTCTCACTCCTACTAGTGAATGTAATGTAACACACACCCATACAATGCGCACCACCCCGTGATGTTTTTCTCACTCCTACTAGTGAATGTAATGTAACACACAACCATACAATGCGCACCACCCCGTGATGTTTTTCTCACTCCTACTAGTGAATGTAATGTAACACACACCCATACAATGTGCACCACCCCGTGATGTTTTTCTCACTCCTACTAGTGAATGTAATGTAACACACACCCATACAATGCGCACCACCCCGTGATGTTTTTCTCACTCCTACTAGTGAATGTAATGTAACACACACCCATACAATGCGCACCACCCCGCGATGTTTTTCAGAAACCTATCCTACATTGCCACTGCATGTTCCCTGTCCTCCCCATGCTGACCACCCCGCGGTGCTTTTCTCCATCTTACATTGCCACTCATTGCCTATCCTAATTCAGACCCTCCGATTCACACCACCCCGTGATGTTTTTCTCACTCCTAATAGTGAATGTAATGTAACACACACCCATACAATGCGCACCACCCCGTGATGTTTTTCTCACTCCTACTAGTGAATCTAATGTAACACACACCCATACAATGCGCACCACCCCGCGATGTTTTTCAGAAACCTATCCTACATTGCCACTGCACGTTCCCTGACCTCCCCATGCTGACCACCCCGCGGTACTTTTCTCCATCCTACATTGCCACTCACTGCCTATCCTAATTCAGACCCTCCGATTCACACCACCCCGTGATGTTTTTCTGACTCCTACCAGTGAATGTAATGTAACACACACCCATCCAATGCGCACCACCCCGTGATGTTTTTCTCACTCCTCCTAGTGAATGTAATGTAACACACACCCATACAATGCGCACCACCCCGTGATGTTTTTCTCACTGCTACTAGTGAATGTAATGTAACACACACCCATACAATGCGCACCACCCCGTGATGTTTTTCTCACTAATACTAGTGAATGTAATGTAACACACACCCATAAAATGCGCACCACCCGTGATGTTTTTCTCACTCCTACTAGTGAATGTAATGTAACACACACCCATACAATGCGCACCACCCCGTGATGTTTTTCTCACTCCTACTAGTGAATCTAATGTAACACACACCCAAACAATGCGCACCACCCCGTGATGTTTTTCTCACTCCTACTAGTGAATGTAATGTAACACACACCCATACAATGCGCACCACCCCGTGATGTTTTTCTCACTCCTACTAGTGAATGTAATGTAACACACACCCATACAATGCGCACCACCCCGTGATGTTTTTCTCACTCCTACTAGTGAATGTAATGTAACACACACCCATACAATGCGCACCACCCCGTGATTTTTTTCTCACTCCTACTAGTGAACGTAATGTAACACACACCCATACAATGCGCACCACCCCGTGATGTTTTTCTCACTCCTACTAGTGAACGTAATGTAACACACACCCATACAATGCACACCACCCCGTGATGTTTTTCTCACTCCTACTAGTGAATGTAATGTAACACACACCCATACAATGCGCACCACACCGTGATGTTTTTCTCACTCCTCCTAGTGAATGTAATGTAATACACACCCATACAATGCTCACCACCCCGTGATGTTTTTCTCACTCCTACTAGTGAATGTAATGTAACACACCCCCATACAATGCGCACCACCCCGTGATGTTTTTCTCACTCCTACTAGTGAATGTAATGTAACACACACCCATACAATGCGCACCACCCCGCGATATTTTTCAGAAACCTATCCTACATTGCCACTGCATGTTCCCTGACCTCCCCATGCTGACCACCCAGCGGTGCTTTTCTCCATCTTACATTGCCACTCATTGCCTATCCTAATTCAGACCCTCCGATTCACACCACCCCGTGATGTTTTTCTCACTCCTATCAGTGAATGTAATGTAACACACACCCATACAATGCGCACCACCCCGTGATGTTTTTCTCACTCCTACTAGTGAATGTAATGTAACACACACCCATACAATGCGCACCACCCCGTGATGTTTTTCTCACTCCTAATAGTGAATGTAATGTAACACACTCCCATACAATGCGCACCACCCCGTGATGTTTTTCTCACTACTACTAGTCAATGTAATGTAACACACACCCATACAATGCGCACCACCCCGTGATGTTTTTCTCACTCCTACTAGTGAATGTAATGTAACACACACCCATACAATGCGCACCACCCCGTGATGTTTTTCTCACTCCTACTAGTGAATCTAATGTAACACACACCCATACAATGCGCACCACCCCGCGATGTTTTTCAGAAACCTATCCTACATTGCCACTGCACGTTCCCTGACCTCCCCATGCTGACCACCCCGCGGTACTTTTCTCCATCCTACATTGCCACTCACTGCCTATCCTAATTCAGACCCTCCGATTCACACCACCCCGTGATGTTTTTCTGACTCCTACCAGTGAATGTAATGTAACACATACCCATACAATGCGCAGCACCCCGTGATGTTTTTCTCACTCCTAATAGTGAATGTAATGTAACACACACCCAAACAATGCGCACCACCCCGTGATGTTTTTCTCACTCCTACTAGTGAATGTAATGTAACACACACCCATACAATGCGCACCACCCCGTGATGTTTTTCTCACTCCTACTAGTGAATGTAATGTAACACACACCAATACAATGCGCACCACCCCGTGATGTTTTTCTCACTCCTACTAGTGAATGTAATGTAACACACACCCATACAATGCGCACCACCCCGTGATGTTTTTCTCACTCCTACTAGTGAACGTAATGTAACACACACCCATACAATGCGCACCACCCCGTGAATGTTTTTCTCACTCCTACTAGTGATTGTAATGTAACACACACCCATACAATGCACACCACACCGTGATGTTTTTCTCACTCCTACTAGTGAATGTAATGTAACACACACCCATGCAATGCGCACCACACCGTGATGTTTTTCTCACTCCTCCTAGTGAATGTAATGTAATACACACCCATACAATGCTCACCACCCCGTGATGTTTTTCTCACTCCTACTAGTGAATGTAATGTAACACACACCCATACAATGCGCACCACCCCGTGATGTTTTTCTCACTCCTACTAGTGAATGTAATGTAACACAAACGCATACAATGCGCACCACCTCGTGATGTTTTTCTCACTCCTACTAGTGAATGTAATGTAACACACACCCATACAATGCGCACCACCCCGTGATGTTTTTCTCACTCCTACTAGTGAATGTAATGTAACACACACCCATACAATGCGCACCACCCCGCGATGTTTTTCAGAAACCTATCCTACATTGCCACTGCATGTTCCCTGACCTCCCCATGCTGACCACCCCGCGGTGCTTCTCTCCATCTTACATTGCCACTCATTGCCTATCCTAATTCAGACCCTCCGATTCACAGCACCCCGTGATGTTTTTCTCACTCCTACTAGTGAATGTAATGTAACACACACCCATACAATGCGCACCACCCCGTGATGTTTTTCTCACTCCTACTAGTGAATGTAATGTAACACACACCCATACAATGCGCACCACCCCGTGATGTTTTTCTCACTCCTAATAGTGAATGTAATGTAACACACACCCATACAATGCGCACCACCCCGTGATGTTTTTCTCACTCCTACTAGTGAATGTAATGTAACACACACCCATACAATGCGCACCACCCCTTGATGTTTTTCTCACTCCTACTAGTGAATGTAATGTAACACACACCCATACAATGCGCACCACCCCGTGATGTTTTTCTCACTCCTACTAGTGAATCTAATGTAACACACACCCATACAATGCGCACCACCCCGCGATGTTTTTCAGAAACCTATCCTACATTGCCACTGCACGTTCCCTGACCTCCCCATGCTGACCACCCCGCGGTACTTTTCTCCATCCTACATTGCCACTCACTGCCTATCCTAATTCAGACCCTCCGATTCACACCACCCCGTGATGTTTTTCTGACTCCTACCAGTGAATGTAATGTAACACACACCCATACAATGCGCAGCACCCCGTGATGTTTTTCTCACTCCTACTAGTGAATGTAATGTAACACACACCCATACAATGCGCACCACCCCGTGATGTATTTCTCACTCCTACTAGTGAATGTAATGTAACACACACCCAAACAATGCGCACCACCCCGTGATGTTTTTCTCACTCCTACTATTGAATGTAATGTAACACACACCCATACAATGCGCACCACCCCGTGATGTTTTTCTCACTCCTACTAGTGAATGTAATGTAACACACACCCATACAATGCGCACCACCCCGTGATGTTTTTCAGAAACCTATCCTACATTGCCACTGCATGTTCAGTGACCTCCCCATGCTGACCACCCCGCAGTGCTTTTCTCCATCCTACATTGCCACTCACTGCCTATCCTAATTTAGACCCTCCGATTCACACCACCCCGTGATGTTTTTCTCAGACCTACTAGTGAATGTAATGTAACACACACCCATACAATGAGCACCACCCCGTGATGTTTTTCTCACTTCTCCTAGTGAATGTAATGTAACACACACCCATACAATGCGCACCACCCCGTGATGTTTTTCTCACTGCTACTAGTGAATGTAATGTAACACACACCCATACAATGCGCACCACCCCGAGATGTTTTTCTCACTGCTACTAGTGAATGTAATGTAACACACACCCATACAATGCGCACAACCACGTGATGTTTTTCTCACTCCTACTACTGAATGTAATGTAACACACACCCATACAATGCGCACCACCCCGTGATGTTTTTCTTACTCCTACTAGTGAATGTAATGTAACACACACCCATACAATGCGCACCACCCCGTGATGTTTTTCTCACTCCTACTAGTGAATGTAATGTAACATACACCCATACAATGCGCACCACCCCGTGATGTTTTTCTCACTCCTACTAGTGAATGTAATGTAACACACAGCCATACAATGCGCACCACCCCGTGATGTTTTTCTCACTCCTACTAGTGAATGTAATGTAACACACACCCATACAATGCGAACCAACCCGTGATGTTTTTCTCACTCCTACTAGTGAATGTAATGTAACACACACCCATACAATGCGCACCACCCCGTGATATTTTTCTCACTCCTACTAGTGAATCTAATGTAACACACACCCATACAATGCGCACCACCCCTCGATGTTTTTATCACTCCTACTAGTGAATGTAATGTAACACACACCCATACAATGCGCACCACCCCGCGATGTTTTTCTCACTCCTACTAGTGAATGTAATGTAACGCACACCCATACAATGCGCACCACCCCGTGATGTTTTTCTCACTCCTACTAGTGAATGTAATGTAACACACACCCATACAATGCGCACCACCCCGTGATGTTTTTCTCACTCCTACTAGTGAATGTAATGTAACACACAGCCATACAATGCGCACCACCCCGTGATGTTTTTCTCACTCCTACTAGTGAATGTAATGTAACACACACCCATACAATGCGCACCACCCCGTGATGTTTTTCTCACTCCTACTAGTGAATGTAATGTAACACACACCCATACAATGCGCACCACCCCGTGATGTTTTTCTCACTCCTACTAGTGAATCTAATGTAACACACACCCACACAATGCGCACCACCCCTCGATGTTTTTATCACTCCTACTAGTGAATGTAATGTAACACACACCCATACAATGCGCACCACCCCGCGATGTTTTTCTCACTCCTACTAGTGAATGTAATGTAACACACACCCATACAATGCGCACCACCCCGTGATGTTTTTCTTACTCCTACTAGTGAATGTAATGTAACATACACCCATACAATGCGCACCACCCCTTGATGTTTTTCTCACTCCTACTAGTGAATGTAATGTAACACACACCCATACAATGCACACCACCCCGTGATGTTTTTCTCACTCCTACTAGTGAATCTAATGTAACACACACCCATACAATGCGCACCACCCCGCGATGTTTTTCAGAAACCTATCCTACATTGCCACTGCACGTTCCCTGACCTCCCCATGCTGACCACCCCGCGGTTCTTTTCTCCATCCTACATTGCCACTCACTGCCTATCCTAATTCAGACCCTCCGATTCACACCACCCCGTGATGTTTTTCTGACTCCTACCAGTGAATGTAATGTAACACATACCCATACAATGCGCAGCACCCCGTGATGTTTTTCTCACTCCTAATAGTGAATGTAATGTAACACACACCCAAACAATGCGCACCACCCCGTGATGTTTTTCTCACTCCTACTAGTGAATGTAATGTAACACACACCCATACAATGCGCACCACCCCGTGATGTTTTTCTCACTCCTACTAGTGAATGTAATGTAACACACACCAATACAATGCGCACCACCCCGTGATGTTTTTCTCACTCCTACTAGTGAATGTAATGTAACACACACCCATACAATGCGCACCACCCCGTGATGTTTTTCTCACTCCTACTAGTGAACGTAATGTAACACACACCCATACAATGCGCACCACCCCGTGAATGTTTTTCTCACTCCTACTAGTGATTGTAATGTAACACACACCCATACAATGCACACCACACCGTGATGTTTTTCTCACTCCTACTAGTGAATGTAATGTAACACACACCCATGCAATGCGCACCACACCGTGATGTTTTTCTCACTCCTCCTAGTGAATGTAATGTAATACACACCCATACAATGCTCACCACCCCGTGATGTTTTTCTCACTCCTACTAGTGAATGTAATGTAACACAAACGCATACAATGCGCACCACCTCGTGATGTTTTTCTCACTCCTACTAGTGAATGTAATGTAACACACACCCATACAATGCGCACCACCCCGTGATGTTTTTCTCACTCCTACTAGTGAATGTAATGTAACACACACCCATACAATGCGCACAACCCCGCGATGTTTTTCAGAAACCTATCCTACATTGCCACTGCATGTTCCCTGACCTCCCCATGCTGACCACCCCGCGGTGCTTCTCTCCATCTTACATTGCCACTCATTGCCTATCCTAATTCAGACCCTCCGATTCACAGCACCCCGTGATGTTTTTCTCACTCCTACTAGTGAATGTAATGTAACACACACCCATACAATGCGCACCACCCCGTGATGTTTTTCTCACTCCTACTAGTGAATGTAATGTAACACACACCCATACAATGCGCACCACCCCGTGATGTTTTTCTCACTCCTAATAGTGAATGTAATGTAACACACACCCATACAATGCGCACCACCCCGTGATGTTTTTCTCACTCCTACTAGTGAATGTAATGTAACACACACCCATACAATGCGCACCACCCCTTGATGTTTTTCTCACTCCTACTAGTGAATGTAATGTAACACACACCCATACAATGCGCACCACCCCGTGATGTTTTTCTCACTCCTACTAGTGAATCTAATGTAACACACACCCATACAATGCGCACCACCCCGCGATGTTTTTCAGAAACCTATCCTACATTGCCACTGCACGTTCCCTGACCTCCCCATGCTGACCACCCCGCGGTACTTTTCTCCATCCTACATTGCCACTCACTGCCTATCCTAATTCAGACCCTCCGATTCACACCACCCCGTGATGTTTTTCTGACTCCTACCAGTGAATGTAATGTAACACACACCCATACAATGCGCAGCACCCCGTGATGTTTTTCTCACTCCTACTAGTGAATGTAATGTAACACACACCCATACAATGCGCACCACCCCGTGATGTATTTCTCACTCCTACTAGTGAATGTAATGTAACACACACCCAAACAATGAGCACCACCCCGTGATGTTTTTCTCACTCCTACTATTGAATGTAATGTAACACACACCCATACAATGCGCACCACCCCGTGATGTTTTTCTCACTCCTACTAGTGAATGTAATGTAACACACACCCATACAATGCGCACCACCCCGTGATGTTTTTCAGAAACCTATCCTACATTGCCACTGCATGTTCAGTGACCTCCCCATGCTGACCACCCCGCAGTGCTTTTCTCCATCCTACATTGCCACTCACTGCCTATCCTAATTTAGACCCTCCGATTCACACCACCCCGTGATGTTTTTCTCAGACCTACTAGTGAATGTAATGTAACACACACCCATACAATGAGCACCACCCCGTGATGTTTTTCTCACTTCTCCTAGTGAATGTAATGTAACACACACCCATACAATGCGCACCACCCCGTGATGTTTTTCTCACTGCTACTAGTGAATGTAATGTAACACACACCCATACAATGCGCACCACCCCGAGATGTTTTTCTCACTGCTACTAGTGAATGTAATGTAACACACACCCATACAATGCGCACAACCACGTGATGTTTTTCTCACTCCTACTACTGAATGTAATGTAACACACACCCATACAATGCGCACCACAACGTGATGTTTTTCTCACTCCTACTAGTGAATGTAATGTAACACACACCCATACAATGCGCACCACCCCGTGATGTTTTTCTCACTCCTACTAGTGAATGTAATGTAACACACACCCATACAATGCGCACCACGCCGTGATGTTTTTCTCACTCCTACTAGTGAATGTAATGTAACACACAGCCATACAATGCGCACCACCCCGTGATGTTTTTCTCACTCCTACTAGTGAATGTAATGTAACACACACCAATACAATGCGCACCACCCCGTGATGTTTTTCTCACTCCTACTAGTGAATGTAATGTAACACACACCCATACAATGCGCACCACCCCGTGATGTTTTTCTCACTCCTACTAGTGAATGTAATGTAACACACAGCCATACAATGCGCACCACCCCGTGATGTTTTTCTCACTCCTACTAGTGAATGTAATGTAACACACACCCATACAATGCGCACCACCCCGTGATGTTTTTCTCACTCCTACTAGTGAATGTAATGTAACACACACCCATACAATGCGCACCACCCCGTGATGTTTTTCTCACTCCTACTAGTGAATCTAATGTAACACACACCCATACAATGCGCACCACCCCTCGATGTTTTTATCACTCCTACTAGTGAATGTAATGTAACACACACCCATACAATGCGCGCCACCCCGCGATGTTTTTCTCACTCCTACTAGTGAATGTAATGTAACGCACACCCATACAATGCGCACCACCCCGTGATGTTTTTCTCACTCCTACTAGTGAATGTAATGTAACACACACCCATACAATGCGCACCACCCCGTGATGTTTTTCTCACTCCTACTAGTGAATGTAATGTAACACACAGCCATACAATGCGCACCACCCCGTGATGTTTTTCTCACTCCTACTAGTGAATGTAATGTAACACACACCCATACAATGCGCACCACCCCGTGATGTTTTTCTCACTCCTACTAGTGAATGTAATGTAACACACACCCATACAATGCGCACCACCCCGTGATGTTTTTCTCACTCCTACTAGTGAATCTAATGTAACACACACCCATAAAATGCGCACCACCCCTCGATGTTTTTATCACTCCTACTAGTGAATGTAATGTAACACACACCCATACAATGCGCACCACCCCGCGATGTTTTTCTCACTCCTACTAGTGAATGTAATGTAACACACACCCATACAATGCGCACCACCCCGTGATGTTTTTCTCACTCCTACTAGTGAATGTAATGTAACACACACCCATACAATGCGCACCACCCCTTGATGTTTTTCTCACTCCTACTAGTGAATGTAATGTAACACACACCCATACAATGCGCACCACCCCGTGATGTTTTTCTCACTCCTACTAGTGAATCTAATGTAACACACACCCATACAATGCGCACCACCCCGCGATGTTTTTCAGAAACCTATCCTACATTGCCACTGCACGTTCCCTGACCTCCCCATGCTGACCACCCCGCGGTTCTTTTCTCCATCCTACATTGCCACTCACTGCCTATCCTAATTCAGACCCTCCGATTCACACCACCCCGTGATGTTTTTCTGACTCCTACCAGTGAATGTAATGTAACACACACCCATACAATGCGCAGCACCCCGTGATGTTTTTCTCACTCCTACTAGTGAATGTAATGTAACACACACCCATACAATGCGCACCACCCCGTGATGTATTTCTCACTCCTACTAGTGAATGTAATGTAACACACACCCAAACAATGCGCACCACCCCGTGATGTTTTTCTCACTCCTACTATTGAATGTAATGTAACACACACCCATACAATGCGCACCACCCCGTGATGTTTTTCTCACTCCTACTAGTGAATGTAATGTAACACACACCCATACAATGCGCACCACCCCGTGATGTTTTTCAGAAACCTATCCTACATTGCCACTGCATGTTCAGTGACCTCCCCATGCTGACCACCCCGCAGTGCTTTTCTCCATCCTACATTGCCACTCACTGCCTATCCTAATTTAGACCCTCCGATTCACACCACCCCGTGATGTTTTTCTCAGACCTACTAGTGAATGTAATGTAACACACACCCATACAATGAGCACCACCCCGTGATGTTTTTCTCACTGCTACTAGTGAATGTAATGTAACACACACCCATACAATGCGCACCACCCCGAGATGTTTTTCTCACTGCTACTAGTGAATGTAATGTAACACACACCCATACAATGCGCACAACCACGTGATGTTTTTCTCACTCCTACTACTGAATGTAATGTAACACACACCCATACAATGCGCACCACCCCGTGATGTTTTTCTCACTCCTACTAGTGAATGTAATGTAACACACACCCATACAATGCGCACCACCCCGTGATGTTTTTCTCACTCCTACTAGTGAATGTAATGTAACACACACCCATACAATGCGCACCACCCCGTGATGTTTTTCTCACTCCTAATAGTGAATGTAATGTAACACACAGCCATACAATGCGCACCACCCCGTGATGTTTTTCTCACTCCTACTAGTGAATGTAATGTAACACACACCCATACAATGCGCACCACCCCGTGATGTTTTTCTCACTCCTACTAGTGAATGTAATGTAACACACACCCATACAATGCGCACCACCCCGTGATGTTTTTCTCACTCCTACTAGTGAATCTAATGTAACACACACCCATACAATGCGCACCACCCCTCGATGTTTTTATCACTCCTACTAGTGAATGTAATGTAACACACACCCATACAATGCGCACCACCCCGCGATGTTTTTCTCACTCCTACTAGTGAATGTAATGTAACACACACCCATACAATGCGCACCACCCCGTGATGTTTTTCAGAAACCTATCCTACATTGCCACTGTATGTTCCCTGACCTCCCCATGCTGACCACCCCGCAGGGCTTTTCTCCATCCTACATTGCCACTCACTGCCTATCCTAATTCAGACTCTCCGATTCACACCACCCTGTGATGTTTATCTCACTCCTACTAGTGAATGTAATGTAACACACACCCGTACAATGCGCACCACCACATGATGTTTTTCTAACTCCTCCTAGTGAATGTAATGTAACACACACCCATACAATGCGCACCACCCCGTGATGTTTTTCTCACTGCTACTAGTGAATGTAATGTAACACACACCCATACAATGCGCACCACCCCGTGATGTTTTTCTCACTCCTACTAGTGAATGTAATGTAACACACACCCATACAATGCGCACCACCCCGTGATGTTTTTCTCACTCCTACTAGTGAATGTAATGTAACACACACCCATACAATGCGCACCACCCCGTGATGTTTTTCTCAGTCCTACTAGTGAATGTAATGTAACACACACCCATACAATGCACACCACCCCGTGATGTTTTTCTCACTCCTACTAGTGAATGTAATGTAACACACACCCAAACAATGCGCACCACCCCGTGAAGTTTTTCTCACTCCTACTAGTGAATGTAATGTAACACACACCCATACAATGCGCACCACCCCGTGATGTTTTTCTCACTCCTACTAGTGAATGTAATGTAACACACACCCATACAATGCGTACCACCCCGCGATGTTTTTCAGAAACCTATGCTACATTGCCACTGCATGTTCCCTGACCTCCCCATGCTGACGACACCGCAGTGCTTTTCTCCATCCTACATTGCCACTCACTGCCTATCCTAATTCAGACCTTCCGATTCACACCACCCCGTGATGTTTTTCTCACTCCTGCTAGTGAATGTAATGTAACACACACCCATACAATGCGCACCACCCCGTGATGTTTTTCTCACTCCTACTAGTGAACGTAATGTAACACACACCCATACAATGCGCACCACCCCGTGATGTTTTTCTCACTCCTACTAGTGAATGTAATGTAACACACACCCATACAATGCACACCACCCCGTGAGGTTTTTCTCACTCCTACTAGTGAATGTAATGTAACACACACCCATACAATGCGCACCACACCGTGATGTTTTTCTCACTCCTCCTAGTGAATGTAATGTAATACACACCCATACAATGCTCACCACCCCGTGATGTTTTTCTCACTCCTACTAGTGAATGTAATGTAACACACACCCATACAATGCGCACCACCCCGCGATGTTTTTCAGAAACCTATCCTACATTGCCACTGCATGTTCCCTGACCTCCCCATGCTGACCACCCCCGGTGCTTTTCTCCATCTTACATTGCCACTCATTGCCTATCCTAATTCAGACCCTCCGATTCACAGCACCCCGTGATGTTTTTCTCACTCCTACTAGTGAATGTAATGTAACACACACCCATACAATGCGCACCACCCCGTGATGTTTTTCTCACTCCTACTAGTGAATGTAATGTAACACACACCCATACAATGCGCACCACCCCGTGATGTTTTTCTCACTCCTACTAGTGAATGTAATGTAACACACACCCATACAATGCGCACCACCCCGTGATGTTTTTCTCACTCCTACTAGTGAATCTAATGTAACACACACCCATACAATGCGCACCACCCCGCGATGTTTTTCAGAAACCTATCCTACATTGCCACTGCACGTTCCCTGACCTCCCCATGCTGACCACCCCGCGGTACTTTTCTCCATCCTACATTGCCACTCACTGCCTATCCTAATTCAGACCCTCCGATTCACACCACCCCGTGATGTTTTTCCTACTCCTACCAGTGAATGTAATGTAACACACACCCATACAATGCGCAGCACCCCGTGATGTTTTTCTCACTCCTACTAGTGAATGTAATGTAACACACACCCATACAATGCACACCACCCCGTGATGTATTTCTCACTCCTACTAGTGAATGTAATGTAACACACACCCAAACAATGAGCACCACCCCGTGATGTTTTTCTCACTCCTACTAGTGAATGTAATGTAACACACACCCATACAATGCGCACCACCCCGTGATGTTTTTCTCACTCCTACTAGTGAATGTAATGTAACACACACCCATACAATGCGCACCACCCCGTGATGTTTTTCAGAAACCTATCCTACATTGCCACTGCATGTTCCGTGACCTCCCCATGCTGACCACCCCGCAGTGCTTTTCTCCATCCTACATTGCCACTCACTGCCTATCCTAATTCAGACCCTCCGATTCACACCACCCCGTGATGTTTTTCTCAGTCCTACTAGTGAATGTAATGTAACACACACCCATACAATGCGCACCACCCCGTGATGTTTTTCTCACTCCTCCTAGTGAATGTAAAGTAACACACACCCATACAATGCGCACCACCCCGTGATGTTTTTCTCACTGCTACTAGTGAATGTAATGTAACACACACCCATACAATGCGCAGCACCCCGTGATGTTTTTCTCACTGCTACTAGTGAATGTAATGTAACACACACCCATACAATGCGCACAACCCCGTGATGTTTTTCTCACTCCTACTAGTGAATGTAATGTAACACACACCCATACAATGCGCACCACCCCGTGATGTTTTTCTCACTCCTACTAGTGAATGTAATGTAACACACACCCATACAATGCGCACCATCCCGCGATATTTTTCTCACTCCTACTAGTGAATGTAATGTAACACACACCCATACAATGCGCACCACCCCGTGGTGTTTTTCTCACTCCTACTAGTGAATCTAATGTAAAACAAACCCATACAATGCGCACCACCCCGTGATGTTTTTCTCACTCCTACTAGTGAATGTAATGTAACACACACCCATACAATGCGCACCACCCCGTGATGTTTTTCTCACTCCTACTAGTGAATGTAATGTAACACACACCCATACAATGCGCACCACCCCGTGATGTTTTTCAGAAACCTATCCTACATTGCCACTGTATGTTCCCTGACCTCCCCATGCTGACCACCCCGCAGGGCTTTTCTCCATCCTACATTGCCACTCACTGCCTATCCTAATTCAGACTCTCCGATTCACACCACCCTGTGATGTTTATCTCACTCCTAACAGTGAATGTAATGTAACACACACCCGTACAATGCGCACCACCCCATGATGTTTTTCTCACTCCTCCTAGTGAATGTAATGTAACACACACCCATACAATGCGCACCACCCCGTGATGTTTTTCTCACTGCTACTAGTGAATGTAATGTAACACACACCCATACAATGCGCACCACCCCGTGATGTTTTTCTCACTCCTACTAGTGAATGTAATGTAACACACACCCATACAATGCGAACCACCCGGTGATGTTTTTCTCACTCCTACTAGTGAATGTAATGTAACACACACCCATACAATGCGCACCACCCCGTGATCTTTTTCTCACTCCTACTAGTGAATGTAATGTGACACACACCCATACAATGCGCACCACCCCGTGATGTTTTTTTCACTCCTACTAGTGAATGTAATGTAACACACACCCATACAATGCGGACCACCCAGTGATGTTTTTCTCACTCCTACTAGTGAATGTAATGTAACACACACCCATACAATGCGCAACACCCCGTGATGTTTTTCTCACTCCTACTAGTGAATGTAATGTAACACACACCCATACAATGCGCACCACCCCATGATGTTTTTCTCAGTCCTACTAGTGAATGTAATGTAACACACACCCATACAATGCGCACCACCCCGTGATGTTTTTCTCACTCCTACTAGTGAATGTAATGTAACCAACACCCAAACAATGCGCACCACCCCGTGAAGTTTTTCTCACTCCTACTAGTGAATGTAATGTAACACACACCCATACAATGCGCACCACCCCGTGATGTTTTTCTCACTCCTACTAGTGAATGTAATGTAACACACACCCATACAATGCGTACCACCCCGCGATGTTTTTCAGAAACCTATCCTACATTGCCACTGCATGTTCCCTGACCTCCCCATGCTGACGACACCGCAGTGCTTTTCTCCATCCTACATTGCCACTCACTGCCTATCCTAATTCAGACCCTCCGATTCACACCACCCCGTGATGTTTTTCTCACTCCTGCTAGTGAATGTAATGTAACACACACCCATACAATGCGCACCACCCCGTGATGTTTTTCTCACTCCTACTAGTGAATGTAATGTAACACACACCCATACAATGCACACCACCCCTTGATGTTTTTCTCACTCCTACTAGTGAATGTAATGTAACACACACCCATACAATGCGCACCACCCCGCGATGTTTTTCAGAAACCTATCCTACATTGCCACTGCATGTTCCCTGACCTCCCCATGCTGACCACCCCGCGGTGCTTTTCTCCATCTTACATTGCCACTCATTGCCTATCCTAATTCAGACCCTCCGATTCACAGCACCCCGTGATGTTTTTCTGACTCCTACCAGTGAATGTAATGTAACACACACCCATACAATGCGCAGCACCCCGTGATGTTTTTCTCACTCCTACTAGTGAATGTAATGTAACACACACCCATACAATGCGCACCACCCCGTGATGTATTTCTCACTCCTACTAGTGAATGTAATGTAACACACACCCAAACAATGCGCACCACCCCGTGATGTTTTTCTCACTCCTACTAGTGAATGTAATGTAACACACACCCATACAATGCGCACCACCCCGTGATGTTTTTCTCACTCCTACTAGTGAATGTAATGTAACACACACCCATACAATGCGCACCACCCCATGATGTTTTTCAGAAACCTATCCTACATTGCCACTGCATGTTCCGTGACCTCCCCATGCTGACCACCCCGCAGTGCTTTTCTCCATCCTACATTGCCACTAACTGCCTATCCTAATTCAGACCCTCCGATTCACACCACCCCGTGATGTTTTTCTCAGTCCTACTAGTGAATGTAATGTAACACACACCCATAAAATGCGCACCACCCCGTGATGTTTTTCTCACTCCTCCTAGTGAATGTAATGTAACACACACCCATACAATGCGCACCACACCGTGATGTTTTTCTCACTGCTACTAGTGAATGTAATGTAACACACACCCATACAATGCGCACCACCCCGTGATGTTTTTCTCACTCCTACTAGTGAATCTAATGTAACACACACCCATACAATGCGCACCACCCCGTGATGTTTTTCTCACTCCTACTAGTGAATGTAATGTAACACACACCCATACAATGCGCACCACCCCGTGATGTTTTTCTCACTCCTACTAGTGAATGTAATGTAACACACACCCATACAATGCGCACCACCCCGTGATGTTTTTCTCACTCCTACTAGTGAATGTAATGTAACACACACCCATACAATGCGCACCACCCGGTGATGTTTTTCTCACTCCTACTAGTGAATGTAATGTAACACACACCCATACAATGCGCACCACCCCGTGATGTTATTCTCACTCCTACTAGTGAATGTAATGTAACACACACCCATACAATGCGCACCACCCCGTGATGTTTTTCTCACTCCTACTAGTGAATGTAATGTAACACACACCCATACAATGCGCACCACCCCGTGATGTTTTTCTCACTCCTACTAGTGAATCTAATGTAACACACACCCATACAATGCGCACCACCCCGCGATGTTTTTATCACTCCTACTAGTGAATGTAATGTAACACACACCCATACAATGCGCACCACCCCGCGATGTTTTTCTCACTCCTACTAGTGAATGTAATGTAACACACACCCATACAATGCGCACCACCCCGTGGTGTTTTTCTCACTCCTACTAGTGAATCTAATGTAACACACACCCATACAATGCGCACCACCCCGTGATGTTTTCTCACTCCTACTAGTGAATGTAATGTAACACACACCCATACAATGCGCACCACCCCGTGATGTTTTTCTCACTCCTACTAGTGAATGTAATGTAACACACACCCATACAATGCGCACCACCCCGTGATGTTTTTCAGAAACCTATCCTACATTGCCACTGTATGTTCCCTGACCTCCCCATGCTGACCACCCCGCAGCGCTTTTCTCCATCCTACATTGCCACTCACTGCCTATCCTAATTCAGACTCTCCGATTCACACCACCCTGTGATGTTTATCTCACTCCTACTAGTGAATGTAATGTAACACACACCCGTACTATGCGCACCACCCCATGATGTTTTTCTCACTCCTCCTAGTGAATGTAATGTAACACACACCCATACAATGCGCACCACCCCGTGATGTTTTTCTCACTGCTACTAGTGAATGTAATGTAACACACACCCATACAATGCGCACCACCCCGTGATGTTTTTCTCACTCCTACTAGTGAATGTAATGTAACACACACCCATACAATGCGCACCACCCCGTGATGTTTTTCTCACTCCTACTAGTGAATGTAATGTAACACACACCCATACAATGCGCACCACCCCGTGATCTTTTTCTCACTCCTACTAGTGAATGTAATGTAACACACAGCCATACAATGCGCACCACCCCGTGATGTTTTTTTCACTCCTGCTAGTGAATGTAATGTAACACACACCCATACAATGCGGACCACCCAGTGATGTTTTTCTCACTCCTACTAGTGAATGTAATGTAACACACACCCATACAATGCGCACCACCCCGTGATGTTTTTCTCACTCCTACTAGTGAATGTAATGTAACACACACCCATACAATGCGCACCACCCCGTGATGTTTTTCTCAGTCCTACTAGTGAATGTAATGTAACACACACCCATACAATGCGCACCACCCCGTGATGTTTTTCTCACTCCTACTAGTGAATGTAATGTAACACACACCCAAACAATGCGCACCACCCCGTGAAGTTTTTCTCACTCCTTCTAGTGAATGCAATGTAACACACACCCATACAATGCGCACCACCCCGTGATGTTTTTCTCACTCCTACTAGTGAATGTAATGTAACACACCCCCATACAATGCGTACCACCCCGGGATGTTTTTCAGAAACCTATCCTACATTGCCACTGCATGTTCCCTGACCTCCCCATGCTGACGACCCCGCAGTGCTTTTCTCCATCCTACATTGCCACTCCCTGCCTATCCTAATTCAGACCCTCCGATTCACACCACCCCGTGATGTTTTTCTCACTCCTGCTAGTGAATGTAATGTAACACACACCCATACAATGCGCACCACCCCGTGATTTTTTTCTCACTCCTACTAGTGAATGTAATGTAACACACACCCATACAATGCGCACCACCCCGTGATGTTTTTCTCACTCCTACTAGTGAATGTAATGTAACACACACCCATACAATGCGCACCACCCCGTGATGTTTTTCTCACTCCTACTAGTGAATGTAATGTAACACACACCCATACAATGCGCACCACCCCGTGATGTTTTTCTCACTCCTGCTAGTGAATGTAATGTAACACACACCCATACAATGCGCACCACCCCGGGATGTTTTTCTCACTCCTACTAGTGAATGTAATGTAACACACACCCATACAATGCGCACCACCCCGTGATGTTTTTCTCACTCCTACTAGTGAATGTAATGTAACACACACCCATACAATGCGCACCACCCCATGATGTTTTTCTCACTCCTACTAGTGAATGTAATGTAACACACACCCATACAATGCGCACCACCCCGTGATGTTTTTCTCACTCCTACTAGTGAATCTAATGTAACACACACCCATACAATGCGCACCACCCCGCGATGTTTTTTTCAGAAACCTATCCTACATTGCCACAGCATGTTCCCTGACCTCCCCATGCTGACCACTCCGCGGTTCGTTTCTCCATCTTACATTGCCACTCACTGCCTATCCTAATTCAGACCCTCCGAGTCACACCACCCCGTGATGTTTTTCTCACTCCTACTAGTGTATGTAATGTAACACACACCCATACAATGCTCACCACCCCATGATGTTTTTCTCACACCTACTAGTGAATGTAATGTAACACACACCCATACAATGAGCACCACCCCGTGATGTTTTTCTCACTCCTACTAGTGAATGTAATGTAACACAAACGCATACAATGCGCACCACCCCGTGATGTTTTTCTCACTCCTACTAGTGAATGTAATGTAACACACACCCATACAATGCGCACCACCCCGTGATGTTTTTCTCACTCCTCCTAGTGAATGTAATGTAACACACACCCATACAATGCGCACCACCCCGTGATGTTTTTCTCACTGCTACTAGTGAATGTAATGTAACACACACCCATACAATGCGCACCACCCCTTGATGTTTTTCTCACTCCTACTAGTGAATGTAATGTAACACACACCCATACAATGCGCACCACCCCGTGATGTTTTTCTCACTCCTACTAGTGAATGTAATGTAACACACACCCATACAATGCGCACCACCCCGGGATGTTTTTCTCACTCCTACTAGTGAATGTAATGTAACACACACCAATACAATGCGCACCACCCCGTGATGTTTTTCTCACTCCTACTAGTGAATGTAATGTAACACACACCCATGCAATGCGCACCACCCCGCGATGTTTTTCAGAAACCTATCCTACATTGCCACTCCATGTTCCCTGACCTCCCCATGCTGACCACCCCGCGGTGCTTTTCTCCATCCTACATTGCCACTCATTGCCTATCCTAATTCAGACCCTCCGATTCACACCACCCCGTGATGTTTTTCTCACTCCTACTAGTGAATGTAATGTAACACACACCCATACAATGCGCACCACCCCGTGATGTTTTCTCACTCCTACTAGTGAATGTAATGTAACACACACCCGTACTATGCGCACCACCCCATGATGTTTTTCTCACTCCTCCTAGTGAATGTAATGTAACACACACCCATACAATGCGCACCACCCCGTGATGTTTTTCTCACTGCTACTAGTGAATGTAATGTAACACACACCCATACAATGCGCACCACCCCGTGATGTTTTTCTCACTCCTACTAGTGAATGTAATGTAACACACACCCATACAATGCGCACCACCCCGTGATGTTTTTCTCACTCCTACTAGTGAATGTAATGTAACACACACCCATACAATGCGCACCACCCCGTGATCTTTTTCTCACTCCTACTAGTGAATGTAATGTAACACACACCCATACAATGCGCACCACCCCGTGATGTTTTTTTCACTCCTACTAGTGAATGTAATGTAACACACACCCATACAATGCGGACCACCCAGTGATGTTTTTCTCACTCCTACTAGTGAATGTAATGTAACACACACCCATACAATGCGCACCACCCCGTGATGTTTTTCTCACTCCTACTAGTGAATGTAATGTAACACACACCCATACAATGCGCACCACCCCGTGATGTTTTTCTCAGTCCTACTAGTGAATGTAATGTAACACACACCCATACAATGCGCACCACCCCGTGATGTTTTTCTCACTCCTACTAGTGAATGTAATGTAACACACACCCAAACAATGCGCACCACCCCGTGAAGATTTTCTCACACCTTCTAGTGAATGCAATGTAACACACACCCATGCAATGCGCACCACCCCGTGATGTTTTTCTCACTCCTACTAGTGAATGTAATGTAACACACCCCCATACAATGCGTACCACCCCGGGATGTTTTTCAGAAACCTATCCTACATTGCCACTGCATGTTCCCTGACCTCCCCATGCTGACGACCCCGCAGTGCTTTTCTCCATCCTACATTGCCACTCCCTGCCTATCCTAATTCAGACCCTCCGATTCACACCACCCCGTGATGTTTTTCTCACTCCTGCTAGTGAATGTAATGTAACACACACCCATACAATGCGCACCACCCCGTGATGTTTTTCTCACTCCTACTAGTGAATGTAATGTAACACACACCCATACAATGCGCACCACCCCGTGATGTTTTTCTCACTCCTACTAGTGAATGTAATGTAACACACACCCATACAATGCGCACCACCCCGTGATGTTTTTCTCACTCCTACTAGTGAATGTAATGTAACACACACCCATACAATGCGCACCACCCCGCGATGTTTTTTTCAGAAACCTATCCTACATTGCCACAGCATGTTCCCTGACCTCCCCATGCTGACCACTCCGCGGTTCGTTTCTCCATCTTACATTGCCACTCACTGCCTATCCTAATTCAGACCCTCCGAGTCACACCACCCTGTGATGTTTTTCTCACTCCTACTAGTGTATGTAATGTAACACACACCCATACAATGCTCACCACCCCATGATGTTTTTCTCACTCCTACTAGTGAATGTAATGTAACACACACCCATACAATGAGCACCACCCCGTGATGTTTTTCTCACTCCTACTAGTGAATGTAATGTAACACAAACGCATACAATGCGCACCACCCCGTGATGTTTTTCTCACTCCTACTAGTGAATGTAATGTAACACACACCCATACAATGCGCACCACCCCGTGATGTTTTTCTCACTCCTCCTAGTGAATGTAATGTAACACACACCCATACAATGCGCACCACCCCGTGATGTTTTTCTCACTGCTACTAGTGAATGTAATGTAACACACACCCATACAATGCGCACCACCCCTTGATGTTTTTCTCACTCCTACTAGTGAATGTAATGTAACACACACCCATACAATGCGCACCACCCCGTGATGTTTTTCTCACTCCTACTAGTGAATGTAATGTAACACACACCCATACAATGCGCACCACCTCGGGATGTTTTTCTCACTCCTACTAGTGAATGTAATGTAACACACACCAATACAATGCGCACCACCCCGTGATGTTTTTCTCACTCCTACTAGTGAATGTAATGTAACACACACCCATACAATGCGCACCACCCCGCGATGTTTTTCAGAAACCTATCCTACATTGCCACTGCATGTTCCCTGACCTCCCCATGCTGACCACCCCGCGGTGCTTTTCTCCATCTTACACTGCCACTCATTGCCTATCCTAATTCAGACCCTCCGATTCACACCACCCCGTGATGTTTTTCTCACTCCTACTAGTGAATGTAATGTAACACACACCCATACAATGCGCACCACCCCGTGATGTTTTTGTCACTCCTACTAGTGAATGTAATGTAACACACACCCATACAATGCGCACCACCCAGTGATGTTTTTCTACCTCCTAATAGTGAATGTAATGTAACACACACGCATACAATGCGCACCACCCTGTGATGTTTTTCTCACTCCTACTAGTGAATGTAATGTAACACACACCCATACAATGCGCACCACCCCGTGATGTTTTTCTCACTCCTACTAGTGAATGTAATGTAAAACACACCCATACAATGCGCACCACCCCGTGATGTTTTTCTCACTCCTACTAGTGAATGTAATGTAACACACACCCATACAATGCGCACCACCCCGTGATCTTTTTCTCACTCCTACTAGTGAATGTAATGTAACACACACCCATACAATGCGCACCACCCCGTGATGTTTTTTTCACTCCTACTAGTGAATGTAATGTAACACAAACCCATACAATGCGGACCACCCAGGGATGTTTTTCTCACTCCTACTAGTGAATGTAATGTAACACACACCCATACAATGCGCACAACCCCTTGATGTTTTTCTCACTCCTACTAGTGAATGTAATGTAACACACACCCATACAATGCGCACCACCCCGTGATCTTTTTCTCACTCCTACTAGTGAATGTAATGTAACACACACCCATACAATGCGCACCACCCCGTGATGTTTTTTTCACTCCTACTAGTGAATGTAATGTAACACACACCCATACAATGCGGACCACCCAGGGATGTTTTTCTCAGTCCTACTAGTGAATGTAATGTAACACACACCCATACAATGCGCACCACCCCGTGATGTTTTTCTCACTCCTACTAGTGAATGTAATGTAACACACACCCAAACAATGCGCACCACCCCGTGATGTTTTTCTCACTCCTACTAGTGAATGTAATGTAACACACACCCATACAATGCGCACCAACCCGTGATGTTTTTCTCACTCCTACTAGTGAATGTAATGTAACACACACCCATACAATGCGCACCACCCCGCGATGTTTTTCAGAAACCTATCCTACATTGCCACTGCATGTTCCCTGACCTCCCCATGCTGACGACCCCGCAGTGCTTTTCTCCATCCTACATTGCCACTCACTGCCTATCCTAATTCAGACCCTCCGATTCACACCACCCCGTGAAGTTTTTCTCACTCCTGCTAGTGAATGTAATGTAACACACACCCACACAATGCGCACCACCCCGTGATGTTTTTCTCACTCCTACTAGTGAATGTAATGTAACACACACCCATACAATGCGCACCACCCCGTGATGTTTTTCTCACTGCTAATAGTGAATGTAATGTAACACACACCCATACAATGCGCACCACCCCGTGATGTTTTTCTCACTCCTACTAGTGAATGTAATGTAACACACACACATACAATGCGCACCACCCCGTGATGTTTTTCTCACTCCTACTAGTGAATGTAATGTAACACACACCCATACAATGCGCACCACCCCGTGATGTTTTTCTCACTCCTACTAGTGAATGTAATGTAACACACACCGATACAATGCGCACCACCCCGTGATGTTTTTCTCACTCCTACTAGTGAATGTAATGTAACACACACCCATACAATGTGCACCACACCGTGATGTTTTTCTCACTCCTACTAGTGAATGTAATGAAACACACACCCATAAAATGCGCACCACCCCGTGATGTTTTTCTCACTCCTACTAGTGAATCTAATGTAACACACACCCATACAATGCGCACCACCCCGCGATGTTTTTCTCACTCCTACTAGTGAATTTAATGTAACACACACCCGTACAATGCGCACCACCCCGTGATGTTTTTCTCACTCCTACTAGTGAATCTAATGTAACACACACCCATACAATGCGCACCACCCCGTGGTGTTTTTCTCACTCCTACTAGTGAATCTAATGTAACACACACCCATACAATGCGCACCCCCCCGTGATGTTTTTCTCACTCCTACTAGTGAATGTAATGTAACACACACCCATACAATGCGCACCACCCCGTGATGTTTTTCAGAAACCTATCCTACATTGCCACTGCATGTTCCCTGACCTCCCCATGCTGACCACCCCGCAGGGCTTTTCTCCATCCTACATTGCCACTCACTGCCTATCCTAATTCAGACCCTCCGTTTCACACCACCCTGTGATGTTTATCTCACTTCTACTAGTGAATGTAATGTAACACACACCCATACAATGCGCACCACCCCGTGATGTTTTTCTCACTCCTCCTAGTGAATGTAATGTAACACACACCCATACAATGCGCACCACCCCGTGATGTTTTTCTCACTGCTACTAGTGAATGTAATGTAACACACACCCATACAATGCGCACCACCCCGTGATGTTTTTCTCACTCCTACTAGTGAATGTAATGTAACACACACCCATACAATGCGCACCACCCCGTGATGTTTTTCTCACTCCTACTAGTGAATGTAATGTAACACACACCCAAACAATGCGCACCACCCCGTGATGTTTTTCTCACTCCTACTAGTGAATGTAATGTAACACACACCCATACAATGCGCACCACCCCGTGATGTTTTTCTCACTCCTACTAGTGAATGTAATGTAACACACACCCAAACAATGCGCACCACCCCGTGATGTTTTTCTCACTCCTACTAGTGAATGTAATGTAACACACACCCATACAATGCACACCACCCCGGGATGTTTTTCTCACTCCTACTAGTGAATGTAATGTAACACACACCAATACAATGCGCACCACCCCGTGATGTTTTTCTCACTCCTACTAGTGAATGTAATGTAACACACACCCATACAATGAGCACCACCCCGTGATGTTTTTCTCACTCCTACTAGTGAATGTAATGTAACACAAACGCATACAATGCGCACCACCCCGTGATGTTTTTCTCACTCCTACTAGTGAATGTAATGTAACACACACCCATACAATGCGCACCACCCCGTGATGTTTTTCTCACTCCTCCTAGTGAATGTAATGTAACACACACCCATACAATGCGCACCACCCCGTGATGTTTTTCTCACTGCTACTAGTGAATGTAATGTAACACACACCCATACAATGCGCACCACCCCTTGATGTTTTTCTCACTCCTACTAGTGAATGTAATGTAACACACACCCATACAATGCGCACCACCCCGTGATGTTTTTCTCACTCCTACTAGTGAATGTAATGTAACACACACCCATACAATGCGCACCACCCCGGGATGTTTTTCTCACTCCTACTAGTGAATGTAATGTAACACACACCAATACAATGCGCACCACCCCGTGATGTTTTTCTCACTCCTACTAGTGAATGTAATGTAACACACACCCATGCAATGCGCACCACCCCGCGATGTTTTTCAGAAACCTATCCTACATTGCCACTGCATGTTCCCTGACCTCCCCATGCTGACCACCCCGCGGTGCTTTTCTCCATCTTACATTGCCACTCATTGCCTATCCTAATTCAGACCCTCCGATTCACACCACCCCGTGATGTTTTTCTCACTCCTACTAGTGAATGTAATGTAACACACACCCATACAATGCGCACCACCCCGTGATGTTTTTCTCACTCCTACTAGTGAATCTAATGTAACACACACCCATACAATGCGCACCACCCCGCGATGTTTTTATCACTCCTACTAGTGAATGTAATGTAACACACACCCATACAATGCGCACCACCCCGCGATGTTTTTCTCACTCCTACTAGTGAATGTAATGTAGCACACACCCATACAATGCGAACCACCCCGTGGTGTTTTTCTCACTCCTACTAGTGAATCTAATGTAACACACACCCATACAATGCGCACCACCCCGTGATGTTTTCTCACTCCTACTAGTGAATGTAATGTAACACACACCCATACAATGCGCACCACCCCGTGATGTTTTTCTCACTCCTACTAGTGAATGTAATGTAACACACACCCATACAATGCGCACCACCCCGTGATGTTTTTCAGAAACCTATCCTACATTGCCACTGTATGTTCCCTGACCTCCCCATGCTGACCACCCCGCAGCGCTTTTCTCCATCCTACATTGCCACTCACTGCCTATCCTAATTCAGACTCTCCGATTCACACCACCCTGTGATGTTTATCTCACTCCTACTAGTGAATGTAATGTAACACACACCCGTACTATGCGCACCACCCCATGATGTTTTTCTCACTCCTCCTAGTGAATGTAATGTAACACACACCCATACAATGCGCACCACCCCGTGATGTTTTTCTCACTGCTACTAGTGAATGTAATGTAACACACACCCATACAATGCGCACCACCCCGTGATGTTTTTCTCACTCCTACTAGTGAATGTAATGTAACACACACCCATACAATGCGCACCACCCCGTGATGTTTTTCTCACTCCTACTAGTGAATGTAATGTAACACACACCCATACAATGCGCACCACCCCGTGATCTTTTTCTCACTCCTACTAGTGAATGTAATGTAACACACACCCATACAATGCGCACCACCCCGTGATGTTTTTTTCACTCCTACTAGTGAATGTAATGTAACACACACCCATACAATGCGGACCACCCAGTGATGTTTTTCTCACTCCTACTAGTGAATGTAATGTAACACACACCCATACAATGCGCACCACCCCGTGATGTTTTTCTCACTCCTACTAGTGAATGTAATGTAACACACACCCATACAATGCGCACCACCCCGTGATGTTTTTCTCAGTCCTACTAGTGAATGTAATGTAACACACACCCATACAATGCGCACCACCCCGTGATGTTTTTCTCACTCCTACTAGTGAATGTAATGTAACACACACCCAAACAATGCGCACCACCCCGTGAAGATTTTCTCACTCCTTCTAGTGAATGCAATGTAACACACACCCATGCAATGCGCACCACCCCGTGATGTTTTTCTCACTCCTACTAGTGAATGTAATGTAACACACCCCCATACAATGCGTACCACCCCGGGATGTTTTTCAGAAACCTATCCTACATTGCCACTGCATGTTCCCTGACCTCCCCATGCTGACGACCCCGCAGTGCTTTTCTCCATCCTACATTGCCACTCCCTGCCTATCCTAATTCAGACCCTCCGATTCACACCACCCCGTGATGTTTTTCTCACTCCTGCTAGTGAATGTAATGTAACACACACCCATAAAATGCGCACCACCCCGTGATGTTTTTCTCACTCCTACTATTGAATGTAATGTAACACACACCCATACAATGCGCACCACCCCGTGGTGTTTTTCTCAATCCTACTAGTGAATGTAATGTAACACACACCCATACAATGGGCACCACCCCGTGATGTTTTTCTCACTCCTACTAGTCAATGTAATGTAACACACACCCATACAATGCGCACCACCCCGTGATGTTTTTCTCACTCCTACTAGTGAATGTAATGTAACACACATCCATACAATGCGCACCGCCCCGTGATGTTTTTTTTCTGCTACTAGTGAATGTAATGTAACACACACCCATACAATGCGCACTGCCCCGTGATGTTTTTCTCACTCCTACTAGTGAATGTAATGTAACACACACCCATACAATGCGCACCGCCCCGTGATGTTTTTCTCACTCCTACTAGTGAATGTAATGTAACACACACCCATACAATGCGCACCACCCCGTGATGTTTTTCTCACTCCTACTAGTGAATGTAATGTAACACACACCCATACAATGCACACCACCCCGTGATGTTTTTCTCACTCCTACTAGTGAATGTAATGTAACACACACCCATACAATGCGCACCACCCCGTGATGTTTTTCTCACTCCTACTAGTGAATGTAATGTAACACACACCCATACAATGCGCACCACCCCGTGATGTTTTTCTCACTCCTACTAGTGAATGTAATGTAACACACACCCATACAATGCGCACCACCCCGTGATGTTTTTCTCACTCCTACTAGTGAATGTAATGTAACACACACCCATACAATGCGCACCACCCCGTGATGTTTTTCTCACTCCTACTAGTGAATGTAATGTAACACACACCCATACAATGCGCACCACCCCGCGATGTTTTTTTCAGAAACCTATCCTACATTGCCACAGCATGTTCCCTGACCTCCCCATGCTGACCACTCCGCGGTTCGTTTCTCCATCTTACATTGCCACTCACTGCCTATCCTAATTCAGACCCTCCGAGTCACACCACCCCGTGATGTTTTTCTCACTCCTACTAGTGTATGTAATGTAACACACACCCATACAATGCTCACCACCCCATGATGTTTTTCTCACTCCTACTAGTGAATGTAATGTAACACACACCCATACAATGAGCACCACCCCGTGATGTTTTTCTCACTCCTACTAGTGAATGTAATGTAACACAAACGCATACAATGCGCACCACCCCGTGATGTTTTTCTCACTCCTACTAGTGAATGTAATGTAACACACACCCATACAATGCGCACCACCCCGTGATGTTTTTCTCACTCCTCCTAGTGAATGTAATGTAACACACACCCATACAATGCGCACCACCCCGTGATGTTTTTCTCACTGCTACTAGTGAATGTAATGTAACACACACCCATACAATGCGCACCACCCCTTGATGTTTTTCTCACTCCTACTAGTGAATGTAATGTAACACACACCCATACAATGCGCACCACCCCGTGATGTTTTTCTCACTCCTACTAGTGAATGTAATGTAACACACACCCATACAATGCGCACCACCTCGGGATGTTTTTCTCACTCCTACTAGTGAATGTAATGTAACACACACCAATACAATGCGCACCACCCCGTGATGTTTTTCTCACTCCTACTAGTGAATGTAATGTAACACACACCCATACAATGCGCACCACCCCGCGATGTTTTTCAGAAACCTATCCTACATTGCCACTGCATGTTCCCTGACCTCCCCATGCTGACCACCCCGCGGTGCTTTTCTCCATCTTACACTGCCACTCATTGCCTATCCTAATTCAGACCCTCCGATTCACACCACCCCGTGATGTTTTTCTCACTCCTACTAGTGAATGTAATGTAACACACACCCATACAATGCGCACCACCCCGTGATGTTTTTGTCACTCCTACTAGTGAATGTAATGTAACACACACCCATACAATGCGCACCACCCAGTGATGTTTTTCTACCTCCTAATAGTGAATGTAATGTAACACACACGCATACAATGCGCACCACCCTGTGATGTTTTTCTCACTCCTACTAGTGAATGTAATGTAACACACACCCATACAATGCGCACCACCCCGTGATGTTTTTCTCACTCCTACTAGTGAATGTAATGTAAAACACACCCATACAATGCGCACCACCCCGTGATGTTTTTCTCACTCCTACTAGTGAATGTAATGTAACACACACCCATACAATGCGCACCACCCCGTGATCTTTTTCTCACTCCTACTAGTGAATGTAATGTAACACACACCCATACAATGCGCACCACCCCGTGATGTTTTTTTCACTCCTACTAGTGAATGTAATGTAACACAAACCCATACAATGCGGACCACCCAGGGATGTTTTTCTCACTCCTACTAGTGAATGTAATGTAACACACACCCATACAATGCGCACCACCCCTTGATGTTTTTCTCACTCCTACTAGTGAATGTAATGTAACACACACCCATACAATGCGCACCACCCCGTGATGTTTTTCTCACTCCTACTAGTGAATGTAATGTAACACACACCCATACAATGCGCACCACCCCGTGATGTTTTTTTCACTCCTACTAGTGAATGTAATGTAACACACACCCATACAATGCGGACCACCCAGGGATGTTTTTCTCAGTCCTACTAGTGAATGTAATGTAACACACACCCATACAATGCGCACCACCCCGTGATGTTTTTCTCACTCCTACTAGTGAATGTAATGTAACACACACCCAAACAATGCGCACCACCCCGTGATGTTTTTCTCACTCCTACTAGTGAATGTAATGTAACACACACCCATACAATGCGCACCAACCCGTGATGTTTTTCTCACTCCTACTAGTGAATGTAATGTAACACACACCCATACAATGCGCACCACCCCGCGATGTTTTTCAGAAACCTATCCTACATTGCCACTGCATGTTCCCTGACCTCCCCATGCTGACGACCCCGCAGTGCTTTTCTCCATCCTACATTGCCACTCACTGCCTATCCTAATTCAGACCCTCCGATTCACACCACCCCGTGAAGTTTTTCTCACTCCTGCTAGTGAATGTAATGTAACACACACCCATACAATGCGCACCACCCCGTGATGTTTTTCTCACTCCTACTAGTGAATGTAATGTAACACACACCCATACAATGCGCACCACCCCGTGATGTTTTTCTCACTGCTAATAGTGAATGTAATGTAACACACACCCATACAATGCGCACCACCCCGTGATGTTTTTCTCACTCCTACTAGTGAATGTAATGTAACACACACCCATACAATGCGCACCACCCCGTGATGTTTTTCTCACTCCTACTAGTGAATGTAATGTAACACACACCCATACAATGCGCACCACCCCGTGATGTTTTTCTCACTCCTACTAGTGAATGTAATGTAACACACACCCATACAATGCGCACCACCCCGTGATGTTTTTCTCACTCCTACTAGTGAATGTAATGTAACACACACCCATACAATGTGCACCACACCGTGATGTTTTTCTCACTCCTACTAGTGAATGTAATGAAACACACACCCATAAATTGCGCACCACCCCGTGATGTTTTTCTCACTCCAACTAGTGAATCTAATGTAACACACACCCATACAATGCGCACCACCCCGCGATGTTTTTCTCACTCCTACTAGTGAATTTAATGTAACACACACCCATACAATGCGCACCACCCCGTGATGTTTTTCTCACTCCTACTAGTGAATCTAATGTAACACACACCCATACAATGCGCACCACCCCGTGGTGTTTTTCTCACTCCTACTAGTGAATCTAATGTAACACACACCCATACAATGCGCACCCCCCCGTGATGTTTTTCTCACTCCTACTAGTGAATGTAATGTAACACACACCCATACAATGCGCACCACCCCGTGATGTTTTTCAGAAACCTATCCTACATTGCCACTGCATGTTCCCTGACCTCCCCATGCTGACCACCCCGCAGGGCTTTTCTCCATCCTACATTGCCACTCACTGCCTATCCTAATTCAGACCCTCCGTTTCACACCACCCTGTGATGTTTATCTCACTTCTACTAGTGAATGTAATGTAACACACACCCATACAATGCGCACCACCCCGTGATGTTTTTCTCACTCCTCCTAGTGAATGTAATGTAACACACACCCATACAATGCGCACCACCCCGTGATGTTTTTCTCACTGCTACTAGTGAATGTAATGTAACACACACCCATACAATGCGCACCACCCCGTGATGTTTTTCTCACTCCTACTAGTGAATGTAATGTAACACACACCCATACAATGCGCACCACCCCGTGATGTTTTTCTCACTCCTACTAGTGAATGTAATGTAACACACACCCAAACAATGCGCACCACCCCGTGATGTTTTTCTCACTCCTACTAGTGAATGTAATGTAACACACACCCATACAATGCGCACCACCCCGTGATGTTTTTCTCACTCCTACTAGTGAATGTAATGTAACACACACCCAAACAATGCGCACCACCCCGTGATGTTTTTCTCACTCGTACTAGTGAATGTAATGTAACACACACCCATACAATGCACACCACCCCGGGATGTTTTTCTCACTCCTACTAGTGAATGTAATGTAACACACACCAATACAATGCGCACCACCCCGTGATGTTTTTCTCACTCCTACTAGTGAATGTAATGTAACACACACCCATACAATGTGCACCACCCCGCGATGTTTTTCAGAAACCTATCCTACATTGCCACTGCATGTTCCCTGACCTCCCCATGCTGACCACCCCGCGGTGCTTTTCTCCATCTTACATTGCCACTCATTGCCTATCCTAATTCAGACCCTCCGATTCACACCACCCCGTGATTTTTTTCTCACTCCTACTAGTGAATGTAATGTAACACACACCCAAACAATGCGCACCACCCCGTGATGTTTTTCTCACTCCTACTAGTGAATGTAATGTAACACACACCCATACAATGCGCACCACCCCGTGATGTTTTTCTCACTCCTACTAGTGAATGTAATGTAACACACACCCATACAATGCGCACCACCCCGCGATGTTTTTCAGAAACCTATCCTACATTGCCACTGCATGTTCCCTGACCTCCCCATGCTGACGACCCCGCAGTGCTTTTCTCCATCCTACATTGCCATTCACTGCCTATCCTAATTCAGACCCTCCGATTCACACCACCCCGTGAAGTTTTTCTCACTCCTGCTAGTGAATGTAATGTAACACACACCCATACAATGCGCACCACCCCGTGATGTTTTTCTCACTCCTACTAGTGAATGTAATGTAACACACACCCATACAATGCGCACCACCCCGTGATGTTTTTCTCACTGCTAATAGTGAATGTAATGTAACACACACCCATACAATGCGCACCACCCCGTGATGTTTTTCTCACTCCTACTAGTGAATGTAATGTAACACACACCCATACAATGCGCACCACCCCGTGATGTTTTTCTCACTCCTACTAGTGAATGTAATGTAACACACACCCATACAATGCGCACCACCCCGTGATGTTTTTCTCACTCCTACTAGTGAATGTAATGTAACACACACCGATACAATGCGCACCAACCCGTGATGTTTTTCTCACTCCTACTAGTGAATGTAATGTAACACACACCCATACAATGTGCACCACACCGTGATGTTTTTCTCACTCCTACTAGTGAATGTAATGAAACACACACCCATAAAATGCGCACCACCCCGTGATGTTTTTCTCACTCCTACTAGTGAATCTAATGTAACACACACCCATACAATGCGCACCACCCCGCGATGTTTTTCTCACTCCTACTAGTGAATTTAATGTAACACACACCCATACAATGCGCACCACCCCGTGATGTTTTTCTCACTCCTACTAGTGAATCTAATGTAACACACACCCATACAATGCGCACCACCCCGTGGTGTTTTTCTCACTCCTACTAGTGAATCTAATGTAACACACACCCATACAATGCGCACCCCGCGTGATGTTTTTCTCACTCCTACTAGTGAATGTAATGTAACACACACCCATACAATGCGCACCACCCCGTGATGTTTTTCAGAAACCTATCCTACATTGCCACTGCATGTTCCCTGACCTCCCCATGCTGACCACCCCGCAGGGCTTTTCTCCATCCTACATTGCCACTCACTGCCTATCCTAATTCAGACCCTCCGTTTCACACCACCCTGTGATGTTTATCTCACTTCTACTAGTGAATGTAATGTAACACACACCCATACAATGCGCACCACCCCGTGATGTTTTTCTCACTCCTCCTAGTGAATGTAATGTAACACACACCCATACAATGCGCACCACCCCGTGATGTTTTTCTCACTGCTACTAGTGAATGTAATGTAACACACACCCATACAATGCGCACCACCCCGTGATGTTTTTCTCACTCCTACTAGTGAATGTAATGTAACACACACCCAAACAATGCGCACCACCCCGTGATGTTTTTCTCACTCCTACTAGTGAATGTAATGTAACACACAGCCATACAATGCGCACCACCCCGTGATGTTTTTCTCACTCCTACTAGTGAATGTAATGTAACACACACCCAAACAATGCGCACCACCCCGTGATGTTTTTCTCACTCCTACTAGTGAATGTAATGTAACACACACCCATACAATGCACACCACCCCGGGATGTTTTTCTCACTCCTACTAGTGAATGTAATGTAACACACACCAATACAATGCGCACCACCCCGTGATGTTTTTCTCACTCCTACTAGTGAATGTAATGTAACACACACCCATACAATGTGCACCACCCCGCGATGTTTTTCAGAAACCTATCCTACATTGCCACTGCATGTTCCCTGACCTCCCCATGCTGACCGCCCCGCGGTGCTTTTCTCCATCTTACATTGCCACTCATTGCCTATCCTAATTCAGACCCTCCGATTCACACCACCCCGTGATGTTTTTCTCACTCCTACTAGTGAATGTAATGTAACACACACCCAAACAATGCGCACCACCCCGTGATGTTTTTCTCACTCCTACTAGTGAATGTAATGTAACACACACCCATACAATGCGCACCACCCCGTGATGTTTTTCTCACTCCTACTAGTGAATGTAATGTAACACACACCCATACAATGCGCACCACCCCGCGATGTTTTTCAGAAACCTATCCTACATTGCCACTGCATGTTCCCTGACCTCCCCATGCTGACGACCCCGCAGTGCTTTTCTCCATCCTACATTGCCACTCACTGCCTATCCTAATTCAGACCCTCCGATTCACACCACCCCGTGAAGTTTTTCTCACTCCTGCTAGTGAATGTAATGTAACACACACCCATACAATGCGCACCACCCCGTGATGTTTTTCTCACTCCTACTAGTGAATGTAATGTAACACACACCCATACAATGCGCACCACCCCGTGATGTTTTTCTCACTGCTAATAGTGAATGTAATGTAACACACACACATACAATGCGCACCACCCCGTGATGTTTTTCTCACTCCTACTAGTGAATGTAATGTAACACACACCCATACAATGCGCACCACCCCGTGATGTTTTTCTCACTCCTACTAGTGAATGTAATGTAACACACACCCATACAATGCGCACCACCCCGTGATGTTTTTCTCACTCCTACTAGTGAATGTAATGTAACACACACCGATACAATGCGCACCACCCCGTGATGTTTTTCTCACTCCTACTAGTGAATGTAATGTAACACACACCTATACAATGTGCACCACACCGTGATGTTTTTCTCACTCCTACTAGTGAATGTAATGAAACACACACCCATAAAATGCGCACCACCCCGTGATGTTTTTCTCACTCCTACTAGTGAATCTAATGTAACACACACCCATACAATGCGCACCACCCCGCGATGTTTTTCTCACTCCTACTAGTGAATTTAATGTAACACACACCCATACAATGCGCACCACCCCGTGATGTTTTTCTCACTCCTACTAGTGAATCTAATGTAACACACACCCATACAATGCGCACCACCCCGTGGTGTTTTTCTCACTCCTACTAGTGAATCTAATGTAACACACACCCATACAATGCGCACCCCCCCGTGATGTTTTTCTCACTCCTACTAGTGAATGTAATGTAACACACACCCATACAATGCGCACCCCCCCGTGATGTTTTTCTCACTCCTACTAGTGAATGTAATGTAACACACACCCATACAATGCACACCACCCCGGGATGTTTTTCTCACTCCTACTAGTGAATGTAATGTAACACACACCAATACAATGCGCACCACCCCGTGATGTTTTTCTCACTCCTACTAGTGAATGTAATGTAACACACACCCATACAATGTGCACCACCCCGCGATGTTTTTCAGAAACCTATCCTACATTGCCACTGCATGTTCCCTGACCTCCCCATGCTGACCACCCCGCGGTGCTTTTCTCCATCTTACATTGCCACTCATTGCCTATCCTAATTCAGACCCTCCGATTCACACCACCCCGTGATGTTTTTCTCACTCCTACTAGTGAATGTAATGTAACACACAACCATACAATGCGCACCACCCCGTGATGTTTTTCTCACTCCTACTAGTGAATGTAATGTAACACACACCCATACAATGCGCACCACCCCGTGATGTTTTTCTCACTCCTAATAGTGAATGTAATGTAACACACACCCATACAATGCGCACCACCCCGTGATGTTTTTCTCACTCCTACTAGTGAATGTAATGTAACACACACCCATACAATGCGCACCACCCCGTGATGTTTTTCTCACTCCTACTAGTGAATGTAATGTAACACACACCCATACAATGCGCACCACCCCGTGATGTTTTTCTCACTCCTACTAGTGAATGTAATGTAACACACACCCATACAATGCGCACCAACCCGTGATGTTTTTCTCACTCCTACTAGTGAATGTAATGTAACACACACCCATACAATGCGCACCACCCGGTGATGTTTTTCTCACTCCTACTAGTGAATGTAATGTAACACACACCCATACAATGTGCACCACCCCGTGATGTTTTTCTCACTCCTACTAGTGAATGTAATGTAACACACACCCATACAATGCGCACCACCCCGTGATGTTTTTCTCACTCCTACTAGTGAATCTAATGTAACACACACCCATACAATGCGCACCACCCCTCGATGTTTTTTTCAGAAACCTATCCTACATTGCCACTGCATGTTCCCTGTCCTCCCCATGCTGACCACTCCGCGGTGCTTTTCTCCATCTTACATTGCCACTCACTGCCTATCCTAATTCAGACCCTCCGAGTCACACCACCCCGTGATGTTTTTCTCACTCCTACTAGTGTATGTAATGTAACACATACCCATACAATGCTCACCACCCCATGATGTTTTTCTCACTCCTACTAGTGAATGTAATGTAACACACACCCATACAATGCGCACCACCCCGGGATGTTTTTCTCACTCCTACTAGTGAATGTAATGTAACACACACCAATACAATGCGCACCACCCCGTGATGTTTTTCTCACTCCTACTAGTGAATGTAATGTAACACACACCCATACAATGCGCACCACCCCGCGATGTTTTTCAGAAACCTATCCTACATTGCCATTGCATGTTCCCTGACCTCCCCATGCTGACCACCCCGCGGTGCTTTTCTCCTTCTTATATTGCCACTCATTGCGTATCCTAATTCAGACCCTCCGATTCACACCACCCCGTGATGTTTTTCTCACTCCTACTAGTGAATGTAATGTAACACACACCCATACAATGCGCACCACCCCGTGATGTTTTTGTCACTCCTACTAGTGAATGTAATGTAACACACACCCATACAATGCGCACCACCCCGTGATGTTTTTCTACCTCCTAATTGTGAATGTAATGTAACACACACCCATACAATGCGCACCACCCCGTGATGTTTTTCTCACTCCTACTAGTGAATGTAATGTAACACACACCCATACAATGCGCACCACCCCGTGATGTTTTTCTCACTCGTACTAGTGAATGTAATGTAAAACACACCCATACAATGCGCACCACCCCGTGATGTTTTTCTCACTCCTACTAGTGAATCTAATGTAACACACACCCATACAATGCGCACCACCCCGCTATGTTTTTCAGAAACCTATCCTACATTGCCACTGCAGGTTCCCTGACCTCCCCATGCTGACCACCCCGCGGTACTTTTCTCCATCCTACATTGCCACTCACTGCCTATCCTAATTCAGACCCTCCGATTCACACCACCCCGTGATGTTTTTCTGACTCCTACCAGTGAATGTAATGTAACACACACCCATACAATGCGAACCACCCCGTGATGTTTTTCTCACTCCTACTAGTGAATGTAATGTAACACACACCCATACAATGCGCACCACCCCGTGATGTATCTCTCACTCCTACTAGTGAATGTAATGTAACACACACCCAAACAATGCGCACCACCCCGTGATGTTTTTCTCACTCCTACTTGTGAATGTAATATAACACACACCCATACAATGCGCACCACTCCGTGATGTTTTTCTCACTCCTACTAGTGAATGTAATGTAACACACACCCATACAACGCGCACCACCCCGTGATGTTTTTCAGAAACCTATCCTACATTTCCACTGCATGTTCCGTGACCTCCCCATGCTGACCACCCCGCAGTGCTTTTCTCCATCCTACATTGCCACTCACTGCCTATCCTAATTCAGACCCTCCGATTCACACCACCCCGTGATGTTTTTCTCAGTCCTACTAGTGAATGTAATGTAACACACACCCATACAATGCGCACCACCCCGTGATGTTTTTCTCACTCCTACTAGTGAATGTAGTGTAACACACACCCATACAATGCGCACCACCCCGTGATGTTTTTCTCACTGCTAATAGTGAATGTAATGTAACACACACCCATACAATGCGCACCACCCCGTGATGTTTTTCTCACTCCTACTAGTGAATGTAATGTAACACACACCCATACAATGCGCACCACCCCGTGATGTTTTTCTCACTCCTACTAGTGAATGTAATGTAACACACACCCATACAATGCGCACCACCCCGTGATGTTTTTCTCACTCCTACTAGTGAATGTAATGTAACACACACCGATACAATCCGCACCACCCCGTGATGTTTTTCTCACTCCTACTAGTGAATATAATGTAACACACACCCATACAATGTGCACCACCCCGTGATGTTTTTCTCACTCCTACTAGTGAATGTAATGAAACACACACCCATACAATGCGCACCACCCCGTGATGTTTTTCTCACTCCTACTAGTGAATCTAATGTAACACACACCCATACAATGCGCACCACCCCGCGATGTTTTTCTCACTCCTACTAGTGAATTTAATGTAACACACACCCATACAATGCGCACCACCCCGTGATGTTTTTCTCACTCCTACTAGTGAATGTAATGTAACACACACCCATACAATGCGCACCACCCCGCAATGTTTTTCAGAAACCTATCCTACATTGCCACTGCATGTTCCCTGACCTCCCCATGCTGACCACCCCGCGGTGCTTTTCTCCATCTTACATTGCCACTCATTGCCTATCCTAACTCAGACCCTCCGATTCACACCACCCCGTGATGTTTTTCTCACTCCTACTAGTGAATGTAATGTAACACACACCCATACAATGTGCACCACCCCGTGATGTTTTTCTCACTCCTACTAGTGAATGTAATGTAACACACACCCATACAATGCGCACCACCCCGTGATGTTTTTCTCACTCCTACTAGTGAATCTAATGTAACACACACCCATACAATGCGCACCACCCCTCGATGTTTTTTTCAGAAACCTATCGTACATTGCCACTGCATGTTCCCTGACCTCCCCATGCTGACCACTCCACGGTGCTTTTCTCCATCTTACATTGCCACTCACTGCCTATCCTAATTCAGACCCTCCGAGTCACACCACCCCGTGATGTTTTTCTCACTCCTACTAGTGTATGTAATGTAACACACACCCATACAATGCTCACCACCCCATGATGTTTTTCTCACTCCTACTAGTGAATGTAATGTAACACACACCCATACAATGAGCACCACCCCGTGATGTTTTTCTCACTCCTACTAGTGAATGTAATGTAACACAAACGCATACAATGCGCATCACCCCGTGATGTTTTTCTCACTCCTACTAGTGAATGTAATGTAACACACACCCATACAATGCGCACCACCCCGTGATGTTTTTCTCACTCCTCCTAGTGAATGTAATGTAACACACACCCATACAATGCGCACCACCCCGTTATGTTTTTCTCACTGCTACTAGTGAATGTAATGTAACACACACCCATACAATGCGCACCACCCCTTAATGTTTTTCTCACTCCTACTAGTGAATGTAATGTAACACACACCCATACAATGCGCACCACCCCGTGATGTTTTTCTCACTCCTACTAGTGAATGTAATGTAACACACACCCATACAATGCGCATCACCCCGGGATGTTTTTCTCATTCCTACTAGTGAATGTAATGTAACACACACCAATACAATGCGCACCACCCCGTGATGTTTTTCTCACTCCTACTAGTGAATGTAATGTAACACACACCCATACAATGCGCACCACCCCGCGATGTTTTTCAGAAACCTATCCTACATTGCCATTGCATGTTCCCTGACCTCCCCATGCTGACCACCCCGCGGTGCTTTTCTCCATCTTACATTGCCACTCATTGCCTATCCTAATTCAGACCCTCCGATTCACACCACCCCGTGATGTTTTTCTCACTCCTACTAGTGAATGTAATGTAACACACACCCATACAATGCGCACCACCCCGTGATGTTTTTGTCACTCCTACTAGTGAATGTAATGTAACACACACCCATACAATGCGCACCACCCCGTGATGTTTTTCTACCTCCTAATAGTGAATGTAATGTAACACACACCCATACAATGCGCACCACCCCGTGATGTTTTTTTCACTCCTACTAGTGAATGTAATGTAACACACACCCATACAATGCACACCACCCCGTGATGTTTTTCTCACTCCTACTAGTGAATGTAATGTAAAACACACCCATACAATGCGCACCACCCCGTGATGTTTTTCTCACTCCTACTAGTGAATCTAATGTAACACACACCCATACAATGCGCACCACCCCGCTATGTTTTTCAGAAACCTATCCTACATTGCCATTGCATGTTCCCTGACCTCCCCATGCTGACCACCCCGCGGTGCTTTTCTCCATCTTACATTGCCACTCACTGCCTATCCTAATTCAGACCCTCCGATTCACACCACCCCGTGATGTTTTTCTCACTCCTACTAGTGAATGTAATGTAACACACACCCATACAATGCGCATCACCCCGGGATGTTTTTCTCATTCCTACTAGTGAATGTAATGTAACACACACCAATACAATGCGCACCACCCCGTGATGTTTTTCTCACTCCTACTAGTGAATGTAATGTAACACACACCCATACAATGCGCACCACCCCGCGATGTTTTTCAGAAACCTATCCTACATTGCCATTGCATGTTCCCTGACCTCCCCATGCTGACCACCCCGCGGTGCTTTTCTCCTTCTTATATTGCCACTCATTGCGTATCCTAATTCAGACCCTCCGATTCACACCACCCCGTGATGTTTTTCTCACTCCTACTAGTGAATGTAATGTAACACACACCCATACAATGCGCACCACCCCGTGATGTTTTTGTCACTCCTACTAGTGAATGTAATGTAACACACACCCATACAATGCGCACCACCCCGTGATGTTTTTCTACCTCCTAATTGTGAATGTAATGTAACACACACCCATACAATGCGCACCACCCCGTGATGTTTTTCTCACTCCTACTAGTGAATGTAATGTAACACACACCCATACAATGCGCACCACCCCGTGATGTTTTTCTCACTCGTACTAGTGAATGTAATGTAAAACACACCCATACAATGCGCACCACCCCGTGATGTTTTTCTCACTCCTACTAGTGAATCTAATGTAACACACACCCATACAATGCGCACCACCCCGCTATGTTTTTCAGAAACCTATCCTACATTGCCACTGCAGGTTCCCTGACCTCCCCATGCTGACCACCCCGCGGTACTTTTCTCCATCCTACATTGCCACTCACTGCCTATCCTAATTCAGACCCTCCGATTCACACCACCCCGTGATGTTTTTCTGACTCCTACTAGTGAATGTAATGTAACACACACCCAAACAATGCGCACCACCCCGTGATGTTTTTCTCACTCCTACTTGTGAATGTAATATAACACACACCCATACAATGCGCACCACTCCGTGATGTTTTTCTCACTCCTACTAGTGAATGTAATGTAACACACACCCATACAACGCGCACCACCCCGTGATGTTTTTCAGAAACCTATCCTACATTGCCACTGCATGTTCCGTGACCTCCCCATGCTGACCACCCCGCAGTGCTTTTCTCCATCCTACATTGCCACTCACTGCCTATCCTAATTCAGACCCTCCGATTCACACCACCCCGTGATGTTTTTCTCAGTCCTACTAGTGAATGTAATGTAACACACACCCATACAATGCGCACCACCCCGTGATGTTTTTCTCACTCCTACTAGTGAATGTAGTGTAACACACACCCATACAATGCGCACCACCCCGTGATGTTTTTCTCACTGCTAATAGTGAATGTAATGTAACACACACCCATACAATGCGCACCACCCCGTGATGTTTTTCTCACTCCTACTAGTGAATGTAATGTAACACACACCCATACAATGCGCACCACCCCGTGATGTTTTTCTCACTCCTACTAGTGAATGTAATGTAACACACACCCATACAATGCGCACCACCCCGTGATGTTTTTCTCACTCCTACTAGTGAATGTAATGTAACACACACCGATACAATCCGCACCACCCCGTGATGTTTTTCTCACTCCTACTAGTGAATATAATGTAACACACACCCATACAATGTGCACCATCCCGTGATGTTTTTCTCACTCCTACTAGTGAATGTAATGAAACACACACCCATACAATGCGCACCACCCCGTGATGTTTTTCTCACTCCTACTAGTGAATCTAATGTAACACACACCCATACAATGCGCACCACCCCGCGATGTTTTTCTCACTCCTACTAGTGAATTTAATGTAACACACACCCATACAATGCGCACCACCCCGTGATGTTTTTCTCACTCCTACTAGTGAATGTAATGTAACACACACCCATACAATGCGCACCACCCCGCAATGTTTTTCAGAAACCTATCCTACATTGCCACTGCATGTTCCCTGACCTCCCCATGCTGACCACCCCGCGGTGCTTTTCTCCATCTTACATTGCCACTCATTGCCTATCCTAACTCAGACCCTCCGATTCACACCACCCCGTGATGTTTTTCTCACTCCTACTAGTGAATGTAATGTAACACACACCCATACAATGTGCACCACCCCGTGATGTTTTTCTCACTCCTACTAGTGAATGTAATGTAACACACACCCATACAATGCGCACCACCCCGTGATGTTTTTCTCACTCCTACTAGTGAATCTAATGTAACACACACCCATACAATGCGCACCACCCCTCGATGTTTTTTTCAGAAACCTATCGTACATTGCCACTGCATGTTCCCTGACCTCCCCATGCTGACCACTCCACGGTGCTTTTCTCCATCTTACATTGCCACTCACTGCCTATCCTAATTCAGACCCTCCGAGTCACACCACCCCGTGATGTTTTTCTCACTCCTACTAGTGTATGTAATGTAACACACACCCATACAATGCTCACCACCCCATGATGTTTTTCTCACTCCTACTAGTGAATGTAATGTAACACACACCCATACAATGAGCACCACCCCGTGATGTTTTTCTCACTCCTACTAGTGAATGTAATGTAACACAAACGCATACAATGCGCACCACCCCGTGATGTTTTTCTCACTCCTACTAGTGAATGTAATGTAACACACACCCATACAATGCGCACCACCCCGTGATGTTTTTCTCACTCCTCCTAGTGAATGTAATGTAACACACACCCATACAATGCGCACCACCCCGTTATGTTTTTCTCACTGCTACTAGTGAATGTAATGTAACACACACCCATACAATGCGCACCACCCCTTAATGTTTTTCTCACTCCTACTAGTGAATGTAATGTAACACACACCCATACAATGCGCACCACCCCGTGATGTTTTTCTCACTCCTACTAGTGAATGTAATGTAACACACACCCATACAATGCGCATCACCCCGGGATGTTTTTCTCATTCCTACTAGTGAATGTAATGTAACACACACCAATACAATGCGCACCACCCCGTGATGTTTTTCTCACTCCTACTAGTGAATGTAATGTAACACACACCCATACAATGCGCACCACCCCGCGATGTTTTTCAGAAACCTATCCTACATTGCCATTGCATGTTCCCTGACCTCCCCATGCTGACCACCCCGCGGTGCTTTTCTCCATCTTACATTGCCACTCATTGCCTATCCTAATTCAGACCCTCCGATTCACACCACCCCGTGATGTTTTTCTCACTCCTACTAGTGAATGTAATGTAACACACACCCATACAATGCGCACCACCCCGTGATGTTTTTGTCACTCCTACTAGTGAATGTAATGTAACACACACCCATACATTGCGCACCACCCCGTGATGTTTTTCTACCTCCTAATAGTGAATGTAATGTAACACACACCCATACAATGCGCACCACCCCGTGATGTTTTTTTCACTCCTACTAGTGAATGTAATGTAACACACACCCATACAATGCGCACCACCCCGTGATGTTTTTCTCACTCCTACTAGTGAATGTAATGTAAAACACACCCATACAATGCGCACCACCCCGTGATGTTTTTCTCACTCCTACTAGTGAATCTAATGTAACACACACCCATACAATGCGCACCACCCCGCTATGTTTTTCAGAAACCTATCCTACATTGCCACTGCAGGTTCCCTGACCTCCCCATGCTGACCACCCCGCGGTACTTTTCTCCATCCTACATTGCCACTCACTGCCTATCCTAATTCAGACACTCCGATTCACACCACCCCGTGATGTTTTTCTGACTCCTACCAGTGAATGTAATGTAACACACACCCATACAATGCGCACCACCCCGTGATGTTTTTCTCACTCCTACTAGTGAATTTAATGTAACACACACCCATACAATGTGCACCACCCCGTGATGTATCTCTCACTCCTACTAGTGAATGTAATGTAACACACACCCAAACAATGCGCACCACCCCGTGATGTTTTTCTCACTCCTACTAGTGAATGTAATATAACACACACCCATACAATGCGCACCACTCCGTGATGTTTTTCTCACTCCTACTAGTGAATGTAATGTAACACACACCCATACAATGCGCACCACCCCGTGATGTTTTTCAGAAACCTATCCTACATTGCCACTGCATGTTCCGTGACCTCCCCATGCTGACCACCCCGCAGTGCTTTTCTCCATCCTACATTGCCACTCACTGCCTATTCTAATTCAGACCCTCCGATTCACACCACCCCGTGATGTTTTTCTCAGTCCTACTAGTGAATGTAATGTAACACACACCCATACAATGCGCACCACCCCGTGATGTTTTTCTCACTCCTCCTAGTGAATGTAATGTAACACACACCCATACAATGCGCACCACCCCGTGATGTTTTTCTCACTGCTACTAGTGAATGTAATGTAACACACACCCATACAATGCGCACCACCCCGTGATGTTTTTCTCACTGCTACTAGTGAATGTAATGTAACACACACCCAAACAATGCGCACCACCCCGTGATGTTTTTCTCACTCCTACTAGTGAATGTAATGTAACACACACCCATACAATGCGCACCACCCCGTGATGTTTTTCTCACTCCTACTAGTGAATGTAATGTAACACACACCCATACAATGCGCACCACCCCGTGATCTTTTTCTCACTCCTATTAGTGAATGTAATGTAACACACACCCATACAATGCGCACCACCCCGTGATGTTTTTTTCACTCCTACTAGTGAATGTAATGTAACACACACCCATACAATGCGGACCACCCAGGGATGTTTTTCTCACTCCTACTAGTGAATGTAATGTAACAAACACCCATACAATGCGCACCTCCCCGTGATGTTTTTCTCACTCCTACTAGTGAATGTAATGTAACACACACCCATACAATGCGCACCACCCCGTGATGTTTTTCTCAGTCCTACTAGTGAATGTAATGTAACACACACCCATACAATGCGCACCACCCCGTGATGTTTTTCTCACTCCTACTAGTGAATGTAATGTAACACACACCCAAACAATGCGCACCACCCCGTGATGTTTTTCTCACTCCTACTAGTGAATGTAATGTAACAAACACCCATACAATGCGCACCACCCCGTGATGTTTTTCTCACTCCTACTAGTGAATGTAATGTAACACACACCCATACAATGCGCACCACCCCGCGATGTTTTTCAGAAACCTATCCTACATTGCCACTGCATGTTCCGTGACCTCCCCATGCTGACGACCCCGCAGTGCTTTTCTCCATCCTACATTGCCACTCACTGCCTATCCTAATTCAGACCCTCCGATTCACACCACCCCGTGAAGTTTTTCTCACTCCTGCTAGTGAATGTAATGTAACACACACCCATACAATGCGCACCACCCCGTGATGTTTTTCTCACTCCTACTAGTGAATGTAATGTAACACACACCCATGCAATGCGCACCACCCCGTGATGTTTTTCTCACTGCTAATAGTGAATGTAATGTAACACACACCCATACAATGCGCACCACCCCCTGATGTTTTTCTCACTCCTACTAGTGAATGTAATGAAACACACACCCATACAATGCGCACCACCCCGTGATGTTTTTCTCACTCCTACTAGTGAATGTAATGTAACACACACCCATACAATGCGCACCACCCCGTGATGTTTTTCTCACTCCTACTAGTGTATGTAATGTAACACACACCGATACAATGCGCACCACCCCGTGATGTTTTTCTCACTCCTACTAGTGAATGTAATGTAACACACACCCATACAATGTGCACCACCCCGTGATGTTTTTCTCACTCCTACTAGTGAATGTAATGAAACACACACCCATACAATGCGCACCACCCCGTGATGTTTTTCTCACTCCTACTAGTGAATCTAATGTAACACACACCCATACAATGCGCACCACCCCGCGATGTTTTTCTCACTCCTACTAGTGAATGTAATGTAACACACACCCATACAATGCGCACCACCCCGTGATGTTTTTCTCACTCCTACTAGTGAATCTAATGTAACACACACCCATACAATGGGCACCACCCCGTGGTGTTTTTCTCACTCCTACTAGTGAATCTAATGTAACACACACCCATACAATGCGCATCCCCCAGTGATGTTTTTCTCACTCCTACTAGTGAATGTAATGTAACACACACCCATACAATGCGCACCACCCCGTGATGTTTTTCTCACTCCTACTAGTGAATGTAATGTAACACACACCCATACAATGCGCACCACCCCGTGATGTTTTTCAGAAACCTATCCTACATTGCCACTGCATGTTCCCTGACCTCCCCATGCTGACCACCCCGCAGGGCTTTTCTCCATCCTACATTGCCACTCACTGCCTATTCTAATTCAGACCCTCCGATTCACACCACTCTGTGATGTTTATCTCACTTCTACTAGTGAATGTAATGTAACACACACCCATACAATGCGCACCACCCCATGATGTTTTTCTCACTCCTCCTAGTGAATGTAATGTAACACACACCCATACAATGCGCACCACCCCGTGATGTTTTTGTCACTGCTACTAGTGAATGTAATGTGACACACACCCATACAATGCGCACCACCCCGTGATGTTTTTCTCACTCCTACTAGTGAATGTAATGTAACACACACCCATACAATGCGCACCACCCCGTGATGTTTTTCTCACTCCTACTAGTGAATGTAATGTAACACACACCCATACAATGCGCACCACCCCGTGATGTTTTTCTCACTCCTACTAGTGAATGTAATGTAACACACACCCAAACAATGCGCACCACCCTGTGATGTTTTTCTCACTCCTACTAGTGAATGTAATGTAACACACACCCATACAATGCGCACCACCCCGTGATGTTTTTCTCACTCCTACTAGTGAATGTAATGTAACACACACCCATACAATGCGCACCACCCCGTGATGTTTTTCTCACTCCTACTAGTGAATGTAATGTAACACACACCCATACAATGCGCACCACCCCGTGATGTTTTTCTCACTCCTACTAGTGAATGTAATGTAACACACACCCATACAATGCGCACCACCCCGTGATGTTTTTCTCACTCCTACTAGTGAATGTAATGTAACACACACCCATACAATGCGCACCACCCCTTGATGTTTTTCTCACTCCTACTAGTGAATGTAATGTAACACACACCCATACAATGCGCACCACCCCGTGATGTTTTTCTCACTCCTACTAGTGAATGTAATGTAACACACACCCATACAATGCGCACCACCCCTTGATGTTTTTCTCACTCCTACTAGTGAATGTAATGTAACACACACCCATACAATGCGCACCACCCCGTGATGTTTTTCTCACTCCTACTAGTGAATGTAATGTAACACACACCCATACAATGCGCACCACCCCGCGATGTTTTTCAGAAACCTATCCTACATAGCCACTGCATGTTCCGTGACCTCCCCATGCTGACGACCCCGCAGTGCTTTTCTCCATCCTACATTGCCACTCATTGCCTATCCTAATTCAGACCCTCCGATTCACACCACCCCGTGAAGTTTTTCTCACTCCTGCTAGTGAATGTAATGTAACACACACCCATACAATGCGCACCACCCCGTGATGTTTTTCTCACTCCTACTAGTGAATGTAATGTAACACACACCCATACAATGCGCACCACCCCGTGATGTTTTTCACACTGCTAATAGTGAATGTAATGTAACACACACCCATACAATGCGCACCACCCCGTGATGTTTTTCTCACTCCTACTAGTGAATGTAATGTAACACACACCCATACAATGCGCACCACCCCGTGATGTTTTTCTCACTCCTACTAGTGAATGTAATGTAACACACACCCATACAATGCGCCCACCCCGTGATGTTTTTCTCACTCCTACTAGTGAATGTAATGTAACACACACCGATACAATGCGCACCACCCCGTGATGTTTTTCTCACTCCTACTAGTGAATGTAATGTAACACACACCCATACAATGTGCACCACCCCGTGATGTTTTTCTCACTCCTACTAGTGAATGTAATGAAACACACACCCATACAATGCGCAGCACCCCGTGATGTTTTTCTCACTCCTACTAGTGAATCTAATGTAACACACACCCATACAATGCGCACCACCCCGCGATGTTTTTCTCACTCCTACTAGTGAATGTAATGTAACACACACCCATACAATGCGCACCACCCCGTGATGTTTTTCTCACTCCTACTAGTGAATCTAATGTAACACACACCCATACAATGCGCACCACCCAGTGGTGTTTTTCTCACTCCTACTAGTGAATCTAATGTAACACACACCCATACAATGCACATCCCCCCGTGATGTTTTTCTCACTCCTACTAGTGAATGTAATGTAACACACACCCAAACAATGCGCACCACCCCGTGATGTTTTTCTCACTCCTACTAGTGAATGTAATGTAACACACACCCATACAATGCGCACCACCCCGTGATGTTTTTCAGAAACCTATCCTACATTGCCACTGCATGTTCCGTGACCTCCCCATGCTGACGACCCCGCAGTGCTTTTCTCCATCCTACATTGCCACTCATTGCCTATCCTAATTCAGACCCTCCGATTCACACCACTCTGTGATGTTTATCTCACTTCTACTAGTGAATGTAATGTAACACACACCCATACAATGCGCACCACCCCGTGATGTTTTTCTCACTCCTCCTAGTGAATGTAATGTAAAACACACCCATACAATGCGCACCACCCCGTGATGTTTTTCTCACTGCTACTAGTGAATGTAATGTGACACACACCCATACAATGCGCACCACCCCGTGATGTTTTTCTCACTCCTACTAGTGAATGTAATGTAACACACACCCATACAATGTGCACCACCCCGTGATGTTTTTCTCACTCCTACTAGTGAATGAAATGTAACACACACCCATACAATGCGCACCACCCCGTGATGTTTTTCTCACTCCTACTAGTGAATGTAATGTAACACACACCCAAACAATGCGCACCACCCCGTGATGTTTTTCTCACTCCTACTAGTGAATGTAATGTAACACACACCCATACAATGCGCACCACCCCGTGATGTTTTTCTCACTCCTACTAGTGAATGTAATGTAACACACACCCATACAATGCGCACCACCCCGTGATGTTTTTCTCACTCCTACTAGTGAATGTAATGTAACACACACCCATACAATGCGCACCACCCCGTGATGTTTTTCTCACTCCTACTAGTGAATGTAATGTAACACACACCCATACAATGCGCACCACCCCGTGATGTTTTTCTCACTCCTACTAGTGAATGTAATGTAACACACACCCATACAATGCGCACCACCCCGTGATGTTTTTCTCACTCCTACTAGTGAATGTAATGTAACACACACCCATACAATGCGCACCACCCCGTGATGTTTTTCTCACTCCTACTAGTGAATGTAATGTAACACACACCCATACAATGCGCACCACCCCGTGATGTTTTTCTCACTCCTACTAGTGAATGTAATGTAACACACACCCATACAATGCGCACCACCCCGTGATGTTTTTCTCACTCCTACTAGTGAATGTAATGTAACACACACCCATACAATGCGCACCACCCCGTGATGTTTTTCTCAATCCTACTAGTGAATGTAATGTAACACACACCCTTACAATGCGCACCACCCCGTGATGTTTTTCTCACTCCTACTAGTGAATGTAATGTAACACACACCCATACAATGCGCACCACCCCGTGATGTTTTTCTCACTCCTACTAGTGAATGTAATGTAACACACACCCATACAATGCGCACCACCCCGTGATGTTTTTCTCACTCCTACTAGTGAATGTAATGTAACACACACCCATACAATGCGCACCACCCCGTGATGTTTTCTCACTCCTACTAGTGAATGTAATGTAACACACACCCAAACAATGCGCACCACCCCGTGATGTTTTTCTCACTCCTACTAGTGAATGTAATGTAACACACACCCATACAATGCACACCACCCCGGGATGTTTTTCTCACTCCTACTAGTGAATGTAATGTAACACACACCCATACAATGCGCACCACCCCGTGATGTTTTTCTCACTCCTACTAGTGAATGTAATGTAACACACACCCATACAATGCGCACCACCCCGTGATGTTTTCACACTCCTACTAGTGAATGTAATGTAACACACACCCAAACAATGCGCACCACCCCGTGATGTTTTTCTCACTCCTACTAGTGAATGTAATGTAACACACACCCATACAATGCACACCACCCCGGGATGTTTTTCTCACTCCTACTAGTGAATGTAATGTAACACACACCAATACAATGCGCACCACCCCGTGATGTTTTTCTCACTCCTACTAGTGAATGTAATGTAACACACACCCATACAATGTGCACCACCCCGCGATGTTTTTCAGAAACCTATCCTACATTGCCACTGCATGTTCCCTGACCTCCCCATGCTGACCACCCCGCGGTGCTTTTCTCCATCTTACATTGCCACTCATTGCCTATCCTAATTCAGACCCTCCGATTCACATCACCCCGTGATGTTTTTGTCACTCCTACTAGTGAATGTAATGTAACACACACCCATACAATGCGCACCACCCCGTGATGTTTTTCTCACTCCTACTAGTGAATGTAATGTAACACACACCCATACAATGCGCACCACCCCGTGATGTTTTTCTCACTCCTACTAGTGAATGTAATGTAACACACACCCATACAATGCGCACCACCTCGTGATGTTTTTCTCACTCCTACTAGTGAATGTAATGTAACACACACCCATACAATGCGCACCTCCCCGTGATGTTTTTCTCACTCCTAATAGTTAATGTAATGTAACACACACCCATACAATGCGCACCACCACGTGATGTTTTTCTCACTCCTACTAGTGAATGTAATGTAACACACACCCATACAATGCGCACAACCCCGTGATGTTTTTCTCAATCCTACTAGTGAATGTAATGTAACACACACCCATACAATGCGCACCACCCCGTGATGTTTTTCTCACTCCTACTAGTGAATGTAATGTAACACACACCCATACAATGCGCACCAAACCGTGATGTTTTTCTCACTCCTACTAGTGAATGTAATGTAACACACACCCATACAATGCGCACCACCCCGTGATGTTTTTCTCACTCCTACTAGTGAATGTAATGTAACACACACCCATACAATGCGCACCACCCCGTGATGTTTTTCTCACTCCTACTAGTGAATCTAATGTAACACACACCCATACAATGCGCACCACCCCGCGATGTTTTTTTCAGAAACCTATCCTACATTGCCACTGCATGTTCCCTGACCTCCCCATGCTGACCACTCCGCGGTGCTTTTCTCCATCTTACATTGCCACTCACTGCCTATCCTAATTCAGACCCTCCGAGTCACACCACCGCGTGATGTTTTTCTCACTCCTACTAGTGTATGTAATGTAACACACACCCATACAATGAGCACCACCCCGTGATGTTTTTCTCACTCCTACTAGTGAATGTAATGTAACACAAACGCATACAATGCGCACCACCCCGTGATGTTTTTCTCACTCCTACTAGTGAATGTAATGTAACACACACCCATACAATGCGCACCACCCCGTGATGTTTTTCTCACTCCTCCTAGTGAATGTAATGTAACACACACCCATACAATGCGCACCAACCCGTGATGTTTTTCTCACTGCTACTAGTGAATGTAATGTAACACACACCCATACAATGCGCACCACACCTTGATGTTTTTCTCACTCCTACTAGTGAATGTAATGTAACACACACCCATACAGTGCGCACCACCCCGTGATGTTTTTCTCACTCCTACTAGTGAATGTAATGTAACACACACCCATACAGTGCGCACCACCCCGGGATGTTTTTCTCACTCCTACTAGTGAATGTAATGTAACACACACCAATACAATGCGCACCACCCCGTGATGTTTTTCTCACTCCTACTAGTGAATGTAATGTAACACACACCCATACAATGCGCACCACCCCGCGATGTTTTTCAGAAACCTATACTACATTGCCATTGCATGTTCCCTGACCTCCCCATGCTGACCTCCCCGCGGTGCTTTTCTCCATCTTACATTGCCACTCATTGCCTATCCTAATTCAGACCCTCCGATTCACACCACCCCGTGATGTTTTTCTCACTCCTACTAGTGAATGTAATGTAACACACACCCATACAATGCGCACCACCCCGTGAAGTTTTTGTCACTCCTACTAGTGAATGTAATGTAACACACACCCATACAATGCGCACCACCCCGTAATGTTTTTCTACCTCCTAATAGTGAATGTAATGTAACACACACCCATACAATGCGCACCACCCCGTGATGTTTTTCTCACTCCTACTAGTGAATGTAATGTAACACACACCCATACAATGCGCACCACCCCGTGATGTTTTTCTCACTCCTACTAGTGAATGTAATGTAAAACACACCCATACAATGCGCACCACCCCGTGATGTTTTTCTCACTCCTACTAGTGAATCTAATGTAACACACACCCATACAATGCGCACCACCCCGCTATGTTTTTCAGAAACCTATCCTACATTGCCACTGCAGGTTCCCTGACCTCCCCATGCTGACCACCCCGCGGTACTTTTCTCCATCCTACATTGCCACTCACTGCCTATCCTAATTCAGGCCCTCCGATTCACACCACCCCGTGATGTTTTTCTGACTCCTACCAGTGAATGTAATGTAACACACACCCATACAATGCGCACCACCCCGTGATGTTTTTCTCACTCCTACTAGTGAATGTAATGTAACACACACCCATACAATGCACACCACCCCGTGATGTATCTCTCACTCCTACTAGTGAATGTAATGTAACACACACCCAAACAATGCGCACCACCCCGTGATGTTTTTCTCACCTACTAGTGAATGTAATATAACACACACCCATACAATGCGCACCACCCCGTGATGTTTTTCTCACTCCTACTAGTGAATGTAATGTAACACACACCCATACAATGCGCACCACCCCGTGATGTTTTTCTCACTCCTACTAGTGAATGTAATGTAACACACACCCATACAATGCGCACCACCCCGTGATGTTTTTCTCACTCCTACTAGTGAATGTAATGTAACACACACCGATACAATGCGCACCACCCCGTGATGTTTTTCTCACTCCTACTAGTGAATGTAATGTAACACACACCCATACAATGTGCACCACCCCGTGATGTTTTTCTCACTCCTACTAGTGAATGTAATGAAACACACACCCATACAATGCGCAGCACCCCGTGATGTTTTTCTCACTCCTACTAGTGAATCTAATGTAACACACACCCATACAATGCGCACCACCCCGCGATGTTTTTCTCACTCCTACTAGTGAATGTAATGTAACACACACCCATACAATGCGCACCACCCCGTGATGTTTTTCTCACTCCTACTAGTGAATCTAATGTAACACACACCCATACAATGCGCACCACCCAGTGGTGTTTTTCTCACTCCTACTAGTGAATCTAATGTAACACACACCCATACAATGCGCATCCCCCCGTGATGTTTTTCTCACTCCTACTAGTGAATGTAATGTAACACACACCCATACAATGCGCACCACCCCGTGATGTTTTTCTCACTCCTACTAGTGAATGTAATGTAACACACACCCATACAATGCGCACCACCCCGTGATGTTTTTCAGAAACCTATCCTACATTGCCACTGCATGTTCCCTGACCTCCCCATGCTGACCACCCCGCAGGGCTTTTCTCCATCCTACATTGCCACTCACTGCCTATTCTAATTCAGACCCTCCGATTCACACCACTCTGTGATGTTTATCTCACTTCTACTAGTGAATGTAATGTAACACACACCCATACAATGCGCACCACCCCGTGATGTTTTTCTCACTCCTCCTAGTGAATGTAATGTAAAACACACCCATACAATGCGCACCATCCCGTGATGTTTTTCTCACTGCTACTAGTGAATGTAATGTGACACACACCCATACAATGCGCACCACCCCGTGATGTTTTTCTCACTCCTACTAGTGAATGTAATGTAACACACACCCATACAATGTGCACCACCCCGTGATGTTTTTCTCACTCCTACTAGTGAATGAAATGTAACACACACCCATACAATGCGCACCACCCCGTGATGTTTTTCTCACTCCTACTAGTGAATGTAATGTAACACACACCCAAACAATGCGCACCACCCCGTGATGTTTTTCTCACTCCTACTAGTGAATGTAATGTAACACACACCCATACAATGCGCACCACCCCGTGATGTTTTTCTCACTCCTACTAGTGAATGTAATGTAACACACACCCATACAATGCGCACCACCCCGTGATGTTTTTCTCACTCCTACTAGTGAATGTAATGTAACACACACCCATACAATGCGCACCACCCCGTGATGTTTTTCTCACTCCTACTAGTGAATGTAATGTAACACACACCCATACAATGCGCACCACCCCGTGATGTTTTTCTCACTCCTACTAGTGAATGTAATGTAACACACACCCATACAATGCGCACCACCCCGTGATGTTTTTCTCACTCCTACTAGTGAATGTAATGTAACACACACCCATACAATGCGCACCACCCCGTGATGTTTTTCTCACTCCTACTAGTGAATGTAATGTAACACACACCCATACAATGCGCACCACCCCGTGATGTTTTTCTCACTCCTACTAGTGAATGTAATGTAACACACACCCATACAATGCGCACCACCCCGTGATGTTTTTCTCACTCCTACTAGTGAATGTAATGTAACACACACCCATACAATGCGCACCACCCCGTGATGTTTTTCTCAATCCTACTAGGGAATGTAATGTAACACACACCCTTACAATGCGCACCACCCCGTGATGTTTTTCTCACTCCTACTAGTGAATGTAATGTAACACACACCCATACAATGCGCACCACCCCGTGATGTTTTTCTCACTCCTACTAGTGAATGTAATGTAACACACACCCATACAATGCGCACCACCCCGTGATGTTTTTCTCACTCCTACTAGTGAATGTAATGTAACACACACCCATACAATGCGCACCACCCCGTGATGTTTTCTCACTCCTACTAGTGAATGTAATGTAACACACACCCAAACAATGCGCAACACCCCGTGATGTTTTTCTCACTCCTACTAGTGAATGTAATGTAACACACACCCATACAATGCACACCACCCCGGGATGTTTTTCTCACTCCTACTAGTGAATGTAATGTAACACACACCCATACAATGCGCACCACCCCGTGATGTTTTTCTCACTCCTACTAGTGAATGTAATGTAACACACACCCATACAATGCGCACCACCCCGTGATGTTTTCTCACTCCTACTAGTGAATGTAATGTAACACACACCCAAACAATGCGCACCACCCCGTGATGTTTTTCTCACTCCTACTAGTGAATGTAATGTAACACACACCCATACAATGCACACCACCCCGGGATGTTTTTCTCACTCCTACTAGTGAATGTAATGTAACACACACCAATACAATGCGCACCACCCCGTGATGTTTTTCTCACTCCTACTAGTGAATGTAATGTAACACACACCCATACAATGCGCACCACCCCGTGATGTTTTTCTCACTCCTACTAGTGAATGTAATGTAACACACACCGATACAATGCGCACCACCCCGTGATGTTTTTCTCACTCCTACTAGTGAATGTAATGTAACACACACCCATACAATGTGCACCACCCCGTGATGTTTTTCTCACTCCTACTAGTGAATGTAATGAAACACACACCCATACAATGCGCAGCACCCCGTGATGTTTTTCTCACTCCTACTAGTGAATCTAATGTAACACACACCCATACAATGCGCACCACCCCGCGATGTTTTTCTCACTCCTACTAGTGAATGTAATGTAACACACACCCATACAATGCGCACCACCCCGTGATGTTTTTCTCACTCCTACTAGTGAATCTAATGTAACACACACCCATACAATGCGCACCACCCAGTGGTGTTTTTCTCACTCCTACTAGTGAATCTAATGTAACACACACCCATACAATGCGCATCCCCCCGTGATGTTTTTCTCACTCCTACTAGTGAATGTAATGTAACACACACCCATACAATGCGCACCACCCCGTGATGTTTTTCTCACTCCTACTAGTGAATGTAATGTAACACACACCCATACAATGCGCACCACCCCGTGATGTTTTTCAGAAACCTATCCTACATTGCCACTGCATGTTCCCTGACCTCCCCAGCTGACCACCCCGCAGGGCTTTTCTCCATCCTACATTGCCACTCACTGCCTATTCTAATTCAGACCCTCCGATTCACACCACTCTGTGATGTTTATCTCACTTCTACTAGTGAATGTAATGTAACACACACCCATACAATGCGCACCACCCCGTGATGTTTTTCTCACTCCTCCTAGTGAATGTAATGTAAAACACACCCATACAATGCGCACCACCCCGTGATGTTTTTCTCACTGCTACTAGTGAATGTAATGTGACACACACCCATACAATGCGCACCACCCCGTGATGTTTTTCTCACTCCTACTAGTGAATGTAATGTAACACACACCCATACAATGTGCACCACCCCGTGATGTTTTTCTCACTCCTACTAGTGAATGAAATGTAACACACACCCATACAATGCGCACCACCCCGTGATGTTTTTCTCACTCCTACTAGTGAATGTAATGTAACACACACCCAAACAATGCGCACCACCCCGTGATGTTTTTCTCACTCCTACTAGTGAATGTAATGTAACACACACCCATACAATGCGCACCACCCCGTGATGTTTTTCTCACTCCTACTAGTGAATGTAATGTAACACACACCCATACAATGCGCACCACCCCGTGATGTTTTTCTCACTCCTACTAGTGAATGTAATGTAACACACACCCATACAATGCGCACCACCCCGTGATGTTTTTCTCACTCCTACTAGTGAATGTAATGTAACACACACCCATACAATGCGCACCACCCCGTGATGTTTTTCTCACTCCTACTAGTGAATGTAATGTAACACACACCCATACAATGCGCACCACCCTGTGATGTTTTTCTCACTCCTACTAGTGAATGTAATGTAACACACACCCATACAATGCGCACCACCCCGTGATGTTTTTCTCACTCCTACTAGTGAATGTAATGTAACACACACCCATACAATGCGCACCACCCCGTGATGTTTTTCTCACTCCTACTAGTGAATGTAATGTAACACACACCCATACAATGCGCACCACCCCGTGATGTTTTTCTCACTCCTACTAGTGAATGTAATGTAACACACACCCATACAATGCGCACCACCCCGTGATGTTTTTCTCAATCCTACTAGTGAATGTAATGTAACACACACCCTTACAATGCGCACCACCCCGTGATGTTTTTCTCACTCCTACTAGTGAATGTAATGTAACACACACCCATACAATGCGCACCACCCCGTGATGTTTTTCTCACTCCTACTAGTGAATGTAATGTAACACACACCCATACAATGCGCACCACCCCGTGATGTTTTTCTCACTCCTACTAGTGAATGTAATGTAACACACACCCATACAATGCGCACCACCCCGTGATGTTTTCTCACTCCTAGTAGTGAATGTAATGTAACACACACCCAAACAATGCGCACCACCCCGTGATGTTTTTCTCACTCCTACTAGTGAATGTAATGTAACACACACCCATACAATGCACACCACCCCGGGATGTTTTTCTCACTCCTACTAGTGAATGTAATGTAACACACACCCATACAATGCGCACCTCCCCGTGATGTTTTTCTCACTCCTAATAGTGAATGTAATGTAACACACACCCATACAATGCGCACCACCCCGTGATGTTTTTCTCACTCCTACTAGTGAATGTAATGTAACACACACCAATACAATGCGCACCACCCCGTGATGTTTTTCTCACTCCTACTAGTGAATGTAATGTAACACACACCCATACAATGTGCACCACCCCGCGATGTTTTTCAGAAACCTATCCTACATTGCCACTGCATGTTCCCTGACCTCCCCATGCTGACCACCCCGCGGTGCTTTTCTCCATCTTACATTGCCACTCATTGCCTATCCTAATTCAGACCCTCCGATTCACACCACCCCGTGATGTTTTTGTCACTCCTACTAGTGAATGTAATGTAACACACACCCATACAATGCGCACCACCCCGTGATGTTTTTCTCACTCCTACTAGTGAATGTAATGTAACACACACCCATACAATGCGCACCACCCCGTGATGTTTTTCTCACTCCTACTAGTGAATGTAATGTAACACACACCCATACAATGCGCACCACCCCGTGATGTTTTTCTCACTCCTACTAGTGAATGTAATGTAACACACACCCATACAATGCGCACCTCCCCGTGATGTTTTTCTCACTCCTAATAGTTAATGTAATGTAACACACACCCATACAATGCGCACCACCACGTGATGTTTTTCTCACTCCTACTAGTGAATGTAATGTAACACACACCCATACAATGCGCACCACCCCGTGATGTTTTTCTCAATCCTACTAGTGAATGTAATGTAACACACACCCATACAATGCGCACCACCCCGTGATGTTTTTCTCACTCCTACTAGTGAATGTAATGTAACACACACCCATACAATGCGCACCAAACCGTGATGTTTTTCTCACTCCTACTAGTGAATGTAATGTAACACACACCCATACAATGCGCACCACCCCGTGATGTTTTTCTCACTCCTACTAGTGAATGTAATGTAACACACACCCATACAATGCGCACAACCCCGTGATGTTTTTCTCACTCCTACTAGTGAATCTAATGTAACACACACCCATACAATGCGCACCACCCCGCGATGCTTTTTTCAGAAACCTATCCTACATTGCCACTGCATGTTCCCTGACCTCCCCATGCTGACCACTCCGCGGTGCTTTTCTCCATCTTACATTGCCACTCACTGCCTATCCTAATTCAGACCCTCCGAGTCACACCACCGCGTGATGTTTTTCTCACTCCTACTAGTGAATGTAATGTAACACACACCCATACAATGCGCACCACCCCGTGATGTTTTTCTCACTGCTACTAGTGAATGTAATGTAACACACACCCATACAATGCGCACCACACCTTGATGTTTTTCTCACTCCTACTAGTGAATGTAATGTAACACACACCCATACAGTGCGCACCACCCCGTGATGTTTTTCTCACTCCTACTAGTGAATGTAATGTAACACACACCCATACAGTGCGCACCACCCCGGGATGTTTTTCTCACTCCTACTAGTGAATGTAATGTAACACACACCAATACAATGCGCACCACCCCGTGATGTTTTTCTCACTCCTCCTAGTGAATGTAATGTAACACACACCCATACAATGCGCACCACCCCGTGATGTTTTTCTCACTGCTACTAGTGAATGTAATGTAACACACACCCATACAATGCGCACCACACCTTGATGTTTTTCTCACTCCTACTAGTGAATGTAATGTAACACACACCCATACAGTGCGCACCACCCCGTGATGTTTTTCTCACTCCTACTAGTGAATGTAATGTAACACACACCCATACAGTGCGCACCACCCCGGGATGTTTTTCTCACTCCTACTAGTGAATGTAATGTAACACACACCAATACAATGCGCACCACCCCGTGATGTTTTTCTCACTCCTACTAGTGAATGTAATGTAACACACACCCATACAATGCGCACCACCCCGCGATGTTTTTCAGAAACCTATCCTACATTGCCATTGCATGTTCCCTGACCTCCCCATGCTGACCACCCCGCGGTGCTTTTCTCCATCTTACATTGCCACTCATTGCCTATCCTAATTCAGACCCTCCGATTCACACCACCCCGTGATGTTTTTCTCACTCCTACTAGTGAATGTAATGTAACACACACCCATACAATGCGCACCACCCCGTGAAGTTTTTGTCACTCCTACTAGTGAATGTAATGTAACACACACCCATACAATGCGCACCACCCCGTAATGTTTTTCTACCTCCTAATAGTGAATGTAATGTAACACACACCCATACAATGCGCACCACCCCGTGATGTTTTTCTCACTCCTACTAGTGAATGTAATGTAACACACACCCATACAATGCGCACCACCCCGTGATGTTTTTCTCACTCCTACTAGTGAATGTAATGTAAAACACACCCATACAATGCGCACCACCCCGTGATGTTTTTCTCACTCCTACTAGTGAATCTAATGTAACACACACCCATACAATACGCACCACCCCGCTATGTTTTTCAGAAACCTATCCTACATTGCCACTGCAGGTTCCCTGACCTCCCCATGCTGACCACCCCGCGGTACTTTTCTCCATCCTACATTGCCACTCACTGCCTATCCTAATTCAGGCCCTCCGATTCACACCACCCCGTGATGTTTTTCTGACTCCTACCAGTGAATGTAATGTAACACACACCCATACAATGCGCACCACCCCGTGATGTTTTTCTCACTCCTACTAGTGAATGTAATGTAACACACACCCATACAATGCGCACCACCCCGTGATGTATCTCTCACTCCTACTAGTGAATGTAATGTAACACACACCCAAACAATGCGCACCACCCCGTGATGTTTTTCTCACCTACTAGTGAATGTAATATAACACACACCCATACAATGCGCACCACCCCGTGATGTTTTTCTCACTCCTACTAGTGAATGTAATGTAACACACACCCATACAATGCGCACCACCCCGTGATGTTTTTCAGAAACCTATCCTACATTGCCACTGCATGTTCCGTGACCTCCCCATGCTGACCACCCCGCAGTGCTTTTCCCCATCCTACATTGCCACTCACTGCCTATCCTAATTCAGACCCTCTGATTCACACCACCCCGTGATGTTTTTCTCAGTCCTACTAGTGAATGGAATGTAACACACACCCATACAATGCGCACCACCCCGTGATGTTTTTCTCACTCCTCCTAGTGAATGTAATGTAACACACACCCATACAATGCGCACCACCCCGTGATGTTTTTCTCACTGCTACTAGTGAATGTAATGTAACACACACCCATACAATGCGCACCACCCCGTGATGTTTTTCTCACTGCTACTAGTGAATGTAATGTAACACACACCCAAACAATGCGCACCACCCCGTGATGTTTTTCTCACCCCTACTAGTGAATGTAATGTAACACACACCCATACAATGCGCACCACCCCGTGATGTTTTTCTCACTCCTACTAGTGAATGTAATGTAACACACACCCATACAATGCGCACCACCCCGTGATCTTTTTCTCACTCCTACTAGTGAATGTAATGTAACACACACCCATACAATGCGCACCACCCCGTGATGTTTTTTTCACTCCTACTAGTGAATGTAATGTAACACACACCCATACAATGCGGACCACCCAGGGATGTGTTTCTCACTCCTACTAGTGAATGTAATGTAACACACACCCATACAATGCGCACCTCCCCGTGATGTTTTTCTCACTCCTACTAGTGAATGTAATGTAACACACACCCATACAATGCGCACCACCCCGTGATGTTTTTCTCAGTCCTACTAGTGAATGTAATGTAACACACACCCATACAATGCGCACCACCCCGTGATGTTTTTCTCACTCCTACTAGTGAATGTAATGTAACACACACCCATACAATGCGCACCACCCCGTGATGTTTTTCAGAAACCTATCCTACATTGCCACTGCATGTTCCCTGACCTCCCCATGCTGACCACCCCGCAGGGCTTTTCTCCATCCTACATTGCCACTCACTGCCTATTCTAATTCAGACCCTCCGATTCACACCACTCTGTGATGTTTATCTCACTTCTACTAGTGAATGTAATGTAACACACACCCATACAATGCGCACCACCCCGTGATGTTTTTTTCACTCCTACTAGTGAATGTAATGTAACACACACCCATACAATGCGCACCACCCCGTGATGTTTTTCTCAGTCCTACTAGTGAATGTAATGTAACACACACCCATACAATGCGCACCACCCCGTGATGTTTTTCTCACTCCTACTAGTGAATCTAATGTAACACACACCCATACAATGCGCACCCCCCCGTGATGTTTTTCTCACTCCTACTAGTGAATGTAATGTAACACACACCCATACAATGCGCACCACCCCGGGATGTTTTTCTCACTCCTACTAGTGAATGTAATGTAACACACACCCATACAATGCGCACCACCCCGTGATGTTTTTTTCACTCCTACTAGTGAATGTAATGTAACACACACCCATACAATGCGGACCACCCAGGGATGTTTTTCTCACTCCTACTAGTGAATGTAATGTAACACACACCCATACAATGCGCACCTCCCCGTGATGTTTTTCTCACTCCTACTAGTGAATGTAATGTAACACACACCCATACAATGCGCACCACCCCGTGATGTTTTTCTCAGTCCTACTAGTGAATGTAATGTAACACACACCCATACAATGCGCACCACCCCGTGATGTTTTTCTCACTCCTACTAGTGAATGTAATGTAACACACACTCATACAATGCGCACCACCCCGTGATGATTTTCTCACTCCTACTAGTGAATCTAATGTAACACACACCCATACAATGCGCACCACCCCGTGATCTTTTTCTCACTCCTACTAGTGAATCTAATGTAACACACACCCATACAATGCGCACCCCCCCGTGATGTTTTTCTCACTCCTACTAGTGAATGTAATGTAACACACACCCATACAATGCGCACCACCCCGTGATGTTTTTCTCACTCCTACTAGTGAATGTAATGTAACACACACCCATACAATGCGCACCACCCCGTGATTTTTTTCTCACTCCTACTAGTGAATGTAATGTAACACACACCCATACAATGCGCACCACCCCGTGATGTTTTTCAGAAACCTATCCTACATTGCCACTGCATGTTCCCTGACCTCCCCATGCTGACCACCCCGCAGGGCTTTTCTCCATCCTACATTGCCACTCACTGCCTATTCTAATTCAGACCCTCCGATTCACACCACTCTGTGATGTTTATCTCACTTCTACTAGTGAATGTAATGTAACACACACCCATACAATGCGCACCACTCCGTGATGTTTTTCTCACTCCTACTAGTGAATCTAATGTAACACACACCCATACAATGCGCACCACCCCGTGATCTTTTTCTCACTCCTACTAGTGAATCTAATGTAACACACACCCATACAATGCGCACCCCCCCGTGATGTTTTTCTCACTCCTACTAGTGAATGTAATGTAACACACACCCATACAATGCGCACCACCCCGTGATGTTTTTATCACTCCTACTAGTGAATGTAATGTAACACACACCAATACAATGCGCACCACCCCGTGATGTTTTTCTCACTCCTACTAGTGAATGTAATGTAACACACACCCATACAATGCGCACCACCCCGCGATGTTTTTCAGAAACCTATCCTACATTGCCATTGCATGTTCCCTGACCTCCCCATGCTGACCACCCCGCGGTGCTTTTCTCCATCTTACATTGCCACTCATTGCCTATCCTAATTCAGACCCTCCGATTCACTCCACCCCGTGATGTTTTTCTCACTCCTACTAGTGAATGTAATGTAACACACACCCATACAATGCGCACCACCCCGTGATGTTTTTGTCACTCCTACTAGTGAATGTAATGTAACACACACCCATACAATGCGCACCACCCCGTGATGATTTTCTCACTCCTACTAGTGAATCTAATGTAACACACACCCATACAATGCGCACCACCCCGTGATGTTTTTCTCACTCCTACTAGTGAATGTAATGTAACACACACCCATACAATGCGCACCACCCCGTGATGTTTTTCTCACTCCTACTAGTGAATGTAATGTAAAACACACCCATACAATGCGCACCACCCCGTGATGTTTTTCTCACTCCTACTAGTGAATCTAATGTAACACACACCCATACAATGCGCACCACCCTGCTATGTTTTTCAGAAACCTATCCTACATTGCCACTGCAGGTTCCCTGACCTCCCCATGCTGACCACCCCGTGGTACTTTTCTCCATCCTACATTGCCACTCACTGCCTATCCTAATTCTGGCCCTCCGATTCACACCACCCCGTGATGTTTTTCTCACTCCTACTAGTGAATGTAATGTAACACACACCCATACAATGCGCACCACCCCGTGATGTATCTCTCACTCCTACTAGTGAATGTAATGTAACACACACCCAAACAATGCGCACCACCCCGTGATGTTTTTCTCACCTACTAGTGAATGTAATATAACACACACCCATACAATGCGCACCACCCCGTGATGTTTTTCTCACTCCTACTAGTGAATGTAATGTAACACACACCCATACAATGCGCACCACCCCGTGATGTTTTTCAGAAACCTATCCTACATTGCCACTGCATGTTCCGTGACCTCCCCATGCTGACCACCCCGCAGTGCTTTTCCCCATCCTAAATTGCCACTCACTGCCTATCCTAATTCAGACCCTCCGATTCACACCACCCCGTGATGTTTTTCTCAGTCCTACTAGTGAATGTAATGTAACACACACCCATACAATGCGCACCACCCTGTGATGTTTTTCTCACTCCTCCTAGTGAATGTAATGTAACACACACCCATACAATGCGCACCACCCCGTGATGTTTTTCTCACTGCTACTAGTGAATGTAATGTAACACACACCCATACAATGCGCACCACCCCGTGATGTTTTTCTCACTGCTACTAGTGAATGTAATGTAACACACACCCAAACAATGCGCACCACCCCGTGATGTTTTTCTCACTCCTACTAGTGAATGTAATGTAACACACACCCATACAATGCGCACCACCCCGTGATGTTTTTCTCACTCCTCCTAGTGAATGTAATGTAACACACACCCATACAATGCGCACCACCCCGTGATGTTTTTCTCACTGCTACTAGTGAATGTAATGTAACACACACCCATACAATGCGCACCACCCCGTGATGTTTTTCTCACTGCTACTAGTGAATGTAATGTAACACACACCCATACAATGCGCACCACCCCGTGATGTTTTTCTCACTGCTACTAGTGAATGTAATGTAACACACACCCAAACAATGCGCACCACCCCGTGATGTTTTTCTCACTCCTACTAGTGAATGTAATGTAACACACACCCATACAATGCGCACCACCCCGTGATCTTTTTCTCACTGCTACTAGTGAATGTAATGTAACACACACCCAAACAATGCGCACCACCCCGTGATGTTTTTCTCACTCCTACTAGTGAATGTAATGTAACACACACCCATACAATGCGCACCACCCCGTGATGTTTTTCTCACTGCTACTAGTGAATGTAATGTAACACACACCCATACAATGCGCACCACCCCGTGATGTTTTTCTCACTCCTACTAGTGAATGTAATGTAACACACACCCATACAATGCGCACCACCCCGTGATGTATCTCTCACTCCTACTAGTGAATGTAATGTAACACACACCCAAACAATGCGCACCACCCCGTGATGTTTTTCTCACCTACTAGTGAATGTAATATAACACACACCCATACAATGCGCACCACCCCGTGATGTTTTTCTCACTCCTACTAGTGAATGTAATGTAACACACACCCATACAATGCGCACCACCCCGTGATGTTTTTCAGAAACCTATCCTACATTGCCACTGCATGTTCCGTGACCTCCCCATGCTGACCACCCCGCAGTGCTTTTCCCCATCCTACATTGCCACTCACTGCCTATCCTAATTCAGACCCTCCGATTCACACCACCCGGTGATGTTTTTCTCAGTCCTACTAGTGAATGTAATGTAACACACACCCATACAATGCGCACCACCCCGTGATGTTTTTCTCACTCCTCCTAGTGAATGTAATGTAACACACACCCATACAATGCGCACCACCCCGTGATGTTTTTCTCACTGCTACTAGTGAATGTAATGTAACACACACCCATACAATGCGCACCACCCCGTGATGTTTTTCTCACTGCTACTAGTGAATGTAATGTAACACACACCCAAACAATGCGCACCACCCCGTGATGTTTTTCTCACTCCTACTAGTGAATGTAATGTAACACACACCCATACAATGCGCACCACCCCGTGATGTTTTTCTCACTCCTACTAGTGAATGTAATGTAACACACACCCATACAATGCGCACCACCCCGTGATCTTTTTCTCACTCCTACTAGTGAATGTAATGTAACACACACCCATACAATGCGCACCACCCCGTGATGTTTTTTTCACTCCTACTAGTGAATGTAATGTAACACACACCCATACAATGCGGACCACACAGGGATGTTTTTCTCACTCCTACTAGTGAATGTAATGTAACACACACCCATACAATGCGCACCTCCCCGTGATGTTTTTCTCACTCCTACTAGTGAATGTAATGTAACACACACCCATACAATGCGCACCACCCCGTGATGTTTTTCTCAGTCCTACTAGTGAATGTAATGTAACACACACCCATACAATGCGCACCACCCCGTGATGTTTTTCTCACTCCTACTAGTGAATATAATGTAACACACACCCATACAATGCGCACCACCCCGTGATGTTTTTCTCACTCCTACTAGTGAATGTAATGTAACACACACCCATACAATGCGCACCACCCCGCGATGTTTTTCAGAAACCTATCCTACATTGCCACTGCATGTTCCGTGACTTCCCCATGCTGACGACCCCGCAGTGCTTTTCTCCATCCTACATTGCCACTCACTGCCTATCCTAATTCAGACCCTCCGATTCACACCACCCCGTGAAGTTTTTCTCACTCCTGCTAGTGAATGTAATGTAACACACACCCATACAATGCGCACCACCCCGTGATGTTTTTCTCACTCCTACTAGTGAATGTAATGTAACACACACCCATACAATGCGCACCACCCCGTGATGTTTTTCTCACTCCTACTAGTGAATGTAATGTAACACACACCCATACAATGCGCACCACCCCGTGATGTTTTTCTCACTCCTACTCTTGAATGTAATGTAACACACACCCATACAATGCGCACCACCCCTTGATGTTTTTCTCACTCCTACTAGTGAATGTAATGTAACACACACCCATACAATGTGCACCACCCCGTGATGTTTTTCTCACTCCTACTAGTGAATGTAATGAAACACACACCCATACAATGCGCACCACCCCGTGATGTTTTTCTCACTCCTACTAGTGAATCTAATGTAACACACACCCATACAATGCGCACCACCTCGCGATGTTTTTCTCACTCCTACTAGTGAATGTAATGTAACACACACCCATACAATGCGCACCACCCCGTGATGATTTTCTCACTCCTACTAGTGAATCTAATGTAACACACACCCATACAATGCGCACCACCCCGTGGTGTTTTTCTCACTCCTACTAGTGAATCTAATGTAACACACACCCATACAATGCGCACCCCCCCGTGATGTTTTTCTCACTCCTACTAGTGAATGTAATGTAACACACACCCATACAATGCGCACCACCCCGTGATGTTTTTCTCACTCCTACTAGTGAATGTAATGTAACACACACCGATACAATGCGCACCACCCCGTGATGTTTTTCAGAAACCTATCCTACATTGCCACTGCATGTTCCCTGACCTCCCCATGCTGACCACCCCGCAGGGCTTTTCTCTATCCTACATTGCCACTCACTGCCTATTCTAATTCAGACCCTCCGATTCACACCACTCTGTGATGTTTATCTCATTTCTACTAGTGAATGTAATGTAACACACACCCATACAATGCGCACCACCCCGTGATGTTTTTCTCACTCCTCCTAGTGAATGTAATGTAACACACACCCATACAATGCGCACCACCCCGTGATGTTTTTCTCACTGCTACCAGTGAATGTAATGTGACACACACCCATACAATGCGCACCACCCCGTGATGTTTTTCTCACTCCTACTAGTGAATGTAATGTAACACACACCCTAACAATGCGCACCACCCCGTGATGTTTTTCTCACTCCTACTAGTGAATGTAATGTAACACACACCCATACAATGCGCACCACCCCGTGATGTTTTTCTCACTCCTACTAGTGAATGTAATGTAACACACACCCAAACAATGCGCACCACCCCGTGATGTTTTTCTCACTCCTACTTGTGAATGTAATGTAACACACACCCATACAATGCGGACCACCCAGTGATGATTTTCTCACTCCTACTAGTGAATGTAATGTATCACACACCCATACAATGCGCACCACCCCGTGATGTTTTTCTCTCTCCTACTAGTGAATGTAATGTAACACACACCCATACAATGCGCACCACCCCGTGATGTTTTTCTCACTCCTACTAGTGAATGTAATGTAACACACACCCATACAATGCGCACCACCCCGTGATGTTTTTCTCTCTCCTACTAGTGAATGTAATGTAACACACACCCATACAATGCGCACCACCCCGTGATGTTTTTCTCACTCCTACTAGTGAATGTAATGTAACACACACCCATACAATGCGCACCACCCCGTGATGTTTTTCTCTCTCCTACTAGTGAATGTAATGTAACACACACCCATACAATGCGCACCACCCCGTGATGTTTTTCTCACTCCTACTAGTGAATGTAATGTAACACACACCCATACAATGCGCACCACCCCGTGATGTTTTTCTCACTCCTCCTAGTGAATGTAATGTAACACACACCCATACAATGCGCACCACCCCATGATGTTTTTCTCACTGCTACTAGTGAATGTAATGTAACACACACCCATACAATGCGCACCACCCCTTGATGTTTTTCTCACTCCTACTAGTGAATGTAATGTAACACACACCCATACAATGCACACCACCCCGTGATGTTTTTCTCACTCCTACTAGTGAATGTAATGTAACACACACCCATACAATGCGCACCACCCCGGTTTGTTTTTGTCACTCCTACTAGTGAATGTAATGTAACACACACCCATACAATGCGCACCACCCCGTGATGTTTTTCTCACTCCTACTAGTGAATGTAATGTAACACACACCCATACAATGCGCACCACCCCGTGATGTTTTTCTCACTCCTACTAGTGAATCTAATGTAACACACTCCCATACAATGCGCACCACCCCGCGATGTTTTTCAGAAACCTATCCTACATTGCCACTGCACGTTCCCTGACCTCCCCATGCTGACCACCCCGCGGTAGTTTTCTCCATCCTACATTGCCACTCACTGCCTATCCTAATTCAGACCCTCTGATTCACACCACCCCGTGATGTTTTTCTGACTCCTACCAGTGAATGTAATGTAACACACACCCATACAATGCGCACCACCCCGTGATGTTTTTCTCACTCCTACTAGTGAATGTAATGTAACACACACCCATTCAATGCGCACCACCCCGTGATGTATTTCTCACTCCTACTAGTGAATGTAATGTAACACACACCCAAACAATGCGCACCACCCCGTGATGTTTTTCTCACTCCTACTAGTGAATGTAATGTAACACACACCCATACAATGCGCACCACCCCGTGATGTTTTTCTCACTCCTACTAGTGAATGTAATGTAACACACACCCATACAATGCGCACCACCCCGTGATGTTTTTCAGAAACCTATCCTACATTGCCACTGCATGTTCCGTGACCTCCCAATGCTGACCACCCCGCAGTGCTTTTCTCCATCCTAAATTGCCACTAACTGCCTATCCTAATTCAGACCCTCCGATTCACACCACCCCGTGATGTTTTTCTCAGTCCTACTAGTGAATGTAATGTAACACACACCCATACAATGCGCACCACCCCGTGATGTTTTTCTCACTCCTACTAGTGAATGTAATGTAACACACACCCATACAATGCGCACCACCCCGTGATGTTTTTCTCACTGCTACTAGTGAATGTAATGTAACACACACCCATACAATGCGCACCACCCCGTGATGTTTTTCTCACTGCTACTAGTGAATGTAATGTAACACACACCCATACAATGCGCACCACCCCATGATGTTTTTCTCACTCCTACTAGTGAATGTAATGTAACACACACCCATACAATGCGCACCACCCCGTGATGTTTTTCTCACTCCTACTAGTGAATGTAATGTAACACACACCCATGCAATGCGCACCACCCCGTGATCTTTTTCTCACACCTACTAGTGAATGTAATGTAACACACACCCATACAATGCGCACCACCCCGTGATGTTTTTCTCACTCCTACTAGTGAATGTAATGTAACACACACCCAAACAATGCGCACCACCCCGTGATGTTTTTCTCACTCCTACTAGTGAATGTAATGTAACACACACCCATACAATGCGCACCACCCCGTGATGTTTTTCTCACTCCTACTAGTGAATGTAATGTAACACACACCCATACAATGCGCACCACCCCGTGATGTTTTTCTCACTCCTACTAGTGAATGTAATGTAACACACACCCATACAATGCGCACCACCCCGTGATGTTTTTCTCTCTCCTACTAGTGAATGTAATGTAACACACACCCATACAATGCGCACCACCCCGTGATGTTTTTCTCACTCCTACTAGTGAATGTAATGTAACACACACCCATACAATGCTCACCACCCCGTGATGTTTTTCTCACTCCTCCTAGTGAATGTAATGTAACACACACCCATACAATGCGCACCACCCCATGATGTTTTTCTCACTGCTACTAGTGAATGTAATGTAACACACACCCATACAATGCGCACCACCCCTTGATGTTTTTCTCACTCCTACTAGTGAATGTAATGTAACACACACCCATACAATGCACACCACCCCGTGATGTTTTTCTCACTCCTACTAGTGAATGTAATGTAACACACACCCATACAATGCGCACCACCCCGGTTTGTTTTTGTCACTCCTACTAGTGAATGTAATGTAACACACACCCATACAATGCGCACCACCCCGTGATGTTTTTCTCACTCCTACTAGTGAATGTAATGTAACACACACCCATACAATGCGCACCACCCCGTGATGTTTTTCTCACTCCTACTAGTGAATGTAATGTAACACACACCCATACAATGCGCACCACCCCGTGATGTTTTTCTCACTCCTACTAGTGAATGTAATATAACACACACCCATACAATGCGCACCACCCCGTGATGTTTTTCTCACTCCTACTAGTGAATCTAATGTAACACACTCCCATACAATGCGCACCACCCCGCGATGTTTTTCAGAAACCTATCCTACATTGCCACTGCACGTTCCCTGACCTCCCCATGCTGACCACCCCGCGGTACTTTTCTCCATCCTACATTGCCACTCACTGCCTATCCTAATTCAGACCCTCCGATTCACACCACCCCGTGATGTTTTTCTGACTCCTACCAGTGAATGTAATGTAACACACACCCATACAATGCGCACCACCCCGTGATGTTTTTCTCACTCCTACTAGTGAATGTAATGTAACACACACCCATTCAATGCGCACCACCCCGTGATGTATTTCTCACTCCTACTAGTGAATGTAATGTAACACACACCCAAACAATGCGCACCACCCCGTGATGTTTTTCTCACTCCTACTAGTGAATGTAATGTAACACACACCCATACAATGCGCACCACCCCGTGATGTTTTTCTCACTCCTACTAGTGAATGTAATGTAACACACACGCATACAATGCGCACCACCCCGTGATGTTTTTCAGAAACCTATCCTACATTGCCACTGCATGTTCCGTGACCTCCCCATGCTGACCACCCCGCAGTGCTTTTCTCCATCCTACATTGCCACTAACTGCCTATCCTAATTCAGACCCTCCGATTCACACCACCCCGTGATGTTTTTCTCAGTCCTACTAGTGAATGTAATGTAACACACACCCATACAATGCGCACCACCCCGTGATGTTTTTCTCACTCCTACTAGTGAATGTAATGTAACACACACCCATACAATGCGCACCACCCCGTGATGTTTTTCTCACTGCTACTAGTGAATGTAATGTAACACACACCCATACAATGCGCACCACCCCGTGATGTTTTTCTCACTGCTACTAGTGAATGTAATGTAACACACACCCATACAATGCGCACCACCCCATGATGTTTTTCTCACTCCTACTAGTGAATGTAATGTAACACACACCCATACAATGCGCACCACCCCGTGATGTTTTTCTCACTCCTACTAGTGAATGTAATGTAACACACACCCATGCAATGCGCACCACCCCGTGATCTTTTTCTCACACCTACTAGTGAATGTAATGTAACACACACCCATACAATGCGCACCACCCCGTGATGTTTTTCTCACTCCTACTAGTGAATGTAATGTAACACACACCCATACAATGCGGCCCACCCAGTGATGTTTTTCTCACTCCTACTAGTGAATGTAATGTAACACACACCCATACAATGCGCACCACCCCGTGATGTTTTTCTCACTCCTACTAGTGAATGTAATGTAACACACACCCATACAATGCACACCACCCCGTGATGTTTTTCTCAGTCCTACTAGTGAATGTAATGTAACACACACCCATACAATGCGCACCACCCCGTGATGTTTTTCTCACTCCTACTAGTGAATGTAATGTAACACACACCCAAACAATGCGCACCACCCCGTGATGTTTTTCTCACTCCTACTAGTGAATGTAATGTAACACACACCCATACAATGCGCACCACCCCGTGATGTTTTTCTCACTCCTACTAGTGAATGTAATGTAACACACACCCATACAATGCGCACCACATCGTGATGTTTTTCTCACTCCTACTAGTGAATGTAATATAACACACACCCATACAATGCGCACCACCCCGTGATGTTTTTCTCACTCCTACTAGTGAATCTAATGTAACACACTCCCATACAATGCGCACCACCCCGCGATGTTTTTCAGAAACCTATCCTACATTGCCACTGCATGTTCCCTGACCTCCCCATGCTGACGACCCCGCAGTGCTTTTCTCCATCCTACATTGCCACTCACTGCCTATCCTAATTCAGACCGTCCGATTCACACCACCCCGTGATGTTTTTCTCACTCCTGCTAGTGAATGTAATGTAACACACACCCATACAATGCGCACCACACCGTGATGTTTTTCTCACTCCTACTAGTGAATGTAATGTAACACACACCCATACAATGCGCACCACCCCGTGATGTTTTTCAGAAACCTATCCTACATTGCCACTGCATGTTCCGTGACCTCCCAATGCTGACCACCCCGCAGTGCTTTTCTCCATCCTACATTGCCACTAACCGCCTATCCTAATTCAGACCCTCAGATTCACACCACCCCGTGATGTTTTTCTCAGTCCTACTAGTGAATGTAATGTAACACACACCCATACAATGCGCACCACCCCGTGATGTTTTTCTCACTCCTCCTAGTGAATGTAATGTAACACACACCCATACAATGCGCACCACCCCGTGATGGTTTTCTCACTGCTACTAGTGAATGTAATGTAACACACACCCATACAATGCGCACCACCCCGTGATGTTTTTCTCACTGCTACTAGTGAATGTAATGTAACACACACCCATACAATGCGCACCACCCCGTGATGTTTTTCTCACTCCTACTAGTGAATGTAATGTAACACACACCCATACAATGCGCACCACCCCGTGATGTTTTTCTCACTCCTACTAGTGAATGTAATGTAACACACACCCATGCAATGCGCACCACCCCTTGATCATTTTCTCACACCTACTAGTGAATGTAATGTAACACACACCCATACAATGCGCACCACCCCGTGATGTTTTTCTCACTCCTACTAGTGAATGTAATGTAACACACACCCATACAATGCGGACCACCCAGTGATGTTTTTCTCACTCCTACTAGTGAATGTAATGTAACACACACCCATACAATGCGCACCACCCCGTGATGTTTTTCTCACTCCTACTAGTGAATGTAATGTAACACACACCCATACAATGCGCACCACCCCGTGATGTTTTTCTCAGTCCTACTAGTGAATGTAATGTAACACACACCCATACAATGCGCACCACCCCGTGATGTTTTTCTCACTCCTGCTAGTGAATGTAATGTAACACACACCCAAACAATGCGCACCACCCCGTGATGTTTTTCTCATTCCTACTAGTGAATGTATTGTAACACACACCCATACAATGCGCACCACCCCGTGATGTTTTTCTCACTCCTACTAGTGAATGTAATGTAACACACACGCATACAATGCGCACCACCCCGAGATGTTTTTCAGAAACCTATCCTACATTGCCACTGCATGTTCCCTGACCTCCCCATGCTGACGACCCCGCAGTGCTTTTCTCCATCCTACATTGCCACTCACTGCCTATCCTAATTCAGACCCTCCGATTCACACCACCCCGTGATGTTTTTCTCACTCCTGCTAGTGAATGTAATGTAACACACACCCATACAATGCGCACCACACCGTGATGTTTTTCTCACTCCTACTAGTGAATGTAATGTAACACACACCCATACAGTGCGCACCACCCCGTGATGTTTTTCTCACTGCTACTAGTGAATGTAATGTAACACACACCCATACAATGCGCACCACCCCGTGATGTTTTTCTCACTCCTACTAGTGAATGTAATGTAACACACACCCATACAGTGCGCACCACCCCGTGATGTTTTTCTCACTCCTTCTAGTGAATGTAATGTAACACACACCCATACAATGCGCACCACCCCGTGATGTTTTTCTCACTCCTACTAGTGAATGTAATGTAACACACACCGATACAATGCGCACCACCCCGTGATGTTTTTCTCACTCCTACTAGTGAATGTAATGTAACACACACCCATAAAATGTGCACCACCCCGTGATGTTTTTCTCACTCCTACTAGTGAATGTAATGTAACACACACCCATACAATGCGCACCACACCGTGATGTTTTTCTCACTCCTACTAGTGAATCTAATGTAACACACACCCATACAATGCGCACCACCCCGCGATGTTTTTCTCACTCCTACTAGTGAAGGTAATGTAACACACACCCATACAATGCGCACCACCCCGTGATGTTTTTCTCACTCCTACTAGTGAATCTAATGTAACACACACCCATACAATGCGCACCACCCCGTGGTGTTTTTGTCACTCCTACTGGTGAATCTAATGTAACACACACCCATACAAGGCGCACCCCCCCGTGATTTTTTTCTCACTCCTACTAGTGAATGTAATGTAACACACACCCATACAATGCGCACCACCCCGTGATGTTTTTCTCACTCCTACTAGTGCGTGTAATGTAACACACACCCATACAATGCGCACCACCCCGTGATGTTTTTCAGAAACCTATCCTACATTGCCACTGCATGTTCCCTGACCTCCCCATGCTGACCACCCCGCAGGGCTTTTCTCCATCCTACATTGCCACTCACTGCCTATCCTAATTCAGACCCTCCGATTCACACCACCCTGTGATGTTTATCTCACTTCTACTAGTGAATGTAATGTAACACACACCCATACAATGCGCACCACCCCGTGATGTTTTTCTCACTCCTCCTAGTGAATGTAATGTAACACACACCCATACAATGCGCACCACCCCGTGATATTTTTCTCACTGCTACTAGTGAATGTAATGTAACACACACCCATACAATGCGCACCACCCCGTGATGTTTTTCTCACTCCTACTAGTGAATGTAATGTAACACACACCCATACAATGCGCACCACCCCGTGATAATTTTCTCACTCCTACTAGTGAATGTAATGTAACACACACCCATACAATGCGCACCACCCCGTGATCTTTTTCTCACTCCTACTAGTGAATGTAATGTAACACACACCCATACAATGCGCACCACCCCTTGATGTTTTTTTCACTCCTACTAGTGAATATAATGTAACACACACCCATACAATGCGGACCACCCAGTGATGTTTTTCTCACTCCTACTAGTGAATGTAATGTAACACACACCCATACAATGCGAACCACCCCGTGATGTTTTTCTCACTCCTACTAGTGAATGTAATGTAACACACACCCATACAATGCGCACCACCCCGTGATGTTTTTCTCACTCCTACTAGTGAATGTAATGTAACACACACCCATACAATGCGCACCACCCCGTGATGTTTTTCTCACTCCTACTAGTGAATGTAATGTAACACACACCCAAACAATGCGCACCACCCCGTGATGTTTTTCTCACTCCTACTAGTGAATGTAATGTAACACACACCCATACAATGCGCACCACCCCGTGATGTTTTTCTCACTCCTACTAGTGAATGTAATGTAACACACACCCATACAATGCGCACCACCCCGTGATGTTTTTCTCACTCCTACTAGTGAATGTAATGTAAAACACACCCATACAATGCTCACCACCCCGTGATGTTTTTCTCACTCCTACTAGTGAATGTAATGTAACACACACCCATACAATGCGCACCACCCCGTGATGTTTTTCTCACTCCTACTAGTGAATGTAATGTAACACACACCCATACAATGCGCACCACCCCGTGATGCTTTTCTCACTCCTACTAGTGAATCTAATGTAACACACACCCATACAATGCGCACCACCCCGCGATGTTTTTCAGAAACCTATCCTACATTGCCACTGCATGTTCCCTGACCTCCCCATGCTGACCACTCCGCGGTGCTTTTCTCCATCTTACATTGCCACTCACTGCCTATCCTAATTCAGACCCTCCGAGTCACACCACCCCGTGATGTTTTTCACACTCCTACTAGTGTATGTAATGTAACACACACCCATACAATGCGCAACACCCCGTGATGTTTTTCTCACTCCTACTAGTGAATGTAATGTAACACACACGCAAACAATGCGCACCACCCGGTGATGTTTTTCTCACTCCTACTAGTGAATGTAATGTAACACACACCCATACAATGCGCACCACCCCGCGATGTTTTTCAGAAACCTATCATACATTGCCACTGCATGTTCCCTGACCTCCCCATGCTGACCACCCCGCAATGCTTTTCTCCATCCTACATTGCCACTCACTGCCTATCCTAATTCAGACCCTCCAATTCACACCACCCCGTGATGTTTTTCTCACTCCTACTAGTGAATGTAATGTAACACACACCCATACAATGCGCACCACCCCGTGATGTTTTTCTCACTCCTACTAGTGAATGTAATGTAACACACACCCATACAATGCGCACCACCCCGTGATGTTTTTCTCACTCCTACTGGTGAATGTAATGTAACACACACCCATACAATGCGCACCAACCCGTGATGTTTTTCTCACTCCTACTAGTGAATGTAATGTAACACACACCCATACAATGCGCATCACCCCGTGATGTTTTTCTCACTCCTACTAGTGAATGTAATGTAACACACACCCATACAATGCGCACCACCCCGTGATGTTTTTCTCACTCCTACTAGTGAATGTAATGTAACACACACCCATACAATGCGCACCACCCCGTGATGTTTTTCTCACTCCTACTAGTGAATGTAATGTAACACACACCCATACAATGCGCACCACCCCGTGATGTTTTTCTCACTCCTACTAGTGAATCTAATGTAACACACACCCATACAATGCGCACCACCCCACGATGTTTTTCAGAAACCTATCCTACATTGCCACTGCACGTTCCCTGACCTCCCCATGCTGACCACTCCGCGGTGCTTTTCTCCATCTTACTTTGCCACTCACTGCCTATCCTAATTCAGACCCTCCGAGTCACACCACCCAGTGATGTTTTTCTCACTCCTACTAGTGAATGTAATGTAACACACACCCATACAATGCGCACCACCCCGTGATGTTTTTCAGAAACCTATCCTACATTGCCACTGCATGTTCCCTGACCTCCCCATGCTGACCACCCCGCAGGGCTTTTCTCCATCCTACATTGCCACTCACTGCCTATCCTAATTCAGACCCTCCGATTCACACCACCCCGTGATGTTTTTCTCACTGCTACTAGTGAATGTAATGTAACACACACCCATACAATGCGTACCACCCCGTGATGTTTTTCTCACTCCTACTAATGAATGTAATGTAACACACACCCATACAATGCGCACCACCCCGTGATGTTTTTCTCACTCCTACTAGTGAATGTAGTGTAACACACACCCATACAATGCGCACCACCCCGTGATGTTTTTCTCACTCCTACTAGTGAATGTAATGTAACACACACCCATACAATGCGCACCACCCCGTGATGTTTTTCTCACTCCTACTAGCGAATGTAATGTAACACACACCCATACAATGCGGACCACCCAGTGATGTTTTTCTCACTCCTACTAGTGAATGTAATGTAACACACACCCATACAATGCGCACCACCCCGTGATGTTTTTCTCACTCCTACTAGTGAATGTAATGTAACACACACCCATACAATGCGCACCACCCCGTGATGTTTTTCTCACTCCTTCTAGTGAATGTAATGTAACACACACCCAAACAATGCGCACCACCCCTTGATGTTTTTCTCACTCCTACTACTGAATGTAATGTAACACACACCCATACAATGCGCACCACCCCGTGATGTTTTTCTCACTCCTACTAGTGAATGTAATGTAACACACACCCATACAATGCGCACCACCCCGCGATGTTTTTCAGAAAAATATCATACATTGCCACTGCATGTTCCCTGACCTCCCCATGCTGACCACCCCGCAATGCTTTTCTCCATCCTACATTGCCACTCACTGCCTATCCTAATTCAGACCCTCCAATTCACACCACCCCGTGATGTTTTTCTCACTCCTACTAGTGAATGTAATGTAACACACACCCATACAATGCGCACCACCCCGTGATGTTTTTCTCACTCCTACTAGTGAATGTAATGTAACACACACCCATACAATGCGCACCACCCCGTGATGTTTTTCTCACTCCTACTAGTGAATGTAATGTAACACACACCCATACAATGCGCACCACCCCGTGATGTTTTTCTCACTCCTACTAGTGAATGTAATGTAACACACACCCATACAATGCGCACCACCCCGTGATGTTTTTCTCACTCCTACTAGTGAATGTAATGTAACACACACCCATACAATGCGCACCACCCCGTGATGTTTTTCTCACTCCTACTAGTGAATGTAATGTAACACACACCCATACAATGCGCACAACCCCGTGATGTTTTTCTCACTCCTACTAGTGAATGTAATGTAACACACACCCATACAATGCGCACCACCCCGTGATGTTTTTCTCACTCCTACTAGTGAATCTAATGTAACACACACCCATACAATGCGCACCACCCCGTGATGTTTTTCTCACTCCTACTAGTGAATCTAATGTAACACACACCCATACAATGCGCACCACCCCATGATGTTTTTCAGAAACCTATCCTACATTGCCACTGCACGTTCCCTGACCTCCCCATGCTGACCACTCCGCGGTGCTTTTCTCCATGTTACTTTGCCACTCACTGCCTATCCTAATTCAGAACCTCCGAGTCACACCACCCCGTGATGTTTTTCTCACTCCTACTAGTGAATGTAATGTAACACACACACATACAATGCGCACCACCCCGTGATGTTTTTCTCACTCCTACTAGTGAATGTAATGTAACACACACCCATACAATGCGCTCCACCCCGTGATGTTTTTCTCACTCCTACTAGTGAATGTAGTGTAAAACACACCCATACAATGCGCACCACCCCGTGATGTTTTTCTCACTCCTACTAGTGAATGTAATGTAACACACACCCATACAATGCGCACCACCTCGTGATGTTTTTCTCACTCCTACTAGTGAATGTAATGTAACACACACCCATACAATGCGCTCCACCCCGTGATGTTTTTCTCACTCCTACTAGTGAATGTAGTGTAAAACACACCCATACAATGCGCACCACCCCGTGATGTTTTTCTCACTCCTACTAGTGAATGTAATGTAACACACACCCATACAATGCGCACCACCCCGTGATGTTTTTCTCACTCCTACTAGTGAATGTAATGTAACACACACCCATATAATGCGCATCACCCCGTGATGTTTTTCTCACTCCTACTAGTGAATGTAATGTAACAGACACCCAAACAATGCGCACCACCCCGTGATGTTTTTCTCACTCCTACTAGTGAATGTAATGTAACACACACCCATACAATGCGCACCACCCCGTGATGTTTTTCTCACTCCTACTAGTGAATGTAATGTAACACACACCCTTACAATGCGCACCACCCCGCGATGTTTTTCAGAAACCTATCATACATTGCCACTTCATGTTCCCTGACCTCCCCATGCTGACCACCCCGCAGTGCTTTTCTCCATCCTACATTGCCACTCACTGCCTATCCTAATTCAGACCCTCCGATTCACACCACCCCGTGATGTTTTTCTCACTCCTACTAGTGAATGGAATGTAACACACACCCATACAATGCGCACCACCCCGTGATGTTTTTCTCACTCCTACTAGTGAATGTAATGTAACACACACCCATACAATGCGCACCACCCCGTGATGTTTTTCTCACTGCTACTAGTGAATGTAATGTAACACACACCCATACAATGCGCACCACCCCGTTATGTTTTTCTCACTCCTACTAGTGAATGTAATGTAACACACACCCATACAATGCGCGCCACCCCGTGATGTTTTTCTCACTCCTACTAGTGAATGTAATGTAACACACACCCATACAATGCGCACCACCCCGTGATGTTTTTCTCACTCCTACTAGTGAATGTAATGTAACACACACCCATACAATGCGCACCACCCCGTGATGTTTTTCTCACTCATACTAGTGAATGTAATGTAACACACACCCATACAATGCGCACCACCCCGTGATGTTTTTCTCACTCCTACTAGTGAATGTAATGTAACACACACCCATACAATGCGCACCACCCCGTGATGTTTTTCTCACTCCTACTAGTGAATCTAATGTAACACACACCCATACAATGCGCACCACCCCACGATGTTTTTCAGAAACCTATCCTACATTGCCACTGCACGTTCTCTGACCTCCCCATGCTGACCACTCCGCGGTGCTTTTCTCCATGTTACTTTGCCACTCACTGCCTATCCTAATTCAGACCCTCCGAGTCACACCACCCCGTGATGTTTTTCTCACTCCTACTAGTGAATGTAATGTAACACACACCCATACAATGCGCACCACCACGTGATGTTTTTCTCACTCCTCCTAGTGAATGTAATGTAACACACACCCATACAATGCGCACCACCCGGTGATGTTTTTCTCACTCCTACTAGTGAATGTAATGTAACACACACCCATACAATGCGCGCCACCCCGTGATGTTTTTCTCACTCCTACTAGTGAATGTAATGTAACACACACCCATACAATGCGCATCACACCGTGATGTTTTTCTCACTCCTACTAGTGAATGTAATGTAACACACACCCATACAATGCGCACCACCCCGTGATGTTTTTCTCACTCCTACTAGTGAATGTAATGTAACACACACCCATACAATGCGCACCACCCCGTGATGTTTTTCTCACTCCTACTAGTGAATGTAATGTAACACACACCCATACAATGCGCACCACCCCGTGATGTTTTTCTCACTCCTACTAGTGAATGTAATGTAACACACACCCATACAATGCGCACCACCCCTTGATGTTTTTCTCACTCCTACTAGTGAATGTAATGTTACACACACCCATACAATGCGCACGACCCCGTGATGTTTTTCTCACTCCTACTTGTGAATGTAATGTAACACACACCCATACAATGCGCACCACCCCGTGATGTTTTTCTCACTCCTACCAGTGAATGTAATCTAACACACACCCATACAATGCGCACCATCCCGTGATGTTTTTCTCACTCCTACTAGTGAATCTAATGTAACACACACTCATACAATTCGCACCACCCCGTGATGTTTTTCTCACTCCTACTAGTGAATGTAATGTAACACACACCCATACAATGCGCACCACCCCGTGATGTTTTTCTCACTCCTACTAGTGAATGTAATGTAACACACACTCATTCAATGCGGACCACCCATTGATGTTTTTCTCACTCCTACTAGTGAATGTAATGTAACACACACCCATACAATGCGCACCACCACGTGATGTTTTTCTCACTCCTCCTAGTGAATGTAATGTAACACACACCCATACAATGCGCACCACCCGGTGATGTTTTTCTCACTCCTACTAGTGAATGTAATATAACACACACCCATACAATGCGCACCACCCCGTGATGTTTTTCTCACTCCTACTAGTGAATGTAATGTAACACACACCCATACAATGCGCAACACCCCGTGATGTTTTTCTCACTCCTACTAGTGAATGTAATGTAACACACACCCATAAAATGCGCACCACCCCGTGATGTTTTTCTCACTCCTACTAGTGAATGTAATGTAACACACACCCAAACAATGCGCACCACCCCGTGATGTTTTTCTCACTCCTACTAGTGAATGTAATGTAACACACACCCATACAATGCGCACCACCCCGTGATGTTTTTCTCACTCCTACTAGTGAATGTAATGTAACACACACCCATACAATGCGCACCACCCCGCGATGTTTTTCAGAAACCTATCATACATTGCCACTGCATGTTCCCTGACCTCCCCATGCTGACCACCCCGCAATGCTTTTCTCCATCCTACATTGCCACTCACTGCCTATCCTAATTCAGACCCTCCAATTCACACCACCCCGTGATGTTTTTCTCACTCCTACTAGTGAATGTAATGTAACACACACCCATACAATGCGCACCACCCCGTGATGTTTTTCTCACTCCTACTAGTGAATGTAATGTAACACACACCCATACAATGCGCACCACCCCGTGATGTTTTTCTCACTCCTACTGGTGAATGTAATGTAACACACACCCATACAATGCGCACCAACCCGTGATGTTTTTCTCACTCCTACTAGTGAATGTAATGTAACACACACCCATACAATGCGCATCACCCCGTGATGTTTTTCTCACTCCTACTAGTGAATGTAATGTAACACACACCCATACAATGCGCACCACCCCGTGATGTTTTTCTCACTCCTACTAGTGAATGTAATGTAACACACACCCATACAATGCGCACCACCCCGTGATGTTTTTCTCACTCCTACTAGTGAATGTAATGTAACACACACCCATACAATGCGCACCACCCCGTGATGTTTTTCTCACTCCTACTAGTGAATCTAATGTAACACACACCCATACAATGCGCACCACCCCACGATGTTTTTCAGAAACCTATCCTACATTGCCACTGCACGTTCCCTGACCTCCCCATGCTGACCACTCCGCGGTGCTTTTCTCCATCTTACTTTGCCACTCACTGCCTATCCTAATTCAGACCCTCCGAGTCACACCACCCCGTGATGTTTTTCTCACTCCTACTAGTGAATGTAATGTAACACACACCCATACAATGCGCACCACCCCGTGATGTTTTTCAGAAACCTATCCTACATTGCCACTGCATGTTCCCTGACCTCCCCATGCTGACCACCCCGCAGGGCTTTTCTCCATCCTACATTGCCACTCACTGCCTATCCTAATTCAGACCCTCCGATTCACACCACCCCGTGATGTTTTTCTCACTGCTACTAGTGAATGTAATGTAACACACACCCATACAATGCGTACCACCCCGTGATGTTTTTCTCACTCCTACTAATGAATGTAATGTAACACACACCCATACAATGCGCACCACCCCGTGATGTTTTTCTCACTCCTACTAGTGAATGTAGTGTAACACACACCCATACAATGCGCACCACCCCGTGATGTTTTTCTCACTCCTACTAGTGAATGTAATGTAACACACACCCATACAATGCGCACCACCCCGTGATGTTTTTCTCACTCCTACTAGCGAATGTAATGTAACACACACCCATACAATGCGGACCACCCAGTGATGTTTTTCTCACTCCTACTAGTGAATGTAATGTAACACACACCCATACAATGCGCACCACCCCGTGATGTTTTTCTCACTCCTACTAGTGAATGTAATGTAACACACACCCATACAATGCGCACCACCCCGTGATGTTTTTCTCACTCCTTCTAGTGAATGTAATGTAACACACACCCAAACAATGCGCACCACCCCTTGATGTTTTTCTCACTCCTACTACTGAATGTAATGTAACACACACCCATACAATGCGCACCACCCCGTGATGTTTTTCTCACTCCTACTAGTGAATGTAATGTAACACACACCCATACAATGCGCACCACCCCGCGATGTTTTTCAGAAAAATATCATACATTGCCACTGCATGTTCCCTGACCTCCCCATGCTGACCACCCCGCAATGCTTTTCTCCATCCTACATTGCCACTCACTGCCTATCCTAATTCAGACCCTCCAATTCACACCACCCCGTGATGTTTTTCTCACTCCTACTAGTGAATGTAATGTAACACACACCCATACAATGCGCACCACCCCGTGATGTTTTTCTCACTCCTACTAGTGAATGTAATGTAACACACACCCATACAATGCGCACCACCCCGTGATGTTTTTCTCACTCCTACTAGTGAATGTAATGTAACACACACCCATACAATGCGCACCACCCCGTGATGTTTTTCTCACTCCTACTAGTGAATGTAATGTAACACACACCCATACAATGCGCACCACCCCGTGATGTTTTTCTCACTCCTACTAGTGAATGTAATGTAACACACACCCATACAATGCGCACCACCCCGTGATGTTTTTCTCACTCCTACTAGTGAATGTAATGTAACACACACCCATACAATGCGCACAACCCCGTGATGTTTTTCTCACTCCTACTAGTGAATGTAATGTAACACACACCCATACAATGCGCACCACCCCGTGATGTTTTTCTCACTCCTACTAGTGAATCTAATGTAACACACACCCATACAATGCGCACCACCCCGTGATGTTTTTCTCACTCCTACTAGTGAATCTAATGTAACACACACCCATACAATGCGCACCACCCCATGATGTTTTTCAGAAACCTATCCTACATTGCCACTGCACGTTCCCTGACCTCCCCATGCTGACCACTCCGCGGTGCTTTTCTCCATGTTACTTTGCCACTCACTGCCTATCCTAATTCAGAACCTCCGAGTCACACCACCCCGTGATGTTTTTCTCACTCCTACTAGTGAATGTAATGTAACACACACACATACAATGCGCACCACCCCGTGATGTTTTTCTCACTCCTACTAGTGAATGTAATGTAACACACACCCATACAATGCGCTCCACCCCGTGATGTTTTTCTCACTCCTACTAGTGAATGTAGTGTAAAACACACCCATACAATGCGCACCACCCCGTGATGTTTTTCTCACTCCTACTAGTGAATGTAATGTAACACACACCCATACAATGCGCACCACCTCGTGATGTTTTTCTCACTCCTACTAGTGAATGTAATGTAACACACACCCATACAATGCGCTCCACCCCGTGATGTTTTTCTCACTCCTACTAGTGAATGTAGTGTAAAACACACCCATACAATGCGCACCACCCCGTGATGTTTTTCTCACTCCTACTAGTGAATGTAATGTAACACACACCCATACAATGCGCACCACCCCGTGATGTTTTTCTCACTCCTACTAGTGAATGTAATGTAACACACACCCATATAATGCGCATCACCCCGTGATGTTTTTCTCACTCCTACTAGTGAATGTAATGTAACAGACACCCAAACAATGCGCACCACCCCGTGATGTTTTTCTCACTCCTACTAGTGAATGTAATGTAACACACACCCATACAATGCGCACCACCCCGTGATGTTTTTCTCACTCCTACTAGTGAATGTAATGTAACACACACCCTTACAATGCGCACCACCCCGCGATGTTTTTCAGAAACCTATCATACATTGCCACTTCATGTTCCCTGACCTCCCCATGCTGACCACCCCGCAGTGCTTTTCTCCATCCTACATTGCCACTCACTGCCTATCCTAATTCAGACCCTCCGATTCACACCACCCCGTGATGTTTTTCTCACTCCTACTAGTGAATGGAATGTAACACACACCCATACAATGCGCACCACCCCGTGATGTTTTTCTCACTCCTACTAGTGAATGTAATGTAACACACACCCATACAATGCGCACCACCCCGTGATGTTTTTCTCACTGCTACTAGTGAATGTAATGTAACACACACCCATACAATGCGCACCACCCCGTTATGTTTTTCTCACTCCTACTAGTGAATGTAATGTAACACACACCCATACAATGCGCGCCACCCCGTGATGTTTTTCTCACTCCTACTAGTGAATGTAATGTAACACACACCCATACAATGCGCACCACCCCGTGATGTTTTTCTCACTCCTACTAGTGAATGTAATGTAACACACACCCATACAATGCGCACCACCCCGTGATGTTTTTCTCACTCATACTAGTGAATGTAATGTAACACACACCCATACAATGCGCACCACCCCGTGATGTTTTTCTCACTCCTACTAGTGAATGTAATGTAACACACACCCATACAATGCGCACCACCCCGTGATGTTTTTCTCACTCCTACTAGTGAATCTAATGTAACACACACCCATACAATGCGCACCACCCCACGATGTTTTTCAGAAACCTATCCTACATTGCCACTGCACGTTCTCTGACCTCCCCATGCTGACCACTCCGCGGTGCTTTTCTCCATGTTACTTTGCCACTCACTGCCTATCCTAATTCAGACCCTCCGAGTCACACCACCCCGTGATGTTTTTCTCACTCCTACTAGTGAATGTAATGTAACACACACCCATACAATGCGCACCACCACGTGATGTTTTTCTCACTCCTCCTAGTGAATGTAATGTAACACACACCCATACAATGCGCACCACCCGGTGATGTTTTTCTCACTCCTACTAGTGAATGTAATGTAACACACACCCATACAATGCGCGCCACCCCGTGATGTTTTTCTCACTCCTACTAGTGAATGTAATGTAACACACACCCATACAATGCGCATCACACCGTGATGTTTTTCTCACTCCTACTAGTGAATGTAATGTAACACACACCCATACAATGCGCACCACCCCGTGATGTTTTTCTCACTCCTACTAGTGAATGTAATGTAACACACACCCATACAATGCGCACCACCCCGTGATGTTTTTCTCACTCCTACTAGTGAATGTAATGTAACACACACCCATACAATGCGCACCACCCCGTGATGTTTTTCTCACTCCTACTAGTGAATGTAATGTAACACACACCCATACAATGCGCACCACCCCTTGATGTTTTTCTCACTCCTACTAGTGAATGTAATGTTACACACACCCATACAATGCGCACGACCCCGTGATGTTTTTCTCACTCCTACTTGTGAATGTAATGTAACACACACCCATACAATGCGCACCACCCCGTGATGTTTTTCTCACTCCTACCAGTGAATGTAATCTAACACACACCCATACAATGCGCACCATCCCGTGATGTTTTTCTCACTCCTACTAGTGAATCTAATGTAACACACACTCATACAATTCGCACCACCCCGTGATGTTTTTCTCACTCCTACTAGTGAATGTAATGTAACACACACCCATACAATGCGCACCACCCCGTGATGTTTTTCTCACTCCTACTAGTGAATGTAATGTAACACACACTCATTCAATGCGGACCACCCATTGATGTTTTTCTCACTCCTACTAGTGAATGTAATGTAACACACACCCATACAATGCGCACCACCACGTGATGTTTTTCTCACTCCTCCTAGTGAATGTAATGTAACACACACCCATACAATGCGCACCACCCGGTGATGTTTTTCTCACTCCTACTAGTGAATGTAATATAACACACACCCATACAATGCGCACCACCCCGTGATGTTTTTCTCACTCCTACTAGTGAATGTAATGTAACACACACCCATACAATGCGCAACACCCCGTGATGTTTTTCTCACTCCTACTAGTGAATGTAATGTAACACACACCCATAAAATGCGCACCACCCCGTGATGTTTTTCTCACTCCTACTAGTGAATGTAATGTAACACACACCCAAACAATGCGCACCACCCCGTGATGTTTTTCTCACTCCTACTAGTGAATGTAATGTAACACACACCCATACAATGCGCACCACCCCGTGATGTTTTTCTCACTCCTACTAGTGAATGTAATGTAACACACACCCATACAATGCGCACCACCCCGCGATGTTTTTCAGAAACCTATCATACATTGCCACTGCATGTTCCCTGACCTCCCCATACTGACCACCCCGCAGTGCTTTTCTCCATCCTACATTGCCACTCACTGCCTATCCTAATTCAGACCCTCCGATTCACACCACCCCGTGATGTTTTTCTCACTCCTACTAGTGAATGTAATGTAACACACACCCATACAATGCGCACCACCCCGTGATGTTTTTCTCACTCCTACTAGTGAATGTAATGTAACACACACCCATACAATGCGCACCACCCCGTGATGTTTTTCTCACTGCTACTAGTGAATGTAATGTAACACACACCCATACAATGCGCACCACCCCGTTATGTTTTTCTCACTTCTAGTAGTGAATGTAATGTAACACACACAAATACAATGTGCACCACCCCGTGATGTTTTTCTCACTCCTACTAGTGAATGTAATGTAACACACACCCATACAATGCGCACCACCCCGTGATGTTTTTCTCACTCCTACTAGTGAATGTAATGTAACACACACCCATACAATGCGCACCACCCCGTGATGTTTTTCTCACTCCTACTAGTGAATGTAATGTAACACACACCCATACAATGCGCACCACCCCGTGATGTTTTTCTCACTCCTACTAGTGAATGTAATGTAACACACACCCATACAATGCGCACCACCCCGTGATGTTTTTCTCACTCCTAATAGTGAATGTAATGTAACACACACCCATACAATGCGCACCACCCCGTGATGTTTTTCTCACTCCTACTAGTGAATCTAATGTAACACACACCCATACAATGCGCACCACCCCACGATGTTTTTCAGAAACCTATCCTACATTGCCACTGCACGTTCCCTGACCTCCCCATGCTGACCACTCCGCGGTGCTTTTCTCCATGTTACTTTGCCACTCACTGCCTATCCTAATTCAGACCCTCCGAGTCACACCACCCCGTGATGTTTTTCTCACTCCTACTAGTGAATGTAATGTAACACACACCCATACAGTGCGCACCACCACGTGATGTTTTTCTCACTCCTCCTAGTGAATGTAATGTAACACACACCCATACAATGCGCACCACCCGGTGATGTTTTTCTCACTCCTACTAGTGAATGTAATGTAACACACACCCATACAATGCGCACCACCCCGTGATGTTTTTCTCACTCCTACTAGTGAATGTAATGTAACACACACCCATACAATGCACATCACACCGTGATGTTTTTCTAACTCCTACTAGTGAATGTAATGTAACACACACCCATACAATGCGCACCACCCCGTGATGTTTTTCTCACTCCTACTAGTGAATGTAATGTAACACACACCCATACAATGCGCACCACCCCGTGATGTTTTTCTCACTCCTACTAGTGAATGTAATGTAACACACACCCATACAATGCGCACCACCCCGTGATGTTTTTCTCACTCCTACTAGTGAATGTAATGTAACACACACCCATACAATGCGCACCACCCGGTGATGTTTTTCTCACTCGTACTAGTGAATGTAATGTAACACACACCCATACAATGCGCACCACCCCGTGATGTTTTTCTCACTCCTACTTGTGAATGTAATGTAACACACACCCATACAATGCGCACCACCCCGTGATGTTTTTCTCACTCCTACTAGTGAATGTAATGTAACACACACCCATACAATGCGCACGACCCCGTGATGTTTTTCTCACTCCTACTAGTGAATCTAATGTAACACACACCCATACAATTTGCACCACCCCGTGATGTTTTTCTCACTCCTACTAGTGAATGTAATGTAACACACACCCATACAATGCGCACCACCCCGTGATGTTTTTCTCACTCCTACTAGTGAATGTAATGTAACACACACCCATACAATGCGCACCACCCCGTGATGTTTTTCTCACTCCTACTAGTGAATGTAATGTAACACACACCCATACAATGCGCACCACACCGTGATGTTTTTCTCACTCCTACTAGTGAATGTAATGTAACACACACCCATACAATGCGCACCACCCCGTGATATTTTTCTCACTCCTACTAGTGAATGTAATGTAACACACACCCATACAATGCGCACCACCCCGTGATGTTTATCAGAAACCTATCCTACATTGCCACTGCATGTTCCCTGACCTCCCCATGCTGACCATCCCTCAGGGCTTTTCTCCATCCTACATTGCCACTCACTGCCTATCCTAATTCAGACCCTCCGATTCACACCACCCCGTGATGTTTTTCTCACTCCTACTAGTGAATGTAATGTAACACACACCCATACAATGCGCACCACCCCGTGATGTTTTTCTCACTCCTACTAGTGAATGTAATGTAACACACACCCATACAATGCGCACCACCCCGTCATGATTTTCTCACTCCTACTAGTGAATCTAATGTAACACACACCCATACAATGCATACCACCCCGTGATGTTTTTCTCACTCCTACTAGTGAATGTAATGTAACACACACCCATACAATGCGCACCACCCCGTGATGTTTTTCTCACTCCTACTAGTGAATGTAGTGTAACACACACCCATACAATGCGCACCACCCCGTGATGTTTTTCTCACTCCTACTAGTGAATGTAATGTAACACACACCCATACAATGCGCACCACCCCGTGATGTTTTTCTCACTCCTACTAGTGAATGTAATGTAACACACACCCATACAATGCGCACCACCCCGTGATGTTTTTCTCACTCCTACTAGTGAATGTAATGTAACACACACCCATACAATGCGCACCACCCCGTGATGTTTTTCTCACTCCTACTAGTGAATGTAATGTAACACACACCCATACAATGCGCACCACCCCGTGATGTTTTTCTCACTCCTACTAGTGAATGTAATGTAACACACACCCATACAATGCGCACCACCCCGTGATGTTTTTCTCACTCCTAATAGTGAATGTAATGTAACACACACCCATACAATGCGCACCACCCCGTGATGTTTTTCTCACTCCTACTAGTGAATCTAATGTAACACACACCCATACAATGCGCACCACCCCACGATGTTTTTCAGAAACCTATCCTACATTGCCACTGCACGTTCCCTGACCTCCCCATGCTGACCACTCCGCGGTGCTTTTCTCCATGTTACTTTGCCACTCACTGCCTATCCTAATTCAGACCCTCCGAGTCACACCACCCCGTGATGTTTTTCTCACTCCTACTAGTGAATGTAATGTAACACACACCCATACAGTGCGCACCACCACGTGATGTTTTTCTCACTCCTCCTAGTGAATGTAATGTAACACACACCCATACAATGCGCACCACCCGGTGATGTTTTTCTCACTCCTACTAGTGAATGTAATGTAACACACACCCATACAATGCGCACCACCCCGTGATGTTTTTCTCACTCCTACTAGTGAATGTAATGTAACACACACCCATACAATGCACATCACACCGTGATGTTTTTCTAACTCCTACTAGTGAATGTAATGTAACACACACCCATACAATGCGCACCACCCCGTGATGTTTTTCTCACTCCTACTAGTGAATGTAATGTAACACACACCCATACAATGCGCACCACCCCGTGATGTTTTTCTCACTCCTACTAGTGAATGTAATGTAACACACACCCATACAATGCGCACCACCCCGTGATGTTTTTCTCACTCCTACTAGTGAATGTAATGTAACACACACCCATACAATGCGCACCACCCGGTGATGTTTTTCTCACTCGTACTAGTGAATGTAATGTAACACACACCCATACAATGCGCACCACCCCGTGATGTTTTTCTCACTCCTACTTGTGAATGTAATGTAACACACACCCATACAATGCGCACCACCCCGTGATGTTTTTCTCACTCCTACTAGTGAATGTAATGTAACACACACCCATACAATGCGCACCACCCCGTGATGTTTTTCTCACTCCTACTAGTGAATCTAATGTAACACACACCCATACAATTTGCACCACCCCGTGATGTTTTTCTCACTCCTACTAGTGAATGTAATGTAACACACACCCATACAATGCGCACCACCCCGTGATGTTTTTCTCACTCCTACTAGTGAATGTAATGTAACACACACCCATACAATGCGCACCACCCCGTGATGTTTTTCTCACTCCTACTAGTGAATGTAATGTAACACACACCCATACAATGCGCACCACACCGTGATGTTTTTCTCACTCCTACTAGTGAATGTAATGTAACACACACCCATACAATGCGCACCACCCCGTGATATTTTTCTCACTCCTACTAGTGAATGTAATGTAACACACACCCATACAATGCGCACCACCCCGTGATGTTTATCAGAAACCTATCCTACATTGCCACTGCATGTTCCCTGACCTCCCCATGCTGACCATCCCTCAGGGCTTTTCTCCATCCTACATTGCCACTCACTGCCTATCCTAATTCAGACCCTCCGATTCACACCACCCCGTGATGTTTTTCTCACTCCTACTAGTGAATGTAATGTAACACACACCCATACAATGCGCACCACCCCGTGATGTTTTTCTCACTCCTACTAGTGAATGTAATGTAACACACACCCATACAATGCGCACCACCCCGTCATGATTTTCTCACTCCTACTAGTGAATCTAATGTAACACACACCCATACAATGCATACCACCCCGTGATGTTTTTCTCACTCCTACTAGTGAATGTAATGTAACACACACCCATACAATGCGCACCACCCCGTGATGTTTTTCTCACTCCTACTAGTGAATGTAGTGTAACACACACCCATACAATGCGCACCACCCCGTGATGTTTTTCTCACTCCTACTAGTGAATGTAATGTAACACACACCCATACAATGCGCACCACCCCGTGATGTTTTTCTCACTCCTACTAGTGAATGTAATGTAACACACACCCATACAATGCGGACCACCCAGTGATGTTTTTCTCACTCCTACAAGTGAATGTAACATAACACTCACACATACAATGCGCACCACCCCGTGATGTTTTTCTCACTCCTACTAGTGAATGTAATGTAACACACACCCATACAATGCGCAACACCCCGTGATGTTTTTCTCACTCCTACTAGTGAATGTAATGTAACACACACCCATAAAATGCGCACCACCCCGTGATGTTTTTCTCACTCCTGCTAGTGAATGTAATGTAACACACACCCAAACAATGCGCACCACCCCGTGATGTTTTTCTCACTCCTACTAGTGAATGTAATGTAACACACACCCATACAATGCGCACCACCCCGTGATGTTTTTCTCACTCCTACTAGTGAATGTAATGTAACACACACCCATACAATGCGCACCACCCCGTGATGTTTTTCTCACTCCTACTAGTGAATCTAATGTAACACACACCCATACAATGCGCACCACCCCGTGATGTTTTTCTCACTCCTACTAGTGAATCTAATGTAACACACACCCATACAATGCGCACCACCCCACGATGTTTTTCAGAAACCTATCCTACATTGCCACTGCACGCTCCCTGACCTCCCCATGCTGACCACTCCGCGGTGCTTTTCTCCATGTTACTTTGCCACTCACTGCCTATCCTAATTCAGACCCTCCGAGTCACACCACCCCGTGATGTTTTTCTCACTCCTACTAGTGAATGTAATGTAACACACACCCATACAATGCGCACCACCCCGTGATGTTTTTCTCACTCCTACTAGTGAATGTAATGTACCACACACCCATACAATGTGCACCACCCCGTGATGTTTTTCTCACTCCTACTAGTGAATGTAGTGTAACACACACCCATACAATGCGCACCACCCCGTGATGTTTTTCTCACTCCTACTAGTGAATGTAATGTAACACACACCCATACAATGCGCACCACCTCGTGATGTTTTTCTCACTCCTACTAGTGAATGTAATGTAACACACACCCATTTAATGCGGACCACCCAGTGATGTTTTTCTCACTCCTACTAGTGAATGTAATGTAACACACACCCATACAATGCGCACCACCACGTGATGGTTTTCTCACTCCTACTAGTGAATGTAATGTAACACACACCCATACAATGCGCACCACCCCGTGATGTTTTTCTCACTCCTACTAGTGAATCTAATGTAACACACACCCATACAATGCGCACCACCCCGTGATGTTTTTCTCACTCCTACTAGTGAATCTAATGTAACACACACCCATACAATGCGCACCACCCCACGATGTTTTTCAGAAACCTATCCTACATTGCCACTGCACGCTCCCTGACCTCCCCATGCTGACCACTCCGCGGTGCTTTTCTCCATGTTACTTTGCCACTCACTGCCTATCCTAATTCAGACCCTCCGAGTCACACCACCCCATGATGTTTTTCTCACTCCTACTAGTGAATGTAATGTAACACACACCCATACAATGCGCACCACCCCGTGATGTTTTTCTCACTCCTACTAGTGAATGTAATGTACCACACACCCATACAATGCGCACCACCCCGTGATGTTTTTCTCACTCCTACTAGTGAATGTAGTGTAACACACACCCATACAATGCGCACCACCCCGTGATGTTTTTCTCACTCCTACTAGTGAATGTAATGTAACACACACCCATACAATGCGCACCACCTCGTGATGTTTTTCTCACTCCTACTAGTGAATGTAATGTAACACACACCCATTCAATGCGGACCACCCAGTGATGTTTTTCTCACTCCTACTAGTGAATGTAATGTAACACACACCCATACAATGCGCACCACCCCGCGATGTTTTTCAGAAACCTATCATACATTGCCACTGCATGTTCCCTGACCTCCCCATGCTGACCACCCCGCTGTGCTTTTCTCCATCCTACATTGCCACTCACTGCCTATCCTAATTCAGACCCTCCGATTCACACCACCCCGTGATGTTTTTCTCACTCCTACTAGTGACTGTAATGTAACACACACCCATACAATGCGCACCACCCCGTGATGTTTTTCTCACTCCTACTAGTGAATGTAATGTAACACACACCCATACAATGCGCACCACCCCGTGATGTTTTTCTCACTGCTACTAGTGAATGGAATGTAACACACACCCATACAATGCGCACCACCCCGTGATGTTTTTCTCACTCCTACTAGTGAATGTAATGTAACACACACCCATACAATGCGCACCACCCCGTGATGTTTTTCTCACTCCTACTAGTGAATGTAATGTAACACACACCCATACAATGCGCACCACCCCGTGATGTTTTTCTCACTCCTACTAGTGAATGTAATGTAACACACACCCATACAATGCGCACCACCCCGTGATGTTTTTCTCACTCCTACTAGTGAATGTAATGTAACACACACCCATTCAATGCGCACCACCCCGTGATGTTTTTCTCACTCCTACTAGTGAATGTAATGTAACACACACCCATACAATGCGCACCACCCCGTGATGTTTTTCTCACTCCTACTAGTGAATGTAATGTAACACACACCCATACAATGCGCACCACCCCGTGATGTTTTTCTCACTCCTACTAGTGAATGTAATGTAACACACACCCATACAATGCGCACCACCCCGTGATGTTTTTCTCACTCCTACTAGTGAATCTAATGTAACACACACCCATACAATGCGCACCACCCCAGGATGTTTTTCAGAAACCTATCCTACATTGCCACTGCACGTTCCCTGACCTCCCCATGCTGACCACTCCGCGGTGCTTTTCTCCATGTTACTTTGCCACTCACTGCCTATCCTAATTCAGACCCTCCGAGTCACACCACCCCGTGATGTTTTTCTCACTCCTACTAGTGAATGTAATGTAACACACACCCATACAATGCGCACCACCACGTGATGTTTTTCTCACTCCTCCTAGTGAATGTAATGTAACACACACCCATACAATGCGCACCACCCGGTGATGTTTTTCTCACTCCTACTAGTGAATGTAATGTAACACACACCCATACAATGCGCACCACCCCGTGATGTTTTTCTCACTCCTACTAGTGAATGTAATGAAACACACACCCATACAATGCGCATCACACCGTGATGTTTTTCTCACTCCTACTAGTGAATGTAATGTAACACACACCCATAAAATGCGCACCACCCCGTGATGTTTTTCTCACTCCTACTAGTGAATGTAATGTAACACACACCCATTCAATGCGGACCACCCAGTGATGTTTTTCTCACTCCTACTAGTGAATGTAATGTAACACACACCCATACAATGCGCACCACCACGTGATGTTTTTCTCACTCCTACTAGTGAATGTAATGTAACACACACCCATACAATGCGCACCACCCCGTGATGTTTTTCTCACTCCTACTAGTGAATCTAATGTAACACACACCCATACAATGCGCACCACCCCGTGATGTTTTTCTCACTCCTACTAGTGAATCTAATGTAACACACACCCATACAATGCGCACCACCCCACGATGTTTTTCAGAAACCTATCCTACATTGCCACTGCACGCTCCCTGACCTCCCCATGCTGACCACTCCGCGGTGCTTTTCTCCATGTTACTTTGCCACTCACTGCCTATCCTAATTCAGACCCTCCGAGTCACACCACCCCGTGATGTTTTTCTCACTCCTACTAGTGAATGTAATGTAACACACACCCATACAATGCGCACCACCCCGTGATGTTTTTCTCACTCCTACTAGTGAATGTAATGTACCACACACCCATACAATGCGCACCACCCCGTGATGTTTTTCTCACTCCTACTAGTGAATGTAGTGTAACACACACCCATACAATGCGCACCACCCCGTAATGTTTTTCTCACTCCTACTAGTGAATGTAATGTAACACACACCCATACAATGCGCACCACCTCGTGATGTTTTTCTCACTCCTACTAGTGAATGTAATGTAACACACACCCATTCAATGCGGACCACCCAGTGATGTTTTTCTCACTCCTACTAGTGAATGTAATGTAACACACACCCATACAATGCGCAACACCACGTGATGTTTTTCAGAAACCTATCATACATTGCCACTGCATGTTCCCTGACCTCCCCATGCTGACCACCCCGCTGTGCTTTTCTCCATCCTACATTGCCACTCACTGCCTATCCTAATTCAGACCCTCCGATTCACACCACCCCGTGATGTTTTTCTCACTCCTACTAGTGACTGTAATGTAACACACACCCATACAATGCGCACCACCCCGTGATGTTTTTCTCACTCCTACTAGTGAATGTAATGTAACACACACCCATACAATGCGCACCACCCCGTGATGTTTTTCTCACTGCTACTAGTGAATGTAATGTAACACACACCCATACAATGCGCACCACCCCGTGATGTTTTTCTCACTCCTACTAGTGAATGTAATGTAACACACACCCATACAATGCGCACCACCCCGTGATGTTTTTCTCACTCCTACTAGTGAATGTAATGTAACACACACCCATACAATGCGCACCACCCCGTGATGTTTTTCTCACTCCTACTAGTGAATGTAATGTAACACACACCCATACAATGCGCACCACCCCGTGATGTTTTTCTCACTCCTCTAGTGAATGTAATGTAACACACACCCATACAATGCGCACCACCCCGTGATGTTTTTCTCACTCCTACTAGTGAATGTAATGTAACACACACCCATACAATGCGCACCACCCCGTGATGTTTTTCTCACTCCTACTAGTGAATGTAATGTAACACACACCCATACAATGCGCACCACCCCGTGATGTTTTTCTCACTCCTACTAGTGAATGTAATGTAACACACACCCATACAATGCGCACCACCCCGTGATGTTTTTCTCACTCCTACTAGTGAATCTAATGTAACACACACCCATACAATGCGCACCACCCCAGGATGTTTTTCAGAAACCTATCCTACATTGCCACTGCACGTTCCCTGACCTCCCCATGCTGACCACTCCGCGGTGCTTTTCTCCATGTTACTTTGCCACTCACTGCCTATCCTAATTCAGACCCTCCGAGTCACACCACCCCGTGATGTTTTTCTCACTCCTACTAGTGAATGTAATGTAACACACACCCATACAATGCGCACCACCACGTGATGTTTTTCTCACTCCTCCTAGTGAATGTAATGTAACACACACCCATACAATGCGCACCACCTGGTGATGTTTTTCTCACTCCTACTAGTGAATGTAATGTAACACACACCCATACAATGCGCACCACCCCGTGATGTTTTTCTCACTCCTACTAGTGAATGTAATGTAACACACACCCATACAATGCGCATCACACCGTGATGTTTTTCTCACTCCTACTAGTGAATGTAATGTAACACACACCCATACAATGCGCACCACCCCGTGATGTTTTTCTCACTCATACTAGTGAATCTAATGTAACACACACCCAAACAATGCGCACCACCCCGTGATGTTTTTCTCATTCCTAGTAGTGAATGTAATGTAACACACACCCATACAATGCGCACCACCCCGTGATGTTTTTCTCACTCCTACTAGTGAATGTAATGTAACACACACCCATACAATGCGCACCACCCCGTGATGTTTTTCTCACTCCTACTAGTGAATGTAAAGTAACACACACCCATACAATGCGCACCACCCCGTGATGTTTTTCTCACTCCTACTAGTGAATCTAATGTAACACACACCCATAAAATGCACACCACACCGAGATGTTTTTCTCACTCCTACTAGTGAATGTAATGTAACACACACACATACAATGCGCACCACCCCGTGATGTTTTTCTCACTCCTACTAGTGAATCTAATGTAACACACACCCATACAATGCGCACCACCCCGTGATGTTTTTCTCACTCCTACTAATGAATGTAATGTAACACACACCCATACAATGTGCACAACCCCGTGATGTTTTTCTCACTCCTACTAGTGAATGTAATGTAACACACACCCATACAATGCGCACCACCCCGTGATGTTTTTCTCACTCCTACTAGTGAATGTAATGTAACACACACCCATGCAATGCGCACCACACCGTGATGTTTTTCTCACTCCTCCTAGTGAATGTAATGTAACACACACGCATACAATGCGCACCACCCCGTGATGTTTTTCTCACTCCTACTAGTGAATGTAATGTGACACACACCCATACAATGCGGACCACCCAGTGATGTTTTTCTCACTCCTACTAGTGAATGTAATGTAACACACACCCATACAATGCGCACCACCCCGTGATGTTTTTCTCACTCCTACTAGTGAATGTAATGAAACACACACCCATACAATGCGCACCACCCCGTGATGTTTTTCTCACTCCTCCTAGTGAATGCAATGTAACACACACCCATTCAATGCGCACCACCCCGTGATGTTTTTCTCACTCCTACTAGTGAATGTAATGTAACACACACCCATACAATGCGGACCACCCAGTGATGTTTTTCTCACTCCTACTAGTGAATGTAATGTAACACACACCCATACAATGCGCACCACACCGTGATGTTTTTCTCACTCCTACTAGTGAATGTAATGTAACACACACCCATACAATGCGCACCACACCGCGATGTTTTTCAGAAACCTATCATACATTGCCACTGCATGTTCCCTGACCTCACCATGCTGACCACCCCACAGAGTTTTCTCCATCCTACATTGCCACTCACTGCCTATCCTAATTCAGACCCTCCGATTCACACCACCCCGAGATGTTTTTCTCACTCCTACTGGTGAATGTAATGTAACACACACCCATACAATGCGCACCACTCCGTGATGTTTTTCTCACTCCTACTAGTGAATGTAATGTAACACACACCCATACAATGTGCACCACCACGTGATGTTTTTCTCACTGCTACTAGTGAATGTAATGTAACACACACCCATACAATGCGCACCACCCCGTGATGTTTTTCTCACTCCTACTAGTGAATGTAATGTAACACAAACCCATACAATGCGCACCACCCCGTGATGTTTTTCTCACTCCTACTAGTGAATGTAATGTAACACACACCCATACAATGCGCACCACCCGGTGATGTTTTTCTCACTCCTACTAGTGAATCTAATGTAACACACACCCAAACAATGCGCACCACACCGTGATGTTTTTCTCATTCCTAGTAGTGAATGTAATGTAACACACACCCATACAATGCGCACCACCCCGTGATGTTTTTCTCACTCCTACTAGTGAATGTAATGTAACACACACCCATACAATGCGCACCACCCCGTGATGTTTTTCTCACTCCTACTAGTGAATGTAAAGTAACACACACCCATACAATGCGCACCACCCCGTGATGTTTTTCTCACTCCTACTAGTGAATGTAATGTAACACACACCCATAAAATGCACACCACACCGTGATGTTTTTCTCACTCCTACTAGTGAATGTAATGTAACACACACCGATACAATGCGCACCACCCCGTGATGTTTTTCTCACTCCTACTAGTGAATCTAATGTAACACAGACCCAAACAATGCGCACCACCCCGTGATGTTTTTCTCACTCCTAGTAGTGAATGTAATGTAACACACAAAAATACAATGCGCACCACCCCGTGATGTTTTTCTCACTCCTACTAGTGAATGTAATGTAACACACACCCATAAAATGCACACCACACCGTGATGTTTTTCTCACTCCTACTAGTGAATGTAATGTAACACACACCGATACAATGCGCACCACCCCGTGATGTTTTTCTCACTCCTACTAGTGAATCTAATGTAACACACACCCATACAATGCGCACCACCCCGTGATGTTTTTCTCACTCCTACTAGTGAATGTAATGTGACACACACCCATACAATGCGGACCACCCAGTGATGTTTTTCTCACTCCTACTAGTGAATGTAATGTAACACACACCCATACAATGCGCACCACCCCGTGATGTTTTTCTCACTCCTACTAGTGAATGTAATGAAACACACACCCATACAATGCGCACCACCCCGTGATGTTTTTCTCACTCCTCCTAGTGAATGCAATGTAACACACACCCATTCAATGCGCACCACCCCGTGATGTTTTTCTCACTCCTACTAGTGAATGTAATGTAACACACACCCATACAATGCGGACCACACAGTGATGTTTTTCTCACTCCTACTAGTGAATGTAATGTAACACACACCCATACAATGCGCACCACACCGTGATGTTTTTCTCACTCCTACTAGTGAATGTAATGTAACACACACCCATACAATGCGCACCACACCGCGATGTTTTTCAGAAACCTATCATACATTGCCACTGCATGTTCCGTGACCTCACCATGCTGACCACCCCACAGAGTTTTCTCCATCCTACATTGCCACTCACTGCCTATCCTAATTCAGACCCGCCGATTCACACCACCCCGTGATGTTTTTCTCACTCCTACTGGTGAATGTAATGTAACACACACCCATACAATGCGCACCACTCCGTGATGTTTTTCTCACTCCTACTAGTGAATGTAATGTAACACACACCCATACAATGTGCACCACCACGTGATGTTTTTCTCACTCCTACTAGTGAATGTAATGTAACACACACCCATACAATGCGCACCACCCCGTGATGTTTTTCTCACTCCTACTAGTGAATGTAATGTAACACACACCCATACAATGCGCACCACCCCGCGATGTTTTTCAGAAACCTATCATACATTGCCACTGCATGTTCCCTGACCTCACCATGATGACCACCCCGCAGTGCTTTTCTCCATCGTACATTGCCACTCACTGCCTATCCTAATTCAGACCCTCCGATTCACACCACCCCGTGATGTTTTTCTCACTCCTACTAGTGAATGTAATGTAACACACACCCATACAATGCGCACCACCCCGTGATGTGTTTCTCACTCCTACTAGTGAATGTAATGTAACACACACCCATACAATGTGCACCACCCCGTGATGTTTTTCTCACTGCTACTAGTGAATGTAATGTAACACACACCCATACAATGCGCACCACCCCGTGATGTTTTTCTCACTCCTACTAGTGAATGTAATGTAACACACACCCATACAATGCGCACCACCCCGTGATGTTTTTCTCACGCCTACTAGTGAATGTAATGTAACACACACCCATACAATGCGCACCACCCCGTGATGTTTTTCTCACTCCTACTAGTGAATGTAATGTAACACACACCCATACAATGTGCACCACCCCGTGATCTTTTTCTCACTCCTACTAGTGAATGTAATGTAACACACACCCATACAATGCGCACCACCCCGTGATGTTTTTCTCACTCCTACTAGTGAATCTAATGTAACACACACCCATACAATGCGCACCACCCCGTGATGTTTTTCTCACTTTTACTAGTGAATCTAATGTAACACACACCCATACAATGCGCACCACCCCGCGATGTTTTTCAGAAACCTATCCTACATTGCCACTGCATGTTCCCTGACCTCCCCATGCTGACCACTCCGCGGTGCTTTTCTCCATCTTACATTGCCACTCACTGCCTATCCTAATTCAGACCCTCCGAGCAACACCACCCCGTGATGTTTTTCTCACTACTACTAGTGAATCTAATGTAACACACACCCAAACATTGCGCACCACCCCGTGATGTTTTTCTCATTCCTAGTAGTGAATGTAATGTAACACACACCGATACAATGCGCACCACCCCGTGATGTTTTTCTCACTCCTACTAGTGAATGTAATGTAACACACACCCATGCAATGCGCACCACACCGTGATGTTTTTCTCACTCCTCCTAGTGAATGTAATGTAACACACACCCATACAATGCGCACCACCCCGTGATGTTTTTCTCACTCCTACTAGTGAATGTAATGTGACACACACCCATACAATGCGGACCACCCAGTGATGTTTTTCTCACTCCTACTAGTGAATGTAATGTAACAAACACCCATACAATGCGCACCACCCCGTGATGTTTTTCTCACTCCTACTAGTGAATGTAATGTAACACACACCCATACAATGCGCACCACACCGTGATATTTTTCTCACTCCTCCTAGTGAATGCAATGTAACACACACCCATACAATGCGCACCACCCCGTGATGTTTTTCTCACTCCTACTAGTGAATCTAATGTAACACACACCCATACAATGCGCACCACCCCATGATGTTTTTCTCACTCCTAATAGTGAATGTAATGTAACACACACCCATACAATGCGCACCACCCCGTGATGTTTTTCTCACTCCTACTAGTGAAGGTAATGTAACACACACCCATACAATGCGCACCACCCCGTGATGTTTTTCTCACTCCTACTAGTTAATGTAATGTAACACACACCCATACAATGCGCATCACACCGTGATGTTTTTCTCACTCCTACTAGTGAATGTAATGTAACACACACCCATACAATGCGCACCACCCCGTGATGTTTTTCTCACTCCTACTAGTGAATCTAATGTAAACACACCCAAACAATGCGCACCACCCCGTGATGTTTTTCTCACTCCTACTAGTGAATGTAATGTAAAACACACCCATACAATGCGGACCACCCAGTGATGTTTTTCTCACTCCTACTAGTGAATGTAATGTAACACACACCCCTACAATGCGCACCACACCGTGATGTTTTTCTCACTCCTACTAGTGAATGTAATGTAACACACACCCATACAATGCGCACCACACCGCGATGTTTTTCAGAAACCTATCATACATTGCCACTGCATGTTCCCTGACCTCACCATGCTGACCACCCCACAGAGTTTTCTCCATCCTACATTGCCACTCACTGCCAATCCTAATTCAGACCCTCCGATTCACACCACCCCGTGATGTTTTTCTCACTCCTACTGGTGAATGTAATGTAACACACACCCATACAATGCGCACCACTCCGTGATGTTTTTCTCACTCCTACTAGTGAATGTAATGTAACACACACCCATACAATGTGCACCACCACGTGATGTTTTTCTCACTGCTACTAGTGAATGTAATGTAACACACAGCCATACAATGCGCACCACCCCGTGATGTTTTTCTCACTCCTACTAGTGAATGTAATGTAACACACACCCATACAATGCGCACCACCCCGCGATGTTTTTCAGAAACCTATCATACATTGCCACTGCATGTTCCCTGACCTCACCATGCTGACCACCCCGCAGTGCTTTTCTCCATCCTACATTGCCACTCACTGCCTATCCTAATTCAGACCCTCCGATTCACACCACCCCGTGATGTTATTCTCACTCCTACTAGTGAATGTAATGTAACACACACCCATACAATGCGCACCACCCCGTGATGTATTTCTCACTCCTACTAGTGAATGTAATGTAACACACACCCATACAATGTGCACCACCCCGTGATGTTTTTCTCACTGCTACTAGTGAATGTAATGTAACACACACCCATACAATGCGCACCACCCCGTGATGTTTTTCTCACTCCTACTAGTGAATGTAATGTAACACACACCCATACAATGCGCACCACCCCGTGATGTTTTTCTCACGCCTACTAGTGAATGTAATGTAACACACACCCATACAATGCGCACCACCCCGTGATGTTTTTCTCACTCCTACTAGTGAATGTAATGTAACACACACCCATACAATGTGCACCACCCCGTGATGTTTTTCTCACTCCTACTAGTGAATGTAATGTAACACACACCCATACAATGCGCACCACCCCGTGATGTTTTTCTCACTCCTACTAGTGAATGTAATGTAACACACACCCATACAATGCGCACCACCCCGTGATGTTTTTCTCACTCTTACTAGTGAATCTAATGTAACACACACCCATACAATGCGCACCACCCCGCGATGTTTTTCAGAAACCTATCCTACATTGCCACTGCATGTTCCCTGACCTCCCCATGCTGACCACTCCGCGGTGCTTTTCTCCATGTTACATTGCCACTCACTGCCTATCCTAATTCAGACCCTCCGAGCAACACCACCCCGTGATGTTTTTCTCACTCCTACTAGTGAATCTAATGTAACACACACCCAAACATTGCGCACCACCCAGTGATGTTTTTCTCACTCCTACTAGTGAATGTAATGTAACACACACCCATACAATGCGCACCACCCCGTGATGTTTTTCTCACTCCTACTAGTGAATGTAATGTAACACACACCCATACAATGCGCACCACACCGTGATATTTTTCTCACTCCTCCTAGTGAATGCAATGTAACACACACCCATACAATGCGCACCACCCCGTGATGTTTTTCTCACTCCTACTAGTGAATCTAATGTAACACACACCCATACAATGCGCACCACCCCATGATGTTTTTCTCACTCCTAATAGTGAATGTAATGTAACACACACCCATACAATGCGCACCACCCCGTGATGTTTTTCTCACTCCTACTAGTGAAGGTAATGTAACACACACCCATACAATGCGCACCACCCCGTGATGTTTTTCTCACTCCTACTAGTTAATGTAATGTAACACACACCCATACAATGCGCATCACACCGTGATGTTTTTCTCACTCCTACTAGTGAATGTAATGTAACACACACCCATACAATGCGCACCACCCCGTGATGTTTTTCTCACTCCTACTAGTGAATCTAATGTAAACACACCCAAACAATGCGCACCACCCCGTGATGTTTTTCTCACTCCTACTAGTGAATGTAATGTAAAACACACCCATACAATGCGGACCACCCAGTGATGTTTTTCTCACTCCTACTAGTGAATGTAATGTAACACACACCCATACAATGCGCACCACACCGTGATGTTTTTCTCACTCCTACTAGTGAATGTAATGTAACACACACCCATACAATGCGCACCACACCGCGATGTTTTTCAGAAACCTATCATACATTGCCACTGCATGTTCCCTGACCTCACCATGCTGACCACCCCACAGAGTTTTCTCCATCCTACATTGCCACTCACTGCCAATCCTAATTCAGACCCTCCGATTCACACCACCCCGTGATGTTTTTCTCACTCCTACTGGTGAATGTAATGTAACACACACCCATACAATGCGCACCACTCCGTGATGTTTTTCTGACTCCTACTAGTGAATGTAATGTAACACACACCCATACAATGTGCACCACCACGTGATGTTTTTCTCACTGCTACTAGTGAATGTAATGTAACACACAGCCATACAATGCGCACCACCCCGTGATGTTTTTCTCACTCCTACTAGTGAATGTAATGTAACACACACCCATACAATGCGCACCACCCCGCGATGTTTTTCAGAAACCTATCATACATTGCCACTGCATGTTCCCTGACCTCACCATGCTGACCACCCCGCAGTGCTTTTCTCCATCCTACATTGCCACTCACTGCCTATCCTAATTCAGACCCTCCGATTCACACCACCCCGTGATGTTATTCTCACTCCTACTAGTGAATGTAATGTAACACACACCCATACAATGCGCACCACCCCGTGATGTATTTCTCACTCCTACTAGTGAATGTAATGTAACACACACCCATACAATGTGCACCACCCCGTGATGTTTTTCTCACTGCTACTAGTGAATGTAATGTAACACACACCCATACAATGCGCACCACCCCGTGATGTTTTTCTCACTCCTACTAGTGAATGTAATGTAACACACACCCATACAATGCGCACCACCCCGTGATGTTTTTCTCACGCCTACTAGTGAATGTAATGTAACACACACCCATACAATGCGCACCACCCCGTGATGTTTTTCTCACTCCTACTAGTGAATGTAATGTAACACACACCCATACAATGTGCACCACCCCGTGATGTTTTTCTCACTCCTACTAGTGAATGTAATGTAACACACACCCATACAATGCGCACCACCCCGTGATGTTTTTCTCACTCCTACTAGTGAATGTAATGTAACACACACCCATACAATGCGCACCACCCCGTGATGTTTTTCTCACTCTTACTAGTGAATCTAATGTAACACACACCCATACAATGCGCACCACCCCGCGATGTTTTTCAGAAACCTATCCTACATTGCCACTGCATGTTCCCTGACCTCCCCATGCTGACCACTCCGCGGTGCTTTTCTCCATGTTACATTGCCACTCACTGCCTATCCTAATTCAGACCCTCCGAGCAACACCACCCCGTGATGTTTTTCTCACTCCTACTAGTGAATCTAATGTAACACACACCCAAACATTGCGCACCACCCAGTGATGTTTTTCTCACTCCTACTGGTGAATGTAATGTAACACACACCCATACAATGCGCACCACCCCGTGATGTTTTTCTCACTCCTACTAGTGAATGTAATGTAACACACACCCATACAATGCGCACCACACCGTGATATTTTTCTCACTCCTCCTAGTGAATGCAATGTAACACACACCCATACAATGCGCACCACCCCGTGATGTTTTTCTCACTCCTACTAGTGAATCTAATGTAACACACACCCATACAATGCGCACCACCCCATGATGTTTTTCTCACTCCTAATAGTGAATGTAATGTAACACACACCCATACAATGCGCACCACCCCGTGATGTTTTTCTCACTCCTACTAGTGAAGGTAATGTAACACACACCCATACAATGCGCACCACCCCGTGATGTTTTTCTCACTCCTACTAGTTAATGTAATGTAACACACACCCATACAATGCGCATCACACCGTGATGTTTTTCTCACTCCTACTAGTGAATGTAATGTAACACACACCCATACAATGCGCACCACCCCGTGATGTTTTTCTCACTCCTACTAGTGAATCTAATGTAAACACACCCAAACAATGCGCACCACCCCGTGATGTTTTTCTCACTCCTACTAGTGAATGTAATGTAAAACACACCCATACAATGCGGACCACCCAGTGATGTTTTTCTCACTCCTACTAGTGAATGTAATGTAACACACACCCATACAATGCGCACCACACCGTGATGTTTTTCTCACTCCTACTAGTGAATGTAATGTAACACACACCCATACAATGCGCACCACACCGCGATGTTTTTCAGAAACCTATCATACATTGCCACTGCATGTTCCCTGACCTCACCATGCTGACCACCCCACAGAGTTTTCTCCATCCTACATTGCCACTCACTGCCAATCCTAATTCAGACCCTCCGATTCACACCACCCCGTGATGTTTTTCTCACTCCTACTGGTGAATGTAATGTAACACACACCCATACAATGCGCACCACTCCGTGATGTTTTTCTCACTCCTACTAGTGAATGTAATGTAACACACACCCATACAATGTGCACCACCACGTGATGTTTTTCTCACTGCTACTAGTGAATGTAATGTAACACACAGCCATACAATGCGCACCACCCCGTGATGTTTTTCTCACTCCTACTAGTGAATGTAATGTAACACACACCCATACAATGCGCACCACCCCGCGATGTTTTTCAGAAACCTATCATACATTGCCACTGCATGTTCCCTGACCTCACCATGCTGACCACCCCGCAGTGCTTTTCTCCATCCTACATTGCCACTCACTGCCTATCCTAATTCAGACCCTCCGATTCACACCACCCCGTGATGTTATTCTCACTCCTACTAGTGAATGTAATGTAACACACACCCATACAATGCGCACCACCCCGTGATGTATTTCTCACTCCTACTAGTGAATGTAATGTAACACACACCCATACAATGCGCACCACCCCGTGATGTTTTTCTCACTCCTACTAGTGAATGTAATGTAACACACACCCATACAATGCGCACCACCCCGTGATGTTTTTCTCACTCTTACTAGTGAATCTAATGTAACACACACCCATACAATGCGCACCACCCCGCGATGTTTTTCAGAAACCTATCCTACATTGCCACTGCATGTTCCCTGACCTCCCCATGCTGACCACTCCGCGGTGCTTTTCTCCATGTTACATTGCCACTCACTGCCTATCCTAATTCAGACCCTCCGAGCAACACCACCCCGTGATGTTTTTCTCACTCCTACTAGTGAATCTAATGTAACACACACCCAAACATTGCGCACCACCCCGTGATGTTTTTCTCATTCCTAGTAGTGAATGTAATGTAACACACACCGATACAATGCGCACCACCCCGTGATGTTTTTCTCACTCCTACTAGTGAATGTAATGTAACACACACCCATGCAATGCGCACCACACCGTGATGTTTTTCTCACTCCTCCTAGTGAATGTAATGTAACACACACCCATACAATGCACACCACCCCGTGATGTTTTTCTCACTCCTACTAGTGAATGTAATGTGACACACACCCATACAATGCGGACCACCCAGTGATGTTTTTCTCACTCCTACTAGTGAATGTAATGTAACACACACCCATACAATGCGCACCACCCCGTGATGTTTTTCTCACTCCTACTAGTGAATGTAATGTAACACACACCCATACAATGCGCACCACACCGTGATATTTTTCTCACTCCTCCTAGTGAATGTAATGTAACACACACCCATACAATGCGCACCACCCCGTGATGTTTTTCTCACTCCTACTAGTGAATCTAATGTAACACACACCCATACAATGCGCACCACCCCATGATGTTTTTCTCACTCCTACTAGTGAATGTAATGTAACACACACCCATACAATGCGCACCACCCCGTGATGTTTTTCTCACTCCTACTAGTGAAGGTAATGTAACACACACCCATTCAATGCGCACCACCCCGTGATGTTTTTCTCACTCCTACTAGTTAATGTAATGTAACACCCACCCATACAATGCGCATCACACCGTGATGTTTTTCTCACTCCTACTAGTGAATGTAATGTAACACACACCCATACAATGCGCACCACCCCGTGATGTTTTTCTCACTCCTACTAGTGAATCTAATGTAACACACACCCAAACAATGCGAACCACCCCGTGATGTTTTTCTCATTCCTAGTAGTGAATGTAATGTAACACACACCCATACAATGCGCACCACCCCGTGATGTTTTTCTCACTCCTACTAGTGAATGTAATGTAACACACACCCATACAATGCGCACCACCCCGTGATGTTTTTCTCACTCCTACTAGTGAATGTAAAGTAACACACACCCATACAATGCGCACCACCCCGTGATGTTTTTCTCACTCCTACTAGTGAATGTAATGTAACACACACCCATAAAATGCACACCACACCGTGATGTTTTTCTCACTCCTAATAGTGAATGTAATGTAACACACACCCATACAATGCGCACCACCCCGTGATGTTTTTCTCACTCCTACTAGTGAATCTAATGTAACACACACCCAAACAATGCGCACCACCCCGTGATGTTTTTCTCACTCCTAGTAGTGAATGTAATGTAACACACACCCATACAATGCGCACCACCCCGTGATGTTTTTCTCACTCCTACTAGTGAATCTAATGTAACACACACCCAAACAATGCGCACCACCCCGTGATGTTTTTCTCACTCCTAGTAGTGAATGTAATGTGACACACACCCATACAATGCGGACCACCCAGTGATGATTTTCTCACTCCTACTAGTGAATGTAATGTAACACACACCCATACAATGCGCACCACCCCGTGATGTTTTTCTCACTCCTACTAGTGAATGTAATGTAACACACACCCATACAATGCGCACCACACCGTGATATTTTTCTCACTCCTCCTAGTGAATGCAATGTAACACACACCCATACAATGCGCACCACCCCGTGATGTTTTTCTCACTCCTACTAGTTAATGTAATGTAACACACACCCATACAATGCGCATCACACCGTGATGTTTTTCTCACTCCTACTAGTGAATGTAATGTAACACACACCCATACAATGCGCACCACCCCGTGATGTTTTTCTCACTCCTACTAGTGAATCTAATGTAGCACACACCCAAACAATGCGCACCACCCCGTGATGTTTTTCTCATTCCTAGTAGTGAATGTAATGTAACACACACCCATACAATGCGCACCACCCCGTGATGTTTTTCTCACTCCTACTAGTGAATGTAATGTAAAACACACCCATACAATGCGCACCACCCCGTGATGTTTTTCTCACTCCTACTAGTGAATGTAAAGTAACACACACCCATAAAATGCGCACCACCCCGTGATGTTTTTCTCACTCCTACTAGTGAATGTAATGTAACACACACCCATACAATGCGCACCACCCCGTGATGTTTTTCTCACTCCTACTAGTGAATGTAATGTAACACACACCCATACAATGCGCACCACCCCGTGATGTTTTTCTCACTCCTACTAGTGAATGTAATGTAACACACACCCATACAATGCGCACCACCCCGTGATGTTTTTCTCACTCCTACTAGTGAATGTAATGTAACACACACCCATACAATGCGCACCACCCCGTGATGTTTTTCTCACTCTTACTAGTGAATCTAATGTAACACACACCCATACAATGCGCACCACCCCGAGATGTTTTTCAGAAACCTATCCTACATTGCCACTGCATGTTTCCTGACCTCCCCATGCTGACCACTCCGCGGTGCTTTTCTCCATCTTACATTGCCACTCACTGCCTATCCTAATTCAGACCCTCCGAGCAACACCACCCCGTGATGTTTTTCTCACTACTACTAATGAATCTAATGTAACACACACCCAAATATTGCGCACCCCCCCGTGATGTTTTTCTCATTCCTAGTAGTGAATGTAATGTAACACACACCGATACAATGCGCACCACCCCGTGATGTTTTTCTCACTCCTACTAGTGAATGTAATGTAACACACACCCATGCAATGCGCACCACACCGTGATGTTTTTCTCACTCCTCCTAGTGAATGTAATGTAACACACACCCATATAATGCGCACCACCTCGTGATGTATTTCTCACTCCTACTAGTGAATGTAATGTGACACACACCCATACAATGCGGACCACCCAGTGATGTTTTTCTCACTCCTACTAGTGAATGTAATGTAACACACACCCATACAATGCGCACAACACCGTGATATTTTTCTCACTCCTCCTAGGGAATGCAATGTAACACACACCCATACAATGCGCACCACCCCGTGATGTTTTTCTCACTCCTACTAGTGAATCTAATGTAACACACACCCATACAATGCGCACCACCCCATGATGTTTTTCTCACTCCTACTAGTGAATGTAATGTAACACACACCCATACAGTGCGCACCACCCCGTGATGTTTTTCTCACTCCTACTAGTGAAGGTAATGTAACACACACCCATACAAAGCGCACCACCCCGTGATGTTTTTCTCACTCCTACTAGTTAATGTAATGTAACACACACCCATACAATGCGCATCACACCGTGATGTTTTTCTCACTCCTACTAGTGAATGTAATGTAACACACACCCATACAATGCGCACCACCCCGTGATGTTTTTCTCACTCCTACTAGTGAATCTAATGTAACACACACCCAAACAATGCGCACCACCCCGTGATGTTTTTCTCATTCCTAGTAGTGAATGTAATGTAACACACACCCATACAATGCGCACCACCCCGTGATGTTTTTCTCACTCCTACTAGTGAATGTAATGTAACACACACCCATACAATGCGCACCACCCCGTGATGTTTTTCTCACTCCTACTAGTGAATGTAAAGTAACACACACCCATACAATGCGCACCACCCCGTGTTGTTTTTCTCACTCTTACTAGTGAATGTAATGTAACACACACCCATAAAATGCACACCACACCGTGATGTTTTTCTCACTCCTACTAGTGAATGTAATATAACACACACCCATACAATGCGCACCACCCCGTGATGTTTTTCTCACTCCTACTAGTGAATCTAATGTAACACACACCCAAACAATGCGCACCACCCCGTGATGTTTTTCTCACTCCTAGTAGTGAATGTAATGTAACACACACCCATACAATGCGCACCACCCCGTGATGTTTTTCTCACTCCTACTAGTGAATCTAATGTAACACACACCCAAACAATGCGCACCACCCCGTGATGTTTTTCTCACTCCTAGTAGTGAATGTAATGTGACACACACCCATACAATGCGGACCACCCAGTGATGTTTTTCTCACTCCTACTAGTGAATGTAATGTAACACACACCCATACAATGCGCACCACCCCGTGATGTTTTTCTCACTCCTACTAGTGAATGTAATGTAACACACACCCATACAATGTGCACCACCCCGTGATGTTTTTCTCACTCCTACTAGTGAATGTAATGTAACACACACCCATACAATGCGCACCACCCCGTGATGTTTTTCTCACTCCTACTAGTGAATGTAATGTAACACACACCCATGCAATGCGCACCACACCGTGATGTTTTTCTCACTCCTCCTAGTGAATGTAATGTAACACACACCCATACAATGCGCACCACCCCGTGATGTTTTTCTCACTCCTACTAGTGAATGTAATGTGACACACACCAATACAATGCGGACCACCCAGTGATGTTTTTCTCACTCCTACTAGTGAATGTAATGTAACACACACCCATACAATGCGCACCACCCCGTGATGTTTTTCTCACTCCTACTAGTGAATGTAATGTAACACACACCCATACAATGCGCACCACACCGTGATGTTTTTCTCACTCCTCCTAGTGAATGCAATGTAACACACACCCATATAATGCGCACCACCCCGTGATGTTTTTCTCACTCCTACTAGTGAATGTAATGTAACACACACCCATACAATGCGGACCACCCAGTGATGTTTTTCTCACTCCTACTAGTGAATGTAATGTAACACACACCCATTCAATGCGCACCACCCCGCGATGTTTTTCAGAAACCTATCATACATTGCCACTGCATGTTCCCTGACCTCACCATGCTGACCAACCCGCAGTGCTTTTCTCCATCCTACATTGCCACTCACTGCCTATCCTAATTCAGACCCTCCGATTCACACCACCCCGTGATGTTTTTCTCACTCCTACTAGTGAATGTAATGTAACACACACCCATACAATGCGCACCACCCCGTGATGTTTTTCTCACTCCTACTAGTGAATGTAATGTAACACACACCCATACAATGTGCACCACCACGTGATGTTTTTCTCACTGCTACTAGTGAATGTAATGTAACACACACCCATACAATGCGCACCACCCCGTGATGTTTTTCTCACTCCTACTAGTGAATGTAATGTAACACACACCCATACAATGCGCACCACCCCGCGATGTTTTTCAGAAACCTATCATACATTGCCACTGCATGTTCCCTGACCTCACCATGCTGACCACCCCGCAGTGCTTTTCTCCATCCTACATTGCCACTCACTGCCTATCCTAATTCAGACCCTCCGATTCACACCACCCCGTGATGTTTTTCTCACTCCTACTAGTGAATGTAATGTAACACACACCCATACAATGCGCACCACCCCGTGATGTATTTCTCACTCCTACATGTGAATGTAATGTAACACACACCCATACAATGTGCACCACCCCGTGATGTTTTTCTCACTCCTACTAGTGAAGGTAATGTAACACACACCCATACAATGCGCACCACCCCGTGATGTTTTTCTCACGCCTACTAGTGAATGTAATGTAACACACACCCATACAATGCGCACCACCCCGTGATGTTTTTCTCACTCCTACTAGTGAATCTAATGTAACACACACCCAAACAATGCGCACCACCCCGTGATGTTTTTCTCACTCCTAGTAGTGAATGTAATGTAACACACACCCATACAATGCGCACCACCCCGTGATGTTTTTCTCACTCCTACTAGTGAATCTAATGTAACACACACCCAAACAATGCGCACCACCCCGTGATGTTTTTCTCACTCCTAGTAGTGAATGTAATGTGACACACACCCATACAATGCGGACCACCCAGTGATGTTTTTCTCACTCCTACTAGTGAATGTAATGTAACACACACCCATACAATGCGCACCACCCCGTGATGTTTTTCTCACTCCTACTAGTGAATGTAATGTAACACACACCCATACAATGCGCACCACACCGTGATATTTTTCTCGCTCCTCCTAGTGAATGCAATGTAACACACACCCATACAATGCGCACCACCCCGTGATGTTTTTCTCTCTCCTACTAGTGAATCTAATGTAACACACACCCATACAATGCGCACCACCCCATGATGTTTTTCTCACTCCTACTAGTGAATGTAATGTAACACACACCCATACAATGCGCACCACCCCGTGATGTTTTTCTCACTCCTACTAGTGAAGGTAATGTAACACACACCCATACAATGCACACCACCCCGTGATGTTTTTCTCACTCCTACTAGTTAATGTAATGTAACACACACCCATACAATGCGCATCACACCGTGATGTTTTTCTCACTCCTACTAGTGAATGTAATGTAACACACACCCATACAATGCGCACCACCCCGTGATGTTTTTCTCACTCCTACTAGTGAATCTAATGTAACACACACCCAAACAATGCGCACCACCCCGTGATGTTTTTCTCATTCCTAGTAGTGAATGTAATGTAACACACACCCATACAATGCGCACCACCCCGTGATGTTTTTCTCACTCCTACTAGTGAATGTAATGTAACACACACCCATACAATGCGCACCACCCCGTGATGTTTTTCTCACTCCTACTAGTGAATGAAAAGTAACACACACCCATACAATGCGCACCACCCCGGGATGTTTTTCTCACTCCTACTAGTGAATGTAATGTAACACACACCCATAAAATGCACACCACACCGTGAAGTTTTTCTCACTCCTACTAGTGAATGTAATGTAACACACACCCATACAATGCGCACCACCCCGTGATGTTTTTCTCACTCCTACTAGTGAATCTAATGTAACACACACCCAAACAATGCGCACCACCCCGTGATGTTTTTCTCACTCCTAGTAGTGAATGTAATGTAACACACACCCATACAATGCGCACCACCCCGTGATGTTTTTCTCACTCCTACTAGTGAATGTAATGTAACACACACCCATACAATGTGCACCACCCCGTGATGTTTTTCTCACTCCTACTAGTGAATGTAATGTAACACACACCCATACAATGCGCACCACCCCGTGATGTTTTTCTCACTCCTACTAGTGAATGTAATGTAACACAAACCCATGCAATGCGCACCACACCGTGATGTTTTTCTCATTCCTCCTAGTGAATGTAATGTAACACACACCCATACAATGCGCACCACCCCGTGATGTTTTTCTCACTCCTACTAGTGAATGTAATGTGACACACACCCATACAATGCGGACCACCCAGTGATGTTTTTCTCACTCCTACTAGTGAATGTAATGTAACACACACCCATAAAATGCGCACCACCCCGTGATGTTTTTCTCACTCCTACTAGTGAATGTAATGTGACACACACCCATACAATGCGGACCACCCAGTGATGTTTTTCTCACTCCTACTAGTGAATGTAATGTAACACACACCCAAACAATGCGCACCACCCCGTGATGTTTTTCTCACTCCTACTAGTGAATGTAATGTAACACACACCCATACAATGCGCACCACACCGTGATGTTTTTCTCACTCCTCCTAGTGAATGCAATGTAACACACACCCATATAATGCGCACCACCCCGTGATGTTTTTCTCACTCCTACTAGTGAATGTAATGTAACACACACCCATACAATGCGGACCACCCAGTGATGTTTTTCTCACTCCTACTAGTGAATGTAATGTAACACACACCCATTCAATGCGCACCACCCCGCGATGTTTTTCAGAAACCTATCATACATTGCCACTGCATGTTCCCTGACCTCACCATGCTGACCACCCCGCAGTGCTTTTCTCCATCCTACATTGCCACTCACTGCCTATCCTAATTCAGACCCTCCGATTCACACCACCCCGTGATGTTTTTCTCACTCCTACTAGTGAATGTAATGTAACACACCCATACAATGCGCACCACCCCGTGATGTTTTTCTCACTCCTACTAGTGAATGTAATGTAACACACACCCATACAATGTGCACCACCACGTGATGTTTTTCTCACTGCTACTAGTGAATGTAATGTAACACACACCCATACAATGCGCACCACCCCGTGATGTTTTTCTCACTCCTACTAGTGAATGTAATGTAACACACACCCATACAATGCGCACCACCCCGCGATGTTTTTCAGAAACCTATCATACATTGCCACTGCATGTTCCCTGACCTCACCATGCTGACCACCCCGCAGTGCTTTTCTCCATCCTACATTGCCACTCACTGCCTATCCTAATTCAGACCCTCCGATTCACACCACCCCGTGATGTTTTTCTCACTCCTACTAGTGAATGTAATGTAACACACACCCATACAATGCGCACCACCCCGTGATGTATTTCTCACTCCTGCTAGTGAATGTAATGTAACACACACCCATACAATGTGCACCACCCCGTGATGTTTTTCTCACTCCTACTAGTGAAGGTAATGTAACACACACCCATACAATGCGCACCACCCCGTGATGTTTTTCTCACGCCTACTAGTGAATGTAATGTAACACACACCCATACAATGCGCACCACCCCGTGATGTTTTTCTCACTCCTACTAGTGAATGTAATGTAACACACACCCATACAATGCGCACCACCCCGTGATATTTTTCTCACTCCTACTAGTGAATGCAATGTAACACACACCCATACAATGCGCACCACCCCTGATGTTTTTCTCACTCCTACTAGTGAATGTAATGTAACACAAACCCATACAATGCGCACCACCCCGTGATGTTTTTCTCACTCCTACTAGTGAATCTAATGTAACACACAGCCATACAATGCGCACCACCCCGCGATGTTTTTCAGAAACCTATCCTACATTGCCACTGCATGTTTCCTGACCTCCCCATGCTGACCACTCCGCGGTGCTATTCTCCATCTTACATTGCCACTCACTGCCTATCCTAATTCAGACCCTCCGAGCAACACCACCCCGTGATGTTTTTCTCACTCCTACTAGGGAATGTAATGTAACACACACCCATACAATGCGCACCACACCGTGATGTTTTTCTCACTCCTACTAGTGAATGTAATGTAACACACACCCATACAATGCGCACCACCCGGTGATGTTTTTCTCACTCCTACTAGTGAATGTAATGTAACACACACCCATACAATGCGCACCACCCCGTGATGTTTTTCTCACTCCTACTAGTGAATGTAATGTGACACACACCCATACAATGCGCACCACACCGTGATGTTTTTCTCACTCCTACTAGTGACTGTAATGTAACACACACCCATACAATGCGCACCACCCCGTGATGTTTTTCTCACTCCTACTAGTGAATCTAATGTAACACCCACCCAAACAATGCGCACCACCCCGTGATGTTTTTCTCACTCCTACTAGTGAATATATTGTAACACACACCCATACAATGCGCACCACCCCGTGATGTTTTTCTCACTCCTACTAGTGAATGTAATGTAACACACACCCATACAATGCGCACCACCCCTTGATGTTTTTCTCACTCCTACTAGTGAATGTAATGTAACACACACCCATACAATGCGCACCACCCCGTGATGTTTTTCTCACTCCTACTAGTGAATGTAATGTAACACACACCCATACAATGCGCACCTCCCCGTGATGTTTTTCTCACTCCTACTAGTGAATGTAATGTAACACACACGCATACAATGTACACCACCCCGTGATGTTTTTCTCACTCCTACTAGTGAATGTAGTGTAACACACACCCATACAATGTGCACCACACCGTGATGTTTTACTCACTCCACCTAGTGAAGGTAATGTAACACACACCCATACAATGCGCACCACCCCGTGATGTTTTTCTCACTCCTACTAGTGAATGTAATGTAACACACACCCATACAATGCGCACCACCCCGTGATGTTTTTCTCACTCCTACTAGTGAATGTAATGTAACACAAACCCATACAATGCGCACCACCCCGTGATGTTTTTCTCACTCCTACTAGTGAATGTAATGTAACACACACCCATACAATGCGCACCACCCCGTGATGTTTTTCTCACTCCTACTAGTGAATGTAATGTAACACACACCCATACAATGCGCACCACCCCTTGATGTTTTTCTCACTCCTCCTAGTGAATGTAATGTAACACACACCCATACAATGCGCACCACCCCGTGATGTTTTTCTCACTCCTACTAGTGAATGTAATGTAACACACACCCATACAATGCGCACCACCCCGTGATGTTTTTCTCACTCCTACTAGTGAATGTAATGTAACACAAACCAATACAGTGGGCACCACCCCGTGATGTTTTTCTCACTCCTACTAGTGAATGTAATGTAACACACACCCATACAATGCGCACCACCCCGTGATGTTTTTCTCACTCCTACTAGTGAATGTAATGTAACACACACCCATACAATGCGCACCACCCCGCGATGTTTTTCAGAAACCTATCATACATTGCCACTGCATGTTCCCTGACCTCCCCATGCTGACCACCCCGCAGTGCTTTTCTCCATCCTACATTGCCACTCACTGCCTGTCCTAATTCAGACGCTCTGATTCACACCACACCGTTATGTTTTTCTCACTCCTACTAGTGAATGTAATGTAACACACACCCATACAATGCGCACCATCCCGTGATGTTTTTCTCACTCCTACTAGTGAATGTAATGTAACACACACCCATACAATGCGCACCACCCCGTGATGTTTTTCTCACTCCTACTAGTGAATGTAATGTAACACACACCAATACAATGCGCACCACCCCGTGATGTTTTTCTCACTCCTACTAGTGAATGTAATGTAACACACACCCATACAATGCGCACCACCCCGTGATGTTTTTCTCACTCCTACTAGTGAATGTAATGTAACACACACCCATACAATGCGCACCACACCGTGATGTTTTTCTCACTCCTACTAGTGAATGTAATGTAACACACACCAAAACAATGCGCACCACCCCGTGATGTTTTTCTCACTCCCACTAGTGAATGTAATGTAACACACACCCATACAATGCGCACCACCCTGCGATGTTTTTCAGAAACCTATCATACATTGCCACTGCATGTTCCCTGACCTCCCCATGCTGACCACCCCGCAGTGCTTTTCTCCATCCTACATTGCCACTCACTGCCTATCCTAATTCAGACGGTCCGATTCACACCACCCCGTGATGTTTTTCTCACTCCTACTAGTGAATGTAATGTAACACACACCCATACAATGCGCACCACCCCGTGATGTTTTTCTCACTCCTACTAGTGAATGTAATGTAACACACACCCATACAATGCGCACCACCACGTGATGTTTTTCTCACTGCTACTAGTGAATGTAATGTAACACACATCCATACAATGCGCACCACCCTTGATGTTTTTCTCACTCCTACTAGTGAATGCAATGTAACACACACCCATAAAATGCGCACCACCCCTTGATGTTTTTCTCACTCCTACTAGTGAATGTAATGTAACACAAACCCATACAATGCGCACCACCCCGTGATGTTTTTCTCACTGCTACTAGTGAATGTAATGTAACACACACCCATACAATGCGCACCACCCCGTGATGTTTTTCTCACTCCTACTAGTGAATGTAATGTAACACACACCCATACAATGCGCACCACCCCGTGATGTTTTTCTCACTCCTACTAGTGAATGTAATGTAACACACACCCATACAATGCGCACCACCCCGTGATGTTTTTCTCACTCCTCCTAGTGAATGTAATGTAACACACACCCATACAATGCGCACCACCCCTTGATGTTTTACTCACTCCTACTAGTGAATGTAATGTAACACACACCCATACAATGAGCACCACCCCGTGATGTTTTTCTCACTCCTACTAGTGAATGTAATGTAACACACACCCATACAATGCGCACCACCCCGTGATGTTTTTCTCACTCCTACTAGTGAATGTAATGTAACACAAACCCATACAGTGGGCACCACCCCGTGATGTTTTTCTCACTCCTACTAGTGAATGTAATGTAACACACACCCATACAATGCGCACCACCCCGTGATGTTTTTCTCACTCCTACTAGTGAATGTAATGTAACACACACCCATACAATGCGCACCACCCCGCGATGTTTTTCAGAAACCTATCATACATTGCCACTGCATTTTCCCTGACCTCCCCATGCTGACCACCCCGCAGTGCTTTTCTCCATCCTACATTGCCACTCACTGCCTGTCATAATTCAGACGCTCTGATTCACACCACACCGTTATGTTTTTCTCACTCGTACTAGTGAATGTAATGTAACACACACCCATACAATGCGCACCACCCCGTGATGTTTTTCTCACTCCTACTAGTGAATATAATGTAACACACACCCATACAATGCGCACCACCCCGTGATGTTTTTCTCACTCCTACTAGTGAATGTAATGTAACACACACCCATACAATGCGCACCACCCCGTGATGTTTTTCTCACTCCTACTAGTGAATGTAATGTAACACGCACCCATAAAATGCGCACCACCCCGTGATGTTTTTCTCACTCCTACTAGTGAATGTAATGTAACACACACCAAAACAATGCGCACCACCCCGTGATGTTTTTCTCACTCCTACTAGTGAATGTAATGTAACACACACCCATACAATGCGAACCACCACGTGATGTTTTTCTCACTCCTCCTAGTGAATGTAATGTAACACACACCCATACAATGCGCACCACCCCGTGATGTTTTTCTCACTCCTACTAGTGAATGTAATGTAACACACACCCATACAATGCGGACCACCCAGTGATGTTTTTCTCACTCCTACTAGTGAATGTAATGTATCACACACCCATACAATGCGCACCACCCCGTGATGTTTTTCTCACTCCTACTAGTGAATGTAATGTAACACACACCCATACAATGCGCACCACCCCGTGATGTTTTTCTCACTCCTACTAGTGAATGTAATGTAACACGCACCCATAAAATGCGCACCACCCCGTGATGTTTTTCTCACTCCTACTAGTGAATGTAATGTAACACACACCAAAACAATGCGCACCACCCCGTGATGTTTTTCTCACTCCCACTAGTGAATGTAATGTAACACACACCCATACAATGCGCACCACCCCGCGATGTTTTTCAGAAACCTATCATACATTGCCACTGCATGTTCCCTGATCTCCCCATGCTGACCACCCCGCAGTGCTTTTCTCCATCCTACATTGCCACTCACTGCCTATCCTAATTCAGACGGTCGGATTCACACCACCCCGTGATGTTTTTCTCACTCCTACTAGTGAATGTAATGTAACACACACCCATACAATGCGCACCACCCCGTGATGTTTTTCTCACTCTTACTAGTGAATGTAATGTAACACACACCCATACAATGCGCACCACCACGTGATGTTTTTCTCACTCTTACTAGTGAATGTAATGTAACACACACCCATACAATGCGCACCACCACGTGATGTTTTTCTCACTGCTACTAGTGAATGTAATGTAACACACATCCATACAATGCGCACCACCCTTGATGTTTTTCTCACTCCTACTAGTGAATGCAATGTAACACACACCCATAAAATGCGCACCACCCCGTGATGTTTTTCTCACTCCTACTAGTGAATGTAATGTAACACACACCCATACAATGCGCACCACCCCGTGATGTTTTTCTCACTCCTACTAGTGAATGTAATGTAACACACACCCATACAATGCGGACCACCCAGTGATGTTTTTCTCACTCCTACTAGTGAATGTAATGTATCACACACCCATACAATGCGCACCACCCCGTGATGTTTTTCTCACTCCTACTAGTGAATGTAATGTAACACACACCCATACAATGCGCACCACCCCGTGATGTTTTTCTCACTCCTACTAGTGAATGTAATGTAACACGCACCCATAAAATGCGCACCACCCCGTGATGTTTTTCTCACTCCTACTAGTGAATGTAATGTAACACACACCAAAACAATGCGCACCACCCCGTGATGTTTTTCTCACTCCCACTAGTGAATGTAATGTAACACACACCCATACAATGCGCACCACCCCGTGATGTTTTTCTCACTCCTACTAGTGAATCTAATGTAACACACAGCCATACAATGCGCACCACTCCGCGATGTTTTTCAGAAACCTATCCTACATTGCCACTGCATGTTCCCTGACCTCCCCATGCTGACCACTCCGCGGTGCTATTCTCCATCTTACATTGCCACTCACTGCCTATCCTAATTCAGACCCTCCGAGCAACACCACCCCGTGATGTTTTTCTCACTCCTACTAGGGAATGTAATGTAACACACACCCATACAATGCGCACCACACCGTGATGTTTTTCTCACTCCTACTAGTGAATGTAATGTAACACACACCCATACAATGCGCACCACCCGGTGATGTTTTTCTCACTCCTACTAGTGAATGTAATGTAACACACAGCCATACAATGCGCACCACCCCGTGATGTTTTTCTCACTCCTACTAGTGAATGTAATGTGACACACACCCATACAATGCGCACCACACCGTGATGTTTTTCTCACTCCTGCTAGTGACTGTAATGTAACACACACCCATACAATGCGCACCACCCCGTGATGTTTTTCTCACTCCTACTAGTGAATCTAATGTAACACACACCCAAACAATGCGCACCACCCCGTGATGTTTTTCTCACTCCTACTAGTGAATATAATGTAACACACACCCATACAATGTGCACCATCCCGTGATGTTTTTCTCACTCCTACTAGTGAATGTAATGTAACACACACCCATACAATGCGCACCACCCCTTGATGTTTTTCTCACTGCTACTAGTGAATGTAATGTAACACACACCCATACAATGCGCACCTCCCCGTGATGTTTTTCTCACTCCTACTAGTGAATGTAATGTAACACAAACCCATACAATGCGCACCACCCCGTGATGTTTTTCTCACTCCTACTAGTGAATGTAATGTAACACACACCCATACAATGCGCACCACCCCGTGATGTTTTTCTCACTCCTACTAGTGAATGTAATGTAACACACACCCATACAATGCGCACCACCCCTTGATGTTTTTCTCACTCCTCCTAGTGAATGTAATGTAACACACACCCATACAATGCCCACCACCCCGTGATGTTTTTCTCACTCCTACTAGTGAATGTAATGTAACACACACCCATACAATGCGCACCACCCCGTGATGTTTTTCTCACTCCTACTAGTGAATGTAATGTAACACAAACCCATACAATGCGCACCACCCCGTGATGTTTTTCTCACTCCTACTAGTGAATGTAATGTAACACACACCCATACAATGCGCACCACCCCGTGATGTTTTTCTCACTCCTACTAGTGAATGTAATGTAACACACACCCATACAATGCGCACCACCCCTTGATGTTTTTCTCACTCCTCCTAGTGAATGTAATGTAACACACACCCATACAATGCGCACCACCCCGTGATGTTTTTCTCACTCCTCCTAGTGAATGTAATGTAACACACACCCATACAATGCGCACCACCCCGTGATGTTTTTCTCACTCCTACTAGTGAATGTAATGTAACACACACCCATACAATGCGCACCACCCCGGGATGTTTTTCTCACTCCTACTAGTGAAGGTAATGTAACACACACCCATACAATGCGCACCACCCCGTGATGTTTTTCTCACTCCTACTAGTGAATGTAATGTAACACACACCCATACAATGCCCACCACCCCGCGATGTTTTTCAGAAACCTATCCTACATTACCACAGCATGTTCCCTGACCTCCCCATGGTGACCATCCCGCGGTGCTTTTCTCCATCTTACATTGCCACTCACTGCCTATCCTAAATCAGACCCTCCGATTCACACCACCCCGTGATGTTTTTCTCACTCCTAGTAGTGAATGTAATGTAACACACACCCATACAATGCGCACCACCCCGTGATGTTTTTCTCACTCCTACTAGTGAATGTAATGTAACACACACCCATACAATGCGCACCACCCCGTGATGTTTTTCTCACTCCTCCTAGTGAATGTAATGTAACACACACCCATACAATGCGCACCACCCCTTGATGTTTTTCTCACTCCTACTAGTGAATGTAATGTAACACACACCCATACAATGAGCACCACCCCGTGATGTTTTTCTCACTCCTACTAGTGAATGTAATGTAACACACACCCATACAATGCGCACCACCCCGTGATGTTTTTCTCACTCCTACTAGTGAATGTAATGTAACACAAACCAATACAGTGGGCACCACCCCGTGATGTTTTTCTCACTCCTACTAGTGAATGTAATGTAACACACACCCATACAATGCGCACCACCCCGTGATGTTTTTCTCACTCCTACTAGTGAATGTAATGTAACACACACCCATACAATGCGCACCACCCCGCGATGTTTTTCAGAAACCTATCATACATTGCCACTGCATGTTCCCTGACCTCCCCATGCTGACCACCCCGCAGTGCTTTTCTCCATCCTACATTGCCACTCACTGCCTGTCCTAATTCAGACGCTCTGATTCACACCACACCCTTATGTTTTTCTCACTCCTACTAGTGAATGTAATGTAACACACACCCATACAATGCGCACCACCCCGTGATGTTTTTCTCACTCCTACTAGTGAATGTAATGTAACACACACCCATACAATGCGCACCACCCCGTGATGTTTTTCTCACTCCTACTAGTGAATGTAATGTAACACACACCAATACAATGCGCACCACCCCGTGATGTTTTTCTCACTCCTACTAGTGAATGTAATGTAACACACACCCATACAATGCGCACCACCCCGTGATGTTTTTCTCACTCCTACTAGTGAATGTAATGTAACACACACCCATACAATGCGCACCACACCGTGATGTTTTTCTCACTCCTACTAGTGAATGTAATGTAACACACACCAAAACAATGCGCACCACCCCGTGATGTTTTTCTCACTCCCACTAGTGAATGTAATGTAACACACACCCATACAATGCGCACCACCCTGCGATGTTTTTCAGAAACCTATCATACATTGCCACTGCATGTTCCCTGACCTCCCCATGCTGACCACCCCGCAGTGCTTTTCTCCATCCTACATTGCCACTCACTGCCTATCCTAATTCAGACGTTCCGATTCACACCACCCCGTGATGTTTTTCTCACTCCTACTAGTGAATGTAATGTAACACACACCCATACAATGCGCACCACCCCGTGATGTTTTTCTCACTCCTACTAGTGAATGTAATGTAACACACACCCATACAATGCGCACCACCACGTGATGTTTTTCTCACTGCTACTAGTGAATGTAAGGTAACACACATCCATACAATGCGCACCACCCTTGATGTTTTTCTCACTCCTACTAGTGAATGCAATGTAACACACACCCACAAAATGCGCACCACCCCTTGATGTTTTTCTCACTCCTACTAGTGAATGTAATGTAACACAAACCCATACAATGCGCACCACCCCGTGATGTTTTTCTCACTGCTACTAGTGAATGTAATGTAACACACACCCATACAATGCGCACCACCCCGTGATGTTTTTCTCACTCCTACTAGTGAATGTAATGTAACACACACCCATACAATGCGCACCACCCCGTGATGTTTTTCTCACTCCTACTAGTGAATGTAATGTAACACACACCCATACAATGCGCACCACCCCGTGATGTTTTTCTCACTCCTCCTAGTGAATGTAATGTAACACACACCCATACAATGCGCACCACCCCTTGATGTTTTTCTCACTCCTACTAGTGAATGTAATGTAACACACACCCATACAATGAGCACCACCCCGTGATGTTTTTCTCACTCCTACTAGTGAATGTAATGTAACACACACCCATACAATGCGCACCACCCCGTGATGTTTTTCTCACTCCTACTAGTGAATGTAATGTAACACAAACCCATACAGTGGGCACCACCCCGTGATGTTTTTCTCACTCCTACTAGTGAATGTAATGTAACACACACCCATACAATGCGCACCACCCCGTGATGTTTTTCTCACTCCTACTAGTGAATGTAATGTAACACACACCCATACAATGCGCACCACCCCGCGATGTTTTTCAGAAACCTATCATACATTGCCACTGCATTTTCCCTGACCTCCCCATGCTGACCACCCCGCAGTGCTTTTCTCCATCCTACATTGCCACTCACTGCCTGTCATAATTCAGACGCTCTGATTCACACCACACCGTTATGTTTTTCTCACTCGTACTAGTGAATGTAATGTAACACACACCCATACAATGCGCACCACCCCGTGATGTTTTTCTCACTCCTACTAGTGAATATAATGTAACACACACCCATACAATGCGCACCACCCCGTGATGTTTTTCTCACTCCTACTAGTGAATGTAATGTAACACACACCCATACAATGCGCACCACCCCGTGATGTTTTTCTCACTCCTACTAGTGAATGTAATGTAACACGCACCCATAAAATGCGCACCACCCCGTGATGTTTTTCTCACTCCTACTAGTGAATGTAATGTAACACACACCAAAACAATGCGCACCACCCCGTGATGTTTTTCTCACTCCTACTAGTGAATGTAATGTAACACACACCCATACAATGCGCACCACCCCGCGATGTTTTTCAGAAACCTATCATACATTGCCACTGCATGTTCCCTGACCTCCCCATGCTGACCACCCCGCAGTGCTTTTCTCCATCCTACATTGCCACTCACTGCCTATCCTAATTCAGACGGTCCGATTCACACCACCCCGTGATGTTTTTCTCACTCCTACTAGTGAATGTAATGTAACACACACCCATACAATGCGCACCACCCCGTGATGTTTTTCTCACTCCTACTAGTGAATGTAATGTAACACACACCCATACAATGCGAACCACCACGTGATGTTTTTCTCACTCCTCCTAGTGAATGTAATGTAACACACACCCATACAATGCGCACCACCCCGTGATGTTTTTCTCACACCTACTAGTGAATGTAATGTAACACACACCCATACAATGCGGACCACCCAGTGATGTTTTTCTCACTCCTACTAGTGAATGTAATGTATCACACACCCATACAATGCGCACCACCCCGTGATGTTTTTCTCACTCCTACTAGTGAATGTAATGTAACACACACCCATACAATGCGCACCACCCCGTGATGTTTTTCTCACTCCTACTAGTGAATGTAATGTAACACGCACCCATAAAATGCGCACCACCCCGTGATGTTTTTCTCACTCCTACTAGTGAATGTAATGTAACACACACCAAAACAATGCGCACCACCCCGTGATGTTTTTCTCACTCCCACTAGTGAATGTAATGTAACACACACCCATACAATGCGCACCACCCCGCGATGTTTTTCAGAAACCTATCATACATGGCCACTGCATGTTCCCTGACCTCCCCATGCTGACCACCCCGCAGTGCTTTTCTCCATCCTACATTGCCACTCACTGCCTATCCTAATTCAGACGGTCCGATTCACACCACCCCGTGATGTTTTTCTCACTCCTACTAGTGAATGTAATGTAACACACACCCATACAATGCGCACCACCCCGTGATGTTTTTCTCACTCTTACTAGTGAATGTAATGTAACACACACCCATACAATGCGCACCACCACGTGATGTTTTTCTCACTCTTACTAGTGAATGTAATGTAACACACATCCATACAATGCGCACCACCCTTGATGTTTTTCTCACTCCTACTAGTGAATGCAATGTAACACACACCCATAAAATGCGCACCACCCCTTGATGTTTTTCTCACTCCTACTAGTGAATGTAATGTAACACACACCCATACAATGCGCACCACCCCGTGATGTTTTTCTCACTCCTCCTAGTGAATGTAATGTAACACACACCCATACAATGCGCACCACCCCTTGATGTTTTTCTCACTCCTACTAGTGAATGTAATGTAACACACACCCATACAATGCGCACCACCCCGTGATGTTTTTCTCACTCCTACTAGTGAATGTAATGTAACACACACCCATACAATGCGCACCACCACGTGATGTTTTTCTCACTGCTACTAGTGAATGTAATGTAACACACATCCATACAATGCGCACCACCCTTGATGTTTTTCTCACTGCTACTAGTGAATGTAATGTAACACACACCCATACAATGCGCACCACCCCGTGATGTTTTTCTCACTCCTACTAGTGAATGTAATGTAACACACACCCATACAATGCGCACCACCCCGTGATGTTTTTCTCACTCCTACTAGTGAATGTAATGTAACACACACCCATACAATGCGCACCACCCCGTGATGTTTTTCTCACTCCTCCTAGTGAATGTAATGTAACACACACCCATACAATGCGCACCACCCCTTGATGTTTTTCTCACTCCTACTAGTGAATGTAATGTAACACACACCCATACAATGAGCACCACCCCGTGATGTTTTTCTCACTCCTACTAGTGAATGTAATGTAACACACACCCATACAATGCGCACCACCCCGTGATGTTTTTCTCACTCCTACTAGTGAATGTAATGTAACACAAACCCATACAGTGGGCACCACCCCGTGATGTTTTTCTCACTCCTACTAGTGAATGTAATGTAACACACACCCATACAATGCGCACCACCCCGTGATGTTTTTCTCACTCCTACTAGTGAATGTAATGTAACACACACCCATACAATGCGAACCACCACGTGATGTTTTTCTCACTCCTCCTAGTGAATGTAATGTAACACACACCCATACAATGCGCACCACCCCGTGATGTTTTTCTCACTCCTACTAGTGAATGTAATGTAACACACACCCATACAATGCGGACCACCCAGTGATGTTTTTCTCACTCCTACTAGTGAATGTAATGTATCACACACCCATACAATGCGCACCACCCCGTGATGTTTTTCTCACTCCTACTAGTGAATGTAATGTAACACACACCCATACAATGCGCACCACCCCGTGATGTTTTTCTCACTCCTACTAGTGAATGTAATGTAACACGCACCCATAAAATGCGCACCACCCCGTGATGTTTTTCTCACTCCTACTAGTGAATGTAATGTAACACACACCAAAACAATGCGCACCACCCCGTGATGTTTTTCTCACTCCCACTAGTGAATGTAATGTAACACACACCCATACAATGCGCACCACCCCGCGATGTTTTTCAGAAACCTATCATACATTGCCACTGCATGTTCCCTGACCTCCCCATGCTGACCACCCCGCAGTGCTTTTCTCCATCCTACATTGCCACTCACTGCCTATCCAAATTCAGACGGTCCGATTCACACCACCCCGTGATGTTTTTCTCACTCCTACTAGTGAATGTAATGTAACACACACCCATACAATGCGCACCAGCCCGTGATGTTTTTCTCACTCTTACTAGTGAATGTAATGTAACACACACCCATACAATGCGCACCACCACGTGATGTTTTTCTCACTGCTACTAGTGAATGTAATGTAACACACATCCATACAATGCGCACCACCCTTGATGTTTTTCTCACTCCTACTAGTGAATGCAATGTAACACACACCCATAAAATGCGCACCACCCCTTGATGTTTTTCTCACTCCTACTAGTGAATGTAATGTAACACAAACCCATACAATGCGCACCACCCCGTGATGTTTTTCTCACTCCTACTAGTGAATGTAATGTAACACACACCCATACAATGCGCACCACCCCGTGATGTTTTTCTCACTCCTACTAGTGAATGTAATGTAACACACACCCATTCAATGCGCACCACCCCGTCATGTTTTTCTCACTCCTACTAGTGAATGTAATGTAACACACACCCATACAATGCGCACCACCCCGTGATGTTTTTCTCACTCCTACTAGTGAATGTAATGTAACACACACCCATACAATGCGCACCACCACGTGATGTTTTTCTCACTGCTACTAGTGAATGTAATGTAACACACATCCATACAATGCGCACCACCCTTGATGTTTTTCTCACTGCTACTAGTGAATGTAATGTAACACACACCCATACAATGCGCACCACCCCGTGATGTTTTTCTCACTCCTACTAGTGAATGTAATGTAACACACACCCATACAATGCACACCACCCCGTGATGTTTTTCTCACTCCTACTAGTGAATGTAATGTAACACACACCCATACAATGCGCACCACCCCGTGATGTTTTTCTCACTCCTCCTAGTGAATGTAATGTAACACACACCCATACAATGCGCACCACCCCTTGATGTTTTTCTCACTCCTACTAGTGAATGTAATGTAACACACACCCATACAATGCGCACCACCCCGTGATGTTTTTCTCACTCCTACTAGTGAATGTAATGTAACACACACCCATACAATGCGCACCACCACGTGATGTTTTTCTCACTGCTACTAGTGAATGTAATGTAACACACATCCATACAATGCGCACCACCCTTGATGTTTTTCTCACTGCTACTAGTGAATGTAATGTAACACACACCCATACAATGCGCACCACCCCGTGATGTTTTTCTCACTCCTACTAGTGAATGTAATGTAACACACACCCATACAATGCGCGCCACCCCGTGATGTTTTTCTCACTCCTACTAGTGAATGTAATGTAACACACACCCATACAATGCGCACCACCCCGTGATGTTTTTCTCACTCCTCCTAGTGAATGTAATGTAACACACACCCATACAATGCGCACCACCCCTTGATGTTTTTCTCACTCCTACTAGTGAATGTAATGTAACACACACCCATACAATGAGCACCACCCCGTGATGTTTTTCTCACTCCTACTAGTGAATGTAATGTAACACACACCCATACAATGCGCACCACCCCGTGATGTTTTTCTCACTCCTACTAGTGAATGTAATGTAACACAAACCCATACAGTGGGCACCACCCCGTGATGTTTTTCTCACTCCTACTAGTGAATGTAATGTAACACACACCCATACAATGCGCACCACCCCGTGATGTTTTTCTCACTCCTACTAGTGAATGTAATGTAACACACACCCATACAATGCGCACCACCCCGCGATGTTTTTCAGAAACCTATCATACATTGCCACTGCATTTTCCCTGACCTCCCCATGCTGACCACCCCGCAGTGCTTTTCTCCATCCTACATTGCCACTCACTGCCTGTCCTAATTCAGACGCTCTGATTCACACCACACCGTTATGTTTTTCTCACTCCTACTAGTGAATGTAATGTAACACACACCCATACAATGCGCACCACCCCGTGATGTTTTTCTCACTCCTACTAGTGAATGTAATGTAACACACACCCATACAATGCGCTCCACCCCGTGATGTTTTTCTCACTCCTACTAGTGAATGTAATGTAACACACACCAATACAATGCGCACCACCCCGTGATGTTTTTCTCACTCCTACTAGTGAATGTAATGTAACACACACCCATACAATGTGCACCACCCCGTGATGTTTTTCTCACTCCTACTAGTGAATGTAATGTAACACACACCCATACAATGCGCACCACACCGTGATGTTTTTCTCACTCCTCCTAGTGAATGTAATGTAACACACACCCATACAATGCGCACCACCCCGTGATGTTTTTCTCACTCCTACTAGTGAATGTAATGTAACACACACCCATACAATGCGCACCACCCCGCGATGTTTTTCAGAAACCTATCATACATTGCCACTGCATGTTCCCTGACCTCCCCATGCTGACCACCCCGCAGTGCTTTTCTCCATCCTACATTGCCACTCATGCCTGTCCTAATTCAGACGCTCTGATTCACACCACACCGTGACGTTTTCCTCACTCCTACTAGTGAATGTAATGTAACACACACCCATACAATGCGCACCACCCCGTGATGTTTTTCTCACTCCTACTAGTGAATGTAATGTAACACACACCCATACAATGCGCACCACCCCGTGATGTTTTTCTCACTCCTACCAGTGAATGTAATGTAACACACACCCATACAATGCGCACCACCCCGTGATGTTTTTCTCACTCCTACTAGTGAATGTAATGTAACACACACCCATACAATGTGCACCACCCCGTGATGTTTTTCTCACTCCTACTAGTGAATGTAATGTAACACACACCCATACAATGCGCACCACACCGTGATGTTTTTCTCACTCCTCCTAGTGAATGTAATGTAACACACACCCATACAATGCGCACCACCCCGTGATGTGTTTCTCACTCCTACTAGTGAATGTAATGTAACACACACCCATACAATGCGGACCACCCAGTGATGTTTTTCTCACTCCTACTAGTGAATGTAATGTATCACACACCCATACAATGCGCACCACCCCGTGATGTTTTTCTCACTCCTACTAGTGAATGTAATGTAACACACACCCATACAATGCGCACCACCCCGTGATGTTTTTCTCACTCCTACTAGTGAATGTAATGTAACACGCACCCATAAAATGCGCACCACCCCGTGATGTTTTTCTCACTCCTACTAGTGAATGTAATGTAACACACACCAAAACAATGCGCACCACCCCGTGATGTTTTTCTCACTCCTACTAGTGAATGTAATGTAACACACACCCATACAATGCGCACCACCCCGCGATGTTTTTCAGAAACCTATCATACATTGCCACTGCATGTTCCCTGACCTCCCCATGCTGACCACCCCGCAGTGCTTTTCTCCATCCTACATTGCCACTCACTGCCTATCCTAATTCAGACGGTCTGATTCACACCACCCCGTGATGTTTTTCTCACTCCTACTAGTGAATGTAATGTAACACACACCCATACAATGCGCACCACCCCGTGATGTTTTTCTCACTCCTACTGGTGAATGTAATGTAACACACACCCATACAATGCGCACCACCACGTGATGTTTTTCTCACTGCTACTAGTGAATGTAATGTAACACACATCCATACAATGCGCACCACCCTTGATGTTTTTCTCACTCCTACTAGTGAATGCAATGTAACACACACCCATAAAATGCGCACCACCCCTTGATGTTTTTCTCACTCCTACTAGTGAATGTAATGTAACACAAAACCATACAATGCGCACCACCCCGTGATGTTTTTCTCACTGCTACTAGTGAATGTAATGTAACACACACCCATACAATGCGCACCACCCCGTGATGTTTTTCTCACTCCTACTAGTGAATGTAATGTAACACACACCCATACAATGCGCACCACCCCGTGATGTTTTTCTCACTCCTACTAGTGAATGTAATGTAACACACACCCATACAATGCGCACCACCCCGTGATGTTTTTCTCACTCCTACTAGTGAATGTAATGTAACACACACCCATACAATGCGCACCACCCTGTGATGTTTTTCTCACTCCTACTAGTGAATGTAATGTAACACAAATCCATACAATGCGCACCACCCCGTGATGTTTTTCTCACTCCTTCTAGTGAATGTAATGTAACACACACGCATACAATGCGCACCACCCCGTGATGTTTTTCTCACTCCTACTAGTGAATCTAATGTAACACACACCCATACAATGCGCACCACCCCACGATGTTTTTCAGAAACCTATCCTACATTGCCACTGCATGTTCCCTGACCTCCCCATGCTGACCACTCCGCGGTGCTTTTCTCCATCTTACATTGCCAATCACTGCCTATCCTAATTCAGACCCTCCGAGTCACACCACCCCGTGATGTTTTTCTCACTCCTACTATTGAATGTAATGTAACACACACCCATACAATGCGCACCACCCCGTGATGTTTTTCTCACTCCTACTAGTGAATGTAATGTAACACACACCCATACAATGCGCACCACGCCGCGATGTTTTTCAGAAACCTATCATACATTGCCACTGCATGTTCCCTGACCTCCCAATGCTGACCACCCCGCCGTGCTTTTCTCCATCCTACATTGCCACTCACTGCCTATCCTAATTCAGACGGTCCTATTCACACCACCCCGTGATGTTTTTCTCACTCCTACTAGTGAATGTAATGTAACACACACCCATACAATGCGCACCACCCCGTGATGTTTTTCTCACTCCTACTAGTGAATGTAATGTAACACACACCCATACAATGCGCACCACCCCGTGTTTTTCTCACTCCTACTAGTGAATGTAATGTAACACACACCCAAACAATGCGCACCACCCCGTGATGTTTTTCTCACTCCTACTAGTGAATGTAATGTAACACACACCCATACAATGCGCACCACCCCGTGATGTTTTTCTCACTCCTACTAGTGAATGTAATATAACACACACCCATACAATGCGCACCACCCCGTGATGTTTTTCTCACTCCTACTAGTGAATCTAATGTAACACACACCCAAACAATGCGCACCACCCCGTGATGTTTTTCTCACTCCTACTAGTGAATGTAATGGAACACACACCCATACAATGCGCACCACCCCGTGATGTTTTTCTCACTCCTACTAGTGAATGTAATGTAACACACACCCATACAATGCGCACCACCCCGTGATGTTTTTCTCACTCCTACTAGTGAATGTAATGTAACACACACCCATACAATGCACACCACTCCGTGATGTTTTTCTCACTCCTACTAGTGAATGTAATGTAACACACACCCATACAATGCGCACCTCCCCGTGATGTTTTTCTCACTCCTACTAGTGAATGTAATGTAACACACACCCATACAATGCGCACCACACCGTGATGTTTTTCTCAATCCTACTAGTGAATGTAATGTAACACACACCCATACAATGTGCACCACACCGTGATGTTTTACTCACTCCTCCTAGTGAATGTAATGTAACACACACCCATACAATGCGCACCACACCGTGATGTTTTTCTCACTCCTACTAGTGAATGTAATGTAACACACACCCATACAATGCGCACCACCCCGTGATGATTTTCTCACTCCTACTAGTGAATGTAATGTAACACACACCCATACAATGCGCACCACACCGTGATGTTTTTCTCACTCCTACTAGTGAATGTAATGTAACACACACCCATACAATGTGCACCACACCGTGATGTTTTACTCACTCCTCCTAGTGAATGTAATGTAACACACACCCATACAATGCGCACCACACCATGATGTTTTTCTCACTCCTACTAGTGAATGTAATAACACACACCCATACAATGCGCACCACCCCGTGATGTTTTTCTCACTCCTACTAGTGAATGTAATGTAACACACACCCATACAATGCGCACCACCCCGTGATGATTTTCTCACTCCTACTAGTGAATGTAATGTAACACAAACCCATACAATGCGCACCACCCCGTGATGTTTTTCTCACTCCTACTAGTGAATGTAATGTAACACACACCCATACAATGCGCACCACACCGCGATGTTTTTCAGAAACCTATCATACATTGCCACTGCATGTTCCCTGACCTCCCCATGCTGACCACCCCGCAGTGCTTTTCTCCATCCTACATTGCCACTCACTGACTATCCTAATTCAGACGGTCCGATTCACACCACCCCGAGATGTTTTTCTCACTCCTACTAGTGAATGTAATGTAACACACACCCATACAATGCGCACCACCCCGTGATGTTTTTCTCACTCCTACTAGTGAAGGTAACGTAACACACACCCATACAATGCGCACCACCCCGTGATGTTTTTTTCACTCCTACTAGTGAATGTAATGTAACACACACCCATACAATGCGCACCACCCCGTGATGTTTTTCTCACTCCTACTAGTGAATGTAATGTAACACAAACCCATACAATGCGCACCACCCCGTGATGTTTTTCTCACTCCTACTAGTGAATGTAATGTAACACACACCCATACAATGCGCACCACCCCGTGATGTTTTTCTCATTCCTACTAGTGAATGTAATGTAACACACACCCATACAATGCGCACCACCCCTTGATGTTTTTCTCACTCCTACTAGTGAATGTAATGTAACACACACCCATACAATGCGCACCACCCCGTGATGTTTTTCTCACTCCTACTAGTGAATGTAATGTAACACACACCCATACAATGCGCACCACCCCGTGATGTTTTTCTCACTCCTACTAGTGAATGTAATGTAACACACACCCATGCAATGCGCACCACCCCGCGATGTTTTTCAGAAACCTATCATACATTGCCACTGCATGTTCCCTGACCTCCCCATGCTGACCACCCCGCAGGGCTTTTCTCCATCCTACATTGCCACTCACTTCCTATCCTAATTCAGACCCTCTGATTCACACCACCCCGTGATGTTTTTCTCACTCCTACTAGTGAATGTAATGTAACACACACCCATACAATTCGCACCACCCCGTGATGTTTTTCTCACTCCTACTAGTGAATGTAATGTAACACAAACCCATACAATGCGCACCACCCCGTGATGTTTTTCTCACTCCTACTAGTGAATGTAATGTAACACACACCCATACAATGCGCACCAACCCGTGATGTTTTTCTCATTCCTACTAGTGAATGTAATGTAACACACACCCATACAATGCGCACCACCCTTGATGTTTTTCTCACTCCTACTAGTGAATGTAATGTAACACACACCCATACAATGCGCACCACCCCGTGATGTTTTTCTCACTCCTACTAGTGAATGTAATGTAACACACACCCATACAATGCGCACCACCCCGTGATGTTTTTCTCACTCCTACTGGTGAATGTAATGTAACACACACCCATACAATGCGCACCACCCCGTGATGTTTTTCTCACTCCTACTAGTGAATCTAATGTAACACACACCCATACAATGCGCACCACCCCGTGATGTTTTTCTCATTCCTACTAGTGAATGTAATGTAACACACACCCATACAATGCGCACCACCCCGTGATGTTTTTCTCACTCTTACTAGTGAATGTAATGTAACACACACCCATACAATGCGCACCACCCTGTGATGTTTTTCTCACTCCTACTAGTGAATGTAATGTAACACACACCCATACAATGCGCACCACCCCGTGATGTTTTTCTCACTCCTACTAGTGAATGTAATGTAACACACACCCATACAATGCGCACCACCCCGTGATGTTTTTCTCACTCCTACTAGTGAATCTAATGTAACACACACCCATACAATGCGCACCACCCCACGATGTTTTTCAGAAACCTATCCTACATTGCCACTGCATGTTCCCTGACCTCCCCATGCTGACCACTCCGCGGTGCTTTTCACCATCTTACATTGCAACTCACTGCCTATCCTAATTCAGACCCTCCGAGTCACACCACCCCGTGATGTTTTTCTCACTCCTACTAGTGAATGTAATGTAACACACACCCATACAATGGGCACCACCCCATGATGTTTTTCTCACTCCTACTAGTGAATGTAATGTAACACACACCCATACAATGCGCACCACCCCGTGATGTTTTTCTCATTCCTACTAGTGAATGTAATGTAACACACACCCATACAATGCGCACCACCCCGTGATGTTTTTCTCACTCCTACTAGTGAATGTAATGTAACACACACCCATACAATGTGCACCACCCCGTGATGTTTTTCTCACTCCTACTAGTGAATGTAATGTAACACACACCCATACAATGCGCACCACACCGTGATGTTTTTCTCACTCCTCCTAGTGAATGTAATGTAACACACACCCATACAAGGCGCACCACCCCGTGATGTTTTTCTCACTCCTACTAGTGAATGTAATGTAACACACACCCATACAATGCGCACCACACCGTGATGTTTTTCTCACTCCTACTAGTGAATGTAATGTAACACAAACCCATACAATGCGCACCACCCCGTGATGTTTTTCTCACTCCTACTAGTGAATGTAATGTAACACACACCCATACAATGCGCACCACCCCGTGATGTTTTTCTCATTCCTACTAGTGAATGTAATGTAACACACACCCATACAATGCGCACCACCCCTTGATGTTTTTCTCACTCCTACTAATGAATGTAATGTAACACACACCCATACAATGCGCACCACCCCGTGATGTGTTTCTCACTCCTACTAGTGAATGTAATGTAACACATACCCATACAATGCGCACCACCCCGTGATGTTTTTCTCACTCCTACTAGTGAATGTAATGTAACACACACCCATACAATGCGCACCACCCCGTGATGTTTTTCTCACTCCTACTAGTGAATCTAATGTAACACACACCCATACAATGCGCACCACCCCGTGAGGTTTTTCTCACTCCTACTAGTGAATGTAATGTAACACACACCCATACAATGCGCACCACCCCGCGATGTTTTTCAGAAACCTATCATACATTGCCACTGCATGTTCCCTGACCTCCCCATGCTGACCAGCCCGCTGTGCTTTTCTCCATCCTACATTGCCACTCACTGCCTATCCTAATTCAGACGGTCCGATTCACACCACCCCGTGATGTTTTTCTCACTCCTACTAGTGAATGTAATGTAACACACACCCATACAATGCGCACCACCCCGTGATGTTTTTCTCACTCCTACTAGTGAATGTAATGTAACACACACCCATACAATGCGCACCACCACGTGATGTTTTTCTCACTGCTACTAGTGAATGTAATGTAACACACACCCATACAATGCGCACCACCCCTTGATGTTTTTCTCACTCCTACTAGTGAATGCAATGTAACACACACCCATACCATGCGCACCACCTCGTGATGTTTTTCTCACTCCTACTAGTGAATGTAATGTAACACACACCCATACAATGCGCACCACCACGTGATGTTTTTCTCACTGCTACTAGTGAATGTAATGTAACACACACCCATACAATGCGCACTACCCCGTGATGTTTTTCTCACTCCTACTAGTGAATGTAATGTAACACACACCCATACAATGCGCACCACCCCGTGATGTTTTTCTCACTCCTACTAGTGAATCTAATGTAACACACACCCATACAATGCGCACCACCCCACGATGTTTTTCAGAAACCTATCCTACATTGCCACTGCATGTTCCCTGACCTCCCCATGCTGACCACTCCGCGGTGCTTTTCTCCATCTTACATTGCCACTCACTGCCTATCCTAATTCAGACCCTCCGAGTCACACCACCCTGTGATGTTTTTCTCACTCCTACTAGTGAATGTAATGTAACACACACCCATACAATGCGCACCACCCCATGATGTTTTTCTCACTCCTACTAGTGAATGTAATGTAACACACACCCATACAATGCGCACCAGCCCGTGATGTTTTTCTCATTCCTACTAGTGAATGTAATGTAACACACACCGATACAATGTGCACCACCCTTTGATGTTTTTCTCACTCCTACTAGTGAATGTAATGTAACACACACCCATACAATGCGCACCACCCCGTGATATTTTTCTCACTCCTACTAGTGAATGTAATGTAACACACACCCATACAATGCGCACCACCCCGTGATGTTTTTCTCACTCCTACTAGTGAATGTAATGTAACACACACCCATACAATGCGCACCACCCCGTGATGTTTTTCTCACTCCTACTAGTGAATCTAATGTAACACACACCCATACAATGCGCACCACCCCGTGATGTTTTTCTCACTCCTACTAGTGAATGTAATGTAACACACACCCATACAATGCGCACCACCCCGCGATGTTTTTCAGAAACCTATCATACATTGCCACTGCATGTTCCCTGACCTCCCCATGCTGACCACCCCGCAGTGCTTTTCTCCATCCTACATTGCCACTCACTGCCTATCCTAATTCAGACGGTCCGATTCACACAACCCCGTGATGTTTTTCTCACTCCTACTAGTGAATGTAATGTAACACACACCCATACAATGCGCACCACCCCGTGATGTTTTTCTCACTCCTACTAGTGAATGTAATGTAACACACACCCATACAATGCGCACCACCACGTGATGTTTTTCTCACTGCTACTAGTGAATGTAATGTAACACACACCCATACAATGCGCACCACCCCTTGATGTTTTTCTCACTCCTACTAGTGAATGCAATGTAACACACACCAATACAATGCGCACCACCCCGTGATGTTTTTCTCACTCCTACTAGTGAATGTAATGTAACACACACCCATACAATGCGCACCAACCCGTGATGTTTTTCTCACTGCTACTAGTGAATGTAATGTAACACACACCCATACAATGCGCACCACCCCGTGATGTTTTTCTCACTCCTACTAGTGAATGTAATGTAACACACACCCATACAATGCGCACCACCCGGTGATGTTTTTCTCACTCCTACTAGTGAATGTAATGTAACACACACCCATACAATGCGCACCACCCCGTGATGTTTTTCTCACTCCTACTAGTGAATGTAATGTAACACACACCCATACAATGCGCACCACCCCGTGATGTTTTTCTCACTCCTACTAGTGAATGTAATGTAACACACACCCATACAATGCGCACCACCCCGTGATGTTTTTCTCACTCCTACTAGTGAATCTAATGTAACACACACCCATACAATGCGCACCACCCCACGATGTTTTTCAGAATCCTATCCTACATTGCCACTGCATGTTCCCTGACCTCCCCATGCTGACCACTCCGCGGTGCTTTTCTCCATCTTACATTGCCACTCACTGCCTATCCTAATTCAGACCCTCCGAGTCACACCACCCCGTGATGTTTTTCTCACTCCTACTAGTGAATGTAATGTAACACACACCCATACAATGCGCACCACCCCATGATGTTTTTCTCACTCCTACTAGTGAATGTAATGTAACACACACCCATACAATGCGCACCACCCCGTGATGTTTTTCTCACTCCTACTAGTGAATGTAATGTAACACACACCCATACAATGAGGACCACGCCGCGATGTTTTTCAGAAACCTATCATACATTGCCACTGCATGTTCCCTGACCTCCCCATGCTGACCACCCCGCCGTGCTTTTCTCCATCCTACATTGCCACTCACTGCCTATCCTAATTCCGACGGTCCGATTCACACCACCCCGTGATGTTTATCTCACTCCTACTAGTGAATGTAATGTAACACACACCCATACAATGCGCACCACCCCGCGATGTTTTTCAGAAACCTATCATACATTGCCACTGCATGTTCCCTGACCTCCCCATGCTGACCACCCCGCAGTGGTTTTCTCCATCCTACATTGCCACTCACTGCCTATCCTAATTCAGACGGTCCGATTCACACCACCCCGTGATGTTTTTCTCACTCCTACTAGTGAATGTAATGTAACAAACACCCATACAATGCGCACCACCCCGTGATGTTTTTCTCACTCCTACTAGTGAATGTAATGTAACACACACCCATACAATGCGCACCACCCCGTGATGTTTTTCTCACTCCTACTAGTGAATGTAATGTAACACACACCCATACAATCCGCACCACCCCGTGATGTTTTTCTCACTCCTACTAGTGAATGTAATGTAACACACACCCATACAATGCGCACCACCCCGGGATGTTTTTCTCACTCCTACTAGTGAAGGTAATGTAACACACACCCATACAATGCGCACCACCCCGTGATGTTTTTCTCCCTCCTACTAGTGAATGTAATGTAACACACACCCATACAATGCGCACCACCCCGCGATGTTTTTCAGAAACCTATCCTACATTACCACAGCATGTTCCCTGACCTCCCCATGGTGACCATCCCGCGGTGCTTTTCTCCATCTTACATTGCCACTCACTGCCTATCCTAATTCAGACCCTCCGATTCACACCACCCCGTGATGTTTTTCTCACTCCTAGTAGTGAATGTAATGTAACACACACCCATACAATGCGCACCACCCCGTGATGTTTTTCTCACTCCTACTAGTGAATGTAATGTAACACACACCCATACAATGCGCACCACCCCGTGATGTTTTTCTCACTCCTACTAGTGAATGTAATGTAACACACACCCATACAATGCGCACCACCCGGTGATGTTTTTATCACTGCTACTAGTGAATGTAATGTAACACACACCCATATAATGCGCACCACACCGTGATGTTTTTCTCACTCCTACTAGTGATTGTAATGTCACACACACCCATACAATGCACACCACACCATGATGTTTTTCTCACTCCTACTAGTGAATGTAATGTAACACACACCCATACAATGCGCACCACCCCGTGATGTTTTTCTCACTCCTACTAGTGAATCTAATGTAACACACACCCAAACAATGCGCACCACCCCGTGATGTTTTTCTCACTCCTACTAGTGAATGTAATGTAACACACACCCATACAATGCGCACCACCCCGTGATGTTTTTCTCACTCCTACTAGTGAATGTAATGTAACACAAACCCATACAATGCGCACCACCCCGCGATGTTTTTCAGAAACCTATCCTACATTACCACAGCATGTTCCCTGACCTCCGCATGGTGACCATCCCGCGGTGCTTTTCTCCATCTTACATTGCCACTCACTGCCTATCCTAATTCAGACCCTCCGATTCACACCACCCCGTGATGTTTTTCTCACTCCTAGTAGTGAATGTAATGTAACACACACCCATACAATGCGCACCACCACGTGATGTTTTTCTCACTCCTACTAGTGAATGTAATGTAACACACACCCATACAATGCGCACCACCCCGTGATGTTTTTCTCACTCCTACTAGTGAATGTAATGTAACACACACCCATACAATGCGCACCACCCGGTGATGTTTTTATCACTGCTACTAGTGAATGTAATGTAACACACACCCATATAATGCGCACCACCCCGTGATGTTTTTCTCACTCCTACTAGTGAATGTAATGTCACACACACCCATACAATGCGCACCACACCATGATGTTTTTCTCACTCCTACTAGTGAATGTAATGTAACACACACCCATACAATGCGCACCACCCCGTGATGTTTTTCTCACTCCTACTAGTGAATCTAATGTAACACACACCCAAACAATGCGCACCACCCCGTGATGTTTTTCTCACTCCTACTAGTGAATCTAATGTAACACACACCCATACAATGCGCACCACCCCGTGATGTTTTTCTCATTTCTACTAGTGAATGTAATGTAACACAAACCCATACAATGCGCACCACCCCGTGATGTTTTTCTCACTCCTCCTAGTGAATGTAATGTCACACACACCCATACAATGCGCACCACCCCGTGATTTTTTTCTCACTCCTACTAGTGAATGTAATGTAACACACACCCATACAATGCGCACCACCCCGTGATGTTTTTCTCACTCCTACTACTGAAGGTAACGTAACACACACCCATACAATGCGCACCACCCCGTGATGTTTTTCTCACTCCTACTAGTGAATGTAATGTAACACACACCCATACAATGCACACCACCCCGCGATGTTTTTCAGAAACCTATCCTACATTGCCACTGCATGTTCCCTGACCTCCCCATGCTGACCATCCCGCGGTGCTTTTCTCCATCTTACATTGCCACTCACTGCCTATCCTAATTCAGACCCTCCGATTCACACCACCCCGTGATGTTTTTCTCACTCCTACTAGTGAATGTAATGTAACACACACCCATACAATGCGCACCACCCCGTGATGTATTTCTCACTCCTACTAGTGAATGTAATGTAACACACACCCATACAATGCGCACCACCCCGTGATGTTTTTCTCACTCCTACTAGTGAATGTAATGTAACACACACCCATACAATGCGCACCACCCCGTGATGTTTTTCTCACTCCTACTAGTGTATGTAATGTAACACACACCCATACAATGCGCACCACCCCGTGATGTTTTTCTCACTCCTACTAGTGAATGTAATGTAACACACACCCATACAATGTGCCCCACCCCGTGATGTTTTTCTCACTCCTACTAGTGAATGTAATGTAACACACACCCATACAATGCGCACCACACCGTGATGTTTTTCTCACTCCTCCTAGTGAATGTAATGTAACACACACCCATACAATGCGCACCACCCCGTGATGTTTTTCTCACTCCTACTAGTGAATGTAATGTAACACACACCCAAACAATGCGCACCACCCCGTGATGTTTTTCTCACTCCTACTAGTGAATGTAATGTAACACACACCCATACAATGCGCACCACACCGCGATGTTTTTCAGAAACCTATCATACATTGCCACTGCATGTTCCCTGACCTCCCCATGCTGACCACCCCGCAGTGCTTTTCTCCATCCTACATTGCCACTCACTGCCTATCCTAATTCAGACGGTCCGATTCACACCACCCCGTGATGTTTTTCTCACTCCTACTAGTGAATGTAATGTAACACACACCCATACAATGCGCACCACCCCGTGATGTTTTTCTCACTCCTACTAGTGAAGGTAAGTAACACACACCCATACAATGTGCACCACCCCGTGATGATTTTCTCACTCCTACTAGTGAATGTAATGTAACACACACCCATACAATGCGCACCACCCCGTGATGTTTTTCTCATTCCTACTAGTGAATGTAATGTAACACACACCCATACAATGCGCACCACCCCTTGATGTTTTTCTCACTCCTACTAGTGAATGTAATGTAACACACACCCATACAATGCGCACCACCCCGTGATGTTTTTCTCACTCCTACTAGTGAATGTAATGTAACACACACCCATACAATGCGCACCACCCCGTGATGTTTTTCTCACTCCTACTAGTGAATGTAATGTAACACACACCCATACAATGCTCACCACCCCGCGATGTTTTTCAGAAACCTATCATACATTGCCACTGCATGTTCCCTGACCTCCCCATGCTGACCACCCCGCAGTGCTTTTCTCCATCCTACATTGCCACTCACTGCCTATCCTAATTCAGACCCTCTGATTCCCACCACCGCGTGATGTTTTTCTCACTCCTACTAGTGAATGTAATGTAACACACACCCATACAATGCACACCACCCCGTGATGTTTTTCTCACTCCTACTAGTGAATGTAATGTAACACACACCCATACAATGCGCACCACCCCGTGATGTTTTTCTCACTCCTACTAGTGAATGTAATGTAACACACACCCATACAATGCGCACCACCCCGTGATGTTTTTCTCATTCCTACTAGTGAATGTAATGTAACACACACCCATACAATGCGCACCACCCCTTGATGTTTTTCTCACTCCTACTAGTGAATGTAATGTAACACACACCCATACAATGCGCACCACACCGTGATGTTTTTCTCACTCCTACTAGTGAATGTAATGTAACACACACCCATACAATGCGCACCACCCCGTGATGTTTTTCTCACTCCTACTAGTGAATGTAATGTAACACACACCCATACAATGCGCACCACCACGTGATGTTTTTCTCACTGCTACTAGTGAATGTAATGTAACACACACCCATACAATGCGCACCACCCCTTGATGTTTTTCTCACTCCTACTAGTGAATGCAATGTAACACACACCCATACAATGCGCACCACCCCGTGATGTTTTTCTCACTCCTCCTACTGAATGTAATGTAACACACACCCATACAATGCGCACCACCCCGTGATGTTTTTCTCACTGCTACTAGTGAATGTAATGTAACACACACCCATACAATGCGCACCACCCCGTGATGTTTTTCTCACTCCTACTAGTGAATGTAATGTAACACACACCCATACAATGCGCACCACCCCGTGATGTTTTTCTCACTCCTACTAGTGAATGTAATGTAACACACACCCATACAATGCGCACCACCCCGTGATGTTTTTCTCACTCCTACTAGTGAATGTAATGTAACACACACCCATACAATGCGCACCACCCGGTGATGTTTTTATTACTGCTACTAGTGAATGTAATGTAACACACACCCATATAATGCGCACCACACCGTGATGTTTTTCTCACTCCTACTAGTGATTGTAATGTCACACACACCCATACAATGCACACCACACCATGATGTTTTTCTCACTCCTACTAGTGAATGTAATGTAACACACACCCATACAATGCGCACAACCCCGTGATGTTTTTCTCACTCCTACTAGTGAATCTAATGTAACACACACCCAAACAATGCGCACCACCCCGTGATGTTTTTCTCACTCCTACTAGTGAATGTAATGTAACACACACCCATACAATGCGCACCACCCCGTGATGTTTTTCTCACTCCTACTAGTGAATGTAATGTAACACAAACCCATACAATGCACACCACCCCGTGATGTTTTTCTCACTCCTACTAGTGAATGTAATGTAACACAAACCCATACAATGCGCACCACCCCGCGATGTTTTTCAGAAACCTATCCTACATTACCACAGCATGTTCCCTGACCTCCGCATGGTGACCATCCCGCGGTGCTTTTCTCCATCTTACATTGCCACTCACTGCCTATCCTAATTCAGACCCTCCGATTCACACCACCCCGTGATGTTTTTCTCACTCCTAGTAGTGAATGTAATGTAACACACACCCATACAATGCGCACCACCCCGTGATGTTTTTCTCACTCCTACTAGTGAATGTAATGTAACACACACCCATACAATGCGCACCACCCCGTGATGTTTTTCTCACTCCTACTAGTGAATGTAATGTAACACACACCCATACAATGCGCACCACCCGGTGATGTTTTTATCACTGCTACTAGTGAATGTAATGTAACACACACCCATATAATGCGCACCACCCCGTGATGTTTTTCTCACTCCTACTAGTGAATGTAATGTCACACACACCCATACAATGCGCACCACACCATGATGTTTTTCTCACTCCTACTAGTGAATGTAATGTAACACACACCCATACAATGCGCACCACCCCGTGATGTTTTTCTCACTCCTACTAGTGAATCTAATGTAACACACACCCAAACAATGCGCACCACCCCGTGATGTTTTTCTCACTCCTACTAGTGAATCTAATGTAACACACACCCATACAATGCGCACCACCCCGTGATGTTTTTCTCATTTCTACTAGTGAATGTAATGTAACACAAACCCATACAATGCGCACCACCCCGTGATGTTTTTCTCACTCCTCCTAGTGAATGTAATGTCACACACACCCATACAATGCGCACCACCCCGTGATTTTTTTCTCACTCCTACTAGTGAATGTAATGTAACACACACCCATACAATGCGCACCACCCCGTGATGTTTTTCTCACTCCTACTACTGAAGGTAACGTAACACACACCCATACAATGCGCACCACCCCGTGATGTTTTTCTCACTCCTACTAGTGAATGTAATGTAACACACACCCATACAATGAACACCACCCCGCGATGTTTTTCAGAAACCTATCCTACATTGCCACTGCATGTTCCCTGACCTCCCCATGCTGACCATCCCGCGGTGCTTTTCTCCATCTTACATTGCCACTCACTGCCTATCCTAATTCAGACCCTCCGATTCACACCACCCCGTGATGTTTTTCAAACTCCTACTAGTGAATGTAATGTAACACACACCCATACAATGCGCACCACCCCGTGATGTATTTCTCACTCCTACTAGTGAATGTAATGTAACACACACCCATACAATGCGCACCACCCCGTGATGTTTTTCTCACTCCTACTAGTGAATGTAATGTAACACACACCCATACAATGCGCACCACCCCGTGATGTTTTTCTCACTCCTACTAGTGTATGTAATGTAACACACACCCATACAATGCGCACCACCCCGTGATGTTTTTCTCACTCCTACTAGTGAATGTAATGTAACACACACCCATACAATGCGCACCACCCCGTGATGTTTTTCTCACTCCTACTAGTGAATGTAATGTAACACACACCCATACAATGCGCACCACCCCGTGATGTTTTTCTCACTCCTACTAGTGAATGTAATGTAACACACACCCATACAATGCGCACCACCCGGTGATGTTTTTATCACTGCTACTAGTGAATGTAATGTAACACACACCCATATAATGCGCACCACACCGTGATGTTTTTCTCACTCCTACTAGTGATTGTAATGTCACACACACCCATACAATGCACACCACACCATGATGTTTTTCTCACTCCTACTAGTGAATGTAATGTAACACACACCCATACAATGCGCACCACCCCGTGATGTTTTTCTCACTCCTACTAGTGAATCTAATGTAACACACACCCAAACAATGCGCACCACCCCGTGATGTTTTTCTCACTCCTACTAGTGAATGTAATGTAACACACACCCATACAATGCGCACCACCCCGTGATGTTTTTCTCACTCCTACTAGTGAATGTAATGTAAAACAAACCCATACAATGCACACCACCCCGTGATGTTTTTCTCACTCCTACTAGTGAATGTAATGTAACACAAACCCATACAATGCGCACCACCCCGCGATGTTTTTCAGAAACCTATCCTACATTACCACAGCATGTTCCCTGACCTCCGCATGGTGACCATCCCGCGGTGCTTTTCTCCATCTTACATTGCCACTCACTGCCTATCCTAATTCAGACCCTCCGATTCACACCACCCCGTGATGTTTTTCTCACTCCTAGTAGTGAATGTAATGTAACACACACCCATACAATGCGCACCACCCCGTGATGTTTTTCTCACTCCTACTAGTGAATGTAATGTAACACACACCCATACAATGCGCACCACCCCGTGATGTTTTTCTCACTCCTACTAGTGAATGTAATGTAACACACACCCATACAATGCGCACCACCCGGTGATGTTTTTATCACTGCTACTAGTGAATGTAATGTAACACACACCCATATAATGCGCACCACCCCGTGATGTTTTTCTCACTCCTACTAGTGAATGTAATGTCACACACACCCATACAATGCGCACCACACCATGATGTTTTTCTCACTCCTACTAGTGAATGTAATGTAACACACACCCATACAATGCGCACCACCCCGTGATGTTTTTCTCACTCCTACTAGTGAATCTAATGTAACACACACCCAAACAATGCGCACCACCCCGTGATGTTTTTCTCACTCCTACTAGTGAATCGAATGTAACACACACCCATACAATGCGCACCACCCCGTGATGTTTTTCTCATTTCTACTAGTGAATGTAATGTAACACAAACCCATACAATGCGCACCACCCCGTGATGTTTTTCTCACTCCTCCTAGTGAATGTAATGTCACACACACCCATACAATGCGCACCACCCCGTGATTTTTTTCTCACTCCTACTAGTGAATGTAATGTAACACACACCCATACAATGCGCACCACCCCGTGATGTTTTTCTCACTCCTACTACTGAAGGTAACGTAACACACACCCATACAATGCGCACCACCCCGTGATGTTTTTCTCACTCCTACTAGTGAATGTAATGTAACACACACCCATACAATGCACACCACCCCGCGATGTTTTTCAGAAACCTATCCTACATTGCCACTGCATGTTCCCTGACCTCCCCATGCTGACCATCCCGCGGTGCTTTTCTCCATCTTACATTGCCACTCACTGCCTATCCTAATTCAGACCCTCCGATTCACACCACCCCGTGATGTTTTTCAAACTCCTACTAGTGAATGTAATGTAACACACACCCATACAATGCGCACCACCCCGTGATGTATTTCTCACTCCTACTAGTGAATGTAATGTAACACACACCCATACAATGCGCACCACCCCGTGATGTTTTTCTCACTCCTACTAGTGAATGTAATGTAACACACACCCATACAATGCGCACCACCCCGTGATGTTTTTCTCACTCCTACTAGTGTATGTAATGTAACACACACCCATACAATGCGCACCACCCCGTGATGTTTTTCTCACTCCTACTAGTGAATGTAATGTAACACACACCCATACAATGTGCCCCACCCCGTGATGTTTTTCTCACTCCTACTAGTGAATGTAATGTAACACACACCCATACAATGCGCACCACACCGTGATGTTTTTCTCACTCCTCCTAGTGAATGTAATGTAACACACACCCATACAATGCGCACCACCCCGTGATGTTTTTCTCACTCCTACTAGTGAATGTAATGTAACACACACCCAAACAATGCGCACCACCCCGTGATGTTTTTCTCACTCCTACTAGTGAATGTAATGTAACACACACCCATACAATGCGCACCACACCGCGATGTTTTTCAGAAACCTATCATACATTGCCACTGCATGTTCCCTGACCTCCCCATGGTGACCACCCCGCAGTGCTTTTCTCCATCCTACATTGCCACTCACTGCCTATCCTAATTCAGACGGTCCGATTCACACCACCCCGTGATGTTTTTCTCACTCCTACTAGTGAATGTAATGTAACACACACCCATACAATGCGCACCACCCCGTGATGTTTTTCTCACTCCTACTAGTGAAGGTAAGTAACACACACCCATACAATGTGCACCACCCCGTGATGATTTTCTCACTCCTACTAGTGAATGTAATGTAACACACACCCATACAATGCGCACCACCCCGTGATGTTTTTCTCATTCCTACTAGTGAATGTAATGTAACACACACCCATACAATGCGCACCACCCCTTGATGTTTTTCTCACTCCTACTAGTGAATGTAATGTAACACACACCCATACAATGCGCACCACCCCGTGATGTTTTTCTCACTCCTACTAGTGAATGTAATGTAACACACACCCATACAATGCGCACCACCCCGTGATGTTTTTCTCACTCCTACTAGTGAATGTAATGTAACACACACCCATACAATGCTCACCACCCCGCGATGTTTTTCAGAAACCTATCATACATTGCCACTGCATGTTCCCTGACCTCCCCATGCTGACCACCCCGCAGTGCTTTTCTCCATCCTACATTGCCACTCACTGCCTATCCTAATTCAGACCCTCTGATTCCCACCACCGCGTGATGTTTTTCTCACTCCTACTAGTGAATGTAATGTAACACACACCCATACAATGCACACCACCCCGTGATGTTTTTCTCACTCCTACTAGTGAATGTAATGTAACACAAACCCATACAATGCGCACCACCCCGTGATGTTTTTCTCACTCCTACTAGTGAATGTAAAGTAACACACACCCATACAATGCGCACCACCCCGTGATGTTTTTCTCATTCCTACTAGTGAATGTAATGTAACACACACCCATACAATGCGCACCACCCCTTGATGTTTTTCTCACTCCTACTAGTGAATGTAAAGTAACACACACCCATACAATGCGCACCACCCCGTGATGTTTTTCTCATTCCTACTAGTGAATGTAATGTAACACACACCCATACAATGCGCACCACCCCTTGATGTTTTTCTCACTCCTACTAGTGAATGTAATGTAACACACACCCATACAATGCGCACCACACCGTGATGTTTTTCTCACTCCTACTAGTGAATGTAATGTAACACACACCCATACAATGCGCACCACCCCGTGATGTTTTTCTCACTCCTACTAGTGAATGTAATGTCACACACACCCATACAATGCGCACCACACCATGATGTTTTTCTCACTCCTACTAGTGAATGTAATGTAACACACACCCATACAATGCGCACCACCCCGTGATGTTTTTCTCACTCCTACTAGTGAATCTAATGTAACACACACCCAAACAATGCGCACCACGCCGTGATGTTTTTCTCACTCCTACTAGTGAATCTAATGTAACACACACCCATACAATGCGCACCACCCCGTGATGTTTTTCTCATTTCTACTAGTGAATGTAATGTAACACAAACCCATACAATGCGCACCACCCCGTGATGTTTTTCTCACTCCTCCTAGTGAATGTAATGTCACACACACCCATACAATGCGCACCACCCCGTGATTTTTTTCTCACTCCTACTAGTGAATGTAATGTAACACACACCCATACAATGCGCACCACCCCGTGATGTTTTTCTCACTCCTACTACTGAAGGTAACGTAACACACACCCATACAATGCGCACCACCCCGTGATGTTTTTCTCACTCCTACTAGTGAATGTAATGTAACACACACCCATACAATGCACACCACCCCGCGATGTTTTTCAGAAACCTATCCTACATTGCCACTGCATGTTCCCTGACCTCCCCATGCTGACCATCCCGCGGTGCTTTTCTCCATCTTACATTGCCACTCACTGCCTATCCTAATTCAGACCCTCCGATTCACACCACCCCGTGATGTTTTTCAAACTCCTACTAGTGAATGTAATGTAACACACACCCATACAATGCGCACCACCCCGTGATGTATTTCTCACTCCTACTAGTGAATGTAATGTAACACACACCCATACAATGCGCACCACCCCGTGATGTTTTTCTCACTCCTACTAGTGAATGTAATGTAACACACACCCATACAATGCGCACCACCCCGTGATGTTTTTCTCACTCCTACTAGTGTATGTAATGTAACACACACCCATACAATGCGCACCACCCCGTGATGTTTTTCTCACTCCTACTAGTGAATGTAATGTAACACACACCCATACAATGTGCCCCACCCCGTGATGTTTTTCTCACTCCTACTAGTGAATGTAATGTAACACACACCCATACAATGCGCACCACACCGTGATGTTTTTCTCACTCCTCCTAGTGAATGTAATGTAACACACACCCATACAATGCGCACCACCCCGTGATGTTTTTCTCACTCCTACTAGTGAATGTAATGTAACACACACCCAAACAATGCGCACCACCCCGTGATGTTTTTCTCACTCCTACTAGTGAATGTAATGTAACACACACCCATACAATGCGCACCACACCGCGATGTTTTTCAGAAACCTATCATACATTGCCACTGCATGTTCCCTGACCTCCCCATGCTGACCACCCCGCAGTGCTTTTCTCCATCCTACATTGCCACTCACTGCCTATCCTAATTCAGACGGTCCGATTCACACCACCCCGTGATGTTTTTCTCACTCCTACTAGTGAATGTAATGTAACACACACCCATACAATGCGCACCACCCCGTGATGTTTTTCTCACTCCTACTAGTGAAGGTAAGTAACACACACCCATACAATGTGCACCACCCCGTGATGATTTTCTCACTCCTACTAGTGAATGTAATGTAACACACACCCATACAATGCGCACCACCCCGTGATGTTTTTCTCATTCCTACTAGTGAATGTAATGTAACACACACCCATACAATGCGCACCACCCCTTGATGTTTTTCTCACTCCTACTAGTGAATGTAATGTAACACACACCCATACAATGCGCACCACCCCGTGATGTTTTTCTCACTCCTACTAGTGAATGTAATGTAACACACACCCATACAATGCGCACCACCCCGTGATGTTTTTCTCACTCCTACTAGTGAATGTAATGTAACACACACCCATACAATGCTCACCACCCCGCGATGTTTTTCAGAAACCTATCATACATTGCCACTGCATGTTCCCTGACCTCCCCATGCTGACCACCCCGCAGTGCTTTTCTCCATCCTACATTGCCACTCACTGCCTATCCTAATTCAGACCCTCTGATTCCCACCACCGCGTGATGTTTTTCTCACTCCTACTAGTGAATGTAATGTAACACACACCCATACAATGCACACCACCCCGTGATGTTTTTCTCACTCCTACTAGTGAATGTAATGTAACACAAACCCATACAATGCGCACCACCCCGTGATGTTTTTCTCACTCCTACTAGTGAATGTAAAGTAACACACACCCATACAATGCGCACCACCCCGTGATGTTTTTCTCATTCCTACTAGTGAATGTAATGTAACACACACCCATACAATGCGCACCACCCCTTGATGTTTTTCTCACTCCTACTAGTGAATGTAATGTAACACACACCCATACAATGCGCACCACACCGTGATGTTTTTCTCACTCCTACTAGTGAATGTAATGTAACACACACCCATACAATGCGCACCACCCCGTGATGTTTTTCTCACTCCTACTAGTGAATGTAATGTAACACACACCCATACAATGCGCACCACCACGTGATGTTTTTCTCACTGCTACTAGTGAATGTAATGTAACACACACCCATACAATGCGCACCACCCCTTGATGTTTTTCTCACTCCTACTAGTGAATGCAATGTAACACACACCCATACAATGCGCACCACCCCGTGATGTTTTTCTCACTCCTCCTACTGAATGTAATGTAACACACACCCATACAATGCGCACCACCCCGTGATGTTTTTCTCACTGCTACTAGTGAATGTAATGTAACACACACCCATACAATGCGCACCACCCCGTGATGTTTTTCTCACTCCTACTAGTGAATGTAATGTAACACACACCCATACAATGCGCACCACCCCGTGATGTTTTTCTCACTCCTACTAGTGAATGTAATGTAACACACACCCATACAATGCGCACCACCCCGTGATGTTTTTCTCACTCCTACTAGTGAATGTAATGTAACACACACCCATACAATGCGCACCACCCCGTGATGTTTTTCTCACTCCTACTAGTGAATGTAATGTAACACACACCCATACAATGCGCACCACCCCGTGATGTTTTTCTCACTCCTACTAGTGAATCTAATGTAACACACACCCATACAATGCGCACCACCCCACGATGTTTTTCAGAAACCTATCCTACATTGCCACTGCATGTTCCCTGACCTCCCCATGCTGACCACTCCGCGGTGCTTTTCTCCATCTTACATTGCCACTCACTGCCTATCCTAATTCAGACCCTCCGAGTCACACCACCCCGTGATGTTTTTCTCACTCCTACTAGTGAATGTAATGTAACACACACCCATACAATGCGCACCACCCCATGATGTTTTTCTCACTCCTACTATTGAATGTAATGTAACACACACCCATACAATGCGCACCACCCCGTGATGTTTTTCTCATTCCTACTAGTGAATGTAATGTAACACACACCCATACAATGCGCACCACCCCTTGATGTTTTTCTCACTCCTACTAGTGAATGTAATGTAACACACACCCATACAATGCGCACCACCCCGTGATGTTTTTCTCACTCCTACTAGTGAATGTAATGTAACACACACCCATACAATGCGCACCACCCCGCGATGTTTTTCAGAAACCTATCATACATTGCCACTGCATGTCCCCTGACCTCCCCATGGTGACCACCCCGCAGTGCTTTTCTGCATCCTACATTGCCACTCACTGCCTATCCTAATTCAGACGGTCCGATTCACACCACCCCGTGATGTTTTTCTCACTCCTACTAGTGAATGTAATGTAACACACACCCATACAATGCGCACCACCCCGTTATGTTTTTCTCACTCCTACTAGTGAATCTAATGTAACACACACCCATACAATGCGCACCACCCCGTGATGTTTTTCTCACTCCTACTAGTGAATGTAATGTAACACACACCCATACAATGTGCACCACCCCGTGATGTTTTTCTCACTTCTACTAGTGAATGTAATGTAACACACACCCATACAATGCGCACCACCCCGTGATGTTTTTCTCACTGCTACTAGTGAATGTAATGTAACACACACCCACACAATGCGCACCACCCCGTGATGTTCTTCTCACTCCTACTAGTGAATGTAATGTAACACACACCCATACAATGCGCACCACCCCGTGATGTTTTTCTCACTCTTACTAGTGAATGTAATGTAACACACACCCATACAATGCGCACCACCCCGTGATGTTTTTCTCACTCCTACTAGTGAATGTAATGTAACACACACCCATACAATGCGCACCACCCCGTGATGTTTTTCTCACTCCTACTAGTGAATGTAATGTAACACACACCCATACAATGCGCACCACCCCGTGATGTGTTTTTCACTCCTACTAGTGAATGTAATGCAACACACACCCATACAATGTGCACCACCCCGTGATGTTTTTCTCACTCCTACTAGTGAATGTAATGTAACACACACCCATACAATGCGCACCACACCGTGATGTTTTTCTCACTCCTACTAGTGAATCTAATGTAACACACACCCATACAATGCGCACCACCCCGCGATGTTTTTCAGAAACCTATCCTACATTGCCACTGCATGTTCCCTGACCTCCCCATGCTGACCACTCCGCGGTGCTTTTCTCCATCTTACATTGCCACTCACTGCCTATCCTAATTCAGACCCTCCGAGTCACACCACCCCGTGATGTTTTTCTCACTCCTACTAGTGAATGTAATGTAACACACACCCATACAATGCGCACCACCCCGTGATCTTTTTCTCACTCCTACTAGTGAATGTAATGTAACACACACCCATACCATGCGCACCACCCCGTGATGTTTTTCTCACTCCTACTAGTGAATGTAATGTAACACACACCCATACCATGCGCACCACCCCGTGATGTTTTTCTCACTCCTACTAGTGAATGTAATGTAACACACACCCATACAATGCGCACCACCCCGTGATGTTTTTCTCACTCCTACTACTGAATGTAATGTAACACACGCCCATACAATGCGCACCACCCCGTGATGTTTTTCTCACTCCTACTAGTGAATGTAATGTAACACAAACCCATACAATGCGCACCACCCCGTGATGTTTTTCTCACTCCTACTAGTGAATGTAATGTAACACACACCCATACAATGCGCACGACCCCGGGATGTTTTTTTCACTCCTACTAGTGAATGTAATGTAACACACACCCATACAATGCGCACCACCCCTTGATGTTTTTCTCACTCCTCCTAGTGAATGTAATGTAACACACACCCATACAATGCGCACCACCCCGTGATGTTTTTCTCACTCCTACTAGTGAATGTAATGTAACACACACCCATACAATGCGCACCACCCCGCGATGTTTTTCAGTAACCTATCATACATTGCCACTGCATGTTCCTTGACCTCCCCATGCTGACCACCCCGCAGTGCTTTTCTCCATCCTACATTGCCACTCACTGCCTATCCTAATTCAGACCCTCTGATTCACACCACCCGGTGATGTTTTTCTCACTCCTTCTACTGAATGTAATGTAACACACACCCATACAATGCGCACCACCCCGTGATGTTTTTCTCACTGCTACTAGTGAATGTAATGTAACACACACCCATACAATGCGCACCACCCCGTGATGTTTTTCTCACTCCTACTAGTGAATGTAATGTAACACACACCCATACAATGCGCACCACCCCGTGATGTTTTTCTCACTCCTACTAGTGAATGTAATGTAACACACACCCATACAATGCGCACCACCCCGTGATGTTTTTCTCACTCCTACTAGTGAATGTAATGTAACACACACCCATACAATGCGCACCACCCCGTGATGTTTTTCTCACTGCTACTAGTGAATGTAATGTGACACACACCCATACAATGCGCACCACCCCGTGATGTTTTTCTCACTCCTACTAGTGAATCTAATGTAACACACACCCATACAATGCGCACCACCCCACGATGTTTTTCAGAAACCTATCCTACATTGCCACTGCATGTTCCCTGACCTCCCCATGCTGACCACTCCGCGGTGCTTTTCTCCATCTTACATTGCCACTCACAGCCTATCCTAATTCAGACCCTCCGAGTCACACCACCCCGTGATGTTTTTTTCACTCCTACTAGTGAATGTAATGTAACACACACCCATACAATGCGCACCACCCCATGATGTTTTTCTCACTCCTACTATTGAATGTAACGTAACACACACCCATACAATGCGCACCACCCCGTGATGTTTTTCTCATTCCTACTAGTGAATGTAATGTAACACACACCCATACAATGCGCACCACCCCTTGATGTTTTTCTCACTCCTACTAGTGAATGTAATGTAACACACACCCATACAATGCGCACCACCCCGTGATGTTTTTCTCACTCCTACTAGTGAATGTAATGTAACACACACCCATACAATGCGCACCACCCCGCGATGTTTTTCAGAAACCTATCATACATTGCCACTGCATGTCCCCTGACCTCCCCATGGTGACCACCCCGCAGTGCTTTTCTGCATCCTACATTGCCACTCACTGCCTATCCTAATTCAGACGGTCCGATTCACACCACCCCGTGATGTTTTTCTCACTCCTACTAGTGAATGTAATGTAACACACACCCATACAATGCGCACCACCCCGTTATGTTTTTCTCACTCCTACTAGTGAATCTAATGTAACACACACCCATACAATGCGCACCACCCCGTGATGTTTTTCTCACTCCTACTAGTGAATGTAATGTAACACACACCCATACAATGTGCACCACCCCGTGATGTTTTTCTCACTTCTACTAGTGAATGTAATGTAACACACACCCATACAATGCGCACCACCCCGTGATGTTTTTCTCACTGCTACTAGTGAATGTAATGTAACACACACCCACACAATGCGCACCACCCCGTGATGTTCTTCTCACTCCTACTAGTGAATGTAATGTAACACACACCCATACAATGCGCACCACCCCGTGATGTTTTTCTCACTCTTACTAGTGAATGTAATGTAACACACACCCATACAATGCGCACCACCCCGTGATGTTTTTCTCACTCCTACTAGTGAATGTAATGTAACACACACCCATACAATGCGCACCACCCCGTGATGTTTTTCTCACTCCTACTAGTGAATGTAATGTAACACACACCCATACAATGCGCACCACCCCGTGATGTGTTTTTCACTCCTACTAGTGAATGTAATGCAACACACACCCATACAATGTGCACCACCCCGTGATGTTTTTCTCACTCCTACTAGTGAATGTAATGTAACACACACCCATACAATGCGCACCACACCGTGATGTTTTTCTCACTCCTACTAGTGAATCTAATGTAACACACACCCATACAATGCGCACCACCCCGCGATGTTTTTCAGAAACCTATCCTACATTGCCACTGCATGTTCCCTGACCTCCCCATGCTGACCACTCCGCGGTGCTTTTCTCCATCTTACATTGCCACTCACTGCCTATCCTAATTCAGACCCTCCGAGTCACACCACCCCGTGATGTTTTTCTCACTCCTACTAGTGAATGTAATGTAACACACACCCATACAATGCGCACCACCCCGTGATCTTTTTCTCACTCCTACTAGTGAATGTAATGTAACACACACCCATACCATGCGCACCACCCCGTGATGTTTTTCTCACTCCTACTAGTGAATGTAATGTAACACACACCCATACCATGCGCACCACCCCGTGATGTTTTTCTCACTCCTACTAGTGAATGTAATGTAACACACACCCATACAATGCGCACCACCCCGTGATGTTTTTCTCACTCCTACTACTGAATGTAATGTAACACACGCCCATACAATGCGCACCACCCCGTGATGTTTTTCTCACTCCTACTAGTGAATGTAATGTAACACAAACCCATACAATGCGCACCACCCCGTGATGTTTTTCTCACTCCTACTAGTGAATGTAATGTAACACACACCCATACAATGCGCACGACCCCGGGATGTTTTTTTCACTCCTACTAGTGAATGTAATGTAACACACACCCATACAATGCGCACCACCCCTTGATGTTTTTCTCACTCCTCCTAGTGAATGTAATGTAACACACACCCATACAATGCGCACCACCCCGTGATGTTTTTCTCACTCCTACTAGTGAATGTAATGTAACACACACCCATACAATGCGCACCACCCCGCGATGTTTTTCAGTAACCTATCATACATTGCCACTGCATGTTCCTTGACCTCCCCATGCTGACCACCCCGCAGTGCTTTTCTCCATCCTACATTGCCACTCACTGCCTATCCTAATTCAGACCCTCTGATTCACACCACCCGGTGATGTTTTTCTCACTCCTTCTACTGAATGTAATGTAACACACACCCATACAATGCGCACCACCCCGTGATGTTTTTCTCACTGCTACTAGTGAATGTAATGTAACACACACCCATACAATGCGCACCACCCCGTGATGTTTTTCTCACTCCTACTAGTGAATGTAATGTAACACACACCCATACAATGCGCACCACCCCGTGATGTTTTTCTCACTCCTACTAGTGAATGTAATGTAAAACACACCCATACAATGCGCACCACCCCGTGATGTTTTTCTCACTCCTACTAGTGAATGTAATGTAACACACACCCATACAATGCGCACCACCCCGTGATGTTTTTCTCACTGCTACTAGTGAATGTAATGTGACACACACCCATACAATGCGCACCACCCCGTGATGTTTTTCTCACTCCTACTAGTGAATCTAATGTAACACACACCCATACAATGCGCACCACCCCACGATGTTTTTCAGAAACCTATCCTACATTGCCACTGCATGTTCCCTGACCTCCCCATGCTGACCACTCCGCGGTGCTTTTCTCCATCTTACATTGCCACTCACAGCCTATCCTAATTCAGACCCTCCGAGTCACACCACCCCGTGATGTTTTTCTCACTCCTACTAGTGAATGTAATGTAACACACACCCATACAATGCGCACCACCCCATGATGTTTTTCTCACTCCTACTATTGAATGTAATGTAACACACACCCATACAATGCGCACCACCCCGTGATGTTTTTCTCATTCCTACTAGTGAATGTAATTTAACACACACCCATACAATGCGCACCACCCCTTGATGTTTTTCTCACTCCTACTAGTGAATGTAATGTAACACACACCCATACAATTCGCACCACCCCGTGATGTTTTTCTCACTCCTACTAGTGAATGTAATGTAACACACACCCATACAATGCGCACCACCCCGTGATGTTTTTCTCACTCCTACTAGTGAATGTAATGTAACACACACCCATACAATGCGCACCACCCCGTGATGTTTTTCTCACTCCTACTAGTGAATCTAATGTAACACACACCCATACAATGCGCACCACCCCGTGATGTTTTTCTCACTCCTACTAGTGAATGTAATGTAACACACACCCATGCAATGCGCACCACCCCACGATGTTTTTCAGAAACCTATCATACATTGCCACTGCATGTCCCCTGACCTCACCATGGTGACCACCCCGCAGTGCTTTTCTCCATCCTACATTGCCACTCACTGCCTATCCTAATTCAGACGGTCCGATTCACACCACCCCGTGATGTTTTTCTCACTCCTACTAGTGAATGTAATGTAACACACACCCATACAATGCGCACCACCCCGTTTTTTTTTCTCACTCCTACTAGTGAATCTAATGTAACACACACCCATACAATGCGCACCACCCCGTGATGTTTTTCTCACTCCTACTAGTGAATGTAATGTAACACACACCCATACAATGTGCACCACCCCGTGATGTTTTTCTCACTTCTACTAGTGAATGTAATGTATCACACACCCATACAATGCGCTCCACCCCGTGATGTTTTTCTCACTGCTACTAGTGAATGTAATGTAACACACACCCACACAATGCGCACCACCCCGTGATGTTCTTCTCACTCCTACTAGTGAATGTAATGTAACACACACCCATACAATGCGCACCACCCCGTGATGTTTTTCTCACTCCTACTAGTGAATGTAATGTAACACACACCCATACAATGCGCACCACCCCGTGATGTTTTTCTCACTCCTACTAGTTAATGTAATATAACACACACCCATACCATGCGCACCACCCCGTGATGTTTTTCTCACTCCTACTAGTGAATGTAATGTAACACACACCCATACCATGCGCACCACCCCGTGATGTTTTTGTCACTCCTACTAGTGAATGTAATGTAACACACACCCATACAATGCGCACCACCCCGTGATGTTTTTCTCACTCCTACTACTGAATGTAATGTAACACACGCCCATACAATGCGCACCACCCCGTGATGTTTTTCTCACTCCTACTAGTGAATGTAATGTAACACAAACCCATACAATGCGCACCACCCCGTGATGTTTTTCTCACTCCTACTAGTGAATGTAATGTAACACACACCCATACAATGCGCACCACCCCGTGCTGTTTTTCTCACTCCTACTAGTGAATGTAATGTAACACACACCCATACAATGCGCACCACCCCTTGATGTTTTTCTCACTCCTCCTAGTGAATGTAATGTAACACACACCCATACAATGCGCACCACCCCGTGATGTTTTTCTCACTCCTACTAGTGAATGTAATGTAACACACACCCATACAATGCGCACCACCCCGCGATGTTTTTCAGAAACCTATCATACATTGCCACTGCATGTTCCTTGACCTCCCCATGCTGACCACCCCGCAGTGCTTTTCTCCATCCTACATTGCCACTCACTGCCTATCCTAATTCAGACCCTCTGATTCACACCACCCCGTGATGTTTTTCTCACTCCTACTAGTGAATGTAATGTAACACACACCCATACAATGCACACCACCCCGTGATGTTTTTCTCACTCCTACTAGTGAATGTAATGTAACACAAACCCATACAATGCGCACCACCCCGTGATGTTTTTCTCACTCCTACTAGTGAATGTAATGTAACCCACCCCCATACAATGCGCACCACCCCGTGATGTTTTTCTCATTCCTACTAGTGAATGTAATGTAACACACACCCATACAATGCGCACCACCCCTTGATGTTTTTCTCACTCCTACTAGTGAATGTAATGTAACACACACCCATACAATGCGCACCACACCGTGATGTTTTTCTCACTCCTACTAGTGAATGTAATGTAACACACACCCATACAATGCGCACCACCCCGTGATGTTTTTCTCACTCCTACTAGTGAATGTAATGTAACACACACCCATACATTGCGCACCACCACGTGATGTTTTTCTCACTGCTACTAGTGAATGTAATGTAACACACACCCATACAATGCGCACCACCCCTTGATGTTTTTCTCACTCCTACTAGTGAATGCAATGTAACACACACCCATACAATGCGCACCACCCCGTGATGTTTTTCTCACTCCTTCTAGTGAATGTAATGTAACACACACCCATACAATGCGCACCACCCCGTGATGTTTTTCTCATTCCTAATAGTGAATGTAATGTAACACACACCCATACAATGCGCACCACCCCTTGATGTTTTTCTCACTCCTACTAGTGAATGTAATGTAACACACACCCATACAATGCACACCACCCCGTGATGTTTTTCTCACTCCTACTAGTGAATGTAATGTAACACACACCCATACAATGCGCACCACCCCGTGATGTTTTTCTCACTCCTACTAGTGAATGTAATGTAACACACACCCATACAATGCGCACCACCCCGTGATGTTTTTCTCACTCCTACTAGTGAATCTAATGTAACACACACCCATACAATGCGCACCACCCCGTTATGTTTTTCTCACTCCTACTAGTGAATATAATGTAACACACACCCATACAATGCGCACCACCCCGCAATGTTTTTCAGAAACCTATCATACATTGCCACTGCATGTCCGCTGACCTCCCCATGGTGACCACCCCGCAGTGCTTTTCTCCATCCTACATTGCCACTCACTGCCTATCCTAATTCAGACGGTCCGATTCACACCACCCCGTGATGTTTTTCTCACTCCTACTAGTGAATGTAATGTAACACACACCCATACAATGCGCACCACCCCGTGATGTTTTTCTCACTCCTACTAGTGAATGTAATGTAACACACACCCATACAATGCGCACCACCACGTGATGTTTTTCTCACTCCTACTAGTGAATGCAATGTAACACACACCCATACAATGCGCACCACCCCGTGATGTTTTTCTCACTCCTACTAGTGAATGTAATGTAACACACACCCATACAATGCGCACCACCCCTTGATGTTTTTCTCACTCCTACTAGTGAATGCAATGTAACACACACCCATACAATGCGCACCACCCCGTGATGTTTTTCTCACTCCTACTAGTGAATCTAATGTAACACACACCCATACAATGCGCAACAACCCGTTATGTTTTTCTCACTCCTACTAGTGAATGTAATGTAACACACACCCATACAATGCGCACCACCCCGCGATGTTTTTCAGAAACCTATCATACATTGCCACTGCATGTCCGCTGACCTCCCCATGGTGACCACCCCGCAGTGCTTTTCTCCATCCTACATTGCCAATCACTGCCTATCCTAATTCAGACGGTCCGATTCACACCACCCTGTGATGTTTTTCTCACTCCTACTAGTGAATGTAATGTAACACACACCCATACAATGCGCACCACCCCGTGATGTTTTTCTCACTCCTACTAGTGAATGTAATGTAACACACACCCATACAATGCGCACCACCACGTGATGTTTTTCTCACTCCTACTAGTGAATGCAATGTAACACACACCCATACAATGCGCACCACCCCGTGATGTTTTTCTCACTCCTACTAGTGAATGTAATGTAACACACACCCATACAATGCGCACCACCCCTTGATGTTTTTCTCACTCCTACTAGTGAATGCAATGTAACACACACCCATACAATGCGCACAACCCCGTGATGTTTTTCTCACTCCTACTAGTGAATGTAATGTAACACACACCCATACAATGCGCACCACCCCGTGATGTTTTTCTCACTGCTACTAGTGAATGTAATGTAACACACACCCATACAATGCGCACCACCCCGTGATGTTTTTCTCACTCCTACTAGTGAATGTAATGTAACACACACCCATACAATGCGCACCACCCCGTGATGTTTTTCTCACTCCTACTAGTGAATGTAATGTAACACACACCCATACAATGCGCACCACCCCGTGATGTTTTTCTCACTCCTACTAGTGAATGTAATGTAACACACACCCATACAATGCGCACCACCCCGTGATGTTTTTCTCACTCCTACTAGTGAATGTAATGTAACACACACCCATACAATGCGCACCACCCCGTGATGTTTTTCTCACTCCTACTAGTGAATCTAATGTAACACACACCCATACAATGCGCACCACCCCACGATGTTTTTCAGAAACCTATCCTACTTTGCCACTGCATGTTCCCTGACCTCCCCATGCTGACCACTCCGCGGTGCTTTTCTCCATCTTACATTGCCACTCACTGCCTATCCTAATTCAGACCCTCCGAGTCACACCACCCCGTGATGTTTTTCTCACTCCTACTAGTGAATGTAATGTAACACACACCCATACAATGCGCACCACCCCATGATGTATTTCTCACTCCTACTAGTGAATGTAATGTAACACACACCCATACAATGCGCACCACCCCGTGATGTTTTTCTCACTCCTACTAGTGAATGTAATGTAACACACACCCATACAATGCGCACCACGCCGCGATGTTTTTCAGAAACCTATCATACATTGCCACTGCATGTTCCCTGACCTCCCCATGCTGACCACCCCGCCGTGCTTTTCTCCATCCTACATTGCCACTCACTGCCTATCCTAATTGCGACGGTCTGATTCACACCACCCCGTGATGTTTTTCTCACTCCTACTAGTGAATGTAATGTAACACACACCCATACAATGCGCACCACCCCGCGATGTTTTTCAGAAACCTATCATACATTGCCACTGCATGTTCCCTGACCTCCCCATGCTGACCACCCCGCAGTGGTTTTCTCCATCCTACATTGCCACTCACTGCCTATCCTAATTCAGACGGTCCGATTCACACCACCCCGTGATGTTTTTCTCACTCCTACTAGTGAATGTAATGTAACACACACCCATACAATGCGCACCACCCCGTGATGTTTTTCTCACTCCTACTAGTGAATGTAATGTAACACACACCCATACAATGCGCACCACCCCGTGATGTTTTTCTCACTCCTACTAGTGAATGTAATGTAACACACACCCATACAATGCGCACCACCCCGTGATGTTTTTCTCACTGCTACTAGTGAATGTAATGTAACACACACCCACACAATGCGCACCACCCCGTGATGTTCTTCTTACTCCTACTAGTGAATGTAATGTAACACACACCCATACAATGCGCACCACCCCGTGATGTTTTTCTCACTCCTACTAGTGAATGTAATGTAACACACACCCATACAATGCGCACCACCCCGTGATGTTTTTCTCACTCCTACTAGTGAATGTAATGTAACACACACCCATACAATGCGCACCACCCCGTGATGTTTTTCTCACTCCTACTAGTGAATGTAATGTAACACACACCCATACAATGCGCACCACCCCGTGATGTGTTTCTCAATCCTACTAGTGAATGTAATGCAACACACACCCATACAATGTGCACCACCCCGTGATGTTTTTCTCACTCCTACTAGTGAATGTAATGTAACACACACCCATAAAATGCGCACCACCCCGTGATGTTTTTCTCACTCCTACTAGTGAATCTAATGTAACACACACCCATACAATGCGCACCACCCCGCGATGTTTTTCAGAAACCTATCCTACATTGCCACTGCATGTTCCCTGACCTCCCCATGCTGACCACTCCGCGGTGCTTTTCTCCATCTTACATTGCCACTCACTGCCTATCCTAATTCAGACCCTCCGAGTCACACCACCCCGTGATGTTTTTCTCACTCCTACTAGTGAATGTAATGTAACACACACCCATACAATGCGCACCACCCCGTGATGTTTTTCTCACTCCTACTAGTGAATGTAATGTAACACACACCCATACCATGCGCACCACCCCGTGATGTTTTTCTCACTCCTACTAGTGAATGTAATGTAACACACACCCATACCATGCGCACCACCCCGTGATGTTTTTCTCACTCCTACTAGTGAATGTAATGTAACACACACCCATACAATGCGCACCACCCCGTGATGTTTTTCTCACTCCTACTACTGAATGTAATGTAACACACACCCATACCATGCGCACCACCCCGTGATGTTTTTCTCACTCCTACTAGTGAATGTAATGTAACACACACCCATACAATGCGCACCACCCCGTGATGTTTTTCTCACTCCTACTAGTGAATATAATGTAACACAAACCCATACAATGCGCACCACCCCGTGATGTTTTTCTCACTCCTACTAGTGAATGTAATGTAACACACACCCATACAATGCGCACCACCCCGTGCTGTTTTTCTCACTCCTACTAGTGAATGTAATGTAACACACACCCATACAATGCGCACCACCCCTTGATGTTTTTCTCACTCCTCCTAGTGAATGTAATGTAACACACACCCATACAATGCGCACCACCCCGTGATGTTTTTCTCACTCCTACTAGTGAATGTAATGTAACACACACCCATACATTGCGCACCACCCCGTGATGTTTTTCTCACTCCTACTAGTGAATGTAATGTAACACAAACCCATACAATGCGCACCACCCCGTGATTTTTTTCTCACTCCTACTAGTGAATGTAATGTAACACACACCCATACAATGCGCACCACCGCACGATGTTTTTCAGAAACCTATCCTACATTGCCACTGCACGTTCCTGACCTCCCCATGCTGACCATCCCGCGGTGCTTTTCTCCATCTTACATTGCCACTCACTGCCTATCCTAATTCAGACACTCCGATTCACACCACCCCGTGAGGTTTTTCTCACTCCTAGTAGTGAATGTAATGTAACACACACCCATACAATGCGCACCACTCCGTGATGTTTTTCTCACTCCTACTAGTGAATGTAATGTAACACACACCCATAAAATGCGCACCACCCCGTGATGTTTTTCTCACTCCTACTAGTGAATGTAATGTAACACACACCCATACAATGCGCACCACCCCGTGATGTTTTTCTCACTCCTACTAGTGAATGTAATGTAACACACACCCATACAATGCGCACCACACCGTGATGTTTTTCTCACTCCTACTAGTGAATGTAATGTAACACACACCCATACAATGCGCACCACCCCGTGATGTTTTTCTCACTCCTACTAGTGAATCTAATGTAACACACACCCAAACAATGCGCACCACCCCTTGATGTTTTTCTCACTCCTACTAGTGAATGTAATGTAACACACACCCATACAATGCGCACCACCCCGTGATGTTTTTCTCACTCCTACTAGTGAATGTAATGTAACACAAACCCATACAATGCGCACCACCCCGTGATGTTTTTCTCACTCCTCCTAGTGAATGTAATGTAACACCCACCCATACAATGCGCACCACCCCGTGATGTTTTTCTCACTGCTATTAGTGAATGTAATGTAACACACACCCATACAATGCGCAACACCCCTTGATGTTTTTCTCACTCCTACTAGTGAATGTAATGTAACACACACCCATACAATGCGCACCACCCCGTGATGTTTTTCTCACTCCTACTAGTGAATGTAATGTAACACACACCCATACAATGCGCACCACCCCGGGATGTTTTTCTCACTCCTACTAATGAAGGTAATGTAACACACACCCATACAATGCGCACCACCCCGTGAGGTTTTTCTCACTCATACTAGTGAATGTAATGTAACACACACCCATACAATGCACACCACCCCGCGATGTTTTTCAGAAACCTATCCTACATTGCCACTGCATGTTCACTGACCTCCCCATGCTGACCATCCCGCGGTGCTTTTCTCCATCTTACATTGCCACTCACTGCCTATCCTAATTCAGACCCTCCGATTCACACCACCCCGTGATGTTTTTCTCACTCCTCCTAGTGAATGTAATGTAACACACACCCATACAATGCGCACCACCCCGTGATGTTTTTCTCACTCCTACTAGTGAATGTAATGTAACACACACCCATACAATGCGCACCACCCCATGATGTTTTTCTCACTCCTACTAGTGAATGTAATGTAACACACACCCATACAATGCGCACCACCCCGTGATGTTTTTCTCACTCCTACTAGTGAATGTAATGTAACACACACCCATACAATGCGCACCACCCCGTGATGTTTTTCTCACTCCTACTAGTGAATGTAATGTAACACACACCCATACAATGCGCACCATCCCTTGATGTGTTTCTCACTCCTACTAGTGAATGTAATGTAACACAAACCCATACAATGCGCACCACCCCGTGATGTTTTTCTCACTCCTCCTAGTGAATGTAATGTAACACACACCCATACAATGCGCACCACCCCGTGATGTTTTTCTCACTCCTACTAGTGAATGTAATGTAACACACACCCATACAATGCGCACCACCCCGTGATGTTTTTCTCACTCCTACTAGTGAATCTAATGTAACACACACCCATACAATGCGCACCACCCGACGATGTTTTTCAGAAACCTATCCTACATTGCCAGTGCATGTTCCCTGACCTCCCCATGCTGACCACTCCGCGGTGCTTTTCTCCATCTTACATTGCCATTCACTGCCTATCCTAATTCATACCCTCCGAGTCACACCACCCCGTGATGTTTTTCTCACTCCTACTAGTGAATGTAATGTAACACACACCCATACAATGCGCACCACCCCATGATGTTTTTCTCACTCCTACTAGTGAATGTAATGTAACACACACCTATAAAATGCGCACCACCCCGTGATGTTTTTCACACTCCTACTAGTGAATGTAATGTAACACACACCCAAACAATGCGCACCACCCCGTGATGTTTTTCTCACTCCTACTAGTGAATGTAATGTAACACACACCAATACAATGCGCACCACACCGTGATGTTTTTCTCACTCCTACTAGTGAATGTAATGTAACACACACCCATACAATGCGCACCACGCCGCGATGTTTTTCAGAAACCTATCATACATTGCCACTGCATGTTCCCTGACCTCCCCATGCTGACCACCCCGCAGTGGTTTTCTCCATCCTACATTGCCACTCACTGCCTATCCTAATTCAGACGGTCCGATTCACACCACCCCGTGATGTTTTTCTCACTCCTACTAGTGAATGTAATGTAACACACACCCATACAATGCGCACCACCCCGTGATGTTTTTCTCACTCCTACTAGTGAATGTAATGTAACACACACCCATACAATGCGCACCACCCCGTGATGTTTTTCTCACTCCCACTAGTGAATGTAATGTAACACACACCCATAAAATGCGCACCACGCCGCGATGTTTTTCAGAAACCTATCATACATTGCCACTGCATGTTCCCTGACCTCCCCATGCTGACCACCCCGCAGTGCTTTTCTCCATCCTACATTGCCACTCACTGCCTATCCTAATTCAGACGGTCCGATTCACACCACCCCGTGATGTTTTTCTCACTCCTACTAGTGAATGTAATGTAACACACACCCATACAATGTGCACCACCCCGTGATGTTTTTCTCACTCCTACTAGTGAATGTAATGTAACACACACCCATACAATGCGCACCACCCCTTGATGTTTTTCTCACTCCTACTAGTGAAAGTAATGTAACACACACCCATACAATGCGCACCACCCCGTGATGTTTTTCTCACTCCTACTAGTGAATGTAATGTAACACACACCCATACAATGCGCACCACCCCGTGATGTTTTTCTCACTCCTACTAGTGAATGTAATGTAACACACACCCATACAATGCGCACCACCCCGTGATGTTCTTCTCACTCCTACTAGTGAATGTAATGTAACACACACCCATACAATGCGCACCACCCCGTGATGTTTTTCTCACTCCTACTAGTGAATGTAATGTAACACACACCCATACAATGCGCACCACCCCGTGATGTTTTTCTCACTCCTACTAGTGAATGTAATGTAACACACACCCATACAATGCGCACCACCCCGTGATGTTTTTCTCACTCCTAGTAGTGAATGTAATGTAACACACACCCATAAAATGCGCACCACCCCGTGATGTTTTTCTCACTCCTACTAGTGAATGTAATGTAATACACACCCATACAATGCGCACCACCCCGTGATGTTTTTCTCACTCCTACTAGGGAATCTAATGTAACACACACCCATACAATGCCCACCACCCCGCGATATTTTTCAGAAACCTATCCTACATTGCCACTGCATGTTCCCTGACCTCCCCATGCTGACCACTCCGCGGTGCTTTTTTCCATCTTACATTGCCACTCACTGCCTATCCTAATTCAGACCCTCCGAGTCACACCACCCCGTGATGTTTTTCTCACTCCTACTAGTGAATGTAATGTAACACACACCCATACAATGCGCACCACGCCGTGATGTTTTTCGCACTCCTACTAGTGAAAGTAATGTAACACACACCCATACAATGCGCACCACCCCGTCATGTTTTTCTCACTCCTACTAGTGAATGTAATGTAACACACACCCATACAATGCGCACCACCCCGTGATGTTTTTCTCACTCCTACTAGTGAATGTAATGTAACACACACCCATACAATGCGCACCACCCCGTCATGTTTTTCTCACTCCTACTAGTGAATCTAATGTAACACACACCCATACAATGCGCACCACCCCGTGATGTTTTTCTCACTGCTACTAGTGAATGTAATGTAATACACACCCATACAATGCGCACCACCCCGTGATGTTTTTCTCACTCCTACTAGGGAATCTAATGTAACACACACCCATACAATGCCCACCACCCCGCGATATTTTTCAGAAACCTATCCTACATTGCCACTGCATGTTCCCTGACCTCCCCATGCTGACCACTCCGCGGTGCTTTTCTCCATCTTACATTGCCACTCACTGCCTATCCTAATTCAGACCCTCCGAGTCACACCACCCCGTGATGTTTTTCTCACTCCTACTAGTGAATGTAATGTAACACACACCCATACAATGCGCACCACGCCGTGATGTTTTTCGCACTCCTACTAGTGAAAGTAATGTAACACACACCCATACAATGCGCACCACCCCGTCATGTTTTTCTCACTCCTACTAGTGAATGTAATGTAACACACACCCATACAATGCGCACCACCCCGTGATGTTTTTCTCACTCCTACTAGTGAATGTAATGTAACACACACCCATACAATGCGCACCACCCCGTCATGTTTTTCTCACTCCTACTAGTGAATCTAATGTAACACACACCCATACAATGCGCACCACCCCGTGATGTTTTTCTCACTCCTACTAGTGAATGTAATGTAACACACACCCATACAATGCGCACCACCCCGTGATGTTTTTCTCACTCCTACTAGTGAATGTAATGTAACACACACCCATACAATGCACACCACCCCGTGATGTTTTTCTCACTCCTACTGTTGAATGTATTGTAACACACACCCATACAATGCGCACCACCCCGTGATGTTTTTCTCATCCTACTAGTGAATGTAATGTAACACACACCCATACAATGCGCACCACCCCGTTATGTTTTTCTCACTCCTACTAGTGAATGCAATGTAACACACACCCAAACAATGCGCACCACCCCGTGACGTTTTTCTCACTCCTACTAGTGAATGTAATGTAACACACACCCATACAATGCGCACCACCCTGCGATGTTTTTCAGAAACCTATCCTACATTGCCACTGCATGTTCCCTGACCTCCCCATGCTGACCACCCCGCTGTGCTTTTCTCCATGTTACATTGCCACTCACTGCCTATCCTAATTCAGACACTCCGATTCACACCACTGCGTGATGTTTTTCTCACTCCTAGTTGTGAATGTAATGTAACACACACCCATACAATGCGCACCACCCCGTGATGTTTTTCTCACTCCTACTAGTCAATGTAATGTAACACACACCCATACAATGCGCACCACCCCGTGATGTTTTTCTCACTCCTACTAGTGAATCTAATGTAACACACACCCATACAATGCGCACCACCCCGTGATGTTTTTCTCACTCCTACTAGTCAATGTAATGTAACACACACCCATACAATGGGCACCACCCCGTGATGTTTTTCTCACTCCTACTAGTCAATGTAATGTAACACACACCCATACAATGCGCACCACCCCGTGATGTTTTTCTCACTCCTACTAGTGAATGTAATGTAACACACACCCATACAATGCGCACCACCCCGTGATGTTTTTCTCACTCCTACTAGTGAATGTAAAGTAACACACACCCATACAATGCGCACCACACTGTGATGTTTTTCTCACTCCTCCTAGTGAATGTAATGTTACACACACCCATACAATGCGCACCACCCCGTGATGTTTTTCTCACTCCTACTAGTGAATGTAATGTAACACACACCCATACAATGCGCACCATCCTGTGATGTTTTTCTCACTCCTACTAGTGAATGTAATGTAACACACACCCATACAATGCGCACCACCCCGTGATGTTTTTCTCACTCCTACTAGTGAATGTAATGTAACACACAGCCATACAATGCACACCACTCCGTGATGTTTTTCAGAAAGCTATCCTACATTGCAACTGCATGTTCCCTGACCTCCCCATGCTGACCACCCCGCAGTGCTTTTCTCCATCCTACATTGCCACTCACCGCCTATCCTAATTCAGACCCTCCGATTCACACCACCCTGTGATGTTTTTCTCACTCCTCCTAGTGAATGTAATGTAACACACACCCATACAATGCGCACCACCCCGTGATGTTTTTCTCACTCCTACTAGTGAATGTAATGTAACACACACCCATACAATGCGCACCACCCCGTGATGTTTTTCTCACTCCTACTAGTGAATGTAATGTAACACACACCCATACAATGCGCACAACCCCGTGATGTTTTTCTCACTCCTACTAGTGAATGTAATGTAACACACACCCATACAATGCGCACCACCCCTTGATGTTTTTCTCACTCCTACTAGTGAATGTAATGTAACACACACCCATACAATGCGCACCAGCCCGTGATGTTTTTCTCACTCCTACTAGTGAATTTAATGTAACACACACCCATACAATGCGCACCACCCCGTGATATTTTTCTCACTCCTACTAGTGAATGTAATGTAACACACACCAATACAATGCGCACCACCCCGGGATGTTTTTCAGAAACCTATCCTACATTGCCACTGCATGTTCCCTGACCTCCCCATGCTGACCACCCCGCGGTGCTTTTCTCCATCCTACATTGCCACTCACTGCCTATCCTAATTCAGACCCTCCGATTCACACCACCCCGTGATGTGTTTCTCACTCCTAGTAGTGAATGTAATGTAACACACACCCATACAATGCGCACCACCCTGTGATGTTTTTCTCACTCCTACTAGTGAATGTAATGTAACACACACCCATACAATGCGCACCACCCCGTGATGTTTTTCTCACTCCTACTAGTGAATGTAATGTAACACACACCCATTCAATGCGCACCACCCCGGGATGTTTTTCAGAAACCTATCCTACATTGCCACTGCATGTACCCTGACCTCCCCATGCTGACCACCCCGCGGTGCTTTTCTCCATCCTACATTGCCACTCACTGCCTATCCTAATTCAGACCCTCCGATTCACAGCACCACGTGATGTTTTTCTCACTCCTACTAGTGAATGTAATGTAACACACACCCATACAATGCGCACCACCCCGTGATGTTTTTCTCACTCCTACTACTGAATGTAATGTAACACACACCTATACAATGCGCACCACCCGTGATGTTTTTCTCACTCCTACTAGTGAATGTAATGTAACACACACCCATACATTGCGCACCACCCCGCGATGTTTTTCTCAATCCTACTACTGAATCTAATGTAACACACACCCATACAATGCGCACCACCCCGTGATGTTTTTCTCACTGCTACTAGTGAATGTAATGTAACACACACCATAAAATGCGCACCACCCCGTGATGTTTTTCTCACTCCTACTAGTGAATGTAATGTAACACACACCCATACAAAGCGCACCACCCCGTGATGTTTTTCTCACTCCTACTATTGAATGTAGTGTAACACACACCCATACAATGCGCACCACCCCGTGATGTTTTTCTCATCCTACTAGTGAATGTAATGTAACACACACCCATACAATGCGCACCACCCCGTGATGTTTTTCTCACTCCTACTAGTGAATCTAATGTAACACACACCCAAACAATGAGCACCACCCCGTGACGTTTTTCTCACTCCTACTAGTGAATGTAATGTAACACACACCCATACAATGCGCACCACCCTGCGATGTTTTTCAGAAACCTATCCTACATTGCCACTGCATGTTCCCTGACCTCCCCATGCTGACCACCCCGCGGTGCTTTTCTCCATCTTACATTGCCACTCACTGCCTATCCTAATTCAGACACTCCGATTCACACCACCCCGTGATGTTTTTCTCACTCCTAGTAGTGAATGTAATGTAACACACACCCATACAATGCGCACCACCCCGTGATGTTTTTCTCACTCCTACTAGTGAATGTAATGTAACACACACCCATACAATGCGCACCACCCCGTGATGTTTTTCTCACTCCTACTAGGGAATGTAATGTAACACACACCCATACAATGCGCACCACCCCGTGATGTTTTTCTCACTCCTACTAGTGAATGTAATGTAACACACACCCATTCAATGCGCACCACCCCGTGATGTTTTTCTCACTCCTACTAGTGAATGTAATGTAACACACACCCATACAATGCGCACCAACCCGTGATGTTTTTCTCACTCCTACTAGTGAATGTAATGTAACACAAACCCATACAATGCTCACCAACCCGTGATGTTTTTCTCACTCCTACTAGTGAATCTAATGTAACACACACCCATACAATGCGCACCACCCCGCGATGTTTTTCAGAAACCTATCCTACATTGCCACTGCATGTTCCCTGACCTCCCCATGCTGACCACCCCGCGGTGCTTTTCTCCATCTTACATTGCCACTCACTGCCTATCCTAATTCAGACCCTCCGATTCACACCACCCCGTGATGTGTTTCTCACTCCTAGTAGTGAATGTAATGTAACACACACCCATACAATGCGCACCACCCCGTGATGTATTTCTCACTCCTACTAGTGAATGTAATGTAACACACACCCATACAATGCGCACAGCCCCGTGATGTTTTTCTCACTCCTACTAGTGAATGTAATGTAACACACACCCATACAATGCGCACCACCCCGTGATGTTTTTCTCACTCCTACTAGTGAATGTAATGTAACACACACCCAAACAATGCGCACCACCCCGTGACGTTTTTCTCACTCCTACTAGTGAATGTAATGTAACACACACCCATACAATGCGCACCACCCTGCGATGTTTTTCAGAAACCTATCCTACATTGCCACTGCATGTTCCCTGACCTCCCCATGCTGACCACCCCGCGGTGCTTTTCTCCATCTTACATTGCCACTCACTGCCTATCCTAATTCAGACCCTCCGATTCACACCACCCCGTGATGTGTTTCTCACTCCTAGTAGTGAATGTAATGTAACACACACCCATACAATGCGCACCATCCTGTGATGTTTTTCTCACTCCTACTAGTGAATGTAATGTAACACACACCCATACAATGCGCACCACCCCGTGATGTTTTTCTCACTCCTACTAGTGAATGTAATGTAACACACACCCATACAATGCGCACCACTCCGTGATGTTTTTCAGAAAGCTATCCTACATTGCAACTGCATGTTCCCTGACCTCCCCATGCTGACCACCCCGCAGTGCTTTTCTCCATCCTACATTGCCACTCACCGCCTATCCTAATTCAGACCCTCCGATTCACACCACCCCGTGATGTTTTTCTCACTCCTCCTAGTGAATGTAATGTAACACACACCCATACAATGCGCACCACCCCGTGATGTTTTTCTCACTCCTACTAGTGAATGTAATGTAACACACACCCATACAATGCGCACCACCCCGTGATGTTTTTCTCACTCCTACTAGTGAATGTAATGTAACACACACCCATACAATGCGCACAACCCCGTGATGTTTTTCTCACTCCTACTAGTGAATGTAATGTAACACACACCCATACAATGCGCACCACCCCTTGATGTTTTTCTCACTCCTACTAGTGAATGTAATGTAACACACACCCATACAATGCTCACCACCCCGTGATGTTTTTCTCACTCCTACTAGTGAATTTAATGTAACACACACCCATACAATGCGCACCACCCCGTGATATTTTTCTCACTCCTACTAGTGAATGTAATGTAACACACACCAATACAATGCGCAACACCCCGGGATGTTTTTCAGAAACCTATCCTACATTGCCACTGCATGTTCCCTGACCTCCCCATGCTGACCACCCCGCGGTGCTTTTCTCCATCCTACATTGCCACTCACTGCCTATCCTAATTCAGACCCTCCGATTCACACCACCCCGTGATGTGTTTCTCACTCCTAGTAGTGAATGTAATGTAACACACACCCATACAATGCGCACCACCCTGTGATGTTTTTCTCACTCCTACTAGTGAATGTAATGTAACACACACCCATACAATGCGCACCACCCCGTGATGTTTTTCTCACTCCTACTAGTGAATGTAATGTAACACACACCCATTCAATGCGCACCACCCCGGGATGTTTTTCAGAAACCTATCCTACATTGCCACTGCATGTACCCTGACCTCCCCATGCTGACCACCCCGCGGTGCTTTTCTCCATCCTACATTGCCACTCACTGCCTATCCTAATTCAGACCCTCCGATTCACACCACCCCGTGATGTGTTTCTCACTCCTAGTAGTGAATGTAATGTAACACACACCCATACAATGCGCACCACCCTGTGATGTTTTTCTCACTCCTACTAGTGAATGTAATGTAACACACACCCATACAATGCGCACCACCCCGTGATGTTTTTCTCACTCCTACTAGTGAATGTAATGTAACACACACCCATTCAATGCGCACCACCCCGGGATGTTTTTCAGAAACCTATCCTACATTGCCACTGCATGTACCCTGACCTCCCCATGCTGACCACCCCGCGGTGCTTTTCTCCATCCTACATTGCCACTCACTGCCTATCCTAATTCAGACCCTCCGATTCACAGTACCACGTGATGTTTTTCTCACTCCTACTAGTGAATGTAATGTAACACACACCCATACAATGCGCACCACCCCGTGATGTTTTTCTCACTCCTACTAGTGAATGTAATGTAACACACACCCATACATTGCGCACCACCCCGCGATGTTTTTCTCAATCCTACTACTGAATCTAATGTAACACACACCCATACAATGCGCACCACCCCGTGATGTTTTTCTCACTGCTAGTAGTGAATGTAATGTAACACACACCATAAAATGCGCACCACCCCGTGATGTTTTTCTCACTCCTACTAGTGAATGTAATGTAACACACACCCATACAATGCGCACCACCCCGTGATGTTTTTCTCACTCCTACTATTGAATGTAGTGTAACACACACCCATACAATGCGCACCACCCCGTGATGTTTTTCTCATCCTACTAGTGAATGTAATGTAACACACACCCATACAATGCGCACCACCCCGTGATGTTTTTCTCACTCCTACTAGTGAATCTAATGTAACACACACCCAAACAATGAGCACCACCCCGTGACGTTTTTCTCACTCCTACTAGTGAATGTAATGTAACACACACCCATACAATGCGCACCACCCTGCGATGTTTTTCAGAAACCTATCCTACATTGCCACTGCATGTTCCCTGACCTCCCCATGCTGACCACCCCGCGGTGCTTTTCTCCATCTTACATTGCCACTCACTGCCTATCCTAATTCAGACACTCCGATTCACACCACCCCGTGATGTTTTTCTCACTCCTAGTAGTGAATGTAATGTAACACACACCCATACAATGCGCACCACCCCGTGATGTTTTTCTCACTCCTACTAGTGAATGTAATGTAACACACACCCATACAATGCGCACCACCCCGTGATGTTTTTCTCACTCCTACTAGGGAATGTAATGTAACACACACCCATACAATGCGCACCACCCCGTGATGTTTTTCTCACTCCTACTAGTGAATGTAATGTAACACACACCCATTCAATGCGCACCACCCCGTGATGTTTTTCTCACTCCTACTAGTGAATGTAATGTAACACACACCCATACAATGCGCACCAACCCGTGATGTTTTTCTCACTCCTACTAGTGAATGTAATGTAACACGAACCCATACAATGCTCACCAACCCGTGATGTTTTTCTCACTCCTACTAGTGAATCTAATGTAACACACACCCATACAATGCGCACCACCCCGCGATGTTTTTCAGAAACCTATCCTACATTGCCACTGCATGTTCCCTGACCTCCCCATGCTGACCACCCCGCGGTGCTTTTCTCCATCTTACATTGCCACTCACTGCCTATCCTAATTCAGACCCTCCGATTCACACCACCCCGTGATGTGTTTCTCACTCCTAGTAGTGAATGTAATGTAACACACACCCATACAATGCGCACCACCCCGTGATGTTTTTCTCACTCCTACTAGTGAATGTAATGTAACACACACCCATACAATGCGCACAGCCCCGTGATGTTTTTCTCACTCCTACTAGTGAATGTAATGTAACACACACCCATACAATGCGCACCACCCCGTGATGTTTTTCTCACCCCTACTAGTGAATGTAATGTAACACACACCCATACAATGCGCACCACCCCGTGATGTTTTTCAGAAACCTATCCTACATTGCAACTGCATGTTCCCTGACCTCCCCATGCTGACCACACCGCAGTGCTTTTCTCCATCCTACATTGCCACTCACCGCCTATCCTAATTCAGACCTTCCGATTCACACCACCCCGTGATGTTTTTCTCACTCCTCCTAGTGAATGTAATGTAACACACACCCATACAATGCGCACCACCCCGTGATGTTTTTCTCACTCCTACTAGTGAATGTAATGTAACACACACGCATACAATGCGCACAACCCCGTGATGTTTTTCTCACTCCTACTAGTGAATGTAATGTAACACACACCCATACAATGCGCACCACCCCGTGATGTTTTTCTCACTCCTACTAGTGAATGTAATGTAACACACACCCATACAATGCGCACCACCCCGTGATATTTTTCTCACTCCTACTAGTGAATGTAATGTAACACACACCCATACAATGCGCACCACCCCGGGATGTTTTTCAGAAACCTATCCTACATTGCCACTGCATGTTCCCTGACCTCCCCATGCTGACCACCCCGCGTTGCATTTCTCCATCCTACATTGCCACTCACTGCCTATCCTAATTCAGACCCTCCGATTCACACCACCACGTGATGTTTTTCTCACTCCTACTAGTGAATGTAATGTAACACACACCCATACAATGCGCACCACCCCGTGATATTTTTCTCACTCCTACTAGTGAATGTAATGTAACACACACCCATACAATGGGCACCACCCGTGATGTTTTTCTCACTCCTACTAGTGAATGTAATGTAACACACACCCATACAATGCGCACCACCCCGTGATGTTTTTCTCACCCCTACTAGTGAATGTAATGTAACACACACCCATACAATGCGCACCACCCCGGGATGTTTTTCAGAAACCTATCCTACATTGCCACTGCATGTTCCCTGACCTCCCCATGCTCACCACCCCGCGTTGCATTTCTCCATCCTACATTGCCACTCACTGCCTATCCTAATTCAGACCCTCCGATTCACACCACCACGTGATGTTTTTCTCACTCCTACTAGTGAATGTAATGTAACACACACCCATACAATGCGCACCACCCCGTGATATTTTTCTCACTCCTACTAGTGAATGTAATTTAACACACACCCATACAATGGGCACCACCCGTGATGTTTTTCTCACTCCTACTAGTGAATGTAATGTAACACACACCCATACAATGCGCACCACCCCGTGATGTTTTTCTCACCCCTACTAGTGAATGTAATGTAACACACACCCATACAATGCGCACCACCCCGTGATATTTTTCTCACTCCTACTAGTGAATGTAATGTAACACACACCCATACAATGCGCACCACCCCGGGATGTTTTTCAGAAACCTATCCTACATTGCCACTGCATGTTCCCTGACCTCCCCATGCTGACCACCCCGCGTTGCATTTCTCCATCCTACATTGCCACTCACTGCCTATCCTAATTCAGACCCTCCGATTCACACCACCACGTGATGTTTTTCTCACTCCTACTAGTGAATGTAATGTAACACACACCCATACAATGCGCACCACCCCGTGATATTTTTCTCACTCCTACTAGTGAATGTAATGTAACACACACCCATACAATGGGCACCACCCGTGATGTTTTTCTCACTCCTACTAGTGAATGTAATGTAACACACACCCATACAATGCGCACCACCCCGTGATGTTTTTCTCACCCCTACTAGTGAATGTAATGTAACACACACCCATACAATGCGCACCACCCCGGGATGTTTTTCAGAAACCTATCCTACATTGCCACTGCATGTTCCCTGACCTCCCCATGCTGACCACCACGCGTTGCATTTCTCCATCCTACATTGCCACTCACTGCCTATCCTAATTCAGACCCTCCGATTCACACCACCACGTGATGTTTTTCTCACTCCTACTAGTGAATGTAATGTAACACACACCCATACAATGCGCACCACCCCGTGATATTTTTCTCACTCCTACTAGTGAATGTAATGTAACACACACCCATACAATGGGCACCACCCGTGATGTTTTTCTCACTCCTACTAGTGAATGTAATGTAACACACACCCATACAATGCGCACCACCCCGTGATGTTTTTCTCACCCCTACTAGTGAATGTAATGTAACACACACCCATACAATGCGCACCACCCCGTGATGTTTTTCTCACTCCTACTACTGAATGTAATGTAACACACACCTATACAATGCGCACCACCCCGTGATGTTTTTCTCACTCCTACTAGTGAATGTAATGTAACAGACACCCATACATTGCGCACCACACCGCGATGTTTTTCTCAATCATACTAGTGAATCTAATGTAACACACACCCTTACAATGCGCACCACCCCGTGATGTTTTTCTCACTCCTACTAGTGAATGTAATGTAACACACACCCATACAATGCGCACCACCCCGTGATGTTTTTCTCACTCCTACTAGTGAATGTAATGTAACACACACCCATACAATGCGCACCACCCCGTGATGTTTTTCTCACTCCTACTAGTGAATGTAATGTAACACATACCCATACAATGCGCACCACCCCGTGATGTTTTTCTCACTCCTACTAGTGAATGTAATGTAACACACACCCATACAATGCGCACCACCCCGTGATATTTTTCTCACTCCTACTAGTGAATGTAATGTAACACACACCCATACAATGCGCACCACCCCGGGATGTTTTTCAGAAACCTATCCTACATTGCCACTGCATGTTCCCTGACCTCCCCATGCTGACCACCCCGCGTTGCATTTCTCCATCCTACATTGCCACTCACTGCCTTTCCTAATTCAGACCCTCCGATTCACACCACCACGTGATGTTTTTCTCACTCCTACTAGTGAATGTAATGTAACACACACCCATACAATGCGCACCACCCCGTGATATTTTTCTCACTCCTACTAGTGAATGTAATGTAACACACACCCATACAATGGGCACCACCCGTGATGTTTTTCTCACTCCTACTAGTGAATGTAATGTAACACACACCCATACAATGCGCACCACCCCGTGATGTTTTTCTCACCCCTGCTAGTGAATGTAATGTAACACACACCCATACAATGCGCACCACCCCGGGATGTTTTTCAGAAACCTATCCTACATTGCCACTGCATGTTCCCTGACCTCCCCATGCTGACCACCCCGCGTTGCATTTCTCCATCCTACATTGCCACTCACTGCCTATCCTAATTCAGACCCTCCGATTCACACCACCACGTGATGTTTTTCTCACTCCTACTAGTGAATGTAATGTAACACACACCCATACAATGCGCACCACCGCGTGATATTTTTCTCACTCCTACTAGTGAATGTAATGTAACACACACCCATACAATGGGCACCACCCGTGATGTTTTTCTCACTCCTACTAGTGAATGTAATGTAACACACACCCATACAATGCGCACCACCCCGTGATGTTTTTCTCACCCCTACTAGTGAATGTAATGTAACACACACCCATACAATGCGCACCACCCCGTGATGTTTTTCTCACTCCTACTACTGAATGTAATGTAACACACACCTATACAATGCGCACCACCCCGTGATGTTTTTCTCACTCCTACTAGTGAATGTAATGTAACAGACACCCATACATTGCGCACCACACCCCGATGTTTTTCTCAATCATACTAGTGAATCTAATGTAACACACTCCCATACAATGCGCACCACCCCGTGATGTTTTTCTCACTGCTACTAGTGAATGTAATGTAACACACACCATAAAATGCGCACCACCCCGTGATGTTTTTCTCACTCCTACTAGTGAATGTAATGTAACACACACCCATACAATGCGCACCACCCCGTGATGTTTTTCTCACTCCTACTAGTGAATGTAATGTAACACACACCCATACAATGCGCACCACCCCGTGATGTTTTTCTCACTCCTACTAGTGAATGTAATGTAACACAGACCCAAACAATGCGCACCACCCCGTGATGTTTTTCTCACTCCTACTAGTGAATGTAATGTAACACACACCCATACAATGCGCACCACCCCGTGTTGTTTTTCTCACTCCTTCTAGTGAATGTAATGTAACACACACCCATACAATGCGCACCACCCCGTGATGTTTTTCAGAAACCTATCCTACATTGCCACTGCATGTTCCCTTACCTCCCCATGCTGACCACCCCGCAGTGCTTTTCTCCATCCTACATTGCCACTCACTGCCTATCCTAATTCAGACCCTCCAATTCACACCACCACGTGATGTTTTTCTCACTCCTACTAGTGAATGTAATGTAACACACACCCATACAATGCACACCACCCCGTGATGTTTTTCTCACTCCTACTAGTGAATGTAATGTAACACACACCCATAAAATGCGCACCACCCCGTGATGTTTTTCTGACTCCTACTAGTGAATGTAGTGTAACACACACCCATACAATGCGCACCACCCCGTGATGTTTTTCTCACTCCTACTAGTGAATGTAATGTAACACACACCCATACAATGCGCACCACCCCGTGATGTTTTTCTCACTCCTACTAGTGAATGTAATGTAACACACACCCATACAATGCGCACCACCCCGTGATGTTTTTCTCAGTCCTACTAATGAATGTAATGTAACACACACCCATAAAATGCGCACCACCCCGTGATGTTTTTGTCACTCCTACTAGTGAATGTAATGTAACACACACCCATACAATGCGCACCACCCCGTGATGTTTTTCTCACTCCTACTAGTGAATGTAATGTAACACAGGCCCAAACAATGCGCACCACCCCGTGATGTTTTTCTCACTCCTACTAGTGAATGTAATGTAACACACACCCATACAATGCGCACCACCCCGTGTTGTTTTTCTCACTCCTACTAGTGAATGTAATGTAACACACACCCATACAATGCGCACCACCCCGTGATGTTTTTCAGAAACCTATCCTACATTGCCACTGCATGTTCCCTGACCTCCCCATGCTGACCACCCCGCAGTGCTTTTCTCCATCCTACATTGCCACTCACTGCCTATCCTAATTCAGACCCTCCAATTCACACCACCACGTGATGTTTTTCTCACTCCTACTAGTGAATGTAATGTAACACACACCCATACAATGCGCACCACCCCGTGATGTTTTTCAGAAAACTATCCTACATTGCCACTGCATGTTCCCTGACCTCCCCATGCTGACCACCTCGCGGTGCTTTTCTCCATCCTACATTGCCACCCACTGCCTATCCTAATTCAGAGCCTCCGATTCACTCCACCCCGTGATGTTTTTCTCCCTCCTACTAGTGAATATAATGTAACACACACCCATACAATGCGCACCACCCCGCGATGTTTTTCAGAAACCTATCCTACATTGCCACTGCATGTTCCCTGACTTCCACATGCTGACCACACCGCTGTGCTTTTCTCCATCCTACATTGCCACTCACTGCCTATCCTAATACAGACCGTCCGATTCACACCACCACGTGATGTTTTTCTCACTCCTACCAGTGAATGTCATTTAACACACACCCATAATGCGCCCCACCACACGATGTTGTTCAGAAACCTATCCTGGATTGCCACTGCATGTTCCCTGACCTCCCCATGCTGACCAGTCCTCGGTGCTTTTCTCCATCCTACATTGCCACTCACTGCCTATCCTAATTCAGACCCTCCGATTCACACCACCCCGTGATGTTTTTCTCACTCCTACTTGTGAATGTAATGTAACACACACCCATACAATGCGCACCACCCCGTGATGTTTTTCTCACTCGTACTAGTGAATGTAATGTAACACACACCCATACAATGCGCACCGCGCCGTGATGTTTTTCTCACTCCTACTAGTGAATGTAATGTAACACACACCCATACAATGCGCACCACCCCGTGATGTTTTTCTCATTCCTACTAGTGAATGTAATGTAACACACACCCATACAATGCGCACCACCCCGCGATGTTTTTCAGAAACCTATCCTACCTTGCCACTGCATGTTCCCTGACCTCCCCATGCTGACCACCCAGCGGTGATTTTCTCCATCCTACATTGCCACTCACTGCCTATCCTAATTCAGACCTTCCGATTGACAACACCCCGTGATGTTTTTCTCACTCCTACTAGTGAACGTAATGTAACACACACCCATACAATGCGCACCACCCCGTGATGTTTTTCTCACTCGTACTAGTGAATGTAATGTAACACACACCCATACAATGCGCACCGCCCCGTGATGTTTTTCTCACTCCTACTAGTGAATGTAATATAACACACACCGATACAATGCGCACCACCCCGTGATGTTTTTCTCACTCCTACTAGTGAATGTAATGTAACACACACCCATACAATGCGCACCACCCCCCGATGTTTTTCAGAAACCTATCCTACATTGCCACTGCATGTTCCCTGACCTCCCCATGCTGACCACCCAGCGGTGCTTTTCTCCATCCTACATTGCCACTCACTGCCTATCCTAATTCAGACCTTCCGATTGACAACACCCCGTGATGTTTTTCTCACTCCTACTAGTGAACGTAATGTAACACACACCCATACAATGCGCACCACCCCGTAATGTATTTCTCACTCCTACTAGTGAATGTAATGTAACACACACCCATACAATGCGCACCACCCATTGATGTTTTTCTCACTCCTACTAGTGAATGTAATGTAACACCCACCCATACAATGCGCACCACCCCACGATGTTTTTCAGAAACCTATCCTACATTGCCACTGCATGTTCCCTGACCTCCCCATGCTGACCACCCAGCGGTGCTTTTCTCCATCCTACATTGCCACTCACTGCCTATCCTAATTCAGACCCTCCGATTCACACTACCCCGTGATGTTTTTCTAACTCCTACTAGTGAATGTAATGTAACAGACACCCATACAATGCGCACCACCCCGCGATGTTTTTCAGAAACCTATCCTACATTGCCACTGCATGTTCCCTGACCTCCCCATGCTCACCACCCCGCGGTGCTTTTCGCCATCCTACATTGCCACTCACTGCCTATCCTAATTCAGACCCTCCGATTCACACCACCCTGTGATGTTTTTCTCACTCCTACTAGTGAATGTAATGTAACACACACCCATACAATGCGCAGCACCCCGTGATGTTTTTCTCACTCCTACTAGTGAATGTAATGTAACACACACCCACACAATGCGCACCACCCCGTGATGTTTTTCTCACTCCTACTAGTGAATGTAATGTAACACACACCCATACAATGCGCACCACCCCGTGATGTTTTTCTCACTCCTACTAGTGAATGTAATGTAACACAGACCCAAACAATGCGCACCACCCCGTGATGTTTTTCTCACTCCTACTAGTGAATGTAATGTAACACACACCCATACAATGCGCACCACCCCGTGTTGTTTTTCTCACTCCTACTAGTGAATGTAATGTAACACACACCCATACAATGCGCACCACCCCGTGATGTTTTTCAGAAACCTATCCTACATTGCCACTGCATGTTCCCTGACCTCCCCATGCTGACCACCCCGCAGTGCTTTTCTCCATCCTACATTGCCACTCACTGCCTATCCTAATTCAGACCCTCCAATTCACACCACCACGTGATGTTTTTCTCACTCCTACTAGTGAATGTAATGTAACACACACCCATACAATGCGCACCACCCCGTGATGTTTTTCAGAAAACTATCCTACATTGCCACTGCATGTTCCCTGACCTCCCCATGCTGACCACCTCGCGGTGCTTTTCTCCATCCTACATTGCCACCCACTGCCTATCCTAATTCAGAGCCTCCGATTCTCTCCACCCCGTGATGTTTTTCTCCCTCCTACTAGTGAATATAATGTAACACACACCCATACAATGCGCACCACCCCGCGATGTTTTTCAGAAACCTATCCTACATTGCCACTGCATGTTCCCTGACTTCCACATGCTGACCACACCGCTGTGCTTTTCTCCATCCTACATTGACACTCACTGCCTATCCTAATACAGACCGTCCGATTCACACCACCACGTGATGTTTTTCTCACTCCTACCAGTGAATGTCATTTAACACACACCCATAATGCGCCCCACCACACGATGTTGTTCAGAAACCTATCCTGGATTGCCACTGCATGTTCCCTGACCTCCCCATGCTGACCAGTCCTCGGTGCTTTTCTCCATCCTACATTGCCACTCACTGCCTATCCTAATTCAGACCCTCCGATTCACACCACCCCGTGATGTTTTTCTCACTCCTACTAGTGAATGTAATGTAACACACACCCATACAATGCGCACCACCCCGTGATGTTTTTCTCACTCGTACTAGTGAATGTAATGTAACACACACCCATACAATGCGCACCGCGCCGTGATGTATTTCTCACTCCTACTAGTGAATGTAATGTAACACACACCCATACAATGCGCACCACCCCGTGATGTTTTTCTCATTCCTACTAGTGAATGTAATGTAACACACACCCATACAATGCGCACCACCCCGCGATGTTTTTCAGAAACCTATCCTACATTGCCACTGCATGTTCCCTGACCTCCCCATGCTGACCACCCAGCGGTGATTTTCTCCATCCTACATTGCCACTCACTGCCTATCCTAATTCAGACCTTCCGATTGACAACACCCCGTGATGTTTTTCTCACTCCTACTAGTGAACGTAATGTAACACACACCCATACAATGCGCACCACCCCGTGATGTTTTTCTCACTCGTACTAGTGAATGTAATGTAACACACACCCATACAATGCGCACCGCCCCGTGATGTTTTTCTCACTCCTACTAGTGAATGTAATATAACACACACCGATACAATGCGCACCACCCCGTGATGTTTTTCTCACTCCTACTAGTGAATGTAATGTAACACACACCCATACAATGCGCACCACCCCGCGATGTTTTTCAGAAACCTATCCTACATTGCCACTGCATGTTCCCTGACCTCCCCATGCTGACCACCCAGCGGTGCTTTTCTCCATCCTACATTGCCACTCACTGCCTATCCTAATTCAGACCTTCCGATTGACAACACCCCGTGATGTTTTTCTCACTCCTACTAGTGAACGTAATGTAACACACACCCATACAAGGCGCACCACCCCGTAATGTATTTCTCACTCCTACTAGTGAATGTAATGTAACACACACCCATACAATGCGCACCACCCATTGATGTTTTTCTCACTCCTACTAGTGAATGTAATGTAACACCCACCCATACAATGCGCACCACCCCACGATGTTTTTCAGAAACCTATCCTACATTGCCACTGCATGTTCCCTGACCTCCCCATGCTGACCACCCAGCGGTGCTTTTCTCCATCCTACATTGCCACTCACTGCCTATCCTAATTCAGACCCTCCGATTCACACTACCCCGTGATGTTTTTCTAACTCCTACTAGTGAATGTAATGTAACAGACACCCATACAATGCGCACCACACCGCGATGTTTTTCAGAAACCTATCCTACATTGCCACTGCATGTTCCCTGACCTCCCCATGCTCACCACCCCGCGGTGCTTTTCGCCATCCTACATTGCCACTCACTGCCTATCCTAATTCAGACCCTCCGATTCACACCACCCTGTGATGTTTTTCTCACTCCTACTAGTGAATGTAATGTAACACACACCCATACAATGCGCAGCACCCCGTGATGTTTTTCTCACTCCTACTAGTGAATGTAATGTAACACACACCCACACAATGCGCACCACCCCGTGATGTTTTTCTCACTCCTACTAGTGAATGTAATGTAACACACACCCATACAATGCGCACCACCCCGTGATGTTTTTCTCACTCGTACTAGTGAATGTAATGTAACACACACCCATACAATGCGCACCGCGCCGTGATGTTTTTCTCACTCCTACTAGTGAATGTAATGTAACACACACCCATACAATGCGCACCACCCCGTGATGTTTTTCTCATTCCTACTAGTGAATGTAATGTAACACACACCCATACAATGCGCACCACCCCGTGATGTTTTTCTCACTCGTACTAGTGAATGTAATGTAACACACACCCATACAATGCGCACCGCCCCGTGATGTTTTTCTCACTCCTACTAGTGAATGTAATATAACACACACCGATACAATGCGCACCACCCCGTGATGTTTTTCTCACTCCTACTAGTGAATGTAATGTAACACACACCCATACAATGCGCACCACCCCGCGATGTTTTTCAGAAACCTATCCTACATTGCCAGTGCATGTTCCCTGACCTCCCCATGCTGACCACCCAGCGGTGCTTTTCTCCATCCTACATTGCCACTCACTGCCTATCCTAATTCAGACCTTCCGATTGACAACACCCCGTGATGTTTTTCTCACTCCTACTAGTGAACGTAATGTAACACACACCCATACAATGCGCACCACCCCGTAATGTATTTCTCACTCCTACTAGTGAATGTAATGTAACACACACCCATACAATGCGCACCACCCATTGATGTTTTTCTCACTCCTACTAGTGAATGTAATGTAACACCCACCCATACAATGCGCACCACCCCACGATGTTTTTCAGAAACCTATCCTACATTGCCACTGCATGTTCCCTGACCTCCCCATGCTGACCACCCTGCGGTGCTTTTCTCCATCCTACATTGCCACTCACTGCCTATCCTAATTCAGACCCTCCGATTCACACTACCCCGTGATGTTTTTCTAACTCCTACTAGTGAATGTAATGTAACAGACACCCATACAATGCGCACCACCCCGCGATGTTTTTCAGAAACCTATCCTACATTGCCACTGCATGTTCCCTGACCTCCCCATGCTCACCACCCCGCGGTGCTTTTCGCCATCCTACATTGCCACTCACTGCCTATCCTAATTCAGACCCTCCGATTCACACCACCCTGTGATGTTTTTCTCACTCCTACTAGTGAATGTAATGTAACACACACCCATACAATGCGCAGCACCCCGTGATGTTTTTCTCACTCCTACTAGTGAATGTAATGTAACACACACCCACACAATGCGCACCACCCCGTGATGTTTTTCTCACTCCTACTAGTGAATGTAATGTAACACACACCCATACAATGCGCACCACCCCGTGATGTTTTTCTCACTCGTACTAGTGAATGTAATGTAACACACACCCATACAATGCGCACCGCGCCGTGATGTTTTTCTCACTCCTACTAGTGAATGTAATGTAACACACACCCATACAATGCGCACCACCCCGTGATGTTTTTCTCATTTCTACTAGTGAATGTAATGTAACACACACCCATACAATGCGCACCACCCCGCGATGTTTTTCAGAAACCTATCCTACATTGCCACTGCATGTTCCCTGACCTCCCCATGCTGACCACCCAGCGGTGATTTTCTCCATCCTACATTGCCACTCACTGCCTATCCTAATTCAGACCTTCCGATTGACAACACCCCGTGATGTTTTTCTCACTCCTACTAGTGAACGTAATGTAACACACACCCATACAATGCGCACCACCCCGTGATGTTTTTCTCACTCGTACTAGTGAATGTAACGTAACACACACCCATACAATGCGCACCGCCCCGTGATGTTTTTCTCACTCCTACTAGTGAATGTAATATAACACACACCGATACAATGCGCACCACCCCGTGATGTTTTTCTCACTCCTACTAGTGAATGTAATGTAACACACACCCATACAATGCGCACCACCCCGCGATGTTTTTCAGAAACCTATCCTACATTGCCACTGCATGTTCCCTGACCTCCCCATGCTGACCACCCAGCGGTGCTTTTCTCCATCCTACATTGCCACTCACTGCCTATCCTAATTCAGACCTTCCGATTGACAACACCCCGTGATGTTTTTCTCACTCCTACTAGTGAACGTAATGTAACACACACCCATACAATGCGCACCACCCCGTAATGTATTTCTCACTCCTACTAGTGAATGTAATGTAACACACACCCATACAATGCGCACCACCCATTGATGTTTTTCTCACTCCTACTAGTGAATGTAATGTAACACCCACCCATACAATGCGCACCACCCCACGATGTTTTTCAGAAACCTATCCTACATTGCCACTGCATGTTCCCTGACCTCCCCATGCTGACCACCCAGCGGTGCTTTTCTCCATCCTACATTGCCACTCACTGCCTATCCTAATTCAGACCCTCCGATTCACACTACCCCGTGATGTTTTTCTAACTCCTACTAGTGAATGTAATGTAACAGACACCCATACAATGCGCACCACCCCGCGATGTTTTTCAGAAACCTATCCTACATTGCCACTGCATGTTCCCTGACCTCCCCATGCTCACCACCCCGCGGTGCTTTTCGCCATCCTACATTGCCACTCACTGCCTATCCTAATTCAGACCCTCCAATTCACACCACCCTGTGATGTTTTTCTCACTCCTACTAGTGAATGTAATGTAACACACACCCATACAATGCGCAGCACCCCGTGATGTTTTTCTCACTCCTACTAGTGAATGTAATGTAACACACACCCACACAATGCACACCACCCCGTGATGTTTTTCTCACTCCTACTAGTGAATGTAATGTAACACACACCCATACAATGCACACCACCCCGCGATGTTTTTCAGAAACCTATCCTACATTGCCACTGCATGTTCCGTGACTTCCCCATGCTGACCACCCTGTGGTGCTTTTCTCGATTCTACATTGCCACTCACTGCTTATCCTAATTCAGACACTCCGATTCACACCACCCCGTGATGTTTTTCTCACTCCTACTAGTGAATGTAATGTAACACACACCCATACAATGCGCACCACCCCGTGATGATTTTCTCACTCCGACTAGTGAATGTAATGTAACACACACCCATACAATGCGCACCACCCCGTGATGTTTTTCTCACTCCTACTAGTGAATGTAATGTAACACACACCCATACAATGCGCACCACCCCGCGATGTTTTTCAGAAACCTATCCTAAATTGCCACTGCGTGTTCCCTGACCTCCCCTTGCTGACCACCCCGCTGTGCTTTTCTCCATCCTACATTGCCACTCACTGCCTATCCTAATTCACACCCTCCAATTCACACCACCCCGTGCTGTTTTTCTCACTCCCACTAGTGAATGTAATGTAACACACACCCATACAATGCGCACCACCCCGCAAGGTTTTTCAGAAACCTATCCTGCATTGCCACTGCATGTTCCCTGACTTCCCCATGCTGACCACCCCGCGGTGCTTTTCTCCTTCCTACATTGCCACTCACTGCATATCTTATTTCAGACCTTCCGATTCACACTACCCCGTGATGTTTTTCTCACTCCTACTAATGAATGTAATGTAACACACACCCATACAATGCGCACCACCCCGTGATGTTTTTCAGAAAACTATCCTACATTGCCACTGCATGTTCCCTGACCTCCCCATGCTGACCACCTCGCGGTGCTTTTCTCCATCCTACATTGCCACCCACTGCCTATCCTAATTCAGAGCCTCCGATTCACTCCACCCCGTGATGTTTTTCTCCCTCCTACTAGTGAATGTAATGTAACACACACCCATACAATGCGCACCACCCCACGATGTTTTTCAGAAACCTTTCCTACATTGCCACTGCACGTTCCCTGACCTCCCCATGCTGAACACCCCGCGGTGCTTTTCTCCATCCTACATTGCCACTCACTGCCTATCCTAATTCAGACCCTCCGATTCACACCACCCCGTGATATTTTTCTCACTCCTACTAGTGAATGTAATGTAACACACACCCATACAATGCGCACCACCCCGCGATGTTTTTCAGAAACCTATCCTACTTTGCCAGTGAATGTTCCCTGACCTCCCCATGCTGACCACCCTGCGGTGCTTTTCTCCATCCTACATTGCCACTCACTGCCTATCCTAATTCAGACCCTCCCATTCACACCACCCCGTGATGTTTTTCTCACTCCTATTAGTGAATGTAATGTAACACACACCCATACAATGCGCACCACCCCGCGATGTTTTTCAGAAACCTATCCTACATTGCCACGGCATGTTCCCTGACCTCCCCATGCTGACCACCACGCGGTGCTTTTCTCCATCCTACATTGCCACTCACTGCCTATCCTAATTCAGACCTTCCGATTGACACCACCCCATGATGTTTTTCTCACTCCTACTAGTGAACGTAATGTAACACACACCCATACCATGCGCACAACCCCGTGATGTTTTTCTCACTCGTACTAGTGAATGTAATGCAACACACACCCATACAATGCGCACCACCCCATGATGTTTTTCTCACTGCTACTAGTGAATCTAATGTAACTCCCACCCATACAATGCGCACCACCCCACGATGTTTTTCAGAAATCTATCCTACATTGCCACTGCATGTTCCCTGACCTCCCCATGCTGACCACCACGCGGTGCTTTTCTCCATCCTACATTGCCACTCACTGCCTATCCTAAAACAGACCGTCCGATTCACACCACTCCGTGATGTTTTTCTCACTCCTACTAGTGAATGTAATGTAACACACAAACATACAATGCGCACCACCCCGCGATGTTTTTCAGAAACCTATCCTACATTGCCACTGCATGTTCCCTGACCTCCCCATGCTGAACACCCCGCGGTGCTTTTCTCCATCCTACATTGCCACTCACTGCCTATCCTAATTCAGACACTCCGATTCACACCACCCCGTAATGTTTTTCTCACTCCTACTAGTGAATGTAATGTAACACACACCCATACAATGCGCACCACCCCGGGATGATTTTCTCACTCCTACTAGAGAATGTAATGTAACACACACCCATACAATGCGCACCACCCCGTGATGTTTTTCTCACTCCTACTAGTGAATGTAATGTAACACACACCCATACAATGCGCACCACCCCGTGATGATTTTCTCACTCCTACTAGTGAATGTAATGTAACACACACCCATACAATGCGCACCACCCCGTGATGTTTTTCTCACTCCTACTAGTGAATGTAATGTAACACACACCCATACAATGCACAACACCCCGCGATGTTTTTCAGTAACCTATCCTACATTGCCACTGCATGTTCCCTGACCTCCCCATGCTGAGCACACCGCGGTGCTTTTCTCTATCCTACATTGCCACTCACTGCCAATCCTAATTCAGACCCTCCGATTTACACCACCCCGTGATGTTTTTCTCGCTCCTACTAGTGAATGTAATGTAACACACACCCATACAATGCGCACCACCCCGCGATGTTTTTCAGAAACCTATCCTACATTGCCACTGCATGTTCGCTGACCTCCCCATGCTGACCACCCCGCGGTGCTTTTCTCCATCCTACATTGCCACTCACTGCCTATCCTAATTCAGACCCTCCGATTTACACCACCCCGTGATGTTTTTCTCACTGCTACTAGTGAATGTAATGTAACACACACCCATACAATGCGCACCACCCCGCGATGTTTTTCAGAAACCTATCCTGCATTGCCACTGCATTTTCCCTGACCTCCCCATGCTGACCACCCCGCGTTGCTTTTCTCCATCCTACATTGCCACTAACTGCCTATCCTAATTCAGACCTTCCAAATGACACCACCCCGTGATGTTTTTCTCACTCCTACTAGTGAACGTAATGTAACACACACCCATACAATGCGCACCACCCCGTGATGTTTTTCTCACTCCTACTAGTGAATGTCATTTAACACACACCCATAATGCGCACCACCACGCGATGTTGTTCAGAAACCTATCCTACATTGCCACTGCATGTTCCCTGACCTCCCCATGCTGACCAGTCCTCGGTGCTTTTCTCCATCCTACATTGCAACTCACTGCCTATCCTAATTCAGACCCTCCGATTCACACCACCCCGTGATGTTTTTCTCACTCCTACTAGTGAATGTAATGTAACACACACCCATACAATGCGCACCACCCCGTGATGTTTTTCTCACTCCTACTAGTGAATGTAATGGAACACACACCCATACAATGCGCACCGCGATGTTTTTCAGAAAGCTATCCTACATTGCCACTGCATGTTCCCTGACCTCCCCATGCTGACCACCCCGCGGTGCTTTTCTCCATCCTACATTGCCACTCACTGCCTATCCTAATTCAGACCCTCCGATTCACACCACCCCGTGATGTTTTTCACACTCCTACTAGTGAATGTAATGTAACACACACCCATACAATGCGCACCACCCCGGGATGATTTTCTCACTCCTACTAGTGAATGTAATGTAACACACACCCATACAATGCGCACCACCCCGTGATGTTTTTCTCACTCCTACTAGTGAATGTAATGTAACACACACCCATACAATGCACACCACCCCGCGATGTTTTTCAGAAACCTATCCTACATTGCCACTGCATCTTCCCTGACCTCCCCATTCTCAAGACCCCGCGGTGCTTTTCTCCATCCTACATTGCCACTCACTGCCTATCCTAATTCAGGCCCTCCGATTCACACCACCCCGTGATGTTTTTCTCACTCCTACTAGTGAATGTAATGTAACATACACCCATACAATGCGCACCAGCCCGCGATGTTTTTCAGAAACCTATCCTACATTGCAACTGCATGTTCCCTGACCTCCCCATGCTGACCACCCCGCGGTGCTTTTCTCCATCCTACATTGCCACTCACTGCCTATCCTAATTCAGACCCTCCGATTCACACCACCCCGTGATGTTTTTCTCACTCCTACTAGTGAATTTAATGTAACACACACCCATACAATGCGCACCACCCCGTGATGATTTTCTCACTCCTACTAGTGAATGTAATGTAACACACACCCATACAATGCGCACCACCCCGTGATGTTTTTCTCCCTCCTACTAGTGAATGTAATGTAACACACACCCATACAATGCACACCACCCCGGGATGTTTTTTAAACCTATCCTACATTGCCACTGCATGTTCCCTGACCTCCCCATGCTGACCACACCGCCGTGCTTTTCTCCATCCTACATTGCCACTCACTGCCTATCCTAATTCAGATCCTCCGATTCACACCACCCTGTGATGTTTTTCTCACTCCTACTAGTGAATGTAATGTAACACACACCCATACAATGCGCAGCACCCCGTGATGTTTTTCTCACTCCTACTAGTGAATGTAATGTAACACAAACCCATACAATGCGCACCACCCCGCGATGTTTTTCAGAAACCTATCTTACATTGCCACTGCATGTTCCCTGACCTCCCCATGCAGACCACCCAGCGGTGCTTTTCTCCATCCTACAAGGCCACTCACTGCCTATCCTAATTCAGACCCTCCGATTCACACCACCCCGTGATGTTTTTCTCACTCCTACTAGTGAATGTAATGTAACACACACACATACAATGCGCACCACCCCGTGATGATTTTCTCACTCCTACTAGTGAATGTAATGTAACACACACCCATACAATGCGCACCACCCCGCGATGTTTTTCAGAAACCTATTCTACATTGCCACTGCATGTTCCCTGACCTCCCCATGCTGACCACCCCGCGGTGCTTTTCTCCGTTCTACATTGCCACTCACTGCCTATCCTAATTCAGACCCTCCGATTCACACCACCCTGTGATGTTTTTCTCACTCCTACTAGTGAATGTAATGTAACACACACCCATACAATGCGCACCACCCCGGGATGATTTTCTAACTCCTACTAGTGAATGTAATGTAACACACACCCATACAATGCGCACCACCCCGTGATGTTTTTCTCACTCCTACTAGTGAATGTAATGTAACACACACCCATAAAATGCGCACCACCCCGCGATGTTTTTCAGAAACCTATCCTACCTTGCCACTGCATGTTCCCTGACCTCCCCATGCTCACCACCCCGCGGTGCTTTTCTCCATCCTACATTGCAACTCACTGCCTATCCTAATTCAGACCCTCCGATTCACATCACCCTGTGATGTTTTTCTCATTCCTACTAGTGAATGTAATGTAACACACACCCATACAATGCGCAGCTCCCCGTGATGTTTTTCTCACTCCTACTAGTGAATGTAATGTAACACACACCCATACAATGCGTACCACCCCGCGATGTTTTTCAGAAACCTATCTTACATTGCCACTGCATGTTCCCATACCTCCCCATGCTGACCACGCCGCGGTGCTTTTCTCCATCCTACAAGGCCACTCACTGCCTATCCTAATTCAGACCCTCTGATTTACACCACCCCGTGATGTTTTTCTCGCTCCTAATAGTGAATGTAATGTTACACACACCCATATAATGCGCACCACCCCGTGATGTTTTTCTCACTCCTACTAGTGAATGTAATGTAACACACACACATACAATGCGCACCACCCCACGATGTTTTTCAGAAACCTATCCTACATTGCCACTGCATGTTCCCTGACCTCCCCATGCTGACCACCCTGCGGTGCTTTTCTCCATCCTACATTGCCACTCACTGCCTATCCTAATTCAGACGCTCCGATTCAGACCACCCCGCGATGTTTTTCTCACTCCTACTAGTGAATGTCATTTAACACACACACATAAGGCGCACCACCACGCGATGTTTTTCAGAAACCTATCCTACATTGCCACTGCATGTTTCCTGACCTCCCCATGCTGACCAGTCCTCGGTGCTTTTCCCCATCCTACATTGCCACTCACTGACTATCCTTATTCAGACCCTCCGATTCAAACCTCCCCGTGATGTTTTTCTCACTCCTACTAGTGAATGTAATGTAACACACACCCATACAATGCGCACCACCCCGTGATGTTTTTCTCACACGTACTAGTGAATGTAATGTAACACACACCCATACAATGCGCACCGCCCCGTGATGTTTTTCTCACTCCTACTAGTGAATGTAATGTAACACACACCCATATAATGCGCACCACCCCGTGATGTTTTTCTCACTCCTACTAGTGAATGTAATGTAACACACACCCATACAATGCGAAGCACCCCGCGATGTTTTTCAGAAACCTAACCTACATTGCCACTGCATGTTCCCTGACCTCCCCATGCTAACCACCCCGCGGTGCTTTTCTCCATCCTACATTGCCACTCACTGCCTATCCTAATTCAGACCTTCCGATTGACACCACCCCGTGATGTTTTTCTCACTCCTACTAGTGAACGTAATGTAACACACACCCATACAATACGAACCACCCCGTGATGTTTTTCTCCCACGTACTAGTGAATGTAATGTAACACCCACCCATACAATGTGCACCACCCCACGATGTTTTTCAGAAACCTATCTTACATTGCCACTGCATGTTCCCTGACCTCCCCATGCTGACCACCCCGCGGTGCTTTTCTCCATTCTACATTGCCACTCACTGCCTATCCTAATTCAGACCCTCCGATTCACACCACCCCGTGATGTTTTTCTCACTCCTACTAGTGAATGTAATGTAACACACACCCATACAATGCGCACCACCCCGTGATGTTTTTCTCACTCCTACTAGTGAATGTAATGTAACACACACCCATACAATGCGCACCACCCCTTGATGTTTTTCTCACTCCTACTAGTGAATGTAATGTAACACACACCCATACAATGCGCACCACCCCGTTATGTTTTTCTCACTCCTACTAGTGAATGTAATGTAACACACAGCCATACAATGCCCACCACCCCGCGATGTTTTTCAGAAACCTATCGTACTTTGAAACTGCATGTTCCCTGACCTCCACATGCTGACCACCCTGCGGTGCTTTTCTCCATCCAACATTGCCACTCACTGAATGTCCTATTTCAGACCGTCCGATTCACACCACCCCTTGATGTTTTTCTCACTCCTACTAGTGAATGTAATGTAATACACACCCATACAATGCGCACCACCCCGTGATGTTTTTCTCACTCCTACGAGTGAATGTAATGTAACACACACCCATACAATGCGCACCACACCGTGATGTTTTTTTCTCACTCCTACTAGTGAATGTAATGTAACACACACCCATACAATGCGCACCACCCCGCGATGTTTTTCAGAAACCTATCCTACATTTCCACTGCATGTTCCCTGACCTCCGCATGCAGACCACCCCGCGGTGCTTTTCTCCATCCTACATTGCAACTCACTGCCTATCCTAATTCACACCCTCCGATTCACACCACCCCGTGATGTTTTTCTCACTCCCACTAGTGAATGTAATGTAACACACACCCATACAATGCGCACCACCCCGCGATGATTTTCAGAAACGTATCCTGCATTGCCACTGCATGTTCCCTGACTTCCCCATGCTGACCACCCCGTGGTGCTTTTCTCCATCCTACATTGCCACTCACTGCATGTCCTATTTCAGACCGTCCGATTCACACCACCCCGTGATGTTTTTCTCACTCCTACTAGTGAATGTAATGTAACACACACCCATAAAACGCGCACCACCCCGTGATGTTTTTCAGAAAACTATCCTACATTGCCACTGCATGTTCCCTGACCTCCCCATGCTGACCACCCCGCGGTGCTTTTCTCCATCATACATTGCCACTCACTGCCTATCCTAATTCAGACCCTCCGATTCACACCACCCCGTGATGTTTTTCTCACTCCTACTAGTGAATGTAATGTAACACACACCCATGCAATGCGCACCACCCCGTGATGTTTTTCTCACTGCTACTAGTGAATGTAATGTAACACAAACCCATACAATGCGCACCACCTCGCGATGTTTTTCCGAAACCTATCCTACATTGCCACTGCATGTTCCCTGACCTCCCCATTCTGACCACCCCGCGGTGCTTTTCTCCATCCTACATTGCCACTCACTGCCTATCCTAATTCTGACCCTCCGATTCACACCACCCCGTGATGTTTTTCTCACTCCTACTAGTGAATGTAATGTAACACACACCCATACAATGAGCACCACCCCGTGATGTTTTTCTCACTCCTACTAGTGAATGTAATGTAACACACACCCATACAATGCGCACCACCCCGCGATGTTTTTCAGAAACCCATCCTACATTGCCACTGCATGTTCCCTGACCTCCCCATGCTGACCACCCCGCGGTGCTTTTCTCCATCCTACATTGCCACTCACTGCCTATCCTAATTCAGAACCTCCGATTCAAACCACCCCGTGATGTTTTTCTCAATCCTACTAGTGAATGTAATGTAGCACACACCCATACAGTGCGCACCACCCCGTGATGTTTTTCTCACTCCTACTAGTGAATGTAATGTAACACACACCCATACAATGCGCACCACCCCGCGTTGTTTTTCAGAAACCTATTCTACATTGCCACTGCATGTTCCCTGACCTCCCCATGCTGACCACCCCGCAGTGCTTTTCTCCATCCTACATTGCCACTCACTGCCTATCATAATTCTGACCCTCCGATTCACACCACCGCGTGATGTTTTTCTCACTCCTACTAGTGAATGTAATGTAACACACACCCATACCATGCGCACCACCCCGTGATGTTTTTCTCACTCCTACTAGTGAATGTAATGTAACACACACCCATACAATGCGCACCACCCCGTGATATTTTTCTCACTCCTACTAGTGAATGTAAAGTAACACACACCCATACAATGCATACCACCCCGCGATGTTTTTCAGAAACCTATCCTACATTGCCACTGCAGGTCCCCTCACCTCCCCATGCTGACCACCCTGCGGTGCATTTCTCAATCCTACATTGCCACTCACTGCCTATCCTAATTCAGACCCTCCGATTCATACCACCCCGTGATGTTTTTCTCACTCCTACTAGTGAATGTAATGTAACACACACCCATACAATGCGCACCACCCCGTGATGTTTTTCTCACTCCTACTAGTGAATGTAATGAAACACACACCCATACAATGCGCACCACCCCACGATGTTTTTCAGAAACCTATCCTACATTGCCACTGCATGTTCCCTGACCTCCCCTTGCTGACCACCCCGCAGTGCTTTTCTCCATCCTACATTGCCACTCACTGCCTATCCTAATTCACACCCTCCGATTCACACCACCCCGTGCTGTTTTTTTCACTCCCACTAGTGAATGTAATGTAACACACACCCATACAATGCGCACCACCCCGCGATGTTTTTCAGAAACCTATCCTGCATTGCCCCTGCATGTTCCCTGACTTCCCCATGCTGACCACCCCACGGTGCTTTTCTCCTTCCTACATTGCCACTCACTGCATATCTTATTTCAGACCCTCCGATTCACACCACCCCGTCATGTTTTTCTCACTCCTACTAGTGAATGTAATGTAACACACACCCATACAATGCACACCACCCCGTGATGTTTTTCAGAAAACTATCCTACATTGCCACTGCATGTTCCCTGACCTCCCCATGCTGACGACCTCGCGGTGCTTTTCTCCATCCTACATTGCCACTCACTGCCTATCCTAATTCAGACCCTCCGATTCACACCACCCCGTGATGTTTTTCTCACTCCTACTAGTCAATGTAATGTAACACACACCCATACAATGCGCAGCACCCCGCGATGTTTTTCAGAAACCTATCCTACATTGCCACTGCATGTTCCCTGACCTCCACATGCTGACCACCCCGCGGTGCTTTTCTCCATCCTACATTGCCACTCACTGCCTATCCTAATACAGACCCTCCGATTCACACCACTACGTGATGTTTTTCTCACTCCTACTAGTGAATGTAATGTAACAAACACCCATACAATGCGCACCACCCCGCGATGTTTTTCAGAAACCTATCCTACATTGCCACTACATGTTCCCTGACCTCCCCATGCTGACCACCCCGCGGTGCTTTTCTCCATCCTACATTGCCACTCACTGCCTATCCTAATTCAGACCCTCCGATTCACACCACCCCGTGATGTTTTTCTCACTCCTACTAGTGAATGTAATGTAACACAAACCCATACAATGCGCACCACCCCGGGATGATTTTCTCACTCCTACTAGTGAATGTAATGTAACACACACCCATACAATGCGCACCACCCCGTGATGTTTTTCTCACTCCTACTAGTGAATGTAATGTAACACACACCCATACAATGCACACCACCCCGCGATGTTTTTCAGAAACCTATTCTACATTGCCACTGCATGTTCCCTGACCTCCCCATGCTCACCACCCCCAGTGCTTTTCTCCATCCTACATTGCCACTCACTGCCTATCCTAATTCAGACCCTCCGATTCACACCACCCCGTGATGTTTTTCTCACTCCTAGTAGTGAATGTAATGTAACACACACCCATACAATGCGCACCACCGCGCGATGTTTTTCAGAAACCTATCCTACATTGCCACTGCATGTTCCCTGACCTCCCCATGCTGACAACCCCGCGGTGCTTATCTCCATCCTACATTGCCCCTCACTGCCTATCCTAATTCAGACGCTCCGATTCAGACCATCCCGCCATGTTTTTCTCACTCCTACTAGTGAATGTCATTTAACACACACCCATAAGGCGAACCACCACGCGATGTTTTTCAGAAACCTATCCTACATTGCCACTGCATGTTCCCTGACCTCCCCTTGCTGACCAGTCCTCGGTGCTTTTCTCCATCCTACATTGCCACTCACTGCCTATCCTAATTCAGACCCTCCGATTCACACAACCCCGTGATGTTTTTCTCACTCCTACTAATGAATGTAATGTAACACACACCCATACAATGCGCACAGCCCCGTGATGTTTTTCTCACTGCTACTAATGAATGTAATGTAACACACACCCATATAATGCGCACGACCCCGTGATGTTTTTCTCACTCCTACTAGTGAATGTAATGTAACACACACCCATACAATGCGAACCACCCCGCGATGTTTTTCAGAAACCTATCCTACATTGCCACTGCATGTTCCCTGACCTCCCCATGCTAACCACCCCGCGGTGCTTTTCTCCATCCTACATTGCCACTCACTGCCTATCCTAATTCAGACCTTCCGATTGACACCACCCCGTGATTTTTTTCTCACTCCTACTAGTGAACGTAATGTAACAAACACCCATACAATGCGCACCAACCCGTGATGTTTTTCTCACTCGTACTAGTTAATGTAATGTAACACACACCCATACAATGCACACCACACCGTGATGTTTTTCTCACTCCTACTAGTGAATGTAATGTAACACACACCCATACAATGCGCACCAGCCTGCGATTTTTTTCAGAAACCTATCCTACATTGCCACTGCATGTTCCCTGACCTCCCCTTGCTGACCACCACGCAGTGCTTTTCTCCATTCTACATTGCCACTCACTGCCTATCCTAATTCACACCCTCCGATTCACACCAACCCGTGCTGTTTTTCTCACTCCCAATAGTGAATGTAATGTAACACACACCCATACAAAGCGCACCACCCCGCCATGTTTTTCAGAAACCTATCCTGCATTGCCACTGCATGTTCCCTGACTTCCCCATGCTGACCACCCCGCGGTGCTTTTCTCCTTCCTACATTGCCACTCACTGCATATCTTATTTCAGACCCTCCGATTCACACCACCCCGTGATGTTTTTCTCACTCCTACTAGTGAATGTAATGTAACACACACCCATACAATGCGCACCACGCCGTGATGTTTTTCAGAAAACTATGCTACATTGCCACTGCATGTTCCCTGACCTCCCCATGCTGACGACCTCGCGGTGCTTTTCTCCATCCTACATTGCCACTCACTGCCTATCCTAATTCAGACCCTCCGATTCAAACCACCCCGTGATGTTTTTCTCACTCCTACTAGTGAATGTAATGTAACACACACCCATACAATGCGCACCACCCCGCGATGTTTTTTAGAAACCTATCCTACATTGCCACTGCATGTTCCCTGACCTCTACATGCTGACCACCCCGCGGTGCTTTTCTCCATCCTACATTGCCACTCACTGCCTATCCTAATACAGACCCTCCGATTCACACCACCCCGTGATGTTTTTCTCACTCCTACTAGTGAATGTAATGTAACACACACCCATACAATGCGCACCACCCCGCGATGTTTTTCAGAAACCTATCCTACATTGCCACTGCATGTTCCCTGACCTCCCCATGCTGACGACCTCGCGGTGCTTTTCTCCATCCTACATTGCCACTCACTGCCTATCCTAATTCCGACCCTCCGATTCAGACCACCCCGCGATGTTTTTCTCACTCTTACTAGTGAATGTCATTTAACACACACCCATAAGTCGCACCACCACCCGATGTTTTTCAGAAACCTATCCTACATTGCCACTGCATGTTCCCTGACCTCCCCATGCTGACCACCCCGTGGTGCTTTTCTCCATCCTACATTGCCACTCACTGCCTATCCTAATTCCGACCCTCCGATTCACACCACCCGGTGATGTTTTTCTCAGTCCTACTAGTGAATGTAATGTAACACACACCCATACAATGACCACCACCCCGTGATGTTTTTCTCACTCCTACTAGTGAATGTAATGTAACACACACCCATACAATGCGCCCCACCCGCGTTGTTTTTCAGAAACCTATCCTACATTGCTACTGCATGTTCCCTGACCTCCCGATGCTGACCACCCCGCAGTGCTTTTGTCCATCCTACATTGCCACTCACTGCCTATCATAATTCTGACCCTCCGATTCACACCACCGCGTGATGTTTTTCTCACTACTACTAGTGAATGTAATGTAACACACACACATACAATGCGCACCACACCGTGATGATTTTCTCACTGCTACTAGTGAATGTAATGTAACACACACCCATACAATGCCCACCACCCCGTGATATTTTTCTCACTCCTACTAGTGAATGTAAAGTAACACACACCCATACAATGCACACCACCCCGCGATGTTTTTCAGAAACCTATCCTACATTGCCACTGCATGTTTCCTGACCTCCCCATGCTGACCACCCTGCGGTGCTTTTCTCCATCCTACTTTGCCACTCACTGCCTATCCTAATTCAGACCCTCCGATTCATACCACCCCTTGATGTTTTTCTCACTGCTACTAGTGAATGTAATGTAACACACACCCATACAATGCGCACCACCCCGTGATATTTTTCTCACTCCTACTAGTGAATGTAATGTAACACACACCCATACAATGCACACCACCCCGCGATGTTTTTCAGAAACCTATCCTACATTGCCACTGCATGTTCCCTGACCTCCCCATGCTGACCACCCTGCGGTGCTTTTCTCCATCCTACATTGCCACTCACTGCCTATCCTAATTCAGACCCTCCGATTCATACCACCCCGTGATGTTTTTCTCACTCCTACTAGTGAATGTAATGTAACACACACCCATACAATGCGCACCACCCCGTGATGTTTTTCTCACTCCTACTAGTGAATGTAATGTAACACACACCCATACAATGAGCACCACCCCGTGATGTTTTTCTCACTCCTACTAGTGAACGTAATGTAACACACACCCATAAAATGCGCACCACCCCGCGTTGTTTTTCAGAAACCTATCCTACATTGCCACTGCATGTTCCCTGACCTCCCCATGCTGACCACCCCGCAGTGCTATGGTCCATCCTACATTGCCACTCACTGCCTATCATAATTCTGACCCTCCGATTCACACCACCGCGTGATGTTTTTCTCATTCCTACTAGTGAATGTAATGTAACACACACCCATACAATGCGCACCACCCCGTGATGATTTTCTCACTGCTACTAGTGAATGTAATGTAACACACACCCATACAATGCCCACCACCCCGTGATATTTTTCTCACTCCTACTAGTGAATGTAAAGTAACACACACCCATACAATGCACACCACCCCGCGATGTTTTTCAGAAACCTATCCTACATTGCCACTGCATGTTCCCTGACCTCCCCATGCTGACCACCCTGCGGTGCTTTTCTCCATCCTACATTGCCACTCACTGCCTATCCTAATTCAGACCCTCCGATTCATACCACCCCGTGATGTTTTTCTCACTCCTACTAGTGAATGTAATGTAACACACACCCATACAATGCGCACCACCCCACGATGTTTTTCAGAAACCTATCCTACATTGCCACTGCATGTTCCCTGACCTCCCCTTGCTGACCACCCCGCAGTGCTTTTCTCCATCCTACATTGCCACTCACTGCCTATCCTAATTCACACCCTCCGATTCAAACCACCCCGTGCTGTTTTTCTCACTCCCACGAGTGAATGTAATGTAACACACACCCATACAATGCGCACCACCAAGCGATGTTTTTCTGAAACCTATCCTGCATTGCCCCTGCATGTTCCCTGACTTCCCCATGCTGACCACCCCGCGGTGCTTTTCTCCTTCCTACATTGCCACTCACTGCATATCTTATTTCAGACCCTCCGATTCACACCACCCCGTCATGTTTTTCTCACTCCTACTAGTGAATGTAATGTAACACACACCCATACAATGCGCACCACCCCGTGATGTTTTTCAGAAAACTATCCTACATTGCCACTGCATGTTCCCTGACCTCCCCATGCTGACGACCTCGCGGTGCTTTTCTCCATCCTACATTGCCACTCACTGCCTATCCTAATTCAGAACCTCCGATTCATACCACCCCGTGATGTTTTTCTCACTCCTACTAGTGAATGTAATGTAACACACACCCATACAATGCGCACCACCCCGTGATGTTTTTCCCACTCCTACTAGTGAATGTAATGTAACACACACCCATACAATGCGCACCACCCCGTGATATTTTTCTCACTCCTACTAGTGAATGTAAAGTAACACACACCCATACAATGCGCACCACCCCGCGATGTTTTTCAGAAACCTATCCTACATTGCCACTGCATGTTCCTGACCTCCCCATGCTGACCACCCTGCGGTGCTTTTCTCCATCCTACATTGCCACTCACTGCCTATCCTAATTCAGACCCTCCGATTCATACCACCCCGTGATGTTTTTCTCACTCCTACTAGTGAATGTAATGTAACACACACCCATACAATGCGCACCACCCCGTGATGTTTTTCTCACTCCTACTAGTGAATGTAATGTAACACACACCCATACAATGCGCACCACCCCACGATGTTTTTCAGAAACCTATCCTACATTGCCACTGCATGTTCCCTGACCTCCCCTTGCTGACCACCCCGCAGTGCTTTTCTCCATCCTACATTGCCACTCACTGCATATCCTCATTCACACCCTCCGATTCAAACCACCCGGTGCTGTTTTTCTCACTCCCACTAGTGAATGTAATGTAACACACACCCATACAATGCGCACCACCCCGCGATGTTTGTCAGAAACCATTTCCTGCATTGCCCCTGCATGTTCCCTGACTTCCCCATGCTGACCACCCTGCGGTGCTTTTCTCCTTCCTACATTGCCACTCACTGCATATCTTATTTCAGACCCTCCGATTCACACCACCCCGTGATGTGTTTCTCACTCCTACTAGTGAATGTAATGTAACACACACCCATACAATGCCCACCACCCCGTGATGTTTTTCAGAAAACTATCCTACGTTGCCACTGCATGTTCCCAGACCTCCCCATGCTGACGACCTCGCGGTGCTTTTCTCCATCCTACATTGCCACTCACTGCCTATCCTAATTCAGACTCTCCGATTCACACCACCCCGTGATGTTTTTCTCACTCCTACAAGTCAATGTAATGTAACACACACCCATACAATGCGCAGCACCCCGCGATGTTTTTCTTACTCCTACTAGTGAATGTAATGTAACACACACCCATACAATGCGCACCACCCCGCGATGTTTTTCAGAAACCTATCCTACATTGCCACTGCATGTTCCCTGACCTCCCCATGCTGACCACCCCGCGGTGCTTTTCTCCATCTTCCATTGCCACTCACTGCCTATCCTAATTCAGATACTCCGATTCACACCACCCCGTGATGTTTTTCTCACTCCTACTAGTGAATGTAATGTAACACACACCGATACAATGCGCACCACCCTTTGATGTTTTTCACACTCCTACTAGTGAATGTAATGTAACACACACCCATACAATGCGCACCACCCCGTGATGTTTTTCTCACTCCTACTAGTGAATGTAATGTAACACACACCCATACAATGCGCTCCACCCCGCGATGTTTTTCAGAAACCTATCCTACATTGCCACTGCATGTTCCCTGACCTCCCCATGCTGACCACCCCGTGGTGCTTTTCTCCATCCTACATTGCCACTCACTGCGTATCCTAATTCAGATCCTCCGATTCACACCACCCCGTGATGTTTTTCTCACTCCTACTAGTGAATGTAATGTAACACACACCCATACAATGCCCACCACCCCGTGATGTTTTTATCCCTCCTACTAGTGAATGTAATGTAACACACACCCATACAATGCGCACCACCCCGCGATGTTTTTCAGAAACCTATCCTACATTACCACAGCATGTTCCCTGAACTGACCATGCTGTCCACCCCGCGGTGCTTTTCTCCATCCTACATTGCCATTCGCTGCCTATCCTAATTCAGACCCTCCGATTAACACCTCCCCGTGATGTTTTTCTCACTCCTACTCTTGAATGTAATGTAACACACACCCATACAATGCGCACCACCCCGTGATGTTTTTGTCACTCGTACTAGTGAATGTAATGTAACACACACCCATACAATGCGCACCACCCCGCGAAGTTTTTCTCACTCCTTCTATTGAATGTAATGTAACACACACCCATACAATGCGCACCACCCCGCGTAGTTTTTCTCCTTCCTACAAGTGAATGTAATGTAACACACACCCATACAATGCGCACCACCCCGTGATGTTTTTCAGAAAACTATCCTACATTGCCACTGCATGTTCCCTGACCTCCCCATGCTGACGACATCGCGGTGCTTTTCTCCATCCTACATTGCCACTCACTGCCTATCCTAATTCAGAACCTCCGATTCATACCACCCCGTGATGTTTTTCTCACTCCTACTAGTGAATGTAATGTAACACACACCCATACAATGCGCACCACCCCGTGATGTTTTTCTCACTCCTACTAGTGAATGTAATGTAACACACACCCATACAATGCGCACCACCCCGTGATATTTTTCTCACTCCTACTAGTGAATGTAAAGTAACACACACCCATACAATGCACACCACCCCGCGATGTTTTTCAGAAACCTATCCTACATTGCCACTGCATGTTCCCTGACCTCCCCATGCTGACCACACTGCGGTGCTTTTCTCCATCCTACATTGCCACTCACTGCCTATCCTAATTCAGACCCTCCGATTCATACCACCCCGTGATGTTTTTCTCACTCCTACTAGTGAATGTAATGTAACACACACCCATACAATGCGCACCACCCCGTGATGTTTTTCTCACTCCTACTAGCGAATGTAATGTAACACATACCCATACAATGTGCACCACCCCGCGATGTTTTTCAGAAACCTATCCTACATTGCCCCTGCATGTTCCCTGACTTCCCCATGCTGACCACCCCGCGGTGCTTTTCTCCTTCCTACATTGCCACTCACTGCATATCTTATTTCAGACCCTCCGATTCACACCACCCCGTGATGTTTTTCTCACTCCTACTAGTGAATGTAATGTAACACACACCCATACAATGCGCACCACCCCGTGATGTTTTTCAGAAAACTATCCTACATTGCCACTGCATGTTCCCAGACCTCCCCATGCTGACGACCTCGCGGTGCTTTTCTCCATCCTACATTGACACTCACTGCCTATCCTAATACAGACCCTCCGATTCACACCACCCCATGATGTTTTTCTCACTCCTACTAGTGAATGTAATGTAACACACACCCATACAATGCGCACAACCCCGTGATGTTTTTCTCACTCCTACTAGTGAATGTAATGTAACACACACCCATACAATGTGCACCACCCCGCGATGTTTTTCAGAAACCTATCCTACTTTGCCACTGGATGTTCCCTGACCTCCCCATGCTGACCACCCCGCGGTGCTTTTCTCCATCCTACATTGCCACTCACTGCGTATCCTAATTCAGATCCTCCGATTCACACCACCCCGTGATGTTTTTCTCACTCCTACTAGTGAATGTAATGTAACACACACCCATGCAATGCCCACCACCCCGTGATGTTTTTATCCCTCCTACTAGTGAATGTAATGTAACACACACCCATACAATGCGCACCACCCCGCGATGTTTTTCAGAAACCTATCCTACATTGCCACAGCATGTTCCCTGAACTGACCATGCTGACCACCCCGCGGTGCTTTTCTCCATCCTACATTGCCATTCGCTGCCTATCCTAATTCAGACCCTCCGATTAACACCTCCCCGTGATGTTTTTCTCACTCCTACTCTTGAATGTAATGTAACACACACCCATACAATGCGCACCACCCCGTGATGTTTTTGTCACTCGTACTAGTGAATGTAATGTAACACACACCCATACAATGCGCACCACCCCGCGAAGTTTTTCTCACTCCTTCTATTGAATGTAATGTAACACACACCCATACAATGCGCACCACCCCGCGTAGTTTTTCTCCTTCCTACAAGTGAATGTAATGTAACACACACCCATACAATGCGCACCACCCCGTGATGTTTTTCTCACTCCTACTAGTGAATGTAATGTAACACACACCCATACAATGCGCACCACCCCGCGATGTTTTTCAGAAACCTATCCTACATTGCCAATGCATGTTCCCTGACCTCCCCATACTGACAACCCGGCGTGCTTTTCTCCATCCTACATTGCCACTCACTGCCTATCCTAATTCAGACCCTCCGATTCACACCACCCCGTGATGTTTTTCTCACTCCTACTAGTGAATGTAATGTAACACACACCCATACAATGCGAGCCACCCCGTGATGATTTTCTCACTCCTACTAGTGAATGTAATGTAACACACACCCATACAATGCGCACCAACCCGTGAGGTTTTTCTCACTCTACTAGTTAATGTAATGTAACACACAACCATACAATGCACACCACCCCGCGATGTTTTTCAGAACCCTATCCTACATTGCCACTGCATGTTCCCTGACCTCCCCATGCTGACCACACCGCGGTGCTTTTCTCCATCCTACATTGCCACTCACTGCGTATCCTAATTCAGACCCTCCGATTCACACCACCCCGTGATGTTTTTCTCACTCCTACTAGTGAATGTAATGTAACACACACCCATACAATGTGCACCACCCCGCCATATTTTTCAGAAACCTATCCTACATTGACACTGCATGTTCCCTGACCTCCCCATGCTGACCACCCCGCGGTGCTTTTCTCCTTCCTACATTGCCACTCACTGCATATCTTATTTCAGACCCTCTGATTCACACCACCCCGTGATGTTTTTCTCACTCCTACTAGTGAATGTAATGTAACACACACCCATACAATGCGCACCACCCCGTGAAGTTTTTCTCACTCTACTAGTTAATGTAATGTAACACACACCCATACAATGCACACCACCCCGCGATGTTTTTCAGAAACCTATCCTACATTGCCACTGCATGTTCCCTGACCTCTACATGCTGACCACCCCGCGGTGCTTTTCTCCATCCTACATTGCCACTCACTGCCTATCCTAATACAGACCCTCCGATTCACACCACCCCGTGATGTTTTTCTCACTCCTACTAGTGAATGTAATGTAACACACACCCATACAATGCGCACCACCCCGCGATGTTTTTCAGAAACCTATCCTACATTGCCACTGCATGTTCCCTGACCTCCCCATGCTGACCACCCCGCGGTGCTTTTCTCCATCCTACATTGCCACTCACTGCCTATCCTAATTCCGACCCTCCGATTCAGACCACCCCGCGATGTTTTTCTCACTCTTACTAGTGAATGTCATTTAACACACACCCATAAGTCGCACCACCACCCGATGTTTTTCAGAAACCTATCCTACATTGCCACTGCATGTTCCCTGACCTCCCCATGCTGACCACCCCGTGGTGCTTTTCTCCATCCTACATTGCCACTCACTGCCTATCCTAAATCCGACCCTCCGATTCACACCACCCCGTGATGTTTTTCTCAGTCCTACTAGTGAATGTAATGTAACACACACCCATACAATGACCACCACCCCGTGATGTTTTTCTCACTCCTACTAGTGAATGTAATGTAACACACACCCATACAATGCGCCCCACCCGCGTTGTTTTTCAGAAACCTATCCTACATTGCTACTGCATGTTCCCTGACCTCCCGATGCTGACCACCCCGCAGTGCTTTTGTCCATCCTACATTGCCCCTCACTGCCTATCATAATTCTGACCCTCCGATTCACACCACCGCGTGATGTTTTTCTCACTACTACTAGTGAATGTAATGTAACACACACACATACAATGCCCACCACACCGTGATGATTTTCTCACTGCTACTAGTGAATGTAATGTAACACACACCCATACAATGCCCACCACCCCGTGATATTTTTCTCACTCCTACTAGTGAATGTAAAGTAACACACACCCATACAATGCACACCACCCCGCGATGTTTTTCAGAAACCTATCCTACATTGCCACTGCATGTTTCCTGACCTCCCCATGCTGACCCCCCTGCGGTGCTTTTCTCCATCCTACTTTGCCACTCACTGCCTATCCTAATTCAGACCCTCCGATTCATACCACCCCTTGATGTTTTTCTCACTGCTACTAGTGAATGTAATGTAACACACACCCATACAATGCGCACCACCCCGTGATATTTTTCTCACTCCTACTAGTGAATGTAATGTAACACACACCCATACAATGCACACCACCCCGCGATGTTTTTCAGAAACCTATCCTACATTGCCACTGCATGTTCCCTGACCTCCCCATGCTGACCACCCTGCGGTGCTTTTCTCCATCCTACATTGCCACTCACTGCCTATCCTAATTCAGACCCTCCGATTCATACCACCCCGTGATGTTTTTCTCACTCCTACTAGTGAATGTAATGTAACACACACCCATACAATGCGCACCACCCCGTGATGTTTTTCTCACTCCTACTAGTGAATGTAATGTAACACACACCCATACAATGAGCACCACCCCGTGATGTTTTTCTCACTCCTACTAGTGAACGTAATGTAACACACACCCATAAAATGCGCACCACCCCGCGTTGTTTTTCAGAAACCTATCCTACATTGCCACTGCATGTTCCCTGACCTCCCCATGCTGACCACCCCGCAGTGCTATGGTCCATCCTACATTGCCACTCACTGCCTATCATAATTCTGACCCTCCGATTCACACCACCGCGTGATGTTTTTCTCATTCCTACTAGTGAATGTAATGTAACACACACCCATACAATGCGCACCACCCCGTGATGATTTTCTCACTGCTACTAGTGAATGTAATGTAACACACACCCATACAATGCCCACCACCCCGTGATATTTTTCTCACTCCTACTAGTGAATGTAAAGTAACACACACCCATACAATGCACACCACCCCGCGATGTTTTTCAGAAACCTATCCTACATTGCCACTGCATGTTCCCTGACCTCCCCATGCTGACCACCCTGCGGTGCTTTTCTCCATCCTACATTGCCACTCACTGCCTATCCTAATTCAGACCCTCCGATTCATACCACCCCGTGATGTTTTTCTCACTCCTACTAGTGAATGTAATGTAACACACACCCATACAATGCGCACCACCCCACGATGTTTTTCAGAAACCTATCCTACATTGCCATTGCATGTTCCCTGACCTCCCCTTGCTGACCACCCCGCAGTGCTTTTCTCCATCCTACATTACCACTCACTGCCTATCCTAATTCACACCCTCCGATTCAAACCACCCCGTGCTGTTTTTCTCACTCCCACGAGTGAATGTAATGTAACACACACCCATACAATGCGCACCACCAAGCGATGTTTTTCTGAAACCTATCCTGCATTGCCCCTGCATGTTCCCTGACTTCCCCATGCTGACCACCCAGCGGTGCTTTTCTCCTTCCTACATTGCCACTCACTGCATATCTTATTTCAGACCCTCCGATTCACACCACCCCGTCATGTTTTTCTCACTCCTACTAGTGAATGTAATGTAACACACACCCATACAATGCGCACCACCCCGTGATGTTTTTCAGAAAACTATCCTACATTGCCACTGCATGTTCCCTGACCTCCCCATGCTGACGACCTCGCGGTGCTTTTCTCCATCCTACATTGCCACTCACTGCCTATCCTAATTCAGAACCTCCGATTCATACCACCCCGTGATGTTTTTCTCACTCCTACTAGTGAATGTAATGTAACACACACCCATACAATGCGCACCACCCCGTGATGTTTTTCCCACTCCTACTAGTGAATGTAATGTAACACACACCCATACAATGCGCACCACCCAGTGATATTTTTCTCACTCCTACTAGTGAATGTAAAGTAACACACACCCATACAATGCGCACCACCCCGCGATGTTTTTCAGAAACCTATCCTACATTGCCACTGCATGTTCCTGACCTCCCCATGCTGACCACCCTGCGGTGCTTTTCTCCATCCTACATTGCCACTCACTGCCTATCCTAATTCAGACCCTCCGATTCATACCACCCCGTGATGTTTTTCTCACTCCTACTAGTGAATGTAATGTAACACACACCCATACAATGCGCACCACCCCGTGATGTTTTTCTCACTCCTACTAGTGAATGTAATGTAACACACACCCATACAATGCGCACCACCCCACGATGTTTTTCAGAAACCTATCCTACATTGCCACTGCATGTTCCCTGACCTCCCCTTGCTGACCACCCCGCAGTGCTTTTCTCCATCCTACATTGCCACTCACTGCATATCCTCATTCACACCCTCCGATTCAAACCACCCGGTGCTGTTTTTCTCACTCCCACTAGTGAATGTAATGTAACACACACCCATACAATGCGCACCACCCCGCGATGTTTGTCAGAAACCATTTCCTGCATTGCCCCTGCATGTTCCCTGACTTCCCCATGCTGACCACCCCGCGGTGCTTTTCTCCTTCCTACATTGCCACTCACTGCATATCTTATTTCAGACCCTCCGATTCACACCACCCCGTGATGTGTTTCTCACTCCTACTAGTGAATGTAATGTAACACACACCCATACAATGCCCACCACCCCGTGATGTTTTTCAGAAAACTATCCTACGTTGCCACTGCATGTTCCCAGACCTCCCCATGCTGACGACCTCGCGGTGCTTTTCTCCATCCTACATTGCCACTCACTGCCTATCCTAATTCAGACCCTCCGATTCACACCACCCCGTGATGTTTTTCTCACTCCTACAAGTCAATGTAATGTAACACACACCCATACAATGCGCAGCACCCCGCGATGTTTTTCAGAAACCTATCCAACATTGCCACTGCATGTTCCCTGACCTCCACATGGTGACCACCCCGCTTTGCTTTTCTCCATCCTACATTGCCACTCACTGCCTATCCTAATACAGACCCTCCGATTCACACCACCCCGTGATGTTTTTCTCACTCCTACTAGTGAATGTAATGTAACACACACCCATACAATGCGCACAACCCCGTGATGTTTTTCTTACTCCTACTAGTGAATGTAATGTAACACACACCCATACAATGCGCACCACCCCGCGATGTTTTTCAGAAACCTATCCTACATTGCCACTGCATGTTCCCTGACCTCCCCATGCTGACCACCCCGCGGTGCTTTTCTCCATCTTCCATTGCCACTCACTGCCTATCCTAATTCAGATACTCCGATTCACACCACCCCGTGATGTTTTTCTCACTCCTACTAGTGAATGTAATGTAACACACACCGATACAATGCGCACCACCCCGTGATGTTTTTCACACTCCTACTAGTGAATGTAATGTAACACACACCCATACAATGCGCACCACCCCGTGATGTTTTTCTCACTCCTACTAGTGAATGTAATGTAACACACACCCATACAATGCGCTCCACCCCGCGATGTTTTTCAGAAACCTATCCTACATTGCCACTGCATGTTCCCTGACCTCCCCATGCTGACCAACCCGTGGTGCTTTTCTCCATCCTACATTGCCACTCACTGCGTATCCTAATTCAGATCCTCCGATTCACACCACCCCGTGATGTTTTTCTCACTCCTACTAGTGAATGTAATGTAACACACACCCATACAATGCCCACCACCCCGTGATGTTTTTATCCCTCCTACTAGTGAATGTAATGTAACACACACCCATACAATGCGCACCACCCCGCGATGTTTTTCAGAAACCTATCCTACATTACCACAGCATGTTCCCTGAACTGACCATGCTGTCCACCCCGCGGTGCTTTTCTCCATCCTACATTGCCATTCGCTGCCTATCCTAATTCAGACCCTCCGATTAACACCTCCCCGTGATGTTTTTCTCACTCCTACTCTTGAATGTAATGTAACACACACCCATACAATGCGCACCACCCCGTGATGTTTTTGTCACTCGTACTAGTGAATGTAATGTAACACACACCCATACAATGCGCACCACCCCGCGAAGTTTTTCTCACTCCTTCTATTGAATGTAATGTAACACACACCCATACAATGCGCACCACCCCGCGTAGTTTTTCTCCTTCCTACAAGTGAATGTAATGTAACACACACCCATACAATGCGCACCACCCCGTGATGTTTTTCTCACTCCTACTAGTGAATGTAATGTAACACACACCCATACAATGCGCACCACCCCGCGATGTTTTTCAGAAACCTATCCTACATTGCCACTGCATGTTCCCTGACCTCCCCATACTGACAACCCGGCGTGCTTTTCTCCATCCTACATTGCCACTCACTGCCTATCCTAATTCAGACCCTCCGATTCACACCACCCCGTGATGTTTTTCTCACTCCTACTAGTGAATGTAATGTAATACACACCCATACAATGCGAGCCACCCCGTGATGATTTTCTCACTCCTACTAGTGAATGTAATGTAACACACACCCATACAATGCGCACCACCCCGTGAGGTTTTTCTCACTCTACTAGTTAATGTAATGTAACACACACCCATACAATGCACACCACCCCACGATGTTTTTCAGAAACCTATCCTACATTGCCACTGCGTGTTCCCTGACCTCCCCATGCTGACCACACCGCGGTGCTTTTCTCCATCCTACATTGCCACTCACTGCGTATCCTAATTCAGACCCTCCGATTCACACCACCCCGTGATGTTTTTCTCACTCCTACTAGTGAACGTAATGTAACACACACCCATACAATGCGCACCACCCCGCGTTGTTTTTCAGAAACCTATCCTACATTGCCACTGCATGTTCCCTGACCTCCCCATGCTGACCAACCCGCAGTGCTTTTGTCCATCCTACATTGCCACTCACTGCCTATCATAATTCTGACCCTCCGTTTCACACCACCGCGTGATGTTTTTCTCACTCCTACTAGTGAATGTAATGTAACACACACCCATACAATGCGCACCACCCCGTGATGATTTTATCACTGCTACTAGTGAATGTAATGTAACACACACCCATACAATGCGCACCACCCCGTGATATTTTTCTCACTCCTACTAGTGAATGTAAAGTAACACACACCCATACAATGCACACCATCCCGCGATGTTTTTCAGAAACCTATCCTACATTGCCACTGCATGTTCCCTGACCTCCCCATGCTGACCACCCTGCGGTGCTTTTCTCCATCCTACATTGCCACTCACTGCCTATCCTAATTCAGACCCTCCGATTCATACCACCCCGTGATGTTTTTCTCACTCCTACTAGTGAATGTAATGTAACACACACCCATACAATGCGCACCACCCCGTGATGTTTTTCTCACTCCTACTAGTGAATGTAATGTAACACACACCCATACAATGAGCACCACCCCGTGATGTTTTTCTCACCCCTACTAGGGAACGTAATGTAACACACACCCATAAAATGCGCACCACCCCGCGTTGTTTTTCAGAAACCTATCCTACATTGCCACTGCATGTTCCCTGACCTCCCCATGCTGACCACCCCACAGTGCTTTTGTCCATCCTACATTGCCACTCACTGCCTATCATAATTCTCACCCTCCGATTCACACCACCGCGTGATGTTTTTCTCACTCCTACTAGTGAAAGTAATGTAACACACACCCATACAATGCGCACCACCCCGTGATGATTTTCTCACTGCTACTAGTGAATGTAATGTAACACACACCCATACAATGCCCACCACCCCGTGATATTTTTCTCACTCCTACTAGTGAATGTAAAGTAACACACACCCATACAATGCACACCACCCCGCGATGTTTTTCAGAAACCTATCCTACATTGCCACTGCATGTTCCCTGACCTCCCCATGCTGACCACCCTGCGGTGCTTTTCTCCATCCTACATTGCCACTCACTGCCTATCCTAATTCAGACCCTCCGATTCATACCACCCCGTGATGTTTTTCTCACTCCTACTAGTGAATGTAATGTAACACACACCCATACAATGCGCCCCACCCCACGATGTTTTTCAGAAACCTATCCTACATTGCCACTGCATGTTCCCTGACCTCCCCTTGCTGACCACCCCGCAGTGCTTTTCTCCATCCTACATTGCCACTCACTGCCTATCCTAATTCACACCCTCCGATTCAAACCACCCCGTGCTGTTTTTCTCACTCCTACGAGTGAATGTAATATAACACACACCCATACAATGCGCACCACCAAGCGATATTTTTCTGAAACCTATCCTGCATTGCCCCTGCATGTTCCCTGACTTCCCCATGCTGACCACCCCGCGGTGCTTTTCTCCTTCCTACATTGCCACTCACTGCATATCTTATTTCAGACCCTCCGATTCACACCACCCCGTCATGTTTTTCTCACTCCTACTAGTGAATGTAATGTAACACACACCCATACAATGCGCACCACCCCGTGATGTTTTTCAGAAAACTATCCTACATTGCGACTGCATGTTCCCTGACCTCCCCATGCTGACGACATCGCGGTGCTTTTCTCCATCCTACATTGCCACTCACTGCCTATCCTAATTCAGAACCTCCGATTCATACCACCCCGTGATGTTTTTCTCACTCCTACTAGTGAATGTAATGTAACACACACCCATACAATGCGCACCACCCCGTGATGTTTTTCTCACTCCTACTAGTGAATGTAATGTAACACACACCCATACAATGCGCACCACCCCGTGATATTTTTCTCACTCCTACTAGTGAATGTAAAGTAACACACACCCATACAATGCACACCACCCCGCGATGTTTTTCAGAAACCTATCCTACATTGCCACTGCATGTTCCCTGACCTCCCCATGCTGACCACACTGCGGTGCTTTTCTCCATCCTACATTGCCACTCACTGCCTATCCTAATTCAGACCCTCCGATTCATACCACCCCGTGATGTTTTTCTCACTCCTACTAGTGAATGTAATGTAACACACACCCATACAATGCGCACCACCCCGTGATGTTTTTCTCACTCCTACTAGCGAATGTAATGTAACACATACCCATACAATGTGCACCACCCCGCGATGTTTTTCAGAAACCTATCCTGCATTGCCCCTGCATGTTCCCTGACTTCCCCATGCTGACCACCCCGCGGTGCTTTTCTCCTTCCTACATTGCCACTCACTGCATATCTTATTTCAGACCCTCCGATTCACACCACCCCGTCATGTTTTTCTCACTCCTACTAGTGAATGTAATGTAACACACACCCATACAATGCGCACCACCCCGTGATGTTTTTCAGAAAACTATCCTACATTGCCACTGCATGTTCCCTGACCTCCCCATGCTGACGACCTCGCGGTGCTTTTCTCCATCCTACATTGCCACTCACTGCCTATCCTAATTCAGAACCTCCGATTCATACCACCCCGTGATGTTTTTCTCACTCCTACTAGTGAATGTAATGTAACACACACCCATACAATGCGCACCACCCCGTGATGTTTTTCCCACTCCTACTAGTGAATGTAATGTAACACACACCCATACAATGCGCACCACCCAGTGATATTTTTCTCACTCCTACTAGTGAATGTAAAGTAACACACACCCATACAATGCGCACCACCCCGCGATGTTTTTCAGAAACCTATCCTACATTGCCACTGCATGTTCCTGACCTCCCCATGCTGACCACCCTGCGGTGCTTTTCTCCATCCTACATTGCCACTCACTGCCTATCCTAATTCAGACCCTCCGATTCATACCACCCCGTGATGTTTTTCTCACTCCTACTAGTGAATGTAATGTAACACACACCCATACAATGCGCACCACCCCGTGATGTTTTTCTCACTCCTACTAGTGAATGTAATGTAACACACACCCATACAATGCGCACCACCCCACGATGTTTTTCAGAAACCTATCCTACATTGCCACTGCATGTTCCCTGACCTCCCCTTGCTGACCACCCCGCAGTGCTTTTCTCCATCCTACATTGCCACTCACTGCATATCCTCATTCACACCCTCCGATTCAAACCACCCGGTGCTGTTTTTCTCACTCCCACTAGTGAATGTAATGTAACACACACCCATACAATGCGCACCACCCCGCGATGTTTGTCAGAAACCATTTCCTGCATTGCCCCTGCATGTTCCCTGACTTCCCCATGCTGACCACCCCGCGGTGCTTTTCTCCTTCCTACATTGCCACTCACTGCATATCTTATTTCAGACCCTCCGATTCACACCACCCCGTGATGTGTTTCTCACTCCTACTAGTGAATGTAATGTAACACACACCCATACAATGCCCACCACCCCGTGATGTTTTTCAGAAAACTATCCTACGTTGCCACTGCATGTTCCCAGACCTCCCCATGCTGACGACCTCGCGGTGCTTTTCTCCATCCTACATTGCCACTCACTGCCTATCCTAATTCAGACCCTCCGATTCACACCACCCCGTGATGTTTTTCTCACTCCTACAAGTCAATGTAATGTAACACACACCCATACAATGCGCAGCACCCCGCGATGTTTTTCAGAAACCTATCCAACATTGCCACTGCATGTTCCCTGACCTCCACATGGTGACCACCCCGCTTTGCTTTTCTCCATCCTACATTGCCACTCACTGCCTATCCTAATACAGACCCTCCGATTCACACCACCCCGTGATGTTTTTCTCACTCCTACTAGTGAATGTAATGTAACACACACCCATACAATGCGCACAACCCCGTGATGTTTTTCTTACTCCTACTAGTGAATGTAATGTAACACACACCCATACAATGCGCACCACCCCGCGATGTTTTTCAGAAACCTATCCTACATTGCCACTGCATGTTCCCTGACCTCCCCATGCTGACCACCCCGCGGTTCTTTTCTCCATCTTCCATTGCCACTCACTGCCTATCCTAATTCAGATACTCCGATTCACACCACCCCGTGATGTTTTTCTCACTCCTACTAGTGAATGTAATGTAACACACACCGATACAATGCGCACCACCCCGTGATGTTTTTCACACTCCTACTAGTGAATGTAATGTAACACACACCCATACAATGCGCACCACCCCGTGATGTTTTTCTCACTCCTACTAGTGAATGTAATGTAACACACACCCATACAATGCGCTCCACCCCGCGATGTTTTTCAGAAACCTATCCTACATTGCCACTGCATGTTCCCTGACCTCCCCATGCTGACCAACCCGTGGTGCTTTTCTCCATCCTACATTGCCACTCACTGCGTATCCTAATTCAGATCCTCCGATTCACACCACCCCGTGATGTTTTTCTCACTCCTACTAGTGAATGTAATGTAACACACACCCATACAATGCCCACCACCCCGTGATGTTTTTATCCCTCCTACTAGTGAATGTAATGTAACACACACCCATACAATGCGCACCACCCCGCGATGTTTTTCAGAAACCTATCCTACATTACCACAGCATGTTCCCTGAACTGACCATGCTGTCCACCCCGCGGTGCTTTTCTCCATCCTACATTGCCATTCGCTGCCTATCCTAATTCAGACCCTCCGATTAACACCTCCCCGTGATGTTTTTCTCACTCCTACTCTTGAATGTAATGTAACACACACCCATACAATGCGCACCACCCCGTGATGTTTTTGTCACTCGTACTAGTGAATGTAATGTAACACACACCCATACAATGCGCACCACCCCGCGAAGTTTTTCTCACTCCTTCTATTGAATGTAATGTAACACACACCCATACAATGCGCACCACCCCGCGTAGTTTTTCTCCTTCCTACAAGTGAATGTAATGTAACACACACCCATACAATGCGCACCACCCCGTGATGTTTTTCTCACTCCTACTAGTGAATGTAATGTAACACACACCCATACAATGCGCACCACCCCGCGATGTTTTTCAGAAACCTATCCTACATTGCCACTGCATGTTCCCTGACCTCCCCATACTGACAACCCGGCGTGCTTTTCTCCATCCTACATTGCCACTCACTGCCTATCCTAATTCAGACCCTCCGATTCACACCACCCCGTGATGTTTTTCTCACTCCTACTAGTGAATGTAATGTAATACACACCCATACAATGCGAGCCACCCCGTGATGATTTTCTCACTCCTACTAGTGAATGTAATGTAACACACACCCATACAATGCGCACCACCCCGTGAGGTTTTTCTCACTCTACTAGTTAATGTAATGTAACACACACCCATACAATGCACACCACCCCACGATGTTTTTCAGAAACCTATCCTACATTGCCACTGCGTGTTCCCTGACCTCCCCATGCTGACCACACCGCGGTGCTTTTCTCCATCCTACATTGCCACTCACTGCGTATCCTAATTCAGACCCTCCGATTCACACCACCCCGTGATGTTTTTCTCACTCCTACTAGTGAACGTAATGTAACACACACCCATACAATGCGCACCACCCCGCGTTGTTTTTCAGAAACCTATCCTACATTGCCACTGCATGTTCCCTGACCTCCCCATGCTGACCAACCCGCAGTGCTTTTGTCCATCCTACATTGCCACTCACTGCCTATCATAATTCTGACCCTCCGTTTCACACCACCGCGTGATGTTTTTCTCACTCCTACTAGTGAATGTAATGTAACACACACCCATACAATGCGCACCACCCCGTGATGATTTTATCACTGCTACTAGTGAATGTAATGTAACACACACCCATACAATGCGCACCACCCCGTGATATTTTTCTCACTCCTACTAGTGAATGTAAAGTAACACACACCCATACAATGCACACCATCCCGCGATGTTTTTCAGAAACCTATCCTACATTGCCACTGCATGTTCCCTGACCTCCCCATGCTGACCACCCTGCGGTGCTTTTCTCCATCCTACATTGCCACTCACTGCCTATCCTAATTCAGACCCTCCGATTCATACCACCCCGTGATGTTTTTCTCACTCCTACTAGTGAATGTAATGTAACACACACCCATACAATGCGCACCACCCCGTGATGTTTTTCTCACTCCTACTAGTGAATGTAATGTAACACACACCCATACAATGAGCACCACCCCGTGATGTTTTTCTCACCCCTACTAGGGAACGTAATGTAACACACACCCATAAAATGCGCACCACCCCGCGTTGTTTTTCAGAAACCTATCCTACATTGCCACTGCATGTTCCCTGACCTCCCCATGCTGACCACCCCACAGTGCTTTTGTCCATCCTACATTGCCACTCACTGCCTATCATAATTCTCACCCTCCGATTCACACCACCGCGTGATGTTTTTCTCACTCCTACTAGTGAAAGTAATGTAACACACACCCATACAATGCGCACCACCCCGTGATGATTTTCTCACTGCTACTAGTGAATGTAATGTAACACACACCCATACAATGCCCACCACCCCGTGATATTTTTCTCACTCCTACTAGTGAATGTAAAGTAACACACACCCATACAATGCACACCACCCCGCGATGTTTTTCAGAAACCTATCCTACATTGCCACTGCATGTTCCCTGACCTCCCCATGCTGACCACCCTGCGGTGCTTTTCTCCATCCTACATTGCCACTCACTGCCTATCCTAATTCAGACCCTCCGATTCATACCACCCCGTGATGTTTTTCTCACTCCTACTAGTGAATGTAATGTAACACACACCCATACAATGCGCCCCACCCCACGATGTTTTTCAGAAACCTATCCTACATTGCCACTGCATGTTCCCTGACCTCCCCTTGCTGACCACCCCGCAGTGCTTTTCTCCATCCTACATTGCCACTCACTGCCTATCCTAATTCACACCCTCCGATTCAAACCACCCCGTGCTGTTTTTCTCACTCCTACGAGTGAATGTAATATAACACACACCCATACAATGCGCACCACCAAGCGATATTTTTCTGAAACCTATCCTGCATTGCCCCTGCATGTTCCCTGACTTCCCCATGCTGACCACCCCGCGGTGCTTTTCTCCTTCCTACATTGCCACTCACTGCATATCTTATTTCAGACCCTCCGATTCACACCACCCCGTCATGTTTTTCTCACTCCTACTAGTGAATGTAATGTAACACACACCCATACAATGCGCACCACCCCGTGATGTTTTTCAGAAAACTATCCTACATTGCGACTGCATGTTCCCTGACCTCCCCATGCTGACGACATCGCGGTGCTTTTCTCCATCCTACATTGCCACTCACTGCCTATCCTAATTCAGAACCTCCGATTCATACCACCCCGTGATGTTTTTCTCACTCCTACTAGTGAATGTAATGTAACACACACCCATACAATGCGCACCACCCCGTGATGTTTTTCTCACTCCTACTAGTGAATGTAATGTAACACACACCCATACAATGCGCACCACCCCGTGATATTTTTCTCACTCCTACTAGTGAATGTAAAGTAACACACACCCATACAATGCACACCACCCCGCGATGTTTTTCAGAAACCTATCCTACATTGCCACTGCATGTTCCCTGACCTCCCCATGCTGACCACACTGCGGTGCTTTTCTCCATCCTACATTGCCACTCACTGCCTATCCTAATTCAGACCCTCCGATTCATACCACCCCGTGATGTTTTTCTCACTCCTACTAGTGAATGTAATGTAACACACACCCATACAATGCGCACCACCCCGTGATGTTTTTCTCACTCCTACTAGCGAATGTAATGTAACACATACCCATACAATGTGCACCACCCCGCGATGTTTTTCAGAAACCTATCCTGCATTGCCCCTGCATGTTCCCTGACTTCCCCATGCTGACCACCCCGCGGTGCTTTTCTCCTTCCTACATTGCCACTCACTGCATATCTTATTTCAGACCCTCCGATTCACACCACCCCGTGATGTTTTTCTCACTCCTACTAGTGAATGTAATGTAACACACACCCATACAATGCGCACCACCCCGTGATGTTTTTCAGAAAACTATCCTACATTGCCACTGCATGTTCCCAGACCTCCCCATGCTGACGACCTCGCGGTGCTTTTCTCCATCCTACATTGACACTCACTGCCTATCCTAATACAGACCCTCCGATTCACACCACCCCATGATGTTTTTCTCACTCCTACTAGTGAATGTAATGTAACACACACCCATACAATGCGCACAACCCCGTGATGTTTTTCTCACTCCTACTAGTGAATGTAATGTAACACACACCCATACAATGTGCACCACCCCGCGATGTTTTTCAGAAACCTATCCTACTTTGCCACTGGATGTTCCCTGACCTCCCCATGCTGACCACCCCGCGGTGCTTTTCTCCATCCTACATTGCCACTCACTGCGTATCCTAATTCAGATCCTCCGATTCACACCACCCCGTGATGTTTTTCTCACTCCTACTAGTGAATGTAATGTAACACACACCCATGCAATGCCCACCACCCCGTGATGTTTTTATCCCTCCTACTAGTGAATGTAATGTAACACACACCCATACAATGCGCACCACCCCGCGATGTTTTTCAGAAACCTATCCTACATTGCCACAGCATGTTCCCTGAACTGACCATGCTGACCACCCCGCGGTGCTTTTCTCCATCCTACATTGCCATTCGCTGCCTATCCTAATTCAGACCCTCCGATTAACACCTCCCCGTGATGTTTTTCTCACTCCTACTCTTGAATGTAATGTAACCCACACCCATACAATGCGCACCACCCCGTGATGTTTTTGTCACTCGTACTAGTGAATGTAATGTAACACACACCCATACAATGCGCACCACCCCGCGAAGTTTTTCTCACTCCTTCTATTGAATGTAATGTAACACACACCCATACAATGCGCACCACCCCGCGTAGTTTTTCTCCTTCCTACAAGTGAATGTAATGTAACACACACCCATACAATGCGCACCACCCCGTGATGTTTTTCTCACTCCTACTAGTGAATGTAATGTAACACACACCCATACAATGCGCACCACCCCGCGATGTTTTTCAGAAACCTATCCTACATTGCCAATGCATGTTCCCTGACCTCCCCATACTGACAACCCGGCGTGCTTTTCTCCATCCTACATTGCCACTCACTGCCTATCCTAATTCAGACCCTCCGATTCACACCACCCCGTGATGTTTTTCTCACTCCTACTAGTGAATGTAATGTAACACACACCCATACAATGCGAGCCACCCCGTGATGATTTTCTCACTCCTACTAGTGAATGTAATGTAACACACACCCATACAATGCGCACCAACCCGTGAGGTTTTTCTCACTCTACTAGTTAATGTAATGTAACACACACCCATACAATGCACACCACCCCGCGATGTTTTTCAGAACCCTATCCTACATTGCCACTGCATGTTCCCTGACCTCCCCATGCTGACCACACCGCGGTGCTTTTCTCCATCCTACATTGCCACTCACTGCGTATCCTAATTCAGACCCTCCGATTCACACCACCCCGTGATGTTTTTCTCACTCCTACTAGTGAATGTAATGTAACACACACCCATACAATGTGCACCACCCCGCCATATTTTTCAGAAACCTATCCTACTTTGACAATGCATGTTCCCTGACCTCCCCATGCTGACCACCCCGCGGTGCTTTTCTCCTTCCTACATTGCCACTCACTGCATATCTTATTTCAGACCCTCTGATTCACACCACCCCGTGATGTTTTTCTCACTCCTACTAGTGAATGTAATGTAACACACACCCATACAATGCGCACCACCCCGTGAATTTTTTCTCACTCTACTAGTTAATGTAATGTAACACACACCCATACAATGCACACCACCCCGCGATGTTTTTCAGAAACCTATCCTACATTGCCACTGCATGTTCCCTGACCTCCCCATGCTGACCACACCGCGGTGCTTTTCTCCATCCTACATTGCCACTCACTGCGTATCCTAATTCAGACCCTCCGATTCACACCACCCCGTGATGTTTTTCTCACTCCTACTAGTGAATGTAATGTAACACACACCCATACAATGTGCACCACCCCGCCATATTTTTCAGAAACCTATCCTACATTGCCACTGCATGTTCCCTGACCTCCCCATGCTGACCACCCCGCGGTGCTTTTCTCCATCCTACATTGCCACTCACTGCCTATCCTAATTCAGACCCTCTGATTCACACCACCCCGTGATGTTTTTCTCACTCCTACTAGTGAATGTAATGTAACACACACCCATACAATGCGCACCACCCCGCGATGTTTTCCAGAAACCTATCCTACATTTCCACTGCATGTTCGCTGACCTCCCCATCCTCACCACCCCGCAGTGCTTTTCTCCATCCTACATTGCCACTCACTGCCTAGCCTAATTCAGACCCTCCGATTCACACCACCCCGTGATGTTTTTCTCACTCCTACAAGTTAATGTAATGTAACACACACCCATACAATGTGCACCACCCCGTGATGTTTTTCTCACTCCTACTAGTGAATGTAATGTAACAAACACACATAGAATGCGCACCAGCCCGCGATGTTTTTCAGAAACCTATCCTACATTGCCACTGCATGTTCCCTGACCTCCCCATGCTGACCACCCCAAGGTGCTTTTCTCCATCCTACATTGCCACTCACTGCCTATCCTAATTCAGACCCTCCGATTCACACCACCCCGTGATGTTTTTCTCACTCCTACTAGTGAATGTAATGTAACACACACCCATACAATGCGCCCCACCCCGTGATGTTTTTCAGAAAACTATCCTACATTGCCACTGCATGTTTACTGACCTCCCCATGCTGACCACCCCGCGTTGCTTTTCTCCATCCTACATTGCCACTCACTGACTATCCTAATTCAGACCCTCCAATTCACACCACCCCGTGATGTTTTTGTCACTCCTACTAGTGAATGTAATGTAACACACTCCCATACAATGCGCACCAGCCCGTGATGTTTTTCTCACTCCTACTATTGAATGTAATGTAACACACACCCATACAATGCGCACTACCCCGCGATGTTTTTCAGAAACCTATCCTACATTGCCACTGCATGTGCCCTGACCTCCCCATGCTGACCACCCCGCGGTGCTTTTCTCCATCCTACATTGCCACTCACTGCCTATCCTTATTGAGACCCTCAGATTCACACCACCCCGAGATGTTTTTCTCACTCCTACTAGTGAATGTAGTGTAACACACACCCATACAATGCGCACAACCCCGTGATGTTTTTCTCACTCCTACTAGTGAATGTAATGTAACACACACCCATACAATGCGCACCACCCCGCGATGTTTTTCAGAAACCTATCCTACAATGCCACTGCATGTTCCCTGACCTCCCCATGCTGACAACCCGGCGTGCTTTTCTCCATCCTACATTGCCACTCACTGCCTATCCTAATTCAGACCCTCCGATTCACACCACCCCGTGATGTTTTTCTCACTCCTACTAGTGAATGTAATGTAACACACACCCATACAATGCGAGCCACCCCGTGATGATTTTCTCACTCCTACCTTATGAATGTAATGTAACACACACCCATACAATGCGCACAACCCCGTGAGGTTTTTCTCACTCTACTAGTTAATGCTATGTAACACACACCCATACAATGCACACCACCCCGCGATGTTTTTCAGAAACCTATCCTACATTGCCACTGCATGTTCCCTGACCTCCCCATGCTGACCACACCGCGGTGCTTTTCTCCATCCTACATTGCCACTCACTGCGTATCCTAATTCAGACCCTCCGATTCACACCACCCCGTGATGTTTTTCTCACTCCTAATAGTGAATGTAATGTAAAACACACCCATACAATGCGCACCACCCCGCCATATTTTTCAGAAACCTATCCTACATTGCCACTGCATGTTCCCTGACCTCCCCATGCTGACCACCCCGCGGTGCTTTTCTCCATCCTACATTGCCACTCACTGCCTATCCTAATTCAGATCCTCCGATTCACACCACCTCGTGATGTTTTTCTCACTCCTACTAGTGAATGTAATGTAACACACACCCATACAATACGCACCACCCCGTGATGTTTTTCTCACTCCTACTAGTGAATGTAATGTAACACACACCCATACAATGCGCACCACGCCGCGATGTTTTTCAGAAACCTATCCCACATTGCCACTGCATGTTCCCTGACCTCCCCATGCTGACCACCCCGCGGTGCTTTTCTCCATCCTACATTGCCACTCACTGCCTATCCTAATTCAGATCCTCCGATTCACACCACCCCGTGATGTTTTTCTCACTCCTACTAGTGAATGTAATGTAACACACACCCATACAATGCCCACCACCCCGTGATGTTTTTATCCCTCCTACTAGTGAATGTAATGTAACACACACCCATACAATGCGCACCACCCCGCGATGTTTTTCAGAAACCTATCCTACATTGCCACAGCATGTTCCCTGAACTGACCATGCTGACCACCCTGCGGTGCTTTTCTCCATCCTACATTGCCATTCGCTGCCTATCCTAATTCAGACCCTCCGATTCACACCACCCCGTGATGTTTTTCTCACTCCTACTCTTGAATGTAATGTAACATACACCCATACAATGCGCACAACCCCGTGATGTTTTTGTCACTCGTACTAGTGAATGTAATGTAACACACACCCATACAATGCGCACCACCCCTCGAAGTTTTTCTCACTCCTTCTATTGAATGTAATGTAACACACACCCATACAATGCGCACCACCCCGCGATGTTTTTCTCCTTCCTACAAGTGAATGTAATGTAACACACACCCATACAATGCGCACCACCCCGTGATGTTTTTCTCACTCCTACTAGTGAATGTAATGTAACACACACCCATACAATGCGCACCACCCCGCGATGTTTTTCAGAAACCTATCCTACATTGCCACAGCATGTTCCCTGACCTCCCCATACTGACAACCCGGCGTGCTTTTCTCCATCCTACATGGCCACTCACTGCCTATCCTAATTCAGACCCTCCGATTCACACCACCCCGTGATGTTTTTCTCACTCCTACTAGTGAATGTAATGTAACACACACCCATACAATGCGAGCCACCCCGTGATGATTTTCTCACTCCTACTAGTGTTGTAATGTAACACACACCCTTACAATGCACACCACCCCGTGAGGTTTTTCTCACTCTACTAGTTAATGTAATGTAACACACACCCATACAATGCACACCACCCCGCGATGTTTTTCAGAAACCTATCCTACATTGCCACGGCATGTTCCCTGACCTCCCCATGCTGACCACACCGCAGTGCTTTTCTCCATCCTACATTGCCACTCACGGCGTATCCTAATTCAGACCCTCCGATTCACACCACCCCGTGATGTTTTTCTCAATCCTACTAGTGAATGTAATGTAACACACACCCATACAATGTGCACCACCCCGCCATATTTTTCAGAAACCTATCCTACATTGCCACTGCATGTTCCCTGACCTCCCCATGCTGCCCACCCTGCGGTGCTTTTCTCCATCCTACATTGCCACTCACTGCCTATCCTAATACAGACCCTCCGATTCACACCACCCTGTGTTGTTTTTCTCACTGGTACTAGTGAATGTAGTGTAACACACACCCATACAATGCGCACCACCCCGGGATGTTTTTCAGGAACCTATCCTATATTGCCACAGCATGTTTCCTGACCTCCCCGTGCTGACCACCCCGTGGTGCTTTTATCCATCCTACATTGCCACTGAATGCCTATACTAATTCAGACCCTCTGATTCACACCACCCCGTGACGTTTTGATCACCCTTACTAGTGAATGTAATGTTACACACCAATATAATGCGCACAACCGCGCGATGTTTTTCAGAAACCTGTCCTACATTGCCACTGCATGTTCCCTGACCTCCCATGGTGACCACCCCGTGGTGCTTTTCTCCATCCTAGATGCCACTCCATGACTATCCTAATTCGGACCCTCTGGTTCACACCAACCCGTGATGTCTTTCTAAGTCCTACTAGTGAATGGCCTGTTAGAAACCATTACAATGCGCACAACCCCGCAATGTTTTTCGGAAAACTATCGTACATGGCTACCGCATGTTTCCTGATCTCCCATGCTGACCGATGCTGGTGCTTTTCTGCAGGCTACATTGCAACAGAGAGCCTATACTAATTCAGACGCTCCGATTCACACCACCCCGTTATGTTTATCTCACTCCTACCAGTGAATGTAATGTTAGAAACCCTTACAATGTGCACCACCCTGCGATGTTTTTCAGAAACCTATCCTACATTGGCATTGCATGTTTCCTGACCTCCCCATGCTGACTACACCCTTGTGCTTTTCCCAACCTACATTGCCACTCAATGCCTATCCTAATTCAGACCCTCTGACTCACATCACCCCGTGATGTTTTTCTCACTCCTACTAGTGAATGTAATGTTAGAAACCCATACCATGCGCACCACCCCCGATGTTTTTCAGAAACCTATCTTACATTGCCATCTCATGTTCCAGACCTCCCAATGCTGCCCACCCCATGGTGCTTTTCTCCATCCTACATTGCCACTCACACGCTATCCTAATTCACACCTTCCCATTCACACCACCCCGTGATGTTTTTCTCACTTCTTCCAGTGAATGTAATGTTAGAAACCCATACAATGCGCACCACACCGCGATGTTTTTCAGAAACCTATCCAACATTGCCACTGCTTGTTTCCTGACCGCCCCATGCTGACCACCCCGTGGTGCTTTTCTCCATGCTACATTGCTACTCACTGCCTATCCTAATTCAGACCCTCCCATTCACTACACCCCGTGATGTTTTACTCACTCCTTCCAGTGAATGTAATGTTAGAAACCCATACAAGGCGCACCACTCAGCGATGTTTTTCAGAAACCTATCCTACATTGCCACTGCATGTTTGCTGACCTCCGCATGCTGACCATTCCCTGGTGCTTTTCCAAATCCTACATTGCCACTCAATGCCTATCCTAATTCAGACACTGTGATTCACACCACCCCGTGATGTTTTTCTCACTCCTACCAGTGAATGGCCCGTTAGAAACCCTTACAATGAGAACAACTCTGCGATGTTTTTCAGAAACCTATCCTACATTGCCACTGCATATTTCCTGACGTCCCCATGCTGTGTATCCCGTGGTGCCTTTCTCCATCCTACAATGCCACTCAGTGCATATCCTAATTCATACCCTCCGATTCATACCACCCCGTGATGTTTTTCTCACTTCTATAGTGAATGTAATGTTAGAAATCCATACAATGCGCACCACCCCACGATGTTTTTCAGAAACCTATCTTATATTGCCAGTGCATGTTTCCTGACCTCCCCATGCTGACCAGCCCGTGGTGCTTTTCTCCATCCAAGATTGCCACTCACTGAGTATCCTAATTCAGACACTCTGATTCACACCACACCTTGATGTTTTTCTCACTGCTACTAGTGAATGACCTGTTAGAAATCCTTACAATGCACACGAACCCGCGATGTTTTTTGGAAACCTATCCTACATTGCCACCACATGTTTGCTGACATCCCCATGCTGACCGACGCATGGTGCTTTTCTCCAGGCTACATTGCAACAGAAAGCCTATGCTAATTCTGACCCTCCGATTCACACCACCCCGTGATGTTTTTCTCACTCCTTCCAGTGAATGTAATGTTAGAAACCCATACAATGCGAACCTGCCCGCGATGTTTTTCAGAAACCTATCTTACATTGCCCCTGCATGTTTCCTGACCTCCCCATGCTGTCCACCCCTTGGTGCTTTTCTCCATCCTACATTGCCTCTCACTGCCTATCCTTATTCAGACCCTCCGATTCAAACCACCCAGTGATGCTTTTCTCACTCCTACTAGTGAATGTACTGTTAAAAACCCTTACAATGCGAACCACCCCTGATGTTTTTCTCACTCCTACCAGTGAATAGCCTATTAGACATCCTTGCAATGCACGCCAAACCGCGATGTTTTTCAGAAACCTATCCCACATTGCCACTGCATGTTCCCTGACCTCCCCATGCTGACCACCCCATGGTGCTTTTCTCCGTCCTATATTGTAACTCACTGCCTATCCTAATTCAGACACTGCAATTGAAACAACACCGTGATGTTTTTCTCACTCTTACTAGTGAATGTAATGGTAGAAACCCATACAATGCGCACCACTCCGGGATGTTTTTCAGGAACCTATCCTACATTGCCACAGCATGTTTCCTGACCTCACCATGCTGACCACCCCATGGTGCTTTTCTCCATCCTACATTGCCACTGAATGCCTATACTAATTCAGACCTTCCGATTCACACCACCCCGTGACGTGTTGCTCACCCTTACTAGTGAATGTAATGTTACACACCGATATAATGCGCACAACCCCGCGATGTTTTTCAGAAACCTGTCCTACATTGCCACTGCATGTTTCCTGACCTCCCATGCTGAACACACCGTGGTGCTTTTCTCCATCCTAGATGCCACTCCATGACTATCCTAATTCGGACCCTCTGGTTCACACCACCCCGTGATGTCTTTCTAAGTCGTACCAGTGAATGGCCTGTTAGAAACCCTTACAATGCTCACAACCCCGCGATGTTTTTCGGAAACCTATCCTACATGGCCACCGCATGTTTCCTGACCTCCCATGCTGACCGATGCTGGTGCTTTTCTCCAGGCTACATTGCAACAGAGAGCTTATCCTAATTCAGACGCTCCGATTCACACCACCCCGTTATGTTTATCTCACTCCTACCAGTGAATGTAATGTTAGAAACCCATACAATGAGCACCACCCTGCGATGTTTTTCAGAAACCTATCCTACATTGGCATTGCATGTTTCCTGACCTCCCCATGCTGACTACCCCCTGGTGCTTTTCTCCATCCTACATTGCCACTCAATGCCTATCCTAATTCAGACCTTCCAACTCACACCACCCCGTGATGTTTTTCTCACACCTACTAGTGAATGTAATGTTAGAAACCCATACAATGCGCACCACCCCCGATGTTTTTCAGAAACCTATCCTACATTGCCACTGCATGTTCCAGACCTCCAATACTGACCACCCCATGGTGCTTTTCTCCATCCTACATTCCCACTCACACGCTATCCTAATTGAGACCCTCCCATTCACACCACCCCGTGAAGTTTTTCTCACTTTTTCCAGTGAATGTAATGTTAGAAACCCATACAAGGCGCACCACTCAGCGATGTTTTTCAGAAACTTATCCTACATTGCCACTGCATGTTTGCTGACCTTACCATTCTGACTACCCCCTGGTGCTTTTCTCCTTCCCACATTGCCACTAACTGCCTATCCTAATTCAAACCCTATGATTCACACCACCACGTGATACTTTTCTCACTCCTACCAGTGAATGGCCTGTTACAAACCCTTACAATGCGAACCAACCTGGATGATTTTCAGAAACCTATCCTATATTGCTACTGCTTGTTTCCTGACCGCCCCATGCTGACCACCCCTTGGTGCTTCTGTCCATCCTAGATTGCCCTCTCTGCCTATCCTATTTCAGACCCTCTGATTAACACCACCCCGTGATGTTTTTCCCACTCCTACTAGTGAATGGCCTCTTAGGAACCCTTACAATGTGCACCACCCCGCGATGTATTTCAGAAACGTATCCTACATAGCCACTGCATGTTTCCTGACCTCCCCATGCTGACCTCCCCATGCTGACCACTCCCTGTTGCTTTTCCCAATCCTACATTGCCACTCAATGCCTATCCTTATTCAGACACTGTGATTCACAGCACCCCGTGATGTTTTTCTCACTCCTACCAGTGAATGGCCGGTTAAAAACCATTAAAATGCGAACAACCCTGCGATGCTTTTCAGAAACCTATCCTACATTGCCACTGCATATTTCCTGACGTTCCCATGCTGTGTACCCCGTGGTGCCTTTCTCCAACCTACAATGCCACTCACTGCATATCCTAATTCATACCCTCCGATTCACACCACCCCGTGATGTTTTTCTCACTCCTACCCGTGAATGTAATGTTAGAAACCAATTCAATGCGAACCACCCAGTGATGTTTTTCAGAAACCTATCCTACATTGCAACGGCATGTTTCCTGACCTCGCCATGCTGTCCACACCGTGGTGCTTTTCTCCAACCTACATTGCCTCTCACTGCCTAACCTAATTCAGACCCTACTATTCAAACCACCCAGTGATGCTTTTCTCACTCCTACTAGTGAATGTAATGTTAGAAATCCTTACAATGCGAACCACCCCTGATGTTTTGCTCACTCCTACCACTGAATAGCCTGTTAGACATCCTTACAATGCACGCTACCCCGCGATGTTTTTCAGAAACCTATCCCACATTGCCACTGCATGTTCCCTGACCTCCCTATGCTGACCACCCCATGGTGCTTTTTTCCGTCCTACATTGTCACTCACTGCCTATCCTAATTCAGACACTGCGATTGAAACCACACCGTGATGTTTTTCTCACTCTTACTAGTGAATGTAATTGTAGAAACCCATACAATGCGCACCACTCCGGGATGTTTTTAAGGAACCTATCCTATATTGCCACAGCATGTTTCCTGACCTCCCCATGCTGACAACCCCGTGGTGCTTTTCTCCATCCTACATTGCCACTGAATGCCTATACTAATTCAGACCCTCCGATTCACACCACCCCGTGACGTTTTGATCACCCTTACTAGTGAAATTAATGTTACACACCGATATAATGCGCACAACCCCGCGATGTTTTTCAGAAACTTGTCCTACATGGCCACTGCATGTTTCCTGACCTCCCCATGCTGACCACCCCGTGGTGCTTTTCTCCATCCTAGATGCCACTCCATGACTATCCTAATTCGGACCCTCTGGTTCACACCACCCCGTGATGTCTTTCTAAGTCCTACTAGTGAATGGCCTGTTAGAAACGCTTGCAATGCGCACAACCCCGCGATGTTTTTCGGAAACCTATCCTACATGGCCACTGCATGTTTACTGATCTCCCATGCTGACCGATGCTCTTGCTTTTCTCCAGGCTACATTGCAACAGAGAGCTTATCCTAATTCAGACGCTCCGATTCACACCACCCCGTTTTGTTTATCTCACTCCTACCAGTGAATGTAATGTTAGAAACCCATACAATGCGCACCACCCTGCGATGTTTTTCAGAAACCTACCCTACATTGTCATTGCATGTTTCCTGACCTCCCCATGCTGACTACCCCCTGGTGCTTTTCTCCATCCTACAATGCCACTCAATGCCTATCCTAATTCAGACCTTCCGACTCACACCACCCCGTGATGTTTTTCTCACTCCTACTAGTGAATGTAATGTTAGAAACCCAACAATGCGCACCACCCCCGATGTTTTGCAGAAACCTATCCTACATTGCCACAGCATGTTCCAGACCTCCAATGCTGACCACCCCCGGTTGCTTTGCTCAATCCTACATTACCACTCACTGCCTATCCTAATTCAGACCCTCCGATTCACAGCACCCCGTCATGTTTTTCTCACTACTACAAGTGAATGAAATATTACACACCCATACAATGTGCACCACCCTGTGATATTTTTCAGAAACCTATCCTACATTGCCACTGCATATTTCCTGACTTCCCCATGCTGTCCACCCCGTGGTGCCTTTCTCCATCCTATAATGCCACTCACGGCACATCCTAATTCATACCCTCTGAATCACACCACCCCGTGATGTTTTTCTCACTCCTGCTAGTGAATGTAATGTTAGAAACCCATACAATGCGCACCACCCCGCGATGTTTTTCAGAAACCTATCCTATATTGCCACTGCATGTTTCCTGACCTCCCCATGCTGACCAGCCCGTGGTGCTTTTCTCAATCCTAGATTGCCACTCACTGAGTATCCTAATTCAGACACTCTGATTCACACCACACCTTGATGTTTTTCTCACTGCTACTAGAGAATGGCCTGTTAGAAATTCTTACAATGCACACGAACCCGCGATGTTTTTTGGAAACCTATCCTACATTGCCACCACATGTTTCCTGACCTCCCCATCCTGACCGACGCGTGGTGCTTTTCTCCAGGCTACATTGCAACAGAAAGCCTATCCTAATTCAGACCCTCCAATTCACACCACCCTGTGATGTTTTTCTAACTCCTACCAGTGAATGTAATGTTAGAAACCCATACAATGCGAACCACCCCGCGATGTTTTTCAGAAACCTATCCTACATTGCCACTGCATGTTTCCTGCCCTCCCCATGCTGTCCACCTCGTGGTGCTTTTCTCCATCCTACTAGTGAATGAAATGTTAGAAACCCTTACAATGCGAACGACCCCTGATGTTTTTCTCACTCCTACCAGTGAATAGCCTGTTAGACATCCTTACAATGCACGCCACTCCGCGATGTTTTTCAGAAACCTATCCCACATTGCCACTGCATGTTCCCTGACCTCCCCATGCTGACCACCCCATGGTGCTTTTCTCTGTCCTACATTGTCACTCACTGCCTATCCTAATTCAGACACTGCGATTGAAACAACACCGTGATGTTTTTCTCACTCTTACTAGTGAATGTAATGGTAGAAACCCATACAATGCGCACCACTCCGGGATGTTTTTCAGGAACCTATCCTATATTGCCACAGCATGTTTGCGGACCTCACCATGCTGACCACCCCATGGTGCTTTTCTCGAACCTACATTGCCACTGAATGCCTATACTAATTCAGACCCTCCAATTCACACCACCCCGTGACGTTTTTCTCACCCTTACTAGTGAATGTAATGTTACACACCGATATAATGTGCACAACTCCGCGATGTTTTTCAGAAACCTGTCCTACATGGCCACTGCATGTTTCCTGACCTCACCATGCTGACCACCCCGTGGTGCTTTTTTCCATTCTAGATGCCACTCCATGAGTATCCTTATTCGGACCCTCTGGTTCACACCACCCCGTGATGTCTTTCTAACACCTACTAGTGAATGGCCTGTTAGAAACCCTTACAATGCAAACCACCCCGCGATGTTTTTCGGAAACCTATCCTACATGGCCACCGCATGTTTCCTGACCTCCCATGCTACCTGATGCTGGTGCTTTTCTCCAGGCTACATTGCAACAGAAAGCCTATACTAATTCATACGCTCCAATTCACACCACCCCGTTATGTTTATCTCACTCCTACCAGTGAATGTAATGTTAGAAACCCATACAATGTGCACCACCCTGCGATGTTTTTCAGAAACCTATCCTATATTGCCATTGCATGTTTCCTGACCTCCCCATGCTGACCACCTCCTGGGGCTTTTCTCCATCCTCCGTTGCCGCTCAATTCGTATCCTAATTCAGACCCTCCGATTCACACCACCCCGTGATGTTTTTCTCACTCCTACTAGTGAATGTAATGTTAGAAACCCATACAATGCGCAACACACCCTATGTTTTTCAGAAACGTATCCTACATTGCCACTGCATGTTCCAGACTTCCCATGCTGACCACCCCCATGTGCTTTGCTCCATCCTACATTTCCACTCACTGCCTATCCTATTTCAGACCCTCCAATTCACAGCACCCCGTCATGTTTTTCTCACTCCTAAAAGTGAATGAAATGTTACACACCCATACAATGTGCACCACCCTGTGATATTTTTCAGAAACCTATTCTACATTGCCACTGCATGTTTCCTGACCTTCCCATGCTGACCACCCCATGGTGCTTCTCTCCATCCTACATTGCCAATCACAGCCTATCCTAATTCAGAACATCCCATTCACACCACCCCGTGATGTTTTTCTCACTCGTACTAGTGCATGGCCTGTGAGAAAACCTTACAATGTGCACCACCCCGTGATGTTTTTCAGAAACCTATCCAACATTGCCACTGCATGTTTCCGGACCTCCCCATGCTGCCCACCCCGTGGTGCTTTTCTCCATGCTATATTGCCACTCACTGCCTATCCTAATTCAGCCCCTCCGATTCAAACCACTCCGTGATGCTTTTCTCACTCCTACTAGTGAATGTAATGTTAGAAACCCTTACAATGCGAACGACCCCTGATGTTTTTCTCACTCCTAACAGTGAATAGCCTGTTAGACATCCTTACAATGCGCACCACCCCGCCATGTTTTTCAGAAACCTATCCTACATTGCCACTCTATGTTTCCTGACCTCCCCATGCTGACCACTCCCTGGTGCTTTTCCCAATCCTACATTGCCACTCAATGCCTATCCTAATTCAGATACTGTTATTCACACCACCCGGTGATGTTTTTCTCACTCCTACCAGTGAATGGCCTTTTAGAAACCCTTAGAATGCGAGCAACCCTGCGATGTTTTTCAGAAACCTATCCTATATTTCCACTGCATATTTCCTGACGTCCCCATGCTGTCCACCCCGTGGTGCCTTTCTCCATCCTATAAAGCCACTCACGGCACATCCTAATTCATACCCTCCGATTCACACCACCCCGTGATGTTTTTCTCATTCCTACTAGTGAATGTAATGTTAGAAACCCATACAATGCGCTCCACCCCGCGATGTTTTTCAGAAACCTATACTATATTGTCACTGCATGTTTCCTGACCTCCCCATGCTGACCAGCCTGTGGTGCTTTTCTCCATCCTAGATTGCCACTCACTGAGTATCCTAATTCAGACACTCTGATTCATACCACACCTTGATGTTTTTCTCACTGCTACTAGTGAATGGCCTGTTAGAAATTCTTACAATGCTCACGAAACCGCGATGTTTTTTGGAAACCTATCCTACATTGCCACCACATGTTTCCTGATCTCGCCATGCTGACCGACGCGTGGAGCTTTTCTCCAGGCTACATTGCAACAGAAAGCCTATTCTAATTCAGACCCTCCAATTCACACCACCCTGTGATGTTTTTCTAACTCCTACCAGTGAATGTAATGTTAGAAAACCATAGAATGCGAACCACCCCGCGATGTTTTTCAGAAACCTATCCCACATTGCTACTGCATGTTCCCTGACCTCCCCATGCTGACCAACCCATGGTGCTTTTCTCCGTCCTACATTGTCACTCACTGCCTATCCTAATTCAGACACTCCTATTGAAACCACCCCGTGATGTTTTTCTCACTGTTACTAGTGATTGTAATGGTAGAAACCCATACAATGCGCACCACTCCATGATGTTTTTCAGGAACCTATCCTACATTGCCACAACATGTTTCCTGACCTCCCCATGCTGACCAACCCATGGTGCTTTTCTCGATCCTACATTGCCACTGAATGCCTATACTAATTCAGACCCTCCGATTCACACCACCCCATGACGTTTTTCTCACCGTTACTAGTGAATGTAATGTTACACAACGATATAATGCGCACAACCCCGCGATGTTTTTCAGAAACCTGTGCTACATGGCCATTGCATGTTTCCTTACCTTACCATGCTGACCACCCCATGGTGCTTTTCTCCATCCTACATTGCCAATCACAGCCTATCCTAATTCAGAACATCCCATTTAAACCAGCCTGTGATGTTTTTCTTACTCGTACTAGTGCATGGCCTGTGAGAAAACCTTACAATGTGCACCACCCCGTGATGTTTTTCAGAAACCTATCCAACATTGCCACTGCATGTTTGCTGACCTTACCATGCTGACTACCCCCTGGTGCTTTTCTCCTTCCTACATTGCCACTAACTGCCTATCCTAATTCAAACCCTATGATTCACACCACCACGTGATATTTTTCTCACTCCTACCAGTGAATGGCCTGTTACAAGCCCTTACAATGCGAACCAACCCACGATGTTTTTCAGAAAACTTTCCTACATGGCCACTGCATGTTCCCTGACCTCCCCATGCTGACCACACCGCGGTGCTTTTCTCCATCCTACATTGCCACTCACTGCCTATCCTAATTCAGACCCACCTATTCACACCACCCCGTGACGTTTTTCTCACTCCTACTAGTGAATGTAATGTAACACACACCCATAAAATGCGCACCACCCCGCGATGTTTTTCAGAAACCTATCCTACATTGCCACTGCATGTTCCCTGACCTCCCCATGCTGACCACCCCGCGGTGCTTTTCTCCATCCTACATTGCCACTCACTGCCTATCCTAATTCAGACCCTCCGATTCACACCACCCCGTGATGTTTTTCTCACTCCTACTAGTGAATGTAATGTAACAAACACACATAGAATGCGCACCAGCCCGCGATGTTTTTCAGAAACCTATCCTACATTGCCAATGCATGTTCCCTGACCTCCCCATCCTGACCACCCCACGGTGCTTTTCTCCATCCTACATTGCCACTCACTGCCTATCCTAATTCAGACCCTCCGATTCACACCACCCCGTGATGTTTTTCTCACTCCTACTAGTGAATGTAATGTAACACACACCCATACAATGTGCCCCACCCCGTGATGTTTTTCAGAAAACTATCCTACATTGCCACTGCATGTTCTCTGACCTCCCCATGCTGACCACCCCGTGGTGCTTTTCTCCATCCTACATTGCCACTCACTGACTATCCTAATTCAGACCCTCCAATTCACACCACCCCGTGATGTTTTTGTCACTCCTACTAGTGAATGTAATGTAACACACACCCATACAATGCGCACCACCCCGTGATGTATTTCTCACTCCTACTATTGAATGTAATGTAACACACACCCATACAAGGCGCACAACCCCGCGAAGTTTTTCAGAAACCTATCCTACATTGCCACTGCATGTGCCCTGACCTCCCCATGCTGACCACCCCGCGGTGCTTTTCTCCATCCTACATTGCCACTCACTGCCTATCCTTATTCAGACCCTCAGATTGACAGCACACCGAGATGTTTTTCTCACTCCTACTAGTGAATGTAGTGTAACACACACCCATACAATGTGCACAACCCAGTGATGTTTTTCTCACTCCTACTAGTGAATGTAATGTAACACACACCCATACAATGCGCACCACCCCGCGATGTTTTTCAGAAACCTATCCTACATTGCCACTGCATGTTCCCTGACCTCCCCATGCTGACCACCCCGCGGTGCTTTTCTCCATCTTCCATTGCCACTCACTGCCTATCCTAATTCAGACACTCCGATTCACACCACCCCATGATGTTTTTCTCACTCCTACTAGTGAATGTAATGTAACACACAACCATACAATGCGCACCACCTCGTGATGTTTTTCTCACTCCTACTAGTTAATGTAATGTAACAAACACCCATACAATGCGCACCACCCCGTGATGTTTTTCTCACTCCTAATAGTGAATGTAATGTAACACACACCCATACAATGCGCACCACCCCGCGATGTTTTTCAGAAACCTATCCTACATTGCCACTGCATGTTCCCTGACCTCCGAATGCTGACCACCCCGCGGTGCTTTTCTCCATCCTACATTGCCACTCACTGCCTATCCTAATTCAGACCCTCCGATTCACACCACTCCGTGATGTTTTTCTCACTCCTACTAGTGAATGTAATGTAACACACACCCATAAAATGCGAGCCACCCCGTGATGATTTTCTCACTCCTACCTTTTGAATGTAATGTAACACACACCCATACAATGCGCAACACCCCGTGAGGTTTTTCTCACTCTACTAGTTAATGCAATGTAACACACACCCATACAATGCACACCACCCCGCGATGTTTTTCAGAAACTTATGCTACATTGCCACTGCATGTTCCCTGACCTCCCCATGCTGACCACCCCGCGGTGCTTTTCTCCATCCTACATTGCCACTCACTGCCTATCCTAATTCAGACCCTCCTATTCACACCACTCCGTGATGTTTTTCTCACTCCTACTAGTGAATGTAATGTAACACACACCCATAAAATGCGAGCCACCCCGTGATGATTTTCTCACTCCTACCTTTTGAATGTAATGTAACACACACCCATACAATGCGCAACACCCCGTGAGGTTTTTCTCACTCTACTAGTTAATGCAATGTAACACACACCCATACAATGCACACCACCCCGCGATGTTTTTCAGAAATCCATCCTACATTGCCACTGCATGTTCCCTGACCTCCCCATGCTGACCACACCGCGGTGCTTTTCTCCATCCTACATTGCCACTCACTGCGTATCCTAATTCAGACACTCCGATTCACACCACCCCGTGATGTTTTTCTCACTCCTAATAGTGAATGTAAAGTAACACACACCCATACAATGTGCACCACCCCGCCATATTTTTCAGAAACCTATCCTACATTGCCACTGCATGTTCCCTGACCTCCCCATGCTGACCACCCCGCGGTGCTTTTCTCCATCCTACATTGCCACTCACTGCCTATCCTAATTCAGATCCTCCGATTCACACCACCTCGTGATGTTTTTCTCACTCCTACTAGTGAATGTAATGTAACACACACCCATACAATGCGCACCACCCCGTGATGTTTTTCTCACTCCTACTAGTGAATGTAATGTAACACACACCCATACAATTCGCACCACCCCGCGATGTTTTTCAGAAACCTATCCTACATTACCACTGCATGTTCCCTGACCTCCCCATGCTGACCACCCCGCGGTGCTTTTCTCCATCCTACATTGCCACTCACTGCCTATCCTAATTCAGATCCTCCGATTCACACCACCCCGTGATGTTTTTCTCACTCCTACTAGTGAATGTAATGTAACACACACCCATACAATGCCCACCACCCCGTGATGTTTTTATCCCTCCTACTAGTGAATGTAATGTAACACACACCCATACAATGCGCACCACCCCGCGATGTTTTTCAGAAACCTATCCTACATTGCCACAGCATGTTCCCTGAACTGACCATGCTGACCACCCCACGGTGCTTTTCTCCATCCTACATTGCCATTCGCTGCCTATCCTAATTCAGACCCTCCGATTCACAACACCCCGTGATGTTTTTCTCACTCCTACTCTTGAATGTAATGTAACACACACCCATACAATGCGCACCACCCCATGATGTTTTTGTCACTCGTACTAGTGAATGTAATGTAACACACACCCATACAATGCGCACCACCCCGCGAAGTCTTTCTCACTCCTTCTATTGAATGTAATGTAACACACACCCATACAATGCGCACCACCCCGCGATGTTTTTCTCACTCCTACAAGTGAATGTAATGAAACACACACCCATACAATGCGCACCACCCCGTGATGTTTTTCTCACTCCTACTAGTGAATGTAATGTAATACACACCCATACAATGCGCACCACCCCGCGATGTTTTTCAGAAAGCTATCCTACATTGCCACTGCATGTTCCCTGACCTCCCCATGCTGACAACCCGGCGTGCTTTTCTCCATCCTACATTGCCACTCACGGCATATCCTAATTCAGACCCTCCGATTCACACCACCCCGTGATGTTTTTCTCACTCCTACTAGTGAATGTAATGTAACACACACCCATACAATGCGAGCCACCCCGTGATGATTTTCTCACTCCTACTAGTGAATGTAATGTAACACACACCCATACAATGCGCACCACCCCGTGAGGTTTTTCTCACTCTACTAGTTAATGTAATGTAACACATACCCATACAATGCACACCACCCCGCGATGTTTTTCAGAAACCTATCCTACATTGCCACTGCATGTTCCCTGACTTCCCCATGCTGACCACACCGCGGTGCTTTTCTCCATCCTACATTGCCACTCACGGCATATCCTAATTCAGACCCTCCGATTCACACCACCCCGTGATGTTTTTGTCAATCCTACTAGTGAATGTACTGTAACACACACCCATACAATGTGCACCACCCCGCCATATTTTTCAGAAACCTATCCTACATTGCCACTGCATGTTCCCTGACCTCCCCATGCTGACCACCCCGCGGTGCTTTTCTCCATCCTACATTGCCACTCACTGCCTATCCTAATACAGACTCTCCGATTCACACAACCCCGTGTTGTTTTTCTCACTGGTACTAGTGAATGTAGTGTAACACACACCCATACAATGCGCACCACCCCGGGATGTTTTTCTCACTCCTACTAGTGAATGTAATGTAACACACACCCATACAATGCGCACCACACCGCGATGTTTTTAAGAAACCTATCCTACATTGCCACTGCATGTTCCCTGACCTCCCCATGCTGACCACCCCGCGGTGCTTTTCTCCATCCTACATTGCCACTCACTGCCTATCCTAATTCAGACCCTCCGATTCACATCACCCCGTGATGTTTTTCTCACTCCTACTAGTGAATGTAATGTAACACACACCCATACAATGCGCACCACCCCGTGAGGTTTTTCAGAAACCTATCCTACATTGCCACTGCATGTTCCCTGACCTCCCCATGCTGACCACCCCGCGGTGCTTTTCTCCATCCTACATTGCCACTCACTGCCTATCCTAATTCAGACCCTCCGATTCACACCACCCCGTGATGTTTTTCTCACTCCTACTAGTGAATGTAATGTGACAAACACACATAGAATGCGCACCACCCCGCGATGTTTTTCAGAAACCTATCCTACATTGCCACTGCATGTTCCCTGACCTCCCCATGCTGACCACCCCGCGGTGCTTTTCAACATCCTACATTGCCACTCACTGCCTATCCTAATTCAGACCCTCCGATTCACACCACCCCGTGATGTTTTTCTCACTCCTACTAGTGAATGTAATGTAACACACACCCATACAATGCGCCCCACCCCGTGATGTTTTTCAGAAAACTATCCTACATTGCCACTGCATGTTCTCTGACCTCCCCATGCTGACCACCCTGCGGTGCTTTTCTCCATCCTACATTGCCACTCACTGACTATCCTAATTCAGACACTCCAATTCACACCATCCCGTGATGTTTTTGTCACTCCTTCTTGTGAATGTAGTGTAACACACACCCATACAATGCGCACCACCTCGTGATGTTTTTCTCACTCCTACTAGTGAATGTAATGTAACACACACCCATACAATGCGCACCACCCCGTGATGTTTTTCTCACTCCTACTAGTGAATGTAATATAACACACACCCATACAATGCGCACCACCCCGCGATGTTTTTCAGAAACCTATCCTACATTGCCACTGCATGTTCCCTGACCTCCCCATGCTGACCACACCGCGGTGCTTTGCTCCATCCTACATTGCCACTCACTGCCTATCCTAATTCAGACCCTCCTATTCACACCACCCCGTGACGTTTTTCTCACTCCTACTAGTGAATGTAATGTAACACACACCCATACAATGCGTACCACCCCGCGATGTTTTTCAGAAACCTATCCTACATTGCCACTGCATGTTCCCTGACCTCCCCATGCTGACCAACCCGCAGGGTGCTTTTCTCCATCCTACATTGCCACTCACTGCCTATCCTAATTCAGACCCTCCGATTCACACCACCCCGTGATGTTTTTCTCACTCCTACTAGTGAATGTAATGTAACAAACACCCATACAATGCCCACCACCCCGTGATGCTTTTATCCCTCCTACTAGTGAATGTAATGTAACACACACCCATACAATGCACACCACCCCGCGATGTTTTTCAGAAACCTATCCTACATTGCCACTGCTTGTTCCCTGACCCCTCCATGCTGACCACCCCGCGGTGCTTTTCTCCATCCTACATTGCCATTCGCTGCCTATCCTAATTCAGACCCTCTGATTCACACCACCCCGTGATGTTTTTCTCACTCCTACTCTTGAATGTAATGTAACACACACCCATACAATGCGCACCACCCCGTGATGTTTTTGTCACTCGTACTAGTGAATGTAATGTAACACACACCCATACAATGCGCACCACCCCGCGAAGTTTTTCTCACTCCTTCTATTGAATGTAATGTAACACACCCATACAATGCGCACCACCCCGCGATGTTTTTCTCCTTCCTACAAGTGAATGTAATGTAACACACACCCATACAATGCGCACCACCCCGTGATGTTTTTCTCACTCCTACTAGAGAATGTAATGTGACAAACACACATAGAATGCGCACCACCCCGCGATGTTTTTCAGAAAACTATCCTACATTGCCACTGCATGTTCTCTGACCTCCCCATGCTGACCACCCCGTGGTGCTTTTCTCCATCCTACATTGCCACTCACTGACTATCCTAATTCAGACCCTCCAATTCACACCACCCCGTGATGTTTTTGTCACTCCTACTAGTGAATGTAATGTAACACACACCCATACAATGCGCACCACCCCGTGATGTATTTCTCACTCCTACTATTGAATGTAATGTAACACACACCCATACAAGGCGCACAACCCCGCGAAGTTTTTCAGAAACCTATCCTACATTGCCACTGCATGTGCCCTGACCTCCCCATGCTGACCACCCCGCGGTGCTTTTCTCCATCCTACATTGCCACTCACTGCCTATCCTTATTCAGACCCTCAGATTGACAGCACCCCGAGATGTTTTTCTCACTCCTACTAGTGAATGTAGTGTAACACACACCCATACAATGTGCACAACCCCGTGATGTTTTTCTCACTCCTACTAGTGAATGTAATGTAACACACACCCATACAATGCGCACCACCCCGCGATGTTTTTCAGAAACCTATCCTACATTGCCACTGCATGTTCCCTGACCTCCCCATGCTGACCACCCCGCGGTGCTTTTCTCCATCTTCCATTGCCACTCACTGCCTATCCTAATTCAGACACTCCGATTCACACCACCCCGTGATGTTTTTCTCACTCCTACTAGTGAATGTAATGTAACACACACCCATACAATGCGCACCACCTCGTGATGTATTTCTCACTCCTACTAGTGAATGTAATGTAACAAACACCCATACAATGCGCACCACCCCGTGATGTTTTTCTCACTCCTACTAGTGAATGTAATGTAACACACACCCATACAATGCGCACCACCCCGCGATGTTTTTCAGAAACCTATCCTACATTGCCACTGCATGTTCCCTGACCTCCGAATGCTGACCACCCCGCGGTGCTTTTCTCCATCCTACATTGCCACTCACTGCCTATCCTAATTCAGACCGTCCGATTCACATCACCCCGTGATGTTTTTCTCACTCCTACTAGTGAATGTAATGTAACACACACCCATACAATGCGAGCCACCCCCTGATGATTTTCTCACTCCTACCTTTTGAATGTAATGTAACACACACCCATACAATGCTCAACACCCCGTGAGGTTTTTCTCACTCTACTAGTTAATGCAATGTTACACACACCCATACAATGCACACCACCCCGCGATGTTTTTCAGAAATCCATCCTACATTGCCACTGCATGTTCCCTGACCTCCCCATGCTGACCACACCGCGGTGCTTTTCTCCATCCTACATTGCCACTCACTGCGTATCCCAATTCAGACACTCCGATTCACACCACCCCGTGATGTTTTTCTCACTCCTAATAGTGAATGTAAAGTAACACACACCCATACAATGCGCACCACCCCGCCATATTTTTCAGAAACCTATCCTACATTGCCACTGCATGTTCCCTAACCTCCCCATGCTGACCACCCCGCGGTGCTTTTCTCCATCCTACATTGCCACTCACTGCCTATCCTAATTCAGATCCTCCGATTCACACCACCTCGTGATGTTTTTCTCACTCCTACTAGTGAATGTAATGTAACACACACCCATACAATGCGCACCACCCCGTGATGTTTTTCTCACTCCTACTAGTGAATGTAATGTAACACACACCCATACAATTCGCACCACCCCGCGATGTTTTTCAGAAACCTATCCTACATTGCCACTGCATGTTCCCTGACCTCCCCATGCTGACCACCCCGCGGTGCTTTTCTCCATCCTACATTGCCACTCACTGCCTATCCTAATTCAGATCCTCCGATTCACACCACCCCGTGATGTTTTTCTCACTCCTACTAGTGAATATAATGTAACACACACCCATACAATGCCCACCACCCCATGATGTTTTTATCCCTCCTACTAGTGAATGTAATGTAACACACACCCATACAATGCGCACCACCCCGCGATGTTTTTCAGAAACCTATCCTACATTGCCACAGCATGTTCCCTGAACTGACCATGCTGACCACCCCGCGGTGCTTTTCTCCATCCTACATTGCCATTCGCTGCCTATCCTAATTCAGACCCTCCGATTCACAACACCCCGTGATGTTTTTCTCACTCCTACTCTTGAATGTAATGTAACACACACCCATACAATGCGCACCACCCCATGATGTTTTTGTCACTCGTACTAGTGAATGTAATGTAACACACACCCATACAATGCGCACCACCCCGCGAAGTTTTTCTCACTCCTTCTATTGAATGTAATGTAACACACACCCATACAATGCGCACCACCCCGCGATGTTTTTCTCACTCCTACAAGTGAATGTAATGAAACACACACCCATACAATGCGCACCACCCCGTGATGTTTTTCTCACTCCTACTAGTGAATGTAATGTAATACACACCCATACAATGCGCACCACCCCGCGATGTTTTTCAGAAAGCTATCCTACATTGCCACAGCAAGTACCCTGACCTCCCCATACTGACAACCCGGCGTGCTTTTCTCCATCCTACATTGCCACTCACGGCATATCCTAATTCAGACCCTCCGATTCACACCACCCCGTGATGTTTTTCTCACTCCTACTAGTGAATGTAATGTAACACACACCCATACAATGCGAGCCACCCCGTGATGATTTTCTCACTCCTACTAGTGAATGTAATGTAACACACACCCATACAATGCGCACCACCCCGTGAGGTTTTTCTCACTCTACTAGTTAATGTAATGTAACACATACCCATACAATGCACACCACCCCGCGATGTTTTTCAGAAACCTATCCTACATTGCCACTGCATGTTCCCTGACTTCCCCATGCTGACCACACCGCGGTGCTTTTCTCCATCCTACATTGCCACTCACGGCATATCCTAATTCAGACCCTCCGATTCACACCACCCCGTGATGTTTTTCTCAATCCTACTAGTGAATGTACTGTAACACACACCCATACAATGTGCACCACCCCGCCATATTTTTCAGAAACCTATCCTACATTGCCACTGCATGTTCCCTGACCTCCCCATGCTGACCACCCCGCGGTGCTTTTCTCCATCCTACATTGCCACTCACTGCCTATCCTAATACAGACTCTCCGATTCACACAACCCCGTGTTGTTTTTCTCACTGGTACTAGTGAATGTAGTGTAACACACACCCATACAATGCGCACCACCCCGGGATGTTTTTCTCACTCCTACTAGTGAATGTAATGTAACACACACCCATACAATGCGCACCACACCGCGATGTTTTTAAGAAACCTATCCTACATTGCCACTGCATGTTCCCTGACCTCCCCATGCTGACCACTCCGCGGTGCTTTTCTCCATCCTACATTGCCACTCACTGCCTATCCTAATTCAGACCCTCCGATTCACATCACCCCGTGATGTTTTTCTCACTCCTACTAGTGAATGTAATGTAACACACACCCATACAATGCGCACCACCCCGTGAGGTTTTTCAGAAACCTATCCTACATTGCCACTGCATGTTCCCTGACCTCCCCATGCTGACCACCCCGCGGTGCTTTTCTCCATCCTACATTGCCACTCACTGCCTATCCTAATTCAGACCCTCCGATTCACACCACCCCGTGATGTTTTTCTCACTCCTACTAGTGAATGTAATGTGACAAACACACATAGAATGCGCACCACCCCGCGATGTTTTTCAGAAACCTATCCTATATTGCCACTGCATGTTCCCTGACCTCCCCATGCTGACCACCCCGCGGTGCTTTTCAACATCCTACATTGCCACTCACTGCCTATCCTAATTCAGACCCTCCGATTCACACCACCCCGTGATGTTTTTCTCACTCCTACTAGTGAATGTAATGTAACACACACCCATACAATGCGCCCCACCCCGTGATGTTTTTCAGAAAACTATGCTACATTGCCACTGCATGTTCTCTGACCTCCCCATGCTGACCACCCCGCGGTGCTTTTCTCCATCCTACATTGCCACTCACTGACTATCCTAATTCAGACACTCCAATTCACACCATCCCGTGATGTTTTTGTCACTCCTTCTTGTGAATGTAATGTAACACACACCCATACAATGCGCACCACCTCGTGATGTTTTTCTCACTCCTACTAGTGAATGTAATGTAACACACACCCATACAATGCGCACCACCCCGTGATGTTTTTCTCACTCCTATTTGTGAATGTAATATAACACACACCCATACAATGCGCACCACCCCGCGATGTTTTTCAGAAACCTATCCTACATTGCCACTGCATGTTCCCTGACCTCCCCATGCTGACCACACCGCGGTGCTTTGCTCCATCCTACATTGCCACTCACTGCCTATCCTAATTCAGACCCTCCTATTCACACCACCCCGTGACGTTTTTCTCACTCCTACTAGTGCATGTAATGTAACACACACCCATACAATGCGTACCACCCCGCGATGTTTTTCAGAAACCTATCCTACATTGCCACTGCATGTTCCCTGACCTCCCCATGCTGACCAACCCGCAGGGTGCTTTTCTCCATCCTACATTGCCACTCACTGCCTATCCTAATTCAGACCCTCCGATTCACACCACCCCGTGATGTTTTTCTCACTCCTACTAGTGAATGTAATGTAACAAACACCCATACAATGCCCACCACCCCGTGATGTTTTTATCCCTCCTACTAGTGAATGTAATGTAACACACACCCATACAATGCACACCACCCCGCGATGTTTTTCAGAAACCTATCCTACATTGCCACTGCTTGTTCCCTGACCTCTCCATGCTGACCACCCCGCGGTGCTTTTCTCCATCCTACATTGCCATTCGCTGCCTATCCTAATTCAGACCCTCTGATTCACACCACCCCGGGATGTTTTTCTCACTCCTACTCTTGAATGTAATGTAACACACACCCATACAATGCGCACGACCCCGTGATGTTTTTGTCACTCGTACTAGTGAATGTACTGTAACACACACCCATACAATGTGCACCACCCCGCCATATTTTTCAGAAACCTATCCTACATTGCCACTGCATGTTCCCTGACCTCCCCATGCTGACCACCCCGCGGTGCTTTTCTCCATCCTACATTGCCACTCACTGCCTATCCTAATACAGACTCTCCGATTCACACAACCCCGTGTTGTTTTTCTCACTGGTACTAGTGAATGTAGTGTAACACACACCCATACAATGCGCACCACCCCGGGATGTTTTTCTCACTCCTACTAGTGAATGTAATGTAACACACACCCATACAATGCGCACCACACCGCGATGTTTTTAAGAAACCTATCCTACATTGCCACTGCATGTTCCCTGACCTCCCCATGCTGACCACTCCGCGGTGCTTTTCTCCATCCTACATTGCCACTCACTGCCTATCCTAATTCAGACCCTCCGATTCACATCACCCCGTGATGTTTTTCTCACTCCTACTAGTGAATGTAATGTAACACACACCCATACAATGCGCACCACCCCGTGAGGTTTTTCAGAAACCTATCCTACATTGCCACTGCATGTTCCCTGACCTCCCCATGCTGACCACCCCGCGGTGCTTTTCTCCATCCTACATTGCCACTCACTGCCTATCCTAATTCAGACCCTCCGATTCACACCACCCCGTGATGTTTTTCTCACTCCTACTAGTGAATGTAATGTGACAAACACACATAGAATGCGCACCACCCCGCGATGTTTTTCAGAAACCTATCCTATATTGCCACTGCATGTTCCCTGACCTCCCCATGCTGACCACCCCGCGGTGCTTTTCAACATCCTACATTGCCACTCACTGCCTATCCTAATTCAGACCCTCCGATTCACACCACCCCGTGATGTTTTTCTCACTCCTACTAGTGAATGTAATGTAACACACACCCATACAATGCGCCCCACCCCGTGATGTTTTTCAGAAAACTATGCTACATTGCCACTGCATGTTCTCTGACCTCCCCATGCTGACCACCCCGCGGTGCTTTTCTCCATCCTACATTGCCACTCACTGACTATCCTAATTCAGACACTCCAATTCACACCATCCCGTGATGTTTTTGTCACTCCTTCTTGTGAATGTAATGTAACACACACCCATACAATGCGCACCACCTCGTGATGTTTTTCTCACTCCTACTAGTGAATGTAATGTAACACACACCCATACAATGCGCACCACCCCGTGATGTTTTTCTCACTCCTATTTGTGAATGTAATATAACACACACCCATACAATGCGCACCACCCCGCGATGTTTTTCAGAAACCTATCCTACATTGCCACTGCATGTTCCCTGACCTCCCCATGCTGACCACACCGCGGTGCTTTGCTCCATCCTACATTGCCACTCACTGCCTATCCTAATTCAGACCCTCCTATTCACACCACCCCGTGACGTTTTTCTCACTCCTACTAGTGCATGTAATGTAACACACACCCATACAATGCGTACCACCCCGCGATGTTTTTCAGAAACCTATCCTACATTGCCACTGCATGTTCCCTGACCTCCCCATGCTGACCAACCCGCAGGGTGCTTTTCTCCATCCTACATTGCCACTCACTGCCTATCCTAATTCAGACCCTCCGATTCACACCACCCCGTGATGTTTTTCTCACTCCTACTAGTGAATGTAATGTAACAAACACCCATACAATGCCCACCACCCCGTGATGTTTTTATCCCTCCTACTAGTGAATGTAATGTAACACACACCCATACAATGCACACCACCCCGCGATGTTTTTCAGAAACCTATCCTACATTGCCACTGCTTGTTCCCTGACCTCTCCATGCTGACCACCCCGCGGTGCTTTTCTCCATCCTACATTGCCATTCGCTGCCTATCCTAATTCAGACCCTCTGATTCACACCACCCCGGGATGTTTTTCTCACTCCTACTCTTGAATGTAATGTAACACACACCCATACAATGCGCACCACCCCGTGATGTTTTTGTCACTCGTACTAGTGAATGTAATGTAACACACACCCATACAATGCGCACCACCCCGCGAAGTTTTTCTCACTCCTTCTATTGAATGTAATGTAACACACACCCATACAATGCGCACCACCCCGCGATGTTTTTCTCCTTCCTACAAGTGAATGTAATGTAACACACACCCATACAATGCGCACCACCCCGTGATGTTTTTCTCACTCCTACTAGTGAATGTAATGTGACAAACACACATAGAATGCGCACCACCCCGCGATGTTTTTCAGAAACCTATCCTACATTGCCACTGCATGTTCCCTGACCTCCCCATACTGACAACCCGGCGTGCTTTTCTCCATCCTACATTGCCACTCACTGCCTATCCTAATTCAGACCCTAGGATTCACACCACCCCGTGATGTTTTTCTCACTCCTACTAGTGAATGTAATGTAACACACACCCATACAATGCGAGCCAACCCGTGATGATTTTCTCACTCCTACTAGTGAATGTAATGTAACACACACCCATACAATGCGCACCACCCCGTGAGGTTTTTCTCACTCTACTAGTTAATGTAATGTAACACACACCCATACAATGCACACCACCCCGCGATGTTTTTCAGAAACCTATCCTACATTGCCACTGCATGTTCCCTGACCTCCACATGCTGACCACACCGCTGTGCTTTTCTCCATCCTACATTGCCACTCACTGCGTATCCTAATTCAGACCCTCTGATTCACACCACCCCGTGATGTTTTTCTCAATCCTACTAGTGAATGTAATGTAACACACACCCATACAATGTACACCACCCCGCCAAATTTTTCAGAAACCTATCCTACATTGCCACTGCATGTTCCCTGACCTTCCCATGCTGACCACCCCGCGGTGCTTTTCTCCATCCTACATTGCCACTCACTGCCTATCCTAATTCAGATCCTCCGATTCACACCACCCCGTGATGTTTTTCTCACTCCTACTAGTGAATGTAATGTAACACACACCCATACAATGCGCACCACCCCGTGATGTTTTTATCACTCCTACTAGTGAATGTAATGTAACACACACCCATACAATGCGCACCACCCCGCGATGTTTTTCAGAAACCTATCCTACATTGCCACAGCATGTTCCCTGAACTGACCATGCTGACCACCCCGCGGTGCTTTTCTCCATCCTACATTGCCATTCACTGCCTATCCTAATTTAGACCCTCCGATTCACACCACCCCGTGATGTTTTTCTCACTCCTACTAGTGAAAGTAATGTAACAAACACCCATACAATGCACACCACCCCGCGATGTTTTCCAGAAACCTATCCTACATTTCCACTGCATGTTCACTGACCTCCCCATCCTCACCACCCCGCAGTGCTTTTCTCCATCCTACATTGCCACTCACTGCCTAGCCTAATTCAGACCCTCAGATTCACAGCACCCCGTGATGTTTTTCTCACTCCTACAAGTTAATGTAATGTAACACACACCCATACAATGCGCACCACCCCGTGATGTTTTTCTCACTCCTACTATTGAATGTAATGTAACACACACCGATATAATGCGCACCACCCCGTGATGTTTTTCTCACTCCTACTAGTGAATGTAATGTAACACACACCCATACAATGCGCACCACCCCGTGATGTTTTTCTCACTCCTACAAGTGAATGTAATGTAACACACACCCATACAATGCACACCACCCCGCGATGTTTTTTAGAAACCTATCCTACATTGCCACTGCATGTTCCCTGACCTCCCCATGCTGACCACACCGCGGTGCTTTGCTCCATCCTACATTGCCACTCACTGCCTATCCTAATTCAGACCCTCCTATTCACACCACCCCCTGACGTTTTTCTCACTCCTACTAGTGAATGTAATGTAACACACACCCAAACAATGCGCACCACCCCGCGATGTTTTTCAGAAACCTATCCTACATTGCCACTGCATGTTCCTTGACCTCCCCATGCTAACCAACCCGCAGGGTGCTTTTCTCCATCCTACATTGCCACTCACTGCCTATCCTAATTCAGACCCTCCGATTCACACCACCCCGTGATGTTTTTCTCACTCCTACTAGTGAATGTAATGTAACAAACACACATAGAATGCGCATCAGCCCGCGATGTTTTTCAGAAACCTATCCTACATTGCCACTGCATGTTCCCTCACCTCCCCATGCTGACCACCCCACGGTGCTTTTCTCCATCCTACATTGCCACTCACTGCCTATCCTAATTCAGACCCTCCGATTCACACCACCCTGTGATGTTTTTCTCACTCCTACTAGTGAATGTAATGTAACACACACCCATACAATGCGCACCACCCCGTGATGTTTTTCAGAAAACTATCCTCCATTGCCACTGCATGTTGTCTGACCTCCCCATGCTGACCACACCGCGGTGCTTTTCTCCATCCTACATTGCCACTCACTGACTATCCTAATTCAGACCCTCCAATTCACACCACCCCGTGATGTTTTTGTCACTCCTACTAGTGAATGTAATGTAACACACACCCATACAATGCGCACCACCTGGTGATGTTTTTCTCACTCCTACTATTGAATGTAATGTAACACACACCCATACAATGCGCACTACCCTGCGATGTTTTTCAGAAACCTATCCTACATTGCCACTGCATGTGCCCTGACCTCCCCATGCTGACCACCCCGCGGTGCTTTTCTCCATCCTACATTGCCACTCACTGCCTATCCTTATTCAGACCCTCAGATTCACACCACCCGGAGATGTTTTTCTCACTCCTACTAGTGAATGTAATGTAACACACACCCATACAATGCGCACAACCCCGTGATGTTTTTCTCACTCCTACTAGTGAATGTAATGTAACACACACCCATACAATGCGCACCACCCCGCGATGTTTTTCAGAAACCTATCCTACATTGCCACTGCATGTTCCCTGACTTCCGAATGCTGACCACCCCGCGGTGCTTTTCTCCATCCTACATTGCCACTCACTGCCTATCCTAATTCAGACCGTCCGTTTCACATCACCCCGTGAGGTTTTTCTCACTCCTACTAGTGAATGTAATGTAAAACACACCCATACAATGCGCACCACCCCGCGATGTTTTTCAGAAACTTATGCTACATTGCCACTGAATGTTCCCTGACCTCCCCATGCTGACCACCCCGCGGTGCTTTTCTCCATCCTACATTGCCACTCACTGCCTATCCTAATTCAGACCCTCCAATTCACACCCCCCAGTGATGTTTTTCTCACTCCTACTAGTGAATGTAATGTAACACACACCCATACAATGCGCACCACCCCGCGATGTTTTTCAGAAACCTATCCTACTTTGCCACTGCATGTTCCCTGACCTCCCCATGCTGACAACCCGGCGTGCTTTTCTCCATCCTACATTGCCACTCACTGCCTATCCTAATTCAGACCCTCCGATTCACACCACCCCGTGATGTTTTTCTCACTCCTACTAGTGAATGTAATGTAACACACACCCATACAATGCGAGCCACCCCGTGATGATTTTCTCACTCCTACCTTTTGAATGTAATGTAACACACACCCATACAATGCGCACCACCCCGTGAGGTTTTTCTCACTCTACTAGTTAATGCAATGTAACACACACCCATACAATGCACACCACCCCGCGATGTTTTTCAGAAACCTATCCTACATTGCCACTGCATGTTCCCTGACCTCCCCATGCTGACCACACCGCGGTGCTTTTCTCCATCCTACATTGCCACTCACTGCGTATCCTAATTCAGACCCTCCGATTCACACCACCCCGTGATGTTTTTCTCACTCCTACTAGTGAATGTAATGTAACACACACCCATACAATGCGCACCACCCCACCATATTTTTAAAAACCTATCCTACATTGCCACTGCATGTTCCTTGACATCCCCATGCTGACCACCTCGCGGTGCTTTTCTCCATCCTACATTGCCACTCACTGCCTATCCTAATACAGATCCTCCGATTCACACCACCCCGTGATGTTTTTATCACTCCTACTAGTGAATGTAATGTGACAAACACACATAGAATGCGCACCAGCCCGCGATGTTTTTCAGAAACCTATCCTACATTGCCACTGCATGTTCCCTGACCTCCCCATGCTGACCACCCCACGGTGCTTTTCTCCATCCTACATTGCCACTCACTGCCTATCCTAATTCAGACCCTCCGATTCACAACACCCCGTGATGTTTTTCTCACTCCTACTAGTGAATGTAATGTAACACACACCCATACAATGCGCCCCACGCCGTGATGTTTTTCAGAAAACTATCCTACATTGCCACTGCATGTTCTCTGACCTCCCCATGCTGACCACCCCGCGGTGCTTTTCTCCATCCTACATTGCCACTCACTGACTGTCCTAATTCAGACCCTCCAATTCACACCACCCCGTGATGTTTTCGTCACTCCTACTTGTGAATGTAATGTAACACACACCCATACAATGCGCACCACCTCGTGATTTTTTTCTCACACCTACTAGTGAATGTACTGTAACACACACCCATACAATGCGCACCACCTCGTGATGTTTTTCTCACTCCTACTAGTGAATGTAATGTAACACACACCCATACAATGCGCACCACCCCGTGATGTTTTTCTCACTCCTACTAGTGAATGTAATGTAACACACACCCATACAATGCGCACCACCCCGTGATGTTTTTCTCACTCCTACTAGTGAATGTACTGTAACACACACCCATACAATGTGCACCACCCCGCCATATTTTTCAGAAACCTATCCTACATTGCCCCTGCATGTTCCCTGACCTCCCCATGCTGACCACCCCGCGGTGCTTTTCTCCATCCTACATTGCCACTCACTGCCTATCCTAATACAGACTCTCTGATTCACACAACCCCGTGTTGTTTTTCTCACTGGTACTAGTGAATGTAGTGTAACACACACCCATACAATGCGCACCACCCCGGGATGTTTTTCTCACTCCTACTAGTGAATGTAATGTAACACACACCCATACAATGCGCACCACACCGCGATGTTTTTAAGAAACCTATCCTACATTGCCACTGCATGTTCCCTGACCTCCCCATGCTGACCACTCCGCGGTGCTTTTCTCCATCCTACATTGCCACTCACTGCCTATCCTAATTCAGACCCTCCGATTCACATCACCCCGTGATGTTTTTCTCACTCCTACTAGTGAATGTAATGTAACACACACCCATACAATGCGCACCACCCCGTGAGGTTTTTCAGAAACCTATCCTACATTGCCACTGCATGTTCCCTGACCTCCCCATGCTGACCACCCCGCGGTGCTTTTCTCCATCCTACATTGCCACTCACTGCCTATCCTAATTCAGACCCTCCGATTCACACCACCCCGTGATGTTTTTCTCACTCCTACTAGTGAATGTAATGTGACAAACACACATAGAATGCGCACCACCCCGCGATGTTTTTCAGAAACCTATCCTACATTGCCACTGCATGTTCCCTGACCTCCCCATGCTGACCAACCCGCGGTGCTTTTCTCCATCCTACATTGCCACTCACTGCCTATCCTAATTCAGACCCCCCGATTCACACCACCCCGTGATGTTTTTCTCACTCCTACTAGTGAATGTAATGTAACACACACCCATACAATGCGCCCCACCCCGTGATGTTTTTCAGAAAACTATGCTACATTGCCACTGCATGTTCTCTGACCTCCCCATGCTGACCACCCCGTGGTGCTTTTCTCCATCCTACATTGCCACTCACTGACTATCCTAATTCAGACCGTCCAATTGACACCATCCCGTGATGTTTTTGTCACTCCTTCTTGTGAATGTAATGTAACACACACCCATACAATGCGCACCACCTCGTGATGTATTTCTCACTCCTACTAGTGAATGTAATGTAACACACACCCATACAATGCGCACCACCCCGTCATGTTTTTCTCACTCCTACTAGTGAATGTAATGTAACACACACCCATACAATGCGCACCACCCCTCGATGTTTTTCAGAAACCTATCCTAGATTGCCACTGCATGTTCCCTGACCTCCCCATGCTGACCACACCGCGGTGCTTTGCTCCATCCTACATTGCCACTCACTGCCTATCCTAATTCAGACCCTCCTATTCACACCACCCCGTGACGTTTTTCTCACTCCTACTAGTGAATGTAATGTAACACACACCCATACAATGCGTACCACCCCGCGATGTTTTTCAGAAACCTATCCTACATTGCCACTGCATGTTCCCTGACCTCCCCATGCTGACCAACCGGCAGGGTGCTTTTCTCCATCCTACATTGCCACTCACTGCCTATCCTAATTCAGACCCTCCGATTCACACAACCCCGTGATGTTTTTCTCACTCCTACTAGTGAATGTAATGTAACAAACACCCATACAATGCCCACCACCCCGTGATGTTTTTATCCCTCCTACTAGTGAATGTAATGTAACACACACCCATACAATGCGCACCACCCCGCGATGTTTTTCAGAAACCTATCCTACATTGCCACTGCTTGTTCCCTGACCTCTCCATGCTGACCACCCCGCGGTGCTTTTCTCCATCCTACATTGCCATTCGCTGCCTATCCTAATTCAGACCCTCTGATTCACACCACCCCGTGATGTTTTTCTCACTCCTACTCTTGAATGTAATGTAACACACACCCATACAATGCGCACCACCCCGTGATGTTTTTGTCACTCGTACTAGTGAATGTAATGTAACACACACCCATACAATGCGCACCACCCCGCGAAGTATTTCTCACTCCTTCTATTGAATGTAATGTAACACACACCCATACAATGCGCACCACCCCGCGATGTTTTTCTCCTTCCTACAAGTGAATGTAATGTAACACACACCCATACAATGCTCACCACCCCGTGATGTTTTTCTCACTCCTACTAGTGAATGTAATGTAACACACACCCATACAATGCGCACCACCCCGCGATGTTTTTCAGAAACCTATCCTACATTGCCACTGCCTGTTCCCTGACCTCCCCATACTGACAACCCGGCGTGCTTTTCTCCATCCTACATTGCCACTCACTGCCTATCCTAATTCAGACCCTCCGATTCACACCACCCCGTGATGTTTTTCTCACTCCTACTAGTGAATGTAATGTAACACACACCCATACAATGCGAGCCACCCCGTGATGATTTTCTCACTCCTACTAGTGAATGTAATGTAACACACACCCATACAATGCGCACCACCCCGTGAGGTTTTTCTCACTCTACTAGTTAATGTAATGTAACACACACCCATACAATGCACACCACCCCGGGATGTTTTTCAGAAACCTATCCTACATTGCCACTGCATGTTCCCTGACCTCCACATGCTGACCACACCGCGGTGCTTTTCTCCATCCTACATTGCCACTCACTGCCTATCCTAATTCAGACCCTCCGATTCACACCACCCCGTGATGTTTTTCTCAATCCTACTAGTGAATGTAATGTAACACACACCCATACAATGTGCACCACCCCGCCAAATTTTTCAGAAACCTATCCTACATTGCCACTGCATGTTCCCTGACCTCGCCATGCTGACCACCCCGCGGTGCTTTTCTCCATCCTACATTGCCACTCACTGCCTATCCTAATTCAGATCCTCCGATTCACACCACCCCGTGATGTTTTTCTCACTCCTACTAGTGAATGTAATGTAACACACACCCATACAATGCGCACCACCCCGTGATGTTTTTATCACTCCTACTAGTGAATGTAATGTAACACACACCCATACAATGCGCACCACCCCGCGATGTTTTTCAGAAACCTATCCTACATTGCCACAGCCTGTTCCCTGAACTGACCATGCTGACCACCCCGCGGTGCTTTTCTCCATCCTACATTGCCATTCACTGCCTATCCTAATTCAGACCCTCCGATTCACACCACCCCGTGATGTATTTCTCACTCCTACTAGTGAAAGTAATGTAACAAACACCCATACAATGCACACCACCCCGCGATGTTTTCCAGAAACCTATCCTACATTTCCACTGCATGTTCGCTGACCTCCCCATCCTCACCACCCCGCAGTGCTTTTCTCCATCCTACATTGCCACTCACTGCCTAGCCTAATTCAGACCCTCAGATTCACAGCACCCCGTGCTGTTTTTCTCACTCCTACAAGTTAATGTAATGTAACACACACCGATATAATGCGCACCACCCCGTGATGTTTTTCTCACTCCTACTAGTGAATGTAATGTAACACACACCCATACAATGCGCACCACCCCGTGATGTTTTTCTCACTCCTACTAGTGAATGTAATGTAACACACACCCATACAATGCACACCACCCCGCGATGTTTTTTAGAAACCTATCCTACATTGCCACTGCATGTTCCCTGACCTCCCCATGCTGACCACACCGCGGTGCTTTGCTCCATCCTACTTTGCCACTCACTGCCTATCCTAATTCAGACCCTCCTATTCACACCACCCCCTGACGTTTTTCTCACTCCTACTAGTGAATGTAATGTAACACACACCCATACAATGCGCACCACCCCGCGATGTTTTTCAGAAACCTATCCTACATTGCCACTGCATGTTCCCTGACCTCCCCATGCTAACCAACCCGCAGGGTGCTTTTCTCCATCCTACATTGCCACTCACTGCCTATCCTAATTCAGACCCTCCGATTCACACCACCCTGTGATGTTTTTCTCACTCCTACTAGTGAATGTAATGTAACACACACCCATACAATGCGCACCACCCCGTGATGTTTTTCAGAAAACTATCCTACATTGCCACTGCATGTTGTCTGACCTCCCCATGCTGACCACACCGCGGTGCTTTTCTCCATCCTACATTGCCACTCACTGACTATCCTAATTCAGACCCTATAATTCACACCACCCCGTGATGTTTTTGTCACTCCTACTAGTGAATGTAATGTAACACACACCCATACAATGCGCACCACCTGGTGATGTTTTTCTCACTCCTACTATTGAATGTAATGTAACACACACCCATACAATGCGCACTACCCCGCGATGTTTTTCAGAAACCTATCCTACATTGCCACTGCATGTGCCCTGACCTCCCCATGCTGACCACCCCGCGGTGCTTTTCTCCATCCTACATTGCCACTCACTGCCTATCCTTATTCAGACCCTCAGATTCACACCACCCGGAGATGTTTTTCTCACTCCTACTAGTGAATGTAATGTAACACACACCCATACAATGCGCACAACCCCGTGATGTTTTTCTACTCCGACTAGTGAATGTAATGTAACACACACCCATACAATGCGCACCACCCCGTGATGTTTTTCTCACTCCTACTAGTGAATGTAATGTAACACACACCCATACAATGCGCACAACCCCGCGATGTTTTTCAGAAACCTATCCTACATTGCCACAGCATGTTCCCTGACCTCCGAATGCTGACCACCCCGCGGTGCTTTTCTCCATCCTACATTGCCACTCACTGCCTATCCTAATTCAGACCCTCCAATTCACACCCCCCCCGTGATGTTTTTCTCACTCCTACAAGTGAATGTAATGTAACACACACCCATACAATGCGCACCACCCCGCGATGTTTTTCAGAAACCTATCCTACTTTGCCACTGCATGTTCCCTGACCTCCCCATGCTGACAACCCGGCGTGCTTTTCTCCATCCTACATTGCCACTCACTGCCTATCCTAATTCAGACCCTCCGATTCACACCACCCCGTGATGTTTTTCTCACTCCTACTAGTGAATGTAATGTAACACACACCCATACAATGCGAGCCACCCCGTGATGATTTTCTCACTCCTACATTTTGAATGTAATGTAACACACACCCATACAATGCGCACCACCCCGTGAGGTTTTTCTCACTCTACTAGTTAATGCAATGTAACACATACCCATACAATGCACACCACCCCGCGATGTTTTTCAGAAACCTATCCTACATTGCCACTGCATGTTCCCTGACCTCCCCATGCTGACCACACCGCGTTGCTTTTCTCCATCCTACATTGCCACTCACTGCGTATCCTAATTCAGACCCTCCGATTCACACCACCCCGTGATGTTTTTCTCACTCCTACTAGTGAATGTAATGTAACACACACCCATACAATGCGCACCACCCCGCCATATTTTTAAAAACCTATCCTACATTGCCACTGCATGTTCCTTGACCTCCCCATGCTGACCACCCCGCGGTGCTTTTCTCCATCCTACATTGCCACTCACTGCCTATCCTAATTCAGATCCTCCGATTCACACCACCCCGTGATGTTTTTCTCACTCCTACTAGTGAATGTAATATAACACACACCCATACAATGCGCACCACCCCGTGATGTTTTTATCACTCCTACTAGTGAATGTAATGTAACACACACCCATACAATGCGCACCACCCCGCGATATTTTTCAGAAACCTATCCTACATTGCCACAGCATGTTCCCTGAACTGACCATGCTGACCACCCCGCGGTGCTTTTCTCCATCCTACATTGCGAGTCACTGCCTAACCTAATTCAGACCCTCTGATTCACACCACCCCGTGATGTTTTTCTCACTCCTACTAGTGAATGTCATTTAACACACTCCCATACAATGCGCACCACCACGCGATGTTTTTCAGAAACCTATCCTACATTGCCACTGCATGTTCCCTGACCTCCCCATGCTGACCACCACGCGGTGCTTTTCTCCATCCTACATTGCCACTCACTGCCTATCCTAATACAGACCCTCCGATTCACACCACCCCGTGTTGTTTTTCTCACTGGTACTAGTGAATGTAGTGTAACACACACCCATACAATGCGCACCACCCCGGGATGTTTTTCTCACTCCTACTAGTGAATGTAATGTAACACACACCCATACAATGCGCACCACCCCGCGATGTTTTTAAGAAAGCTATCCTACATTGCCACTGCATGTTCCCTGACCTCCCCATGCTGACCAAGCCGCGGTGCTTTTCTCCATCCTACATTGCCACTCACTGCCTATCCTAATTCAGACCCTCCGATTCACACCACCCCGTGATATTTTTCTCACTCCTACTAGTGAATGTAATGTAACACACACCCATACAATGCGCTCCACCCCGCGATGTTTTTCAGAAACCTATCCTACATTGCCACTGCATGTTCCCTGACCTCCCCATGCTGACCAACCCGCAGGGTGCTTTTCTCCATCCTACATTGCCACTCACTGCCTATCCTAATTCAGACCCTCCGATTCACACCACCCCGTGATGTTTTTCTCTCTCCTACTAGTGAATGTAATGTAACAAACACCCATACAATGCCCACCACCCCGTGATGTTTTTATCCCTCCTACTAGTGAATGTAATGTAACACACACCCATACAATGCACACCACCCCGCGATGTTTTTCAGAAACCTATCCTACATTGCCACTGCTTGTTCCCTGACCTCTCCATGCTGACCACCCCGCGGTGCTTTTCTCCATCCTACATTGCCATTCGCTGCCTATCCTAATTCAGACCCTCTGATTCACACCACCCCGTGATGATTTTCTCACTCCTACTCTTGAATGTAATGTAACACACACCCATACAATGCGCACCACCCCGTGATGTTTTTGTCACTCGTACTAGTGAATGTAATGTAACACACACCCATACAATGCGCACCACCCCGCGAAGTTTTTCTCACTCCTTCTATTGAATGTAATGTAACACACACCCATACAATGCGCACCACCCCGCGATGTTTTTCTCCTTCCTACAAGTGAATGTAATGTAACACACACCCATACAATGCGCACCACCCCGTGATGTTTTTCTCACTCCTACTAGTGAATGTAATGTAACACACACCCATACAATGCGCACCACCCCGCGATGTTTTTCAGAAACCTATCCTACATTGCCACTGCATGTTCCCTGACCTCCCCATACTGACAACCCGGCGTGCTTTTCTCCATCCTACATTGCCACTCACTGCCTATCCTAATTCAGACCCTCCGATTCACACCACCCCGTGATGTTTTTCTCACTCCTACTAGTGAATGTAATGTAACACACACCCATACAATGTGCACCACCCCGCCAAATTTTTCAGAAACCTATCCTACATTGCCACTGCATGTTCCCTGACCTCCCCATGCTGACCACCCCGCGGTGCTTTTCTCCATCCTACATTGCCACTCACTGCCTATCCTAATTCAGATCCTCCGATTCACACCACCCCGTGATGTTTTTCTCACTCCTACTAGTGAATGTAATGTAACACACACCCATACAATGCGCACCACCCCGTGATGTTTTTATCACTCCTACTAGTGAATGTAATGTAACACACACCCATACAATGCGCACCACCCCGCGATGTTTTTCAGAAACCTATCCTACATTGCCACAGCATGTTCCCTGAACTGACCATGCTGACCACCCCGCGGTGCTTTTCTCCATCCTACATTGCCATTCACTGCCTATCCTAATTCAGACCCTCCGATTCACACCACCCCGTGATGTATTTCTCACTCCTACTAGTGAAAGTAATGTAACAAACACCCATACAATGCACACCACCCAGCGATGTTTTCCAGAAACCTATCCTACATTTCCACTGCATGTTTGCTGACCTCCCCATCCTCACCACCCCGCAGTGCTTTTCTCCATCCTACATTGCCACTCACTGCCTAGCCTAATTCAGACCCTCAGATTCACAGCACCCCGTGATGTTTTTCTCACTCCTACAAGTTAATGTAATGTAACACACACCGATATAATGCGCACCACCCCGTGATGTTTTTCTCACTCCTACTAGTGAATGTAATGTAACACACACCCATACAATGCGAACCACCCCGTGATGTTTTTCTCACTCCTACTAGTGAATGTAATGTAACACACACCCATACAATGCACACCACCCCGCGATGTTTTTTAGAAACCTATCCTACATTGCCACTGCATGTTCCCTGACCTCCCCATGCTGACCACACCGCGGTGCTTTGCTCCATCCTACTTTGCCACTCACTGCCTATCCTAATTCAGACCCTCCTATTCACACCACCCCCTGACGTTTTTCTCACTCCTACTAGTGAATGTAATGTAACACACACCCATACAATGCGCACCACCCCGCGATGTTTTTCAGAAACCTATCCTACATTGCCACTGCATGTTCCCTGACCTCCCCATGCTAACCAACCCGCAGGGTGCTTTTCTCCATCCTACATTGCCACTCACTGCCTATCCTAATTCAGACCCTCCGATTCACACCACCCCGTGATGTTTTTCTCACTCCTACTAGTGAATGTAATGTAAAAAACACACATAGAATGCGCATCAGCCCGCGATGTTTTTCAGAAACCTATCCTACATTGCCACTGCATGTTCCCTCACCTCCCCATGCTGACCACCCCACGGTGCTTTTCTCCATCCTACATTGCCACTCACTGCCTATCCTAATTCAGACCCTCCGATTCACACCACCCTGTGATGTTTTTCTCACTCCTACTAGTGAATGTAATGTAACACACACCCATACAATGCGCACCACCCGTGATGTTTTTCAGAAAACTATCCTACATTGCCACTGCATGTTGTCTGACCTCCCCATGCTGACCACACCGCGGTGCTTTTCTCCATCCTACATTGCCACTCACTGACTATCCTAATCCAGACCCTCCAATTCACACCACCCCGTGATGTTTTTGTCACTCCTACTAGTGAATGTAATGTAACACACACCCATACAATGCGCACAACCCCGTGATGTTTTTCTACTCCGACTAGTGAATGTAATGAAACACACACCCATACAATGCGCACCACCCCGCGATGTTTTTCAGAAACCTATCCTACATTGCCACTGCATGTTCCCTGACCTCCCCATGCTGACCACCCTGCGGTGCTTTTCTCCATCTTCCATTGCCACTCACTTCCTATCCTAATTCAGACACTCCGATTCACACCACCCCGTGATGTTTTTCTCACTCCTACTAGTGAATGTAATGTAACACACACCCATACAATGCGCACCACCTCGTGATGTTTTTCTCACTCCTACTAGTGAATGTAATGTAACACACACCCATACAATGCGCACCACCCCGTGATGTTTTTCTCACTCCTACTAGTGAATGTAATGTAACACACACCCATACAATGCGCACAACCCCGCGATGTTTTTCAGAAACCTATCCTACATTGCCACTGCATGTTCCCTGACCTCCCCATGCTGACCACCCCGCGGTGCTTTTCTCCATCCTACATTGCCACTCACTGCCTATCCTAATTCAGACCGTCCGATTCACATCACCCCGTGAGGTTTTTCTCACTCCTACTAGTGAATGTAATGTAAAACACACCCATACAATGCGCACCACCCCACGATGTTTTTCAGAAACTTATGCTACATTGCCACTGAATGTTCCCTGACCTCCCCATGCTGACCACCCCGCGGTGCTTTTCTCCATCCTACATTGCCACTCACTGCCTATCCTAATTCAGACCCTCCAATTCACACCCCCCCCCGTGATGTTTTTCTCACTCCTACTAGTGAATGTAATGTAACACACACCCATACAATGCGCACCACCCCGCGATGTTTTTCAGAAACCTATCCTACTTTGCCACTGCATGTTCCCTGACCTCCCCATGCTGACAACCCGGCGTGCTTTTCTCCATCCTACATTGCCACTCACTGCCTATCCTAATTCAGACCCTCCGATTCACACCACCCCGTGATGTTTTTCTCACTCCTACTAGTGAATGTAATGTAACACACACCCATACAATGCGAGCCACCCCGTGATGATTTTCTCACTCCTACATTTTGAATGTAATGTAACACACACCCATACAATGCGCACCACCCCGTGAGGTTTTTCTCACTCTACTAGTTAATGCAATGTAACACACACCCATACAATGCACACCACCCCGCGATGTTTTTCAGAAACCTATCCTACATTGCCACTGCATGTTCCCTGACCTCCCCATGCTGACCACACCGCGGTGCTTTTCTCCATCCTACATTGCCACTCACTGCGTATCCTAATTCAGACCCTCCGATTCACACCACCCCGTGATGTTTTTCTCACTCCTACTAGTGAATGTAATGTAACACACACCCATACAATGCGCACCACCCCGCCATATTTTTAAAAACCTATCCTACATTGCCACTGCATGTTCCTTGACCTCCCCATGCTGACCACCCCGCGGTGCTTTTCTCCATCCTACATTGCCACTCACTGCCTATCCTAATTCAGATCCTCCGATTCACACCACCCCGTGATGTTTTTCTCACTCCTACTAGTGAATGTAATATAACACACACCCATACAATGCGCACCACCCCGTGATGTTTTTATCACTCCTACTAGTGAATGTAATGTAACACACACCCATACAATGCGCACCACCCCGCGATATTTTTCAGAAACCTATCCTACATTGCCACAGCATGTTCCCTGAACTGACCATGCTGACCACCCCGCGGTGCTTTTCTCCATCCTACATTGCGATTCACTGCCTAACCTAATTCAGACCCTCTGATTCACACCACCCCGTGATGTTTTTCTCACTCCTACTAGTGAATGTCATTTAACACACTCCCATACAATGCGCACCACCACGCGATGTTTTTCAGAAACCTATCCTACATTGCCACTGCATGTTCCCTGACCTCCCCATGCTAACCAACCCGCAGGGTGCTTTTCTCCATCCTACATTGCCACTCACTGCCTATCCTAATTCAGACCCTCCGATTCACACCACCCCGTGATGTTTTTCTCACTCCTACTAGTGAATGTAATGTAAAAAACACACATAGAATGCGCATCAGCCCGCGATGTTTTTCAGAAACCTATCCTACATTGCCACTGCATGTTCCCTCACCTCCCCATGCTGACCACCCCACGGTGCTTTTCTCCATCCTACATTGCCACTCACTGCCTATCCTAATTCAGACCCTCCGATTCACACCACCCTGTGATGTTTTTCTCACTCCTACTAGTGAATGTAATGTAACACACACCCATACAATGCGCACCACCCGTGATGTTTTTCAGAAAACTATCCTACATTGCCACTGCATGTTGTCTGACCTCCCCATGCTGACCACACCGCGGTGCTTTTCTCCATCCTACATTGCCACTCACTGACTATCCTAATTCAGACCCTCCAATTCACACCACCCCGTGATGTTTTTGTCACTCCTACTAGTGAATGTAATGTAACACACACCCATACAATGCGCACAACCCCGTGATGTTTTTCTACTCCGACTAGTGAATGTAATGTAACACACACCCATACAATGCGCACCACCCCGCGATGTTTTTCAGAAACCTATCCTACATTGCCACTGCATGTTCCCTGACCTCCCCATGCTGACCACCCTGCGGTGCTTTTCTCCATCTTCCATTGCCACTCACTTCCTATCCTAATTCAGACACTCCGATTCACACCACCCCGTGATGTTTTTCTCACTCCTACTAGTGAATGTAATGTAACACACACCCATACAATGCGCACCACCTCGTGATGTTTTTCTCACTCCTACTAGTGAATGTAATGTAACACACACCCATACAATGCGCACCACCCCGTGATGTTTTTCTCACTCCTACTAGTGAATGTAATGTAACACACACCCATACAATGCGCACAACCCCGCGATGTTTTTCAGAAACCTATCCTACATTGCCACTGCATGTTCCCTGACCTCCCCATGCTGACCACCCCGCGGTGCTTTTCTCCATCCTACATTGCCACTCACTGCCTATCCTAATTCAGACCGTCCGATTCACATCACCCCGTGAGGTTTTTCTCACTCCTACTAGTGAATGTAATGTAAAACACACCCATACAATGCGCACCACCCCACGATGTTTTTCAGAAACTTATGCTACATTGCCACTGAATGTTCCCTGACCTCCCCATGCTGACCACCCCGCGGTGCTTTTCTCCATCCTACATTGCCACTCACTGCCTATCCTAATTCAGACCCTCCAATTCACACCCCCCCCCGTGATGTTTTTCTCACTCCTACTAGTGAATGTAATGTAACACACACCCATACAATGCGCACCACCCCGCGATGTTTTTCAGAAACCTATCCTACTTTGCCACTGCATGTTCCCTGACCTCCCCATGCTGACAACCCGGCGTGCTTTTCTCCATCCTACATTGCCACTCACTGCCTATCCTAATTCAGACCCTCCGATTCACACCACCCCGTGATGTTTTTCTCACTCCTACTAGTGAATGTAATGTAACACACACCCATACAATGCGAGACACCCCGTGATGATTTTCTCACTCCTACATTTTGAATGTAATGTAACACACACCCATACAATGCGCACCACCCCGTGAGGTTTTTCTCACTCTACTAGTTAATGCAATGTAACACACACCCATACAATGCACACCACCCCGCGATGTTTTTCAGAAACCTATCCTACATTGCCACTGCATGTTCCCTGACCTCCCCATGCTGACCACACCGCGGTGCTTTTCTCCATCCTACATTGCCACTCACTGCGTATCCTAATTCAGACCCTCCGATTCACACCACCCCGTGATGTTTTTCTCACTCCTACTAGTGAATGTAATGTAACACACACCCATACAATGCGCACCACCCCGCCATATTTTTAAAAACCTATCCTACATTGCCACTGCATGTTCCTTGACCTCCCCATGCTGACCACCCCGCGGTGCTTTTCTCCATCCTACATTGCCACTCACTGCCTATCCTAATTCAGATCCTCCGATTCACACCACCCCGTGATGTTTTTCTCACTCCTACTAGTGAATGTAATATAACACACACCCATACAATGCGCACCACCCCGTGATGTTTTTATCACTCCTACTAGTGAATGTAATGTAACACACACCCATACAATGCGCACCACCCCGCGATATTTTTCAGAAACCTATCCTACATTGCCACAGCATGTTCCCTGAACTGACCATGCTGACCACCCCGCGGTGCTTTTCTCCATCCTACATTGCGATTCACTGCCTAACCTAATTCAGACCCTCTGATTCACACCACCCCGTGATGTTTTTCTCACTCCTACTAGTGAATGTCATTTAACACACTCCCATACAATGCGCACCACCACGCGATGTTTTTCAGAAACCTATCCTACATTGCCACTGCATGTTCCCTGACCTCCCCATGCTGACCACCACGCGGTGCTTTTCTCCATCCTACATTGCCACTCACTGCCTATCCTAATACAGACCCTCCGATTCACACCACCCCGTGTTGTTTTTCTCACTGGTACTAGTGAATGTAGTGTAACACACACCCATACAATGCGCACCACCCCGGGATGTTTTTCTCACTCCTACTAGTGAATGTAATGTAACACACACCCATACAATGCGCACCACCCCGCGATGTTTTTAAGAAAGCTATCCTACATTGCCACTGCATGTTCCCTGACCTCCCCATGCTGACCAAGCCGCGGTGCTTTTCTCCATCCTACATTGCCACTCACTGCCTATCCTAATTCAGACCCTCCGATTCACACCACCCCGTGATATTTTTCTCACTCCTACTAGTGAATGTAATGTAACACACACCCATACAATGCGCTCCACCCCGCGATGTTTTTCAGAAACCTATCCTACATTGCCACTGCATGTTCCCTGACCTCCCCATGCTGACCACCCCGCGGTGCTTTTCTCCATCCTACATTGCCACTCACTGCCTATCATAATTCAGACCCTCCGATTCACACCACCCCGTGATGTTTTTCTCACTCCTACTAGTGAATGTAATGTGACAAACACACATAGAATGCGCACCAGCCCGCGATGTTTTTCAGAAACCTATCCTACATTGCCACTGCATGTTCCCTGACCTCCCCATGCTGACCACCCCACGGTGCTTTTCTCCATCCTACATTGCCACTCACTGCCTATCCTAATTCAGACCCTCCGATTCACAACACCCCGTGATGTTTTTCTCACTCCTACTAGTGAATGTAATGTAACACACACCCATACAATGCGCCCCACGCCGTGATGTTTTTCAGAAAACTATCCTACATTGCCACTGCATGTTCTCTGACCTCCCCATGCTGACCACCCCGCGGTGCTTTTCTCCATCCTACATTGCCACTCACTGACTGTCCTAATTCAGACCCTCCAATTCACACCACCCCGTGATGTTTTTGTCACTCCTACTTGTGAATGTAATGTAACACACACCCATACAATGCGCACCACCTCGTGATGTTTTTCTCACTCCTACTAGTGAATGTAATGTAACACACACCCATACAATGCGCACCACCCCGTGATGTTTTTCTCACTCCTACTAGTGAATGTAATGTAACACCCACCCATACAATGCGCACCACCCCGCGATGTTTTTCAGAAACCTATCCTACATTGCCACTTCATGTTCCCTGACCTCCCCATGCTGACCACCCCGCGGTGCTTTTCTCCATCCTACATTGCCACTCACTGCCTATCCTAATTCAGATCCTCCGATTCACACCACCCCGTGATGTTTTTCTCACTCCTACTAGTGAATGTAATGTAACACACACCCATACAATGCCCACCACCCCGTGATGTTTTTATCCCTCCTACTAGTGAATGTAATGTAACACACACCCATACAATGCGCACAACTCCGCGATGTTTTTCAGAAACCAATCCTACATTGCCACCGCTTGTTCCCTGGACTGACCATGCTGACCACCCCGCGGTGCTTTTCTCCAACCTACATTGCCATTCGCTGCCTATCCTAATTCAGACCCTCCGATTCACACCACCCCGTGATGTTTTTCTCACTCCTACTCTTGAATGTAATGTAACAAACACCCATACAATGCGCACCACCCCGTGATGTTTTTGTCACTCGTACTAGTGAATGAAATGTAACACACACCCATACAATGCGCACCACCCCGCGAAGTTTTCTCACTCCTTCTATTGAATGTAATGTAACACACACCCATACAATGCGCACCACCACGCGATGTTTTTCTCCTTCCTACAAGTGAATGTAATGTAACACACACCCATACAATGCGCACCACCCCGTGATGTTTTTCTCACTCCTACTAGTGAATGTAATGTAACACACACCCATACAATGCGCACCACCCCGCGATGTTTTTCAGAAACCTATCCTACATTGCCACTGCATGTTCCCTGACCTCCCCATACTGACAACCCGGCGTGCTTTTCTCCATCCTACATTGCCACTCACTGCCTATCCTAATTCAGACCGTCCGATTCACACCACCCCGTGATGTTTTTCTCACTCCTACTAGTGAATGTAATGTAACACACACCCATACAATGCGAGCCACCCCGTGATGATTTTCTCACTCCTACTAGTGAATGTAATGTAACACACACCCATACAATGCGCACCACCCCGTGAGGTTTTTCTCACTCTACTAGTTAATGTAATGTAACACACACCCATACAATGCACACCACCCCGCGATGTTTTTTAGAAACCTATCCTACATTGCCACTGCATGTTCCCTGACCTCCCCATGCTGACCACACCGCGGTGCTTTTCTCCATCCTACATTGCCACTCACTGCGTATCCTAATTCAGACCCTCCGATTCACACCACCCCGTGATGTTTTTCTCACTCCTACTAGTGAATGTAATGTAACACACACCCATACAATGTGCACCACCCCGCCATATTTTTCAGAAACCTATCCTACATTGCCACTGCATGTTCCCTGACCTCCCCATGCTGACCACCCCGCGGTGCTTTTCTCCATCCGACATTGCCACTCACTGCCTATCCTAATTCAGATCCTCCGATTCACACCACCCCGTGATGTTTTTCTCACTCCTACTAGTGAATGTAATGTAACACACACCCATACAATGCGCACCACCCCGTGATGTTTTTATCACTCCTACTAGTGAATGTAATGTAACACACACCCATACAATGCGCACCACCCCGCGATGTTTTTCAGAAACCTATCCTACATTGCCACAGCATGTTCCCTTAACTGACCATGCTGACCACCCCGCGGTGCTTTTCTCCATCCTACATTGCGATTCACTGCCTATCCTAATTCAGACCCTCCGATTCACACCACCCCGTGATGTTTTTCTCACTCCTACTAGTGAATGTCATTTAACACACTCCCATACAATGCGCACCACCACGCGATGTTTTTCAGAAACCTATCCTACATTGCCACTGCATGTTCCCTGTCCTCCCCGTGCTGACCACAACGCGGTGCTTTTCTCCATCCTACATTGTCACTCACTGCCTATCCTAATACAGACCCTCCGATTCACACCACCCCGTGTTGTTTTTCTCACTGGTACTAGTGAATGTAGTGTAACACACACCCATACAATGCGCACCACCCCGGGATGTTTTTCTCACTCCTACTAGTGAATGTAATGTAACACACACCCATTCAATGCGCACTACCCCGCGATATTTTTAAAAACCTATCCTACATTGCCACTGCATGTTCCCTGACCTCCCCATGCTGACCACCCCGCGGTGCTTTTCTCCATCCTACATTGCCACTCACTGCCTATCCTAATTCAGACCCTCCGATTCACACCACCCCGTGATGTTTTTCTCACTCCTACTAGTGAATGTAATGTAACAAACACACATAGAATGCGCACCAGCCCGCGATGTTTTTCAGAAACCTATCCTACATTGCCACTGCATGTTCCCTGACCTCCCCATGCTGACCACCCCGAGGTGCTTTTCTCCATCCTACATTGCCACTCACTGCCTATCCTAATTCAGACGCTCCGATTCACACCACCCCGTGATGTTTTTCTCACTCCTACTAGTGAATGTAATGTGACAAACACACATAGAATGCGCACCAGCCCGCGATGTTTTTCAGAAACCTGTCCTACATTGCCACTGCATGTTCCCTGACCTCCCCATTCTGACCACCCCACGGTGCTTTTCTCCATCCTAAATTGCCACTCACTGCCTATCCTAATTCAGACCCTCCGATTCACACCACCCCGTGATGTTTTTCTCACTCCTACTAGTGAATGTAATGTAACACACACCCATACAATGCGCCCCACCCCGTGATGTTTTTCAGAAAACTATCCAACATTGCCACTGCATGTTCCCTGACCTCCCCATGCTGACCACCCCGCGGTGCTTTTCTCCATCCTACATTGCCACTCACTGACTATCCTAATTCAGACCCTCCAATTCACACCACCCCGTGATGTTTTTGTCACTCCTACTTGTGAATGTAATGTAACACACACCCATACAATGCGCACCACCTCGTGATGTTTTTCTCACTCCTACTAGTGAATGTAATGTAACACACACCCATACAATGCGCACTACCCCGTGATGTTTTTCTCACTCCTACTAGTGAATGTAATGTAACACACACCCATACAATGCGCACCACCCCGCGATGTTTTTCAGAAACGTATCCTACATTGCCACTGCATGTTCCCTGACCTCCCCATGCTGACCACCCCGCGGTGCTTTTCTCCATCCTACATTGCCACTCACTGCCTATCCTAATCCAGACCCTCCGATTCACACCACCCCGTGATGTTTTTCTCACTCCTACTAGTGAATGTAATGAGACAAACACACATAGAATGCGCACCAGCCTGCGATGTTTTTCAGAAACCTATCCTACATTGCCACTGCATGTTCCCTGACCTCCCCTTGCTGACCACCCCACGGTGCTTTTCTCCATCCTACATTGCCACTCACTGCCTATCCTAATTCCGACCCTCCGATTCACACCACCCCGTGATGTTTTTCTCACTCCTACTAGTGAATGTAATGTAACACACACCCATACAATGCGCCCCACCCCGTGATGTTTTTCAGAAAACTATCCAACATTGCCACTGCATGTTCTCTGACCTCCCCATGCTGACCACCCCGCGGTGCTTTTCTCCATCCTACATTGCCACTCACTGACTATCCTAATTCAGACCCTCCAATTCACACCACCCCGTGATTTTTTTGTCACTCCTACTTGTGAATGTAATGTAACACACACCCATACAATGCGCACCACCTCGTGATGTTTTTCTCACTCCTACTAGTGAATGTAATGTAACACACACCCATACAATGCGCACCACCCCGTGATGTTTTTCTCACTCCTACTAGTGAATGTAATGTAACACACACCCATACAATGCGCACCACCCCGCGATGTTTTTCAGAAACCTATCCTACATTGCCACTGCATGTTCCCTGACCTCCCCATGCTGACCACCCCGCGGTGCTTTTCTCCATCCTACATTGCCACTCACTGCCTATCCTAATTCAGATCCTCCGATTCACACCACCCCGTGATGTTTTTCTCACTCCTACTACTGAATGTAATGTAACACACACCCATACAATGCCCACCACCCCGTGATGTTTTTATCCCTCCTACTAGTGAATGTAATGTAACACACACCCATACAATGCGCACCACCCCGCGATGTTTTTCAGAAACCTATCCTACATTGCCACAGCATGTTCCCTGAACTGACCATGCTGACCACCCCGCGGTGCTTTTCTCCATCCTACATTGCCATTCGCTGCCTATCCTAATTCAGACCCTCCGATTCACAACACCCCGTGATGTTTTTCTCACTCCTACTCTTGAATGTAATGTAACACACACCCATACAATGCGCACCACCGGGTGATGTTTTTGTCACTCCTACTAGTGAATGTAATGTAACACACACCCATACAATGCGCACCACACCGCGAAGTTTTTCTCACTCCTTTTATTGAATGTAATGTAACACACACCCATACAATGCGCACCACCCCGCGATGTTTTTCTCACTCCTACAAGTGAATGTAATGTAACACACACCCATACAATGTGCACCACCCCGTGATGTTTTTCTCACTCCTACTAGTGAATGTAATGTAACACACACCCATACAATGCACACCACCCCGCGATGTTTTTCAGAAACCTATCCTACGTTGCCACTGCATGTTCCCTGACCTCCCCATACTGACAACCCGGCGTGCTTTTCTCCATCCTACATTGCCACTCACTGCCTATCCTAATTCAGACCCTCCGATTCACACCACCCCGTGATGTTTTTCTCACTCCTAATAGTGAATGTAATGTAACACACACCCATACAATGCGAGCCACCCCGTGATGATTTTCTCACTTCTACTAGTGAATGTAATGTAACACACAACCATACAATGGGCACCACCCCGTGAGGTTTTTCTCACTCTACTAGTTAATGTAATGTAACACACACCAATACAATGCACACCACCCCGCGATGTTTTTCAGAAACCTATCCTACATTGCCACTGCATGTTCCCTGACCTCCCCATGCTGACCACACCGCGGTGCTTTTCTCCATCCTACATTGCCACTCACTGCGTATCCTAATTCAGACCCTCCGATTCACACCACCCCGTGATGTTTTTCTCACTCCTACTAGTGAATGTAATGTAACACACACCCATACAATGTGCACCACCCCGCCATATTTTTCAGAAACCTATCCTACATTGCCACTGCATGTTCCCTGACCTCCCCATGCTGACCACCCCGCGATGCTTTTCTCCATTCTACATTGCCACTCACTGCCTATCCTAATTCAGATCCTCCGATTCACACCACCCCGTGATGTTTTTCTCACTCCTACTAGTGAATGTAATGTAACACACACCCATACAATGCGCACCACCCCGTGATGTTTTTATCACTCCTACTAGTGAATGTAATGTAACACACACCCATACAATGCGCACCACCCCGCGATGTTTTTCAGAAACTTATGCTACATTGCCACTGAATGTTCCCTGACCTCCCCATGCTGACCACCCCGCGGTGCTTTTCTCCATCCTACATTGCCACTCACTGCCTATCCTAATTCAGACCCTCCAATTCACACCCCCCCCGTGATGTTTTTCTCACTCCTACTAGTGAATGTAATGTAACACACACCCATACAATGCGCACCACCCCGCGATGTTTTTCAGAAACCTATCCTACTTTGCCACTGCATGTTCCCTGACCTCCCCATGCTGACAACCCGGCGTGCTTTTCTCCATCCTACATTGCCACTCACTGCCTATCCTAATTCAGACCCTCTGATTCACACCACCCCGTGATGTTTTTCTCACTCCTACTAGTGAATGTAATGTAACACACACCCATACAATGCGAGCCACCCCGTGATGATTTTCTCACTCCTACATTTTGAATGTAATGTAACACACACCCATACAATGCGCACCACCCCGTGAGGTTTTTCTCACTCTACTAGTTAATGCAATGTAACACACACCCATACAATGCACACCACCCCGCGATGTTTTTCAGAAACCTATCCTACATTGCCACTGCATGTTCCCTGACCTCCCCATGCTGACCACACCGCGGTGCTTTTCTCCATCCTACATTGCCACTCACTGCGTATCCTAATTCAGACCCTCCGATTCACACCACCCCGTGATGTTTTTCTCACTCCTACTAGTGAATGTAATGTAACACACACCCATACAATGCGCACCACCCCGCCATATTTTTAAAAACCTATCCTACATTGCCACTGCATGTTCCTTGACCTCCCCATGCTGACCACCCCGCGGTGCTTTTCTCCATCCTACATTGCCACTCACTGCCTATCCTAATTCAGATCCTCCGATTCACACCACCCCGTGATGTTTTTCTCACTCCTACTAGTGAATGTAATATAACACACACCCATACAATGCGCACCACCCCGTGATGTTTTTATCACTCCTACTAGTGAATGTAATGTAACACACACCCATACAATGCGCACCACCCCGCGATATTTTTCAGAAACCTATCCTACATTGCCACAGCATGTTCCCTGAACTGACCATGCTGACCACCCCGCGGTGCTTTTCTCCATCCTACATTGCGATTCACTGCCTAACCTAATTCAGACCCTCTGATTCACACCACCCCGTGATGTTTTTCTCACTCCTACTAGTGAATGTAATGTAACACCCACCGATACAATGCGCACCACCCCGCGATGTTTTTCAGAAACCTATCCTACATTGCCACTTCATGTTCCCTGACCTCCCCATGCTGACCACCCCGCGGTGCTTTTCTCCATCCTACATTGCCACTCACTGCCTATCCTAATTCAGATCCTCCGATTCACACCACCCCGTGATGTTTTTCTCACTCCTACTAGTGAATGTAATGTAACACACACCCATACAATGCCCACCACCCCGTGATGTTTTTATCCCTCCTACTAGTGAATGTAATGTAACACACACCCATACAATGCGCACAACTCCGCGATGTTTTTCAGAAACCAATCCTACATTGCCACCGCTTGTTCCCTGGACTGACCATGCTGACCACCCCGCGGTGCTTTTCTCCAACCTACATTGCCATTCGCTGCCTATCCTAATTCAGACCCTCCGATTCACACCACCCCGTGATGTTTTTCTCACTCCTACTCTTGAATGTAATGTAACACACACCCATACAATGCGCACCACCCCGTGATGTTTTTGTCACTCGTACTAGTGAATGAAATGTAACACACACCCATACAATGCGCACCACCCCGCGAAGTTTTCTCACTCCTTCTATTGAATGTAATGTAACACACACCCATACAATGCGCACCACCCCGCGATGTTTTTCTCCTTCCTACAAGTGAATGTAATGTAACACACACCCATACAATGCGCACCACCCCGTGATGTTTTTCTCACTCCTACTAGTGAATGTAATGTAACACACACCCATACAATGCGCACCACCCCGCGATGTTTTTCAGAAACCTATCCTACATTGCCACTGCATGTTCCCTGACCTCCCCATACTGACAACCCGGCGTGCTTTTCTCCATCCTACATTGCCACTCACTGCCTATCCTAATTCAGACCGTCCGATTCACACCACCCCGTGATGTTTTTCTCACTCCTACTAGTGAATGTAATGTAACACACACCCATACAATGCGAGCCACCCCGTGATGATTTTCTCACTCCTACTAGTGAATGTAATGTAACACACACCCATACAATGCGCACCACCCCGTGAGGTTTTTCTCACTCTACTAGTTAATGTAATGTAACACACACCCATACAATGCACACCACCCCGCGATGTTTTTTAGAAACCTATCCTACATTGCCACTGCATGTTCCCTGACCTCCCCATGCTGACCACACCGCGGTGCTTTTCTCCATCCTACATTGCCACTCACTGCGTATCCTAATTCAGACCCTCCGATTCACACCACCCCGTGATGTTTTTCTCACTCCTACTAGTGAATGTAATGTAACACACACCCATACAATGTGCACCACCCCGCCATATTTTTCAGAAACCTATCCTACATTGCCACTGCATGTTCCCTGACCTCCCCATGCTGACCACCCCGCGGTGCTTTTCTCCATCCGACATTGCCACTCACTGCCTATCCTAATTCAGATCCTCCGATTCACACCACCCCGTGATGTTTTTCTCACTCCTACTAGTGAATGTAATGTAACACACACCCATACAATGCGCACCACCCCGTGATGTTTTTATCACTCCTACTAGTGAATGTAATGTAACACACACCCATACAATGCGCACCACCCCGCGATGTTTTTCAGAAACCTATCCTACATTGCCACAGCATGTTCCCTTAACTGACCATGCTGACCACCCCGCGGTGCTTTTCTCCATCCTACATTGCGATTCACTGCCTATCCTAATTCAGACCCTCCGATTCACACCACCCCATGATGTTTTTCTCACTCCTACTAGTGAATGTCATTTAACACACTCCCATACAATGCGCACCACCACGCGATGTTTTTCAGAAACCTATCCTACATTGCCACTGCATGTTCCCTGTCCTCCCCGTGCTGACCACAACGCGGTGCTTTTCTCCATCCTACATTGTCACTTACTGCCTATCCTAATACAGTCCCTCCGATTCACACCACCCCGTGTTGTTTTTCTCACTGGTACTAGTGAATGTAGTGTAACACACACCCATACAATGCGCACCACCCCGGGATGTTTTTCTCACTCCTACTAGTGAATGTAATGTAACACACACCCATTCAATGCGCACTACCCCGTGATATTTTTAAAAACCTATCCTACATTTCCACTGCATGTTCCCTGACCTCCCCATGCTGACCACCCCGCGGTGCTTTTCTCCATCCTACATTGCCACTCACTGCCTATCCTAATTCAGACCCTCCGATTCACACCACCCCGTGATGTTTTTCTCACTCCTACTAGTGAATGTAATGTAACAAACACACATAGAATGCGCACCAGCCCGCGATGTTTTTCAGAAACCTATCCTACATTGCCACTGCATGTTCCCTGACCTCCCCATGCTGACCACCCCGAGGTGCTTTTCTCCATCCTACATTGCCACTCACTGCCTATCCTAATTCAGACGCTCCGATTCACACCACCCCGTGATGTTTTTCTCACTCCTACTAGTGAATGTAATGTGACAAACACACATAGAATGCGCACCAGCCCGCGATGTTTTTCAGAAACCTATCCTACATTGCCACTGCATGTTCCCTGACCTCCCCATTCTGACCACCCCACGGTGCTTTTCTCCATCCTACATTGCCACTCACTGCCTATCCTAATTCAGACCCTCCGATTCACACCACCCCGTGATGTTTTTCTCACTCCTACTAGTGAATGTAATGTAACACACACCCATACAATGCGCCCCACCCCGTGATGTTTTTCAGAAAACTATCCAACATTGCCACTGCATGTTCCCTGACCTCCCCATGCTGACCACCCCGCGGTGCTTTTCTCCATCCTACATTGCCACTCACTGACTATCCTAATTCAGACCCTCCAATTCACACCACCCCGTGATGTTTTTGTCACTCCTACTTGTGAATGTAATGTAACACACACCCATACAATGCGCACCACCTCGTGATGTTTTTCTCACTCCTACTAGTGAATGTAATGTAACACACACCCATACAATGCGCACTACCCCGTGATGTTTTTCTCACTCCTACTAGTGAATGTAATGTAACACACACCCATACAATGCGCACCACCCCGCGATGTTTTTCAGAAACGTATCCTACATTGCCACTGCATGTTCCCTGACCTCCCCATGCTGACCACCCCGCGGTGCTTTTCTCCATCCTACATTGCCACTCACTGCCTATCCTAATCCAGACCCTCCGATTCACACCACCCCGTGATGTTTTTCTCACTCCTACTAGTGAATGTAATGAGACAAACACACATAGAATGCGCACCAGTCTGCGATGTTTTTCAGAAACCTATCCTACATTGCCACTGCATGTTCCCTGACCTCCCCTTGCTGACCACCCCACGGTGCTTTTCTCCATCCTACATTGCCACTCACTGCCTATCCTAATTCCGACCCTCCGATTCACACCACCCCGTGATGTTTTTCTCACTCCTACTAGTGAATGTAATGTAACACACACCCATACAATGCGCCCCACCCCGTGATGTTTTTCAGAAAACTATCCAACATTGCCACTGCATGTTCTCTGACCTCCCCATGCTGACCACCCCGCGGTGCTTTTCTCCATCCTACATTGCCACTCACTGACTATCCTAATTCAGACCCTCCAATTCACACCACCCCGTGATTTTTTTGTCACTCCTACTTGTGAATGTAATGTAACACACACCCATACAATGCGCACCACCTCGTGATGTTTTTCTCACTCCTACTAGTGAATGTAATGTAACACACACCCATACAATGCGCACCACCCCGTGATGTTTTTCTCACTCTTACTAGTGAATGTAATGTAACACACACCCATACAATGCGCACCACCCCGCGATGTTTTTCAGAAACCTATCCTACATTGCCACTGCATGTTCCCTGACCTCCCCATGCTGACCACCCCGCGGTGCTTTTCTCCATCCTACATTGCCACTCACTGCCTATCCTAATTCAGATCCTCCGATTCACACCACCCCGTGATGTTTTTCTCACTCCTACTACTGAATGTAATGTAACACACACCCATACAATGCCCACCACCCCGTGATGTTTTTATCCTTCCTACTAGTGAAGGTAATGTAACACACACCCATACAATGCGCACCACCCCGCGATGTTTTTCAGAAACCTATCCTACATTGCCACAGCATGTTCCCTGAACTGACCATGCTGACCACCCCGCGGTGCTTTTCTCCATCCTACATTGCCATTCGCTGCCTATCCTAATTCAGACCCTCCGATTCACAACACCCCGTGATGTTTTTCTCACTCCTACTCTTGAATGTAATGTAACACACACCCATACAATGCGCACCACCGGGTGATGTTTTTGTCACTCCTACTAGTGAATGTAATGTAACACACACCCATACAATGCGCACCACACCGCGAAGTTTTTCTCACTCCTTTTATTGAATGTAATGTAACACACACCCATACAATGCGCACCACCCCGCGATGTTTTTCTCACTCCTACAAGTGAATATAATGTAACACACACCCATACAATGTGCACCACCCCGTGATGTTTTTCTCACTCCTACTAGTGAATGTAATGTAACACACACCCATACAATGCGCACCACCCCGCGATGTTTTTCAGAAACCTATCCTACGTTGCCACTGCATGTTCCCTGACCTCCCCATACTGACAACCCGGCGTGCTTTTCTCCATCCTACATTGCCACTCACTGCCTATCCTAATTCAGACCCTCCGATTCACACCACCCCGTGATGTTTTTCTCACTCCTAATAGTGAATGTAATGTAACACACACCCATACAATGCGAGCCACCCCGTGATGATTTTCTCACTTCTACTAGTGAATGTAATGTAACACACAACCATACAATGGGCACCACCCCGTGAGGTTTTTCTCACTCTACTAGTTAATGTAATGTAACACACACCAATACAATGCACACCACCCCGCGATGTTTTTCAGAAACCTATCCTACATTGCCACTGCATGTTCCCTGACCTCCCCATGCTGACCACACCGCGGTGCTTTTCTCCATCCTACATTGCCACTCACTGCGTATCCTAATTCAGACCCTCCGATTCACACCACCCCGTGATGTTTTTCTCACTCCTACTAGTGAATGTAATGTAACACACACCCATACAATGTGCACCACCCCGCCATATTTTTCAGAAACCTATCCTACATTGCCACTGCATGTTCCCTGACCTCCCCATGCTGACCACCCCGCGATGCTTTTCTCCATTCTACATTGCCACTCACTGCCTATCCTAATTCAGATCCTCCGATTCACACCACCCCGTGATGTTTTTCTCACTCCTACTAGTGAATGTAATGTAACACACACCCATACAATGCGCACCACCCCGTGATGTTTTTATCACTCCTACTAGTGAATGTAATGTAACACACACCCATACAATGCGCACCACCCCGCGATGTTTTTCAGAAACCTATCCTACATTGCCACAGCATGTTCCCTGAACTGACCATGCTGACCACCCCGCGGTGCTTTTCTCCATCCTACATTGCGATTCACTGCCTATCCTAATTCAGACCCTCCGATTCACACCACCCCGTGATGTTTTTCTCACTCCTACTAGTGAATGTCATTTAACACACTCCCATACAATGCGCACCACCACGCGATGTTTTTCAGAAACCTATCCTACATCGCCAATGCATGTTCCCTGACCTCCCCATGCTGACCACCACGCGGTGCTTTTCTCCATCCTACATTGCCACTCACGGCCTATCCTAATACAGACCCTCCGATTCACACCACCCCGTGTTGTTTTTCTCACTGGTACTAGTGAATGTAGTGTAACACACACCCATACAATGCGCACCACCCCGGGATGTTTTTCACACTCCTACTAGTGAAAGTAATGTAACACACACACATACAATGCGCACCACCCCGCGATGTTTTTAAGAAACCTATCCTACATTGCCACTGCATGTTCCCTGACCTCCCCATGCTGACCACCCCGCGGTGCTTTTCTCCATCCTACATTGCCACTCACTGCCTATCTTAATTCAGACCCTCCGATTCACACCACACCGTGATGTTTTTCTCACTCCTACTAGTGAATGTAATGTAACACACACCCATACAATGCGCACCACCCCGCGATGTTTTTCAGAAACCTATCCTACATTGCCACTGCATGTTCCCTGACCTCCCCATGCTGACCACCCCGCGGTGCTTTTCTCCATCCTACATTGCCACTCACTGCCTATCCTAATTCAGACCCTCCGATTCACACCACCCCGTGATGTTTTTATCACTCCTACTAGTGAATGTAATGTGACAAACACACATAGAATGCGCACCAGCCCGCGATGATTTTCAGAAACCTATCCTGCATTGCCACTGCATGTTCCCTGACCTCCCCATGCTGACCACCCCACTGTGCTTTTCTCCATCCTACATTGCCACTCACTGCCTATCCTAATTCAGACCCTCCGATTCACACCACCCCGTGATGTTTTTCTCACTCCTACTAGTGAATGTAATGTAACACACACCCATACAATGCGCACCACCCCGTGATGTTTTTCAGAAAACTATCCTACATTGCCACTGCTTGTTCTCTGACCACCCCATGCTGACCACCCCGCGGTGCTTTTCTCCATCCTACATTGCCATTCACTGACTATCCTAATTCAGACCCTCCAATTCACACCACCCCGTGATGTTTTTTCACTCCTACTTGTGAATGTAACGTAACACAAACCCATACAATGCGCACCACCCCGTGATGTTTTTCTCACTCCTACTAGTGAATGTAATGTAACACACACCCATACAATGCGCACCACCCCGCGATGTTTTTCTCACTCATACAAGTGAATGTAATGTAACACACACCCATACAATGCGCACCACCCCGCGATGCTTTTCAGAAACCTATCCTAAATTGCCACTGCATGTTCCCTGACCTCCCCATGCTGACCACCCCGTGGTGCTTTTCTCCATCCTACATTGCCACTCACTGCCTATCCTAATTCAGACCCTCCGATTCACACCACCCCGTGATGTTTTTCTCACTCCTACTAGTGAATGTAATGTAACACACACCCATACAATGCGAGCCACCCCGTGATGATTTTCTCACTCCTACTAGTGAATGTAATGTAACACACACCCATACAATGCGCACCACCCCGTGAGGTTTTTCTCACTCTACTAGTTAATGTAATGTAACACATAACCATACAATGCACACCACCCCGCGATGTGTTTCAGAAACCTATCCTACATTGCCACTGCATGTTCCCTGACCTCCCCATGCTGACCACACTGCGGTGCTTTTCTCCATCCTACATTGCCACTCACTGCGTATCCTAATTCAGACCCTCCGATTCACACCACCCCGTGATGTTTTTCTCACTCCTACTAGTGAATGTAATGTAACACACACCCATACAATGCGCACCACCCCGTGATGTTTTTATCACTCCTACTAGTGAATATAATGTAACACAAACCCATACAATGCGCACCACCCCGCGATTTTTTTCAGAAACCTATCCTACATTGCCACAGCATGTTCCCTGAACTGACCATGCTGACCACCCCGCGGTGCTTTTCTCCATCCTACATTGCCATTCACTGCCTATCCTAATTCAGACCCTCCGATTCACACCACCCCGTGATCTTTTTCTCACTCCTACTAGTGAATGTAATGTAACACACACCCATAAAATGCGCACCACCCCGCGATGTTTTTTAGAAACCTATCCTACATTGCCACTGCATGTTCCCTGACCTCCCCATGCTGACCACCCCACGGTGCTTTTCTCCATCCTACATTGCCACTCACTGCCTATCCTAATTCAGACCCTCCGATTCACACCACCCCGTGATGTTTTTCTCACTCCTACTAGTGAATGTAATGTAACACACACCCATACAATGCACACCACCCCGTGATATTTTTCAGAAAACTATCCTACATTGCCACTGCATGTTCTCTGACCTCCCCATGCTGACCAACCCGCGGTGCTTTTCCCCATCCTACTTTGCCACTCATTGACTATCCTTATTCAGACCATCAGATTCACACCACCCCGAGATGTTTTTCACACTCCTACTAGTGAATGTAATGTAACACACACCCATACAATGCGCACAACCCCGTGATGTTTTTCTCACTCCTACTAGTGAATGTAATGTAACACACACCCATACAATGCGCACCACCCCGCGATGTTTTTCAGAAACCTATCCTACATTGCCACTGCATGATCCCTGACCTCCCCATGCTGACCACCCCGCGGTGCTTTTCTCCATCTTCCATTGCCACTCACTGCCTATCCTTATTCAGACACTCCGATTCACACCACCCCGTGATGTTTTTCTCACTTCTACTAGTGAATGTAATGTAACACACACCCATACAATGCGCACCACCTCGTGATGTTTTTCTCACTCCTACGAGTGAATCTAATGTAACACACACCCATACAATGCGCACCACCCCGTGATGTTTTTCTCACTCCTACTAGTGAATGTAATGTAACACACACCCATACAATGCGCACCACACCGCGATGTTTTTCAGAAACCTATCCTACATTGCCACTGCATGTTCCCTGACCTCCGAATGCTGACCACCCCGCGGTGCTTTTCTCCATCCTACATTGCCACTCACTGCCTATACTAATTCAGACCGTCCGATTCACATCACCCCGTGATGTTTTTCTGACTCCTACTAGTTAATGTAATGTAAAACACACCCATACAATGCGCACCACCCCGGGATGTTTTTCAGAAACTTATGCTACATTGCCACTGCATGTTCCCTGACCTCCCCATGCTGACCACCCCGCGGTGCTTTTCTCCATCCTACATTGCCACTCACTGCATATCCTAATTCAGACCCTCCAATTCACACCCCCCCCGTGATGTTTTTCTCACTCCTACTAGTGAATGTAATGTAACACACACCCATACAATGCGCACCACCCCGCGATGTTTTTCAGAAACCTATCCTACATTGCCACTGCATGTTCCCTGACCTCCCCATGCTGACAACCCGGCGTGCTTTTCTCCATCGTACATTGCCACTCACTGCCTATCCTAATTCAGACCCTCCGATTCACACCACCCCGTGATGTTTTTCTCACTCCTACTAGTGAATGTAATGTAACACACACCCATACAATGCGAGCCACCCCGTGATGATTTTCTCACTCCTACCTTTTGAATGTAATGTAACACACACCCATACAATGCGCACCACACCGTGAGGTTTTTCTCACTCTACTAGTTAATGCAATGTAACACACACCCATACAATGCACACCACCCCGCGATGTTTTTCAGAAACCTATCCTACATTGCCACTGCATGTTCCCTGACCGCCCCATGCTGACCACACCGCGGTGCTTTTCTCCATCCTACATTGCCACTCACTGCGTATCCTAATTCAGACCCTCCGATTCACACCACCCCGTGATGTTTTTCTCACTCCTACTAGTGAATGTAATGTAACACACACCCATACAATGCGCACCACCCCGCCATATTTTTCAGAAACCTATCCTACATTGCCACTGCATGTTCCCTGACCTCCCCATGCTGACCACACCGCCGTGCTTTTTTCCATCCTACATTGCCACTCACTGCCTATCCTAATTCAGATCCTCCGATTCACACCACCCCGTGATGTTTTTCTCACTCATACTAGTGAATGTAATGTAACACACACCCATACAATGCGAGCCACCCCGTGATGATTTTCTCACTCCTACCTTTTGAATGTAATGTAACACACACCCATACAATGCGCACCACACCGTGAGGTTTTTCTCACTCTACTAGTTAATGCAATGTAACACACACCCATACAATGCACACCACCCCGCGATGTTTTTCAGAAACCTATCCTACATTGCCACTGCATGTTCCCTGACCGCCCCATGCTGACCACACCGCGGTGCTTTTCTCCATCCTACATTGCCACTCACTGCCTATCCTAATTCAGACCCTCCGATTCACACCATCCCGTGATGTTTTTCTCACTCCTACTAGTGAATGTAATGTAACACACACCCATACAATGCGCACCACCCCGCCATATTTTTCAGAAACCTATCCTACATTGCCACTGCATGTTCCCTGACCTCCCCATGCTGACCACACCGCGGTGCTTTTCTCCATCCTACATTGCCACTCACTGCCTATCCTAATTCAGATCCTCGGATTCACACCACCCCGTGATGTTTTTCTCACTCCTACTACTGAATGTAATGTAACACACACCCATACAATGCGCACCACCCCGTGATGTTTTTATCACTCGTACTAGTGAATGTAATGTAACACACACCCATACAATGCGCACCACCCCGCGATGTTTTTCAGAAACCTATCCTACATTGCCACAGCATGTTCCCTGAACTGACCATGCTGACCACCCCGCGGTGCTTTTCTCCATCCTACATTGCCATTCACTGCCTATCCTAATTCAGACCCTCCGATTCACACCACCCCGTGATGTTTTTCTCACTCCTACTAGTGAATGTCATTTAACACACACCCATACAATGCGCACCACAACGCGATGTTTTTCAGAAACCTATCCTACATTGACACTGCATGTTCCCTGACCTCCCCATGCTGACCACCACGTGGTGCTTTTCTCCATCCTACATTGCCACTCACTGCCTATCCTAATACAGACCCTCCGATTCACACCACCCCGTGTTGTTTTTCTCAATGGTACTAGTGAATGTAGTGTAACACACACCCATACAATGCGCACCACCCCGGGATGTTTTTCTCACTCCTACTAGTGAATGTAATGTAACACACACCCATACAATGCGCACCACCCCGCGATGTTTTTAAGAAACCTATCCTACATTGCCACTGCATGTTCCCTGACCTCCCCATGCTGACCACCCCGCGGTGCTTTTCTCCATCCTACATTGCCACTCACTGCCTATCCTAATTCAGACCCTCTGATTCACACCACCCCGTGATGTTTTTCTCACTCCTACTAGTGAATGTAATGTAACACACACCCATACAATGCGCACCACCCCGTGCTGTTTTTCTCACTCCTACGAGTGAATCTAATGTAACACACACCCATACAATGCGCACCACCCCGCGATGTTTTTCTCACACCTACTAGTGAATGTAATGTAACACACACCCATACAATGCGTACCACCCCGTGATGTTTTTCTCACTCCTACTAGTGAATCTAATGTAACACACACCCATACAATGCGCACCAACCCGTGATGTTTTTCTCACTCCTACTAGTGAATGTAATGTAACACACACCCAAACAATGCGCACCACCCCGTGATGCTTTTCTCACTCCTACTAGTGAATGTAATGTAACACACACCCATACAATGCGCCCCACCCCGTGATGTTTTTCAGAAAACTATCCTACATTGCCACTGCATGTTCTCTGACCTCACCATGCTGACCACCCCGCGGTGCTTTTCTCCATCCTACATTGCCACTCACTGACTATCCTAATTCAGACCCTCCAATTCACACCACCCCGTGATGTTTTTGTCACTCCTACTAGTGAATGTAATGTAACACACACCCATACAATGCGCACCACCCCGTGATGTTTTTCTCAATCCTACTATTGAATGTAATGTAACACACACCCATTCAATGCGCACTTCCCCGCGATGTTTTTTCAGAAACCTATCCTACATTGCCACTCACTGCCTATCCTTATTCAGACCCTCAGATTCACACCACCCCGTGATGTTTTTCTCACTCCTACTAGTGAATGTAATGTAACACACACCCATACAATGCGCACAACCCCGTGATGTTTTTCTCACTCCTACTAGTGAATGTAATGCAACACACACCCATACAATGCGCACCACCACGCGATGTTTTTCAGAAACCTATCCTACATTGCCACTGCATGTTCCCTGACCTCCCCATGCTGACCACCCCGCGGTGCTTTTCTCAATCTTCCATTGCCACTCTCTGCCTATCCTAATTCAGACACTCCGATTCACACCACCCCGTGATGTTTTTCTCACTCCTACTAGTGAATGTAATGTAACACAGACCCATACAATGCGCACCACCTTGTGATGTTTTTCTCACTCCTACTAGTGAATGTAATGTAACACACACCCATACAATGCGCACCACACCGTGATGTTTTTCTCACTCCTACTAGTGAATGTAGTGTAACACACACCCATACAATGCGCACCACCCCGCGATGTTTTTCAGAAACCTATCCTACATTGCCACTGCATGTTCCCTGACCTCCGAATGCTGACCACCCCGCGGTGCTTTTCTCCATCCTACATTGCCACTCACTGCGTATCCTAATTCAGACCCTCCGATTCACACCACCCCGTGATGTTTTTCTCACTCCTACTAGTGAATGTAATGTAACACACACCCATACAATGCGCACCACCCCGCCATATTTTTCAGAAACCTATCCTACATTGCCACTGCATGTTCCCTGACCTCCCCATGCTGACCACACCGTGGTGCTTTTTTCCATCCTACATTGCCACTCACTGCCTATCCTAATTCAGATCCTCCGATTCACACCACCCCGTGATGTTTTTCTCACTCCTACTAGTGAATGTAATGTAACACACACCCATACAATGCGAGCCACCCCGTGATGATTTTCTCACTCCTACCTTTTGAATGTAATGTAACACACACCCATACAATGCGCACCACACCGAGGTTTTTCTCACTCTACTAGTTAATGCAATGTAACACACACCCATACAATGCACACCACCCCGCGATGTTTTTCAGAAACCTATCCTACATTGCCACTGCATGTTCCCTGACCGCCCCATGCTGACCACACCGTGGTGCTTTTCTCCATCCTACATTGCCACTCACTGCCTATCCTAATTCAGATCCTCGGATTCACACCACCCCGTGATGTTTTTCTCACTCCTACTAGTGAATGTAATGTAACACACACCCATACAACGCGCACCACCCCGTGATGTTTTTATCACTCGTACTAGTGAATGTAATGTAACACACACCCATACAATGCGCACCACCCCGCGATGTTTTTCAGAAACCTATCCTACATTGCCACAGCATGTTCCCTGAACTGACCATGCTGACCACCCCGCGGTGCTTTTCTCCATCCTACATTGCCATTCACTGCCTATCCTAATTCAGACCCTCCGATTCACACCACCCCGTGATGTTTTTCTCACTGCTACTAGTGAATGTCATTTAACACACACCCATACAATGCGCACCACCACGCGATGTTTTTCAGAAACCTATCCTACATTGCCACTGCATGTTCCCTGACCTCCCCATGCTGACATCCACGTGGTGCTTTTCTCCATCCTACATTGCCACTCACTGCCTATCCTAATGCAGACCCTCCGATTCACACCACCTCGTGTTGTTTTTCTCACTGGTACTAGTGAATGTAGTGTAACACACACCCATACAATGCGCACCACCCCGGGAAGTTTTTCTCACTCCTACTAGTGAATGTAATGTAACACACACCCATACAATGCGCACCACCCCGCGATGTTTTTAAGAAACCTATCCTACATTGCCACTGCATGTTCCCTGACCTCCCCATGCTGACCACCCCGCGGTGCTTTTCTCCATCCTACATTGCCACTCACTGCCTATCCTAATTCAGACCCTCCGATTCACACCACCCCGTGATGTTTTTCTCACTCCTACTAGTGAATGTAATGTAACACACACCCATACAATGCGCACCACCCCGTGATGTTTTTCTCACTCCTACGAGTGAATCTAATGTAACACACACCCATACAATGCGCACCACCCCGCGATGTTTTTCTCACACCTACTAGTGAATGTAATGTAACACACACCCATACAATGTGTACCACCCCGTGATGTTTTTCTCACTCCTACTAGTGAATCTAATGTAACACACACCCATACAATGCGCACCACCCCGTGATGTTTTTCTCACTCCTACTAGTGAATGTAATGTAACACACACCCAAACAATGCTCACCACCCCGTGATGTTTTTCTCACTCCTACTATTGAATGTAATGTAACACACACCCATACAATGCGCCCCACCCCGTGATGTTTTTCAGAAAACTATCCTACATTGCCACTGCATGTTCCCTGACCTCCCCATGCTGACCACCCCGCGGTGCTTTTCTCCATCCTACATTGCCACTCACTGCCTATCCTAATTCAGACCCTCCAATTCACACCCCCCCCGTGATGTTTTTCTCACTCCTACTAGTGAATGTAATGTAACACACACCCATACAATGCGCCCCACCCCGTGATGTTTTTCAGAAAACTATCCTACATTGCCACTGCATGTTCCCTGACCTCCCCATGCTGACCACCCCGCGGTGCTTTTCTCCATCCTACATTGCCACTCACTGCCTATCCTAATTCAGACCCTCCAATTCACACCCCCCCGTGATGTTTTTCTCACTCCTACTAGTGAATGTAATGTAACACACACCCATACAATGCGCACCACCCCGCGATGTTTTTCAGAAACCTATCCTACATTGCCACTGCATGTTCCCTGACCTCCCCATGCTGACAACCCGGCGTGCTTTTCTCCATCGTACATTGCCACTCACTGCCTATCCTAATTCAGACCCTCCGATTCACACCACCCCGTGATGTTTTTCTCACTCCTACTAGTGAATGTAATGTAACACACACCCATACAATGCGAGCCACCCCGTGATGATTTTCTCACTCCTACCTTTTGAATGTAATGTAACACACACCCATACAATGCGCACCACACCGTGAGGTTTTTCTCACTCTACTAGTTAATGCAATGTAACACACACCCATACAATGCACACCACCCCGCGATGTTTTTCAGAAACCTATCCTACATTGCCACTGCATGTTCCCTGACCGCCCCATGCTGACCACACCGCGGTGCTTTTCTCCATCCTACATTGCCACTCACTGCGTATCCTAATTCAGACCCTCCGATTCACACCACCCCGTGATGTTTTTCTCACTCCTACTAGTTAATGTAATGTAACACACACCCATACAATGCGCACCACCCCGCCATATTTTTCAGAAACCTATCCTACATTGCCACTGCATGTTCCCTGACCTCCCCATGCTGACCACACCGCCGTGCTTTTTTCCATCCTACATTGCCACTCACTGCCTATCCTAATTCAGATCCTCCGATTCACACCACCCCGTGATGTTTTTCTCACTCCTACTAGTGAATGTAATGTAACACACACCCATACAATGCGAGCCACCCCGTGATGATTTTCTCACTCCTACCTTTTGAATGTAATGTAACACACACCCATACAATGCGCACCACACCGTGAGGTTTTTCTCACTCTACTAGTTAATGCAATGTAACACACACCCATACAATGCACACCACCCCGCGATGTTTTTCAGAAACCTATCCTACATTGCCACTGCATGTTCCCTGACCGCCCCATGCTGACCACACCGCGGTGCTTTTCTCCATCCTACATTGCCACTCACTGCCTATCCTAATTCAGACCCTCCGATTCACACCACCCCGTGATGTTTTTCTCACTCCTACTAGTGAATGTAATGTAACACACACCCATACAATGCGCACCACCCCGCCATATTTTTCAGAAACCTATCCTACATTGCCACTGCATGTTCCCTGACCTCCCCATGCTGACCACACCGCGGTGCTTTTCTCCATCCTACATTGCCACTCACTGCCTATCCTAATTCAGATCCTCGGATTCACACCACCCCGTGATGTTTTTCTCACTCCTACTACTGAATGTAATGTAACACACACCCATACAATGCGCACCACCCCGTGATGTTTTTATCACTCGTACTAGTGAATGTAATGTAACACACACCCATACAATGCGCACCACCCCGCGATGTTTTTCAGAAACCTATCCTACATTGCCACTGCATGTTCCCTGACCTCCCCATGATGACCACCCCGCGGTGCTTTTCTCCATCCTACATTGCCATTCACTGCCTATCCTAATTCAGACCCTCCGATTCACACCACCCCGTGATGTTTTTCTCACTCCTACTAGTGAATGTCATTTAACACACACCCATACAATGCGCACCACCACGCGATGTTTTTCAGAAACCTATCCTACATTGACACTGCATGTTCCCTGACCTCCCCATGCTGACCACCACGTGGTGCTTTTCTCCATCCTACATTGCCACTCACTGCCTATCCTAATACAGACCCTCCGATTCACACCACCCCGTGTTGTTTTTCTCACTGGTACTAGTGAATGTAGTGTAACACACACCCATACAATGCGCACCACCCCGGGATGTTTTTCTCACTCCTACTAGTGAATGTAATGTAACACACACCCATACAATGCGCACCACCCCGCGATGTTTTTAAGAAACCTATCCTACATTGCCACTGCATGTTCCCTGACCTCCCCATGCTGACCACCCCGCGGTGCTTTTCTCCATCCTACATTGCCACTCACTGCCTATCCTAATTCAGACCCTCTGATTCACACCACCCCGTGATGTTTTTCTCAATCCTACTAGTGAATGTAATGTAACACACACCCATACAATGCGCACCACCCCGTGCTGTTTTTCTCACTCCTACGAGTGAATCTAATGTAACACACACCCATACAATGCGCACCACCCCGCGATGTTTTTCTCACACCTACTAGTGAATGTAATGTAACACACACCCATACAATGCGTACCACCCCGTGATGTTTTTCTCACTCCTACTAGTGAATCTAATGTAACACACACCCATACAATGCGCACCAACCCGTGATGTTTTTCTCACTCCTACTAGTGAATGTAATGTAACACACACCCAAACAATGCGCACCACCCCGTGATGTTTTTCTCAATCCTACTATTGAATGTAATGTAACACACACCCATTCAATGCGCACTTCCCCGCGATGTTTTTTCAGAAACCTATCCTACATTGCCACTCACTGCCTATCCTTATTCAGACCCTCAGATTCACACCACCCCGTGATGTTTTTCTCACTCCTACTAGTGAATGTAATGTAACACACACCCATACAATGCGCACAACCCCGTGATGTTTTTGTCACTCCTACTAGTGAATGTAATGCAACACACACCCATACAATGCGCACCACCACGCGATGTTTTTCAGAAACCTATCCTACATTGCCACTGCATGTTCCCTGACCTCCCCATGCTGACCACCCCGCGGTGCTTTTCTCAATCTTCCATTGCCACTCTCTGCCTATCCTAATTCAGACACTCCGATTCACACCACCCCGTGATGTTTTTCTCACTCCTACTAGTGAATGTAATGTAACACAGACCCATACAATGCGCACCACCTTGTGATGTTTTTCTCACTCCTACTAGTGAATGTAATGTAACACACACCCATACAATGCGCAACACACCGTGATGTTTTTCTCACTCCTACTAGTGAATGTAGTGTAACACACACCCATACAATGCGCACCACCCCGCGATGTTTTTCAGAAACCTATCCTACATTGCCACTGCATGTTCCCTGACCTCCGAATGCTGACCACCCCGCGGTGCTTTTCTCCATCCTACATTGCCACTCACTGCGTATCCTAATTCAGACCCTCCGATTCACACCACCCCGTGATGTTTTTCTCACTCCTACTAGTGAATGTAATATAACACACACCCATACAATGCCCACCACCCCGCCATATTTTTCAGAAACCTATCCTACATTGCCACTGCATGTTCCCTGACCTCCCCATGCTGACCACACCGCGGTGCTTTTTTCCATCCTACATTGCCACTCACTGCCTATCCTAATTCAGATCCTCCGATTCACACCACCCCGTGATGTTTTTCTCACTCCTACTAGTGAATGTAATGTAACACACACCCATACAATGCGAGCCACCCCGTGATGATTTTCTCACTCCTACCTTTTGAATGTAATGTAACACACACCCATACAATGCGCACCACACCGAGGTTTTTCTCACTCTACTAGTTAATGCAATGTAACACACACCCATACAATGCACACCACCCCGCGATGTTTTTCAGAAACCTATCCTACATTGCCACTGCATGTTCCCTGACCGCCCCATGCTGACCACACCGCGGTGCTTTTCTCCATCCTACATTGCCACTCACTGCCTATCCTAATTCAGATCCTCGGATTCACACCACCCCGTGATGTTTTTCTCACTCCTACTAGTGAATGTAATGTAACACACACCCATACAACGCGCACCACCCCGTGATGTTTTTATCACTCGTACTAGTGAATGTAATGTAACACACACCCATACAATGCGCACCACCCCGCGATGTTTTTCAGAAACCTATCCTACATTGCCACAGCATGTTCCCTGAACTGACCATGCTGACCACCCCGCGGTGCTTTTCTCCATCCTACATTGCCATTCACTGCCTATCCTAATTCAGACCCTCCGATTCACACCACCCCGTGATGTTTTTCTCACTCCTACTAGTGAATGTCATTTAACACACACCCATACAATGCGCACCACCACGCGATGTTTTTCAGAAACCTATCCTACATTGCCACTGCATGTTCCCTGACCTCCCCATGCTGACCACCACGTGGTGCTTTTCTCCATCCTACATTGCCACTCACTGCCAATCCTAATGCAGACCCTCCGATTCACACCACCTCGTGTTGTTTTTCTCACTGGTACTAGTGAATGTAGTGTAACACACACCCATACAATGCGCACCACCCCGGGATGTTTTTCTCACTCCTACTAGTGAATGTAATGTAACACACACCCATACAATGCGCACCACCCCGCGATGTTTTTAAGAAACCTATCCTACATTGCCACTGCATGTTCCCTGACCTCCCCATGCTGACCACCCCGCGGTGCTTTTCTCCATCCTACATTGCCACTCACTGCCTATCCTAATTCAGACCCTCCGATTCACACCACCCCGTGATGTTTTTCTCACTCCTACTAGTGAATGTAATGTAACACACACCCATACAATGCGCACCACCCCGTGATGTTTTTCTCACTCCTACGAGTGAATCTAATGTAACACACACCCATACAATGCGCACCACCCCGCGATGTTTTTCTCACACCTACTAGTGAATGTAATGTAACACACACCCATACAATGCGTACCACCCCGTGATGTTTTTCTCACTCCTACTAGTTAATCTAATGTAACACACACCCATACAATGCGCACCACCCCGTGATGTTTTTCTCACTCCTACTAGTGAATGTAATGTAACACACACCCAAACAATGCTCACCACCCCGTGATGTTTTTCTCACTCCTACTAGTGAATGTAATGTAACACACACCCATACAATGCGCCCCACCCCGTGATGTTTTTCAGAAAACTATCCTACATTGCCACTGCATGTTCCCTGACCTCCCCATGCTGACCACCCCGCGGTGCTTTTCTCCATCCTACATTGCCACTCACTGCCTATCCTAATTCAGACCCTCCAATTCACACCCCCCCGTGATGTTTTTCTCACTCCTACTAGTGAATGTAATGTAACACACACCCATACAATGCGCCCCACCCCGTGATGTTTTTCAGAAAACTATCCTACATTGCCACTGCATGTTCCCTGACCTCCCCATGCTGACCACCCCGCGGTGCTTTTCTCCATCCTACATTGCCACTCACTGCCTATCCTAATTCAGACCCTCCAATTCACACCCCCCCGTGATGTTTTTCTCACTCCTACTAGTGAATGTAATGTAACACACACCCATACAATGCGCACCACCCCGCGATGTTTTTCAGAAACCTATCCTACATTGCCACTGCATGTTCCCTGACCTCCCCATGCTGACAACCCGGCGTGCTTTTCTCCATCGTACATTGCCACTCACTGGCTATCCTAATTCAGACCCTCCGATTCACACCACCCCGTGATGTTTTTCTCACTCCTACTAGTGAATGTAATGTAACACACACCCATACAATGCGAGCCACCCCGTGATGATTTTCTCACTCCTACATTTTGAATGTAATGTAACACACACCCATACAATGCGCACCACACCGTGAGGTTTTTCTCACTCTACTAGTTAATGCAATGTAACACACACCCATACAATGCACACCACCCCGCGATGTTTTTCAGAAACCTATCCTACATTGCCACTGCATGTTCCCTGACCGCCCCATGCTGACCACACCGCGGTGCTTTTCTCCATCCTACATTGCCACTCACTGCGTATCCTAATTCAGACCCTCCAATTCACACCACCCCGTGATGTTTTTCTCACTGCTACTAGTGAATGTAATGTAACACACACCCATACAATGCGCACCACCCCGCCATATTTTTCAGAAACCTATCCTACATTGCCACTGCATGTTCCCTGACCTCCCCCTGCTGACCACACCGCCGTGCTTTTTTCCATCCTACATTGCCACTCACTGCCTATCCTAATTCAGATCCTCCGATTCACACCACCCCGTGATGTTTTTCTCACTCCTACTAGTGAATGTAATGTAACACACACCCATACAATGCGAGCCACCCCGTGATGATTTTCTCACTCCTACCTTTTGAATGTAATGTAACACACACCCATACAATGCGCACCACACCGTGAGGTTTTTCTCACTCTACTAGTTAATGCAATGTAACACACACCCATACAATGCACACCACCCCGCGATGTTTTTCAGAAACCTATCCTACATTGCCACTGCATGTTCCCTGACCGCCCCATGCTGACCACACCACGGTGCTTTTCTCCATCCTACATTGCCACTCCCTGCGTATCCTAATTCAGACCCTCCGATTCACACCACCCCGTGATGTTTTTCTCACTCCTACTAGTGAATGTAATGTAACACACACCCATACAATGCGCACCACCCCGCCATATTTTTCAGAAACCTATCCTACATTGCCACTGCATGTTCCCTGACCTCCCCATGCTGACCACACCGCCGTGCTTTTTTCCATCCTACATTGCCACTCACTGCCTATCCTAATTCAGATCCTCCGATTCACACCACCCCGTGATGATTTTCTCACTCCTACTAGTGAATGTAATGTAACACACACCCATACAATGCGAGCCACCCCGTGATGATTTTCTCACTCCTACCTTTTGAATGTAATGTAACACACACCCATACAATGCGCACCACACCGTGAGGTTTTTCTCACTCTACTAGTTAATGCAATGTAACACACACCCATACAATGTACACCACCCCGCGATGTTTTTCAGAAACCTATCCTACATTGCCACTGCATGTTCCCTGACCGCCCCATGCTGACCACACCGCGGTGCTTTTCTCCATCCTACATTGCCACTCACTGCCTATCCTAATTCAGACCCTCCGATTCACACCACCCCGTGATGTTTTTCTCACTCCTACTAGTGAATGTAATGTAACACACACCCATACAATGCGCACCACCCCGCCATATTTTTCAGAAACCTATCCTACATTGCCACTGCATGTTCCCTGACCTCCCCATGCTGACCACACCGCGGTGCTTTTCTCCATCCTACATTGCCACTCACTGCCTATCCTAATTCAGATCCTCGGATTCACACCACCCCGTGATGTTTTTCTCACTCCTACTACTGAATGTAATGTAACACACACCCATACAATGCGCACCACCCCGTGATGTTTTTATCACTCGTACTAGTGAATGTAATGTAACACACACCCATACAATACGCACCACCCCGCGATGTTTTTCAGAAACCTATCCTACATTGCCACAGCATGTTCCCTGAACTGACCATGCTGACCACCCCGCGGTGCTTTTCTCCATCCTACATTGCCATTCACTGCCTATCCTAATTCAGACCCTCCGATTCACACCACCCCGTGATGTTTTTCTCACTCCTACTAGTGAATGTCATTTAACACACACCCATACAATGCGCACCACCACGCGATGTTTTTCAGAAACCTATCCTACATTGACACTGCATGTTCCCTGACCTCCCCATGCTGACCACCACGTGGTGCTTTTCTCCATCCTACATTGCCACTCACTGCCTATCCTAATACAGACCCTCCGATTCACACCACCCCGTGTTGTTTTTCTCACTGGTACTAGTGAATGTAGTGTAACACACACCCATACAATGCGCACCACCCCGGGATGTTTTTCTCACTCCTACTAGTGAATGTAATGTAACACACACCCATACAATGCGCACCACCCCGCGATGTTTTTAAGAAACCTATCCTACATTGCCACTGCATGTTCCCTGACCTCCCCATGCTGACCACCCCGCAGTGCTTTTCTCCATCCTACATTGCCACTCACTGCCTATCCTAATTCAGACCCTCTGATTCACACCACCCGTGATGTTTTTCTCACTCCTACTAGTGAATGTAATGTAACACACACCCATACAATGCGCACCACCCCGTGCTGCTTTTCTCACTCCTACGAGTGAATCTAATGTAACACACACCCATACAATGCGCACCACCCCGCGATGTTTTTCTCAAACCTACTAGTGAATGTAATGTAACACACACCCATACAATGCGTACCACCCCGTGATGTTTTTCTCACTCCTACTAGTGAATCTAATGTAACACACACCCATACAATGCGCACCAACCCGTGATGTTTTTCTCACTCCTACTAGTGAATGTAATGTAACACACACCCAAACAATGCGCACCACCCCGTGATGCTTTTCTCACTCCTACTAGTGAATGTAATGTAACACACACCCATACAATGCGCCCCACCCCGTGATGTTTTTCAGAAAACTATCCTACATTGCCACTGCATGTTCTCTGACCTCACCATGCTGACCACCCCGCGGTGCTTTTCTCCATCCTACATTGCCACTCACTGACTATCCTAATTCAGACCCTCCAATTCACACCACCCCGTGATGTTTTTGTCACTCCTACTAGTGAATGTAATGTAACACACACCCATACAATGCGCACCACCCCGTGATGTTTTTCTCAATCCTACTATTGAATGTAATGTAACACACACCCATTCAATGCGCACTTCCCCGCGATGTTTTTTCAGAAACCTATCCTACATTGCCACTCACTGCCTATCCTTATTCAGACCCTCAGATTCACACCACCCCGTGATGTTTTTCTCACTCCTACTAGTGAATGTAATGTAACACACACCCATACAATGCGCACAACCCCGTGATGTTTTTCTCACTCCTACTAGTGAATGTAATGCAACACACACCCATACAATGCGCACCACCACGCGATGTTTTTCAGAAACCTATCCTACATTGCCACTGCATGTTCCCTGACCTCCCCATGCTGACCACCCCGCGGTGCTTTTGTCAATCTTCCATTGCCACTCTCTGCCTATCCTAATTCAGACACTCCGATTCACACCACCCCGTGATGTTTTTCTCACTCCTACTAGTGAATGTAATGTAACACAGACCCATACAATGCGCACCACCTTGTGATGTTTTTCTCACTCCTACAAGTGAATGTAATGTAACACACACCCATACAATGCGCACCACACCGTGATGTTTTTCTCACTCCTACTAGTGAATGTAGTGTAACACACACCCATACAATGCGCACCACCCCGCGATGTTTTTCAGAAACCTATCCTACATTGCCACTGCATGTTCCCTGACCTCCGAATGCTGACCACCCCGCGGTGCTTTTCTCCATCCTACATTGCCACTCACTGCGTATCCTAATTCAGACCCTCCGATTCACACCACCCCGTGATGTTTTTCTCACTCCTACTAGTGAATGTAATGTAACACACACCCATACAATGCGCACCACCCCGCCATATTTTTCAGAAACCTATCCTACATTGCCACTGCATGTTCCCTGACCTCCCCATGCTGACCACACCGCGGTGCTTTTTTCCATCCTACATTGCCACTCACTGCCTATCCTAATTCAGATCCTCCGATTCACACCACCCCGTGATGTTTTTCTCACTCCTACTAGTGAATGTAATGTAACACACACCCATACAATGCGAGCCACCCCGTGATGATTTTCTCACTCCTACCTTTTGAATGTAATGTAACACACACCCATACAATGCGCACCACACCGAGGTTTTTCTCACTCTACTAGTTAATGCAATGTAACACACACCCATACAATGCACACCACCCCGCGATGTTTTTCAGAAACCTATCCTACATTGCCACTGCATGTTCCCTGACCGCCCCATGCTGACCACACCGCGGTGCTTTTCTCCATCCTACATTGCCACTCACTGCCTATCCTAATTCAGATCCTCGGATTCACACCACCCCGTGATGTTTTTCTCACTCCTACTAGTGAATGTAATGTAACACACACCCATACAACGCGCACCACCCCGTGATGTTTTTATCACTCGTACTAGTGAATGTAATGTAACACACACCCATACAATGCGCACCACCCCGCGATGTTTTTCAGAAACCTATCCTACATTGCCACAGCATGTTCCCTGAACTGACCATGCTGACCACCCCGCGGTGCTTTTCTCCATCCTACATTGCCATTCACTGCCTATCCTAATTCAGACCCTCCGATTCACACCACCCCGTGATGTTTTTCTCACTCCTACTAGTGAATGTCATTTAACACACACCCATACAATGCGCACCACCACGCGATGTTTTTCAGAAACCTATCCTACATTGCCACTGCATGTTCCCTGACCTCCCCATGCTGACCACCACGTGGTGCTTTTCTCCATCCTACATTGCCACTCACTGCCTATCCTAATGCAGACCCTCCGATTCACACCACCTCGTGTTGTTTTTCTCACTGGTACTAGTGAATGTAGTGTAACACACACCCATACAATGCGCACCACCCCGGGATGTTTTTCTCACTCCTACTAGTGAATGTAATGTAACACACACCCATACAATGCGCACCACCCCGCGATGTTTTTAAGAAACCTATCCTACATTGCCACTGCATGTTCCCTGACCTCCCCATGCTGACCACCCCGCGGTGCTTTTCTCCATCCTACATTGCCACTCACTGCCTATCCTAATTCAGACCCTCCGATTCACACCACCCCGTGATGTTTTTCTCACTCCTACTAGTGAATGTAATGTAACACACACCCATACAATGCGCACCACCCCGTGATGTTTTTCTCACTCCTACGAGTGAATCTAATGTAACACACACCCATACAATGCGCACCACCCCGCGATGTTTTTCTCACACCTACTAGTGAATGTAATGTAACACACACCCATACAATGCGTACCACCCCGTGATGTTTTTCTCACTCCTACTAGTGAATCTAATGTAACACACACCCATACAATGCGCACCACCCCGTGATGTTTTTCTCACTCCTACTAGTGAATGTAATGTAACACACACCCAAACAATGCGCACCACCCCGTGATGTTTTTCTCACTCCTACTAGTGAATGTAATGTAACACACACCCATACAATGCGCCCCACCCCGTGATGTTTTTCAGAAAACTATCCTACATTGCCACTGCATGTTCTCTGACCTCCCCATGCTGACCACCCCGCGGTGCTTTTCTCCATCCTACATTGCCACTCACTGACTATCCTAATTCAGACCCTCCAATTCACACCACCCGTGATGTTTTTGTCACTCCTACTAGTGAATGTAATGTAACACACACCCATACAATGCGCACCACCCCATGATGTTTTTCTCAATCCTACTATTGAATGTAATGTAACACATACCCATTCAATGCGCACTACCCCGCGATGTTTTTTCAGAAACCTATCCTACATTGCCACTCACTGCCTATCCTTATTCAGACCCTCAGATTCACACCACCCCGTGATGTTTGTCTCACTCCTACTAGTGAATGTAATGTAACACACACCCATACAATGCGCACAACCCCGTGATGTTTTTCTCACTCCTACTAGTGAATGTAATGCAACACACACCCATACAATGCGCACCACCACGCGATGTTTTTCAGAAACATATCCTACATTGCCACTGCATGTTCCCTGACCTCCCCATGCTGACCACACCGCGGTGCTTTTCTCAATCTTCCATTGCCACTCTCTGCCTATCCTAATTCAGACACTCCGATTCACACCACCCCGTGATGTTTTTCTCACTCCTACTAGTGAATGTAATGTAACACACACCCATACAATGCGCACCACCTCGTGATGTTTTTCTCACTCCTACTAGTGAATGTAATGTAACACACACCCATACAATGCGCACCACACCGTGATGTTTTTCTCACTCCTACTAGTGAATGTAGTGTAACACACACCCATACAATGCGCACCACCCCGCGATGTTTTTCAGAAACCTATCCTACATTGCCACTGCATGTTCCCTGACCTCCCCATGCTGACAACCCGGCGTGCTTTTCTCCATCGTACATTGCCACTCACTGCCTATCCTAATTCAGACCCTCCGATTCACACCACCCCGTGATGTTTTTCTCACTCCTACTAGTGAATGTAATGTAACACACACCCATACAATGCGAGCCACCCCGTGATGATTTTCTCACTCCTACCTTTTGAATGTAATGTAACACACACCCATACAATGCGCACCACACCGTGAGGTTTTTCTCACTCTACTAGTTAATGCAATGTAACACACACCCATACAATGCACACCACCCCGCGATGTTTTTCAGAAACCTATCCTACATTGCCACTGCATGTTCCCTGACCGCCCCATGCTGACCACACCGCGGTGCTTTTCTCCATCCTACATTGCCACTCACTGCGTATCCTAATTCAGACCCTCCAATTCACACCACCCCGTGATGTTTTTCTCACTCCTACTAGTGAATGTAATGTAACACACACCCATACAATGCGCACCACCCCGCCATATTTTTCAGAAACCTATCCTACATTGCCACTGCATGTTCCCTGACCTCCCCATGCTGACCACACCGCCGTGCTTTTTTCCATCCTACATTGCCACTCACTGCCTATCCTAATTCAGATCCTCCGATTCACACCACCCCGTGATGTTTTTCTCACTCCTACTAGTGAATGTAATGTAACACACACCCATACAATGCGAGCCACCCCGTGATGATTTTCTCACTCCTACCTTTTGAATGTAATGTAACACACACCCATACAATGCGCACCACACCGTGAGGTTTTTCTCACTCTACTAGTTAATGCAATGTAACACACACCCATACAATGCACACCACCCCGCGATGTTTTTCAGAAACCTATCCTACATTGCCACTGCATGTTCCCTGACCGCCCCATGCTGACCACACCGCGGTGCTTTTCTCCATCCTACATTGCCACTCCCTGCGTATCCTAATTCAGACCCTCCGATTCACACCACCCCGTGATGTTTTTCTCACTCCTACTAGTGAATGTAATGTAACACACACCCATACAATGCGCACCACCCCGCCATATTTTTCAGAAACCTATCCTACATTGCCACTGCATGTTCCCTGACCTCCCCATGCTGACCACACCGCCGTGCTTTTTTCCATCCTACATTGCCACTCACTGCCTATCCTAATTCAGATCCTCCGATTCACACCACCCCGTGATGTTTTTCTCACTCCTACTAGTGAATGTAATGTAACACACACCCATACAATGCGAGCCACCCCGTGATGATTTTCTCACTCCTACCTTTTGAATGTAATGTAACACACACCCATACAATGCGCACCACACCGTGAGGTTTTTCTCACTCTACTAGTTAATGCAATGTAACACACACCCATACAATGCACACCACCCCGCGATGTTTTTCAGAAACCTATCCTACATTGCCACTGCATGTTCCCTGACCGCCCCATGCTGACCACACCGCGGTGCTTTTCTCCATCCTACATTGCCACTCACTGCCTATCCTAATTCAGACCCTCCGATTCACACCACCCCATGATGTTTTTCTCACTCCTACTAGTGAATGTAATGTAACACACACCCATACAATGCGCACCACCCCGCCATATTTTTCAGAAACCTATCCTACATTGCCACTGCATGTTCCCTGACCTCCCCATGCTGACCACACCGCGGTGCTTTTCTCCATCCTACATTGCCACTCACTGCCTATCCTAATTCAGATCCTCGGATTCACACCACCCCGTGATGTTTTTCTCACTCCTACTACTGAATGTAATGTAACACACACCCATACAATGCGCACCACCCCGTGATGTTTTTATCACTCGTACTAGTGAATGTAATGTAACACACACCCATACAATACGCACAACCCCGCGATGTTTTTCAGAAACCTATCCTACATTGCCACAGCATGTTCCCTGAACTGACCATGCTGACCACCCCGCGGTGCTTTTCTCCATCCTACATTGCCATTCACTGCCTATCCTAATTCAGACCCTCCGATTCACACCACCCCGTGATGTTTTTCTCACTCCTACTAGTGAATGTCATTTAACACACACCCATACAATGCGCACCACCACGCGATGTTTTTCAGAAACCTATCCTACATTGACACTGCATGTTCCCTGACCTCCCCATGCTGACCACCACGTGGTGCTTTTCTCCATCCTACATTGCCACTCACTGCCTATCCTAATACAGACCCTCCGATTCACACCACCCCGTGTTGTTTTTCTCACTGGTACTAGTGAATGTAGTGTAACACACACCCATACAATGCGCACCACCCCGGGATGTTTTTCTCACTCCTACTAGTGAATGTAATGTAACACACACCCATACAATGCGCACCACCCCGCGATGTTTTTAAGAAACCTATCCTACATTGCCACTGCATGTTCCCTGACCTCCCCATGCTGACCACCCCGCAGTGCTTTTCTCCATCCTACATTGCCACTCACTGCCTATCCTAATTCAGACCCTCTGATTCACACCACCCGTGATGTTTTTCTCACTCCTACTAGTGAATGTAATGTAACACACACCCATACAATGCGCACCACCCCGTGCTGCTTTTCTCACTCCTACGAGTGAATCTAATGTAACACACACCCATACAATGCGCACCACCCCGCGATGTTTTTCTCACACCTACTAGTGAATGTAATGTAACACACACCCATACAATGCGTACCACCCCGTGATGTTTTTCTCACTCCTACTAGTGAATCTAATGTAACACACACCCATACAATGCGCACCAACCCGTGATGTTTTTCTCACTCCTACTAGTGAATGTAATGTAACACACACCCAAACAATGCGCACCACCCCGTGATGCTTTTCTCACTCCTACTAGTGAATGTAATGTAACACACACCCATACAATGCGCCCCACCCCGTGATGTTTTTCAGAAAACTATCCTACATTGCCACTGCATGTTCTCTGACCTCACCATGCTGACCACCCCGCGGTGCTTTTCTCCATCCTACATTGCCACTCACTGACTATCCTAATTCAGACCCTCCAATTCACACCACCCCGTGATGTTTTTGTCACTCCTACTAGTGAATGTAATGTAACACACACCCATACAATGCGCACCACCCCGTGATGTTTTTCTCAATCCTACTATTGAATGTAATGTAACACACACCCATTCAATGCGCACTTCCCCGCGATGTTTTTTCAGAAACCTATCCTACATTGCCACTCACTGCCTATCCTTATTCAGACCCTCAGATTCACACCACCCCGTGATGTTTTTCTCACTCCTACTAGTGAATGTAATGTAACACACACCCATACAATGCGCACAACCCCGTGATGTTTTTCTCACTCCTACTAGTGAATGTAATGCAACACACACCCATACAATGCGCACCACCACGCGATGTTTTTCAGAAACCTATCCTACATTGCCACTGCATGTTCCCTGACCTCCCCATGCTGACCACCCCGCGGTGCTTTTGTCAATCTTCCATTGCCACTCTCTGCCTATCCTAATTCAGACACTCCGATTCACACCACCCCGTGATGTTTTTCTCACTCCTACTAGTGAATGTAATGTAACACAGACCCATACAATGCGCACCACCTTGTGATGTTTTTCTCACTCCTACAAGTGAATGTAATGTAACACACACCCATACAATGCGCACCACACCGTGATGTTTTTCTCACTCCTACTAGTGAATGTAGTGTAACACACACCCATACAATGCGCACCACCCCGCGATGTTTTTCAGAAACCTATCCTACATTGCCACTGCATGTTCCCTGACCTCCGAATGCTGACCACCCCGCGGTGCTTTTCTCCATCCTACATTGCCACTCACTGCGTATCCTAATTCAGACCTTCCGATTCACACCACCCCGTGATGTTTTTCTCACTCCTACTAGTGAATGTAATGTAACACACACCCATACAATGCGCACCACCCCGCCATATTTTTCAGAAACCTATCCTACATTGCCACTGCATGTTCCCTGACCTCCCCATGCTGACCACACCGCGGTGCTTTTTTCCATCCTACATTGCCACTCACTGCCTATTCTAATTCAGATCCTCCGATTCACATCACCCCGTGATGTTTTTCTCACTCCTACTAGTGAATGTAATGTAACACACACCCATACAATGCGAGCCACCCCGTGATGATTTTCTCACTCCTACCTTTTGAATGTAATGTAACACACACCCATACAATGCGCACCACACCGAGGTTTTTCTCACTCTACTAGTTAATGCAATGTAACACACACCCATACAATGCACACCACCCCGCGATGTTTTTCAGAAACCTATCCTACATTGCCACTGCATGTTCCCTGACCGCCCCATGCTGACCACACCGCGGTGCTTTTCTCCATCCTACATTGCCACTCACTGCCTATCCTAATTCAGATCCTCGGATTCACACCACCCCGTGATGTTTTTCTCACTCCTACTAGTGAATGTAATGTAACACACACCCATACAACGCGCACCACCCCGTGATGTTTTTATCACTCGTACTAGTGAATGTAATGTAACACACACCCATACAATGCGCACCACCCCGCGATGTTTTTCAGAAACCTATCCTACATTGCCACAGCATGTTCCCTGAACTGACCATGCTGACCACCCCGCGGTGCTTTTCTCCATCCTACATTGCCATTCACTGCCTATCCTAATTCAGACCCTCCGATTCACACCACCCCGTGATGTTTTTCTCACTCCTACTAGTGAATGTCATTTAACACACACCCATACAATGCGCACCACCACGCGATGTTTTTCAGAAACCTATCCTACATTGCCACTGCATGTTCCCTGACCTCCCCATGCTGACCACCACGTGGTGCTTTTCTCCATCCTACATTGCCACTCACTGCCTATCCTAATGCAGACCCTCCGATTCACACCACCTCGTGTTGTTTTTCTCACTGGTACTAGTGAATGTAGTGTAACACACACCCATACAATGCGCACCACCCCGGGATGTTTTTCTCACTCCTACTAGTGAATGTAATGTAACACACACCCATACAATGCGCACCACCCCGCGATGTTTTTAAGAAACCTATCCTACATTGCCACTGCATGTTCCCTGACCTCCCCGTGCTGACCACCCCGCGGTGCTTTTCTCCATCCTACATTGCCACTCACTGCCTATCCTAATTCAGACCCTCCGATTCACACCACCCCGTGATGTTTTTCTCACTCCTACTAGTGAATGTAATGTAACACACACCCATACAATGCGCACCACCCCGTGATGTTTTTCTCACTCCTACGAGTGAATCTAATGTAACACACACCCATACAATGCGCACCACCCCGCGATGTTTTTCTCACACCTACTAGTGAATGTAATGTAACACACACCCATACAATGCGTACCACCCCGTGATGTTTTTCTCACTCCTACTAGTGAATCTAATGTAACACACACCCATACAATGCGCACCACCCCGTGATGTTTTTCTCACTCCTACTAGTGAATGTAATGTAACACACACCCAAACAATGCGCACCACCCCGTGATGTTTTTCTCACTCCTACTAGTGAATGTAATGTAACACACACCCATACAATGCGCCCCACCCCGTGATGTTTTTCAGAAAACTATCCTACATTGCCACTGCATGTTCTCTGACCTCCCCATGCTGACCACCCCGCGGTGCTTTTCTCCATCCTACATTGCCACTCACTGACTATCCTAATTCAGACCCTCCAATTCACACCACCCGTGATGTTTTTGTCACTCCTACTAGTGAATGTAATGTAACACACACCCATACAATGCGCACCACCCCGTGATGTTTTTCTCAATCCTACTATTGAATGTAATGTAACACATACCCATTCAATGCGCACTACCCCGCGATGTTTTTTCAGAAACCTATCCTACATTGCCACTCACTGCCTATCCTTATTCAGACCCTCAGATTCACACCACCCCGTGATGTTTGTCTCACTCCTACTAGTGAATGTAATGTAACACACACCCATACAATGCGCACAACCCCGTGATGTTTTTCTCACTCCTACTAGTGAATGTAATGCAACACACACCCATACAATGCGCACCACCACGCGATGTTTTTCAGAAACATATCCTACATTGCCACTGCATGTTCCCTGACCTCCCCATGCTGACCACACCGCGGTGCTTTTCTCAATCTTCCATTGCCACTCTCTGCCTATCCTAATTCAGACACTCCGATTCACACCACCCCGTGATGTTTTTCTCACTCCTACTAGTGAATGTAATGTAACACACACCCATACAATGCGCACCACCTCGTGATGTTTTTCTCACTCCTACTAGTGAATGTAATGTAAAACACACCCATACAATGCGCACCACACCGTGATGTTTTTCTCACTCCTACTAGTGAATGTAGTGTAACACACACCCATACAATGCGCACCACCCCGCGATGTTTTTCAGAAACCTATCCTACATTGCCACTGCATGTTCCCTGACCTCCGAATGCTGACCACCCCGCGGTGCTTTTCTCCATCCTACATTGCCACTCACTGCCTATCCTAATTCAGACCGTCCGATTCACATCACCCCGTGATGTTTTTCTCACTCCTACTAGTGAATGTAATGTAAAACACACCCATACAATGCGCACCACCCCGCGATGTTTTTCAGAAACTTATGCTACATTGCAACGGCATGTTTCCTGACCTCCACATGCTGACCACACCGCGGTGCTTTTCTCCATCCTACATTGCCTCTCACTGCCTATCCTAATTCAGACCCTCCGATTCACACCACCCCGTGATGTTGTTCTCACTCCTACTAGTGAATGTAATGTAACACATACCCATACAATGCGTACCACCCCGCGATGTTTTTCAGAAACCTATCCTACATTGCCACTGCATGTTCCCTGACCTCCCCATGCTGACAACCCGGCGTGCTTTTCTCCATCCTACATTGCCACTCACTGCCTATCCTAATTCAGACCCTCCGATTCACACCACCCCGTGATGTTTTTCTCACTCCCACTAGTGAATGTAATGTAACACACACCCATACAATGCGAGCCACCCCGTGATGATTTTCTCACTCCTACTAGTGAATGTAATGTAACACACACCCATACAATGCGCACCACCCCGTGAGGTTTTTCTCACTCTACTAGTTAATTTAATGTAACACACACCCATACAATGCACACCACCCCGCGATGTTTTTCAGAAACCTATCCTACATTGCCACTGCATGTTCCCTGACCTCCCCATGCTGACCACACCGCGGTGCTTTTCTCCATCCTACATTGCCACTCACTGCGTATCCTAATTCAGACCCTCCGATTCACACCACCCCATGATGTTTTTCTCACTCCTACTAGTGAATGTAATGTAACACACAACAATACAATGCGCACCACCCCGCCATATTTTTCAGAAACCTATCCTACATTGCCACTGCATGTTCCCTGACCTCCCCATGCTGACCACCACGCGGTACTTTTCTCCATCCTAAATTGCCACTCACTGCCTATCCTAATACAGACGCTCCGATTCACACCACCCCGTGATGTTTTTCTCACTCCTACTAGTGAATGTAATGTAACACACACCCATACAATGCTCACCACCCCTTGTTGTTTTTCTCACTGGTACTAGTGAATGTAGTGTAACACACACCCATACAATTCACACCACCCCGGGATGTTTTTCTCACTCCTACTAGTGAATGTAATGTAACACACACCTATACAATGCGCATACCCCGCGATGTTTTTCAGAAACCTATCCTACATTGCCACTGCATGTTCCCTGACCTCCCCATGCTGACCACACCGCGGTGCTTTTCTCCATCCTACATTGCCACTCACTGCCTATCCTTATTCAGACCCTCAGATTCACACCACCCCGTGATGTTTTTCTCACTCCTACTAGTGAATGTAATGTAACACACACCCATACAATGCGCACAACCCCGTGATGTTTTTCTCACTCCTACTAGTGAATGTAATGCAACACACACCCATACAATGCGCACCACCACGCGATGTTTTTCAGAAACCTATCCTACATTGCCACTGCATGTTCCCTGACCTCCCCATGCTGACCACCCCGCGGTGCTTTTGTCAATCTTCCATTGCCACTCTCTGCCTATCCTAATTCAGACACTCCGATTCACACCACCCCGTGATGTTTTTCTCACTCCTACTAGTGAATGTAATGTAACACAGACCCATACAATGCGCACCACCTTGTGATGTTTTTCTCACTCCTACAAGTGAATGTAATGTAACACACACCCATACAATGCGCACCACACCGTGATGTTTTTCTCACTCCTACTAGTGAATGTAGTGTAACACACACCCATACAATGCGCACCACCCCGCGATGTTTTTCAGAAACCTATCCTACATTGCCACTGCATGTTCCCTGACCTCCCCATGCTGACCACACCGCGATGCTTTTCTCCATCCTACATTGCCACTCACTGCTTATCCTAATTCAGACCCTCCTATTCACACCACCCCGTAATGTTTTTCTCACTCCTACTAGTGAATGTAATGTAACACACACCCATACAATGCGCACCACCCCGCGATGTTTTTCAGAAACCTATCCTACATTGCCACTGCATGTTCCCTGACCTCCCCATGCTGACCACCCCGCGGTGCTTTTCTCCATCCTACATTGCCACTCACCTCCTATCCTAATTTATACCCTCCGATTCACACCACCCCGTGATGTTTTTCTCACTCCTACTAGTGAATGTAATGTAACACACAGCCATACAATGCACACCACCCCGCGATGTTTTTCAGAGACCTATCGTACATTGAAACTGCATGTTCCCTGACCTCCCCATGCTGACCACCCTGCGATGCTTTTCTCCATCCTACATTGCCACTCACTGCCTATCCTAATTCAGACCCTCCGATTCACACCACCCCGTGATGTTTTTCTCACTCCTACTACTGAATGTAATGTAACACACACCCATACAATGCGCACCACCCCGTGATGTTTTTCTCACTCCTACTAGTGAATGTAATGTAACACACACCCATACAATGCGCACCACCCCGCGATGTTTTTCAGAAACCTGTCCTACATTGCCAATGCATGTTCCCTGACCTCCGCATGCTGACCACCCCGCGGTGCTTTTGTCCATCCTACATTGCCACTCGCTGCCTATCCTAATTCACACCCTCCGATTCACACCACCCCATGATGTTTTTCTCACACCTACTAGTGAATGTAATGTAACACACACCCATAAAATGCGCACCACCCCGTGATGTTTTTCAGAAAACTATCATACATTGCCACTGCATGTTCCCTGACATCCCCATGCTGACCACCCCGTGGTGCTTTTCTCCATACTACATTGCCACTCACTGCCTATCCTAATTCAGACCCTCCGATTCACACCACCCCGTGATGTTTTTCTCACTCCTACTAGTGAATGTAATGTAACAAACACCCATGCAATGCGCACCACCCCGTGATGTTTTTCTCACTCCTACTAGTGAATGTAATGTAACACACACCCATACAATGCGCACCACCCCGCCATGTTTTTCCGAAAGCTATCCTACATTGCCACTGCCTGTTCCCTGACCTCCCCATGCTGACCACCCCGCGGTGCTTTTCTCCATCCTACATTGCCACTCACTGCCTATCCTAATTCAGACCCTCCGATTCACACCACCCCGTGATGTTTTTCTCACTCCTACTCGTGAATGTAATGTAACACACACCCATACAATGAGCACCACCCCGTGATGTTTTTCTCACACCTACTAGTGAATGTAATGTAACATACACCCATACAATGCGCACCACCCCGCGATGTTTTTCAGAAACCCATCCTACATTGCCACTGCATATTCCCTGACCTCCCCATGCTGACCACCCCGCGGTGCTTTTTTCCATCCTACATTGCCACTCACTGCCTATCCTAATTCAGAACTTCCGATTGACACAACCCCGTGATGTTTTTCTCACTCCTACTAGTGAATGTAATGTAACACACACCCATACAATGCGCACCACCCCGTGATGATTTTCTCACTCCTACTAGTGAATGTAATGTAACACACACCCATACAATGCGCACCACCCCGTGATGTTTTTCTCACTCCTACTAGTTAATGTAATGTAATACACACCCATGCAATGCACACCACACCGCGATGTTTTTCAGAAACCTATCCTACATTGCGACTGCATGTTCTCTGACCTCCCCATGCTGATCACCCCGCGGTGCTTTTCTCCATCCTACATTGCCACTCACTTCCTATCCTAATTCAGCCCCTCCGATTCACACCACCCCGTGATGTTTTTCTCACTCCTACTAGTGAACATAATGTAACACACACCCATACAATGCGCACCACCCCGCGATGTTTTTCAGAAACCTATCCTACATTGCCACTGCATGTTCCCTGACCTCCCCATGCTGACCACCCCGTGGTGCTTTTCTCCATCCTACATTGCCACTCACTGCCTATCCTAATTCAGACCGTCCGATTCACATCACCCCGTGATGTTTTTCTCATTCCTAGTAGTGAATGTAATGTAACACACACCTATACAATGCACACCACCCCGTGATGTTTTTCTCACTCCTACTAGTGAATGTAATGTAACACACACCATTACAATGCGCACCACCCCGTGATGTTTTTCTCACTCCTACTAGTGAATGTAATGTAACACACACCCATACAATGCACACGACCCCGCGATGTTTTTCAGAAACCTATCCTACATTGCCACTGCATGTTCTCTGTCCTGCCCATGCTGACCACCCCTCAGTGCTTTTCTCCATCCTACATTGCCACTCACTGCCTATCCTAATTCAGACCCTCCGATTCACACCACCCCGTGATGTTTTTCTCACTCCTACTAGTGAATGTCATGTAACACACACCCATACAATGCACACCACCCCGCGATGTTTTTCAGAAACCTATCCTACATTGCCACTGCATGTTCCCTGACCTCCCCCTGCTGACCACCCCGCGGTGCTTTTCTCCATCCTACATTGCCACTCACTGCCTATCCTAATTCAGACCCTCCAATTCACACCACCCCGTGATCTTTTTCTCATTCCTAATAGTGAATGTAATGTAACACACACCCATACAATGCGCACTACCCCATGATGTTTTTCTCATTCCTACTAGTGAATGTAATGTAACACACAAACATACAATGCGCAAAACCCCGCGATGTTTTTCAGAAACCTATCCTACATTGCCACTGCATGTTCCCTGACCTCCCCATGCTGAACACCCCGCGGTGCTTTTCTCCATCCTACATTGCCACTCACTGCCTATCCTAATTCAGACCCTCCGATTCACACCACCCCGTGATATTTTTCTCACTCCTACTACTGAATGTAATGTAACACACACCCAAACAATGCGCACCACCCCGCGATGTTTTTCAGAAACCTATCCTGCATTGCCACTGCATGTTCCCTGACTTCCCCATTCTGACCACACCGCTGTGCATTTCTCCATCCTACATGGCCACTCACTACATGTCCTATTTCAGACCCTCCGATTCACACCACCCCGTGATGTTTTTCTCACTCCTACTAGTGAATGTAATGTAACACACACCCATACAATGCGCACCACACCGTGATGTTTTTCAGAAACCAATCCTACATTGCCACTGCATGTTCCCTGAACTCCACATGCTGACGACACCGCTGTGCTTTTCTCCATTGTACATTGCCACTCACTGCCTATCCTAATTCAGACCCTCCGATTCACACCACCACGTTATGTTTTTCTCACTCCTACTAGTGAATGTAATGTAACACACACCCATGCAATGCGCACCACCACGTGATGTTTTTCTCACTCCTCCTAGTGAATGTAATGTAACACACACCCATGCAATGCGCACCACCCCGCGATGTTTTTCTCACTCCTACTAGTGAATGTAATGTAACACACACCCATACAATGCGCACCACCCCGCGATGTTTTTCAGAAACCTATCCTACATTGCCACTGCATGTTCCCTCACCTCCCCATGCTGACCACACCGCGGTGCTTTGCTCCATCCTTCATTGCCACTCACTGCCTATCCTAAGTCAGACACTCCGATTCACCCGACGCCGTGATGTTTCTCTCACTCCTACTAGTGAATGCAATGTAACACACACCCATACAATGCGCACCACCCCGCGATGTTTTTCAGAAACCTATCCTACATTGCCACTGCATGTTCCCTGACCTCCCCATGCTGACCATCCTGCGGTGTTTTTCTCCATCCTACATTGCCACTCACTGCCTATCCTAATTCAGAACCTCCGATTCACACCACCCCGTGATGTTTTTCTCACTCCTACAAGTGAATGTAATGTAACACACACCCATACAATGAGCACCACCCCGTGATGTTTTTCTCACTCCTACTACTGCATGTAATGTAACACACACCCATACAATGCGAGCCACCCCGTGGTCATTTTCTCACTATTACTAGTTGAATGTAATGTAACACACACCCATACAATGAGCACCACCCCGTGATGTTTTTCTCACTCCTACTAGTGAATGTAATGTAACACACACCCATACAATGCGCACCACCCCGTGATGTTTTTCTCACTCCTACTAGTTAATGTAATGTAACACACACCCATACAATGCGCACCACCCCGTGATGTTTTTCTCACTCCTACTAGTGAATATAATGTAACACACAACCATACAATTCACACCACCCCGCGATGTTTTTCAGAAACCTATCCTACATTGCCACTGCATGTTCCCTGACCTTCCCATGCTGACCACACTGCGGTGCTTTTCTCCATCCTACATTGCCACTCACTGCCTATCCTAAATCAGACACTCCGATACACACCACCCCATGATGTTTTTCTCATTCCTACTAGTGAATGTAATGTAACACACACCCATACAATGCACACCACCCCGTGATGTTTTTCTCAATCCTACTAGTGAATGTAATGTAACACACACCCATACTATGCGCACCACCCCGCGATGTTTTTCAGAAACCTATCCTACATTGCCACTGCATGTTCCCTGACCTCCCCATGCTGACCACCCCGCGGTGCTTTTCTCCATCCTACTTTGCCACTCACTGCCTATCCTTATTCAGACCCTCAGATTCACACCACCCCGTGATGTTTTTCTCACTCCTACTCATGAATGTAATGCAACACACACCCATACAATGCGCACAACCCCGTGATGTTTTTCTCACTCCTACTAGTGAATGTAATGTAACACACACCCATACAATTCGCACCACCCCGCGATGTTTTTCAGAAACCTATCCTACATTGCCACTGCATGTTCCCTGACCTCCCCATGCTGACCACCTCGCGGTGCTTTTCTCCATCTTCCATTGCCACTCACTGCCTATCCTAATTCAAACACTCCGATTCACACCACCCCGTGATGTTTTTCTCACTCCTACTAGTGAATGTAATGTAACACACACCCATACAATGCGCACCACCTCGTGATGTTTTTCTCACTCCTACTAGTGAATGTAATGTAACACACACCCATACAATGCGCAGCACCCCGTGATGTTTTTCTCACTCCTACTAGTGAATATAATGTAACACACACCCATACAATGCGCACCACCCCGCGATGTTTTTCAGAAACCTATCCTACATTGCCACTGCATGTTCCCTGACCTCCGAATGATGACCACCCCGCGGTGCTTTTCTCCATCCTACATTGCCATTCACTGCCTATCCTAATTCAGACCCTCCGATTCACATCACCCCGTGATGTTTTTCTCACTCCTACTAGTGAATGTAATGTAAAGCACACCCATACAATGCGCACCACCCCGCAATGTTTTTCAGAAACTTATGCTACATTGCCACTGCATGTTCCCTGACCTCCCCATGCTGACCACCCCGCGGTGCTTTTCTCCATCCTACATTGCCACTCACTGCCTATCCTAATTCAGACGCTCCGATTCACACCACCCCGTGATGTTTTTCTCACTCCTACTAGTGAATGTAATGTAACACACACCCATACAATGCGCCCCACCCCGCGATGTTTTTCAGAAACCTATCCTACATTGCCACTGCATGTTCCCTGACCTCTCCATGCTGACAACCCGGCGTGCTTTTCTACATCCTACATTGCCACTCACTGCCTATCCTAATTCAGACCCTCCGATTCACACCACCCCGTGATGTTTTTCTTACTCCTACTAGTGAATGTAATGTAACACACACCCATACAATGCGCACCACCTCGTGATGTTTTTCTCACTCCTACTAGTGAATGTAATGTAACACACCCATACAATGCGCACCACCCCGTGAGGTTTTTCTCACTCTACTAGTTAATGTAATGTAACACACACCCATACAATGCACACCACCCCGCGATGTTTTTCAGAAACCTATCCTACATTGCCACTGCATGTTCCCTGACCTCCCCATGCTGACCACACAGCGGTGCTTTTCTCCATCCTACATTGCCACTCACTGCCTATCCTAATTAATACCCTCCGATTCACACCACCCCGTGATGTTTTTCTCACTCCTACTAGTGAATGTAATGTAACACACACCCATACAATGCGCACCACCCCGTGATGTTTTTCGCACTCGTACTAGTGAATGTAATGTAACACACACCCATACAATGCGCACCACCCCGCGATGTTTTTCAGAAACCTATCCTACATTGCCACTGCATGTTCCCTGACCTCCCCATGCTGACCACCCCGCGGTGCTTTTCTCCATCCTACATTGCCACTCACTGCCTATCCTAATTCAGACCCTCCGATTCACACCACCCCGTGATGTTTTTCTCACTCCTAGTAGTGAATGTAATGTAACACACACCCATACAATGCGCACCACCCCGTGATGTTTTTATCACTCCTACTAGTGAATGTAATGTAACACACACCCATACAATGCGCACCACCCCGCGATGTTTTTCACAAACCTATCCTACATTGCCACAGCATGTTCCCTGAACTCCCCATGCTGACCACCCCGCGGTGCTTTTCTCCATCCTACATTGCCACTCACTGCCTATCCTAATTCAGACCCTCCGATTCACACCACCCCGTGAAGTTTTTCTCACTCCTACTAGTGAAAGTAATGTAACAAACACCCAAACAATGCACACCACTCCGCGATGTTTTCCAGATACCTATCCTACATTGCCACTGCATCTTCGCTGACCTCCCCATGCTCACCACCCCGCAGTGCTTTTCTCCATCCTACATTGCCACTCACTGCCTAGCCTAATTCAGACCCTCCGATTCACACCACCCCGTGATGTTTTTCTCACTCCTACAAGTTAATGTCATGTAACACACACCCATACAATGCGCACCACCCCGTGATGTTTTTCTCACTCCTACTAGTGAATGTAATGTAACACACACCCATATAATGCGCACCATCCCGTGATGTTTTTCTCACTCCTACTAGTGAATGTAATGTAACACACACCCATACAATGCGCACCACCCCGTGATGTTTTTCTCACTCCTACTAGTGAATGTAATGTAACACACACCCATACAATGCGCACCACCCCGTGATGTTTTTCTCACTCCTACTATTGAATGTAATGTAACACACACCCATAAAATGCGCACTACCCCGCGATGTTTTTCAGAAACCTATCCTACATTGCCACTGCATGTGCCCTGACCTCCCCATGCTGACCACCCCGCGGTGCTTTTCTCCATCCTACATTGCCACTCACTGCCTATCCTTATTCAGACCCTCAGATTCACACCACCCCGTGATGTTTTTCTCACTCCTACTAGTGAATGTAATGTAACCCACACCCATACAATGCGCACAACCCCGTGATGTTTTTCTCACTCCTACTAGTGAATGTAATGTAACACACACCCATACAATGCGCACCACCCCGAGATGTTTTTCAGAAACCTATCCTACATTGCCACTGCATGTTCCCTGACCTCCCCATGCTGACCACCCCGCGGTGCTTTTCTCTATCTTCCATTGCCACACACTGCCTATCCTAATTCAGACACTCCGATTCACACCACCCCGTGATGTTTTTCTCACTCCTACTAGTGAATGTAATGTAACACACACCCATACAATGCGCACCACCTCGTGATGTTTTTCTCACTCCTACTAGTGAATGTAATGTAACACACACCCATGCAATGCGCACCACCCCGTGATGTTTTTCTCACTCATACTAGTGAATGTAATGTAAGACACACCCATACAATGCGCACCACCCCGCGATGTTTTTCAGAAACCTATCCTACATTGCCACTGCATGTTCCCTGACCTCCGAATGCTGACCACCCCGCGGTGCTTTTCTCCATCCTACATTGCCACTCACTGCCTATCCTAATTCAGACCGTCCGATTCACATCACCCGTGATGTTTTTCTCACTCCTACTAGTGAATGTTATGTAAAACACACCCATACAATGCGCACCACCCCGCGATGTTTTTCAGAAACTTATGCTACATTGCCACTGCATGTTCCCTGACCTCCCCATGCTGACCACCCCGCGGTGCTTTTCTCCATCCTACATTGCCACTCATTGCCTATCCTAATTCAGACCCTCCGATTCACACCACCCCGTGATGTTTTTCTCACTCCTACTAGTGAATGTAATGTAACACACACCCATACAATGCGAGCCACCCCGTGATGATTTTCTCACTCCTACTAGTGAATGTAATGTAACACACACCCATACAATGCGCACCACCCCGTGAGGTTTTTCTCACTCTACTAGTTAATGCAATGTAACACACACCCATACAATGCACACCACCCCGCGATGTTTTTCAGAAACCCATCCTACATTGCCATTGCATGTTCTCTGACCTCCCCATGCTGACCACACCGCGGTGCTTTTCTCCATCCTACATTGCCACTCACTGCGTATCCTAATTCAGACCCTCCGATTCACACCACCCCGTGATGTTTTTCTCACTCCTACTAGTGAATGTAATGTAACACACACCCATACAATGCGCACCACCCCGCCATATTTTTCAGAAACCTATCCTACATTGCCACTGCATGTTCCCTGACCTCCCCATGATGACCACCCCGCGGTGCTTTTCTCCATCCTACATTGCCACTCACTGCCTATCCTAATTCAGACTCTCCGATTCACACGACCCCGCGATGTTTTTCTCACTCCTACTAGTGAATGTCATTTAACACACACCCATACAATGCGCACCACCACGCGATGTTTTTCAGAATCCTATCCTACATTGCCACTGCATGTTCCCTGACCTCCCCATGCTGACCTCCCCGCGGTGCTTTTCTCCATCCTACATTGCCACTCACTGCCTATCCTAATTCAGACCCTCCGATTCACACCACCCCGTGATGTTTTTCTCACTCCTAGTAGTGAATGTAATGTAACACACACCCATACAATGCGCACCACCCCGTGATGTTTTTATCACTCCTACTAGTGAATGTAATGTAACACACACCCATACAATGCGCACCACCCCGCGATGTTTTTCACAAACCTATCCTACATTGCCACAGCATGTTCCCTGAACTCCCCATGCTGACCACCCCGCGGTGCTTTTCTCCATCCTACATTGCCACTCACTGCCTATCCTAATTCAGACCCTCCGATTCACACCACCCCGTGAAGTTTTTCTCACTCCTACTAGTGAAAGTAATGTAACAAACACCCAAACAATGCACACCACTCCGCGATGTTTTCCAGATACCTATCCTACATTGCCACTGCATCTTCGCTGACCTCCCCATGCTCACCACCCCGCAGTGCTTTTCTCCATCCTACATTGCCACTCACTGCCTAGCCTAATTCAGACCCTCCGATTCACACCACCCCGTGATGTTTTTCTCACTCCTACAAGTTAATGTCATGTAACACACACCCATACAATGCGCACCACCCCGTGATGTTTTTCTCACTCCTACTAGTGAATGTAATGTAACACACACCCATATAATGCGCACCACCCCGTGATGTTTTTCTCACTCCTACTAGTGAATGTAATGTAACACACACCCATACAATGCGCACCACCCCGTGATGTTTTTCTCACTCCTACTAGTGAATGTAATGTAACACACACCCATACAATGCGCACCACCCCGTGATGTTTTTCTCACTCCTACTATTGAATGTAATGTAACACACACCCATAAAATGCGCACTACCCCGCGATGTTTTTCAGAAACCTATCCTACATTGCCACTGCATGTGCCCTGACCTCCCCATGCTGACCACCCCGCGGTGCTTTTCTCCATCCTACATTGCCACTCACTGCCTATCCTTATTCAGACCCTCAGATTCACACCACCCCGTGATGTTTTTCTCACTCCTACTAGTGAATGTAATGTAACCCACACCCATACAATGCGCACAACCCCGTGATGTTTTTCTCACTCCTACTAGTGAATGTAATGTAACACACACCCATACAATGCGCACCACCCCGAGATGTTTTTCAGAAACCTATCCTACATTGCCACTGCATGTTCCCTGACCTCCCCATGCTGACCACCCCGCGGTGCTTTTCTCTATCTTCCATTGCCACACACTGCCTATCCTAATTCAGACACTCCGATTCACACCACCCCGTGATGTTTTTCTCACTCCTACTAGTGAATGTAATGTAACACACACCCATACAATGCGCACCACCTCGTGATGTTTTTCTCACTCCTACTAGTGAATGTAATGTAACACACACCCATGCAATGCGCACCACCCCGTGATGTTTTTCTCACTCATACTAGTGAATGTAATGTAAGACACACCCATACAATGCGCACCACCCCGCGATGTTTTTCAGAAACCTATCCTACATTGCCACTGCATGTTCCCTGACCTCCGAATGCTGACCACCCCGCGGTGCTTTTCTCCATCCTACATTGCCACTCACTGCCTATCCTAATTCAGACCGTCCGATTCACATCACCCGTGATGTTTTTCTCACTCCTACTAGTGAATGTAATGTAAAACACACCCATACAATGCGCACCACCCCGCGATGTTTTTCAGAAACTTATGCTACATTGCCACTGCATGTTCCCTGACCTCCCCATGCTGACCACCCCGCGGTGCTTTTCTCCATCCTACATTGCCACTCATTGCCTATCCTAATTCAGACCCTCCGATTCACACCACCCCGTGATGTTTTTCTCACTCCTACTAGTGAATGTAATGTAACACACACCCATACAATGCGAGCCACCCCGTGATGATTTTCTAACTCCTACTAGTGAATGTAATGTAACACACACCCATACAATGCGCACCACCCCGTGAGGTTTTTCTCACTCTACTAGTTAATGCAATGTAACACACACCCATACAATGCACACCACCCCGCGATGTTTTTCAGTAACCCATCCTACATTGCCATTGCATGTTCCCTGACCTCCCCATGCTGACCACACCGCGGTGCTTTTCTCCATCCTACATTGCCACTCACTGCGTATCCTAATTCAGACCCTCCGATTCACACCACCCCGTGATGTTTTTCTCACTCCTACTAGTGAATGTAATGTAACACACACCCATACAATGCGCACCACCCCGCCATATTTTTCAGAAACCTATCCTACATTGCCACTGCATGTTCCCTGACCTCCCCATGATGACCACCCCGCGGTGCTTTTCTCCATCCTACATTGCCACTCACTGCCTATCCTAATTCAGACTCTCCGATTCACACGACCCCGCGATGTTTTTCTCACTCCTACTAGTGAATGTCATTTAACACACACCCATACAATGCGCACCACCACGCGATGTTTTTCAGAATCCTATCCTACATTGCCACTGCATGTTCCCTGACCTCCCCATGCTGACCTCCCCGCGGTGCTTTTCTCCATCCTACATTGCCACTCACTGCCTATCCTAATACAGACCCTCCGATTCACACCACCCCATGATGTTTTTCTCACTCCTACTAGTGAATGTAATGTAACACACACCCATACAATGCGCACCACACCGTGTTGTTTTTCTCACTGGTACTAGTGAATGTAGTGTAACACACACCCATACAATGCGCACCACCCCGGGATGTTTTTCTCACTCCTACTAGTGAATGTAATGTAACACACACCCATACAATGCGCACCACCCCGCGATGTTTTTCAGAAACCTATCCTACATTGCCACTGCATGTTTCCTGACCTCCCCATGCTGACCACTCCACGGTGCTTTTCTCCATCCTACATTGCCACTCACTGCCTATCCTAATTCAGACCCTCCGATTCACACCACCCCGTGATGTTTTTCTCACTCCTACAAGTTAATGTAATGTAACACACACCCATACAATGCGCACCACCCCGTGATGTTTTTCTCACTCCTACTAGTGAATGTAATGTAACACACACCCATATAATGCGCACCACCCCGTGATGTTTTTTTCACTCCTACTAGTGAATGTAATGTAACACACACCCATACAATGCGCACCACCCCGTGATGTTTTTCTCACTCCTACTAGTGAATGTAATGTAACACACACCCATACAATGCACACCACCCCGCGATGTTTTTTAGAAACCTATCCTACATTGCCACTGCATGTTCCCTCACCTCCCCATGCTGACCACACCGTGGTGCTTTTCTCTATCCTACATTGCCACTCACTGCCTATCCTAATTCAGACCCTACTATTCACACCACCCCGTGATGTTTTTCTCACTCCTACTAGTGAATGTAATGTAACACACACCCATGCAATGCGCACCACCCCGTGATGTTTTTCTCACTCCTACTAGTGAATGTAATGTAACACACACCCATACAATGCGCACCACACCGCGATGTTTTTCAGAAACCTATCCTACATTGCCACTGCATGTTCCCTGACCTCCTCATGCTGACCACCCCGCGGTGCCTTTCGCCATCCTACATTGCCACTCACTGCCTATCCTAATTCAGACCCTCCGATTCACACCACCCCGCGATGTTTTTCTCATCCTACTAGTGAATGTAATTTAACACACACCCATACAATGCGCACCACCACGCGATGTTTTTCAGAAACCTATCCTACATTGCCACTGCATGTTCCCTGACCTCCCCATGCTGACCACCCCGCGGTGCTTTTCTCCATCCTACATTGCCACTAACTGCCTATCCTAATTCAGACCCTCCGATTCACACCACCCCGTGATGTTTTTCTCACTCCTACAAGTTAATGTAATGTAACACACACCCATACAATGCGCACCACCCCGTGATGTTTTTCTCACTCCTACTAGTGAATGTAATGTAACACACACCCATATAATGCGCACCACCCCGTGATGTTTTTCTCACTCCTACTAGTGAATGTAATGTAACACACACCCATACAATGCACACCACCGCACGATGTTTTTTAGAAACCTATCCTACATTGCCACTGCATGTTCCCTCACCTCCCCATGCTGACCACACCGCGGTGCTTTTCTCCATCCTACATTGCCACTCACTGCCTATCCTAATTCAGACCCTCCTATTCACACCACCCCGTGATGTTTTTCTCACTCCTACTAGTGAATGTAATGTAACACACACCCATACAATGCGCACCACCCCGTGATGTTTTTCTCACTCCTACTAGTGAATGTAATGTAACACACACCCATACAATGCGCACCACACCGCGATGTTTTTCAGAAACCTATCCTACATTGCCACTGCATGTTCCCTGACCTCCCCATGCTGACCACCCCGCGGTGCTTTTCTCCATCCTACATTGCCACTCACTGCCTATCCTAATTCAGACCCTCTGATTCACACCACCCCGCGATGTTTTTCTCATCCTACTAGTGAATGTAATTTAACACACACCCATACAATGCGCACCACCACGCGATGTTTTTCAGAAACCTATCCTACATTGCCACTGCATGTTCCCTGACCTCCCCATGCTGACCACCCCGCGGTGCTTTTCTCCATCCTACATTGCCACTCACTGCCTATCCTAATTCAGACCCTCCGATTCACACCACCCCGTGATGTTTTTCTCACTCCTACAAGTTAATGTAATGTAACACACACCCATACAATGCGCACCACCCCGTGATGTTTTTCTCACTCCTACTAGTGAATGTAATGTAACCCACACCCATATAATGCGCACCACCACGTGATGTTTTTCTCACTCCTACTAGTGAATGTAATGTAACACACACCCATACAATGCGCACCACCCCGCGATGTTTTTCTCACTCCTACTAGTGAATGTAATGTAACACACACCCATACAATGCACAACACCCCGCGATGTTTTTCAGTAACCTATCCTACATTGCCACTGCATGTCCCTGACCTCCCCATGCTGACCACACCGCGGTGCTTTTCTCCATCCTACATTGCCACTCAGTGCCAATCTTAATTCAGACCCTCCGATTTACACCACCCCGTGATGTTTTTCTCGCTCCTACTAGTGAATGTAATGTAACACACACCCATACAATGCACACCACCCCGTGATGTTTTTCTCACTCCTACTAGTGAATGTAATGTAACACACACCAATACAATGCGCACCACCCCGCGATGTTTTTCAGAAACCTATCCTACATTGCCACTGCATGTTCCCTGACCTCCCCATGGTGACCACCCCACGGTGCTTTTCTCCATCCTACATTGCCACTCACTGCCTATCCTAATTCAGACCCTCCGATTCACACCACCCCGTGATGTTTTTCTCACTCCTACTAGTGAATGTAATGTAACACACACCCATACAATGCGCCCCACCCTGTGATGTTTTTCAGAAAACTATCCTACATTGCCACTGCATGTTCTCTGACCTCCCCATGCTGACCACCCCGCGGTGCTTTTCTCCATCCTACATTGCCCCTCACTGACTATCCTAATTCAGACCCTCCAATTCACACCACCCCGTGATGTTTTTGTCACTCCTACTAGTGAATGTAATGTAACACACACCCATACAATGCGCACCACCCCGTGATGTTTTTCTCACTCCTACTATTGAATGTAATGTAACACACACCCATACAATGCGCACTACCCCGCGATGTTTTTCAGAAACCTATCCTACATTGCCACTGCATGTGCCCTGACCTCCCCATGCTGACCACCCCGCGGTGCTTTTCTGCATCCTACATTGCCACTCACTGCCTATCCTAATTCAGACCCTCAGATTCACACCACCCCGTGATGTTTTTCTCACTCCTACTAGTGAATGTAATGTAACACACTCCCATACAATGCGCCCCACCCCGTGATATTTTTCAGAAAACTATCCTACATTGCCACTGCATGTTCTCTGACCTCCCCATGCTGACCACCCCGCGGTGCTTTTCTCCATCCTACATTGCCACTCACTGACTATCCTAATTCAGACCCTCCAATTCACACCACCCCGTGATGTTTTTGTCACTCCTACTAGTGAATGTAATGTAACACACACCCATACAATGCGCACCACCCCGTGATGTTTTTCAGAAACCTATCCTACATTGCCACTGCATGTGCCCTGACCTCCCCATGCTGACCACCCCGCGGTGCTTTTCTCCATCCTACATTGCCACTCACTGCCTATCCTTATTCAGACCCTCAGATTCACACCACCCCGTGATGTTTTTCTCACTCCTACTAGTGAATGTAATGTAACACACACCCATACAATGCGCACAACCCCGTGATGTTTTTCTCACTCCTACTAGTGAATGTAATGTAACACACAGCCATACAATGCGCACCACCCCGCGATGTTTTTCAGAAACCTATCCTACATTGCCACTGCATGTTCCCTGACCTCCCCATGCTGACCACCCCGCGGTGCTTTTCTCTATCTTCCATTGCCACACACTGCCTATCCTAATTCAGACACTCCGATTCACACCACCCCGTGATGTTTTTCTCACTCCTACTAGTGAATGTAATGTAACACACACCCATACAATGCGCACCACCTCGTGATGTTTTTCTAACTCCTACTAGTGAATGTAATGTAACACACACCCATGCAATGCGCACCACCCCGTGATGTTTTTCTCACTCATACTAGTGAATGTAATGTAAGACACACCCATACAATGCGCACCACCCCGCGATGTTTTTCAGAAACCTATCCTACATTGCCACTGCATGTTCCCTGACCTCCGAATGCTGACCACCCCGCGGTGCTTTTCTCCATCCTACATTGCCACTCACTGCCTATCCTAATTCAGACCGTCCGATTCACATCACCCCGTGATGTTTTTCTCACTCCTACTAGTGAATGTTATGTAAAACACACCCATACAATGCGCACCACCCCGCGATGTTTTTCAGAAACTTATGCTACATTGCCACTGCATGTTCCCTGACCTCCCCATGCTGACCACCCCGCGGTGCTTTTCTCCATCCTACATTGCCACTCATTGCCTATCCTAATTCAGACCCTCCGATTCACACCACCCCGTGATGTTTTTCTCACTCCTACTAGTGAATGTAATGTAACACACACCCATACAATGCGAGCCACCCCGTGATGATTTTCTCACTCCTACTAGTGAATGTAATGTAACACACACCCATACAATGCGCACCACCCCGTGAGGTTTTTCTCACTCTACTAGTTAATGCAATGTAACACACACCCATACAATGCACACCACCCCGCGATGTTTTTCAGAAACCTGTCCTACATTGCCATTGCATGTTCCCTGACCTCCCCATGCTGACCACACCGCGGTGCTTTTCTCCATCCTACATTGCCACTCACTGCGTATCCTAATTCAGACCCTCCGATTCACACCACCCCGTGATGTTTTTCTCACTCCTACTAGTGAATGTAATGTAACACACACCCATACAATGCGCACCACCCCGCCATATTTTTCAGAAACCTATCCTACATTGCCACTGCATGTTCCCTGACCTCCCCATGATGACCACCCCGCGGTGCTTTTCTCCATCCTACATTGCCACTCACTGCCTATCCTAATTCAGACTCTCCGATTCACACGACCCCGCGATGTTTTTCTCACTCCTACTAGTGAATGTCATTTAACACACACCCATACAATGCGCACCACCACGCGATGTTTTTCAGAATCCTATCCTACATTGCCACTGCATGTTCCCTGACCTCCCCATGCTGACCACCCCGCGGTGCTTTTCTCCATCCTACATTGCCACTCACTGCCTATCCTAATACAGACCCTCCGATTCACACCACCCCATGATGTTTTTCTCACTCCTACTAGTGAATGTAATGTAACACACACCCATACAATGCGCACCACACCGTGTTGTTTTTCTCACTGGTACTACTGAATGTAGTGTAACACACACCCATACAATGCGCACCACCCCGGGATGTTTTTCTCACTCCTACTAGTGAATGTAATGTAACACACACCCATACAATGCGCACCACCCCGCGATGTTTTTCAGAAACCTATCCTACATTGCCACTGCAAGTTTCCTGACCTCCCCATGCTGACCACTCCGCGGTGCTTTTCTCCATCCTACATTGCCACTCACTGCCTATCCTAATTCAGACCCTCCGATTCACACCACCCCGTGATGTTTTTCTCACTCCTACAAGTTAATGTAATGTAACACACACCCATACAATGCGCACCACCCCGTGATGTTTTTCTCACTCCTACTAGTGAATGTAATGTAACACACACCCATATAATGCGCACCACCCCGTGATGTTTTTTTCACTCCTACTAGTGAATGTAATGTAACACACACCCATACAATGCGCACCACCCCGTGATGTTTTTCTCACTCCTACTAATGAATGTAATGTAACACACACCCATACAATGCACACCACCCCGCGATGTTTTTTAGAAACCTATCCTACATTGCCACTGCATGTTCCCTCACCTCCCCATGCTGACCACACCGTGGTGCTTTTCTCTATCCTACATTGCCACTCACTGCCTATCCTAATTCAGACCCTACTAGTCACACCACCCCGTGATGTTTTTCTCACTCCTACTAGTGAATGTAATGTAACACACACCCATGCAATGCGCACCACCCCGTGATGTTTTTCTCACTCCTACTAGTGAATGTAATGTAACACACACCCATACAATGCGCACCACACCGCGATGTTTTTCAGAAACCTATCCTACATTGCCACTGCATGTTCCCTGACCTCCCCATGCTGACCACACCGCGGTGCCTTTCGCCATCCTACATTGCCACTCACTGCCTATCCTAATTCAGACCCTCCGATTCACAATACCCCGCGATGTTTTTCTCATCCTACTAGTGAATGTAATTTAACACACACCCATACAATGCGCACCACCACGCGATGTTTTTCAGAAACCTATCCTACATTGCCACTGCATGTTCCCTGACCTCCCCATGCTGACCACCCCGCGGTGCTTTTCTCCATCCTACATTGCCACTCACTGCCTATCCTAATTCAGACCCTCCGATTCACACCACCCCGTGATGTTTTTCTCACTCCTACAAGTTAATGTAATGTAACACACACCCATACAATGCGCACCACCCCGTGATGTTTTTCTCACTCCTACTAGTGAATGTAATGTAACACACACCCATATAATGCGCACCACCCCGTGATGTTTTTCTCACTCCTACTAGTGAATGTAATGTAACACACACCCATACAATGCACACCACCCCGCGATGTTTTTTAGAAACCTATCCTACATTGCCACTGCATGTTCCCTCACCTCCCCATGCTGACCACCCCGCGGTGCTTTTCTCCATCCTACATTGCCACTCACTGCCTATCCTAATTCAGACCCTCCGATTCACACCACCCCGTGATGTTTTTCTCACTCCTACAAGTTAATGTAATGTAACACACACCCATACAATGCGCACCACCCCGTGATGTTTTTCTCACTCCTACTAGTGAATGTAATGTAACACACACCCATACAATGCGCACCACCCCGTGATGTTTTTCTCACTCCTACTAGTGAATGTAATGTAACACACACCCATATAATGCGCACCACCACGTGATGTTTTTCTCACTCCTACTAGTGAATGTAATGTAACACACACCCATACAATGCGCACCACCCCGTGATGTTTTTCTCACTCCTACTAGTGAATGTAATGTAACACACACCCATACAATGCACAACACCCCGCGATGTTTTTCAGTAACCTATCCTACATTGCCACTGCATGTCCCTGACCTCCCCATGCTGACCACACCGCGGTGCTTTTCTCCATCCTACATAGCCACTCAGTGCCAATCTTAATTCAGACCCTCCGATTTACACCACCCCGTGATGTTTTTCTCGCTCCTACTAGTGAATGTAATGTAACACACACCCATACAATGCGCACCACCCCGTGATGTTTTTCTCACTCCTACTAGTGAATGTAATGTAACACACACCAATACAATGCGCACCACCCCGCGATGTTTTTCAGAAACCTATCCTACATTGCCACTGCATGTTCCCTGACCTCCCCATGCTGACCACCCCGCGGTGCTTTTCTCCATCCTACATTGCCACTCACTGCCTATCCTAATTCAGACCCTCAGATTCACACCACCCCGTGAAGTTTGTCTCACTCCTACTAGTGAATGTAATGTAACAAACACACATAGAATGCGCACCAGCCCGCGATGTTTTTCAGAAACCTATCCTACATTGCCACTGCATGTTCCCTGACCTCCCCATGGTGACCACCCCACGGTGCTTTTCTCCATCATACATTGCCACTCACTGCCTATCCTAATTCAGACCCTCCGATTCACACCACCCCGTGTTGTTTTTCTCACTCCTACTAGTGAATGTAATGTAACACACACCCATACAATGCGCCCCACCCCGTGATGTTTTTCAGAAAACTATCCTACATTGCCACTGCATGTTCTCTGACCTCCCCATGCTGACCACCCCGCGGTGCTTTTCTCCATCCTACATTGCCCCTCACTGACTATCCTAATTCAGACCCTCCAATTCACACCACCCCGTGATGTTTTTCTCACTCCTACTAGTGAATGTAATGTAACACACACCCATACAATGCGCACCACCCCGTGATGTTTTTCTCACTCCTACTATTGAATGTAATGTAACACACACCCATACAATGCGCACTACCCCGCGATGATTTTCAGAAACCTATCCTACATTGCCACTGCATGTGCCCTGACCTCCCCATGCTGACCACCCCGCGGTGCTTTTCTCCATCCTACATTGCCACTCACTGCCTATCCTAATTCAGACCCTCCGATTCACACCACCCCGTGATGTTTTTCTCACTCCTACTAGTGAATGTAATGTAACACACACCCATACAATGCGCCCCACCCCGTGATGTTTTTCAGAAAACTATCCTACATTGCCACTGCATGTTCTCTGACCTCCCCATGCTGACCACCCCGCGGTGCTTTTCTCCATCCTACATTGCCACTCACTGACTATCCTAATTCAGACCCTCCAATTCACACCACCCCGTGATGTTTTTGTCACTCCTACAAGTGAATGTAATGTAACACACACCCATACAATGCGCACCACCCCGTGATGTTTTTCTCACTCCTACTATTGAATGTAATGTAACACACACCCATACAATGCGCACTACCCCGTAATGTTTTTCAGAAACCTATCCTACATTGCCACTGCATGTGCCCTGACCTCCCCATGCTGACCACCCCGCGGTGCTTTTCTCCATCCTACATTGCCACTCACTGCCTATCCTTATTCAGACCCTCATATTCACACCACCCCGTGATGTTTTTCTCACTCCTACTAGTGAATGTAATGTAACACACACCCATACAATGCGCACCACCCCGTGATGTTTTTGTCACTCCTACTAGTGAATGTAATGTAACACACACCCATACAATGCGCACCACCCCGTGATGTTTTTCTCACTCCTACTATTGAATGTAATGTAACACACACCCATACAATGCGCACTACCCCGCGATGTTTTCAGAAACCTATCCTACATTGCCACTGCATGTGCCCTGACCTCCCCATGCTGACCACCCCGCGGTGCTTTTCTGCATCCTACATTGCCACTCACTGCCTATCCTAATTCAGACCCTCCGATTCACACCACCCCGTGATGTTTTTCTCACTCCTACTAGTGAATGTAATGTAACACACTCCCATACAATGCGCCCCACCCCGTGATATTTTTCAGAAAACTATCCTACATTGCCACTGCATGTTCTCTGACCTCCCCATGCTGACCACCCCGCGGTGCTTTTCTCCATCCTACATTGCCACTCACTGACTATCCTAATTCAGACCCTCCAATTCACACCACCCCGTGATGTTTTTGTCACTCCTACTAGTGAATGTAATGTAACACACACCCATACAATGCGCACCACCCCGTGATGTTTTTCAGAAACCTATCCTACATTGCCACTGCATGTGCCCTGACCTCCCCATGCTGACCACCCCGCGGTGCTTTTCTCCATCCTACATTGCCACTCACTGCCTATCCTTATTCAGACCCTCAGATTCACACCACCCCGTGATGTTTTTCTCACTCCTACTAGTGAATGTAATGTAACACACACCCATACAATGCGCACAACCCCGTGATGTTTTTCTCACTCCTACTAGTGAATGTAATGTAACACACAGCCATACAATACGCACCACCCCGCGATGTTTTTCAGAAACCTATCCTACATTGCCACTGCATGTTCCCTGACCTCCCCATGCTGACCACCCCGCGGTGCTTTTCTCCATCCTACATTGCCACTCACTGCCTATCCTAATTCAGACCCTCCGATTCACACCACCCCGTGATGTTTCTCTCACTCCTACAAGTTAATGTAATGTAACACACACCCATACAATGCGCACCACCCCGTGATGTTTTTCTCACTCCTACTAGTGAATGTAATGTAACACACACCCATATAATGCGCACCACCACGTGATGTTTTTCTCACTCCTACTAGTGAATGTAATGTAACACACACCCATACAATGCGCACCACCCCGTGATGTTTTTGTCACTCCTACTAGTGAATGTAATGTAACACACACCCATACAATGCGCACCACCCCGTGATGTTTTTCTCACTCCTACTATTGAATGTAATGTAACACACACCCATACAATGCGCACTACCCCGCGATGTTTTTCAGAAACCTATCCTACATTGCCACTGCATGTGCCCTGACCTCCCCATGCTGACCACCCCGCGGTGCTTTTCTGCATCCTACATTGCCACTCACTGCCTATCCTAATTCAGACCCTCCGATTCACACCACCCCGTGATGTTTTTCTCACTCCTACTAGTGAATGTAATGTAACACACTCCCATACAATGCGCCCCACCCCGTGATATTTTTCAGAAAACTATCCTACATTGCCACTGCATGTTCTCTGACCTCCCCATGCTGACCACCCCGCGGTGCTTTTCTCCATCCTACATTGCCACTCACTGACTATCCTAATTCAGACCCTCCAATTCACACCACCCCGTGATGTTTTTGTCACTCCTACTAGTGAATGTAATGTAACACACACCCATACAATGCGCACCACCCCGTGATGTTTTTCAGAAACCTATCCTACATTGCCACTGCATGTGCCCTGACCTCCCCATGCTGACCACCCCGCGGTGCTTTTCTCCATCCTACATTGCCACTCACTGCCTATCCTTATTCAGACCCTCAGATTCACACCACCCCGTGATATTTTTCTCACTCCTACTAGTGAATGTAATGTAACACACACCCATACAATGCGCACAACCCCGTGATGTTTTTCTCACTCCTACTAGTGAATGTAATGTAACACACAGCCATACAATGCGCACCACCCCGCGATGTTTTTCAGAAACCTATCCTACATTGCCACTGCATGTTCCCTGACCTCCCCATGCTGACCACCCCGCGGTGCTTTTCTCCATCCTACATTGCCACTCACTGCCTATCCTAATTCAGACCCTCCGATTCACACCACCCCGTGATGTTTCTCTCACTCCTACAAGTTAATGTAATGTAACACACACCCATACAATGCGCACCACCCCGTGATGTTTTTCTCACTCCTACTAGTGAATGTAATGTAACACACACCCATATAATGCGCACCACCACGTGATGTTTTTCTCACTCCTACTAGTGAATGTAATGTAACACACACCCATACAATGCGCACCACCCCGTGATGTTTTTCTCACTCCTACTAGTGAATGTAATGTAACACACACCCATACAATGCACAACACCCCGCGATGTTTTTCAGTAACCTATCCTACATTGCCACTGCATGTCCCTGACCTCCCCATGCTGACCACACCGCGGTGCTTTTCTCCATCCTACATTGCCACTCAGTGCCAATCTTAATTCAGACCCTCCGATTTACACCACCCCGTGATGTTTTTCTCGCTCCTACTAGTGAATGTAATGTAACACACACCCATACAATGCGCACCACCCCGTGATGTTTTTCTCACTCCTACTAGTGAATGTAATGTAACACACACCCATACAATGCGCACCACCCCGTGATGTTTTTCTCACTCCTACTAGTGAATGTAATGTAACACACACCAATACAATGCGCACCACCCCGCGATGTTTTTCAGAAACCTATCCTACATTGCCACTGCATGTTCCCTGACCTCCCCATGCTGACCACCCCGCGGTGCTTTTCTCCATCCTACATTGCCACTCACTGCCTATCCTAATTCAGACCCTCAGATTCACACCACCCCGTGAAGTTTGTCTCACTCCTACTAGTGAATGTAATGTAACAAACACACATAGAATGCGCACCAGCCCGCGATGTTTTTCAGAAACCTATCCTACATTGCCACTGCATGTTCCCTGACCTCCCCATGGTGACCACCCCACGGTGCTTTTCTCCATCATACATTGCCACTCACTGCCTATCCTAATTCAGACCCTCCGATTCACACCACCCCGTGTTGTTTTTCTCACTCCTACTAGTGAATGTAATGTAACACACACCCATACAATGTGCCCCACCCCGTGATGTTTTTCAGAAAACTATCCTACATTGCCACTGCATGTTCTCTGACCTCCCCATGCTGACCACCCCGCGGTGCTTTTCTCCATCCTACATTGCCCCTCACTGACTATCCTAATTCAGACCCTCCAATTCACACCACCCCGTGATGTTTTTCTCACTCCTACTAGTGAATGTAATGTAACACACACCCATACAATGCGCACCACCCCGTGATGTTTTTCTCACTCCTACTATTGAATGTAATGTAACACACACCCATACAATGCGCACTACCCCGCGATGATTTTCAGAAACCTATCCTACATTGCCACTGCATGTGCCCTGACCTCCCCATGCTGACCACCCCGCGGTGCTTTTCTCCATCCTACATTGCCACTCACTGCCTATCCTAATTCAGACCCTCCGATTCACACCACCCCGTGATGTTTTTCTCACTCCTACTAGTGAATGTAATGTAACACACACCCATACAATGCGCCCCACCCCGTGATGTTTTTCAGAAAACTATCCTACATTGCCACTGCATGTTCTCTGACCTCCCCATGCTGACCACCCCGCGGTGCTTTTCTCCATCCTACATTGCCACTCACTGACTATCCTAATTCAGACCCTCCAATTCACACCACCCCGTGATGTTTTTGTCACTCCTACAAGTGAATGTAATGTAACACACACCCATACAATGCGCACCACCCCGTGATGTTTTTCTCACTCCTACTATTGAATGTAATGTAACACACACCCATACAATGCGCACTACCCCGTAATGTTTTTCAGAAACCTATCCTACATTGCCACTGCATGTGCCCTGACCTCCCCATGCTGACCACCCCGCGGTGCTTTTCTCCATCCTACATTGCCACTCACTGCCTATCCTTATTCAGACCCTCATATTCACACCACCCCGTGATGTTTTTCTCACTCCTACTAGTGAATGTAATGTAACACACACCCATACAATGCGCACCACCCCGTGATGTTTTTGTCACTCCTACTAGTGAATGTAATGTAACACACACCCATACAATGCGCACCACCCCGTGATGTTTTTCTCACTCCTACTATTGAATGTAATGTAACACACACCCATACAATGCGCACTACCCCGCGATGTTTTTCAGAAACCTATCCTACATTGCCACTGCATGTGCCCTGACCTCCCCATGCTGACCACCCCGCGGTGCTTTTCTGCATCCTACATTGCCACTCACTGCCTATCCTAATTCAGACCCTCCGATTCACACCACCCCGTGATGTTTTTCTCACTCCTACTAGTGAATGTAATGTAACACACTCCCATACAATGCGCCCCACCCCGTGATATTTTTCAGAAAACTATCCTACATTGCCACTGCATGTTCTCTGACCTCCCCATGCTGACCACCCCGCGGTGCTTTTCTCCATCCTACATTGCCACTCACTGACTATCCTAATTCAGACCCTCCAATTCACACCACCCCGTGATGTTTTTGTCACTCCTACAAGTGAATGTAATGTAACACACACCCATACAATGCGCACCACCCCGTGATGTTTTTCTCACTCCTACTATTGAATGTAATGTAACACACACCCATACAATGCGCACTACCCCGCGATGATTTTCAGAAACCTATCCTACATTGCCACTGCATGTGCCCTGACCTCCCCATGCTGACCACCCCGCGGTGCTTTTCTCCATCCTACATTGCCACTCACTGCCTATCCTAATTCAGACCCTCCGATTCACACCACCCCGTGATGTTTTTCTCACTCCTACTAGTGAATGTAATGTAACACACACCCATACAATGCGCCCCACCCCGTGATGTTTTTCAGAAAACTATCCTACATTGCCACTGCATGTTCTCTGACCTCCCCATGCTGACCACCCCGCGGTGCTTTTCTCCATCCTACATTGCCACTCACTGACTATCCTAATTCAGACCCTCCAATTCACACCACCCCGTGATGTTTTTGTCACTCCTACAAGTGAATGTAATGTAACACACACCCATACAATGCGCACCACCCCGTGATGTTTTTCTCACTCCTACTATTGAATGTAATGTAACACACACCCATACAATGCGCACTACCCCGTAATGTTTTTCAGAAACCTATCCTACATTGCCACTGCATGTGCCCTGACCTCCCCATGCTGACCACCCCGCGGTGCTTTTCTCCATCCTACATTGCCACTCACTGCCTATCCTTATTCAGACCCTCATATTCACACCACCCCGTGATGTTTTTCTCACTCCTACTAGTGAATGTAATGTAACACACACCCATACAATGCGCACAACCCCGTGATGTATTTCTCACTCCTACTAGTGAATGTAATGTAACACACACCCAAACAATGCGCACCACCCCGCGATGTTTTTCAGAAACCTATCCTACATTGCCACTGCATGTTCCCTGACCTCCCCATGCTGACCACAACGCGGTGCTTTTCTCTATCTTCCATTGCCACACACTGCCTATCCTAATTCAGACACTCTGATTCACACCACCCCGTGATGTTTTTCTCACTCCTACTGGTGAATGTAATGTAACACACACCCATACAATGCGCACCACCTCGTGATGTTTTTCTCACTCCTACTAGTGAATGTAATGTAACACACACCCATGCAATGCGCACCACCCCGTGATGTTTTTCTCACTCATACTAGTGAATGTAATGTAAGACACACCCATACAATGCGCACCACCCCGCGATGTTTTTCAGAAACCTATCCTACATTGCCACTGCATGTTCCCTTACCTCCGAATGCTGACCACCCCGCGGTGCTTTTCTCCATTCTACATTGCCACTCACTGCCTGTCCTAATTCAGATCGTCCGATTCACATCACCCCGTGAAGTTTTTCTCACTCCTACTAGTGAATGTAATGTAAAACACACCCATACAATGCGCACCACCCCGCGATGTTTTTCAGAAACTTATGCTACATTGCCACTGCATGTTCCCTGACCTCCCCATGCTGACCACCCCGCGGTGCTTTTCTCCATCCTACATTGCCACTCACTGCCTATCCTAATTCAGACCCTGCGATTCACACCACCCCGTGATGTTTTTCTCACTCCTACTAGTGAATGTAATGTAACACACACCCATACAATGCGAGCCACCCCGTGATGATTTTCTCACTCCTACTAGTGAATGTAATGTAACACACACCCATACAATGCGCACCACCCCGTGAGGTTTTTCTCACTCTACTAGTTAATGCAATGTAACACACACACATACAATGCACACCACCCCGCGATGTTTTTCAGAAACCTATCCTACATTGCCATTGCATGTTCCCTGACCTCCCCATGCTGACCACACCGCGGTGCTTTTCTCTATCCTACATTGCCACTCACTGCCTATCCTAATTCAGACCCTCCGATTCACACCACCCCGTGATGTTTTTCTCACTCCTACTAGTGAATGTAATGTAACACACACCCATACAATGCCCACCACCCCGCCATATTTTTCAGAAACCTATCCTACATTGCCACTGCATGTTCCCTGACCTCCCCATGCTGACCACCCCGCGGTGCTTTTCTCCATCCTACATTGCCACTCACTGCCTATCCTAATTCAGACTCTCCGATTCACACCACCCCGCGATGTTTTTCTCACTCCTACTAGTGAATGTCATTTAACACACACCCATACAATGCGCACCACCACGCGATGTTTTTCAGAATCCTATCCTACATTGCCACTGCATGTTCCCTGACCTCCCCATGCTGACCACCCCGCGGTGCTTTTCTCCATCCTACATTGCCACTCACTGCCTATCCTAATACAGACCCTCCGATTCACAAAACCCCGTGATGTTTTTCTCACTCCTACTAGTGAATGTAATGTAACACACACCCATACAATGCGCACCACCCCGTGTTGTTTTTCTCACTGGTACTAGTGAATGTAGTGTAACACACACCCATACAATGCGCACCACCCCGGGATGTTTTTCTCACTCCTACTAGTGAATGTAATGTAACACACACCCATACAATGCGCACCACCCCGCAATGTTTTTCAGAAACCTATCCTACATTGCCACTGCATGTTTCCTGACCTCCCCATGCTGACCACCCCGCGGTGCTTTTCTCCATCCTACATTGCCACTCACTGCGTATCCTAATTCAGACCCTCCGATTCACACCACCCCGTGATGTTTTTCTCACTCCTACTAGTGAATGTAATGTAACACACACCCATACAATGCGCACCACCCCGTGATGTTTTTCTCACTCCTACTAGTGAATGTAATGTAACACACACCCATATAATGCGCACCACCCCGTGATGTTTTTCTCACTCCTACTAGTGAATGTAATTTAACACACACCCATACAATGCACACCACCACGCGATGTTTTTCAGAAACCTATCCTACATTGCCACTGCATGTTCCCTGACCTCCCCATGCTGACCACCCTGCGGTGCTTTTCTCCATCCTACATTGCCACTCACTGCCTATCCTAATTCAGACCCTCCGATTCACACCACCCCGTGATGTTTTTCTCACTCCTACAAGTTAATGTAATGTAACACACACCCATACAATGCGCACCACCCCGTGATGTTTTTCTCACTCCTACTAGTGAATGTAATGTAACACACACCCATACAATGCGCACCACCCCGTGATGTTTTTCTCACTCCTACTAGTGAATGTAATGTAACACACACCCATACAATGCACACCACCCCGCGATGTTTTTTAGAAACCTATCCTACATTGCCACTGCATGTTCCCTCACCTCCCCATGCTGACCACACCGCGGTGCTTTTCTCCATCCTACATTGCCACTCACTGCCTATCCTAATTCAGACCCTCCTATTCACACCACCCCGTGATGTTTTTCTCACTCCTACTAGTGAATGTAATGTAACACACACCCATACATTGCGCACCACCCCGTGATGTTTTTCCCACTCCTACTAGTGAATGTAATGTAACACACACCCATACAATGCGCACCACCCCGTGATGTTTTTCAGAAACCTATCCTACATTGCCAGTGCATGTTCCCTGACCTCCCCATGCTGACCACCCCGCGGTGCCTTTCGCCATCCTACATTGCCACTCACTGCCTATCCTAATTCAGACCCTCCGATTCACACCACCCTGCGATGTTTTTCTCATCCTACTAGTGAATGTAATTTAACACACACCCATACAATGCGCACCACCACGCGATGTTTTTCAGAAACCTATCCTACATTGCCACTGCATGTTCCCTGACCTCCCTATGCTGACAACCCCGCGGTGCTTTTCTCCATCCTACATTGCCACTCACTGCCTATCCTAATTCAGACCCTCCGATTCACACCACCCTGTGATGTTTTTCTCACTCCTACTAGTGAATGTAATGTAACACACACCCATACAATGCGCACCACCCCCTGATGTTTTTCTCACTCCTACTAGTGAATGTAATGTAACACACACCCATACAATGCCCACCACCCCGTGATGTTTTTCTCACTCCTACTAGTGAATGTAATGTAACACACACCCATACAATGCGCACCATCCTGCGATGTTTTTCTTTCTTTTTTTTTTTTTTTTTTTTTTTTTTTTTAATTTAAGAGGAAAAAGAGAAAAACACAAAACAAACCAAAGCAGCGTAACGGTACACGCAATACAGAACTACAAAACAAAACAAAACAAAAAACCATAACAGTAAGAAATTACCTGCTAGTAGATTACACACTATTTTCTTGAAAATAGTTCCTCAAATCACAGTATCAAAGAACACAAGGTGGACATTCAAACAGGGAGACTGCAAACAGCTGTGTTCAATGTTCCAAAAACATTGATAAAGTCAGCTATTTAACACCCCCAAACACACTTGCTGTTATATCCGTTAGAGCTCCTTTTCTTTTCTTTTTTTTTTCCCTCTCTTTTTTACAACAAAATTTACACATCTTGGATTTTATTACTCCTTAGTGCTTATTACTTTCTTTGGGGGGGGGGAAGAATACAGTCAAATATGGCAAAACAAAGCTGTCAGTCAATACCAAGGATAGACATAGCACATGGTGTAGAACAGAGTACAAGTTTATCAACAATGGTTATCAACGTTGTCCCTTGTTTCCTTAAAAAGAATTGTCTATCTTATTAGATATTATAAAGTTGGACAAAACCGTAGAGAACAAGACCAATAAAACTTAGGCGTTGTAAACATTACAGGACTTCCAAAGAAGACAATAGTCAAACCAGAATGGGTATCTTAGTGAATCTTATTGTCTTCAAAGTAGTTGCCTATGTCTTCAAACTTGATACTATCATATAGAATGGAACAGAGTCTAATCAGTCAAAACAAGATCGTGGGAGTACTACAGGACTTCAAAACAAGTTAATAGGAAATCGAAAAGAGTTACTATTTATATATCCTAATTTTTTTGAATTTTTTCTTTAAGACAAACATAAGAAATGACTAAATAATTTTTTTGAAACAATAAGGGGGAGATTGAGATAAAACAGGACATAACAATATAACAATAGAGGTCACAGCATGACTGTTTCAATAACCTAGTACTTCACCACCTTATAACCTGACTTAATAGTAGTTACCATAGTGTCTTTTTCCTTGAAATATTTGGGTAAAACTTCATATACTCTAGCTTCAAATATTTTCATATCAAGAAGCCCAGAATAAAGCCTTTCTAATTAATGAGTGAAAACTTTATAAGGCTTCAAGGCCACCTAATGGGGAATCATGATTACCAAATATTTTTATATATTTGAATCATTACTTACATTAGGGAAACTATTCGGTATTCACACATGCGAGATTGATTTATTTCACTTATGAGTATGGTCTCAAGCTGTGCCCATTTATTGATAAATATCTCAATGTGATCCTTCTTTATAGCTGAATAATACTCCATTGTATAGAAATACCACAACTTTTTTATCCATTCCTCAGTTGATGGGCACTTGGGTTGTTTCCAAGATCTGGCGATTACAAATTGTGCTGCTATAAACATAGGTGCACATATATCACTGTGGTATGATGCTTTCAGTTCTTCTGGGAATATGCCTAGAAGTGGAATAGCTGGAATAAATGGGATTTCCAGTCCCAACTTTTTGAGAAATCTCCAGACAGATCTCCACAAAGGCTGTACCAGTCTACACTCCCACCAGCAGTGCAGGAGAGTTCCTTTTTCCCCACAGCCTCTCCAGCATTTGTTGTCGGTTTTCTTGATCCTGGCCATTCTTTCAGGAGTGAGATGGTATCTCAGTGTGGTTTTAATTTGCATTTCTCTAATGACCAATGATGATGAGCATTTTTTCATGTATTTATTTGCCATTTGCATTTCTTCATCTGAGAATTGCATATTCATCTCAGATGCCCATTTTTGGATTGGATCTTTGAATTTCGGAGGTCTGAGTTTCTTTAATTCTTTATATGTTTTAGACAAGAGGCCCTTGTCTGAGAGAGAGTTCACTAAAATCTTTTCCCAGTTTGTGGGTTTTCTTTTCACTATGCTGGAGATTTCTTTTGACATGCAGAAACTTTTTAATAAGAAGTGGTCCCAGTAATTGATTCTGGGAAGTATTTCCCGTGCGGTTTGAGTCCTGTTCATGAATTCTTTACCTACTCCTATGTCTCCAAGGTTTCTACCTATTTTGTCTTCCAATAGATTTAGTGTTTCTGTTTTAATATTCAGATCTTTGAACAATTTAGATTTTAATTTAGTACATGGTGATAGCCATGGGTCTAGCTTTAGTTTTCAGCAAATGGAGAGCCAGTTTTTCCAGCACCATTTATTAAAGAGACTGTCGTTCTTCCAGTGAACCTGCTTGGCTCCTTTATCAAAAATAAGGTGGTTGAGTGTGTTCGTAGTTGTGGTTGTATCTTCTAATCTATTCCACTGATCTTCAGCTCTGTTTTGATTCCAATACCATGTTGATTTTACTACTGTTGCTTTGTAGTATAACTTCAAGTCAGGGATTGTGATGCCTCCTGCTTTGTCTTTGCTGCTTAGAATTGCCTTTGCGATTCTAGGTCTCTTCTGGTTCCAGATGAAATTTAGGAGTGATTTCTCTAGATCTATAAGGTATGTTGATGGTATTTCTATTGGGATTGCATTGAATCTGTATAACAGTTTTCAGAGAATGGCCATTTTCACAATGTTTGTTCTTCCTATCCATGAGCAAGGGATGTCTTTCCATTTTCTGAGATCATCTTCAATTTCCTTTTTCAGTGTATTATAATTTTCACTGTATAAGTCTTTCACTTCTTTTGTAAGAGTAATTCCTAAATATTTCATTTTTTTGCTTGCTAATGTGAATAGTCCAGTTTCTCTTATTTCCCTCTCTGTAATTTTGTTGTTCGTGTATAGGAATGCGATTGATTTCTGAGTATTGATTTTGTATCCAGCCACATTACTGAATTTATTTATTGTATCTAAGAGTATTTCAATGGAGTTTATGGGGTCTTCTATGTAGAGTATCATGTCATCTGCAAACAATGATAATTTAACTTCTTCTTTTCCTATCTTTACCCCTTTTATTTCTCTTTCTTGCCTAATTGCTCTGGCTAGTACTTCCAGTACTATATTAAATAGGAGTGGTGATAAAGGACATCCTTGTCTTGTACCCGATTTTAAAGTAAAGGCTTTCAATTTTTGGCCATTTAGTATGATGCTGGCTGTTGGTTTGTCATAAATGGCCTTTATTATATTGAGGTAAAGACCATTTATTCCAATTTTCTGTAAAGTTCTTATCATGAATAAGTGTTGGACCTTATCGAAGGCTTTTTCTGCATCTATAGAGATGATCATGTGATTCTTATTTTTGGCTTTATTGATATGGTGGATTACATTTATTGATTTGCGTATGTTGAACCATCCTTGCATTCCTGGGATGAATCCCACCTGGTCATGGTGTATAATCTTCTTGATGATTTGCTGGATCCTATTTGCCAATATTTTATTGAGGATTTTTGCATCTGTGTTCATTAGGGAGATCGGTCTATAGTTCTCTTTTATAGTTCGGTCTTTCTCAGGTTTTGGTACTAGAGTAATATTTGCTTCCAGGAATGACTTAGGAAGGATTGCTTCCCTTTCAATTTCATTGAATAGTTTGAGGAGTGTCGGCATTAGGTCTTCTTTATATTTCTTGTAGAATTCTGCAGTGAATCCATCTGGGCCTGGGCTCTTCTTGGTGGGCAAGGACCCAATTACATTCTCAATTTCATTAGCAGAGATTGGGTTATTCAACAGTTTTATATCCTCTTGATCTAGCTTTGGTACTTCATATGCTTCTAAGAATCTGTCTATTTCTTCTGTGTTATCAAACTTTTGAGAGTAGAGGTTTTCGAAATAGGTGTTGATGATCCTCTGTATTTCTAGTGGGTCTGTAGTGATTTCTCCTTTTTCATTTCTTATTGCATGAATTTGAGCTTTTTCTTTCCTTTTTTTAATAAGGTTGGTTAGGGGCTTATCGATTTTATTTATTCTTTCAAAGAACCAACTCTTTGATTCGTTGATTCTTTGGATTGTTTTCTTAGTCTCTATTGCATTGATTTCTGCTCTGATTCTTATAATTTCCTCTCTTCTTTTGGCTTTGGGCTTGACTTGCTCTTCTTTTTCTAGCTGTTTGAGGTGTAGCATCAAGTTATTTACTTGTATTCGTTCTGTTTTCCTGATGTGGGAACTCAGTGCAATAAATTTTCCTCTCAGAACGGCTTTCATTGCATCCAACAGATTCCGGTAAGTTGTATCTGCATTTTCATTTTCTTTTAGGTATTGTTTAATTTCTTCTTTAATTTCTTCTGTGACCCACTGATTACTCAAGAGTGTGTTATTTAGTTTCCATGTGTTTGCGGAATTTTTGCAGTATCCTTTGTCATTAATTTCTAATTTCAGAGCGCTATGATCCGATAATATGCAAGGGATGATTTCAACTCTTTTGCATTTGCTTAAATATGTTCTGTGAGCTAATATATGGTCTATTTTAGAAAATGATCCATGTACTGCTGAGAAGAATGTGTATTCTGATGTTGTTGGGTGGAACATTCTGTATATGTCTATCAAACCCATTTGTTCACAGGTGTGATTCAGTTCTGTTATTTCTTTGCTCATTTTCTGTCTGGTTGATCTGTCCCTTGGTGTCAGTGGTGTATTAAGGTCTCCTGTTACAATTGTGTTACTGATAATTTGAGTTTTCATTTCTGTTAATAATTGTTTTATATAACTGGGTGCTCTGGAGTTTGGTGCGTATATATTTAAGATAGTTATCTCTTCCTCTTGGAGTTTTCCCCTTACGAGTATGTAGTGACCTTCTTTGTCCTTTATGGTCATTGTTGGTTTAAAGTTCACGTTGTCTGCAAACAGAATGGCTACTCCTGCCTTTTTTTGGATTCCTGCTGCATGAAGAATTGTTTTCCATCCTTTGACTTTCAGTCTGTGAGTATCTTTCTGGGTTAGATGGGTTTCCTGTAAACAGCATATGGTTGGATTTTGTTTCTTGATCCATTCTGCTAGTCTGTTTCTTTTGATTGGTGCATTGAGACCATTTACATTAATGGTTATTACTGTTAAATGCTGGTTAATTGTAGGAATGTTATCTCTCTGCTGTTGCATCTTTATCTTTCGGTTCTGTTTAATTATTTGCTTTGCTTAGTGGTTTTTTCCTTTGTGTATCTAAACTGTCTTTCAATATTTTTTGCAGGGTTGGTTTGGTGTTCATGAAGTTCTTCAGCTGTTCTTTGTCATGGAAGTATCGTATTGCACCATCTATTTTGAATGATAGTTTTGCAGGATATATCAGTCTTGGTTGGAAATCATTTTGCTTTAGGATCTGGAATACTTCACTCCATGCTCTTCTTGACTTTATCGTTTGTGCTGAGAAGTCTGCTGTGATTCTGATAGGTTTTCCTTTATAAGTGATTTGTCTTTTCTCTCTGACAGCTTTTAATAATCTATTCTTGTGTTGGATTTCTGGGATGGTGACTATTATATGTCTGGGTGTAGTTTTATTTTGGTTATGACTGTTTGGAGTTCTATATGCTTCACTGATCCTGATGTCAGTTTCTGATCTCATGCTTGGGAAATTTTCAGCTATTACTTCTCTAAATATCCTCCTGACATCCTTCATGTTGTCTCCCTCTCTTTCATTAATCCCTATCATTCTTATGTTATTCTTCTTTGCATCGTCTTGCAGTTGTTGAATTGTTGTTTCCTGGTTCCTTGTTATTTTCAAAAGATCTTTCCTTTCCTGTTCACTAGCTGCAATCCTGTCTTCAAGGTCTGAAATTCTATCTTCACTTTCATTAAGGCGGTTTTTACAACTTTCAGTGGAGTTTTTTATTTCCTGTATATCTCTGTGCATCTGCATTATGTATTCTGTTTGTTTCTTATATTGCTCGTCTAGGGATTCTATCTTTTTGTTTAGTTCCTCCAATTTTTTATCTGTGTTTTCTTTAGATATATTTAGAATCTCTTTCATTTCTTTTATCATTTCTTCTTTTATCTGGGAGATTATTTCGAGTTTGAATTTCTTTAAAGCTTCCTGGAGTTGCTTGTCAATTTCAGTGGCTATTGTGTCCGATATATGAGGTGGATGGGATATATTTTCTTCTATATACATCGCTCCTAGGGTTTCTTGAGATGGGCTGGAGGTTTGAGGTTGTAATTTGGTCTTTCGTTTTGTCATTTTCCTATATTTCTGTGTTTCAAGTGTTACTTGAAAGCTTCCTCAGGATCTGTTGAAAATCCCCTTCTATGTTTGGAGCTACTGGGACTCTGGCGCCGCGCTACTCCAAGCCATTAGGCCTACAGAACCAGTGGCCCTCCTCTGCCTGCTCAGAACTCCGCAGTTCCAGACAAGCTGGGCCTCAGGGACACTGTGCGCCCACCTGCCCCTTGGAAGCTCCACAGTTCTTCAATCGCAGCCGGGTTAGGGTACTCACCACAGGCCGCAGTGCTTCAGGAACCTGTGGACCCTCCCTGGTTGCAGAGATATCCACAGTCTTCCAGACACGCAGAGAGGCCAGTGAGGGCACCCCAGATCTGCCCAGCTCCTCCTCTGCAGACCTGTGGCCAGGCGCGGCAGCTAAACAGGCTGGGCTAGGCTGGTAGTGTGGGCCAGCCCACTTATTGGGAGCTCAGCAGGTCTCCAAATGAAGCCGGGAATGGGGAGGCTGATGTGGAAGCCTTAAACCCACCTCTCTCCTTCACTGCACCTGGAAGCCTGAGGGAACTCCAGCAGTCAGGGCGCAGAAATCCAGAGTCCTCCAGACACACAGAGAGGCCAGTGAGGGCACCCCAGATCTGCCCAGCTCCTCCTCTGCAGACCTGTGGCCAGGCGCAGCAGCTAAACAGGCTGGGCTAGGCTGGTAGTGTGGGCCAGCCCACCTATCGGGAGCTCAGCAGGTCTCCAAATGAAGCCGGGAATGGAGAGGCTGATGTGGAAGCCTTAAACCCACCTCTCTCCTTCACTGCACCTGGAAGCCTGAGGGAACTCCAGCAGTCTGGGCGCAGAAATCCAGAGTCCTCCAGACACGCAGAGAGGCCAGTGAGGGCACCCCAGATCTGCCCAGCTCCTCCTCTGCAGACCTATGGCCAGGCGCGGCTGCTAAACAGGCTGGGCTAGGCTGGTTGTGTGGGCCAGCCCACCTATCGGGAGCTCAGCAGGTCTCCAAATGAAGCCTGGAATGGGGAGGCTAATGTGGAAGCCTCAAACCCACCTCTCACCTTCACTGCACCTGGAAGCCTGAGGGAACTCCAGCAGTCTGGGCGCAGAAATCCAGAGTCCTCCAGACACGCAGAGAGGCCAGTGAGGGCACCCCAGATCTCCCGCGATGTTTTTCAGAAACCTATCCTACATTGCCACTGCATGTTCCCTGACCTCCACATGCTGACCAGCCCGCGGTGCTTTTCTCCATCCTACATTGCCACTCACTGCCTATCCTAATTCAGACCCTCCGATTCACACCACCCCGTGATGTTTTTCTCATTCCAACTAGTGAATGTAATGTAACACACACCCATACAATGCACACCACCCCGTGATGTTTTTCTCACTCCTACTAGTGAATTTAATGTAACACACACCATTACAATGCGCACCACCCCGTGATGTTTTTCTCACTCCTACTAGTGAATGTAATGTAACACACACCCATACAATGCACACGACCCCGCGATGTTTTTCAGAAACCTATCCTACATTGCCACTGCATGTTCTCTGTCCTCCCCATGCTGACCACCCCTCAGTGCTTTTCTCCATCCTACATTGCCACTCACTGCCTATCCTAATTCAGACCCTCCGATTCACACAACCCCGCGATGTTTTTCTCACTCCTAATAGTGAATGTAATTTAACACACACCCATACAATGCGCACCACCCCGCGATGTTTTTCAGAAACCTATCCTACATTGCCACTGCATGTTCCCTGACCTCCCCATGCTGACCACCCCGCGGGGCTTTTCTCCATCCTAAATTGCCACTCACTGCCTATCCTAATTCAGACCCTCCGATTCACACCACCCCGTGATGTTTTTCCCACTCCTACTAGTGAATGTAATGTAACACACACCCATACAATGCGCAACACCCCGTGATGATTTTCTCACTCCGACTAGTGAATGTAATGTAACACACACCCATACAATGCGCACCAAGCCGTGATGTTTTTCTCACTCCTACTAGTGAATGTAATGTAACACACACCCATACAATGCACACCACTCCGCGATGTTTTTCAGAAACCTATCCTATATTGCCACTGCATGTTCCCTGACCTCCCCATGCTGACCACCCCGCGGTGCTTTTATCCATCCTACATTGCCACTCACTGCCTATCCTAATTCAGACCCTCTGATTCACACCACCCCGTGATGTTTTTCTCACTCCTGCTAGTGAATGTAATGTGACACACACCCATACAATGCGCACCACCCCGCGATGTTTTTCAGCAACCTATCCTACATTGCCACTGCTTGTTCCCTGACCTCCCCATGCTGACCACCCCGCGGTGCTTTTCTCCATCCTACATTGCCACTCACTGCCTATCCTAATTCAGACACTCTGATTCACACCACCCCGTGATGTTTTTCTCACTCCTACTAGTGAATGTAATGTAACACACACCCATACAATGCGCACCACCCCGTGATGTTTTTCTCACTCCTACTAGTGAATGTAATGTAACACACACCCATACAATGCGCACCACCCCGCGATGTTTTTCAGAAACCTATCCTACATTGCCACTGCATGTTCCCTGACCTCCCCATGCTGACCACCCCGCGGTACTTTTCTCCATCCTACATTGCCACTCACTGCCTATCCTAATTCAGATCATCCGATTCACACCACCCCGTGATGTTTTTCTCACTCCTACTAGTGAATGTAATGTAACACACACCCATACAATGCGCACCACCCCGTGATGTTTTTCTCACTCCTGCTAGTGAATGTAATGTAACACACACCCATACAATGCGCACCACCCCGCGATGTTTTTCAGAAACCTAGCCTACATTGCCACTGCATGTTCCCTGACCTCCCCATGCTGACCACACCGCGGTGCTTTTCTCCATCCTACATTGCCACTCACTGCCTATCCTAATTCAGACCCTCCGATTCACACCACCCCGTGATGTTTTTCTCACGCCTACTAGTGAATGTAATGTAACACACACCCATACAATGCGCACCACTCCGTGATGTTTTTCTCACTCCTACTAGTGAATGTAATGTAACACACACCCATACAATGCGCACCACCCCGTGATGTTTTTCTCACTCCTCCTAGTGAATATAATGTAACACACACCCATACAATGCGCACCACCTCGCGATGTTTTTCAGAAACCTATCCTACATTGCCACTGCATGTTCCCTGACCTCCCCATGCTGACCACCCCGCGGTGCTTTTCTCTATCCTACATTGCCACTCACTGCCTATCCTAATTCAGACCCTCCGATTCACACCACCCCGTGATGTTTTTCTCACTGCTACTAGTGAATGTAATGTAACACACACCCATACAATGCGCACCACCCCGCGATGTTTTTCAGAAACCTATCCTACATTGCCACTGCATGTTACCTGACCTCCCCATGCTGACCACCCCGCGGTGCTTTTCTCTATCCTACATTGCCACTCACTGCCTATCCTAATTCAGACACTCCGATTCACACCACCCCGCGATGTTTTTCTCATCCTACTAGTGAATGTAATTTAATACACACCCATACAATGCGCACCACCTCGCGATGTTTTTCATAAACCTATCCTACATTGCCACTGCATGTTCCCTGACCTCCCCATGCTGAGCACCCCGCGGTGCTTTTCTCCATCCTACATTGCCACTCACTGCCTATCCTAATTCAGACCTTCCGATTCACACCACCCCGTGATGTTTTTCTCACTCCTACTAGTGAAAGTAATGTAACACACACCCATACAATGCGCACCACTCCGTGATGTTTTTCTCACTACTACTAGTGAATGTAATGTAACACACACCCATACAAAGCGCCCCACCCCGTGATGTTTTTCTCACTCCTACTAGTAAATGTAATGTAACACACACCCATACAATGCGCACCACCCCGCGATGTTTTTCAGAAACCTATCCTACATTGCCACTGCATGTTCCCTGACCTCCCCATGCTGACCAGCCCGCGGTGCTTTTCTCCATCCTACATTGCCACTCACTGCCTATCCTAATTCAGACCCTCCGATTCACACCACCCAGTGATGTTTTTCTCACTCCTACTAGTGAATGTAATGTAACACACACCCATACAATGCTCACCACCCCGTGATGATTTTCTCACTCCGACTAGTGAATGTAATGTAACACACACCCATACAATGCGCACCACCCCGTGATGTTTTTCTCACTCCTACTAGTGAATGTAATGTAACACACACCCATACAATGCACACGACCCCGGGATGTTTTTCAGAAACCTATCCTACATTGCCACTGCATGTTCTCTGTCCTCCCCATGCTGACCACCCCTCAGTGCTTTTCTCCATCCTACATTGCCACTCACTGCCTATCCTATTTCAGACCCTCCGATTCACACCACCCCGTGATGTTTTTCTCACTCCTACTAGTGAATGTAATTTAACACACACCCATAAAATGCGCACCACCCCGCGATGTTTTTCAGAAAACTATCCTACATTGCCACTGCATGTTCCCTGACCTCCCCATGCTGACCACCCCGCGGTGCTTTTCTCCATCCTACATTGCCACTCACTGCCTATCCTAATTCAGACCCTCCGATTCACACCACCCCGTGATGTTTTTCTCACTCCTACTAGTGAATGTAATGTAACACCCACCCATACAATGCGCACCACCCTGTGATGTTTTTCTCACTCCTACTAGTGAATGTAATGTAACACACACGCATACAATGCGCACCACCCCGCGATGTTTTTCAGAAACCTATCCTACATTGCCACTGCATGTTCCCTGACCTCCCCATGCTGACCACCCCGCGGTACTTTTCTCCATCCTACATTGCCACTCACTGCCTATCCTAATTCAGAACCTCCGATTCACACCACCCCGTGATGTTTTTCTCACTCCTACTAGTGAATGTAATGTAACACACACCCATACAATGCCACCACCCCGGGATGTTTTTCTCAGTCCTACTAGTGAATGTAATGTAACACACACCCATACAATGCGCACCACCCCGGGATGTTTTTCTCACTCCTACTAGTGAATGTAATGTAACACACACCCATACAATGCGCACCACCCCGCGATGTTTTTCAGAAACCTATCCTACATTGCCACTGCATGTTCCCTGACCTCCCCATGCTGACCACCCCGCGGTGCTTTTCTCCATCCTACATTGCCACTCACTGCCTATCCTAATTCAGACCCTCCGATTCACACCACCCCGTGATGTTTTTCTCACTCCTACTAGTGAATGTAATGTAACACACACCCATACAATGCGCACCACCCCGTGATGTTTTTCTCAGTCCTACTAGTGAATGTAATGTAACACACACCCATACAATGCGCACCAGCCCGTGATGTTTTTCTCACTCCTACTAGTGAATGTAATGTAACACACACCCATACAATGCGCACCGCCCCGCGATGTTTTTCAGAAACCTATCCTACATTGCCACTGCATGTTCCCTGACCTCCCCATGCTGACCACCCCGCGGTGCTTTTCTCTATCCTACATTGCACTCACTGCCTATCCTAATTCAGACCCTCCGATTCACACCACCCCGTGATGTTTTTCTCACTCCTACTAGTGAATGTAATATAACACACACCCATACAATGCGCACCACCCCGTGATGTTTTTCTCACTCCTACTCGTGAATGTAATGTAACACACAACCATACAATGCGCACCACCCCGCGATGTTTTTCAGAAACCTATCCTACATTGCCACTGCACGTTCCCTGACCTCAACATGCTGACCACCCCGCGGTGCTTTTCTCCATCCTACATTGCCACTCACTGCCTATCCTAATTCAGACCCTCCGAATCACACCACCCCGTGATGTTTTTCTCTCTCCTACTAGTGAATGTAATGTGACACACACCCATACAATGCGCACCACCAAGTGATATTTTTCTCACTCCTACTAGTGAATGTAATGTAACACACACCCATACAATGCGCACCACCCCGCGATGTTTTTCAGAAACCTATCCTACATTGCCACTGCTTGTTCCCTGACCTCCCCATGCTGACCACCTCGCGGTGCTTTTCTCCATCCTACATTGCCACTCACTGCCTATCCTAATTGAGACACTCCGATTCACACTACCCCGTGATGTTTTTCTCACTCCTACTAGTGAATGTAATGTAACACACACCCATACAATGCGCACCACCCCGTGATGTTTTTCTCACTCCTACTAGTGAAAGTAATGTAACACACACCCATACAATGCGCACCACCCAGCGATGTTTTTCAGAAACCTATCCTACATTGCCACTGAATGTTCCCTGACCTCCCCATGCTGACCACCCCGCGGTGCCTTTCGCCATCCTACGTTGCCACTCACTGCCTATCCTAATTCAGACCCTCCGATTCACACCACCCCGCGATGTTTTTCTCATCCTACTAGTGAATGTAATTTAACACACACCCATACAATGCGCACCACCACGCGATGTTTTTCAGAAACCTATCCTACATTGCCACTGCATGTTCCCTGACCTCCCCATGCTGACCACCCCGCGGTGCTTTTCTCCATCCTACATTGCCACTCACTGCCTATCCTAATTCAGACCCTCCGATTCACACCACCCCGTGATGTTTTTCTCACTCCTACTAGTGAATGTAATGTAACACACACCCATACAATGCGCACCACCCCGTGATGTTTTTCTCACTCCTACTAGTGAATGTAATGTAACACACACCCATACAATGCGCACCACCCCGCGATGTTTTTCAGAAACCTATCCTACATTGCCACTGCATGTTCCCTGACCTCCCCATGCTGACCAGCCCGCGGTGCTTTTCTCCATCCTACATTGCCACTCACTGCCTATCCTAATTCAGACCCTCCGATTCACACCACCCCGTGATGTTTTTCTCACTCCTACTAGTGAATGTATTGTAACACACACCCATACAATGCGCACCACCCCGTGATGATTTTCTCACTCCGACTAGTGAATGTAATGTAACACACACCCATACAATGCGTACCACCCCGTGATGTTTTTCTCACTCCTACTAGTGAATGTAATGTAACACACACCCATACAATGCACACCACCCCGCGATGTTTTTCAGGAACCTATCCTACATTGCCACTGCATGTTCCCTGACCTCCCCATGCTGACCACCCCGCGGTGCTTTTATCCATCCTACATTGCCACTCACTCCCTATCCTAATTCAGACCCTCCGATTCACACCACCCCGTGATGTTTTACTCACTCCTACTAGTGAATGTAATGTGACACACACCCATACAATGCGCACCACCCCGTGATGTTTTTCTCAATCCTACTAGTGAATATAATGTAACACACACCCATACAATGCGCACCACCCCGCGATGTTTTTCACAAAACTATCCTACATTGCCACTGCTTGTTCCCTGACCTCCCCATGCTGAGCACCCCGCGGTGCTTTTCTCCATCCTACATTGCCACTCACTGCCTATCCTAATTCAGACCCTCCGATTCAAACCACCCCGTGATGTTTTTCTCACTCCTACTAGTGAATGTAATGTAACACACACCCATACAATGTACACCACTCCGTGATGTTTTCCTCACTCCTACTAGTGAATGTAATGTAACACACACCCATACAATACGCACCACCCCGTGATGTTTTTCTCACTCCTACTAGTGAATGTAATGTAACACACACCCATACAATGCGCACCACCCCGCGATGTTTTTCAGAAACCTATCCTACATTGCCACTGCTTGTTCCCTGACCTCCCCATGCTGACCACCCCGCGGTGCTTTTCTCCATCCTACATTGCCACTCACTGCCTATCCTAATTCAGACACTCTGATTCACACCACCCCGTGATGTTTTTCTCACTCCTACTAGTGAATGTAATGTAACACACACCCATACAATGCGCACCACCCCGTGATGTTTTTCTCACTCCTACTAGTGAATGTAATGTAACACACACCCATACAATGCGCACCACCCCGCGATGTTTTTCAGAAACCTATCCTACATTGCCACTGCATGTTCCCTGATCTCTCCAGGCTGACCACCCTGCGGTGCCTTTCGCCATCCTACATTGCCACTCACTGCCTATCCTAATTCAGACACTCCGATTCACACCACCCCGCGATGTTTTTCTCATCCTACTAGTGAATGTAATTTAACACACACCCATACAATGCGCACCACCACGCGATGTTTTTCATAAACCTATCCTACATTGCCACTGCATGTTCCCTGACCTCCCCATGCTGAGCACCCCGCGGTGCTTTTCTCCATCCTACATTGCCACTCACTGCCTATCCTAATTCAGACCTTCCGATTCACACCACCCCGTGATGTTTTTCTCACTCCTACTAGTGAATGTAATGTAACACACACCCATACAATGCGCACCACTCCGTGATGTTTTTCTCACTACTACTAGTGAATGTAATGTAACACACACCCATACAAAGCGCCCCACCCCGTGATGTTTTTCTCACTCCTACTAGTAAATGTAATGTAACACACACCCATACAATGCACACCACCCCGCGATGTTTTTCAGAAACCTATCCTACATTGCCACTGCATGTTCCCTGACCTCCCCATGCTGACCAGCCCGCGGTGCTTTTCTCCATCCTACATTGCCACTCACTGCCTATCCTAATTCAGACCCTCCGATTCACACCACCCAGTGATGTTTTTCTCACTCCTACTAGTGAATGTAATGTAACACACACCCATACAATGCTCACCACCCCGTGATGATTTTCTCACTCCGACTAGTGAATGTAATGTAACACACACCCATACAATGCGCACCACCCCGTGATGTTTTTCTCACTCCTACTAGTGAATGTAATGTAACACACACCCATACAATGCACACGACCCCGGGATGTTTTTCAGAAACCTATCCTACATTGCCACTGCATGTTCTCTGTCCTCCCCATGCTGACCACCCCTCAGTGCTTTTCTCCATCCTACATTGCCACTCACTGCCTATCCTACTTCAGACCCTCCGATTCACACCACCCCGTGATGTTTTTCTCACTCCTTCTAGTGAATGTAATTTAACACACACCCATAAAATGCGCACCACCCCGCGATGTTTTTCAGAAAACTATCCTACATTGCCACTGCATGTTCCCTGACCTCCCCATGCTGACCACCCCGCGGTGCTTTTCTCCATCCTACATTGCCACTCACTGCCTATCCTAATTCAGACCCTCCGATTCACACCACCCCGTGATGTTTTTCTCACTCCTACTAGTGAATGTAATGTAACACCCACCCATACAATGCGCACCACCCTGTGATGTTTTTCTCACTCCTACTAGTGAATGTAATGTAACACACACGCATACAATGCGCACCACCCCGCGATGTTTTTCAGAAACCTATCCTCCATTGCCACTGCATGTTCCCTGACCTCCCCATGCTGACCACCCCGCGGTACTTTTCTCCATCCTACATTGCCACTCACTGCCTATCCTAATTCAGAACCTCCGATTCACACCACCCCGTGATGTTTTTCTCACTCCTACTAGTGAATGTAATGTAACACACACCCATACAATGCCACCACCCCGGGATGTTTTTCTCAGTCCTACTAGTGAATGTAATGTAACGCACACCCATACAATGCGCACCACCCCGTGATGATTTTCTCACTCCTACTAGTGAATGTAATGTAACACACACCCATACAATGCGCACCACCCCGCGATGTTTTTCAGAAACCTATCCTACATTGCCACTGCATGTTCCCTGACCTCCCCATGCTGACCACCCCGCGGTGCTTTTCTCCATCCTACATTGCCACTCACTGCCTATCCTAATTCAGACCCTCCGATTCACACCACCCCGTGATGTTTTTCTCACTCCTACTAGTGAATGTAATGTAACACACACCCATACAATGCGCACCACCCCGTGATGTTTTTCTCAGTCCTACTAGTGAATGTAATGTAACACACACCCATACAATGCGCACCAGCCCGTGATGTTTTTCTCACTCCTACTAGTGAATGTAATGTAACACACACCCATACAATGCGCACCGCCCCGCGATGTTTTTCAGAAACCTATCCTACATTGCCACTGCATGTTCCCTGACCTCCCCATGCTGACCACGCCGCGGTGCTTTTCTCTATCCTACATTGCCACTCACTGCCTATCCTAATTCAGACCCTCCGATTCACACCACCCTGTGATGTTTTTCTCACTCCTACTAGTGAATGTAATATAACACACACCCATACAATGCGCACCACCCCGTGATGTTTTTCTCACTCCTACTCGTGAATGTAATGTAACACACAACCATACAATGCGCACCATCCCCGCGATGTTTTTCAGAAACCTATCCTACATTGCCACTGCACGTTCCCTGACCTCAACATGCTGACCACCCCGCGGTGCTTTTCTCCATCCTACATTGCCACTCACTGCCTATCCTAATTCAGACCCTCCGAATCACACCACCCCGTGATGTTTTTCTCTCTCCTACTAGTGAATGTAATGTGACACACACCCATACAATGCGCACCACCCCGTGATGTTTTTCTCACTCCTACTAGTGAATGTAATGTAACACACACCCATACAATGCGCACCACCCAGCGATGTTTTTCAGAAACCTATCCTACATTGCCACTGAATGTTCCCTGACCTCCCCATGCTGACCACCCCGCGGTGCCTTTCGCCATCCTACATTGCCACTCACTGCCTATCCTAATTCAGACCCTCCGATTCACACCACCCCGCGATGTTTTTCTCATCCTACTAGTGAATGTAATTTAACACACACCCATACAATGCGCACCACCACGCGATGTTTTTCAGAAACCTATCCTACATTGCCACTGCATGTTCCCTGACCTCCCCATGCTGACCACCCCGCGGTGCTTTTCTCCATCCTACATTGCCACTCACTGCCTATCCTAATTCAGACCCTCCGATTCACACCACCCCGTGATGTTTTTCTCACTCCTACTAGTGAATGTAATGTAACACACACCCATACAATGCGCACCACCCCGTGACGTTTTTCTCACTCCTACTAGTGAATGTAATGTAACACACACCCATACAATGCGCACCACCCCGCGATGTTTTTCAGAAACCTATCCTACATTGCCACTGCATGTTCCCTGACCTCCCCATGCTGACCAGCCCGCGGTGCTTTTCTCCATCCTACATTGCCACTCACTGCCTATCCTAATTCAGACCCTCCGATTCACACCACCCCGTGATGTTTTTCTCACTCCTACTAGTGAATGTAATGTAACACACACCCATACAATGCGCACCACCCCGTGATGATTTTCTCACTCCGACTAGTGAATGTAATGTAACACACACCCATACAATGCGTACCACCCCGTGATATTTTTCTCACTCCTACTAGTTAATGTAATGTAACACACACCCATACAATGCACACCACCCCGCGATGTTTTTCAGAAACCTATCCTACATTGCCACTGCATGTTCCCTGACCTCCCCATGCTGACTACCCCGCGGGGCTTTTATCCATCCTACATTGCCACTCACTCCCTATCCTAATTCAGACCCTCCGATTCACACCACCCCGTGATGTTTTACTCACTCCTACTAGTGAATGTAATGTGACACACACCCATACAATGCGCACCACCCCGTGATGTTTTTCTCAATCCTACTAGTGAATATAATGTAACACACACCCATACAATGCGCACCACCCCGCGATGTTTTTCACAAACCTATCCTACATTGCCACTGCTTGTTCCCTGACCTCCCCATGCTGAGCACCCCGCGGTGCTTTTCTCCATCCTACATTGCCACTCACTGCCTATCCTAATTCAGACCCTCCGATTCACACCACCCCGTGATGTTTTTCTCACTCCTACTAGTGAATGTAATGTAACACACACCCATACAATGTACACCACTCCGTGATGTTTTCCTCACTCCTACTAGTGAATGTAATGTAACACACACCCATACAATATGCACCACCCCGTGATGTTTTTCTCACTCCTACTAGTGAATGTAATGTAACACACACCCATACAATGCGCACCACCCCGCGATGTTTTTCAGAAACCTATCCTACATTGCCACTGCATGTTCCCTGACCTCCCCATACTGACCAGCCCGCGGTGCTTTTCTCCATCCTACATTGCCACGCACTGCCTATCCTAATTCAGACCCTCCGATTCACACCACCCCGTGATGTTTTTCTCATTCCTACTAGTGAATGTAATGTAACACACACCCATACAATGCGCACCACCCCGTGATGGTTTTCTCACTCCTACTAGTGAATGTAATGTAACACACACCATTACAATGCGCACCACCCCGTGATGTTTTTCTCACTCCTACTAGTGAATGTAATGTAACACACACCCATACAATGCACACGACCCCGCGATGTTTTTCAGAAACCTATCCTACATTGCCACTGCATGTTCTCTGTCCTCCCCATGCTGACCACCCCTCAGTGCTTTTCTCCTTCGTACATTGCCACTCACTGCCTATCCTAATTCAGATTCTCCGATTCACACCACCCCGTGATGTTTTTCTCACTCTTACTAGTGAAGGTAATTTAACACACACCCATACAATGCGCACCACCCCGCGATGTTTTTCAGAAACCTATCCTACATTGCCACTGCATGTTCCCTGACCTCCCCATGCTGACCACCCCGCGGTGCTTTTCTCCATCCTACATTGCCACTCACTGCCTATCCTAATACTAACCCTCCGATTCACACCACCCCGTGATGTTTTTCTCACTCCTACTAGTGAATGTAATGTAACACACACCCATACAATGCGCACCACCCCGTGATGTTTTTCTCACTCCTACTAGTGAATGTAATGTAACACACACGTATACAATGCGCACCACCCCGTGATGTTTTTCTCACTCCTACTAGTGAATGTAATGTAACACACACGCATACAATGCGCACCACCCCGCGATGTTTTTCAGAGACTTATCCTACATTGCCACTGCATTGTCCCTGACCTCCCCATGCTGACCACCCCGCGGTACTTTTCTCCATCCTATATTGCCACTCACTGCATATCCTAATTCAGAACCTCCGATTCACACCACCCCGTGATGTTTTTCTCACTCCTACTAGTGAATGTAATGTAACACACACCCATACAATGCGCACCACCCCGTGATGTTTTTCTCACTCCTACTAGTGAATGTAATGTAACACACACCCATACAATGCGCACCACCCCGCGATATTTTTCAGAAACCTATCCTACATTGCCACTGCATGTTCCCTGACCTCCCCATGCTGACCACCCCGCGGTGCTTTTCTCCATCCTAGATTGCCACTCACTGCCTATCTTAATTCAGACCCTCCGATTCACACCACCCCGTGATGTTTTTCTCACTCCTACTAGTGAATGTAATGTAACACTCACCCATACAATGCGCACCACCCCGTGATGTTTTTCTCAGTCCTACTAGTGAACGTAATGTAACACACACCCATACAATGCGCACCACCCCGTGATGTTTTTCTCACTCCTACTAGTGAATGTAATGTAACACACACCCATACAATGCGCACCACCCCGCGATGTTTTTCAGAAACCTATCCTACATTGCCACTGCATGTTCCCTGACCTCCCCATGCTGACCACCCCGCGGTGCTTTTCTCTATCCTACATTGCCACTCACTGCCTATCCTAATTCAGACCCTCCGATTCACACCACCCCGTGATGTTTTTCTCACTGCTACTAGTGAATGTAATGTAAAACAAACCAATACAATGCGCACCACCCCGCGATGTTTTTCGAAACCTATCCTACATTGCCACTGCATGTTCCCTGACCTCCCCATGCTGACCACCCCGCGGTGCTTTTCTACATCCTACATTGCCACTCACTGCCTATCCTAATTCAGACCCTCCGATTCACACCACCCCGTGATGTTTTTCTCACTCCTACTAATGAATGTAATATAACACACACCCATACAATGCGCACCACCCCGTGATGTTTTTCTCACTCCTACTCGTGAATGTAATGTAACACACACCCATACAATGCGCACCACCCCGCGATGTTTTTCAGAAACCTATCCTACATTGCCACTGCATGTTCCCTGACCTCAACATGCTGACCACCCCGCGGTGCTTTTCTCCATCCTACATTGCCACTCACTGCCTATCCTAATTCAGACCCTCCGAATCCCACCACCCCGTGATGTTTTTCTCACACCTACTAGTGAATGAAATGTAACACACACCCATACAATGCGCACCACCACGTGATGATTTTCTCACTCCGACTAGTGAATGTAATGTAACACACACCCATACAATGCGCACCACCCCGTGATGTTTTTCAGAAACCTATCCTACATTGCCACTGCAATTTTCCTGACCTCCCCATGCTGACCACCCCGCGGTGCCTTTCGCCATCCTACATTGCCACTCACTGCCTATCCTAATTCAGACCCTCCGATTCACACCACTCCGCGATGTTTTTCTCATCCTACTAGTGAATGTAATTTAACACACACCCATAAAATGCTCACCACCACGCGATGTTTTTCAGAAACCTATCCTACATTGCCACTGCATGTTCCCTGACCTCCCCATGCTGACCACCCCGCGGTGCTTTTCTCCATCCTACATTGCCACTCACTGCCTATCCTAATTCAGACCCTCCGATTCACACCACCCCGTGATGTTTTTCTCACTCCTACTAGTGAATGTAATGTAACACACACCCATACAATGCGCACCACTCCGTGATGTTTTTCTCACTCCTACTAGTGAATGTAATGTAACACACACCCATACAATGCGCACCACCCCGTGATGTTTTTCTCACTCCTACTAGTGAATGTAATGTAACACACACCCATAAAATTCGCACCACCCCACGATGTTTTTCAGAAACCTATCCTACATTGCCACTGCATGTTCCCTGACCTCCCAATGCAGACCAGCCCGCGGTGCTTTTCTCCATCCTACATTGCCACTCACTGCCTATCCTAATTCAGACCCTCCGATTCACACCACCCCGTGATGTTTTTCTCACTCCTACTAGTGAATGTAATGTAACACACACCCATACAATGCGCACCACCCCGTGATGATTTTCTCAATCCGAATAGTGAATGTAATGTAACACACACCCATACAATGCGCACCACCCCGTGATGTTTTTCTCACTCCTACTAGTGAATGTAATGTAACACACACCCATACAATGCACACGACCCCGCAATGTTTTTCAGAAACCTATCCTACATTGCCACTGCATGTTCCCTGACCTCCGCATGCTGACCACCCTGCGGTACTTTTCTCCATCCTACATTGCCACTCACTGCCTATCCTATTTCAGAACCTCCGATTCACACCACCCCGTGATGTTTTTCTCACTCCTACTAGTGAATGTAATGTAACACAGACCCATACAATGCGCACCACCCCGTGATGTTTTTCTCACTCCTACTAGTGAATGTAATGTAACACACACCCATACAATGCGCACCACCCAGCGATGTTTTTCAGAAACCTATCCTACATTGCCACTGCATGTTCCCTGACCTCCCCATGCTGACCACCCCGCGGTGCCTTTCGCCATCCTACATTGCCACTCACTGCCTATCCTAATTCAGACCCTCCGATTCACACCACCACGCGATGTTTTTCTCATCCTACTAGTGAATGTAATTTAACACACACCCGTACAATGCGCACCACCACGCGATGTTTTTCAGAAACCTATCCTACATTGCCACTGCATGTTCCCTGACCTCCCCATGCTGACCACCCCGCGGTGCTTTTCTCCATCCTACATTGCCACTCACTGCCTATCCTAATTCAGACCCTCCGATTCACACCACCCCGTGATGTTTTTCTCACTCCTACTAGTGAATGTAATGTAACACACACCCATACAATGCGCACCACCCCGTGATATTTTTCTCACTCCTACTAGTGAATATAATGTAGCACACACCCATACAATGCGCACCACCCCGCGATGTTTTTCAGAAACCTATCCTACATTGCCACTGCATGTTCCCTGACCTCCCCATCCTGACCAGCCCGCGGTGCTTTTCTCCATCCTACATTGCCACTCACTGCCTATCCTAATTCAGACCCTCCGATTCACACCACCCCGTGATGTTTTTCTCACTCCTACTAGTGAATGTAATGTAACACACACCCATACAATGCGCACCACCCCGTGATGATTTTCTCACTCCGACTAGTGAATGTAATGTAACACACACCCATACAATGCGCACCACCCCGTGATGTTTTTCTCACTCCTACTAGTGAATGTAATGTAACACACACCCATACAATGCACACCACCCCGCGATGTTTTTCAGAAACCTATCCTACATTGCCACTGCATGTTCCCTGACCTCCCCATGCTGACCACCCCGCGGTGCTTTTATCCAACCTACATTGCCACTCACTGCCTATCCTAATTCAGACCCTCCGATTCACACTACCCAGTGATGTTTTACTCACTCCTACTAGTGAATGTAATGTGACACACACCCATACAATGCGCACCACCCCGTGATGTTTTTCTCAATCCTACTAGTGAATATAATGTAACACACACCCATACAATGCGCACCACCCCGCGATGTTTTTCACAAACCTATCCTACATTGCCACTGCTTGTTCCCTGACCTCCCCAAGCTGACCACCCCGCGTTGCTTTTCTCCATCCTACATTGCCACTCACTGCCTATCCTAATTCAGACCCTCCGCTTCACACCACCCCGCGATGTTTTTCTCATCCTACTAGTGAATGTAATTTAACACACACCCATACAATGCGCACCACCACGCGATGTTTTTCAGAAACCTATCCTACATTGCCACTGCATGTTCCCTGACCTCCCCATGCTGAGCACCCCGCGGTGCTTTTCTCCATCCTACATTGCCACTCACTGCCTATCCTAATTCAGACCCTCCGATTCACACCACCCCGTGATGTTTTTCTCCCTTCTACTAGTGAATGTAATGTAACACACACCCATACAATGTACACCACTCCGTGATGTTTTTCTCACTCCTACTAGTGAATGTAATGTAACACACACCCATACAATGCGCACCACCCCGTGATGTTTTTCTCACTCCTACTAGTGAATGTAATGTAACACACACCCATACAATGCGCACCACCCCCCGATGTTTTTCAGAAACCTATCCTACATTGCCACTGCATGTTCCCTGACCTCCCCATACTGACCAGCCCGCGGTGCTTTTCTCCATCCTACATTGCCACGCACTGCCTATGCTAATTCAGACCCTCCGATTCACACCTCCCCGTGATGTTTTTCTCATTCCTACTAGTGAATGTAATGTAACACACACCCATACAATGCACACCACCCCGTGATGTTTTTCTCACTCCTACTAGTGAATGTAATGTAACACACACCATTACAATGCGCACCACCCCGTGATGTTTTTCTCACTCCTACTAGTGAATGTAATGTAACACACACCCATACAATGCACACGACCCCGCGATGTTTTTCAGAAACCTATCCTACATTGCCAATGCATGTTCTCTGTCCTCCCCATGCTGACCACCCCTCAGTGCTTTTCTCCTTCGTACATTGCCACTCACTGCCTATCCTAATTCAGACCCTCCGATTCACACCACCCCGTGATGTTTTTCTCACTCTTACTAGTGAAGGTAATTTAACACACACCCATACAATGCGCACCACCCCGCGATGTTTTTCAGAAACCTATCCTACATTGCCACTGCATGTTCCCTGACCTCCCCATGCTGACCACCCCGCGGTGCTTTTCTCCATCCTACATTGCCACTCACTGCCTATCCTAATACTAACCCTCCGATTCACACCACCCCGTGATGTTTTTCTCACTCCTACTAGTGAATGTAATGTAACACACACCCATACAATGCGCACCACCCCGTGATGTTTTTCTCACTTCTACTAGTGAATGTAATGTAACACACACGTATACAATGTGCACCACCCCGTGATGTTTTTCTCACTCCTACTAGTGAATGTAATGTAACACACACGCATACAATGCGCACCACCCCGCGATGTTTTTCAGAGACCTATCCTACATTGCCACTGCATTGTCCCTGACCTCCCCATGCTGACCACCCCGCGGTACTTTTCTCCATCCTATATTGCCACTCACTGCATATCCTAATTCAGAACCTCCGATTCACACCACCCCGTGATGTTTTTCTCACTCCTACTAGTGAATGTAATGTAACACACACCCATACAATGCGCACCACACTGTGATGTTTTTCTCACTCCTACTAGTGAATGTAATGTAACACACACCCATACAATGCGCACCACCCCGCGATATTTTTCAGAAACCTATCCTACATTGCCACTGCATGTTCCCTGACCTCCCCATGCTGACCACCCCGCGGTGCTTTTCTCCATCCTAGATTGCCACTCACTGCCTATCTTAATTCAGACCCTCCGATTCAAACCACCCCGTGATGTTTTTCTCACTCCTACTAGTGAATGTAATGTAACACTCACCCATACAATGCGCACCACCCCGTGATGTTTTTCTCAGTCCTACTAGTGAACGTAATGTAACACACACCCATACAATGCGCACCACCCCGTGATGTTTTTCTCACTCCTACTAGTGAATGTAATGTAACACACACCCATACAATGCGCACCACCCCGCGATGTTTTTCAGAAACCTTTCCTACATTGCCACTGCATGTTCCCTGACCTCCCCATGCTGACCACCCCGCGGTGCTTTTCTCTATCCTACATTGCCACTCACTGCCTATCCTAATTCAGACCCTCCGATTCACCCCACCCCGTGATGTTTTTCTCACTGCTACTAGTGAATGTAATGTAACACAAACCCATACAATGCGCACCACCCCGCGATGTTTTTCGAAACCTATCCTACATTGCCACTGCATGTTCCCTGACCTCCCCATGCTGACCACCCCGCGGTGCTTTTCTACATCCTACATTGCCACTCACTGCCTATCCTAATTCAGACCCTCCGATTCACACCACCCCGTGATGTTTTTCTCACTCCTACTAATGAATGTAATATAACACACACCCATACAATGCGCACCACCCCGTGATGTTTTTCTCACTCCTACTCGTGAATGTAATGTAACACACACCCATACAATGCGCACCACCCCGCGATGTTTTTCAGAAACCTATCCTACATTGCCACTGCATGTTCCCTGACCTCAACATGCTGACCACCCCGCGGGGCTTTTCTCCATCCTACATTGCCACTCACTGCCTATCCTAATTCAGACCCTCCGAATCCCACCACCCCGTGATGTTTTTCTCACTCCTACTAGTAAATGTAATGTAACACACACGCATACAATGCGCACCACCCCGCGATGTTTTTCAGAGACCTATCCTACATTGCCACTGCATTGTCCCTGACCTCCCCATGCTGACCACCCCGCGGTACTTTTCTCCATCCTATATTGCCACTCACTGCATATCCTAATTCAGAACCTCCGATTCACACCACCCCGTGATGTTTTTCTCACTCCTACTAGTGAATGTAATGTAACACACACCCATACAATGCGCACCACACTGTGATGTTTTTCTCACTCCTACTAGTGAATGTAATGTAACACACACCCATACAATGCGCACAACCCCGCGATATTTTTCAGAAACCTATCCTACATTGCCACTGCATGTTCCCTGACCTCCCCATGCTGACCACCCCGCGGTGCTTTTCTCCATCCTAGATTGCCACTCACTGCCTATCTTAATTCAGACCCTCCGATTCACACCACCCCGTGATGTTTTTCTCACTCCTACTAGTGAATGTAATGTAACACTCACCCATACAATGCGCACCACCCCGTGATGTTTTTCTCAGTCCTACTAGTGAACGTAATGTAACACACACCCATACAATGCGCACCACCCCGTGATGTTTTTCTCACTCCTACTAGTGAATGTAATGTAACACACACCCATACAATGCGCACCACCCCGCGATGTTTTTCAGAAACCTTTCCTACATTGCCACTGCATGTTCCCTGACCTCCCCATGCTGACCACCCCGCGGTGCTTTTCTCTATCCTACATTGCCACTCACTGCCTATCCTAATTCAGACCCTCCGATTCACACCACCCCGTGATGTTTTTCTCACTGCTACTAGTGAATGTAATGTAACACAAACCCATACAATGCGCACCACCCCGCGATGTTTTTCGAAACCTATCCTACATTGCCACTGCATGTTCCCTGACCTCCCCATGCTGACCACCCCGCGGTGCTTTTCTACATCCTACATTGCCACTCACTGCCTATCCTAATTCAGACCCTCCGATTCACACCACCCCGTGATGTTTTTCTCACTCCCACTAATGAATGTAATATAACACACACCCATACAATGCGCACCACCCCGTGATGTTTTTCTCACTCCTACTCGTGAATGTAATGTAACACACACCCATACAATGCGCACCACCCCGCGATGTTTTTCAGAAACCTATCCAACATTGCCACTGCATGTTCCCTGACCTCAACATGCTGACCACCCCGCGGTGCTTTTCTCCATCCTACATTGCCACTCACTGCCTATCCTAATTCAGACCCTCCGAATCCCACCACCCCGTGATGTTTTTCTCACACCTACTAGTGAATTAAATGTAACACACACCCATACAATGCGCACCACCACGTGATGATTTTCTCACTCCGACTAGTGAATGTAATGTAACACACCCATACAATGCGCACCACCCCGTGATGTTTTTCAGAAACCTATCCTACATTGCCACTGCAAGTTTCCTGACCTCCCCATGCTGACCACCCCGCGGTGCCTTTCGCCATCCTACATTGCCACTCACTGCCTATCCTAATTCAGACCCTCCAATTCACACCACTCCGCGATGTTTTTCTCATCCTACTAGTGAATGTAATTTAACACACACCCATACAATGCTCACCACCACGCGATGTTTTTCAGAAACCTATCCTACATTGCCACTGCATGTTCCCTGACCTCCCCATGCTGACCACCCCGCGGTGCTTTTCTCCATCCTACATTGCCACTCACTGCCTATCCTAATTCAGACCCTCCGATTCACACCACCCCGTGATGTTTTTCTCACTCCTACTAGTGAATGTAATGTAACACACACCCATACAATGCGCACCACCCCGTGATGTTTTTCTCACTCCTACTAGTGAATGTAATGTAACACACACCCATAAAATGCGCACCACCCCACGATGTTTTTCAGAAACCTATCCTACATTGCCACTGCATGTTCCCTGACCTCCCAATGCAGACCTGCCCGCGGTGCTTTTCTCCATCCTACATTGCCACTCACTGCCTATCCTAATTCAGACCCTCCGATTCACACCACCCCGTGATGTTTTTCTCACTCCTACTAGTGAATGTAATGTAACACACACCCATACAATGCGCACCACCCCGTGATGATTTTCTCAATCCGACTAGTGAATGTAATGTAACACACACCCATACAATGCGCACCACCCCGTGATGTTTTTCTCACTCCTACTAGTGAATGTAATGTAACACACACCCATACAATGCACACGACCCCGCGATGTTTTTCAGAAACCTATCCTACATTGCCACTGCATGATCTCTGTCCTCCCCATGCTGACCACCCCTCAGTGCTTTTCTCCATCCTACATTGCCACTCACTGCCTATCCTAATTCAGACCCTCCGATTCACACCACCCCGTGATGTTTTTCTCACTCCTACTACTGAATGTAATTTAACACACCCCCATACAATGCGCACCACCCCGCGATGTTTTTCAGAAACCTATCCTACATTGCCACTGCATGTTCCCTGACCTCCCCATGCTGACCACCCCGCTGTGGTTTTCTGCATCCTACATTGCCACTCACTGCCTATCCTAATTCAGACCCTCCGATTCACACCACCCCGTGATGTTTTTCTCACTCCTACTATTGAATGTAATGTAACACACACCCATACAATGCGCACCACCCTGTGATGTTTTTCTCACTCCTACTAGTGAATGTAATGTAACACACACCCATACAATGCGCACCACCCCGTGATGTTTTTCTCACTCCTACTAGTGAATGTAATGTAACACACACGCATACAATGCGCACCACCCCGCGATGTTTTTCAGAAACCTATCCTACATTGCCACTGCATGTTCCCTGACCTCCCCATGCTGACCACCCCGCGGTGATTTTATCCATCCTACATTGCCACTCACTGCCTATCCTAATTCAGACCCTCCGATTCACACCACCCCGTGATGTTTTTCTCACTCCTACTATTGAATGTAATGTAACACACACCCATACAATGCGCACCACCCTGTGATGTTTTTCTCACTCCTACTAGTGAATGTAATGTAACACACACCCATACAATGCGCACCACCCCGTGATGTTTTTCTCACTCCTACTAGTGAATGTAATGTAACACACACGCATACAATGCGCACCACCCCGCGATGTTTTTTGAAACCTATCCTACATTGCCACTGCATGTTCCCTGACCTCCCCATGCTGACCACCCCGCGGTGCTTTTCTACTTCCTACATTGCCACTCACTGCCTATCCTAATTCAGACCCTCCGATTCACACCACCCCGTGATGTTTTTCTCACTCCTACTAATGAATGTAATATAACACACACCCATACAATGCGCACCACCCCGTGATGTTTTTCTCACTCCTACTCGTGAATGTAATGTAACACACACCCATACCATGCGCACCACCCCGCGATGTTTTTCAGAAACCTATCCTACATTGCCACTGCATGTTCCCTGACCTCCCCATGCTGACTACCCCTCGGTGCTTTTCTCCATCCTACATTGCCACTCACTGCCTATCCTAATTCAGACCCTCCGATTCACACCACCCAGTGATGTTTTTCTCACTCCTACTAGTGAATGTAATGTAACACACACCCATACAATGCGCACCAGCCCGTGATGTTTTTCTCACTCCTACTAGTGAATGTAATGTAACACACACCCATAAAATGCGCACCACCCCGCGATGTTTTTCAGAAACCTATCCTACATTGCCACTGCATGTTCCCTGACCTCCCCATGCTGACCACCCCGCGGTGCTTTTCTCCATCCTACATTGCCACTCACTGCCTATCCTAATACTAACCCTCCGATTCACACCACCCCGTGATGTTTTTCTCACTCCTACTAGTGAATGTAATGTAACACATACCCATACAATGCGCACCACCCCGTGATGTTTTTCTCAGTCCTACTAGTGAATGTAATGTAACACACACCCATACAATGCGCACCACCCCGTGATGTTTTTGTCACTCCTACTAGTGAATTTAATGTAACACACACCCATACAATGCGCACCACCCCGCGATATTTTTCAGAAACCTATCCTACATTGCCACTGCGTGTTCCCTGACCTCCCCATGCTGACCACCCCGCGGTGCCTTTCGCCATCCTACATTGCCACTAGCTGCCTATCCTACTTCAGACCCTCCGATTCACACCACCCCGCGATGTTTTTCTCATCCTACTAGTGAATGTAATTTAACACACACCCATACAATGCGCACCACCACGCGATGTTTTTCAGAAACCTATCCTACATTGCCACTGCATGTTCCCTGACCTCCCCATGCTGACCAGCCGCGGTGCTTTTCTCCATCCTACATTGCCACTCACTGCCTATCCTAATTCAGACCCTCCGATTCACACCACCCCGTGATGTTTTTCTCACACCTACTAGTGAATGTAATGTAACACACACCCATACAATGCGCACCACCCCGTGATGATTTTCTCACTCCGACTAGTGAATGTAATGTAACACACACCCATACAATGGGCACCACCCCGTGATATTTTTCTCAGTCCTACTAGTGAATGTAATGTAACACACACCCATACAATGCACACCACCCCGCGATGTTTTTCAGAAACCTATCCTACATTGCCACTGCATGTTCCCTGACCTCCCCATGCTGACCACTCCGCGGTGCTTTTATCCATCCTACATTGCCACTCACTGCCTATCCTAATTCAGACCCTCCGATTCACACCACCCCGTGATGTTTTTCTCACTCCTACTAGTGAATGTAATGTGACACACACCCATACAATGCGCACCACCCCGTGATGTTTTTCTCAATCCTACTAGTGAATATAATGTAACACACACCCATACAATGCGCACCACCCCGTGATGTTTTTCACAAACCTATCCTACATTGCCACTGCTTGTTCCCTGACCTCCCCATGCTGACCACCCCGCGTTGCTTTTCTCCATCATACATTGCCACTCACTGCCTATCCTAATTCAGACCCTCCGATTCACACCACCCCGCGATGTTTTTCTCATCCTACTAGTGAATGTAATTTAACACACACCCATACAATGCGCTCCACCACGCGATGTTTTTCAGAAACCTATCCTACATTGCCACTGCATGTTCCCTGACCTCCCCATGCTGAGCACCCCGCGGTGCTTTTCTCCATCCTACATTGCCACTCACTGCCTATTCTAATTCAGACCCTCCGATTCACACCACCCCGTGATGTTTTTCTCACTCCTACTAGTGAATGTAATGTAACACACACCCATACAATGTACACCACTCCGTGATGTTTTTCTCACTCCTACTAGTGAATGTAATGTAACACACACCCATACAATGCGCACCACCCCGCGATGTTTTTCAGAAACCTATCCTACATTGCCACTGCATGTTCCCTGACCTCCCCATGCTGACCACCCCGCGGTGCTTTTCTGCATCCTACATTGCCACTCACTGCCTATCCTAATTCAGACCCTCCGATTCACACCACCCCGTGATGTTTTTCTCACTCCTACTAGTGAATGTAATGTAACACACACCCATACAATGCGCAACACCCTGTGATGTTTTTCTCACTCCTACTAGTGTATGTAATGTAACACACACCCATACAATGCGCACCACCCCGTGTTGTTTTTCTCACTCCTACTAGTGAATGTAATGTAACACACACGCATACAATGCGCACCATCCCGCGATGTTTTTCAGAAACCTATCCTACATTGCCACTGCATGTTCCCTGACCTCCGCATGCTGACCACCCTGCGGTACTTTTCTCCATCCTACATTGCCACTCACTGCCTATCCTATTTCAGAACCTCCGATTCACACCACCCCGTGATGTTTTTCTCACTCCTACTAGTGAATGTAATGTAACACAGACCCATACAATGCGCACCACCCCGTGATGTTTTTCTCACTCCTACTAGTGAATGTAATGTAACACACACCCATACAATGCGCACCACCCCGCGATGTTTTTCAGAAACCTATCCTACATTGCCACTGCATGTTCCCTGACCTCCCCAAGCTGACCACCACTCGGTGCTTTTCTCCATCCTACATTGCCACTCACTGCCTATCCTAATTCAGACCCTCCGATTCACACCACCCCTTGATGTTTTTCTCACTCCTATTAGTGAATGTAATGTAACACACACCCATACAATGCGCACCACCCCGTGATGTTTTTCTCACTCCTACTAGTGAATGTAATGTAACACACACCCATACAATGCGCACCACTCCGCGATGTTTTTCAGAAACCTATCCTACATTGCCACTGCATGTTCCCTGACCTCCCCATGCTGACCACCCCGCGGTGCTTTTCTCCATCCTACATTGCCACTCACTGCCTATCTTAATTCAGACCCTCCGATTCACACCACCCCATGATGTTTTTCTCACTCCTACTAGTGAATATAATGTAACACATACCCATACAATGCGCACCACCCCGTGATGTTTTTCTCAGTCCTACTAGTGAATGTAATGTAACACACACCCATGCAATGCGCACCACCCCGTGATGTTTTTCTCACTCCTACTAGTGAATGTAATGTAACACACACGAATACAATGCGCACCACCACGCGATGTTTTTCAGAGACCTATCCTACATTGCCACTGCATTGTCCCTGACCTCCCCATGCTGACCACCCCGCGGTACTTTTCTCCATCCTATATTGCCACTCACTGCATATCCTAATTCAGAACCTCCGATTCACACCACCCCGTGATGTTTTTCTCACTCCTACTCGTGAATGTAATGTAACACACACCCATACAATGCGCACCACACTGTGATGTTTTTCTCACTCCTACTAGTGAATGTAATGTAACACACAACCATACAATGCGCACCACCCCGCGATGTTTTTCAGAAACCTATCCTACATTGCCACTGCATGTTCCCTGACCTCCCCATGCTGACCACCCCGCGGTGCTTTTCTCCATCATACATTGCCACTCACTGCCTATCTTAATTCAGACCCTCCGATTCACACCACCCCGTGATGTTTTTCTCACTCCTACTAGTGAATGTAATGTAACACACACCCATACAATGCGCACCACCCCGTGATGTTTTTCTCAGTCCTACTAGTGAACGTAATGTAACACACACCCATACAATGCGCACCACCCCGTGATGTTTTTCTCACTCCTACTAGTGAATGAAATGTAACACACACACATACAATGCGCACCACCCCGCGATGTTTTTCGAAACCTATCCTACATTGCCACTGCATGTTCCCTGACCTCCCCATGCTGACCACCCCGCGGTGCTTTTCTACATCCTACATTGCCACTCACTGCCTATCCTAATTCAGAACCTCCGATTCACCCAACCCCGTGATGTTTTTCTCACTCCTACTAGTGAATGTAATATAACACACACCCATACAATGCGCACCACCCCGTGATGTTTTTCTCACTCCTACTCGTGAATGTAATGTAACACACACCCATACAATGCGCACCACCCCGCGATGTTTTTCAGAAACCTATCCTACATTGCCACTGCATGTTCCCTGACCTCAACATGCTGACCACCCCGCGATGCTTTTCTCCATCCTACATTGCCACTCACTGCCTATCCTAATTCAGACCTTCCGAATCACACCACCCTGTGATGTTTTTCTCACACCTACTAGTGAATGTAATGTAACACACACCCATACAATGCGCACCACACCGTGATGATTTTCTCACTCCGACTAGTGAAAGTAATGTAACACACACCCATACAATGCGCACCACTCCGTGATGTTTTTCAGAAACCTATCCTACATTGCCACTGCAAGTTTCCTGACCTCCCCATGCTGACCACCCCGCGGTGCCTTTCGCCATCCTACATTGCCACTCACTGCCTATCCTAATTCAGACCCTCCGATTCACACCACCCCGCGATGTTTTTCTCACTCCTACTAGTGAATGTAATGTAACACACACCCATACAATGCGCATCACTCCGTGATGTTTTTCTCACTCCTACTAGTGAATGTAATGTAACACACACCCATACAATGCGCACCACCCCGTGATGTTTTTCTCACTCCTACTAGTGAATGTAATGTAACACACACCCATACAATGCGCACCACCCCGCGATGTTTTTCAGAAACCTATCCTACATTGCCACTGCATGTTCCCTGACCTCCCAATGCTGACCAGCCCGCGGTGCTTTTCTCCATCCTACATTGCCACTCACTGCTTATCCTAATTCAAACCCTCCGATTCACACCACCCCGTGATGTTTTTCTCACTCCTACTAGTGAATGTAATGTAACACACACCCATACCATGCGCACCACCCCGTGATGATTTTCTCACTCCGACTAGTGAATGTAATGTAACACACACCCATACAATGCGCACCACCCCGTGATGTTTTTCTCACTCCTACTAGTGAATGTAATGTAACACACACCCATACAATGCACACGACCCCGCGATGTTTTTCACAAACCTATCCTACATTGCCACTGCATGTTCTCTGTCCTCCCCATGCTGACCACCCCTCAGTGCTTTTCTCCATCCTACATTGCCACTCACTGCCTATCCTAATTCAGACCCTCCGATTCACAACACCCCGTGATGTTTTTCTCACTCCTACTAGTGAATGTAATGTAACACACACCCATACAATGCGCACCACCCCGCGATGTTTTTCAGAAACCTATCCTACATTGCCACTGCATGTTCCCTGACCTCCCCATGCTGACCACCCCGCGGTGCTTTTCTGCATCCTACATTGCCACTCACTGCCTATCCTAATTCAGACCCTCCGATTCACACCACCCCGTGATGTTTTTCTCACTCCTACTAGTGAATGTAATGTAACACACACCCATACAATGCGCACCACCCTGTGATGTTTTTCTCACTCCTACTAGTGTATGTAATGTAACACACACCCATACAATGCGCACCACCCCGTGTTGTTTTTCTCACTCCTACTAGTGAATGTAATGTAACACACACGCATACAATGCGCACCATCCCGCGATGTTTTTCAGAAACCTATCCTACATTGCCACTGCATGTTCCCTGACCTCCGCATGCTGACCACCCTGCGGTACTTTTCTCCATCCTACATTGCCACTCACTGCCTATCCTACTTCAGAACCTCCGATTCACACCACCCCGTGATGTTTTTCTCACTCCTACTAGTGAATGTAATGTAACACAGACCCATACAATGCGCACCACCCCGTGATGTTTTTCTCACTCCTACTAGTGAATGTAATGTAACACACACCCATACAATGCGCACCACCCCGCGATGTTTTTCAGAAACCTATCCTACATTGCCACTGCATGTTCCCTGACCTCCCCAAGCTGACCACCACTCGGTGCTTTTCTCCATCCTACATTGCCACTCACTGCCTATCCTAATTCAGACCCTCCGATTCACACCACCCCTTGATGTTTTTCTCACTCCTATTAGTGAATGTAATGTAACACACACCCATACAATGCGCACCACCCCGTGATGTTTTTCTCACTCCTACTAGTGAATGTAATGTAACACACACCCATACAATGCGCACCACCCCGCGATGTTTTTCAGAAACCTATCCTACATTGCCACTGCATGTTCCCTGACCTCCCCATGCTGACCACCCCACGGTGCTTTTCTGCATCCTACATTGCCTCTCACTGCCTATCCTAATTCAGACCCTCCGATTCACACCACCCCGTGATGTTTTTCTCACTCCTACTAGTGAATGTAATGTAACACACACCCATACAATGCGCAACACCCTGTGATGTTTTTCTCACTCCTACTAGTGTATGTAATGTAACACACACCCATACAATGCGCACCACCCCGTGTTGTTTTTCTCACTCCTACTAGTGAATGTAATGTAACACACACGCATACAATGCGCACCATCCCGCGATGTTTTTCAGAAACCTATCCTACATTGCCACTGCATGTTCCCTGACCTCCGCATGCTGACCACCCTGCGGTACTTTTCTCCATCCTACATTGCCACTCACTGCCTATCCTATTTCAGAACCTCCGATTCACACCACCCCGTGATGTTTTTCTCACTCCTACTAGTGAATGTAATGTAACACAGACCCATACAATGCGCACCACCCCGTGATGTTTTTCTCACTCCTACTAGTGAATGTAATGTAACACACACCCATACAATGCGCACCACCCCGCGATGTTTTTCAGAAACCTATCCTACATTGCCACTGCATGTTCCCTGACCTCCCCAAGCTGACCACCACTCGGTGCTTTTCTCCATCCTACATTGCCACTCACTGCCTATCCTAATTCAGACCCTCCGATTCACACCACCCCTTGATGTTTTTCTCACTCCTATTAGTGAATGTAATGTAACACACACCCATACAATGCGCACCACCCCGTGATGTTTTTCTCACTCCTACTAGTGAATGTAATGTAACACACACCCATACAATGCGCACCACTCCGCGATGTTTTTCAGAAACCTATCCTACATTGCCACTGCATGTTCCCTGACCTCCCCATGCTGACCACCCCGCGGTGCTTTTCTCCATCCTACATTGCCACTCACTGCCTATCTTAATTCAGACCCTCCGATTCACACCACCCCATGATGTTTTTCTCACTCCTACTAGTGAATGTAATGTAACACATACCCATACAATGCGCACCACCCCGTGATGTTTTTCTCAGTCCTACTAGTGAATGTAATGTAACACACACCCATGCAATGCGCACCACCCCGTGATGTTTTTCTCACTCCTACTAGTGAATGTAATGTAACACACACGAATACAATGCGCACCACCCCGCGATGTTTTTCAGAGACCTATCCTACATTGCCACTGCATTGTCCCTGACCTCCCCATGCTGACCACCCCGCGGTACTTTTCTCCATCCTATATTGCCACTCACTGCATATCCTAATTCAGAACCTCCGATTCACACCACCCCGTGATGTTTTTCTCACTCCTACTCGTGAATGTAATGTAACACACACCCATACAATGCGCACCACACTGTGATGTTTTTCTCACTCCTACTAGTGAATGTAATGTAACACACAACCATACAATGCGCACCACCCCGCGATGTTTTTCAGAAACCTATCCTACATTGCCACTGCATGTTCCCTGACCTCCCCATGCTGACAACCCCGCGGTGCTTTTCTCCATCATACATTGCCACTCACTGCCTATCTTAATTCAGACCCTCCGATTCACACCACCCCGTGATGTTTTTCTCACTCCTACTAGTGAATGTAGTGTAACACACACCCATACAATGCGCACCACCCCGTGATGTTTTTCTCAGTCCTACTAGTGAACGTAATGTAACACACACCCATACAATGCGCACCACCCCGTGATGTTTTTCTCACTCCTACTAGTGAATGTAATGTAACACACACACATACAATGCGCACCACCCCGCGATGTTTTTCGAAACCTATCCTACATTGCCACTGCATGTTCCCTGACCTCCCCATGCTGACCACCCCGCGGTGCTTTTCTACATCCTACATTGCCACTCACTGCCTATCCTAATTCAGAACCTCCGATTCACCCAACCCCGTGATGTTTTTCTCACTCCTACTAGTGAATGTAATATAACACACACCCAAACAATGCGCACCACCCCGTGATGTTTTTCTCACTCCTACTCGTGAATGTAATGTAACACACACCCATACAATGCGCACCACCCCGCGATGTTTTTCAGAAACCTATCCTACATTGCCACTGCATGTTCCCTGACCTCAACATGCTGACCACCCCGCGATGCTTTTCTCCATCCTACATTGCCACTCACTGCCTATCCTAATTCAGACCTTCCGAATCACACCACCCTGTGATGTTTTTCTCACACCTACTAGTGAATGTAATGTAACACACACCCATACAATGCGCACCACACCGTGATGATTTTCTCACTCCGACTAGTGAAAGTAATGTAACACACACCCATACAATGCGCACCACTCCGTGATGTTTTTCAGAAACCTATCCTACATTGCCACTGCAAGTTTCCTGACCTCCCCATGCTGACCACCCCGCGGTGCCTTTCGCCATCCTACATTGCCACTCACTGCCTATCCTAATTCAGACCCTCCGATTCACACCACCCCGCGATGTTTTTCTCACTCCTACTAGTGAATGTAATGTAACACACACCCATACAATGCGCATCACTCCGTGATGTTTTTCTCACTCCTACTAGTGAATGTAATGTAACACACACCCATACAATGCGCACCACCCCGTGATGTTTTTCTCACTCCTACTAGTGAATGTAATGTAACACACACCCATACAATGCGCACCACCCCGCGATGTTTTTCAGAAACCTATCCTACATTGCCACTGCATGTTCCCTGACCTCCCAATGCTGACCAGCCCGCGGTGCTTTTCTCCATCCTACATTGCCACTCACTGCTTATCCTAATTCAAACCCTCCGATTCACACCACCCCGTGATGTTTTTCTCACTCCTACTAGTGAATGTAATGTAACACACACCCATACCATGCGCACCACCCCGTGATGATTTTCTCACTCCGACTAGTGAATGTAATGTAACACACACCCATACAATGCGCACCACCCCGTGATGTTTTTCTCACTCCTACTAGTGAATGTAATGTAACACACACCCATACAATGCACACGACCCCGCGATGTTTTTCACAAACCTATCCTACATTGCCACTGCATGTTCTCTGTCCTCCCCATGCTGACCACCCCTCAGTGCTTTTCTCCATCCTACATTGCCACTCACTGCCTATCCTAATTCAGACCCTCTGATTCACAACACCCCGTGATGTTTTTCTCACTCCTACTAGTGAATGTAATGTAACACACACCCATACAATGCGCACCACCCCGCGATGTTTTTCAGAAACCTATCCTACATTGCCACTGCATGTTCCCTGACCTCCCCATGCTGACCACCCCGCGGTGCTTTTCTGCATCCTACATTGACACTCACTGCCTATCCTAATTCAGACCCTCCGATTCACACCACCCCGTGATGTTTTTCTCACTCCTACTAGTGAATGTAATGTAACACACACCCATACAATGCGCACCACCCTGTGATGTTTTTCTCACTCCTACTAGTGTATGTAATGTAACACACACCCATACAATGCGCACCACCCCGTGTTGTTTTTCTCACTCCTACTAGTGAATGTAATGTAACACACACGCATACAATGCGCACCATCCCGCGATGTTTTTCAGAAACCTATCCTACATTGCCACTGCATGTTCCCTGACCTCCGCATGCTGACCACCCTGCGGTACTTTTCTCCATCCTACATTGCCACTCACTGCCTATCCTATTTCAGAACCTCCGATTCACACCACCCCGTGATGTTTTTCTCACTCCTACTAGTGAATGTAATGTAACACAGACCCATACAATGCGCACCACCCCGTGATGTTTTTCTCACTCCTACTAGTGAATGTAATGTAACACACACCCATACAATGCGCACCACCCCGCGATGTTTTTCAGAAACCTATCCTACATTGCCACTGCATGTTCCCTGACCTCCCCAAGCTGACCACCACTCGGTGCTTTTCTCCATCCTACATTGCCACTCACTGCCTATCCTAATTCAGACCCTCCGATTCACACCACCCCTTGATGTTTTTCTCACTCCTATTAGTGAATGTAATGTAACACACACCCATACAATGCGCACCACCCCGTGATGTTTTTCTCACTCCTACTAGTGAATGTAATGTAACACACACCCATACAATGCGCACCACTCCGCGATGTTTTTCAGAAACCTATCCTACATTGCCACTGCATGTTCCCTGACCTCCCCATGCTGACCACCCCGCGGTGCTTTTCTCCATCCTACATTGCCACTCACTGCCTATCTTAATTCAGACCCTCCGATTCACACCACCCCATGATGTTTTTCTCACTCCTACTAGTGAATGTAATGTAACACATACCCATACAATGCGCACCACCCCGTGATGTTTTTCTCAGTCCTACTAGTGAATGTAATGTAACACACACCCATGCAATGCGCACCACCCCGTGATGTTTTTCTCACTCCTACTAGTGAATGTAATGTAACACACAACCATACAATGCGCACCACCCCGCGATGTTTTTCAGAAACCTATCCTACATTGCCACTGCATGTTCCCTGACCTCCCCATGCTGACAACCCCGCGGTGCTTTTCTCCATCATACATTGCCACTCACTGCCTATCTTAATTCAGACCCTCCGATTCACACCACCCCGTGATGTTTTTCTCACTCCTACTAGTGAATGTAGTGTAACACACACCCATACAATGCGCACCACCCCGTGATGTTTTTCTCAGTCCTACTAGTGAATGTAATGTAACACACACCCATGCAATGCGCACCACCCCGTGATGTTTTTCTCACTCCTACTAGTGAATGTAATGTAACACACAACCATACAATGCGCACCACCCCGCGATGTTTTTCAGAAACCTATCCTACATTGCCACTGCATGTTCCCTGACCTCCCCATGCTGACAACCCCGCGGTGCTTTTCTCCATCATACATTGCCACTCACTGCCTATCTTAATTCAGACCCTCCGATTCACACCACCCCGTGATGTTTTTCTCACTCCTACTAGTGAATGTAGTGTAACACACACCCATACAATGCGCACCACCCCGTGATGTTTTTCTCAGTCCTACTAGTGAACGTAATGTAACACACACCCATACAATGCGCACCACCCCGTGATGTTTTTCTCACTCCTACTAGTGAATGTAATGTAACACACACACATACAATGCGCACCACCCCGCGATGTTTTTCGAAACCTATCCTACATTGCCACTGCATGTTCCCTGACCTCCCCATGCTGACCACCCCGCGGTGCTTTTCTACATCCTACATTGCCACTCACTGCCTATCCTAATTCAGAACCTCCGATTCACCCAACCCCGTGATGTTTTTCTCACTCCTACTAGTGAATGTAATATAACACACACCCATACAATGCGCACCACCCCGTGATGTTTTTCTCACTCCTACTCGTGAATGTAATGTAACACACACCCATACAATGCGCACCACCCCGCGATGTTTTTCAGAAACCTATCCTACATTGCCACTGCATGTTCCCTGACCTCAACATGCTGACCACCCCGCGATGCTTTTCTCCATCCTACATTGCCACTCACTGCCTATCCTAATTCAGACCTTCCGAATCACACCACCCTGTGATGTTTTTCTCACACCTACTAGTGAATGTAATGTAACACACACCCATACAATGCGCACCACACCGTGATGATTTTCTCACTCCGACTAGTGAAAGTAATGTAACACACACCCATACAATGCGCACCACTCCGTGATGTTTTTCAGAAACCTATCCTACATTGCCACTGCAAGTTTCCTGACCTCCCCATGCTGACCACCCCGCGGTGCCTTTCGCCATCCTACATTGCCACTCACTGCCTATCCTAATTCAGACCCTCCGATTCACACCACCCTGCGATGTTTTTCTCACTCCTACTAGTGAATGTAATGTAACACACACCCATACAATGCGCATCACTCCGTGATGTTTTTCTCACTCCTACTAGTGAATGTAATGTAACACACACCCATACAATGCGCACCACCCCGTGATGTTTTTCTCACTCCTACTAGTGAATGTAATGTAACACACACCCATACAATGCGCACCACCCCGCGATGTTTTTCAGAAACCTATCCTACATTGCCACTGCATGTTCCCTGACCTCCCAATGCTGACCAGCCCGCGGTGCTTTTCTCCATCCTACATTGCCACTCACGGCTTATCCTAATTCAAACCCTCCGATTCACACCACCCCGTGATGTTTTTCTCACTCCTACTAGTGAATGTAATGTAACACACACCCATACCATGCGCACCACCCCGTGATGATTTTCTCACTCCGACTAGTGAATGTAATGTAACACACACCCATACAATGCGCACCACCCCGTGATGTTTTTCTCACTCCTACTAGTGAATGTAATGTAACACACACCCATACAATGCACACGACCCCGCGATGTTTTTCACAAACCTATCCTACATTGCCACTGCATGTTCTCTGTCCTCCCCATGCTGACCACCCCTCAGTGCTTTTCTCCATCCTACATTGCCACTCACTGCCTATCCTAATTCAGACCCTCCGATTCACAACACCCCGTGATGTTTTTCTCACTCCTACTAGTGAATGTAATGTAACACACACCCATACAATGCGCACCACCCCGCGATGTTTTTCAGAAACCTATCCTACATTGCCACTGCATGTTCCCTGACCTCCCCATGCTGACCACCCCGCGGTGCTTTTCTGCATCCTACATTGCCACTCACTGCCTATCCTAATTCAGACCCTCCGATTCACACCACCCCGTGATGTTTTTCTCACTCCTACTAGTGAATGTAATGTAACACACACCCATACAATGCGCACCACCCTGTGATGTTTTTCTCACTCCTACTAGTGTATGTAATGTAACACACACCCATACAATGCGCACCACCCCGTGTTGTTTTTCTCACTCCTACTAGTGAATGTAATGTAACACACACGCATACAATGCGCACCATCCCGCGATGTTTTTCAGAAACCTATCCTACATTGCCACTGCATGTTCCCTGACCTCCGCATGCTGACCACCCTGCGGTACTTTTCTCCATCCTACATTGCCACTCACTGCCTATCCTATTTCAGAACCTCCGATTCACACCACCCCGTGATGTTTTTCTCACTCCTACTAGTGAATGTAATGTAACACAGACCCATACAATGCGCACCACCCCGTGATGTTTTTCTCACTCCTACTAGTGAATGTAATGTAACACACACCCATACAATGCGCACCACCCCGCGATGTTTTTCAGAAACCTATCCTACATTGCCACTGCATGTTCCCTGACCTCCCCAAGCTGACCACCACTCGGTGCTTTTCTCCATCCTACATTGCCACTCACTGCCTATCCTAATTCAGACCCTCCGATTCACACCACCCCTTGATGTTTTTCTCACTCCTACTAGTGAATGTAATGTAACACATACCCATACAATGGGCACCACCCCGTGATGTTTTTCTCACTCCTACTAGTGAATGTAATGTAACACACACGAATACAATGCGCACCACCCCGCGATGTTTTTCAGAAACCTATCCTACATTGCCACTGCATGTTCCCTGACCTCCCCTTGCTGACCACCCCGAGGTGCTTTTCTCTATCCTACATTGCCACTCACTGCCTATCCTAATTCAGACCCTCCGATTCACACCACCCCGTGATGTTTTTCTCACTGCTACTAGTGAATGTAATGTAACACACACCCATACAATGCGCACCACCCCGTGATGTTTTTCAGAAACCTATCCTACATTGCCACTGCATGTTCCCTGACCTCAACATGCTGACCACCCCGCGGTGCTTTTCTCCATCCTACATTGCCACTCACTGCCTATCCTAATTCAGACCCTCCGAATCACACCACCCCGTGATGTTTTTCTCACTCCTACTAGTGAATGTAATGTAACACACACCCATACAATGCGCACCACCCCGTGATGTTTTTCAGAAACCTATCCTACATTACCACTGCATGTTCCCTGACCTCAACATGCTGACCACCCCGCGGTGCTTTTCTCCATCCTACATTGCCACTCACTGCCTATCCTAATTCAGACCCTCCGAATCACACCACCCCGTGATGTTTTTCTCACTCCTACTAGTGAATGTAATGTAACACACACCCATACAATGCACACCACCCCGTGATGTTTTTTCTCACTCCTACTAGTGAATGTAATGTAACACACACCATTACAATGCGCACCACCCCGTGATGTTTTTCTCACTCCTACTAGTGAATGTAATGTAACACACACCCATACAATGCACACGAACACGCGATGTTTTTCAGAAACCTATCCTACATTGCCACTGCATGTTCTCTGTCCTCCCCATGCTGACCACCCCTCAGTGCTTTTCTCCATCCTACATTGCCACTCACTGCCTATCCTAATTCAGACCCTCCGATTCACACCACCCCGTGATGTTTTTATCACTCTTACTAGTGAATGTAATTTAACACACACCCATACAATGCGCACCACCACGCGATGTTTTTCAGATACCTATCCTACATTGCCACTGCATGTTCCCTGACCTCCCCATGCTGACCACCCCGCGGTGCTTTTCTCCATCCTACATTGCCACTCACTGCCTATCCTAATACTAACCCTCCGATTCACACCACCCCGTGATATTTTTCTCGCTCCTACTAGTGAATGTAATGTAACACACACCCATACAATGCGCACCACCCCGTGATGTTTTTCTCACTCCTACTAGTGAATGTAATGTAACACACACCCATACAATGCGCACAACCCCGTGATGTTTTTCTCACTCCTACTAGTGAATGTAACGTAACACACACGCATACAATGCGCACCACCCCGCGATGTTTTTCAGAGACCTATCCTACATTGCCACTGCATTGTCCCTGACCTGCCCATGCTGACCACCCCGCGGTACTTTTCTCCATCCTATATTGCCACTCACTGCATATCCTAATTCAGAACCTCCGATTCACACCACCCCGTGATGTTTTTCTCACTCCTACTAGTGAATGTAATGTAACACACACCCATACAATGCACACCACCCTGTGATGTTTTTCTCACTCCTACTAGTGAATGTAATGTAACACACACCCATACAATGCGCACCACCCCGCGATGTTTTTCAGAAACCTATCCTACATTGCCACTGCATGTTCCCTGACCTCCCCATGCTGACCACCCCGCGGTGCTTTTCTCCATCCTACATTGCCACTCACTGCCTATCTTAATTCAGACCCTCAGATTCACACCACCCCGTGATGTTTTTCTCACTCCTACTAGTGAATGTAATGTAACACACACCCATACAATGCGCACCACCCCGTGATGTTTTTCTCAGTCCTACTTGTGAATGTAATGTAATACACACCCATACAATGCGCACCACCCCGTGATGTTTTTCTCACTCCTACTAATGAATGTAATGTAACACACACCCATACAATGCGCACCACCCTGCGATGTTTTCCAGAAACCTATCCTACATTGCCACTGCATGTTCCCTGACCTCCCCATGCTGACCACCCCGCGGTGCTTTTCTCTATCCTACATTGCCACTCACTGCCTATGCTAATTCAGACCCTCCGATTCACACCACCCCGTGATGTTTTTCTCACTGCTACTAGTGAATGTAATGTAACACACGCCCATATAATGTGCACCACCCCGCGATGTTTTTCGAAACCTATCCTACATTGCCACTGCATGTTCCCTGACCTCCCCATGCTGACCATCCCGCGGTACTTTTCTACATCCTACATTGCCACTCACTGCCTATCCTAATTCAGACCCTCCGATTCACACCACCCCATGATGTTTTTCTCACTGCTACTAGTGAATGTAATGTAACACACACCCATACAATGCGCACCACCCCGCGATGTTTTTCGAAACCTATCCTACATTGCCACTGCATGTTCCCTGACCTCCCCATGCTGACCATCCCGCGGTGCTTTTCTACATCCTACATTGCCACTCACTGCCTATCCTAATTCAGACCCTCCGAATCACACCACCCCGTGATGTTTTTCTCACTCCTACTAGTGAATGTAATGTAACACACACCCATACAATGCGCACCACCCCGCGATGTTTTTCGAAACCTATCCTACATTGCCACTGCATGTTCCCTGACCTCCCCATGCTGACCACCCCGCGGTGCTTTTCTCCATCCTACATTGCCACTCACTGCCTATCCTAATTCAGACCCTCCGAATCACACCACCCCGTGATGTTTTTCTCACTCCTACTAGTGAATGTAATGTAACACACACCCATACAATGCGCACCACCCCGTGATGATTTTCTCACTCCGACTAGTGAAAGTAATGTAACACACACCCATACAATGCGCACCACTCCGTGATGTTTTTCAGAAACCTATCCTACATTGCCACTGCAAGTTTCCTGACCTCCCCATGCTGACCACCCCGCGGTGCCTTTCGCCATCCTACATTGCCACTCACTGCCTATCCTAATTCAGACCCTCCGATTCACACCACCCCGCGATGTTTTTCTCACTCCTACTAGTGAATGTAATGTAACACACACCCATACAATGCGCATCACTCCGTGATGTTTTTCTCACTCCTACTAGTGAATGTAATGTAACACACACCCATACAATGCGCACCACCCCGTGATGTTTTTCTCACTCCTACTAGTGAATGTAATGTAACACACACCCATACAATGCGCACCACCCCGCGATGTTTTTCAGAAACCTATCCTACATTGCCACTGCATGTTCCCTGACCTCCCAATGCTGACCAGCCCGCGGTGCTTTTCTCCATCCTACATTGCCACTCACGGCTTATCCTAATTCAAACCCTCCGATTCACACCACCCCGTGATGTTTTTCTCACTCCTACTAGTGAATGTAATGTAACACACACCCATACCATGCGCACCACCCCGTGATGATTTTCTCACTCCGACTAGTGAATGTAATGTAACACACACCCATACAATGCGCACCACCCCGTGATGTTTTTCTCACTCCTACTAGTGAATGTAATGTAACACACACCCATACAATGCACACGACCCCGCGATGTTTTTCACAAACCTATCCTACATTGCCACTGCATGTTCTCTGTCCTCCCCATGCTGACCACCCCTCAGTGCTTTTCTCCATCCTACATTGCCACTCACTGCCTATCCTAATTCAGACCCTCCGATTCACAACACCCCGTGATGTTTTTCTCACTCCTACTAGTGAATGTAATGTAACACACACCCATACAATGCGCACCACCCCGCGATGTTTTTCAGAAACCTATCCTACATTGCCACTGCATGTTCCCTGACCTCCCCATGCTGACCACCCCGCGGTGCTTTTCTGCATCCTACATTGCCACTCACTGCCTATCCTAATTCAGACCCTCCGATTCACACCACCCCGTGATGTTTTTCTCACTCCTACTAGTGAATGTAATGTAACACACACCCATACAATGCGCACCACCCTGTGATGTTTTTCTCACTCCTACTAGTGTATGTAATGTAACACACACCCATACAATGCGCACCACCCCGTGTTGTTTTTCTCACTCCTACTAGTGAATGTAATGTAACACACACGCATACAATGCGCACCATCCCGCGATGTTTTTCAGAAACCTATCCTACATTGCCACTGCATGTTCCCTGACCTCCGCATGCTGACCACCCTGCGGTACTTTTCTCCATCCTACATTGCCACTCACTGCCTATCCTATTTCAGAACCTCCGATTCACACCACCCCGTGATGTTTTTCTCACTCCTACTAGTGAATGTAATGTAACACAGACCCATACAATGCGCACCACCCCGTGATGTTTTTCTCACTCCTACTAGTGAATGTAATGTAACACACACCCATACAATGCGCACCACCCCGCGATGTTTTTCAGAAACCTATCCTACATTGCCACTGCATGTTCCCTGACCTCCCCAAGCTGACCACCACTCGGTGCTTTTCTCCATCCTACATTGCCACTCACTGCCTATCCTAATTCAGACCCTCCGATTCACACCACCCCTTGATGTTTTTCTCACTCCTACTAGTGAATGTAATGTAACACATACCCATACAATGGGCACCACCCCGTGATGTTTTTCTCACTCCTACTAGTGAATGTAATGTAACACACACGAATACAATGCGCACCACCCCGCGATGTTTTTCAGAAACCTATCCTACATTGCCACTGCATGTTCCCTGACCTCCCCATGCTGACCACCCCGAGGTGCTTTTCTCTATCCTACATTGCCACTCACTGCCTATCCTAATTCAGACCCTCCGATTCACACCACCCCGTGATGTTTTTCTCACTGCTACTAGTGAATGTAATGTAACACACACCCATACAATGCGCACCACCCCGTGATGTTTTTCAGAAACCTATCCTACATTGCCACTGCATGTTCCCTGACCTCAACATGCTGACCACCCCGCGGTGCTTTTCTCCATCCTACATTGCCACTCACTGCCTATCCTAATTCAGACCCTCCGAATCACACCACCCCGTGATGTTTTTCTCACTCCTACTAGTGAATGTAATGTAACACACACCCATACAATGCGCACCACCCCGTGATGTTTTTCAGAAACCTATCCTACATTACCACTGCATGTTCCCTGACCTCAACATGCTGACCACCCCGCGGTGCTTTTCTCCATCCTACATTGCCACTCACTGCCTATCCTAATTCAGACCCTCCGAATCACACCACCCCGTGATGTTTTTCTCACTCCTACTAGTGAATGTAATGTAACACACACCCATACAATGCACACCACCCCGTGATGTTTTTTCTCACTCCTACTAGTGAATGTAATGTAACACACACCATTACAATGCGCACCACCCCGTGATGTTTTTCTCACTCCTACTAGTGAATGTAATGTAACACACACCCATACAATGCACACGAACACGCGATGTTTTTCAGAAACCTATCCTACATTGCCACTGCATGTTCTCTGTCCTCCCCATGCTGACCACCCCTCAGTGCTTTTCTCCATCCTACATTGCCACTCACTGCCTATCCTAATTCAGACCCTCCGATTCACACCACCCCGTGATGTTTTTATCACTCTTACTAGTGAATGTAATTTAACACACACCCATACAATGCGCACCACCACGCGATGTTTTTCAGATACCTATCCTACATTGCCACTGCATGTTCCCTGACCTCCCCATGCTGACCACCCCGCGGTGCTTTTCTCCATCCTACATTGCCACTCACTGCCTATCCTAATACTAACCCTCCGATTCACACCACCCCGTGATATTTTTCTCGCTCCTACTAGTGAATGTAATGTAACACACACCCATACAATGCGCACCACCCCGTGATGTTTTTCTCACTCCTACTAGTGAATGTAATGTAACACACACCCATACAATGCGCACCACCCCGTGATGTTTTTCTCACTCCTACTAGTGAATGTAACGTAACACACACGCATACAATGCGCACCACCCCGCGATGTTTTTCAGAGACCTATCCTACATTGCCACTGCATTGTCCCTGACCTGCCCATGCTGACCACCCCGCGGTACTTTTCTCCATCCTATATTGCCACTCACTGCATATCCTAATTCAGAACCTCCGATTCACACCACCCCGTGATGTTTTTCTCACTCCTACTAGTGAATGTAATGTAACACACACCCATACAATGCACACCACCCTGTGATGTTTTTCTCACTCCTACTAGTGAATGTAATGTAACACACACCCATACAATGCGCACCACCCCGCGATGTTTTTCAGAAACCTATCCTACATTGCCACTGCATGTTCCCTGACCTCCCCATGCTGACCACCCCGCGGTGCTTTTCTCCATCCTACATTGCCACTCACTGCCTATCTTAATTCAGACCCTCAGATTCACACCACCCCGTGATGTTTTTCTCACTCCTACTAGTGAATGTAATGTAACACACACCCATACAATGCGCACCACCCCGTGATGTTTTTCTCAGTCCTACTTGTGAATGTAATGTAATACACACCCATACAATGCGCACCACCCCGTGATGTTTTTCTCACTCCTACTAATGAATGTAATGTAACACACACCCATACAATGCGCACCACCCTGCGATGTTTTCCAGAAACCTATCCTACATTGCCACTGCATGTTCCCTGACCTCCCCATGCTGACCACCCCGCGGTGCTTTTCTCTATCCTACATTGCCACTCACTGCCTATGCTAATTCAGACCCTCCGATTCACACCACCCCGTGATGTTTTTCTCACTGCTACTAGTGAATGTAATGTAACACACGCCCATATAATGTGCACCACCCCGCGATGTTTTTCGAAACCTATCCTACATTGCCACTGCATGTTCCCTGACCTCCCCATGCTGACCATCACGCGGTACTTTTCTACATCCTACATTGCCACTCACTGCCTATCCTAATTCAGACCCTCCGATTCACACCACCCCATGATGTTTTTCTCACTGCTACTAGTGAATGTAATGTAACACACACCCATACAATGCGCACCACCCCGCGATGTTTTTCGAAACCTATCCTACATTGCCACTGCATGTTCCCTGACCTCCCCATGCTGACCATCCCGCGGTGCTTTTCTACATCCTACATTGCCACTCACTGCCTATCCTAATTCAGACCCTCCGAATCACACCACCCCGTGATGTTTTTCTCACTCCTACTAGTGAATGTAATGTAACACACACCCATACAATGCGCACCACCCCGCGATGTTTTTCGAAACCTATCCTACATTGCCACTGCATGTTCCCTGACCTCCCCATGCTGACCACCCCGCGGTGCTTTTCTCCATCCTACATTGCCACTCACTGCCTATCCTAATTCAGACCCTCCGAATCACACCACCCCGTGATGTTTTTCTCACTCCTACTAGTGAATGTAATGTAACACACACCCATACAATGCGCACCACCCCGTGATGATTTTCTCACTCCGACTAATGAATGTAATGTAACACACACCCATACAATGCGCACCACCCCGTGATGTTTTTCAGAAACCTATCCTACATTGCCACTGCAAGTTTCCTGACCTCCCCATGCTGACCACCCCGCGGTGCCTTTCGCCATCCTACATTGCCACTCACTGCCTATCCTAATTCAGACCTTCCGATTCACACCACCCCGCGATGTTTTTCTCATCCTACTAGTGAATGTAATTTAACACACACCCATACAATGCTCACCACCACGCGATGTTTTTCAGAAACCTATCCTACATTGCCACTGCATTTTCCCTGACCTCCCCATGCTGACCACCCCGCGGTGCTTTTCTCCTTGCTACATTGCCACTCACTGCCTATCCTAATTCAGACCCTCCGATTCACACCACCCCGTGATGTTTTTCTCACTCCTACTAGTGAATGTAATGTAACACACACCCATACAATGCGCACCACCCCGTGATGTTTTTCTCACTCCTACTAGTGAATGTAATGTAACACACACCCATACAATGCGCACCACCCCGCGATGTTTTTCAGAAACCTATCCTACATTGCCACTGCATGTTCTCTGTCCTCTCCATGCTGACCACCCCTCAGTGCTTTTCTCCATCCTACATTGCCACTCACTGCCTATCCTAATTCAGACCCTCCGATTCACACCACCCCGTGATGTTTTTCTCACACCTACTAGTGAATGTAATGTAACACACACGCATACAATGCGCACCACCCCGTGATGTTTTTCTCACTCCTACTAGTGAATGTAATGTAACACACACCCATACAATGCGCACCACCCCGTGGTGTTTTTCTCACTCCTACTAGTGAATGTAATGTAACACACACCCATACAATGCGCACCACCCCGCGATGTTTTTCAGAAACCTATCCTACATTGCCACTGCATGTTTTCTGTCCTCTCCATGCTGACCACCCCTCAGTGCTTTTCTCCATCCTACATTGCCACTCACTGCCTATCCTAATTCAGACCCTCCGATTCACACCACCCCGTGATGTTTTTCTCACTCCTACTAGTGAATGTAATGTAACACACACCCATACAATGCACACGACCCCGCGATGTTTTTCAGAAACCTATCCTACATTGCCACTGCATGTTCTCTGTCCTCTCCATGCTGACCACCCCTCAGTGCTTTTCTCCATCCTACATTGCCACTCACTGCCTATCCTAATTCAGACCCTCCGATTCACACCACCCCGTGATGTTTTTCTCACTCCTACTAGTGAATGTAATGTAACACACACCCATACAATGCGCACCACACCTTGATGTTTTTCTCACTACTACCAGTGAATGTAATGTAACACACACCCATACAATGCGCACCACCCCGCGATGTTTTTCAGAAACCTATCCTACATTGCCACTGCATGTTCCCTGACCTCCCAATGCTGACCAGCCCGCGGTGCTTTTCTCCATCCTACATTGCCACTCACTGCCTATCCTAATTCAGACCCTCTGATTCACACCCCCCCGTGATGATTTTCTCACTCCTACTAGTGAATGTAATGTAACACACACCCATACAATGCGCACCACCCCGTGATGATTTTCTCACTCCGACTAGTGAATGTAATGTAACACACACTCATACAATGCTCACCACCCCGTGATGTTTTTCTCACTCCTACTAGTGAATGTAATGTAACATACACCCATACAATGCACACGACCCCGCGATGTTTTTCAGAAACCTATCCTACATTGCCACTGCATGTTCTCTGTCCTCCCCATGCTGACCACCCCTCACTGCTTTTCTCCATCCTACATTGCCACTCACTGCCTATCCTAATTCAGACCCTCCGATTCACACCACCCCGTGATGTTTTTCTCACTCCTACTAGTGAATGTAATTTAACACACACCCATACAATGCGCACCACCCCGCGATGTTTTTCAGAAACCTATCCTACATTGCCACTGCATGTTCCCTGACCTCCCCATGCTGACCACCCCGCGGTGCTTTTCTGCATCCTACATTGCCACTCACTGCCTATCCTAATTCAGACCCTCCGATTCACACCACCCCGTGATGTTTTTCTCACTCCTACTAGTGAATGTAATGTAACACACACCAATACAATGCGCACCACCCTGTGATGTTTTTCTCACTCCTACTAGTGAATGTAATGTAACACACACCCATACAATGCGCACCACCCCATGATGTTTTTCTCACTCCTACTAGTGAATGTAATGTAACACACAGCCATACAATGCACACCACCCCGCGATGTTTTTCAGAAACCTATCCTACATTGCCACTGCATGTTCCCTGACCTCCGCATGCTGACCACCCTGCGGTACTTTTCTCCATCCTACATTGCCACTCACTGCCTATCCTATTTCAGAACCTCCGATTCACACCACCCCGTGATGTTTTTCTCACTCCTACTAGTGAATGTAATGTAACACAGACCCATACAATGCGCACCACCCCGTGATGTTTTTCTCACTCCTACTAGTGAATGTAATGTAACACACACCCATACAATGCGCACCACACCGCGATGTTTTTCAGAAACCTATCCTACATTGCCACTGCATGTTCCCTGACCTCCCCACGCTGACCACCCCTCGGTGCTTTTCTCCATCCTACATTGCCACTCACTGCCTATCCTAATTCAGACCCTCCGATTCACACCACCCCGTGATGTTTTTCACACTCCTACTAGTGAATGTAATGTAACACACACCCATACAATGCGCACCACCCCGCGATGATTTTCAGAAACCTATCCTACATTGCCACTGCATGTTCCCTGACCTCAACATGCTGACCACCCCGCGGTGCTTTTCTCCATCCTACATTGCCACTCACTGCCTATCCTAATTCAGACCCTCCGAATCACACCACCCCGTGATGTTTTTCTCACTCCTACTAGTGAATGTAATGTAACACACACCCATACAATGCGCACCACCCCGTGATGATTTTCTCACTCCGACTAGTGAATGTAATGTAACACACACCCATACAATGCGCACCACCACGTGATGTTTTTCAGAAACCTATCCTACATTGCCACTGCATGTTCCCTGACCTCCCGATGCTGACCACCCCGCGGTGCCTTTCGCCATCATACATTGCCACTCACTGCCTATCCTAATTCAGACCCTCCGATTAACACCACCCCGCGATGTTTTTCTCATCCTACTAGTGAATGTAATTTAACACACACCCATACAATGCGCACCACCACGCGATGTTTTTCAGAAACCTATCATACATTGCCACTGCATGTTCCCTGACCTCCCCATGCTGACCACCCCGCGGTGCTTTTCTCTATCCTACATTGCCACTCACTGCCTATCCTAATTCAGACCCTCCGATTCACACCACCCCGTGATGTTTTTCTCACTGCTACTTGTGAATGTAATGTAACACACACCCATACAATGCGCACCACCCCGCGATGTTTTTCGAAACCTATCCTACATTGCCACTGCATGTTCCCTGACCTCCCCATGCTGACCACCCCGCGGTGCTTTTCTACATCCTACATTGCCACTCACTGCCTATCCTAATTCAGACCCTCCGATTCACACAACCCCGTGATGTTTTTCTCACTCCTACTAGTGAATGTAATATAACACACACCCATACAATGCGCACCACCCCGTAATGTTTTTCTCACTCCTACTCGTGAATGTAATGTAACACACACCCATACAATGCGCACCACCCCGCGATGTTTTTCAGAAACCTATCCTACATTGCCACTGCATGTTCCCTGACCTCAACATGCTGACCACCCCGCGATGCTTTTCTCCATCCTACATTGCCACTCACTGCCTATCCTAATTCAGACCCTCCGAGTCACACCACCCTGTGATGTTTTTCTCACACCTACTAGTGAATGTAATGTAACACACACCCATACAATGCGCACCACCCCGTGATGATTTTCTCACTCCGACTAGTGAAAGTAATGTAACACACACCCATACAATGCGCACCACTCCGTGATGTTTTTCAGAAACCTATCCTACATTGCCACTGCAAGTTTCGTGACCTCCCCATGCTGACCACCCCGCGGTGCCTTTCGCCATCCTACATTGCCACTCACTGCCTATCCTAATTCAGACCCTCCGATTCACACCACCCCGCGATGTTTTTCTCACTCCTACTAGTGAATGTAATGTAACACACACCCATACAATGCGCATCACTCCGTGATGTTTTTCTCACTCCTACTAGTGAATGTAATGTAACACACACCCATACAATGCGCACCACCCCGTGATGTTTTTCTCACTCCTACTAGTGAATGTAATGTAACACACACCCATACAATGCGCACCACCCCGCGATGTTTTTCAGAAACCTATCCTACATTGCCACTGCATGTTCCCTGACCTCCCAATGCTGACCAGCCCGCGGTGCTTTTCTCCATCCTACATTGCCACTCACTGCTTATCCTAATTCAAACCCTCCGATTCACACCACCCCGTGATGTTTTTCTCACTCCTACTAGTGAATGTAATGTAACACACACCCATACCATGCGCACCACCCCGTGATGATTTTCTCACTCCGACTAGTGAATGTAATGTAACACACACCCATACAATGCGCACCACCCCGTGATGTTTTTCTCACTCCTACTAGTGAATGTAATGTAACACACACCCATACAATGCACACGACCCCGCGATGTTTTTCACAAACCTATCCTACATTGCCACTGCATGTTCTCTGTCCTCCCCATGCTGACCACCCCTCAGTGCTTTTCTCCATCCTACATTGCCACTCACTGCCTATCCTAATTCAGACCCTCCGATTCACACCACCCCGTGATGTTTTTCTCACTCCTACTAGTGAATGTAATGTAACACACACCCATACAATGCGCACCACCCGCGATGTTTTTCAGAAACCTATCCTACATTGCCACTGCATGTTCCCTGACCTCCCCATGCTGACCACCCCGCGGTGCTTTTCTGCATCCTACATTGCCACTCACTGCCTATCCTAATTCAGACCCTCCGATTCACACCACCCCGTGATGTTTTTCTCACTCCTACTAGTGAATGTAATGTAACACACACCCATACAATGCGCACCACCCTGTGATGTTTTTCTCACTCCTACTAGTGTATGTAATGTAACACACACCCATACAATGCGCACCACCCCGTGTTGTTTTTCTCACTCCTACTAGTGAATGTAATGTAACACACACGCATACAATGCGCACCATCCCGTGATGTTTTTCAGAAACCTATCCTACATTGCCACTGCATGTTCCCTGACCTCCGCATGCTGACCACCCTGCGGTACTTTTCTCCATCCTACATTGCCACTCACTGCCTATCCTATTTCAGAACCTCCGATTCACACCACCCCGTGTTGTTTTTCTCACTCCTACTAGTGAATGTAATGTAACACAGACCCATACAATGCGCACCACCCCGTGATGTTTTTCTCACTCCTACTAGTGAATGTAATGTAACACACACCCATACAATGCGCACCACCCCGCGATGTTTTTCAGAAACCTATCCTACATTGCCACTGCATGTTCCCTGACCTCCCCAAGCTGACCACCACTCGGTGCTTTTCTCCATCCTACATTGCCACTCACTGCCTATCCTAATTCAGACCCTCCGATTCACACCACCCCTTGATGTTTTTCTCACTCCTATTAGTGAATGTAATGTAACACACACCCATACAATGCGCACCACCCCGGGATGTTTTTCTCACTCCTACTAGTGAATGTAATGTAACACACACCCGTACAATGCGCACCACCCCGCGATGTTTTTCAGAAACCTATCCTACATTGCCACTGCATGTTCCCTGACCTCCCCATGCTGACCACCCCGCGGTGCTTTTCTCCATCCTACATTGCCACTCACTGCCTATCTTAATTCAGACCCTCCGATTCACACCACACCATGATGTTTTTCTCACTCCTACTAGTGAATGTAATGTAACACTTACCCATACAATGCGCACCACCCCGTGATGTTTTTCTCAGTCCTACTAGTGAATGTAATGTAACACACACCCATACAATGCGCACCACCCCGTGATGTTTTTCTCACTCCTACTAGTGAATGTAATGTAACACACACGCATACAATGCGCACCACCCCGCGATGTTTTTCAGAAACCTATCCTACATTGCCACTGCATGTTCCCTGACCTCCCCATGCTGACCACCCCGAGGTGCTTTTCTCTATCCTACATTGCCACTCACTGCCTATCCTAATTCAGACCCTCCGATTCACACCACCCCGTGATGTTTTTCTCACTGCTACTAGTGAATGTAATGTAACACACACCCATACAATGCGCACCACCCCGTGATGTTTTTCTCACTCCTACTAGTGAATGTAATGTAACACACACCCATACAATGCGCACCACCCCGTGATGTTTTTCTCACTCCTACTAGTGAATGTAACGTAACACACACGCATACAATGCGCACCACCCCGCGATGTTTTAAAGAGACCTATCCTACATTGCCACTGCATTGTCCCTGACCTGCCCATGCTGACCACCCCGCGGTACTTTTCTCCATCCTATATTGCCACTCACTGCATATCCTAATTCAGAACCTCCGATTCACACCACCCCGTGATGTTTTTCTCACTCCTACTAGTGAATGTAATGTAACACACACCCATACAATGCACACCACCCTGTGATGTTTTTCTCACTCCTACTAGTGAATGTAATGTAACACACACCCATACAATGCGCACCACCCCGCGATGTTTTTCAGAAACCTATCCTACATTGCCACTGCATGTTCCCTGACCTCCCCATGCTGACCACCCCGCGGTGCTTTTCTCCATCCTACATTGCCACTCACTGCCTATCTTAATTCAGACCCTCAGATTCACACCACCCCGTGATGTTTTTCTCACTCCTACTAGTGAATGTAATGTAACACACACCCATACAATGCGCACCACCCCGTGATGTTTTTCTCAGTCCTACTAGTGAATGTAATGTAATACACACCCATACAATGCGCACCACCCCGTGATGTTTTTCTCACTCCTACTAGTGAATGTAATGTAACACACACCCATGCAATGCGCACCACCCTGCGATGTTTTCCAGAAACCTATCCTACATTGCCACTGCATGTTCCCTGACCTCCCCATGCTGACCACCCCGCGGTGCTTTTCTCTATCCTACATTGCCACTCACTGCCTATGCTAATTCAGACCCTCCGATTCACACCACCCCGTGATGTTTTTCTCACTGCTACTAGTGAATGTAATGTAACACACGCCCATATAATGTGCACCACCCCGCGATGTTTTTCGAAACCTATCCTACATTGCCACTGCATGTTCCCTGACCTCCCCATGCTGACCATCCCGCGGTACTTTTCTACATCCTACATTGCCACTCACTGCCTATCCGAATTCAGACCCTCCGATTCACACCACCCCATGATGTTTTTCTCACTGCTACTAGTGAATGTAATGTAACACACACCCATACAATGCGCACCACCCCGCGATGTTTTTCGAAACCTATCCTACATTGCCACTGCATGTTCCCTGACCTCCCCATGCTGACCATCCCGCGGTGCTTTTCTACATCCTACATTGCCACTCACTGCCTATCCTAATTCAGACCCTCCGATTCACACCACCCCGTGATGTTTTTCTCACTCCTACTAGTGAATGTAATGTAACACACACCCATACAATGCGCACCACCCCGCGATGTTTTTCGAAACCTATCCTACATTGCCACTGCATGTTCCCTGACCTCCCCATGCTGACCACCCCGCGGTGCTTTTCTCCATCCTACATTGCCACTCACTGCCTATCCTAATTCAGACCCTCCGAATCACACCACCCCGTGATGTTTTTCTCACTCCTACTAGTGAATGTAATGTAACACACACCCATACAATGCGCACCACCCCGTGATGATTTTCTCACTCCGACTAGTGAATGTAATGTAACACACACCCATACAATGCGCACCACCCCGTGATGTTTTTCAGAAACCTATCCTACATTGCCACTGCAAGTTTCCTGACCTCCCCATGCTGACCACCCCGCGGTGCCTTTCGCCATCCTACATTGCCACTCACTGCCTATCCTAATTCAGACCTTCCGATTCACACCACCCCGCGATGTTTTTCTCATCCTACTAGTGAATGTAATTTAACACACACCCATACAATGCTCACCACCACGCGATGTTTTTCAGAAACCTATCCTACATTGCCACTGCATGTTCCCTGACCTCCCCATGCTGACCACCCCGCGGTGCTTTTCTCCTTCCTACATTGCCACTCACTGCCTATCCTAATTCAGACTCTCCGATTCACACCACCCCTTGATGTTTTTCTCATTCCTACTAGTGAATGTAATGTAACACACACCCATACAATGCGCACCACCCCGTGATGTTTTTCTCACTCCTACTAGTGAATGTAATGTAACACACACCCATACAATGCGCACCACCCCGCGATGTTTTTCAGAAACCTATCCTACATTGCCACTGCATGTTCTCTGTCCTCTCCATGCTGACCACCCCTCAGTGCTTTTCTCCATCCTACATTGCCACTCACTGCCTATCCTAATTCAGACCCTCCGATTCACAGCACCCCGTGATGTTTTTCTCACTCCTACTAGTGAATGTAATGTAACACACACGCATACAATGCGCACCACCCCGTGATGTTTTTCTCACTCCTACTAGTGAATGTAATGTAACACACACCCATACAATGCGCACCACCCCGTGGTGTTTTTCTCACTCCTACTAGTGAATGTAATGTAACACACACCCATACAATGCGCACCACCCCGCGATGTTTTTCAGAAACCTATCCTACATTGCCACTGCATGTTCTCTGTCCTCTCCATGCTGACCACCCCTCAGTGCTTTTCTCCATCCTACATTGCCACTCACTGCCTATCCTAATTCAGACCCTCCGATTCACACCACCCCGTGATGTTTTTCTCACTCCTACTAGTGAATGTAATGTAACACACACCCATACAATGCACACGACCTCGCGATGTTTTTCAGAAACCTATCCTACATTGCCACTGCATGTTCTCTGTCCTCTCCATGCTGACCACCCCTCAGTGCTTTTCTCCATCCTACATTGCCACTCACTGCCTATCCTAATTCAGACCCTCCGATTCACACCACCCCGTGATGTTTTTCTCACTCCTACTAGTGAATGTAATGTAACACACACCCATACAATGCGCACCACCCCGTGATGTTTTTCTCACTCCTACCAGTGAATGTAATGTAACACACACCCATACAATGCGCACCACCCCGCGATGTTTTTCAGAAACCTATCCTACATTGCCACTGCATGTTCCCTGACCTCCCAATGCTGACCAGCCCGCGGTGCTTTTCTCCATCCTACATTGCCACTCACTGCCTATCCTAATTCAGACCCTCTGATTCACACCCCCCCGTGATGATTTTCTCACTCCTACTAGTGAATGTAATGTAACACACACCCATACAATGCGCACCACCCCGTGATGATTTTCTCACTCCGACTAGTGAATGTAATGTAACACACACTCATACAATGCGCACCACCCCGTGATGTTTTTCTCACTCCTACTAGTGAATGTAATGTAACATACACCCATACAATGCACACGACCCCGCGATGTTTTTCAGAAACCTATCCTACATTGCCACTGCATGTTCTCTGTCCTCCCCATGCTGACCACCCCTCACTGCTTTTCTCCATCCTACATTGCCACTCACTGCCTATCCTAATTCAGACCCTCCGATTCACACCACCCCGTGATGTTTTTCTCACTCCTACTAGTGAATGTAATTTAACACACACCCATACAATGCGCACCACCCCGCGATGTTTTTCAGAAACCTATCCTACATTGCCACTGCATGTTCCCTGACCTCCCCATGCTGACCACCCCGCGGTGCTTTTCTGCATCCTACATTGCCACTCACTGCCTATCCTAATTCAGACCCTCCGATTCACACCACCCCGTGATGTTTTTCTCACTCCTACTAGTGAATGTAATGTAACACACACCCATACAATGCGCACCACCCTGTGATGTTTTTCTCACTCCTACTAGTGAATGTAATGTAACACACACCCATACAATGCGCACCACCCCGTGATGTTTTTCTCACTCCTACTAGTGAATGTAATGTAACACACACGCATACAATGCGCACCACCCCGCGATGTTTTTCAGAAACCTATCCTACATTGCCACTGCATGTTCCCTGACCTCCGCATGCTGACCACCCTGCGGTACTTTTCTCCATCCTACATTGCCACTCACTGCCTATCCTATTTCAGAACCTCCGATTCACACCACCCCGTGATGTTTTTCTCACTCCTACTAGTGAATGTAATGTAACACAGACCCATACAATGCGCACCACCCCGTGATGTTTTTCTCACTCCTACTAGTGAATGTAATGTAACACACACCCATACAATGCGCACCACACCGCGATGTTTTTCAGAAACCTATCCTACATTGCCACTGCATGTTCCCTGACCTCCCCACGCTGACCACCCCTCGGTGCTTTTCTCCATCCTACATTGCCACTCACTGCCTATCCTAATTCAGACCCTCCGATTCACACCACCCCGTGATGTTTTTCTCACTCCTACTAGTGAATGTAATGTAACACACACCCATACAATGCACACCACCCCGCGATGATTTTCAGAAACCTATCCTACATTGCCACTGCATGTTCCCTGACCTCAGCATGCTGACCACCCCGCGGTGCTTTTCTCCATCCTACATTGCCACTCACTGCCTATCCTAATTCAGACCCTCTGAATCACACCACCCCGTGATGTTTTTCTCACTCCTACTAGTGAATGTAATGTAACACACACCCATACAATGCGCACCACCCCGTGATGATTTTCTCACTCCGACTAGTGAATGTAATGTAACACACACCCATACAATGCGCACCACCACGTGATGTTTTTCAGAAACCTATCCTACATTGCCACTGCATGTTCCCTGACCTCCCCATGCTGACCACCCCGCGGTGCCTTTCGCCATCCTACATTGCCACTCACTGCCTATCCTAATTCAGACCCTCCGAATCACACCACCCCGTGATGTTTTTCTCACTCCTACTAGTGAATGTAATGTAACACACACCCATACAATGCGCACCACCCCGCGATGTTTTTCGAAACCTATCCTACATTGCCACTGCATGTTCCCTGACCTCCCCATGCTGACCACCCCGCCGTGCTTCTCTCCATCCTACATTGCCACTCACTGCCTATCCTAATTCAGACCCTCCGAATCACACCACCCCGTGATGTTTTTCTCACTCCTACTAGTGAATGTAATGTAACACACACCCATACAATGCGCACCACCCCGTGATGATTTTCTCACTCCGACTAGTGAATGTAATGTAACACACACCCATACAATGCGCACCACCCCGTGATGTTTTTCAGAAACCTATCCTACATTGCCACTGCAAGTTTCCTGACCTCCCCATGCTGACCACCCCGCGGTGCCTTTCGCCATCCTACATTGCCACTCACTGCCTATCCTAATTCAGACCTTCCGATTCACACCACCCTGCGATGTTTTTCTCATCCTACTAGTGAATGTAATTTAACACACACCCATACAATGCTCACCACCACGCGATGTTTTTCAGAAACCTATCCTACATTGCCACTGCATGTTCCCTGACCTCCCCATGCTGACCACCCCGCGGTGCTTTTCTCCTTCCTACATTGCCACTCACTGCCTATCCCAATTCAGACTCTCCGATTCACACCACCCCGTGATGTTTTTCTCACTCCTACTAGTGAATGTAATGTAACACACACCCATACAATGCGCACCACCCCGTGATGTTTTTCTCACTCCTACTAGTGAATGTAATGTAACACACACCCATACAATGCGCACCACCCCGCGATGTTTTTCAGAAACCTATCCTACATTGCCACTGCATGTTCTCTGTCCTCTCCATGCTGACCACCCCTCAGTGCTTTTCTCCATCCTACATTGCCACTCACTGCCTATCCTAATTCAGACCCTCCGATTCACAGCACCCCGTGATGTTTTTCTCACTCCTACTAGTGAATGTAATGTAACACACACGCATACAATGCGCACCACCCAGTGATGTTTTTCTCACTCCTACTAGTGAATGTAATGTAACACACACCCATACAATGCGCACCACCCCGTGGTGTTTTTCTCACTCCTACTAGTGAATGTAATGTAACACACACCCATACAATGCGCACCACCCCGCGATGTTTTTCAGAAACCTATCCTACATTGCCACTGCATGTTCTCTGTCCTCTCCATGCTGACCACCCCTGAGTGCTTTTCTCCATCCTACATTGCCACTCACTGCCTATCCTAATTCAGACCCTCCGATTCACACCACCCCGTGATGTTTTTCTCACTCCTACTAGTGAATGTAATGTAACACACACCCATACAATGCACACGACCCCGCGATGTTTTTCAGAAACCTATCCTACATTGCCACTGCATGTTCTCTGTCCTCTCCATGCTGACCACCCCTCAGTGCTTTTCTCCATCCTACATTGCCACTCACTGCCTATCCTAATTCAGACCCTCCGATTCACACCACCCCGTGATGTTTTTCTCACTCCTACTAGTGAATGTAATGTAACACACACCCATACAATGCGCACCACCCCGTGATGTTTTTCTCACTCCTACCAGTGAATGTAATGTAACACACACCCATACAATGCGCACCACCCCGCGATGTTTTTCAGAAACCTATCTTACATTGCCACTGCATGTTCCCTGACCTCCCAATGCTGACCAGCCCGCGGTGCTTTTCTCCATCCTACATTGCCACTCACTGCCTATCCTAATTCAGACCCTCTGATTCACACCCCCCCGTGATGATTTTCTCACTCCTACTAGTGAATGTAATGTAACACACACCCATACAATGCGCACCACCCCGTGATGATTTTCTCACTCCGACTAGTGAATGTAATGTAACACACACTCATACAATGCGCACCACCCCGTGATGTTTTTCTCACTCCTACTAGTGAATGTAATGTAACATACACCCATACAATGCACACGACCCCGCGATGTTTTTCAGAAACCTATCCTACATTGCCACTGCATGTTCTCTGTCCTCCCCATGCTGACCACCCCTCACTGCTTTTCTCCATCCTACATTGCCACTCACTGCCTATCCTAATTCAGACCCTCCGATTCACACCACCCCGTGATGTTTTTCTCACTCCTACTAGTGAATGTAATTTAACACACACCCATACAATGCGCACCACCCCGCGATGTTTTTCAGAAACCTATCCTACATTGCCACTGCATGTTCCCTGACCTCCCCATGCTGACCACCCCGCGGTGCTTTTCTGCATCCTACATTGCCACTCACTGCCTATCCTAATTCAGACCCTCCGATTCACACCACCCCGTGATGTTTTTCTCACTCCTACTAGTGAATGTAATGTAACACACACCCATACAATGCGCACCACCCTGTGATGTTTTTCTCACTCCTACTAGTGAATGTAATGTAACACACACCCATACAATGCGCACCACCCCGTAATGTTTTTCTCACTCCTACTAGTGAATGTAATGTAACACACACGCATACAATGCGCACCACCCCGCGATGTTTTTCAGAAACCTATCCTACATTGCCACTGCATGTTCCCTGACCTCCGCATGCTGACCACCCTGCGGTACTTTTCTCCATCCTACATTGCCACTCACAGCCTATCCTATTTCAGAACCTCCGATTCACACCACCCCGTGATGTTTTTCTCACTCCTACTAGTGAATGTAATGTAACACAGACCCATACAATGCGCACCACCCCGTGATGTTTTTCTCACTCCTACTAGTGAATGTAATGTAACACACACCCATACAATGCGCACCACACCGCGATGTTTTTCAGAAACCTATCCTACATTGCCACTGCATGTTCCCTGACCTCCCCACGCTGACCACCCCTCGGTGCTTTTCTCCATCCTACATTGCCACTCACTGCCTATCCTAATTCAGACCCTCCGATTCACACCACCCCGTGATGTTTTTCTCACTCCTACTAGTGAATGTAATGTAACACACACCCATACAATGCACACCACCCCGCGATGATTTTCAGAAACCTATCCTACATTGCCACTGCATGTTCCCTGACCTCAGCATGCTGACCACCCCGCGGTGCTTTTCTCCATCCTACATTGCCACTCACTGCCTATCCTAATTCAGACCCTCTGAATCACACCACCCCTTGATGTTTTTCTCACTCCTACTAGTGAATGTAATGTAACACACACCCATACAATGCGCACCACCCCGTGATGATTTTCTCACTCCGACTAGTGAATGTAATGTAACACACACCCATACAATGCGCACCACCACGTGATGTTTTTCAGAAACCTATCCTACATTGCCACTGCATGTTCCCTGACCTCCCCATGCTGACCACCCCGCGGTGCCTTTCGCCATCCTACATTGCCACTCACTGCCTATCCTAATTCAGACCCTCCGATTCACACCACCCCGCGATCTTTTTCTCATCCTACTAGTGAATGTAATTTAACACACACCCATACAATGCGCACCACCACGCGATGTTTTTCAGAAACCTATCATACATTGCCACTGCATGTTCCCTGACCTCCCCATGCTGACCACCCCGCGGTGCTTTTCTCCATCCTACATTGCCACTCACTACCTATCCTAATTCAGACCCTCCGATTCACACCACCCCGTGATGTTTTTCTCACTCCTACTAGTGAATGTAATGTAACACACACCCATACAATGCGCACCAATCCGTGATGTTTTTCTCACTCCTATTAGTGAATGTAATGTAACACACACCCATACAATGCGCACCACCCCGTGATGTTTTTCTCACTCCTACTAGTGAATGTAATGTAACACACACCCATACAATGCGCACCACCCCGCGATGTTTTTCAGAAACCTATCCTACATTGCCACTGCATGTTCCCTTACCTCCCAATGCTGACCAGCCCACGGTGCTTTTCTCCATCCTACATTGCCACTCACTGCCTATCCTAATTCAGACCCTCCGATTCACACCACCCCGTGATGTTTTTCTCACTCGTACTAGTGAATGTAATGTAACACACACCCATACAATGCGCAGCACCCCGTGATGTTTTTCTCACTCCTACTAGTGAATGTAATGTAACACACACCCATACAATGCACACGACCCCGCGATGTTTTTCAGAAACCTATCCTACATTGCCACTGCATGTTCTCTGTCCTCCCCATGCTGACCACCCCTCAGTGCTTTTCTCCATCCTACATTGCCACTCACTGCCTATCCTAATTCAGAACCTCCGATTCACACCACCCCGTGATGTTTTTCTCACTCCTACTAGTGAATGTAATGTAACACACACGCATACAATGCGCACCACCCCGCGATGTTTTTCAGAAACCTATCCTACATTGCCACTGCATGTTCCCTGACCTCCGCATGCTGACCACTCCGCGGTACTTTTCTCCATCCTACATTGCCACTCACTGCCTATCCTAATTCAGAACCTCCGATTCACACCACCCCGTGATGTTTTTCTCACTCCTACTAGTGAATGTAATGTAACACAGACCCATACAATGCGCACCACCCCGTGATGTTTTTCTCACTCCTACTAGTGAATGTAATGTAACACACACCCATACAATGCGCACCACCCCGCGATGTTTTTCAGAAACCTATCCTACATTGCCACTGCATGTTCCCTGACCTCCCCATGCTGACCACCCAGCGGTGCTTTTCTCCATCCTACATTGCCACTCACTGCCTATCCTAATTCAGACCCTCCGAGTCACACCACCCCGTGATGTTTTTCTCACTCCTACTAGTGAATGTAATGTAACACACACCCATACAATGCGCACCACCCCGTGATGTTTTTCTCACTCCTACTAGTGAATGTAATGTAACACACACCCATACAATGCGCACCACCCCGTGATGTTTTTCTCACTCCTACTAGTGAATGTAATGTAACACACACCCATACAATGCGCACCACCCCGTGATGTTTTTCTCACTCCTACTAGTGAATGTAATGTAACACACACCCATACAATGCGCACCACCCCGTGATGTTTTTATCACTCCTACTAGTGAATGTAATGTAACACACACCCATACAATGCACACGACCCCGCGATATTTTTCAGAAACCTATCCTACTTTGCCACTGCATGTTCTCGGTCCTCCCCATGCTGACCACCCCTCAGTGATTTTCTCCATCCTACATTGCCACTCACTGCGTATCCTAATTCAAACCCTCCAATTCACACCACCCCGTGATGTTTTTCTCACTCCTACTAGTGAATGTAATTTAACACACACCCATACAATGCGCACCACCCCGTGTTGTTTTTCTCACTGGTACTAGTGAATGTAGTGTAACACACACCCATACAATGCGCACCACCCCGTGATGTTTTTCTCACTCCTACTAGTGAATGTAATGTAACACACACCCATACAATGCGCACCACCTCGCGATGTTTTTCAGAAACCTATCCTACATTGCCACAGCATGTTCCCTGACCTCCCCATGCTGACCACACCGCGGTGCTTTTCTCCATCCTACATTGCCACTCACTGCCTATCCTAATTCAGAACCTCCGATTCACACCACCCCGTGATGTTTTTCTCACTCCTACTAGTGAATGTAATGTAACACAGACCATACATTGCGCACCACCCCGTGATGTTTTTCTCACTCCTACTAGTGAATGTAATGTAACACACACCCATACAATGCGCACCACCCCGCGATGTTTTTCAGAAACCTATCCTACATTGCCACTGCATGTTCCCTGACCTCCCCATGCTGACCACCCCGCGGTGCTTTTCTCCATCCTACATTGCCACTCACTGCCTAGCCTAATTCAGACCCTCCGATTCACACCACCCCGTGATGTTTTTCTCACTCCTACTAGTGAATGTAATGTAACACACACCCATACAATGCGCACCACCCCGTGATGTTTTTCTCACTCCTACTAGTGAATGTAATGTAACACACACCCATACAATGCGCACCACCCCGTGATTTTTTTCTCACTCCTACTAGTGAATGTAATGTAACACACACCCATACAATGCGCACCACCCCATGATGTTTTTCTCAATCCTACTAGTGAATGTAATGTAACACACACCCATACAAGGCGCACCAAACCGTGATGTTTTTCTCCCTCCTACTAGTGAATGTAATGTTACACACACCCATACAATGCGCACCACCCCGCGATGTTTTTCAGAAACCTATCCTACATTGCCACTGCATGTTCCCTGACCTCCCCATGCTGACCAGCCCGCGGTGCTTTTCTCCATCCTACATTGCCACTCACTGCCTATCCTAATTCAGTCCCTCCGATTCACACCACCCCGTGATGTTTTTCTCACGCCTACTAGTGAATGTAAAGTAACACACACCCATACAATGCACACCACCCCGTGATGTTTTTCTCACTCTTATTAGTGAATGTAATGTAACACACACCATTACAATGCGCACCACCCCGTGATGTTTTTCTCACTCCTACTAGTGAATGTAATGTAACACCCACCATTACAATGCACACGACCCCGCGATGTTTTTCAGAAACCTATCCTACATTGCCACTGCATGTTCTCTGTCCTCCACATGCTGACCACCCCTCAGTGCTTTTCTCCATCCTACATTGCCACTCACTGCCTATCCTAATTCTGACTCTCCGATTCACACCACCCCGTGATGTTTTTCTCACTCCTACTAGTGAATGTAATTTAACACACACCCATACAATGCGCACCACCCCGCGATGTTTTTCAGAAACCTATCCTACATTGCCACTGCATGTTCCCTGACATCCCCATGCTGACCACCCCGCGGTGCTTTTCTCCATCCTACATTGCCACTCACTGCCTATCCTAATTCAGACCCTCCGATTCACACCACCCCGTGATGTTTTTCTCACTCCTACTAGTGAATGTAATGTAACACTCACCCATACAATGCGCACCACCCCGTGATGTTTTTCTCACTCCTACTAGTGAATGTAATGTAACACACACGCATACAATGCACACCACAACGCGATGTTTTTCAGAGACCTATCCTACATTGCCACTGCATGTTCCCTGACCTCCCCATACTGACCACCCCGCGGTACTTTCTCCATCCTATATTGCCACTCACTGCATATCCTAATTCAGAACCTCCGATTCACACCACCCCGTGATGTTTTTCTCACTCCTACTAGTGAATGTAATGTAACACACACCCATACAATGCGCACCACCCCGTGATGTTTTTCTCACTCCTACTAGTGAATGTAATGTAACACACACGCATACAATGTGCACCACCCCGCGATGTTTTTCAGAGACCTATCCTACATTGCCACTGCATGTTCCCTGACCTCCCCATGCTGACCACCCCGCGGTACTTTTCTCCATTCTATATTGCCACTCACTGCATATCTTAATTCAGAACCTCGGATTCACACCACCCCGTGATGTTTTTCTCACTCCTACTAATGAATGTAATGTAACACACACTCATACAATGCGCACCACACTGTGATGTTTTTCTCACTCCTACTAGTGAATGTAATGTAACACACACCCATACAATGCGCACCACCCCGCGATGTTTTTCAGAAACCTATCCTACATTGCCACTGCATGTTCCCTGACCTCCCCATGCTGACCACACCGCGGTGCTTTTATTCATCCTACATTGCCACTCACTGCCTATCTTAATTCAGACCCTCCGATTCACACCACCCCGTGATGTTTTTCTCACTCCTACTAGTGAATGTAATGTAACACACACCCATACAATGCGCACCACCCCGTGATGTTTTTCAGAAACCTATCCTACATTGCCACTGCATTTTCCCTGACCTCCCCATGCTGACCACCACGCGGTGCTTTTCTCCATCCTACATTGCCACTCACTGCCTATCCTAATTCAGACCCTCCGATTCACACCACCCCGTGATGTTTTTCTCACTCCTACTAGTGAATGTAATGTAACACACACCCATACAATGCGCACCACCCCGTGATGATTTTCTCACTCCGAGTAGTGAATGTAAAGTAACACACACCCATACAATGCGCACCACCCACTGATGTTTTTCGACTCCTACTAGTGAATGTAATGTAACACACACCCATACAATGCACACCACCCCGCGATGTTTTTCAGAAACCTATCCTACATTGCCACAGCATGTTCCCTGACCTCCCCATGCTGACCACCCCGCGGTGATTTTATCCATCCTACATTGCCACTCACTGCCTATCCTAATTAAGACCCTCCGATTCACACCACCCCGTGATGTTTTTCTCACTCCTACTAGTGAATGTAATGTGACACACACCCATACAATGCGCACCACCCCGTGATGTTTTTCTCACTCCTACTAGTGAATGTAATGTAACACACACCAATACAATGCGCACCACTCCGTGATGTTTTTCTCACTCCTACTAGTGAATGTAATGTAACACACACCCATAAAATGCGCACCACCCCGTGATGTTTTTCTCACTCCTACAAGTGAATGTAATGTAACACACACGCATACAATGCGCACCACCCCGCGATGTTTTTCAGAAACCTATCCTACATTGCCACTGCATGTTCCCTGACATCCCCATGCTGACCAGCCCGCGGTGCTTTTCTCCATCCTACATTGCCACTCACTGCCTATCCTAATTCAGACCCTCCGTTTCACACCACCCCGTGAGTTTTTCCTCATTCCTACTAGTGAATGTAATGTAACACACACCCATACAATGCACCACCACCCCGTGATGTTTTCTCACTCCTACTAGTGAATGTAATGTAACACACACCATTACAATGCGCACCACCCCGTGATGTTTTTCTCACTCCTACTTGTGAATGTAATGTAACACACACCCATACAATGCACACGACCCCGCGATGTTTTTCAGAAACCTATCCTACATTGCCACTGCATGTTCTCTGTCCTGCCCATGCTGACCACCCCTCAGTGCTTTTCTCCATCCTACATTGCCACTCACTGCCTATCCTAATTCAGACCCTCCGATTCACACCACCCCGTGATGTTTTTCTCACTCCTACTAGTGAATGTAATTTAACACACACCCATACAATGCGCACCACCCCGCGATGTTTTTCAGAAACCTATCCTACATTGCCACTGCATGTTCCCTGACCTCCCCATGCTGACCACCCCGCGGTGCTTTTCTCCATCCTACATTGCCACTCACTGCCTATCCTAATTCAGACACTCCGATTCACACCACCCCGTGATGTTTTTCTCACTCCTACTAGTGAATGTAACACACACCCATACAATGCGCACCACCCCGTGATGTTTTTCTCACTCCTACTAGTGAATGTAATGTAACACACACCCATACAATGCGCACCACCCCGTGATTTTTTTCTCACTCCTACTAGTGAATGTAATGTAACACACACGCATACAATGCGCACCACCCCGTGATGTTTTTCATAGACCTATCCTACATTGCCACTGCATGTTCCCTGACCTCCCCATGCTGACCACCCCGCGGTACTTTTCTCCATCCTATATTGCCACTCACTGCCTATCCTAATTCAGACACTCTGATTCACACCACCCCGTGATGTTTTTCTCGCTCCTACTAGTGAATGTAATGTAACACACACCCATACAATGCGCACCACCCCGTGATGTTTTTCTCACTCCTACTAGTGAATGTAATGTAACACACACCCATACAATGCGCACCACCCCGCGATGTTTTTCAGAAACCTATCCTACATTGCCACTGCATGTTCCCTGACATCCCCATGCTGACCACCCCGCGGTGCTTTTCTCCATCCTACATTGCCACTCACTGCCTATCCTAATTCAGACCCTCCGATTCACACCACCCCGTGATGTTTTTCTCACTCCTACTAGTGAATGTAATGTAACACTCACCCATACAATGCGCACCACCCCGTGATGTTTTTCTCACTCCTACTAGTGAATGTAATGTAACACACACGCATACAATGCGCACCACACCGCGATGTTTTTCAGAGACCTATCCTACATTGCCACTGCATGTTCCCTGACCTCCCCATACTGACCACCCCGCGGTACTTTCTCCATCCTATATTGCCACTCACTGCATATCCTAATTCAGAACCTCCGATTCACACCACCCCGTGATGTTTTTCTCACTCCTACTAGTGAATGTAATGTAACACACACCCATACAATGCGCACCACCCCGTGATGTTTTTCTCACTCCTACTAGTGAATGTAATGTAACACACACGCATACAATGTGCACCACCCCGCGATGTTTTTCAGAGACCTATCCTACATTGCCACTGCATGTTCCCTGACCTCCCCATGCTGACCACCCCGCGGTACTTTTCTCCATTCTATATTGCCACTCACTGCATATCTTAATTCAGAACCTCGGATTCACACCACCCCGTGATGTTTTTCCCACTCCTACTAATGAATGTAATGTAACACACACTCATACAATGCGCACCACACTGTGATGTTTTTCTCACTCCTACTAGTGAATGTAATGTAACACACACCCATACAATGCGCACCACCCCGCGATGTTTTTCAGAAACCTATCCTACATTGCCACTGCATGTTCCCTGACCTCCCCATGCTGACCACACCGCGGTGCTTTTATTCATCCTACATTGCCACTCACTGCCTATCTTAATTCAGACCCTCCGATTCACACCACCCCGTGATGTTTTTCTCACTCCTACTAGTGAATGTAATGTAACACACACCCATACAATGCGCACCACCCCGTGATGTTTTTCAGAAACCTATCCTACATTGCCACTGCATTTTCCCTGACCTCCCCATGCTGACCACCACGCGGTGCTTTTCTCCATCCTACATTGCCACTCACTGCCTATCCTAATTCAGACCCTCCGATTCACACCACCCCGTGATGTTTTTCTCACTCCTACTAGTGAATGTAATGTAACACACACCCATACAATGCGCACCACCCCGTGATGATTTTCTCACTCCGAGTAGTGAATGTAAAGTAACACACACCCATACAATGCGCACCACCCACTGATGTTTTTCTCACTCCTACTAGTGAATGTAATGTAACACACACCCATACAATGCACACCACCCCGCGATGTTTTTCAGAAACCTATCCTACATTGCCACTGCATGTTCCCTGACCTCCCCATGCTGACCACCCCGCGGTGATTTTATCCATCCTACATTGCCACTCACTGCCTATCCTAATTAAGACCCTCCGATTCACACCACCCCGTGATGTTTTTCTCACTCCTACTAGTGAATGTAATGTGACACACACCCATACAATGCGCACCACCCCGTGATGTTTTTCTCACTCCTACTAGTGAATGTAATGTAACACACACCAATACAATGCGCACCACTCCGTGATGTTTTTCTCACTCCTACTAGTGAATGTAATGTAACACACACCCATAAAATGCGCACCACCCCGTGATGTTTTTCTCACTCCTACAAGTGAATGTAATGTAACACACACGCATACAATGCGCACCACCCCGCGATGTTTTTCAGAAACCTATCCTACATTGCCACTGCATGTTCCCTGACATCCCCATGCTGACCAGCCCGCGGTGCTTTTCTCCATCCTACATTGCCACTCACTGCCTATCCTAATTCAGAACCTCCGTTTCACACCACCCCGTGATGTTTTTCTCATTCCTACTAGTGAATGTAATGTAACACACACCCATACAATGCACACCACCCCGTGATGTTTTTCTCACTCCTACTAGTGAATGTAATGTAACACACACCATTACAATGCGCACCACCCCGTGATGTTTTTCTCACTCCTACTTGTGAATGTAATGTAACACACACCCATACAATGCACACGACCCCGCGATGTTTTTCAGAAACCTATCCTACATTGCCACTGCATGTTCTCTGTCCTGCCCATGCTGACCACCCCTCAGTGCTTTTCTCCATCCTACATTGCCACTCACTGCCTATCCTAATTCAGACCCTCCGATTCACACCACCCCGTGATGTTTTTCTCACTCCTACTAGTGAATGTAATTTAACACACACCCATACAATGCGCACCACCCCGCGATGTTTTTCAGAAACCTATCCTACATTGCCACTGCATTTTCCCTGACCTCCTCATGCTGACCACCACGCGGTGCTTTTCTCCATCCTACATTGCCACTCACTGCCTATCCTAATTCAGACCCTCCGATTCACACCACCCCGTGATGTTTTTCTCACTCCTACTAGTGAATGTAATGTAACACACACCCATACAATGCGCACCACCCCGTGATGATTTTCTCACTCCGAGTAGTGAATGTAAAGTAACACACACCCATACAATGCGCACCACCCACTGATGTTTTTCTCACTCCTACTAGTGAATCTAATGTAACACACACCCATACAATGCACACCACCCCGCGATGTTTTTCAGAAACCTATCCTACATTGCCACTGCATGTTCCCTGACCTCCCCATGCTGACCACCCCGCGGTGATTTTATCCATCCTACATTGCCACTCACTGCCTATCCTAATTAAGACCCTCCGATTCACACCACCCCGTGATGTTTTTCTCACTCCTACTAGTGAATGTAATGTGACACACACCCATACAATGCGCACCACCCCGTGATGTTTTTCTCACTCCTACTAGTGAATGTAATGTAACACACACCAATACAATGCGCACCACTCCGTGATGTTTTTCTCACTCCTACTAGTGAATGTAATGTAACACACACCCATAAAATGCGCACCACCCCGTGATGTTTTTCTCACTCCTACAAGTGAATGTAATGTAACACACACGCATACAATGCGCACCACCCCGCGATGTTTTTCAGAAACCTATCCTACATTGCCACTGCATGTTCCCTGACATCCCCATGCTGACCAGCCCGCGGTGCTTTTCTCCATTCTACATTGCCACTCACTGCCTATCCTAATTCAGACCCTCCGTTTCACACCACCCCGTGATGTTTTTCTCATTCCTACTAGTGAATGTAATGTAACACACACCCATACAATGCACACCACCCCGTGATGTTTTTCTCACTCCTACTAGTGAATGTAATGTAACACACACCATTACAATGCGCACCACCCCGTGATGTTTTTCTCACTCCTACTTGTGAATGTAATGTAACACACACCCATACAATGCACACGACCCCGCGATGTTTTTCAGAAACCTATCCTACATTGCCACTGCATGTTCTCTGTCCTGCCCATGCTGACCACCCCTCAGTGCTTTTCTCCATCCTACATTGCCACTCACTGCCTATCCTAATTCAGACCCTCCGATTCACACCACCCCGTGATGTTTTTCTCACTCCTACTAGTGAATGTAATTTAACACACACCCATACAATGCGCACCACCCCGCGATGTTTTTCAGAAACCTATCCTACATTGCCACTGCATGTTCCCTGACCTCCCCATGCTGACCACCCCGCGGTGCTTTTCTCCATCCTACATTGCCACTCACTGCCTATCCTAATTCAGACACTCCGATTCACACCACCCCGTGATGTTTTTCTCACTCCTACTAGTGAATGTTATGTAACACACACCCATACAATGCGCACCACCTCGTGATGTTTTTCGCACTCCTACTAGTGAATGTAATGTAACACACACCCATACAATGCGCACCACCCCGTGATTTTTTTCTCACTCCTACTAGTGAATGTAATGTAACACACACGCATACAATGCGCACCACCCCGTGATGTTTTTCATAGACCTATCCTACATTGCCACTGCATGTTCCCTGACCTCCCCATGCTGACCACCCCGCGGTACTTTTCTCCATCCTATATTGCCACTCACTGCCTATCCTAATTCAGACACTCCGATTCACACCACCCCGTGATGTTTTTCTCGCTCCTACTAGTGAATGTAATGTAACACACACCCATACAATGCGCACCACCCCGTGATGTTTTTCTCACTCCTACTAGTGAATGTAATGTAACACACACCCATACAATGCGCACCACCCCGCGATGTTTTTCAGAAACCTATCCTACATTGCCAATGCATGTTCCCTGACCTCCCAATGCTGACCAGCCCACGGTGCTTTTCTCCATCCTACATTGCCACTCACTGCCTATCCTAATTCAGACCCTCCGATTCACACCACCCCGTGATGTTTTTCTCACTCCTACTAGTGAATGTAATGTAACACACACCCATACAATGCGCACCACCCCGTGATGTTTTTCTCACTCCTACTAGTGAATGTAATGTAACACACACCCATACAATGCACACGACCCCGCGATGTTTTTCAGAAACCTATCCTACTTTGCCACGGCATGTTCTCTGTCCTCCCCATGCTGACCACCCCTCAGTGCTTTTCTCCATCCTACATTGCCACTCACTGCCTATCCTAATTCACACCCTCCAATTCACACCACCCCGTGATGTTTTTCTCACTCCTACTAGTGAATGTAATGTAACACACACGCATACAATGCGCACCACCCCGCGATGTTTTTCAGAAACCTATCCTACATTGCCACTGCATGTTCCCTGACCTCCGCATGCTGACCACTCCGCGGTACTTTTCTCCATCCTACATTGCCACTCACTGCCTATCCTAATTCAGAACCTCCGATTCACACCACCCCGTGATGTTTTTCTCACTCCTACTAGTGAATGTAATGTAACACAGACCCATACAATGCGCACCACCCCGTGATGTTTTTCTCACTCCTACTAGTGAATGTAATGTAACACACACCCATACAATGCGCACCACCCCGCGATGTTTTTCAGAAACCTATCCTACATTGCCACTGCATGTTCCCTGACCTCCCCATGCTGACCACCCAGCGGTGCTTTTTTCCATCCTACATTGCCACTCACTGCCTATCCTAATTCAGACCCTCCGAGTCACACCACCCCGTGATGTTTTTCTCACTCCTACTAGTGAATGTAATGTAACACACACCCATAAAATGCGCACCACCCCGTGATGTTTTTCTCACTCCTACTAGTGAATGTAATGTAACACACACCCATACAATGCGCACCACCCCGTGATGTTTTTCTCACTCCTACTAGTGAATGTAATGTAACACACACCCATACAATGCGCACCACCCCGTGATGTTTTTCTCACTCCTACTAGTGAATGTAATGTAACACACACCCATACAATGCGCACCACCCCGTGATGTTTTTCTCACTCCTACTAGTGAATGTAATGTAACACACACCCATACAATGCGCACCACCCCGTGATGTTTTTCTCACTCCTACTAGTGAATGTAATGTAACACACACCCATACAATGCGCACCACCCCGCGATGTTTTTCAGAAACCTATCCTACATTGCCACTGCATGTTCCCTGACCTCCCAATGCTGACCAGCCCGCGGTGCTTTTCTCCATCCTACATTGCCACTCACTGCCTATCCTAATTCAGACCCTCCGATTCACACCACCCCGTGATGTTTTTCTCACTCCTACTAGTGAATGTAATGTAACACACACCCATACAATGCGCACCACCCCGTGATGATTTTTTCACTCCGAATAGTGAATGTAATGTAACACACACCCATAAAATGCGCACCACCCCGTGATGTTTTTCTCACTCCTACTAGTGAATGTAATGTAACACACACCCATACAATTCACACGACCCCGCGATATTTTTCAGAAACCTATCCTACATTGCCACTGCATGTTCTCGGTCCTCCGCATGCTGACCACCCCTCAGTGCTTTTCTCCATCCTACATTGCCACTCACTGCGTATCCTAATTCAGACCCTCCGATTCACACCACCCCGTGATGTTTTTCTCACTCCTACTAGTGAATGTAATTTAACACACACCCATACAATGCGCACCACCCCGTGTTGTTTTTCTCACTGGTACTAGTGAATGTAGTGTAACACACACCCATACAATGCGCACCACCCCGTGATGTTTTTCTCACTCCTACTAGTGAATGTAATGTAACACACACCCATACAATGCGCACCACCTCGCGATGTTTTTCAGAAACCTATCCTACATTGCCACTGCATGTTCCCTAACCTCCCCATGCTGACCACACCGCTGTGCTTTTCTCCATCCTACGTTGCCACTCACTGCCTATCCTAATTCAGAACCTCCGATTCACACCACCCCGTGATGTTTTTCTCACTCCTACTAGTGAATGTAATGTAACACAGACCATACATTGCGCACCACCCCGTGATGTTTTTCTCACTCCTACTAGTGAATGTAATGTAACACACACCCATACAATGCGCACCACCCCGCGATGTTTTTCAGAAACCTATCCTACATTGCCACTGCATGTTCCCTGACCTCCCCATGCTGACCACCCCGCGGTGCTTTTCTCCATCCTACATTGCCACTCACTGCCTATACTAATTCAGACCCTCCGATTCACACCACCCCGTGATGTTTTTCTCACTCCTACTAGTGAATGTAATGTAACACACACCCAGACAATGCGCACCACCCCGTGATGTTTTTCTCACTCCTACTAGTGAATGTAATGTAACACACACCCATACAATGCACACGACCCCGCGATGTTTTTCAGAAACCTATCCTACATTGCCACGGCATGTTCTCTGTCCTCCCCATGCTGACCACCCCTCAGTGCTTTTCTCCATCCTACATTGCCACTCACTGCCTATCCTAATTCAGAACCTCCGATTCACACCACCCCGTGATGTTTTTCTCACTTCTACTAGTGAATGTAATGTAACACAGACCCATACAATGCGCACCACCCCGCGATGTTTTTCAGAAACCTATCCTACATTGCCACTGCATGTTCCCTGACCTCCCCATGCTGACCACCCAGCGGTGCTTTTCTCCATCCTACATTGCCACTCACTGCCTATCCTAATTCAGACCCTCCGAGTCCCACCACCCCGTGATGTTTTTCTCACTCCTACTAGTGAATGTAATGTAACACACACCCATACAATGCGCACCACCCCGTGATGTTTTTCTCACTCCTACTAGTGAATGTAATGTAACACACACCCATACAATGCGCACCACCCCGTGATGTTTTTCTCACTCCTACTAGTGAATGTAATGTAACACACACCCATACAATGCGCACCACCCCGTGATGTTTTTCTCACTCCTACTAGTGAATGTAATGTAACACACACCCATACAATGCGCACCACCCCGTGATGTTTTTCTCACTCCTACTAGTGAATGTAATGTAACACACACCCATACAATGCGCACCACCCCGCGATGTTTTTCAGAAACCTATCCTACATTGCCACTGCATGTTCCCTGACCTCCCAATGCTGACCAGCCCGCGGTGCTTTTCTCCATCCTACATTGCCACTCACTGCCTATCCTAATTCAGACCCTCCGATTCACACCACCCCGTGATGTTTTTCTCACTCCTACTAGTGAATGTAATGTAACACACACCCATACAATGCGCACCACCCCGTGATGATTTTTTCACTCCGAATAGTGAATGTAATGTAACACACACCCATAAAATGCGCACCACCCCGTGATGTTTTTCTCACTCCTACTAGTGAATGTAATGTAACACACACCCATACAATGCACACGACCCCGCGATATTTTTCAGAAACCTATCCTACATTGCCACTGCATGTTCTCGGTCCTCCGCATGCTGACCACCCCTCAGTGCTTTTCTCCATCCTACATTGCCACTCACTGCGTATCCTAATTCAGACCCTCCGATTCACACCACCCCGTGATGTTTTTCTCACTCCTACTAGTGAATGTAATTTAACACACACCCATACAATGCGCACCACCCCGTGTTGTTTTTCTCACTGGTACTAGTGAATGTAGTGTAACACACACCCATACAATGCGCACCACCCCGTGATGTTTTTCTCACTCCTACTAGTGAAAGTAATGTAACACACACCCATACAATGCGCACCACCTCGCGATGTTTTTCAGAAACCTATCCTACATTGCCACTGCATGTTCCCTGACCTCCCCATGCTGACCACACCGCTGTGCTTTTCTCCATCCTACGTTGCCACTCACTGCCTATCCTAATTCAGAACCTCCGATTCACACCACCCCGTGATGTTTTTCTCACTCCTACTAGTGAATGTAATGTAACACAGACCATACATTGCGCACCACCCCGTGATGTTTTTCTCACTCCTACTAGTGAATGTAATGTAACACACACCCATACAATGCGCACCACCCCGCGATGTTTTTCAGAAACCTATCCTACATTGCCACTGCATGTTCCCTGACCTCCCCATGCTGACCACCCCGCGGTGCTTTTCTCCATCCTACATTGCCACTCACTGCCTATCCTAATTCAGACCCTCCGATTCACACCACCCCGTGATGTTTTTCTCACTCCTACTAGTGAATGTAATGTAACACACACCCATACAATGCGCACCACCCCGTGATGTTTTTCTCACTCCTACTAGGGAATGTAATGTAACACACACCCATACAATGCGCACCACCCCGTGATTTTCTTCTCACTCCTACTAGTGAATGTAATGTAACACACACCCATACAATGCGCACCACCCCATGATGTTTTTCTCACTCCTACTAGTGAATGTAATGTAACACACACCCATACAAGGCGCACCAAACCGTGATGTTTTTCTCACTCCTACTAGTGAATGTAATGTAACACACACCCATACAATGCGCACCACCGCGCGATGTTTTTCAGAAACCTATCCTACATTGCCACTGCATGTTCCCTGACCTCCCCATGCTGACCAGCCCGCGGTGCTTTTCTCCATCCTACATTGCCACTCACTGCCTATCCTAATTCAGACCCTCTGATTCACACCACCCCGTGATGTTTTTCTCACTCCTACTAGTGAATGTAATGTAACACACACCCATACAATGCACACCACCCCGTGATGTTTTTCTCACTCCTACTAGTGAATGTAATGTAACACACACCATTACAATGCGCACCACCCCGTGATGTTTTTCTCACTCCTACTAGTGAATGTAATGTAACACACACCCATGCAATGCACACGACCCCGCGATGTTTTTCAGAAACCTATCCTACATTGCCACTGCATGTTCTCTGTCCTCCCCATGCTGACCACCCCTCAGTGCTTTTCTCCATCCTACATTGCCACTCACTGCCTATCCTAATTCAGACCCTCCGATTCACACCACCCCGTGATGTTTTTCTCACTCCTACTAGTGAATGTAATTTAACACACACCCATACAATGCGCAACACCCCGCGATGTTTTTCAGAAACCTATCCTACATTGCCACTGCATGTTCCCTGACATCCCCATGCTGACCACCCCGCGGTGCTTTTCTCCATCCTACATTGCCACTCACTGCCTATCCTAATTCAGACCCTCCGATTCACACCACCCCGTGATGTTTTTCTCACTCCTACTAGTGAATGTAATGTAACACTCACCCATACAATGCGCACCACCCCGTGATGTTTTTCTCACTCCTACTAGTGAATGTAATGTAACACACACGCATACAATGCGCACCACACCGCGATGTTTTTCAGAGACCTATCCTACATTGCCACTGCATGTTCCCTGACCTCCCCATGCTGACCACCCCACGGTACTTTTCTCCATCCTATATTGCCACTCACTGCATATCCTAATTCAGAACCTCCGATTCACACCACCCCGTGATGTTTTTCTCACTCCTACTAGTGAATGTAATGTAACACACACCCATACAATGCGCACCACCCCGTGATGTTTTTCTCACTCCTACTAGTGAATGTAATGTAACACACACGCATACAATGTGCACCACCCCGCGATGTTTTTCAGAGACCTATCCTACATTGCCACTGCATGTTCCCTGACCTCCCCATGCTGACCACCCCGCAGTACTTTTCTCCATTCTATATTGCCACTCACTGCATATCTTAATTCAGAACCTCCGATTCACACCACCCCGTGATGTTTTTCTCACTCCTACTAATGAATGTAATGTAACACACACCCATACAATGCGCACCACACTGTGATGTTTTTCTCACTCCTACTAGTGAATGTAATGTAACACACACCCATACAATGCGCACCACCCCGCGATGTTTTTCAGAAACCTATCCTACATTGCCACTGCATGTTCCCTGACCTCCCCATGCTGACCACCCCGCGGTGCTTTTCTCCATCCTACATTGCCACTCACTGCCTATCTTAATTCAGACCCTCCGATTCACACCACCCCGTGATGTTTTTCTCACTCCTACTAGTGAATGTAATGTAACACACACCCATACAATGCGCACCACCCCGCGATGTTTTTCAGAAACCTATCCTACATTGCCACTGCATTTTCCCTGACCTCACCATGCTGACCACCACGCGGTGCTTTTCTCCATCCTACATTGCCACTCACTGCCTATCCTAATTCAGACCCTCCGATTCACACCACCCCGTGATGTTTTTCTCACTCCTACTAGTGAATGTAATGTAACACACACCCATACAATGCGCACCACCCCGTGATGATTTTCTCACTCCGAGTAGTGAATGTAAAGTAACACACACCCATACAATTCGCACCACCCAGTGATGTTTTTCTCACTCCTACTAGTGAGTGTAATGTAACACACACCCATACAATGCACACCACCCCGCGATGTTTTTCACAAACCTATCCTACATTGCCACTGCTTGTTCCCTGACCTCCCCATGCTGACCACCCCGCGGTGCTTTTCTCCATCCTACATTGCCACTCACTGCCTATCCTAATTCAGACCCTCCGATTCACACCACCCCGTGATGTTTTTCTCACTCCTACTAGTGAATGTAATGTAACACACACCCATACAATGCGCACCACCCCGTGATGTTTTTCTCACTCCTACTAGTGAATGTAATGTAACACACACCCATACAATGCGCACCACCCCGCGATGTTTTTCAGAAACCTATCCTACATTGCCACTGCATGTTCCCTGACCTCCTCATGCTGACCACCCCGCGGTGCCTTTCGCCATCCTACATTGCCACTCACTGCCTATCCTAATTCAGACCATCCGATTAACACCACCCCGCCATGTTTTTCTCATCCTACTAGTGAATGTAATTTAACACACACCCATACAATGCGCACCACCACGCGATGATTTTCAGAAACCTATCCTACATTGCCACTGCATGTTCCCTGACCTCCCCATGCTGAGCACCCCGCGGTGCTTTTCTCCATCCTACATTGCCACTCACTGCCTATCCTAATTCAGACCGTCCGATTCACAACACCCCGTGTTGTTTTTCTCACTCCTACTAGTGAATGTAATGTAACACACACCAATACAATGCGCACCACTCCGTGATGTTTTTCTCACTCCTACTAGGGAATGTAATGTAACACACACCCATACAATGCGCACCACCCCGTGATGTTTTTCTCACTCCTACAAGTGAATGTAACACACACCCATACAATGCGCACCACCCCGCGATGTTTTTCAGAAACCTATCCTACATTGCCACTGCATGTTCCCTGACCTCCCCATGCTGACCAGCCCGCGGTGCTTTTCTCCATCCTACATTGGCACTCACTGCCTATCCTAATTCAGACCCTCCGATTCACACCACCCCGTGATGTTTTTCTCATTCCTACTAGTGAATGTAATGTAACACACACCCATACAATGCACACCACCCCGTGATGTTTTTCTCACTCCTACTAGTGAGTATAATGTAACACACACCATTACAATGCGCACCATCCCGTGATGTTTTTCTCACTCCTACTTGTGAATGTAATGTAACACACACCCATACAATGCACACGACCCCGCGATATTTTTCAGAAACCTATCCTACATTGCCACTGCATGTTCTCTGTCCTGCCCATGCTGACCACCCCTCAGTGCTTTTCTCCATCCTACATTGCCACTCACTGCCTATCCTAATTCAGACCCTCCGATTCACACCACCCCGTGATGTTTTTCTCACTCCTACTAGTGAATGTAATGTAACACACACCCATACAATGCGCACCACCCCGTGATGTTTTTCTCACTCCTACTAGGGAATGTAATGTAACACACACCCATACAATGCGCACCACCCCGTGATTTTTTTCTCACTCCTACTAGTGAATGTAATGTAACACACACCCATACAATGCGCACCACCCCATGATGTTTTTCTCACTCCTACTAGTGAATGTAATGTAACACACACCCATACAAGGCGCACCAAACCGTGATGTTTTTCTCACTCCTACTAGTGAATGTAATGTAACACACACCCATACAATGCGCACCACCCCGCGATGTTTTTCAGAAACCTATCCTACATTGCCACTGCATGTTCCCTAACCTCCCCATGCTGACCAGCCCGCGGTGCTTTTCTCCATCCTACATTGCCACTCACTGCCTATCCTAATTCAGACCCTCTGATTCACACCACCCCGTGATGTTTTTCTCACTCCTACTAGTGAATGTAATGTAACACACACCCATAAAATGCACACCACCCCGTGATGTTTTTCTCACTCCTACTAGTGAATGTAATGTAACACACACCATTACAATGCGCACCACCCCGTGATGTTTTTCTCACTCCTACTAGTGAATGTAATGTAACACACACCCATACAATGCACACCACCCCGTGATGTTTTTCTCACTCCTACTAGTGAATGTAATGTAACACACACCATTACAATGCGCACCACCCCGTGATGTTTTTCTCACTCCTACTAGTGAATGTAATGTAACACACACCCATACAATGCACACGACCCCGCGATGTTTTTCATAAACCTATCCTACATTGCCACTGCATGTTCCCTGACCTCCCCATGCTGACCACCCCGCGGTGCTTTTCTCCATCCTACATTGCCACTCACTGCCTATCCTAATTCAGACCCTCCGATTCACACCACCCCGTGAGGTTTTTCTCACTCCTACTAGTGAATGTAATGTAACACACACGCATACAATGCGCACCACCCCGCGATGTTTTTCAGAAACCTATCCTACATTGCCACTGCATGTTCCCTGACATCCCCATGCTGACCACCCCGCGGTGCTTTTCTCCATCCTACATTGCCACTCACTGCCTATCCTAATTCAGACCCTCCGATTCACACCTCCCCGTGATGTTTTTCTCACTCCTACTAGTGAATGTAATTTAACATACACCCATACAATGCGCACCACCCCGCGATGTTTTTCAGAAACCTATCCTACATTGCCACTGCATGTTCCCTGACATCCCCATGCTGACCACCCCGCGGTGCTTTTCTCCATCCTACATTGCCACTCACTGCCTATCCTAATTCAGACCCTCCGATTCACACCACCCCGTGATGTTTTTCTCACTCCTACTAGTGAATGTAATGTAACACTCACCCATACAATGCGCACCACCCCGTGATGTTTTTCTCACTCCTACTAGTGAATGTAATGTAACACACACGAATACAATGTGCACCACCCCGCGATGTTTTTCAGAGACCTATCCTACATTGCCACTGCATGTTCCCTGACCTCCCCATGCTGACCACACCGCGGGGCTTTTCTCCATCCTACATTGCCACTCACTGCCTATCCTAATTCAGAACCTCCGATTCACACCACCCCGTGATGTTTTTCTCACTCCTACTAGTGAATGTAATGTAACACAGACCACACATTGCGCACCACCCCGTGATGTTTTTCTCACTCCTACTAGTGAATGTAATGTAACACACACCCATACAATGCGCACCACCCCGCGATGTTTTTCAGAAACCTATCCTACATTGCCACTGCATGTTCCCTGACCTCCCCATGCTGACCACCCCGCGGTGCTTTTCTCCATCCTACATTGCCACTCACTGCCTATCCTAATTCAGACCCTCCGATTCACACCACCCCGTGATTTTTTTCTCACTCCTACTAGTGAATGTAATGTAACACACACCCATACAATGCGCACTACCCCTGATTTTTTTCTCACTCCTACTAGTGAATGTAATGTAACACACACCCATACAATGCGCACCACCCCATGATGTTTTTCTCACTCCTACTAGTGAATGTAATGTAACACACACCCATACAAGGCGCACCAAACCGTGATGTTTTTCTCACTCCTACTAGTGAATGTAATGTAACACACACCCATACAATGCGCACCACCCCGCGATGTTTTTCAGAAACCTATCCTACATTGCCACTGCATGTTCCCTGACCTCCCCATGCTGACCAGCCCGCGGTGCTTTTCTCCATCCTACATTGCCACTCACTGCCTATCCTAATTCAGACCCTCCGATTCACACCACCCCGTGATGTTTTTCTCACGCCTACTAGTGAATGTAATGTAACACACACCCATACAATGCACACCACCCCGTGATGTTTTTCTCACTCCTATTAGTGAATGTAATGTAACACACACCATTACAATGCGCACCACCCCGTGATGTTTTTCTCACTCCTACTAGTGAATGTAATGTAACACACACCATTACAATGCACACGACCCCGCGATGTTTTTCAGAAACCTATCCTACATTGCCACTGCATGTTCTCTGTCCTCCCCATGCTGACCACCCCTCAGTGCTTTTCTCCATCCTACATTGCCACTCACTGCCTATCCTAATTCAGACCCTCCGATTCACACCACCCCGTGATGTTTTTCTCACTCCTACTAGTGAATGTAATTTAACACACACCCATACAATGCGCAACACCCCGCGATGTTTTTCAGAAACCTATCCTACATTGCCACTGCATGTTCCCTGACCTCCCCATGCTGACCACCCCACGGTACTTTTCTCCATCCTATATTGCCACTCACTGCATATCCTAATTCAGAACCTCCGATTCACACCACCCCGTGATGTTTTTCTCACTCCTACTAATGAATGTAATGTAACACACACCCATACAATGCGCACCACACTGTGATGTTTTTCTCACTCCTACTAGTGAATGTAATGTAACACACACCCATACAATGCGCACCACCCCGCGATGTTTTTCAGAAACCTATCCTACATTGCCACTGCATGTTCCCTGACCTCCCAATGCTGACCACCCCGCGGTGCTTTTCTCCATCCTACATTGCCACTCACTGCCTATCTTAATTCAGACCCTCCGATTCACACCACCCCTTGATGTTTTTCTCACTCCTACTAGTGAATGTAATGTAACACACACCCATACAATGCGCACCACCCCGCGATGTTTTTCAGAAACCTATCCTACATTGCCACTGCATTTTCCCTGACCTCACCATGCTGACCACCACGCGGTGCTTTTCTCCATCCTACATTGCCACTCACTGCCTATCCTAATTCAGACCCTCCGATTCAAACCACCCCGTGATGTTTTTCTCACTCCTACTAGTGAATGTAATGTAACACACACCCATACAATGCGCACCACCCCGTGATGATTTTCTCACTCCGAGTAGTGAATGTAAAGTAACACACACCCATACAATGCGCACCACCCAGTGATGTTTTTCTCACTTCTACTAGTGAATGTAATGTAACACACACCCATACAATGCACACCACCCCGCGATGTTTTTCAGAAACCTATCCTACATTGCCACTGCATGTTCCCTGACCTCCCCATGCTGACCACCCCGTGGTGATTTTATCCATCCTACATTGCCACTCACTGCCTATCCTAATTCAGACCCTCCGATTCACACCACCCCGTGATGTTTTTCTCACTCCTACTAGTGAATGTAATGTGACACACACCCATACAATGCGCACCACCCCGTGATGTTTTTCTCACTCCTACTAGTGAATGTAATGTAACACACACCCATACAATGCGCACCACCCCGCGATGTTTTTCACAAAACTATCCTACATTGCCACTGCTTGTTCCCTGACCTCCCCATGCTGACCACCCCGCGGTGCTTTTCTCCATCCTACATTGCCACTCACTGCCTATCCTAATTCAGACCCTCCGATTCACACCACCCCGTGATGTTTTTCTCACTCCTACTAGTGAATGTAATGTAACACACACCCATACAATGCGCACCACCCCGTGATGTTTTTCTCACTCCTACTAGTGAATGTAATGTAACACACACCCATACAATGCGCACCACCCCGCGATGTTTTTCAGAAACCTATCCTACATTGCCACTGCATGTTCCCTGACCTCCTCATGCTGACCACCCCGCGGTGCCTTTCGCCATCCTACATTGCCACTCACTGCCTATCCTAATTCAGACCATCCGATTAACACCACCCCGCCATGTTTTTCTCATCCTACTAGTGAATGTAATTTAACACACACCCATACAATGCGCACCACCACGCGATGTTTTTCAGAAACCTATCCTACATGGCCACTGCATGTTCCCTGACCTCCCCATGCTGAGCACCCTGCGGTGCTTTTCTCCATCCTACATTGCCACTCACTGCCTATCCTAATTCAGACCCTCCGATTCACAACACCCCGTGTTGTTTTTCTCACTCCTACTAGTGAATGTAATGTAACACACACCAATACAATGCGCACCACTCCGTGATGTTTTTCTCACTCCTACTAGTGAATGTAATGAAACACACACCCATACAATGCGCACCACCCCGTGATGTTTTTCTCACTCCTACAAGTGAATGTAATGTAACACACACCCATACAATGCGCACCACCCCGCGATGTTTTTCACAAACCTATCCTACATTGCCACTGCATGTTCCCTGACCTCCCCATGCTGACCAGCCCGCGGTGCTTTTCTCAATCCTACATTGCCACTCACTGCCTATCCTAATTCAGACCCTCCGATTCACACCACCCCGTGATGTTTTTCTCATTCCTACTAGTGAATGTAATGTAACACACACCCATACAATGCACACCACCCCGTGATGTTTTTCTCACTCCTACTAGTGAGTGTAATGTAACACACACCATTAAAATGCGCACCATCCCGTGATGTTTTTCTCACTCCTACTTGTGAATGTAATGTAACACACACCCATACAATGCACACGACCCCGCGATGTTTTTCAGAAACCTATCCTACATTGCCACTGCATGTTCTCTGTCCTGCCCATGCTGACCACCCCTCAGTGCTTTTCTCCATCCTACATTGCCACTCACTGATTATCCTAATTCAGACCCTCCGATTCACACCACCCCGTGATGTTTTTCTCACTCCTACTAGTGAATGTAATGTAACACACACCCATACAATGCGCACCACCCCGTGATGTTTTTCTCACTCCTACTAGGGAATGTAATGTAACACACACCCATACAATGCGCACCACCCCGTGATTTTTTTCTCACTCCTACTAGTGAATGTAATGTAACACACACCCATACAATGCGCACCACCCCATGATGTTTTTCTCACTCCTACTAGTGAATGTAATGTAACACACACCCATACAAGGCGCACCAAACCGTGATGTTTTTCTCACTCCTACTAGTGAATGTAATGTAACACACACCCATACAATGCGCACCACCCCGCGATGTTTTTCAGAAACCTATCCTACATTGCCACTGCATGTTCCCTAACCTCCCCATGCTGACCAGCCCGCGGTGCTTTTCTCCATCCTACATTGCCACTCACTGCCTATCCTAATTCAGACCCTCTGATTCACACCACCCCGTGATGTTTTTCTCACTCCTACTAGTGAATGTAATGTAACACACACCCATACAATGCACACCACCCCGTGATGTTTTTCTCACTCCTACTAGTGAATGTAATGTAACACACACCATTACAATGCGCACCACCCCGTGATGTTTTTCTCACTCCTACTAGTGAATGTAATGTAACACACACCCATACAATGCACACGACCCCGCGATGTTTTTCAGAAATCTATCCTACATTGCCACTGCATGTTCTCTGTCCTCCCCATGCTGACCACCCCTCAGTGCTTTTCTCCATCCTACATTGCCACTCACTGCCTATCCTAATTCAGACCCTCCGATTCACACCACCCCGTGATGTTTTTCTCACTCCTACTAGTGAATGTAATTTAACATACACCCATACAATGCGCACCACCCCGCGATGTTTTTCAGAAACCTATCCTACATTGCCACTGCATGTTCCCTGACATCCCCATGCTGACCACCCCGCGGTGCTTTTCTCCATCCTACATTGCCACTCACTGCCTATCCTAATTCAGACCCTCCGATTCACACCACCCCGTGATGTTTTTCTCACTCCTACTAGTGAATGTAATGTAACACTCACCCATACGATGCGCACCACCCCGTGATGTTTTTCTCACTCCTACTAGTGAATGTAATGTAACACACACGCATACAATGTGCACCACCCCGCGATGTTTTTCAGAGACCTATCCTACATTGCCACTGCATGTTCCCTGATCTCCCCATGCTGACCACACCGCGATGCTTTTCTCCATCCTACATTGCCACTCACTGCCTATCCTAATTCAGAACCTCCGATTCACACCACCCCGTGATGTTTTTCTCACTCCTACTAGTGAATGTAATGTAACACAGACCACACATTGCGCACCACCCCGTGATGTTTTTCTCACTCCTACTAGTGAATGTAATGTAACACACACCCATACAATGCGCACCACCCCGCGATGTTTTTCAGAAACCTATCCTACATTGCCACTGCATGTTCCCTGACCTCCCCATGCTGACCACCCCGCGGTGCTTTTCTCCATCCTACATTGCCACTCACTGCCTATCCTAATTCAGACCCTCCGATTCACACCACCCCGTGATGTTTTTCTCACTCCTACTAGTGAATGTAATGTAACACACACCCATACAATGCGCACCACCCCGTGATTTTTTTCTCACTCCTACTAGTGAATGTAATGTAACACACACCCATACAATGCGCACCACCCCGTGATTTTTTTCTCACTCCTACTAGTGAATGTAATGTAACACACACCCATACAATGCGCACCACCCCATGATGTTTTTCTCACTCCTACTAGTGAATGTAATGTAACACACACCCATACAAGGCGCACCAAACCGTGATGTTTTTCTCACTCCTACTAGTGAATGTAATGTAACACACACCCATACAATGCGCACCACCCCGCGATGTTTTTCAGAAACCTATCCTACATTGCCACTGCATGTTCCCTGACCTCCCCATGCTGACCAGCCCGCGGTGCTTTTCTCCATCCTACATTGCCACTCACTGCCTATCCTAATTCAGACCCTCCGATTCACACCACCCCGTGATGTTTTTCTCACGCCTACTAGTGAATGTAATGTAACACACACCCATACAATGCACACCACCCCGTGATGTTTTTCTCACTCCTATTAGTGAATGTAATGTAACACACACCATTACAATGCGCACCACCCCGTGATGTTTTTCTCACTCCTACTAGTGAATGTAATGTAACACACACCATTACAATGCACACGACCCCGCGATGTTTTTCAGAAACCTATCCTACATTGCCACTGCATGTTCTCTGTCCTCCCCATGCTGACCACCCCTCAGTGCTTTTCTCCATCCTACATTGCCACTCACTGCCTATCCTAATTCAGACCCTCCGATTCACACCACCCCGTGATGTTTTTCTCACTCCTACTAGTGAATGTAATTTAACACACACCCATACAATGCGCACCACCCCGCGATGTTTTTCAGAAACCTATCCTACATTGCCACTGCATGTTCCCTGACATCCCCATGCCGACCACCCCGCGGTGCTTTTCTCCATCCTACATTGCCACTCACTGCCTATCCAAATTCAGACCCTCCGATTCACACCACCCCGTGATGTTTTTCTCACTCCTACTAGTGAATGTAATGTAACACTCACCCATACAATGCGCACCACCCCGTGATGTTTTTCTCACTCCTACTAGTGAATGTAATGTAACACACACGCATACAATGCGCACCACACCGCGATGTTTTTCAGAGACCTATCCTACATTGCCACTGCATGTTCCCTGACCTCCCCATGCTGACCACCCCGCGGTACTTTTCTCCATCCTATATTGCCACTCACTGCATATCCTAATTCAGAACCTCCGATTCACACCACCCCGTGATGTTTTTCTCACTCCTACTAGTGAATGTAATGTAACACACACCCATACAATGCGCACCACCCCGTGATGTTTTTCTCACTCCTACTAGTGAATGTAATGTAACACACACGCATACAATGTGCACCACCCCGCGATGTTTTTCAGAGACCTATCCTACATTGCCACTGCATGTTCCCTGACCTCCCCATGCTGACCACCCCGCGGTACTTTTCTCCATTCTATATTGCCACTCACTGCATATCTTAATTCAGAACCTCGGATTCACACCACCCCGTGATGTTTTTCTCACTCCTACTAGTGAATGTAATGTAACACACACCCATACAATGCGCACCACACTGTGAAGTTTTTCTCACTCCTACTAGTGAATGTAATGTAACACACACCCATACAATGCGCACCACCCCGCGATGTTTTTCAGAAACCTATCCTACATTGCCACTGCATGTTCCCTGACCTCCCCATGCTGACCACCCCGCGGTGCTTTTCTATATCCTACATTGCCACTCACTGCCTATCTTAATTCAGACCCTCCGATTCACACCACCCCGTGATGTTTTTCTCACTCCTACTAGTGAATGTAATGTAACACACACCCATACAATGCGCACCACCCCGCGATGTTTTTCAGAAACCTATCCTACATTGCCACTGCATTTTCCCTGACCTCCCCATGCTGACCACCACGCGGTGCTTTTCTCCATCCTACATTGCCACTCACTGCCTATCCTAATTCAGACCCTCCTATTCACACCACCCCGTGATGTTTTTCTCACTCCTACTAGTGAATGTAATGTAACACACACCCATACAATGCGCACCACCCCGTGATGATTTTCTCACTCCGAGTAGTGAATGTAAAGTAACACACACCCATACAATGCGCACCACCCAGTGATGTTTTTCTCACTCCTACTAGTGAATGTAATGTAACACACACCCATACAATGCACACCACCCCGCGATGTTTTTCAGAAACCTATCCTACATTGCCACTGCATGTTCCCTGACCTCCCCATGTTGACCACCCCGTGGTGATTTTATCCATCCTACATTGCCACTCACTGCCTATCCTAATTCAGACCCTCCGATTCACACCACCCCGTGATGTTTTTCTCACTCCTACTAGTGAATGTAATGTGACACACACCCATACAATGCGCACCACCCCGTGATGTTTTTCTCACTCCTACTAGTGAATGTAATGTAACACACACCCATACAATGCGCACCACCCCGCGATGTTTTTCACAAACCTATCCTACATTGCCAATGCTTGTTCCCTGACCTCCCCATGCTGACCACCCGCGGTGCTTTTCTCCATCCTACATTGCCACTCACTGCCTATCCTACTTCAGACCCTCCGATTCACACCACCCCGTGATGTTTTTCTCAATCCTACTAGTGAATGTAATGTAACACACACCCATACAATGCTCACCACCACGCGATGTTTTTCAGAAACCTATCCTACATTGCCACTGCATGTTCCCTGACCTCCTCATGCTGACCACCCCGCGGTGCCTTTCGCCATCCTACATTGCCACTCACTGCCTATCCTAATTCAGACCCTCCGATTCACACCACCCCGTGATGTTTTTCTCACTCCTACTAGTGAATGTAATGTAACACACACCCATACAATGCGCACCACCCCGTGATGTTTTTCGCACTCCTACTAGTGAATGTAATGTAACACACACCCATACAATGCGCACCACCCCGCGATGTTTTTCAGAAACCTATCCTACATTGCCACTGCATTTTCCCTGACCTCCCCATGCTGAGCACCCCGCGGTGCTTTTCTCCATCCTACATTGCCACTCACTGCCTATCCTAATTCAGACCCTCCGATTCACAACACCCCGTGTTGTTTTTCTCACTCCTACTAGTGAATGTAATGTAACAGACACCAATACAATGCGCACCACTCCGTGATGTTTTTCTCACTCCTACTAGTGAATGTAATGTAACACACACCCATACAATGCGCACCACCCCGTGATGTTTTTCTCACTCCTACAAGTGAATGTAATGTAACACACACCCATACAATGCGCACCACCCCGCGATGTTTTTCAGAAACCTATCCTACATTGCCACTGCATGTTCCCTGACCTCCCCATGCTGACCAGCCCGCGGTGCTTTTCTCCATCCTACATTGCCACTCACTGCCTATCCTAATTCAGACCCTCCGATTCACACCACCCCGTGATGTTTTTCTCATTCCTACTAGTGAATGTAATGTAACACACACCCATACAATGCACACCACCCCGTGATGTTTTTCTCACTCCTACTAGTGAATGTAATGTAACACACACCATTACAATGCGCACCACCCCGTGATGTTTTTCTCACTCCTACTTGTGAATGTAATGTAACACACACCCATACAATGCACACGACCCCGCGATGTTTTTCAGAAACCTATCCTACATTGCCACTGCATGTTCTCTGTCCTGCCCATGCTGACCACCCCTCAGTGCTTTTCTCCATCCTACATTGCCACTCACTGCCTATCCTAATTCAGACCCTCCGATTCACACCACCCCGTGATGTTTTTCTCACTCCTACTAGTGAATGTAATTTAACACACTCCCATACAATGCGCACCACCCCGCGATGTTTTTCAGAAACCTACCCTACATTGCCACTGCATGTTCCCTGACCTCCCCATGCTGACCACCCCGCGGTGCTTTTCTCCATCCTACATTGCCACTCACTGCCTATCCTAATTCAGACACTCCGATTCCCACCACCCCGTGATGTTTTTCTCACTCCTACTAGTGAATGTAATGTAACACACACCCATACAATGCGCACCACCCCGTGATGTTTTTCTCACTCCTACTAGTGAATGTAATGTAACACACACCCATACAATGCGCACCACCCCGTGATTTTTTCTCACTCCTACTAGTGAATGTAATGTAACACACACGCATACAATGCGCACCACCCCGCGATGTTTTTCAGAGACCTATCCTACATTGCCACTGCATGTTCCCTGACCTCCCCATGCTGACCACCCCGCGGTACTTTTCTCCATCCTATATTGCCACTCACTGCCTATCCTAATTCAGACACTCCGATTCACACCACCCCGTGATGTTTTTCTCACTCCTACTAGTGAATGTAATGTAACACACACCCATACAATGCGCACCACCCCGTGATGTTTTTCTCACTCCTACTAGTGAATGTAATGTAACACACACCCATACAATGCGCACCACCCCGCGATGTTTTTCAGAAACCTATCCTACATTGCCACTGCATGTTCCCTGACCTCCCAATGCTGACCAGCCCACGGTGCTTTTCTCCATCCTACATTGCCACTCACTGCCTATCCTAATTCAGACCCTCCGATTCACACCACCCCGTGATGTTTTTCTCACTCCTACTAGTGAATGTAATGTAACACACACCCATACAATGCGCACCACCCCGTGATGTTTTTCTCACTCCTACTAGTGAATGTAATGTAACACACACCCATACAATGCACACGACCCCGCGATGTTTTTCAGAAACCTATCCTACATTGCCACGGCATGTTCTCTGTCCTCCCCATGCTGACCACCCCTCAGTGCTTTTCTCCATCCTACATTGCCACTCACTGCCTATCCTAATTCAGACCCTCCAATTCACACCACCCCGTGATGTTTTTCTCACTCCTACTAGTGAATGTAATGTAACACACACGCATACAATGCGCACCACCCCACGATGTTTTTCAGAAACCTATCCTACATTGCCACTGCATGTTCCCTGACCTCCGCATGCTGACCACTCCGCGGTACTTTTCTCCATCCTACATTGCCACTCACTGCCTATCCTAATTCAGAACCTCCGATTCACACCACCCCGTGATGTTTTTCTCACTCCTACTAGTGAATGTAATGTAACACAGACCCATACAATGCGCCCCACCCCGTGATGTTTTTCTCACTCCTACTAGTGAATGTAATGTAACACACACCCATACAATGCGCACCACCCCGCGATGTTTTTCAGAAACCTATCCTACATTGCCACTGCATGTTCCCTGACCTCCCCATGCTGACCACCCAGCGGTGCTTTTCTCCATCCTACATTGCCACTCACTGCCTATCCTAATTCAGACCCTCCGAGTCACACCACCCCGTGATGTTTTTCTCACTCCTACTAGTGAATGTAATGTAACACACACCCATACAATGCGCACCACCCCGTGATGTTTTTCTCACTCCTACTAGTGAATGTAATGTAACACACACCCACACAATGCGCACCAACCCGTGATGTTTTTCTCACTCCTACTAGTGAATGTAATGTAACACACACCCATACAATGCGCACCACCCCGTGATGTTTTTCTCACTCCTACTAGTGAATGTAATGTAACACACACCCATACAATGCGCACCACCCCGTGATGTTTTTCTCACTCCTACTAGTGAATGTAATGTAACACACACCCATACAATGCGCACCACCCCGTGATGTTTTTCTCACTCCTACTAGTGAATGTAATGTAACACACACCCATACAATGCACACGACCCCGCGATATTTTTCAGAAACCTATCCTACATTGCCACTGCATGTTCTCGGTCCTCCCCATGCTGACCACCCCTCAGTGCTTTTCTCCATCCTACATTGCCACTCACTGCGTATCCTAATTCAGACCCTCCGATTCACACCACCCCGTGATGTTTTTCTCACTCCTACTAGTGAATGTAATGTAACACACACCCATACAATGCGCACCACCCCGTGATTTTTTCTCACTCCTACTAGTGAATGTAATGTAACACACACGCATACAATGCGCACCACCCCGCGATGTTTTTCAGAGACCTATCCTACATTGCCACTGCATGTTCCCTGACCTCCCCATGCTGACCACCCCGCGGTACTTTTCTCCATCCTATATTGCCACTCACTGCCTATCCTAATTCAGACACTCCGATTCACACCACCCCGTGATGTTTTTCTCACTCCTACTAGTGAATGTAATGTAACACACACCCATACAATGCGCACCACCCCGTGATGTTTTTCTCACTCCTACTAGTGAATGTAATGTAACACACACCCATACAATGCGCACCACCCCGCGATGTTTTTCAGAAACCTATCCTACATTGCCACTGCATGTTCCCTGACCTCCCAATGCTGACCAGCCCACGGTGCTTTTCTCCATCCTACATTGCCACTCACTGCCTATCCTAATTCAGACCCTCCGATTCACACCACCCCGTGATGTTTTTCTCACTCCTACTAGTGAATGTAATGTAACACACACCCATACAATGCGCACCACCCCGTGATGTTTTTCTCACTCCTACTAGTGAATGTAATGTAACACACACCCATACAATGCACACGACCCCGCGATGTTTTTCAGAAACCTATCCTACATTGCCACTGCATGTTCCCTGACCTCCCCATGCTGACCACCCAGCGGTGCTTTTCTCCATCCTACATTGCCACTCACTGCCTATCCTAATTCAGACCCTCCGAGTCACACCACCCCGTGATGTTTTTCTCACTCCTACTAGTGAATGTAATGTAACACACACCCATACAATGCGCACCACCCCGTGATGTTTTTCTCACTCCTACTAGTGAATGTAATGTAACACACACCCACACAATGCGCACCACCCCGTGATGTTTTTCTCACTCCTACTAGTGAATGTAATGTAACACACACCCATACAATGCGCACCACCCCGTGATGTTTTTCTCACTCCTACTAGTGAATGTAATGTAACACACACCCATACAATGCGCACCACCCCGTGATGTTTTTCTCACTCCTACTAGTGAATGTAATGTAACACACACCCATACAATGCGCACCACCCCGTGATGTTTTTCTCACTCCTACTAGTGAATGTAATGTAACACACACCCATACAATGCACACGACCCCGCGATATTTTTCAGAAACCTATCCTACATTGCCACTGCATGTTCTCGGTCCTCCCCATGCTGACCACCCCTCAGTGCTTTTCTCCATCCTACATTGCCACTCACTGCGTATCCTAATTCAGACCCTCCGATTCACACCACCCCGTGATGTTTTTCTCACTCCTACTAGTGAATGTAATTTAACACACACCCATACAATGCGCACCACCCCGCGATGTTTTTCAGAAACCTATCCTACATTGCCACTGCATGTTCCCTGACCTCCCCATGCTGACCACCCCGCGGTGCTTTTCTCCATCCTACATTGCCACTCACTGCCTATCCTAATTCAGACACTCCGATTCACACCACCCCGTGATGTTTTTCTCACTCCTACTAGTGAATGTAATGTAACACACACCCATACAATGCGCACCACCCCGTGATGTTTTTCTTCCTCCTACTAGTGAATGTAATGTAACACACAGCCATACAATGCGCACCACCCCGTGATTTTTTTCTCACTCCTACTAGTGAATGTAATGTAACACACACGCATACAATGCGCACCACCCCGAGATGTTTTTCAGAGACCTATCCTACATTGCCACTGCATGTTCCCGGACCTCCCCATGCTGACCACCCCGCGGTACTTTTCTCCATCCTATATTGCCACTCACTCCCTATCCTAATTCAGACACTCCGATTCACACCACCCCGTGATGTTTTTCTCACTCCTACTAGTGAATGTATTGTAACACACACCCATACAATGCGCACCACCCCGTGATGTTTTTCTCACTCCTACTAGTGAATGTAATGTAACACACACCCATACAATGCGCACCACCCCGTGATGTTTTTCTCACTCCTACTAGTGAATGTAATGTAACACATACCCATAAAATGCGCACCACCCCGCGATGTTTTTCGAAACCTATCCTACATTGCCACTGCATGTTCCCTGACCTCCCCATGCTGACCATCCCGCGGTGCTTTTCTACATCCTACATTGCCACTCACTGCCTATCCTAATTGAGACCCTCCGATTCACACCACCCCGTGATGTTTTTCTCACTCCTACTAGTGAATGTAATATAACACACACCCATACAATGCGCACCACCCCGTGATGTTTTTCTCACTCCTACTCGTGAATGTAATGTAACACACACCCATAAAATGCGCACCACCCCGCGATGTTTTTCAGAAACCTATCCTACATTGCCACTGCATGTTCCCTGACCTCAACATGCTGACCACCCCGCGGTGCTTTTCTCCATCCTACATTGCCACTCACTGCCTATCCTAATTCAGACCTTCCGATTCACACCACCCCGCGATGTTTTTCTCATCCTACTAGTGAATGTAATTTAACACACACCCATACAATGCTCACCACCACGCGATGTTTTTCAGAAACCTATCCTACATTGCCACTGCATGTTCCCTGACCTCCCCATGCTGACCACCCCGCGGTGCTTTTCTCAATCCTACATTGCCACTCACTGCCTATCCTAATTCAGACCCTCCGATTCACACCACCCCGTGATGTTTTTCTCACTCCTAATACTGAATGTAATGTAACACACACCCATACAATGCGCACCACTCCGTGATGTTTTTCTCACTCCTACTAGTGAATGTAATGTAACACACACCCATACAATGCGCACCACCCCGTGATGTTTTTCTCACTCCTACTAGTGAATGTAATGTAACACACACCCATACAATGCGCACCACCCCGCGATGTTTTTCAGAAACCTATCCTACATTGCCACTGCATGTTCCCTGACCTCCCCATGCTGACCACCCCGCGGTGCTTTTCTCCATCCTACATTGCCACTCACTGCCTATCCTAATTCAGACCCTCCGATTCACACAACCCCGTGATGTTTTTCTCACTCCTACTAGTGAATGTAATGTAACACACACCCATACAATGCGCACCACTCCGTGATGTTTTTCTCACTCCTACTAGTGAATGTAATGTAACACACACGCATACAATGCGCACCACCCCGCGATGTTTTTCAGAAACCTATCCTACATTGCCACTGCATGTTCCCTGACCTCCGCATGCTGACCACTCCGCGGTACTTTTCTCCATCCTACATTGCCACTCACTGCCTATCCTAATTCAGAACCTCCGATTCACACCACCCCGTGATGTTTTTCTCACTCCTACTAGTGAATGTAATGTAACACAGACCCATACAATGCGCACCACCCCGTGATGTTTTTCTCACTCCTACTAGTGAATGTAATGTAACACACACCCATACAATGCGCACCACCCCGCGATGTTTTTCAGAAACCTATCCTACATTGCCACTGCATGTTCCCTGACCTCCCCATGCTGACCACCCAGCGGTGCTTTTCTCCATCCTACATTGCCACTCACTGCCTATCCTAATTCAGACCCTCCGAGTCACACCACCCCGTGATGTTTTTCTCACTCCTACTAGTGAATGTAATGTAACACACACCCATACAATGCGCACCACCCCGTGATGTTTTTCTCACTCCTACTAGTGAATGTAATGTAACACACACCCACACAATGCGCACCACCCCGTGATGTTTTTCTCACTCCTACTAGTGAATGTAATGTAACACACACCCATACAATGCGCACCACCCCGTGATGTTTTTCTCACTCCTACTAGTGAATGTAATGTAACACACACCCATACAATGCGCACCACCCCGTGATGTTTTTCTCACTCCTACTATTGAATGTAATGTAACACACACCCATACAATGCGCACCACCCCGTGATGTTTTTCTCACTCCTACTAGTGAATGTAATGTAACACACACCCATACAATGCGCACCACCCCGCGATGTTTTTCAGAAACCTATCCTACATTGCCACTGCATGTTCCCTGACCTCCCAATGCTGACCAGCCCGCGGTGCTTTTCTCCATCCTACATTGCCACTCACTGCCTATCCTAATTCAGACCCTCTGATTCACACCACCGCGTGATGTTTTTCTCACTACTACTAGTGAATGTAATGTAACACACACCCATACAATGCGCACCACCCCGTGATGATTTTTTCACTCCGAATAGTGAATGTAATGTAACACACACCCATACAATGCGCACCACCCCGTGATGTTTTTCTCACTCCTACTAGTGAATGTAATGTAACACACACCCATACAATGCACACGACCCCGCGATATTTTTCAGAAACCTATCCTACATTGCCACTGCATGTTCTCGGTCCTCCCCATGCTGACCACCCCTCAGTGCTTTTCTCCATCCTACATTGCCACTCACTGCGTATCCTAATTCAGACCCTCCGATTCACACCACACCGTGATGTTTTTCTCACTCCTACTAGTGAATGTAATTTAACACACACCCATACAATGCGTACCACCCCGTGTTGTTTTTCTCACTGGTACTAGTGAATGTAGTGTAACACACACCCATACAATGCGCACCACCCCGTGATGTTTTTCTCACTCCTACTAGTGAATGTAATGTAACACACACCCATACAATGCGCACCACCCCGCGATGTTTTTCAGAAACCTATCCTACATTGCCACTGCATTTTCCCTGACCTCCCCATGCTGACCACCACGCGGTGCTTTTCTCCATCCTACATTGCCACTCACTGCCTATCCTAATTCAGACCCTCCGATTCACACCACCCCGTGATGTTTTTCTCACTCCTACTAGTGAATGTAATGTAACACACACCCATACAATGCGCACCACCCCGTGATGATTTTCTCACTCCGAGTAGTGAATGTAAAGTAACACACACCCATACAATGCGCACCACCCAGTGATGTTTTTCTCACTCCTACTAGTGAATGTAATGTAACACACACCCATACAATGCACACCACCCCGCGATGTTTTTCAGAAACCTATCCTACATTGCCACTGCATGTTCCCTGACCTCCCCATGCTGACCACCCCGCGGTGATTTTATCCATCCTACATTGCCACTCACTGCCTATCCTAATTCAGACCCTCCGATTCACACCACCCCGTGATGTTTTTCTCACTCCTACTAGTGAATGTAATGTGACACACACCCATACAATGCGCACCACCCCGTGATGTTTTTCTCACTCCTACTAGTGAATGTAATGTAACACACACCCATACAATGCGCACCACCCCGCGATGTTTTTCACAAACCTATCCTACATTGCCACGGCTTGTTCCCTGACCTCCCCATGCTGACCACCCCGCGGTGCTTTTCTCCATCCTACATTGCCACTCACTGCCTATCCTAATTCAGACCCTCCGATTCACACCACCCCGTGATGTTTTTCTCACTCCTACTAGTGAATGTAATGTAACACACACCCATACAATGCGCACCACCCCGTGATGTTTTTCTCACTCCTACTAGTGAATGTAATGTAACACACACCCATACAATGCGCACCACCCCGCGATGTTTTTCAGAAACCTATCCTACATTGCCACTGCATGTTCCCTGACCTCCTCATGCTGACCACCCCGCGGTGCCTTTCGCCATCCTACATTGCCACTCACTGCCTATCCTAATTCAGACCATCCGATTAACACCACCCCGCCATGTTTTTCTCATCCTACTAGTGAATGTAATTTAACACACACCCATACAATGCGCACCACCACGCGATGTTTTTCAGAAACCTATCCTACATTGCCACTGCATGTTCCCTGACCTCCCCATGCTGAGCACCCCGCGGTGCTTTTCTCCATCCTACATTGCCACTCACTGCCTATCCTAATTCAGACCCTCCGATTCAAAACACCCCGTGTTGTTTTTCTCACTCCTACTAGTGAATGTAATGTAACACACACCAATACAATGCGCACCACTCCGTGATGTTTTTCTCACTCCTACTAGTGAATGTAATGTAACACACACCCATACAATGCGCACCACCCCGTGATGTTTTTCTCACTCCTACAAGTGAATGTAATGTAACACACACCCATACAATGCGCACCACCCCGCGATGTTTTTCAGACCTATCCTACATTGCCACTGCATGTTCCCGGACCTCCCCATGCTGACCAGCCCGCGGTGCTTTTCTCCATCCTACATTGCCACTCACTGCCTATCCTAATTCAGACCCTCCGATTCACACCACCCCGTGATGTTTTTCTCATTCCTACTAGTGAATGTAATGTAACACACACCCATACAATGCACACCACCCCGTGATGTTTTTCTCACTCCTACTAGTGAGTGTAATGTAACACACACCATTACAATGCGCACCACCCCGTGATGTTTTTCTCACTCCTACTTGTGAATGTAATGTAACACACACCCGTACAATGCACACGACCCCGCGATGTTTTTCAGAAACCTATCCTACATTGCCACTGCATGTTCTCTGTCCTGCCCATGCTGACCACCCCTCAGTGCTTTTCTCCATCCGACATTGCCACTCACTGCCTATCCTAATTCAGACCCTCCGATTCACACCACCCTGTGATGTTTTTCTCACTCCTACTAGTGAATGTAATTTAACACACACCCATACAATGCGCACCACCCCGCGATGTTTTTCAGAAACCTATCCTGCATTGCCACTGCATGTTCCCTGACCTCCCCATGCTGACCACCCCGCGGTGCTTTTCTCCATCCTACATTGCCACTCACTGCCTATCCTAATTCAGACACTCCGATTCACACCACCCCGTGATGTTTTTCTCACTCCTACTAGTGAATGTAATGTAACACACACCCATACAATGCGCACCACCCCGTGATGTTTTTCTTCCTCCTACTAGTGAATGTAATGTAACACACAGCCATACAATGCGCACCACCCCGTGATTTTTTTCTCACTCCTACTAGTGAATGTAATGTAACACACACGCATACAATGCGCACCACCCCGCGATGTTTTTCAGAGACCTATCCTACATTGCCACTGCATGTTCCCTGACCTCCCCATGCTGACCACCCCGCGGTACTTTTCTCCATCCTATATTGCCACTCACTGCCTATCCTAATTCAGACACTCCGATTCACACCACCCCGTGATGTTTTTCTCACTCCTACTAGTGAATGTAATGTAACACACACCCATACAATGCGCACCACCCCGTGATGTTTTTCTCACTCCTACTAGTGAATGTAATGTAACACACACCCATACAATGCGCACCACCCCGTGATGTTTTTCTCACTCCTACTAGTGAATGTAATGTAACACACACCCATACAATGCGCACCACCCCGCGATGTTTTTCAGAAACCTATCCTACATTGCCACTGCATGTTCCCTGACCTCCCCATGCTGACCACCCCGCGGTGCTTTTCTGCATCCTACATTGCCACTCACTGCCTATCCTAATTCAAACCTTCCGATTCACACCACCCCGTGATGTTTTTCTCACTCCTACTAGTGAATGTAATGTAACACACACCCATACAATGCGCACCACCCTGTGATGTTTTTCTCACTCCTACTAGTGAATGTAATGTAACACACACCCATACAATGCGCACCACCCCGTGATGTTTTTCTCACTCCTACTAGTGAATGTAATGTAACACACACGCATACAATGCGCACCACCCCGCGATGTTTTTCAGAAACCTATCCTATATTGCCACTGCATGTTCCCTGACCTCCGCATGCTGACCACCCTGCGGTACTTTTCTCCATCCTACATTGCCACTCACTGCCTATCCTATTTCAGAACCTCCGATTCACACCGCCCCGTGATGTTTTTCTCACTCCTACTAGTGAATGTAATGTAACACAGACCCATACAATGCGCACCACCCCGTGATGTTTTTCTCACTCCTACTAGTGAATGTAATGTAACACACACCCATACAATGCGCACCACCCCGCGATGTTTTTCAGAAACCTATCCTACATTGCCACTGCATGTTCCCTGACCTCCCCATGCTGACCACCCCTCGGTGCTTTTCTCCATCCTACATTGCCACTCACTGCCTATCCTAATTCAGACCCTCCGAATCACACCACTCCGTGATGTTTTTCTCACTCCTACTAGTGAATGTAATGTAACACACACCCATACAATGCGCACCACCCCGTGATGTTTTTCTCACTCCTACTAGTGAATGTAATGTAACACACACCCATACAATGCGCACCACCCCGCGATGTTTTTCAGAAACCTATCCTACATTGCCACTGCATTTTCCCTGACCTCCCCATGCTGACCACCCCGCGGTGCTTTTCTCCATCCTACATTGCCACTCACTGCCTATCTTAATTCAGACCCTCCGATTCACACCACCCCGTGATGTTTTTCACACTCCTACTAGTGAATGTAATGTAACACATACCCATACAATGCGCACCACCCCGCGATGTTTTTCTCAGTCCTACTAGTGAATGTAATGTAACACACACCCATACAATGCGCACCACCCCGTGATGTTTTTCTCACTCCTACTAGTGAATGTAATGTAACACATACCCATACAATGCGCACCACCCCGCGATGTTTTTCGAAACCTATCCTACATTGCCACTGCATGTTCCCTGACCTCCCCATGCTGACCATCCCGCGGTGCTTTTCTACATCCTACATTGCCACTCACTGCCTATCCTAATTCAGACCCTCCAATTCACACCACCCCGTGATGTTTTTCTCACTCCTACTAGTGAATGTAATATAACACACACCCATACAATGCGCACCACCGCGTGATGTTTTTCTCACTCCTACTCGTGAATGTAATGTAACACACACCCATACAATGCGCACAACCCCGCGATGTTTTTCAGAAACCTATTCTACATTGCCACTGCATGTTCCCTGACCTCCCCATGCTGACCACCCCGCGGTGCTTTTCTCTATCCTACATTGCCACTCACTGCCTATCCTAATTCAGACCCTCCGATTCACACCACCCCGTGATGTTTTTCTCACTGCTACTAGTGAATGTAATGTAACACAAACCCATACAATGCGCACCACCCCGCGATGTTTTTCGAAACCTATCCTACATTGCCATTGCATGTTCCCTGACCTCCCCATGCTGACCACCCCGCGGTGCTTTTCTACATCCTACATTGCCACTCACTGCCTATCCTAATTCAGACCCTCCGATTCACACCACCCCGTGATGTTTTTCTCACTCCTACTAGTGAATGTAATATAACACACACCCATACATTGCGCACCACCCCGTGATGTTTTTCTCACTCCTACTCGTGAATGTAATGTAACACACACCCATACAATGCGCACCACCCCGCGATGTTTTTCTCATCCTACTAGTGAATGTAATTTAACACACACCCATAAAATGCTCACCACCACGCGATGTTTTTCAGAAACCTATCCTACATTGCCACTGCATGTTCCCTGACCTCCCCATGCTGACCACCCCGCGGTGCTTTTCTCCATCCTACATTGCCAATCACTGCCTATCCTAATTCAGACCCTCCGATTCACACAACCCCGTGATGTTTTTCTCACTCCTACTAGTGAATGTAATGTAACACACACCCATACAATGCACACCACCCCGCGATGTTTTTCAGAAACCTATCCAACATTGCCACTGCATGTTCCCTGACCTCCCCATGCTGACCACCCCGCGGTGATTTTATCCATCCTACATTGCCACTCACTGCCTATCCTTATTCAGACCCTCCGATTCACACCACCCCGTGATGTTTTTCGCACTCCTACTAGTGAATGTAATGTGACACACACCCATACAATGCGCACCACCCCGTTATGTTTTTCTCACTCCTACTAGTGAATGTAATGTAACACACACCCATACAATGCGCACCACCCCGCGATGTTTTTCACAAACCTATCCTACATTGCCACGGCTTGTTCCCTGACCTCCCCATGCTGACCACCCCGCGGTGCTTTTCTCCATCCTACATTGCCACTCACTGCCTATCCTAATTCAGACCCTCCGATTCACACCACCCCGTGATGTTTTTCTCACTCCTACTAGTGAATGTAATGTAACACACACCCATACAATGCGCACCACCCCGTGATGTTTTTCTCACTCCTACTAGTGAATGTAATGTAACACACACCCATACAATGCGCAATACCCCGCGATGTTTTTCAGAAACCTATCCTACATTGCCACTGCATGTTCCCTGACCTCCTCATGCTGACCACCCCGCGGTGCCTTTCGCCATCCTACATTGCCACTCACTGCCTATCCTAATTCAGACCATCCGATTAACACCACCCCGCCATGTTTTTCTCATCCTACTAGTGAATGTAATTTAACACACACCCATACAATGCGCACCACCACGCGATGTTTTTCAGAAACCTATCCTACATTGCCACTGCATGTTCCCTGACCTCCCCATGCTGAGCACCCCGCGGTGCTTTTCTCCATCCTACATTGCCACTCACTGCCTATCCTAATTCAGACCCTCCGATTCACAACACCCCGTGTTGTTTTTCTCACTCCTACTAGTGAATGTAATGTAACACACACCAATACAATGCGCACCACTCCGTGATGTTTTTCTCACTCCTACTAGTGAATGTAATGTAACACACACCCATACAATGCGCACCACCCCGTGATGTTTTTCTCACTCCTACAAGTGAATGTAATGTAATACACACCCATACAATGCGCACCACCCCGCGATGTTTTTCAGAAACCTATCCTACATTGCCACTGCATGTTCCCTGACCTCCCCATGCTGACCAGCCCGCGGTGCTTTTCTCCATCCTACATTGCCACTCACTGCCTATCCTAATTCAGACCGTCCGATTCAAACAACCCCGTGATGTTTTTCTCATTCCTACTAGTGAATGTAATGTAACACACACCCATACAATGCACACCACCCCGTGATGTTTTTCTCACTCTACTAGTGAGTGTAATGTAACACACACCATTACAATGCGCACCACCCCGTGATGTTTTTCTCACTCCTACTTGTGAACGTAATGTAACACACACCCATACAATGCACACGACCCCGCGATGTTTTTCAGAAACCTATCCTACATTGCCACTGCATGTTCTCTGTCCTGCCCATGCTGACCACCCCTCAGTGCTTTTCTCCATCCTACATTGCCACTCACTGCCTATCCTAATTCAGACCCTCCGATTCACACCACCCCGTGATGTTTTTCTCACTCCTACTAGTGAATGTAATTTAACACACACCCATACAATGCGCACCACCCCGCGATGTTTTTCAGAAACCTATCCTACATTGCCACTGCATGTTCCCTGACCTCCCCATGCTGACCACCCCGCGGTGCTTTTCTCCATCCTACATTGCCACTCACTGCCTATCCTAATTCAGACACTCTGATTCACACCACCCCGTGAGGTTTTTCTCACTCCTACTAGTGAATGTAATGTAACACACACCCATACAATGCGCACCACCCCGTGATGTTTTTCTTACTCCTACTAGTGAATGTAATGTAACACACAGCCATACAATGCACACCACCCCGTGATTTTTTTCTCACTCCTACTAGTGAATGTAATGTAACACACACGCATACAATGCGCACCACCCCGCGAAGTTTTTCAGAGACCTATCCTACATTGCCACTGCATGTTCCCTGACCTCCCCATGCTGACCACCCCGCGGTACTTTTCTCCATCCTACATTGCCACTCACTGCCTATCCTAATTGAGACCCTCCGATTCACACCACCCCGTGATGTTTTTCTCACTCCTACTAGTGAATGTAATATAACACACACCCATACAATGCGCACCACCGCGTGATGTTTTTCTCACTCCTACTCGTGAATGTAATGTAACACACACCCATACAATGCGCACAACCCCACGATGTTTTTCAGAAACCTATCCTATATTGCCACTGCATGTTCCCTGACCTCCCCATGCTGACCACCCCGCGGTGCTTTTCTCTATCCTACATTGCCACTCACTGCCTATCCTAATTCAGACCCTCCGATTCACACCACCTCGTGATGTTTTTCTCACTGCTACTAGTGAATGTAATGTAACACAAACCCATACAATGCGCACCACCTCGCGATGTTTTTGGAAACCTATCCTACATTGCCACTGCATGTTCCCTGACCTCCCCATGCTGACCACCCCGCGGTGCTTTTCTACATCCTACATTGCCACTCACTGCCTATCCTAATTCAGACCCTCTGATTCACACCACCCCGTGATGTTTTTCTCACTCCTACTAGTGAATGTAATATAACACACACCCATACAATGCGCACCACACCGTGATGTTTTTCTCACTCCTACTCGTGAATGTAATGTAACACACACCCATACAATGCGCACCACCCCGCGATGTTTTTCAGAAACCTATCCTACATTGCCACTGCATGTTCCCTGACCTCAACATGCTGACCACCCCGCGGTGCTTTTCTCCATCCTACATTGCCACTCACTGCCTATCCTAATTCAGACCTTCCGATTCACACCACCCCGCGATGTTTTTCTCATCCTACTAGTGAATGTAATTTAACACACACCCATACAATGCTCACCACCACGCGATGTTTTTCAGAAACCTATCCTACATTGCCACTGCATGTTCCCTGACCTCCCCATGCTGACCACCCCGCGGTGATTTTCTCAATCCTACATTGCCACTCACTGCCTATCCTAATTCAGACCCTCCGATTCACACCACCCCGTGATGTTTTTCTCACTCCTACTAGTGAATGTAATGTAACACACACCCATACAATGCACACCACTCCGTGATGTTTTTCTCACTCCTACTAGTGAATGTAATGTAACACACACCCATACAATGCGCACCACCCCGTGATGTTTTTCTCACTCCTACTAGTGAATGTAATGTAACACACACCCATACAATGCGCACCACCCCGCGATGTTTTTCAGAAACCTATCCTACATTGCCACTGCATGTTCCCTGACCTCCCCATGCTGACCACCCCGCGGTGCTTTTCTGCATCCTACATTGCCACTCACTGCCTATCCTAATTCAAACCCTCCGATTCACACCACCCCGTGATGTTTTTCTCACTCCTACTAGTGAATGTAATGTAACACACACCCATACAATGCGCACCACCCTGTGATGTTTTTCTCACTCCTACTAGTGAATGTAATGTAACACACACCCATACAATGCGCACCACCCCGTGATGTTTTTCTCACTCCTACTAGTGAATGTAATGTAACACACACGCATACAATGCGCACCACCCCGCGATGTTTTTCAGAAACCTATCCTACATTGCCACTGCATGTTCCCTGACCTCCGCATGCTGACCACCCTGCGGTACTTTTCTCCATCCTACATTGCCACTCACTGCCTATCCTATTTCAGAACCTCCGATTCACACCACCCCGTGATGTTTTTCTCACTCCTACTAGTGAATGTAATGTAACACAGACCCATACAATGCGCACCACCCCGTGATGTTTTTCTCACTCCTACTAGTGAATGTAATGTAACACACACCCATACAATGCGCACCACCACGCGATGTTTTTCAGAAACCTATCCTACATTGCCACTGCATGATCCCTGACCTCCCCATGCTGACCACCCCTCGGTGCTTTTCTCCATCCTACATTGCCACTCACTGCCTATCCTAATTCAGACCCTCCGAATCACACCACTCCGTGATGTTTTTCTCACTCCTATTAGTGAATGTAATGTAACACACACCCATACAATGCGCACCACCACGCGATGTTTTTCAGAAACCTATCCTACATTGCCACTGCATGTTCCCTGACTTCCGCATGCTGACCACCCGGCGGTGCTTTTCTCTATCCTACATTGCCACTCACTGCCTATCCTAATTCAGACCCTCCGATTCACACCACCCCGTGATGTTTTTCTCACTGCTACTAGTGAATGTAATGTAACACACACCCATACAATGCGCACCACCCCGCGATGTTTTTCAGAAACCTATCCTACATTGCCACTGCATGTTCCCTGACCTCAACATGCTGACCACCCCGCGGTGCTTTTCTCCATCCTACATTGCCACTCACTGCCTATCCTAATTCAGACCCTCCGAATCACACCACCCCGTGATGTTTTTCTCACTCCTACTAGTGAATGTAATGTAACACACACCCATACAATGCGCACCACCCCGTGATGATTTTCTCACTCCTACTAGTGAATGTAATGTAACACACACCCATACAATGCGCACCACCCCGTGATGTTTTTCTCACTCCTACTAGTGAATGTAATGTAACACATACCCATACAATGCGCACCACCCCGCGATGTTTTTCGAAACCTATCCTACATTGCCACTGCATGTTCCCTGACCTCCCTATGCTGACCATCCCGCGGTGCTTTTCTACATCCTACATTGCCACTCACTGCCTATCCTAATTGAGACCCTCCAATTCACACCACCCCGTGATGTTTTTCTCACTCCTACTAGTGAATGTAATATAACACACACCCATACAATGCGCACCACCGCGTGATGTTTTTCTCACTCCTACTCGTGAATGTAATGTAACACACACCCATACAATGTGCACAACCCCGCGATGTTTTTCAGAAACCTATTCTACATTGCCACTGCATGTTCCCTGACCTCCCCATGCTGACCACCCCGCGGTGCTTTTCTCTATCCTACATTGCCACTCACTGCCTATCCTAATTCAGACCCTCCGATTCACACCATCCCGTGATGTTTTTCTCACTGCTACTAGTGAATGTAATGTAACACAAACCCATACAATGCGCACCACCCCGCGATGTTTTTCGAAACCTATCCTACATTGCCATTGCATGTTCCTTGACCTCCCCATGCTGACCACCCCGCGGTGCTTTTCTACATCCTACATTGCCACTCACTGCCTATCCTAATTCAGACCCTCCGATTCACACCACCCCGTGATGTTTTTCTCACTCCTACTAGTGAATGTAATATAACACACACCCATACAATGCGCACCACCCCGTGATGTTTTTCTCACTCCTACTCGTGAATGTAATGTAACACACACCCATACAATGCGCACCACCCCGCGATGTTTTTCAGAAACCTATCCTACATTGCCACTGCATGTTGCATGACCTCAACATGCTGACCACCCTGCGGTGCTTTTCTCCATCCTACATTGCCACTCACTGCCTATCCTAATTCAGACCTTCCGATTCACACCACCCCGCGATGTTTTTCTCATCCTACTAGTGAATGTAATTTAACACACACCCATACAATGCTCACCACCACGCGATGTTCTTCAGAAACCTATCCTACATTGCCACTGCATGTTCCCTGACCTCCCCATGCTGACCACCGCGCGGTGCTTTTCTCCATCCTACATTGCCACTCACTGCCTATCCTAATTCAGACCCTCCGATTCACACCACCCCGTGATGTTTTTCTCACTCCTACTAGTGAATGTAATGTAACACACACCCATACAATGCGCACCACTCCGTGATGTTTTTCTCACTCCTACTAGTGAATGTAATGTAACACACACCCATACAATGCGCACCACCCCGTGATGTTTTTCTCACTCCTACTAGTGAATGTAATGTAACACACACCCATACAATGCGCACCACCCCGTGATGTTTTTCTCACTCCTACTAGTGAATGTAATGTAACACACACCCATACAATGCGCACCACCCCGCGATGTTTTTCAGAAACCTATCCTACATTGCCACTGCATGTTCCCTGACCTCCCCATGCTGACCACACCGCGGTGCTTTTATCCATCCTACATTGCCACTCACTGCCTATCCTAATTCAGACCCTCCGATTCACACCACCCCGTGATGATTTTCTCACTCCTACTAGTGAATGTAATGTAACACAGACCCATACAATGCGCACCACCCCGTGATGTTTTTCTCACTCCTACTAGTGAATGTAATGTAACACACACCCATACAATGCGCACCACCCTGTGATGTTTTTCTCACTCCTACTAGTGAATGTAATGTAACACACACCCATACAATGCGCACCACCCCGTGATGTTTTTCTCACTCCTACTAGTGAATGTAATGTAACACACACGCATACAATGCGCACCACCCCGCGATGTTTTTCAGAAACCTATCCTACATTGCCACTGCATGTTCCCTGACCTCCGCATGCTGACCACCCTGCGGTACTTTTCTCCATCCTACATTGCCACTCACTGCCTATCCTATTTCAGAACCTCCGATTCACACCACCCCGTGATGATTTTCTCACTCCTACTAGTGAATGTAATGTAACACAGACCCATACAATGCGCACCACCCCGTGATGTTTTTCTCACTCCTACTAGTGAATGTAATTTAACACACACCCATACAATGCGCACCACCCCACGATGTTTTTCACAAACCTATCCTACATTGCCACTGCATGTTCCCTGACCTCCCCATGCTGACCACCCCTCGGTGCTTTTCTCCATCCTACATTGCCACTCACTGCCTATCCTAATTCAGGCCCTCCGAATCACACCACCCCGTGATGTTTTTCTCACTCCTACTAGTGAATGTAATGTAACACACACCCATACAATGCGCACCACCCCGTGATGTTTTTCTCACTCCTACTAGTGAATGTAATGTAACACACACCCATACAATGCGCACCACCCCGCGATGTTTTTCAGAAACCTATCCTACATTGCCACTGCATGTTCCCTGACCTCCTCATGCTGACCACCCCACGGTGCTTTTCTCCATCCTACATTGCCACTCACTGCCTATCTTAATTAAGACCCTCCGATTCACACCACCCCGTGATGTTTTTCACACTCCTACTAGTGAATGTAATGTAACACATACCCATACAATGCGCACCACCCCGTGATGTTTTTCTCAGTCAACTAGTGAATGTAATGTAACACACACCCATACAATGCGCACCACCCCGTGATGTTTTTCTCACTCCTACTAGTGAATGTAATGTAACACACACCCATACAATGCGCACCACCCCGCGATGTTTTTCAGAAACCTATCCTACATTGCCAGTGCATGATCCCTGAACTCCCAATGCTGACCAGCCCACGGTGCTTTTCTCTATCCTACATTGCCACTCACTGCCTATCCTAATTCAGACCCTCCGATTCACACCACCCCGTGATGTTTTTCTCACTCCTACTAGTGAATGTAATGTAACCCACATGCATACAATGCGCACCACCCCGCGATATTTCTCAGAAACCTATCCTACATTGCCACTGCATGTTCCCTGACCTCCGCATGCTGACCACTCCGCGGTACTTTTCTCCATCCTACATTGCCACTCACTGCCTATCCTAATTCAGAACCTCCGATTCACACCACCCCGTGATGTTTTTCTCACTCCTACTAGTGAATGTAATGTAACACAGACCCATACAATGCGCACCACCCCGTGATGTTTTTCTCACTCCTACTAGTGAATGTAATGTAACACACACCCATACAATGCGCACCACCCCGCGATGTTTTTCAGAAACCTATCCTACATTGCCACTGCATGTTCCCTGACCTCCCCATACTGACCACCCCGCGGTGCTTTTCTCCATCCCACATTGCCACTCACTGCCTATCCTAATTCAGACCCTCCGATTCACACCACCCCGTGATGTTTTTCTCACTCCTACTAGTGAATGTAATGTAACACACACCCATACAATGCGCACCACCCCGTGATGTTTTTCTCACTCCTACTAGTGAATGTAATGTAACACACACCCATACAATGCGCACCACCCCGTGATTTTTTTCTCATTCCTACTAGTGAATGTAATGTAACACACACCCGTACAATGCGCACCACCCCATGATGTTTTTCTCACTCCTACTAGTGAATGTAATGTAACACACACCCATACAATGCGCACCACCCCGTGATGTTTTTCTCACTCCTACTAGTGAATGTAATGTAACACACACCCATACAATGCGCACCACCCCGCGATGTTTTTCAGAAACCTATCCTACATTGCCACTGCATGTTCCCTGACCTCCCAATGCTGACCAGCCCGCGGTGCTTTTCTCCATCCTACATTGCCACTCACTGCCTATCCTAATTCAGACCCTCCGATTCACACCACCCCGTGATGTTTTTCTCACTCCTACTAGTGAATGTAATGTAACACACACCCATACAATGCGCACCACCCCGTGATGATTTTCTCACTCCGAATAGTGAATGTAATGTAACACACACCCATACAATGCGCACCACCCCGTGATGTTTTTCTCACTCCTACTAGTGAATGTAATGTAACACACACCCATACAATGCACACGACCCCGCGATGTTTTTCAGAAACGTATCCTACATTGCCACTGCATGTTCTCGGTCCTCCCCATGCTGACCACCCCTCAGTGCTTTTCTCCATCCTACATTGCCACTCACTGCCTATCCTAATTCAGACCCTCCGATTCACACCACCCCGTGATGTTTTTCTCACTCCTACTAGTGAATGTAATTTAACACACACCCGTACAATGCGCACCACCCCGTGTTGTTTTTCTCACTGGTACTAATGAATGTAGTGTAACAAACCCCATACAATGCGCACCACCCCGTGATGTTTTTCTCATCCTACTAGTGAATGTAATTTAACACACACCCATACAATGCGCACCACCCCGCGATGTTTTTCAGAAACCGATCCTACATTGCCACTGCATGTTCCCTGACCTCCTCATGCTGACCACCCCGCGATGCTTTTCTCCATCCTACATTGCCACTCACTGCCTATCCTAATTAAGACCCTCCGATTCACACCACCCCGTGATGTTTTTCTCACTCCTACTAGTGAATGTAATGTAACACACACCCATACAATGCGCACCACCCCGTGATGTTTTTCTCACTCCTACTAGTGAGTGTAATGTAACACACACCCATACAATGCGCACCACCCCGTGATTTTTTTCTCACTCCTACTATTGAATGTAATGTAACACACACCCGTACAATGCGCACCACCCCATGATGTTTTTCTCACTCCTACTAGTGAATGTAATGTAACACACACCCATACAAGACGCACCAAACCGTGATGTTTTTCTCACTCCTACTAGTGAATGTAATGTAACACACACCCATACAATGCGCACCACCCCGCTATGTTTTTCAGAAACCTATCCTACATTGCCACTGCATGTTCCCTGACCTCCCCATGCTGACCAGCCCGCGGTGCTTTTCTCCATCCTACATTGCCACTCACTGCCTATCCTAATTCAGACCCTCTGATTCACACCACCCCGTGATGTTTTTCTCATTCCTACTAGTGAATGTAATGTAACACACACCCATACAATGCACACCACCCCGTGATGTTTTTCTCACTCCTACTAGTGAATGTAATCTAACACACACCATTACAATGCGCACCACCCCGTGTTTTTCTCACTCCTACTAGTGAATGTAATGTAACACACACCATTACAATGCGCACCACCCCGTGATGTTTTTCTCACTCCTACTAGTGAATGTAATGTAACACACACCCATACAATGCACACGACCCCGCGATGTTTTTCAGAAACCTATCCTACATTGCCACTGCATGTTCTCTGTCCTCCCCATGCTGACCACCCCTCAGTGCTTTTCTCCATCCTACATTGCCACTCACTGCCTATCCTAAATCAGACCCTCCGATTCACACCACTCCGTGATGTTTTTCTCACTCCTACTAGTGAATGTAATTTAACACACACCCATACATTGCGCACCACCCCGTGTTGTTTTTCTCACTGGTACTAGTGAATGTAGTGTAATACACACCCATACAATGCGCACCACCCCGTGATGTTTTTCTCACTCCTACTAGTGAATGTAATGTAACACACACCCATACAATGCGCACCACCCCGTGATGTTTTTCTCACTCCTACTAGTGAATGTAATGTAACACACACCCATACAATGCGAACCACCCCGTGATTTTTTTCTCACTCCTACTAGTGAATGTAATGTAACACACACCCGTACAATGTGCACCACCCCATGATGTTTTTCTCACTCCTACTAGTGAATGTAATGTAACACACACCCATACAAGGCGCATCAAACCGTGATGTTTTTCTCACTCCTACTAGTGAATGTAATGTAACACACACCCATACAATGTGCAGCACCCCGCGATATTTTTCAGAATCCTATCCTACATTGCCACTGCATGTTCCCTGACCTCCCCATGCTGACCAGCCCGCGGTGCTTTTCTCCATCCTACATTGCCACTCACTGCCTATCCTAATTCAGACCCTCTGATTCACACCACCCCGTGATGTTTTTTCTCACTCCTACTAGTGAATGTAATGTAACACACACCCATACAATGCGCACCACCCCGTGATGTTTTTCTCAGTCCTACTAGTGAACGTAATGTAACACACACCCATACAATGCGCACCACCCCGTGATGTTTTTCTCACTCCTACTAGTGAATGTAATGTAACACACACCCATACAATGCGCACCACCCCGCGATGTTTTTCAGAAACCTATCCTACATTGCCACTGCATTTTCCCTGACCTCCCCATGCTGACCACCACGCGGTGCTTTTCTCTATCCTACATTGCCACTCACTGATTATCCTAATTCAGACCCTCCGATTCACACCACCCCGTGATGTTTTTCTCACTGCTACTAGTGAATGTAATGTAACACACACCCATACAATGCGCACCACCCCGCGATGTTTTTCGAAACCTATCCTACATTGCCATTGGATGTTCCCTGACCTCACCATGCTGACCACCCCGCGGTGCTTTTCTCCATCCTACATTGCCACTCACTGCCTATCCTAATTCAGACCCTCCGATTCACACCACCCGTGATGTTTTTCTCACTACTACTAGTGAATGTAATGTAACACAGACCCATACAATGCGCACCACCCCGTGATGTTTTTCTCACTCCTACTAGTGAATGTAATGTAACACACACCCATACAATGCGCACCACCCCGCGATGTTTTTCAGAAACCTATCCTACATTGCCACTGCATGTTCCCTGACCTCCCCATGCTGACCACCCCGCGGTGCTTTTCTCCATCCTACATTGCCACTCACTGCCTATCCTAATTCAGACCCTCCGATTCACACCACCCCGTGATGTTTTTCTCACTCCTACTAGTGAATGTAATGTAACACACACCCATACAATGCGCACCACCCCGTGATGTTTTTCTCACTCCTACTAGTGAATGTAATGTAACACACACCCATACAATGCGCATCACCCCGTGATTTATTTCTCACTCCTACTAGTGAATGTAATGTAACACACACCCGTACAATGCGCACCACCACATGATGTTTTTCTCACTCCTACTAGTGAATGTAATGTAACACACACCCATACAATGCGCACCACCCCGTGATGTTTTTCTCACTCCTACTAGTGAATGTAATGTAACACACACCCATACAATGCGCACCACCCCGCGATGTTTTTCAGAAACCTCTCCTACATTGCCACTGCATGTTCCCTGACCTCCCAATGCTGACCAGCCCGCGGTGCTTTTCTCCATCCTACATTGCCACTCACTGCCTATCCTAATTCAGACCCTCCGATTCACAGCACCCCGTGATGTTTTTCTCACGCCTACTAGTGAATGTAATGTAACACACACCCATACAATGCGCACCACCCCGTGATGATTTTCTCACTCCGAATAGTGAATATAATGTAACACACACCCATACAATGCGCACCACCCCGTGATGTTTTTCTCACTCCTACTAGTGAATGTAATGTAACACACACCCATACAATGCACACGACCCCGCGATGTTTTTCAGAAACCTATCCTACATTGCCACTGCATGTTCTCGGTCCTCCCCATACTGACCACCCCTCAGCGCTTTTCTCCATCCTACATTGCCACTCACTGCCTATCCTAAATCAGACCCTCCGATTCACACCACTCCGTGATGTTTTTCTCACTCCTACTAGTGAATGTAATTTAACACACACCCATACATTGCGCACCACCCCGTGTTGTTTTTCTCACTGGTACTAGTGAATGTAGTGTAACACACACCCATACAATGCGCACCACCCCGTGATGTTTTTCTCACTCCTACTAGTGAATGTAATGAAACACACACCCATACAATGCGCACCACCTCGCGATGTTTTTCAGAAACCTATCCTACATTGCCACTGCATGTTCCCTGACCTCCCCATGCTGACCACACCGCGGTGCTTTTCTCCATCCTACATTGCCACTCACTGCCTATCCTAATTCAGAACCTCCGATTCACACCACCCCGTGATGTTTTTCTCACTCCTACTAGTGAATGTAATGTAACACAGACCATACAATGCGCACCACCCCGTGATGTTTTTCTCACTCCTACTAGTGAATGTAATGTAACACACACCCATACAATGCGCACCACCCCGTGATGTTTTTCTCACTCCTACTAGTGAATGTAATGTCACACACACCCATACAATGCGCACCACCCCGTGATTTTTTTCTCACTCCTACTAGTGAATGTAATGTAACACACACCCGTACAATGCGCACCACCCCATGATGTTTTTCTAACTCCTACTAGTGAATGTAATGTAACACACACCCATACAAGACGCACCAAACCGTGATGTTTTTCTCACTCCTACTAGTGAATGTAATGTAACACACACCCATACAATGCGCACCACCCCGCTATGTTTTTCAGAAACCTATCCTACATTGCCACTGCATGTTCCCTGACCTCCCCATGCTGACCAGCCCGCGGTGCTTTTCTCCATCCTACATTGCCACTCACTGCCTATCCTAATTCAGACCCTCTGATTCACACCACCCCGTGATGTTTTTCTCATTCCTACTAGTGAATGTAATGTAACACACACCCATACAATGCACACCACCCCGTGATGTTTTTCTCACTCCTACTAGTGAATGTAATCTAACACACACCATTACAATGCGCACCACCCCGTGATGTTTTTCTCACTCCTACTAGTGAATGTAATGTAAAACACACCATTACAATGCGCACCACCCCGTGATGTTTTTCTCACTCCTACTAGTGAATGTAATGTAACACACACCCATACAATGCACACGACCCCGCGATGTTTTTCAGAAACCTATCCTACATTGCCACTGCATGTTCTCTGTCCTCCCCATGCTGACCACCCCTCAGTGCTTTTCTCCATCCTACATTGCCACTCACTGCCTATCCTAAATCAGACCCTCCGATTCACACCACTCCGTGATGTTTTTCTCACTCCTACTAGTGAATGTAATTTAACACACACCCATACATTGCGCACCACCCCGTGTTGTTTTTCTCACTGGTACTAGTGAATGTAGTGTAATACACACCCATACAATGCGCACCACCCCGTGATGTTTTTCTCACTCCTACTAGTGAATGTAATGTAACACACACCCATACAATGCGCACCACCCCGTGATGTTTTTCTCACTCCTACTAGTGAATGTAATGTAACACACACCCATACAATGCGAACCACCCCGTGATTTTTTTCTCACTCCTACTAGTGAATGTAATGTAACACACACCCGTACAATGTGCACCACCCCATGATGTTTTTCTCACTCCTACTAGTGAATGTAATGTAACACACACCCATACAAGGCGCATCAAACCGTGATGTTTTTCTCACTCCTACTAGTGAATGTAATGTAACACACACCCATACAATGTGCAGCACCCCGCGATATTTTTCAGAATCCTATCCTACATTGCCACTGCATGTTCCCTGACCTCCCCATGCTGACCAGCCCGCGGTGCTTTTCTCCATCCTACATTGCCACTCACTGCCTATCCTAATTCAGACCCTCTGATTCACACCACCCCGTGATGTTTTTTCTCACTCCTACTAGTGAATGTAATGTAACACACACCCATACAATGCGCACCACCCCGTGATGTTTTTCTCAGTCCTACTAGTGAACGTAATGTAACACACACCCATACAATGCGCACCACCCCGTGATGTTCTTCTCACTCCTACTAGTGAATGTAATGTAACACACACCCATACAATGCGCACCACCCCGCGATGTTTTTCAGAAACCTATCCTACATTGCCACTGCATTTTCCCTGACCTCCCCATGCTGACCACCACGCGGTGCTTTTCTCTATCCTACATTGCCACTCACTGATTATCCTAATTCAGACCCTCCGATTCACACCACCCCGTGATGTTTTTCTCACTGCTACTAGTGAATGTAATGTAACACACACCCATACAATGCGCACCACCCCGCGATGTTTTTCGAAACCTATCCTACATTGCCATTGGATGTTCCCTGACCTCACCATGCTGACCACCCCGCGGTGCTTTTCTCCATCCTACATTGCCACTCACTGCCTATCCTAATTCAGACCCTCCGATTCACACCACCCGTGATGTTTTTCTCACTACTACTAGTGAATGTAATGTAACACAGACCCATACAATGCGCACCACCCCGTGATGTTTTTCTCACTCCTACTAGTGAATGTAATGTAACACACACCCATACAATGCGCACCACCCCGCGATGTTTTTCAGAAACCTATCCTACATTGCCACTGCATGTTCCCTGACCTCCCCATGCTGACCACCCCGCGGTGCTTTTCTCCATCCTACATTGCCACTCACTGCCTATCCTAATTCAGACCCTCCGATTCACACCACCCCGTGATGTTTTTCTCACTCCTACTAGTGAATGTAATGTAACACACACCCATACAATGCGCACCACCCCGTGATGTTTTTCTCACTCCTACTAGTGAATGTAATGTAACACACACCCATACAATGCGCATCACCCCGTGATTTTTTTCTCACTCCTACTAGTGAATGTAATGTAACACACACCCGTACAATGCGCACCACCCCATGATGTTTTTCTCACTCCTACTAGTGAATGTAATGTAACACACACCCATACAATGCGCACCACCCCGTGATGTTTTTCTCACTCCTACTAGTGAATGTAATGTAACACACACCCATACAATGCGCACCACCCCGCGATGTTTTTCAGAAACCTCTCCTACATTGCCACTGCATGTTCCCTGACCTCCCAATGCTGACCAGCCCGCGGTGCTTTTCTCCATCCTACATTGCCACTCACTGCCTATCCTAATTCAGACCCTCCGATTCACAGCACCCCGTGATGTTTTTCTCACGCCTACTAGTGAATGTAATGTAACACACACCCATACAATGCGCACCACCCCGTGATGATTTTCTCACTCCGAATAGTGAATATAATGTAACACACACCCATACAATGCGCACCACCCCGTGATGTTTTTCTCACTCCTACTAGTGAATGTAATGTAACACACACCCATACAATGCACACGACCCCGCGATGTTTTTCAGAAACCTATCCTACATTGCCACTGCATGTTCTCGGTCCTCCCCATACTGACCACCCCTCAGCGCTTTTCTCCATCCTACATTGCCACTCACTGCCTATCCTAAATCAGACCCTCCGATTCACACCACTCCGTGATGTTTTTCTCACTCCTACTAGTGAATGTAATTTAACACACACCCATACATTGCACACCACCCCGTGTTGTTTTTCTCACTGGTACTAGTGAATGTAGTGTAACACACACCCATACAATGCGCACCACCCCGTGATGTTTTTCTCACTCCTACTAGTGAATGTAATGAAACACACACCCATACAATGCGCACCACCTCGCGATGTTTTTCAGAAACCTATCCTACATTGCCACTGCATGTTCCCTGACCTCCCCATGCTGACCACACCGCGGTGCTTTTCTCCATCCTACATTGCCACTCACTGCCTATCCTAATTCAGAACCTCCGATTCACACCACCCCGTGATGTTTTTCTCACTCCTACTAGTGAATGTAATGTAACACAGACCATACAATGCGCACCACCCCGTGATGTTTTTCTCACTCCTACTAGTGAATGTAATGTAACACACACCCATACAATGCGCACCACCCCGTGATGTTTTTCTCACTCCTACTAGTGAATGTAATGTAACACACACCCATACAATGCGCACCACCCCGTGATTTTTTTCTCACTCCTACTAGTGAATGTAATGTAACACACACCCGTACAATGCGCACCACCCCATGATGTTTTTCTAACTCCTACTAGTGAATGTAATGTAACACACACCCATACAAGACGCACCAAACCGTGATGTTTTTCTCACTCCTACTAGTGAATGTAATGTAACACACACCCATACAATGCGCACCACCCCGCTATGTTTTTCAGAAACCTATCCTACATTGCCACTGCATGTTCCCTGACCTCCCCATGCTGACCAGCCCGCGGTGCTTTTCTCCATCCTACATTGCCACTCACTGCCTATCCTAATTCAGACCCTCTGATTCACACCACCCCGTGATGTTTTTCTCATTCCTACTAGTGAATGTAATGTAACACACACCCATACAATGCACACCACCCCGTGATGTTTTTCTCACTCCTACTAGTGAATGTAATCTAACACACACCATTACAATGCGCACCACCCCGTGATGTTTTTCTCACTCCTACTAGTGAATGTAATGTAACACACACCATTACAATGCGCACCACCCCGTGATGTTTTTCTCACTCCTACTAGTGAATGTAATGTAACACACACCCATACAATGCACACGACCCCGCGATGTTTTTCAGAAACCTATCCTGCATTGCCACTGCATGTTCTCTGTCCTCCCCATGCTGACCACCCCTCAGTGCTTTTCTCCATCCTACATTGCCACTCACTGCCTATCCTAAATCAGACCCTCCGATTCACACCACTCCGTGATGTTTTTCTCACTCCTACTAGTGAATGTAATTTAACACACACCCATACATTGCGCACCACCCCGTGTTGTTTTTCTCACTGGTACTAGTGAATGTAGTGTAATACACACCCATACAATGCGCACCACCCCGTGATGTTTTTCTCACTCCTACTAGTGAATGTAATGTAACACACACCCATACAATGCGCACCACCCCGTGATGTTTTTCTCACTCCTACTAGTGAATGTAATGTAACACACACCCATACAATGCGAACCACCCCGTGATTTTTTTCTCACTCCTACTAGTGAATGTAATGTAACACACACCCGTACAATGTGCACCACCCCATGATGTTTTTCTCACTCCTACTAGTGAATGTAATGTAACACACACCCATACAAGGCGCATCAAACCGTGATGTTTTTCTCACTCCTACTAGTGAATGTAATGTAACACACACCCATACAATGTGCACCACCCCGCGATATTTTTCAGAATCCTATCCTACATTGCCACTGCATGTTCCCTGACCTCCCCATGCTGACCAGCCCGCGGTGCTTTTCTCCATCCTACATTGCCACTCACTGCCTATCCTAATTCAGACCCTCTGATTCACACCACCCCGTGATGTTTTTTCTCACTCCTACTAGTGAATGTAATGTAACACACACCCATACAATGCGCACCACCCCGTGATGTTTTTCTCAGTCTTACTAGTGAACGTAATGTAACACACACCCATACAATGCGCACCACCCCGTGATGTTTTTCTCACTCCTACTAGTGAATGTAATGTAACACACACCCATACAATGCGCACCACCCCGCGATGTTTTTCAGAAACCTATCCTACATTGCCACTGCATTTTCCCTGACCTCCCCATGCTGACCACCACGCGGTGCTTTTCTCTATCCTACATTGCCACTCACTGATTATCCTAATTCAGACCCTCCGATTCACACCACCCAGTGATGTTTTTCTCACTGCTACTAGTGAATGTAATGTAACACACACCCATACAATGCGCACCACCCCGCGATGTTTTTCGAAACCTATCCTACATTGCCATTGGATGTTCCCTGACCTCACCATGCTGACCAACCCGCGGTGCTTTTCTCCATCCTACATTGCCACTCACTGCCTATCCTAATTCAGACCCTCCGATTCACACCACCCGTGATGTTTTTCTCACTACTACTAGTGAATGTAATGTAACACAGACCCATACAATGCGCACCACCCCGTGATGTTTTTCTCACTCCTACTAGTGAATGTAATGTAACACACACCCATACAATGCGCACCACCCCGCGATGTTTTTCAGAAACCTATCCTACATTGCCACTGCATGTTCCCTGACCTCCCCATGCTGACCACCCCGCGGTGCTTTTCTCCATCCTACATTGCCACTCACTGCCTATCCTAATTCAGACCCTCCGATTCACACCACCCCGTGATGTTTTTCTCACTCCTACTAGTGAATGTAATGTAACACACACCCATACAATGCGCACCACCCCGTGATGTTTTTCTCACTCCTACTAGTGAATGTAATGTAACACACACCCATACAATGCGCATCACCCCGTGATTTTTTTCTCACTCCTACTAGTGAATGTAATGTAACACACACCCGTACAATGCGCACCACCCCATGATGTTTTTCTCACTCCTACTAGTGAATGTAATGTAACACACACCCATACAATGCGCACCACCCCGTGATGTTTTTCTCACTCCTACTAGTGAATGTAATGTAACACACACCCATACAATGCGCACCACCCCGCGATGTTTTTCAGAAACCTCTCCTACATTGCCACTGCATGTTCCCTGACCTCCCAATGCTGACCAGCCCGCGGTGCTTTTCTCCATCCTACATTGCCACTCACTGCCTATCCTAATTCAGACCCTCCGATTCACAGCACCCCGTGATGTTTTTCTCACGCCTACTAGTGAATGTAATGTAACACACACCCATACAATGCGCACCACCCCGTGATGATTTTCTCACTCCGAATAGTGAATATAATGTAACACACACCCATACAATGCGCACCACCCCGTGATGTTTTTCTCACTCCTACTAGTGAATGTAATGTAACACACACCCATACAATGCACACGACCCCGCGATGTTTTTCAGAAACCTATCCTACATTGCCACTGCATGTTCTCGGTCCTCCCCATACTGACCACCCCTCAGCGCTTTTCTCCATCCTACATTGCCACTCAATGCCTATCCTAAATCAGACCCTCCGATTCACACCACTCCGTGATGTTTTTCTCACTCCTACTAGTGAATGTAATTTAACACACACCCATACATTGCGCACCACCCCGTGTTGTTTTTCTCACTGGTACTAGTGAATGTAGTGTAACACACACCCATACAATGCGCACCACCCCGTGATGTTTTTCTCACTCCTACTAGTGAATGTAATGAAACACACACCCATACAATGCGCACCACCTCGCGATGATTTTCAGAAACCTATCCTACATTGCCACTGCATGTTCCCTGACCTCCCCATGCTGACCACACCGCGGTGCTTTTCTCCATCCTACATTGCCACTCACTGCCTATCCTAATTCAGAACCTCCGATTCACACCACCCCGTGATGTTTTTCTCACTCCTACTAGTGAATGTAATGTAACACAGACCATACAATGCGCACCACCCCGTGATGTTTTTCTCACTCCTACTAGTGAATGTAATGTAACACACACCCATACAATGCGCACCACCCCGTGATGTTTTTCTCACTCCTACTAGTGAATGTAATGTAACACACACCCATACAATGCGCACCACCCCGTGATTTTTTTCTCACTCCTACTAGTGAATGTAATGTAACACACACCCGTACAATGCGCACCACCCCATGATGTTTTTCTAACTCCTACTAGTGAATGTAATGTAACACACACCCATACAAGACGCACCAAACCGTGATGTTTTTCTCACTCCTACTAGTGAATGTAATGTAACACACACCCATACAATGCGCACCACCCCGCTATGTTTTTCAGAAACCTATCCTACATTGCCACTGCATGTTCCCTGACCTCCCCATGCTGACCAGCCCGCGGTGCTTTTCTCCATCCTACATTGCCACTCACTGCCTATCCTAATTCAGACCCTCTGATTCACACCACCCCGTGATGTTTTTCTCATTCCTACTAGTGAATGTAATGTAACACACACCCATACAATGCACACCACCCCGTGATGTTTTTCTCACTCCTACTAGTGAATGTAATCTAACACACACCATTACAATGCGCACCACCCCGTGATGTTTTTCTCACTCCTACTAGTGAATGTAATGTAACACACACCATTACAATGCGCACCACCCCGTGATGTTTTTCTCACTCCTACTAGTGAATGTAATGTAACACACACCCATACAATGCACACGACCCCGCGATGTTTTTCAAAAACCTATCCTACATTGCCACTGCATGTTCTCTGTCCTCCCCATGCTGACCACCCCTCAGTGCTTTTCTCCATCCTACATTGCCACTCACTGCCTATCCTAAATCAGACCCTCCGATTCACACCACTTCGTGATGTTTTTCTCACTCCTACTAGTGAATGTAATTTAACACACACCCATACATTGCGCACCACCCCGTGTTGTTTTTCTCACTGGTACTAGTGAATGTAGTGTAATACACACCCATACAATGCGCACCACCCCGTGATGTTTTTCTCACTCCTACTAGTGAATGTAATGTAACACACACCCATACAATGCGCACCACCCCGTGATGTTTTTCTCACTCCTACTAGTGAATGTAATGTAACACACACCCATACAATGCGAACCACCCCGTGATTTTTTTCTCACTCCTACTAGTGAATGTAATGTAACACACACCCGTACAATGTGCACCACCCCATGATGTTTTTCTCACTCCTACTAGTGAATGTAATGTAACACACACCCATACAAGGCGCATCAAACCGTGATGTTTTTCTCACTCCTACTAGTGAATGTAATGTAACACACACCAATACAATGTGCACCACCCCGCGATATTTTTCAGAATCCTATCCTACATTGCCACTGCATGTTCCCTGACCTCCCCATGCTGACCAGCCCGCGGTGCTTTTCTCCATCCTACATTGCCACTCACTGCCTATCCTAATTCAGACCCTCTGATTCACACCACCCTGTGATGTTTTTTCTCACTCCTACTAGTGAATGTAATGTAACACACACCCATACAATGCGCACCACCCCGTGATGTTTTTCTCAGTCCTACTAGTGAACGTAATGTAACACACACCCATACAATGCGCACCACCCCGTGATGTTTTTCTCACTCCTACTAGTGAATGTAATGTAACACACACCCATATAATGCGCACCACCCCGCGATGTTTTTCAGAAACCTATCCTACATTGCCACTGCATTTTCCCTGACCTCCCCATGCTGACCACCACGCGGTGCTTTTCTCTATCCTACATTGCCACTCACTGATTATCCTAATTCAGACCCTCCGATTCACACCACCCCGTGATGTTTTTCTCACTGCTACTAGTGAATGTAATGTAACACACACCCATACAATGCGCACCACCCCGCGATGTTTTTCGAAACCTATCCTACATTGCCATTGGATGTTCCCTGACCTCACCATGCTGACCACCCCGCGGTGCTTTTCTCCATCCTACATTGCCACTCACTGCCTATCCTAATTCAGACCCTCCGATTCACACCACCCGTGATGTTTTTCTCACTACTACTAGTGAATGTAATGTAACACAGACCCATACAATGCGCACCACCCCGTGATGTTTTTCTCACTCCTACTAGTGAATGTAATGTAACACACACCCATACAATGCGCACCACCCCGCGATGTTTTTCAGAAACCTATCCTACATTGCCACTGCATGTTCCCTGACCTCCCCATGCTGACCACCCCGCGGTGCTTTTCTCCATCCTACATTGCCACTCACTGCCTATCCTAATTCAGACCCTCCGATTCACACCACCCCGTGATGTTTTTCTCACTCCTACTAGTGAATGTAATGTAACACACACCCATACAATGCGCACCACCCCGTGATGTTTTTCTCACTCCTACTAGTGAATGTAATGTAACACACACCCATACAATGCGCATCACCCCGTGATTTTTTTCTCACTCCTACTAGTGAATGTAATGTAACACACACCCGTACAATGCGCACCACCCCATGATGTTTTTCTCACTCCTACTAGTGAATGTAATGTAACACACACCCATACAATGCGCACCACCCCGTGATGTTTTTCTCACTCCTACTAGTGAATGTAATGTAACACACACCCATACAATGCGCACCACCCCGCGATGTTTTTCAGAAACCTCTCCTACATTGCCACTGCATGTTCCCTGACCTCCCAATGCTGACCAGCCCGCGGTGCTTTTCTCCATCCTACATTGCCACTCACTGCCTATCCTAATTCAGACCCTCCGATTCACAGCACCCCGTGATGTTTTTCTCACGCCTACTAGTGAATGTAATGTAACACACACCCATACAATGCGCACCACCCCGTGATGATTTTCTCACTCCGAATAGTGAATATAATGTAACACACACCCATACAATGCGCACCACCCCGTGATGTTTTTCTCACTCCTACTAGTGAATGTAATGTAACACACACCCATACAATGCACACGACCCCGCGATGTTTTTCAGAAACCTATCCTACATTGCCACTGCATGTTCTCGGTCCTCCCCATACTGACCACCCCTCAGCGCTTTTCTCCATCCTACATTGCCACTCACTGCCTATCCTAAATCAGACCCTCCGATTCACACCACTCCGTGATGTTTTTCTCACTCCTACTAGTGAATGTAATTTAACACACACCCATACATTGCGCACCACCCCGTGTTGTTTTTCTCACTGGTACTAGTGAATGTAGTGTAACACACACCCATACAATGCGCACCACCCCGTGATGTTTTTCTCACTCCTACTAGTGAATGTAATGAAACACACACCCATACAATGCGCACCACCTCGCGATGTTTTTCAGAAACCTATCCTACATTGCCACTGCATGTTCCCTGACCTCCCCATGCTGACCACACCGCGGTGCTTTTCTCCATCCTACATTGCCACTCACTGCCTATCCTAATTCAGAACCTCCGATTCACACCACCCCGTGATGTTTTTCTCACTCCTACTAGTGAATGTAATGTAACACAGACCATACAATGCGCACCACCCCGTGATGTTTTTCTCACTCCTACTAGTGAATGTAATGTAACACACACCCATACAATGCGCACCACCCCGTGATGTTTTTCTCACTCCTACTAGTGAATGTAATGTAACACACACCCATACAATGCGCACCACCCCGTGATTTTTTTCTCACTCCTACTAGTGAATGTAATGTAACACACACCCGTACAATGCGCACCACCCCATGATGTTTTTCTCACTCCTACTAGTGAATGTAATGTAACACACACCCATACAAGGCGCACCAAACCGTGATGTTTTTCTCACTCCTACTAGTGAATGTAATGTAACACACACCCATACAATGCGCACCACCCCGCGATGTTTTTCAGAAACCTATCCTACATTGCCACTGCATGTTCCCTGACCTCCCCATGCTGACCAGCCCGCGGTGCTTTTCTCCATCCTACATTGCCACTCACTGCCTATCCTAATTCAGACCCTCTGATTCACACCACCCCGTGATGTTTTTCTCATTCCTACTAGTGAGTGTAATGTAACACACACCCATACAATGCGCACCACCCCGTGATGTTTTTCTCACTCCTACTAGTGAATGTAATGTAACACACACGCATACAATGCGCACCACCCCGCGATGTTTTTCAGAGACCTATCCTACATTGCCACTGCATGTTCCCTGACCTCCCCATGCTGACCACCTCGCGGTACTTTTCTCCATCCTATATTGCCACTCACTGCATATCTTAATTCAGAACCTCCGATTCACACCACCCCGTGATATTTTTCTCACTCATACTAGTGAATGTAATGTAACACACACCCATACAATGCGCACCACACTGTGATGTTTTTCTCACTCCTACTAGTGAATGTAATGTAACACACACCCATACAATGCGCACCACCCCGCGATGTTTTTCAGAAACCTATCCTACATTGCCACTGCATGTTCCCTGACCTCCCCATGCTGACCACCCCGCGGTGCTTTTCTCCATCCTACATTGCCACTCACTGCCTATCTTAATTCAGACCCTCCGATTCACACCACCCCGTGATGTTTTTCTCACTCCTACTAGTGAATGTAATGTAACACACATCCATACAATGCGCACCACCCCGTGATGTTTTTCTCAGTCCTACTAGTGAACGTAATGTAACACACACCCATACAATGCGCACCACCCCGTGATGTTTGTCTCACTCCTACTAGTGAATGTAATGTAACACACACCCATACAATGCGCACCACCCCGCGATGTTTTTCAGAAACCTATCCTACATTGCCACTGCGTTTTCCCTGACCTCCCCATGCTGACCACCACGCGGTGCTTTTCTCTATCCTACATTGCCACTCACTGCCTATCCTAATTCAGACCCTCCGATTCACACCACCCCGTGATGTTTTTCTCACTGCTACTAGTGAATGTAATGTAACACACACCCATACAATGCGCACCACCCCGTGATGTTTTTCTCACTCCTAGTAGTGAATGTAATGTAACACACACCCATACAATGCGCACCACCCCGCGATGTTTTTCAGAAACCTATCCTACATTGCCACTGCTTGTTCCCTGACCTCCCCATGCTGACCACCCCGCGGTGCTTTTCTCCATCCAACATTGCCACTCACTGCCTATCCTAATTCAGACCCTCCGATTCACACCACCCCGTGATGTTTTTCTCACTCCTACTAGTGAATGTAATGTAACACACACCCATACAATGCGCACCACTCCGTGATGTTTTTCTCACTCCTACTAGTGAATGTAATGTAACACACACCCGTACAATGTGCACCACCCCATGATGTTTTTCTCACTCTTACTAGTGAATGTAATGTAACACACACCCATACAAGGCGCATCAAACCGTGATGTTTTTCTCACTCCTACTAGTGAATGTAATGTAACACACACCCATACAATGCGCACCACCCCGCGATATTTTTCAGAAACCTATCCTACATTGCCACTGCATGTTCCCTGACCTCCCCATGCTGACCAGCCCGCGGTGCTTTTCTCCATCCTACATTGCCACTCACTGCCTATCCTAATTCAGACCCTCTGATTCACACCACTCCGTGATGTTTTTCTCACTCCTACTAGTGAATGTAATGTAACACACACCCATACAATGCGCACCACCCCGTGATGTTTTTCTCAGTCCTACTAGTGAACGTAATGTAACACACACCCATACAATGCGCACCACCCCGTGATGTTTTTCTCACTCCTACTAGTGAATGTAATGTAACACACACCCATACAATGCGCACCACCCCGCGATGTTTTTCAGAAACCTATCCTACATTGCCACTGCATTTTCCCTGACCTCCCCATGCTGACCACCACGCGGTGCTTTTCTCTATCCTACATTGCCACTCACTGCCTATCCTAATTCAGACCCTCCGATTCACACCACCCCGTGATGTTTTTCTCACTGCTACTAGTGAATGTAATGTAACACACACCCATACAATGCGCACCACCCCGCGATGTTTTTCGAAACCTATCCTACATTGCCATTGGATGTTCCCTGACCTCACCATGCTGACCACCCCGCGGTGCTTTTCTCCATCCTACATTGCCACTCACTGCCTATCCTAATTCAGACCCTCCGATTCACACCACCCCGTGATGTTTTTCTCACTCCTACTAGTGAATGTAATGTGACACACACCCATACAATGCGCTCCACCCCGTGATGTTTTTCTCACTCCTACTAGTGAATGTAATGTAACACACACCCATACAATGCGCACCACTCCGTGATGTTTTTCTCACTCCTACTAGTGAATGTAATGTAACACACACCCATACAATGCGCACCACCCCGTGATGTTTTTCTCACTCCTACTAGTGAATGTAATGTAACACACACCCATACAATGCGCACCACCCCGCGATGTTTTTCAGAAACGTATCCTACATTGCCACTGCTTGTTCCCTGACCTCCCCATGCTGACCACCCCGCAGTGCTTTTCTCCATCTTACATTGCCACTCACTGCCTATCCTAATTCAGACCCTCCGATTCACACCACCCCGTGATGTTTTTCTCACTCCTACTAGTGAATGTAATGTAACACACACCCATACAATGCGCACCACCCCGTGATGATTTTCTCACTCCTACTAGTGAATGTAATGTAACACACACCCATACAATGCGCACCACCCCGTGATGTTTTTCTCACTCCTACAAGTGAATGTAATGTAACACACACCCATACAATGCGCACCACCCCGCGATGTTTTTCAGAAACGTATCCTACATTGCCACTGCATGTTCCCTGACCTCCCCATGCTGACCAGCTCGCGGTGCTTTTCTCCATCCTACATTGCCACTCACTGCCTATCCTAATTCAGACCCTCCGATTCACACCACCCCGTGATGTTTTTCTCATTCCTACTAGTGAATGTAATGTAACACACACCCATACAATGCACACCACCCCGTGATGTTTTTCTCACTCCTACTAGTGAATGTAATGTAACACACACCATTACAATGCGCACCACCCCGTGATGTTTCTCTCTCACTCCTACTGGTGAATGTAATGTAACACACACCCATACAATGCACACGACCCCGCGATGTTTTTCAGAAACCTATCCTACATTACCACTGCATGTTCTCTGTCCTGCCCATGCTGACCACCCCTCAGTGCTTTTCTCCATCCTACATTGCCACTGACTGCCTATCCTAATTCAGACCCTCCGATTCACACCACCCCGTGATGTTTTTTTCACTCTTACTAGTGAATGTAATTTAACACACACCCATACAATGCGCACCACCCCGCGATGTTTTTCAGAAACCTATCCTAAATTGCCACTGCATGTTCCCTGACCTCCCCATGCTGACCAGCCCGCGGTGCTTTTCTCCATCCTACATTGCCACTCACTGCCTATCCTAATTCAGACACTCCGATTCACACCACCCCGTGATGTTTTTCTCACTCCTACTAGTGAATGTAAGGTAACACACACCCATACAATGCGCACCACCCCGCGATGTTTTTCAGAAACCTATCCTACATTGTCACTGCATGTTCCCTGACCTCCCCATGCTGACCACCCCTCGGTGCCTTTCGCCATCCACATTGCCACTCACTGCCTATCCTAATTCAGACCCTCCGATTCACACCACCCCGCGATGTTTTTCTCACTCCTACTAGTGAATGTAATGTAACACACACCCATACAATGCGCACCACTCCGTGATGTTTTTCTCACTCCTACTAGTGATGGTAATGTAACACACACCCATACAATGCGCACCACCCCGTGATGTTTTTCTCACTCCTACTAGTGAATGTAATGTAACACACACCCATACAATGCGCACCACCCCGCGATGTTTTTCAGAAACCTATCCTACATTGCCACTGCATGTTCCCTGACCTCCCCATGCTGACCAGCCCGCGGGGCTTTTCTCCATCCTACATTGCCACTCACTGCCTATCCTAATTCAGACCCTCCGATTCTCACCACCCTGTGATGTTTTTCTCACTCCTACTAGTGAATGTAATGTAACACACACCCATACAATGCGCACCACCCCGTGATGATTTTCTCACTCCGACTAGTGAATGTAAAGTAACACACACCCATACAATGCGCACCACCCCGCGATGTTTTTCAGAAACCTATCCTACATTGCCACTGCATGTTCCCTGACCTCCCCATGCTGACCAGCCCGCGGTGCTTTTCTCCATCCTACATTGCCACTCACTGCCTATCCTAATTCAGACCCTCCGATTCACACCACCCCGTGATGTTTTTCTCACTCCTACTAGTGAATGTAATGTGACACACACCCATACAATGCGCACCACCCCGTGATGTTTTTCTCACTCCTACTAGTGAATGTAATGTAACACACACCCATACAATGCGCACCACCCCGCGATGTTTTTCAGAAACCTATCCTACATTGCCACTGCATGTTCCTTGACCTCCTCATGCTGACCACCCCGCGGTGCCTTTCGCCATCCTACATTGCCACTCACTGCCTATCCTAATTCAGACCCTCCAATTAACACCACCCCGCCATGTTTTTCTCATCCTACTAGTGAATGTAATTTAACACACACCCATACAATGCGCACCACCACGCGATGTTTTTCAGAAACCTATCCTACATTGCCACTGCATGTTCCCTGACCTCCCCATGCTGACCACCCCGCGGTGCTTTTCTCCATCCTACATTGCCACTCACTGCCTATCCTAATTCAGACCCTCCGATTCACACCACCCCGTGTTGTTTTTCTCACTCCTGCTAGTGAATGTAATGTAACACACACCAATACAATGCGCACCACTCCGTGATGTTTTTCTCACTCCTACTAGTGAATGTCATGTAACAAACACCCATACAATGCGCACCACCCCGTGATGTTTTTCTCACTCCTACAAGTGAATGTAATGTAACACACACCCATACAATGCGCACCACCCCGCGATGTTTTTCAGAAACGTATCCTACATTGCCACTGCATGTTCCCTGACCTCCCCATGCTGACCAGCCCGCGGTGCTTTTCTCCATCCTACATTGCAACTCACTGCCTATCCTAATTCAGACCCTCCGATTCACACCACCCCGTGATGTTTTTCTCACTGCTACTAGTGAATGTAATGTAACACACACCCATACAATGCGCACCACCCCGCGATGTTTTTCGAAACCTATCCTACATTGCCATTGGATGTTCCCTGACCTCACCATGCTGACCACCCCGCGGTGCTTTTCTCCATCCTACATTGCCACTCACTGCCTATCCTAATTCAGACACTCCGATTCACACCACCCCGTGATGTTTTTCTCACTCCTACTAGTGAATGTAATGTGACACACACCCATACAATGCGCTCCACCCCGTGATGTTTTTCTCACTCCTACTAGTGAATGTAATGTAACACACACCCATACAATGCGCACCACTCCGTGATGTTTTTCTCACTCCTACTAGTGAATGTAATGTAACACACACCCATACAATGCGCACCACCCCGTGATGTTTTTCTCACTCCTACTAGTGAATGTAATGTAACACACACCCATACAATGCGCACCACCCCGCGATGTTTTTCAGAAACCTATCCTACATTGCGACTGCATGTTCCCTGACCTCCCCATGCTGACCAGCCCGCGGTGCTTTTCTCCATCCTACATTGCCACTCACTGCCTATCCTAATTCAGACCCTCCGATTCACACCACCCCGTGATGTTTTTCTCACTCCTACTAGTGAATGTAATGTAACACACACCCATACAATGCGCACCACCCCGTGATGATTTTCTCACTCCGACTAGTGAATGTAAAGTAACACACACCCATACAATGCGCCCCACCCAGTGATGTTTTTCTCACTCCTACTAGTGAATGTAATGTAACACACACCCATACAATGCACACCACCAGGCGATGTTTTTCAGAAACCTATCCTACATTGCCACTGCATGTTCCCTGACCTCCCCATGCTGACCACCCCGCGGTGATTTTATCCATCCTACATTGCCACTCACTGCCTATCCTAATTCAGACCCTCCGATTCACACCACCCCGTGATGTTTTTCTCACTCCTACTAGTGAATGTAATGTGACACACACCCATACAATGCGCACCACCCCGTGATGTTTTTCTCACTCCTACTAGTGAATGTAATGTAACACACACCCATACAATGCGCACCACCCCGTGATGTTTTTCAGAAACCTATCCTACATTGCCACTGCTTGTTCCCTGACCTCCCCATGCTGACCACCCCGCGGTGCTTTTCTCCATATTACATTGCCACTCACTGCCTATCCTAATTCAGACCCTCCGATTCACACCACCCCGTGATGTTTTTCTCACTCCTACTAGTGAATGTAATGTAACACACACCCATACAATGCGCACCACCCCGTGATGTTTTTCTCACTCCTACTAGTGAATGTAATGTAACACACACCCATACAATGCGCACCACCCCGCGATGTTGTTCAGAAACCTATCCTACATTGCCACTGCATGTTCGCTGACCTCCTCATGCTGACCACCCCGCGGTGCCTTTCGCCATCCTACATTGCCACTCACTGCCTATCCTAATTCAGACCCTCCAATTAACACCACCCCGCCATGTTTTTCTCATCCTACTAGTGAATGTAATTTAACACACACCCATACAATGCGCACCACCACGCGATGTTTTTCAGAAACCTATCCTACATTGCCACTGCATGTACCCTGACCTCCCCATGCTGAGCACCCCGCGGTGCTTTTCTCCATCCTACATTGCCACTCACTGCCTATCCTAATTCAGACCCTCCGATTCACACCACCCCGTGTTGTTTTTCTCACTCCTACTAGTGAATGTAATGTAACACACACCAATACAATGCGCACCACTCCGTGATGTTTTTCTCACTCCTACTAGTGAATGTCATGTAACACACACCCATACAATGCGCACCACCCCGTGATGTTTTTCTCACTCCTACAAGTGAATGTAATGTAACACACACCCATACAATGTGCACCACCCCGCGATGTTTTTCAGAAACTTATCCTACATTGCCACTGCATGTTCCCTGACCTCCCCATGCTGACCAGCCCGCGGTGCTTTTCTCCATCCTACATTGCCACTCACTGCCTATCCTAATTCAGACCCTCCGATTCACACCACCCCGTGATGTTTTTCTCATTCCTACTAGTGAATGTAATGTAACACACACCCATACAATGCACACCACCCCGTGATGTTTCTCTCTCACTCCTACTGGTGAATGTAATGTAACACACACCCATACAATGCACACGACCCCACGATGTTTTTCAGAAACCTATCCTACATTACCACTGCATGTTCTCTGTCCTGCCCATGCTGACCACCCCTCAGTGCTTTTCTCCATCCTACATTGCCACTCACTGCCTATCCTAATTCAGACCCTCCGATTCACACCACCCCGTGATGTTTTTTTCACTCCTACTAGTGAATGTAACTTAACACACACCCATACAATGCGCACCACCCCGCGATGTTTTTCAGAAACCTATCCTACATTGCCACTGCATGTTCCCTGACCTCCCAATGCTGACCAGCCCGCGGTGCTTTTCTCCATCCTACATTGCCACTCACTGCCTATCCTAATTCAGACACTCCGATTCACACCACCCCGTGATGTTTTTCTCACTCCTACTAGTGAATGTAATGTAACACACACCCATACAATGCGCACCACCCGCGATGTTTTTCAGAAACCTATCCTACATTGCCACTGCATGTTCCCTGACCTCCCCATGCTGACCACCTCTCGGTGCCTTTCGCCATCCAACATTGCCACTCACTGCCTATCCTAATTCAGACCCTCCGATTCACACCACCCCGCGATGTTTTTCTCACTCCTACTAGTGAATGTAATGTAACACACACCCATACAATGCGCACCACTCTGTGATGTTTTTCTCACTCCTACTAGTGATGGTAATGTAACACACACCCATACAATGCGCACCACCCCGTGATGTTTTTCTCACTCCTACTAGTGAATGTAATGTAACACACACCCATACAATGCGCACCACCCCGCGATGTTTTTCAGAAAACTATCCTACATTGCCACTGCATGTTCCCTGACCTCCCCATGCTGACCAGCCCGCGGTGCTTTTCTCCATCCTACATTGCCACTCACTGCCTATCCTAATTCAGACCCTCCGATTCACACCACCCTGTGATGTTTTTCTCACTCCTACTAGTGAATGTAATGTAACACACACCCATACAATGCGCACCACCCCGTGATGATTTTCTCACTCCGACTAGTGAATGTAAAGTAACACACACCCATACAATGCGCACCACCCCGTGATGTTTTTCTCACTCCTACTAGTGAATGTAATGTAACACACACCCATACAATGCACACCACCCCGCGATGTTTTTCAGAAACCTATCCTACATTGCCACTGCATGTTCCCTGACCTCCGCATGCTGACACCCCGCGGTGATTTTATCCATCCTACATTGCCACTCACTGCTTATCCTAATTCAGACCCTCCGATTCACACCACCCCGTGATGTTTTTCTCACTCCTACTAGTGAATGTAATGTGACACACACCCATACAATGCGCACCACCCCGTGATGTTTTTCTCACTCCTACTAGTGAATGTAATGTAACACACACCCATACAATGCGCACCACCCCGCGATGTTTTTCAGAAACCTATCCTACATTGCCACTGCATGTTCCTTGACCTCCTCATGCTTACCACCCGGCGGTGCCTTTCGCCATCCTACATTGCCACTCACTGCCTATCCTAATTCAGACCCTCCAATTAACACCACCCCGCCATGTTTTTCTCATCCTACTAGTGAATGTAATTTAACACACACCCATACAATGCGCACCACCACGCGATGTTTTTCAGAAACCTATCCTACATTGCCACTGCATGTTCCCTGACCTCCCCATGCTGACCACCCCGCGGTGCTTTTCTCCATCCTACATTGCCACTCACTGCCTATCCTAATTCAGACCCTCCGATTCACACCACCCCGTGTTGTTTTTCTCACTCCTACTAGTGAATGTAATGTAACACACACCAATACAATGCGCACCACTCCGTGATGTTTTTCTCACTCCTACTAGTGAATGTCATGTAACACACACCCGTACAATGCGCACCACCCCGTGATTTTTTTCTCACTCCTAAAAGTGAATGTAATGTAACACACACCCATACAATGCGCACCACCCCGCGATGTTTTTCAGAAACGTATCCTACATTGCCACTGCATGTTCCCTGACCTCCCCATGCTGACCAGCCTGCGGTGCTTTTCTCCATCCTACATTGCAACTCACTGCCTATCCTAATTCAGACCCTCCGATTCGCACCACCCCGTGATGTTTTTCTCATTCCTACTAGTGAATGTAATGTAACACACACCCATACAATGCACACCACCCCGCGATGTTTTTCTCACTCCTACTAGTGAATGTAATGTAACACACACCATTACAATGCGCACCACCCCGTGATGTTTCTCTCTCACTCCTACTAGTGAATGTAATGTAACACACACCCATACAATGCACACGACCCCGCGATGTTTTTCAGAAACCTATCCTACATTGCCACTGCATGTTCTCTGTCCTGCCCATGCTGACCACCCCTCAGTGCTTTTCTCCATCCTACATTGCCACTCACTGCCTATCCTAATTCAGACCCTCCGATTCACACCACCCCGTGATGTTTTTCTCACTCCTACTAGTGAATGTAATTTAACACACACCCATACAATGCGCACCACCCCGCAATGTTTTTCAGAAACCTATCCTACATTGCCACTGCATGTTCCCTGACCTCCCCATGCTGACCAGCCCGCGGTGCTTTTCTCCATCCTACATTGCCACTCACTGCCTATCCTAATTCAGACACTCCGATTCACACCACCCCGTGATGTTTTTCTCACTCCTACTAGTGAATGTAATGTAACACACACCCATACAATGCGCACCACCCCGTGATGTTTTTCTCACTCCTACTAGTGAATGTAATGTAACACACACCCATACAATGCGCACCACCCCGCGATGTTTTTCAGAAACCTATCCTACATTGCCACTGCATGTTCCCTGACCTCCCCATGCTGACCACCCCTCGGTGCCTTTCGCCATCCTACATTGCCACTCACTGCCTATCCTAATTCAGACCCTCCGATTCACACCACCCCGCGATGTTTTTCTCACTCCTACTAGTGAATGTAATGTAACACACACCCATACAATGCGCACCACTCCGTGATGTTTTTCTCACTCCTACTAGTGAATGTAATGTAACACACACCCATACAATGCGCACCACCCCGTGATGTTTTTCTCACTCCTACTAGTGAATGTAATGTAACACACACCCATAAAATGCGCACCACCCCGCGATGTTTTTCAGAAACCTATCCTACATTGCCACTGCATGTTCCCTGACCTCCCCATGCTGACCAGCCCGCGGTGCTTTTCTCCATCCTACATTGCCACTCACTGCCTATCCTAATTCAGACCCTCCGATTCACACCACCCTGTGATGTTTTTCTCACTCCTACTAGTGAATGTAATGTAACACACACCCATACAATGCGCACCACCCCGTGATGATTTTCTCACTCCGACTAGTGAATGTAAAGTAACACACACCCATACAATGCGCACCACCCCGTGATGTTTTTCTCACTCCTTCTAGTGAATGTAATGTAACACATACCCATACAATGCACACCACCCCGCGATGTTTTTCAGAAACCTATCCTACATTGCCACTGCATGTTCCCTGACCTCCCCCTGCTGACCACCCCGCGGTGATTTTATCCATCCTACATTGCCACTCACTGCCTATCCTAATTCAGACCCTCCGATTCACACCACCCCGTGATGTTTTTCTCACTCCTACTAGTGAATGTAATGTGACACACACCCATACAATGCGCACCACCCCGTGATGTTTTTCTCACTCCTACTAGTGAATGTAATGTAACACACACCCATACAATGCGCACCACCCCGCGATGTTTTTCACAAACCTATCCTACATTGCCACTGCTTGTTCCCTGACCTCCCCATGCTGAGCACCCCACGGTGCTTTTCTCCATCCTACATTGCCACTCACTGCCTATCCTAATTCAGACCCTCCGATTCACACCACCAAGCGTTGTTTTTCTCACTCCTACTAGTGAATGTAATGTAACACACACCCATACAATGCGCACCACCCCGTGATGTTTTTCTCACTCCTACAAGTGAATGTAATGTAACACACACCCATACAATGCGCACCACCCCGCGATGTTTTTTCAGAAACCTATCCTACATTGCCACTGCATGTTCCCTGATCTCCCCATGCTGACCAGCCCGCGGTGCTTTTCTCCATCCTACATTGCCACTCACTGCCTATCCTAATTCAGACCCTCCGATTCACACCACCCCGTGATGTTTTTCTCATTCCTACTAGTGAATGTAATGTAACACACACCTATACAATGCACACCACCCCGTGATGTTTTTCTCACTCCTACTAGTGAATGTAATGTAACACACACCATTACAATGCGCACCACCCCGTGATGTTTTTCTCACTCCTACTAGTGAATGTAATGTAACACACACCCATACAATGCACACGACCCCGCGATGTCTTTCAGAAACCTATCCTACATTGCCACTGCATGTTCTCTGTCCTGCCCATGCTGACCACCCCTCAGTGCTTTTCTCCATCCTACATAGCCACTCACTGCCTATCCTAATTCAGACCTTCCGATTCACACCACCCCGTGCTGTTTTTCTCACTCCTACTAGTGAATGTAATTTAACACACACCCATACAATGCGCACCACCCCGCGATGTTTTTCAGAAACCTATCCTACATTGCCACTGCATGTTCCCTGACCTCCCCATTCTAACCACCCCGCGGTGCTTTTCTCCATCCTACATTGCCACTCACTGCCTATCCTAATTCAGACACTCCGATTCACACCACCCCGTGATGTTTTTCTCACTCCTACTAGTGAATGTAATGTAACACACACCCATACAATGCGAACCACCCCGTGATGTTTTTCTCACTCCTACTAGTGAATGTAATGTAACACACACCCATACAATGCGCACCACCCCGTGCTGTTTTTCTCACTCCTACTAGTGAATGTAATTTAACACACACCCATACAATGCGCACTACCCCGCGATGTTTTTCAGAGACCTATCCTACATTGCCACTGCATGTTCTCTGCCCTCCCCATGCTGACCACCCCGCGGTACTTTTCTCCATCCTATATTGCCACTCACTTCATATCCTAAATCAGAACCTCCGATTCACACCACCCCGTGATGTTTTTCTCACTCCTACTAGTGAATGTAATGTAACAAACACCCATACAATGCGCACCACCCCGTAATGTTTTTCTCACTCCTACTAGTGAATGTAATGTAACACACACCCATACAATGCGCACCACCCCGCGATGTTTTTCGAAACCTATCCTACATTGCCACTGCATGTTCCCTGACCTCCCCATGCTGACCACCCCGCGGTGCTTTTCTCCATCCTACATTGCCACTCACTGCCTATCTTAATTCAGACCCTCCGATTCACACCACCCCGTGATGTTTTTCTCAATCCTACTAGTGAATGTAATGTAACACACACCCATACAATGCGCACCACCCCGTGATTTTTTTCTCAGTCCTACTAGTGAACGTAATGTAACACACACCCATACAATGCGCACCACCCCGTGATGTTTATCTCACTCCTACTAGTGAATGTAATGTAACACACACCCATACAATGCGCACCACCCCGCGATGTTTTTCAGAAAACTATCCTACATTGCCACTGCATGTTCCCTGCCCTCCCCATGCTGACCACCCCGCGGTGCTTTTCTCTATCCTACATTGCCAATCACTGCCTATCCTAATTCAGACCCTCTGATTCACACCACCCCGTGATGTTTTTCTCACTGCTACTAGTGAATGTAATGTAACACACACCCATACAATGCGCACCACCCCGCGATGTTTTTCGAAACCTATCCTACATTGCCACTGCATGTTCCCTGACCTCCCCATGCTGACCACCCCGCGGTGCTTTTCTCCATCCTACATTGCCACTCACTGCCTATCCTAATTCAGACCCTCTGATTCACACCACCCCGTGATGTTTTTCTCACTCCTACTAGTGAATGTAATATAACACACACCCATTCAATGCGCACCACCCCGTGATGTTTTTCTCACTCCTACTCGTGAATGTAATGTAACACACACCCATACAATGCGCACCACCCCGCGATGTTTTTCAGAAACCTATCCTACATTGCCACTGCATGTTCCCTGACCTCAACATGCTGACCACCCCGCGGTGCTTTTCTCCATCCTACATTGCCACTCACTGCCTATCCTAATTCAGACCCTCCGAATCACACCACCCCGTGATGTTTTTCTCACTCCTACTAGTGAATGTAATGTAACACACACCCATACAATGCGCACCACCCCGTGATGATTTTCTCACTCCGACTAGTGAATGTAATGTAACACACACCCATACAATGCGCACCACCCCGTGAGGTTTTTCAGAAACATATCCTACATTGCCACTGCTTGTTCCCTGACCTCCCCATGCTGACGACCCCGCGGTGCTTTTCTCCATCCTACATTGCCACTCACTGCCTATCCTAATTCAGACCCTCCGATTCACACCACCCCGTGATGTTTTTCTCACTCCTACTAGTGAATGTAATGTAACACACACCCATACAATGCGCACCACCCCGCGATGTTTTTCAGAAACCTATCCTACATTGCCACTGCATGTTCCCTGACCTCCCCATGCTGACCACCCCGCGGTGCTTTTCTCCATCCTACATTGCCACTCACTGCCTATATTAATTCAGACCCTCCGATTTACACCACGCCGCCATGTTTTTCTCACTCCTAATAGTGAATGTAATGTAACACACACCCATACAATGCGCACCACTCCGTGATGTTTTTCTCACTCCTACTAGTGAATGTAATGTAACACACACCCATACAATGCGCACCACTCCGTGATGTTTTTCTCACTCCTACTAGTGAATGTAATGTAACACACACCCATACAATGCGCACCACCCCGCGATGTTTTTCAGAAACCTATCCTACATTGCCACTGCATGTTCCCTGACCTCCCCATGCTGACCACACCGCGGTGCTTTTCTCCATCCTACATTGCCACTCACTGCGTATCCTAATTCAGACCCTCCGATTCACACCACCCCGTGATGTTTTTCTCACTCCTACTAGTGAATGTAATGTGACACACACCCATACAATGCGCACCACCCCGTGATGTTTTTCTCACTCCTACTAGTGAATGTAATGTAACACACACCCATACAATGCACACCACCCCGCGATGTTTTTCAGAAACCTATCCTACATTGCCACTGCATGTTCCCTGACCTCCCCATGCTGACACCCCGCGGTGATTTTATCCATCCTACATTGCCACTCACTGCCTATCCTAATTCTGACCCTCCGATTCACACCACCCCGTGATGTTTTTCTCACTCCTACTAGTGAATGTAATGTGACACACACCCATACAATGCGCACCACCCCGTGATGTTTTTCTCACTCCTACTAGTGAATGTAATGTAACACACACCCATACAATGCGCACCACCCCGCGATGTTTTTCAGAAACCTATCCTACATTGCCACTGCATGTTCCTTGACCTCCTCATGCTGACCACACCGCGGTGCCTTTCGCCATCCTACATTGCCACTCACTGCCTATCCTAATTCAGACCCTCCAATTAACACCACCCCGCCATGTTTTTCTCATCCTACTAGTGAATGTAATTTAACACACACCCATACAATGCGCACCACCACGCGATGTTTTTCAGAAACCTATCCTACATTGCCACTGCATGTTCCCTGACCTCCCCATGCTGACCACCCCGCGGTGCTTTTCTCCATCCTACATTGCCACTCACTGCCTATCCTAATTCAGACCCTCCGATTCACACCACCCCGTGTTGTTTTTCTCACTCCTACTAGTGAATGTAATGTAACACACACCAATACAATGCGCACCACTCCGTGATGTTTTTCTCACTCCTACTAGTGAATGTCATGTAACAAACACCCATACAATGCGCACCACTCCGTGATGTTTTTCTCACTCCTACAAGTGAATGTAATGTAACACACACCCATACAATGCGCACCACCCCGCGATGTTTTTCAGAAACGTATCCTACATTGCCACTGCATGTTCCCTGACCTCCCCATGCTGACCAGCCCGCGGTGCTTTTCTCCATCCTACATTGCAACTCACTGCCTATCCTAATTCAGACCCTCCGATTCACACCACCCCGTGATGTTTTTCTCACTGCTACTAGTGAATGTAATGTAACACACACCCATACAATGCGCACCACCCCGCGATGTTTTTCGAAACCTATCCTACATTGCCATTGGATGTTCCCTGACCTCACCATGCTGACCACCCCGCGGTGCTTTTCTCCATCCTACATTGCCACTCACTGCCTATCCTAATTCAGACACTCCGATTCACACCACCCCGTGATGTTTTTCTCACTCCTACTAGTGAATGTAATGTGACACACACCCATACAATGCGCTCCACCCCGTGATGTTTTTCTCACTCCTACTAGTGAATGTAATGTAACACACACCCATACAATGCGCACCACTCCGTGATGTTTTTCTCACTCCTACTAGTGAATGTAATGTAACACACACCCATACAATGCGCACCACCCCGTGATGTTTTTCTCACTCCTACTAGTGAATGTAATGGAACACACACCCATACAATGCGCACCACCCCGCGATGTTTTTCAGAAACCTATCCTACATTGCCACTGCATGTTCCCTGACCTCCCCATGCTGACCAGCCCGCGGTGCTTTTCTCCATCCTACATTGCCACTCACTGCCTATCCTAATTCAGACCCTCCGATTCACACCCCCCCATGATGTTTTTCTCACTCCTACTAGTGAATGTAATGTAACACACACCCATACAATGCGCACCACCCCGTGATGATTTTCTCACTCCGACTAGTGAATGTAAAGTAACACACACCCATACAATGCGCCCCACCCAGTGATGTTTTTCTCACTCCTACTAGTGAATGTAATGTAACACACACCCATACAATGCACACCACCAGGCGATGTTTTTCAGAAACCTATCCTACATTGCCACTGCATGTTCCCTGACCTCCCCATGCTGACCACCCCGCGGTGATTTTATCCATCCTACATTGCCACTCACTGCCTATCCTAATTCAGACCCTCCGATTCACACCACCCCGTGATGTTTTTCTCACTCCTACTAGTGAATGTAATGTGACACACACCCATACAATGCGCACCACCCCGTGATGTTTTTCTCACTCCTACTAGTGAATGTAATGTAACACACACCCATACAATGCGCACCACCCCGTGATGTTTTTCAGAAACCTATCCTACATTGCCACTGCTTGTTCCCTGACCTCCCCATGCTGACCACCCCGCGGTGCTTTTCTCCATCTTACATTGCCACTCACTGCCTATCCTAATTCAGACCCTCCGATTCACACCACCCCGTGATGTTTTTCTCACTCCTACTAGTGAATGTAATGTAACACACACCCATACAATGCGCACCACCCCGTGATGTTTTTCTCACTCCTACTAGTGAATGTAATGTAACACACACCCATACAATGCGCACCACCCCGCGATGTTGTTCAGAAACCTATCCTACATTGCCACTGCATGTTCGCTGACCTCCTCATGCTGACCACCCCGCGGTGCCTTTCGCCATCCTACATTGCCACTCACTGCCTATCCTAATTCAGACCCTCCAATTAACACCACCCCGCCATGTTTTTCTCATCCTACTAGTGAATGTAATTTAACACACACCCATACAATGCGCACCACCACGCGATGTTTTTCAGAAACCTATCCTACATTGCCACTGCATGTACCCTGACCTCCCCATGCTGAGCACCCCGCGGTGCTTTTCTCCATCCTACATTGCCACTCACTGCCTATCCTAATTCAGACCCTCCGATTCACACCACCCCGTGTTGTTTTTCTCACTCCTACTAGTGAATGTAATGTAACACACACCAATACAATGCGCACCACTCCGTGATGTTTTTCTCACTCCTACTAGTGAATGTCATGTAACACACACCCATACAATGCGCACCACCCCGTGATGTTTTTCTCACTCCTACAAGTGAATGTAATGTAACACACACCCATACAATGTGCACCACCCCGCGATGTTTTTCAGAAACTTATCCTACATTGCCACTGCATGTTCCCTGACCTCCCCATGCTGACCAGCCCGCGGTGCTTTTCTCCATCCTACATTGCCACTCACTGCCTATCCTAATTCAGACCCTCCGATTCACACCACCCCGTGATGTTTTTCTCATTCCTACTAGTGAATGTAATGTAACACACACCCATACAATGCACACCACCCCGTGATGTTTTTCTCACTCCTACTAGTGAATGTAATGTAACACACACCATTACAATGCGCACCACCCCGTGATGTTTCTCTCTCACTCCTACTGGTGAATGTAATGTAACACACACCCATACAATGCACACGACCCCACGATGTTTTTAAGAAACCTATCCTACATTACCACTGCATGTTCTCTGTCCTGCCCATGCTGACCACCCCTCAGTGCTTTTCTCCATCCTACATTGCCACTCACTGCCTATCCTAATTCAGACCCTCCGATTCACACCACCCCGTGATGTTTTTTTCACTCCTACTAGTGAATGTAACTTAACACACACCCATACAATGCGCACCACCCCGCGATGTTTTTCAGAAACCTATCCTACATTGCCACTGCATGTTCCCTGACCTCCCCATGCTGACCAGCCCGCGGTGCTTTTCTCCATCCTACATTGCCACTCACTGCCTATCCTAATTCAGACACTCCGATTCACACCACCCCGTGATGTTTTTCTCACTCCTACTAGTGAATGTAATGTAACACACACCCATACAATGCGCACCACCCGCGATGTTTTTCAGAAACCTATCCTACATTGCCACTGCATGTTCCCTGACCTCCCCATGCTGACCACCCCTCGGTGCCTTTCGCCATCCAACATTGCCACTCACTGCCTATCCTAATACAGACCCTCCGATTCACACCACCCCGCGATGTTTTTCTCACTCCTACTAGTGAATGTAATGTAACACACACCCATACAATGCGCACCACTCTGTGATGTTTTTCTCACTCCTACTAGTGATGGTAATGTAACACACACCCATACAATGCGCACCACCCCGTGATGTTTTTCTCACTCCTACTAGTGAATGTAATGTAACACACACCCATACAATGCGCACCACCCCGCGATGTTTTTCAGAAACCTATCCTACATTGCCACTGCATGTTCCCTGACCTCCCCATGCTGACCAGCCCGCGGTGCTTTTCTCCATCCTACATTGCCACTCACTGCCTATCCTAATTCAGACCCTCCGATTCACACCACCCTGTGATGTTTTTCTCACTCCTACTATTCAATGTAATGTAACACACACCCATACAATGCGCACCACCCCGTGATGATTTTCTCACTCCGACTAGTGAATGTAAAGTAACACACACCCATACAATGCGCACCACCCCGTGATGTTTTTCTCACTCCTACTAGTGAATGTAATGTAACACACACCCATACAATGCACACCTCCCCGCGATGTTTTTCAGAAACCTATCCTACATTGCCACTGCATGTTCCCTGACCTCCCCATGCTGACACCCCGCGGTGATTTTATCCATCCTACATTGCCACTCACTGCTTATCCTAATTCAGACCCTCCGATTCACACCACCCCGTGATGTTTTTCTCACTCCTACTAGTGAATGTAATGTGACACACACCCATACAATGCGCACCACCCCGTGATGTTTTTCTCACTCCTACTAGTGAATGTAATGTAACACACACCCATACAATGCGCACCACCCCGCGATGTTTTTCAGAAACCTATCCTACATTGCCACTGCATGTTCCTTGACCTCCTCATGCTTACCACCCGGCGGTGCCTTTCGCCATCCTACATTGCCACTCACTGCCTATCCTAATTCAGACCCTCCAATTAACACCACCCCGCCATGTTTTTCTCATCCTACTAGTGAATGTAATTTAACACACACCCATACAATGCGCACCACCACGCGATGTTTTTCAGAAACCTATCCTACATTGCCACTGCATGTTCCCTGACCTCCCCATGCTGACCACCCCGCGGTGCTTTTCTCCATCCTACATTGCCACTCACTGCCTATCCTAATTCAGACCCTCCGATTCACACCACCCCGTGTTGTTTTTCTCACTCCTACTAGTGAATGTAATGTAACACACACCAATACAATGCGCACCACTCCGTGATGTTTTTCTCACTCCTACTAGTGAATGTCATGTAACACACACCCGTACAATGCGCACCACCCCGTGATTTTTTTCTCACTCCTAAAAGTGAATGTAATGTAACACACACCCATACAATGCGCACCACCCCGCGATGTTTTTCAGAAACGTATCCTACATTGCCACTGCATGTTCCCTGACCTCCCCATGCTGACCAGCCCGCGGTGCTTTTCTCCATCCTACATTGCAACTCACTGCCTATCCTAATTCAGACCCTCCGATTCGCACCACCCCGTGATGTTTTTCTCATTCCTACTAGTGAATGTAATGTAACACACACCCATACAATGCACACCACCCCGCGATGTTTTTCTCACTCCTACTAGTGAATGTAATGTAACACACACCATTACAATGCGCACCACCCCGTGATGTTTCTCTCTCACTCCTAATAGTGAATGTAATGTAACACACACCCATACAATGCGCACCACCCCGTGATGTTTTTCTCACTCCTACTAGTGAATGTAATGTAACACACACCCATACAATGCGCACCACCCCGCGATGTTTTTCAGAAACCTATCCTACATTGCCACTGCATGTTCCCTGACCTCCCCATGCTGACCACCCCTCGGTGCCTTTCGCCATCCTACATTGCCACTCACTGCCTATCCTAATTCAGACCCTCCGATTCACACCACCCCGCGATGTTTTTCTCACTCCTACTAGTGAATGTAATGTAACACACACCCATACAATGCGCACCACTCCGTGATGTTTTTCTCACTCCTACTAGTGAATGTAATGTAACACACACCCATACAATGCGCACCACCCCGTGATGTTTTTCTCACTCCTACTAGTGAATGTAATGTAACACACACCCATAAAATGCGCACCACCCCGCGATGTTTTTCAGAAACCTATCCTACATTGCCACTGCATGTTCCCTGACCTCCCCATGCTGACCAGCCCGCGGTGCTTTTCTCCATCCTACATTGCCACTCACTGCCTATCCTAATTCAGACCCTCCGATTCACACCACCCTGTGATGTTTTTCTCACTCCTACTAGTGAATGTAATGTAACACACACCCATACAATGCGCACCACCCCGTGATGATTTTCTCACTCCGACTAGTGAATGTAAAGTAACACACACCCATACAATGCGCACCACCCCGTGATGTTTTTCTCACTCCTTCTAGTGAATGTAATGTAACACACACCCATACAATGCACACCACCCCGCGATGTTTTTCAGAAACCTATCCTACATTGCCACTGCATGTTCCCTGACCTCCCCATGCTGACCACCCCGCAGTGATTTTATCCATCCTACATTGCCACTCACTGCCTATCCTAATTCAGACCCTCCGATTCACACCACCCCGTGATGTTTTTCTCACTCCTACTAGTGAATGTAATGTGACACACACCCATACAATGCGCACCACCCCGTGATGTTTTTCTCACTCCTACTAGTGAATGTAATGTAACACACACCCATACAATGCGCACCACCCCGCGATGTTTTTCACAAACCTATCCTACATTGCCACTGCTTGTTCCCTGACCTCCCCATGCTGAGCACCCCACGGTGCTTTTCTCCATCCTACATTGCCACTCACTGCCTATCCTAATTCAGACCCTCCGATTCACACCACCAAGCGTTGTTTTTCTCACTCCTACTAGTGAATGTAATGTAACACACACCCATACAATGCGCACCACCCCGTGATGTTTTTCTCACTCCTACAAGTGAATGTAATGTAACACACACCCATACAATGCGCACCACCCCGCGATGTTTTTTCAGAAACCTATCCTACATTGCCACTGCATGTTCCCTGACCTCCCCATGCTGACCAGCCCGCGGTGCTTTTCTCCATCCTACATTGCCACTCACTGCCTATCCTAATTCAGACCCTCCGATTCACACCACCCCGTGATGTTTTTCTCATTCCTACTAGTGAATGTAATGTAACACACACCTATACAATGCACACCACCCCGTGATGTTTTTCTCACTCCTACTAGTGAATGTAATGTAACACACACCCATACAATGCACACGACCCCGCGATGTCTTTCAGAAACCTATCCTACATTGCCACTGCATGTTCTCTGTCCTGCCCATGCTGACCACCCCTCAGTGCTTTTCTCCATCCTACATAGCCACTCACTGCCTATCCTAATTCAGACCTTCCGATTCACACCACCCCGTGCTGTTTTTCTCACTCCTACTAGTGAATGTAATTTAACACACACCCATACAATGCGCACCACCCCGCGATGTTTTTCAGAAACCTATCCTACATTGCCACTGCATGTTCCCTGACCTCCCCATTCTAACCACCCCGCGGTGCTTTTCTCCATCCTACATTGCCACTCACTGCCTATCCTAATTCAGACACTCCGATTCACACCACCCCGTGATGTTTTTCTCACTCCTACTAGTGAATGTAATGTAACACACACCCATACAATGCGAACCACCCCGTGATGTTTTTCTCACTCCTACTAGTGAATGTAATGTAACACACACCCATACAATGCGCACCACCCCGTGCTGTTTTTCTCACTCCTACTAGTGAATGTAATTTAACACACACCCATACAATGCGCACCACCCCGCGATGTTTTTCAGAGACCTATCCTACATTGCCACTGCATGTTCTCTGCCCTCCCCATGCTGACCACCCCGCGGTACTTTTCTCCATCCTATATTGCCACTCACTGCATATCCTAAATCAGAACCTCCGATTCACACCACCCCGTGATGTTTTTCTCACTCCTACTAGTGAATGTAATGTAACAAACACCCATACAATGCGCACCACCCCGTAATGTTTTTCTCACTCCTACTAGTGAATGTAATGTAACACACACCCATACAATGCGCACCACCCCGCGATGTTTTTCGAAACCTATCCTACATTGCCACTGCATGTTCCCTGACCTCCCCATGCTGACCACCCCGCGGTGCTTTTCTCCATCCTACATTGCCACTCACTGCCTATCTTAATTCAGACCCTCCGATTCACACCACCCCGTGATGTTTTTCTCAGTCCTACTAGTGAACGTAATGTAACACACACCCATACAATGCGCACCACCCCGTGATGTTTATCTCACTCCTACTAGTGAATGTAATGTAACACACACCCATACAATGCCCACCACCCCGCGATGTTTTTCAGAAACCTATCCTACATTGCCACTGCATGTTCCCTGCCCTCCCCATGCTGACCACCCCGCGGTGCTTTTCTCTATCCTACATTGCCAATCACTGCCTATCCTAATTCAGACCCTCTGATTCACACCACCCCGTGATGTTTTTCTCACTGCTACTAGTGAATGTAATGTAACACACACCCATACAATGCGCACCACCCCGCGATGTTTTTCGAAACCTATCCTACATTGCCACTGCATGTTCCCTGACCTCCCCATGCTGACCACCCCGCGGTGCTTTTCTCCATCCTACATTGCCACTCACAGCCTATCCTAATTCAGACCCTCTGATTCACACCACCCCGTGATGTTTTTCTCACTCCTACTAGTGAATGTAATATAACACACACCCATTCAATGCGCACCACCCCGTGATGTTTTTCTCACTCCTACTCGTGAATGTAATGTAACACACACCCATACAATGCGCACCACCCCGCGATGTTTTTCAGAAACCTATCCTACATTGCCACTGCATGTTCCCTGACCTCAACATGCTGACCACCCCGCGGGGCTTTTCTCCATCCTACATTGCCACTCACTGCCTATCCTAATTCAGACCCTCCGAATCACACCACCCCGTGATGTTTTTCTCACTCCTACTAGTGAATGTAATGTAACAGACACCCATACAATGCGCACCACCCCGTGATGATTTTCTCACTCCGACTAGTGAATGTAATGTAACACACACCCATACAATGCGCACCACCCCGTGAGGTTTTTCAGAAACATATCCTACATTGCCACTGCTTGTTCCCTGACCTCCCCATGCTGACGACCCCGCGGTGCTTTTCTCCATCCTACATTGCCACTCACTGCCTATCCTAATTCAGACCCTCCGATTCACACCACCCCGTGATGTTTTTCTCACTCCTACTAGTGAATGTAATGTAACACACACCCATACAATGCGCACCACCCCGCGATGTTTTTCAGAAACCTATCCTACATTGCCACTGCATGTTCCCTGACCTCCCCATGCTGACCACCCCGCGGTGCTTTTCTCCATCCTACATTGCCACTCACTGCCTATATTAATTCAGACCCTCCGATTTACACCACGCCGCCATGTTTTTCTCACTCCTAATAGTGAATGTAATGTAACACACACCCATACAATGCGCACCACTCCGTGATGTTTTTCTCACTCCTACTAGTGAATGTAATGTAACACACACCCATACAATGCGCACCACTCCGTGATGTTTTTCTCACTCCTACTAGTGAATGTAATGTAACACACACCCATACAATGTGCACCACCCCGCGATGTTTTTCAGAAACCTATCCTACATTGCCACTGCATGTTCCCTGACCTCCCCATGCTGACCAGCCTGCGGGCTTTTCTCCATCCTACATTGCCACTCACTGCCTATCCTAATTCAGACCCTCCGATTCACACCACCCCGTGATGTTTTTCTCACTCCTACTAGTGAATGTAATGTAACACACACCCATACAATGCGCACCACCCCGTGATGATTTTCTCACTCCGACTAATGAATGTAAAGTAACACACACCCATACAATGCGCACCACCCCGTGATGTTTTTCTCACTCCTACTAGTGAATGTAATGTAACACACACACATACAATGCACACCATTCCGCGATGTTTTTCAGAAACCTATCCTACATTGCCACTGCATGTTCCCTGACCTCCCCATGCTGACCACCCCCCGGTGATTTTATCCATCCTACATTGCCACTCACTGCCTATCCTAATTCAGACCCTCCGATTCACACCACCCCGTGATGTTTTTCTCACTCCTACTAGTGAATGTAATGTGACACACACCCATACAATGCGCACCACCCCGTGATGTTTTTCTCACTCCTACTAGTGAATGTAATGTAACACACACCCATTCAATGCGCACCACCCCGTGATGTTTTTCTCACTCCTACTAGTGAATGTAATGTAACACACACCCATACAATGCGCACCACCCCGTGATGTTTTTCTCACTCCTACTAGTGAATGTAATGTAACACACACCAATACAATGCGCACCACCCCGCGATGTTTTTCAGAAACCTATCCTACATTGCCACTGCATGTTCCCTGACCTCCTCATGCTGACCACCCCGCGGTTCCTTTCGCCATCCTACATTGCCACTCACTGCCTATCCTAATTCAGACCCTCCGATTAACACCACCCCGCCATGTTTTTCTCATCCTACTAGTGAATGTAATTTAACACACACCCATACTATGCGCACCACCACGCGATGTTTTTCAGAAACCTATCCTACATTGCCACTGCATGTTCCCTGACCTCCCCATGCTGACCACCCCGCGGTGCTTTTCTCCATCCTACATTGCCACTCACTGCCTATCCTAATTCAGACCCTCCGATTCACACCACCCCGTGTTGTTTTTCTCACTCCTACTAGTGAATGTAATGTAACACACACCAATACAATGCGCACCACTCCGTGATGTTTTTCTCACTCCTACTAGTGAATGTCATGTAACACACACCCATACAATGCGCACCACCCCGTGATGTTTTTCTCACTCCTACAAGTGAATGTAATGTAACACACACCCATACAATGCGCACCACCCCGCGATGTTTTTCAGAAACGTATCCTACATTGCCACTGCATGTTCCCTGACCTCCCCATGCTGACCAGCCCGCGGTGCTTTTCTCCATCCTACATTGCCACTCACTGCCTATCCTAATTCAGACCCTCCGATTCACACCACCCCGTGATGTTTTTCTCATTCCTACTAGTGAATGTAATGTAACACACACCCATACTATGCACACCACCCCGTGATGTTTTTCTCACTCCTACTAGTGAATGTAATGTAACACACACCATTACAATGCGCACCACCCCGTGATGTTTCTCTCTCACTCCTACTAGTGAATGTAATGTAACACACCCATACAATGCACACGACCCCGCAATGTTTTTCAGAAACCTATCCTACATTGCCACTGCATGTTCTCTGTCCTGCCCATGCTGACCACCCCTCAGTGCTTTTCTCCATCCTACATTGCCACTCACTGCCTATCCTAATTCAGACCCTCCGATTCACACCACCCCGTGATGTTTTTCTCACTCCTACTAGTGAATGTAATTTAACACACACCCATACAATGTGCACCACCCCGCGATGTTTTTCAGAAACCTATCCTACATTGCCACTGCATGTTCCCTGACCTCCCCATGCTGACCACCCCGCGGTGCTTTTCTCCATCCTACATTGCCACTCACTGCCTATCCTAATTCAGACACTCCGATTCACACCACCCCGTGATGTTTTTCTCACTCCTACTAGTGAATGTAATGTAACACACACCCATACAATGCGCACCACCCCGTGATGTTTTTCTCACTCCTACTAGTGAATGTAATGTAACACACACCCATACAATGCGCACCACCCCGCGATGTTTTTCAGAAACCTATCCTACATTGCCACTGCATGTTCCCTGACCTCCCCATGCTGACCACCCCTCGGTGCCTTTCGCCATCCTACATTGCCACTCACTGCCTATCCTAATTCAGACCCTCCGATTCACACCACCCCGCGATGTTTTTCTCACTCCTACTAGTGAATGTAATGTAACACACACCCATACAATGCGCACCACTCCGTGATGTTTTTCTCACTCCTACTAGTGAATGTAATGTAACACACACCCATACAATGCGCACCACCCCGTGATGTTTTTCTCACTCCTACTAGTGAATGTAATGTAACACACACCCATAAAATGCGCACCACCCCGCGATGTTTTTCAGAAACCTATCCTACATTGCCACTGCATGTTCCCTGACCTCCCCATGCTGACCAGCCCGCGGTGCTTTTCTCCATCCTACATTGCCACTCACTGCCTATCCTAATTCAGACCCTCTGATTCACACCACCCTGTGATGTATTTCTCACTCCTACTAGTGAATGTAATGTAACACACACCCATACAATGCGCACCACCCCGTGATGATTTTCTCACTCCGACTAGTGAATGTAAAGTAACACACACCCATACAATGCGCACCACCCGTTGATGTTTTTCTCACTCCTTCTAGTGAATGTAATGTAACACACACCCATACAATGCACACCACCCCGCGATGTTTTTCAGAAACCTATCCTACATTGCCACTGCATGTTCCCTGACCTCCCCATGCTGACCACCCCGCGGTGATTTTATCCATCCTACATTGCCACTCACTGCCTATCCTAATTCAGACCCTCCGATTCACACCACCCCGTGTTGTTTTTCTCACTCCTACTAGTGAATGTAATGTAACACACACCAATACAATGCGCACCACTCCGTGATGTTTTTCTCACTCCTACTAGTGAATGTCATGTAACACACACCCATACAATGCGCACCACCCCGTGATGTTTTTCTCACTCCTACAAGTGAATGTAATGTAACACACACCCATACAATGCGCACCACCCCGCGATGTTTTTCAGAAACGTATCCTACATTGCCACTGCATGTTCCCTGACCTCCCCATGCTGACCAGCCCGCGGTGCTTTTCTCCATCCTACATTGCCACTCACTGCCTATCCTAATTCAGACCCTCCGATTCACACCACCCCGTGATGTTTTTCTCATTCCTACTAGTGAATGTAATGTAACACACACCCATACAATGCACACCACCCCGTGATGTTTTTCTCACTCCTACTAGTGAATGTAATGTAACACACACCATTACAATGCGCACCACCCCGTGATGTTTCTCTCTCACTCCTACTAGTGAATGTAATGTAACACACACCCATACAATGCACACGACCCCGCGATGTTTTTCAGTAAACCTATCCTACATTGCCACTGCATGTTCTCTGTCCTGCCCATGCTGACCACCCCTCAGTGCTTTTCTCCATCCTACATTGCCACTCACTGCCTATCCTAATTCAGACCCTCCGATTCACACCACCCCGTGATGTTTTTCTCACTCCTACTAGTGAATGTAATTTAACACACACCCATACAATGCGCACCACCCCGCGATGTTTTTCAGAAACCTATCCTACATTGCCACTGCATGTTCCCTGACCTCCCCATGCTGACCACCCCGCGGTGCTTTTCTCCATCCTACATTGCCACTCACTGCCTATCCTAATTCAGACACTCCGATTCACACCACTCCGTGATGTTTTTCTCACTCCTACTAGTGAATGTAATGTAACACACACCCATACAATGCGCACCACCCCGTGATGTTTTTCTCACTCCTACTAGTGAATGTAATGTAACACACACCCATACAATGCGCACCACCCCGCGATGTTTTTCAGAAACCTATCCTACATTGCCACTGCATGTTCCCTGACCTCCCCATGCTGACCACCCCTCGGTGCCTTTCGCCATCCTACATTGCCACTCACTGCCTATCCTAATTCAGACCCTCCGATTCACACCACCCCGCGATGTTTTTCTCACTCCTACTAGTGAATGTAATGTAACACACACCCATACAATGCGCACCACTCCGTGATGTTTTTCTCACTCCTACTAGTGAATGTAATGTAACACACACCCATACAATGCGCACCACCCCGTGATGTTTTTCTCACTCCTACTAGTGAATGTAATGTAACACACACCCATAAAATGCGCACCACCCCGCGATGTTTTTCAGAAACCTATCCTACATTGCCACTGCATGTTCCGTGACCTCCCCATGCTGACCAGCCCGCGGTGCTTTTCTCCATCCTACATTGCCACTCACTGCCTATCCTAATTCAGACCCTCCGATTCACACCACCCTGTGATGTATTTCTCACTCCTACTAGTGAATGTAATGTAACACACACCCATACAATGCGCACCACCCCGTGATGATTTTCTCACTCCGACTAGTGAATGTAAAGTAACACACACCCATACAATGCGCACCACCCCGTGATGTTTTTCTCAATCCTTCTAGTGAATGTAATGTAACACACACCCATACAATGCACACCACCCCGCGATGTTTTTCAGAAACCTATCCTACATTGCCACTGCATGTTCCCTGACCTCCCCATGCTGACCACCCCGCGGTGATTTTATCCATCCTACATTGCCACTCACTGCCTATCCTAATTCAGACCCTCCGATTCACACCACCCCGTGATGTTTTTCTCACTCCTACTAGTGAATGTAATGTGACACACACCCATACAATGCGCACCACCGCGTGATGTTTTTCTCACTCGTACTAGTGAATGTAATGTAACACACACCCATACAATGCGCACCACCCCGCGATGTTTTTCACAAACCTATCCTACATTGCCACTGCTTGTTCCCTGACCTCCCCATGCTGAGCACCCCGCGGTGCTTTTCTCCATCCTACATTGCCACTCACTGCCTATCCTAATTCAGACCCTCCGATTCACACCACCAAGCGTTGTTTTTCTCACTCCTACTAGTGAATGTAATGTAACACACACCCATACAATGCGCACCACCCCGTGATGTTTTTCTCACTCCTACAAGTGAATGTAATGTAACACACACCCATACAATGCGCACCACCCCGCGATGTTTTTTCAGAAACCTATCCTACATTGCCACTGCATGTTCCCTGACCTCCCCATGCTGACCAGCCCGCGGTGCTTTTCTCCATCCTACATTGCCACTCACTGCCTATCCTAATTCAGACCCTCCGATTCACACCACCCCGTGATGTTTTTCTCATTCCTACTAGTGAATGTAATGTAACACACACCTATACAATGCACACCACCCCGTGATGTTTTTCTCACTCCTACTAGTGAATGTAATGTAACACACACCATTACAATTCGCACCACCCCGTGATGTTTTTCTCACTCCTACTAGTGAATGTAATGTAACACACACCCATACAATGCACACTTCCCCGCGATGTCTTTCAGAAACCTATCCTACATTGCCACTGCATGTTCTCTGTCCTGCCCATGCTGACCACCCCTCAGTGCTTTTCTCCATCCTACATTGCCACTCACTGCCTAACCTAATTCAGACACTCCGATTCACACCACCCCGTGATGTTTTTCTCACTCCTACTAGTGAATGTAATGTAACACACACCCATACAATACGAACCACCCCGTGATGTTTTTCTCACTCCTACTAGTGAATGTAATGTAACACACACCCATACAATGCGCACCACCCGGTGATTTTTTTCTCACTCCTACTAGTGAATGTAATGTAACACACACGCATACAATGCGCACCACCCCGCGATGTTTTTCAGAGACCTATCCTACATTGCCACTGCATGTTCTCTGACCTCCCCATGCTGACCACCCCGCGGTACTTTTCTCCATCCTATATTGCCACTCACTGCATATCCTAAATCAGAACCTCCGATTCACACCACCACGTGATGTTTTTCTCACTCCTACTAGTGAATGTAATGTAACAAACACCCATACAATGCGCACCACCCCGTAATGTTTTTCTCACTCCTACTAGTGAATGTAATGTAACACACACCCATACAATGCGCACCACCCCGCGATGTTTTTCGAAACCTATCCTACATTGCCACTGCATGTTCCCTGACCTCCCCATGCTGACCACCCCGCGGTGCTTTTCTCCATCCTACATTGCCACTCACTGCCTATCTTAATTCAGACCCTCCGATTCACACCACCCCGTGATGTTTTTCTCACTCCTACTAGTGAATGTAATGTAACACACACCCATACAATGCGAACCACCCCGTGATTTTTTTCTCAGTCCTACTAGTGAACGTAATGTAACACACACCCATACAATGCGCACCACCCCGTGATGTTTATCTCACTCCTACTAGTGAATGTAATGTAACACACACCCATACAATGCGCACCACCCCGCGTTGTTTTTCAGAAACCTATCCTACATTGCCACTGCATGTTCCCTGCCCTCCCCATGCTGACCACCCCGCGGTGCTTTTCTCTATCCTACATTGCCAATCACTGCCTATCCTAATTCAGACCCTCCGATTCACACCACCCCGTGATGTTTTTCTCACTGCTACTAGTGAATGTAATGTAACACACACCCATACAATGCGCACCACCCCGCGATGTTTTTCGAAACCTATCCTACATTGCCACTGCATGTTCCCTGACCTCCCCATGCTGACCACCCCGCGGTGCTTTTCTCCATCCTACATTGCCACTCACTGCCTATCCTAATTCAGACCCTCTGATTCACACCACCCCGTGATGTTTTCTCACTCCTACTAGTGAATGTAATATAACACACACCCATTCAATGCGCACCACCCCGTGATGTTTTTCTCACTCCTACTCGTGAATGTAATGTAACACACACCCATACAATGCGCACCACCCCGCGATGTTTTTCAGAAACCTATCCTACATTGCCACTGCATGTTCCCTGACCTCAACATGCTGACCACACCGCGGTGCTTTTCTCCATCCTACATTGCCACTCACTGCCTATCCTAATTCAGACCCTCCGAATCACACCACCCCGTGATGTTTTTCTCACTCCTACTAGTGAATGTAATGTAACACACACCCATACAATGCGCACCACCCCGTGATGATTTTCTCACTCCGACTAGTGAATGTAATGTAACACACACCCATACAATGCGCACCACCCCGTGAGGTTTTTCAGAAACCTATCCTACATTGCCACTGCTTGTTCCCTGACCTCCCCATGCTGACGACCCCGCGGTGCTTTTCTCCATCCTACATTGCCACTCACTGCCTATCCTAATTCAGACCCTCCGATTCACACCACCCCGTGATGTTTTTCTCACTCCTACTAGTGAATGTAATGTAACACACACCCATACAATGCGCACCACCCCGCGATGTTTTTCAGAAACCTATCCTACATTGCCACTGCATGTTCCCTGACCTCCCCATGCTGACCACCCCGCGGTGCCTTTCGCCATCCTACATTGCCACTCACTGCCTATATTAATTCAGACCCTCCGATTTACACCACGCCGCCATGTTTTTCTCACTCCTAATAGTGAATGTAATGTAACACACACCCATACAATGCGCACCACTCCGTGATGTTTTTCTCACTCCTACTAGTGAATGTAATGTAACACACACCCATACAATGCGCACCACTCCGTGATGTTTTTCTCACTCCTACTAGTGAATGTAATGTAACACACACCCATACAATGCGCACCACCCCGCGATGTTTTTCAGAAACCTGTCCTACATTGCCACTGCATGTTCCCTGACCTCCCCATGCTGACCAGCCTGCGGGGCTTTTCTCCATCCTACATTGCCACTCACTGCCTATCCTAATTCAGACCCTCCGATTCACACCACCCCGTGATGTTTTTCTCACTCCTACTAGTGAATGTAATGTAACACATACCCATACAATGCGCACCACCCCATGATGATTTTCTCACTCCGACTAATGAATGTAAAGTAACACACCCCCATACAATGCGCACCACCCCGTGATGTTTTTCTCACTCCTACTAGTGAATGTAATGTAACACACACACATACAATGCACACCATTCCGCGATGTTTTTCAGAAACCTATCCTACATTGCCACTGCATGTTCTCTGACCTCCCCATGCTGACCACCCCGCGGTACTTTTCTCCATCCTATATTGCCACTCACTGCATATCCTAAATCAGAACCTCCGATTCACACCACCCCGTGATGTTTTTCTCACTCCTACTAGTGAATGTAATGTAACAAACACCCATACAATGCGCACCACCCCGTAATGTTTTTCTCACTCCTACTAGTGAATGTAATGTAACACACACCCATACAATGCGCACCACCCCGCGATGTTTTTCGAAACCTATCCTACATTGCCACTGCATGTTCCCTGACCTTCCCATGCTGACCACCCGGCGGTGCTTTTCTCCATCCTACATTGCCACTCACTGCCTATCTTAATTCAGACCCTCCGATTCACACCACCCCGTGATGTTTTTCTCACTCCTACTAGTGAATGTAATGTAACACACACCCATACAATGCGAACCACCCCGTGATTTTTTTCTCAGTCCTACTAGTGAACGTAATGTAACACACACCCATACAATGCGCACCACCCCGTGATGTTTATCTCACTCCTACTAGTGAATGTAATGTAACACACACCCATACAATGCGCACCACCCCGCGTTGTTTTTCAGAAACCTATCCTACATTGCCACTGCATGTTCCCTGCCCTCCCCATGCTGACCACCCCGCGGTGCTTTTCTCTATCCTACATTGCCAATCACTGCCTATCCTAATTCAGACCCTCCGATTCACACCACCCCGTGATGTTTTTCTCACTGCTACTAGTGAATGTAATGTAACACACACCCATACAATGCGCACCACCCCGCGATGTTTTTCGAAACCTATCCTACATTGCCACTGCATGTTCCCTGACCTCCCCATGCTGACCACCCCGCGGTGCTTTTCTCCATCCTACATTGCCACTCACTGCCTATCCTAATTCAGACCCTCTGATTCACACCACCCCGTGATGTTTTCTCACTCCTACTAGTGAATGTAATATAACACACACCCATTCAATGCGCACCACCCCGTGATGTTTTTCTCACTCCTACTCGTGAATGTAATGTAACACACACCCATACAATGCGCACCACCCCGCGATGTTTTTCAGAAACCTATCCTACATTGCCACTGCATGTTCCCTGACCTCAACATGCTGACCACACCGCGGTGCTTTTCTCCATCCTACATTGCCACTCACTGCCTATCCTAATTCAGACCCTCCGAATCACACCACCCCGTGATGTTTTTCTCACTCCTACTAGTGAATGTAATGTAACACACACCCATACAATGCGCACCACCCCGTGATGATTTTCTCACTCCGACTAGTGAATGTAATGTAACACACACCCATACAATGCGCACCACCCCGTGAGGTTTTTCAGAAACCTATCCTACATTGCCACTGCTTGTTCCCTGACCTCCCCATGCTGACGACCCCGCGGTGCTTTTCTCCATCCTACATTGCCACTCACTGCCTATCCTAATTCAGACCCTCCGATTCACACCACCCCGTGATGTTTTTCTCACTCCTACTAGTGAATGTAATGTAACACACACCCATACAATGCGCACCACCCCGCGATGTTTTTCAGAAACCTATCCTACATTGCCACTGCATGTTCCCTGACCTCCCCATGCTGACCACCCCGCGGTGCCTTTCGCCATCCTACATTGCCACTCACTGCCTATATTAATTCAGACCCTCCGATTTACACCACGCCGCCATGTTTTTCTCACTCCTAATAGTGAATGTAATGTAACACACACCCATACAATGCGCACCACTCCGTGATGTTTTTCTCACTCCTACTAGTGAATGTAATGTAACACACACCCATACAATGCGCACCACTCCGTGATGTTTTTCTCACTCCTACTAGTGAATGTAATGTAACACACACCCATACAATGCGCACCACCCCGCGATGTTTTTCAGAAACCTGTCCTACATTGCCACTGCATGTTCCCTGACCTCCCCATGCTGACCAGCCTGCGGGGCTTTTCTCCATCCTACATTGCCACTCACTGCCTATCCTAATTCAGACCCTCCGATTCACACCACCCCGTGATGTTTTTCTCACTCCTACTAGTGAATGTAATGTAACACATACCCATACAATGCGCACCACCCCATGATGATTTTCTCACTCCGACTAATGAATGTAAAGTAACACACCCCCATACAATGCGCACCACCCCGTGATGTTTTTCTCACTCCTACTAGTGAATGTAATGTAACACACACACATACAATGCACACCATTCCGCGATGTTTTTCAGAAACCTATCCTACATTGCCACTGCATGTTCTCTGACCTCCCCATGCTGACCACCCCGCGGTACTTTTCTCCATCCTATATTGCCACTCACTGCATATCCTAAATCAGAACCTCCGATTCACACCACCCCGTGATGTTTTTCTCACTCCTACTAGTGAATGTAATGTAACAAACACCCATACAATGCGCACCACCCCGTAATGTTTTTCTCACTCCTACTAGTGAATGTAATGTAACACACACCCATACAATGCGCACCACCCCGCGATGTTTTTCGAAACCTATCCTACATTGCCACTGCATGTTCCCTGACCTCCCCATGCTGACCACCCCGCGGTGCTTTTCTCCATCCTACATTGCCACTCACTGCCTATCTTAATTCAGACCCTCCGATTCACACCACCCCGTGATGTTTTTCTCACTCCTACTAGTGAATGTAATGTAACACACACCCATACAATGCGCACCACCCCGTGATTTTTTTCTCAGTCCTACTAGTGAACGTAATGTAACACACACCCATACAATGCGCACCACCCCGTGATGTTTATCTCACTCCTACTAGTGAATGTAATGTAACACACACCCATACAATGCGCACCACCCCGCGTTGTTTTTCAGAAACCTATCCTACATTGCCACTGCATGTTCCCTGCCCTCCCCATGCTGACCACCCCGCGGTGCTTTTCTCTATCCTACATTGCCAATCACTGCCTATCCTAATTCAGACCCTCCGATTCACACCACCCCGTGATGTTTCTCTCACTGCTACTAGTGAATGTAATGTAACACACACCCATACAATGCGCACCACCCCGCGATGTTTTTCGAAACCTATCCTACATTGCCACTGCATGTTCCCTGACCTCCCCATGCTGACCACCCCGCGGTGCTTTTCTCCATCCTACATTGCCACTCACTGCCTATCCTAATTCAGACCCTCTGATTCACACCACCCCGTGATGTTTTTCTCACTCCTACTAGTGAATGTAATATAACACACACCCATTCAATGCGCACCACCCCGTGATGTTTTTCTCACTCCTACTCTTGAATGTAATGTAACACACACCCATACAATGCGCACCACCCCGCGATGTTTTTCAGAAACCTATCCTACATTGCCACTGCATGTTCCCTGACCTCAACATGCTGACCACACCGTGGTGCTTTTCTCCATCCTACATTGCCACTCACTGATTATCCTAATTCAGACACTCTGATTCACAACACCCCGTGATGTTTTCTCACTCCTACTAGTGAATGTAATATAACACACACCCATTCAATGCGCACCACCCCGTGATGTTTTTCTCACTCCTACTCGTGAATGTAATGTAACACACACCCATACAATGCGCACCACCCCGCGATGTTTTTCAGAAACCTATCCTACATTGCCACTGCATGTTCCCTGACCTCAACATGCTGACCACACCGCGGTGCTTTTCTCCATCCTACATTGCCACTCACTGCCTATCCTAATTCAGACCCTCCGAATCACACCACCCCGTGATGTTTTTCTCACTCCTACTAGTGAATGTAATGTAACACACACCCATACAATGCGCACCACCCCGTGATGATTTTCTCACTCCGACTAGTGAATGTAATGTAACACACACCCATACAATGCGCACCACCCCGTGAGGTTTTTCAGAAACCTATCCTACATTGCCACTGCTTGTTCCCTGACCTCCCCATGCTGACGACCCCGCGGTGCTTTTCTCCATCCTACATTGCCACTCACTGCCTATCCTAATTCAGACCCTCCGATTCACACCACCCCGTGATGTTTTTCTCACTCCTACTAGTGAATGTAATGTAACACACACCCATACAATGCGCACCACCCCGCGATGTTTTTCAGAAACCTATCCTACATTGCCACTGCATGTTCCCTGACCTCCCCATGCTGACCACCCCGCGGTGCCTTTCGCCATCCTACATTGCCACTCACTGCCTATATTAATTCAGACCCTCCGATTTACACCACGCCGCCATGTTTTTCTCACTCCTAATAGTGAATGTAATGTAACACACACCCATACAATGCGCACCACTCCGTGATGTTTTTCTCACTCCTACTAGTGAATGTAATGTAACACACACCCATACAATGCGCACCACTCCGTGATGTTTTTCTCACTCCTACTAGTGAATGTAATGTAACACACACCCATACAATGCGCACCACCCCGCGATGTTTTTCAGAAACCTGTCCTACATTGCCACTGCATGTTCCCTGACCTCCCCATGCTGACCAGCCTGCGGGGCTTTTCTCCATCCTACATTGCCACTCACTGCCTATCCTAATTCAGACCCTCCGATTCACACCACCCCGTGATGTGTTTCTCACTCCTACTAGTGAATGTAATGTAACACATACCCATACAATGCGCACCACCCCATGATGATTTTCTCACTCCGACTAATGAATGTAAAGTAACACACCCCCATACAATGCGCACCACCCCGTGATGTTTTTCTCACTCCTACTAGTGAATGTAATGTAACACACACACATACAATGCACACCATTCCGCGATGTTTTTCAGAAACCTATCCTACATTGCCACTGCATGTTCTCTGACCTCCCCATGCTGACCACCCCGCGGTACTTTTCTCCATCCTATATTGCCACTCACTGCATATCCTAAATCAGAACCTCCGATTCACACCACCCCGTGATGTTTTTCTCACTCCTACTAGTGAATGTAATGTAACAAACACCCATACAATGCGCACCACCCCGTAATGTTTTTCTCACTCCTACTAGTGAATGTAATGTAACACACACCCATACAATGCGCACCAAACCGCGATGTTTTTCGAAACCTATCCTACATTGCCACTGCATGTTCCCTGACCTCCCCATGCTGACCACCCCGCGGTGCTTTTCTCCATCCTACATTGCCACTCACTGCCTATCTTAATTCAGACCCTCCGATTCACACCACCCCGTGATGTTTTTCTCACTCCTACTAGTGAATGTAATGTAACACACACCCATACAATGCGCACCACCCCGTGATTTTTTTCTCAGTCCTACTAGTGAACGTAATGTAACACACACCCATACAATGCGCACCACCCCGTGATGTTTATCTCACTCCTACTAGTGAATGTAATGTAACACACACCCATACAATGCGCACCACCCCGCGTTGTTTTTCAGAAACCTATCCTACATTGCCACTGCATGTTCCCTGCCCTCCCCATGCTGACCACCCCGCGGTGCTTTTCTCTATCCTACATTGCCAATCATTGCCTATCCTAATTCAGACCCTCCGATTCACACCACCCCGTGATGTTTCTCTCACTGCTACTAGTGAATGTAATGTAACACACACCCATACAATGCGCACCACCCCGCGATGTTTTTCGAAACCTATCCTACATTGCCACTGCATGTTCCCTGACCTCCCCATGCTGACCACCCCGCGGTGCTTTTCTCCATCCTACATTGCCACTCACTGCCTATCCTAATTCAGACCCTCTGATTCACACCACCCCGTGATGTTTTTCTCACTCCTACTAGTGAATGTAATATAACACACACCAATTCAATGCGCACCACCCCGTGATGTTTTTCTCACTCCTACTCTTGAATGTAATGTAACACACACCCATACAATGCGCACCACCCCGCGATGTTTTTCAGAAACCTATCCTACATTGCCACTGCATGTTCCCTGACCTCAACATGCTGACCACACCGTGGTGCTTTTCTCCATCCTACATTGCCACTCACTGCCTATCCTAATTCAGACCCTCTGATTCACACCACCCCGTGATGTTTTCTCACTCCTACTAGTGAATGTAATATAACACACACCCATTCAATGCGCACCACCCCGTGATGTTTTTCTCACTCCTACTCGTGAATGTAATGTAACACACACCCATACAATGCGCACCACCCCGCGATGTTTTTCAGAAACCTATCCTACATTGCCACTGCATGTTCCCTGACCTCAACATGCTGACCACACCGCGGTGCTTTTCTCCATCCTACATTGCCACTCACTGCCTATCCTAATTCAGACCCTCCGAATCACACCACCCCGTGATGTTTTTCTCACTCCTACTAGTGAATGTAATGTAACACACACCCATACAATGCGCACCACCCCGTGATGATTTTCTCACTCCGACTAGTGAATGTAATGTAACACACACCCATACAATGCGCACCACCCCGTGAGGTTTTTCAGAAACCTATCCTACATTGCCACTGCTTGTTCCCTGACCTCCCCATGCTGACGACCCCGCGGTGCTTTTCTCCATCCTACATTGCCACTCACTGCCTATCCTAATTCAGACCCTCCGATTCACACCACCCCGTGATGTTTTTCTCACTCCTACTAGTGAATGTAATGTAACACACACCCATACAATGCGCACCACCCCGCGATGTTTTTCAGAAACCTATCCTACATTGCCACTGCATGTTCCCTGACCTCCCCATGCTGACCACCCCGCGGTGCCTTTCGCCATCCTACATTGCCACTCACTGCCTATATTAATTCAGACCCTCCGATTTACACCACGCCGCCATGTTTTTCTCACTCCTAATAGTGAATGTAATGTAACACACACCCATACAATGCGCACCACTCCGTGATGTTTTTCTCACTCCTACTAGTGAATGTAATGTAACACACACCCATACAATGCGCACCACTCCGTGATGTTTTTCTCACTCCTACTAGTGAATGTAATGTAACACACACCCATACAATGCGCACCACCCCGCGATGTTTTTCAGAAACCTGTCCTACATTGCCACTGCATGTTCCCTGACCTCCCCATGCTGACCAGCCTGCGGGGCTTTTCTCCATCCTACATTGCCACTCACTGCCTATCCTAATTCAGACCCTCCGATTCACACCACCCCGTGATGTGTTTCTCACTCCTACTAGTGAATGTAATGTAACACATACCCATACAATGCGCACCACCCCATGATGATTTTCTCACTCCGACTAATGAATGTAAAGTAACACACCCCCATACAATGCGCACCACCCCGTGATGTTTTTCTCACTCCTACTAGTGAATGTAATGTAACACACACACATACAATGCACACCATTCCGCGATGTTTTTCAGAAACCTATCCTACATTGCCACTGCATGTTCTCTGACCTCCCCATGCTGACCACCCCGCGGTACTTTTCTCCATCCTATATTGCCACTCACTGCATATCCTAAATCAGAACCTCCGATTCACACCACCCCGTGATGTTTTTCTCACTCCTACTAGTGAATGTAATGTAACAAACACCCATACAATGCGCACCACCCCGTAATGTTTTTCTCACTCCTACTAGTGAATGTAATGTAACACACACCCATACAATGCGCACCACCCCGCGATGTTTTTCGAAACCTATCCTACATTGCCACTGCATGTTCCCTGACCTCCCCATGCTGACCACCCCGCGGTGCTTTTCTCCATCCTACATTGCCACTCACTGCCTATCTTAATTCAGACCCTCCGATTCACACCACCCCGTGATGTTTTTCTCACTCCTACTAGTGAATGTAATGTAACACACACCCATACAATGCGCACCACCCCGTGATTTTTTTCTCAGTCCTACTAGTGAACGTAATGTAACACACACCCATACAATGCGCACCACCCCGTGATGTTTATCTCACTCCTACTAGTGAATGTAATGTAACACACACCCATACAATGCGCACCACCCCGCGTTGTTTTTCAGAAACCTATCCTACATTGCCACTGCATGTTCCCTGACCTCCCCATGCTGACCACCCCGCGGTGCTTTTCTCCATCCTACATTGCCACTCACTGCCTATCCTAATTCAGACCCTCTGATTCACACCACCCCGTGATGTTTTTCTCACTCCTACTAGTGAATGTAATATAACACACACCCATTCAATGCGCACCACCCCGTGATGTTTTTCTCACTCCTACTCGTGAATGTAATGTAACACACACCCATACAATGCGCACCACCCTGCGATGTTTTTCAGAAACCTATCCTACATTGCCACAGCATGTTCCCTGACCTCAACATGCTGACCACACCGTGGTGCTTTTCTCCATCCTACATTGCCACTCACTGCCTATCCTAATTCAGACCCTCCGAATCACACCACCCCGTGATGTTTTTCTCACTCCTACTAGTGAATGTAATGTAACACACACCCATACAATGCGCACCACCCCGTGATGATTTTCTCACTCCGACTAGTGAATGTAATGTAACACACACCCATACAATGCGCACCACCCCGTGAGGTTTTTCAGAAACCTATCCTACATTGCCACTGCTTGTTCCCTGACCTCCCCATGCTGACGACCCCGCGGTGCTTTTCTCCATCCTACATTGCCACTCACTGCCTATCCTAATTCAGACCCTCCGATTCACACCACCCCGTGATGTTTTTCTCACTCCTACTAGTGAATGTAATGTAACACACACCCATACAATGCGCACCACCCCGCGATGTTTTTCAGAAACCTATCCTACATTGCCACTGCATGTTCCCTGACCTCCCCATGCTGACCACCCCGCGGTGCCTTTCGCCATCCTACATTGCCACTCACTGCCTATATTAATTCAGACCCTCCGATTTACACCACGCCGCCATGTTTTTCTCACTCCTAATAGTGAATGTAATGTAACACACACCCATACAATGCGCACCACTCCGTGATGTTTTTCTCACTCATACTAGTGAATGTAATGTGACACACACCCATACAATGCGCACCACTCCGTGATGTTTTTCTCACTCCTACTAGTGAATGTAATGTAACACACACCCATACAATGCGCACCACCCCGCGATGTTTTTCAGAAACCTGTCCTACATTGCCACTGCATGTTCCCTGACCTCCCCATGCTGACGAGCCTGCGGGGCTTTTCCTCCATCCTACATTGCCACTCACTGCCTATCCTAATTCAGACCCTCCGATTCACACCACCCCGTGATGTTTTTCTCACTCCTACTAGTGAATGTAATGTAACACACACCCATACAATGCGCACCACCCCGTGATGATTTTCTCACTCCGACTAATGAATGTAAAGTAACACACACCCATACAATGCGCACCACCCCGTGATGTTTTTCTCACTCCTACTAGTGAATGTAATGTAACACACACACATACAATGCACACCATTCCGCGATGTTTTTCAGAAACCTATCCTACTTGCCACTGCATGTTCCCTGACCTCCCCATGCTGACCACCCCCGGTGATTTTATCCATCCTACATTGCCACTCACTGCCTATCCTAATTCAGACCCTCCGATTCACACCACCCCGTGATGTTTTTCTCACTCCTACTAGTGAATGTAATGTGACAAACACCCATACAATGCGCACCACCCCGTGATGTTTTTCTCACTCCTACTAGTGAATGTAATGTAACACACACCCATACAATGCGCACCACCCCGTGATGTTTTTCTCACTCCTACTAGTGAATGTAATGTAACACACACCCATACAATGCGCACCACCCCGTGATGTTTTTCTCACTCCTACTAGCGAATGTAATGTAACACACACCAATACAATGCGCACCACCCCGCGATGTTTTTCAGAAACCTATCCTACATTGCCACTGCATGTTCCCTGACCTCCTCATGCTGACCACCCCGCGGTTCCTTTCGCCATCCTACATTGCCACTCACTGCCTATCCTAATTCAGACCCTCCGATTAACACCACCCCGCCATGTTTTTCTCATCCTACTAGTGAATGTAATTTAACACACACCGATACTATGCGCACCACCACGCGATGTTTTTCAGAAACCTATCCTACATTGCCACAGCATGTTCCCTGACCTCCCCATGCTGAGCACCCCGCGGTGCTTTACTCCATCCTACATTGCCACTCACTGCCTATCCTAATTCAGACAATCCGATTCACACCACCCCGTGATGTTTTTCTCACTCCTACTAGTGAATGTAATGTAACACACACCAATACAATGCGCACCACTCCGTGATGTTTTTCTCACTACTACTAGTGAATGTCATGTAACACACACCCATACAATGCGCACCACCCCGTGATGTTTTTCTCACTCCTACAAGTGAATGTAATGTAACACACACCCATACAATGCGCACCACCCCGCGATGTTTTTCAGAAACCTATCCTACATTGCCACTGCATGTTCCCTGACCTCCCCATGCTGACCAGCCCGCGGTGCTTTTCTCCATCCTACATTGCCACTCACTGCCTATCCTAATTCAGACCCTCCGATTCACACCACCCCGTGATGTTTTTCTCATTCCTACTAGTGAATGTAATGTAACACACACCCATACAATGCACACCACCCCGTGATGTTTTTCTCACTCCTACTAGTGAATGTAATGTAACACACACCATTACAATGCGCACCACCCCGTGATGTTTCTCTCTCACTCCTACTAGTGAATGTAATGTAACACACACCCATACAATGCACACGACCCCGCGATGTTTTTCAGAAACCTATCCTACATTACCACTGCATGTTCTCTGTCCTGCCCATGCTGACCACCCCTCAGTGCTTTTCTCCATCCTACATTGCCACTCACTGCCTATCCTAATTCAGACCCTCCGATTCACACCACCCCGTGATGTTTTTTTCACTCCTACTAGTGAATGTAATTTAACACACACCCATACAATGCGCACCACCCCGCGATGTTTTTCAGAAACCTATCCTACATTGCCACTGCATGTTCCCTGACCTCCCCATGCTGACCAGCCCGCGGTGCTTTTCTTCATCCTACATTGCCACTCACTGCCTATCCTAATTCAGACACTGCGATTCACACCACCCCGTGATGTTTTTCTCACTCCTACTAGTGAATGTAATGTAACACACACCCATACAATGCGCACCACCCCGCGAAGTTTTTCAGAAACCTATCCTACATTGCCACTGCATGTTCCCTGACCTCCCCATGCTGACCACCCCTCGGTGCCTTTCGCCATCCTACATTGCCACTCACTGCCTATCCTAATTCAGACCCTCTGATTCACACCACCCCGTGATGTTTTTCTCACTCCTACTAGTGAATGTAATATAACACACACCCATTCAATGCGCACCACCCCGTGATGTTTTTCTCACTCCTACTCGTGAATGTAATGTAACACACACCCATACAATGCGCACCACCCCGCGATGTTTTTCAGAAACCTATCCTACATTGCCACTGCATGTTCCCTGACCTCAACATGCTGACCACACCGTGGTGCTTTTCTCCATCCTACATTGCCACTCACTGCCTATCCTAATTCAGACCCTCCGAATCACACCACCCCGTGATGTTTTTCTCACTCCTGCTAGTGAATGTAATGTAACACACACCCATACAATGCGCACCACCCCGTGATGATTTTCTCACTCCGACTAGTGAATGTAATGTAACACACACCCATACAATGCGCACCACCCCGTGAGGTTTTTCAGAAACCTATCCTACATTGCCACTGCTTGTTCCCTGACCTCCCCATGCTGACGACCCCGCGGTGCTTTTCTCCATCCTACATTGCCACTCACTGCCTATCCTAATTCAGACCCTCCGATTCACACCACCCCGTGATGTTTTTCTCACTCCTACTAGTGAATGTAATGTAACACACACCCATACAATGCGCACCACCCCGCGATGTTTTTCAGAAACCTATCCTACATTGCCACTGCATGTTCCCTGACCTCCCCATGCTGACCACCCCGCGGTGCCTTTCGCCATCCTACATTGCCACTCACTGCCTATATTAATTCAGACCCTCCGATTTACACCACGCCGCCATGTTTTTCTCACTCCTAATAGTGAATGTAATGTAACACACACCCATACAATGCGCACCACTCCGTGATGTTTTTCTCACTCATACTAGTGAATGTAATGTGACACACACCCATACAATGCGCACCACTCCGTGATGTTTTTCTCACTCCTACTAGTGAATGTAATGTAACACACACCCATACAATGCGCACCACCCCGCGATGTTTTTCAGAAACCTGTCCTACATTGCCACTGCATGTTCCCTGACCTCCCCATGCTGACGAGCCTGCGGGGCTTTTCTCCATCCTACATTGCCACTCACTGCCTATCCTAATTCAGACCCTCCGATTCACACCACCCCGTGATGTTTTTCTCACTCCTACTAGTGAATGTAATGTAACACACACCCATACAATGCGCACCACCCCGTGATGATTTTCTCACTCCGACTAATGAATGTAAAGTAACACACACCCATACAATGCGCACCACCCCGTGATGTTTTTCTCACTCCTACTAGTGAATGTAATGTAACACACACACATACAATGCACACCATTCCGCGATGTTTTTCAGAAACCTATCCTACATTGCCACTGCATGTTCCCTGACCTCCCCATGCTGACCACCCCCCGGTGATTTTATCCATCCTACATTGCCACTCACTGCCTATCCTAATTCAGACCCTCCGATTCACACCACCCCGTGATGTTTTTCTCACTCCTACTAGTGAATGTAATGTGACAAACACCCATACAATGCGCACCACCCCGTGATGTTTTTCTCACTCCTACTAGTGAATGTAATGTAACACACACCCATACAATGCGCACCACCCCGTGATGTTTTTCTCACTCCTACTAGTGAATGTAATGTAACACACACCCATACAATGCGCACCACCCCGTGATGTTTTTCTCACTCCTACTAGTGAATGTAATGTAACACACACCAATACAATGCGCACCACCCCGCGATGTTTTTCAGAAACCTATCCTACATTGCCACTGCATGTTCCCTGACCTCCTCATGCTGACCACCCCGCGGTTCCTTTCGCCATCCTACATTGCCACTCACTGCCTATCCTAATTCAGACCCTCCGATTAACACCACCCCGCCATGTTTTTCTCATCCTACTAGTGAATGTAATTTAACACACACCGATACTATGCGCACCACCACGCGATGTTTTTCAGAAACCTATCCTACATTGCCACAGCATGTTCCCTGACCTCCCCATGCTGAGCACCCCGCGGTGCTTTACTCCATCCTACATTGCCACTCACTGCCTATCCTAATTCAGACAATCCGATTCACACCACCCCGTGATGTTTTTCTCACTCCTACTAGTGAATGTAATGTAACACACACCCATACAATGCGCACCACCCCGCGATGTTTTTCAGAAACCTATCCTACATTGCCACTGCATGTTCCCTGACCTCCTCATGCTGACCACCCCGCGGTGCCTTTCGCCATCCTACATTGCCACTCACTGCCTATCCTAATTCAGACCCTCCAATTAACACCACCCCGCCATGTTTTTCTCATCCTACTAGTGAATGTAATTTAACACACACCCATACAATGCGCACCACCACGCGATGTTTTTCAGAAACCTATCCTACATTGCCACTGCATGTTCCCTGACCTCCCCATGCTGAGCACTCCGCGGTGCTTTTCTCCATCCTACATTGCCACTCACTGCCTATCCTAATTCAGACCCTTCGATTCACACCACCCCGTGTTGTTTTTCTCACTCCTACTAGTGAATGTAATGTAACACACACCAATACAATGCGCACCACTCCGTGATGTTTTTCTCACTACTACTAGTGAATGTCATGTAACACACACCCATACAATGCGCACCACCCCGTGATGTTTTTCTCACTCCTACAAGTGAATGTAATGTAACACACACCCATACAATGCGCACCACCCCGCGATGTTTTTCAGAAACCTATCCTACATTGCCACTGCATGTTCCCTGACCTCCCCATGCTGACCAGCCCGCGGTGCTTTTCTCCATCCTACATTGCCACTCACTGCCTATCCTAATTCAGACCCTCCGATTCACACCACCCCGTGATGTTTTTCTCATTCCTACTAGTGAATGTAATGTAACACACACCCATACAATGCACACCACCCCGTGATGTTTTTCTCACTCCTACTAGTGAATGTAATGTAACACACACCATTACAATGCGCACCACCCCGTGATGTTTCTCTCTCACTCCTACTAGTGAATGTAATGTAACACACACCCATACAATGCACACGACCCCGCGATGTTTTTCAGAAACCTATCCTACATTACCACTGCATGTTCTCTGTCCTGCCCATGCTGACCACCCCTCAGTGCTTTTCTCCATCCTACATTGCCACTCACTGCCTATCCTAATTCAGACCCTCCGATTCACACCACCCCGTGATGTTTTTTTCACTCCTACTAGTGAATGTAATTTAACACACACCCATACAATGCGCACCACCCCGCGATGTTTTTCAGAAACCTATCCTACATTGCCACTGCATGTTCCCTGACCTCCCCATGCTGACCAGCCCGCGGTGATTTTCTCCATCCTACATTGCCACTCACTGCCTATCCTAATTCAGACACTGCGATTCACACCACCCCGTGATGTTTTTCTCACTCCTACTAGTGAATGTAATGTAACACACACCCATACAATGCGCACCACCCCGCGAAGTTTTTCAGAAACCTATCCTACATTGCCACTGCATGTTCCCTGACCTCCCCATGCTGACCACCCCTCGGTGCCTTTCGCCATCCTACATTGCCACTCACTGCCTATCCTAATTCAGACCCTCCGATTCACACCACCCCGCGATGTTTTTCTCACTCCTATAAGTGAAGGTAATGTAACACACACCCATACAATGCGCACCACTCCGTGATGTTTTTCTCACTCCTACTAGTGATGGTAATGTAACACACACCCATACAATGCGCACCACCCCGTGATGTTTTTCTCACTCCTACTAGTGAATGTAATGTAACACACACCCATACAATGCGCACCACCCCGCGATGTTTTTCAGAAACCTATCCTACATTGCCACTGCATGTTCCCTGACCTCCCCATGCTGACCAGCCCGCGGTGCTTTTCTCCATCCTACATTGCCACTCACTGCCTATCCTAATTCAGACCCTCCGATTCACACCACCCCGTGATGTTTTTCTCACTCCTACTAGTGAATGTAATGTAACACACACCCATACAATGCGCACCACCCCGTGATGATTTTCGCACTCCGACTAGTGAATGTAAAGTAACACACACCCATACAATGCGCACCACCCCGTGATGTTTTTCTCACTCCTACTAGTGAATGTAATGTAACACACACCCATACAATGCACACCACCCCGCGATGTTTTTCAGAAACCTATCCTACATTGCCACTGCATGTTCCCTGACCTCCCCATGTTGACACCCCGCGGTGATTTTATCCATCCTACATTGCCACTCACTGCCTATCCTAATTCAGACCCTCCGATTCACACCACCCCGTGATGTTTTTCTCACTCCTACTAGTGAATGTAATGTGACACACACCCATACAATGAGCACCACCCCGTGATGTTTTTCTCACTCCTACTAGTGAATGTAATGTAACACACACCCATACAATGCGCACCACCCCGCAATGTTTTTCAGAAACCTATCCTACATTGCCACTGCATGTTCCTTGACCTCCTCATGCTGACCACACCGCGGTGCCTTTCGCCATCCTACATTGCCACTCACTGCCTATCCTAATTCAGACCCTCCAATTAACACCACCCCGCCATGTTTTTCTCATCCTACTAGTGAATGTAATTTAACACACACCCATACAATGCGCACCACCACGCGATGTTTTTCAGAAACCTATCCTACATTGCCACTGCATGCTCCCTGACCTCCCCATGCTGACCACCCCGCGGTGCTTTTCTCCATCCTACATTGCCACTCACTGCCTATCCTAATTCAGACCCTCCGATTCACACCACCCCGTGTTGTTTTTCTCACTCCTACTAGTGAATGTAATGTAACACACACCAATACAATGCGCACCACTCCGTGATGTTTTTCTCACTCCTACTAGTGAATGTCATGTAACACACACCCATACAATGCGCACCACCCCGTGATGTTTTTCTCACTCCTACAAGTGAATGTAATGTAACACACACCCATACAATGCGCACCACCCCGCGATGTTTTTCAGAAACGTATCCTACATTGCCACTGCATGTTCCCTGACCTCCCCATGCTGACCAGCCCGCGGTGCTTTTCTCCATCCTACATTGCCACTCACTGCCTATCCTAATTCAGACCCTCCGATTCGCACCACCCCGTGATGTTTTTCTCATTCCTACTAGTGAATGTAATGTAACACACACCCATACAATGCACACCACCCCGTGATGTTTTTCTCACTCCTACTAGTGAATGTAATGTAACACACACCATTACAATGCGCACAACCCCGTGATGTTTCTCTCTCACTCCTACTAGTGAATGTAATTTAACACACACCCATACAATGCGCACCACCCCGCGATGTTTTTCAGAAACCTATCCTACATTGCCACTGCATGTTCTCTGTCCTGCCCATGCTGACCACCCCTCAGTGCTTTTCTCCATCCTACATTGCCACTCACTGCCTATCCTAATTCAGACCCTCCGATTCACACCACCCCGTGATGTTTTTCTCACTCCTACTAGTGAATGTAATTTAACACACACCCATACAATGCGCACCACCCCGCGATGTTTTTCAGAAACCTATCCTACATTGCCACTGCATGTTCCCTGACCTCCCCATGCTGACCACCCCGCGGTGCTTTTCTCCATCCTACATTGCCACTCACTGCCTATCCTAATTCAGACACTCCGATTCACACCACCCCGTGATGTTTTTCTCACTCCTACTAGTGAATGTAATGTAACACACACCCATACAATGCGCACCACCCCGTGATGTTTTTCTCACTCCTACTAGTGAATGTAATGTAACACACACCCATACAATGCGCACCACCCCGCGATGTTTTTCAGAAACCTATCCTACATTGCCACTGCATGTTCCCTGACCTCCCCATGCTGACCACCCCTCGGTGCCTTTCTCCATCCTACATTGCCACTCACTGCCTATCCTAATTCAGACCCTCCGATTCACACCACCCCGCGATGTTTTTCTCACTCCTACTAGTGAATGTAATGTAACACACACCCATACAATGCGCACCACTCCGTGATGTATTTCTCACTCCTACTAGTGAATGTAATGTAACACACACCCATACAATGCGCACCACCCCGTGATGTTTTTCTCACTCCTACTAGTGAATGTAATGTAACACACACCCATAAAATGCGCACCACCCCGCGATGTTTTTCAGAAACCTATCCTACATTGCCACTGCATGTTCCCTGACCTCCCCATGCTGACCAGCCCGCGGTGCTTTTCTCCATCCTACATTGCCACTCACTGCCTATCCTAATTCAGACCCTCCGATTCACACCACCCTGTGATGTTTTTCTCACTCCTACTAGTGAATGTAATGTAACACACACCCATACAATGCGCACCACCCCGTGATGATTTTCTCACTCCGACTAGTGAAAGTAAAGTAACACACACCCATACAATGCGCACCACCCCGAGATGTTTTTCTCACTCCTTCTAGTGAATGTAATGTAACACACACCCATACAATGCACACCACCCCGCGATGTTTTTCAGAAACCTATCCTACATTGCCACTGCATGTTCCCTGACCTCCCCATGCTGACCACCCCGCGGTGATTTTATCCATCCTACATTACCACTCACTGCCTATCCTAATTCAGACCCTCCGATTCACACCACCCCGTGATGTTTTTCTCACTCCTACTAGTGAATGTAATGTGACACACACCCATACAATGCGCACCACCCCGTGATGTTTTTCTCACTCCTACTAGTGAATGTAATGTAACACACACCCATACAATGCGCACCACCCCGCGATGTTTTTCACAAACCTATCCTACATTGCCACTGCTTGTTCCCTGACCTCCCCATGCTGAGCACCCCGCGGTGCTTTTCTCCATCCTACATTGCCACTCACTGCCTATCCTAATTCAGACCCTCCGATTCACACCACCAAGCGTTGTTTTTCTCACTCCTACTAGTGAATGTAATGTAACACACACCCATACAATGCGCACCACCCCGTGATGTTTTTCTCACTCCTACAAGTGAATGTAATGTAACACACACCCATACAATGCGCACCACCCCGCGATGTTTTTTCAGAAACCTATCCTACATTGCCACTGCATGTTCCCTGACCTCCCCATGCTGACCAGCCCGCGTTGCTTTTCTCCATCCTACATTGCCACTCACTGCCTATCCTAATTCAGACCCTCCGATTCACACCACCCCGTGATGTTTTTCTCATTCCTACTAGTGAATGTAATGTAACACACACCTATACAATGCACACCACCCCGTGATGTTTTTCTCACTCCTACTAGTGAATGTAATGTAACACACACCATTACAATGCGCACCACCCGGTGATGTTTTTCTCACTCCTACTAGTGAATGTAATGTAACACACACCCATACAATGCACACGACCCCGCGATGTCTTTCAGAATCCTATCCTACATTGCCACTGCATGTTCTCTGTCCTGCCCATGCTGACCACCCCTCAGTGCTTTTCTCCATCCTACATTGCCACTCACTGCCTATCCTAATTCAGACCTTCCGATTCACACCACCCCGTGCTGTTTTTCTCACTCCTACTAGTGAATGTAATGTAACACACACCCATACAATGCGCACCACCCCGTGATTTTTTTCTCACTCCTACTAGTGAATGTAATGTAACACACACGCATACAATGCGCACCACCCCGCGATGTTTTTCAGAGACCTATCCTACATTGCCACTGCATGTTCTCTGCCCTCCCCATGCTGACCACCCCGCGGTACTTTTCTCTATCCTATATTGCCACTCACTGCATATCCTAAATCAGAACCTCCGATTCACACCACCCCGTGATGTTTTTCTCACTCCTACTAGTGAATGTAATGTAACAAACACCCATACAATGCGCACCATCCCGTAATGTTTTTCTCACTCCTACTAGTGAATGTAATGTAACACACACCCATACAATGCGCACCACCCCGCGATGTTTTTCGAAACCTATCCTACATTGCCACTGCATGTTCCCTGACCTCCCCATGCTGACCACCCCGCGGTGCTTTTCTCCATCCTACATTGCCACTCACTGCCTATCTTAATTCAGACCCTCCGATTCACACCACCCCGTGATGTTTTTCTCACTCCTACTAGTGAATGTAATGTAACACACACCCATACAATGCGCACCACCCCGTGATTTTTTTCTCAGTCCTACTAGTGAACGTAATGTAACACACACCCATACAATGCGCACCACCCCGTGATGTTTATCTCACTCCTACTAGTGAATGTAATGTAACACACACCCATACAATGCGCACCACCCCGCGATGTTTTTCAGAAACCTATCCTACATTGCCACTGCATGTTCCCTGCCCTCCCCATGCTGACCACCCCGCGGTGCTTTTCTCTATCCTACATTGCCAATCACTGCCTATCCTAATTCAGACCCTCTGATTCACACCACCCCGTGATGTTTTTCTCACTGCTACTAGTGAATGTAATGTAACACACACCCATACAATGCGCACCACCCCGCGATGTTTTTCGAAACCTATCCTACATTGCCACTGCATGTTCCCTGACCTCCCCATGCTGACCACCCCGCGGTGCTTTTCTCCATCCTACATTGCCACTCACTGCCTATCCTAATTCAGACCCTCTGATTCACACCACCCCGTGATGTTTTTCTCACTCCTACTAGTGAATGTAATATAACACACACCCATTCAATGCGCACCACCCCGTGATGTTTTTCTCACTCCTACTCGTGAATGTAATGAAACACACACCCATACAATGCGCACCACCCCGCGATGTTTTTCAGAAACCTATCCTACATTGCCACTGCATGTTCCCTGACCTCAACATGCTGACCACCCCGCGGTGCTTTTCTCCATCCTACATTGCCACTCACTGCCTATCCTAATTCAGACCCTCCGAATCACACCACCCCGTGATGTTTTTCTCACTCCTACTAGTGAATGTAATGTAACACACACCCATACAATGCGCACCACCCCGTGATGATTTTCTCACTCCGACTAGTGAATGTAATGTAACACACACCCATACAATGCGCACCACCCCGTGAGGTTTTTCAGAAACCTATCCTACATTGCCACTGCTTGTTCCCTGACCTCCCCATGCTGACGACCCCGCGGTGCTTTTCTCCATCCTACATTGCCACTCACTGCCTATCCTAATTCAGACCCTCCGATTCACACCACCCCGTGATGTTTATCTCACTCCTACTAGTGAATGTAATGTAACACACACCCATACAATGCGCACCACCCCGCGATGTTTTTCAGAAACCTATCCTACATTGCCACTGCATGTTCCCTGACCTCCCCATGCTGATCACCCCGCGGTGCTTTTCTCCATCCTACATTGCCACTCACTGCCTATATTAATTCAGACCCTCCGATTTACACCACGCCGCCATGTTTTTCTCACTCCTAATAGTGAATGTAATGTAACACACACCCATACAATGCGCACCAATCCGTGATGTTTTTCTCACTCCTACTAGTGAATGTAATGTAACACACACCCATACAATGCGCACCACTCCGTGATGTTTTTCTCACTCCTACTAGTGAATGTAATGTAACACACACCCATACAATGCGCACCACCCCGCTATGTTTTTCAGAAACCTATCCTACATTGCCACTGCATGTTCCCTGACCTCCCCATGCTGACCAGCCTGCGGGGCTTTTCTCCATCCTACATTGCCACTCACTGCCTATCCTAATTCAGACCCTCCGATTCACACCACCCCGTGATGTTTTTCTCACTCCTACTAGTGAATGTAATGTAACACACACCCATACAATGCGCAACACCCCGTGATGATTTTCTCACTCCGACTAATGAATGTAAAGTAACACACACCCATACAATGCGCACCACCCCGTGATGTTTTTTCTCACTCCTACTAGTGAATGCAATGTAACACACACACATACAATGCACACCATTCCGCGATGTTTTTCAGAAACCTATCCTACATTGCCACTGCATGTTCCCTGACCTCCCCATGCTGACCAACCCCCGGTGATTTTATCCATCCTACATTGCCACTCACTGCCTATCCTAATTCAGACCCTCCGATTCACACCACCCCGTGATGTTTTTCTCACTCCTACTAGTGAATGTAATGTGACACACACCCATACAATGCGCACCACCCCGTGATGTTTTTCTCACTCCTACTAGTGAATGTAATGTAACACACACCCATACAATGCGCACCACCCCGTGATGTTTTTCTCACTCCTACCAGTGAATGTAATGTAACACACACCCATACAATGCGCACCACCCCGTGATGTTTTTCTCACTCCTACTAGTGAATGTAGTGTAACACACACCAATACAATGCGCACCACCCCGCGATGTTTTTCAGAAACCTATCCTACATTGCCACTGCATGTTCCCTGACCTCCTCATGCTGACCACCCCGCGGTTCCTTTCGCCATCCTACATTGCCACTCACTGCCTATTCTAATTCAGACCCTCCGATTAACACCACCCCGCCATGTTTTTCTCATCCTACTAGTGAATGTAATTTAACACACACCCATACTATGCGCACCACCACGCGATGTTTTTCAGAAACCTATCCTACATTGCCACTGCATGTTCCCTGACCTCCCCATGCTGAGCACCCCGCGGTGCTTTCCTCCATCCTACATTGCCACTCACTGCCTATCCTAATTCAGACAATCCGATTCACACCACCCCGTGTTGTTGTTCTCACTCCTATTAGTGAATGTAATGTAACACACACAAATACAATGCGCACCACTCCGTGATGTTTTTCTCACTCCTACTAGTGAATGTCATGTAACACACACCCATACAATGCGCACCACCCCGTGATGTTTTTCTCACTCCTACAAGTGAATGTAATGTAACACACACCCATACAATGCGCACCACCCCGCGATGTTTTTCAGAAACGTATCCTACATTGCCACTGCATGTTCCCTGACCTCCCCATGCTGACCAGCCCGCGGTGCTTTTCTCCATCCTACATTGCCACTCACTGCCTATCCTAATTCAGACCCTCCGATTCACACCACCCCGTGATGTTTTTCTCATTCCTACTAGTGAATGTAATGTAACACACACCCATACAATGCACACCACCCCGTGATGTTTTTCTCACTCCTACTAGTGAATGTAATGTAACACACACCATTACAATGCGCACCACCCCGTGATGTTTCTCTCTCACTCCTACTAGTGAATGTAATGTAACACACACCCATACAATGCACACGACCCCGCGATGTTTTTCAGAAACCTATCCTACATTGCCACTGCATGTTCTCTGTCCTGCCCATGCTGACCACCCCTCAGTGCTTTTCTCCATCCTACATTGCCACTCACTGCCTATCCTAATTCAGACCCTCCGATTCACACCACCCCGTGATGTTTTTCTCACTCCTACTAGTGAATGTAATTTAACACACACCCATACAATGCGCACCACCCCGCGATGTTTTTCAGAAACCTATCCTACATTGCCACTGCATGTTCCCTGACCTCCCCATGCTGACCACCCCGCGGTGCTTTTCTCCATCCTACATTGCCACTCACTGCCTATCCTAATTCAGACACTCCGATTCACACCACCCCGTGATGTTTTTCTCACTCCTACTAGTGAATGTAATGTAACACACACCCATACAATGCGCACCACCCCGTGATGTTTTTCTCACTCCTACTAGTGAATGTAATGTAACACACACCCATACAATGCGCACCACCCCGCGATGTTTTTCAGAAACCTATCCTACATTGCCACTGCATGTTCCCTGACCTCCCCATGCTGACCACCCCTCGGTGCCTTTCGCCATCCTACATTGCCACTCACTGCCTATCCTAATTCAGACCCTCCGATTCACACCACCCCGCGATGTTTTTCTCACTCCTACTAGTGAATGTAATGTAACACACACCCATACAATGCGCACCACTCCGTGATGTTTTTCTCACTCCTACTAGTGAATGTAATGTAACACACACCCATACAATGCGCACCACCCCGTGATGTTTTTCTCACTCCTACTAGTGAATGTAATGTAACACACACCCATAAAATGCGCACCACCCCGCGATGTTTTTCAGAAACCTATCCTACATTGCCACTGCATGTTCCCTGACCTCCCCATGCTGACCAGCCCGCGGTGCTTTTCTCCATCCTACATTGCCACTCACTGCCTATCCTAATTCAGACCCTCCGATTCCCACGACCCTGTGATGTATTTCTCACTCCTACTAGTGAATGTAATGTAACACACACCCATACAATGCGCATCACCCCGTGATGATTTTCTCACTCCGACTAGTGAATGTAAAGTAACACACACCCATACAATGCGCACCACCCCGTGATGTTTTTCTCACTCCTTCTAGTGAATGTAATGTAACACACACCCATACAATGCACACCACCCCGCGATGTTTTTCAGAAACCTATCCTACATTGCCACTGCATGTTCCCTGACCTCCCCATGCTGACCACCCCGCGGTGATTTTATCCATCCTACATTGCCACTCACTGCCTATCCTAATTCACACCCTCCGATTCACACCACCCCGTGATGTTTTTCTCACTCCTACTAGTGAATGTAATGTGGCACACACCCATACAATGCGCACCACCCCGTGATGTTTTTCTCACTCCTACTAGTGAATGTAATGTAACACACACCCATACAATGCGCACAACCCCGCGATGTTTTTCACAAACCTATCCTACATTGCCACTGCTTGTTCCCTGACCTCCCCATGCTGAGCACCCCGCGGTGCTTTTCTCCATCCTACATTGCCACTCACTGCCTATCCTAATTCAGACCCTCCGATTCACACCACCAAGCGTTGTTTTTCTCACTCCTACTAGTGAATGTAATGTAACACACACCCATACAATGCGCACCACCCCGTGATGTTTTTCTCACTCCTACAAGTGAATGTAATGTAACACACACCCATACAATGCGCACCACCCCGCGATGTTTTTTCAGAAACCTATCCTACATTGCCATTGCATGTTCCCTGACCTCCCCATGCTGACCAGCCCGCGTTGCTTTTCTCCATCCTACATTGCCACTCACTGCCTATCCTAATTCAGAACCTCCGATTCACACCACCCCGTGATGTTTTTCTCATTCCTACTAGTGAATGTAATGTAACACACACCTATACAATGCACACCACCCCGTGATGTTTTTCTCACTCCTACTAGTGAATGTAATGTAACACACACCATTACAATGCGCACCACCCCGTGATGTTTTTCTCACTCCTACTAGTGAATGTAATGTAACACACACCCATACAATGCACACGACCCCGCGATGTCTTTCAGAAACCTATCCTACATTGCCACTGCATGTTCTCTGTCCTGCCCATGCTGACCACCCCTCAGTGCTTTTCTCCATCCTACATTGCCACTCACAGCCTATCCTAATTCAGACCTTCCGATTCACACCACCCCGTGCTGTTTTTCTCACTCCTACTAGTGAATGTAATTTAACACACACCCATACAATGCGCACCACCCCGCGATGTTTTTCAGAAACCTATCCTACATTGCCACTGCATGTTCCCTGACCTCCCCATGCTAACCACCCCGCGGTGCTTTTCTCCATCCTACATTGCCACTCACTGCCTATCCTAATTCAGACCCTCCGATTCACACCACCCCGTGATGTTTTTCTCACTCCTACTAGTGAATGTAATGTAACACACACCCATACAATGCGAACCACCCCGTGATGTTTTTCTCACTCCTACTAGTGAATGTAATGTAACACACACCCATACAATGCGCACCACCCCGTGATTTTTTTCTCACTCCTACTAGTAAATGTAATGTAACACACACGCATACAATGCGCACCACCCCGCGATGTTTTTCAGAGACCTATCCTACATTGCCACTGCATGTTCTCTGACCTCCCCATGCTGACCACCCCGCGGTACTTTTCTCCATCCTATATTGCCACTCACTGCATATCCTAAACCAGAACCTCCGATTCACACCACCCCGTGATGTTTTTCTCACTCCTACTAGTGAATGTAATGTAACAAACACCCATACAATGCGCACCACCCCGTAATGTTTTTCTCACTCCTACTAGTGAATGTAATGTAACACACACCCATACAATGCGCACCACCCCGCGATGTTTTTCGAAACCTATCCTACATTGCCACTGCATGTTCCCTGACCTCCCCATGCTGATCACCCCGCGGTGCTTTTCTCCATCCTACATTGCCACTCACTGCCTATCTTAATTCAGACCCTCCGATTCACACCACCCCGTGATGTTTTTCTCACTCCTACTAGTGAATGTAATGTAACACACACCCATACAATGCGCACCACCCCGTGATTTTTTTCTCAGTCCTACTAGTGAACGTAATGTAACACACACCCATACAATGCGCACCACCCCGTGATGTTTATCTCACTCCTACTAGTGAATGTAATGTAACACACACCCATACAATGCGCACCACCCCGCGTTGTTTTTCAGAAACCTATCCTACATTGCCACTGCATGTTCCCTGCCCTCCCCATGCTGACCACCCCGCGGTGCTTTTCTCTATCCTACATTGCCAATCACTGCCTATCCTAATTCAGACCCTCCGATTCACACCACCCCGTGATGTTTTTCTCACTGCTACTAGTGAATGTAATGTAACACACACCCATACAATGCGCACCACCCCGCGATGTTTTTTGAAACCTATCCTACATTGCCACTGCATGTTCCCTGACCTCCCCATGCTGACCACCCCGCGGTGCTTTTCTCCATCCTACATTGCCACTCACTGCCTATCCTAATTCAGACCCTCTGATTCACACCACCCCGTGATGTTTTTCTCACTCCTACTAGTGAATGTAATATAACACACACCCATTCAATGCGCACCACCCCGTGATGTTTTTCTCACTCCTACTCGTGAATGTAATGTAACACACACCCATACAATGCGCACCACCCCGCGATGTTTTTCAGAAACCTATCCTACATTGCCACTGCATGTTCCCTGACCTCAACATGCTGACCACACCGCGGTGCTTTTCTCCATCCTACATTGCCACTCACTGCCTATCCTAATTCAGACCCTCCGAATCACACCACCCCGTGATGTTTTTCTCACTCCTACTAGTGAATGTAATGTAACACACACCCATACAATGCGCACCACCCCGTGATGATTTTCTCACTCCGACTAGTGAATGTAATGTAACTCACACCCATACAATGCGCACCACCCCGCGATGTTTTTCAGAAACCTATCCTACATTGCCACTGCATGTTCCCTGACCTCCCCATGCTGACCACCCCGCGGTGCCTTTCGCCATCCTACATTGCCACTCACTGCCTATATTAATTCAGACCCTCCGATTTACACCACGCCGCCATGTTTTTCTCACTCCTAATAGTGAATGTAATGTAACACACACCCATACAATGCGCACCACTCCGTGATGTTTTTCTCACTCCTACTAGTGAATGTAATGTAACACACACCCATACAATGCGCACCACTCCGTGATGTTTTTCTCACTCCTACTAGTGAATGTAATGTAACACACACCCATACAATGCGCACCACCCCGCGATGTTTTTCAGAAACCTGTCCTACATTGCCACTGCATGTTCCCTGACCTCCCCATGCTGACCAGCCTGCGGGGCTTTTCTCCATCCTACATTGCCACTCACTGCTTATCCTAATTCAGACCCTCCGATTCACACCACCCCGTGATGTTTTTCTCACTCCTACTAGTGAATGTAATGTAACACACACCCATACAATGCGCACCACCCCGTGATGATTTTCTCACTCCGACTAATGAATGTAAAGTAACACACACCCATACAATGCGCACCACCCCGTGATGTTTTTCTCACTCCTACTAGTGAATGTAATGTAACACACACACATACAATGCACACCATTCCGCGATGTTTTTCAGAAACCTATCCTACATTGCCACTGCATGTTCCCTGACCTCCCCATGCTGACCACCCCCCGGTGATTTTATCCATCCTACATTGCCACTCACTGCCTATCCTAATTCAGACCCTCCGATTCACACCACCCCGTGATGTTTTTCTCACTCCTACTAGTGAATGTAATGTGACACACACCCATACAATGCGCACCACCCCGTGATGTTTTTCTCACTCCTACTAGGGAATGTAATGTAACACACACCCATACAATGCGCACCACCCCGTGATGTTTTTCTCACTCCTACTAGTGAATGTAATGTAACACACACCCATACAATGCGCACCACCCCGTGATGTTTTTCTCACTCCTACTAGTGAATGTAATGTAACACACACCCATACAATGCGCACCACCACGCGATGTTTTTCAGAAACCTATCCTACATTGCCACAGCATGTTCCCTGACCTCCCCATGCTGAGCATCCCGCGGTGCTTTACTCCATCCTACATTGCCACTCACTGCCTATCCTAATTCAGACAATCCGATTCACACCACCCCGTGTTGTTGTTCTCACTCCTATTAGTGAATGTAATGTAACACACACCAATACAATGCGCACCACTCCGTGATGTTTTTCTCACTCCTACTAGTGAATGTAACGTAACACACACCCATACAATGCGCACCACCCCGTGATGTTTTTCTCACTCCTACAAGTGAATGTAATGTAACACACACCCATACAATGCGCACAACCCAGCGATGTTTTTCAGAAACCTATCCTACATTGCCATTGCATGTTCCCTGACCTCCCCATGCTGACCAGCCCGCGGTGCTTTTCTCCATCCTATATTGCCACTCACTGCCTATCCTAATTCAGACCCTCCGATTCACACCACCCCGTGATGTTTTTCTCATTCCTACTAGTGAATGTAATGTAACACACACCCATACAATGCACACCACCCCGTGATGTTTTTCTCATTCCTACTAGTGAATGTAATGTAACACACACCCATACAATGCACACCACCCCGTGATGTTTTTCTCACACCTACTAGTGAATGTAATGTAACACACACCCATACAATGCCAACCACCCCGCGATGTTTTTCAGAAACCTATCCTACAGTGCCACTGCATGTTCCCAGACCTCCCCTTGCTGACCACCCCGCGGTGCCTTTCTCCATCCTACATTGCCACTCACTGCCTATCCTAATTCAGACCCTCCGATTCACACCACCAAGCGTTGTTTTTCTCACTCCTACTAGTGAATGTAATGTAACACACACCCATACAATGCGCACCACCCCGTGATGTTTTTCTCACTCCTACAAGTGAATGTAATGTAACACACACCCATACAATGCGCACCACCCCGCGATGTTTTTTCAGAAACCTATCCTACATTGCCACTGCATGTTCCCTGACCTCCCCATGCTGACCAGCCCGCGGTGCTTTTCTCCATCCTACATTGCCACTCACTGCCTATCCTAATTCAGACCCTCCGATTCACACCACCCCGTGATGTTTTTCTCATTCCTACTAGTGAATGTAATGTAACACACACCTATACAATGCACACCACCCCGTGATGTTTTTCTCACTCCTACTAGTGAATGTAATGTAACACACACCATTACAATGCGCACCACCCCGTGATGTTTTTCTCACTCCTACTAGTGAATGTAATGTAACACACACCCATACAATGCACACGACCCCGCGATGTCTTTCAGAAACCTATCCTACATTGCCACTGCATGTTCTCTGTCCTGCCCATGCTGACCACCCCTCAGTGCTTTTCTCCATCCTACATTGCCACTCACTGCCTATCCTAATTCAGACCTTCCGATTCACACCACCCCGTGCTGTTTTTCTCACTCCTACTAGTGAATGTAATTTAACACACACCCATACAATGCGCACCACCCCGCGATGTTTTTCAGAAACCTATCCTACATTGCCACTGCATGTTCCCTGACCTCCCCATGCTAACCACCCCGCGGTGCTTTTCTCCATCCTACATTGCCACTCACTGCCTATCCTAATTCAGACACTCTGATTCACACCACCCCGTGATGTTTTTCTCACTCCTACTAGTGAATGTAATGTAACACACACCCATACAATGCGAACCACCCCGTGATGTTTTTCTCACTCCTACTAGTGAATGTAATGTAACACACACCCATACAATGCGCACCACCCCGTGATTTTTTTCTCACTCCTACTAGTGAATGTAATGTAACACACACGCATACAATGCGCACCACCCCGCGATGTTTTTCAGAGACCTATCCTACATTGCCACTGCATGTTCTCTGCCCTCCCCATGCTGACCACCCCGCGGTACTTTTCTCCATCCTATATTGCCACTCACTGCATATCCTAAATCAGAACCTCCGATTCACACCACCCCGTGATGTTTTTCTCACTCCTACTAGTGAATGTAATGTAACAAACACCCATACAATGCGCACCATCCCGTAATGTTTTTCTCACTCCTACTAGTGAATGTAATGTAACACACACCCATACAATGCGCACCACCCCGCGATGTTTTTCGAAACCTATCCTACATTGCCACTGCATGTTCCCTGACCTCCCCATGCTGACCACCCCGCGGTGCTTTTCTCCATCCTACATTGCCACTCACTGCCTATCTTAATTCAGACCCTCCGATTCACACCACCCCGTGATGTTTTTCTCACTCCTACTAGTGAATGTAATGTAACACACACCCATACAATGCGCACCACCCCGTGATTTTTTTCTCAGTCCTACTAGTGAACGTAATGTAACACACACCCATACAATGCGCACCACCCCGTGATGTTTATCTCACTCCTACTAGTGAATGTAATGTAACACACACCCATACAATGCGCACCACCCCGCGATGTTTTTCAGAAACCTATCCTACATTGCCACTGCATGTTCCCTGCCCTCCCCATGCTGACCACCCCGCGGTGCTTTTCTCTATCCTACATTGCCAATCACTGCCTATCCTAATTCAGACCCTCTGATTCACACCACCCCGTGATGTTTTTCTCACTGCTACTAGTGAATGTAATGTAACACACACCCATACAATGCGCACCACCCCGCGATGTTTTTCGAAACCTATCCTACATTGCCACTGCATGTTCCCTGACCTCCCCATGCTGACCACCCCGCGGTGCTTTTCTCCATCCTACATTGCCACTCACTGCCTATCCTAATTCAGACCCTCTGATTCACACCACCCCGTGATGTTTTTCTCACTCCTACTAGTGAATGTAATATAACACACACCCATTCAATGCGCACCACCCCGTGATGTTTTTCTCACTCCTACTCGTGAATGTAATGAAACACACACCCATACAATGCGCACCACCCCGCGATGTTTTTCAGAAACCTATCCTACATTGCCACTGCATGTTCCCTGACCTCAACATGCTGACCACCCCGCGGTGCTTTTCTCCATCCTACATTGCCACTCACTGCCTATCCTAATTCAGACCCTCCGAATCACACCACCCCGTGATGTTTTTCTCACTCCTACTAGTGAATGTAATGTAACACACACCCATACAATGCGCACCACCCCGTGATGATTTTCTCACTCCGACTAGTGAATGTAATGTAACACACACCCATACAATGCGCACCACCCCGTGAGGTTTTTCAGAAACCTATCCTACATTGCCACTGCTTGTTCCCTGACCTCCCCATGCTGACGACCCCGCGGTGCTTTTCTCCATCCTACATTGCCACTCACTGCCTATCCTAATACAGACCCTCCGATTCACACCACCCCGTGATGTTTATCTCACTCCTACTAGTGAATGTAATGTAACACACACCCATACAATGCGCACCACCCCGCGATGTTTTTCAGAAACCTATCCTACATTGCCACTGCATGTTCCCTGACCTCCCCATGCTGACCACCCCGCGGTGCTTTTCTCCATCCTACATTGCCACTCACTGCCTATATTAATTCAGACCCTCCGATTTACACCACGCCGCCATGTTTTTCTCACTCCTAATAGTGAATGTAATGTAACACACACCCATACAATGCGCACCAATCCGTGATGTTTTTCTCACTCCTACTAGTGAATGTAATGTAACACACACCCATACAATGCGCACCACTCCGTGATGTTTTTCTCACTCCTACTAGTGAATGTAATGTAACACACACCCATACAATGCGCACCACCCCGCTATGTTTTTCAGAAACCTATCCTACATTGCCACTGCATGTTCCCTGACCTCCCCATGCTGACCAGCCTGCGGGGCTTTTCTCCATCCTACATTGCCACTCACTGCCTATCCTAATTCAGACCCTACGATTCACACCACCCCGTGATGTTTTTCTCACTCCTACTAGTGAATGTAATGTAACACACACCCATACAATGCGCAACACCCCGTGATGATTTTCTCACTCCGACTAATGAATGTAAAGTAACACACACCCATACAATGCGCACCACCCCGTGATGTTTTTCTCACTCCTACTAGTGAATGCAATGTAACACACACACATACAATGCACACCATTCCGCGATGTTTTTCAGAAATCTATCCTACATTGCCACTGCATGTTCCCTGACCTCCCCATGCTGACCACCCCCCGGTGATTTTATCCATCCTACATTGCCACTCACTGCCTATCCTAATTCAGACCCTCCGATTCACACCACCCCGTGATGTTTTTCTCACTCCTACTAGTGAATGTAATGTGACACACACCCATACAATGCGCACCACCCCGTGATGTTTTTCTCACTCCTACTAGTGAATGTAATGTAACACACACCCATACAATGCGCACCACCCCGTGATGTTTTTCTCACTCCTACCAGTGAATGTAATGTAACACACACCCATACAATGCGCACCACCCCGTGATGTTTTTCTCACTCCTACTAGTGAATGTAGTGTAACACACACCAATACAATGCGCACCACCCCGCGATGTTTTTCAGAAACCTATCCTACATTGCCACTGCATGTTCCCTGACCTCCTCATGCTGACCACCCCGCGGTTCCTTTCGCCATCCTACATTGCCACTCACTGCCTATTCTAATTCAGACCCTCCGATTAACACCACCCCGCCATGTTTTTCTCATCCTACTAGTGAATGTAATTTAACACACACCCATACTATGCGCACCACCACGCGATGTTTTTCAGAAACCTATCCTACATTGCCACTGCATGTTCCCTGACCTCCCCATGCTGAGCACCCCGCGGTGCTTTACTCCATCCTACATTGCCACTCACTGCCTATCCTAATTCAGACAATCTGATTCACACCACCCCGTGTTGTTGTTCTCACTCCTATTAGTGAATGTAATGTAACACACACAAATACAATGCGCACCACTCCGTGATGTTTTTCTCACTCCTACTAGTGAATGTCATGTAACACACACCCATACAATGCGCACCACCCCGTGATGTTTTTCTCACTCCTACAAGTGAATGTAATGTAACACACACCCATACAATGCGCACCACCCCGCGATGTTTTTCAGAAACGTATCCTACATTGCCACTGCATGTTCCCTGACCTCCCCATGCTGACCAGCCCGCGGTGCTTTTCTCCATCCTACATTGCCACTCACTGCCTATCCTAATTCAGACCCTCCGATTCACACCACCCCGTGATGTTTTTCTCATTCCTACTAGTGAATGTAATGTAACACACACCCATACAATGCACACCACCCCGTGATGTTTTTCTCACTCCTACTAGTGAATGTAATGTAACACACACCATTACAATGCGCACCACCCCGTGATGTTTCTCTCTCACTCCTACTAGTGAATGTAATGTAACACACACCCATACAATGCACACGACCCCGCGATGTTTTTCAGAAACCTATCCTACATTGCCACTGCATGTTCTCTGTCCTGCCCATGCTGACCACCCCTCAGTGCTTTTCTCCATCCTACATTGCCACTCACTGCCTATCCTAATTCAGACCCTCCGATTCACACCACCCCGTGATGTTTTTCTCACTCCTACTAGTGAATGTAATTTAACACACACCCATACAATGCGCACCACCCCGCGATGTTTTTCAGAAACCTATCCTACATTGCCACTGCATGTTCCCTGACCTCCCCATGCTGACCACCCCGCGGTGCTTTTCTCCATCCTACATTGCCACTCACTGCCTATCCTAATTCAGACACTCCGATTCACACCACCCCGTGATGTTTTTCTCACTCCTACTAGTGAATGTAATGTAACACACACCCATACAATGCGCACCACCCCGTGATGTTTTTCTCACTCCTACTAGTGAATGTAATGTAACACACACCCATACAATGCACACCACCCCGCGATGTTTTTCAGAAACCTATCCTACATTGCCACTGCATGTTCCCTGACCTCCCCATGCTGACCACCCCTCGGTGCCTTTCGCAATCCTACATTGCCACTCACTGCCTATCCTAATTCAGACCCTCCGATTCACACCACCCCGCGATGTTTTTCTCACTCCTACTAGTGAATGTAATGTAACACACACCCATACAATGCGCACCACTCCGTGATGTTTTTCTCACTCCTACTAGTGAATGTAATGTAACACACACCCATACAATGCGCACCACCCCGTGATGTTTTTCTCACTCCTACTAGTGAATGTAATGTAACACACACCCATAAAATGCGCACCACCCCGCGATGTTTTTCAGAAACCTATCCTACATTGCCACTGCATGTTCCCTGACCTCCCCATGCTGACCAGCCCGCGGTGCTTTTCTCCATCCTACATTGCCACTCACTGCCTATCCTAATTCAGACCCTCCGATTCACACGACCCTGTGATGTATTTCTCACTCCTACTAGTGAATGTAATGTAACACACACCCATACAATGCGCATCACCCCGTGATGATTTTCTCACTCCGACTAGTGAATGTAAAGTAACACAGACCCATACAATGCGCACCACCCCGTGATGTTTTTCTCACTCCTTCTAGTGAATGTAATGTAACACACACCCATACAATGCACACCACCCCGCGATGTTTTTCAGAAACCTATCCTACATTGCCACTGCATGTTCCCTGACCTCCCCATGCTGACCACCCCGCGGTGATTTTATCCATCCTACATTGCCACTCACTGCCTATCCTAATTCAGACCCTCCGATTCACACCACCCCGTGATGTTTTTCTCACTCCTACTAGTGAATGTAATGTGACACACACCCATACAATGCGCACCACCCCGTGATGTTTTTCTCACTCCTACTACTGAATGTAATGTAACACACACCCATACAATGCGCACAACCCCGCGATGTTTTTCACAAACCTATCCTACATTGCCACTGCTTGTTCCCTGACCTCCCCATGCTGAGCACCCCGCGGTGCTTTTCTCCATCCTACATTGCCACTCACTGCCTATCCTAATTCAGACCCTCCGATTCACACCACCAAGCGTTGTTTTTCTCACTCCTACTAGTGAATGTAATGTAACACACACCCATACAATGCGCACCACCCCGTGATGTTTTTCTCACTCCTACAAGTGAATGTAATGTAACACACACCCATACAATGCGCACCACCCCGCGATGTTTTTTCAGAAACCTATCCTACATTGCCATTGCATGTTCCCTGACCTCCCCATGCTGACCAGCCCGCGGTGCTTTTCTCCATCCTACATTGCCACTCACTGCCTATCCTAATTCAGACCCTCCGATTCACACCACCCCGTGATGTTTTTCTCATTCCTACTAGTGAATGTAATGTAACACACACCTATACAATGCACACCACCCCGTGATGTTTTTCTCACTCAAACTAGTGAATGTAATGTAACACACACCATTACAATGCGCACCACCCCGTGATGTTTTTCTCACTCCTACTAGTGAATGTAATGTAACACACACCCATACAATGCACACGACCCCGCGATGTCTTTCAGAAACCTATCCTACATTGCCACTGCATGTTCTCTGTCCTGCCCAAGCTGACCACCCCTCAGTGCTTTTCTCCATCCTACATTGCCACTCACAGCCTATCCTAATTCAGACCTTCCGATTCACACCACCCCGTGCTGTTTTTCTCACTCCTACTAGTGAATGTAATTTAACACACACCCATACAATGCGCACCACCCCGCGATGTTTTTCAGAAACCTATCCTACATTGCCACTGCATGTTCCCTGACCTCCCCATGCTAACCACCCCGCGGTGCTTTTCTCCATCCTACATTGCCACTCACTGCCTATCCTAATTCAGACCCTCCGATTCACACCACCCCGTGATGTTTTTCTCACTCCTACTAGTGAATGTAATGTAACACACACCCATACAATGCGAACCACCCCGTGATGTTTTTCTCACTCCTACTAGTGAATGTAATGTAACACACACCCATACAATGCGCACCACCCCGTGATTTTTTTCTCACTCCTACTAGTAAATGTAATGTAACACACACGCATACAATGCGCACCACCCCGCGATGTTTTTCAGAGACCTATCCTACATTGCCACTGCATGTTCTCTGACCTCCCCATGCTGACCACCCCGCGGTACTTTTCTCCATCCTATATTGCCACTCACTGCATATCCTAAATCAGAACCTCTGATTCACACCACCCCGTGATGTTTTTCTCACTCCTACTAGTGAATGTAATGTAACAAACACCCATACAATGCGCACCACCCCGTAATGTTTTTCTCACTCCTACTAGTGAATGTAATGTAACACACACCCATACAATGCGCACCACCCCGCGATGTTTTTCGAAACCTATCCTACATTGCCACTGCATGTTCCCTGACCTCCCCATGCTGATCACCCCGCGGTGCTTTTCTCCATCCTACATTGCCACTCACTGCCTATCTTAATTCAGACCCTCCGATTCACACCACCCCGTGATGTTTTTCTCACTCCTACTAGTGAATGTAATGTAACACACACCCATACAATGCGCACCACCCCGTGATTTTTTTCTCAGTCCTACTAGTGAACGTAATGTAACACACACCCATACAATGCGCACCACCCCGTGATGTTTATCTCACTCCTACTAGTGAATGTAATGTAACACACACCCATACAATGCGCACCACCCCGCGTTGTTTTTCAGAAACCTATCCTACATTGCCACAGCATGTTCCCTGCCCTCCCCATGCTGACCACCCCGCGGTGCTTTTCTCTATCCTACATTGCCAATCACTGCCTATCCTAATTCAGACCCTCCGATTCACACCACCCCGTGATGTTTTTCTCACTGCTACTAGTGAATGTAATGTAACACACACCCATACAATGCGCACCACCCCGCGATGTTTTTTGAAACCTATCCTACATTGCCACTGCATGTTCCCTGACCTCCCCATGCTGACCACCCCGCGGTGCTTTTCTCCATCCTACATTGCCACTCACTGCCTATCCTAATTCAGACCCTCTGATTCACACCACCCCGTGATGTTTTTCTCACTCCTACTAGTGAATGTAATATAACACACACCCATTCAATGCGCACCACCCCGTGATGTTTTTCTCACTCCTACTCGTGAATGTAATGTAACACACACCCATACAATGCGCACCACCCCGCGATGTTTTTCAGAAACCTATCCTACATTGCCACTGCATGTTCCCTGACCTCAACATGCTGACCACACCGCGGTGCTTTTCTCCATCCTACATTGCCACTCACTGCCTATCCTAATTCAGACCCTCCGAATCACACCACCCCGTGATGTTTTTCTCACTCCTACTAGTGAATGTAATGTAACACACACCCATACAATGCGCACCACCCCGTGATGATTTTCTCACTCCGACTAGTGAATGTAATGTAACTCACACCCATACAATGCGCACCACCCCGTGAGGTTTTTCAGAAACCTATCCTACATTGCCACTGCTTGTTCCCTGACCTCCCCATGCTGACGACCCCGCGGTGCTTTTCTCCATCCTACATTGCCACTCACTGCCTATCCTAATTCAGACCCTCCGATTCACACCACCCCGTGATGTTTTTCTCACTCCTACTAGTGAATGTAATGTAACACACACCCATACAATGCGCACCACCCCGCGATGTTTTTCAGAAACCTATCTTACATTGCCACTGCATGTTCCCTGACCTCCCCATGCTGACCACCCCGCGGTGCCTTTCGCCATCCTACATTGCCACTCACTGCCTATATTAATTCAGACCCTCCGATTTACACCACGCCGCCATGTTTTTCTCACTCCTAATAGTGAATGTAATGTAACACACACCCATACAATGCGCACCACTCCGTGATGTTTTTCTCACTCCTACTATTGAATGTAATGTAACACACACCCATACAATGCGCACCACTCCGTGATGTTTTTCTCACTCCTACTAGTGAATGTAATGTAACACACACCCATACAATGCGCACCACCCCGCGATGTTTTTCAGAAACCTGTCCTACATTGCCACTGCATGTTCCCTGACCTCCCCATGCTGACCAGCCTGCGGGGCTTTTCTCCATCCTACATTGCCACTCACTGCCTATCCTAATTCAGACCCTCCGATTCACACCACCCCGTGATGTTTTTCTCACTCCTACTAGTGAATGTAATGTAACACACACCCATACAATGCGCACCACCCCGTGATGATTTTCTCACTCCGACTAATGAATGTAAAGTAACACACACCCATACAATGCGCACCACCCCGTGATGTTTTTCTCACTCCTACTAGTGAATGTAATGTAACACACACACATACAATGCACACCATTCCGCGATGTTTTTCAGAAACCTATCCTACATTGCCACTGCATGTTCCCTGACCTCCCCATGCTGACCACCCCCCGGTGATTTTATCCATCCTACATTGCCACTCACTGCCTATCCTAATTCAGACCCTCCGATTCACACCACCCCGTGATGTTTTTCTCACTCCTACTAGTGAATGTAATGTGACACACACCCATACAATGCGCACCACCCCGTGATGTTTTTCTCACTCCTACTAGGGAATGTAATGTAACACACACCCATACAATGCGCACCACCCCGTGATGTTTTTCTCACTCCTACTAGTGAATGTAATGTAACACACACCCATACAATGCGCACCACCCCGTGATGTTTTTCTCACTCCTACTAGTGAATGTAATGTAACACACACCAATACAATGCGCACCACCCCGCGATGTTTTTCAGAAACCTATCCTACATTGCCACTGCATGTTCCCTGACCTCCTCATGCTGACCACCCCGCGGTTCCTTTCGCCATCCTACATTGCCACTCACTGCCTATCCTAATTCAGACCCTCCGATTAACACCACCCCGCCATGTTTTTCTCATCCTACTAGTGAATGTAATTTAACACACACCCATACTATGCGCACCACCACGCGATGTTTTTCAGAAACCTATCCTACATTGCCACAGCATGTTCCCTGACCTCCCCATGCTGAGCACCCCGCGGTGCTTTACTCCATCCTACATTGCCACTCACTGCCTATCCTAATTCAGACAATCCGATTCACACCACCCCGTGTTGTTGTTCTCACTCCTATTAGTGAATGTAATGTAACACACACCAATACAATGCGCACCACTCCGTGATGTTTTTCTCACTCCTACTAGTGAATGTAACGTAACACACACCCATACAATGCGCACCACCCCGTGATGTTTTTCTCACTCCTACAAGTGAATGTAATGTAACACACACCCATACAATGCGCACCACCCAGCGATGTTTTTCAGAAACCTATCCTACATTGCCATTGCATGTTCCCTGACCTCCCCATGCTGACCAACCCGCGGTGCTTTTCTCCATCCTATATTGCCACTCACTGCCTATCCTAATTCAGACCCTCCGATTCACACCACCCCGTGATGTTTTTCTCATTCCTACTAGTGAATGTAATGTAACACACACCCATACAATGCCAACCACCCCGTGATGTTTTTCTCATTCCCTCTAGTGAATGTAATGTAACACACACCCATACAATGCACACCACCCCGTGATGTTTTTCTCATTCCTACTAGTGAATGTAATGTAACACACACCCATACAATGCACACCACCCCGTGATGTTTTTCTCACACCTACTAGTGAATGTAATGTAACACACACCCATACAATGCCAACCACCCCGCGATGTTTTTCAGAAACCTATCCTACAGTGCCACTGCATGTTCCCAGACCTCCCCTTGCTGACCACCCCGCGGTGCCTTTCGCCATCCTACATTGCCACTCACTGCCTATCCTAATTCAGACCCTCCGATTCACACCACCCCGCGATGTTTTTCCCATCCTACTAGTGAATGTATTTTAACCCACTCCCATACAATGCGCACCACCACGCGATGTTTTTCAGAAACCTATCCTACATTGCCACTGCATGTTCCCTGACCTCCCCATGCTGACCACCCCGCGGTGCTTTTCTCCATCCTACATTGCCACTCACTGCCTATCCTAATTCAGACCCTCCGATTCACACCACCCCGTGATGTTTTTCTCACTCCTACTAGTGAATGTAATGTAACACACACCCATACAATGCGCACCACTCCGTGATGTTTTTCTCACTCCTAGTGAATGTAATGTAACACACACCCATACAATGCGCACCACCCCGTGATGTTTTTCTCACTCCTACTAGTGAATGTAACGTAACACACACCCATACAATGCGCACCAACCCGCGATGTTTTTCAGAAACCTATCCTACATTGCCACTGCATGTTCCCTGACCTCCCCATGCTGACCACCCCGCGGTGCTTTTATCCATCCTACATTGCCACTCACTGCCTATCCAAATTCAGACCCTCCGATTCACACCACCCCGTGATGTTTTTCTCACTCCTACTAGTGAATGTAATGTGGCAAACACCCATACAATGCGCACCACCCCGTGATGTTTTTCTCACTCCTACTAGTGAATGTAATGTAACACACACCCATACAATGCGCACCACCCCGCGATGTTTTTCAAAAACCTATCCTACATTGCCACTGCTTGTTCCCTGACCTCCCCATGCTGACCACCCCGCGTTGCTTTTCTCCATCCTACATTGCCACTCACTGCCTATCCTAATTCAGACCCTTCGATTCACACCACCCCATGATGTTTTTCTCACTCCTACTAGTGAATGTAATGTAACACACACCAATACAATGCGCACCACCCCGTGATGTTTTTCTCACTCCTACTAGTGAATGTAATGTAACACACACCCATACAATGCGCACCACCCCGTGATGATTTTCTCACTCCGACTAGTGAATGTAAAGTAACACACACCCATACAATGGGCACCACCCCGTGATGTTTTTCTCACTCCTACTAGTGAATGTAATGTAACACACACCCATACAATGCGCACCACCCCGTGATGTTTTTCTCACTCCTGCTAGTGAATGTAATGTAACACACACCCATACAATGCGCACCACCCCGTGATGTTTTTCTCACTCCTACTAGTGAATGTAATGTAACACACACCCATACAATGTGCACCACCCCGCGATGTTTTTCAGAAACCTATCCTACATTGCCACTGCATGTTCCCTGACCTCCCCATGCTGACCACCCCGCGGTGCCTTTCGCCATCCTACATTGCCACTCACTGCCTATTCTAATTCAGACCCTCCGATTCACACCACCCCGCGATGTTTTTCTCACTCCTACTAGTGAATGTAATGTAACACACACCCATACAATGCGCACCACTCCGTGATGTTTTTCTCACTCCTACTAGTGAATGTAATGTAACACACACCCATACAATGCGTACCACCCCGTGATGTTTTTCTCACTCCTACTAGTGAATGTAATGTAACACACAACCATACAATGCGCACCACCCCGCGATGTTTTTCAGAAACTTATCCTACATTGCCACTGCATGTTCCCTGACCTCCCCATGCTGACCAGCCCGCGGTGCTTTTCTCCATCCTACATTGCCACTCTCTGCCTATCCTAATTCAGACCCTCCGATTCACACCACCCCGTGATGTTTTTCTCACTCCTACTAGTGAATGTAATGTGGCACACACCCATACAATGCGCACCACCCCGTGATGATTTTCTCTCTCCGACTAGTGAATGTAAAGTAAGACACACCCATACAATGCGCACCACCCTGTGACGTTTTTCTCACTCCTACTAGTGAATGTAATGTAACACACACCCATACAATGCACACCACCCCGCGATGTTTTTCAGAAACCTATCCTACATTGCCACTGCATGTTCCCTGACCTCCCCATGCTGACCACCCCGCGGTGATTTTATCCATCCTACATTGCCACTCACTGCCTATCCTAATTCAGACCCTCCGATTCACACCACCCCGTGATGTTTTTCTCACTCCTACTAGTGAATGTAATGTGACACACACCCATACAATGCGCACCACCCCGTGATGTTGTTCTCACTCCTACTAGCGAATGTAATGTAACACACACCCATACAATGCGCACCTCCCCGCGATGTTTTTCACAAACCTATCCTACATTGCCACTGTTTGTTCCCTGACCTCCCCATTCTGACCACCCCGCGGTGCCTTTCACCATCCTACATTGCCACTCACTGCCTATCCTAATTCAGACCCTCCGATTCACACCACCCCGCGATGTTTTTCTCATCCTACTAGTGAATGTAATTTAACACACACCCATACAATGCGCACCACCACGCGATGTTTTTCAGAAACCTATCCTACATTGCGACTGCATGTTCCCTGACCTCCCCATGCTGACCACCCTGCGGTGATTTTATCCATCCTACATTGCCACTCACTGCCTATCCTAATTCAGACCCTCTGATTCACACCACCCCGTGATGTTTTTCTCACTCCTACTAGTGAATGTAATGTGACACACACCCATACAATGCGCACCACCCCGTGATGTTGTTCTCACTCCTACTAGTGAATGTAATGTAACACACACCCATACAATGCGCACCTCCCCGCGATGTTTTTCACAAACCTATCCTACATTGCCACTGTTTGTTCCCTGACCTCCCCATGCTGACCACCCCGCGGTGCTTTTCTCCATCCTACATTGCCACTCACTGCCTATCCTAATTCAGACCCTCCGATTCACACCACCCCGTGATGTTTTTCTCACTCCTACTAGTGAATGTAATGTAACACACACCCATACAATGCGCACCACCCCGTGATGTTTTTCTCACTCCTACTAGTGAATGTAATGTAACACACACCAATACAATGCGCACCACCCCGCGATGTTTTTCAGAAACCTATCCTACATTGCCACTGCATGTTCCCTGACCTCCTCATGCTGACCACCCCGCGGTTCCTTTCGCCATCCTACATTGCCACTCACTGCCTATCCTAATTCAGACCCTCCGATTAACACCACCCCGCCATGTTTTTCTCATCCTACTAGTGAATGTAATTTAACACACACCCATACTATGCGCACCACCACGCGATGTTTTTCAGAAACCTATCCTACATTGCCACAGCATGTTCCCTGACCTCCCCATGCTGAGCACCCCGCGGTGCTTTACTCCATCCTACATTGCCACTCACTGCCTATCCTAATTCAGACAATCCGATTCACACCACCCCGTGTTGTTGTTCTCACTCCTATTAGTGAATGTAATGTAACACACACCAATACAATGCGCACCACTCCGTGATGTTTTTCTCACTCCTACTAGTGAATGTAACGTAACACACACCCATACAATGCGCACCACCCCGTGATGTTTTTCTCACTCCTACAAGTGAATGTAATGTAACACACACCCATACAATGCGCACCACCCAGCGATGTTTTTCAGAAACCTATCCTACATTGCCATTGCATGTTCCCTGACCTCCCCATGCTGACCAGCCCGCGGTGCTTTTCTCCATCCTATATTGCCACTCACTGCCTATCCTAATTCAGACCCTCCGATTCACACCACCCCGTGATGTTTTTCTCATTCCTACTAGTGAATGTAATGTAACACACACCCATACAATGCCAACCACCCCGTGATGTTTTTCTCATTCCCTCTAGTGAATGTAATGTAACACACACCCATACAATGCACACCACCCCGTGATGTTTTTCTCATTCCTACTAGTGAATGTAATGTAACACACACCCATACAATGCACACCACCCCGTGATGTTTTTCTCACACCTACTAGTGAATGTAATGTAACACACACCCATACAATGCCAACCACCCCGCGATGTTTTTCAGAAACCTATCCTACAGTGCCACTGCATGTTCCCAGACCTCCCCTTGCTGACCACCCCGCGGTGCCTTTCGCCATCCTACATTGCCACTCACTGCCTATCCTAATTCAGACCCTCCGATTCACACCACCCCGCGATGTTTTTCCCATCCTACTAGTGAATGTATTTTAACCCACTCCCATACAATGCGCACCACCACGCGATGTTTTTCAGAAACCTATCCTACATTGCCACTGCATGTTCCCTGACCTCCCCATGCTGACCACCCCGCGGTGCTTTTCTCCATCCTACATTGCCACTCACTGCCTATCCTAATTCAGACCCTCCGATTCACACCACCCCGTGATGTTTTTCTCACTCCTACTAGTGAATGTAATGTAACACACACCCATACAATGCGCACCACTCCGTGATGTTTTTCTCACTCCTAGTGAATGTAATGTAACACACACCCATACAATGCGCACCACCCCGTGATGTTTTTCTCACTCCTACTAGTGAATGTAACGTAACACACACCCATACAATGCGCACCAACCCGCGATGTTTTTCAGAAACCTATCCTACATTGCCACTGCATGTTCCCTGACCTCCCCATGCTGACCACCCCGCGGTGCTTTTATCCATCCTACATTGCCACTCACTGCCTATCCAAATTCAGACCCTCCGATTCACACCACCCCGTGATGTTTTTCTCACTCCTACTAGTGAATGTAATGTGGCAAACACCCATACAATGCGCACCACCCCGTGATGTTTTTCTCACTCCTACTAGTGAATGTAATGTAACACACACCCATACAATGCGCACCACCCCGCGATGTTTTTCAAAAACCTATCCTACATTGCCACTGCTTGTTCCCTGACCTCCCCATGCTGACCACCCCGCGTTGCTTTTCTCCATCCTACATTGCCACTCACTGCCTATCCTAATTCAGACCCTTCGATTCACACCACCCCATGATGTTTTTCTCACTCCTACTAGTGAATGTAATGTAACACACACCAATACAATGCGCACCACCCCGTGATGTTTTTCTCACTCCTACTAGTGAATGTAATGTAACACACACCCATACAATGCGCACCACCCCGTGATGATTTTCTCACTCCGACTAGTGAATGTAAAGTAACACACACCCATACAATGGGCACCACCCCGTGATGTTTTTCTCACTCCTACTAGTGAATGTAATGTAACACACACCCATACAATGCGCACCACCCCGTGATGTTTTTCTCACTCCTGCTAGTGAATGTAATGTAACACACACCCATACAATGCGCACCACCCCGTGATGTTTTTCTCACTCCTACTAGTGAATGTAATGTAACACACACCCATACAATGTGCACCACCCCGCGATGTTTTTCAGAAACCTATCCTACATTGCCACTGCATGTTCCCTGACCTCCCCATGCTGACCACCCCGCGGTGCCTTTCGCCATCCTACATTGCCACTCACTGCCTATTCTAATTCAGACCCTCCGATTCACACCACCCCGCGATGTTTTTCTCACTCCTACTAGTGAATGTAATGTAACACACACCCATACAATGCGCACCACTCCGTGATGTTTTTCTCACTCCTACTAGTGAATGTAATGTAACACACACCCATACAATGCGTACCACCCCGTGATGTTTTTCTCACTCCTACTAGTGAATGTAATGTAACACACAACCATACAATGCGCACCACCCCGCGATGTTTTTCAGAAACTTATCCTACATTGCCACTGCATGTTCCCTGACCTCCCCATGCTGACCAGCCCGCGGTGCTTTTCTCCATCCTACATTGCCACTCTCTGCCTATCCTAATTCAGACCCTCCGATTCACACCACCCCGTGATGTTTTTCTCACTCCTACTAGTGAATGTAATGTGGCACACACCCATACAATGCGCACCACCCCGTGATGATTTTCTCTCTCCGACTAGTGAATGTAAAGTAAGACACACCCATACAATGCGCACCACCCTGTGACGTTTTTCTCACTCCTACTAGTGAATGTAATGTAACACACACCCATACAATGCACACCACCCCGCGATGTTTTTCAGAAACCTATCCTACATTGCCACTGCATGTTCCCTGACCTCCCCATGCTGACCACCCCGCGGTGATTTTATCCATCCTACATTGCCACTCACTGCCTATCCTAATTCAGACCCTCCGATTCACACCACCCCGTGATGTTTTTCTCACTCCTACTAGTGAATGTAATGTGACACACACCCATACAATGCGCACCACCCCGTGATGTTGTTCTCACTCCTACTAGTGAATGTAATGTAACACACACCCATACAATGCGCACCTCCCCGCGATGTTTTTCACAAACCTATCCTACATTGCCACTGTTTGTTCCCTGACCTCCCCATTCTGACCACCCCGCGGTGCCTTTCACCATCCTACATTGCCACTCACTGCCTATCCTAATTCAGACCCTCCGATTCACACCACCCCGCGATGTTTTTCTCATCCTACTAGTGAATGTAATTTAACACACACCCATACAATGCGCACCACCACGCGATGTTTTTCAGAAACCTATCCTACATTGCGACTGCATGTTCCCTGACCTCCCCATGCTGACCACCCTGCGGTGATTTTATCCATCCTACATTGCCACTCACTGCCTATCCTAATTCAGACCCTCTGATTCACACCACCCCGTGATGTTTTTCTCACTCCTACTAGTGAATGTAATGTGACACACACCCATACAATGCGCACCACCCCGTGATGTTGTTCTCACTCCTACTAGTGAATGTAATGTAACACACACCCATACAATGCGCACCTCCCCGCGATGTTTTTCACAAACCTATCCTACATTGCCACTGTTTGTTCCCTGACCTCCCCATGCTGACCACCCCGCGGTGCTTTTCTCCATCCTACATTGCCACTCACTGCCTATCCTAATTCAGACCCTCCGATTCACACCACCCCGTGATGTTTTTCTCACTCCTACTAGTGAATGTAATGTAACACACACCCATACAATGCACACCACCCCGTGATGTTTTTCTCACACCTACTAGTGAATGTAATGTAACACACACCCATACAATGCCAACCACCCCGCGATGTTTTTCAGAAACCTATCCTACATTGCCACTGCATGTTCCCTAACCTCCCCTTGCTGACCACCCCGTGGTGCCTTTCGCCATCCTACATTGCCACTCACTGCCTATCCTAATTCAGACCCTCCGATTCACACCACCCCGCGATGTTTTTCCCATCCTACTAGTGAATGTAATTTAACCCACTCCCATACAATGCGCACCACCACGCGATGTTTTTCAGAAACCTATCCTACATTGCCACTGCATGTTCCCTGACCTCCCCATGCTGACCACCCCGCGGTGCTTTTCTCCATCCTACATTGGCACTCACTGCCTATCCTAATTCAGACCCTCCGATTCACACCACCCCGTGATGTTTTTCTCACTCCTACTAGTGAATGTAATGTAACAAACACCCATACAATGCGCACCACTCCGTGATGTTTTTCTCACTCCTTCTAGTGAATGTAATGTAACACACACCCATACAATGCACACCACCCCGCGATGTTTTTCAGAAACCTATCCTACATTGCCACTGCATGTTCCCTGACCTCCCCATGCTGACCACCCCGCGGTGATTTTATCCATCCTACATTGCCACTCACTGCCTATCCTAATTCAGACCCTCCGATTCACACCACCCCGTGATGTTTTTCTCACTCCTACTAGTGAATGTAATGTGACACACACCCATACAATGCGCACCACCCCGTGATGTTTTTCTCACTCCTACTAGTGAATGTAATGTAACACACACCCATACAATGCGCACAACCCCGCGATGTTTTTCACAAACCTATCCTACATTGCCACTGCTTGTTCCCTGACCTCCCCATGCTGAGCACCCCGCGGTGCTTTTCTCCATCCTACATTGCCACTCACTGCCTATCCTAATTCAGACCCTCCGATTCACACCACCAAGCGTTGTTTTTCTCACTCCTACTAGTGAATGTAATGTAACACACACCCATACAATGCGCACCACCCCGTGATGTTTTTCTCACTCCTACAAGTGAATGTAATGTAACACACACCCATACAATGCGCACCACCCCGCGATGTTTTTTCAGAAACCTATCCTACATTGCCATTGCATGTTCCCTGACCTCCCCATGCTGACCAGCCCGCGGTGCTTTTCTCCATCCTACATTGCCACTCACTGCCTATCCTAATTCAGACCCTCCGATTCACACCACCAAGCGTTGTTTTTCTCACTCCTACTAGTGAATGTAATGTAACACACACCCATACAATGCGTACCACCCCGTGATGTTTTTCTCACTCCTACTAGTGAATGTAATGTAACACACAACCATACAATGCGCACCACCCCGCGATGTTTTTCAGAAACTTATCCTACATTGCCACTGCATGTTCCCTGACCTCCCCATGCTGACCAGCCCGCGGTGCTTTTCTCCATCCTACATTGCCACTCTCTGCCTATCCTAATTCAGACCCTCCGATTCACACCACCCCGTGATGTTTTTCTCACTCCTACTAGTGAATGTAATGTGGCACACACCCATACAATGCGCACCACCCCGTGATGATTTTCTCTCTCCGACTAGTGAATGTAAAGTAAGACACACCCATACAATGCGCACCACCCTGTGACGTTTTTCTCACTCCTACTAGTGAATGTAATGTAACACACACCCATACAATGCACACCACCCCGCGATGTTTTTCAGAAACCTATCCTACATTGCCACTGCATGTTCCCTGACCTCCCCATGCTGACCACCCCGCGGTGATTTTATCCATCCTACATTGCCACTCACTGCCTATCCTAATTCAGACCCTCCGATTCACACCACCCCGTGATGTTTTTCTCACTCCTACTAGTGAATGTAATGTGACACACACCCATACAATGCGCACCACCCCGTGATGTTGTTCTCACTCCTACTAGTGAATGTAATGTAACACACACCCATACAATGCGCACCTCCCCGCGATGTTTTTCACAAACCTATCCTACATTGCCACTGTTTGTTCCCTGACCTCCCCATTCTGACCACCCCGCGGTGCCTTTCACCATCCTACAGTGCCACTCACTGCCTATCCTAATTCAGACCCTCCGATTCACACCACCCCGCGATGTTTTTCTCATCCTACTAGTGAATGTAATTTAACACACACCCATACAATGCGCACCACCACGCGATGTTTTTCAGAAACCTATCCTACATTGCGACTGCATGTTCCCTGACCTCCCCATGCTGACCACCCTGCGGTGATTTTATCCATCCTACATTGCCACTCACTGCCTATCCTAATTCAGACCCTCTGATTCACACCACCCCGTGATGTTTTTCTCACTCCTACTAGTGAATGTAATGTGACACACACCCATACAATGCGCACCACCGCGTGATGTTGTTCTCACTCCTACTAGTGAATGTAATGTAACACACACCCATACAATGCGCACCTCCCCGCGATGTTTTTCACAAACCTATCCTACATTGCCACTGTTTGTTCCCTGACCTCCCCATGCTGACCACCCCGCGGTGCTTTTCTCCATCCTACATTGCCACTCACTGCCTATCCTAATTCAGACCCTCCGATTCACACCACCCCGTGATGTTTTTCTCACTCCTACTAGTGAATGTAATGTAACACACACCCATACAATGCACACCACCCCGTGATGTTTTTCTCACACCTACTAGTGAATGTAATGTAACACACACCCATACAATGCCAACCACCCCGCGATGTTTTTCAGAAACCTATCCTACATTGCCACTGCATGTTCCCTAACCTCCCCTTGCTGACCACCCCGTGGTGCCTTTCGCCATCCTACATTGCCACTCACTGCCTATCCTAATTCAGACCCTCCGATTCACACCACCCCGCGATGTTTTTCCCATCCTACTAGTGAATGTAATTTAACCCACTCCCATACAATGCGCACCACCACGCGATGTTTTTCAGAAACCTATCCTACATTGCCACTGCATGTTCCCTGACCTCCCCATGCTGACCACCCCGCGGTGCTTTTCTCCATCCTACATTGGCACTCACTGCCTATCCTAATTCAGACCCTCCGATTCACACCACCCCGTGATGTTTTTCTCACTCCTACTAGTGAATGTAATGTAACAAACACCCATACAATGCGCACCACTCCGTGATGTTTTTCTCACTCCTTCTAGTGAATGTAATGTAACACACACCCATACAATGCACACCACCCCGCGATGTTTTTCAGAAACCTATCCTACATTGCCACTGCATGTTCCCTGACCTCCCCATGCTGACCACCCCGCGGTGATTTTATCCATCCTACATTGCCACTCACTGCCTATCCTAATTCAGACCCTCCGATTCACACCACCCCGTGATGTTTTTCTCACTCCTACTAGTGAATGTAATGTGACACACACTCATACAATGCGCACCACCCCGTGATGTTTTTCTCACTCCTACTAGTGAATGTAATGTAACACACACCCATACAATGCGCACAACCCCGCGATGTTTTTCACAAACCTATCCTACATTGCCACTGCTTGTTCCCTGACCTCCCCATGCTGAGCACCCCGCGGTGCTTTTCTCCATCCTACATTGCCACTCACTGCCTATCCTAATTCAGACCCTCCGATTCACACCACCAAGCGTTGTTTTTCTCACTCCTACTAGTGAATGTAATGTAACACACACCCATACAATGCGCACCACCCCGTGATGTTTTTCTCACTCCTACAAGTGAATGTAATGTAACACACACCCATACAATGCGCACCACCCCGCGATGTTTTTTCAGAAACCTATCCTACATTGCCATTGCATGTTCCCTGACCTCCCCATGCTGACCAGCCCGCGGTGCTTTTCTCCATCCTACATTGCCACTCACTGCCTATCCTAATTCAGACCCTCCGATTCACACCACCCCGTGATGTTTTTCTCATTCCTACTAGTGAATGTAATGTAACACACACCTATACAATGCACACCACCCCGTGATGTTTTTCTCACTCCTACTAGTGAATGTAATGTAACACACACCATTACAATGCGCACCACCCAGTGATGTTTTTCTCACTCCTACTAGTGAATGTAATGTAACACACACCCATACAATGCACACGACCCCGCGATGTCTTTCAGAAACCTATCCTACATTGCCACTGCATGTTCTCTGTCCTGCCCATGCTGACCACCCCTCAGTGCTCTTCTCCATCCTACATTGCCACTCACAGCCTATCCTAATTCAGACCTTCCGATTCACACCACCCCGTGCTGTTTTTCTCACTCCTACTAGTGAATGTAATTTAACACACACCCATACAATGCGCACCACCCCGCGATGTTTTTCAGAAACCTATCCTACATTGCCACTGCATGTTCCCTGACCTCCCCATGCTAACCACCCCGCGGTGCTTTTCTCCATCCTACATTGCCACTCACTGCCTATCCTAATTCAGACCCTCCGATTCACACCACCCCGTGATGTTTTTCTCACTCCTACTAGTGAATGTAATGTAACACACACCCATACAATGCGCACCACCCCGTGATGTTTTTCTCACTCCTACTAGTGAATGTAATGTAACACACACCCATACAATGCGCACCACCCCGTGATTTTTTTCTCACTCCTACTAGTAAATGTAATGTAACACACACGCATACAATGCGCACCACCCCGCGATGTTTTTCAGAGACCTATCCTACATTGCCACTGCATGTTCTCTGACCTCCCCATGCTGACCACCCCGCGGTACTTTTCTCCATCCTATATTGCCACTCACTGCATATCCTAAATCAGAACCTCCGATTCACACCACCCCGTGATGTTTTTCTCACTCCTACTAGTGAATGTAATGTAACAAACACCCATACAATGCGCACCACCCCGTAATGTTTTTCTCACTCCTACTAGTGAATGTAATGTAACACACACCCATACAATGCGCACCACCCCGCGATGTTTTTCGAAACCTATCCTACATTGCCACTGCATGTTCCCTGACCTCCCCATGCTGATCACCCCGCGGTGCTTTTCTCCATCCTACATGGCCACTCACTGCCTATCTTAATTCAGACCCTCCGATTCACACCACCCCGTGATGTTTTTCTCACTCCTACTAGTGAATGTAATGTAACACACACCCATACAATGCGCACCACCCCGTGATTTTTTTCTCAGTCCTACTAGTGAACGTAATGTAACACACACCCATACAATGCGCACCACCCCGTGATGTTTATCTCACTCCTACTAGTGAATGTAATGTAACACACACCCATACAATGCGCACCACCCCGCGTTGTTTTTCAGAAACCTATCCTACATTGCCACTGCATGTTCCCTGCCCTCCCCATGCTGACCACCCCGCGGTGCTTTTCTCTATCCTACATTGCCAATCACTGCCTATCCTAATTCAGACCCTCCGATTCACACCACCCCGTGATGTTTTTCTCACTGCTACTAGTGAATGTAATGTAACACACACCCATACAATGCGCACCACCCCGCGATGTTTTTTGAAACCTATCCTACATTGCCACTGCATGTTCCCTGACCTCCCCATGCTGACCACCCCGCGGTGCTTTTCTCCATCCTACATTGCCACTCACTGCCTATCCTAATTCAGACCCTCTGATTCACACCACCCCGTGATGTTTTTCTCACTCCTACTAGTGAATGTAATATAACACACACCCATTCAATGCGCACCACCCCGTGATGTTTTTCTCACTCCTACTCGTGAATGTAATGTAACACACACCCATACAATGCGCACCACCCCGCGATGTTTTTCAGAAACCTATCCTACATTGCCACTGCATGTTCCCTGACCTCAACATGCTGACCACACCGCGGTGCTTTTCTCCATCCTACATTGCCACTCACTGCCTATCCTAATTCAGACCCTCCGAATCACACCACCCCGTGATGTTTTTCTCACTCCTACTAGTGAATGTAATGTAACACACACCCATACAATGCACACGACCCCGCGATGTCTTTCAGAAACCTATCCTACATTGCCACTGCATGTTCTCTGTCCTGCCCATGCTGACCACCCCTCAGTGCTCTTCTCCATCCTACATTGCCACTCACAGCCTATCCTAATTCAGACCTTCCGATTCACACCACCCCGTGCTGTTTTTCTCACTCCTACTAGTGAATGTAATTTAACACACACCCATACAATGCGCACCACCCCGCGATGTTTTTCAGAAACCTATCCTACATTGCCACTGCATGTTCCCTGACCTCCCCATGCTAACCACCCCGCGGTGCTTTTCTCCATCCTACATTGCCACTCACTGCCTATCCTAATTCAGACCCTCCGATTCACACCACCCCGTGATGTTTTTCTCACTCCTACTAGTGAATGTAATGTAACACACACCCATACAATGCGCACCACCCCGTGATGTTTTTCTCACTCCTACTAGTGAATGTAATGTAACACACACCCATACAATGCGCACCACCCCGTGATTTTTTTCTCACTCCTACTAGTAAATGTAATGTAACACACACGCATACAATGCGCACCACCCCGCGATGTTTTTCAGAGACCTATCCTACATTGCCACTGCATGTTCTCTGACCTCCCCATGCTGACCACCCCGCGGTACTTTTCTCCATCCTATATTGCCACTCACTGCATATCCTAAATCAGAACCTCCGATTCACACCACCCCGTGATGTTTTTCTCACTCCTACTAGTGAATGTAATGTAACAAACACCCATACAATGCGCACCACCCCGTAATGTTTTTCTCACTCCTACTAGTGAATGTAATGTAACACACACCCATACAATGCGCACCACCCCGCGATGTTTTTCGAAACCTATCCTACATTGCCACTGCATGTTCCCTGACCTCCCCATGCTGATCACCCCGCGGTGCTTTTCTCCATCCTACATGGCCACTCACTGCCTATCTTAATTCAGACCCTCCGATTCACACCACCCCGTGATGTTTTTCTCACTCCTACTAGTGAATGTAATGTAACACACACCCATACAATGCGCACCACCCCGTGATTTTTTTCTCAGTCCTACTAGTGAACGTAATGTAACACACACCCATACAATGCGCACCACCCCGTGATGTTTATCTCACTCCTACTAGTGAATGTAATGTAACACACACCCATACAATGCGCACCACCCCGCGTTGTTTTTCAGAAACCTATCCTACATTGCCACTGCATGTTCCCTGCCCTCCCCATGCTGACCACCCCGCGGTGCTTTTCTCTATCCTACATTGCCAATCACTGCCTATCCTAATTCAGACCCTCCGATTCACACCACCCCGTGATGTTTTTCTCACTGCTACTAGTGAATGTAATGTAACACACACCCATACAATGCGCACCACCCCGCGATGTTTTTTGAAACCTATCCTACATTGCCACTGCATGTTCCCTGACCTCCCCATGCTGACCACCCCGCGGTGCTTTTCTCCATCCTACATTGCCACTCACTGCCTATCCTAATTCAGACCCTCTGATTCACACCACCCCGTGATGTTTTTCTCACTCCTACTAGTGAATGTAATATAACACACACCCATTCAATGCGCACCACCCCGTGATGTTTTTCTCACTCCTACTCGTGAATGTAATGTAACACACACCCATACAATGCGCACCACCCCGCGATGTTTTTCAGAAACCTATCCTACATTGCCACTGCATGTTCCCTGACCTCAACATGCTGACCACACCGCGGTGCTTTTCTCCATCCTACATTGCCACTCACTGCCTATCCTAATTCAGACCCTCCGAATCACACCACCCCGTGATGTTTTTCTCACTCCTACTAGTGAATGTAATGTAACACACACCCATACAATGCGCACCACCCCGTGATGATTTTCTCACTCCGACTAGTGAATGTAATGTAACACACACCCATACAATGCGCACCACCCCGCGATGTTTTTCAGAAACCTATCCTACATTGCCACTGCATGTTCCCTGACCTCCCCATGCTGACCACCCCGCGGTGCCTTTCGCCATCCTACATTGCCACTCACTGCCTATATTAATTCAGACCCTCCGATTTACACCACGCCGCCATGTTTTTCTCACTCCTAATAGTGAATGTAATGTAACACACACCCATACAATGCGCACCACTCCGTGATGTTTTTCTCACTCCTACTAGTGAATGTAATGTAACACACACCCATACAATGCGCACCACTCCGTGATGTTTTTCTCACTCCTACTAGTGAATGTAATGTAACACACACCCATACAATGCGCACCACCCCGCGATGTTTTTCAGAAACCTGTCCTACATTGCCACTGCATGTTCCCTGACCTCCCCATGCTGACCAGCCTGCGGGGCTTTTCTCCATCCTACATTGCCACTCACTGCCTATCCTAATTCAGACCCTCCGATTCACACCACCCCGTGATGTTTTTCTCACTCCTACTAGTGAATGTAATGTAACACACACCCATACAATGCGCACCACCCCGTGATGATTTTCTCACTCCGACTAATGAATGTAAAGTAACACACACCCATACAATGCGCACCACCCCGTGATGTTTTTCTCACTCCTACTAGTGAATGTAATGTAACACACACACATACAATGCACACCATTCCGCGATGTTTTTCAGAAACCTATCCTACATTGCCACTGCATGTTCCCTGACCTCCCCATGCTGACCACCCCCCGGTGATTTTATCCATCCTACATTGCCACTCACTGCCTATCCTAATTCAGACCCTCCGATTCACACCACCCCGTGATGTTTTTCTCACTCCTACTAGTGAATGTAATGTGACACACACCCATACAATGCGCACCACCCCGTGATGTTTTTCTCACTCCTACTAGGGAATGTAATGTAACACACACCCATACAATGCGCACCACCCCGTGATGTTTTTCTCACTCCTACTAGTGAATGTAATGTAACACACACCCATACAATGCGCACCACCCCGTGATGTTTTTCTCACTCCTACTAGTGAATGTAATGTAACACACACCAATACAATGCGCACCACCCCGCGATGTTTTTCAGAAACCTATCCTACATTGCCACTGCATGTTCCCTGACCTCCTCATGCTGACCACCCCGCGGTTCCTTTCGCCATCCTACATTGCCACTCACTGCCTATCCTAATTCAGTCCCTCCGATTAACACCACCCCGCCATGTTTTTCTCATTCTACTAGTGAATGTAATTTAACACACACCCATACTATGCGCACCACCACGCGATGTTTTTCAGAAACCTATCCTACATTGCCACAGCATGTTCCCTGACCTCCCCATGCTGAGCACCCCGCGGTGCTTTACTCCATCCTACATTGCCACTCACTGCCTATCCTAATTCAGACAATCCGATTCACACCACCCCGTGTTGCTGTTCTCACTCCTATTAGTGAATGTAATGTAACACACACCAATACAATGCGCACCACTCCGTGATGTTTTTCTCACTCCTACTAGTGAATGTAACGTAACACACACCCATACAATGCGCACCACCCCGTGATGTTTTTCTCACTCCTACAAGTGAATGTAATGTAACACACACCCATACAATGCGCACCACCCAGCGATGTTTTTCAGAAACCTATCCTACATTGCCATTGCATGTTCCCTGACCTCCCCATGCTGACCAGCCCGCGGTGCTTTTCTCCATCCTATATTGCCACTCACTGCCTATCCTAATTCAGACCCTCCGATTCACACCACCCCGTGATGTTTTTCTCATTCTTACTAGTGAATGTAATGTAACACACACCCATACAATGCACACCACCCCGTGATGTTTTTCTCATTCATACTAGTGAATGTAATGTAACACACACCCATACAATGCACACCACCCCGTGATGTTTTTCTCACACCTACTAGTGAATGTAATGTAACACACACCCATACAATGCCAACCACCCCGCGATGTTTTTCAGAAACCTATCCTACAGTGCCACTGCATGTTCCCAGACCTCCCCTTGCTGACCACCCCGCGGTGCCTTTCGCCATCCTACATTGCCACTCACTGCCTATCCTAATTCAGACCCTCCGATTCACACCACCCCGCGATGTTTTTCCCATCCTACTAGTGAATGTATTTTAACCCACTCCCATACAATGCGCACCACCACGCGATGTTTTTCAGAAACCTATCCTACATTGCCACTGCATGTTCCCTGACCTCCCCATGCTGACCACCCCGCGGTGCTTTTCTCCATCCTACATTGCCACTCACTGCCTATCCTAATTCAGACCCTCCGATTCACACCACCCCGTGATGTTTTTCTCACTCCTACTAGTGAATGTAATGTAACACACACCCATACAATGCGCACCACTCCGTGATGTTTTTCTCACTCCTAGTGAATGTAATGTAACACACACCCATACAATGCGCACCACCCCGTGATGTTTTTCTCACTCCTACTAGTGAATGTAACGTAACACACACCCATACAATGCGCACCAACCCGCGATGTTTTTCAGAAACCTATCCTACATTGCCACTGCATGTTCCCTGACCTCCCCATGCTGACCACCCCGCGGTGCTTTTATCCATCCTACATTGCCACTCACTGCCTATCCAAATTCAGACCCTCCGATTCACACCACCCCGTGATGTTTTTCTCACTCCTACTAGTGAATGTAATGTGGCAAACACCCATACAATGCGCACCACCCCGTGATGTTTTTCTCACTCCTACTAGTGAATGTAATGTAACACACACCCATACAATGCGCACCACCCCGCGATGTTTTTCAAAAACCTATCCTACATTGCCACTGCTTGTTCCCTGACCTCCCCATGCTGACCACCCCGCGTTGCTTTTCTCCATCCTACATTGCCACTCACTGCCTATCCTAATTCAGACCCTTCGATTCACACCACCCCATGATGTTTTTCTCACTCCTACTAGTGAATGTAATGTAACACACACCAATACAATGCGCACCACCCCGTGATGTTTTTCTCACTCCTACTAGTGAATGTAATGTAACACACACCCATACAATGCGCACCACCCCGTGATGATTTTCTCACTCCGACTAGTGAATGTAAAGTAACACACACCCATACAATGGGCACCACCCCGTGATGTTTTTCTCACTCCTACTAGTGAATGTAATGTAACACACACCCATACAATGCGCACCACCCCGTGATGTTTTTCTCACTCCTGCTAGTGAATGTAATGTAACACACACCCATACAATGCGCACCACCCCGTGATGTTTTTCTCACTCCTACTAGTGAATGTAATGTAACACACACCCATACAATGTGCACCACCCCGCGATGTTTTTCAGAAACCTATCCTACATTGCCACTGCATGTTCCCTGACCTCCCCATGCTGACCACCCCGCGGTGCCTTTCGCCATCCTACATTGCCACTCACTGCCTATTCTAATTCAGACCCTCCGATTCACACCACCCCGCGATGTTTTTCCTCACTCCTACTAGTGAATGTAATGTAACACACACCCATACAATGCGCACCACTCCGTGATGTTTTTCTCACTCCTACTAGTGAATGTAATGTAACACACACCCATACAATGCGTACCACCCCGTGATGTTTTTCTCACTCCTACTAGTGAATGTAATGTAACACACACCCATACAATGCGCACCACCCCGCGATGTTTTTCAGAAACTTATCCTACATTGCCACTGCATGTTCCCTGACCTCCCCATGCTGACCAGCCCGCGGTGCTTTTCTCCATCCTACATTGCCACTCTCTGCCTATCCTAATTCAGACCCTCCGATTCACACCACCCCGTGATGTTTTTCTCACTCCTACTAGTGAATGTAATGTGGCACACACCCATACAATGCGCACCACCCCGTGATGATTTTCTCTCTCCGACTAGTGAATGTAAAGTAAGACACACCCATACAATGCGCACCACCCTGTGACGTTTTTCTCACTCCTACTAGTGAATGTAATGCAACACACACCCATACAATGCACACCACCCCGCGATGTTTTTCAGAAACCTATCCTACATTGCCACTGCATTTTCCCTGACCTCTCCATGCTGACCACCCCGCGGTGATTTTATCCATCCTACATTGCCACTCACTGCCTATCCTAATTCAGACCCTCCGATTCACACCACCCCGTGATGTTTTTCTCACTCCTACTAGTGAATGTAATGTGACACACACCCATACAATGCGCACCACCCCGTGATGTTGTTCTCACTCCTACTAGTGAATGTAATGTAACACACACCCATACAATGCGCACCTCCCCGCGATGTTTTTCACAAACCTATCCTACATTGCCACTGTTTGTTCCCTGACCTCCCCATTCTGACCACCCCGCGGTGCCTTTCGCCATCCTACATTGCCACTCACTGCCTATCCTAATTCAGACCCTCCGATTCACACCACCACGCGATGTTTTTCTCATCCTACTAGTGAATGTAATTTAACACACACCCATACAATGCGCACCACCACGCGATGTTTTTCAGAAACCTATCCTACATTGCGACTGCATGTTCCCTGACCTCCCCATGCTGACCACCCCGCGGTGATTTTATCCATCCTACATTGCCACTCACTGCCTATCCTAATTCAGACCCTCTGATTTACACCACCCCGTGATGTTTTTCTCACTCCTACTAGTGAATGTAATGTGACACACACCCATACAATGCGCACCACCCCGTGATGTTGTTCTCACTCCTACTAGTGAATGTAATGTAACACACACCCATACAATGCGCACCTCCCCGCGATGTTTTTCACAAACCTATCCTACATTGCCACTGTTTGTTCCCTGACCTCCCCATGCTGACCACCCCGCGGTGCTTTTCTCCATCCTACATTGCCACTCACTGCCTATCCTAATTCAGACCCTCCGATTCACACCACCCCGTGATGTTTTTCTCACTCCTACTAGTGAATGTAATGTAACACACACCCATACAATGCACACCACCCCGTGATGTTTTTCTCACACCTACTAGTGAATGTAATGTAACACACACCCATACAATGCCAACCACCCCGCGATGTTTTTCAGAAACCTATCCTACATTGCCACTGCATGTTCCCTAACCTCCCCTTGCTGACCACCCCGTGGTGCCTTTCGCCATCCTACATTGCCACTCACTGCCTATCCTAATTCAGACCCTCCGATTCACACCACCCCGCGATGTTTTTCCCATCCTACTAGTGAATGTAATTTAACCCACTCCCATACAATGCGCACCACCACGCGATGTTTTTCAGAAACCTATCCTACATTGCCACTGCATGTTCCCTGACCTCCCCATGCTGACCACCCCGCGGTGCTTTTCTCCATCCTACATTGGCACTCACTGCCTATCCTAATTCAGACCCTCCGATTCACACCACCCCGTGATGTTTTTCTCACTCCTACTAGTGAATGTAATGTAACAAACACCCATACAATGCGCACCACTCCGTGATGTTTTTCTCACTCCTAGTGAATGTAATGTAACACACACCCATACAATGCGCACCACCCCGTGATGTTTTTCTCACTCCTACTAGTGAATGTAATGTAACACACACCCATACAATGCGCACCAACACGCGATGTTTTTCAGAAACCTATCCTACATTGCCACTGCATGTTCCCTGACCTCCCCATGCTGACCACCCCGCGGTGCTTTTATCCATCCTACATTGCCACTCACTGCCTATCCAAATTCAGACCCTCCGATTCACACCACCCCGTGATGTTTTTCTCACTCCTACTAGTGAATGTAATGTGGCACACACCCATACAATGCGCACCACCCCGTGATGTTTTTGTCACTCCTACTAGTGAATGTAATGTAACACACACCCATACAATGCGCACCACCCCGCGATGTTTTTCAAAAACCTATCCTACATTGCCACTGCTTGTTCCCTGACCTCCCCATGCTGCCCACCCCGCGTTGCTTTTCTCCATCCTACATTGCCACTCACTGCCTATCCTAATTCAGACCCTTCGATTCACACCACCCCATGATGTTTTTCTCACTCCTACTAGTGAATGTAATGTAACACACACCCATACAATGCGCAACACCCCGTGATGTTTTTCTCACTCCTACTAGTGAATGTAATGTAACACACACCCATACAATGCGCACCACCCCGTGATGATTTTCTCACTCCCACTAGTGAATGTAAAGTAACACACACCCATACAATGGGCACCACCCCGTGATGTTTTTCTCACTCCTACTAATGAATGTAATGTAACACACACCCATACAATGCACACCACCCCGCGATGTTTTTCAGAAACCTATCCTACATTGCCACTGCATGTTCCCTGACCTCCCCATGCTGACCACCCCGCGGTGATTTTATCCATCCTACATTGCCACTCACTGCCTATCCTAATTCAGACCCTCCGATTCACACCACCCCGTGATGTTTTTCTCACTCCTACTAGTGAATGTAATGTGACACACACCCATAAAATGCGCACAACCCCGTGATGTTGTTCTCACTCCTACTAGTGAATGTAATGTAACACACACCCATACAATGCGCACTTCCCCGCGATGTTTTTCACAAACCTATCCTACATTGCCACTGTTTGTTCCCTGACCTCCCCATGCTGACCACACCGCGGTGCTTTTCTCCATCCTACATTGCCACTCACTGCCTATCCTAATTCAGACCCTCCGATTCACACCACCCCGTGATGTTTTTCTCACTCCTACTAGTGAATGTAATGTAACACACACCCATACAATGCGCACCACCCCGTGATGTTTTTCTCACTCCTACTAGTGAATTTAATGTAACACACACCCATACAATGCGCACCACCCCGCGATGTTTTTCAGAAACCTATCCTACATTGCCACTGCATGTTCCCTGACCTCCTCATGCTGACCACCCCGCGGTGCCTTTCGCCATCCTACATCGCCACTCACTGCCTATCCTAATTCAGACCCTCCGATTAACACCACCCCACCATGTTTTTCTCATCCTGTTAGTGAATGTAATTTAACACACACCCATAAAATGCGCACCACCACGCGATGTTTTTCAGAAACCTATCCTACATTGCCACTGCATGTTCCCTGACCTCCCCATGCTGACCACCCCGCTGTACTTTTCTACATCCTATATTGCCACTCACTGCCTATCCTAATTCAGACACTCCGATTCACACCACCCCGTGATGTTTTTCTCACTCCTACTAGTGAATGTAATGTAACACACACCCATACAATGCGCACCACCACGTGATGTTTTTCTCACTCCTGCTAGTGAATGTAATGTAACACACACCCATACAATGCGCAACACCCCGTGATGTTTTTCTCACTCCTACTAGTGAATGTAATGTAACACACACCCATACAATGCGCACCACCCCGCGATGTTTTTCAGAAACCTATCCTACATTGCCACTGCATGTTCCCTGACCTCCCCATGCTGACCACCCCGCGGTGCCTTTCGCCATCCTACATTGCCACTCACTGCCTATTCTAATTCAGACCCTCCGATTCACACCACCCCGCGATGTTTTTCTCACTCCTACTAGTGAATGTAATGTAACACACACCCATACAATGCGCACCACTCCGTGATGTTTTTCTCACTCCTACTAGTGAATGTAATGTAACACACACCCATACAATGCGTACCACCCCGTGATGTTTTTCTCACTCCTACTAGTGAATGTAATGTAACACACACCCATACAATGCGCACCACCCCGCGATGTTTTTCAGAAACCTATCCTACATTGCCACTGCCTGTTCCCTGACCTCCCCATGCTGACCAGCCCGCGGTGCTTTTCTCCATCCTACATTGCCACTCACTGCCTATCCTAATTCAGACCCTCCGATTCACACCACCCCGTGATGTTTTTCTCACTCCTACTAGTGAATGTAATGTGGCACACACCCATACAATGCGCACCACCCCGTGATGATTTTCTCACTCCGACTAGTGAATGTAAAGTAAGACACACCCATACAATGCGCACCACCCTGTGACGTTTTTCTCACTCCTACTAGTGAATGTAATGTAACACACACCCATACAATGCACACCACCCCGCGATGTTTTTCAGAAACCTATCCTACATTGCCACTGCATGTTCCCTGACCTCCCCATGCTGACCACCCCGCGGTGGTTTTATCCATCCTACATTGCCACTCACTGCCTATCCTAATTCAGACCCTCCGATTCACACCACCCCGTGATGTTTTTCTCACTCCTACTAGTGAATGTAATGTGACACACACCCATACAATGCGCACTACCCCGTGATGTTTTTCTCACACCTACTAGTGAATGTAATGTAACACACACCCATACAATGCCAACCACCCCGCGATGTTTTTCAGAAACCTATCCTACAGTGCCACTGCATGTTCCCAGACCTCCCCTTGCTGACCACCCCGCGGTGCCTTTCGCCATCCTACATTGCCACTCACTGCCTATCCTAATTCAGACCCTCCGATTCACACCACCCCGCGATGTTTTTCCCATCCTACTAGTGAATGTATTTTAACCCACTCCCATACAATGCGCACCACCACGCGATGTTTTTCAGAAACCTATCCTACATTGCCACTGCATGTTCCCTGACCTCCCCATGCTGACCACCCCGCGGTGCTTTTCTCCATCCTACATTGCCACTCACTGCCTATCCTAATTCAGACCCTCCGATTCACACCACCCCGTGATGTTTTTCTCACTCCTACTAGTGAATGTAATGTAACACACACCCATACAATGCGCACCACTCCGTGATGTTTTTCTCACTCCTAGTGAATGTAATGTAACAAACACCCATACAATGCGCACCACCCCGTGATGTTTTTCTCACTCCTACAAGTGAATGTAACGTAACACACACCCATACAATGCGCACCAACCCGCGATGTTTTTCAGAAACCTATCCTACATTGCCACTGCATGTTCCCTGACCTCCCCATGCTGACCACCCCGCGGTGCTTTTATCCATCCTACATTGCCACTCACTGCCTATCCAAATTCAGACCCTCCGATTCACACCACCCCGTGATGTTTTTCTCACTCCTACTAGTGAATGTAATGTGGCAAACACCCATACAATGCGCACCACCCCGTGATGTTTTTCTCACTCCTACTAGTGAATGTAATGTAACACACACCCATACAATGCGCACCACCCCGCGATGTTTTTCAAAAACCTATCCTACATTGCCACTGCTTGTTCCCTGACCTCCACATGCTGACCACCCCGCGTTGCTTTTCTCCATCCTACATTGCCACTCACTGCCTATCCTAATTCAGACCCTTCGATTCACACCACCCCATGATGTTTTTCTCACTCCTACTAGTGAATGTAATGTAACACACACCAATACAATGCGCACCACCCCGTGATGTTTTTCTCACTCCTACTAGTGAATGTAATGTAACACACACCCATACAATGCGCACCACCCCGTGATGATTTTCTCACTCCGACTAGTGAATGTAAAGTAACACACACCCATACAATGGGCACCACCCCGTGATGTTTTTCTCACTCCTACTAGTGAATGTAATGTAACACACACCCATACAATGCGCACCACCCCGTGATGTTTTTCTCACTCCTGCTAGTGAATGTAATGTAACACACACCCATACAATGCGCACCACCCCGTGATGTTTTTCTCACTCCTACTAGTGAATGTAATGTAACACACACCCATACAATGTGCACCACCCCGCGATGTTTTTCAGAAACCTATCCTACATTGCCACTGCATGTTCCCTGACCTCCCCATGCTGACCACCCCGCGGTGCCTTTCGCCATCCTACATTGCCACTCACTGCCTATTCTAATTCAGACCCTCCGATTCACACCACCCCGCGATGTTTTTCTCACTCCTACTAGTGAATGTAATGTAACACACACCCATACAATGCGCACCACTCCGTGATGTTTTTCTCACTCCTACTAGTGAATGTAATGTAACACACACCCATACAATGCGTACCACCCCGTGATGTTTTTCTCACTCCTACTAGTGAATGTAATGTAACACACACCCATACAATGCGCACCACCCCGCGATGTTTTTCAGAAACTTATCCTACATTGCCACTGCATGTTCCCTGACCTCCCCATGCTGACCAGCCCGCGGTGCTTTTCTCCATCCTACATTGCCACTCTCTGCCTATCCTAATTCAGACCCTCCGATTCACACCACCCCGTGATGTTTTTCTCACTCCTACTAGTGAATGTAATGTGGCACACACCCATACAATGCGCACCACCCCGTGATGATTTTCTCTCTCCGACTAGTGAATGTAAAGTAAGACACACCCATACAATGCGCACCACCCTGTGACGTTTTTCTCACTCCTACTAGTGAATGTAATGTAACACACACCCATACAATGCACACCACCCCGCGATGTTTTTCAGAAACCTATCCTACATTGCCACTGCATGTTCCCTGACCTCCCCATGCTGACCACCCCGCGGTGATTTTATCCATCCTACATTGCCACTCACTGCCTATCCTAATTCAGACCCTCCGATTCACACCACCCCGTGATGTTTTTCTCACTCCTACTAGTGAATGTAATGTGACACACACCCATACAATGCGCACCAGCCCGTGATGTTGTTCTCACTCCTACTAGTGAATGTAATGTAACACACACCCATACAATGCGCACCTCCCCGCGATGTTTTTCACAAACCTATCCTACATTGCCACTGTTTGTTCCCTGACCTCCCCATTCTGACCACCCCGCGGTGCCTTTCGCCATCCTACATTGCCACTCACTGCCTATCCTAATTCAGACCCTCCGATTCACACCACCCCGCGATGTTTTTCTCATCCTACTATTGAATGTAATTTAACACACACCCATACAATGCGCACCACCACGCGATGTTTTTCAGAAACCTATCCTACATTGCGACTGCATGTTCCCTGACCTCCCCATGCTGACCACCCCGCGGTGATTTTATCCATCCTACATTGCCACTCACTGCCTATCCTAATTCAGACCCTCTGATTCACACCACCCCGTGATGTTTTTCTCACTCCTACTAGTGAATGTAATGTGACACACACCCATACAATGCGCACCACCCCGTGATGTTGTTCTCACTCCTACTAGTGAATGTAATGTAACACACACCCATACAATGCGCACCTCCCCGCGATGTTTTTCACAAACCTATCCTACATTGCCACTGTTTGTTCCCTGACCTCCCCATGCTGACCACCCCGCGGTGCTTTTCTCCATCCTACATTGCCACTCACTGCCTATCCTAATTCAGACCCTCCGATTCACACCACCCCGTGATGTTTTTCTCACTCCTACTAGTGAATGTAATGTAACACACACCCATACAATGCACACCACCCCGTGATGTTTTTCTCACACCTACTAGTGAATGTAATGTAACACACACCCATACAATGCCAACCACCCCGCGATGTTTTTCAGAAACCTATCCTACATTGCCACTGCATGTTCCCTAACCTCCCCTTGCTGACCACCCCGTGGTGCCTTTCGCCATCCTACATTGCCACTCACTGCCTATCCTAATTCAGACCCTCCGATTCACACCACCCCGCGATGTTTTTCCCATCCTACTAGTGAATGTAATTTAACCCACTCCCATACAATGCGCACCACCACGCGATGTTTTTCAGAAACCTATCCTACATTGCCACTGCATGTTCCCTGACCTCCCCATGCTGACCACCCCGCGGTGCTTTTCTCCATCCTACATTGGCACTCACTGCCTATCCTAATTCAGACCCTCCGATTCACACCACCCCGTGATGTTTTTCTCACTCCTACTAGTGAATGTAATGTAACAAACACCCATACAATGCGCACCACTCCGTGATGTTTTTCTCACTCCTAGTGAATGTAATGTAACACACACCCATACAATGCGCACCACCCCGTGATGTTTTTCTCACTCCTACTAGTGAATGTAATGTAACACACACCCATACAATGCGCACCACCCCGCGATGTTTTTCAGAAACCTATCCTACATTGCCACTGCATGTTCCCTGACCTCCCCATGCTGACCACCCCGCGGTGCTTTTATCCATCCTACATTGCCACTCACTGCCTATCCAAATTCAGACCCTCCGATTCACACCACCCCGTGATGTTTTTCTCACTCCTACTAGTGAATGTAATGTGGCACACACCCATACAATGCGCACCACCCCGTGATGTTTTTCTCACTCCTACTAGTGAATGTAATGTAACACACACCCATACAATGCGCACCACCCCGCGATGTTTTTCAAAAACCTATCCTACATTGCCACTGCTTGTTCCCTGACCTCCCCATGCTGCCCACCCCGCGTTGCTTTTCTCCATCCTACATTGCCACTCACTGCCTATCCTAATTCAGACCCTTCGATTCACACCACCCCATGATGTTTTTCTCACTCCTACTAGTGAATGTAATGTAACACACACCCATACAATGCGCACCACCCCGTGATGTTTTTCTCACTCCTACTAGTGAATGTAATGTAACACACACCCATACAATGCGCACCACCCCGTGATGATTTTCTCACTCCCACTAGTGAATGTAAAGTAACACACACCCATACAATGGGCACCACCCCGTGATGTTTTTCTCACTCCTACTAATGAATGTAATGTAACACACACCCATACAATGCACACCACCCCGCGATGTTTTTCAGAAACCTATCCTACATTGCCACTGCATGTTCCCTGACCTCCCCATGCTGACCACCCCGCGGTGATTTTATCCATCCTACATTGCCACTCACTGCCTATCCTAATTCAGACCCTCCGATTCACACCACCCCGTGATGTTTTTCTCACTCCTACTAGTGAATGTAATGTGACACACACCCATAAAATGCGCACAACCCCGTGATGTTGTTCTCACTCCTACTAGTGAATGTAATGTAACACACACCCATACAATGCGCACTTCCCCGCGATGTTTTTCACAAACCTATCCTACATTGCCACTGTTTGTTCCCTGACCTCCCCATGCTGACCACACCGCGGTGCTTTTCTCCATCCTACATTGCCACTCACTGCCTATCCTAATTCAGACCCTCCGATTCACACCACACCGTGATGTTTTTCTCACTCCTACTAGTGAATGTAATGTAACACACACCCATACAATGCGCACCACCCCGTGATGTTTTTCTCACTCCTACTAGTGAATTTAATGTAACACACACCCATACAATGCGCACCACCCCGCGATGTTTTTCAGAAACCTATCCTACATTGCCACTGCATGTTCCCTGACCTCCTCATGCTGACCACCCCGCGGTGCCTTTCTCCATCCTACATCGCCACTCACTGCCTATCCTAATTCAGACCCTCCGATTAACACCACCCCACCATGTTTTTCTCATCCTGTTAGTGAATGTAATTTAACACACACCCATAAAATGCGCACCACCACGCGATGTTTTTCAGAAACCTATCCTACATTGCCACTGCATGTTCCCTGACCTCCCCATGCTGACCACCCTGCGGTACTTTTCTACATCCTATATTACCACTCACTGCCTATCCTAATTCAGACACTCCGATTCACACCACCCCGTGATGTTTTTCTCACTCCTACTAGTGAATGTAATGTAACACACACCCATACAATGCGCACCACCCCGTGATGTTTTTCTCACTCCTGCTAGTGAATGTAATGTAACACACACCCATACAATGCGCAACACCCCGTGATGTTTTTCTCACTCCTACTAGTGAATGTAATGTAACACACACCCATACAATGCGCACCACCCCGCGATGTTTTTCAGAAACCTATCCTACATTGCCACTGCATGTTCCCTGACCTCCCCATGCTGACCACCCCGCGGTGCCTTTCGCCATCCTACATTGCCACTCACTGCCTATTCTAATTCAGACCCTCCGATTCACACCACCCCGCGATGTTTTTCTCACTCCTACTAGTGAATGTAATGTAACACACACCCATACAATGCCCACCACTCCGTGATGTTTTTCTCACTCCTACTAGTGAATGTAATGTAACACACACCCATACAATGCGTACCACCCCGTGATGTTTTTCTCACTCCTACTAGTGAATGTAATGTAACACACACCCATACAATGCGCACCACCCCGCGATGTTTTTCAGAAACCTATCCTACATTGCCACTGCCTGTTCCCTGACCTCCCCATGCTGACCAGCCCGCGGTGCTTTTCTCCATCCTACATTGCCACTCACTGCCTATCCTAATTCAGACCCTCCGATTCACACCACCCCGTGATGTTTTTCTCACTCCTACTAGTGAATGTAATGTGGCACACACCCATACAATGCGCACCACCCCGTGATGATTTTCTCACTCCGACTAGTGAATGTAAAGTAAGACACACCCATACAATGCGCACCACCCTGTGACGTTTTTCTCACTCCTACTAGTGAATGTAATGTAACACACACCCATACAATGCACACCACCCCGCGATGTTTTTCAGAAACCTATCCTACATTGCCACTGCATGTTCCCTGACCTCCCCATGCTGACCAGCCCGCGGTGGTTTTATCCATCCTACATTGCCACTCACTGCCTATCCTAATTCAGACCCTCCGATTCACACCACCCCGTGATGTTTTTCTCACTCCTACTAGTGAATGTAATGTGACACACACCCATACAATGCGCACCACCCCGTGATGTTGTTCTCACTCCTACTAGTGAATGTAATGTAACACACACCCATACAATGCGCACCTCCCCGCGATGTTTTTCACAAACCTATCCTACATTGCCACTGTTTGTTCCCTGACCTCCCCATGCTGACCACCCCGCGGTGCCTTTCGCCATCCTACATTGCCACTCACTGCCTATCCTAATTCAGACCCTCCGATTCACACCACCCCGCGATGTTTTTCTCATCCTACTAGTGAATGTAATTTAACACACACCCATACAATGCGCACCACCACGCGATATTTTTCAGAAACCTATCCTACATTGCCACTGCATGTTCCCTGACCTCCCCATGCTGACCACCCCGCGGTGATTTTATCCATCCTACATTGCCACTCACTGCCTATCCTAATTCAGACCCTCTGATTCACACCACCCCGTGATGTTTTTCTCACTCCTACTAGTGAATGTAATGTGACACACACCCATACAATGCGCACCACCCCGTGATGTTGTTCTCACTCCTACTAGTGAATGTAATGTAACACACACCCATACAATGCGCACCTCCCCGCGATGTTTTTCACAAACCTATCCTACATTGCCACTGTTTGTTCCCTGACCTCCCCATGCTGACCACCCCGCGGTGCTTTTCTCCATCCTACATTGCCACTCACTGCCTATCCTAATTCAGACCCTCCGATTCACACCACCCCGTGATGTTTTTCTCACTCCTACTAGTGAATGTAATGTAACACACACCCATACAATGCGCACCACCCCGTGATGTTTTTCTCACTCCTACTAGTGAATGTAATGTAACACACACCCATACAATGCACACCACCCCGTGATGTTTTTCTCATTCCTACTAGTGAATGTAATGTAACACACACCCATACAATGCACACCACCCCGTGATGTTTTTCTCACACCTACTAGTGAATGTAATGTAACACACACCCATACAATGCCAACCACCCCGCGATGTTTTTCAGAAACCTATCCTACATTGCCACTGCATGTTCCCTAACCTCCCCTTGCTGACCACCCCGCGGTGCCTTTCGCCATCCTACATTGCCACTCACTGCCTATCCTAATTCAGACCCTCCGATTCACACCACCCCGCGATGTTTTTCCCATCCTACTAGTGAATGTAATTTAACCCACTCCCATACAATGTGCACCACCACGCGATGTTTTTCAGAAACCTATCCTACATTGCCACTGCATGTTCCCTGACCTCCCCATGCTGACCACCCCGCGGTGCTTTTCTCCATCCTACATTGGCACTCACTGCCTATCCTAATTCAGACCCTCCGATTCACACCACCCCGTGATGTTTTTCTCACTCCTACTAGTGAATGTAATGTAACACACACCCATACAATGCGCACCACTCCGTGATGTTTTTCTCACTCCTACTAGTGAATGTAATGTAACACACACCCATACAATGCGCACCACCCCGTGATGATTTTCTCACTCCCACTAGTGAATGTAAAGTAACACACACCCATACAATGGGCACCACCCCGTGATGTTTTTCTCACTCCTACTAATGAATGTAATGTAACACACACCCATACAATGCACACCACCCCGCGATGTTTTTCAGAAACCTATCCTACATTGCCACTGCATGTTCCCTGACCTCCCCATGCTGACCACCCCGCGGTGATTTTATCCATCCTACATTGCCACTCACTGCCTATCCTAATTCAGACCCTCCGATTCACACCACCCCGTGATGTTTTTCTCACTCCTACTAGTGAATGTAATGTGACACACACCCATAAAATGCGCACCACCCCGTGATGTTGTTCTCACTCCTACTAGTGAATGTAATGTAACACACACCCATACAATGCGCACCTCCCCGCGATGTTTTTCACAAACCTATCCTACATTGCCACTGTTTGTTCCCTGACCTCCCCATGCTGACCACACCGCGGTGCTTTTCTCCATCCTACATTGCCACTCACTGCCTATCCTAATTCAGACCCTCCGATTCACACCACCCCGTGATGTTTTTCTCACTCCTGCTAGTGAATGTAATGTAACACACACCCATACAATGCGCACCACCCCGTGATGTTTTTCTCACTCCTACTAGTGAATGTAATGTAACACACACCCATACAATGCGCACCACCCCGCGATGTTTTTCAGAAACCTATCCTACATTGCCACTGCATGTTCCCTGACCTCCCCATGCTGACCACCCCGCGGTGCCTTTCGCCATCCTACATTGCCACTCACTGCCTATTCTAATTCAGACCCTCCGATTCACACCACCCCGCGATGTTTTTCTCACTCCTACTAGTGAATGTAATGTAACACACACCCATACAATGCGCACCACTCTGTGATGTTTTTCTCACTCCTACTAGTGAATGTAATGTAACACACACCCATACAATGCGTACCACCCCGTGATGTTTTTCTCACTCCTACTAGTGAATGTAATGTAACACACACCCATACAATGCGCACCACCCCGCGATGTTTTTCAGAAACCTATCCTACATTGCCACTGCCTGTTCCCTGACCTCCCCATGCTGACCAGCCCGCGGTGCTTTTCTCCATCCTACATTGCCACTCACTGCCTATCCTAATTCAGACCCTCCGATTCACACCACCCCGTGATGTTTTTCTCACTCCTACTAGTGAATGTAATGTAACACACACCCATACAATGCGCACCACCCCGTGATGTTTTTCTCACTCCTACTAGTGAATTTAATGTAACACACACCCATACAATGCGCACCACCCCGCGATGTTTTTCAGAAACCTATCCTACATTGCCACTGCATGTTCCCTGACCTCCTCATGCTGACCACCCCGCGGTGCCTTTCGCCATCCTACATCGCCACTCACTGCCTATCCTAATTCAGACCCTCCGATTAACACCACCCCACCATGTTTTTCTCATCCTACTAGTGAATGTAATTTAACACACACCCATAAAATGCGCACCACCACGCGATGTTTTTCAGAAACCTATCCTACATTGCCACTGCATGTTCCCTGACCTCCCCATGCTGACCACCCCGCGGTACTTTTCTACATCCTATATTGCCACTCACTGCCTATCCTAATTCAGACACTCCGATTCACACCACCCCGTGATGTTTTTCTCACTCCTACTAGTGAATGTAATGTAACACACACCCATACAATGCGCACCACCCCGTGATGATTTTCTCACTCCCACTAGTGAATGTAAAGTAACACACACCCATACAATGGGCACCACCCCGTGATGTTTTTCTCACTCCTACTAATGAATATAATGTAACACACACCCATACAATGCACACCACCCCGCGATGTTTTTCAGAAACCTATCCTACATTGCCACTGCATGTTCCCTGACCTCCCCATGCTGACCACCCCGCGGTGATTTTATCCATCCTACATTGCCACTCACTGCCTATCCTAATTCAGACCCTCCGATTCACACCACCCCGTGATGTTTTTCTCACTCCTACTAGTGAATGTAATGTGACACACACCCATAAAATGCGCACCACCCCGTGATGTTGTTCTCACTCCTACTAGTGAATGTAATGTAACACACACCCATACAATGCGCACCTCCCCGCGATGTTTTTCACAAACCTATCCTACATTGCCACTGTTTGTTCCCTGACCTCCCCATGCTGACCACACCGCGGTGCTTTTCTCCATCCTACATTGCCACTCACTGCCTATCCTAATTCAGACCCTCCGATTCACACCACCCCGTGATGTTTTTCTCACTCCTGCTAGTGAATGTAATGTAACACACACCCATACAATGCGCACCACCCCGTGATGTTTTTCTCACTCCTACTAGTGAATGTAATGTAACACACACCCATACAATGCGCACCACCCCGCGATGTTTTTCAGAAACCTATCCTACATTGCCACTGCATGTTCCCTGACCTCCCCATGCTGACCACCCCGCGGTGCCTTTCGCCATCCTACATTGCCACTCACTGCCTATTCTAATTCAGACCCTCCGATTCAAACCACCCCGCGATGTTTTTCTCACTCCTACTAGTGAATGTAATGTAACACACACCCATACAATGCGCACCACTCTGTGATGTTTTTCTCACTCCTACTAGTGAATGTAATGTAACACACACCCATACAATGCGTACCACCCCGTGATGTTTTTCTCACTCCTACTAGTGAATGTAATGTAACACACACCCATACAATGCGCACCACCCCGCGATGTTTTTCAGAAACCTATCCTACATTGCCACTGCCTGTTCCCTGACCTCCCCATGCTGACCAGCCCGCGGTGCTTTTCTCCATCCTACATTGCCACTCACTGCCTATCCTAATTCAGACCCTCCGATTCACACCACCCCGTGATGTTTTTCTCACTCCTACTAGTGAATGTAATGTAACACACACCCATACAATGCGCACCACCCCGTGATGTTTTTCTCACTCCTACTAGTGAATTTAATGTAACACACACCCATACAATGCGCACCACCCCGCGATGTTTTTCAGAAACCTATCCTACATTGCCACTGCATGTTCCCTGACCTCCTCATGCTGACCACCCCGCGGTGCCTTTCGCCATCCTACATCGCCACTCACTGCCTATCCTAATTCAGGCCCTCCGATTAACACCACCCCACCATGTTTTTCTCATCCTACTAGTGAATGTAATTTAACACACACCCATAAAATGCGCACCACCACGCGATGTTTTTCAGAAACCTATCCTACATTGCCACTGCATGTTCCCTGACCTCCCCATGCTGACCACCCCGCGGTACTTTTCTACATCCTATATTGCCACTCACTGCCTATCCTAATTCAGACACTCCGATTCACACCACCCCGTGATGTTTTTCTCACTCCTGCTAGTGAATGTAATGTAACACACACCCATACAATGCGCAACACCCCGTGATGTTTTTCTCACTCCTACTAGTGAATGTAATGTAACACACACCCATACAATGCGCAACACCCCGTGATGTTTTTCTCACTCCTACTAGTGAATGTAATGTAACACACACCCATACAATGCGCACCACCCCGCGATGTTTTTCAGAAACCTATCCTACATTGCCACTGCATGTTCCCTGACCTCCCCATGCTGACCACCCCGCGGTGCCTTTCGCCATCCTACATTGCCACTCACTGCCTATTCTAATTCAGACCCTCCGATTCACACCACCCCGCGATGTTTTTCTCACTCCTACTAGTGAATGTAATGTAACACACACCCATACAATGCGCACCACTCCGTGATGTTTTTCTCACTCCTACTAGTGAATGTAATGTAACACACACCCATACAATGCGTACCACCCCGTGATGTTTTTCTCACTCCTACTAGTGAATGTAATGTAACACACACCCATACAATGCGCACCACCCCGCGATGTTTTTCAGAAACCTATCCTACATTGCCACTGCCTGTTCCCTGACCTCCCCATGCTGACCAGCCCGCGGTGCTTTTCTCCATCCTACATTGCCACTCACTGCCTATCCTAATTCAGACCCTCCGATTCACACCACCCCGTGATGTTTTTCTCACTCCTACTAGTGAATGTAATGTGGCACACACCCATACAATGCGCACCACCCCGTGATGATTTTCTCACTCCGACTAGTGAATGTAAAGTAAGACACACCCATACAATGCGCACCACCCTGTGACGTTTTTCTCACTCCTACTAGTGAATGTAATGTAACACACACCCATACAATGCACACCACCCCGCGATGTTTTTCAGAAACCTATCCTACATTGCCACTGCATGTTCCCTGACCTCCCCATGCTGACCACCCCGCGGTGGTTTTATCCATCCTACATTGCCACTCACTGCCTATCCTAATTCAGACCCTCCGATTCACACCACCCCGTGATGTTTTTCTCACTCCTACTAGTGAATGTAATGTGACACACACCCATACAATGCGCACCACCCCGTGATGTTGTTCTCACTCCTACTAGTGAATGTAATGTAACACACACCCATACAATGCGCACCTCCCCGCGATGTTTTTCACAAACCTATCCTACATTGCCACTGTTTGTTCCCTGACCTCCCCATGCTGACCACCCCGCGGTGCCTTTCGCCATCCTACATTGCCACTCACTGCCTATCCTAATTCAGACCCTCCGATTCACACCACCCCGCGATGTTTTTCTCATCCTACTAGTGAATGTAATTTAACACACACCCATACAATGCGCACCACCACGCGATGTTTTTCAGAAACCTATCCTACATTGCCACTGCATGTTCCCTGACCTCCCCATGCTGACCACCCCGCGGTGATTTTATCCATCCTACATTGCCACTCACTGCCTATCCTAATTCAGACCCTCTGATTCACACCACCCCGTGATGTTTTTCTCACTCCTACTAGTGAATGTAATGTGACACACACCCATACAATGCGCACCACCCCGTGATGTTGTTCTCACTCCTACTAGTGAATGTAATGTAACACACACCCATACAATGCGCACCTCCCCGCGATGTTTTTCACAAACCTATCCTACATTGCCACTGTTTGTTCCCTGACCTCCCCATGCTGACCACCCCGCGGTGCTTTTCTCCATCCTACATTGCCACTCACTGCCTATCCTAATTCAGACCCTCCGATTCACACCACCCCGTGATGTTTTTCTCACTCCTACTAGTGAATGTAATGTAACACACACCCATACAATGCGCACCACCCCGTGATGTTTTTCTCACTCCTACTAGTGAATGTAATGTAACACACACCCATACAATGCACACCACCCCGTGATGTTTTTCTCATTCCTACTAGTGAATGTAATGTAACACACACCCATACAATGCACACCACCCCGTGATGTTTTTCTCACACCTACTAGTGAATGTAATGTAACACACACCCATACAATGCCAACCACCCCGCGATGTTTTTCAGAAACCTATCCTACATTGCCACTGCATGTTCCCTAACCTCCCCTTGCTGACCACCCCGCGGTGCCTTTCGCCATCCTACATTGCCACTCACTGCCTATCCTAATTCAGACCCTCCGATTCACACCACCCCGCGATGTTTTTCCCATCCTACTAGTGAATGTAATTTAACCCACTCCCATACAATGTGCACCACCAGGCGATGTTTTTCAGAAACCTATCCTACATTGCCACTGCATGTTCCCTGACCTCCCCATGCTGACCACCCCGCGGTGCTTTTCTCCATCCTACATTGGCACTCACTGCCTATCCTAATTCAGACCCTCCGATTCACACCACCCCGTGATGTTTTTCTCACTCCTACTAGTGAATGTAATGTAACACACACCCATACAATGCGCACCAACCCGCGATGTTTTTCAAAAACCTATCCTACATTGCCACTGCTTGTTCCCTGACCTCCCCATGCTGCCCACCCCGCGTTGCTTTTCTCCATCCTACATTGCCACTCACTGCCTATCCTAATTCAGACCCTTCGATTCACACCACCCCATGATGTTTTTCTCACTCCTACTAGTGAATGTAATGTAACACACACCCATACAATGCGCACCACCCCGTGATGTTTTTCTCACTCCTACTAGTGAATGTAATGTAACACACACCCATACAATGCGCACCACCCCGTGATGATTTTCTCACTCCCACTAGTGAATGTAAAGTAACACACACCCATACAATGGGCACCACCCCGTGATGTTTTTCTCACTCCTACTAATGAATGTAATGTAACACACACCCATACAATGCACACCACCCCGCGATGTTTTTCAGAAACCTATCCTACATTGCCACTGCATGTTCCCTGACCTCCCCATGCTGACCACCCCGCGGTGATTTTATCCATCCTACATTGCCACTCACTGCCTATCCTAATTCAGACCCTCCGATTCACACCACCCCGTGATGTTTTTCTCACTCCTACTAGTGAATGTAATGTGACACACACCCATAAAATGCGCACCACCCCGTGATGTTGTTCTCACTCCTACTAGTGAATGTAATGTAACACACACCCATACAATGCGCACCTCCCCGCGATGTTTTTCACAAACCTATCCTACATTGCCACTGTTTGTTCCCTGACCTCCCCATGCTGACCACACCGCGGTGCTTTTCTCCATCCTACATTGCCACTCACTGCCTATCCTAATTCAGACCCTCTGATTCACACCACCCCGTGATGTTTTTCTCACTCCTACTAGTGAATGTAATGTAACACACACCCATACAATGCGCACCACCCCGTGATGTTTTTCTCACTCCTACTAGTGAATGTAATGTAACACAAACCCATACAATGCGCACCACCCCGCGATGTTTTTCAGAAACCTATCCTACATTGCCACTGCATGTTCCCTGACCTCCTCATGCTGACCACCCCGCGGTGCCTTTCGCCATCCTACATCGCCACTCACTGCCTATCCTAATTCAGACCCTCCGATTAACACCACCCCACCATGTTTTTCTCATCCTACTAGTGAATGTAATTTAACACACACCCATAAAATGCGCACCACCACGCGATGTTTTTCAGAAACCTATCCTACATTGCCACTGCATGTTCCCTGACCTCCCCATGCTGACCACCCCGCGGTACTTTTCTACATCCTATATTGCCACTCACTGCCTATCCTAATTCAGACACTCCGATTCACACCACCCCGTGATGTTTTTCTCACTCCTACTAGTGAATGTAATGTAACACACACCCATACAATGCGCACCACCCCGTGATGTTTTTCTCACTCCTGCTAGTGAATGTAATGTAACACACACCCATACAATGCGCACCACCCCGTGATGTTTTTCTCACTCCTACTAGTGAATGTAATGTAACACACACCCATACAATGCGCACCACCCCGCGATGTTTTTCAGAAACCTATCCTACATTGCCACTGCATGTTCCCTGACCTCCCCATGCTGACCACCCCGCGGTGCCTTTCGCCATCCTACATTGCCACTCACTGCCTATTCTAATTCAGACCCTCCGATTCACACCACCCCTCGATGTTTTTCTCACTCCTACTAGTGAATGTAATGTAACACACACCCATACAATGCGCACCACTCCGTGATGTTTTTCTCACTCCTACTAGTGAATGTAATGTAACACACACCCATACAATGCGTACCACCCCGTGATGTTTTTCTCACTCCTACTAGTGAATGTAATGTAACACACACCCATACAATGCGCACCACCCCGCGATGTTTTTCAGAAACCTATCCTACATTGCCACTGCCTGTTCCCTGACCTCCCCATGCTGACCAGCCCGCGGTGCTTTTCTCCATCCTACATTGCCACTCACTGCCTATCCAAATTCAGACCCTCCGATTCACACCACCCCGTGATGTTTTTCTCACTCCTACTAGTGAATGTAATGTGGCACACACCCATACAATGCGCACCACCCCGTGATGTTTTTCTCACTCCTACTAGTGAATGTAATGTAACACACACCCATACAATGCGCACCACCCCGTGATGATTTTCTCACTCCCACTAGTGAATGTAAAGTAACACACACCCATACAATGGGCACCACTCCGTGATGTTTTTCTCACTCCTACTAATGAATGTAATGTAACACACACCCATACAATGCACACCACCCCGCGATGTTTTTCAGAAACCTATCCTACATTGCCACTGCATGTTCCCTGACCTCCCCATGCTGACCACCCCGCGGTGATTTTATCCATCCTACATTGCCACTCACTGCCTATCCTAATTCAGACCCTCCGATTCACACCACCCCGTGATGTTTTTCTCACTCCTACTAGTGAATGTAATGTGACACACACCCATAAAATGCGCACCACCCCGTGATGTTGTTCTCACTCCTACTAGTGAATGTAATGTAACACACACCCATACAATGCGCACCTCCCCGCGATGTTTTTCACAAACCTATCCTACATTGCCACTGTTTGTTCCCTGACCTCCCCATGCTGACCACACCGCGGTGCTTTTCTCCATCCTACATTGCCACTCACTGCCTATCCTAATTCAGACCCTCCGATTCACACCACCCCGTGATGTTTTTCTCACTCCTACTAGTGAATGTAATGTAACACACACCCATACAATGCGCACCACCCCGTAATGTTTTTCTCACTCCTACTAGTGAATGTAATGTAACACACACCCATACAATGCGCACCACCCCGCGATGTTTTTCAGAAACCTATCCTACATTGCCACTGCATGTTCCCTGACCTCCTCATGCAGACCACCCTGCGGTGCCTTTCGCCATCCTACATCGCCACTCACTGCCTATCCTAATTCAGACCCTCCGATTAACACCACCCCACCATGTTTTTCTCATCCTACTAGTGAATGTAATTTAACACACACCCATAAAATGCGCACCACCACGCGATGTTTTTCAGAAACCTATCCTACATTGCCACTGCATGTTCCCTGACCTCCCCATGCTGACCACCCCGCGGTACTTTTCTACATCCTATATTGCCACTCACTGCCTATCCTAATTCAGACACTCCGATTCACACCACCCCGTGATGTTTTTCTCACTCCTACTAGTGAATGTAATGTAACACACACCCATACAATGCGCACCACCCCGTGATGTTTTTCTCACTCCTGCTAGTGAATGTAATGTAACACACACCCATACAATGCGCACCACCCCGTGATGTTTTTCTCACTCCTACTAGTGAATGTAATGTAACACACACCCATACAATGCGCACCACCCCGCGATGTTTTTCAGAAACCTATCCTACATTGCCACTGCATGTTCCCTGACCTCCCCATGCTGACCACCCCGCGGTGCCTTTCGCCATCCTACATTGCCACTCACTGCCTATTCTAATTCAGACCCTCCGATTCACACCACCCCGCGATGTTTTTCTCACTCCTACTAGTGAATGTAATGTAACACACACCCATACAATGCGCACCACTCCGTGATGTTTTTCTCACTCCTACTAGTGAATGTAATGCAACACACACCCATACAATGCGTACCACCCCGTGATGTTTTTCTCACTCCTACTAGTGAATGTAATGTAACACACACCCATACAATGCGCACCACCCCGCGATGTTTTTCAGAAACCTATCCTACATTGCCACTGCCTGTTCCCTGACCTCCCCATGCTGACCAGCCCGCGGTGCTTTTCTCCATCCTACATTGCCACTCACTGCCTATCCTAATTCAGACCCTCCGATTCACACCACCCCGTGATGTTTTTCTCACTCCTACTAGTGAATGTAAGGTGGCACACACCCATACAATGCGCACCACCCCGTGATGATTTTCTCACTCCGACTAGTGAATGTAAAGTAAGACACACCCATACAATGCGCACCACCCTGTGACGTTTTTCTCACTCCTACTAGTGAATGTAATGTAACACACACCCATACAATGCGCACCACCCCGCGATGTTTTTCAGAAACCTATCCTACATTGCCACTGCCTGTTCCCTGACCTCCCCATGCTGACCAGCCCGCGGTGCTTTTCTCCATCCTACATTGCCACTCACTGCCTATCCTAATTCAGACCCTCCGATTCACACCACCCCGTGATGTTTTTCTCACTCCTACTAGTGAATGTAATGTGGCACACACCCATACAATGCGCACCACCCCGTGATGATTTTCTCACTCCGACTAGTGAATGTAAAGTAAGACACACCCATACAATGCGCACCACCCTGTGACGTTTTTCTCACTCCTACTAGTGAATGTAATGTAACACACACCCATACAATGCACACCACCCCGCGATGTTTTTCAGAAACCTATCCTACATTGCCACTGCATGTTCCCTGACCTCCCCATGCTGACCACCCCGCGGTGATTTTATCCATCCTACATTGCCACTCACTGCCTATCCTAATTCAGACCCTCCGATTCACACCGCCCCGTGATGTTTTTCTCACTCCTACTAGTGAATGTAATGTGACACACACCCATACAATGCGCACCACCCCGTGATGTTGTTCTCACTCCTACTAGTGAATGTAATGTAACACACACCCATACAATGCGCACCTCCCCGCGATGTTTTTCACAAACCTATCCTACATTGCCAACGTTTGTTCCCTGACCTCCCCATGCTGACCACCCCGCGGTGCCTTTCGCCATTCTACATTGCCACTCACTGCCTATCCTAATTCAGACCGTCCGATTCACACCACCCCGCGATGTTTTTCTCATCCTACTAGTGAATGTAATTTAACACACACCCATACAATGCGCACCACCACGCGATGTTTTTCAGAAACCTATCCTACATTGCCACTGCATGTTCCCTGACCTCCCCATGCTGACCACCCCGCGGTGCTTTTCTCCATCCTACATTGCCACTCACTGCCTATCCTAATTCAGACCCTCCGATTCACACCACCCCGTGATGTTTTTCTCACTCCTACTAGTGAATGTAATGTAACACACACCCATACAATGCGCACCACCCCGTGATGTTTTTCTCACTCCTACTCGTGAATGTAATGTAACACACACCCATACAATGCGCACCAACCCGCGATGTTTTTCAGAAACCTATCCTACATTACCACTGCATGTTCCCTGACCTCCCCATGCTGACCACCCCGCGGTGCTTTTATCCATCCTACATTGCCACTCACTGCCTATCCAAATTCAGACCCTCCGATTCACACCACCCCGTGATGTTTTTCTCACTCCTACTAGTGAATGTAATGTGGAACACACCCATACAATGCGCACCACCCCGTGATGTTTTTCTCACTCCTACTAGTGAATGTAATGTAACACACACCCATACAATGCGCACCACCCCGCGATGTTTTTCAAAAACCTATCCTACATTGCCACTGCTTGTTCCCTGACCTCCCCATGCTGACCACCCCGCGTTGCTTTTCTCCATCCTACATTGCCACTGACTGCCTATCCTAATTCAGACCCTCCGATTCACACCACCCCGCGATGTTTTTCTCATCCTACTAGTGAATGTAATTTAACACACACCCATACAATGCTCACCACCACGCGATGTTTTTCAGAAACCTATCCTACATTGCCACTGCATGTTCCCTGACCTCCCCATGCTGAGCACCCCGCGGTGCTTTTCTCCATCCTACATTGCCACTCACTGCCTATCCTAATTCAGACCCTTCGATTCACACCACCCCATGATGTTTTTCTCACTCCTACTAGTGAATGTAATGTAACACACACCCATAGAATGCGCACCACTCCGTGATGTTTTTCTCACTCCTACTAGTGAATGTAATGTAACACACACCCATACAATGCGCACCACCCCGTGATGTTTTTCTCACTCCTACTAGTGAATGTAATGTAACACACACACATACAATGCGCACCACCCCGCGATGTTTTTCAGAAACCTATCCTACATTGCCACTGCCTGTTCCCTGACCTCCCCATGCTGACCAGCCCGCGGTGCTTTTCTCCATCCTACATTGCCACTCACTGCCTATCCTAATTCAGACCCTCCGATTCACACCACCCCGTGATGTTTTTCTCACTCCTACTAGTGAATGTAATGTGGCACACACCCATACAATGCGCACCACCCCGTGATGATTTTCTCACTCCGACTTGTGAATGTAAAGTAAGACACACCCATACAATGCGCACCACCCTGTGACGTTTTTCTCACTCCTACTAGTGAATGTAATGTAACACACACCCATACAATGCACACCACCCCGCGATGTTTTTCAGAAACCTATCCTACATTGCCACTGCATGTTCCCTGACCTCCCCATGCTGACCACCCCGCGGTGGTTTTATCCATCCTACATTGCCACTCACTGCCTATCCTAATTCAGACCCTCCGATTCACACCACCCCGTGATGTTTTTCTCACTCCTACTAGTGAATGTAATGTGACACACACCCATACAATGCGCACCACCCCGTGATGTTGTTCTCACTCCTACTAGTGAATGTAATGTAACACACACCCATACAATGCGCACCTCCCCGCGATGTTTTTCACAAACCTATCCTACATTGCCACTGTTTGTTCCCTGACCTCCCCATGCTGACCACCCCGCGGTGCCTTTCGCCATCCTACATTGCCACTCACTGCCTATCCTAATTCAGACCCTCCGATTCACACCACCCCGCGATGTTTTTCTCATCCTACTAGTGAATGTAATTTAACACACACCCATACAATGCGCACCACCACGCGATGTTTTTCAGAAACCTATCCTACATTGCCACTGCATGTTCCCTGACCTCCCCATTCTGACCACCCCGCGGTGATTTTATCCATCCTACATTGCCACTCACTGCCTATCCTAATTCAGACCCTCTGATTCACACCACCCCGTGATGTTTTTCTCACTCCTACTAGTGAATGTAATGTGACACACACCCATACAATGCGCACCACCCCGTGATGTTGTTCTCACTCCTACTAGTGAATGTAATGTAACACACACCCATACAATGCGCACCTCCCCGCGATGTTTTTCACAAACCTATCCTACATTGCCACTGTTTGTTCCCTGACCTCCCCATGCTGACCACCCCGCGGTGCTTTTCTCCATCCTACATTGCCACTCACTGCCTATCCTAATTCAGACCCTCCGATTCACACCACCCCGTGATGTTTTTCTCACTCCTACTAGTGAATGTAATGTAACACACACCCATACAATGCGCACCACCCCGTGATGTTTTTCTCACTCCTACTAGTGAATGTAATGTAACACACACCCATACAATGCACACCACCCCGTGATGTTTTTCTCATTCCTACTAGTGAATGTAATGTAACACACACCCATACAATGCACACCACCCCGTGATGTTTTTCTCACACCTACTAGTGAATGTAATGTAACACACACCCATACAATGCCAACCACCCCGCGATGTTTTTCAGAAACCTATCCTACATTGCCACTGCATGTTCCCTAACCTCCCCTTGCTGACCACCCCGCGGTGCCTTTCGCCATCCTACATTGCCACTCACTGCCTATCCTAATTCAAACCCTCCGATTCACACCACCCCGCGATGTTTTTCCCATCCTACTAGTGAATGTAATTTAACCCACTCCCATACAATGTGCACAACCAGGCGATGTTTTTCAGAAACCTATCCTACATTGCCACTGCATGTTCCCTGACCTCCCCATGCTGACCACCCCGCGGTGCTTTTCTCCATCCTACATTAGCACTCACTGCCTATCCTAATTCAGACCCTCCGATTCACACCACCCCGTGATGTTTTTCTCACTCCTACTAGTGAATGTAATGTAACACACACCCATACAATGCGCACCAACCCGCGATGTTTTTCAGAAACCTATCCTACATTGCCACTGCATGTTCCCTGACCTCCCCATGCTGACCACCCCGCGGTGCTTTTATCCATCCTACATTGCCACTCACTGCCTATCCAAATTCAGACCCTCCGATTCACACCACCCCATGATGTTTTTCTCACTCCTACTAGTGAATGTAATGTGGCACACACCCATACAATGCGCACCACCCCGTGATGTTTTTCTCACTCCTACTAGTGAATGTAATGTAACACACACCCATACAATGCGCACCACCCCGCGATGTTTTTGAAAAACCTATCCTACATTGCCACTGCTTGTTCCCTGACCTCCCCATGCTGCCCACCCCGCGTTGCTTTTCTCCATCCTACATTGCCACTCACTGCCTATCCTAATTCAGACCCTTCGATTCACACCACCCATGATGTTTTTCTCACTCCTACTAGTGAATGTAATGTAACACACACCCATACAATGCGCACCACCCCGTGATGTTTTTCTCACTCCTACTAGTGAATGTAATGTAACACACACCCATACAATGCGCACCACCCCGTGATGATTTTCTCACTCCCACTAGTGAATGTAAAGTAACACACACCCATACAATGGGCACCACCCCGTGATGTTTTTCTCACTCCTACTAATGAATGTAATGTAACACACACCCATACAATGCACACCACCCCGCGATGTTTTTCAGAAACCTATCCTACATTGCCACTGCAGTTCCCTGACCTCCCCATGCTGACCACCCCGCGGTGATTTTATCCATCCTACATTGCCACTCACTGCCTATCCTAATTCAGACCCTCCGATTCACACCACCCCGTGATGTTTTTCTCACTCCTACTAGTGAATGTAATGTGACACACACCCATAAAATGCGCACCACCCCGTGATGTTGTTCTCACTCCTACTAGTGAATGTAATGTAACACACACCCATACAATGCGCACCTCCCCGCGATGTTTTTCACAAACCTATCCTACATTGCCACTGTTTGTTCCCTGACCTCCCCATGCTGACCACACCGCGGTGCTTTTCTCCATCCTACATTGCCACTCACTGCCTATCCTAATTCAGACCCTCTGATTCACACCACCCGTGATGTTTTTCTCACTCCTACTAGTGAATGTAATGTAACACACACCCATACAATGCGCACCACCCCGTGATGTTTTTCTCACTCCTACTAGTGAATGTAATGTAACACAAACCCATACAATGCGCACCACCCCGCGATGTTTTTCAGAAACCTATCCTACATTGCCACTGCATGTTCCCTGACCTCCTCATGCTGACCACCCCGCGGTGCCTTTCGCCATCCTACATCGCCACTCACTGCCTAACCTAATTCAGACCCTCCGATTAACACCACCCCACCATGTTTTTCTCATCCTACTAGTGAATGTAATTTAACACACACCCATAAAATGCGCACCACCACGCGATGTTTTTCAGAAACCTATCCTACATTGCCACTGCATGTTCCCTGACCTCCCCATGCTGACCACCCCGCGGTACTTTTCTACATCCTATATTGCCACTCACTGCCTATCCTAATTCAGACACTCCGATTCACACCACCCCGTGATGTTTTTCTCACTCCTACTAGTGAATGTAATGTAACACACACCCATACAATGCGCACCACCCCGTGATGTTTTTCTCACTCCTGCTAGTGAATGTAATGTAACACACACCCATACAATGCACACCACCCCGTGATGTTTTTTCTCACTCCTACTAGTGAATGTAATGTAACACACACCCATACAATGCGCACCACCCCGCGATGTTTTTCAGAAACCTATCCTACATTGCCACTGCATGTTCCCTGACCTCCCCCATGCTGACCACCCCGCGGTGCCTTTCGCCATCCTACATTGCCACTCACTGCCTATTCTAATTCAGACCCTCCGATTCACACCACCCCGCGATGTTTTTCTCACTCCTACTAGTGAATGTAATGTAACACACACCCATACAATGCGCACCACTCCGTGATGTTTTTCTCACTCCTACTAGTGAATGTAATGTAACACACACCCATACAATGCGTACCACCCCGTGATGTTTTTCTCACTCCTACTAGTGAATGTAATGTAACACACACCCATACAATGCGCACCACCCCGCGATGTTTTTCAGAAACCTATCCTACATTGCCACTGCCTGTTCCCTGACCTCCCCATGCTGACCAGCCCGCGGTGCTTTTCTCCATCCTACATTGCCACTCACTGCCTATCCAAATTCAGACCCTCCGATTCACACCACCCCGTGATGTTTTTCTCACTCCTACTAGTGAATGTAATGTGGCACACACCCATACAATGCGCACCACCCGTGATGTTTTTCTCACTCCTACTAGTGAATGTAATGTAACACACACCCATACAATGCGCACCACCCCGCGATGTTTTTCAAAAACCTATCCTACATTGCCACTGCTTGTTCCCTGACCTCCCCATGCTGCCCACCCCGCATTGCTTTTCTCCATCCTACATTGCCACTCACTGCCTATCCTAATTCAGACCCTTCGATTCACACCACCCCATGATGTTTTTCTCACTCCTACTAGTGAATGTAATGTAACACACACCCATACAATGCGCACCACCCCGTGATGTTTTTCTCACTCCTACTAGTGAATGTAATGTAACACACACCCATACAATGCGCACCACCACGTGATGATTTTCTCACTCCCACTAGTGAATGTAAAGTAACACACACCCATACAATGGGCACCACCCCGTGATGTTTTTCTCACTCCTACTAATGAATGTAATGTAACACACACCCATACAATGCACACCACCCCGCGATGTTTTTCAGAAACCTATCCTACATTGCCACTGCATGTTCCCTGACCTCCCCATGCTGACCACCCCGCGGTGATTTTATCCATCCTACATTGCCACTCACTGCCTATCCTAATTCAGACCCTCCGATTCACACCACCCGTGATGTTTTTCTCACTCCTACTAGTGAATGTAATGTGACACACACCCATAAAATGCGCACCACCCCGTGATGTTGTTCTCACTCCTACTAGTGAATGTAATGTAACACACACCCATACAATGCGCACCTCCCCGCGATGTTTTTCACAAACCTATCCTACATTGCCACTGTTTGTTCCCTGACCTCCCCATGCTGACCACACCGCGGTGCTTTTCTCCATCCTACATTGCCACTCACTGCCTATCCTAATTCAGACCCTCCGATTCACACCACCCCGTGATGTTTTTCTCACTCCTACTAGTGAATGTAATGTAACACACACCCATACAATGCGCACCACCCTGTGATGTTTTTCTCACTCCTACTAGTGAATGTAATGTAACACACACCCATACAATGCGCACCACCCCGCGATGTTTTTCAGAAACCTATCCTACATTGCCACTGCATGTTCCCTGACCTCCTCATGCTGACCACCCTGCGGTGCCTTTCGCCATCCTACATCGCCACTCACTGCCTATCCTAATTCAGACCATCCGATTAACACCACCCCACCATGTTTTTCTCATCCTACTAGTGAATGTAATTTAACACACACCCATAAAATGCGCACCACCACGCGATGTTTTTCAGAAACCTATCCTACATTGCCACTGCATGTTCCCTGACCTCCCCATGCTGACCACCCCGCGGTACTTTTCTACATCCTATATTGCCACTCACTGCCTATCCTAATTCAGACACTCCGATTCACACCACCCCGTGATGTTTTTCTCACTCCTACTAGTGAATGTAATGTAACACACACCCATACAATGCGCACCACCCCGTGATGTTTTTCTCACTCCTGCTAGTGAATGTAATGTAACACACACCCATACAATGCGCACCACCCGTGATGTTTTTCTCACTCCTACTAGTGAATGTAATGTAACACACACCCATACAATGCGCACCACCCCGCGATGTTTTTCAGAAACCTATCCTACATTGCCACTGCATGTTCCCTGACCTCCCCATGCTGACCACCCCGCGGTGCCTTTCGCCATCCTACATTGCCACTCACTGCCTATTCTAATTCAGACCCTCCGATTCACACCACCCCGCGATGTTTTTCTCACTCCTACTAGTGAATGTAATGTAACACACACCCATACAATGCGCACCACTCCGTGATGTTTTTCTCACTCCTACTAGTGAATGTAATGTAACACACACCCATACAATGCGTACCACCCCGTGATGTTTTTCTCACTCCTACTAGTGAATGTAATGTAACACACACCCATACAATGCGCACCACCCCGCGATGTTTTTCAGAAACCTATCCTACATTGCCACTGCCTGTTCCCTGACCTCCCCATGCTGACCAGCCCGCGGTGCTTTTCTCCATCCTACATTGCCACTCACTGCCTATCCTAATTCAGACCCTCCGATTCACACCACCCCGTGATGTTTTTCTCACTCCTACTAGTGAATGTAAGGTGGCACACACCCATACAATGCGCACCACCCCGTGATGATTTTCTCACTCCGACTAGTGAATGTAAAGTAAGACACACCCATACAATGCGCACCACCCTGTGACGTTTTTCTCACTCCTACTAGTGAATGTAATGTAACACACACCCATACAATGCGCACCACCCCGCGATGTTTTTCAGAAACCTATCCTACATTGCCACTGCCTGTTCCCTGACCTCCCCATGCTGACCAGCCCGCGGTGCTTTTCTCCATCCTACATTGCCACTCACTGCCTATCCTAATTCAGACCCTCCGATTCACACCACCCGTGATGTTTTTCTCACTCCTACTAGTGAATGTAATGTGGCACACACCCATACAATGCGCACCACCCCGTGATGATTTTCTCACTCCGACTAGTGAATGTAAAGTAAGACACACCCATACAATGCGCACCACCCTGTGACGTTTTTCTCACTCCTACTAGTGAATGTAATGTAACACACACTCATACAATGCACACCACCCCGCGATGTTTTTCAGAAACCTATCCTACATTGCCACTGCATGTTCCCTGACCTCCCCATGCTGACCACCCCGCGGTGATTTTATCCATCCTACATTGCCACTCACTGCCTATCCTAATTCAGACCCTCCGATTCACACCGCCCCGTGATGTTTTTCTCACTCCTACTAGTGAATGTAATGTGACACACACCCATACAATGCGCACCACCCCGTGATGTTGTTCTCACTCCTACTAGTGAATGTAATGTAACACACACCCATACAATGCGCACCTCCCCGCGATGTTTTTCACAAACCTATCCTACATTGCCAACGTTTGTTCCCTGACCTCCCCATGCTGACCACCCCGCGGTGCCTTTCGCCATTCTACATTGCCACTCACTGCCTATCCTAATTCACACCGTCCGATTCACACCACCCCGCGATGTTTTTCTCATCCTACTAGTGAATGTAATTTAACACACACCCATACAATGCGCACCACCACGCGATGTTTTTCAGAAACCTATCCTACATTGCCACTGCATGTTCCCTGACCTCCCCATGCTGACCACCCCGCGGTGCTTTTCTCCATCCTACATTGCCACTCACTGCCTATCCTAATTCAGACCCTCCGATTCACACCACCCCGTGATGTTTTTCTCACTCCTACTAGTGAATGTAATGTAACACACACCCATACAATGCGCACCACCCCGTGATGTTTTTCTCACTCCAACTCGTGAATGTAATGTAACACACACCCATACAATGCGCACCAACCCGCGATGTTTTTCAGAAACCTATCCTACATTACCACTGCATGTTCCCTGACCTCCCCACCACCCCGCGGTGCTTTTATCCATCCTACATTGCCACTCACTGCCTATCCAAATTCAGACCCTCCGATTCACACCACCCCGTGATGTTTTTCTCACTCCTACTAGTGAATGTAATGTGGCACACACCCATACAATGCGCACCACCCCGTGATGTTTTTCTCACTCCTACTAGTGAATGTAATGTAACACACACCCATACAATGCGCACCACCCCGCGATGTTTTTCAAAAACCTATCCTACATTGCCACTGCTTGTTCCCTGACCTCCCCATGCTGACCACCCCGCGTTGCTTTTCTCCATCCTACATTGCCACTGACTGCCTATCCTAATTCAGACCCTCCGATTCACACCACCCCGCGATGTTTTTCTCATCCTACTAGTGAATGTAATTTAACACACACCCATACAATGCTCACCACCACGCGATGTTTTTCAGAAACCTATCCTACATTGCCACTGCATGTTCCCTGACCTCCCCATGCTGAGCACCCCGCGGTGCTTTTCTCCATCCTACATTGCCACTCACTGCCTATCCTAATTCAGACCCTTCGATTCACACCACCCCATGAGTTTTTCTCACTCCTACTAGTGAATGTAATGTAACACACACCCATAGAATGCGCACCACTCCGTGATGTTTTTCTCACTCCTACTAGTGAATGTAATGTAACACACACCCATACAATGCGCACCACCCCGTGATGTTTTTCTCACTCCTACTAGTGAATGTAATGTAACACACACCCATACAATGCGCACCACCCAGTGATGATTTTCTCACTCCGACTAGTGAATGTAAAGTAAAACACACCCATACAATGGGCACCACCCCGTGATGTTTTTCTCACTCCTACTAATGAATGTAATGTAACACACACCCATACAATGCACACCACCCCGCGATGTTTTTCAGAAACCTATCCTACATTGCCACTGCATGTTCCCTGACCTCCCCATGCTGACCACCCCGCGGCGATTTTATCCATCCTACATTGCCACTCAATGCCTATCCTAATTCAGACCCTCCGATTAACACCACCCCGCCATGTTTTTCTCATCCTACTAGTGAATGTAATTTAACACACACCCATAAAATGCGCACCACCACGCGATGTTTTTCAGAAACCTATCCTACATTGCCACTGCATGTTCCCTGACCTCCCCATGCTGACCACCCCGCGGTACTTTTCTCCATCCTATATTGCCACTCACTGCCTATCCTAATTCAGACACTCTGATTCACACCACCCCGTGATGTTTTTCTCACTCCTACTAGTGAATGTAATGTAACACACACCCATACAATGCGCACCACCCCGTGATGTTTTTCTCACTCCTGCTAGTGAATGTAATGTAACACACACCCATACAATGCGCACCTCCCCGTGATGTTTTTCTCACTCCTACTAGTGAATGTAAAGTAACACACACCCATACAATGCGCACCACCACGCGATGTTTTTCAGAAACCTATCCTACATTGCCACTGCATGTTCCCTGACCTCCCCATGCTGAGCACCCCGCGGTGCTTTTCTCCATCCTACATTGCCACTCACTGCCTATCCTAATTCAGACCCTTCGATTCACACCACCCCATGATGTTTTTCTCACTCCTACTAGTGAATGTAATGTAACACACACCCATACAATGCGCACCACTCCGTGATGTTTTTCTCACTCCTACTAGTGAATGTAATGTAACACACACCCATACAATGCGCACCACCCCGTGATGTTTTTCTCACTCCTACTAGTGAATGAAATGTAACACACACCCATACAATGCGCACCACCCCGTGATGATTTTCTCACTCCGACTAGTGAATGTAAAGTAACGCACACCCATACAATGGGCACCACCCCGTGATGTTTTTCTCACTCCTACTAATGAATGTAATGTAACACACACCCATACAATGACCACCACCCCGCGATGTTTTTCAGAAACCTATCTACATTGCCACTGCATGTTCCCTGACCTCCCCATGCTGACCACCCCGCGGTGATTTTATCCATCCTACATTGCCACTCACTGCCTATCCTAATTCAGACCCTCCGATTCACACCACCCGTGATGTTTTTCTCACTCCTACTAGTGAATGTAATGTAACACACACCCATACAATGCGCACCACCCCGTGATGTTGTTCTCACTCCTACTTTTGAATGTAATGTAACACACACCCATACAATGCGCACCACCCTGTGATGTTCTTCTCACTCCTACTAGTGAATGTAATGTAACACACACCCATACAATGCGCACCACCCCGCGATGTTTTTCAGAAACCTATCCTACATTGCCACGGCATGTTCCCTGACCTCCTCATGCTGAACACCCCGCGGTGCCTTTCGCCATCCTACATCGCCACTCACTGCCTATCCTAATTCAGACCCTCCGATTAACACCACCCCGCCATGTTTTTCTCATCCTACTAGTGAATGTAATTTAACACACACCCATAAAATGCGCACCACCACGCGATGTTTTTCAGAAACCTATCCTACATTGCCACTGCATGTTCCCTGACCTCCCCATGCTGACCACCCGCGGTACTTTTCTCCATCCTATATTGCCACTCACTGCCTATCCTAATTCAGACACTCTGATTCACACCACCCCGTGATGTTTTTCTCACTCCTACTAGTGAATGTAATGTAACACACTCCCATACAATGCGCACCACCCCGTGATGTTTTTCTCACTCCTGCTAGTGAATGTAATGTAACACACACCCATACAATGCGCACCACCCCGTGATGTTTTTCTCACTCTTACTAGTGAATGTAATGTAACACACACCCATACAATGCGCACCACCTCGCGATGTTTTTCAGAAATCTATCCTACATTGCCACTGCATGTTCCCTGACCTCCCCATGCTGACCACCCCGCGGTGCCTTTCGCCATCCTACATTGCCACTCACTGCCTATCCTAATTCAGACCCTCCGATTCACACCACCCCGCGATGCTTTTCTCACTCCTACTAGTGAATGTAATGTAACACACACCCATACAATGCGCACCACTCCGTGATGTTTTTCTCACTCCTACTAGTGAATGTAATGTAACACACACCCATACAATGCGTACCACCCCGTGATGTTTTTCTCACTCCTAGTAGTGAATGTAATGTAACACACACCCATACAATGCGCACCACCCCGCGATGTTTTTCAGAAACCTATCCTACATTGCCACTGCATGTTCCCTGACCTCCCCATGCTGACCAGCCCGCGGTGCTTTTCTCCATCCTACATTGCCACTCACTGCCTATCCTAATTCAGACCCTCCGATTCACACCACCCCGTGATGTTTTTCTCACTCCTACTAGTGAATGTAATGTAACACACACCCATACAATGCGCACCACACCGTGATGATTTTCTCACTCCGAATAGTGAATGTAAAGTAACACACACCCATACAATGCGCACCACCCCGTGACGTTTTTCTCACTCCTACTAGTGAATGTAATGTAACACACACCCATACAATGCACACCACCCCGCGATGTTTTTCAGAAACCTATCCTACATTGCCACTGCATGTTCCCTGACCTCGCCATGCTGACCACCCCGGGGTGATTTTATCCATCCTACATTGCCACTCACTGCCTATCCTAATTCAGACCCTCCGATTCACACCACCCCGTGATGTTTTTCTCACTCCTACTAGTGAATGTAATGTAACACACACCCATACAATGCGCACCACCCCGTGATGTTTTTCTCACTCCTTCTAGTGAATGTAATGTAACACACACCCATACAATGCGCACCACCCCGCGATGTTTTTCAGAAACCTATCCTACATTGCCACTACTTGTTCCCTGACCTCCTCATGCTGACCACCCCGCGGTGCCTTTCGCCATCCTACATTGCCACTCACTGCCTATCCTAATTCAGACCCTCCGATTAACACCACCCCGCCATGATTTTCTCATCCTACTACTGAATGTAATTTAACACACACCCATACAATGCGCACCAAAACGCGATGTTTTTCAGAAACCTATCCTACATTGCCACTGCGTGTTCCCTGACCTCCCCATGCTGAGCACCCCGCGGTGCTTTTCTCCATCCTACATTGCCACTCACTGCCTATCCTAATTCAGACCCTCCGATTCACACCACCCCGTGTTGTTTTTCCCACTCCTACTAGTGAATGTAATATAACACACACCAATACAATGCGCACCACTCCGTGATGTTTTTCTCACTCCTATTAGTGAATGTAATGTAACACACACCCATACAATGCGCACCACCCCGTGATGTTTTTCTCACTCCTACAAGTGAATGTAATGTAACACACACCCATACAATGCGCACCACCCCGCGATGTTTTTCGGAAACCTATCCTACATTGCCAGTGCATGTTCCCTGACCTCCCCATGCTGACCAGCCCGCGGTGCTTTTCTCCATCCTACATTGCCACTCACTGCCTATCCTAATTCAGACCCTCCGATTCACACCACCCTGTGATGTTTTTCTCATTCCTACTAGTGAATGTAATGTAACACACACCCATACAGTGCACACCACCCCGTGATGTTTTGCTCACTCCTACTAGTGAATGTAATGTAACACACAGCATTACAATGCGCACCACCCCGTGATGTTTTTCTCACTCCTACTAGTGAATGTAATGTAACACACACCCATACAATGCACACGACCCCGCGATGTTTTTCAGAAACCTATCCTTCATTGCCACTGCATGTTCTCTGTCCTGCCCATGCTGACCACCCCTCAGTTCTTTTCTCCATCCTACAATGCCACTCAATGCCTATCCTAATTCAGACCCTGCGATTCACACCACCCCGTGATGTTTTTCTCACTCCTACTAGTGAATGTAATTTAACACACACCCATACAATGCGCACCACCCCGCGATGTTTTTCATAAACCTATCCTACATTGCCACTGCATGTTCCCTGACCTCCCCATGCTGACCACCCCGCGGTGCTTTTCTCCAGGCTACATTGCCACTCACTGACTATCCTAATTCAGACACTCCGATTCACACCACCCCGTGATGTTTTTCTCACTCCTACTAGCGAATGTAATGTAACACACACCCATACAATGCGCACCACCCCGTGATGTTTTTCTCACTCCTACTAGTGAATGTAATGTAACACACACCCATACAATGCGCACCACCCCGTGATTTTTTTCTCACTCCTACTAGTGAATGTAATGTAACACACACGCATACAATGAGCACCACCCCGCGATGTTTTTCAGAGACCTATCCTACATTGCCACTGCCTGTTCCCTGACCTCCCCATGCTGACCACCCCACAGTACTTTTCTCCATCCTATATTGCCACTCACTGCATATCCTAATTCAGAACCTCCGATTCACACCACCCCGTGATGTTTTTCTCACTCCTACTAGTGAATGTAATGTAACACACACCCATACAATGCGCACCACCCCGTGATGTTTTTCTCACTCCTACTAGTGAATGTAATGTAACACACACCCATACAATGCGCACCACCCCGCGATGTTTTTCAGAAACCTATCCTACATTGCCACTGCATGTTCCCTGACCTCCTCATGCTGACCACCCCGCGCTGCCTTTCGCCATCCTACATCGCCACTCACTGCCTATCCTAATTCAGACCCTCCGATTAACACCACCCCACCATGTTTTTCTCATCCTACTAGTGAATGTAATTTAACACACACCCATAAAATGCGCACCACCACGCGATGTTTTTTTTCAGAAACCTATCCTACATTGCCACTGCATGTTCCCTGACCTCCCCATGCTGACCACCCCGCGGTACTTTTCTACATCCTATATTGCCACTCACTGCCTATCCTAATTCAGACACTACGATTCACACCACCCCGTGATGTTTTTCTCACTCCTACTAGTGAATGTAATGTAACACACACCCATACAATGCGCACCACCCCGTGATGTTTTTCTCACTCCTGCTAGTGAATGTAATGTAACACACACCCATACAATGCGCACCACCCCGTGATGTTTTTCTCACTCCTACTAGTGAATGTAATGTAACACACACCCATACAATGCGCACCACCCCGCGATGTTTTTCAGAAACCTATCCTACATTGCCACTGCATGTTCCCTGACCTCCTCATGCTGACCACCCCGCGCTGCCTTTCGCCATCCTACATCGCCACTCACTGCCTATCCTAATTCAGACCCTCCGATTAACACCACCCCACAATGTTTTTCTCATCCTACTAGTGAATGTAATTTAACACACACCCATAAAATGCGCACCACCACGCGATGTTTTTTTTCAGAAACCTATCCTACATTGCCACTGCATGTTCCCTGACCTCCCCATGCTGACCACCCCGCGGTACTTTTCTACATCCTATATTGCCACTCACTGCCTATCCTAATTCAGACACTCCGATTCACACCACCCCGTGATGTTTTTCTCACTCCTACTAGTGAATGTAATGTAACACACACCCATACATTGCGCACCACCCCGTGATGTTTTTCTCACTCCTGCTAGTGAATGTAATGTAACACACACCCATACAATGCGCACCACCCCGTGATGTTTTTCTCACTCCTACTAGTGAATGTAATGTAACACACAACCATACAATGCGCACCACCCCGCGATGTTTTTCAGAAACCTATCCTACATTGCCACTGCATGTTCCCTGACCTCCCCATGCTGACCACCCCGCGGTGCCTTTCGCCATCCTACATTGCCACTCACTGCCTATTCTAATTCAGACCCTCCGATTCACACCACCCCGCGATGTTTTTCTCACCCCTACTAGTGTATGTAATGTAACACACACCCATACAATGCGCACCACTCCGTGATGTTTTTCTCACTCCTACTAGTGAATGTAATGTAACAAACACCCATACAATGCGTACCACCCCGTGATGTTTTTCTCACTCCTACTAGTGAATGTAATGTAACACACACCCATACAATGCGCACCACCACGCGATGTTTTTCAGAAACCTATCCTACATTGCCACTGCATGTTCCCTGACCTCCCCATGCTGACCAGCCCGCGGTGCTTTTCTCCATCCTACATTGCCACTCACTGCCTATCCTAATTCAGACCCTCCGATTCACACCACCCCGTGATGTTTTTCTCACTCCTACTAGTGAATGTAATGTGGCACACACCCATACAATGCGCACCACCCCGTGATGATTTTCTCACTCCGACTAGTGAATGTAAAGTAAGACACACCCATACAATGCGCACCACCCTGTGACGTTTTTCTCACTCCTACTAGTGAATGTAATGTAACACACACCCATACAATGCACACCACCCCGCGATGTTTTTCAGAAACCTATCCTACATTGCCACTGCATGTTCCCTGACCTCCCCATGCTGACCACCCCGCGGTGATTTTATCCATCCTACATTGCCACTCACTGCCTATCCTAATTCAGACCCTCCGATTCACACCACCCCGTGATGTTTTTCTCACTCCTACTAGTGAATGTAATGTGACACACACCCATACAATGCGCACCACCCCGTGATGTTGTTCTCACTCCTACTAGTGAATGTAATGTAACACACACCCATACAATGCGCACCTCCCCGCGATGTTTTTCACAAACCTATCCTACATTGCCACTGTTTGTTCCCTGACCTCCCCATGCTGACCACCCCGCGGTGCCTTTCGCCATTCTACATTGCCACTCACTGCCTATCCTAATTCAGACCCTCCGATTCACACCACCCCGCGATGTTTTTCTCATCCTACTAGTGAATGTAATTTAACACACACCCATACAATGCGCACCACCACGCGATGTTTTTCAGAAACCTATCCTACATTGCCACTGCATGTTCCCTGACCTCCCCATGGTGACCACCCCGCGGTGCTCTTCTCCATCCTACATTGCCACTCACTGCCTATCCTAATTCAGACCCTCCGATTCACACCACCCCGTGATGTTTTTCTCACTCCTCCTAGTGAATGTAATGTAACACACACCCATACAATGCACACCGCCCCGTGATGTTTTTCTCACTCCTACTAGTGAATGTAATGTAACACACACCCATACAATGCGCACCACCCCGCGATGTTTTTCAAAAACCTATCCTACATTGCCACTGCTTGTTCCCTGACCTCCCCATGCTGACCACCCCGCGTTGCTTTTCTCCATCCTACATTGCCACTGACTGCCTATCCTAATTCAGACACTCCGATTCACACCACCCCGCGATGTTTTTCTCATCCTACTAGTGAATGTAATTTAACACACACCCATACAATGCTCACCACCACGCGATGTTTTTCAGAAACCTATCCTACATTGCCACTGCATGTTCCCTGACCTCCCCATGCTGAGCACCCCGCGGTGCTTTTCTCCATCCTACATTGCCACTCACTGCCTATCCTAATTCAGACCCTTCGATTCACACCACCCCATGATGTTTTTCTCACTCCTACTAGTGAATGTAATGTAACACACACCCATACAATGCGCACCACTCCGTGATGTTTTTCTCACTCCTACTAGTGAATGTAATGTAACACACACCCATACAATGCGCACCACCCCGTGATGTTTTTCTCACTCCTACTAGTGAATGTAATGTAACACACACCCATACAATGCGCACCACCCAGTGATGATTTTCTCACTCCGACTAGTGAATGTAAAGTAAAACACACCCATAAAATGGGCACCACCCCGTGATGTTTTTCTCACTCCTACTAATGAATGTAATGTAACACACACCCATACAATGCACACCACCCCGCGATGTTTTTCAGAAACCTATCCTACATTGCCACTGCATGTTCCCTGACCTCCCCATGCTGACCACCCCGCGGTGATTTTATCCATCCTACATTGCCACTCACTGCCTATCCTAATTCAGACCCTCTGATTCACACCACCCCGTGATGTTTTTCTCACTCCTACTAGTGAATGTAATGTGACACACACCCATACAATGCGCACCACCCCGTGATGTTGTTCTCACACCTACTAGTGAATGTAATGTAACACACACCCATACAATGCGCACCTCCCCGCGATGTTTTTCACAAACCTATCCTACATTGCCACTGTTTGTTCCCTGACCTCCCCATGCTGACCACCCCGCGGTGCTTTTCTCCATCCTACATTGCCACTCACTGCCTATCCTAATTCAGACCCTCCGATTCACACCACCCCGTGATGTTTTTCTCACTCCTACTAGTGAATGTAATGTAACACACACCCATACAATGCGCACCACCCCGTGATGTTTTTCTCACTCCTACTAGTGAATGTAATGTAACACACACCAATACAATGCGCACCACCCCGCGATGTTTTTCAGAAACCTATCCTACATTGCCACTGCATGTTCCCTGACCTCCTCATGCTGACCACCCCGCGGTGCCTTTCGCCATCCTACATCGCCACTCACTGCCTATCCTAATTCAGACCCTCCGATTAACACCACCCCGCCATGTTTTTCTCATCCTACTAGTGAATGTAATTTAACACACACCCATAAAATGCGCACCACCACGCGATGTTTTTCAGAAACCTATCCTACATTGCCACTGCATGTTCCCTGACCTCCCCATGCTGACCACCCCGCGGTACTTTTCTCCATCCTATATTGCCACTCACTGCCTATCCTAATTCAGACACTCTGATTCACACCACCCCGTGATGTTTTTCTCACTCCTACTAGTGAATGTAATGTAACACACACCCATACAATGCCCACCACCCCGTGATGTTTTTCTCACTCCTGCTAGTGAATGTAATGTAACACACACCCATACAATGCGCACCACCCCGTGATGTTTTTCTCACTCCTACTAGTGAATGTAATGTAACACACACCCATACAATGCGCACCAACTCGCGATGTTTTTCAGAAACCTATCCTACATTGCCACTGCATGTTCCCTGACCTCCCCATGCTGACCACCCCGCGGTGCCTTTCGCCATCCTACATTGCCACTCACTGCCTATCCTGATTCAGACCCTCCGATTCACACCACCCCGCGATGTTTTTCTCACTCCTACTAGTGAATGTAATGTAACACACACCCATACAATGCCCACCACTCCGTGATGTTTTTCTCACTCCTACTAGTGAATGTAATGTAACACACACCCATACAATGCGTACCATCCCGTGATGTTTTTCTCACTCCTACTAGTGAATGTAATGTAACACACACCCATACAATGCGCACCACCCCGCGATGTTTTTCAGAAACCTATCCTACATTGCCACTGCATGTTCCCTGACCTCCCCATGCTGACCAGCCCGCGGTGCTTTTCTCCATCCTACATTGCCACTCACTGCCTATCCTAATTCAGACCCTCCGATTCACACCACCCCGTGATGTTTTTCTCACTCCTACTAGTGAATGTAATGTAACACACACCCATACAATGCGCACCACACCGTGATGATTTTCTCACTGCGAATAGTGAATGTAATGTAACACACACCCATACAATGCGCACCACCCCGCGATGTTTTTCAGAAATCTATCCTACATTGCCACTACTTGTTCCCTGACCTCCTCATGCTGACCACCCCGCGGTGCCTTTCGCCATCCTACATTGCCACTCACTGCCTATACTAATTCAGACCCTCCGATTAACACCACCCCGCCATGATTTTCTCATCCTACTACTGAATGTAATTTAACACACACCCATACAATGCGCACCAAAACGCGATGTTTTTCAGAAACCTATCCTACATTGCCACTGCGTGTTCCCTGACCTCCCCATGCTGAGCACCCCGCGGTGCTTTTCTCCATCCTACATTGCCACTCACTGCCTATCCTAATTCAGACCCTCCGATTCACACCACCCCGTGTTGTTTTTCTCACTCCTACTAGTGAATGTAATATAACACACACCAATACAACGCGCACCACTCCGTGATGTTTTTCTCACTCCTATTAGTGAATGTAATGTAACACACACCCATACAATGCGCACCACCCCGTGATGTTTTTCTCACTCCTACAAGTGAATGTAATGTAACACACACCCATACAATGCACACGACCCCGCGATGTTTTTCAGAAACCTATCCTACATTGCCACTGCATGTTCTCTGTCCTGCCCATGCTGACCACCCCTCAGTGCTTTTCTCCATCCTACATTGCCACTCACTGCCTATCCTAATTCAGACCCTCCGATTCACACCACCCCGTGATGTTTTTCTCACTCCTACTAGTGAATGTAATTTAACACACACCCATACAATGCGCACCACCTCGCGATGTTTTTCAGAAACCTATCCTACATTGCCACTGCATGTTCCCTGACCTCCCCATGCTGACCACCCCGCGGTGCTTTTCTCCATCCTACATTGCCACTCATTGCCTATCCTAATTCAGACACTCCGATTGACACCACCCCGTGATGTTTTTCTCACTCCTACTAGTGAATGTAATGTAACACACACCCATACAATGCGCACCACCCCGTGATATTTTTCTCACACCTACTAGTGAATGTAATGTAACACACACCCATACAATGCCAACCACCCCGCGATGTTTTTCAGAAACCTATCATACATTGCCACTGCATGTTCCCTGACCTCACCATGCTGACCACCCCACAGAGTTTTCTCCATCCTACATTGCCACTCACTGCCTATCCTAATTCAGACCCTCCGATTCACACCACCCCGCGATGTTTTTCCCATCCTACTAGTGAATGTAATTTAACACACACCCATACAATGCGCACCACCACGCGATGTTTTTCAGAAACCTATTCTACATTGCCACTGCATGTTCCCTGACCTCCCCATGCTGACCACCCCGCGGTGCTTTTCTCCATCCTACATTGCCACTCACTGCCTATCCTAATTCAGACCCTTCGCTTCACACCACCCCGTGATGTTTTTCTCACTCCTACTAGTGAATGTAATGTAACACACATCCATACAATGTGCACCACTCCGTGAAGTTTTTCTCACTCATAGTGAATGTAATGTAACACACACCCATACAATGCGCACCACCCCGTGATGTTTTTCTCACTCCTACTAGTGAATGTAATGTAACACACACCCATACAATGCGCACCACCCCGCGATGTTTTTCAGAAACCTATCCTACATTGCCACTGCATGTTCCCTGACCTCCTCATGCTGACCACCCCGCGGTGCCTTTCGCCATCCTACATCGCCACTCACTGCCTATCCTAATTCAGACCCTCCGATTAACACCACCCCGCCATGTTTTTCTCATCCTACTAGTGAATGTAATTTAACACACACCCATAAAATGCGCACCACCACGCGATGTTTTTCAGAAACCTATCCTACATTGCCACTGCATGTTCCCTGACCTCCCCATGCTGACCACCCCGCGGTACTTTTCTCCATCCTATATTGCCACTCACTGCCTATCCTAATTCAGACACTCTGATTCACACCACCCCGTGATGTTTTTCTCACTCCTAGTAGTGAATGTAATGTAACACACACCCATACAATGCGCACCACCCCGTGATGTTTTTCTCACTCCTGCTAGTGAATGTAATGTAACACACACCCATACAATGCGCACCACCCCGTGATGTTTTTCTCACTCCTACTAGTGAATTTAATGTAAAACACACACATACAATGCGCACCACCCCGCGATGTTTTTCAGAAACCTATCCTACATTGCCACTGCATGTTCCCTGACCTCCCCATGCTGACCACCCCGCGGTGCCTTTCGCCATCCTACATTGCCACTCACTGCCTATGCTAATTCAGACCCTCCGATTCACACCACCCCGCGATGTTTTTCTCACTCCTACTATTGAATGTAATGTAACACACACCCATACAATGCGCACCACTCCGTGATGTTTTTCTCACTCCTACTAGTGAATGTAATGTAACACACACCCATACAATGCGTACCACCCCGTGATGTTTTTCTCACTCCTACTAGTGAATGTAATGTAACACACACCCATACAATGCGCACCACCCCGCGATGTTTTTCAGAAACCTATCCTACATTGCCACTGCATGTTCCCTGACCTCCCCATGCTGACCAACCCGCGGTGCTTTTCTCCATCCTACATTGCCACTCACTGCCTATCCTAATTCAGACCCTCCGATTCACACCACCCCGTGATGTTTTTCTCACTCCTACTAGTGAATGTAATGTAACACACACCCATACAATGCGCACCACAAGGTGATGATTTTCTCACTCCGAATAGTGAATGTAAAGTAACACACACCCATACAATGCGCACCACCCCGTGACGTTTTTCTCACTCCTACTAGTGAATGTAATGTAACACACACCCATACAATGCACACCACCCCGCGATGTTTTTCAGAAACCTATCCTACATTGCCACTCCATGTTCCCTGACCTCGCCATGCTGACCACCCCGGGGTGATTTTATCCATCCTACATTGCCACTCACTGCCTATCCTAATTCAGACCCTCCGATTCACACCACCCCGTGATGTTTTTCTCACTCCTACTAGTGAATGTAATGTAACACACACCCATACAATGCGCACCACCCCGTGATGTTTTTCTCACTCCTACTAGTGAATGTAATGTAACACACACCCATACAATGCGCACCACCCCGCGATGTTTTTCAGAAACCTATCCTACATTGCCACTACTTGTTCCCTGACCTCCTCATGCTGACCACCCCGCGGTGCCTTTTGCCATCCTACATTGCCACTCACTGCCTATCCTAATTCAGACCCTCCGATTAACACCACCCCTCCATGATTTTCTCATCCTACTACTGAATGTAATTTAACACACACCCATACAATGCGCACCAAAACGCGATGTTTTTCAGAAACCTATCCTACATTGCCACTGCATGTTCCCTGACCTCCCCATGCTGAGCACCCCGCGGTGCTTTTCTCCATCCTACATTGCCACTCACTGCCTATCCTAATTCAGACCCTCCGATTCACACCACCCCGTGTTGTTTTTCTCACTCCTACTAGTGAATGTAATATAACACACACCAATACAATGCGCACCACTCCGTGATGTTTTTCTCACTCCTATTAGTGAATGTAATGTAACACACACCCATACAATGCGCACCACCCCGTGATGTTTTTCTCACTCCTACAAGTGAATGTAATGTAACACACAACCATACAATGCGCACCACCCCGCGATGTTTTTCGGAAACCTATCCTACATTGCCAGTGCATGTTCCCTGACCTCCCCATGCTGACCAGCCCGCGGTGCTTTTCTCCATCCTACATTGCCACTCACTGCCTATCCTAATTCAGACCCTGCGATTCACACCATGCCGTGATGTTTTTCTCACTCCTACTAGTGAATGTAATTTAACACACACCCATACAATGCGCACCACCCCGCGATGTTTTTCAGAAACCTATCCTACATTGCCACTGCATGTTCCCTGACCTCCCCATGCTGACCACCCCGCGGTGCTTTTCTCCATCCGACATTGCCACTCACTACCTATCCTAATTCAGACACTCCGATTGACACCACCCCGTGATGTTTTTCTCACTCCTACTAGTGAATGTAATGTAACACACACCCATACAATGCGCACCACCCCGTGATGTTTTTCTCACTCCTACTAGTGAATGTAATGTAACACACACCCATACAATGCGCACCACCCCGTGATTTTTTTCTCACTCCTACTAGTGAATGTAATGTAACACACACGCATACAATGAGCACCACCCCGCGATGTTTTTCAGAGACCTATCCTACATTGCCACTGCATGTTCCCTGACCTCCCCATGCTGACCACCCCGCAGTACTTTTCTCCATCCTATATTGCCACTCACTGCATATCCTAATTCAGAACCTCCGATTCACACCACCCCGTGATGTTTTTCTCACTCCTACAAGAGAATGTAATGTAACAAACACCCATACAATGCGCACCACCCCGTGATGTTTTTCTCACTCCTACTAGTGAATGTAATGTAACACACACCCATACAATGCGCACCACTCCGCGATGTTTTTCGAAACCTATCCTACATTGCCACTGCATGTTCCCTGACCTCCCCATGCTGACCACCCCGCGGTGCTTTTCTCCATCCTACATTGCCAATCACTGCCTATCTTAATTCAGACCCTCCGATTCACACCACCCCGTGATGTTTTTCTCACCCCTACTAGTGAATGTAATGTAACACACACCCATACAATGCGCACCACCCCGTGATGTTTTTCTCAGTCCTACTAGTGAACGTAATGTAACACACACCCATACAATGTGCACCACCCCGTGATGTTGTTCTCACTCCTACTAGTGAATGTAATGTAATACACACCCATACAATGCGCACCACCCCGCGATGTTTTTCAGAAACCTATCCTACATTGCCACTGCATGTTCCCTGACCTCCCCATGCTGACCACCCCGCGGTGCTTTTCTCCATCCTACATTGCCACTCACTGCCTATCCTAATTCAGACCCTCCGATTCACACCACCCCGTGATGTTTTTCTCACTGCTACTAGAGAATGTAATGTAACACACACCCATACAATGCGCACCACCCCGCGATGTTTTTCGAAACCTATCCTACATTGCCACTGCATGTCCCCTGACCTCCCCATGCTGACCACCCCGCGGTGCTTTTCTCCATCCTACATTGCCACTCACTGCCTATCCTAATTCAGACCCTCTGATTCACACCACCCCGTGTTGTTTTTCTCACTCCTACTAGTGAATGTAATATAACACACACCCATACAATGCGCACCACCCCGTGATGTTTTTCTCACTCCTACTCGTGAATGTAATGTAACACACACCCATACAATGCGCACCACCCCGCGATGTTTTTCAGAAACCTATCCTACATTGCCACTGCATGTTCCCTGACCTCAACATGCTGACCACCCCGCGGTGCTTTTATCCATCCTACATTGCCACTCACTGCCTATCCTAATTCAGACCCTCCGAATCACACCACCCCGCGATGTTTTTCTCCCTCCTACTAGTGAATGTAATGTAACACACACCCATACAATGCGCACCACCCCGTGATGATTTTCTCACTCCGACTAGTGAATGTAATGTAACACACACCCATACAATGCGCACCACCCCGTGATGTTTTTCTCACTCTTACTAGTGAATGTAATGTAACACACACCCATACAATGCGCACCACCCCGCGATGTTTTTCAGAAACCTATCCTACATTGACACTGCATGTTCTCTGACCTCCCCATGCTGACCACCCCGCGGTGCTTTTATCCATCCTACATTGCCACTCACTGCCTATCCTAATTCAGACCCTCCGATTCACACCACCCCGTGATGTTTTTCTCACTCCTACTAGTGAATGTAATGTGACACACACCCATACAATGCGCACCACCCCGTGATGTTTTTCTCACTCCTACTAGTGAATGTAATGTAACACACACCCATACAATGCGCCCCACCCCGCGATGTTTTTCAGAAACCTATCCTACATTGCCACTGCTTGTTCCCTGACCTCCCCATGCTGACGAACCCGTGGTGCTTTTCTCCATCCTACATTGCCACTCACTGCCTATCCTAATTCAGACCCTCCGATTCACACCACCCCGTGATGTTTTTCTCAGTCCTACTAGTGAATGTAATGTAACACACACCCATACAATGCGCACCACCCCGTGATGTTTTTCTCACTCCTACTAGTGAATGTAATGTAACACACACCCATACAATGCGCACCACCCCGCGATGTTTTTCAGAAACCTATCCTACATTGCCACTGCATGTTCCCTGACCTCCCCATGCTGACCACCCCGCGGTGCCTTTCGCCATCCTACATTGCCACTCACTGCTTATACTAATTCAGACCCTCCGATTCACACCACCCCGCCATGTTTTTCTCACTCCTACTAGTGAATGTAATGTAACACACACCCATACAATGCGCACCACTCCGTGATGTTTTTCTCACTCCTACTAGTGAATGTAATGTAACACACACCCATAAAATGCGCACCACCCCGTGATGTTTTTCTCACTCCTACTAGTGAATGTAATGTAACACACACCCATACAATGCGCACCACCCCGCGATGTTTTTCAGAAACCTATCCTACATTGCCACTGCATGTTCCCTGACCTCCCCATGCTGACCAGCCTGCGGTGCTTTTCTCCATCCTACATTGCCACACACTGCCTATCCTAATTCAGACCCTCCGATTCACACCACCCCGTGATGTTTTTCTCCTCCTACTAGTGAATGTAATGTAACACACACCCATACAATGCGCACCACCCCGTGATGATTTTCTCACTCCGACTAGTGAATGTAAAGTAACACACACCCATACAATGCGCACCACCCCGTGATGTTTTTCTCACTGCTACTAGTGAATGTAATGTAACACACACCCATACAATGCACACCACCCCGCGATGTTTTTCAGAAACCTATCCTACATTGCCACTGCATGTTCCCTGACCTCCCCATGCTGACCACCCGCCGGTGATTTTATCCATCCTACATTGCCACTCACTGCCTATCCTAATTCAGACCCTCCGATTCACACCACCCCGTGATGTTTTTCTCACTCCTACTAGTGAATGTAATGTGACACACACCCATACAATGCGCACCACCCCGTGATGTTTTTCTCACTCCTACTAGTGAATGTAATGTAACACACACCCATACAATGCGCACCACCCCGCGATGTTTTTCAGAAACCTATCCTACATTGCCACTGCATGTTCCCTGACCTCCTCATGCTGACCATCCCGCGGTTCCTTTCGCCATCCTACATTGCCACTCACTGCCTATCCTAATTCAGACCCTCCGATTAACACCACCCCGCCATGTTTTTCTCATCCTACTAGTGAATGTAATGTAACACACACCCATACAATGCGCACCACCCCGCGATGTTTTTCAGAAACCTATCCTACATTGCCACTGCATGTTCCCTGACCTCCTCATGCTGACCACCCCGCGGTGCCTTTCGCCATCCTACATTGCCACTCACTGCCTATCCTAATTCAGACCCTCCGATTAACACCACCCCGCCATGTTTTTCTCATCCTACTAGTGAATGTAATTTAACACACACCCATACAATGCTCACCACCACGCGATGTTTTTCAGAAACCTATCCTACATTGCCACTGCATGTTCCCTGACCTCCCCATGCTGAGCACCCCGCGGTGCTTTTCTCCATCCTACATTGCCACTCACTGCCTATCCTAATTCAGACCCTCTGATTCACACCACCCCGTGTTGTTTTTCTCACTCCTACTAGTGAATGTAATGTAACACACACCCATACAATGCGCACCACCCCGCGATGTTTTTCAGAAACCTATCCTACATTGCCATTGCATGTTCCCTGACCTCCCCATGCTGACCAGCCCGCGGTGCTTTTCTCCATCCTACATTGCCACTCACTGCCTATCCTAATTCAGACCCTCCGATTCACACCACCCCGTGATGTTTTTCTCATTCCTACTACTGAATGTAATGTAACACACACCCATACAATGCACACAACCCCGTGATGTATTTCTCACTCCTACTAGTGAATGTAATGTAACACACACCATTACAATGCGCACCACCCCGTGATGTTTTTCTCACTCCTACTAGTGAATGTAATGTAACACACACCCATACAATGCACACGACCCCGTGATGTTTTTCTCACTCCTACTAGTGAATGTAATTTAACACACACCCATACAATGCGCACCACCCCACGATGTTTTTCAGAAACCTATCCTACATTGCCACTGCATGTTCCCTGACCTCCCCATGCTGACTACCCCGCGGTGCTTTTCTCCATCCTACATTGCCACTCACTGCCTATCCTAATTCAGACACTCCGATTGACACCACCCCGTGATGTTTTTCTCACTCCTACTAGTGAATGTAATGTAACACACACCCATACAATGCGCACCACCCCGTGATGTTTTTCTCACACCTACTAGTGAATGTAATGTAACACACACCCATACAATGCCAACCACCCCGCGATGTTTTTCAGAAACCTATCCTACATTGCCACTGCATGTTCCCTGACCTCCCCTTGCTGACTACCCCGCGGTGCCTTTCGCCATCCTACATTGCCACTCACTGCCTATCCTAATTCAGACCCTCCGATTCACACCACCTCGCGATGTTTTTCCCATCCTACTAGTGAATGTAATTTAAAACACCCATACAATGCGCACCACCACGCGATGTTTTTCAGAAACCTATCCTACATTGCCACTGCATGTTCCCTGACCTCCCCATGCTGACCACCCCGCGGTGCTTTTCTCCATCCTACATTGCCACTCACTGCCTATCCTAATTCAGACCCTGCGATTCACACCACCCCGTGATGTTTTTCTCATTCCTACTACTGAATGTAATGTAACACACACCCATACAATGCACACAACCCCGTGATGTATTTCTCACTCCTACCAGTGAATGTAATGTAACACACACCATTACAATGCGCACCACCCCGTGATGTTTTTCTCACTCCTACTAGTGAATGTAATGTAACACACACCCATACAATGCACACGACCCCGCGATGTTTTTCAGAAACCTATCCTACATTGCCACTGCATGTTCTCTGTCCTGCCCATGCTGACCACCCCTCAGTGCTTTTCTCCATCCTACATTGCCATTCACTGCCTATCGTAATTCAGACCCTCCGATTCACACCACCCCGTGATGTTTTTCTCACTCCTACTAGTGAATGTAATTTAACACACACCCATACAATGCGCACCACCCCGCGATGTTTTTCAGAAACCTATCCTACATTGCCACTGCATGTTCCCTGACCTCCCCATGCTGACCACCCCGCGGTGCTTTTCTCCATCCTACATTGCCACTCACTGCCTATCCTAATTCAGACACTCCGATTGACACCACCCCGTGATGTTTTTCTCACTCCTACTAGTGAATGTAATGTAACACACACCCATACAATGCGCACCACCCCGTGATGTTTTTCTCACACCTACTAGTGAATGTAATGTAACACACACCCATACAATGCCAACCACCCCGCGATGTTTTTCAGAAACCTATCCTACATTGCCACTGCATGTTCCCTGACCTCCCCTTGCTGACTACCCCGCGGTGCCTTTCGCCATCCTACATTGCCACTCACTGCCTATCCTAATTCAGACCCTCCGATTCACACCACCTCGCGATGTTTTTCCCATCCTACTAGTGAATGTAATTTAAAACACCCATACAATGCGCACCACCACCCGATGTTTTTCAGAAACCTATCCTACATTGCCACTGCATGTTCCCTGACCTCCCCATGCTGACCACCCCGCGGTGCTTTTCTCCATCCTACATGGCCACTCACTGCCTATCCTAATTCAGACCCTCCGATTCACACCACCCCGTGATGTTTTTCTCACTCCTACTAGTGAATGTAATGTAACACACATCCATACAATGTGCACCACTCCGTGAAGTTTTTCTCACTCCTAGTGAATGTAACACACACCCATACAATGCGCACCACCCCGTGATGTTTTTCTCACTCCTACTAGTGAATGTAATGTAACACACACCCATACAATGCGCACCACCCCGCGATGTTTTTCAGAAACCTATCCTACATTGCCACTGCATGTTCCCTGACCTCCCCATGCTGACCACCCCGCGGTGCTTTTATCCATCCTACATTGCCACTCACTGCCTATCCAAATTCAGACCCTCCGATTCACACCACCCCGTGATGTTTTTCTCACTCCTAGTAGTGAATGTAATGTGGCACACACCCATACAATGCGCACCACCCCGTGATGTTTTTTTCACTCCTACTAGTGAATGTAATGTAACACACACCCATACAATGCGCACCACCCCGCGATGTTTTTCACAAACCTATCCTACATTGCCACTGCTTGTTCCCTGACCTCCCCATGCTGAACACCCCGCGTTGCTTTTCTCCATCCTACATTGCCACTCACTGCCTATCCTAATTCAGACCCTCCGATTCACACCACCCCGCGATGTTTTTCTCATCCTACTAGTGAATGTAATTTAACACACACCCATACAATGCTCACCACCACGCGATGTTTTTCAGAAACCTATCCTACATTGCCACTGCATGTTCCCTGACCTCCCCATGCTGAGCACCCCGTGTTGCTTTTCTCCATCCTACATTGCCACTCACTGCCTATCCTAATTCAGACCCTTCGATTCACACCACCCCGTGATGTTTTTCTCACTCCTACTAGTGAATGTAATGTAACACACACCCATACAATGCGCACCACTCCGTGATGTTTTTCTCACTCCTACTAGTGAATGTAATGTAACACACACCCATACAATGCGCACCACCCCCTGATGTTTTTCTCACTCCTACTAGTGAATGTAATGTAACACACACCCATACAATGCGCACCACCCCGTGATGATTTTCTCACTCCGACTAGTGAATGTAAAGTAACACACACCCATACAATGCGCACCACCCCGTGATGTTTTTCTCTCTCCTACTAGTGAATGTAATGTAACACCCACCCATACAATGCACACCACCCCGCGATGTTTTTCAGAAACCTTTCCTACATTGCCACTGCATGTTCCCTGACCTCCCCATGCTGACCACCCCGCGGTGATTTTATCCATCCTACATTGCCACTCACTGCCTATCCTAATTCAGACCCTCCGATTCACACCACCCCGTGATGTTTTTCTCACTCCTACTAGTGAATGTAATGTGACACACACCCATACAATGCGCACCACCCCGTGATGTTTTTCTCACTCCTACTAGTGAATGTAATGTAACACACACCCATACAATGTGCACCACCCTGCGATGTTTTTCACAAACCTATCCTACATTGCCACTGCTTGTTCCCTGACCTCCCCATGCTGACCACCCCGCGGTGCTTTTCTCCATCCTACATTGCCACTCACTGCCTATCCTAATTCAGACCCTCCGATTCACACCACCCCGTGATGTTTTTCTCACTCCTACTAGTGAATGTAATGTAACACACACCCATACAATGCGCACCACTCCGTGATGTTTTTCTCACTCCTACTAGTGAATGTAATGTAACACACACCCATACAATGCGCACCACCCCGCGATGTTTTTCACAAACCTATCCTACATTGCCACTGCATGTTCCCTGACCTCCTCATGCTGACCACCCCGCGGTGCCTTTCGCCATCCTACATCGCCACTCACTGCCTATCCTAATTCAGACCCTCCGATTAACACCACCCAGCCATGTTTTTCTCATCCTACTAGTGAATGTAATTTAACACACACCCATAAAATGCGCACCACCACGCGATATTTTTCAGAAACCTATCCTACATTGCCACTGCATGTTCCCTGACCTCCTCATGCTGACCACCCCGCGGTGCCTTTCGCCATCCTACATTGCCACTCACTGCATATCCTAATTCAGAACCTCCGATTCACACCACCCCGTGATGTTTTTCTCACTCCTACTAGTGAATGTAATGTAACACAGACCCATACAATACGCACCACCCCGTGATGTTTTTCTCACTCCTACTAGTGAATGTAATGTAACACACACCCATACAATGCGCACCACCCCGCGATGTTTTTCAGAAACCTATACTACATTGCCACTGCATGTTCCCTGACCGCCCCATGCTGACCACCCCGCGGTGCTTTTCTCCATCCTACATTGCCACTCACTGCCTATCTTAATACAGACCCTCCGATTCACACCACCCCGTGATGTTTTTCTCACTCCTACTAGTGAATGTAATGTAACACACACCCATACAATGCGCACCACCCTGTGATGTTTTTCTCAGTCCTACTGCTGAATGTAATGTAACACACACCCATACAATGCACACCACCCCGTGATGTTTTTCTCACTCCTACTAGTGAATGTAATGTAACACACACCCATACAATGCGCACCACCTCGCGATGTTTTTCAGAAACCTATCCTACATTGCCACTGCATGTTCCCTGACCTCCCCATGCTGACCACCCCGCGGTGCTTTTCTCTATCCTACATTGCCACTCACTGCCTATCCTAATTCAGACCCTCCGATTCACACAACCCCGTGATGTTTTTCTCACTGCTACTAGTGAATGTAATGTAACACACACCCATACAATGCGCACCACCCCGCGATGTTTTTCAGAAACCTATCCTACATTGCCACTGCATGTTCCCTGACCTCCCCATGCTGACCACCCCGCGGTGCTTTTCTACATCCTACATTGCCACTCACTGCCTATCCTAATTCAGACCCTCCGATTCACACCACCCCGTGATGTTTTTCTCACTCCTACTAGTGAATGTAATATAACACACACCCATACAATGCGCACCACCCCGTGATGTTTTTCTCACTCCTACTCGTGAATGTAATGTAACACACACCCATACAATGCGCACCACCCCGCGATGTTTTTCAGAAACCTATCCTACATTGCCACTGCATGTTCCCTGACCTCAACATGCTGACCACCCAGCGGTGCTTTTCTCCATCCTACATTGCCACTCACTGCCTATCCTAATTCAGACCCTCCGAATCACACCACCCCGTGATGTTTTTCTCACTCCTACAACTGAATGTAATGTAACACACACCCATACAATGCGAACCACCCCGCGATGTTTTTCAGAAACCTATCCTACATTGCCACTGCATGTTCCCTGACCTCCCCATGCTGACCACCCCGCGGTACTTTTATCCATCCTACATTGCCACTCACTGCCTATCCTAATTCAGACCCTCCGATTCACACCACCCCGTGATGTTTTTCTCACTCCTACTAGTGAATATAATGTAACACACACCCATACAATGCGCACCACCCCAGATGTTTTTCTCACTGCTACTAGTGAATGTAATGTAACACACACGCATACAATGCGCACCACCCCACGATGTTTTGCTCACTCCTACTAGTGAATATAATGTAACAAACACCCATACAATGCGCACGACCCCGCGATGTTTTTCAGAAACCTATCCTACATTGCCACTGCATATTCCCTGACCTCCCCATGCTGACCACCCCGCGGTGCTTTTCTCCATCCTACATTGCCACTCACTGCCTATCCTAATTCATACCCTCCGATTCACACCACCCCGTGATGTTTTTCTCACTCCTACTAGTGAATGTAATGTAACACACACCCATACAATGCGCAACACCCCGCGATGTTTTTCAGAAACCTATCCTACATTGCCACTGCATTTTCCCTGACTTCCCCATGCTGACGACACCGCAGGGCTTTTCTCCATCCTACAATGCCACTCACTGCCTATCCTAATTCAGACCCTCCGATTCACACCACCCCTTGATGTTTTTCTCACTCCTAATAGTAAATGTAATGTAACACACACACACACAATGCGAACCAACCCGCGATGTTTTTCTCACTCCTACTAGTGAATGTAATGTAACACACACCCATACAATGCGCACCACCCCGCGATGATTTTCAGAAACCTATCCTACATTGCCACTGCATGTTCCCTGACCTCCCCATGCTGACCACCCTGCGGTGCTTTTCTCCATCCTACATTGCCACTCACTGCCTATCCTAATTCAGACACTCCGATTCACACCACCCCGTGATGTTTTTCTCACTCCTAATAGTGAATGTAATGTAACACACACCCATACAATGCGCACCACCCCGTGATGTTTTTCTCACTCCTACTAGTGAATGTAATGTAACACACACCCATACAATGCCAACCACCCCGCGATATTTTTCAGAAACCTATCCTACATTGGAACTGCATGTTCCCTGACCTCCCCATGCTGACCACCCCGCGGTGCTTTTCTCCATCCTACATTGCCACTCACTGCCTATCCCAGTTCAGACCCTCCAATTCACACCACCCCGTGATGTTTTTCTTACTCTTACTAGTGAATGTAATCTAACACACACCCATACAATGCGCACCACCCCGTGATGTTTTTCTCACTCCTACTAGTGAATGTAATGTAACACACACGCACACAATGCGCACCACCCCACGATGTTTTGCTCACTCCTAATAGTGAATGTAATGTAACACACACCCATACAATGCGCACCAACCCGCAATGTTTTTCTCACTCGTACTAGTGAATGTAATGTAACACACACCCATACAATGCGCACCACCCCGCGATGATTTTCAGAAACCTATCCTACATTGCCACTGCATGTTCCCTGACCTCCCCATGCTGACCACAGCGCGGTGCTTTTCTCCATCCTACATTGCCACTCACTGCCTATCCTAATTCAGACCCTCCGATTCACACCACACCGTGATGTTTTTGTCACTCCTAATAGTGAATGTAATGTAACACACACCCATACAATGCGCACCACCCCGTAATGTTTTTCTCACTCCTACTAGTGAATGTAATGTAACACACACCCATACAATGTGCACCACCCCGCGATGTTTTTCAGAAACCTATCCTACATTGCCACTGCATGTTCATTGACCTCCCCATGCTGACTACCCCGCAGTGCTTTTCTCCATCCTACATTGCCACTCACTGCCTATCCTAATGCAGACCCTCCGATTCACACCACCCCGTGATTTTTTTCTCACTCCTACTAGTGAATATAATGTAACACACACCCATACAATGCGCACCACCCCGCGATGTTTTTCAGAAACCTATCCTACATTGCCACTGCATGTTCCCTGACCTCCCCATGCAGACCACCCTGCGGAGCTTTTCTACATCCTACATTGCCACTCACTGCCTATCGTAATTCAGACCCTCCGATTCACACCACCACGTGATGTTTTTCTCACTCCCACTAGTGAATGTAATGTAACACACACCCATACAATGCGCGCCACCGCGCGATGTTTTTCTCACTCCTACTAGTGACTGTAATGTAACACACACCCATAAAATGCGCACCACCCCGCGATGTTTTTCAGAAACCTATCCTACATTGCCACTGGATATTCCCTGACCTCCCCATGCTGACAACCCCGCGGTGCTTTTCTCCATCCTACCTTACCACTCACTGCGTATCCTAATTCAGACCCTCCAATTCACACCACCCCGTGATGTTTTTCTCACTCCTACTAGTGAATGTAATGTAACACACACCCATACAATGCGCACCACCCCGTGATGTTTTTCTCACGCCTACTAGTGAATGCAATATAACACACACCCATACAATGTGCACCACCCCTCGATGTTTTTCTCACTCCTACTAGTGAATGTAATGTAACACACACCCATACAATGCCCACCACCCCGCGATATTTTTCAGAAACCTATCCTACATTGGAACTGCATGTTCCCTGACCTCCCCATGCTGACCACCCCGCGGTGCTTTTCTCCATCCTACATTGCCACTCACTGCCTATCCTAGTTCAGACCCTCCAATTCACACCACCCCGTGATGTTTTTCTTACTCTTACTAGTGAATGTAATGTAACACACACCCATACAATGCGCACCACCCCGCGATGTTTTTCTCACTCCTACTAGTGAATGTAATGTAACACACACGCATACAATGCGCACCACCCCACGATATTTTGATCACTCCTACTAGTGAATATAATGTAACAAACACCCATACAATGCGCACGACCCCGCGATGTTTTTCGGAAACCTATCCTACATTGCCACTGCATGTTCCCTAACCTCCCCATGCTGACCACCCCGCGGTGCTTTTCTCCATCCTACATTGCCACTCACTGCCTATCCTAATTCATACCCTCCGATTCACACCACCCCGTGATGTTTTTCTCACTCCTACTAGTGAATGTAATGTAACACACACCCATACAATGCGCAACGCCCCGCGATGTTTTTCAGAAAACTATCCTACATTGCCACTGCATTTTCCCTGACTTCCCCATGCTGACGACCCCGCAGGGCTTTTCTGAATCCTACAATGCCACTCACTGCCTATCCTAATTCAGACCCTACGATTCACACCACCCCTTGATGTTTTTCTCACTCCTAATAGTGAATGTAATGTAACACACACCCATACAATGTGAACCACCCCGTGATGTTTTTCTCACTCCTACTAGTGAATGTAATGTAACACACACCCATACAATGCGCACCACCCCGTGATGTTTTTCTCACTCCTACTAGTGAATGTAATGTAACACACACCCATACAATGCGCACCACCCTGCGATGTTTTTCAGAAACCTATCCTACATTGCCACTGCATGTTCATTGACCTCCCCATGCTGACGACCCCGCGGTGCTTTTCTCCATCCTACATTGCCACTCACTGCCTATCCTAATGCAGACCCTCCGATTGACACCACCCCGTGATGTTTTTCTCACTCCTACTAGTGAATATAATATAACACACACCCATACAATGCGCACCACCCCGCGATATTTTTCAGAAACCTATCCTACATTGCCACTGCATGTTCCCTGTCCTCCCCATGCAGACCACCCCGCGGAGCTTTTCTCCATCCTACATTGCCACTCACTGCCTATCGTAATTCAGATCCTCCGATTCACACCACTACGTGATGTTTTTCTCACTCCCACTAGTGAATGTAATGTAACACACACCGATACAATGCGCACAACCCCGCGATGTTTTTCAGAAACCTATCCTACATTGCCACTGCATGTTCCCTGACCTCCCCATGCTGACCACCCCATGGTGCTTTTCTCCATCCTACATTGCTACTCACTGCCTATCCTAATTGAGACACTCCGATTCACACCACCCCGTGATGTTTTTCTCACTCCTACTAGTGAATGTAATGTAACACACACCCCTATAATGCGCACATCCCCGCGACTTTTTTCTCACTCCTACTAGTGAATATAATGTAACAAACACCCATACAATGCGCACCACCTCGCGATGTTTTTCAGAAACCTATCCTACATTGCCACTGCATGTTCCCTGACCTCCCGAAGCTGACCACCCCGCGGTGCTTTTCTCCGTCCTACATTGCCACTCACTGCCTATCCTAATTCAGACCCTCCAATTCACACCACCCCGTGATGTTTTTCTCACTCCTACTAGTGAATGTAATGTAACACACACCCATACAATGCACAAAACCCCGCGATGTTTTTCAGAAACCTATCCTACATTGCCACTGCATGTTCCCTGACGTCCCCATGCTGACCACCCCGCGGGGCTTTTCTCCATCCTACAATGCCAATCACTGCCCATCCTAATTCAGACCCTCCGATTCACACCACCCCGTGATGTTTTTCTCACTCCTACTAGTGAATGTAATGTAACACACACCCATACAATGTGCGCCACCACGCGATGTTTTTCTCACTCCTACTAGTGAATGTAATGTAACACACACCCATACAATGCGCACCACCCCACGATGATTTTCAGAAACCTATCCTACATTGCCACTGCACGTTCCCTGACCTCCCCATGCTGTCCACCCCGCGGTGCTTTTCACCATCCTACATTGCCACTCACTGCCTATCCTAATTCAGACCCTCTGATTCACACCACCCCGTGATGTTTTTCTCACTCCTAATAGTGAATATAATGTAACACACACCCATACAATGCGCACCAGCCCGTGATGTTTTTCTCACTCCTACTAGTGAATGCAATGTAACACACACCCATACAATGCGCACCACCCCGCGATGTTTTTCAGAAACCTATCCTTCATTGCCACTGCATGTTCCCTGACCTCCCCATGCAGACCACCCCGCGGAGCTTTTCTCCATCCTACATTGCCACTCACTGCCTATCGTAATTCAGACCCTCCGATTCACACCACCACGTGAGGTTTTTCTCACTCCCACCAGTGAATGTAATGTAACACACACCCATACAATGCGCACCACCCCGCGATGTTTTTCAGAAACCTATCCTACATTGCCACGGCATGTTCCCTGACCTCCCCATGCTGACCACCCCGCGGGGCTTTTCTCCATCCTACAATGCCAATCAATGCCTATCCTAATTCAGACCCTCCGATTCACACCACCCCGTCATGTTTTTCTCACTCCTAATAGTGAATGTAATGTAACACACACACATACAATGCGCACCACCCCGTAATGTTTTTCTCACTCCTACTAGTGAATGTAATGTAACACACACCCATACAATGTGCACCACCCCGCGATGTTTTTCAGAAACCTATCCTACATTGCCACTGCATGTTCATTGACCTCCCCATGCTGACTACCCCGCAGTGCTTTTCTCCATCCTACATTGCCACTCACTGCCTATCCTAATGCAGACACTCCGATTCACACCACCCCGTGATTTTTTTCTCACTCCTACTAGTGAATATAATGTAACACACACCCATACAATGCGCACCACCCCGCGATGTTTTTCAGAAACCTATCCTACATTGCCACTGCATGTTCCCTGACCTCCCCATGCAGACCACCCTGCGGAGCTTTTCTACATCCTACATTGCCACTCACTGCCTATCGTAATTCAGACCCTCCGATTCACACCACCACGTGATGTTTTTCTCACTCCCACTAGTGAATGTAATGTAACACACACCCATACAATGCGCGCCACCGCGCGATGTTTTTCTCACTCCTACTAGTGAATGTAATGTAACACACACCCATAAAATGCGCACCACCCCGCGATGTTTTTCAGAAACCTATCCTACATTGCCACTGCATATTCCCTGACCTCCCCATGCTGACAACCCCGCGGTGCTTTTCTCCATCCTACCTTACCACTCACTGCGTATCCTAATTCAGACCCTCCAATTCACACCACCCCGTGATGTTTTTCTCACTCCTACCAATGAATGTAATGTAACACACACCCATACAATGCGCACCACCCCGCGATGTTTTTCTCACGCCTACTAGTGAATGCAATATAACACACACACATACAATGTGCACCACCCCTCGATGTTTTTCTCACTCCTACTAGTGAATGTAATGTAACACACACCCATACAATGCCCACCACCCCGCGATATTTTTCAGAAACCTATCCTACATTGGAACTGCATGTTCCCTGACCTCCCCATGCTGACCACCCCGCGGTGCTTTTCTCCATCCTACATTGCCACTCACTGCCTATCCTAGTTCAGACCCTCCAATTCACACCACCCCGTGATGTTTTTCTTACTCTTACTAGTGAATGTAATGTAACACACACCCATACAATGCGCACCACCCTGCGATGTTTTTCTCACTCCTACTAGTGAATGTAATGTAACACACACGCATACAATGCGCACCACCCCACGATATTTTGATCACTCCTACTAGTGAATATAATGTAACAAACACCCATACAATGCGCACGACCCCGCGATGTTTTTCGGAAACCTATCCTACATTGCCACTGCATGTTCCCTAACCTCCCCATGCTGACCACCCCGCGGTGCTTTTCTCCATCCTACATTGCCACTCACTGCCTATCCTAATTCATACCCTCCGATTCACACCACCCCGTGATGTTTTTCTCACTCCTACTAGTGAATGTAATGTAACACACACCCATACAATGCGCAACGCCCCGCGATGTTTTTCAGAAAACTATCCTACATTGCCACTGCATTTTCCCTGACTTCCCCATGCTGACGACCCCGCAGGGCTTTTCTGAATCCTACAATGCCACTCACTGCCTATCCTAATTCAGACCCTCCGATTCACACCACCCCTTGATGTTTTTCTCACTCCTAATAGTGAATGTAATGTAACACACACCCATACAATGTGAACCACCCCGTGATGTTTTTCTCACTCCTACTAGTGAATGTAATGTAACACACACCCATACAATGCGCACCACCCCGTGATGTTTTTCTCACTCCTACTAGTGAATGTAATGTAACACACACCCATACAATGCGCACCACCCTGCGATGTTTTTCAGAAACCTATCCTACATTGCCACTGCATGTTCATTGACCTCCCCATGCTGACGACCCCGCGGTGCTTTTCTCCATCCTACATTGCCACTCACTGCCTATCCTAATGCAGACCCTCCGATTGACACCACCCCGTGATGTTTTTCTCACTCCTACTAGTGAATATAATATAACACACACCCATACAATGCGCACCACCCCGCGATATTTTTCAGAAACCTATCCTACATTGCCACTGCATGTTCCCTGTCCTCCCCATGCAGACCACCCCGCGGAGCTTTTCTCCATCCTACATTGCCACTCACTGCCTATCGTAATTCAGACCCTCCGATTCACACCACTACGTGATGTTTTTCTCACTCCCACTAGTGAATGTAATGTAACACACACCGATACAATGCGCACAACCCCGCGATGTTTTTCAGAAACCTATCCTACATTGCCACTGCATGTTCCCTGACCTCCCCATGCTGACCACCCCATGGTGCTTTTCTCCATCCTACATTGCTACTCACTGCCTATCCTAATTGAGACACTCCGATTCACACCACCCCGTGATGTTTTTCTCACTCCTACTAGTGAATGTAATGTAACACACACCCCTATAATGCGCACATCCCCGCGACTTTTTTCTCACTCCTACTAGTGAATATAATGTAACAAACACCCATACAATGCGCACCACCCCGCGATGTTTTTCAGAAACCTATCCTACATTGCCACTGCATGTTCCCTGACCTCCCGAAGCTGACCACCCCGCGGTGCTTTTCTCCTTCCTACATTGCCACTCACTGCCTATCCTAATTCAGACCCTCCAATTCACACCACCCCGTGATGTTTTTCTCACTCCTACTAGTGAATGTAATGTAACACACACCCATACAATGCACAAAACCCCGCGATGTTTTTCAGAAACCTATCCTACATTGCCACTGCATGTTCCCTGACGTCCCCATGCTGACCACCCCGCGGGGCTTTTCTCCATCCTACAATGCCAATCACTGCCCATCCTAATTCAGACCCTCCGATTCACACCACCCCGTGATGTTTTTCTCACTCCTACTAGTGAATGTAATGTAACACACACCCATACAATGTGCGCCACCACGCGATGTTTTTCTCACTCCTACTAGTGAATGTAATGTAACACACACCCATACAATGCGCACCACCCCACGATGATTTTCAGAAACCTATCCTACATTGCCACTGCACGTTCCCTGACCTCCCCATGCTGTCCACCCCGCGGTGCTTTTCACCATCCTACATTGCCACTCACTGCCTATCCTAATTCAGACCCTCTGATTCACACCACCCCGTGATGTTTTTCTCACTCCTAATAGTGAATATAATGTAACACACACCCATACAATGCGCACCAGCCCGTGATGTTTTTCTCACTCCTACTAGTGAATGCAATGTAACACACACCCATACAATGCGCACCACCCCGCGATGTTTTTCAGAAACCTATCCTTCATTGCCACTGCATGTTCCCTGACCTCCCCATGCAGACCACCCCGCGGAGCTTTTCTCCATCCTACATTGCCACTCACTGCCTATCGTAATTCAGACCCTCCGATTCACACCACCACGTGATGTTTTTCTCACTCCCACCAGTGAATGTAATGTAACACACACCCATACAATGCGCACCACCCCGTGATGTTTTTCTCACGCCTACTAGTGAATGCAATATAACACACACACATACAATGTGCACCACCCCTCGATGTTTTTCTCACTCCTACTAGTGAATGTAATGTAACACACACCCATACAATGCCCACCACCCCGCGATATTTTTCAGAAACCTATCCTACATTGGAACTGCATGTTCCCTGACCTCCCCATGCTGACCACCCCGCGGTGCTTTTCTCCATCCTACATTGCCACTCACTGCCTATCCTAGTTCAGACCCTCCAATTCACACCACCCCGTGATGTTTTTCTTACTCTTACTAGTGAATGTAATGTAACACACACCCATACAATGCGCACCACCCTGCGATGTTTTTCTCACTCCTACTAGTGAATGTAATGTAACACACACGCATACAATGCGCACCACCCCACGATATTTTGATCACTCCTACTAGTGAATATAATGTAACAAACACCCATACAATGCGCACGACCCCGCGATGTTTTTCGGAAACCTATCCTACATTGCCACTGCATGTTCCCTAACCTCCCCATGCTGACCACCCCGCGGTGCTTTTCTCCATCCTACATTGCCACTCACTGCCTATCCTAATTCATACCCTCCGATTCACACCACCCCGTGATGTTTTTCTCACTCCTACTAGTGAATGTAATGTAACACACACCCATACAATGCGCAACGCCCCGCGATGTTTTTCAGAAAACTATCCTACATTGCCACTGCATTTTCCCTGACTTCCCCATGCTGACGACCCCGCAGGGCTTTTCTGAATCCTACAATGCCACTCACTGCCTATCCTAATTCAGACCCTCCGATTCACACCACCCCTTGATGTTTTTCTCACTCCTAATAGTGAATGTAATGTAACACACACCCATACAATGTGAACCACCCCGTGATGTTTTTCTCACTCCTACTAGTGAATGTAATGTAACACACACCCATACAATGCGCACCACCCCGTGATGTTTTTCTCACTCCTACTAGTGAATGTAATGTAACACACACCCATACAATGCGCACCACCCTGCGATGTTTTTCAGAAACCTATCCTACATTGCCACTGCATGTTCATTGACCTCCCCATGCTGACGACCCCGCGGTGCTTTTCTCCATCCTACATTGCCACTCACTGCCTATCCTAATGCAGACCCTCCGATTGACACCACCCCGTGATGTTTTTCTCACTCCTACTAGTGAATATAATATAAGACACACCCATACAATGCGCACCACCCCGCGATATTTTTCAGAAACCTATCCTACATTGCCACTGCATGTTCCCTGTCCTCCCCATGCAGACCACCCCGCGGAGCTTTTCTCCATCCTACATTGCCACTCACTGCCTATCGTAATTCAGACCCTCCGATTCACACCACTACGTGATGTTTTTCTCACTCCCACTAGTGAATGTAATGTAACACACACCGATACAATGCGCACAACCCCGCGATGTTTTTCAGAAACCTATCCTACATTGACACTGCATGTTCCCTGACCTCCCCATGCTGACCACCCCATGGTGCTTTTCTCCATCCTACATTGCTACTCACTGCCTATCCTAATTGAGACACTCCGATTCACACCACCCCGTGATGTTTTTCTCACTCCTACTAGTGCATGTAATGTAACACACACCCCTATAATGCGCACATCCCCGCGACTTTTTTCTCACTCCTACTAGTGAATATAATGTAACAAACACCCATACAATGCGCACCACCCCGCGATGTTTTTCAGAAACCTATCCTACATTGCCACTGCATGTTCCCTGACCTCCCGAAGCTGACCACCCCGCGGTGCTTTTCTCCGTCCTACATTGCCACTCACTGCCTATCCTAATTCAGACCCTCCAATTCACACCACCCCGTGATGTTTTTCTCACTCCTACTAGTGAATGTAATGTAACACACACCCATACAATGCACAAAACCCCGCGATGTTTTTCAGAAACCTATCCTACATTGCCACTGCATGTTCCCTGACGTCCCCATGCTGACCACCCCGCGGGGCTTTTCTCCATCCTACAATGCCAATCACTGCCCATCCTAATTCAGACCCTCCGATTCACACCACCCCGTGATGTTTTTCTCACTCCTACTAGTGAATGTAATGTAACACACACCCATACAATGTGCGCCACCACGCGATGTTTTTCTCACTCCTACTAGTGAATGTAATGTAACACACACCCATACAATGCGCACCACCCCGCGATGTTTTTCAGAAACCTATCCTTCATTGCCACTGCATGTTCCCTGACCTCCCCATGCAGACCACCCCGCGGAGCTTTTCTCCATCCTACATTGCCACTCACTGCCTATCGTAATTCAGACCCTCCGATTCACACCACCACGTGATGTTTTTCTCACTCCCACCAGTGAATGTAATGTAACACACACCCATACAATGCGCACCACCCCGCGATGTTTTTCAGAAACCTATCCTACATTGCCACGGCATGTTCCCTGACCTCCCCATGCTGACCACCCCGCGGGGCTTTTCTCCATCCTACAATGCCAATCAATGCCTATCCTAATTCAGACCCTCCGATTCACACCACCCCGTCATGTTTTTCTCACTCCTAATAGTGAATGTAACGTAACACACACCCATACAATGCGCACCTCTCCGTGATGTTTTTCTCACTCCTACTAGTGAATGTAATGTAACACACACCCATACCATGCGCAACACCCCGCGATGTTTTTCAGAAACCTATCCTACATTGCCACTGCATTTTCGCTGACTTCCCCATGCTGACGACCCTGCAGGGCTTTTCTCCATCCTACAATGCCACTCACTGCCTATCCTAATTCAGACCCTCCGATTCACACCTCCCCTTGATGTTTTTCTCACTCCTAATAGTGAATGTAATGTAACACACACCCATACAATGCGAACCACCCCGCGATGTTTTTCTCACTCCTAATAGTGAATGTAATGTAGCACACACCCATAAAATGCGCACCACCCCGCGATGATTTTCAGAAACCTATCCTACATTGCCACTGCATGTTCCCTGACCTAACCATGCTGACCACCCCGCGGTGCTTTTCTCCATCGTACATTGCAACTCACTGCCTATCCTAATTCAGACACTCCGATTCACACCACCCCGTGATGTTTTTCTCACTCCTAATAGTGAATGTAATGTAACACACCCATACAATGCGCACCACCCCGTGATGTTTTTCTCACTCCTAGTAGTGAATGTAATGTAACACACACCCATACAATGTGCACCACCCCTCAATGTTTTTCTCACTCCTACTAGTGAATGTAATGTAACACACACCCATACAATGCCCACCACCCCGCGATGTTTTTCAGAAACCTATCCTACATTGCCACTGCATATTCCCTGACCTCCCCATGCTGACAACCCCGCGGTGCTTTTCTCCATCCTACCTTACCACTCAATGCGTATCCTAATTCAGACCCTCCAATTCACACCACCCCGTGGTTTTTCTCACTCCTACTAGTGAATGTAATGTAACACACACCCATACAATGCGCACCACCCCGTGATGTTTTTCTCACGCCTACTAGTGAATGCAATATAACACACACCCATACAATGTGCACCACCCCTCGATGTTTTTCTCACTCCTACTAGTGAATGTAATGTAACACACACCCATACAATGCCCACCACCCCGCGATATTTTTCAGAAACCTATCCTACATTGGAACTGCATGTTCCCTGACCTCCCCTTGCTGACCACCCCGCGGTGCTTTTCTCCATCCTACATTGCCACTCACTGCCTATCCTAGTTCAGACCCTCCAATTCACACCACCCCGTGATGTTTTTCTTACTCTTACTAGTGAATGTAATGTAACACACACCCATACAATGCGCACCACCCCGCGATTTTTTTCTCACTCCTTCTAGTGAATGTAATGTAACACACACTTATACAATGCGCACCACCCCACGATGTTTTGCTCACTCCTACTAGTGAATATAATGTAACAAACACCCATACAATGCGCACGACCCCGCGATGTTTTTCGGAAACCTATCCTACATTGCCACTGCATGTTCCCTAACCTCCCCATGCTGACCACCCCGCGGTGCTTTTCTCCATCCTACATTGCCACTCACTGCCTATCCTAATTCATACCCTCCGATTCACACCACCCCGTGATGTTTTTCTCACTCCTACTAGTGAATGTAATGTAACACACACCCATACAATGCGCAACGCCCCGCGATGTTTTTCAGAAAACTATCCTACATTGCCACTGCATTTTCCCTGACTTCCCCATGCTGACGACCCCGCAGGGCTTTTCTGAATCCTACAATGCCACTCACTGCCTATCCTAATTCAGACCCTCCGATTCACACCACCCCTTGATGTTTTTCTCACTCCTAATAGTGAATGTAATGTAACACACACCCATACAATGTGAACCACCCCGCGATGTTTTTCTCACTCCTACTAGTGAATGTAATGTAACACACACCCATACAATGCGCACCACCCCGTGATGTTTTTCTCACTCCTACTAGTGAATGTAATGTAACACACACCCATACAATGCACACCACCCCGCGATGTTTTTCAGAAACCTATCCTACATTGCCACTGCATGTTCATTGACCTCCCCATGCTGACGACCCCGCGGTGCTTTTCTCCATCCTACATCGCCACTCACTGCCTATCCTAATGCAGACCCTCCGATTGACACCACCCCGTGATGTTTTTCTCACTCCTACTAGTGAATATAATATAACACACACCCATACAATGCGCACCACCCCGCGATATTTTTCAGAAACCTATCCTACATTGCCACTGCATGTTCCCTGTCCTCCCCATGCAGACGACCCCGCGGAGCTTTTCTCCATCCTACATTGCCACTCATTGCCTATCGTAATTCAGACCCTCCGATTCACACCACTACGTGATGTTTTTCTCACTCCCACTAGTGAATGTAATGTAACACACACCGATACAATGCGCACCACCCCGCGATGTTTTTCAGAAACCTATCCTACATTGCCACTGCATGTTCCCTGACCTCCCCATGCTGATCAACCCGCGGGGCTTTTCTCCATCCTACAATGCCAATCAATGCCTATCCTAATTCAGACCCTCCGATTCACACCACCCCGTGATGTTTTTCTCACTCCTACTAGTGAATGTAATGTAACACACACCCATAAAATGCGCACCACCCCGCGATGTTTTTCAGAAACCTATCCTACATTGCCACTGCATGTTCCCTGACCTCCCCATGCTGACAACCCCGCGGTGCTTTTCTCCTTCCTACATTACCACTCACTGCGTATCCTAATTCAGACCCTCCAATTCACACCACCCCGTGATGTTTTTCTCACTCCTACTAGTGAATGTGATGTAACACAAACCCATACAATGCGCACCACCCTGTGATGTTTTTCTCACGCCTACTATTGAATGCAATATAACACACACCCATACAATGTGCACCACCCCTCGATGTTTTTCTCACTCCTACTAGTGAATGTAATGTAACACACACCCATACAATGCCCACCACCCCGCGATATTTTTCAGAAACCTATCCTACATAAGAACTGCATGTTCCCTGACCTCCCCATGCTGACCACCCCGCGGTGCTTTTCTCCATCCTACATTGCCACTCACTGCCTATCCTAGTTCAGACCCTCCAATTCACACCACCCCGTGATGTTTTTCTTACTCTTACTAGTGAATGTAATGTAACACACATCCATACAATGCGCACCACCCCGGAATGTTTTTCTCACTACTACTAGTGAATGTAATGTAACACACACGCATACAATGCGCACAACCCCACGATGTTTTGCTCTCTCCTAATAGTGAATGTAATGTAACACAAACCCATACAATGCGCACCAACCCGCGATGTTTTTCTCACTCGTACTAGTGAATGTAATGTAACGCACACCCATACAATGCGCACCAGCCCGCGATGATTTTCAGAAACCTATGCTACATTGCCACTGCATGTTCCCTGACCTCCCCATGCTGACCACCGCGCGGTGCTTTTCTCCATCCTACATTGCCACTCACTGCCTATCCTAATTCAGACCCTCTGATTCACACCACACCGTGATGTTTTTCTCACTCCTAATAGTGAATGTAATGTAACACACACTCATACAATGCGCACCACCCCGTGATGTTTTTCAGAAACCTATCCTACATTGCCACTGCTTTTTCCCTGACTTCCCCATGCTGACGACACCGCAGGGCTTTTCTCCATCCTACAATGCCACTCACTGCCTATCCTAATTCAGACCCTCCGATTCAAACCACCCCTTGATGTTTTTCTCACTCCTAATAGTAAATGTAATGTAACACACACCCACACAATGCGAACCAACCCGCGATGTTTTTCTCACTCCTACTAGTGAATGTAATGTAATACACACCCATACAATGCGCACCACCCCGCGATGATTTTCAGAAACCTATCCTACATTGCCACTGCATGTTCCCTGACCTCCCCATGCTGACCACCGCGCGGTGCTTTTCTCCATCCTACATTGCCACTCACTGCCTATCCTAATTCATACCCTCCGATTCACACCACCCCGTGATGTTTTTCTCACTCCTACTAGTGAATGTAATGTAACACACACCCATACAATGCGCAACACCCCGCGATGTTTTTCAGAAACCTATCCTACATTGCCACTGCTTTTTCCCTGACTTCCCCATGCTGACGACACCGCAGGGCTTTTCTCCATCCTACAATGCCACTCACTGCCTATCCTAATTCAGACCCTCCGATTCAAACCACCCCTTGATGTTTTTCTCACTCCTAATAGTAAATGTAATGTAACACACACCCACACAATGCGAACCAACCCGCGATGTTTTTCTCACTCCTACTAGTGAATGTAATGTAATACACACCCATACAATGCGCACCACCCCGCGATGATTTTCAGAAACCTATCCTACATTGCCACTGCATGTTCCCTGACCTCCCCATGCTGACCACCCTGCGGTGCTTTCCATCCTACATTGCCACTCACTGCCTATCCTAATACAGACACTCCGATTCACACCACCCCGTGATGTTTTTCTCACTCCTAATAGTGAATGTAATGTAACACACACCCATACAATGCGCACCACCCCGTGATGTTTTTCTCACTCCTACTAGTGAATGTAATGTAACACACACCCATACAATGCCCACCACCCCGCGATATTTTTCAGAAACCTATCCTACATTGGAACTGCATGTTCCCTGACCTCCCCATGCTGACCACCCCGCGGTGCTTTTCTCCATCCTACATTGCCACTCACTGCCTATCCCAGTTCAGACCCTCCAAATCACACCACCCCGTGATGTTTTTCTTACTCTTACTAGTGAATGTAATGTAACACACACCCATACAATGCGCACCACCCCGCGATGTTTTTCTCACTCCTACTAGTGAATGTAATGTAACACACACGCACACAATGCGCACCACCCCACGATGTTTTGCTCACTCCTAATAGTGAATGTAATGTAACACACACCCATACAATGCGCACCAACCCGCAATGTTTTTCTCACTCGTACTAGTGAATGTAATGTAACACACACCCATACAATGCGCACCACCCCGCGATGATTTTCAGAAACCTATCCTACATTGCCACTGCATGTTCCCTGACCTCCCCATGCTGACAACCCCGCGGTGCTTTTCTCCTTCCTACATTACCACTCACTGCGTATCCTAATTCAGACCCTCCAATTCACACCACCCCGTGATGTTTTTCTCACTCCTACTAGTGAATGTGATGTAACACAAACCCATACAATGCGCACCACCCTGTGATGTTTTTCTCACGCCTACTATTGAATGCAATATAACACACACCCATACAATGTGCACCACCCCTCGATGTTTTTCTCACTCCTACTAGTGAATGTAATGTAACACACACCCATACAATGCCCACCACCCCGCGATATTTTTCAGAAACCTATCCTACATAAGAACTGCATGTTCCCTGACCTCCCCATGCTGACCACCCCGCGGTGCTTTTCTCCATCCTACATTGCCACTCACTGCCTATCCTAGTTCAGACCCTCCAATTCACACCACCCCGTGATGTTTTTCTTACTCTTACTAGTGAATGTAATGTAACACACATCCATACAATGCGCACCACCCCGGAATGTTTTTCTCACTACTACTAGTGAATGTAATGTAACACACACGCATACAATGCGCACAACCCCACGATGTTTTGCTCTCTCCTAATAGTGAATGTAATGTAACACAAACCCATACAATGCGCACCAACCCGCGATGTTTTTCTCACTCGTACTAGTGAATGTAATGTAACGCACACCCATACAATGCGCACCAGCCCGCGATGATTTTCAGAAACCTATGCTACATTGCCAATGCATGTTCCCTGACCTCCCCATGCTGACCACCGCGCGGTGCTTTTCTCCATCCTACATTGCCACTCACTGCCTATCCTAATTCAGACCCTCTGATTCACACCACACCGTGATGTTTTTCTCACTCCTAATAGTGAATGTAATGTAACACACACTCATACAATGCGCACCACCCCGTGATGTTTTTCTCACTCCTACTAGTGAATGTAATGTAACACACACCCATAGAATGCGCACCACCACGCGATGTTTTACAGAAACCTATCCTACATTGCCACTGCATGTTCATGGACCTCCCCATGCTGACGACACCGCAGTGCTTTTCTCCATCCTACATTGCCACTCACTGCCTATCCTAATGCAGACCCTCCGATTCACACCACCCCGTGATGTTTTTCTCACTTCTACTAGTGAATATAATGTAACACACACCCATACAATGCGCACCACCCCGCGATGTTTTTCTCACTGCTACTAGTGAATGTAATGTAACACACACGCATACAATGCGCAACACCCCACGATGTTTTGCTCACTCCTACTAGTGAATATAATGTAACAAACACCCATACAATGCGCACGACCCCGCGATGTTTTTCAGAAACTTATCCTACATTGCCACTGCATATTCCCTGACCTCCCCATGCTGACCACCCCGCGGTGCTTTTCTCCATCCTACATTGCCACTCACTGCCTATCCTAATTCATACCCTCCGATTCACACCACCCCGTGATGTTTTTCTCACTCCTACTAGTGAATGTAATGTAACACACACCCATACAATGCGCAACACCCCGCGATGTTTTTCAGAAACCTATCCTACATTGCCACTGCTTTTTCCCTGACTTCCCCATGCTGACGACACCGCAGGGCTTTTCTCCATCCTACAATGCCACTCACTGCCTATCCTAATTCAGACCCTCCGATTCAAACCACCCCTTGATGTTTTTCTCACTCCTAATAGTAAATGTAATGTAACACACACCCACACAATGCGAACCAACCCGCGATGTTTTTCTCACTCCTACTAGTTAATGTAATGTAATACACACCCATACAATGCGCACCACCCCGCGATGATTTTCAGAAACCTATCCTACATTGCCACTGCATGTTCCCTGACTTCCCCATGCTGACCACCCTGCGGTGCTTTCTCCATCCTACATTGCCACTCACTGCCTATCCTAATTCAGACACTCTGATTCACACCACCCCGTGATGTTTTTCTCACTCCTAATAGTGAATATAATGTAACACACACCCATACAATGCGCACCACCCCGTGATGTTTTTCTCACTCCTACTAGTGAATGTAATGTAACACACACCCATACAATGCCCACCACCCCGCGATATTTTTCAGAAACCTATCCTACATTGGAACTGCATGTTCCCTGACCTCCCCATGCTGACCACCCCGCGGTGCTTTTCTCCATCCTACATTGCCACTCACTGCCTATCCCAGTTCAGACCCTCCAATTCACACCACCCCGTGATGTTTTTCTTACTCTTACTAGTGAATGTAATGTAACACACACCCATACAATGCGCACCACCCCGCGATGTTTTTCTCACTCCTACTAGTGAATGTAATGTAACACACACGCACACAATGCGCACCACCCCACGATGTTTTGCTCACTCCTAATAGTGAATGTAATGTAACACACACCCATACAATGCGCACCAACCCGCAATGTTTTTCTCACTCGTACTAGTGAATGTAATGTAACACACACCCATACAATGCGCACCACCCCGCGATGATTTTCAGAAACCTATCCTACATTGCCACTGCATGTTCCCTGACCTCCCCATGCTGACCACAGCGCGGTGCTTTTCTCCATCCTACATTGCCACTCACTGCCTATCCTAATTCAGACCCTCCGATTCACACCACACCGTGATGTTTTTCTCACTCCTAATAGTGAATGTAATGTAACACACACCCATACAATGCGCACCACCCCGTAATGTTTTTCTCACTCCTATTAGTGAATGTAATGTAACACACACCCATACAATGTGCACCACCCCGCGATGTTTTTCAGAAACCTATCCTACATTGCCACTGCATGTTCATTGACCTCCCCATGCTGACTACCCCGCAGTGCTTTTCTCCATCCTACATTGCCACTCACTGCCTATCCTAATGCAGACCCTCCGATTCACACCACCCCATGATTTTTTTCTCACTCCTACTAGTGAATATAATGTAACACACACCCATACAATGCGCACCACCCCGCGATGTTTTTCAGAAACCTATCCTACATTGCCACTGCATGTTCCCTGACCTCCCCATGCAGACCACCCTGCAGAGCTTTTCTACATCCTACATTGCCACTCACTGCCTATCGTAATTCAGACCCTCCGATTCACACCACCACGTGATGTTTTTCTCACTCCCACTAGTGAATGTAATGTAACACACACCCATACAATGCGCGCCACCACGCGATGTTTTTCTCACTCCTACTAGTGAATGTAATGTAACACACACCCATAAAATGCGCACCACCCCGCGATGTTTTTCAGAAACCTATCCTACATTGCCACTGCATATTCCCTGACCTCCCCATGCTGACAACCCCACGGTGCTTTTCTCCATCCTACCTTACCACTCACTGCGTATCCTAATTCAGACCCTCCAATTCACACCACCCCGTGATGTTTTTCTCACTCCTACTAGTGAATGTAATGTAACACACACCCATACAATGCGCACCACCCCGTGATGTTTTTCTCACGCCTACTAGTGAATGCAATATAACACGCACCCATACAATGTGCACCACCCCTCGATGTTTTTCTCACTCCTACTAGTGAATGTAATGTAACACACACCCATACAATGCCCACCACCCCGCGATATTTTTCAGAAACCTATCCTACATTGGAACTGCATGTTCCCTGACCTCGCCATGCTGACCACCCCGCCGTGCTTTTCTCCATCCTACATTGCCACTCACTGCCTATCCTAGTTCAGACCGTCCAATTCACACCACCCCGTGATGTTTTTCTTACTCTTACTAGTGAATGTAATGTAACACACACCCATACAATGCGCACCACCCCGCGATGTTTTTCTCACTCCTACTAGTGAATGTAATGTAACACACACGCATACAATGCGCACCACCCCACGATATTTTGCTCACTCCTACTAGTGAATATAATGTAACAAACACCCATACAATGCGCACGACCCCGCGATGTTTTTCGGAAACCTATCCTACATTGCCACTGCATGTTCCCTAACCTCCCAATGCTGACCACCCCGCGGTGCTTTTCTCCATCCTACATTGCCACTCACTGCCTATCCTAATTCATACCCTCCGATTCACACCACCCCGTGATGTTTTTCTCACTCCTACTAGTGAATGTAATGTAACACACACCCATACAATGCGCAACGCCCCGCGATGTTTTTCAGAAAACTATCCTACATTGCCACTGCATTTTCCCTGACTTCCCCATGCTGACGACCCCGCAGGGCTTTTCTGAATCCTACAATGCCACTCACTGCCTATCCTAATTCAGACCCTCCGATTCACACCACCCCTTGATGTTTTTCTCACTCCTAATAGTGAATGTAATGTAACACACACCCATACAATGTGAACCACCCCGCGATGTTTTTCTCACTCCTACTAGTGAATGTAATGTAACACACACCCATACAATGCACACCACCCCGTGATGTTTTTCTCACTCCTACTAGTGAATGTAATGTAACACACACCCATACAATGCGCACCACCCTGCGATGTTTTTCAGAAACCTATCATACTTTGCCACTGCATGTTCATTGACCTCCCCATGCTGACGACCCCGCGGTGCTTTTCTCCATCCTACATTGCCACTCACTGCCTATCCTAATGCAGACCCTCCGATTGACACCACCCCGTGATGTTTTTCTCACTCCTACTAGTGAATATAATATAACACACACCCATACAATGCGCACCACCCCGCGATATTTTTCAGAAACCTATCCTACATTGCCACTGCATGTTCCCTGTCCTCCCCATGCAGACCACCCCGCGGAGCTTTTCTCCATCCTACATGGCCACTCACTGCCTATCGTAATTCAGACCCTCCGATTCACACCACCACGTGATGTTTTTCTCACTCCCACTAGTGAATGTAATGTAACACACACCGATACAATGCGCACAACCCCGCGATGTTTTTCAGAAACCTATCCTACATTGCCACTGCATGTTCCCTGACCTCCCCATGCTGACCACCCCATGGTGCTTTTCTCCATCCTACATTGCTATTCACTGCCTATCCTAATTGAGACACTCCGATTCACACCACCCCGTGATGTTTTTCTCACTCCTACTAGTGAATGTAATGTAACACACACCCCTATAATGCGCACCTCCCCGCGACTTTTTTCTCACTCCTACTAGTGAATATAATGTAACAAACACCCATACAATGCGCACCACCCCGCGATGTTTTTCAGAAACCTATCCTACATTGCCACTGCATGTTCCCTGACCTCCCGAAGCTGACCACCCCGCGGTGCTTTTCTCCGTCCTACATTGCCACTCACTGCCTATCCTAATTCAGACCCTCCAATTCACACCACCCCGTGATGTTTTTCTCACTCCTACTAGTGAATGTAATGTAACACACACCCATACAATGCACAAAACCCCGCGATGTTTTTCAGAAACCTATCCTACATTGCCACTGCATGTTCCCTGACGTCCCCATGCTGACCACCCCGCGGGGCTTTTCTCCATCCTACAATGCCAATCACTGCCCATCCTAATTCAGACCCTCCGATTCACACCACCCCGTGATGTTTTTCTCACTCCTACTAGTGAATGTAATGTAACACACACCCATACAATGTGCGCCACCGCGCGATGTTTTTCTCACTCCCACCAGTGAATGTAATGTAACACACACCCATACAATGCGCACCACCCCGCGATGTTTTTCAGAAACCTATCCTACATTGCCACGGCATGTTCCCTGACCTCCCCATGCTGACCACCCCGCGGGGTTTTTCTCCATCCTACAATGCCAATCAATGCCTATCCTAATTCAGACCCTCCGATTCACACCACCCCGTCATGTTTTTCTCACTCCTAATAGTGAATGTAATGTAGCACACACCCATAAAATGCGCACCACCCCGCGATGATTTTCAGAAACCTATCCTACATTGCCACTGCATGTTCCCTGACCTCCCCATGCTGACCACCCCGCGGTGCTTTTCTCCATCGTACATTGCAACTCACTGCCTATCCTAATTCAGACACTCTGATTCACACCACCCCGTGATGTTTTTCTCACTCCGAATAGTGAATGTAATGTAACACACCCATACAATGCGCACCACCCCGTGATGTTTTTCTCACTCCTAGTAGTGAATGTAATGTAACACACGCCCATACAAAGCGCACCACCACGCGATGTTTTTCAGAAACCTATCCTACATTGCCACTGCATGTTCATTGACCTCCCCATGCTGACGACCCCGCGGTGCTTTTCTCCATCCTACATTGCCACTCACTGCCTATCCTAATGCAGACCCTCCGATTCACACCACCCCGTGATGTTTTTCTCACTCCTAATAGTGAATGTAATGTAACACACACGCATACTATGCGCACCACCCCATGATGTTTTGCTCAATCCTACTAGTGAATATAATATAACACACACCCATACAATGCGCACCACCCCGCGATGTTTTTCAGAAACCTATCCTACATTGCCACTGCATGTTCCCTGTCCTCCCCATGCAGACCACCCTGCGGAGCTTTTCTCCATCCTACATTGCCACTCACTGCCTATCGTAATTCAGACCCTCCGATTCACACCACTACGTGATGTTTTTCTCACTCCCACTAGTGAATGTAATGTAACACACACCCATATAATGCGCACCTCCCCGCGACTTTTTTCTCACTCCTACTAGTGAATATAATGTAACAAACACCCATACAATGCGCACCACCCCGCGATGTTTTACAGAAACCTATCCTACATTGCCACTGCATGTTCCCTGACCTCCCCATGCTGACCACCCCGCGGTGCTTTTCTCCATCCTACATTGCCACTCACTGCCTATCCTAATTCATACCCTCCTATTCACACCACCCCGTGATGTTTTTCTCACTCCTACTAGTGAATGTAATGTAACACACACCCATACAATGCACACCACCCCGCGATGTTTTTCAGAAACCTATCCTACATTGCCACTGCATGTTCCCTGACGTCCCCATGCTGACCACCCCGCGGGGCTTTTCTCCATCCTACAATGCCAATCACTGCCCATCCTAATTCAGACCCTCCGATTCACACCACCCCGTCATGTTTTTCTCACTCCTACTAGTGAATGTAATGTAACACACACCCATACAATGCGCACCACCCCGCGATGTTTCTCTCACTCCTACTAGTGAATATAATGTAACAAACACCCATACAATGCGCACCAACCCGCGATGTTTTTCTCACTCCTACTAGTGAATGTAATGTAACACACACCCATACAATGCGAACCAACCCGCGATGTTTTTCTCACTCCTACTAGTGAATGTAATGAAACACACACCCATACAATGCCCACCACTCCGCGATGATTTTCAGAAACCTATCCTACATTGCCACTGCATGTTCCCTGACCTCCCCATGCTGACCACCCCGCGGTGCTTTTCTCCATCCTGCATTGCCACTCACTGCCTATCCTAATTCATACCCTCCGATTCACACCACCCCGTGATGTTTTTCTCACTCCTACTAGTGAATGTAATGTAACACACACCCATACAATGCGCACCACCCCGCGATGTTTTTCAGCAAACTATCCTACATTGCCACTGCATGTTCCCTGACCTCCCCATGCTGACCACCCCGCGGGGCTTTTCTCCATCCTACAATGCCAATCACTGCCCATCCTAATTCAGACCCTTCGATTCACACAACCCCGTGATGTTTTTCTCACTCCTACTAGTGAATGTAATGTAACACACACCCATACAATGCGCGCCACCGCGCGATGTTTTTCTCACTCCTACTCGTGAATGTAATGTAACACACACCCATACAATGCGCACCACCCCACGATGATTTTTAGAAACCTATCCTACATTGCCACTGCATGTTCCCTGACCTCCCCATGCTGACCACCCCGCGATGCTTTTCTCCATCCTACATTGCCACTCACTGCCTATCCTAATTCAGACCCTCTGATTCACACCACCCCGTGATGTTTTTCTCACTCCTAATAGTGAATGTAATGTAACACACACCCATACAATGCGCACCAGCCCGTGATGTTTTTCTCACTCCTACTAGTGAATGCAATGTAACACACACCCATACAATGCGCAACACCCCGCGATGTTTTTCAGAAACCTATCCTACATTGCCACTGCATGTTCATTGACCTCCCCATGCTGACGACCCCGCGGTGCTTTTCTTCATCCTACATTGCCACTCACTGCCTATCCTAATGCAGACCCTCCGATTCACACCACCCTGTGAGGTTTTTCTCACTCCTACTAGTGAATATAATGTAACACACACCCATACAATGCGCACCACCCCGCGATGTTTTTCAGAAACCTATCCTTCATTGCCACTGCATGTTCCCTGACCTCCCCATGCAGACCACCCTGCGGAGCTTTTCTCCATCCTACATTGCCACTCACTGCCTATCGTAATTCAGACCCTCCGATTCACACCACCACGTGATGTTTTTCTCACTCCTAATAGTGAATGTAATGTAACACACACCCATACAATGCGCACCACCCCGTGATGTTTTTCTGACTCCTACTAGTGAATGTAATGTAACACACACCCATAGAATGCGCACCACCCCGCGATGTTTTTCAGAAACCTATCCTACATTGCCACTGCATGTTCATTGACCTCCCCATGCTGACGACGCCGCAGTGCTTTTCTCCATCCTACATTGCCACTCACTGCCTATCCTAATGCAGACCCTCCGATTCACACCACCCCGTGATGTTTTTCTCACTCCTACTAGTGAATATAATGTAACACACACCCATACAATGCGCACCACCCTGCGACTATTTTCTCACTCCTACTAGTGAATATAATGTAACACACACCCATACAATGCGCACCACCCCGTGATGTTTTTCTCACGCCTACTAGTGAATGCAATATAACACACACTCATACAATGTGCACCACCCCTCGATGCTTTTCTCACTCCTACTAGTGAATGTAATGTAACACACACCCATACAATGCCCACCACCCCGCGATATTTTTCAGAAACCTATCCTACATTGGAACAGCATGTTCCCTGACCTCCCCATGCTGACCACCCGGCGGTGCTTTTCTCCATCCTACATTGCCACTCACTGCCTATCCTAGTTCAGACCCTCCAATTCACACCACCCCGTGATGTTTTTCTTACTGTTACTAGTGAATGTAATGTAACACACACCCATACAATGGGCACCACCTCGTGATGTTTTTCTCACTCCTAGTAGTGAATGTAATGTAACACACACCCATACAATGCGCACCACCCCGTGATGTTTTTCTCACTCCTATTAGTGAATGTAATGTAACACACACCCATACAATGCGCACTACCCCGTGATGTTTTTCAGAAAACTATCCTACATTACCACTGCATGTTCCCTGACCTCCCCATGCTGACCACCCCGCGGTGCTTTTCTCCATCCTACATTGCCACTCACTGCCTATCCTAGTTCAGGCCCTCCAATTCACACTACCCCGTGATGTTTTTCTTACTCTTACTAGTGAATGTAATGTAACACACACCCATACAATGCGCACCACCCCGCGATGTTTTTCAGAAACCTATCCTACATTGCCACTGCATTTTCCCTGACTTACCCATGCTGACGACCCCGCAGGGCTTTTCTCCATCCTACAATGCCACTCACTGCCTATCCTAATTCAGACCCTCCGATTCACACCACCCCTTGATGTTTTTCTCACTCCTAATAGTGAATGTAATGTAACACACACCCATACAATGCGAACCACCCCGCGATGTTTTTCTCACTCCTAATAGTGAATGTAATGTAACACACACCCATAAAATGCGCACCACCCCGCGATGATTTTCAGAAAACTATCCTACATTGCCACTGCATGTTCCCTGACCTCCCCATGCTGACCACCCCGCGGTGCTTTTCTCCATCGTACATTGCAACTCACTGCCTATCCTAATTCAGACACTCCGATTCACACCACCCCGTGATGTTTTTCTCACTCCTAATAGTGAATGTAATGTAACACACCCATACAATGCGCACCACCCCGTGATGTTTTTCTCACTCCTAGTAGTGAATGTAATGTAACACACGCCCATACAAAGCGCACCACCCCGCGATGTTTTTCAGAAAACTATCCTACATTGCCACTGCATGTTCATTGACCTCCCCATGCTGACGACCCCGCGGTGCTTTTCTCCATTCTACATTGCCACTCACGGCCTATCCTAATGCAGACCCTCCGATTGACACCACCCCGTGATGTTTTTCTCACTCCTACTTGTGAATATAATATAACACACACCCATACAATGCGCACCACCCCGCGATGTTTTTCAGAAACCTATCCTACATTGCCACTGCATGTTCCCTGTCCTCCCCATGCAGACCACCCTGCGGAGCTTTTCTCCATCCTACATTGCCACTCACTGCCTATCGTAATTCAGACCCTCCGATTCACACCACTACGTGATGTTTTTCTCACTCCCACTAGTGAATGTAATGTAACACACACCCATACAATGCGCACCACCCCACGATATTTTTCAGAAACCTATCCTATATTGCCACTGCATGTTCCCTGACCTCCCCATGCTGACCACCCCATGGTGCTTTTCTCCATCCTACATTGCTACTCACTGCCTATCCTAATTGAGACACTCCGATTCACACCACCCTGTGATGTTTTTCTCACTCCTACTAGTGAATGTAATGTAACACACACCCATATAATGCGCACCTCCCCGCGACTTTTTTCTCACTCCTACTAGTGAATATAATGTAACAAACACCCATACAATGCGCACCACCCCGCGATGTTTTTCAGAAACCTATCCTACATTGCCACTGCATGTTCCCTGACCTCCCCATGCTGACCACCCCGCGGTGCTTTTCTCCATCCTACATTGCCACTCACTGCCTATCCTAATTCATACCCTCCGATTCACACTACCCCGTGATGTTTTTCTCACTCCTACTAGTCAATGTAATGTAACACACACCCATACAATGCACACCACCCCGCGATGTTTTTCAGAAACCTATCCTACATTGCCACTGCATGTTCCCTGACGTCCCCATGCTGACCACCCCGCGGGGCTTTTCTCCATCCTACAATGCCAATCAATGCCTATCCTAATTCAGACCCTCCGATTCACACCACCCCGTCATGTTTTTCTCACTCCTACTAGTGAATGTAATGTAACACACACCCATACAATGCGCACCACCCCGCGATGTTTCTCTCACTCCTACTAGTGAATATAATGTAACAAACACCCATACAATGCGCACCAACCCGCGATGTTTTTGTCACTCCTACTAGTGAATGTAATGTAACACACACCCATACAATGCGAACCAACCCGCGATGTTTTTCTCACTCCTACTAGTGAATGTAATGTAACACACACCCATACAATGCCCACCACTCCGCGATGATTTTCAGAAACCTATCCTACATTGCCACTGCATGTTCCCTGACCTCCCCATGCTGACCAACCCGCGGTGCTTTTCTCCATCCTGCATTGCCACTCACTGCCTATCCTAATTCATACCCTCCGATTCACACCACCCCGTGATGTTTTTCTCACTCCTACTAGTGAATGTAATATAACACACACCCATACAATGCGCACCACCCCGCGATGTTTTTCAGCAAACTATCCTACATTGCCACTGCATGTTCCCTGACCTCCCCATTCTGACCACCCCGCGGGGCTTTTCTCCATCCTACAATGCCAATCACTGCCCATCCTAATTCAGACCCTCCGATTCACACCAGCCCGTGATGTTTTTCTCACTCCTACTATTGAATGTAATGTAACACACACCCATACAATGCGCGCCACCGCGCGATGTTTTTCTCACTCCTACTCGTGAATGTAATGTAACACACACCCATACAATGCGCACCACCCCACGATGATTTTCAGAAACCTATCCTACATTGCCACTGCATGTTCCCTGACCTCCCCATGCTGACCACCCCGCGGTGCTTTTCTCCATCCTACATTGCCACTCACTGCCTATCCTAATTCAGACCCTCTGATTCACACCACCCCGTGATGTTTTTCTCACTCCTAATAGTGAATGTAATGTAACACACACCCATACAATGCGCACCAGCCCATGATGTTTTTCTCACTCCTACTAGTGAATGCAATGTAACACACACCCATACAATGCGCAACACCCCGCGATGTTTTTCAGAAACCTATCCTACATTGCCACTGCATGTTCATTGACCTCCCCATGCTGACGACCCCGCGGTGCTTTTCTTCATCCTACATTGCCACTCACTGCCTATCCTAATGCAGACCCTCCGATTCACACCACCCTGTGATGTTTTTCTCACTCCTACTAGTGAATATAATGTAACACACACCCATACAATGCGCACCACCCCGCGATGTTTTTCAGAAACCTATCCTTCATTGCCACTGCATGTTCCCTGACCTCCCCATGCAGACCACCCCACGGAGCTTTTCTCCATCCTACATTGCCACTCACTGCCTATCGTAATTCAGACCCTCCGATTCACACCACCACGTGATGTTTTTCTCACTCCTAATAGTGAATGTAATGTAACACACACCCATACAATGCGCACCACCCCGTGATGTTTTTCTCACTCCTACTAGTGAATGTAATGTAACACACATCCATAGAATGCGCACCACCCCGCGATGTTTTTCAGAAACCTATCCTACATTGCCACTGCATGTTCATTGACCTCCCCATGCTGACGACGCCGCAGTGCTTTTCTCCATCCTACATTGCCACTCACTGCCTATCCTAATGCAGACCCTCCGATTCACACCACCCCGTGATGTTTTTCTCACTCCTACTAGTGAATATAATGTAACACACAGCCATACAATGCGCACCACCCTGCGACTATTTTCTCACTCCTACTAGTGAATATAATGTAACACACACCCATACAATGCGCACCACCCCGTGATGTTTTTCTCACGCCTACTAGTGAATGCAATATAACACACACTCATACAATGTGCACCACCCCTCGATGCTTTTCTCACTCCTACTAGTGAATGTAATGTAACACACACCCATACAATGCCCACCACCCCGCGATATTTTTCAGAAACCTATCCTACATTGGAACTGCATGTTCCCTGACCTCCCCATGCTGACCACCCCGCGGTGCTTTTCTCCATCCTACATTGCCACTCACTGCCTATCCTAGTTCAGACCCTCCAATTCACACCACCCTGTGATGTTTTTCTTACTCTTACTAGTGAATGTAATGTAACACACACCCATACAATGGGCACCACCCCGTGATGTTTTTCTCACTCCTACTAGTGAATGTAATGTAACACACACCCATACAATGCGCACCACCCCGTGATGTTTTTCTCACTCCTATTAGTGAATGTAATGTAACACACACCCATACAATGCGCACTACCCCGTGATGTTTTTCAGAAACCTATCCTACATTGCCACTGCATGTTCCCTGACCTCCCCATGCTAACCACCCCGCGGTGCTTTTCTCCATCCTACATTGCCACTCACTGCCTATCCTAGTTCAGACCCTCCAATTCACACTACCCCGTGATGTTTTTCTTACTCTTATTAGTGAATGTAATGTAACACACACCCATACAATGCGCACCACCCCGCGATGTTTTTCTCACTCCTACTAGTGAATGTAATGTAACACACACGCATACTATGCGCACCACCCCATGATGTTTTGCTCAATCCTACTAGTGAATATAATGTAACAAACACCCATACAATGCGCACGACCCCGCGATGTTTTTCAGAAACCTATCCTACATTGCCACTGCATGTTCCCTGACCTCCCCATGCTGACCACCCCGCGGTGCTTTTCTCCATCCTACATTGCCACTCACTGCCTATCCTAATTCATACCCTCCGATTCACACCACCCCGTGATGTTTTTCTCACTCCTACTAGTGAATGTAATGTAACACACACCCATACAATGCGCAACACCCCGCGATGTTTTTCAGAAACCTATCCTACATTGCCACTGCATTTTCCCTGACTTCCCCATGCTGACGACCCCGCAGGGCTTTTCTCCATCCTACAATGCCACTCACTGCCTATCCTAATTCAGACCCTCCGATTCACACCACCCCTTGATGTTTTTCTCACTCCTAATAGTGAATGTAATGTAACACACACCCACACAATGCGAACCAACCCGCGATGTTTTTCTCACTCCTACTAGTGAATGTAATGTAACACACATCCATACAATGCGCACCACCCCGCGATGATTTTCAGAAACCTATCCTACATTGCCACTGCATGTTCCCTGACCTCCCCATGCTGACCACCTCGCGGTGCTTTTCTAAATCCTACATTGCCACTCACTGCCTATCCTAATTCAGACACTCCGATTCACACCACCCCGTGATGTTTTTCTCACTCCTAATAGTGAATGTAATGTAACACACACCCATACAATGCGCACCACCCCGTGATGTTTTTCTCACTCCTACTAGTGAATGTAATGTAACACACACCCATACAATGCCCACCACCCGCGATATTTTTCAGAAACCTATCCTACATTGGAACTGCACGTTCCCTGACCTCCCCATGCTGACCACCCCGCGGTGCTTTTCTCCATCCTACATTGCCACTCACTGCCTATCCCAGTTCAGACCCTCCAATTCACACCACCCCGTGATGTTTTTCTTACTCTTACTAGTGAATGTAATGTAACACACACCCATACAATGCGCACCACCCCGCGATGTTTTTCTCACTCCTACTAGTGAATGTAATGTAACACACACGCACACAATGCGCACCACCCCACGATGTTTTGCTCACTCCTAATAGTGAATGTAATGTAACACACACCCATACAATGCGCACCAACCCGCAATGTTTTTCTCACTCGTACTAGTGAATGTAATGTAACACACAGCCATACAATGCGCACCACCCCGCGATGATTTTCAGAAACCTATCCTACATTGCCACTGCATGTTCCCTGACCTCCCCATGCTGACTACCCCGCAGTGCTTTTCTCCATTCTACATTGCCACTCACTGCCTATCCTAATTCAGACCCTCCGATTCACACCACCCCGTGATTTTTTTCTCACTCCTACTAGTGAATATAATGTAACACACACCCATGCAATGCGCACCACCCCGCGATGTTTTTCAGAAACCTATCCTACATTGCCAATGCATGTTCCCTGACCTCCCCATGCAGACCACCCTGCGGAGCTTTTCTCCATCCTACATTGCCACTCACTGCCTATCGTAATTCAGACCCTCCGATTCACACCACCACGTGATGTTTTTCTCACTCCCACTAGTGAATGTAATGTAACACACACCCATACAATGCGCGCCACCGCGAGATGTTTTTCTCACTCCTACTAGTGAATGTAATGTAACACACACCCATAAAATGCGCACCACCCCGCGATGTTTTTCAGAAACCTATCCTACATTGCCACTGCATATTCCCTGACCTCCCCATGCTGACAACCCCGCGGTGCTTTTCTCCATCCTACATTACCACACACTGCGTATCCTAATTCAGACCCTCCAATTCACACCACCCCGTGATGTTTTTCTCACTCCTACTAGTGAATGTAATGTAACACACACCCATACAATGCGCACCACCCCGTGATGTTTTTCTCGAGCCTACTAGTGAATGCAATATAACACACACCCATACAATGTGCACCACCCCTCGATGTTTTTCTCACTCCTACTAGTGAATGTAATGTAACACACACCCATACAATGCCCACCACCCCGCGATATTATTCAGAAACCTATCCTACATTGGAACTGCATGTTCCCTGACCTCCCCATGCTGACCACCCCGCGGGGCTTTTCTCCATCCTACATTGCCACTGACTGCCTATCCTAGTTCAGACCCTCCAATTCACACCACCCTGTGATGTTTTTCTTACTCTTACTAGTGAATGTAATGTAACACACACCCATACAATGCGCACCACCTCGCGATGTTTTTCTCACTCCTACTAGTGAATGTAATGTAACACACACGCATACAATGCGCACCACCCCATGATGTTTTGCTCACTCCTACTAGTGAATATAATGTAACAAACACCCATAAAATGCGCACGACCCCGCGATTTTTTCAGAAACCTATCCTACATTGCCACTGCATGTTCCCTGACCTCCCCATGCTGACCACCCCGCGGTGCTTTTCTCCATCCTACATTGCCACTCACTGCCTATCCTAATTCATACCCTCCGATTCACACCACCCCGTGATGTTTTTCTCACTCCTACTAGTGAATGTGATGTAACACACACCCATACAATGCGCAACACCCCGCGATGTTTTGCAGAAACCTATCCTACATTGCCACTGCATTTTCCCTGACTTCCCCATGCTGACGACCCCGCAGGGCTTTTCTCCATCCTACAATGCCACTCACTGCCTATCCTAATTCAGACCCTCCGATTCACACCACCCCTTGATGTTTTTCTCACTCCTAATAGTGAATGTAATGTAACACACACCCATACAATGTGAACCACCCCGCGATGTTTTTCTCACTCCTACTAGTGAATGTAATGTAACACACACCCATAAAATGCGCACCACCCCGGGATGATTTTCCTGAAACCTATCCTACATTGCCACTGCATGTTCCCTGACCTCCCCATGCTGACCACCACGCGGTGCTTTTCTCCATCCTACATTGCCACTCACTGCCTATCCTAATTCAGACCCTCCGATTCACACCACCCCGTGATGTTTTTCAAACTCCTAATCGTGAATGTAATGTAACACACACCCATACAATGCGCACCACCTCGTGATGTTTTTCTCACTCCTACTAGTGAATGTAATGTAACACACACCCATACAATGCGCACCACCCCGCGATGTTTTTCAGAAACCTATCCTACATTGCCACTGCATGTTCATTGACCTCCCCATGCTGACGACCCCATGGTGCTTTTCTCCATCCTACATTGCCACTCACTGCCTATCCTAATGCAGACCCTCCGATTGACACCACCCCGTGATGTTTTTCTGACTCCTACTAGTGAATATAATATAACACACACCCATACAATGCGCACCACCCCGCGATATTTTTCAGAAACCTATCCTACATTGCCACTGCATGTTCCCTGTCCTCCCCATGCAGACCACCCCGCGGAGCTTTTCTCCATCCTACATTGCCACTCACTGCCTATTGTAATTCAGACCCTCCGATTCACACCACTACGTGATGTTTTTCTCACTCCCACTAGTGAATGTAATGTAACTCACACCGATACATTGCGCACCACCCCGCGATGTTTTTCAGAAACCTATCCTACATTGCCACTGCATGTTCCCTGACCTCCCCATGCTGACCACCCCATGGTGCTTTTCTCCATCCTACATTGCCACTCACTGCCTATCCTAATTGAGACACTCCGATTCACACCACCCCGTGATGTTTTTCTCACACCTACTAGTGAATGTAATGTAACACACAACCATATAATGCGCACCTCCCCGCGACTTTTTTCTCACTCCTACTAGTGAATATAATGTAACAAACACTCATACAATGCGCACCACCCCGCGATGTTTTTCAGAAACCTATCCTACATTGCCACTGCATGTTCCCTGACCTCCCCATGCTGACCACCCCGCGGTGCTTTTCTCCATCCTACATTGCCACTCACTGCCTATCCTAATTCATACCCTCCGATTCACACCACCCCGTGATGTTTTTCTCACTCCTACTAGTAAATGTAATGTAACACACACCCATACAATGCGCAACACCCCGCGATGTTTTTCAGAAACCTATCCTACATTGCCACTGCATTTTCCCTGACTTCCCCATGCTGACGACCCCGCAGGGCTTTTCTCCATCCTACAATGCCACTCACTGCCTATCCTAATTCAGACCCTCCGATTCACACCACCCCTTGATGTTTTTCTCACTCCTAATAGTGAATGTAATGTAACACACACCCACACAATGCGAACCAACCCGCGATGTTTTTCTCACTCCTACTAGTGAATATAATGTAACACACATCCATACAATGCGCACCACCCCGCGATGATTTTCAGAAACCTATCCTACATTGCCACTGCATGTTCCCTGACCTCCCCATGCTGACCACCCCGCGGTGCTTTTCTAAATCCTACATTGCCACTCACTGCCTATCCTAATTCAGACACTCCGATTCACACCACCCCGTGATGTTTTTCTCACTCCTAATAGTGAATGTAATGTAACACACACCCATACAATGCCCACCACCCGCGATATTTTTCAGAAACCTATCCTACATTGGAACTGCACGTTCCCTGACCTCCCCATGCTGACCACCCCGCGGTGCTTTTCTCCATCCTACATTGCCACTCACTGCCTATCCCAGTTCAGACCCTCCAATTCACACTACCCCGTGATGTTTTTCTTACTCTTACTAGTGAATGTAATGTAACACACACCCATACAATGCGCACCACCCCGCGATGTTTTTCTCACTCCTACTAGTGAATGTAATGTAACACACACGCACACAATGCGCACCACCCCACGATGTTTTGCTCACTCCTAATAGTGAATGTAATGTAACACACACCCATACAATGCGCACCAACCCGCAATGTTTTTCTCACTCGTACTAGTGAATGTAATGTAACACACAGCCATACAATGCGCACCACCCCGCGATGATTTTCAGAAACCTATCCTACATTGCCACTGCATGTTCCCTGACCTCCCCATGCTGACTACCCCGCAGTGCTTTTCTCCATCCTACATTGCCACTCACTGCCTATCCTAATGCAGACCCTCCGATTCACACCACCCCGTGATTTTTTTCTCACTCCTACTAGTGAATATAATGTGACACACACCCATGCAATGCGCACCACCCCGCGATGTTTTTCAGAAACCTATCATACATTGCCACTGCATGTTCCCTGACCTCCCCATGCAGACCACCCTGCGGAGCTTTTCTCCATCCTACATTGCCACTCACTGCCTATCGTAATTCAGACCCTCCGATTCACACCACCACGTGATGTTTTTCTCACTCCCACTAGTGAATGTAATGTAACACACACCCATACAATGCGCGCCACCGCGCGATGTTTTTCTCACTCCTACTAGTGAATGTAATGTAACACACACCCATAAAATGCGCACCACCCCGCGATGTTTTTCAGAAACCTATCCTACATTGCCACTGCATATTCCCTGACCTCCCCATGCTGACAACCCCGCGGTGCTTTTCTCCATCCTACATTACCACACACTGCGTATCCTAATTCAGACCCTCCAATTCACACCACCCCGTGATGTTTTTCTCACTCCTACTAGTGAATGTAATGTAACACACACCCATTCAATGCGCACCACCCCGCGATGTTTTTCTCACTCCTACTAGTGAATGTAATGTAACACACACCCATACAATGTGCACCACCCCTCGATGTTTTTCTCACTCCTACTAGTGAATGTAATGTAACACACACCCATACAATGCCCACCACCCCGCGATATTTTTCAGAAACCTATCCTACATTGGAACTGCATGTTCCCTGACCTCCCCATGCTGACCACCCCGCGGGGCTTTTCTCCATCCTACATTGCCACTCACTGCCTATCCTAGTTCAGACCCTCCAATTCACACCACCCCGTGATGTTTTTCTTACTCTTACTAGTGAATGTAATGTAACACACACCCATACAATGCGCACCACCTCGCGATGTTTTTCTCACTCCTACTAGTGAATGTAATGTAACACACACGCATACAATGCGCACCACCCCATGATGTTTTGCTCACTCCTACTAGTGAATATAATGTAACAAACACCCATAAAATGCGCACGACCCCGCGATGTTTTTCAGAAACCTATCCTACATTGCCACTGCATGTTCCCTGACCTCCCCATGCTGACCACCCCGCGGTGCTTTTCTCCATCCTACATTGCCACTCACTGCCTATCCTAATTCATACCCTCCGATTCACACCACCCCGTGATGTTTTTCTCACTCCTACTAGTGAATGTGATGTAACACACACCCATACAATGCGCAACACCCCGCGATGTTTTGCAGAAACCTATCCTACATTGCCACTGCATGTTCCCTGACCTCCCCATGCTGACGACCCCGTGGTGCTTTTCTCCATCCTACATTGCCACTCACTGCCTATCCTAATGCAGACCCTCCGATTGACACCACCCCGTGATGTTTTTCTCACTCCTACTAGTGAATATAATATAACACACACCCATACAATGCGCACCACCCCGCGATATTTTTCAGAAACCTATCCTACATTGCCACTGCATGTTCCCTGTCCTCCCCATGCAGACCACCCCGCGGAGCTTTTCTCCATCCTACGTTGCCACTCACTGCCTATCGTAATTCAGACCCTCCGATTCACACCACTACGTGATGTTTTTCTCACTCCCACTAGTGAATGTAATGTAACTCACACCGATACATTGCGCACCACCCCGCGATGTTTTTCAGGAACCTATCCTACATTGCCACTGCATGTTCCCTGACCTCCCCATGCTGACCACCCCATGGTGCTTTTCTCCATCCTACATTGCTACTCACTGCCTATCCTAATTGAGACACTCCGATTCACACCACCCCGTGATGTTTTTCTCACACCTACTAGTGAATGTAATGTAACACACACCCATATAATGCGCACCTCCCCGCGACTTTTTTCTCATTCCTACTAGTGAATATAATGTAACAAACACTCATACAATGCGCACCACCCCGCGATGTTTTTCAGAAACCTATCCTACATTGCCACTGCATGTTCCCTGACCTCCCCATGCTGACAACCCCGCGGTGCTTTTCTCCATCCTACATTGCCACTCACTGCCTATCCTAATTCAGACCCTCCGATTCACACCACCCCGTGATGTTTTTCTCACTCCTACTAGTGAATGTAATGTAACACACACCCATACAATGCACACCACCCCGCGATGTTTTTCAGAAACCTATCCTACATTGCCACTGCATGTTCCCTGACGTCCCCATGCTGACCACCCCGCGGGGCTTTTCTCCATCCTACAATGCCAATCAATGCCTATCCTAATTCAGACCCTCCGATTCACACCACCCCGTCATGTTTTTCTCACTCCTACTAGTGAATGTAATGTAACACACACCCATACAATGCGCACCACCCCGCGATGTTTCTCTCACTCCTACTAGTGAATATAATGTAACAAACACCCATACAATGCGCACCACCCCGCGATGATTTTCAGAAACCTATCCTACATTGCCACTGCATGTTCTCTGACCTCCCCATGCTGACCAACCCGCGGTGCTTTTCTCCATCCTGCATTGCCACTCACTACCTATCCTAATTCATACCCTCCGATTCACACCACCCCGTGATGTTTTTCTCACTCCTACTAGTGAATGTAATTTAACACACACCCATACAATGCGCACCACCCCGCGATGTTTTTCATCAAACTATCCTACATTGCCACTGCATGTTCCCTGACCTCCCCATGCTGACCACCCCGCGGGGCTTTTCTCCATCCTACAATGCCAATCTCTGCCCATCCTAATTCAGACCCTCCAATTCACACCACCCCGTGATGTTTTTCTCACTCCTACTAGTGAATGTAATGTAACACACACCCATACAATGCGCGCCACCGCGCGATGTTTTTCTCACTCCTACTAGTGAATGTAATGTAACACACACCCATACAATGCGCACCACCCCACGATGATTTTCAGAAACCTATCCTACATTGCCACTGCATGTTCCCTGACCTCCCCATGCTGACCACCCCGCGGTGCTTTTCTCCATCCTACATTGCCACTCACTGCCTATCCTAATTCAGACCCCTGATTCACACCACCCCGTGATGTTTTTCTCACTCCTAATAGTGAATGTAATGTAACACACACCCATACAATGCGCACCAGCCCGTGATGTTTTTCTCACTCCTACTAGTGAATGCAATGTAACACACACCCATACAATGCGCAACACCCCGCGATGTTTTTCAGAAACCTATCCTACATTGCCACTGCATGTTCATTGACCTCCCCATGCTGACGACCCCGCTGTGCTTTTCTTCATCCTACATTGCCACTCACTGCCTATCCTAATGCAGAACCTCCGATTCACACCACCCCGTGATGTTTTTCTCACTCCTACTAGTGAATATAATGTAACACACACCCATACAATGCGCAACACCCCGCGATGTTTTTCGGAAACCTATCCTTCATTGCCACTGCATGTTCCCTGACCTCCCCATGCAGACCACCCCGCGGAGCTTTTCTCCATCCGACATTGCCACTCACTGCCTATCGTAATACAGACCCTCCGATTCACACCACCACGTGATGTTTTTCTCGCTCCCACTAGTGAATGTAATGTAACACACACCCATACAATGCGCACCACCCCGCGATGTTTTTCAGAAACCTATCCTACATTGCCACTGCATGTTCCCTGACCTCCCCATGCTGACCACCCCACGGTGCTCTTCTCCATCCTACATTGCCACTCACTGCCTATCCTAATTGAGACACTCCGATTCACACCACCCCGTGATGTTTTTCTCACTCCTACTAGTGAATGTAATGTAACACACACCCGTACAATGCGCACCACCCCTCGACTTTTTTCTCACTCCTACTAGTGAATATAATGTAACAAACACCCATACAATGCGCACCACCCCGCGATGTTTTTCAGAAACCTATCCTACATTGCCACTGCATGTTCCCTGACCTCCCCATGCTGACCACCCCGCGGTGCTTTTCTCCATCCTACATTGCCACTCACTGCCTATCCTAATTCATACCCTCCGATTCACACCACCCCGTGATGTTTCTCTCACTACTGCTAGTGAATGTAATGTAACACACACCCATACAATGCGCACCACCCGGCGATGTTTTCAGAAAGCTATCCTACATTGCCACGGCATGTTCCCTGACCTCCCCATGCTGACCACCCCGCGGGGCTTTTCTCCATCCTACAATGCCAATCAATGCATATCCTAATTCAGACCCTCCGATTCACACCACCCCGTCATGTTTTTCTCACTCCTACTAGTGAATCTAATGTAACACACTCCCATACAATGCGCACCACCCCGCGATGTTTCTCTCACTCCTACTAGTGAATATAATGTAACAAACACCCATACAATGCGCACCACCCCGCGATGATTTTCAGAAACCTATCCTACATTGCCACTGCATGTTCCCTGACCTCCCCATGCTGTCCAACCCGCAGTGCTTTTCTCCATCCTGCATTGCCACTCACTACCTATCCTAATTTATACCCTCCGATTCACACCACCCCGTGATGTTTTTCTCACTCCTACTAGTGAATGTAATGTAACACACACCCATACAATGCGCACCACCCCGCGATGTTTTTCAGAAAACTATCCTACATTGCCCCTGCATGTTCATTGACCTCCCCATGCTGACCACCCCGCGGTGCTTTTCTCCATCCTACATTGCCACTCACTGCCTATCCTAATTCAGACCCTCTGATTCACACCACCCCGTGATGTTTTTCTCACTCCTAATAGTGAATGTAATGTAACACACACCCATACAATGCGCACCAGCCCATGATGTTTTTCTCACTCCTACTAGTGAATGCAATGTAACACACACCCATACAATGCGCACCACCCCGCGATGTTTTTCAGAAACATATCCTACATTGCCACTGCATGTTCCCTGACCTCCCCATGCTGACCACCCCACGGTGCTTTTCTCCATCCTACATTGCCACTCACTGCCTATCCTAATTGAGACACTCCGATTCACACCACCCCGTGATGTTTCTCTCACTCCTACTGGTGAATGTAATGTAACACACACCCATACAATGCGCACCACCCCGCGACTTTTTTCTCACTCCTACTAGTGAATATAATGTAACAAACACCCATACAATGCGCACCACCCCGCGATGTTTTTCAGAAACCTATCCTACATTGCCACAGCATGTTCCCTGACCTCCCCATGCTGACCACCCCGCGGTGCTTTTCTCCATCCTACATTGCCACTCACTGCCTATCCTAATTCATACCCTCCGATTCACACCACCCCGTGATGTTTTTCTCACTCCTACTAGTGAATGTAATGTAACACACACCCATACAATGCGCGCCACCGCGCGATGTTTTTCTCACTCCTACTAGTGAATGTAATGTAACACACACCCATACAATGGGCACCACCCCACGATGATTTTCAGAAACCTATCCTACATTGCCACTGCATGTTCCCTGACCTCCCCATGCTGACCACTCCGCGGTGCTTTTCTCCATCCTACATTGCCACTCACTGCCTATCCTAATTCAGACCCTCTGATTCACACCACCCCGTGATGTTTTTCTCACTCCTAATAGTGAATGTAATGTAACACACACCCATACAATGCGCACCAGCCCATGATGTTTTTCTCACTCCTACTAGTGAATGCAATGTAACACACACCCATACAATCCGCACCAAGCCGCGATGTTTTTCAGAAACCTATCCTACATTGCCACTGCATGTTCCCTGACCTCCCCATGCAGACGACCCCACGGAGCTTTTCTCCATCCTACATTGCCACTCACTGCCTATCGTAATTCAGACCCTCCGATTCACACCACCACGTGATGTTTTTCTCACTCCCACTAGTTAATGTAATGTACCACACACCCATACAATGCGCACCACCCCGCGATGGTTTTCAGAAACCTATCCTACATTGCCACTGCATGTTCCCTGACTTCCCCATGCTGACCACCCCACGGTGCTCTTCTCCATCCTACATTGCCACTCACTGCCTATCCTAATTGAGACACTCCGATTCACACCACCCCGTGATGTTTTTCTCACTCCTACTGGTGAATGTAATGTAACACACACCCATACAATGCGCACCACCCCGCGACTTTTTTCTCACTTCTACTAGTGAATATAATGTAACAAACACCCATACAATGCGCACCACCCCGCGATGTTTTCCAGAAACCTATCCTACATTGCCACTGCATGTTCCCTGACCTCCCCATGCTGACCACCCCGCGGGGCTTTTCTCCATCCTACATTGCCACTCACTGCCTATTCTAATTCATACCCTCCGATTCACACCACCCCGTGATGTTTTTCTCACTCCTACTAGTGAATGTAATGTAACACACACCCATACAATGCGCACCACCCCGCGATGTTTTTCAGAAAGCTATCCTACATTGCCACGGCATGTTCCCTGACCTCCTCATGCTGACCACCCCGCGGGGCTTTTCTCCATCCTACAATGCAAATCAATGCCTATCCTAATTCAGACCCTCCGATTCACACCACCCCGTCATGTTTTTCTCACTCCTACTAGTGAATATAATGTAACACACACCCATACAATGCGCAACACCCCGCGATGTTTTTCAGAAACCTATCCTACATTGCCACTGCATTTTCCCTGACTTCCCCATGCTGACGACCCCGCAGGGCTTTGCTCCATCCTACAATGCCACTCACTGCCTATCCTAATTCAGACCCTCCGATTCACACCACCCCTTGATGTTTTACTCACTCCTAATAGTGAATGTAATGTAACACACACCCATACAATGCGCACCTCCCAGTGATGTTTTTCTCACTCCTACTAGTGAATGTAATGTAACACACACCCATACAATGCGCAACACCCGGCGATGTTTTTCAGAAACCTATCCTACATTGCCACTGCATGTTCCCTGTCCTCCCCATGCTGACCACCCCGCGGTGCTTTTCTCCATCCTACATTGCCACTCACTGCCTATCCTAATTCATACCCTCCTATTCACACCACCCCGTGATGTTTTTCTCACTCCTACTAGTGAATGTAATGTAACACACACCCATACAATGCACACCACCTCGCGATGTTTTTCAGAAACCTATCCTACATTGCCACTGAATGTTCCCTGACGTCCCCATGCTGACCACCCCGCGGGGCTTTTCTCCATCCTACAATGCCAATCAATGCCTATCCTAATTCAGACCCTCCGATTCACACCACCCCGTCATGTTTTTCTCACTCCTACTAGTGAATGTAATGTAACACACACCCATACAATGCGCACCACCCCACGATGTTTCTCTCACTCCGACTAGTGAATATAATGTAACAAACACCCATACAATGCGCACCACCCCGCGATGATTTTCAGAAACCTATCCTACATTGCCACTGCATGTTCCCTGACCTCCCCATGCTGACCAACCCGCGGTGCTTTTCTCCATCCTGCATTGCCACTCACTGCCTATCCTAATTCATACCCTCCGATTCACACCACCCCGTGATGTTTTTCTCACTCCTACTAGTGAATGTAATGTAACACACACCCATACAATGCGCACCACCCCGCGATGTTTTTCAGCAAACTATCCTACATTGCCACTGCATGTTCCCTGACCTCCCCATGCTGACCACCCCGCGGGGCTTTTCTCCATCCTAGAATGCCAATCACTGCCCATACTAATTCAGACCCTCCGATTCACACCACCCCGTGATGTTTTTCTCACTCCTACTAGTGAATGTAATGTAACACACACCCATACAATGCGCGCCACCGCGCGATGTTTTTCTCACTCCTACTAGTGAATGTAATGTAACACACACCCATACAATGCGCACCACCCCACGATGATTTTCAGAAACCTATCCTACATTGCCACTGCATGTTCCCTGACCTCCCCATGCTGACCACCCCGCGGTGCTTTTCTCCATCCTACATTGCCACTCACTGCCTATCCTAATTCAGATCCTCTGATTCACACCACCCCGTGATGTTTTTCTCACTCCTAATAGTGAATGTAATGTAACACACACCCATACAATGCGCACCAGCCCGTGATGTTTTTCTCACTCCTACTAGTGAATGCAATGTAACACACACCCATACAATGCGCAACACCCCGCGACTTTTTTCTCACTCCTACTAGTGAATATAATGTAACACACACCCATACAATGCGCACCACCCCGCGATGTTTTTCAGAAACCTATCCTACATTGCCACTGCATGTTCCCTGACCTCCCGATGCTGACCACCCCGCGGGGCTTTTCTCCATCCTACATTGCCACTCACTGCCTATCCTAATTCATACCCTCCGATTCACACCACCCCGTGATGTTTTTCTCACTCCTAATAGTGAATGTAATGTAACACACACCCATACAATGCGCACCACCCCGCGATGTTTTTCAGAAACCTATCCTACATTGCCACTGCATGTTCCCTGACCTCCCCATGCTGACCACCCAGCGGGGCTTTTCTCCATCCTACAATGCCAATCACTGCCCATCCTAATTCAGATCCTCCGAATCACACCACCCCGTGATGTTTTTCTCACTCCTACTAGTGAAAGTAATGTAACACACACCCATACAATGCGCGCCACCGCGCGATGTTTTTCTCACTCCTACTAGTGAATGTAATGTAACACACACCCATAAAATGCGCACCACCCCGGGATGTTTTTCAGAAACCTATCCTACATTGCCACTGCATGTTCCCTGACCTCCCCATGCTGACCACCCCACGGTGCTTTTCTCCATCCTACATTGCCACTCACTGCCTATCCTAATTGAGACACTCCGATTCCCACCACCCCGTGAAGTTTTTCTCACTCCTACTAGTGAATGTAATGTAACACACACCCATACAATGCACGCCACCGCGCGATGGTTTTCTCACTCCTACTAGTGAATGTAATGTAACACACACCCATAAAATGCGCACCACCCCGCGATGTTTTTCAGAAACCTATCCTACATTGCCACTGCATGTTCCCTGACCTCCCCATGCTGACAACCCCGCAGTGCTTTTCTCCATCCTACATTACCACTCACTGCGTATCCTAATTCAGACCCTCCAATTCACACCACCCCGTGATGTTTTTCTCACTCCTACTAGTGAATGTAATGTAACACACACCCATACAATGCGCACCACCCCGTGATGTTTTTCTCACGCCTACTAGTGAATGCAATATAACACACACCCATACAATGTGCACCACCCCTCGATGTTTTTCTCACTCCTACTAGTGAATGTAATGTAACACACACCCATACAATGCCCACCACCCCGCGATATTTTTCAGAAACCTATCCTACATTGGAACTGCATGTTCCCTGACCTCCCCATGCTGACCACCCCCGGGTGCTTTTCTCCATCCTATATTACCACTCACTGCGTATCCTAATTCAGACCCTCCAATTCACACCACCCCGTGATGTTTTTCTTACTCTTACTAGTGAATGTAATGTAACACACACCCATACAATGCGCACCACCCCGCGATGTTTTTCTCACTCCTACTAGTGAATGTAATGTAACACACACCCATACAATGCGCACGACACCGCGATGTTTTTCAGAAACCTATCCTACATTGCCACTGCATGTTCCCTGACCTCCCCATGCTGACCACCCCGCGGTGCTTTTCTCCATCCTACATTGCCACTCACTGCCTATCCTAATTCATACCCTCTGATTCACAACACCCCGTGATGTTTTTCTCACTCCTACTAGTGAATGTAATGTAACACACACCCATACAATGTGCAACACCCCGCAATGTTTTTCAGAAACCTATCCTACATTGCCACTGCATTTTCCCTGACTTCCCCATGCTGACGACCCCGCAGGGCTTTTCTCCATCCTACAATGCCACTCACTACGTATCCTAATTCAGACCCTCCGATTCACACCACCCCTTGATGTTTTTCTCACTCCTAATAGTGAATGTAATGGAACACACACTCATACAATGCGAACCACCCCGCGATGTTTCTCTCACTCCTACTAGTGAATATAATGTAACAAACACCCATACAATGCGCACCACCCAGCGATGATTTTCAGAAACTTATCCTACATTGCCACTGCATGTTCCCTGACCTCCCCATGCTGACCACCCCGCGGGGCTTTTCTCCATCCTACAATGCCAATCACTGCCCATCCTAATTCAGATCCTCCGATTCACACAACCCCGTGATGTTTTTCTCACTCCTACTAGTGAATGTAATGTAACACACACCCATAAAATGCGCAACACTCCGGGATGTTTTTCAGAAACCTATCCTACTTTGCCACTGCATGTTCCCTGACCTCCCCATGCAGACCACACTGCGGAGCTTTTCTCCATCCTACATTGCCACTCACTGCCTATCGTAATTCAGACCCTCCGATTCACACCACCACGTGATGTTTTTCTCACTCCCACTAGTGAATGTAATGTAACACACACCCATACAATGCGCACCACCCCGCGATGTTTTTCAGAAACCTATCCTACATTGCCACTGCATGTTCCCTGACCTCCCCATGCGGACAACCCCGCGGTGCTTTTCTCCATCCTACATTACCACTCACTACGTATCCTAATTCAGACCCTCCAATTCACACCACCCCGTGATGTTTTTCTCACTCCTACTAGTGAATGTAATGTAACACACACCCATACAATGCGCACCACCCCGTGATGTTTTTCTCACGCCTACTAGTGAATGCAATATAACACACACCCATACAATGTGCACCACCCCTCGATGTTTTTCTCACTCCTACTAGTGAATGTAATGCAACACACACCCATACAATGCCCACCACCCAGCGATATTTTTCAGAAACCTATCCTACATTGGAACTGCATGTTCCCTGACCTCCCCATGCTGACCAACCCGCGGTGCATTTCTCCATCCTATATTACCACTTACTGCGTATCCTAATTCAGACCCTCCAATTCACACCACCCCGTGATGTTTTTCTTACTCTTACTAGTGAATGTAATGTAACACACACCCATACAATGCGCACCACCCCGCGATGTTTTTCTCACTCCTACTAGTGAATGTAATGTAACACACACGCATACAATGCGCACCACCCCACGATGTTTTGCTCACTCCTACTAGTGAATGTAATGTAACAAACACCCATACAATGCGCACCACCCCGCGATGTTTTTCAGAAACCTATCCTACATTGCCACTGCATGTTCCCTGACCTCCCCATGCTGACCACCCCACGGTGCTTTTCTCCATCCTACATTGCCACTCACTGCCTATCCTAATTCATACCCTCCGATTCACACCACCCCATGATGTTTTTCTCACTCCTACTAGTGAATGTAATGTAACACACACCCATACAATGCGCAACACCCCGCGATGTTTTTCAGAAACCTATCCTACATTGCCACTGCATTTTCCCTGACTTCCCCATGCTGACGACCCCGCAGGGCTTTTCTCCATCCTACAATGCCACTCACTGCCTATCCTAATTCAGACCCTCCGATTCACACCACCCCTTGATGTTTTTCTCACTCCTAATAGTGAATGTAATGTAACACACACTCATACAATGCGAACCACCCTGCGATGTTTTTCTCACTCCTACTAGTGAATGTAATGTAACACACACCCATACAATGCGCACCACCCCGCGATGATTTTCAGAAACGTATCCTACATTGCCACTGCATGTTCCCTGACCTCCCCATGCTGACCACCCCGCGGTGCTTTTCTCCATCCTACATTGCCACTCACTGACTATCCTAATTCAGACCCTCTGATTCACACCACCCCGTGATGTTTTTCTCACTCCTAATAGTGAATGTAATGTAACACACACCCATACAATGCGCACCAGCCCGTGATGTTTTTCTCACTCCTACTAGTGAATGCAATGTAACACACACCCATACAATGCGCAACACCCCGCGATGTTTTTCAGAAACCTATCCTACATTGCCACTGCATGTTCATTGACCTCCCCATGCTGACGACCCCGCGGTGCTTTTCTCCATCCTACATTGCCACTCAGTGCCTATCCTAATGCAGACCCTCCGATTCACACCACCCCGTGATGTTTTTCTCACTCCTACTAGTGAATATAATGTAACACACACCCATACAATGCGCACCACCCTGCGACTATTTTCTCACTCCTACTAGAGAATATAATGTAACACACACCCATCCAATGCGCACCACCCCGTGATGTTTTTCTCACGCCTACTAGTGAATGCAATATAACACACACTCATACAATGTGCACCACCCCTCGATGCTTTTCTCACTCCTACTAGTGAATGTAATGTAACACACACCCATACAATGCCCACCACCCCGCGATATTTTTCAGAAACCTATCCTACATTGGAACTGCATGTTCCCTGACCTCCATATGCTGACCACCCCGCGGTGCTTTTCTCCATCCTACATTGCCACTCACTGCCTATCCTAGTTCAGACCCTCCAATTCACACCACCCCGTGATGTTTTTCTTACTCTTACTAGTGAATGTAATGTAACACACACCCATACAATGGGCACCACCCCGTGATGTTTTTCTCACTCCTACTAGTGAATGTAATGTAACACACACGCATACAATGCGCACCACCCCACGATATTTTGCTCAATCCTACTAGTGAATATAATGTAACAAACACCCATACAATGCGCACGACCCCGCGATGTTTTTCAGAAACCTATCCTACATTGCCACTGCATGTTCCCTGACCTCCCCATGCTGACCACCCCGCGGTGCTTTTCTCCATCCTACATTGCCACTCACTGCCTATCCTAATTCATACCCTCCGATTCACACCACCCCGTGATGTTTTTCTCACTCCTACTAGTGAATGTAATGTAACACACACCCATACAATGCGCAACACCCCGCGATGTTTTTCAGAAACCTATCCTACATTGCCACTGCATTTTCCCTGACTTCCCCATGCTGACGACTCGGCAGGGCTTTTCTCCATCCTACAATGCCACTCACTGCCTATCCCAGTTCAGACCCTCCAATTCACACCACCCCGTGATGTTTTTCTTACTCTTACTAGTGAATGTAATGTAACACACACCCATACAATGCGCACCACCCCGCGATGTTTTTCTCACTCCTACTAGTGAATGTAATGTAACACACACGCACACAATGCGCACCACCCCACGATGTTTTGCTCACTCCTAATAGTGAATGTAATGTAACACACACCCATACAATGCGCACCACCCCGCGATGTTGTTCAGAAACCTATCCTACATTGCCACTGCATGTTCGCTGACCTCCTCATGCTGACCACCCCGCGGTGCCTTTCGCCATCCTACATTGCCACTCACTGCCTATCCTAATTCAGACCCTCCAATTAACACCACCCCGCCATGTTTTTCTCATCCTACTAGTGAATGTAATTTAACACACACCCATACAATGCGCACCACCACGCGATGTTTTTCAGAAACCTATCCTACATTGCCACTGCATGTACCCTGACCTCCCCATGCTGAGCACCCCGCGGTGCTTTTCTCCATCCTACATTGCCACTCACTGCCTATCCTAATTCAGACCCTCCGATTCACACCACCCCGTGTTGTTTTTCTCACTCCTACTAGTGAATGTAATGTAACACACACCAATACAATGCGCACCACTCCGTGATGTTTTTCTCACTCCTACTAGTGAATGTCATGTAACACACACCCATACAATGCGCACCACCCCGTGATGTTTTTCTCACTCCTACAAGTGAATGTAATGTAACACACACCCATACAATGTGCACCACCCCGCGATGTTTTTCAGAAACTTATCCTACATTGCCACTGCATGTTCCCTGACCTCCCCATGCTGACCAGCCCGCGGTGCTTTTCTCCATCCTACATTGCCACTCACTGCCTATCCTAATTCAGACCCTCCAATTCACACCACCCCGTGATGTTTTTCTTACTCTTACTAGTGAATGTAATGTAACACACACCCATACAATGCGCACCACCCCGCGATGTTTTTCTCACTCCTACTAGTGAATGTAATGTAACACACACGCATACAATGCGCACCACCCCACGATGTTTTGCTCACTCCTACTAGTGAATGTAATGTAACAAACACCCATACAATGCGCACCACCCCGCGATGTTTTTCAGAAACCTATCCTACATTGCCACTGCATGTTCCCTGACCTCCCCATGCTGACCACCCCACGGTGCTTTTCTCCATCCTACATTGCCACTCACTGCCTATCCTAATTCATACCCTCCGATTCACACCACCCCATGATGTTTTTCTCACTCCTACTAGTGAATGTAATGTAACACACACCCATACAATGCGCAACACCCCGCGATGTTTTTCAGAAACCTATCCTACATTGCCACTGCATTTTCCCTGACTTCCCCATGCTGACGACCCCGCAGGGCTTTTCTCCATCCTACAATGCCACTCACTGCCTATCCTAATTCAGACCCTCCGATTCACACCACCCCTTGATGTTTTTCTCACTCCTAATAGTGAATGTAATGTAACACACACTCATACAATGCGAACCACCCTGCGATGTTTTTCTCACTCCTACTAGTGAATGTAATGTAACACACACCCATACAATGCGCACCACCCCGCGATGATTTTCAGAAACGTATCCTACATTGCCACTGCATGTTCCCTGACCTCCCCATGCTGACCACCCCGCGGTGCTTTTCTCCATCCTACATTGCCACTCACTGACTATCCTAATTCAGACCCTCTGATTCACACCACCCCGTGATGTTTTTCTCACTCCTAATAGTGAATGTAATGTAACACACACCCATACAATGCGCACCAGCCCGTGATGTTTTTCTCACTCCTACTAGTGAATGCAATGTAACACACACCCATACAATGCGCAACACCCCGCGATGTTTTTCAGAAACCTATCCTACATTGCCACTGCATGTTCATTGACCTCCCCATGCTGACGACCCCGCGGTGCTTTTCTCCATCCTACATTGCCACTCAGTGCCTATCCTAATGCAGACCCTCCGATTCACACCACCCCGTGATGTTTTTCTCACTCCTACTAGTGAATATAATGTAACACACACCCATACAATGCGCACCACCCTGCGACTATTTTCTCACTCCTACTAGAGAATATAATGTAACACACACCCATACAATGCGCACCACCCCGTGATGTTTTTCTCACGCCTACTAGTGAATGCAATATAACACACACTCATACAATGTGCACCACCCCTCGATGCTTTTCTCACTCCTACTAGTGAATGTAATGTAACACACACCCATACAATGCCCACCACCCCGCGATATTTTTCAGAAACCTATCCTACATTGGAACTGCATGTTCCCTGACCTCCATATGCTGACCACCCCGCGGTGCTTTTCTCCATCCTACATTGCCACTCACTGCCTATCCTAGTTCAGACCCTCCAATTCACACCACCCCGTGATGTTTTTCTTACTCTTACTAGTGAATGTAATGTAACACACACCCATACAATGGGCACCACCCCGTGATGTTTTTCTCACTCCTACTAGTGAATGTAATGTAACACACACCCATACAATGCGCACCACCCCGTGATGTTTTTCTCACTCCTATTAGTGAATGTAATGTAACACACACCCAGATAATGCGCACTACCCCGTGATGTTTTTCAGAAACCTATCCTACATTGCCACTGCATGTTCCCTGACCTCCCCATGCTGACCACCCCGCGGTGCTTTTCTCCATCCTACATTGCCACTCACTGCCTATCCTAGTTCAGACCCTCCAATTCACACTACCCCGTGATGTTTTTCTTACTCTTACTAGTGAATGTAATGTAACACACACCCATACAATGCGCACCACCCCGCGATGTTTTTCTCACTCCTAATAGTGAATGTAATGTAACACACACGCATACAATGCGCACCACCCCACGATATTTTGCTCAATCCTACTAGTGAATATAATGTAACAAACACCCATACAATGCGCACGACCCCGCGATGTTTTTCAGAAACCTATCCTACATTGCCACTGCATGTTCCCTGACCTCCCCATGCTGACCACCCCGCGGTGCTTTTCTCCATCCTACATTGCCACTCACTGCCTATCCTAATTCATACCCTCCGATTCACACCACCCCGTGATGTTTTTCTCACTCCTACTAGTGAATGTAATGTAACACACACCCATACAATGCGCAACACCCCGCGATGTTTTTCAGAAACCTATCCTACATTGCCACTGCATTTTCCCTGACTTCCCCATGCTGACGACTCGGCAGGGCTTTTCTCCATCCTACAATGCCACTCACTGCCTATCCCAGTTCAGACCCTCCAATTCACACCACCCCGTGATGTTTTTCTTACTCTTACTAGTGAATGTAATGTAACACACACCCATACAATGCGCACCACCCCGCGATGTTTTTCTCACTCCTACTAGTGAATGTAATGTAACACACACGCACACAATGCGCACCACCCCACGATGTTTTGCTCACTCCTAATAGTGAATGTAATGTAACACACACCCATACAATGCGCACCACCCCGCGATGATTTTCAGAAACCTATCCTACATTACCACTGCATGTTCCCTGACCTCCCCATGCTGACTACCCCGCAGTGCTTTTCTCCATCCTACATTGCCACTCACTGCCTATCCTAATGCAGACCCTCCGATTCACACCACCCCGTGATTTTTTTCTCACTCCTACTAGTGAATATAATGTAACACACACCCATGCAATGCGCACCACCCCGCGATGTTTTTCAGAAACCTATCCTACATTGCCACTGCATGTTCCCTGACCTACCCACGCAGACCACCCTGCGGAGCTTTTCTCAATCCTACATTGCCACTCACTGCCTATCGTAATTCAGACCCTCCGATTCACACCACCACGTGATGTTTTTCTCACTCCCACTAGTGAATGTAATGTAACACACACCCATACAATGCGCGCCACCGCGCGATGTTTTTCTCACTCCTACTAGTGAATGTAATGTAACACACACCCATAAAATGCGCACCACCCCGCGATGTTTTTCAGAAACCTATCCTACATTGCCACTGCATATTCCCTGACCTCCCCATGCTGACAACCCCGCGGTGCTTTTCTCCATCCTACATTACCACACACTGCGTATCCTAATTCAGACCCTCCAATTCACACCACCCCGTGATGTTTTTCTCACTCCTACTAGTGAATGTAATGTAACACACACCCATACAATGCGCACCACCCCGTGATGTTTTTCTCACGCCTACTAGTGAATGCAATATAACACACACCCATACAATGTGCACCACCCCTCGATGTTTTTCTCACTCCTACTAGTGAATGTAATGTAACACACACCCATACAAGGCCCACCACCCCGCGATATTTTTCAGAAACCTATCCTACATTGGAACTGCATGTTCCCTGACCTCCCCATGCTGACAACCCCGCGGTGCTTTTCTCCATCCTACATTGCCACTCACTGCCTATCCTAGTTCAGACCCTCCAATTCACACCACCCCGTGATGTTTTTCTTACTCTTAGTAGTGAATGTAATGTAACACACACCCATACAATGCGCACCACCTCGCGATGTTTTTCTCACTCCTACTAGTGAATGTAATGTAACACACACGCATACAATGCGCACCACCCCATGATGTTTTGCTCACTCCTACTAGTGAATATAATGTAACAAACACCCATAAAATGCGCACGACCCGGCGATGTTTTTCAGAAACCTATCCTACATTGCCACTGCATGTTCCCTGACCTCCCCATGCTGACCACCCCGCGGTGCTTTTCTCCATCCTACATTGCCACTCACTGCCTATCCTAATTCATACCCTCCGATTCACACCACCCCGTGATGTTTTTCTCACTCCTACTAGTGAATGTGATGTAACACACACCCATACAATGCGCAACACCCCGCGATGTTTTGCAGAAACCTGTCCTACATTGCCACTGCATTTTCCCTGACTTCCCCATGCTGACGACCCCGCAGGGCTTTTCTCCATCCTACAATGCCACTCACTGCCTATCCTAATTCAGACCCTCGGATTCACACCACCCCTTGATGTTTTTCTCACTCCTAATAGTGAATGTAATGTAACACACACCCATGCAATGTGAACCACCCCGCGATGTTTTTCTCACTCCTACTAGTGAATGTAATGTAACACACACCCATAAAATGCGCACCACCCCGCGATGATTTTCCGAAACCTATCCTACATTGCCACTGCATGTTCCCTGACCTCCCCATACTGAACACCACGCGGTGCTTTTCTCCATCCTGCATTGCCACTCACTGCCTATCCTAATTCAGACCCTCCGATTCACACCACCCCGTGATGTTTTTCAAACTCCTAATCGTGAATGTAATGTGACACACACCCATACAATGCGCACCACCCCGTGATGTTTTTCTCACTCCTACTAGTGAATGTAATGTAACACACACCCATACAATGCGCACCACCCCGCGATGTTTTTCAGAAACCTATCCTACATTGCCACTGCATGTTCATTGACCTCCCCATGCTGACGACCCCGTGGTTCTTTTCTCCATCCTACATTGCCACTCACTGCCTATCCTAATGCAGACCCTCCGATTGACACCACCCCGTGATGTTTTTCTCACTCCTACTAGTGAATATAATATAACACACACCCATACAATGCGCACCACCCCGCGATATTTTTCAGAAACCTATCCTACATTGCCACTGCATGTTCCCTGTCCTCCCCATGCAGACCACCCCGCGGAGCTTTTCTCCATCCTACATTGCCACTCACTGCCTATCGTAATTCAGACCCTCCGATTCACACCACTACGTGATGTTTTTCTCACTCCCACTAGTGAATGTAATGTAACTCACACCGATACATTGCGCACCACCCCGCGATGTTTTTCAGAAACCTATCCTACATTGCCACTGCATGTTCCCTGACCTCCCCATGCTGACCACCCCATGGTGCTTTTCTCCATCCTACATTGCTACTCACTGCCTATCCTAATTGAGACACTCCGATTCACACCACCCCGTGATGTTTTTCTCACACCTACTAGTGAATGTAATGTAACACACACCCATATAATGCGCACCTCCCCGCGACTTTTTTCTCACTCCTACTAGTGAATATAATGTAACAAACACTCATACAATGCGCACCACCCCACGATGTTTTTCAGAAACCTATCCTACATTGCCACTGCATGTTCCCTGACCTCCCCATGCTGACCACCCCGCGGTGCTTTTCTCCATCCTACATTGCCACTCACTGCCTATCCTAATTCAGACCCTCCGATTCACACCACCCCGTGATGTTTTTCTCACTCCTACTAGTGAATGTAATGTAACACACACCCATACAATGCACACCACCCCGCGATGTTTTTCAGAAACCTATCCTACATTGCCACTGCATGTTCCCTGTCCTCCCCATGCTGACCACCCCGCGGTGCTTTTCTCCATCCTACATTGCCACTCACTGCCTATCCTAATTCAGACCCTCCGATTCACACCACCCCGTGATGTTTTTCTCACTCCTACTAGTGAATGTAATGTAACACACACCCATACAATGCACACCACCCCGCGATGTTTTTCAGAAACCTATCCTACATTGCCACTGCATGTTCCCTGACCTCCCCATGCTGACCACCCCGCGGTGCTTTTCTCCATCCTACAGTGCCACTCACTGCCTATCCTAATTCATACCCTCCGATTCACACCACCCCGTGATGTTTTTCTCACTCCTACTAGTGAATGTGATGTAACACACACCCATACAATGCGCAACACCCCGCGATGTTTTTCAGAAACCTATCCTACATTGGAACTGCATGTTCCCTGACCTCCCCATGCTGACCACCCCGTGGGGCTTTTCTCCATCCTACATTGCCACTCACTGCCTATCCTAATGCAGACCCTCCGATTGACACCACCCCGTGATGTTTTTCTCACTCCTACTAGTGAATATAATATAACACACACCCATACAATGCGCACCACCCCGCGATATTTTTCAGAAACCTATCCTACATTGCCACTGCATGTTCCCTGTCCTCCCCATGCAGACCACCCCGCGGAGCTTTTCTCCATCCTACATTGCCACTCACTGCCTATCGTAATTCAGACCCTCCGATTCACACCACTACGTGATGTTTTTCTCACTCCCACTAGTGAATGTAATGTAACTCACACCGATACATTGCGCACCCCCGCGATGTTTTTCAGAAACCTATCCTACATTGCCACTGCATGTTCCCTGACTTCCCCATGCTGACCACACCGCGGGGCTTTTCTCCATCCTACAATGCCAATCATGTCTATCCTAATTCAGACCCTCCGATTCACACCACCCCGTCATGTTTTTCTCACTCCTACTAGTGAATGTAATGTATCACACACCCATACAATGCGCACCACCCCACGATGTTTTGCTCACTCCTAATAGTGAATGTAATGTAACACACACCCATACAATGCGCACCACCCCGCGATGATTTTCAGAAACCTATCCTACATTACCACTGCATGTTCCCTGACCTCCCCATGCTGACTACCCCGCAGTGCTTTTCTCCATCCTACATTGCCACTCACTGCCTATCCTAATGCAGACCCTCCGATTCACACCACCCCGTGATTTTTTTCTCACTCCTACTAGTGAATATAATGTAACACACACCCATGCAATGCGCACCACCCCGCGATGTTTTTCAGAAACCTATCCTACATTGCCACTGCATGTTCCCTGACCTCCCCACGCAGACCACCCTGCGGAGCTTTTCTCAATCCTACATTGCCACTCACTGCCTATCGTAATTCAGACCCTCCGATTCACACCACCACGTGATGTTTTTCTCACTCCCACTAGTGAATGTAATGTAACACACACCCATACAATGCGCGCCACCGCGCGATGTTTTTCTCACTCCTACTAGTGAATGTAATGTAACACACACCCATAAAATGCGCACCACCCCGCGATGTTTTTCAGAAACCTATCCTACATTGCCACTGCATATTCCCTGACCTCCCCATGCTGACAACCCCGCGGTGCTTTTCTCCATCCTACATTACCACACACTGCGTATCCTAATTCAGACCCTCCAATTCACACCACCCCGTGATGTTTTTCTCACTCCTACTAGTGAATGTAATGTAACACACTCCCATACAATGCGCACCACCCCGTGATGTTTTTCTCACGCCTACTAGTGAATGCAATATAACACACACCCATACAATGTGCACCACCCCTCGATGTTTTTCTCACTCCTACTAGTGAATGTAATGTAACACACACCCATACAAGGCCCACCACCCCGCGATATTTTTCAGAAACCTATCCTACATTGGAACTGCATGTTCCCTGACATCCCCATGCTGACCACCCCGCGGGGCTTTTCTCCATCCTACATTGCCACTCACTGCCTATCCTAGTTCAGACCCTCCAATTCACACCACCCCGTGATGTTTTCTTACTCTTAGTAGTGAATGTAATGTAACACACACCCATACAATGCGCACCACCTCGCGATGTTTTTCTCACTCCTACTAGTGAATGTAATGTAACACACACGCATACAATGCGCACCACCCCATGATGTTTTGCTCACTCCTACTAGTGAATATAATGTAACAAACACCCATAAAATGCGCACGACCCCGCGATGTTTTTCAGAAACCTATCCTACATTGCCACTGCATGTTCCCTGACCTCCCCATGCTGACCACCCCGCGGTGCTTTCTCCATCCTACATTGCCACTCACTGCCTATCCTAATTCATACCCTCCGATTCACACCACCCCGTGATGTTTTTCTCACTCCTACTAGTGAATGTGATGTAACACACACCCATACAATGCGCAACACCCCGCGATGTTTTGCAGAAACCTGTCCTACATTGCCACTGCATTTTCCCTGACTTCCCCATGCTGACGACCCCGCAGGGCTTTTCTCCATCCTACAATGCCACTCACTGCCTATCCTAATTCAGACCCTCGGATTCACACCACCCCTTGATGTTTTTCTCACTCCTAATAGTGAATGTAATGTAACACACACCCATGCAATGTGAACCACCCCGCGATGTTTTTCTCACTCCTACTAGTGAATGTAATGTAACACACACCCATAAAATGCGCACCACCCCGCGATGATTTTCCGAAACCTATCCTACATTGCCACTGCATGTTCCCTGACCTCCCCATACTGAACACCACGCGGTGCTTTTCTCCATCCTGCATTGCCACTCACTGCCTATCCTAATTCAGACCCTCCGATTCACACCACCCCGTGATGTTTTTCAAACTCCTAATCGTGAATGTAATGTGACACACACCCATACAATGCGCACCACCCCGTGATGTTTTTCTCACTCCTACTAGTGAATGTAATGTAACACACACCCATACAATGCGCACCACCCCGCGATGTTTTTCAGAAACCTATCCTACATTGCCACTGCATGTTCATTGACCTCCCCATGCTGACGACCCCGTGGTGCTTTTCTCCATCCTACATTGCCACTCACTGCCTATCCTAATGCAGACCCTCCGATTGACACCACCCCGTGATGTTTTTCTCACTCCTACTAGTGAATATAATATAACACACACCCATACAATGCGCACCACCCCGCGATATTTTTCAGAAACCTATCCTACATTGCCACTGCATGTTCCCTGTCCTCCCCATGCAGACCACCCCGCGGAGCTTTTCTCCATCCTACATTGCCACTCACTGCCTATCGTAATTCAGACCCTCCGATTCACACCACTACGTGATGTTTTTCTCACTCCCACTAGTGAATGTAATGTAACTCACACCGATACATTGCGCACCACCCCGCGATGTTTTTCAGAAACCTATCCTACATTGCCACTGCATGTTCCCTGACCTCCCCATGCTGACCACCCCATGGTGCTTTTCTCCATCCTACATTGCTACTCACTGCCTATCCTAATTGAGACACTCCGATTCACACCACCCCGTGATGTTTTTCTCACACCTACTAGTGAATGTAATGTAACACACACCCATATAATGCGCACCTCCCCGCGACTTTTTTCTCACTCCTACTAGTGAATATAATGTAACAAACACTCATACAATGCGCACCACCCCACGATGTTTTTCAGAAACCTATCCTACATTGCCACTGCATGTTCCCTGACCTCCCCATGCTGACCACCCCGCGGTGCTTTTCTCCATCCTACATTGCCACTCACTGCCTATCCTAATTCAGACCCTCCGATTCACACCACCCCGTGATGTTTTTCTCACTCCTACTAGTGAATGTAATGTAACACACACCCATACAATGCACACCACCCCGCGATGTTTTTCAGAAACCTATCCTACATTGCCACTGCATGTTCCCTGTCCTCCCCATGCTGACCACCCCGCGGTGCTTTTCTCCATCCTACATTGCCACTCACTGCCTATCCTAATTCAGACCCTCCGATTCACACCACCCCGTGATGTTTTTCTCACTCCTACTAGTGAATGTAATGTAACACACACCCATACAATGCACACCACCCCGCGATGTTTTTCAGAAACCTATCCTACATTGCCACTGCATGTTCCCTGACCTCCCCATGCTGACCACCCCGCGGTGCTTTTCTCCATCCTACAGTGCCACTCACTGCCTATCCTAATTCATACCCTCCGATTCACACCACCCCGTGATGTTTTTCTCACTCCTACTAGTGAATGTGATGTAACACACACCCATACAATGCGCAACACCCCGCGATGTTTTTCAGAAACCTATCCTACATTGGAACTGCATGTTCCCTGACCTCCCCATGCTGACCACCCCGTGGGGCTTTTCTCCATCCTACATTGCCACTCACTGCCTATCCTAATGCAGACCCTCCGATTGACACCACCCCGTGATGTTTTTCTCACTCCTACTAGTGAATATAATATAACACACACCCATACAATGCGCACCACCCCGCGATATTTTTCAGAAACCTATCCTACATTGCCACTGCATGTTCCCTGTCCTCCCCATGCAGACCACCCCGCGGAGCTTTTCTCCATCCTACGTTGCCACTCACTGCCTATCGTAATTCAGACCCTCCGATTCACACCACTACGTGATGTTTTTCTCACTCCCACTAGTGAATGTAATGTAACTCACACCGATACATTGCGCACCACCCCGCGATGTTTTTCAGAAACCTATCCTACATTGCCACTGCATGTTCCCTGACCTCCCAATGCTGACCACCCCATGGTGCTTTTCTCCATCCTACATTGCTACTCACTGCCTATCCTAATTGAGACAATCCGATTCACACCACCCCGTGATGTTTTTCTCACACCTACTAGTGAATGTAATGTAACACACACCCATATAATGCGCACCTCCCCGCGACTTTTTTCTCACTCCTACTAGTGAATATAATGTAACGAACACTCATACAATGCGCACCACCCCGCGATGTTTTTCAGAAACCTATCCTACATTGCCACTGCATGTTCCCTGACCTCCCCATGCTGACCACCCCGCGGTGCTTTTCTCCAACCTACATTGCCCCTCACTGCCTATCCTAATTCAGACCCTCCGATTCACACCACCCCGTGATGTTTTTCTCACTCCTACTAGTGAATGTAATGTAACACACACCCATACAATGCACACCACCCCGCGATGTTTTTCAGAAACCTATCCTACATTGCCACTGCATGTTCCCTGACGTCCCCATGCTGACCACACCGCGGGGCTTTTCTCCATCCTACAATGCCAATCAATGTCTATCCTAATTCAGACCCTCCGATTCACACCACCCCGTCATGTTTTTCTCACTCCTACTAGTGAATGTAATGTATCACACACCCATACAATGCGCACCACCCCGCGATGTTTCTCTCACTCCTACTAGTGAATATAATGTAACAAACACCCATACAATGCGCACCACCCCGCGATGATTTTCAGAAACCTATCCTACATTGCCACTGCATGTTCCCTGACCTCCCCATGCTGACCAACCCGCGGTGCTTTTCTCCATCCTGCATTGCCACTCACTACCTATCCTAATTCATACCCTCCGATTCACACCACCCCGTGATGTTTTTCTCACTCCTACTAGTGAATGTAATGTAACACACACCCATACAATGCGCACCACCCCGCGATGTTTTTCAGCAAACTATCCTACATTGCCACTGCATGTTCCCTGACCTCCCCATGCTGACCACCCCGCGGGGCTTTTCTCCATCCTACAATGCCAATCACTGCCCATCCTAATTCAGACCCTCCGATTCACACCACCCCGTGATGTTTTTCTCACTCCTACTAGTGAATGTAATGTAACACACACCCATACAATGCGCGCCACCGCGCGATGTTTTTCTCACTCCTACTAGTGAATGTAATGTAACACACACCCATACAATGCGCACCACCCCACGATGATTTTCAGAAACCTATCCTACATTGCCACTGCATGTTCCCTGACCTCCCCATGCTGACCACCCCGCGGTGCTTTTCTCCATCCTACATTGCCACTCACTGCCTATCCTAATTCAGACCCTCTGATTCACACCACCCCGTGATGTTTTTCTCACTCCTAATAGTGAATGTAATGTAACACACACCCATACACAGCGCACCAGCCCGTGATGTTTTTCTCACTCCTACTAGTGAATGCAATGTAACACACACCCATACAATGCGCAACACCCCGCGATGTTTTTCAGAAACCTATCCTACATTGCCACTGCATGTTCATTGACCTCCCCATGCTGACGACCCCGCGGTTCTTTTCTTCATTCTACATTGCCACTCACTGCCTATTCTAATGCAGAACCTCCGATTCACACCACCCCGTGATGTTTTTCTCACTCCTACTAGTGAATATAATGTAACACACACCCATACAATGCGCAACACCCCGCGATGTTTTTCGGAAACCTATCCTTCATTGCCACTGCATGTTCCCTGACCTCCCCATGCAGACCACCCCGCGGAGCTTTTCTCCATCCTACATTGCCACTCACTGCCTATCGTAATTCAGACACTCCGATTCACACCACCCCGTGATGTTTTTCTCACTCCTACTAGTGAATGTAATGTAACACACACCCATACAATGCGCACCACCCCTCGACTTTTTTCTCACTCCTACTAGTGAATATAATGTAACAAACACCCATACAATGCGCACCACCCCGCGATGTTTTTCAGAAACATATCCTACATTGCCACTGCATGTTCCCTGACCTCCCCATGCTGACCACCCCGCGGGGCTTTTCTCCATCCTACATTGCCACTCACTGCCTATCCTAATTCATACCCTCCGATTCACACCACCCCGTGATGTTTCTCTCACTCCTGCTAGTGAATGTAATGTAACACACACCCATACCATGCGCACCACCCGGCGATGTTTTTCAGAAAGCTATCCAACATTGCCACGGCATGTTCCCTGACCTCCCCATGCTGACCACCCCGCGGGGCTTTTCTCCATCCTACAATGCCAATCAATGCCTATCCTAATTCAGACCCTCCGATTCACACCACCCCGTCATGTTTTTCTCACTCCTACTAGTGAATGTAATGTAACACACTCCCATACAATGCGCACCACCCCGCGATGTTTCTCTCACTCCTACTAGTGAATATAATGTAACAAACACCCATACAATGCGCACCAACCCGCGATGATTTTCAGAAACCTATCCTACATTGCCAGTGCATGTTCCCTGACCTCCCCATGCTGACCAACCCGCGGTGCTTTTCTCCATCCTGCATTGCCACTCACTACCTATCCTAATTCATACCCTCCGATTCACACCACCCCGTGATGTTTTTCTCACTCCTACTAGTGAATGTAATGTAACACACACCCATACAATGCGCACCACCCCGCGATGTTTTTCAGAAAACTATCCTACATTGCCACTGCATGTTCCCTGACCTCCCCATGCTGACCACCCCGCGGTGCTTTTCTCCATCCTACATTGCCACTCACTGCCTATCCTAATTCAGACCCTCTGATTCACACCACCCCGTGATGTTTTTCTCACTCCTAATAGTGAATGTAATGTAACACACACCCATACAATGCGCACCAGCCCATGATGTTTTTCTCACTCCTACTAGTGAATGCAGTGTAACACACACCCATACAATGCGCAACACCCCGCGATGTTTTTCAGAAACCTATCCTACATTGCCACTGCATGTTCATTGACCTCCCCATGCTGACGACCCCGCGGTGCTTTTCTTCATCCTACATTGCCAATCACTGCCTATCGTAATTCAGACCCTCCGATTCACACCACCACGTGATGTTTTTCTCACTCCCACTAGTGAATGTAATGTAACACACACCCATACAATGCGCACCACCCCGCGATGTTTTTCAGAAACATATCCTACATTGCCACTGCATGTTCCCTGACCTCCCCATGCTGACCACCCCACGGTGCTCTTCTCCATCCTACATTGCCACTCACTGCCTATCCTAATTGAGACACTCCGATTCACACCACCCAGTGATGTTTCTCTCACTCCTACTGGTGAATGTAATGTAACACACACCCATACAATGCGCACCATCCCGCGACTTTTTTCTCACTCATACTAGTGAATATAATGTAACAAACACCCATACAATGCGCACCACCCCGCGATGTTTTTCAGAAACCTATCCTACATTGCCACTGCATGTTCCCTGACCTCCCCATGCTGACCACCCCGCGGTGCTTTTCTCCATCCTACATTGCCACTCACTGCCTATCCTAATTCATACCCTCCGATTCACACCACCCCGTGATGTTTTTCTCACTCCTACTAGTGAATGTAATGTAACACACACCCATACAATGCCCACAACCCGCGATATTTTTCAGAACCCTATCCTACATTGGAACTGCACGTTCCCTGACCCCCCCATGCTGACCACCCCGCCGTGCTTTTCTCCATCCTACATGCCACTCACTGCCTATCCCAGTTCAGACACTCCAATTCACACCACCCCGTGATGTTTTTCTTACTCTTACTAGTGAATGTAATGTAACACACACCCATACAATGCGCACCACCCCGCGATGTTTTTCTCACTCCTACTAGTGAATGTAATGTAACACACACGCACACAATGCGCACCACCCCACGATGTTTTGCTCACTCCTAATAGTGAATGTAATGTAACACACACCCATACAATGCGCACCACCCCGCGATGATTTTCAGAAACCTATCCTACATTGCCACTGCATGTTCCCTGACCTCCCCATGCTGACTACCCCGCAGTGCTTTTCTCCATCCTACATTGCCACTCACTGCCTATCCTAATGCAGACCCTCCGATTCACACCACCCCGTGATTTTTTTCTCACTCCTACTAGTGAATATAATGTAACACACACCCATGCAATGCGCACCACCCCGCGATGTTTTTCAGAAACCTATCCTACATTGCCACTGCATGTTCCCTGACCTCCCCACGCAGACCACCCTGCGGAGCTTTTCTCAATCCTACATTGCCACTCACTGCCTATCGTAATTCAGACCCTCCGATTCACACCACCACGTGATGTTTTTCTCACTCCCACTAGTGAATGTAATGTAACACACACCCATACAATGCGCGCCACCGCGCGATGTTTTTCTCACTCCTACTAGTGAATGTAATGTAACACACACCCATAAAATGCGCACCACCCCGCGATGTTTTTCAGAAACCTATCCTACATTGCCACTGCATATTCCCTGACCTCCCCATGCTGACAACCCCGCGGTGCTTTTCTCCATCCTACATTACCACACACTGCGTATCCTAATTCAGACCCTCCAATTCACACCACCCCGTGATGTTTTTCTCACTCCTACTAGTGAATGTAATGTAACACACACCCATACAATGCGCACCACCCCGTGATGTTTTTCTCACGCCTACTAGTGAATGCAATATAACACACACCCATACAATGTGCACCACCCCTCGATGTTTTTCTCACTCCTACTAGGGAATGTAATGTAACACACACCCATACAAGGCCCACCACCCCGCGATATTTTTCAGAAACCTATCCTACATTGGAACTGCATGTTCCCTGACCTCCCCATGCTGACCACCCCGCGGGGCTTTTCTCCATCCTACATTGCCACTCACTGCCTATCCTAGTTCAGACCCTCCAATTCACACCACCCCGTGATGTTTTTCTTACTCTTAGTAGTGAATGTAATGTAACAGACACCCATACAATGCGCACCACCTCGCGATGTTTTTCTCACTCCTACTAGTGAATGTAATGTAACACACACGCATACAATGCGCACCACCCCATGATGTTTTGCTCACTCCTACTAGTGAATATAATGTAACAAACACCCATAAAATGCGCACGACCCCGCGATGTTTTTCAGAAACCTATCCTACATTGCCACTGCATGTTCCCTGACCTCCCCATGCTGACCACCCCGCGGTGCTTTTCTCCATCCTACATTGCCACTCACTGCCTATCCTAATTCATACCCTCCGATTCACACCACCCCGTGATGTTTTTCTCACTCCTACTAGTGAATGTGATGTAACACACACCCATACAATGCGCAACACCCCGCGATGTTTTGCAGAAACCTGTCCTACATTGCCACTGCATTTTCCCTGACTTCCCCATGCTGACGACCCCGCAGGGCTTTTCTCCATCCTACAATGCCACTCACTGCCTATCCTAATTCAGACCCTCGGATTCACACCACCCCTTGATGTTTTTCTCACTCCTAATAGTGAATGTAATGTAACACACACCCATGCAATGTGAACCACCCCGCGATGTTTTTCTCACTCCTACTAGTGAATGTAATGTAACACACACCCATAAAATGCGCACCACCCCGCGATGATTTTCCGAAACCTATCCTACATTGCCACTGCATGTTCCCTGACCTCCCCATACTGAACACCACGCGGTGCTTTTCTCCATCCTGCATTGCCACTCACTGCCTATCCTAATTCAGACCCTCCGATTCACACCACCCCGTGATGTTTTTCAAACTCCTAATCGTGAATGTAATGTGACACACACCCATACAATGCGCACCACCCCGTGATGTTTTTCTCACTCCTACTAGTGAATGTAATGTAACACACACCCATACAATGCGCACCACCCCGCGATGTTTTTCAGAAACCTATCCTACATTGCCACTGCATGTTCATTGACCTCCCCATGCTGACGACCCCGTGGTGTTTTTCTCCATCCTACATTGCCACTCACTGCCTATCCTAATGCAGACCCTCCGATTGACACCACCCCGTGATGTTTTTCTCACTCCTACTAGTGAATATAATATAACACACACCCATACAATGCGCACCACCCCGCGATATTTTTCAGAAACCTATCCTACATTGCCACTGCATGTTCCCTGTCCTCCCCATGCAGACCACCCCGCGGAGCTTTTCTCCATTCTACATTGCCACTCACTGCCTATCGTAATTCAGACCCTCCGATTCACACCACTACGTGATGTTTTTCTCACTCCCACTAGTGAATGTAATGTAACTCACACCGATACATTGCGCACCACCCCGCGATGTTTTTCAGAAACCTATCCTACATTGCCACTGCATGTTCCCTGACCTCCCCATGCTGACCACCCCATGGTGCTTTTCTCCATCCTACATTGCTACTCACTGCCTATCCTAATTGAGACACTCCGATTCACACCACCCCGTGATGTTTTTCTCACACCTACTAGTGAATGTAATGTAACACACACCCATATAATGCGCACCTCCCCGCGACTTTTTTCTCACTCCTACTAGTGAATATAATGTAACAAACACTCATACAATGCGCACCACCCCACGATGTTTTTCAGAAACCTATCCTACATTGCCACTGCATGTTCCCTGACCTCCCCATGCTGACCACCCCGCGGTGCTTTTCTCCATCCTACATTGCCACTCACTGCCTATCCTAATTCAGACCCTCCGATTCACACCACCCCGTGATGTTTTTCTCACTCCTACTAGTGAATGTAATGTAACACACACCCATACAATGCACACCACCCCGCGATGTTTTTCAGAAACCTATCCTACATTGCCACTGCATGTTCCCTGTCCTCCCCATGCTGACCACCCCGCGGTGCTTTTCTCCATCCTACATTGCCACTCACTGCCTATCCTAATTCAGACCCTCCGATTCACACCACCCCGTGATGTTTTTCTCACTCCTACTAGTGAATGTAATGTAACACACACCCATACAATGCACACCACCCCGCGATGTTTTTCAGAAACCTATCCTACATTGCCACTGCATGTTCCCTGACGTCCCCATGCTGACCACCCCGCGGGGCTTTTCTCCATCCTACAATGCCAATCAATGCCTATTCTAATTCAGACCCTCCGATTCACACCACCCCGTCATGTTTTTCTCACTCCTACTAGTGAATGTAATGTAACACACACCCATACAATGCGCACCACCCCGCGAAGTTTCTCTCACTCCTACTAGTGAATATAATGTAACAAACAACCATACAATGCGCACCACCCCGCGATGATTTTCAGAAACCTATCCTACATTGCCACTGCATGTTCCCTGACCTCCCCATGCTGACCAACCCGCGGTGCTTTTCTCCATCCTGCATTGCCACTCACTACCTATCCTAATTCATACCCTCCGATTCACAAAACCCCGTGATGTTTTTCTCACTCCTACTAGTGAATGTAATGTAACACACACCCATACAATTCGCACCACCCCGCGAAGTTTTTCAGCAAACTATCCTACATTGCCACTGCATGTTCCCTGACCTCCCCATGCTGACCACCCCGCGGGGCTTTTCTCCATCCTACAATGCCAATCACTGCCCATCCTAATTCAGACCCTCCGATTCACACCACCCCGTGATGTTTTTCTCACTCCTACTAGTGAATGTAATGTAACACACACCCATACAATGCCCACCACCCGCGATATTTTTCAGAAACCTATCCTACATTGGAACTGCACGTTCCCTGACCTCCCCATGCTGACCACCCCGCGGTGCTTTTCTCCATCCTACATTGCCACTCACTGCCTATCCCAGTTCAGACCCTCCAATTCACACCACCCCGTGATGTTTTTCTTACTCTTACTAGTGAATGTAATGTAACACACACCCATACAATGCGCACCACCCCGCGATGTTTTTCTCACTCCTACTAGTGAATGTAATGTAACACACACGCACACAATGCGCACCACCCCACGATGTTTTGCTCACTCCTAATAGTGAATGTAATGTAACACACACCCATACAATGCGCACCAACCCGCAATGTTTTTCTCACTCGTACTAGTGAATGTAATGTAACACACAGCCATACAATGCGCACCACCCCGCGATGATTTTCAGAAACCTATCCTACATTGCCACTGCATGTTCCCTGACCTCCCCATGCTGACTACCCCGCAGTGCTTTTCTCCATCCTACATTGCCACTCACTGCCTATCCTAATGCAGACCCTCCGATTCACACCACCCCGTGATTTTTTTCTCACTCCTACTAGTGAATATAATGTAACACACACCCATGCAATGCCCACCACCCCGCGATGATTTTCAGAAACCTATCCTACATTGGAACTGCATGTTCCCTGACCTTCCCATGCAGACCACCCTGCGGAGCTTTTCTCCATCCTACATTGCCACTCACTGCCTATCGTAATTCAGACCCTCCGATTCACACCACCACGTGATGTTTTTCTCACTCCCACTAGTGAATGTAATGTAACACACACCCATACAATGCGCGCCACCGCGCGATGTTTTTCTCACTCCTACTAGTGAATGTAATGTAACACACACCCATAAAATGCGCTCCACCCCGCGATGTTTTTCAGAAACCTATCCTACATTGCCACTGCATATTCCCTGACCTCCCCATGCTGACAACCCCGCAGTGCTTTTCTCCATCCTACATTACCACACACTGCGTATCCTAATTCAGACCCTCCAATTCACACCACCCCGTGATGTTTTTCTCACTCCTACTAGTGAATGTAATGTAACACACACCCATACAATGCGCACCACCCCGTGATGTTTTTCTCACGCCTACTAGTGAATGCAATATAACACACACCCATACAATGTGCACCACCCCTCGATGTTTTTCTCCTACTAGTGAATGTAATGTAACACACACCCATATTCCTACAGAAACCTATCCTACATTGCCACTCACTGCCTATCCTAATTCATACCCTCCGATTCACACCACCCCGTGATGTTTTTCTCACTCCTACTAGTGAATGTGATGTAACACACACCCATACAATGCGCAACACCCCGCGATGTTTTGCAGAAACCTATCCTACATTGCCACTGCATTTTCCCTGACTTCCCCATGCTGAGACCCCGCAGGGCTTTTCTCCATCCTACAATGCCACTCACTGCCTATCCTAATTCAGACCCTCCGATTCACACCACCCCTTGATGTTTTTCTCACTCCTAATAGTGAATGTAATGTAACACACACCCATACAATGTGAACCACCCCGCGATGTTTTTCTCACTCCTACTAGTGAATGTAATGTAACACACACCCATAAAATGCGCACCACCCCGCGATGATTTTCCGAAACCTATCCTACATTGCCACTGCATGTTCCCTGACCTCCCCATGCTGACCACCCCGCGGTGCTTTTCTCCATCCTACATTGCCACTCACTGCCTATCCTAATTCAGACCCTCCGATTCACACCACCCCGTGATGTTTTTCAAACTCCTAATAGTGAATGTAATGTAACACACACCCATACAATGCGCACCACCCCGTGATGTTTTTCTCACTCCTACTAGTGAATGTAATGTAACACACACGCACACAATGCGCACCACCCCACGATGTTTTGCTCACTCCTAATAGTGAATGTAATGTAACACACACCCATACAATGCGCACCAACCCGCAATGTTTTTCTCACTCGTACTAGTGAATGTAATGTAACACACAGCCATACAATGCGCACCACCCCGCGATGATTTTCAGAAACCTATCCTACATTGCCACTGCATGTTCCCTGACCTCCCCATGCTGACTACCCCGCAGTGCTTTTCTCCATCCTACATTGCCACTCACTGCCTATCCTAATGCAGACCCTCCGATTCACACCACCCCGTGATTTTTTTCTCACTCCTACTAGTGAATATAATGTAACACACACCCATGCAATGCGCACCACCCCGCGATGTTTTTCAGAAACCTATCCTACATTGCCACTGCATGTTCCCTGACCTCCCCATGCAGACCACCCTGCGGAGCTTTTCTCCATCCTACATTGCCACTCACTGCCTATCGTAATTCAGACCCTCCGATTCACACCACCACGTGATGTTTTTCTCACTCCCACTAGTGAATGTAATGTAACACACACCCATACAATGCGCGCCACCGCGCGATGTTTTTCTCACTCCTACTAGTGAATGTAATGTAACACACACCCATAAAATGCGCACCACCCCGCGATGTTTTTCAGAAACCTATCCTACTTTGCCACTGCATATTCCCTGACCTCCCCATGCTGACAACCCCGCGGTGCTTTTCTCCATCCTACATTACCACACACTGGGTATCCTAATTCAGACCCTCCAATTCACACCACCCCGTGATGTTTTTCTCACTCCTACTAGTGAATGTAATGTAACACACACCCATACAATGCGCACCACCCCGTGATGTTTTTCTCACGCCTACTAGTGAATGCAATATAACACACACCCATACAATGTGCACCACCCCTCGATGTTTTTCTCACTCCTACTAGTGAATGTAATGTAACACACACCCATACAATGCCCACCACCCCGCGATATTTTTCAGAAACCTATCCTACATTGGAACTGCATGTTCCCTGACCTCCCCATGCTGACCACCCCGTGGGGCTTTTCTCCATCCTACATTGCCACTCACTGCCTATCCTAGTTCAGACCCTCCAATTCACACCACCCCGTGATGTTTTTCTTACTCTTACTAGTGAATGTAATGTAACACACACCCATACAATGCGCACCACCTCGCGATGTTTTTCTCACTCCTACTAGTGAATGTAATGTAACACACACGCATACAATGCGCACCACCCCATGATGTTTTGCTCACTCCTACTAGTGAATATAATGTAACAAACACCCATAAAATGCGCACGACCCCGCGATGTTTTTCAGAAACCTATCCTACATTGCCACTGCATGTTCCCTGACCTCCCCATGCTGACCACCCCGCGGTGCTTTTCTCCATCCTACATTGCCACTCACTGCCTATCCTAATTCATACCCTCCGATTCACACCACCCCGTGATGTTTTTCTCACTCCTACTAGTGAATGTGATGTAACACACACCCATACAATGCGCAACACCCCGCGATGTTTTTCAGAAACCTATCCTACATTGGAACTGCATGTTCCCTGACCTCCCCATGCTGACCACCCCGTGGGGCTTTTCTCCATCCTACATTGCCACTCACTGCCTATCCTAATGCAGACCCTCCGATTGACACCACCCCGTGATGTTTTTCTCACTCCTACTAGTGAATATAATATAACACACACCCATACAATGCGCACCACCCCGCGATATTTTTCAGAAACCTATCCTACATTGCCACTGCATGTTCCCTGTCCTCCCCATGCAGACCACCCCGCGGAGCTTTTCTCCATCCTACATTGCCACTCACTGCCTATCGTAATTCAGACCCTCCGATTCACACCACTACGTGATGTTTTTCTCACTCCCACTAGTGAATGTAATGTAACTCACACCGATACATTGCGCACCACCCCGCGATGTTTTTCAGAAACCTATCCTACATTGCCACTGCATGTTCCCTGACCTCCCCATGCTGACCACCCCATGGTGCTTTTCTCCATCCTACATTGCTACTCACTGCCTATCCTAATTGAGACAATCCGATTCACACCACCCCGTGATGTTTTTCTCACACCTACTAGTGAATGTAATGTAACACACACCCATATAATGCGCACCTCCCCGCGACTTTTTTCTCACTCCTACTAGTGAATATAATGTAACGAACACTCATACAATGCGCACCACCCCGCGATGTTTTTCAGAAACCTATCCTACATTGCCACTGCATGTTCCCTGACCTCCCCATGCTGACCACCCCGCGGTGCTTTTCTCCAACCTACATTGCCCCTCACTGCCTATCCTAATTCAGACCCTCCGATTCACACCACCCCGTGATGTTTTTCTCACTCCTACTAGTGAATGTAATGTAACACACACCCATACAATGCACACCACCCCGCGATGTTTTTCAGAAACCTATCCTACATTGCCACTGCATGTTCCCTGACGTCCCCATGCTGACCACACCGCGGGGCTTATCTCCATCCTACAATGCCAATCAATGTCTATCCTAATTCAGACCCTCCGATTCACACCACCCCGTCATGTTTTTCTCACTCCTACTAGTGAATGTAATGTATCACACACCCATACAATGCGCACCACCCCGCGATGTTTCTCTCACTCCTACTAGTGAATATAATGTAACAAACACCCATACAATGCGCACCACCCCGCGATGATTTTCAGAAACCTATCCTACATTGCCACTGCATGTTCCCTGACCTCCCCATGCTGACCAACCCGCGGTGCTTTTCTCCATCCTGCATTGCCACTCACTACCTATCCTAATTCATACCCTCCGATTCACACCACCCCGTGATGTTTTTCTCACTCCTACTAGTGAATGTAATGTAACACACACCCATACAATGCGCACCACCCCGCGATGTTTTTCAGCAAACTATCCTACATTGCCACTGCATGTTCCCTGACCTCCCCATGCTGACCACCCCGCGGGGCTTTTCTCCATCCTACAATGCCAATCACTGCCCATCCTAATTCAGACCCTCCGATTCACACCACCCCGTGATGTTTTTCTCACTCCTACTATTGAATGTAATGTAACACACACCCATACAATGCGCGCCACCGCGCGATGTTTTTCTCACTCCTACTAGTGAATGTAATGTAACACACACCCATACAATGCGCACCACCCCACGATGATTTTCAGAAACCTATCCTACATTGCCACTGCATGTTCCCTGACCTCCCCATGCTGACCACCCCGCGGTGCTTTTCTCCATCCTACATTGCCACTCACTGCCTATCCTAATTCAGACCCTCTGATTCACACCACCCCGTGATGTTTTTCTCACTCCTAATAGTGAATGTAATGTAACACACACCCATACACAGCGCACCAGCCCGTGATGTTTTTCTCACTCCTACTAGTGAATGCAATGTAACACACACCCATACAATGCGCAACACCCCGCGATGTTTTTCAGAAACCTATCCTACATTGCCACTGCATGTTCATTGACCTCCCCATGCTGACGACCCCGCGGTTCTTTTCTTCATTCTACATTGCCACTCACTGCCTATTCTAATGCAGAACCTCCGATTCACACCACCCCGTGATGTTTTTCTCACTCCTACTAGTGAATATAATGTAACACACACCCATACAATGCGCAACACCCCGCGATGTTTTTCGGAAACCTATCCTTCATTGCCACTGCATGTTCCCTGACCTCCCCATGCAGACCACCCCGCGGAGCTTTTCTCCATCCTACATTGCCACTCACTGCCTATCGTAATTCAGACACTCCGATTCACACCACCCCGTGATGTTTTTCTCACTCCTACTAGTGAATGTAATGTAACACACACCCATACAATGCGCACCACCCCTCGACTTTTTTCTCACTCCTACTAGTGAATATAATGTAACAAACACCCATACAATGCGCACCACCCCGCGATGTTTTTCAGAAACATATCCTACATTGCCACTGCATGTTCCCTGACCTCCCCATGCTGACCACCCCATGGTGCTTTTCTCCATCCTACATTGCTACTCACTGCCTATCCTAATTGAGACAATCCGATTCACACCACCCCGTGATGTTTTTCTCACACCTACTAGTGAATGTAATGTAACACACACCCATATAATGCGCACCTCCCCGCGACTTTTTTCTCACTCCTACTAGTGAATATAATGTAACGAACACTCATACAATGCGCACCACCCCGCGATGTTTTTCAGAAACCTATCCTACATTGCCACTGCATGTTCCCTGACCTCCCCATGCTGACCACCCCGCGGTGCTTTTCTCCAACCTACATTGCCCCTCACTGCCTATCCTAATTCAGACCCTCCGATTCACACCACCCCGTGATGTTTTTCTCACTCCTACTAGTGAATGTAATGTAACACACACCCATACAATGCACACCACCCCGCGATGTTTTTCAGAAACCTATCCTACATTGCCACTGCATGTTCCCTGACGTCCCCATGCTGACCACACCGCGGGGCTTATCTCCATCCTACAATGCCAATCAATGTCTATCCTAATTCAGACCCTCCGATTCACACCACCCCGTCATGTTTTTCTCACTCCTACTAGTGAATGTAATGTATCACACACCCATACAATGCGCACCACCCCGCGATGTTTCTCTCACTCCTACTAGTGAATATAATGTAACAAACACCCATACAATGCGCACCACCCCGCGATGATTTTCAGAAACCTATCCTACATTGCCACTGCATGTTCCCTGACCTCCCCATGCTGACCAACCCGCGGTGCTTTTCTCCATCCTGCATTGCCACTCACTACCTATCCTAATTCATACCCTCCGATTCACACCACCCCGTGATGTTTTTCTCACTCCTACTAGTGAATGTAATGTAACACACACCCATACAATGCGCACCACCCCGCGATGTTTTTCAGCAAACTATCCTACATTGCCACTGCATGTTCCCTGACCTCCCCATGCTGACCACCCCGCGGGGCTTTTCTCCATCCTACAATGCCAATCACTGCCCATCCTAATTCAGACCCTCCGATTCACACCACCCCGTGATGTTTTTCTCACTCCTACTATTGAATGTAATGTAACACACACCCATACAATGCGCGCCACCGCGCGATGTTTTTCTCACTCCTACTAGTGAATGTAATGTAACACACACCCATACAATGCGCACCACCCCACGATGATTTTCAGAAACCTATCCTACATTGCCACTGCATGTTCCCTGACCTCCCCATGCTGACCACCCCGCGGTGCTTTTCTCCATCCTACATTGCCACTCACTGCCTATCCTAATTCAGACCCTCTGATTCACACCACCCCGTGATGTTTTTCTCACTCCTAATAGTGAATGTAATGTAACACACACCCATACACAGCGCACCAGCCCGTGATGTTTTTCTCACTCCTACTAGTGAATGCAATGTAACACACACCCATACAATGCGCAACACCCCGCGATGTTTTTCAGAAACCTATCCTACATTGCCACTGCATGTTCATTGACGTCCCCATGCTGACGACCCCGCGGTTCTTTTCTTCATTCTACATTGCCACTCACTGCCTATTCTAATGCAGAACCTCCGATTCACACCACCCCGTGATGTTTTTCTCACTCCTACTAGTGAATATAATGTAACACACACCCATACAATGCGCAACACCCCGCGATGTTTTTCGGAAACCTATCCTTCATTGCCACTGCATGTTCCCTGACCTCCCCATGCAGACCACCCCGCGGAGCTTTTCTCCATCCTACATTGCCACTCACTGCCTATCGTAATTCAGACACTCCGATTCACACCACCCCGTGATGTTTTTCTCACTCCTACTAGTGAATGTAATGTAACACACACCCATACAATGCGCACCACCCCTCGACTTTTTTCTCACTCCTACTAGTGAATATAATGTAACAAACACCCATACAATGCGCACCACCCCGCGATGTTTTTCAGAAACATATCCTACATTGCCACTGCATGTTCCCTGACCTCCCCATGCTGACCACCCCGCGGGGCTTTTCTCCATCCTACATTGCCACTCACTGCCTATCCTAATTCATACCCTCCGATTCACACCACCCCGTGATGTTTCTCTCACTCCTGCTAGTGAATGTAATGTAACACACACCCATACCATGCGCACCACCCGGCGATGTTTTTCAGAAAGCTATCCAACATTGCCACGGCATGTTCCCTGACCTCCCCATGCTGACCACCCCGCGGGGCTTTTCTCCATCCTACAATGCCAATCAATGCCTATCCTAATTCAGACCCTCCGATTCACACCACCCCGTCATGTTTTTCTCACTCCTACTAGTGAATGTAATGTAACACACTCCCATACAATGCGCACCACCCCGCGATGTTTCTCTCACTCCTACTAGTGAATATAATGTAACAAACACCCATACAATGCGCACCAACCCGCGATGATTTTCAGAAACCTATCCTACATTGCCAGTGCATGTTCCCTGACCTCCCCATGCTGACCAACCCGCGGTGCTTTTCTACATCCTGCATTGCCACTCACTACCTATCCTAATTCATACCCTCCGCTTCACACCACCCCGTGATGTTTTTCTCACTCCTACTAGTGAATGTAATGTAACACACACCCATACAATGCGCACCACCCCGCGATGTTTTTCAGAAAACTATCCTACATTGCCACTGCATGTTCCCTGACCTCCCCATGCTGACCACCCCGCGGTGCTTTTCTCCATCCTACATTGCCACTCACTGCCTATCCTAATTCAGACCCTCTGATTCACACCACCCCGTGATGTTTTTCTCACTCCTAATAGTGAATGTAATGTAACACACACCCATACAATGCGCACCAGCCCATGATGTTTTTCTCACTCCTACTAGTGAATGCAGTGTAACACACACCCATACAATGCGCAACACCCCGCGATGTTTTTCAGAAACCTATCCTACATTGCCACTGCATGTTCATTGACCTCCCCATGCTGACGACCCCGCGGTGCTTTTCTCCATCCTACATTGCCACTCACTGCCTATCCTAATTCAGACCCTCTGATTCACACCACCCCGTGATGTTTTTCTCACTCCTAATAGTGAATGTAATGTAACACACACCCATACACAGCGCACCAGCCCGTGATGTTTTTCTCACTCCTACTAGTGAATGCAATGTAACACACACCCATACAATGCGCAACACCCCGCGATGTTTTTCAGAAACCTATCCTACATTGCCACTGCATGTTCATTGACCTCCCCATGCTGACGACCCCGCGGTTCTTTTCTTCATTCTACATTGCCACTCACTGCCTATTCTAATGCAGAACCTCCGATTCACACCACCCCGTGATGTTTTTCTCACTCCTACTAGTGAATATAATGTAACACACACCCATACAATGCGCAACACCCCGCGATGTTTTTCGGAAACCTATCCTTCATTGCCACTGCATGTTCCCTGACCTCCCCATGCAGACCACCCCGCGGAGCTTTTCTCCATCCTACATTGCCACTCACTGCCTATCGTAATTCAGACACTCCGATTCACACCACCCCGTGATGTTTTTCTCACTCCTACTAGTGAATGTAATGTAACACACACCCATACAATGCGCACCACCCCTCGACTTTTTTCTCACTCCTACTAGTGAATATAATGTAACAAACACCCATACAATGCGCACCACCCCGCGATGTTTTTCAGAAACATATCCTACATTGCCACTGCATGTTCCCTGACCTCCCCATGCTGACCACCCCGCGGGGCTTTTCTCCATCCTACATTGCCACTCACTGCCTATCCTAATTCATACCCTCCGATTCACACCACCCCGTGATGTTTCTCTCACTCCTGCTAGTGAATGTAATGTAACACACACCCATACCATGCGCACCACCCGGCGATGTTTTTCAGAAAGCTATCCAACATTGCCACGGCATGTTCCCTGACCTCCCCATGCTGACCACCCCGCGGGGCTTTTCTCCATCCTACAATGCCAATCAATGCCTATCCTAATTCAGACCCTCCGATTCACACCACCCCGTCATGTTTTTCTCACTCCTACTAGTGAATGTAATGTAACACACTCCCATACAATGCGCACCACCCCGCGATGTTTCTCTCACTCCTACTAGTGAATATAATGTAACAAACACCCATACAATGCGCACCAACCCGCGATGATTTTCAGAAACCTATCCTACATTGCCAGTGCATGTTCCCTGACCTCCCCATGCTGACCAACCCGCGGTGCTTTTCTACATCCTGCATTGCCACTCACTACCTATCCTAATTCATACCCTCCGCTTCACACCACCCCGTGATGTTTTTCTCACTCCTACTAGTGAATGTAATGTAACACACACCCATACAATGCGCACCACCCCGCGATGTTTTTCAGAAAACTATCCTACATTGCCACTGCATGTTCCCTGACCTCCCCATGCTGACCACCCCGCGGTGCTTTTCTCCATCCTACATTGCCACTCACTGCCTATCCTAATTCAGACCCTCTGATTCACACCACCCCGTGATGTTTTTCTCACTCCTAATAGTGAATGTAATGTAACACACACCCATACAATGCGCACCAGCCCATGATGTTTTTCTCACTCCTACTAGTGAATGCAGTGTAACACACACCCATACAATGCGCAACACCCCGCGATGTTTTTCAGAAACCTATCCTACATTGCCACTGCATGTTCATTGACCTCCCCATGCTGACGACCCCGCGGTGCTTTTCTTCATCCTACATTGCCAATCACTGCCTATCGTAATTCAGACCCTCCGATTCACACCACCACGTGATGTTTTTCTCACTCCCACTAGTGAATGTAATGTAACACACACCCATACAATGCGCACCACCCCGCGATGTTTTTCAGAAACATATCCTACATTGCCACTGCATGTTCCCTGACCTCCCCATGCTGACCACCCCACGGTGCTCTTCTCCATCCTACATTGCCACTCACTGCCTATCCTAATTGAGACACTCCGATTCACACCACCCAGTGATGTTTCTCTCACTACTACTGGTGAATGTAATGTAACACACACCCATACAATGCGCACCACCCCGCGACTTTTTTCTCACTTATACTAGTGAATATAATGTAACAAACACCCATACAATGCGCACCACCCCGCGATGTTTTTCAGAAACCTATCCTACATTGCCACTGCATGTTCCCTGACCTCCCCATGCTGACCACCCCGCGGTGCTTTTCTCCATCCTACATTGCCACTCACTGCCTATCCTAATTCATACCCTCCGATTCACACCACCCCGTGATGTTTTTCTCACTCCTACTAGTGAATGTAATGTAACACACAACCATACAATGCGCACCACACCGCGATGTTTTTCAGAAAGCTATCCTACATTGCCACGGCATGTTCCCCGACCTCCCCATGCTGACCACCCCGCGGGGCTTTTCTCCATCCTACAATGCCAATCAATGCCTATCCTAATTCAGACCCTCCGATTCACACCACCCCGTCATGTTTTTCTCACTCCTACTAGTGAATGTAATGTAACACACACCCATACAATGCCCACCACCCCGGGATGTTTCTCTCAATCCTACTAGTGAATATAATGTAACAAACACCCATACAATGCGCACCACCCCGCGATGATTTTCAGAAACCTATCCTACATTGCCACTGCATGTTCCCTGACCTCACCATGCTGACCAACCCGCGGTGCTTTTCTCCATCCTGCATTGCCACTCACTGCCTATCCTAATTCATACCCTCCGATTCACACCACCCCGTGATGTTTTTCTCACTCCTACTAGTGAATGTAATGTAACACACACCCATACAATGCGCACCACCCCGCGATGTTTTTCAGCAAACTATCCTACATTGCCACTGCATGTTCCCTGACCTCCCCATGCTGACCACCCCGCGGGGCTTTTCTCCATCCTACAATGCCAATCACTGCCCATCCTAATTCAGACCCTCCGATTCACACCACCCCGTGATGTTTTTCTCACTCCTACTAGTGAATGTAATGTAACACACACCCATACAATGCGCGCCACCGCGCGATGTTTTTCTCACTCCTACTAGTGAATGTAATGTAACACACACCCATACAATGGGCACCACCCCACGATGATTTTCAGAAACCTATCCTACATTGCCACTGCATGTTCCCTGACCTCCCCATGCTGACCACTCCGCGGTGCTTTTCTCCATCCTACATTGCCACTCACTGCCTATCCTAATTCAGACCCTCTGATTCACACCACCCCGTGATGTTTTTCTCACTCCTAATAGTGAATGTAATGTAACACACACCCATACAATGCGCACCAGCCCATGATGTTTATCTCACTCCTACTAGTGAATGCAATGTAACACACACCCATACAATCCGCACCACCCCGCGATGTTTTTCAGAAACCTATCCTACATTGCCACTGCATGTTCCCTGACCTCCCCATGCAGACGACCCCGCGGAGCTTTTCTCCATCCTACATTGCCACTTACTGCCTATCGTAATTCAGACCCTCCGATTCACACCACCACGTGATGTTTTTCTCACTCCCACTAGTTAATGTAATGTAACACACACCCATACAATGCGCACCACCCCGCGATGGTTTTCAGAAACCTATCCTACATTGCCACTGCATGTTCCCTGACCTCCCCATGCTGACCACCCCACGGTGCTCTTCTCCATCCTACATTGCCACTCACTGCCTATCCTAATTGAGACACTCCGATTCACACCACCCCGTGATGTTTTTCTCACTCCTACTGGTGAATGTAATGTAACACACACCCATACAATGCGCACCACCCCGCGACTTTTTTCTCACTCCTACTAGTGAATATAATGTAACAAACACCCATACAATGCGCACCACCCCGCGATGTTTTTCAGAAACCTATCCTACATTGCCACTGCATGTTCCCTGACCTCCCCATGCTGACCACCCCGCGGGGCTTTTCTCCATCGTACATTGCCACTCACTGCCTATCCTAATTCATACCCTCCGATTCACACCACCCCGTGATGTTTTTCTCACTCCTACTAGTGAATGTAATGTAACACACACCCATACAATGCGCACCACCCCGCGATGTTTTTCAGAAAACTATCCTACATTGCCACGGCATGTTCCCTGACCTCCTCATGCTGACCACCCCGCGGGGCTTTTCTCCATCCTACAATGCCAATCAATGCCTATCCTAATTCAGACCCTCCGATTCACACCACCCCGTCATGTTTTTCTCACTCCTACTAGTGAATGTAATGTAACACACACCCATACAATGCGCAACACCCCGCGATGTTTTTCAGAAACCTATCCTACATTGCCACTGCATTTTCCCTGACTTCCCCATGCTGACGACCCCGCAGGGCTTTGCTCCATCCTACAATGCCACTCACTGCCTATCCTTATTCAGACCCTCCGATTCACACCACCCCTTGATGTTTTTCTCACTCCTAATAGTGAATGTAATGTAACACACACCCATACAATGCGCACCTCCCCGTGATGTTTTTCTCACTCCTACTAGTGAATGTAATGTAACACACACCCATACAATGCGCAACACCCGGCGATGTTTTTCAGAAACCTATCCTACATTGCCACTGCATGTTCCCTGACCTCCCCATGCTGACCACCCCGCGGTGCTTTTCTCCATCCTACATTGCCACTCACTGCCTATCCTAATTCATACCCTCCGATTCACACCACCCCGTGATGTTTTTCTCACTCCTACTAGTGAATGTAATGTAACACACACCCATACAATGCACACCACCTCGCGATGTGTTTCAGAAACCTATCCTACATTGCCACTGCATGTTCCCTGACGTCCCCATGCTGACCACCCCGCGGTGCTTTTCTCCATCCTACATTGCCACTCACTGCCTATCCTAATTCATACCCTCCGATTCACACCACCCCGTGATGTTTTTCTCACTCCTACTAGTGAATATAATGTAACAAACACCCATACAATGCGCACCACCCCGCGATGATTTTCAGAAACCTATCCTACATTGCCACTGCATGTTCCCTGACCTCCCCATGCTGACCACCCCGCGGGGCTTTTCTCCATCCTAGAATGCCAATCACTGCCCATCCTAATTCAGACCCTCCGATTCACACCACCCCGTGATGTTTTTCTCACTCCTACTAGTGAATGTAATGTAACACACACCCATACAATGCGCGCCACCGCGCGATGTTTTTCTCACTCCTACTAGTGAATGTAATGTAACACACACCCATACAATGCGCACCACCCCACGATGATTTTCAGAAACCTATCCTACATTGCCACTGCATGTTCCCTGACCTCCCCATGCTGACCACCCCGCGGTGCTTTTCTCCATCCTACATTGCCACTCACTGCCTATCCTAATTCAGATCCTCTGATTCACACCACCCCGTGATGTTTTTCTCACTCCTAATAGTGAATGTAATGTAACACACACCCATACAATGCGCACCAGCCCGTGATGTTTTTCTCACTCCTACTAGTGAATGCAATGTAACACACACCCATACAATGCGCAACACCCCGCGACTTTTTTCTCACTCCTACTAGTGAATATAATGTAACAAACACCCATACAATGCGCACCACCCCGCGATGTTTTTCAGAAACCTATCCTACATTGCCACTGCATGTTCCCTGACCTCCCGATGCTGACCACCCCGCGCGGTTTTTCTCCATCCTACATTGCCACTCACTGCCTATCCTAATTCATACCCTCCGATTCACACCACCCCGTGATGTTTTTCTCACTCCTAATAGTGAATGTAATGTAACACACACCCATACAATGCGCACCACCCCTCGACTTTTTTCTCACTCCTACTAGTGAATATAATGTAACAAACACCCATACAATGCGCACCACCCCGCGATGTTTTTCAGAAACATATCCTACATTGCCACTGCATGTTCCCTGACCTCCCCATGCTGACCACCCCGCGGGGCTTTTCTCCATCCTACATTGCCACTAACTGCCTATCCTAATTCATACCCTCCGATTCACACCACCCCGTGATGTTTCTCTCACTCCTGCTAGTGAATGTAATGTAACACACACCCATACCATGCGCACCACCCGGCGATGTTTTTCAGAAAGCTATCCTACATTGCCACGGCATGTTCCCTGACCTCCCCATGCTGACCACCCCGCGGGGCTTTTCTCCATCCTACAATGCCAATCAATGCCTATCCTAATTCAGACCCTCCGATTCACACCACCCCGTCATGTTTTTCTCACTCCTACTAGTGAATGTAATGTAACACACTCCCATACAATGCGCACCACCCCGCGATGTTTCTCTCACTCCTACTAGTGAATATAATGTAACAAACACCCATACAATGCGCACCAACCCGCGATGATTTTCAGAAACCTATCCTACATTGACAGTGCATGTTCCCTGACCTCCCCATGCTGACCAACCCGCGGTGCTTTTCTCCATCCTGCATTGCCACTCACTACCTATCCTAATTCATACCCTCCGATTCACACCACCTTGTGATGTTTTTCTCACTCCTACTAGTGAATGTAATGTAACACACACCCATACAATGCGCACCACCCCGCGATGTTTTTCAGAAAACTATCCTACATTGCCACTGCATGTTCCCTGACCTCCCCATGCTGACCACCCCGCGGTGCTTTTCTCCATCCTACATTGCCACTCACTGCCTATCCTAATTCAGACCCTCTGATTCACACCACCCCGTGATGTTTTTCTCACTCCTAATAGTGAATGTAATGTAACACACACCCATACAATGCGCACCAGCCCATGATGTTTTTCTCACTCCTACTAGTGAATGCAGTGTAACACACACCCATACAATGCGCAACACCCCGCGATGTTTTTCAGAAACCTATCCTACATTGCCACTGCATGTTCATTGACCTCCCCATGCTGACGACCCCGCGGTGCTTTTCTTCATCCTACATTGCCACTCACTGCCTATCGTAATTCAGACCCTCCGATTCACACCACCACGTGATGTTTTTCTCACTCCCACTAGTGAATGTAATGTAACACACACCCATACAATGCGCACCACCCCGCGATGTTTTTCAGAAACCTATCCTACATTGCCACTGCATGTTCCCTGACCTCCCCATGCTGACCACCCCGCGGGGCTTTTCTCCATCGTACATTGCCACTCACTGCCTATCCTAATTCATACCCTCCGATTCACACCACCCCGTGATGTTTTTCTCACTCCTACTAGTGAATGTAATGTAACACACACCCATACAATGCGCACCACCCCGCGATGTTTTTCAGAAAACTATCCTACATTGCCACGGCATGTTCCCTGACCTCCTCATGCTGACCACCCCGCGGGGCTTTTCTCCATCCTACAATGCCAATCAATGCCTATCCTAATTCAGACCCTCCGATTCACACCACCCCGTCATGTTTTTCTCACTCCTACTAGTGAATGTAATGTAACACACACCCATACAATGCGCAACACCCCGCGATGTTTTTCAGAAACCTATCCTACATTGCCACTGCATTTTCCCTGACTTCCCCATGCTGACGACCCCGCAGGGCTTTGCTCCATCCTACAATGCCACTCACTGCCTATCCTTATTCAGACCCTCCGATTCACACCACCCCTTGATGTTTTTCTCACTCCTAATAGTGAATGTAATGTAACACACACCCATACAATGCGCACCTCCCCGTGATGTTTTTCTCACTCCTACTAGTGAATGTAATGTAACACACACCCATACAATGCGCAACACCCGGCGATGTTTTTCAGAAACCTATCCTACATTGCCACTGCATGTTCCCTGACCTCCCCATGCTGACCACCCCGCGGTGCTTTTCTCCATCCTACATTGCCACTCACTGCCTATCCTAATTCATACCCTCCGATTCACACCACCCCGTGATGTTTTTCTCACTCCTACTAGTGAATGTAATGTAACACACACCCATACAATGCACACCACCTCGCGATGTGTTTCAGAAACCTATCCTACATTGCCACTGCATGTTCCCTGACGTCCCCATGCTGACCACCCCGCGGTGCTTTTCTCCATCCTACATTGCCACTCACTGCCTATCCTAATTCATACCCTCCGATTCACACCACCCCGTGATGTTTTTCTCACTCCTACTAGTGAATATAATGTAACAAACACCCATACAATGCGCACCACCCCGCGATGATTTTCAGAAACCTATCCTACATTGCCACTGCATGTTCCCTGACCTCCCCATGCTGACCACCCCGCGGGGCTTTTCTCCATCCTAGAATGCCAATCACTGCCCATCCTAATTCAGACCCTCCGATTCACACCACCCCGTGATGTTTTTCTCACTCCTACTAGTGAATGTAATGTAACACACACCCATACAATGCGCGCCACCGCGCGATGTTTTTCTCACTCCTACTAGTGAATGTAATGTAACACACACCCATACAATGCGCACCACCCCACGATGATTTTCAGAAACCTATCCTACATTGCCACTGCATGTTCCCTGACCTCCCCATGCTGACCACCCCGCGGTGCTTTTCTCCATCCTACATTGCCACTCACTGCCTATCCTAATTCAGATCCTCTGATTCACACCACCCCGTGATGTTTTTCTCACTCCTAATAGTGAATGTAATGTAACACACACCCATACAATGCGCACCAGCCCGTGATGTTTTTCTCACTCCTACTAGTGAATGCAATGTAACACACACCCATACAATGCGCAACACCCCGCGACTTTTTTCTCACTCCTACTAGTGAATATAATGTAACAAACACCCATACAATGCGCACCACCCCGCGATGTTTTTCAGAAACCTATCCTACATTGCCACTGCATGTTCCCTGACCTCCCGATGCTGACCACCCCGCGCGGTTTTTCTCCATCCTACATTGCCACTCACTGCCTATCCTAATTCATACCCTCCGATTCACACCACCCCGTGATGTTTTTCTCACTCCTAATAGTGAATGTAATGTAACACACACCCATACAATGCGCACCACCCCTCGACTTTTTTCTCACTCCTACTAGTGAATATAATGTAACAAACACCCATACAATGCGCACCACCCCGCGATGTTTTTCAGAAACATATCCTACATTGCCACTGCATGTTCCCTGACCTCCCCATGCTGACCACCCCGCGGGGCTTTTCTCCATCCTACATTGCCACTAACTGCCTATCCTAATTCATACCCTCCGATTCACACCACCCCGTGATGTTTCTCTCACTCCTGCTAGTGAATGTAATGTAACACACACCCATACCATGCGCACCACCCGGCGATGTTTTTCAGAAAGCTATCCTACATTGCCACGGCATGTTCCCTGACCTCCCCATGCTGACCACCCCGCGGGGCTTTTCTCCATCCTACAATGCCAATCAATGCCTATCCTAATTCAGACCCTCCGATTCACACCACCCCGTCATGTTTTTCTCACTCCTACTAGTGAATGTAATGTAACACACTCCCATACAATGCGCACCACCCCGCGATGTTTCTCTCACTCCTACTAGTGAATATAATGTAACAAACACCCATACAATGCGCACCAACCCGCGATGATTTTCAGAAACCTATCCTACATTGACAGTGCATGTTCCCTGACCTCCCCATGCTGACCAACCCGCGGTGCTTTTCTCCATCCTGCATTGCCACTCACTACCTATCCTAATTCATACCCTCCGATTCATACCACCTCGTGATGTTTTTCTCACTCCTACTAGTGAATGTAATGTAACACACACCCATACAATGCGCACCACCCCGCGATGTTTTTCAGAAAACTATCCTACATTGCCACTGCATGTTCCCTGACCTCCCCATGCTGACCACCCCGCGGTGCTTTTCTCCATCCTACATTGCCACTCACTGCCTATCCTAATTCAGACCCTCTGATTCACACCACCCCGTGATGTTTTTCTCACTCCTAATAGTGAATGTAATGTAACACACACCCATACAATGCGCACCAGCCCATGATGTTTTTCTCACTCCTACTAGTGAATGCAGTGTAACACACACCCATACAATGCGCAACACCCCGCGATGTTTTTCAGAAACCTATCCTACATTGCCACTGCATGTTCATTGACCTCCCCATGCTGACGACCCCGCGGTGCTTTTCTTCATCCTACATTGCCACTCACTGCCTATCGTAATTCAGACCCTCCGATTCACACCACCACGTGATGTTTTTCTCACTCCCACTAGTGAATGTAATGTAACACACACCCATACAATGCGCACCACCCCGCGATGTTTTTCAGAAACATATCCTACATTGCCACTGCATGTTCCCTGACCTCCCCATGCTGACCACCCCACGGTGCTCTTCTCCATCCTACATTGCCACTCACTGCCTATCCTAATTGAGACACTCCGATTCACACCACCCCGTGATGTTTCTCTCACTCCTACTGGTGAATGTAATGTAACACACACCCATACAATGCGCACCACCCCGCGACTTTTTTCTCACTCCTACTAGTGAATATAATGTAACAAACACCCATACAATGCGCACCACCCCGCGATGTTTTTCAGAAACCTATCCTACATTGCCACTGCATGTTCCCTGACCTCCCCATGCTGACCACCCCGCGGTGCTTTTCTCCATCCTACATTGCCACTCACTGCCTATCCTAATTCATACCCTCCGATTCACACCACCCCGTGATGTTTTTCTCACTCCTACTAGTGAATGTAATGTAACACACAACCATACAATGCGCACCACACCGCGATGTTTTTCAGAAAGCTATCCTACATTGCCACGGCATGATCCCCGACCTCCCCATGCTGACCACCCCGCGGGGCTTTTCTCCATCCTACAATGCCAATCAATGCCTATCCTAATTCAGACCCTCCGATTCACACCACCCCGTCATGTTTTTCTCACTCCTACTAGTGAATGTAATGTAACACACACCCATACAATGCCCACCACCCCGCGATGTTTCTCTCACTCCTACTAGTGAATATAATGTAACAAACACCCATACAATGCGCACCACCCCGCGATGATTTTCAGAAACCTATCCTACATTGCCACTGCATGTTCCCTGACCTCACCATGCTGACCAACCCGCGGTGCTTTTCTCCATCCTGCATTGCCACTCACTGCCTATCCTAATTCATACCCTCCGATTCACACCACCCCGTGATGTTTTTCTCACTCCTACTAGTGAATGTAATGTAACACACACCCATACAATGCGCACCACCCCGCGATGTTTTTCAGCAAACTATCCTACATTGCCACTGCATGTTCCCTGACCTCCCCATGCTGACCACCCCGCGGGGCTTTTCTCCATCCTACAATGCCAATCACTGCCCATCCTAATTCAGACCCTCCGATTCACACCACCCCGTGATGTTTTTCTCACTCCTACTAGTGAATGTAATGTAACACACACCCATACAATGCGCGCCACTGCGCGATGTTTTTCTCACTCCTACTAGTGAATGTAATGTAACACACACCCATACAATGGGCACCACCCCACGATGATTTTCAGAAACCTATCCTACATTGCCACTGCATGTTCCCTGACCTCCCCATGCTGACCACTCCGCGGTGCTTTTCTCCATCCTACATTGCCACTCACTGCCTATCCTAATTCAGACCCTCTGATTCACACCACCCCGTGATGTTTTTCTCACTCCTAATAGTGAATGTAATGTAACACACACCCATACAATGCGCACCAGCCCATGATGTTTATCTCACTCCTACTAGTGAATGCAATGTAACACACACCCATACAATCCGCACCACCCCGCGATGTTTTTCAGAAACCTATCCTACATTGCCACTGCATGTTCCCTGACCTCCCCATGCAGACGACCCCGCGGAGCTTTTCTCCATCCTACATTGCCACTTACTGCCTATCGTAATTCAGACCCTCCGATTCACACCACCACGTGATGTTTTTCTCACTCCCACTAGTTAATGTAATGTAACACACACCCATACAATGCGCACCACCCCGCGATGGTTTTCAGAAACCTATCCTACATTGCCACTGCATGTTCCCTGACCTCCCCATGCTGACCACCCCACGGTGCTCTTCTCCATCCTACATTGCCACTCACTGCCTATCCTAATTGAGACACTCCGATTCACACCACCCCGTGATGTTTTTCTCACTCCTACTGGTGAATGTAATGTAACACACACCCATACAATGCGCACCACCCCGCGACTTTTTTCTCACTCCTACTAGTGAATATAATGTAACAAACACCCATACAATGCGCACCACCCCGCGATGTTTTTCAGAAACCTATCCTACATTGCCACTGCATGTTCCCTGACCTCCCCATGCTGACCACCCCGCGGGGCTTTTCTCCATCCTACATTGCCACTCACTGCCTATCCTAATTCATACCCTCCGATTCACACCACCCCGTGATGTTTTTCTCACTCCTACTAGTGAATGTAATGTAACACACACCCATACAATGCGCACCACCCCGCGATGTTTTTCAGAAAGCTATCCTACATTGCCACGGCATGTTCCCTGACCTCCTCATGCTGACCACCCCGCGGGGCTTTTCTCCATCCTACAATGCCAATCAATGCCTATCCTAATTCAGATCCTCCGATTCACACCACCCCGTCATGTTTTTCTCACTCCTACTAGTGAATGTAATGTAACACACACCCATACAATGCGCAACACCCCGCGATGTTTTTCAGAAACCTATCCTACATTGCCACTGCATTTTCCCTGACTTCCCCATGCTGACGACCCCGCAGGGCTTTGCTCCATCCTACAATGCCACTCACTGCCTATCCTAATTCAGACCCTCCGATTCACACCACCTTTTGATGTTTTTCTCACTCCTAATAGTGAATGTAATGTAACACACACCCATACAATGCGCACCTCCCCGTGATGTTTTTCTCACTCCTACTAGTGAATGTAATGTAACACAAACCCATACAATGCGCAACACCCGGCGATGTTTTTCAGAAACCTATCCTACATTGCCACTGCATGTTCCCTGACCTCCCCATGCTGACCACCCCGCGGTGCTTTTCTCCATCCTACATTGCCACTCACTGCCTATCCTAATTCATACCCTCCGATTCACACCACCCCGTGATGTTTTTCTCACTCCTACTAGTGAATGTAATGTAACACACACCCATACAATGCACACCACCTCGCGATGTGTTTCAGAAACCTATCCTACATTGCCACTGCATGTTCCCTGACGTCCCCATGCTGACCACCCCGCGGTGCTTTTCTCCATCCTACATTGCCACTCACTGCCTATCCTAATTCATACCCTCCGATTCACACCACCCCGTGATGTTTTTCTCACTCCTACTAGTGAATATAATGTAACAAACACCCATACAATGCGCACCACCCCGCGATGATTTTCAGAAACCTATCCTACATTGCCACTGCATGTTCCCTGACCTCCCCATGCTGACCACCCCGCGGGGCTTTTCTCCATCCTAGAATGCCAATCACTGCCCATCCTAATTCAGACCCTCCGATTCACACCACCCCGTGATGTTTTTCTCACTCCTACTAGTGAATGTAATGTAACACACACCCATACAATGCGCGCCACCGCGCGATGTTTTTCTCACTCCTACTAGTGAATGTAATGTAACACACACCCATACAATGCGCACCACCCCACGATGATTTTCAGAAACCTATCCTACATTGCCACTGCATGTTCCCTGACCTCCCCATGCTGACCACCCCGCGGTGCTTTTCTCCATCCTACATTGCCACTCACTGCCTATCCTAATTCAGATCCTCTGATTCACACCACCCCGTGATGTTTTTCTCACTCCTAATAGTGAATGTAATGTAACACACACCCATACAATTCGCACCAGCCCGTGATGTTTTTCTCACTCCTACTAGTGAATGCAATGTAACACACACCCATACAATGCGCAACACCCCGCGAATTTTTTCTCATTCCTACTAGTGAATATAATGTAACAAACACCCATACAATGCGCACCACCCCGCGATGTTTTTCAGAAACCTATCCTACATTGCCACTGCATGTTCCCTGACCTCCCGATGCTGACCACCCGCGCGGCTTTTCTCCATCCTACATTGCCACTCACTGCCTATCCTAATTCATACCCTCCGATTCACACCACCCCGTGATGTTTTTCTCACTCCTAATAGTGAATGTAATGTAACACACACCCATACAATGCGCACCACCCCGCGATGTTTTTCAGAAACCTATCCTACATTGCCACTGCATGTTCCCTGACCTCCCCATGCAGACCACCCTGCGGAGCTTTTCTCCATCCTACGTTGCCACTCACTGCCTATCGTAATTCAGACCCTCCGATTCACACCACCACGTTATGTTTTTCTCACTCCCACTAGTGAATGTAATGTAACACACACCCATACAATGCGCACCACCCCGCGATGTTTTTCAGAAACCTATCCTACATTGCCACTGCATGTTCCCTGACCTCCCCATGCTGACCACCCCACGGTGCTTTTCTCCATCCTACATTGCCACTCACTGCCTATCCTAATTGAGACACTCCTATTCACACCACCCCGTGAAGTTTTTCTCACTCCTACTAGTGAATGTAATGTAACACACACCCATACAATGCGCGCCACCGCGCGATGTTTTTCTCACTCCTACTAGTGAATGTAATGTAACACACACCCATAAAATGCGCACCAGCCCGCGATGTTTTTCAGAAACCTATCCTACATTGCCACTGCATGTTCCCTGACCTCCCCATGCTGACAACCCCGCAGTGCTTTTCTCCATCCTACATTACCACTCACTGCGTATCCTAATTCAGACCCTCCAGTTCACACCACCCCGTGATGTTTTTCTCACTCCTACTAGTGAATGTAATGTAACACACACCCATACAATGCGCACCACCCCGTGATTTTTTTCTCACGCCTACTAGTGAATGCAATATAACACACACCCATACAATGTGCACCACCCCTCGATGTTTTTCTCACTCCTACTAGTGAATGTAATGTAACACACACCCATACAATGCCCACCACCCCGCGATATTTTTCAGAAACCTATCCTACAATGGAACTGCATGTTCCCTGACCTCCCCATGCTGACCACCCCGCGGTGCTTTTCTCCATCCTATATTACCACTCACTGCGTATCCTAATTCAGACCCTCCAATTCACACCACCCCGTGATGTTTTTCTTACTCTTACTAGTGAATGTAATGTAACACACACCCATACAATGCGCACAACCCCCGATGTTTTTCTCACTCCTACTAGTGAATGTAATGTAACACACACCCATACAATGCGCACCACCCCACGATGTTTTGCTCACTCCTACTAGTGAATATAATGTAACAAACACCCATACAATGCGCACGACCCCGCGATGTTTTTCAGAAACCTATCCTACATTGCCACTGCATGTTCCCTGACCTCCCCATGCTGACAACCCGCGGTGCTTTTCTCCATCCTACATTGCCACTCACTGCCTATCCTAATTCATACCCTCCGATTCACACCACCCCGTGATGTATTTCTCACTCCTACTAGTGAATGTAATGTAACACACACCCATACAATGCGCAACACCCCGCAATGTTTTTCAGAAACCTATCCTACATTGCCACTGCATTTTCCCTGACTTCCCCATGCTGACGACCCCGCAGGGCTTTTCTCCATCCTACAATACCACTCACTGCGTATCCTAATTCAGACCCTCCGATTCACACCACCCCTTGATGTTTTTCTCACTCCTAATAGTGAATGTAATGTAACACACACTCATACAATGCGAACCACCCCGCGATGTTTTTCTCACTCCTACTAGTGAATGTAAGCTAACACACACCCATACAATGCGCACCTCCCCGCGATGTTTCTCTCACTCCTACTAGTGAATATAATGTAACAAACACCCATACAATGCGCACCACCCCGCGATGATTTTCAGAAACTTATCCTACATTGCCACTGCATGTTCCCTGACCTCCCCATGCTGACCACCCCGCGGGGCTTTTCTCCATCCTACAATGCCAATCACTGCCCATCCTAATTCAGATCCTCCGATTCACACCACCCCGTGATGTTTTTCTCACTCCTACTTGTGAAAGTAATGTAACACACACCCATACAATGCGCGCCACCGCGCGATGTTTTTCTCACTCCTACTAGTGAATGTAATGTAACACACACCCATAAAATGCGCAACACTCCGGGATGTTTTTCAGAAACCTATCCTACTTTGCCACTGCATGTTCCCTGACCTCCCCATGCAGACCACACTGCGGAGCTTTTCTCCATCCTACATTGCCACTCACTGCCTATCGTAATTCAGAACCTCCGATTCACACCACCACGTGATGTTTTTCTCACTCACACTAGTGAATGTAATGTAACACACACCCATACAATGCGCACCACCCCGCGATGTTTTTCAGAAACCTATCCTACATTGCCACTGCATGTTCCCTGACCTCCCCATGCTGACCACCCCACGGTGCTTTTCTCCATCCTACATTGCCACTCACTGCCTATTCTAATTGAGACACTCCGATTCACACCACCCCGTGATGTTTTTCTCACTCCTACTAGTGAATGTAATGTAACACACACCCATAAAATGCGCACCACCCCGCGATGTTTTTTAGAAACCTATCCTACATTGCCACTGCATGTTCCCTGACCTCCCCATGCTGACCACCCCACGGTGCTTTTCTCCATCCTACATTACCACTCACTACGTATCCTAATTCAGACCCTCCAATTCACACCACCCCGTGATGTTTTTCTCATTCCTACTAGTGAATGTAATGTAACACACACCCATACAATGCGCACCTCCCGCGACTTTTTTCTCACTCCTACTAGTGAATATAATGTAACAAACACCCATACAATGCGCACCACCCCGCGATGTTTTTCAGAAACCTATCCTACATTGCCACTGCATGTTCCCTGAACTCCCCATGCTGACCACCCCGCGGTGCTTTTCTCCATCCTACATTGCCACTCACTGCCTATCCTAATTCAGACCCTCCAATTCACTCCACCCCGTGATGTTTTTCAGCAAACTATCCTACATTGCCACTGCATGTTCCCTGACCTCCCCATGCAGACCACCCCGCGGAGCTTTTCTCCATCCTACATTGCCACTCACTGCTTATCGTAATTCAGACCCTCCGATTCACACCACCACGTGATGTTTTTCTCACTCCCACTAGTGAATGTAATGTAACACACACCCATACAATGCGCACCAACCCACGATGATTTTCAGAAACCTATCCTACATTGGCACTGCATGTTCCCTGACCTCCCCATGCTGACCACCCCACGATGCTCTTCTCCATCCTACATTGCCACGCACTGCCTATCCTAATTGAGACACTCCGATTCACACCACCCCGTGATGTTTTTCTCACTCCTACTAGTGAATGTAATGTAACACACACCCATACAATGCGCACCACCCCGCGATGTTTTTCTCACTCCTACTAGTGAATGTAATGTAACACACACGCATACAATGCGCACCACCCCACGAAGTTTTGCTCACTCCTACTAGTGAATGTAATGTAACAAACACCCATACAATGCGCACCACCCCGAGATGTTTTTCTCACTCCTACTAGTGAATGTAATGTAACACACACGCATACAATGCGCACCACCCCACGATGTTTTGCTCACTCCTACTAGTGAATGTAATGTAACAAACACCCATACAATGCGCACCACCCCGCGATGTTTTTCACAAACCTATCCTACATTGCCACTGCATGTTCCCTGACCTCCCCATGCTGACCACCCCGCGGTGCTTTTCTCCATCCTACATTGCCACTCACTGCCTATCCTAATTCATACCCTCCGATTCACACCACCCCGTGATGTTTTTCTCACTCCTACTAGTGAATGTAATGTAACACACACCCATACAATGCGCAACACCCCGCGATATTTTTCAGAAACCTATCCTACATTGCCACTGCATTTTCCCTGACTTCCCCATGCTGACGACCCCGCAGGGCTTTTCTCCATCCTACAATGCCACTCACTGCCTATCCTAATTCAGACCCTCTGATTCACACCACCCCTTGATGTTTTTCTCACTCCTAATAGTGAATGTAATGTAACACACACTCATACAATGCGAACCACCCTGCGATGTTTTTCTCACTCCTACTAGTGAATGTAATGTAACACACACCCATACAATGCGCACCACCCCGCGATGATTTTCAGAAACGTATCCTACATTGCCACTGCATGTTCCCTGACCTCCCCATGCTGACCACCCCGCGGTGCTTTTCTCCATCCTACATTGCCACTCACTGCCTATCCTAATTCAGACACTCCGATTCACACCACCCCATGATGTTTTTCTCACTCCTAATAGTGAATGTAATGTAACACACACCCATACAATGCGCACCACCCCGTGATGTTTTTCTCACTCCTACTAGTGAATGTAATGTAACACACACCCATAAAATGCGCACCACCCCGCGATGTTTTTCAGAAACCTATCCTACATTGCCACTGCATGTTCCCTGACCTCCCCATGCGGACAACCCCGTGGTGCTTTTCTCCATCCTACATTACCACTCACTACGTATCCTAATTCAGACCCTCCAATTCACACCACCCCATGATGTTTTTGTCACTCCTACTAGTGAATGTAATGTAACACACACCCATACAATGCGCACCACCCGGTGATGTTTTTCTCACGCCTACTAGTGAATGCAATATAACACACACCCATACAATGTGCACCACCCCTCGATGTTTTTATCACTCCTACTAGTGAATGTAATGCAACACACACCAATACAATGCCCACCACCCAGCGATATTTTTCAGAAACCTATCCTACATTGGAACTGCATGTTCCCTGACCTCCCCATGCTGACCACCCCGCGGTGCATTTCTCCATCCTATATTACCACTCACTGCGTATCCTAATTCAGACCCTCCAATTCACACCACCCCGTGATGTTTTTCTTACTCTTACTAGTGAATGTAATGTAACACACACCCATACAATGCGCACCACCCCGCGATGTTTTTCTCACTCCTACTAGTGAATGTAATGTAACACACACGCATACAATGCGCACCACCCCACGATGTTTTGCTCACTCCTACTAGTGAATGTAATGTAACAAACACCCATACAATGCGCACCACCCCGCGATGTTTTTCAGAAACCTATCCTACATTGCCACTGCATGTTCCCTGACCTCCCCATGCTGACCACCCCGCGGTGCTTTTCTCCATCCTACATTGCCACTCACTGCCTATCCTAATTCATACCCTCCGATTCACACCACCCCGTGATGTTTTTCTCACTCCTACTAGTGAATGTAATGTAACACACACCCATACAATGCGCACCACCCCGCGATGATTTTCAGAAACGTATCCTACATTGCCACTGCATGTTCCCTGACCTCCCCATGCTGACCACCCCGCGGTGCTTTTCTCCATCCTACATTGAGACTCACTGCCTATCCTAATTCAGACACTCCGATTCACACCACCCCATGATGTTTTTCTCACTCCTAATAGTGAATGTAATGTAACACACACCCATACAATGCGCACCACCCCGTGATGTTTTTCTCACTCCTACTAGTGAATGTAATGAAACACACACCCATACAATGCACACCACCCCGCGATGTTTTTCAGAAACCTATCCTACATTGCCACTGCATGTTCATTGACCTCCCCATGCTGACGACCCCGCGGTGCTTTTCTCCATCCTACATTGCCACTCACTGCCTATCCTAATGCAGACCCTCCGATTGAGACCACCCGGTGATGTTTTTCTCACTCCTACTAGTGAATATAATGTAACACACACCCATACAATGCGCACCACCCCGCGATGTTTTTCAGAAACCTATCCTACATTGCCACTGCATGTTCCCTGTCCTCCCCATGCAGACCACCCCGCGGAGCTTTTTTCCATCCTACGTTGCCACTCACTGCCTATCGTATTTCAGACCCTCCGATTCACACAACCACGTGATGTTTTTCTCACTCCCACTAGTGAATGTAATGTAACACACACCCATACAATGCGCACCACCCCGCGATATTTTTCAGAAACCTATCCTACATTGCCACTGCATGTTCCCTGACCTCCCCATGCTGACCACCCCATGGTGCTTTTCTCCATCCTACATTGCCACTCACTGCCTATCCTAATTGAGACACTCCGATTCACACCACCCCGTGATGTTTTTCTCACTCCTACTAGTGAATGTAATGTAACACACACCCATGCAATGCGCACCTCCCGCGACTTTTTTCTCACTCCTACTAGTGAATATAATGTAACAAACACCCATACAATGCGCACCACCCCGCGATGTTTTTCAAAAACCTATCCTACATTGCCACTGCATGTTCCCTGAACTCCCCATGCTGACCACCCCGCGGTGCTTTTCTCCATCCTACATTGCCACTCACTGCCTATCCTAATTCAGACCCTCCAATTCACTCCACCCCGTGATGTTTTTCAGCAAACTATCCTACATTGCCACTGCATGTTCCCTGACCTCCCCATGCAGACCACCCCGCGGAGCTTTATTCCATCCTACATTGCCACTCACTGCCTATCGTAATTCAGACCCTCCGATTCACACCACCACGTGATGTTTTTCTCACTCCCACTAGTGAATGTAATGTAACACACACCCATACAATGCGCACCACCCCACGATGATTTTCAGAAACCTATCCTACATTGGCACTGCATGTTCCCTGACGTCCCCATGCTGACCACCCCACGGTGCTCTTCTCCATCCTACTTTGCCACTCACTGCCTATCCTAATTGAGACACTCCGATTCACACCACCCCGTGATGTTTTTCTCACTCCTACTAGTGAATGTAATGTAACACACACCCATACAATGCGCACCACCCCGCGATGTTTTTCTCACTCCTACTAGTGAATGTAATGTAACACACACGCATACAATGCGCACCACCCCACGATGTTTTGCTCACTCCTACTAGTGAATGTAATGTAACAAACACCCATACAGTGCGCACCACCCCGCGATGTTTTTCAGAAACCTATCCTACATTGCCACTGCATGTTCCCTGACCTCCCCATGCTGACCACCCCGCGGTGCTTTTCTCCATCCTACATTGCCACTCACTGCCTATCCTAATTCATACCCTCCGATTCACACCACCCCGTGATGTTTTTCTCACTCCTACTAGTGAATGTAATGTAACACACACCCATACAATGCGCAACACCCCGCGATGTTTTTCAGAAACCTATCCTACATTGCCACTGCATTTTCCCTGACTTCCCCATGCTGACGACCCCTCAGGGCTTTTCACCATCCTACAATGCCACTCACTGCCTATCCTAATTCAGACCCTCCGATTCACACCACCCCTTGATGTTTTTCTCACTCCTAATAGTGAATGTAATGTAACACACACTCATACAATGCGAACCACCCTGCGATGTTTTTCTCACTCCTACTAGTGAATGTAATGTAACACACACCCATACAATGCGCACCACCCCGCGATGATTTTCAGAAACGTATCCTACATTGCCACTGCATGTTCCCTGACCTCCCCATGCTGACCACCCCGCGGTGCTTTTCTCCATCCTACATTGCCACTCACTGCCTATCCTAATTCAGACACTCCGATTCACACCACCCCATGATGTTTTTCTCACTCCTACTAGTGAATATAATGTAACACACACCCATAAAATGCGCACCACCCCGCGATGTTTTTCAGAAACCTATCCTACATTGCCACTGCATGTTCCCTGTCCTCCCCATGCAGACCACCCCGCGGAGCTTTTCTCCATCCTACGTTGCCACTCACTGCCTATCGTATTTAAGACCCTCCGATTCACACCACCACGTGATGTTTTTCTCACTCCCACTAGTGAATGTAATGTAACACACACCCATACAATGCGCACCACCCCGCGATGATTTTCAGAAACCTATCCTACATTGCCACTGCATGTTAACTGACCTCCCCATGCTGACCACCCCATGGTGCTTTTCTCCATCCTACATTGCCACTCACTGCCTATCCTAATTGAGACACTCCGATTCACACCACCCCGTGATGTTTTTCTCACTCCTACTAGTGAATGTAATGTAACACACACCCATACAATGCGCACATCCCGCGACTTTTTTCTCACTCCTACTAGTGAATATAATGTAACAAACACCCATACAATGCGCACAACCCCGCGATGTTTTTCAGAAACCTATCCTACATTGCCACTGGATGTTCCCAGAACTCCCCATGCTGACCACCCCGCGGTGCTTTTCTCCATCCTACATTGCCACTCACTGCCTATCCTAATTCAGACCCTCCAATTCACTCCACCCCGTGATGTTTTTCAGCAAACTATCCTACATTGCCACTGCATGTTCCCTGACCTCCCCATGCAGACCACCCCGCGGAGCTTTTCTCCATCCTACATTGCCACTCACTGCCTATCGTAATTCAGACCCTCCGATTCACACCACCACGTGATGTTTTTCTCACTCCCACTAGTGAATGTAATGTAACACACACCCATACAATGCGCACCACCCCACGATGATTTTCAGAAACCTATCCTACATTGGCACTGCATGTTCCCTGACCTCCCCATGCTGACCACCCCACGGTGCTCTTCTCCATCCTACATTGCCACTCACTGCCTATCCTAATTGAGACACTCCGATTCACACCACCCCGTGAAGTTTTTCTCACTCCTACTAGTGAATGTAATGTAACACACACCCATACAATGCGCACCACCCCGAGATGTTTTTCTCACTCCTACTAGTGAATGTAATGTAACACACACCCATAAAATGCGCACCACCCCGGGATGTTTTTCAGAAACCTATCCTACATTGCCACTGCATGTTCCCTGACCTCCCCATGCTGACCACCCCGCGGTGCTTTTCTCCATCCTACATTACCACTCACTGCATATCCTAATTCAGACCCTCCAATTCACACCACCCCGTGATGTTTTTCTCACTCCTACTAGTGAATGTAATGTAACACACACCCATACAATGCGCACCACCCCGTGATGTTTTTCTCACGCCTACTAGTGAATGCAATATAACACACACCCATGCAATGCGCACCACCCCGCGATATTTTTCTCACTCCTACTAGTGAATGTAATGTAACACACACCCATACAATGCCCACCACCTCGCGATATTTTTCAGAAACCTATCCTACATTGCCACTGCATGTTCCCTGACCTCCCCATGCTGACCACCCCGTGGTGCTTTTCTCCATTCTACATTGCCACTCACTGCCTATCCTAGTTCAGACCCTCCAATTCACACCACCCCGTGATGTTTTTCTTACTCTTACTCGTGAATGTAATGTAACTCACACCCATACAATGCGCACCACCCCGCGATGTTTTTCTCACTCCTACTAGTGAATGTAATGTAACACACACGCATACAATGCGCACCACCCCGCGATGTTTTTCTCACTCCTACTAGTGAATATAATGTAACAAACACCCATAAAATGCGCACCACCCCGCGTTGTTTTTCAGAAACCTATCCTACATTGCCACTGCATGTTCCCTGAACTCCCCATGCTGACGACCCCGCAGGGCTTTTCTCCATCGTACAATGCCACTCACTGCCTATCCTAATTCAGACACTCCGATTCACACCACCCCTTGATGTTTTTCTCACTCCTACTAGTGAATGTAATGTAACACACACCCATACAATGCGCACCACCCCGCGATGTTTTTCTCACTCCTACTAGTGAATGTAATGTAACACACACCCATAAAATGCGCACCACCTCGCGATGTTTTTCAGAAACCTATCCTACATTGCCACTGCATGTTCCCTGACCTCCACATGCTGACCACCCGGTGGTGCTTTTCTCCATCCTACATTACCACTCCCTGCCTATCCTAATTCAGACCCTTCAATTCACACCACCCCGTGATGTTTTTCACACTCCTACTAGTGAATGTAATGTAACACACACCGATACAATGCGCACCAGCCCGTGATGTTTTTCTCACTCCTACTAGTGAATATAATGTAACACACAACCATACAATGCGCACCACCCCGCGATGTTTTTCTCACTCCTACTAGTGAATGTAATGTAACACACACCCATACAATGCGCACCACCCCGTGATGTTTTTCTCACGCCTACTAGTGAATGCAATATAACACAGACCCATACAATGCGCACCACCCCGCGATATTTTTCTCACTCCTACTAGTGAATGTAATGTAACACACACCCATACAATGCGCACGACCCCGCGATGATTTTCAGAAACCTATCCTACATTGCCACTGCATGTTCCCTGACCTCAACATGCTGACCACCGCGCGGTACTTTTCTCCATCCTACATTGCCACTCACTGCCTATCTAATTCAGACCCTCCGATTCACACCACACCGTTATGTTTTTCTCACTCCTAATAGTGAATGTAATGTAACACACACCCATACAATGCGCACCACGCCGTGATGTTTTTCTCACTCCTACTAGTGAATGTAATGTAACACACACCCATACAATGCGCACCACCCCGCGATGTTTTTCAGAAACCTATCCTACATTGCCACTGCATGTTCATTGACCTCCCCATGCTGACGACCCCGCAGTGCTTTTCTCCATCCTACATTGCTACTCACTGCCTATCCTAATGCAGACCCTCCGATTCACACCACCCCGTGATGTTTTTCTCACTCCTACTAGTGAATATAATGTAACACACACCCATACAATGCGAACCACCCCGCGATGTTTTTCAGAAACCTATCCTACATTGCCACTGCATGTTCCCTGACCTCCCCATGCAGACCACCCTGCGGAGCTTTTCTCCATCCTACATTGCCACTCACTGCCTATCGTAATTCAGACCCTCCGATTCACACCACCACGTGATGTTTTTCTCACTCCCACTAGTGAATGTAATGTAACACACACCCATACAATGCGCACCACCCCAAGATGTTTTTCAGAAACCTATCCTACATTGCCACTGCATGTTCCCTGACCTCCCCATGCTGACCACCAAACGGTGCTTTTCTCCATCCTACATTGCCACTCACTGCCTATCCTAATTGAGACACTCCTATTCACACCACCCCGTGATGTTTTTCTCACTCCTACTAGTGAATGTAATGTAACACACACCCATACAATGCGCACCACCCCGCGAATATTTTCTCACTCCTACTAGTGAATATAATGTAACAAACACCCATACAATGCGCACCACCCCGCAATGTTTTTCAGAAACCTATCCTACATTGCCACTGCATGTTCCCTGATCTCCCCATGCTGAACACACCGCGGTGCTTTTCTCCATCCTACATTGCCACTCACTGCATATCCTAATTCATACCCTCCGATTCACACCACCCCAAGATGTTTTTCTCACTCCTAATAGTGAATGTAATGTAACAAACACCCATACAATGTGCACCACCCCGCGATGTTTTTCAGAAACCTATCCTACATTGCCACTGCATGTTCCCTGACCTCCCCATGCTGACCAGTCCGCGGGGCTTTTCTCCATCCTACAATGCAAATCAATGCCTATCCTAATTCAGACCCTCCGATTCACACCACCCCGTGATGTTTTTCTCACTCCTACTAGTGAATGTAATGTAACACACACCCATACAATGCGCGCTATCACGCGATGTTTTTCTCACTCCTACTAGTGAATGTAATGTAACACACACCCATACAATGCGCGCTATCACGCGATGTTTTTCTCACTCCTACTAGTGAATGTAATGTAACACACACCCATAAAATGCGCACCACCCCGCGATGTTTTTTAGAAACCTATCCTACATTGCCACTGCACGTTCCCTGACCTCCCCATGCTGACAACCCCGCGGTGCTTTTCTCCATCCTACATTACCACTCACTGTGTATCCTAATTCAGACCCTCCAATTCACACCACCCCGTGATGTTTTTCTCACTCCTACTAGTGAATGTAATGTAACACACACCCATAAAATGCGCACCACCCCGTGATGTTTTTCTCACGCCTACTATTGAATGCAATATAACACACACCCATGCAATGTGCACCACCCCTCGATGTTTTTCTCACTCCTACTCGTGAATGTAATGTAACAAACACCCATACAATGCCCACCACCCCGCGATATTTTTCAGAAACCTATCCTACATTGGGACTGCATGTTCCCTGACCTCCCCATGCTGACCACGCCGCGGTGCTTTTCTCCATCCTACATTGCCACTCGCTGCCTATCCTAGTTCAGACCCTCCGATTCACACCACCCCGTGATGTTTTTCTTACTCTTAGTAGTGAATGTAATGTAACACACACCAATACAATGCGCACCACCCCGCGATGCTTTTCTCACTCCTACTAGTGAATGTAATGTAACACACACGCATACAATGCGCACCACCCCACGAGGTTTTGCTCACTCCTACTAGTGAATATAATGTAACAAACACCCATACAATTCGCACGACCCCGCGATGTTTTTCAGAAACCTATCATACATTGCCACTGCATGTTCGCTGACCTCCCCATGCTGACCACGCTGCGGTGCTTTTCTCCATCCTACATTGCCACTCACTGCCTATCCTAATTCATACCCTCCGATTCACACCACCCCGTGATGTTTTTCTCACCCCTACTAGTGAATGTAATGTAACACAAACCCATGCAATGCGCAACACCCCGCGATGATTTTCAGAAACCTATCCTATATTGCCAGTGCATTTTCCCTGACTTCCCCATGATGACGACCCCGCAGGGCTTTTCTCCATCCTACAATGCCACTCACTGCCTATCCTAATTCAGACCCTCCGATTCAAACCACCCCTTGATGTTTTTCTCACTCCTAATAGTGAATGTAATGTAACACACACCCATAAAATGCGCACCACCCCGCGATGTTTTTCTCACTCCTACTAGTGAATGTAAGGTAACACACACCCATACAATGCGCACCACCCCGCGATGTTTTTCTCACTCCTACTAGTGAATGTAATGTAACACACACCCATAAAATGCGCACCACCCCGCGATGTTTTTCAGAAACCTATCCTACATTGCCACTGCATGTTCCCTGACCTCCCCATGCTGACAACCCCGCGGTGCTTTTCTCCATCCTACATTACCACTCACTGCGTATCCTAGTTCAGACCCTCCAATTCACACCACCCCGTGATGTTTTTCTCACTCCTACTAGTGAATGTAATGTAAACACACACCCATACAATGTGCACCACCCCGTGATGTTTTTCTCACGCCTACTAGTGAATGCAATATAACACACATCCATACAATGTGAACCACCCCTCGATGTTTTTCTCACTCCTAATAGTGAATGTAATGTAACACACACCCATACAATGCGCACCACCCCGCGATGTTTTTCTCACTCCTACTAGTGAATGTAATGTAACACACACCCATACAATGCGCACCACGCCGCGATGATTTTCAGAAACCTATACTACATTGCCACGGCATGTTCCCTGACCTCCCCATGCTGAACACCCTGCGGTGCTTTTCTCCATCCTACATTGCCACTCACTGCCTATCCTAATTCAGACACTCCGATTCACACCACCCCGTGATGTTTTTCTCACTCCTAATACTGAATGTAATGTAACACACACCCATACAATGCGCACCACCCCGTGATGTTTTTCTCACTGCTACTAGTGAATATAATGTAAGAAACAGCCATACAATGCGCACCACCCCGCGATGTTTTTCAGAAACCTATCCTACATTGCCACTGCATGTTCCCTGACCTCCCCATGCTGACCACCCCGCGGTGCTTTTCTCCATCATACATTGCCACTCACTGCCTATCCTAATTCATACCCTCCGATTCACACCACCCCGTGATGTTTTTCTCACTCCTACTAGTGAATGTAATGTAACACACACCCATACAATGCGCACCACCCCATGATGTTTTTCTCACTCCTACTAGTGAATGTAATGTAACACACACCCATACAATGCGCACCAAACCGCGATGTTTTTCTCACTCCTACTAGTGAATGTAATGTAACACACACCCATACAATGCCCACCACCCCGCGATATTTTTCAGAAACCTATCCTACATTGCCACTGCATGTTCCCTGACCTCCCCATGCTGACGACCCCGCAGGGCTTTTCTCCATCCTTCAATGCCACTCGCTGCCTATCCTAATTCAGACCCTCCGATTCACACCACCCCTTGATGTTTTTCTCACTCCTACTAGTGAATGTAATGTAACACACACCCATAAAATGCGCACAAACCCGCGATGTTTTTCAGAAACCTATCCTACATTGCCACTGCATGTTCCCTGACCTCCCCATGCTGACCACCCGGCGGTGCTTTTCTCCATCCTACATTACCACTCACTGCCTATCCTAATTCAGACCCTCCAATTCACTCCACCCCGTGATGTTTTTCTCACTCCTACTAGTGAATTTAATGTAACACACACCGATACAATGCGCACCACCCCGTGATGTTTTTCTCACTCCTAATAGTGAATGTAATGTAACACACACTCATACAATGCGCACCACCCCGCGATGTTTTTCTCACTCCTACTAGTGAATGTAATGTAACACACTCCCATACAATGCGCACGACCCCGCGATGATTTTCAGAAACCTATCCTACATTGCCACTGCATGTTCCCTGACCTCCCCATGCTGACCACCCCGCGGTGCTTTTCTCCATCCTATATTGCCACTCACTGCCTATCCTAATTCAGACCCTCCGATTCACACCACACCGTGATGTTTTTCTCACTCCTAATAGTGAATGTAATGTAACACACACCCATACAATGCGCACCACCCCGTGATGTTTTTCTCACTCGTACTAGTGAATGTAATGTAACACACACCCATACAATGCGCACCACCCCGCGATGTTTTTCAGAAACCTATCCTACATTGCCACTGCACGTTCATTGACCTCCCCATGCTGACGACCCCGCGGTGCTTTTCTCCATCCTACATTGCCACTCACTGCCTATCCTAATGCAGACCCTCCGATTCACACCACCACGTGATGTTTTTCTCACTCCTACTAGTGAATATAATGTAACACACACACATACAATGCGTACCACCCCGCGATGTTTTTCAGAAACCTATCCTACATTGCCACTGCATGTTCCCTGACCTCCCAATGCAGACCACCCTGCGGAGCTTTTCTCCATCCTACATTGCCACTCACTGCCTATCGTAATTCAGACCCTCCGATTCACACGACCACGTGATGTTTTTCTCACTCCCACTAGTGAATGTAATGTAACACACACCCATACAATGCGCACCACCCCGCGATGTTTTTCAGCAACCTATCCTACATTGCCACTGCATGTTCCGTGACCTCCCTATGCTGACCACCCCGCGGGGCTTTTCTCCATCCTACAATGCCAATCACTGCCCATCCTAATTCAGACCCTCCGATTCACACCACCCCGTGATGTTTTTCTCACCCCTACTAGTGAATGTAATGTAACACACACCCATACAATGCGCGCCACCACGCGATGTTTTTCTCACTCCTACTAGTGAATGTAATGTAACACACACCCATAAAATGCGCACCACCCCGCGATGTTTTTCAGAAACCTATCCTACATTGCCACTGCATGTTCCCTGACCTCCCCATGCTGACCACCCCGCGATGCTTTTCTCCATCCTACATTACCACGCACTGCGTATCCTAATTCAGACCCTCCAATTCACACCACCCCGTGATGTTTTTCTCACTCCTACTAGTGAATGTAATGTAACACACACCCATACAATGCGCACCACCCCGTAATGTTTTTCTCACGCCTACTAGTGAATGCAATATAACACACACCCATACAATGCGCACCAACCCACGATGTTTTTCTCACTCCTACTAGTGAATGTAATGTAACACACACCCATACAATGCCCACCACCCCGCGATATTTTTCAGAAACCTATCCTACATTGCCACTGCATGTTCCCTGACCTCCCCATGCTGACGACCCCGCAGGGCTTTTCTCCATCCTCCAATGCCACTCGCTGCCTATCCTAATTCAGACCCTCCGATTCTCACCACCCCTTGATGTTTTTCTCACTTCTACTAGTGAATGTAATGTAACACACACCCATACAATGCGCACCACCCCGCGATGTTTTTCTCACTCCGACTAGTGAATGTAATGTAACACACACCCATACAATGCGCACCACTCCGCGATGTTTTTCTCACTCCTACTAGTGAATGTAATGTAACACACACCCATACAATGCGCACGACCCCGCGATGATTTTCAGAAACCTATCCTACATTGCCACTGCATGTTCCCTGACCTCCCCATGCTGACCACCCCGCGGTGCTTTTCTCCATCCTACATTGCCACTCACTGCCTATCCTAATGCAGACCCTCCGATTCACACCACCACTTGATGTTTTTCTCACTCCTACTAGTGAATATAATGTAACACACACACATACAATGCGCACCACCCCGCGATGTTTTTCAGAAACCTTTCCTACATTGCCACTGCATGTTCCCTGACCTCCCCATGCAGACCACCCTGCGGAGCTTTTCTCCATCCTACATTGCCACTCACTGCCTATCGTAATTCAGACCCTCCGATTCACACGACCACGTGATGTTTTTCTCACTCCCACTAGTGAATGTAATGTAACACACACCCATACAATGCGCACCACCCCGCGATGTTTTTCAGCAACCTATCCTACATTGCCACTGCATGTTCTCTGACCTCCCCATGCTGACCACCCCGCGGGGCTTTTCTCCATCCTACAATGCCAATCACTGCCCATCCTAATTCAGACCCTCCGATTCACACCACCACCACCCCGTGATGTTTTTCTCACTCCTACTAGTGAATGTAATGTAACACACACCCATACAATGCGCGCCACCACGCGATGTTTTTCTCACTCCTACTAGTGAATGTAATGTAACACACACCCATACAATGCGCACCACTCCGCGATGTTTTTCTCACTCCTACTAGTGAATGTAATGTAACACACACCCATACAATGCGCACGACCCCGCGATGATTTTCAGAAACCTATCCTACATTGCCACTGCATGTTCCCTGACCTCCCCATGCTGACCACCCCGCGGTGCTTTTCTCCATCCTACATTGCCACTCACTGCCTATCCTAATTCAGACCCTCCGATTCACACCACACCGTGATGTTTTTCTCACTCCTACAAGTGAATGTAATGTAACACACACCCATACAATGCGCGCCACCACGCGATGTTTTTCTCACTCCTACTAGTGAATGTAATGTAACACACACCCATACAATGCGCGCTATCACGCGATGTTTTTCTCACTCCTACTAGTGAATATAATGTAACACACACCCATAAAATGCGCACCACCCCGCGATGTTTTTTAGAAACCTATCCTACATTGCCACTGCACGTTCCCTGACCTCCCCATGCTGACAACCCCGCGGTGCTTTTCTCCATCCTACATTACCACTCACTGTGTATCCTAATTCAGACCCTCCAATTCACACCACCCCGTGATGTTTTTCTCACTCCTACTAGTGAATGTAATGTAACACACACCCATAAAATGCGCACCACCCCGTGATGTTTTTCTCACGCCTACTAGTGAATGCAATATAACACACACCCATGCAATGTGCACCACCCCTCGATGTTTTTCTCACTCCTACTCGTGAATGTAATGTAACAAACACCCATACAATGCCCACCACCCCGCGATATTTTTCAGAAACCTATCCTACATTGGGACTGCATGTTCCCTGACCTCCCCATGCTGACCACGCCGCGGTGCTTTTCTCCATCCTACATTGCCACTCGCTGCCTATCCTAGTTCAGACCCTCCGATTCACACCACCCCGTGATGTTTTTCTTACTCTTAGTAGTGAATGTAATGTAACACACACCAATACAATGCGCACCACCCCGCGATGCTTTTCTCACTCCTACTAGTGAATGTAATGTAACACACACGCATACAATGCGCACCACCCCACGAGGTTTTGCTCACTCCTACTATTGAATATAATGTAACAAACACCCATACAATTCGCACGACCCCGCGATGTTTTTCAGAAACCTATCATACATTGCCACTGCATGTTCGCTGACCTCCCCATGCTGACCACCCTGCGGTGCTTTTCTCCATCCTACATTGCCACTCACTGCCTATCCTAATTCATACCCTCCGATTCACACCACCCCGTGATGTTTTTCTCACCCCTACTAGTGAATGTAATGTAACACAAACCCATGCAATGCGCAACACCCCGCGATGATTTTCAGAAACCTATCCTATATTGCCACTGCATTTTCCCTGACTTCCCCATGATGACGACCCCGCAGGGCTTTTCTCCATCCTACAATGCCACTCACTGCCTATCCTAATTCAGACCCTCCGATTCAAACCACCCCTTGATGTTTTTCTCACTCCTAATAGTGAATGTAATGTAACACACACCCATAAAATGCGCACCACCCCGCGATGTTTTTCTCACTCCTACTAGTGAATGTAATGTAACACACACCCATACAATGCGCACCACCCCGCGATGTTTTTCTCACTCCTACTAGTGAATGTAATGTAACACACACCCATAAAATGCGCACCACCCCGCGATGTTTTTCAGAAACCTATCCTACATTGCCACTGCATGTTCCCTGACCTCCCAATGCTGACAACCCCGCGGTGCTTTTCTCCATCCTACATTACCACTCACTGCGTATCCTAGTTCAGACCCTCCAATTCACACCACCCCGTGATGTTTTTCTCACTCCTACTAGTGAATGTAATGTAACACACACCCATACAATGTGCACCACCCCGTGATGTTTTTCTCACGCCTACTAGTGAATGCAATATAACACACATCCATACAATGTGAACCACCCCTCGATGTTTTTCTCACTCCTAATAGTGAATGTAATGTAACACACACCCATACAATGCGCACCACCCCGCGATGTTTTTCTCACTCCTACTAGTGAATGTAATGTAACACACACCCATACAATGCGCACCACGCCGCGATGATTTTCAGAAACCTATACTACATTGCCACGGCATGTTCCCTGACCTCCCCATGCTGAACACCCTGCGGTGCTTTTCTCCATCCTACATTGCCACTCACTGCCTATCCTAATTCAGACACTCCGATTCACACCACCCCGTGATGTTTTTCTCACTCCTAATACTGAATGTAATGTAACACACACCCATACAATGCGCACCACCCCGTGATGTTTTTCTCACTGCTACTAGTGAATATAATGTAAGAAACAGCCATACAATGCGCACCACCCCGCGATGTTTTTCAGAAACCTATCCTACGTTGCCACTGCATGTTCCCTGACCTCCCCATGCTGACCACCCCGCGGTGCTTTTCTCCATCATACATTGCCACTCACTGCCTATCCTAATTCATACCCTCCGATTCACACCACCCCGTGATGTTTTTCTCACTCCTACTAGTGAATGTAATGTAACACACACCCATACAATGCGCACCACCCCATGATGTTTTTCTCACTCCTACTAGTGAATGTAATGTAACACACACCCATACAATGCGCACCAAACCGCGATGTTTTTCTCACTCCTACTAGTGAATGTAATGTAACACACACCCATACAATGCCCACCACCCCGCGATATTTTTCAGAAACCTATCCTACATTGCCACTGCATGTTCCCTGACCTCCCCATGCTGACGACCCCGCAGGGCTTTTCTCCATCCTTCAATGCCACTCGCTGCCTATCCTAATTCAGACCCTCCGATTCACACCACCCCTTGATGTTTTTCTCACTCCTACTAGTGAATGTAATGTAACACACACCCATAAAATGCGCACAAACCCGCGATGTTTTTCAGAAACCTATCCTACATTGCCACTGCATGTTCCCTGACCTCCCCATGCTGACCACCCGGCGGTGCTTTTCTCCATCCTACATTACCACTCACTGCCTATCCTAATTCAGACCCTCCAATTCACTCCACCCCGTGATGTTTTTCTCACTCCTACTAGTGAATTTAATGTAACACACACCGATACAATGCGCACCACCCCGTGATGTTTTTCTCACTCCTAATAGTGAATGTAATGTAACACACACTCATACAATGCGCACCACCCCGCGATGTTTTTCTCACTCCTACTAGTGAATGTAATGTAACACACACCCATACAATGCGCACGACCCCGCGATGATTTTCAGAAACCTATCCTACATTGCCACTGCATGTTCCCTGACCTCCCCATGCTGACCACCCCGCGGTGCTTTTCTCCATCCTATATTGCCACTCACTGCCTATCCTAATTCAGACCCTCCGATTCACACCACACCGTGATGTTTTTCTCACTCCTAATAGTGAATGTAATGTAACACACACCCATACAATGCGCACCACCCCGTGATGTTTTTCTCACTCGTACTAGTGAATGTAATGTAACACACACCCATGCAATGCGCACCACCCCGCGATGTTTTTCAGAAACCTATCCTACATTGCCACTGCACGTTCATTGACCTCCCCATGCTGACGACCCCGCGGTGCTTTTCTCCATCCTACATTGCCACTCACTGCCTATCCTAATGCAGACCCTCCGATTCACACCACCACGTGATGTTTTTCTCACTCCTACTAGTGAATATAATGTAACACACACACATACAATGCGCACCACCCCGCGATGTTTTTCAGAAACCTATCCTACATTGCCACTGCATGTTCCCTGACCTCCCCATGCAGACCACACTGCGGAGCTTTTCTCCATCCTACATTGCCACTCACTGCCTATCGTAATTCAGACCCTCCGATTCACACGACCACGTGATGTTTTTCTCACTCCCACTAGTGAATGTAATGTAACACACACCCATACAATGCGCACCACCCCGCGATGTTTTTCAGCAACCTATCCTACATTGCCACTGCATGTTCCCTGACCTCCCCATGCTGACCACCCCGCGGGGCTTTTCTCCATCCTACAATGCCAATCACTGCCCATCCTAATTCAGACCCTCCGATTCACACCACCCCGTGATGTTTTTCTCACCCCTACTAGTGAATGTAATGTAACACACACCCATACAATGCGCGCCACCACGCGATGTTTTTCTCACTCCTACTAGTGAATGTAATGTAACACACACCCATAAAATGCGCACCACCCCGCGATGTTTTTCAGAAACCTATCCTACATTGCCACTGCATGTTCCCTGACCTCCCCATGCTGACCACCCCGCGATGCTTTTCTCCATCCTACATTACCACGCACTGCGTATCCTAATTCAGACCCTCCAATTCACACCACCCCGTGATGTTTTTCTCACTCCTACTAGTGAATGTAATGTAACACACACCCATACAATGCGCACCACCCCGTGATGTTTTTCTCACGCCTACTAGTGGATGCAATATAACACACACCCATACAATGCGCACCAAACCGCGATGTTTTTCTCACTCCTACTAGTGAATGTAATGTAACACACACCCATACAATGCCCACCACCCCGCGATATTTTTCAGAAACCTATCCTACATTGCCACTGCATGTTCCCTGACCTCCCCATGCTGACGACCCCGCAGGGCTTTTCTCCATCCTCCAATGCCACTCGCTGCCTATCCTAATTCAGACCCTCCGATTCACACCACCCCTTGATGTTTTTCTCACTCCTACTAGTGAATGTAATGTAACACACACCCATACAATGCGCACCACCCCGCGATGTTTTTCTCACTCCTACTAGTGAATGTAATGTAACACACACCCATAAAATGCGCACAAACCCGCGATGTTTTTCGGAAACCTATCCTACATTGCCACTGCATGTTCCCTGACCTCCCCATGCTGACCACCCGGCGGTGCTTTTCTCCATCCTACATTACCACTCACTGCCTATCCTAATTCAGACCCTCCAATTCACTCCACCCCGTGATGTTTTTCTCACTCCTACTAGTGAATGTAATGTAACACACACCGATACAATGCGAACCACCCCATGATGTTTTTCTCACTCCTACTAGTGAATATAATGTAACAAATACCCATACAATGCGCACCACCCGGCGATGTTTTTCAGAAACCTATCCTACATTGCCACTGCATGTTCCCTGACCTCCCCATGCTGACCACCCCGCCGTGCTTTTCTCCATCCTACATTGCCACTCACTGCCTATCGTAATTCAGACCCTCCGATTCACACCACCACGTGATGTTTTTCTCACTCCCACTAGTGAATGTAATGTTAACACACACCCATACAATGCGCACCACCCCGCGATGTTTTTCAGAAACCTATCCTGCATTGCCACTGCATGTTCCCTGACCTCGCCATGCTGACCACCCCACGGTGCTTTTCTCCATCCTACATTGCCACTCACTGCCTATCCTAATTGAGACACTCCGATTCACACCACCTCGTGATGTTTTTCTCACTCCTACTAGTGAATGTAATGTAACACACACCCATACCATGCGCACCTCCCCGCGACTTTTTTCTCACTCCTACTAGTGAATATGATGTAACAAACACCAATACAATGCGCACCACCCCGCGATGTTTTTCAGAAACCTATCCTACATTGCCACTGCATGTTCCCTGACCTCCCCATGCTGACCACCCCGCGGTGCTTTTTTCCATCCTACATTGCCACTCACTGCCTATCCTAATTCTAACCCTCCGATTCACACCACCCCGTGATGTTTTTCTCACTCCTACTAGTGAATGTAATGTAACACACACCCATACATTGCGCAATACCCCGCGATGTTTTTCAGAAACCTATCCTACATTGCCACTGCATGTTCCCTGACCTCCCCATGCTGACCAATCCGCGGGGCTTTTCTCCATCCTACAATGCCAATCAATGCCTATCCTAATTCATACCCTCCGATGCACACCACCCCGTGATGTTTTTCTCACTCCTACTAGTGAATGTAATGTAACACACACCCATACAATGCGCGCTACCGCGCGATGATTTTCTCACTCCTACTAGTGAATGTAATGTAACACACACCCATAAAATGCGCACCACCCCGCGATGTTTTTCAGAAACCTATCCTACATTGCCACTGCATGTTCCCTGACCTCCCCATGCTGACAACCCCGCGGTGCTTTTCTCCATCCCAGATTACCACTCACTGCCTATCCTAGTTCAGACCCTCCAATTCACACCACCCCGTGATGTTTTTCTCATTCCTACTAGTGAATGTAATGTGACATTCGCCCATACAATGCGCACCACCCCGTGATGTTTTTCTCACGCCTACTAGTGAATGCAATATAACACACACCCATACAATGTGCACCACCCCTCGATGTTTTTCTCACTCCTACTAGTGAATGTAATGTAACACACACCCATACAATGCCCACCACCCCGCGATATTTTTCAGAAACCTATCCTACATTGGAACTGCATGTTCCCTGACCTCCCCATGCTGACCACCCCGCGGTGCTTTTCTCCATCCTACATTGCCACTCACTGCCTATCCTAGTTCAGACCCTCCAATTCACACCACCCCGTGATGTTTTTCTTACTCTTACTAGTGAATGTAATGTAACACACACCCATACAATGCGCACCACCCCGCGATGTTTTTCTCACTCCTACTAGTGAATGTAATGTAACACACACGCATACAATGCGCACCACCCCACGATGTTTTGCTCACTCCTACTAGTGCATATAATGTAACAAACACCCATACAATTCGCACGACCCCGCGATGTTTTTCACAAACCTATCCTACATTGCCACTGCATGTTCCATGACCTCCCCATGCTTACCACCCCGCGGTGCTTTTCTCCATCCTACATTGCCACTCACTGCCTATCCTAATTCATACCCTCCGATTCACACCACCACGTGATGTTTTTCTCACTGCTACTAGTGAATGTAATGTAACACACACCCATACAATGCGCAACACCCCGCGATGTTTTTCAGAAACCTATCCTACATTGCCACTGCATTTTCCCTGACTTCCCCATGATGACGAACCCGCAGGGTTTTTCTCCATCCTACAATGACACTCACTGCCTATCCTAATTCAGACCCTCGGATTCACACCACCCTTTGATGTTTTTCTCACTCCTAATAGTGAATGTAATGTAACACACACCCATACAATGCGCACCACCCCGCGATGTTTTTCTCACTCCTACTAGTGAATGTAATGTAACACACACCCATACAATGCGCACGACCCTGCGATGATTTTCAGAAACCTATCCTACATTGCCACTGCATGTTCCCTGACCTCCCCATGCTGACCACCCCGCGGTGCTTTTCTTCATCCTACATTGCCACTCACTGCCTAACCTAATTCAGACCCTCCGATTCACACCACACCGTGATGTTTTTCTAACTCCTACTAGTGAATGTCATGTACTGTAATGTAATGTAATGTACACACCCATACAATGCGCGCCACCACGCGATGTTTTTCTCACTCCTACTAGTGAATGTAATGTAACACACACCCATAAAATGCGCACCACCCCGCGATGTTTTTCAGAAACCTATCCTACATTGCCACTGCATGTTCCCTGACCTCCCCATGCTGACCACCCTGCGTTGCTTTTCTCCATCCTACATTACCACGCACTGCGTATCCTAATTCAGACCCTCCAATTCACACCACCCCGTGATGTTTTTCTCACTCCTACTAGTGAATGTAATGTAACACACACCCATACAATGCGCACCACCCCGTGATGTTTTTCTCACGCCTACTAGTGAATGCAATATAACACACACCCATACAATGCGCACCAACCCGCGATGTTTTTCTCACTCCTACTAGTGAATGTAATGTAACACACACCCATACAATGCCCACCACCCCGCGATATTTTTCAGAAACCTATCCTACATTGCCACTGCATGTTCCCTGAACTCCCCATGCTGTCGACCCCCAGGGCTTTTCTCCATCCTCCAATGCCACTCGCTGCCTATCCTAATTCAGACCCTCCGATTCACACCACACCTTGATGTTTTTCTCACTCCTACTAGTGAATGTAATGTAACACACACCCATACAATGCGCACCACCCCGCGATGTTTTTCTCACTCCTACTAGTGAATGTAATGTAACACACACCCATAAAATGCGCACAAACCCGCGATGTTTTTCAGAAACCTATCCTACATTGCCACTGCATGTTCCCTGACCTCCCCATGCTGACCACCCGGCGGTGCTTTTCTCCATCCTACATTACCACTCGCTGCCTATCCTAATTCAGACCCTCCAATTCACTCCACCCCGTGATGTTTTTCTCACTCCTACTAGTGAATGTAATGTAACACACACCGATACAATGCGCACCACCCCGTGATGTTTTTCTCACTCCTAATAGTGAATGTAATGTAACACACACCCATACAATGCGCACCACCCCGCGATGTTTTTCTCACTCCTACTAGTGAATGTAATGTAACACACACCCATACAATGCGCACGACCCCGCGATGATTTTCAGAAACCTATCCTACATTGCCACTGCATGTTCCCTGACCTCCCCATGCTGACCACCCCCGGTGCTTTTCTCCATCCTACATTGCCACTCACTGCCTATCCTAATTCAGACCCTCCGATTCCCACCACACTGTGATGTTTTTCTCACTCCTAATAGTGAATGTAATGTAACACACACCCATACAATGCGCACCTCCCCGCGACTTTTTTCTCACTCCTACTAGTGAAATTAATGTAACACACACCCATACAATGCGCACCACCCCGCGATGTTTTTCAGAAACCTATCCTACATTGCCACTGCATGTTCCCTGACCTCCCCATGCTGAACACACCGCGGTGCTTTTCTCCATCCTACAATGCCACTCACTGCCTATCCTAGTTCAGTCCCTCCAATTCACACCACCCCGTGATGTTTTTCTTACTCTTACTAGTGAATGTATTGTAACACACACCCATACAATGCGCACCACCCCGCGATGTTTTTCTCACTCCTACTAGTGAATGTAATGTAACACACACGCATATAATGCGCACCACCCCGCGATGTTTTTCTCACTCCTACTAGTGAATATAATGTAACAAACACCCATACAATGCGCACCACCCCGCAATGTTTTTCAGAAACCTATCCTACATTGCCACTGCATGTTCCCTGACCTCCCCATGCTGACCACCCCGCGGTGCTTTTCTCCATCCTACATTGCCACTCACTGCCTATCCTAATTCAGACCGTCCGATTCACACCACCCCGTGATGTTTTTCTCACTCCTACTAGTGAATGTAATGTAACACACACCCATACAATGCGCACCACCCCGCGATGTTTTTCAGAAACCTATCCTACATTGCCACTGCATGTTCCCTGACCTCCCCATGCTGACGACCCCGCAGGGCTTTTCTCCATCCCTCAATGCCACTCACTGCCTATCCTAATTCAGACCCTCCGATACACACCACCCCTTGATGTTTTTCTCACTCCTACTAGTGAATGTAATGTAACACACACCCATAAAATGCGCACCACCCCGCGATGTTTTTCTCACTCCTACTAGTGAATGTAATGTAACACACACCCATAAAATGCGCACCACCCCGCGATGTTTTTCAGAAACCTATCCTACATTGCCACTGCATGTTCCGTGACCTCCCCATGCTGACCACCCGGCGGTGCTTTTCTCCATCCTACATTACCACTCACTGCCTATGCTAATTCAGACCCTCCAATTCACTCCACCCCGTGATGTTTTTCTCACTCCTACTAGTGAATGTAATGTAACACACACCGATACAATGCGCACCACCCCGTGATGTTTTTCTCACTCCTACTAGTGAATGTAATGTAACAAACACCCATACAATGCGCACCACCCCGTGATGTTTTTTTCACTCCTACTAGTGAATGTAATGTATCACAAACCCATACAATGCGCACCACCTCGCGATGTTTTTCAGAAACCTATCCTACATTGCCACTGCATGTTCCCTGACCTCCCCATGCTGTCCACACCACGGTGCTTATCTCCATCCTACATTGCCACTCACTGCCTATCCTAATTGAGACACTCTGATTCACACCACCCCGTGATGTTTTTCTCACTCCTACTAGTGAATGTAATGTAACACACACCCATTCAATGCGCACCACCCCGCGACTTTTTTCTCACTCCTACTAGTGAATATAATCTAACAAACACCCATACAAGGCGCACCACCCCGCGATTTTTTTCAGAAACCTATCCTACATTGCCACTGCATGTTCCCTGACCTCCCCATGCTGACAACCCCGCGGTGCTTTTCTCCATCCCAGATTACCACTCACTGCCTATCCTAGTTCAGACCCTCCAATTCACACCACCCCGTGATGTTTTTCTCATTCCTACTAGTGAATGTAATGTGACATTCGCCCATACAATGCGCACCACCCCGTGATGTTTTTCTCACGCCTACTAGTGAATGCAATATAACACACACCCATACAATGTGCACCACCCCTCGATGTTTTTCTCACTCCTACTAGTGAATGTAATGTAACACACACCCATACAATGCCCACCACCCCGCGATATTTTTCAGAAACCTATCCTACATTGGAACTGCATGTTCCCTGACCTCCCCATGCTGACCACCCCGCGGTGCTTTTCTCCATCCTACATTGCCACTCACTGCCTATCCTAGTTCAGACCCTCCAATTCACACCACCCCGTGATGTTTTTCTTACTCTTACTAGTGAATGTAATGTAACACACACCCATACAATGCGCACCACCCCGCGATGTTTTTCTCACTCCTACTAGTGAATGTAATGTAACACACACGCATACAATGCGCACCACCCCACGATGTTTTGCTCACTCCTACTAGTGCATATAATGTAACAAACACCCATACAATTCGCACGACCCCGCGATGTTTTTCACAAACCTATCCTACATTGCCACTGCATGTTCCATGACCTCCCCATGCTTACCACCCCGCGGTGCTTTTCTCCATCCTACATTGCCACTCACTGCCTATCCTAATTCATACCCTCCGATTCACACCACCACGTGATGTTTTTCTCACTGCTACTAGTGAATGTAATGTAACACACACCCATACAATGCGCAACACCCCGCGATGTTTTTCAGAAACCTATCCTACATTGCCACTGCATTTTCCCTGACTTCCCCATGATGACGAACCCGCAGGGTTTTTCTCCATCCTACAATGACACTCACTGCCTATCCTAATTCAGACCCTCGGATTCACACCACCCTTTGATGTTTTTCTCACTCCTAATAGTGAATGTAATGTAACACACACCCATACAATGCGCACCACCCCGCGATGTTTTTCTCACTCCTACTAGTGAATGTAATGTAACACACACCCATACAATGCGCACGACCCTGCGATGATTTTCAGAAACCTATCCTACATTGCCACTGCATGTTCCCTGACCTCCCCATGCTGACCACCCCGCGGTGCTTTTCTTCATCCTACATTGCCACTCACTGCCTAACCTAATTCAGACCCTCCGATTCACACCACACCGTGATGTTTTTCTAACTCCTACTAGTGAATGTCATGTACTGTAATGTAATGTAATGTACACACCCATACAATGCGCGCCACCACGCGATGTTTTTCTCACTCCTACTAGTGAATGTAATGTAACACACACCCATAAAATGCGCACCACCCCGCGATGTTTTTCAGAAACCTATCCTACATTGCCACTGCATGTTCCCTGACCTCCCCATGCTGACCACCCTGCGTTGCTTTTCTCCATCCTACATTACCACGCACTGCGTATCCTAATTCAGACCCTCCAATTCACACCACCCCGTGATGTTTTTCTCACTCCTACTAGTGAATGTAATGTAACACACACCCATACAATGCGCACCACCCCGTGATGTTTTTCTCACGCCTACTAGTGAATGCAATATAACACACACCCATACAATGCGCACCAACCCGCGATGTTTTTCTCACTCCTACTAGTGAATGTAATGTAACACACACCCATACAATGCCCACCACCCCGCGATATTTTTCAGAAACCTATCCTACATTGCCACTGCATGTTCCCTGAACTCCCCATGCTGTCGACCCCCAGGGCTTTTCTCCATCCTCCAATGCCACTCGCTGCCTATCCTAATTCAGACCCTCCGATTCACACCACACCTTGATGTTTTTCTCACTCCTACTAGTGAATGTAATGTAACACACACCCATACAATGCGCACCACCCCGCGATGTTTTTCTCACTCCTACTAGTGAATGTAATGTAACACACACCCATAAAATGCGCACAAACCCGCGATGTTTTTCAGAAACCTATCCTACATTGCCACTGCATGTTCCCTGACCTCCCCATGCTGACCACCCGGCGGTGCTTTTCTCCATCCTACATTACCACTCGCTGCCTATCCTAATTCAGACCCTCCAATTCACTCCACCCCGTGATGTTTTTCTCACTCCTACTAGTGAATGTAATGTAACACACACCGATACAATGCGCACCACCCCGTGATGTTTTTCTCACTCCTAATAGTGAATGTAATGTAACACACACCCATACAATGCGCACCACCCCGCGATGTTTTTCTCACTCCTACTAGTGAATGTAATGTAACACACACCCATACAATGCGCACGACCCCGCGATGATTTTCAGAAACCTATCCTACATTGCCACTGCATGTTCCCTGACCTCCCCATGCTGACCACCCCCGGTGCTTTTCTCCATCCTACATTGCCACTCACTGCCTATCCTAATTCAGACCCTCCGATTCCCACCACACTGTGATGTTTTTCTCACTCCTAATAGTGAATGTAATGTAACACACACCCATACAATGCGCACCTCCCCGCGACTTTTTTCTCACTCCTACTAGTGAAATTAATGTAACACACACCCATACAATGCGCACCACCCCGCGATGTTTTTCAGAAACCTATCCTACATTGCCACTGCATGTTCCCTGACCTCCCCATGCTGAACACACCGCGGTGCTTTTCTCCATCCTACAATGCCACTCACTGCCTATCCTAGTTCAGTCCCTCCAATTCACACCACCCCGTGATGTTTTTCTTACTCTTACTAGTGAATGTATTGTAACACACACCCATACAATGCGCACCACCCCGCGATGTTTTTCTCACTCCTACTAGTGAATGTAATGTAACACACACGCATATAATGCGCACCACCCCGCGATGTTTTTCTCACTCCTACTAGTGAATATAATGTAACAAACACCCATACAATGCGCACCACCCCGCAATGTTTTTCAGAAACCTATCCTACATTGCCACTGCATGTTCCCTGACCTCCCCATGCTGACCACCCCGCGGTGCTTTTCTCCATCCTACATTGCCACTCACTGCCTATCCTAATTCAGACCGTCCGATTCACACCACCCCGTGATGTTTTTCTCACTCCTACTAGTGAATGTAATGTAACACACACCCATACAATGCGCACCACCCCGCGATGTTTTTCAGAAACCTATCCTACATTGCCACTGCATGTTCCCTGACCTCCCCATGCTGACGACCCCGCAGGGCTTTTCTCCATCCCTCAATGCCACTCACTGCCTATCCTAATTCAGACCCTCCGATACACACCACCCCTTGATGTTTTTCTCACTCCTACTAGTGAATGTAATGTAACACACACCCATAAAATGCGCACCACCCCGCGATGTTTTTCTCACTCCTACTAGTGAATGTAATGTAACACACACCCATAAAATGCGCACCACCCCGCGATGTTTTTCAGAAACCTATCCTACATTGCCACTGCATGTTCCGTGACCTCCCCATGCTGACCACCCGGCGGTGCTTTTCTCCATCCTACATTACCACTCACTGCCTATGCTAATTCAGACCCTCCAATTCACTCCACCCCGTGATGTTTTTCTCACTCCTACTAGTGAATGTAATGTAACACACACCGATACAATGCGCACCACCCCGTGATGTTTTTCTCACTCCTACTAGTGAATGTAATGTAACAAACACCCATACAATGCGCACCACCCCGTGATGTTTTTTTCACTCCTACTAGTGAATGTAATGTATCACAAACCCATACAATGCGCACCACCTCGCGATGTTTTTCAGAAACCTATCCTACATTGCCACTGCATGTTCCCTGACCTCCCCATGCTGTCCACACCACGGTGCTTATCTCCATCCTACATTGCCACTCACTGCCTATCCTAATTGAGACACTCTGATTCACACCACCCCGTGATGTTTTTCTCACTCCTACTAGTGAATGTAATGTAACACACACCCATTCAATGCGCACCACCCCGCGACTTTTTTCTCACTCCTACTAGTGAATATAATCTAACAAACACCCATACAAGGCGCACCACCCCGCGATTTTTTTCAGAAACCTATCCTACATTGCCACTGCATGTTCCCTGACCTCCCCATGCTGACCACCCCGCAGTGCTTTTCTCCATCCTACATTGCCACTCACTGCCTATCCTAATTCATACCCTCCGATTCACACCACCCCGTGATGTTTTTCTCACTCCTACTAGTGAATGTAATGTAACACACACCCACACAATGTGCACCACCCCGCGATGTTTTTCAGAAACCTATCCTACATTGCCACTGCATGTTCCCTGACTTCCCATGCTGACCACCCCGCGGGGCTTTTCTCCATCCTACAATGCCAATCAATGCCTATCCTAATTGAGATCCTCCGATTCACACCACCCCGTGATGTTTTTCTCACTCCTACTAGTGAATGTAATGTAACACACACCCATACAATGCGCACCACCCCTTGATGTTTTTCTCACTCCTACTAGTGAATGTAATGTAACACACACCCATACAATGCGCACCACCCCGCGATGTTTTTCTCACTCCTACTATTGAATGCAATGTAATACACACCCATACAATGCGCACCACCCCGCGATGTTTTTGTCACTCCTACTTTTGAATGTAATGTAACAAACACCCATACAATGCGCACCACCCCGTTATGTTTTTCAGAAACCTATCCTACATTGCCACTGCATGTTCCCTGACCTCCCCATGCTGACCACCCCGCGGTGCTTTTCTCCATCCTACATTGCCACTCACTGCCTATCCTAATTCAGACCCTCCGATTCACACCACCCCGTGATGTTTTCTTACTCTTACTAGTGAATGTAATGTAACACACACCCATACAATGCGCACCAACCCATGATCTTTTTCTCACTCCTACTAGTGAATGTAATGTAACACACACCCATACAATGCGCACCACCCCGCGATGTTTTTCTCACTTCTACTAGTGAATGTAATGTAACACACACCCATACAATGCGCACCACCCCGCGATGTTTTTTAGAAACCTATCCTACATTGCCACTGCATGTTCCCTGACCTCCCCATGCTGACCACCCCGCGGTGCTTTTCTCCATCCTACATTGCCACTCACTGCCTATCCTAATTCATACCCTCCGATTCACACCACCACGTGATGTTTTTCTCACTCCTACTAGTGAATGTAATGTAACACACACCCATACAATGCGCACCACCCCGCGATGTTTTTCAGAAACCTATCCTACATTTCCACTGCATGTTCCCTGACCTCCCCAAGCTGACGACCCCGCAGGGCTTTTCTCCATCCTACAATGCCACTCACTGCCTATCCTAATTCATACCCTCCGATTCACACCACCCCGTGATGTTTTTCTCACTCCTACTAGTGAATTTCATGTAACACACACCCATACAATGCGCACCACCCCGTGATGTTTTTCTCACTCCTACTAGTGAATGTAATGTAACACACACCCATACAATGCGCACCACCCCGCGATGATTTTCAGAAACCTATCCTACATTGCCACTGCATGTTCATTGACCTCCCCATGCTGACGACCCCGCGGTGTTTTTCTCCATCCTACATTGAAACTCACTGCCTATCCTAATGCAGACCCTCCAATTCACACCACCCCGTGATGTTTTTCTCACTCCTACTAGTGAATGGTAATGTAACACACACCCATACAATGCGCACCACCCCGCGATGTTTTTCAGAAACCTATCCTACATTGCCACTGCATATTCCCTGACCTCCCCATGCTGACCACCCCGCGGTGCTTTTCTCCATCCTACATTGCCACTCACTGCCTATCGTAATTCAGTCCTTCCGATTCTTTCCACCCCGTGATGTTTTTCTCTCTCCCACTAGTGAATGTAATGTAACACACAACCATACAATGCGCACCACCCCGCGATGTTTTTCAAAAACCTCTCCTACATTGCCACTGCATGTTCCCTGACCTCCCCAAGCTGACCACCCCACGGTGCTTTTCTCCATCCTACATTGCCACTCACTGCCTATCCTAATTGAGACATTCCAATTCACACCACCCCGTGATGTTTTTCTCACTCCTACTAGTGAATGTAACACACACCCATACAATGCGCACCACCCCGCGATGTTTTTTTCACTCCTACTAGTGAATGTAATGTAACACACACCCATACAATGCGCACGACCACGCGATGATTTTCAGAAACCTATCGTACATTGCCACTGCATGTTCCCTGACCTCCCCATGCTGACCATCCCGCGGTGCTTTTCTACATCCTACATTGCCACTCACTGCCTAACCTAATTCAGACCCTCCGATTCACACCACACCGTGATGTTTTTCTCACTCCTAATAGTGAATGTAATGTAACACACACCCATACAATGCGCACCACCCCGTGATGTTTTTCTCACTCCTACTAGTGAATGTAAAGTAACACACACCCATACAATGCGCACCACCCCGCGATGTTTTTCAGAAACCTATCCTACATTGCCACTGCATGTTCATTGACCTCCCCATGCTGACGACACCGCGGTGCTTTTCTCCATCCTACATTGCCACTCACTGCCTATCCTAATGCAGATCCTCCGATTCACACCACCCCGTGATGTTTTTCTCACTCCTACTAGTGAATATAATGTAACACACACACATACAATGCGCACCACCCCGCGATGTTTTTCAGAAACCTATCTTACATTGCCACTGCATGTTCCCTGACCTCCACATGCTGACCACCCTGCGGAGCTTTTCTCCATCCTACATTGCCACTCACTGCCTATCGTAATTCAGACCCTCCGATTCACACGACCACGTGATGTTTTTCTCACTCAAACTAGTGAATGTAATGTAACACACACCCATACAATGCGCACCACCCCGCGATGTTTTTCAGAAACCTATCCTACATTGCCTCTGCATGTTCCCTGACTTCCCCATGCTGACCACCCCACGGTGCTTTTCTCCATCCTAAATTGCCACTGACTGCCTATCCTAATTGAGACACTTCGATTCACACCACCTCGTGATGTTTTTCGCACTCCTACTAGTGAATGTAATGTAACACACACCCATACAATGCGCACCTCCCCGCGACTTTTTTCTCACTCCTACTAGTGAATATAATGTAACAAACACCCATACAATGCGCACCACCCCGCGATGTTTTTCAGAAACCTATCCTACATTGCCACTGCATGTTCCCTGACCTCCCCATGCTGACCAGCCCGCAGTGCTTTTCTCCATCCTACATTGCCACTCACTGCCTATCCTAATTCATACCCTCCGATTCACACCACCCCGTGATGTTTTTCTCACTCCTACTAGTGAATGTAATGTAACACACACCCATACAATGCGCACCACCCCGCGATGTTTTTCAGAAACCTATCCTACATTGCAACTGCATGTTCCCTGACCTCCCCATGCTGACCACCCGGCGGTGCTTTTCTCCATCCTACATTACCACTCACTGCCTATCCTAATTCAGACCCTCCAATTCACTCCACCCCGTGATGTTTTTCTCACTCCTACTAGTGAATTTAATGTAACACACACCGATACAATGCGCACCACCCCGTGATGTTTTTCTCACTCCTAATAGTGAATGTAATGTAACACACACTCATACAATGCGCACCACCCCGCGATGTTTTTCTCACTCCTACTAGTGAATGTAATGTAACACACACCCATACAATGCGCACGACCCCGCGATGATTTTCAGAAACCTATCCTACATTGCCACTGCATGTTCCCTGACCTCCCCATGCTGACCACCCCGCGGTGCTTTTCTCCATCCTATATTGCCACTCACTGCCTATCCTAATTCAGACCCTCCGATTCACACCACACCGTGATGTTTTTCTCACTCCTAATAGTGAATGTAATGTAACACACACCCATACAATGCGCACCACCCCGTGATGTTTTTCTCACTCCTACTAGTGAATGTAATGTAACACACACCCATACAATGCGCACCACCCCGCGATGTTTTTCAGAAACCTATCCTACATTGCCACTGCACGTTCATTGACCTCCCCATGCTGACGACCCCGCGGTGCTTTTCTCCATCCTACATTGCCACTCACTGCCTATCCTAATGCAGACCCTCCGATTCACACCACCGCGTGATGTTTTTCTCACTCCTACTAGTGAATATAATGTAACACACACACATACAATGCGCACCAACCCGCGATGTTTTTCAGAAACCTATCCTACATTGGAACTGCATGTTCCCTGACCTCCCCATGCAGACCACCCTGCGGAGCTTTTCTCCATCCTACATTGCCACTCACTGCCTATCGTAATTCAGACCCTCCGATTCACACGACCACGTGATGTTTTTCTCACTCCCACTAGTGAATGTAATGTAACACACACCCATACAATGCGCACCACCCCGCGATGTTTTTCAGCAACCTATCCTACATTGCCACTGCATGTTCCCTGACCTCCCCATGCTGACCACCCCGCGGGGCTTTTCTCCATCCTACAATGCCAATCACTGCCCATCCTAATTCAGACCCTCCGATTCACACCACCCCGTGATGTTTTTCTCACTCCTACTAGTGAATGTAATGTAACACACACCCATACAATGCGCGCCACCACGCGATGTTTTTCTCACTCCTACTAGTGAATGTAATGTAACACACACCCATAAAATGCGCACCACCCCGCGATGTTTTTCAGAAACCTATCCTACATTGCCACTGCATGTTCCCTGACCTCCCCATGCTGACCACCCCGCGATGCTTTTCTCCATCCTACATTACCACGCACTGCGTATCCTAATTCAGACCCTCCAATTCACACCACCCCGTGATGTTTTTCTCACTCCTACTAGTGAATGTAATGTAACACACACCCATACAATGCGCACCACCCCGTGATGTTTTTCTCACGCCTACTAGTGAATGCAATATAACACACACCCATACAATGCGCACCAACCCACGATGTTTTTCTCACTCCTACTAGTGAATGTAATGTAACACACACCCATAAAATGCGCACAACCCCGCGATGTTTTTCAGAAACCTATCCTACATTGCCACTGCATGTTCCCTGACCTCCCCATGCTGACCACCCGGCGTTGCTTTTCTCCATCCTACATTACCACTCACTGCCTATCCTAATTCAGACCCTCCAATTCACTCCACCCCGTGATGTTTTTCTCAATCCTACTAGTGAATGTAATGTAACACACACCGATACAATGCGCACCACCCCGTGATGTTTTTCTCACTCCTACTAGTGAATGTAATGTAACACACACCCATACAATGCGCACCACTCCGCGATGTTTTTCTCACTCCTACTAGTGAATGTAATGTAACACACACCCATACAATGCGCCCGACCCCGCGATGATTTTCAGAAACCTATCCTACATTGCCACTGCATGTTCCCTGACCTCCCCATGCTGACCACCCCGCGGTGCTTTTCTCCATCCTACATTGCCACTCACTGCCTATCCTAATTCAGACCCTCCGATTCACACCACACCGTGATGTTTTTCTAGCTCCTACAAGTGAATGTAATGTAACACACACCCATACAATGCGCGCCACCACGCGATGTTTTTCTCACTCCTACTAGTGAATGTAATGTAACACACACAAAATAAAATGCGCACCACCCCGCGATGTTTTTCCGAAACCTATCCTACATTGCCACTGCATGTTCCCTGACCTCCCCATGCTGACCACCCTGCGGTGCTTTTCTCCATCCTACATTACCATGCACTGCGTATCCTAATTCAGACCCTCCAATTCACACCACCCCGTGATGTTTTTCTCACTCCTACTAGTGAATGTAATGTAACACACACCCATACAATGCGCACCACCCCGTGATGTTTTTCTCACGCCTACTAGTGGATGCAATATAACACACACCCATACAATGCGCACCAAACCGCGATGTTTTTCTCACTCCTACTAGTGAATGTAATGTAACACACACCCATACAATGCCCACCACCCCGCGATATTTTTCAGAAACCTATCCTACATTGCCACTGCATGTTCCCTGACCTCCCCATGCTGACGACCCCGCAGGGCTTTTCTCCATCCTCCAATGCCACTCGCTGCCTATCCTAATTCAGACCCTCCGATTCACACCACCCCTTGATGTTTTTCTCACTCCTACTAGTGAATGTAATGTAACACACACCCATACAATGCGCACCACCCCGCGATGTTTTTCTCACTCCTACTAGTGAATGTAATGTAACACACACCCATAAAATGCGCACAAACCCGCGATGTTTTTCAGAAACCTATCCTACATTGCCACTGCATGTTCCCTGACCTCCCCATGCTGACCACCCGGCGGTGCTTTTCTCCATCCTACATTACCACTCACTGCCTATCCTAATTCAGACCCTCCAATTCACTCCACCCCGTGATGTTTTTCTTACTCCTACTAGTGAATGTAATGTAACACACACCGATACAATGCGAACCACCCCATGATGTTTTTCTCACTCCTACTAGTGAATGTAATGTAACACACACCCATACAATGCGCACCACCCCGCGATGTTTTTCAGAAACCTATCCTACATTGCCACTGCACGTTCATTGACCTCCCCATGCTGACGACCCCGCGGTGCTTTTCTCCATCCTACATTGCCACTCACTGCCTATCCTAATGCAGACCCTCCGATTCACACCACCCCGTGATGTTTTTCTCACTCCTAATAGTGAATATAATGTAACACACACACATACAATGCGCACCACCCCGCGATGTTTTTCAGAAACCTATCCTACATTGCCACTGCATGTTCCCTGACCTCCCCATGCAGACCACCCTGCGGAGATTTTCTCCATCCTACATTGCCACGCACTGCCTATCGTAATTCAGACCCTCCGATTCACACGACCACGTGATGTTTTTCTCACTCCCACTAGTGAATGTAATGTAACATACACCCATACAATGCGCACCACCCCGCGATGTTTTTCAGAAACCTATCTTACATTGCCACTGCATGTTCCCTGACTTCCCCATGCTGACCACCCCATGGTGCTTTTCTCCATCCTACATTGCCACTCACTGTCTATCCTAATTGAGACACTCCGATTCACACCACCCCGTGATGTTTTTCTCACTCCTGCTAGTGAATGTAATGTAACACACACCCATACAATGCGCACCACACCGCGACTTTTTTCTCACTCCTACTAGTGAATATAATGTAACAAATACCCATACAATGCGCACCACCCGGCGATGTTTTTCAGAAACCTATCCTACATTGCCACTGCATGTTCCCTGACCTCCCCATGCTGACCACCCCGCCGTGCTTTTTTCCATCCTACATTGCCACTCACTGCCTATCCTAATTCTAACCCTCCGATTCACACCACCCCTTGATGTTTTTCTCACTCCTACTAGTGAATGTAATGTAACACACACCCATACAATGCGCAACACCCCGCGATGTTTTTCAGAAACCTATCCTACATTGCCACTGCATGTTCCCTGACCTCCCCATGCTGACCAATCCGCGGCGCTTTTCTCCATCCTACAATGCCAATCAATGCCTATCCTAATTCATACCCTCCGATTCACACCACCCCGTGATGTTTTTCTCACTCCTACTAGTGAATGTAATGTAACACACACCCATACAATGCGCGCTACCGCGCGATGATTTTCTCACTCCTACTAGTGAATGTAATGTAACACACACCCATAAAATGCGCACCACCCCGCGATGTTTTTCAGAAACCTATCCTACATTGCCACTGCATGTTCCCTGACCTCCACATGCTGACAACCCCGCGGTGCTTTTCTCCATCCCAGATTACCACTCACTGCCTATCCTAGTTCAGACCCTCCAATTCACACCACCCCGTGATGTTTTTCTCATTCCTACTAGTGAATGTAATGTGACACACGCCCATACAATGCGCACCACCCCGTGATGTTTTTCTCATGCCTACTAGTGAATGCAATATAACACACACCCATACAATGTGCACCACCCCTCGATGTTTTTCTCACTCCTACTAGTGAATGTAATGTAACACACACCCATACAATGCCCACCACCCCGCGATATTTTTCAGAAACCTATCCTACATTGGAACTGCATGTTCCCTGACCTCCCCATGCTGACCACCCCGCGGTGCTTTTCTCCATCCTACATTGCCACTCACTGCCTATCCTAGTTCAGACCCTCCAATTCACACCACCCCGTGATGTTTTTCTTACTCTTACTAGTGAATGTAATGTAACACACACCCATACAATGCGCACCACCCCGCGATGTTTTTCTCACTCCTACTAGTGAATGTAATGTAACACACACGCATACAATGCGCACCACCCCACGATGTTTTGCTCACTCCTACTAGTGAATATAATGTAACAAACACCCATACAATTCGCACGACCCCGCGATGTTTTTCACAAACCTATCCTACATTGCCACTGCATGTTCCCTGACCTCCCCATGCTTACCACCCCGCGGTGCTTTTCTCCATCCTACATTGCCACTCAGTGCCTATCCTAATTCATACCCTCCGATTCACACCACCCCGTGATGTTTTTCTCACTGCTACTAGTGAATGTAATGTAACACACACCCATACAATGCGCAACACCCCGCGATGTTTTTCAGAAACCTATCCTACATTGCCACTGCATTTTCCCTGACTTCCCCATGATGACGAACCCGCAGGGTTTTTCTCCATCCTACAATGACACTCACTGCCTATCCTAATTCAGACCCTCGGATTCACACCACCCCTTGATGTTTTTCTCACTCCTAATAGTGAATGTAATGTAACACACACCCATACAATGCGCACCACCCCGCGATGTTTTTCTCACTCCTACTAGTGAATGTAATGTAACACACACCCATACAATGCGCACGACCCTGCGATGATTTTCAGAAACCTATCCTACATTGCCACTGCATGTTCCCTGACCTCCCCATGCTGACCACCCCGCGGTGCTTTTCTTCATCCTACATTGCCACTCACTGCCTATCCTAATTCAGACCCTCCGATTCACACCACACCGTGATGTTTTTCTAACTCCTACTAGTGAATGTAATGTACTGTAATGTAATGTAATGTACACACCCATACAATGCGCGCCACCACGCGATGTTTTTCTCACTCCTACTAGTGAATGTAATGTAACACACACCCATAAAATACGCACCACCCCGCGATGTTTTTCAGAAACCTATCCTACATTGCCACTGCATGTTCCCTGACCTCCCCATGCTGACCACCCTGCGTTGCTTTTCTCCATCCTACATTACCACGCACTGCGTATCCTAATTCAGACCCTCCAATTCACACCACCCCGTGATGTTTTTCTCACTCCTACTAGTGAATGTAATGTAACACACACCCATACAATGCGCACCACCCCGTGATGTTTTTCTCACGCCTACTAGTGAATGCAATATAACACACACCCATACAATGCGCACCAACCCGCGATGTTTTTCTCACTCCTACTAGTGAATGTAATGTAACACACACCCATACAATGCCCACCACCCCGCGATATTTTTCAGAAACCTATCCTACATTGCCACTGCATGTTCCCTGACCTCCCCATGCTGTCGACCCCCAGGGCTTTTCTCCATCCTCCAATGCCACTCGCTGCCTATCCTAATTCAGACCCTCCGATTCACACCACACCTTGATGTTTTTCTCACTCCTACTAGTGAATGTAATGTAACACACACCCATACAATGCGCACCACCCCGGGATGTTTTTCTCACTCCTACTAGTGAATGTAATGTAACACACACCCATAAAATGCGCACAAACGCGCGATGTTTTTCAGAAACCTATCCTACATTGCCACTGCATGTTCCCTGACCTCCCCATGCTGACCACCCGGCGGTGCTTTTCTCCATCCTACATTACCACTCGCTGCCTATCCTAATTCAGACCCTCCAATTCACTCCACCCCGTGATGTTTTTCTCACTCCTACTAGTGAATGTAATGTAACACACACCGATACAATGCGCACCACCCCGTGATGTTTTTCTCACTCCTACTAGTGAATGTAATGTAACACACACCCATACAATGCGCACCACCCCGCGATGTTTTTCTCACTCCTACTAGTGAATGTAATGTAACACACACCCATACAATGCGCACGACCCCGCGATGATTTTCAGAAACCTATCCTACATTGCCACTGCATGTTCCCTGACCTCCCCATGCTGACCACCCCCGGTGCTTTTCTCCATCCTACATTGCCACTCACTGCCTATCCTAATTCAGACCCTCCGATTCCCACCACACTGTGATGTTTTTCTCACTCCTAATATTGAATGTAATGTAACACACACCCATACAATGCGCACCACCCCGTGATGTTTTTCTCACTCCTACTTGTGAATGTAATGTAACACACACCCATACAATGGGCACCACCCCGCGATGTTTTTCAGAAACCTATCCTACATTGCCACTGCATGTTCATTGACCTCCCCATGCTGACGACCCCGCGGTGCTTTTCTCCATCCTACATTGCCACTCACTGCCTATCCTAATGCAGACCATCCGATTCACACCACCCCGTGATGTTTTTCTCACTCCTAGTAGTGAATATAATGTAACACACACACATACAATGTGCACCACCCCGCGATGTTTTTCAGAAACCTATCCTACATTGCCACTGCATGTTCCCTGACCTCCCCATGCAGACCACCCTGCGGAGCTTTTCTCCATCCTACATTGCCACTCACTGCCTATCGTAATTCAGACCCTCCGATTCACACGACCACGTGATGTTTTTCTCACTCCCACTAGTGAATGTAATGTAACACACACCCATACAATGCGCACCACCCCGCGATGTTTTTCAGAAACCTATCCTACATTGCCACTGCATGTTCCCTGACTTCCCCATGCTGACCACCCCACGGTGCTTTACTCCATCCTACATTGCCACTCACTGTCTATACTAACTGAGACACTCCGATTCACACCACCCCGTGATGTTTTTCTCACTCCTGCTAGTGAATGTAATGTAACACACACCCATACAATGCGCACCACCCCGCGACTTTTTTCTCACTCCTACTAGTGAATATAATGTAACAAACACCCATACAATGCACACCACCCCGCCATGTTTTTCAGAAACCTATCCTACATTGCCACTGCATGTTCCCTGACCTCCCCATGCTGACCAACCCGCGGTGCTTTTCTCCATCCTACATTGCCACTCACTGCCTATCGTAATTCAGACCCTCCGATTCACACCACCACGTGATGTTTTTCTCACTCCCACTAGTGAATGTAATGTAACACACACCCATACAATGCGCACCACCCCGCGATGTTTTTCAGAAAACTATCCTACATTGCCACTGCATGTTCCCTGACCTCGCCATGCTGACCACCCACGGTGCTTTTCTCCATCCTACATTGCCACTCACTGCCTATCCTAATTGAGACACTCCGATTCACACCACCCCGTGATGTTTTTCTCACTCCTACTAGTGAATGTAATGTAACACACACCCATACAATGCGCACCTCCCCGCGACTTTTTTCTCACTCCTACTAGTGAATATAATGTAACACACACCCATACAATGCGCACCACCCCGCGATGTTTTTCAGAAACCTATCCTACATTGCCACTGCATGTTCCCTGACCTCCCCATGCTGAACACACCGCGGTGCTTTTCTCCATCCTACAATGCCACTCACTGCCTATCCTAGTTCAGTCCCTCCAATTCACACCACCCCGTGATGTTTTTCTTACTCTTACTAGTGAATGTATTGTAACACACACCCATACAATGCGCACCACCCCGCGATGTTTTTCTCACTCCTACTAGTGAATGTAATGTAACACACACGCATATAATGCGCACCACCCCGCGATGTTTTTCTCACTCCTACTAGTGAATAGAATGTAACAAACACCCATACAATGCGCACCACCCTGCGATGTTTTTCAGAAACCTATCCTACATTGCCACTGCATGTTCCCTGACCTCCCCATGCTGACCACCCCGCGGTGCTTTTCTCCATCCTACATTGCCACTCACTGCCTATCCTAATTCAGACCGTCCGATTCACACCACCCCGTGATATTTTTCTCACTCCTACTAGTGAATGTAATGTAACACACACCCATACAATGCGCACCACCCCGCGATGTTTTTGAGAAACCTATCCTACATTGCCACTGCATGTTCCCTGACCTCCCCATGCTGACGACCCCGCAGGGCTTTTCTCCATCCCTCAATGCCACTCACTGCCTATCCTAATTCAGACCCTCCGATACACACCACCCCTTGATGTTTTTCTCACTCCTACTAGTGAATGTAATGTAACACACACCCATAAAATGCGCACCACCCCGCGATGTTTTTCTCACTCCTACTAGTGAATGTAATGTAACACACACCCATAAAATGCGCACCACCCCGCGATGTTTTTCAGAAACCTATCCTACATTGCCACTGCATGTTCCGTGACCTCCCCATGCTGACCACCCGGCGGTGCTTTTCTCCATCCTACATTACCACTCACTGCCTATGCTAATTCAGACCCTCCAATTCACTCCACCCCGTGATGTTTTTCTCACTCCTACTAGTGAATGTAATGTAACACACACCGATACAATGCGCACCACCCCGTGATGTTTTTCTCACTCCTACTAGTGAATGTAATGTAACAAACACCCATACAATGCGCACCACCCCGTGATGTTTTTTTCACTCCTACTAGTGAATGTAATGTATCACAAACCCATACAATGTGCACCACCTCGCGATGTTTTTCAGAAACCTATCCTACATTGCCACTGCATGTTCCCTGACCTCCCCATGCTGTCCACACCACGGTGCTTATCTCCATCCTACATTGCCACTCACTGCCTATCCTAATTGAGACACTCTGATTCACACCACCCCGTGATGTTTTTCTCACTCCTACTAGTGAATGTAATGTAACACACACCCATTCAATGCGCACCACCCCGCGACTTTTTTCTCACTCCTACTAGTGAATATAATCTAACAAACAGCCATACAAGGCGCACCACCCCGCGATGTTTTTCAGAAACCTATCCTACATTGCCACTGCATGTTCCCTGACCTCCCCATGCTGACCACCCCGCAGTGCTTTTCTCCATCCTACATTGCCACTCACTGCCTATCCTAATTCATACCCTCCGATTCACACCACCCCGTGATGTTTTTCTCACTCCTACTAGTGAATGTAATGTAACACACACCCACACAATGTGCACCACCCCGCGATGTTTTTCAGAAACCTATCCTACATTGCCACTGCATGTTCCCTGACCTCCCAATGCTGACCACCCCGCGGGGCTTTTCTCCATCCTACAATGCCAATCAATGCCTATCCTAATTGAGACCCTCCGATTCACACCACCCCGTGATGTTTTTCTCACTCCTACTAGTGAATGTAATGTAACACACACCCATACAATGCGCACCACCCCTTGATGTTTTTCTCACTCCTACTAGTGAATGTAATGTAACACACACCCATACAATGCGCACCACCCCGCGATGTTTTTCTCACTCCTACTATTGAATGCAATGTAACACACACCCATACAATGCGCACCACCCCGCGATGTTTTTGTCACTCCTACTTTTGAATGTAATGTAACACACACCCATACAATGCGCACCACCCCGTTATGTTTTTCAGAAACCTATCCTACATTGCCACTGCATGTTCCCTGACCTCCCCATGCTGACCACCCCGCGGTGCTTTTCTCCATCCTACATTGCCACTCACTGCCTATCCTAATTCAGACCCTCCGATTCACACCACCCCGTGATGTTTTCTTACTCTTACTAGTGAATGTAATGTAACACACACCCATACAATGCGCACCAGCCCATGATCTTTTTCTCACTCCTACTAGTGAATGTAATGTAACACACACTCATACAATGCGCACCACCCCGCGATGTTTTTCTCACTTCTACTAGTGAATGTAATGTAACACACACCCATACAATGCGCAAAACCCCGCGATGTTTTTTAGAAACCTATCCTACATTGCCACTGCATGTTCCCTGACCTCCCCATGCTGACCACCCCGCGGTGCTTTTCTCCATCCTACATTGCCACTCACTGCCTATCCTAATTCATACCCTCCGATTCACACCACCCCGTGATGTTTTTCTCACTCCTACTAGTGAATGTAATGTAACACACACCCATACAATGCGCACCACCCCGCGATGTTTTTCAGAAACCTATCCTACATTTCCACTGCATGTTCTCTGACCTCCCCAAGCTGACGACCCCGCAGGGCTTTTCTCCATCCTACAATGCCACTCACTGCCGATCCTAATTCATACCCTCCGATTCACACCACCCCGTGATGTTTTTCTCACTCCTACTAGTGAATGTCATGTACCACACACCCATACAATGCGCACCACCCCGTGATGTTTTTCTCACTCCTACTAGTGAATGTAATGTAACACACACCCATACAATGCGCACCACCCCGGGATGATTTTCAGAAACCTATCCTACATTGCCACTGCATGTTCATTGACCTCCCCATGCTGACGACCCCGCGGTGTTTTTCTCCATCCTACATTGAAACTCACTGCCTATCCTAATGCAGACCCTCCAATTCACACCACCCCGTGATGTTTTTCTCACTCCTACTAGTGAATGGTAATGTAACACACACCCATACAATGCGCACTACCCCGCGATGTTTTTCAGAAACCTATCCTACATTGCCACTGCATATTCCCTGACCTCCCCATGCTGACCACCCCGCGGTGCTTTTCTCCATCCTACATTGCCACTCACTGCCTATCGTAATTCAGTCCCTCCGATTCTTTCCACCCCGTGATGTTTTTCTCTCTCCCACTAGTGAATGTAATGTAACACACAACCATACAATGCGCACCACCCCGCGATGTTTTTCAAAAACCTCTCCTACATTGCCACTGCATGTTCCCTGACCTCCCCAAGCTGACCACCCCACGGTGCTTTTCTCCATCCTACATTGCCACTCACTGCCTATCCTAATTGAGACATTCCAATTCACACCACCCCGTGATGTTTTTCTCACTCCTACTAGTGAATGTAACACACACCCATACAATGCGCACCACCCCGCGATGTTTTTTTCACTCCTACTAGTGAATGTAATGTAACACACACCCATACAATGCGCACGACCACGCGATGATTTTCAGAAACCTATCGTACATTGCCACTGCATGTTCCCTGACCTCCCCATGCTGACCATCCCGCGGTGCTTTTCTCCATCCTACATTGCCACTCACTGCCTAACCTAATTCAGACCCTCCGATTCACACCACACCGTGATGTTTTTCTCACTCCTAATAGTGAATGTAATGTAACACACACCCATACAAGGCGCACCACCCCGTGATGTTTTTCTCACTCCTACTAGTGAATGTAAAGTAACACACACCCATACAATGCGCACCACCCCGCGATGTTTTTCAGAAACCTATCCTACATTGCCACTGCATGTTCATTGACCTCCCCATGCTGACGACCCCGCGGTGCTTTTCTCCATCCTACATTGCCACTCACTGCCTATCCTAATGCAGACCCTCCGATTCACACCACCCCGTGATGTTTTTCTCACTCCTACTAGTGAATATAATGTAACACACACACATACAATGCGCACCACCCCGCGATGTTTTTCAGAAACCTATCTTACATTGCCACTGCATGTTCCCTGACCTCCAAATGCAGACCACCCTGCGGAGCTTTTCTCCATCCTACATTGCCACTCACTGCCTATCCTAATGCAGACCCTCCGATTCACACCACCCCGTGATGTTTTTCTCACTCAAACTAGTGAATGTAATGTAACACACACCCATACAATGCGCACCACCCCGCGATGTTTTTCAGAAACCTATCCTACATTGCCTCTGCATGTTCCCTGACTTCCCCATGCTGACCACCCCACGGTGCTTTTCTCCATCCTAAATTGCCACTGACTGCCTATCCTAATTGAGACACTTCGATTCACACCACCTCGTGATGTTTTTCGCACTCCTACTAGTGAATGTAATGTAACACACACCCATACAATGCGCACCTCCCCGCGACTTTTTTCTCACTCCTACTAGTGAATATAATGTAACAAACACCCATACAATGCGCACCACCCCGCGATGTTTTTCAGAAACCTATCCTACATTGCCACTGCATGTTCCCTGACCTCCCCATGCTGACCAGCCCGCAGTGCTTTTCTCCATCCTACATTGCCACTCACTGCCTATCCTAATTCATACCCTCCGATTCACACCACCCCTTGATGTTTTTCTCACTCCTACTAGTGAATGTAATGTAACACACACCCATACAATGCGCACCACCCCGCGATGTTTTTCAGAAACCTATCCTACATTGCCACTGCATGTTCCCTGACCTCCCCATGCTGACCACACCGCGGTGCTGTTCTCCATCCTACATTACCACGCACAGCGTATCCTAATTCAGACCCTCCGATTCACACCACCCCGTGATGTTTTTCTCACTCCTACTAGTGAATGTAATGTAACACACACCCATACAATGCGCACCACCCCGTGATGTTTTTCTCACGCCTACTAGTGAATGCAATATAACACACACCCATACAATGCGCACCACCCCGCGATATTTTTCTCACTCCTACTAGTGAATGTAATGTAACACACACCCATACAATGCCCACCACCCCGCGATATTTTTCAGAAACCTATCCTACATTGCCACTGCATGTTCCCTGACCTCCCCATGCTGACCACCCCGCGGTGCTTTTCTCCATCCGACAATGCCACTCACTGCCTATCCTAATTCAGACCCTCCGATTCACACCACCCCGTGATGTTTTGCTCACTCCTACTAGTGAATGTCATGTAACACACACCCATACAATGCGCACCACCCCGTGATGTTTTTCTCACTCCTACTAGTGAATGTATTGTAACACACAGCCATACAATGCGCACCACCCCGCGATGTTTTTCAGAAACCTATCCTACATTGCCACTGCATGTTCATTGACCTCCCCATGCTGACGACCCCGCGGTGTTTCTGTCCATCCTACATTGAAACTCACTGCCTATCCTAATGCAGACCCTCCGATTCACACCACCCCGTGATGTTTTTCTCACTCCTACTAGTGAATGGTAATGTAACACACACCCGTACAATGCGCACCACCCCGCGATGTTTTTCAGAAACCTATCCTACATTGCCACTGCATATTCCCTGACCTCTCCATGCTGACCACCCGCGGTGCTTTTCTCCATCCTACATTGCCACTCACTGCCTATCGTAATTCAGTCCCTCCGATTCACACCACCCCGTGATGTTTTTCTCACTCCCACTAGTGAATGTAATGTAACACACAACCATACAATGCGCACCACCCCGCGATGTTTTTCAAAAACCTCTCCTACATTGCCACTGCATGTTCCCTGACCTCCCCAAGCTGACCACCCCACGGTGCTTTTCTACATCCTACATTGCCACTCACTGCCTATCCTAATTGAGACACTCCGATTCACACCACCCCGTGATGTTTTTCTCACTCCTACTAGTGAATGTAATGTAATACACACCCATACAATGCGCACCACCCCGCGATGTTTTTCTCACTCCTACTAGTGAATGTAATGTAACACACACCCATACAATGCGCACGACCCCGGGATGATTTTCAGAAACCTATCGTACATTGCCACTGCATGTTCCCTGACCTCCCCATGCTGACCACCCTGCGGTGCTTTTCTCCATCCTACATTGCCACTCACTGCCTAACCTAATTCAGACCCTCCGATTCACACCACACCGTGATGTTTTTCTCACTCCTAATAGTGAATGTAATGTAACACACACTCATACAATGCGCACCACCCCGTGATGTTTTTCTCACTCCTACTAGTGAATGTAATGTAACACACACCCATACAATGCGCACCACCCCGCGATGTTTTTCAGAAACCTATCCTACATTGCCACTGCATGTTCATTGACCTCCCCATGCTGACGACCCCGCGGTGCTTTTCTCCATCCTACATTGCCACTCACTGCCTATCCTAATGCAGACCCTCCGATTCACACCACCCCGTGATGTTTTTCTCACTCCTACTAGTGAATATAATGTAACACACACACATACAATGCGCACCACCCCACGATGTTTTTCAGAAACCTATCCTACATTGCCACTGCATGTTCCCTGACTTCCCCATGCTGACCACCCCACGGTGCTTTTCTCCATCCTACATTGCCACTCACTGTCTATCCTAATTGAGACACTCCGATTCACACCACCACGTGATGTTTTTCTCACTCCCACTAGTGAATGAAATGTAACACACACCCATACAATGCGCAACACCCCGCGACATTTTTCTCACTCCTACTAGTGAATATAATGTAACAAACACCAATACAATGCGCACCACCCCGCGATGTTTTTCAGAAACCTATCCTACATTGCCACTGCATGTTCCCTGACCTCCCCATGCTGAACACCCCGCGGTGCTTTTCTCCATCCTACATTGCCACTCACTGCCTATCCTAATTCATACCCTCCGATTCACACCACCCCGTGATGTTTTGCTCACTCCTACTAGTGAATGTAATGTAACACACACCCATACAATGCGCACCACCCCGTGATGTTTTTCTCACTCCTACTATTGAATGCAATGTAACACACACCCATACAATGCGCACCACCCCGCGATGTTTTTCTCACTCCTACTATTGAATGCAATGTAACACACACCCATACAATGCGCACCACCCAGCGATGTTTTTGTCACTCCTACTAGTGAATGTAATGTAACACACACCCATACAATGCGCACCACCCCGCGATGTTTTTCAGAAACCTATCCTACATTGCCACTGCATGTTCCCTGACCTCCCCATGCTGACCACCCCGCGGTGCTTTTCTCCATCCTACATTGCCACTCACTGCCTATCCTAATTCAGACCCTCCGAATCACACCACCCCGTGATGTTTTCTTACACTTACTAGTGAATGTAATGTAACACACACCCATACAATGCGCACCACCCCATGATGTTTTTCTCACTCCTACTAGTGAATGTAATGTAACACACACCCATACAATGCGCACCACCCCGCGATGTTTTTCTCACTCCTACTAGTGAATGTAATGTAACACACAAACATACAATGCGCACCACCCCGCGATGTTTTTCAGAAACCTATCCTACATTGCCACTGCATGTTCCCTGACCTCCCCATGCTGAGGACCCCGCAGGGCTTTTCTCCATCCTACAATGCCACTCACTGCCTATCCTAATTCAGACCCTCCGATTCACACCACCCCTTGATTTTTTTCTCACTCCTACTAGTGAATGTAATGTAACACACACCCATACAATGCGCACCACCCCGCGATGTTTTTCTCACTCCTACTAGTGAATGTAATGTATCACACACCCATACAGTGAGCACCACCCCGCGATGTTTTTCAGAAACCTATCCTACATTGCCACTGCATGTTCCCTGACCTCCCCATGCTGACCACCCCGCGGTGCTTTTCTCCATCCTACATTGCCACTCGCTGCCTATCCTAATTCAGACCCTCTGATTCACACCACCCCGTGATGTTTTTCTCACTCCTACTAGTGAATGTCATGTAACACACACCCATACAATGCGCACCACCCCGCGATGTTTTTCAGAAACCTATCCTACATTGCCACTGCATGTTCCCTGACCTCCCCATGCTGACCACCCCGCGGTGCTTTTCTCCATCCTACATTGCCACTCACTGCCTATCGTAATTCAGTCCCTCCGATTCACACCACCCCGTGATGTTTTTCTCACTCCCACTAGTGAATGTAATGTAACACACAACCATACAATGCGCACCACCCCGCGAAGTTTTTCAAAAACCTCTCCTACATTGCCACTGCATGTTCCCTGACCTCCCCATGCTGACGACCCCGCGGTGTTTTTCTCCATCCTACATTGAAACTCACTGCCTATCCTAATGCAGACCCTCCGATTTACACCACCCCGTGATGTTTTTCTCACTCCTACTAGTGAATGTAATGTAACAAACACCCATACAATGCGCACCACCCCGCGATGTTTTTCAGAAACCAATCCTACATTGCCACTGCATGTTCCCTGACCTCCCCATGCTGACCACCCCGCGGTGCTTTTCTCCATTTTACATTGCCTCTCACTGCCTATCCTAATTCATACCCTCCGATTCACACCACCCCGTGAAGTTTTTCTCACTCCTACTAGTGAATGTAATGTAACACACACCCATAAAATGCGCACCACCCCGCGATGTTTTTCAGAAACCTATCCTACATTGCCACTGCATGTTCCTTGACCTCCCCATGCTGACTACCCCGCGGGGATTTTCTCCATCCTACAATGCCAATCACTGCCTATCCTAACTCAGACTCTTGGATTCACACCACCCCGTGATGTTTTTCTCACCCCTACTAGTGAATGTATTGTAACACTCACCCATACAATGCGCACCACCGCGCGATGTTTTTCTCACTCCTACTAGTGAATGTAATGTAACACACACCCATAAAATGCGCACCAACCCTCGACGTTTTTCAGAAACCTATCCTACATTGCCACTGCATGTTCCCTGACCTCCCCATGCTGACGACCCCGCGGTGCTTTTCTCCATCCTACATTACCACTCACTGCGTATCCTAATTCAGACCCTCCAATTCACACCACCCCGTGATGTTTTTCTCACTCCTACTGCTGAATGTAATGTAACACACACCCATACAATGCGTACCACCCCGTGATGTTTTTCTCACTCCTACTAGTGAATGCAATATAACACACACCCATACAATGCGCACCACCCGGCGATGATTTTCTCACTCCTACTAGTGAATGTAATGTAACACACACCCTTACAATGCGCACCACCCCGCGATGTTTTTCAGAAACCTATCCTACATTGCCACTGCATGTTCCCTGACCTCCCCATGCTGACCACCCCGCGGTGCTTTTCTCCATCCTACATTGCCACTCACTGCCTATCCTAGTTCAAACCTTCCAATTCACACCACCCCGTGATGTTTTTCTTACTCTTACTAGTGAATGTAATGTAACACACACCCATACAATGCGCACCACCCCGTGATGTTTTTCTCACTCCTACTAGTGAATGTAATGTAACACAAACCCATACAATGCGCACCCCCCTGCGATGTTTTTCAGAAACCTATCCTACATTGCCACTGCATGTTCCCTGCACTCCCCATGCTGACAACTCCGCATTGCTTTCCTCCATCCAACATTGCCACTCACTGCCTATCCTAATTCAGACCCTCCGATTCACACAACCCCGTGATGTTTTTCTCACTCCTACTAGAGAATGTAATGTAACACACACGCATACAATGCGCACCACCCCGCGATGTTTTTTAGAAACCTATCCTACATTGCCACTGCATGTTCCCTGACCTCCCAATGCTGATCGCCCCGCGGTGCTTTTCTCCTTCCTACATTGCCAATCACTGCCTATCCTAATTCAGATCCTCCGATTCACAGCACCCCGTGATGTTTTTCTCACTCCTACTAGTGAATGTAATGTAACACACACCCATGCAATGCGCACCACCCCGTGATGTTTTTCTCACTCCTACTAGTGAAAGTAATGTAACACACACCCATACAATGCGCACCGCCCCGTGATGTTTTTCTCACTCCTACTAGTAAATGTAATGTAACACACACCCATACAATGCGCACCACCCCGTGATGTTTTTCTCACTCCTACTAGTGAATGTAATGTAACACACACCCATAAAATGTGCACCACCCCGAGATGTTTTTCAGAAACCTATCCTACATTGCCAATGCCTGTTCCCTGACCTCCCCATGCTGACCACCCTGTGGTGCTTTTCTCCATCCTACATTACCAATCACTGCGTATCCTAATTCAGACGCTCCAATTCACACGACCCCGTGATGTTTTTCTCACTCCTACTGCTGAATGTGATGTAACACACACCCATACAATGCGCACCACCCTGTGATGTTTTTCTCACTCCTACTAGTGAATGTAATGTAACACACACCCATTCAATGCGCACCACCCCGCGATGTTTTTCTCACTCCTACTAGTGAATGTAATGTTACACACCCGTACAATGCGCACCACCCCGCGATCATTTTCAGAAACCTATCCTACATTGCCACTGCATGTTCCCTGACCTCCCCATGCTGACTACCCCGCGGTGCTTTTCTCCATCCTACATTGCCACTCACTGCCTATCCATATTCAGACCCTCCGATTCACGCACCCCGTGATGTTTTTCTCACTCCTACTAGTGAATGTAATGTAACACACACCCATACAATGCGCACCACCCCGTGATGTTTTTCTCACTCCAACTAGTGAATGTCATGTAACACACCCATAATATGCGCACCACTCCACGATGTTTTTCAGAAACCTATCCTACATTGCCACTGCATGTTCCCTGACCTGCCCATGGTGACCACACCGCGTTGCTTTTCTCCATCCTAGAATGCCACTCACTGCCTATCCTAATTCAGACCCTTCGATTCACACCACCCCTTGATGTTTTTCTCACTCCTACTAGTGAATATAATGTAACACACACCCATACAATGCGCACCACGCCGCGATAATTTTCTCACTACTACTAGTGAATGTAATGTAACACACACCCATACAATGCGCACCACACCGCGATGTTTTTTAGAAACCTATCCTACATTGCCACTGCATGTTCCCTGACCTCCCAATGCTGACCGCCCCAGGGTGCTTTTCTCCATCCTACATTGCCACTCACTGCCTATCCTAATTCAGACCCTCCGATTCACACCACCCCGTGATGTTTTTCTTACTCTTACTAGTGAATGTAATGTAACACACACCCATACAATGCGCACCACCCCGTGATGTTTTTCTCACTCCTGCTAGTGAATGTAATGTAACACACACCCATACAATGCGCACCACCCCGCGATGTTTTTCAGAAACCTATCCTACATTGCCACTGCATGTTCCCTGCCCTCCACATGCTGACAACCCCGCGTTGCTTTTCTCCATCCAACATTGCCACTCACTGCCTATCCTAATTCAGACCCTCCGATTCACACCACCCCGTGATGTTTTTCTCACTCCTACTAGAGAATGTAATGTAACACACACGCATACAATGCGCACCACCCCGCGATGTTTTTTAGAAACCTATCCTACATTGCCACTGCATGTTCCCTGACCTCCCAATGCTGACCACCCCGCGGTGCTTTTCTCCATCCTACATTGCCACTCACTGCCTATCATAATTCAGACCCTTCGATTCATACCACCCCGTGATGTTTTTCTCACTCCTACTAGTGAATGTAATGTAACACACACCCATTCAATGCGCACCACCCCGCGATGTTTTTCTCACTCCTACTAGTGAATGTAATGTTACACACCCGTACAATGCGCACCACCCCGCGATGATTTTCAGAATCCTATCCTACATTGCCACTGCATGTTCCCTGACCTCCCCAGGCTGACTACCCCGCGGTGCTTTTCTCCCTCCTACATTGCCACTCACTGCCTATCCTAATTCAGACCCTCCGATTCACAGCACCCCGTGATGTTTTTCTCACTCCTACTGGTGAATGTAATGTAACACACACCCATACAATGCGCACCATGCCGTGATGTTTTTCAGAAACCTATCCTACATTGCCACTGCATGTTCCCTGACCTCCCCATGCTGACCACCCCGCGGTGCTTTTCTCCATCCTACATTGCAACTCACTGCCTATCGTAATTCAGTCCCTCCGATTCACACCACCCCGTGATGTTTTTCTCTCTCCCACTAGTGAATGTAATGTAACACCCAACCATACAATGCGCACCACCCCGCGATGTTTTTCAAAAACCAATCCTACATTGCCACTGCATGTTCCCTGACCTCCCCATGCTGACCACCCCGCGGTGCTTTTCTCCATCCTACATTGCCACTAACTGCCTATCCTAATACATACCCTCCGATTCACACCACCCCGTGAAGTTTTTCTCACTCCTACTAGTGAATGTAAAGTAACACACACCCATACAATGCGCACCACCCCGCGATGTTTTTCAGAAACCTATCCTACATTGCCACTGCATGTTCCTTGACATCCCCATGCTGACTACGCCGCGGGGCTTTTCTCCATCCTACAATGCCAATCACTGCCTATCCTAATTCAGACCCTCTGATTCACACCACCCCGTGATGTTTTTCTAACTCATACTATTGAATGTAATGTAACACACACCCATACAATGCGCGCCACCCCGTGATGTTTTTCTCACTCCTACTAGTGAATGTAATGTAACACACACCCATACAATGCGCACCACCCCGCGATGTTTTTTAGAAACCTATCCTACATTGCCACTGCATGTTCCGTGACCTCCCAATGCTGACCGCCCCGTGGTGCTTTTCTCCATCCTACATTGCCACTCACTGCCTATCCTAATTCAGACCCTCCGATTCACACCACCCCGTGATGTTTTTCTTACTCTTACTAGTGAATGTAATATAACACACACCCATACAATGCGCACCACCCCGTGATGTTTTTCTCACTCCTGCTAGTGAATGTAATGTAACACACACCCATACAATGCGCACCACCCCGCGATGTTTTTCAGAAACCTATCCTACATTGCCACTGCATGTTCCCTGCCCTCCCCATGCTGACAACCCCGCGTTGCTTTTCTCCATCCAACATTGCCACTCACTGCCTATCCTAATTCAGACCCTCCGATTCACACCACCCCGTGATGTTTTTCTCACTCCTACTAGAGAATGTAATGTAACACACACGCATACAATGCGCACCACCCCGCGATGTTTTTTAGAAACCTATCCTACATTGCCACTGCATGTTCCCTGACCTCCCAATGCTGACCACCCCGCGGTGCTTTTCTCCATCCTACATTGCCACTCACTGCCTATCATAATTCAGACCCTCCGATTCATACCACCCCGTGATGTTTTTCTCACTCCTACTAGTGAATGTAATGTAACACACACCCATTCAATGCGCACCACCCCGCGATGTTTTTCTCACTCCTACTAGTGAATGTAATGTTACACACCCGTACAATGCGCACCACCCCGCGATGATTTTCAGAATCCTATCCTACATTGCCACTGCATGTTCCCTGACCTCCCCAGGCTGACTACCCCGCGGTGCTTTTCTCCCTCCTACATTGCCACTCACTGCCTATCCTAATTCAGACCCTCCGATTCACAGCACCCCGTGATGTTTTTCTCACTCCTACTGGTGAATGTAATGTAACACACACCCATACAATGCGCACCATGCCGTGATGTTTTTCAGAAACCTATCCTACATTGCCACTGCATGTTCCCTGACCTCCCCATGCTGACCACCCCGCGGTGCTTTTCTCCATCCTACATTGCAACTCACTGCCTATCGTAATTCAGTCCCTCCGATTCACACCACCCCGTGATGTTTTTCTCTCTCCCACTAGTGAATGTAATGTAACACCCAACCATACAATGCGCACCACCCCGCGATGTTTTTCAAAAACCAATCCTACATTGCCACTGCATGTTCCCTGACCTCCCCATGCTGACCACCCCGCGGTGCTTTTCTCCATCCTACATTGCCACTAACTGCCTATCCTAATACATACCCTCCGATTCACACCACCCCGTGAAGTTTTTCTCACTCCTACTAGTGAATGTAATGTAACACACACCCATACAATGCGCACCACCCCGCGATGTTTTTCAGAAACCTATCCTACATTGCCACTGCATGTTCCTTGACATCCCCATGCTGACTACGCCGCGGGGCTTTTCTCCATCCTACAATGCCAATCACTGCCTATCCTAATTCAGACCCTCTGATTCACACCACCCCGTGATGTTTTTCTAACTCATACTATTGAATGTAATGTAACACACACCCATACAATGCGCGCCACCCCGTGATGTTTTTCTCACTCCTACTAGTGAATGTAATGTAACACACACCCATACAATGCGCACCACCCCGCGATGTTTTTCAGAAACCTATCCTACATTGCCACTGCATGTTCCCTGCCCTCCCCATGCTGACAACCCCGCGTTGCTTTTCTCCATCCAACATTGCCACTCACTGCCTATCCTAATTCAGACCCTCCGATTCACACCACCCCGTGATGTTTTTCTCACTCCTACTAGAGAATGTAATGTAACACACACGCATACAATGCGCACCACCCCGCGATGTTTTTTAGAAACCTATCCTACATTGCCACTGCATGTTCCCTGACCTCCCAATGCTGACCACCCCGCGGTGCTTTTCTCCATCCTACATTGCCACTCACTGCCTATCATAATTCAGACCCTCCGATTCATACCACCCCGTGATGTTTTTCTCACTCCTACTAGTGAATGTAATGTAACACACACCCATTCAATGCGCACCACCCCGCGATGTTTTTCTCACTCCTACTAGTGAATGTAATGTAACACACCCGTACAATGCGCACCACCCCGCGATGATTTTCAGAAACCTATCCTACATTGCCACTGCATGTTCCCTGACCTCCCCAGGCTGACTACCCCGCGGTGCTTTTCTCCATCCTACATTGCCACTCACTGCCTATCCTAATTCAGACCCTCCGATTCACAGCACCCCGTGATGTTTTTCTCACTCCTACTAGTGAATGTAATGTAACACACACCCATACAATGCACACCACCCCGCGATGTTTTTCAGAAAACTATCCTACATTGCCACTGCATGTTCCCTGACCTCACCATGGTGACCACCCCGCGGTGCTTTTCTCCATCCTACATTGCCACTCACTGCCTATCCTAATACAGACCCTCCGATTCACACCACCCCGTGATGTTTTTCTCACTCCTCCTAGTGAATGTCATGTAACACACACCCATACAATGCGCACCACCCCGTGATGTTTTTCTCACTCCTACTAGTGAATGTCATGTAACATACACCCATACAATGCGCACCACCCCGTTATGTTTTTCTCACTCCTACTAGTGAATGTAATGTAACACACACCCATACAATGCGCACCACCCCGCGATGTTTTTCAGAAACCTATCCTATATTGCCACTGCATGTTCATTGACCTCCCCATGCTGACGACCTCGCGGTGGTTTTCTCCATCCTACATTGCCACTCACTGCCTATCCTAATGCAGACCCTCCATTTCACACCACCCTGTGATGTTTTTCTCACTCCTACTAGTGAATGTAATGTAACACACACCCATACAATGCGCACCACGCCGCGATGTTTTTCAGAAACCTATAATACATTGCCACTTCATGTTCCCTGACCTCCCCATGCTGACCACCCCGCGGTGCTTTTCTCCATCCTACATTGCCACTCACTGCCTATCGTAATTCAGTCCCTCCGATTCACACCACCCCGTGATGTTTTTCTCTCTCCCACTAGTGAATGTAATGTAACACCCAACCATACAATGCGCACCACCCCGCGATGTTTTTCAAAAACCAATCCTACATTGCCACTGCATGTTCCCTGACCTCCCCATGCTGACCACCCCGTGGTGCTTTTCTCCATCCTACATTGCCATTCACTGCCTATCCTAATACATACCCTCCGATTCACACAACCCCGTGAAGTTTTTCTCACTCCTACTAGTGAATGTAATGTAACACACACCAATACAATGCGCACCACCCAGCGATGTTTTTCAGAAACCTATCCTACATTGCCACTGCATGTTCCTTGACATCCCCATGCTGACTACGCCGCGGGGCTTTTCTCCATCCTACAATGCCAATCACTGCCTATCCTAATTCAGACCCTCCGATTCACACCACCCCGTGATGTTTTTCTCACTCCTACTAGTGAATGTCATGTAACACACACCCATACAATGCCATCACCCCGTGATGTTTTTCTCACTCCTACTAGTGATTGTAATGTAACACACACCCATACAATGCGCACCACCCCGCGATGTTTTTCTCACTCCTACTAGTGAATGTAATGTAACACACATCCATAAAATGCGCACCACCCCGCAATGTTTTTCAGATACCTATCCTACATTGCAAATGCATGTTCCCTGACCTCCCCATGCTGACCACCCCGCGGTGCTTTTCTCCATCCTACATTGCCACTCACTGCCTATACTAATTCAAACCCTCCGATTCACACCACCCCGTGATGTTTTTCTCACTCCTACTAGTGAATGTCATGTAACACACACCCATACAATGCCACCACCCCTTGATGTTTTTCTCACTCCTACTAGTGAATGTAATGTAACACACACCCATACAATGCGCACCACCCCGCGATGTTTTTCAGAAACCTATCCTACATTGCCACTGCATGTTCGTTGACCTCCCCATGCTGACGACCCTGCGGTGCTTTTCTCCATCCTACATTGCCACTCACTGCCTATCCTAATGCAGACCCTCCGATTCACACCACCCCGTGTTGTTTTTCTCACTCCTACTAGTGAATGTAATGTAACACACACCCATACAATGCGCACCACGCCGCGATGTTTTTCAGAAACCTATCCTACATTGCCACTGCATGTTCCCTGTCCTCCCCATGCTGACCACCCCGCGATGCTTTTCTCCATCCTACATTGCCACTCACTGCCTATCGTAATTCAGTCCCTCCGATTCACACCACCCCGTGATGTTTTTCTCACTCCCACTAGTGAATGTAATGTAACACACAACCATACAATGCGCACCACCCCGCGATGTTTTTCAAAAACCTATCCTACATTGCCACTGCATGTTCCCTGACCTCCCCAAGCTGAACACCCCACGGTGCTTTTCTCCATCCTACATTGCCACTCACTCGCTATTCTAATTGAGACACTCCGATTCACACCACCCCGTGATGTTTTTCTCACTCCTACTAGTGAATGTAATGTAACTCACACTCATACAATGCGCACCACCCCGCGATGTTTTTCTCACTCCTACTAGTGAATATAATGTAACAAACACCCATACAATGCGCACCACCCCGCGATGTTTTTCAGAAACCAATCCTACATTGCCACTACTTGTTCCCTGACCTCCCCATGCTGACCACCCCACGGTGCTTTTCTGCATCCTACATTGCCACTCACTGCCTATCCTAATACATAACCTCCGATTCACACCACCCCGTGAAGTTTTTCTCACTCCTACTAGTGAATGTAATGTAACACACACCCGTACAATGTGCACCACCCCGTGATGTTTTTCAGAAATCTATCCTACATTGCCACTGCATGTTCCTTGACCTCCCCATGCTGACCACCCCGCGGGGCTTTTCTCCAGCCTACATTGCCACTCACTGCCTATCCTAATTCAGACCCTCCGATTCACACCAGCCCGTGATGTTTTTCTCACTCCTACTAGTGAATGTAATGTAACACACACCCATACAATGCGCACCACCCCGAGTCGTTTTTCTCACTCCTACTAGTGAATGTAATGTAACACACACCCATTCAATGCGCACCACCCCGCGATGTTTTTTTTCACTCCTACTAGTGAATGTAATGTTACACACCCGTACAATGCGCACCACCCCGCGATGATTTTCAGAAACCTATCGTACATTGCCACTGCATGTTCCCTGACCTCCCCATGCTGACTACCCCGCGGTGCTTTTCTCCATCCTACATTGCCACTCACTGCCTATCCTAATTCAGACCCTCCGATTCACAGCACCCCGTGATGTTTTTCTCACTCCTACTAGTGAATGTAATGTAACACACACCCATACAATGCACACCACCCCGCGATGTTTTTCAGAAACCTATCCTACATTGCCACTGCATGTTCCCTGACCTCCCAATGGTGACGACCCCGCGGTGCTTTTCTCCATCCTACAATGCCACTCACTGCCTATCCTAATTCAGACCCTCCGATTCACACCACCCCTTGATGTTTTTCTCACTCCAACTAGTGAATGTAATGTAACACACACCCATACAATGCGCACCACCCCGCGATGTTTTTCTCACTCCTACTAGTGAATGTAATGTAACACACACCCATAAAATGCGCACCACCCCGCGATGTTTTTCAGAAACCTATCCTACATTGCCACTGCATGTTCCCTGACCTCCCCATGCTGACCACCCCGCGGTGCTTTTCTCCATCCTACATTACCACTCACTGCCTATCCTAATTCAGACCCTCCAATTCACACCACCCCGTGATGTTTTTCTCACTCCTACTAGTGAATGTAATGAAACACACACCGATACAATGCGCACTACCCCGTGATGTTTTTCTCACTCCTACTAGTGAATGTAATGTAACACACACCCATACAATGCGCACCACCCCGCGATGTTTTTTAGAAACCTATCCTACATTGCCACTGCATGTTCCCTGTCCTCCCAATGCTGACCGCCCCGCGGTGCTTTTCTCCATCCTACATTGCCACTCACTGCCTATCCTAATTCAGACCCTCCGATTCACACCACCCCGTGATGTTTTTCTTACTCTTACTAGTGAATGTAATGTAACACACACCCATACAATGCACACCACCCCGTGATGTTTTTCTCACTCCTACTAGTGAGTGTAATGTAAAACACACCCATACAGTGCGCACCACCCCGCGATGTTTTTCAGAAACCTATCCTACATTGCCACTGCATGTTCCCTGCCCTCCCCATGCTGACCACCCCGCGATGCTTTTCTCCATCCTACATTGCCACTCACTGCCTATCGTAATTCAGTCCCTCCGATTCACACCACCCCGTGATGTTTTTCTCACTCCCACTAGTGGATGTAATGTAACACACAACCATACAATGCTCACCACCCCACGATGTTTTTCAAAAACGTATCCTACATTGCCACTGCATGTTCCCTGACCTCCCCAAGCTGACCACCCCACGGTGCTTTTCTCCATCCTACATTGCCACTCACTGCCTATCCTTATTGAGACACTCTGATTCACACCACCCCGTGATGTTTTTCTCACTCCTACTAGTGAATGTAATGTAACACACACCCATACAATGCGCACCACCCCGCGATGTTTTTCTCACTCCTACTAGTGAATATAATGTAACAAACACCCATACAATGCGCACCACCCCGCGATGTTTTTCAGAAACCAATCCCACATTGCCACTGCATGTTCCCTGACCTCCCCAAGCTGACCACCCCACGGTGCTTTTCTCCATCCTACATTGCCACTCACTGCCTATCCTTATTGAGACACTCTGATTCACACCACCCCGCGATGTTTTTCTCACTCCTACTAGTGAATATAATGTAACAAACACCCATACAATGCGCACAACCCCGCGATGTTTTTCAGAAACCTATCCTACATTGCCACTGCATCTTCCCTGAACTCCCATGCTAACCACCCCGTGGTGCTTTTCTCCATCCTACATTACCACTCAATGCGTATCCTAATTCAGACCCTCCAATTCACACCACCCCGTGATGTTTTTCTCACTCCTACTGCTGAATGTAATGTAACACACACCGATACAATGCGCACGACCCCTTGATGTTTTTCTCACTCCTACTAGTGAATGTAATGTAACACACACCCATACAATGCGCACGACCCCGCGATGTTTTTTAGAAACCTATCCTACATTGCTACTGCATGTTCCCTGACCTCCCAATGCTGACCGCCCCGCGGTGCTTTTCTCCATCCTACATTGCCACTCACTGCCTATCCTAATTCAGACCCTCCGATTCACAGCACCCCGTGATGTTTTTCTCACTCCTACTAGTGAATGTAATGTAACACACACATATACAATGCGCACCACCCCGCGATGTTTTTCAGAAACCTATCCTACATTGCCACTGCATGTTCCCTGACCTCCCCGTGCTGACCACCCCGCGGTGCTTTTCTTCATCCTACATTACCACTCACTGCCTATCCTAATTCAGACCCTCCAATTCACACCACCCCGTGATGTTTTTCTCACTCCTACTAGTGAATGTAATGTAACACACACCGATACAATGCACACCACCCCGTGATGTTTTTCTCACTCCTACTAGTGAATGTAATGTAAAACACACCCATACAGTGCGCACCACCCCGCGATGTTTTTCAGAAACCTATCCTACATTGCCACTGCATGTTCCCTGCCCTCCCCATGCTGACAACCCCACGTTGCTTTTCTCCATCCAACATTGCCACTCACTGCCTATCCTAATTCAGACCATCCGATTCACACCACCCCGTGATGTTTTTCTCACTCCTACTAGAGAATGTAATGTAACACACACGCATACAATGCGCACCACCCCGCGATGTTTTTTAGAAACCTATCCTACATTGCCACTGCATGTTCCCTGACCTCCCAATGCTGACCGCCCCGCGGTGCTTTTCTCCATCCTACATTGCCACTCACTGCCTATCCTAATTCAGACCCTCCGATTCACAGAACCCCTTGATGTTTTTCTCACTCCTACTAGTGAATGTAATGTAACACACCCCCATACAATGCGCACCACCCCGCGATGTTTTTCTCACTCCTACTAGTAAATGTAATGTAACACACACCCATAAAATGCGCACCATCCCGCGATGTTTTTCAGAAACCTATCCTACATTGCAAAAGCATGTTCCCTGACCTCCCCATGCTGACCACCCCGCGGTGCTTTTCTCCATCCTACATTGCCACTCACTGCCTATCCTAATTCAAACCCTCCGATTCACACCACCCCGTGATGTTTTTCTCACTCCTACTAGTGAATGTCATGTAACACACACCTATACAATGCCACCACCCCGTGATGTTTTTCTCACTCCTACTAGTGAATGTAATGTAACACACACCCATACAATGCGCACCACCCCGCGATGTTTTTCAGAAACCTATCCTACATTGCCACTGCATGTTCATTGACCTCCCCATGCTGACGACCCCGCGGTGCTTTTCTCCATCCTACATTGCCACTCACTGCCTATCCTAATGCAGACCCTCCGATTCACACCACCCCGTGATGTTTTTCTCACTCCTACTAGTGAATGTAATGTAACACACACCCATACAATGCGCACCACGCCGCGATGTTTTTCAGAAACCTATCCTACATTGCCACTGCATGTTCCCTGACCTCCCCATGCTGACCACCCCGCGATGCTTTCCTCCATCCTACATTGCCACTCACTGCCTATCGTAATTCAGTCCCTCCGATTCACACCACCCCGTGATGTTTTTCTCACTCCCACTAGTGAATGTAATGTAACACACAACCATACAATGCGCACCACCCCGCGATGTTTTTCAAAAACGTATCCTACATTGCCACTGCATGTTCCCTGACCTCCCCAAGCTGACCACCCCACGGTGCTTTTCTCCATCCTACATTGCCACTCACTGCCTATCCTAATTGAGACACTCCAATTCACACCACCCCGTGATGTTTTTCTCACTCCTACTAGTGAATGTAATGTAACACACACCCATACAATGCGCACCACCCCGCAATGTTTTTCTCACTCCTACTAGTGAATATAATGTAACAAACAACCATACAATGCGCACCACCCCGCGATGTTTTTCAGAAACCAATCCTACATTGCCACTGCATGTTCCCTTACCTCCCCATGCTGACCACCCCACGGTGCTTTTCTGCATCCTAAATTGCCACTCACTGCCTATCCTAATACATAACCTCCGATTCACACCACCCCGTGAAGTTTTTCTCACTCCTACTAGTGAATGTAATGTAACACACACCCGTACAATGTGCACCACCCCGCGATGTTTTTCAGAAACCTATCCTACATTGCCACTGCATGTTCCTTGACCTCCCCATGCTGACTACCCCGCGGGGCTTTTCTCCAGCCTACATTGCCACTCACTGCCTATCCTAATTCAGACCCTCCGATTCACACCACCCTCGTGATATTTTTCTCACTCCTACTAGTAAATGTAATGTAACACACACCCATACAATGCGCACCACCCCGAGTAGTTTTTCTCACTCCTACTAGTGAATGTAATGTAACACACACCCATTCAATGCGCACCACCCCGCGATGTTTTTTGTCACTCCTACTAGTGAATGTAATGTTACACACCCGTACAATGCGCACCACCCCGCGATGATTTTCAGAAACCTATCCTACATTGCCACTGCATGTTCCCTGACCTCCCCATGCTGACTACCACGCGGTGCTTTTCTCCATCCTACAGTGGCACTCACTGCCTATCCTAATTCAGACCCTCCGATTCACAGCACCCCGTGATGTTTTTCTCACTCCTACTAGTGAATGTAATGTAACACACACCCATACAATGCACACCACCCCGCGATGTTTTTCAGAAACCTATCCTACATTGCTACTGCATGTTCCCTGACCTCCCAATGGTGACCACCCCGCGGTGCTTTTCTCCATCCTACAATGCCACTCACTGCCTATCGTAATTCAGACCCTCCAATTCACACCACCCCGTGATGTTTTTCTCACTCCTACTAGTGAATGTAATGTAACACACACCCATACAATGCGCACCACCCCGCGATGTTTTTTAGAAACCTATCCTACATTGCCACTGCATGTTCCCTGACATCCCAATGCTGACCACCCCGCGGTGCTTTTCTCCATCCTACATTGCCACTCACTGCCTATCCTAATTCAGACCCTCCGATTCACACCACCCCGTGATGTTTTTCTTACTCTTACTAGTGAATGTAATGTAACACACACCCATACAATGCACACCACCTCGTGATGTTTTTCTCACTCCTACTAGTGAATGTAATGTAAAACACACCCATACAGTGCGCACCACCCCGCGATGTTTTTCAGAAACCTATCCTACATTGCCACTGCATGTTCCCTGCCCTCCCCATGCTGACAACCCCGCGTTGCTTTTCTCCATCCAACATTGCCACTCACTGCCAATCCTAATTCAGACCCTCCGATTCACACCACCCCGTGATGTTTTTCTCACTCCTACTCGAGAATGTAATGTAACACACACGCATACAATGCGCACCACCCCGCGATGTTTTTTAGAAACCTATCCTACATTGCCACTGCATGTTCCCTGACCTCCCAATGCTGACCGCCCCGCGGTGCTTTTCTCCATCCTACATTGCCACTCACTGCCTATCCTAATTCAGACCCTCCGATTCACAGAACCCCGTGATGTTTTTCTCACTCCTACTAGTGAATGTAATGTAACACACACCCATATAATGCACACCACCCGGCGATGTTTTTCAGAAACCTATCCTACATTGCCACTGCATGTTCCCTGACCTCCCCATAGTGACCACCCCGCGGTGCTTTTCTCCATCCTACCATGCCACTCACTGCCTATACTTATTCAGTCCCTCCGATTCACACCACCCCTTGATGTTTTTCTCACTCCTACTAGTGAATGTAATGTAACACACACCCATACAATGCGCACCACCCCGCGATGTTTTTCTCACTCCTACTAGTGAATGTAATGTAACACACACCCATACAATGCGCACCACCCCGCGATGTTTTTCTCACTCCTACTAGTGAATGTAATGTAACACACACCCATACAATGCGCACCATCCCGCGATGTTTTTCAGAAACCTATCCTACATTGCAAATGCATGTTCCCTGACCTCCCCATGCTGACCACCCCGCGGTGCTTTTCTCCATCCTACATTGCCACTCACTGCCTATCCTAATTCAAACCCTCCGATTCACACAACCCCGTGATGTTTTTCTCACTCCTACTATGAATGTCATGTAACACACACCCATACAATGCCACCACCCCGTGATGTTTTTCTCACTCCTACTAGTGAATGTAATGTAACACACACCCATACAATGCGCACCACCCCGCGATGTTTTTCAGAAACCTATCCTACATTGCCACTGCATGTTCATTGACCTCCCCATGCTGACGACCCCGCGGTGCTTTTCTCCATCCTACATTGCCACTCACTGCCTATCCTAATGCAGACCCTCCGATTCACACCACCCCGTGATGTTTTTCTCACTCCTACTAGTGAATGTAATGTAACACACACCCATACAATGCGCACCACGCCGCGATGTTTTTCAGAAACCTATCCTACATTGCCACTGCATGTTCCCTGACCTCCCCATGCTGACCACCCCGCGATGCTTTCCTCCATCCTACATTGCCACTCACTGCCTATCGTAATTCAGTCCCTCCGATTCACACCACCCCGTGATGTTTTTCTCACTCCCACTAGTGAATGTAATGTAACACACAACCATACAATGCGCACCACCCCGCGATGTTTTTCAAAAACCTATCCTACATTGCCACTGCATGTTCCCTGACCTCCCCAAGCTTACCACCCCACGGTGCTTTTCTCCATCCTACATTGCCACTCACTGCCTATCCTAATTGAGACACTCCAATTCACACCACCCCGTGATGTTTTTCTCACTCCTACTAGTGAATGTAATGTAACACACACCCATACAATGCGCACCACCCCGCGATGTTTTTCTCACTCCTACTAGTGAATATAATGTAACAAACAACCATACAATGCGCACCACCCCGCGATGTTTTTCAGAAACCAATCCTACATTGCCACTGCATGTTCCCTTACCTCCCCATGCTGACCACCCCACGGTGCTTTTCTGCATCCTACATTGCCACTCACTGCCTATCCTAATACATAACCTCCGATTCACACCACCCCGTGAAGTTTTTCTCACTCCTACTAGTGAATGTAATGTAACACACACCCGTACAATGTGCACCACCCCGCGATGTTTTTCAGAAACCTATCCTACATTGCCACTGCATGTTCCTTTACCTCCCCATGCTGACTACCCCGCGGGGCTTTTCTCCAGCCTACATTGCCACTCACTGCCTATCCTAATTCAGACCCTCCGATTCACACCACCCTCGTGATGGTTTTCTCACTCCTACTAGTAAATGTAATGTAACACACACCCATACAATGCGCACCACCCCGAGTAGTTTTTCTCACTCCTACTAGTGAATGTAATGTAACACACACCCATTCAATGCGCACCACCCCGCGATGTTTTTTGTCACTGCTACTAGTGAATGTAATGTTACACACCCGTACAATGCGCACCACCCCGCGATGATTTTCAGAAACCTATCCTACATTGCCACTGCATGTTCCCTGACCTCCCCATGCTGACTACCACGCGGTGCTTTTCTCCATCCTACAGTGCCACTCACTGCCTATCCTAATTCAGACCCTCCGATTCACAGCACCCCGTGATGTTTTTCTCACTCCTACTAGTGAATGTAATGTAACACACACCCATACAATGCACACCACCCCGCGATGTTTTTCAGAAACCTATCCTACATTGCTACTGCATGTTCCCTGACCTCCCAATGGTGACCACCCCGCGGTGCTTTTCTCCATCCTACAATGCCACTCACTGCCTATCCTAATTCAGACCCTCCAATTCACAACACCCCGTGATGTTTTTCTCACTCCTACTAGTGAATGTAATGTAACACACACCCATACAATGCGCACCACCCCGCGATGTTTTTTAGAAACCTATCCTACATTGCCACTGCATGTTCCCTGACCTCCCAATGCTGACCGCCCCGCGGTGCTTTTCTCCATCCTACATTGCCACTCACTGCCTATCCTAATTCAGACCCTCCGATTCACACCACCCCGTGATGTTTTTCTTACTCTTACTAGTGAATGTAATGTAACACACACCCATACAATGCACACCACCTCGTGAAGTTTTTCTCACTCCTACTAGTGAATGTAATGTAAAACACACCCATACAGTGCGCACCACCCCGCGATGTTTTTCAGAAACCTATCCTACATTGCCACTGCATGTTCCCTGCCCTCCCCATGCTGACAACCCCGCGTTGCTTTTCTCCATCCAACATTGCCACTCACTGCCAATCCTAATTCAGACCCTCCGATTCACACCACCCCGTGATGTTTTTCTCACTCCTACTCGAGAATGTAATGTAACACACACGCATACAATGTGCACCACACCGCGATGTTTTTTAGAAACCTATCCTACATTGCCACTGCATGATCCCTGACCTCCCAATGCTGACCGCCCCGCGGTGCTTTTCTCCATCCTACATTGCCACTCACTGCCTATCCTAATTCAGACCCTCCGATTCACACCACCCCGTGATGTTTTTCTCACTCCTACTAGTGAATGTAATGTAACACACACCCATTCAATGCGCACCACCCCGCGATGTTTTTCTCACTCCTACTAGTGAATGTAATGTTACACACCCATACAATGCGCACCACCCCGCGATGATTTTCAGAAACATATCCTACATTGCCACTGCATGTTCCCTGACCTCCCCATGCTGACTACCCCGCGGTGCTTTTCTCCATTCTACATTGCCACTCACTGCCTATCCTAATTCAGACCCTCCGATTCACAGCACCCCGTGATGTTTTTCTCACTCCTACTAGTGAATGTAATGTAACACACACCCATACAATGCGCAACACGCCGCGATGTTTTTCAGAAACCTATCCTATATTGCCACTGCATGTTCCCTGACCTCCCAATGCTGACCGCCCCGCGGTGCTTTTCTCCATCCTACATTGCCACTCACTGCCTATCCTAATTCAGACCCTCCGATTCACACCACCCCGTGATGTTTTTCTTACTCTTACTAGTGAATGTCATGTAACACACACCCATACAATGCCACCACCCCGTGATGTTTTTCTCACTCCTACTAGTGAATGTAATGTAACACACACCCATACAATGCGCACCACCCCGCGATGTTTTTCAGAAACCAATCCTACATTGCCACTGCATGTTCCCTGACCTCCCCATGCTGACCACCCCACGGTGCTTTTCTGCATCCTACATTGCCACTCACTGCCTATCCTAATTCAGACCCTCCGATTCACAGCACCCCGTGATGTTTTTCTCACTCCTACTAGTGAATGTAATGTAACACACACCCATACAATGCGCACCACCCCGCGATGTTTTTCAGAAACCTATCCTACATTGCCACTGCATGTTCCCTGACCTCCCCATGCTGACCACCCCGCGGTGCTTTTCTTCATCCTACATTACCACTCACTGCCTATCCTAATTCAGACCCTCCAATTCACACCACCCCGTGATGTTTTTCTCACTCCTACTAGTGAATGTAATGTAACACACACCGATACAATGCACACCACCCCGTGATGTTTTTCTCACTCCTACTAGTGAATGTAATGTAAAACACACCCATACAGTGCGCACCACCCCGCGATGTTTTTCAGAAACCTATCCTACATTGCCACTGCATGTTCCCTGCCCTCCCCATGCTGACAACCCCACGTTGCTTTTCTCCATCCAACATTGCCACTCACTGCCTATCCTAATTCAGACCATCCGATTCACACCACCCCGTGATGTTTTTCTCACTCCTACTAGAGAATGTAATGTAACACACACGCATACAATGCGCACCACCCCGCGATGTTTTTTAGAAACCTATCCTACATTGCCACTGCATGTTCCCTGACCTCCCAATGCTGACAGCCCCGCGGTGCTTTTCTCCATCCTACATTGCCACTCACTGCCTATCCTAATTCAGACCCTCCGATTCACAGAACCCCTTGATGTTTTTCTCACTCCTACTAGTGAATGTAATGTAACACACACCCATACAATGCGCACCACCCCGCGATGTTTTTCTCACTCCTACTAGTAAATGTAATGTAACACACACCCATAAAATGCGCACCATCCCGCGATGTTTTTCAGAAACCTATCCTACATTGCAAATGCATGTTCCCTGACCTCCCCATGCTGACCACCCTGCGGTGCTTTTCTCCATCCTACATTGCCACTCACTGCCTATCCTAATTCAAACCCTCCGATTCACACCACCCCGTGATGTTTTTCTCACTCCTACTAGTGAATGTCATGTAACACACACCCATACAATGCCACCACCCCGTGATGTTTTTCTCACTCCTACTAGTGAATGTAATGTAACACACACCCATACAATGCGCACCACCCCGCGATGTTTTTCAGAAACCTATCCTACATTGCCACTGCATGTTCATTGACCTCCCCAGGCTGACGACCCCGCGGTGCTTTTCTCCATCCTACATTGCCACTCACTGCCTATCCTAATGCAGACCCTCCTATTCACACCACCCCGTGATGTTTTTCTCACTCCTACTAGTGAATGTAATGTAACACACACCCATACAATGCGCACCACGCCGCGATGTTTTTCAGAAACCTATCCTACATTGCCACTGCATGTTCCCTGACCTCCCCATGCTGACCACCCCGCGATGCTTTCCTCCATCCTACATTGCCACTCACTGCCTATCGTAATTCAGTCCCTCCGATTCACACCACCCCGTGATGTTTTTCTCACTCCCACTAGTGAATGTAATGTAACACACAACCATACAATGCGCACCACCCCGCGATGTTATTCAAAAACGTATCCTACATTGCCACTGCATGTTCCCTGACCTCCCCAAGCTGACCACCCCACGGTGCTTTTCTCCATCCTACATTGCCACTCACTGCCTATCCTAATTGAGACACTCCAATTCACACAACCCCGTGATGTTTTTCTCACTCCTACTAGTGAATGTAATGTAACACACACCCATACAATGCGCACCACCCCGCGATGTTTTTCTCACTCCTACTAGTGAATATAATGTAACAAACACCCATACAATGCGCACCACCCCGCGATGTTTTTCAGAAACCAATCCTACATTGCCACTGCATGTTCCCTTACCTCCCCATGCTGACCACCCCACAGTGCTTTTCTGCATCCTACATTGCCACTCACTGCCTATCCTAATACATAACCTCCGATTCACACCACCCCGTGAAGTTTTTCTCACTCCTACTAGTGAATGTAATGTAACACACACCCGTACAATGTGCACCACCCCGCGATGTTTTTCAGAAACCTATCCTACATTGCCACTGCATGTTCCTTGACCTCCCCATGCTGACTACCCCGCGGGGCTTTTCTCCAGCCTACATTGCCACTCACTGCCTATCCTAATTCAGACCCTCCGATTCACACCACCCCGTGATGTTTTTCTCACTCCTACAAGTAAATGTAATGTAACACACACCCATACAATGCGCACCACCCCGAGTAGTTTTTCTCACTCCTACTAGTGAATGTAATGTAACACACACCCATTCAATGCGCACCACCCCGCGATGTTTTTTGTCACTCCTACTAGTGAATGTAATGTTACACACCCGTACAATGCGCACCACCCCGCGATGATTTTCAGAAACCTATCCTACATTGCCACTGCATGTTCCCTGACCTCCCCATGCTGACTACCACGCGGTGCTTTTCTCCATCCTACATTGCCACTCACTGCCTATCCTAATTCAGACCCTCCGATTCACAGCACCCCGTGATGTTTTTCTCACTCCTACTAGTGAATGTAATGTAACACACACCCATACAATGCACACCACCCCGCGATGTTTTTCAGAAACCTATCCTACATTGCTACTGCATGTTCCCTGACCTCCCAATGGTGACCACCCCGCGGTGCTTTTCTCCATCCTACAATGCCACTCACTGCCTATCCTAATTCAGACCCTCCAATTCACACCACCCCTTGATGTTTTTCTCACTCCTACTAGTGAATGTAATGTAACACCCACCGATACAATGCGCACTACCCCGGGATGTTTTTCTCACTCCTACTAGTGAATGTAATGTAACACACACCCATACAATGCGCACCACCCCGCGATGTTTTTTAGAAACCTATCCTACATTGCCACTGCATGTTCCCTGACCTCCCAATGCTGACCGCCCCGCGGTGCTTTTCTCCATCCTACATTGCCACTCACTGCCTATCCTAATTCAGACCCTCCGATTCACACCACCCCGTGATGTTTTTCTTACTCTTACTAGTGAATGTAATGTAACACACACCCATTCAATGCACACCACCTCGTGATGTTTTTCTCACTCCTACTAGTGAATGTAATGTAAAACACACCCATACAGTGCGCACCACCCCGCGATGTTTTTCAGAAACCTATCCTACATTGCCACTGCATGTTCCCTGCCCTCCCCATGCTGACAACCCCGCGTTGCTTTTCTCCATCCAACATTGCCACTCACTGCCAATCCTAATTCAGACCCTCCGATTCACACCACCCCGTGATGTTTTTCTCACTCTTACTCGAGAATGTAATGTAACACACACGCATACAATGTGCACCACCCCGCGATGTTTTTTAGAAACCTATCCTACATTGCCACTGCATGTTCCCTGACCTCCCAATGCTGACCGCCCCGCGGTGCTTTTCTCCATCCTACATTGCCACTCACTGCCTATCCTAATTCAGACCCTCCGATTCACACCACCCCGTGATGTTTTCCTCACTCCTACTAGTGAATGTAATGTAACACACACCCATTCAATGCGCACCACCCCGCGATGTTTTTCTCACTCCTACTAGTGAATGTAATGTTACACACCCATTCAATGCGCACCACCCCGCGATGATTTTCAGAAACATATCCTACATTGCCACTGCATGTTCCCTGACCTCCCCATGCTGACTACCCCGCGGTGCTTTTCTCCATTCTACATTGCCACTCACTGCCTATCCTAATTCAGACCCTCCGATTCACAGCACCCCGTGATGTTTTTCTCACTCGTACTAGTGAATGTAATGTAACACACACCCATACAATGCACACCACCCCGCGATGTTTTTCAGAAACCTATCCTACATTGCCACTGCATGTTCCCTGACCTCCCCATAGTCACCACCCCGCGGTGCTTTTCTCCATCCTACAATGCAACTCACTGCCTATACTAATTCAGTCCCTCCGATTCACACCACCCCTTGATGTTTTTCTCACTCCTACTAGTGAATGTAATGTAACACACACCCATACAATGCGAACCACCCCGCGATGTTTTTCTCACTCCTACTAGTAAATGTAATGTAACACACACCCATAAAATGCGCACCATCCCGCGATGTTTTTCAGAAACCTATCCTACATTGCAAATGCATGTTCCCTGACCTCCCCATGCTGACCACCCCGCGGTGCTTTTCTCCATCCTACATTGCCACTCACTGCCTATCCTAATTCAAACCCTCCGATTCACACCACCCCGTGATGTTTTTCTCACTCCTACTAGTGAATGTCATGTAACACACACCCATACAATGCCACCACCCCGTGATGTTTTTCTCACTCCTACTAGTGAATGTAATGTAACACACACCCATACAATGCGCACCACCCCGCGATGTTTTTCAGAAACCTATCCTACATTGCCACTGCATGTTCATTGACCTCCCCATGCTGACGAACCCGCGGTGCTTTTCTCCATCCTACATTGCCACTCACTGCCTATCCTAATGCAGACCCTCCGATTCACACCACCCCGTGATGTTTTTCTCACTCCTACTAGTGAATGAAATGTAACACACACCCATACAATGCGCACCACGCCGCGATGTTTTTGAGAAACCTATCCTATATTGCCACTGCATGTTCCCTGACTTCCCCATGCTGACCACCCCGCTATGCTTTTCTCCATCCTACATTGCCACTCACTGCCTATCGTAATTCAGTCCCTCCGATTCACACCACCTCGTGATGTTTTTCTCACTCCCACTAGTGAATGTAATGTAACACACAACCATACAATGCGCACCACCCCGCGATGTTTTTCAAAAACCTATCCTACATTGCCACTGCATGTTCCCTGACCTCCCCAAGCTGACCACCCCACGGTGCTTTTCTCCATCCTACATTGCCACTCACTGCCTATCCTAATTGAGACACTCCAATTCACACCACCCTGTGATGTTTTTCTCACTCCTACTAGTGAATGTAATGTAACACACACCGATACAATGCGCACCACCCCGCGATGTTTTTCTCACTCCTACTAGTGAATATAATGTAACACACACCCATTCAATGCGCACCACCCCGCGAAGTTTTTTGTCACTCCTACTAGTGAATGTAATGTTACACACCCGTACAATGCGCACCACCCCGCGATGATTTTCAGAAACCTATCCTACATTGCCACTGCATGTTCCCTGACCTCCCCATGCTGACTACCCCGCGGTGCTTTTCTCCATCCTACATTGCCACTCATTGCCTATCCTAATTCAGACCCTCCGATTCACAGCACCCCGTGATGTTTTTCTCACTCCTACTAGTGAATGTTATGTAACACACACCCATACAATGCACACCACCCTGCGATGTTTTTCAGAAACCTATCCTACATTGCCACTGCATGTTCCCTGACCTCCCAATGGTGACCACCCCGCGGTGCTTTTCTCCATCCTACAATGCCACTCACTGCCTATCCTAATTCAGACCCTCCAATTCACACCACCCCGTGATGTTTTTCTCACTCCTACTAGTGAATGTAATGTAACACCCACCGATACAATGCGCACTACCCCGGGATGTTTTTCTCACTCCTACTAGTGAATGTAATGTAACACACACCCATACAATGCGCACCACCCCGCGATGTTTTTTAGAAACCTATCCTACATTGCCACTGCATGTTCCCTGACCTCCCCATGCTGACTACCCCGCGGGGCTTTTCTCCATCCTACAATGCCAATCACTGCCTATCCTAATTCAGACCCTCCGATTCACCCCACCACGTGATGTTGTTCTCACTCCTACTAGTGAATGTAATGTAACACAAACCCATACAATGCGCACCACCGCGCGATGTTTTTCTCACTCCTACTAGTGAATGTAATGTAACACACACCCATAAAATGCGCACCACCCTGGATGTTTTTCAGAAACCTATCCTACATTGCCACTGCATGTTCCCTGAACTCCCATGCTAACCACCCCGCGGTGATTTTCTCCATCCTACATTACCACTCAATGCGTATCCTAATTCAGACCCTCCAATTCACACCACCCCGTGATGTTTTTCTCACTCCTACTGCTGAATGTAACGTAACACACACCGATACAATGCGCACCAACCCGTGATGTTTTTCTCACTCCTACTAGTGAATGTAATGTAACACACACCCATACAATGCGCACCGCCCCGCGATGTTTTTTAGAAACCTATCCTACATTGCCACTGCATGTTCCCTGACCTCCCAATGCTGACCGCCCAGCGGTGCTTTTCTCCATCCTACATTGCCACTCACTGCCTATCCTAATTCAGACCCTCCGATTCACAGCACCCCGTGATGTTTTTCTCACTCCTACTAGTGAATGTAATGTAACACACACCCATAAAATGCACACCACCCCGCGATGTTTTTCAGAAACCTATCCTACATTGCCACTGCATGTTCCCTGACCTCCCAATGGTGACCACCCCGCGGTGCGTTCTCCATCCTACAATGCCACTCACTGCCTATCCTAATTCAGACCCTCCGATTCACACCACCCCTTGATGTTTTTCTCACTCCAACTAGTGAATGTAATGTAACACACACCCATACAATGCGCACCACCCCGCGATGTTTTTCTCACTCCTACTAGTGAATGTAATGTAACACACACCCATAAAATGCGCACCACCCCGCGATGTTTTTCAGAAACCTATCCTACATTGCCACTGCATGTTCCCTGACCTCCCCATGCTGACCACCGCGCGGTGCTTTTCTCCATCCTACATTACCACTCACTGCCTATCCTAATTCAGACCCTCCAATTCACACCACCCCGTGATGTTTTTCTCACTCCTACTAGTGAATGTAATGTAACACACACCGATACAATGCGCACCACCCCGTGATGTTTTTCTCACTCCTACTAGTGAATGTAATGTCACACACACCCATACAATGCGCACCACCCCGCGATGTTTTTTAGAAACCTATCCTACATTGCCACTGCATGTTCCCTGACCTCCCAATTCTGACCGCTCCGCAGTGCTTTTCTCCATCCTACATTGCCACTCACTGCCTATCCTAATTCAGACCCTCCGATTCACACCACCCCGTGAGGTTTTTCTTACTCTTACTAGTGAATGTAATGTAACACACACCCATACAATGCACACCACCCCGTGATGTTTTTCTCACTCCTACTAGTGAATGTAATGTAAAACACACCCATACAGTGCGCACCAACCCGCGATGTTTTTCATAAACCTATCCTACATTGCCACTGCATGTTCCCTGCCCTCCCCATGCTGACAACCCCGCGTTGCTTTTCTCCATCCAACATTGCCACTCACTGCCTATCCTAATTCAGACCCTCCGATTCACACCACCCCGTGATGTTTTTCTCACTCCTACTAGAGAATGTAATGTAACACACACGCATACAATGCGCACCACCCCGCGATGTTTTTTAGAAACCTATCCTACATTGCCACTGCATGTTCCCTGACCTCCCAATGCTGACCGCACCGCGGTGCTTTTCTCCATCCTACATTGCCACTCACTGCCTATCCTAATTCAGACCCTCCGATTCACACCACCCCGTGATGTTTTTCTCACTCCTACTAGTGAATGTAATGTAACACACACCCATACAATGCGCACCACCCCGAGTAGTTTTTCTCACTCCTACTAGTGAATGTGATGTAACACACACCCATTCAATGCGCACCACCCCGCGATGTTTTTCTCACTCCTACTAGTGTATGTAATGTTACACACCCATACAATGCGCACCACCGCGCGATGATTTTCAGAAACATATCCTACATTGCCACTGCATGTTCCCTGACCTCCCCATGCTGAGTACCCCGCGGTGCTTTTCTCCATTCTACATTGCCACACACTGCCTATCCTAATTCAGACCCTCCGATTCACAGCACCCCGTGATGTTTTTCTCACTCCTACTAGTGAATGTAATGTAACACACACCCATACAATGCGCACCACCCCGCGATGTTTTTCTCACTCCTACTAGTGAATGTAATGTAACACACACCCATACAATGCGCACCACCCCGAGTAGTTTTTCTCACTCCTACTAGTGAATGTGATGTAACACACACCCATTCAATGCGCACCACCCCGCGATGTTTTTCTCACTCCTACTAGTGTATGTAATGTTACACACCCATACAATGCGCACCACCCCGCGATGATTTTCAGAAACATATCCTACATTGCCACTGCATGTTCCCTGACCTCCCCATGCTGAGTACCCCGCGGTGCTTTTCTCCATCCTACAATGCCACTCACTGCCTATCCTAATTCAGTCCCTCCGATTCACACCACCCCTTGATGTTTTTCTCACTCCTACTAGTGAATGTAATGTAACACACACCCATACAATGCGCACCACCCCGCGATGTTTTTCTCACTCCTACTAGTGAATGTAATGTAACACACACCCATAAAATGCGCACCACCCCGCGATATTTTTCAGAAACCTATCCTACATTGCCACTGCATGTTCCCTGAACTCCCCATGCTGACCACCCCGCGGTGCTTTTCTCCATCCTACATTGCCACTCACTGCCTATCCTAATTCAGACCCTCCGAATCAACCACCCCGTGATGTTTTTCTCACTCCTACTAGTGAATGTCATGTAACACACACCCATACAATGTCACCACCCCGTGATATTTTTCTCACTCCTACTAGTGAATGTAATGTAACACACACCCATACAATGCGCACCACACCGCGTTGTTTTTCAGAAACCTATCCTACATTGCCACTCCATGTTCATTGACCTCCCCATGCTGACGACCCCGCGGTGCTTTTCTCCATCCTACATTGCCACTCACTGCCTATCCTAATGCAGACCGTCCGATTCACACCACCCCGTGATGTTTTTCTCACTCCTACTAGTGAATGTAATGTAACACACACCCATACAATGCGAACCACGCCGCGATGTTTTTCAGAAACCTATCCTACATTGCCACTGCATGTTCCCTGACCTCCCCATGCTGACCACCCCGCGATGCTTTTCTCCATCCTACATTGCCACTCACTGCCTATTGTAATTCAGTCCCTCTGTTTCAGACCACCCCGTGATGTTTTTCTCACTCCCACTAGTGGATGTAATGTAACATACAACCATACAATGCGCACCACCCCACGATGTTTTTCAAAAACCTATCCTACATTGCCACTGCATGTTCCCTGACCTCCCCAAGCTGACCACCCCACGGTGCTTTTCTCCATCCTACATTGCCACTCACTGCCTATCCTAATTGAGACACTCCGATTCACACCACCCCGTGATGTTTTTCTCACTCCTACTAGTGAATGTAATGTAACACACACCCATACAATGCGAACCACCCCGCGTTGTTTTTCTCACTCCTACTAGTGAATATAATGTAACAAACACCCATACAATGCGCATCACCCCGCGATATTTTTCAGAAACCAATCCTACATTGCCACTGCATGTTCCATGACCTCCCCATGCTGACCACCCCACTGTGCTTTTCTGCATCCTACATTGCCTCTCACTGCCTATCCTAATACATACCTTCCGATTCACACCACCCCGTGAAGTTTTTCTCACTCCTACTAGTGAATGTAATGTAACACACACCCGTACAATGCGCACCACCCCGCGATGTTTTTCAGAAACCTATCCTACATTGCCACTGCATGTTCCTTGACCTCCCCATGCTGACTACCCCGCGGGGCTTTTCTCCATCCTACAATGCCAATCACTGCCTATCCTAATTCAGACCCTCCGATTCACACCACCCCGTGATGTTTTTCTCACTCCTACTAGTGAATGTAATGTAACACACACCCATAAAATGCGCACCACCCCGCGATGTTTTTCAGAAACCTATACTACATTGCCACTGCATGTTCCCTGAACTCCCATGCTAACCACCCCCCGGTGCTTTTCTCCATCCTACATTACCACTCAATGCGTATCCTAATTCAGACCCTCCAATTCACACCACCCCGTGATGTTTTTCTCACTCCTAATGCTGAATGTAATGTAACACACACCGATACAATGCGCACCACCCCGTGATGTTTTTCTCACTCCTACTAGTGAATGTAATGTAACACACACCCATACAATGTGCACCACCCCGCGATGTTTTTTAGAAACCTATCCTACATTGCCACTGCATGTTCCCTGACCTCCCAATGCTGACCGCCCCGCGGTGCTTTTCTCCATCCTACATTGCCACTCACTGCCTATCCTAATTCAGACCCTCCGATTAACACCACCCCGTGATGGTTTTCTTACTCTTACTAGTGAATGTAATGTAACACACACCCATACAATGCGCACCACCCCGTGATGTTTTTCTCACTCTAATAGTGAATGTAATGTAATACACACCCATACAATGCGCACCACCCAGCGTTGTTTTTCAGAAACCTATCCTACAATGCCACTGCATGTTCCCTGCCCTCCCCATGCTAACAACCCCGCGTTGCTTTTCTCCATCCAACATTGCCCCTCACTGCCTATCCTAATTCAGACCCTCCGATTCACACCACCCCGTGATGTTTTTCTCACTCCTACTAGAGAATGTAATGTAACACACACGCATACAATGCACACCACCCTGCGATGTTTTTTAGAAACCTATCCTACATTGCCACTGCATGTTCCCTGACCTCCCAATGCTGACCACCCCGCCGTGCTTTTCTCCATCCTACATTGCCACTCACTGCCTATCCTAATTCAGACCCTCCGATTCACACCACCCCGTGATGTTTTTCTCACTCCTACTAGTGAATGTAATGTAACACACACCCATACAATGCGCACCACCCCGAGTAGTTTTTCTCACTCCTACTAGTGAATGTAATGTAACACACACCCATTCAATGCGCACCACCCCGCGATGTTTTTCTCACTCCTACTAGTGAATGTAATGTTACACACCCGTACAATGCGCACCACCCCGCGATGATTTTCAGAAACCTATCCTACATTGCCACTGCATGTTCCCTGACCTCCCCATGCTGACTACCTCGCGGTGCTTTTCTCCATCCTACATTGCCACTCACTGCCTATCCTAATTCAGACCCTCCGATTCACAGCACCCCGTGATGTTTTTCTCACTCCTACTAGTGAATGTAATGTAACAAACACCCATACAATGCGCACCACCCCGCGATGTTTTTCAGAAACCTATCCTACATTGCCACTGCATGTTCCCTGACCTCCCCATGGTGACCACCCCATGGTGCTTTTCTCCATCCTACAATGCCACTCACTGACTATCCTAATTCAGTCCCTCCGATTCACACCACCCCTTGATGTTTTTCTCACTCCTAATATTGAATGTAATGTAACCCACACCCATACAATGCGCACCACCACGCGATGTTTTTCTCACTCCTACTAGTGAATGTAATGTAACACACACCCATAAAATGCGCACCACCCCGCGATGTTTTTCAGAAACCTATCCTACATTGCCACTGCATGTTCCCTGACCTCCCCATGCTGACCACCCCGCGGTGCTTTTCTCCATCCTACATTGCCACTCACTGCCTATCCTAATTCAGACCCTCTGATTCACACCACCCCGTGATGTTTTTCTCACTCCTACTAGTGAATGTCATGTAACACACACCCATACAATGCGCACGACGCCGCGATGTTTTTCAGAAACCTATACTACATTGCCACTGCATGTTCCCTGACCTCCCCATGCTGACCACCCCGCGGTGCTTTTCTCCATCCTACATTGCCACTCACTGCCTATCGTAATTAAGTCCCTCCGATTCACACCACCCCGTGATGTTTTTGTCACTCCCACTAGTGAATGTAATGTAACACACAACCATTCAATGCGCACCACCCCGCGTTGTTTTTCAGCAACCTATCCTACATTGCCACTGCATGTTCCTTGACCTCCCCATGCTGACTACCCCGCCGGGCTTTTCTCCATCCTACAATGCCAATCACTGCCTATCCTAATTTTGACCCTCCAATTCACACCACCCCGTGATGTTTTTCTCACTCCTACTAGTGAATGTAATGTAACACACACCCATACAATGCGCGCCACCGCGCGACGTTTTTTTCACTCCTACTAGTGAATGTAATGTAACACAAACCCATAAAATGCGCACCACCCCGCGATGTTTTTCAGAAACCTATCCTACATTGCCACTGCATGTTCCCTGACCTCCCCATGCTGACCACCCCGCGGTGCTTTTCTCCATCCTACATTGCCACTCACTGCCTATCCTAGTTCAAACCTTCCAATTCACACCACCCCGTGATGTTTTTCTCACTCCTACTAGTGAATGTAATGTAACACACACCCATACAATGCGCACCACCCCGCGATGTTTTTCAGAAACCTATCCTACATTGGCACTGCATGTTCCCTGACCTCCCCATGCTGACCACCCCGCGGTGCTTTTCTCCATCCAACATTGCCACTCACTGCCTATCCTAATTCAGACCCTCCGCTTCACACCACCCCGTGATGTTTTTCTCACTCCAACTAGAGAATGTAATGTAACACACACGCATACAATGCGCACCACCCCGCGATGTTTTTTAGAAACCTATCCTACATTGCCACTGCATGTTCCCTGACCTCCCAATGCTGACCGCCCCGCAGTGCTTTTCTCCATCCTACATTGCCACTCACTGCCTATCCTAATTCAGACCCTCCGATTCACACCACACCGTGATGTTTTTCTCACTCCTACTAGTGAATGTATTGTAACACACACCCATACAATGCGACAACCCCGAGTAGTTTTTCTGACTCCTACTAGTGAATGTAATGTAACACACACCCATTCAATGCGCACCACCCCGCGATGTTTTTCTCACTCCTACTAGTGAATGTAATGTTACACACCCGTACAATGCGCACCACCCCGCGATGATTTTCAGAAACCTATCCTACATTGCCACAGCATGTTCCCTGACCTCCCCATGCTGACTAACCCGCGGTGCTTTTCTCCATCCTACATTGCCACTCAATACCTATCCTAATTCAGACCCTCCGATTCACAGCACCCCGTGATGTTTTTCTCACTCCTACTAGTGAATGTAATGTAACACACACCCATACAATGCACACCACCCCCGATGTTTTTCAGAAACCTATCCTACATTACCACTGCATGTTCCCTGACCTCCCCATGCTGACCACCCCGCGGTGCTTTTCTCCATCCTACAATGCCACTCACTGCCTATCCTAATTCAGACCCTCGGATTCACATCCCCCCTTGATGTTTTTCTCACTCCTACTAGTGAATGTAATGTAACACACACCCATACAATGCGCACCACCCCGCGATGTTTTTCTCACTCCTAATAGTGAATGTAATGTAACAAACACCCATAAAATGCGCACCACCCCGCGATGTTTTTCAGAAACCTATCCTACATTGCCACTGCATGTTCCCTGACCTCCCCATGCTGACCACCCGGCGTTGCTTTTCTCCATCCTACATTACCACTCACTGCCTATCCTAATTCAGACCCTCCAATTCACACCACCCCGTGATGTTTTTCTCGCTCCTACTAGTGAATGTAATGTAACACACACCGATACAATGCGCACCACCCCGTGATGTTTTTCTCACTCCTACTAGTGAATGTAATGTAACACACACCCATACAATGCGCACCACCCCGCGATATTTTTCTCACTCCTATTAGTGAATGTAATGTAACACACACCCATACAATGCGCACCACCCCGCGATGATTTTCAGAAACCTATCCTACATTGCCACTACATGTCCCCTGACCTCCCCATGCTGACCACCCCGCAGTGCTTTTCTCCATCCTACATTGCCACTCACTGCCTATCCTAATTCAGACCCTCCGATTCACACCACCCCGTGATGTTTTTCTCACTCCTAATAGTGAATGTAATGTAACACACACCCATACAATGCGCACCACCCCGTGGTGTTTTTCTCACTCCTACTAGTGAATGTAATGTAACACACACCCATACAATGCGCACCACGCCGCGATGTTTTTCAGAAACCTATCCTACATTGCCACTGCATGTTCATTGACCTCCCTATGCTGACGACCCCGCGGTGCTTTTCTCCATCCTACATTGCCACTCACTGCCTATCCTAATTCAGTCCCTCCGATTCACACCACCCCGTGATGTTTTTCTCACTCCTAATAGTGAATGTAATGTAACACCTTCCCATACAATGCGCGCCACCGCGCGATGTTTTTCTCACTCCCACTAGTGAATGTAATGTAACACACACCCATAAAATGCGCACCACCCCACGATGTTTTTCAGAAACCTATCCTACATTGCCACTGCATGTTCCCTGACCTCCCCATGCTGACCACCCCGCGGTGCTTTTTTCCATCCTACATTACCACTCACTGCGTATCCTAATTCAGACAATCCAATTCACACCACCCCGTGATGTTTTTCTCACTCCTACTGCTGAATATAATGTAACACACACCCATACAATGCGCACCACCCCGTGATGTTTTTCTCACTCCTACTAGTGAATGCAATATAACACACACCCATACAATGCGCACCTCCCCGCGATGTTTTTCTCACTCCTACTGGTGAATGTAATGTAACACACACCCATACAATGCGCACCACCCCGCGATGTTTTTCAGAAACCTATCCTACATTGCCACTGCATGTTCCCTGACCTCCCCATGCTGACCACCCCGCGGTGCTTTTCTCCATCCTACACTGCCACTCACTGCCTATCCTAGTTCAGACCCTCCAATTCACACCACCCCGTGATGTTTTTCTTACTCTTACTAGTGAATGTAATGTAACACACACCCATACAATGCGCACCACCCCGTGATGTTTTTTAGAAACCTATCGTACATTGCCACTGCATGTTCCCTGACCTCCCAATGCTGACCGCCCCGCGTTGCTTTTCTCCATCCTACATTGCCACTCACTACCTATCCTAATTCAGACCCTCCGATTCACACCACCCCGTGATGTTTTTCTCACTCCTACTAGTGAATGTAATGTAACACACACCCATACAATGCGCACCACCCCGAGTAGTTTTTCTGACTCCTACTAGTGAATGTAATGTAACACACACCCATTCAATGCGCACCACCCCGCGATGTTTTTCTCACTCCTACTACTGAATGTAATGTTACACAACCGTACAATGCGCACCACCCCGCGATGATTTTCAGAAACCTATCCTACATTGCCACAGCATGTTCCCTGACCTCCCCATGCTGACTAACCCTCGGTGCTTTTCTCCATCCTACATTGCCACTCACTACCTATCCTAATTCAGACCCTCCGATTCACAGCACCCCGTGATGATTTTCTCGCTCCTACTAGTGAATGTAATGTAACACACACCCATACAATGCGCACCACCCCGCGATGTTTTTCTCACTCCTAATAGTGAATGTAATGTAACACACACCCATAAAATGCACACCACCCCGCGATGTTTTTCAGAAACCTATCCTACATTGCCACTGCATGTTCCCTGACCTCCCCATGCTGACCACCCGGTGGTGCTTTTCTCCATCCTACATTACCACTCACTGCCTATCCTAATTCAGACCCTCCAATTCACACCACCCCGTGATGTTTTTCTCGCTCCTACTAGTGAATGTAATGTAACACACACCGATACAATGCGCACCACCCCGTGATGTTTTTCTCACTCCTACTAGTGAATGTAATGTAACACACACTCATACAATGCGCACCACCCCGCGATATTTTTCTCACTCCTACTAGTGAATGTAATGTAACACACACCCATACAATGCGCACCACCCCGCGATGATTTTCAGAAACCTATCCTACATTGCCACTACATGTCCCCTGACCTCCCCATGCTGACCACCCCGCGGTGCTTTTCTCCATCCTACATTGCCACTCACTGCCTATCCTAATTCAGACCCTCCGATTCACACCACCCCGTGATGTTTTTCTCACTCCTAATAGTGAATGTAATGTAACACACACCCATACAATGCGCACCACCCCGTGGTGTTTTTCTCACTCCTACTAGTGAAGGTAATGTAACACACACCCATACAATGCGCACCACGCCACGATGTTTTTCAGAAACCTATCCTACATTGCCACTGCATGTTCATTGACCTCCCTATGCTGACGACCCCGCGGTGCTTTTCTCCATCCTACATTGCCACTCACTGCCTATCCTAATTCAGTCCCTCCGATTCACACCACCCCGTGATGTTTTTCTCACTCCTAATAGTGAATGTAATGTAACACCTACCCATACAATGCGCGCCGCCGCGCGATGTTTTTCTCACTCCCACTAGTGAATGTAATGTAACACACTCCCATAAAATGCGCACCACCCCACGATGTTTTTCAGAAACCTATCCTACATTGCCACTGCATGTTCCCTGACCTCCCCATGCTGACCACCCCGCGGTGCATTTCTCCATCCTACATTACCACTCACTGCGTATCCTAATTCAGACACTCCAATTCACACCACCCCGTGATGTTTTTCTCACTCCTACTGCTGAATATAATGTAACACACACCCATACAATGCGCACCACCCCGTGATGTTTTTCTCACTCCTACTAGTGAATGCAATATAACACACACCCATACAATGCGTACCACCCCGCGATGTTTTTCTCACTCCTACTGGTGAATGTAATGTAACACACACACATACAATGCGCACCACCCCGCGATGTTTTTCAGAAACCTATCCTACATTGCCACTGCATGTTCCCTGACTTCCCCATGCTGACCACCCCGCGGTGCTTTTCTCCATCCTACACTGCCACTCACTGCCTATCCTAGTTCAGACCCTCCAATTCACACCACCCCGTGATGTTTTTCTTACTCTTACTAGTGAATGTAATGTAACACACACCCATACAATGCGCACCACCACGTGATGTTTTTTAGAAACCTATCCTACATTGCCACTGCATGTTCCCTGACCTCCCAATGCTGACCGCCCCGCGGTGCTTTTCTCCATCCTACATTGCCACTCACTACCTATCCTAATTCAGACATTCCGATTCACACCACCCCGTGATGTTTTTCTCACTCCTACTAGTGAATGTAATGTAACACACACCCATACAATGCGCACCACACCGAGTAGTTTTTCTCACTCCTTCTAGTGAATGTAATGTAACACACACCCATTCAATGCGCACCACTCCGCGATGTTTTTCTCACTCCTACTAGTGAATGTAATGTAACACACACCCATACAATGCGCACCACCCCGAGTAGTTTTTCTCACTCCTACTAGTGAATGTAATGTAACACACACCCATACAATGCGCACCACCCCGAGTAGTTTTTCTCACTCCTACTAGTGAATGTAATGTAACACACACCCATTCAATGCGCACCACCCCGCGATGTTTTTCTCACTCCTACTAGTGAATGTAATGTTACACACCCATACAATGCGCACCACCCCGCGATGATTTTCAGAAACCTATCCTACATTGCCACTGCATGTTCCCTGACCTCCCCATGCTGACCACCCCGCGGTGCTTTTCTCCATCCTACATTGCCACTCACTGCCTATCCTAATTCAGACCCTCCGATTCACAGCACCCCGTGATGTTTTTCTCACTCCTACTAGTGAATGTAATGTAACACCTACCCATACAATGCGCGCCACCGCGCGATGTTTTTCTCACTCCCACTAGTGAATGTAATGTAACACACACCCATAAAATGCGCACCACCCCACGATGTTTTTCAGAAACCTATCCTACATTGCCACTGCATGTTCCCTGACCTCCCCATGCTGACCACCCCGCAGTGCTTTTCTCCATCCTACATTACCACTCACTGCGTATCCTAATTCAGACAATCCAATTCACACCACCCCGTGATGTTTTTCTCACTCCTACTGCTGAATATAATGTAACACACACCCATACAATGCGCACCACCCCGTGATGTTTTTCTCACTCCTACTAGTGAATGCAATATAACACACACCCATACAATGCGCACCTCCCCGCGATGTTTTTCTCACTCCTACTGGTGAATGTAATGTAACACACACCCATACAATGCGCACCACCCCGCGATGTTTTTCAGAAACCTATCCTACATTGCCACTGCATGTTCCCTGACCTCCCCATGCTGACCACCCCGCGGTGCTTTTCTCCATCCTACACTGCCACTCACTGCCTATCCTAGTTCAGACCCTCCAATTCACACCACCCCGTGATGTTTTTCTTACTCTTACTAGTGAATGTAATGTAACACACACCCATACAATGCGCACCACCCCGTGATGTTTTTTAGAAACCTATCGTACATTGCCACTGCATGTTCCCTGACCTCCCAATGCTGACCGCCCCGCGTTGCTTTTCTCCATCCTACATTGCCACTCACTACCTATCCTAATTCAGACCCTCCGATTCACACCACCCCGTGATGTTTTTCTCACTCCTACTAGTGAATGTAATGTAACACACACCCATACAATGCGCACCACTCCGAGTAGTTTTTCTGACTCCTACTAGTGAATGTAATGTAACACACACCCATTCAATGCGCACCACCCCGCGATGTTTTTCTCACTCCTACTACTGAATGTAATGTTACACAACCGTACAATGCGCACCACCCCGCGATGATTTTCAGAAACCTATCCTACATTGCCACAGCATGTTCCCTGACCTCCCCATGCTGACTAACCCTCGGTGCTTTTCTCCATCCTACATTGCCACTCACTACCTATCCTAATTCAGACCCTCCGATTCACAGCACCCCGTGATGATTTTCTCGCTCCTACTAGTGAATGTAATGTAACACACACCCATACAATGCGCACCACCCCGCGATGTTTTTCTCACTCCTAATAGTGAATGTAATGTAACACACACCCATAAAATGCACACCACCCCGCGATGTTTTTCAGAAACCTATCCTACATTGCCACTGCATGTTCGCTGACCTCCCCATGCTGACCACCCGGTGGTGCTTTTCTCCATCCTACATTACCACTCACTGCCTATCCTAATTCAGACCCTCCAATTCACACCACCCCGTGATGTTTTTCTCGCTCCTACTAGTGAATGTAATGTAACACACACCGATACAATGCGCACCACCCCGTGATGTTTTTCTCACTCCTACTAGTGAATGTAATGTAACACACACTCATACAATGCGCACCACCCCGCGATATTTTTCTCACTCCTACTAGTGAATGTAATGTAACACACACCCATACAATGCGCACCACCCCGCGATGATTTTCAGAAACCTATCCTACATTGCCACTACATGTCCCCTGACCTCCCCATGCTGACCACCCCGCGGTGCTTTTCTCCATCCTACATTGCCACTCACTGCCTATCCTAATTCAGACCCTCCGATTCACACCACCCCGTGATGTTTTTCTCACTCCTAATAGTGAATGTAATGTAACACACACCCATACAATGCGCACCACCCCGTGGTGTTTTTCTCACTCCTACTAGTGAAGGTAATGTAACACACACCCATACAATGCGCACCACGCCACGATGTTTTTCAGAAACCTATCCTACATTGCCACTGCATGTTCATTGACCTCCCTATGCTGACGACCCCGCGGTGCTTTTCTCCATCCTACATTGCCACTCACTGCCTATCCTAATTCAGTCCCTCCGATTCACACCACCCCGTGATGTTTTTCTCACTCCTAATAGTGAATGTAATGTAACACCTACCCATACAATGCGCGCCGCCGCGCGATGTTTTTCTCACTCCCACTAGTGAATGTAATGTAACACACTCCCATAAAATGCGCACCACCCCACGATGTTTTTCAGAAACCTATCCTACATTGCCACTGCATGTTCCCTGACCTCCCCATGCTGACCACCCCGCGGTGCTTTTCTCCATCCTACATTACCACTCACTGCGTATCCTAATTCAGACACTCCAATTCACACCACCCCGTGATGTTTTTCTCACTCCTACTGCTGAATATAATGTAACACACACCCATACAATGCGCACCACCCCGTGATGTTTTTCTCACTCCTACTAGTGAATGCAATATAACACACACCCATACAATGCGTACCACCCCGCGATGTTTTTCTCACTCCTACTGGTGAATGTAATGTAACACACACACATACAATGCGCACCACCCCGCGATGTTTTTCAGAAACCTATCCTACATTGCCACTGCATGTTCCCTGACTTCCCCATGCTGACCACCCCGCGGTGCTTTTCTCCATCCTACACTGCCACTCACTGCCTATCCTAGTTCAGACCCTCCAATTCACACCACCCCGTGATGTTTTTCTTACTCTTACTAGTGAATGTAATGTAACACACACCCATACAATGCGCACCACCACGTGATGTTTTTTAGAAACCTATCCTACATTGCCACTGCATGTTCCCTGACCTCCCAATGCTGACCGCCCCGCGGTGCTTTTCTCCATCCTACATTGCCACTCACTACCTATCCTAATTCAGACATTCCGATTCACACCACCCCGTGATGTTTTTCTCACTCCTACTAGTGAATGTAATGTAACACACACCCATACAATGCGCACCACACCGAGTAGTTTTTCTCACTCCTTCTAGTGAATGTAATGTAACACACACCCATTCAATGCGCACCACTCCGCGATGTTTTTCTCACTCCTACTAGTGAATGTAATGTAACACACACCCATACAATGCGCACCACCCCGAGTAGTTTTTCTCACTCCTACTAGTGAATGTAATGTAACACACACCCATACAATGCGCACCACCCCGAGTAGTTTTTCTCACTCCTACTAGTGAATGTAATGTAACACACACCCATTCAATGCGCACCACCCCGCGATGTTTTTCTCACTCCTACTAGTGAATGTAATGTTACACACCCATACAATGCGCACCACCCCGCGATGATTTTCAGAAACCTATCCTACATTGCCACTGCATGTTCCCTGACCTCCCCATGCTGACCACCCCGCGGTGCTTTTCTCCATCCTACATTGCCACTCACTGCCTATCCTAATTCAGACCCTCCGATTCACAGCACCCCGTGATGTTTTTCTCACTCCTACTAGTGAATGTAATGTAACACACACCCATACAATGCACACCACCCCGCGTTGTTTTTCAGAAACCTATCCTACATTGCCACTGCATGTTCCCTGACCTCCCCATGGTGACCACCCCGCGGTGCTTTTCTCCATCCTACAATGCCACTCACTGCCTATCCTAATTCAGACCCTCCGATTAACACCACCCCTTGATGTTTTTCTCACTCCTACTAGTGAATGTAATGTAACACACACCCATACAATGCGCACCAACCCGCGATGTTTTTCTCACTCCTACTAGTGATTGTAATGTAACACACACCCATAAAATGCGCACCACCCCGCGATGTTTTTCAGAAACCTATCCTACATTGCCACTGCATGTTCCCTGACCTCCCCATGCTGACCACCAGGCGGTGCTTTTCTCCATCCTACATTACCACTCACTGCCTATCCTAATTCAGACCCTCCAATTCACACCACCCCGTGATGTTTTTCTCACTCCTACTAGTGAATGTAATGTAACACACACCGATACAATGCGCACCACCCCGTGATGTTTTTCTCACTCCTACTAGTGAATGTAATGTAACACACACCCATACAATGCGCACCACCCCGCGATGTTTTTCTCACTCCTACTAGTGAATGTAATGTAACACACACCCATACAATGCGCACCACCCCGCGATGATTTTCAGAAACCTATCCTACATTGACACTGCATGTTCCCTGACCTCCCCATGCTGACCACCCCGCGGTGCTTTTCTCCATCCTACATTGCCACTTACTGCCTATCCTAATTCAGACCCTCCGATTCACACCACCCCGTGATGTTTTTCTCACTCCTAATAGTGAATGTAATGTAACACACACCCATACAATGCGCACCACCCCGTGATGTTTTTCTCACTCCTACTAGTGAATGTAATGTAACCCACACCCATACAGTGCGCACCATGCCGCGATGATTTTCCGAAACCTATCCTACATTGCCACTGCATGTTCCCTGACCTCCCCATGCTGCCCACCCCGTGGTGCTTTTCTCCATCCTACATTGCCACTCACTGCCTATCCTAATTCAGACCCTCCGATTCACATCACCCCGTGATGTTTTTCTCACTCCTACTAGTGAATGTAATGTAACACACACCCATACAATGCACACCACCACGCGATGTTTTTCAGAAACCTATCCTACATTGCCACTGCATGTTCCCTGACCTCCAAATGGTGACCACCCCGCGGTGCTTTTCTCCATCCTACAATGCCACTCACTGCCTATCCTAATTCAAACCCTCCGATTCACACCACTCCTTGATGTTTTTCTCACTCCTACTAGTGAATGTAATGTAACACACACCCATACAATGCGCACCACCCCGCGATAGTTTTCTCACTCCTACTAGTGAATGTAATGTAAGACACACCCATAAAATGCGCACCACCCCGCGATGTTTTTCAGAAACCTATCCTACATTGCCACTGCATGTTCCCTGACCTCCCCATGCAGACCACCCCGCGGTGCTTTTCTCCATCCTACATTGCCACTCACTGCCTACCCTAATTCAGACCCTCCGATTCACAGCACTCTGTGATGTATTTCTCACTCCTACTAGTCAATGTAATGTAACACACACCCATACAATGCACACCACCCCGCGATGTTTTTCAGAAACCTATCCTACATTGCAACTGCCTGTTCCATGACATCCCCATGCTGACCACCCCGCGGTGCTTTTCTCCATCCTCCATTACCACTCACTGCGTATCCTAATTCAGACCCTCCAATTCACACCACCCCGTGATGTTTTTCTCACTCCTACTGCTGAATGTAATGTAACACACACCCATTCAATGCGTACCACCCTGCGTTGTTTTTCTCACTCCTACTGGTGAATGTAATGTTACACACCCGTACAATGCGCACCACCCCGCGATGATTTTCAGAAACCTATACTACATTGCCACTGCATGTTCCCTGAACTCCCCATGCTGACCACCCAGCGGTGCTTTTCTCCATCCTACATTGCCACTCACTGCCTATCCTAGTTCAAACCTTCCAATTCACACCACCCCGTGATGTTTTTCTCACTCCTACTAGTGAATGTAATGTAACACACACCCATACAATGCGCACCACCCCGCGATGTTTTTCAGAAACCTATCCTACATTGGCACTGCATGTTCCCTGACCTCCCCATGCTGACCACCCCGCGGTGCTTTTCTCCATCCAACATTGCCACTCACTGCCTATCCTAATTCAGACCCTCCGCTTCACACCACCCCGTGATGTTTTTCTCACTCCTACTAGAGAATGTAATGTAACACACACGCATACAATGCGCACCACCCCGCGATGTTTTTTAGAAACCTATCCTACATTGCCACTGCATGTTCCCTGACGTCCCAATGCTGACCGCCCCGCGGTGCTTTTCTCCATCCTACATTGCCACTCACTGCCTATCCTAATTCAGACACTCCGATTCACACCACACCGTGATGTTTTTCTCACTCCTACTAGTGAATGTAATGTAACACACACCCATACAATGCGCACCACCCCGAGTAGTTTTTCTGACTCCTACTAGTGAATGTAATGTAACACACACCCATTCAATGCGCACCACACCGCGATGTTTTTCTCACTCCTACTAGTGAATGTAATGTAACACACACCCATACAATGCGCACCACCCCGAGTAGTTTTTCTCACTCCTACTAGTGAATGTAATGTAACACACACCCATACAATGCGCACCACCCCGAGTAGTTTTTCTCACTCCTACTAGTGAATGTAATGTAACACACACCCATTCAATGCGCACCACCCCGCGATGTTTTTCTCACTCCTACTAGTGAATGTAATGTTACACACCCATACAATGCGCACCACCCCGCGATGATTTTCAGAAACCTATCCTACATTGCCACTGCATGTTCCCTGACCTCCCCATGCTGACCACCCCGCGTTGCTTTTCTCCATCCTACATTGCCACTCACTGCCTATCCTAATTCAGACCCTCCGATTCACAGCACCCCGTGATGTTTTTCTCACTCCTACTAGTGAATGTAATGTAACACACACCCATACAATGCACACCACCCCGCGTTGTTTTTCAGAAACCTATCCTACATTGCCACTGCATGTTCCCTGACCTCCCCATGGTGACCACCCCGCGGTGCTTTTCTCCATCCTATAATGCCACTCACTGCCTATCCTAATTCAGACCCTCCGATTCACACCACCCCTTGATGTTTTTCTCACTCCTACTAGTGAATGTAATGTAACACACACCCATACAATGCGCACCACCCCGCGATGTTTTTCTCACTCCTACTAGTGATTGTAATGTAACACACACCCATAAAATGCGCACCACCCCGCGATGTTTTTCAGAAACCTATCCTACATTGCCACTGCATGTTCCCTGACCTCCCCATGCTGACCACCCGGCGGTGCTTTTCTCCATCCTACATTACCACTCACTGCCTATCCTAATTCAGACCCTCCAATTCACACCACCCCGTGATGTTTTTCTCACTGCTACTAGTGAATGTAATGTAACACACACCGATACAATGCGCACCACCCCGTGATGTTTTTCTCACTCCTACTAGTGAATGTAATGTAACACACACCCATACAATGCGCACCACCCCGCGATGTTATTCTCACTCCTACTAGAGAATGTAATGTAACACAAACCCATACAATGCGCACCACCCCGCGATGATTTTCAGAAACCTATCCTACATTGACACTGCATGTTCCCTGACCTCCCCATGCTGACCACCCCGCGGTGCTTTTCTCCATCCTACATTGCCACTCACTGCCTATCCTAATTCAGACCCTCCGATTCACACCACCCCGTGATGTTTTTCTCACTCCTAATAGTGAATGTAATGTAACACACACCCATACAATGCGCACCACCCCGTGATGTTTTTCTCACTCCTACTAGTGAATGTAATGTAACCCACACCCATACAATGCGCACCATGCCGCGATGATTTTCCGAAACCTACCCTACATTGCCACTGCATGTTCCCTGACCTCCCCATGCTGCCCACCCCGCGGTGCTTTTCTCCATCCTACATTGCCACTCACTGCCTATCCTAATTCAGACCCTCCGATTCACAGCACCCCGTGATGTTTTCCTCACTCCTACTAGTGAATGTAATGTAACACACACCCATACAATGCACACCACCCGCGATGTTTTTCAGAAACCTATCCTACATTGCCACTGCATGTTCCCTGACCTCCAAATGGTGACCACCCCGCGGTGCTTTTCTCCATCCTACAATGCCACTCACTGCCTATCCTAATTCAGACCCTCCGATTCACACCACCCCTTGATGTTTTTCTCACTCCTACTAGTGAATGTAATGTAACACACACCCATACAATGCGCACCACCCCGCGATAGTTTTCTCACTCCTACTAGTGAATGTAATGTAACACACACCCATAAAATGCGCACCACCCCGCCATGTTTTTCAGAAACCTATCCTACATTGCCACTGCATGTTCCCTGACCTCCCCATGCTGACCACCCCGCGGTGCTTTTCTCCATCCTACATTGGCACTCACTGCCTACCCTAATTCAGACCCTCCGATTCACAGCACTCTGTGATGTATTTCTCACTCCTACTAGTCAATGTAATGTAACACACACCCATACAATGCACACCACCCCGCGATGTTTTTCAGAAACCTATCCTACATTGCAACTGCCTGTTCCCTGACATCCCCATGCTGACCACCCCGCGGTGCTTTTCTCCATCCTCCATTACCACTCACTGCGTATCCTAATTCAGACCCTCCAATTCACACCACCCCGTGATGTTTTTCTCACTCCTACTGCTGAATGTAATGTAACACACACCCATTCAATGCGTACCACCCCGCGTTATTTTTCTCACTCCTACTGGTGAATGTAATGTTACACACCCGTACAATGCGCACCACCCCGCGATGATTTTCAGAAACCTATACTACATTGCCACTGCATGTTCCCTGAACTCCCCATGCTGACCACCCCGCGGGGCTTTTCTCCATCCTACATTGCCACTCACAGCCTATCCTAGTTCAAACCTTCCAATTCACACCACCCCGTGATGTTTTTCTCACTCCTACTAGTGAATGTAATGTAACACACACCCATACAATGCGCACCACCCCGCGATGTTTTTCAGAAACCTATCCTACATTGGCACTGCATGTTCCCTGACCTCCCCATGCTGACCACCCCGCGGTGCTTTTCTCCATCCAACATTGCCACTCACTGCCTATCCTAATTCAGACCCTCCGCTTCACACCACCCCGTGATGTTTTTCTCACTCCTACTAGAGAATGTAATGTAACACACACGCATACAATGCGCACCATCCCGCGATGTTTTTTAGAAACCTATCCTACATTGCCACTGCATGTTCCCTGACCTCCCAATGCTGACCGCCCCGCGGTGCTTTTCTCCATCCTACATTGCCACTCACCGCCTATCCTAATTCAGACCCTCCGATTCACACCACACCGTGATGTTTTTCTCACTCCTACTAGTGAATGTAATGTAACACACACCCATACAATGCGCACCACCCCGAGTAGTTTTTCTGACTCCTACTAGTGAATGTAATGTAACACACACCCATACAATGCGCACCACGCCGCGATGTTTTTCAGAAACCTATCCTACATTGCCACTGCATGTTCATTGACCTCCCTATGCTGACGACCCCGCGGTGCTTTTCTCCATCCTACATTGCCACTCACTGCCTATCCTAATTCAGTCCCTCCGATTCACACCACCCCGTGTTGTTTTTCTCACTCCTAATAGTGAATGTAATGTAACACCTACCCATACAATGCGCGCCACCGCGCGATGTTTTTCTCACTCCCACTAGTGAATGTAATGTAACACACACCCATAAAATGCGCACCACCCCACGATGTTTTTCAGAAACCTATCCTACATTGCCACTGCATGTTCCCTGACCTCCCCATGCTGACCACCCCGCGGTGCTTTTCTCCATCCTACATTACCACTCACTGCGTATCCTAATTCAGACACTCCAATTCACACCACCCCGTGATGTTTTTCTCACTCCTACTGCTGAATATAATGTAACACACACCCATACAATGCGCACCACCCCGTGATGTTTTTCTCACTCCTACTAGTGAATGTAATGTAACACACACCCATACAATGCCCACCACACCGAGTAGTTTTCCTCACTCCTTCTAGTGAATGTAATGTAACACACACCCATTCAATGCGCACCACCCCGCGATGTTTTTCTCACTCCTACTAGTGAATGTAATGTAACACACACCCATACAATGCGCACCACCCCGAGTAGTTTTTCTCACTCCTACTAGTGAATGTAATGTAACACAAACCCATACAATGCGCACCACTCCGAGTAGTTTTTCTCACTCCTACTAGTGAATGTAATGTAACACACACCCATTCAATGCGCACCACCCCGCGATGTTTTTCTCACTCCTACTAGTGAATGTAATGTTACACACCCATACAATGCGCACCACCCCGCGATGATTTTCAGAAACCTATCCTACATTGCCACTGCATGTTCCCTGACCTCCCCATGCTGACCACCCCGCGGTGCTTTTCACCATCCTACATTGCCACTCACTGCCTATCCTAATTCAGACCCTCCGATTCACAGCACCCCGTGATGTTTTTCTCACTCCTACTAGTGAAAGTAATGTAACACACACCCATACAATGCACACCACCCCGCGTTGTTTTTCAGAAACATTTCCTACATTGCCACAGCATGTTCCCTGACCTCCCCATGGTGACCACCCCGCGGTGCTTTTCTCCATCCTACAATGCCACTCACTGCCTATCCTAATTCAGACCCTCCGATTCACACCACCCCTTGATGTTTTTCTCACTCCTACTAGTGAATGTAATGTAACACACACCCATACAATGCGCACCACCCCGCGATGTTTTTCTCACTCCTACTAGTGATTGTAATGTAACACACACCCATAAAATGCGCACCACCCCGCGATGTTTTTCAGAAACCTATCCTACATTGCCACTGCATGTTCCCTGACCTCCCCATGCTGACCACCCGACGGTGCTTTTCTCCATCCTACATTACCACTCACTGCCTATCCTAATTCAGACCCTCCAATTCACACCACCCCATGATGTTTTTCTCACTCCTACTAGTGAATGTAATGTAACACACACCGATACAATGCGCACCACCCCGTGATGTTTTTCTCACTCCTACTAGTGAATGTAATGTAACACACACCCATACAATGGGCACCACCCCGCGATGTTTTTCTCACTCCTACTAGTGAATGTAATGTAACACACACCCATACAATGCGCACCACCCCGCGATGATTTTCAGAAACCTATCCTACATTGACACTGCATGTTCCCTGACCTCCCCATGCTGACCACCCCGCGGTGCTTTTCTCCATCCTACATTGCCACTCACTGCCTATCCTAATTCAGACCCTCCGATTCACACCACCCCGTGATGTTTTTCTCACTCCTAATAGTGAATGTAATGTAACACACACCCATACAATGCGCACCACCCCGTGATGTTTTTCTCACTCCTACTAGTGAATGTAATGTAACCCACACCCATACAATGCGCACCATGCCGCAATGATTTTCCGAAACCTATCCTACATTGCCACTGCATGTTCCCTGACCTCCCCATGCTGCCCACCCCGCGGTGCTATTCTCCATCCTACATTGCCACTCACTGCCTATCCTAATTCAGACCCTCCGATTCACAGCACCCCGTGATGTTTTTCTCACTCCTAATAGTGAATGTAATGTAACACACACCCATACAATGCGCACCACCCCGCGATAGTTTTCTCACTCCTACTAGTGAATGTAATGTAACACACACCCATAAAATGCGCACCACCCCGCCATGTTTTTCAGAAACCTATCCTACATTGCCACTGCATGTTCCCTGACCTCCCCATGCTGACCACCCCGCGGTGCTTTTCTCCATCCTACATTGCCACTCACTGCCTACCCTAATTCAGACCCTCCGATTCACAGCACTCCGTGATGTATTTCTCACTCCTACTAGTCAATGTAATGTAACACACACCCATACAATGCACACCACCCCGCGATGTTTTTCAGAAACCTATCCTACATTGCCACTGCCTGTTCCCTGACATTCCCCATGCTGACCACCCCGCGGTGCTTTTCTCCATCCTCCATTACCACTCACTGCGTATCTTAATTCAGACCCTCCAATTCACACCACCCCGTGATGTTTTTCTCACTCCTACTGCTGAATGTAATGTAACACACACCCATTCAATGCGTACCAGCCCGCGTTGTTTTTCTCACTCCTACTGGTGAATGTAATGTTACACACCCGTACAATGCGCACCACCCCGCGATGATTTTCAGAAACATATACTACATTGCCACTGCATGTTCCCTGACCTCCCCTTGCTGACCACCCCGCGGTGCTTTTCTCCATCCTACTTTGCCACTCACAGCCTATCTTAATTCAGACCCTCCGATTCACAGCACCCCGCGATGTTTTTCAGAAACCTATCCTACATTGCCACTGCATGTTCCCTGACCTCCCCATGGTGACCACCCCGTGGTGCTTTTCTCCATCCTACAATGCCACTCACTGCCTATCCTAATTCAGTACCTCCGATTCACACCACCCCTTGATGTTTTTCTCACTCCTACTAGTGAATGTAATGTAACACACACCCATACAATGCGCACCACCCCGCGATGTTTTTCTCACTCCTACTAGTGAATGTAATGTAACACACACCCATAAAATGCGCACCACCCCGCGATGTTTTTCAGAACCCTATCCTACATTGCCACTGCATGTTCCCTGACCTCCCCATGCTGACCACCCCGCGGTGCTTTTATCCATCCTACATTGCCACTCACTGCCTATCCTAATTCAGACCCTCCAATTCACACCACCCCGTGATGTTTTTCTCACTCCTACTAGTGAATGTCATGTACCACACACCCATACAATGCGCACCACACCGCGATGTTTTTCAGAAACCTATCCTACATTGCCACTGCATGTTCCCTGACCTCCCCATGCTGACCACCCCGCGGTGCTTTTCTCCATCCTACATTGCCACTCACTGCCTATCGTAATTCAGTCCCTCCGATTCACACCACCCCGTGATGTTTTTGTCACTCCCACTAGTGAATGTAATGTAACACACAACCATACAATGCGCACCACCACGCCATGTTTTTCAAAAACCTATCCTACATTGCCACTGCATGTTCCCTGACCTCCCCAAGCTGACCACTCCACGGTGCTTTTTTCCATCCTACATTGCCACTCACTGCCTTTCCTAATTGAGACACTCCGATTCACACCACCCCGTGATGTTTTTCTCACTCCTACTAGTGAATGTAATGCAACACACACCCATACAATGCCCACCACCCCGCGATGTTTTTCTCAATCCTACTAGTGAATGTAATGTAACACACACCCATAAAATGCGCACCACCCCGCGATGTTTTTCAAAAACCTATCCTACATTGCCACTGCATGTTCCCTGACCTCCCCATGCTGACCAGCCCGCAGTGCTTTTCTCCATCCTACATTACCACTCACTGCGTATCCTAATTCAGACCCTCCAATTCACACCACCCCATGATGTTTTTCTCAAGCCTACTGCTGAATGTAATGTAACACACACCCATACAATGCGCACCACCCCGTGATATTTTTCTCACTCCTACTAGAGAATGCAATATAACACACACCCATACAATGCGCACCACACCGCGATGTTTTTCTCAATCCTACTAGTGAATGTAATGTAACACACACCCATACAATGCGCACCACCCCGCGATGTTTTTCAGAAACCTATCCTACATTGCCACTGCATGTTCCCTGACCTCCCGATGCTGACCACCCCGCGGTGCTTTTCTCCATCCAACATTGCCACTCACTGCCTATCCTAATTCAGACCCTCCGATTCACACCACCCCGTGATGTTTTTCTCACTCCTACTAGAGAATGTAATGTAACACACACGCATACAATGCGCACCACCCCGCGATGTTTTTTAGAAACCTATCCTACATTGCCACTGCATGTTCCCTGACCTCCCAATGCTGACCGCCCCGCGGTGCTTTTCTCCATCCTACATTGCCACTCACTGCCTATCCTAATTCAGACCCTCCGATTCACACCACCCCGTGATGTTTTTCTCACTCCTACTAGTGAATGTAATGTAACACACACCCATACAATGCGCACCACCCCGAGTAGTTTTTCTCACTCCTACTAGTGAATGTAATGTAACACACACCCATTCAATGCGCACCACCCCGCGATGTTTTTCTCACTCCTACTAGTGAATGTAATGTTACACACCCGTACAATGCGCACCACCCCGCGATGTTTTTCAGAAACCTATCCTACATTGCCACAGCATGTTCCCTGTCCTCCCCATGCTGACTAACCCGCGGTGCTTTTCTCCATCCTACATTGCCACTCACTACCTATCCTAATTCAGACTCTCCGATTCATAGCACCCCGTGATGTTTTTTTCACTCCTACTAGTGAATGTAATGTAACACACACCCATAAAATGCACACCACCCCGCGATGTTTTTCAGAAACCTATCCTACATTGCCACTGCATGTTCCCTGACCTCCCCATGCTGACCACCCCGCGGTGCTTTTCTCCATCCTACAATGCCACTCACTGCCTATCCTAATTCAGACCCTCTGATTCACATCACCCCTTGATGTTTTTCTCACTCCTACTAGTGAAGGTAATGTAACACACACCCATACAATGCGCACCACCGCGAGTAGTTTTTCTCACTCCTTCTAGTGAATGTAATGTAACACACACCCATTCAATGCGCACCACCCCGCGATGTTTTTGTCACTCCTACTAGTGAATGTAATGTTACACACTCGTACAATGCGCACCACCCCGCGATGATTTTCAGAAACCTATCCTACATTGCCACTGCACGTTCCCTGACCTCCCCATGCTCACCACACCGCGGTGCTTTTCTCCATCCTACATTGCCACTCACTGCCTATCCTAATTCAGACCCACCGATTCACAGCACCCCGTGATGTTTTTCTCACTCCTACTAGTCAATGTAATGTAACACACACCCATACATTGCACACCACCCCGCGATGTTTTTCAGAAACCTATCCTACATTGCCACTGCATGTTCCCTGACCTCCAAATGGTGACCACCCCGCGGTGCTTTTCTCCATCCTACAATGCCACTCACTGCCTATCCTAATTCAGACCCTCCGATTCACACCACCCCTTGATGTTTTTCTCACTCCTACTAATGAATGTAATGTAACACACACCCATAATATGCGCACCACCCCGCGATGTTTTTCGCACTCCTACTAGTGAATGTAATGTAACACACACCCATACAATGCGCACCACCCCGCGATGATTTTCAGAAACCTATCCTACATTGCCACTGCATGTTCCCTGACCTCCCCATGCTGACCACCCGGCGGTGCTTTTCTCCATCCTACATTGCCACTCACTGCCTATCCTAATTCAGACCCTCCGATTCACACCACCCCGTGATGTGTTTCTCACTCCTAAAAGTGAATGTAATGTAACACACACCCATACAATGCGCACCACCCCGCGATGTTTTTCTCACTCCTACTAGTGAATGTAATGTAACCCACACCCATACAATGTGCACCATGCCGCGATGATTTTCCGAAACCTATCTTACATTGCCACTGCATGTTCCCTGACCTCCCCATGCTGCCCACCCCGCGGTGCTTTTCTCCATCCTACATTGCCACTCACTGCCTATCCTAATTCAGACCCTCCGATTCACAGCACCCCGTGATGATTTTCTCACTCCTACTAGTGAATGTAATGTAACACACACCCATACAATGCACACCACCCTGCGATGTTTTTCAGAAACCTATCCTACATTGCCACTGCATGTTCCCTGACCTCCAAATGGTGACCACCCCGCGGTGCTTTTCTCCATCCTACAATGCCACTCACTGCCTATCCTAATTCAGACCCTCCAATTCACACCACCCCTTGATGTTTTTCTCACTCCTACTAGTGAATGTAATGTAACACACACCCATACAATGCGCACCACCCCGCGATGTTTTTCTCACTCCTACTAGTGATTGTAATGTAACACACACCCATAAAATGCGCACCACCCCGCGATGTTTTTCAGAAACCTATCCTACATTGCCACTGCATGTTCCCTGACCTCCCCATGCTGACCACCCGACGGTGCTTTTCTCCATCCTACATTACCACTCACTGCCTATCCTAATTCAGACCCTCCAATTCACACCACCCCATGATGTTTTTCTCACTCCTACTAGTGAATGTAATGTAACACACACCGATACAATGCGCACCACCCCGTGATGTTTTTCTCACTCCTACTAGTGAATGTAATGTAACACACACCCATACAATGGGCACCACCCCGCGATGTTTTTCTGACTCCTACTAGTGAATGTAATGTAACACACACCCATACAATGCGCACCACCCCGCGATGATTTTCAAAAACCTATCCTACATTGACACTGCATGTTGCCTGACCTCCCCATGCTGACCACCCCGCGGTGCTTTTCTCCATCCTACATTGCCACTCACTGCCTATCCTAATTCAGACCCTCCAATTCACACCACCCCGTGATGTTTTTCTCACTCCTAATAGTGAATGTAATGTAACACACACCCATACAATGCGCACCACCCCGTGATGTTTTTCTCACTCCTACTAGTGAATGTAATGTAACCCACACCCATACAATGCGCACCATGCCGCAATGATTTTCCGAAACCTATCCTACATTGCCACTGCATGTTCCCTGACCTCCCCATGCTGCCCACCCCGCGGTGCTATTCTCCATCCTACATTGCCACTCACTGCCTATCCTAATTCAGACCCTCCGATTCACAGCACCCCGTGATGTTTTTCTCACTCCTAATAGTGAATGTAATGTAACACACACCCATACAATGCGCACCACCCCGCGATAGTTTTCTCACTCCTACTAGTGAATGTAATGTAACACACACCCATAAAATGCGCACCACCCCGCCATGTTTTTCAGAAACCTATCCTACATTGCCACTGCATGTTCCCTGACCTCCCCATGCTGACCACCCCGCGGTGCTTTTCTCCATCCTACATTGCCACTCACTGCCTACCCTAATTCAGACCCTCCGATTCACAGCACTCCGTGATGTATTTCTCACTCCTACTAGTCAATGTAATGTAACACACACCCATACAATGCACACCACCCCGCGATGTTTTTCAGAAACCTATCCTACATTGCCACTGCCTGTTCCCTGACATTCCCCATGCTGACCACCCCGCGGTGCTTTTCTCCATCCTCCATTACCACTCACTGCGTATCTTAATTCAGACCCTCCAATTCACACCACCCCGTGATGTTTTTCTCACTCCTACTGCTGAATGTAATGTAACACACACCCATTCAATGCGTACCATCCCGCGTTGTTTTTCTCACTCCTACTGGTGAATGTAATGTTACACACCCGTACAATGCGCACCACCCCGCGATGATTTTCAGAAACATATACTACATTGCCACAGCATGTTCCCTGACCTCCCCTTGCTGACCACCCCGCGGTGCTTTTCTCCATCCTACTTTGCCACTCACAGCCTATCTTAATTCAGACCCTCCGATTCACAGCACCCCGCGATGTTTTTCAGAAACCTATCCTACATTGCCACTGCATGTTCCCTGACCTCCCCATGGTGACCACCCCGTGGTGCTTTTCTCCATCCTACAATGCCACTCACTGCCTATCCTAATTCAGTACCTCCGATTCACACCACCCCTTGATGTTTTTCTCACTCCTACTAGTGAATGTAATGTAACACACACCCATACAATGCGCACCACCCCGCGATGTTTTTCTCACTCCTACTAGTGAATGTAATGTAACACACACCCATACAATGCGCACCACCCCGCGATGTTTTTCAGAACCCTATCCTACATTGCCACTGCATGTTCCCTGACCTCCCCATGCTGACCACCCCGCGGTGCTTTTATCCATCCTACATTGCCACTCACTGCCTATCCTAATTCAGACCCTCCGATTCACACCACCCCGTGATGTTTTTCTCACTCCTACTAGTGAATGTCATGTACCACACACCCATACAATGCGCACCACACCGCGATGTTTTTCAGAAACCTATCCTACATTGCCACTGCATGTTCCCTGTCCTCCCCATGCTGACCACCCCGCGGTGCTTTTCTCCATCCTACATTGCCACTCACTGCCTATCGTAATTCAGTCCCTCCGATTCACACCACCCCGTGATGTTTTTGTCACTCCCACTAGTGAATGTAATGTAACACACAACCATACAATGCGCACCACCACGCGATGTTTTTCAAAAACCAATCCTACATTGCCACTGCATGTTCCCTGACCTCCCCAAGCTGACCACTCCACGGTGCTTTTTTCCATCCTACATTGCCACTCACTGCCTATCCTAATTGAGACACTCCGATTCACACCACCCCGTGATGTTTTTCTCACTCCTACTAGTGAATGTAATGCAACACACACACATACAATGCCCACCACCCCGCGATGTTTTTCAGAAACCAATCCTACATTGCCACTGCATGTTCCCTGACCTCCCCATGCTGACCAGCCCGCGGTGCTTTTCTCCATCCTACATTGCCACTCACTGCCTATCCTAATGCATACACTCCGATTCACACCACCCCGTGAAGTTTTTCTCACTCCTACTAGTGAATGTAATGTAACACACACCCATACAATGTGCACCACCCCGCGATGTTTTTCAGAAACCTATCCTACATTGCCACTGCATGTTCCTTGACCTCCCCATGCTGACTAACCCGCGGGGCTTTTCTCCATCCTACAATGCCAATCACTGCCTATCCTAATTCAGACCCTCCGATTCACACCACCCCGTGATGTTTTTCTCACTCCTACTAGTGAATGTAATGTAACACACACCCATACAATGCGCGCCACCGCACGATGTTTTTCTCACTCCTACTAGTGAATGTAATGTAACACACACCCATAAAATGCGCACCACCCCGCGATGTTTTTCAAAAACCTATCCTACATTGCCACTGCATGTTCCCTGACCTCCCCATGCTGACCAGCCCGCAGTGCTTTTCTCCATCCTACATTACCACTCACTGCGTATCCTAATTCAGACCCTCCAATTCACACCACCCCATGATGTTTTTCTCACTCCTACTGCTGAATGTAATGTAACACACACCCATACAATGCGCACCACCCCGTGATATTTTTCTCACTCCTACTAGAGAATGCAATATAACACACACCCATACAATGCGCACCACACCGCGATGTTTTTCTCAATCCTACTAGTGAATGTAATGTAACACACACCCATACAATGCGCACCACCCCGCGATGTTTTTCAGAAACCTATCCTACATTGCCACTGCATGTTCCCTGACCTCCCCATGCTGACCACCCCGCGGTGCTTTTCTCCATCCAACATTGCCACTCACTGCCTATCCTAATTCAGACCCTCCGATTCACACCACCCCGTGATGTTTTTCTCACTCCTACTAGAGAATGTAATGTAACACACACGCATACAATGCGCACCACCCCGCGATGTTTTTCAGAAACCTATCCTACATTGCCACTGCATGTTCCCTGACCTCCCAATGCTGACCGCCCCGCGGTGCTTTTCTCCATCCTACATTGCCACTCACTGCCTATCCTAATTCAGACCCTCCGATTCACACCACCCCGTGATGTTTTTCTCACTCCTACTAGTGAATGTAATGTAACACACACCCATACAATGCGCACCACCCCGAGTAGTTTTTCTCACTCCTACTAGTGAATGTAATGTAACACACACCCATTCAATGCGCACCACCCCGCGATGTTTTTCTCACTCCTACTAGTGAATGTAATGTTACACACCCGTACAATGCGCACCACCCCGCGATGTTTTTCAGAAACCTATCCTACATTGCCACAGCATGTTCCCTGACCTCCCCATGCTGACTAACCCGCGGTGCTTTTCTCCATCCTACATTGCCACTCACTACCTATCCTAATTCAGACTCTCCGATTCATAGCACCCCGTGATGTTTTTTTCACTCCTACTAGTGAATGTAATGTAACACACACCCATAAACTGCACACCACCCCGCGATGTTTTTCAGAAACCTATCCTACATTGCCACTGCATGTTCCCTGACCTCCCCATGCTGACCACCCCGCGGTGCTTTTCTCCATCCTACAATGCCACTCACTGCCTATCCTAATTCAGACCCTCCGATTCACATCACCCCTTGATGTTTTTCTCACTCCTACTAGTGAATGTAATGTAACACACACCCATACAATGCGCACCACCGCGAGTAGTTTTTCTCACTCCTTCTAGTGAATGTAATGTAACACACACCCATTCAATGCGCACCACCCCGCGATGTTTTTCTCACTCCTACTAGTGAATGTAATGTTACACACTCGTACAATGCGCACCACCCCGCGATGATTTTCAGAAACCTATCCTACATTGCCACTGCACGTTCCCTGACCTCCCCATGCTCACCACACCGCGGTGCTTTTCTCCATCCTACATTGCCACTCACTGCCTATCCTAATTCAGACCCTCCAATTCACACCACCCCATGATGTTTTTCTCACTCCTACTAGTGAATGTAATGTAACACACACCGATACAATGCGCACCACCCCGTGATGTTTTTCTCACTCCTACTAGTGAATGTAATGTAACACACACCCATACAATGGGCACCACCCCGCGATGTTTTTCTGACTCCTACTAGTGAATGTAATGTAACACACACCCATACAATGCGCACCACCCCGCGATGATTTTCAAAAACCTATCCTACATTGACACTGCATGTTCCCTGACCTCCCCATGCTGACCACCCCGCGGTGCTTTTCTCCATCCTACATTGCCACTCACTGCCTATCCTAATTCAGACCCTCCAATTCACACCACCCCGTGATGTTTTTCTCACTCCTAATAGTGAATGTAATGTAACACACACCCATACAATGCGCACCACCCCGTGATGTTTTTCTCACTCCTACTAGTGAATGTAATGTAACCCACACCCATACAATGCGCACCATGCCGCAATGATTTTCCGAAACCTATCCTACATTGCCACTGCATGTTCCCTGACCTCCCCATGCTGCCCACCCCGCGGTGCTATTCTCCATCCTACATTGCCACTCACTGCCTATCCTAATTCAGACCCTCCGATTCACAGCACCCCGTGATGTTTTTCTCACTCCTAATAGTGAATGTAATGTAACACACACCCATACAATGCGCACCACCCCGCGATAGTTTTCTCACTCCTACTAGTGAATGTAATGTAACACACACCCATAAAATGCGCACCACCCCGCCATGTTTTTCAGAAACCTATCCTACATTGCCACTGCATGTTCCCTGACCTCCCCATGCTGACCACCCCGCGGTGCTTTTCTCCATCCTACATTGCCACTCACTGCCTACCCTAATTCAGACCCTCCGATTCACAGCACTCCGTGATGTATTTCTCACTCCTACTAGTCAATGTAATGTAACACACACCCATACAATGCACACCACCCCGCGATGTTTTTCAGAAACCTATCCTACATTGCCACTGCCTGTTCCCTGACATTCCCCATGCTGACCACCCCGCGGTGCTTTTCTCCATCCTCCATTACCACTCACTGCGTATCTTAATTCAGACCCTCCAATTCACACCACCCCGTGATGTTTTTCTCACTCCTACTGCTGAATGTAATGTAACACACACCCATTCAATGCGTACCATCCCGCGTTGTTTTTCTCACTCCTACTGGTGAATGTAATGTTACACACCCGTACAATGCGCACCACCCCGCGATGATTTTCAGAAACATATACTACATTGCCACAGCATGTTCCCTGACCTCCCCTTGCTGACCACCCCGCGGTGCTTTTCTCCATCCTACTTTGCCACTCACAGCCTATCTTAATTCAGACCCTCCGATTCACAGCACCCCGCGATGTTTTTCAGAAACCTATCCTACATTGCCACTGCATGTTCCCTGACCTCCCCATGGTGACCACCCCGTGGTGCTTTTCTCCATCCTACAATGCCACTCACTGCCTATCCTAATTCAGTACCTCCGATTCACACCACCCCTTGATGTTTTTCTCACTCCTACTAGTGAATGTAATGTAACACACACCCATACAATGCGCACCACCCCGCGATGTTTTTCTCACTCCTACTAGTGAATGTAATGTAACACACACCCATACAATGCGCACCACCCCGCGATGTTTTTCAGAACCCTATCCTACATTGCCACTGCATGTTCCCTGACCTCCCCATGCTGACCACCCCGCGGTGCTTTTATCCATCCTACATTGCCACTCACTGCCTATCCTAATTCAGACCCTCCGATTCACACCACCCCGTGATGTTTTTCTCACTCCTACTAGTGAATGTCATGTACCACACACCCATACAATGCGCACCACACCGCGATGTTTTTCAGAAACCTATCCTACATTGCCACTGCATGTTCCCTGTCCTCCCCATGCTGACCACCCCGCGGTGCTTTTCTCCATCCTACATTGCCACTCACTGCCTATCGTAATTCAGTCCCTCCGATTCACACCACCCCGTGATGTTTTTGTCACTCCCACTAGTGAATGTAATGTAACACACAACCATACAATGCGCACCACCACGCGATGTTTTTCAAAAACCAATCCTACATTTCCACTGCATGTTCCCTGACCTCCCCAAGCTGACCACTCCACGGTGCTTTTTTCCATCCTACATTGCCACTCACTGCCTATCCTAATTGAGACACTCCGATTCACACCACCCCGTGATGTTTTTCTCACTCCTACTAGTGAATGTAATGCAACACACACACATACAATGCCCACCACCCCGCGATGTTTTTCAGAAACCAATCCTACATTGCCACTGCATGTTCCCTGACCTCCCCATGCTGACCAGCCCGCGGTGCTTTTCTCCATCCTACATTGCCACTCACTGCCTATCCTAATGCATACACTCCGATTCACACCACCCCGTGAAGTTTTTCTCACTCCTACTAGTGAATGTAATGTAACACACACCCATACAATGTGCACCACCCCGCGATGTTTTTCAGAAACCTATCCTACATTGCCACTGCATGTTCCTTGACCTCCCCATGCTGACTAACCCGCGGGGCTTTTCTCCATCCTACAATGCCAATCACTGCCTATCCTAATTCAGACCCTCCGATTCACACCACCCCGTGATGTTTTTCTCACTCCTACTAGTGAATGTAATGTAACACACACCCATACAATGCGCGCCACCGCACGATGTTTTTCTCACTCCTACTAGTGAATGTAATGTAACACACACCCATAAAATGCGCACCACCCCGCGATGTTTTTCAAAAACCTATCCTACATTGCCACTGCATGTTCCCTGACCTCCCCATGCTGACCAGCCCGCAGTGCTTTTCTCCATCCTACATTACCACTCACTGCGTATCCTAATTCAGACCCTCCAATTCACACCACCCCATGATGTTTTTCTCACTCCTACTGCTGAATGTAATGTAACACACACCCATACAATGCGCACCACCCCGTGATATTTTTCTCACTCCTACTAGAGAATGCAATATAACACACACCCATACAATGCGCACCACACCGCGATGTTTTTCTCAATCCTACTAGTGAATGTAATGTAACACACACCCATACAATGCGCACCACCCCGCGATGTTTTTCAGAAACCTATCCTACATTGCCACTGCATGTTCCCTGACCTCCCCATGCTGACCACCCCGCGGTGCTTTTCTCCATCCAACATTGCCACTCACTGCCTATCCTAATTCAGACCCTCCGATTCACACCACCCCGTGATGTTTTTCTCACTCCTACTAGAGAATGTAATGTAACACACACGCATACAATGCGCACCACCCCGCGATGTTTTTCAGAAACCTATCCTACATTGCCACTGCATGTTCCCTGACCTCCCAATGCTGACCGCCCCGCGGTGCTTTTCTCCATCCTACATTGCCACTCACTGCCTATCCTAATTCAGACCCTCCGATTCACACCACCCCGTGATGTTTTTCTCACTCCTACTAGTGAATGTAATGTAACACACACCCATACAATGCGCACCACCCCGAGTAGTTTTTCTCACTCCTACTAGTGAATGTAATGTAACACACACCCATTCAATGCGCACCACCCCGCGATGTTTTTCTCACTCCTACTAGTGAATGTAATGTTACACACCCGTACAATGCGCACCACCCCGCGATGTTTTTCAGAAACCTATCCTACATTGCCACAGCATGTTCCCTGACCTCCCCATGCTGACTAACCCGCGGTGCTTTTCTCCATCCTACATTGCCACTCACTACCTATCCTAATTCAGACTCTCCGATTCATAGCACCCCGTGATGTTTTTTTCACTCCTACTAGTGAATGTAATGTAACACACACCCATAAACTGCACACCACCCCGCGATGTTTTTCAGAAACCTATCCTACATTGCCACTGCATGTTCCCTGACCTCCCCATGCTGACCACCCCGCGGTGCTTTTCTCCATCCTACAATGCCACTCACTGCCTATCCTAATTCAGACCCTCCGATTCACATCACCCCTTGATGTTTTTCTCACTCCTACTAGTGAATGTAATGTAACACACACCCATACAATGCGCACCACCGCGAGTAGTTTTTCTCACTCCTTCTAGTGAATGTAATGTAACACACACCCATTCAATGCGCACCACCCCGCGATGTTTTTCTCACTCCTACTAGTGAATGTAATGTTACACACTCGTACAATGCGCACCACCCCGCGATGATTTTCAGAAACCTATCCTACATTGCCACTGCACGTTCCCTGACATCCCCATGCTCACCACACCGCGGTGCTTTTCTCCATCCTACATTGCCACTCACTGCCTATCCTAATTCAGACCCACCGATTCACAGCACCCCGTGATGTTTTTCTCACTCCTACTAGTGAATGTAATGTAACACACACCCATACATTGCACACCACCCCGCGATGTTTTTCAGAAACCTATCCTACATTGCCACTGCATGTTCCCTGACCTCCAAATGGTGACCACCCCGCGGTGCTTTTCTCCATCCTACAATGCCACTCACTGCCTATCCTAATTCAGACCCTCCGATTCACACCACCCCTTGATGTTTTTCTCACTCCTACTAATGAATGTAATGTAACGCACACCCATAATATGCGCACCACCCCGCGATGTTTTTCGCACTCCTACTAGTGAATGTAATGTAACACACACCCATACAATGCGCACCACCCCGCGATGATTTTCAGAAACCTATCCTACATTGCCACTGCATGTTCCCTGACCTCCCCATGCTGACCACCCGGCGGTGCTTTTCTCCATCCTACATTGCCACTCACTGCCTATCCTAATTCAGACCCTCCGATTCACACCACCCCGTGATGTGTTTCTCACTCCTAAAAGTGAATGTAATGTAACACACACCCATACAATGCGCACCACCCCGCGATGTTTTTCTCACTCCTACTAGTGAATGTAATGTAACCCACACCCATACAATGTGCACCATGCCGCGATGATTTTCCGAAACCTATCTTACATTGCCACTGCATGTTCCCTGACCTCCCCATGCTGCCCACCCCGCGGTGCTTTTCTCCATCCTACATTGCCACTCACTGCCTATCCTAATTCAGACCCTCCGATTCACAGCACCCCGTGATGATTTTCTCACTCCTACTAGTGAATGTAATGTAACACACACCCATACAACGCACACCACCCCGCGATGTTTTTCTCACTCCTACTAGTGAATGTAATGTAACACACACCCATACAACGCACACCACCCCGCGATGTTTTTCAGAAACCTATCCTACATTGCCACTGCCTGTTCCCTGACATCCCCATGCTGACCACCCCGCGGTGCTTTTCTCCATCCTACAATGCCACTCACTGCCTATCCTAATTCAGACCCTCCGAATCACACCACCCCGTGATGTTTTTCTCACTCCTACTAGTGAATGTAATGTAACACACACCCATACAATGCGCACCACCCCGCGATGTTTTTCTCACTCCTACTAGTGAATGTAATGTAACACACACCCATAAAATGTGCACCATCCCGCGATGCTTTTCAGAAACCTATCCTACATTGCCACGGCATGTTCCCTGACCTCCCCATGCTGACCACCCGGTGGTGCTTTTCTCCATCCTACATTACCACTCACTGCCTATCCTAATTCAAACCCTCCAATTCACACCAACCCGTGATGTTTTTCTCACTCCTACTAGTGAATTTAATGTAACACACACCGATACAATGCGCACCACCCTGTGATGTTTTTCTCACTCCTACTAGTAAATGTAATGTAAAACACATCCATACAATGCGCACCACCCCGCGATGTTTTTCTCACTCCTACTAGTGAATGTAATGTAACACACACCGATACAATGCGCACCACCACGCGATGTTTTTCAAAAACCAATCCTACATTGCCACTGCATGTTCCCTGACCTCCCCAAGCTGACCACTCCACGGTGCTTTTTTCCATCCTACATTGCCACTCACTGCCTATCCTAATTGAGACACTCCGATTCACACCACCCCGTGATGTTTTTCTCACTCCTACTAGTGAATGTAATGCAACACACACACATACAATGCCCACCACCCCGCGATGTTTTTCAGAAACCAATCCTACATTGCCACTGCATGTTCCCTGACCTCCCCATGCTGACCAGCCCGCGGTGCTTTTCTCCATCCTACATTGCCACTCACTGCCTATCCTAATGCATACACTCCGATTCACACCACCCCGTGAAGTTTTTCTCACTCCTACTAGTGAATGTAATGTAACACACACCCATACAATGTGCACCACCCCGCGATGTTTTTCAGAAACCTATCCTACATTGCCACTGCATGTTCCTTGACCTCCCCATGCTGACTAACCCGCGGGGCTTTTCTCCATCCTACAATGCCAATCACTGCCTATCCTAATTCAGACCCTCCGATTCACACCACCCCGTGATGTTTTTCTCACTCCTACTAGTGAATGTAATGTAACACACACCCATACAATGCGCGCCACCGCACGATGTTTTTCTCACTCCTACTAGTGAATGTAATGTAACACACACCCATAAAATGCGCACCACCCCGCGATGTTTTTCAAAAACCTATCCTACATTGCCACTGCATGTTCCCTGACCTCCCCATGCTGACCAGCCCGCAGTGCTTTTCTCCATCCTACATTACCACTCACTGCGTATCCTAATTCAGACCCTCCAATTCACACCACCCCATGATGTTTTTCTCACTCCTACTGCTGAATGTAATGTAACACACACCCATACAATGCGCACCACCCCGTGATATTTTTCTCACTCCTACTAGAGAATGCAATATAACACACACCCATACAATGCGCACCACACCGCGATGTTTTTCTCAATCCTACTAGTGAATGTAATGTAACACACACCCATACAATGCGCACCACCCCGCGATGTTTTTCAGAAACCTATCCTACATTGCCACTGCATGTTCCCTGACCTCCCCATGCTGACCACCCCGCGGTGCTTTTCTCCATCCAACATTGCCACTCACTGCCTATCCTAATTCAGACCCTCCGATTCACACCACCCCGTGATGTTTTTCTCACTCCTACTAGAGAATGTAATGTAACACACACGCATACAATGCGCACCACCCCGCGATGTTTTTCAGAAACCTATCCTACATTGCCACTGCATGTTCCCTGACCTCCCAATGCTGACCGCCCCGCGGTGCTTTTCTCCATCCTACATTGCCACTCACTGCCTATCCTAATTCAGACCCTCCGATTCACACCACCCCGTGATGTTTTTCTCACTCCTACTAGTGAATGTAATGTAACACACACCCATACAATGCGCACCACCCCGAGTAGTTTTTCTCACTCCTACTAGTGAATGTAATGTAACACACACCCATTCAATGCGCACCACCCCGCGATGTTTTTCTCACTCCTACTAGTGAATGTAATGTTACACACCCGTACAATGCGCACCACCCCGCGATGTTTTTCAGAAACCTATCCTACATTGCCACAGCATGTTCCCTGACCTCCCCATGCTGACTAACCCGCGGTGCTTTTCTCCATCCTACATTGCCACTCACTACCTATCCTAATTCAGACTCTCCGATTCATAGCACCCCGTGATGTTTTTTTCACTCCTACTAGTGAATGTAATGTAACACACACCCATAAACTGCACACCACCCCGCGATGTTTTTCAGAAACCTATCCTACATTGCCACTGCATGTTCCCTGACCTCCCCATGCTGACCACCCCGCGGTGCTTTTCTCCATCCTACAATGCCACTCACTGCCTATCCTAATTCAGACCCTCCGATTCACATCACCCCTTGATGTTTTTCTCACTCCTACTAGTGAATGTAATGTAACACACACCCATACAATGCGCACCACCGCGAGTAGTTTTTCTCACTCCTTCTAGTGAATGTAATGTAACACACACCCATTCAATGCGCACCACCCCGCGATGTTTTTCTCACTCCTACTAGTGAATGTAATGTTACACACTCGTACAATGCGCACCACCCCGCGATGATTTTCAGAAACCTATCCTACATTGCCACTGCACGTTCCCTGACCTCCCCATGCTCACCACACCGCGGTGCTTTTCTCCATCCTACATTGCCACTCACTGCCTATCCTAATTCAGACCCTCCATTTCACACCACCCCATGATGTTTTTCTCACTCCTACTAGTGAATGTAATGTAACACACACCGATACAATGCGCACCACCCCGTGATGTTTTTCTCACTCCTACTAGTGAATGTAATGTAACACACACCCATACAATGGGCACCACCCCGCGATGTTTTTCTGACTCCTACTAGTGAATGTAATGTAACACACACCCATACAATGCGCACCACCCCGCGATGATTTTCAAAAACCTATCCTACATTGACACTGCATGTTCCCTGACCTCCCCATGCTGACCACCCCGCGGTGCTTTTCTCCATCCTACATTGCCACTCACTGCCTATCCTAATTCAGACCCTCCAATTCACACCACCCCGTGATGTTTTTCTCACTCCTAATAGTGAATGTAATGTAACACACACCCATACAATGCGCACCACCCCGTGATGTTTTTCTCACTCCTACTAGTGAATGTAATGTAACCCACACCCATACAATGCGCACCATGCCGCAATGATTTTCCGAAACCTATCCTACATTGCCACTGCATGTTCCCTGACCTCCCCATGCTGCCCACCCCGCGGTGCTATTCTCCATCCTACATTGCCACTCACTGCCTATCCTAATTCAGACCCTCCGATTCACAGCACCCCGTGATGTTTTTCTCACTCCTAATAGTGAATGTAATGTAACACACACCCATACAATGCGCACCACCCCGCGATAGTTTTCTCACTCCTACTAGTGAATGTAATGTAACACACACCCATAAAATGCGCACCACCCCGCCATGTTTTTCAGAAACCTATCCTACATTGCCACTGCATGTTCCCTGACCTCCCCATGCTGACCACCCCGCGGTGCTTTTCTCCATCCTACATTGCCACTCACTGCCTACCCTAATTCAGACCCTCCGATTCACAGCACTCCGTGATGTATTTCTCACTCCTACTAGTCAATGTAATGTAACACACACCCATACAATGCACACCACCCCGCGATGTTTTTCAGAAACCTATCCTACATTGCCACTGCCTGTTCCCTGACATTCCCCATGCTGACCACCCCGCGGTGCTTTTCTCCATCCTCCATTACCACTCACTGCGTATCTTAATTCAGACCCTCCAATTCACACCACCCCGTGATGTTTTTCTCACTCCTACTGCTGAATGTAATGTAACACACACCCATTCAATGCGTACCATCCCGCGTTGTTTTTCTCACTCCTACTGGTGAATGTAATGTTACACACCCGTACAATGCGCACCACCCCGCGATGATTTTCAGAAACATATACTACATTGCCACAGCATGTTCCCTGACCTCCCCTTGCTGACCACCCCGCGGTGCTTTTCTCCATCCTACTTTGCCACTCACAGCCTATCTTAATTCAGACCCTCCGATTCACAGCACCCCGCGATGTTTTTCAGAAACCTATCCTACATTGCCACTGCATGTTCCCTGACCTCCCCATGGTGACCACCCCGTGGTGCTTTTCTCCATCCTACAATGCCACTCACTGCCTATCCTAATTCAGTACCTCCGATTCACACCACCCCTTGATGTTTTTCTCACTCCTACTAGTGAATGTAATGTAACACACACCCATACAATGCGCACCACCCCGCGATGTTTTTCTCACTCCTACTAGTGAATGTAATGTAACACACACCCATACAATGCGCACCACCCCGCGATGTTTTTCAGAACCCTATCCTACATTGCCACTGCATGTTCCCTGACCTCCCCATGCTGACCACCCCGCGGTGCTTTTATCCATCCTACATTGCCACTCACTGCCTATCCTAATTCAGACCCTCCGATTCACACCACCCCGTGATGTTTTTCTCACTCCTACTAGTGAATGTCATGTACCACACACCCATACAATGCGCACCACACCGCGATGTTTTTCAGAAACCTATCCTACATTGCCACTGCATGTTCCCTGTCCTCCCCATGCTGACCACCCCGCGGTGCTTTTCTCCATCCTACATTGCCACTCACTGCCTATCGTAATTCAGTCCCTCCGATTCACACCACCCCGTGATGTTTTTGTCACTCCCACTAGTGAATGTAATGTAACACACAACCATACAATGCGCACCACCACGCGATGTTTTTCAAAAACCAATCCTACATTGCCACTGCATGTTCCCTGACCTCCCCAAGCTGACCACTCCACGGTGCTTTTTTCCATCCTACATTGCCACTCACTGCCTATCCTAATTGAGACACTCCGATTCACACCACCCCGTGATGTTTTTCTCACTCCTACTAGTGAATGTAATGCAACACACACACATACAATGCCCACCACCCCGCGATGTTTTTCAGAAACCAATCCTACATTGCCACTGCATGTTCCCTGACCTCCCCATGCTGACCAGCCCGCGGTGCTTTTCTCCATCCTACATTGCCACTCACTGCCTATCCTAATGCATACACTCCGATTCACACCACCCCGTGAAGTTTTTCTCACTCCTACTAGTGAATGTAATGTAACACACACCCATACAATGTGCACCACCCCGCGATGTTTTTCAGAAACCTATCCTACATTGCCACTGCATGTTCCTTGACCTCCCCATGCTGACTAACCCGCGGGGCTTTTCTCCATCCTACAATGCCAATCACTGCCTATCCTAATTCAGACCCTCCGATTCACACCACCCCGTGATGTTTTTCTCACTCCTACTAGTGAATGTAATGTAACACACACCCATACAATGCGCGCCACCGCACGATGTTTTTCTCACTCCTACTAGTGAATGTAATGTAACACACACCCATAAAATGCGCACCACCCCGCGATGTTTTTCAAAAACCTATCCTACATTGCCACTGCATGTTCCCTGACCTCCCCATGCTGACCAGCCCGCAGTGCTTTTCTCCATCCTACATTACCACTCACTGCGTATCCTAATTCAGACCCTCCAATTCACACCACCCCATGATGTTTTTCTCACTCCTACTGCTGAATGTAATGTAACACACACCCATACAATGCGCACCACCCCGTGATATTTTTCTCACTCCTACTAGAGAATGCAATATAACACACACCCATACAATGCGCACCACACCGCGATGTTTTTCTCAATCCTACTAGTGAATGTAATGTAACACACACCCATACAATGCGCACCACCCCGCGATGTTTTTCAGAAACCTATCCTACATTGCCACTGCATGTTCCCTGACCTCCCCATGCTGACCACCCCGCGGTGCTTTTCTCCATCCAACATTGCCACTCACTGCCTATCCTAATTCAGACCCTCCGATTCACACCACCCCGTGATGTTTTTCTCACTCCTACTAGAGAATGTAATGTAACACACACGCATACAATGCGCACCACCCCGCGATGTTTTTCAGAAACCTATCCTACATTGCCACTGCATGTTCCCTGACCTCCCAATGCTGACCGCCCCGCGGTGCTTTTCTCCATCCTACATTGCCACTCACTGCCTATCCTAATTCAGACCCTCCGATTCACACCACCCCGTGATGTTTTTCTCACTCCTACTAGTGAATGTAATGTAACACACACCCATACAATGCGCACCACCCCGAGTAGTTTTTCTCACTCCTACTAGTGAATGTAATGTAACACACACCCATTCAATGCGCACCACCCCGCGATGTTTTTCTCACTCCTACTAGTGAATGTAATGTTACACACCCGTACAATGCGCACCACCCCGCGATGTTTTTCAGAAACCTATCCTACATTGCCACAGCATGTTCCCTGACCTCCCCATGCTGACTAACCCGCGGTGCTTTTCTCCATCCTACATTGCCACTCACTACCTATCCTAATTCAGACTCTCCGATTCATAGCACCCCGTGATGTTTTTTTCACTCCTACTAGTGAATGTAATGTAACACACACCCATAAACTGCACACCACCCCGCGATGTTTTTCAGAAACCTATCCTACATTGCCACTGCATGTTCCCTGACCTCCCCATGCTGACCACCCCGCGGTGCTTTTCTCCATCCTACAATGCCACTCACTGCCTATCCTAATTCAGACCCTCCGATTCACATCACCCCTTGATGTTTTTCTCACTCCTACTAGTGAATGTAATGTAACACACACCCATACAATGCGCACCACCGCGAGTAGTTTTTCTCACTCCTTCTAGTGAATGTAATGTAACACACACCCATTCAATGCGCACCACCCCGCGATGTTTTTCTCACTCCTACTAGTGAATGTAATGTTACACACTCGTACAATGCGCACCACCCCGCGATGATTTTCAGAAACCTATCCTACATTGCCACTGCACGTTCCCTGACATCCCCATGCTCACCACACCGCGGTGCTTTTCTCCATCCTACATTGCCACTCACTGCCTATCCTAATTCAGACCCACCGATTCACAGCACCCCGTGATGTTTTTCTCACTCCTACTAGTGAATGTAATGTAACACACACCCATACATTGCACACCACCCCGCGATGTTTTTCAGAAACCTATCCTACATTGCCACTGCATGTTCCCTGACCTCCAAATGGTGACCACCCCGCGGTGCTTTTCTCCATCCTACAATGCCACTCACTGCCTATCCTAATTCAGACCCTCCGATTCACACCACCCCTTGATGTTTTTCTCACTCCTACTAATGAATGTAATGTAACGCACACCCATAATATGCGCACCACCCCGCGATGTTTTTCGCACTCCTACTAGTGAATGTAATGTAACACACACCCATACAATGCGCACCACCCCGCGATGATTTTCAGAAACCTATCCTACATTGCCACTGCATGTTCCCTGACCTCCCCATGCTGACCACCCGGCGGTGCTTTTCTCCATCCTACATTGCCACTCACTGCCTATCCTAATTCAGACCCTCCGATTCACACCACCCCGTGATGTGTTTCTCACTCCTAAAAGTGAATGTAATGTAACACACACCCATACAATGCGCACCACCCCGCGATGTTTTTCTCACTCCTACTAGTGAATGTAATGTAACCCACACCCATACAATGTGCACCATGCCGCGATGATTTTCCGAAACCTATCTTACATTGCCACTGCATGTTCCCTGACCTCCCCATGCTGCCCACCCCGCGGTGCTTTTCTCCATCCTACATTGCCACTCACTGCCTATCCTAATTCAGACCCTCCGATTCACAGCACCCCGTGATGATTTTCTCACTCCTACTAGTGAATGTAATGTAACACACACCCATACAACGCACACCACCCCGCGATGTTTTTCTCACTCCTACTAGTGAATGTAATGTAACACACACCCATACAACGCACACCACCCCACGATGTTTTTCAGAAACCTATCCTACATTGCCACTGCCTGTTCCCTGACATCCCCATGCTGACCACCCCGCGGTGCTTTTCTCCATCCTACAATGCCACTCACTGCCTATCCTAATTCAGACCCTCCGAATCACACCACCCCGTGATGTTTTTCTCACTCCTACTAGTGAATGTAATGTAACACACACCCATACAATGCGCACCACCCCGCGATGTTTTTCTCACTCCTACTAGTGAATGTAATGTAACACACACCCATAAAATGTGCACCATCCCGCGATGCTTTTCAGAAACCTATCCTACATTGCCACGGCATGTTCCCTGACCTCCCCATGCTGACCACCCGGTGGTGCTTTTCTCCATCCTACATTACCACTCACTGCCTATCCTAATTCAAACCCTCCAATTCACACCAACCCGTGATGTTTTTCTCACTCCTACTAGTGAATTTAATGTAACACACACCGATACAATGCGCACCACCCTGTGATGTTTTTCTCACTCCTACTAGTAAATGTAATGTAAAACACATCCATACAATGCGCACCACCCCGCGATGTTTTTCTCACTCCTACTAGTGAATGTAATGTAACACACACCGATACAATGCGCACCACCCAGTGATGTTTTTCTCACTCCTACTAGTGAATGTAATGTAACACACACCCATACAATGCGCACCACCCCGCGATGTTTTTCTCACTCCTACTAGTGAATATAATGTAACACACACCCATACAATGCGCACCACCCCGCGATGTTTTTCAGAAACCTATCCTACATTGCCACTGCATGTTCCCTGACCTCCCCATGCAGACCACCCTGCGGTGCTTTTCTCCATCCTACATTGCCACTCACTGCCTTTCGTAATTCAGACCCTCCGAATCACACCACAACGTGATGTTTTTCTCACTCCCAATAGTGAATGTAATGTAACACACAGCCATACAATGCGCACCACCCCGCGATATTTTTCAGAAACCTATGCTACATTGCCACAGCATGTTCCCTGACCTCCCCATGCTGACCACCCCACGGTGCTTTTCTCCATCCTACATTGCCACTCACTGCCTATCCTAATTGAGACACTCCGATTCACACCACCCCGTGATGTTTTTCTCACTCCTATTAGTGAATGTAATGTAACACACATCCATACAATGCGCACCACCCCGCGATGTTTTTCTCACCCCTACTAGTGAATATAATGTAACAAACACCCATATAATGCGCACCACCCCGCGATGTTTTTCAGAAACCTATCCTACATTGCCACTGCATGTTCCCTGACCTCCCCATGCTGACCACGCCGCGGTGCTTTTCTCCATCCTACATTGCCACTCACTGCCTATCCTAATTCATACCCTCCGATTCACACCACCCCGTGATGTTTTTCTCACTCCTACTAGTGTAATGTAACACACAACCATACAATGCGCACCACCCCGCGATGTTTTTCAGAATCCTGTCCTACATTGCCACTGCATGTACCCTGAACTCCCCATGCTGACAACCCCGCGGGGCTTTTCTCCATCCTACAATGCCAATCACTGCCTATCCTAATTCTGAACCTCCGATTCACACAAACCCCGTGATGTTTTTCTCACTCCTACTAGTGAATGTAATGTAACACACACCCATACAATGCGCGCCACCGCGCGATGTTTTTCTCACTCCTACTAGTGAATGTAATGTAACACACACCCATAAAATGCGCACCACCCCGCGATGTTTTTCAGAAACCTATCCTACATTGCCACTGCATGTTCCCTGACCTCCACATGCTGACCACCCCGCGGTGCTTTTCTCCATCCTACATTACCACTCACTGCGTATCCTAATTCAGGCCCTCCAATTCACACCACCCCGTGATGTTTTTCTCACTCCTACTAGTGAATGTAATGTAACACACACCCATACAATGCGCACCACCCCATGATATTTTTCTCACTCCTACTAGTGAATGTAATGTAACACACACCCATACAATGCGCACCACGCTGCGATGATTTTCAGAAACCTATCCTACATTGCCACTGCATGTTCATTGACCTCCCCATGCTGACGACCCCGCGTTGCTCTTCTCCATCCTACATTTCCACTCACTGCCTATCCTAATTCAGACCCTCCGATTCACACCACCCCGTGATGTTTTTCTCACTCCTACTAGTGAATGTAATGTAACACACACCCATAAAATGCACACCACCCCGCGATGTTTTTCAGAAACCTATCCTACATTGCCACTGCATGTTCCCTGACCTCCACATGCTGACCACCCCGCGGTGCTTTTCTCCATCCTACATTACCACTCACTGCATATCCTAATTCAGGCCCTCCAATTCACACCACCCCGTGATGTTTTTCTCACTCCTACTAGTGAATGTAATGTAACACACACCCATACAATGCGCACCACCCCGTGATGTTTTTCTCACTCCTACTAGTGAATGTAATGTAACACACACCCATACAATGCGCACCACGCTGCGATGATTTTCAGAAACCTATCCTACATTGCCACTGCATGTTCATTGACCTCCCCATGCTGACGACCCCGCGTTGCTCTTCTCCATCCTACATTTCCACTCACTGCCTATCCTAATTCAGACCCTCCGATTCACACCACCCCGTGATGTTTTTCTCACTCCTACTAGTGAATGTAATGTAACACACACCTATACAATGCGCGCCACTGCGCGATGTTTTTCTCACTCCTAATACTGAATGTAATGTAACACACACCCATAAAATGCGCACCACCCCGCGATGTTTTTCAGAAACCTATCCTACATTGCCACTGCATGTTCCCTGACCTCCCCATGCTGACCACCCCACGGTGCTTTTCTCCATCCTACATTACCACTCACTGCGTATCCTAATTCATACCCTCCAATTCACACCACCCCATGATGTTTTTCTCACTCCTACTGCTGAATGTAATGTAACACACACCCATAAAATGCGCACCACCCCGCGATGTTTTTCAGAAACCTATCCTACATTGCCACTGCATGTTCCCTGACCTCCCCATGCTGACCACCCCGCAGTGCTTTTCTCCATCCTACATTATCACTCACTGCCTATCCTTATTCACACCCTCCAATTCACACCACCCTGTGATGTTTTTCTATCTCCTAATAGTGAATGTAATGTAACACACACCGATACAATGCGCACCACCCAGTGATGTTTTTCTCACTCCTACTAGTGAATGTAATGTAACACACACCCATACAATGCGCACCACCCCGCGATGATTTTCAGAAACCTATCCTACATTGCCACTGCATGTTCATTGACCTCCCCATGCTGACGACCCCGCGGTGCTTTTCTCCATCCTACATTGCCACTCACTGCCTATCCTAAGGCAGACCCTCCGATTCACACCACCCCGGGATGTTTTTCTCACTCCTACTAGTGAATATAATGAAACACACACCCATACAATGCGCACCACCCCGCGATGTTTTTCAGAAACCTATCCTACATTGCCACTGCATGTTCCTTGACCTCCCCATGCAGACCACCCCGCGGTGCTTTTCTCCATCCTACATTGCCACTCACTGCCTATCGTAATTCAAACCCTCCTATTCACACCACCACGTGATGTTTTTCGCACTCCCACTAGTGAATGTAATGTAACACACAGCCATACAATGCGCACCACCCCGCGATGTTTTTCTCACTCCTACTACTGAATATAATGTAACAAACATCCATATAATGCGCACCACCCCGCGATGTTTTTCAGAAACCTATCCTACATTGCCACTGCATGTACCCTGACCTCCCCATGCTGACCACCCCGCGGGGCTTTTCTCCATCCTACAATGCCAATCACTGCCTATCCTAATTCAGACCCTCCGATTCACACCACCCCGTGATGTTTTTCTCACTCCTACTAGTGAATGTAATGTAACACACACCCATACAATGCGCGCCACCGCGCGATGTTTCTCTCACTCCTACTAGTGAAAGTAATGTAACACACACCCATAAAATGCGCACCACCCCGCGATGTTTTTCAGAAACCTCTCCTACATTGCCACTGCATGTTCCCTGACCTCCCCATGTTGACCGCCCCGCGGTGATTTTCTCCATCCTACATTGCCACTCACTGCCTATCCTAATTCAGCCCCTCCGATTCACACCACCCCGTGATGTTTTTCTTACTCTTACTAGTGAATGTAATGTAACACACACCCATACAATGAGCACCACCACGTGATGTTTTTCTCACTCCTACTAGTGAATGTAATGTAACACACACCCATACAATGCGCACCACCCCGCGATGTTTTTCTCACTCCTACTGGTAAATGTAATGTAACACAAACGCATACAATGGGCACTACCCCGCGATGTTTTTCAGAAACCTATCCTACATTGCCACTGCATGTTCCCTGACCTCCCCATGCTGACCACCCCGCGGAGCTTTTTTCCATCCGACAATGCCACTCACTGCCTATCCTAATTCAGACCCTCCAATTCACACCATCCCGTAATGTTTTCTCACTCCTACTAGTGAATGTAATGTAACACACAACCATACAATGCGCACCACCCCGTGATATTTTTCTCACTCCTACTAGTGAATGTAATGTAACAAACACCCATACAATGCGCACCACCCTGCGATGTTTTTCAGAAACCTATCCTACATTGCCGCTGCATGTTCCCTGACCTCCCCATGCTGACGACCCCGCGTTGCTCTTCTCCATCCTACATTTCCACTCACTGCCTATCCTAATTCAGACCCTCCGATTCACACCACCCCGTGATGTTTTTCTCACTCCTACTAGTGAATGTAATGTAACACACTCCCATACAATGCGCGTCACCGCGCGATGTTTTTCTCACTCCTAATACTGAATGTAATGTAACACACACCCATAAAATGCGCACCACCCCGCGATGTTTTTCAGAAACCTATCCTACATTGCCACTGCATGTACCCTGACCTCCCCATGCTGACCACCCCGCGGGGCTTTTCTCCATCCTACAATGCCAATCACTGCCTATCCTAATTCAGACCCTCCGATTCACACCACCCCGTGATGTTTTTCTCACTCCTACTAGTGAATGTAATGTAACACACACCCATACAATGCGCGCCACCGCGCGATGTTTCTCTCACTCCTACTAGTGAATGTAATGTAACACACACCCATAAAATGCGCACCACCCCGCGATGTTTTTCAGAAACCTATCCTACATTGCCACTGCATGTTCCCTGACCTCCACATGCTGACCACCCCGCGGTGCTTTTCTCCATCCAACATTGCCACTCACTGCCTATCCTAATTCAGACCCTCCGATTCACACCACCCCGTGATGTTTTTCTCACTCCTACTAGAGAATGTAATGTAACACACACGCATACAATGCGCACCACCCCGCGATGTTTTTTAGAAACCTATCCTACATTGCCACTGCATGTTCCCTGACCTCCCAATGCTGATCGCCCCGCGGTGCTTTTCTCCATCCTACATTGCCACTCACTGCCTATCCTAATTCAGACCCTCCGATTCACACCACCCCGTGATGTTTTTCTCACTCCTACTAGTGAATGTAATGTAACACACACCCATACAATGCGCACCACCCCGAGTAGTTTTTCTCACTCCTACTAGTAAATGTAATGTAACACACACCCATTCAATGCGCACCACCCCGCGATGTTTTTCTCACTCCTACTAGTGAATGTAATGTTACACACCCGTACAATGCGCACCACCCCGCGATGTTTTTCAGAAACCTATCCTACATTGCCACAGCATGTTCCCTGACCTCCCCATGCTGACTAACCAGCGGTGCTTTTCTCCATCCTACATTGCCACTCACTACCTATCCTAATTCAGACTCTCCGATTCATAGCACCCCGTGATGTTTTTTTCACTCCTACTAGTGAATGTAATGTAACACACACCCATAAAATGCACATCACCCCGCGATGTTTTTCAGAAACCTATCCTACATTGCCACTGCATGTTCCCTGACCTCCCCATGCTGACTAACCCGCGGTGCTTTTCTCCATCCTACATTTCCACTCACTGCCTATCCTAATTCAGACCCTACAATTCACACCACCCCGTGATGTTTTTCTCACTCCTACTAGTGAATGTAATGTAACACACACCCATACAATGCGCACCACCCCGTGATGTTTTTCTCACTCCTACTATTGAATGCAATGTAACACACACCCATACAATGCGCACCACCCCGCGATGTTTTTCTCACTCCTACTAGTGAATGTAATGTTACACACACCCATACAATGTGCACCACCCCGCGATGTTTTTCAGAAACCTCTCCTACATTGCCACTGCATGTTCCCTGACCTCCCCATGTTGACCGCCCCGCGGTGATTTTCTCCATCCTACATTGCCACTCACTGCCTATCCTAATTCAGCCCCTCCGATTCACACCACCCCGTGATGTTTTTCTTACTCTTACTAGTGAATGTAATGTAACACACACCCATACAATGCGCACCACCACGTGATGTTTTTCTCACTCCTACTAGTGAATGTAATGTAACAAACACCCATACAATGCGCACCACCCTGCGATGTTTTTCAGAAACCTATCCTACATTGCCACTGCATGTTCCCTGACCTCCCCATGCTGACGACCCCGCGTTGCTCTTCTCCATCCTACATTTCCACTCACTGCCTATCCTAATTCAGACCCTCCGATTCACACCACCCCGTGATGTTTTTCTCACTCCTACTAGTGAATGTAATGTAACACACACCCATACAATGCGCGCCACCGCGCGATGTTTTTCTCACTCCTAATACTGAATGTAATGTAACACACACCCATAAAATGCGCACCACCCCGCGATGTTTTTCAGAAACCTATCCTACATTGCCACTGCATGTTCCCTGACCTCCCCATGCTGACCACCCCGCAGTGCTTTTCTCCATCCTACATTATCACTCACTGCCTATCCTAATTCACACCCTCCAATTCACACCAACCCGTGATGTTTTTCTATCTCCTAATAGTGAATGTAATGTAACACACACCGATACAATGCGCACCACCCAGTGATGTTTTCTCACTCCTACTAGTGAATGTAATGTAACACACACCCATACAATGCGCACCACCCCGCGATGATTTTCAGAAACCTATCCTACATTGCCACTGCATGTTCATTGACCTCCCCATGCTGACGACCCCGCGGTGCTTTTCTCCATCCTACATTGCCACTCACTGCCTATCCTAATGCAGACCCTTCGATTCACACCACCTCGTGATGTTTTTCTCACTCTTACTAGTGAATATAATGTAACACACACCCATACAATGCGCACCACCCTGCGATGTTTTTCAGAAACCTGTCCTACATTGCCACTGCATGTACCCTGACCTCCCCATGCTGACAACCCCGCGGGGCTTTTCTCCATCCAACAATGCCAATCACTGCCTATCCTAATTCAGAACCTCCGATTCACACCACCCCGTGATGTTTTTCTCACTCCTACTAGTGAATGTAATGTAACACACACCCATACAATGCGCGCCACCGCGCGATATTTTTCTCACTCCTACTAGTGAATGTAATGTAACACACACCCATAAAATGCGCACCACCAGTCGATGTTTTTCAGAAACCTATCCTACATTGCCACTGCATGTTCCCTGACCTCCACATGCTGACCACCCCGCGGTGCTTTTCTCCATCCTACATTACCACTCACTGCGTATCCTAATTCAGGCCCTCCAATTCACACCACCCCGTGATGTTTTTCTCACTCCTACTAGTGAATGTAATGTAACACACACCCATACAATGCGCACCACCCCGTGATGTTTTTCTCACTCCTACTAGTGAATGTAATGTAACACACAGCCATACAATGCGCACCACGCTGCGATGATTTTCAGAAACCTATCCTACATTGCCACTGCATTTTCATTGACCTCCCCATGCTGACGACCCCGCGTTGCTCTTCTCCATCCTACATTTCCACTCACTGCCTATCCTAATTCAGACCCTCCGATTCACACCACCCCGTGATGTTTTTCTCACTCCTACTAGTGAATGTAATGTAACACACACCCATACAATGTGCGCCACCGCGCGATGTTTTTCTCACTCCTAATACTGAATGTAATGTAACACACACCCATAAAATGCGCACCACCCCGCGATGTTTTTCAGAAACCTATCCTACATTGCCACTGCATGTTCCCTGACCTCCCCATGCTGACCACCCCGCGGTGCTTTTCTCCATCCTACATTACCACTCACTGCGTATCCTAATTCATACCCTCCAATTCACACCACCCCGTGATGTTTTTCTCACTCCTACTGTTGAATGTAATGTAACACACACCCATACAATGCGCACCACCCCGCGATGTTTTTCAGAAACCTGTCCTACATTGCCACTGCATGTACCCTGACCTCCCCATGCTGACAACCTCGCGGGGCTTTTCTCCATCCTACAATGCCAATCACTGCCTATCCTAATTCAGAACCTCCGATTCACACCACCCCGTGATGTTTTTCTCACTCCTACTAGTGAATGTAATGTAACACACACCCATACAATGCGCGCCACCGCGCGATGTTTTTCTCACTCCTACTAGTGAATGTAATGTAACACACACCCATAAAATGCGCACCACCCCGCGATGTTTTTCAGAAACCTATCCTACATTGCCACTGCATGTTCCCTGACCTCCACATGCTGACCACCCCGCGGTGCTTTTCTCCATCCTACATTACCACTCACTGCGTATCCTAATTCAGGCCCTCCAATTCACACCACCCCGTGATGTTTTTCTCACTCCTACTAGTGAATGTAATGTAACACACACCCATACAATGCGCACCACCCCGTGATGTTTTTCTCACTCCTACTAATGAATGTAATGTAACACACACCCATAAAATGCGCACCACCCCGCGATGTTTTTCAGAAACCTATCCTACATTGCCACTGCATGTTCCCTGACCTCCCCATGCTGACCACCGCGCGGTGCTTTTCTCCATCCTACATTACCACTCACTGAGTATCCTAATTCATACCCTCCAATTCACACCACCCCGTGATGTTTTTCTCACTCCTACTGCTGAATGTAATGTAACACACACCCATAAAATGCGCACCACCCCGCGATGTTTTTCAGAAACCTATCCTACATTGCCACTGCATGTTCCCTGACCTCCCCATGCTGACCACCCCGCAGTGCTTTTCTCCATCCTACATTATCACTCACTGCCTATCCTAATTCACACCCTCCAATTCACACCACCCCGTGATGTTTTTCTATCTCCTAATAGTGAATGTAATGTAACACACACCGATACAATGCGCACCTCCCAGTGATGTTTTTCTCACTCCTACTAGTGAATGTAATGTAACACACACCCATACAATGCGCGCCACCGCGCGATGTTTCTCTCACTCCTACTAGTGAATGTAATGTAACACACACCCATAAAATGCGCACCACCCCGCGATGTTTTTCAGAAACCTATCCTACATTGCCACTGCATGTTCCCTGACCTCCACATGCTGACCACCCCGCGGTGCTTTTCTCCATCCAACATTGCCACTCACTGCCTATCCTAATTCAGACCCTCCGATTCACACCACCCCGTGATGTTTTTCTCACTCCTACTAGAGAATGTAATGTAACACACACGCATACAATGCGCACCACCCCGCGATGTTTTTTAGAAACCTATCCTACATTGCCACTGCATGTTCCCTGACCTCCCAATGCTGATCGCCCCGCGGTGCTTTTCTCCATCCTACATTGCCACTCACTGCCTATCCTAATTCAGACCCTCCGATTCACACCACCCCGTGATGTTTTTCTCACTCCTACTAGTGAATGTAATGTAACACACACCCATACAATGCGCACCACCCCGAGTAGTTTTTCTCACTCCTACTAGTGAATGTAATGTAACACACACCCATTCAATGCGCACCACCCCGCGATGTTTTTCTCACTCCTACTAGTGAATGTAATGTTACACACCCGTACAATGCGCACCACCCCGCGATGTTTTTCAGAAACCTATCCTACATTGCCACAGCATGTTCCCTGACCTCCCCATGCTGACTAACCAGCGGTGCTTTTCTCCATCCTACATTGCCACTCACTACCTATCCTAATTCAGACTCTCCGATTCATAGCACCCCGTGATGTTTTTTTTACTCCTACTAGTGAATGTAATGTAACACACACCCATAAAATGCACATCACCCCGCGATGTTTTTCAGAAACCTATCCTACATTGCCACTGCATGTTCCCTGACCTCCCCATGCTGACTAACCCGCGGTGCTTTTCTCCATCCTACATTTCCACTCACTGCCTATCCTAATTCAGACCCTCCAATTCACACCACCCCGTGATGTTTTTCTCACTCCTACTAGTGAATGTAATGTAACACACACCCATACAATGCGCACCACCCCGTGATGTTTTTCTCACTCCTACTATTGAATGCAATGTAACACACACCCATACAATGCGCACCACCCCGCGATGTTTTTCTCACTCCTACTCGTGAATGTAATGTTACACACACCCATACAATGTGCACCACCCCGCGATGTTTTTCAGAAACCTCTCCTACATTGCCACTGCATGTTCCCTGACCTCCCCATGTTGACCGCCCCGCGGTGATTTTCTTATTCCTGCATTGCCACTCACTGCCTATCCTAATTCAGCCCCTCCAATTCACACCACCCCGTGATGTTTTTCTTACTCTTACTAGTGAATGTAATGTAACACACACCCATACAATGCGCACCACCACGTGATGTTTTTCTCACTCCTACTAGTGAATGTAATGTAACAAACACCCATACAATGCGCACCACCCTGCGATGTTTTTCAGAAACCTATCCTACATTGCCACTGCATGTTCCCTGACCTCCCCATGCTGACGACCCCGCGTTGCTCTTCTCCATCCTACATTTCCACTCACTGCCTATCCTAATTCAGACCCTCCGATTCACACCACCCCGTGATGTTTTTCTCACTCCTACTAGTGAATGTAATGTAACACACACCCATACAATGCGCGCCACCGCGCGATGTTTTTCTCACTCCTAATACTGAATGTAATGTAACACACACCCATAAAATGCGCACCACCCCGCGATGTTTTTCAGAAACCTATCCTACATTGCCACTGCATGTTCCCTGACCTCCCCATGCTGACCACCCCGCGGTGCTTTTCTCCATTCTACATTACCACTCACTGCGTATCCTAATTCATACCCTCCAATTCACACTACCCCGTGATGTTTTTCTCACTCCTACTGCTGAATGTAATGTAACACACACCCATAAAATGCGCACCACCCCGCGATATTTTTCAGAAACCTAGCCTACATTGCCACTGCATGTTCCCTGACCTCCCCATGCTGACCACCCGGAGTGCTTTTCTCCATCCTGCATTATCACTCACTGCCTATCCTAATTCACACCCTCCAATTCACACCACCCCGTGATGTTTTTCTATCTCCTAATAGTGAATGTAATGTAACACACACCAATACAATGCGCACCACCCAGTGATGTTTTTCTCACTCCTACTAGTGAATGTAATGTAACACACACCCATACAATGCGCACCACCCCGCGATGATTTTCAGAAACCTATCCTACATTGCCACTGCATGTTCATTGACCTCCCCATGCTGATGACCCCGCGGTGCTTTTCTCCATCCTACATTGCCACTCACTGCCTATCCTAATGCAGACCCTCCGATTCACACCACCCCGTGATGTTTTTCTCACTCCTACTAGTGAATATAATGTAACACACACCCATACAATGCGCACCACCCCGCGATGTTTTTCAGAAACCTATCCTACATTGCCACTGCATGTTCCCTGACCTCCCCATGCTGACTAACCCGCGGTGCTTTTCTCCATCCTACATTTCCACTCACTGCCTATCCTAATTCAGACCCTCGAATTCACACCATCCCGTGATGTTTTTCTCACTCCTACTAGTGAATGTAATGTAACACACACCCATACAATGCGCACCACCCCGTGATGTTTTTCTCACTCCTACTGTTGAATGCAATGTAACACACACCCATACAATGCGCACCACCCCGCGATGTTTTTCTCACTCCTACTAGTGAATGTAATGTTACACACACCCATACAATGTGCACCACCCCGCGATGTTTTTCAGAAACCTCTCCTACATTGCCACTGCATGTTCCCTGACCTCCCCATGTTGACCGCCCCGCGGTGATTTTCTCCATCCTACATTGCCACTCACTGCCTATCCTAATTCAGCCCCTCCGATTCACACCACCCCGTGATGTTTTTCTTACTCTTACTAGTGAATGTAATGTAACACACACCCATACAATGCGCACCACCACGTGATGTTTTTCTCACTCCTACTAGTGAATGTAATGTAACAAACACCCATACAATGCGCACCACCCTGCGATGTTTTTCAGAAACCTATCCTACATTGCCACTGCATGTTCCCTGACCTCCCCATGCTGACGATCCCGCGTTGCTCTTCTCCATCCTACATTTCCACTCACTGCCTATCCTAATTCAGACCCTCCGATTCACACCACCCCGTGATGTTTTTCTCACTCCTACTAGTGAATGTAATGTAACACACACCCATACAATGCGCGCCACCGCGCGATGTTTTTCTCACTCCTAATACTGAATGTAATGTAACACACACCCATAAAATGCGCACCACCCCGCGATGTTTTTCAGAAACCTATCCTACATTGCCACTGCATGTTCCCTGACCTCCCCATGCTGACCACCCCGCGGTGCTTTTCTCCATTCTACATTACCACTCACTGCGTATCCTAATTCATACCCTCCAATTCACACTACCCCGTGATGTTTTTCTCACTCCTACTGCTGAATGTAATGTAACACACACCCATAAAATACGCACCACCCCGCGATATTTTTCAGAAACCTATCCTACATTGCCACTGCATGTTCCCTGACCTCCCCATGCTGACCACCCCGCAGTTCTTTTCTCCATCCTGCATTATCACTCACTGCCTATCCTAATTCACACCCTCCAATTCACACCACCCCGTGATGTTTTTCTATCTCCTAATAGTGAATGTAATGTAACACACACCAATACAATGCGCACCACCCAGTGATGTTTTTCTCACTCCTACTAGTGAATGTAATGTAACACACACCCATACAATGCGCACCACCCCGCGATGATTTTCAGAAACCTATCCTACATTGCCACTGCATGTTCATTGACCTCCCCATGCTGATGACCCCGCGGTGCTTTTCTCCATCCTACATTGCCACTCACTGCCTATCCTAATGCAGACCCTCCGATTCACACCACCCCGTGATGTTTTTCTCACTCCTACTAGTGAATATAATGTAACACACACCCATACAATGCGCACCACCCCGCGATGTTTTTCAGAAACCTATCCTACATTGCCACAGCATGTTCCCTGACCTCCCCATGCTGACCACCCCGCGGTGCTTTTCTCCATCCTACATTACCACTCACTGCGTATCCTAATTCATACCCTCCAATTCACACCACCCCGTGATGTTTTTCTCACTCCTACTGCTGAATGTAATGTAACACACACCCATAAAATGCGCACCACCCCGCGATGTTTTTCAGAAACCTATCCTACATTGCCACTGCATGTTCCCTGACCTCCCCATGCTGACCACCCCGCAGTGCTTTTCTCCATCCTACATTATCACTCACTGCCTATCCTAATTCACACCCTCCAATTCACACCACCCCGTGATGTTTTTCTATCTCCTAATAGTGAATGTAATGTAACACACACCGATACAATGCGCACCACCCAGTGATGTTTTCTCACTCCTACTAGTGAATGTAATGTAACACACACCCATACAATGCGCACCACCCCGCGATGATTTTCAGAAACCTATCCTACATTGCCACTGCATGTTCATTGACCTCCCCATGCTGACGACCCCGCGGTGCTTTTCTCCATCCTACATTGCCACTCACTGCCTATCCTAATGCAGACCCTCCGATTCACACCACCTCGTGATGTTTTTCTCACTCTTACTAGTGAATATAATGTAACACACACCCATACAATGCGCACCACCCTGCGATGTTTTTCAGAAACCTGTCCTACATTGCCACTGCATGTACCCTGACCTCCCCATGCTGACAACCCCGCGGGGCTTTTCTCCAATCACTGCCTATCCTAATTCAGAACCTCCGATTCACACCACCCCGTGATGTTTTTCTCACTCCTACTAGTGAATGTAATGTAACACACACCCATACAATGCGCGCCACCGCGCGATATTTTTCTCACTCCTACTAGTGAATGTAATGTAACACACACCCATAAAATGCGCACCACCAGTCGATGTTTTTCAGAAACCTATCCTACATTGCCACTGCATGTTCCCTGACCTCCACATGCTGACCACCCCGCGGTGCTTTTCTCCATCCTACATTACCACTCACTGCGTATCCTAATTCAGGCCCTCCAATTCACACCACCCCGTGATGTTTTTCTCACTCCTACTAGTGAATGTAATGTAACACACACCCATACAATGCGCACCACCCCGTGATGTTTTTCTCACTCCTACTAGTGAATGTAATGTAACACACACCCATACAATGCGCACCACGCTGCGATGATTTTCAGAAACCTATCCTACATTGCCACTGCATGTTCATTGACCTCCCCATGCTGACGACCCCGCGTTGCTCTTCTCCATCCTACATTTCCACTCACTGCCTATCCTAATTCAGACCCTCCGATTCACACCACCCCGTGATGTTTTTCTCACTCCTACTAGTGAATGTAATGTAACACACACCCATACAATGTGCGCCACCGCGGGATTTTTTTCTCACTCCTAATACTGAATGTAATGTAACACACACCCATAAAATGCGCACCACCCCGCGATGTTTTTCAGAAACCTATCCTACATTGCCACTGCATGTTCCCTGACCTCCCCATGCTGACCACCCCGCGGTGCTTTTCTCCATCCTACATTACCACTCACTGCGTATCCTAATACATACCCTCCAATTCACACCACCCCGTGATGTTTTTCTCACTCCTACTGCTGAATGTAATGTAACACACACCCATACAATGCGCACCACCCCGCGATGTTTTTCAGAAACCTGTCCTACATTGGCACTGCATGTACCCTGACCTCCCCATGTTGACAACCCCGCGGGGCTTTTCTCCATCCTACAATGCCAATCACTGCCTATCCTAATTCAGAACCTCCGATTCACACCACCCCGTGATGTTTTTCTCACTCCTACTAGTGAATGTAATGTAACACACACCCATACAATGCGCGCCACCGCGCGATGTTTTTCTCACTCCTACTAGTGAATGTAATGTAACACACACCCATAAAATGCGCACCACCCCGCGATGTTTTTCAGAAACCTATCCTACATTGCCACTGCATGTTCCCTGACCTCCACATGCTGACCACCCCGCGGTGCTTTTCTCCATCCTACATTACCACTCACTGCGTATCCTAATTCAGGCCCTCCAATTCACACCACCCCGTGATGTTTTTCTCACTCCTACTAGTGAATGTAATGTAACACACACCCATACAATGCGCACCACCCCGTGATGTTTTTCTCACTCCTACTAGTGAATGTAATGTAACACACACCCATACAATGCGCACCACGCTGCGATGATTTTCAGAAACCTATCCTACATTGCCACTGCATGTTCATTGACCTCCCCATGCTGACGACCCCGCGTTGCTCTTCTCCATCCTACATTTCCACTCACTGCCTATCCTAATTCAGACCCTCCGATTCACACCACCCCATGATGTTTTTCTCACTCCTACTAGTGAATGTAATGTAACACACACCCATACAATGCGCGCCACCGCGCGATGTTTTTCTCACTCCTAATACTGAATGTAATGTAACACACACCCATAAAATGCGCACCACCCCGCGATGTTTTTCAGAAACCTATCCTACATTGCCACTGCATGTTCCCTGACCTCCCCATGCTGACCACCGCGCGGTGCTTTTCTCCATCCTACATTACCACTCACTGCGTATCCTAATTCATACCCTCCAATTCACACCACCCCATGATGTTTTTCTCACTCCTACTGCTGAATGTAATGTAACACACACCCATAAAATGCGCACCACCCCGCGATGTTTTTCAGAAACCTATCCTACATTGCCACTGCATGTTCCCTGACCTCCCCATGCTCACCACCCCGCAGTGCTTTTCTCCATCCTACATTATCACTCACTGCCTATCCTAATTCACACCCTCCAATTCACACCACCCCGTGATGTTTTTCTATCTCCTAATAGTGAATGTAATGTAACACACACCGATACAATGCGCACCTCCCAGTGATGTTTTTCTCACTCCTACTAGTGAATGTAATGTAACACACACCCATACAATGCGCACCACCCCGCGATGATTTTCAGAAACCTATCCTACATTGCCACTGCATGTTCATTGACCTCCCCATACTGACGACCCCGCGGTGCTTTTCTCCATCCTACATTGCAACTCACTGCCTATCCTAATTCAGACCCTCCGATTCACACCACCCCGTGATGTTTTTCTCACTCCTACTAGTGAATATAATGTAACACACACCCATACAATGCGCACCACCCCGCGATATTTTTCAGAAACCTATCATACGTTGCCACTGCATGTTCCTTGACCTCCCCATGCAGACCACCCCGCGGTGCTTTTCTCCATCCTACATTGCCACTCACTGCCTATCTTAATTCAAACCCTCCTATTCACACCACCACGTGATGTTTTTCTCACTCCCACTAGTGAATGTAATGTAACACACAGCCATACAATGCGCACCACCCCGCGATGTTTTTCTCACTCCTACTACTGAATATAATGTAACAAACACCCATATAATGCGCACCACCCCGCGATGTTTTTCAGAAACCTATCCTAGATTGCCACTGCATGTTCCCTGACCTCCCCATGCTGACCACCCCGCGGTGCTTTTCTCCATCCTACATTGCCACTCACTGCCTATCCTAATTCATACCCTCCGATTCACACCACCCCGTGATGTTTTTCTCACTCCTACTAGTGTAATGTAACACACACCCATACAATGCGCACCACTCCGCGATGTTTTTCAGAAACCTATCCTACATTGCCACTGCATGTACCCTGACCTCCCCATGCTGACCACCCCGCAGGGCTTTTCTCCATCCTACAATGCCAATCACTGCCTATCCTAATTCAGACCCTCTGATTCACACCACTCCGTGATGTTTTTCTCACTCCTACTAGTGAATGTAATGTAACACACACCCATACAATGCGCGTCACCGCGCGATGTTTCTCTCACTCCTACTAGTGAATGTAATGTAACACACACCCATAAAATGCGCACCACCCCGCGATGTTCTTCAGAAACCTATCCTACATTGCCACTGCATGTTCCCTGACCTCCACATGCTGACCACCCCGCGGTGCTTTTCTCCATCCTACATTACCACTCACTGCGTATCCTAATTCAGACCCTCCAATTCACACCACCCCGTGATGTTTTTCTCACTCCTACTACTGAATGTAATGTAACACACACCCATACAATGCGCACCACCCCGTGATGTTTTTCTCACTCCTACTATTGAATGCAATGTAACACACACCCATACAATGCGCACCACCCCGCGATGTTTTTCTCACTCCTACTAGTGAATGTAATGAAACACACACCCATACAATGTGCACCACCCCGCGATGTTTTTCAGAAACCTCTCCTACATTGCCACTGCATGTTCCCTGACCTCCCCATGTTGACTGCCCCGCGGTGATTTTCTCCATCCTACATTGCCACTCACTGCCTATCCTAATTCAGTTCCTCCGATTAACACCACCCCGTGATGTTTTTCTTACTCTTACTAGTGAATGTAATGTAACACACACCCATACAATGCGCACCACCACGTGATGTTTTTCTCACTCCTACTAGTGAATGTAATGTAACACACACCCATACAATGCGCACCACCCCGCGATGTTTTTCTCACTCCTACTGGTAAATGTAATGTAACACAAATGCATACAATGGGCACCACCCCGCGATGTTTTTCAGAAACCTATCCTACATTGCCACTGCATGTTCCCTGACCTCCCCATGCTGACCACCCCGCGGGGCTTTTTTCCATCCGACAATGCCACTCACTGCCTATCCTAATTCAGACCCTCCCATTCACACCACCCTGTAATGTTTTTCTCACTCCTAATAGTGAATGTAATGTAACACACAACCATACAATGCGCACCACCCCGTGATATTTTTCTCACTCCTACTAGTGAATGTAATGTAACAAACACCCATACAATGCGCACCACCCTGCGATGTTTTTCAGAAACCTATCCTACATTGCCACTGCATGTTCCCTGACCTCCCCATGCTGACCACCCCGCGGGGCTTTTCTCCATCCTACAATGCCAATCACTGCCTATCCTAATTCAGACCCTCCGATTCACAACACCCCGTGATGTTTTTCTCACTCCTACTAGTGAATGTAATGTAACACACACCCATACAATGCGCACCACCCCGCGATGTTTTTCTCACTCCTAATAGCGAATGTAATGTAACACACAACCATACAATGCGCACCACCCCGCGATGTTTTTCAGAAACCTATCCTACATTGCCACTGCATGTTCCCTGACATCCCCATGCTGACCACCCCGCGGTGCTTTTCTCCATCCTACATTGCCACTCACTGCCAATCCTAATTCATACCCTCCGATTCACCCCACCCCGTGATGTTTTTGTCACTCCTACTAGTGAATGTAATGTAACACACACCCATACAATGCGCACCACCCCGCGATATTTTTCAGAAACCTATCCTACATTGCCACTACATGTTCCCTGACCTCCCCATGCTGACGACCTCGCAGAGGTTTTCTCGATCCTACAATGCCACTCACTGCCTATCCTAATTCAGACCCTCCGATTCACACCACCCCGTGATGTTTTTCTCACTCCTACTAGTGAATGTAATGTAACACACACCCATACAATGCGCACCACCCCGAGTAGTTTTTCTCATTCCTACTAGTGAATGTAATGTAACACACAACCATTCAATGCGCACCACCCCGCGATGTTTTTGTCACTCCTACTAGTGAATGTAATGTTACTCACCCGTACAATGCGCACCACCCCGCGATGATTTTCAGAAACCTATCCTACATTGCCACTGCATGTTCCATGACCTCCCCATGCTGACCACCCCGCGGTGCTTTTCTCCATCCTACATTGCCACTCACTGCCTATCCTAATTCATACCCTCCGATTCACACCACCCCGTGATGTTTTTCTCACTCCTACTAGTGTAATGTAACACACACCCATACAATGCGCACCACTCCGCGATGTTTTTCAGAAACCTATCCTACATTGCCACTGCATGTACCCTGACCTCCCCATGCTGACCACCCCGCAGGGCTTTTCTCCATCCTACAATGCCAATCACTGCCTATCCTAATTCAGACCCTCTGATTCACACCACTCCGTGATGTTTTTCTCACTCCTACTAGTGAATGTAATGTAACACACACCCATACAATGCGCGCCACCGCGCGATGTTTCTCTCACTCCTACTAGTGAATGTAATGTAACACACACCCATAAAATGCGCACCACCCCGCGATGTTCTTCAGAAACCTATCCTACATTGCCACTGCATGTTCCCTGACCTCCACATGCTGACCACCCCGCGGTGCTTTTCTCCATCCTACATTACCACTCACTGCGTATCCTAATTCAGACCCTCCAATTCACACCACCCCGTGATGTTTTTCTCACTCCTACTACTGAATGTAATGTAACACACACCCATACAATGCGCACCACCCCGTGATGTTTTTCTCACTCCTACTATTGAATGCAATGTAACACACACCCATACAATGCGCACCACCCCGCGATGTTTTTCTCACTCCTACTAGTGAATGTAATGAAACACACACCCATACAATGTGCACCACCCCGCGATGTTTTTCAGAAACCTCTCCTACATTGCCACTGCATGTTCCCTGACCTCCCCATGTTGACTGCCCCGCGGTGATTTTCTCCATCCTACATTGCCACTCACTGCCTATCCTAATTCAGTTCCTCCGATTAACACCACCCCGTGATGTTTTTCTTACTCTTACTAGTGAATGTAATGTAACACACACCCATACAATGCGCACCACCACGTGATGTTTTTCTCACTCCTACTAGTGAATGTAATGTAACACACACCCATACAATGCGCACCACCCCGCGATGTTTTTCTCACTCCTACTGGTAAATGTAATGTAACACAAACGCATACAATGGGCACCACCCCGCGATGTTTTTCAGAAACCTATCCTACATTGCCACTGCATGTTCCCTGACCTCCCCATGCTGACCACCCCGCGGGGCTTTTTTCCATCCGACAATGCCACTCACTGCCTATCCTAATTCAGACCCTCCCATTCACACCACCCTGTAATGTTTTTCTCACTCCTAATAGTGAATGTAATGTAACACACAACCATACAATGCGCACCACCCCGTGATATTTTTCTCACTCCTACTAGTGAATGTAATGTAACAAACACCCATACAATGCGCACCACCCTGCGATGTTTTTCAGAAACCTATCCTACATTGCCACTGCATGTTCCCTGACCTCCCCATGCTGACCACCCCGCGGGGCTTTTCTCCATCCTACAATGCCAATCACTGCCTATCCTAATTCAGACCCTCCGATTCACACCACCCCGTGATGTTTTTCTCACTCCTACTAGTGAATGTAATGTAACACACACCCATACAATGCGCACCACCCCGCGATGTTTTTCTCACTCCTAATAGCGAATGTAATGTAACACACAACCATACAATGCGCACCACCCCGCGATGTTTTTCAGAAACCTATCCTACATTGCCACTGCATGTTCCCTGACATCCCCATGCTGACCACCCCGCGGTGCTTTTCTCCATCCTACATTGCCACTCACTGCCAATCCTAATTCATACCCTCCGATTCACCCCACCCCGTGATGTTTTTGTCACTCCTACTAGTGAATGTAATGTAACACACACCCATACAATGCGCACCACCCCGCGATATTTTTCAGAAACCTATCCTACATTGCCACTACATGTTCCCTGACCTCCCCATGCTGACGACCTCGCAGAGGTTTTCTCGATCCTACAATGCCACTCACTGCCTATCCTAATTCAGACCCTCCGATTCACACCACCCCGTGATGTTTTTCTCACTCCTACTAGTGAATGTAATGTAACACACACCCATACAATGCGCACCACCCCGAGTAGTTTTTCTCATTCCTACTAGTGAATGTAATGTAACACACAACCATTCAATGCGCACCACCCCGCGATGTTTTTGTCACTCCTACTAGTGAATGTAATGTTACTCACCCGTACAATGCGCACCACCCCGCGATGATTTTCAGAAACCTATCCTACATTGCCACTGCATGTTCCATGACCTCCCCATGCTGACCACCCCGCGGTGCTTTTCTCCATCCTACATTGCCACTCACTGCCTATCCTAATTCATACCCTCCGATTCACACCACCCCGTGATGTTTTTCTCACTCCTACTAGTGTAATGTAACACACACCCATACAATGCGCACCACTCCGCGATGTTTTTCAGAAACCTATCCTACATTGCCACTGCATGTACCCTGACCTCCCCATGCTGACCACCCCGCAGGGCTTTTCTCCATCCTACAATGCCAATCACTGCCTATCCTAATTCAGACCCTCTGATTCACACCACTCCGTGATGTTTTTCTCACTCCTACTAGTGAATGTAATGTAACACACACCCATACAATGCGCGCCACCGCGCGATGTTTCTCTCACTCCTACTAGTGAATGTAATGTAACACACACCCATAAAATGCGCACCACCCCGCGATGTTCTTCAGAAACCTATCCTACATTGCCACTGCATGTTCCCTGACCTCCACATGCTGACCACCCCGCGGTGCTTTTCTCCATCCTACATTACCACTCACTGCGTATCCTAATTCAGACCCTCCAATTCACACCACCCCGTGATGTTTTTCTCACTCCTACTACTGAATGTAATGTAACACACACCCATACAATGCGCACCACCCCGTGATGTTTTTCTCACTCCTACTATTGAATGCAATGTAACACACACCCATACAATGCGCACCACCCCGCGATGTTTTTCTCACTCCTACTAGTGAATGTAATGAAACACACACCCATACAATGTGCACCACCCCGCGATGTTTTTCAGAAACCTCTCCTACATTGCCACTGCATGTTCCCTGACCTCCCCATGTTGACTGCCCCGCGGTGATTTTCTCCATCCTACATTGCCACTCACTGCCTATCCTAATTCAGTTCCTCCGATTAACACCACCCCGTGATGTTTTTCTTACTCTTACTAGTGAATGTAATGTAACACACACCCATACAATGCGCACCACCACGTGATGTTTTTCTCACTCCTACTAGTGAATGTAATGTAACACACACCCATACAATGCGCACCACCCCGCGATGTTTTTCTCACTCCTACTGGTAAATGTAATGTAACACAAACGCATACAATGGGCACCACCCCGCGATGTTTTTCAGAAACCTATCCTACATTGCCACTGCATGTTCCCTGACCTCCCCATGCTGACCACCCCGCGGGGCTTTTTTCCATCCGACAATGCCACTCACTGCCTATCCTAATTCAGACCCTCCGATTCACACCACCCTGTAATGTTTTTCTCACTCCTAATAGTGAATGTAATGTAACACACAACCATACAATGCGCACCACCCCGTGATATTTTTCTCACTCCTACTAGTGAATGTAATGTAACAAACACCCATACAATGCGCACCACCCTGCGATGTTTTTCAGAAACCTATCCTACATTGCCACTGCATGTTCCCTGACCTCCCCATGCTGACCACCCCGCGGGGCTTTTCTCCATCCTACAATGCCAATCACTGCCTATCCTAATTCAGACCCTCCGATTCACACCACCCCGTGATGTTTTTCTCACTCCTACTAGTGAATGTAATGTAACACACACCCATACAATGCGCACCACCCCGCGATGTTTTTCTCACTCCTAATAGCGAATGTAATGTAACACACAACCATACAATGCGCACCACCCCGCGATGTTTTTGTCACTCCTACTAGTGAATGTAATGTTACTCACCCGTACAATGCGCACCACCCCGCGATGATTTTCAGAAACCTATCCTACATTGCCACTGCATGTTCCATGACCTCCCCATGCTGACCACCCCGCGGTGCTTTTCTCCATCCTACATTGCCACTCACTGCCTATCCTAATTCATACCCTCCGATTCACACCACCCCGTGATGTTTTTCTCACTCCTACTAGTGTAATGTAACACACACCCATACAATGCGCACCACTCCGCGATGTTTTTCAGAAACCTATCCTACATTGCCACTGCATGTACCCTGACCTCCCCATGCTGACCACCCCGCAGGGCTTTTCTCCATCCTACAATGCCAATCACTGCCTATCCTAATTCAGACCCTCTGATTCACACCACTCCGTGATGTTTTTCTCACTCCTACTAGTGAATGTAATGTAACACACACCCATACAATGCGCGCCACCGCGCGATGTTTCTCTCACTCCTACTAGTGAATGTAATGTAACACACACCCATAAAATGCGCACCACCCCGCGATGTTCTTCAGAAACCTATCCTACATTGCCACTGCATGTTCCCTGACCTCCACATGCTGACCACCCCGCGGTGCTTTTCTCCATCCTACATTACCACTCACTGCGTATCCTAATTCAGACCCTCCAATTCACACCACCCCGTGATGTTTTTCTCACTCCTACTACTGAATGTAATGTAACACACACCCATACAATGCGCACCACCCCGTGATGTTTTTCTCACTCCTACTATTGAATGCAATGTAACACACACCCATACAATGCGCACCACCCCGCGATGTTTTTCTCACTCCTACTAGTGAATGTAATGAAACACACACCCATACAATGTGCACCACCCCGCGATGTTTTTCAGAAACCTCTCCTACATTGCCACTGCATGTTCCCTGACCTCCCCATGTTGACTGCCCCGCGGTGATTTTCTCCATCCTACATTGCCACTCACTGCCTATCCTAATTCAGTTCCTCCGATTAACACCACCCCGTGATGTTTTTCTTACTCTTACTAGTGAATGTAATGTAACACACACCCATACAATGCGCACCACCACGTGATGTTTTTCTCACTCCTACTAGTGAATGTAATGTAACACACACCCATACAATGCGCACCACCCCGCGATGTTTTTCTCACTCCTACTGGTAAATGTAATGTAACACAAACGCATACAATGGGCACCACCCCGCGATGTTTTTCAGAAACCTATCCTACATTGCCACTGCATGTTCCCTGACCTCCCCATGCTGACCACCCCGCGGGGCTTTTTTCCATCCGACAATGCCACTCACTGCCTATCCTAATTCAGACCCTCCCATTCACACCACCCTGTAATGTTTTTCTCACTCCTAATAGTGAATGTAATGTAACACACAACCATACAATGCGCACCACCCCGTGATATTTTTCTCACTCCTACTAGTGAATGTAATGTAACAAACACCCATACAATGCGCACCACCCTGCGATGTTTTTCAGAAACCTATCCTACATTGCCACTGCATGTTCCCTGACCTCCCCATGCTGACCACCCCGCGGGGCTTTTCTCCATCCTACAATGCCAATCACTGCCTATCCTAATTCAGACCCTCCGATTCACACCACCCCGTGATGTTTTTCTCACTCCTACTAGTGAATGTAATGTAACACACACCCATACAATGCGCACCACCCCGCGATGTTTTTCTCACTCCTAATAGCGAATGTAATGTAACACACAACCATACAATGCGCACCACCCCGCGATGTTTTTCAGAAACCTATCCTACATTGCCACTGCATGTTCCCTGACATCCCCATGCTGACCACCCCGCGGTGCTTTTCTCCATCCTACATTGCCACTCACTGCCAATCCTAATTCATACCCTCCGATTCACCCCACCCCGTGATGTTTTTGTCACTCCTACTAGTGAATGTAATGTAACACACACCCATACAATGCGCACCACCCCGCGATATTTTTCAGAAACCTATCCTACATTGCCACTACATGTTCCCTGACCTCCCCATGCTGACGACCTCGCAGAGGTTTTCTCGATCCTACAATGCCACTCACTGCCTATCCTAATTCAGACCCTCCGATTCACACCACCCCGTGATGTTTTTCTCACTCCTACTAGTGAATGTAATGTAACACACACCCATACAATGCGCACCACCCCGAGTAGTTTTTCTCATTCCTACTAGTGAATGTAATGTAACACACAACCATTCAATGCGCACCACCCCGCGATGTTTTTGTCACTCCTACTAGTGAATGTAATGTTACTCACCCGTACAATGCGCACCACCCCGCGATGATTTTCAGAAACCTATCCTACATTGCCACTGCATGTTCCATGACCTCCCCATGCTGACCACCCCGCGGTGCTTTTCTCCATCCTACATTGCCACTCACTGCCTATCCTAATTCATACCCTCCGATTCACACCACCCCGTGATGTTTTTCTCACTCCTACTAGTGTAATGTAACACACACCCATACAATGCGCACCACTCCGCGATGTTTTTCAGAAACCTATCCTACATTGCCACTGCATGTACCCTGACCTCCCCATGCTGACCACCCCGCAGGGCTTTTCTCCATCCTACAATGCCAATCACTGCCTATCCTAATTCAGACCCTCTGATTCACACCACTCCGTGATGTTTTTCTCACTCCTACTAGTGAATGTAATGTAACACACACCCATACAATGCGCGCCACCGCGCGATGTTTCTCTCACTCCTACTAGTGAATGTAATGTAACACACACCCATAAAATGCGCACCACCCCGCGATGTTCTTCAGAAACCTATCCTACATTGCCACTGCATGTTCCCTGACCTCCACATGCTGACCACCCCGCGGTGCTTTTCTCCATCCTACATTACCACTCACTGCGTATCCTAATTCAGACCCTCCAATTCACACCACCCCGTGATGTTTTTCTCACTCCTACTACTGAATGTAATGTAACACACACCCATACAATGCGCACCACCCCGTGATGTTTTTCTCACTCCTACTATTGAATGCAATGTAACACACACCCATACAATGCGCACCACCCCGCGATGTTTTTCTCACTCCTACTAGTGAATGTAATGAAACACACACCCATACAATGTGCACCACCCCGCGATGTTTTTCAGAAACCTCTCCTACATTGCCACTGCATGTTCCCTGACCTCCCCATGTTGACTGCCCCGCGGTGATTTTCTCCATCCTACATTGCCACTCACTGCCTATCCTAATTCAGTTCCTCCGATTAACACCACCCCGTGATGTTTTTCTTACTCTTACTAGTGAATGTAATGTAACACACACCCATACAATGCGCACCACCACGTGATGTTTTTCTCACTCCTACTAGTGAATGTAATGTAACACACACCCATACAATGCGCACCACCCCGCGATGTTTTTCTCACTCCTACTGGTAAATGTAATGTAACACAAACGCATACAATGGGCACCACCCCGCGATGTTTTTCAGAAACCTATCCTACATTGCCACTGCATGTTCCCTGACCTCCCCATGCTGACCACCCCGCGGGGCTTTTTTCCATCCGACAATGCCACTCACTGCCTATCCTAATTCAGACCCTCCGATTCACACCACCCTGTAATGTTTTTCTCACTCCTAATAGTGAATGTAATGTAACACACAACCATACAATGCGCACCACCCCGTGATGTTTTTCTCACTCCTACTAGTGAATGTAATGTAACACACACCCATACAATGCGCACCACCCCGCGATGTTTTTCTCACTCCTAATAGCGAATGTAATGTAACACACAACCATACAATGCGCACCACCCCGCGATGTTTTTCAGAAACCTATCCTACATTGCCACTGCATGTTCCCTGACATCCCCATGCTGACCACCCCGCGGTGCTTTTCTCCATCCTACATTGCCACTCACTGCCAATCCTAATTCATACCCTCCGATTCACCCCACCCCGTGATGTTTTTGTCACTCCTACTAGTGAATGTAATGTAACACACACCCATACAATGCGCACCACCCCGCGATATTTTTCAGAAACCTATCCTACATTGCCACTACATGTTCCCTGACCTCCCCATGCTGACGACCTCGCAGAGGTTTTCTCGATCCTACAATGCCACTCACTGCCTATCCTAATTCAGACCCTCCGATTCACACCACCCCGTGATGTTTTTCTCACTCCTACTAGTGAATGTAATGTAACACACACCCATACAATGCGCACCACCCCGAGTAGTTTTTCTCATTCCTACTAGTGAATGTAATGTAACACACAACCATTCAATGCGCACCACCCCGCGATGTTTTTGTCACTCCTACTAGTGAATGTAATGTTACTCACCCGTACAATGCGCACCACCCCGCGATGATTTTCAGAAACCTATCCTACATTGCCACTGCATGTTCCATGACCTCCCCATGCTGACCACCCAGCGGTGCTTTTCTCCATCCTACATTGCCACTCACTGCCTATCCTAATTCAGACCCTCCGATTCACAGCACCCCGTGATGTTTTTCTCACTCCTGCTAGTCAATGTAATGTAACACACACCCATACAATGCACACCACCCCGCGATGTTTTTCAGAAACCTATCCTACATTGCCACTGCCTGTTCCCTGACATCCCCATGGTGACCACCCCGCGGTGCTTTTCTCCATCCTACAATGCCACTCACTGCCTATCCTAATTCAGACCCTCCGATTCACACCAGCCCTTGATGTTTTTCTCACTCCTACTAGTGAATGTAATGTAACACACATCCATACCATGCGCACCACCCCGCGATGTTTTTCTCACTCCTACTAGTGAATGTAATGTAACACACACCCATACAATGCGCACCACCCCGCTATGATTTTCAGAAACCTATCCTACATTGACACTGCATGTTCCCTGACCTCCCCATGCTGACCACCCCGTGGTGCTTTTCTCCATCCTACATTGCCACTCACTGCCTATCCTAATTCAGACCCTCCGATTCACACCACCCCGTGATGTTTTTCTCACTCCTAATAGTGAATGTAATGTAACACACACCCGTACAATGCGCACCACCCCGTGATGTTTTTCTCACTCCTACTAGTGAATGTAATGTAACACACACCCATACAATGCGCACCACGCCGCGATGTTTTTCAGAAACCTATCCTACATTGCCACTGCATGTTCATTTTCCTCCCCATGCTGACGACCCGGCGGTGTTCTTCTCCATCCTACATTGCCACTCACTGCCTATCCTAATTCAGACCCTCTGATTCACACCACCCCGTGATGTTTTTCTCACTCCTACTAGTGAATGTAATGTAACACACACCCATACAATGCGCACCACCCCGTGATGTTTTTCTCACTCCTACTAGTGAATGTAATGTAACACACACCGATACAATGCGCACCACCCCGCGATGTTTTTCTCACTGCTACTAGTGAATGTAATGTAACACACACGCATACAATGCGCACCACCCCACGATGTTTTGCTCACTCCTACTAGTGAATATAATGTAACAAACACCCATAAAATGCGCACCACCCCGCGATGTTTTTCAGAAACCTATCCTACATTGCCACTGCATGTTCCCTGACCTCCACATGCTGACCACCCCGCGGTGCTTTTCTCCATCCTACATTACCACTCACTGCGTATCCTAATTCAGACCCTCCAATTCACACCACCCCGTGATGTTTTTCTCACTCCTACTAGTGAATGTAATGTAACACACACCCATACAATGCGCACCACCCCGTGATGTTTTTCTCACTCCTACTATTGAATGCAATGTAACACACACCCATACAATGCGCACCACCCCGCGATGTTTTTCTCACTCCTACTAGTGAATGTAATGTAACACACACCCATACAATGTGCACCACCCCGCGATGTTTTTCAGAAACCTCTCCTACATTGACACTGCATGTTCCCTGACCTCCCCATGTTGACCGCCCCGCGGTGATTTTCTCCATCCTACATTGCCACTCACTGCCTATCCTAATTCAGTTCCTCCGATTCACACCACCCGTGATGTTTTTCTTACTCTTACTAGTGAATGTAATGTAACACACACCCATACAATGCGCACCACCACGTGATGTTTTTCTCACTCCTACTAGTGAATGTAATGTAACACACACCCATACAATGCGCACCACCCCGCGATGTTTTTCTCACTCCTACTGGTAAATGTAATGTAACACAAACGCATACAATGGGCACCACCCCGCGATGTTTTTCAGAAACCTATCCTACATTGCCACTGCATGTTCCCTGACCTCCCCATGCTGACGACCTCGCAGAAGTTTTCTCGATCCTACAATGCCACTCACTGCCTATCCTAATTCAGACCCTCTGATTCACACCACCCCGTGATGTTTTTCTCACTCCTACTAGTGAATGTAATGTAACACACACCCATACAATGCGCACCACCCCGTGTAGTTTTTCTCATTCCTACTAGTGAATGTAATGTAACACACAACCATTCAATGCGCACCACCCCGCGATGTTTTTCTCACTCCTACTAGTGAATGTAATGTTACTCACCCGTACAATGCGCACCACCCCGCGATGATTTTCAGAAACCTATCCTACATTGCCACTGCATGTTCCCTGACCTCCCCATGCTGACCACCCCGTGGTGCTTTTCTCCATCCTACATTGCCACTCACTGCCTATCCTAATTCAGACCCTCCGATTCACACCTCCCCGTGATGTTTTTCTCACTCCTAATAGTGAATGTAATGTAACACACACCCATACAATGCGCACCACCCCGTGATGTTTTTCTCACTCCTACTAGTGAATGTAATGTAACACACACCCATACAATGCCCACCACCCAGCGATATTTTTCAGAAACCTATCCTACAGTGGAACTGCATGTTCCCTGACCTCCCCATGGTGACCACCCCGCGTTGCTTTTCTCCATCCTACATTACCACTCACTGCGTATCCTAATTCATACCCTCCAATTCAAACCACCCAGTGATGTTTTTCTCACTCCTACTGCTGAATGTAATGTAACACACACCCATTGAATGCGCACCACCCTGCGATGTTTTTCTCACTCCTACTAGTGAATGTAATGTTACACACCAGTACAATGCGCAGCACCCCGCGATGATTTTCAGAAACCTATCCTACATTGCCACTGCATGTTCCATGACCTCCCCACGCTGACCACCCCGCGGTGATTTACTCCATCCTACATTGCCACTCACTGCCTATCCTAATTCAGACCCTCCGATTCACAGCACCCCGCGATGTTTTTCAGAAACCTATCCTACACTGCCACTGTATGTTCCCTGACCTCCCCATGCTGAACACCCGGGGGTGCTTTTCTCCATCCTACATTACCACTCACTGCCTATCCTAATTCACACCCTCCAATTCACACCACCCCGTGATGTTTTTCTCACTCCTACTAGTGAATGGAATGTAACACACACCGATACAATGCGCACCACCCAGTGATGTTTTTCTCACTCCTACTAGTGAATGTAATGTAACACACACCCATATAATGCGCACCACCCCGCGATGTTTTTCTCACTCCTACTAGTGAATATAATGTAACACACACCCATACAATGCGCACAACCCCGCGATGTTTTTCAGAAACCTATCCTACATAGCCACTGCATGTTCCCTGACCTCCCCATGCAGACCACCCCGCGGTGCTTTTCTCCATCCTACATTGCCACTCACTGCCTATCGTAATTCAGACCCTCCGATTCACACCACCACGTGATGTTTTTCTCACTCCCACTAGTGAATGTAATGTAACATACAGCCATACAATGCGCACCACCCCGCGATATTTTTCAGAAACCTATCCTAAATTGCCACTGCATATTCCCTGACCTCTCCATGCTGACCACCCCACGGTGCTTTTCTCCATCCTACATTGCCACTCACTGCCTATCCTAATGCAGACCCTCCGATTCACATCACCCCGTGAAGTTTTTCTCACTCCTACTAGTGAATGTAATGTAACACACACCCATACAATGCGCACCACCCCGCGATGTTTTTCAGAAACCTATCCTACATTGCCACTGCATGTTCCTTGACATCCCCATGCTGACTACGCCGCGGAGCTTTTCTCCATCCTACAATGTCAATCACTGCCTATCCTAATTCAGACCCTCCGATTCACACCACCCCGTGATGTTTTTCTCACTCCTACTATTGAATGGAATGTAACACACATCCATACAATGCGCGCCACCGCGCGATGTTTTTCTCACTCCTACTAGTGAATGTAATAGAACACACACCCATAAAATGCGCACCACCCCGCGATTTTTTTCAGAAACCTATCCTACATTGCCACTGCATGTTCCCTGACGTCCCCATGCTGACCACCCCGCGGTGCTTTTCTCCATCCTACATTACCACTCACTGTGTATCCTAATTCAGACCCTCCAATTCACACCACCCCGTGATGTTTTTCTCACTCCTACTGCTGAATGTAATGTAACACACACCCATACAATGCGCACCACCCAGTGATGTTTTTCTCACTCCTACTAGTGAATGCAATATAACACACACCCATACAATGCGCACCACCCCGCGATGTTTTTTTCACTCCTACTAGTGAGTGTAATGTAACACACACCCATACAATGCGCACCACCCCGCGATGTTTTTTGTCACTCCTACTAGTGAATGTAATGTTACACACCCGTACAATGCGCACCACCCCGCGATGATTTTCAGAAACCTATCCTACATTGCCACTGCATGTTCCCTGACCTCCCCATGCTGACTACCCCACGGTGCTTTTCTCCATCCTATATTGCCACTCACTGCCTATCCTAATTCAGACCCTCCGATTCACAGAACCCCGTGATGTTTTTCTCACTCCTACTAGTGAATGTAATGTAACACACACCCATACAATGCACGCCACCCCGCGATGTTTTTCAGAAACCTATCCTGCATTGCCACTGCATGTTCCCTGACCTCCCCATGGTGACCACCCCGCGGTACTTTTCTCCATTCTACAATGCCACTCACTGCCTATCCTAATTCAGACCCTCCGATTCACACCACCCCTTGATGTTTTTCTCACTGCTACTAGTGAATGTAATGTAACACACACCCATACAATGCACACCGCCCCGCGATGTTTTTCTCACTCCTACTAGTGAATGTAATGTAACACACACCCATACAATGCGCACCACCCCGCGATGTTTTTCAGAAACCTGTCCAACATTGCCACTGCATGTTCCCTGACCTCCCCATGCTGACCACCCCGCGGTGCTTTTCTCCATCCTACATTACCACTCACTGCCTATCCTAATTCAGACCCTCCAATTCACACCACCCCGTGATGTTTTTCTCACTCCTACTAGTGAATGTTATGTAACACACACCCATACAATGCGCACCACCCCGTGATGTTATTCTCACTCCTACTAGTGCATGTAATGTAACACACACCCATACAATGCGCACCACCCCGCGATGTTTTTTAGAAACCTATCCTACATTGCCACTGCATGTTCCCTGACCTCGCAATGCTGACCGCCCCGCGGTGCTTTTCTCCATCCTACATTGCCACTCACTGCCTATCCTAATTCAGACCCTCCGATTCACACCACCCCGTGATGTTTTTCTTACTCTTACTAGTGAATGTAATGTAACACACACCCATACAATGCGCACCACCCCGTGATGTTTTTCTCACTCCTACTAGTGAATGTAATGTAACACACACCCATACAATGCGCACCACCCCGCGATGTTTTTCAGAAACCTATCCTACTTTGCCACTGCATGTTCCCTGCCCTCCCCATGCTGACAACCCCGCGTTGCTTTTCTCCATCCAACATTGCCACTCACTGCCTATCCTAATTCAGACCCTCCGATTCACACCACCCCGTGATGTTTTTCTCACTCCTACTAGAGAATGTAATGTAACACACACGCGTACAATGCGCACCACCCCGCGATGTTTTTTAGAAACCTATCCTACATTGCCACTGCATGTTCCCTGACCTCCCAATGCTGACCGCCCCGCGGTGCTTTTCTCCATCCTACATTGCCACTCACTGCCTATCCTAATTCAGACCCTCCGATTCACACCACCCCGTGATGTTTTTCTCACTCCTACTAGTGAATGTAATGTAACACACACCCATACAATGCGCACCACCCCGAGTAGTTTTTCTCACTCCTACTAGTGAATGTAATGTAACACACACCCATACAATGCGCAACACCCCGAGTAGTTTTTCTCATTCCTACTAGTGAATGTAATGTAACACAAACCCATTCAATGCGCACCACCCCGCGATGTTTTTCTCACTCCTACTAGTGAATGTAATGTTACACACCCATACAATGCGCATCACCCCGCGATGATTTTCAGAACCCTATCCTACATTGCCACTGCATGTTCCCTGACCTCCCCATGCTGACTACCCCGCGGTGCTTTTCTCCATTCTACATTGCCACTCACTGCCTATCCTAATTCAGACCCTCCGATTCACAGCACCCCGTGAGGTTTTTCTCACTCCTACTAGTGAATGTAATGTAACACACTCCCATACAATGCACACCACCCCGCGATGTTTTTCAGAAACCTATACTACATTGCCACTGCATGTTCCCTAACCTCCCAATGCTGACCACCCCGCGGTGCTTTTCTCCATCCTACAATGCCACTCACTGCCTATCCTAATTCAGTCCCTCCGATTCACACCACCCCTTGATGTTTTTCTCACTCCTACTAGTGAATGTGATGTAACACACACCCATACAATGCGCACCACCCCGCGATGTTTTTCTCACTCCTACTAGTGAATGTAATGTAACACACACCCATAAAATGCGCACCACCCCGCGATGTTTTTCAGAAACCTATCCTACATTGCAACTGCATGTTTCCTGACCTCCCCATGCTGACCACCCCGCGGTGCTTTTCTCCATCCTACATTGCCATTCACTGCCTATCCTAATTCAGACCCTCCGATTCACACCTCCCCGTGATGATTTTCTCACTCCTACTAGTGAATGTCATGTAACACACACCCATACAATGCCACCACCCCGTTATGTTTTTCTCACTCCTACTAGTGAATGTAATGTAACACACACCCATACAATGCGCACCACCCCGCGATGTTTTTCAAAAACCTATCCTACATTGCCACTGCATGTTCATTGACGTCCCCATGCTGACGACCCCGCGGTGCTTTTCTCCATCCTACATTGCCACTCACTGCCTATCCTAATGCAGACCCTCCGATTCACAGCACCCCGTGATGTTTTTCTCACTCCTACTAGTGAATGTAATGTAACACACACCCATACAATGCACACCACCCCGCGATGTTTTTCAGAAACCTATCCTACATTGCCACTGCATGTTCACTGACCTGCCCATGCTGACCACCCCGCGGTGCTTTTCTCCATCCTACATTGCCACTCACTGCCTATCCTAGTTCAAACCTTCCAATTCACACCACCCCGTGATGTTTTTCTTACTCTTACTAGTGAATGTAATGTAACACACACCCATACAATGCGCACCACCCCGAGTAGTTTTTCTCACTCCTACTAGTGAATGTAATGTAACACAAACCCATTCAATGCGCACCACCCCGCGATGTTTTTCTCACTCCTACTAGTGAATGTAATGTTACACACCCGTACAATGCGCACCACCCCGCGATGATTTTCAGAAACCTATCCTACATTGCCACTGCATGTTCCCTGACCTCCCCATGCTGACTACCCCGCGGTGATTTCTCCATCCTACATTGCCACTCACTGCCTATCCATATTCAGACCCTCCGATTCACAGCACCCCGTGATGTTTTTCTCACTCCTACTAGTGAATGTAATGTAACACACACCCATACAATGCACACCACACCGCGATGTTTTTCAGAAACCTATCCTACATTGCCACTGAATGTTCCCTGACCTGCCCATGGTGACCACCCCGCAGTGCTTTTCTCCATCCTAGAATGCCACTCACTGCCTATCCTAATTCAGACCCTCCGATTCACACCACCCCTTGATGTTTTTCTCACTCCTATTAGTGAATATAATGTAACACACACCCATACAATGCGCACCACCCCGCGATGATTTTCTCACTCCTACTAGTGAATGTAATGTAACACACACCCATAAAATGCGCACCACCCCGCGATGTTTTTCAGAAACCTATCCTACATTGCCACTGCATGTTCCCTGACCTCCCAATGCTGACCGCCCCGCGGTGCTTTTCTCCATCCTACATTGCCACTCACTGCCTATCCTAATTCAGATCCTCCGATTCACACCACCCCGTGATGTTTTTCTCAGTCCTACTAGTGAATGTAATGTAACACACACCCATACAATGCGCAACACCCCGCGATGTTTTTTGTCACTCCTAGTAGTGAATGTAATGTTACACACCCGTACAATGCGCACCACCCCGCGATGATTTTCAGAAACCTATCCTACATTGCCACTGCATGTTCCCTGCCCTCCCCATGCTGTCAACCCCGCGTTGCTTTTCTCCATCCAACATTGCCACTCACTGCCTATCCTAATTCAGACCCTCCGATTCACACCACCCCGTGATGTTTTTCTCACTCCTACTAGAGAATGTAATGTAACACACACGCATACAATGCGCACCACCCCGCGATGTTTTTTAGAAACCTATCCTACATTGTCACTGCATGTTCCCTGACCTCCCAATGCTGACCACCCCGCGGTGCTTTTCTCCATCCTACATTGCCACTCACTGCCTATCCTAATTCAGACCCTCCGATTCACACCACCCCGTGATGTTTTTCTCAGTCCTACTAGTGAATGTAATGTAACACACACCCATTCAATGCGCACCACCCCGCGATGTTTTTCTCACTCCTACTAGTGAATGTGATGTTATACACCCGTACAATGCGCACCACCCCGCGATGATTTTCAGAAACCTATCCTACATTGCCACTGCATGTTCCCTGACCTCACCATGGTGACCACCCCGTGGTGCTTTTCTCCATCCTACATTGCCACTCACTGCCTATCCTAATACAGACCCTCCGATTCACACCACCCCGTGATGTTTTTCTCACTCCTACTAGTGAATGTCATGTAACACACACCCATACAATGCGCACCACGCCGTGATGTTTTTCTCACTGCCCATGCTGACCACCCCGCGGTGCTTTTCTCCATCCTACATTGCCACTCACTGCCTATCCTAGTTCAAACCTTCCAATTCACACCACCCCGTGATGTTTTTCTTACTCTTACTAGTGAATGTAATGTAACACACACCCATACAATGCGCACCACCCCGAGTAGTTTTTCTCACTCCTACTAGTGAATGTAATGTAACACAAACCCATTCAATGCGCACCACCCCGCGATGTTTTTCTCACTCCTACTAGTGAATGTAATGTTACACACCCGTACAATGCGCACCACCCCGCGATGATTTTCAGAAACCTATCCTACATTGCCACTGCATGTTCCCTGACCTCCCCATGCTGACGACCCCGCGGTGCTTTTCTCCATCCTACATTGCCACTCACTGCCTATCCTAATGCAGACCCTCCAATTCACACCACCTCGTGATGTTTTTCTCACTCCTACTAGTGAATATAATGTAACACACACCCATACAATGCGCACCACGCCGCGATGTTTTTCAGAAACCTATCCTACATTGCCACTGCATGTTCCCTGACCTCCCCATGCTGACCACCCGCGGTGCTTTTCTCCATCCTACATTGCCACTCACTGCCTATCCTAATACATACCCTCCGATTCACACCACCCCGTGAAGTTTTTCTCACTCCTACTAGAGAATGTAATGTAACACACACCCATACAATGCGCACCACCGCGTGATGATTTTCTCACTCCTACTAGTGAATGCAATATAACACACACCCATACAATGCGCACCACCCAGCGATGTTTTTCTCACTCCTACTAGTGAATGTAATGTAACACATACCCATACAATGCACACAACACCGCGATGTTTTTCAGAAACCTATCCTACATTGCCACTGCATGTTCACTGACCTGCCCATGCTGACCACCCCGCGGTGCTTTTCTCCATCCTACATTGCCACTCACTGCCTATCCTAGTACAAACCTTCCAATTCACACCACCCCGTGATGTTTTTCTTACTCTTACTAGTGAATGTAATGTAACACACACCCATACAATGCGCACCACCCCGAGTAGTTTTTCTCACTCCTACTAGTGAATGTAATGTAACACAAACCCATTCAATGCGCACCACCCCGCGATGTTTTTCTCACTCCTACTAGTGAATGTAATGTTACACACCCGTACAATGCGCACCACCCCGCGATGATTTTCAGAAACCTATCCTACATTGCCACTGCATGTTCCCTGACCTCCCCATGCTGACTACCCCGCGGTGATTTCTCCATCCTACATTGCCACTCACTGCCTATCCATATTCAGACCCTCCGATTCACAGCACCCCGTGATGTTTTTCTCACTCCTACTAGTGAATGTAATGTAACACACACCCATACAATGCACACCACACCGCGATGTTTTTCAGAAACCTATCCTACATTGCCACTGAATGTTCCCTGACCTGCCCATGGTGACCACCCCGCAGTGCTTTTCTCCATCCTAGAATGCCACTCACTGCCTATCCTAATTCAGACCCTCCGATTCACACCACCCCTTGATGTTTTTCTCACTCCTATTAGTGAATATAATGTAACACACACCCATACAATGCGCACCACCCCGCGATGATTTTCTCACTCCTACTAGTGAATGTAATGTAACACACATCCATAAAATGTGCACCACCCCGCGATGTTTTTCAGAAACCTATCCTACATTGCCACTGCATGTTCCCTGACCTCCCCATGCTGACCACCCCGCGGTGCTTTTCTCCTTCCTACATTACCACTCACTGCCTATCCTTATTCAGACCCTCCAATTAACACCACCCCGTGATGTTTTTCACACTCCTACTAGTGAATGTAATGTAACACACACCCATACAATGCGCACCACCCCATGATGTTTTTCTCACTCCTACTAGTGAATGTAATGTAACACACACCCATACAATGCGCACCACCCCGCGATGTTTTTTACAAACCTATCCTACATTGCCACTGCATGTTCCCTGACCTCCCAATGCTGACCGCCCCGCGGTGCTTTTCTCCATCCTACATTGCCACTCACTGCCTATCCTAATTCAGATCCTCCGATTCACACCACCCCGTGATGTTTTTCTTACTCTTACTAGTGAATGTAATGTAACACACACCCATACAATGCGCACCACCCCGTGATGTTTTTCTCACTCCTACTAGTGAATGTAATGTAACACACACCCATACAATGCGCACCACCCCGCGATGTTTTTTGTCACTCCTAGTAGTGAATGTAATGTTACACACCCGTACAATGCGCACCACCCCGCGATGATTTTCAGAAACCTGTCCTACATTGCCACTGCATGTTCCCTGCCCTCCCCATGCTGTCAACCCCGCGTTGCTTTTCTCCATCCAACATTGCCACTCACTGCCTATCCTAATTCAGACCCTCCGATTCACACCACCCCGTGATGTTTTTCTCAGTCCTACTAGTGAATGTAATGTAACACACACCCATTCAATGCGCACCACCCCGCGATGTTTTTCTCACTCCTACTAGTGAATGTGATGTTATACACCCGTACAATGCGCACCACCCCGCGATGATTTTTAGAAACCTATCCTACATTGTCACTGCATGTTCCCTGACCTCTCAATGCTGACCACCCCGCGGTGCTTTTCTCCATCCTACATTGCCACTCACTGCCTATCCTAATTCAGACCCTCCGATTCACACCACCCCGTGATGTTTTTCTCAGTCCTACTAGTGAATGTAATGTAACACACACCCATTCAATGCGCACCACCCCGCGATGTTTTTCTCACTCCTACTAGTGAATGTGATGTTATACACCCGTACAATGCGCACCACCCCGCGATGATTTTCAGAAACCTATCCTACATTGCCACTGCATGTTCCCTGACCTCACCATGGTGACCACCCCGTGGTGCTTTTCTCCATCCTACATTGCCACTCACTGCCTATCCTAATACAGACCCTCCGATTCACACCACCCCGTGATGTTTTTCTCACTCCTACTAGTGAATGTCATGTAACACACACCCATACAATGCGCACCACCCCGTGATGTTTTTCTCACTCCTACTAGTGAATGTCATGTAACACACACCCATACAATGCGCACCACCCCGTGATGTTTTTCTCACTCCTACTAGTGAATGTAATGTAACACACACCCATACAATGCGCACCACCCCGCGATGTTTTTCAGAAACCTATCCTACATTGCCACTGCATGTTCATTGACCTCCCCATGCTGACGACCCCGCGGTGCTTTTCTCCATCCTACATTGCCACTCACTGCCTATCCTAATGCAGACCCTCCAATTCACACCACCTCGTGATGTTTTTCTCACTCCTACTAGTGAATGTAATGTAACACACACCCATACAATGCGCACCACGCCGCGATGTTTTTCAGAAACCTATCCTACATTGCCACTGCATGTTCCCTGACCTCCCCATGCTGACCACCCGCGGTGCTTTTCTCCATCCTACATTGCCACTCACTGCCTATCCTAATACATACCCTTCGATTCACACCACCCCATGAAGTTTTTCTCACTCCTACTAGAGAATGTAATGTAACACACACCCATACAATGCGCACCACCGTGTGATGTTTTTCTCACTCCTACTAGTGAATGCAATATAACACACACCCATACAATGCGCACCACCCAGCGATGTTTTTCTCACTCCTACTAGTGAATGTAATGTAACACATACCCATACAATGCACACAACACCGCGATGTTTTTCAGAAACCTATCCTACATTGCCACTGCATGTTCACTGACCTGCCCATGCTGACCACCCCGCGGTGCTTTTCTCCATCCTACATTGACACTCACTGCCTATCCTAGTTCAAACCTTCCAATTCACACCACCCCGTGATGTTTTTCTTACTCTTACTAGTGAATGTAATGTAACACACACCCATACAGTGCGTACCACCCCGTGATGTTTTTCTCACTCCTACTAGTGAATGTAATGTAAAACAAACCCATTCAATGCGCACCACCCCGCGATGTTTTTCTCACTCCTACTAGTGAATGTAATGTTACACACCCGTACAATGCGCACCACCCCGCGATGATTTTCAGAAACCTATCCTACATTGCCACTGCATGTTCCCTGACCTCCCCATGCTGACGACCCCGCGGTGCTTTTCTCCATCCTACATTGCCACTCACTGCCTATCCTAATGCAGACCCTACAATTCACACCATCTCGTGATGTTTTTCTCACTCCTACTAGTGAATGTAATGTAACACACACCCATACAATGCGCACCACGCCGCGATGTTTTTCAGAAACCTATCCTACATTGCCACTGCATGTTCCCTGACCTCCCCATGCTGACCACCCGCGGTGCTTTTCTCCATCCTACATTGCCACTCACTGCCTATCCTAATACATACCCTCCGATTCACACCACCCCGTGAAGTTTTTCTCACTCCTACTAGATAATGTAATGTAACACACACCCATACAATGCGCACCACCGCGTGATGTTTTTCTCACTCCTACTAGTAAATGCAATATAACACACACCCATACAATGCGCAACACCCAGCGATGTTTTTCTCACTCCTACTAGTGAATGTAATGTAACACATACCCATACAATGCACACAACACCGCGATGTTTTTCAGAAACCTATCCTACATTGCCACTGCATGTTCACTGACCTGCCCATGCTGACCACCCCGCGGTGCTTTTCTCCATCCTACATTGCCACTCACTGCCTATCCTAGTTCAAACCTTCCAATTCACACCACCCCGTGATGTTTTTCTTACTCTTACTAGTGAATGTAATGTAACACACACCCATACAATGCGCACCACCCCGAGTAGTTTTTCTCACTCCTACTAGTGAATGTAATGTAACACAAACCCATTCAATGCGCACCACCCCGCGATGTTTTTCTCACTCCTACTAGTGAATGTAATGTTACACACCCGTACAATGCGCACCACCCCGCGATGATTTTCAGAAACCTATCCTACATTGCCACTGCATGTTCCCTGACCTCCCCATGCTGACTACCCCGCGGTGATTTCTCCATCCTACATTGCCACTCACTGCCTATCCATATTCAGACCCTCCGATTCACAGCACCCCGTGATGTTTTTCTCACTCCTACAAGTGAATGTAATGTAACACACACCCATACAATGCACACCACACCGCGATGTTTTTCAGAAACCTATCCTACATTGCCACTGCATGTTCCCTGACCTGCCCATTGTGACCACCCCGCAGTGCTTTTCTCCATCCTAGAATGCCACTCACTGCCTATCCTAATTCAGACCCTCGGATTCACACCACCCCTTGATGTTTTTCTCACTCCTACTAGTGAATATAATGTAACACACACCCATACAATGCGCACCACCCCGCGATGATTTTCTCACTCCTACTAGTGAATGTAATGTAACACACACCCATACAATGCGCACCACCCCGTGATGTTTATCTCACTCCTACTAGTGAATGTAATGTAACACACACCCATACAATGCGCACCACCCCGCGATGTTTTTTAGAAACCTATCCTACATTGCCACTGCATGTTCCCTGACCTCCCAATGCTGACCGCCCCGCGGTGCTTTTCTCCATCCTACATTGCCACTCACTGCCTATCCTAATTCAGACCCTCCGATTCACACCACCCCGTGATGTTTTTCTTACTCTTACTAGTGAATGTAATGTAACACACACCCATACAATGCGCACCACCCCGTGATGTTTTTCTCACTCCTACTAGTGAATGTAATGTAACACACACCCATACAAAGCGCACCACCCCGCGATGTTTTTTGTCACTCCTAGTAGTGAATGTAATGTTACACACCCGTACAATGCGCACCACCCCGCGATGATTTTCAGAAACCTATCCTACATTGCCACTGCATGTTCCCTGCCCTCCACATGCTGTCAACCCCGCGTTGCTTTTCTCCATCCAACATTGCCACTCACTGCCTATCCTAATTCAGACCCTCCGATTCACACCACCCCGTGATGTTTTTCTCAGTCCTACTAGTGAATGTAATGTAACACACACCCATTCAATGCGCACCACCCCGCGATGTTTTTCTCACTCCTACTAGTGAATGTGATGTTATACACCCGTACAATGCGCACCACCCCGCGATGATTTTCAGAAACCTATCCTACATTGCCACTGCATGTTCCCTGACCTCACCATGGTGACCACCCCGTGGTGCTTTTCTCCATCCTACATTGCCACTCACTGCCTATCCTAATACAGACCCTCCGATTCACACCACCCCGTGATGTTTTTCTCACTCCTACTAGTGATTGTCATGTAACACACACCCATACAATGCGCACCACCCCGTGATGTTTTTCTCACTCCTACTAGTGAATGTAATGTAACACACACCCATACAATGCGCACCACCCCGTGATGTTTTTCTCACTCCTACTAGTGAATGTAATGTAACACACACCCATACAATGCGCACCACCCCGCGATGTTTTTCAGAAACCTATCCTATATTGCCACTGCATGTTCATTGACCTCCCCATGCTGATGACCCCGCGGTGCTTTTCTCCATCCTACATTGCCACTCACTGCCTATCCTCATGCAGACCCTCCAATTCACACCACCTCGTGATGTTTTTCTCACTCCTACTAGTGAATGTAATGTAACACACACCCATACAATGCGCACCACGCCGCGATGTTTTTCAGAAACCTATCCTACATTGCCACTGCATGTTCCCTGACCTCCCCATGCTGACCACCCGCGGTGCTTTTCTCCATCCTACATTGCCACTCACTGCCTATCCTAATACATACCCTCCGATTCACACCACCCCGTGAAGTTTTTCTCACTCCTACTAGAGAATGTAATGTAACACACACCCATACAATGCGCACCACCGCGTGATGTTTTTCTCACTCCTACTAGTGAATGCAATATAACACACACCCATACAATGCGCACCACCCAGCGATGTTTTTCTCACTCCTACTAGTGAATGTAATGTAACACATACCCATACAATGCACACAACACCGCGATGTTTTTCAGAAACCTATCCTACATTGCCACTGCATGTTCACTGACCTGCCCATGCTGACCACCCCGCGGTGCTTTTCTCCATCCTACATTGCCACTCACTGCCTATCCTAGTTCAAACCTTCCAATTCACACCACCCCGTGATGTTTTTCTTACTCTTACTAGTGAATGTAATGTAACACACACCCATACAATGCGCACCACCCCGAGTAGTTTTTCTCACTCCTACTAGTGAATGTAATGTAACACAAACCCATTCAATGCGCACCACCCCGCGATGTTTTTCTCACTCCTACTAGTGAATGTAATGTTACACACCCGTACAATGCGCACCACCCCGCGATGATTTTCAGAAACCTATCCTACATTGCCACTGCATGTTCCCTGACCTCCCCATGATGACTACCCCGCGGTGATTTCTCCATCCTACATTGCCACTCACTGCCTATCCATATTCAGACCCTCCGATTCACAGCACCCCGTGATGTTTTTCTCACTCCTACTAGTGAATGTAATGTAACACACACCCATACAATGCACACCACACCGCGATGTTTTTCAGAAACCTATCCTACATTGCCACTGCATGTTCCCTGACCTCCCCATGCTGACCACCCCGCGGTGCTTTTCTCCATCCTACATTACCACTCACTGCCTATCCTTATTCAGACCCTCCAATTCACACCACCCCGTGATGTTTTTCTCACTCCTACTAGTGAATGTAATGTAACACACACCCATACAATGCGCACCACCCCGTGATGTTTTTCTCACTCCTACTAGTGAATGTAATGTAACACACACCCATACAATGCGCACCACCCCGCGATGTTTTTTAGAAACCTATCCTACATTGCCACAGCAGGTTCCCTGACCTCCCAATGCTGACCGCCCCGCGGTGCTTTTCTCCATCCTACATTGCCACTCACTGCCTATCCTAATTCAGATCCTCTGATTCACACCGCCCCGTGATGTTTTTCTTACTCTTACTAGTGAATGTAATGTAACACACACCCATACAATGCGCACTACCCCGTGATGTTTTTCTCACTCCTACTAGTGAATGTAATGTAACACACACCCATACAATGCGCACCACCCCGCGATGTTTTTTATCACTCCTAGTAGTGAATGTAATGTTACACACCCGTACAATGCGCACCACCCCGCGATGATTTTCAGAAACCTATCCTACATTGCCACTGCATGTTCCCTGCCCTCCCCATGCTGTCAACCCCGCGTTGCTTTTCTCCATCCAACATTGCCACTCACTGCCTATCCTAATTCAGACCCTCCGATTCACACCACCCCGTGATGTTTTTCTCACTCCTACTAGAGAATGTAATGTAACACACACGCATACAATGCGCACCACCCCGCGATGTTTTTTAGAAACCTATCCTACATTGTCACTGCATGTTCCCTGACCTCCCAATGCTGACCACCCCGCGGTGCTTTTCTCCATCCTACATTGCCACTCACTGCCTATCCTAATTCAGACCCTCCGATTCACACCACCCCGTGATGTTTTTCTCAGTCCTACTAGTGAATGTAATGTAACACACACCCATTCAATGCGCACCACCCCGCGATGTTTTTCTCACTCCTACTAGTGAATGTGATGTTATACACCCGTACAATGCGCACCACCCCGCGATGATTTTCAGAAACCTATCCTACATTGCCACTGCATGTTCCCTGACCTCACCATGGTGACCACCCCGTGGTGCTTTTCTCCATCCTACATTGCCACTCACTGCCTATCCTAATACAGACCCTCCGATTCACACCACCCCGTGATGTTTTTCTCACTCCTACTAGTGAATGTCATGTAACACACACCCATACAATGCGCACCACCCCGTGATGTTTTTCTCACTCCTACTAGTGAATGTCATGTAACACACACCCATACAATGCGCACCACCCCGTGATGTTTTTCTCACTCCTACTAGTGAATGTAATGTAACACACACCCATACAATGCGCACCACCCCGCGATGTTTTTCAGAAGCCTATCCTACATTGCCACTGCATGTTCATTGACCTCCCCGTGACGACCCCGCGGTGCTTTTCTCCATCCTACATTGCCACTCACTGCCTATCCTAATGCAGACCCTCCAATTCACACCACCTCGTGATGTTTTTCTCACTCCTACTAGTGAATGTAATGTAACACACACCCATACAATGCGCACCACGCCGCGATGTTTTTCAGAAACCTATCCTACATTGCCACTGCATGTTCCCTGACCTCCCCATGCTGACCACCCGCGGTGCTTTTCTCCATCCTACATTGCCACTCACTGCCTATCCTAATTCAGACCCTCCGATTCACACCACCCCGTGAAGTTTTTCTCACTCCTACTAGAGAATGTAATGTAACACACACCCATACAATGCGCACCACCGCGTGATGTTTTTCTCACTCCTACTAGTGAATGCAATATAACACACACCCATACAATGCGCACCACCCAGCGATGTTTTTCTCACTCCTACTAGTGAATGTAATGTAACACATACCCATACAATGCACACAACACCGCGATGTTTTTCAGAAACCTATCCTACATTGCCACTGCATGTTCACTGACCTGCCCATGCTGACCACCCCGCGGTGCTTTTCTCCATCCTACATTGCCACTCACTGCCTATCCTAGTTCAAACCTTCCAATTCACACCACCCCGTGATGTTTTTCTTACTCTTACTAGTGAATGTAATGTAACACACACCCATACAATGCGCACCACCCCAAGTAGTTTTTCTCACTCCTACTAGTGAATGTAATGTAACACAAACCCATTCAATGCGCACCACCCCGCGATGTTTATCTCACTCCTACTAGTGAATGTAATGTTACACACCCGTACAATGCGCACCACCCCGCGATGATTTTCAGAAACCTGTCCTACATTGCCACTGCATGTTCCCTGACATCCCCATGCTGACTACCCCGCGGTGATATCTCCATCCTACATTGCCACTCACTGCCTATCCATATTCAGACCCTCCGATTCACAGCACCCCGTGATGTTTTTCTCACTCCTACTAGTGAATGTAATGTAACACACACCCATACAATGCACACCACACCGCGATGTATTTCAGAAACCTATCCTACATTGCCACTGAATGTTCCCTGACCTGCCCATGGTGACCACCCGCAGTGCTTTTCTCCATCCTAGAATGCCACTCACTGCCTATCCTAATTCAGACCCTCCGATTCACACCACCCCTTGATGTTTTTCTCACTCCTATTAGTGAATATAATGTAACACACACCCATACAATGCGCACCACCCCGCGATGATTTTCTCACTCCTACTAGTGAATGTAATGTAACACACACCCATACAATGCGCACCACCCCGTGATGTTTATCTCACTCCTACTAGTGAATGTAATGTAACACACACCCATACAATGCGCACCACCCCGCGATGTTTTTTAGAAACCTATCCTACATTGCCACTGCATGTTCCCTGACCTCCCAATGCTGACCGCCCCGCGGTGCTTTTCTCCATCCTACATTGCCACTCACTGCCTATCCTAATTCAGACCCTCCGATTCACACCACCCCGTGATGTTTTTCTTACTCTTACTAGTGAATGTAATGTAACACACACCCATACAATGCGCACCACCCCGTGATGTTTTTCTCACTCCTACTAGTGAATGTAATGTAACACACACCCATACAAAGCGCACCACCCCGCGATGTTTTTTGTCACTCCTAGTAGTGAATGTAATGTTACACACCCGTACAATGCGCACCACCCCGCGATGATTTTCAGAAACCTATCCTACATTGCCACTGCATGTTCCCTGCCCTCCACATGCTGTCAACCCCGCGTTGCTTTTCTCCATCCAACATTGCCACTCACTGCCTATCCTAATTCAGACCCTCCGATTCACACCACCCCGTGATGTTTTTCTCAGTCCTACTAGTGAATGTAATGTAACACACACCCATTCAATGCGCACCACCCCGCGATGTTTTTCTCACTCCTACTAGTGAATGTGATGTTATACACCCGTACAATGCGCACCACCCCGCGATGATTTTCAGAAACCTATCCTACATTGCCACTGCATGTTCCCTGACCTCACCATGGTGACCACCCCGTGGTGCTTTTCTCCATCCTACATTGCCACTCACTGCCTATCCTAATACAGACCCTCCGATTCACACCACCCCGTGATGTTTTTCTCACTCCTACTAGTGATTGTCATGTAACACACACCCATACAATGCGCACCACCCCGTGATGTTTTTCTCACTCCTACTAGTGAATGTCATGTAACACACACCCATACAATGCGCACCACCCCGTGATGTTTTTCTCACTCCTACTAGTGAATGTAATGTAACACACACCCATACAATGCGCACCACCCCGCGATGTTTTTCAGAAACCTATCCTACATTGCCACTGCATGTTCATTGACCTCCCCATGCTGATGACCCCGCGGTGCTTTTCTCCATCCTACATTGCCACTCACTGCCTATCCTCATGCAGACCCTCCAATTCACACCACCTCGTGATGTTTTTCTCACTCCTACTAGTGAATGTAATGTAACACACACTCATACAATGCGCACCACGCCGCGATGTTTTTCAGAAACCTATCCTACATTGCCACTGCATGTTCCCTGACCTCCCCATGCTGACCACCCGCGGTGCTTTTCTCCATCCTACATTGCCACTCACTGCCTATCCTAATACATACCCTCCGATTCACACCACCCCGTGAAGTTTTTCTCACTCCTACTAGAGAATGTAATGTAACACACACCCATACAATGCGCACCACCGCGTGATGTTTTTCTCACTCCTACTAGTGAATGCAATATAACACACACCCATACAATGCGCACCACCCAGCGATATTTTTCTCACTCCTACTAGTGAATGTAATGTAACACATACCCATAAAATGCACACAACACCGCGATGTTTTTCAGAAACCTATCCTACATTGCCACTGCATGTTCACTGACCTGCCCATGCTGACCACCCCGCGGTGCTTTTCTCCATCCTACATTGCCACTCACTGCCTATCCTAGTTCAAACCTTCCAATTCACACCACCCCGTGATGTTTTTCTTACTCTTACTAGTGAATGTAATGTAACACACACCCATACAATGCGCACCACCCCGAGTAGTTTTTCTCACTCCTACTAGTGAATGTAATGTAACACAAACCCATTCAATGCGCACCACCCCGCGATGTTTTTCTCACTCCTACTACTGAATGTAATGTTACACACCCGTACAATGCGCACCACCCCGCGATGATTTTCAGAAACCTATCCTACATTGCCACTGCATGTTCCCTGACCTCCCCATGATGACTACCCCGCGGTGATTTCTCCATCCTACATTGCCACTCACTGCCTATCCATATTCAGACCCTCCGATTCACAGCACCCCGTGATGTTTTTCTCACTCCTACTAGTGAATGTAATGTAACACACACCCATACAATGCACACCACACCGCGATGTTTTTCAGAAACCTATCCTACATTGCCACTGAATGTTCCCTGACCTGCCCATAGTGACCACCCCGCAGTGCTTTTCTCCATCCTAGAATGCCACTCACTGCCTATCCTAATTCAGACCCTCCGATTCACACCACCCCTTGATGTTTTTCTCACTCCTATTAGTGAATATAATGTAACACACACCCATACAATGCGCACCACCCCGCGATGATTTTCTCACTCCTACTAGTGAATGTAATGTAACACACACCCATAAAATGCTCACCACCCCGCGATGTTTTTCAGAAACCTATCCTACATTGCCACTGCATGTTCCCTGACCTCCCCATGCTGACCACCCCGCAGTGCTTTTCTCCATCCTACATTACCACTCACTGCCTATCCTTATTCAGACCCTCCAATTCACACCACCCCGTGATGTTTTTCTCACTCCTACTAGTGAATGTAATGTAACACACACCCATACAATGCGCACCACCCCGTGATGTTTTTCTCACTCCTACTAGTGAATGTAATGTAACACACACCCATACAATGCGCACCACCCCGCGATGTTTTTTAGAAACCTATCCTACATTGCCACTGCAGGTTCCCTGACCTCCCAATGCTGACCGCCCCGCGGTGCTTTTCTCCATCCTACATTGCCACTCACTGCCTATCCTAATTCAGATCCTCCGATTCACACCGCCCCGTGATGTTTTTCTTACTCTTACTAGTGAATGTAATGTAACACACACCCATACAATGCGCACTACCCCGTGATGTTTTTCTCACTCCTACTAGTGAATGTAATGTAACACACACCCATACAATGCGCACCACCCCGCGATGTTTTTTGTCACTCCTAGTAGTGAATGTAATGTTACACACCCGTACAATGCGCACCACCCCGCGATGATTTTCAGAAACCTATCCTACATTGCCACTGCATGTTCCCTGCCCTCCCCATGCTGTCAACCCCGCGTTGCTTTTCTCCATCCAACATTGCCACTCACTGCCTATCCTAATTCAGACCCTCCGATTCACACCACCCCGTGATGTTTTTCTCACTCCTACTAGAGAATGTAATGTAACACACACGCATACAATGCGCACCACCCCGCGATGTTTTTTAGAAACCTATCCTACATTGTCACTGCATGTTCCCTGACCTCCCAATGCTGACCACCCCGCGGTGCTTTTCTCCATCCTACATTGCCACTCACTGCCTATCCTAATTCAGACCCTCCGATTCACACCACCCCGTGATGTTTTTCTCAGTCCTACTAGTGAATGTAATGTAACACACACCCATTCAATGCGCACCACCCCGCGATGTTTTTCTCACTCCTACTAGTGAATGTGATGTTATACACCCGTACAATGCGCACCACCCCGCGATGATTTTCAGAAACCTATCCTACATTGCCACTGCATGTTCCCTGACCTCACCATGGTGACCACCCCGTGGTGCTTTTCTCCATCCTACATTGCCACTCACTGCCTATCCTAATACAGACCCTCCGATTCACACCACCCCGTGATGTTTTTCTCACTCCTACTAGTGAATGTCATGTAACACACACCCATACAATGCGCACCACCCCGTGATGTTTTTCTCACTCCTACTAGTGAATGTCATGTAACACACACCCATACAATGCGCACCACCCCGTGATGTTTTTCTCACTCCTACTAGTGAATGTAATGTAACACACACCCATACAATGCGCACCACCCCGCGATGTTTTTCAGAAGCCTATCCTACATTGCCACTGCATGTTCATTGACCTCCCCGTGACGACCCCGCGGTGCTTTTCTCCATCCTACATTGCCACTCACTGCCTATCCTAATGCAGACCCTCCAATTCACACCACCTCGTGATGTTTTTCTCACTCCTACTAGTGAATGTAATGTAACACACACCCATACAATGCGCACCACGCCGCGATGTTTTTCAGAAACCTATCCTGCATTGCCACTGCATGTTCCCTGACCTCCCCATGCTGACCACCCGCGGTGCTTTTCTCCATCCTACATTGCCACTCACTGCCTATCCTAATACATACCCTCCGATTCACACCACCCCGTGAAGTTTTTCTCACTCCTACTAGAGAATGTAATGTAACACACACCCATACAATGCGCACCACCGCGTGATGTTTTTCTCACTCCTACTAGTGAATGCAATATAACACACACCCATACAATGCGCACCACCCAGCGATGTTTTTCTCACTCCTACTAGTGAATGTAATGTAACACATACCCATACAATGCACACAACACCGCGATGTTTTTCAGAAACCTATCCTACATTGCCACTGCATGTTCACTGACCTGCCCATGCTGACCACCCCGCGGTGCTTTTCTCCATCCTACATTGCCACTCACTGCCTATCCTAGTTCAAACCTTCCAATTCACACCACCCCGTGATGTTTTTCTTACTCTTACTAGTGAATGTAATGTAACACACACCCATACAATGCGCACCACCCCAAGTAGTTTTTCTCACTCCTACTAGTGAATGTAATGTAACACAAACCCATTCAATGCGCAACACCCCGCGATGTTTTTCTCACTCCTACTAGTGAATGTAATGTTACACACCCGTACAATGCGCACCACCCCGCGATGATTTTCAGAAACCTGTCCTACATTGCCACTGCATGTTCCCTGACATCCCCATGCTGACTACCCCGCGGTGATATCTCCATCCTACATTGCCACTCACTGCCTATCCATATTCAGACCCTCCGATTCACAGCACCCCGTGATGTTTTTCTCACTCCTACTAGTGAATGTAATGTAACACACACCCATACAATGCACACCACACCGCGATGTATTTCAGAAACCTATCCTACATTGCCACTGAATGTTCCCTGACCTGCCCATGGTGACCACCCCGCAGTGCTTTTCTCCATCCTAGAATGCCACTCACTGCCTATCCTAATTCAGACCCTCCGATTCACACCACCCCTTGATGTTTTTCTCACTCCTATTAGTGAATATAATGTAACACACACCCATACAATGCGCACCATCCCGCGATGATTTTCTCACTCCTACTAGTGAATGTAATGTAACACACACCCATAAAATGCGCACCACCCCGCGATGTTTTTCAGAAACCTATCCTACATTGCCACTGCATGTTCCCTGACCTCCCCATGCTGACCACCCCGCGGTGCTTTTCTCCATCCTACATTACCACTCACTGCCTATCCTTATTCAGACCCTCCAATTCACACCACCCCGTGATGTTTTTCTCACTCCTACTAGTGAATGTAATGTAACACACACCCATACAATGCGCACCACCCCGTGATGTTTTTCTCACTCCTACTAGTGAATGTAATGTAACACACACCCATACAATGCGCACCACCCCGCGATGTTTTTTAGAAACCTATCCTACATTGCCACTGCATGTTCCCTGACCTCCGAATGCTGACCGCCCCGCGGTGCTTTTCTCCATCCTACATTGCCACTCACTGCCTATCCTAATTCAGACACTCCGATTCACACCACCCCGTGATGTTTTTCTCAGTCCTACTAGTGAATGTAATGTAACACACACCCATTCAATGCGCACCACCCCGCGATGTTTTTCTCACTCCTACTAGTGAATGTGATGTTATACACCCGTACAATGCGCACCACCCCGCGATGATTTTCAGAAACCTATCCTACATTGCCACTGCATGTTCCCTGACCTCACCCTGGTGACCACCCCGTGGTGCTTTTCTCCATCCTACATTGCCACTCACTGCCTATCCTAATACAGACCCTCCGATTCACACCACCCCGTGATGTTTTTCTCACTCCTACTAGTGAATGTCATGTAACACACACCCATACAATGCGCACCACCCCGTGATGTTTTTCTCACTCCTACTAGTGAATGTCATGTAACACACACCCATACAATGCGCACCACCCCGTGATGTTTTTCTCACTCCTACTAGTGAATGTAATGTGACACACACCCATACAATGCGCACCACCCCGCGATGTTTTTCAGAAACCTATCCTACATTGCCACTGCATGTTCATTGACCTCCCCATGCTGACGACCCCGCGGTGCTTTTCTCCATCCTACATTGCCACTCACTGCCTATCCTAATGCAGACCCTCCAATTCACACCACCTCGTGATGTTTTTCTCACTCCTACTAGTGAATGTAATGTAACACACACCCATACAATGCGCACCACCCCGAGTAGTTTTTCTCACTCCTACTAGTGAATGTAATGTAACACAAACCCATTCAATGCGCACCACCCCGCGATGTTTTTCTCACTCCTACTAGTGAATGTAATGTTACACACCCGTACAATGCGCACCACCCCGCGATGATTTTCAGAAACCTATCCTACATTGCCACTGCATGTTCCCTGACCTCCCCATGCTGACTACCCCGCGGTGATTTCTCCATTCTACATTGCCACTCACTGCCTATCCATATTCAGACCCTCCGATTCACAGCACCCCGTGATGTTTTTCTCACTCCTACTAGTGAATGTAATGTAACACACACCCATACAATGCACACCACACCGCGATGTTTTTCAGAAACCTATCCTACATTGCCACTGAATGTTCCCTGACCTGCCTATGGTGACCACCCCGCAGTGCTTTTCTCCATCCTAGAATGCCACTCACTGCCTATCCTAATTCAGACCCTCCGATTCACACCACCCCTTGATGTTTTTCTCACTCCTACTAGTGAATATAATGTAACAAACACCCATACAATGCGCACCACCCAGCGATGATTTTCTCACTCCTACTAGTGAATGTAATGTAACACAAACCCATTCAATGCGCACCACCCCGCGATGTTTTTCTCACTCCTACTAGTGAATGTAATGTTACACACCCATAAAATGCGCACCACGCCGCGATATTTTTCAGAAACCTATCCTACATTGCCACTGCATGTTCCCTGACCTCCCCATGCTGACCACCCCGCGGTGCTTTTCTCCATCCTACATTACCACTCACTGCCTATCCTTATTCAGACCCTCCAATTCACACCACCCCGTGATGTTTTTCTCACTCCTACTAGTGAATGTAATGTAACACACACCCATACAATGCGCACCACCCCGTGATGTTTTTCTCACTCCTACTATTGAATGTAATGTAACACACACCCATACAATGCGCACCACCCCGCGATGTTTTTTAGAAAGCTATCCTACATTGCCACTGCATGTTGCCTGACCTCCCAATGCTGACCGCCCCGCGGTGCTTTTCTCCATCCTACATTGCCACTCACTGCCTATCCTAATTCAGACCCTCCGATTCACACCACCCCGTGATGTTTTTTTTACTCTTACTAGTGAATGTAATGTAACACACACCCATACAATGCGCACCACCCCGCGATGTTTTTCAGAAACCTATCCTACATTGCCACTGCATGTTCCCTGCCCTCCCCATGCTGACAACCCCGCGTTGCTTTTCTCCATCCAACATTGCCACTCACTGCCTATCCTAATTCAGACCCTCCGATTCACACCACCCCGTGATGTTTTTCTCACTCCTACTAGAGAATGTAATGTAACACACACGCATACAATGCGCACCACCCCGCGATGTTTTTTAGAAACCTATCCTACATTGCCACTGCATGTTCCCTGACCTCCCAATGCTGACCACCCCGCGGTGCTTTTCTCCATCCTACATTGCCACTCACTGCCTATCCTAATTCAGACCCTCCGATTCACACCACCCCGTGATGTTTTTCTCACTCCTACTAGTGAATGTAATGTAACACACACCCATTCAATGCGCACCACCCCGCGATGTTTTTCTCACTCGTACTAGTGAATGTGATGTTACACACCCGTACAATGCGCACCACCCCGCGATGATTTTCAGAAACCTATCCTACATTGCCACTGCATGTTCCCTGACCTCACCATGGTGACCACCCCGTGGTGCTTTTCTCCATCCTACATTGCCACTCACTGCCTATCCTAATACAGACCCTCCGATTCACACCACCACGTGATGTTATTCTCACTCCTACTAGTGAATGTCATGTAACACACACCCATACAATGCGCACCACCCCGTGATGTTTTTCTCACTCCTACTAGTGAATGTCATGTAACACACACCCATACAATGCGCACCACCCCGTGATGTTTTTCTCACTCCTACTAGTGAATGTAATGTAACACACACCCATACAATGCGCACCACCCCGCGATGTTTTTCAGAAACCTATCCTACATTGCCACTGCATGTTCATTGACCTCCCCATGCTGACGACCCCGCGGTGCTTTTCTCCATCCTATATTGCCACTCACTGCCTATCCTAATGCAGACCCTCCAATTCACACCACCCCGTGATGTTTTTCTCACTCCTACTAGTGAATGTAATGTAACACATACCCATACAATGCGCACCACGCCGCGATGTTTTTCAGGAACCTATCCTACATTGCCACTGCATGTTCCCTGACCTCCCCATGCTGACCAGCCCGCGGTGCTTTTCTCCATCCTACATTGCCACTCACTGCCTATCCTAATACATACCCTCCGATTCACACCACCCCGTGAAGTTTTTCTCACTCCTACTAGTGAATGTAATGTAACACACACCCATACAATGCGCACCACCCCGCGATGTTTTTCAGAAACCTATCATACATTGCCACTGCATGTTCCTTGACATCCCCATGCTGACTACGCCGTGGGGCTTTTCTCCATCCTACAATGCCAATCACTGCCTATCCTAATTCAGACCCTCCGATTCACACCACCCCGTGATGTTTTTCTCACTCCTACTATTGAATGGAATGTAACACACACCCATACAATGCGCGCCACCGCGCGATGTTTTTCTCACTCCTACTAGTGAATGTAATGGAACACACACCCATAAAATGCGCACCACCCCGCGATGTTTTTCAGAAATCTATCCTACATTGCCACTGCATGTTCCCTGACGTCCCCATGCTGACCACCCCGCGGTGCTTTTCTCCATCCTACATTACCACTCACTGCGTATCCTAATTCAGACCCTCCAATTCACACCACCCCGTGATGTTTTCCTCACTCCTACTGCTGAATGTAATGTAACACACACCCATACAATGCGCACCACCGCGTGATGTTTTTCTCACTCCTACTAGTGAATGCAATATAACACACACCCATACAATGCGCACCACCCCGCGATGTTTTTCTCACTCCTACTAGTGAATGTAATGTAACACACACCCATACAATGCGCACCACCCCGCGATGTTTTTCACAAACCTATCCTACATTGCCACTGCATGTTCCCTGACCTCCCCATGCTGACCACACCGCGGTGCTTTTCTCCATCCTACATTGCCACTCACTGCCTATCCTAGTTCAAACCTTCCAATTCACACCACCTCGTGATGTTTTTCTTACTCTTACTAGTGAATGTAATGTAACACACACCCATAGAATGCGCACCACCCCGCGATGTTTTTCAGAAACCTATCCTACATTGCCACTGCATGTTCCCTGACCTGCCCATGGTGACCACCCCGCAGTGCGTTTCTCCATCCTAGAATGCCACTCACTGCCTATCCTAATTCAGACCCTCCTATTCACACCACCCCTTGATGTTTTTCTCACTCCTACTAGTGAATATAATGTAACACACACCCATACAGTGCGCACCACCCTGCGATGATTTTCTCACTCCTACTAGTGAATGGAATGTAACACACACCCATAAAATGCGCACCACCCCGCGATGTTTTTCAGAAACCTATCCTACATTGCCACTGCATGTACCCTGACCTCCCCATGCTGACCACCCCGCGCTGCTTTTCCCCATCCTACATTACCACTCACTGCCTATCCTTATTCAGACACTCCAATTCACACCACCCCGTGATGTTTTTCTCACTCCTACTAGTGAATGTAATGTAACACACACCCATACAATGCGCACCACCCCGCGATGTTTTTTAGAAACCTATCCTACATTGCCACTGCATGTTCCCTGACCTCCCAATGCTGACCGCCCCGCGGTGCTTTTCTCCATCCTACATTGCCACTCACTGCCTATCCTAATTCAGACCCTCCGATTCACACCACCCCGTGATGTTTTTCTTACTCTTACTAGTGAATGTAATGTAACACACACCCATACAATGCGCACCACCCCGTGATGTTTTTCTCACTCCTACTAGTGAATGTAATGTAACACACACCAATACAATGCGCACCACCCCGTGATGTTTTTCAGAAACCTATCCTACATTGCCACTGCATGTTCATTGACCTTCCCATGCTGACGACCCCGCGGTGCTTTTCTCCATCCTACATTGCCACTCACTGCCTATCCTAATGCAGACCCTCCAATTCACACCACCCCGTGATGTTTTTCTCACTCCTACTAGTGAATGTAATGTAACACACACCCATACAATGCGCACCACGCCGCGATGTTTTTCAGAAACCTATCCTACATTGCCACTGCATGTTCCCTGACCTCCCCATGCTGACCACCCCGCGGTGCTTTTCTCCATCCTGCATTGCCACTCACTGCCTATCCTAATACATACCCTCCGATTCACACCACCCCGTGAAGTTTTTCTCACTCCTACTAGTGAATGTAATGTAACACACACCCATACAATGCGCACCACCCCGCGATGTTTTTCAGAAACCTATCCTACATTGCCACTGCATGTTCCTTGACATCCCCATGCTGTCTACGCCGCGGGGCTTTTCTCCACACTACAATGCCAATCACTGCGTATCCTAATTCAGACCCTCCGATTCACACCACCCCGTGATGTTTTTCTCACTCCTACTATTGAATGGAATGTAACACACACCCATACAATGCGCGCCACCGCGCGATGTTTTTCTCACTCCTACTAGTGAATTTAATGGAACACACACCCATAAAATGCACACCACCCCGCGATGTTTTTCAGAAACCTATCCTACATTGCCACTGCATGTTCCCTGACGTCCCCATGCTGACCACCTGCGGTGCTTTTCTCCATCCTACATTACCACTCATTGCGTATCCTAATTCAGACCCTCCAATTCACACCACCCCGTGATGTTTTTCTCACTCCTACTGCTGAATGTAATGTAACACACACCCATACAATGCGCACCACCCCGTGATGTTTTTCTCACTCCTACTAGTGAATGCAATATAACACACACCCATACAATGCGCACCACCCCGCGATGTTTTTCTCACTCCTACTAGTGAATGTAATGTAACACACACCCATACAATGCGCACCACCCAGCGATGTTTTTTGTCACTCCTAGTAGTGAATGTAATGTTACCCACCCGTACAATGCGCACCACCCCGCGATGATTTTCAGAAACCTATCCTACATTGCCACTGCATGTTCCCTGACCTCCCCATGCTGACTACCCCGCGGTGCTTTTCTCCATCCTACAATGCCACTCACTGCTATCCTAATTCAGACCCTCCGATTCACACCACCCCTTGATGTTTTTGTCACTCCTACTAGTGAATGTAATGTAACACACACCCATAAAATGCGCACCACCCCGCGATGTTTTTCTCACTCCTACTAGTGAATGTAATGTAACACACACCCATACAATGCGCACCACCCCGCGATGTTTTTTAGAAACCTATCCTACATTGCCACTGCATGTTCCCTGACCTCCCAATGCTGACCGCCCCGCGGTGCTTTTCTCCATCCTACATTGCCACTCACTGCCTATCCTAATTCAGACCCTCCGATTCACACCACCCCGTGATGTTTTTCTCACTCCTACTAGTGAATGTAATGTAACACACACATACAATGCGCACCACCCCGAGTAGTTTTTCTCACTCCTACTAGTGAATGTAATGTAACACACACCCATACAATGCGCACCACCCCCAGTAGTTTTTCTCACTCCTACTAGTGAATGTAATGTAACACACACCCATTCAATGCGCACCACCCCGCGATGTTTTTCAGAAACCTATCCTACATTGCAACTGCATGTTTCCTGACCTCCCCATGCTGACCACCCCGCGGTGCTTTTCTCCATGCTACATTGCCACTCACTGCCTATCCTAATTCAGACCCTCCGATTCACACCACCCCGTGATGTTTTTCTCACTCCTACTAGTGAATGTCATGTAACACACAACCATACAATGCTACCACCCCGTTATGTTTTTCTCACTCCTACTAGTGAATGTAATGTAACACACACCCATACAATGCGCACCACCCCGCGATGTTTTTCAGAAACCTATCCTACATTGCCACTGCATGTTCATTGACGTCCCCATGCTGACGACCCCGCGGTGCTTTTCTCCATCCTACATTGCCACTCACTGCCTATCCTAATACAGACCCTCCGATTCACACCACCCCGTGATGTTTTTCTCACTCCTACTAGTGAATGTAATGTAACACACACCCATACAATGCGCACCACCCCGAGTAGTTTTTCTCACTCCTACTAGTGAATGTAATGTAACACACACCCATTCAATGCGCACCACGCCGCGATGTTTTTCTCACTCCTACTAGTGAATGTAATGTTACACACCCGTACAATGCGCACCACCCCGCGATGATTTTCAGAAACCTATCCTACATTGCCACTGCATGTTCCCTGACCTCCCCATGCTGACTACCCCGCGGTGCTTTTCTCCATCCTACATTGCCACTCACTGCCTATCCATATTCAGACCCTCCGATTCACAGCACCCCGTGATGTTTTTCTCACTCCTACTAGTGAATGTAATGTAACACACACCCATACAATGCACACCACACCGCGATGTTTTTCAGAAACATTTCCTACATTGCCACTGCATGTTCCCTGACCTGCCCATGGTGACCAACCCGCGGTGCTTTTCTCCACCCTAGAATGCCACTCACTGCCTATCCTAATTCAGACCCTCCGATTCACACCACCCCTTGATGTTTTTCTCACTCCTACTAGTGAATATAATGTAACACACACCCATACAATGCGCACCACCCCGCGATGATTTTCTCACTCCTACTAGTGAATGTAATGTAACACACACCCATAAAATGCGCACCACCCCGCGATGTTTTTCAGAAACCTATCCTACATTGCCACTGCATGTTCCCTGACCTCCCCATGCTGACCACCCCGCGGTGCTTTTCTCCATCCTACATTACCACTCACTGCCTATCCTAATTCAGACCCTCCAATTCACACCACCCCGTGATGTTTTTCTCACTCCTACTAGTGAATGTAATGTAACACACACCGATACAATGCGCACCACCCCGTGATGTTTTTCTCACTCCAATAGTGAATGTAATGTAACACACACCCATACAATGCGCACTACCCCGCGATGTTTTTTAGAAACCTATCCTACATTGCCACTGCATGTTCCCTGACCTGCCAATGCTGACCGCCCCGCGGTGCTTTTCTCCATCCTACATTGCCACTCACTGCCTATCCTAATTCAGATCCTCTGATTCACACCGCCCCGTGATGTTTTTCTTACTCTTACTAGTGAATGTAATGTAACACACACCCATACAATGCGCACTACCCCGTGATGTTTTTCTCACTCCTACTAGTGAATGTAATGTAACACACACCCATAAAATGCGCACCACCCCGCGATGTTTTTCTCACTCCTACTCGTGAATGTAATGTAACACACACCCATAAAATGCGCACCACCCCGCGATGTTTTTCTCACTCCTACTCGTGAATGTAATGTAACACACACCCATAAAATGCGCACCACCCCGTGATGTTTTTCTCACTCCTACTCGTGAATGTAATGTAACACACACCCATAAAATGCGCACCACCCCGTGATGTTTTTCTCACTCCTACTCGTGAATGTAATGTAACACACACCCATAAAATGCGCACCACCCCGCGATGTTTTTCAGAAACCTATCCTACATTGCCACTGCATGTTCCCTGACCTCCCAATGCTGACCACCCCGCGGTGCTTTTCTCCTTCCTACATTGCCACTCACTGCCTATCCTAATTCAGACCCTCCGATTCACACCAACCCGTGATGTTTTTCTCACTCCTACTAGTGAATGTAATGTAACACACACCCATTCAATGCGCACCACCCCGCGATGTTTTTCTCACTCCTACTAGTGAATGTAATGTTACACACCCGTACAATGCGCACCACCCCGCGATGATTTTCAGAAACATATCCTACATTGCCACTGCATGTTCTCTGACCTCCCCAGGCTGACTAACCCGCGGTGCTTTTCTCCATCCTACATTGCCACTCACTGCCTATCCTAATTCAGACCCTCCGATTCACAGCACCCCGTGATGTTTTTCTCACTCCTACTAGTGAATGTAATGTAACACACACCCATACAATGCACACCACCCCGCGATGTTTTTCAGAAACCTATCCTACATTGCCACTGCATGTTACCTGACCTCACCATGGTGACCACCCTGCGGTGCTTTTCTCCATCCTACATTGCCACTCACTGCCTATCCTAATACAGACCCTCCGATTCACATCACCCCGTGATGTTTTTCTCACTCCTACTAATGAATGTCATGTAACACACACCCATACAATGCGCATCACCCCGGGATGTTTTTCTCACTCCTACTAGTGAATGTCATGTAACACACACCCATACAATGCGCACCACCCCGTGATGTTTTTCTCACTCCTACTAGTGAATGTAATGTAACACACACCCATACAATGCGCACCACCCCGCGATGTTTTTCAGAAACCTATCCTACATTGCCACTGCATGTTCATTGACCTCCCCATGCTGACGACCCGGCGGTGCTTTTCTCCATCCTACATTGCCACTCACTGCCTATCCTAATACATACCCTCCGATTCACACCACCCCGTGAAGTTTTTCTCACTCCTACTAGTGAATGTAATGTAACACACACCCATACAATGCGCACCACCCCGCGATGATTTTCAGAAACCTATCCTACATTGCCACTGCATGTTCCTTGACATCCCCATGCTGACTACGCTGCGGGGCTTTTCTCCATCCTTCAATGCCAATCACTGCCTATCCTAATTCAGACCCTCCGATTCACACCACCCCGTGATGTTTTTCTCACTCCTACTATTGAATGGAATGTAACACACACCCATACAATGCGCGCCACCGCGGGATGTTTTTCTCACTCCTACTAGTGAATGTAATGTAACACACAACCATAAAATGCGCACCACCCCGCGATGTTTTTCAGAAACCTATCCTACATTGCCACTGCATGTTCCCTGACGTCCCCATGCTGACCACCCCGCGGTGCTTTTCTCCATCCTACATTACCACTCACTGCGTATCCTGATTCAGACCCTCCAATTCACAACACCCCGTGATGTTTTTCTCACTCCTACTGCTGAATGTAATGTAACACACACCCATACAATGCGCACCACCCCGTGATGTTTTTCTGACTCCTACTAGTGAATGCAATATAACACACACCCATACAATGCGCACCACCCCGCGATGTTTTTCTCACTCCTACTAGTGAATGTAATGTAACACACACCCATACAATGCGCACCACCCCGCGATGTTTTTTGTCACTCCTACTAGTGAATGTAATGTTACACACCCGTACAATGCGCACCACCCCGCGATGATTTTCAGAAACCTATCCTACATTGCCACTGCATGTTCCCTGACCTCCCCATACTTACTACCCCACGGTGCTTTTCTCCATCCTACATTGCCACTCACTGCCTATCCTAATTCAGACCCTCCGATTCACAGCACCCCGTGATGTTTTTCTCACTCCTACTAGTGAATGTAATGTAACACACACCCATACAATGCACACCACCCCGCGATGTTTTTCAGAAACCTATCCTACCTTGCCACAGCATGTTCCCTGACCTCCCCATGGTGACCACCCCGCGGTGCTTTTCTCCATCCTACAATGCCACTCACTGCCTATCCTAATTTAGACCCTCCGAATAACACCACCCCTTGATGTTTTTCTCACTCCTACTAGTGAATGTAATGTAACACACACCCATACAATGCGCACCACCCCGCGATGTTTTTCTCACTCCTACTAGTGAATGTAATGTAACACACACCCATAAAATGCGCACCAACACGCGATGTTTTTCAGAAACCTATCCTACATTGCCACTGCATGTTCCCTGACCTCCCCATGCTGACCACCCCGCGGTGCTTTCCTCCATCCTACATTACCACTCACTGCCTATCCTAATTCAGACCCTCCAATTCACACCACCCCGTGATGTTTTTCTCACTCTTACTAGTGAATGTAATGTAACACACACCCATACAATGCGCACCACCCCGTGATGTTTTTCTCACTCCTACTAGTGAATGTAATGTAACACACACCCATACAATGCGCACCACCCCGCGATGTTTTTCAGAAATCTATCCTACATTGCCACTGCATGTTCCCTGCCCTCCCCATGCTGACAACCCCGCGTTGCTTTTCTTCTTCCAACATTGCCACTCACTGCCTATCCTAATTCAGACCCTCCGATTCACACCAACCCGTGATGTTTTTCTCACTCCTACTAGAGAATGTAATGTAACACACACGCATACAATGCGCACCACCCCGCGATGTTTTTAAGAAACCTATCCTACATTGCCACTGCATGTTCTCTGACCTCCCAATGCTGACCGCCCCGCGGTGCTTTTCTCCATCCTACATTGCCACTCACTGCCTATCCTAATTCAGACCCTCCGATTCACACCACCCCGTGATGTTTTTCTCACTACTACTAGTGAATGTAATGTAACACACACCCATACAATGCGCACCACCCCGAGTAGTTTTTCTCACTCCTACTAGTGAATGTAATGTAACACACACCCATTCAATGCGCACCACCCCGCGATGTTTTTCTCATTCCTACTAGTGAATGTAATGTAACACACACCCATAAAATGCGCACCACCCCGCGATGTTTTTCAGAGACCTATCCTACATTGCCACTGCATGTTCCCTGACCTCCCCATGCTGATTACCCCGCGGTGCTTTTCTCCACCCTAGAATGCCACTCACTGCCTATCCTAATTCAGACCCTCCGATTCACACCACCCCTTGATGTTTTTCTCACTCCTACTAGTGAATGTAATGTAACACACACCCATACAATGCGCACCACCCCGCGATGTTTTTCTCTCTCCTACTAGTGAATGTAATGTAACACACACCCATAAAATGCGCACCACCCCGCGATGTTTTTCAGAGACCTATCCTACATTGCCACTGCATGTTCCCTGACCTCCCCATGCTGATTACCCCGCGGTGCTTTTCTCCACCCTAGAATGCCACTCACTGCCTATCCTAATTCAGACCCTCCGATTCACACCACCCCTTGATGTTTTTCTCACTCCTACTAGTGAATATAATGTAACACACACCCATACAATGCGCACCACCCCGCGATGATTTTCTCACTCCTACTAGTGAATGTAATGTAACACACACCCATAAAATGCGCACCACCCCGCGATGTTTTTCAGAAACCTATCCTACATTGCCACTGCATGTTCCCTGACCTCCCCATGCTGACCACCCCGCGGTGCTTTTCTCCATCCTACATTACCACTCACTGCCTATCCTAATTCAGACACTCCAATTCACACCACCCCGTGATGTTTTTCTCACTCCTACTAGTGAATGTAATGTAACACACACCGATACAATGCGCACCACCCCGTGATGTTTTTCACACTCCTACTGCTGAATGTAATGTAACTCACACCCATTGAATGCGCACCACCCCGCGATGTTTTTCTCACTCCTACGAGTGAATGTCATGTAACACACACCCATACAATGCGTACCACCCCGTGATGTTTTTCTCACTCCTACTAGTGAATGTAATGTAACACACACCCATACAATGCGCACCACCCCGCGATGTTTTTCAGAAACCTATCCTACATTGCCACTGCATGTTCATTGACCTCCCCATGCTGACGACCCCGCGGTGCTTTTCTCCATCCTACATTGCCACTCACTGCCTATGGTAATTCAGTCCCTCCGATTCACACCACCCCGTGATGTTTTTCTCTCTCCCACTAGTGAATGTAATGTAACACCCAACCATACAATGCGCACCACCCCGCGATGTTTTTCAAAAACCTATCCTACATTGCCACTGCATGTTCCCTGACGTCCCCAAGCTGACCACCCCACGGTGCTTTTCTCCATCCTACATTGCCACTCACTGCCTATCCTAATTGAGACACTCCGATTCACACCACCCCGTGATGTTTTTCTCACTCCTACTAGTGAATGTAATGTAACACACACCCATACAATGCGCACCACCCCGCGATGTTTTTCTCACTCCTACTAGTGAATATTATGTAACAAACACCCATACAATGCGCACCACCCCGCGATGTTTTTCAGAAACCAATCCTACATTGCCACTGCATGTTCCCTGACCTCCCCATGCTGACCACCCCGCGGTGCTTTTCTCCATCCTACATTGCCACTCACTGCCTATCCTAATACACACCCTCCGATTCACACCACCCCGTGAAGTTTTTCTCACTCCTACTAGTGAATGTAATGTAACACACACCCATACAATGCGCACCACCCCGCGATATTTTTCAGAAACCTATCCTACATTGCCACTGCATGTTCCTTGACATCCCGATGCTGACTACGCTGCGGGGCTTTTCTCCATCCTACAATGCCAATCACTGCCTATCCTAATTCAGACCCTCCGATTCACACCACCCCGTGATGTTTTTCTCACTCCTAGTATTGAATGGAATGTAACACACAGCCATACAATGCGCGCCACCGCGCGATGTTTTTCTCACTCCTACTAGTGAATGTAATGTAACACACACCCATAAAATGCGCACCACCCCGCGACGTTTTTCAGAAACCTATCCGACATTGCCACTGCATGTTCCCTGACGTCCCCATGCTGACCACCCCGTGGTGCTTTTCTCCATCCTACATTACCACTCACTGCGTATCCTGATTCAGACCCTCCAATTCACACCACCCCGTGATGTTTTTCTCACTCCTACTGCTGAATGTAATGTAACACACACCCATACAATGCGCACCACGCCGTGATGTTTTTCTGACTCCTACTAGTGAATGCAATATAACACATACCCATACAATGCGCACCACCCCGCGATGTTTTTTGTCACTCCTACTAGTGAATGTAATGTTACACACCCGTACAATGCGCACCACCCCGCGATGATTTTCAGAAACCTATCCTACATTGCCACTGCATGTTCCCTGACCTCCCCAGGCTGACTACCCCGCGGTGCTTTTCTCCATCCTACATTGCCACTCACTGCCTATCCTAATTCAGACCCTCCGATTCACAGCACCCCGTGATGTTTTTCTCACTCCTACTAGTGAATGTAATGTAACACACACCCATTCAATGCGCACCACCCCGCGATGTTTTTCTCACTCCTACTAGTGAATGTAATGTTACACACCCATACTATGCGCACCACCCCGCGATGATTTTCAGAAACATATCCTACATTGCCACTGCACGTTCCCTGACCTCCCCAGGCTGACTACCCCGCGGTGCTTTTCTCCATCCTACATTGCCACTCACTGCCTATCCTAATTCAGACCCTCCGATTCACAGCACCCCGTGATGTTTTTCTCACTCCTACTAGTGAATGTAATGTAACACACACCCATACAATGCACACCACCCCGTGATGTTTTTCAGAAACCTATCCTACATTGCCACTGCATGTTACCTGACCTCACCATGGTGACCACCCTGCGGTGCTTTTCTCCATCCTACATTGCCACTCACTGCCTATCCTAATACAGACCCTCCGATTCACACCACCCCGTGATGTTTTTCTCACTCCTACTAATGAATGTCATGTAACACACACCCATACAATGCGCACCACCCCGTGATGTTTTTCTCACTCCTACTAGTGAATGTCATGTAACACACACCCATACAATGCGCACCACCCCGTGATGTTTTTCTCACTCCTACTAGTGAATGTAATGTAACACACACCCATACAATGCGCACCACCCCGCGATGTTTTTCAGAAACCTATCCTACATTGCCACTGCATGTTCATTGACCTCCCCATGCTGACGACCCCGCGGTGCTTTTCTCCATCCTACATTGCCACTCACTGCGTATCCTAATGTAGACCCTCCAATTCACACCACCCCGTGATGTTTTTCTCACTCCTACTAGTGAATGTAATGTAACACACACCCATACAATGCGCACCACGCCGCGATGTTTTTCAGAAACCTATCCTACATTGCCACTGCATGTTCCCTGACCTCCCCATGCTGACCACCCCGCGGTGCTTTTCTCCATCCTACATTGCCACTCACTGCCTATCGTAATTCAGTCCCTCCGATTCACCACCCCGTGATGTATTTCTCTCTCCCACTAGTGAATGTAATGTAACACCCAACCATACAATGCGCACCACCCCGCGATGTTTTTCAAAAACCTATCCTACATTGCCACTGCATGTTCCCTGACCTCCCCAAGCTGACCACCCCACGGTGCTTTTCTCCATCCTACATTGCCACTCACTGCCTATCCTAATTGAGACACTCCGATTCACACCACCCCGTGATGTTTTTCTCACTCCTACTAGTGAATGTAATGTAACACACACCCATACAATGCGCACCACCCCGCGATGTTTTTCTCACTCCTACTAGTGAATATTATGTAACACACACCCATACAATGCGCACCACCCCGCGATATTTTTCAGAAACCTATCCTACATTGCCACTGCATGTTCCTTGACATCCCCATGCTGACTACGCTGCGGGGCTTTTCTCCATCCTACAATGCCAATCACTGCCTATCCTAATTCAGACCCTCCGATTCACACCACCCCGTGATGTTTTTCTCACTCCTAGTATTGAATGGAATGTAACACACAGCCATACAATGCGCGCCACCGCGCGATGTTTTTCTCACTCCTACTAGTGAATGTAATGTAACACACACCCATAAAATGCGCACCACCCCGCGATGTTTTTCAGAAACCTATCCGACATTGCCACTGCATGTTCCCTGACGTCCCCATGCTGACCACCCCGTGGTGCTTTTCTCCATCCTACATTACCACTCACTGCGTATCCTGATTCAGACCCTCCAATTCACACCACCCCGTGATGTTTTTCTCACTCCTATTGCTGAATGTAATGTAACACACACCCATACAATGCGCACCACGCCGTGATGTTTTTCTGACTCCTACTAGTGAATGCAATATAACACACACCCATACAATGCGCACCACCCCGCGATGTTTTTCTCACTCCTACTTGTGAATGTAATGTAACACACACCCATACAATGCGCACCACCCAGTGATGTTTTTCTCACTCCTACAAGTGAATCTAATGTAACACACACCCATACAATGCGCACCACCCCGTGATGTTTTTCTCACTCCTACTAGTGAATGTCATGTAACACACACCCATACAATGCGCACCACCCCGTGATGTTTTTCTCACTCCTACTAGTGAATGTAATGTAACACACACCCATACAATGCGCACCACCCCGTGATGATTTTCTCACTCCTACTAGAGAATGTAATGTAACACACACCCATACAATGCGCACCGCCCCGTGATGTTTTTCTCACTCCTACTAGTGAATCTAATGTAACACACACCCATACAATGCGCACCACCCCGTGATGTTTTTCTCACTCCTACTAGTGAATCTAATGTAACACACACCCATACAATGCGCACCACCCCGTGATGTTTTTCTCACTCCTACTAGTGAATCTAATGTAACACACACCCATACAATGCGCTCCGCCCCATGATGTTTTTCTCACTCCTACTAGTGAATGTAATGTAACACACACCCATACAATGCGCACCACCCCGCGATGTTTTTCAGAAACCAATCCTACATTGCCACTGCATGTTCCCTGACCTCCCCATGATGACCACCCCGTGGTGCTTTTCTCCATCCTACATTGCCACTCACTGCCTATCCTAATACATACCCTCCGATTCACACCACCCCGTGAAGTTTTTCTCACTCCTACTAGTGAATGTAATGTAACACACACACATACAATGCGCACCACCCCGCGATGTTTTTCAGAAACCTATCCTACATTGCCACTGCATGTTCCTTGACCTCCCCATGTTGACTACCCCGCGGTGCTTTTCTCCATCCTACAATGCCAATCACTGCCTATCCTAATTCAGACCCTCCGATTCACACCACCCCGTGATGTTTTTCTCACTCCTACTAGTGAATGTAATGTAACACACACCCATACAATGCGCACCACCGCGCGATGTTTTTCTCACTCCTACTAGTGAATGTAATGTAACACACACCCATAAAATGCGCACCACCCCGCGATGTTTTTCAGAAACCTATCCTACATTGCCACAGCATGTTCCCTGACCTCCCCATGCTGACCACCCCGCGCTGCTTTTCTCAATCCTACATTACCACTCACTGCGTATCCTAATTCAGACCCTCGAATTCACACCACCCCATGATGTTTTTCTCACTCCTACTGCTGAATGTAATGTAACACACACCCATACAATGCGCACCACCCCGTGATGTTTTTCTCACTCCTACTAGAGAATGCAATATAACACACACCCATACAATGCGAACCACCTCGCGATGTTTTCTCACTCCTACTAGTGAATGTAATGTAACACACACCCATACAATGCGCACCACCCCGCGATGTTTTTCAGAAAACTATCCTACATTGCCACTGCATGTTCCCTGACCTCCCCATGCTGACCACCCCGCGGTGCTTTTCTCCATCCTACATTGCCACTCACTGCCTATCGTAGTTCAAACCTTCCAATTCACACCACCCCGTGATGTTTTTCTTACTCTTACTAGTGAATGTAATGTAACACACACCCATACAATGCGCACCACCCCGTGATGCTTTTCTCACTCCTACTAGTGAATGTAATGTAACACACACCCATACAATGTGCACGACCCCGGGATGTTTTTCAGAAACCTATCCTACATTGCCACTGCATGTTCCCTGCCCTCCACATGCTGACAACCCCGCGTTGCTTTTCTCCATCCAACATTGCCACTCACTGCCTATCCTAATTCAGACCCTCCGATTCACACCACCCCGTGATGTTTTTCTCACTCCTACTAGAGAATGTAATGTAACACCCACGCATACAATGCGCACCACCCCGCGATATTTTTTAGAAACCTATCCTACATTGCCACTGCATGTTCCCTGACCTCCCAATGCTGACCGCCCCGCGGTGCTTTTCTCCATCCTACATTGCCACTCACTGCCTATCCTAATTCAGACCCTCCGATTCACACCACCCCGTGATGTTTTTCTCACTCCTACTAGTGAATGTAATGTAACACACACCCATACAATGCGCACCACCCCGAGTAGTTTTTCTCACTCCTACTAGTGAATGTAATGTAACACACACCCATTCAATGCGCACCACCCCGCGATGTTTTTCTCACTCCTACTAGTGAATGTAATGTTACACACCCATACAATGCGCACCACCCCGCGATGATTTTCAGAAACCTGTCCTACATTGCCACTGCATGTTCCCTGACCTCCCCATGCTGACTAACCCGCGGTGCTTTTCTCCATCCTACATTGCCACTCACTACCTATTCTAATTCAGACCCTCCGATTCACAGCACCCCGTGATATTTTTCTCACTCCTACTAGTGAATGTAATGTAACACACACCCATACGATGCACACCACCCCGCGATGTTTTTCAGAAACCTATCCTACATTGCCACTGCATGTTCCCTGACCTCCCCATGCTGACCACCCCGCGGTGCTTTTCTCCATCCTACAATGCCACTCAATTCCTATCCTAATTCAGACCCTCCGATTCACATCACCCCTTGATGTTTTTCTCACTCCTACTAGTGAATGTAATGTAACACACACCCATAAAATGTGCACCACCCCGGGATGTTTTTCAGAAACCTATCCTACATTGCCAGTGCATGTTCCCTGAACTCCCATGCTAACCACCCCGCGGTGCTTTTCTCCATCCTACATTACCACTCAATGCGTATCCTAATTCAGACCCTCCAATTCACACCACCCCGTGATGTTTTTCTCACTCCTACTGCTGAATGTAATGTAACACACACCGATACAATGCGCACCACCACGTGATGTTTTTCTCACTCCTACTAGTGAATGTAATGTAACACACACCCATACAATGCGCACCAACCCGCGATGTTTTTTAGAAACCTATCCTACATTGCCACTGCATGTTCCCTGACCTCCTAATGCTGACCGCCACGCGGTGCTTTTCTCCATCCTACATTGCCACTCACTGCCTATCCTAATTCAGACCCTCCGATTCACACCACCCCGTGATTTTTTTCTTACTCTTACTAGTGAATGTAATGTAACACACACCCATACAATGCGCACCACCCCGTGATGTTTTTCTCACTGCTACTAGTGAATGTAATGTAACACACACCCATACAATGCGCACCACCCAGCGATGTTTTTCAGAAACCTATCCTACATTGCCACTGCATGTTCCAGTCCGTCCCCATGCTGACAACCCCGCGTTGCTTTTCTCCATCCAACATTGCCACTCACTGCCTATCCTAATTCAGACCCTCCGATTCACACCAACCCGTGATGTTTTTCTCACTTCTACTAGAGAATGTAATGTAACGCACACGCATACAATGCGCACCACCCCGCGATGTTTTTTAGAAACCTATCCTACATTGCAAGTGCATGTTCCCTGACCTCCCAATGCTGACCGCCCCGCGGTGCTTTTCTCCATCCTACATTGCCACTCACTGCCTATCCTAATTCAGACCCTCCGATTCACACCACCCCGTGATGTCTTTCTCACTCCTACTAGTGAATGTAATGTAACACACACCCATACAATGCGCACCACCCCGCGATGTTTTTCTCACTCCTACTAGTGAATGTAATGTTACACACCCGTACAATGCGCACCACCCCGCGATGATTTTCAGAAACATATCCTACATTGCCACTGCATGTTCCCTGACCTCCCCATGCTGACTACCCCGCGGTGCTTTTCACCAACCTACATTGCCACTCACTGCCTATCCTAATTCAGAGCCTCCGATTCACAGCACTCCGTGATGTTTTTCTCACTCCTACTAATGAATGTAATGTAACACACATCCATACAATGCACACCACCCCGCGATGTTTTTCAGAAACCTATCCTACATTGCCACTGCATGTTCCCTGACCTCCCCATGTTGACCACCCCGTGGTGCTTTTCTCCATCCTACAATGCCACTCACTGCCTATCCTAATTCAGTCCCTCCGATTCACACCACCCCTTGATGTTTTTCTCACTCCTACTAGTGAATGTAATGTAACACACACCCTTACAATGCGCACCACCCCGCGATGTTTTTCTCAGTCCTACTAGTGAATGTAATGTAACACACACCCATAAAATGCGCACCACCCCGCGATGTTTTTCAGAAACCTATCCTACATTGCCACTGCATGTTCCCTGACCTCCCCATGCTGACCACCCCGCGGTGCTTTATCCATCCTACATTGCCACTCACTGCCTATCCTAATTCAGACCCTCCGATTCACACCACCCCGTGATGTTTTTCTCACTCCTACTAGTGAATGTCATGTAACACACACCCATACAATGCGCACCACGCCGCGATGTTTTTCAGAAACCTATCCTACATTGCCACTGCATGTTCCCTGACCTCCCCATGCTGACCACCCCGCGGTGCTTTTCTCCATCCTACATTGCCACTCACTGCCTATCGTAATTCAGTCCCTCCGATTCACCACCCCGTGATGTATTTCTCTCTCCCACTAGTGAATGTAATGTAACACCCAACCATACAATGCGCACCACCCCGCGATGTTTTTCAAAAACCTATCCTACATTGCCACTGCATGTTCCCTGACCTCCCCAAGCTGACCACCCCACGGTGCTTTTCTCCATCCTACATTGCCACTCACTGCCTATCCTAATTGAGACACTCCGATTCACACCACCCCGTGATGTTTTTCTCACTCCTACTAGTGAATGTAATGTAACACACACCCATACAATGCGCACCACCCCGCGATGTTTTTCTCACTCCTACTAGTGAATATTATGTAACACACACCCATACAATGCGCACCACCCCGCGATATTTTTCAGAAACCTATCCTACATTGCCACTGCATGTTCCTTGACATCCCCATGCTGACTACGCTGCGGGGCTTTTCTCCATCCTACAATGCCAATCACTGCCTATCCTAATTCAGACCCTCCGATTCACACCACCCCGTGATGTTTTTCTCACTCCTAGTATTGAATGGAATGTAACACACAGCCATACAATGCGCGCCACCGCGCGATGTTTTTCTCACTCCTACTAGTGAATGTAATGTAACACACACCCATAAAATGCGCACCACCCCGCGATGTTTTTCAGAAACCTATCCGACATTGCCACTGCATGTTCCCTGACGTCCCCATGCTGACCACCCCGTGGTGCTTTTCTCCATCCTACATTACCACTCACTGCGTATCCTGATTCAGACCCTCCAATTCACACCACCCCGTGATGTTTTTCTCACTCCTATTGCTGAATGTAATGTAACACACACCCATACAATGCGCACCACGCCGTGATGTTTTTCTGACTCCTACTAGTGAATGCAATATAACACACACCCATACAATGCGCACCACCCCGCGATGTTTTTCTCACTCCTACTTGTGAATGTAATGTAACACACACCCATACAATGCGCACCACCCAGTGATGTTTTTCTCACTCCTACAAGTGAATCTAATGTAACACACACCCATACAATGCGCACCACCCCGTGATGTTTTTCTCACTCCTACTAGTGAATGTCATGTAACACACACCCATACAATGCGCACCACCCCGTGATGTTTTTCTCACTCCTACTAGTGAATGTAATGTAACACACACCCATACAATGCGCACCACCCCGTGATGATTTTCTCACTCCTACTAGAGAATGTAATGTAACACACACCCATACAATGCGCACCGCCCCGTGATGTTTTTCTCACTCCTACTAGTGAATCTAATGTAACACACACCCATACAATGCGCACCACCCCGTGATGTTTTTCTCACTCCTACTAGTGAATCTAATGTAACACACACCCATACAATGCGCACCACCCCGTGATGTTTTTCTCACTCCTACTAGTGAATCTAATGTAACACACACCCATACAATGCGCTCCGCCCCATGATGTTTTTCTCACTCCTACTAGTGAATGTAATGTAACACACACCCATACAATGCGCACCACCCCGCGATGTTTTTCAGAAACCAATCCTACATTGCCACTGCATGTTCCCTGACCTCCCCATGATGACCACCCCGTGGTGCTTTTCTCCATCCTACATTGCCACTCACTGCCTATCCTAATACATACCCTCCGATTCACACCACCCCGTGAAGTTTTTCTCACTCCTACTAGTGAATGTAATGTAACACACACACATACAATGCGCACCACCCCGCGATGTTTTTCAGAAACCTATCCTACATTGCCACTGCATGTTCCTTGACCTCCCCATGTTGACTACCCCGCGGTGCTTTTCTCCATCCTACAATGCCAATCACTGCCTATCCTAATTCAGACCCTCCGATTCACACCACCCCGTGATGTTTTTCTCACTCCTACTAGTGAATGTAATGTAACACACACCCATACAATGCGCACCACCGCGCGATGTTTTTCTCACTCCTACTAGTGAATGTAATGTAACACACACCCATAAAATGCGCACCACCCCGCGATGTTTTTCAGAAACCTATCCTACATTGCCACAGCATGTTCCCTGACCTCCCCATGCTGACCACCCCGCGCTGCTTTTCTCAATCCTACATTACCACTCACTGCGTATCCTAATTCAGACCCTCGAATTCACACCACCCCATGATGTTTTTCTCACTCCTACTGCTGAATGTAATGTAACACACACCCATACAATGCGCACCACCCCGTGATGTTTTTCTCACTCCTACTAGAGAATGCAATATAACACACACCCATACAATGCGAACCACCTCGCGATGTTTTCTCACTCCTACTAGTGAATGTAATGTAACACACACCCATACAATGCGCACCACCCCGCGATGTTTTTCAGAAAACTATCCTACATTGCCACTGCATGTTCCCTGACCTCCCCATGCTGACCACCCCGCGGTGCTTTTCTCCATCCTACATTGCCACTCACTGCCTATCGTAGTTCAAACCTTCCAATTCACACCACCCCGTGATGTTTTTCTTACTCTTACTAGTGAATGTAATGTAACACACACCCATACAATGCGCACCACCCCGTGATGCTTTTCTCACTCCTACTAGTGAATGTAATGTAACACACACCCATACAATGTGCACGACCCCGGGATGTTTTTCAGAAACCTATCCTACATTGCCACTGCATGTTCCCTGCCCTCCACATGCTGACAACCCCGCGTTGCTTTTCTCCATCCAACATTGCCACTCACTGCCTATCCTAATTCAGACCCTCCGATTCACACCACCCCGTGATGTTTTTCTCACTCCTACTAGAGAATGTAATGTAACACCCACGCATACAATGCGCACCACCCCGCGATGTTTTTTAGAAACCTATCCTACATTGCCACTGCATGTTCCCTGACCTCCCAATGCTGACCGCCCCGCGGTGCTTTTCTCCATCCTACATTGCCACTCACTGCCTATCCTAATTCAGACCCTCCGATTCACACCACCCCGTGATGTTTTTCTCACTCCTACTAGTGAATGTAATGTAACACACACCCATACAATGCGCACCACCCCGAGTAGTTTTTCTCACTCCTACTAGTGAATGTAATGTAACACACACCCATTCAATGCGCACCACCCCGCGATGTTTTTCTCACTCCTACTAGTGAATGTAATGTTACACACCCATACAATGCGCACCACCCCGCGATGATTTTCAGAAACCTGTCCTACATTGCCACTGCATGTTCCCTGACCTCCCCATGCTGACTAACCCGCGGTGCTTTTCTCCATCCTACATTGCCACTCACTACCTATTCTAATTCAGACCCTCCGATTCACAGCACCCCGTGATATTTTTCTCACTCCTACTAGTGAATGTAATGTAACACACACCCATACGATGCACACCACCCCGCGATGTTTTTCAGAAACCTATCCTACATTGCCACTGCATGTTCCCTGACCTCCCCATGCTGACCACCCCGCGGTGCTTTTCTCCATCCTACAATGCCACTCAATTCCTATCCTAATTCAGACCCTCCGATTCACATCACCCCTTGATGTTTTTCTCACTCCTACTAGTGAATGTAATGTAACACACACCCATAAAATGTGCACCACCCCGGGATGTTTTTCAGAAACCTATCCTACATTGCCAGTGCATGTTCCCTGAACTCCCATGCTAACCACCCCGCGGTGCTTTTCTCCATCCTACATTACCACTCAATGCGTATCCTAATTCAGACCCTCCAATTCACACCACCCCGTGATGTTTTTCTCACTCCTACTGCTGAATGTAATGTAACACACACCGATACAATGCGCACCACCACGTGATGTTTTTCTCACTCCTACTAGTGAATGTAATGTAACACACACCCATACAATGCGCACCAACCCGCGATGTTTTTTAGAAACCTATCCTACATTGCCACTGCATGTTCCCTGACCTCCTAATGCTGACCGCCACGCGGTGCTTTTCTCCATCCTACATTGCCACTCACTGCCTATCCTAATTCAGACCCTCCGATTCACACCACCCCGTGATTTTTTTCTTACTCTTACTAGTGAATGTAATGTAACACACACCCATACAATGCGCACCACCCCGTGATGTTTTTCTCACTGCTACTAGTGAATGTAATGTAACACACACCCATACAATGCGCACCACCCAGCGATGTTTTTCAGAAACCTATCCTACATTGCCACTGCATGTTCCAGTCCGTCCCCATGCTGACAACCCCGCGTTGCTTTTCTCCATCCAACATTGCCACTCACTGCCTATCCTAATTCAGACCCTCCGATTCACACCAACCCGTGATGTTTTTCTCACTTCTACTAGAGAATGTAATGTAACGCACACGCATACAATGCGCACCACCCCGCGATGTTTTTTAGAAACCTATCCTACATTGCAAGTGCATGTTCCCTGACCTCCCAATGCTGACCGCCCCGCGGTGCTTTTCTCCATCCTACATTGCCACTCACTGCCTATCCTAATTCAGACCCTCCGATTCACACCACCCCGTGATGTCTTTCTCACTCCTACTAGTGAATGTAATGTAACACACACCCATACAATGCGCACCACCCCGCGATGTTTTTCTCACTCCTACTAGTGAATGTAATGTTACACACCCGTACAATGCGCACCACCCCGCGATGATTTTCAGAAACATATCCTACATTGCCACTGCATGTTCCCTGACCTCCCCATGCTGACTACCCCGCGGTGCTTTTCACCAACCTACATTGCCACTCACTGCCTATCCTAATTCAGAGCCTCCGATTCACAGCACTCCGTGATGTTTTTCTCACTCCTACTAATGAATGTAATGTAACACACATCCATACAATGCACACCACCCCGCGATGTTTTTCAGAAACCTATCCTACATTGCCACTGCATGTTCCCTGACCTCCCCATGTTGACCACCCCGTGGTGCTTTTCTCCATCCTACAATGCCACTCACTGCCTATCCTAATTCAGTCCCTCCGATTCACACCACCCCTTGATGTTTTTCTCACTCCTACTAGTGAATGTAATGTAACACACACCCTTACAATGCGCACCACCCCGCGATGTTTTTCTCAGTCCTACTAGTGAATGTAATGTAACACACACCCATAAAATGCGCACCACCCCGCGATGTTTTTCAGAAACCTATCCTACATTGCCACTGCATGTTCCCTGACCTCCCCATGCTGACCACCCCGCGGTGCTTTATCCATCCTACATTGCCACTCACTGCCTATCCTAATTCAGACCCTCCGATTCACACCACCCCGTGATGTTTTTCTCACTCCTACTAGTGAATGTCATGTAACACACACCCATACAATGCGCACCACGCCGCGATGTTTTTCAGAAACCTATCCTACATTGCCACTGCATGTTCCCTGACCTCCACATGCTGACCACCCCGCGATGCTTTTCTCCATCCTACATTACCACTCACTGCGTATCCTAATTCAGACCCTCCAATTCACACCACCCCATGATGTTTTTTTCACTCCTACTGCTGAATGTAATGTAACACACCCATACAATGCGCACCACCCCGTGATGTTTTTCTCACGCCTACTAGAGAATGCAATATAACACACACTCATACAATGCGAACCACCCCGCGATGTTTTTCTCACTCCTACTAGTGAATGTAATGTAACACACACCCATACAATGCGCACCACCCCGCGATGTTTTTCAGAAACCTATCCTACATTGCCACTGCATGTTCCCTGACCTCCCCATGCTGACCACCCTGCGGTGCTTTTCTCCATCCTACATTGCCACTCACTGCCTATCCTAGTTCAAACCTTCCAATTCACACCACCCCGTGATGTTTTTCTTACTCTTACTAGTGAATGTAATGTAACACACACCCATACAATGCGCACCACCCCGTGATGCTTTTCTCACTCCTACTAGAGAATGTAATGTAACACACACCCATACAATGCGCACGACCCCGCGATGTTTTTCAGAAACCTATCCAACATTGCCACTGCATGTTCCCTGCCCTCCCCATGCTGACAACCCCGCATTGCTTTTCTCCATCCAACATTGCCACTCACTGCCTATCCTAATTCAGACCCTCCGATTCACACCACCCCGTGATGTTTTTCTCACTCCTACTAGAGAATGTAATGTAACAAACACGCATACAATGCGCACCACCCCGCGATGTTTTTTAGAAACCTATCCTACATTGCCACTGCATGTTCCCTGACCTCCCCATGCTGACCACCCCGCGGTGCTTTTCTCCATCCTACATTGCCACTCACTGCCTATCGTAATTCAGTCCCTCCGATTCACACCACCCCGTGATGTTTTTGTCACTCCCACTAGTGAATGTAATGTAACACACAACCATACAATGCGCACCACCACGCGATGTTTTTCAAAAACCTATCCTACATTGCCACTGCATGTTCCCTGACCTCCCGAAGCTGACCACCCCACGGTGCTTTTCTCCATCCTACATTGCCACTCACTGCCTATCCTAATTGAGACACTCCGATTCACACCACCCCGTGATGTTTTTCTCACTCCTACTAGTGAATGTAATGTAACACACACCCATACAATGCGCACCACCCCGCGATGTTTTTCAGAAACCAATCCTACATTGCCACTGCATGTTCCCTGACCTCCCCATGATGACCACCCCGCGGTGCTTTTCTCCATCCTACATTGCCACTCACTGCCTATCCTAATACATACCCTCCGATTCACACCAACCCGTGAAGTTTTTCTCACTCCTACTAGTGAATGTAATGTAACACACACCCATACAATGCGCACCACCCCGCGATGTTTTTCAGAAACCTGTCCTACATTGCCACTGCATGTTCCTTGACCTCCCCATGCTGACTACCCCGCGGTGCTTTTCTCCATCCTACAATGCCAATCACTGCCTATCCTAATTCAGACCCTCCGATTCACACCACCCCGTGATGTTTTTCTCACTCCTACTAGTGAATGTAATGAAACACACACACATACAATGCGCGCCACCGCGCGATGTTTTTCTCACTCCTACTAGTGAATGTAATGTAACACACACCCATAAAATGTGCACCACCCCGCGATGTTTTTCAGAAACCTATCCTACATTGCCACTGCATGTTCCCTGACCTCCCCATGCTGACCACCCCGCGCTGCTTTTCTCCATCCTACATTATCACTCACTGCGTATCCTAGTTCAAACCTTCCATTTCACACCACCCCGTGATGTTTTTCTTGCTCTTACTAGTGAATGTAATGTAACACACACCCATACAATGCGCACCACCCCGTGATGCTTTTCTCACTCCTACTAGTGAATGTAATGTAACACACACCCATACAATGCGCACGATCCCGCGATGTTTTTCAGAAACCTATCCTACATTACCACTGCATGTTCCCTGCCCTCCACATGCTGACAACCCCGCGTTGCTTTTCTCCATCCAACATTGCCACTCACTGCCTATCCTAATTCAGACCCTCCGATTCACACCACCCCGTGATGTTTTTCTCACTCCTACTAGAGAATGTAATTTAACACACACGCATACAATGCGCACCACCCCGCGATGTTTTTTAGAAACCTATCCTACATTGCCACTGCATGTTCCCTGACCTCCCAATGCTGACCGCCCCGCGGTGCTTTTCTCCATCCTACATTGCCACTCACTGCCTATCCTAATTCAGACCCTCCGATTCACACCACACCGTGATGTTTTTCTCACTCCTACTAGTGAATGTAATGTAACACACACCCATACAATGCGCACCACCCCGAGTAGTTTTTCTCACTCCTACTAGTGAATGTAATGTAACACACACCCATTCAATGCATACCACCCCGCGATGTTTTTCTCACTCCTACTAGTGAATGTAATGTTACACACCCGTACAATGCGCACCACCCCGCAATGATTTTCAGAAACCTATCCTACATTGCCACAGCATGTTCCCTGACCTCTCCATGCTGACTAACCCGCGGTGCTTTTCTCCATCCTACATTGCCACTCACTACGTATCCTAATTCAGACCCTCCGATTCACATCACCCCTTGATGTTTTTCTCACTCCTACTAGTGAATGTAATGTAACACACACCCATACAATGCGCACCACCCCGCGATGTTTTTCTCACTCCTACTAGTGAATGTAATGTTACACACCCGTACAATGCGCACCACCCCGCAATGATTTTCAGAAACCTATCCTACATTGCCACAGCATGTTCCCTGACCTCTCCATGCTGACTAACCCGCGGTGCTTTTCTCCATCCTACATTGCCACTCACTACGTATCCTAATTCAGACCCTCCGATTCACATCACCCCTTGATGTTTTTCTCACTCCTACTAGTGAATGTAATGTAACACACACCCATAAAATGCGCACCACCCCGCGATGTTTTTCAGAAACCAATCCTACATTGCCACTGTATGTCCCCTGACCTCCCCATGCTGACCACCTGGCGGTGCTTTTCTCCATCCTACATTACCACTCACTGCCTATCCTAATTCAGACCCTCCAATTCACACCACCCCGTGATGTTTTTCTCATTCCTACTAGTGAATGTAAGGTAACACACACCGATACAATGCGCACCACCCCGTGATGTTTTTCTCACTCCTACTAGTGAATGTAATGTAACACACACACATACAATGCGCACCACCCCGCGATATTTTTCTCACTCCTACTAGTGAATGTAATGTAACACACCCATAGAATGCGCACCACCCCGCGATGATTTTCAGAAACCTATTCTACATTGCCACTGTATGTCCCCTGACCTCCCCATGCTGACGACCCCGCGGTGCTTTTCTCCATCCTACAATGCCACTCACTGCCTATCCTAATTCAGTCCCTCTGATTCACACCACCCCGTGATGTTTTTCTCACTCCTAATAGTGAATGTAATGTAACACCTACCCATACAAGGCACGCCACCGCGAGATGTTTTTCTCACTCCTACTGCAGAACGTAATGTAACACACACCCATACAATGCGCACCACCCGGTGATGTTTTTATCACTCCTACTGCAGAACGTAATGTAACACACACCCATACAATGCGCACCACCCCGTGATGTTTTTCTCACTCCTACTAGTGAATGCAATATAACACACACCCATACAATGCGCACCACCCCGCGATGTTTTTCTCACTCATACTGGTGAATGTAATGTAACACACACCCATACTATGCGCACCACCCCGCGATGTTTTTCAGAAACCTATCCTACATTGCCACTGCATGTTCCCTGACCTCCCCATGCTGACCACCCCGCGGTGCTTTTCTCCATCCTACACTGCCACTCACTGCCTACCCTAATTCAGACCCTCCGATTCATAGCACTCCATGATGTATTTCTCACTCCTACTACTCAATGTAATGTAACACACACCCATACAATGCGCGCCACCGCGCGATGTTTTTCTCACTCCTACTAGTGAATGTAATGTAACACACACCCATACAATGCGCACCACCCCGAGTAGTTTTTCTCACTCCTTCTAGTGAATGTAATGTAACACACACCCATTCAATGCGCACCACCCCGCGATGTTTTTCTCACTCCTACTAGTGAATGTAATGTTACACACCCGTACAATGCGCACCACCGCGATGATTTTCAGAAACCTATCCTACATTGCCACTGCATGTTCCCTGATCTCCCCATGCTGACCACCCCGCGGTGCTTTTCTCCATCCTACATTGCCCCTCACTGCCTACCCTAATTCAGACCTTCCGATTCACAGCACCCCGTTATGTTTTTCTCACTCCTACTAGTGAATGTAATGTAACACACACCCATACAATGCACACCACCCCGCGATGTTTTTCAGAAACCTATCCTACATTGCCACTGCATGTTCCCTGACCTCTCCATGGTGACCACCCCGCGGTGCTTTTCTCCATCCGACAATGCCACTCACTGCCTATCCTAATTCAGACCCTCCAATTCACACCACCCCTTGATGTTTTTCTCACTCTTAATAGTGAATGTAATGTAACACACACCCATAAAATGCGCACCACCCCGCGATGTTTTTCAGAAACCTATCCTACATTGCCACTTCATGTTCCCTGACCTCCCCATGCTGACCACCCCGCGGTGCTTTTCTCCATCCTACATTACCACTCACTGCCTATCCTAATTCAGACCCTCCAATTCACACCACCCCGTGATGTTTTTCTCACTCCTACTAGTGAATGTAATGTAACACACACCGATACAATGCGCACCACCCCGTGATGTTTTTCTCACTCCTACTAGTGAATGTAATGTAACACACACCCATACAATGCGCACCACCCCGCGATGTTTTTCTCACTCCTACTAGTGAATGTAATGTAACACACACCCATACAATGCGCACCACCCCGCGATGATTTTCAGAAACCTATCCTACATTGACACTGCATGTTCCCTGACCTCCACATGCTGACCACCCCGCGGTGCTTTTCTCCATCCTACATTGCCACTCACTGCCTATCCTAATTCAGACCCTCCCATTCACACCACCCCGTGATGTTTTTCTCACTCCTAATAGTGGATGTAATGTAACACACACCCATACAATGCGCACCACCCCGTAATGTTTTTCTCACTCCTACTAGTGAATGTAATGTAACCCACACCCATACAATGCGCACCATGCCGCGATGATTTTCCGAAACCTATCCTACATTGCCACTGCATGTTCCCTAACCTCCCAATGCTGCCCACCCCGCGGTGCTTTTCTCCATCCTACATTGCCACTCACTGCCTATCCTAATTCAGACCCTCCGATTCACAGCACCCCGTGATGTTTTTCTCACTCCCACTAGTGAATGTAATGTAAAACACACACCCATACAATGCACACCACCCCGCGATGTTTTTCAGAAACCTATCCTACATTGCCACTGCATGTTCCCTGACCTCCAAATGGTGACCACCCCGCGGTGCTTTTCTCCATCCTACAATGCCACTCACTGCCTATCCTAATTCAGACCCTCCGATTCACACCACCCCTTGATGTTTTTCTCACTCCTACTAGTGAATGTAATGTAACACACACCCATACAATGCACACCACCCCGCGATGGTTTTCTCACTCCTACTAGTGAATGTAATGTAACACACACCCATAAAATGCGCACCACCCCGCGATGTTTTTCAGAAACCTATCCTACATTGCCACTGCATGTTCCCTGACCTCCCCATGCTGACCACCCCGCGGTGCTTTTCTCCATCCTACATTGCCACTCACTGCCTACCCTAATTCAGACCCTCCGATTCATAGCACTCCATGATGTATTTCTCACTCCTACTAGTCAATGTAATGTAACACACACCCATACAATGCACACCACCCCGCGATGTTTTTCAGAAACGTATCCTACATTGCCACTGCCTGTTCCCTGACATCCCCATGGTGACTACCCCGCGGTGCTTTTCTCCATCCTACAATGCCACTCACTGCCTATCCTAATTCAGACCCTCCGATTCACACCACCCCTTGATGTTTTTCTCACTCCTACTAGTGAATGTAATGTAACACACACCCATACAATGCGCACCACCCCGCGATGTTTTTCTCACACCTACTAGTGAATGTAATGTAACACACACCCATAAAATGCGCACCCTCCCGCGATGCTTTTCAGAAACCTATCCTACATTGCCACTGCATGTTCCCTGACCTCCCCATGCTGACCACCCGGCGGTGCTTTTCTCCATCCTACATTACCACTCACTGCATATCCTAATTCAGACCCTCCAATTCACACCACCCCGTGATGTTTTTCTCACTCCTACTAGTGAATGTAATGTAACACACACCGATACAATGCGCACCACCCCGTGATGTTTTTCTCACTCCTACTAGTAAATGTAATGTAAAACACATCCATACAATGCGCACCACCCCGCGATGTTTTTCTCACTCTTACTAGTGAATGTAATGTAACACACACCCATACAATGCGCACCACGCGATGATTTTCAGAAACCTATCCTACATTTACACTGCATGTTCCCTGACCTCCACATGCTGAACACCCCGCGGTGCTTTTCTCCATCCTACATTGCCACTCACTGCCTATCCTAATTCAGACCCTCCGATTCACACCACCCCGTGATGTTTTTCTCACTCCTAATTGTGAATATAATGTAACACACACCCATACAATGCGCACCACCCGTGATGTTTTTCTCACTCCTACTAGTGAATGTAATGTAACACACACCCATACAATGCGCACCATGCCGCGATGTTTTTCATAAACCTATCCTACATTGCCACTGCATGTTCATTGACCTCCCCATGCTGACGACCCCGCGGTGCTCTTCTCCATCCTACATTGCCACTCACTGCCTATCCTAATTCAGACCCTCCGATTCACACCACCCCGTGATGTTTTTCTCACTCCTACTAGTGAATGTAATGAAACACACACACATACAATGCGCGCCACCGCGCGATGTTTTTCTCACTCCTACTAGTGAATGTAATGTAACACACACCCATAAAATGTGCACCACCCCGCGATGTTTTTCAGAAACCTATCCTACATTGCCACTGCATGTTCCCTGACCTCCCCATGCTGACCACCCCGCGCTGCTTTTCTCCATCCTACATTATCACTCACTGCGTATCCTAGTTCAAACCTTCCATTTCACACCACCCCGTGATGTTTTTCTTGCTCTTACTAGTGAATGTAATGTAACACACACCCATACAATGCGCACCACCCCGTGATGCTTTTCTCACTCCTACTAGTGAATGTAATGTAACACACACCCATACAATGCGCACGATCCCGCGATGTTTTTCAGAAACCTATCCTACATTACCACTGCATGTTCCCTGCCCTCCACATGCTGACAACCCCGCGTTGCTTTTCTCCATCCAACATTGCCACTCACTGCCTATCCTAATTCAGACCCTCCGATTCACACCACCCCGTGATGTTTTTCTCACTCCTACTAGAGAATGTAATTTAACACACACGCATACAATGCGCACCACCCCGCGATGTTTTTTAGAAACCTATCCTACATTGCCACTGCATGTTCCCTGACCTCCCAATGCTGACCGCCCCGCGGTGCTTTTCTCCATCCTACATTGCCACTCACTGCCTATCCTAATTCAGACCCTCCGATTCACACCACACCGTGATGTTTTTCTCACTCCTACTAGTGAATGTAATGTAACACACACCCATACAATGCGCACCACCCCGAGTAGTTTTTCTCACTCCTACTAGTGAATGTAATGTAACACACACCCATTCAATGCATACCACCCCGCGATGTTTTTCTCACTCCTACTAGTGAATGTAATGTTACACACCCGTACAATGCGCACCACCCCGCAATGATTTTCAGAAACCTATCCTACATTGCCACAGCATGTTCCCTGACCTCTCCATGCTGACTAACCCGCGGTGCTTTTCTCCATCCTACATTGCCACTCACTACGTATCCTAATTCAGACCCTCCGATTCACATCACCCCTTGATGTTTTTCTCACTCCTACTAGTGAATGTAATGTAACACACACCCATACAATGCGCACCACCCCGCGATGTTTTTCTCACTCCTACTAGTGAATGTAATGTTACACACCCGTACAATGCGCACCACCCCGCAATGATTTTCAGAAACCTATCCTACATTGCCACAGCATGTTCCCTGACCTCTCCATGCTGACTAACCCGCGGTGCTTTTCTCCATCCTACATTGCCACTCACTACGTATCCTAATTCAGACCCTCCGATTCACATCACCCCTTGATGTTTTTCTCACTCCTACTAGTGAATGTAATGTAACACACACCCATAAAATGCGCACCACCCCGCGATGTTTTTCAGAAACCAATCCTACATTGCCACTGTATGTCCCCTGACCTCCCCATGCTGACCACCTGGCGGTGCTTTTCTCCATCCTACATTACCACTCACTGCCTATCCTAATTCAGACCCTCCAATTCACACCACCCCGTGATGTTTTTCTCATTCCTACTAGTGAATGTAAGGTAACACACACCGATACAATGCGCACCACCCCGTGATGTTTTTCTCACTCCTACTAGTGAATGTAATGTAACACACACACATACAATGCGCACCACCCCGCGATATTTTTCTCACTCCTACTAGTGAATGTAATGTAACACACCCATAGAATGCGCACCACCCCGCGATGATTTTCAGAAACCTATTCTACATTGCCACTGTATGTCCCCTGACCTCCCCATGCTGACGATCCCGCGGTGCTTTTCTCCATCCTACAATGCCACTCACTGCCTATCCTAATTCAGTCCCTCTGATTCACACCACCCCGTGATGTTTTTCTCACTCCTAATAGTGAATGTAATGTAACACCTACCCATACAAGGCACGCCACCGCGAGATGTTTTTCTCACTCCTACTGCAGAACGTAATGTAACACACACCCATACAATGCGCACCACCCGGTGATGTTTTTATCACTCCTACTGCAGAACGTAATGTAACACACACCCATACAATGCGCATCACCCCGTGATGTTTTTCTCACTCCTACTAGTGAATGCAATATAACACACACCCATACAATGCGCACCACCCCGCGATGTTTTTCTCACTCATACTGGTGAATGTAATGTAACACACACCCATACTATGCGCACCACCCCGCGATGTTTTTCAGAAACCTATCCTACATTGCCACTGCATGTTCCCTGACCTCCCCATGCTGACCACCCCGCAGTGCTTTTCTCCATCCTACACTGCCACTCACTGCCTACACTAATTCAGACCCTCCGATTCATAGCACTCCATGATGTATTTCTCACTCCTACTAGTCAATGTAATGTAACACACACCCATACAATGCGCGCCACCGCGCGATGTTTTTCTCACTCCTACTAGTGAATGTAATGTAACACACACCCATACAATGCGCACCACCCCGAGTAGTTTTTCTCACTCCTTCTAGTGAATGTAATGTAACACACACCCATTCAATGCGCACCACCCCGCGATGTTTTTCTCACTCCTACTAGTAAATGTAATGTTACACACCCGTACAATGCGCACCACCGCGATGATTTTCAGAAACCTATCCTACATTGCCACTGCATGTTCCCTGATCTCCCCATGCTGACCACCCCGCGGTGCTTTTCTCCATCCTACATTGCCCCTCACTGCCTACCCTAATTCAGACCTTCCGATTCACAGCACCCCGTTATGTTTTTCTCACTCCTACTAGTGAATGTAATGTAACACACACCCATACAATGCACACCACCCCGCGATGTTTTTCAGAAACCTATCCTACATTGCCACTGCATGTTCCCTGACCTCTCCATGGTGACCACCCCGCGGTGCTTTTCTCCATCCTACAATGCCACTCACTGCCTATCCTAATTCAGACCCTCCAATTCACACCACCCCTTGATGTTTTTCTCACTCTTAATAGTGAATGTAATGTAACACACACCCATAAAATGCGCACCACCCCGCGATGTTTTTCAGAAACCTATCCTACATTGCCACTTCATGTTCCCTGACCTCCCCATGCTGACCACCCCGCGGTGCTTTTCTCCATCCTACATTACCACTCACTGCCTATCCTAATTCAGACCCTCCAATTCACACCACCCCGTGATGTTTTTCTCACTCCTACTAGTGAATGTAATGTAACACACACCGATACAATGCGCACCACCCCGTGATGTTTTTCTCACTCCTACTAGTGAATGTAATGTAACACACACCCATACAATGCGCACCACCCCGCGATGTTTTTCTCACTCCTACTAGTGAATGTAATGTAACACACACCCATACAATGCGCACCACCCCGCGATGATTTTCAGAAACCTATCCTACATTGACACTGCATGTTCCCTGACCTCCACATGCTGACCACCCCGCGGTGCTTTTCTCCATCCTACATTGCCACTCACTGCCTATCCTAATTCAGACCCTCCCATTCACACCACCCCGTGATGTTTTTCTCACTCCTAATAGTGGATGTAATGTAACACACACCCATACAATGCGCACCACCCCGTAATGTTTTTCTCACTCCTACTAGTGAATGTAATGTAACCCACACCCATACAATGCGCACCATGCCGCGATGATTTTCCGAAACCTATCCTACATTGCCACTGCATGTTCCCTAACCTCCCAATGCTGCCCACCCCGCGGTGCTTTTCTCCATCCTACATTGCCACTCACTGCCTATCCTAATTCAGACCCTCCGATTCACAGCACCCCGTGATGTTTTTCTCACTCCCACTAGTGAATGTAATGTAAAACACACACCCATACAATGCACACCACCCCGCGATGTTTTTCAGAAACCTATCCTACATTGCCACTGCATGTTCCCTGACCTCCAAATGGTGACCACCCCGCGGTGCTTTTCTCCATCCTACAATGCCACTCACTGCCTATCCTAATTCAGACCCTCCGATTCACACCACCCCTTGATGTTTTTCTCACTCCTACTAGTGAATGTAATGTAACACACACCCATACAATGCACACCACCCCGCGATGGTTTTCTCACTCCTACTAGTGAATGTAATGTAACACACACCCATAAAATGCGCACCACCCCGCGATGTTTTTCAGAAACCTATCCTACATTGCCACTGCATGTTCCCTGACCTCCCCATGCTGACCACCCCGCGGTGCTTTTCTCCATCCTACATTGCCACTCACTGCCTACCCTAATTCAGACCCTCCGATTCATAGCACTCCATGATGTATTTCTCACTCCTACTAGTCAATGTAATGTAACACACACCCATACAATGCACACCACCCCGCGATGTTTTTCAGAAACGTATCCTACATTGCCACTGCCTGTTCCCTGACATCCCCATGGTGACTACCCCGCGGTGCTTTTCTCCATCCTACAATGCCACTCACTGCCTATCCTAATTCAGACCCTCCGATTCACACCACCCCTTGATGTTTTTCTCACTCCTACTAGTGAATGTAATGTAACACACACCCATACAATGCGCACCACCCCGCGATGTTTTTCTCACACCTACTAGTGAATGTAATGTAACACACACCCATAAAATGCGCACCCTCCCGCGATGCTTTTCAGAAACCTATCCTACATTGCCACTGCATGTTCCCTGACCTCCCCATGCTGACCACCCGGCGGTGCTTTTCTCCATCCTACATTACCACTCACTGCATATCCTAATTCAGACCCTCCAATTCACACCACCCCGTGATGTTTTTCTCACTCCTACTAGTGAATGTAATGTAACACACACCGATACAATGCGCACCACCCCGTGATGTTTTTCTCACTCCTACTAGTAAATGTAATGTAAAACACATCCATACAATGCGCACCACCCCGCGATGTTTTTCTCACTCTTACTAGTGAATGTAATGTAACACACACCCATACAATGCGCACCACGCGATGATTTTCAGAAACCTATCCTACATTTACACTGCATGTTCCCTGACCTCCCCATGCTGAACACCCCGCGGTGCTTTTCTCCATCCTACATTGCCACTCACTGCCTATCCTAATTCAGACCCTCCGATTCACACCACCCCGTGATGTTTTTCTCACTCCTAATTGTGAATATAATGTAACACACACCCATACAATGCGCACCACCCGTGATGTTTTTCTCACTCCTACTAGTGAATGTAATGTAACACACACCCATACAATGCGCACCATGCCGCGATGTTTTTCATAAACCTATCCTACATTGCCACTGCATGTTCATTGACCTCCCCATGCTGACGACCCCGCGGTGCTCTTCTCCATCCTACATTGCCACTCACTGCCTATCCTAATTCAGACCCTCCGATTCACACCACCCCGTGATGTTTTTCTCACTCCTACTAGTGAATGTAATGTAACACACACCCATACAATGCGCGCCACCGCGCGATGTTTTTCTCACTCCTACTGGTGAATGTAATGTAACACACACCCATGAAATGCGAACCACCCCGCGATGTTTTTCAGAAACCTATCCTACATTGCCACTGCATATTCCCTGACCTCCCCATGCTGACCACCCCGCGGTGCTTTTCTCCATCCTCCATTACCACTCACTGCGTATCCTAATTCAGACCCTCTAATTCACACCACCCCTTGATGTTTTTCTCACTCCTACTGCTCAATGTAATGTAACACACACCCATTCAATGCGTACCACACCGCGTTGTTTTTCTCACTCCTACTGGTGAATGTAATGTTACACACCCGTACAATGCGCACCACCCCGCGATGCTTTTCAGAAACCTATCCTACATTGCCACTGCATGTTCCCTGACCTCCCCATGCTGAACACCCCGCGGTGCTTTTCTCCATCCTACATTGCCACTCACTGCCTATCCTAATTCAGACCCTCCGATTCACAGCACCCCGCGATGTTTTTCAGAAACCTATCCTACATTGCCACTGCATGTTCCCTGACCTCCCCATGCTGACCACCCCGAGGTGCTTTTCTCCATTCTACATTACCACTCACTGCCTATCCTAATGCAGACCCTCCGATTCACACCACCCCGTGATGTTTTTCTCACTCCTACTAGTGAATATAATGTAACACACACCCATACAATGCACACCACCCCGCGATGTTTTTCAGAAACCTATCCTACATTGCCACTGCATGTTCCCTGACCTCCCCATGCAGACCACCCCGCGATGCTTTTCTCCATCCTACATTGCCACTCACTGCCTATCGTAATTCAGACCCTCCGATTCACACCACCACGTGATGTTTATCTCACTCCCACTAGTGAATGTAATGTAACACACAGCCATACAATGCGCACCACCCCGCGATATTTTTCAGAAACCTATCCTACATTGCCACTGCATGTTCCCTGACCTCCCCATGCTGACCACCCCACGGTGCTTTTCTCCATCCTACATTGCCACTCACTGCCTATCCTAATTGAGACATTCCGATTCACACCACCCCGTGATGTTTTTCTCACTCCTACTAGTGAATGTAATGTAACACACATCCATACAATGCGCACCACCCCGCGATGTTTTTCTTACTCCTACTAGTGAATATAATGTAACAAACACCCATATAATGCGCACCACCCCGCGATGTTTTTCAGAAACCTATCCTACATTGCCACTGCATGCTCCCTGACCTCCCCATGCTGACCACGCCGCGGCGCTTTTCTCCATCCTACATTGCCACTCACTGCCTATCCTAATTCATACCCTCCGATTCACACAACCCCGTGATGTTTTTCTCACTCCCACTAGTGTAATGTAACACACAACTATACAATGCGCACCACCCCACGATGTTTTTCAGAAACCTATCCTACATTGCCACTGCATGTACCCTGACCTCCCCATGCTGACAACCCCGCGGGGCTTTTCTCCATCCTACAATGCCAATCACTGCCTATCCTAATTCACAACCTCCGATTCACACCACCCCGTGATGTTTTTCTCACTCCTACTAGTGAATGTAATGTAACACACACCCATAAAATGCGCACCACCCCGCGATGTTTTTCAGAAACCTATCCTACATTGCCACTGCATGTTCCCTGACCTCCACATGCTGACCACCCCGCGGTGCTTTTCTCCATCCTACATTACCACTCACTGCGTATCCTAATTCAGAACCTCCAATTCACACCACCCCGTGATGTTTTTCTCACTCCTACTAGTGAATGTAATGTAACACACACCCATACAATGCGCACCACCCCGTGATGTTTTTCTCACTCCTACTAGTGAATGTATTGTAACACACACCCATACAATGCGCACCACCCCGCGATGTTTTTCTCACTCCTACTAGTAAATGTAATGTAACACACACCCATACAATGCGCACCACCCCGCGATGTTTTTCGGAAACCTATCCTACATTGCCACTGCATGTTCCCTGACCTCCCCATGCTGACCACCCCGCGGGGCTTTTTTCCATCCGACAATGCCACTCACTGCCTATCCTAATTCAGACCCTCCGATTCACACCACACCGTAATGTTTTTCTCACTCCTACTTGTGAATGTAATGTAACACACAACCATACAATGCGCACCACCCCGTGATGTTTTTCTCACTCCTCCTAGTGAATGTAATGTAACAAACACCCATACAATGCGCACCACCCCGCGATGTTTTTCAGAAACCTCTCCTACATTGGCACTGCATGTTCCCTGACCTCCCCATGCTGACCACCCCGCGGGGCTTTTCTCCATCCTACAATGGCAATCACTGCCTATCCTAATTCAGACCCTCCGATTCACACCACCCCGTGATGTTTTTCTCACTCCTACTAGTGAATGTAATGTAACACACACCTATAAAATGCGCACCACCCCGCGATGTTTTTCAGAAACCTATCCTACATTGCCACTGCATGTTCCCTGACCTCCCCATGCTGACCACCCCGCGATGCTTTTCTCCATCCTACATTACCACTCACTGCGTATCCTAATTCAGACCCTCCAATTCACACCACCCCATGATGTTTTTCTCACTCCTACTGCTGAATGTAATGTTACACACCCGTACAATGCGCACCACCCCGCGATTATTTTCAGAAACCTATCCTACATTGCCACTGCCTGTTCCCTAAAATCCCCATGCTGACCACCCCGCGGTGCTTTTCTCCATCCTACAATGCCACTCACTGCCTATCCTAATTCAGACCCTCCGATTCACACCAGCCCTTGTTGTTTTTCTCACTCCTACTAGTGAATGTAATGTAACACACATCCATACCATGCGCACCACCCCGCGATGTTTTTCTCACTCCTACTAGTGAATGTCATGTAACACACACCCATACAATGCGCACCACCCAGCGATGATTTTCAGAAACTTATCCTACATTGACACAGCATGTTCCCTGACCTCCCCATGCTGACAACCCCGCGGTGCTTTTCTCCATCCTACATTGCCACTCACTGCCTATCCTAATTCAGACCATCCGATTCACACCACCCCGTGATGTTTTTCTCACTCCTAATAGTGAATGTAATGTAACACACACCCATACAATGCGCACCACCCCGTGTTGTTTTTCTCACTCCTACTAGTGAATGTAATGTAACACACACCCATACAATGCGCACCACGCCGCGATGTTTTTCAGAAACCTATCCTACATTGCCACTGCATGTTTATTGACCTCCCCATGCTGACGACCCCGCGGTGCTCTTCTCCATCCTACATTGCCACTCACTGCCTATCCTAATTCAGACCCTCCGATTCACAGCACCCCGCGATGTTTTTCAGAAACCTATCCTACATTGCCACTGCATGTTCCCTGACCTTCCCATGCTGACCACCCGGGGTTGCTTTTCTCCATCCTACATTACCACTCACTGCCTATCCTAATTCACACCCTCCAATTCACACCACCCCGTTATGTTTTTCTCACTCCTACTAGTGAATGTAATGTAACACACACCGATACAATGCGCACCACCCAGTGATGTTTTTCTCACTCCTACTAGTGAATGTAATGTATCACACACCCATACAATGCGCACCACCCTGCGATGTTTTTCTCACTCCTACTAGTGAATGTAATGTAACACACACCCATACAATGCGCACCACCCCGCGATGATTTTCAGAAACCTATCCTACATTGCCACTGCATGTTCATTGACCTCCCCATGCTGACGACCCCGCGGTGCTTTTCTCCATCCTACATTGCCACTCAGGGCCTATCCTAATGCAGACCCTCCGATTCACACCACCCCGTGATGTTTTTCTCACCCCTACTAGTGAATGTAATGTAACACACACCTATACAATGCGCGCCACCGCGCGATGTTTTTCTCACTCCTACTAGAGAATGTAATGTAACACACACCCATAAAATGCGCACCACCCCGCGATGTTTTTCAGAAACCTATCCTACATTGCCACTGCATGTTCCCTAACCTCCCCAGGCTGACCACCCCGCGGTGCGTTTCTCCATCCTACATTACCACTCACTGCGTATCCTAATTCAGACCCTCCAATTCACACCACCCCGTGATGTTTTTCTCACTCCTACTGCTGAATGTAATGTAAAACACACCCTTAAAATGCGCACCACCCCGTGATGTTTTTCAGAAACCTATCCTACATTGCCACTGCATGTTCCCTGACCTCCCCATGCTGACCACCCCGCGGTGCTTTTCTCCATCCTACATTGCCACTCACTGCCTATCCTAATTCAGACCCTCCGATTCACAGCACCCCGCGATGTGTTTCGGAAACCTATCCTACATTGCCACTGCATGTTCCCTGACCTCGCCATGCTGACCACCGCGCGGTGCTTTTGTCCATCCTACATTATCACTCACTGCCTATCCTAATTCACACCCTCCAATTCACACCACCCCGTGATGTTTTTCTATCTCCTACTAGTGAATGTAATGTAACACACACCGATACAATGCGCACCACCCAGTGATGTTTTTCTCACTCCTACTAGTGAATGTAATGTAACACACACCCATACAATGCGCACCACCCCGCGATGTTTTTCTCACTCCTACTAGTGAATGTAATGTAACACACACCCATACAATGCGCACCACCCCGAGATGATTTTCAGAAACCTATCCTACATTGCCACTGCATGTTCATTGACCTCCGCATGCTGACGACCCCGCGGTGCTTTTCTCCATCCTACATTGCCACTCACTGCCTATCCTAATAAAGACCCTCTGATTCACACCACCCCGTCATGTTTTTCTCACTCCTACTAGTGAATATAATGTAACACACATCCATACAATGCGCACCACCCCGCGATGTTTTTCAGAAACCTATCCTACATTGCCACTGCATGTTCCCTGACCTCCCCATGCTGACCACCCCGCGGTGCTTTTCTCCATCCTACATTGCCACTCACTGCCTATCCTAATTCATACCCTCCGATTCACACCACCCCGTTATGTTTTTCTCACTCCTACTAGTGTAATGTAACACACACCCATACAATGCGCGCCAACGTGCGATGTTTTTCTCACTCCTACTAGTGAATGTAATGTAACACACACCCATAAAATGTGCACCACCCCGCGATGTTTTTCAGAAACCTATCCTACATTGCCACTGCATGTACCCTGACCTCCACATGCTGACCACCCCGCGGTGCTTTTCTCCATCCTACATTACCACTCACTGCGTATCCTAATTCAGACCCTCCAATTCACACCACCCCGTGATGTATTTCTCACTCCTACTAGTGAATGTAATGTAACACACACCCATACAATGAGCACCACCCCGTGATGTTTTTCTCACTCCTAATATTGAATGCAATGTAACACACACCCATACAATGCGCAACACCCCGCGATGTTTTTCTCACTCCTACTAGTGAATGTAATGTAACACACACCCATACAATGTGCACCACCCCGCGATGTTTTTCAGAAACCTCTCCTCCATTGCCACTGCATGTTCCCTGACCTCCCCATGCTGACCGCCCCGCGGTGCTTTTCTCCATCCTACATTGCCACTCACTGCCTATCCAAATTCAGACCCTCCGATTCACACCACCCCGTGATGTTTTTCTTACTCTTACTAGTGAATGTAATGTAACACACACCCATACAATGCGCACCACCATGTGATGTTTTTCTCACTCCTACTAGTGAATGTAATGTAACACACACCCATACAATGCGCACCACCCCGCGATGTTTTTTCTCACTCCTACTAGTAAATGTAATGTAACACAAACCCATACAATGGGCACCACCCCGCGATGTTTTTCAGAAACCTATCCTACATTGCCACTGCATGTTCCCTGACTTCCCCATGCTGACCACCCCGCGGGGCTTTTTTCCATCCGACAATGCCACTCACTGCCTATCCTAATTCAGACCCTCCGATTCACACCACCCCGTAATGTATTTGTCACTCCTACTAGTGAATGTAATGTAACACACAACCATACAATGCGCACCACCCAGTGATATTTTTCTCACTCCTACTGGTGAATGTAATGTAACAAACACCCATACAATGCGCACCACCCTGCGATGTTTCTCAGAAACCTATCCTACATTGCCACTGCATGTTCCCTGACCTCCCCTTGCTGACCACCCAGCGGGGCTTTTCTCCATCCTACAATGCCAATCACTGCCTATCCTAATTCAGACCTTCCGATTCACACCACCCCGTGATGTTTTTCTCACTCCTACTAGTGAATGTAATGTAACACACACCCATACAATGCGCACCACGCCGCGATGTTTTTCTCACTCCTACTAGTGAATGTAATGTAACACACAACCATACAATGCGCACCACCCCGCGATGTTTTTCAGAAACCTATCCTACATTGCCACTGCATGTTCCCTGACCTCCCCATGCTGACCACCCCGCGGTGCTTTTCTCCGTCCTACATTGCCACTCACTGCCTATCCTAATTCATACCCTCCGATTCACCCCACCCAGTGATGTTTTTGTCACTCCTACTAGTGAATGTAATGTAACACACACCCATACAATGCGCACCACCCCGCGATGTTTTTCAGAAACCTATCCTACATTGCAACTACATGTTCCCTGACCTCCCCATGCTGACCACCCCGCAGAGGTTTTCTCGATCCTACAATGCCACTCACTGCCTATCCTAATTGAGACCCTCCGATTCACACCACCCCGTGATGTTTTTCTCACTCCTACTAGTGAAAGTAATGTAACACACACCCATACAATGCGCACCACCCCGAGTAGTTTTTCTCATTCCTACTAGTGAATGTAATGTAACACACAACCACTCAATGCGCACCACCCCGCGATGTTTTTCTCACTCCTACTAGTGAATGTAATGTTACTCACCCATACAATGCGCACCACCCCGCGATGATTTTCAGAAACCTATCCTACATTGCCACTGCATGTTCCCTGACCTCCCCATGCTGACCAACCCGCGGTGCTTTTCTCCATCCTACATTGCCACTCACTGCCTATCCTAATTCAGACCCTCCGATTCACTGCACCCCGTGATGTTTTTCTCACTCCTACTAGTCAATGTAATGTAACACACACCCATACAATGCACACCACCCCGCGATGTTTTTCAGAAACCTATCCTACATTGCCACTGCCTGTTCCCTGACATCCCCATGGTGACCACCCCGCGGTGCTATTCTCCATCCTACAATGCCACTCACTGCCTATCCTAATTCAGACCCTCCGATTCACACCAGCCCTTGATGTTTTTCTCACTCCTACTAGTGAATGTAATGTAACACACATCCATGCCATGCGCACCACCCCGCGATGTTTTTCTCACTCCTACTAGTGAATGTAATATAACACACACCCATACAATGGGCACCACCCCGCTAAGATTTTCAGAAACCTATCCTACATTGACACTGCATGTTTCCTGACCTCCCCATGCTGACCACCCCGCGGTGCTTTTCTCCATCCTACATTGCCACTCACTGCCTATCCTAATTCAGACCCTCCGATTCACACCACCCCATGATGTTTTTCTCTCTCCTACTAGTGAATGTAATGTAACACACACCCATACAATGCGCACCACCCCGCGATGTTTTTCTCACTCCTACTAGTGAATGTAATGTAACACACAACCATACAATGCGCACGACCCCGCGATGTTTTTCAGAAACCTATCCTACATTGCCACTGCATGTTCCCTGACCTCCCCATGCTGACCACCCCGCAGTGCTTTTCTCCATCCTACATTGCCACTCACTGCCTATCCTAATTCATACCCTCCGATTCACCCCACCCCGTGATGTTTTTGTCACTCCTACTAGTGAATGTAATGTAACACACACCCATACAATGCGCACCACCCCGTGATGTTTTTCAGAAACCTATCCTACATTGCCACTACATGTTCCCTGACCTCCCCATGCTGACGACCCCGCAGAGGTTTTCTCGATCCTACAATGCCACTCACTGCCTATCCTAATTCAGACCCTCTGATTCACACCACCCCGTGATGTTTTTCTCACTCCTACTAGTGAAAGTAATGTAACACACACCCATACAATGCGCACCACCCCGAGTAGTTTTTCTCATTCGTACTAGTGAATGTAATGTAACACACAACCATTCAATGCGCACCACCCCGCGATGTTTTTCTCACTCCTACTAGTGAATGTAATGTTACTCACCCATACAATGCGCACCACCCCGCGATGATTTTCAGAATCCTATCCTACATTGCCACTGCATGTTCCATGACCTCCCCATGCTGACCACCCCGCGGTGCTTTTCTCCATCCTACATTGCCACTCACTGCCTATCCTAATTCAGACCCTCCGATTCACAGCACCCCGTGATGTTTTTCTCACTCCTACTAGTCAATGTAATGTAACACACACCCATACAATGCACACCACCCCGCGATGTTTTTCAGAAACCTATCCTACATTGCAACTGCCTGTTCCCTGACATCCCCATGGTGACCACCCCGCGGTGCTTTTCTCCATCCTACAATGCCACTCAATGCCTATCCTAATTCAGACCCTCCGATTCACACCAGCCCTTGATGTTTTTCTCACTCCTACTAGTGAATGTAATGTAACACACACCCATACAATGCGCACCACCCCGCTATGATTTTCAGAAACCTATCCTACATTGACACTGCATGTTCCCTGACCTCCCCATGCTGACCACCCCGCGGTGCTTTTCTCCATCCTACATTGCGACTCACTGCCTATCCTAATTCAGACCCTCCGATTCACACCACCCCGTGATGTTTTTCTCACTCCTAATAGTGAATGTAATGTAACACACACCCATACAATGCGCACCACCCCGTGATGTTTTTCTCACTCCTACTAGTGAATGTAATGTAACACACACCCATACAATGCGCACCACGCCGCGATGTTTTTCAGAAACCTATCCTACATTGCCACTGCATGTTCCCTGACCTCCCCATGCTGACCACCCCGCGTTGCTTTTCTCCATCCTACATTACCACTCAGTGCGTATCCTAATTCATACCCTCCAATTCAAACCACCCCGTGATGTTTTTCTCACTCCTACTGCTGAATGTAATGTAACACACACCAATTCAATGTGCACCACCCTGCGATGTTGTTCTCACTCCTACTAGTGAATGTAATGTTACACACCCGTACAATGCGCACCACCCCGCGATGATTTTCAGAAACCTATACTACATTGCCACTGCATGTTCCCTGACCTCCCCATGCTGACAACCCCGCGGTGCTTTTCTCCATCCTACATTGCCACTCACTGCCTATCCTAATGCAGACCCTTCGATTCACACCACCCCGTGATGTTTTTCTCACTCCTACTAGTGAATATAATGTAACACACACCCATACAATGCGCACCACCCCGCGATGTTTTTCAGAAACCTATCCTACATTGCCACTGCATGTTCCTTGACCTCCCCATGCAGACCACCCCGCGGTGCTTTTCTCCATCCTACATTGCCACTCACTGCCTATCGTAATTCAGACCCTCCTATTCACACCACCACGTGATGTTTTTCTCACTCCCACTAGTGAATGTAATGTAACACACAGCCATACAATGCGCACCACCCTGCGATGTTTTTCTCACTCCTACTAGTGAATGTAATGTAACACACACCCATACAATGCGCACCACCCCGCGATGATTTTCAGAAACCTATCCTACATTGCCACTGCATGTTCATTGACCTCCCCATGCTGACGACCCCGCGGTGCTTTTCTACATCCTACATTGCCACTCAGGGCCTATCCTAATGCAGACCCTCCGATTCACACCACCCCGTGATGTTTTTCTCACCCCTACTAGTGAATGTAATGTAACACACACCTATACAATGCGCGCCACCGCGCGATGTTTTTCTCACTCCTACTAGAGAATGTAATGTAACACACACCCATAAAATGCGCACCACCCCGCGATGTTTTTCAGAAACCTATCCTACATTGCCACTGCATGTTCCCTAACCTCCCCAGGCTGACCACCCCGCGGTGCGTTTCTCCATCCTACATTACCACTCACTGCGTATCCTAATTCAGACCCTCCAATTCACACCACCCCGTGATGTTTTTCTCACTCCTACTGCTGAATGTAATGTAAAACACACCCTTAAAATGCGCACCACCCCGCGATGTTTTTCAGAAACCTATCCTACATTGCCACTGCATGTTCCCTGACCTCCCCATGCTGACCACCCCGCGGTGCTTTTCTCCATCCTACATTGCCACTCACTGCCTATCCTAATTCAGACCCTCCGATTCACAGCACCCCGCGATGTGTTTCGGAAACCTATCCTACATTGCCACTGCATGTTCCCTGACCTCGCCATGCTGACCACCGCGCGGTGCTTTTGTCCATCCTACATTATCACTCACTGCCTATCCTAATTCACACCCTCCAATTCACACCACCCCGTGATGTTTTTCTATCTCCTACTAGTGAATGTAATGTAACACACACCGATACAATGCGCACCACCCAGTGATGTTTTTCTCACTCCTACTAGTGAATGTAATGTAACACACACCCATACAATGCGCACCACCCCGCGATGTTTTTCTCACTCCTACTAGTGAATGTAATGTAACACACACCCATACAATGCGCACCACCCCGAGATGATTTTCAGAAACCTATCCTACATTGCCACTGCATGTTCATTGACCTCCGCATGCTGACGACCCCGCGGTGCTTTTCTCCATCCTACATTGCCACTCACTGCCTATCCTAATAAAGACCCTCTGATTCACACCACCCCGTCATGTTTTTCTCACTCCTACTAGTGAATATAATGTAACACACATCCATACAATGCGCACCACCTCGCGATGTTTTTCAGAAACCTATCCTACATTGCCACTGCATGTTCCCTGACCTCCCCATGCTGACCACCCCGCGGTGCTTTTCTCCATCCTACATTGCCACTCACTGCCTATCCTAATTCATACCCTCCGATTCACACCACCCCGTTATGTTTTTCTCACTCCTACTAGTGTAATGTAACACACACCCATACAATGCGCGCCAACGTGCGATGTTTTTCTCACTCCTACTAGTGAATGTAATGTAACACACACCCATAAAATGTGCACCACCCCGCGATGTTTTTCAGAAACCTATCCTACATTGCCACTGCATGTACCCTGACCTCCACATGCTGACCACCCCGCGGTGCTTTTCTCCATCCTACATTACCACTCACTGCGTATCCTAATTCAGACCCTCCAATTCACACCACCCCGTGATGTATTTCTCACTCCTACTAGTGAATGTAATGTAACACACACCCATACAATGAGCACCACCCCGTGATGTTTTTCTCACTCCTAATATTGAATGCAATGTAACACACACCCATACAATGCGCAACACCCCGCGATGTTTTTCTCACTCCTACTAGTGAATGTAATGTAACACACACCCATACAATGTGCACCACCCCGCGATGTTTTTCAGAAACCTCTCCTCCATTGCCACTGCATGTTCCCTGACCTCCCCATGCTGACCGCCCCGCGGTGCTTTTCTCCATCCTACATTGCCACTCACTGCCTATCCAAATTCAGACCCTCCGATTCACACCACCCCGTGATGTTTTTCTTACTCTTACTAGTGAATGTAATGTAACACACACCCATACAATGCGCACCACCATGTGATGTTTTTCTCACTCCTACTAGTGAATGTAATGTAACACACACCCATACAATGCGCACCACCCCGCGATGTTTTTTCTCACTCCTACTAGTAAATGTAATGTAACACAAACCCATACAATGGGCACCACCCCGCGATGTTTTTCAGAAACCTATCCTACATTGCCACTGCATGTTCCCTGACTTCCCCATGCTGACCACCCCGCGGGGCTTTTTTCCATCCGACAATGCCACTCACTGCCTATCCTAATTCAGACCCTCCGATTCACACCACCCCGTAATGTATTTGTCACTCCTACTAGTGAATGTAATGTAACACACAACCATACAATGCGCACCACCCAGTGATATTTTTCTCACTCCTACTGGTGAATGTAATGTAACAAACACCCATACAATGCGCACCACCCTGCGATGTTTCTCAGAAACCTATCCTACATTGCCACTGCATGTTCCCTGACCTCCCCTTGCTGACCACCCAGCGGGGCTTTTCTCCATCCTACAATGCCAATCACTGCCTATCCTAATTCAGACCTTCCGATTCACACCACCCCGTGATGTTTTTCTCACTCCTACTAGTGAATGTAATGTAACACACACCCATACAATGCGCACCACGCCGCGATGTTTTTCTCACTCCTACTAGTGAATGTAATGTAACACACAACCATACAATGCGCACCACCCCGCGATGTTTTTCAGAAACCTATCCTACATTGCCACTGCATGTTCCCTGACCTCCCCATGCTGACCACCCCGCGGTGCTTTTCTCCGTCCTACATTGCCACTCACTGCCTATCCTAATTCATACCCTCCGATTCACCCCACCCAGTGATGTTTTTGTCACTCCTACTAGTGAATGTAATGTAACACACACCCATACAATGCGCACCACCCCGCGATGTTTTTCAGAAACCTATCCTACATTGCAACTACATGTTCCCTGACCTCCCCATGCTGACCACCCCGCAGAGGTTTTCTCGATCCTACAATGCCACTCACTGCCTATCCTAATTGAGACCCTCCGATTCACACCACCCCGTGATGTTTTTCTCACTCCTACTAGTGAAAGTAATGTAACACACACCCATACAATGCGCACCACCCCGAGTAGTTTTTCTCATTCCTACTAGTGAATGTAATGTAACACACAACCACTCAATGCGCACCACCCCGCGATGTTTTTCTCACTCCTACTAGTGAATGTAATGTTACTCACCCATACAATGCGCACCACCCCGCGATGATTTTCAGAAACCTATCCTACATTGCCACTGCATGTTCCCTGACCTCCCCATGCTGACCAACCCGCGGTGCTTTTCTCCATCCTACATTGCCACTCACTGCCTATCCTAATTCAGACCCTCCGATTCACTGCACCCCGTGATGTTTTTCTCACTCCTACTAGTCAATGTAATGTAACACACACCCATACAATGCACACCACCCCGCGATGTTTTTCAGAAACCTATCCTACATTGCCACTGCCTGTTCCCTGACATCCCCATGGTGACCACCCCGCGGTGCTATTCTCCATCCTACAATGCCACTCACTGCCTATCCTAATTCAGACCCTCCGATTCACACCAGCCCTTGATGTTTTTCTCACTCCTACTAGTGAATGTAATGTAACACACATCCATGCCATGCGCACCACCCCGCGATGTTTTTCTCACTCCTACTAGTGAATGTAATATAACACACACCCATACAATGGGCACCACCCCGCTAAGATTTTCAGAAACCTATCCTACATTGACACTGCATGTTTCCTGACCTCCCCATGCTGACCACCCCGCGGTGCTTTTCTCCATCCTACATTGCCACTCACTGCCTATCCTAATTCAGACCCTCCGATTCACACCACCCCGTGATGTTTTTCTCTCTCCTACTAGTGAATGTAATGTAACACACACCCATACAATGCGCACCACCCCGCGATGTTTTTCTCACTCCTACTAGTGAATGTAATGTAACACACAACCATACAATGCGCACGACCCCGCGATGTTTTTCAGAAACCTATCCTACATTGCCACTGCATGTTCCCTGACCTCCCCATGCTGACCACCCCGCAGTGCTTTTCTCCATCCTACATTGCCACTCACTGCCTATCCTAATTCATACCCTCCGATTCACCCCACCCCGTGATGTTTTTGTCACTCCTACTAGTGAATGTAATGTAACACACACCCATACAATGCGCACCACCCCGCGATGTTTTTCAGAAACCTATCCTACATTGCCACTACATGTTCCCTGACCTCCCCATGCTGACGACCCCGCAGAGGTTTTCTCGATCCTACAATGCCACTCACTGCCTATCCTAATTCAGACCCTCTGATTCACACCACCCCGTGATGTTTTTCTCACTCCTACTAGTGAAAGTAATGTAACACACACCCATACAATGCGCACCACCCCGAGTAGTTTTTCTCATTCGTACTAGTGAATGTAATGTAACACACAACCATTCAATGCGCACCACCCCGCGATGTTTTTCTCACTCCTACTAGTGAATGTAATGTTACTCACCCATACAATGCGCACCACCCCGCGATGATTTTCAGAATCCTATCCTACATTGCCACTGCATGTTCCATGACCTCCCCATGCTGACCACCCCGCGGTGCTTTTCTCCATCCTACATTGCCACTCACTGCCTATCCTAATTCAGACCCTCCGATTCACAGCACCCCGTGATGTTTTTCTCACTCCTACTAGTCAATGTAATGTAACACACACCCATACAATGCACACCACCCCGCGATGTTTTTCAGAAACCTATCCTACATTGCAACTGCCTGTTCCCTGACATCCCCATGGTGACCACCCCGCGGTGCTTTTCTCCATCCTACAATGCCACTCAATGCCTATCCTAATTCAGACCCTCCGATTCACACCAGCCCTTGATGTTTTTCTCACTCCTACTAGTGAATGTAATGTAACACACACCCATACAATGCGCACCACCCCGCTATGATTTTCAGAAACCTATCCTACATTGACACTGCATGTTCCCTGACCTCCCCATGCTGACCACCCCGCGGTGCTTTTCTCCATCCTACATTGCGACTCACTGCCTATCCTAATTCAGACCCTCTGATTCACACCACCCCGTGATGTTTTTCTCACTCCTAATAGTGAATGTAATGTAACACACACCCATACAATGCGCACCACCCCGTGATGTTTTTCTCACTCCTACTAGTGAATGTAATGTAACACACACCCATACAATGCGCACCACCCCGCGATGTTTTTCAGAAACCTATCCTACATTGCCACTGCATGTTCCTTGACCTCCCCATGCAGACCACCCCGCGGTGCTTTTCTCCATCCTACATTGCCACTCACTGCCTATCGTAATTCAGACCCTCCTATTCACACCACCACGTGATGTTTTTCTCACTCCCACTAGTGAATGTAATGTAACACACAGCCATACAATGCGCACCACCCCGCGATATATTTCAGAAACCTATCCTACATTGCCACTGCATGTTCCCTGACCTCCCCATGCTGACCACCCCATGGTGCTTTTCTCCATCCTACATTGCCACTCACTGCCTATCCTAATTGAGACACTCCGATTCACACCACCCCGTGATGTTTTTCTCACTCCTACTAGTGAATGTAATGTAACACTCACCCATACAATGCGCACCACCGCGCGATGATATTCTCACTCCTACTAGTGAATATAATGTAACAAACACCCATATAATGCGCACCACCCCGCGATGTTTTTCAGAAACCTATGCTACATTGCCACTGCATGTTCCCTGACCTCCCCATGCTGACCACCCCGCGGTGCTTTTCTCCATCCTACATTGCCACTCACTGCCTATCCTAATTCATACCCTCCGATTCACACCACCCTGTTATGTTTTTCTCACTCCTACTAGTGTAATGTAACACACACCCATACAATGCGCACCACCCCGTGATGTTTTTCAGAAACCTATCCTACATTGCCACTGCATGTACCCTGACCTCCCCATGCTGACCACCCCGCGGGGCTTTTCTCCATCCTACAATGCCAATCACTGCCTATCCTAATTCAGACCCTCCGATTCACACCACCCCGTGATGTTTTTCTCACTCCTACTAGTGAATGTAATGTAACACCCACCCATACAATGCGCGCCACCGCCCGATGTTTTTCTCACTCCTACTAGTGAATGTAATGTAACACCCACCCATACAATGCGCGCCACCGCCCGATGTTTTTCTCACTCCTGCTATTGAATGTAATGTAACACACACCCATAAAATGCGCACCACCCCGCGATGTTTTTCAGAAACCTATCCTACATTGCCACTGCATGTTCCCTGACCTCCACACGCTGACCACCCCGCGGTGCTTTTCTCCATCCTACATTACCACTCACTGCGTATCCTAATTCAGACCCTCCAATTCACACCACCCCGTGATGTTTTTCTGACTCCTACTAGTGAATGTAATGTAACACACACCCATACAATGCGCACCACCCCGTGATGTTTTTCTCACTCCTACTATTGAATGCAATGTAACACACACCCATACAATGCGCACCACCCCGCCATGTTTTTCTCACTCCTACTAGTGAATGTAATGTAACACACACCCATACAATGTGCACCACCCCGCGATGTTTTTCAGAAACCTCTCCTACATTGCCACTGCATGTTCCCTGACCTCCCCATGCTGACCGCCCCACGGTGCTTTTCTCCATCCTACATTGCCACTCACTGCCTATCCTAATTCAGACCCTCCGATTCACACCACCCTGTGATGTTTTTCTTACTCTTACTAGTGAATGTAATGTAACACACACCCATACAATGCGCACCACCCCGCGATGTTTTTCTCACTCCTACTAGTGAATGTAATGTTACTCACCCATACAATGCGCACCACCACGCGATGATATTCAGAATCCTATCCTACATTGCCACTGCATGTTCCATGACCTCCCCATGCTGACCACCCCGCGTTGCTTTTCTCCATCCTACATTACCTCTCACTGCGTATCCTAATTCATACCCTCCAATTCAAACCACCCCGTGATGTTTTTCTCACTCCTACTGCTGAATGTAATGTAACACACACCCATTCAATGCGCACCACCCTGCGATCTTTTTCTCACTCCTACTAGTGAATGTAATGTTACACACCCGTACAATGCGCACCACCCCGCGATGATTTTCAGAAACCTATCCTACATTGCCACTGCATGTTCCTTGACCTCCCCATGATGACCACCCCGCGGTGCTTTTCTCCATCCTACATTGCCACTCACTGCCTAACCTAATGCAGACCCTCCGATTCACACCACCCCGTGATGTTTTTCTCACTCCTACTAGTGAATATAATGTAACACACACCCATACAATGCGCACCACCCCGCGATGATTTTCAGAAACCTATCCTACATTGCCACTGCATGTTCCCTGACCTCCCCATGCTGACAACCCCGCGGTGCTTTTCTCCATCCTACATTGCCACTCACTGCCTATCCTAATGCAGACCCTCCGATTCACAACACCCCGTGATGTTTTTCTCACTCCTACTAGTGAATATAATGTTAAACACACCCATACAATGCGCACCACCCCGCGATGTTTTTCAGAAACCTATCCTACATTGCCACTGCATGTTCCTTGACCTCCCCATGCAGACCACCCCGCGGTGCTTTTCTCCATCCTACATTGCCACTCACTGCCTATCGTAATTCAGACCCTCCTATTCACACCACCACGTGATGTTTTTCTCACTCCCACTAGTGAATGTAATGTAACACACAGCCATACAATGCGCACCACCCCGCGATATTTTTCAGAAACCTATCCTACATTGCCACTGCATGTTCCCTGACCTCCCCATGCTGACCACCCCATGGTGCTTTTCTCCATCCTACATTGCCACTCACTGCCTATCCTAATTGAGACACTCCGATTCACACCACCCCGTGATGTTTTTCTCACTCCTACTAGTGAATGTAATGTAACACTCACCCATACAATGCGCACCACCGCGCGATGTTTTTCTCACTCCTACTAGTGAATATAATGTAACAAACACCCATATAATGCGCACCACCCCGCGATGTTTTTCAGAAACCTATCCTACATTGCCACTGCATGTTCCCTGACCTCCCCATGCTGACCACCCCGCGGTGCTTTTCTCCATCCTGCATTGCCACTTACTGCCTATCCTAATTCATACCCTCCGATTCACACCACCCCGTTATGTTTTTCTCACTCCTACTAGTGTAATGTAACACACACCCATACAATGCGCACCACCCCGCGATGTTTTTCAGAAACCTCTCCTACATTGCCACTGCATGTTCCCTGACCTCCCCATGCTGACCACCCCGCGGTGCTTTTCTCCATCCTGCATTGCCACTTACTGCCTATCCTAATTCATACCCTCCGATTCACACCACCCCGTTATGTTTTTCTCACTCCTACTAGTGTAATGTAACACACACCCATACAATGCGCGCCACCTTGCAATGTTTTTCTCACTCCTACTAGTGAATGTAATGTAACACACACCCATAAAATGCGCACCACCCCGCGATGTTTTTCAGAAACCTATCCTACATTGCCACTGCATGTTCCCTGACCTCCACATGCTGACCACCCCGCGGTGCTTTTCTCCATCCTACATTACCACTCACTGCGTATCCTAATTCAGACCCTCCAATTCACACCACCCCATGATGTTTTTCTCACTCCTACTAGTGAATGTAATGTAACACACACCCATACAATGCACACCACCCCGTGATGTTTTTCTCACTCCTACTAGTCAATGTAGTGTAACACACACCCATACAATGCGCACCACCCCGTGATATTTTTCTCACTCCTACTAGTGAATGTAATGTAACAAACACCCATACAATGCGCACCACCCTGCGATGTTTCTCAGAAACCTATCCTACATTGCCACTGCATGTTCCCTGACCTCCCCATGCTGACCACCCCGCGGGGCTTTTCTCCATCCTACAATGCCAATCACTGCCTATCCTAATTCAGACCCTCCGATTCACACCACCCCGTGATGTTTTTCTCACTCCTACTAGTGAATGTAATGTAACACAAACCCATACAATGCGCACCACCCCGCGATGTTTTTCTCACTCCTACTAGTGAATGTAATGTAACACACAACCATACAATGCGCACCACCCAGCGATGTTTTTCAGAAACCTATCCTACATTGCCACTGCATGTTCCCTGACCTCCCCATGCTGACGAACCCGCAGAGTTTTTCTCGATCCTACAATGCCACTCACTGCCTATCCTAATTCAGACCATCCGATTCACACCACCCCGTGATGTTTTTCTCACTCCTACTAGTGAAAGTAATGTAACACACACCCATACAATGCGCACCACCCCGAGTAGTTTTTCTCATTCCTACTAGTGAATGTAATGTAACACACAACCATTCAATGCGCACCACCCCGCGATGTTTTTCTCACTCCTACTATGAATGTAATGTTACTCACCCATACAATGCGCACCACCCCGCGATGATTTTCAGAAACCTATCCTACATTGCCACTGCATGTTCCATGACCTCCCCATGCTGACGACCCCGCGGTGCTTTTCTCCATCCTACAATGCCACTCACTGCCTATCCTAATTCAGACCCTGCGATTCACACCAGCACTTGATGTTTTTCTCACTCCTATTAGTGAATGTAATGTAACACACATCCATACCATGCGCACCACCCCGCGATGTTTTTCTCACTCCTACTAGTGGATGTAATGTAACACACACCCATACAATGCGCACCACCACGCTATGATTTTCAGAAACCTATCCTACATTGACACTGCATGTTCCCTGACCTCCCCATGCTGACCACCCCGCGGTGCTTTTCTCCATCCTACATTGGAACTCACTGCCTATCCTAATTCAGACCCTCCGATTCACACCACCCCGTGATGTTTTTCTCACTCCTACTAGTGAATGTAATTTAACACACACCCATACAATGCGCACCACCCCGCGATGTTTTTCTCACTCCTACTACTGAATATAATGTAACAAAAACCCATATAATGCACACCACCGCGCGATGTTTTTCAGAAACCTATCCTACATTGCCAATGCATGTTCCCTGACCTCCCCATGCTGACCACCCCGCGGTGCTTTTCTCCATCTTACATTGCCACTCACTGCCTATCCTAATTCATACCCTCCGATTGACACCACCCCGTGATGTTTTTCTCACTCCTACTAGTGTAATGTAACACACACCCATACAAAGCACACCACCCCGCGATGTTTTTCAGAAACCTATCCTACATTGCCACTGCATGTACCCTGACCTCCCCATGCTGACCACCCCGCGGGGCTTTTCTCCATCCTACAATGCCAATCACTGCCTATCCTAAATCAGACCCTCAGATTCACACCACCCCGTGATGTTTTTCTCACTCCTACTAGTGAATGTAATGTAACACACACCCATACAATGCGCACCACCGCGCGATATTTTTCTCACTCCTACTAGTGAATGTAATGTAACACACACCCATAAAATGCGCACCACCCCGCGATGTTTTTCAGAAACCTATCCTACATTGCCACTGCATGTTCCCTGACCTCCACATGCTGACCAACCCGCGGTGCTTTTCTCCATCCTACATTACCACTCACTGCATATCCTAATTAAGACCCTCCAATTCACACCACCCCGTCATGTTTTTCTCACTCCTACTAGTGAATGTAATGTAACACACACCCATACAATGCGCACCACCCCGTGATGTTTTTCTCACTCCTACTATTGAATGCAATGTAACACACACCCATACAATGCGCACCACCCCGCGATGTTTTTCTCACACCTACTACTGAATGTAATGTAACACACACCCATACAATGCGCACCACCCCGCGATGTTTTTCAGAAACCTATCCAACATTGCCACTGCATGTTCCCTGACCTCCCCATGCTGACCACCCCGCGGTGCTTTTCTCCATCCTACATTGCCACTAACTGCCTATCCTTATTCATACCCTCCGATTCACACCACCCCGTGATGTTTTTCTCACTCCTACTAGTGTAATGTAACACACACCCATAAAATGCGCACCACCCCGCGATGTTTTTCAGAAACCTATCCTACATTGCCACTGCATGTACCCTGACCTCTCCATGCTGACCACCCCGCAGGGCTTTTCTCCATCCTACAATGCCAATCACTGCCTATCCTAAATCAGACCCTCCGATTCACACCACCCCGTGATGTTTTTCTCACTCCTACTAGTGAATGTAATGTAACACACACCCATACAATGCGCGCCACCGCGCGATGTTTTTCTCACTCCTACTAGTGAATGTAATGTAACACACACCTATAAAATGCGCACCACCCCGCGATGTTTTTCAGAAACCTATCCTACATTGCCACTGCATGTTCCCTGACGTCCACATGCTGACCACCCCGCGGTGCTTTTCTCCATCCTACATTATCACTCACTGCGTACCCTAATTCAGACCCTCCAATTCACACCACCCCGTCATGTTTTTCTCACTCCTACTAGTGAATGTAATGTAACACACACCCATACAATGCGCACCACCCCGCGATGTTTTTCTCACTCCTACAACTGAATGTAATGTAACACACACCCATACAATGCGCACCACCACGCGATGTTTTTCAGAAACATATCCTACATTGCCACTGCATGTTCCCTGACCTCCCCATGCTGACCGCCCCGCGGTGCTTTTCTCCATCCTACATTGCCACTCACTGCCTATCCTAATTCAGACCCTCCGATTCACACCACCCCATGATGTTTTTCTTACTCTTACTAGTGAATGTAATGTAACACACACCCATACAATGCGCACCACAACGTGATGTTTTTCTCACTCCTACTAGTGAATGTAATGTAACACACACCCATACAATGCGTACCACCCCGCGATGTTTGTCTCACTCCTACTAGTAAATGTAATGTAACACACACCCATACAATGCGCACCACCCCGCGATGTTTTTCAGAAACCTATCCTACGTTGCCATTGCATGTTCCCTCACCTCCCCATGCTGACAACCCCGCGGGGTTTTTTCCATCCGACAATGCCACTCACTGCCTATCATAATTCAGACCCTCAGATTCACACCACAACGTAATGTTTTTCTCACTCCTACTAGTGAATGTAATGTAACACACACCCATACAATGCGCACCACTCCGTGATGTTTTTCTCACTCCTACTATTGAATGCAATGTAACACACACCCATACAATGCGCGCCACCGCGCGATGTTTTTCTCACTCCTACTAGTGAATGTAATGTAACACACACCCATAAAATGCGCACCACCCCGCGATGTTTTTCAGAAACCTATCCTACATTGCCACTGCATGTTCCCTGACCTCCACATGCTGACCACCCCGCGGTGCTTTTCTCCATCCTACATTACCACTCACTGCATATCCTAATTCAGACCCTCCAATTCACACCACCCCGTCATGTTTTTCTCACTCCTACTAGTGAATGTAATGTAACACACACCCATACAATGCGCACCACCCCGTGATGTTTTTCTCACTCCTACTATTGAATGCAATGTAACACACACCCATACAATGCGCACCACCCCGCGATGTTTTTCTCACACCTACTACTGAATGTAATGTAACACACACCCATACAATGCGCTCCATCCCGCGATGTTTTTCAGAAACCTATCCTACATTGCCAATGCATGTTCCCTGACCTCCCCATGCTGACCATCCCGCGGTGCTTTTCTCCATCCTACATTGCCACTCACTGCCTATCCTTATTCATACCCTCCGATTCACACCACGCCGCGATGTTTTTCTCACTCCTACTAGTGAATGTAATGTAACACACAACCATACAATGCGCACCACCCCGCGATGTTTTTCAGAAACCTATCCTTCATTGCCACTGCATGTTCCCTGACCTCCCCATGCTGACCACCCCGCGGTGCTTTTCTCCATCCTACATTGCCACTCACTGCCTATCCTAATTCATACCCTCCGATTCACCCCACCCAGTGATGTTTTTGTCACTCCTACTAGTGAATGTAATGTAACACACACCCATACAATGCGCACCACCCCGCGATGTTTTTCAGAAACCTATCCTACATTGCAACTACATGTTCCCTGACCTCCCCATGCTGACCACCCCGCAGAGGTTTTCTCGATCCTACAATGCCACTCACTGCCTATCCTAATTGAGACCCTCCGATTCACACCACCCCGTGATGTTTTTCTCACTCCTACTAGTGAAATTAATGTAACACACACCCATACAATGCGCACCACCCCGAGTAGTTTTTCTCATTCCTACTAGTGAATGTAATGTAACACACAACCATTCAATGCGCACCACCCCGCGATGTTTTTCTCACTCCTACTAGTGAATGTAATGTTACTCACCCATACAATGCGCACCACCCCGCGATGATTTTCAGAAACCTATCCTACATTGCCACTGCATGTTCCCTGACCTCCCCATGCTGACCACCCCGCGGTGCTTTTCTCCATCCTACATTGCCACTCACTGCCTATCCTAATTCAGACCCTCCGATTCACTGCACCCCGTGATGTTTTTCTCACTCCTACTAGTCAATGTAATGTAACACACACCCATACAATGCACACCACCCCGCGATGTTTTTCAGAAACCTATCCTACATTGACACTGCCTGTTCCCTGACATCCCCATGGTGACCACCCCGCGGTGCTATTCTCCATCCTACAATGCCACTCACTGCCTATCCTAATTCAGACCCTCCGATTCACACCAGCCCTTGATGTTTTTCTCACTCCTACTAGTGAATGTAATGTAACACACATCCATGCCATGCGCACCACCCCGCGATGTTTTTCTCACTCCTACTAGTGAATGTAATATAACACACACCCATACAATGGGCACCACCCCGCTATGATTTTCAGAAACCTATCCTACATTGACACTGCATGTTTCCTGACCTCCCCATGCTGACCACCCCGCGGTGCTTTTCTCCATCCTACAATGCCACTCAATGCCTATCCTAATTCAGACCCTCCGATTCACACCAGCCCTTGATGTTTTTCTCACTCCTACTAGTGAATGTAATGTAACACACACCCATACAATGCGCACCACCCCGCTATGATTTTCAGAAACCTATCCTACATTGACACTGCATGTTCCCTGACCTCCCCATGCTGACCACCCCGCGGTGCTTTTCTCCATCCTACATTGCCACTCACTGCCTATCCTAATTCAGACCCTCCGATTCACACCACCCCGTGATGTTTTTCTCACTCCTAATAGTGAATGTAATGTAACACACACCCATACAATGCGCACCACCCCGTGATGTTTTTCTCACTCCTACTAGTGAATGTAATGTAACACACACCCATACAATGCGCACCACGCCGCGATGTTTTTCAGAAACCTATCCTACATTGCCACTGCATGTTCCCTGACCTCCCCATGCTGACCACCCCGCGTTGCTTTTCTCCATCCTACATTACCACTCAGTGCGTATCCTAATTCATACCCTCCAATTCAAACCACCCCGTGATGTTTTTCTCACTCCTACTGCTGAATGTAATGTAACACACACCCATTCAATGCGCACCACCCTGCGATGTTGTTCTCACTCCTACTAGTGAATGTAATGTTACACACCCGTACAATGCGCACCACCCCGCGATGATTTTCAGAAACCTATCCTACATTGCCACTGCATGTTCCCTGACCTCCCCATGCTGACAACCCCGCGGTGCTTTTCTCCATCCTACATTGCCACTCACTGCCTATCGTAATTCAGACCCTCCTATTCACACCACCACGTGATGTTTTTCTCACTCCCACTAGTGAATGTAATGTAACACACAGCCATACAATGCGCACCACCCCGCGATATATTTCAGAAACCTATCCTACATTGCCACTGCATGTTCCCTGACCTCCCCATGCTGACCACCCCATGGTGCTTTTCTTCATCCTACATTGCCACTCACTGCCTATCCTAATTGAGACACTCCGATTCACACCACCCCGTGATGTTTTTCTCACTCCTACTAGTGAATGTAATGTAACACTCACCCATACAATGCGCACCACCCCGCCATGTTTTTCTCACTCCTACTAGTGAATGTAATGTAACACACACCCATACAATGTGCACCACCCCGCGATGTTTTTCAGAAACCTCTCCTACATTGCCACTGCATGTTCCCTGACCTCCCCATGCTGACCGCCCCACGGTGCTTTTCTCCATCCTACATTGCCACTCACTGCCTATCCTAATTCAGACCCTCCGATTCACACCACCCTGTGATGTTTTTCTTACTCTTACTAGTGAATGTAATGTAACACACACCCATACAATGCGCAAGACCCCGCGATCTTTTTCTCACTCCTACTAGTGAATGTAATGTTACTCACCCATACAATGCGCACCACCACGCGATGATATTCAGAATCCTATCCTACATTGCCACTGCATGTTCCATGACCTCCCCATGCTGACCACCCCGTGGTACTTTTCTCCATCCTACATTGCCACTCACTGCCTATCCTAATTCAGACCCTCCGATTCACAGCACCCCGTGATGTTTTTCTCACTCCTACTAGTCAATGTAATGTAACACACACCCATACATTGCACACCACCCCGCGATGTTTTTCAGAAACCTATCCTACATTGCCACTGCCTGTTCCCTGACATCCCCATGGTGACCACCCCGCGGTGCTTTTCTCCATCCTACAATGCCACTCACTGACTATCCTAATTCAGACCCTCCGATTCACACCAGCCCTTGATGTTTTTCTCACTCCTACTAGTGAATGTAATGTAACACACACCCATACAATGTGCACCACCCCTCTATGATTTTCAGAAACCTATCATACATTGACACTGCATGTTCCCTGACCTCTCCATGTTGACCACCCCGCGGTGCTTTTCTCCATCCTACATTGCCACTCACTGCCTATCCTAATACAGACCCTCCGATTCACACCACCCCGTGATGTTTTTATCACTCCTAATATTGAATGTAATGTAATACACACCCATACAATGCGCACCACCCCGTGATGTTTTTCTCACTCCTACTAGTGAATGTAATGTAACACACACCCATACAATGCGCACCACGCCGCGATGTTTTTCAGAAACCTATCCTACATTGCCACTGCATGTTCCCTGACCTCCCCATGCTGACCACCCCGCGTTGCTTTTCTCCATCCTACATTACCTCTCACTGCGTATCCTAATTCATACCCTCCAATTCAAACCACCCCGTGATGTTTTTCTCACTCCTACTGCTGAATGTAATGTAACACACACCCATTCAATGCGCACCACCCTGCGATCTTTTTCTCACTCCTACTAGTGAATGTAATGTTACACACCCGTACAATGCGCACCACCCCGCGATGATTTTCAGAAACCTATCCTACATTGCCACTGCATGTTCCTTGACCTCCCCATGATGACCACCCCGCGGTGCTTTTCTCCATCCTACATTGCCACTCACTGCCTAACCTAATGCAGACCCTCCGATTCACACCACCCCGTGATGTTTTTCTCACTCCTACTAGTGAATATAATGTAACACACACCCATACAATGCGCACCACCCCGCGATGATTTTCAGAAACCTATCCTACATTGCCACTGCATGTTCCCTGACCTCCCCATGCTGACAACCCCGCGGTGCTTTTCTCCATCCTACATTGCCACTCACTGCCTATCCTAATGCAGACCCTCCGATTCACAACACCCCGTGATGTTTTTCTCACTCCTACTAGTGAATATAATGTTAAACACACCCATACAATGCGCACCACCCCGCGATGTTTTTCAGAAACCTATCCTACATTGCCACTGCATGTTCCTTGACCTCCCCATGCAGACCACCCCGCGGTGCTTTTCTCCATCCTACATTGCCACTCACTGCCTATCGTAATTCAGACCCTCCTATTCACACCACCACGTGATGTTTTTCTCACTCCCACTAGTGAATGTAATGTAACACACAGCCATACAATGCGCACCACCCCGCGATATTTTTCAGAAACCTATCCTACATTGCCACTGCATGTTCCCTGACCTCCCCATGCTGACCACCCCATGGTGCTTTTCTCCATCCTACATTGCCACTCACTGCCTATCCTAATTGAGACACTCCGAATCACACCACCCCGTGATGTTTTTCTCACTCCTACTAGTGAATGTAATGTAACACTCACCCATACAATGCGCACCACCGCGCGATGTTTTTCTCACTCCTACTAGTGAATATAATGTAACAAACACCCATATAATGCGCACCACCCCGCGATGTTTTTCAGAAACCTATCCTACATTGCCACTGCATGTTCCCTGACCTCCCCATGCTGACCACCCCGCGGTGCTTTTCTCCATCCTGCATTGCCACTTACTGCCTATCCTAATTCATACCCTCCGATTCACACCACCCCGTTATGTTTTTCTCACTCCTACTAGTGTAATGTAACACACACCCATACAATGCGCACCACCCCGCGATGTTTTTCAGAAACCTCTCCTACATTGCCACTGCATGTTCCCTGACCTCCCCATGCTGACCACCCCGCGGTGCTTTTCTCCATCCTGCATTGCCACTTACTGCCTATCCTAATTCATACCCTCCGATTCACACCACCCCGTTATGTTTTTCTCACTCCTACTAGTGTAATGTAACACACACCCATACAATGCGCGCCACCTTGCAATGTTTTTCTCACTCCTACTAGTGAATGTAATGTAACACACACCCATAAAATGCGCACCACCCCGCGATGTTTTTCAGAAACCTATCCTACATTGCCACTGCATGTTCCCTGACCTCCACATGCTGACCACCCCGCGGTGCTTTTCTCCATCCTACATTACCACTCACTGCGTATCCTAATTCAGACCCTCCAATTCACACCACCCCATGATGTTTTTCTCACTCCTACTAGTGAATGTAATGTAACACACACCCATACAGTGCACACCACCCCGTGATGTTTTTCTCACTCCTACTAGTCAATGTAGTGTAACACACACCCATACAATGCGCACCACCCCGTGATATTTTTCTCACTCCTACTAGTGAATGTAATGTAACAAACACCCATACAATGCGCACCACCCTGCGATGTTTCTCAGAAACCTATCCTACATTGCCACTGCATGTTCCCTGACCTCCCCATGCTGACCACCCCGCGGGGCTTTTCTCCATCCTACAATGCCAATCACTGCCTATCCTAATTCAGACCCTCCGATTCACACCACCCCGTGATGTTTTTCTCACTCCTACTAGTGAATGTAATGTAACACAAACCCATACAATGCGCACCACCCCGCGATGTTTTTCTCACTCCTACTAGTGAATGTAATGTAACACACAACCATACAATGCGCACCACCCAGCGATGTTTTTCAGAAACCTATCCTACATTGCCACTGCATGTTCCCTGACCTCCCCATGCTGACGAACCCGCAGAGTTTTTCTCGATCCTACAATGCCACTCACTGCCTATCCTAATTCAGACCATCCGATTCACACCACCCCGTGATGTTTTTCTCACTCCTACTAGTGAAAGTAATGTAACACACACCCATACAATGCGCACCTCCCCGAGTAGTTTTTCTCATTCCTACTAGTGAATGTAATGTAACACACAACCATTCAATGCGCACCACCCCGCGATGTTTTTCTCACTCCTACTATGAATGTAATGTTACTCACCCATACAATGCGCACCACCCCGCGATGATTTTCAGAAACCTATCCTACATTGCCACTGCATGTTCCATGACCTCCCCATGCTGACGACCCCGCGGTGCTTTTCTCCATCCTACAATGCCACTCACTGCCTATCCTAATTCAGACCCTGCGATTCACACCAGCACTTGATGTTTTTCTCACTCCTATTAGTGAATGTAATGTAACACACATCCATACCATGCGCACCACCCCGCGATGTTTTTCTCACTCCTACTAGTGGATGTAATGTAACACACACCCATACAATGCGCACCACCACGCTATGATTTTCAGAAACCTATCCTACATTGACACTGCATGTTCCCTGACCTCCCCATGCTGACCACCCCGCGGTGCTTTTCTCCATCCTACATTGCCACTCACTGCCTATCCTAATTCAGACCCTCCGATTCACACCACCCCGTGATGTTTTTCTCACTCCTACTAGTGAATGTAATTTAACACACACCCATACAATGCGCACCACCCCGCGATGTTTTTCTCACTCCTACTACTGAATATAATGTAACAAAAACCCATATAATGCACACCACCGCGCGATGTTTTTCAGAAACCTATCCTACATTGCCAATGCATGTTCCCTGACCTCCCCATGCTGACCACCCCGCGGTGCTTTTCTCCATCTTACATTGCCACTCACTGCCTATCCTAATTCATACCCTCCGATTGACACCACCCCGTGATGTTTTTCTCACTCCTACTAGTGTAATGTAACACACACCCATACAAAGCACACCACCCCGCGATGTTTTTCAGAAACCTATCCTACATTGCCACTGCATGTACCCTGACCTCCCCATGCTGACCACCCCGCGGGGCTTTTCTCCATCCTACAATGCCAATCACTGCCTATCCTAAATCAGACCCTCAGATTCACACCACCCCGTGATGTTTTTCTCACTCCTACTAGTGAATGTAATGTAACACACACCCATACAATGCGCACCACCGCGCGATATTTTTCTCACTCCTACTAGTGAATGTAATGTAACACACACCCATAAAATGCGCACCACCCCGCGATGTTTTTCAGAAACCTATCCTACATTGCCACTGCATGTTCCCTGACCTCCACATGCTGACCAACCCGCGGTGCTTTTCTCCATCCTACATTACCACTCACTGCATATCCTAATTAAGACCCTCCAATTCACACCACCCCGTCATGTTTTTCTCACTCCTACTAGTGAATGTAATGTAACACACACCCATACAATGCGCACCACCCCGTGATGTTTTTCTCACTCCTACTATTGAATGCAATGTAACACACACCCATACAATGCGCACCACCCCGCGATGTTTTTCTCACACCTACTACTGAATGTAATGTAACACACACCCATACAATGCGCACCACCCCGCGATGTTTTTCAGAAACCTATCCAACATTGCCACTGCATGTTCCCTGACCTCCCCATGCTGACCACCCCGCGGTGCTTTTCTCCATCCTACATTGCCACTAACTGCCTATCCTTATTCATACCCTCCGATTCACACCACCCCGTGATGTTTTTCTCACTCCTACTAGTGTAATGTAACACACACCCATAAAATGCGCACCACCCCGCGATGTTTTTCAGAAACCTATCCTACATTGCCACTGCATGTACCCTGACCTCTCCATGCTGACCACCCCGCAGGGCTTTTCTCCATCCTACAATGCCAATCACTGCCTATCCTAAATCAGACCCTCCGATTCACACCACCCCGTGATGTTTTTCTCACTCCTACTAGTGAATGTAATGTAACACACACCCATACAATGCGCGCCACCGCGCGATGTTTTTCTCACTCCTACTAGTGAATGTAATGTAACACACACCTATAAAATGCGCACCACCCCGCGATGTTTTTCAGAAACCTATCCTACATTGCCACTGCATGTTCCCTGACGTCCACATGCTGACCACCCCGCGGTGCTTTTCTCCATCCTACATTATCACTCACTGCGTACCCTAATTCAGACCCTCCAATTCACACCACCCCGTCATGTTTTTCTCACTCCTACTAGTGAATGTAATGTAACACACACCCATACAATGCGCACCACCCCGCGATGTTTTTCTCACTCCTACAACTGAATGTAATGTAACACACACCCATACAATGCGCACCACCACGCGATGTTTTTCAGAAACATATCCTACATTGCCACTGCATGTTCCCTGACCTCCCCATGCTGACCGCCCCGCGGTGCTTTTCTCCATCCTACATTGCCACTCACTGCCTATCCTAATTCAGACCCTCCGATTCACACCACCCCATGATGTTTTTCTTACTCTTACTAGTGAATGTAATGTAACACACACCCATACAATGCGCACCACAACGTGATGTTTTTCTCACTCCTACTAGTGAATGTAATGTAACACACACCCATACAATGCGTACCACCCCGCGATGTTTGTCTCACTCCTACTAGTAAATGTAATGTAACACACACCCATACAATGCGCACCACCCCGCGATGTTTTTCAGAAACCTATCCTACGTTGCCATTGCATGTTCCCTCACCTCCCCATGCTGACAACCCCGCGGGTTTTTTTCCATCCGACAATGCCACTCACTGCCTATCATAATTCAGACCCTCTGATTCACACCACAACGTAATGTTTTTCTCACTCCTACTAGTGAATGTAATGTAACACACACCCATACAATGCGCACCACTCCGTGATGTTTTTCTCACTCCTACTATTGAATGCAATGTAACACACACCCATACAATGCGCGCCACCGCGCGATGTTTTTCTCACTCCTACTAGTGAATGTAATGTAACACACACCCATAAAATGCGCACCACCCCGCGATGTTTTTCAGAAACCTATCCTACATTGCCACTGCATGTTCCCTGACCTCCACATGCTGACCACCCCGCGGTGCTTTTCTCCATCCTACATTACCACTCACTGCATATCCTAATTCAGACCCTCCAATTCACACCACCCCGTCATGTTTTTCTCACTCCTACTAGTGAATGTAATGTAACACACACCCATACAATGCGCACCACCCCGTGATGTTTTTCTCACTCCTACTATTGAATGCAATGTAACACACACCCATACAATGCGCACCACCCCGCGATGTTTTTCTCACACCTACTACTGAATGTAATGTAACACACACCCATACAATGCGCTCCATCCCGCGATGTTTTTCAGAAACCTATCCTACATTGCCAATGCATGTTCCCTGACCTCCCCATGCTGACCATCCCGCGGTGCTTTTCTCCATCCTACATTGCCACTCACTGCCTATCCTTATTCATACCCTCCGATTCACACCACGCCGCGATGTTTTTCTCACTCCTACTAGTGAATGTAATGTAACACACAACCATACAATGCGCACCACCCCGCGATGTTTTTCAGAAACCTATCCTTCATTGCCACTGCATGTTCCCTGACCTCCCCATGCTGACCACCCCGCGGTGCTTTTCTCCATCCTACATTGCCACTCACTGCCTATCCTAATTCATACCCTCCGATTCACCCCACCCAGTGATGTTTTTGTCACTCCTACTAGTGAATGTAATGTAACACACACCCATACAATGCGCACCACCCCGCGATGTTTTTCAGAAACCTATCCTACATTGCAACTACATGTTCCCTGACCTCCCCATGCTGACCACCCCGCAGAGGTTTTCTCGATCCTACAATGCCACTCACTGCCTATCCTAATTGAGACCCTCCGATTCACACCACCCCGTGATGTTTTTCTCACTCCTACTAGTGAAATTAATGTAACACACACCCATACAATGCGCACCACCCCGAGTAGTTTTTCTCATTCCTACTAGTGAATGTAATGTAACACACAACCATTCAATGCGCACCACCCCGCGATGTTTTTCTCACTCCTACTAGTGAATGTAATGTTACTCACCCATACAATGCGCACCACCCCGCGATGATTTTCAGAAACCTATCCTACATTGCCACTGCATGTTCCCTGACCTCCCCATGCTGACCACCCCGCGGTGCTTTTCTCCATCCTACATTGCCACTCACTGCCTATCCTAATTCAGACCCTCCGATTCACTGCACCCCGTGATGTTTTTCTCACTCCTACTAGTCAATGTAATGTAACACACACCCATACAATGCACACCACCCCGCGATGTTTTTCAGAAACCTATCCTACATTGACACTGCCTGTTCCCTGACATCCCCATGGTGACCACCCCGCGGTGCTATTCTCCATCCTACAATGCCACTCACTGCCTATCCTAATTCAGACCCTCCGATTCACACCAGCCCTTGATGTTTTTCTCACTCCTACTAGTGAATGTAATGTAACACACATCCATGCCATGCGCACCACCCCGCGATGTTTTTCTCACTCCTACTAGTGAATGTAATATAACACACACCCATACAATGGGCACCACCCCGCTATGATTTTCAGAAACCTATCCTACATTGACACTGCATGTTTCCTGACCTCCCCATGCTGACCACCCCGCGGTGCTTTTCTCCATCCTACAATGCCACTCAATGCCTATCCTAATTCAGACCCTCCGATTCACACCAGCCCTTGATGTTTTTCTCACTCCTACTAGTGAATGTAATGTAACACACACCCATACAATGCGCACCACCCCGCTATGATTTTCAGAAACCTATCCTACATTGACACTGCATGTTCCCTGACCTCCCCATGCTGACCACCCCGCGGTGCTTTTCTCCATCCTACATTGCCACTCACTGCCTATCCTAATTCAGACCCTCCGATTCACACCACCCCGTGATGTTTTTCTCACTCCTAATAGTGAATGTAATGTAACACACACCCATACAATGCGCACCACCCCGTGATGTTTTTCTCACTCCTACTAGTGAATGTAATGTAACACACACCCATACAATGCGCACCACGCCGCGATGTTTTTCAGAAACCTATCCTACATTGCCACTGCATGTTCCCTGACCTCCCCATGCTGACCACCCCGCGTTGCTTTTCTCCATCCTACATTACCACTCAGTGCGTATCCTAATTCATACCCTCCAATTCAAACCACCCCGTGATGTTTTTCTCACTCCTACTGCTGAATGTAATGTAACACACACCCATTCAATGCGCACCACCCTGCGATGTTGTTCTCACTCCTACTAGTGAATGTAATGTTACACACCCGTACAATGCGCACCACCCCGCGATGATTTTCAGAAACCTATCCTACATTGCCACTGCATGTTCCCTGACCTCCCCATGCTGACAACCCCGCGGTGCTTTTCTCCATCCTACATTGCCACTTACTGCCTATCCTAATGCAGACCCTTCGATTCACACCACCCCGTGATGTTTTTCTCACTCCTACTAGTGAATATAATGTAACACACACCCATACAATGCGCACCACCCCGCGATGTTTTTCAGAAACCTATCCTACATTGCCACTGCATGTTCCTTGACCTCCCCATGCAGACCACCCCGCGGTGCTTTTCTCCATCCTACATTGCCACTCACTGCCTATCGTAATTCAGACCCTCCTATTCACACCACCACGTGATGTTTTTCTCACTCCCACTAGTGAATGTAATGTAACACACAGCCATACAATGCGCACCACCCCGCGATATATTTCAGAAACCTATCCTACATTGCCACTGCATGTTCCCTGACCTCCCCATGCTGACCACCCCATGGTGCTTTTCTTCATCCTACATTGCCACTCACTGCCTATCCTAATTGAGACACTCCGATTCACACCACCCCGTGATGTTTTTCTCACTCCTACTAGTGAATGTAATGTAACACTCACCCATACAATGCGCACCACCGCGCGATGATTTTCTCACTCCTACTAGTGAATATAATGTAACAAACACCCATATAATGCGCACCACCCCGCGATGTTTTTCAGAAACCTATGCTACATTGCCACTGCATGTTCCCTGACCTCCCCATGCTGACCACCCCGCGGTGCTTTTCTCCATCCTACATTGCCACTCACTGCCTATCCTAATTCATACCCTCCGATTCACACCACCCTGTTATGTTTTTCTCACTCCTACTAGTGTAATGTAACACACACCCATACAATGCGCACCACCCCGTGATGTTTTTCAGAAACCTATCCTACATTGCCACTGCATGTACCCTGACCTCCCCATGCTGACCACCCCGCGGGGCTTTTCTCCATCCTACAATGCCAATCACTGCCTATCCTAATTCAGACCCTCCGATTCACACCACCCCGTGATGTTTTTCTCACTCCTACTAGTGAATGTAATGTAACACCCACCCATACAATGCGCGCCACCGCCCGATGTTTTTCTCACTCCTACTAGTGAATGTAATGTAACACACACCCATAAAATGCGCACCACCCCGCGATGTTTTTCAGAAACCTATCCTACATTGCCACTGCATGTTCCCTGACCTCCACACGCTGACCACCCCGCGGTGCTTTTCTCCATCCTACATTACCACTCACTGCGTATCCTAATTCAGACCCTCCAATTCACACCACCCCGTGATGTTTTTCTCACTCCTACTAGTGAATGTAATGTAACACACACCCATACAATGCGCACCACCCCGTGATGTTTTTCTCACTCCTACTATTGAATGCAATGTAACACACACCCATACAATGCGCACCACCCCGCCATGTTTTTCTCACTCCTACTAGTGAATGTAATGTAACACACACCCATACAATGTGCACCACGCCGCGATGTTTTTCAGAAACCTCTCCTACATTGCCACTGCATGTTCCCTGACCTCCCCATGCTGACCGCCCCACGGTGCTTTTCTCCATCCTACATTGCCACTCACTGCCTATCCTAATTCAGACCCTCCGATTCACACCACCCTGTGATGTTTTTCTTACTCTTACTAGTGAATGTAATGTAACACACACCCATACAATGCGCACCACCCCGCGATGTTTTTCTCACTCCTACTAGTGAATGTAATGTTACTCACCATACATTGCGCACCACCACGCGATGATTTTCAGAATCCTATCCTACATTGCCACTGCATGTTCCATGACCTCCCCATGCTGACCACCCCGCGGTACTTTTCTCCATCCTACATTGCCACTCACTGCCTATCCTAATTCAGACCCTCCGATTCACAGCACCCCGTGATGTTTTTCTCACTCCTACTAGTCAATGTAATGTAACACACACCCATAGAATGCACACCACCCCGCGATGTTTTTCAGAAACCTATCCTACATTGCCACTGCCTGTTCCCTGACATCCCCATGGTGACCACCCCGCGGTGCTTTTCTCCATCCTACAATGCCACTCACTGCCTATCCTAATTCAGACCCTCCGATTCACACCAGCCCTTGATGTTTTTCTCACTCGTACTAGTGAATGTAATGTAACACACACCCATACAATGTGCACCACCCCTCTATGATTTTCAGAAACCTATCATACATTGACACTGCATGTTACCTGACCTCTCCATGTTGACCACCCCGCGGTGCTTTTCTCCATCCTACATTGCCACTCACTGCCTATCCTAATTCAGACCCTCCGATTCACACCACCCCGTGATGTTTTTCTCACTCCTACTACTGAATGTAATGTAACACACACCCATACAATGCGCACCACGCCGCGATGTTTTTCAGAAACCTATCCTACATTGCCACTGCATGTTCCCTGACCTCCCCATGCTGACCAACCCGGGTTGCTTTTCTCCATCCTACATTACCTCTCACTGCGTATCCTAATTCATACCCTACAATTCAAACCACCCCGTGATGTTTTTCTCACTCCTACTGCTGAATGTAATGTAACACACACCCATTCAATACGCACCACCCTGCGATATTTTTCTCACTCCTACTAGTGAATGTAATGTTACACACCCGTACAATGCGCACCACCCCGCGATGATTTTCAGAAACCTATCCTACATTGCCACTGCATGTTCCTTGACCTCCCCATGATGACAACCCCGCGGTGCTTTTCTCCATCCTACATTGCCACTCACTGCCTAACCTAATGCAGACCCTCCGATTCACACCACCCCGTGATGTTTTTCTCACTCCTACTAGTGAATATAATGTAACACACACCCATACAATGCGCACCACCCCGCGATGATCTTCAGAAACCTATCCTACATTGCCACTGCATGTTCCCTGACCTCCCCATGCTGACAACCCCGCGGTGCTTTTCTCCATCTTACATTGCCACTCACTGCCTATCCTAATGCAGACCCTCCGATTCACACCACCCCGTGATGTTTTTCTCACTCCTACTAGTGAATATAATGTTACACACACCCATACAATGCGCACCACCCCGCGATGTTTTTCAGAAACCTATCCTACATTGCCACTGCATGTTCCTTGACCTCCCCATGCAGACCACCCCGCGGTGCTTTTCTCCATCCTACATTGCCACTCACTGCCTATCGTAATTCAGACCCTCCTATTCACACCACCACGTGATGTTTTTCTCACTCCCACTAGTGAATGTAATGTAACACACAGCCATACAATGCGCACCACCCCGCGATATTTTTCAGAAACATATCCTACATTGCCACTGCATGTTCCCTGACCTCCCCATGCTGACCACCCCATGGTGCTTTTCTCCATCCTACATTGCCACTCACTGCCTATCCTAATTGAGACACTCCGATTCACACCACCCCGTGATGTTTTTCTCACTCCTACTAGTGAATGTAATGTAACACTCACCCATACAATGCGCACCACCGCGCGATGTTTTTCTCACTCCTACTAGTGAATATAATGTAACAAACACCCATATAATGCGCACCACCCCGCGATGTTTTTCAGAAACCTATCCTACATTGCCACTGCATGTTCCCTGACCTCCCCATGCTGACCACCCCGCGGTGCTTTTCTCCATCCTGCATTGCCACTTACTGCCTATCCTAATTCATACCCTCCGATTCACACCACCCCGTTATGTTTTTCTCACTCCTACTAGTGTAATGTAACACACACCCATACAATGCGCACCACCCCGTGAAGTTTTTCTCACTCCTACTATTGAATGCAATGTAACACACACCCATACAATGCGCACCACCCCGCGATGTTTTTCTCACTCCTACTAGTGAATGTAATGTAACACACACCCATACAATGTGCACCACCCCGCGATGTTTTTCAGAAACCTCTCCTACATTGCCACTGCATGTTCCCTGACCTCCCCATGCTGACCGCCCCAGGGTGCTTTTCTCCATCCTACATTGCCACTCACTGCCTATCCTTATTCATACCCTCCGATTCACACCACCCCGTGATGTTTTTCTCACTCCTACTAGTGTAATGTAACACACACCCATAAAATGCGCACCACCCCGCGATGTTTTTCAGAAACCTATCCTACATTGCCACTGCATGTACCCTGACCTCCCCATGCTGACCACCCCGCAGGGCTTTTCTCCATCCTACAATGCCAATCACTGCCTATCCTAAATCAGACCCTCCGATTCACACCACCCCGTGATGTTTTTCTCACTCCTACTAGTGAATGTAATGTAACACACACCCATACAATGCGCGCCACCGCGCGATGTTTTTCTCACTCCTACTAGTGAATGTAATGTAACACACACCTATAAAATGCGCACCACCCCGCGATGTTTTTCAGAAACCTATCCTACATTGCCATTGCATGTTCCCTCACCTCCCCATGCTGACCACCCCGCGGGGTTTTTTCCATCCGACAATGCCACTCACTGCCTATCATAATTCAGACCCTCTGATTCACACCACAACGTAATGTTTTTCTCACTCCTACTAGTGAATGTAATGCAACACACACCCATACAATGCGCACCACCCCGTGATGTTTTTCTCACTCCTACTATTGAATGCAATGTAACACACACCCATACAATGCGCACCACCCCGCGATGTTTTTCTCACTCCTACTACTGAATGTAATGTAACACACACCCATACAATGCGCACCACCACGCGATGTTTTTCAGAAACCTATCCTACATTGCCACTGCATGTTCCCTGACCTCCCCATGCTGACCGCCCCGCGGTGCTTTTCTTCATCCTACATTGCCTCTCACTGCCTATCCTAAATCAGACCCTCCGATTCACACCACCCCATGATGTTTTTCTTACTCTTACTAGTGAATGTAATGTAACACACACCCATACAATGCGCACCACCACGTGATGTTTTTCTCACTTCTACTAGTGAATGTAATGTAACACACACCTATAAAATGCGTACCACCCCGCGATGTTTTTCTCACTCCTACTAGTAAATGTAATGTAACACACACCCATACAATGCGCACCACCCCGCGATGTTTTTCAGAAACCTATCCTACATTGCCACTGCATGTTCCCTCACCTCCCCATGCTGACCACCCCGCGGGGCTTTTTTCCATCCGACAATGCCACTCACTGCCTATCCTAATTCAGACCCTCCGATTCACACCACCCCGTAATGTTTTCCTCACTCCTACTAGTGAATGTAATGTAACAAATACCCATACAATGCGCACCACCCCGCGAAGTTTTTCAGAAACCTATCCTATATTGCCACTGCATGTTCCCTGACCTCCCCATGCTGAACACCCCGCGGGGCTTTTCTCCATCCTACAATGCCAATCACTGCCTATCCTAATTCAGACCCTCCGATTCACACCACCCCGCGATGTTTTTCTCACTCCTACTAGTGAATGTAATGTTACACACCCGTACAATGCGCACCACCCCGCGATGTTTTTCAGAAACTTTTCCTACATTGCCACTACATGTTCCCTGACCTCCCCATGCTGACGACCCCGCAGAGGTTTTCTCCATTCTACATTGCCACTCACTGCCTATCCTAATTCATACCCTCCGATTCACACCACCCCGTGATGTTTTTCTCACTCCTACTAGTGTAATGTAACACACACCCATACAATGCGCACCACCCCGCGATGTTTTTCAGAAACCTATCCTACATTGCCACTGTATGTACCCTGACCTCCCCATGCTGACCACCCCGCGGGGCTTTTCTCCATCCTACAATGCCAATCACTGCCTATCCTAAATCAGACCCTCCGATTCACACCACTCCGTGATGTTTTTCTCACTCCTACTAGTGAATGTAATGTAACACACACCCATACAATGCGCGCCACCGCGCGATGTTTTTCTCACTCCTACTAGTGAATGTAATGTAACACACACCCATAAAATGCGCACCACCCCGCGATGTTTTTCAGAAACCTATCCTACATTGCCACTGCATGTTCCCTGACGTCCACATGCTGACCACCCCGCGGTGCTTTTCTCCATCCTACATTACCACTCACTGCGTACCCTAATTCAGACCCTCCAATTCACACCACCCCGTCATGTTTTTCTCACTCCTACTAGTGAATGTAATGTAACACACACCCATACAATGCGCACCACCCTGTGATGTTTTTCTCACTCCTACTATTGAATGCAATGTAACACACACCCATACAATGCGCACCACCCCGCGATGTTTTTCTCACTCCTACTACTGAATGTAATGTAACACACACCCATACAATGCGCACCACCACGCGATGTTTTTCAGAAACCTATCCTACATTGCCACTGCATGTTCCCTGACGTCCACATGCTGACCACCCCGCGGTGCTTTTCTCCATCCTACATTACCACTCACTGCGTACCCTAATTCAGACCCTCCAATTCACACCACCCCGTCATGTTTTTCTCACTCCTACTAGTGAATGTAATGTAACACACACCCATACAATGCGCACCACCCTGTGATGTTTTTCTCACTCCTACTATTGAATGCAATGTAACACACACCCATACAATGCGCACCACCCCGCGATGTTTTTCTCACTCCTACTACTGAATGTAATGTAACACACACCCATACAATGCGCACCACCACGCGATGTTTTTCAGAAACCTATCCTACATTGCCACTGCATGTTCCCTGACCTCCCCATGCTGACCGCCCCGCGGTGCTTTTCTCCATCCTACATTGCCTCTCACTGCCTATCCTAATTCAGACCCTCCGATTCACACGACCCCATGATGTTTTTCTTACTCTTACTAGTGAATGTAATGTCACACACACCCATACAATGCGCACCACCACGTGATGTTTTTCTCACTTCTACTAGTGAATGTAATGTAACACACACCCATAAAATGCGCACCACCCCGCGATGTTTTTCTCACTCCTACTAGTAAATGTAATGTAACACACACCCATACAATGCGCACCACCCCGCGATGTTTTTCAGAAACCTATCCTACATTGCCACTGCACGTTCCCTCACCTCCCCATGCTGACCACCCCGCGGGGCTTTTTTCCATCCGAAAATGCCACTCACTGCCTATCCTAATTCAGACCCTCTGATTCACACCACCCCGTAATGTTTTCCTCACTCCTACTTGTGAATGTAATGTAACACACAACCATACAATGCGCACCACCCCGTGATATTTTTCTCACTCCTACTAGTGAATGTAATGTAACAAACACCCATACAATGCGCACCACCCCGCGATGTTTTTCAGAAACCTATCCTATATTGCCACTGCATGTTCCCTGACCTCCCCATGCTCAACACACCGCGGGGCTTTTCTCCATCCTACAATGCCAATCACTGCCTATCCTAATTCAGACCCTCCGATTCACACCACCCCGTGATGTTTTTCTCACTCCTGCTAGTGAATGTAATGTAACACACACCCATACAATGCGCACCACCCCGCGATGTTTTTCTCACTCCTACTAGTGAAAGTAATGTAACACACAACCATACAATGCGCACCACCCCGCGATGTTTTTCAGAAACATATCCTACATTGCCACTGCATGTTCCCTGACCTCCCCATGCTGACCACCCCGCGGTGCTTTTCTCCATCCTTCATTGCCACTCACTGCCTATCCTAATTCATACCCTCCGATTCACCCCACCCCGTGATGTTTTTGTCACTCCTACTAGTGAATGTAATGTAACACACAACCATACAATGCGCACCACCCCGCGATGTTTTTCAGAAACCTATCCTACATTGCCACTACATGTTCCCTGACCTCCCCATGCTGACGACCCCGCAGAGGTTTTCTCCATCCTACAATGCCACTCACTGCCTATCCTAATTCAGACCCTCCGATTCACACCACCCCGTGATGTATTTCTCACTCCTACTAGAGAATGTAATGTAACACACACCCATACAATGCGCACCACCCCGAGTAGTTTTTCTCATTCCTACTAGTGAATGTAAAGTAACACACAACCATTCAATGCGCACCACCCCGCGATGTTTTTCTCACTCCTACTAGTTAATGTAATGTTACACACCCGTACAATGCGCACCACCCCGCGATGATTTTCAGAAACCTATCCTGCATTGCCACTGCATGTTCCCTGACCTCCCCATGCTGAACACGCCGCGGTGCTTTTCTCCATCCTACATTGCCACTCACTGCCTATCCTAATTCAGACCCTCCGATTCACAGCACCCCGTGATGTTTTTCTCACTCCTACTAGTCAATGTAATGTAACACACACCCATACAATGCACACCACCCCGCGATGTTTTTCAGAAACCTATCCTACATTGCCACTGCATGTTCCCTGACCTCCCCATGCTGACCACCCCGCGGTGCTTTTCTCCATCCTACATTGCCACTCATTGCCTATCCTAATTCATACCCTCCGATTCACACCACCCCGTGATGTTTTTCTCACTCCTACTAGTGTAATGTAACACACACCCATACAATGCGCACCACCCGGCGATGTTTTTCAGAAACCTATCCTACATTGCCACTGCATGTACCCTGACCTCCCCATGCTGACCACCCCGCGGGGCTTTTCTCCATCCTACAATGCCAATCACTGCCTATCCTAAATCAGACCCTCCGATTCACACCACCCCGTGATGTTTTTCTCACTCCTACTAGTGAATGTAATGTAACACACACCCATACAATGCGCGCCACCGCGCGATGTTTTTCTCACTCCTACTATTGAATGCAATGTAACACACACCCATACAATGCGCACCACCCCGCGATGTTTTTCTCACTCCTACTATTGAATGCAATGTAACACACACCCATACAATGCGCACCACCCCGCGATGTTTTTCTCACTCCTACTACTGAATGTAATGTAACACACACCCATACAATGCGCACCACCACGCGATGTTTTTCAGAAACCTATCCTACATTGCCACTGCATGTTCCCTGACCTCCCCATGCTGACCGCCCCGCGGTGCTTTTCTCCATCCTACATTGCCGCTCACTGCCTATCCTAATTCAGACCCTCCGATTCACACCACCCCATGATGTTTTTCTTACTCTTACTAGTGAATGTAATGTAACACACATCCATACCATGCGCACCACCCCGCGATGTTTTTCTCACTCCTACTAGTGAATGTAATGTTACTCACCCATACAATGCGCACCACCACGCGATGATTTTCAGAATCTTATCCTACATTGCCACTGCATGTTCCATGACCTCCCCATGCTGACCACCCCGCGGTACTTTTCTCCATCCTACATTGCCACTCACTGCCTATTCTAATTCAGACCCTCCGATTCACAGCACCCCGTGATGTTTTTCTCACTCCTACTAGTCAATGTAATGTAACACACACCCATACAATGCACACCACCCCGCGATGTTTTTCAGAAACCTATCCTACATTGCCACTGCCTGTTCCCTGACATCCCCATGGTGACCACCCCGCGGTGCTTTTCTCCATCCTACAATGCCACTCACTGCCTATCCTAATTCAGACCCTCCGATTCACACCAGCCCTTGATGTTTTTCTCACTCCTACTAGTGAATGTAATGTAACACACACCCATACAATGCGCACCACCCCTCTATGATTTTCAGAAACCTATCATACATTGACACTGCATGTTCCCTGACCTCCACATGTTGACCACCCCGCGGTGCTTTTCTCCATCCTACATTGCCACTCACTGCCTATCCTAATTCAGACCCTCCGATTCACACCACCCCGTGATGTTTTTATCACTCCTAATAGTGAATGTAATGTAATACACACCCATACAATGCGCACCACCCCGTGATGTTTTTCTCACTCCTACTAGTGAATGAAATGTAACACACACCCATACAATGCGCACCACGCCGCGATGTTTTTCAGAAACCTATCCTACATTGCCACTGCATGTTCCCTGACCTCCCCATGCTGACCACCCCGCGTTGCTTTTCTCCATCCTACATTACCACTCACTGCGTATCCTAATTCATACCCTCCAATTCAAACCACCCCGTGATGTTTTTCTCACTCCTACTGCTGAATGTAATGTAACACACACCCATTCAATGCGCACCACCCTGCGATCTTTTTCTCACTCCTACTAGTGAAGGTAATGTTACACACCCGTACAATGCGCACCACCCCGCGATGATTTTCAGAAACCTATCCTACATTGCCACTGCATGTTCCCTGACCTCCCCATGATGACAACCCCGCGGTGCTTTTCTCCATCCTACATTGCCACTCACTGCCTATCCTAATGCAGACCCTCCGATTCACACCACCCCGTGATGTTTTTCTCACTCCTACTAGTGAATATAATGTTACACACACCCATACAATGCGCACCACCCCGCGATGTTTTTCAGAAACCTATCCTACATTGCCACTGCATGTTCCTTGACCTCCCCATGCAGACCACCCCGTGGTGCTTTTCTCCATCCTACATTGCCACTCACTGCCTATCGTAATTCAGACCCTCCTATTCACACCACCACGTGATGTTTTTCTCACTCCCACTAGTGAATGTAATGTAACACACAGCCATACAATGCGCACCACCCCGCGATATTTTTCAGAAACCTATCCTACATTGCCACTGCATGTTCCCTGACCTCCCCATGCTGACCACCCCATGGTGCTTTTCTCCATCCTACATTGCCACTCACTGCCTATCCTAATTGAGACACTCCGATTCACACCACCCCGTGATGTTTTTCTCACTCCTACTAGTGAATGTAATGTAACACTCACCCATACAATGCGCACCACCGCGTGATGTTTTTCTCACTCCTACTAGTGAATATAATGTAACAAACACCCATATAATGCGCACCACCCCGCGATGTTTTTCAGAAACCTATCATACATTGCCACTGCATGTTCCCTGAACTCCCCATGCTGACCACCCCGCGGTGCTTTTCTCCATCCTACATTGCCACTTACTGCCTATCCTAATTCATACCCTCCGATTCACACCACCCCGTTATGTTTTTCTCACTCCTACTAGTGTAATGTAACACACACCCATACAATGCGCACCACCCCGCGATGTTTTTCAGAAACCTATCCTACATTGCCACTGCATGTACCCTGACCTCCCCATGCTGACCACCCCGCGGGGCTTTTCTCCATCCTACAATGCCAATCACTGCCTATCCTAATTCAGACCCTCCGATTCACACCACCCCGTGATCTTTTTCTCACTCCTACTAGTGAATGTAATGTAACACACACCCATACAATGCGCACCACCCCGCGATGTTTTTCTCACTCCTACTAGTAAATGTAATGTAACACACACCTATAAAATGCGCACCACCCCGCGATGTTTTTCAGAAACCTATACTACATTGCCACTGCATGTTCCCTGACCTCCACATGCTGACCACCCCGCGGTGCTTTTCTCCATCCTACATTACCACTCACTGCATATCCTAATTAAGACCCTCCAATTCACACCACCCCGTCATGTTTTTCTCACTCCTACTAGTGAATGTAATATAACACACACCCATACAATGCGCACCACCCCGTGATGTTTTTCTCACTCCTACTATTGAATGCAATGTAACACACACCCATACAATGCGCACTACCCCGCGATGTTTTTCTCACACCTACTACTGAATGTAATGTAACACACACCCATACAATGCGCACCACCCCGCGATGTTTTTCAGAAACCTATCCTACATTGCCACTGCATGTTCCCTGACCTCCCCATGCTGACCACCCCGCAGTGCTTTTCTCCATCCTACATTGCCACTCACTGCCTATCCTTATTCATACCCTCCGATTCACACCACCCCGTGATGTTTTTCTCACTCCTACTAGTGTAATGTAACACACACCCATAAAATGCGCACCACCCCGCGATGTTTTTCAGAAACCTATCCTACATTGCCACTGCATGTACCCTGACCTCCCCATGCTGACCACCCCGCAGGGCTTTTCTCCATCCTACAATGCCAATCACTGCCTATCCTAAATCAGACCCTCCGATTCACACCACCCCGTGATGTTTTTCTCACTCCTACTAGTGAATGTAATGTAACACACACCCATACAATGCGCGCCACCGCGCGATGTTTTTCTCACTCCTACTAGTGAATGTAATGTAACACACACCTATAAAATGCGCACCACCCCGCGATGTTTTTCAGAAACCTATCCTACATTGCCACTGCATGTTCCCTGAGGTCCACATGCTGACCACCCCGCGGTGCTTTTCTCCATCCTACATTACCACTCACTGCGTACCCTAATTCAGACCCTCCAATTCACACCACCCCGTCATGTTTTTCTCACTCCTACTAGTGAATGTAATGTAACACACACCCATACAATGCGCACCACCCAGTGATGTTTTTCTCACTCCTACTATGGAATGCAATGTAACACACACCCATAGAATGCGCACCACCCCGCGATGTTTTTCTCACTCCTACTACTGAATGTAATGTAACACACACCCATACAATGCGCACCACCACGCGATGTTTTTCAGAAACCTATCCTACATTGCCACTGCATGTTCCCTGACCTCCCCATGCTGACCGCCCCGCGGTGCTTTTCTCCATCCTCCATTGCCACTCACTGCCTATCCTAATTCAGACCCTCCGATTCACACCACCCCATGATGTTTTTCTTACTCTTACTATTGAATGTAATGTAACACACACCCATACAATGCGCACCACAACGTGATGTTTTTCTCACTCCTACTAGTGAATGTAATGTAACACACACCCATACAATGCGCACCACCCCGCGATTTTTGTCTCTCTCCTACTAGTAAATGTAATGTAACACACACCCATACAATGCGCACCACCCCGCGATGTTTTTCAGAAACCTATCCTACATTGCCATTGCATGTTCCCTCACCTCCCCATGCTGACAACCCCGCGGGGTTTTTTCCATCCGACAATGCCACTCACTGCCTATCATAATTCAGACCCTCTGATTCACACCACAACGTAATGTTTTTCTCACTCCTACTAGTGAATGTAATGTAACACACACCCATACAATGCGCACCACTCCGTGATGTTTTTCTCACTCCTACTATTGAATGCAATGTAACACACACCCATACAATGCGCGCCACCGCGCGATGTTTTTCTCACTCCTACTAGTGAATGTAATGTAACACACACCCATAAAATGCGCACCACCCCGCGATGTTTTTCAGAAACCTATCCTACATTGTCACTGCATGTTCCCTGACCTCCACATGCTGACCACCCCGCGGTGCTTTTCTCCATCCTACATTACCACTCACTGCATATCCTAATTCAGACCCTCCAATTCACACCTCCCCGTCATGTTTTTCTCACTCCTACTAGTGAATGTAATGTAACACACACCCATACAATGCGCACCACCCCGTGATGTTTTTCTCACTCCTACTATTGAATGCAATGTAACACACACCCATACAATGCGCACCACCCCGCGATGTTTTTCTCACACCTACTACTGAATGTAATGTAACACACACCCATACAATGCGCACCATCCCGCGATGTTTTTCAGAAACCTATCCTACATTGCCACTGCATGTTCCCTGACCTCCCCATGCTGACCATCCCGCGGTGCTTTTCTCCATCCTACATTGCCACTCACTGCCTATCCTTATTCATACCCTCCGATTCACACCACCCCGTGATGTTTTTCTCACTCCTACTAGTGTAATGTAACACATACCCATAAAATGCGCACCACCCCGCGATGTTTTTCAGAACCCTATCCTACATTGTCACTGCATGTACCCTGACCTCCCCATGCTGACCACCCCGCAGGGCTTTTCTCCATCCTACAATGCCAATCACTGCCTATCCTAAATCAGACCCTCCGATTCACACCACCCCGTGATGTTTTTCTCACTCCTACTAGTGAATGTAATGTAACACACACCCATACAATGCGCGCCACCGCGCGATGTTTTTCTCACTCCTACTAGTGAATGTAATGTAACACACACCTATAAAATGCGCACCACCCCGCGATGTTTTTCATAAACCTATCCTACATTGCCACTGCATGTTCCCTGACGTCCACATGCTGACCACCCCGCGGTGCTTTTCTCCATCCTACATTACCACTCACTGCGTACCCTAATTCAGACCCTCCAATTCACACCACCCCGTCATGTTTTTCTCACTCCTACTAGTGAATGTAATGTAACACACACCCATACAATGCGCACCACCCAGTGATGTTTTTCTCACTCCTACTATTGAATGCAATGTAACACACACCCATACAATGCGCACCACCCCGCGATGTTTTTCTCACTCCTACTACTGAATGTAATGTAACACACACCCATACAATGCGCACCACCACGCGATGTTTTTCAGAAACCTATCCTACATTGCCACTGCATGTTCCCTGACCTCCCCATGCTGACCGCCCCGCGGTGCTTTTCTCCATCCTACATTGCCACTCACTGCCTATCCTAATTCAGACCCTCCGATTCACACCACCCCATGATGTTTTTCTTACTCTTACTAGTGAATGTAATGTAACACACACCCATACAATGCGCACCACCACGTGATGTTTTTCTCACTCCTACTAGTGAATGTAATGTAACACACACCCATACAATGCGCACCACCCCGCGATGTTTTTCTCACTCCTACTAGTAAATGTAATGTAACACACACCCATACAATGCGCACCACCCCGCGATGTTTTTCAGAAACCTATCCTACATTGCCATTGCATGTTCCCTCACCTCCCCATGCTGACCACCCCGCGGGGTGTTTTCCATCCGACAATGCCACTCACTGCCTATCATAATTCAGACCCTCTGATTCACACCACAACGTAATGTTTTTCTCACTCCTACTAGTGAATGTAATGTAACACACACCCATACAATGCGCACCACCCCGCGAAGTTTTTCAGAAACCTATCCTATATTGCCACTGCATGTTCCCTGACCTCCCTATGCTGAACACCCCGCGGGGCTTTTCTCCATCCTACAATGCCAATCACTGCCTATCCTAATTCAGACCCTCCGATTCACACCACCCCGCGATGTTTTTCTCACTCCTACTAGTGAATGTAATGTTACACACCCGTACAATGCGCACCACCCCGCGATGTTTTTCAGAAACCTATCCTACATTGCCACTACATGTTCCCTGACCTCCCCATGCTGACGACCCCGCAGAGGTTTTCTCCATTCTACATTGCCACTCACTGCCTATCCTAATTCATACCCTCCGATTCACACCACCCCGTGATGTTTTTCTCACTCCTACTAGTGTAATGTAACACACACCTATACAATGCGCACCACCCCGCGATGTTTTTCAGAAACCTATCCTACATTGCCACTGTATGTACCCTGACCTCCCCATGCTGACCACCCCGCGGGGCTTTTCTCCATCCTACAATGCCAATCACTGCCTATCCTAAATCAGACCCTCCGATTCACACCACCCCGTGATGTTTTTCTCACTCCTACTAGTGAATGTAATGTAACACACACCCATACAATGCGCGCCACCGCGCGATGTTTTTCTCACTCCTACTAGTGAATGTAATGTAACACACACCCATAAAATGCGCACCACCCCGCGATGTTTTTCAGAAACCTATCCTACATTGCCACTGCACGTTCCCTCACCTCCCCATGCTGACCACCCCGCGGGGCTTTTTTCCATCCGAAAATGCCACTCACTGCCTATCCTAATTCAGACCCTCCGATTCACACCACCCCGTAATGTTTTCCTCACTCCTACTTGTGAATGTAATGTAACACACAACCATACAATGCGCACCACCCCGTGATATATTTCTCACTCCTACTAGTGAATATAATGTAACAAACACCCATACAATGCGCACCACCCCGCGATGTTTTTCAGAAACCTATCCTATATTGCCACTGCATGTTCCCTGACCTCCCCATGCTGAACACACCGCGGGGCTTTTCTCCATCCTACAATGCCAATCACTGCCTATCCTAATTCAGACCCTCCGATTCACACCACCCGGTGATGTTTTTCTCACTCCTGCTAGTGAATGTAATGTAACACACACCCATACAATGCGCACCACCCCGCGATGTTTTTCTCACTCCTACTAGTGAAAGTAATGTAACACACAACCATACAATGCGCACCACCCCGCGATGTTTTTCAGAAACCTATCCTACATTGCCACTGCATGTTCCCTGACCTCCCCATGCTGACCACCCCGCGGTGCTTTTCTCCATCCTACATTGCCACTCACTGCCTATCCTAATTCATACCCTCCGATTCACCCCACCCCGTGATGTTTTTGTCACTCCTACTAGTGAATGTAATGTAACACACAACCATACAATGCGCACCACCCCGCGATGTTTTTCAGAAACCTAACCTACATTGCCACTACATGTTCCCTGACCTCCCCATGCTGACGACCCCGCAGAGGTTTTCTCCATCCTACAATGCCACTCACTGCCTATCCTAATTCAGACCCTCCGATTCACACCACGCCGTGATGTATTTCTCACTCCTACTAGAGAATGTAATGTAACACACACCCATACAATGCGCACCACCCCGAGTAGTTTTTCTCATTCCTACTAGTGAATGTAAAGTAACACACAACCATTCAATGCGCACCACCCCGCGATGTTTTTCTCACTCCTACTAGTGAATGTAATGTTACACACCCGTACAATGCGCACCACCCCGCGATGATTTTCAGAAACCTATCCTGCATTGCCACTGCATGTTCCCTGACCTCCCCATGCTGAACACCCCGCGGTGCTTTTCTCCATCCTACATTGCCACTCACTGCCTATCCTAATTCAGACCCTCCGATTCACAGCACCCCGTGATGTTTTTCTCACTCCTACTAGTCAATGTAATGTAACACACACCCATACAATGCACACCACCCCGCGATGTTTTTCAGAAACCTATCCTACATTGCCACTGCGTGTTCCCTGACCTCCCCATGCTGACCACCCCGCGGTGCTTTTCTCCATCCTGCATTGCCACTCATTGCCTATCCTAATTCATACCCTCCGATTCACACCACCCCGTGATGTTTTTCTCACTCCTACTAGTGTAATGTAACACACACCCATACAATGCGCACCACCCCGCGATGTTTTTCAGAAACCTATCCTACATTGCCACTGCATGTACCCTGACCTCCCCATGCTGACCACCCCGCGGGGCTTTTCTCCATCCTACAATGCCAATCACTGCCTATCCTAAATCAGACCCTCCGATTCACACCACCCCGTGATGTTTTTCTCACTCCTACTAGTGAATGTAATGTAACACACACCCATACAATGCGCGCCACCGCGCGATGTTTTTCTCATTCCTAATAGTGAATGTAATGTAACACACACCTATAAAATGCGCACCACCCCGCGATGTTTTTCATAAACCTATCCTACATTGCCACTGCATGTTCCCTGACGTCCACATGCTGACCACCCCGCGGTGCTTTTCTCCATCCTACATTACCACTCACTGCGTACCCTAATTCAGACCCTCTAATTCACACCACCCCGTCATGTTTTTCTCACTCCTACTAGTGAATGTAATGTAACACACACCCATACAATGCGCACCACCCAGTGATGTTTTTCTCACTCCTACTATTGAATGCAATGTAACACACACCCATACAATGCGCACCACCCCGCGATGTTTTTCTCACTCCTACTACTGAATGTAATGTAACACACACCCATAAAATGCGCACCACCACGCGATGTTTTTCAGAAACCTATCCTACATTGCCACTGCATGTTCCCTGACCTCCCCATGCTGACCGCCCCGCGGTGCTTTTCTCCATCCTACATTGCCACTCACTGCCTATCCTAATTCAGACCCTCCGATTCACACCACCCCATGATGTTTTTCTTACTCTTACTAGTGAATGTAATGTAACACACACCCATACAATGCGCACCACCACGTGATGTTTTTCTCACTCCTACTAGTGAATGTAATGTAACACACACCCATACAATGCGCACCACCCCGCGATGTTTTTCTCACTCCTACTAGTAAATGTAATGTAACACACACCCATACAATGCGCACCACCCCGCGATGTTTTTCAGAAACCTATCCTACATTGCCATTGCATGTTCCCTCACCTCCCCATGCTGACCACCCCGCGGGGTGTTTTCCATCCGACAATGCCACTCACTGCCTATCATAATTCAGACCCTCTGATTCACACCACAACGTAATGTTTTTCTCACTCCTACTAGTGAATGTAATGTAACACACACCCATACAATGCGCACCACCCCGCGAAGTTTTTCAGAAACCTATCCTATATTGCCACTGCATGTTCCCTGACCTCCCCATGCTGAACACCCCGCAGGGCTTTTCTCCATCCTACAATGCCAATCACTGCCTATCCTAATTCAGACCCTCCGATTCACACCACCCCGCGATGTTTTTCTCACTCCTACTAGTGAATGTAATGTTACACACCCGTACAATGCGCACCACCCCGCGATGTTTTTCAGAATCCTATCCTACATTGCCACTACATGTTCCCTGACCTCCCCATGCTGACGACCCCGCAGAGGTTTTCTCCATTCTACATTGCCACTCACTGCCTATCCTAATTCATACCCTCCGATTCACACCACCCCGTGATGTTTTTCTCACTCCTACTAGTGTAATGTAACACACACCTATACAATGCGCACCACCCCGCGATGTTTTTCAGAAACCTATCCTACATTGCCACTGTATGTACCCTGACCTCCCCATGCTGACCACCCCGCGGGGCTTTTCTCCATCCTACAATGCCAATCACTGCCTATCCTAAATCAGACCCTCCGATTCACACCACCCCGTGATGTTTTTCTCACTCCTACTAGTGAATGTAATGTAACACACACCCATACAATGCGCGCCACCGCGCGATGTTTTTCTCACTCCTACTAGTGAATGTAATGTAACACACACCCATAAAATGCGCACCACCCCGCGATGTTTTTCAGAAACCTATCCTACATTGCCACTGCATGTTCCCTGACGTCCACATGCTGACCACCCCGCGGTGCTTTTCTCCATCCTACATTACCACTCACTGCGTACCCTAATTCAGACCCTCCAATTCACACCACCCCGTCATGTTTTTCTCACTCCTACTAGTGAATGTAATGTAACACACACCCATACAATGGGCACCACCCTGTGATGTTTTTCTCACTCCTACTATTGAATGCAATGTAACACACACCCATACAATGCGCACCACCCCGCGATGTTTTTCTCACTCCTACTACTGAATGGAATGTAACACACACCCATACAATGTGCACCACCACGCGATGTTTTTCAGAAACCTATCCTACATTGCCACTGCATGTTCCCTGACCTCCCCATGCTGACCGCCCCGCGGTGCTTTTCTCCATCCTACATTGCCTCTCACTGCCTATCCTAATTCAGACCCTCCGATTCACACGACCCCATGATGTTTTTCTTACTCTTACTAGTGAATGTAATGTAACACACACCCATACAATGCGCACCACCACGTGATGTTTTTCTCACTTCTACTAGTGAATGTAATGTAACACACACCCATAAAATGCGCACCACCCCGCGATGTTTTTCTCACTCCTACTAGTAAATGTAATGTAACACACACCCATACAATGCGCACCACCCCGCGATGTTTTTCAGAAACCTATCCTACATTGCCACTGCACGTTCCCTCACCTCCCCATGCTGACCACCCCGCGGGGCTTTTTTCCATCCGAAAATGCCACTCACTGCCTATCCTAATTCAGACCCTCCGATTCACACCACCCCGTAATGTTTTCCTCACTCCTACTTGTGAATGTAATGTAACACACAACCATACAATGCGCACCACCCCGTGATATTTTTCTCACTCCTACTAGTGAATATAATGTAACAAACACCCATACAATGCGCACCACCCCGCGATGTTTTTCAGAAACCTATCCTATATTGCCACTGCATGTTCCCTGACCTCCCCATGCTGAACACACCGCGGGGCTTTTCTCCATCCTACAATGCCAATCACTGCCTATCCTAATTCAGACCCTCCGATTCACACCACCCGGTGATGTTTTTCTCACTCCTGCTAGTGAATGTAATGTAACACACACCCATACAATGCGCACCACCCCGCGATGTTTTTCTCACTCCTACTAGTGAAAGTAATGTAACACACAACCATACAATGCGCACCACCCCGCGATGTTTTTCAGAAACCTATCCTACATTGCCACTGCATGTTCCCTGACCTCCCCATGCTGACCACCCCGCGGTGCTTTTCTCCATCCTACATTGCCACTCACTGCCTATCCTAATTCATACCCTCCGATTCAAACCACCCCGTGATGTTTTTGTCACTCCTACTAGTGAATGTAATGTAACACACAACCATACAATGCGCACCACCCCGCGATGTTTTTCAGAAACCTATCCTACATTGCCACTACATGTTCCCTGACCTCCCCATGCTGACGACCCCGCAGAGGTTTTCTCCATCCTACAATGCCACTCACTGCCTATCCTAATTCAGACCCTCCGATTCACACCACGCCGTGATGTATTTCTCACTCCTACTAGAGAATGTAATGTAACACACACCCATACAATGCGCACCACCCCGAGTAGTTTTTCTCATTCCTACTAGTGAATGTAAAGTAACACACAACCATTCAATGCGCACCACCCCGCGATGTTTTTCTCACTCCTACTAGTGAATGTAATGTTACACACCCGTACAATGCGCACCACCCCGCGATGATTTTCAGAAACCTATCCTGCATTGCCACTGCATGTTCCCTGACCTCCCCATGCTGAACACCCCGCGGTGCTTTTCTCCATCCTACATTGCCACTCACTGCCTATCCTAATTCAGACCCTCCGATTCACAGCACCCCGTGATGTTTTTCTCACTCCTACTAGTCAATGTAATGTAACACACACCCATACAATGCACACCACCCCGCGATGTTTTTCAGAAACCTATCCTACATTGCCACTGCGTGTTCCCTGACCTCCCCATGCTGACCACCCCGCGGTGCTTTTCTCCATCCTGCATTGCCACTCATTGCCTATCCTAATTCATACCCTCCGATTCACACCACCCCGTGATGTTTTTCTCACTCCTACTAGTGTAATGTAACACACACCCATACAATGCGCACCACCCCGCGATGTTTTTCAGAAACCTATCCTACATTGCCACTGCATGTACCCTGACCTCCCCATGCTGACCACCCCGCGGGGCTTTTCTCCATCCTACAATGCCAATCACTGCCTATCCTAAATCAGACCCTCCGATTCACACCACCCCGTGATGTTTTTCTCACTCCTACTAGTGAATGTAATGTAACACACACCCATACAATGCGCGCCACCGCGCGATGTTTTTCTCACTCCTACTAGTGAATGTAATGTAACACACACCCATAAAATGCGCACCACCCCGCGATGTTTTTCAGAAACCTATCCTACATTGCCACTGCATGTTCCCTGACGTCCACATGCTGACCACCCCGCGGTGCTTTTCTCCATCCTACATTACCACTCCCTGCGTACCCTAATTCAGACCCTCCAATTCACACCACCCCGTCATGTTTTTCTCACTCCTACTAGTGAATGTAATGTAACACACACCCATACAATGCGCACCACCCCGTGATGTTTTTCTCACTCCTACTTTTGAATGCAATGTAACACACACCCATACAATGCGCACCACCCCGCGATGTTTTTCTCACTCCTACTACTAAATGTAATGTAACACACACCCATACAATGCGCACCACCACGCGATGTTTTTCAGAAACCTATCCTACATTGCCACTGCATGTTCCCTGACCTCCCCATGCTGACCGCCCCGCGGTGCTTTTCTCCATCCTACATTGCCTCTCACTGCCTATCCTAATTCAGACCCTCCGATTCACACCACCCCATGATGTTTTTCTTACTCTTACTAGTGAATATAATGTAACACACACCCATACAATGCGCACCACCACGTGATGTTTTTCTCACTTCTACTAGTGAATGTAATGTAACACACACCCATAAAATGCGCACCACCCCGTGATGTTTTTCTCACTCCTACTAGTAAATGTAATGTAACACACACCCATACAATGCGCACCACCCCGCGATGTTTTTCAGAAACCTATCCTACATTGCCACTGCATGTTCCCTCACCTCCCCATGCTGACCACCCCGCGGGGCTTTTTTCCATCCAACAATGCCACTCACTGCCTATCCTAATTCAGACCCTGCGATTCACACCAGCACTTGATGTTTTTCTCACTCCTATTAGTGAATGTAATGTAACACACATCCATACCATGCGCACCACCCCGCGATGTTTTTCTCACTCCTACTAGTGAATGTAATGTTACTCACCCATACAATGCGCACCACCACGCGATGATTTTCAGAATCTTATCCTACATTGCCACTGCATGTTCCATGACCTCCCCATGCTGACCACCCCGCGGTACTTTTCTCCATCCTACATTGCCACTCACTGCCTATCCTAATTCAGACCCTCCGATTCACAGCACCCCGTGATGTTTTTCTCACTCCTACTAGTCAATGTAATGTAACACACACCCATACAATGCACACCACCCCGCGATGTTTTTCAGAAACCTATCCTACATTGCCACTGCCTGTTCCCTGACATCCCCATGGTGACCACCCCGCGGTGCTTTTCTCCATCCTACAATGCCACTCACTGCCTATCCTAATTCAGACCCTCCGGTTCACACCAGCCCTTGATGTTTTTCTCACTCCTACTAGTGAATGTAATGTAACACACACCCATACAATGCGCACCACCCCTCTATGATTTTCAGAAACCTATCATACATTGACACTGCATGTTCCCTGACCTCCACATGTTGACAACCCCGCGGTGCTTTTCTGCATCCTACATTGCCACTCACTGCCTATCCTAATTCAGACCCTCCGATTCACACCACCCCGTGATGTTTTTATCACTCCTAATAGTGAATGTAATGTAATACACACCCATACAATGCGCACCACCCCGTGATGTTTTTCTCACTCCTACTGGTGAATGTAATGTAACACACACCCATACAATGCGCACCACGCCGCGATGTTTTTCAGAAACCTATCCTACATTGCCACTGCATGTTCCCTGACCTCCCCATGCTGACCACCCCGCGTTGCTTTTCTCCATCCTACATTACCACTCACTGCGTATCCTAATTCATACCCTCCAATTCAAACCACCCCGTGATGTTTTTCTCACTCCTACTGCTGAATGTAATGTAACACACACCCATTCAATGCGCACCACCCTGCGATCTTTTTCTCACTCCTACTAGTGAATGTAATGTTACACACCCGTACAATGCGCACCACCCCGCGATGATTTTCAGAAACCTATCCTACATTGCCACTTCATGTTCCCTGACCTCCCCATGATGACAACCCCGCGGTGCTTTTCTCCATCCTACATTGCCACTCACTGCCTATCCTAATGCAGACCCTCCGATTCACACCACCCCGTGATGTTTTTCTCACTCCTACTAGTGAATATAATGTAACACACACCCATACAATGCGCACCACCCCGCGATGATTTTCAGAAACCTATCCTACATTGCCACTGCATGTTCCCTGACCTCCCCATGCTGACAACCCCGCGGTGCTTTTCTCCATCCTACATTGCCACTCACTGCCTATCCTAATGCAGACCCTCCGATTCACACCACCCCGTGATGTTTTTCTCACTCCTACTAGTGAATATAATGTTACACACACCCATACAATGCGCACCACCCCGCGATGTTTTTCAGAAACCTATCCTACATTGCCACTGCATGTTCCTTGACCTCCCCATGCAGACCACCCCGCGGTGCTTTTCTCCATCCTACATTGCCACTCACTGCCTATCGTAATTCAGACCCTCCTATTCACACCACCACGTGATGTTTTTCTCACTCCCACTAGTGAATGTAATGTAACACACAGCCATACAATGCGCACCACCCCGCGATATTTTTCAGAAACCTATCCTACATTGCCACTGCATGTTCCCTGACCTCCACATGCTGACCACCCCATGGTGCTTTTCTCCATCCTACATTGCCACTCACTGCCTATCCTAATTGAGACACTCTGATTCACACCACCCCGTGATGTTTTTCTCACTCCTACTAGTGAATGTAATGTAACACTCACCCATAAAATGCGCACCACCGCGCGATGTTTTTCTCACTCCTACTAGTGAATATAATGTAACAAACACCCATATAATGCACACCACCCCGCGATGTTTTTCAGAAACCTATCCTACATTGCCACTGCATGTTCCCTGAACTCCCCATGCTGACCACCCCGCGGTGCTTTTCTCCATCCTACATTGCCACTTACTGCCTATCCTAATTCATACCCTCCGATTCACACCACCCCGTTATGTTTTTCTCACTCCTACTAGTGTAATGTAACACACACCCATACAATGCGCACCACCCCGCGATGTTTTTCAGAAACCTATCCTACATTGCCACTGCATGTACCCTGACCTCCCCATGCTGACCACCCCGCGGGGCTTTTCTCCATCCTACAATGCCAATCACTGCCTATCCTAATTCAGACCCTCCGATTCACACCACCCCGTGATGTTTTTCTCACTCCTACTAGTGAATGTAATGTAACACACACCCATACAATGCGCGCCACCGCGCGATGTTTTTCTCACTCCTACTAGTGAATGTAATGTAACACACACCCATAAAATGCGCACCACCCCGCGATGTTTTTCAGAAACCTATCCTACATTGCCACTGCATGTTCCCTGACCTCCACATGCTGACCACCCCGCGGTGCTTTTCTCCATCCTACATTACCACTCACTGCGTATCCTAATTCAGACCCTCCAATTCACACCACGCAGTGATGTTTTTCTCACTCCTACTAGTGAATGTAATGTAACACACACCCATACAATGCGCACCACCCCGTGATGTTTTTCTCACTCCTACTATTGAATGCAATGTAACACACACCCATACAATGCGCACCACCCCGCGATGTTTTTCTCACTCCTACTAGTGAATGTAATGTAACACACAACCATACAATGCGCACCACCCCGCGATGTTTTTCAGAAACGTCTCCTACATTGCCACTGCATGTTCCCTGACCTCCCCATGCTGACCGCCCCACGGTGCTTTTCTCCATCCTACATTGCCACTCATTGCCTATCCTAATTCAGACCCTCCGATTCACACCACCCCGTGATGTTTTTCTTGCTCTTACTAGTGAATGTAATGTAACACACACCTATACAATGCGCACCACCACCTGATGTTTTTCTCACTCCTACTAGTGAATGTAGTGTAACACACACCCATACAATGCGCACCACCCCGTGATATTTTTCTCACTCCTACTAGTGAATGTAATGTAACAAACACCCATACAATGCGCACCACCCTGCGATGTTTCTCAGAAACCTATCCTACATTGCCACTGCATGTTCCCTGACCTCCCCATGCTGACCACCCCGCGGGGCTTTTCTCCTTCCTACAATGCCAATCACTGCCTATCCTAATTCAGACCCTCCGATTCACACCACCCCGTGATCTTTTTCTCACTCCTACTAGTGAATGTAATGTAACACACACCCATACAATGCGCACCACCCCGCGATGTTTTTCTCACTCCTACTAGTGAATGTAATGTAACACACAACCATACAATGCGCACCACCCCGCGATGTTTTTCAGAAACATATCCTACATTGCCACTGCATGTTCCCTGACCTCCCCATGCTGACCACCCCGCGGTGCTTTTCTCCATCCTACATTGCCTCTCACTGCCTATCCTAATTCATACCCTCCGATTCACCCCACCCCGTGATGTTTTTGTCACTCCTACTAGTGAATGTAATGTAACACACACCCATACAATGCGCACCACCCCGCAATGTTTTTCAGAAACCTATCCTACATTGCCACTACATGTTCCCTGACCTCCACATGCTGACGAACCCGCAGAGTTTTTCTCGATCCTACAATGCAACTCACTGCCTATCCTAATTCAGACCATCCGATTCACACCACCCCGTGATGTTTTTCTCACTCCTACTAGTGAATGTAATGTTACTCACCCATACAATGCGCACCACCCCGCGATGATTTTCAGAAACCTATCCTACATTGCCACTGCATGTTCCATGACCTCCCCATGCTGACGACCCCGCGGTGCTTTTCTCCATCCTACAATGCCACTCACTGCCTATCCTAATTCAGACCCTGCGATTCACACCAGCTCTTGATGTTTTTCTCACTCCTATTAGTGAATGTAATGTAACACACATCCATACCATGCGCACCACCCCGCGATGTTTTTCTCACTCCTACTAGTGAATGTAATGTAACACACACCCATACAATGCGCACCACCACGCTATGATTTTCAGAAACCTATCCTACATTGACACTGCATGTTCCCTGACCTCCCCATGCTGTCCACCCCGCGGTGCTTTTCTCCATCCTACATTGCCACTCACTGCCTATCCTAATTCAGACCCTCCGATTCACACCACCCCGTGATGTTTTTCTCACTCCTACTAGTGAATGTAATGTAACACACACCCATACAATGCGCACCACCCCGCGATGTTTTTCTCACTCCTACTAGTGAATATAATGTAACAAAAACCCATATAATGCACACCACCCCGCGATGTTTTTCAGAAACCTATCCTACATTGCCAATGCATGTTCCCTGACCTCCCCATGCTGACCACCCCGCGGTGCTTTTCTCCATACTACATTGCCACTCACTGCCTATCCTAATTCATACCCTCCGATTGACACCACCCCGTGATGTTTTTCTCACTCCTACTAGCGTAATGTAACACACACCCATACAATGCACACCACCCCGCGATGTTTTTCAGAAACCTATCCTACATTGCCACTGCATGTACCCTGACCTCCCCATGCTGACCACCCCGCTGGGCTTTTCTCCATCCCACAATGCCAATCACTGCCTATCCTAAATCAGACCCTCAGATTCACACCACCCCGTGATGTTTTTCTCACTCCTACTAGTGAATGTAATGTAACACACACCCATACAATGCGCGCCACCGCGCGATGTTTTTCTCACTCCTACTAGTGAATGTAATGTAACACACACCCATAAAATGCGCACCACCCCGCGATGTTTTTCAGAAACCTATCCTACATTACCACTGCATGTTCCCTGACCTCCACATGCTGACCACCCCGCGGTGCTTTTCTCCATCCTACATTACCACTCACTGCATATCCTAATTAAGACCCTCCAATTCACACCACCCCGTCATGTTTTTCTCACTCCTACTAGTGAATGTAATGTAACACACACCCATACAATGCGCACCACCCCGTGATGTTTTTCTCACTCCTACTATTGAATGCAATGTAACACACACCCATACAATGCGCACCACCCCGCGATGTTTTTCTCACACCTACTACTGAATGTAATGTAACACACACCCATACAATGCGCACCACCCCGCGATGTTTTTCAGAAACCTATCCTACATTGCCACTGCATGTTCCCTGACCTCCCCATGCTGACCACCCCGCGGTGCTTTTCTCCATCCTACATTGCCACTCACTGCCTATCCTTATTCATACCCTCCGATTCACACCACCCCGTGATGTTTTTCTCACTCCTACTAGTGTAATGTAACACACACCCATAAAATGCGCACCACCCCGCGATGTTTTTCAGAAACCTATCCTACATTGCCACTGCATGTACCCTGACCTCCCCATGCTGACCACCCCGCAGGGCTTTTCTCCATCCTACAATGCCAATCACTGCCTATCCTAAATCAGACCCTCAGATTCACACCACCCCGTGATGTTTTTCTCACTCCTACTAGTGAATGTAATGTAACACACACCCATACAATGCGCGCCACCGCGCGATGTTTTTCTCACTCCTACTAGTGAATGTAATGTAACACACACCTATAAAATGCGCACCACCCCGCGATGTTTTTCAGAAACCTATCCTACATTGCCACTGCATGTTCCCTGACGTCCACATGCTGACCACCCCGCGGTGCTTTTCTCCATCCTACATTACCACTCACTGCGTACCCTAATTCAGACCCTCCAATTCACACCACCCCGTCATGTTTTTCTCACTCCTACTAGTGAATGTAATGTAACACACACCCATACAATGCGCACCACCCAGTGATGTTTTTCTCACTCCTACTATTGAATGCAATGTAACACACACCCATACAATGCGCACCACCCCGCGATGTTTTTCTCACTCCTACTACTGAATGTAATGTAACACACACCCATACAATGCGCACCACCACGCGATGTTTTTCAGAAACCTATCCTACATTGCCACTGCATGTTCCCTGACCTCCCCATGCTGACCGCCCCGCGGTGCTTTTCTCCATCCTACATTGCCACTCACTGCCTATCCTAATTCAGACCCTCCGATTCATACCACCCCATGATGTTTTTCTTACTCTTACTAGTGAATGTAATGTAACACACACCCATACAATGCGCACAACGTGATGTTTTTCTCACTCCTACTAGTGAATGTAATGTAACACACACCCATACAATGCGAACCACCCCGCGATGTTTTTCTCACTCCTACTAGTAAATGTAATGTAACACACACCCATACAATGCGCACCACCCCGCGATGTTTTTCAGAAACCTATCCTACATTGCCATTGCATGTTGCCTCACCTCCCCATGCTGACAACCCCGCGGGGTTTTTTCCATCCGACAATGCCACTCACTGCCTATCATAATTCAGACCCTCTGATCCACACCACAACGTAATGTTTTTCTCACTCCTACTAGTGAATGTAATGTAACACACACCCATACAGTGCGCACCACTCCGTGATGTTTTTCTCACTCCTACTATTGAATGCAATGTAACACACACCCATACAATGCGCGCCACCGCGCGATGTTTTTCTCACTCCTACTAGTGAATGTAATGTAACACACACCCATAAAATGCGCACCACCCCACGATGTTTTTCAGAAACCTATCCTACATTGCCACTGCATTTTCCCTGACCTCCACATGCTGACCACCCCGCGGTGCTTTTCTCCATCCTACATTACCACTCACTGCATATCCTAATTCAGACCCTCCAATTCACACCACCCCGTCATGTTTTTCTCACTCCTACTAGTGAATGTAATGTAACACACACCCATACAATGCGCAACACCCCGTGATGTTTTTCTCACTCCTACTATTGAATGCAATGTAACACACACCCATACAATGCGCACCACCCCGCGATGTTTTTCTCACACCTACTACTGAATGTAATGTAACACACACCCATACAATGCGCACCATCCCGCGATGTTTTTCAGAAACCTATCCTACATTGCCACTGCATGTTCCCTGACTTCCCCATGCTGACCATCCCGCGGTGCTTTTCTCCATCCTACATTGCCACTCACTGCCTATCCTTATTCATACCCTCCGATTCACACCACCCCGTGATGTTTTTCTCACTCCTACTAGTGTAATGTAACACACACCCATAAAATGCGCACCACCCCGCGATGTTTTTCAGAACCCTATCCTACATTGCCACTGCATGTACCCTGACCTCCCCATGCTGACCACCCCGCAGGGCTTTTCTCCATCCTACAATGCCAATCACTGCCTATCCTAAATCAGACCCTCCGATTCACACCACCCCGTGATGTTTTTCTCACTCCTACTAGTGAATGTAATGTAACACACACCCATACAATGCGCGCCACCGCGCGATGTTTTTCTCACTCCTACTAGTGAATGTAATGTAACACACACCTATAAAATGCGCACCACCCCGCGATGTTTTTCAGAAACCTATCCTACATTGCCACTGCATGTTCCCTGACGTCCACATGCTGACCACCCCGCGGTGCTTTTCTCCATCCTACATTACCACTCACTGCGTACCCTAATTCAGACCCTCCAATTCACACCACCCCGTCATGTTTTTCTCACTCCTACTAGTGAATGTAATGTAACACACACCCATACAATGCGCACCACCCCGCGATGTTTTTCTCACTCCTACTACTGAATGTAATGTAACACACACCCATACAATGCGCACCACCACGCGATGTTTTTCAGAAACCTATCCTACATTGCCACTGCATGTTCCCTGACCTCCCCATGCTGACCGCCCCGCGGTGCTTTTCTCCATCCTACATTGCCACTCACTGCCTATCCTAATTCAGACCCTCCGATTCACACCACCCCATGATGTTTTTCTTACTCTTACTAGTGAATGTAATGTAACACACACCCATACAATGCGCACCACCACGTGATGTTTTTCTCACTCCTACTAGTGAATGTAATGTAACACACACCCATACAATGCGCACCACCCCGCGATGTTTTTCTCACTCCTACTAGTAAATGTAATGTAACACACACCCATACAATGCGCACCACCCCGCAATGTTTTTCAGAAACCTATCCTACATTGCCATTGCATGTTCCCTCACCTCCCCATGCTGACCACCCCGCGGGGTTTTTTCCATCCGACAATGCCACTCACTGCCTATCATAATTCAGACCCTCTGATTCACACCACAACGTAATGTTTTTCTCACTCCTACTAGTGAATGTAATACAACACACACCCATACAATGCGCACCACCCCGTGATATTTTTCTCACTCCTACTATTGAATGCAATGTAACACACACCCATACAATGCGCACCACCCCGCGATGTTTTTCTCACTCCTACTACTGAATGTAATGTAACACACACCCATACAATGCGCACCACCACGCGATGATTTTCAGAAACCTATCCTACATTGCCACTGCATGTTCCTTGACCTCCCCATGCAGACCACCCCGCGGTGCTTTTCTCCATCCTACATTGCCACTCACTGCCTATCGTAATTCAGACCCTCCTATTCACACCGCCACGTGATGTTTTTCTCACTCCCACTAGTGAATGTATTGTAACACACAGCCATACAATGCGCACCACCCCGCGATATTTTTCAGAAACCTATCCTACATTGCCACTGCATGTACCCTGACCTCCCCATGCTGACCACCCCGCGGGGCTTTTCTCCATCCTACAATGCCAATCACTGCCTATCCTAATTCAGACCCTCCGATTCACACCACCCCGTGATGTTTTTCTCACTCCTACTAGTGAATGTAATGTAACACACACCCATACAATGCGCGCCACCGCGCGATGTTTTTCTCACTCCTACTAGTGAATGTAATGTAACACATACCCATAAAATGCGCACCACCCCGCGATGTTTCTCAGAAACCTATCCTACATTGCCACTGCATGTTCCCTGACCTCCACATGCTGACCACCCCGCGGTGCTTTTCTCCATCCTACATTACCACTCACTGCGTATCCTAATTCAGACCCTCCAATTCACACCACGCAGTGATGTTTTTCTCACTCCTACTAGTGAATGTAATGTAACACACACCCATACAATGCGCACCACCCCGTGATGTTTTTCTCACTCCTACTATTGAATGCAATGTAACACACACCCATACAATGCGCACCACCCCGCGATGTTTTTCTCACTCCTACTAGTGAATGTAATGTAACACACACCCATACAATGTGCACCACCCCGCGATGTTTTTCAGAAACCTCTCCTACATTGCCACTGCATGTTCCCTGACCTCCCCATGCTGACCGCCCCACGGTGCTTTTCTCCATCCTACATTGCCACTCACTGCCTATCCTAATTCAGACCCTTCGATTCACACCACCCCGTGATGTTTTTCTTACTCTTACTAGTGAATGTAATGTAACACACACCCATACAATGCGCACCACCACGTGATGTTTTTCTCACTCCTACTAGTGAATGTAGTGTAACACACACCCATACAATGCGTACCACCCTGTGATATTTTTCTCACTCCTACTAGTGAATGTAATGTAACAAACACCCATACAATGCGCACCACCCTGCGATGTTTCTCAGAAACCTATCCTACATTGCCACTGCATGTTCCCTGACCTCCCCATGCTGACCACCCCGCAGGGCTTTTCTCCATCCTACAATGCCAATCACTGCCTATCCTAATTCAGACCCTCCGATTCACACCACCCCGTGATCTTTTTCTCACTCCTACTAGTGAATGTAATGTAACACACACCCATACAATGCGCACCACCCCGCGATGTTTTTCTCACTCCTACTAGTGAATGTAATGTAACACACAACCATACAATGCGCACCACCCCGCGATGTTTTTCAGAAACATATCCTACATTGCCACTGCATGTTCCCTGACCTCCCCATGCTGACCACCCCGCGGTGCTTTTCTCCATCCTACATTGCCACTCACTGCCTATCCTAATTCATGCCCTCCGATTCACCCCACCCCGTGATGTTTTTGTCACTCCTACTAGTGAATGTAATGTAACACACACCCATACAATGCGCACCACCCCGCAATGTTTTTCAGAAACCTATCCTACATTGCCACTACATGTTCCCTGACCTCCCCATGCTGACGAACCCGCAGAGTTTTTCTCGATCCTACAATGCCACTCACTGCCTATCCTAATTCAGACCATCCGATTCACACCACCCCGTGATGTTTTTCTCACTCCTACTAGTGAAAGTAATGTAACACACACCCATACAATGCGCACCACCCCGAGTAGTTTTTCTCATTCCTACTAGTGAATGTAATGTAACACACAACCATTCAATGCGCACCACCCCGCGATATTTTTCTCACTCCTACTAGTGAATGTAATGTTACTCACCCATACAATGCGCACCACCCCGCGATGATTTTCAGAAACCTATCCTACATTGCCACTGCATGTTCCATGACCTCCCCATGCTGACGACCCCGCGGTGCTTTTCTCCATCCTACAATGCCACTCACTGCCTATCCTAATTCAGACCCTGCGATTCACACCAGCACTTGATGTTTTTCTCACTCCTATTAGTGAATGTAATGTAACACACATCCATACCATGCGCACCACCCCGCGATGTTTTTCTCACTCCTACTAGTGAATGTAATGTAACACACACCCATACAATGCGCACCACCACGCTATGATTTTCAGAAACCTATCCTACATTGACACTGCATGTTCCCTGACCTCCCCATGCTGACCACCCCGCGGTGCTTTTCTCCATCCTACATTGCCACTCACTGCCTATCCTAATTCATACCCTCTGATTGACACCACCCCGTGATGTTTTTCTCACTCCTACTAGTGTAATGTAACACACACCCATACAATGCACACCACCCCGCGATGTTTTTCAGAAACCTATCCTACATTGCCACTGCATGTACCCTGACCTCCCCATGCTGACCACCCCGCGGGGCTTTTCTCCATCCTACAATGCCAATCACTGCCTATCCTAAATCAGACCCTCAGATTCACACCACCCCGTGATGTTTTTCTCACTCCTACTAGTGAATGTAATGTAACACACACCCATACAATGCGCGCCACCGCGCGATGTTTTTCTCACTCCTACTAGTGAATGTAATGTAACACACACCCATAAAATGCGCACCACCCCGCGATGTTTTTCAGAAACCTATCCTACATTGCCACTGCATGTTCCCTGACCTCCACATGCTGACCACCCCGCGGTGCTTTTCTCCATCCTACATTACCACTCACTGCATATCCTAATTAAGACCCTCCAATTCACACCACCCCGTCATGTTTTTCTCACTCCTACTAGTGAATGTAATGTAACACACACCCATACAATGCGCACCACCCCGTGATGTTTTTCTCACTCCTACTATTGAATGCAATGTAACACACACCCATACAATGCGCACCACCCCGCGATGTTTTTCTCACACCTACTACTGAATGTAATGTAACACACACCCATACAATGCGCACCACCCCGCGATGTTTTTCAGAAACCTATCCTACATTGCCACTGCATGTTCCCTGACCTCCCCATGCTGACCACCCCGCGGTGCTTTTCTCCATCCTACATTGCCACTCACTGCCTATCCTTATTCATACCCTCCGATTCACACCACCCCGTGATGTTTTTCTCACTCCTACTAGTGTAATGTAACACACACCCATAAAATGCGCACCACCCCGCGATGTTTTTCAGAAACCTATCCTACATTGCCACTGCATGTACCCTGACCTCCCCATGCTGACCACCCCGCAGGGCTTTTCTCCATCCTACAATGCCAATCACTGCCTATCCTAAATCAGACCCTCCGATTCACAGCACCCCGTGATGTTTTTCTTACTCCTACTAGTGAATGTAATGTAACACACACCCATACAATGCGCGCCACCGCGCGATGTTTTTCTCATTCCTACTAGTGAATGTAATGTAACACACACCTATAAAATGCGCACCACCCCGCGATGTTTTTCAGAAACCTATCCTACATTGCCACTGCATGTTCCCTGACGTCCACATGCTGACCACCCCGCGGTGCTTTTCTCCATCCTACATTACCACTCACTGCGTACCCTAATTCAGACCCTCCAATTCACACCACCCCGTCATGTTTTTCTCACTCCTACTAGTGAATGTAATGTAACACACATCCAAACAATGCGCACCACCCAGTGATGTTTTTCTCACTCCTACTATTGAATGCAATGTAACACACACCCATACAATGCGCACCACCCCGCGATGTTTTTCTCACTCCTACTACTGAATGTAATGTAACACACACCCATACAATGCGCACCACCACGCGATGTTTTTCAGAAACCTATCCTACATTGCCACTGCATGTTCCCTGACCTCCCCATGCTGACCGCCCCGCGGTGCTTTTCTCCATCCTACATTGCCACTCACTGCCTATCCTAATTCAGACCCTCCGATTCACACCACCCCATGATGTTTTTCTTACTCTTACTAGTGAATGTAATGTAACACACACCCATACAATGCGCACCACAACGTGATGTTTTTCTCACTCCTACTAGTGAATGTAATGTAACACACACCCATACAATGCGCACCACCCCGCGATGTTTTTCAGAAACCTATCCTACATTGCCATTGCATGTTCCCTCACCTCCCCATGCTGACAACACCGCGGGGTTTTTTCCATCCGACAATGCCACTCACTGCCTATCATAATTCAGACCCTCTGATTCACACCACAACGTAATGTTTTTCTCACTCCTACTAGTGAATGTAATGTAACACACACCCATACAATGCGCACCACTCCGTGATGTTTTTCTCACTCCTACTATTGAATGCAATGTAACACACACCCATACAATGCGCGCCACCGCGCGATGTTTTTCTCACTCCTACTAGTGAATGTAATGTAACACACACCCATAAAATGCGCACCACCCCGCGATGTTTTTCAGAAACCTATCCTACATTGCCACTGCATGTTCCCTGACCTCCACATGCTGACCACCCCGCGGTGCTTTTCTCCATCCTACATTACCACTCACTGCATATCCTAATTCAGACCCTCCAATTCACACCACCCCGTCATGTTTTTCTCACTCCTACTAGTGAATGTAATGTAACACACACCCATACAATGCGCACCACCCCGTGATGTTTTTCTCACTCCTACTATTGAATGCAATGTAACACACACCCATACATTGCGCACCACACCGCCATGTTTTTCTCACACATACTACTGAATGTAATGTAACACACACCCATACAATGCGCACCATCCAGCGATGTTTTTCAGAAACCTATCCTACATTGCCACTGCATGTTCCCTGACCTCCCCATGCTGACCATCCCGCGGTGCTTTTCTCCATCCTACATTGCCACTCACTGCCTATTCTTATTCATACCCTCCGATTCACACCACCCCGTGATGTTTTTCTCACTCCTACTAGTGTAATGTAACACACACCCATAAAATGCGCACCACCCCGCGATGTTTTTCAGAACCCTATCCTACATTGCCACTGCATGTACCCTGACCTCCCCATGCTGACCACCCCGCAGGGCTTTTCTCCATCCTACAATGCCAATCACTGCCTATCCTAAATCAGACCCTCCGATTCACACCACCCCGTGATGTTTTTCTCACTCCTACTAGTGAATGTAATGTAACACACACCCATACAATGCGCGCCACCGCGCGATGTTTTTCTCACTCCTACTAGTGAATGTAATGTAACACACACCTATAAAATGCGCACCACCCCGCGATGTTTTTCAGAAACCTATCCTACATTGCCACTGCATGTTCCCTGACGTCCACATGCTGACCACCCCGCGGTGCTTTTCTCCATCCTACATTACCACTCACTGCGTACCCTAATTCAGACCCTCCAATTCACACCACCCCATGATGTTTTTCTCACTCCTACTAGTGAATGTAATGTAACACACACCCATACAATGCGCACCACCCCGTGATGTTTTTCTCACTCCTACTATTGAATGCAATGTAACACACACCCATACAATGCGCACCACCCCGCGATGTTCTTCTTACTCTTACTAGTGAATGTAATGTAACACACACCCATACAATGCGCACCACCACGTGATGTTTTTCTCACTCCTACTAGTGAATGTAATGTAACACACACCCATACAATGCGCACCACCCCGCGATGTTTTTCTCACTCCTACTAGTAAATGTAATGTAACACACACCCATACAATGCGCACCACCCCGCGATGTTTTTCAGAAACCTATCCTACATTGCCATTGCATGTTCCCTCACCTCCCCATGCTGAACACCCCGCGGGGTTTTTTCCATCCGACAATGCCACTCACTGCCTATCATAATTCAGACCCTCTGATTCACACCACAACGTAATGTTTTTCTCACTCCTACTAGTGAATGTAATGCAACACACACCCATACAATGCGCACCACCCCGTGATGTTTTTCTCACTCCTACTATTGAATGCAATGTAACACACACCCATACAATGCGCACCACCCCGCGATGTTTTTCTCACTCCTACTACTGAATGTAATGTAACACACACCCATACAATGCGCACCACCACGCGATGTTTTTCAGAAACCTATCCTACATTGCCACTGCATGTTCCCTGACCTCCCCATGCTGACCGCCCCGCGGTGCTTTTCTTCATTCTACATTGCCTCTCACTGCCTATCCTAATTCAGACCCTCCGATTCACACCACCCCATGATGTTTTTCTTACTCTTTACTAGTGAATGTAATGTAACACACACCCATACAATGCGCACCACCATGTGATGTTTTTCTCACTTCTACTAGTGAATGTAATGTAACACACACCTATAAAATGCGCACCACCCCGCGATGTTTTTCTCACTCCTACTAGTAAATGTAATGTAACACACACCCATACAATGCGAACCACCCCGCGATGTTTTTCAGAAACCTATCCTACATTGCCACTGCATGTTCCCTCACCTCCCCATGCTGACCGCCCCGCGGGGCTTTTTTCCATCCGACAATGCCACTCACTGCCTATCCTAATTCAGACCCTCCGATTCACACCACCCCGTAATGTTTTCCTCACTCCTACTAGTGAATGTAATGTAACACACAACCATACAATGCGCACCACCCCGTGATATTTTTCTCACTCCTACTAGTGAATGTAATGTAACAAACACCCATAAAATGCGCACCACCCCGCGAAGTTTTTCAGAAACCTATCCTATATTGCCACTGCATGTTCCCTGACCTCCCCATGCTGAACACCCCGCGGGGCTTTTCTCCATCCTACAATGCCAATCACTGCCTATCCTAATTCAGACCCTCCGATTCACACCACCCCGCGATGTTTTTCTCACTCCTACTAGTGAATGTAATGTTACACACCCGTACAATGCGCAAGACCCCAAGATGTTTTTCAGAAACCTATCCTACATTGCCACTACATGTTCCCTGACCTCCCCATGCTGACGACCCCGCAGAGGTTTTCTCCATTCTACATTGCCACTCACTGCCTATCCTAATTCATACCCTCCGATTCACACCACCCCGTGATGTTTTTCTCACTCCTACTAGTGTAATGTAACACACACCCATACAATGTGCACCACCCCGCGATGTTTTTCAGAAACCTATCCTACATTGCCACTGTATGTACCCTGACCTCCCCATGCTGACCACCCCGCGGGGCTTTTCTCCATCCTACAATGCCAATCACTGCCTATCCTAAATCAGACCCTCCGATTCACACCACCCCGTGATGTTTTTCTCACTCCTACTAGTGAATGTAATGTAACACACACCCATACAATGCGCGCCACCGCGCGATGTTTTTCTCACTCCTACTAGTGAATGTAATGTAACACACACCCATAAAATGCGCACCACCCCGCGATGTTTTTCAGAAACCTATCCTACATTGCCACTGCATGTTCCCTGACGTCCACATGCTGACCACCCCGCGGTGCTTTTCTCCATCCTACATTACCACTCACTGCGTACCCTAATTCAGAACCTCCAATTCACACCACCCCGTCATGTTTTTCTCACTCCTACTAGTGAATGTAATGTAACACACACCCATACAATGCGCACCACCCCGTGATGTTTTTCTCACTCCTACTATTGAATGCAATGTAACACACACCCATACAATGCGCACCACCCCGCGATGTTTTTCTCACTCCTACTACTGAATGTAATGTAACACACACCCATACAATGCGCACCACCACGCGATGTTATTCAGAAACCTATCCTACATTGCCACTGCATGTTCCCTGACCTCCCCATGCTGACCGCCCCGCGGTGCTTTTCTCCATCCTACATTGCCTCTCACTGCCTATCCTAATTCAGACCCTCCGATTCACACGACCCCATGATGTTTTTCTTACTCTTACTAGTGAATGTAATGTAACACACACCCATACAATGCGCACCACCACGTGATGTTTTTCTCACTTCTACTAGTGAATGTAATGTAACACACACCCATAAAATGCGCACCACCCCACGATGTTTTTCTCACTCCTACTAGTAAATGTAATGTAACACACACCCATACAATGCGCACCACCCCGCGATGTTTTTCAGAAACCTATCCTACATTGCCACTGCACGTTCCCTCACCTCCCCATGCTGACCACCCCGCGGGGCTTTTTTCCATCCGAAAATGCCACTCACTGCCTATCCTAATTCAGTCCCTCCGATTCACACCACCCCGTAATGTTTTCCACACTCCTACTAGTGAATGTAATGTAACACACAACCATACAATGCGCACCACCCCGTGATATTTTTCTCACTCCTACTAGTGAATGTAATGTAACAAACACCCATACAATGCGCACCACCCCGCGATGTTTTTCAGAAACCTATCCTATATTGCCACTGCATGTTCCCTGACCTCCCCATGCTGAACACACCGCGGGGCTTTTCTCCATCCTACAATGCCAATCACTGCCTATCCTAATTCAGACACTCCGATTCACACCACCCCGTGATGTTTTTCTCACTCCTGCTAGTGAATGTAATGTAACACACACCCATACAATGCGCACCACCCCGCGATGTTTTTCTCACTCCTACTAGTGAAAGTAATGTAACACACAACCATACAATGCGCACCACCCCGCGATGTTTTTCAGAAACCTATCCTATATTGCCACTGCATGTTCCCTGACCTCCCCATGCTGACCACCCCGCGGTGCTTTTCTCCATCCTACATTGCCACTCACTGCCTATCCTAATTCATACCCTCCGATTCACCCCACCCCGTGATGTTTTTGTCACTCCTACTAGTGAATGTAATGTAACACACAACCATACAATGCGCACCACCCCGCGATGTTTTTCAGAAACCTATCCTACATTGCCACTACATGTTCCCTGACCTCCCCATGCTGACGACCCCGCAGAGGTTTTCTCCATCCTACAATGCCACTCACTGCCTATCCTAATTCAGACCCTCCGATTCACACCACCCCGTGATGTGTTTCTCACTCCTACTAGAGAATGTAATGTAACACATACCCATACAATGCGCACCACCCCGAGTAGTTTTTCTCATTCCTACTAGTGAAGGTAAAGTAACACACAACCATTCAATGTGCACCACCCCGCGATGTTTTTCTCACTCCTACTAGTGAATGTAATGTTACACACCCGTACAATGCGCACCACCCCGCGATGATTTTCAGAAACCTATCCTGCATTGCCACTGCATGTTTTCTGATCTCCCCATGCTGACCACCCCGCGGTGCTTTTCTCCATCCTACATTGCCACTCACTGCCTATCCTAATTCAGACCCTCCGATTCACAGCACCCCGTGATGTTTTTCTCACTCCTACTAGTCAATGTAATGTAACACACACCCATACAATGCACACCACCCCGCGATGTTTTTCAGAAACCTATCCTACATTGCCACTGCATGTTCCCTGACCTCCCCATGCTGACCACCCCGCGGTGCTTTTCTCCATCCTACATTGCCACTCATTGCCTATCCTAATTCATACCCTCCGATTCACACCACCCCGTGATGTTTTTCTCACTCCTACTAGTGTAATGTAACACACACCCATACAATGCGTACCACCCCGCGATGTTTTTCAGAAACCTATCCTACATTGCCACTGCATGTACCCTGACCTCCCCATGCTGACCACCCCGCGGGGCTTTTCTCCATCCTACAATGCCAATCACTGCCTATCCTAAATCAGACCCTCCGATTCACACCACCCCGTGATGTTTTTCTCACTCCTACTAGTGAATGTAATGTAACACACACCCATACAATGCGCGCCACCGCACGATGTTTTTCTCACTCCTACTAGTGAATGTAATGTAACACACACCCATACAATGCACACCACCCCGCGATGTTTTTCAGAAACCTATCCTACATTGCCACTGCATGTTCCCTGACGTCCACATGCTGACCACCCCGTGGTGCTTTTCTCCATCCTACATTACCACTCCCTGCGTACCCTAATTCAGACCCTCCAATTCACACCACACCGTCATGTTTTTCTCACTCCTACTAGTGAATGTAATGTAACACACACCCATACAATGCGCACCACCCCGTGATGTTTTTCTCACTCCTACTATTGAATGCAATGTAACACACACCCATACAATGCGCACCACCCCGCGATGTTTTTCTCACTCCTACTACTGAATGTAATGTAACACACACCCATACAATGCGCACCACCACGCGATGTTTTTCAGAAACCTATCCTACGTTGCCACTGCATGTTCCCTGACCTCCCCATGCTGACCGCCCCGCGGTGCTTTTCTCCATCCTACATTGCCTCTCACTGTCTATCCTAATTCAGACCCTCCGATTCACACCACCCCATGATGTTTTTCTTACTCTTACTAGTGAATGTAATGTAACACACACCCATACAATGCGCACCAACACGTGATGTTTTTCTCACTTCTACTAGTGAATGTAATGTAACACACACCCATAAAATGCGCACCACCCCGCGATGTTTTTCTCACTCCTACTAGTAAATGTAATGTAACACACACCCATACAATGCGCACCACCCCGCGATGTTTTTCAGAAACCTATCCTACATTGCCACTGCATGTTCCCTCACCTCCCCATGCTGACCACCCCGCGGGGCTTTTTTCCATCCAACAATGCCACTCACTGCCCATCCTAATTCAGACCTTCCGATTCACACCACCCCGTAATGTTTTCCTCACTCCTACTAGTGAATGTAATGTAACACACAACCATACAATGCGCACCACCCCGTGATATTTTTCTCACTTCTACTAGTGAATGTAATGTAACAAACACCCATACAATGCGCACCACCCCGCGATGTTTTTCAGAAACCTATCCTATATTGCCACTGCATGTTCCCTGACCTCCCCATGCTGAACACCCCGCGGGGCTTTTCTCCATCCTACAATGCCAATCACTGCCTATCCTAATTCAGACCCTCCGATTCACACCTCCCCATGATGTTTTGCTCACTCCTGCTCTTGAATGTAATGTAACACACACCCATACAATGCGCACCACCCCGCGATGTTTTTCTCACTCCTAATAGTGAATGTAATGTAACACACAACCATACAATGCGCACCACCCCGTGATGTTTTTCAGAAACCTATCCTACATTGCCACTGCATGTTCCCTGACCTCCCCATGCTGACCACCCCGTGGGGCTTTTCTCCATCCTACATTGCCACTCACTGCCTATCCTAATTCAGACCCTCCGATTCACACCACCCCGTGATGTTTTTCTCACTCCTACTAGAGAATGTAATGTAACACACACCCATACAATGCGCACCACCCCGAGTAGTTTTTCTCATTCCTACTAGTGAATGTAATGTAACACACAACCATTCTATGCGCACCACCCCGCGATGTTTTTCTCACTCCTACTAGTGAATGTAATGTTACACACCCGTACAATGCGCACCACCCCGCGATGATTTTCAGAAACCTATCCTACATTGCCACTGCATGTTCCCTGACTTCCCCATGCTGACCACCCCGCGGTGCTTTTCTCCATCCTACATTGCCACTCACTGCCTATCCTAATTCAGACCCTCCGATTCACACCACCCCGTGATGTTTTTCTCACTCCTACTAGTCAATGTAATGTAACACACACCCATACAATGCACACCACCCCGCGATGTTTTTCAGAAACCTATCCTACATTGCCACTGCATGTTCCCTGACCTCCCCATGCTGACCACCCCGCGGTGCTTTTCTCCATCCTACATTGCCACTCACTGCCTATCCTAATTCATACCCTCCGATTCACACCACCCCGTGATGTTTTTCTCACTCCTACTAATGTAATGTAACCCACGCCCATAAAATGCGCACCACCCCGCGATTTTTTTCAGAAACCTATCCTACATTGCCACTGCATGTACCCTGACCTCCCCATGCTGACCACCCCGCGGGGCTTTTCTCCATCCTACAATGCCAATCACTGCCTATCCTAAATCAGACCCTCCGATTCACACCACCCCGTGATGTTTTTCTCACTCCTACTAGTGAATGTAATGTAACACACACCCATACAATGCGCACCACCCCGCGATGTTTTTCTCACTCCTACTAGTGAAAGTAATGTAACACACAACCATACAATGCGCACCACCCCGCGATGTTTTTCAGAAACCTATCCTACATTGCCACTGCATGTTCCCTGAACTCCCCATGCTGACCACCCCGCGGTGCTTTTCTCCATCCTACATTGCCACTCACTGCCTATCCTAATTCATACCCTCCGATTCACCCCACCCCGTGATGTTTTTGTCACTCCTACTAGTGAATGTAATGTAACACACAACCATACAATGCGCACCACCCCGCGATGTTTTTCAGAAACCTATCCTACATTGCCACTACATGTTCCCTGACCTCCCCATGCTGACGACCCCGCAGAGGTTTTCTCCATCCTACAATGCCACTCACTGCCTATCCTAATTCAGACCCTCCGATTCACACCACCCCGTGATGTTTTTCTCACTCCTACTAGAGAATGTAATGTAACACATACCCATACAATGCGCACCACCCCGAGTAGTTTTTCTCATTCCTACTAGTGAAGGTAAAGTAACACACAACCATTCAATGCGCACCACCCCGCGATGTTTTTCTCACTCCTACTAGTGAATGTAATGTTACACACCCGTACAATGCGCACCACCCCGCGATGATTTTCAGAAACCTATCCTGCATTGCCACTGCATGTTTTCTGACCTCCCCATGCTGACCACCCCGCGGTGCTTTTCTCCATCCTACATTGCCACTCACTGCCTATCCTAATTCAGACCCTCCGATTCACAGCACCCCGTGATGTTTTTCTCACTCCTACTAGTCAATGTAATGTAACACACACCCATACAATGCACACCACCCCGCGATGTTTTTCAGAAACCTATCCTACATTGCCACTGCATGTTCCCTGACCTCCCCATGCTGACCACCCCGCGGTGCTTTTCTCCATCCTACATTGCCACTCATTGCCTATCCTAATTCATACCCTCCGATTCACACCACCCCGTGATGTTTTTCTCACTCCTACTAGTGTAATGTAACACACACCCATACAATGCGCACCACCCCGCGATGTTTTTCAGAAACCTATCCTACATTGCCACTGCATGTACCCTGACCTCCCCATGCTGACCACCCCGCGGGGCTTTTCTCCATCCTACAATGCCAATCACTGCCTATCCTAAATCAGACCCTCCGATTCACACCACCCCGTGATGTTTTTCTCACTCCTACTAGTGAATGTAATGTAACACACACCCATACAATGCGCGCCACCGCACGATGTTTTTCTCACTCCTACTAGTGAATGTAATGTAACACACACCCATACAATGCACACCACCCCGCGATGTTTTTCAGAAACCTATCCTACATTGCCACTGCATGTTCCCTGACGTCCACATGCTGACCACCCCGTGGTGCTTTTCTCCATCCTACATTACCACTCCCTGCGTACCCTAATTCAGACCCTCCAATTCACACCACACCGTCATGTTTTTCTCACTCCTACTAGTGAATGTAATGTAACACACACCCATACAATGCGCACCACCCCGTGATGTTTTTCTCACTCCTACTATTGAATGCAATGTAACACACACCCATACAATGCGCACCACCCCGCGATGTTTTTCTCACTCCTACTACTGAATGTAATGTAACACACACCCATACAATGCGCACCACCACGCGATGTTTTTCAGAAACCTATCCTACATTGCCACTGCATGTTCCCTGACCTCCCCATGCTGACCGCCCCGCGGTGCTTTTCTCCATCCTACATTGCCTCTCACTGCCTATCCTAATTCAGACCCTCCGATTCACACCACCCCATGATGTTTTTCTTACTCTTACTAGTGAATGTAATGTAACACACACCCATACAATGCGCACCAACACGTGATGTTTTTCTCACTTCTACTAGTGAATGTAATGTAACACACACCCATAAAATGCGCACCACCCCGCGATGTTTTTCTCACTCCTACTAGTAAATGTAATGTAACACACACCCATACAATGCGCACCACCCCGCGATGTTTTTCAGAAACCTATCCTACATTGCCACTGCATGTTCCCTCACCTCCCCATGCTGACCACCCCGCGGGGCTTTTTTCCATCCAACAATGCCACTCACTGCCCATCCTAATTCAGACCTTCCGATTCACACCACCCCGTAATGTTTTGCTCACTCCTACTAGTGAATGTAATGTAACACACAACCATACAATGCGCACCACCCCGTGATATTTTTCTCACTCCTACTAGTGAATGTAATGTAACAAACACCCATACAATGCGCACCACCCCGCGATGTTTTTCAGAAACCTATCCTATATTGCCACTGCATGTTCCCTGACCTCCCCATGCTGAACACCCCGCGGGGCTTTTCTCCATCCTACAATGCCAATCACTGCCTATCCTAATTCAGACCCTCCGATTCACACCACCCCATGATGTTTTGCTCACTCCTGCTCTTGAATGTAATGTAACACACACCCATACAATGCGCACCACCCCGCGATGTTTTTCTCACTCCTACTAGTGAATGTAATGTAACACACAACCATACAATGCGCACCACCCCGTGATGTTTTTCAGAAACCTATCCTACATTGCCACTGCATGTTCCCTGACCTCCCCATGCTGACCACCCCGTGGGGCTTTTCTCCATCCTACATTGCCACTCACTGCCTATCCTAATTCAGACCCTCCGATTCACACCACCCCGTGATGTTTTTCTCACTCCTACTAGAGAATGTAATGTAACACACACACATACAATGTGCACCACCCCGAGTAGTTTTTCTCATTCCTACTAGTGAATGTAATGTAACACACAACCATTCTATGCGCACCACCCCGCGATGTTTTTCTCACTCCTACTAGTGAATGTAATGTTACACACCCGTACAATGCGCACAACCCCGCGATGATTTTCAGAAACCTATCCTACATTGCCACTGCATGTTCCCTGACCTCCCCATGCTGACCACCCCGCGGTGCTTTTCTCCATCCTACATTGCCACTCACTGCCTATCCTAATTCAGACCCTCCGATTCACACCACCCCGTGATGTTTTTCTCACTCCTACTAGTCAATGTAATGTAACACACACCCATACAATGCACACCACCCCGCGATGTTTTTCAGAAACCTATCCTACATTGCCACTGCATGTTCCCTGACCTCCCCATGCTGACCACCCCGCGGTGCTTTTCTCCATCCTACATTGCCACTCACTGCCTATCCTAATTCATACCCTCTGATTCACACCACCCCGTGATGTTTTTCTCACTCCTACTAATGTAATGTAACCCACACCCATAAAATGCGCACCACCCCGCGATTTTTTTCAGAAACCTATCCTACATTGCCACTGCATGTACCCTGACCTCCCCATGCTGACCACCCCGCGGGGCTTTTCTCCATCCTACAATGCCAATCACTGCCTATCCTAAATCAGACCCTCCGATTCACACCACCCCGTGATGTTTTTCTCACTCCTACTAGTGAATGTAATGTAACACACACCCATACAATGCGCTCCACCGCGCGATGTTTTTCTCACTCCTACTAGTGAATGTAATGTAACACACACCCATAAAATGCGCACCACCCCGCGATGTTTTTCAGAAACCTATCCTACATTGCCACTGCATGTTCCCTGACGTCCACATGCTGACCACCCCGCGGTGCTTTTCTCCATCCTACATTACCACTCACTGTGTACCCTAATTCAGACCCTCCAATTCACACCACCCCGTCATGTTTTTCTCACTCCTACTAGTGAATGTAATGTAACACACACCCATACAATGCGCACCACCCCGTGATGTTTTTCTCACTCCTACTATTGAATGCAATGTAACACACACCCATACAATGCGCACCACCCCGCGATGTTTTTCTCACTCCTACTACTGAATGTAATGTAACACACACCCATACAATGCGCACCACCACGCGATGTTTTTCAGAAACCTATCCTACATTGCCACTGCATGTTCCCTGACTTCCCCATGTTGACCGCCCCGCGGTGCTTTTCTCCATCCTACATTGCCACTCACTGCCTATACTAATTCAGACCCTCCGATTCACACCACCCCATGATGTTTTTCTTAATCTTAGTAGTGAATGTAATGTAAAACACACCCATACAATGCGCACCCCCATGTGATGTTTTTCTCACTCCTACTAGTGAATGTAATGTAACACACACCCATACAATGCGCACCACCCCGCGATGTTTTTCTCACTCCTACTAGTAAATGTAATGTAACACACACCCATACAATGCGCAACACCCCGCGATGTTTTTCAGAAACCTATCCTACATTGCCACTGCATGTTCCCTCACCTCCCCATGCTGACCACCCCGCGGGGCTTTTTTCCATCCGACAATGCCACTCACTGCCTATCCTAATTCAGACCCTCCGATTCACACCACCCCGTAATGTTTTTCTCACTCCTACTAGTGAATGTAATGTAACACACAACCATACAATGCGCACCACCCCGTGATATTTTTCTCACTCCTACTAGTGAATGTAATGTAACAAACACCCATACAATGCTCACCAACCCGGGATGTTTTTCAGAAACCTATCCTACATTGCCACTGCATGTTCCCTGACCTCCCATGGTGACCACCCCGCGCGGCTTTTCTCCATCCTACAATGCCAATCACTGCCTATCCTAATTCAGACCCTCCGATTCACACCACCCCGTGATGTTTTTCTCACTCCTTCTAGTGAATGTAATGTAACACACACCCATACAATGCGCACCACCCCGCGATGTTTTTCTCACTCCTACTAGTGAATGTAATGTAACACACAACCATACAATGCGCACCACCCCGCCATGTTTTTCAGAAACCTATCCTACATTGCCACTGCATGTTCCCTGACCTCCCCATGCTGACCACCCCGCGGTGCTTTTCTCCATCCTACATTGCCCCTCACTGCCTATCCTAATTCATACCCTCCGATTCACCCCACCCCGTGATGTTTTTGTCACTCCTACTAGTGAATGTAATGTAACACACAACCATACAATGTGCTCCACCCCACGATGTTTTTCAGAAACCTATCCTACATTGCCACTGCATGTTCCCTGACCTCTCCATGCTGACCACCCCGCGGTGCTTTTCTCCATCCTACATTGCCACTCACTGCCTATCCTAATTCAGACCCTCCGATTCACAGCACCCCGTGATGTTTTTCTCACTCCTACTAGTGAATGTAATGTAACACACACCCATACAATGCACACCACCCTGCGATGTTTTTCAGAAACCTATCCTACATTGCCACTGCCTGTTCCCTGACATCCCCATGGTGACCACCCCGCGTTGCTTTTCTCCATCCTACAATGCCACTCACTGCCTATCCTAATTCAGACCCTCCGATTCATACCTGCCCTTGATGTTTTTCTCACTCCTACTAGTGAATGTAATGTAACACACACCCATACAATGCGCACCACCCCGCGATGTTTTTCAGAAACCTATCCTACATTGCCACTGCATGTTCCCTCACCTCCCCATGCTGACCACCCCGCGGGGCTTTTTTCCATCCAACAATGCCACTCACTGCCCATCCTAATTCAGACCTTCCGATTCACACCACCCCGTAATGTTTTGCTCACTCCTACTAGTGAATGTAATGTAACACACAACCATACAATGCGCACCACCCCGTGATATTTTTCTCACTCCTACTAGTGAATGTAATGTAACAAACACCCATACAATGCGCACCACCCCGCGATGTTTTTCAGAAACCTATCCTATATTGCCACTGCATGTTCCCTGACCTCCCCATGCTGAACACCCCGCGGGGCTTTTCTCCATCCTACAATGCCAATCACTGCCTATCCTAATTCAGACCCTCCGATTCACACCACCCCATGATGTTTTGCTCACTCCTGCTCTTGAATGTAATGTAACACACACCCATACAATGCGCACCACCCCGCGATGTTTTTCTCACTCCTACTAGTGAATGTAATGTAACACACAACCATACAATGCGCACCACCCCGTGATGTTTTTCAGAAACCTATCCTACATTGCCACTGCATGTTCCCTGACCTCCCCATGCTGACCACCCCGTGGGGCTTTTCTCCATCCTACATTGCCACTCACTGCCTATCCTAATTCAGACCCTCCGATTCACACCACCCCGTGATGTTTTTCTCACTCCTACTAGAGAATGTAATGTAACACACACACATACAATGCGCACCACCCCGAGTAGTTTTTCTCATTCCTACTAGTGAATGTAATGTAACACACAACCATTCTATGCGCACCACCCCGCGATGTTTTTCTCACTCCTACTAGTGAATGTAATGTAACACACAACCATACAATGCGCTCCACCGCGCGATGTTTTTCTCACTCCTACTAGTGAATGTAATGTAACACACACCCATAAAATGCGCACCACCCCGCGATGTTTTTCAGAAACCTATCCTACATTGCCACTGCATGTTCCCTGACGTCCACATGCTGACCACCCCGCGGTGCTTTTCTCCATCCTACATTACCACTCACTGTGTACCCTAATTCAGACCCTCCAATTCACACCACCCCGTCATGTTTTTCTCACTCCTACTAGTGAATGTAATGTAACACACACCCATACAATGCGCACCACCCCGTGATGTTTTTCTCACTCCTACTATTGAATGCAATGTAACACACACCCATACAATGCGCACCACCCCGCGATGTTTTTCTCACTCCTACTACTGAATGTAATGTAACACACACCCATACAATGCGCACCACCACGCGATGTTTTTCAGAAACCTATCCTACATTGCCACTGCATGTTCCCTGACTTCCCCATGTTGACCGCCCCGTGGTGCTTTTCTCCATCCTACATTGCCACTCACTGCCTATACTAATTCAGACCCTCCGATTCACACCACCCCATGATGTTTTTCTTACTCTTAGTAGTGAATGTAATGTAAAACACACCCATACAATGCGCACCCCCATGTGATGTTTTTCTCACTCCTACTAGTGAATGTAATGTAACACACACCCATACAATGCGCACCACCCCGCGATGTTTTTCTCACTCCTACTAGTAAATGTAATGTAACACACACCCATACAATGCGCAACACCCCGCGATGTTTTTCAGAAACCTATCCTACATTGCCACTGCATGTTCCCTCACCTCCCCATGCTGACCACCCCGCGGGGCTTTTTTCCATCCGACAATGCCACTCACTGCCTATCCTAATTCAGACCCTCCGATTCACACCACCCCGTAATGTTTTTCTCACTCCTACTAGTGAATGTAATGTAACACACAACCATACAATGCGCACCACCCCGTGATATTTTTCTCACTCCTACTAGTGAATGTAATGTAACAAACACCCATACAATGCTCACCAACCCGGGATGTTTTTCAGAAACCTATCCTACATTGCCACTGCATGTTCCCTGACCTCCCATGGTGACCACCCCGCGCGGCTTTTCTCCATCCTACAATGCCAATCACTGCCTATCCTAATTCAGACCCTCCGATTCACACCACCCCGTGATGTTTTTCTCACTCCTTCTAGTGAATGTAATGTAACACACACCCATACAATGCGCACCACCCCGCGATGTTTTTCTCACTCCTACTACTGAATGTAATGTAACACACACCCATACAATGCGCACCACCACGCGATGTTTTTCAGAAACCTATCCTACATTGCCACTGCATGTTCCCTGACTTCCCCATGTTGACCGCCCCGCGGTGCTTTTCTCCATCCTACATTGCCACTCACTGCCTATACTAATTCAGACCCTCCGATTCACACCACCCCATGATGTTTTTCTTAATCTTAGTAGTGAATGTAATGTAAAACACACCCATACAATGCGCACCCCCATGTGATGTTTTTCTCACTCCTACTAGTGAATGTAATGTAACACACACCCATACAATGCGCACCACCCCGCGATGTTTTTCTCACTCCTACTAGTAAATGTAATGTAACACACACCCATACAATGTGCAACACCCCGCGATGTTTTTCAGAAACCTATCCTACATTGCCACTGCATGTTCCCTCACCTCCCCATGCTGACCACCCCGCGGGGCTTTTTTCCATCCGACAATGCCACTCACTGCCTATCCTAATTCAGACCCTCCGATTCACACCACCCCGTAATGTTTTTCTCACTCCTACTAGTGAATGTAATGTAACACACAACCATACAATGCGCACCACCCCGTGATATTTTTCTCACTCCTACTAGTGAATGTAATGTAACAAACACCCATACAATGCTCACCAACCCGGGATGTTTTTCAGAAACCTATCCTACATTGCCACTGCATGTTCCCTGACCTCCCATGGTGACCACCCCGCGCGGCTTTTCTCCATCCTACAATGCCAATCACTGCCTATCCTAATTCAGACCCTCCGATTCACACCACCCCGTGATGTTTTTCTCACTCCTTCTAGTGAATGTAATGTAACACACACCCATACAATGCGCACCACCCCGCGATGTTTTTCTCACTCCTACTAGTGAATGTAATGTAACACACAACCATACAATGCGCACCACCCCGCCATGTTTTTCAGAAACCTATCCTACATTGCCACTGCATGTTCCCTGACCTCCCCATGCTGACCACCCCGCGGTGCTTTTCTCCATCCTACATTGCCCCTCACTGCCTATCCTAATTCATACCCTCCGATTCACCCCACCCCGTGATGTTTTTGTCACTCCTACTAGTGAATGTAATGTAACACACAACCATACAATGTGCTCCACTCCACGATGTTTTTCAGAAACCTATCCTACATTGCCACTGCATGTTCCCTGACCTCTCCATGCTGACCACCCCGCGGTGCTTTTCTCCATCCTACATTGCCACTCACTGCCTATCCTAATTCAGACCCTCCGATTCACAGCACCCCGTGATGTTTTTCTCACTCCTACTAGTGAATGTAATGTAACACACACCCATACAATGCACACCACCCTGCGATGTTTTTCAGAAACCTATCCTACATTGCCACTGCCTGTTCCCTGACATCCCCATGGTGACCACCCCGCGTTGCTTTTCTCCATCCTACAATGCCACTCACTGCCTATCCTAATTCAGACCCTCCGATTCATACCTGCCCTTGATGTTTTTCTCACTCCTACTAGTGAATGTAATGTAACACACACCCATACAATGCGCACCACCCCGCGATGTTTTTCAGAAACCTATCCTACATTGCCACTGCATGTTCCCTCACCTCCCCATGCTGACCACCCCGCGGGGCTTTTTTCCATCCAACAATGCCACTCACTGCCCATCCTAATTCAGACCTTCCGATTCACACCACCCCGTAATGTTTTGCTCACTCCTACTAGTGAATGTAATGTAACACACAACCATACAATGCGCACCACCCCGTGATATTTTTCTCACTCCTACTAGTGAATGTAATGTAACAAACACCCATACAATGCGCACCACCCCGCGATGTTTTTCAGAAACCTATCCTATATTGCCACTGCATGTTCCCTGACCTCCCCATGCTGAACACCCCGCGGGGCTTTTCTCCATCCTACAATGCCAATCACTGCCTATCCTAATTCAGACCCTCCGATTCACACCACCCCATGATGTTTTGCTCACTCCTGCTCTTGAATGTAATGTAACACACACCCATACAATGCGCACCACCCCGCGATGTTTTTCTCACTCCTACTAGTGAATGTAATGTAACACACAACCATACAATGCGCACCACCCCGTGATGTTTTTCAGAAACCTATCCTACATTGCCACTGCATGTTCCCTGACCTCCCCATGCTGACCACCCCGTGGGGCTTTTCTCCATCCTACATTGCCACTCACTGCCTATCCTAATTCAGACCCTCCGATTCACACCACCCCGTGATGTTTTTCTCACTCCTACTAGAGAATGTAATGTAACACACACACATACAATGCGCACCACCCCGAGTAGTTTTTCTCATTCCTACTAGTGAATGTAATGTAACACACAACCATTCTATGCGCACCACCCCGCGATGTTTTTCTCACTCCTACTAGTGAATGTTATGTAACACACAACCATACAATGCGCTCCACCGCGCGATGTTTTTCTCACTCCTACTAGTGAATGTAATGTAACACACACCCATAAAATGCGCACCACCCCGCGATGTTTTTCAGAAACCTATCCTACATTGCCACTGCATGTTCCCTGACGTCCACATGCTGACCACCCCGCGGTGCTTTTCTCCATCCTACATTACCACTCACTGTGTACCCTAATTCAGACCCTCCAATTCACACCACCCCGTCATGTTTTTCTCACTCCTACTAGTGAATGTAATGTAACACACACCCATACAATGCGCACCACCCCGTGATGTTTTTCTCACTCCTACTATTGAATGCAATGTAACACACACCCATACAATGCGCACCACCCCGCGATGTTTTTCTCACTCCTACTACTGAATGTAATGTAACACACACCCATACAATGCGCACCACCACGCGATGTTTTTCAGAAACCTATCCTACATTGCCACTGCATGTTCCCTGACTTCCCCATGTTGACCGCCCCGTGGTGCTTTTCTCCATCCTACATTGCCACTCACTGCCTATACTAATTCAGACCCTCCGATTCACACCACCCCATGATGTTTTTCTTACTCTTAGTAGTGAATGTAATGTAAAACACACCCATACAATGCGCACCCCCATGTGATGTTTTTCTCACTCCTACTAGTGAATGTAATGTAACACACACCCATACAATGCGCACCACCCCGCGATGTTTTTCTCACTCCTACTAGTAAATGTAATGTAACACACACCCATACAATGCGCAACACCCCGCGATGTTTTTCAGAAACCTATCCTACATTGCCACTGCATGTTCCCTCACCTCCCCATGCTGACCACCCCGCGGGGCTTTTTTCCATCCGACAATGCCACTCACTGCCTATCCTAATTCAGACCCTCCGATTCACACCACCCCGTAATGTTTTTCTCACTCCTACTAGTGAATGTAATGTAACACACAACCATACAATGCGCACCACCCCGTGATATTTTTCTCACTCCTACTAGTGAATGTAATGTAACAAACACCCATACAATGCTCACCAACCCGGGATGTTTTTCAGAAACCTATCCTACATTGCCACTGCATGTTCCCTGACCTCCCATGGTGACCACCCCGCGCGGCTTTTCTCCATCCTACAATGCCAATCACTGCCTATCCTAATTCAGACCCTCCGATTCACACCACCCCGTGATGTTTTTCTCACTCCTTCTAGTGAATGTAATGTAACACACACCCATACAATGCGCACCACCCCGCGATGTTTTTCTCACTCCTACTAGTGAATGTAATGTAACACACAACCATACAATGCGCACCACCCCGCGATGTTTTTCAGAAACCTATCCTACATTGCCACTGCATGTTCCCTGACCTCCCCATGCTGACCACCCCGCGGTGCTTTTCTCCATCCTACATTGCCCCTCACTGCCTATCCTAATTCATACCCTCCGATTCACCCCACCCCGTGATGTTTTTGTCACTCCTACTAGGGAATGTAATGTAACACACAACCATACAATGTGCTCCACCCCACGATGTTTTTCAGAAACCTATCCTACATTGCCACTGCATGTTCCCTGACCTCTCCATGCTGACCACCCCGCGGTGCTTTTCTCCATCCTACATTGCCACTCACTGCCTATCCTAATTCAGACCCTCCGATTCACAGCACCCCGTGATGTTTTTCTCACTCCTACTAGTCAATGTAATGTAACACACACCCATACAATGCACACCACCCTGCGATGTTTTTCAGAAACCTATCCTACATTGCCACTGCCTGTTCCCTGACATCCCCATGGTGACCACCCCGCGTTGCTTTTCTCCATCCTACAATGCCACTCACTGCCTATCCTAATTCAGACCCTCCGATTCATACCATCCCTTGATGTTTTTCTCACTCCTACTAGTGAATGTAATGTAACACACATCCATACCATGCGCACCACCCCGCGATGTTTTTCTCACTCCTACTAGTGAATGTAATGTAACACACACCCATACAATGCGCACCACCCCGCGATGATTTTCAGAAACCTATCCTACATTGACACTGCATGTTCCCTGACCTCCCCATGCTGACCACCCCGCGGTGCTTTTCTCCATCCTACATTGCCACTCACTGCCTATCCTAATTCAGACCCTCCGATTCACACCACCCCGTGATCTTTTTCTCACTCCTAATAGTGAATGTAATGTAACACACACCCATAAAATGCGCACCACCCCGTGATGTGTTTCTCACTCCTACTAGTGAATGTAATGTAACACACACCCATACAATGCGCACCACGCCGCGATGTTTTTCAGAAACCTATCCTACATTGCCCCTGCATGTTCATTGACCTCCCCATGCTGACGACCCCGCGGTGCTCTTCTCCATCTTACATTGCCACTCACTGCCTATCGTAATTCAGACCCTCCGATTCACACCACCCCGTGATGTTTTCCTCACTCCTACTAGTGAATGTAATGTAACACACACCTATACAATGCGCGCCACCGCGCGATGTTTTTCAGAAACCTATCCTACATTGCCACTGCATGTTCCCTGACCTCCCCATGCTGACCACCCCGCGGTGCTTTTTTCCATCCTACATTAGCACTCACTGCGTATCCTAATTCATACCCTCCAATTCAAACCACCCCGTGATGTTTTTCACACTCCTACTGCTGAATGTAATGTAACTCACACCCATTCAATGCGCACCACCCCACGATGTTTTTCTCACTCCTACTAGTGAATGTAATGTTACACACCCGTACAATGCGCACCACCCCGCGATGGTTTTCAAAAACCTATCCTACATTGCCACTGCATGTTCCCTGACCTCCCCATGCTGACCACCCCGCTGTGCTTTTCTCCATCCTACATTGCCACTCACTGCCTATCCTAATTCAGACCCTCCGATTCACAGCACCCCGCGATGTTTTTCAGAAACCTGTCCTACATTGCCACTGCATGTTCCCTGACCTCCCCATGCTGACCACCCGGGGGTGCTTTTCTCCATCCTACATTACCACTCACTGCCTATCCTAATTCACACCCTCCAATTCACACCACCCCGTGATGTTTTTCTCACTCCTACTAGTGAATGTAATGTAACACACACCGATACAATGCGCACCACCCAGTGATGTTTTTCTCACTCCTACTAGTGAATGTAATGTAACACACACCCATACAATGCGCGCCACCGAGCGATGTTTTTCAGAAACCTATCCTACATTGCCACTGCATGTTCCCTGACCTCCCCATGCTGACCACCCCGCGGTGCTTTTTTCCATCCTACATTAGCACTCACTGCGTATCCTAATTCATACCCTCCAATTCAAACCACCCCGTGATGTTTTTCACACTCCTACTGCTGAATGTAATGTAACTCACACCCATTCAATGCGCACCACCCCACGATGTTTTTCTCACTCCTACTAGTGAATGTAATGTTACACACCCGTACAATGCGCACCACCCCGCGATGATTTTCAAAAACCTATCCTACATTGCCACTGCATGTTCCCTGACCTCCCCATGCTGACCACCCCGCTGTGCTTTTCTCCATCCTACATTGCCACTCACTGCCTATCCTAATTCAGACCCTCCGATTCACAGCACCCCGCGATGTTTTTCAGAAACCTGTCCTACATTGCCACTGCATGTTCCCTGACCTCCCCATGCTGACCACCCGGGGGTGCTTTTCTCCATCCTACATTACCACTCACTGCCTATCCTAATTCACACCCTCCAATTCACACCACCCCGTGATGTTTTTCTCACTCCTACTAGTGAATGTAATGTAACACACACCGATACAATGCGCACCACCCAGTGATGTTTTTCTCACTCCTACTAGTGAATGTAATGTAACACACACCCATACAATGCGCACCACCCGGTGATGTTTTTCGAAAACCTATCCTACATTGCCACTGTATGTACCCTGACCTCCCCATGCTGACCACCACACTGGGCTTTTCTCCATCCTACAATGCCAATCACTGCCTATCCTAATTCAGACCCTCCGATTCACACCACCCCGTGATGTTTTTCTCACTCCTACTAGTGAATGTAATGTTACACACCCATACAATGCGCACCACACCGCGATGTTTTTCAGAAACATATCATACCTTGAAACTACATGTTTCCTGAGGTCCCTATGCTGACCATCCGGTGGTGCTTTTCTCCATCCTACATTGGCACTCACTTCCTATCCTTATTCACACTCTCCGATTCACACCAACCCGTGATGTTATTCTCACTTCTACTAGTGAATATAATGTTACACACCCATACAATGCACAGCACCCACGATTTTTTTCAGAAACCTATCCTACATTGCCACTGGATGTTTCCTGACCTCCCCATGCTGACCACCCCCTAGTGCTTTTCTCCATCCTAGATTGTCACTCACTGCCTATCCTAATTCACATCCTATGATTCACACCACCCCATGATGTTTTTCCCACTCCTATTAGTGAATGTAATGTTACACACCCATACAATGCGCACCAACCCACCATGCACTTCAGAAACCTATCCTACATTGCCACTGCATGTACCCTGACCTCCCCATGCTGACCACCACACGGGGCTTTTCTCCATCCTACACTGCCAATCACTGCGTATCCTAATTCAGACCCTCCGATTCACACCACCCCGTGATGTTTTTCTCACTTCTACTAGTGAATATAATGTTACACACCCATACAATGCGCAAGACCGCACGATGTTTTACAGAAACCTATCCTACATTGCCACTGTAGGTTTCCTGACCTCCCCATGGTGACCACCCCTGGGGCTTTTCTCCATCTAAATTGCCACTCACTGCTTATCCTAATTCAGACCCTCCGATTCACACCACTCCTTGATGTTTTTCTCACCCCTACTAGTGAATGTAATGTTAGACACCCATACAATGCGCACCACCCCGCGATGTTTTTCAGAAACCTATCCTATATTGCAACTGCATGTTTCCTAACCTCCCCATGCTGACCACCCCCTAGTGCTTTTCTCCATCCTAGATTGTCACTCACTGCCTATCCTAATTCACATCCAATGATTCACACCAACCAGTGATGTTTTTCTCACTCCAATAGTGAATGTAATATTTCACACCCTTACAATGCGCACCACCCCAAGATGTTTTACAGAAACCTATCCTACTTTGCCACTGCATGTTTCCAGACGTCCCCATGCTGACCACTCCGTGGTGCATTTGTGAATCCTACATTGCAACTCACGGCCTATCCTAATTCAGACCATCCGAATCACACCACCCAGTGATGTTTATCTCACTCCTACTAGTGAATGTAATCTTACACACCCATACAATGCGCACCACCCCGCGATGTTTTTCAGAAACCAGTCGTACATTGCCACTGCATGTTTCCTGACCTTCCCATGCTGACCACCTCGTGGTGCTTTTCTCCATCCTAAATTTCTACTCACTGCCTAACCTTATTCAGACCCTCCGATTCACACCACCCCGTGATGTTTTTCTCACTCCTACTAGTGAATGTAATGTTAGAAACCCATACAATGCGCAACACCATGCGATGTTTTTCAGAAACCTATCCTACATTGCAACTGCATGTTTCCTGAGCTCCGCATGCTGACCACCCCGTGGCGCTTTTCTCCATCCGACATTGTCACTCACTGCCTATCCTAATTCAGACCCTCCAATTCATACCACCCCATGATATTTTTCTCACTCCTACTAGTGAATGTAATGTTACACACCCATACAAAGCACACCACCCCGAGACGTTTTTCAGAAACCTATCCTACATTGCCACTGCATGTTTCCTGACCTCCCCATGCTGACCACCCCATGGTACTTATCTCCATCCTACATTGCTACTCACTGCCTATCCTAATTCAGATCCTGTGATTCACACCACCCCGTGTTTTTCTCACTCCTACTAGGGAATGTAATGTTAGAAACCATACAATGCGCACCACCCAGCGATGATTTTCAAAACCTATTCTACATTGTCACTGCATGTTTCCTGAGCTCCTCATTCTGACCACCCCGTCGTGCTTTTCTCCTTCCTACATTGCCACTCACAGCCTATCCTAATTCAGACCCTCCGAATCACCCCACCCCCTGATGTTTTTCTCACTCCTTCTAGTGAATGTAATGTTACACACCCATACAATGCGCACCACACCGCGATGTTTTTCAGAAACATATCATACCTTGAAACTACATGTTTCCTGAGGTCCCTATGCTGACCACCCGGTGGGGCTTTTCTCCATCCTACATTGGCACTCACTTCCTACCCTTATTCACACTCTCCGATTCACACCAACCCGTGATGTTATTCTCACTTCTACTAGTGAATATAATGTTACACACCCATACAATGCACACCACCCGCGATTTTTTTCAGAAACCTATCCTACATTGCCACTGGATGTTTCCTGACCTCCCCATGCTGACCACCCCCTAGTGCTTTTCTCCATCCTAGATTGTCACTCACTGCCTATCCTAATTCACATCCTATGATTCACACCACCCCATGATGTTTTTCCCACTCCTATTAGTGAATGTAATGTTACACACCCATACAATGCGCACCAACCCGCCATGCACTTCAGAAACCTATCCTAAATTGCCACTACATGTTTCCTGACCTCCCCATGCTGACCACACTGTGGTGCTTTTCTCCAGCCTACATTGCCACTCACTTCCTAACCTTATTCAGACCCTCCGATTCACACCACCCCGTGATGTTTTCTCACTCCTACTAGTGAATGTAATATGACACACCCATACAATGCGCCACACCCGCTATGTTTTTAAGAAATCTATCCTACATTGCCACTGTATGTTTCCTGAACTCCCCATGGTGACCACCCAGTGGTGCTCTTCTCCATCCTACATTGCCACTCACTGCCTATCCTAATTCAGACCCTCCGATTCACACCACCCCGTGATGTTTTTCTCACTCCTACTAGTGAATGTAATGTTACACACCCATACAATGCGCAAGACCCCACGATGTTTTACAGAAACCTGTCATACACTGCCACTGTAGGTTTCCTGACCTCCCCATGCTGACCACCCCTGGGGCTTTTCTCCATCCTAAATTGCCACTCACTGCTTATCCTAATTCAGACCCTCCGATTCACACCACTCCTTGATGTTTTTCTCACCCCTACTAGTGAATGTAATGTTAGACACCCATACAATGCGCACCACCCCGCGATGTTTTTCAGAAACCTATCCTACATTGCCACTGCATGTTTCCTGACCTCCCCATGCTGACCACCCCCTAGTGCTTTTCTCCATCCTAGATTGTCACTCACTGCCTATCCTAATTCACATCCAATGATTCACACCACCCAGTGATGTTTTTCTCACTCCAATAGTGAATGTAATGTTTCACACCCTTACAATGCGCACCACCCCAAGATGTTTTACAGAAACCTATCCTACTTTGCAACTGCATGTTTCCAGACGTCCCCATGCTGACCACTCCGTGGTGCTTTTCTCCATCCTACATTGCAACTCACAGCCTATCCTAATTCAGACCGTCCGAATCACACCACCCCGTGATGTTTATCTCACTCCTACTAGTGAATGTAATCTTACACACCCATACAATGCGCACCACCCCGCGATGTTTTTCAGAAACCAATCGTACATTGCCACTGCATGTTTCCTGACCTTCCCATGCTGACCACCCCGTGGTGCTTTTCTCCATCCTAAATTTCTACTCACTGCCTAACCTTATTCAGACCCTCCGATTCACACCACCCCGTGATGTTTTTCTCACTCCTACTAGTGAATGTAATGTTAAAAACCCATACAATGCGCAACACCATGCGATGTTTTTCAGAAACCTATCCTACATTGCAACTGCATGTTTCCTGAGCTCCGCATGCTGACCACCCTGTGGCGCTTTTCTCCATCCGACATTGTCACTCACTGCCTATCCTAATTCAGACCCTCCAATTCACACCACCCCGTGATATTTTTCTCACTCCTACTAGTGAATGTAATGTTACACACCCATACAAAGCACACCACCCTGAGACGTTTTTCAGAAACCTATCCTACATTGCCACTGCATGTTTCCTGACCTCCCCATGCTGACCACCGCATGGTACTTATCTCCATCCTACATTGCTACTCACTGCCTATCCTAATTCAGATCCTGTGATTCACACCACCCCGTGTTTTTCTCACTCCTACTAGGGAATGTAATGTTAGAAACCATACAATGCGCACCACCCAGCGATGATTTTCAAAACCTATTCTACATTGTCACTGCATGTTTCCTGAGCTCCTCATTCTGACCACCCCGTCGTGCTTTTCTCCTTCCTACATTGCCACTCACAGCCTATCCTAATTCAGACCCTCCGAATCACCCCACCCCGTGATGTTTTTCTCACTCCTACTAGTGAATGTAATGTTACACACGCATACAATGCGCACTACCCCGAGATGTTTTACAGAAACCTATCCTAAGTTGCCACTGCATGTTTCCTGACCTTCCCATGCTGACCACCCCGTGGTGCTTTTCTCCATCCTAAATTTCTACTCACTGCCTAACCTTATTCAGACCCTCCGATTCACACCACCCCGTGATGTTTTTCTCACTTCTACTAGTGAATGTAATGTTAGAAACCCATACAATGCGCAACACCATGCGATGTTTTTCAGAAACCTATCCTACATTGCAACTGCATGTTTCCTGAGCTCCGCATGCTGACCACCCCGTGGCGCTTTTCTCCATCCGACATTGTCACTCACTGCCTATCCTAATTCAGACCCTCCAATTCACACCACCCCGTGATATTTTTCTCACTCCTACTAGTGAATGTAATGTTACACACCCATACTAAGCACACCACCCCGAGACGTTTTTCAGAAACCTATCCTACATTGCCACTGCATGTTTCCTGACCTCCCCATGCTGACCACCGCATGGTACTTATCTCCATCCTACATTGCTACTCACTGCCTATCCTAATTCAGATCCTGTGATTCACACCACCCCGTGTTTTTCTCACTCCTACTAGGGAATGTAATGTTAGAAACCATACAATGCGCACCACCCAGCGATGATTTTCAAAACCTATTCTACATTGTCACTGCATGTTTCCTGAGCTCCTCATTCTGACCACCCCGTCGTGCTTTTCTCCTTCCTACATTGCCACTCACAGCCTATCGTAATTCAGACCCTCCGATTCACACCACCCCGTGATGTTTTTCTCACTCATACTAGTGAATGTAATGTTACACAACAATACAAAGCGCACCACGCTGCGCTGTTTTTCAGAAACCTATTATACATTGCCACTGCATATTTCCTGACCTCCCCATGCTGAACACCCCGTGGTGCTTTTCTCCAACCTAGATGGCCACTCACTGCCTATCCTAATTCAGATCCTATGATTCACACCTGCAAGTGATGTTTTTCTCACTCCTAGTAGAGAATGTAATGTTACACACCCATACAATGCGCACCACTCCCTGATATTTTTCAGAAACCTATCCTACATTGCCACTGCATGATTCCGGACCTTCCCATGCTGACCACGCCGTGGTGCTTTTCTCCATCGCATATTGCAACTCACTGCCTATCCTATTCAGATCCTATGATTCACACCACCCCGTGATGTTTTTCTCACTCCTACTAGTGAATGTAATGTTACACACCCACATAATGCACACCACCCCGAGATGTTTTTCAGAAACCTATCCTACATTGCCACTGCATGTTTCCTGACCTCCCCATGCTGACGAACCCTTCGTGCTTTTCTCCAGCCTGCATTGACACTCCCTTCCTATTCTTATTCAGACCCTCCGATTCACACCACCCCGTGATGTTTTTCACACTCCTACTAGTGAATGTAATGTTACACACGAATACAATGTGCACCACCCACGATGTTTTTCAGAAACCTATTCTACATTGCAACTGCATTTTTCCTGATCTCCGCATGCTAACCACCCCGTGGTGCTTTTCTCCATCCGACATTGTCACTCACTGCCTATCCTAATTCAGACCCTCCAATTCACACCACCCCGTGATATTTTTCTCACTCCTACTAGTGAATGTAATGTTACACACCCATACAAAGCACACCACCCCGAGACGTTTTTCAGAAACCTATCCTACATTGTCACTGCTTGTTTCCTGACCTCCCCATGCTGACCACCCAATGGTACTTATCTCCATCCTACATTGCTACTCACTGCCTTTCCTAATTCAGATCCTGTGATTCACACCACCCCGTGTTTTTCTCACTCCTACTAGTGAATGTAATATTAGAAACCATACAATGCGCACCACCCAGCGATGATTTTCAAAACCTATTCTACATTGCCACTGCATGTTTCCTGACCTCCTCATTCTGACCACCCCGTGGTGCTTTTCTCCTTCCTACATTGCCACTCACAGCCTATCCTAATTCAGACCCTCCAATACACACCACCCCGTGATGTTTTTCTCACTCCTACTAGTGAATGTAATGTTACACAACCATACAATGCGCACTACCCCGAGATGTTTTACAGAAACCTATCCTAAGTTGCCACTGCATGTTTCCTGAACTCCCCATGGTGACCATCCCGTGGTGCTTTTCTCCATCCTACTTTGACACTCACTGCCTATCCTAATGCAGACCCTCCCATTCACACCACCCCGTGATGTTTTTCTCACTCATACTAGTGAATGTAATGTTACACACCAATACAATGCGCACCACGCCGCACTGTTTTTCAGAAACCTATTATACATTTCCACTGCATGTTTCCTGACCTCCCCATGCTGACGACCCCGTGATGCTTTTCTCCAGCCTGCATTGCCACTGCCTTCCTATCCTTATTCAGATCCTATGATTCACACCACCCCTTCATATTTTTCTCACTCCAGCTAGTGAATGTAAAGTTACACACCCATACAATACGCACCACCCCGCGATGTACTTCAGAAACCTATCCTACATTGCCATGGCATGTTTCCTCACCTCCCCATGCTGACCACCCCGTGGTGCTTTTCTCCATCCTACATTGCCACTCACTGCCTATCCTAATTCAGATCCGATGATTCACACCGCTCCGTGATTTTTTTCTCACTCCTACTAGTGAATGGCCTGTTAGAAACCCTTACAATGCACACCACCCAGCGATGTTTTTCAGAAACAAGGCCACTGCATGTTTCCTGACCTTCCCGTGCTGACCACCCCGTGGTCCTTTTATGCATCCTACATTGCGACTCCCTTCCTATCCTTATTGAGATCCTATGATTCACAGCATCCCGTGATGTTTTTCTCACTCCTAGTAGTTAATGCAATTTTACAATCCCATAAAATGCGCACCACCGGGGATGTTTTTCAGAAACCTATCCTACATTGCCAATGCATGTTTCCTGACCTCCCCATACTGACGACTTCGTGGTGCTTTTCTCCATCCTACATTGGCACTCACTGCCTGTCCTTATTCAGACCCTCCGATTCACACCACCCCGTGATGTTTTTCTCACTGCTACTAGTTAATGGCATGTTAGAAAACCTTACGATGCGCATCACCCTGCGATGTTTTTCAGAAACCTATCCTACATTGCAACTGCATGTTTCCTGAGCTCCGCATGCTGACCACCCCGTGGCGCTTTTCTCCATCCGATATTGTCACTCACTGCCTATCCTAATTCAGACCCTCCAATTCACACCACCCCGTGATATTTTTCTCACTCCTACTAGTGAATGTAATGTTACACACCCATACAAAGCACACCACCCCGAGACGTTTTTCAGAAACCTATCCTACATTGCCACTGCATGTTTCCTGACCTCCCCATGCTGACCACCCCATGGTACTTATCTCCATCCTACATTGCTACTCACTACCTATCCTAATTCAGATCCTGTGATTCACACCACCCCGTGTTTTTCTCACTCCTACTAGGGAATGTAATGTTAGAAACCATACAATGCACACCACCCAGCGATGATTTTCAAAACCTATTCTACATTGCCACTGCATGTTTCCTGACCTCCTCATTCTGACCACCCCGTGGTGCTTTTCTCCTTCCTACATTGCCACTCACCGCCTATCCTAATTCAGACCCTCCGATTCACACCACCCCATGATGTTTTTCTCACTCCTACTAGTGAATGTAATGTTACACACCCATACAATGCGCACTACCTCGAGATGTTTTTCAGAAACCTATCCTAAGTTGCCACTGCATGTTTCCTGAACTCCCTATGGTGACCATCCCGTGGTGCTTTTCTCCATCCTACTTTGACACTCACTGCCTATCCTAATTCAGACCCTCCGATTCACACCACCCCGTGATGTTTTTCTCACTCATACTAGTGAATGTAATGTTGCACACCAATACAATGCGCACCACGCCGCGCTGTTTTTCAGAAACCTATTATACATTGCCACTGCATGTTTCCTAACTTCCCATGCTGAACACCACGTGGTGCTTTTCTCCATCCTAGATGGCCACTCACTGCCTATCCTAATTCAGATCCTATGATTCACACCTGCAAGTGATGTTTTTCTCACTCCTAGTAGAGAATGTAATGTTACACACCCATACAATGCGCACCACTCCGTGATATTTTTCAGAAACCTATCCTACATTGCCACTGCATGATTCCTGACCTTCCCATGCTGACCACGCCGTGGTGCTTTTCTCCATCGTATATTGCCACTCACTGCCTATCCTATTCAGATCCTATGATTCACACCACCCCGTGATGTTTTTCTCACTCCTACTAGTGAATGTAATGTTACACACCCACATAATGCACACCACCCCGAGATGTTTTTCAGAAACCTATCCTAAATTGCCACTGCATGTTTCCTGACCTCCCCATGCTGACGAACCCGTGGTGCTTTTCTCCATCCTGCATTGCCACTCCCTTCCTATACTTATTCAGACCCTCCGATTCACACCACCCCGTTATGTTTTTCACACTTTTACTAGTGAATGTAATGTTACACACCAATACAATGTGCACCACCCACGATGTTTTTCAGAAACCTATCCTACATTGCAACTGCATGTTTCCTGAGCTCCGCATGCTGACCACCCCGTGGCGCTTTTCTCCATCCGACATTGTCACTCACTGCCTCTCCTAATTCAGACCCTCCAATTCACACCACCCCGTGATATTTTTCTCACTCCTACTAGTGAATGTAATGTTACACACCCATACAAAGCACACCACCCCGAGACGTTTTCAAGAAACCTATCCTACATTGCCACTGCATGTTTCCTGACCTCCCCATGCTGACCACCCCATGGTACTTATCTCCATCCTACATTGCTACTCACTGCCTATCCTAATTCAGATCCTGTGATTCACACCACCCCGTGTTTTTCTCACTCCTAGTAGGGAATATAATGTTAGAAACCATACAATGCGCACCACCCAGCGATGATTTTCAAAACCTATTCTACATTGCCACTGCATATTTCCTGACCTCCTCATTCTGACCACCCCGTCGTGATTTTCTCCTTCCTACATTGCCACTCACAGCCTATCCTAATTCAGACCCTCCGATTCACACCACCCCGTGATGTTTTTCTCACTCCTACTAGTGAATGTAATGTTACACACCCATACAATGCGCACTACCCCGAGATGTTTTACAGAAACCTATCCTAAATTGCCACTGCATGTTTCCTGAACTCCCCATGGTGACCATCCCGTGGTGCTTTTCTCCATCCTACTTTGACACTCACTGCCTATCCTAATTTAGACCCTCCGATTCACACCACCCCGTGATGTTTTTCTCACTCATACTAGTGAATGTAATGTTACACACCAATACAATGCGCACCACGCCGCACTGTTTTTCAGAAACCTATTATACATTTCCACTGCATGTTTCCTGACCTCCCCATGCTAACGACCCCGTGATGCTTTTCTCCAGCCTGCATTGCCATTGCCTTCCTATCCTTATTCAGATCCTATGATTCACACCACCCCTTCATATTTTTCTCACTCCAACTAGTAAATGTAAAGTTACACACAAATACAATACGCACCACCCCGCTGTGTACTTCAGAAACCTATCCTACATTGCCATGGCATGTTTCCTCACCTCCCCATGCAGACCACCCCGTGGTGCTTTTCTCCATCCTACATTGCCACTCACTGCCTATCCTAATTCAGATCCTATGATTCACACCTGCAAGTGATGTTTTTCTCACTCCTAGAAGAGAATATAATGTTACACACCCATACAATGCGCACCACTCCGTGATATTTTTCAGAAACCTATCCTACATTGCCACTGCATGATTCCTGACCTTCCCATGCTGACAACGCTGTGGTGCTTTTCTCCATCGTATGTTGCCACTCACTGCCTATCCTATTCAGATCCTATGATTCACACCACCCCGTGATGTTTTTCTCACTCCTACTAGTGAATGTAATGTTACACACCCACATAATGCACACCACCCCGAGATGTTTTTCAGAAACCTATCCTACATTGCCACTGCATGTTTCCTGACCTCCCCATGCTGACGAACCCGTGGTGCTTTTCTCCAGCCTGCATTGCCACTTCCTTCCTATTCTTATTCAGACCCTCCGATTCACACCACCCTGTGATGTTTTTCACACTCCTACTAGTGAATGTAATGTTACACACCAATACAATGCGCACCACGCCGCACTGTTTTTCAGAAACCTATTATACATTTCCACTGCATGTTTCCTGACCTCCCCATGCTAACGACCCCGTGATGCTTTTCTCCAGCCTGAATTGCCACTGCCTTCCTATCCTTATTCAGATCCTATGATTCACACCACCCCTTCATATTTTTCTCACTCCAACTAGTGAATGTAAAGTTACACACCCATACAATACGCACCACCCCGCGATGTACTTCAGAAACCTATCCTACATTGCCATGGCATGTTTCCTCACCTCCCCATGCTGACCACCCCGTGGTGCTTTCCTCCATCCTACATTCCCACTCACTGCCTATCCTAATTCAGATCCGATGATTCACACCGCTCCGTGATTTTTTTCTCACTCCTACTAATGAATGGCCTGTTAGAAACCCTTACAATGCACACCACCCAGCGATGTTTTTCAGAAACAAGGCCACTGCATGTTTCCTGACCTTCCCGTGCTGACCACCCTGTGGTCCTTTTATGCATCCTACATTGCGACTCCCTTCCTATCCTTATTGAGATCCTATGATTCACACAATCCCGTGATGTTTTTCTCACTCCTAGTAGTTAATGCAATTTTACAATCCCATAAAATGCGCACCACCGGCGATGTTTTTCAGAAACCTATCCTACATTGCCAATGCATGTTTCCTGACCTCCCCATACTGACGACTTCGTGGTGCTTTTCTCCATCCTACATTGGCACTCACTGCCTGTCCTTATTCAGACCCTCCGATTCACACCACCCCGTGATGTTTTTCTCACTGCTACTAGTTAATGGCATGTTAGAAATCCTTACGATGCGCATCACCCTGCGATGTTTTTCAGAAACCTATCCTACATTGCAACTGCATGTTTCCTGAGCTCCGCATGCTGACCACCCCGTGGCGCTTTTCTCCATCCGATATTGTCACTCACTGCCTATCCTAATTCAGACCCTCCAATTCACACCACCCCGTGATATTTTTCTCACTCCTACTAGTGAATGTAATGTTACACACCCATACAAAGCACACCACCCCGAGACGTTTTTCAGAAACCTATCCTACATTGCCACTGCATGTTTCCTGACCTCCCCATGCTGACCACCCCATGGTACTTATCTCCATCCTACATTGCTACTCACTACCTATCCTAATTCAGATCCTGTGATTCACACCATCCCGTGTTTTTCTCACTCCTACTAGGGAATGTAATGTTAGAAACCATACAATGCGCACCACCCAGCGATGATTTTCAAAACCTATTCTACATTGCCACTGCATGTTTCCTGACCTCCTCATTCTGACCACCCCGTGGTGCTTTTCTCCTTCCTACATTGCCACTCACAGCCTATCCTAATTCAGACCCTCCGATTCACATCACCCCGTGATGTTTTTCTCACTCCTACTAGTGAATGTAATGTTACACACCCATACAATGCGCACTACCCTGAGATGTTTTTCAGAAACCTATCCTAAGTTGCCACTGCATGTTTCCTGAACTCCCCATGGTGACCATCCCGTGGTGCTTTTCTCCATCCTACTTTGACACTCACTGCCTATCCTAATTCAGACCCTCCGATTCACACCACCCCGTGATGTTTTTCTCACTCATACTAGTGAATGTAATGTTACACACCAATACAATGCGCACCACGCCGCGCTGTTTTTCAGAAACCTATTATACATTGCCACTGCATGTTTCCTGACCTCCCCATGCTGAATACCACGTGGTGCTTTTCTCCATCCTAGATGGCCACTCACTGCCTATCCTAATTCAGATCCTATGATTCACACCTGCAAGTGATGTTTTTCTCACTCCTAGTAGAGAATGTAATGTTACACACCCATACAATGTGCACCACTCCGTGATATTTTTCAGAAACCTATCCTACATTGCCACTGCATTATTCCTGACCTTACCATGCTGACCACGCCGTGGTGCTTTTCTCCATCGTATATTGCCACTCACTGCCTATCCTATTCAGATCCTATGATTCACACCACCCCGTGATGTTTTTCTCACTCCTACTAGTGAATGTAATGTTACACACCCACATAATGCACACCACCCCGAGATGTTTTTCAGAAACCTATCCTACATTGCCACTGCATGTTTCCTGACCTCCCCATGCTGACGAACCCGTGGTGCTTTTCTCCAGTCTGCTTTGCCACTCCCTTCCTATACTTATTCAGACCCTCCGATTCACACCACCCCGTTATGTTTTTCACACTCTTACTAGTGAATGTAATGTTACACACCAATACAATGTGCACCACCCACGATGTTTTTCAGAAACCTATCCTACATTGCAACTGCATGTTTCCTGAGTTCCGCATGCTGACCACCCCGTGGCGCTTTTCTCCATCCGACATTGTCACTCACCGCCTCTCCTAATTCAGACCCTCCAATTCACACCACCCCGTGATATTTTTCTCACTCCTACTAGTGAATGTAATGTTACACACCCATACAAAGCACACCACCCCGAGACGTTTTTCAGAAACCTATCCTACATTGCCACTGCATGTTTCCTGACCTCCCCATGCTGACCACCCCATGGTACTTATCTCCATCCTACATTGCTACTCACTGCCTATCCTAATTCAGATCCTGTGATTCACACCACCCCGTGTTTTTCTCACTCCTACTAGGGAATGTAATGTTAGAAACCATACAATGCGCACCACCCAGCGATGATTTTCAAAACCTATTCTACATTGCCACTGCATGTTTCCTGACCTCCTCATTCTGACCACCCCATCGTGCTTTTCTCTTTCCTACATTGCCACTCACAGCCTATCCTAATTCAGACCCTCCGATTCACACCACCCCGTGATGTTTTTCTCACTCCTACTAGTGAATGTAATGTTACAAACCCATACAATGCGCACTACCCCGAGATGTTTTACAGAAACCTATCCTAAGTTGCCACTGCATGTTTCCTGAACTCCCCATGGTGACCATCCCGTGGTGCTTTTCTCCATCCTACCTTGACACTCACTGCCTATCCTAATTCAGACCCTCCCATTCACACCACCCCGTGATGTTTTTCTCACTCATACTAGTGAATGTAATGTTACACACCAATACAATGCGCACCACGCCGCACTGTTTTTCAGAAACCTATTATACATTTCCACTGCATGTTTCCTGACCTCCCCATGCTGACGACCCCGTGATGCTTTTCTCCAGCCTGCATTGCCACTGCCTTCCTATCCTTATTCAGATCCTATGATTCACACCACCCCTTCATATTTTTCTCACTCCAACTAGTAAATGTAAAGTTACACACAAATACAATACGCACCACCCCGCGATGTACTTCAGAAACCTATCCTCCATTGCGATGGCATGTTTCCTCACCTCCCCATGCTGACCACCCCGTGGTGCTTTTCTCCATCCTACATTGCCACTCACTGCCTATCCTAATTCAGATCCGATGATTCACACCGCTCCGTGATTTTTTTCTCACTCCTACTAGTGAATGGCCTGTTCGAAACCCTTACAATGCACACCACCCAGCGATGTTTTTCAGAAACAAGGCCCCTGCATGTTTCCTGACCTTCCCGTGCTGACCACCCCGTGGTCCTTTTATGCATCCTACATTGCAACTCACTTCCTATCCTTATTGAGATCCTATGATTCACAGCATCCCGTGATGTTTTTCTCACTCCTAGTAGTTAATGCAATTTTACAATCCCATAAAATGCACACCACCGGCGATGTTTTTCAGAAACCTATCCTACATTGCCACTGCATGTTTCCTGACCTCCCCATGCTGAACACCCCGTGGTGCTTTTCTCCATCCTAGATGGCCACTCACTGCCTATCCTAATTCAGATCCTATGATTCACACCTGCAAGTGATGTTTTTCTCACTCCTAGAAGAGAATGTAATGTTACACACCCATACAATGCGCACCACTCCGTGATATTTTTAGAAACCTATCCTACATTGCCACTGCATTATTCCTGACATTACCATGCTGACCACGCCGTGGTGCTTTTCTCCATCGTATATTGCCACTCACTGCCTATCCTATTCAGATCCTATGATTCACACCACCCCGTGATGTTTTTCTCACTCCTACTAGTGAATGTAATGTTACACACCCACATAATGCACACCACCCCGAGATGTTTTTCAGAAACCTATCCTACATTGCCACTGCATGTTTCCTGACCTCCCCATGCTGACGAACCCATGGTGCTTTTCTCCAGTCTGCTTTGCCACTCCCTTCCTATACTTATTCAGACCCTCCGATTCACACCACCCCGTTATGTTTTTCACACTCTTACTAGTGAATGTAATGTTACACACCAATACAATGTGCACCACCCACGATGTTTTTCAGAAACCTATCCTACATTGCAACTGCATGTTTCCTGAGTTCCGCATGCTGACCACCCCGTGGCGCTTTTCTCCATCCGACATTGTCACTCACTGCCTCTCCTAATTCAGACCCTCCAATTCACACCACCCCGTGATATTTTTCTCACTCCTACTAGTGAATGTAATGTTACACACCCATACAAAGCACACCACCCCGAGACGTTTTTCAGAAACCTATCCTACATTGCCACTGCATGTTTCCTGACCTCCCCATGCTGACCACCCCATGGTACTTATCTCCATCCTACATTGCTACTCACTGCCTATCCTAATTCAGATCCTGTGATTCACACCACCCCGTGTTTTTCTCACTCCTACTAGGGAATGTAATGTTAGAAACCATACAATGCGCACCACCCAGCGATGATTTTCAAAACCTATTCTACATTGCCACTGCATGTTTCCTGACCTCCTCATTCTGACCACCCCGTCGTGCTTTTCTCCTTCCTACATTGCCACGCACAGCCTATCCTAATTCAGACCCTCCGATTCACACCACCCCGTGATGTTTTTCTCACTCCTACTAGTGAATGTAATGTTACACACCCATACAATGCGCACTACCCCGAGATGTTTTACAGAAACCTATCCTAAGTTGCCACTGCATGTTTCCTGAACTCCCCATGGTGACCATCCCGTGGTGCTTTTCTCCATCCTACTTTGACACTCACTGCCTATCCTAATTCAGACCCTCCGATTCACACCACCCCGTGATGTTTTTCTCACTCATACTAGTGAATGTAATGTTACACACCAATACAATGCGCACCACGCCGCACTGTTTTTCAGAAACCTATTATACATTTCCACTGCATGTTTCCTGACCTCCCCATGCTGACGACCCCGTGATGCTTTTCTCCAGCCTGCATTGCCACTGCCTTCCTATCCTTATTCAGATCCTATGATTCACACCACCCCTTCATATTTTTCTCACTCCAACTAGTAAATGTAAAGTTACACACAAATACAATACGCACCACCCCGCGATGTACTTCAGAAACCTATCCTCCATTGCCATGGCATGTTTCCTCACCTCCCCATGCTGACCACCCCGTGGTGCTTTTCTCCATCCTACATTGCCACTCACTGCCTATCCTAATTCAGATCCGATGATTCACACCGCTCCGTGATTTTTTTCTCACTCCTACTAGTGAATGGCCTGTTAGAAACCCTTACAATGCACACCACCCAGCGATGTTTTTCAGAAACAAGGCCACTGCATGTTTCCTGACCTTCCCGTGCTGACCACCCCGTGGTCCTTTTATGCATCCTACATTGCGACTCACTTCCTATCCTTATTGAGATCCTATGATTCACACCATCCCGTGATGTTTTTCTCACTCCTAGTAGTTAAAGCAATTTTACAATCCCATAAAATGCGCACCACCGGCTATGTTTTTCAGAAACCTATCCTACATTGCCACTGCATGTTTCCTGACCTCCCCATACTGACGAATTCGTGGTGCTTTTCTCCATCCTACATTGGCACTCACTGCCTGTCCTTATTCAGACCCTCCGATTCACACCACCCCGCGATGTTTTTCTCACTGCTACTAGTTAATGGCATGTTAGAAAACCTTACGATGCGCATCACCCTGCAATGTTTTTCAGAAACCTATCCTATATTGCAACTGCATGTTTCCTGAGCTCCGCATGCTGACCACCCCGTGGCGCTTTTCGCCATCCGACATTGTCACTCACTGCCTATCCTAATTCAGACCCTCCAATTCACACCACCCCGTGATATTTTTCTCACTCCTACTAGTGAATGTAATGTTACACACCCATAGAAAGCACACCACCCCGAGACGTTTTTCAGAAACCTATCCTACATTGCCACTGCATGTTTCCTGACCTCCCCATGCTGACCACCCCATGGTACTTATCTCCATCCTACATTGCTACTCACTGCCTATCCTAATTCAGATCCTGTGATTCACACCACCCCGTGTTTTTCTCACTCCTACTAGGGAATGTAATGTTAGAAACCATACAATGCGCACCACCCAGCGATGATTTTCAAAACCTATTCTACATTGCCACTGCATGTTTTCTGACCTCCTCATTCTGACCACCCCATCGTGCTTTTCTCCTTCCTACATTGCCACTCACAGCCTATCCTAATTCAGACCCTCCGATTCACACCACCCCGTGATATTTTTCTCACTCCTACTAGTGAATGTAATGTTACAAACCCATACAATGCGCACTACCCCGAGATGTTTTACAGAAACCTATCCTAAGTTGCCACTGCATGTTTCCTGAACTCCCCATGGTGACCATCCCGTGGTGCTTTTCTCCATCCTACTTTGACACTCACTGCCTATCCTAATTCAGACCCTCCCATTCACACCACCCCGTGATGTTTTTCTCACTCATACTAGTGAATGTAATGTTACACACCAATACAATGCGCACCACGCCGCACTGTTTTTCAGAAACCTATTATACATTTCCACTGCATGTTTCCTGACCTCCCCATGCTGACGACCCCGTGATGCTTTTCTCCAGCCTGCATTGCCACTGCCTTCCTATCCTTATTCAGATCCTATGATTCACACCACCCCTTCATATTTTTCTCACTCCAACTAGTAAATGTAAAGTTACACACAAATACAATACGCACCACCCCGCGATGTACTTCAGAAACCTATCCTCCATTGCGATGGCATGTTTCCTCACCTCCCCATGCTGACCACCCCGTGGTGCTTTTCTCCATCCTACATTGCCACTCACTGCCTATCCTAATTCAGATCCGATGATTCACACCGCTCCGTGATTTTTTTCTCACTCCTACTAGTGAATGGCCTGTTCGAAACCCTTACAATGCACACCACCCAGCGATGTTTTTCAGAAACAAGGCCACTGCATGTTTCCTGACCTTCCCGTGCTGACCACCCCGTGGTCCTTTTATGCATCCTACATTGCGACTCACTTCCTATCCTTATTGAGATCCTATGATTCACACCATCCCGTGATGTTTTTCTCACTCCTAGTAGTTAATGCAATTTTACAATCCCATAAAATGCACACCACCGGCGATGTTTTTCAGAAACCTATCCTACATTGCCACTGCATGTTTCCTGACCTCCCCATGCTGAACACCCCGTGGTGCTTTTCTCCATCCTAGATGGCCATTCACTGCCTATCCTAATTCAGATCCTATGATTCACACCTGCAAGTGATGTTTTTCTCACTCCTAGAAGAGAATGTAATGTTACACACCCATACAATGCGCACCACTCCGTGATATTTTTCAGAAACCTATCCTACATTGCCACGGCATTATTCCTGACCTTCCCATGCTGACCACGCCGTGGTGCTTTTCTCCATCGTGTATTGCCACTCACTGCCTATCCTATTCAGATCCTATGATTCACACCACCCCGTGATGTTTTTCTCACTCCTACTAGTGAATGTAATGTTACACACCCACATAATGCACACCACCCCGAGATGTTTTCCAGAAACCTATCCTACATTGCCACTGCATGTTTCCTGACCTCCCCATGCTGACAATCCCGTGGTGCTTTTCTCCAGCCTGCATTGCCACTCCCTTCCTATACTTATTCAGACCCTCCGATTCACACCACCCCGTTATGTTTTTCACACTCCTACTAGTGAATGTAATGTTACACACCAATACAATGTGCACCACCCACAATGGTTTTCAGAAACCTATCCTACATTGCAACTGCATGTTTCCTGAGCTCCGCATGCTGACCACCCCGTGGCGCTTTTCTCCATCCGACATTGTCACTCACTGCCTATCCTAATTCAGACCCTCCAATTCACACCACCCCGTGATATTTTTCTCACTCCTACTAGTGAATGTAATGTTACACACCCATACAAAGCACACCACCCCGAGACGTTTTTCAGAAACCTATCCTACATTGCCACAGCATGTTTCCTGACCTCCCCATGCTGACCACCCCATGGTATTTATCTCCATCCTACATTGCTACTCACTGCCTATCCTAATTCAGATCCTGTGATTCACACCACCCCGTGTTTTTCTCACTCCTACTAGGGAATGTAATGTTAGAAACCGTACAATGCGCACCACCCAGCGATGATTTTCAAAACCTATTCTACATTGCCACTGCATGTTTCCTGACCTCCTCATTCTGACCACCCCGTCGTGCTTTTCTCCTTCCTACATTGCCACTCACAGCCTATCCTAATTCAGACCCTCCGATTCACACCACCCCGTGATGTTTTTCTCACTCCTACTAGTGAATGTAATGTTACACACCCATACAATGCGCACTACCCCAAGATGTTTTACAGAAACCTATCCTAAGTTGCCACTGCATGTTTCCTGAACTCCCCATGGTGACCATCCCGTGGTGTTTTTCTCCATCCTACTTTGACACTCACTGCCTATCCTAATTCAGACCCTCCGATTCACACCACCCCGTGATGTTTTTCTCACTCATACTAGTGAATGTAATGTTACACACCAATACAATGCGCACCACGCCGCACTGTTTTTCAGAAACCTATTATACATTTCCACTGCATGTTTCCTGACCTCCCCATGCTGACGACCCCGTGATGCTTTTCTCCAGCCTGCATTGCCACTGCCTTCCTATCCTTATTCAGATCCTATGATTCACACCACCCCTTCATATTTTTCTCACTCCAACTAGTAAATGTAAAGTTACACACAAATACAATACGCACCACCCCGCGATGTACTTCAGAAACCTATCCTCCATTGCCATGGCATGTTTCCTCACCTCCCCATGCTGACCACCCCGTGGTGCTTTTCTCCATCCTACATTGCCACTCACTGCCTATCCTAATTGAGATCCGATGATTCACACCGCTCCGTGATTTTTTTGTCACTCCTACTAGTGAATGGCCTGTTAGAAACCCTTACAATGCACACCACCCAGCGATGTTTTTCAGAAACAAGGCCACTGCATGTTTCCTGACCTTCCCGTGCTGACCACCCCGTGGTCCTTTTATGCATCCTACATTGCGACTCACTTCCTATCCTTATTGAGATCCTATGATTCACACCATCCCGTGATGTTTTTCTCACTCCTAGTAGTTAATGCAATTTTACAATCACATAAAATGCGCACCACCGGCGATGTTTTTCAGAAACCTATCCTACATTGCCACTGCATGTTTCCTGACCTCCCCATACTGACGACTTCGTGGTGCTTTTCTCCATCCTACATTGGCACTCACTGCCTGTCCTTATTCAGACCCTCCGATTCACACCACCCCGTGATGTTTTTCTCACTGCTACTAGTTAATGGCATGTTAGAAAACCTTACGATGCGCATCACCCTGCAATGTTTTTCAGAAACCTATCCTATATTGCAACTGCATGTTTCCTGAGCTCCGCATGCTGACCACCCCGTGGTGCTTTTCTCCATCCGACATTGCCACTCACTGCCTATCCTAATTCAGACCCTCCAATTCACACCACCCCGTGATATTTTTCTCACTCCTACTAGTGAATGTAATGTTACACACCCATACAAAGCACACCACCCCGAGACGTTTTTCAGAAACCTATCCTACATTGCCACTGCATGTTTCCTGACCTCCCCATGCTGACCACCCCATGGTACTTATCTCCATCCTACATTGCTACTCACTGCCTATCCTAATTCAGATCCTGTGATTCACACCACCCCGTGTTTTTCTCACTCCTACTCGGGAATGTAATGTTAGAAACCATACAATGCGCACCACCAAGCGATGATTTTCAAAACCTATTCTACATTGCCACTGCATGTGTCCTGACCTCCTCATTCTGACCACCCCGTCGTGCTTTTCTCCTTCCTACATTGCCACTCACAGCCTATCCTAATTCAGACCCTCCGATTCACACCACCCCGTGATGTTTTTCTCACTCCTACTAGTGAATGTAATGTTACACACCCATACAATGCGCACTACCCCGAGATGTTTTACAGAAAAGTATCCTAAGTTGCCACTGCATGTTTCCTGAACTCCCCATGGTGTCCATCCCGTGGTGCTTTTCTCCATCCTACTTTGACACTCACTGCCTATCCTAATTCAGACCCTCCGATTCACACCACCCCGTGATGTTTTTCTCACTCATACTAGTGAATGTAATGTTACACACCAATACAATGCGCACTACCCCGAGATGTTTTACAGAAACCTATCCTAAGTTGCCACTGCATGTTTCCTGAACTCCCCATGGTGACCATCCCGTGGTGCTTTTCTCCATCCTACCTTGACACTCACTGCCTATCCTAATTCAGACCCTCCCATTCACACCACCCCGTGATGTTTTTCTCACTCATACTAGTGAATGTAATGTTACACACCAATACAATGCGCACCACGCCGCACTGTTTTTCAGAAACCTATTATACATTTCCACTGCATGTTTCCTGACCTCCCCATGCTGACGACCCCGTGATGCTTTTCTCCAGCCTGCATTGCCACTGCCTTCCTATCCTTATTCAGATCCTATGATTCACACCACCCCTTCATATTTTTCTCACTCCAACTAGTAAATGTAAAGTTACACACAAATACAATACGCACCACCCCGCGATGTACTTCAGAAACCTATCCTCCATTGCGATGGCATGTTTCCTCACCTCCCCATGCTGACCACCCCGTGGTGCTTTTCTCCATCCTACATTGCCACTCACTGCCTATCCTAATTCAGATCCGATGATTCACACCACTCCGTGATTTTTTTCTCACTCCTACTAGTGAATGGCCTGTTCGAAACCCTTACAATGCACACCACCCAGCGATGTTTTTCAGAAACAAGGCCCCTGCATGTTTCCTGACCTTCCCGTGCTGACCACCCCGTGGTCCTTTTATGCATCCTACATTGCAACTCACTTCCTATCCTTATTGAGATCCTATGATTCACACCATCCCGTGATGTTTTTCTCACTCCTAGTAGTTAATGCAATTTTACAATCCCATAAAATGCACACCACCGGCGATGTTTTTCAGAAACCTATCCTACATTGCCACTGCATGTTTCCTGACCTCCCCATGCTGAACACCCCGTGGTGCTTTTCTCCATCCTAGATGGCCACTCACTGCCTATCCTAATTCAGATCCTATGATTCACACCTGCAAGTGATGTTTTTCTCACTCCTAGAAGAGAATGTAATGTTACACACCCATACAATGCGCACCACTCCGTGATATTTTTCAGAAACCTATCCTACATTGCCACTGCATTATTCCTGACCTTACCATGCTGACCACGCCGTGGTGCTTTTCTCCATCGTATATTGCCACTCACTGCCTATCCTATTCAGATCCTATGATTCACACCACCCCGTGATGTTTTTCTCACTCCTACTAGTGAATGTAATGTTACACACCCACATAATGCACACCACCCCGAGATGTTTTTCAGAAACCTATCCTACATTGCCACTGCATGTTTCCTGACCTCCCCATGCTGACGAACCCGTGGTGCTTTTCTCCAGTCTGCTTTGCCACTCCCTTCCTATACTTATTCAGACCCTCCGATTCACACCACCCCGTTATGTTTTTCACACTCTTACTAGTGAATGTAATGTTACACACCAATACAATGTGCACCACCCACGATGTTTTTCAGAAACCTATCCTACATTGCAACTGCATGTTTCCTGAGTTCCGGATGCTGACCACCCCGTGGCGCTTTTCTCCATCCGACATTGTCACTCACTGCCTCTCCTAATTCAGACCCTCCAATTCACACCACCCCGTGATATTTTTCTCACTCCTACTAGTGAATGTAATGTTACACACCCATACAAAGCACACCACCCCGAGACGTTTTTCAGAAACCTATCCTACATTGCCACTGCATGTTTCCTGACCTCCCCATGCTGACCACCCCATGGTACTTATCTCCATCCTACATTGCTACTCACTGCCTATCCTAATTCAGATCCTGTGATTCACACCACCCCGTGTTTTTCTCACTCCTACTAGGGAATGTAATGTTAGAAACCATACAATGCGCACCACCCAGCGATGATTTTCAAAACCTATTCTACATTGCCACTGCATGTTTCCTGACCTCCTCATTCTGACCACCCCGTCGTGCTTTTCTCCTTCCTACATTGCCACTCACAGCCTATCCTAATTCAGACCCTCCGATTCACACCACCCCGTGATGTTTTTCTCACTCCTACTAGTGAATGTAATGTTACACACCCATACAATGCGCACTACCCCGAGATGTTTTACAGAAACCTATCCTAAGTTGCCACTGCATGTTTCCTGAACTCCCCATGGTGACCATCCCGTGGTGCTTTTCTCCATCCTACTTTGACACTCACTGCCTATCCTAATTCAGACCCTCCGATTCACACCACCCCGTGATGTTTTTCTCACTCATACTAGTGAATGTAATGTTACACACCAATACAATGCGCACCACGCCGCACTGTTTTTCAGAAACCTATTATACATTTCCACTGCATGTTTCCTGACCTCCCCATGCTGACGACCCCGTGATGCTTTTCTCCAGCCTGCATTGCCACTGCCTTCCTATCCTTATTCAGATCCTATGATTCACACCACCCCTTCATATTTTTCTCACTCCAACTAGTAAATGTAAAGTTACACACAAATACAATACGCACCACCCCGCGATGTACTTCAGAAACCTATCCTCCATTGCCATGGCATGTTTCCTCACCTCCCCATGCTGACCACCCCGTGGTGCTTTTCTCCATCCTACATTGCCACTCACTGCCTATCCTAATTCAGATCCGATGATTCACACCGCTCCGTGATTTTTTTCTCACTCCTACTAGTGAATGGCCTGTTCGAAACCCTTACAATGCACACCACCCAGCGATGTTTTTCAGAAACAAGGCCACTGCATGTTTCCTGACCTTCCCGTGCTGACCACCCCGTGGTCCTTTTATGCATCCTACATTGCGACTCACTTCCTATCCTTATTGAGATCCTATGATTCACACCATCCCGTGATGTTTTTCTCACTCCTAGTAGTTAAAGCAATTTTACAATCCCATAAAATGCGCACCACCGGCTATGTTTTTCAGAAACCTATCCTACATTGCCACTGCATGTTTCCTGACCTCCCCATACTGACGAATTCGTGGTGCTTTTCTCCATCCTACATTGGCACTCACTGCCTGTCCTTATTCAGACCCTCCGATTCACACCACCCCGCGATGTTTTTCTCACTGCTACTAGTTAATGGCATGTTAGAAAACCTTACGATGCGCATCACCCTGCAATGTTTTTCAGAAACCTATCCTATATTGCAACTGCATGTTTCCTGAGCTCCGCATGCTGACCACCCCGTGGCGCTTTTCGCCATCCGACATTGTCACTCACTGCCTATCCTAATTCAGACCCTCCAATTCACACCACCCCGTGATATTTTTCTCACTCCTACTAGTGAATGTAATGTTACACACCCATAGAAAGCACACCACCCCGAGACGTTTTTCAGAAACCTATCCTACATTGCCACTGCATGTTTCCTGACCTCCCCATGCTGACCACCCCATGGTACTTATCTCCATCCTACATTGCTACTCACTGCCTATCCTAATTCAGATCCTGTGATTCACACCACCCCGTGTTTTTCTCACTCCTACTCGGGAATGTAATGTTAGAAACCATACAATGCGCACCACCCAGCGATGATTTTCAAAACCTATTCTACATTGCCACTGCATGTTTTCTGACCTCCTCATTCTGACCACCCCATCGTGCTTTTCTCCTTCCTACATTGCCACTCACAGCCTATCCTAATTCAGACCCTCCGATTCACACCACCCCGTGATATTTTTCTCACTCCTACTAGTGAATGTAATGTTACAAACCCATACAATGCGCACTACCCCGAGATGTTTTACAGAAACCTATCCTAAGTTGCCACTGCATGTTTCCTGAACTCCCCATGGTGACCATCCCGTGGTGCTTTTCTCCATCCTACTTTGACACTCACTGCCTATCCTAATTCAGACCCTCCCATTCACACCACCCCGTGATGTTTTTCTCACTCATACTAGTGAATGTAATGTTACACACCAATACAATGCGCACCACGCCGCACTGTTTTTCAGAAACCTATTATACATTTCCACTGCATGTTTCCTGACCTCCCCATGCTGACGACCCCGTGATGCTTTTCTCCAGCCTGCATTGCCACTGCCTTCCTATCCTTATTCAGATCCTATGATTCACACCACCCCTTCATATTTTTCTCACTCCAACTAGTAAATGTAAAGTTACACACAAATACAATACGCACCACCCCGCGATGTACTTCAGAAACCTATCCTCCATTGCGATGGCATGTTTCCTCACCTCCCCATGCTGACCACCCCGTGGTGCTTTTCTCCATCCTACATTGCCACTCACTGCCTATCCTAATTCAGATCCGATGATTCACACCGCTCCGTGATTTTTTTCTCACTCCTACTAGTGAATGGCCTGTTCGAAACCCTTACAATGCACACCACCCAGCGATGTTTTTCAGAAACAAGGCCACTGCATGTTTCCTGACCTTCCCGTGCTGACCACCCCGTGGTCCTTTTATGCATCCTACATTGCGACTCACTTCCTATCCTTATTGAGATCCTATGATTCACACCATCCCGTGATGTTTTTCTCACTCCTAGTAGTTAATGCAATTTTACAATCCCATAAAATGCACACCACCGGCGATGTTTTTCAGAAACCTATCCTACATTGCCACTGCATGTTTCCTGACCTCCCCATGCTGAACACCCCGTGGTGCTTTTCTCCATCCTAGATGGCCACTGACTGCCTATCCTAATTCAGATCCTATGATTCACACCTGCAAGTGATGTGTTTCTCACTCCTAGAAGAGAATGTAATGTTACACACCCATACAATGCGCACCACTCCGTGATATTTTTCAGAAACCTATCCTACATTGCCACTGCATGATTCCTGACCTTCCCATGCTGACAACGCTGTGGTGCTTTTCTCCATCATATGTTGCCACTCACTGCCTATCCTATTCAGATCCTATGATTCACACCACCCCGTGATGTTTTTCTCACTCCTACTAGTGAATGTAATGTTACACACCCAAATAATGCACACCACCCCGAGATGTTTTTTCAGAAACCTATCCTACATTGCCACTGCATGTTTCCTGACCTCCCCATGCTGACGAACCCGTGGTGCTTTTCTCCAGCCTGCATTGCCACTTCCTTCCTATTCTTATTCAGACCCTCCAATTCACACCACCCTGTGATGTTTTTCACACTCCTACTAGTGAATGTAATGTTACACACCAATACAATGTGCACCACCCACGATGTTTTTCAGAAACCTATCCTTCATTGCCACTGCATGTTTCCTGACCTCCCCATGCTGACGACCCCGTGATGCTTTTCTCCAGCCTGCATTGCCACTGCCTTCCTATCATTATTCAGATCCTATGATTCACACCACCCCTTCATATTTTTCTCACTCCAACTAGTGAATGTAAAGTTACACACCCATACAATATGCACCACCCCGCGATGTACTTCAGAAACCTATCCTACATTGCCATGGCATGTTTCCTCACCTCCCCATGCTGACCACCCCGTGGTGCTTTTCTCCATCCTACATTGCCACTCACTGCCTATCCTAATTCAGATCCGATGATTCACACCGCTCCGTGATTTTTTTCTCACTCCTACTAGTGAATGGCCTTTTAGAAACCCTTACAATGCACACCACCCAGCGATGTTTTTCAGAAACAAGGCCACTGCATGTTTCCTGACCTTCCCGTGCTGACCACCCCATGGTCCTTTTATGCATCCTACATTGCGACTCCCTTCCTATCCTTATTGAGATCCTATGATTCACACCATCCCCTGATGTTTTTCTCACTCCTAGTAGTTAATGCAATTTTACAATCCCATAAAATGCGCACCACCGGCGATGTTTTTCAGAAACCTATCCTACATTGCCAATGCATGTTTCCTGACCTCCCCATACTGAGTACTTCATGGTGCTTTTCTCCATCCTACATTGGCACTCACTGCCTGTCCTTATTGACACCCTCCGATTCACACCACCCCGTGATGTTTTTCTCACTGCTACTAGTTAATGGCATGTTAGAAAACCTTACGATGCGCATCACCCTGCGATGTTTTTCAGAAACCTATCCTACATTGCAACTGCATGTTTCCTGAGCTCCGCATGCTGTCCACCCGGTGGCGCTTTTCTCCATCCGATATTGTCACTCACTGCCTTTCCTAATTCAGACCCTCCAAATCACACCACCCCGTGATATTTTTCTCACTCCTACTAGTGAATGTAATGTTACACACCCATACAAAGCACACCACCCCGAGACGTTTTTCAGAAACCTATCCTACATTGCCACTGCATGTTTCCTGACCTCCCCATGCTGACCACCCCATGGTACTTATCTCCATCCTACATTGCTACTCACTACCTATCCTAATTCAGATCCTGTGATTCACACCACCCCGTGTTTTTCTCACTCCTACTAGGGAATGTAATGTTAGAAACCATACAATGCGCACCACCCAGCGATGATTTTCAAAACCTATTCTACATTGCCACTGCATGTTTCCTGACCTCCTCATTCTGACCACCCCGTGGTGCTTTTCTCCTTCCTACATTGCCACTCACAGCCTATCCTAATTCAGACCCTCTGATTCACACCACCCCGTGATGTTTTTCTCACTCCTACTAGTGAATGTAATGTTACACACCCATACAATGCGCACTACCCCGAGATGTTTTTCAGAAACCTATCCTAAGTTGCCACTGCATGTTTCCTGAACTCCCCATGGTGACCATCCCGTGGTGCTTTTCTCCATCCTATTTTGACACTCACTGCCTATCCTAATTCAGACCCTCCGATTCACACCACCCCGTGATGATTTTCTCACTCATACTAGTGAATGTAATGTTACACACCAATACAATGCGCACCACGCCGCGCTGTTTTTCAGAAACGTATTATACATTGCCACTGCATGTTTCCTGACCTCCCCATGTTGAACACCACGTGGTGCTTTACTCCATCCTAGATGGCCACTCACTGCCTATCCTAATTCAGATCCTATGATTCACACCTGCAAGTGATGTTTTTCTCACTCCTAGTAGAGAATGAAATATTACACACCCATACAATGCGCACCACTCCGTGATATTTTTCAGAAACCTATCCTACATTGCCACTGCATGATTCCTGACCTTCCCATGCTGACCACGCCGTGGTGCTTTTCTCCATCGTATATTGCCACTCACTGCCTATCCTATTCAGATCCTATGATTCACACCACCCCGTGATGTTTTTCTCACTCCTACTAGTGAATGTAATGTTACACACCCACATAATGCACACCACCCCGAGATGTTTTTCAGAAACCTATCCTACATTGCCACTGCATTTTTCCTGAACTCCCCATGCTGACGAACCCGTGGTGCTTTTCTCCAGCCTGCATTGCCACTCCTTTCCTATACTTATTCAGACCCTCCGATTCACACCACCCCGTTATGTTTTTCACACTCTTACTAGTGAATGTAATGTTACACACCAATACAATGTGCACCACCCACGATGTTTTTCAGAAACCTATCCTACATTGCAACTGCATGTTTCCTGAGTTCCGCATGCTGACCACCCCGTGGCGCTTTTCTCCATCCGACATTGTCACTCACTGCCTATCCTAATTCAGACCCTCCAATTCACACCACCCCGTGATATTTTTCTCACTCCTACTAGTGAATGTAATGTTACACACCCATAGAAAGCACACCACCCCGAGACGTTTTTCAGAAACCTATCCTACATTGCCACTGCATGTTTCCTGACCTCCCCATGCTGACCGCCCCATGGTACTTATCTCCATCCTACATTGCTACTCACTGCCTAACCTAATTCAGATCCTGTGATTCACACCACCCCGTGTTTTTCTCACTCCTACTCGGGAATGTAATGTTAGAAACGATACAATGCGCACCACCCAGCGATGATTTTCAAAACCTATTCTACATTGCCACTGCATGTTTCCTGACCTCCTGATTCTGACCACCCCGTCGTGCTTTTCTCCTTCCTACATTGCCACTCACAGCCTATCCTAATTCAGACCCTCCGATTCACACCACCCCGTGATGTTTTTCTCACTCCTACTAGTGAATGTAATGTTACACACCCATACAATGCGCACTACCCCGAGATGTTTTACAGAAACCTATCCTAAGTTGCCAATGCATGTTTCCTGAACTCCCCATGGTGACCATCCCGTGGTGTTTTTCTCCATCCTACTTTGACACTCACTGCCTATCCTAATTCAGACCCTCCGATTCACACCACCCCGTGATGTTTTTCTCACTCATACTAGTGAATGTAATGTTACACGCCAATACAATGCGCACCACGCCGCACTGTTTTTCAGAAACCTATTATACATTTCCACTGCATGTTTCCTGACCTCCCCATGCTGACGACCCCGTGATGCTTTTCTCCAGCCTGCATTGCCACTGCCTTCCTATCCTTATTCAGATCCTATGATTCACACCACCCCTTCATATTTTTCTCACTCCAACTAGTAAATGTAAAGTTACACACAAATACAATACGCACCACCCCGCGATGTACTTCAGAAACCTATCCTACATTGCCATGGCGTGTTTCCTCACCTCCCCATGCTGACCACCCCGTGGTGCTTTTCTCCATCCTACATTGCCACTCACTGCCTATCCTAATTCAGATCCGATGATTCACACCGCTCCGTGATTTTTTTCTCACTCCTACTAGTGAATGGCCTGTTAGAAACCCTTACAATGCACACCACCCAGCGATGTTTTTCAGAAACAAGGCCACTGCATGTTTCCTGACCTTCCCGTGCTGACCACCCCGTGGTCCTTTTATGCATCCTACATTGCGACTCACTTCCTATCCTTATTGAGATCCTATGATTCACACCATCCCGTGATGTTTTTCTCACTCCTAGTAGTTAATGCAATTTTACAATCCCATAAAATGCGCACCACCGGCGATGTTTTTCAGAAACCTATCCTACATTGCCACTGCATGTTTCCTGACCTCCCCATACTGACGACTTCGTGGTGCTTTTCTCCATCCTACATTGGCACTCACTGCCTGTCCTTATTCAGAACCTCCGATTCACACCACCCCGTGATGTTTTTCTCACTGCTACTAGTTAATGGCATGTTAGAAAACCTTACGATGCGCACCACCCTGCGATGTTTTTCAGAAACCTATCCTACATTGCAACTGCATGTTTCCTGAGCTGCGCATGCTGACCACCCCGTGGCGCTTTTCTCCATCCGACATTGTCACTCACTGCCTATCCTAATTCAGACCCTCCAATTCACACCACCCCGTGATATTTTTCTCACTCCTACTAGTGAATGTAATGTTACACACCCATACAAAGCACACCACCCCGAGACGTTTTTCAGAAACCTATCCTACATTGCCACTGGATGTTTCCTGACCTCCCCATGCTGACCACCCCATGGTACTTATCTCCATCCTACATTGCTACTCACTGCCTATCCTAATTCAGATCCTGTGATTCACACCACCCCGTATTTTTCTCACTCCTACTAGGGAAGGTAATGTTAGAAACCATACAATGCGGACCACCCAGCGATGATTTTCAAAACCTATTCTACATTGCCACTGCATGTTTCCTGAGCTCCTCATTCTGACCACCCCGTGGTGCTTTTCTCCTTCCTACATTGCCACTCACAGCCTATCCTAATTCAGACCCTCCGATTCACACCACCCCGTGATGTTTTTCTCACTCCTACTAGTGAATGTAATGTTACACACCCATACAATGCGCACTACCCCGAGATGTTTTACAGAAACCTATCCTAAGTTGCCACTGCATGTTTCCTGAACTCCACATGGTGACCATCCCGTGGTGCTTTTCTCCATCCTACTTTGACACTCACTGCCTATCCTAATTCAGACCCTCCGATTCACACCACCCCGTGATGTTTTTCTCACTCATACTAGTGAATGTAATGTTACACACCAATACAATGCGCACCACGCCGCGCTGTTTTTCAGAAACCTATTATACATTGCCACTGCATGTTTCCTGACCTCCCCATGCTGAACACCCCGTGGTGCTTTTCTCCATCCTAGATGGCCACTCACTGCCTATCCTAATTCATATCCTATGATTCACACCTGCAAGTGATGTTTTTCTCACTCCTAGTAGAGAATGTAATGTTACACACCCATACAATGCGCACCACTCCGTGATATTTTTCAGAAACCTATCCTACATTGCCACTGCATGATTCCTGACCTTCCCATGCTGACCACGCCGTGGTGCTTTTCTCCATCGTATATTGCCACTCACTACCTATCCTATTCAGATCCTATGATTTACACCACTCCGTGATGTTTTTCTCACTCCTACTAGTGAATGTAATGTTACACACCCACATAATGCACACCACCCCGAGATGTTTTTCAGAAACCAATCCTACATTGCCACTGCATGTTTCCTGACCTCACCATGCTGACGAACCCGTGGTGCTTTTCTCCAGCCTGCATTGCCCCTCCCTTCCTATTCTTATTCAGACCCTCCGATTCACACCACCCCGTGATGTTTTTCACACTCCTACTAGTGAATGTAATGTTACACACCAATACAATGTGCACCACCCATGATGTTTTTCAGAAACCTATCCTACATTGCAACTGCATGTTTCCTGTGCTCCGCATGCTGACCACCCCGTGGCGCTTTTCTCCATCCGACATTGTCACTCACTGCCTATCCTAATTCAGACCCTCCAATTCACACCACCCCGTGATATTTTTCTCACTTCTACTAGTGAATGTAATGTTACACACCCGTACAGAGCACACCACCCCGAGACGTTTTTCAGAAACCTATCCTACATTGCCACTGCATGTTTCCTGACCTCCCCATGCTGACCACCCCATGGTACTTATCTCCATCCTACATTGCTACTCACTGCCTATCCTAATTCAGATCCTGTGATTCACACCACCCCGTGTTTTTCTCACTCCTACTAGTGAATGTAATGTTAGAAAACATACAATGCGCACCACCCAGCGATGATTTTCAAAACCTATTCTACATTGCCCCTGCATGTTTCCTGACCTCCGGATTCTGACCACCCCGTCGTGCTTTTTTCCTTCCTACATTGCCACTCACAGCCTATCCTAATTCACACCCTCCGATTCACACCACCCCGTGATGTTTTTCTCACTCCTACTAGTGAATGTAATGTTACACACCCATACAATGCGCACTACCCCGAGATGTTTTACAGAAACCTATCCTAAGTTGCCACTGCAAGTTTCCTGAACTCCCCATGGTGACCATCCCGTGGTGCTTTTCTCCATCCTACTTTGACACTCACTGCCTATCCTAATTCAGACCCTCTGATTCACACCACCCCGTGATGTTTTTCTCACTCATACTAGTGAATGTAATGTTACATACCAATACAATGCGCACCACGCCGCGCTGTTTTTCAGAAACCTATTATACATTGCCACTGCATGTTTCCTGACCTCCCCATGCTGAATACCACGTGGTGCTTTTCTCCATCCTAGATGGCCACTCACTGCCTATCCTAATTCAGATCCTATGATTCACACCTGCAAGTGATGTTTTTCTCACTCCTAGTAGAGAATGTAATGTTACACACCCATACAATGCGCACCACTCCGTGATATTTTTCAGAAACCTATCCTACATTGCCACTGCATGATTCCTGACCTTCCCATGCTGACCACGCCGTGGTGCTTTTCTCCATCGTATATTGCCACTCACTGCCTATACTAATCAGATCCTATGATTCACACCACCCCGTGATGTTTTTCTCTCTCCTACTAGTGAATGTAATGTTACACACCCACATAATGCACACCACCCCGAGATGTTTTACAGAAACCTATCCTACATTGCCACTGCATGTTTCCTGACCTCACCATGCTGACGAACCCGTGGTGATTTTCTCCAGCCTGCATTGCCACTCCCTTCCTATTCTTATTCAGACCCTACGATTCACACCATCCCGTGATGTTTTTCACACTCCTACTAGTGAATGTAATGTTACACACCAATACAATGTGCACCACCCACGATGTTTTTCAGAAACCTATCCTACATTGCCACTGCATGTTTCCTGACCTCCCCATACTGACTACTTCGTGGTGCTTTTCTCCATCCTACATTGGCACTCACTGCCTGTCCTTATTCAGACCCTCCGATTCACTCCACCCCGTGATGTTTTTCTCACTGATACTAGTTAATGGCATGTTAGAAAACCTTACAATGCGCACCACCCTGCGATGTTTTTCAGAAACCTATCCTACATTTCAACTGCATGTTTCCTGAGCTCCGCATGCTGACCACCCCGTGGCGCTTTTCTCCAACCGACATTGTCACTCACTGCCTATCCTAATTCAGACCCTCCAATTCACACCACCCCGTGATATTTTTCTCACTCCTACTAGTGAATGTAATGTTACATACCCATACAATGCGCACCACCCCGCGATGTTATTCAGAAAGCTATCCTACATTGCCACTGCATGTTTCCTGAGCTCCCCATGCTGACCACCCCGTGGTGCTTTTATCGATCCTACATTGCCACTCACTTCCTATCCTTATTCACACTCTGCGATTCACACCACCCCATGATGTTTTCTCACTTCTACAGGTGAATGTAATGTGACACACCCATGCAATGCGCACCAGCCGCGATGTTTTTAAGAAATCAATCCTACATTGCCACTGCATGTTTCCTGCCCTCCCCATGCTGACCACCCCCTACTGCTTTTCTCCAACCTAGATTGTCACTCACTGCCTATCCTAATTCACATCCTATGATCCACACCACCCAGTGATGTTTTTCTCACTCCAATAGTGAATGTAATGTTACAAACCCTTACAATGCGCACCACCCCAAGATGTTTTACAGAAACCTATCCTACATTGCCACTGCATGTTTCCTGACCTCCCAATGCTGACCACTCCGTGGTGCTTTTCTCGATCCTACATTGCCACTCACTGCCTATCCTAATTCAGATCCTATGATTCACACCACCCCGTGATGTTTTTCTCACTCCTACTAGTGAATGGCCTGTTAGAAACCCTTACAATGATCACCACCCTGTGATGTTTTTCTGAAACTTATGCTACATTGCCACTGCATGTTACCTGACCTCCCCATGCTGACCACCCCGTGATACTTTTCCCCATCCTACATTGCAACTCACAGCCTATCCTAATACAGACCATCCGATTCACACCACCTCGTGATGTTTTTCTCACTCCTACTAGTGAATGTAAACTTACACACCCATACAATGCGCACCACCCCGCGATGTTTTTCAGAAACCAATCGTACATTGCCACTTCATGTTTCCTGACCTTCCCATGCTGACCAACCCGTGCTGCTTTTCTCCATCCTACATTTCTACTCACTGCCTAACCTTATTCAAACCATCCGATTCACACCACACCGTGATGTTTTTCTCACTCCTACTAGTGAATGTAATGTTAGAAAACCATACAATGCGCAACAACCCGCGATGATTTTCAGAAACCTATCCTACATTGCCACTGCATGTTTCCTGACCTCCACATGCTGACCACCCCGTGGTGCTTTTCTCCATCCTAGATAGCCATTCACTGCCTATCCTATTCAGATCTTTTGATTCACTCCTCCCCGTGACTTTTTCTCACTCCTACTAGTGAATGTAATGTTACACACCCATACAAATCAAACCACCCCGAGACGTTTTTCAGAAACCTATCCTACATTGCCACTGCATGATTCCTGACTTTCCCATGCTGACCACGCCGTGGTGCTTTTCTCCATTGTATATTGTCACTCACTGCCTATCCTATTCAGATCCTATGATTCACACCACCCCGTGATGTTTTTCTCACTGCTACTAGTTAATGGCATGTTAGAAAACCTTACGATGCGCACCACCCTGCGATATTTTTCAGAAACCTATCCTACATTGCAACTGCATGTTTCCTGAGCTCCGCATTCTGACCACCCCGTGGCGCTTTTCTCCATCCGACATTGTCACTCACTGCCTATCCTAATTCAGACCCTCCAATTCACACCACCCCGTGATATTTTTCTCACTCCTTCTAGTGAATGTAATGGTACATACCCATACAATGCGCACCACCCCGCGATTTTATTCAGAAAGCTATCCTACATTGCCACTGCATGTTTCCTGAGCTCCCCATGCTGACCACCCCGTGGTGCTTTTATCCATCCTACATTGCCACTCACTTCCTAACCTTATTCACACTCTCCGATTCACACCACCCCGTGATGTTTTCTCACTTCTACAGGTAAATGTAATGTGACACACCCATACAATGCGCACCACCCGCGATGTTTTTAAGAAATCTATCCTACATTGCCACTGCATGTTTCCTGCCCTCCCCATGCTGACCACCCCCTACTGCTTTTCTCAAACCTAGATTGTCACTCACTGCCTATCCTAATTCACATCCTATGATCCACACCACCCAGTGATGTTTTTCTCACTCCAATAGTGAATGTAATGTTACAAACCCTTACAATGCGCACCACCCCAAGATGTTTTACAGAAACCTATCCTAAGTTGCCACTGCATGTTTCCTGAACTCCCCATGGTGACCATCCCGTGGTGCTTTTCTCCATCCTACTTTGACACTCACTGCCTATCCTAATTCAGACCCTCCCATTCACACCACCCCGTGATGTTTTTCTCACTCCTACTAGTGAATGGCCTGTTAGAAACCCTTACAATGATCACCACCCTGTGATGTTTTTCCGAAACTTATGCTACATTGCCACTGCATGTTACCTGACCTCCCCATGCTGACCACCCCGTGATACTTTTCCCCATCCTACATTGCAACTCACAGCCTATCCTAATACAGACCATCCGATTCACACCACCTCGTGATGTTTTTCTCACTCCTACTAGTGAATGTAAACTTACACACCCATACAATGCGCACCACCCCGCGATGTTTTTCAGAAACCAATCGTACATTGCCACTGCATGTTTCCTGACCTTCCCATGCTGACCAACCCGTGCTGCTTTTCTCTATCCTACATTTCTACTCACTGCCTAACCTTATTCAAACCATCCGATTCACACCACCCCATGATGCTTTTCTCACTCCTGCTAGTGAATGTAATATTAGAAAACCATACAATGCGCAACATCCCGTGATGTTTTTCAGAAACCTATCCTACATTGCCACTGCATGTTTCCTGACCTCCCCATTCTGACCACCACGTGGTGCTTTTCTCCATCCTACGTTGCCACTCACAGCCTATACTAATTCAGACCCTCCGTTTCACACCACCCCGTGATGTTTTTCTCACTCCTAGTAGTAAATGCAATGTTACACACCCATACAATGCACACCACACCGCGATGTTTTTCAGAAACCTATCCTACATTGCCACTGCATGTTTCCTGAGCTCCCCATCCTTACCACCCAGTGGTGCTTTGCTCCATCCTACATTGCCACTCACTTCCTATTCTTATTCACACTCTCCGATTCACACCAACCCGTGATGTTATTCTCACTTCTACATGTGAATGTAATGTAACACACTCATACAATGCATCCGCGATTTTTTTCAGAAACCTATCCTACATTGCCACTGGATGTTTTCTGTCCTCCCCATGCTAACCACCCCGTGGTGCTTTTCTCCATCCTGCATTGCCACTCACTGCCTATCCTAATTCAGATCCTATGATTGACACCAACTCGTGATGTTTTCTCACTCCTCCTAGTGAATGTAATGTTACACACCCATACAATGTGCACCACGCCGCGATGTTTTTCAGAAACCTATCCTACATTGCCACTGCATGTTTCCTGAGCTCCCCATGCTGACCACCCCGTGATGCTTTTCTCTATCCTAGATTGCCACTCACTGCCTATCCTTTTCAGATCCTATGATTTACACCGCCCATTGATGTTTTTCTCACTCCTACTAGTGAATGTAATGTTACACACCCATACAATTCGCACTACCCCGAGATGTTTTTCAGTAACCTATCCTAAGTTGCCACTGCATGTTTCCTGACCTCCCCATGCTGACCATCCCGTGGTGCTTTTCTCCATCATACTTTGACACTCACTGCCTATCCTAATTCAGACCCTCCGATTCACACCACCCCGTGATGATTTTCTCACTCCTACTAGTGAATGTAATGTTACACACCCATACAATGTGCACCACCTGCGATGTTTTTCACAAATCTATTCTACATTGCCACCGCATGTTTCACGATCTCCCCTTGCTGACCACCCCATGGTGCTCTTCTCCATCCTACATTGCCACTCACTGCCTATCCTTATTCAGACCCTCCGATTCACACCACCCCGTGATGTTTTTCTCACTCCTACTGGTGAATGTAATGTTACACATCTATACAATGCGCACGACCCCGCAACGTTTTTCAGAAACCTATCCTACATTGACACTGCATGTTTCCTGACCTCCCCATGCTGACCACCCCGTGATACTTTTGCCCATCCTACATTGCAACTCACGACCTATCCTAATTCACACCATCTGATTCACACCACCACGTGATGTTTTTCTCACTCCTACTAGTGAATGGCCTGTTAGAAACCCTTACAATGATCACCACCCCATGATGTTTTTCTGAAAATTATGCTACATTGCCACTGCATGTTACCTGACCTCCCCATGCTGCCCACCCCGTGATACTTTTCCCCATCACATTGCAACTCACGGCCTATCCTAATACAGACCATCCGATTCACACCACCTAGTGATGTTTTTCTCACTCCTACTAGTGAATGTAATCTTGCACACCCATACAATGCGCACCACCCCGCGATGTTTTTCAGAAACCAATCGTACATTGCCACTGCATGTTTCCTGACCTTCCCATGCAGACCAACCCGTGGTGCTTTTCTCCATCCTACATTTCTACTCACTGCCTAACCTTATTCAGGCCTTCCGATTCACACCACCCCGTGATGTTTTTGTCACTCCTACTAGTGAATGTAATGTTAGAAAATCATACAATGCGCAACACCCAGCGATGATTTTCAAAACCTATTCTACATTGCCACTGTATGTTTCCTGACCTCCCCATTCTGACCACCCCGTGGTGCTTTTCTCCATCCTACGTTGCCACTCACAGGCTATCCTAATTCAAACCCTCTGATTCACACGACCCCGTGATGTTTTTCTCACTCCTACTAGTGAATGTAATGTTAGAAAACCATACAATGCGCAACAACCCGCGATGTTTTTCAGAAACCTATCCTACATTGCCACTGCATGTTTCCTGAGCTCCCCCAGCTGACCACCCCGTAGTGCTTTTCTCCATCCTACATTGCCACTCACTGCCTAACCTAATTCAAACCCTCCGATTCACACCACCCCGTGATGATTTTCTTACTCCTTCTAGTGAATGTAATGTTACACACCCATACAATGCGCACCACACCGCGATGTTTTTCAGAAACCTATCCTACCTTGAAACTACATGTTTACTGAGCTCCCCATGCTGACCACCCAGTGGTGCTTATCTCCATCCTACATTGCCACTCACTTCCTATCCTTATTCACACTCTCCGATTCACACCAACCCGTGATGTTATTCTCACTTCTAATAGTGAATGTAATGTTACACACTCATACAATGCCCACCATCCGCGATTTTTTTCAGAAACCTATCCTACATTGCCACTGGATGTTTTCTCTCCTCCCCATGCTCACCACCCCGTGGTGCTTTTCTCCATCCTACATTGCCACTGACTGCCTATACTTATTCAGATCCTATGATTGACAACACCTCGTGATGTTTTCTCACTCCTCCTAGTGAATGTAATGTTACACACCGATACAATGTGCACCACGCCGCGATGTTTTCCAGAAACCTATCCTAAGTTGCCACTGCATGTTTCCTGACCTCCCCATGCTGACTACCCCGTGGTGCTTTTCTCTATCCAAGATTGCCACTCACTGCCTATCCTTTTCAGATCCTATGATTTACACCGCCCATTGATGTTTTTCTCACTCCTACTAGTGAATGTAATGTTACACCCCCATACAATGCGCACTACCCCGAGATGTTTTTCAGAAACCTATCCTAAGTTGCCACTGCATGTTTCCTGACCTCCCCATGATGACCATCCCATGGTGCTTTTCTCCATCCTACTTTGACACTCACTGCCTATCCTAATTCAGACCCTCCGATTCACACCACCCTGTGATGATTTTCTCACTCTTACTAGGGAATGTAATATTACACACCCATACAATGCGCACCACCCCGCGATGTTTTTCAGAAACCTATCCTACATTGCAACTGCACGTTTCCTGAGCTCCCCATGCTGACCACCCCGTGATACTTTTCCCCATCCTACATTGCAACTCACCACCTATTCTAATTCACACCATCTGATTCACACCACCCCGTGATGTTTTTCTCACTCCTACTAGTGAATGTAATCTTACACACCCATACAATGCGCACCACCCCGCGATGTTTTTCAGAAACCAATCGTACATTGCCACTGCATGTTTCCTGACCTCCCTATGCTGACCACCCCATGGTGCTTTTCTCCATCCTACATTGCCACTCACCGCCTATCCTAATTCAGACCCTCCAATTCACACCACCACGTGATGTTTTTCTCACTCCTACTAGTGAATGTAATGATAGAAACCCATACAATGCGCAACACCCCGCGATGTTTTTCAGAAACCTATCCTACATTGCAACTGCATGTTTCCTGACCTCCCCATGCTGACCACCCCGTGGTGCTTTTCTCCATCCTAGATAGCCACTCACTGCCTATCCTATTCAGATCTTTTGATTCACACCTCCCCGTGATGTTTTTCTCACTCCTACTAGTGAATGTAATGTTACACACCCATACAAAGCACACCACCCCGAGACGTTTTTCAGAAACCTATCCTACATTGCCACTGCATGTTTCCTGACTTCCCATGCTGATCACCCCGTGGTGCTTATCTCCATCCTACATTGCTACTCACTGCCTATCCTAATTCAGATCCTATGATTCACACAACCCCGTGATTTTCTCACTCCTACTAGTGAATGTAATGTTAGAAACCATACAATGCGCACCACCAAGCGATGATTTTCAAAACCTATTCTCCATTGCCACAGCATGTTTCCTGACCTCTCTATGCTGACCACCCCGTGGTGCTTTTCTCCATCCTATATTGCCACTCACTGCCTATACTAATTCAGACCCTCCGATTCACACCACCCCGTGATGTTTTTCTCACTCCTACTAGTGAATGTAATTTTACACACCCATACAATGCGCACCTCCCCGCGATGTTTTTCAGAAACCTATCCTACATTGCAACTGCACGTTTCCTGAGCTCCCCATGCTGACCACTTCGTGGCGGTTTTCTCCATCCGACATTGCCACTCACTGCCTACCCTAATTCAGACCCTCCAATTCACACCACCCCATGATGTTTTTCTCACTCCGACTAGTGAATGTAATGTTACACACCCATACAATGCGCACCACCCCGCGATGTTTTTCAGAAAGCTCTCCTACCTTGAAACTGCATGTTTCCTGAGCTCCCCATTCTCACTACCCCGTGGTGCTTTTATCCATTCTACATTGCCCCTCAATTCCTATCCTTATTCACACTCTCCGATTCACACCACCCCATGATGTTTTTCTCCCTCCTATTAGTGAATGTAATGTTACACATCCATACAACGCAAACCACCCACGATTTTTTTCCGAAACCTATCCTACATTGACACTGAATATTTCCTGACCTCCCCATCCTGACCACCCCCTAGTGCTTTCCTCCATCCTAGATTGTCACTCACTGCCAATCCTAATTCATATCCTATGATTCAGACCACCCTGTGATGTTTTTGTCACTCCTACTAGTGAATGTAATGTTACACACCAATACAATGCACACCACACCGCGATGTTTTTCAGAAAACTATCCTACCTTGAAACTACATGTTTCCTGAGCTCCCCATGCTGACCACCCAGTGGTGCTTTTCTCCATCCTACATTGCCACTCACTGCCTATACTTATTCAGATCCTATGATTGACACCACCTCGTGATGTTTTCTCAATCCTCCTAGTGAATGTAATGTTACACACCCATACAATGTGCACCACGCCGCGATGTTTTTCAGAAACCTATCCTACATTGCCACTGCATGTTTCCTGACCTCCCCATGCTGACCACCCCGTGGTGCTTTTCTCTATCCTAGATTGCCACTCAGTGCCTATCCTTTTCAGATCCTATGATTTACACCGCCCATTGATGTTTTTCTCACTCCTACTAGTGAATGTAATCTTAAACACCCATACAATGCGCACCACCACGCGATGTTTTTCAGAAACCAATCGTACATTGCCACTGCATGTTTCCTGACCTTCCCATGCTGACCACCCCGTGGTGCTTTTCTCCATCCTACATTTCTACTCACTGCCTTAACTTATTCCGACCCTCTGATTCACACCACCCCGAAATGTTTTTCTTACTCCTACTAGTGACTGTAATGTTAGAAACCCATACAATGTGCAACGCCCCGCGATGTTTTTCAGAACCCTATCCTAGATTGCAACTACATGTTTCCTGACCTTCCCATGCTGACCTGCCCGTGGTGCTTTTCTCCATCCTAGATAGCCACTCACTGCCTATCCTTTTCAGATCTATTGATTCACACCTCCCCGTGATGTTTTTCTCACTCATACAAGTGAATGTAATGTTACACAACCATAGAAAGCACACCACCCCGAGACGTTTTTCAGAAACCTATCCTACATTGCCACTGCATGTTTCCTGACTTCCCCATGCTGACCACCCCGTGGTGCTTATCTCCATCCTACATTGCTACTCACTGCCTATCCTAATTCAGATCCTATGATTCACACCACCCCATGATGTTTTTCCCACTCCTATTAGTGAATGTAATGTTACACACCCATACAATGCGCACCACCCCGCCATGTACTTCAGAAACCTATCCTAAATTGCCACTACATGTTTCCTGACCTCCCCATGCTGACCACCCCGTGGTGCTTTTCTCCAGTCTACATTGCCACTCACTTCCTAACCTTATTCAGACCCTCCGATTCACACCACCCCGTGATGTTTTCTCACTCCTACTAGTGAATGTAATGGAACACACCCATACAATGCGCACCACCCGCTATGTTTTTAAGAAATCTCTCCTACATTGCCACTGCATGTTTCCTGAACTCCCCATGGTGCCCACCCAGTGGTGCTCTTCTCCATCATACATTGCCAATCACTGCCTATCCTAATTCAGACCCTCCGATTCAAACCAACCCGTGATGTTTTTCTCACTCCTACTAGTGAATGTAATGTGACACACCCATACAATGTGCACCACACCGCGATGTTTTTCAGAAACCTATCCTACCTTGAAACTACATGTTTCCTGAGCTCCCCATGCTGACCAGCCTGTGGTGCTTTTCTCCATCCTACAATGCCACTCACTTCCTATCCTTATTCACACTCTCCGATTCACACCAACCCGTGATGTTATTCTCACTTCTACTCTTGAATGTAATGTTGCACACCCATACAATGCACACCACCCGCGACTTTTTTCAGAAACCTATCCTACATTGCCACTGGATGTTTCCTAACCTCCCCATGCTCACCACCCCATGGTGCTTTTCTCCATCCTACATTGCCAGTCACTGCCTATACTTATTCAGATCCTATGATTCACACCACCTCGTGATGTTTTTCTCACTCCTACTAGTGAATGTAATGTTACACACCCATGCAATGTGCACCACCCCGCGATGTTTTTCAGAAACCTATCCTACATTGCCACTGCATGTTTCCTGAGCTCGCCATGCTGACCACACCGTGGTGCTTTTCTCTATCCTAGATTGCCACTCACTGCCTACCCTTTTCAGATCCTATGATTTACACCGCCCAGTGATGTTTTTCTCACTCCTACTAGTGAATGTAATGTTACAGACCCATACAATGCGCACTACCCCAAGATGTTTTTCAGAAACCTATCATACATTGCCACTGCATGTTTCCTGACCTCCTCAGGCTGACCACCCCGTGGAGGTTTTCTCCATCCTAGATTGCCACTCACTTCCTATCCTAATTCAGACACTCCGATTCATACCTCCCCGTTATGTTCTTCTCTCTCCTACTAGTGAATGTAATGTTACACACCCATACAATGAGCACCACCCAGCAATGTTTTTCAGAAACATATGCTACATTCCACCTGCATTTTTCCTGACCTCCCCATGCTGCTCACCCCGTGGTACTTTTCCCCATCCTACATTGCAACTCACTGCCTATTCTAATTCAGACTCTCCGATTCACACCACCCCGTGATGTTTTTTTCACTCCTAGTAGTCAATGTTATGTTAGACACCCATACAATGCGCACCACCCCGAGATGTTTTTCAGAAACCTATCGTACATTGCCACTGCATGTTTCCTGACCTCCCCATGCAGACCACCCCGTGGTGCTTTTCTCCATCCTACATTGCGACTCACTGCCTATCATAATTCAGACCCTATGATTCACACCACCCCGTGTTTTTCTCACTCCTACTAGTGAATGTAATGTTACACATCCATGCAATGCACACCATCCCGCGATGTTTTTCAGAAACCTATCCTACATTGCCACTGCATGTTTCCTGACCTCCCTATGCTGACCACCCCCTGGTGCTTTTCTCCATCCTACATTGCCACTCACCGCTATCCTTATTCAGACCCTCTGATTCACACCACCCCATGATGTTTTTCTCTCTCCTACTACTGAATGTAATGTTACACATCCATACAATGCGCAACACCCTGCCATGGTTTTTCAGAAACCATTCCTACATTGCCACTGCATGTTTCCAGACCTCCCCATGCTGACCACCCCGTGGTATTTATCTCCATCTTACATTGCTACTTACTGCCTATCCTAATTCAGATCCTATGATTCACACCACCCAGTGATGTTTTTCTCACTCCTACTAGTGAATGTAATGTTAGAAACCCATACAATGCGCACCACCCAGCGATGATTTTCAAAACCTATTCTACATTGCCACTGCATGTTTCCTGACCTGCCAATGCTGACCACGCCGTGGTGCTTTTCTCCATCCCACATTGCCACTCACTGCCTATACTAATTCAGACCCTCCGATTCACACCACCCCGTGATGTTTTTCTCACTCCTACTAGTGAATGTAATGTTACATACCCAAACCATGCGCACCACCCCGCTATGTTTTTCAGAAACCTATCCTACATTGCAACTGAATGTTTCCTGAGCTCCCCATGCTGATCACCCCGTGGCGCTTTTCTCCATCCGACATTGCCACTCACTGCCTATCCTAATTCACACCCTCCTATTCACACCACCCCGTGATGTTTTTCTCACTCCTACTAGTGAATGTAATGTTACACACCCATACAACGCGCACCACCCAGCGATGTTTTTCAGAAAGCTATCCTACCTTGAAACTACATGTTTCCTGAGCTCCCCATGCTGACCACCCCGTGGTGCTTTTATTCATCCTACATTGCCACTCACTTCCTATCCTTATTCACACTCTCCGATTCACACCACCCCGTGATGTTTTTCTCACTCCTACTAGTGAATGTAATGTTACACACCCATACAATGCACACCACCCGCGATTTTTTTCCGAAACCTATCCTATATTGCCATGAATGTTTCCTGACCTCCCCATGCTGACCACCCACTAGTGCTTTTCTCCATCCTAGATTGTCACTCACTGCCTATCCTAATTCACATCCTATGATTCACACCACCCCATGATGTTTTTCCCACTCCTATTAGTGAATGAAATGTTACACACCCATACAATGCGCACCACACCGCCATGTACTTCAGAAACCTATCCTAAATTGCCACGACATGTTTCCTGACCTCCCCATGCTGACCACCCCGTGGTGCTTTTCTCCAGCCTACATTGCCACTCACTTTCTAACCTTATTCAGACCCTCCGATTCACACAACCCCGTGATGTTTTCTCACTCCTACTAGTGAATGTAATGTGACACACCCATACAATGCGCACCACCCGCTATGTTTTTAAGAAATCTATCCTACATTGCCACTGCATGTTTCTTGAACTCCCCATGGTGCCCACCAGTGGTGCTCTTCTCCATCCTACATTGCCACTCATTGCCTATGCTAATTCAGACCCTCCGATTCAAACCAACGCGTGATGTTTTTCTCACTCCTACTAGTGAATGTAATGTTACACACCCATACAATGCGCACCACCCAGCGATGATTTTCAAAACCTATTCTACCTTGCCACTGCATGTTTCCTGACCTCCCAATACTGACCACGCCGTGGTGCTTTTATCCATCCTACATTGCCACTCACTGCCTATCCTAATTCAGACCCTCCGATTCACACCACCCCGTGATGTTTTTCTCACTCCTACTAGTGAATGTAAAGTTACACACCCATACAATACGCACCACCCCGCGATGTACTTCAGAAACCTATCCTACATTGCCATGGCATGTTTCCTCACCTCCCCATGCTGACCACCCCGTGGTGCTTTTCTCCATCCTACATTGCCACTCACTGCCTACCTTAATTCAGATCCGATGATTCACACCGCTAGGTGATTTTTTTCTCACACCTACTAGTGAATGGCCTGTTAGAAACCCTTACAATGCACACCACCCAGCGATGTTTTTCAGAAACAAGGCCACTGCATGTTTCCTGACCTTCCCGTGCTGACCACCCCGTGGTCCTTTTATGCATCCTACATTGCGACTCACTTCCTATCCTTATTGAGATCCTATGATTCACACCATCCCGTGATGTTTTTCTCACTCCTAGTAGTTAATGCAATTTTACAATCCCATAAAATGCGCACCACCGGCGATGTTTTTCAGAAACCTATCCTACATTGCCACTGCATGTTTCCTGACCTCCCCATACTGACGACTTCGTGGTGCTTTTCTCCATCCTACATTGGCACTCACTGCCTGTCCTTATTCAGACCCTCCGATTCACACCACCCCGTGATGTTTTTCTCACTGCTACTAGTTAATGGCATGTTAGAAAACCTTACGATGCGCACCACCCTGCGATGTTTTTCAGAAACCTATCCTACATTGGAACTGCATGTTTCCTGAGCTCCGCATGCTGACCACCCCGTGGCGCTTTTCTCCATCCGACATTGTCACTCACTGCCTATCCTAATTCAGACCCTCCAATTCACACCACCCCGTGATATTTTTCTCACTCCTTCTAGTGAATGTAATGGTACATACCCATACAATGCGCACCACCCCGCGATTTTATTCAGAAAGCTATCCTACATTGCCACTGCATGTTTCCTGAGCTCCCCATGCTGACCACCCCGTGGTGCTTTTATCCATCCTACATTGCCACTCACTTCCTAACCTTATTCACACTCTCCGATTCACACCACCCCGTGATGTTTTCTCACTTCTACAGGTAAATGTAATGTGACACACCCATACAATGCGCACCACCCGCGATGTTTTTAAGAAATCTATCCTACATTGCCACTGCATGTTTCCTGCCCCCCCCCATGCTGACCACCCCCTACTGCTTTTCTCCAACCTAGATTGTCACTCACTGCCTATCCTAATTCACATCCTATGATCCACACCACCCAGTGATGTTTTTCTCACTCCAATAGTGAATGTAATGTTACAAACCCTTACAATGCGCTCCACCCCAAGATGTTTTACAGAAACCTATCCTACATTGCCACTGCATGTTTCCTGAGCTCCCAATGCTGACCACTCCGTGGTGCTTTTCTCGATCCTACATTGCCACTCACTGCCTATCCTAATTCAGATCCTATGATTCACACCACCCCGTGATGTTTTTCTCACTCCTACTAGTGAATGGCCTGTTAGAAACCCTTACAATGATCACCACCCTGTGATGTTTTTCCGAAACTTATGCTACATTGCCACTGCATGTTACCTGACCTCCCCATGCTGACCACCCCGTGATACTTTTCCCCATCCTACATTGCAACTCACAGCCTATCCTAATACAGACCATCCGATTCACACCACCTCGTGATGTTTTTCTCACTCCTACTAGTGAATGTGAACTTACACACCCATACAATGCACACCACCCCGCGATGTTTTTCAGAAACCAATCGTACATTGCCACTGCATGTTTCCTGACCTTCCCATGCTGACCAACCCGTGTTGCTTTTCTCTATCCTACATTTCTACTCACTGCCTAACCTTATTCAAACCATCCGATTCACACCACCCCATGATGCTTTTCTCACTCCTGCTAGTGAATGTAATGTTAGAAAACCATACAATGCGCAACACCCCGTGATGTTTTTCAGAAACCTATCCTACATTGCCACTGCATGTTTCCTGACCTCCCCATTCTGACCACCACGTGGTGCTTTTCTCCATCCTATGTTGCCACTCACAGCCTATACTAATTCAGACCCTCCGATTCACACCACCCCGTGATGTTTTTCTCACTCCTAGTAGTAAATGCAATGTTACACACCCATACAATGCACACCACACCGCGATGTTTTTCAGAAACCTATCCTACATTGCCACTGCATGTTTCCTGAGCTCCCCATCCTTACCACCCAGTGGTGCTTTGCTCCATCCTACATTGCCACTCACTTCCTATTCTTATTCACACTCTCCGATTCACACCAACCCGTGATGTTATTCTCACTTCTACTTGTGAATGTAATGTTACACACTCATACAATGCATCCGCGATTTTTTTCAGAAACCTATCCTACATTGCCACTGGATGTTTTCTGTCCTCCCCATGCTCACCACCCCATGGTGCTTTTCTCCATCCTGCATTGCCACTCACTGCCTATCCTAATTCAGATCCTATGATTGACACCAACTCGTGATGTTTTCTCACTCCTCCTAGTGAATGTAATGTTACACACCCATACAATGTGCACCACGCCGCGATGTTTTTCAGAAACCTATCCTACATTGCCACTGCATGTTTCCTGAGCTCCCCATGCTTTCCACCCCGTGGTGCTTTTCTCTATCCTAGATTGCCCCTCACTGCCTATCCTTTTCAGATCCTATGATTTACACCGCCCATTGATGTTTTTCTCACTCCTACTAGTGAATGTAATGTTACACACCTATACAATTCGCACTACCGCGAGATGTTTTTCAGTAACCTATCCTAAGTTGCCACTGCATGTTTCCTGACCTCCCCATGCTGACCATCCCGTGGTGCTTTTCTCCATCATACTTTGACACTCACTGCCTATCCTAATTCAGACCCTCCGATTCACACCACCCCGTGATGATTTTCTCACTCCTACTAGTGAATGTAATGTTACACACCCATACAATGTGCACCACCTGCGATGTTTTTCACAAATCTATCCTACATTGCCACCGCATGTTTCCTGATCTCCCCTTGCTGACCACCCCATGGTGCTCTTCTCCATCCTACATTGCCACTCACTGCCTATCCTTATTCAGACCCTCCGATTCACACCACCCCGTGATGTTTTTCTCTCTCCTACTGGTGAATGTAATGTTACACATCTATACAATGCGCACGACCCCGCAACGTTTTTCAGAAACCTATCCTACATTGACACTGCATGTTTCCTGACCTCCCCATGCTGCCCACCCCGTGATACTTTTCCCCATCACATTGCAACTCACGGCCTATCCTAATACAGACCATCCGATTCACACCACCTAGTGATGTTTTTCTCACTCCTACTAGTGAATGTAATCTTGCACACCCATACAATGCACACCACCCCGCGATGTTTTTCAGAAACCAATCGTACATTGCCACTGCATGTTTCCTGACCTTCCCATGCAGACCAACCCGTGGTGCTTTTCTCCATCCTACATTTCTACTCACTGCCTAACCTTATTCAGGCCTTCCGATTCACACCACCCCGTGATGTTTTTCTCACTCCTACTAGTGAAGGTAATGTTAGAAAATCATACAATGCGCAACACCCAGCGATGATTTTCAAAACCTATTCTACATTGCCACTGTATGTTTCCTGACCTCCCCATTCTGACCATCCCGTGGTGCTTTTCTCCATCCTACGTTGCCACTCACAGGCTATCCTAACTCAAACCCTCTCATTCACACGACCCCGTGATGTTTTTCTCACTCCTAGTAGTAAATGCAATGTTACACACCCATACAATCCGCACCACACCGCGATGTTTTTCAGAAACCTATCCTACATTGCCACTGCATGTTTCCTGATCTCCCCCAGCTGACCACCCCGTAGTGCTTTTCTCCATCCTACATTGCCACTCACTGCCTATCCTAATTCAGACTCTCCGATTCACACCCCCCCGTGATGATTTTCTTACTCCTACTAGTGAATGTAATGTTACACACCCATACAATGCGCACCACACCGCGATGTTTTTCAGAAACCTATCCTACCTTGAAACTACATGTTTACTGAGCTCCCCATGCTGACCACCCAGTGGTGCTTATCTCCATCCTACATTGCCACTCACTTCCTATCCTTATTCACACTCTCCGATTCACACCAACCCGTGATGTTATTCTCACTTCTAATAGTGAATGTAATGTTACACACTCATACAATGCACACCATCCGCGATTTTTTTCAGAAACCTATCCTACATTGCCACTGGATGTTTTCTCTCCTCCCCATGCTCACCACCCCGTGGTGCTTTTCTCCATCCTACATTGCCACTGACTGCCGATACTTATTCAGATCCTATGATTGACAACACCTCGTGATGTTTTCTCACTCCTCCTAGTGAATGTAATGTTACACACCGATACAATGTGCACCACGCCGCGATGTTTTCCAGAAACCTATCCTAAATTGCCACTGCATGTTTCCTGACCTCCCCATGCTGACTACCCCGTGGTGCTTTTCTCTATCCAAGATTGCCACTCACTGCCTATCCTTTTCAGATTCTATGATTTACACCGCCCATTGATGTTTTTCTCACTCCTACTAGTGAATGTAATGTTACACCCCCATACAATGCGCACTACCCCGAGATGTTTTTCAGAAACCTATCCTAAGTTGCCACTGCATGTTTCCTGACCTCCCCATGATGACCATCCCATGGTGCTTTTCTCCATCCTACTTTGACACTCACTGCCTATCCTAATTCAGACCCTCCGATTCACACCACCCCGTGATGATTTTCTCACTCTTACTAGTGAATGTAATATTACACACCCATACAATGCGCACCACCCCGCGATGTTTTTCAGAAACCAATCGTACATTGCCACTGCATGTTTCCTGACCTCCCCATGCTGACCACCCCGTGATACTTTTCCCCATCCTACATTGCAACTCACCACCTATTCTAATTCACACAATCTGATTCACACCACCCCGTGATGTTTTTCTCACTCCTACTAGTGAATGTAATCTTACACACCCATACAATGCGCACCACCCCGCGATGTTTTTCAGAAACCAATCGTACATTGCCACTGCATGCTTCCTGACCTCCCTATGCTGACCACCCCATGGTGCTTTTCTCCATCCTACATTGCCACTCACCGCCTATCCTAATTCAGAGCCTCCAATTCACACCACCACGTGATGTTTTTCTCACTGCTACTAGTGAATGTAATGTTAGAAACCCATACAATGCGCAACACCCCGCGATGTTTTTCAGAAACCTATCCTACATTGCAACTGCATGTTTCCTGACCTCCCCATGCTGACCACCCCGTGGTGCTTTTCTCCATCCTAGATAGCCACTCACTGCCTATCCTATTCAGATCTTTTGATTCACACCTCCCCGTGATGTTTTTCTCACTCCTACTAGTGAATGTAATGTTACACACCCATACAAAGCACACCACCCCGAGACGTTTTTCAGAAACCTATCCTACATTGCCACTGCATGTTTCCTGACTTCCCATGCTGATCACCCCGTGGTGCTTATCTCCATCCTACATTGCTACTCACTGCCTATCCTAATTCAGATCCTATGATTCACACAACCCCGTGATTTTCTCACTCCTACTAGTGAATGTAATGTTAGAAACCATACAATGCGCACCACCCAGCGATGATTTTCAAAACCTATTCTCCATTGCCACAGCATGTTTCCTGACCTCTCTATGCTGACCACCCCGTGGTGCTTTTCTCCATCCTACATTGCCACTCACTGCCTATACTAATTCAGACCCTCCGATTCACACCACCCCGTGATGTTTTTCTCACTCCTACTAGTGAATGTAATTTTACACACCCATACAATGCGCACCTCCCCGCGATGTTTTTCAGAAACCTATCCTACATTGCAACTGCACGTTTCCTGAGCTCCCCATGCTGACCACTCGGTGGCGGTTTTCTCCATCCGACATTGCCACTCACTGCCTACCCTAATTCAGACCCTCCGATTCACACCACCCCATGATGTTTTTCTCACGCCGACTAGTGAATGTAATGTTACACACCCATACAATGCGCACCACCCCGCGATGTTTTTCAGAAAGCTCTCCTACCTTGAAACTGCATGTTTCCTGAGCTCCCCATTCTCACCACCCCGTGGTGCTTTTATCCATTCTACATTGCCCCTCACTTCCTATCCTTATTCACACTCTCCGATTCACACCACCCCGTGATGTTTTTCTCCCTCCTATTAGTGAATGTAATGTTACACACCCATACAACGCAAAAACCCACGATTTTTTTCCGAAACCTATCCTACATTGACACTGAATATTTCCTGACCTCCCCATTCTGACCACCCCCTAGTGCTTTCCTCCATCCTAGATTGTCACTCACTGCCAATCCTAATTCATATCCTATGATTCAGACCACCCTGTGATGTTTTTGTCACTCCTACTAGTGAATGTAATGTTACACACCCATACAATGCGCACCACACCGCGATGTTTTTCAGAAAACTATCCTACCTTGAAACTACATGTTTCCTGAGCTCCCCATGTTGACCACCCAGTGGTGCTTTTCTCCATCCTACATTGCCACTCACTGCCTATACTTATTCAGATCCTATGATTGACACCACCTCGTGATGTTTTCTCACTCCTCCTAGTGAATGTAATGTTACACACCCATACAATGTGCACCACGCCGCGATGTTTTTCAGAAACCTATCCTACATTGCCACTGCATGTTTCCTGAGCTCGCCATGCTGACCACCCCGTGGTGCTTTTCTCTATCCTAGATTGCCACTCAGTGCCTATCCTTTTCAGATCCTATGATTTACACCGCCCATTGATGTTTTGCTCACTCCTACTAGTGAATGTAATCTTACACACCCATACAATGCGCACCACCCCGCGATGTTTTTCAGAAACCAATCGTACATTGCCACTGCATGTTTCCTGACCTTCCCATGCTGACCACCCCGTGGTGCTTTTCTCCATCCTACATTTCTACTCACTGCCTAAACATATTCCGACCCTCCGATTCACACCACCCCGAGATGTTTTTCTTACTCCTACTAGTGACTGTAATGTTAGAAACCCATACAATGCGCAACACCCCGCGATGTTTTTCAGAACCCTATCCTAGATTGCAACTACATGTTTCATGACCTTCCCATGCTGACCACCCCGTCGTGCTTTTCTCCATCCTAGATAGCCACTCACTGCCTATCCTTTTCAGATCTATTGATTCACACCTCCCCGTGATGTTTTTCTCACTCATACAAGTGAATGTAATGTTACACACCCATACAAAGCACACCACCCCGAGACGTTTTTCAGAAACCTATCCTACATTGCCACTGCATGTTTCCTGACTTCCCCATGCTGACCACCCCGTGGTGCTTATCTCCATCCTACATTGCTACTCACTGCCTATCCTAATTCAGATCCTATGATTCACACCACCCCGTGTTTTTCTCACTCCTACTAGTGAATGTAATGTTACACACCCATACAATGCGCACCACCCAGCGATGTTTTTCAGAAAGCTATCCTACCTTGAAACTACATGTTTCCTGAGCTCCCCATGCTGACCACCCCGTGGTGCTTTTATCCATCCTACATTGCCACTCACTTCCTATCCTTATTCACACTCTCCGATTCACACCACCCCGTGATGTTTTTCTCACTCCTACTAGTGAATGTAATGTTACACACCCATACAATGCACACCACCCGCGATTTTTTTCCGAATCCTATCCTATATTGCCATGAATGTTTCCTGACCTCCCCATGCTGACCACCCCCTAGTCCTTTTCTCCATCCTAGATTGTCACTCACTGCCTATCCTAATTCACATCCTATGATTCACACCACCCCATGATGTTTTTCCCACTCCTATTAGTGAATGAAATGTTACACACCCATACAATGCGCACCACACCGCCATGTACTTCAGAAACCTATCCTAAATTGCCACGACATGTTTCCTGACCTCCCCATGCTGACCACCCCGTGGTGCTTTTCTCCAGCCTATATTGCCACTCACTTCCTAACCTTATTCAGACCCTCCGATTCACACAACCCCGTGATGTTTTCTCACTCCTACTAGTGAATGTAATGTGACACACCCATACAATGCGCACCACCCGCTATGTTTTTAAGAAATCTATCCTACATTGCCACTGCATGTTTCCTGAACTCCCCATGGTGCCCACAGTGGTGCTCTTCTCCATCCTACATTGCCACTCATTGCCTATGCTAATTCAGACCCTCCGATTCAAACCAACCCGTGATGTTTTTCTCACTCCTACTAGTGAATGTAATGTTACACACCCATACAATGCGCAAGACCCCACGATGTTTTTCAGAAACCTATCCTACATTGCCACTGCATGTTTCCTGACCTCCCCATGATGACCACCCCTGGGGCTTTTCTCCATCCTAAATTGCCACTCACTGCCTATCTTAATTCAGACCCTCCGATTCACACCACCCCGTGATGTTTTTCTCACACCTACTAGTGAATGTAATGTTGCAAACCAATACAATGCGCAAGACCCCACGATGTTTTTCAGAAACCTATCCTACATTGCCACTGCATGTTTCAAGACATCCCCATGCAGACCACTCCGTGGTGCTTTTCTCCATCCTACATTGCCACTCACTGCCTATCCTAATTCAGATCCTATGATTCACACCACCCCGTGATGTTTTTCTTTCTCCTACTTGTGAGTGGCCTGTTAGAAACCCTTACAATGATCACCACCCCGTGATGTTTATCAGAAACCTATGCTACATTGCCACTGCATGTTACCTGACTTCCCCATGATGACCAACCCGTGATACTTTTCCCCATCCTACATTGCAACTCACGGCCTATCCTAATTCAGACCATCCGATTCTCACCACCCCGTGATGTTTTTCTCACTCCTACTAGTGAATGTAATGTTACACACCCATACAATGCGCACCACCCCGCTATGTTTTTCAGAAACCTATTCTACATTGCAACTGCATGTTTCCTGAGCTCCCCATGCTGACCGCCCCGTGGCGCTTTTCTCCATCTGACATTGCCACTCACTGCCTATCCTAATTCACACCCTCCTATTCACACCACCCCGTGATGTTTTTCTCACTCCTACTAGTGAATGTAATGTTACACACCCATACAATGCACACCACCCAGCCATGTTTTTCAGAAAGCTATCCTACCTTGAAACTACATGTTTCCTGAGCTCCCCATGCTGACCACCCCGTGGTGCTTTTATCCATCCTACATTGCCCCTCACTTCCTATCCTTATTCACACTCTCCGATTCACATGACCCCGTGATGTTTTTCTCCCTCCTATTAGTGAATGTAATGTTACACACCCATACAATGCACACCACCCGCGATTTTTTTCCGAAACCTCTCCTACATTGCCATGAATGTTTCCTGACCTCCCCATGCTGACCACCCCCTAGTGCTTTTCTCCATCCTAGATTGTCACTCACTGCCTATCCTAATTCACATCCTATGATTCACACCACCCCATGATGTTTTTCCCACTCCTATTAGTGAATGTAATGTTACACACCCATACAATGCGCACCACCCCGCCATGTACTTCAGAAACCTATCCTAAATTGCCACTACATATTTCCTGACCACCCCATGCTGACCACCCTGTGGTGCTTTTCTCCAGCCTACATTGCCACTCACTTCCTAACCTTATTCAGACCCTCCGATTCACACCACCCCGTGATGTTTTCTCACTCCTACTAGTGAATGTAAAGTGACACACCCATACAATGCGCACCACCCGCTATGTTTTTAAGAAATCTATCCTACATTGCCACTGCATGTTTCCTGAACTCCCCATGGTGCCCACCCAGTGGTGCTCTTCTCCATCCTACATTGCCACTCATGCCTATCCTAATTCAGACCCTCCGATTCAAACCAACCCGTGATGTTTTTCTCACACCTACTAGTGAATGTAATGTTACACACCCATACAATGCGCAAGACCCCACGATGTTTTTCAGAAACCTATCCTACATTGCCACTGCATGTTTCCTGACCTCTCCATGCTGACCACCCCTGGGGCTTTTCTCCATCCTAAATTGCCACTCACTGCCTATCCTTTTTCACACCCTCCGATTCACACCACCCCGTGATGTTTTTCTCACACCTACTAGTGAATGTAATGTTACACACCAATACAATGCGCAAGACCCCACGATGATTTTCCGAAACCTATCCTACATTGCCACTGCATGTTTCATGACCTCCCCATGCTGACAACCCCGTGGTGCTTTTCTCCATCCTACATTGCCACTCACTGACTATCCTAATTCATATCCTATGATACAGACCACCCTGTGATGTTTTTCTCACTCCTACTAGTGAATATAATGTTACAAACCCATACAATGCGCACCTCCCCGCGATGTTTTTCACATACCTATCGTACATTGCCACTGCATGTTTCCTGTTCTCCCCTTGTTGACCATCCCGTGGTGCTTTTCTCCATGCTACATTGCCACTCACTGCCTATCCAAATTCAGACCGTCCGTATCACACCACCCCGTGATGTTTTTCTCACTCCTACTAGTGAATGTAATGTTACACACCCATACAATGAGCACGACCCCGCGATGTTTTTCAGAAAGCTATCCTACATTGCCACTGCATGTTTCCTGACCTCCCCATGCTGACCACCCCATTGTGCTCTTCTCCTTCCTAAATTGCCACTCACTGCTTATCAAATTCAGACCCTCTGATTCACACCACCCCGTGATGTTTTTCTCACTCCTACTAGTGAATGTAATGTTACACAACCATAAAATGCGCACCACACCTCAATGTTTTTCAGAAACCTATCCTGCATTGCCACTGAATATTTCCTGACCTCCTGATTCTGACCACCACGTGGTGCTCTTCTCCATCCTACATTGCCACTCACTGCCTATCCTTAATCAGATACTCCAATTCCCACATACTGTGATATTTTTCTCACTCCTACTAGTGAATGTAATGTTACAAACCCATACAATGAGCACCACCCAGCGATGTTTTTCAGAAACATACGCTACATTCCACCTGCATTTTTCGTGACCTCCCCATGCTGATCACCCCGTGGTACTTTTCCCCATCTTACATTGCAACTCACTGCCTATTCTAATTCAGACTCTCCGATTCACACCACCCCGTGATGTTGTTTTCACTCCTAGTATTCAATGTTATGTTAGACACCCATACAATGCGCACCACCCCGAGATGTTTTTCAGAAACCTATCGTACATTGCCACTGCATGTTTCCTGACCTCCCCATGCAGACCACCCCGTGGTGCTTTTCTCCATCCTACATTGCGACTCACTGCCTATCATAATTCAGACCCTATGATTCACACCACCCCGTGTTTTTCTCACTCCTACTAGTGAATGTAATGTTACACATCCATGCAATGCACACCATCCCGCGATGTTTTTCAGAAACCTATCCTACATTGCCACTGCATGTTTCCTGACCTCCCTATGCTGACCACCCCCTGGTGCTTTTCTCCATCCTACATTGCCACTCACCGCTATCCTTATTCAGACCCTCTGATTCACACCACCCCATGATGTTTTTCTCTCTCCTACTACTGAATGTAATGTTACACACCCATACAATGCGCAACACCCCGCCATGATTTTTCAGAAACCATTCCTACATTGCCACTGCATGTTTCCAGACCTCCCCATGCTGACCACCCCTTGGTATTTATCTCCATCCTACATTGCTATTCACTGCCTATCCTAATTCAGATCCTATGATTCACACCACCCAGTGATGTTTTTCTCACTCCTACTAGTGAATGTAATGTTAGACACCCATACAATGCGCACCACCCAGCGATGATTTTCAAAACCTATTCTACCTTGCCACTGCATGTTTCCTGACCTCCCAATACTGACCACGCCGTGGTGCTTTTCTCCATCCTACATTGCCACTCACTGCCTATCCTAATTCAGACCCTCCGATTCACACCACCCCGTGATGTTTTTCTCACTCCTACTAGTGAATGTAATGTTACACACCCATACAATGCGCAACACCCCGCTATGTTTTTCAGAAACCTATCCTACATTGCAAATTCATGTTTCCTGAGCTCCCCATGCTGACCGCCCCGTGGCGCTTTTCTCCATCCGACTTTGCAACTCACTGCCTATCCTAATTCAAACACTCCGATTCACACCACCCCGTGATGTTTTTCTCACTCCTACCAGTGAATGTAATGTTACACACCCATACAATGCACACCACCCAGCGATGTTTTTCTGAAAGCTATCCTACCTTGAAACTACATGTTTCCTGAGCTCCCCATGCTGACCACCCCGTGGTGCTTTTATCCATCCTACATTGCCACTCACTTCCTATCCTTATTCAGACTCTCCGATTCACACCACCCCGTGATGTTTTTCTCACTCCTACTAGTGAATGTAATGTTACACACCCATACAATGCGCACCACCCAGCCATGTTTTTCAGAAAGCTATCCTACCTTGAAACTACATGTTTCCTGAGCTCCCCATGCTGTCCAACCCGTGGTGCTTTTATCCATCCTACATTGCCCCTCACTTCCTATCCTTATTCACACTCTCCGATTCACACCACCCCGTGATGTTTTTCTCCCTCCTATTAGTGAATGTAATGTTACACACCCATACAATGCACACCACCCGCGATTTTTTTCCGAAACCTCTCCTACATTGCCATGAATGTTTCCTGACCTCCCCATGCTGACCACCCCCTAGTGCTTTCCTCCATCCTAGATTGTCACTCACTGCCAATCCTAATTCATATCCTATGATTCAGACCACCCTGTGATGTTTTTTCACTCCTACTAGTGAATGTAATGTTACACACCCATACAATGCGCACCACACCGCGATGTTTTTCAGAAAACTATCCTACCTTGAAACTACATGTTTCCTGAGCTCCCCATGCTGACCACCCAGTGGTGCTTTTCTCCATCCTACATTGCCACTCACTGCCTATACTTATTCAGATCCTATGATTGACACCACCTCGTGATGTTTTCTCACTCCTCCTAGTGAATGTAATGTTACACACCCATACAATGTGCACCACGCCGCGATGTTTTTCAGAAACCTATCCTACATTGCCACTGCATGTTTCCTGAGCTCGCCATGCTGACCACCCCGTGGTGCTTTTCTCTATCCTAGATTGCCACTCAGTGCCTATCCTTTTCAGATCCTATGATTTACACCGCCCATTGATGTTTTGCTCACTCCTACTAGTGAATGTAATCTTACACACCCATACAATGCGCACCACCCCGCGATGTTTTTCAGAAACCAATCGTACATTGCCACTGCATGTTTCCTGACCTTCCCATGCTGACCACCCCGTGGTGCTTTTCTCCATCCTACATTTCTACTCACTGCCTAAACATATTCCGACCCTCCGATTCACACCACCCCGAGATGTTTTTCTTACTCCTACTAGTGACTGTAATGTTAGAAACCCATACAATGCGCAACACCCCGCGATGTTTTTCAGAACCCTATCCTAGATTGCAACTACATGTTTCATGACCTTCCCATGCTGACCACCCCGTCGTGCTTTTCTCCATCCTAGATAGCCACTCACTGCCTATCCTTTTCAGATCTATTGATTCACACCTCCCCGTGATGTTTTTCTCACTCATACAAGTGAATGTAATGTTACACACCCATACAAAGCACACCACCCCGAGACGTTTTTCAGAAACCTATCCTACATTGCCACTGCATGTTTCCTGACTTCCCCATGCTGACCACCCCGTGGTGCTTATCTCCATCCTACATTGCTACTCACTGCCTATCCTAATTCAGATCCTATGATTCACACCACCCCGTGTTTTTCTCACTCCTACTAGTGAATGTAATGTTACACACCCATACAATGCGCACCACCCAGCGATGTTTTTCAGAAAGCTATCCTACCTTGAAACTACATGTTTCCTGAGCTCCCCATGCTGACCACCCCGTGGTGCTTTTATCCATCCTACATTGCCACTCACTTCCTATCCTTATTCACACTCTCCGATTCACACCACCCCGTGATGTTTTTCTCACTCCTACTAGTGAATGTAATGTTACACACCCATACAATGCACACCACCCGCGATTTTTTTCCGAATCCTATCCTATATTGCCATGAATGTTTCCTGACCTCCCCATGCTGACCACCCCCTAGTCCTTTTCTCCATCCTAGATTGTCACTCACTGCCTATCCTAATTCACATCCTATGATTCACACCACCCCATGATGTTTTTCCCACTCCTATTAGTGAATGAAATGTTACACACCCATACAATGCGCACCACACCGCCATGTACTTCAGAAACCTATCCTAAATTGCCACGACATGTTTCCTGACCTCCCCATGCTGACCACCCCGTGGTGCTTTTCTCCAGCCTATATTGCCACTCACTTCCTAACCTTATTCAGACCCTCCGATTCACACAACCCCGTGATGTTTTCTCACTCCTACTAGTGAATGTAATGTGACACACCCATACAATGCGCACCACCCGCTATGTTTTTAAGAAATCTATCCTACATTGCCACTGCATGTTTCCTGAACTCCCCATGGTGCCCACAGTGGTGCTCTTCTCCATCCTACATTGCCACTCATTGCCTATGCTAATTCAGACCCTCCGATTCAAACCAACCCGTGATGTTTTTCTCACTCCTACTAGTGAATGTAATGTTACACACCCATACAATGCGCAAGACCCCACGATGTTTTTCAGAAACCTATCCTACATTGCCACTGCATGTTTCCTGACCTCCCCATGATGACCACCCCTGGGGCTTTTCTCCATCCTAAATTGCCACTCACTGCCTATCTTAATTCAGACCCTCCGATTCACACCACCCCGTGATGTTTTTCTCACACCTACTAGTGAATGTAATGTTGCAAACCAATACAATGCGCAAGACCCCACGATGTTTTTCAGAAACCTATCCTACATTGCCACTGCATGTTTCAAGACATCCCCATGCAGACCACTCCGTGGTGCTTTTCTCCATCCTACATTGCCACTCACTGCCTATCCTAATTCAGATCCTATGATTCACACCACCCCGTGATGTTTTTCTTTCTCCTACTTGTGAGTGGCCTGTTAGAAACCCTTACAATGATCACCACCCCGTGATGTTTATCAGAAACCTATGCTACATTGCCACTGCATGTTACCTGACTTCCCCATGATGACCAACCCGTGATACTTTTCCCCATCCTACATTGCAACTCACGGCCTATCCTAATTCAGACCATCCGATTCTCACCACCCCGTGATGTTTTTCTCACTCCTACTAGTGAATGTAATGTTACACACCCATACAATGCGCACCACCCCGCTATGTTTTTCAGAAACCTATTCTACATTGCAACTGCATGTTTCCTGAGCTCCCCATGCTGACCGCCCCGTGGCGCTTTTCTCCATCTGACATTGCCACTCACTGCCTATCCTAATTCACACCCTCCTATTCACACCACCCCGTGATGTTTTTCTCACTCCTACTAGTGAATGTAATGTTACACACCCATACAATGCACACCACCCAGCCATGTTTTTCAGAAAGCTATCCTACCTTGAAACTACATGTTTCCTGAGCTCCCCATGCTGACCACCCCGTGGTGCTTTTATCCATCCTACATTGCCCCTCACTTCCTATCCTTATTCACACTCTCCGATTCACATGACCCCGTGATGTTTTTCTCCCTCCTATTAGTGAATGTAATGTTACACACCCATACAATGCACACCACCCGCGATTTTTTTCCGAAACCTCTCCTACATTGCCATGAATGTTTCCTGACCTCCCCATGCTGACCACCCCCTAGTGCTTTTCTCCATCCTAGATTGTCACTCACTGCCTATCCTAATTCACATCCTATGATTCACACCACCCCATGATGTTTTTCCCACTCCTATTAGTGAATGTAATGTTACACACCCATACAATGCGCACCACCCCGCCATGTACTTCAGAAACCTATCCTAAATTGCCACTACATATTTCCTGACCACCCCATGCTGACCACCCTGTGGTGCTTTTCTCCAGCCTACATTGCCACTCACTTCCTAACCTTATTCAGACCCTCCGATTCACACCACCCCGTGATGTTTTCTCACTCCTACTAGTGAATGTAAAGTGACACACCCATACAATGCGCACCACCCGCTATGTTTTTAAGAAATCTATCCTACATTGCCACTGCATGTTTCCTGAACTCCCCATGGTGCCCACCCAGTGGTGCTCTTCTCCATCCTACATTGCCACTCATGCCTATCCTAATTCAGACCCTCCGATTCAAACCAACCCGTGATGTTTTTCTCACACCTACTAGTGAATGTAATGTTACACACCCATACAATGCGCAAGACCCCACGATGTTTTTCAGAAACCTATCCTACATTGCCACTGCATGTTTCCTGACCTCTCCATGCTGACCACCCCTGGGGCTTTTCTCCATCCTAAATTGCCACTCACTGCCTATCCTTTTTCACACCCTCCGATTCACACCACCCCGTGATGTTTTTCTCACACCTACTAGTGAATGTAATGTTACACACCAATACAATGCGCAAGACCCCACGATGATTTTCCGAAACCTATCCTACATTGCCACTGCATGTTTCATGACCTCCCCATGCTGACAACCCCGTGGTGCTTTTCTCCATCCTACATTGCCACTCACTGACTATCCTAATTCATATCCTATGATACAGACCACCCTGTGATGTTTTTCTCACTCCTACTAGTGAATATAATGTTACAAACCCATACAATGCGCACCTCCCCGCGATGTTTTTCACATACCTATCGTACATTGCCACTGCATGTTTCCTGTTCTCCCCTTGCTGACCATCCCGTGGTGCTTTTCTCCATGCTACATTGCCACTCACTGCCTATCCAAATTCAGACCGTCCGTATCACACCACCCCGTGATGTTTTTCTCACTCCTACTAGTGAATGTAATGTTACACACCCATACAATGAGCACGACCCCGCGATGTTTTTCAGAAAGCTATCCTACATTGCCACTGCATGTTTCCTGACCTCCCCATGCTGACCACCCCATTGTGCTCTTCTCCTTCCTAAATTGCCACTCACTGCTTATCAAATTCAGACCCTCTGATTCACACCACCCCGTGATGTTTTTCTCACTCCTACTAGTGAATGTAATGTTACACAACCATAAAATGCGCACCACACCTCAATGTTTTTCAGAAACCTATCCTGCATTGCCACTGAATATTTCCTGACCTCCTGATTCTGACCACCACGTGGTGCTCTTCTCCATCCTACATTGCCACTCACTGCCTATCCTTAATCAGATACTCCAATTCCCACATACTGTGATATTTTTCTCACTCCTACTAGTGAATGTAATGTTACAAACCCATACAATGAGCACCACCCAGCGATGTTTTTCAGAAACATACGCTACATTCCACCTGCATTTTTCGTGACCTCCCCATGCTGATCACCCCGTGGTACTTTTCCCCATCTTACATTGCAACTCACTGCCTATTCTAATTCAGACTCTCCGATTCACACCACCCCGTGATGTTGTTTTCACTCCTAGTATTCAATGTTATGTTAGACACCCATACAATGCGCACCACCCCGAGATGTTTTTCAGAAACCTATCGTACATTGCCACTGCATGTTTCCTGACCTCCCCATGCAGACCACCCCGTGGTGCTTTTCTCCATCCTACATTGCGACTCACTGCCTATCATAATTCAGACCCTATGATTCACACCACCCCGTGTTTTTCTCACTCCTACTAGTGAATGTAATGTTACACATCCATGCAATGCACACCATCCCGCGATGTTTTTCAGAAACCTATCCTACATTGCCACTGCATGTTTCCTGACCTCCCTATGCTGACCACCCCCTGGTGCTTTTCTCCATCCTACATTGCCACTCACCGCTATCCTTATTCAGACCCTCTGATTCACACCACCCCATGATGTTTTTCTCTCTCCTACTACTGAATGTAATGTTACACACCCATACAATGCGCAACACCCCGCCATGGTTTTTCAGAAACCATTCCTACATTGCCACTGCATGTTTCCAGACCTCCCCCCATGCTGACCACCCCTTGGTATTTATCTCCATCCTACATTGCTACTCACTGCCTATCCTAATTCAGATCCTATGATTCACACCACCCAGTGATGTTTTTCTCACTCCTACTAGTGAATGTAATGTTAGACACCCATACAATGCGCACCACCCAGCGATGATTTTCAAAACCTATTCTACCTTGCCACTGCATGTTTCCTGACCTCCCAATACTGACCACGCCGTAGTGCTTTTCTCCATCCTACATTGCCACTCACTGCCTATCCTAATTCAGACCCTCCGATTCACACCACCCCGTGATGTTTTTCTCACTCCTACTAGTGAATGTAATGTTACACACCCATACAATGCGCAACACCCCGCTATGTTTTTCAGAAACCTATCCTACATTGCAAATTCATGTTTCCTGAGCTCCCCATGCTGACCGCCCCGTGGCGCTTTTCTCCATCCGACTTTGCAACTCACTGCCTATCCTAATTCAAACACTCCGATTCACACCACCCCGTGATGTTTTTCTCACTCCTACCAGTGAATGTAATGTTACACACCCATACAATGCACACCACCCAGCGATGTTTTTCTGAAAGCTATCCTACCTTGAAACTACATGTTTCCTGAGCTCCCCATGCTGACCACCCCGTGGTGCTTTTATCCATCCTACATTGCCACTCACTTCCTATCCTTATTCAGACTCTCCGATTCACACCACCCCGTGATGTTTTTCTCACTCCTACTAGTGAATGTAATGTTACACACCCATACAATGCGCACCACCCAGCCATGTTTTTCAGAAAGCTATCCTACCTTGAAACTACATGTTTCCTGAGCTCCCCATGCTGTCCAACCCGTGGTGCTTTTATCCATCCTACATTGCCCCTCACTTCCTATCCTTATTCACACTCTCCGATTCACACCACCCCGTGATGTTTTTCTCCCTCCTATTAGTGAATGTAATGTTACACACCCATACAATGCACACCACCCGCGATTTTTTTCCGAAACCTCTCCTACATTGCCATGATGTTTCCTGACCTCCCCATGCTGACCACCCCCTAGTGCTTTTCTCCATCCTAGATTGTCACTCACTGCCTATCCTAATTCACATCCTATGATTCACACCACTCCATGATGTTTTTCCCACTATTAGTGAATGTAATGTTACACACCCATACAATGCGCACCACCCCGCCATGTACTTCAGAAACCTATCCTAAATTGCCACTACATATTTCCTGACCACCCCATGCTGACCACCCCGTGGTGCTTTTCTCCAGCCTACATTGCCACTCACTTCCTAACCTTATTCAGACCCTCCTATTCACACCACCCCGTGATGTTTTTCTCACTCCTACTAGTGAATGTAATGTTACACACCCATACCATGCGCACCACCCCGCTATGTTTTTCAGAAACCTATCCTACATTGCAACTGCATGTTTCCTTAGCTCCCCATGCTGATCACCCCATGGCGCTTTTATCCATCCGACATTGCCACTCACTGCCTATCCTAATTGACACCCTCCGATTCACACCACCCCGTGATGTTTTTCTCACTCCTACTAGTGAATGTAATGTTACACAACCATACAATGCGCACCACACCTCAATGTTTTTCAGACACCTATCCTGCATTGCCACTGAATATTTCCTGACCTCCTGATTCTGACCACCACGTGGTGCTCTTCTCCATCCTACATTGCCACTCACTGCCTATCCTTAATCAGACACTCCAATTCCCACATACTGTGATATTTTTCTCACTCCTACTAGTGAATGTAATGTTACAAACCCATACAATGAGCACCACCCAGCAATGTTTTTCAGAAACATACGCTACATTCCACCTGCATTTTTCCTGACCTCCCCATGCTGATCACGCAGTGGTACTTTTCCCCATCCTACATTGCAACTCACTGCCTATTCTAATTCAGACTCTCCGATTCACACCACCCCCTGATGTTTTTTTCACTCCTAGTGGTCAATGTTATGTTACACACCCATACAATGCGCACCACCCCGAGATGTTTTTCAGAAACCTATCGTACATTGCCACTGCATGTTTCCTGACCTCCCCATGCAGACCACCCCGTGGTGCTTTTCTCCATCCTACATTGCGACTCACTGCCTATCATAATTCAGACCCTATGATTCACACCACCCCGTGTTTTTCTCACTCCTACTAGTGAATGTAATGTTACACATCCATGCAATGCACACCATCCCGCGATGTTTTTCAGAAACCTATCCTACATTGCCACTGCATGTTTCCTGACATCCCTATGCTGACCACCCCCTGGTGCTTTTCTCCATCCTACATTGCCACTCACCGCTATCCTTATTCAGACCCTCTGATTCACACCACCCCATGATGTTTTTCTCTCTCCTACTACTGAATGTAATGTTACACACCCATACAATGCGCAACACCCCGCCATGGTTTTTCAGAAACCATTCCTACATTGCCACTGCATGTTTCCAGACCTCCCCATGCTGACCACCCCTTGGTATTTATCTCCATCCTACATTGCTACTCACTGCCTATCCTAATTCAGATCCTATGATTCACACCACCCAGTGATGTTTTTCTCACTCCTACTAGTGAATGTAATGTTAGACACCCATACAATGCGCACCACCCAGCGATGATTTTCAAAACCTATTCTACCTTGCCACTGCATGTTTCCTGACCTCCCAATACTGACCACGCCGTGGTGCTTTTCTCCATCCTACATTGCCACTCACTGCCTATCCTAATTCAGACCCTCCGATTCACACCACCCCGTGATGTTTTTCTCACTCCTACTAGTGAATGTAATGTTACACACCCATACAATGCGCAACACCCCGCTATGTTTTTCAGAAACCTATCCTACATTGCAACTTCATGTTTCCTGAGCTCCCCATGCTGACCGCCCCGTGGCGCTTTTCTCCATCCGACATTGCAACTCACTGCCTATCCTAATTCAAACACTCCGATTCACACCACCCCGTGATGTTTTTCTCACTCCTATTAGTGAATGTAATGTTACACACCCATACAATGCACACCACCCAGCGATGTTTTTCTGAAAGCTATCCTACCTTGAAACTACATGTTTCCTGAGCTCCCCATGCTGACCACCCCGTGGTGCTTTTATCCATCCTACATTGCCACTCACTTCCTATCCTTATTCACACTCTCCGATTCACACCACAACGTGATGTTTTTCTCACTCCTACTAGTGAATGTAATGTTACACACCCATACAATGCGCACCACCCAGCGATGTTTTTCAGAAAGCTATCCTACCTTGAAACTACATGTTTCCTGAGCTCCCCATGCTCACCAACCCGTGGTGCTTTTATCCATCCTACATTGCCCCTCACTTCCTATCCTTATTCACACTCTCCGATTCACACCACCCCGTGATGTTTTTCTCCCTCCTATTAGTGAATGTAATGTTACACACCCATACAATGCACACCACCCGCGATTTTTTTCCGAAACCTCTCCTACATTGCCATGAATGTTTCCTGACCTCCCCATGCTGACCACCCCCTAGTGCTTTTTTCCATCCTAGATTGTCACTCACTGCCTATCCTAATTCACATCATATGATTCACACCACCCCATGATGTTTTTCCCACTCCTATTAGTGAATGTAATGTTACACACCCATACAATGCGCACCACCCCGCCATGTACTTCAGAAACCTATCCTAAATTGCCACTACATATTTCCTGACCACCCCATGCTCACCACCCCGTGGTGCTTTTCTCCAGCCTACATTGCCACTCACTTCCTAACCTTATTCAGACCCTCCGATTCACACCACCCCGTGATGTTTTTCTCACTACTACTAGTGAATGTAATGTTACACACCCATACCATGCGCACCACCCCGCTATGTTTTTCAGAAACCTATCCTACATTGCAACTGCATGTTTCCTCAGCTCCCCATGCTGATCACCCCATGGCGCTTTTATCCATCCGACATTGCCACTCACTGCCTATCCTAATTCACACCCTCCGATTCACACCACCCCGTGATGTTTTTCTCACTCCTACTAGTGAATGTAATGTTACACAACCATACAATGCGCACCACACCTCAATGTTTTTCAGACACCTATCCTGCATTGCCACTGAATATTTCCTGACCTCCTGATTCTGACCACCACGTGGTGCTCTTCTCCATCCTACATTGCCACTCACTGCCTATCCTTAATCAGACACTCCAATTCCCACATACTGTGATATTTTTCTCACTCCTACTAGTGAATGTAATGTTACAAACCCATACAATGAGCACCACCCAGCAATGTTTTTCAGAAACATACGCTACATTCCACCTGCATTTTTCCTGACCTCCCCATGCTGATCACCCAGTGGTACTTTTCCCCATCCTACATTGCAACTCACTGCCTATTCTAATTCAGACTCTCCGATTCACACCACCCCGTGATGTTTTTTTCACTCCTAGTAGTCAATGTTATGTTACACACCCATACAATGCGCACCACCCCGAGATGTTTTTCAGAAACCTATCGTACATTGCCACTGCATGTTTCCTGACCTCCCCATGCAGACCACCCTGTGGTGCTTTTCTCCATCCTACATTGCGACTCACTGCCTATCATAATTCAGACCCTATGATTCACACCACCCCGTGTTTTTCTCACTCCTACTAGTGAATGTAATGTTACACATCCATGCAATGCACACCATCCCGCGATGTTTTTCAGAAACCTATCCTACATTGCCACTGCATGTTTCCTGACCTCCCTATGCTGACCACCCCCTGGTGCTTTTCTCCATCCTACATTGCCACTCACCGCTATCCTTATTCAGACCCTCTGATTCACACCACCCCATGATGTTTTTCTCTCTCCTACTACTGAATGTAATGTTACACACCCATACAATGCGCAACACCCCGCCATGGTTTTTCAGAAACCATTCCTACATTGCCACTGCATGTTTCCAGACCTCCCCATGCTGACCACCCCTTGGTATTTATCTCCATCCTACATTGCTACTCACTGCCTATCCTAATTCAGATCCTATGATTCACACCACCCAGTGATGTTTTTCTCACTCCTACTAGTCAATGTAATGTTAGACACCCATACAATGCGCACCACCCAGCGATGATTTTCAAAACCTATTCTACCTTGCCACTGCATGTTTCCTGAGCTCCCCATGCTGACCGCCCCGTGGCGCTTTTCTCCATCCGACATTGCAACTCACTGCCTATGCTAATTCAAACACTCCGATTCACACCACCCCGTGATGTTTTTCTCACTCCTACTAGTGAATGTAATGTTACACACCCATACAATGCACACCACCCAGCGATGTTTTTCTGAAAGCTATCCTATCTTGAAACTACATGTTTCCTGAGCTCCCCATGCTGACCACCCCGTGGTGCTTTTATCCATCCTACATTGCCACTCACTTCCTATCCTTATTCACACTCTCCGATTCACACCACCTCGTGATGTTTTTCTCACTCCTACTAGTGAATGTAATGTTACACACCCATACAATGCGCACCACCCAGCGATGTTTTTCAGAAAGCTATCCTACCTTGAAACTACATGTTTCCTGAGCTCCCCATGCTGACCAACCCGTGGTGCTTTCATCCATCCTACATTGCCCCTCACTTCCTATCCTTATTCACACTCTCCGATTCACACCACCCCGTGATGTTTTTCTCCCTCCTATTAGTGAATGTAATGTTACACACCCATACAATGCACACCACCCGCGATTTTTTTCCGAAACCTCTCCTACATTGCCATGAATGTTTCCTGACCTCCCCATGCTGACCACCCCTAGTGCTTTTCTCCATCCTAGATTGTCACTCACTGCCTATCCTAATTCACATCCTATGATTCACACCACCCCATGATGTTTTTCCCACTCCTATTAGTGAATGTAATGTTACACACCCATACAATGCGCACCACCCCGCCATGTACTTCAGAAACCTATCCTAAATTGCCACTACATATTTCCTGACCACCCCATGCTGACCACCCCGTGGTGCTTTTCTCCAGCCTACATTGCCACTCACTTCCTAACCTTATTCAGACCCTCCGATTCACACCACCCCGTGATGTTTTTCTCACTCCTACTAGTGAATGTAATTATACACACCCATACCATGCGCACCACCCCGCTATGTTTTTCAGAAACCTATCCTACATTGCAACTGCATGTTTCCTGAGCTCCCCATGCTGATCACCCCATGGCGCTTTTATCCATCCGACATTGCCACTCACTGCCTATCCTAATTCACACCCTCCGATTCACACCACCCCGTGATGTTTTTCTCACTCCTACTAGTGAATGTAATGTTACACAACCATACAATGCGCACCACACCTCTATGTTTTTCAGACACCTATCCTGCATTGCCACTGAATATTTCCTGACCTCCTGATTCTGACCACCACGTGGTGCTCTTCTCCATCCTACATTGCCACTCACTGCCTATCCTTAATCAGACACTCCAATTCCCACATACTGTGATATTTTTCTCACTCCTACTAGTGAATGTAATGTTACAAACCCATACAATGAGCACCACCCAGCAATGTTTTTCAGAAACATACGCTACATTCCACCTGCATTTTTCCTGACCTCCCCATGCTGATCACCCAGTGGTACTTTTCCCCATCCAACATTGCAACTCACTGCCTATTCTAATTCAGACTCTCCGATTCACACCACCCCGTGATGTTTTTTTCACTCCTAGTAGTCAATGTTATGTTACACACCCATACAATGCGCACCACCCCGAGATGTTTTTCAGAAACCTATCGTACATTGCCACTGCATGTTTCCTGACCTCCCCATGCAGACCACCCCGTGGTGCTTTTCTCCATCCTACATTGCGACTCACTGCCTATCATAATTCAGACCCTATGATTCACACCACCCCGTGTTTTTCTCTCTCCTACTAGTGAATGTAATGTTACACATCCATGCAATGCACACCATCCCGCGATGTTTTTCAGAAACCTATCCTACATTGCCACTGCATGTTTCCTGACCTCCCTATGCTGACCACCCCCTGGTGCTTTTCTCCATCCTACATTGCCACTCACCGCTATCCTTATTCAGACCCTCTGATTCACACCACCCCATGATGTTTTTCTCTCTCCTACTACTGAATGTAATGTTACACACCCATACAATGCGCAACACCCCGCCATGGTTTTTCAGAAACCATTCCTACATTGCCACTGCATGTTTCCAGACCTCCCCATGCTGACCACCCCTTGGTATTTATCTCCATCCTACATTGCTACTCACTGCCTATCCTAATTCAGATCCTATGATTCACACCACCCAGTGATGTTTTTCTCACTCCTACTAGTGAATGTATGTTAGACACCCATACAATGCGCACCACCCAGCGATGATTTTCAAAACCTATTCTACCTTGCCACTGCATGTTTCCTGACCTCCCAATACTGACCACGCCGTGGTGCTTTTCTCCATCCTACATTGCCACTCACTGCCTATCCTAATTCAGACCCTCCGATTCACACCACCCCGTGATGTTTTTCTCACTCCTACTAGTGAATGTAATGTTACACACCCATACAATGCGCAACACCCCGCTATGTTTTTCAGAAACCTATCCTACATTGCAACTTCATGTTTCCTGAGCTCCCCATGCTGACCGCCCCGTGGCGCTTTTCTCCATCCGACATTGCAACTCACTGCCTATGCTAATTCAAACACTCCGATTCACACCACCCCGTGATGTTTTTCTCACTCCTACTAGTGAATGTAATGTTACACACCCATACAATGCACACCACCCAGCGATGTTTTTCTGAAAGCTATCCTACCTTGAAACTACATGTTTCCTGAGCTCCCCATGCTGACCACCCCGTGGTGCTTTTATCCATCCTACATTGCCACTCACTTCCTATCCTTATTCACACTCTCCGATTCACACCACCCCGTGATGTTTTTCTCACTCCTACTAGTGAATGTAATGTTACACACCCATACAATGCGCACCACCCAGCGATGTTTTTCAGAAAGCTATCCTACCTTGAAACTACATGTTTCCTGAGCTCCCCATGCTGACCAACCCGTGGTGCTTTCATCCATCCTACATTGCCCCTCACTTCCTATCCTTATTCACACTCTCCGATTCACACCACCCCGTGATGTTTTTCTCCCTCCTATTAGTGAATGTAATGTTTCACACCCCTACAATGCACACCACCCGCGATTTTTTGCCGAAACCTCTCCTACATTGCCATGAATGTTTCCTGACCTCCCCATGCTGACCACCCCCTAGTGCTTTTCTCCATCCTAGATTGTCACTCACTGCCTATCCTAATTCACATCCTATGATTCACACCACCCCATGATGTTTTTCCCACTCCTATTAGTGAATGTAATGTTACACACCCATACAATGCGCACCACCCCGCCATGTACTTCAGAAACCTATCCTAAATTGCCACTACATATTTCCTGACCACCCCATGCTGACCACCCCGTGGTGCTTTTCTCCAGCCTACATTGCCACTCACTTCCTAACCTTATTCAGACCCTCCGATTCACACCACCCCGTGATGTTTTTCTCACTCCTACTAGTGAATGTAATGTTACACACCCATACCATGCACACCACCACGCTATGTTTTTCAGAAACCTATCCTACATTGCAACTGCATGTTTCCTGAGCTCCCCATGCTGATCACCCCATGGCGCTTTTATCCATCCGACATTGCCACTCACTGCCTATCCTAATTCACACCCTCCGATTCACACCACCCCGTGATGTTTTTCTCACTCCTACTAGTGAATGTAATGTTACACACCCACATAATGCACACCACCCCGAGATGTTTTTCAGAAACCTATCCTACATTGCCACTGCATGTTTCCTGACCTCCCAATGCTGACCACGCCGTGGTGCTTTTCTCCATCCCACATTGCCACTCACTGCCTATCCTAATTCAGACCCTCCGATTCACACCACCCCGTGATGTTTTTCTCACTCCTACTAGTGAATGTAATGTTACACACCCATACAATGCACAACACCCGCAATTTTTTTCCGAATCCTATCCTATATTGCCAGGAATGTTTCCTGACCTCACCATGCTGACCACCCCCTAGAGCTTTTCTCCATCCTAGAGTGTCACTCACTGCATATCCTAATTCACATCCTATGATTCACACCACCCCATGATGTTTTTCCCACTCCTATTAGTGAATGAAATGTTACACACCCATACAATGCGCACCACACTGCCATGTACTTCAGAAACCTATCCTAAATTGCCACGACATGTTTCCTGACCTCCCCATGCTGACCACCCCGTGGTGCTTTTCTCCAGCCTACATTGCCACTCACTTCCTAACCTTATTCAGACCCTCCGATTCACACAACCCCGTGATGTTTTCTCACTCCTACTAGTGAATGTAATGTGACACACCCATACAATGCGCACCACCCGCTATGTTTTTAAGAAATCTATCCTACCTTGTCACTGCATGTTTCCTGAACTCCCCATGGTGCCCACCAGTGGTGTTCTTCTCCATCCTACATTGCCACTCATTGCCTATGCTAATTCAGACCCTCCGATTCAAACCAACCCGTGATGTTTTTCTCACTCCTACTAGTGAATGTAATGTTACACACCCATACAATGCGCAAGACCCCACGATGTTTTTCAGAAACCTATCCTACATTGCCACTGCATGTTTCCTGACCTCCCCATGCTGACCACCCCTGGGGCTTTTCTCCATCCTAAATTGCCACTCACTGCCTATCTTAATTCAGACTTTCCGATTCACACCACCCCGTGACGTTTTTCTCACACCTACTAGTGAATGTAATGTTACAAACCAATACAATGCGCAAGACCCCACGATGTTTTTCAGAAACCTATCCTACATTGCCACTGCATGTTTCAAGACGTCCCCATGCTGACCACTCCGTGGTGCTTTTCTCCATCCTACATTGCCACTCACTGCCTATCCTAATTCAGATCCTATGATTCACACCACCCCGTGATGTTTTTCTTTCTCCTACTTGTGAATGGCCTGTTAGAAACACTTACAATGATCATCACCCCGTGATGTTTATCTAAAACCTATCCTACATTGCCACTGCATGTTCCCTGACCTCCCCATGCTGACCAACCCGTGATACTTTTCCCCATCCTACATTGCAACTCACGGCCTATCCTAATTCAGACCATCCGATTCACACCACCCCGTGATGTTTTTCTCACTCCTACTAGTGAATGTAATGTTACACACCCATACAATGCGCAACACCATGCGATGTTTTTCAGAAACCTATCCTACATTGCAACTTCATGTTTCCTGAGCTCCCCATGCTGACCGCCCCGTGGCGCTTTTCTCCATCCGACATTGCAACTCACTGCCTATCCTAATTCAAACACTCCGATTCACACCACCCCGTGATGTTTTTCTCACTCCTACTAGTGAATGTAATGTTACACACCCATACAATGCACACCACCCAGCGATGTTTTTCTGAAAGCTATCCTACCTTGAAACTACATGTTTCCTGAGCTCCCCATGCTGACCACCCCGTGGTGCTTTTATCCATCCTACATTGCCACTGACTTCCTATCCTTATTCACACTCTCCGATTCACACCACCCCGTGATGTTTTTCTCACTCCTACTAGTGAATGTAATGTTACACACCCATACAATGCGCACCACCCAGCGATATTTTTCAGAAAGCTATCCTACCTTGAAACTACATGTTTCCTGAGCTCCCCATGCTGACCAACCCGTGGTGCTTTCATCCATCCTACATTGCCCCTCACTTCCTATCCTTATTCACACTCTCCGATTCACACCACCCCGTGATGTTTTTCTCCCTCCTATTAGTGAATGTAATGTTACACACCCATACAATGCACACCACCCGCGATTTTTTTCCGAAACCTCTCCTACATTGCCATGAATGTTTCCTGACCTCCCCATGCTGACCACCCCTTAGTGCTTTTCTCCATCCTAGATTGTCACTCACTGCCTATCCTAATTCACATCCTATGATTCACACCACCCCATGATGTTTTTCCCACTCCTATTAGTGAATGTAATGTTACACACCCATACAATGCGCACCACCCCGCCATGTACTTCAGAAACCTATCCTAAATTGCCACTACATATTTCCTGACCACCCCATGCTGACCATCCCGTGGTGCTTTTCTCCAGCCTACATTGCCACTCACTTCCTAACCTTATTCAGACCCTCCGATTCACACCACCCCGTGATGTTGTCTCACTCCTACTAGTGAATGTAAAGTGACACACCCATACAATGCGCACCACCCGCTATGTTTTTAAGAAATCTATCCTACATTGCCACTGCATGTTTCCTGAACTCCCCATGGTGCCCACCCAGTGGTGCTCTTCTCCATCCTACATTGCCACTCACTGCCTATCCTAATTCAGACCCTCCGATTCAAACCAACCCGTGATGTTTTTCTCACACCTACTAGTGAATGTAATGTTACACACCCATACAATGCGCAAGACCCCACGATGTTTTTCAGAAACCTATCCTACATTGCCACTGAATGTTTCCTGACCTCTCCATGCTGACCTCCCCTGGGGCTTTTCTCCATCCTAAATTGCCACTCACTGCCTATCCTTATTCACACCCTCCGATTCACACCACCCCATGATGTTTTTCTCACACCTACTAGTGAATGTAATGTTACACACCAATACAATGTGCAAGACCCCACGATGATTTTCAGAAACCTATCCTACATTGCCACTGCATGTTTCATGACCTCCCCATGCTGACCACCCCGTGGTGCTTTTCTCCATCCTACATTGCCACTCACTGACTATCCTAATTCATATCCTATGATACAGACCACCCTGTGATGTTTTTCTCACTCCTACTAGTGAATATAATGTTACAAACCCATACAATGCGCACCTCCCCGTGATGTTTTTCAGATACCTATCGTACATTGCCACTGCATGTTTCCTGTTCTCCCCTCGCTGACCATCCCGTGGTGCTTTTCTCCATCCTACATTGCCACTCACTGCCTATCCAAATTCAGACCGTCCGAATCACACCACCCCGTGATGTTTTTCTCACTCCTACTAGTGAATGTAATGTTACACACCCATACAATGAGCACGACCCCGCGATGTTTTTCAGAAAACTATCCTACATTGCCACTGCATGTTTCCTGACCTCCCCATGCTGACCACCCCATTGTGCTCTTCTCCTTCCTAAATTGCCACTCACTGCTTATCAAATTCAGACCCTCTGATTCACACCACCCCGTGATGTTTTTCTCACTCCTACTAGTGAATGTAATGTTACACAACCATACAATGCGCACCACACCTCAATGTTTTTCACAAACCTATCCTGCATTGCCACTGAATATTTCCTGACCTCCTGATTCTGACCACCACGTGGTGCTCTTCTCCATCCTACATTGCCACTCACTGCCTATCCTTAATCAGACACTCCAATTCCCACATACTGTGATATTTTTCTCACTCCTACTAGTGAATGTAATGTTACAAACCCATACAATGAGCACCACCCAGCGATGTTTTTCAGAAACATACGCTACATTCCACCTGCATTTTTCCTGACCTCCCCATGCTGATCACCCCGTGGTACTTTTCCCCATCCTACATTGCAACTCACTGCCTATTCTAATTCAGACTCTCCGATTCACACCACCCCGTGATGTTTTTTTCACTCCTAGTATTCAATGTTATGTTAGACACCCATACAATGCGCATCACCCCGAGATGTTTTTCAGAAACCTATCATACATTGCCACTGCATGTTTCCTGACCTCCCCATGCAGACCACCCCGTGGTGCTTTTCTCCATCCTACATTGCGACTCACTGCCTATCATAATTCAGACCCTATGATTCACACCACCCCGTGTTTTTCTCACTCCTACTAGTGAATGTAATGTTACACATCCATGCAATGCACACCATCCCGCGATGTTTTTCAGAAACCTATCCTACATTGCCACTGCATGTTTCCTGACCTCCCTATGCTGACCACCCCCTGGTGCTTTTCTCCATCCTACATTGCCACTCACCGCTATCCTTATTCAGACCCTCTGATTCACACCACCCCATGATGTTTTTCTCTCTCCTACTACTGAATGTAATGTTACACACCCATACAATGCGCAACACCCCGCCATGGTTTTTCAGAAACCATTCCTACATTGCCACTGCATGTTTCCAGACCTCCCCATGCTGACCACCCCTTGGTATTTATCTCCATCCTACATTGCTACTCACTGCCTATCCTAATTTAGATCCTATGATTCACACAACCCAGTGATGTTTTTCTCACTCCTACTAGTGAATGTAATGTTAGACACCCATACAATGCGCACCACACAGCGATGATTTTCAAAACCTATTCTACCTTGCCACTGCATGTTTCCTGACCTCCCAATACTGACCACGCCGTGGTGCTTTTCTCCATCCTACATTGCCACTCACTGCCTATCCTAATTCAGACCCTCCGATTCACACCACCCCGTGATGTTTTTCTCACTCCTACTAGTGAATGTAATGTTACACACCCATACAATGCGCAACACCCCGCTATGTTTTTCAGAAACCTATCCTACATTGCAACTTCATGTTTCCTGAGCTCCCCATGCTGACCGCCCCGTGGCGCTTTTCTCCATCCGACATTGCAACTCACTGCCTATCCTAATTCAAACACTCCGATTCACACCACCCCGTGATGTTTTTCTCACTCCTACTAGTGAATGTAATGTTACACACCCATACAATGCACACCACCCAGCGATGTTTTTCAGAAAGCTATCCTACCTTGAAACTACATGTTTCCTGAGCTCCCCATGCTGACCACCCCGAGGTGCTTTTATCCATCCTACATTGCCACTCACTTCCTATCCTTATTCACACTCTCCGATTCACACCACCCCGTGATGTTTTTCTCACTCCTACTAGTGAATGTAATGTTACACACCCATACAATGCGCACCACCCAGCGATGTTTTTCAGAAAGCTATCCTACCTTGAAACTACATGTTTCCTGAGCTCCCCATGCTGACCAACCCGTGGTGCTTTTATCCATCCTACATTGCCCCTCACTTCCTATCCTTATTCACACTCTCCGATTCACACCACCCCGTGATGTTTTTCTCCCTCCTATTAGTGAATGTAATGTTACACACCCATACAATGCACACCACCCGCGATTTTTTTCCGAAACCTCTCCTACATTGCCATGAATGTTTCCTGACCTCCCCATGCTGACCACCACCTAGTGCTTTTCTCCATCCTAGATTGTCACTCACTGCCTATCCTAATTCACATCCTATGATTCACACCACCCCATGATGTTTTTCCCATTCCTATTAGTGAATGTAATGTTACACACCCATACAATGCGCACCACCCCGCCATGTACTTCAGAAACCTATCCTAAATTGCCACTACATATTTCCTGACCACCCCATGCTCACCACCCCGTGGTGCTTTTCTCCAGCCTACATTGCCACTCACTTCCTAACCTTATTCAGACCCTCCGATTCACACCACCCCGTGTTGTTTTTCTCACTCCTACTAGTGAATGTAATGTTACACACCCATACCATGCGCACCACCCCGCTATGTTTTTCAGAAACCTATCCTACATTGCAACTGCATGTTTCCTGAGCTCCCCATGCTGATCACCCCATGGCGCTTTTATCCATCCGACATTGTCACTCACTGCCTATCCTAATTCACACCCTCCGATTCACACCACCCCGTGATGTTTTTCTCACTCCTACTAGTGAATGTAATGTTACACAACCATACAATGCGCACCACACCTCAATGTTTTTCAGACACCTATCCTGCATTGCCACTGAATATTTCCTGACCTCCTGATTCTGACCACCACGTGGTGCTCTTCTCCATCCTACATTGCCACTCACTGCCTATCCTTAATCAGACACTCCAATTCCCACATACTGTGATATTTTTCTCACTCCTACTAGTGAATGTAATGTTACAAACCCATACAATGAGCACCACCCAGCAATGTTTTTCAGAAACATACGCTACATTCCACCTGCATTTTTCCTGACCTCCCCATGCTGATCACCCCGTGGTACTTTTCCCCATCCTACATTGCAACTCACTGCCTATTCTAATTCAGACTCTCCGATTCACACCACCCTGTGATGTTTTTTTCACTCCTAGTAGTCAATGTTATGTTACACACCCATACAATGCGCACCACCCCGAGATGTTTTTCAGAAACCTATCGTACATTGCCACTGCATGTTTCCTGACCTCCCCATGCAGACCACCCCGTGGTGCTTTTCTCCATCCTACATTGCGACTCACTGCCTATCATAATTCAGACCCTATGATTCACACCACCCCGTGTTTTTCTCACTCCTACTAGTGAATGTAATGTTACACATCCATGCAATGCACACCATCCCGCGATGTTTTTCAGAAACCTATCCTACATTGCCAATGCATGTTTCCTGACCTCCCTATGCTGACCACCCCCTGGTGCTTTTCTCCATCCTACATTGCCACTCACCGCTATCCTTATTCAGACCCTCTGATTCACACCACCCCATGATGTTTTTCTCTCTCCTACTACTGAATGTAATGTTACACACCCATACAATGCGCAACACCCCGCCATGGTTTTTCAGAAACCATTCCTACATTGCCACTGCATGTTTCCAGACCTCCCCATGCTGACCACCCCTTGGTATTTATCTCCATCCTACATTGCTACTCACTGCCTATCCTAATTCAGATCCTATGATTCACACCACCCAGTGATGTTTTTCTCACTCCTACTAGTGAATGTAATGTTAGACACCCATACAATGCGCACCACCCAGCGATGATTTTCAAAACCTATTCTACCTTGCCACTGCATGTTTCCTGACATCCCAATACTGACCACGCCGTGGTGCTTTACTCCATCCTACATTGCCACTCACTGCCTATCCTAATTCAGACCCTCCGATTCACACCACCCCGTGATGTTTTTCTCACTCCTACTAGTGAAGTAATGTTACACACCCATACAATGCACACCACCCAGCGATGATTTTCTGAAAGCTATCCTACCTTGAAACTACATGTTTCCTGAGCTCCCCATGCTGACCGCCCCGTGGCGCTTTTCTCCATCCGACATTACAACTCACTGCCTATCCTAATTCAAACACTCCGATTCACACCACCCCGTGATGTTTTTCTCCCTCCTATTAGTGAATGTAATGTTACACACCCATACAATGCGCACCACACTGCCATGTACTTCAGAAACCTATCCTAAATTGCCACGACATGTTTCCTGACCTCCCCATGCTGACCACCCCGTGGTGCTTTTCTCCAGCCTACATTGCCACTCACTTCCTAACCTTATTCAGACCCTCCGATTCACACAACCCCGTGATGTTTTCTCACTCCTACTAGTGAATGTAATGTGACACACCCATACAATGCGCACCACCCGCTATGTTTTTAAGAAATCTATCCTACCTTGCCACTGCATGTTTCCTGAACTCCCCATGGTGCCCACCAGTGGTGTTCTTCTCCATCCTACATTGCCACTCATTGCCTATGCTAATTCAGACCCTCTGATTCAAACCAACCCGTGATGTTTTTCTCACTCCTCCTAGTGAATGTAATGTTACACACCCATACAATGCGCAAGACCCCACGATGTTTTTCAGAAACCTATCCTACATTGCCACTGCATGTTTCCTGACCTCCCCATGCTGACCACCCCTGGGGCTTTTCTCCATCCTAAATTGCCACTCACTGCCTATCTTAATTCAGACCCTCCGATTCACACCACCCCGTGACGTTTTTCTCACACCTACTAGTGAATGTAATGTTACAAACCAATACAATGCGCAAGACCCCACGATGTTTTTCAGAAACCTATCCTACATTGCCACTGCATGTTTCAAGACGTCCCCATGCTGACCACTCCGTGGTGCTTTTCTCCATCCTACATTGCCACTCACTGCCTATCCTAATTCAGATCCTATGATTCACACCACCCCGTGATGTTTTTCTTTCTCCTACTTGTGAATGGCCTGTTAGAAACACTTACAATGATCACCACCCCGTGATGTTTATCAGAAACCTATGCTACATTGCCACTGCATGTTACCTGACCTCCCCATGCTGACCAACCCGTGATACTTTTCCCCATCCTACATTGCAACTCACGGCCTATCCTAATTCAGACCATCCCATTCAAACCACCCCGTGATGTTTTTCTCACTCCTACTAGTGAATGTAATGTTACACACCCATACAATGCGCACCACCCCGCTATGTTTTTCAGAAACCTATCCTACATTGCAACTTCATTTTTCCTGAGCTCCCCATGCTGACCGCCCCGTGGCGCTTTTATCCATCCTACATTGCCCCTCACTTCCTATCCTTATTCACACTCTCCGACTCACACCACCCCGTGATGTTTTTCTCCCTCCTATTAGTGAATGTAATGTTACACACCCATACAATGCACACCACCCGCGATATTTTTCCGAAACCTCTCCTACATTGCCATGAATGTTTCCTGACCTCCCCATGCTGACCACCCCCTAGTGCTTTTCTCCATCCTAGATTGTCACTCACTGCCTATCCTAATTCACATCCTATGATTCACACCACCCCATGATGTTTTTCCCACTCCTATTAGTGAATGTAATGTTACACACCCATACAATGCGCACCACCCCGCCATGTACTTCAGAAACCTATCCTAAATTGCCACTACATATTTCCTGACCACCCCATGCTGACCACCCCGTGGTGCTTTTCTCCAGCCTACATTGCCACTCACTTCCTAACCTTATTCAGACCCTCCGATTCACACCACCCCGTGATGTTTTCTCACTCCTACTAGTGAATGTAAAGTGACACACCCATACAATGCGCACCACCCGCTATGTTTTTAAGAAATCTATCCTACATTGCCACTGCATGTTTCCTGAACTCCCCATGGTGCCCACCCAGTGGTGCTCTTCTCCATCCTACATTGCCACTCACTGCCTATGCTAATTCAGACCCTCCGATTCAAACCAACCCGTGATGTTTTTCTCACACCTACTAGTGAATGTAATTTTACACACCCATACAATGCGCAAGACCCCACGATGTTTTTCAGAAACCTATCCTACATTGCCACTGAATGTTTCCTGATCTCTCCATGCTGACCACCCCTGGGGCTTTTCTCCATCCTAAATTGCCACTCACTGCCTATCCTTATTCACACCCTCCGATTCACACCACCCCATGATGTTTTTCTCACACCTACTAGTGAATGTAATGTTACACACCAATACAATGTGCAAGACCCCACGATGATTTTCAGAAACCTATCCTACATTGCCACTGCATGTTTCATGACCTCCCCATGCTGACCACCCCGTGGTGCTTTTCTCCATCCTACATTGCCACTCACTGACTATCCTAATTCATATCCTATGATACAGACCACCCTGTGATGTTTTTCTCACTCCTACTAGTGAATATAATGTTACAAACCCATACAATGCGCACCTCCCCGCGATGTTTTTCAGATACCTATCGTACATTGCCACTGCATGTTTCCTGTTCTCCCCTCGCTGACCATCCCGTGGTGCTTTTCTCCATCCTACATTGCCACTCACTGCCTATCCAAATTCAGACCGTCCGAATCACACCACCCCGTGATGTTTTTCTCACTCCTACTAGTGAATGTAATGTTACACACCCATGCAATGAGCATGACCCCGCGATGTTTTTCAGAAAACTATCCTACATTGCCACTGCATGTTTCCTGACCTCCCCATGCTGACCACCCCATTGTGCTCTTCTCCTTCCTAAATTGCCACTCACTGCTTATCAAATTCAGACCCTCTGATTCACACCACCCCGTGATGTTTTTCTCACTCCTACTAGTGAATGTAATGTTACACAACCATACAATGCGCACCACACCTCAATGTTTTTCACAAACCTATCCTGCATTGCCACTGAATATTTCCTGACCTCCTGATTCTGACCACCACGTGGTGCTCTTCTCCATCCTACATTGCCACTCACTGCCTATCCTTAATCAGACACTCCAATTCCCACATACTGTGATATTTTTCTCACTCCTACTAGTGAATGTAATGTTACAAACCCATACAATGAGCACCACCCAGCGATGTTTTTCAGAAACATACGCTACATTCCACCTGCATTTTTCCTGACCTTCCCATGCTGATCACCCCGTGGTACTTTTCCCCATCCTACATTGCAACTCACTGCCTATTCTAATTCAGAATCTCCGATTCACACCACCCCGTGATGTTTTTTTCACTCCTAGTATTCAATGTTATGTTAGACACCCATACAATGCGCATCACCCCGAGATGTTTTTCAGAAACCTATCATACATTGCCACTGCATGTTTCCTGACCTCCCCATGCAGACCACCCCGTGGTGCTTTTCTCCATCCTACATTGCGACTCACTGCCTATCATAATTCAGACCCTATGATTCACACCACCCCGTGTTTTTCTCACTCCTACTAGTGAATGTAATGTTACACATCCATGCAATGCACACCATCCCGCGATGTTTTTCAGAAACCTATCCTACATTGCCACTGCATGTTTCCTGACCTCCCTATGCTGACCACCCCCTGGTGCTTTTCTCCATCCTACATTGCCACTCACCGCTATCCTTATTCAGACCCTCTGATTCACACCACCCCATGATGTTTTTCTCTCTCCTACTACTGAATGTAATGTTACACACCCATACAATGCGCAACACCCCGCCATGGTTTTTCAGAATCCATTCCTACATTGCCACTGCATGTTTCCAGACCTCGCCATGCTGACCACCCCTTGGTATTTATCTCCATCCTACATTGCTACTCACTGCCTATCCTAACTTAGATCCTATGATTCACACCACCCAGTGATGTTTTTCTCACTCCTACTAGTGAATGTAATGTTAGACACCCATACAATGCGCACCACACAGCGATGATTTTCAAAACCTATTCTACCTTGCCACTGCATGTTTCCTGACCTCCCAATACTGACCACGCCGTGGTGCTTTTCTCCATCCTACATTGCCACTCACTGCCTATCCTAATTCAGACCCTCCGATTCACACCACCCCGTGATGTTTTTCTCACTCCTACTAGTGAATGTAATGTTACACACCCATACAATGCGCAACACCCCGCTATGTTTTTCAGAAACCTATCCTACATTGCAACTTCATGTTTCCTGAGCTCCCCATGCTGACCGCCCCGTGGCGCTTTTCTCCATCCGACATTGCAACTCACTGCCTATCCTAATTCAAACACTCCGATTCACACCACCCCGTGATGTTTTTCTCACTCCTACTAGTGAATGTAATGTTACACACCCATACAATGCACACCACCCAGCGATGTTTTTCTGAAAGCTATCCTACCTTGAAACTACATGTTTCCTGAGCTCCCCATGCTGACCACCCCGTGGTGCTTTTATCCATCCTACATTGCCACTGACTTCCTATCCTTATTCACACTCTCCGATTCACACCACCCCGTGATGTTTTTCTCACTCCTACTAGTGAATGTAATGTTACACACCCATACAATGCGCAACACCCCGCTATGTTTTTCAGAAACCTATCCTACATTGCAACTGCATGTTTCCTGAGCTCCCCATGCTGACCGCCCCGTGGCGCTTTTCTCCATCCGACATTGCAACTCACTGCCTATCCTAATTCAAACACTCCGATTCACACCACCCCGTGTTTTTCTCACTCCTACTAGTGAATGTAATGTTACACAGCCATACAATGCACACCACCCAGCGATGTTTTTCTGAAAGCTATCCTACCTTGAAACTACATGTTTCCTGAGCTCCCCATGCTGACCACCCCGTGGTGCTTTTATCCATCCTACATTGCCACTCACTTCCTATCCTTATTCACACTCTCCGATTCACACCACCCCGTGATGTTTTTCTCACTCCTACTAGTGAATGTAATGTTCCACACCCATACAATGCGCACCACCCAGCGATGTTTTTCTGAAAGCTATCCTACCTTGAAACTACATGTTTCCTGAGCTCCCCATGCTCACCAACCCGTGGTGCTTTTATCCATCCTACATTGCCCCTCACTTCCTATCCTTATTCACACTCTCCGATTCACACCACCCCGTGATGTTTTTCTCCCTCCTATTAGTGAATGTAATGTTACACACCCATACAATGCACACCACCCGCGATTTTTTTCCGAAACCTCTCCTACATTGCCATGAATGTTTCCTGACCTCCCCATGCTGACCACCCCCTAGTGCTTTTCTCCATCCTAGATTGTCACTCACTGCCTATCCTAATTCACATCCTATGATTCACACCACCCCATGATGTTTTTCCCACTTCTATTAGTGAATGTAATGTTACACACCCATACAATGCGCACCACCCCGCTATGTTTTTCAGAAACCTATCCTACATTGCAACTTCATGTTTCCTGAGCTCCCCATGCTGACCGCCCCGTGGCGCTTTTCTCCATCCGACATTGCAACTCACTGCCTATCCTAATTCAAACACTCCGATTCACACCACCCCGTGATGTTTTTCTCACTCCTACTAGTGAATGTAATGTTACACACCCATACAATGCGCACCACCCAGCGATGTTTTTCAGAAAGCTATCCTACCTTGAAACTACATGTTTCCTGAGCTCCCCATGCTGACCACCCCGTGGTGCTTTTATCCATCCTACATTGCCCCTCACTTCCTATCCTTATTCACACTCTCCGATTCACACCACCCCGTGATGTTTTTCTCCCTCCTATTAGTGAATGTAATGTTACACACCCATACAATGCACACCACCCGCGATTTTTTTCCGAAACCTCTCCTACATTGCCATGAATGTTTCCTGACCTCCCCATGCTGACCACCCCCTAGTGCTTTTCTCCATCCTAGATTGTCACTCACTGCCTATCCTAATTCACATCCTATGATTCACACCACCCCATGATGTTTTTCCCACTTCTATTAGTGAATGTAATGTTACACACCCATACAATGCGCACCACCCCGCCATGTACTTCAGAAACCTATCCTAAATTGCCACTACATATTTCCTGACCACCCCATGCTGACCACCCCGTGGTGCTTTTCTCCAGCCTACATTGCCACTCACTTCCTAACCTTATTCAGACCCTCCGATTCACACCACCCCGTGATGTTTTCTCACTCCTACTAGTGAATGTAAAGTGACACACCCATACAATGCGCAACACCCGCTATGTTTTTAAGAAATCTATCCTACATTGCCACTGCATGTTTCCTGAACTCCCCATGGTGCCCACCCAGTGGTGCTCTTCTCCATCCTACATTGCCACTCACTGCCTATCCTAATTCAGACCCTCCGATTCAAACCAACCCGTGATGTTTTTCTCACACCTACTAGTGAATGTAATGTTACACACCCATACAATGCGCAAGACCCCACGATGTTTTTCAGAAACCCATCCTACATTGCCACTGCATGTTTCCTGACCTCTCCATGCTGACCACCCCTGGGGCTTTTCTCCATCCTAAATTGCCACTCACTGCCTATCCTTATTCACACCCTCCGATTCACACCACCCCGTGATGTTTTTCTCACACCTACTAGTGAATGTAATGTTACACACCAATACAATGCGCAAGACCCCACGATGATTTTCAGAAACCTATCCTACATTGCCACTGCATGTTTCATGACCTCCCCATGCTGACCACACCGTGGTGCTTTTCTCCATCCTACATTGCCACTCACTGACTAACCTAATTCATATCCTATGATACAGACCACCCTGTGATGTTTTTCTCACTCCTACTAGTGAATATAATGTTACAAACCCATACAATGCGCACCTCCCCGCGATGTTTTTCAGATACCTATCGTACATTGCCACTGCATGTTTCCTGTTCTCCCCTCGCTGACCATCCCGTGGTGCTTTTCTCCATCCTACATTGCCACTCACTGCCTATCCAAATTCAGACCGTCCGAATCACACCACCCCGTGATGTTTTTCTCACTCCTACTAGTGAATGTAATGTTACACACCCATACAATGAGCACGACCCCGCGATGTTTTTCAGAAAGCTATCCTACATTGCCACTGCATGTTTCCTGACCTCCCCATGCTGACCACCCCATTGTGCTCTTCTCCTTCCTAAATTGCCACTCACTGCTTATCAAATTCAGACCCTCTGATTCACACCACCCCGTGATGTTTTTCTCACTCCTACTAGTGAATGTAATGTTACACAACCATACAATGCGCACCACACCTCAATGTTTTTCAGAAACCTATCCTGCATTGCCACTGAATATTTCCTGACCTCCTGATTCTGACCACCACGTGGTGCTCTTCTCCATCCTACATTGCCACTCACTGCCTATCCTTAATCAGACACTCCAATTCCCACATACTGTGATATTTTTCTCACTCCTACTAGTGAATGTAATGTTACAAACCCATACAATGAGCACCACCCAGCAATGTTTTTTAGAAACATACGCTACATTCCACCTGCATTTTTCCTGACCTCCCCATGCTGATCACCCAGTGGTACTTTTCCCCATCCTACATTGCAACTCACTGCCTATTCTAATTCAGACTCTCCGATTCACACCACCCCGTGATGTTTTTTTCACTCCTAGTAGTCAATGTTATGTTACACACCCATACAATGCGCACCACCCCGAGATGTTTTTCAGAAACCTATCGTACATTGCCACTGCATGTTTCCTGACCTCCCCATGCAGACCACCCCGTGGTGCTTTTCTCCATCCTACATTGCGACTCACTGCCTATCATAATTCAGACCCTATGATTCACACCACCCCGTGTTTTTCTCACTCCTACTAGTGAATGTAATGTTACACATCCATGCAATGCACACCATCCCGCGATGTTTTTCAGAAACCTATCCAACATTGCCACTGCATGTTTCCTGACCTCCCTATGCTGACCACCCCCTGGTGCTTTTCTCCATCCTACATTGCCACTCACCGCTATCCTTATTCAGAACCTCTGATTCACACCACCCCATGATGTTTTTCTCTCTCCTATACTGAATGTAATGTTACACACCCATACAATGCGCAACACCCCGCCGTGGTTTTTCAGAAACCATTCCTACATTGCCACTGCATGTTTCCAGACCTCCCCATGCTGACCACCCCTTGGTATTTATCTCCATCCTACATTGCTACTCACTGCCTATCCTAATTCAGATCCTATGATTCACACCACCCAGTGATGTTTTTCTCACTCCTACTAGTGAATGTAATGTTAGACACCCATACAATGCGCACCACCCAGCGATGATTTTCAAAACCTATTCTACCTTGCCACTGCATGTTTCCTGACCTCCCAATACTGACCACGCCGTGGTGCTTTACTCCATCCTACATTGCCACTCACTGCCTATCCTAATTCAGACCCTCCGATTCACACCACCCCGTGATGTTTTTCTCACTCCTACTAGTGAATGTAATGTTACACACCCATACAATGCACACCACCCAGCGATGTTTTTCTGAAAGCTATCCTACCTTGAAACTACATGTTTCCTGAGCTCCCCATGCTGACCAACCCGTGGTGCTTTCATCCATCCTACATTGCCCCTCACTTCCTATCCTTATTCACACTCTCCGATTCACACCACCCCGTGATGTTTTTCTCCCTCCTATTAGTGAATGTAATGTTACACACCCATACAATGCACATCACCCGCGATTTTTTTGCCAAACCTCTCCTACATTGCCATGAATGTTTCCTGACCTCCCCATGCTGACCAACCCCTAGTGCTTTTCTCCATTCTAGATTGTCACTCACTGCCTATCCTAATTCACATCCTATGATTCACACCACCCCATGATGTTTTTCCCACTCCTATTAGTGAATGTAATGTTACACACCAATACAATGCGCACCACCCCGCCATGTACTTCAGAAACCTATCCTAAATTGCCACTACATATTTCCTGACCACCCCATGCTGACCACCCCGTGGTGCTTTTCTCCAGCCTACATTGCCACTCACTTCCTAACCTTATTCAGACCCTCCGATTCACACCACCCCGTGATGTTTTCTCACTCCTACTAGTGAATGTAAAGTGACACACCCATACAATGCGCACCACCCGCTATGTTTTTAAGAAATCTATCCTACATTGCCACTGCATGTTTCCTGAACTCCCCATGGTGCCCACCCAGTGGTGCTCTTCTCCATCCTACATTGCCACTCACTGCCTATCCTAATGCAGACCCTCCGATTCAAACCAACCCGTGATGTTTTTCTCACACCTACTAGTGAATGTAATGTTACACACCCATACAATGCGCAAGACCCCACGATGTTTTTCAGAAACCTATCCTACATTGCCACTGCATGTTTCCTGACCTCTCCATGCTGACCACCCCTAGGGCTTTTCTCCATCCTAAATTGCCACTCACTGCCTATCCTTATTCACACCCTCCGATTCACACCACCCCGTGATGTTTTTCTCACACCTACTAGTGAATGTAATGTTACACACCAATACAATGAGCAAGACCCCACGATGATTTTCAGAAACCTATCCTACATTGCCACTGCATGTTTCATGACCTCCCCATGCTGACCAACCCGTGGTGCTTTTCTCCATCCTACATTGCCACTCACTGACTATCCTAATTCATATCCTATGATACAGACCACCCTGTGATGTTTTTCTCACTCCTACTAGTGAATGTAATGTTACAAACCCATACAATGCGCACCTCCCCGCGATGTTTTTCAGATACCTATCGTACATTGCCACTGCATGTTTCCTGTTCTCCCCTTGCTGACCATCCCGTGGTGCTTTTCTCCATCCTACATTGCCACTCACTGCCTATCCAAATTCAAACCGTCCGAATCACACCACCCCGTGATGTTTTTCTCACTCCTACTAGTGAATGTAATGTTACACACCCATACAATGAGCACGACCCCGCGATGTTTTTCAGAAACCTATCCTACATTGCCACTGCATGTTTCCTGACCTCCCCATGCAGACCACCCCATTGTGCTCTTCTCCTTCCTAAATTGCCACTCACTGCTTATCAAATTCAGACCCTCCGATTCACACCACCCCGTGATGTTTTTCTCACTCCTACTAGTGAATGTAATGTTACACAACCATACAATGCGCACCACACCTCAATGTTTTTCAGAAACCTATTCTGCATTGCCACTGAATATTTCCTGACTTCCTGATTCTGACCACCACGTGGTGCTCTTCTCCATCCTACATTGCCACTCACTGCCTATCCTTAATCAGACACTCCAATTCCCACATACTGTGATATTTTTCTCACTCCTACTAGTGAATGTAATGTTACAAACCCATACAATGAGCACCACCCAGCGATGTTTTTCAGAAACATACGCTACATTCCACCTGCATTTTTCCTGACCTCCCCATGCTGATCACCCAGTGGTACTTTTCCCTATCCTACATTGCAACTCACTGCCTATTCTAATTCAGACTCTCCGATTCACACCACCCCGTGATGTTTTTTTCACTCCTAGTAGTCAATGTTATGTTACACACCCATACAATGCGCACCACCCCGAGATGTTTTTCAGAAACCTATCGTACATTGCCACTGCATGTTTCCTGACCTCCCCATGCAGACCACCCCGTGGTGCTTTTCTCCATCCTACATTGCGACTCACTGCCTATCATAATTCAGACCCTATGATTCACACCACCCCGTGTTTTTCTCACTCCTACTAGTGAATGTAATGTTACACATCCATGCAATGCACACCATCCCGCGATGTTTTTCAGAAACCTATCCTACATTGCCACTGCATGTTTCCTGACCTCCCTATGCTGACCACCCCCTGGTGCTTTTCTCCATCCTACATTGCCACTAACCGCTATCCTTATTCAGACCCTCTGATTCACACCACCCCATGATGTTTTTCTCTCTCCTACTACTGAATGTAATGTTACACACCCATACAATGCGCAACACCCCGCCATGGTTTTTCAGAAACCATTCCTACATTGCCACTGCATGTTTCCAGACATCCCCATCCTGACCACCCCTTGGTATTTATCTCCATCCTACATTGCTACTCACTGCCTATCCTAATTCAGATCCTATGATTCACACCACCCAGTGATGTTTTTTTCACTCCTACTAGTGAATGTAATGTTAGACACCCATACAATGCGCACCACCCAGCGATGATTTTCAAAACCTAGTCTACCTTGCCACTGCATGTTTCCTGACCTCCCAATACTGACCACGCCGTGGTGCTTTTCTCCATCCTACATTGCCACTCACTGCCTATCCTAATTCAGACCCTCCGATTCACACCACCCCGTGATGTTTTTCTCACTCCTACTAGTGAATGTAATGTTACACACCCATACAATGCGCAACACCCCGCTATGTTTTTCAGAAACCTATCCTACATTGCAACTTCATGTTTCCTGAGCTCCCCATGCTGACCGCCCCGTGGCGCTTTTCTCCATCCGACATTGCCACTCACTGCCTATCCTAATTCAGACCCTCCGATTCACACCACCCCGTGATGTTTTTCTCACTCCTACTAGTGAATGTAATGTTACACACCCATACAATGCGCACCACCCAGCGATGTTTTTCAGAAAGCTATCCTACCTTGAAATTACATGTTTCCTGAGCTCCCCATGCTGACCACCCCGTGGTGCTTTTATCCATCCTACATTGCCCCTCACTTCCTATCCTTATTCACACTCTCCGATTCACACCACCCCGTGATGTTTTTCTCCCTCCCATTAGTGAATGTAATGTTACACACCCATACAATGCACAACACCCGCGATTTTTTTCCCAAACCTCTCCTACATTGCCATGAATGTTTCCTGACCTCCCCATGCTGACCACCCCCTAGTGCTTTTCTCCATCCTAGATTGTCACTCACTGCCTATCCTAATTCACATCCTATGATTCACACCACCCCATGATGTTTTTCCCACTCCTATTAGTGAATGTAATGTTACACACCCATACAATGCGCACCACCCCGCCATGTACTTCAGAAACCTATCCTAAATTGCCACTACATATTTCCTGACCACCCCATGCTGACCACCCCGTGGTGCTTTTCTCCAGCCTACATTGCCACTCACTTCCTAACCTTATTCAGACCCTCCGATTCACACCACCCCGTGATGTTTTCTCACTCCTACTAGTGAATGTAAAGTGACACACCCATACAATGCGCACCACCCGCTATGTTTTTAAGAAATCTATCCTACATTGCCACTGCATGTTTCCTGAACTCCCCATGGTGCCCACCCAGTGGTGCTCTTCTCCATCCTACATTGCCACTCACTGCCTATCCTAATTCAGACCCTCCGATTCAAACCAACCCGTGATGTTTTTCTCACACCTACTAGTGAATGTAATGTTACACACCCATACAATGCGCAAGACCCCACGATGTTTTTCAGAAACCCATCCTACATTGCCACTGCATGTTTCCTGACCTCTCCATGCTGACCACCCCTGGGGCTTTTCTCCATCCTAAATTGCCCCTCACTGCCTATCCTTATTCACACCCTCCAATTCACACCACCCCGTGATGTTTTTCTCACACCTACTAGTGAATGTAATGTTACACACCAATACAATGCGCAAGACCCCACGATGATTTTCAGAAACCTATCCTACATTGCCACTGCATGTTTCATGACCTCCCCATGCTGACCACCCCGTGGTGCTTTTCTCCATCCTACATTGCCACTCACTGACTATCCTAATTCATATCCTATGATACAGACCACCCTGTGATGTTTTTCTCACTCCTACTAGTGAATATAATGTTACAAACCCATACAATGCGCACCTCCCCGCGATGTTTTTCAGATACCTATCGTACATTGCCACTGCATGTTTCCTGTTCTCCCCTCGCTGACCATCCCGTGGTGCTTTTCTCCATCCTACATTGCCACTCACTGCCTATCCAAATTCAGACCGTCCGAATCACACCACCCCGTGATGTTTTTCTCACTCCTACTAGTGAATGTAATGTTACACACCCATACAATGAGCACGACCCCGCGATGTTTTTCAGAAAGCTATCCTACATTGCCACTTTATGTTTCCTGACCTCCCCATGCTGACCACCCCATTGTGCTCTTCTCCTTCCTAAATTGCCACTCACTGCTTATCAAATTCAGACCCTCTGATTCACACCACCCCGTGATGTTTTTCTCACTCCTACTAGTGAATGTAATGTTACACAACCATACAATGCGCACCACACCTCAATGTTTTTCAGAAACCTATCCTGCATTGCCACTGAATATTTTCTGACCTCCTGATTCTGACCACCACGTGGTGCTCTTCTCCATCCTACATTGCCACTCACTGCCTATCCTTAATCAGACACTCCAATTCCCACATACTGTGATATTTTTCTCACTCCTACTAGTGAATGTAATGTTACAAACCCATACAATGAGCACCACCCAGCAATGTTTTTTAGAAACATACGCTACATTCCACCTGCATTTTTCCTGACCTCCCCATGCTGATCACCCAGTGGTACTTTTCCCCATCCTACATTGCAACTCACTGCCTATTCTAATTCAGACTCTCCGATTCACACCACCCCGTGATGTTTTTTTCACTCCTAGTAGTCAATGTTATGTTACACACCCATACAATGCGCACCACCCCGAGATGATTTTCAGAAACCTATCGTACATTGCCACTGCATGTTTCCTGACCTCCCCATGCAGACCACCCCGTGGTGCTTTTCTCCATCCTACATTGCGACTCACTGCCTATCATAATTCAGACCCTATGATTCACACCACCCCGTGTTTTTCTCACTCCTACTAGTGAATGTAATGTTACACATCCATGCAATGCACACCATCCCGCGATGTTTTTCAGAAACCTATCCAACATTGCCACTGCATGTTTCCTGACCTCCCTATGCTGACCACCCCCTGGTGCTTTTCTCCATCCTACATTGCCACTCACCGCTATCCTTATTCAGAACCTCTGATTCACACCACCCCATGATGTTTTTCTCTCTCCTACTACTGAATGTAATGTTACACACCCATACAATGCGCAACACCCCGCCGTGGTTTTTCAGAAACCATTCCTACATTGCCACTGCATGTTTCCAGACCTCCCCATGCTGACCACCCCTTGGTATTTATCTCCAACCTACATTGCTACTCACTGCCTATCCTAATTCAGATCCTATGATTCACACCACCCAGTGATGTTTTTCTCACTCCTACTAGTGAATGTAATGTTAGACACCCATACAATGCGCACCACCCAGCGATGATTTTCAAAACCTATTCTACCTTGCCACTGCATGTTTCCTGACCTCCCAATACTGACCACGCCGTGGTGCTTTACTCCATCCTACATTGCCACTCACTGCCTATCCTAATTCAGACCCTCCGATTCACACCACCCCGTGATGTTTTTCTCACTCCTACTAGTGAATGTAATGTTACACACCCATACAATGCACACCACCCAGCGATGTTTTTCTGAAAGCTATCCTACCTTGAAACTACATGTTTCCTGAGCTCCCCATGCTGACCACCCCGTGGTGCTTTTGTCCATCCTACATTGCCACTCACTTCCTATCCTTATTCACACTCTCCGATTCACACCACCCCGTGATGTTTTTCTCACTCCTACTAGTGAATGTAATGTTACACACCCATACAATGCGCACCACCCAGCGATGTTTTTCAGAAAGCTATCCTACCTTGAAACTACATGTTTCCTGAGCTCCCCATGCTGACCAACCCGTGGTGCTTTTATCCATCCTACATTGCCCCTCACTTCCTATCCTTATTCACACTCTCCGATTCACACCACCCCGTGATGTTTTTCTCCCTCCTATTAGTGAATGTAATGTTACACACCCATACAATGCACATCACCCGCGATTTTTTTGCCAAACCTCTCCTACATTGCCATGAATGTTTCCTGACCTCCCCATGCTGACCAACCCCTAGTGCTTTTCTCCATTCTAGATTGTCACTCACTGCCTATCCTAATTCACATCCTATGATTCACACCACCCCATGATGTTTTTCCCACTCCTATTAGTGAATGTAATGTTACACACCCATACAATGCGCACCACCCCGCCATGTACTTCAGAAACCTATCCTAAATTGCCACTACATATTTCCTGACCACCCCATGCTGACCACCCCGTGGTGCTTTTCTCCAGCCTACATTGCCACTCACTTCCTAACCTTATTCAGACCCTCCGATTCACACCACCCCGTGATGTTTTCTCACTCCTACTAGTGAATGTAAAGTGACACACCCATACAATGCGCACCACCCGCTATGTTTTTAAGAAATCTATCCTACATTGCCACTGCATGTTTCCTGAACTCCCCATGGTGCCCACTCAGTGGTGCTCTTCTCCATCCTACATTGCCACTCACTGCCTAACCTAATTCAGACCCTCCGATTCAAACCAACCCGTGATGTTTTTCTCACACCTACTAGTGAATGTAATGTTACACACCCATACAATGCGCAAGACCCCACGATGTTTTTCAGAAACCTATCCTACATTGCCACTGCATGTTTCCTGACCTCTCCATGCTGACCACCCCTTGGGCTTTTCTCCATCCTAAATTGCCACTCACTGCCTATCCTTATTCACACCCTCCGATTCACACCACCCCGTGATGTTTTTCTCACACCTACTAGTGAATGTAATGTTACACACCAATACAATGAGCAAGACCCCACGATGATTTTCAGAAACCTATCCTACATTGCCACTGCATGTTTCATGACCTCCCCATGCTGACCACCCCGTGGTGCTTTTCTCCATCCTACATTGCCACTCACTGACTATCCTAATTCATATCCTATGATACAGACCACCCTGTGATGTTTTTCTCACTCCTACTAGTGAATGTAATGTTACAAACCCATACAATGCGCACCTCCCCGCGATGTTTTTCAGATACCTATCGTACATTGCCACTGCATGTTTCCTGTTCTCCCCTTGCTGACCATCCCGTGGTGCTTTTCTCCATCCTACATTGCCACTCACTGCCTATCCAAATTCAGACCGTCCGAATCACACCACCCCGTGATGTTTTTCTCACTCCTACTAGTGAATGTAATGTTACACACCCATACAATGAGCACGACCCCGCGATGTTTTTCAGAAACCTATCCTACATTGCCACTGCATGTTTCCTGACCTCCCCATGCAGACCACCCCATTGTGCTCTTCTCCTTCCTAAATTGCCACTCACTGCTTATCAAATTCAGACCCTCCGATTCACACCACCCCGTGATGTTTTTCTCACTCCTACTAGTGAATGTAATGTTACACAACCATACAATGCGCACCACACCTCAATGTTTTTCAGAAACCTATTCTGCATTGCCACTGAATATTTCCTGACTTCCTGATTCTGACCACCACGTGGTGCTCTTCTCCATCCTACATTGCCACTCACTGCCTATCCTTAATCAGACACTCCAATTCCCACATACTGTGATATTTTTCTCACTCCTACTAGTGAATGTAATGTTACAAACCCATACAATGAGCACCACCCAGCGATGTTTTTCAGAAACATACGCTACATTCCACCTGCATTTTTCCTGACCTCCCCATGCTGATCACCCAGTGGTACTTTTCCCCATCCTACATTGCAACTCACTGCCTATTCTAATTCAGACTCTCCGATTCACACCACCCCGTGATGTTTTTTTCACTCCTAGTAGTCAATGTTATGTTACACACCCATACAATGCGCACCACCCCGAGATGTTTTTCAGAAACCTATCGTACATTGCCACTGCATGTTTCCTGACCTCCCCATGCAGACCACCCCGTGGTGCTTTTCTCCATCCTACATTGCGACTCACTGCCTATCATAATTCAGACCCTATGATTCACACTACCCCGTGTTTTTCTCACTCCTACTAGTGAATGTAATGTTACACATCCATGCAATGCACACCATCCCGCGATGTTTTTCAGAAACCTATCCTACATTGCCACTGCATGTTTCCTGACCTCCCTATGCTGACCACCCCCTGGTGCTTTTCTCCATCCTACATTGCCACTAACCGCTATCCTTATTCAGACCCTCTGATTCACACCACCCCATGATGTTTTTCTCTCTCCTACTACTGAATGTAATGTTACACACCCATACAATGCGCAACACCCCGCTATGGTTTTTCAGAAACCATTCCTACATTGCCACTGCATGTTTCCAGACATCCCCATGCTGACCACCCCTTGGTATTTATCTCCATCCTACATTGCTACTCACTGCCTATCCTAATGCAGATACTATGATTCACACCACCCAGTGATGTTTTTCTCACTCCTACTAGTGAATGTAATGTTAGACACCCATACAATGCGCACCACCCAGCGATGATTTTCAAAACCTATTCTACCTTGCCACTGCATGTTTCCTGACCTCCCAATACTGACCACGCCGTGGTGCTTTTCTCCATCCTACATTGCCACTCACTGCCTATCCTAATTCAGACCCTCCGATTCACACCACCCCGTGATGTTTTTCTCACTCCTTCTAGTGAATGTAATGTTACACACCCATACAATGCGCAACACCCCGCTATGTTTTTCAGAAACCTATCCTACATTGCAACTTCATGTTTCCTGAGCTCCCCATGCTGACCGCCCCGTGGCGCTTTTCTCCATCCGACATTGCAACTCACTGCCTATCCTAATTCAAACACTCCGATTCACACCACCCCGTGTTTTTCTCACTCCTACTAGTGAATGTAATGTTACACACCCATACAATGCACACCACCCAGCGATGTTTTTCTGAAAGCTATCCTACCTTGAAACTACATGTTTCCTGAGCTCCCCATGCTGACCACCCCGTGGTGCTTTTATCCATCCTACATTGCCACTCACTTCCTATCCTTATTCACACTCTCCGATTCACACCACCCCGTGATGTTTTTCTCACTCCTACTAGTGAATGTAATGTTACACACCCATACAATGCGCACCACCCAGCGATGTTTTTCAGAAAGCTATCCTACCTTGAAACTACATGTTTCCTGAGCTCCCCATGCTGACCAACCCGTGGTGCTTTTATCCATCCTACATTGCCCCTCACTTCCTATCCTTATTCACACTCTCCGATTCACACCACCCCGTGATGTTTTTCTCCCTCCTATTAGTGAATGTAATGTTACACACCCATACAATGCACACCACCCGCGATTTTTTTCCGAAACCTCTCCTACATTGCCATGAATGTTTCCTGACCTCCCCATGCTGACCACCCCCTAGTGCTTTTCTCCATCCTAGATTGTCACTCACTGCCTATCCTAATTCACATCCTATGATTCACACCACCCCATGATGTTTTTCCCACTCCTATTAGTGAATGTAATGTTACACACCCATACAATGCGCACCACCCCGCCATGTACTTCAGAAACCTATCCTAAATTGCCACTACATATTTCCTGACCACCCCATGCTGACCACCCCGTGGTGCTTTTCTCCAGCCTACATTGCCACTCACTTCCTAACCTTATTCAGACCCTCCGATTCACACCACCCCGTGATGTTTTCTCACTCCTACTAGTGAATGTAAAGTGACACACCCATACAATGCGCACCACCCGCTATGTTTTTAAGAAATCTATCCTACATTGCCACTGCATGTTTCCTGAACTCCCCATGGTGCCCACCCAGTGGTGCTCTTCTCCATCCTACATTGCCACTCACTGCCTATCCTAATTCAGACCCTCCGATTCAAACCAACCCGTGATGTTTTTCTCACACCTACTAGTGAATGTAATGTTACACACCCATACAATGCGCAAGACCCCACGATGTTTTTCAGAAACCTATCCTACATTGCCACTGCATGTTTCCTGACCTCTCCATGCTGACCGCCCCTGGGGCTTTTCTCCATCCTAAATTGCCCCTCACTGCCTATCCTTATTCACACCCTCCGATTCACACCACCCCGTGATGTTTTTCTCACACCTACTAGTGAATGTAATGTTACACACCAATACAATGCGCAAGACCCCACGATGATTTTCAGAAACCTATCCTACATTGCCACTGCATGTTTCATGACCTCCCCATGCTGACCACCCCGTGGTGCTTTTCTCCATCCTACATTGCCACTCACTGACTATCCTAATTCATATCCTATGATACAGACCACCCTGTGATGTTTTTCTCACTCCTACTAGTGAATATAATGTTACAAACCCATACAATGCGCACCTCCCCGCGATGTTTTTCAGATACCTATCGTACATTGCCACTGCATGTTTCCTGTTCTCCCCTCGCTGACCATCCCGTGGTGCTTTTCTCCATCCTACATTGCCACTCACTGCCTATCCAAATTCAGACCGTCCGAATCACACCACCCCGTGATGTTTTTCTCACTCCTACTAGTGAATGTAATGTTACACACCCATACAATGAGCACGACCCCGCGATGTTTTTCAGAAAGCTATCCTACATTGCCACTGCATGTTTCCTGACCTCCCCATGCTGACCACCCCATTGTGCTCTTCTCCTTCCTAAATTGCCACTCACTGCTTACCAAATTCAGACCCTCTGATTCACACCAACCCGTGATGTTTTTCTCACTCCTACTAGTGAATGTAATGTTATACAACCATACAATGCGCACCACACCTCAATGTTTTTCAGAAACCTATCCTGCATTGCCACTGAATATTTCCTGACCTCCTGATTCTGACCACCACGTGGTGCTCTTCTCCATCCTACATTGCCACTCACTGCCTATCCTTAATCAGACACTCCAATTCCCACATACTGTGATATTTTTCTCACTCCTACTAGTGAATGTAATGTTACAAACCCATACAATGAGCACCACCCAGCAATGTTTTTTAGAAACATACGCTACATTCCACCTGCATTTTTCCTGACTTCCCCATGCTGATCACCCAGTGGTACTTTTCCCCATCCTACATTGCAACTCACTGCCTATTCTAATTCAGACTCTCCGATTCACACCACCCCGTGATGTTTTTTTCACTCCTAGTAGTCAATGTTATGTTACACACCCATACAATGCGCACCACCCCGAGATGTTTTTCAGAAACCTATCGTACATTGCCACTGCATGTTTCCTGACCTCCCCATGCAGACCACCCCGTGGTGCTTTTCTCCATCCTACATTGCGACTCACTGCCTATCATAATTCAGACCCTATGATTCACACCACCCCGTGTTTTTCTCACTCCTACTAGTGAATGTAATGTTACACATCCATGCAATGCACACCATCCCGCGATGTTTTTCAGAAACCTATCCAACATTGCCACTGCATGTTTCCTGACCTCCCTATGCTGACCACCCCCTGGTGCTTTTCTCCATCCCACATTGCCACTCACCGCTATCCTTATTCAGACCCTCTGATTCACACCACCCCATGATGGTTTTCTCTCTCCTACTACTGAATGTAATGTTACACACCCATACAATGCGCAACACCCCGCCATGGTTTTTCAGAAACCATTCCTACATTACACCTGCATGTTTCCAGACCTCCCCATGCTGACCACCCCTTGGTATTTATCTCCATCCTACATTGCTACTCACTGCCTATCCTAATTCAGATCCTATGATTCACACCACCCAGTGATGTTTTTCTCACTCCTACTAGTGAATGTAATGTTAGACACCCATACAATGCGCACCACCCAGCGATGATTTTCAAAACCTATTCTACCTTGCCACTGCATGTTTCCTGACCTCCCAATACTGACCACGCCGTGGTGCTTTACTCCATCCTACATTGCCACTCACTGCCTATCCTAATTCAGACCCTCCGATTCACACCACCCCGTGATGTTTTTCTCACTCCTACTAGTGAATGTAATGTTACACACCCATACAATGCACACCACCCAGCGATGTTTTTCAGAAAGCTATCCTACCTTGAAACTACATGTTTCCTGAGCTCCCCATGCTGACCACCCCGTGGTGCTTTTGTCCATCCTACATTGCCACTCACTTCCTATCATTATTCACACTCTCCGATTCACACCACCCCGTGATGTTTTTCTCACTCCTACTAGTGAATGTAATGTTACACACCCATACAATGTGCACCACCCAGCGATGTTTTTCAGAAAGCTATCCTACCTTGAAACTACATGTTTCCTGAGCTCCCCATGCTGACCAACCCGTGGTGCTTTTATCCATCCTACATTGCCCCTCACTTCCTATCCTTATTCACACTCTCCGATTCACACCACCCCGTGATGTTTTTCTCCCTCCTATTAGTGAATGTAATGTTACACACCCATACAATGCACAACACCCGCGATTTTTTTCCCAAACCTCTCCTACATTGCCATGAATGTTTCCTGACCTCCCCATGCTGACCACCCCCTAGTGCTTTTCTCCATCCTAGATTGTCACTCACTGCCTATCCTAATTCACATCCTATGATTCACACCACCCCATGATGTTTTTCCCACTCCTATTAGTGAATGTAATGTTACACACCCATACAATGCGCACCACCCCGCCATGTACTTCAGAAACCTATCCTAAATTGCCACTACATATTTCCTGACCACCCCATGCTGACCACCCCGTGGTGCTTTTCTCCAGCCTACATTGCCACTCACTTCCTAACCTTATTCAGACCCTCCGATTCACACCACCCCGTGATGTTTTCTCACTCCTACTAGTGAATGTAAAGTGACACACCCATACAATGCGCACCACCCGCTATGTTTTTAAGAAATCTATCCTACATTGCCACTGCATGTTTCCTGAACTCCCCATGGTGCCCACCCAGTGGTGCTCTTCTCCATCCTACATTGCCACTCACTGCCTATCCTAATTCAGACCCTCCGATTCAAACCAACCCGTGATGTTTTTCTCACACCTACTAGTGAATGTAATGTTACACACCCATACAATGCGCAAGACCCCACGATGTTTTTCAGAAACCTATCCTACATTGCCACTGCATGTTTCCTGACCTCTCCATGCTGACCACCCCTGGGGCTTTTCTCCATCCTAAATTGCCCCTCACTGCCTATCCTTATTCTCACCCTCCGATTCACACCACCCCGTGATGTTTTTCTCACACCTACTAGTGAATGTAATGTTACACACCAATACAATGCGCAAGACCCCACGATGATTTTCAGAAACCTATCCTACATTGCCACTGCATGTTTCATGACCTCCCCATGCTGACCACCCCGTGGTGCTTTTCTCCATCCTACATTGCCACTCACTGACTATCCTAATTCATATCCTATGATACAGACCACCCTGTGATGTTTTTCTCACTCCTACTAGTGAATATAATGTTACAAACCCATACAATGCGCACCTCCCCGCGATGTTTTTCAGATACCTATCGTACATTGCCACTGCATGTTTCCTGTTCTCCCCTTGCTGACCATCCCGTGGTGCTTTTCTCCATCCTACATTGCCACTCACTGCCTATCCAAATTCAGACCGTCCGAATCACACCACCCCGTGATGTTTTTCTCACTCCTACTAGTGAATGTAATGTTACACACCCATACAATGAGCACGACCCCGCGATGTTTTTCAGAAAGCTATCCTACATTGCCACTGCATGTTTCCTGACCTCCCCATGCTGACCACCCCATTGTGCTCTTCTCCTTCCTAAATTGCCACTCACTGCTTATCAAATTCAGACCCTCCGATTCACACCACCCCGTGATGTTTTTCTCACTCCTACTAGTGAATGTAATGTTACACAACCATACAATGCGCACCACACCTCAATGTTTTTCAGAAACCTATCCTGCATTGCCACTGAATATTTCCTGACCTCCTGATTCTGACCACCACGCGGTGCTCTTCTCCATCCTACATTGCCACTCACTGCCTATCCTTAATCAGACACTCCAATTCCCACATACTGTGATATTTTTCTCACTCCTACTAGTGAATGTAATGTTACAAACCCATACAATGAGCACCACCCAGCAATGTTTTTTAGAAACATACGCTACATTCCACCTGCATTTTTCCTGACCTCCCCATGCTGATCACCCAGTGGTACTTTTCCCCATCCTACATTGCAACTCACTGCCTATTCTAATTCAGACTCTCCGATTCACACCACCCCGTGATGTTTTTTTCACTCCTAGTAGTCAATGTTATGTTACACACCCATACAATGCGCACCACCCCGAGATGTTTTTCAGAAACCTATCGTACATTGCCACTGCATGTTTCCTGACCTCCCCATGCAGACCACCCCGTGGTGCTTTTCTCCATCCTACATTGCGACTCACTGCCTATCATAATTCAGACCCTATGATTCACACCACCCCGTGTTTTTCTCACTCCTACTAGTGAATGTAATGTTACACATCCATGCAATGCACACCATCCCGCGATGTTTTTCAGAAACCTATCCAACATTGCCACTGCATGTTTCCTGACCTCCCTATGCTGACCACCCCCTGGTGCTTTTCTCCATCCCACATTGCCACTCACCGCTATCCTTATTCAGACCCTCTGATTCACACCACCCCATGATGTTTTTCTCTCTCCTACTACTGAATGTAATGTTACACACCCATACAATGCGCAACACCCCGCCATGGTTTTTCAGAAACCATTCCTACATTACACCTGCATGTTTCCAGACCTCCCCATGCTGACCACCCCTTGGTATTTATCTCCATCCTACATTGCTACTCACTGCCTATCCTAATTCAGATCCTATGATTCACACCACCCAGTGATGTTTTTCTCACTCCTACTAGTGAATGTAATGTTAGACACCCATACAATGCGCACCACCCAGCGATGATTTTCAAAACCTATTCTACCTTGCCACTGCATGTTTCCTGACCTCCCAATACTGACCACGCCGTGGTGCTTTACTCCATCCTACATTGCCACTCACTGCCTATCCTAATTCAGACCCTCCGATTCACACCACCCCGTGATGTTTTTCTCACTCCTACTAGTGAAGTAATGTTACACACCCATACAATGCACACCACCCAGCGATGATTTTCTGAAAGCTATCCTACCTTGAAACTACATGTTTCCTGAGCTCCCCATGCTGACCGCCCCGTGGCGCTTTTCTCCATCCGACATTACAACTCACTGCCTATCCTAATTCAAACACTCCGATTCACACCACCCCGTGATGTTTTTCTCACTCCTACTAGTGAATGTAATGTTACACACCCATACAATGCACACCACCCAGCGATGTTTTTCAGAAAGCTATCCTACCTTGAAACTACATATTTCCTGAGCTCCCCATGCTGACCACCCCGTGGTGCTTTTGTCCATCCTACATTGCCACTCACTTCCTATCCTTATTCACACTCTCCGATTCACACCACCCCGTGATGTTTTTCTCACTCCTACTAGTGAATGTAATGTTACACACCCATACAATGCGCACCACCCAGCGATGTTTTTCAGAAAGCTATCCTACCTTGAAACTACATGTTTCCTGAGCTCCCCATGCTGACCAACCCGTGGTGCTTTTATCCATCCTACATTGCCCCTCACTTCCTATCCTTATTCATACTCTCCGATTCACACCACCCCGTGATGTTTTTCTCCCTCCTATTAGTGAATGTAATGTTACACACCCATACAATGCACATCACCCGCGATTTTTTTCCCAAACCTCTCCTACATTGCCATGAATGTTTCCTGACCTCCCCATGCTGACCACCCCCTAGTGCTTTTCTCCATCCTAGATTGTCACTCACTGCCTATCCTAATTCACATCCTATGATTCACACCACCCCATGATGTTTTTCCCACTCCTATTAGTGAATGTAATGTTACACACCCATACAATGCGCACCACCCCGCCATGTACTTCAGAAACCTATCCTAAATTGCCACTACATATTTCCTGACCACCCCCTGCTGACCACCCCGTGGTGCTTTTCTCCAACCTACATTGCCACTCACTTCCTAACCTTATTCAGACCCTCCATTTCACACCACCCCGTGATGTTTTCTCACTCCTACTAGTGAATGTAAAGTGACACACCCATACAATGCGCACCACCCGCTATGTTTTTAAGAAATCTATCCTACATTGCCACTGCATGTTTCCTGAACTCCCCATGGTGCCCACCCAGTGGTGCTCTTCTCCATCCTACATTGCCACTCACTGCCTATCCTAATTCAGACCCTCCGATTCAAACCAACCCGTGATGTTTTTCTCACACCTACTAGTGAATGTAATGTTACACACCCATACAATGCGCAAGACCCCAAGATCTTTTTCAGAAACCTATCCTACATTGCCACTGCATGTTTCCTGACCTCTCCATGCTGACCACCCCTAGGGCTTTTCTCCATCCTAAATTGCCACTCACTGCCTATCCTAATTCAGACCCTCCGATTCACACCACCCCGTGATGTTTTTCTCACTCCTACTAGTGAATGTAATGTTACACACCCATACAATGCGCAACACCCCGCTATGTTTTTCAGAAACCTATCCTACATTGCAACTTCATGTTTCCTGAGCTCCCCATGCTGACCGCCCCGTGGCGCTTTTCTCCATCCAACATTGCAACTCACTGCCTATCCTAATTCAAACACTCCGATTCACACCACCCCGTGTTTTTCTCACTCCTACTAGTGAATGTAATGTTACACACCCATACAATGCACACCACCCAGCGATGTTTTTCTGAAAGCTATCCTACCTTGAAACTACATGTTTCCTGAGCTCCCCATGCTGACCACCCCGTGGTGCTTTTATCCATCCTACATTGCCACTCACTTCCTATCCTTATTCACACTCTCCGATTCACACCACCCCCTGATGTTTTTCTCACTCCTACTAGTGAATGTAATGTTCCACACCCATACAATGCGCACCACCCAGCGATGTTTTTCAGAAAGCTATCCTACCTTGAAAGTACATGTTTCCTGAGCTCCCCATGCTGACCAACCCGTGGTGCTTTTATCCATCCTACATTGCCCCTCACTTCCTATCCTTATTCACACTCTCCGATTCACACCACCCCGTGATGTTTTTCTCCCTCCTATTAGTGAATGTAATGTTACACACCCATACAATGCACACCACCCGCGATTTTTTTCCGAAACCTCTCCTACATTGCCATGAATGTTTCCTGACCTCCCCATGCTGACCACCCCCTAGTGCTTTTCTCCATCCTAGATTGTCACTCACTGCCTATCCTAATTCACATCCTATGATTCACACCACCGCATGATGTTTTTCCCACTCCTATTAGTGAATGTAATGTTACACACCCATACAATGCGCACCACCCCGCCATGTACTTCAGAAACCTATCCTAAATTGCCACTACATATTTCCTGACCACCCCATGCTGACCACCCCGTGGTGCTTTTCTCCAGCCTACATTGCCACTCACTTCCTAACCTTATTCAGACCCTCCGATTCACACCACCCCGTGATGTTTTCTCACTCCTACTAGTGAATGTAAAGTGACACACCCATACAATGCGCACCACCCGCTATGTTTTTAAGAAATCTATCCTACATTGCCACTGCATGTTTCCTGAACTCCCCATGGTGCCCACCCAGTGGTGCTCTTCTCCATCCTACATTGCCACTCACTGCCTATCCTAATTCAGACCCTCCGATTCAAACCAACCCGTGATGTTTTTCTCACACCTACTAGTGAATGTAATGTTACACACCCATACAATGCGCAAGACCCCACGATGTTTTTCAGAAACCTATCCTACATTGCCACTGCATGTTTCCTGACCTCTCCATGCTGACCACCCCTGGGGCTTTTCTCCATCCTAAATTGCCCCTCACTGCCTATCCTTATTCACACCCTCCGATTCACACCACCCCGTGATGTTTTTCTCACACCTACTAGTGAATGTAATGTTACACACCAATACAATGCGCAAGACCCCACGATGATTTTCAGAAACCTATCCTACATTCCCACTGCATGTTTCATGACCTCCCCATGCTGACCACCCCGTGGTGCTTTTCTCCATCCTACATTGCCACTCACTGACTATCCTAATTCATATCCTATGATACAGACCACCCTGTGATGTTTTTCTCACTCCTACTAGTGAATATAATGTTACAAACCCATACAATGCGCACCTCCCCGCGATGTTTTTCAGATACCTATCGTACATTGCCACTGCATGTTTCCTGTTCTCCCCTTGCTGACCATCCCGTGGTGCTTTTCTCCATCCTACATTGCCACTCACTGCCTATCCAAATTCAGAACGTCCGAATCACACCACCCCGTGATGTTTTTCTCACTCCTACTAGTGAATGTAATGTTACACACCCATACAATGAGCACGACCCCGCGATGTTTTTCAGAAAGCTATCCTACATTGCCACTGCATGTTTCCTGACCTCCCCATGCTGACCACCCCATTGTGCTCTTCTCCTTCCTAAATTGCCACTCACTGCTTATCAAATTCAGACCCTCCGATTCACACCACCCCGTGATGTTTTTCTCACTCCTACTAGTGAATGTAACGTTACACAACCATACAATGCGCACCACACCTCAATGTTTTTCAGAAACCTATCCTGCATTGCCACTGAATATTTCCTGACCTCCTGATTCTGACCACCACGTGGTGCTCTTCTCCATCCTACATTGCCACTCACTGCCTATCCTTAATCAGACACTCCAATTCCCACATACTGTGATATTTTTCTCACTCCTACTAGTGAATGTAATGTTACAAACCCATACAATGAGCACCACCCAGCGATGTTTTTCAGAAACATACGCTACATTCCACCTGCATTTTTCCTGACCTCCCACTGCTGATCACCCAGTGGTACTTTTCCCCATCCTACATTGCAACTCACTGCCTATTCTAATTCAGCCTCTCCGATTCACACCACCCCGTGATGTTTTTTTCACTCCTAGTAGTCAATGTTATGTTACACACCCATACCATGCGCACCACCCCGAGATGTTTTTCAGAAACCTATCGTACATTGCCACTGCATGTTTCCTGACCTCCCCATGCAGACCACCCCGTGGTGCTTTTCTCCATCCTACATTGCGACTCACTGCCTATCATAATTCAGACCCTATGATTCACACCACCCCGTGTTTTTCTAACTCCTACTAGTGAATGTAATGTTACACATCCATTCAATGCACACCATCCCGCGATGTTTTTCAGAAACCTATCCAACATTGCCACTGCATGTTTATTGACCTCCCTATGCTGACCACCCCCTGGTGCTTTTCTCCATCCCACATTGCCACTCACCGCTATCCTTATTCAGACCCTCTGATTCACACCACCCCATGATGTTTTTCTCTCTCCTACTACTGAATGTAATGTTACACACCCATACAATGCGCAACACCCCGCCATGGTTTTTCAGAAACCATTCCTACATTGCCACTGCATGTTTCCAGACCTCCCCATGCTGACCACCCCTTGGTATTTATCTCCATCCTACATTGCTACTCACTGCCTATCCTAATTCAGATCCTATGATTCACACCACCCAGTGATGTTTTTCTCACTCCTACTAGTGAATGTAATGTTAGACACCCATACAATGCGCACCACCCAGCGATGATTTTCAAAATCTATTCTACCTTGCCACTGCATGTTTCCTGACCTCCCAATACTGACCACGCCGTGGTGCTTTACTCCATCCTACATTGCCACTCACTGCCTATCCTAATTCAGACCCTCCGATTCACACCACCCCGTGATGTTTTTCTCACTCCTACTAGTGAATGTAATGTTACACACCCATACAATGCACACCACCCAGCGATGATTTTCTGAAAGCTATCCTACCTTGAAACTACATGTTTCCTGAGCTCCCCATGCTGACCGCCCCGTGGCGCTTTTCTCCATCCGACATTACAACTCACTGCCTATCCTAATTCAAACACTCCGATTCACACCACCCCGTGATGTTTTTCTCACTCCTACTAGTGAATGTAATGTTACACACCCATACAATGCACACCACCCAGCGATGTTTTTCTGAAAGCTATCTTACCTTGAAACTACATGTTTCCTGAGCTCCCCATGCTGACCACCCCGTGGTGCTTTTGTCCATCCTACATTGCCACTCACTTCCTATCCTTATTCACACTCTCCGATTCATACCACCCCGTGATGTTTTTCTCACTCCTACTAGTGAATGTAATGTTCCACACCCATACAATGCGCACCACCCAGCGATGTTTTTCAGAAAGCTATCCTACCTTGAAACTACATGTTTCCTGAGCTCCCCATGCTGACCAACCCGTGGTGCTTTTATCCATCCTACATTGCCCCTCACTTCCTATCCTTATTCACACTCTCCGCTTCACACCACCCCGTGATGTTTTTCTCCCTCCTATTAGTGAATGTAATGTTACACACCCATACAATGCACATCACCCGCGATTTTTTTCCCAAACCTCTCCTACATTGCCATGAATGTTTCCTGACCTCCCCATGCTGACCACCCCCTAGTGCTTTTCTCCATCCTAGATTGTCACTCACTGCCTATCCTAATTCACATCCTATGATTCACACCACCGCATGATGTTTTTCCCACTCCTATTAGTGAATGTAATGTTACACACCCATACAATGCGCACCACCCCGCCATGTACTTCAGAAACCTATCCTAAATTGCCACTACATATTTCCTGACCACCCCATGCTGACCACCCCGTGGTGCTTTTCTCCAGCCTACATTGCCACTCACTTCCTAACCTTATTCAGACCCTCCGATTCACACCACCCCGTGATGTTTTCTCACTCCTACTAGTGAATGTAAAGTGACACACCCATACAATGCGCACCACCCGCTATGTTTTTAAGAAATCTATCCTACATTGCCACTGCATGTTTCCTGAACTCCCCATGGTGCCCACCCAGTGGTGCTCTTCTCCATCCTACATTGCCACTCACTGCCTATCCTAATTCAGACCCTCCGATTCAAACCAACCCGTGATGTTTTTCTCACACCTACTAGTGAATGTAATGTTACACACCCATACAATGCGCAAGACCCCACGATGTTTTTCAGAAACCTATCCTACATTGCCACTGCATGTTTCCTGACCTCTCCATGCTGACCACCCCTGGGGCTTTTCTCCATCCTAAATTGCCCCTCACTGCCTATCCTTATTCACACCCTCCGATTCACACCACCCCGTGATGTTTTTCTCACACCTACTAGTGAATGTAATGTTACACACCAATACAATGCGCAAGACCCCACGATGATTTTCAGTAACCTATCCTACATTGCCACTGCATGTTTCATGACCTCCCCATGCTGACCACCCCGTGGTGCTTTTCTCCATCCTACATTGCCACTCACTGACTATCCTAATTCATATCCTATGATACAGACCACCCTGTGATGTTTTTCTCACTCCTACTAGTGAATATAATGTTACAAACCCATACAATGCGCACCTCCCCGCGATGTTTTTCAGATACCTATCGTACATTGCCACTGCATGTTTCCTGTTCTCCCCTTGCTGACCATCCCGTGGTGCTTTTCTCCATCCTACATTGCCACTCACTGCCTATCCAAATTCAGAACGTCCGAATCACACCACCCCGTGATGTTTTTCTCACTCCTACTAGTGAATGTAATGTTACACACCCATACAATGAGCACGACCCCGCGATGTTTTTCAGAAAGCTATCCTACATTGCCACTGCATGTTTCCTGACTTCCCCATGCTGACCACCCCATTGTGCTCTTCTCCTTCCTAAATTGCCACTCACTGCTTATCAAATTCAGACCCTCCGATTCACACCACCCCGTGATGTTTTTCTCACTCCTACTAGTGAATGTAATGTTACACAACCATACAATGCGCACCACACCTCAATGTTTTTCAGAAACCTATCCTGCATTGCCACTGAATATTTCCTGACCTCCTGATTGTGACCACCACGTGGTGCTCTTCTCAATCCTACATTGCCACTCACTGCCTATCCTTAATCAGACACTCCAATTCCCACATACTGTGATATTTTTCTCACTCCTACTAGTGAATGTAATGTTACAAACCCATACAATGAGCACCACCCAGCGATGTTTTTCAGAAACATACGCTACATTCCACCTGCATTTTTCCTGACCTCCCACTGCTGATCACCCAGTGGTACTTTTCCCCATCCTACATTGCAACTCACTGCCTATTCTAATTCAGACTCTCCGATTCACACCACCCCGTGATGTTTTTTTCACTCCTAGTAGTCAATGTTATGTTACACACCCATACAATGCGCACCACCCCGAGATGTTTTTCAGAAACCTATCGTACATTGCCACTGCATGTTTCCTGACTTCCCCATGCAGACCACCCCGTGGTGCTTTTCTCCATCCTACATTGCGACTCACTGCCTATCATAATTCAGACCCTATGATTCACACCACCCAGTGTTTTTCTCACTCCTACTAGTGAATGTAATGTTACACATCCATGCAATGCACACCATCCCGCGATGTTTTTCAGAAACCTATCCTACATTGCCACTGCATGTTTCCTGACCTCCCTATGCTGACCACCCCCTGGTGCTTTTCTCCATCCTACATTGCCACTCACCGCTATCCTTATTCAGACCCTCTGATTCACACCACCCCATGATGTTTTTCTCTCTCCTACTACTGAATGTAATGTTACACACCCATACAATGCGCAACACCCCGCCATGGTTTATCAGAAACCATTCCTACATTGCCACTGCATGTTTCCAGACCTCCCCATGCTGACCACCCCTTGGTATTTATCTCCATCCTACATTGCTACTCACTGCCTATCCTAATTCAGATCCTATGATTCACACCACCCAGTGATGTTTTTCTCACTCCTACTAGTGAATGTAATGTTAGACACCCATACAATGCGCACCACCCAGCGATGATTTTCAAAACCTAATCTACCTTGCCACTGCATGTTTCCTGACCTCCCAATACTGACCACGCCGTGGTGCTTTTCTCCATCCTACATTGCCACTCACTGCCTATACTAATTCAGACCCTCCGATTCACACCACCCCGTGATGTTTTTCTCACTCCTACTAGTGAATGTAATGTTACACACCCATACAATGCACACCACCCAGCGATGTTTTTCTGAAAGCTATCCTACCTTTGAAACTACATGATTCCTGAGCTCCCCATGCTGACCACCCCATGGTGCTTTTATCCAACCTACATTGCCACTCACTTCCTATCCTTATTCACACTCTCCGATTCACACCACCCCGTGATGTTTTTCTCACTCCTACTAGTGAATGTAATGTTACACACCCATACAATGCACACCACCCGCGATTTTTTTCTGAAACCTCTCCTACATTGCCATGAATGTTTCCTGACCTCCCCATGCTGACCACCCCCTAGTGCTTTTCTCCATCCTAGATTGTCACTCACTGCCTATCCTAATTCACATCCTATGATTCACACCACCCCATGATGTTTTTCCCACTCCTATTAGTGAATGTAATGTTACACACCCATACAATGCGCACCACCCCGCCATGTACTTCAGAAACCTATCCTAAATTGCCACTACATGTTTCCTGACCTCCCCATGCTGACCACCCCGTGGTGCTTTTCTCCAGCCTACATTGCCACTCACTTCCTAACCTTATTCAGACCCTCCGATTCACACCACCCCGTGATGTTTTCTCACTCCTACTAGTGAATGTAATGTGACACACCCATAGAATGCGCACCACCCGCTATGTTTTTAAGAAATCTATCCTACATTGCCACTTCATGTTTCCTGATCTCCCCATTGTGCCCACCCCTGGGGCTTTTCTCCAACCTAAAATGCCACTCACTGCCTATCCTAATTCAGACCCTCCGATTCACACCATCCCGAGATGTTTTTCTCACACCTACTAGTGAATGTAATGTTACACACTAATACAATGCGCAAGACCCCACGAAGTTTTTCAGAAACCTTTCCTACATTGCCACTGCATGTTTCCTGACCTCCCCATGCTGACCACCCCGTGGTGCTTTTCTCCATCCTACATTGCCACTCCCTGACTATCCTAATTCATATCCTATGATACAGACCACCCGGTGATGTTTTTCTCACTCCTACTAGTGAATGTAACGTTACAAACCCATATAATGCGCACCTCCCCGCGATGTTTTTCAGATTCCTATCGTACATTGCCACTGCATGTTTCCTGTTCTCCCCTTGCTGACCATCCTGTGGTGCTTTTCTCCACACTATATTGCCACTCACTGCCTATCCAAATTCAGACCCTCCGAATCACACCACCCCGTGATGTTTTTCTCACTCCTACTAGCGAATGTAAAGTTACACACCCATACAATGAGCACAACCCCGCGATGTTTTTCAGAAAGCTATCCTACATTGCCACTGCATGTTTTCTGACCTCCCCATGCTGACCACCCCATTGTGCTCTTCTCCATCCTACATTGCCACTCACTGCTTATCAAATTCATACCCTCCGATTCACACCACCCCGTGATGTTTTTCTCACTCCTACTAGTGAATGTAATGTTACACAACTATACAATGCGCACCACACCTCGATGCTTTTCAGAAACCTATCCTGCATTGCCACTGAATATTTCCTGACCTCCTGATTCAGACCACCACGTGGTGCTCTTCTCCATCCTACATTGCCACTCACTGCCTATCCTTAATCAGAAACTCCAATTGACACCATACTGTGATATTTTTCTCACTCCTACTAGTGAATGTAATGTTACAAACCCATACAATGAGCCCCACCCCGCGATGTTTTTCAGAAACATATGCTACATTCCACCTGCATTTTTCCTGACCTCCCCATGCTGATCACCCTGTGGTACTTTTCCCCATTATACATTGCAACTCACTGCCTATTCTAATTCAGACTATCCGAATCACACCACCCCGTGATGTTTTTTTCACTCCTAGTAGTCAATGTTATGTTACACACCCATACAATGCGCACCACCTCGAGATGTTTTTCAGAAACCTATCGTACATTGCCACTGCATGTTTCCTGACCTCGCCATGCAGACCACCCCGTGGTGCTTTTCTCAATCCTACATTGCGAATCACTGCCTATCATAATTCAGACCCTATGATTCACACCACCCCGTGTTTTTCTCACTCCTACTAGTGAATGTAATGTTACACATCCATGCAATGCACCCCATCCCGCGATGTTTTTCAGAAACCTATCCTACATTGCCACTGCATGTTTCCTGACCTCCCTATGATGACCACCCCATGGTGCTTTTCTCCATCCTACATTGCCACTAAGCGCTATCCTTATTCAGACCCTCTGATTCACAACACCCCATGATGTTTTTCTCTCTCCTACTACTGAATGTAATGTTACACCCCCATACAATGCGCAACACCCCGCCATGGTTTTTCAGAAACCATTCCTACATTGCCACTGCATGTTTCCAATCCTCCCCATGCTGACCACCCCGTGGTATTTATCTCCATCCTACATTGCTACTCACTGCCTATCCTAATTCACATCCTATGATTCACACCACCCAGTGATGTTTTTCTCACTCCAATAGTGAATGTAATGTTACACACCGTTACAATAGGCACCACCCCAAGATGTTTTACAGAAACCTATCCTACATTGTCACTGCATGTTTCCAGACGTCCCCATGCTGACCACTCCGTGGTGCTTTTCTCCATTCTACATTGCCACTCACTGCCTATCTTAATTCAGATCCTATGATTCACACCACCCCGTGATGTTTTTCTCTCTCCTACTTGTGAATGGCCTGTTAGAAACCATTACAATGATCACCACCCCGTGATGTTTATCAGAAACCTATGCTACATTGCCACTGCATGTTACCTGACCTCCCAATGCTGACCACCCCGTGATACTTTTCCCCAACCTACATTGCAACTCACGGCCTATCCTAATTCAGACCATCCAATTCACACCACCCCGTGATGTTTTTCTCACTCCTACTAGTGAATGTAATGTTACACACCCATACAATGCGCACCACCCCGCTATGTTTTTCAGAAACCTATCAAACATTGCAACTGCATGTTTCCTGAGCTCCATATGCTGACCGCCCCGTCGCACTTTTCTCCATCCGACATTGCCATTCACTGCCTATCCTAATTCACACCCTCCGATTCACACCACCCCGTGATGTTTTTCTCACTCCTGCTAGTGAATGTAATGTTACACACCCATACAATGCGCACCACCCAGCGATGTTTTTCAGAAAGCTATCCTACCTTGAAACTACATGTTTCCTGAGCTCCCCATGCTGACCACCCCGTGGTGCCTTTTTCCATCCTACATTGCCACTCACTTCCTATCCTTATTCACACTCTCCGATTCACACCACCCTGTGATGTTTTTCTCTCTCCTACTAGTGAATGTAATGTTACACACCCATACAATGCACACCACCCGCGATTTTTTTCCGAATCCTATCCTACATTGCCATGAATGTTTCCTGACCTCCCCATGCTGACCACCCCCTAGTGCTTTTCTCCATCCTAGATTGTCACTCACTGCCTATCCTAATTCACATCCTATGATTCACACCACCCCATGATGTTTTTCCCACTCCTATTAGTGAATGTAATGTTATACACTTGTACAATGCGCACCACCCCGCCATGTACTTCAGAAACCTATCCTAAATTGCCACTACATGTTTCCTGACCTCCCCATGCTGACCACCCCGTGGTGCTTTTCTCCAGCCTACATTGCCACTCACTTCCTAACCTTATTCAGACCCTCCGATTCACACCACCCAGTGATGTTTTCTCACTTCTACTAGTGAATGTAAAGTGACACACCCATACAATGCGCACCACCCGATATGTTTTTAAGAAATCTATCCTACATTGCCACTGCATGTTTCCTGAACTCCCCATGGTGCCCACCCAGTGGTGCTCTTCTCCATCCTACATTGCCACTCACTGCCTATCCTAATTCAGACACTCCGATTCAAACCAACCCGTGATGTTTTTCTCATACCTACTAGTGAATGTAATGTTACACACCCATACAATGCGCAAGACCCCACGAAGTTTTTCAGAAACCTATCCTACATTGCCACTGCATGTTTCCTGACCTCCCCATGCTGACCACCCCTGGGGCTTTTCTCCATCCTAAATTGCCACTCACTGCCTATCCTAATTCAGACCCTCCGATTCACACCACCCCGTGATGTTTTTCTCACACCTACTAGTGAATGTAATGTTACACACCAATACAATGCGCAAGACCCCACGATGTTTTTCAGAAACCTATCCTACATTGCCACTGCATGTTTCCTGACCTCCCCATGCTGACCACCCCCTAGTGCTTTTCTCCATCCTAGATTGTCACTGGCTGCCTATCCTAATTCACATCCTATGATTCACACCACCAGGTGATGTTTTTCTCACTCCTACTTGTGAATGGCCTGTTAGAAACCCTTACAATGATCACCACCCCGTGATGTTTATCAGAAACCTATGCTACATTGCCAATGCATGTTACCTGACCTCCCCATGCTGACCACTCCCTGATACTTTTCCCCATCCTACATTGCAACTCACCGCCTATCCTAATTCAGACCATCTGATTCACACCACCCCGTGATGTTGTTCTCACTCCTACTAGTGAATGTAATCTTACACACCCATACAATGCGCACCACCCCGCGATGGTTTTCAGAAACCAATCGTACATTGCCACTGCATGTTTCCTGACCTTCCCATGATGACCACCCCGTGGTGCTTTTCTCCATCCTACATTGCCACTCACTGCCTATCCTAATTCAGACCCACCGATTCACACCACCCCGTGATGTTTTTCTCTCTCCTAGTAGTAAATGCAATGTTACACACCCATACAATGCGCAACACCCCGCGATGTTTTTCAGAAACCTGTCCTACATTGCCACTGCATGTTTCCTGAGCTCCCCATGCTGACCACCCCGTGGTGCTTTTCTCCATCCTACATTGCCACTCACTGGCTATCCTAATTCAGACCCTCCGATTCACACCACCCCATGATGTTTTTCTCACTCCTACTAGTGAATGTAATGTTACACACCCATACAATGTGCACCACACTGCGATGTTTTTCAGAAACCTATCCTACCTTGAAACTACATGTTTCCTGACCTCTCCATGCTGACAAGCCGGTGGTGCTTTTCTCCATCCTACAATGCCACTCACTTCCTATCCTTATTCACACTCTCCAATTCACACCAACCTGTGATGTTATTCTCACTTCTACTCGTGAATGTAATGTTACACACCCATACAATGCACACAACCCGCGACTTTTTTCAGATACCTATCCTACATTTCCACTGGATGTTTCCTGACCTCCCCATGCTCACCACCCCGTAGTGCTTTTCTCCATCCTACATTGCCACTCACTGCCTATACTTATTCAGATCCTATGATTCACACCACCTCGTTATATTTTTCTCACTCCTACTAGTGAATGTAATGTTACACACCCATGCAATGTACACCACCCAGCGATGTTTTTCAGAAACCTGTCCTACATTGCCACAGCATGTTTCCTGAGCTTGCCATGCTGACCACCCCGTGGTGCTTTTCTCTATCCTAGATTGCCACTCACTGCCTATCTTTTCAGATCCTATGATTTACATTGCCCAGTGATGTTTTTCTCACTCCTACTAGAGAATGTAATGTTACAGACCCATACAATGCGCACTACCCCAAGATGTTTTTCAGAAACGTATCATACATTGCCACTGCATGTTTCCTGACATCCTCAGGCTGACCACCCCGTGGTGCTTTTCTCCATCCTAGATTGCCACTCACTTCCTATCCTAATTCAGACACTCCGATTCACACCTCCCGGTTATGTTTTTCTCTCTCCTACCAGTGAATGTAATGTTACACACCCATACAATGCGCACCACCACGCGATGTTTTTCTGAAAACTATCCTACATTGCCACTGCATGTTTCCTGACCTCCCCATGCTGACCCCCCGTAGTGCTTTTCTCCATCCTAGATTGCCACTCACTGCCTATCCTAATTCAGATCCTATCAATCACACCACCCAGTGATGCTTTTCTCACTCTTACTAGTGAATGTAATGTTACACACCCATACAATGCGCACCACCCCGCGATGTATTTCAGAAACCTATTCTACATTGTCACTGCATGTTTCCTGACCTCCCCATTCTGACCACCACATGGTGCTTTTCTCCATCCTACATGGCTACTCACTGCCTATCCTAATTCAGATCCTATGATTCACACCAACCCGTGATATTTTTCTCATTCCTACTAGTGAATGTAATGTTACACACCCATACAAAGTGCACCACCCCGCGATGTTTTTCAGAAACCTATTCTACATTGCCACTGCATGTTTCCTGACCTCCCCATTCTGACCACCACGTGGTGCTTTTCTCCATCCTACGTTGCCACTCACAGCCTATCCTAATTCAGACCCTCCGATTCACACCACCCTGTGATGTTTTTCTCACTTCTAGTAGTAAATGCAATGTTACACACCCATACAATGCGCACCACACCGCGATGTTTTTCAGAAACCTATCCTACATTGCCACTGCATGTTTCCTGAGCTCCCCATGCTGACCGCCCCGTGTCGCTTTTCTCCATCCTACATTGCCACTCACTGCCTATCCTATTTCACACCCTCCGATTCACACCACCCCGTGATGTTTTACTCACTCCTACTAGTGAATGTAATGTTACACACCCATACAATGGCACCACCCAGCGATGTTTTTCAGAAAGCTATCCTAACTTGAAACTACATGTTTCCTGAGCTCCCTATGCTGACCACCCCGTGGTGCTTTTCTCCAGCCTACATTGCCACTCACTTCCTAACCTTATTCAGACCCTCCGATTTACACCACCCCGTGATGTTTTCTCACTCCTACTAGTGAATGTAAAGTGACACACCCATACAATGCGCACCACCCGATATGTTTTTAAGAAATCTATCCTACATTGCCACTGCATGTTTCCTGAACTCCCCATGGTGCCCACCCAGTGGTGCTCTTCTCCATCCTACATTGCCACTCACTGCCTATCCTAATTCAGACCCTCCGATTCAAACCAACCCGTGATGTTTTTCTCACACCTACTAGTGAATGTAATGTTACACACCCATACAATGCGCAAGACCCCACGATGTTTTTCAGAAACCTATCCTACATTGCCACTGCATGTTTCCTGACCTCTCCATGCTGACCACCCCTGGGGCTTTTCTCCATCCTAAATTGCCCCTCACTGCCTATCCTTATTCACACCCTCCGATTCACACCACCCCGTGATGTTTTTCTCACACCTACTAGTGAATGTAATGTTACACACCAATACAATGCGCAAGACCCCACGATGATTTTCAGTAACCTATCCTACATTGCCACTGCATGTTTCATGACCTCCCCATGCTGACCACCCCGTGGTGCTTTTCTCCATCCTACATTGCCACTCACTGACTATCCTAATTCATATCCTATGATACAGACCACCCTGTGATGTTTTTCTCACTCCTACTAGTGAATATAATGTTACAAACCCATACAATGCGCACCTCCCCGCGATGTTTTTCAGATACCTATCGTACATTGCCACTGCATGTTTCCTGTTCTCCCCTTGCTGACCATCCCGTGGTGCTTTTCTCCATCCTACATTGCCACTCACTGCCTATCCAAATTCAGAACGTCCGAATCACACCACCCCGTGATGTTTTTCTCACTCCTACTAGTGAATGTAATGTTACACACCCATACAATGAGCACGACCCCGCGATGTTTTTCAGAAAGCTATCCTACATTGCCACTGCATGTTTCCTGACTTCCCCATGCTGACCACCCCATTGTGCTCTTCTCCTTCCTAAATTGCCACTCACTGCTTATCAAATTCAGACCCTCCGATTCACACCACCCCGTGATGTTTTTCTCACTCCTACTAGTGAATGTAATGTTACACAACCATACAATGCGCACCACACCTCAATGTTTTTCAGAAACCTATCCTGCATTGCCACTGAATATTTCCTGACCTCCTGATTGTGACCACCACGTGGTGCTCTTCTCAATCCTACATTGCCACTCACTGCCTATCCTTAATCAGACACTCCAATTCCCACATACTGTGATATTTTTCTCACTCCTACTAGTGAATGTAATGTTACAAACCCATACAATGAGCACCACCCAGCGATGTTTTTCAGAAACATACGCTACATTCCACCTGCATTTTTCCTGACCTCCCACTGCTGATCACCCAGTGGTACTTTTCCCCATCCTACATTGCAACTCACTGCCTATTCTAATTCAGACTCTCCGATTCACACCACCCCGTGATGTTTTTTTCACTCCTAGTAGTCAATGTTATGTTACACACCCATACAATGCGCACCACCCCGAGATGTTTTTCAGAAACCTATCGTACATTGCCACTGCATGTTTCCTGACTTCCCCATGCAGACCACCCCGTGGTGCTTTTCTCCATCCTACATTGCGACTCACTGCCTATCATAATTCAGACCCTATGATTCACACCACCCAGTGTTTTTCTCACTCCTACTAGTGAATGTAATGTTACACATCCATGCAATGCACACCATCCCGCGATGTTTTTCAGAAACCTATCCTACATTGCCACTGCATGTTTCCTGACCTCCCTATGCTGACCACCCCCTGGTGCTTTTCTCCATCCTACATTGCCACTCACCGCTATCCTTATTCAGACCCTCTGATTCACACCACCCCATGATGTTTTTCTCTCTCCTACTACTGAATGTAATGTTACACACCCATACAATGCGCAACACCCCGCCATGGTTTATCAGAAACCATTCCTACATTGCCACTGCATGTTTCCAGACCTCCCCATGCTGACCACCCCTTGGTATTTATCTCCATCCTACATTGCTACTCACTGCCTATCCTAATTCAGATCCTATGATTCACACCACCCAGTGATGTTTTTCTCACTCCTACTAGTGAATGTAATGTTAGACACCCATACAATGCGCACCACCCAGCGATGATTTTCAAAACCTAATCTACCTTGCCACTGCATGTTTCCTGACCTCCCAATACTGACCACGCCGTGGTGCTTTTCTCCATCCTACATTGCCACTCACTGCCTATACTAATTCAGACCCTCCGATTCACACCACCCCGTGATGTTTTTCTCACTCCTACTAGTGAATGTAATGTTACACACCCATACAATGCACACCACCCAGCGATGTTTTTCTGAAAGCTATCCTACCTTTGAAACTACATGATTCCTGAGCTCCCCATGCTGACCACCCCATGGTGCTTTTATCCAACCTACATTGCCACTCACTTCCTATCCTTATTCACACTCTCCGATTCACACCACCCCGTGATGTTTTTCTCACTCCTACTAGTGAATGTAATGTTACACACCCATACAATGCACACCACCCGCGATTTTTTTCTGAAACCTCTCCTACATTGCCATGAATGTTTCCTGACCTCCCCATGCTGACCACCCCCTAGTGCTTTTCTCCATCCTAGATTGTCACTCACTGCCTATCCTAATTCACATCCTATGATTCACACCACCCCATGATGTTTTTCCCACTCCTATTAGTGAATGTAATGTTACACACCCATACAATGCGCACCACCCCGCCATGTACTTCAGAAACCTATCCTAAATTGCCACTACATGTTTCCTGACCTCCCCATGCTGACCACCCCGTGGTGCTTTTCTCCAGCCTACATTGCCACTCACTTCCTAACCTTATTCAGACCCTCCGATTCACACCACCCCGTGATGTTTTCTCACTCCTACTAGTGAATGTAATGTGACACACCCATAGAATGCGCACCACCCGCTATGTTTTTAAGAAATCTATCCTACATTGCCACTTCATGTTTCCTGATCTCCCCATTGTGCCCACCCCTGGGGCTTTTCTCCAACCTAAAATGCCACTCACTGCCTATCCTAATTCAGACCCTCCGATTCACACCATCCCGAGATGTTTTTCTCACACCTACTAGTGAATGTAATGTTACACACTAATACAATGCGCAAGACCCCACGAAGTTTTTCAGAAACCTTTCCTACATTGCCACTGCATGTTTCCTGACCTCCCCATGCTGACCACCCCGTGGTGCTTTTCTCCATCCTACATTGCCACTCCCTGACTATCCTAATTCATATCCTATGATACAGACCACCCGGTGATGTTTTTCTCACTCCTACTAGTGAATGTAACGTTACAAACCCATATAATGCGCACCTCCCCGCGATGTTTTTCAGATTCCTATCGTACATTGCCACTGCATGTTTCCTGTTCTCCCCTTGCTGACCATCCTGTGGTGCTTTTCTCCACACTATATTGCCACTCACTGCCTATCCAAATTCAGACCCTCCGAATCACACCACCCCGTGATGTTTTTCTCACTCCTACTAGCGAATGTAAAGTTACACACCCATACAATGAGCACAACCCCGCGATGTTTTTCAGAAAGCTATCCTACATTGCCACTGCATGTTTTCTGACCTCCCCATGCTGACCACCCCATTGTGCTCTTCTCCATCCTACATTGCCACTCACTGCTTATCAAATTCATACCCTCCGATTCACACCACCCCGTGATGTTTTTCTCACTCCTACTAGTGAATGTAATGTTACACAACTATACAATGCGCACCACACCTCGATGCTTTTCAGAAACCTATCCTGCATTGCCACTGAATATTTCCTGACCTCCTGATTCAGACCACCACGTGGTGCTCTTCTCCATCCTACATTGCCACTCACTGCCTATCCTTAATCAGAAACTCCAATTGACACCATACTGTGATATTTTTCTCACTCCTACTAGTGAATGTAATGTTACAAACCCATACAATGAGCCCCACCCCGCGATGTTTTTCAGAAACATATGCTACATTCCACCTGCATTTTTCCTGACCTCCCCATGCTGATCACCCTGTGGTACTTTTCCCCATTATACATTGCAACTCACTGCCTATTCTAATTCAGACTATCCGAATCACACCACCCCGTGATGTTTTTTTCACTCCTAGTAGTCAATGTTATGTTACACACCCATACAATGCGCACCACCTCGAGATGTTTTTCAGAAACCTATCGTACATTGCCACTGCATGTTTCCTGACCTCGCCATGCAGACCACCCCGTGGTGCTTTTCTCAATCCTACATTGCGAATCACTGCCTATCATAATTCAGACCCTATGATTCACACCACCCCGTGTTTTTCTCACTCCTACTAGTGAATGTAATGTTACACATCCATGCAATGCACCCCATCCCGCGATGTTTTTCAGAAACCTATCCTACATTGCCACTGCATGTTTCCTGACCTCCCTATGATGACCACCCCATGGTGCTTTTCTCCATCCTACATTGCCACTAAGCGCTATCCTTATTCAGACCCTCTGATTCACAACACCCCATGATGTTTTTCTCTCTCCTACTACTGAATGTAATGTTACAGCCCCATACAATGCGCAACACCCCGCCATGGTTTTTCAGAAACCATTCCTACATTGCCACTGCATGTTTCCAATCCTCCCCATGCTGACCACCCCGTGGTATTTATCTCCATCCTACATTGCTACTCACTGCCTATCCTAATTCACATCCTATGATTCACACCACCCAGTGATGTTTTTCTCACTCCAATAGTGAATGTAATGTTACACACCGTTACAATAGGCACCACCCCAAGATGTTTTACAGAAACCTATCCTACATTGTCACTGCATGTTTCCAGACGTCCCCATGCTGACCACTCCGTGGTGCTTTTCTCCATTCTACATTGCCACTCACTGCCTATCTTAATTCAGATCCTATGATTCACACCACCCCGTGATGTTTTTCTCTCTCCTACTTGTGAATGGCCTGTTAGAAACCATTACAATGATCACCACCCCGTGATGTTTATCAGAAACCTATGCTACATTGCCACTGCATGTTACCTGACCTCCCAATGCTGACCACCCCGTGATACTTTTCCCCAACCTACATTGCAACTCACGGCCTATCCTAATTCAGACCATCCAATTCACACCACCCCGTGATGTTTTTCTCACTCCTACTAGTGAATGTAATGTTACACACCCATACAATGCGCACCACCCCGCTATGTTTTTCAGAAACCTATCAAACATTGCAACTGCATGTTTCCTGAGCTCCATATGCTGACCGCCCCGTCGCACTTTTCTCCATCCGACATTGCCATTCACTGCCTATCCTAATTCACACCCTCCGATTCACACCACCCCGTGATGTTTTTCTCACTCCTGCTAGTGAATGTAATGTTACACACCCATACAATGCGCACCACCCAGCGATGTTTTTCAGAAAGCTATCCTACCTTGAAACTACATGTTTCCTGAGCTCCCCATGCTGACCACCCCGTGGTGCCTTTTTCCATCCTACATTGCCACTCACTTCCTATCCTTATTCACACTCTCCGATTCACACCACCCTGTGATGTTTTTCTCTCTCCTACTAGTGAATGTAATGTTACACACCCATACAATGCACACCACCCGCGATTTTTTTCCGAATCCTATCCTACATTGCCATGAATGTTTCCTGACCTCCCCATGCTGACCACCCCCTAGTGCTTTTCTCCATCCTAGATTGTCACTCACTGCCTATCCTAATTCACATCCTATGATTCACACCACCCCATGATGTTTTTCCCACTCCTATTAGTGAATGTAATGTTATACACTCGTACAATGCGCACCACCCCGCCATGTACTTCAGAAACCTATCCTAAATTGCCACTACATGTTTCCTGACCTCCCCATGCTGACCACCCCGTGGTGCTTTTCTCCAGCCTACATTGCCACTCACTTCCTAACCTTATTCAGACCCTCCGATTCACACCACCCAGTGATGTTTTCTCACTTCTACTAGTGAATGTAAAGTGACACACCCATACAATGCGCACCACCCGATATGTTTTTAAGAAATCTATCCTACATTGCCACTGCATGTTTCCTGAACTCCCCATGGTGCCCACCCAGTGGTGCTCTTCTCCATCCTACATTGCCACTCACTGCCTATCCTAATTCAGACACTCCGATTCAAACCAACCCGTGATGTTTTTCTCATACCTACTAGTGAATGTAATGTTACACACCCATACAATGCGCAAGACCCCACGAAGTTTTTCAGAAACCTATCCTACATTGCCACTGCATGTTTCCTGACCTCCCCATGCTGACCACCCCTGGGGCTTTTCTCCATCCTAAATTGCCACTCACTGCCTATCCTAATTCAGACCCTCCGATTCACACCACCCCGTGATGTTTTTCTCACACCTACTAGTGAATGTAATGTTACACACCAATACAATGCGCAAGACCCCACGATGTTTTTCAGAAACCTATCCTACATTGCCACTGCATGTTTCCTGACCTCCCCATGCTGACCACCCCCTAGTGCTTTTCTCCATCCTAGATTGTCACTGGCTGCCTATCCTAATTCACATCCTATGATTCACACCACCAGGTGATGTTTTTCTCACTCCTACTTGTGAATGGCCTGTTAGAAACCCTTACAATGATCACCACCCCGTGATGTTTATCAGAAACCTATGCTACATTGCCAATGCATGTTACCTGACCTCCCCATGCTGACCACTCCCTGATACTTTTCCCCATCCTACATTGCAACTCACCGCCTATCCTAATTCAGACCATCTGATTCACACCACCCCGTGATGTTGTTCTCACTCCTACTAGTGAATGTAATCTTACACACCCATACAATGCGCACCACCCCGCGATGGTTTTCAGAAACCAATCGTACATTGCCACTGCATGTTTCCTGACCTTCCCATGATGACCACCCCGTGGTGCTTTTCTCCATCCTACATTGCCACTCACTGCCTATCCTAATTCAGACCCACCGATTCACACCACCCCGTGATGTTTTTCTCTCTCCTAGTAGTAAATGCAATGTTACACACCCATACAATGCGCAACACCCCGCGATGTTTTTCAGAAACCTGTCCTACATTGCCACTGCATGTTTCCTGAGCTCCCCATGCTGACCACCCCGTGGTGCTTTTCTCCATCCTACATTGCCACTCACTGGCTATCCTAATTCAGACCCTCCGATTCACACCACCCCATGATGTTTTTCTCACTCCTACTAGTGAATGTAATGTTACACACCCATACAATGTGCACCACACTGCGATGTTTTTCAGAAACCTATCCTACCTTGAAACTACATGTTTCCTGACCTCTCCATGCTGACAAGCCGGTGGTGCTTTTCTCCATCCTACAATGCCACTCACTTCCTATCCTTATTCACACTCTCCAATTCACACCAACCTGTGATGTTATTCTCACTTCTACTCGTGAATGTAATGTTACACACCCATACAATGCACACAACCCGCGACTTTTTTCAGATACCTATCCTACATTTCCACTGGATGTTTCCTGACCTCCCCATGCTCACCACCCCGTAGTGCTTTTCTCCATCCTACATTGCCACTCACTGCCTATACTTATTCAGATCCTATGATTCACACCACCTCGTTATATTTTTCTCACTCCTACTAGTGAATGTAATGTTACACACCCATGCAATGTACACCACCCAGCGATGTTTTTCAGAAACCTGTCCTACATTGCCACAGCATGTTTCCTGAGCTTGCCATGCTGACCACCCCGTGGTGCTTTTCTCTATCCTAGATTGCCACTCACTGCCTATCTTTTCAGATCCTATGATTTACATTGCCCAGTGATGTTTTTCTCACTCCTACTAGAGAATGTAATGTTACAGACCCATACAATGCGCACTACCCCAAGATGTTTTTCAGAAACGTATCATACATTGCCACTGCATGTTTCCTGACATCCTCAGGCTGACCACCCCGTGGTGCTTTTCTCCATCCTAGATTGCCACTCACTTCCTATCCTAATTCAGACACTCCGATTCACACCTCCCGGTTATGTTTTTCTCTCTCCTACCAGTGAATGTAATGTTACACACCCATACAATGCGCACCACCACGCGATGTTTTTCTGAAAACTATCCTACATTGCCACTGCATGTTTCCTGACCTCCCCATGCTGACCCCCCGTAGTGCTTTTCTCCATCCTAGATTGCCACTCACTGCCTATCCTAATTCAGATCCTATCAATCACACCACCCAGTGATGCTTTTCTCACTCTTACTAGTGAATGTAATGTTACACACCCATACAATGCGCACCACCCCGCGATGTATTTCAGAAACCTATTCTACATTGTCACTGCATGTTTCCTGACCTCCCCATTCTGACCACCACATGGTGCTTTTCTCCATCCTACATGGCTACTCACTGCCTATCCTAATTCAGATCCTATGATTCACACCAACCCGTGATATTTTTCTCATTCCTACTAGTGAATGTAATGTTACACACCCATACAAAGTGCACCACCCCGCGATGTTTTTCAGAAACCTATTCTACATTGCCACTGCATGTTTCCTGACCTCCCCATTCTGACCACCACGTGGTGCTTTTCTCCATCCTACGTTGCCACTCACAGCCTATCCTAATTCAGACCCTCCGATTCACACCACCCTGTGATGTTTTTCTCACTTCTAGTAGTAAATGCAATGTTACACACCCATACAATGCGCACCACACCGCGATGTTTTTCAGAAACCTATCCTACATTGCCACTGCATGTTTCCTGAGCTCCCCATGCTGACCGCCCCGTGTCGCTTTTCTCCATCCTACATTGCCACTCACTGCCTATCCTATTTCACACCCTCCGATTCACACCACCCCGTGATGTTTTACTCACTCCTACTAGTGAATGTAATGTTACACACCCATACAATGGCACCACCCAGCGATGTTTTTCAGAAAGCTATCCTAACTTGAAACTACATGTTTCCTGAGCTCCCTATGCTGACCACCCCGTGGTGCTTTTCTCCAGCCTACATTGCCACTCACTTCCTAACCTTATTCAGACCCTCCGATTTACACCACCCCGTGATGTTTTCTCACTCCTACTAGTGAATGTAAAGTGACACACCCATACAATGCGCACCACCCGATATGTTTTTAAGAAATCTATCCTACATTGCCACTGCATGTTTCCTGAACTCCCCATGGTGCCCACCCAGTGGTGCTCTTCTCCATCCTACATTGCCACTCACTGCCTATCCTAATTCAGACCCTCCGATTCAAACCAACCCGTGATGATTTTCTCACACCTACTAGTGAATGTAATGTTACACACCCATACAATGCGCAAGACCCCACGATGTTTTTCAGAAACCTATCCTACATTGCCACTGCATGTTTCCTGAGCTCCCCATGCTGACCACCCCTGGGGCTTTTCTCCATCCTAAATTGCCACTCACTGCCTATCCTAATTCAGACCCTCCGATTCACACCACCCCGTGATGTTTTTCTCACACCTACTAGTGAATGTAATGTTACACACCAATACAATGCGCAAGACCCCACGATGTTTTTCAGAAACCTATCCTACATTGCCACTGAGCAGTAACCCAAGATGTTTTATAGAAATCTATCCTACACTGCCACTGCATGTTTCCAGACATCCCCATGCTGACCACTCCGTGGTGCTTTTCTCCATCCTACATTGCCACTCACTGCCTATCCTAATTCAGATCCTATGATTCACACCACCAGGTAATGTTTTTCTCACTCCTACTTGTGAATGGCCTGTTAGAAACCCTTACAATGATCACCACCCCGTGATGTTTATCAGAAACCTATGCTACATTGCCACTGCATGTTACCTGACCTCCCCATGCTGACCACCCCGTGATACTATTCCCCATCCTACATTGCAACTCACGGACTATCCTAATTCAGACCATCCGATTCACACCACCCCGTGATGTTTTTCTCACTCCTACTAGTGAATGTAATCTTACACACCCATACAATGCGCCCCACCCCGCGATGTTTTCCAGAAACCAATCGTACATTGCCACTGCATGTTTCCTGACCTCCCCATGCTGACCACCCCATGGTGCTTTCCTCCATCCTACATTTCTACTCACTGCCTAACCTTATTCACAACCTCCGATTCACACCACCCCGTGATGTTTTTCTCACTCCTACTAGTGAATGTAATGTTAGAAACCCATACAATGCGCATCACCATGCGATGTTTTTCAGAAACCTATTCTACATTGCCACTGCATGTTTCCTGACCTCCCCATGCTGACCACCCCGTGGTGCTTTTCTCCATCCTAGATAGCCACTCCCTGCCTATCCTATTCAGATCTTTTGATTCACACCTCCCCGTGATGTTTTTCTCACTCCTACTAGTGAATGTAATGTTACACACCCATACAAAGCACACCACCCCGAGACGTTTTTCAGAAACCTATCCTACATTGCCACTGCATGTTTCCTGACCTCCCAATGCTGACCACCCCATGGTACTTATCTCCATCCTACATTGCTACTCACTGCCTATCCTAATTGAGATCCTATGATTCACATCACCCCGTGTTTTTCTCACTACTACTAGTGAATGTAATGTTAGAAATCATATGATGCGCACCACCCAGCGATGATTTTCAAAACATATTCTACATTGCCACTGCATGTTTCCTGACCTCCCCGTTCTGACCAACCCGTGGTGCTTTTCTCCATCCTACATTGCAACTCACAGCATATCCTAATTCAGACCCTCCGATTCACACCACCCTATGATGTTATTCTCACTCCTACTAGTGAATGTAATGTTACACCCCCATACAATGCGCACTACCCCGAGATGTTTTTCAGAAACCTAACCTAAGTTGCCACTGCATGTTTCCTGAACTCCCCATGCTGACCACCCCGTGGGGCTTTTCTCCATCCTACATTGCCACTCACTGCCTATCCTAATTCAGACCCACCGATTCACACCACCGCGTGATGATTTTCTCACTCCTAGTAGTACATGCAATGTTACACACCCATAAAATGCGCAACACCCCGCGATGCTTTTCAGAAACCTGTCCTACATTGCCACTGCATTTTTCCTGAGCTCCCCATGCTGACCAACCCGTGGTGCTTTTCTCCATCCTACATTGCCACTCACTGGCTATCCTAATTCAGACCCTCCGATTCACACCACCCCATGATGTTTTTCTCACTACTACTAGTGAATGTAATGTTACACACCCATACAATGTGCAGCACACCGCGATGTTTTTCAAAAACCTATCCTACCTTGAAACTACATGTTTCCTGAGCTCCCCATGCTGACCAGCCGGTGGTGCTTTTCTCCATCCTACAATGCCACTCACTTCCTATCCTTATTCACACTCTCCGATTCACACCAACCCGTGATGTTATTCTCACTTCTACTCGTGAATGTAATGTTACACACCCATACAATGCACACCACCCGCGACTTTTTTCAGAAACCTATCCTACATTGCCACTGGATGTTTCATGACCTGCTCATGCTCACAACCCCGTAGTGCTTTTCTCCATCCTACATTGCCACTCACTGCCTATACTTATTCAGATCCTATGATTCACACCACCTCGTGATGTTTTTCTCACTCCTACTAGTGAATGTAATGTTACACACCCATGCAATGTGCACCACCCCGCAATATTTTTCAGAAACCTATCCTACATTGCCACTGCATGTTTCCTGAGCTCGCCATGCTGACCACCCCGTGGTCCTTTTCTCTATCCTAGATTGCCACTCACTGCCTATCCTTTTCAGATCCTATGATTTACACCGCCCAGTGACGTTTTTCTCACTCCTACTAGTGATAGTAATGTTACACACCCATACAATGCGCAAGACCCCACGATATTTTTCAGAAACCTATCCTACATTGCCACTGCATGTTTCCTGACCTCCCCATGCTCACCACCCTTGGGCTTTTCCCCATCCTAAATTGCCACTCACTGCTTATCCTAATTCAGACCCTCCAATTCACACCATTCCGGGATGTTTTTCTCACTCCTACTAGTGAATGTAATGTTAGACAACCATACAATGCGCACCAACCCGCGATGTTTTTGAGAAACCTATCCTACATTGCCACTGCATGTTTCCTGACCTCCCCATGCTAACCACCACCTAGTGCTTTTCTCCATCCTAGATTGTCACTCACTGCCTATCCTAATTCACATCCTATGATTCACACCACCCAGTGATGTTTTTCTCACTCCAAAAGTGAATGTAATGCTACACACCCTTACAATGCACACCACCCCAAGATGTTTTACAGAAACCTATCCTACATTGCCACTGCATGTTTCCAGACGTCCCCATGCTGACCACTCCGTGGTGCTTTTCTCCATCCTACATTGCCACTCACTGCCTATCCTAATTCAGATCCTATGATTCACACCACCCCGTGGTGTTTTTATCACTCCTACTAGTGAATGTCCTGTTAGAAACCCTTACAATGATCACCACCCCGTGATGTTGTTCAGAAACCTATGCTACATTGCCACTGCATGTTACCTGACCTCCTCATGCTGACCACCCCGTGATACTTTTACCCATCCTACATTGCAACTCACGGCCTATCCTAATTCAGACCATCCGATTCACACCACCCCTTGATGTTTTTCTCACTCCTACTAGTGAATGTAATGTTACACACCTATAGAATGCGCACCACCCTCGATGTTTTTCAGAAACCAATCGTACATTGCCACTGCATGTTTCCTGACCTTCCCATGCTGACCACCCCGTGGTGCTTTTCTCCATCCTACATTTCTACTCACTGCCTAACCTTATTCAGACCCTCCGATTCACACCACCCCGTGGTGTTTTTCTCACTCCTACTAGTGAATGTAATGTTAGAAACCCATACAATGCGCAACACCATGCGATGTTTTTCAGAAATCTATCCTAAGTTGCCACTGCATGTTTCCTGAACTCCCCATGCTGACAATCCCGTGGTACTTTTCTCCATCCTACTTTGACACTCACTGCCTATCCTAATTCAGACCCTCCGATTCACACCACCCCGTGATGATTTTCTCACTCCTACTAGTGAATGTAATATTACACAACCATACAATGCGCACCACCCGCGATTTTTTTCACAAATCTATCCTACATTGCCACTGCATGTTTCCTGACCTCCCCTTGCTGACCACCCCGTGGTGCTCTTCTCCATCCTACATTGCCAATCACTGCCTATCCTTATTCAGACCCTCCGATGCACACCACCCCGTGATGTTTTTGTCACTCCTACTGGTGAATGTAATGTTACACATCTATACAATGCACACGACCCCGCAACATTTTTCAGAAACCTATCCTACATTGCCACTGCATGTTTCCTGACCTCCCCATGCTGACCACCCCGAGATACTTTTCCCCATCCTACATTGCAACTCATGGCCTATCCTAATTCAGACCATCCGATTCACACCACCCCGTGATGTTTTTCTCACTCCTACTAGTGAATGTAATCTTACACACCCATACAATGCGCACCACCCAGCGATGTTTTTCAGAAAGCTATCCTACCTTGAAACTACATGTTTCCTGAGCTCCCCATGCTGACCAACCCGTGGTGCTTTTCTCCATCCTAGATAGCCACTCACTGCCTATCCTATTCAGTTCTTTTGATTCACACCTCCCCGTGATGTTTTTCTCACTCCTACTAGTGAATGTAATGTTACACACCCATACAAAGCACACCACCCAGAGACGTTTTTCAGAAAACTATCCAACATTGCCACTGCATGTTTCTTGACCTCCCCATGCTGACCACCCCGTGGTACTTATCTCCATCCTACATTGCTACTCACTGCCTATCCTAATTCAGATCCGATGATTCACACAACCCCGTGTTTTTCTCACTCCTACTAGTGAATGTAATGTTAGAAACCATACAATGTGCACCACCCATCGATGATTTTCAAAACCTATTCTACATTGCCACTGCATGTTTCCTGACCTCCCCATGCTGACCACCACGTGGTGCTTTTCTCCATCCTACATTGCCACTCACTGCCTATCCTAATTCAGACCCTCCGATTCACACCACCCCGTGATGTTTTTCTCACTCCTAGTTGTAAATTCAATGTTACACACCCATAGAACGAGCACCACCCCGCGATGTTTTTCAGAAAACTATCCTACATTGCCACTGCATGTTTCCTGAGCTCCCCATGCTGACCACCCCGTGGTGCTTTTCTCCATCCTACATTGTCACTCACTGGCTATCCTTATTCAGACCCTCCGATTCACACCACCCTATGATGTTTTTCTCACTCCTTCTAGTGAATGTAATGTTACACACCCATACAATGCGCACCACACTGCGATGTTTTTCAGAAACCTATCCTACCTTGAAACTACAAGTTTCCTGAGCTCCCCATGCTGACCAGCCGGTGGTGCTTATCTCCATCCTACATTGACACTCACTTCCTATCCTTATTGACACTCTCCGATTCACACCAACCCGTGATGTTTTTCTCACTTCTACTCGTGAATGTAATGTTACACACCCATACAATGCACACCACCCGCGATTTTTTTCAGAAAACTATCCTACATTGCCACTGGATGTTTCCTGACCTCCCCATGCTCACCACCCCGTGGTGCTTTTCTCCATCCTACATTGCCACTCACTGCCTATACTTATTCAGATACTATGATTCACACCACCTCGTGATGTTTTTCTCACTCCTACTAGTGAATGTAATGTTACACACCCATACAATGTGCACCACCCCGCGATGTTTTTCAGAAACCTATCCTACATTGCCACTGCATGTTTCCTGACCTCCCCATGCTGACCACCCCGTGGTGCTTTTCTCTATCCTAGATTGCCACTCACTGCCTATCCTTTTCAGATCCTATGATTTACACCGCCCAGTGATGTTTTTCTCACTCCTACTAGGGAATGTAATGTTACAGACCCATACAATGCGCACTACCCCAAGATGTTTTTCTGAAACCTATCCTACATTGCCCCTGCATGTTTCCTGACCTCCCCATGCTGACCACCCCGTGGTGCTTTTCTCCATCCTACATTGCCACTCACTGTCTATCCTAATTCATATCCTATGATTCAGACCACCCTGTGATGTTTTTCTCACTCCTACTAGTGAATGTAATGTTACAAACCCATACAATGCGCACCTCCCCGCGATGTTTTTCAGATACCTATTGTACATTGCCACTGCATGTTTCCTGTCCTCCCCATGCTGACCACCCCGTGGTGCTCTTCTCCATCCTACATTGCCACTTACTGCTTATCTAATTCAGACCCTCCGATTCACACCATCCCGTGATGTTTTTCTCACTCCTAAGAGTGAATGTAATGTTACACAACCATACAATGCACACCACACCTCGATGTTTTTCAGAAACCTATCCTACATTGCCACTGAATATTTCCTGACCTCTCAATGCTGACCACCACGTGGTGCTCTTCTCCATCCTACATTGCCACTCACTGCCTATCCTTACTCAGACCCTCCGATTCACACCAAACCGTGATACTTTTCTCACTCCTAATAGTGAATGTAATGTTACACACCCATACAATGCGCACCACCCCACGATGTTTTTCAGAAACCTATGCTACATTGCCACTGCATTTTTCCTGACCTCCCCATGCCGATCACCCCATTGTACTTTTCCCATCCTACATTGCAACTCACTGCCTATCCTAATTCAGACCCTCCGATTCACAGCACCCCGTGATGTTTTTCTCACTCCTAAGAGTGAATGTAATGTTACACACACTTACAATGCACACCACCCCGAGATGTTTTTCAGAAACCTAAACTACATTGCCACTGCATGTTTCCTGACCTCCCCATGCTGACCACTCTGTGGTGCTTTTCTCCATCCTACATTGCCACTCACTGCCTATCCTAATTCAAATCCTATGATTCACACCACCCCGTGATGTTTTTCTCACTCCTACTAGTGAATGGCCTGTTAGAAACCCTCACAATGCGCACCACCCCGCGCTGTTTTTCAGAAACCTATGCTACATTGCCACTGCATGTTTCCTGACCTCCCCATGCTGACCACCCCGTGGTGTTTTTTTCCATCCTACATTGCCACTCACTGCCTATCCTAATTCAGACCCTCCGATTCACACCACCCCGTGATGTTTTTCTCACTCCTACTAGTGAATGTAATGTTAGAAACCCATACAATGCGCAACACCATGCGATGTTTTTCAAAAATCTATCCTAAGTTGCCACTGCATGTTTCCTGAACTCCCCATGCTGACAATCCCGTGGTACTTTTCTCCATCCTACTTTGACACTCACTGCCTATCCTAATTCAGACCCTCCGATTCACACCACCCCGTGATGATTTTCTCACTCCTACTAGTGAATGTAATATTACACAACCATACAATGCGCACCACCCGCGATTTTTTTCACAAATCTATCCTACATTGCCACTGCATGTTTCCTGACCTCCCCTTGCTGACCACCCCGTGGTGCTCTTCTCCATCCTACATTGCCAATCACTGCCTATCCTTATTCAGACCCTCCGATGCACACCACCCCGTGATGTTTTTGTCACTCCTACTGTTGAATGTAATGTTACACATCTATACAATGCACACGACCCCGCAACATTTTTCAGAAACCTATCCTACATTGCCACTGCATGTTTCCTGACCTCCCCATGCTGACCACCCCGAGATACTTTTCCCCATCCTACATTGCAACTCATGGCCTATCCTAATTCAGACCATCCGATTCACACCACCCCGTGATGTTTTTCTCACTCCTACTAGTGAATGTATTCTTACACACCCATACAATGCGCACCACCCTGCGATGTTTTTCAGAAATCTATCCTACATTGCCACTGCATGTTTCCTGAGCTCCCCATGCTGACCACCCCGTGGTGCTTTTCTCCATCCTAGATAGCCACTCACTGCCTATCCTATTCAGTTCTTTTGATTCACACCTCCCCGTGATGTTTTTCTCACTCCTACTAGTGAATGTAATGTTACACACCCATACAAAGCACACCACCCAGAGACGTTTTTCAGAAAACTATCCAACATTGCCACTGGATGTTTCCTGACCTCCCCATGCTCACCACCCCGTGGTGTTTTCTCCATCCTACATTGCCACTCACTGCCTATACTTATTCAGATCCTATGATTCACACCACCTCGTGATGTTTTTCTCACTCCTACTAGTGAATGTAATGTTACACACCCATACAATGTGCACCACCCTGCGATGTTTTTCAGAAACCTATCCTACATTGCCACTGCATGTTTCCTGACCTCCCCATGCTGACCACCCCGTGGTCCTTTTCTCTATCCTAGATTGCCACTCACTGCCTATCCTTTTCAGATCCTATGATTTACACCGCCCAGTGATGTTTTTCTCACTCCTACTAGAGAATGTAATGTTACAGACCCATACAATGCGCACTACCCCAAGATGTTTTTCTGAAACCTATCCTACATTGCCACTGCATGTTTCCTGACCTCCCCATGCTGACCACCCCGTGGTGCTTTTCTCCATCCTACATTGCCACTCACTGCCTATCCTAATTCATATCCTATGATTCAGACCACCCTGTGATGTTTTTCTCACTCCTACTAGTGAATGTAATGTTACAAACCCATACAATGCGCACCTCCCCGCGATGTTTTTCAGATACCTATTGTACATTGCCACTGCATGTTTCCTGTCCTCCCCATGCTGACCACCCCGTGGTGCTCTTCTCCATCCTACATTGCCACTTACTGCTTATCTAATTCAGACCCTCCGATTCACACCATCCCGTGATGTTTTTCTCACTCCTAAGAGTGAATGTAATGTTACACAACCATACAATGCACACCACACCTCGATGTTTTTCAGAAACCTATCCTACATTGCCACTGAATATTTCCTGACCTCTCGATGCTGACCACCACGTGGTGCTCTTCTCCATCCTACATTGCCACTCACTGCCTATCCTTACTCAGACCCTCCGATTCACACCAAACCGTGATACTTTTCTCACTCCTAATAGTGAATGTAATGTTACACACCCATACAATGCGCACCACCCCACGATGTTTTTCAGAAACCTATGCTACATTGCCACTGCATTTTTCCTGACCTCCCCACGCCGATCACCCCATTGTACTTTTCCCATCCTACATTGCAACTCACTGCCTATCCTAATTCAGACCCTCCGATTCACAGCACCCCGTGATGTTTTTCTCACTCCTAAGAGTGAATGTAATGTTACACACACTTACAATGCACACCACCCCGAGATGTTTTTCAGAAACCTAAACTACATTGCCACTGCATGTTTCCTGACCTCCCCATGCTGACCAATCTGTGGTGCTTTTCTCCATCCTACATTGCCACTCACTGCCTATCCTAATTCAAATCCTATGATTCACACCACCCCGTGATGTTTTTCTCACTCCTACTAGTGAATGGCCTGTTAGAAACCCTCACAATGCGCACCACCCCGCGCTGTTTTTCAGAAACCTATGCTACATTGCCACTGCATGTTTCCTGTCCTCCCCATGCTGACCACCCCGTGGTGTTTTTTTCCATCCTACATTGCCACTCACTGCCTATCCTAATTCAGACCCTCCGATTCACACCACCCCGTGATGTTTTTCTCACTCCTACTAGTGAATGTAATGTTAGAAACCCATACAATGCGCAACACCATGCGATGTTTTTCAGAAATCTATCCTAAGTTGCCACTGCATGTTTCCTGAACTCCCCATGCTGACAATCCCGTGGTACTTTTCTCCATCCTACTTTGACACTCACTGCCTATCCTAATTCAGACCCTCCGATTCACACCACCCCCTGATGATTTTCTCACTCCTACTAGTGAATGTAATATTACACAAACATACAATGCGCACCACCCGCGATTTTTTTCACAAATCTATCCTACATTGCCACTGCATGTTTCCTGACCTCCCCTTGCTGACCACCCCGTGGTGCTCTTCTCCATCCTACATTGCCAATCACTGCCTATCCTTATTCAGACCCTCCGATGCACACCACCCCGTGATGTTTTTGTCACTCCTACTGGTGAATGTAATGTTACACATCTATACAATGCACACGACCCCGCAACATTTTTCAGAAACCTATCCTACATTGCCACTGCATGTTTCCTGACCTCCCCATGCTGACCACCCCGAGATACTTTTCCCCATCCTACATTGCAACTCATGGCCTATCCTAATTCAGACCATCCGATTCACACCACCCCGTGATGTTTTTCTCACTCCTACTAGTGAATGTAATCTTACACACCCATACAATGCGCACCACCCTGCGATGTTTTTCAGAAATCTATCCTACATTGCCACTGCATGTTTCCTGAGCTCCCCATGCTGACCACCCAGTGGTGCTTTTCTCCATCCTAGATAGCCACTCACTGCCTATCCTATTCAGTTCTTTTGATTCACACCTCCCCGTGATGTTTTTCTCACTCCTACTAGTGAATGTAATGTTACACACCCATACAAAGCACACCACCCAGAGACGTTTTTCAGAAAACTATCCAACATTGCCACTGGATGTTTCCTGACCTCCCCATGCTCACCACCCCGTGGTGCTTTTCTCCATCCTACATTGCCACTCACTGCCTATACTTATTCAGATCCTATGATTCACACCACCTCGTGATGTTTTTCTCACTCCTACTAGTGAATGTAATGTTACACACCCATACAATGTGCACCACCCCGCGATGTTTTTCAGAAACCTATCCTACATTGCCACTGCATGTTTCCTGACCTCCCCATGCTGACCACCCCGTGGTGCTTTTCTCTATCCTAGATTGCCACTCACTGCCTATCCTTTTCAGATCCTATGATTTACACCGCCCAGTGATGTTTTTCTCACTCCTACTAGAGAATGTAATGTTACAGACCCATACAATGCGCACTACCCCAAGATGTTTTTCTGAAACCTATCCTACATTGCCACTGCATGTTTCCTGACCTCCCCATGCTGACCACCCCGTGGTGCTTTTCTCCATCCTACATTGCCACTCACTGCCTATCCTAATTCATATCCTATGATTCAGACCACCCTGTGATGTTTTTCTCACTCCTACTAGTGAATGTAATGTTACAAACCCATACAATGCGCACCTCCCCGCGATGTTTTTCAGATACCTATTGTACATTGCCACTGCATGTTTCCTGTCCTCCCCATGCTGACCACCCCGTGGTGCTCTTCTCCATCCTACATTGCCACTTACTGCTTATCTAATTCAGACCCTCCGATTCACACCATCCCGTGATGTTTTTCTCACTCCTAAGAGTGAATGTAATGTTACACAACCATACAATGCACACCACACCTCGATGTTTTTCAGAAACCTATCCTACATTGACACTGAATATTTCCTGACCGCTCGATGCTGACCACCACGTGGTGCTCTTCTCCATCCTACATTGCCACTCACTGCCTATCCTTACTCAGACCCTCCGATTCACACCAAACCGTGATACTTTTCTCACTCCTAATAGTGAATGTAATGTTACACACCCATACAATGCGCACCACCCCACGATGTTTTTCAGAAACCTATGCTACATTGCCACTGCATTTTTCCTGACCTCCCCATGCCGATCACCCCATTGTACTTTTCCCATCCTACATTGCAACTCACTGCCTATCCTAATTCAGACCCTCCGATTCACAGCACCCCGTGATGTTTTTCTCACTCCTAAGAGTGAATGTAATGTTACACACACTTACAATGCACACCACCCCGAGATGTTTTTCAGAAACCTAAACTACATTGCCACTGCAGGTTTCCTGACCTCCCCATGCTGACCACTCCGTGGTGCTTTTCTCCATCCTACATTGCCACTCACTGCCTATCCTAATTCAAATCCTATGATTCACACCACCCCGTGATGTTTTTCTCACTCCTACTAGGGAATGGCCTGTTAGAAACCCTCACAATGCGCACCACCCCGCGCTGTTTTTCAGAAACCTATGCTACATTGCCACTGCATGTTTCCTGACCTCCCCATGCTGACCACCCCGTGGTGTTTTTTTCCATCCTACATTGCCACTCACTGCCTATCCTAATTCAGACCCTCCGATTCACACCACCCCGTGATGTTTTTCTCACTCCTACTAGTGAATGTAATGTTAGAAACCCATACAATGCGCAACACCATGCGATGTTTTTCAGAAATCTATCCTAAGTTGCCACTGCATGTTTCCTGAACTCCCCATGCTGACAATCCCGTGGTACTTTTCTCCATCCTACTTTGACACCCACTGCCTATCCTAATTCAGACCCTCCGATTCACACCACCCCGTGATGATTTTCTCACTCCTACTAGTGAATGTAATATTACACAACCATACAATGCGCACCACCCGCGATTTTTTTCACAAATCTATCCTACATTGCCACTGCATGTTTCCTGACCTCCCCTTGCTGACCACCCCGTGGTGCTCTTCTCCATCCTACATTGCCAATCACTGCCTATCCTTATTCAGACCCTCCGATGCACACCACCCCGTGATGTTTTTGTCACTCCTACTGGTGAATGTAATGTTACACATCTATACAATGCACACGACCCCGCAACATTTTTCAGAAACCTATCCTACATTGCCACTGCATGTTTCCTGACCTCCCCATGCTGACCACCCCGAGATACTTTTCCCCATCCTACATTGCAACTCATGGCCTATCCTAATTCAGACCATCCGATTCACACCACCCCGTGATGTTTTTCTCACTCCTACTAGTGAATGTAATCTTACACACCCATACAATGCGCACCACCCTGCGATGTTTTTCAGAAATCTATCCTACATTGCCACTGCATGTTTCCTGAGCTCCCCATGCTGACCACCCCGTGGTGCTTTTCTCCATCCTAGATAGCCACTCACTGCCTATCCTATTCAGTTCTTTTGATTCACACCTCCCCGTGATGTTTTTCTCACTCCTACTAGTGAATGTAATGTTACACACCCATACAAAGCACACCACCCAGAGACGTTTTTCAGAAAACTATCCAACATTGCCACTGCATGTTTCTTGACCTCCCCATGCTGACCACCCCGTGGTACTTATCTCCATCCTACATTGCTACTCACTGCCTATCCTAATTCAGATCCGATGATTCACACAACCCCGTGTTTTTCTCACTCCTACTAGTGAATGTAATGTTAGAAACCATACAATGTGCACCACCCATCGATGATTTTCAAAACCTATTCTACATTGCCACTGCATGTTTCCTGACCTCCCCATGCTGACCACCACGTGGTGCTTTTCTCCATCCTACATTGCCACTCACTGCCTATCCTAATTCAGACCCTCCGATTCACACCACCCCGTGATGTTTTTCTCACTCCTAGTTGTAAATTCAATGTTACACACCCATAGAACGAGCACCACCCCGCGATGTTTTTCAGAAAACTATCCTACATTGCCACTGCATGTTTCCTGAGCTCCCCATGCTGACCACCCCGTGGTGCTTTTCTCCATCCTACATTGTCACTCACTGGCTATCCTTATTCAGACCCTCCGATTCACACCACCCTATGATGTTTTTCTCACTCCTTCTAGTGAATGTAATGTTACACACCCATACAATGCGCACCACACTGCGATGTTTTTCAGAAACCTATCCTACCTTGAAACTACAAGTTTCCTGAGCTCCCCATGCTGACCAGCCGGTGGTGCTTATCTCCATCCTACATTGACACTCACTTCCTATCCTTATTGACACTCTCCGATTCACACCAACCCGTGATGTTTTTCTCACTTCTACTCGTGAATGTAATGTTACACACCCATACAATGCACACCACCCGCGATTTTTTTCAGAAACCTATCCTACATTGCCACTGGATGTTTCCTGACCTCCCCATGCTCACCACCCCGTGGTGCTTTTCTCCATCCTACATTGCCACTCACTGCCTATACTTATTCAGATCCTATGATTCACACCACCTCGTGATGTTTTTCTCACTCCTACTAGTGAATGTAATGTTACACACCCATACAATGTGCACCACCCCGCGATGTTTTTCAGAAACCTATCCTACATTGCCACTGCATGTTTCCTGACCTCCCCATGCTGACCACCCCGTGGTGCTTTTCTCTATCCTAGATTGCCACTCACTGCCTATCCTTTTCAGATCCTATGATTTACACCGCCCAGTGATGTTTTTCTCACTCCTACTAGAGAATGTAATGTTACAGACCCATTCAATGCGCACTACCCCAAGATGTTTTTCTGAAACCTATCCTACATTGCCACTGCATGTTTCCTGACCTCCCCATGCTGACCACCCCGTGGTGCTTTTCTCCATCCTACATTGCCACTCACTGCCTATCCTAATTCATATCATATGATTCAGACCACCCTGTGATGTTTTTCTCACTCCTACTAGTGAATGTAATGTTACAAACCCATACAATGCGCACCTCCCCGCGATGTTTTTCAGATACCTATTGTACATTGCCACTGCATGTTTCCTGTCCTCCCCATGCTGACCACCCCGTGGTGCTCTTCTCCATCCTACATTGCCACTCACTGCTTATCTAATTCAGACCCTCCGATTCACACCATCCCGTGATGTTTTTCTCACTCCTAAGAGTGAATGTAATGTTACACAACCATACAATGCACACCACACCTCGATGTTTTTCAGAAACCTATCCTACATTGCCACTGAATATTTCCTGACCTCTCGATGCTGACCACCACGTGGTGCTCTTCTCCATCCTACATTGCCACTCACTGCCTATCCTTACTCAGACCCTCCGATTCACACCAAACCGTGATACTTTTCTCACTCCTAATAGTGAATGTAATGTTACACACCCATACAATGCGCACCACCCCACGATGTTTTTCAGAAACCTATGCTACATTGCCACTGCATTTTTCCTGACCTCCCCATGCCGATCACCCCATTGTACTTTTCCCATCCTACATTGCAACTCACTGCCTATCCTAATTCAGACCCTCCGATTCACAGCACCCCGTGATGTTTTTCTCACTCCTAAGAGTGAATGTAATGTTACACACATTTACAATGCACACCACCCCGAGATGTTTTTCAGAAACCTAAACTACATTGCCACTGCATGTTTCCTGACCTCCCCATGCTGACCACTCCGTGGTGCTTTTCTCCATCCTACATTGCCACTCACTGCCTATCCTAATTCAAATCCTATGATTCACACCACCCCGTGATGTTTTTCTCACTCCTACTAGTGAATGTAATTTTACACACCCATACAATGCCCACCACCCCGCGATGTTTTTCAGAAACCTATCCTACATTGCAACTGCACGTTTCCTGATCTCCCCATGCTGACCACTCCGTAGCGGTTTTCTCTATCCGACATTGCCACTCACTGCCTATCCTAATTCAGACCCTCCGATTCACACCACCCCATGATGTTTTTCTCACTCCGACTAGTGAATGTAATGTAACACACCCATACAATGCGCACCTCCCCGCGATGTTTTTCAGAAAGCTATCCTACCTTGAAAGTAAATATTTCCTGAGCTCCCCATGCTCACCACCCCGTGGTGCTTTTATCCATTCTACATTGCCACTCACTTCCTATCCTTATTCACACTCTCGATTCACACCACCGCGTGATGTTTTTCTCACTCCTACTAGTGAATGTAATGTTACACACCCATACAACGCAAACCACCCACGATTTTTTTCCGAAACCTATCCTACATTGACACTGAATATTTCCTGACCTCCCCATGCTGACCACCCCCTAGTGCTTTCCTCCATCCTAGATTGTCACTCACTGCCAATCCTAATTCATATCCTATGATTCAGACCACCCTGTGAAGTTTTTCTCACTCCTACTAGTGAATGTAATGTTACACACCCATACAATGCGCACCACACCGCGTTGTTTTTCAGAAACCTATCCTACCTTGAAACTACATGTTTCCTGAGTTCCCATGCTAACCACCCAGTGGTGCTTTTCTCCATCCTACATTGCCACTCACTACCTAACCTTATTCACACTCTCCGATTCACACCAACCCGTGATGTTATTCTCACTTCTACTAGTGAATGTAATATTACACACTCATACAATGCACACCATCCGCGATTTTTTTCAGAAACCTATCCTACATTGGCACTGGATGTTTTCTGTCCTCCCCATGCTCACCACCCCGTGGTGCTTTTCTCATTCCTACATTGCCACTCACTGCCTATACTTATTCAGATCCCATGATTGACACCACCTCGTGATGTTTTCTCACTCCTCCTAGTGAATGTGATGTTACACACCCATACAATGTGCACCACGCCGCGATGTTTTTCAGAAACCTATCCTACATTGCCACTGCATGTTTCCTGACCTCCCCATGCTGACCACCCCTTGGTGCTTTTCTCTATCCTAGATTGCCACTCACTGCCTATCCTTTTCAGATCCTATGATTTACACCGCCCATTGATGTTTTTCTCACTCCTACTAGTGAATGCAATCTTACATACCCATACAATGCGCACCACCCCGCGATGTTTTTCAGAAACCAATCTTACGTTGCCACTGCATGTTTCCTGACCTTCTCATGCTGACCACCCCGTGGTGCTTTTCTCCATCCTACATTTCTACTCACTGCCTAAACTTATTCAGCCCCTCCGATTCACACCACCCCATGATGTTTTTCTCACTCCTACTAGTGAATGTAATGTTAGAAACCCATACAATGCACAACACCCCGCGATGTTTTTCAGAAACCTATCCTACATTGCAACTGCATGTTTCCTGACCTCCCCATGCTGACCACCCCGTGGTGCTTTTCTCCATCCTAGATAGCCACTCACTGCCTATCCTTTTCAGATCTATTGATTCACACCTCCCCGTGATGTTTTTCTCACTCCTACAAGTGAATGTAATGTTACACACCCATACAAAGCACACCACCCCGAGACGTTTTTCAGAAACCTATCCAACATTGCCACTGCATGTTTCCTGACCTCCCCATGCTGACTACCCCGTGGTGCTTATCTCCATCCTACATTGCTACTAACTGCCTTTCCTAATTCAGATCCTATGATTCACACAACCCCGTGTTTTTCTCACTCCTACTAGTGAATGCAATGTTAGAAACCATACAATGCGCACCACCCAGCGATGATTTTAAAAACCTATTCTACATTGCCACTGCATGTTTCCTGACCTCCCTATGCTGACCACCCCGTGGTGCTTTTCTCCATCCTACATTGCCACTCACTGCCTATCCTAATTCAGACCCTCCGATTCACACCACCCCGTGATGTTTTTCTCACTCCTAGTAGTAAATGCAATGTTACAAACCCATACAATGCGCACCACCCCGCGATGTTTTTCAGAAACCTATCCTACATTGCCATTGCATGTACCCTGAGCTCCCCATGCTGACCACCCGGTGGTGCTTTTCTCCATCCTACATTTCCACTCACTTCCTATCCTTATTCACACTCTGGAATTCACACCAAGCCGTGATTTTATTCTCACTTCTACTAGTGAATGTAATGTTACACACCCATACAATGCACACCACCCGCGATTTTTTTCAGAAACCTATCCTAAATTGCCACTACGTGTTTCCTGACCTCCCCATGCTGACCACCCCGTGGTGCTTTTCTCCAGCCTACATTGCCACTCACTTCCTAACCTTATTCAGACCCTCCGATTCACACCACCCCGTGATGTTTTCTCACTCCTACTAGTGAATGAAATGTGACACACCCATACAATGCGCACCACCCGCTATGTTTTTAAGAAATCTATCCTACATTGCCACTGCATGTTTCCTGATCTCCCCATGGTGCCCACCCAGTGGTGCTCTTCTCCATCCTACATTGCCACTCACTGCCTATCCTAATTCAGACCCTCCGATTCAAACTAACCCGTGATGTTTTTCTCACACCTACTAGTGAATGTAATGTTACACACCCATACAATGCGCAAGACCCAACGATGTTTTTCAGAAACCTATCCTACATTGCCACTGCATGTTTCCTGACCTCCCCATGCCGACCACCCCTGGGGCTTTTCTCCATCCTAAATTGCCACTCACTGCCTATCCTAATTCAGACCCACCGATTCGCACCACCCCGTGATGTTTTTCTCACACCTACTAGTGAATGTAATGTTACACACCAATACAATGCGCAAGACCCCACGATGTTTTTCAGAAACCTATCCTACATTGCCACTGCATGTTTCCTGACCTCCCCATGCTGACCACCCCCTAGTGCTTTTCTCCATCCTAGATTGTACCTCACTGCCTATCCTAATTCACATCCTATGATTCACAACACCCCGTGATGTTTTTCTCACACCTACTAGTGAATGTAATGTTACACACCCTTACAATGCGCACCACCCCAAGATGTTTTACAGAAACCTATCCTACATTGCCACTGCATGTTTCCAGACGTCCCCATGCTGACCACTCCGTGGTGCTTTTCTCCATCCTACATTGCCACTCACGGCCTATCCTAATTCAGATCCTATGATTCACACCACCCTGTGATGTTTTTCTCACTCCTACTTGTGAATGGCCTGTTAGAAACCCTTACAATGATCACCACCCCGTGATGTTTATCAGAAACCTATGCTACATTGCCACTGCATGTTACCTGACCTCCCCATGATGACCACCCCGTGATACTTTTCCCCATCCTACATTGCAACTCACGGCCTATCCTAATTCAGACCATCCGATTCACACCACCCCATGATGTTTTTCTCACTCCTATTAGTGAATGTAATCTTACACACCCATACAATGCGCAACACCCCGCGATGTTTTTCAGAAACCAATCGTACATTGCCACTGCATGTATCCTGACCTTCCCATGCTGACCACCCCGTGGTGCTTTTCTCCATCCTACATTTCTACTCACTGCCTAACCTTATTCAGACCCTCCGATTCACACCACCCCGTGATGTTTTTCTCACTCCTACTAGTGAATGTAATGTTAGAAACCCATACAATGCACAACACCCCGCGATGTTTTTCAGAATCCTATCCTACATTGCAACTGCATGTTTCGTGACCTCCCCATGCTGACCATCCCGTGGTGCTTTTCTCCATCCTAGATAGCCACTCACTGCCTATCCTTTTCAGATCTATTGATTCACACCTCCCCGTGATGTTTTTCTCACTCCTACAAGTGAATGTAATGTTACACACCCATACAAAGCACACCACCCCGAGACGTTTTTCAGAAACCTATCCAACATTGCCACTGCATGTTTCCTGACCTCCCCATGCTGACCACCCCGTGGTGCTTATTTCCATCCTACATTGCTACTAACTGCCTTTCCTAATTCAGATCCTATGATTCACACAACCCCGTGTTTTTCTCACTCCTACTAGTGAATGTAATGTTAGAAACCATACAATGCGCACCACCCAGCGATGATTTTAAAAACCTATTCTACATTGCCACTGCATGTTTCCTGACCTCCCTATGCTGACCACCCCGTGGTGCTTTTCTCCATCCTACATTGCCACTCACTGCCTATCCTAATTCAGACCCTCCGATTCACACCACCCCGTGATGTTTTTCTCACTCCTAGTAGTAAATGCAATGTTACAAACCCATACAATGCGCACCACCCCTCGATGTTTTTCAGAAACCTATCCTACATTGCCACTGCATGTACCCTGAGCTCCCCATGCTGACCACCCGGTGGTGCTTTTCTCCATCCTACATTTCCACTCACTTCCTATCCTTATTCACACTCTGGAATTCACACCAAGCCGTGATTTTATTCTCACTTCTACTAGTGAATGTAATGTTACACACCCATACAATGCACACAACCCGCGATTTTTTTCAGAAACCTATCCTACATTGCCACTGGATGTTTCCTGACCTCCCCATGCTGACCACCCCCTAGTGCTTTTCTCCATCTTAGATTGTCACTCACTGCCTATCTTAATTCACATCCTATGATTCACACCACCCCATGATGTTTTTCCCACTCCTATTAGTGAATGTAATGTTACACACCCATACAATGCGCACCACCCCGCCATGTACTTCAGAAACCTATCCTAAATTGCCACGACATGTTTCCTGACCTCCCCATGCTGACCAACCCGTGGTGCTTTTCTCCAGCCTACATTGCCACTCACTTCCTAACCTTATTCAGACCCTCCGATTCACACCACCCCGTGATGTTTTCTCACTCCTACTAGTGAATGAAATGTGACACACCCATACAATGCGCACCACCCACTATGTTTTTAAGAAATCTATCCTACATTGCCACAGCATGTTTCCTGATCTCCCCATGGTGCCCACCCAGTGGTGCTCTTCTCCATCCTACATTGCCACTCACGGCCTATCCTAATTCAGATCCTATGATTCACACCACCCCGTGATGTTTTTCTCACTCCTACTTGTGAATGGCCTGTTAGAAACCCTTACAATGATCACCACCCCGTGATGTTTATCAGAAACCTATGCTACATTGCCACTGTATGTTACCTGACCTCCCCATGATGACCACCCCGTGATACTTTTCCCCATCCTACATTGCAACTCACGGCCTATCCTAATTCAGACCATCCGATTCACACCACCCCGTGATGTTTTTCTCACTCCTATTAGTGAATGTAATCTTACACACCCATACAATGCGCACCACCCCGCGATGTTTTTCAGAAACCAATCGTACATTGCCACTGCATGTTTCCTGACCTTCCCATGCTGACCACCCCGTGGTGCTTTTCTCCATCCTACATTTCTACTCACTGCCTAACCTTATTCAGACCCTCCGATTCACACCACCCCGTGATGTTTTTCTCACTCCTACTAGTGAATGTAATGTTAGAAACCCATACAATGCACAACACCCCGCGATGTTTTTCAGAAACCTATCCTACATTGCAACTGCATGTTTCCTGACCTCCCCATGCTGACCACCCCGTGGTGCTTTTCTCCATCCTAGATAGCCACTCACTGCCTATCCTTTTCAGATCTATTGATTCACACCTCCCCGTGATGTTTTTCTCACTCCTACAAGTGATTGTAATGTTACACACCCATACAAAGCACACCACCCCGAGACGTTTTTCAGAAACCTATCCAACCTTGCCACTGCATGTTTCCTGACCTCCCCATGCTGACCACCCAGTGGTGCTTATCTCCATCCTACATTGCTACTAACTGCCTTTCCTAATTCAGATCCTATGATTCACACAACCCCGTGTTTTTCTCACTCCTACTAGTGAATGTAATGTTAGAAAACATACAATGCGCACCACCCAGCGATGATTTTAAAAACCTATTCTACATTGCCACTGCATGTTTCCTGACCTCCCTATGCTGACCACCCCGTGGTGCTTTTCTCCATCCTACATTGCCACTCACGGCCTATCCTAATTCAGATCCTATGATTCACACCACCCCGTGATGTTTTTCTCACTCCTAGTAGTAAATGCAATGTTACAAACCCATACAATGCGCACCACCCCGCGATGTTTTTAAGAAACCTATCCTACATTGCCACTGCATGTACCCTGAGCTCCCCATGCTGACCACCCGGTGGTGCTTTTCTCCATCCTACATTTCCACTCACTTCCTATCCTTATTCACACTCTGGAATTCACACCAAGCCGTGATTTTATTCTCACTTCTCCTAGTGAATGTAATGTTACACACCCATACAATGCACACAACCCGCGATTTTTTTCAGAAACCTATCCTATATTGCCACTGGATGTTTCCTGACCTCCCCATGTTGACCACCCCCTAGTGCTTTTCTCCATCCTAGATTGTCACTCACTGCCTATCTTAATTCACATCCTATGATTCACACCACCCCATGATGTTTTTCCCACTCCTATTAGTGAATGTAATGTTACACACCCATACAATGCGCACCACCCCGCCATGTACTTCAGAAACCTATCCTAAATTGCCACTACATGTTTCCTGACCTCCCCATGCTGACCACCCCGTGGTGCTTTTCTCCAGCCTACATTGCCACTCACTTCCTAACCTTATCCAGACCCTCCGATTCACACCACCCCGTGATGTTTTCTCACTCCTACTAGTGAATGAAATGTGACACACCCATACAATGCGCACCACCCGCTATGTTTTTAAGAAATCTATCCTACATTGCCACTGCATGTTTCCTGATCTCCCCATGGTGCCCACCCAGTGGTGCTCTTCTCCATCCTACATTGCCACTCACTGCCTATCCTAATTCAGACCCTCCGATTCAAACTAACCCGTGATGTTTTTCTCACACCTACTAGTGAATGTAATGTTACACACCCATACAATGCGCAAGACCCAACGATGTTTTTCAGAAACCTATCCTACATTGCCACTGCATGTTTCCTGTCCTCCCCATGCTGACCACCCCTGGGGCTTTTCTCCAGCCTACATTGCCACTCACTGCCTATCCTAATTCAGACCCACCGATTCACACCACCCCGTGATGTTTTTCTCACACCTACTAGTGAATGTAATGTTACACACCAATACAATGTGCAAGACCCCACGATGTTTTTCAGAAACCTCTCCTACTTTGCCACTGCATGTTTCCTGACCTCCCCATGCTGACCACCCCCTAGTGCTTTTCTCCATCCTAGATTGTACCTCACTGCCTATCCTAATTCACATCCTATGATTCACACCACCCAGTGATGTTTTTCTCACTCCAATAGTGAATGTAATGTTACACACCCTTACAATGCGCACCACCCCAAGATGTTTTACAGAAACCTATCCTACATTGCCACTGCATGTTTCCAGACGTCCCCATGCTGACTACTCCGTGGTGCTTTTCTCCATCCTACATTGCCACTCACGGCCTATCCTAATTCAGATCCTATGATTCACACCACCCCGTGATGTTTTTCTCACTCCTACTTGTGAATGGCCTGTTAGAAACCCTTACAATGATCACCACCCCGTGATGTTTATCAGAAACCTATGCTACATTGCCACTGCATGTTACCTGACCTCCCCATGATGAGCACCCCGTGATACTTTTCCCCATCCTACATTGCAACTCACGGCCTATCCTAATTCAGACCATCCGATTCACACCACCCCATGATGTTTTTCTCACTCCTATTAGTGAATGTAATCTTACACACCCATACAATGCGCACCACCCCGCAATGTTTTTCAGAAACCAATCGTACATTGCCACTGCATGTTTCCTGACATTCCCATGCTGACCACCCCGTGGTGCTTTTCTCCATCCTACATTTCTACTCACTGCCTAACCTTATTCAGACCCTCCGATTCACACCACCCCGTGATGTTTTTCTCACTCCTACTAGTGAATGTAATGTTAGAAACCCATACAATGCACAACACCCCGCGATGTTTTTCAGAAACCTATCCTACATTGCAACTGCATGTTTCCTGACCTCCCCATGCTGACCACCCCGTGGTGCTTTTCTCCATCCTAGATAGCCACTCACTGCCTATCCTTTTCAGATCTATTGATTCACACCTCCCCGTGATGTTTTTCTCACTCCTACAAGTGAATGTAATGTTACACACCCATACAAAGCACACCACTCCGAGACGTTTTTCAGAAACCTATCCAACATTGCCACTGCATGTTTCCTGACCTCCCCATGCTGACCACCCCGTGGTGCTTATCTCCATCCTACATTGCTACTAACTGCCTTTCCTAATTCAGATCCTATGATTCACACAACCCCGTGTTTTTCTCACTCCTACTAGTGAATGTAATGTTAGAAACCATACAATGCGCACCACCCAGCGATGATTTTAAAAACCTATTCTACATTGCCACTGCATGTTTCCTGACCTCCCTATGCTGACCACCCCGTGGTGCTTTTCTCCATCCTAAATTGCCACTCACTGCCTATCCTAATTCAGACCCTCCGATTCACACCACCCCGTGATGTTTTTCTCACTCCTAGTAGTAAATGCAATGTTACAAACCCATACAATGCGCACCACCCCGCGATGTTTTTCAGAAACCTATCCTACATTGCCACTGCATGTACCCTGAGCTCCCCATGCTGACCACCCGGTGGTGCTTTTCTCCATCCTACATTTCCACTCACTTCCTATCCTTATTCACACTCTGGAATTCACACCATGCCGTGATTTTATTCTCACTTCTACTAGTGAATGTAATGTTACACACCCATACAATGCACACAACCCGCGATTTTTTTCAGAAACCTATCCTACATTGCCACTGGATGTTTCCTGACCTCCCCATGCTGACCACCCCCTAGTGCTTTTCTCCATCCTAGATTGTCACTCACTGCCTATCCTAATTCACATCCTATGATTCACACCACCCCATGATGTTTTTCCCACTCCTATTAGTGAATGTAATGTTACACACCCATACAATGCGCACCACCCCGCCATGTACTTCAGAAACCTATCCTAAATTGCCACTACATGTTTCCTGACCTCCCCATGCTGACCACCCCGTGGTGCTTTTCTCCAGCCTACATTGCCACTCACTTCCTAACCTTATTCAGACCCTCCGATTCACACCACCCCGTGATGTTTTCTCACTCCTACTAGTGAATGAAATGTGACACACCCATACAATGCGCACCACCCGCTATGTTTTTAAGAAATCTATCCTACATTGCCACTGCATGTTTCCTGATCTCCCCATGGTGCCCACCCAGTGGTGCTCTTCTCCATCCTACATTGCCACTCACTGCCTATCCTAATTCAGACCCTCCGATTCAAACTAACCCGTGATGTTTTTCTCACACCTCCTAGTGAATGTCATGTTACACACCCATACAATGCGCAAGACACAACGATGTTTTTCAGAAACCTATCCTACATTGCCACTGCATGTTTCCTGACCTCCCCATGCTGACCACCTCTGGGGCTTTTCTCCATCCTAAATTGCCACTCACTGGCTATCCTAATTCAGACCCACCGATTCACACAACCCCGTGATGTTTTTCTCACACCTACTAGTGAATGTAATGTTACACACCAATACAATGCGCAAGACCCCACGATGTTTTTCAGAAACCTCTCCTACATTGCCACTGCATGTTTCCTGACCTCCCCATGCTGATCACCCCCTAGTGCTTTTCTCCATCCTAGATTGTACCTCACTCCCTATCCTAATTCACATCCTATGATTCACACCACCCAGTGATGTTTTTCTCACTCCAATAGTGAATGTAATGTTACACACCCTTACAATGCGCACCACCCCAAGATGTTTTACAGAAACCTATCCTACATTGCCACAGCATGTTTCCAGACGTCCCCATGCTGACCACTCCGTGGTGCTTTTCTCCATCCTACATTGCCACTCACGGCCTATCCTAATTCAGATCCTATGATTCACACCACCCCGTGATGTTTTTCTCACTCCTACTTGTGAATGGCCTGTTAGAAACACTTACAATGATCACCACCCCGTGATGTTTATCAGAAACCTATGCTACATTGCCACTGCATGTTACCTGACCTCCCCATGATGACCACCCCGTGATACTTTTGCCCATCCTACATTGCAACTCACGGCCTATCCTAATTCAGACCATCCGATTCACACCACCCCATGATGTTTTTCTCACTCCTATTAGTGAATGTAATCTTACACACCCATACAATGCGCACCACCCCGCGATGTTTTTCAGAAACCAATCGTACATTGCCACTGCAAGTTTCCTGACCTTCCCATGCTGACCACCCCATGGTGCTTTTCTCCATCCTACATTTCTACTCACTTCCTAACCTTATTCAGACCCTCCGATTCACACCACCCCGTGATGTTTTACTCACTCCTACTAGTGAATGTAATGTTAGAAACCCATCAATGCGAAACACCCCGCGATGTTTTTCAGAAACCTATCCTACATTGCCACTGCATGTTTCCTGACCTCCCCATGCTGACCACCCCGTGGTGCTTTTCTCCATCCTAGATAGCCACTCACTGCCATTCCTATTCAGTTCTTTTGATTCACACCTCCCCGTGATATTTTTCTCACTCCTACTAGTGAATGTAATCTTACACACCCATAAAATGCGCACCACCCAGCGATGTTTTTCAGAAAGCTATCCTACCTTGAAACTACATGTTTCCTGAGCTCCCCATGCTGACCACCCCGTGGTGCTTTTATCCATCCTACATTGCCACTCAGTTCCTATCCTTATTCACACTCTCCGATTCACACCACCCCGTGATGTTTTTCTCACTCCTACTAGTGAATGTAATGTTACACACCCATTCAAAGCACACCACCCAGCGATGATTTTCAAAACATATTCTACATTGCCACTGCATGTTTCCTGACCTCCCCATTCTGACCACCCCGTTGTGCTTTTCTCCATCCTACATTGCAACTCACAGCCTATCCTAATTCAGACCCTCCGATTCACACCACCCCGTGATGTTTTTCGCACTCCTACTAGTGAATGTAATGTTACACACCCATACAATGGGCACTACCACGAGATGTTTTTCAGAAACCTATCCTAAGTTGCCACTGCATGTTTCCTGAACTCCCCATGCTGACCATCCCGTGGTGCTTTTCTCCATCCTACTTTGACACTCACTGCCTATCCTAATTCAGACCCTCCGATTCACACCACCCCGTGATGATTTTCTCTCTCCTCCTAGTGAATGTAATGTTACACACCCATACAATGCGCACCACCCGCGATTTTTTTCACAAATCTATCCTACATTGCCACTGCATGTTTCCTGACCTCCCCTTGCTGACCACCCCGTGGTGCTCTTCTCCATCCTACATTGCCACTCACTGCCTATCCTTATTCAGACCCTCCGATTCACACCACCCCGTGATGATTTTCTCACTCCTACTGGTGAATGTAATGTTACACATCTATACAATGCGCACGACCCCGCAACGTTTTGCAGAAACCTATCCTACATTGCCACTGCATGTTTCCTGACCTCCCCATGCTGACCACCCCGTGATACTTTTCCCCATCCTACATTGCAACTCATGGCCTATCCTAATTCAGACCATCCGATTCACACAATCCCGTGATGTTTTTGTCACTCCTACTAGTGAATTTAATCTTACACACCCATACAATGCGCACAACCCCGCGATGTTTTTCAGAAACCAATCGTACATTGCCACTACATGTTTCCTGACCTTCCCATGCTGAACCACCCCGTGGTGCTTTTCTCCATCCTAGATAGCCACTCACTGCCTATCCTATTCAGATCTTTTGATTCATACCTCCCCGTGATGTTTTTCTCACTCGTACTAGTGAATGTAATGTTACACACCCATACAAAGCACACCACCCAGCGATGATTTTCAAAACATATTCTACATTGCCACTGCATGTTTCCTGACCTCCCCATTCTGACCACCCCGTGGTGCTTTTCTCCATCCTACATTGCAACTCACAGCCTATCCTAATTCAGACCCTCCGTTTCACACCACCCCGTGATGTTTTTCGCACTCCTACTAGTGTATGTAATGTTACACACCCATACAATGCGCACTACCACGAGATGTTTTTCAGAAACCTATCCTAAGTTGCCACTGCATGTTTCCTGAACTCCCCATGCTGACCATCCCGTGGTGCTTTTCCCCATCCTACTTTGACACTCACTGCCTATCCTAATTCAGACCCTCCGATTCACACCACACCGTGATGATTTTCTCACTCCTCCTAGTGAATGTAATGTTACACACCCATACAATGCGCATCACCCGCGATTTTTTTCACAAATCTATCCTACATTGCCACTGCATGTTTCCTGACCTCCCCTTGCTGACCACCCCGTGGTGCTCTTCTCCATCCTACATTGCCACTCACTGCCTATCCTTATTCAGACCGTCCGATTCACACCACCCCGTGATGTTTTTCTCACTCCTACTGGTGAATGTAATGTTACACATCTATACAATGCGCACGACCCCGCAACGTTTTTCAGAAACCTATCCTACATTGCCACTGCATGTTTCCTGACCTCCCCATGCTGACCACCCCGTGATACTTTTCCCCATCCTACATTGCAACTCATGGCCTATCCTAATTCAGACCATCCGATTCACACAATCCCGTGATGTTTTTGTCACTCCTACTAGTGAATTTAATCTTACACACCCATACAATGCGCACAACCCCGCGATGTTTTTCAGAAACCAATCGTACATTGCCACTGCATGTTTCCTGACCTTCCCATGCTGACCACCTCGTGGTGCTTTTCTCCATCCTACATTTCTACTCACTGCCTAACCTTATTCTGACCCTCCGATTCACACCACCCCGTGATGTTTTTCTCACTCCTACTAGTGAATGTAATGTTAGAAACCCATCAATGCGAAACACCCCGCGATGTTTTTCAGAAACTTATGCTACATTGCCACTGCATGTTTCCTAACCTCCCCATGCTGACCACCACCTGGTGCTTTTCTCCATCCTAGATAGCCACTCACTGCCATTCCTATTCAGTTCTTTTGATTCACACCTCCCCGTGATATTTTTCTCACTCCTACTAGTGAATGTAATCTTACACACTCAAAAAATGCGCACCACCCAGCGATGTTTTACAGAAAGCTATCCTACCTTGAAACTACATGTTTCCTGAGCTCCCCATGCTCACCACCCCGTGGTGCTTTTATCCATCCTACATTGCCACTCACTTCCTATCCTTATTCACACTCTCCGATTCACACCACCCCGTGATGTTTTTCTCACTCCTACTAGTGAATGTAATATTACACACCCATACAATGCACACCACCCGCGATTTTTTTCCAAAACCTATCCTACATTGCCATGAATGTTTCCTGACCTCCCCATGCTGACCACCCCCTAGTGCTTTTCTCCATCCTAGATTGTCACTCACTGCCTATCCTAATTCACATCCTATGATTCACACCACCCCATGATGTTTTTCCCACTCCTATTAGTGAATGTAATGTTACACACCCATACAATGCGCACCACCCCGCCATGTACTTCAGAAACCTATCCTAAATTGCCACTACATGTTTCCTGGCCTCCCCATGCTGACCACCCCGTGGTGCTTTTCTCCAGCCTACATTGCCACTCACTTCCTAACCTTATTCAGACCCTCCGATTCACACCACCCCGTGATGTTTTCTCACTCCTACTAGTGAATGTAATGTGACACACCCATACAATGCGCACCACCCGCTATGTTTTTAAGAAATCTATCCTATATTGCCTCTGCATGTTTCCTGAACTCCCCATGGTGCCCACCCAGTGGTGCTCTTCTCCATCCTAAATTGCCACTCACTGCCTATCCTAATTCAGACCCTCCGATTCAAACCAACCCATGATGTTTTTCTCACACCTACTCGTGAATGTAATGTTACACACCCATACAATGCGCAAGACCCCACGATGTTTTTCAGAAACCTATCCAACATTGCCACTGCATGTTTCCTGACCTCCCCATGCTGACCACCCCTGGGGCTTTTCTCCATCTTAAATTGCCACTCATTGCCTATCCTAATTCAGACCCACCGATTCACACCACCCCGTGATGTTTTTCTCACACCTACTAGTGAATGTAATGTTACACACCAATACAATGCGCAAGACCCCACGATGTTTTTCAGAAACCTATCCTACATTGCCAATGCATGTTTCCGGACCTCCCCATGCTGACCACCCCCTAGTGCTTTTCTCCATCCTAGATTGTCACTCACTGCCTATCCTAATTCACATCCTGTGATTCACACCACCCAGTGATGTTTTTCTCACTCCAATAGTGAATGTAATGTTACACACCCTTACAATGCGCACCACCCCAAGATGTTTTACAGAAACCTATCCTACATTGCCACTGCATGTTTCAAGACGTCCCCATGCTGACCACTCCGTGGTGCTTTTCTCCATCCTACATTGCCACTCACTGCCTATCCTAATTCAGATCCTATGATTCACACCACCAGGTGATGTTTTTCTCACTCCTACTTGTGAATGGCCTGTTAGAAACCCTTACAATGATCACCACCCCGTGATGTTTATCAGAAACGTATGCTACATTGCCACTGCATGTTACCTGACCTCCCCATGCTGACCACCCCGTGATACTTTTCCCCATCCTACATTGCAACTCACGGCCTATCCTAATTCAGACCATCCGATTCACACCACCCCGTGATGTTTTTCTCACTCCTACTAGTGAATGTAATCTTACACAGCCATACAATGCACACCACCCCGCGATGTTTTTTAGAAACCAATCGTATATTGCCACTGCATGTTTCCTGACCTTCCCATGCTGACCACCCCGTGGTGCTTTTCTCCATCCTACATTTCTACTCACTGCCTAACCTTATTCAGACCCTCCGATTCACACCACCCCGTGATGTTTTTCTCACTCCTACTAGTGAATGTAATGTTTAAACCCATACAATGCGCAACGCCATGCGAAGTTTTTCAGAAACCTATCCTACATTGCCACTGCATGTTTCCTGACCTCCCCATGCTGACCACCCCGTGGTGCTTTTTTCCATCCTAGATAGTCACTCACTGCCTATCCTATTCAGATCTTTTGATTCACACTTCCCCGTGATGTTTTTCTCACTCCTACTAGTGAATGTAATGTTACACACCCATACAAAGCACACCACACCGCGATGATTTTCAGAAACCAATCGTACATTGCCACTGCATGTTTCCTGACCTTCCCATGCTGACCACCCCGTGGTGCTTTTCTCCATCCTACATTTCTACTCACTGCCTAACCTTATTCAGACCCTCCGATTCACACCACCCCGTGATGTTTTTCTCACTCCTACTAGTGAATGTAATGTTAGAATCCCATACAATGCGCAACACCATGCGATGTTTTTCAGAAACCTATCTTACATTGCCACTGCATGTTTCCTGACCTCCCCATGCTGACCACCCCGTGGTGCTTTTCTCCATTCTAGATAGCCACTCACTGCCTATCCTATTCAGATCTTTTGATTCATACCTCCCCGTGATGTTTTTCTCACTCGTACTAGTGAATGTAATGTTACACACCCATACAAAGCACACCACCCAGCGATGATTTTCAAAACATATTCTACATTGCCACTGCATGTTTCCTGACCTCCCCATTCTGACCACCCCGTGGTGCTTTTCTCCATCCTACATTGCAACTCACAGCCTATCCTAATTCAGACCCTCCGATTCACACCACCCCGTGATGATTTTCTCACTCCTACTAGTGAATGTAATGTTACACACCCATACAATGCGCACCACCCGCGATTTTTTTCACAAATCTATCCTACATTGCCACTGCATGTTTCCTGACCTCCCCTTGCTGACCACCCCGTGGTGCTCTTCTCCATCCTACATTGCCACTCACTGCCTATCCTTATTCAGACCCTCCGATTCACACCACCCCGTGATGTTTTTCTCACTCCTACTAGTGAATGTAATATTACACACCCATACAATGCACACCACCCGCGATTTTTTTCCAAAACCTATCCTACATTGCCATGAATGTTTCCTGACCTCCCCATGCTGACCACCCCCTAGTGCTTTTCTCCATCCTAGATTGTCACTCACTGCCTATCCTAATTCACATCCTATGATTCACACCACCCCATGATGTTTTTCCCACTCCTATTAGTGAATGTAATGTTACACACCCATACAATGCGCACCACCCCGCCATGTACTTCAGAAACCTATCCTAAATTGCCACTACATGTTTCCTGGCCTCCCCATGCTGACCACCCCGTGGTGCTTTTCTCCAGCCTACATTGCCACTCACTTCCTAACCTTATTCAGACCCTCCGATTCACACCACCCCGTGATGTTTTCTCACTCCTACTAGTGAATGTAATGTGACACACCCATACAATGCGCACCACCCGCTATGTTTTTAAGAAATCTATCCTATATTGCCTCTGCATGTTTCCTGAACTCCCCATGGTGCCCACCCAGTGGTGCTCTTCTCCATCCTAAATTGCCACTCACTGCCTATCCTAATTCAGACCCTCCGATTCAAACCAACCCATGATGTTTTTCTCACACCTACTCGTGAATGTAATGTTACACACCCATACAATGCACAAGACCCCACGATGTTTTTCAGAAACCTATCCAACATTGCCACTGCATGTTTCCTGACCTCCCCATGCTGACCACCCCTGGGGCTTTTCTCCATCTTAAATTGCCACTCATTGCCTATCCTAATTCAGACCCACCGATTCACACCACCCCGTGATGTTTTTCTCACACCTACTAGTGAATGTAATGTTACACACCAATACAATGCGCAAGACCCCACGATGTTTTTCAGAAACCTATCCTACATTGCCAATGCATGTTTCCGGACCTCCCCATGCTGACCACCCCCTAGTGCTTTTCTCCATCCTAGATTGTCACTCACTGCCTATCCTAATTCACATCCTGTGATTCACACCACCCAGTGATGTTTTTCTCACTCCAATAGTGAATGTAATGTTACACACCCTTACAATGCGCACCACCCCAAGATGTTTTACAGAAACCTATCCTACATTGCCACTGCATGTTTCAAGACGTCCCCATGCTGACCACTCCGTGGTGCTTTTCTCCATCCTACATTGCCACTCACTGCCTATCCTAATTCAGATCCTATGATTCACACCACCAGGTGATGTTTTTCTCACTCCTACTTGTGAATGGCCTGTTAGAAACCCTTACAATGATCACCACCCCGTGATGTTTATCAGAAACGTATGCTACATTGCCACTGCATGTTACCTGACCTCCCCATGCTGACCACCCCGTGATACTTTTCCCCATCCTACATTGCAACTCACGGCCTATCCTAATTCAGACCATCCGATTCACACCACCCCGTGATGTTTTTCTCACTCCTACTAGTGAATGTAATCTTACACAGCCATACAATGCACACCACCCCGCGATGTTTTTTAGAAACCAATCGTATATTGCCACTGCATGTTTCCTGACCTTCCCATTCTGACCACCCCGTGGTGCTTTTCTCCATCCTACATTTCTACTCACTGCCTAACCTTATTCAGACCCTCCGATTCACACCACCCCGTGATGTTTTTCTCACTCCTACTAGTGAATGTAATGTTTAAACCCATACAATGCGCAACGCCATGCGAAGTTTTTCAGAAACCTATCCTACATTGCCACTGCATGTTTCCTGACCTCCCCATGCTGACCACCCCGTGGTGCTTTTTTCCATCCTAGATAGTCACTCACTGCCTATCCTATTCAGATCTTTTGATTCACACTTCCCCGTGATGTTTTTCTCACTCCTACTAGTGAATGTAATGTTACACACCCATACAAAGCACACCACACCGCGATGATTTTCAGAAACCAATCGTACATTGCCACTGCATGTTTCCTGACCTTCCCATGCTGACCACCCCGTGGTGCTTTTCTCCATCCTACATTTCTACTCACTGCCTAACCTTATTCAGACCCTCCGATTCACACCACCCCGTGATGTTTTTCTCACTCCTACTAGTGAATGTAATGTTAGAATCCCATACAATGCGCAACACCATGCGATGTTTTTCAGAAACCTATCTTACATTGCCACTGCATGTTTCCTGACCTCCCCATGCTGACCACCCCGTGGTGCTTTTCTCCATTCTAGATAGCCACTCACTGCCTATCCTATTCAGATCTTTTGATTCATACCTCCCCGTGATGTTTTTCTCACTCGTACTAGTGAATGTAATGTTACACACCCATACAAAGCACACCACCCAGCGATGATTTTCAAAACATATTCTACATTGCCACTGCATGTTTCCTGACCTCCCCATTCTGACCACCCCGTGGTGCTTTTCTCCATCCTACATTGCAACTCACAGCCTATCCTAATTCAGACCCTCCGATTCACACCACCCCGTGATGATTTTCTCACTCCTACTAGTGAATGTAATGTTACACACCCATACAATGCGCACCACCCGCGATTTTTTTCACAAATCTATCCTACATTGCCACTGCATGTTTCCTGACCTCCCCTTGCTGACCACCCCGTGGTGCTCTTCTCCATCCTACATTGCCACTCACTGCCTATCCTTATTCAGACCCTCCAATTCACAGCACCCCGTGATGTTTTTCTCACTCCTACTGGTGAATGTAATGTTACACATCTATACAATGCGCACGACCCCGCAACGTTTTTCAGAAACCTATCCTACATTTCCACTGCATGTTTCCTGACCTCCCCATGCTGACCACCCCGTGATACTTTTCCCCATCCTACATTGCAACTCATGGCCTATCCTAATTCAGACCATCCGATTCACACAATCCCGTGATGTTTTTGTCACTCCTACTAGTGAATTTAATCTTACACACCCATACAATGCGCACAACCCCGCGATGTTTTTCAGAAACCAATCGTACATTGCCACTGCATGTTTCCTGACCTTCCCATGCTGACCACCCCGTGGTGCTTTTCTCCATCCTACATTTCTACTCACTGCCTAACCTTATTCTGACCCTCCGATTCACACCACCCCGTGATGTTTTTCTCACTCCTACTAATGAATGTAATGTTAGAAACCCTTCAATGCGAAACACCCCGCGAAGTTTTTCAGAAATCTATCCTACATTGCCACTGCATGTTTCCTGACCTCCCCATGCTGACCACCCAGTGGTGCTTTTCTCCATCCTAGATAGCCACTCACTGCCATTCCTATTCAGTTCTTTTGATTCACACCTCCCCGTGATATTTTTCTCACTCCTACTAGTGAATGTAATCTTACACACCCATAAAATGCGCACCACCCAGCGATGTTTTTCAGAAAGCTATCCTACCTTGAAACTACATGTTTCCTGAGCTCCCCATGCTGACCACCCCGCGGTGCTTTTATCCATCCTGCATTGCCACTCACTTCCTAACCTTATTCACACTCTCCGATTCACACCACCCCGTGATGTTTTTCTCACTCCTACTAGTGAATGTAATGTTACACACCCATACAATGCACACCACCCGCGATTTTTTTCCGAAACCTATCCTACATTTCCATGAATGTTTCCTGACCTCCCCATGCTGACCAACCCCTAGTGCTTTTCTCCATCCAAGATTGTCACTCACTGCCTATCCTAATTCACATCCTATGATTCACACCACCCCATGATGTTTTTCCCACTCCTATTAGTGAATGTAATGTTACACACCCATACAATGCGCACCACCCCGCCATGTACTTCAGAAACCTATCCTAAATTGCCACTACATGTTTCCTGGCCTCCCCATGCTGACCACCCCGTGGTGCTTTTCTCCAGCCTACATTGCCACTCACTTCCTAACCTTATTCAGACCCTCCGATTCACACCACCCCGTGATGTTTTTCTCACTCCTACTAGTGAATGTAATCTTACACACCCACACAATGCGCACCACCCCGCGATGTTTTTGAGAAACCAATCGTACATTGCCACTGCATGTTTCCTGACCTTCCCATGCTGACCACCCCGTGGTGCTTTTCTCCATCCTACATTTCTACTCACTGCCTAACCTTATTTAGACCCTCCGATTCACACCACCCCGTGATGTTTTTCTCACTCCTACTAGTGAATGTAATGTTAGAAACCCATACAATGCGCAACACCATGCGATGTTTTTCAGAAACCTATCCTACATTGCCACTGCATGTTTCCTGACCTCCCCATGCTGACCATCCCGTGGTGCTTTTTTCCATCCTAGATAGTCACTCACTGCCTATCCTATTCAAATCTTTTGATTCACAGCTCCCCGTGATGTTTTTCTCACTCCTACTGGTGAATGTAATGTTACACACCCATACAAAGCACACCACCCCGAGACGTTTTTCAGAAACCTATCCTACATTGCCACTGCATGTTTCCTGACCTCCCCATGCTGACCACCCCATGGTACTTATCTCCATCCTACATTGCCACTCACTGCCTATCCTAATTCAGATCCTATGATTCACACCACCCCGTGTTTTTCTCACTCCTACTAGTGAATGTGTTGTTAGAAACCATACGATGCGCACCACCCAGCGATGATTTTCAAAACATATTCTACATTGCCACTGCATGTTTCCTGACCTCCCCATTCTGACCACCCCGTGGTGCTTTTCTCCATCCTACATTGCAACTCACAGCCTATCCTAATTCAGACCCTCTGATTCACACCACCCCGTGATGTTTTTCTCACTCCTACTAGTGAATGTAATGTTACACACACATACAATGCGCACTACCCCGAGATGTTTTTCAGAAACCTATCCTAAGTTGCCACTGCATGTTTCCTGAACTCCCCATGCTGACCACCCCGTGGTGCTTTTCTCCATCCTACATTGCCACTCACTGCCTATCCTAATTCAGACCCACCGATTCACACGACCCCGTGATGTTTTTCTCACTCCTAGTAGTAAATGCAATGTTACACACCCATACAATGTGCAACACCCCGCGATGTTTTTCAGAAACCTGTCCTACATTGCCACTGCATGTTTCCTGACCTCCCCATGCTGACCACCCCGTGGTGCTTTTTTCCATCCTAGATAGTCACTCACTGCCTATCCTATTCAGATCTTTTGATTCACACCTCCCCGTGATGTTTTTCTCACTCCTACTAGTGAATGTAATGTTACACACCCATACAAAGCACACCACCCCGAGACGTTTTCAGAAACCTATCCTACATTGCCACTGCATGTTTCCTGACCTCCCCATGCTGACCACCCCGTGGTGCTTTTCTCCATCCTAGATAGACACTCACTGCCATTCCTATTCAGTTCTTTTGATTCACATCCTCCCCGTGATGTTTTTCTCACTCCTACTAGTGAATGTAATCTTACACACCCATAAAATGCGCACCACCCAGCGATGTTTTTCAGAAAGCTATCCTACCTTGAAACTACATGTTTCCTGAGCTCCCCATGCTGACCACCCCGTGGTGCTTTTATCCATCCTACATTGCCACTCACTTCCTATTCTTATTCACACCCTCCGATTCATACCCCCCCGTGATGTTTTTCTCACTCCTACTAGTGAATGTAATGTTACACACCCATACAATGCACACCACCCACGATTTTTTTCCAAAACCGATCCTACATTGCCATGAATGTTTCCTAACCTCCCCATGCTGACCAACCCCTAGTGCTTTTCTCCATTCTAGATTGTCACTCACTGCCTATCCTAATTCACATCCTATGATTCACACCACCCCATGATGTTTTTCCCACTCCTATTAGTGAATGTAATGTTACACACCCATACAATGCGCACCACCCCGCCAAGTACTTCAGAAACCTATCCTAAATTGCCACTACATGTTTCCTGGCCTCCCCATGCTGACCATCCCGTGGTGCTTTTCTCCAGCCTACATTGCCACTCACTTCCTAACCTTATTGAGACCCTCCGATTCACACCACCCCGTGATGTTTTCTCACTCCTACTAGTGAATGTAATGTGATACACCCATACAATGCGCACCACCCGCTATGTTTTTAAGAAATCTATCCTATATTGCCACTGCATGTTTCCTGAACTCCCCATGGTGCCACCCAGTGGTGCTCTTCTCCATCCTACATTGCCACTCACTGCCTATCCTAATTCAGACCCTCCGATTCATACCAACCCATGATGTTTTTCTCACACCTACTCGTGAATGTAATGTTACACACCCATACAATGCGCAAGACCCCACGATGTTTTTCAGAAACCTATCCTACATTGCCACTGCATGTTTCCTGACCTCCCCATGCTGACCACCCCTGGGGCTTTTCTCCATCCTAAATTGCCACTCACTGCCTATCCTAATTAAGACCCACCGATTCACACCACCCCGTGATGTTTTTCTCACACCTACTAGTGAATGTAATGTTACACACCAATACAATGCGCAAGACCCCACGATGTTTTTCAGAAACCTATCCTACATTGCCACTGCATGTTTCCTGACCTCCCCATGCTGACCACCCACTAGTGCATTTCTCCATCATAGATTGTCACTCACTGCCTATCCTAATTCACATCCTGTGATTCACACCACCCAGTGATGTTTTTCTCACTCCAATAGTGAATGTAATGTTACACACCCTTACAATGCGCACCACCCCAAGATGTTTTACAGAAACCTATCCTACATTGCCACTGCATGTTTCAAGACGTCCCCATGCTGACCACTCCGTGGTGCTTTTCTCCATCCTACATTGCCACTCACTGCCTATCCTAATTCAGATCCTATGATTCACACCACCAGGTGATGTTTTTCTCACTCCTACTTGTGAATGGCCTGTTAGAAACCCTTACAATGATCACCACCCCGTGATCTTTATCAGAAACGTATGCTACATTGCCACTGCATGTTACCTGACCTCCCCATGCTGACCACCCCGTTATACTTTTCCCCATCCTACATTGCAACCCACGGCCTATCCTAATTCAGACCATCCGATTCACACCACCCCGTGATGTTTTTCTCACTCCTACTAGTGAATGTAATCTTACACAGCCATACAATGCGCACCACCCCGCGATGTTTTTCAGAAACCAATCGTACATTGCCACTGCATGTTTCCTGACCTTCCCATGCTGACCACCCCGTGGTGCTTTTCTCCATCCTACATTTCTACTCACTGCCTAACCTTATTCAGACCCTCTGATTCACACCACCCCGTGATGATTTTCTCACTCCTAGTAGTAAATGCAATGTTACACACCCATACAATGTGCAACACCCCGCGATGTTTTTCAGAAACCTGTCCTACATTGCCACTGCATGTTTCCTGAGCTCCCCATGCTGACCACCCCGTGGTGCTTTTCTCCATCCTACATTGCCACTCACTAGCTATCATAATTCAGACCCTCCGATTCACACCACCCCATGATGTTTTTCTCAATCCTACTAGTGAATGTAATGTTACACACCCATACAATGTGCACCACACCGCGATGTTTTTCAGAAACCTATCCTACCTTGAAACTACATGTTTCCTGAGCTCCCCATGCTGACCAGCCGGTGGTGCTTTTCTCCATCCTACAATGCCACTCACTTCCTATCCTTATTCACACTCTCCAATTCACACCAACCCGTGATGTTATTCTCACTTCTACTCGTGAATGTAATGTTACACACCTATACAATGCACACCACCCGCGACTTTTTTCAGAAACCTATCCTACATTGCCACTGGATGTTTCCTGACCTCCCCATGCTCACCACCCCGTGGGGCTTTTCTCCATCCTACATTGCCACTCACTGCCTATACTTATTCAGATCCTATGATTCACACCACCTCGTGGTGTTTTTCTCACTCCTACTAGTGAATGTATTGTTACACACCCATGCAATGTGCACCACCCCGCGATGTTTTTCAGAAACCTATCCTACATTGCCACTGCATGTTTCCCGAGCTCGCCATGCTGACCACTCCATGGTGCTTTTCTCTATCCTAGATTGCCACTCACTGCCTATCCTTTTCAGATCCTATGATTTACACCGCCCAGTGATGTTTTTCTCACTCCTACTAGTGAATGTAATGTTACAGACCAATACAATGCGCACTACCCCAAGTTGTTTTTCAGAAACCTATCATACATTGCCACTGCATGTTTCCTGACCTCCTGAGGCTGACCACCCCGTGGTGCTTTTCTCCATCCTAGATTGCCACTCACTTCCTATCCTAATTCAGACACTCCGATTCACACCTCCCCGTTATGTTTTTCTCTCTCCTACTAGTGAATGTAATGTTACACACCCATACAATGCGCACCACCACGCGATGTTTTTCTGAAACCTATACTACATTGCCACTGCATGTTTCCTGACCTCCCCATGCTGACCCCCCGTAGTGCTTTTCTCCATCCTAGATTGCCACTCACTGCCTATCCTAATTCAGATCCTATCAATCACACCACCCAGTGATGCTTTTCTCACTCTTACTAGTGAATGTAATGTTACACACCCATACAATGTGCATCACCCCGCGATGTATTTCAGAAACCTATCCTACATTGCCACTGCATGTTTCCTGACCTCCCCATGCTGACCACCCCGTGGTGCTCTTCTCCATCCTACATTGCCACTCACTGCCTATCCTTATTCAGACCCTCCAATTCACAGCACCCCGTGATGTTTTTCTCACTCCTACTGGTGAATGTAATGTTACACATCTATACAATGCGCACGACCCCGCAACGTTTTTCAGAAACCTATCCTACATTTCCACTGCATGTTTCCTGACCTCCCCATGCTGACCACCCCGTGATACTTTTCCCCATCCTACATTGCAACTCATGGCCTATCCTAATTCAGACCATCCGATTCACACAATCCCGTGATGTTTTTGTCACTCCTACTAGTGAATTTAATCTTACACACCCATACAATGCGCACAACCCCGCGATGTTTTTCAGAAACCAATCGTACATTGCCACTGCATGTTTCCTGACCTTCCCATGCTGACCACCCCGTGGTGCTTTTCTCCATCCTACATTTCTACTCACTGCCTAACCTTATTCTGACCCTCCGATTCACACCACCCCGTGATGTTTTTCTCACTCCTACTAATGAATGTAATGTTAGAAACCCTTCAATGCGAAACACCCCGCGAAGTTTTTCAGAAATCTATCCTACATTGCCACTGCATGTTTCCTGACCTCCCCATGCTGACCACCCAGTGGTGCTTTTCTCCATCCTAGATAGCCACTCACTGCCATTCCTATTCAGTTCTTTTGATTCACACCTCCCCGTGATATTTTTCTCACTCCTACTAGTGAATGTAATCTTACACACCCATAAAATGCGCACCACCCAGCGATGTTTTTCAGAAAGCTATCCTACCTTGAAACTACATGTTTCCTGAGCTCCCCATGCTGACCACCCCGCGGTGCTTTTATCCATCCTGCATTGCCACTCACTTCCTAACCTTATTCACACTCTCCGATTCACACCACCCCGTGATGTTTTTCTCACTCCTACTAGTGAATGTAATGTTACACACCCATACAATGCACACCACCCGCGATTTTTTTCCGAAACCTATCCTACATTTCCATGAATGTTTCCTGACCTCCCCATGCTGACCAACCCCTAGTGCTTTTCTCCATCCAAGATTGTCACTCACTGCCTATCCTAATTCACATCCTATGATTCACACCACCCCATGATGTTTTTCCCACTCCTATTAGTGAATGTAATGTTACACACCCATACAATGCGCACCACCCCGCCATGTACTTCAGAAACCTATCCTAAATTGCCACTACATGTTTCCTGGCCTCCCCATGCTGACCACCCCGTGGTGCTTTTCTCCAGCCTACATTGCCACTCACTTCCTAACCTTATTCAGACCCTCCGATTCACACCACCCCGTGATGTTTTTCTCACTCCTACTAGTGAATGTAATCTTACACACCCACACAATGCGCACCACCCCGCGATGTTTTTGAGAAACCAATCGTACATTGCCACTGCATGTTTCCTGACCTTCCCATGCTGACCACCCCGTGGTGCTTTTCTCCATCCTACATTTCTACTCACTGCCTAACCTTATTTAGACCCTCCGATTCACACCACCCCGTGATGTTTTTCTCACTCCTACTAGTGAATGTAATGTTAGAAACCCATACAATGCGCAACACCATGCGATGTTTTTCAGAAACCTATCCTACATTGCCACTGCATGTTTCCTGACCTCCCCATGCTGACCATCCCGTGGTGCTTTTTTCCATCCTAGATAGTCACTCACTGCCTATCCTATTCAAATCTTTTGATTCACAGCTCCCCGTGATGTTTTTCTCACTCCTACTGGTGAATGTAATGTTACACACCCATACAAAGCACACCACCCCGAGACGTTTTTCAGAAACCTATCCTACATTGCCACTGCATGTTTCCTGACCTCCCCATGCTGACCACCCCATGGTACTTATCTCCATCCTACATTGCCACTCACTGCCTATCCTAATTCAGATCCTATGATTCACACCACCCCGTGTTTTTCTCACTCCTACTAGTGAATGTGTTGTTAGAAACCATACGATGCGCACCACCCAGCGATGATTTTCAAAACATATTCTACATTGCCACTGCATGTTTCCTGACCTCCCCATTCTGACCACCCCGTGGTGCTTTTCTCCATCCTACATTGCAACTCACAGCCTATCCTAATTCAGACCCTCTGATTCACACCACCCCGTGATGTTTTTCTCACTCCTACTAGTGAATGTAATGTTACACACACATACAATGCGCACTACCCCGAGATGTTTTTCAGAAACCTATCCTAAGTTGCCACTGCATGTTTCCTGAACTCCCCATGCTGACCACCCCGTGGTGCTTTTCTCCATCCTACATTGCCACTCACTGCCTATCCTAATTCAGACCCACCGATTCACACGACCCCGTGATGTTTTTCTCACTCCTAGTAGTAAATGCAATGTTACACACCCATACAATGTGCAACACCCCGCGATGTTTTTCAGAAACCTGTCCTACATTGCCACTGCATGTTTCCTGACCTCCCCATGCTGACCACCCCGTGGTGCTTTTTTCCATCCTAGATAGTCACTCACTGCCTATCCTATTCAGATCTTTTGATTCACACCTCCCCGTGATGTTTTTCTCACTCCTACTAGTGAATGTAATGTTACACACCCATACAAAGCACACCACCCCGAGACGTTTTCAGAAACCTATCCTACATTGCCACTGCATGTTTCCTGACCTCCCCATGCTGACCACCCCGTGGTGCTTTTCTCCATCCTAGATAGACACTCACTGCCATTCCTATTCAGTTCTTTTGATTCACATCCTCCCCGTGATGTTTTTCTCACTCCTACTAGTGAATGTAATCTTACACACCCATAAAATGCGCACCACCCAGCGATGTTTTTCAGAAAGCTATCCTACCTTGAAACTACATGTTTCCTGAGCTCCCCATGCTGACCACCCCGTGGTGCTTTTATCCATCCTACATTGCCACTCACTTCCTATTCTTATTCACACCCTCCGATTCATACCCCCCCGTGATGTTTTTCTCACTCCTACTAGTGAATGTAATGTTACACACCCATACAATGCACACCACCCACGATTTTTTTCCAAAACCGATCCTACATTGCCATGAATGTTTCCTAACCTCCCCATGCTGACCAACCCCTAGTGCTTTTCTCCATTCTAGATTGTCACTCACTGCCTATCCTAATTCACATCCTATGATTCACACCACCCCATGATGTTTTTCCCACTCCTATTAGTGAATGTAATGTTACACACCCATACAATGCGCACCACCCCGCCAAGTACTTCAGAAACCTATCCTAAATTGCCACTACATGTTTCCTGGCCTCCCCATGCTGACCATCCCGTGGTGCTTTTCTCCAGCCTACATTGCCACTCACTTCCTAACCTTATTGAGACCCTCCGATTCACACCACCCCGTGATGTTTTCTCACTCCTACTAGTGAATGTAATGTGATACACCCATACAATGCGCACCACCCGCTATGTTTTTAAGAAATCTATCCTATATTGCCACTGCATGTTTCCTGAACTCCCCATGGTGCCACCCAGTGGTGCTCTTCTCCATCCTACATTGCCACTCACTGCCTATCCTAATTCAGACCCTCCGATTCATACCAACCCATGATGTTTTTCTCACACCTACTCGTGAATGTAATGTTACACACCCATACAATGCGCAAGACCCCACGATGTTTTTCAGAAACCTATCCTACATTGCCACTGCATGTTTCCTGACCTCCCCATGCTGACCACCCCTGGGGCTTTTCTCCATCCTAAATTGCCACTCACTGCCTATCCTAATTAAGACCCACCGATTCACACCACCCCGTGATGTTTTTCTCACACCTACTAGTGAATGTAATGTTACACACCAATACAATGCGCAAGACCCCACGATGTTTTTCAGAAACCTATCCTACATTGCCACTGCATGTTTCCTGACCTCCCCATGCTGACCACCCACTAGTGCATTTCTCCATCATAGATTGTCACTCACTGCCTATCCTAATTCACATCCTGTGATTCACACCACCCAGTGATGTTTTTCTCACTCCAATAGTGAATGTAATGTTACACACCCTTACAATGCGCACCACCCCAAGATGTTTTACAGAAACCTATCCTACATTGCCACTGCATGTTTCAAGACGTCCCCATGCTGACCACTCCGTGGTGCTTTTCTCCATCCTACATTGCCACTCACTGCCTATCCTAATTCAGATCCTATGATTCACACCACCAGGTGATGTTTTTCTCACTCCTACTTGTGAATGGCCTGTTAGAAACCCTTACAATGATCACCACCCCGTGATCTTTATCAGAAACGTATGCTACATTGCCACTGCATGTTACCTGACCTCCCCATGCTGACCACCCCGTTATACTTTTCCCCATCCTACATTGCAACCCACGGCCTATCCTAATTCAGACCATCCGATTCACACCACCCCGTGATGTTTTTCTCACTCCTACTAGTGAATGTAATCTTACACAGCCATACAATGCGCACCACCCCGCGATGTTTTTCAGAAACCAATCGTACATTGCCACTGCATGTTTCCTGACCTTCCCATGCTGACCACCCCGTGGTGCTTTTCTCCATCCTACATTTCTACTCACTGCCTAACCTTATTCAGACCCTCTGATTCACACCACCCCGTGATGATTTTCTCACTCCTAGTAGTAAATGCAATGTTACACACCCATACAATGTGCAACACCCCGCGATGTTTTTCAGAAACCTGTCCTACATTGCCACTGCATGTTTCCTGAGCTCCCCATGCTGACCACCCCGTGGTGCTTTTCTCCATCCTACATTGCCACTCACTAGCTATCATAATTCAGACCCTCCGATTCACACCACCCCATGATGTTTTTCTCAATCCTACTAGTGAATGTAATGTTACACACCCATACAATGTGCACCACACCGCGATGTTTTTCAGAAACCTATCCTACCTTGAAACTACATGTTTCCTGAGCTCCCCATGCTGACCAGCCGGTGGTGCTTTTCTCCATCCTACAATGCCACTCACTTCCTATCCTTATTCACACTCTCCAATTCACACCAACCCGTGATGTTATTCTCACTTCTACTCGTGAATGTAATGTTACACACCTATACAATGCACACCACCCGCGACTTTTTTCAGAAACCTATCCTACATTGCCACTGGATGTTTCCTGACCTCCCCATGCTCACCACCCCGTGGGGCTTTTCTCCATCCTACATTGCCACTCACTGCCTATACTTATTCAGATCCTATGATTCACACCACCTCGTGGTGTTTTTCTCACTCCTACTAGTGAATGTATTGTTACACACCCATGCAATGTGCACCACCCCGCGATGTTTTTCAGAAACCTATCCTACATTGCCACTGCATGTTTCCCGAGCTCGCCATGCTGACCACTCCATGGTGCTTTTCTCTATCCTAGATTGCCACTCACTGCCTATCCTTTTCAGATCCTATGATTTACACCGCCCAGTGATGTTTTTCTCACTCCTACTAGTGAATGTAATGTTACAGACCAATACAATGCGCACTACCCCAAGTTGTTTTTCAGAAACCTATCATACATTGCCACTGCATGTTTCCTGACCTCCTGAGGCTGACCACCCCGTGGTGCTTTTCTCCATCCTAGATTGCCACTCACTTCCTATCCTAATTCAGACACTCCGATTCACACCTCCCCGTTATGTTTTTCTCTCTCCTACTAGTGAATGTAATGTTACACACCCATACAATGCGCACCACCACGCGATGTTTTTCTGAAACCTATACTACATTGCCACTGCATGTTTCCTGACCTCCCCATGCTGACCCCCCGTAGTGCTTTTCTCCATCCTAGATTGCCACTCACTGCCTATCCTAATTCAGATCCTATCAATCACACCACCCAGTGATGCTTTTCTCACTCTTACTAGTGAATGTAACGTTACACACCCATACAATGTGCATCACCCCGCGATGTATTTCAGAAACCTATCCTACATTGCCACTGCATGTTTCCTGACCTCCCCATGCTGACCACCCCGTGGTGCTTTTCTCCATCCTACATTGCGACTCACTGCCTATCCTAATTCAGATCCTATGATTCACACCACCCCGTGATGTTTTTCTCACTCCTAGTAGTGAATGTAATGGTAAACACCCATACAATGTAACCACCACGCGATATTTTTCAGAAACCTATCCAACATTGCCACTGCATGTTTCCTGACCTCCCCATGCTGACCACCCCGTGGTGCTTTTCTCCATCCTACATTGCCACTCACTGCCTATCCTAATTCATATCCTATGATACAGACCAACCTGTCATGTATTTCTCACTCCTACTAGTGAATGTAATGTTACAAACCCATACAATGCGCACCTCCCCGCGATGTTTTTCAGATACCTATCGTACATTGCCACTGCATGTTTCATGTTCTCCCCTTGCTGACCATCCCGTGGTGCTTTTCTCCATCCTACATTGCCACTCACTGCTTATCTAATTCAGACCCTCTGATTCACACCATCCCGTGATGTTTTTCTCACTCCTAAGAGTGAATGTAATGTTACACAACCATACAATGCGCACCACACCTCGATGTTTTTCAGAAACCTATCCTATATTGCCACTGAATATTTCCTGACCTTCCGATGCTGACCACCACGTGGTGCTCTTCTCCATCCTACATTGCCACTCACCGCCTATGCTTACTCAGACACTCCGATTCACACCAAACCGTGATATTTTTCTCACTCCTACTAGTGAATGTAATGGTACACACCCATTCAATCCGAACCACCCCACAATGTTTTTCAGAAACCTATGCTACATTGCCACTGCATTTTCCTGACCTCCCCATGCTGATCACCCCGTGGTACTTTTCCCATCCTACATTGCAACTCACTGCCTATCCTAATTCAGACCCTCCGATTCACACCACCCCGTGATGTTTTTCTCACTCCTAATAGTGAATGTAATGTTACACACCCTTACAATGTGCACCACCCCGAGATGTTTTTCAGAAACCTATCCTACATTGCCACTGCATTTTTCCTGACCTCCCCATGCTGACCACTCCTTGGTGCTTTTCTCCATCCTACATTGCCACTCACTGCCTATCCTAATTCAGATCCTATGATTCACACCACCCCGTGATGTTTTTCTCACTCCTACTAGTGAATGGCCTGTTAGAAACCCTTACAATGTGCACCACCCCGCGCTGTTTTTCAGAAACCTATGCTACATTGCCACTGCATGTTTCCTGACCTCCGCATGCTGACCACCCCGTGGTGCTTTTCTCCATCCTACATTGCCACTCACTGCCTATCCTAATTCAGACCCTCCGATTCACACCACCCCGTGATGTTTTTCTCACTCCTACTAGTGAATGTAATGTTACACACCCATACAATGCGCACCACCCCGCGATGTTTTTCAGAAACCTATCCTAAATTGCAACTGCACGTTTCCTGAGCTCCCCATGCTGACCACTCTGTGGCGGTTTTCTCCATCCGACATTGCCACTCACTGCCTATCTTAATTCAGACCCTCCGATTCACACCAACCCGTGATGTTTTTCTCACTCCTACTATTGAATGTAATGTGACACACCCATACAATGCGCACCACCCCACGATGTTTTCAGAAAGCTATCCTACCTTGAAACTACATGTTTCCTGAGCTCCCCATGCTCACCACCCCGTGGTGCTTTTATCCATTCTACATTGACACTCTCTTCCTATCCTTATTCACACTCTCGATTCACAACACCGCGTGATGTTTTTCTCACTCCTACTAGTGAATGTAATGTTATACACCCATACAACGCAAACCATCCGCGATTTTTTTCCGAAACCTATCCTACATTGCCACTGAATGTTTCCTGACATCCCCATGCTGACCACCCCGTAGTGCTTTCCTCCAACATAGATGTTCACTCACTGCCTATCCTAATTCACATCCTATGATTCACACCACCCTATGATGTTTTTCTCACTCCTATTAGTGAATGTAATGTTACAAACCCATGCAATGCGCCCCACCCCGCGATGTACTTCAGAAACATATCCTAAATTTCCACTATATGTTTCCTGAACTCCCCATGCTGACCACTCCGTGGTACTTTTCTCCAGCCTACATTGCCACTCACTTCCTATACTTATTCAGACCCTCCGATTCACACCACCCCGTGATGTTTTTCTCACTCCTGCTAGTGAATGTAATGTTACACACGCATACAATGTGCACCACCCGCGATGTTTTTAAGAAATCTATCCTACATTGCCACTGCATGTTTCCTGAACTCCCCATGCTGACCACCCTGTGGTACTTTTCCCCGTCCTACATGGCTACTCACTGCCTATCCTTATTCAGACCCTCCGATTCACACCACCCCGTGATGTTTTTCTCACTCCTACTAGTGAATGTAATGTTACACACCCATACAATGCGCACCACCCCGCGATGTTTTTCAGAAACCTATCCTAAATTGCAACTGCACGTTTCTTGAGCTCCCCATGCTGACCACTCTGTGGCGGTTTTCTCCATCCTACATTGCCACTCTCTGCCTATCCTAAATCAGACCCTCCAATTCACACCATCCCGTGATGTTTTTCTCACTCCTACTAGTGAATGTAATGTTACACACCCATACAATGCGCATCCCCCGAGATGTTTTTCATAAACCTATCCTACATTGCCACTGCATGTTTCCTGACCTCCCGTTGCTGACCACCTCGTGGTACTTTTCCCCGTCCTACATGGCTACTCACTGCCTATCCTTATTCAGACCCTCCGATTCACACTACTCCGTGATGTTTTTCTCACTCCTACTAGTGAATGTATTGTTACACACCCATACAATTCGCACCACCACGTGATGTTTTTCAAAAACCTGTCCTACACTTCCACTGCATGTTTCCTGACCTCCCCATGCTGACCAAACCGTGATGCTTTTCTCCATCCTACATTGCCAATCACATTCTTTCCTTATTCAGATCCTATGATTCATACCACCCCGTGATATTTTTCTCATTCCCACTAGTGAATGTAATGTTACACACCCATATAATGCGCACCACCCCGCGATGTACTTCAGAAACCTATCCTTCATTGCCAGTGCATGTTTCCTGACCTCCCTATGCTGACCACCCCGTGGTACTTTTCCCCGTCCTACATTGCCACTCACTGCCTATCCTAATTCAGATCCTATGATTCACACCACCCTGTGATGTTTTTCTCACTCCTACTAGTGAATGGCCTATTAGAAACCCTTACAATGTGCACCACCCCGCGATGTTTTTCAGAAACCTATCCTACATTGCCACTGCATGTTTCCTGACTTTCCCATGCTGACCACCCCGTGGTGCTTTTCTCCAACCTACATTGCCACGCACTGACTATCCTAATTCAGACATCCCGATTCACACAACCCTGTGATGTTTTTCTCACTCCTACTAGTGAATGTATTGTTACACACCCATACAATGCGCACCACCACGCGATGTTTTTCTGAAACCTATCCAACACTTCCACTGCATGTTTCCTTACTCCCCATGCTGACCACCCCGTGGTGATTTTCTCCAACCTACATTGCCACTCACTGCCTGTCCTTATTCAGACCCTCCGATTCACACCATCCCGTGATGTTTTTCTCACTGATACTAGTTAATGGCATGTTAGAAAATCTTACGATGCACACAACCCAGCGATGTTTTTCAGAAACCTATCCTACATTGCCACTGCATGTTTCCTGACCTTCCCATGCTGACCACCCCGTGGTGCTTTTCTACATCCTACATTGCGACTCACTTCCCATCCTTATTGAGATCCTATGATTCATACCACCCCGTGATGTTTTTCTCACTCCTACTAATTAATGTAATTTTACACACCCATAAATTGTGCTCCACCGGAGATGTTTTTCAGAAACCTATCCTACATTGCCACTGCATGTTTCCTGACCTCCCCATACTGACGACCTCGTGGTGCTTTTCTCCATCCTACATTGCCACTCGCTGCCTATCCTAATTCAGACGCTCTGATTCACACCACACCGTGATGGTTTTCTCACTCCTACTAGTGAATGTAATGTTACACACCCATACAATGCGCACCCCCCCGCGATGTTTTTTAGAAACCTATCCTACATTGCCACAGCGTGTTTCCTGACCTCACCATGCTGACCACCCTGTGGTGCTTTTCTCCATCCTACATTGCCACTCACTGCCTATGCTAATTAAGACATCCCGATTCACCCAACCCCGTGATGTTTTTCTCATTCCTACTAGTGAATGTATTGTTACACACCCATACAATGCGCACCACCCCGCGATGTACTTCATAAACCTATCCTTCATTGCCAGTGCTTGTTTCCTGACCTCCCTATGCGGACCACCCCGTGGTGCTTTTCTCCATCCTACATTGCCACTCACTGCCTATCCTAATTCAGACACTCTGTCTCACACCACCCCATGATGTTTTTCTCACTCCTACTACTGATTGTAATTTTACACATCCATACAATGCGCATCACCCCACGATTTTTTTCAGAAACTTATCCTACATTGCCCCTGAATGTTTCCTCACCTCCCCATGCTGCGCACCCATATAATGCGCACCACCCCGCGATGTACTTCAGAAACCTATCCTACATTGCCACTGCATGTTTCCTGACCTCCCCATGCTTACGACCGCGTGGTGCTTTTCTACTTCCTACATTGCCACTCACTGCCTATCCTAATTCAGATCCTATGATTCACACCACCCCGTGATGTTTTTCTCACTGCTACTAGTGAATGGCCTATTAGAAACCCTTATTATGCGCACCACCCCGTAATGTTTTTCAGAAACCTATCCTACATTGCCACTGAATGTTTCCTGACCTCCCCATGCTGACCACCCCGTGGTGCTTTTCTCTATCCTACATTGCCACTCACTGCCTATCCTAATTCAGACTCTCCGATTCACACCACCCCATGATGTTTTTCTCACTCCTACTAGTGAATGTAATGTTACACACCAATACAATGCGCACCAACCGCGTTGTTTTTAAGAACCTATCCTACATTGTCACTGCATGTTTCCTGTCCTTCCCATGCTGACCACCCCGTGGTGCTTTTCTGCATCCTACATTGCGACTCACTTCTTATCCTTATTGAGATCCTATGATTCATACCACCCCGTGATATTTTTCTCACTCCTACTAGTTAATGTAATTTTACACACCCATAAATTGCCCACCACCGGCCATGTTTTTCAGAAACCTATCCGACATTGCCACTGCATATTTCCTGACCTCCCCATACTAATGACCTCGTGGTGCTTTTCTCCATCCTACATTGCCACTCACTGCCTATGCTAATTCAGAAGGTCCGATTCACACCACCCCGTGATGGTTTTCTCACTCCTACTAGTGAATGTAATGTTACACACCCATACAATGCGCACCACCCCGCGATGTTTTTCAGAAACCTATCCTACATTGCCACAGCGTGTTTCCTGACATCCCCATGCTGACGACCCCGTGGTGGTTTTCTCCAACCTACATTGCCACTCACTGACTATCCTAATTCAGACATCCCGATTCACACAACCCTGTGATGTTTTTCTCACTCCTACTAGTGAATGTATTGTTACACACCCATACAATGCGCACCACCACGCGATGTTTTTCAGAAACCTATCCAACACTTCCACTGCATGTTTCCTTACTCCCCATGCTGACCACCCCGTGGTGATTTTCTCCAACCTACATTGCCACTCACTGCCTGTCCTTATTCAGACCCTCCGATTCACACCATCCCGTGATGTTTTTCTCACTGATACTAGTTAATGGCACGTTAGAAAACCTTACGATGCGCACAACCCAGCGATGTTTTTCAGAAACCTATCCTACATTGCCAGTGCATGTTTACTGACCTCCCCATGCTGACCACCACGTGGTGCTTTTCTCCATCGTACATTGCCACTCACTGCCTATCCTAATTCAGACTCTCCGATTCACACCACCCCGTGATGTTTTTCTCACTCCCACAAGTGAATGTAATGTTACACACCAATGCAATGCGCACCACCACACGATGTTTTTCAGAAACCTATTATACATTGCCACTGCATGTTTCCTGACCTCCCCATGCTGAACACCCCGTGGTGCTTTTCTCCATCCTAGATGGTCACTCACTGACTATCCTAATTCAGGTCTTATGATTCACACCACCCCGTGATGTTTTTCTCACTCCTACTAGTGAATGTAATGTTACACACCCATACAATGCGCACCACTCGCGATTGTTTTTGGAAACCTATCTTACATTGCCATTGCATATTTCCTGACCTCCGAATGCTGACCACCCCGTGGTGGTTTTCTCCATCCTACATTGCCACTCACTGCCTATCCTAATTCAGACGCTCTGATTCACACCACACCGTGATGGTTTCCTCACTCCTACTAATGAATGTAATGTTACACACCCATACAATGCGCACCACCCCGCGATGTCTTTCCGAAACCTATCCTGCATTGCCACAGCGTGTTTCCTGACCTCCCCATGCTGACCACCCCTTGGTGCTTTTCTTCATCCTACATTGCCACTCACTGCCTATCCTAATTCAGACATCCCGATTCCCACCACCCCGTGATGTTTTTCTCACTCCTACTAGTGAATGTATTGTTACACACCCATACAATTCGCACCACAACGCGATGTTTTTCAGAAACCTATCCTACACTTCCACTGCATGTTTCCTGACCTCCCCATGCTGACCACCCCGTGATGGTTTTCTCCATCCTACATTGCCAATCACATTCTTTCCTTATTCAGATCCTATGATTCACACCACCCCGTGATATTTTTCTCACTCCCACTAGTGAATGTAATGTTACACACCCATATAATGCGCACCACCCCGCGATGTACTTCAGAAACCTATCCTTCATTACTAGTGCATGTTTCCTGACCTCCCTATGCTGACCACCCCGTGGTGCATTTCTCCATCCTACATTGCCACTCACTGCCTATCCTAATTCAGACACTCTGTCTCACACGACCCCATGATGTTTTTCTCACTCCTACTACTGATTGTAATTTTACACACCCATACCATGCGCATCACCCCATGATTTTTTTCAGAAACCTATCCTACATTGCCCCTGAATGTTTCCTCACCTCCCCATGCTGCGCACCCATATAATGCGCCCCACCCCGCGATGTACTTCAGAAACCTATCCTACATTGCCACTGCATGTTTCCTGACCTCCCCATGCTTACGAACGCGTGGTGCTTTTCTACATCCTACATTGCCACTCACTGCCTCTCCTAATTCAGATCCTATGATTCACACCACCCCGTGATGTTTTTCTCACTGCTACTAGTGAATGGCCTATTAGAAACCCTTACTATGCGCACCACCCCGTGATGTTTTTCCGAAACCTATCCTACATTGCCACTGCATGTTTACTGACCTCCCCATGCTGACCACCCCGTGGTACTTTTCTCTATCCTACATTGCCACTAACTGCCTATCCTAATTCAGACTCTCCAATTCACACCACCCCGTGATGTTTTTCTCACTCCTACTAGTGAATGTAATGTTACACACCAATACAATGCGCACCAACCGCGTTGTTTTTCAGAACCTATCCTACATTGCCACTGCATGTTTCCTGTCCTTCCCATGCTGACCACCCCGTGGTGCTTTTCTGCATCCTACATTGCGACTCACTTCTTATCCTTATTGAGATCCTATGATTCATACCACCCCGTGATATTTTTCTCACTCCTACTAGTTAATGTAATTTTACACACCCATAAATTGCCCACCACCGGCCATGTTTTTCAGAAACCTATCCGACATTGCCACTGCATATTTCCTGACCTCCCCATACTAATGACCTCGTGGTGCTTTTCTCCATCCTACATTGCCACTCACTGCCTATGCTAATTCAGAAGGTCCGATTCACACCACCCCGTGATGGTTTTCTCACTCCTACTAGTGAATGTAATGTTACACACCCATACAATGCGCACCACCCCGCGATGTTTTTCAGAAACCTATCCTACATTGCCACAGCGTGTTTCCTGACATCCCCATGCTGACGACCCCGTGGTGGTTTTCTCCAACCTACATTGCCACTCACTGACTATCCTAATTCAGACATCCCGATTCACACAACCCTGTGATGTTTTTCTCACTCCTACTAGTGAATGTATTGTTACACACCCATACAATGCGCACCACCACGCGATGTTTTTCAGAAACCTATCCAACACTTCCACTGCATGTTTCCTTACTCCCCATGCTGACCACCCCGTGGTGATTTTCTCCAACCTACATTGCCACTCACTGCCTGTCCTTATTCAGACCCTCCGATTCACACCATCCCGTGATGTTTTTCTCACTGATACTAGTTAATGGCATGTTAGAAAACCTTACGATGCGCACAACCCAGCGATGTTTTTCAGAAACCTGTCCTACATTGCCAGTGCATGTTTACTGACCTCCCCATGCTGACCACCACGTGGTGCTTTTCTCCATCGTACATTGCCACTCACTGCCTATCCTAATTCAGACTCTCCGATTCACACCACCCCGTGATGTTTTTCTCACTCCCACAAGTGAATGTAATGTTACACACCAATGCAATGCGCACCACCACACGATGTTTTTCAGAAACCTATTATACATTGCCACTGCATGTTTCCTGACCTCCCCATGCTGAACACCCCGTGGTGCTTTTCTCCATCCTAGATGGTCACTCACTGACTATCCTAATTCAGGTCTTATGATTCACACCACCCCGTGATGTTTTTCTCACTCCTACTAGTGAATGTAATGTTACACACCCATACAATGCGCACCACTCGCGATTGTTTTTGGAAACCTATCTTACATTGCCATTGCATATTTCCTGACCTCCGAATGCTGACCACCCCGTGGTGGTTTTCTCCATCCTACATTGCCACTCACTGCCTATCCTAATTCAGACGCTCTGATTCACACCACACCGTGATGGTTTCCTCACTCCTACTAATGAATGTAATGTTACACACCCATACAATGCGCACCACCCCGCGATGTCTTTCCGAAACCTATCCTGCATTGCCACAGCGTGTTTCCTGACCTCCCCATGCTGACCACCCCTTGGTGCTTTTCTTCATCCTACATTGCCACTCACTGCCTATCCTAATTCAGACATCCCGATTCCCACCACCCCGTGATGTTTTTCTCACTCCTACTAGTGAATGTATTGTTACACACCCATACAATTCGCACCACAACGCGATGTTTTTCAGAAACCTATCCTACACTTCCACTGCATGTTTCCTGACCTCCCCATGCTGACCACCCCGTGATGGTTTTCTCCATCCTACATTGCCAATCACATTCTTTCCTTATTCAGATCCTATGATTCACACCACCCCGTGATATTTTTCTCACTCCCACTAGTGAATGTAATGTTACACACCCATATAATGCGCACCACCCCGCGATGTACTTCAGAAACCTATCCTTCATTACTAGTGCATGTTTCCTGACCTCCCTATGCTGACCACCCCGTGGTGCATTTCTCCATCCTACATTGCCACTCACTGCCTATCCTAATTCAGACACTCTGTCTCACACGACCCCATGATGTTTTTCTCACTCCTACTACTGATTGTAATTTTACACACCCATACCATGCGCATCACCCCATGATTTTTTTCAGAAACCTATCCTACATTGCCCCTGAATGTTTCCTCACCTCCCCATGCTGCGCACCCATATAATGCGCCCCACCCCGCGATGTACTTCAGAAACCTATCCTACATTGCCACTGCATGTTTCCTGACCTCCCCATGCTTACGAACGCGTGGTGCTTTTCTACATCCTACATTGCCACTCACTGCCTCTCCTAATTCAGATCCTATGATTCACACCACCCCGTGATGTTTTTCTCACTGCTACTAGTGAATGGCCTATTAGAAACCCTTACTATGCGCACCACCCCGTGATGTTTTTCCGAAACCTATCCTACATTGCCACTGCATGTTTACTGACCTCCCCATGCTGACCACCCCGTGGTACTTTTCTCTATCCTACATTGCCACTAACTGCCTATCCTAATTCAGACTCTCCAATTCACACCACCCCGTGATGTTTTTCTCACTCCTACTAGTGAATGTAATGTTACACACCAATACAATGCGCACCAACCGCGTTGTTTTTCAGAACCTATCCTACATTGCCACTGCATGTTTCCTGTCCTTCCCATGCTGACCACCCCGTGGTGCTTTTCTGCATCCTACATTGCGACTCACTTCTTATCCTTATTGAGATCCTATGATTCATACCACCCCGTGATATTTTTCTCACTCCTACTAGTTAATGTAATTTTACACACCCATAAATTGCCCACCACCGGCCATGTTTTTCAGAAACCTATCCGACATTGCCACTGCATATTTCCTGACCTCCCCATACTAATGACCTCGTGGTGCTTTTCTCCATCCTACATTGCCACTCACTGCCTATGCTAATTCAGAAGGTCCGATTCACACCACCCCGTGATGGTTTTCTCACTCCTACTAGTGAATGTAATGTTACACACCCATACAATGCGCACCACCCCGCGATGTTTTTCAGAAACCTATCCTACATTGCCACAGCGTGTTTCCTGACATCCCCATGCTGACGACCCCGTGGTGGTTTTCTCCAACCTACATTGCCACTCACTGACTATCCTAATTCAGACATCCCGATTCACACAACCCTGTGATGTTTTTCTCACTCCTACTAGTGAATGTATTGTTACACACCCATACAATGCGCACCACCACGCGATGTTTTTCAGAAACCTATCCAACACTTCCACTGCATGTTTCCTTACTCCCCATGCTGACCACCCCGTGGTGATTTTCTCCAACCTACATTGCCACTCACTGCCTGTCCTTATTCAGACCCTCCGATTCACACCATCCCGTGATGTTTTTCTCACTGATACTAGTTAATGGCATGTTAGAAAACCTTACGATGCGCACAACCCAGCGATGTTTTTCAGAAACCTGTCCTACATTGCCAGTGCATGTTTACTGACCTCCCCATGCTGACCACCACGTGGTGCTTTTCTCCATCGTACATTGCCACTCACTGCCTATCCTAATTCAGACTCTCCGATTCACACCACCCCGTGATGTTTTTCTCACTCCCACAAGTGAATGTAATGTTACACACCAATGCAATGCGCACCACCACACGATGTTTTTCAGAAACCTATTATACATTGCCACTGCATGTTTCCTGACCTCCCCATGCTGAACACCCCGTGGTGCTTTTCTCCATCCTAGATGGTCACTCACTGACTATCCTAATTCAGGTCTTATGATTCACACCACCCCGTGATGTTTTTCTCACTCCTACTAGTGAATGTAATGTTACACACCCATACAATGCGCACCACTCGCGATTGTTTTTGGAAACCTATCTTACATTGCCATTGCATATTTCCTGACCTCCGAATGCTGACCACCCCGTGGTGGTTTTCTCCATCCTACATTGCCACTCACTGCCTATCCTAATTCAGACGCTCTGATTCACACCACACCGTGATGGTTTCCTCACTCCTACTAATGAATGTAATGTTACACACCCATACAATGCGCACCACCCCGCGATGTCTTTCCGAAACCTATCCTGCATTGCCACAGCGTGTTTCCTGACCTCCCCATGCTGACCACCCCTTGGTGCTTTTCTTCATCCTACATTGCCACTCACTGCCTATCCTAATTCAGACATCCCGATTCCCACCACCCCGTGATGTATTTCTCACTCCTACTAGTGAATGTATTGTTACACACTCATACAATTCGAACCACAACGCGATGTTTTTCAGAAACGTATCCTACACTTCCACTGCATGTTTCCTGACCTCCCCATGCTGACCACCCCGTGATGGTTTTCTCCATCCTACATTGCCAATCACATTCTTTCCTTATTCAGATCCTATGATTCACACCACCCCGTGATATTTTTCTCACTCCCACTAGTGAATGTAATGTTACACACCCATATAATGCGCACCACCCTGCGATGTACTTCAGAAAACTATCCTTCATTACTAGTGCATGTTTCCTGACCTCCCTATGCTGACCACCCCGTGGTGCATTTCTCCATCCTACATTGCCACTCACTGCCTATGCTAATTCAGACACTCTGTCTCACACCACCCCATGATGTTTTTCTCACTCCTACTACTGATTGTAATTTTACACACCCATACAATGCGCATCACCCCATGATTTTTTTTCAGAAACCTATCCTACATTGCCCCTGCATGTTTCCTCACCTCCCCATGCTGCGCACCCATATAATGCGCCCCACCCCGCGATGTACTTCAGAAACCTATCCTACATTGCCACTGCATGTTTCCTGACCTCCCCATGCTTACGACCGCGTGGTGCTTTTCTACATCCTACATTGCCACTCACTGCCTATCCTAATTCAGATCCTATGATTCACACCACCCCGTGATGTTTTTCTCACTGCTACTAGTGAATGGCCTATTAGAAACCCTTACTATGCGCACCACCCCGTGATTTTTTTCAGAAACCTATCCTACATTGCCACTGCATGTTTACTGACCTCCCCATGCTGACCACCCCGTGGTACTTTTCTCTATCCTACATTGCCACTAACTGCCTATCCTAATTCAGACTCTCCAATTCACACCACCCCGTGATGTTTTTCTCACTCCTACTAGTGAATGTAATGTTACACACCAATACAATGCGCACCAACCGCGTTGTTTTTTAGAACCTATCCTACATTGCCACTGCATGTTTCCTGACCTTCCCATGCTGACCACCCCGTGGTGCTTTTCTGCATCCTACATTGCGACTCACTTCCTATCCTTATTGAGATCCTATGATTCATACCACCCGTGAAGTTTTTCTCACTCGTACTAGTTAATGTAATTTTACACACCCATAAATTGCCCACCACCGGCCATGTTTTTCAGAAACCTATCCTACATTGCCACTGCATATTTCCTGTCCTCCCCATACTAACGACCTCGTGGTGCTTTTCTCCATCCTAAATTGCGACTCACTGACTGTCCTAATTCAGACATCCCGATTCACACAACCCTGTGATGCTTTTCTCACTCCTACTAGTGAATGTATTGTTATACACCCATACAATGTGCACCACCACGCGATGTTTTTCAGAAACCTATCCAACACTTCCACTGCATGTTTACTGACTCCCCATGCTGACCACACCGTGGTGATTTTCTCCAACCTACATTGCCACTCACTGCCTGTCCTTATTCAGACCCTCCGATTCACACCATCCCGTGATGTTTTTCTCACTGCTACTAGTTAATGGCATGTTAGAAAACCTTACGATGCGCACAACCCCGCGATGTTTTTCAGAAACCTATCCTACATTGCCAGTGCATGTTTACTGACCTCCCCATGCTGACCACCACGTGGTGCTTTTCTCCATCCTACATTGCCACTCACAGCCTATCCTAATTCAGACTCTCCAATTCACAAAACCCCGTGATGTTTTTCTCACTCCCACAAGTGAATGTAATGTTAAACACCAATGCAATGCGCACCACCCCACGATGTTTTTCAGAAACCTATTATACATTGCCACTGCATGTTTCCTGACCTCCCCATGCTGAACACCCCGTGGTGCTTTTCTCCATCCTAGATGGTCACTCACTGACTGTCATAATTCAGGTATTACGATTCACACCACCCCGTGATGTATTTCTCACACCTACTAGTGAATGTATTGTTACACACCCATACAATTCGCACCACCACGTGATGTTTTTCAGAAACCTGTCCTACACTTCCACTGCATGTTTCCTGACCTCCCCATGCTGACCAAACCGTGATGCTTTTCTCCATCCTACATTGCCAATCACATTCTTTCCTTATTCAGATCCTATGATTCACACCACCCCGTGATATTTTTCTCATTCCCACTAGTGAATGTAATGTTACACACCCATATAATGCGCACCACCCCGCGATGTACTTCAGAAACCTATCCTTCATTGCCAGTGCATGTTTCCTGACCTCCCTATGCTGACCACCCCGTGGTGTTTTTCTACATCCTACATTGCCACTCACTGCCTATCCTAATTCAGATCCCATGATTCACACCACCCTGTGATGTTTTTCTCACTCCTACTAGTGAATGGCCTGTTAGAAACCCTTACAATGTGCACCACCCCGCGATGTTTTTCAGAAACCTATCCTTCATTGCCACTGCATGTTTCCTGACCTTCCCATGCTGACCACCCCGTGGTGCTTTTCTACATCCTACATTGCGACTCACTTCCCATCCTTTTTGAGATCCTATGATTCATACTACCACGTGATGTTTTTCTCACTCCTACTAATTAATGTAATTTTACACACCCATAAATTGTGCTCCACCGGAGATGTTTTTCAGAAACCTATCCTACATTGCCACTGCATGTTTCCTGACCTCCCCATACTGACGACCTCGTGGTGCTTTTCTCCATCCTACATTTCCACTCGCTGCCTATCCTAATTCAGACTCTCCGATTCACACCACCCCATGATGTTTTTCTCACTCCTACTAGTGAATGTAATGTTACACACCAATACAATGCGCACCAACCGCGTTGTTTTTCAGAACCTATCCTACATTGTCACTGCATGTTTCCTGTCCTTCCCATGCTGACCACCCCGTGGTGCTTTTCTGCATCCTACATTGCGACTCACTTCTTATCCTTATTGAGATCCTATGATTCATAGCACCGCGTGATATTTTTCTCACTCCTACTAGTTAATGTAATTTTACACACCCATAAATTGCCCACCACCGGCCATGTTTTTCAGAAACCTATCCTACATTGCCACTGCATATTTCCTGACCTCCCCATACTAATGACCTCGTGGTGCTTTTCTCCATCCTACATTGCCACTCACTGCCTATGCTATTTCAGAAGCTCCGATTCACACCACCCCGTGATGGTTTTCTCACTTCTACTAGTGAATGTAATGTTACACACCCATACAATGCGCACCACCCCGCGATGTTTTCCAGAAACCTATCCTACATTGCCACAGCGTGTTTCCTGACATCCCCATGCTGACGACCCCGTGGTGGTTTTCTCCAACCTACATTGCCACTCACTGACTATCCTAATTCAGACATCCCGATTCACACAACCCTGTGATGTTTTTCTCACTCCTACTAGTGAATGTATTGTTACACACCCATACAATGCGCACCACCACGCGATGTTTTTCAGAAACCTATCCAACACTTCCACTGCATGTTTCCTTACTCCCCATGCTGACCACCCCGTGGTGATTTTCTCCAACCTACATTGCCACTCACTGCCTGTCCTTATTCAGACCCTCCGATTCACACCATCCCGTGATGTTTTTCTCACTGATACTAGTTAATGGCATGTTAGAAAACCTTACGATGCGCACAACCCAGCGATGTTTTTCAGAAACCTATCCTACATTGCCAGTGCATGTTTACTGACCTCCCCATGCTGACCACCACGTGGTGCTTTTCTCCATCGTACATTGCCTCTCACTGCCTATCCTAATTCAGACTCTCCGATTCACACCACCCCGTGATGTTTTTCTCACTCCCACAAGTGAATGTAATGTTACACACCAATGCAATGCGCACCACCACACGATGTTTTTCAGAAACCTATTATACATTGCCACTGCATGTTTCCTGACCTCCCCATGCTGAACACCCCGTGGTGCTTTTCTCCATCCTAGATGGTCACTCACTGACTATCCTAATTCAGGTCTTATGATTCACACCACCCCGTGATGTTTTTCTCACTCCTACTAGTGAATGTAATGTTACACACCCATACAATGCGCACCACTCGCGATTGTTTTTGGAAACCTATCTTACATTGCCATTGCATATTTCCTGACCTCCGAATGCTGACCACCCCGTGGTGGTTTTCTCCATCCTACATTGCCACTCACTGCCTATCCTAATTCAGAAGCTCTGATTCACACCACACCGTGATGGTTTCCTCACTCCTACTAATGAATGTAATGTTACACACCCATACAATGCGCACCACCCCGCGATGTCTTTCCGAAACCTATCCTACATTGCCACAGCGTATTTCCTGACCTCCCCATGCTGACCACCCCTTGGTGCTTTTCTTCATCCTACATTGCCACTCACTGCCTATCCTAATTCAGACATCCCGATTCCCACGACCCCGTGATGTTTTTCTCACTCCTACTAGTGAATGTATTGTTACACACCCATACAATTCGCACCACAACGCGATGTTTTTCAGAAACCTATCCTACACTTCCACTGCATGTTTCCTGACCTCCCCATGCTGACCACCCCGTGATGGTTTTCTCCATCCTACATTGCCAATCACATTCTTTCCTTATTCAGATCCTATGATTCACACCACCCCGTGATATTTTTCTCACTCCCACTAGTGAATGTAATGTTACACACCCATATAATGCGCACCACCCCGCGATGTACTTCAGAAACCTATCCTTCATTACCAGTGCATGTTTCCTGACCTCCCTATGCTGACCACCCCGTGGTGCATTTCTCCATCCTACATTGCCACTCACTGCCTATCCTAAATCAGACACTCTGTCTCACACCACCCCATGATGTTTTTCTCACTCCTACTACTGATTGTAATTTTACACACCCATACCATGCGCATCACCCCATGATTTTTTTCAGAAACCTATCCTACATTGCCCCTGCATGTTTCCTCACCTCCCCATGCTGCGCACCCATATAATGCGCCCCACCCCGCGATGTACTTCAGAAACCTATCCTACATTGCCACTGCATTTTTCCTGACCTCCCCATGCTTACGACCGTGTGGTGCTTTTCTACATCCTACATTGCCAATCACTGCCTATCCTAATTCAGATCCTATGATTCACACCACCCCGTGATGTTTTTCTCACTGTTACTAGTGAATGGCCTATTAGAAACCCTTACTATGCGCACCACCCCGTGATGTTTTTCAGAAACCTATCCAACACTTCCACTGCATGTTTCCTTACTCCCCACGCTGACCACCCCGTGGTGATTATCTCCAACCTACATTGCCACTCACTGCCTGTCCTTATTCAGACCCTCCGATTCACACCACCCCGTGATGTTTTTCTCACTCCCACAAGTGAATGTAATGTTACACACCAATGCAATGTGCACCACCACACGATGTTTTTCAGAAACCTATTATACATTGCCACTGCATGTTTCCTGACCTCCCCATGCTGAACACCCTGTGGGGCTTTTCTCCATCCTAGATGGTCACTCACTGACTATCCTAATTCAGGTCTTATGATTCACACCACACCGTGATGTTTTTCTCACTCCTACTAGTGAATGTAATGTTACACACCCATACAATGCGCACCACTCGCGATTGTTTTTGGAAACCTATCTTACATTGCCACAGCGTGTTTCCTGACCTCCCCATGCTGACCACCCCTTGGTGCTTTTCTTCATCCTACATTGCCACTCACTGCCTATCCTAATTCAGACATCCCGATTCCCACCACCCCGTGATGTTTTTCTCACTCCTAGAAGTGAATGTACTGTTACACACCCATACAATTCGCACCACAACGCGATGTTTTTCAGAAACCTATCCTACACTTCCACTGCATGTTTCCTGACCTCCCCATGCTGACCACCCCGTGATTCTTTTCTCCAACCTACATTGCCAATCACATTCTTTCCTTATTCAGATCCTATGATTCACACCACCCAGTGATATTTTTCTAACTCCCACTAGTGAATGTAATGTTACACACCCATATAATGCGCACCACCCCGCGATGTACTTCAGAAACATATCCTTCGTTACCAGTGCATGTTTCCTGACCTCCCTATGCTGACCACCCCGTGGTGCATTTCTCCATCCTACATTGCCACTCACTGCCTATCCTAATTCAGACACTCTGTCTCACACCACCCCATGATGTTTTTCTCACTCCTACTACTGATTGTAATTTTACACACCCATACAATGCACATCACCCCATGATTTTTTTCAGAAACCTATCCTACATTGCCCCTGCATGTTTCCTCACCTCCCCATGCTGCGCACCCATATAATGCGCCCCACCCCGCGATGTACTTCAGAAACCTATCCTACATTGCCACTGCATGTTTCCTGACCTCCCCATCCTTACGACCGCGTGGTGCTTTTCTACATCCTACATTGCCACTCACTGCCTATCCTAATTCAGATCCTATGATTCACACCACCCCGTGATGTTTTTCTCACTGCTACTAGTGAATGGCCTATTAGAAACCCTTACTATGCGCACCACCCCGTGATGTTTTTCAGAAACCTATCCTACATTGCCACTGCATGTTTACTGACCTCCCCATGCTGACCACCCCGTGGTACTTTTCTCTATCCTACATTGCCACTAACTGCCTATCCTAATTCAGACTCTCCAATTCACACCACCCCGTGATGTTTTTCTCACTCCTACTAGTGAATGTAATGTTACACACCAATACAATGCGCACCAACCGCGTTGTTTTTCAGAACCTATCCTACATTGCCACTGCATGTTTCCTGACCTTCCCATGCTGACCACCCCGTGGTGCTTTTCTGCATCCTACATTGCGACTCACTTCCTATCCTTATTGAGATCCTATGATTCATACCACCCGTGATGTTTTTCTCACTCGTACTAGTTAATATAATTTTACACACCCATAAATTGCCCACCACCGGCCATGTTTTTCAGAAACCTATCCTACATTGCCACTGCATATTTCCTGTCCTCCCCATACTAACGACCTCGTGGTGCTTTTCTCCATCCTACATTGCGACTCACTGACTGTCCAAATTCAGACATCCCGATTCACACAACCCTGTGATGCTTTTCTCACTCCTGCTAGTGAATGTATTGTTATACACCCATACAATGTGCACCACCACGCGATGTTTTTCAGAAACCTATCCAACACTTCCACTGCATGTTTACTGACTCCCAATGCTGACCACCCCGTGGTGATTTTCTCCAACCTACATTGCCACTCACTGCCTGTCCTTATTCAGACCCTCCGATTCACACCATCCCGTGATGTTTTTCTCACTGCTACTAGTTAATGGCATGTTAGAAAACCTTACGATGCGCACAACCCCGCGATGTTTTTCAGAAACCTATCGTACATTGACCCTGCATGTTTCCTGACCTCCACATGCTGACCACCCCGTGGTGCTTTTCTCCATCCTACATTGCCACTCACTGCCTATCCTAATTCAGACTCTCCGATTCACACCACCCCGTGATGTTTTTCTCACTCCGACTAGTGAATGTAATGTTACACACCAATACAATGCGCAACACCCGGCGATTTTGTTCAGAAACATATTATACATTGCCACTGCATATTTCCTGACCTCCCCATGCTGAACACCCCATGGTGCTTTTCTCCATCATACATTGCCACTCACTTCCTATCCTTACTGAGATCCTATGATTCACACCACCCCGTGATGTTTTTCTCACTCTTATCAGTGAATGTAATGTTACACACCCATACAATGCGCACCACCCACGATATTTTTAAGAAACCTATCCTACATTGCCACTGCATGTTTCCTGACATTCCCATGCTGACCACGCCGTGGTGCTTTTCTGCATCCTACATTGCATCTCGCTTCCTACCCTTATTGAGATCCTATGATTCACACCACCCCGTGATGTTTTTCTCACTCCCACTAGTGAATGTAATTTTAAACACCCATATAATGCGCACCACAACGCAATGTACTTCAGAAACCTATCCTACATTGCCACTGCATGTTTCCTGACCTCCCCACGCTTACCACCCCGTGGAGGTTTTCTCCATCCTACATTGCGACTCACTGCCTATCCTAATTCAGACACTCCATTTCACACCACCCGATGATGTTTTTCTCCCTCATACTAGTGAATGTAATGTTACACACCCACACAATGCGCACCATACCGCGATGTTTTTCAGAAACCTATCCTACATTGCCACTGCATGTTTCCTGACCTCCTTATGCTGACAACCCCGTGGTGCTTTTCTCCATCCTACATTGCCACTCACATCCTATCCTTATTCAGATCCTATGATTCACAGCACCCCGTGATGTTTCTCACTCCCACTAGTGAATGTAATTTTACACACCCATATAATGCGCACCACCCCGCAATGTACTTCAGAAATCTATCCTTCATTGGCAATGAATGTTTCCTGACCTCCTTATGCTGACCACCCCGTGGTGCTTTTCTCCATCCCACATTGCCATTCATTGCCTATCCTAAGTCAGACACTCCGTTTCACACCACCCCATGATGATTTTCTCACTCCTACTACTGATTCTAATGTTACACCCATACAATGCGCACCACCCCGCGATGTTTTACAGAAACCTATCCTACATTGCCACTGCATGTTTCCTGACCTCCACATGCTGACCACCCCGTGGTGCTTTTCTCCATCCTATATTGCCACTCACATCCTATCCTTATTCAGATCCTATGATTCACACCAACCCGTGATATTTTTATAATTCCTACTAGTGAATGTAATGTTACACACCCATACAATGCGCAGCACTCCGCAATACTTGTCAGAAACCTATCCTACATTGCCACTGCATGATTCCTGACCTTCCCATGCTGACCACGCCGTGGTGCTTTTCTCCATCGTACATTGCCACTCACTGCCTATCCTATTCAGATCCTATGATTCACACCACCCCGTGATGTTTTTCTCACTCCTACTAGTGAATGTAATGTTACCCACCCACATCATGCACACCACCCCGAGATGTTTTTCAGAAACCTATCCTACATTGCCACTGCATGTTTCCTGACCTCCCCATGCTGACGAACCCGTGGTGCTTTTCTCCAGCCTGCATTGCCACTGCCTTCCTATCCTTATTCAGACTCTCCGATTCACACCACCCCGTGATGTTTTTCACACTCCTACTAGTGAATGTAATGGTACACACCCATACAATGCACACCACCCACGATGTTTTTCAGAAACCTTTCCTACATTGCCACTGCATGTTTCCTGACCTCTCCATGCTGACGACCCCTTGGTGCTTTTCTACAGCCTGCATTGCCACTCCCTTCCTATCCTTATTCAGATCCTATGATTCACACCACCCCATGATATTTTTCTCACTCCAACTAGTGAATGTAAAGTTACACACCCATGCAATACGCACCAACCCTCGATGTACTTCAGAAACCTATCCTACATTGCCATGGCATGTTTCCTCACCTCCCCATGCTGACCACCCCGTGGTGCTTTTCTCCATCCTACATTGCCACTCACTGCCTATCCTAATTCAGATCCGATGATTCACATCGCTCCGTGATTTTTTTCTCACTCCTGCTAGTGAATGGCCTGTTAGAAACCCTTACAATGCACACCACCCCGCGATGTTTTTCAGAAACAATGCCACTGCATGTTTCCTGACCTTCCCGTGCTGACCACCCCGTGGTCCTTTTATGCATCCTATATTGCGACTCACTTCCTATCCATATTGAGATCCTATGATTCACACCATCCCGTGATGTTTTTCTCACTCCTAATAGTTAATGCAATTTTACAACCCCATAAAATGCGCACCACCGGCGATGTTTTTCAGAAACCTATCCTACATTGCCACTGCATGTTTCCTGACCTCCCCATACTGACGAATTCGTGCTGCTTTTCTCCATCTTACGTTGGCTCTCACTGCCTGTCCTTATTCAGACCCTCCGATTCACACCACCCCGTGATGTTTTTCTCACTGCTACTAGTTAATGGCATGTTAGAAAACCTTACGATGCGTACCACCCTGCGATGTTTTTCAGAAACCTATCCTACATTGCCACTGCATGTTTCCTGACTTCCCCATGCTGACCACCCCGTGGTGGAAAAGCACCTACGAGGTGGACTCACGCCTAGGCCTGAAGTTCAGACTCTCCGATTCACACCAGCCCGTGATGTTTTTCTCACTCCTACTAGTGAATGTAATCTTACACACCAATACAATGCGCACCACACCGCGATGTTTTTCAGAAACCTATTATAAATTGCCACTGCATGTTTCCTGATCTCCCCATTCTGAAAACCCCGTGGAGCTTTTCTCCATTATACATTGCCACTCACATCCGATCCTTATTCAGATCCTATGATTCCACACCACCCCGTGATATTTTTCTCACTCCCACAAGTGAATGTAATGTTACACACCCATATAATGCGCACCACCCCACGATGTACTTCAGAAACCTATCCTACATTGCCACTGCATGTTTCCTAACCTCCCCATGTTGACCACCCCGTGGTTCTTTTCTCAATCCTACATTGCCACTCACTTCCTATCCTTATTCAGCCCCTGGGTTTCACACCACCCCTTGATGTTTTTCTCACTCCTACTTGTGAGTGTAATTTTACACACCCATAGAATAGCACCATCCGCGATGTTTTTCAAAAACCTATCTTACATTGCCACTGCATGTTTCCTGACCTCCCCATGCTGAAAACCCCGTGGTGCTTTTCTCCATCCTACATTGCCACTCACTTCCAATCCTTATTCAGATCCTATGATTCACACAACCCCGTGATGTTTTTCTCACTCCAACTAGGGAATGTAATGTTACACACCAATACAATGCGCACCACCCGCGATATTTTTCAGAAACCTATCCTACATTGCAACTGCATATTTCCTGACCTCTCCATACTGACCACCCCGTGGTGCTTTTCTCCATCCTACATTGCCACTCACTGCCTATCCTAATTCATACTCTCGGATTTACACCACCCCATGATGTTTTTCTCACCCCTACTAGTGAATGGAATGTTACGCACCAATACAATGGGCACCACCCCGCGATGATTTTTCAGAAACCTATTATACATTGCCACTGCACGATTTCTGACCGCCCCCTGCTGACCACACCGTGGTGCTTTTTTCCATCCTACATTGGCACTCAATGCCTATCCTATTCAGATCCTATGATTCACACCACCCCGTCATGTTTTTCTCTCTCCTACTAGTGAATGTAATGTTACACACCCACACAATGCGCACCACCACTCGATGTTTTTCAGAAACCTATCCTACCTTGCGTCTGCATGTTACCTGACCTCCCCATGCTGACCACCCCGTGGTGCTTTTCTCCATTCTACACTGCTATTCGCTGACGATCCTAATTCAGATCCTATGATTCACACCACCCCGTGATATTTTTCTCACTCCTACTAGTGAATGAAATGTTACACACACATACAATGCGCACCACCACGCGATATTTTTCAGAAACTTATCCTACATTGCCACTGCATATTTCCGGACCACTCCATGCTGACCACCCCACAGCGCTTTTCTCCATTCTAGATTGCCACTCACTGCCTATTCTAATGCAGATCCTATGGTTCAAACAACCCCGTGATGTTTTTCTCACTCCTACTAATGAATGTAATATTACACACCCATACAAGGCGCAGCACTCCGGGATGTTTTTCAGAAACATATCCTACATTTCCACTGCATGTTTCCTGACCTCCACAGGCTGACCAACCCGTGGTGCTTTTCTACATCCTACATTGCCACTCACTGCCTATCCTTATTCAGACCCTCTGATTCACACCATCCCATGATATTTTTGTCACTCCTACTAGTGAATGGCCTGTTAGAAACCCTTACAATGCGCACCACCCCACGATGTTTTTCAGAAACCTATCCTACATTGACACTGCATGTTTCCTGACCTCCCCATGCTGACCACCCAGTGGTGCTTTTCTCCATCCTACAATGCCACTCATTGCCTATCATTATTCAGACGTTCCGTTTCACACCACCCCGTGATGTTTTTCTCACTCCTACTAGTGAATGTAATGTTACACACCAGTACAATGCGCACCACCCCGGGATGTTTTTCAGAAACCTATCCTACATTGCCATCGCATGTTTCCTGAACTCCCGAAGCTGACCACCCCGTGGTGCTTTTTTCTATCCTACATTGCGACTCACTTCCTTTCCTTATTCAGACCCGCTGATTCACACCACCCCTTGATGTTTTTCTCACTCCTACTTGTGAATGTAATTTTACACACCCATACAATAGCACCACCCACGATGTTGTTTAGAAACCTATCCTACATTGCCACTGCATGATTTCAGACCTCCCCATGATGACCACACCGTGGTGCTTTTCTCCATCCTACATTGCCACTCACTGCTTATCCTAATTCAGATCCTATGATTCACACCACCCCGTGATGTTTTTCGCACTCCTACTAGGGAATGTAATGTTACACACCCATACAATGTGAACCACCCCGCGATGTACTTAAGAAACCCATCCTAAATTGCCACTACATGTTTCCTGACCTCCCCATGCCGACCACCCCGTGGTGCTTTTCTCCAGCCTACATTGCCACTCACTTCCTATCCTGATCCGACCCTCCGATTCACACCACCCCGGGATGTTTTTCACACTCCTACTAGTGAATGTAATGTTACACACCCATACAATGCGCACCACCCGCGATGTTTTTCAGAAACCTATCCTACTTTGCCACTGCATTTTTCCTGACCTCCCCATGCTGACCACCCCGTGGTGCTTTGCTCCATCCTACATTGCCACTCACTGCCTATCCTAATTCAGTCCTGCCGATTCACACCACCCGTGATTTTTTTTTCTCAATCCTACTAGATAATGTAAAGTTACACACACATACAATGAGCACCACCATGCGATGTTTTTCAGAAACCTATCCTACATTTCCACTGCAGGTTTCCTGACCTCTCCATGCTGACCACCCCGTGGTGCTTTTCTCCATCCTACATTGCCACTCACTGCCTATACTAATTCAGATCCTATGATTCACACCACCGCGTGATGTTTTTCTCACTCCTACTAGTGAATGGCCTGTTAGAAACGCTTACAATGCGCACCACCCCACGATGTTTTTCAGAAACCTATCCTACATTGCCACTGCATGTTTCCTGACCACCCAATGCTGATCACCCCGTTGTGCTTTTCTCCATCCTACATTGCCAGTCACTGCCTATCCTAATTCAGACCCACCGATTCACACCACCCTGTGATTTTTTTCTCAATCCTACTAGATAATGTAATGTTACACACCCATACAATTAGCACCACTACCCGATGTTTTTCAGAAACCTATCCTACATTGCCACTGCATGTTCCCTGACCTCCCCATGTTGACCACCCCGTGGTGCTTTTCTCCATTCTACAGTGCCATTCGCTGACTATCCTAATTCAGATCCTATGATTCACACCAGCCCGTGATGTTTTTCTCACTCCTACTAGTGAATGTAATGTTATACACCCATACAATGCGCACCACCCCGCGATGTTTTTCAGAAACCTATCCTATATTGCCACTGCCTATTTCCCGACCTCCCCATGCTGCCCACCCCGTAGCGCTTTTCTCCATTCTAGATTGCCACTCACTGCCTATTCTAATTCAGATCCTATGGTTCAAACCACCCCGTGATATTTCTCTCACTCCTACAATGAATGTAATATTACACACCCATAAAATGCGCACCACCCCGGGATGTTTTTCAGAAACCTATCCTACATTGCCATCGCTGTTTCCTGAAGTCCCAAATCTGACCACCCCGTGGTGCTTTTCTCTACCCTACATTGCGACTCACTTCCTTTCCTTATTCAGACCCGCTGATTCACACCACCCCTTGATTTTTTTCTCACTCCTACTTGTGAATGTAATTTTACACACCCATACAATAGCACCACCCGCGATGTTGTTCAGAAACCTATCCTACATTGCCACTGCATGTTTCCTGACCTCCCCATGCTGACCACCCATGGTGCTTTTAACCATCCTACATTGCCACTCAAATCCTATACTTATTCAGATCCTATGATTCACACAACCCCGTGATGTTTTTCTCACTCCTACTAGTGAATGTAATGTTACACACCCATACATGCGCACCACCCGCGATGTTTTTCAGAAACCTATCCTACATTGCCACTGCATATTTCCTGACCTCGCCATGCTGACCACCCTGTGGTGCTTTTCTCCATCCTACATTGCCACTCACTGCCTATCCTAATTCAGACTCTCCGATTCACACCACCCCATGATGTTTTTCTCACCCCTACTAGTGAATGTAATGTTACACACCCATACAATGCGCACCACCCCATGATGTTTTTCAGAAACCTATCCTACAATGCCACTACATTTTTCCTGACCTCCACATACTGACCACCCCGTGGTGCTTTTGTCCATCCTACATTGCCACTCACTGCCTATCCCATTTCTGACCCTCCGATTCACACCACCCCGTGATGTTTTTCTCACTCCTACTAGTGTATGTAATGTTACACACCCATACAATGCGCACCACCACGCAATGTTTTTCAGAAAACTATCCTACAATGCCACTGCATGTTTCCTGACCTCCACATGCTGACCACCGTGTCGTGCTTTTCTCCATCCTACAGTGCCATTCACTGACTATCCTAATTCTGATCCCACGATTCACACCACCCCGTGATGTTTTTCTCACTCACCCTAGTGAATGTAATGTTATACACCCATACATTGAGCACCACAACGCGATGTTTTTCAGAAACCTATCCTAGATTGCCACTGCATGTTTCCATACCTCCCCATGCTGACCACCCCGTAGTGCTTTTCTCCATTCTAGATTGCCACTCACTGCCTATCCTAATTCAGATCCTATGATTCACACCACCCCGTGATGTTTTTTTCACTCCTACTAGTGAATGGCCTGTTAGAAACCCTTACATTGCGCACCATCCCGCGATGTTTTTCAGAAACATATCCTACATTGCCACTGCATGTTTCCTGACCTTCCCATGCTGACCAACCCGTGTTCTTTTATGCATCCTACATTGCGACTCACTGCTGTCCTTATTGAGATCCTATGATTCACACGACAACGTGATGTTTTCTCACTCCTACTAGTTAATGTAATTTTACACACCCATAAAATGCGCACCACCGGCGATATTTTTTAGAAACCTATCCTACATTGCCACTGCATGTTTCCTGACCTCCCCATATTGACGACCTCGTGGTGCTTTTCTCCATCCCACATTGCCACTCACTGCCTATCCTAATTCAGACCTTTGATTCACACCAACCCTTGATGGTTTTCTCACTCCTATTAGTGAATGTAATGTTACCCACCCATACAATGGGCACCACCCTTCGATGTTTTTCAGAAACCTATCCTACAATGTCACTGCATGTTTCCTGACCTCCCCATGCTGACCACCCCGTGGTGCTTTTCTCCATCCTACATGCCACTCACTGCCTATCCTATTTCAAACCCTCCGATTCACACCACATGAAGTTTTTCTCACTCCTACTAGTGAATGTAATTTTACACTCCCATACAATGCACACGACCACGCGATGATTTTCAGAAACCTATCCTACATTGCCACTGCATGTTTCCTGACCTCCCCATGCTGACCACCCCGTGGTGCTTTTCTCCATCCTACAGTGCCATTCACTCACTATCCTAATTCACATCCCATGATTCACACACCCCGTGATGTTTTTCTCACTCCTACTAGTGAATGTAATGTTACACACCCACACAATGCGCACCACCCCGCGATGTTTTTCAGAAACCTATCCTACATTGCCTCTGCATGTTTCCTGACCTCCCCAAGCTGACCACCCCGTGGTGCTTTCTCCATCCTACTTTGCCACTCACTGCCTATCCTAATTCATATCCTATGATTCACAACACACCGTGATGTTTTTCTCACTCCTACTAGTGAATGTAATGTTACACACCATTACAATGCGCACCACCCCGCGATGTTTTCCGAAACCTATCCTACATTGCCACTTCATGTTTACTGACGTCCTCATTCTGACCACCCCGTGGTGCTTTTCTCCATCCTACATTGCCACTCACATCCTATCCTTATTCAGATCCTATGATTCCCAGCACCCCGCGATATTTTCTGACTCCCACAAATGAATGTAATGTTACACACCCATATAATGCGCACCACACCACGACGTAATTCAGAAACCTATCCTACATTGCCACTGAATGTTTCCTGACCTCCCCATGCTGACCACCCTGTGGTACTTTCGCAATCCTACATTGCCACTCACTGCCTATCCTAATTCATATCCTATGATTCACACCACACCGTGATGTTTTCTCCCTCCTACTAGTGAATGTAATGTTACACACCCATACAATGCGCACCGCCCCACGATGTGTTTCAGAAACCTATCCTACATTGCCACTCCATGTTTCCTGACCTCCACATACTAACGAATTCGTGGTGCTTTTCTCCATCCTACATTGCCCTCACTTCCTATCCTTATTCAGACCCTCCGATTCACACCACCCCTTGATGTTTTTCTCACTCCTACTAGTGAATGTAATGTTACACACCCACACAATGCGCACCACCTGCGATGTTGTTCAGAAACCTATCCTACATTGCCACTGCACGTTTTCTAACCTCCCCATGCTGACCACCCCGTGGTGATTTTCTCCATCCTACATTGCCACTCACTTCCTATCCTTATTCAGTTCACATGATTCACACCACCCCGTGATATTTTTCTACCTCCCACTAGTGAATGTAGTGTTACACACCCATATAATGCGCACCACCCCGCGATTTACTTCAGAAACCTATCCTACATTGCCATTGCATGTTTCCTGACCTCCCCATGCTGATCACCCCGTTGTGCTTTTCTCCATCCTACATTGCCACTCACTGTCTATTCTAATTCAGATCCATTTGCTCAAACCACCCCGTGATATTTTTCTCACTCCTACCAGTGAATGTACTGTTACACACCCATAGAATGAGCACCACCCCGCGATGTTTTTCAGAAACCTATCGTACATTGCCACTGCATGTTTCCTGACCTCCCCATGCTGACCACCCAGTGGTGCTTTTCTCCATCCTATAATGCCACTCATTGCCTATCATTATTCAGAAGTTCCGTATCACACCACCCCGTGATGTTTTTCTCACTCCTACTAGTGAATGTAATGTTACACACCCGTACAATGCGCACCACGCCGGGATGTTTTTCAGAAACCTATCCTACATTGCCATCGCATGTTTCCTGAACTCCCGAAGCTGACCACCCCGTGGTGCTTTTTTCTATCCTACATTGCGACTCACTTCCTTTCCTTATTCAGACCCGCTGATTCACACCACCCCTTGATGTTTTTCTCACTCCTACTTGTGAATGTAATTTTACACACCCATACAATAGCACCACCCGCGATGTTGTTTAGAAACCTATCCTACATTGCCACTGCATGATTTCAGACCTCCCCATGATGACCACACCGTAGTGCTTTTCTCCACTCTAGATTGCCACTCACTGCCTATCCTAATTCAGATCCTATGATTCACACCACCCCGTGATGTTTTTTTCACTCCTACTAGTGAATGGCCTGTTAGAAACCCTTACATTGCGCACCATTCCGCGATGTTTTTCAGAAACATATCCTACATTGCCACTGCATGTTTCCTGACCTTCCCATGCTGACCAACCCGTATTCTTTTATGCATCCTACATTGCGACTCACTGCTATCCTTATTGAGATCCTATGATTCACACCACAACGTGATGTTTTTCTCACTCCTACTAGTTAATGTAATTTTACACACCCATAAAATGCGCGCCACTGGCGATATTTTTTAGAAACCTATCCTACATTGCCACTGCATGTTTCCTGACCTCCCCATATTGACGACCTCGTGGTGCTTTTCTCCATCCCACATTGCCACTCACTGCCTATCCTAATTCAGACCCTTTGATTCACACCAATCCTTGATGGTTTTCTCACTCCTATTAGTGAATGTAATGTTACACACCCATACAATGGGCACCACCCTTCGATGTTTTTCAGAAACCTATCCTACAATGTCACTGCATGTTTCCTGACCTCCCCATGCTGACCACCCCGTGGTGCTTTTCTCCATCCTACATTGCCACTCACTGCCTATCCTATTTAAAACCCTCCGATTCACACCACCCCATGAAGTTTTTCTCACTCCTACTAGTGAATGTAATTTTACACTCCCATACAATGCACACGACCACGCGATGTTTTTCAGAACCCTATCCTACATTGCCACTGCATGTTTCCTGACCTCCCCATGCTGACCACCCCGTGGTGCTTTTCTCCATCCTACAGTGCCATTCACTCACTATCCTAATTCACATCCCATGATTCACACACCCCGTGATGTTTCTCTCACTCCTACTAGTAAATGTAATGTTACACACCCACACAATGCGCACCACCCCGCGATGTTTTTCAGAATCCTATCCTACATTGCCTCTGCATGTTTCCTGACCTCCCCAAGCTGACCACCTCGTGGTGCTTTCTCCATCCTACTTTGCCACTCACTGCCTATCCTAATTCATATCCTATGATTCACACCACACCGTGATGTTTTTCTCACTCCTACTAGTGAATGTAATGTTACACACCATTACAATGCGCACCACCGCGCAATGTTTTTCAGAAACCTATCCTACATTGCCACTTCATGTTTACTGACGTCCTCATTCTGACCACCCCGTGGTGCTTTTCTCCATCCTACATTGCCAGTCACATCCTATCCTTATTCAGATCCTATGATTCCCACCACCCCATGATATTTTTCTCACTCCCACAAGTGAATGTAATGTTACACACCCATATAATGCGCACCACCCCACGACGTAATTCAGAAACCTATCCTACATTGCCACTGAATGTTTCCTGACCTCCCCATGCTGACCACCCTGTGGTGCTTTTGCAATCCTACATTGCCACTCACTGCCTATCCTAATTCATATCCTATGATTCACACCACACCATGATGTTTTTCTCCCTCCTACTAGTGAATGTAATGTTACACACCCATACAATGCGCACCGCCCCACGATGTGTTTCAGAAACCTATCCTACATTGCCACTCCATGTTTCCTGACCTCCACATACTGACGAATTCGTGGTGCTTTTCTCCATCCTACATTGCCACTCACTTCCTATCCTTATTCAGTTCCCATGATTCACACCACCCCGTGATATTTTTCTCCTTCCCACTAGTGAATGTAGTGTTACACACCCATATAATGCGCACCACCCCGCGATTTACTTCAGAAACCTATCCTACATTGCCATTGCATGTTTCCTGACCTCCCCATGATGATCACCCCGTTGTGCTTTTCTCCATCCTACATTGCCACTCACTGCCTATTCTAATTCAGATCCATTTGCTCAATCCACCCCGTGATTTTTTTCTCACTCCTACCAGTGAATGTAATGTTACACACCCATAGAATGAGCACCACCCCGCGATGTTTTTCAGAAACCTATCGTACATTGCCACTGCATGTTTCCTGACCTCCCCATGCTGACCACCCAGTGGTGCTTTTCTCCATCCTACAATGCCACTCATTGCCTATCATTATTCAGATGTTCCGTTTCACACCACCCCGTGATGTTTTTCTCACTCCTACTAGTGAATGTAATGTTACACACCCATACAATGCGCACCACCCCGGGATGTTTTTCAGAAACCTATCCTACATTGCCATCGCATGTTTCCTGAACTCCCGAAGCTGACCACCCCGTGGTGCTTTTTTCTATCCTACATTGCGACTCACTTCCTTTCCTTATTCAGACCCGCTGATTCACACCACCCCTTGATGTTTTTCTCACTCCTACTTGTGAATGTAATTTTACACACCCATACAATAGCACCACCCGCGATGTTGTTTAGAAACCTATCCTACATTGCCACTGCATGATTTCAGACATCCCCATGATGACCACACCGTGGTGCTTTTCTCCAACCTACATTGCCACTCACTGCTTATCCTAATTCAGATCCTATGATTCACACCACCCCGTGATGTTTTTCGCACTCCTACTAGGGAATGTAATGTTACACACCCATACAATGTGAACCACCCCGCGATGTACTTAAGAAACCCATCCTAAATTGCCACTACATGTTTCCTGACCTCCCCATGCCGACCACCCCGTGGTGCTTTTCTCCAGCCTACATTGCCACTCACTTCCTATCCTGATCCGGCCCTCCGATTCACACCAACCCGTGATGTTTTTCACACTCCTACTAGTGAATGTAATGTTACACACCCATACAATGCGCACCACCCGCGATGTTTTTCAGAAACCTATCCTACTTTGCCACTGCATTTTTCCTGACCTCCCCATGCTGACCACCCCGTGGTGCTTTGCTCCATCCTACATTGCCACTCACTGCCTATCCTATTTCAGTCCTGCCGATTCACACCACCCCGTGATTTTTTTTTCTCAATCCTACTAGATAATGTAAAGTTACACACACATACAATGAGCACCACCATGCGATGTTTTTCAGAAACCTATCCTACATTGCCACTGCAGGTTTCCTGACCTCTCCATGCTGACCACCCCGTGGTGCTTTTCTCCATCCTACATTGCCACTCACTGCCTATACTAATTCAGATCCTATGATTCACACCACCGTGTGATGTTTTTCTCACTCCTACTAGTGAATGGCCTGTTAGAAACGCTTACAATGCGCAGCACCCCACGATGTTTTTCAGAAACCTATCCTACATTGCCACTGCATGTTTCCTGACCACCCAATGCTGATAACCCCGTTGTGCTTTTCTCCATCCTACGTTGCCACTCACTGCCTATCCTAATTCAGACCCACCGATTCACACCACCCTGTGATTTTTTTCTCAATCCTACTAGATAATGTAATGTTACACACCCATACAATTAGCACCACCACCCGATGTTTTTCAGAAACCTATCCTACATTGCCACTGCATGTTCCCTGACCTCCCCATGTTGACCACCCCGTGGTGCTTTTCTCCATTCTACAGTGCCATTCGCTGACTATCCTAATTCAGATCCTATGATTCACACCAGCCCGTGATGTTTTTCTCACTCCTACTAGTGAATGTAATGTTACACACCCATACAATGAGCACCACTCCGCAATGTTTTTCAGAAACCTATCCTACATTGCCACTGCATATTTCCGTACCTCCCCATGCTGACCACCCCGTAGCGCTTTTCTCCACTCTAAATTGCCACTCACTGCCTATTCTAATTCACATCCTATGGTTCAAACCACCGCGTGATTTTTTTCTCACTCCTACTAGTGAATGTAATATTACACACCCATACAATGATCACCACCACGCGATGTTTTTCAGAAACCTAGCTACATTGCCACAGCGTGTTTCCTGACTTCCCCATGCTGACCACCCTGTGGTGCTTTTCTCTATCCTACATTACCACTCACTGCCTGTCTTATTCAGACCCTCCGATGCACACCACCCCTTGATGTTTTTCACACTCCTACTAGTGAATATATTGTTACACACCCATACAATGCGCACCACCCGCGATGTGTTTCAGAAACCGATCCTACATTGCCACTGCATTTTTCCTGACCTCCCCATGCTGACCACCCCGTGGTGCTTTTCTCCATCCTACATTGCCACTCACATCCTTTCTTTATTCAGATCCTGTGATTCACACCACCCCGTGATATTTTTCTCACTCCCACTAGTGAATGTAATGTTACACATCCATAGAATGCGCACCACCTGCGATGTTTTTCAGAAACCTATCCTACATTGCCGCTGCATGTTTCCTGACCTCCCCATGCTGACCACCCCGTGGTGCTTTTCTCCATTCTACAGTGCCATTCGCTGACTATCCTAATTCAGATGCTATGATTCACACCAGCCTGTGTTGTTTTTCTCACTCCTACTCGTGAATGTAATGTTACACACCCATACAATGCGCACCACCCTGCGATGTTTTCCAGAAACCTATCCTATATTGCCACTGCATATGTCCGGACCTCCCCATGCTGACCACCCCGTAGCACTTTTCTCCATTATAGATTGCCACTCACTGCCTATTCTAATTCACATCCTATGGTTCAAACCAGCCCGTGATGTTTTTCTCACTCCTACTAGTGAATGTAATATTACACACCCATACAATGCGCACCACCCCGGATGTTTTTCAGAAACCTATCCTACATTGCCACTGCTTGTTTCCTGACCTCCCCATGCTGACCACCCCGTGGTGCTTTTCTCAATCCTACATTGTCACTCTCTGCCTATCCTATTTCATAACCTATGATTCACACTACCCCGTGATGTTTTTCTCACTCCTACTAGAGAATGTAATGTTACACGCCCTTACAATGCGCACCACCCCGTGATGTTTTTCTGAAACCTATGCTACATTGCCACTGCATGTTTCCTAACTTCCCAATGCTGACCACCCCGTGGTGCTTTTCTCTATCCTACATTGCCACTCACTTCCTTTCCTTATTTAGACCCGCCGATTCACACCACCCCTTGATGTTTTTCTCACTCCTACATGTGAATGTAATTTTACACCCCCATACAATAGCACCATCCGCGATGTTGTTCAGAAACCTATCATACATTGGCACTGCATGTTTCCTGACCTCCCCATGCTGACCACCCCATGTTGCTTTTAACCATCCTACATTGCCACTCACTTCCAATCCTTATTCAGATCCTATGATTCACACAACCCCGTGATGTTTTTCTCACTCCTACTAGGGAAAGTAATGTTACACACCAATACAATGCGCACCACCCCGCGATGTTTTTCAGAAACCTATCCTACATTGCCACTTCATGTTTACTGACGTCCTCATTCTGACCACCCCGTGGTGCTTTTCTCCATCCTACATTGCCACTCACATCCTATCCTTATTCAGATCCTATGATTCCCACCACCCCGTGATATTTTTCTCACTCCCACAAATGAATGTAATGTTACACACCCATATAATGCGCACCACACCACGACGTAATTCAGAAACCTATCCTACATTGCCACTGAATGTTTCCTGACCTCCCCATGCTGACCACCCTGTGGTGCTTTCGCAATCCTACATTGCCACTCCCTTCCTATCCTTATTCAGATCCTATGATTCACACCACCCCATGATATTTTTCTCACTCCAACTAGTGAATGTAAAGTTACACACCCATGCAATACGCACCAACCCTCGATGTACTTCAGAAACCTATCCTACATTGCCATGGCATGTTTCCTCACCTCCCCATGCTGACCACCCCGTGGTGCTTTTCTCCATCCTACATTGCCACTCACTGCCTATCCTAATTCAGATCCGATGATTCACATCGCTCCGTGATTTTTTTCTCACTCCTGCTAGTGAATGGCCTGTTAGAAACCCTTACAATGCACACCACCCCGCGATGTTTTTCAGAAACAATGCCACTGCATGTTTCCTGACCTTCCCGTGCTGACCACCCCGTGGTCCTTTTATGCATCCTATATTGCGACTCACTTCCTATCCATATTGAGATCCTATGATTCACACCATCCCGTGATGTTTTTCTCACTCCTAATAGTTAATGCAATTTTACAACCCCATAAAATGCGCACCACCGGCGATGTTTTTCAGAAACCTATCCTACATTGCCACTGCATGTTTCCTGACCTCCCCATACTGACGAATTCGTGCTGCTTTTCTCCATCTTACGTTGGCTCTCACTGCCTGTCCTTATTCAGACCCTCCGATTCACACCACCCCGTGATGTTTTTCTCACTGCTACTAGTTAATGGCATGTTAGAAAACCTTACGATGCGTACCACCCTGCGATGTTTTTCAGAAACCTATCCTACATTGCCACTGCATGTTTCCTGACTTCCCCATGCTGACCACCCCGTGGTGCTTTTCTCCATCCTACATTGTGACTCACTGCCTATCCTAATTCAGACTCTCCGATTCACACCAGCCCGTGATGTTTTTCTCACTCCTACTAGTGAATGTAATCTTACACACCAATACAATGCGCACCACACCGCGATGTTTTTCAGAAACCTATTATAAATTGCCACTGCATGTTTCCTGATCTCCCCATTCTGAAAACCCCGTGGAGCTTTTCTCCATTATACATTGCCACTCACATCCGATCCTTATTCAGATCCTATGATTCCACACCACCCCGTGATATTTTTCTCACTCCCACAAGTGAATGTAATGTTACACACCCATATAATGCGCACCACCCCACGATGTACTTCAGAAACCTATCCTACATTGCCACTGCATGTTTCCTAACCTCCCCATGTTGACCACCCCGTGGTTCTTTTCTCAATCCTACATTGCCACTCACTTCCTATCCTTATTCAGCCCCTGGGTTTCACACCACCCCTTGATGTTTTTCTCACTCCTACTTGTGAGTGTAATTTTACACACCCATAGAATAGCACCATCCGCGATGTTTTTCAAAAACCTATCTTACATTGCCACTGCATGTTTCCTGACCTCCCCATGCTGAAAACCCCGTGGTGCTTTTCTCCATCCTACATTGCCACTCACTTCCAATCCTTATTCAGATCCTATGATTCACACAACCCCGTGATGTTTTTCTCACTCCAACTAGGGAATGTAATGTTACACACCAATACAATGCGCACCACCCGCGATATTTTTCAGAAACCTATCCTACATTGCAACTGCATATTTCCTGACCTCTCCATACTGACCACCCCGTGGTGCTTTTCTCCATCCTACATTGCCACTCACTGCCTATCCTAATTCATACTCTCGGATTTACACCACCCCATGATGTTTTTCTCACCCCTACTAGTGAATGGAATGTTACGCACCAATACAATGGGCACCACCCCGCGATGATTTTTCAGAAACCTATTATACATTGCCACTGCACGATTTCTGACCGCCCCCTGCTGACCACACCGTGGTGCTTTTTTCCATCCTACATTGGCACTCAATGCCTATCCTATTCAGATCCTATGATTCACACCACCCCGTCATGTTTTTCTCTCTCCTACTAGTGAATGTAATGTTACACACCCACACAATGCGCACCACCACTCGATGTTTTTCAGAAACCTATCCTACCTTGCGTCTGCATGTTACCTGACCTCCCCATGCTGACCACCCCGTGGTGCTTTTCTCCATTCTACACTGCTATTCGCTGACGATCCTAATTCAGATCCTATGATTCACACCACCCCGTGATATTTTTCTCACTCCTACTAGTGAATGAAATGTTACACACACATACAATGCGCACCACCACGCGATATTTTTCAGAAACTTATCCTACATTGCCACTGCATATTTCCGGACCACTCCATGCTGACCACCCCACAGCGCTTTTCTCCATTCTAGATTGCCACTCACTGCCTATTCTAATGCAGATCCTATGGTTCAAACAACCCCGTGATGTTTTTCTCACTCCTACTAATGAATGTAATATTACACACCCATACAAGGCGCAGCACTCCGGGATGTTTTTCAGAAACATATCCTACATTTCCACTGCATGTTTCCTGACCTCCACAGGCTGACCAACCCGTGGTGCTTTTCTACATCCTACATTGCCACTCACTGCCTATCCTTATTCAGACCCTCTGATTCACACCATCCCATGATATTTTTGTCACTCCTACTAGTGAATGGCCTGTTAGAAACCCTTACAATGCGCACCACCCCACGATGTTTTTCAGAAACCTATCCTACATTGACACTGCATGTTTCCTGACCTCCCCATGCTGACCACCCAGTGGTGCTTTTCTCCATCCTACAATGCCACTCATTGCCTATCATTATTCAGACGTTCCGTTTCACACCACCCCGTGATGTTTTTCTCACTCCTACTAGTGAATGTAATGTTACACACCAGTACAATGCGCACCACCCCGGGATGTTTTTCAGAAACCTATCCTACATTGCCATCGCATGTTTCCTGAACTCCCGAAGCTGACCACCCCGTGGTGCTTTTTTCTATCCTACATTGCGACTCACTTCCTTTCCTTATTCAGACCCGCTGATTCACACCACCCCTTGATGTTTTTCTCACTCCTACTTGTGAATGTAATTTTACACACCCATACAATAGCACCACCCACGATGTTGTTTAGAAACCTATCCTACATTGCCACTGCATGATTTCAGACCTCCCCATGATGACCACACCGTGGTGCTTTTCTCCATCCTACATTGCCACTCACTGCTTATCCTAATTCAGATCCTATGATTCACACCACCCCGTGATGTTTTTCGCACTCCTACTAGGGAATGTAATGTTACACACCCATACAATGTGAACCACCCCGCGATGTACTTAAGAAACCCATCCTAAATTGCCACTACATGTTTCCTGACCTCCCCATGCCGACCACCCCGTGGTGCTTTTCTCCAGCCTACATTGCCACTCACTTCCTATCCTGATCCGACCCTCCGATTCACACCACCCCGGGATGTTTTTCACACTCCTACTAGTGAATGTAATGTTACACACCCATACAATGCGCACCACCCGCGATGTTTTTCAGAAACCTATCCTACTTTGCCACTGCATTTTTCCTGACCTCCCCATGCTGACCACCCCGTGGTGCTTTGCTCCATCCTACATTGCCACTCACTGCCTATCCTAATTCAGTCCTGCCGATTCACACCACCCGTGATTTTTTTTTCTCAATCCTACTAGATAATGTAAAGTTACACACACATACAATGAGCACCACCATGCGATGTTTTTCAGAAACCTATCCTACATTTCCACTGCAGGTTTCCTGACCTCTCCATGCTGACCACCCCGTGGTGCTTTTCTCCATCCTACATTGCCACTCACTGCCTATACTAATTCAGATCCTATGATTCACACCACCGCGTGATGTTTTTCTCACTCCTACTAGTGAATGGCCTGTTAGAAACGCTTACAATGCGCACCACCCCACGATGTTTTTCAGAAACCTATCCTACATTGCCACTGCATGTTTCCTGACCACCCAATGCTGATCACCCCGTTGTGCTTTTCTCCATCCTACATTGCCAGTCACTGCCTATCCTAATTCAGACCCACCGATTCACACCACCCTGTGATTTTTTTCTCAATCCTACTAGATAATGTAATGTTACACACCCATACAATTAGCACCACTACCCGATGTTTTTCAGAAACCTATCCTACATTGCCACTGCATGTTCCCTGACCTCCCCATGTTGACCACCCCGTGGTGCTTTTCTCCATTCTACAGTGCCATTCGCTGACTATCCTAATTCAGATCCTATGATTCACACCAGCCCGTGATGTTTTTCTCACTCCTACTAGTGAATGTAATGTTATACACCCATACAATGCGCACCACCCCGCGATGTTTTTCAGAAACCTATCCTATATTGCCACTGCCTATTTCCCGACCTCCCCATGCTGCCCACCCCGTAGCGCTTTTCTCCATTCTAGATTGCCACTCACTGCCTATTCTAATTCAGATCCTATGGTTCAAACCACCCCGTGATATTTCTCTCACTCCTACAATGAATGTAATATTACACACCCATAAAATGCGCACCACCCCGGGATGTTTTTCAGAAACCTATCCTACATTGCCATCGCTGTTTCCTGAAGTCCCAAATCTGACCACCCCGTGGTGCTTTTCTCTACCCTACATTGCGACTCACTTCCTTTCCTTATTCAGACCCGCTGATTCACACCACCCCTTGATTTTTTTCTCACTCCTACTTGTGAATGTAATTTTACACACCCATACAATAGCACCACCCGCGATGTTGTTCAGAAACCTATCCTACATTGCCACTGCATGTTTCCTGACCTCCCCATGCTGACCACCCCATGGTGCTTTTAACCATCCTACATTGCCACTCAAATCCTATACTTATTCAGATCCTATGATTCACACAACCCCGTGATGTTTTTCTCACTCCTACTAGTGAATGTAATGTTACACACCCATACATGCGCACCACCCGCGATGTTTTTCAGAAACCTATCCTACATTGCCACTGCATATTTCCTGACCTCGCCATGCTGACCACCCTGTGGTGCTTTTCTCCATCCTACATTGCCACTCACTGCCTATCCTAATTCAGACTCTCCGATTCACACCACCCCATGATGTTTTTCTCACCCCTACTAGTGAATGTAATGTTACACACCCATACAATGCGCACCACCCCATGATGTTTTTCAGAAACCTATCCTACAATGCCACTACATTTTTCCTGACCTCCACATACTGACCACCCCGTGGTGCTTTTGTCCATCCTACATTGCCACTCACTGCCTATCCCATTTCTGACCCTCCGATTCACACCACCCCGTGATGTTTTTCTCACTCCTACTAGTGTATGTAATGTTACACACCCATACAATGCGCACCACCACGCAATGTTTTTCAGAAAACTATCCTACAATGCCACTGCATGTTTCCTGACCTCCACATGCTGACCACCGTGTCGTGCTTTTCTCCATCCTACAGTGCCATTCACTGACTATCCTAATTCTGATCCCACGATTCACACCACCCCGTGATGTTTTTCTCACTCACCCTAGTGAATGTAATGTTATACACCCATACATTGAGCACCACAACGCGATGTTTTTCAGAAACCTATCCTAGATTGCCACTGCATGTTTCCATACCTCCCCATGCTGACCACCCCGTAGTGCTTTTCTCCATTCTAGATTGCCACTCACTGCCTATCCTAATTCAGATCCTATGATTCACACCACCCCGTGATGTTTTTTTCACTCCTACTAGTGAATGGCCTGTTAGAAACCCTTACATTGCGCACCATCCCGCGATGTTTTTCAGAAACATATCCTACATTGCCACTGCATGTTTCCTGACCTTCCCATGCTGACCAACCCGTGTTCTTTTATGCATCCTACATTGCGACTCACTGCTGTCCTTATTGAGATCCTATGATTCACACGACAACGTGATGTTTTTCTCACTCCTACTAGTTAATGTAATTTTACACACCCATAAAATGCGCACCACCGGCGATATTTTTTAGAAACCTATCCTACATTGCCACTGCATGTTTCCTGACCTCCCCATATTGACGACCTCGTGGTGCTTTTCTCCATCCCACATTGCCACTCACTGCCTATCCTAATTCAGACCTTTGATTCACACCAACCCTTGATGGTTTTCTCACTCCTATTAGTGAATGTAATGTTACCCACCCATACAATGGGCACCACCCTTCGATGTTTTTCAGAAACCTATCCTACAATGTCACTGCATGTTTCCTGACCTCCCCATGCTGACCACCCCGTGGTGCTTTTCTCCATCCTACATTGCCACTCACTGCCTATCCTATTTCAAACCCTCCGATTCACACCACATGAAGTTTTTCTCACTCCTACTAGTGAATGTAATTTTACACTCCCATACAATGCACACGACCACGCGATGATTTTCAGAAACCTATCCTACATTGCCACTGCATGTTTCCTGACCTCCCCATGCTGACCACCCCGTGGTGCTTTTCTCCATCCTACAGTGCCATTCACTCACTATCCTAATTCACATCCCATGATTCACACACCCCGTGATGTTTTTCTCACTCCTACTAGTGAATGTAATGTTACACACCCACACAATGCGCACCACCCCGCGATGTTTTTCAGAAACCTATCCTACATTGCCTCTGCATGTTTCCTGACCTCCCCAAGCTGACCACCCCGTGGTGCTTTCTCCATCCTACTTTGCCACTCACTGCCTATCCTAATTCATATCCTATGATTCACAACACACCGTGATGTTTTTCTCACTCCTACTAGTGAATGTAATGTTACACACCATTACAATGCGCACCACCCCGCGATGTTTTTCCGAAACCTATCCTACATTGCCACTTCATGTTTACTGACGTCCTCATTCTGACCACCCCGTGGTGCTTTTCTCCATCCTACATTGCCACTCACATCCTATCCTTATTCAGATCCTATGATTCCCAGCACCCCGCGATATTTTTCTCACTCCCACAAATGAATGTAATGTTACACACCCATATAATGCGCACCACACCACGACGTAATTCAGAAACCTATCCTACATTGCCACTGAATGTTTCCTGACCTCCCCATGCTGACCACCCTGTGGTACTTTCGCAATCCTACATTGCCACTCACTGCCTATCCTAATTCATATCCTATGATTCACACCACACCGTGATGTTTTTCTCCCTCCTACTAGTGAATGTAATGTTACACACCCATACAATGCGCACCGCCCCACGATGTGTTTCAGAAACCTATCCTACATTGCCACTCCATGTTTCCTGACCTCCACATACTAACGAATTCGTGGTGCTTTTCTCCATCCTACATTGCCCTCACTTCCTATCCTTATTCAGACCCTCCGATTCACACCACCCCTTGATGTTTTTCTCACTCCTACTAGTGAATGTAATGTTACACACCCACACAATGCGCACCACCTGCGATGTTGTTCAGAAACCTATCCTACATTGCCACTGCACGTTTTCTAACCTCCCCATGCTGACCACCCCGTGGTGATTTTCTCCATCCTACATTGCCACTCACTTCCTATCCTTATTCAGTTCACATGATTCACACCACCCCGTGATATTTTTCTACCTCCCACTAGTGAATGTAGTGTTACACACCCATATAATGCGCACCACCCCGCGATTTACTTCAGAAACCTATCCTACATTGCCATTGCATGTTTCCTGACCTCCCCATGATGATCACCCCGTTGTGCTTTTCTCCATCCTACATTGCCACTCACTGTCTATTCTAATTCAGATCCATTTGCTCAAACCACCCCGTGATATTTTTCTCACTCCTACCAGTGAATGTACTGTTACACACCCATAGAATGAGCACCACCCCGCGATGTTTTTCAGAAACCTATCGTACATTGCCACTGCATGTTTCCTGACCTCCCCATGCTGACCACCCAGTGGTGCTTTTCTCCATCCTATAATGCCACTCATTGCCTATCATTATTCAGAAGTTCCGTATCACACCACCCCGTGATGTTTTTCTCACTCCTACTAGTGAATGTAATGTTACACACCCGTACAATGCGCACCACGCCGGGATGTTTTTCAGAAACCTATCCTACATTGCCATCGCATGTTTCCTGAACTCCCGAAGCTGACCACCCCGTGGTGCTTTTTTCTATCCTACATTGCGACTCACTTCCTTTCCTTATTCAGACCCGCTGATTCACACCACCCCTTGATGTTTTTCTCACTCCTACTTGTGAATGTAATTTTACACACCCATACAATAGCACCACCCGCGATGTTGTTTAGAAACCTATCCTACATTGCCACTGCATGATTTCAGACCTCCCCATGATGACCACACCGTAGTGCTTTTCTCCACTCTAGATTGCCACTCACTGCCTATCCTAATTCAGATCCTATGATTCACACCACCCCGTGATGTTTTTTTCACTCCTACTAGTGAATGGCCTGTTAGAAACCCTTACATTGCGCACCATTCCGCGATGTTTTTCAGAAACATATCCTACATTGCCACTGCATGTTTCCTGACCTTCCCATGCTGACCAACCCGTATTCTTTTATGCATCCTACATTGCGACTCACTGCTATCCTTATTGAGATCCTATGATTCACACCACAACGTGATGTTTTTCTCACTCCTACTAGTTAATGTAATTTTACACACCCATAAAATGCGCGCCACTGGCGATATTTTTTAGAAACCTATCCTACATTGCCACTGCATGTTTCCTGACCTCCCCATATTGACGACCTCGTGGTGCTTTTCTCCATCCCACATTGCCACTCACTGCCTATCCTAATTCAGACCCTTTGATTCACACCAATCCTTGATGGTTTTCTCACTCCTATTAGTGAATGTAATGTTACACACCCATACAATGGGCACCACCCTTCGATGTTTTTCAGAAACCTATCCTACAATGTCACTGCATGTTTCCTGACCTCCCCATGCTGACCACCCCGTGGTGCTTTTCTCCATCCTACATTGCCACTCACTGCCTATCCTATTTAAAACCCTCCGATTCACACCACCCCATGAAGTTTTTCTCACTCCTACTAGTGAATGTAATTTTACACTCCCATACAATGCACACGACCACGCGATGTTTTTCAGAACCCTATCCTACATTGCCACTGCATGTTTCCTGACCTCCCCATGCTGACCACCCCGTGGTGCTTTTCTCCATCCTACAGTGCCATTCACTCACTATCCTAATTCACATCCCATGATTCACACACCCCGTGATGTTTCTCTCACTCCTACTAGTAAATGTAATGTTACACACCCACACAATGCGCACCACCCCGCGATGTTTTTCAGAATCCTATCCTACATTGCCTCTGCATGTTTCCTGACCTCCCCAAGCTGACCACCTCGTGGTGCTTTCTCCATCCTACTTTGCCACTCACTGCCTATCCTAATTCATATCCTATGATTCACACCACACCGTGATGTTTTTCTCACTCCTACTAGTGAATGTAATGTTACACACCATTACAATGCGCACCACCGCGCAATGTTTTTCAGAAACCTATCCTACATTGCCACTTCATGTTTACTGACGTCCTCATTCTGACCACCCCGTGGTGCTTTTCTCCATCCTACATTGCCAGTCACATCCTATCCTTATTCAGATCCTATGATTCCCACCACCCCATGATATTTTTCTCACTCCCACAAGTGAATGTAATGTTACACACCCATATAATGCGCACCACCCCACGACGTAATTCAGAAACCTATCCTACATTGCCACTGAATGTTTCCTGACCTCCCCATGCTGACCACCCTGTGGTGCTTTTGCAATCCTACATTGCCACTCACTGCCTATCCTAATTCATATCCTATGATTCACACCACACCATGATGTTTTTCTCCCTCCTACTAGTGAATGTAATGTTACACACCCATACAATGCGCACCGCCCCACGATGTGTTTCAGAAACCTATCCTACATTGCCACTCCATGTTTCCTGACCTCCACATACTGACGAATTCGTGGTGCTTTTCTCCATCCTACATTGCCACTCACTTCCTATCCTTATTCAGACCCTCCGATTCACACCACCCCTTGATGTTTTTCTCACTCCTACTAGTGAATGTAATGTTACACCCCCACACAATGCGCACCACCTGCGATGTTGTTCAGAAACCTATCCTACATTGCCACTGCACGTTTTCTAACCTCCCCATGCTGACCACCCCGTGGTGCTTTTCTCCATCCTACATTGCCACTCACTTCCTATCCTTATTCAGTTCCCATGATTCACACCACCCCGTGATATTTTTCTCCTTCCCACTAGTGAATGTAGTGTTACACACCCATATAATGCGCACCACCCCGCGATTTACTTCAGAAACCTATCCTACATTGCCATTGCATGTTTCCTGACCTCCCCATGATGATCACCCCGTTGTGCTTTTCTCCATCCTACATTGCCACTCACTGCCTATTCTAATTCAGATCCATTTGCTCAATCCACCCCGTGATTTTTTTCTCACTCCTACCAGTGAATGTAATGTTACACACCCATAGAATGAGCACCACCCCGCGATGTTTTTCAGAAACCTATCGTACATTGCCACTGCATGTTTCCTGACCTCCCCATGCTGACCACCCAGTGGTGCTTTTCTCCATCCTACAATGCCACTCATTGCCTATCATTATTCAGATGTTCCGTTTCACACCACCCCGTGATGTTTTTCTCACTCCTACTAGTGAATGTAATGTTACACACCCATACAATGCGCACCACCCCGGGATGTTTTTCAGAAACCTATCCTACATTGCCATCGCATGTTTCCTGAACTCCCGAAGCTGACCACCCCGTGGTGCTTTTTTCTATCCTACATTGCGACTCACTTCCTTTCCTTATTCAGACCCGCTGATTCACACCACCCCTTGATGTTTTTCTCACTCCTACTTGTGAATGTAATTTTACACACCCATACAATAGCACCACCCGCGATGTTGTTTAGAAACCTATCCTATATTGCCACTGCATGATTTCAGACATCCCCATGATGACCACACCGTGGTGCTTTTCTCCAACCTACATTGCCACTCACTGCTTATCCTAATTCAGATCCTATGATTCACACCACCCCGTGATGTTTTTCGCACTCCTACTAGGGAATGTAATGTTACACACCCATACAATGTGAACCACCCCGCGATGTACTTAAGAAACCCATCCTAAATTGCCACTACATGTTTCCTGACCTCCCCATGCCGACCACCCCGTGGTGCTTTTCTCCAGCCTACATTGCCACTCACTTCCTATCCTGATCCGGCCCTCCGATTCACACCAACCCGTGATGTTTTTCACACTCCTACTAGTGAATGTAATGTTACACACCCATACAATGCGCACCACCCGCGATGTTTTTCAGAAACCTATCCTACTTTGCCACTGCATTTTTCCTGACCTCCCCATGCTGACCACCCCGTGGTGCTTTGCTCCATCCTACATTGCCACTCACTGCCTATCCTATTTCAGTCCTGCCGATTCACACCACCCCGTGATTTTTTTTTCTCAATCCTACTAGATAATGTAAAGTTACACACACATACAATGAGCACCACCATGCGATGTTTTTCAGAAACCTATCCTACATTGCCACTGCAGGTTTCCTGACCTCTCCATGCTGACCACCCCGTGGTGCTTTTCTCCATCCTACATTGCCACTCACTGCCTATACTAATTCAGATCCTATGATTCACACCACCGTGTGATGTTTTTCTCACTCCTACTAGTGAATGGCCTGTTAGAAACGCTTACAATGCGCAGCACCCCACGATGTTTTTCAGAAACCTATCCTACATTGCCACTGCATGTTTCCTGACCACCCAATGCTGATAACCCCGTTGTGCTTTTCTCCATCCTACGTTGCCACTCACTGCCTATCCTAATTCAGACCCACCGATTCACACCACCCTGTGATTTTTTTCTCAATCCTACTAGATAATGTAATGTTACACACCCATACAATTAGCACCACCACCCGATGTTTTTCAGAAACCTATCCTACATTGCCACTGCATGTTCCCTGACCTCCCCATGTTGACCACCCCGTGGTGCTTTTCTCCATTCTACAGTGCCATTCGCTGACTATCCTAATTCAGATCCTATGATTCACACCAGCCCGTGATGTTTTTCTCACTCCTACTAGTGAATGTAATGTTACACACCCATACAATGAGCACCACTCCGCAATGTTTTTCAGAAACCTATCCTACATTGCCACTGCATATTTCCGTACCTCCCCATGCTGACCACCCCGTAGCGCTTTTCTCCACTCTAAATTGCCACTCACTGCCTATTCTAATTCACATCCTATGGTTCAAACCACCGCGTGATTTTTTTCTCACTCCTACTAGTGAATGTAATATTACACACCCATACAATGATCACCACCACGCGATGTTTTTCAGAAACCTAGCTACATTGCCACAGCGTGTTTCCTGACTTCCCCATGCTGACCACCCTGTGGTGCTTTTCTCTATCCTACATTACCACTCACTGCCTGTCTTATTCAGACCCTCCGATGCACACCACCCCTTGATGTTTTTCACACTCCTACTAGTGAATATATTGTTACACACCCATACAATGCGCACCACCCGCGATGTGTTTCAGAAACCGATCCTACATTGCCACTGCATTTTTCCTGACCTCCCCATGCTGACCACCCCGTGGTGCTTTTCTCCATCCTACATTGCCACTCACATCCTTTCTTTATTCAGATCCTGTGATTCACACCACCCCGTGATATTTTTCTCACTCCCACTAGTGAATGTAATGTTACACATCCATAGAATGCGCACCACCTGCGATGTTTTTCAGAAACCTATCCTACATTGCCGCTGCATGTTTCCTGACCTCCCCATGCTGACCACCCCGTGGTGCTTTTCTCCATTCTACAGTGCCATTCGCTGACTATCCTAATTCAGATGCTATGATTCACACCAGCCTGTGTTGTTTTTCTCACTCCTACTCGTGAATGTAATGTTACACACCCATACAATGCGCACCACCCTGCGATGTTTTCCAGAAACCTATCCTATATTGCCACTGCATATGTCCGGACCTCCCCATGCTGACCACCCCGTAGCACTTTTCTCCATTATAGATTGCCACTCACTGCCTATTCTAATTCACATCCTATGGTTCAAACCAGCCCGTGATGTTTTTCTCACTCCTACTAGTGAATGTAATATTACACACCCATACAATGCGCACCACCCCGGATGTTTTTCAGAAACCTATCCTACATTGCCACTGCTTGTTTCCTGACCTCCCCATGCTGACCACCCCGTGGTGCTTTTCTCAATCCTACATTGTCACTCTCTGCCTATCCTATTTCATAACCTATGATTCACACTACCCCGTGATGTTTTTCTCACTCCTACTAGAGAATGTAATGTTACACGCCCTTACAATGCGCACCACCCCGTGATGTTTTTCTGAAACCTATGCTACATTGCCACTGCATGTTTCCTAACTTCCCAATGCTGACCACCCCGTGGTGCTTTTCTCTATCCTACATTGCCACTCACTTCCTTTCCTTATTTAGACCCGCCGATTCACACCACCCCTTGATGTTTTTCTCACTCCTACATGTGAATGTAATTTTACACCCCCATACAATAGCACCATCCGCGATGTTGTTCAGAAACCTATCATACATTGGCACTGCATGTTTCCTGACCTCCCCATGCTGACCACCCCATGTTGCTTTTAACCATCCTACATTGCCACTCACTTCCAATCCTTATTCAGATCCTATGATTCACACAACCCCGTGATGTTTTTCTCACTCCTACTAGGGAAAGTAATGTTACACACCAATACAATGCGCACCACCCCGCGATGTTTTTCAGAAACCTATCCTACATTGCCACTTCATGTTTACTGACGTCCTCATTCTGACCACCCCGTGGTGCTTTTCTCCATCCTACATTGCCACTCACATCCTATCCTTATTCAGATCCTATGATTCCCACCACCCCGTGATATTTTTCTCACTCCCACAAATGAATGTAATGTTACACACCCATATAATGCGCACCACACCACGACGTAATTCAGAAACCTATCCTACATTGCCACTGAATGTTTCCTGACCTCCCCATGCTGACCACCCTGTGGTGCTTTCGCAATCCTACATTGCCACTCACTGCCTATCCTAATTCATATCCTATGATTCACACCACACCGTGATGTTTTTCTCCCTCCTACTAGTGAATGTAATGTTACACACCCATACAATGCGCACCGCCCCACGATGTGTTTCAGAAACCTATCCTACATTGCCACTCCCTGTTTCCTGACCTCCACATACTAACGAATTCGTGGTGCTTTTCTCCATCCTACATTGCCCTCACTTCCTATCCTTATTCAGACCCTCCGATTCACACCACCCCTTGATGTTTTTCTCACTCCTACTAGTGAATGTAATGTTACACACCCACACAATGCGCACCACCTGCGATGTTGTTCAGAAACCTATCCTACATTGCCACTGCACGTTTTCTAACCTCCCCATGCTGACCACCCCGTGGTGATTTTCTCCATCCTACATTGCCACTCACTTCCTATCCTTATTCAGTTCACATGATTCACACCACCCCGTGATATTTTTCTACCTCCCACTAGTGAATGTAGTGTTACACACCCATATAATGCGCACCACCCCGCGATTTACTTCAGAAACCTATCCTACATTGCCATTGCATGTTTCCTGACCTCCCCATGCTGATCACCCCGTTGTGATTTTCTCCATCCTACATTGCCACTCACTGCCTATTCTAATTCAGATCCATTTGCTCAAACCACCCCGTGATATTTTTCTCACTCCTACCAGTGAATGTAATGTTACACACCCATAGAATGAGCACCACCCCGCGATGTTTTTCAGAAACCTATCGTACATTGCCACTGCATGTTTCCTGACCTCCCCATGCTGACCACCCAGTGGTGCTTTTCTCCATCCTACAATGCCACTCATTGCCTATCATTATTCAGACGTTCCGTTTCACACCACCCCGTGATGTTTTTCTCACTCCTACTAGTGAATGTAATGTTACACACCCGTACAATGCGCACCACGCCGGGATGTTTTTCAGAAACCTATCCTACATTGCCATCGCATGTTTCCTGAACTCCCGAAGCTGACCACCCCGTGGTGCTTTTTTCTATCCTACATTGCGACTCACTTCCTTTCCTTATTCAGACCCGCTGATTCACACCACCCCTTGATGTTTTTCTCACTCCTACTTGTGAATGTAATTTTACACACCCATACAATAGCACCACCCGCGATGTTGTTTAGAAACCTATCCTACATTGCCACTGCATGATTTCAGACCTCCCCATGATGACCACACCGTAGTGCTTTTCTCCACTCTAGATTGCCACTCACTGCCTATCCTAATTCAGATCCTATGATTCACACCACCCCGTGATGTTTTTTTCACTCCTACTAGTGAATGGCCTGTTAGAAACCCTTACATTGCGCACCATTCCGCGATGTTTTTCAGAAACATATCCTACATTGCCACTGCATGTTTCCTGACCTTCCCATGCTGACCAACCCGTATTCTTTTATGCATCCTACATTGCGACTCACTGCTATCCTTATTGAGATCCTATGATTCACACCACAACGTGATGTTTTTCTCACTCCTACTAGTTAATGTAATTTTACACACCCATAAAATGCGCGCCACTGGCGATATTTTTTAGAAACCTATCCTACATTGCCACTGCATGTTTCCTGACCTCCCCATATTGACGACCTCGTGGTGCTTTTCTCCATCCCACATTGCCACTCACTGCCTATCCTAATTCAGACCCTTTGATTCACACCAATCCTTGATGGTTTTCTCACTCCTATTAGTGAATGTAATGTTACACACCCATACAATGGGCACCACCCTTCGATGTTTTTCAGAAACCTATCCTACAATGTCACTGCATGTTTCCTGACCTCCCCATGCTGACCACCCCGTGGTGCTTTTCTCCATCCTACATTGCCACTCACTGCCTATCCTATTTAAAACCCTCCGATTCACACCACCCCATGAAGTTTTTCTCACTCCTACTAGTGAATGTAATTTTACACTCCCATACAATGCACACGACCACGCGATGTTTTTCAGAAACCTATCCTACATTGCCACTGCATGTTTCCTGACCTCCCCATGCTGACCACCCCGTGGTGCTTTTCTCCATCCTACAGTGCCATTCACTCACTATCCTAATTCACATCCCATGATTCACACACCCCGTGATGTTTCTCTCACTCCTACTAGTAAATGTAATGTTACACACCCACACAATGCGCACCACCCCGCGATGTTTTTCAGAATCCTATCCTACATTGCCTCTGCATGTTTCCTGACCTCCCCAAGCTGACCACCTCGTGGTGCTTTCTCCATCCTACTTTGCCACTCACTGCCTATCCTAATTCATATCCTATGATTCACACCACACCGTGATGTTTTTCTCACTCCTACTAGTGAATGTAATGTTACACACCATTACATGCGCACCACCGCGCAATGTTTTTCAGAAACCTATCCTACATTGCCACTTCATGTTTACTGACGTCCTCATTCTGACCACCCCGTGGTGCTTTTCTCCATCCTACATTGCCACTCACATCCTATCCTTATTCAGATCCTATGATTCCCACCACCCCATGATATTTTTCTCACTCCCACAAGTGAATGTAATGTTACACACCCATATAATGCGCACCACCCCACGACGTAATTCAGAAACCTATCCTACATTGCCACTGAATGTTTCCTGACCTCCCCATGCTGACCACCCTGTGGTGCTTTTGCAATCCTACATTGCCACTCACTGCCTATCCTAATTCATATCCTATGATTCACACCACACCATGATGTTTTTCTCCCTCCTACTAGTGAATGTAATGTTACACACCCATACAATGCGCACCGCACCACGATGTGTTTCAGAAACCTATCCTACATTGCCACTCCATGTTTCCTGACCTCCACATACTGACGAATTCGTGGTGCTTTTCTCCATCCTACATTGCCACTCACTTCCTATCCTTATTCAGACCCTCCGATTCACACCACCCCTTGATGTTTTTCTCACTCCTACTAGTGAATGTAATGTTACACCCCCACACAATGCGCACCACCTGCGATGTTGTTCAGAAACCTATCCTACATTGCCACTGCACGTTTTCTAACCTCCCCATGCTGACCACCCCGTGGTGCTTTTCTCCATCCTACATTGCCACTCACTTCCTATCCTTATTCAGTTCCCATGATTCACACCACCCCGTGATATTTTTCTCCTTCCCACTAGTGAATGTAGTGTTACACACCCATATAATGCGCACCACCCCGCGATTTACTTCAGAAACCTATCCTACATTGCCATTGCATGTTTCCTGACCTCCCCATGATGATCACCCCGTTGTGCTTTTCTCCATCCTACATTGCCACTCACTGCCTATTCTAATTCAGATCCATTTGCTCAATCCACCCCGTGATTTTTTTCTCACTCCTACCAGTGAATGTAATGTTACACACCCATAGAATGAGCACCACCCCGCGATGTTTTTCAGAAACCTATCGTACATTGCCACTGCATGTTTCCTGACCTCCCCATGCTGACCACCCAGTGGTGCTTTTCTCCATCCTACAATGCCACTCATTGCCTATCATTATTCAGATGTTCCGTTACACACCACCCCGTGATGTTTTTCTCACTCCTACTAGTGAATGTAATGTTACACACCCGTACAATGCGCACCACCCCGGGATGTTTTTCAGAAACCTATCCTACATTGCCATCGCATGTTTCCTGAACTCCCGAAGCTGACCACCCCGTGGTGCTTTTTTCTATCCTACATTGCGACTCACTTCCTTTCCTTATTCAGACCCGCTGATTCACACCACCCCTTGATGTTTTTCTCACTCCTACTTGTGAATGTAATTTTACACACCCATACAATAGCACCACCCGCGATGTTGTTTAGAAACCTATCCTACATTGCCACTGCATGATTTCAGACATCCCCATGATGACCACACCGTGGTGCTTTTCTCCATCCTACATTGCCACTCACTGCTTATCCTAATTCAGATCCTATGATTCACACCACCCCGTGATGTTTTTCGCACTCCTACTAGGGAATGTAATGTTACACACCCATACAATGTGAACCACCCCGCGATGTACTTAAGAAACCCATCCTAAATTGCCACTACATGTTTCGTGACCTCCCCATGCCGACCACCCCGTGGTGCTTTTCTCCAGCCTACATTGCCACTCACTTCCTATCCTGATCCGGCCCTCCGATTCACACCAACCCGTGATGTTTTTCACACTCCTACTAGTGAATGTAATGTTACACACCCATACAATGCGCACCACCCGCGATGTTTTTCAGAAACCTATCCTACTTTGCCACTGCATTTTTCCTGACCTCCCCATGCTGACCACCCCGTGGTGCTTTGCTCCATCCTACATTGCCACTCACTGCCTATCCTAATTCAGTCCTGCCGATTCACACCACCCCGTGATTTTTTTTTCTCAATCCTACTAGATAATGTAAAGTTACACACACATACAATGAGCACCACCATGCGATGTTTTTCAGAAACCTATCCTACATTGCCACTGCAGGTTTCCTGACCTCTCCATGCTGACCACCCCGTGGTGCTTTTCTCCATCCTACATTGCCACTCACTGCCTATACTAATTCAGATCCTATGATTCACACCACCGCGTGATGTTTTTCTCACTCCTACTAGTGAATGGCCTGTTAGAAACGCTTACAATGCGCAGCACCCCACGATGTTTTTCAGAAACCTATCCTACATTGCCACTGCATGTTTCCTGACCACCCAATGCTGATAACCCCGTTGTGCTTTTCTCCATCCTACGTTGCCACTCACTGCCTATCCTAATTCAGACCCACCGATTCACACCACCCTGTGATTTTTTTCTCAATCCTACTAGATAATGTAATGTTACACACCCATACAATTAGCACCACCACCCGATGTTTTTCAGAAACCTATCCTACATTGCCACTGCATGTTCCCTGACCTCCCCATGTTGACCACCCCGTGGTGCTTTTCTCCATTCTACAGTGCCATTCGCTGACTATCCTAATTCAGATCCTATGATTCACACCAGCCCGTGATGTTTTTCTCACTCCTACTAGTGAATGTAATGTTACACACCCATACAATGAGCACCACTCCGCAATGTTTTTCAGAAACCTATCCTACATTGCCACTGCATATTTCCGTACCTCCCCATGCTGACCACCCCGTAGCGCTTTTCTCCACTCTAAATTGCCACTCACTGACTATTCTAATTCACATCCTATGGTTCAAACCACCGCGTGATTTTTTTCTCACTCCTACTAGTGAATGTAATATTACACACCCATACAATGATCACCACCACGCGATGTTTTTCAGAAACCTAGCTACATTGCCACAGCGTGTTTCCTGACCTCCCCATGCTGACCACCCTGTGGTGCTTTTCTCTATCCTACATTACCACTCACTGCCTGTCTTATTCAGACCCTCCGATGCACACCACCCCTTGATGTTTTTCACACTCCTACTAGTGAATATATTGTTACACACCCATACAATGCGCACCACCCGCGATGTGTTTCAGAAACCGATCCTACATTGCCACTGCATTTTTCCTGACCTCCCCATGCTGACCACCCCGTGGTGCTTTTCTCCATCCTACATTGCCACTCACATGATTTCTTTATTCAGATCCTGTGATTCACACCACCCCGTGATATTTTTCTCACTCCCACTAGTGAATGTAATGTTACACACCCATAGAATGCGCACCACCTGCGATGTTTTTCAGAGACCTATCCTACATTGCCGCTGCATGTTTCCTGACCTCCCCATGCTGACCACCCCGTGGTGCTTTTCTCCATTCTACAGTGCCATTCGCTGACTATCCTAATTCAGATGCTATGATTCACACCAGCCTGTGTTGTTTTTCTCACTCCTACTCGTGAATGTAATGTTACACACCCATACAATGCGCACCACCCTGCGATGTTTTCCAGAAACCTATCCTATATTGCCACTGCATATGTCCGGACCTCCCCATGCTGACCACCCCGTAGCACTTTTCTCCATTATAGATTGCCACTCACTGCCTATTCTAATTCACATCCTATGGTTCAAACCAGCCCGTGATGTTTTTCTCACTCCTACTAGTGAATGTAATATTACACACCCATACAATGCGCACCACCCCGGATGTTTTTCAGAAACCTATCCTACATTGCCACTGCATGTTTCCTGACCTCCCCATGCTGACCACCCCGTGGTGCTTTTCTCAATCCTACATTGTCACTCTCTGCCTATCCTATTTCATAACCTATGATTCACACTACCCCGTGATGTTTTTCTCACTCCTACTAGAGAATGCAATGTTACACACCCTTACAATGCGCACCACCCCGCGATGTTTTTCTGAAACCTATGGTACATTGCCACTGCATGTTTCCTAACTTCCCAATGCTGACCACCCCGTGGTGCTTTTCTCTATCCTACATTGCCACTCACTTCCTTTCCTTATTTAGACCCGCCGATTCACACCACCCCTTGATGTTTTTCTCACTCCTACTTGTGAATGTAATTTTACACCCCCATACAATAGCACCATCCGCGATGTTGTTCAGAAACCTATCATACATTGGCACTGCATGTTTCCTGACCTCCCCATGCTGACCACCCCATGTTGCTTTTAACCATCCTACATTGCCACTCACTTCCAATCCTTATTCAGATCCTATGATTCACACAACCCCGTGATGTTTTTCTCACTCCTACTAGGGAAAGTAATGTTACACACCAATACAATGCGCACCACCCGTGATATTTTTCAGAAACCTATCCTACATTGCAACTGCATATTTCCTGACCTCGCCATACTGACCACCCCGTGGTGCTTTTCTCCATCCTACATTGCCACTCACTGCCTATCCTAATTCATACTCTCCGATTCACACCACCCCATGATGTTTTTCTCACCCCTACTAGTGAATGCAATGTTACGCACCAATACAATGCGCACCACCCCGCGATGTTTTTTCAGAAACCTATTATACATTGCCACTGCACGATTTCTGACCGCCCCCTGCTGACCACACCGTGGTGCTTTTCTCCATCCTACATTGCCACTCAATGCCTATCCTATTCAGATCCTATGATTCACACCACCCCGTCATGTTTTTCTCTCTCCTACTAGTGAATGTAATGTTACACACACACACAATGCGCACCACCACTCGATGTTTTTCAGAAACCTATCCTACCTTGCCTCTGCATGTTACCTGACCACCCCATGCTGACCACCCCGTGGTGCTTTTCTCCATTCTAAACTGCGATTCGCTGACGATCCTTATTCAGATCCTATGATTCACACCACCCCGTGATGTTTTTCTCACTCCTACTAGTGAATGAAATGTTACACACACATACAATGCGCACCACCACGCGATGTTTTTCAGAAACTTATCCTACATTGCCACTGCATATTTCCGGACCACCCCATGCTGACCACCCCATAGCGCTTTTCTCCATTCTAGATTGCCACTCACTGCCTATTCTAATGCAGATCCTATGGTTCAAAATACCCCGTGATGTTTTTCTCACTCCTACTAATGAATGTAATATTACACACCCATACAATGCGCAGCAATCCGGGATGTTTTTCAGAAACATATCCCACATTTACACTGCATGTTTCCTGACCTCCACATGCTGACCAAACCGTGGTGCTTTTCTACATCCTACGTTGCCACTCACTGCCTATCCTAATTCAGATCCTATGATTCACACCACCCCATGAAGTTTTTCTCACTGCTACTGATAAATGGCATGTTAGAAAACCTTACGATGGGCACCACCCCGCGATGTTTTTCAGAAACCTATCCTACATTGCCACTGAATGTTTCCTGACCTCCCCATGCTGACCACCCCGTAGCGATTTTCTCCATTCTAGATTGCCACTCACTGCCTATTCTAATTCAGATGCTATGGTTCAAACCACCCCGTGATGTTTTTCTCACTCCTATTAGTGAATGTAATATTACACATCCATGAAATGCGCACCACCCCGGGATGTTTTTCAGAAACCTATCCTACATTTCCACTGCATGTTTCCTGACCTCCCCATGCTGACCACCCTGTGGTACTTTTCTCCATCCTACATTGCCACTCACTGCCTATCCTAATTTAGATCCTATGATTCACAACACGCCGTGATGTTTTTCTCACTCCTACTAGTGAATGGCCTGTTAGAAACCCTTCACAATGTGCACCATCCCACGATGTACTTCTGAAAACTATCCTACATTGCCACTGCATGTTTCCTGACCTCCCCATGGTGACCACCCCGTGGTTCTTTGTTCAATCCTACTTTGCCACTGACTGCCTATCCGAATACATGTCCTATGATTCACACCACCCCGTGATGTTTTTCTCACTGCTACTAGTGAATGTATTGTTACACACCCGTACAATGCGCACCACCCCGCGATGTGTTTCAGAAACCTATCCTACATTGCAACTGCATGTTTCCTGACCTCCCCATGCTGACCACCCGTGGTGCTTTTCTCCATGCTACATTGCCACTCACTTCCTATTCTTATTCAGACAGTCTGATTCACATCACCCCTTGATGTTGTTCTCAATCCTACTAGTGAATGTTATGTTACACACCCATATAATGCGCACCACCCCGCGATGTTTTTCAGAAACCTATCCTACATTGCCACTGCATATTTCCGGACCTCCCCATGCTGACCACCCCGTAGCGCTTTTCTCCATTCTAGATTGCCACTCACTGCCTATTCTTATTCAGATGCTATGTTTCAAACCACCCCGTGATGTTTTCTTCACTCCTATTAGTGAATGTAATATTACACACCCATAAAATGCGCACCACCCGCGATGTTTTTCAGAAACCTATCCTACATTGCCGCTGCATGTTTCCTGACCTTCCCATGCTGACCAGCCCGTGGTGCTTTTCTGCATCCTACATTGCGACTCACTTCCTATCCTTATTGAGATCCTGTGATTCACACAACCCCGTGATGTTTTTCTCACTCCTACTTCTTAATGTAATTTTACACACCCGTAAAATGTGCAACACCGGCGCTGTTTTTCAGAAACCTATCCTACATTGCCACTGCATGTTTCCTGACCTCCCCATGCTGACCACCCCGTGGTGCCTTTCTCCATCCTACATTGCCACTCACTGCCTATTCTTATTCAGACCCTCTGATTCACAGCATCCCATGATATTTTTGTCACTCCTACTAGTGAATGGCCTGTTAGAAACCCTTACAATGCGCACCAACCCGCGATGTTTTTCAGGAACCTAAACTACATTGCCACTGCATGTTTCTTGACCTCCGCATGCTGACCACCCCGTGGTGCTTTTCTCCATCCCACCTTGCTACTCACTGCCTATGCTAATTCAGACCCCCAATTCACACCACCCCGTGATGTTTTTCTCACTCCTAGTAGTTTATGTAATATTACACACCCATACCGTGCGCACCACCCCGCAATGTTTTTCAGAAACCTATCCTACATTGCCACTGCATGTTTCCTGACCTCACTAGGATGACCACACCGTGGTGCTTTTCTCCATCCTACATTGCCAATCACTTCCTATCCTTACTGAGATCCTATTATTCACACGACCCCGTGATGTTGTTCTCACTCCTACTAGTGAATGTAATGTTACACACCTATACAATGCGCTCCACCCGCGATGTTTTTCAGAAACCTATCCTACATTGCCACTGCATGTTTAGTGACCTTCCCATGCTGACAACACCATGGTGCTTTTCTGCATCCTACATTGCGACTCACTTCCTATCCTTATTGAGATCCTGTGATTCACACCACCCCGTGATGTTTTTCTCACTCCTAGTAGTGTATGTAATATTACACACCCATACCGTGCGCACCACCCCGCGATGTTTTTCAGAAACCTATCCTACATTTCCACTGCATGTTTCCTGACCTCCCTAGGCTGACCACACCGTGGTGCTTTTCTCCATCCTACATTGCCACTCACTGCTTCTCCTAATTCAGATCATATGATTCACACCACCCCATGAAGTTTTTCTCACTGCTACTGATTAGTGGCATGTTAGAAAACCTTACGATGCGCACCACCCCGCGATGTTTTTCAGAAACCTATCCTACATTGCCACTGAATGTTTCCTGACCTCCCCATGCTGACCACCCCGTGGTTCTTTGTTCAATCCTACTTTGCCACTGACTGCCTATCCGAATTCATGTCCTATGATTCACACCACCCCGTGATGTTTTTCTCCCTGCTACTAGTGAATGTATTGTTACACACCCATACAATGCGCACCACCCCGCGATGTGTTTCAGAAACCTATCCTACATTGCAACTGCATGTTTCCTGACCTCCCCATGCTGACTACCCCGTCTTGCTTTTCTCCATCCTACATTGCCACTCACTTCCTATTCTTATTCAGACACTCCGATTCACATCAACCCTTGATGTTGTTCTCACTCCTACTAGTGAATGTAATGTTACACACCCATACAATGCACACAACCCCGCCATGTTTTTCAGAAACCTATCCTACATTGCCACTGCATATTTCCGGACCTCCCCATGCTGACCACCCCGTAGCGCTTTTCTCCATTCTAGATTGCCACTGACTGCCTATTCTAATTCAGATGCTATGGTTCAAACCACCCCGTGATGTTTTTCTCAGTCCTATTAGTGAATGTAATATTACACACGCATAAAATGCGCACCACCCCGGGATGTTTTTCAGAAACCTATCCTACATTTCCACTGCATGTTTCCTGACCTCCCCATGCTGACCACCCCGTGGTACTTTTCTCCATCCTACATTGCCACTCACTGCCTATCCTAATTCAGATCCTATGATTCACACCACCCCGTGATGTTTTTCTCACTCCTACTAGTGAATGGCCTGTTAGAAACCCTTCACAATGTGCACCATCCCGCGATGTACTTCTGAAAACTATCCTACATTGCCACTGCATGTTTCCTGACCTCCCCATGCTGACCACCCCGTGGTTCTTTGTTCAATCCTACTTTGCCACTGACTGCCTATCCGAATACATTTCCTATGATTCACACCACCCCGTGATGTTTTTCTCACTGCTACTAGTGAATGTATTGTTACACACCCGTACAATGCGCACCACCCCGTGATGTGTTTCAGAAACATATCCTACGTTGCAACTGCATGTTTACTGACCTCCCCATGCTGACCACCCCGTGGTGCTTTTCTCCATCCTACATTGCCACTCACTTCCTAATCTTATTCAGACACTCTGATTCACATCACCCCTTGAAGTTGTTCTCAATCCTACTAGTGAATGTTATGTTACACACCCATACAATGCGCACCACCCCGCGATGTTTTTCAGAAACGTATCCTACATTGCCACTGCATATTTCCGGACCTCCCCATGCTGACCACCCCGTATCGTTTTTCTCCATTCTAGATTGCCACTCACTGCCTATTCTAATTCAGATGCTATGGTTCAAACCACCCCGTGATGTTTTTCTCACTCCTATTAGTGAATGTAATATTACACACCCATAAAATGCGCACCATCCCGGGATGTTTTTCAGAAACCTATCCTACATTTCCACTGCATGTTTCCTGACCTCCCCATGCTGACCACCCCGTGGTACGTTTCTCCATCCTACATTGCCACTCACTGCCTATCCTAATTCAGATCCTATGATTCACACCATCCCGTGATGTTTTTCTCACTCCTACTAGTGAATGGCCTGTTAGAAACCCTTCACAATGCGCACCACCCCACAATGTTTTTCAGAAACCTATCCTACATTGCCACTGCATGTTTCCTGACCTCCCCATGCTTACCACCCCGTGGTGCTTTTCTCCATCCTACATTGCCACTCACTGCATGTCCTAATTCAGACCCTCTGATTCACACCGCCCCGTGATGTTTTTCTCACTCCTACTAGTCAATGTAATGTTACACACGCATACAATGTGCACCATCCCGCTATGTACTTCTGAAACCTATCCTACATTGCCACTGCATGTTTCCTGACCTCCCCATGCTGACCACCCCGTGGTTCTTTGTTCAATCCTACTTTGCCACTGACTGCCTATCCGAATACATTTCCTATGATTCACACCACCCCGTGATGTTTTTCTCACTGCTACTAGTGAATGTATTTTTACACACCCATACAATGCGCACCACCCGCGATGTTTTTCAGAAACCTATCCTACATTGCCGCTGCAAGTTTCCTGACCTTCCCATGCTGACCACCCCGTGGTGCTTTTCTGCATCCTACATTGCGACTCACTTCCTATCCTTATTGAGATCCTGTGATTCACACCACCCCATGATGTTTTTCTCACTCCTAGTAGTGTATGTAATATTACACACCCATACCGTGCGCACCACCCCGCGATGTTTTTCAGAAACCTATCCTACATTTCCACTGCATGTTTCCTGACCTCCCTAGGCTGACCACACCGTGGTGCTTTTCTCCATCCCACATTGCCACTCACTGCCTCTCCTAATTCAGATCCTATGATTCACACCACCCCATGAAGTTTTTCTCACTGCTACTGATTAATGGCATGTTAGAAAACCTTACGATGCGCACCACCCCGCGATGTTTTTCAGAAACCTATCCTACATTGCCACTGAATGTTTCCTGACCTCCCCATGCTGACCACCCCGTGGTTCTTTGTTCAATCCTACTTTGCCACTGACTGCCTATCCGAATTCATGTCCTATGATTCACACCACCCCGTGATGTTTTTCTCCCTGCTACTAGTGAATGTATTGTTACACACCCATACAATGCGCACCACCCCTCGATGTGTTTCAGAAACCTATCCTATATTGCAATTGCATGTTTCCTGACCTCCCCATGCTGACCACCCCGTGGTGCTTTTCTCCATCCTACATTGCCACTCACTTCCTATTCTTATTCAGACACTCCGATTCACATCACCCCTTGATGTTGTTCTCACTCCTACTAGTGAATGTAATGTTACACACCCATACAATGCGCACCACCCCGCGATGTTTTTCAGAAACCTATCCTACATTGCCACTGCATATTTCCGGACCTCCCCATGCTGACCACCCCGTAGCGCTTTTCTCCATTCTAGATTGCCACTCACTGCCTATTCTGATTCAGATGCTATGGTTCAAACCACCCCGTGATGTTTTTCTCACTCCTATTAGTGAATGTAATATTACACACCCATAAAATGCGCACCACCCCGGGATGTTTTTCAGAAACCTATCCTACATTTCCACTGCATGTTTCCTGACCTCCCCATGCTGACCACCCCGTGGTACTTTTCTCCATCCTACATTGCCACTCACTGCCTATCCTAATTCAGATCCTATGATTCACACCACCCCGTGATGTTTTTCTCACTCCTACTAGTGAATGGCCTGTAAGAAACCCTTCACAATGTGCACCATCCCGCGATATACTTCTGAAAACTATCCTACATTGCCACTGCATGTTTCCTGACCTCCCCATGGTTCTTTGTTCAATCCTACTTTGCCACTGACTGCCTATCCGAATACATGTCCTATGATTCACACCACCCCGTGATGTTTTTCTCACTGCTACTACTGAACGTATTGTTACACACCCGTACAATGCGCACCACCCCGCGATGTGTTTCAGAAACCTATCCTACATTGCAACTGCATGTTTCCTGACCTCCCCATGCTGACCACCCCGTGGTGCTTTTCTCCATCCTACATTGCCACTCACTTCCTATTCTTATTCAGACAGTCTGATTCACATCACCCCTTGATGTTGTTCTCAATCCTACTAGTGAATGTTATGTTACACACCCATACAATGCGCACCACCCCGCGATGCTTTTCAGAAACCTATCCTACATTGCCACTGCATATTTCCGGACCTCCCCATGCTGACCACCCCGTAGCGCTTTTCTCCATTCTAGATTGCCACTCACTGCCTATTCTAATTCAGATGCTATGGTTCAAACCACCCCGTGATGTTTTCTTCACTCCTATTAGTGAATGTAATATTACACACCCATAAAATGCGCACCACCCGCGATGTTTTTCAGAAACCTATCCTACATTGCCGCTGCATGTTTCCTGACCTTCCCATGCTGACCAGCCCGTGGTGCTTTTCTGCATCCTACATTGCGACTCACTTCCTATCCTTATTGAGATCCTGTGATTCACACAACCCCGTGATGTTTTTCTCACTCCTACTTCTTAATGTAATTTTACACACCCGTAAAATGTGCAACACCGGCGCTGTTTTTCAGAAACCTATCCTACATTGCCACTGCATGTTTCCTGACCTCCCCATGCTGATCACCCCGTGGTGCCTTTCTCCATCCTACATTGCCACTCACTTCCTATCCTAATTCAGACCCTCCAATTCACACCACCCCGTGATGGTTTTCTCACTCCTACTAGTCAATGTAATGTTACACACCCATACAATGCGCATCACACCGCGATGATTTTCAGAAACCTATCGTACACTTCCACTGCATGTTTCCTAACCTCCCCATGCTGACCACCCCGTGGTGCTTTTCTCCATCCTACATTGCCACTCCCTCCCTGTCCTTATTCAGACCCTCCGATTCACACCACCCCATGATATTTTTGTCACTCTTACTTGTGTATGTAATGTTACACTCCCATGCAATGGGCAAAACCCAACGATGTTTTTCAGAAACCTCACCTACATTGCCACTGCATGTTTCCTGACCTCCCTAGGCAGACCACACTTTGGTGCTTTTCTCCATCCTATATTGCCACTCACTGCCTCTCCTAATACGGATCCTATGATTTACACCACCCCATGATGTTTTTCTCACTGCGACTGATTAGTGGCATGTTAGAAAACCTTACGATGCGCACCACCCCGCGATGTTTTACATAAACCTATCCTACATTGCCACTGCATCTTTCCTGACCTCCCCATGCTGACCACCCCGTGGTGCTTTGTTCAATCCTACTTTGCCACTGACTGCCTATCCTAATTCATGTACTATGATTCACACCACCCCGTGATGTTTTTCTCTCTCCTACTAGTGAATGTAATGTTACACACCCATACAATGCGCACCACCCCGTGATGTGTTTCAGAAACCTATCCTACATTGCCACTGCATGTTTCCTGACCTCCTTATGCTGACCACCCCGTTGTGCTTTTCTCCATCCTACGTTGCCACTCACTTCCTATTCTTATTCAGACATTCCGATTCACATCACCCCTTGATGTTTTTCTCACTCCTACTAGTGAATGTAATGTTACACACCTAAACAATGTGCACCACCCGTGATGTTTTTCAGAACCCTATTCTACATTGCCACTGCATGTTTCCTGACCTCCCCATGCTGACCACCCCGTGGTGCTTTTCTCCATCCTACATTGCCACTCACTGCCTATCCTAATTCAGATCCTATGATTCACACCACATCGTGATGTTTTTCTCACTCCTACTAGTGAATGTAATGTTACACCCCCATAAAATGCGCACAACCCCGCGATGTACCTCTGAAACCTATCCTACATTCACTCTGTGTGTTTTCTGACCTCCCCATGCTGACCACCAAGTGGTGCTTTTCTCCATCCTATATTGCCACTCACTGCCTATACTAATTCAGATCCTATGATTCACAACACCCCGTGATGTTTTTCTCACTCCTACTAGTGAATGGCCTGTTAGAAACCCTTACAATGTGCACCACGCCGCAGTGTTTTTCAGAAACCTATCCTACATTGCAACTGCAGGTTTCCAGACCTCCACATGCTGACCACCCCGGGGTGTTTTTCTCCATCCTACATTGCCACTCACTGTCTATTCTAATTCAGATCCTATGATTCACACCACCGAGTGATGTTTTTCTCACTCCTACTAGTGAATGTAATGTTACACACCCATACAATGCGCACCACCACGCGACGTGCTTCAGAAACCTATCCTACATTGCCACTGCATTTTTCCTGTCCTCCCCATGCTGACCACCCTGTGGTGCTTTTCTCTATCCTACATTGCCACTCACATGCTATCCTTATTCAGATCCTATGATTCACACCACCCCGTGATATTTTTCTCCCTCCCACTAGTGAATGAGATGGTACACACCCATATAATGCGCACCACCCGGCGATGTACTTCAGAAATCTATCCTACATTGCCACTGCATGTTTACGGACCACCCCATGCTGACCAGCCCGTAGCGCTTTTCTCCATTCTAGATTGCCACTCACTGCCTATTCTAATTCAGATCCTATGATTCAAACCACCCCGTGAGGATTTTCTCACTCCTACTAGTGAATGTAAGGTTACACACCCATACAATGCTCACCACCCCGCGATGTTTTTCAGAAACCTATCCTACATTTTAACAGCATGTTTCCTGACCTCCCCATGCTGACCACCTCTTGGTGCTTTTCTACATCCTACATTGCTACTCACTGCCTATCCTAATTCAGATCATATGATTCACACCACCCCGTGATGTTTTTCTCACTCCTACTAGTGAATGGCCTGTTAGAAACACTTACAATGCGCACCAACCCACGATGTTTTTCAGAAACCAATCCTACATAGCCACTGCATGTTTCCTGACCTCCCCATGCTGACCACACCGTGGTCCTTTTCTCCATCGTACCTTGCTACTCACTGCCTATCCTAATCAGACCCCCGATTCACACCACCCAGTTATGTTTTTCTCACTCCTACTAGTGAATGTAATATTACACAACCATACCGTGCGCACCACCCCGCCATGTTTTTCTGAAACCTATGCTACATTGCCACTGCATTTTTCCTGACCTCCCAATGCTGACCACCCCGTGATGCTTTTCTCTATCCTACATTGCCACTCACTTCCTTTCCTTATTTAGAACCGCCGATTCACACCACCCCTTGATGTTTTTCTCACTCCTACTAGTGAATGGCCAGTTAGAAACCCTTACAATGCGCACCACCCCGCAATGTTTTTCAGAAACCCATCCTACATTCCCACTGCATGTTTCTTGACGTCCCCATGCTGACCACCCCGTGGTGCTTTTCTCCATCCTACGTTGATACTCACTACCTATCCTTATTCAGACCCTCCGATTCACCCCACCTCGTGATGTTTTTCTCACTCCTACTAGTGAATGTAATGTTACACACCCATACAATGCGCACCACCCCGCGATGTTTTTCAGAAACCTATCCTACATTGCCACTGCATGTTTCCTGACCTCCCCATGCTCACTACCCCATGGTGCTTTTCTCCATCCTAGATTGCCACTCACTAACTATCCTAATTCACATCCTATGATTCACACCACCCCGTTATGTTTTTCTCACTCCTACTAGTGAATGGCCTGTTAGAAATCCTTACAATGTGCACCACCCTGTGATGTTTTTCAGAACCCTATCCTATATTGCCACTGCATGTTTCCTGACCTCTCCATGCTGACAACCCCATGGTGCTTTTCTCCAACCTACATTGCCACTCACTGCCTATTGTATTCAGATCCTATGATTCACACCACCCCGTGATGTTTTTCTGACTCCTTCTAGTGAATGGCCATTTGGAAACCCTTACAATGCGCACCAACCTGGGATGTTTTTCAGAAACCTATCCTACATTGCAACTGCATGTTTCCTGACGTACCCATGGTGACCACACCGTGGCGCTTTTCTCCATCCTACATTGCCATTCACTGCCTATCCTAATTCAGATCCTATGATTCACAACACCCCGTGATGTTTTTCTCAATCCTACTGGAGAATGTAATGTTACACACCCATACAATGCGCACCACCCCGCGATGTACTTCAGAAACCTATCCTACATTGCCACAACGTTTCCTGACCTCCACATGCTGATCATCCCGTGGTGCTTTTCTCCAACCTACATTGCCACTCAATGCCTATCCTATTCAGATCCTATGATTCACACCACCCCGTGATGTTTTTCTCACTCCTACTAGTGAATGGCCAGTTAGAAACCCTTACAATGCGCACCAACCCAGGATGTTTTTCAGAAACCTATCCTACATTGCCACTACAGGTTTCCTGACCTCCCCATGCTGACCACCCCGTGATGCTTTTCTCCATCCTACATTGCCACTCACTTCCTCTCCTTATTGAGATCCTATGATTCACACCACCCCGTGAGGTTTTTCTCACTCCTACTATTGAATGTAATGTTACACACCCATACAATGCGCACCACCCCACGATGTACTTCAGAAACCTGTCCTACATTGCCACCACATGTTTCCTGACCTCCCCATGCTGACCACCCCGTGGTGCTTTTCTCCATCCTAAATTGCCACTCGCTGCCTGTCCTTATTCAGACCCTCCGATTCACACCATCCCGTGATGTTTTTCTCACTCCTACTAGTGAATGTAATGTTACACACCCATATAATGCGCACCACCCCACGATGTTCTTCAGAAACCTGTCCTACATTGCCACTGCATGTTTCCTGACCTCCCCATGCTGACCACCCCGTGGTGCTTTTTTCCAACCTACATTGGCACTCACTGCCTATCCTATTCAGATTCTATGATTCACACCACCCCGTGATGTTTTTCTCACTCCTACTAGTGAATGGCCAGTTAGAAACCCTTACAATGCGCACCAACCGAGGATGTTTTTCAGAAACCTATCCTACATTGCCACTACATGTTTCCTGACCTCCACATGCTGACCACCCCGTGATGCTTTTCTCCATCCTACATTGCCACTCACTTCCTCTCCTTATTGAGATCCTATGATTCACACCACTCCGTGATGTTTTTCTCACTCCCACTAGTGAATGCAATGTTACACACCCATACAATGCGCACCACCACACGATGTACTTCAGAAACCTGTCCTACATTGCCACTACATGTTTTCTGACCTCCCCATGCTGACCACCCCGTGGTGCTTTTCTCCATCCTAAATTGCCACTCGCTGCCTGTCCTTATTCAGACCCTCCGATTCACACCATCCCGTGATGTTTTTCTCACTCCTACTAGGGAATGTAATTTTACACACCAATACAATGCGCACCACCCGCGATATTTTTCAGAAACCTATCCTACATTGCAACTCCATATTTCCTGACCTCGCCATGCTGACCACCCCGTGGTGCTTTTCTCGATCCTACATTGCCACTCACTGCCTATCCTAATTCAGGCTCTCCGATTCACACCACCCCATGATGTTTTTCTCACCCCTACTAGTGAATGGAATATTACACACCAATACAATGCGCACCACCCAGCGATGTTTTTTCAGAAACCTATTATACATTGCCACTGCACGATTTCTGACCGCCCCCTGCTGACCACACCGTGGTGCTTTTCTCCATCCTACATTGCCACTCAATTCCTATCCTATTCAGATCCTATGATTCACACCACCCCGTCATGTTTTTCTCTCTCCTACTAGTGAATGTAATGTTACACACCCACACAATGCGCACCACCACTCGATGTTTTTCAGAAACCTATCCTACCTTGCCTCTGCATGTTACCTGACCTCCCCATGCTGACCACCCCGTGGTGCTTTTCTTCATTCTACACTGCTATTCGCGGACGATCCTAATTCAGATCCTATGATTCACACCACCCCGTGATGTTTTTCTCACTCCTACTAGTGAATGAAATGTTACACACCCATACATGCGCACCACCACGCGATGTTTTTCAGAAAACTATCCTACATTGCCACTGCATATTTCCGGACCACCCCATGCTGACCACCCCATAACGCTTTTCTCCATTCTAGATTGCCACTCACTGCCTATTCTAATGCAGATCCTATGGTTCAAACAACCCCGTGATGTTTTTCTCACTCCTACTAATGAATGTAATATTACACACCCATACAATGCGCAGCACTCCGGAATGTTTTTCAGAAACATATCCTACATTTCCACTGCATGTTTCCTGACCTCCCCATGCTGACCAACCCGTGGTGCTTTTCTACATCCTACATTGCCACTCACTGCCTATCCTAATTCAGATCCTATGATTCACACCACCCCGTGATGTTTTTCTCACTCCTACTAGTAAATAGCCTGTTAGAAACCCTTACAATGCGCACCACCCCACGATGTTTTTCATAAACCTACGCTACATTGCCACTGCATGTTTCCTGACCTCCCCAGGCTGACCACCCTGTGGTGCTTTTCTCCATCCTACATTGCCACTCACTGCCTATCCTAATTCATACCCTCTGATTCACACCACCCCGTGATGTTTTCCTCACTCCTAGTAGTGTATGTAATATTGCACACCCATACCGTGCGCACCACCCCGCGATGTTTTTCAGAAACCTATCCTACATTGCCACTGCATGTTTCCTGACTTCCCTAGGCTGACCATAACCGTGGTGCTTTTCTCCATCCTACATTGCCACTCACTGCCTCTCCTAATTCAGATCCTATGATTCACACCACCCCATGAAGTTTTTCTCACTGCTACTGATTAGTGGCATGTTAGAAAACGTTACGATGTGCACCACCCCGCGATGTTTTTCAGAAACCTATCCTACATTGCCACTGAATGTTTCCTGACCTCCCCATGCTGACCACCCCGTGGTTCTTTATTCAATCCTACTTTGCCACTGACTGCCTATCCGAATTCATGTCCTATGATTCACAGCAACCCGTGATGTTTTTCTCACTGCTACTAGTGAATGTATTTTTACACACCCATACAATGCGCACCACCCCGCGATGTGTTTCAGAAACCTATCCTACATTGCAACTGCGTGTTTCCTGACCTCTCCATGCTGACGACCCCGTGGTGCTTTTCTCCATCCTACATTGCCACTCGCTTCCTATTCTTATTCAGACACTCCGATTCACATCAGCCCTTGATGCTGTTCTCACTCCTACTAGTGAATGTAATGTTACACACCCATACAATGCGCACCACCCCACGATGTTTTTCAGAAACCTATCCTACATTGCCACTGCATATTTCCGGACATCCCCATGCTGACCACCCCGTAGCGCTTTTCTCCATTCTAGATTGCCACTCACTGCCTATTCTAATTCAGATGCTATGGTTCAAACCACCCTGTGATGTTTTTCTCACTCCTATTAGTGAATGTAATATTACACACCCATAAAATGCGCACCACCCCGGGATGTTTTTCAGAAACCTATCCTACATTTCCACTGCATGTTTCCTGACCTCCCCATGCTGACCACCCCGTGGTACTTTTCTACATCCTACATTGCCACTCACTGCCTATCCTAATTCAGATCCTATGATTCACACCACCCCGTGATGTTTTTCTCACTCCTACTAGTGAATGGCCTGTTAGAAAGACTTCACAATGCGCACCACCCAACAATGTTTTTCAGAAACCTCTCCTACATTGCCACTGCATGGTTCCTGACCTCCCCATGCTGACCACCCGTGGTGCTTTTCTCCATCCTACATTGCCACTCACTGCATATCCTAATTCAGACCCTCTGATTCACACCACCCCGTGATGTTTTTCTCACTCCTACTAGTGAATGGCCTGTTAGAAACCCTTCACAATGCGCACCACCCAACAATGTTTTTCAGAAACCTCTCCTACATTGCCACTGCATGGTTCCTGACCTCCCCATGCTGACCACCCCGTGGTGCTTTTCTCCATCCTACATTGCCACTCACTGCATGTCCTAATTCAGACCCTCTGATTCACACCACCCCGTGATGATTTTCTCACTCCTACTAGTCAATGTAATGTTACACACCCATACAATGTGCACCATCCCGCGATGTACTTCTGAAACCTATCCTACATTGCCACTGCATGTTTCCTGACCTCCCCCCCGGCTGACCACCCTGTGGTGCTTTTCTCCATTCGACATTGCCACTCACTTCCTATTCTTACTGAGATCTTCTGGTTCACACCACCCCATGATGTTTTTCTCACTCCTATTAGTGAATGTAATGTTACACACCCATACAATGCGCACCACCCGCGATGTTTTTCAGAAACCTATCCTACATTGCCGCTGCATGTTTCCTGACCTTCCCATGCTGACCACCCCGTGGTGCTTTTCTGCATCCTACATTGCGACTCACTTCCTATACATATTGAGATCCTATGATTCACACAACCCCGTGATATTTTTCTCACTCCTACTAGTTAATGTAATTTTACACACCCGTAAAATGTGCAACACTGGCGCTGTTTTTCAGAAAGCTATCCTACATTGCCACTGCATGTTTCCTGACCTCCCCATGCTGACCACCCCGTGGTCCCTTTCTCCATCCTACATTGCCACTCACTGCCTATCCTTAGTCAGACCCTCTGATTCACACCATCCCATGATATTTTTGTCACTCCTACTAGTGAATGGCCTGTTAGAAACCCTTATAATGCGCACCAGCCCGTGATGTTTTTTCAGAAACCTAAACTACATTGCCACTGCATGTTTCTTGACCTCCACATGATGACAACCCCGTGGTGCTTTTCTCCATCCTACCTTGCTACTCACTGTCTATCCTAATTCAGAACCCGATTCACACCACCCCGTGATGTTTTTCTCACTCGTACTAGCGAATGTAATATTACACACCCATATCGTGCGCACCACCCCGCGATGTTTTTCAGAAACGTATCCTACATTGCCACTGCATGTTTCATGACCTCCCCATACTGACGACCCCGTGACGCTTTTCTCCATCCGACATTGCCACTCACTGCCTATTCGAATTCAGATGCTATGGTTCAAACCACCCCGTGATGTTTTTCTCACTTCTATTAGTGAATGTAATATTACACACCCATAAAATGCGCACCACCCCGTGATGTTTTTCAGAAACCTATCCTACATTTCCACTGCATGTTTCCTGACCTCCCCATGCTGACCACCCCGTGGTAGTTTTCTACATCCTACATTGCCACTGACTGCCTATCCTAATTCAGATCCTATGATTCACACCACCCCGTGATGTTTTTCTCACTCCTACTATTGAATGGCCTGTTAGAATCCCTTCACAATGCGCACCACCCCACAATGTTTTTCAGAAACCTCTCCTACATTCCCACTGCATGTTTCCTGACCTCCCCATGCTGACCACCCCGTGGTGCTTTTCTCCATCCTACATTGCCACTCACTGCATATCCTATTTCAGATCCTATGATTCACACCAACCCGTGATGTTTTTCTCACTCCTACTAGTCAATGTTATGTTACACACCCATACAATGTGCACCATCCCGCGACGTACTTCTGAAACCTATCCTACATTGCCACTGCATTTTTCCTGACCTCCCCCCTGGCTGACCACCCTGTGGTGCTTTTCTCCATTCGACATTGCCACTCACTTCCTATCCTTACTGAGATCCTATGGTTCACACCACCCCATGATGTTTTTCTCACTCCTACTAGTGAATGTAATGTTACACACCCATACAATGCGCATCACCCCGCGATGATTTTCAGAAACCTATCGTACACTTCCACTGCATGTTTCCTAACCTCCCCATGCTGACCACCCCGTGGTGCTTTTCTCCATCCTACGTTGCCACTCCCTCCCTGTCCTTATTCAGACCCTCCGATTCACACCTCCCCGTGATATTTTTGTCACTCTTACTTGTGTATGTAATGTTACACTCCCATGCAATGGGCAAAACCCCACGATGTTTTTCAGAAACCTATCCTACATTGCCACTGCATTTTTCCTGACCTCCCTAGGCTGACCACACTTTGGTGCTTTTCTCCATCCTACATTGCCACTCACTGCCTCTCCTAATTCAGATCCTATGATTTATACCACCCCATGATGTTTTTCTCACTGCGACTGATTAGTGGCATGTTAGAAAACCTTACGATGCGCACCACCCAGCAATGTTTTACATAAACCTATCCTACATTGCCACTGCATGTTTCCTGACCTCCCCATGTTGACCACCCTGTGGTGCTTTTCTCTATCCTACATTGCCACTCACTGCCTATCCTAATTCAGATCCTATGATTCACACCACATCTTGATGTTTTTCTCACTCCTACTAGTGAATGTAATGTTACACCCCCATACAATGTGCACAACCCCGCGATATACCTCTGAAACCTATCCTACATTCCCTCTGTGTGTTTTCTGACCTCCCCATGCTGACCAGCAAGTGGTGCTTTTCTCCATCCTATATTGCCACTCACTGCCTATACTAATTCAGATCCTATGATTCACACCACCCCGTGATGTTTTTCTCACTCCTACTAGTGAATGGCCTGTTAGAAACCCTTACAATGTGCACCACGCCGCAGTGTTTTTCAGAAACCTATCCTACATTGCAACTGCAGGTTTCCAGACCTCCCCATGCTGACCACCGCGTGGTGTTTTTCTCCATCCTACATTGCCACTCACTGCCTATTCTAATTCAGATCCTATGATTCACACCACCGCGTGATGTTTTTCTCACTCTTACTAGTGAATGAAATATTACACACCCATACAATGCGCACCACCACGCGACGTGTTTCATAAACCTATCCTACATTGCCACTGCATTTTTCCTGACCTCCCCATGTTGACCACCCTGTGGTGCTTTTCTCTATCCTACATTGCCACTCACATCCTATCCTTATTCAGATCCTATGATTCACACAACCCCGTGATATTTTTCTCCCTCCCACTAGTGAATGAAATGTTACACACCCATATAATGCGCACCACCCAGCGATGTACTTCAGAAACCTATCCTACATTGCCACTGCATGGTTACGGAACACCCCATGCTGGCCCCCCCGTATCGCTTTTCCCCATTCTAGATTGCCACTCACTGCCTATTCTAATTCAGATCCTATGATTCAAACCACCCCGTGAGGATTTTCTCACTCCTATTAGTGAATGTAATGTTACACACCCATACAATGCGCACCACCCCGCGATGGTTTTCCGAAACCTATCCTACATTTCAACAGCATGTTTCCTGACCTCCCCATGCTGACCACCTCTTGGTGCTTTTCTACATCCTACATTGCTACTCACTGCCTATCCTAATTCAGATCCTATGATTCACACCACCCCGTCATGTTTTTCTCACTCCTACTAGTGAATGGCCTGTTAGAAACCCTTACAATGCGCACCAACCCACGATGTTTTTCAGAAACCATTCCTACATTGCCACTGCATGTTTCCTGACCTCCCCATGCTGACCACACCATGGTCCTTTTCTCCATCCTACCTTGCTACTCACTGCCTATCCTAATCAGACCCCCGATTAACACCACCCAGTGATGTTTTTCTCACTCCTACTAGTGAATGTAATATTACACACCCATACCGTGCGCCCCACCCTGCGATGTTTTTCAGACACCTATCCTACATTGCCACTGCATGTTTCATGACCTCCACATTCTGACGACCCCGTGGTGCTTTTCTCCATGCTGCATTGCCACTCACTGCCTATCCTAATTCAGACGCTCCAATTCACACCACCCCATGATGGTTTTCTAACTCCTACTAGTGAATGTAATGTTACACACCCATACAATGCGCACCACCCCGTGATGTGTTTCAGAAACCTATCCTACATTGCCACTGCATGTTTCCTGAGCTCCCCGTGCTGACCACCCCGTGTTGCTTTTCTCCATCCTACATTGCCACCCACTTCCTATCCTTATTCAGACCCTCCAATTCACATCACCCCTTGATGTTTTTCTCACTCCTTTTAGTGAATGTAATGTTACACACCTATACAATGCGCAACACCCGTGATGTTTTTCAGAAACCTATTCTACATTGCCACTGCATGTTTCCTGACCTTCCCATGCTGACCAGCCAGTGGTGCTTTAATCCATCCTACATTGCCACTCACTGCCTATCAAAATTCAGATCCTATGATTCACACCACCCTGTGATGTTTTTCTCACTCCGAATAGTGAATGGCCTGTTAGAAACCCTTACAATGCGCACCACCCCGCAATGTTTTTCAGAAACCCATCCTACATTCCCACTGCATGTTTCTTGACGTCCCCATGCTGACCACCCCGTGGTGCTTTTCTCCATCCTACGTTGATACTCACTACCTATCCTTATTCAGACCCTCCGATTCACCCCACCTCGTGATGTTTTTCTCACTCCTACTAGTGAATGTAATGTCAGAAAACCATACAATGCGCACCACCTCGCGATGTTTTTCAGAAACCTATCCTACATTGCCACTGCATATCTCCTGACCTCCCCAAGCTGACCACCCCGTGGTGCTTTTCTGGATCCTGCATTGCCACTCATTGCCTATCCTAATTCAGACGCTCCGATTCAAAAACCCCGTGATGTTTTTCTCACTCCTACTAGTGAATGTAATGTTACACACCCATTCAATGCGTGCCACCCACGATGTATTTTAAGAAACCTATCCTACATTGCCACTGCCTGTTTCCTGACCTCCCCATGCTGACCATGCCGTGTTGCTTTTCTCCATCTTACTTTGCCACACACTGAATATCCTAATTCAGACACTCCGATTCACACCACCCCGTGATGTTTTTCTCACTCCTAATAGTGAATGTATTGTTACACACCCATACAACCGCACCACCGCGCTATGTAACTCAGAAACCTATCCTACATTGCAACTACATATTTCCGGACTTCCCCATGCTGACCACCCCGTGGTGTTTTTTCCATCCTACATTGCCACTCACTTCCGATCCTCATTCAGACGCTCCAATTCACACCACCCCTTGATATTTCGCTCACTCCTACTAGTGAATGTAATGTTACACACCCATACAATGCGCACCACCCCGCGATGTGTTTCACAAACCTATCCTACATTGCCACTGCATGTTTCCTGACCTCCTCATGCTGACCATCCCGTGGTGCTTTTCTCCATCCTCCATTGCCACTCACTTCCAATCCTTTTTCAGACCCTCCGATTCACATCACCCCTTGATGTTTCTCTCACTCCTACTAGTGAATGTAATGTTACGACCTATACAATGCTCACCACCCGCGATGTTTTGCAGAAAAGTATCCTACATTGCCACTTCATGTTTCCTGACCTCACCATGTTGACCACCCTGTGGTGCTTTTCTCCATCCTACATTGCCACTCACTGCCTATCCTAATTCAGACCCTCAGATTCACACCACCCGATGATTTTTTTTCTCACTCCTACTAGTTAATGTAATGTTACACACCCATAGAATGCCCACCACCAGGCGATGTTTTTCAGAAACCTATCCTACATTGCCACTGCTTGTTTCCTGACCTCCCCATGCTGACCACCCCGTGGTGCTTTTCTCCATCCTAGATTGCCACACACTGCCTATCCTAAATCAGATCCTATGATTCATACCACCCCGTGATGTTTTTCTCACTCCCACTAGTGAATGTAATGTTACAAACCCATATAATGTGCACCACACGGGGAAGTACTTCAGAGACCTATCCTACATTGCCACTGCATGTTCCCGGACCACACAATGCTGACCACACCGTGGTGCTCTTCTCCATCGTACATTGCCAGTTAGTGCCTCTCCTAATTCATCGCTCCGATTCACTCCACCCCGTGATGTTTTTCTCATTCCTACTAGTGAATGTAATGTTACACACCCATACAATGCGCACCACCACGCGATGTTTTTCACAAACCTATTCTACATTGCCACTGCATGTTTCCTGACTTCCCCATGCTGACCACCCCTTGGCGCTTTTCTCCATCCTAGATTGCCACTCACGGACTATCCTAATTCAGATCCTATGATTCACACCACCCCGTGATGTTTTTCTCACTCCTACAAGTGAATGAAATGTTGCACACCCATACAGTGTGCACGACCGCGCGATGTTTTTCAGATATCTATCCTATATTGCCACTGTATGTTTCCTGACCTCCTCATGCTGACCATCCCGTAGCGCTTTTCTCTATTCTTGATTGTCACGCACTGCCTATCCTATTCAGGTCCTATAATTGACACCACCCCGTGATGTTTTTCTCACTCCTACTAGTGAATGTAATATTACACACCAATATAATGCGCACCACCCTGCGATGTTTTCCTGAAACGTATCATACCTTGCCACTGCATGTTTCCTGACCTCCCCATGCTGACCACCCCGTGGTGCTTTTCTCAATCCTACATTGCCACTCACTGCCTATCCTAATTCATATCCTATGATTCACACCAACCCGTGATGTTTTTCTCGCTCCTACTAGCGAATGTAATGTTACACACCCATACAATGTGCACCATCCCGCGATGTGGTTCACAAACCAATCCTACATTGCCACTGCATGTTTCCTGACCTCCTCATGCTGACCACCCCGTGGTGCTTTTCTCCATCCTACATTGCCACTCACTTCCAATTCTTATTCAGACCCTCCGATTCACATCACCCCTTGATGTTTCTCTCACTCCTACTAGCGAATGTAATGTTACGACCTATACAATGCGCACCACCCGCGATGTTTTTCAGAAACCTATCCTACATTGCCACTGCATGTTTCCTGACCTCACCATGCTGACCACCGTGTGGTGCTTTTCTCCATCCTACATTGCCACTCACTGCCTATCCTAAATCAGACCCTCCGATTCACACTACCCCACATTTTTTTTTCTCACTCCTACTAGTTAATGTAATGTTACACACCCATAGAATGTCCACCACCACGCGATGTTTTTCAGAAACCTATCCTACATTGCCACTGCATGTTTCCTGACCTCCCCATGCTGACCACCCCGTGGTGCTTTTCTCCATCGTAGATTGCCACTCCCTGCCTATCGTAATTCAGATCCTATGATTTGCACCACCCCATTATGTTTTTCTCACTCCTTCTCTTGAATGTAATGTTACAAACCAAAATAATGCGTACCAGCCCACGAAGTACTTCAGAACCCTATCCTACTTTGCCACTGCATGTTCCCGACCTCCCCATGCTCAACACCCCGTGGTGCTTTTCTCATTCGTACATTGCCACTTACTGCCTATCCTAATACATCGCTCCGATTCACACCACCCCGTGATATTTTTTTCATTCCTAACTAGTGAATGTAATGTTACACACCCATACAATGCGCACCACCACGCGATGTTTTTCAGAAACCTATCCTACATTGCCACTGCATGTTTCCTGACCTCCCCATGCTGACCACTCCGTGGTGGTTTTCTCAATCCTACATTGCCACTCACTGCCTATCCTAATTCAGATCCTATGAGTCACACCACCCCGTGATGTTTTTCTCACTTCTACTAGTGAATAGCCTGTTTGAAACCCTTACAATGCGCACTGCACCGCGATGTTTTTCAGAAACCTATCCTACATTGCCACTGCATGTTTCCTGACCTCCCCATGCTGAGCACCCCGTGGTGCTTTTCTCCATCCTACATTGCTACTCACTGCCTCTCCTTATTCAGACCATCCGATTCACAACACCCCTTGATGTTTTTCTCACTCCTTTTGGTGAATCTAATGTTAGAAACCCAAACAATGTGAACCACCCTGCGATGTTTTTCAGAAACCTATCCTACAATGCCACTGCCTCTTTCCTGACCTCGCCATGCTGACCACCACGTGGTGCTTTTCTCCATCCTACATTGCCACTCCCTGCCTATCCTATTCAGATCCTATGAATCACACCAACCCGTGATGTTTTTCTCACTCCTAGTAGTGAATGGCCAGTTAGATACACTTTCAATGCGCACCACACCACGATGTTTTTCAGAAACCTATTGTACATTGCCACTGCAGGTTTCCTGACCTCCCCATGCTGACCACTCCGTGGTGCTTTTCTACATCCTACATTGCCACTCACTGCCTATCCTAATTCAGATCCTATGAGTCACACCACCCCGTGATGTTTTTCTCACTTCTACTAGTGAATAGCCTGTTTGAAACCCTTACAATGCGCACCGCACCGCGATGTTTTTCAGAAACCTATCCTACATTGCCACTGCATGTTTCCTGACCTCCCCATGCTGAGCACCCCGTGGTGCTTTTCTCCATCCTACATTGCTACTCACTGCCTCTCCTTATTCAGACCATCCGATTCACAACACCCCTTGATGTTTTTCTCACTCCTTTTGGTGAATCTAATGTTAGAAACCCAAACAATGTGAACCACCCTGCGATGTTTTTCAGAAACCTATCCTACAATGCCACTGCCTCTTTCCTGACCTCGCCATGCTGACCACCACGTGGTGCTTTTCTCCATCCTACATTGCCACTCCCTGCCTATCCTATTCAGATCCTATGAATCACACCAACCCGTGATGTTTTTCTCACTCCTAGTAGTGAATGGCCAGTTAGATACACTTTCAATGCGCACCACACCACGATGTTTTTCAGAAACCTATCGTACATTGCCACTGCAGGTTTCCTGACCTCCCCATGCTGACCACTCCGTGGTGCTTTTCTACATCCTACATTGCCACTCACTGACTATCCTAATTCAGATCCCATGAGTCACACCACCTCGTGATGTTTTTCTCACTCCTACTAGTGAATGCAATGGTACACACCCTTACAATGCGCACCACCGCGCGATGTTCCTCAGAAACCTATCCTACATTGCCACTACATGTTTCCTGACCTCCCCATGCTGACCACCCCATGGTGCTTTTCTCCATCCTACATTGCCACTCACTTCCGATCCTTATTCAGACCCTCCGATTCACACAACCCCTTGATGTTTCTCTCACTCCTACTAGTGAATGTAATGTTACACACCCATACATTGCGCATCACCCCGCGATGTTTTTCAGAAACCTATCATACATAGCAACTGCATGTTTCCTGACTTCCCGATGCTGACCACCCCGTGGTGCTTTTCTCCATCCTACATTGCCACTCACTTCCTATTCTTATTCAGATCCTAAGATTCCCACCACCCCGTAATGTTTTTCTCACTCCCACTAGTGAATGTAATGTTACAAACCCATATAATGGGCACCACCCCGCGAAGTACTTCAGAACCCTATCCTGCTTTGCCACTGCATGTTCCCAGACCTCCCCATGCTGACCACCCCGTGGTGCATTTCTCCATCCTAGATTGCCACTCACTGACTATCCTAATTCAGATCCTATGATTCACACCACCCCGTGATATTTTTCTCAAGCCTACTAGTGAATGAAATGTTACACACCCATACAATGCGCACCACCTGCGATGTTTTTCAGAAACATATCCTACATTGACACTGCATGTTTCCTGACCTCCCCATGCTGACCACCCCATAGGGCTTTTCTCCATCCTACATTGTCACTCCCTGCCTATCCTAATTCAGATCCTAAGATTCGCACCACCCTGTTATGTTTTTCTCACTCCTTCAGGTGAATGTAATGTTACAAACCCAAATAATGCGTACCAGCACACGAAGTACTTGAGAACCCTATCCTACTTTGCCACTGCATGTTCCCGGACCTCCCCATGCTGAACACCCCGTGGTGCTTTTCTCATTCGTACATTGCCACTAACTGCCTATCCTAATACATCGCTCCGATTCACACCACCCCGTGATATGTTTTTCATTCCTACTAGTGAATGTAATGTTACACACCCATACAATGCGCACCACAACGCGATGTTTTTCAGAAACCTATCCTACATTGCCACTGCATGTTTCCTGACCTTCCCATGCTGAGCACTCCGTGGTGGTTTTCTCAATCCTACATTGCCACTCACTGCCTACCCTAATTCAGATCCTATGATTCACACCACCCCGTGATGTTTTTCTCACTCCTACTAGTGAATGTAATATTACACACCCATACAATGCGCACCAACCCGCGATGTTTTTCAGAAACCTATCCTACATTGCCACTGCATGTTTCCTCACCTCCCCATGCTGACCACTCCACGGTGCTTTTCTCAATCCTACATTGCCACTCACTGCCTATCGTAATTCATATCCTATGATTCACACCACCCTGTGATGTTTTTCTCACTCCTACTAGTGAATGTAATGTTACACACCCATACAATGCGCACCACCCCGAGATGTGTTTCAGAAACCTATCCTACATTGCTACTGCATGTTTCCTGACCTCCCTGTGCTGACAACCCCGTGGTGCTTTTCTCCATCCTACATTGCCACTCAATTCCTATCCTTATTCAGACCCTCCAATTCAATTTACCCCTTGATGTTGTTCTCACTCCTACTAGTGAATGAAATGTTACACACCTAAACAATGTGCACCACCGGCGATGTTGTTCAGAAATCTATCCTACATTGCAACTGCATGTTTCCTGACCTCCCATTGTTGACCACCCCGTGGTGCTTTTCTCCATCCTTCATTGCCACTCACTGCCTATCCGAATTCAGACCCTCTGATTCAAACCACCCCGTGATGTTTTTCTCACTCCTACTAGTCAATGTAATTTTACACACCCATACAATGCGCACCACTCGCGATGTTTTTCGAAACCTATCCTACATTGCCACTGCATGTTTCCTGACCTCCCCATGCTGACCAGCCCATGGTGCTTTTCTCCATCCTAGATTGCCACTCACTGCCTATCCTAATTCACATCCTACTATTCACACCACCCCATGATGTTTTTCTCACTCCTACTAGTGAATGGCCTGTTAGACACCCTTACAATGTGCACCACCCCGTGATGTTTTTCAGAAACCTATCCTACATTGCCACTGCATGTTTCCTGACCTCCCCATGCTGACCAGCCCGTGGTGCTTTTCTCCATCCTACATTGCCACTCACTGCCTATATTTATTCAGACCCTCTGATTCTCACCATCCCGTGATGTTTTTCTCACTCCTACTAGTGAATGTAATGTTACACACCCATATAATGCGCACCACCCCGCGATGTTCTACAGAAACCTGTCCTACATTGCCACTGCATGTTTCCTGACCTCCCCATGCTGACCACCCCGTGGTGCTTTTCTCCAACCTACATTGCCACTCACTGCCTATTCTAATTCAGATCCTATGATTCACACCACCCCGTGATGTTTTTCTCACTCCTACTGGTGAATGAAATGTTACACACCCATACAATGCGCACCATCCCGTGATGTTTTTCAGAAACCTATCCTATATTGCCACTGCATGTTTCCTGACCTCCTCATGCTGACCACCCCATGGTGCTTTTCTCCATCCTAGATCGCCACTCACTGCCTATCCAAATTCACCTCCTATGATTCACACCACCCCGTGATGTTTTTCTCACTCCTACTAGTGAATGTAATGTTACGCACCATTACAATGCGCACCACCTCGCTATGTTTTTCAGAAACCTATCCTACATTGCCACTGCATGTTTTCTGTCCTCCCCATGCTGACCACCCCGGGCTGCTTTTCTCCATCCTAGATTGCCACGCTCTGCCTATACTAATTCTGATCCTATGATTCACACCACCCCGTGATGTTTTTCTCACTCCTACTAGTGAATGAATGTTACACACCCATACAATGTGCAGCACCCCGCGATGTTTTTCAAAAACCTATCTTACATTGCCACTGCTTGTTTCCTGAACTCCCCATGCTGAAAACCCCATGGTGCTTTTCTCCATCCTACATTGCCACTCACTGCCTATCCTATTCTGATCCTATGATTCACACCACCCCGTGATGTTTTTCTCAGTCCTACTAATGAATGGCCAGTTCGAAACCCTTACAATGCGCACCACCCCGGGATGTTTTTCAGAAACCTATCCTACATTGCAACTGCATGTTTCCTGACGTCTCCCTGCTGACAACACCGTGGTGCTTTTCTCCATCCTACCTTGCCACTCACTGCCTATCATAATTGAGATCCTATGATTCACAACACCCTGTGATGTTTTTCTCACTCCTACTAGTGAATATATAGTTACACACCCATACCAGGCGCACCGCCCCGCGATGTACTTCAGAAACCTATCCTACATTGCCACTACATGTTTCCTGATCACCCCATACTGACCACCCCGTGATGCTTTTCTCCATCCTACATTGCCACTCACTGCCTATCCTTATTCAGATCCTATGATTCACAACACCCCGTGCAGTTTTTCTCACTCGTACTAGTGAATCTAATGTTACACACCCACACAAAGCGCACTACCCCGCGATGTTTTTCAGAAACCTATCCTACATGGCCTCTGCATGTTTCCTGACCTCCGCATGCTGACCACCCCATGGTGCTTTTCTTCATCCTACATTGCCACTCACTACCTATCCTAATTGAGATCCTATGATTCACACCACTCCGTGATGTTTTTCTCACTCCCACTAGTGAATGTAATGTTACACACCATACAATGCGCACCACCCCGCGATGTACTTCAGAAACCTATCCTACATAGCCACTACATGTTTCCTGACCTCCCCATGCTGACCACCCAGTGGTGCTTTTCTCCAGCCTAGATTGCGACTCACTGACTATCCTAATTCAGATCCTATGATTCACACGACCCTGTGATATTTTTCTCACTGCTACTAGTGAATGTAATGTTACATACCCATACAATGAGCACCACCCCCTGATGTTTTTCAGAAACCTATCCTACATTTCCACTGCATGTTTCCTGACCTACCCATGACCATCCCGTGGTACTTTTCTCCATCCTACATTGCCACTCAGTGCCTATCCTTATTCAGAGCCTCGGATTCACACCACCACGTGTTTTATTTTTTTTCACTCCTACTAGTGAATGACCTGTTTGAAACCCCTATAATGCGCACCACCCCGCGATGTTTATCAGAAACCTATCCTATATTGCCACTGCATGTTTCCTGACCTCCCCATGCTGACCACCCCGTGGTGCTTTTCTCGATCGTAGATGTCCACTCACTGCCTATTCTAATTCAGATCCTATGGCTCACACCACCCCGTGATGTTTTTCTCACTCCTACTAGTGAATGTAATGTTACACACCCATACAATGCGCACCACCCCGTGATGTTTTTCAGAAACCTATCCTACATTGCCACTGCATGTTTCCTGACCTCCCCATGCTCACTACCCCATGGTGCTTTTCTCCATCCTAGATTGCCACTCACTAACTATCCTAATTCACATCCTACGATTCACACCACCCCGTGATGTTTTTCTCACTCCCACTAGTGAATGTAATGTTACACACCATACAATGCGCACCACCCCGCGATGTACTTCAGAAACCTATCCTACATAGCCACTACATGTTTCCTGACCTCCCCATGCTGACCACCCAGTGGTGCTTTTCTCCAGCCTAGATTGCGACTCACTGACTATCCTAATTCAGATCCTATGATTCACACGACCCTGTGATATTTTTCTCACTGCTACTAGTGAATGTAATGTTACATACCCATACAATGAGCACCACCCCCTGATGTTTTTCAGAAACCTATCCTACATTGCAACTGCATGTTTCCTGACCTACCCATGACCATCCCGTGGTACTTTTCTCCATCCTACATTGCCACTCAGTGCCTATCCTTATTCAGAGCCTCGGATTCACACCACCACGTGTTTTATTTTTTTCACTCCTACTAGTGAATGACCTGTTTGAAACCCCTATAATGTGCACCACCCCGCGATGTTTATCAGAAACCTATCCTATATTGCCACTGCATGTTTCCTGACCTCCCCATGCTGACCACCCCGTGGTGCTTTTCTCGATCGTAGATGGCCACTCACTGCCTATTCTAATTCAGATCCTATGGCTCACACCACCCCGTGATGTTTTTCTCACTCCTACTAGTGAATGTAATGTTACACACCCATACAATGCGCACCACCCCGTGATGTTTTTCAGAAACCTATCCTACATTGCCACTGCATGTTTCCTGACCTCCCCATGCTCACTACCCCATGGTGCTTTTCTCCATCCTAGATTGCCACTCACTAACTATCCTAATTCACATCCTACGATTCACACCACCCCGTGATGTTTTTCTCACTCCTACTAGTGAATATAAATTTACACACCCATACCATGCGCACCGCCCTGCGATGTACTTCAGAAACCTATCCTACATTGCCACTACATGTTTCCTGATCACCCCATACTGACCACCCCGTGATGCTTTTCTCCATCCTACATTGCCACTCACTGCCTATCCTTATTCAGATCCTATGATTCACAACACCCCGTGCAGTTTTTCTCACTCGTACTAGTGAATCTAATGTTACACACCCACACAAAGCACACTACCCCGCGATGTTTTTCAGAAACCTATCCTACATGGCCTCTGCATGTTTACTGAACTCCGCATGCTGACCAGCCCATGGTCCCTTTCTCCATCCTACATTGCCACTCACTGCCTATCATATTCAGATCCTATTATTCACACCACCCCGTGATGTTTTTCTCACTCCTACTAGTGAATGGCCAGTTGGAAACCATTACAATGCGCACCAACCTGGGATGTTTTTCAGAAACCTATCCTACATTGCAACTGCATGTTTCCTGACGTCCCCATGGTGACCACACCGTGGCGCTTTTCTCCATCCTACATTGCCACTCTCTGCCTATCCTAATTCAGATACTAGGATTCACAACACCCCGTGATGTTTTTCTCAATCCTACTGGAGAATGCAATGTTACACACCCATACAATGCGCACCACCCCGCGATGTACTTCAGAAACCTATCCTACACTGCCACTACATGTTTCCTGACCTCCACATGCTGACCATCCCGTGGTGCTTTTCTCCAACCCACATTGCCACTCACTGCCTCTTCTATTCAGATCCTATGATTCACACCACCCCGTGATGTTTTTCTCACTCCTACTAGTGAATGGCCAGTTAGAAACCCTTACAATGCGCACCAACTCTGGATGTTTTTCAGAAACCTATCCTACATTGCCACTACATGTTTCCTGACCTCCCCATGCTGACCACCCCGTGATGCTTTTCTCCATCCTACATTGCCACTCACTTCCTCTCCTTATTGAGATCCTATGATTCACACCACTCTGTGATGTTTTTCTCACTCCTACTAGTGAATATAATGTTACATACCCACATAATGCGCACCACCCCGCGATGTTCTTAAGAAACCTGTCCTACATTGCCACTGCATGTTTCCTGACCTCCCCATGCTGACCACCCCGTGGTGCTTTTCTCCACCTACATTGCCACTCACTGCCTATCCTAATTCAGATCCTATGATTCACACCACCCCGTGATGTTTTTCTCACTCCTACTAGTGAATGTAATGTTACACACTCATACAATGCGCATCACCGCGAGATGTTTTTCAGAAACCTATCCTACATTGCCACTGCATGTTTCCTATCCTCTCATGCTGAGCACCCCGTGGTGCTTTTCTCCATCCTAGATGGCCACTCACGGACTATCCTATTTCAGATCCTATGATTCACACCACCCCGTGATGTTTTTCTCACTCCTACTAGTGAAAGAAATGTTACATACCCATACAATGCGCATCACTCAAGGATGTTCTTCATAAACCTATCCTATATTGCCACTGCATGTTTCCTAACATCCCCATGCTGACCACCCTGTATTGCTTTTCTCTATTCTAGCTTGTCACTCACTGCCTATCCTAATTCAGATCCTATGATTCACAACACCCCGTGATGTTTTTCTCACTCCTAGTAGTGAATGAAATGTTACACACCTAAACAATGCACACCACCGGCGATGTTTTTCAGAAATCTATCCTACATTGCCACTGCATGTTTCCTGACCTTTCCATGCTGACCACTCCGTGGTGCTTTTCTCCAACCTACATTGCCACTCACTGCCTATTCTATTTCAGATCCTATGATTCACACCACCCCGTGATGCTTTTCTCACTCCTACTGGTGAATGTAATGTTACACACCCATACAATGCCCACCACCTCGCGATGTTTTTCAGAAACCTATCCTACATTGCCACTTCATGTTTCCTGACCTCCCCATGCTGACCACCCCATGGTGCTTTTCTCCATCTTAGATTGCCACTCACTGCCTATCCTAATTTACGTCCTACGATTCACGCCACCCCATGATGTTTTTCTCACTCCTACTATTGAATGCCCTGATAGACACCCTGACAATGTGCACCACCCCGCGATGTTTTTCAGAAACCTATCCAACATTACCACTGAATGTTTCCTGACCTCTCCATGCTGACCACCCCGTGGTGCTTTTCTCCATCCTACATTGCCACTCACTGCCTGTCCTTATTCAGACCCTCCTATTCACACCACCCAGTGATGTCGTTCTCACTCCTACTAGTCAATGTAATTTTACACACCCATAAAATGTGCACCACTAGCGATGTTTTTCGAAACCTATCCTACATTGCCACTGCATGTTTCCGGACCTCCCCATGCTGACCACTTTATGGTGCCTTTCTCCGTCATAAATTGCCACTCACTGCCTATCCGAATTCAGACCCACCGATTCACACCACCCCGTGATGTTTTTCTCACTCCTACTAGTGAATGTAATGTTACACACCATTACAATGCGCACCACCCCGCTATGTTTTTCAGAAACCTATCCTACATTGCCACTGCATGTTTCCTGACCTCCCCATGCTGACCACCCCGTGCAGCTTTTCTCCATGCTAGATTGCCACGCTCTGCCTATACTAATTCCGATCCTATGATTCACACCCCCCCGTGATGTTTTTCTGACTCCTACTAGTGAATGAATGTTACACACCCATAAAATGTGCAGCACCCCGTGAAGTTTTTCAAAAACCTATCTTACATTGCCACTGCATGTTTCCTGACCTCCCCATGCTGAAAACACCATGGTGCTTTTCTCCATCCTACATTGCCACTCACTGCCTATCCTATTCAGATCCTATGATTCACACCACCCCGTGATGTTTTTATCACTCCTACTAGTGAATGGCCAGTTCGAAACCCTTACAATGCGCACCACCCCGGGATGTTTTTCAGAAACCTATCCTACATTGCAACTGCACGTTTTCTGACGTCTCCATGCTGACCACACCGTGGTGCTTTTCTTCATCCTACCTTGCCACTCACTGCCTATCATAATTGAGATCCTATGATTCACAACACCCCGTGATGTTTTTCTCACTCCTACTAGTGAATGTAAAGTTACACACCCATACCATGCGCACCACCCTGCGATGTACTTCAGAAACCTATCCTACATTGCCACTACATGTTTCCTGACCACCCCATACTGACCACCCTGTGATGCTTTTCTCCATCCTACATTGCCACTCACTGCCTATCCTTATTCAGATCCTATGATTCACAACACCCCGTGCAGTTTTTCTCACTCGTTCTAATGAATCTAATGTTACACACCCACACAAAGGGCACTACCCCGCGATGTTTTTCAGAAACCTATCCTACATGGCTTCTGCATGTTTCCTGACCTCCGCATGCTGACCAACCCATGGTGCTTTTCTCCATCCTACATTGCAACTCAATGCCTATCATAATTGAGATCCTATGATTCACACCACTCTGTGATGTTTTTCTCACTCCCACTAGTGAATGTAATGTTACACACCCATACAATGCGCACCACCCCGCGATGTACTTCAGAAACCTATCCTACATTGCCAATACATGTTTCCTGACCTCCCCATGCTGACCACCCAGTGGTGCTTCTCTCCAGCCTAGATTGCCACTCACTGACTATCCTAATTCAGATCCTATGATTCACACCACCCTGTGATGTTTTTCTCACTGCTAATAGTGAATGTAATGTTACATACCCACACAATGAGCACCACCCCCTGATGTTTTTCAGAAACCTATCCTACATTGCCACTGCATGTTTCCTGACCTCCCCATGACCATCCCGTGGTACTTTTCTCCATCCTACATTGCCACTCAGTGCCTATCCTTATTCAGAGCCTCGGATTCACACCACCCCGTGTTTTTTTTTTTTTCACTCATACTAGTGAATGACCTGTTAGAAACCCCTACAATGCGCACCACCCCGCGATGTTTATCAGAAACCTATCCTATATTGCCACTGCATGTTTCCTGACCTCCCAATGCTGACCACCCCGTGGTTATTTTCTCCATCCTAGATGGCCACTCACTGCCTATTCTAATTCAGATCCTATGACTCACACCACCCCGTGATGTTTTTCTCACTCCTACTAGTGAATGTAATGTTACAAACCCATACAATGCGCACCACCCCGCGATGTTTTTCAGAAACCTATCCTACATTGCCACTGCATGTTTCCTGACCTCCCGATGCTCACTACCCCATGGTGCTTTTCTCCATCCTAGATTGCCACTCACTAACTATCCTAATTCACATCCTATGATTCACACCACCCCGTTATGTTTTTCTCACTCCTACTAGTGAATGGCCTGTTAGAAATCCTTACAATGTGCACCACCCTGTGATGTTTTTCAGAACCCTATCCTACATTGCCACTGCATGTTTCCTGACCTCTCCATGCTGACAACCCCATGGTGCTTTTCTCCAACCTACATTGCCACTCACTGCCTATTGTATTCAGATCCTATGATTCACACCACCCCGTGATGTTTTTCTGACTCCTTCTAGTGAATGGCCATTTGGAAACCCTTACAATGCGCACCAACCTGGGATGTTTTTCAGAAACCTATCCTACATTGCAACTGCATGTTTCCTGACGTACCCATGGTGACCACACCGTGGCGCTTTTCTCCATCCTACATTGCCACTCACTGCCTATCCTAATTCAGATCCTATGATTCACAACACCCCGTGTTGTTTTTCTCAATCCTACTGGAGAATGTAATGTTACACACCCATACAATGCGCACCACCCCGCGATGTACTTCAGAAACCTATCCTACATTGCCACAACGTTTCCTGACCTCCACATGCTGACCATTCCGTGGTGCTTTTCTCCAACCTACATTGCCACTCAATGCCTATCCTATTCAGATCCTATGATTCACACCACCCCGTGATGTTTTTCTCACTCCTACTAGTGAATGGCCAGTTAGAAACCCTTACAATGCGCACCTACCCTGGATGTTTTTCAGAAACCTATCCTACATTGCCACTACATGTTTCCTGACCTCCCCATGCTGACCACCCCGTGATGCTTTTCTCCATCCTACCTTGCCACTCACTTCCTCTCCTTATTGAGATCCTATGATTCACACCACCCCGTGAGGTTTTTCTCACTCCTACTATTGAATGTAATGTTACACACGCATACAATGCGCACCACCCCACGATGTACTTCAGAAACCTGTCCTAAATTGCCACTACATGTTTCCTGACCTCCCCATGCTGACCACCCCGTGGTGCTTTTCTCCATCCTAAATTGCCACTCGCTGCCTGTCCTTATTCAGACCCTCCGATTCACACCATCCCGTGATGTTTTTCTCACTCCTACTAGTGAATGTAATGTTACACACCCATATAATGCGCACCACCCCGCGATGTTCTTCAGAAACCTGTCCTACATTGCCACTGCATGTTTCCTGACCTCCCCATGCTGACCACCCCGTTGTGCTTTTCTCCAACCTACATTGGCACTCACTGCCTATCCTATTCAGATTCTATGATTCACACCACCCCGTGATGTTTTTCTCACTCCTACTAGTGAATGGCCAGTTAGAAACCCTTACAATGCGCACCAACCCAGGATGTTTTTCAGAAACCTATCCTACATTGCCACTACATGTTTCCTGACCTCCCCATGCTGACCACCCCGTGATGCTTTTCTCCATCCTACATTGCCACTCACTTCCTCTCCTTATTGAGATCCTATGATTCACACCACCCCGTGAGGTTTTTCTCACTCCTACTATTGAATGTAATGTTACACACCCATACAATGCGCACCACCCCACGAAGTACTTCAGAAACCTGTCCTACATTGCCACTACATGTTTCCTGACCTCCCCATGCTGACCACCCTGTGGTGCTTTTCTCCATCCTAAATTGCCACTCGCTGCCTGTCCTTATTCAGACCCACCGATTCACACCATCCCGTGATGTTTTTCTCACTCCTACTAGTGAATGTAATGTTACACACCCATATAATGCGCACCACCCCGCGATGTTCTTCAGAAGCCTGTCCTACATTGCCACTGCATGTTTCCTGTCCTCCCCATGCTGACCACCCTGTGGTGCTTTTCTCCAACCTACATTGGCACTCACTGCCTATCCTATTCAGATTCTATGATTCACACCACCCCGTGATGTTTTTCTCACTCCTACTAGTGAATGGCCAGTTAGAAACCCTTACAATGCGCACCAACCCGGGATGTTTTTCAGAAACCTATCCTACATTGCCACTACATGTTTCCTGACCTCCCCATGCTGACCACCCCATGATGCTTTTCTCCATCCTACATTGCCACTCACTTCTTCTCCTTATTGAGATCCTATGATTCACACCACCCCGTGAGGATTTTCTCACTCCTACTAGTGAATGTAATGTTACACACCCATACAATGCGCACCACCCCACGATGTACTTCAGAAACCTGTCCTACATTGCCACTACATGTTTCCTGACCTGCACATGCTGACCATCCCGTGGTGCTTTTCTCCATCCTACATTGCAACTCACTGCCTATCCTTATTCAGAGCCTCTGAATCACACCACCCCGTGATATTTTTCTCACTCCTACTAGTGAATTTTCTGTTAGATACCCCTACAACGCGCACCACCCCGCGATGTTTTTCAGAAACCTATCCTACATTGCCACTGCATGTTTCCTGACCTTCCAATGCAGAACCACCTGGTGGTGATTTTCTCCATTCTACATTGACACTCCCTGCCTATACGTATTCAGACCTTCCGATTCACACCATCCCGTCATGTTTTTCTAACTCCTACTAGCGAATGTAATGTTAGAAATCCATACAATGCACACCACCCCGCGATGTTTTTCAGAAACCTATTCTACATTGCCACAGTATATTTCCTGACCTCCCCATGCTGACCACCCCGTGGTGCTTTTCTCCATCCTACATTGCCACTCACTGCCTGTCCTTATTCAGACCCTCCGATTCACACCACCCCGTGATGTTTTTCTCACTCCTACTAGTGAATGTAATGTTACACACCCATATAATGCACACCACCCCGCGATGTTCTTCAGAAACCTATCCTACATTGCCACTGCATGTTTCCTGAACTCCCCATGCTGACCACCCTGTAGCGCTTTTCTCTATTCTAGATTATCTCTCATGGCCTACCCTAATACAGATCCTATGATTCACACCACCACGGGATGTTTTTCTCACTCCTACTAGTGTATGTAATATTACAAACCCATACAATGCACACCAGCCTGCGATGCTTTTGAGAAACCTATCCTACATTGCCACTGCATGTTTCCTGACCGCCCCATGCTGACCACCCCGTGGTGCTTTTCTCAATCCTACATTGCCACTCACTGCCTATCCTAATTCATATCCTATGATTCACACCACCCCGTGATGTTTCTTTATCCTACTACTGAATGTAATGTTACACACGCATACAATGTGCACCACTCCGCGATGTGTTTCAGAAACCTATCCTACATTGCCACTGCATGTTTCCTGACCTCCCAATGCTGACCACCCCATGGTGCTTTTCTCCATCCTAGATTGCCACTCACTGCCTATCCTAATTCACGTCCTACGATTCACACCACCCCATGATGATTTTCTCACTCCTACTATTGAATGCCCTGATAGACACCCTGACAATGTGCATCACCCCGCAATGTTTTTCAGAAACCTATCCTACATTACCACTGAATGTTTCCTGACCTCCCCATGCTGACCACCCCGTGGTGCTTTTCTCCAACCCACATTGGCACTCACTGCCTATCCTATTCAGATTCTATGATTCACACCACCCCGTGATGTTTTTCTCACTCCTACTAGTGAATGGCCAGTTAGAAACCCTTACAATGCGCACCAACCCAGGATGTTTTTCAGAAACCTATCCTACATTGCCACTACATGTTTCCTGACCTCCCCATGCTGACCACCCCGTGATGCTTTTCTCCATCCTACATTGCCACTCACTGCATATCCTATTTCAGATCCTATGATTCACACCAACCCGTGATGTTTTTCTCACTCCTACTAGTCAATGTTATGTTACACACCCATACAATGTGCACCATCCCGCGACGTACTTCTGAAACCTATCCTACATTGCCACTGCATTTTTCCTGACCTCCCCCCTGGCTGACCACCCTGTGGTGCTTTTCTCCATTCGACATTGCCACTCACTTCCTATCCTTACTGAGATCCTATGGTTCACACCACCCCATGATGTTTTTCTCACTCCTACTAGTGAATGTAATGTTACACACCCATACAATGCGCATCACCCCGCGATGATTTTCAGAAACCTATCGTACACTTCCACTGCATGTTTCCTAACCTCCCCATGCTGACCACCCCGTGGTGCTTTTCTCCATCCTACGTTGCCACTCCCTCCCTGTCCTTATTCAGACCCTCCGATTCACACCTCCCCGTGATATTTTTGTCACTCTTACTTGTGTATGTAATGTTACACTCCCATGCAATGGGCAAAACCCCACGATGTTTTTCAGAAACCTATCCTACATTGCCACTGCATTTTTCCTGACCTCCCTAGGCTGACCACACTTTGGTGCTTTTCTCCATCCTACATTGCCACTCACTGCCTCTCCTAATTCAGATCCTATGATTTATACCACCCCATGATGTTTTTCTCACTGCGACTGATTAGTGGCATGTTAGAAAACCTTACGATGCGCACCACCCAGCAATGTTTTACATAAACCTATCCTACATTGCCACTGCATGTTTCCTGACCTCCCCATGTTGACCACCCTGTGGTGCTTTTCTCTATCCTACATTGCCACTCACTGCCTATCCTAATTCAGATCCTATGATTCACACCACATCTTGATGTTTTTCTCACTCCTACTAGTGAATGTAATGTTACACCCCCATACAATGTGCACAACCCCGCGATATACCTCTGAAACCTATCCTACATTCCCTCTGTGTGTTTTCTGACCTCCCCATGCTGACCAGCAAGTGGTGCTTTTCTCCATCCTATATTGCCACTCACTGCCTATACTAATTCAGATCCTATGATTCACACCACCCCGTGATGTTTTTCTCACTCCTACTAGTGAATGGCCTGTTAGAAACCCTTACAATGTGCACCACGCCGCAGTGTTTTTCAGAAACCTATCCTACATTGCAACTGCAGGTTTCCAGACCTCCCCATGCTGACCACCGCGTGGTGTTTTTCTCCATCCTACATTGCCACTCACTGCCTATTCTAATTCAGATCCTATGATTCACACCACCGCGTGATGTTTTTCTCACTCTTACTAGTGAATGAAATATTACACACCCATACAATGCGCACCACCACGCGACGTGTTTCATAAACCTATCCTACATTGCCACTGCATTTTTCCTGACCTCCCCATGTTGACCACCCTGTGGTGCTTTTCTCTATCCTACATTGCCACTCACATCCTATCCTTATTCAGATCCTATGATTCACACAACCCCGTGATATTTTTCTCCCTCCCACTAGTGAATGAAATGTTACACACCCATATAATGCGCACCACCCAGCGATGTACTTCAGAAACCTATCCTACATTGCCACTGCATGGTTACGGAACACCCCATGCTGGCCCCCCCGTATCGCTTTTCCCCATTCTAGATTGCCACTCACTGCCTATTCTAATTCAGATCCTATGATTCAAACCACCCCGTGAGGATTTTCTCACTCCTATTAGTGAATGTAATGTTACACACCCATACAATGCGCACCACCCCGCGATGGTTTTCCGAAACCTATCCTACATTTCAACAGCATGTTTCCTGACCTCCCCATGCTGACCACCTCTTGGTGCTTTTCTACATCCTACATTGCTACTCACTGCCTATCCTAATTCAGATCCTATGATTCACACCACCCCGTCATGTTTTTCTCACTCCTACTAGTGAATGGCCTGTTAGAAACCCTTACAATGCGCACCAACCCACGATGTTTTTCAGAAACCATTCCTACATTGCCACTGCATGTTTCCTGACCTCCCCATGCTGACCACACCATGGTCCTTTTCTCCATCCTACCTTGCTACTCACTGCCTATCCTAATCAGACCCCCGATTAACACCACCCAGTGATGTTTTTCTCACTCCTACTAGTGAATGTAATATTACACACCCATACCGTGCGCCCCACCCTGCGATGTTTTTCAGACACCTATCCTACATTGCCACTGCATGTTTCATGACCTCCACATTCTGACGACCCCGTGGTGCTTTTCTCCATGCTGCATTGCCACTCACTGCCTATCCTAATTCAGACGCTCCAATTCACACCACCCCATGATGGTTTTCTAACTCCTACTAGTGAATGTAATGTTACACACCCATACAATGCGCACCACCCCGTGATGTGTTTCAGAAACCTATCCTACATTGCCACTGCATGTTTCCTGAGCTCCCCGTGCTGACCACCCCGTGTTGCTTTTCTCCATCCTACATTGCCACCCACTTCCTATCCTTATTCAGACCCTCCAATTCACATCACCCCTTGATGTTTTTCTCACTCCTTTTAGTGAATGTAATGTTACACACCTATACAATGCGCAACACCCGTGATGTTTTTCAGAAACCTATTCTACATTGCCACTGCATGTTTCCTGACCTTCCCATGCTGACCAGCCAGTGGTGCTTTAATCCATCCTACATTGCCACTCACTGCCTATCAAAATTCAGATCCTATGATTCACACCACCCTGTGATGTTTTTCTCACTCCGAATAGTGAATGGCCTGTTAGAAACCCTTACAATGCGCACCACCCCGCAATGTTTTTCAGAAACCCATCCTACATTCCCACTGCATGTTTCTTGACGTCCCCATGCTGACCACCCCGTGGTGCTTTTCTCCATCCTACGTTGATACTCACTACCTATCCTTATTCAGACCCTCCGATTCACCCCACCTCGTGATGTTTTTCTCACTCCTACTAGTGAATGTAATGTCAGAAAACCATACAATGCGCACCACCTCGCGATGTTTTTCAGAAACCTATCCTACATTGCCACTGCATATCTCCTGACCTCCCCAAGCTGACCACCCCGTGGTGCTTTTCTGGATCCTGCATTGCCACTCATTGCCTATCCTAATTCAGACGCTCCGATTCAAAAACCCCGTGATGTTTTTCTCACTCCTACTAGTGAATGTAATGTTACACACCCATTCAATGCGTGCCACCCACGATGTATTTTAAGAAACCTATCCTACATTGCCACTGCCTGTTTCCTGACCTCCCCATGCTGACCATGCCGTGTTGCTTTTCTCCATCTTACTTTGCCACACACTGAATATCCTAATTCAGACACTCCGATTCACACCACCCCGTGATGTTTTTCTCACTCCTAATAGTGAATGTATTGTTACACACCCATACAACCGCACCACCGCGCTATGTAACTCAGAAACCTATCCTACATTGCAACTACATATTTCCGGACTTCCCCATGCTGACCACCCCGTGGTGTTTTTTCCATCCTACATTGCCACTCACTTCCGATCCTCATTCAGACGCTCCAATTCACACCACCCCTTGATATTTCGCTCACTCCTACTAGTGAATGTAATGTTACACACCCATACAATGCGCACCACCCCGCGATGTGTTTCACAAACCTATCCTACATTGCCACTGCATGTTTCCTGACCTCCTCATGCTGACCATCCCGTGGTGCTTTTCTCCATCCTCCATTGCCACTCACTTCCAATCCTTTTTCAGACCCTCCGATTCACATCACCCCTTGATGTTTCTCTCACTCCTACTAGTGAATGTAATGTTACGACCTATACAATGCTCACCACCCGCGATGTTTTGCAGAAAAGTATCCTACATTGCCACTTCATGTTTCCTGACCTCACCATGTTGACCACCCTGTGGTGCTTTTCTCCATCCTACATTGCCACTCACTGCCTATCCTAATTCAGACCCTCAGATTCACACCACCCGATGATTTTTTTTCTCACTCCTACTAGTTAATGTAATGTTACACACCCATAGAATGCCCACCACCAGGCGATGTTTTTCAGAAACCTATCCTACATTGCCACTGCTTGTTTCCTGACCTCCCCATGCTGACCACCCCGTGGTGCTTTTCTCCATCCTAGATTGCCACACACTGCCTATCCTAAATCAGATCCTATGATTCATACCACCCCGTGATGTTTTTCTCACTCCCACTAGTGAATGTAATGTTACAAACCCATATAATGTGCACCACACGGGGAAGTACTTCAGAGACCTATCCTACATTGCCACTGCATGTTCCCGGACCACACAATGCTGACCACACCGTGGTGCTCTTCTCCATCGTACATTGCCAGTTAGTGCCTCTCCTAATTCATCGCTCCGATTCACTCCACCCCGTGATGTTTTTCTCATTCCTACTAGTGAATGTAATGTTACACACCCATACAATGCGCACCACCACGCGATGTTTTTCACAAACCTATTCTACATTGCCACTGCATGTTTCCTGACTTCCCCATGCTGACCACCCCTTGGCGCTTTTCTCCATCCTAGATTGCCACTCACGGACTATCCTAATTCAGATCCTATGATTCACACCACCCCGTGATGTTTTTCTCACTCCTACAAGTGAATGAAATGTTGCACACCCATACAGTGTGCACGACCGCGCGATGTTTTTCAGATATCTATCCTATATTGCCACTGTATGTTTCCTGACCTCCTCATGCTGACCATCCCGTAGCGCTTTTCTCTATTCTTGATTGTCACGCACTGCCTATCCTATTCAGGTCCTATAATTGACACCACCCCGTGATGTTTTTCTCACTCCTACTAGTGAATGTAATATTACACACCAATATAATGCGCACCACCCTGCGATGTTTTCCTGAAACGTATCATACCTTGCCACTGCATGTTTCCTGACCTCCCCATGCTGACCACCCCGTGGTGCTTTTCTCAATCCTACATTGCCACTCACTGCCTATCCTAATTCATATCCTATGATTCACACCAACCCGTGATGTTTTTCTCGCTCCTACTAGCGAATGTAATGTTACACACCCATACAATGTGCACCATCCCGCGATGTGGTTCACAAACCAATCCTACATTGCCACTGCATGTTTCCTGACCTCCTCATGCTGACCACCCCGTGGTGCTTTTCTCCATCCTACATTGCCACTCACTTCCAATTCTTATTCAGACCCTCCGATTCACATCACCCCTTGATGTTTCTCTCACTCCTACTAGCGAATGTAATGTTACGACCTATACAATGCGCACCACCCGCGATGTTTTTCAGAAACCTATCCTACATTGCCACTGCATGTTTCCTGACCTCACCATGCTGACCACCGTGTGGTGCTTTTCTCCATCCTACATTGCCACTCACTGCCTATCCTAAATCAGACCCTCCGATTCACACTACCCCACATTTTTTTTTCTCACTCCTACTAGTTAATGTAATGTTACACACCCATAGAATGTCCACCACCACGCGATGTTTTTCAGAAACCTATCCTACATTGCCACTGCATGTTTCCTGACCTCCCCATGCTGACCACCCCGTGGTGCTTTTCTCCATCGTAGATTGCCACTCCCTGCCTATCGTAATTCAGATCCTATGATTTGCACCACCCCATTATGTTTTTCTCACTCCTTCTCTTGAATGTAATGTTACAAACCAAAATAATGCGTACCAGCCCACGAAGTACTTCAGAACCCTATCCTACTTTGCCACTGCATGTTCCCGACCTCCCCATGCTCAACACCCCGTGGTGCTTTTCTCATTCGTACATTGCCACTTACTGCCTATCCTAATACATCGCTCCGATTCACACCACCCCGTGATATTTTTTTCATTCCTAACTAGTGAATGTAATGTTACACACCCATACAATGCGCACCACCACGCGATGTTTTTCAGAAACCTATCCTACATTGCCACTGCATGTTTCCTGACCTCCCCATGCTGACCACTCCGTGGTGGTTTTCTCAATCCTACATTGCCACTCACTGCCTATCCTAATTCAGATCCTATGAGTCACACCACCCCGTGATGTTTTTCTCACTTCTACTAGTGAATAGCCTGTTTGAAACCCTTACAATGCGCACTGCACCGCGATGTTTTTCAGAAACCTATCCTACATTGCCACTGCATGTTTCCTGACCTCCCCATGCTGAGCACCCCGTGGTGCTTTTCTCCATCCTACATTGCTACTCACTGCCTCTCCTTATTCAGACCATCCGATTCACAACACCCCTTGATGTTTTTCTCACTCCTTTTGGTGAATCTAATGTTAGAAACCCAAACAATGTGAACCACCCTGCGATGTTTTTCAGAAACCTATCCTACAATGCCACTGCCTCTTTCCTGACCTCGCCATGCTGACCACCACGTGGTGCTTTTCTCCATCCTACATTGCCACTCCCTGCCTATCCTATTCAGATCCTATGAATCACACCAACCCGTGATGTTTTTCTCACTCCTAGTAGTGAATGGCCAGTTAGATACACTTTCAATGCGCACCACACCACGATGTTTTTCAGAAACCTATTGTACATTGCCACTGCAGGTTTCCTGACCTCCCCATGCTGACCACTCCGTGGTGCTTTTCTACATCCTACATTGCCACTCACTGCCTATCCTAATTCAGATCCTATGAGTCACACCACCCCGTGATGTTTTTCTCACTTCTACTAGTGAATAGCCTGTTTGAAACCCTTACAATGCGCACCGCACCGCGATGTTTTTCAGAAACCTATCCTACATTGCCACTGCATGTTTCCTGACCTCCCCATGCTGAGCACCCCGTGGTGCTTTTCTCCATCCTACATTGCTACTCACTGCCTCTCCTTATTCAGACCATCCGATTCACAACACCCCTTGATGTTTTTCTCACTCCTTTTGGTGAATCTAATGTTAGAAACCCAAACAATGTGAACCACCCTGCGATGTTTTTCAGAAACCTATCCTACAATGCCACTGCCTCTTTCCTGACCTCGCCATGCTGACCACCACGTGGTGCTTTTCTCCATCCTACATTGCCACTCCCTGCCTATCCTATTCAGATCCTATGAATCACACCAACCCGTGATGTTTTTCTCACTCCTAGTAGTGAATGGCCAGTTAGATACACTTTCAATGCGCACCACACCACGATGTTTTTCAGAAACCTATCGTACATTGCCACTGCAGGTTTCCTGACCTCCCCATGCTGACCACTCCGTGGTGCTTTTCTACATCCTACATTGCCACTCACTGACTATCCTAATTCAGATCCCATGAGTCACACCACCTCGTGATGTTTTTCTCACTCCTACTAGTGAATGCAATGGTACACACCCTTACAATGCGCACCACCGCGCGATGTTCCTCAGAAACCTATCCTACATTGCCACTACATGTTTCCTGACCTCCCCATGCTGACCACCCCATGGTGCTTTTCTCCATCCTACATTGCCACTCACTTCCGATCCTTATTCAGACCCTCCGATTCACACAACCCCTTGATGTTTCTCTCACTCCTACTAGTGAATGTAATGTTACACACCCATACATTGCGCATCACCCCGCGATGTTTTTCAGAAACCTATCATACATAGCAACTGCATGTTTCCTGACTTCCCGATGCTGACCACCCCGTGGTGCTTTTCTCCATCCTACATTGCCACTCACTTCCTATTCTTATTCAGATCCTAAGATTCCCACCACCCCGTAATGTTTTTCTCACTCCCACTAGTGAATGTAATGTTACAAACCCATATAATGGGCACCACCCCGCGAAGTACTTCAGAACCCTATCCTGCTTTGCCACTGCATGTTCCCAGACCTCCCCATGCTGACCACCCCGTGGTGCATTTCTCCATCCTAGATTGCCACTCACTGACTATCCTAATTCAGATCCTATGATTCACACCACCCCGTGATATTTTTCTCAAGCCTACTAGTGAATGAAATGTTACACACCCATACAATGCGCACCACCTGCGATGTTTTTCAGAAACATATCCTACATTGACACTGCATGTTTCCTGACCTCCCCATGCTGACCACCCCATAGGGCTTTTCTCCATCCTACATTGTCACTCCCTGCCTATCCTAATTCAGATCCTAAGATTCGCACCACCCTGTTATGTTTTTCTCACTCCTTCAGGTGAATGTAATGTTACAAACCCAAATAATGCGTACCAGCACACGAAGTACTTGAGAACCCTATCCTACTTTGCCACTGCATGTTCCCGGACCTCCCCATGCTGAACACCCCGTGGTGCTTTTCTCATTCGTACATTGCCACTAACTGCCTATCCTAATACATCGCTCCGATTCACACCACCCCGTGATATGTTTTTCATTCCTACTAGTGAATGTAATGTTACACACCCATACAATGCGCACCACAACGCGATGTTTTTCAGAAACCTATCCTACATTGCCACTGCATGTTTCCTGACCTTCCCATGCTGAGCACTCCGTGGTGGTTTTCTCAATCCTACATTGCCACTCACTGCCTACCCTAATTCAGATCCTATGATTCACACCACCCCGTGATGTTTTTCTCACTCCTACTAGTGAATGTAATATTACACACCCATACAATGCGCACCAACCCGCGATGTTTTTCAGAAACCTATCCTACATTGCCACTGCATGTTTCCTCACCTCCCCATGCTGACCACTCCACGGTGCTTTTCTCAATCCTACATTGCCACTCACTGCCTATCGTAATTCATATCCTATGATTCACACCACCCTGTGATGTTTTTCTCACTCCTACTAGTGAATGTAATGTTACACACCCATACAATGCGCACCACCCCGAGATGTGTTTCAGAAACCTATCCTACATTGCTACTGCATGTTTCCTGACCTCCCTGTGCTGACAACCCCGTGGTGCTTTTCTCCATCCTACATTGCCACTCAATTCCTATCCTTATTCAGACCCTCCAATTCAATTTACCCCTTGATGTTGTTCTCACTCCTACTAGTGAATGAAATGTTACACACCTAAACAATGTGCACCACCGGCGATGTTGTTCAGAAATCTATCCTACATTGCAACTGCATGTTTCCTGACCTCCCATTGTTGACCACCCCGTGGTGCTTTTCTCCATCCTTCATTGCCACTCACTGCCTATCCGAATTCAGACCCTCTGATTCAAACCACCCCGTGATGTTTTTCTCACTCCTACTAGTCAATGTAATTTTACACACCCATACAATGCGCACCACTCGCGATGTTTTTCGAAACCTATCCTACATTGCCACTGCATGTTTCCTGACCTCCCCATGCTGACCAGCCCATGGTGCTTTTCTCCATCCTAGATTGCCACTCACTGCCTATCCTAATTCACATCCTACTATTCACACCACCCCATGATGTTTTTCTCACTCCTACTAGTGAATGGCCTGTTAGACACCCTTACAATGTGCACCACCCCGTGATGTTTTTCAGAAACCTATCCTACATTGCCACTGCATGTTTCCTGACCTCCCCATGCTGACCAGCCCGTGGTGCTTTTCTCCATCCTACATTGCCACTCACTGCCTATATTTATTCAGACCCTCTGATTCTCACCATCCCGTGATGTTTTTCTCACTCCTACTAGTGAATGTAATGTTACACACCCATATAATGCGCACCACCCCGCGATGTTCTACAGAAACCTGTCCTACATTGCCACTGCATGTTTCCTGACCTCCCCATGCTGACCACCCCGTGGTGCTTTTCTCCAACCTACATTGCCACTCACTGCCTATTCTAATTCAGATCCTATGATTCACACCACCCCGTGATGTTTTTCTCACTCCTACTGGTGAATGAAATGTTACACACCCATACAATGCGCACCATCCCGTGATGTTTTTCAGAAACCTATCCTATATTGCCACTGCATGTTTCCTGACCTCCTCATGCTGACCACCCCATGGTGCTTTTCTCCATCCTAGATCGCCACTCACTGCCTATCCAAATTCACCTCCTATGATTCACACCACCCCGTGATGTTTTTCTCACTCCTACTAGTGAATGTAATGTTACGCACCATTACAATGCGCACCACCTCGCTATGTTTTTCAGAAACCTATCCTACATTGCCACTGCATGTTTTCTGTCCTCCCCATGCTGACCACCCCGGGCTGCTTTTCTCCATCCTAGATTGCCACGCTCTGCCTATACTAATTCTGATCCTATGATTCACACCACCCCGTGATGTTTTTCTCACTCCTACTAGTGAATGAATGTTACACACCCATACAATGTGCAGCACCCCGCGATGTTTTTCAAAAACCTATCTTACATTGCCACTGCTTGTTTCCTGAACTCCCCATGCTGAAAACCCCATGGTGCTTTTCTCCATCCTACATTGCCACTCACTGCCTATCCTATTCTGATCCTATGATTCACACCACCCCGTGATGTTTTTCTCAGTCCTACTAATGAATGGCCAGTTCGAAACCCTTACAATGCGCACCACCCCGGGATGTTTTTCAGAAACCTATCCTACATTGCAACTGCATGTTTCCTGACGTCTCCCTGCTGACAACACCGTGGTGCTTTTCTCCATCCTACCTTGCCACTCACTGCCTATCATAATTGAGATCCTATGATTCACAACACCCTGTGATGTTTTTCTCACTCCTACTAGTGAATATAAAGTTACACACCCATACCAGGCGCACCGCCCCGCGATGTACTTCAGAAACCTATCCTACATTGCCACTACATGTTTCCTGATCACCCCATACTGACCACCCCGTGATGCTTTTCTCCATCCTACATTGCCACTCACTGCCTATCCTTATTCAGATCCTATGATTCACAACACCCCGTGCAGTTTTTCTCACTCGTACTAGTGAATCTAATGTTACACACCCACACAAAGCGCACTACCCCGCGATGTTTTTCAGAAACCTATCCTACATGGCCTCTGCATGTTTCCTGACCTCCGCATGCTGACCACCCCATGGTGCTTTTCTTCATCCTACATTGCCACTCACTACCTATCCTAATTGAGATCCTATGATTCACACCACTCCGTGATGTTTTTCTCACTCCCACTAGTGAATGTAATGTTACACACCATACAATGCGCACCACCCCGCGATGTACTTCAGAAACCTATCCTACATAGCCACTACATGTTTCCTGACCTCCCCATGCTGACCACCCAGTGGTGCTTTTCTCCAGCCTAGATTGCGACTCACTGACTATCCTAATTCAGATCCTATGATTCACACGACCCTGTGATATTTTTCTCACTGCTACTAGTGAATGTAATGTTACATACCCATACAATGAGCACCACCCCCTGATGTTTTTCAGAAACCTATCCTACATTTCCACTGCATGTTTCCTGACCTACCCATGACCATCCCGTGGTACTTTTCTCCATCCTACATTGCCACTCAGTGCCTATCCTTATTCAGAGCCTCGGATTCACACCACCACGTGTTTTATTTTTTTTCACTCCTACTAGTGAATGACCTGTTTGAAACCCCTATAATGCGCACCACCCCGCGATGTTTATCAGAAACCTATCCTATATTGCCACTGCATGTTTCCTGACCTCCCCATGCTGACCACCCCGTGGTGCTTTTCTCGATCGTAGATGTCCACTCACTGCCTATTCTAATTCAGATCCTATGGCTCACACCACCCCGTGATGTTTTTCTCACTCCTACTAGTGAATGTAATGTTACACACCCATACAATGCGCACCACCCCGTGATGTTTTTCAGAAACCTATCCTACATTGCCACTGCATGTTTCCTGACCTCCCCATGCTCACTACCCCATGGTGCTTTTCTCCATCCTAGATTGCCACTCACTAACTATCCTAATTCACATCCTACGATTCACACCACCCCGTGATGTTTTTCTCACTCCCACTAGTGAATGTAATGTTACACACCATACAATGCGCACCACCCCGCGATGTACTTCAGAAACCTATCCTACATAGCCACTACATGTTTCCTGACCTCCCCATGCTGACCACCCAGTGGTGCTTTTCTCCAGCCTAGATTGCGACTCACTGACTATCCTAATTCAGATCCTATGATTCACACGACCCTGTGATATTTTTCTCACTGCTACTAGTGAATGTAATGTTACATACCCATACAATGAGCACCACCCCCTGATGTTTTTCAGAAACCTATCCTACATTGCAACTGCATGTTTCCTGACCTACCCATGACCATCCCGTGGTACTTTTCTCCATCCTACATTGCCACTCAGTGCCTATCCTTATTCAGAGCCTCGGATTCACACCACCACGTGTTTTATTTTTTTCACTCCTACTAGTGAATGACCTGTTTGAAACCCCTATAATGTGCACCACCCCGCGATGTTTATCAGAAACCTATCCTATATTGCCACTGCATGTTTCCTGACCTCCCCATGCTGACCACCCCGTGGTGCTTTTCTCGATCGTAGATGGCCACTCACTGCCTATTCTAATTCAGATCCTATGGCTCACACCACCCCGTGATGTTTTTCTCACTCCTACTAGTGAATGTAATGTTACACACCCATACAATGCGCACCACCCCGTGATGTTTTTCAGAAACCTATCCTACATTGCCACTGCATGTTTCCTGACCTCCCCATGCTCACTACCCCATGGTGCTTTTCTCCATCCTAGATTGCCACTCACTAACTATCCTAATTCACATCCTACGATTCACACCACCCCGTGATGTTTTTCTCACTCCTACTAGTGAATATAAATTTACACACCCATACCATGCGCACCGCCCTGCGATGTACTTCAGAAACCTATCCTACATTGCCACTACATGTTTCCTGATCACCCCATACTGACCACCCCGTGATGCTTTTCTCCATCCTACATTGCCACTCACTGCCTATCCTTATTCAGATCCTATGATTCACAACACCCCGTGCAGTTTTTCTCACTCGTACTAGTGAATCTAATGTTACACACCCACACAAAGCACACTACCCCGCGATGTTTTTCAGAAACCTATCCTACATGGCCTCTGCATGTTTACTGAACTCCGCATGCTGACCAGCCCATGGTCCCTTTCTCCATCCTACATTGCCACTCACTGCCTATCATATTCAGATCCTATTATTCACACCACCCCGTGATGTTTTTCTCACTCCTACTAGTGAATGGCCAGTTGGAAACCATTACAATGCGCACCAACCTGGGATGTTTTTCAGAAACCTATCCTACATTGCAACTGCATGTTTCCTGACGTCCCCATGGTGACCACACCGTGGCGCTTTTCTCCATCCTACATTGCCACTCTCTGCCTATCCTAATTCAGATACTAGGATTCACAACACCCCGTGATGTTTTTCTCAATCCTACTGGAGAATGCAATGTTACACACCCATACAATGCGCACCACCCCGCGATGTACTTCAGAAACCTATCCTACACTGCCACTACATGTTTCCTGACCTCCACATGCTGACCATCCCGTGGTGCTTTTCTCCAACCCACATTGCCACTCACTGCCTCTTCTATTCAGATCCTATGATTCACACCACCCCGTGATGTTTTTCTCACTCCTACTAGTGAATGGCCAGTTAGAAACCCTTACAATGCGCACCAACTCTGGATGTTTTTCAGAAACCTATCCTACATTGCCACTACATGTTTCCTGACCTCCCCATGCTGACCACCCCGTGATGCTTTTCTCCATCCTACATTGCCACTCACTTCCTCTCCTTATTGAGATCCTATGATTCACACCACTCTGTGATGTTTTTCTCACTCCTACTAGTGAATATAATGTTACATACCCACATAATGCGCACCACCCCGCGATGTTCTTAAGAAACCTGTCCTACATTGCCACTGCATGTTTCCTGACCTCCCCATGCTGACCACCCCGTGGTGCTTTTCTCCACCTACATTGCCACTCACTGCCTATCCTAATTCAGATCCTATGATTCACACCACCCCGTGATGTTTTTCTCACTCCTACTAGTGAATGTAATGTTACACACTCATACAATGCGCATCACCGCGAGATGTTTTTCAGAAACCTATCCTACATTGCCACTGCATGTTTCCTATCCTCTCATGCTGAGCACCCCGTGGTGCTTTTCTCCATCCTAGATGGCCACTCACGGACTATCCTATTTCAGATCCTATGATTCACACCACCCCGTGATGTTTTTCTCACTCCTACTAGTGAAAGAAATGTTACATACCCATACAATGCGCATCACTCAAGGATGTTCTTCATAAACCTATCCTATATTGCCACTGCATGTTTCCTAACATCCCCATGCTGACCACCCTGTATTGCTTTTCTCTATTCTAGCTTGTCACTCACTGCCTATCCTAATTCAGATCCTATGATTCACAACACCCCGTGATGTTTTTCTCACTCCTAGTAGTGAATGAAATGTTACACACCTAAACAATGCACACCACCGGCGATGTTTTTCAGAAATCTATCCTACATTGCCACTGCATGTTTCCTGACCTTTCCATGCTGACCACTCCGTGGTGCTTTTCTCCAACCTACATTGCCACTCACTGCCTATTCTATTTCAGATCCTATGATTCACACCACCCCGTGATGCTTTTCTCACTCCTACTGGTGAATGTAATGTTACACACCCATACAATGCCCACCACCTCGCGATGTTTTTCAGAAACCTATCCTACATTGCCACTTCATGTTTCCTGACCTCCCCATGCTGACCACCCCATGGTGCTTTTCTCCATCTTAGATTGCCACTCACTGCCTATCCTAATTTACGTCCTACGATTCACGCCACCCCATGATGTTTTTCTCACTCCTACTATTGAATGCCCTGATAGACACCCTGACAATGTGCACCACCCCGCGATGTTTTTCAGAAACCTATCCAACATTACCACTGAATGTTTCCTGACCTCTCCATGCTGACCACCCCGTGGTGCTTTTCTCCATCCTACATTGCCACTCACTGCCTGTCCTTATTCAGACCCTCCTATTCACACCACCCAGTGATGTCGTTCTCACTCCTACTAGTCAATGTAATTTTACACACCCATAAAATGTGCACCACTAGCGATGTTTTTCGAAACCTATCCTACATTGCCACTGCATGTTTCCGGACCTCCCCATGCTGACCACTTTATGGTGCCTTTCTCCGTCATAAATTGCCACTCACTGCCTATCCGAATTCAGACCCACCGATTCACACCACCCCGTGATGTTTTTCTCACTCCTACTAGTGAATGTAATGTTACACACCATTACAATGCGCACCACCCCGCTATGTTTTTCAGAAACCTATCCTACATTGCCACTGCATGTTTCCTGACCTCCCCATGCTGACCACCCCGTGCAGCTTTTCTCCATGCTAGATTGCCACGCTCTGCCTATACTAATTCCGATCCTATGATTCACACCCCCCCGTGATGTTTTTCTGACTCCTACTAGTGAATGAATGTTACACACCCATAAAATGTGCAGCACCCCGTGAAGTTTTTCAAAAACCTATCTTACATTGCCACTGCATGTTTCCTGACCTCCCCATGCTGAAAACACCATGGTGCTTTTCTCCATCCTACATTGCCACTCACTGCCTATCCTATTCAGATCCTATGATTCACACCACCCCGTGATGTTTTTATCACTCCTACTAGTGAATGGCCAGTTCGAAACCCTTACAATGCGCACCACCCCGGGATGTTTTTCAGAAACCTATCCTACATTGCAACTGCACGTTTTCTGACGTCTCCATGCTGACCACACCGTGGTGCTTTTCTTCATCCTACCTTGCCACTCACTGCCTATCATAATTGAGATCCTATGATTCACAACACCCCGTGATGTTTTTCTCACTCCTACTAGTGAATGTAAAGTTACACACCCATACCATGCGCACCACCCTGCGATGTACTTCAGAAACCTATCCTACATTGCCACTACATGTTTCCTGACCACCCCATACTGACCACCCTGTGATGCTTTTCTCCATCCTACATTGCCACTCACTGCCTATCCTTATTCAGATCCTATGATTCACAACACCCCGTGCAGTTTTTCTCACTCGTTCTAATGAATCTAATGTTACACACCCACACAAAGGGCACTACCCCGCGATGTTTTTCAGAAACCTATCCTACATGGCTTCTGCATGTTTCCTGACCTCCGCATGCTGACCAACCCATGGTGCTTTTCTCCATCCTACATTGCAACTCAATGCCTATCATAATTGAGATCCTATGATTCACACCACTCTGTGATGTTTTTCTCACTCCCACTAGTGAATGTAATGTTACACACCCATACAATGCGCACCACCCCGCGATGTACTTCAGAAACCTATCCTACATTGCCAATACATGTTTCCTGACCTCCCCATGCTGACCACCCAGTGGTGCTTCTCTCCAGCCTAGATTGCCACTCACTGACTATCCTAATTCAGATCCTATGATTCACACCACCCTGTGATGTTTTTCTCACTGCTAATAGTGAATGTAATGTTACATACCCACACAATGAGCACCACCCCCTGATGTTTTTCAGAAACCTATCCTACATTGCCACTGCATGTTTCCTGACCTCCCCATGACCATCCCGTGGTACTTTTCTCCATCCTACATTGCCACTCAGTGCCTATCCTTATTCAGAGCCTCGGATTCACACCACCCCGTGTTTTTTTTTTTTTCACTCATACTAGTGAATGACCTGTTAGAAACCCCTACAATGCGCACCACCCCGCGATGTTTATCAGAAACCTATCCTATATTGCCACTGCATGTTTCCTGACCTCCCAATGCTGACCACCCCGTGGTTATTTTCTCCATCCTAGATGGCCACTCACTGCCTATTCTAATTCAGATCCTATGACTCACACCACCCCGTGATGTTTTTCTCACTCCTACTAGTGAATGTAATGTTACAAACCCATACAATGCGCACCACCCCGCGATGTTTTTCAGAAACCTATCCTACATTGCCACTGCATGTTTCCTGACCTCCCGATGCTCACTACCCCATGGTGCTTTTCTCCATCCTAGATTGCCACTCACTAACTATCCTAATTCACATCCTATGATTCACACCACCCCGTTATGTTTTTCTCACTCCTACTAGTGAATGGCCTGTTAGAAATCCTTACAATGTGCACCACCCTGTGATGTTTTTCAGAACCCTATCCTACATTGCCACTGCATGTTTCCTGACCTCTCCATGCTGACAACCCCATGGTGCTTTTCTCCAACCTACATTGCCACTCACTGCCTAATGTATTCAGATCCTATGATTCACACCACCCCGTGATGTTTTTCTGACTCCTTCTAGTGAATGGCCATTTGGAAACCCTTACAATGCGCACCAACCTGGGATGTTTTTCAGAAACCTATCCTACATTGCAACTGCATGTTTCCTGACGTACCCATGGTGACCACACCGTGGCGCTTTTCTCCATCCTACATTGCCACTCACTGCCTATCCTAATTCAGATCCTATGATTCACAACACCCCGTGTTGTTTTTCTCAATCCTACTGGAGAATGTAATGTTACACACCCATACAATGCGCACCACCCCGCGATGTACTTCAGAAACCTATCCTACATTGCCACAACGTTTCCTGACCTCCACATGCTGACCATTCCGTGGTGCTTTTCTCCAACCTACATTGCCACTCAATGCCTATCCTATTCAGATCCTATGATTCACACCACCCCGTGATGTTTTTCTCACTCCTACTAGTGAATGGCCAGTTAGAAACCCTTACAATGCGCACCTACCCTGGATGTTTTTCAGAAACCTATCCTACATTGCCACTACATGTTTCCTGACCTCCCCATGCTGACCACCCCGTGATGCTTTTCTCCATCCTACCTTGCCACTCACTTCCTCTCCTTATTGAGATCCTATGATTCACACCACCCCGTGAGGTTTTTCTCACTCCTACTATTGAATGTAATGTTACACACGCATACAATGCGCACCACCCCACGATGTACTTCAGAAACCTGTCCTAAATTGCCACTACATGTTTCCTGACCTCCCCATGCTGACCACCCCGTGGTGCTTTTCTCCATCCTAAATTGCCACTCGCTGCCTGTCCTTATTCAGACCCTCCGATTCACACCATCCCGTGATGTTTTTCTCACTCCTACTAGTGAATGTAATGTTACACACCCATATAATGCGCACCACCCCGCGATGTTCTTCAGAAACCTGTCCTACATTGCCACTGCATGTTTCCTGACCTCCCCATGCTGACCACCCCGTTGTGCTTTTCTCCAACCTACATTGGCACTCACTGCCTATCCTATTCAGATTCTATGATTCACACCACCCCGTGATGTTTTTCTCACTCCTACTAGTGAATGGCCAGTTAGAAACCCTTACAATGCGCACCAACCCAGGATGTTTTTCAGAAACCTATCCTACATTGCCACTACATGTTTCCTGACCTCCCCATGCTGACCACCCCGTGATGCTTTTCTCCATCCTACATTGCCACTCACTTCCTCTCCTTATTGAGATCCTATGATTCACACCACCCCGTGAGGTTTTTCTCACTCCTACTATTGAATGTAATGTTACACACCCATACAATGCGCACCACCCCACGAAGTACTTCAGAAACCTGTCCTACATTGCCACTACATGTTTCCTGACCTCCCCATGCTGACCACCCTGTGGTGCTTTTCTCCATCCTAAATTGCCACTCGCTGCCTGTCCTTATTCAGACCCACCGATTCACACCATCCCGTGATGTTTTTCTCACTCCTACTAGTGAATGTAATGTTACACACCCATATAATGCGCACCACCCCGCGATGTTCTTCAGAAGCCTGTCCTACATTGCCACTGCATGTTTCCTGTCCTCCCCATGCTGACCACCCTGTGGTGCTTTTCTCCAACCTACATTGGCACTCACTGCCTATCCTATTCAGATTCTATGATTCACACCACCCCGTGATGTTTTTCTCACTCCTACTAGTGAATGGCCAGTTAGAAACCCTTACAATGCGCACCAACCCGGGATGTTTTTCAGAAACCTATCCTACATTGCCACTACATGTTTCCTGACCTCCCCATGCTGACCACCCCATGATGCTTTTCTCCATCCTACATTGCCACTCACTTCTTCTCCTTATTGAGATCCTATGATTCACACCACCCCGTGAGGATTTTCTCACTCCTACTAGTGAATGTAATGTTACACACCCATACAATGCGCACCACCCCACGATGTACTTCAGAAACCTGTCCTACATTGCCACTACATGTTTCCTGACCTGCACATGCTGACCATCCCGTGGTGCTTTTCTCCATCCTACATTGCAACTCACTGCCTATCCTTATTCAGAGCCTCTGAATCACACCACCCCGTGATATTTTTCTCACTCCTACTAGTGAATTTTCTGTTAGATACCCCTACAACGCGCACCACCCCGCGATGTTTTTCAGAAACCTATCCTACATTGCCACTGCATGTTTCCTGACCTTCCAATGCAGAACCACCTGGTGGTGATTTTCTCCATTCTACATTGACACTCCCTGCCTATACGTATTCAGACCTTCCGATTCACACCATCCCGTCATGTTTTTCTAACTCCTACTAGCGAATGTAATGTTAGAAATCCATACAATGCACACCACCCCGCGATGTTTTTCAGAAACCTATTCTACATTGCCACAGTATATTTCCTGACCTCCCCATGCTGACCACCCCGTGGTGCTTTTCTCCATCCTACATTGCCACTCACTGCCTGTCCTTATTCAGACCCTCCGATTCACACCACCCCGTGATGTTTTTCTCACTCCTACTAGTGAATGTAATGTTACACACCCATATAATGCACACCACCCCGCGATGTTCTTCAGAAACCTATCCTACATTGCCACTGCATGTTTCCTGAACTCCCCATGCTGACCACCCTGTAGCGCTTTTCTCTATTCTAGATTATCTCTCATGGCCTACCCTAATACAGATCCTATGATTCACACCACCACGGGATGTTTTTCTCACTCCTACTAGTGTATGTAATATTACAAACCCATACAATGCACACCAGCCTGCGATGCTTTTGAGAAACCTATCCTACATTGCCACTGCATGTTTCCTGACCGCCCCATGCTGACCACCCCGTGGTGCTTTTCTCAATCCTACATTGCCACTCACTGCCTATCCTAATTCATATCCTATGATTCACACCACCCCGTGATGTTTCTTTATCCTACTACTGAATGTAATGTTACACACGCATACAATGTGCACCACTCCGCGATGTGTTTCAGAAACCTATCCTACATTGCCACTGCATGTTTCCTGACCTCCCAATGCTGACCACCCCATGGTGCTTTTCTCCATCCTAGATTGCCACTCACTGCCTATCCTAATTCACGTCCTACGATTCACACCACCCCATGATGATTTTCTCACTCCTACTATTGAATGCCCTGATAGACACCCTGACAATGTGCATCACCCCGCAATGTTTTTCAGAAACCTATCCTACATTACCACTGAATGTTTCCTGACCTCCCCATGCTGACCACCCCGTGGTGCTTTTCTCCAACCCACATTGGCACTCACTGCCTATCCTATTCAGATTCTATGATTCACACCACCCCGTGATGTTTTTCTCACTCCTACTAGTGAATGGCCAGTTAGAAACCCTTACAATGCGCACCAACCCAGGATGTTTTTCAGAAACCTATCCTACATTGCCACTACATGTTTCCTGACCTCCCCATGCTGACCACCCCGTGATGCTTTTCTCCATCCTACATTGCCACTCACTTCCTCTACTTATTGAGATCCTATGATTCACACCACCCCGTGAGGTTTTTCTCACTCCTACTATTGAATGTAATGTTACACACCCATACAATGCGCACCACCCCACGATGTACTTCAGAAACCTGTCCTACATTGCCACTACATGTTTCCTGACCTCCCCATGCTGACCACCCCGTGGTGCTTTTCTCCATCCTAAATTGCCACTCGCTGCCTGTCCTTATTCAGACCCTCTGATTCACACCATCCCGTGATGTTTTTCTCACTCCTACTAGTGAATGTAATGTTACACACCCATATAATGCGCACCACCCCGCGATGTTCTTCAGAAGCCTGTCCTACATTGCCACTGCATGTTTCCTGTCCTCCCCATGCTGACCACCCTGTGGTGCTTTTCTCCAACCTACATTGGCACTCACTGCCTATCCTATTCAGATTCTATGATTCACACCACCCCGTGATGTTTTTCTCACTCCTACTAGTGAATGGCCAGTTCGAAACCCTTACAATGCGCACCAACCCGGGATGTTTTTCAGAAACCTATCCTACATTGCCACTACATGTTTCCTGACCTCCCCATGCTGACCACCCCATGATGCTTTTCTCCATCCTACATTGCCACTCACTTCCTCTCCTTATTGAGATCCTATGATTCACACCACCCCGTGAGGTTTTTCTCACTCCTACTAGTGAATGTAATGTTACACACCCATACAATGCGCACCACCCCGCGATGTACTTCAGAAACCTGTCCTACATTGCCACTACATGTTTCCTGACCTGCACATGCTGACCATCCCGTGGTGCTTTTCTCCATCCTACATTGCAACTCACTGCCTATCCTTATTCAGAGCCTCTGAATCACACCACCCCGTGATATTTTTCTCACTCCTACTAGTGAATTTTCTGTTAGATACCCCTACAACGCGCACCACCCCGCGATGTTTTTCAGAAACCTATCCTACATTGCCACTGCATGTTTCCTGACCTTCCAATGCAGAACCACCTGGTGGTGATTTTCTCCATTCTACATTGACACTCCCTGCCTATACGTATTCAGACCTTCCGATTCACACCATCCCGTCATGTTTTTCTAACTCCTACTAGCGAATGTAATGTTAGAAATCCATACAATGCACACCACCCCGCGATGTTTTTCAGAAATCTATTCTACATTGCCACAGTATATTTCCTGACCTCCCCATGCTGACCACCCCGTGGTGCTTTTCTCCATCCTACATTGCCACTCACTGCCTGTCCTTATTCAGACCCTCCGATTCACACCACCCCGTGATGTTTTTCTCACTCCTACTAGTGAATGTAATGTTACACACCCATATAATGCACACCACCCCGCGATGTTCTTCAGAAACCTATCCTACATTGCCACTGCATGTTTCCTGAACTCCCCATGCTGACCACCCTGTAGCGCTTTTCTCTATTCTAGATTATCTCTCATGGCCTACCCTAATACAGATCCTATGATTCACACCACCACGGGATGTTTTTCTCACTCCTACTAGTGAATGTAATATTACATACCCATACAATGCGCACCACCCTGCGATGCTTTTGACAAACCTATCCTACATTGCCACTGCATGTTTCCTGACCGCCCCATGCTGACCACCCCGTGGTGCTTTTCTCAATCCTACATTGCCACTCACTGCCTATCCTAATTCATATCCTATGATTCACACCACCCCGTGATGTTTCTTTATCCTACTACTGAATGTAATGTTACACACCCATACAATGTGCACCACTCCGCGATGTGTTTCAGAAACCTATCCTACATTGCCACTGCATGTTTCCTGACCTCCCAATGCTGACCACCCCATGGTGCTTTTCTCCATCCTAGATTGCCACTCACTGCCTATCCTAATTCACGTCCTACGATTCACACCACCCCATGATGTTTTTCTCACTCCTACTATTGAATGCCCTGATAGACACCCTGACAATGTGCATCACTCCGCGATGTGTTTCAGAAACCTATCCTACATTGCCACTGAATGTTTCCTGACCTCTCCATGCTGACCACCCCGTGGTGGTTTTCTCCATCCTACATTGCCACTCACTGCCTGTCCTTATTCAGACACTCCTATTCACACCACCCCGTGATGTTTTTCTCACTCCTACTAGTCAATGTAATTTTACACACCCATAAAATGTGCACCACTAGCGATGTTTTTCGAAACCTATCCTATATGGCCACTGCATGTTTCCGGACCTCCCCATGCTGACCACCTTATGGTGCCTTTCTCCATCCTACATTGCCACTCACTGCCTATCCTAATTTAGACCCACCGATTCACACCACCCCGTGATGTTTTTCTCACTCCTACTAGTGAATGTAATGTTACACACCATTACAATGCGCACCATCCCGCTATGTTTTTCAGAAACCTATCCTGCATTGCCACTGCATGTTTCCAGACCTCCCCATGCTTACCACCCCGTGCTGCTTTTCTCCATCCTACATTGCCACTCACTGCCTATCCTTATTCAGACTCTCTGATTCTCACCATCCCGTGATGTTTTTCTCACTCCTACTAGTGAATGTAATGTTACACACCCATATAATGCGCACCAACCTGGGATGTTTTTCAGAAACCTATCCTACATTGCAACTGCATGTTTCCTGACGTCCCCATGGTGACCACACCGTGGCGCTTTTCTCCATCCTACATTACCACTCACTTCCTATCCTAATTCAGATCCTAGGATTCACAACACCCCGTGATGTTTTTCTCAATCCTACTGGAGAATGTAATGTTACACACCCATACAATGCGCACCACCCCGCGATGTACTTCAGAAACCTATCCTACATTGCCACTACATGTTTCCTGACCTCCACATGCTGACCATCCCGTGGTGCTTTTCTCCAACCTACATTGCCACTCACTGCCTCTTCTATTCAGATCCTATGATTCACACCACCCCATGATGTTTTTCTCACTCGTACTATTGAATGCCCTGATAGACACCCTGACAATATGCACCAAGCTGCGATGTTTTTCAGAAACCTATCCTACATTACCACTGAATGTTTCCTGACCTCTCCATGCTGAACACCCCATGGTGCTTTTCTCCATCCTACATTGCCACTCACTGCCTGTCCTTATTCAGACCCTCCTATTCACACCACCTCGTGATGTTTTTTCTCACTCCTACTAGTCAATGTAATTTTACACACCCATAAAATGTGCACAACTAGCGATGTTTTTCGAAACCTATCCTGCATTTCCACTGCATGTTTCCGGACCTCCCCATGCTGACCACCTTATGGTGCCTTTCTCCGTCCTACATTGCCACTCACTGCCTATCCTAATTCAGACCCACCGATTCACACCACCCCGTGATGTTTTTCTCACTCCTACTAGTGAATGTAATGTTACACACCCTTACAATGCGCACCACCCCGCTATGTTTTTCAGAAACCTATCCTACATTGCCACTGCATATTTTCTGTCCTCCCCATGCTGACCACCCCGGGCTGCTTTTCTCCATCCTAGATTGCCACGCTCTGCCTATACTAATTCTGATCCTATGATTCACACCACCCCGTGATGTTTTTCTCACTCCTCCTAGTGAATGAATGTTACACACCCATACAATGTGTAGCACCCCGCGATGTTTTTCAAAAACCTATCTTACATTGCCACTGCATGTTTCCTGACCTCCCCATGCTGAAAACCCCGTGGTGCTTTTCTCCATCCTACATTGCCACTCACTGCCTATCCTATTCAGATCCTATGATTCACACCACCCCGTGATGTTTTTCTCAGTCCTACTAGTGAATGGCCAGTGCGAAACCCTTACAATGCGCACCACCCCGGGATGTTTTTCAGAAACCTATCCTACATTGCAACTGCATGTTTCCTGACGTCTCCCTGCTGACAACACCGTGGTGCTTTTCTCCATCCTACCTTGCCACTCACTGCCTATCATAATTGAGATCCTATGATTCACAACACCCTGTGATGTTTTTCTCACTCCTACTAGTGAATCTAATGTTACACACCCATACCATGCGCACCGCCCCGCGATGTACTTCAGAAACCTATCCTTCATTGCCACTACATGTTTCCTGATCACCCCATACTGACCACCCCGTGATGCTTTTCTCCATCCTACATTGCCACTCACTGCCTATCCTTATTCAGATCCTATGATTCACAACACCCCGTGCAGTTTTTCTCACTCGTACTAGTGAATCTAATGTTACACACCCACACAAAGCACACTACCCCGCGATGTTTTTCAGAAACCTATCCTACATGGCCTCTGCATGTTTACTGAACTCCGCATGCTGACCACCCCATGGTGCTTTTCTCCATCCTACATTGCCACTCACTACCTATCCTAATTGAGATCCTATGATTCACACCACTCCGTGATGTTTTTCTCACTCCCACTAGTGAATGTAATGTTACACACCATACAATGCGCACCACCCCGCGATGTACTTCAGAAACCTATCCTACATAGCCACTACATGTTTCCTGACCTCCCCATGCTGACCACCCAGTGGTGCTTTTCTCCATCCTACATTGCCACTCACTGCCTATCCTAATTCAGATCCTATGATTCACACCACCCCGTGATGTTTTTCTCACTCCTACTAGTGAATGTAATGTTACACACTCATACAATGCGCATCACCGCGAGATGTTTTTCAGAAACCTATCCTACATTGCCACTGCATGTTTCCTAACCTCTCATGCTGAGCACCCCGTGGTGCTTTTCTCCATCCTAGATGGCCACTCACGGACTATCCTATTTCAGATCCTATGATTCACACCACCCCGTGATGTTTTTCTCACTCCTACTAGTGAATGAAATGTTACACAACCATAGAATGCGCATGACCCCGCGATGTTTTTCAGAAACCTATCCTACATTGCCACTGCATGTTTCCTGACCTTTCCATGCTGACCACTCCGTGGTGCTTTTCTCCAACCTACATTGCCACTCCCTGCCTATTCTATTTCAGATCCTATGATTCACACCACCCCGTGATGCTTTTCTCACTCCTACTGGTGAATGTAATGTTACACACCCATACAATGCGCACCACCTCGCGATGTTTTTCAGAAACCTATCCTACATTGCCACTTCATGTTTCCTGACCTCCCCATGCTGACCACCCCATGGTGCTTTTCTCCATCTTAGATTGCCACTCACTGCCTATCCTAATTAACGTCCTACGATTCACACCACCCCATGATGTTTTTCTCACTCCTACTATTGAATGCCCTGATAGACACCCTGACAATGTGCACCACCCCGCGATGTTTTTCAGAAACCTATCCTACATTACCACTGAATGTTTCCTGACCTCTCCATGCTGACCACCCCGTGGTGCTTTTCTCCATCCTACATTGCCACTCACTGCCTGTCCTTATTCAGACCCTCCTATTCACACCACCCCGTGATGTTGTTCTCACTCCTACTAGTCAATGTAATTTTACACACCCATAAAATGTGCACCACTAGCGATGTTTTTCGAAACCTATCCTACATTGCCACTGCATGTTTCCGGACCTCCCCATGCTGACCACTTTATGGTGCCTTTCTCCGTCATAAATTGCCACTCACTGCCTATCCGAATTCAGACCCACCGATTCACACCACCCCGTGATGTTTTTCTCACTCCTACTAGTGAATGTAATGTTACACAACCTTACAATGCGCACCACCCCGCTATGTTTTTCAGAAACCTATCCTACATTGCCACTGCATGTTTCCTGACCTCCCCATGCTGACCACCCCGTGCAGCTTTTCTCCATCCTAGATTGCCACGCTCTGCCTATACTAATTCCTATCCTATGATTCACACCCCCCCGTGATGTTTTTCTGACTCCTACTAGTGAATGAATTTTACACACCCATTAAATGTGCAGCACCCCGCGAAGTTTTTCAAAAACCTATCTTACATTGCCACTGCATGTTTCCTGACCTCCCCATGCTGAAAACACCGTGGTGCTTTTCTCCATCCTACATTGCCACTCACTGCCTATCCTATTCAGATCCTATGATTCACACCACCCCGTGATGTTTTTATCACTCCTACTACTGAATGGCCAGTTCGAAACCCTTACAATGCACACCACCCCGGGATGTTTTTCAGAAACCTATCCTACATTGCAACTGCACGTTTCCTGACGTCTCCATGCTGACCACACCGTGGTGCTTTTCTTCATCCTACCTTGCCACTCACTGCCTATCATAATTGAGATCCTATGATTCACAACACCCCGTGATGTTTTTCTCACTCCTACTAGTTAATGTAAAGTTACACACCCATACCATGCGCACCGCCCCGCGATGTACTTTAGAAACCTATCCTACATTGCCACTACATGTTTCCTGACCACCCCATACTGACCACCCCGTGATGCTTTTCTCCATCCTACATTGCCATTCACTGCCTATCCTTATTCAGATCCTATGATTCACAACACCCCGTGCAGTTTTTCTCACTCGTTCTAATGAATCTAATGTTACACACCCACACAAAGGGCACTACCCCGCGATGTTTTTCAGAAACCTATCCTACATGGCTTCTGCATGTTTCCTGACCTCCGCATGCTGACCAACCCATGGTGCTTTTCTCCATCCTACATTGCAACTCACTGCCTATCATAATTGAGATCCTATGATTCACACCACTCCGTGATGTTTTTCTCACTCCCACTAGTGAATGTAATGTTACACACCCATACAATGCGCACCACCCCGCGATGTACTTCAGAAACCTATCCTACATTGCCAATACATGTTTCCTGACCTCCCCATGCTGACCACCCAGTGGTGCTTTTCTCCAGCCTAGATTGCCACTCACTGACTATCCTAATTCAGATCCTATGATTCACACCACCCTGTGATGTTTTTCTCACTGCTAATAGTGAATGTAATGTTACATACCCACACAATGAGCACCACCCCCTGATGTTTTTCAGAAACCTATCCTACATTGCCACTGCATGTTTCCTGACCTCCCCATGACCATCCCGTGGTACTTTTCTCCATCCTACATTGCCACTCAGTGCCTATCCTTATTCAGAGCCTCGGATTCACACCACCCCGTGTTTTTTTTTTTTCACTCATACTAGTGAATGACCTGTTAGAAACCCCTACAATGCGCACCACCCCGCGATGTTTATCAGAAACCTATCCTATATTGCCACTGCATGTTTCCTGACCTCCCAATGCTGACCACCCCGTGGTGCTTTTCTCCATCCTAGATGGCCACTCACTGCCTATTCTAATTCAGATCCTATGACTCACACCACCCCGTGATGTTTTTCTCACTCCTACTAGTGAATGTAATGTTACACACCCATACAATGCGCACCACCCCGCGATGTTTTTCAGAAACCTATCCTACATTGCCACTGCATGTTTCCTGACCTCCCCATGCTCACTACCGCATGGTGCTTTTCTCCATCCTAGATTGCCACTCACTAACTATCGTAATTCACATCCTATGATTCACACCACCCCGTGATGTTTTTCTCACTCCTACTAGTGAATGGCCTGTTAGAAATCCTTACAATGTGCACCACCCTGTGATGTTTTTCAGAACCCTATCCTACATTGCCAATGCATGTTTCCTGACATCTCCATGCTGACAACCCCATGGTGCTTTTCTCCAACCTACATTGCCACTCACTGCCTATTGTATTCAGATCCTATGATTCACACCACCCCGTGATGTTTTTCTGACTCCTTCTAGTGAATGGCCATTTGGAAACCCTTACAATGCGCACCAACCTGGGATGTCTTTCAGAAACCTATCCTACATTGCACCTGCATGTTTCCTGACGTACCCATGGTGACCACACCGTGGCGCTTTTCTCCATCCTACATTGCCACTCACTGCCTATCCTAATTCAGATCCTATGATTCACAACACCCCGTGATGTTTTTCTCAATCCTACTGGAGAATGTAATGTTACACACCCATACAATGCGCACAACCCCGCGATGTACTTCAGAAACCTATCCTACATTGCCACAACGTTTCCTGACCTCCACATGCTGACCATCCCGTGGTGCTTTTCTCCATCCTACATTGCAACTCACTGCCTATCCTTATTCAGAGCCTCTGAATCACACCACCCCGTGATATTTTTCTCACTCCTACTAGTGAATTTTCTGTTAGATACCCCTACAACGCGCACCACCCCGCGATGTTTTTCAGAAACCTATCCTACATTGCCACTGCATGTTTCCTGACCTTCCAATGCAGAACCACCTGGTGGTGATTTTCTCCATTCTACATTGACACTCCCTGCCTATACTTATTCAGACCTTCCGATTCACACCATCCCGTCATGTTTTTCTAACTCCTACTAGCGAATGTAATGTTAGAAACCCATACAATGCACACCACCCCGCGATGTTTTTCAGAAACCTATTCTACATTGCCACAGTATATTTCCTGACCTCCCCATGCTGACCACCCCGTGGTGCTTTTCTCCATCCTACATTGCCACTCACTGCCTGTCCTTATTCAAACCCTCCGATTCACACCACCCCGTGATGTTTTTCTCACTCCTACTAGTGAATGTAATGTTACACACCCATATAATGCACACCACCCCGCGATGTTCTTCAGAAACCTATCCTACATTGCCACGGCATGTTTCCTGAACTCCACATGCTGACCACCCTGTAGCGCTTTTCTCTATTCTAGATTATCTCTCATGGCCTACCCTAATACAGATCCTATGATTCACACCACCACGGGATGTTTTTCTCACTCCTACTAGTGAATGTAATATTACAAACCCATACAATGCGCACCACCCTGCGATGCTTTTGAGAAACCTATCCTACATTGCCACTGCATGTTTCCTGACCGCCCCATGCTGACCACCCCGTGGTGCTTTTCTCAATCCTACATTGCCACTCACTGCCTATCCTAATTCATATCCTATGATTCACACCACCCCGTGATGTTTCTTTATCCTACTACTGAATGTAATGTTACACACCCATACAATGTGCACCACTCCGCGATGTGTTTCAGAAACCTACCTTACATTGCCTCTGCATGTTTCCTGACCTCCCAATGCTGACCACCCCATGGTGCTTTTCTCCATCCTAGATTGCCACTCACTGCCTATCCTAATTCACGTCCTACGATTCACACCACCCCATGATGTTTTTCTCACTCCTACTATTGAATGCCCTGATAGACACCCTGACAATGTGCATCACCCCGCGATGTTTTTCAGAAACCTATCCTACATTACCACTGAATGTTTCCTGACCTCTCCATGCTGACCACCCCGTGGTGGTTTTCTCCATCCTACATTGCCACTCACTGCCTGTCCTTATTCAGACACTCCTATTCACACCACCCCGTGATGTTTTTCTCACTCCTACTAGTCAATGTAATTTTACACACCCATAAAATGTGCACCACTAGCGATGTTTTTCGAAACCTATCCTATATGGCCACTGAATGTTTCCGGACCTCCCCATGCTGACCACCTTATGGTGCCTTTCTCCATCCTATATTGCCACTCACTGCCTATCCTAATTTAGACCCACCGATTCACACCACCCCGTGATGTTTTTCTCACTCCTACTAGTGAATGTAATGTTACACACCATTACAATGCGCACCATCCCGCTATGTTTTTCAGAAACCTATCCTACATTGCCACTGCATGTTTCCAGACCTCCCCATGCTTACCACCCCGTGCTGCTTTTCTCCATCCTACATTGCCACTCACTGCCTATCCTTATTCAGACCCTCTGATTCTCACCATCCCGTGATGTTTTTCTCACTCCTACTAGTGAATGTAATGTTACACACCCATATAATGCGCACCAACCTGGGATGTTTTTCAGAAACCTATCCTACATTGCAACTGCATGTTTCCTGACGTCCCCATGGTGACCACACCGTGGCGCTTTTCTCCATCCTACATTACCACTCACTTCCTATCCTAATTCAGATCCTAGGATTCACAACACCCCGTGATGTTTTTCTCAATCCTACTGGAGAATGTAATGTTACACACCCATACAATGCGCACCACCCCGCGATGTACTTCAGAAACCTATCCTACATTGCCACTACATGTTTCCTGAACTCCACATGCTGACCATCCCGTGGTGCTTTTCTCCACCCTACATTGCCACTCACTGCCTCTTCTATTCAGATCCTATGATTCACACCACCCCATGATGTTTTTCTCACTCGTACTATTGAATGCCCTGATAGACACCCTGACAATATGCACCACCCTGCGATGTTTTTCAGAAACCTATCCTACATTACCACTGAATGTTTCCTGACCTCTCCATGCTGAACACCCCATGGTGCTTTTCTCCATCCTACATTGCCACTCACTGCCTGTCCTTATTCAGACCCTCCTATTCACACCACCTCGTGATGTTTTTTCTCACTCCTACTAGTCAATGTAATTTTACACACCCATAAAATGTGCACAACTAGCGATGTTTTTCGAAACCTATCCTGCATTTCCACTGCATGTTTCCGGACCTCCCCATGCTGACCACCTTATGGTGTCTTTCTCCGTCCTACATTGCCACTCACTGCCTATCCTAATTCAGACCCACCGATTCAAACCACCCCGTGATGTTTTTCTCACTCCTACTAGTGAATGTAATGTTACACAACCTTACAATGCGCACCACCCCGCTATGTTTTTCAGAAACCTATCCTACATTGCCACTGCATGTTTTCTGTCCTCCCCATGCTGACCACCCCGGGCTGCTTTTCTCCATCCTAGATTGCCACGCTCTGCCTATACTAATTCTGATCCTATGATTCACACCACCCCGTGATGTTTTTCTCACTCCTCCTAGTGAATGAATGTTACACACCCATACAATGTGCAGCACCCCGCGATGTTTTTCAAAAACCTATCTTACATTGCCACTGCATGTTTCCTGACCTCCCCATGCTGAAAACCCCGTGGTGCTTTTCTCCATCCTACATTGCCACTCACTGCCTATCCTATTCAGATCCTATGATTCACACCACCCCGTGATGTTTTTCTCAGTCCTACTAGTGAATGGCCAGTTCGAAACCCTTACAATGCGCACCACCCCGGGATGTTTTTCAGAAACCTATCCTACATTGCAACTGCATGTTTCCTGACGTCTCCCTGCTGACAACACCGTGGTGCTTTTCTCCATCCTACCTTGCCACTCACTGCCTATCATAATTGAGATCCTATGATTCACAACACCCTGTGATGTTTTTCTCACTCCTACTAGTGAATCTAATGTTACACACCCATACCATGCGCACCGCCCCGCGATGTACTTCAGAAACCTATCCTTCATTGGCACTACATGTTTCCTGATCACCCCATACTGACCACCCCGTGATGCTTTTCTCCATCCTACATTGCCACTCACTGCCTATCCTTATTCAGATCCTATGATTCACAACACCCCGTGCAGTTTTTCTCACTCTTACTAGTGAATCTAATGTTACACACCCACACAAAGCACACTACCCCGCGATGTTTTTCAGAAACCTATCCTAGATGGCCTCTGCATGTTTACTGAACTCCGCATGCTGACCACCCCATGGTGCTTTTCTCCATCCTACATTGCCACTCACTACCTATCCTAATTGAGATCCTATGATTCACACCACTCCGTGATGTTTTTCTCACTCCCACTAGTGAATGTAATGTTACACACCATACAATGCGCACCACCCCGCGATGTACTTCAGAAACCTATCCTACATAGCCACTACATGTTTCCTGACCTCCCCATGCTGACCACCCAGTGGTGCTTTTCTCCATCCTACATTGCCACTCACTGCCTATCCTAATTCAGATCCTATGATTCACACCACCCCGTGATGTTTTTCTCACTCCTACTAGTGAATGTAATGTTACACACTCATACAATGCGCATCACCGCGAGATGTTTTTCAGAAACCTATCCTAAATTGCCACTGCATGTTTCCTAACCTCTCATGCTGAGCACCCCGTGGTGCTTTTCTCCATCCTAGATGGCCACTCACGGACTATCCTATTTCAGATCCTATGATTCACACCACCCCGTGATGTTTTTCTCACTCCTACTAGTGAATGAAATGTTACGCAACCATAGAATGCGCATGACCCCGCGATGTTTTTCAGAAACCTATCCTACATTGCCACTGCATGTTTCCTGACCTTTCCATGCTGACCACTCCGTGGTGCTTTTCTCCAACCTACATTGCCACTCACTGCCTATTCTATTTCAGATCCTATGATTCACACCACCCCGTGATGCTTTTCTCACTCCTACTGGTGAATGTAATGTTACACACCCATACAATGCGCACCACCTCGCGATGTTTTTCAGAAACCTATCCTACATTGCCACTTCATGTTTCCTGACCTCATCATGCTGACCACCCCATGGTGCTTTTCTCCATCTTAGATTGCCACTCACTGCCTAGCCTAATTAACGTCCTACGATTCACACCACCCCATGATGTTTTTCTCACTCCTACTATTGAATGCCCTGATAGACACCCTGACAATGTGCACCACCCCGCGATGTTTTTCAGAAACCTATCCTACATTACCACTGAATGTTTCCTGACCTCTCCATGCTGACCACCCCGTGGTGCTTTTCTCCATCCTACATTACCACTCACTGCCTGTCCTTATTCAGACCCTCCTATTCACACCACCCCGTGATGTTGTTCTCACTCCTACTAGTCAATGTAATTTTACACACCCATAAAATGTGCACCACTAGCGATGTTTTTCGAAACCTATCCTACATTGCCACTGCATGTTTCCGGACCTCCCCATGCTGACCACTTTATGGTGCCTTTCTCCGTCATAAATTGCCACTCACTGCCTATCCGAATTCAGACCCACCGATTCACACCACCCCGTGATGTTTTTCTCACTCCTACTAGTGAATGTAATGTTACACACCATTACAATGCGCACCACCCCGCTATGTTTTTCAGAAACCTATCCTACATTGCCACTGCATGTTTCCTGACCTCCCCATGCTGACCACCCCGTGCAGCTTTTCTCCATCCTAGATTGCCACGCTCTGCCTATACTAATTCCTATCCTATGATTCAAACCCCCCCGTGATGTTTTTCTGACTCCTACTAGTGAATGAATTTTACACACCCATTAAATGTGCAGCACCCCGCGAAGTTTTTCAAAAACCTATCTTACATTGCCACTGCATGTTTCCTGACCTCCCCATGCTGAAAACACCGTGGTGCTTTTCTCCATCCTACATTGCCACTCACTGCCTATCCTATTCAGATCCTATGATTCACACCACCCCGTGATGTTTTTATCACTCCTACTACTGAATGGCCAGTTCGAAACCCTTACAATGCACACCACCCCGGGATGTTTTTCAGAAACCTATACTACATTGCTACTGCACGTTTCCTGACGTCTCCATGCTGACCACACCGTGGTGCTTTTCTTCATCCTACCTTGCCACTCACTGCCTATCATAATTGAGATCCTATGATTCACAACACCCCGTGATGTTTTTCTCACTCCTACTAGTGAATGTAAAGTTACACACCCATACCATGCGCACCGCCCCGCGATGTACTTTAGAAACCTATCCTACATTGCCACTACATGTTTCCTGACCACCCCATACTGACCACCCCGTGATGCTTTTCTCCATCCTACATTGCCATTCACTGCCTATCCTTATTCAGATCCTATGATTCACAACACCCCGTGCAGTTTTTCTCACTCGTTCTAATGAATCTAATGTTACACACCCACACAAAGGGCACTACCCCGCGATGTTTTTCAGAAACCTATCCTACATGGCTTCTGCATGTTTCCTGACCTCCGCATGCTGACCAACCCATGGTGCTTTTCTCCATCCTACATTGCAACTCACTGCCTATCATAATTGAGATCCTATGATTCACACCACTCCGTGATGTTTTTCTCACTCCCACTAGTGAATGTAATGTTACATACCCATACAATGCGCACCACCCCGCGATGTACTTCAGAAACCTATCCTACATTGCCAATACATGTTTCCTGACCTCCCCATGCTGACCACCCAGTGGTGCTTTTCTCCAGCCTAGATTGCCACTCACTGACTATCCTAATTCAGATCCTATGATTCACACCACCCTGTGATGTTTTTCTCACTGCTAATAGTGAATGTAATGTTACATACCCACACAATGAGCACCACCCCCTGATGTTTTTCAGAAACCTATCCTACATTGCCACTGCATGTTTCCTGACCTCCCCATGACCATCCCGTGGTACTTTTCTCCATCCTACATTGCCACTCAGTGCCTATCCTTATTCAGAGCCTCGGATTCACACCACCCCGTGTTTTTTTTTTTTTTCACTCATACTAGTGAATGACCTGTTAGAAACCCCTACAATGCGCACCACCCCGCGATGTTTATCAGAAACCTATCCTATATTGCCACTGCATGTTTCCTGACCTCCCAATGCTGACCACCCCGTGGTGCTTTTCTCCATCCTAGATGGCCACTCACTGCCTATTCTAATTCAGATCCTATGACTCACACCACCCCGTGATGTTTTTCTCACTCCTACTAGTGAATGTAATGTTACACACCCATACAATGCGCACCACCCCGCGATGTTTTTCAGAAACCTATCCTACATTGCCACTGCATGTTTCCTGACCTCCCCATGCTCACTACCCCATGGTGCTTTTCTCCATCCTAGATTGCCACTCACTAACTATCGTAATTCACATCCTATGATTCACACCACCCCGTGATGTTTTTCTCACTCCTACTAGTGAATGGCCTGTTAGAAATCCTTACAATGTGCACCACCCTGTGATGTTTTTCAGAACCCTATCCTACATTGCCAATGCATGTTTCCTGACATCTCCATGCTGACAACCCCATGGTGCTTTTCTCCAACCTACATTGCCACTCACTGCCTATTGTATTCAGATCCTATGATTCACACCACCCCGTGATGTTTTTCTGACTCCTTCTAGTGAATGGCCATTTGGAAACCCTTACAATGCGCACCAACCTGGGATGTCTTTCAGAAACCTATCCTACATTGCACCTGCATGTTTCCTGACGTACCCATGGTGACCACACCGTGGCGCTTTTCTCCATCCTACATTGCCACTCACTGCCTATCCTAATTCAGATCCTATGATTCACAACACCCCGTGATGTTTTTCTCAATCCTACTGGAGAATGTAATGTTACACACCCATACAATGCGCACAACCCCGCGATGTACTTCAGAAACCTATCCTACATTGCCACAACGTTTCCTGACCTCCACATGCTGACCATCCCGTGGTGCTTTTCTCCATCCTACATTGCAACTCACTGCCTATCCTTATTCAGAGCCTCTGAATCACACCACCCCGTGATATTTTTCTCACTCCTACTAGTGAATTTTCTGTTAGATACCCCTACAACGCGCACCACCCCGCGATGTTTTTCAGAAACCTATCCTACATTGCCACTGCATGTTTCCTGACCTTCCAATGCAGAACCAGCTGGTGGTGATTTTCTCCATTCTACATTGACACTCCCTGCCTATACTTATTCAGACCTTCCGATTCACACCATCCCGTCATGTTTTTCTAACTCCTACTAGCGAATGTAATGTTAGAAACCCATACAATGCACACCACCCCGCGATGTTTTTCAGAAACCTATTCTACATTGCCACAGTATATTTCCTGACCTTCCAATGCAGAACCACCTGGTGGTGCTTTTCTCCATCCTACATTGCCACTCACTGCCTGTCCTTATTCAAACCCTCCGATTCACACCACCCCGTGATGTTTTTCTCACTCCTACTAGTGAATGTAATGTTACACACCCATATAATGCACACCACCCCGCGATGTTCTTCAGAAACCTATCCTACATTGCCACTGCATGTTTCCTGAACTCCACATGCTGACCACCCTGTAGCGCTTTTCTCTATTCTAGATTATCTCTCATGGCCTACCCTAATACAGATCCTATGATTCACACCACCACGGGATGTTTTTCTCACTCCTACTAGTGAATGTAATATTACAAACCCATACAATGCGCACCACCCTGCGATGCTTTTGAGAAACCTATCCTACATTGCCACTGCATGTTTCCTGACCGCCCCATGCTGACCACCCCGTGGTGCTTTTCTCAATCCTACATTGCCACTCACTGCCTATCCTAATTCATATCCTATGATTCACACCACCCCGTGATGTTTCTTTATCCTACTACTGAATGTAATGTTACACACCCATACAATGTGCACCACTCCGCGATGTGTTTCAGAAACCTATCTTACATTGCCACTGCATGTTTCCTGACCTCCCAATGCTGACCACCCCATGGTGCTTTTCTCCATCCTAGATTGCCACTCACTGCCTATCCTAATTCACGTCCTACGATTCACACCACCCCATGATGTTTTTCTCACTCCTACTATTGAATGCCCTGATAGACACCCTGACAATGTGCATCACCCCGCGATGTTTTTCAGAAACCTATCCTACATTACCACTGAATGTTTCCTGACCTCTCCATGCTGACCACCCCGTGGTGGTTTTCTCCATCCTACATTGCCACTCACTGCCTGTCCTTATTCAGACACTCCTATTCACACCACCCCGTGATGTTTTTCTCACTCCTACTAGTCAATTTAATTTTACACACCCATAACATGTGCACCACTAGCGATGTTTTTCGAAACCTATCCTATATGGCCATTGCATGTTTCCGGACCTCCCCATGCTGACCACCTTATGGTGCCTTTCTCCATCCTATATTGCCACTCACTGCCTATCCTAATTTAGACCCACCGATTCACACCACCCCGTGATGTTTTTCTCACTCCTACTAGTGAATGTAATGTTACACACCATTACAATGCGCACCATCCCGCTATGTTTTTCAGAAACCTATCCTACATTGCCACTGCATGTTTCCAGACCTCCCCATGCTTACCACCCCGTGCTGCTTTTCTCCATCCTACATTGCCACTCACTGCCTATCCTTATTCAGACCCTCTGATTCTCACCATCCCGTGATGTTTTTCTCACTCCTACTAGTGAATGTAATGTTACACACCCATATAATGCGCACCACCCCGCGATGTTCTACAGAAACCTGTCCTACATTGCCACTGCATGTTTCCTGACCTCCCCATGCTGACCACCCTGTGGTGCTTTTCTCCAACCTACATTGCCACTCACTGCCTATTCTATTTCAGATCCTATGATTCACACCACCCCGTGATGTTTTTCTCACTCCTACTGGTGAATGAAATGTTACACACCCATACAATGCGCACCAACCCGTGATGTTTTTCAGAAACCTAACCTACATTGCCACTGCATGTTTCCTGACCTCCTCATGCTGACCACCCCATGGTGCTTTTCTCCATCCTAGATCGCCACTCACTGCCTATCCTAATTCACCTCCTACGATTCACACCACCCCATGATGTTTTTCTCACTCGTACTATTGAATGCCCTGATAGACACCCTGACAATGTGCACCACCCTGCGATGTTTTTCAGAAACCTATCCTACATTACCACTGAATGTTTCCTGACCTCTCCATGCTGAACACCCCATGGTGCTTTTCTCCATCCTACATTGCCACTCACTGCCTGTCCTTATTCAGACCCTCCTATTCACACCACCTCGTGATGTTTTTTCTCACTCCTACTAGTCAATGTAATTTTACACACCCATAAAATGTGCACAACTAGCGATGTTTTTCGAAACCTATCCTGCATTGCCACTGCATGTTTCCGGACCTCCCCATGCTGACCACCTTATGGTGCCTTTCTCCGTCCTACATTGCCACTCACTGCCTATCCTAATTCAGACTCACCGATTCACACCACCCCGTGATGTTTTTCTCACTCCTACTAGTGAATGTAATGTTACACACCATTACAATGCGCACCACCCCGCTATGTTTTTCAGAAACCTATCCTACATTGCCACTGCATGTTTTCTGTCCTCCCCATGCTGACCACCCCGGGCTGCTTTTCTCCATCCTAGATTGCCACGCTCTGCCTATACTAATTCTGATCCTATGATTCACACCACCCCGTGATGTTTTTCTCACTCCTCCTAGTGAATGAATGTTACACACCCATACAATGTGCAGCACCCCGCGATGTTTTTCAAAAACCTATCTTACATTGCCACTGCATGTTTCCTGACCTCCCCATGCTGACCACCCCGTGGTGCTTTTCTCCATCCTACCTTGCCACTCACTGCCTATCATAATTGAGATCCTATGATTCACAACATCCTGTGATGTTTTTCTCACTCCTACTAGTGAATATAAAGTTACACACCCATACCATGCGCACCGCCCCGCGATGTACTTCAGAAACCTATCCTACATTGCCACTACATGTTTCCTGATCACCTTATACTGACCACCCCGTGATGCTTTTCTCCATCCTACATTGCCGCTCACTGCCTATCCTTATTCAGATCCTATGATTCACAACACCCCGTGCAGTTTTTCTCACTCGTACTAGTGAATCTAATGTTACACACCCACACAAAGCACACTATCCCGCGATGTTTTTCAGAAACCTATCTTACATGGCCTCTGCATGTTTACTGAACTCCGCATGCTGACCACCCCATGGTGCTTTTCTCCATCCTACATTGCCACTCACTACCTATCCTAATTGAGATCCTAAGATTCACACCACTCCGTGATGTTTTTCTCACTCCCACTAGTGAATGTAATGTTACACACCATACAATGCGCACCACCCCGCGATGTACTTCAGAAACCTATCCTACATAGCCACTACATGTTTCGTGACCTCCCCCTGCTGACCACCCAGTGGTGCTTTTCTCCAGCCTAGATTGCGACTCACTGACTATCCTGATTCAGATCCTATGATTCACACCACCCCGTGATGTTTTTCTCACTGCTACTAGTGAATGTAATGTTACATACCCATACAATGAGCACCACCCCCTGATGTTTTTCAGAAACCTATCCTACATTTCCACTACATGTTTCCTGGCCTACCCATGACCATCCCGTGGAACTTTTCTCCATCCTACATTGCCACTCAGTGCCTATCCTTATTCAGAGCCTCGGATTCGCACCACCACGTGTTTTATTTTTTTCACTCCTACTAGTGAATGACCTGTTAGAAACCCCTACAATGCGCACCACCCCGCGATGTTTATCAGAAACCTATCCTATATTGCCACTGCATGTTTCCTGACCTTCCCATGCTGACCACCCCGTGGTGCTTTTCTCCATGGTAGATGGCCACTCACTGCCTATTCTAATTCAGATCCTATGGCTCACACCACCCCGTGATGTTTTTCTCACTCCTACTAGTGAATGTAATGTTACACACCCATACAATGCGCACCACCCCGCGATGTTTTTCAGAAACCTATCCTACATTGCCACTGCATGTTTCCTGACCTCCCCATGCTCACTACCCCATGGTGCTTTTCTCCATCCTAGATTGCCACTCACTAACTATCCTAATTCACATCCTACGATTCACACCACCCCGTGATGTTTTTCTCACTCCTACTAGTGAATGGCCTGTTAGAAACCCTTACAATGTGCACCACCCTGTGATGTTTTTCAGAACCCTATCCTACATTGCCACTGCATATTTCCTGCCCTCCCCATGCTGACAACCCCATGGTGCTTTTCTCCAACCTACATTGCCACTCACTGCCTATCGTATTCAGATCCTATTATTCACACCACCCCGTGATGTTTTTCTCACTCCTACTAGTGAATGGCCAGTTGGAAACCCTTACAATGCGCACCAACCTGGGATGTTTTTCAGAAACCTATCCTACATTGCAACTGCATGTTTCCTGACGTCGCCATGGTGACCACACCGTGGCACTTTTCTCCATCCTACATTGCCACTCACTGCCTATCCTAATTCAGATCCTAGGATTCACAACACCCCGTGATGTTTTTCTCAATCCTACTGGAGAATGTAATGTTACACACCCATACAATGCGCACCACCCCGCGATGTACTTCAGAAACCTATCCTACATTGCCACTACATGTTTCCTGACCTCCACATGCTGACCATCCCGTGGTGCTTTTCTCCAACCTACATTGCCACTCACTGCCTCTTCTATTCAGATCCTATGATTCACACCACCCCGTGATGTTTTTCTCACTCCTACTAGTGAATGGCCAGTGAGAAACCCTTACAATGCGCACCAACCCTGGATGTTTTTCAGAAACCTATCCTACATTGCCACTACATGTTTCCTGACCTCCAAATGCTGACCACCCCGTGATGCTTTTCTCCATCCTACATTGCCACTCACTTCCTCTCCTTATAGAGATCCTATGATTCACACCACCCCGTGAGGTTTTTCTCACTCCTACTAGTGAATGCAATGTTACACACTCATACAATGCGCACCACCCCACGATGTACTTCAGAAACCTGTCCTACATTGCCACTGCATGTTTCCTGACCTCCCCATGCTGACCACCCCGTGGTGCTTTTCTCCATCCTAAATTGCCACTCACTGCCTGTCCTTATTCAGACCCTCCGATTCACACCATCCCGTGTTTTTCTCACTCCTACTAGTGAATATAATGTTACATACCCACATAATGCGCACCACCCCGCGATGTTCTTAAGAAACCTGTCCTACATTGCCACTGCATGTTTCCTGACCTCCCCATGCTGACCACCCCGTGGTGCTTTTCTCCATCCTACATTGCCACTCACTGCCTATCCTAATTCAGATCCTATGATTCACACCACCCCGTGATGTTTTTCTCACTCCTACTAGTGAATGTAATGTTACACATTCATACAATGCGCATCACCGCGAGATGTTTTCCAGAAACCTATCCTACATTGCCACTGCATGTTTCCTGACCTTCCCATGCTGACCACCCCGTGGTGCTTTTCTCCATCGTAGATGCCCACTCACTGCCTATTCTAATTCAGATCCTATGGCTCACACCACCCCGTGATGTTTTTCTCACTCCTACTAGTGAATGTAATGTTACACACCCATACAATGCGCACCACCCCGCGATGTTTTTCAGAAACCTATCCTACATTGCCACTGCATGTTTCCTGACCTTTCCATGCTGACCACTCCGTGGTGCTTTTCTCCAACCTACATTGCCACTCACTGCCTATTCTATTTCAGATCCTATGATTCACACCACCCCGTGATGCTTTTCTCACTCCTACTGGTGAATGTAATGTTACACACCCATACAATGCGCACCACCTCGCGATGTTTTTCAGAAACCTATCCTACATTGCCACTTCATGTTTCCTGACCTCCCCATGCTGACCACCCCATGGTGCTTTTCTCCATCTTAGATTGCCACTCACTGCCTATCCTAATTAACGTCCTACGATTCACACCACCCCATGATGTTTTTCTCACTCCTACTATTGAATGCCCTGATAGACACCCTGACAATGTGCACCACCCCGCGATGTTTTTCAGAAACCTATCCTACATTACCACTGAATGTTTCCTGACCTCTCCATGCTGACCACCCCGTGGTGCTTTTCTCCATCCTACATTGCCACTCACTGCCTGTCCTTATTCAGACCCTCCTATTCACACCACCCCGTGATGTTGTTCTCACTCCTACTAGTCAATGTAATTTTACACACCCATAAAATGTGCACCACTAGCGATGTTTTTCGAAACCTATCCTACATTGCCACTGCATGTTTCCGGACCTCCCCATGCTGACCACTTTATGGTGCCTTTCTCCGTCATAAATTGCCACTCACTGCCTATCCGAATTCAGACCCAACGATTCACACCACCCCGTGATGTTTTTCTCACTCCTACTAGTGAATGTAATGTTACACACCATTACAATGCGCACCACCCCGCTATGTTTTTCAGAAACCTATCCTACATTGCCACTGCATGTTTCCTGACCTCCCCATGCTGACCACCCTGTGCAGCTTTTCTCCATCCTAGATTGCCACGCTCTGCCTATACTAAATCCGATCCTATGATTCACACCCCCCGTGATGTTTTTCTGACTCCTACTAGTGAATGAATGTTACACACCCATTAAATGTGCAGCACCCCGCGAAGTTTTTCAAAAACCTATCTTACATTGCCACTGCACGTTTCCTGACGTCTCCATGCTGACCACACCGTGGTGCTTTTCTTCATCCTACCTTGCCACTCACTGCCTATCATAATTGAGATCCTATGATTCACAACACCCCGTGATGTTTTTCTCACTCCTACTAGTGAATGTAAAGTTACACACCAATACCATGCGCACCGCCCCGCGATGTACTTCAGAAACCTATCCTACATTGCCACTACATGTTTCCTGACCACCCCATACTGACCACCCCGTGATGCTTTTCTCCATCCTACATTGCCACTCACTGCCTATCCTTATTCAGATCCTATGATTCACAACACCCCGTGCAGTTTTTCTCACTCATTCTAATGAATCTAATGTTACACACCCACACAAAGGGCACTACCCCGCGATGTTTTTCAGAAACCTATCCTACATGGCCTCTGCATGTTTCCTGACCTCCGCATGCTGACCAACCCATGGTGCTTTTCTCCATCCTACATTGCCACTCACTGCCTATCATAATTGAGATCCTATGATTCACACCACTCCGTGATGTTTTTCTCACTCCCACTAGTGAATGTAATGTTACACAACCATACAATGCGCACCGCCCCGCGATGTACTTCAGAAACCTATCCTACATTGCCAATACATGTTTCCTGACCTCTCCATGCTGAACACCCCATGGTGCTTTTCTCCATCCTACATTGCCACTCAGTGTCTATCCTTATTCAGAGCCTCGGATTCACACCACCCCGTGTTTTTTTTTTTTTTTCACTCATACTAGTGAATGACCTGTTAGAAACCCCTACAATGCGGACCACCACGTGATGTTTTTCAGAAACCTATCCTACATTGCCACTACATGTTTCCTGACCTCCCCATGCTGACCACCCCGTGATGCTTTTCTCCATCCTACATTGCCACTCACTTCCTCTCCTTATTGAGATCCTATGATTCACACCACCCCGTGAGGTTTTTCTCACTCCTACTATTGAATGTAATGTTACACACCCATACAATGCACACCACCCCACGATGTACTTCAGAAACCTGTCCTACATTGCCACTACATGTTTCCTGACCTCCCATGGTGACCACCCCGTGGTGCTTATCTCCATCCTAAATTGCCACTCGCTGCCTGTCCTTATTCAGACCCTCTGATTCACACCATCCCGTGATGTTTTTCTCACTCCTACTAGTGAATGTAATGTTACACACCCATATAATGCGCACCACCCCGCGATGTTCTCCAGAAAGTGTCCTACATTGCCACTGCATGTTTCCTGACCTGCCCATGCTGACCACCCCATGGTGCTTTTCTCCAACCTACATTGGCACTCACTGCCTATCCTATTCAGATTCTATGATTCACACCACCCCGTGATGTTTTTCTCACTCCTACTAGTGAATGGCAAGTTAGAAACCCTTACAATGCGCACCAACCCGGGATGTTTTTCAGAAACCTATCCTACATTGCCACTACATGTTTCCTGACCTCCCCATGCTGACCACCCCATGATGCTTTTCTCCATCCTACATTGCCACTCACTTCCTCTCCTTATTGAGATCCTATGATTCACACTACCCCGTGAGGTTTTTCTCACTCATACTATTGAATGTAATGTTACACACCCATACAATGCGCACCACCCCGCGATGTACTTCAGAAACCTGTCCTACATTGCCACTACATGTTTCCTGACCTGCACATGCTGACCATCCCGTGGTGCTTTTCTCCATCCTACATTGCAACTCACTGCCTATCCTTATTCAGAGCCTCTGAATCACACCACCCCGTGATATTTTTCTCACTCCTACTAGTGAATTTTCTGTTAGATACCCCTACAACGCGCACCACCCCGCGATGTTTTTCAGAAACCTATCCTACATTGCCACTGCATGTTTCCTGACCTTCCAATGCAGAACCAGCTGGTGGTGATTTTCTCCATTCTACATTGACACTCCCTGCCTATACTTATTCAGACCTTCCGATTCACACCATCCCGTCATGTTTTTCTAACTCCTACTAGCGAATGTAATGTTAGAAACCCATACAATGCACACCACCCCGCGATGTTTTTCAGAAACCTATTCTACATTGCCACAGTATATTTCCTGACCTCCCCATGCTGACCACCCCATGGTGCTTTTCTCCATGCTACATTGCCACTCACTGCCTGTCCTTATTCAGACCCTCAGATTCACACCACCTTGTGATGTTTTTCTCACTCCTACAATTGAATGTAATGTTACACACCCATATAATGCACACCACCCCGCGATGTTCTTCAGAAACCTATCCTACATTGCCACTGCATGTTTCCTGAACTCCCCATGCTGACCACCACGTAGCGCTTTTCTCTATTCTAGATTATCTCTCATGGCCTACCCTAATACAGATCCTATGATTCACACCACCACGGGATGTTTTTCTCACTCCTACTAGTGAATGTAATATTACAAACCCATACAATGCGCACCACCCTGCGATGCTTTTGAGAAACCTATCCTACATTGCCACTGCATGTTTCCTGACTGCCCCATGCTGACCACCCCGTGGTGCTTTTCTCAATCTTACATGGCCACTCACTGCCTATCCTAATTCATATCCTATGATTCACACCACCCCGTGATGTTTCTTTATCCTACTACTGAATGTAATGTTACACACCCATACAATGTGCACCACTCCGCGATGTGTTTCAGAAACCTATCCTACATTGCCACTGCATGTTTCCTGACCTCCCAATGCTGACCACCCCATGGTGCTTTTCTCCATCCTAGATTGCCACTCACTGCCTATCCTAATTCACGTCCTACGATTCACACCACCCCATGATGTTTTTCTCACTCCTACTATTGAATGCCCTGATAGACACCCTGACAATGTGCATCACCCCGCGATGTTTTTCAGAAACCTATCCTACATTACCACTGAATGTTTCCTGACCTCTCCATGCTGACCACCCCGTGGTGCTTTTCTCCATCCTTCATTGCCACTCACTGCCTGTCCTTATTCAGACAATCCTATTCACACCACCCCGTGATGTTTTTCTCACTCCTACTAGTCAATGTAATTTTACACACCCATAAAATGTGCACCACTAGCGATGTTTTTCGAAACCTATCCTATATGGCCACTGCATGTTTCCGGACCTCCCCATGCTGACCACCTTATGGTGCCTTTCTCCATCCTACATTGCCACTCACTGCCTATCCTAATTCAGACCCACCGATTCACACCACCCCGTGATGTTTTTCTCACTCCTACTAGTGAATGTAATGTTACACACCATTACAATGCGCACCATCCTGCTATGTTTTTCAGAAACCTATCCTACATTGCCACTGCATGTTTCCAGACCTCCCCATGCTTACCACCCCGTGCTGCTTTTCTCCATCCTACATTGCCACTCACTGCCTATCCTTATTTAGACCCTCTGATTCTCACCATCCCGTGATGTTTTTCTCACTCCTACTAGTGAATGTAATGTTACACACCCATATAATGCGCACCACCCCGCGATGTTCTACAGAAACCTGTCCTACATTGCCACTGCATGTTTCCTGACCTCCCCATGCTGACCACCCTGTGGTGCTTTTCTCCAACCTACATTGCCACTCACTGCCTATTCTATTTCAGATCCTATGATTCACACCACCCCGTGATGTTTTTCTCACTCCTACTGGTGAATGAAATGTTACACACCCATACAATGCGCACCAACCCGTGATGTTTTTCAGAAACCTAACCTACATTGCCACTGCATGTTTCCTGACCTCCTCATGCTGACCACCCCATGGTGCTTTTCTCCATCCTAGATCGCCACTCACTGCCTATCCTAATTCACCTCCTATGATTCGCACCACCCCATGATGTTTTTCTCACTTGTACTATTGAATGCCCTGATAGACACCCTGACAATGTGCACCACCCTGCGATGTTTTTCAGAAACCTATCCTACATTACCACTGAATGTTTCCTGACCTCTCCATGCTGAACACCCCATGGTGCTTTTCTCCATCCTACATTGCCACTCACTGCCTGTCCTTATTCAGACCCTCCTATTCACACCACCTCGTGATGTTTTTTCTCACTCCTACTAGTCAATGTAATTTTACACACCCATAAAATGTGCACAACTAGCGATGTTTTTCGAAACCTATCCCGCATTGCCACTGCATGTTTCCGGACCTCCCCATGCTGACCACCTTATGGTGCCTTTCTCCGTCCTACATTGCCACTCACTGCCTATCCTTATTCAGACCCACCGATTCACACCACCCCGTGATGTTTTTCTCACTCCTACTAGTGAATGTAATGTTACACACCATTACAATGCGCACCACCCCGCTATGTTTTTCAGAAACCTATCCTACATCGCCACTGCATGTTTTCTGTCCACCCCATGCTGACCACCCCGGGCTGCTTTTCTCCATCCTAGATTGCCACGCTCTGCCTATACTAATTCTGATCCTATGATTCACACCACCCCGTGATGATTTTCTCACTCCTACTAGTGAATGAATGTTACACACCCATACAATGTGCAGCACCCCGCGATGTTTTTCAAAAACCTATCTTACATTGCCACTGCATGTTTCCTGACCTCCCCATGCTGAAAACCCCGTGGTGCTTTTCTCCATCCTACATTGCCACTCACTGCCTATCCTATTCAGATCCTATGATTCACACCACCCCGTGATGTTTTTCTCAGTCCTACTAGTGAATGGCCAGTTCGAAACCCTTACAATGCGCACCACCCCGGGATGTTTTTCAGAAACCTATCCTACATTGCAACTGCATGTTTCCTGACGTCTCCCTGCTGACAACACCGTGGTGCTTTTCTCCATCCTACCTTGCCACTCACTGCCTATCATAATTGAGATCCTATGATTCACAACACCCTGTGATGTTTTTCTCACTCCTACTAGTGAATATAAAGTTACACACCCATACCATGCGCACCGCCCCCCGATGTACTTCAGAAACCTATCCTACATTGCCACTACATGTTTCCTGATCACCCCATACTGACCACCCCGTGATGCTTTTCTCCATCCTACATTGCCACTCACTGCCTATCCTTATTCAGATCCTATGATTCACAACACCCCGTGCAGTTTTTCTCACTCGTACTAGTGAATCTAATGTTACACACCCACACAAAGCACACTACTCCGCGATGTTTTTCAGAAACCTATCCTACATGGCCTCTGCATGTTTACTGAACTCCGCATGCTGACCACCCCATGGTGCTTTTCTCCATCCTACATTGCCACTCACTACCTATCCTAATTGAGATCCTATGATTCACACCACTCCGTGATGTTTTTCTCACTCCCACTAGTGAATGTAATGTTACACACCATACAATGCGCACCACCCCGCGATGTACTTCAGAAACCTATCCTACATAGCCACTACATGTTTCCTGACCTCCCCCTGCTGACCACCCAGTGGTGCTTTTCTCCAGCCTAGATTGCGACTCACTGACTATCCTAATTCAGATCCTATGATTCACACCACCCCGTGATGTTTTTCTCACTGCTACTAGTGAATGTAATGTTACATACCCATACAATGAGCACCACCCCCTGATGTTTTTCAGAAACCTATCCTACATTTCCACTGCATGTTTCCTGACCTATCCATGACCATCCCGTTGTACTTTTCTCCATCCTACATTGCCACTCAGTGCCTATCCTTATTCAGAGCCTCGGATTCACACCACCACGTGTTTTATTTTTTTCACTCCTACTAGTGAATGACCTGTTAGAAACCCCTACAATGCGCACCACCCCGCGATGTTTATCTGAAACCTATCCTATATTGCCACTGCATGTTTCCTGACCTTCCCATGCTGACCAGCCCGTGGTGCTTTTCTCCATCGTAGATGGCCACTCACTACCTATTCTAATTCAGATCCTATGGCTCACACCACCCCGTGATGTTTTTCTCACTCCTACTAGTGAATGTAATGTTACACACCCATACAATGCGCACCACGCCGCGATGTTTTTCAGAAACCTATCCTACATTGCCACTGCATGTTTCCTGACGTCTCCCTGCTGACAACACCGTGGTGCTTTTCTCCATCCTACCTTGCCACTCACTGCCTATCATAATTGAGATCCTATGATTCACAACACCCTGTGATGTTTTTCTCACTCCTACTAGTGAATATAAAGTTACACACCTATACCATGCGCACTGCCCCGCGATGTACTTCAGAAACCTATCCTACATTGCCACTGCATGTTTCCTGACCTTCCCATGCTGACCAGCCCGTGGTGCTTTTCTCCATTGTAGATGGCCACTCACTACCTATTCTAATTCAGATCCTATGGCTCACACCACCCCGTGATGTTTTTCTCACTCCTACTAGTGAATGTAATGTTACACACCCATACAATGCGCACCACCCCGCGATGTTTTTCAGAAACCTATCCTACATTGCCACTGCATGTTTCCTGACCTCCCCATGCTCACTACCCCATGGTGCTTTTCTCCATCCTAGATTGCCACTCACTAACTATCCTAATTCACATCCTACGATTCACACCACCCCGTGATGTTTTTCGCACTCCTACTAGTGAATGGCCTGTTAGAAACCCTTACAATGTGCACCACCCTGTGATGTTTTTCAGAACCCTATCCTACATTGCCACTGCATATTTCCTGCCCTCCCCATGCTGACAACCCCATGGTGCTTTTCTCCAACCTACATTGCCACTCACTGCCTATCGTATTCAGATCCTATTATTCACACCACCCCGTGATGTTTTTCTCACTCCTACTAGTGAATGGCCAGTTGGAAACCCTTACAATGCGCACCACCTTGGGATGTTTTTCAGAAACCTATCCTACATTGCAACTGCATGTTTCCTGACGTCCCCATGGTGACCACACCGTGGAGCTTTTCTCCATCCTACATTGCCACTCACTGCCTATCCTAATTCAGATCCTAGGATTCACAACACCCCGTGATGTTTTTCTCAATCCTACTGGAGAATGTAATGTTACACACCCATACAATGCGCACCACCCGGCGATGTACTTCAGAAACCTATCCTACATTGCCACTACATGTTTCCTGACCTCCACATGCTGACCATCCCGTGGTGCTTTTCTCCAACCTACATTGCCACTCACTGCCTCTTCTATTCAGATCCTATGATTCACACCACCCCGTGATGTTTTTCTCACTCCTACTAGTGAATGGCCAGTTAGAAACCCTTACAATGCGCACCAACCCTGGATGTTTTTCAGAAACCTATCCTACATTGCCACTACATGTTTCCTGACCTCCCCATGCTGACCACCCCGTGATGCTTTTCTCCATCCTACATTGCCACTCACTTCCTCTCCTTATTGAGATCCTATGATTCACACCATCCCGTGAGGTTTTTCTCACTCCTACTAGTGAATGCAATGTTACACACCCATACAATGCGCACCACCCCACGATGTACTTCAGAAACCTGTCCTACATTGCCACTACATGTTTCCTGACCTCCCCATTCTGACCACCCCGTGGTGCTTTTCTCCATCTTAAATTGCCACTCACTGCCTATCCTAATTTAGATCCTATGATTCACACCACCCCGTGATGTTTTTCTCACTCTTACTAGTGAATGTAATGTTACACACTCATACAATGCGCATCACCGCGAGATGTTTTTCAGAAACCTATCCTACATTGCCACTGCATGTTTCCTAACCTCTCATGCTGAGCACCCCATGGTGCTTTTCTCCATCCTAGATGGCCACTCACGGACTATCCTATTTCAGATCCTATGATTCACACCACCCCGTGATGTTTTTCTCACTCCTACTAGTGAATGAAATGTTACACAACCATAGAATGCACATGACCCCGCGATGTTTTTCAGAAACCTATCCTACATTGCCACTGCATGTTTCCTGACCTTTCCATGCTGACCACTCCGTGGTGCTTTTCTCCAACCTACATTGCCACTCACTGCCTATTCTATTTCAGATCCTATGATTCACACCACCCCGTGATGCTTTTCTCACTCCTACTGGTGAATGTAATGTTACACACCCATACAATGCGCACCACCTCGCGATGTTTTTCAGAAACCTATCCTACATTGCCACTTCATGTTTCCTGACCTCCCCATGCTGACCACCCCATGGTGCTTTTCTCCATCTTAGATTGCCACTCACTGCCTATCCTAATTAACGTCCTACGATTCACACCACCCCATGATGTTTTTCTCACTCCTACTATTGAATGCCCTGATAGACACCCTGACAATGTGCACCACCCCGCGATGTTTTCCGAAACCTATCCTACATTACCACTGAATGTTTCCTGACCTCTCCATGCTGACCACCCCGTGGTGCTTTTCTCCATCCTACATTGCCACTCACTGCCTGTCCTTATTCAGACCCTCCTATTCACACCACCCCGTGATGTTGTTCTCACTCCTACTAGTCAATGTAATTTTACACACCCATAAAATGTGCACCACTAGCGATGTTTTTCGAAACCTATCCTACATTGCCACTGCATGTTTCCGGACCTCCCCATGCTGACCACTTTATGGTGCCTTTCTCCGTCATAAATTGCCACTTACTGCCTATCCGAATTCAGACCCACCGATTCACACCACCCCGTGATGTTTTTCTCACTCCTACTAGTGAATGTAATGTTACACACCATTACAATGCGCACCACCCCGCTATGTTTTTCAGAAACCTATCCTACATTGCCACTGCATGTTTCCTGACCTCCCTATGCTGACCACCCCGTGCAGCTTTTCTCCATCCTAGATTGCCACGCTCTGCCTATACTAATTCCGATCCTATGATTCACACCCCCCCGTGATGTTTTTCTGACTCCTACTAGTGAATGAAAGTTACACACCAATTAAATGTGCAGCACCCCGCGAAGTTTTTCAAAAACCTATCTTACATTGCCACTGCATGTTTCCTGACCTCCCCATGCTGAAAACTCCGTGGTGCTTTTCTCCATCCTACATTGCCACTCACTGCCTATCCTATTCAGATCCTATGATTCACATCACCCCGTGATGTTTTTATCACTCCTACTAGTGAATGGCCAGTTCGAAACCCTTACAATGCGCACCACCCCGGGATGTTTTTCAGAAACCTATCCTACATTGCAACTGCACGTTTCCTGACGTCTCCATGCTGACCACACCGTGGTGCTTTTCTTCATCCTACCTTGCCACTCACTGCCTATCATAATTGAGATCCTATGATTCACAACACCCCGTGATGTTTTTCTCACTCCTACTAGTGAATGTAAAGTTACACACCCATACCATGCGTACCGCCCCGCGATGTACTTCAGAAACCTATCCTACATTGCCACTACATGTTTCCTGACCACCCCATTCTGACCACCCCGTGATGCTTTTCTCCATCCTACATTGCCACTCACTGCCTATCCTTATTCAGATCCTATGATTCACAACACCCCGTGCAGTTTTTCTCACTCGTTCTAATGAATCTAATGTTACACACCCACACAAAGCACACTACCCCGCGATGTTTTTCAGAAACCTATCCTACATGGCCTCTGCATGTTTCCTGACCTCCGCATGCTGACCAACCCATGGTACTTTTCTCCATCCTACATTGCCACTCACTGCCTATCATAATTGAGATCCTATGATTCACACCACTCCGTGATGTTTTTCTCACTCCCACTAGTGAATGTAATGTTACACACCATACAATGCGCACCACCCCGCGATGTACTTCAGAAACCTATCCTACATTGCCACAACGTTTCCTGACCTCCACATGCTGACCATCCCGTGGTGCTTTTCTCCAACCTACATTGCCACTCAATGCCTATCCTATTCAGATCCTATGATTCACACCACCCCGTGATGTTTTTCTCACTCCTACTAGTGAATGGCCAGTTAGAAACCCTTACAATGCGCACCAACCCAGGATGTTTTTCAGAAACCTATCCTACATTGCCACCACATGTTTCCTGACCTCCCCATGCTGACCACCCCGTGATGCTTTTCTCCATCCTACATTGCCACTCACTTCCTCTCCTTATTGAGATCCTATGATTCACACCACCCCATGAGGTTTTTCTCACTCCTACTATTGAATGTAATGTTACACACTCATACAATGCGCACCACCCCACGATGTACTTCAGAAACCTGTCCTACATTGCCACTACATGTTTCCTGACCTCCCCATGCTGACCACCCCGTGGTGCTTTTCTCCATCCTAAATTGCCACTCGCTGCCTGTCCTTATTCAGACCCTCCGATTCACACCATCCCGTGATGTTTTTCTCACTCCTACTAGTGAATGTAATGTTACACACCCATATAATGCGCACCACCCCGCGATGTTCTTCAGAAACCTGTCCTACATTGCCACTGCATGTTTCCTGACCGCCCCATGCTGACCACCCCGTGGTGCTTTTCTCCAACCTACATTGGCACTCACTGCCTATCCTATTCAGATTCTATGATTCACACCACCCCGTGATGTTTTTCTCACTCCTACTAGTGAATGGCCAGTTAGAAACCCTTACAATGCGCACCAACCCGGGATGTTTTTCAGAAACCTATCCTACATTGCCACTACATGTTTCCTGACCTCCCCATGCTGACCACCCCGTGATGCTTTTCTCCATCCTACATTGCCACTCACTTCCTCTCCTTATTGAGATCCTATGATTCACACCACCCCGTGAGGTTTTTCTCACTCCTACTAGTGAATGTAATGTTACACACCCATACAATGCGCACCACCCCGCGATGTACTTCAGAAACCTGTCCTACATTGCCACTACATTTTTCCTGACCTGCACATGCTGACCATCCCGTGGTGCTTTTCTCCATCCTACATTGCAACTCACTGCCTATCCTTATTCAAAGCCTCTGAGTCACACCACCCCGTGATATTTTTCTCACTCCTACTAGTGAATTTTCTGTTACATACCCCTACTACGCGCACCACCCAGCGATGTTTTTCAGAAACCTATCCTACATTGCCACTGCATGTTTCCTGACCTTCCAATGCAGAACCACCTGGTGGTGATTTTCTCCATTCTACATTGACACTCCCTGCCTATACTTATTCAGACCTTCCGATTCACACCATCCCGTCATGTTTTTCTAACTCCTACTAGCTAATGTAATGTTAGAAACCCATACAATGCACACCACCCCGCGATGTTTTTCAGAAACCTATTCTACATTGCCACAGTATATTTCCTGACCTCCCCATGCTGACCACCCCATGGTGCTTTTCTCCATCCTACATTGCCACTCACTGCCTGTCCTTATTCAGACCCTCCGATTCACACCACCCCGTGATGTTTTTCTCACTCCTACTAGTGAATGTAATGTTACACACCCATATAATGCACACCACCCCGCGATGTTCTTCAGAAACCTATCCTACATTGCCACTGCATGTTTCCTGAACTCCCCATGCTGACCACCCCGTAGCGCTTTTCTCTATTCTAGATTATCTCTCATGGCCTACCCTAATACAGATCCTATGATTCACACCACCACGGGATGTTTTTCTCACTCCTACTAGTGAATGTAATATTACAAACCCATACAATGCGCACCACCCTGCGATGCTTTTGAGAAACCTATCCTACATTGCCACTGCATGTTTCCTGACCGCCCCATGCTGACCACCCCGTGGTGCTTTTCTCAATCCTACATTGCCACTCACTGCCTATCCTAATTCATATCCTATGATTCACACCACCCCGTGATGTTTCTTTATCCTACTACTGAATGTAATGTTACACACCCATACAATGTGCACCACTCTGCGATGTGTTTCAGAAACCTATCCTACATTGCCACTGCATGTTTCCTGACCTCCCAATGCTGACCACCCCATGGTGCTTTTCTCCATCCTAGATTGCCACTCACTGCCTATCCTAATTCACGTCCTACGATTCACACCACCCCATGATGTTTTTCTCACTCCTACTATTGAATGCCCTGATAGACACCCTGACAATGTGCATCACCCCGCGATGTTTTTCAGAAACCTATCCTACATTACCACTGAATGTTTCCTGACCTCTCCATGCTGACCACCCCGTGGTGGTTTTCTCCATCCTACATTGCCACTCACTGCCTGTCCTTATTCAGACACTCCTATTCACACCACCCCGTGATGTTTTTCTCACTCCTACTAGTCAATGTAATTTTACACACCCATAAAATGTGCACCACTAGCGATGTTTTTCGAAACCTATCCTATATGGCCACTGCATGTTTCCGGACCTCCCCATGCTGACCACCTTATGGTGCCTTTCTCCATCCTACATTGCCACTCACTGCCTATCCTAATTCAGACCCACCGATTCACACCACCCCGTGACGTTTTTCTCACTCCTACTAGTGAATGTAATGTTACACACCATTACAATGCGCACCATCCCGCTATGTTTTTCAGAAACCTATCCTACATTGCCACTGCATGTTTCCAGACCTCCCCATGCTTACCACCCCGTGCTGCTTTTCTCCATCCTAGATTGCCACGCTCTGCCTATACTAATACCGATCCTATGATTCACACCACCCCGTGATGTTTTTCTCACTCCTACTAGTGAATGAATGTTACACACCCATACAATGTGCAGCACCCCACGATGTTTTTCAAAAACCTATCTTACATTGCCACTGCATGTTTCCTGACCTCCCCATGCTGAAAACCCCGTGGTGCTTTTCTCCATCCTACGTTGCCACTCACTGCCTATCCTATTCAGATCCTATGATTCACATCACCCCGTGATGTTTTTCTCACTCCTACTAGTGAATGGCCAGTTCGAAACCCTTACAATGCGCACCACCCCGGGATGTTTTTCAGAAACCTATCCTACATTGCAACTGCATGGTTCCGGAAGTCTCCATGCTGACCACACCGTGGTGCTTTTCTCCATCCTACCTTGCCACTCACTGCCTATCATAATTGAGATCCTATGATTCACAACACCCCGTGATGTTTTTCTCACTCCTACTAGTGAATGTAAAGTTACACACCCATACCATGCGCACCGCCCCGCGATGTACTTCAGAAACCTATCCTACATTGCCACTACATGTTTCCTGACCACCCCATACTGACCACCCCGTGATGCTTTTCTCCATCCTACATTGCCACTCACTGCCTATCCTTATTCAGATCCCATGATTCACAACACCCCGTGCAGTTTTTCTCACTCGTACTAGTGAATCTAATGTTACACACCCACACAAAGCGCACTACCCCGCGATGTTTTTCAGAAACCTATCCTACATGGCCTCTGCATGTTTCCTGACCTCCGCATGCTGACCACCCCATGGTGCTTTTCTCCATCCTACATTGCCACTCACTGCCTATCCTAATTGAGATCCTATGATTCACACCACTCCGTGATGTTTTTCTCACTCCCACTTGCGAATGTAATGTTACACACCCATACAATGCGCACCACTCCGCGATGTACTTCAGAAACCTATCCTACAGTGCCACTACATGTTTCCTGACCTCCCCATGCTGACCACCCAGTGGTGCTTTTCTCCAGCCTAGATTGCCACTCACTGACTATCCTAATTCAGATCCTATGATTCACACCACCCCGTGATGTTTTTCTCACTGCTACTAGTCAATGTAATGTTACATACCCATACAATGAGCACCACCCCCTGATGTTTTTCAGAAACCTATCCTACAATTCCAGTGCATGTTTCCTGACCTCACCATGACCATCCCGTGGTACTTTTCTCCAACCTACATTGCCACTCAGTGCCTATCCTTATTCAGAGCCTCGGATTCACACCACCCCGTGTTTTTTTTTTTTTTCACTCCTACTAGTGAATGACCTGTTAGAAACCCCTACAATGCGCACCACCCCGCGATGTTTATCAGAAACCTATCCTATATTGCCACTGCATGTTTCCTGACATCCCCATGCTGACCACCCCGTGGTGCTTTTCTCCATCGTAGATGGCCACTCACTGCCTATTCTAATTCAGATCCTATGGCTCACACCACCCCGTGATGTTTTTCTCACTCCTACTAGTGAATGTAATGTTACACACCCATACAATGCGCACCACCCCGCGATGTTTTTCAGAAACCTATCCTACATTGCCACTGCATGTTTCCTGACCTCTCCATGCTGAACACCCCGTGGTGCTTTTCTCCATCCTACATTCCCACTCACTTCCTATTCTTATTCAGACACTCTGATTCACATCACCCCTTGATGTTGTTCTCAATCCTACTAGTGAATGTTATGTTACACACCCATACAATGCGCACCACCCCGCGATGTTTTTCAGAAACCTATCCTACATTGCCACTGCATATTTCCGGACCTCCCCATGCTGACCACCCCGTAGCGCTTTTCTCCATTCTAGATTGCCACTCACTGCCTATACTAATTCAGATGCTATGGTTCAAACCACCCCGTGATATTTTCTTCACTCCTATTAGTGAATGTAATATTACACACCCATAAAATGCGCACCATCCCGGGATGTTTTTCAGAAACCTATCCTACATTTCCACTGCATGTTTCCTGACCTCCCCATGCTGACCACCCCGTGGTACTTTTCTACATCCTACATTGCCACTCACTGCCTATCCTAATTCAGATCCTATGATTCACACCACCCCGTGATGTTTTTCTCACTCCTACTAGTGAATGGCCTGTTAGAAAGCCTTCACAATGCGCACCACCCCACAATGTTTTTCAGAAACCTCTCCTACATTGCCACTGCATGTTTCCTGACCTCCCCTTGCGCACCACCCCGTGGTGCTTTTCTCCATCCTACATTGCCACTCACTGCATGTCCTAATTCAGACCCTCTGATTCACACCACCCCGTGATGTTTTTCTCACTCCTAGTAGTCAATGTAATGTTACACACCCATACAATGTGCACCATCCCGCGATGTACTTCTGAAACCTATCCTACATTGCCACTGCATGTTTCCTGACCTCTCCATGCTGACCACCCCGTGGTTCTTTGTTCAATCCTACTTTGCCACTGACTGCCTATCCGAATACATGTCCTATGATTCACACCACCCCGTGATGTTTTTCTCACTGTTACTAGTGAATGTATTGTTACACACCCATACAATGCGCACCACCCGCGATGTTTTTCAGAAACCTATCCTACATTGCCGCTGCATGTTTCCTGACCCTCCCATGCTGACCACCCCGTGGTGCTTTTCTGCATCCTACATTGCAACTCACTTCCTATCCTTATTGAGATCCTGTGATTCACACAACCCCGTGATGTTTTTCTCACTCCTACTAGTTAATGTAATTTTACACACCCGTAAAATGTGCAACACCAGCGCTGTTTTTCAGAAACCTATCCTACATTGCCACTGCATGTTTCCTGACCTCCCCATGCTGACCACCCCATGGTGCCTTTCTCCATCCTACATTGCCACTCACTGCCTATCCTTATTCAGACCCTCTGATTCACACCATCCCATGATATTTTTGTCACTCCTACTAGTGAATGGCCTGTTAGAAACCCTTATAATGCGCACCAGCCCGCGAAGTTTTTCAGAAACCTATCCTACATTGCCACTGCATGTTTCCTAACCTCTCATGCTGAGCACCCCATGGTGCTTTTCTCCATCCTAGATGGCCACTCACGGACTATCCTATTTCAGATCCTATGATTCACACCACCACGGGATGTTTTTCTCACTCCTACTAGTGAATGAAATGTTACACAACCATAGAATGCGCATGACCCCGCGATGTTTTTCAGAAACCTATCCTACATTGCCACTGCATGTTTCCTGACCTTTCCATGCTGACCACTCCGTGGTGCTTTTCTCCAACCTACATTGCCACTCACTGCCTATTCTATTTCAGATCCTATGATTCACACCACCCCGTGATGCTTTTCTCACTCCTACTGGTGAATGTAATGTTACACACCCATACAATGCGCACCACCTCGCGATGTTTTTCAGAAACCTATCCTACATTGCCACTTCATGTTTCCTGACCTCCCCATGCTGACCACCTCATGGTGCTTTTCTCCATCTTAGATTGCCACTCACTGCCTATCCTAATTAACGTCCTACGATTCACACCACCCCATGATGTTTTTCTCACTCCTACTATTGAATGCCCTGATAGACACCCTGACAATGTGCACCACCTCGCGATGTTTTTCAGAAACCTATCCTACATTACCACTGAATGTTTCCTGACCTCTCCATGCTGACCACCCCGTGGTGCTTTTCTCCATCCTACATTGCCACTCACTGCCTGTCCTTATTCAGACCCTCCTATTCACACCACCCCGTGATGTTGTTCTCACTCCTACTAGTCAATGTAATTTTACAAACCCATAAAATGTGCACCACTAGCGATGTTTTTCGAAACCTATCCTACATTGCCACTGCATGTTTCCGGACCTCCCCATGCTGACCACTTTATGGTGCCTTTCTCCGTCATAAATTGCCACTCACTGCCTATCCGAATTCAGACCCACCGATTCACACAACCCCGTGATGTTTTTCTCACTCCTACTAGTGAATGTAATGTTACACACCATTACAATGCGCACCACCCCGCTATGTTTTTCAGAAACCTATCCTACATTGCCACTGCATGTTTCCTGACCTCCCTATGCTGACCACCCCGTGCAGCTTTTCTCCATCCTAGATTGCCACGCTCTGCCTATACTAATTCCGATCCTATGATTCACACCCCCCCGTGATGTTTTTCTGACTCCTACTAGTGAATGAATGTTACACACCAATTAAATGTGCAGCACCCCGTGAAGTTTTTCAAAAACCTATCTTACATTGCCACTGCATGTTTCCTGACCTCCCCATGCTGAAAACACCGTGGTGCTTTTCTCCATCCTACATTGCCACTCACTGCCTATCCTATTCAGATCCTATGATTCACACCACCCCGTGATGTTTTTATCACTCCTACTAGTGAATGGCCAGTTCGAAACCCTTACAATGCGCACCACCCCGGGATGTTTTTCAGAAACCTATCCTACATTGCAACTGCACGTTTCCTGACGTCTCCATGCTGACCACACCGTGGTGCTTTTCTTCATCCTACCTTGCCACTCACTGCCTATCATAATTGAGATCCTATGATTCACAACACCCCGTGATGTTTTTCTCACTCCTACTAGTGAATGTAAAGTTACACACCCATACCATGCGCACCGCCCCGCGATGTACTTCAGAAACCTATCCTACATTGCCACTACATGTTTCCTGACCACCCCATACTGACCACCCCGTGATGCTTTTCTCCATCCTACATTGCCACTCACTGCCTATCCTTATTCAGATCCTATGATTCACAACACCCCGTGCAGTTTTTCTCACTCGTTCTAATGAATCTAATGTTACACACCCACACAAAGGGCACTACCGCGCGATGTTTTTCAGAAACCTATCCTACATGGCCTCTGCATGTTTCCTGACCTCCGCATGCTGACCAACCCATGGTGCTTTTCTCCATCCTACATTGCCACTCACTGCCTATCATAATTGAGATCCTATGATTCACACCACTCCGTGATGTTTTTCTCACTCCCACTAGTGAATGTAATATTACACACCATACAATGCGCACCACCCCGCGATGTACTTCAGAAACCTGTCCTACATTGCCACAACGTTTCCTGACCTCCACATGCTGACCATCCCGTGGTGCTTTTCTCCAACCTACATTGCCACTCAATGCCTATCCTATTCAGATCCTATGATTCACACCACCCCGTGATGTTTTTCTCACTCCTACTAGTGAATGGCCAGTTAGAAACCCTTACAATGCGCACCAACCCAGGATGTTTTTCAGAAACCTATCCTACATTGCCACTACATGTTTCCTGACCTCCCCATGCTGACCACCCCATGATGCTTTTCTCCATCCTACATTGCCACTCACTTCCTCTCCTTATTGAGATCCTATGATTCACACCACCCCGTGAGGTTTTTCTCACTCCTACTATTGAATGTAATGTTACACACCCATACAATGCGCACCACCCCACGATGTACTTCAGAAACCTGTCCTACATTGCCACTACATGTTTCCTGACCTCCCCATTCTGACCACCCCGTGGTGCTTTTCTCCATCCTAAATTGCCACTCGCTGCCTGTCCTTATTCAGACCCTCCGATTCACACCATCCCGTGATGTTTTTCTCAATCCTACTAGTGAATGTAATGTTACAAACCCATATAATGCGCACCACCCCGCGATGTTCTTCAGAAACCTGTCCTACATTGCCACTGCATGTTTCCTGACCTCCCCATGCTGACCACCCCGTGGTGCTTTTCTCCAACCTACATTGGCACTCACTGCCTATCCTATTCAGATTCTATGATTCACACCACCCCGTGATGTTTTTCTCACTCCTACTAGTGAATGGCCAGTTAGAAACCCTTACAATGCGCACCAACCCGGGATGTTTTTCAGAAACCTATCCTACATTGCCCCTACATGTTTCCTGACCTCCCCATGCTGACCACCCCGTGATGCTTTTCTCCATCCTACATTGCCACTCACTTCCTCTCCTTATTGAGATCCTATGATTCACACCACCCCGTGAGGTTTTTCTCACTCCTACTAGTGAATGTAATGTTACACACCCATACAATGCGCACCACCCCGCGATGTACTTCAGAAACCTGTCCTACATTGCCACTACATGTTTCCTGACCTGCACATGCTGACCATCCCGTGGTGCTTTTCTCCATCCTACATTGCAACTCACTGCCTATCCTTATTCAGAGCCTCTGAATCACACCACACCGTGATATTTTTCTCACTCCTACTAGTGAATTTTCTGTTACATACCCCTACAACGCGCACCACCCCGCGATGTTTTTCAGAAACCTATCCTACATTGCCACTGCATGTTTCCTGACCTTCCAATGCAGAACCACCTGGTGGTGATTTTCTCCATTCTACATTGACACTCCCTGCCTATACTTATTCAGACCTTCCGATTCACACCATCCCGTCATGTTTTTCTAACTCCTACTAGCTAATGTAATGTTAGAAACCCATACAATGCACACCACCCCGCGATGTTTTTCAGAAACCTATTCTACATTGCCACAGTATATTTCCTGACCTCCCCATGCTGACCACCCCATGGTGCTTTTCTCCATCCTACATTGCCACTCACTGCCTGTCCTTATTCAGACCCTCCGATTCACACCACCCCGTGATGTTTTTCTCACTCCTACTAGTGAATGTATTGTTACACACCCATACAATGCGCACCACCCGCGATGTTTTTCAGAAACCTATCCTACATTGCCGCTGCATGTTTCCTGACCCTCCCATGCTGACCACCCCGTGGTGCTTTTCTGCATCCTACATTGCGACTCACTTCCTATCCTTATTGAGATCCTGTGATTCACACAACCCCGTGATGTTTTTCTCACTCCTACTAGTTAATGTAATTTTACACACCCGTAAAATGTGCAACACCAGCGCTGTTTTTCAGAAACCTATCCTACATTGCCACTGCATGTTTCCTGACCTCCCCATGCTGACCACCCCATGGTGCCTTTCTCCATCCTACATTGCCACTCACTGCCTATCCTTATTCAGACCCTCTGATTCACACCATCCCATGATATTTTTGTCACTCCTACTAGTGAATGGCCTGTTAGAAACCCTTATAATGCGCAACAGCCCGCGATGTTTTTCAGAAACCTATCCTACATTGCCACTGCATGTTTCATGACCTCCCCATACTGACGACCCCGTGGCGCTTTTCTCAATCCTAAATTGCCACTCACTGCCTATTCTAATTCAGATGCTATGGTTCAAACCACCCCGTGATGTTTTTCTCACTCCTATTAGTGAATGTAATATTACACACCCATAAAATGCGCACCACCCCGTGATGTTTTTCAGAAACCTATCCTACATTTCCACTGCATGTTTCCTGACCTCCCCATGCTGACCACCCCGTGGTACTTTTCTACATCCTACATTGCCACTCACTGCCTATCCTAATTCACATCCTATGATTCACTCCACCCCGTGATGTTTTTCTCACTCCTTCTAGTGAATGGCCTGTTAGAAACCCTTCACAATGCGCACCACCCCAAAATATTTTTCAGAAACCTCTCCTACATTGCCACTGCATGTTTCCTGACATCCCCATGCTGACCACCCCGTGGTGCTTTTCTCCATCCTACATTTCCACTCACTGCATATCCTAATTCAGACCCTCTGATTCACACCACCCCGTGATGTTTTTCTCACTCCTACTAGTCAATGTAATGTTACACACCCATACAATGTGCACCATCCCGCGATGTACTTCTGAAACCTATCCTACATTGCCACTGCATGTTTCCTGACCTCCCCCCGGCTGACCACCGTGTGGTGCTTTTCTCCATTCGACATTGCAAATCACTTCCTATCCTTACTGAGATCCTATGGTTCACATCACCCCATAATGTTTTTCTCATTCCTACTAGTGAATGTAATGTTACACACCCATACAATGCGCACCACCCGCGATGTTTTTCAGAAACCTATCCTACATTGCCGCTGCATGTTTCCTGACCTTCCCATGCTGACCAGCCCGTGGTGCTTTTCTGCATCCTACATTGCGACTCACTTCCTATCCTTATTGAGAACCTGTGATTCACACAACCCCGTGATGTTTTTCTCACTCCTACTTCTTAATGTAATTTTACACACCCGTAAATTGTGCAACACCGGCGCTGTTTTTCAGAAACCTATCCTACATTGCCACTGCATGTTTCCTGACCTCCCCATGCTGACCACCCCGTGGTGCCTTTCTACATCCTACATTGCCACTCACTGCCTATTCTTATTCAGACCCTCTGATTCACAGCATCCCATGATATTTTTGTCACTCCTACTAGTGAATGGCCTGTTAGAAACCCTTATAATGCGCACCAGCCCGCGATGTTTTTCAGAAACCTAAACTACCTTGCCACTGCATGTTTCTTGACCTCCACATGATGACAACCCCGTGGTGCTTTTCTCCATCCTACCTTGCTACTCACTGTCTATCCTAATTCAGAACCCGATTCACACCACCCCGTGATGTTTTTCTCACTTGTACTAGCGAATGTAATATTACCCACCCATATCGGGAGCACCACCCCGCGATGTTTTTCAGAAACCTATCCTACATTGCCACTGCATGTTTCATGACCTCCCCATACTGACGATCCCGTGGTGCTTTTCTCCATCCTACATTGCCACTCACTTCCTATCCTAATTCAGACCCTCCAATTCACACCACCCCGTGATGGTTTTCTCACTCCTACTAGTCAATGTAATGTTACACACCCATACAATTCTCATCACCCCGCGATGATTTTCAGAAACATATCGTACACTTCCACTGCATGTTTCCTAACCTCCCCATGCTGACCACCCCGTGGTGCTTTTCTCCATCCTACATTGCCACTCCCTCCCTGTCCTTATTCAGACCCTCCGATTCTCACCACCCCATGATATTTTTGTCACTCTTACTTGTGTATGTAATGTTACACTCCCATGCAATGGGCAAAACCCAACGATGTTTTTCAGAAACCTAACCTACATTGCCACTGCATGTTTCCTGACCTCCCTAGGCTGACCACACTTTGGTGCTTTTCTCCATCCTACATTGCCACTCACTGCCTCTCCTAATTCGGATCCTATGATTTACACCACCCCATGATGTTTTTCTCACTGCGACTGATTAGTGGCATGTTAGAAAACCTTACGATGTGCACCACCACGCGATGTTTTACATAAACCTATCCTACATTGCCACTGCATGTTTCCTGACCTCCCCATGCTGACCACCCCGTTGTTCTTTGTTCAATCCTACTTTGCCACTGACTGCCTATCCTAATTCATGTCCTATGATTCACACCACCCCGTGATGTTTTTCTCTCTCCTACTAGTGAATGTAATGTTACACACCCATACAATGCGCACCACCCCGCGATGTGTTTCAGAAACCTATCCTACATTGCCACAGCATGTTTCCTGACCTCCTCATGCTGACCACCCCGTTGTGCTTTTCTCCATCCTACGTTGCCACTCACTTCCTATTCTTATTCAGACATTCCGAATCACATCACCCCTTGATGTTTTTCTCACTCCTACTAGTGAATGTAATGTTACACACCTAAACAATGTCCACCACCCGCGATGTTTTTCAGAACCCTATTCTACATTGCCACTGCATGTTTCCTGACCTCCCAATGCTGACCACCCAGTGGTGCTTTTCTCCATCCTACATTGCCACTCACTGCCTATCCTAATTCAGATCCTATGATTCACACCACCCCGTGATGTTTTTCTCGCTCCTACTAGTGAATGGCCTGTTAGAAACCCTTACAATGTGCACCACGCCGCAGTGTTTTTCAGAAACCTATCCTACATTGCAACTGCAGGTTTCCAGACCTCCACATGCTGACCACCCCGGGGTGTTTTTCTCCAGCCTACATTGCCACTCACTGTCTATTCTAATTCAGATCCTATGATTCACACCACTGCGTGATGTTTTTCTCACTCCTACTAGTGAATGTAATGTTACACACCCATACAATGCGCACCACCACGCGACGTGCTTCAGAAACCTATTCTACATTGCCACTGCATTTTTCCTGTCCTCCCCATGCTGACCACCCTGTGGTGCTTTTCTCTATCCTACATTGCCACTCACATCCTATCCTTATTCAGATCCTATGATTCACACCACCCCGTGATATTTTTCTCCCTCCCACTAGTGAATGAGATGTTACACACCCATATAATGCGCACCACCCGGCGATGTACTTCAGAAATCTATCCTACATTGAAACTGCATGTTTACGGACCACCCCATGCTGACCACCCCGTAGCGCTTTTCTCCATTCTAGATTGCCACTCACTGCCTATTCTAATTCAGATCCTATGATTCAAACCACCCCGTGAGGATTTTCTCACTCCTACTAGTGAATGTAATGTTACACACCCATACAATGCGCACCACCCCGCGATGTTTTTCAGAAACCTATCCTACATTTTAACAGCATATTTCCTGACCTCCCCATGCTGACCACCTCTTGGTGCTTTTCTACATCCTACATTGCTACTCACTGCCTATCCTAATTCAGATCCTATGATTCACACCACCCCGTGATGTTTTTCTCACTCCTACTAGTAAATGGCCTGTTAGAAACCCTTACAATGCGCACCAACCCACGATGTTTTTCAGAAACCATTCCTACATTGCCACTGCATGTTTCCTGACCTCCCCATGCTGACCACACCGTGGTCCTTTTCTCCATCCTACCTTGCTACTCACTGCCTATCCTAATCAGACCCCCGATTCACACCACCCAGTGATGTTTTTCTCACTCCTACTAGTGAATGTAATATTACACACCCATACCGTGCGCACAACCCCGCGATGTTTTTCTGAAACCTATGCTACATTGCCACTGCATGTTTCCTGACCTCCCAATGCTGACCACCCCGTGGTGCTTTTCTCTATCCTACATTGCCACTCACTTCCTTTCCTTATTTAGACCCGCCGATTCACACCACCCCTTGATGTTTTTCTCACTCCTACTTGTGAATGTAATTTTACACACCCATATAATAGCACCATCCGCGATGTTGTTCAGAAACCTATCATACGTTGGCACTGCATGTTTCCTGACCTCCCCATGCTGACCACCCCATGTTGCTTTTAACCATCCTACATTGCCACTCACTTCCAATCCTTATTCAGATCCTATGATTCACACAACCCCGTGATGTTTTTCTCACTCCTACTAGGGAATGTAATGTTACACACCAATACAATGCGCACCACCCGCGATATTTTTCAGAAACCTATCCTACATTGCAACTCCATATTTCCTGACCTCGCCATGCTGACCACCCCGTGGTGCTTTTCTCCATTCTACATTGCCACTCACTGCCTATCCTAATTCAGACTCTCCGATTCACACCACCCCATGATGTTTTTCTCACCCCTACTAGTGAATGGAATGTTACGCACCAATACAATGCGCACCACCCCGCGATGTTTTTTCAGAAACCTATTATACATTGCCACTGCACGATTTCTGACCGCCCCCTGCTGACCACACCGTGGTGCTTTTCTCCATCCTACATTGCCACTCAATGCCTATCCTATTCAGATCCTATGATTCACACCACCCCGTCATGTTTTTCTCTCTCCTACTAGTGAATGTAATGTTACACACCCACACAATGCGCACCACCACTCGATGTTTTTCAGAAACCAATCCTACCTTGCCTCTGCATGTTACCTGACCTCCCCATGCTGACCACCCCGTGGTGCTTTTCTCCATTCTACACTGCTATTCGCTGACGATCCTAATTCAGATCCTATGATTCACACCACCCCATGATGTTTTTCTCACTCCTACTAGTGAATGAAATGTTACACACCCATACAATGCGCACCAGCCCGCGATGTTTTTCAGAAACCTATCCTACATTGCCACTGCATATTTCCGGACCACCCCATGCTGACCACCCCATAGCACTTTTCTCCATTCTAGATTGCCACTCACTGCCTATTCTAATGCAGATCCTATGGTTCTAACAACCCCGTGATGTTTTTCTCACTCCTACTAATGAATGTAATATTACACACCCATACAATGCGCAGCACTCCGGGATGTTTTTCCGAAACATATCCTACATTTCCACTGCATGTTTCCTGACCTCCCCATGCTGACCAACCCGTGGTGCTTTTCTACATCCTACATTGCCACTCACTGCCTATCCTAATTCAGATCCTATGATTCACACCACCCCGTGATGTTTTTCTCACTCCTACTAGTAAATAGCCTGTTAGAAACCCTTACAATGCACACCACCACACGATGTTTTTCAGAAACATATGCTACATTGCCACTGCATGTTTCCTGACCGCCCCAGGCTGACCACCCCGTGGTGCTTTTCTCCATCCTACATTGCCACTCACTGCCTATCCTAATTCATACCCTCTGATTCACACCACCCCGTGATGTTTTCCTCACTCGTACTAGTCAATGTAATGTTACACACCCATACAATGCGCACCACCCCGCGATGTACTTCTGAAACCTATCTTACATTGCCACTGCATGTTTCCAGACCTCCCCATGCTGACCACCTCGTGGTGCTTTTCTCCATTCTACATTGCCACTCACTTCCTATCCTTACTGAGATCCTATTATTCACACGACCCCGTGATGTTTTTCTCACTCCTACTAGTGAATGTAATGTTACACACCTATACAATGCGCTCCACCCGTGATGTTTTTCAGAAACCTATCCTACATTGCCACTGCATGTTTAGTGACCTTCCCATGCTCACCACCCCGTGCTGCTCTTCTGCATCCTACATTGCGACTCACTTCCTATCCTTATTGAGATCCTGTGATTCACACCACCCCGTGATGTTTTTCTCACTCCTACTAGTTAATGTAATTTTACACACGCGTAAAATGTGCAACACCTGCACTGTTTTTCAGACACCTATCCTACATTGCCACTGCATGTTTCCTGACCTCCCCATGCTGACCACCCCGTGGTGCTTTTCTCGATCCTACATTGCCACTCACTGCCTATCCTTATTCAGACCCTCTGATTCACACCTTCCCATGAGATTTTTGTCACTCCTACTAGTGAATGGCCTGTTAGAAACCCTTACAATGCGCACCACCCCGCGATCTTTTTTAGGAACCTAAACTACATTGTCACTGCATGTTTCTTGACCTCCGCATGCTGACCACCCCGTGGTGCTTTTCTCCATCCTACCTTGCTACTCACTGCCTATGCTAATTCAGACCCCCGATTCACACCACCCCGTGATGTTTTTCTCACTCCTAGTAGTGTATGTAATATTACACACCCATTCAGTGCGCACCACCCCGCGATGTTTTTCAGAAACCTATCCTACATTGCCACTGCATGTTTCCTGACCTCCCTAGGCTGACCACACCGTGGTGCTTTTCTCCATCCTACATTTCCACTCACTGCCTCTCCTAATTCAGATCCTATGATTCACACCACCCCATGAAGTTTTTCTCACTGCTACTGATTAGTGGCATGTTAGAAAATGTTACGATGTGCACCACCCCGCGATGTTTTTCAGAAACCTATCCTACATTGCCACTGAATGTTTCCTGACCTCCCCATGCTGACCACCCCGTGGTTCTTTGTTCAATCCTACTTTGCCACTGACTGCCTATCCGAATTCATGTCCTATGATTCACACCACCCCGTGATGTTTTTCTCACTGCTACTAGTGAATGTATTGTTACACACCCATACAATGCGCACCACCCTGCGATGTGTTTCAGAAACCTATCCTACATTGCAACTGCGTGTTTCTTGACTGTTGGGAGCCGCAGCCCCGAGCCCGGTCGCCTCACTTGGCGGACGTGAGGCCTGTAGTAAAGAGTAAAGCCTGAGGTAGATTACCCCTCCCATCGAGCACGTTAGTTTCCTGCTTACCGCGTAAGCAACCCGCTCAACAATATAGTCTGCCTGGCACCTGATGATGTTAGCCAATCAGCTTGCCTTGCTTACTTTAACATGATTGGACACTGTATCCGTATATATACTGGTGCCACCCCTGGGGGGGAGGAAGAAGCCCGGAAGGAGCCGCGGAGAGCGGACCGGTAGAGGCTTCGGAGCGAAGCACGGAAGGAGCCGCGGGGAGCGGACCAGAGGAGGCTTCGGCTGGGAGCGATCCCAGGGCAGGCTGTACGGAGAGAAAATAAAAGAAAAGGTTGTCCACTGCCAGACTTTGTCGTGTGTCCTTCCTGCCGGCCGGGAGCGACACCGACATTTGGTGGCCCGCACGGGGACTGATCACCCCCGAGACGTGACAGCGGACAACGCTCCAGTACAGAGCTGCGAGACAGGTGAGTTGGGGATAAGCCTGGGCTCTGGGTGGTGCGCCCCTACAGGGCTTTTAGACTCCCCTCAGGCTCACGCGTAAGTGGCGGATTCCTTGGGCCTCACGCGGTGAGTAACATATTAAAAGATGGGAAACATGCTAGGTAGCAACACTAAGAGCGAGGGTGGTTGTGGAGAAAGCTCTCAAGAGCTTACAAAAGTACGCAGGGTATTTGAGCAGGCCCAGTCGGGGAGCTCCTGAGAGGGGCTCGTCAAGGGGAACAAAGATGCTAAGGAGAAGGACGGGGCTCTAGCCTCGGAGTCGTCTGACTCCGAGGACGAGGGAAAGTTGAATGGCAAGGAGGCCAAAGAGACCAGCTGTCAGGAGCCTAAGTCGCTCGATAAGGAGTCGCAGGGTTCTTTCCCAGCGTTGCGCCGTGAATTGCGCTCCGCTCAACTTGGTCTGCAGAGGAGTAGAGAGCTCCTGAGCGCTCCCCGGCGCGAGAGGGAGGCGAAGCCTTCCGCCCCACCTTGGGGGCTGTTCCCGGAGGCGATCCCTCGCCGCGAGGCGGCCGCCCGGGAGCTCCCTTCCCCTTCGCCAGAACAGGAAGTGATGCACGGGCCCCCATTTTCCGCCCAATCATGGCCGCCGTCTTATGCTCCGCCGCCGGCGGGTCGGTATTTTTACAGGCGGCTTTGGCAGGGGGGACGTTTGTCTCATGAGGTACATCCACCACCTGGGATAGATAGTGGCCCCTACGGGATATTTCCTGTACAAGTAGCTATGGGCCAGGGACGTAATGCATGGGAGCCTTTTGAGATAAAGCAGATTAGAGAACTTAAAAATGCAGTTACAACCTTTGGGCCGACTGCGCCTTACACCATTGCCATGCTGGAGAACCTGTCTTCTGGGCCCCTCACCCCCGCGGACTGGATTCAGCTGGCAAAGGCGTGTCTGCCCTCGGGTAGTTACCTGGATTGGCGAGCCTGGTACGCAGAGTTCTCTGCAGAGCAGGCTGAGAGAAACGCCAGTTGGGGAAACCGGGGGTGGAACAAGGAAATGCTTATGGGAGAAGGTTGGCACGCTGATGATCAGACTCAGTTCCCCGGCGCTGTCTATGAACAAATCAACGCCATAGGGCTCCGCGCCTGGAAGCAGGTAAGTGGTGCCGGAACAGCCTCCTTGTGTCTTTCAAAAATAATTCAGGGTACCACAGAGCCATTTGTTGACTTTGTGGCCCGAATGCAAGATGCTGCCGATAAGATATTTTCTGATCCGGGAGTGGCTCGACCGCTGGTAAGGCAGCTGATTTTTGAGCAATGTACAAAGGAGTGCAAGGCAGCGATAGCTCCTCATAAGAACAAGGACCTCAACGCCTGGATTAGGATATGTAGAGAGATAGGGGGGCCGCTCTCCAACTCGGGAGTGGCTGCTCTCCTGGCCGCGGCTGTACAGCAGAGGGGACCTCGCGGGTTAGAAGGGGAATGTAAGGCTAAAGGGTGTTTTGTCTGCGGGGAGCCAGGACACATTAAACGTCATTGCCCAAACAATGCAGATGCTAGGCCTCGTCCTAGAAATGAAGAACCATATGTTTGTGGGCGATGCAAGAGGGGATCACACAAAGCTGAGGAGTGTAGGTCGGTCTTTGATGCTCAGGGCAACCGTATTTGTGGACGAGATGCTAGAGGGCCAAAAAATGGCCAGAGGGGGCCCCCTTCACAGGCGGGCCCCCGCCCCAGAGACAAGACAGCTCAGGATGGCAGCCTTCAACAAGGGCCACCCCTGGGTCAGCAGGTGTGGACCTCAGTGTCGCCTCCAGACTTATATTAGTGCCTGACATGGGTGTTCAAGTGGTTGAAACCACCTTTAAGGGACCGTTACCCGAAAATTCCATGGGTCTGGTGATCGGGAGATCCTCCACGGCCCTTCGGGGTCTCATAGTAGTCCCGGGGGTCATAGACTCAGACTACACAGGACACATTAAAATTATGGTTCAATCTCTTGTGGGTACTATGGTAATCAATAAAGGAGACAAGATAGCGCAGCTCTTGCTGCTCCCCAGTCTCCACAAGAGATTTCCCTCAAAGCAGAAAATTAGAGAAAGTCAAGGTTTCGGTTCCTCAGGGGAAGTCTTCGAGGGACTCCATATGACACTTGATAAAAGGCCCATGCTCTCACTTAAGGTCAATGGCAAGTATATAACAGGGCTCCTAGATACAGGAGCTGACCGTTCCATTATCTCCAAAAAGGTTTGGCCTTCTAACTGGCCCAACAACACTGCAGATAACACGCTGCAGGGCCTGGGGATGGTGTCAGCTCCTCAGGTTAGTGCTTCAACCCTGTTCTGGTGCGATGAGGAGGGTCATCAGGGCCATTTCCAACCATTTGTGTTGCAGTTGCCAGTGTCTCTATGGGGAAGGGACATCCTCACGCAGATGGATGTCACGCTTACGTCAAACTGCTCCCCCCAGGCTAAGGATATACTCAGGAACCAGGGATATACCCCCGGCAAAGGCTTGGGCAATGCCCTACAGGGTCGGACATCCCCAATACCAGTAGAGAACAAAAAAGGTAGGCAAGGGCTGGGTTTTTCTTAGGGGCCGCTGAAGAAGCTCTCCTACCCACTTCGATCAAAATCACCTGGAGGTCAAATGATCCGGTTTGGGTACCTCAGTGGCCCCTGCCTAAGGAGAAGCTATTAGCCTTGTCAGAAATAGTCAGTACACAACTTAGATTAGGACACATTAAGCCGTCAACCTCCCCATGGAACACCCCCATTTTTATAATTAAGAAAAAGTCTGGCAAATGGAGGCTGCTCCATGATCTAAGGGCGGTCAACGCGCAGATGCAGTCCCTGGGGGCGGTCCAGAGGGGGCTGCCAGCTCTCTCAGCCATCCCTCAATCCTGGCCAGTTTATGTTATAGATCTTAGAGACTGTTTCTTCTCAATCCCCCTGCATCCAGAGGACACTCATAGGTTCGCCTTTACTTTACCCACCATTAACCAAGAAAGCCCTGATCTCAGATACGAGTGGATAACGCTGCCGCAAGGTATGGCCAACAGTCCCACTATGTGTCAGATTTACCTTGATTCCCTACTGGCCCCCCTACGGAAATCCTTTCCCAAGATATGATGTGTGCATTACATGGACGACCTTTTGCTCAGTGGCAGGGACCCAGACATGCTAAATAATATGCTCGGCCAGTTGGTCGAGGCCCTGAGACAAGCTAATCTGCATGTTGCCCCCGACAAGATTCAGGGAGGAGAAATGGTGACCTACTTAGGCGCGAAAATCTCCCCTATGCTAGTCTCTCCACAGAAGGTCACCATTAGGACGGATGGCGTTAGGACCCTAAATGACATGCAAAAGCTATTGGGAGACATTAATTGGATTAGGCCATATTTACATATACCAAATTCAGATCTCAAACCCCTGTTCGACCTTCTAAAGGGAGACCCAGATATAGCCTCCCACAGGAGGCTCACTCCTGAGGCAAGAGCTGCCTTACAGAGAGTGGAAAAAGCCTTAGGTGGGGCTACCTTACACAGAATTGAACCAGGGCGACCCTTTGATGTCTGTTTGCTACAGACTAGTCTACAGCCCACAGCGATAATTTGGCAGAAAGGACCATTACTGTGGATACACCCTAAGGTCTCACCTGCAAAAGTCATAGAGCATTACCCAGAGGCAGTCGCTTCATTGGCCCTTGAAGCGCATGATAGAGCTGTCCAACATTTTGGCTCAGGACCACAAGCCATCCGAGTACCCTATACCGCCAGCCAGATCAAGACCCTGGCTGCCTGCATAGATACATGGGCCATTCTGAGATGTGTTTTCCATGGGGATATAAACAATCAATACCCTAAAGACCCTATCTTGTCATTTGTCACTCAGCACCCTATAATTTTTCCAAAGGTTACTGCCTCTGAGCCATTAGTCCCAGCAACTACAATATACACAGATGGCTCTAAGACGGGGATAGGCGCCTATGTGATCCTAGGCAAGCCCCCGGTTACCATACAATTTGAACCTGATCAGCCTCAGGTGGTAGAACTACAGATCGTTAAAATGATTCTTGAACGGTTCTCAGGAGCCATTAACATTGTCTCCGATTCTAGGTATGTGGTCAATGCTATGCAAGTGCTTGAGACTGCCGGTTTAATTAGATCCACTTCCACAGTGGCTGGGCTGTTCCTGTCTATCCAGACATTGCTCCAGAACAGACACCATAAGGTCTTCACCACCCACATAAGAGCACATACATCCCTGCCAGGGCCTATGGCACAGGGGAATGCGGCTGCTGATACTGCCACTCGCCCGTTATGGATTTTTACCTTACTAACACCAATCGAGCGAGCCCGTGCCTTCCATGATAAGTTTCATGTCAATGCCAGGACACTAGCAAACCATTTCCATGTTTCCAGAGCAGATGCACGAGATATCGTGCGACTATGTGACTCCTGTGCCACATACAAACCTGCCAACCGATGGGAGTAAACCCTCGAGGTTTGATCCCTGGTGATGTTTGGCAGATGGACATCACACATATACAGGAGTTTGGGACTCTTAAATATGTTCATGTTTCCACAGACACCTGTTCTCACGTCATATTCGCAACAGCAGAAACAGGTGAAAAAGTGTCTAATGTGATCAATCATTGCCTGGCGGCTTGGGCCGCATGGGGCAAACCAAAAATATTAAAAACTGATAATGGACCAGCCTATATAGGCAAAGCCTTCAATGAGTTCTGCAGAATGATGGAGGTTCAATTAAAACATGGTATCCCATACAATCCTCAAGGTCAAGGAATCATTGAGAGGGCTCATAGAAGCCTCAAAGAAATTTTACAAAAACAAAAAGGGGGAGTAGGCCAAGGCCTGGCCCCAAAGACACGATTATCCATGGCACTATTCACACACAATTTTTTAAATTTAAATAATGATAATTGCTCCCCAGCCGTGGAGCACTGCAACCCTTCCCCCAACCATAAAGGGTGGGTGAAGTGGAAAGATGTCCTGACAGGACAATGGATGGGCCCGGATCCAGTGGTCAGCTGGAACCGAGGCGCGGTTTGTGTTTTCCCACAGGAATCGGGACGAGAACCACTGTGGGTACCGGAGAGACTGACACGGGCGATAAAGCCCTCGACTGAAGATCAGACCTGCCCTACCAGAGATCCATCACAGACCAACCAACAAGATGAATAGAAATAGCGGTAGCCCGAAATGGACAAGAAGATCCTCAGGCATATGCATGGCTCGCTTGCCTAGCCTACGACCGAGTCTAGAGGTGGTGAGCTTCCCACACTCCTCCTCTAAAAAATTATGACATAGCTGGGTAGGAGAGTCAATGACGGGTAAGAGCGTACTCCCCCGGTGCGACTCAACCTAAGCCAGGCCCTACCCCACCCTGCACGTAAGCCGCTGGACTGTTAGATGCTGCCCAGGTCTAAATTTCTCTCCGAGGGGATTTCTTTACGGAGAGGAAATGAGTGCAAGCTTGTGTGCATCCAGGTTCCGTCCAGTTTGTGCCTGGCCCTAGAAAAAGGACGAGGGCCTCAGGGCCTTGGCAGACCATGGGACGGCCGACCAGGGTCTAAGCCAAGGACCTACGGTGGGCCTACGCATAGGGCATAAGCCTCTGCACCCAGTCCAGGAAGGGCTACGATGCGCACATTCATAAAAAATAAAAAAGGGGGAGATGTTGGGAGCCGCAGCCTCGAGCCCGGTCGCCTCACTTGGCGGACGTGAGGCCTGTAGTAAAGAGTAAAGCCTGAGGTAGATTACCCCTCCCATCGAGCACGTTAGTTTCCTGCTTACCGCGTAAGCAACCCGCTCAACAATATAGTCTGCCTGGCAACTGATGATGTTAGCCAATCAGCTTGCCTTGCTTACTTTAACATGATTGGACACTGTATCCGTATATATACTGGTGCCACCCCTGGGGGGGGAGGAAGAAGCCTGGAAGGAGCCGCGGAGAGCGGACCGGTAGAGGCTTCGGAGCGAAGCACGGAAGGAGCCGCGGGGAGCGGACCAGAGGAGGCTTTGGCTGGGAGAGATCCCAGGCCAGGCTGTACGGAGAGAAAATAAAAGAAAAGGTTGTCCACTGCCAGACTTTGTCGTGTGTCCTTCCTGCCGGCCGGGAGCGACATCGACACCTGACCTCTCCATGCTGACGACCCCGTGGTGCTTTTCTCCATCCTACATTGCCACTCGCTTCCTATACTTATTCAGACACTCCGATTCACATCACCCCTTGATGTTGTTCTCACTCCTACTAGTCAATGTAATGTTACACACCCATACAATGCGCACCACCCCGCGATGTTTTTCAGAAACCTATCCTACATTGCCACTGCATATTTCCGGACCTCCCCATGCTGACCACCCCATAGCGCTTTTCTCCATTCTAGATTGCCACTCACTGCCTATTCTAATTCAGATGCTATGGTTCAAACCACCCCGTGATGTTTTTCTCACTCCTATTAGTGAATGTAATATTACACACCCATAAAATGCGCACCACCCCGGGATGTTTTTCAGAAACCTATCCTACATTTCCACTGCATGTTTCCTGACCTCCCCATGCTGACCACCCCGTGGTACTTTTCTACATCCTACATTGCCACTCACTGCCTATCCTAATTCAGATCCTATGATTCACACCATCCCGTGATGTTTTTCTCACTCCTACTAGTGAATGGCCTGTTAGAAACCCTTCACAATGCGCACCACCCCACAGTGTTTTTCAGAAACCTCTCCTACATTGCCACTGCATGGTTCCTGACCTCCCCATGCTGACCACCCCGTGGTGCTTTTCTCCATCCTACATTGCCACTCACTGCATGTACTAATTCAGACCCTCTGATTCACACCACCCCGTGATGTTTTTCTCACTCCTACTAGTCAATGTAATGTTACACACCCATACAATGTGCACCATCCCGCGATGTACTTCTGAAACCTATCCTACATTGCCACTGCATGTTTCCTGACCTCCCCCCCCGGCTGACCACCCTGTGGTGCTTTTCTCCATTCGACATTGCCACTCACTTCCTATCCTTACTGAGATCCTCTAGTTCACAGCACCCCATGATGTTTTTCTCACTCCTATTAGTGAATGTAATGTTACACACCCATACAATGCGCACCACCCGCGATGTGTTTCAGAAACCTATCCTACATTGCCGCTGCATGTTTCCTGACCTTCCCATGCTGACCACCCCGTGGTGCTTTTCTGCATCCTACATTGCGACTCACTTCCTATACATATTGAGATCCTATGATTCACACAACCCCGTGATGTTTTTCTCACTCCTACTAGTTAATGTAATTTTACACACCCGTAAAATGTGCAACACCGGCGCAGATTTTCAGAAAGCTATCCTACATTGCCACTGCATGTTTCCTGACCTCCCCATGCTGACCACCCCGTGGTGCCTTTCTCCATCCTACATTGCCACTCACTGCCTATCCTTAGTCAGACCCTCTGATTCACACCATCCCATGATATTTTTGTCACTCCTACTAGTGAATGGCCTGTTAGAAACCCTTATAATGCGCACCAGCCCGTGATGTTTTTCAGAAACCTAAACTACATTGCCACTGCATGTTTCTTGACCTCCACATGATGACAACCCCGTGGTGCTTTTCTCCATCCTACCTTGCTACTCACTGTCTATCCTAATTCAGAACCCGATTCACACCACCCCGTGATGTTTTTCTCACTCGTACTAGCGAATGTAATATTACACACCCATATCGTGCGCACCACCCCGTGATGTTTTTCAGAAACCTATCCTACATTGCCACTGCATGTTTCATGACCTCCCCATACTGACGACCCCGTGGCGCTTTTCTCCATCCTACATTGCACTCACTGCCTATTCGAATTCAGATGCTATGGTTCAAACCACCCTGTGATGTTTTTCTCACTCCTATTAGTGAATGTAATATTACACACCCATAAAATGCGCACCACCCCGTGATATTTTTCAGAAACCTATCCTACATTTCCACTGCATGTTTCCTGACCTCCCCATGCTGACCACCCCGTGGTAGTTTTCTACATCCTACATTGCCACTGACTGCCTATCCTAATTCAGATCCTATGATTCACACCACCCCGTGATGTTTTTCTCACTCCTACTAGTGAATGGCCTGTTAGAAACCCTTCACAATGCGCACCACCGCACAATGTTTTTCAGAAACGTCTCCTACATTCCCACTGCATGTTTCCTGACCTCCCCATGCTGACCACCCCGTGGTGCTTTTCTCCATCCTACATTGCCACTCACTGCATATCTTAATTCAGACCCTCTGATTCACACCACCCCGTGATGTTTTTCTCACTCCTACTAGTCAATGTTATGTTACACACCCATACAATGTTCACCATCCCGCGATGTACTTCTGAAACCTATCCTACATTGCCACTGCATGTTTCCTGACCTCCCCCCCGGCTGACCACCCTGTGGTGCTTTTCTCCATTCGACATTGCCACTCACTTCCTATCCTTACTGAGATCCTATGGTTCACACCACCCCATGATGTTTTTCTCACTCCAACTAGTGAATGTAATGTTACACACCCATACAATGCGCATCACCCCGCGATGATTTTCAGAAACCTATCGTACACTTCCACTGCATGTTTCCTAACCTCCCCATGCTGACCACCCCGTGGTGCTTTTCTCCATCCTACGTTGCCACTCCCTCCCTGTCCTTATTCAGACCCTCTGATTCACACCTCCCCGTGATATTTTTGTCACTCTTACTTGTGTATGTAATGTTACACTCCCATGCAATGGGCAAAACCCCACGATGTTTTTCAGAAACCTATCCTACATTGCCACTGCATGTTTCCTGACCTCCCTAGGCTGACCACACTTTGGTGCTTTTCTCCATCTTACATTGCCACTCACTGCCTCTCCTAATTCAGATCCTATGATTTACACCACCCCATGATGTTTTTCTCACTGCGACTGATTAGTGGCATGTTAGAAAACCTTACGATGCGCACCACCCCGCGATGTTTTACATAAACCTATCCTACCTTGCCACTGCATGTTTCCTGACCTCCCCATGCTGACCACCCCGTGGTGCTTTGTTCAATCCTACTTTGCCACTGACTGCCTATCCTAATTCATGTCCTATGATTCACACCACCACGTGATGTTTTTCTCACTCCTACTAGTGAATATAATGTAACACACACCCATACAATGCGCACCACCCCGCGATGTGTTTCAGAAACCTATCCTACATTGCCACTGCATGTTTCCTGACCTCCTCATGCTGACCACCCCGTTGTGCTTTTCTCCATCCTATGTTGCCACTCACTTCCTATTCTTATTCAGACATTCCGATTCACATCACCCCTTGATGTTTTGCTCACTCCTACTAGTGAATGTAATGTTACACACCTAAACAATGTGCACCACCCGCGATGTTTTTCAGAACCCTATTCTACATTGCCACTGCATGTTTCCGGACCTCCCCATGCTGACCACCCAGTGGCGCTTTTCTCCATCCTACATTGCCATTCACTGCCTATCCTAATTCAGATCCTATGATTCACACCACATCTTGATGTTTTTCTCACTCCTACTAGTGAATGTAATGTTACACCCCCATACAATGTGCACAACCCCGCAATGTACCTCTGAAACCTATACTATATACCCTCTGTGTGTTTTCTGACCTCCCCATGCTGACCAGCAAGTGGTGCTTTTCTCCAAGCTATATTGCCACTCACTGCCTATACTAATTCAGATCCTATGATTCACACCACCCCGTGATGTTTTTCTCACTCCTACTAGTGAATGGCCTGTTAGAAACCCTTACAATGTGCACAGCGCCGCAGTGTTTTTCAGAAACCTATCCTACATTGCAACTGCAGGTTTCCAAACCTCCCCATGCTGACCACCGCGGGGTGTTTTTCTCCATCCTACATTGCCACTCACTGCCTATTCTAATTCAGATCCTATGATTCACACCACCGCGTGATGTTTTTCTCACTCCTACTAGTGAATGTAATGTTACACACCCATACAATGCGCACCACCACGGGACGTGTTTCAGAAACCTATCCTACATTGCCACTGCATTTTTCCTGACCTCCCCATGTTGACCACCCTGTGGTGCCTTTCTCTATCCTACATTGCCACTGACATCCTATCCTTATTCAGATCCTATGATTCACACCACCCCGTGATATTTTTCTCCCTCCCACTAGTGAATGAGATGTTACACACCCATATAATGCTCACCACCCAGCGATGTACTTCAGAAATCTATCCTACATTGCCACTGCATGGTTACGGACTACCCCATGCTGACCACCCCGTAGCGCTTTTCCCAATTCTAGATTGCCACTCACTGCCTATTCTAATTCAGATCCTATGATTCAAACCACCCCGTGAGGATTTTATCACTCCTACTAGTGAATGTAATGTTACACACCAATACAATGCGCACCACCCCGCGATGTTTTTCAGAAACCTATCCTACATTTCAACAGCATGTTTCCTGACCTCCCCATGCTGACCACCTCTTGGTGCTTTTCTACATCCTACATTGCTACTCACTGCCTATCCTAATTCAGATCCTATGATTCACACCACCCCGTCATGTTTTTCTCACTCCTACTAGTGAATGGCCTGTTAGAAACCCTTACAATGCGCACCAACCCACGATGTTTTTCAGAAACCATTCCTACATTGCCACTGCATGTTTCCTGACCTCCCCATGCTGACCACACCGTGGTCCTTTTCTCCATCCTACCTTGCTACTCACTGCCTATCCTAATCAGACCCCCGATTCACACCACCCAGTGATGTTTTTCTCACTCCTACTAGAGAATGTAATATTACACACCCATACCGTGCGCCCCACCCTGCGATGTTTTTCAGAAACCTATCCTACATTGCCACTGCATGTTTCATGACCTCCCCATTCTGACGACCCCGTGGTGCTTTTCTCCATCCTGCATTGCCACTCACTGCCTATACTAATTCAGACGCTCCAATTCACACCACCCCGTGATGGTTTTCTAACTCCTACTAGTGAATGTAATGTTACACACCCATACAATGCGCACCACCCCGCGATGTGTTTCAGAAACCTATCCTACATTGCCACTTCATGTTTCCTGAGCTCCCCATGCTGACCACCCCGTGTTGCGTGTCTCCATCCTACATTGCCACTCACTTCCTATCCTTATTCAGACCCTCCAATTCACATCACCCTTGATGTTTTTCTCACTCCTTATAGTGAATGTAATGTTACACCCCTATACAATGCGCAACACCCGTGATGTTTTTCAGAAACCTATTCTACATTGCCACTGCATGTTTCCTGACCTTCCCATGCTGACCAGCAAGTGGTGCTTTAATCCATCCTACATTGCCACTCACTGCCTATCATAATTCAGATCCTATGATTCACAACACCTTGTGATATTTTTCTCAGTCCTACTAGTGAATGTAATGTTACACACCCATACAATCCCCACCATTCCGCGATGTACCTCAGAAACCTATCCTACGTTGCCACTTCATGTTTCCTGACCTCCCCATGCTGACAACCCCTTGTTGCTTTTCTCCTTCCTACATTGCCACTCACTTCCGATCCTTATTCAGACTCTCCGATTCATACCACCCCATGATTTTTTCTCACTCCTACTAGTTAATGTAATGTTGCACACCCATACAATGCCCACCACCACGCGATGTTTTTCAGAAACCTATCCTACATTGCCACTGCATGTTTCTTGACGTCCCCATGCTGACCACCCCGTGGTGCTTTTCTCCATCCTACGTTGATACTCACTAACTATCCTTATTCAGACCCTCCGATTCACCCCACCCCGTGATGTTTTTCTCACTCCTACTAGTGAATGTAATGTCAGAAAACCATACAATGCGCACCACCTCGCGATGTTTTTCAGAAACCTATCCTACATTTCCACTGCATATCTCCTGACCTCCCCATGCTGACCACCCCGTGGTGCTTTTCTGGATCCTACATTGCCACTCATTGCCTATCCTAATTCCGACCCTCCGATTCAACAACCCCGTGATGTTTTTCTCACTCCTACTAGTGAATGTAATGTTACACACCGATTCAATGCGTGCCACCCACGATGTATTTTAAGAAACCTATCCTACATTGCCACTGCATGTTTCCTGACCTCCCCATGCTGACCATCCCGTGTTGCTTTTCTCCATCCTACTTTGCCACACACTGAATATCCTAATTCAGACACTCTGATTCACACCACCCCGTGATGGTTTTCTCACTCCTAATAGTGAATGTAATGTTACACACCCATACAACGGCACCACCGCGCTATGTAACTCAGAAACCTATCCTACATTGCCACTACATATTTCCGGACCTCCCCATGCTGACCACCCCGTGGTGTTTTTTCCATCCTACATTGCCACTCACTTCCGATCCTCATTCAGACCCTCTGATTCAAACCACCCCTTGATATTTCGCTCACTCCTACTACTGAATGTAATGTTACACACCCATACAATGCGCACCATCCCGCGATGTGCTTCACAAACCTATCCTACATTGCCACTGCATGTTTCCTGACCTCCTCATGCTGACCACCCCGTGGTGCTTTTCTCCATCCTCCATTGCCACTCACTTCCAATCCTTATTCAAACCCTCCGATTCACATCACCCCTTGATGTTTCTCTCACTCCTACTAGTGAATGTAATGTTACGACCTATACAATGCTCACCACCCGCGATGTTTTGCAGAAAAGTATCCTACATTGCCACTGCATGTTTCCTGACCTCACCATGTTGACCACCCTGTGGTGCTTTTCTCCATCCTACATTGCCACTCACTGCCTATCCTAATTCAGACCCTCAGATTCACACCACCCGATGATTTTTTTTCTCACTCCTACTAGTTAATGTAATGTTACACACCCATAGAATGCCCACCACCAGGCGATGTTTTTCAGAAACCTATCCTACATTGCCACTGCTTGTTTCCTGACCTCCCCATGCTGACCACCCCGTGGTGCTTTTCTCCTTCCTAGATTGCCACACACTGCCTATCCTAGTTCAGATCCTATGATTCATACCACCCCGTGATGTTTTTCTCACTCCCACTAGTGAATGTAATGTTACAAACCCATGTAATGTGCACCACACGGCGAAGTACTTCAGAGACCTATCCTACATTGCCACTGCATGTTCCCGGACCACACAATGCTGACCACCCCGTGGCGCTTTCTCATTCGTACATTGCCACTTACTGCCTATCCTAATACATCGCTCCGATTCACACCACCCCGTGATATTTTTTTCATTCCTACTAGTGAATGTAATGTTACACACCCATACAATGCGCACCACCACGTGATGTTTTTCAGAAACCTATCCTACATTGCCACTGCATGTTTCCTGACCTCCCAATGCTGAGCACTCCGTGGTGGTTTTCTCAATCCTACATTGCCACTCACTGCCTATCCTAATTCAGATCCTATGAGTCACACCACCCCGTGATGTTTTTCTCACTTCTACTAGTGAATAGCCTGTTTGAAACCCTTACAATGCGCACCACACCGCGATGTTTTTCAGAAACCTATCCTACATTGCCACTGCATGTTTCCTGACCTCCCCATACTGAGCACCCCGTGGTGCTTTTCTCCATCCTACATTGCTACTCACTGCCTCTCCTTATTCAGACCATCCGATTCACACCACCCCTTGATGTTTTTCTCACTCCTTTTGGTGAATGTAATGTTTGAAACCCAAACAATGTGCACCACCCTGCGATGTTTTTCAGAAACCTATCCTACAATGCCACTGCCTCTTTCCTGACCTCGCCATGCTGACCACCACGTGGTGCTTTTCTCCATCCTACATTGCCACTCCCTGCCTATCCTATTCAGATCCTATGAATCACACCAACCCGTGATGTTTTTCTCACTCCTAGTAGTGAATGGCCAGTTAGAAACACTTTCAATGCGCACCACACCACGATGTTTTTCAGAAACCTATCCTACATTGCCACTGCATGTTTCCTGACCTCCCCATGCTGACCACTCCGTGGTGCTTTTCTACATCCTACATTGCCACTCACTGACTATCCTAATTCAGATCCCATGAGTCACACCACCTCGTGATGTTTTTCTCACTCCTACTAGTGAATGCAATGGTACACACCCTTACAATGCGCACCACTGCGCGATGTTCCTCAGAAACCTATCCTACATTGCCACTACATGTTTCCTGACCTCCCTATGCTGACCACCCCATGGTGCTTTTCTCCATCCTACATTGCCACTCACTTCCGATCCTTATTCAGACTCTCCGATTCATACCACCCCATGATTTTTTTCTCACTCCTACTAGTTAATGTAATGTTGCACACCCATACAATGCCCACCACCACGCGATGTTTTTCAGAAACCTATCCTACAGTGCCACTGCATGTTTCCGGACCTCCCCATGCTGACCACCCCATGGTGCTTTTCACCATCCTAGATTGCCACTCACTGCCTATCCTTATTCAGATCCTATGATTCACACGACCCCGTGAAGTTTTTCTCACACCTACTAGTGAATGTAATGTTACACACCCATACAATGCACACCACCTGCTATGTTTTTCAAAAATGTATCCTACATTGCCACTGCATATTTCCTGACCTCCTCATGCTGACCATCCCATAGCGCTTTTCTCTATTCTTGATTGTCACTCACTGCCTATCCTATTCAGGTCCTATAATTGACACCACCCCGTGATGTTTTCCTCACTCCTACTAGTGAATGTAATATTACACACCAATATAATGCGCACCACCCTGCGATGTTTTCCTGAAACGTATCCTACCTTGCCTCTGCATGTTTCCTGACCTTCCCATCCTGACCACCCCGTGGTGCTTTTCTCAATCCTACATTGCCACTCACTGCCTATCCTAATTCATATCCTATGATTCACACCAACCCGTGATGTTTTTCTCGCTCCTACTAGCGAATGTAATGTTACACACCCATGCAATGTGCACCACCCCGCGATGTGGTTCACAAACCAATCCTACATTGCCACTGCATGTTTCCTGACCTCCTCATGCTGACCACCCCGTGGTGCTTTTCTCCATCCTACATTGCCACTCACTTCCAATTCTAATTCAGACCCTCCGATTCACATCACCCCTTGATGTTTCTCTCACTCATACTAGCGAATGTAATGTTACGACCTATACAATGCGCACCACCCGCGATGTTTTCAGAAACCTATCCTACATTGCCACTGCATGTTTCCTGACCTCCCCATGCTGACCACCGTGTGGTGCTTTTCTCCATCCTACATTGCCACTAACTGCCTATCCTAATTCAGACCCTCCGATTCACACTACCCCACAATTTTTTTTCTCACTCCTACTAGTTAATGTAATGTTACACACCCATAGAATGTCCACCACCACGCGATGTTTTTCAGAAACCTATCCTACATTGCCACTGCATGTTTCCTGACCTCCCCATGCTGACCACCCCGTGGTGCTTTTCTCCATCCTAGATTGCCACTCCCTGCCTATCGTAATTCAGATCCTATGATTCGCACCACCCCGTTATGTTTTTCTCACTCCTTCTCTTGAATGTAATGTTACAAACCAAAATAATGCGTACCAGCCCACGAAGTACTTCAGAACCCTATCCTACTTTGCCACTGCATGTTCCGGGACCTCCCCATGCTGAACACCCCGTGGTGCTTTTCTCATTCGTACATTGCCACTTACTGCCTATCCTAATACATTGCTCCGATTCACACCACCCCGTGATATTTTTTTCATTCCTACTAGTGAATGTAATGTTACACACCCATACAATGCGCACCACCACGCGATGTTTTTCAGAAACCTATCCTACATTGCCACTGCATGTTTCCTGACCTCCCCATGCTGACCACTCCGTGGTGGTTTTCTCAATCCTACATTGCCACTCACTGCCTATCCTAATTCAGATCCTATGAGTCACACCACCCCGTGATGTTTTTCTCACTTCTACTAGTGAATAGCCTGTTTGAAACCCTTACAATGCGCACCACACCGCGATGTTTTTCAGAAACCTATCCTACATTGCCACTGCATGTTTCCTGACCTCCCCATGCTGAGCACCCCGTGGTGCTTTTCTCCATCCTACATTGCTACTCACTGCCTCTCCTTATTCAGACCATCCGATTCACACAACCCCTTGATGTTTTTCTCACTCCTTTTGGTAAATGTAATGTTAGAAACCCAAACAATGTGCACCACCCTGCGATGTTTTTCAGAAACCTATCCTACAATGCCACTGCCTCTTTCCTGACCTCGCCATGCTGACCACCACGTGGTGCTTTTCTCCATCCTACATTGCCACTCCCTGCCTATCCTATTCAGATCCTATGAATCACACCAACCCGTGATGTTTTTCTCACTCCTAGTAGTGAATGGCCAGTTAGAAACACTTTCAATGCGCACCACACCACGATGATTTTCAGAAACCTATCCTACATTGCCACTGCATGTTTCCTGACCTCCCCATGCTGACCACTCCGTGGTGCTTTTCTACATCCTACATTGCCACTCACTGACTATCCTAATTCAGATCCCATGAGTCACACCACCTCGTTATGTTTTTCTCACTCCTACTAGTGAATGCAATGGTACACACCCTTACAATGCGCACCACTGCGCGATGTTCCTCAGAAACCTATCCTACATTGCCACTACATGTTTCCTGACCTCCCCATGCTGACCACCCCATGGTGCTTTTCTCCATCCTACATTGCCACTCACATCCGATCCTTATTCAGACCCTCCGATTCACACCACCCCTTGATGTTTCTCTCACTCCTACTAGTGAATGTAATGTTACACACCCATACATTGCGCATCACCCCGCGATGTTTTTCAGAAACCTATCATACATTGCAACTGCATGTTTCCTGACTTCCCGATGCTGACCACCCCGTGGTGGTTTTCTCCATCCTACATTGCCACTCACTTCCTATTCTTATTCAGATCCTATGATTCCCACCACCCCGTAATGTTTTTCTCACTCCCACTAGTGAATGTAATGTTACAAACCCATATAATGGGCACCACCACGCGAAGTACTTCAGAACCCTATCCTGCTTTGCCACTGCATGTTCCCGGACCTCCCCATGCTGACCACCGCGTGGTGCATTTCTCCATCCTAGATTGCCACTCACTGACTCTCCTAATTCAGATCCTATGATTCACACCACCCCGTGATATTTTTCTCAAGCCTACTAGTGAATGAAATGTTACACACCCATACAATGCGCACCACCTGCGATGTTTTTCAGAAACATATCCTACATTGCCACTGCATGTTTCCTGACCTCCCCATGCTGACGACCCCATAGGGCTTTTCTCCATCCTACATTGTCACTCCCTGCCTATCCTAATTCAGATCCTAAGATTCGCACCACCCCGTTATGTTTTTCTCACTCCTTCTAGTGAATGTAATGTTACAAACCCAAATAATGCGTACCAGCCCACGAAGTACTTGAAAACCCTATCCTACTTTGCCACTGCATGTTCCCGGACCTCCCCATGCTGAACACCCCATGGTGCTTTTCTCATTCGTACATTGCCACTTACTGTGTATCCTAATACATCGCTCCGATTCACACCACCCCGTGATATTTTTTTCATTCCTACTAGTGAATGTAATGTTACACACCCATACAATGCGCACCACAACGCGATGTTTTTCAGAAACCTATCCTACATTGCCACTGCATGTTTCCTGACCTTCCCATGCTGAGCACTCCGTGGTGGTTTTCTCAATCCTACATTGCCACTCACTGCCTATCCTAATTCAGATCCTATGATTCACACCACCCCGTGATGTTTTTCTCACTCCTACTAGTGAATGTAATATTACACACCCATACAATGCGCACCAACCCGCGATGTTTTTCAGAAACCTATCCTACATTGCCACTGCATGTTTCCTCACCTCCCCATGCTGACCACTCCACGGTGCTTTTCTCAATCCTACATTGCCACTCACTGCCTATCGTAATTCATATCCTATGATTCACACCACCCTGTGATGTTTTTCTCACTCCTACTAGTGAATGTAATGTTACACACCCATACAATGCGCACCACCCCGCGATGTGTTTCAGAAACCTATCCTACATTGCTACTGCATGTTTCCTGACCTCCCCGTGCTGACAACCCCGTGGTGCTTTTCTCCATCCTACATTGCCACTCAATTGCTATCCTTATTCAGACCCTCCGATTCAAATTACCCCTTGATGTTGTTCTCACTCCTACTAGTGAATGAAATGTTACACACCTAAACAATGCGCACCACCGGCGATGTTTTTCAGAAATCTATCCTACATTGCCACTGCATGTTTCCTGACCTCCTCATGCTGAACACCCCATGGTGCTTTTCTCCATCCTAGATCGCCACTCAATGCCTATCCTAATTCAACTTCTATGATTCACACCACCCCATGATGTTTTTCTCACTCCTACTATTGAATGCCCTGATAGACACCCTGACAATGTGCACCACCCTGCGATGTTTTTCAGAAACCTATCCTACATTACCAATGAATGTTTCCTGACCTCTCCATGCTGAACACCCCATGGTGCTTTTCTCCATCCTACATTGCCACTCACTGCCTGTCCTTATTCAGACCCTCCTATTCACACCACCCTGTGATGTTTTTTCTCACTCCTACTAGTCAATGTAATTTTACACACCCATAAAATGTGCACCACTAGCGATGTTTTTCGAAACCTATCCTGCATTGCCACTGCATGTTTCCGGACCTCCCCATGCTGACCACCTTATGGTGCCTTTCTCCGTCCTACATTTCCACTCACTGCCTATCCTAATTCAGACCCACCCATTCACACCACCCCGTGATGTTTTTCTCACTCCTACTAGTGAATGTAATGTTACACACCATTACAATGCGCACCACCCCGCTATGTTTTTTAGAAACCTATCCTACATTGCCACTGCATGTTTTCTGTCCTCCCCATGCTGACCACCCCGGGCTGCCTTTCTCCATCCTAGATTGCCACGCTATGCCTATACTAATTCTGATCGTATGATTCACACCACCACGTGATGTTTTTCTCACTCCTACTAGTGAATGTAATGTTACACACACATACAATGTGCAGCACCCCGCGATGTTTTTCAAAAACTTATCTTACAATGCCACTGCATGTTTCCTAACCTCCCCATGCTGAAAACCCCGTGGTTCTTTTCTCCATCCTACATTGCCACTCACTGCCTATCCTATTCAGATCCTATGATTCACACCACCCCGTGATGTTTTTCTCAGTCCTACTAGTGAATGGCCAGTTCGAAACCCTTACAATGCGCACCACCCCGGGATGTTTTTCAGAAACCTATCCTACATTGCAACTGCATGTTTCCTGACGTCTCCATGCTGACAACACCGTGGTGCTTTTCTCCATCCTACCTTGCCACTCACTGCCTATCATAATTGAGATCCTATGATTCACAACACCCTGTGATGTTTTTCTCACTCCTACTAGTGAATATAAAGTTACACACCCATACCATGCGCACCGCCCCGCGATGTACTTCAGAAACCTATCCTACAGTGCCACTACATGTTTCCTGATCACCCCATACTGACCACCCCGTGATGCTTTTCTCCATCCTACATTGCCACTCACTGCTTATCCTTATTCAGATCCTATGATTCACAACACCCCGTGCAGTTTTTCTCACTCGTACTAGTGAATCTAATGTTACACACCCACACAAAGCGCACTACCCCGAGACGTTTTTCAGAAACCTATCCTACATGGCCTCTGCATGTTTCCTGACCTCCGCATGCTGACGACCCCATGGTGCTTTTCTCCATCCTACATTGCCACTCACTACCTATCCTAATTGAGATCCTATGATTCACACCACTCCGTGATGTTGTTCTCACTCCCACTAGTGAATGTAATGTTACACACCATACAATGCGCACCACCCCGCGATGTACTTCAGAAACCTATCCTACATAGCCACTACATGTTTCCTGACCTCCCCATGCTGACCACCCAGTGGTGCTTTTCTCCAGCTTAGATTGCGACTCACTGACTATCCTAATTCAGATCCTATGATTCACACCACCCCGTGATGTTTTTCTCACTGCTACTAGTGAATGTAACGTTACATACCCATACAATGAGCACCACCCACTGATGTTTTTCAGAAACCTATCCTACATTTCCACTGCATGTTTCCTGACCTCCCCATGACCATCCCGTGGTACTTTTCTCCATCCTACATTGCCACTCAGTGCCTATTCTTATTCAGAGCCTCGGATTCACACCACCACGTGTTTTATTTTTTTCACTCCTACTAGTGAATGACCTATTAGAAACCCCTACAATGCGCACCACCCCGCGATGTTTATCAGAAAGCTATCCTATATTGCCACTGCATGTTTCCTGACCTCCCCATGCTGACCACCCCGTGGTGCTTTTCTCCATCGTAGATGGCCACTCACTGCCTATTCTAATTCAGATCCTATGGCTCACAGCACCCCGTGATGTTTTTCTCACTCCTACTAGTGAATGTAATGTTACACACCCATACAATGCGCACCACCCCGCGATGTTTTTCAGAAACTTTTCCTACATTGCCACTGCATGTTTCCTGACCTCCCCATGCTCACTACCCCATGGTGCTTTTCTCCATCCTAGATTGCCACTCACTAACTATCCTAATTCACATCCTATGATTCACACCACCCCGTGATGTTTTTCTCACTCCTACTAGTGAATGGCCTGTTAGAAACCCTTACAATGTGCACCACCCTGTGATGTTTTTCAGAACCCTATCCTACATTGCCACTGCATGTTTCCTGCCCTCCCCATGCTGACAACCCCATGGTGCTTTTCTCCAACCTACATTGCCACTCACTGCCTATCGTATTCAGATCCTATTATTCACACCACCCCGTGATGTTTTTCTCACTCCTACTAGTGAATGGCCAGTTGGAAACCCTTACAATGCGCACCAACCCGGGATGTTTTTCAGAAACCTATCCTACATTGCAACTGCATGTTTCCTGACGTCCCCATGGTGACCACACCGTGGCGCTTTTCTCCATCCTACATTGCCACTCACTGCCTATCCTAATTCAGATCCTAGGATTCACAACACCCCGTGATGTTTTTCTCAATCCTACTGGAGAATGTAATGTTACACACCCATACAATGCGCACCACCCCGCGATGTACTTCAGAAACCTATCCTACATTGCCACTACATGTTTCCTGACCTCCACATGTTGACAATCCCATGGTGCTTTTCTCCAACCTACATTGCCACTCACTGCCTCTCCTATTCAGATCCTATGATTCACACCACCCCGTGATGTTTTTCTCACTCCTACTAGTGAATGGCCAGTTAGAAACCCTTACAATGCGCACCAACCCTGGATGTTTTTCAGAAACCTATCCTACATTGCCACTACATGTTTCCTGACCTCCCCATGCTGACCACCCCGTGATGCTTTTCTCCATCCTACATTGCCACTCACTTCCTCTCCTTATTGAGATCCTATGATTCACACCACCCCGTGAGGTTTTTCTCACTCCTACTAGTGAATGCAATGTTACACACCCATACAATGCGCACCACCCCACGATGTACTTCAGAAACCTGTCCTACATTGCCACTACATGTTTCCTGACCTCCCCATTCTGACCACCCCGTGGTGCTTTTCTCCATCCTAAATTGCCACTCACTGCCTGTCCTTATTCAGACCCTCCGATTCACACCATCCCGTGATGTTTTTCGCACTCCTACTAGTGAATTTTCTGTTAGATACCCCTACAACGCGCACCACCCCGCGATGTTTTTCAGAAACCTATCCTACATTGCCACTGCATGTTTCCTGACCTTCCAATGCAGAACCACCTGGTGGTGATTTTCTCCATTCTACATTGACACTCCCTGCCTATACTTATTCAGACCCTCCATTCACACCATCCCGTCATGTTTTTCTAACTGCTACTAGCGAATGTAATGTTAGAAACCCATACAATGCACACCACCCCGCGATGTTTTTCAGAAACCTATTCTACATTGCCACAGTATATTTCCTGACCTCCCCATGCTGACCACCCCGTGGTGATTTTCTCCATTCTACATTGACACTCCCTGCCTATACTTATTCAGACCCTCCATTCACACCATCCCGTCATGTTTTTCTAACTCCTACTAGCGAATGAAATTTTACACACCCATATAATGCACACCACCCCGCGATGTTCTTCAGAAACCTATCCTACATTGCCACTGCATGTTTCCTGAACTCCCCATGCTGACCACCCCGTAGCGCTTTTCTCTATTCTAGATTATCTCTCATGGCCTACCCTAATACAGATCCTATGATTCACACCACCACGGGATGTTTTTCTCACTCCTACTAGTGAATGTAATATTACAAACCCATACAATGCGCACCACCCTGCGATGCTTTTGAGAAACCTATCCTACATTGCCACTGCATGTTTCCTGACCGCCCCATGCTGACCACCCTGTGGTGCTTTTCTCAATCCTACATTGCCACTCACTGCCTATCCTAATTCATATCCTATGATTCACACCACCCCGTGATGTTTCTTTATCCTACTACTGAATGTAATGTTACACACCCATACAATGTGCACCACTCCGCGATGTGTTTCAGAAACCTATCCTACATTGCCACTGCATGTTTCCTGACCGCCCCATGCTGACCACCCCGTGGTGCTTTTCTCAATCCTACATTGCCACTCACTGCCTATCCTATTCAGATCCTATGATTCACACCACCCCGTGATGTTTTTCTCAGTCCTACTAGTGAATGGCCAGTTCGAAACCCTTACAATGCGCACCACCCCGGGATGTTTTTCAGAAACCTATCCTACATTGCAACTGCATGTTTCCTGACGTCTCCATGCTGACAACACCGTGGTGCTTTTCTCCATCCTACCTTGCCACTCACTGCCTATCATAATTGAGATCCTATGATTCACAACACCCTGTGATGTTTTTCTCACTCCTACTAGTGAATATAAAGTTACACACCCATACCATGCGCACCGCCCCGCGATGTACTTCAGAAACCTATCCTACAGTGCCACTACATGTTTCCTGATCACCCCATACTGACCACCCCGTGATGCTTTTCTCCATCCTACATTGCCACTCACTGCTTATCCTTATTCAGATCCTATGATTCACAACACCCCGTGCAGTTTTTCTCACTCGTACTAGTGAATCTAATGTTACACACCCACACAAAGCGCACTACCCCGAGACGTTTTTCAGAAACCTATCCTACATGGCCTCTGCATGTTTCCTGACCTCCGCATGCTGACGACCCCATGGTGCTTTTCTCCATCCTACATTGCCACTCACTACCTATCCTAATTGAGATCCTATGATTCACACCACTCCGTGATGTTGTTCTCACTCCCACTAGTGAATGTAATGTTACACACCATACAATGCGCACCACCCCGCGATGTACTTCAGAAACCTATCCTACATAGCCACTACATGTTTCCTGACCTCCCCATGCTGACCACCCAGTGGTGCTTTTCTCCAGCTTAGATTGCGACTCACTGACTATCCTAATTCAGATCCTATGATTCACACCACCCCGTGATGTTTTTCTCACTGCTACTAGTGAATGTAACGTTACATACCCATACAATGAGCACCACCCACTGATGTTTTTCAGAAACCTATCCTACATTTCCACTGCATGTTTCCTGACCTCCCCATGACCATCCCGTGGTACTTTTCTCCATCCTACATTGCCACTCAGTGCCTATTCTTATTCAGAGCCTCGGATTCACACCACCACGTGTTTTATTTTTTTCACTCCTACTAGTGAATGACCTATTAGAAACCCCTACAATGCGCACCACCCCGCGATGTTTATCAGAAAGCTATCCTATATTGCCACTGCATGTTTCCTGACCTCCCCATGCTGACCACCCCGTGGTGCTTTTCTCCATCGTAGATGGCCACTCACTGCCTATTCTAATTCAGATCCTATGGCTCACAGCACCCCGTGATGTTTTTCTCACTCCTACTAGTGAATGTAATGTTACACACCCATACAATGCGCACCACCCCGCGATGTTTTTCAGAAACTTTTCCTACATTGCCACTGCATGTTTCCTGACCTCCCCATGCTCACTACCCCATGGTGCTTTTCTCCATCCTAGATTGCCACTCACTAACTATCCTAATTCACATCCTATGATTCACACCACCCCGTGATGTTTTTCTCACTCCTACTAGTGAATGGCCTGTTAGAAACCCTTACAATGTGCACCACCCTGTGATGTTTTTCAGAACCCTATCCTACATTGCCACTGCATGTTTCCTGCCCTCCCCATGCTGACAACCCCATGGTGCTTTTCTCCAACCTACATTGCCACTCACTGCCTATCGTATTCAGATCCTATTATTCACACCACCCCGTGATGTTTTTCTCACTCCTACTAGTGAATGGCCAGTTGGAAACCCTTACAATGCGCACCAACCCGGGATGTTTTTCAGAAACCTATCCTACATTGCAACTGCATGTTTCCTGACGTCCCCATGGTGACCACACCGTGGCGCTTTTCTCCATCCTACATTGCCACTCACTGCCTATCCTAATTCAGATCCTAGGATTCACAACACCCCGTGATGTTTTTCTCAATCCTACTGGAGAATGTAATGTTACACACCCATACAATGCGCACCACCCCGCGATGTACTTCAGAAACCTATCCTACATTGCCACTACATGTTTCCTGACCTCCACATGTTGACAATCCCATGGTGCTTTTCTCCAACCTACATTGCCACTCACTGCCTCTCCTATTCAGATCCTATGATTCACACCACCCCGTGATGTTTTTCTCACTCCTACTAGTGAATGGCCAGTTAGAAACCCTTACAATGCGCACCAACCCTGGATGTTTTTCAGAAACCTATCCTACATTGCCACTACATGTTTCCTGACCTCCCCATGCTGACCACCCCGTGATGCTTTTCTCCATCCTACATTGCCACTCACTTCCTCTCCTTATTGAGATCCTATGATTCACACCACCCCGTGAGGTTTTTCTCACTCCTACTAGTGAATGCAATGTTACACACCCATACAATGCGCACCACCCCACGATGTACTTCAGAAACCTGTCCTACATTGCCACTACATGTTTCCTGACCTCCCCATTCTGACCACCCCGTGGTGCTTTTCTCCATCCTAAATTGCCACTCACTGCCTGTCCTTATTCAGACCCTCCGATTCACACCATCCCGTGATGTTTTTCGCACTCCTACTAGTGAATTTTCTGTTAGATACCCCTACAACGCGCACCACCCCGCGATGTTTTTCAGAAACCTATCCTACATTGCCACTGCATGTTTCCTGACCTTCCAATGCAGAACCACCTGGTGGTGATTTTCTCCATTCTACATTGACACTCCCTGCCTATACTTATTCAGACCCTCCATTCACACCATCCCGTCATGTTTTTCTAACTGCTACTAGCGAATGTAATGTTAGAAACCCATACAATGCACACCACCCCGCGATGTTTTTCAGAAACCTATTCTACATTGCCACAGTATATTTCCTGACCTCCCCATGCTGACCACCCCGTGGTGATTTTCTCCATTCTACATTGACACTCCCTGCCTATACTTATTCAGACCCTCCATTCACACCATCCCGTCATGTTTTTCTAACTCCTACTAGCGAATGAAATTTTACACACCCATATAATGCACACCACCCCGCGATGTTCTTCAGAAACCTATCCTACATTGCCACTGCATGTTTCCTGAACTCCCCATGCTGACCACCCCGTAGCGCTTTTCTCTATTCTAGATTATCTCTCATGGCCTACCCTAATACAGATCCTATGATTCACACCACCACGGGATGTTTTTCTCACTCCTACTAGTGAATGTAATATTACAAACCCATACAATGCGCACCACCCTGCGATGCTTTTGAGAAACCTATCCTACATTGCCACTGCATGTTTCCTGACCGCCCCATGCTGACCACCCTGTGGTGCTTTTCTCAATCCTACATTGCCACTCACTGCCTATCCTAATTCATATCCTATGATTCACACCACCCCGTGATGTTTCTTTATCCTACTACTGAATGTAATGTTACACACCCATACAATGTGCACCACTCCGCGATGTGTTTCAGAAACCTATCCTACATTGCCACTGCATGTTTCCTGACCGCCCCATGCTGACCACCCCGTGGTGCTTTTCTCAATCCTACATTGCCACTCACTGCCTATCCTATTCAGAACCTATGATTCACATCACCCCGTGATGTTTTTCTCACTCCTACTAGTGATTGGCCAGTTCGAAACCCTTACAATGCGCACCACCCCGGGATGTTTTTCAGAAACCTATCCTACATTGCATCTGCATGGTTCCGGACGTCTCCATGCTGACCACACCGTGGTGCTTTTCTCCATCCTACCTTGCCACTCACTGCCTATCGTAATTGAGATCCTATGATTCACAACACCCCGTGATATTTTTCTCACTCCTACTAGTGAATGTAAAGTTACACACCCATACCATGCGCACCGCCCCGCGATGTAGTTCAGAAACCTATCCTACATTGCCACTACATGTTTCCTGACCACCCCATACTGACCACCCCGTGATGCTTTTCTCCATCCTACATTGCCACTCACTGCCTATCCTTATTCAGATCCTATGATTCACAACACCCCGTGCAGTTTTTCTCACTCGTACTAGTGAATCTAATGTTACACACCCACACAAAGCGCACTACCCCGCGATGTTTTTCAGAAACCTATCCTACATGGCCTCTGCATGTTTCCTGACCTCCGCATGCTGACCACATCATGGTGCTTTTCTCCATCCTACATTGCCACTCATTGCCTATCCTAATTGAGATCCTATGATTCACACCACTCCGTGATGTTTTTCTCACTCCCACTAGCGAATGTAATGTTACACACCCATACAATGCGCACCACTCCGCGATGTACTTCAGAAACCTTTCCTACATTGCCACTACCTGTTTGTGACCTCCCCATCCTGACCACCCAGTGGTGCTTTTCTCCAGCCTAGATTGCCACTCACTGACTATCCTAATTAAGATCCTATGATTCACACCACCCCGTGATGTTTTTCTCACTGCTACTAGTGAATGTAATGTTACATACCCATACAATGAGCACCACCCCTGATGTTTTTCAGAAACCTATCCTACATTTAAAGTGCATGTTTCCTGACCTCCCCATGACCATCCCGTGGTACTTTTCTCCAACCTACATTGCCACTCAGTGCCTATCCTTATTCAGAGCCTCGGATTCACACCACCCCGTGTTTTTTTTTTTTTCACTCCTACTAGTGAATGACCTGTTAGAAACCCCTACAATGCGCACCACCCCGTGATGTTTATCAGAAAACTATCCTATATTGCCACTGCATGTTTCCTGACATCCCCATGCTGACCACCCCGTGGTGCTTTTCTCCATCATAGATGGCCCCTCACTGCCTATTCTAATTCAGATCCTATGACTCACACCACCCCGTGATGTTTTTCTCACTCCTACTAGTGAATGTAATGTTACTCACCCATACAATGCGCACCACCCCGCGATGTTTTTCAGAAACCTATCCTACATTGGAACTGCATGTTTCCTGACCTCTCCATGCTCACTGCCCCATGGTGCTTTTCTCCATCCTAGATTGCCACTCACTAACTATCCTAATTCACATCCTACGATTCACACCCCCCATGATGTTTTTCTCACTCCTACTAGTGAATGGCCTGTTAGAAACCCTTACAATGTGCACCACCCTGTGATGTTTTTCAGAACCCTATCCTACATTGCCACTGCATGTTTCCTGACCTCCCCATGCTGACAACCCCATGGTGCTTTTCTCCAACCTACATTGCCACTCACTTCCTTTCCTAATTCAGATCCTATGATTCACACCACCCCGTGATGTTTTTCTCACTCCTACTAGGGAATGGCCAGTTGGAAACCCTTACAATGCCACGAACCCGGGATGTTTTTCAGAAACCTATCCTACATTGCAACTGCATGTTTCCTGACGTCCCCATGGTGACCAAACCGTGGCGCTTTTCTCCATCCTACATTGCCACTCACTGCCTATCCTAATTCAGATCCTATGATTCACAACACCCCGTGATGTTTTTCTCAATCCTACTGGAGAATGTAATGTTACACACCCATACAATGCGCACCACCCCGCGATGTACTTCAGAAACCTATCCTACATTGCCACTACATGTTTCCTGATCTCCACATGCTCACCATCCCGTGGTGCTTTTCTCCAACCTACATTGCCACCCACTGCCTATCCTATTCAGATCCTATGATTCACACCACCCCGTGATGTTTTTCTCACTCCTACTTGTGAATGGCCAGTTAGAAACCCTTACAATGCGCACCAACCCGGGATGTTTTTCAGAAACCTATCCTACATTGCCACTACATGTTTCCTGACCTCCCCATGCTGACCACCCCGTGATGCTTTTCTCCATCATACATTGCCACTCACTTCCTCTCCTTATTGAGATCCTATGATTCACACCACCCCGTGATGTTTTTCTCACTCCTACTAGTGAATGTAATGTTACACACCCATACAATGCGCACCACCCCACGATGTACTTCAGAAACCTATCCTACATTGCCACTGCATGTTTCCTGACCTCCCCATGCTGACCACCCCGTGGTGCTTTTCTCAATCCTACATTGTGACTCTCTGCCTATCCTATTTCATATCCTATGATTCACACTACCCCGTGACGTTTTTCTCACTCCTACTAGTGAATGTAATGTTACACACCTTTACAATGCGCACCACCCCGCGATGTTTTTCTGAAACCTATGCTACATTGCCACTGCATGTTTCCTGACCTCCCAATGCTGACGACCCCGTGGTGCTTTTCTCTATCCTACATTGCCACTCACTTCCTTTCCTTATTTAGACCCGCCAATTCACACCACCCCTTGATGATTTTCTCACTCCTACTTGTGAATGTAATTTTACACACCCATACAATAGCACCATCCGCGATGTTGTTCAGAAATCTATCATACATTGCCACTGCATGTTTCCTGACCTCCCCATGCTGACCACCCCATGTTGCTTTTAACCATCGTACATTGCCACTCACTTCCAATCCTTATTCAGATCCTATGATTCACACAACCCCGTGATGTTTTTCTCACTCCTACTAGTCAATGTAATGTTACACACCAATACAATGCGCACCACCCGTGATGTTTTTCAGAAACCTATCCTACATTGCAACTGCATATTTCCTGACCTCGCCATGCTGACCACCCCGTGGTGCTTTTCTCCATCCTACATTGCCACTCACTGCCTATCCTAAATCAGACTCTCCGATTCACATGACCCCATGATGTTTTTGTCACCCCTACTAGTGAATGGCATATTACACACCCATACAATGCGCAGCACCCCGGGATGTTTTTCAGAAACATATCCTACATTTCCACTGCATGTTTCCTGACCTCGCCATGCTGACCAACCCGTGGTGCTTTTCTTCATCCTACATTGCGACTCACTGCCTATCCTAATTCAGATCCTATGATTCACACCACCCCGTGATGTTTTTCTCACTCCTACTAGTGAATAGCCTGTTAGAAACTCTTACAACGCGCACCACCACACGATGTTTTTCAGAAACCTATGCTACATTGCCACTGCATGTTTCCTGACCTCCCCAGGCTGACCACCCCGTGGTGCTTTTCTCCATCCTACATTGCCACTCACTGCCTATCCTAATTCATAGCCTCTGATTCACACCGCCCCATGATGTTTTCCTCACTCGTACTAGTCAATGTAATGATACACACCCATTCAATGCGCACCACCCCGCGATGTACTTCTGAAACCTATCCTACATTGCCACTGCATTTTTCCAGACCTCCCCATGCTGACCACCCCGTGGTGCTTTTCTCCATTCTACATTGCCACTCACTTCCTATTCTTACTGAGATCCTATTATTCACACCAACCCGTGATGTTTTTCTCACTCCTACTAGTGAATGTAATGTTACACACCAATACAATGCGCTCCACCTGCGATGTTTTTCAGAAACCTATCCTACATTGCCACTGAATGTTTCCTGACCTCCCCATGCTGACCACCCCGTGGTTCTTTGTTCAATCCTATTTTGCCACTGACTGCCTATCCGAATTCATGTCCTATGATTCACACCACCCCATGATGTTTTTCTCACTCCCACTAGTGAATGTAATGTTACAAACCCATGTAATGGGCACCACCCCGCGAAGTACTTTAGAACCCTATGCTGCTTTGCCACTGCATGTTCCCGGACCTCCCCATGCTGACCACCCCGTGGTGCATTTCTCCATCCTTGATTGCCACTCACTGCCTATCCTAATTCAGATCCTATGATTCACACCACCCCGTGATATTTTTCTCAAACCAACTAGTGAATGAAATGTTACACACACATACAATACGCACCACCTGTGATGTTTTTCAGAAACCTATCCTACATTGCCACTGCATGTTTCCTGACCTCCACATGCTGACCACCCCATAGGGCTTTTCTCCATCCTACACTGTCACTCCCTGCCTTTCCTAATTCAGATCCTATGATTCGCCCCACCCCGTTATGTTTTTCTCACTCCTTCTAGTGAATGTAATGTTACAAACACAAATAATGCGTACCAGCCCACGAAGTACTTCAGAACCCTATCCTACCTTGCCACTGCATGTTCCCGGACCTCCCCATGCTGAACACCCTGTGGTACTTTTCTCATTCGTACATTGCCACTTACTGCATATTCTAATACATCGCTCCGATTCACACCACCCGGTGATATTTTTTTCATTCCTACTAGTGAATGTAATGTTACACACCCATACAATGCGCACCACCACGCAATGTTTTTCAGAAACCTATCCTACAATGCCACTGCATGTTTCCTGACCTTCCCATGCTGACCACTCCGTGGTGGTTTTTCAATCCTACATTGCCACTCACTGCCTATCCTAATTCAGATCCTATGATTCACACCACCCCGTGATGTTTTTCTCACTCCTACTAGTGAATGAAATATTACACACCCATACAATGCGCACCAACCCGCGATGTGTTTCAGAAACCTATCCTACATTGCCACTGCATGTTTCCTCACCTCCCCATGCTGACCACTCCATGGTGCTTTTCTCAATCCTACATTGCCACTCACTGCCTATCGTAATTCATATCCTATGATTCACACCACCCTGTGATGTTTTTCTCACTCCTACTAGTGAATGTAATGTTACACACCGATATAATGCGCACCACCCCGCGATGTGTTTCAAAACCTATCCTACATTGCAACTGCATGTTTCCTGACCTCCCCTTGTTGACCACCCCGTGGTGCTTTTCTCCATCCTTCATTGCCACTCACTGCCTATCCGAATTTTGACCCTCTGATTCAAACCACCCCGTGATGTTTTTCTCACTCCTATTAGTCAATGTAATTTTACACACCCATAAAATGCGCACCACCCGCGATGTTTTTCGAAACCTATCCTACATTGCCACTGCATGTTTCTTGACCTCCCCATGCTGACCACACCGTGGTGCTTTTCTCCATCCTACATTACCACTCACTGCCTATCCTAATTCAGATCCTATGATTCACACCACCCCGTGATGTTTTTCTCATTCCTACTAGTGAATGAAATGTTACACACCCATACAATGCGCACCAACCCGCGATGTTTTTCAGAAACCTATCCTACATTGCCACTGCATGTTTCCTGACCACCCCATGCTGACCACCCAATGGTGCTTTTCTCCATCCTAGATTGCCACTCACTGACTATCCTAATTCACCTCCTATGATTCACACCACCCCGTGATGTTTTTCAAACTCCTACTATTGAATGCCGATAGACACCCTGACAATGTGCACCAACCCGCGATGTTTTTCAGAAACCTATCCTACATTGCCACTGCATGTTTCCTGACCTCCCCATGCTGACCACCCCATGGTGCTTTTCTCCATCCTAGATTGCCACACACTGACTATCCCAATTCACCTCCTATGATTCACACCACCCCGTGATGTTTTTCAAACTCCTACTATTGAATGCCGATAGACACCCTGACAATGTGCACCACCCCGCGATGTTTTTCAGAAACCTATCCTACATTACCACTGAATGTTTCCTGACCTCTCCATGCTGAACACCCAGTGGTGATTTTCTCCATCCTACATTGCCACTCACTGCCTGTCCTTATTCAGACCCTCCTATTCACACCACCCCGTGATGTTTTTTCTCACTCCTACTAGTCAATGTAATTTTACACACCCATAAAATGTGCACCACTAGCGATGTTTTTCGAAACCTATCCTACATTGCCACTGCATGTTTCCGGACCTCCCCATGTTGACCACCTTATGGTGCCTTTCTCCGTCCTACATTGCCACTCAGTGCCTATCCTAATTCAGACCGACCGATTCACACCACCCCATGATGTTTTTCTCACTCCTACTAGTGAATGTAATGTTACACACCATTGCAATGCGCACAACCCCGCTATGTTTTTCAGAAACCTATCCTACATTGCCACTGCATGTTTCCTGACCTCCCCATGCTGACCACCCCGTGCTGCTTTTCTCCATCCTAGATTGCCACGCTCTGCCTATACTAATTCTGATCCTATGATTCACACCACCCCGTGATGTTTTTCTCACTCCTACTAGTGAATGCATGTTACACACCCATACAATGTGCAGCACCCCGCGATGTTTTTCAAAAACCTATCTTACATTGCCACTGCATGTTTCCTGACCTCCCCAGGCTGAAAACCCCGTGGTGCTTTTCTCCATCCTACTTTGCCACTCACTGCCTATCCTATTCAGATCCTATGATTCACACCACCCCGTGATGTTTTTCTCACTCCTACAAGTGAATGGCCAGTTCGAAACCCTTACAATGCGCACCACCCCGGGAAGTTTTTCAGAAACCTATCCTACATTGCAACTGCATTTTTCCTGATGTCTCCATGCTGACAACACCGCGGTACTTTTCTCCATCATACCTTGCCACTCACTGCCTATCATAATTGAGATCCTATGATTCACAACACCCCGTGATGTTTTTCTCACTCCTACTAGTGAATGTAAAGTTACACAACCATACCATGCGCACCGCCCCGCGATGTACTTCAGAAACCTATCCTACATTGCCACTATATGTTTCCTGACCACCCCATACTGACCATCCCGTGATGCTTTTCTCCATCCTACATTGCCATTCACTGCCTATCCTTATTCAGATCCTATGATTCACAACACCCCGTGCAGTTTTTCTCACTCGTAATAGTGAATCTAATGTTACACACCCACACAAAGCGCACTACCATGCGATGTTTTTCAGAAACCTATCCTACATGGCCTCTGCATTTTTCCTGACCTCCGCATGCTGACCACCCCATGGTGCTTTTCTCCATCCTACATTGCCACTCACTGCCTATCCTAATTGAGTTCCTATGATTCACACCACTCCGTGATGTTTTTCTCACTCCCACTAGTGAATGTAATGTTACACACCCATACAATGCGCACGACCCCGCGATGTACTTCAGAAACCTATCCTACATAGCCACTACATGTTTCCTGACCTCCCCATGCTGACCACCCAGTGGTGCTTTTCTCCAGCCTAGATTGCCACTCACTGACTATCCTAATTCAGATCCTATGATTCACACCACCCCGTGATGTTTTTCTCACTGCTACTAGTGAATGTAATGTTACATACCCATACAATGCGCACCACCCCGCGACGTTTTTCAGAAACCTATCCTACGTTGCCACTGCATGTTTCCTGACCTCCCCATGCTCACTACCCCATGGTGCTTTTCTCCATCCTAGATTGCCACTCACTAACTATCCTAATTCACATCCTACGATTCACACCACCCCGTGATGTTTTTCTCACTCCTACTAGTGAATGGCCTGTTAGAAACCCTTACAATGTGCACCACCCTGTGATGTTTTTCAGAACCCTATCCTACATTGCCACTGCATGTTTCCTGCCCTCCCCATGCTGACAACCCCATGGTGCTTTTCTCCAACCTACATTGCCACTCACTGCCTAACATATTCAGATCCTATGATTCACACCACCCCGTGATGTTTTTCTCACTCCTACTAGTGAATGGCCAGTTGGAAACCCTTACAATGCGCACCAACCCCGGATGTTTTTCAGAAACCTATCCTACATTGCAACTGCATGTTTCCTGACGTCCCCATGGTGACCACACCGTGGCGCTTTTCTCCATCCTACATTGCCACTCACTGCCTATCCTAATTCAGATCCTATGATTCACAACACCCCGTGATGTTTTTCTCAATCCTACTGGAGAATGTAATGTTACACACCCATACAATGCGCACCACCCCGCGATGTACTTCAGAAACCTATCCTGCATTGCCACTACATGTTTCCTGACCTCCACATGCTGACCATCCCGTGGTGCTTTACTCCATCCTACATTGCCACTCACTGCCTGTCCTTATTGAGACCCTCCGATTCACACCACCCCGTGATGTTTTTCTCACTCCTACTAGTGAATGTAATGTTACACACCCATATAATGCGCACCACCCCGCGATGTTCTTCAGAAACCTGTCCTACAATGCCACTGCATATTTCCTGACCTTCCCATGCTGACCACCCCGTGGTGCTTTTCTCCATTCTACATTGCCACTCACTGCCTATCCTAATTCAGATCCTATGATTCACACCACCCCGTGATGTTTTTCTCACTCCTACTAGTGCATGTAATGTTACACACTCATACAATGCGCATCACCGCGAGATGTTTTTCAGAAACCTATCCTACATTGCCACTGCATGTTCCCTGACCTCTCATGCTGAGCACCACGTGGTGCTTTTCTCAATCCTAGATGGCCATTCACGGACTATCCTATTTCAGATCGTATGATTCACACCACCCCGTGAGCTTTTTCTCACTCCTACTAGTGAATGAAATGTTACACACCCATACAATGCGCATGACCCCGCGATGTTTTTCAGAAACCTATCCTACATTGCCACTGCATGTTTCCTGACCTTTCCATGCTGACCACCCCGTGGTGCTTTTCTCCAAACTACATTGCCACTCACTGCCCATTCTATTTCAGATCCTATGATTCACACAACCCCGTGATGCTTTTCTCACTCCTACTGGTTAATGTAATGTTACACACCCATACAATGCGCACCACCCCGCGATGTTTTTCAGAAACCTATCCTACATTGCCACTTCATGTTTTCTGACCTCCCAATGCTGACCACCCCATGGTGCTTTTCTCCATCTTAGATTGACACTCACTGCCTATCCTTATTCACGTCCTACGATTCACACCGCCCCATGATGTTTTTCTCACTCCTACTATTGAATGCCCTGATAGACACCCTGACAATGTGCACCACCCCGCGATGTTTTTCAGAAACCTATCCTACATTACCACTGAATGTTTCCTGACCTCTCCATGCTGACCACCCCGTGGTGCTTTTCTCCATCCTACATTGCCACTCACTGCCTGTCCTTATTCAGACCCTCCTATTCACACCACCCCGTGATGTTTTTCTCAATCCTACTAGTCAATGTAATCTTACACACCCATAAAATGTGCAGCACTAGCGATGTTTTTCGAAACCTATCCTATATTGCCACTGCATGTTTCCGGACCTCCCCATGCTGACCACCTTATGGTGCCTTTCTCCATCCTATATTGCCACTCACTGCCTATCCTAATTCAGACCCACCGATACACACCACCCCGTGATGTTTTTCTCACTCCTACTAGTGAATTTAATGTTACACACCATTACAATGCGCACCACCCCGCTATGTTTTCAGAAACCTATCCTACATTGCCACTGCATGTTTCCTGACCTCCCCATGCTGACCACCCCGTGCTGCTTTTCTCCATCCTAGATTGCCACGCTCTGCCTATACTAATTCCGATCCAATGATTCACACCACCCCGTGATGTTTTCCTCACTCCTACTAGTGAATGAATGTTACACACCCATACAATGTGCAGCACCCCGCGATGTTTTTCAAAAACCTATCTTACATTGCCACTGCATGTTTCCTGACCTCCCCATGCTGAAAACCCCGTGGTGCTTTTCTCCATCCTACATTGCCACTCTCTGCCTATCCTATTCAGATCCTATGATTCACACCACCTCGTGATGTTTTTCTCACTCCTACTAGTGAATGTAATGTTACACACCCATACAATGTGTACCGCGACCTGATGTACTTCAGAAACCTATCCTACCTTGCTACTACATGTTTCCTGATCTCCCCATGCTGACCACCCCGTGGTGCTTTTCTCCATCCTAGGTTGCCCCTCACTTCCTATTCTTATTCAGATCCTATGATTCACACCACCTCGTGATGTTTTTCTCACTCCCACTAATGAATGTAATGGTACAAAGCCATATAATGTGCACCACACCGCGAAGTACTTCAGAAGTTTATCCTACATTGCCACTGCATGTTCCCGGACCTCCCATGCTGACAAACCCATGGTGCTTTTCTCCATCGTACATTGCCACTTACTGCCTATCCTAATTCATCACTCTGATTCACACCACCCCGTGATGTTTTTCTCACTCCTACTAGTGAATGTAATGTTAGAAACCCTTACAATGTGCACAACGCGATGTTTTTCAGAAACTTATCCTACATTGCCACTGCATGTTTCCTGACCTCCCCATTCTGACAAGCCCGTGGTGCTTTTCTCCATCCTACATTGCCACTCACTTCCTATTCTTATTCAGAGCCTCCGATTCACACCAACCTGTGATGTTTTTCTCACTCCTACTAGTGAAAGACATGTTAGAAACCCATACAATGCGCACCACACAGCGATGTTTTTCAGAAACCTATTCTACATTGACACTGTATGTTTCCTGATCTCCCCATGCTGACCAAGCTGTGGTTCTTTTCTCCATCCTAAATTGCCACTCACTGCTTATCCTAATTCAGATCCTATGATTCACACCACTCCGTGATGTTTTCCTCACTCCTATTAGTAAATGAAATGTTACACACCCATACAATGCGCACCACCCCGCGATATTTTTCAGAAACCTATTCCACCTTGCCAATGCATGTTTCCTGACCTCACCATGCTGACCAAAGCATCGTGCTTTTCTCCATCCTCCATTGCTACTCACTGTCTATCCTTATTCAGTCCTACCGATTCACACCACCCCGTAATGTTTTTCTCACTCCTACTAGTGAATGTAATGTTAGAAACCCTTACAATGTGCACAACGCGATGTTTTTCAGAAACTTATCCTACATTGCCACTGCATGTTTCCTGACCTCCCCATTCTGACAAGCCCGTGGTGCTTTTCTCCATCCTACATTGCCACTCACTTCCTATTCTTATTCAGAGCCTCCGATTCACACCAACCTGTGATGTTTTTCTCACTCCTACTAGTGAAAGACATGTTAGAAACCCATACAATGCGCACCACACAGCGATGTTTTTCAGAAACCTATTCTACATTGCCACTGTATGTTTCCTGATCTCCCCATGCTGACCAAGCTGTGGTTCTTTTCTCCATCCTAAATTGCCACTCACTGCATATCCTAATTCAGATCCTATGATTCACACCACTCCGTGATGTTTTCCTCACTCCTATTAGTAAATGAAATGTTACACACCCATACAATGCGCACCACCCCACGATGTTTTTCAGAAACCTATACTACATTGCCACTGCATGGTTCCCGACCTCCCCATGCTGACCACCTCGTGGTGCTTTTCTCCATCCTACATTGCCACTCACTACCTATCCTATTTCAGAACTTCAGATTCACACCACCCCGTGATGTATTGATCACTCCTACTAGTGAATGTAATGTTACACACACATACAATGCACACCACCCCACGATGTTTTTCAGAAACCTATCCTACTTTGCCACTGCATTTTTCCTGACCTCCCCATGCTGACCACCCTGTGGTGCTTTTGTCCATCCTACATTGCCACTCACTGCCTAGCCTAATTTAGACCCTCCAATTCACACCACCCCATGATGTTTTTCTCACTCCTACTACTGAATAGAATGTGACACACCCATACAATGCGTGCAACCCGTGATGTTTTTCAGAAACCTATACTACATTGCCACTGCATTTTTCCTGACCTCCCCTTGATGACCACCCCGTTGTGCTTTTCTACATCCTACATTGCCACTCACTAACTATCCTAATTCAGATCCTATGATGCACACCACACTGTGATGTGTTTCTCACTCTTACTACTGAATGGCTTGTTAGAATCCCTTACAATGTGCACCACCCCGCGATGTTTTTCAGAAACCAATCCTACCTTGCCACTGCATGTTTCTTGACCTCCCCATGCTGACCAAAGCGTGGTGCTTTTCTCCATCCTACATTGCTACTCACTGCCTATCCTTATTCAGACCCACCGATTCACACAACCCCATGATATTTTTCTCACTCCTACTAGTGAATGAAATGTTAGAAACCCATACAATGTGCACCACGCTGCGATATTTTTAAGAAACCTATCCTACATTGCCATGCATGTTTCCTGACCTCCCGATGCTGATCCCCCCTTGGTGCCTTTCTCCATTCTACATTGCCACTCACTGCCTATCCTAATTCAGACCCTCCTATTAACACCACCCCGTGATGTTTTTTTCACTCCTACGAGTGAATGTAATGTTACACACCCATACAATGCGCACCACCCCACGATGTTTTTCAGAAACCTATACTACATTGCCACTGCATGGTTAACGACCTCCCCATGCTGACCACCTCGTGGTACCTTTCTCCATTCTACATTGCCACTCACTGCCTATCCTAATTCAGACCCTCCTATTAACACCACCCCGGGACGTTTTTCTCACTCCTAGTAGTGAATGTAATGTTAGAAACCCATACAATGCGTGCCACCCCGCGATGTCTTTTACAAACCTATTCTACATTGTGACTGTATGTTTCCTGACCTCCCCATGCTGACCACCCCGTGGTGCTTTTCTCCATACTACATTCCCACTCACTGCCTATCCTAATTCAGATCCTATGATTCATACCATCCCGTGATGTTTTTGTCACTCCTACTAGTGAATGTAATGTTACACAGCCATACAATGCGCACCACCCCGCGATGTTTTTCAGAAACCCATCCTACATTGCCAGTGCATGTTTCCTGACCTCCCTATGCTGAACACCCCATGGTGCTTTTCTACATCCTACATTGCCACTCACTGCCTATCGTAATTCAGATCCTATGATTCAAACCACCCCGTGATGTTTTTCTCACTCCTACTAGTGAATGGCCTGTAAGAAACCCTTACAATGTGCACCACCCCACCATGTTTTTCAGAAAGCTATCCTACATTGCCCCTGCATGTTTCCTGACCTCCCCATATTGAGCACCCAGTGGTACGTTCCTCCATCCTACATTGCTACTCACTGCCTATCCTTATTCAGACCCACCGATTCACACCACCCCGTGATGTTTTTCTCACTGCTACTAGTGAATGTAATGTTAGAAACCCATACAATGCACACCACCCCGCGATGTTTTTCAGAAACCTATCCCAAATTGCCATTGCATGTATCCTTACCTCCCAATGCTGACCACACCGTAGTGCTTTTCTCCATCCTACATTGACTCTCACTGCTTATCCTAATTTAGACTCTCCGATTCACACCAACCCGTGATGTTTTTCTCACTCCTACTAGTGAAGGTAATGTTACACACCCATACAATGCGGACGACCTCGCAATGTTTTTCAGAAACCTATCTTACATTGCCACTGCATGTTTCCTGACCTCCCCATGCTGAACACCCCGTGGTGCTTTTCTCCATCTTGCATTGCCACTCACTGCCTATCCTAATTCAGTCCCTCCGATACACACCACCCTGTGATGTTTTTCCCACTCCTACTAGTGAATGTATTGTGACACGCACATACAATGCGCACCACCCCACGATGTTTTTCAGAAACCTATCCTACATTGCCACTGCATGTTTCCTGACCTCCCAATGCAGAACCACCCCGTGGTGCTTTTCTCCATCCTACATTGCCACTCACCTCCTATCCTAATTCAGACACTCCGATTCACACCACCCCGTGATGTTTTCTTACTCCTACTAGTGAATAGAATGTTACACACCTTACTACTCTTACTACTCACTCTTACTTCTGAATGGCTTGTTAGAAACCCGTACAATGTGCACCACCCCGCCATGTTTTTCAGAAAGCTATCCTATCCTGACACTGCATGTTTCCTGACCTCCCCATGCTGACCACAGCGTGGTGCTTTTCTCCATTCTACATATTTACTCACTGCCTATCCTTATTCAGACCCACCGATTCCCACCACCCCATGATGTTTTTCTCACTCCGACTAGTGAATGTAATGTTAGAAACCCTTAAAATGTGCACCACCCCGCGATGTTTTTAAGAAACCTATCCTACTTAACACTGCATGCTTTCTGACCTCCCCATGGTGATCACCACTTGGTGCTTATCTGCATCCTACATTGCCACTCACTGCCTATCCTAATTCAGACCCTCCTATTCACACCACCCAGTGACATTTTTCTCAATTCTACTAGTGAATGTAATGTTACACACCCATACAATGCGCACCACCCCGTGATGTATTTCAGAAACCTATTCTACATTGCCACTGCATGTTTCCTGACCTCCCCATGCTGACCAACCCGTCGTGCTTTTCTCCATCCTACATTGCCACTCACTTCCTATCCTTATTCTGATCCTATGATTCACACCACCCCGTGATATTTTTCTCAATCCCACTAGTGAATGTAATGTTACACACCCATACAATGCGCACCACCCCGCGATGTACTTCAGAAACCTATCCTACATTGCCACTGCATGTTTCCTGACCTCCCTATGATGACCAACCTGTGGTGCTTTTCTCAATCCTACATTGCCACTCACCGCCTATCCTAATTCATACCCTCCTATTCACACAACCCTGTGATATTTTTCTCACTCCTACTAGTGAATGTAATGTTACACACCCATTCAATGCGCATGACCCCGCTATGATTTTCAGAAATCTATACTACATTGCCACTGCATGTTTCAAGACCTCCCCATGCTGACCACCACGTGGTGCTTTTCTCCATCCCACTTTGCCACTCACTGCCTATCCTAATTCAGATCATATGATTCCCACCACCTCGTTGTGTTTTTCTCACTCCTACTAGTGAATGTAATGTTACACACCCATACAATGCGCCCGAAAACGCAATGTTTCTCACAAATCTCTCCTAAATTGCCACAGCATGTTTCCTGACCTCCCCATGCTGACCACCCTGTAGTGCTTTTCTCCATTCCAGACTGCCACTCACTGCCTATCCTAATTCAGATCCTATGATTCACACCACCGCCTGTTGTTTTTCTCACTCCCACTCGTGAATGTATTGTTACACACCCTTACAATGCGCACCACCCCGCGATGTTTTTCCGAAAGCTATCCTACATTGCCACTGCATGTTTCCTGACCTCCCCATATTGAGCACCCAGTGGTACGTTCCTCCATCCTACATTACTACTCACTGCCTATCCTTATTCAAACCCACCGATTCACACCACCCCGTGATGTTTTTCTCACTCCTACTAGTGAATGTAATGTTACACACCCATAGAATGAGCACCACCCCGCGATGTTTTTCAGAAACCTATCCCACATTGCCTCTGCATGTTTCCTGACCTCCCCATGCTGACCAGCCCGTGGTGCTTTTCTCCATCCTACATAGCCACTCACTGCCTATCCTTATTCAGACCCTCCAATTCACAGCACCCCGTGATGATTTTCTCACTCCTACTAGTGAATGTAATGTTACACACCCATACAATGCGCACCACCCCGCGATGTTTTTCAGAAACCTATCCTACATTGCCACTGCATGTTTCCTGACCTCCCCATGCTGACCACCTGGTGGTGCTTTTCTCCATCCTACAGTGCCACGCATTGCCTATCATTATTCAGACGCTCTGATTCACACGAACCCGTGATGTTTTTCTCACTCCTACTAGTGAATGAAGAGTAAGAAACCCTTACAATGCGCACCACCCTGCGATGTTTTTCACAAACCTATTCTACCTTTCCACTGCATGTTTCCTGACCTCCCCATGCTGACCACCACGTGGTGCTTTTCTCCGTCCTACATTGCCCCTCACTGACTATCCTAATTCAGATACTATTATTCACACCACCCGTGATGTTTTTCTCACTCCTAATAGTGAATGGCTTGTAAGAAACCCTTACAATGCGCACCACCCGGCGATGTTTTTCAGAAACCTATCCTACATTGCTACTGCATGTTTCCTGACCTCCCCATATTGAGCACCCATTGGTACGTTTCTGCATCCTACATTGCTACTCACTGCCTATCCTTATTCAGACCCTCCGATTCACACCACCCCGTGATGTTTTTTTCACTCCTACTAGTGAATGTATTGTTAGAAACCCATATAATGCACACCACCCCGCGATGTTTTTCAGAAACCTATCCTACATTGCCACTGCATGTATCCTGACCTCCCCATGCTGACCAAAGCGTGGTGCTTTTCTCCATCCTACATTGCTACTCACTGCCTATCCTTTTTCAGACCCACCAATTCACACCACCCCGTGATGTTTTTCTCACTCCTACTAGTGAATGTAATGTTAGAACCCCGTACAATGTGCACCACCACGCGATGTTTTTCAGAAACCTATCCTACATTGCCACTGCATGTTTCCTGACCTTCTCATGCTGACCACCCCGTGGTGCTTTTCTCAATCCTACATTGCCACTCACTGCCTATCCTAATTCAGACCATCCTATTCACACAACCCCGTGATGTTTTTCTCACTCCTACTAGTGAATGTAATGTTACACACCCATACAATGCTCATCACACCGCTATGTTTTTCAGAAATCTATACTACATTGCCACTCCATGTTTCAAGACCTCCCCATGCTGACCACCACGTGGTGCTTTTCTCCGTCCTACATTGCCACTCACTGACTATCCTAATTCAGATACTATTATTCACACCACCCGTGATGTTTTTCTCACTCCTAATAGTGAACGGCTTGTAAGAAACCCTTACAATGCGCACCACCCGGCGATGTTTTTCAGAAACCTATCCTACATTGCCACTGCATGTATCCTGACCTCCCCATGCTGACCAGCCCGTGGTGCTTTTCTCCATCCTACATAGCCACTCACTGCCTATCCTTATTCAGACCCTCCAATTCACAGCACCCCGTGATGATTTTCTCACTCCTACTAGTGAATGTAATGTTACACACCCATAGAATGAGCACCACCCCGCGATGTTTTTCAGAAAACTATCCCACATTGCCACTGCATGTTTCCTGACCTCCCCATGCTGACCACCCCGTGGTGTTTTTCTCCATCCTACAGTGCCACTCATTGCCTATCATTATTCAGACGTTCCGATTCACACCAACCCGTGATGTTTTTCTCACTCCTACGAGTGAATGAAATGTTAGAAACCCATACAATGCGCACCACCCCGCGATGTTTTTCAGAAACCTATTCTACATTGCCACTGTATGTTTCCTGACCTCCCCATGCTGACCAACCCGTGGTGCTTTTCTCCATCCTGCATTGCAACTCACTGCCTATCCTAATTCAGAAACTCTGATTCACACCACCCCGTGATGTTTTCTCACACCTACTAGTGAATAGAATGTTACACACCTTACTACTCTTACTACTCACTCTTACTTCTGAATGGCTTGTTAGAAACCCTTACAATGTGCACCAACCCGCCATGTTTTTAGAATGCTATCCTATCCTGACACTGCATGTTTTTTGACTTCCCCATGCTGACCACAGCGTGGTGCTTTTCTCCATTCTACATTGCTACTCACTGCCTATCCTTATTCAGACCCACCGATTCCCACCGCCCCATGATGTTTTTCTCACTCCGACTAGTGAATGTAATGTTAGAAACCCATACAATGTGCACCACACCGCGATGTTTTTAAGAAACCTATCCTACATTACCACTGCATGCTTTCTGACCTCCCCATGGTGATCACCACTTGGTGCTTATCTGCATCCTACATTGCCACTCACTGCCTATACTAATTCAGACCCTCCTATTCACACCACCCGGTGATATTTTTCTCACTCCTACTAGTGAATGTAATGTTACACACCCATACAATGCGCACCACAGCGCGATGTATTTCAGAAACCTATCCTACATTGCCACTGCATGTTTGCTGACCTCCCCATGCTGACCAACCCGTGGTGCTTTTCTCCATCCTACATTGCCACTCACTTCCTATCCTTATTCAGATCCCATGATTCACACCACCCCGTGATATTTTTCTCACTCCCACTGGTGAATGTAATGTTACACACCCATACAATGTGCACCACCCCGCGATGTACTTCAGAAACCTATCCTACATTGCCACTGCATATTTCCTGACCTTCCCATGCTGAGCCCACTATGGTGCTTTTCTCCATCCTACATTGCCACTCACTGCCTATCCTAATTGAGACCCTCCGATTCACACCACCCCGTGATGTTTTTCTCACTCCTACTAGTGAATGTAATGGTACACAACCATACAATGCGCACGACCCCGCGATGTTTTTCAGAAACCTATTCTACATTGCCACTTCATGTTTCCTGACCTCACCATGGTGACCACCCTGTGGTGCTTTTCTCCATCCTACATTGCCCTCACTGCCTATCCTAATTCAGATCCTATGATTCACACCACCCCATGATGATTTTCTCACTCCTACTATTAAAGGAATGTTACACACTGATACAATGCACACCACACCGCGATGTTTTTCAGAAACCGATCCTACATTGCCACTGCATGTTTCCTGACTTCCCCATGCTGAACACCCCGTGGTGCTTTTTTCCATCCTAGATTGCAACTCACTGCCTATCCTATTCAGATCCTATGATTCACACTACCGCGTGATGTTTTTCTCACTCCTACTAGTGAATGGAGAGTTAAAAACCCTTAAAGTGCGCACCACCCTGCGATGTTTTTCAGAAACATATTCTACCTTTCAACTGCATGTTTCCTAACCTCCCCATGCTGACCACATCGTGGTGCTTTTTTCCATCCTAGATTGCAACTCACTGCCTATCCTAATTCAGATCATATGATTCCCACAACCTCGTTATGTTTTTCTCACTCCTACTAGTGAATGTAATGTTACACACCCATACAATGCACACGACCCCGCGATCTTTCTCACAAATCTCTCCTCCATTGACACAGCATGTTTCCTGACCTCCCCATGCTGACCACCCTGTAGTGCTTTTCTCCATTCTAGATTGCCACTCACTGCCTATCCTAATTCAGATCCTATGATTCACACCACCGCGTGTTGTTTTTCTCACTCCCACTCGTGAACGTATTGTTACACACCCATACAATGCGCACCACCCCGCGATGTTTTTCAGAAACCCATCCTATATTGCCACTGCATGTTTCCGGACCTCCCCATGCTGACCACCCCGTGGTGCTTTTCTCCATCCTACATTGCCAATCACTGACTATCCTAATTCAGATACTATTATTCACACCACCCGTGATGTTTTTCTCACTCCTACTAGTGAATGGCCTGTAAGAAACCCTTACAATGTGCACCACCCCACCATGTTTTTCAGAAAGCTATCGTACATTGCCACTGCATGTTTCCTGACCTCCCCATATTGAGCACCCAGTGGTACGTTCCTCCATCCTACATTGCTACTCACTGCCTATCCTTATTCAGACCCACCGATTCACACCACCCCGTGATGTTTTTCTCACTCCTACTAGTGAATGTAATGTTAGAAACCCATACAATGCACACCACCCCGCGATGTTTTTCAGAAACCTATCCTACATTGCCATTGCATGTATCCTTACCTCCCAATGCTGACCACACCGTAGTGCTTTTCTCCATCCTACATTGACTCTCACTGCTTATCCTAATTCAGACTCTCCGATTCACACCAACCCGTGATGTTTTTCTCACTCCTACTAGTGAAGGTAATGTTACACACCCATACAATGCAGATGACCTCGCAATGTTTTTCAGAAACCTATCTTACATTTCCACTGCATGTTTCCTGACCTCCCCATGCTGACCACCCCGTGCTGCTTTTCTCCATGCTACATAGCCACTCATAGCCTTTTCCTCATTCAGACCCTCCAATTCTCACCACCCCGTGATGTTTTTCTCACTCCTACCAGTGAATGTAATGTTACACACCCATAGAATGAGCACCACCCCGCGATGTTTTTCAGAAACCTATCCTACATTGCCACTGCATGTTGCCTTACCTCCCCATGCTGACCACCCCGTGGAGCTTTTCTCCATCCTACATTGCCACTCATTGCCTATCATTATTCAGACGTTCCGATTCACACCAACCCGTGATGATTTTCTCACTCCTACTAGTGAATGAAATGTTAGTAACCCATACAATGCGCACCACCCCGCGATGTTTTTCAGAAACCTATTCTACATTGCCACTGTATGTTTCCTGACCTCCCCATGCTGACCAACCCGAGGAGCTTTTCTCCATCCTGCATTGCAACTCACTGCCTATCCTAATTCAGATCCTATGATTCACACCACCCCGTGATGTTTTTCTCAATCCTACTAGTGAATGTAATGTTACACACCAATACAATGCGCACCACCCCGCGATGTTTTTCAGAAACCTATACTACATTGCCACTGCATGTTTCCTGACCTCCCCATGCTGAACACCCCGTGGTGCTTTTCTCCATCCTACATTGCCACTCACTGCCTGTCCTTATTCAAACCCTCCGATTCACACCACCCCGTGATGTTTTTCTCACTCCTACTAGTGAATGGAGAGTTAGAAACCCTTACATTGCGCACCACCCTGCAATGTTTTTCAGAAACCTATTCTACATTTCCATTGCATGTTTCCTGACATCCCCATGCTGACCACCCCTTGGTGCTTTTCTCCCTCCAACATTGCCACTCACTGTGTATCCTAATTCAGATCCTATGATTCAGACCACCCCATGATGTTTTCCTCACTCCTACTAGTGAATGTAATGTTACACACCCATACAATGCGCACCACCCCGTGATGTATTTCAGAAACCTATCCTACATTGCCACTGCATGTTTGCTGACCTCCCCATGCTGACCAACCCGTGGTGCTTTTCTCCATCCTACGTTGCCACTCACTTCCTATCCTTATTCAGATCCCATGATTCACACCACCCCGTGATATTTTTCTCACTCCCACTGGTGAATGTAATGTTACACACCCATACAATGCGCACCACCCCGCGATGTACTTCAGAAACCTATCCTACATTGCCACTGCATGTTTCCTGACCTCCCCATGCTGAGCCCACTATGGTGCTTTTCTCCATCCTACATTGCCACTCACTGCCTATCCTAATTGAGACCCTCCGATTCACACCACCCCGTGATGTTTTTCTCACTCCTACTAGTGAATGTAATGGTACACAACCATACAATGCGCACGACCCCGCGATGTTTTTCAGAAACCTATTCTACATTGCCACTTCATGTTTCCTGACCTCACCATGGTGACCCCCCTGTGGTGCTTTTCTCCATCCTACATTGCCCTCACTGCCTATCCTAATTCAGATCCTATGATTCACACCACCCCATGATGATTTTCTCACTCCTACTATTAAAGGAATGTTACACACTGATACAATGCACACCACACCGCAATGTTTTTCAGAAACCGATCCTACATTGCCAATGCATGTTTCCTGACTTCCCCATGGTGACCACCCCGTGGTGCTTTTTTCCATCCTAGATTGCACTCACTGCCTATCCTATTCAGATCCTATGATTCACACTACCCCGTGATCTTTTTCTCACTCCTACTAGTGAATGGAGAGTTAAAAACCCTTAAAATGCGCACCACCCTGCGATGTTTTTCAGAAACATATTCTACCTTTCAACTGCATGTTTCCTAACCTCCCCATGCTGACCACATCATGGTGCTTTTTTCCATCCTAGATTGCAACTCACTGCCTATCCTAATTCAGATCCTAGGATTCAGACCACCCTGTGATGTTTTCCTCACTCCTACTAGTGAATGTAATGTTGCACATCCATACCATGCGCACCGCCATGCGATGTACTTCAGAATCCTTACCTACATTGCCACTACATGTTTCCTGACCTCCCCATGCTAACCACCTCGTGGTGCTTTTCGCCCTCCTACATTGCCACTCACTTCGTATAGTTATTCAGACCCTCCGATTCACACCAACGCTTGATGTTTTTCTTACTCCTACTAGTGAATGTAACGTTACACACCCATACAATGCGCACCACCACGCGAAGTTTTTCAGAAACCTATCATACATTGCCACAGCATGTTTCCTGACCTCCCCATACTGACCTCCCTGTAGTGGTTTTTTCCATCCTACATTGCCACTCACTTCCTATCCTTATTCAGATCTTATGATTCACACCACCCCGTGATGTTTTTCTCACTCCACTAGTGAATCTAGTGTTACACACCCATATAATGCGCACCACCCCGCGATGTACTTCAGAAACCTATCCCACATTATCACTGCATGTTTCCTGACATCCCCATACTGAAAACCCCATGGTGCTTTGCTCCATCCTACATTGCAACTCACCGCCCATCCTAATTCAGTCCCTCCGATTCACAACACCCCGTGATGTTTTTCTTACTCCTACTTATGAATGTAATGGTACACACCCATTCAATGCGCACCACCCCTGGATGTTTTTCAGAAACCAATCCTACAATGCCTCTGCATGTTTCCTTACCTCCCCATGCTGACCATCCCGTGGTGCTTTTCGCCATCCTACATTGCCACTCACTGCCTATCCTAATTCAGACCCTCCGATTAACAGCACCCCGTGATGTTTTTCTCACTCCTACTAGTGAATGTAATGTTACACACCCATAAAATGGGCACCACCGGCGATGTTTTTCAGAAACCTATGCTACATTGCCACTGCATGTTTCCTGACCACCCCATGCTGACCACCCCCTGGTGCTTTTCTCCATTCTACATTTACACTCACTGCCTATCCTAATTCAGATCCTATGATTCACACCACCCCATGATGTTTTTCTCACTCCTACTAGTGAATGTAATGTTACACACCCATACAATGCGCACCACCCCGCGATATTTTTCAGAAACCTATCCTACCTTGCCCCTGCATGTTTCCTCACCTCCGCATACTGACCAAAGCCTAGTGCTTTTCTCCATCCTACATTGCTACTCACTGCCTAACCTTATTCAGCCCCAAAGATTCACACCACCCCCTGATGTTTTTCTCCCTCCTACTAGTGAATGGCCTGTTAGAAAACCTTACAATGTGAACCACGCGATGTTTTTCAGAAACCTATACTACATTGCCACTGCATGGTTCCTAACCTCCCCATGTGACCACCTCGTGGTGCTTTTCTCCATCCTACATTGCCACTCACTGCCTATCCTAAATCAGACCTTCCGAATCACACCACACTGTGATGTTTTTCTCACTCCTACTAGTGAATGTAATGTTACACACCCATACAATGCGCACCATCCCACGATTGTTTTCAGAAACCTATCCTACATTGCCACTGCATGTTTCCTGACCTCTCCATGCTGACCACCCCGTGGTGCTTTTCTCCAACCTACATTGCCACTCACTGCCGAGCCTAATTCAGACCCTCCGATTCACAAGACCCCGTGATGTTTTTCTCACTCCTACTTGTGAATAGAATGTTACACACCCATACAATGCGCACCAAACCCTGATGTTTTTCACAAACCTATGCTACATTGCCACTGCATGTTTCCTGACCTCCCCATGCTGACCAACTCGTGGTTCTCTTCTCCATCCTACATTGCCACTCACTGCCTATGCTAATTCAGATCCTATGATTCACACCACCCCGTGATGTTTTTCTCACTCCTACTAGTGAATGGAGAGTTAGAAACCCTTACATTGCGCACCACCCTGCAATGTTTTTCAGAAACCTATTCTACATTTCCATTGCATGTTTCCTGACATCCCCATGCTGACCACCCCTTGGTGCTTTTCTCCCTCCAACATTGCCACTCACTGTGTATCCTAATTCAGATCCTATGATTCAGACCACCCCATGATGTTTTCCTCACTCCTACTAGTGAATGTAATGTTACAAACCCATACAATGCGCACCACCCCGTGATGTATTTCAGAAACCTATCCTACATTGCCACTGCATGTTTGCTGACCTCCCCATGCTGACCAACCCGTGGTGCTTTTCTCCATCCTACGTTGCCACTCACTTCCTATCCTTATTCAGATCCCATGATTCACACCACCCCGTGATATTTTTCTCACTCCCACTGGTGAATGTAATGTTACACACCCATACAATGCGCACCACCCCGCGATGTACTTCAGAAACCTATCCTACATTGCCACTGCATGTTTCCTGACCTCCCCATGCTGAGCCCACTATGGTGCTTTTCTCCATCCTACATTGCCACTCACTGCCTATCCTAATTGAGACCCTCCGATTCACACCACCCCGTGATGTTTTTCTCACTCCTACTAGTGAATGTAATGGTACACAACCATACAATGCGCACGACCCCGCGATGTTTTTCAGAAACCTATTCTACATTGCCACTTCATGTTTCCTGACCTCACCATGGTGACCCCCCTGTGGTGCTTTTCTCCATCCTACATTGCCCTCACTGCCTATCCTAATTCAGATCCTATGATTCACACCACCCCATGATGATTTTCTCACTCCTACTATTAAAGGAATGTTACACACTGATACAATGCACACCACACCGCAATGTTTTTCAGAAACCGATCCTACATTGCCAATGCATGTTTCCTGACTTCCCCATGGTGACCACCCCGTGGTGCTTTTTTCCATCCTAGATTGCACTCACTGCCTATCCTATTCAGATCCTATGATTCACACTACCCCGTGATCTTTTTCTCACTCCTACTAGTGAATGGAGAGTTAAAAACCCTTAAAATGCGCACCACCCTGCGATGTTTTTCAGAAACATATTCTACCTTTCAACTGCATGTTTCCTAACCTCCCCATGCTGACCACATCATGGTGCTTTTTTCCATCCTAGATTGCAACTCACTGCCTATCCTAATTCAGATCCTAGGATTCAGACCACCCTGTGATGTTTTCCTCACTCCTACTAGTGAATGTAATGTTGCACATCCATACCATGCGCACCGCCATGCGATGTACTTCAGAATCCTTACCTACATTGCCACTACATGTTTCCTGACCTCCCCATGCTAACCACCTCGTGGTGCTTTTCGCCCTCCTACATTGCCACTCACTTCGTATAGTTATTCAGACCCTCCGATTCACACCAACGCTTGATGTTTTTCTTACTCCTACTAGTGAATGTAACGTTACACACCCATACAATGCGCACCACCACGCGAAGTTTTTCAGAAACCTATCATACATTGCCACAGCATGTTTCCTGACCTCCCCATACTGACCTCCCTGTAGTGGTTTTTTCCATCCTACATTGCCACTCACTTCCTATCCTTATTCAGATCTTATGATTCACACCACCCCGTGATGTTTTTCTCACTCCACTAGTGAATCTAGTGTTACACACCCATATAATGCGCACCACCCCGCGATGTACTTCAGAAACCTATCCCACATTATCACTGCATGTTTCCTGACATCCCCATACTGAAAACCCCATGGTGCTTTGCTCCATCCTACATTGCAACTCACCGCCCACCCTAATTCAGTCCCTCCGATTCACAACACCCCGTGATGTTTTTCTTACTCCTACTTATGAATGTAATGGTACACACCCATTTAATGCGCACCACCCCTCGATGTTTTTCAGAAACCAATCCTACAATGCCTCTGCATGTTTCCTTACCTCCCCATGCTGACCATCCCGTGGTGCTTTTCGCCATCCTACATTGCCACTCACTGCCTATCCTAATTCAGACCCTCCGATTAACAGCACCCCGTGATGTTTTTCTCACTCCTACTAGTGAATGTAATGTTACACACCCATAAAATGGGCACCACCGGCGATGTTTTTCAGAAACCTATGCTACATTGCCACTGCATGTTTCCTGACCACCCCATGCTGACCACCCCCTGGTGCTTTTCTCCATTCTACATTTACACTCACTGCCTATCCTAATTCAGATCCTATGATTCACACCACCCCGTGATGTTTTTCTCACTCCTACTAGTGAATGTAATGTTACACACCCATACAATGCGCACCACCCCGCGATATTTTTCAGAAACCTATCCTACCTTGCCCCTGCATGTTTCCTCACCTCCGCATACTGACCAAAGCCTAGTGCTTTTCTCCATCCTACATTGCTACTCACTGCCTAACCTTATTCAGCCCCAAAGATTCACACCACCCCCTGATGTTTTTCTCCCTCCTACTAGTGAATGGCCTGTTAGAAAACCTTACAATGTGAACCACGCGATGTTTTTCAGAAACCTATACTACATTGCCACTGCATGGTTCCTAACCTCCCCATGTGACCACCTCGTGGTGCTTTTCTCCATCCTACATTGCCACTCACTGCCTATCCTAAATCAGACCTTCCGAATCACACCACACTGTGATGTTTTTCTCACTCCTACTAGTGAATGTAATGTTACACACCCATACAATGCGCACCATCCCACGATTGTTTTCAGAAACCTATCCTACATTGCCACTGCATGTTTCCTGACCTCTCCATGCTGACCACCCCGTGGTGCTTTTCTCCAACCTACATTGCCACTCACTGCCGAGCCTAATTCAGACCCTCCGATTCACAAGACCCCGTGATGTTTTTCTCACTCCTACTTGTGAATAGAATGTTACACACCCATACAATGCGCACCAAACCCTGATGTTTTTCACAAACCTATGCTACATTGCCACTGCATGTTTCCTGACCTCCCCATGCTGACCAACTCGTGGTTCTCTTCTCCATCCTACATTGCCACTCACTGCCTATGCTAATTCAGATCCTATGATTCACACCACCCCGTGATGTTTTTCTCACTCCTACTAGTGAATGGAGAGTTAGAAACCCTTACATTGCGCACCACCCTGCAATGTTTTTCAGAAACCTATTCTACATTTCCATTGCATGTTTCCTGACATCCCCATGCTGACCACCCCTTGGTGCTTTTCTCCCTCCAACATTGCCACTCACTGTGTATCCTAATTCAGATCCTATGATTCAGACCACCCCATGATGTTTTCCTCACTCCTACTAGTGAATGTAATGTTACACATCCATACCATGCGCAACGCCCGCGATGTTTTTCAGAAACTTGTCCTACATTGCCACTGCATGTTTCCTGACCTCCCAATGCTGACCACCCCGTGGTGTTTTTCTCCATCCTACATAGCCAATCACCGCCTATCCTTATTCAGACCCTCCAATTCACACCACCCCGTGATGTTTTTCTCACTTCTACTACTGAATGTAATGTTACACACCCATACAATGTGCAACACCCTGTGATGTTTTTCAGAAACCTATCCTACATTGCCACTGCATGGTTCCTGATCTCTCCATGCTGACCACCCCGTGGTGCTTTTCTCCAACCTAGATGGCCACTCACTGCCTATCCTAATTCGGATCCTATGATTGCCACCACACCGTGATGTTTTTCTCACTCTTAGTAGTGAATGTAATGTTACACACTCATACAAGGCGCACCACCCCGCGATGTTTTTCAGAAACCTGTCCTACATTTCCACTGCATGTTTCCTTACCTCCCCATGCTGACCACCCCGTTGTGCTATTCTCCATCCTACATTGCCACTCGCTGCCTATCCTTATTCAGATCCTATGATTCACTCCACCCCATGATGATTTTCTCACTTCTACAATTGAATGAATGTTACACACCCATACATTGCACACCACCCTGTGATGTTTTTCAGAAACCGAACCTACATTGCCACTGCATGTTTCCTGACCTCCCCTTGCTCACTACCCCATGGTGCTTTTCTCCATCCTAGATTGCCACTCACTACCTATCCTAATTCTCATCCTACGATTCACACCACCCCGTGATGTTTTTCTCACTCCTACTAGTGAATGGCCTGTTAGAAACCCTTACAATGTGCACAACACTGTGATGTTTTTCAGAACCCTATAGTACATTGCCACTGCATGTTTCCTGACCTCCCCATGCTGACAACCCCATGGTGCTTTTCGCCAACCTAAATTGCCACTCACTGCCTATCTTATTCAGATCCTATGATTCACACCAGCCCGTGATGTTTTTCTCACTCCTACTAGTGAATGGCCAGTTGGAAACCCTTACAATGCGCACCAACCCTTGATGTTTTTCAAAAACCTATCCTACATTGCAACTGCATGTTTCCTGCCGTCCCCATGGTGACCAAAACATGGAGCTTTTCTCCATCCTACATTGCCACTCACTGCCTAACCTAATTCAGATCCTATGATTCACAACACCCCGTGATGTTTTTCTCAATCCTACTGGAGAATGTAATGTTACACACCCATACAATGCGCACCACCCCGCGATGTACTTCAGAAACCTACCCTACATTGCCACTACATGTTTCCTGACCTCCTCATGCTGACCATCCCGTGGTGCTTTTCTCCAACCTACATTGCCACTCACTGCCTATCCTATTCAGATCCTATGATTCACACCACCCCGTGATGTTTTTCTCACTCGTACTAGTGAATAGCAAGTTAGAAACCCTTACAATGCGCACCAACCCGGGATGTTCTTCAGAAACTTATTCTACATTGCCACTACATGTTTCCTGACCTCCACATGCTGACCATCCCGTGGTGCTTTTCTCCATCCTACATTGCAACTCACTGCCTGTCTTTATTCAGACCCTCCGATTCACAGCACCCCGTGATGTTTTTCTCACTCCTACTAGTGAATGTAATGTTACACACCCATATAATGCACACCACCCCGCGATATTCTTTAGAAACCTATCCTACATTGCCACTGCATGTTTCCTGAACGCCCCATGCTGACCCCCCGTAGCGCTTTTCTCTATTCTAGATTATCTCTCATGGCCTATCCTAAAACAGATCCTATGATTCACACCACCACGTGCTGTTTTTCTCACTCCTACTAGTGAATGTAATATTACACACCCATACAATGCGCACCACCCCGCGATGTTTTTGAGAAACCTATCCTTCATTGCAACTGCATATTTCCTGACCTCCCCATGCTGACCACCACGTTTTGTTTTTCTCCATCCTAGATTGCCACTAACTGCCTATCCTATTCATATCCTATGATTCACACCACCCCGTGATGTTTTTCTCACTCCTACTAGTGAATGTAATGTTACACACCCACAAAATGCGCACCACCCCGCGGGGTTTTTCAGAATCCTATCCTACATTGCCATTGCATGTTTCCTGACCTCCCCATGCTGACACCCCCGTGGTACTTTTCTCCATGCTACATTGCCACTCACTGCCTATCCTAATTCAGTCCCTCCAGTTCACACCAAACATGATTTTTTTCTCACTCCTACTAGTTAATTTAATGTTACACACCCATAAAATGCGCACCAGCACTCGGTGTTTTTCAGAAACCTATACTACATTGCCACTGCATGTTTCCTTACCTGCCATGCTGACCACCCCGTGGTGCTTTTCTCCATCCTACATTGCAACTCACTGCCTATCCTTATTCAGAGCCTCCGAATCACACCACCCCGTGATATTTTTCTTACTCCTAATAGTGAATTTCCTGTTAGAAACCCCTATAATGCGCACCACCCCGCGATGTTTTTCAAAAACCTATCCTACATTGCCACTGCATGTTTCCTGACCTCCCAAAGCTGACCACCTCGTGGTGATTTTCTCCATTCTACATTGACACTCACTGCCTATACTTATTCAGACCCTCCGATTCACACCATCCCGTCATGTTTTTCTAACTCCTACTAGTGAATGTAATGCTAGAAACCCATACAATGTACACCACCCCGCGATGTTTTTCATAAACCTATTCTACATTGCCACAGTATATTTCCTGACCTCCACATGCTGACCACACCGTGGTGCTTTTCTCCATCCTACATTGCCACTCACTGCCTGTCCTTATTCAGACCCTCTGATTCATACCACCCCGTGATGTTTTTCTCACTCCTATTGGTGAATGTAATGTTACACACCCATATAATGCCCACCACCCGCGATGTTTTTCAGAAGCCTGTCCTACATTGCCACTGCATGTTTCCTGACCTCCCCATACTGACCACCCCGTGGTTCTTTTCTCCATCCTACATTGCCACTCACTGCCCATCCTAATTCAGATCCTATGATTCACACCACCCCGTGATGGTTTTCTCACTCCTACTAGTGTATGTAATGTTACACACTCATACATTGTGCATCACCCCGTGATGTTTTTCAGAAACCTATCATACATTGCCACTGCATGTTTCCTGATCTCCCGATGCTGACCACACAGTGGTGCTTTTCTCCATCCTACATTGCCACTCACTTCCTATTCTTATTCAGATCATATGATTCACACCACCCCGTGATGTTTTTCTCACTCCCACTTGAATGTAGAATTACAAACCCTTTATAATGCGCACCACCTCGCGAAGTACTTCAGAAACCTATCCTACTTTGCCACTGCATGTTCCCGGACCTCCCCATGCTGACCACCTCTTGGTGCTGTACTCCATCGTACATTGCCACTTACTGCCTATCCTAATTCATCGCTCCGATTCACACCAGCCCGTGATGTTTTTCTCTTTCCTACTAGTGAATGTAATGTTACACACCAATACAATGCGCACCACCCCGCGATGTTTTTCAGAAACCTATCCTACATTGCCACTGCATGTTTCCTGACTCCCCATGGTGACCCACCCTTGGTGCTTTTCTCCATCCTACATTGCCCCTCACTGCCTATCCTAATTCAGACCCTCCTATTCACACGACCCCATGGTGTTTTTCTCACTCCTACTAGTGAATGTAATGTTACACACCCATACAATGCGCACCACCCCTCGATGTTTTTCCGAAACCTATCCTACATTGCCACTGCATGTTTCCTGACCTCCCCATGCTGACCACCCTGTGGTGCTTTTCTCCATCCTAGATTGCCACTCACGGACTATCCTAATTCAGATCCTATGATTCACACCACCCCATGATGTTTTTCTCACTCTTACTAGTGAATGAAATGTTACACACCCATAAATGCCATGACACCGCGATGTTTTTCAGAAACCTATCCTATATGGCCACTGCATGTTTCCTGACCTCCCCATGCTGACCACTCCGTAGCGCTTTTCTCTATTCTAGATCATCTCTCAAGGCCTATCCTAATTCAGATCCTAAGATTCACACCACCCCGTGATGTTTTCTCACTCCTACTAGTGAATGTAATGTTACACACCCATAAAATGCGCACCACCCCGCAATGTTTTCAGAAACCTATCCTTCATTGCCACTATATGTTTCCTGACCTCCGCATTCTGACCACCCCGTGGTGCTTTTCTCCATCCTACATTGCCAATCACTGCCTATCCTAATTCAGACCCTCCGATTCACACACCTCTGTGATGTTTTTTCTCAATCCTGCTAGTGAATGTAAAGCTCCACACCCATACAATGCGCAAAGCTCCGCGATGTTTTTCAGAAACCTATCTTACATTGCCACTGCATGTTTCCTGACCTCGCCATGTGGACCACCCCGTGGTGCTTTTCTCCATCCTACATTGCCACTCAATTCCTATCCTTATTCAGACCCTCTGATTCACATCAACCCTTGATGTTTTTCTCACTCTTACTAGTGAATGTAATGTACACACCTATACAATGTGCACCACCCGCGATGTTTTTCAGAAACCTATCCTACAGTGCAACTGCATATTTCCTGACCTCCCCATGCGGACCACCCCGTGGTGTTTCTCTCCATCCTAGATTGCCACTAACTGCCTATCCTATTCATATCCTATGATTCACACCACCCCGTGATGTTTTTCTCACTCCTACTAGTGAATGTAATGTTACACACCCACACAATGCGCACAACCCAACGGTGTTTTTCAGAATCCTATCCTACATTGCCACTGCATGTTTCCTGACCACCACATGCTGACCCCCCCGTGGTGCTTTTCTCCATGCTACATTGCCACTCAATGCCTATCCTAACTCAGACCCTCCGATTCACACCACCCATGATTTTTTTCTCACTCCTACTAGTTAATGTAATGTTACACACCCATAAAATGCACACCACCACGCGGTGTTTTTCAGAAACCTATCCTACATTGCAACTGCATATTTCATGACCTCCCCATGCTGACCACCCCGTGGTGTTTTTCTCCATTCTAGATTGCCACTAACTGCCTATCCTATTCATATCCTATGATTCACACCACCCCGTGATGTTTTTCTCACTCCTATTAGTGAATGTAATGTTACACACCCACACAATGCGCACCACCCCGCAGTGTTTTTCACAATCCTATCCTACATTGCCACTGCATGTTTCCTGACCTCCCCATGCTGACCCCACCGTGGTGCTTTTCTCCATGCTCCCTTGCCACTTACTGCCTATCCTAATTCAGACCCTCCGATTCACACCACCCATTATTTTTTTCTCACTCCTACTAGTTAATGTAATGTTACACACCCATAAAATGCGCACCACCACGCAGTGTTTTTCAGAAACCTATCCTACATTGCCACTGCATGTTTCCTGACCTCCCCAAGCTGACCACCCCGTGGTGCTTTTCTCCATCCTACATTGCCAATCACTGCCTATCCTATTCAGATCCTATGATTCACACCACCCCGTGATGTTTTTCTCACTCCTACTAGTGAATGGCCAGTTCGAAACCCTTACAATGCGCACCACCCTGGGATGTTTTTCAGAAATCTATCCTACATTGCAACTGCATGTTTCCTGAGGTCTCCATGCTTACCACACCGTGGCGCTTTTCTCTGTCCTACCTTTGCCACTCACTGCCTATCATAATTCAGATCCTATGATTCGCAACACCCCGTGATCTTTTTCTCACGCCTACTAGTGAATGTAATGTTACAAACCCATACAATGTGGACCACCCCGCGTTGTACTTCAGAAACCCATCCTACATTGCCACTACATGTTTCCTGACCACCCCATACTGACCACCCTGTGATGCTTTTCTCCATCCTACATTGCCACTCACTTTCTCTCCTTATTGAGATCCCATGATTCACACCACCCCGTGATGTTTTTCTCACTCCCACTAGTGAATGTAATGTTACACACCCTTATAATGCGCACCACCCCGCGATGTTTTTCAGAAACCTAACCAACATTGCCACTGCATGTTTCCGGACCTCTCCATGCTGACAAACCCGTGGTGCTCTTCTACATCCTACATTACCATACACTGCCTACCATAATTCAGATCCTATGATGCACACCACCCGTGATGTTTTTCTCCCTCCTACTAGTGAATGGCCTGTTAGAAACCCTTGCAATGCGCACCACACCACGATATTTTACAGAAACCTATCCTACATTGCCACTACATGTTTCCTGACCTCCCCTTGCTGACCACCCTGTGGTGCTTTTCTCCAGCCTAGATTGCCACTCACTGCCTATCCTAATTCAGATCCTATGATTCACACGACCCCGTGATGTTTTTCTCACTCGTACTAGTGAATCTAATGTTAAAAACCCACAAAAAGCGAACCACCCCGCGATGTTTTTCAGAAACCTATCCTACACGGCCTCTGCATGTTTCCTGATCTCCGCATGCTGACCACCCCGTGGTGCTTTCCGACATCCTACATTGCCACTCACTGCCTGTCCTAACTGAGATCCTATGATTCACACCACCCCGTGATGTTTTTCTCACTCCCACTAGTGAATGTAATGTTACACAGCCATACAATGCGCACCACCCCGCGATGCACTTCAGAAACCTATCCTACATTGCCACTACATGTTACCTGACCTCCCCATGCTGACCACACTGTGGTGCTTTTCTCCATTCTACATTGCCACTCACTGCCTATCGTAATTCAGGTCCTATGATTCACACCACCCCGTTTTGTTTTTCTCACTCCTACTAGTGAATGTAATGTTGCATACCCATACAATGAGCACCACCCCCTGATGTTTTTCAGAAACCTATCCTACATTGCCACTGCATGGTTCCTGACCTCCGAATGCTGACCACCCCGTGTTGCTTTTCTCCATCCTACATTGCAACTCTGTGGATATCCTTATTCAGAACCTCCGAATCACACCACCCCGTGATATTTTTCTCACTCCTACTAATGGATTGCCTGTTAGAAACCACTACAATGCGCACCACCCCGCGATGTTTTTCAGATACCTATCCTACATTGCCACTGCATGTTTCCTGACCTCCCAGTGCTGACGATCCCGTGGTGATTTTCTCCATGCTACATTGCCACTCACTGCCTATACTTATTCAGACCCTCCCATTCACACCATCCCGTCATGTTTTTCTAACTCCTACTAGTGAATGTAATGTTAGAAACCCATACAATGCACACCGCCCCGCGATGTTTTTCACAAACATATTCTACATTGCCACAGTATATTTCCTGACCTCGCCAAGCTGATCACCTCGTGGTGCTTTTCTCCATCCTACATTGCCACTCACTGCCTGTCCTTATTCAGACCCTCCAATTCACACCACCCCGTGATATTTTTCTCACTCCTACTAGTGATTGTAATGTTACACACCCATATAATGCACACCACGCCGCGATGTTCTTCAGAAACCTATCCTACATTGCCACTGCATGTTTCCTGACCTCACCATGCTGACCACCCCGTGTTGCTTTTCTCCATCCTACATTGACACTCACTGCATATCCTAATTTAGATCAGATGATTCACACCACCGCGTGATGTTTTTCGCACTCCTACTAGTGTATGTAATGTTACACACTCATACATTGTGCATCACCCTGCTATGTTTTTCAGAAACCTATCATACATTGCCACTGCATGTTTCCAGACCTCCTGATGCTGACCACACCGTGGTGCTTTTCTCCATCCTACATTGCCACTCAATTTCTATTCTTATTCAGATCATATGATTCACACCACCCCGTGATGTTTTTCTCACTCCCTCTAGTGAATGGAATGTTACAAACCCATATAATGCGCACCACCCCGCGAAGTACTACAGAAACCTATCCTACTTTGCCACTGCATGCTCCCCGACCTCCCCATGCTGAGCATCCCGTGGTGCTTAACTCCACAGTAAATTGCCACTTACTGCCTATCCTAATTCATCACTCCGATTCACACCACCCCGTGATGTTTTTCTCATTCCTACTAGTGAATGTAATGTTACACACCCATACAATGCGCACCAGAACGAGATGTTTTTCAGAAACCTATCCTACATTGCCACTGCATGTTTCTTGACCTCCCCATGTTGACCACCCTGTGGTGCTTTTCTCCATCCTAGATTGCCACTCACGGACAATCCTAATGCAGATCCTATGATTCACACCACCCCATGATGTTTTTCGCACTTCTACTAGTGAATGAAATGTTACACACCCATAAATGCGCATGACCCCGTGATGTTTTTCAGAAACCTATCCTATATGGCCACTGCATGTTTCCTGACCTCCCCATGCTGACCACCCCGTCGTGCTTTTCTCAATCCTACATTGCCACTCACCGCCTATCCTATTTCAGACCGTCCTATTCACACCACCCCGTGATGTTTTTCTCACTCCTACTAGTCAATGTAATGTTACACTCCCATACAATGCGCACCACCCTGCGATGATTTTAGAAACCTATTATACATTGCCACTGCATGTTTCCTGACCTCCCCATGCTGACCACCCCGTAGTGCTTTTCTCCATCGTACATTGCCACTCACTTCCTATCCTTATTTAGACCCTCCGATTCACATCACCCCTTGATGTTTTTCTCACTCCTACTAGTGAATGTAATGTTACACAACTATACAATGTACACCACCCGCGATGTTTTTCAGAAACCTATCCTACATTGCAACTGCATGTTTCCTGACCTCCCCATGCTGACCAGCCCGTGGTGTTTTTCTCCATCCTAGATTGCCATTAACTACCTATCCTATTCATATCCTATTATTCACACCACCCCGTGATGTTTTTCTCACTCCTACTAGTGAATGTAATGTTACACACCCACACAATGCGCACCACCCCGTGGTGTTTTTCAGAATCCTATCCTACATTGCCACTGCATGTTTCCTGACCTCCCCATGCTGACCCTCCCGTGGTGATTTTCTCCATGCTACATTGCCACTCACTGCCTATCCTAATTCAGATCCTCCGATTCACACCACCCATGATTTTTTTCTCACTCCTACTAGTTAATGTAATGTTACACACCCATAAAATGCGCACCACCACGCGATGTTTTTCAGAAACCTATCCTACATTGCCACTGCATGTTTCCTTACCTCCCCATGCTGACCACCCCGTGGTGCTTTTATCCATCCTAGATTGCCACTCACTGCCTATCCTCATTCAGATCCTATGATTCACACCACTCCGTGATGTTTTTATCACACCTATTAGTGAATGTAATGTTACACACCCATATAATGCGCACCACCTGCGATGTTTTTCAGAAACCTATCCTACATTGCCACTGCATGTTTCCTGACCTCCGCATGCTGACCACACTGTGGTGCTTTTCTCCATTCTACATTGCCACTCACTGCCTATCGTAATTCAGGTCCTATGATTCACACCACCCCGTTTTGTTTTTCTCACTCCTACTAGTTAATGGCCTGTTAGAAACCCTTACAATGCACACCACCCCGCGATGTTTTTCAGAAACCTATCCTACATTGCCACTGCATGTTTCCTGACCTCCCCATGCTGACCACCCCGTGGTGCTTTTCTCCATCCTACATTGCCACACACTGCCTTTCCTAATTCAAACCCTCCCACTCAACCACCCCGTGATGTTTTTCTCACTACTACTATTGAATGTAATGTTACACACCAATACAATGCTCACCACCCGCGATGTTTTTTACGAAACATACCCTACATTGCCACTGCATGTTTCCTGACTTCCCCATGCTGACCACCCCGTTGTGCTTTTCGACATCCTACATTGCCACTCACTGCCTATCCTAATTCAGATCCTATGATTCACACCACCTCGTGATGTTTTTCTCACTCCCACTAATGAATGTAATGGTACAAAGCCATATAATGTGCACCACCCCGCGAAGTACTTCAGAAGTTTATCCTACATTGCCACTGCATGTTCCCGGACCTCCCATGCTGACAACCCCATGGTGCTTTTCTCCATCGTACATTGCCACTTACTGCCTATCCTAATTCATCACTCCGATTCACACCACCCCTTGATGTTTTTCTCATTCCTTCTAGTGAATGTAATGTTACACACCCATACAATGCGCACGACCACGCGAAGTTTTTCATAAATCTATCCTACATTGCCACTGCATGTTTCCTGATCTCCCCCTGCTGACCACCCCGTGGTGCTTTTCTCTATTCTAGATTGTCACTCACTGCCTATCCTAATTCAGATCCTATGATTCACACCATCCCGTGATGTTTTTCTCACTCCTACTAGTGAAAGAAATGTTACATACCCATACAATGCGCATCACCCAAGGATGTTCTTCATAAACCTATCCTATATTGCCACTGCATGTTTCCTAACATCCCCATGCTGACCACCCCGTATTGCTTTTCTCTATTCTAGCTTGTCACTCACTGCCTATCCTAATTCAGATCCTATGATTCACAACACCCCGTGATGTTTTTCTCACTCCTAGTAGTGAATGTAATATTACACACCCATACAATGCACACCACCCCGCGATGTTTTTCTGAAACCTATCCTACATTGCCACTGCATGTTTCCTGAACTCCCCATGCATACCACTCTGTGGTGCTTTTCTACATTCTACATTGTCACTCACTGCCTATCCTAATTCAGATCCTATGATTCACACCACCCCGTGATGTTTTTATCATTCCTACTAGTGAATGACCTGTTAGAAACCCTTGCAACGCGCACCACCCCGCGTTGTTTTTCAGAAACCTATCCTACATTGCACTACATGTTTCCTGACCTCCCCTCGCTGACCACCCCGTGGTGCTTTTCTCCATCCTACATTGCCACTCACGGCCTATGCTAATTCAGACCCTCTGATTCACACCACCCGTGATGTTTTTCTCACTCCTACTAGTCAATGTAATTTTACACACCCATACAATGCGCACCAGCCCGCGATGTACTTCAGAAACCTATCCTACATTGCCACTGCATGTTTCCGGACCTCCCCATTCTGACCACCTTTTGGTGCCTTTCTCCTTGCTACATTGCCTGTCACTCCCTATCCTAATTCAGACCCTCCGATTCACACCAACCCGTGATGTTTTTCTCACTCCTACTAGTGAATGTAATGTTACACACCCATACAATTCGCACAACCCCGCAATGCACTTCAGAAACCTATCCTGCATTGCCACTACATGTTACCTGACCTCCCCATGCTGACCACCCAGTGGTGCTTTTCTCCAGCCTAGATTGTCACTCACTGCCTATCCTAATTCAGATCCTATGATTCACACCACCCCGTGATGTTTTTCTCACACCTACTAATGAATGTAATGTTACATACCCATACAATGAGCAACACTCCCTGATGTTTTTCAGAAACCTATCCTACATTGCCACTGCATGTTTCCTGACCTCCACATGCTGACCATCCCGTGGTGCTTTTCTCCATCCTACATTGCAACTCACTGCCTATCCTTATTCAGAGCCTCCGAATCACACCACCCCGTGATATTTTTCTCACTCCTACTAGTGTATTGCCTGTTAGAAACCCCTACAATGCGCACCACCCCGCGATGTTTTTCAAAAACCTATCCTACATTGCCACTGCATGTTTCCTGACCTCCCAATGCTGACCACCCCGTGGTGATTTTCTCCATCTTACATTGCCACTCACTGCCTATACTTATTCAGACCCTCCAAATCACACCATGCCGTCATGTTTTTATAACTCCTAGTAGTGAATGAAATGTTAGAAACCCATACAATGCACACCACCCTGCGACGTTTTTCACAAACCTATTCTACATTGCCACAGTATATTTCCTGACCTCCCGATGCTGACCACCCCGTGCTGCTTTTCTCCATCCTACATTGCCACTCACTGCCTGTTCTTATTCAGACCCTCCGATTGACACCACCCCGTGATGTTTTTCTCACTCCTACTAGTTAATGTAATGTTACACACCCATATAATGCACACCACGACGCGATGTTCTTCAGAAACCTATCCTACATTGCCACTGCATTTTTCCTGACCTCCCAATGCTGACAACCCCGTGGTGCTTTTCTCCATCCTACATTGCCACTGATTGCCTAGCCTAATTCAGATCCTATGATTAACACCACCCCGTGATGTTTTTCTCACTCCTACTAGTGTATGTAATGTTACACACTCATACATTGTGCATCACCCGGCGATGTTTTTCAGAAACCTATCATACATTGCCACTGCATGTTTCCTGACCTCCTGATGCTGACCACACCGTGGTGCTTTTCTCCATCCTACATTGCCAGTCACTTCTTATTCTTATTCAGATCATATGATTCACACCACCCCGTGATGTTTTTCTCACTCCCTCTAGTGAATGGAATGTTACAAACCCATATAATGCGCACCACCCCGCGAAGTACTACAGAAACCTATCCTACTTTGCCACTGCATGCTCCCCGACCTCCCCATGCTGAGCATCCCGTGGTGCTTAACTCCACAGTAAATTGCCACTTACTGCCTATCCTAATTCATCACTCCGATTCACACCACCCCGTGATGTTTTTCTCATTCCTACTAGTGAATGTAATGTTACACACCCATACAATGCGCACCAGAACGCGATGTTTTTCAGAAACCTATCCTACATTGCCACTGCATGTTTCTTGACCTCCCCATGTTGACCACCCTGTGGTGCTTTTCTCCATCCTAGATTGCCACTCACGGACAATCCTAATGCAGATCCTATGATTCACACCACCCCATGATGTTTTTCGCACTTCTACTAGTGAATGAAATGTTACACACCCATAAATGCGCATGACCCCGTGATGTTTTTCAGAAACCTATCCTATATGGCCACTGCATGTTTCCTGACCTCCCCATGCTGACCACCCCGTCGTGCTTTTCTCAATCCTACATTGCCACTCACCGCCTATCCTATTTCAGACCGTCCTATTCACACCACCCCGTGATGTTTTTCTCACTCCTACTAGTGAATGTAATGTTACACTCCCATACAATGCGCACCACCCTGCGATGATTTTAGAAACCTATTATACATTGCCACTGCATGTTTCCTGACCTCCCCATGCTGACCACCCCGTAGTGCTTTTCTCCATCGTACATTGCCACTCACTTCCTATCCTTATTTAGACCCTCCGATTCACATCACCCCTTGATGTTTTTCTCACTCCTACTAGTGAATGTAATGTTACACAACTATACAATGTACACCACCCGCGATGTTTTTCAGAAACCTATCCTACATTGCAACTGCATGTTTCCTGACCTCCCCATGCTGACCAGCCCGTGGTGTTTTTCTCCATCCTAGATTGCCATTAACTACCTATCCTATTCATATCCTATTATTCATACCACCCCGTGATGTTTTTCTCACTCCTACTAGTGAATGTAATGTTACACACCCACACAATGCGCACCACCCCGTGGTGTTTTTCAGAATCCTATCCTACATTGCCACTGCATGTTTCCTGACCTCCCCATGCTGACCCTCCCGTGGTGATTTTCTCCATGCTACATTGCCACTCACTGCCTATCCTAATTCAGATCCTCCGATTCACACCACCCATGATTTTTTTCTCACTCCTACTAGTTAATGTAATGTTACACACCCATAAAATGCGCACCACCACGCGATGTTTTTCAGAAACCTATCCTACATTGCCACTGCATGTTTCCTTACCTCCCCATGCTGACCACCCCGTGGTGCTTTTATCCATCCTAGATTGCCACTCACTGCCTATCCTCATTCAGATCCTATGATTCACACCACTCCGTGATGTTTTTATCACACCTATTAGTGAATGTAATGTTACACACCCATATAATGCGCACCACCTGCGATGTTTTTCAGAAACCTATCCTACATTGCCACTGCATGTTTCCTGACCTCCGCATGCTGACCACACTGTGGTGCTTTTCTCCATTCTACATTGCCACTCACTGCCTATCGTAATTCAGGTCCTATGATTCACACCACCCCGTTTTGTTTTTCTCACTCCTACTAGTTAATGGCCTGTTAGAAACCCTTACAATGCACACCACCCCGCGATGTTTTTCAGAAACCTATCCTACATTGCCACTGCATGTTTCCTGACCTCCCCATGCTGACCACCCCGTGGTGCTTTTCTCCATCCTACATTGCCACTCACGGCCTATGCTAATTCAGACCCTCTGATTCACACCACCCGTGATGTTTTTCTCACTCCTACTAGTCAATGTAATTTTACACACCCATACAATGCGCACCAGCCCGCGATGTACTTCAGAAACCTATCCTACATTGCCACTGCATGTTTCCGGACCTCCCCATTCTGACCACCTTTTGGTGCCTTTCTCCTTGCTACATTGCCTGTCACTCCCTATCCTAATTCAGACCCTCCGATTCACACCAACCCGTGATGTTTTTCTCACTCCTACTAGTGAATGTAATGTTACACACCCATACAATTCGCACAACCCCGCAATGCACTTCAGAAACCTATCCTGCATTGCCACTACATGTTACCTGACCTCCCCATGCTGACCACCCAGTGGTGCTTTTCTCCAGCCTAGATTGTCACTCACTGCCTATCCTAATTCAGATCCTATGATTCACACCACCCCGTGATGTTTTTCTCACACCTACTAATGAATGTAATGTTACATACCCATACAATGAGCAACACTCCTTGATGTTTTTCAGAAACCTATCCTACATTGCCACTGCATGTTTCCTGACCTCCACATGCTGACCATCCCGTGGTGCTTTTCTCCATCCTACATTGCAACTCACTGCCTATCCTTATTCAGAGCCTCCGAATCACACCACCCCGTGATATTTTTCTCACTCCTACTAGTGTATTGCCTGTTAGAAACCCCTACAATGCGCACCACCCCGCGATGTTTTTCAAAAACCTATCCTACATTGCCACTGCATGTTTCCTGACCTCCCAATGCTGACCACCCCGTGGTGATTTTCTCCATCTTACATTGCCACTCACTGCCTATACTTATTCAGACCCTCCAAATCACACCATGCCGTCATGTTTTTATAACTCCTAGTAGTGAATGAAATGTTAGAAACCCATACAATGCACACCACCCTGCGACGTTTTTCACAAACCTATTCTACATTGCCACAGTATATTTCCTGACCTCCCGATGCTGACCACCCCGTGCTGCTTTTCTCCATCCTACATTGCCACTCACTGCCTGTTCTTATTCAGACCCTCCGATTGACACCACCCCGTGATGTTTTTCTCACTCCTACTAGTTAATGTAATGTTACACACCCATATAATGCACACCACGACGCGATGTTCTTCAGAAACCTATCCTACATTGCCACTGCATTTTTCCTGACCTCCCAATGCTGACAACCCCGTGGTGCTTTTCTCCATCCTACATTGCCACTGATTGCCTAGCCTAATTCAGATCCTATGATTAACACCACCCCGTGATGTTTTTCTCACTCCTACTAGTGTATGTAATGTTACACACTCATACATTGTGCATCACCCGGCGATGTTTTTCAGAAACCTATCATACATTGCCACTGCATGTTTCCTGACCTCCTGATGCTGACCACACCGTGGTGCTTTTCTCCATCCTACATTGCCAGTCACTTCTTATTCTTATTCAGATCATATGATTCACACCACCCCGTGATGTTTTTCTCACTCCCTCTAGTGAATGGAATGTTACAAACCCATATAATGCGCACCACCCCGCGAAGTACTACAGAAACCTATCCTACTTTGCCACTGCATGCTCCCCGACCTCCCCATGCTGAGCATCCCGTGGTGCTTAACTCCACAGTAAATTGCCACTTACTGCCTATCCTAATTCATCACTCCGATTCACACCACCCCGTGATGTTTTTCTCATTCCTACTAGTGAATGTAATGTTACACACCCATACAATGCGCACCAGAACGCGATGTTTTTCAGAAACCTATCCTACATTGCCACTGCATGTTTCTTGACCTCCCCATGTTGACCACCCTGTGGTGCTTTTCTCCATCCTAGATTGCCACTCACGGACAATCCTAATGCAGATCCTATGATTCACACCACCCCATGATGTTTTTCGCACTTCTACTAGTGAATGAAATGTTACACACCCATAAATGCGCATGACCCCGTGATGTTTTTCAGAAACCTATCCTATATGGCCACTGCATGTTTCCTGACCTCCCCATGCTGACCACCCCGTCGTGCTTTTCTCAATCCTACATTGCCACTCACCGCCTATCCTATTTCAGACCGTCCTATTCACACCACCCCGTGATGTTTTTCTCACTCCTACTAGTGAATGTAATGTTACACTCCCATACAATGCGCACCACCCTGCGATGATTTTAGAAACCTATTATACATTGCCACTGCATGTTTCCTGACCTCCCCATGCTGACCACCCCGTAGTGCTTTTCTCCATCGTACATTGCCACTCACTTCCTATCCTTATTTAGACCCTCCGATTCACATCACCCCTTGATGTTTTTCTCACTCCTACTAGTGAATGTAATGTTACACAACTATACAATGTACACCACCCGCGATGTTTTTCAGAAACCTATCCTACATTGCAACTGCATGTTTCCTGACCTCCCCATGCTGACCAGCCCGTGGTGTTTTTCTCCATCCTAGATTGCCATTAACTACCTATCCTATTCATATCCTATTATTCATACCACCCCGTGATGTTTTTCTCACTCCTACTAGTGAATGTAATGTTACACACCCACACAATGCGCACCACCCCGTGGTGTTTTTCAGAATCCTATCCTACATTGCCACTGCATGTTTCCTGACCTCCCCATGCTGACCCTCCCGTGGTGATTTTCTCCATGCTACATTGCCACTCACTGCCTATCCTAATTCAGATCCTCCGATTCACACCACCCATGATTTTTTTCTCACTCCTACTAGTTAATGTAATGTTACACACCCATAAAATGCGCACCACCACGCGATGTTTTTCAGAAACCTATCCTACATTGCCACTGCATGTTTCCTTACCTCCCCATGCTGACCACCCCGTGGTGCTTTTATCCATCCTAGATTGCCACTCACTGCCTATCCTCATTCAGATCCTATGATTCACACCACTCCGTGATGTTTTTATCACACCTATTAGTGAATGTAATGTTACACACCCATATAATGCGCACCACCTGCGATGTTTTTCAGAAACCTATCCTACATTGCCACTGCATGTTTCCTGACCTCCGCATGCTGACCACACTGTGGTGCTTTTCTCCATTCTACATTGCCACTCACTGCCTATCGTAATTCAGGTCCTATGATTCACACCACCCCGTTTTGTTTTTCTCACTCCTACTAGTTAATGGCCTGTTAGAAACCCTTACAATGCACACCACCCCGCGATGTTTTTCAGAAACCTATCCTACATTGCCACTGCATGTTTCCTGACCTCCCCATGCTGACCACCCCGTGGTGCTTTTCTCCATCCTACATTGCCACTCACGGCCTATGCTAATTCAGACCCTCTGATTCACACCACCCGTGATGTTTTTCTCACTCCTACTAGTCAATGTAATTTTACACACCCATACAATGCGCACCAGCCCGCGATGTACTTCAGAAACCTATCCTACATTGCCACTGCATGTTTCCGGACCTCCCCATTCTGACCACCTTTTGGTGCCTTTCTCCTTGCTACATTGCCTGTCACTCCCTATCCTAATTCAGACCCTCCGATTCACACCAACCCGTGATGTTTTTCTCACTCCTACTAGTGAATGTAATGTTACACACCCATACAATTCGCACAACCCCGCAATGCACTTCAGAAACCTATCCTGCATTGCCACTACATGTTACCTGACCTCCCCATGCTGACCACCCAGTGGTGCTTTTCTCCAGCCTAGATTGTCACTCACTGCCTATCCTAATTCAGATCCTATGATTCACACCACCCCGTGATGTTTTTCTCACACCTACTAATGAATGTAATGTTACATACCCATACAATGAGCAACACTCCCTGATGTTTTTCAGAAACCTATCCTACATTGCCACTGCATGTTTCCTGACCTCCACATGCTGACCATCCCGTGGTGCTTTTCTCCATCCTACATTGCAACTCACTGCCTATCCTTATTCAGAGCCTCCGAATCACACCACCCCGTGATATTTTTCTCACTCCTACTAGTGTATTGCCTGTTAGAAACCCCTACAATGCGCACCACCCCGCGATGTTTTTCAAAAACCTATCCTACATTGCCACTGCATGTTTCCTGACCTCCCAATGCTGACCACCCCGTGGTGATTTTCTCCATCTTACATTGCCACTCACTGCCTCTACTTATTCAGACCCTCCAAATCACACCATGCCGTCATGTTTTTATAACTCCTAGTAGTGAATGAAATGTTAGAAACCCATACAATGCACACCACCCTGCGACGTTTTTCACAAACCTATTCTACATTGCCACAGTATATTTCCTGACCTCCCGATGCTGACCACCCCGTGCTGCTTTTCTCCATCCTACATTGCCACTCACTGCCTGTTCTTATTCAGACCCTCCGATTGACACCACCCCGTGATGTTTTTCTCACTCCTACTAGTTAATGTAATGTTACACACCCATATAATGCACACCACGACGCGATGTTCTTCAGAAACCTATCCTACATTGCCACTGCATTTTTCCTGACCTCCCAATGCTGACAACCCCGTGGTGCTTTTCTCCATCCTACATTGCCACTGATTGCCTAGCCTAATTCAGATCCTATGATTAACACCACCCCGTGATGTTTTTCTCACTCCTACTAGTGTATGTAATGTTACACACTCATACATTGTGCATCACCCGGCGATGTTTTTCAGAAACCTATCATACATTGCCACTGCATGTTTCCTGACCTCCTGATGCTGACCACACCGTGGTGCTTTTCTCCATCCTACATTGCCAGTCACTTCTTATTCTTATTCAGATCATATGATTCACACCACCCCGTGATGTTTTTCTCACTCCCTCTAGTGAATGGAATGTTACAAACCCATATAATGCGCACCACCCCGCGAAGTACTACAGAAACCTATCCTACTTTGCCACTGCATGCTCCCCGACCTCCCCATGCTGAGCATCCCGTGGTGCTTAACTCCACAGTAAATTGCCACTTACTGCCTATCCTAATTCATCACTCCGATTCACACCACCCCGTGATGTTTTTCTCATTCCTACTAGTGAATGTAATGTTACACACCCATACAATGCGCACCAGAACGCGATGTTTTTCAGAAACCTATCCTACATTGCCACTGCATGTTTCTTGACCTCCCCATGTTGACCACCCTGTGGTGCTTTTCTCCATCCTAGATTGCCACTCACGGACAATCCTAATGCAGATCCTATGATTCACACCACCCCATGATGTTTTTCGCACTTCTACTAGTGAATGAAATGTTACACACCCATAAATGCGCATGACCCCGTGATGTTTTTCAGAAACCTATCCTATATGGCCACTGCATGTTTCCTGACCTCCCCATGCTGACCACCCCGTCGTGCTTTTCTCAATCCTACATTGCCACTCACCGCCTATCCTATTTCAGACCGTCCTATTCACACCACCCCGTGATGTTTTTCTCACTCCTACTAGTGAATGTAATGTTACACTCCCATACAATGCGCACCACCCTGCGATGATTTTAGAAACCTATTATACATTGCCACTGCATGTTTCCTGACCTCCCCATGCTGACCACCCCGTAGTGCTTTTCTCCATTGTACATTGCCACTCACTTCCTATCCTTATTTAGACCCTCCGATTCACATCACCCCTTGATGTTTTTCTCACTCCTACTAGTGAATGTAATGTTACACAACTATACAATGTACACCACCCGCGATGTTTTTCAGAAACCTATCCTACATTGCAACTGCATGTTTCCTGACCTCCCCATGCTGACCAGCCCGTGGTGTTTTTCTCCATCCTAGATTGCCATTAACTACCTATCCTATTCATATCCTATTATTCATACCACCCCGTGATGTTTTTCTCACTCCTACTAGTGAATGTAATGTTACACACCCACACAATGCGCACCACCCCGTGGTGTTTTTCAGAATCCTATCCTACATTGCCACTGCATGTTTCCTGACCTCCCCATGCTGACCCTCCCGTGGTGATTTTCTCCATGCTACATTGCCACTCACTGCCTATCCTAATTCAGATCCTCCGATTCACACCACCCATGATTTTTTTCTCACTCCTACTAGTTAATGTAATGTTACACACCCATAAAATGCGCACCACCACGCGATGTTTTTCAGAAACCTATCCTACATTGCCACTGCATGTTTCCTTACCTCCCCATGCTGACCACCCCGTGGTGCTTTTATCCATCCTAGATTGCCACTCACTGCCTATCCTCATTCAGATCCTATGATTCACACCACTCCGTGATGTTTTTATCACACCTATTAGTGAATGTAATGTTACACACCCATATAATGCGCACCACCTGCGATGTTTTTCAGAAACCTATCCTACATTGCCACTGCATGTTTCCTGACCTCCGCATGCTGACCACACTGTGGTGCTTTTCTCCATTCTACATTGCCACTCACTGCCTATCGTAATTCAGGTCCTATGATTCACACCACCCCGTTTTGTTTTTCTCACTCCTACTAGTTAATGGCCTGTTAGAAACCCTTACAATGCACACCACCCCGCGATGTTTTTCAGAAACCTATCCTACATTGCCACTGCATGTTTCCTGACCTCCCCATGCTGACCACCCCGTGGTGCTTTTCTCCATCCTACATTGCCACACACTGCCTTTCCTAATTCAAACCCTCCCACTCAACCACCCCGTGATGTTTTTCTCACTACTACTATTGAATGTAATGTTACACACCAATACAATGCTCACCACCCGCGATGTTTTTTACGAAACATACCCTACATTGCCACTGCATGTTTCCTGACTTCCCCATGCTGACCACCCCGTTGTGCTTTTCGACATCCTACATTGCCACTCACTGCCTATCCTAATTCAGATCCTATGATTCACACCACCTCGTGATGTTTTTCTCACTCCCACTAATGAATGTAATGGTACAAAGCCATATAATGTGCACCACCCCGCGAAGTACTTCAGAAGTTTATCCTACATTGCCACTGCATGTTCCCGGACCTCCCATGCTGACAACCCCATGGTGCTTTTCTCCATCGTACATTGCCACTTACTGCCTATCCTAATTCATCACTCCGATTCACACCACCCCTTGATGTTTTTCTCATTCCTTCTAGTGAATGTAATGTTACACACCCATACAATGCGCACGACCACGCGAAGTTTTTCATAAATCTATCCTACATTGCCACTGCATGTTTCCTGATCTCCCCCTGCTGACCACCCCGTGGTGCTTTTCTCTATTCTAGATTGTCACTCACTGCCTATCCTAATTCAGATCCTATGATTCACACCATCCCGTGATGTTTTTCTCACTCCTACTAGTGAAAGAAATGTTACATACCCATACAATGCGCATCACCCAAGGATGTTCTTCATAAACCTATCCTATATTGCCACTGCATGTTTCCTAACATCCCCATGCTGACCACCCCGTATTGCTTTTCTCTATTCTAGCTTGTCACTCACTGCCTATCCTAATTCAGATCCTATGATTCACAACACCCCGTGATGTTTTTCTCACTCCTAGTAGTGAATGTAATATTACACACCCATACAATGCACACCACCCCGCGATGTTTTTCTGAAACCTATCCTACATTGCCACTGCATGTTTCCTGAACTCCCCATGCATACCACTCTGTGGTGCTTTTCTACATTCTACATTGTCACTCACTGCCTATCCTAATTCAGATCCTATGATTCACACCACCCCGTGATGTTTTTATCATTCCTACTAGTGAATGACCTGTTAGAAACCCTTGCAACGCGCACCACCCCGCGTTGTTTTTCAGAAACCTATCCTACATTGCACTACATGTTTCCTGACCTCCCCTCGCTGACCACCCCGTGGTGCTTTTCTCCATCCTACATTGCCACTCACGGCCTATGCTAATTCAGACCCTCTGATTCACACCACCCGTGATGTTTTTCTCACTCCTACTAGTCAATGTAATTTTACACACCCATACAATGCGCACCAGCCCGCGATGTACTTCAGAAACCTATCCTACATTGCCACTGCATGTTTCCGGACCTCCCCATTCTGACCACCTTTTGGTGCCTTTCTCCTTGCTACATTGCCTGTCACTCCCTATCCTAATTCAGACCCTCCGATTCACACCAACCCGTGATGTTTTTCTCACTCCTACTAGTGAATGTAATGTTACACACCCATACAATTCGCACAACCCCGCAATGCACTTCAGAAACCTATCCTGCATTGCCACTACATGTTACCTGACATCCCCATGCTGACCACCCAGTGGTGCTTTTCTCCAGCCTAGATTGTCACTCACTGCCTATCCTAATTCAGATCCTATGATTCACACCACCCCGTGATGTTTTTCTCACACCTACTAATGAATGTAATGTTACATACCCATACAATGAGCAACACTCCCTGATGTTTTTCAGAAACCTATCCTACATTGCCACTGCATGTTTCCTGACCTCCACATGCTGACCATCCCGTGGTGCTTTTCTCCATCCTACATTGCAACTCACTGCCTATCCTTATTCAGAGCCTCCGAATCACACCACCCCGTGATATTTTTCTCACTCCTACTAGTGTATTGCCTGTTAGAAACCCCTACAATGCGCACCACCCCGCGATGTTTTTCAAAAACCTATCCTACATTGCCACTGCATGTTTCCTGACCTCCCAATGCTGACCACCCCGTGGTGATTTTCTCCATCTTACATTGCCACTCACTGCCTATACTTATTCAGACCCTCCAAATCACACCATGCCGTCATGTTTTTATAACTCCTAGTAGTGAATGAAATGTTAGAAACCCATACAATGCACACCACCCCGCGACGTTTTTCACAAACCTATTCTACATTGCCACAGTATATTTCCTGACCTCCCGATGCTGACCACCCCGTGCTGCTTTTCTCCATCCTACATTGCCACTCACTGCCTGTTCTTATTCAGACCCTCCGATTGACACCACCCCGTGATGTTTTTCTCACTCCTACTAGTTAATGTAATGTTACACACCCATATAATGCACACCACGACGCGATGTTCTTCAGAAACCTATCCTACATTGCCACTGCATTTTTCCTGACCTCCCAATGCTGACAACCCCGTGGTGCTTTTCTCCATCCTACATTGCCACTGATTGCCTAGCCTAATTCAGATCCTATGATTAACACCACCCCGTGATGTTTTTCTCACTCCTACTAGTGTATGTAATGTTACACACTCATACATTGTGCATCACCCTGCGATGTTTTTCAGAAACCTATCATACATTGCCACTGCATGTTTCCTGACCTCCTGATGCTGACCACACCGTGGTGCTTTTCTCCATCCTACATTGCCAGTCACTTCTTATTCTTATTCAGATCATATGATTCACACCACCCCGTGATGTTTTTCTCACTCCCTCTAGTGAATGTAATGTTACAAACCCATATAATGCGCACCATCCGGCGAAGTACTTCAGAAACCTATCCTAATTTGCCACTGCATGTTCGCGGACCTCCCCATGCTGAACACCCCGTGGTGATTTCCTTCATCGTACATTGCCACTTACTGCCTATCCTAATTCATCGCTCCGATTCACACCACCCCGTGATGTTTTTCTCATTCCTACTAGTGAATGTAATGTTGCACACACATACAATGCGCACCAGAACGTGACGTTTTTCAGAAACCTATCCTACATTGCCACTGCATGTTTCCTGACCTCCCCATGGTGACCACCCCGTGGTGCTTTTCTCCATCCTAGATTGCCACTCACGGACTATCCTAAATCACATCCTATGATTCACACCACCCCATGATGTTTTTCTCACTCCTACTAGTGAAAGAAATGTTACACACCCATAAATGTGCAAGATCCCGCGATGTTTTTCAGAAACCTATCCTATATGGCCTCTGCATGTTTCCTAAACTTCCCATGCTGACCACCCCGTGGTGCTTTTCTCAATCCTACATTGCCACTCACCGCCTATCCTATTTCAGACACTCCGATTCACACCAGCCCGTGATGTTTTTCTCACTCCTACTAGTGAATGTAATGTTACACTCCCATAAAATGAGCACCACCCCGCGCTGATTTTTAGAAACCTATTTTACATTGCCACTGCATGTTTCATGACCTCCCCATGCTGACCACCCCGTGGTGCTTTTCTCCATCCTACATTGCCACTCACTTCCTATCCTTATTCAGACCCTCCAATTCACATCACCCCTTGATGTTTTTCTCACTCCTACTAGTGAATGTAATGTTACACAACCATACAATGCGCACCACCTGCGATGTTTTCAGAAACCTATCCTACATTACCACTGCATGTTTCCTGACCTGTGCATGCTGACCACCCTGTAGTGCTTTTCTCCATCCTACATTGCCACACACTGCCAATCCTAATTCAGATCCTATTATTCACACCACCCCGTGATGCTTTTTTCACTCCTACTAGTGAATGTAATGTTACACACCCACACAATGCGCACCACCCCGCGATGTTTTTCCGAAACCTATCCTACATGGCCTCTGCATGTTTCCTGACCTCCCCATGCTGACCACCCAGTGGTGCTTTTCTCCAGCCTAGATTGTCACTCACTGCCTATCCTAATTCAGATCCTATGATTCACACCACCCCGTGATGTTTTTCTCACTCCTACTAGTGAATGTAATGTTACATACCCATACAATGAGCACCACTCCCTGATGTTTTTCAGAAACCTATCCTACATTGCCACTGCATGTTTCCTGACCTCCACATGCTGACCATCCCGTGGTGCTTTTCTCCATCCTACATTGCAACTCACTGCCTATCCTTATTCAGAGCCTCCGAATCACACCACCCCGTGATATTTTTCTCACTCCTACTAGTGTATTGCCTGTTAGAAACCCCTACAATGCGCACCACCCCGCGATGTTTTTCAAAAACCTATCCTATATTGCCACTGCATGTTTCCTGACCTCCCAATGCTGACCACCCCATGGTGATTTTCTCCATCTTACATTGCCACTCACTGCCTATACTTATTCAGACCCTCCAAATCACCCCATCCCGTCATGTTTTTCTAACTCCTACTAGTGAATGAAATGTTAGAACCCCATACAATGCACATCACCCCGCGACGTTTTTCACAAACCTATTCTACATTGCCACAGTATATTTCCTGACCTCCCCATGCTGACCACCCCGTGCTGCTTTTCTCCATCCTACATTGCCACTCACTGCCTGTTCTTATTCAGACCCTCCGATTGACACCACCCCGTGATGTTTTTCTCACTCCTACTAGTTAATGTAATGTTACACACCCATATAATGCACACCACGACGCGATGTTCTTCATAAACCTATCCTACATTGCCACTGCAGTTTTCCTGACCTCCCAATGCTGACAACCCCGTGGTGCTTTTCTCCATCCTACATTGCCACTGATTGCCTATCCTAATTCAGATCCTATGATTAACACCACCCCGTGATGTTTTTCTCACTCCTACTAGTGTATGTAATGTTACACACTCTTACATTGTGCATCACCCTGCGATGTTTTTCAGAAACCTATCATACATTGCCACTGCATGTTTCCTGACCTCCTGATGCTGACCACACCGTGGTGCTTTTCTCCATCCTACATTGCCAGTCACTTCTTATTCTTATTCAGATCATATGATTCACACCACCCCGTGATGTTTTTCTCACTCCCACTAGTGAATGTAATGTTACAAACCCATATAATGCGCACCATCCAGCGAAGTACTTCAGAAACCTATCCTACTTTGCCATTGCATGTTCCCGGACCTCCCCATGCTGAACACCCCGTGGTGATTTACTTCATCGTACATTGCCACTTACTGCCTATCCTAATTCATCGCTACGATTCACACCACCCCGTGATGTTTTTCTCATTCCTACTAGTGAATGTAATGTTGCACACACATACAATGTGCACCAGAACGCGACGTTTTTCAGAAACCTATCCTACATTGCCACTGCATGTTTCCTGACCTCCCCATGGTGACCACCCCGTGGTGCTTTTCTCCATCCTAGATTGCCACTCACGGACTATCCTGAATCAGATCATATGATTCACACCACCCCACGATGTTTTTCTCACTCCTACTAGTGAAAGAAATGTTACACACCCATAAATGTGCAAGATCCCGCGATGTTTTTCAGAAACCTATCCTATATGGCCTCTGCATGTTTCCTAACCTCCCCATGCTGACCACCCCGTGGTGCTTTTCTCAATCCTACATTGCCACTCACCGCCTATCCTATTTCAGACACTCCGATTCACACCAGCCCGTGATGTTTTTCTCACTCCTACTAGTGAATGTAATGTTACACTCCCATAAAATGAGCACCATCCCGTGCTGATTTTTAGAAACCTATTTTACATTGCCACTGCATGTTTCATGACCTCCCCATGCTGACCACCCCGTGGTGCTTTTCTCCATCCTACATTGACACTCACTTCCTATCCTTATTCAGACCCTCCAATTCACATCACCCCTTGATGTTTTTCTCACTCCTACTAGTGAATGTAATGTTACACACCCATACAATGCGCACAACCTGCGATGTTTTTCAGAAACCTATCCTATATTACCACTGCATGTTTCCTGACCTGTGCATGCTGACCACCCTGTAGTGCTTTTCTCCATCCTACATTGCCACTCACTGCCAATCCTAATTCAGATCCTATGATTCACACCACCCCGTGATGCTTTTTTCACTCCTACTAGTGAATGTAATGTTACACACCCACACAATGCGCACCACCCCGCGATGTTTTTCCGAAACCTATCCTACATGGCCTCTGCATGTTTCCTGACCTCCACATGCTGACCACCCTGTGGTGCATTTCCCATTACTACATTGCCACTCACTGCCTATCCTTATTCAGAGCCTCCGATTCACACCACCCCATGATATTTTTCTCACTCCTACTAGTGAATGGCCTGTTAGACACCCTTACAATGTGCACCACCCCGCGATGTTTTTCAGAAACATTTCTACATTAGCACTGCCTATTTCTTGACCTCCCCACGCTGACCACCCCGTGGTGCTTTTATACATCCTTCATTGCCACTCACTGCCTATCCTAATTCAGGCCCTCCGATTCACACCAACTCGTGATGTTTTTCTCACTCCTACTAGTGAATGTGATGTTACACACTCCTACAATGCTCATCACCCCGAGATGTTTTGCAGAAACCTATCCTTCATTGCCACTGCATGTTTCCTGACCTCTCCAGGCTGACCACCCCGTGGTGCTTCTCTCCATCCGAGATGGCCACTCACGGACTACACTAATTCAGATCCTATGATTCACACCACCCCGTGATATTTTTCTCACTCCTACTAGTGAATGAAATGTTACACACCCATACAATGCGCATGAAACCACGATGTTTTTCAGAAACCTATCCTACATTGCCACTGCATGTTTCCTGACCTCCCGATGCTGAGCACACCTTGGTGCTTTTCTCCAATCTACATTGCCACTCACTGCCTATTCTATTTCAGATCCTATGACTCACACGACCCTGTGATGTTTTTCTCATTCCTAATAGTGAATGTAATATTACACTCCCATACAATGCGTACCACCCCGCGATGTTTTTCAGAAACCTATCCTATATTGCCACTGCATGTTTCCTGACCTCCTCATGCTGACCACCCCATGGTGCTTTTCTCCATCCTAGATTGCCCCTCACTGCCAATCCTAATTCACATCCTATTATTCACACCACCCCATGATGTTTTTCTCACTGCTACTAGTGAATGAAATGTTACAAACCCATACAATGCGCATGACCCCGCGATGTATTCAGAAACCTATCCTACATTGCCACTGCATGTTTCCTGACCTCCCCATGCTGACCACCCCTTGGTGCTTTTCTCCAACGTACATTGCAACTCACTGCCTATTCTATTTCAGATCCTATGATTCACACCACCCTGTGATGTTTTTCTCACTCCTACTAGTGAATGTAATGTTACACACCCATATAATGCGCACCACTCCGCGATGTTCTTCAGAAACCTATCCTACATTGCCACTGCATGTTTCCTGACCTCCACATGCTGACCACACAGTGGTGCTTTTCTCCATCGTTTATGGCCACTCACGGACTATTGTAATTCAGATCCTATGATTCACACCACCCCGTGATGTTTTTCTCACTCCTACTAGTGAATGTAATGTCACACACTCATACAATGCGCATGACCCCGCGATGTTTTTCAGAAACCTATCCTATATTGCCACTGAATGTTTCCTGACCTCTCCATGTTGACCACCCAGTGGTGCTTTTCTCCATCCTAGATGGCCACTCACAGACTATCGTAATTCAGATGCTATGATTCACACCACCCCGTGATGTTTTTCTCCCTCCTACTAGTGAATGAAATGTTACACACCCATACAATTCGCATGACCTCGTGATGCTTTTCAGAAACCTATCCTATATTGCCACTGCATGTTTCCTGACCTCTAGATGCTGACCACCCCGTGGTGCTTTTCTCCATCCTACTTTGCCACTCACTGCCCATCCTGATTCAGACACTCTGATTCACACCACCCCGTGATGTTTTTCTCATTCCTACTAGTAAATGTAATTTTACACACCCATAAAATGCGCACCACCTGCGATGTTTTTCGAAATCTATCCTACATTGCCACTGCATGTTTACGGACTACCCCATGCTGACAACCTTTTGGTGCCTTTCTCCACCCTACATTGCCACTCACTGCCTATCCTAATTCAGACCGTCCGATTCACACCACCCCGTGATGTTTTTCTCACTCCTACTAGTGAATGTAATGTTACACACCCATACAATGTGCACCACCCCGCTATGTTTTTCAGGAACCTATCATACATTGCCACTGCATGTTTCATGACCTCCCCTTGCTGACTACCCCGTGGTGCTTTTCTCCATCCTAGATTGCCACGCACTGCCTATCCTAATTCAGATCCTATGATTCACACCACCCCGTGATGTTTTTCTCACTCCTACTAGTGAATGGCCAGTTAGAAACCCTTACAATGCGCACCACCCCAGGATGTTTTCACAAACCTATCCTACATTGCAACTGCATGTTTCCTGACGTCTCCATGCTGACCACACCGTGGCGCTTTTCTCCATCCTACCTTGCCACTCACTGCCTATCCTAGTTCAGTCCCTCCCATTCACACCACACCGTGATGTTTTTCTAACTCCTAATAGTGAATGTAATATTACACACCCATACAGTGCGCACCACAACGCGATGTTTTTCAGAAACCTATCCTACATTGCCACTGCATGTTTCCTCACCTCCCCAAACCGACTACCCCATGGTGCTTTTCTCCATCCTACATTGCCACTCACTCCCTATCCCAATTCAGACCCTCTGATTCACACCACCCCGTTATGTTTTTCTCACTCCTACTAGTGAATGTAATGTTACACACCCATACAATGTGCACCACCCCACAATGTTTATCAGAAACCTATCCTACATTGCCACTGCATGTTTCCTGACTTCTGCATGCTGACCACCCCATGGTGCTTTTCTCCATCCTACATTGCCACTCACTGCCTATCCTTATTCAGACCCTCCGATTCACTCCATTCCGTGATGTTTTTCTCACTCCTAGTAGTGAACGTAATGTTAGAAACCCATATAATGCGTGCCACGCCGCGATGTTTTTCACAAAGCTATTCTACATTGCCACTGTATGTTTGCTGACCTCCCCATGCTGACTGCCCCATGGTGCTTTTCTCCATCCTACATTGCCATTCACTGCCTATTCTAATTCAGATCCTATTATTCACACCACCCCGTGATGTTTTTCACACGTCTAGTAGTGAATGTAATGTTACACAGCCATACAATGCGCACCACCCCGCGATGTTTTTCAGAAACCTATCCTATATTGCCATTGCATGTTTCCAGACCTCCCTATGCTGACCACACCATGGTGCTTTTCTACATCCTACATTGCCACTCACTGCCTATCGTAATTCAGATCCTATGATTCACACCACCCTGTAATGTTTTTCTCACTCCTAGTAGTGAATGTAATTTTACACACCCATACAATGCGCACCACCCCGCGATATTTTTTAGAAACCTATTCCACCTTGCCAATGCATGTTTCCTGACCTCCCCATGCTGACCAAAGCATCGTGCTTTTCTCCATCCTCCATTGCTACTCACTGCCTATCGTTATTCAGTCCTACCGATTCACACCACCCCGTGATGTTTTTCTCACTCCTACTAGTGAATGTAATGTTAGAAACCCTTACAATGTGCACCACGCGATGTTTTTCAGAAACTTATCCTACATTGCCACTGCATGTTTCCTGACCTCCCCATTCTGACAAGCCCGTGGTGCTTTTCTCCATCCTACATTGCCACTCACTTCCTATTCTTATTCAGAGCCTCCGATTCACACCAACCTGTGATGTTTTTCTCACTCCTACTAGTGAAAGACATGTTAGAAACCCATACAATGCGCACCACACAACGATGTTTTTCAGAAACCTATTCTACATTGCCACTGTATGTTTCCTGATCTCCCCATGCTGACCAAGCTGTGGTTCTTTTCTCCATCCTAAATTGCCACTCACTGCATATTCTAATTCAGATCCTATGATTCACACCACTCCGTGATGTTTTCCTCACTCCTATTAGTAAATGAAAAGTTACACACCCATACAATGCGCACCACCCCACGATGTTTTTCAGAAACCTATACTACATTGCCACTGCATGGTTCCCGACATCCCCATGCTGACCACCTCGTGGTGCTTTTCTCCATCCTACATTGCCACTCACTACCTATCCTATTTCAGAACTTCAGATTCACACCACCCCGTGATGTATTTATCACTCCTACTAGTGAATGTAATGTTACACACCCATACAATGCACACCACCCCACGATGTTTTTCAGAAACCTATCCTACTTTGCCACTGCATTTTTCCTGACCTCCCCATGCTGACCACCCCGTGGTGCTTTTGTCCATCCTACATTGCCACTCACTGCCTAGCCTAATTTGGACCCTCCAATTCACACCACCCCGTGATGTTTTTCTCACTCCTATTACTGAATAGAATGTTACACACCCATACAATGCGCGCAAACCCGTGATGTTTTTCAAAAACCTATCCTACTTTGCCATTGCATTTTTACTGACCTCCCCTTGATGACCACCCCGTTGTGCTTTTCTACATCCTACATTGCCACTCACTGCCTATCCTAATTCAGATCCTACGATGCACACCACACCGTGATGTTTTTCTCACTCTTACTACTGAATGGCTTGTTAGAATCCCTTACAATGTGCACCACCCCGCGATGTTTTTCAGAAACCAATCCTACCTTGCCACTGCATGTTTCTTGACCTCCCCATGCTGACCAAAGCGTGGTGGTTTTCTCCATCCTACATTGCCACTCACTGCCTATCCTTATTCAGACCTTGCGATTCACACCATTCCGTGACGTTTTTCTCACTCCTAGTAGTGAATGTAATGTTAGAAACCCATACAATGCGTGCCACCCCGCGATGTCTTTTACAAACCTATTCTACATTGCGACTGTATGTTTCCTGACCTCCCCATGCTGAACACCCCGTGGTGCTTTTCTCCATACTACATTGCCACTCACTGCCTATCCTAATTCAGATCCTATGATTCATACCATCCCGTGATGTTTTTCTCACTCCTACTAGTGAATGTAATGTTACACAGCGATACAATGCGCACCACCCCGCGATGTTTTTCAGAAACCTATCCTACATTGCCACTGCATGTTTCCTGACCTCCCTATGCTGACCACCCCATGGTGCTTTTCTACATCCTACATTGCCACTCACTGCCTATCGTAATTCAGATCCTATGATTCAAACCACCCCATGATGTTTTTCTCACTCCTAGTAGTGAATGTAATGTTACACACCCACACAATGCGCACCACCCCACGATATTTTTCAGAAACCTATACCACCTTGCCACTGCATGTTTCCTGACCTCTCCATGCTGACCAAAGCATGGTGCTTTTCTACCTACTACATTGCTACTCACTGCCTTTACTTATTCAGTCCCTCCTATTCACACCACCCCGTGATGTTTTTTTCACTCCTACTAGTGAATGTAATATTACACACCCATACAATGCGCACCACCCCGCGATGTTTTTCGGAAACCTATCCTACATGGCCACTGCAAGTTTCCAGACCTCCCCATGCTGACCACCACGTGGTGCTTTTCTCCATCCTACTTTGCCACACACTGCCTATCCTAATTCAGATCATATGATTCCCACCACCTCGTTATGTTTTTCTCACTCCTACTAGTGAATGTAATGTTATACACCCATACAATGCGCATCACCCCGCGATGTTTCTCAGAAATCTCTCCAATATTGCCACAGCATGTTTCCTGACCTCCCCATGCTCACCGTACCGTAGTGCTTTTCTCCATCCTAGATGGCCACTCACTGCCTATCCTAATTCAGATCTTAGGATTCACACCACCCCGTGATGTTTTTCTCACCCCTACGAGTGAATGTAATGTTACACACCCATACAATGCGCACAACCACGCCATGTTTTTCAGAAACCTATCCTACATTGCCACTGCATGTTTCTTGACCTCCGCATGCTGACCACCCCGTGGTGATTTTCTCCATTCTACATTGCCACTCACTGCCTATCCTAATTCAGATCCTATGATTCACACCACCCCGTGATGTTTTTCTCACTCCTATTAGTGAATGTAATGTTACACACACATACAATGCGCACCACCCCGCGATGTACTTCACAAACCTATCCTACATTGTAACTACATGTTTCCTGACCTCCCCATGTTGACGACCCCGTGGTGCTTTTTTCCAGCCAACATTGCCACACACTTCCTATCCTTATTCAGACCCTCCGATTCACAGCACCCCGTGATGTTTTTCTCACTCCTACTAGTGAATGTAATGTTAGAAACCCATACAATGTGCACCACCCGGCGAAGTTTTTAAGAAACCTATCCTACATTGCCACTGCATGTTTCCAGAACTCCCCATGGTGACCTCCCCTTGGTGCTTTTCTCCAACCTACAATGACACTCACTGCCTATCCTAATTCAGATCATATGATTCCCACCACCTCATTATGTTTTTCTCACTCCTACTAGTGAATGTAATGTTACACACCCATACAATGCGCACAACCCCGCGATGTTTCTCCGAAATCTATCCTACATTGCCACAACATGTTTCCTGACCTCCCCATGCTGACCACCCTGTAGTGCTTTTCTCCATTCTAGATTGCCACTCACTGCCTATCCTAATTCAGATCCTATGATTCACACCACCCGTGATGTTTTTCTCACTCCTACTAGTGAATGGCCTGTAAGAAACCCTTACAATGTGCACCACCCCACCATGTTTTTCAGAAAGCTATCCTACATTGCCACTGCGTGTTTCCTGACCTCCCCATATTGAGCACCCAGTGGTACGTTCCTCCATCCTACATTGCTACTCACTGCCTATCCTTATTCAGACCCACCGATTCACACCACCCTGTGATGTTTTTCTCACTCCTACTAGTGAATGTAATGTTAGAAACCCATACAATGCACACCACCCCGCGATGTTTTTCAGAAACCTATCCTACATTGCCATTGCATGTATCCTTACCTCCCAATGCTGAGCACACCGTAGTGCTTTTCCCCATCCTACATTGACTCTCACTGCTTATCCTAATTCAGATTCTCCGATTCACACCAACCCGTGATATTTTTCTCACTCCTACTAGTGAAGGTAATGTTACACACCCATACAATGCGGACGACCTCGCAATGTTTTTCAGAAACCTATCTTACATAGCCACTGCATGTTTCCTGACCTCCCCATGCTGACCACCCCGTGCTGCTTTTCTCAATCCTACATAGCCACTCATCGCCTTTTCCTCATTCAGACCCTCCAATTCTCACCACCCCGTGATGTTTTTCTCACTCCTACTAGTGAATGTAATGTTACACACCCATACAGTGGGCATCACCCCGCTATGTTTTTCAGAAATCTATACTACATTGCCACTGCATGTTTCAAGTCCTCCCCATGCTGACCACCACGTGGTGCTTTTCTCCATCCTACTTTGCCACTCACTGCCTATCCTAATTCAGATCATATGATTCCCACCACCTCGTTATGTTTTTCTCACTCCTACTAGTGAATGTAATGTTACACACCCATACAATGCGCACGACCCCGCGATGTTTCTCACAAATCTCTCCTCCATTGCCACAGCATGTTTCCTGACCTCCCCATGCTGACCACCCTGTAGTGCTTTTCTCCATTCTAGATTGGCACTCACTGCCTATCCTAATTCAGATCCCATGATTCACACCACCGCGTGTTGTTTTTCTCACTCCCACTCGTGAATGTATTGTTACACACCCATACAATGCGCACCACCCCGCGATGTTTTTCAGAAACCCATCCTATATTGCCACTGCATGTTTCCTGACCTCCCCATGCTGACCACCCCGTGGTGCTTTTCTCCATCCTACATTGCCAATCACTGACTATCCTAATTCAGATCCTATGATTCACACCACCCGTGATGTTTTTCTCACTCCTACTAGTGAATGGCCTGTAAGAAACCCTTACAATGTGGAACACCCCACCATGTTTTTCAGAAAGCTATCCTACATTGCCACTGCATGTTTCCTGACCTCCCCATATTGAGCACCCAGTGGTACGTACCTCCATCCTACATTGCTACTCAATGCCTATCCTTATTCAGACCCACCGATTCACACCACCCCGTGATGTTTTTCTCACTCCTACTAGTGAATGTAATGTTAGAAACCCATACAATGCACACCACCCCGCGATGTTTTTCAGAAACCTATCCTACATTGCCACTGCTTGTTTCCTGACCTCCCCATGCTGACCACCCCGTTGTACTTTTCTACATCCTACATTGACACTCACTGCCTATCCTAACTCAGATCCTATGATTCAAACCACCCCGTGATGTTTTCTCACTCCTACTACTGAATGGCTTGTTAGAAACCCTTACAATGTGCACCACCCCGCGATGTTTTTCAGAAAGCTATCCTACCTTGCCACTGCATGTTTCCTGACCTCCCCATGGTGGCCACAGCGTGGTGCTTTTCTCCATCCTACATTGCCTCTCACTGCCTATTGTAATTCAGACCCTCCTATTCACACCACCCTGTGATGTTTTTCTCACTCATACTAGTGAATGTAATGTTACACACCCATGCAATGCGCACCACCCCACAATGTTTTCCAGAAACCTATCCTACTTTGCCACTGCATGTTTCCTGACTCCCCATGCTGACCACCCCGTGTTGCTCTTCTCCATCCTACATTGCCACTCACTGCCTATGCTAATTCAGATCCTATGATTCACACCACCTCGTGATGTTTTTCTCACTCCTTCTAATGAATGGCCTGTTAGAAACCCTTACAATGCACACCACCCCCCGATGTTTTTCAGAAACGTATCCTACGTTGCCAATGCATGTTTCCTGACCTCCCCATGCTGACCACCCAGTGGTACTTTTCTCCATCCTACATTGCTACTCACTGCCTATCATTATTCAGTCCCTCCTCTTCAAACCACCCCGTGATGTTTTTCTCACTCCTAACAGTGAATGTAATGTTACACACCCATACAATGCACACCACCTCGTGATGTTTTTCAGAAACCTATACTACATTGCCACTGTATGGTTCCTGACTTCCCCATGCTGACCACCACGTGGTGCTTTTCTCCATCCTACATTGCCACTCACTGCCTATCCTAATTCAGACCCTCCGATTCACACCACACCGTGATGTTTTTCTCACTCCTACTAGTGAATGTAAAGTGACACACACATACAGTGCGTCCCACATCAAGATGTTATTCGGAAACCTATCCTAGATTGCCACAGCATGTTTGCTGACCTCCCCATGCTGACCACACCGTGGTGCTTTTCTACATCCTAGATTGCCACTCACTGCCTATCCTAATTCACATCCTATTTTTCACACCACCCCGTGATGTTGTTCTCACTTCTAATAGTGAATGTAATGTTACACACCCATACAATGCCTACCGCCCCGCGATGTACTTCAGAAAACTATCCTACTTTGCCACTACATGTTTCCAGACCTCCCCATGCTGACCACCCCGTGGTGCTTTTCTCCTTCCTAGATGGCCACTCACTGCCTATCCTTATTCAGACCCTCCGATTCACACCACCCCTTAATGCTGTTCTCACTCCTATTAGTGAATGTAATGTTACAAACCCATGCAATGCACACCACCCGCAATGTTTTTCAGAAACCTATCCTACATTGCCACTGCATGTTTCCTGACCTCCCCATGCTGACCACCCCGTGGTACTTTTCTCCATTCTACATTGCCACTCACTATCTAACCTTACTGAGATCCTATGATTCAGACCACCCCGTGATGTTTTTCTCACGCCTACTAGTGAATGTAATGTTACTATCCCATACAATGCACACCACCCACGATGTTTTTCAGAAACCTATCCTACATTGCCACTGCATGTTTCCTGACCTCCCCATGTTGAGCCCCCTTTGGTGCTTTTCTCCATCCTACATTTCCACTAGCTCCCTATCCTAATTCAGACACTCCGATTTACACCACCCCGTGATGTTTTTCTCACTCCTACTAGTGAATGTAATGCTACACACACATACAATGCGCACGACCCCGCGATGTTTTTCAGAAACCTATTCTACATTGCCACTGCATGTTTCCTGACCTCACCATGCTAACCACACCGTGGTGCTTTTCTCCATCTTACATTCACTCACTGCATATCCTAAATCTCATCCTATGATTCACACCCTCCCATGATGATTTTCTCACTCCTACTATTGAATGAATGTTACACACCCGTACAATGCAAAGAACCCAGCGATGTTTTTCAGAAATCGATTCTACATTGCCACTGCATGTTTCCTGACCTCCCCATGCTGACCACCCAGTGGTGTTTTTTTCCATCCTGGATTGCCACTCCCTGCCTATCCTTATTCAGACCCTATGATTCACACCATTCCGTGATGTTTTTCTCACTTCTAGTAGTGAATGTAATGTTACACACCCATACAATGAGCACCACCCCGCGATGTTTTTCAGAAACCTATCCTACATTGCCACTGCATGTTTCCTGACTCCCCATGCTGATCACCCCGTGTTGCTCTTCTCCATCCTACATTGCCACTCACTGCCTATACTTATTCAGACCCTCCAAATCACACCACCCCGTGATATTTTTCTCACTCCTACTAGTGAATGGCCTGTTAGAAACCCTTATAATGCACACCACCCTGCGATGTTTTTCAGAAACCTATCCTAAATTGCCAATGCATGTTTCCTGACCTCCCGATGCTGACCACCCCGTGGTGCTTTTCTCCATCCTACATTGCTACTCACTGCCTATCATTATTCAGTCCTCCTCTTCACACCACCCCGTGATGTTTTCTCACTCCTACTAGTGAATGTAATGTTACACACCCATACAATGCGCACGACCCCGCGATGTTTTTCAGAAACCTATACTACATTGCCAGAGCATGGTTCCTGACCTCCCCATTCTGACCACCCCGTGGTGCTTTTCTCCATCCTAAAATGCCACTCACTGCCTATCCTAATTCAGACCCTCCGATTCAGACCACCCTGTGATGTTTTTCTCACTCCTACTAGTGAATGTAATGTGACACACACATACAATGCGCACCACCCCACGATGTTTTTCAGAAACCTATCCTACATTGCCACTGCATGTTTCCTGACCTCCCCATGCTGACCACCCCGTGGTGCTTTTCTCCATCCTGCATTGCAACTCACTGCCTATCCTAATTCAGACACTCCGAATCACACCACCCCGTGATGTTTTTCTCACTCCTACTAGTGAATAGAATGTTACACACCCATACAATTCGCACCAACCCGCGATGTTTTTCAGAAACCTATCCTACATTGCCACTGCATGTTTCCTGACCTCTCCATGCTGACCACAACGTGTTGCTTTTCTCCAACTTACATTTCCCCTCACTGCCTATCCTAATTCAGATCATTTGATTCCCACGACCTCGTTATGTTTTTTCTCACTCCTACTAGTGAATGTAATGTTACACACCCATACAATGCGCACCACCCCGCGATGTTTCTCAGAAATCTATCCTACATTGCCACAGAATTTTTCCTGACCTCCCCATGCTGACCAACCCGTGGTGCTTTTCTCCATCCTACATTGAGACTCACTGCCTATCCTAATTAAGACGCTCCGATTCACACCACCCCGTGATGTTTTTCTCATTCCTACTCGTGAATGTAATGTTACACACCCATACAATGCGCACCAATACGCGATGTTTCTCAGAAACCTATTCTACATTGCCACTGCATATTTCCTGACCTCACCATGCTGACCACCCCGTGGTGCTTTTCTCCATCCTACATTGCACTTACTGCCTATCCTAATTCAGATCCTATGATTCACACCAGCCCATGATGATTTTCTCACTCCTACTATTGAATGTATGTTACACACCCATACAATGTGCACCTCCCGCGATGTTTTTCAGAAACCTATCCTACATTGCCACTGCTTGTTTCCTGACCTCCCCATGCTGACCACCCCGTTGTACTTTTCTACATCCTACATTGACACTCACTGCCTATCCTAACTCAGATCCTATGATTCAAACCACCCCGTGATGTTTTCTCACTCCTACTACTGAATGGCTTGTTAGAAACCCTTACAATGTGCACCACCCCGCGATGTTTTTCAGAAAGCTATCCTACCTTGCCACTGCATGTTTCCTGACCTCCCCATGGTGGCCACAGCGTGGTGCTTTTCTCCATCCTACATTGCCACTCACTGCCTATTGTAATTCAGACCCTCCTATTCACACCACCCTGTGATGTTTTTCTCACTCATACTAGTGAATGTAATGTTACACACCATACAATGCGCACGACCCCGCGATGTTTTACAGAAACCTATCCTACATTGCCACGGCATGTTTCCTTACCTCCCCATGCTGAGCCCACTTTGGAGCTTTTCTCCATCCTACATTGCCACTCACTGCCTATCCTAATTCAGACCCTCCGATTCACACCACCCCGTGATGTTTTTCTCACTCCTACTTGTGAATGTAATATTACACACCCATAGAATGCGCACGACCCCGCGATGTTTTTCAGAAACCTATTCTACATTGCCACTGCATGTTTCCTGACCTCACCATCCTGACCACCCCAAAGTGCTTTTCTCCATCCTACATTGCACTCATTGCCTATCCTATTCAGATCCTATGATTCACACCACACCGTGATGTTTTTCTCACTCCTTCTAGTGAAAGGACAGTTAGAAACTCTTACAATGCGCACCACCCTACGATGGTTTTCAGAAACCTATTCTACCTTTCCACTCCATGTATCCTGACCTCCCCATGCTGACCACCCCGTGGTGCTTTTCTCCCTCCTCCGTGGCAACACACTGCCTATCCTAATTCAGATCCTATGATTCAGTCCACCCCGTGATGTTTTTGTCACTCCTACTTGTGAATGTAATTTTGCACACCCATACAATGCGCACCACCACGCGATGTACTTCAGAAACCTACCTACATTGCCACTACATGTTTCCTGACCTCCCCATGCTGACCACCCCGTGGTGCTTTTCGCCATCCTACATTGCCACTCACTTCCTATCCTTATTCAGACCCTCCGATTCACACCACCCCTTGATTTTTTTCTCTCTCCTACTAGTGAATGTAATGTTACACACCCATACACTGCGCACCACCCCGCGATGTTTTTCAGAAACCTATCCTTCATTGCCACTGCATGTTTCCTGACCTCCCCATGCTGAGCCCACTTTGGTGCTTTTCTGCATCCTACATGGCCACTCACTGCCTATCCTAATTCAGACCCTCCGATTCACACCACCCCGTGATGCTTTTCTCACTTCTACTAGTGAATATAATGTTACACACCCATATAATGCGCACCACCCCGCGATGTACTTCAGAAACCTATCCTACTTTCCCACTGCATGTTTCCTGATTTCCCCATGCTGACCAGCCCGTGGTGTTTTCTCCATCCTACATTGCCCCTCACTGCCTATCCTAATTCAGACCCTCCGATTTACACAACCCCATGATGTTTTTCTCACTCCTACTAGTGAATGTAATGTTACACACCCATAAAATGCGCACCACCATGCGATGTTTTTCAGCAACCTATCCTATATTGCCACTGCATGTTTCCTGTCCTCCCCATGCTGACCACCCCGTGGTGCTTTTCTCCATCCTACATTGCCACTCACTGCCTATCCTAATTCAGATCCTATGATTCACACCACCCCGTGATGTTTTTCTCACTCCTACTAGTGAATGTCATATTACACACCCATACAATACGCACCACCACGCGATGTTTTTCAGAAACCTATCCTATATTGCCACTGCATGTTTCCTGACCTCCTCATGCTGACCAGCCCGTGGTGCTTTTCTCCGTCCTACATTGCCACTCACTGACTATCCTAATTCAGATCGTATAATTCCCACCACCTCGTGATGTTTATCTCACTCCTACTAGTGAATGGCCTGTTAGAAACCCTTACAATGTGCACCTCACCGCTTTGTTTTTCAGAAAACTATCCTACATTGCCACTGCATGTTTCCTGACCTCCCCATGCTTACCACCCCGTGGTGCTTTTCTAAACCCTACATTGCCAATCACTGCCTATCCTTATTCAGACCCTCCGATTCCCACCACCCGTGATATTTTTCTCACTCCTACTAGTGAATGGCCTGTTAGAAACCCTTACAATGCGCACCACACCACGAAGTTTTTCAGAAACCTACCCTCCATTTCCACTGCATGTTTCCTGACCTCCCCATATTGACCATCCCGTGGTATGTTTCTCCATCCTATATTGCTACTCACCGCCTATCCTTATTCAGACCCACTGATTCACACACCCCGTGATGTATTTCTCACTCCTACTAGTGAATGTAATGTTAGAAACCCATACAATGCGCACCACCCCGAGATCTTTTTCAGAAACCTATCCTACATTGCCACTGCATGTATCCTTACCTCCCCATGCTGACCACCCCGTAGTGCTTTTCTCCATCCTACATTGACTCTCACTGCTTATCCTAAATCTGACTCTCCGATTCACACCAACCCGTGATGTTTGTCTCACTCCTACTCGTGAATGTAATGTTACACACCCATACAATGCACACCAACTCACGATGTATTTCAGCAGCCTATCCTACATTTCCAATGCATGTTTCATGACATCCCCATGCTGACCATCCCGTGTTGCTTTTTTCCATCCTACATTGCCATTCAGTGCCCATCCTAATTCGGACACTCCGATTCACACAACCCCGTGATGTTTTTCTCACTCCTAATTGTGAATGCAATGTTACAAACGCATACAATGCGCACTACACCGCGATGTTTTTCAAAAACCTATCCTACATTGCCACAGCATGTTTCCTGACCTGCTCATGCTGACCACCCCGTGGTGCTTTTATCCATCCTACATTGCCACTCAATGCCTATCCTAATTTACACAATCCGATTCACACTTCCCCGTGATGTTTTTCTCACTCCTACTAGTGAATGTAATGTTACACATCTATAAAATGCGCACCACCTCGCGATGTTTTTCAGAAACCTATCCTACATTGCCATTGCATGTTTCCTGACCTCCCAATTGTGAACACCCCGTGGTGCTTTTCTGCATCCTACATTGACACTCACCGCCTATCCTTATTCAGACCCTCCGATTCACACCACCCCGTGATGTTTTTCTCACTCCTACTACTGAATGTAACTTTACACACCCATACAATGCGCAACACTCCACGTTGTTTTCAGAACCCTATCCTACATTGCCACTGCATGTTTCCTGACCTCACCATGCTGACCAACTCGTGGTGCTTTTCTCCATCCTACATTGCCACACACTTAATATCCTTATTCAGATCCTATGATTCACACCACCCCGTGATGTTTTTCTCACTCCCCCTAGTGAATGTAATGTTACAAACCCATACAATGCGCACGACCCTGCGATGTTTTTCAAAAACCTATCCTACATTGCCACTGCATGTTTCCTGACCTCCTCATGCTGACCACCCCGTGGTGCTTATCTCCATCCTACATTGCCACTCACTTCCTATCCTTATTTAGACCCTCCGATTCCCACCACCCCGTTTTATTTTTCTCACTCCTACTAGTGAATGGCCTGTTAGAAACCCTTACAATGCACACCACCCCGCGATGTTTTTCAGAAACCTATCCTACATTGCCAATGCATGTTTCCTGACCTCCCCATGCTGACCACCCCGTGGTGCTTTTCTCCATCCTACATTGGCACTCGCTGCCTATCATTATTCAGTCCCTCCTCTTCACACCACCCCTTGTTCTTTTTCTCACTCCTACTAGTGATTGTAATTTTACACAACCATACAATGCGCACCACCCCGCGATGTATTTCAGAAACCTATACTAAATTGCCACTGCATGGTTCCTGACCTCCCCATGCTGACCACCCCGTGGTTCTTTTCTCCATCCTACATTGCTACTCACTCCCTATACTAATTCAGACCCTCCGATTCACACCACCCCGTGATGTTTTTCTCACTCATACTAGTGAATGTAATGTGACACACACATACAATGCGCACCACCCTACGATGTTTTTCGGAAACTATCCTACATTGCCACGGCACGTTTCCTAACCTCCTCATGCTCACCTCCCCGTGGTTCTTTTCTCCATCCTACATTGCAACTCACTGCCTATCCTAATTCAGACATTCCGATTCACACCACCCAGTGATGTTTTTCTCACTCCTACTAGTAAATAGAATGTTACACACGCATACAATGCGCACCAACCCGCGATGTTTTTCAGAAACCTATCCTACATTGCCACTGCATGTTTCCAGAACTCCCCATGCTGACCACCCCATTGTGCTTTTCTACATCCTACATTGCAACTCACTTCCTATCCTAATTCAGATCCTATGATTCACACCACCCCATGATGTTTTTCTCACTCCTCCTACTGAATGTAATGTTAAACACCCATGCAATGCGCACCACCCCGCGATGTTTTTCAAAAACCTATCCTACATTGCCTCTGCATGTTTCCTTAATTCCCCATGCTGACCACCACGTGGTGCTTTTCTCCCTCCTCCATTGCAACTCACTGCCTATCCTAATTCAGATCTTATGATTCAGTCCACCCCATGATGTTTTTCTCACACCTACTAGAGAATGTAATGTTACACACCCATACAATGCGCACCACCACACGATGTACTTCAGAAACCTACCTACATTGCCACTACATGTTTCCTGACCTCTGCATGCTCACTACCCCGTAGTGCTTTTCTCCATTCTAGATTGCCACTCACTGCCTTTCCTAATTCAGATCCTATGATTCACACCACCGCGTGATGTTTTTCTCACTCCTACTCGTGAATGTAATGTTACACACCCATACAATGCGCACCACCACGCGATATTTTTCAGAAACCTATCGTATGTTGCCAATGCATGTTTCCTGACCTCCCCATGCTGACCACCCCGTGGTGCTTTTCTCCGTCCTACATTGCCACTCACTGACTATCCTAATTCAGATCCTATTATTCACACGACCTCGTGATGTTTATCTCACTCCTACTAGTGAATGGCCTGTAAGAAACCCTTACAATGTGCACCACCCCGCGTTGTTTTTCAGAAAACTATCCTACATTGCCACTGCATGTTTCCTGATCTCCCCATGCTGACCACCCCGTGGTGCTTTTCTCCATCCTACATTGCCACTCACTGCCTATCCTTATTCAGACCCTCCGATTCCCAAAACCCCGTGATGTATTTCTCACTCTTACTAGTGAATGTAATGTTAGAAACCCATACAATGCGCACCACCCCGCGATGTTTTTGAGAAACCTATTCTACATTGCCACTGCATGTATCCTTACCTCGCCATGCTGACCACCCCATAGTGCTTTTCTCCATCCTATATTGACTCTCACTGCTTATCCTAATTCTGACTCTCTGATTCACACCAACCCGTGATGTTTTTTTCACTCCTACTATTGAATGTAATGTTACACACTCATACAATGCACACCAACTTGCGATGTTTTTCAGCAGCCTATCCTACATTGCCACTGCATGTTTCCTGACCTCCTCATGCTGACCACCCCGTGGTGTTTTTCTCCATCCTACATTGCCACTCACTGCCTATCCTAATTCATACAACACGATTCACACTTCCCCGTGATGTTTTTCTCACTCCTACTAGTGAATGTAATGTTACACATCCATAAAAAGCGCACCACCTCGTGATGTTTTTCAGAAACCTATATTACATTGCCATTGCATGTTTCCTGACCTCCCAATGCTGACCACCCAGGGGTGCTTTTCTCCATCCTACATTGCCACTCACCTCCTATCCTTATTCAGACCCTCTGATTCCCACCACCCCGTGATGTTTTTCTCACTCCTACTACTGAATGTAATGTTACAAACCCATACAATGCGCAACACCCCACGTTGTTTTCAGAAACCTATCCTACATTGCCACTGCGTGTTTCCTGACCTAGAAATGCTAACCACGCCGTGGTGCTTTTCTCCATCCTAGATGGCCACTCACTGCCCATCCTAATTCAGATCCTATGATTCACACCACCCCGTGATATTTTGCTCACTCCCACTAGTGAATGTAATATTACACACCCATATAATGCGCACCACCCCGCGATGTACTTCAGAAACCTATTCTACATTGCCACTGCATGTTTCCTGACTTCCCCATGCTGACCACCCCGTGGTGCTTTTCTCCATTCTAGATTGCCACTCCCTGCCTATCCTAATTTAGATCCTATGATTCACACAACCGCGTGATGTTTTTCTAACTCCTACTCGTGAATGTAATGTTACACACTCATACAATGCGCACCACTACGGGATGTTTTTCAGAAACCTATCCTATATTGCCACTGCATGTATCCTGACCTCGCCATGCTGACCACCCCGTGGTGCTTTTCTCCGTCCTACATTGCCACTTACTGACTATCCTAATTCACATCGTATTATTCACACAACCTCGTGATGTTTATCTCACTCCTACTAGTGAATGGCCTGTTAGAAACCCTTACAATGTGCACCACCCCGCGATGTTTTTCAGAAACCTGTCCTACACTGCCACTGCATGTATCCTTACTTCCCCATGCTGACCACCCCGTAGTGCTTTTCTCCATCCTATATTGACTCTCACAGCTTATCCTAATTCTGACTCTCCGATTTACACCAACGCGTGATGTTTTTCTCACTCCTACTAGTGAATGTAATGTTACACACCCATACAATGCACACCAACTCGCGATGTTTTTCAGGAGCCTATCCTGCATTGCCAATGAATGTTTCCTGAGCTCCCCATGCTGACCACCCCGTGGTGCTTTTTTCCATCCTACATTGCCACTCACTGCCTATCCTAATTCAGACACTCCGATTCACACCACCCCGTAATGTTTCTCTCACTCTTAATTGTGAATGTAATGTTACACACCCATACAATGCGCACGACCCCGCGATGTTTTTCAAAAACCTATCCTACATTGCCACTGCATGTTTCCTGACTTCCTCATGCTGACCACCCCGTGGTGGTTTTCTCCATCCTACATTGCCACTCACTGCCTTTCCTAATTCAGACCCTCCGATTCCCACCACCCCGTGATGTTTTTCTCACTCCTACAACTGAATGTAATGTTACAAACCCATACAATGCGCAACACCCCTCGTTGTTTTCAGAAACCTATCCTACATTGCCACTGCGTGTTTCCTGACCTACAAACGCTAACCACGCCGTGGTGCTTTTCTCCATCCTAGATAGCCTCTCACTGCCTATCCTAATTAAGATCCTATGATTGACACCACACCGTGATGTTTTTCTCACTCCTACTAGTGAATGTAATGTTACACACTCATACAATGCGCACCACCCCGCGATGTTTTTCAGAAACCTATCCTACATTGTCACGGCATGTTTCCTGACCTCCCCATGCTGACCAACCCGTAGTGCTTTTTTACATCCTACATTGCCACTCACTTCCTATCCTTATTCATATCCTATGATTCACACCACCCCGTGATATTTTTCTCACTCCTATTAGTGAATGGCCAGTTAGAAACCCTTACAATGCGCACCACCCTCCGATGCTTTTCAGAAACCTATTCTACCTTTCCACTGCATGTTTCCCGACCTCCCCATGCTGACCACCCCGTGGTGCTTTTCTCCGTCCTACATTGCCACTCACTACCTATACTAATTCAGATCCTATGATTCAGTCCACCCCGTGATGTTTTTCTCACTCCTACTAGTGAATGTAATGTTACACACCCATACAATGCACACCACCACGCGATGTACTTCCGAAACCTTACCTACATTGCCACTACATGGTTCCTGACCTCCCCATGCTGACCACCCCGTGGTGCTTCTCACACTCCTACATTTCCACTCACTTCCTATCCTTATTCAGACCCTATGATTCACAACCACCCCTTTATTTTTTTCTCACTCCTACTTGTGAATGTCATGTTACACACCCATACAATGCGCACCACCCCGCGATGTTTTTCAGCAACCTATCCTATATTGCCACTGCATGTTTCCTGATTTCACCATGCTGACCACCCCGTGGTGCTTTTCTCCATCCTACATTGCCACTCACTGCCTATCCTAATTCAGACCCTCCGATTCACACCACCCCGTGAAGTTTTTCTCACTCCTACTAGTGAATGTAATGTTACACACCCATACAATGCGCACCACCATGCGATGTTTTTCAGCAACCTATCCTATATTGCCACTGCATGTTTCCTGACGTCCCCATGCTGACCACCCCGTGGTGGTTTTCTCCATCCTACATTGCCACTCACTGCCTATGCTAATTCAGATCCTATGATTCACAACACCCCGTGATGTTTTTCTCACTACTAACATTGAATGTACTGTTACACACCTATACCATGCGCACCAGCGCGATGTTTTTCAGAAACCTATCCTACATTTCCACTGCATGGTTCCTGAACTCCCCATGCTGACCACCCCGTATTGCTTTTCTCCATTCTAGATTGCCACTCACTACTTATCCTAATTCAGATCGTGTTATTCACACCACCCCGTGATGATTTTCTCACTCCTACTAGTGAATGGCCTTTTAGAAACCCTTACAATGTGCACCACCCCGCTTTGTTTTTCAGAAAAGTATCCTACATTGCCACTGCATGTTTGCTGACATCCCCATGCTGACCACACCGTGGTGCTTTTCTCCACCCTACTTGCCACTCACTGCCTATCCTTATTCAGAGCCTCCGATTGCCCCACCCCGTGATATTTTTCTCACTCCTACTATTGAATGGCCTGTTAGAAACCCTTACAATGTGCACCACCCCGCGATGTTTTTCAGAAACCTATCCTACATTGCCACTGCATGTTTCCTGACCTCCCCACATTGACCACCCCGTGGTACGTTTCTCAATCCTACTTTGCTACTCACTGCCTATCCTTATTCAGACCCTCCGATTCACACCACCCCGTAATGTTTTTCTCACTCCTACTAGTGAATGTAATGTTAGAAACCCATACAATGCGCACCACCCCGCGGTGTTTTTCAGAAACCTATTCTACATTTCCACTGCATGTTTCCTTACCTCCCCATGTTGACCACCCAGGGGTGCTTTTCTCCATCCTACATTGCCACTCACCGCCTATCCTTATTCAGACCCTCCGATTCCCACCACCCCGTGATGTTTTTCTCACTCCTACTACTGAATGTAATGTTACAAACCCATACAATGCGCAACACCCCACGTTGTTTTCAGAAACCTATCCTACATTGCCACTGCGTGTTTCCTGACCTACAAATGCTAACCACGCCGTGGTGCTTTTCTCCATCCTAGATGGCCACTCACTGCCTATCCTAATTCAGATCCTATGATTCACACCACCCCGTGATGTTTTGCTCACTCCCACTAGTGAATGTAATATTACACACCCATATAATGCGCACCACCCCGTGATGTACTTCAGAAACCTATTCTACATTGCCACTGCATGTTTCCTGACTTCCCCATGCTGACCACCCCGTGGTGCTTTTCTCCATCCTACATTGCCACTCACTGCCTATCCTAATTCAGATCCTATGATTCACACCACCCCGGGATGTTTTTCTCACTCCTACTAGTGAATGTAATATTACACACCCATACAATGCGCACCACCATGCGATGTTTTTCAGAATCCTATCCTATATTGCCACTGCATGTTTCCTGACCTCCTCATGCTGACCACCCCGTGGTGCTTTTCTCCGTCCTACATTGCCACTCACTGACTATCCTAATTCAGATCGTATAATTCCCACCACCTCGTGATGTTTATCTCACTCCTACTAGTGAATGGCCTGTTAGAAACCCTTACAATGTGCACCTCACCGCGTTGTTTTTCAGAAAACTATCCTACATTGCCACTGCATGTTTCCTGAACTCCCCATGCTTACCACCCCGTGGAGCTTTTCTAAACCCTACATTGCCAATCACTGCCTATCCTTATACAGACACTCCGATTCCCACCACCCGTGATATTTTTCTCACTCCTACTAGTGAATGGCCTGTTAGAAACCCTTACAATGCGCACCACACCACGATGTTTTTCAGAAACCTATCCTCCATTGCCACTGCATGTTTCCTGACCTCCCCATATTGACCATCCCGTGGTAGCTTTCTCCATCCTATATTGCTACTCACCGCCTATCCTTATTCAGACCCACTGATTCACACACCCCGTGTTGTATTTCTCACTCCTACTAGTGAATGTAATGTTAGAAACCCATACAATGCGCACCACCCCGAGATCTTTTTCAGAAACCTATCCTACATTGCCACTGCATGTATCCTTACCTCCCCATGCGGACCACCCCGTAGTGCTTTTCTCCATCCTAGATTGACTCTCACTGCTTATCCTAAATCTGACTCTCCGATTCACACCAACCCGTGATGTTTGTCTCACTCCTACTCGTGAATGTAATGTTACACACCCATAAAATGCACACCAACTCACGATGTATTTCAGCAGCCTATCCTACATTTCCAATGCATGTTTCATGACATCCCCATGCTGACCACCCCGTGTTGCTTTTTTCCATCCTACATTGCCATTCAGTGCCCATCCTAATTCGGACACTCCGATTCACACAACCCCGTGATGTTTTTCTCACTCCTAATTGTGAATGCAATGTTACAAACGCATACAATGCGCACGACCCCGCGATGTTTTTCAAAAACCTATCCTACATTGCCACAGCATGTTTCCTGACCTGCTCATGCTGACCACCCCGTGGTGCTTTTCTCCATCCTACATTGCCACTCAATGCCTATCCTAATTTACACAATCTGATTCACACTTCCCCGTGATGTTTTTCTCACTCCTACTAGTGAATGTATGTTGGGAGCCGCAGCCCCGAGCCCGGTCGCCTCACTTGGCGGACGTGAGGCCTGTAGTAAAGAGTGAAGCCTGAGGTAGATTGCCCCTCCCATCGAATATGTTAGTTTTCTGCTTACCGCGTAAACAACCCGCTCAACAATATAGTCTGCCTGGCAACTGATGATGTTAGCCAATCAGCTTGCCTTGCTTACTTTAACATGATTGGACACTGTATCCGTATATATACTGGTGCCACCCCTGGGCGGAAGAAGAAGCCAGGTAGAAGCCCAGAAGTAAAAGCCCAGAAGGAGCCGCGGAGAGCGGACCGGTAGAGGCTTTGGGGCAGACTGAAGCACAAAAGGAGCCGCGGGGAGCGGACCAGAGGAGGCTTCAGCCGGGAGAACCCAGGGCAGGCTGTACGGAGAAGGAAAATAAAAAGAAAAGGTTGTCCACTACCAGACTTTGTCATGTGTCCTTCCTGCCGGCCGGGAGCGGACATCGACATTTGGAGGCCCGCACGGGGACTGATCACCCCCGAGACGTGGAAGTGGACAACGCTCCAGTACAGAGCTGCGAGACAGGTGAGTTGGGGATAAGCCTGGGCTCTGGGTGGCGCGCACCTACAGGGCTTTTAGACTCCCCTCAGGCTCACACGTAAGTGGCGGATTCCTTGGGCCTCACGCGGTGAGTAACATATTAAAAGATGGGAAACATGTTAGGTAGCAACACTAAGAGCGAGGGTGGTTGTGGAGAAAGCTCTCAAGAGCTTACAAAAGTACGCAGGGTATCTGAGCAGGCCCAGTCAGGGAGCTCCCGAGAGGGGTCCGTCAAGGGGAACAAGGATGCTAAGGAGGAGGACGGGGCTCTAGCCTCGGAGTCGTCTGACTCCGAGGACGAGGGAAAGTTGAATGGCAAGGAGGCCAAAGAGACCAGCTGTCAGGAGCCTAAATCGCTCAATAAGGAGTCGCAGGGTTCTTTTCCAGCGTTGCCCCGCGAATTGCGCTCTGCTCAACCTGGTCTGCGGAGGAGTAGAGAGCTCCTGAGCGCTCCCCGGCGCGAGAGGGAGGCGATCCCTCGCCACGAGGCGGCCGCCTGGGAGCTCTCTCCCCTTTCGCCAGAACAGGAAGTGATGCACGGGCCCCCATTTTCCACCCAATCACGGCCGCTGTCTTATGCTCCGCCACAGGCGGGTCGGTATTTTTACAGGCGGCTTTGGCAGGGGGGACGCTTGTCTCATGAGGTACATCCACCTGGGATAGATAGTGGCCCCTACGGGATGTTTCCTGTACAAGTAGCTATGGGCCAGGGACGCAATGTATGGGAGCCTTTTGAGATAAAGCAGATTAGAGAACTTAAAAATGCAGTTACAACCTTTGGGCCGACTGCGCCTTACACCATTGCCATGCTGGAGAATCTGTCTTCTGGGCCCCTCACCCCCGCGGACTGGATTCAGCTGGCAAAGGCGTGTCTGCCCTCGGGCAGTTACCTGGATTGGCGAGCCTGGTACGCAGAGTTCTCTGCAGAGCAGGCTGAGAGAAACGCCAATCGAGGAAACGGGGGCTGGAGGTTTAGCTTAGCGGCATAAGCGCCTGCCTTGTAAGCAGGCAATCGCCAGTTCGATCCCTGGTACCAATAAAAAAAAAAAAAAAAAAAAAAAAAAAAAAAAAAAAAAAAAAAAAAACGAAAAAGATAAAAATAAAAAATAAAAAATAAAAAACAAAAAGGGGGAGTAAGCCAAGGCCTGCCTCCAAAGGCACGATTATCCATGGCACTATTCACACACAATTTTTTAAATTTAAATAATGATAATCGCTCCCCAGCTGTGGAGCACTGCAACCCTTCCCCCAACCATAAAGGGTGGGTGAAGTGGAAAGATGTCCTGACAGGACAATGGATGGGCCCGGATCCAGTGGTCAGCTGGAACCGAGGCGCGGTTTGTGTTTTCCCACAGGAACCGGGACGAGAACCACTGTGGATACCGGAGAGACTGACACGGGCAACAAAGCCCTCGACTGAAGATCAGACCTGCCCTACTGGAGATCCATCACAGACCAACCAATAAGATGAATAGAAATAGTGGTAGCCTGAAATGGACAAGAAGATCCTCAGGCATATGCATGGCTTGCTCAATTGGCCCACGACCGAGTCTAGATATGGCGGGCATCCCTCATTCTCCTCCATAAGGTGACAATACACAGCAGGGTAGGTGAGTCAATGACGGGTAAGAGCGTACTCCCCCGGTGCGACTCAACCTAAGCCAGGCCCTACCCCATCCTGCACGTAAGCCGCTGGACTGTTAGATGCTGCCCAGGTCTAAATTTCTCTCCGAGGGGATTTCTTTACGGAGAGGAAATGAGTGCAAGCTTGTGTGCATCCAGGTTCCGTCCAGTTTGTGCCTGGCCCTAGAAAAAGGACGAGGGCCTCAGGGCCTTGGCAGACCATGGCATGGCCAACCAGGGTCTAAGCCAAGGACCTACGGTGGGCCTACGCATAGGGCATAAGCCTCTGCACCCAGTCCAGAAAGGGCTACGATGCGCACATTCATAAAAAATAAAAAAGGGGGAGATGTTGGGAGCCGCAGCCCCGAGCCCGGTCGCCTCACTTGGCGGACGTGAGGCCTGTAGTAAAGAGTGAAGCCTGAGGTAGATTGCCCCTCCCATCGAATATGTTAGTTTCCTGCTTACCGCGTAAACAACCCGCTCAACAATATAGTCTGCCTGGCAACTGATGATGTTAGCCAATCAGCTTGCCTTGCTTACTTTAACATGATTGGACACTGTATCCGTATATATACTGGTGCCACCCCTGGGCGGAAGAAGAAGCCAGGTAGAAGCCCAGAAGTAAAAGCCCAGAAGGAGCCGCGGAGAGCGGACCGGTAGAGGCTTTGGGGCAGACTGAAGCACAAAAGGAGCCGCGGGGAGCGGACCAGAGGAGGCTTCAGCTGGGAGAACCCAGGGCAGGCTGTACGGAGAAGAAAAATAAAAAGAAAAGGTTGTCCACTACCAGACTTTGTCATGTGTCCTTCCTGCCGGCCGGGAGCGGACATCGACAAATGTAATGTTACACATCTATAAAATGCGCACCACCTCGCGATGTTTTTCAGAAACCTATCCTACATTGCCATTGCATGTTTCCTGACCTCCCAATTGTGAACACCCCGTGGTGCTTTTCTGCATCCTACATTGACACTCACCGCCTATCCTTATTCAGACCCTCCGATTCACACCACCCCGTGATGTTTTTCTCACTCCTACTACTGAATGTAACTTTACACACCCATACAATGCGCAACACTCCACGTTGTTTTCAGAACCCTATCCTACATTGCCACTGCATGTTTCCTGACCTCACCATGCTGACCAACCCGTGGTGCTTTTCTCCATCCTACATTGCCACACACTTAATATCCTTATTCAGATCCTATGATTCACACCACCCCGTGATGTTTTTCTCACTCCCCCTAGTGAATGTAATGTTACAAACCCATACAATGCGCACGACCCTGCGATGTTTTTCAAAAACCTATCCTACATTGCGACTGCATGTTTCCTGACCTCCTCATGCTGACCACCCCGTGGTGCTTATCTCCATCCTACATAGCCACTCACTTCCTATCCTTATTTAGACCCTCCGATTCCCACCACCCCGTTATATTTTTCTCACTCCTACTAGTGAATGGCCTGTTAGAAACCCTTACAATGCACACCACCCCGCGATGTTTTTCAGAAACCTATCCTACATTGCCAATGCATGTTTCCTGACCTCCCCATGCTGACCACCCCGTGGTGCTTTTCTCCATCCTACATTGGCACTCGCTGCCTATCATTATTCAGTCCCTCCTCTTCACACCACCCCTTGTTCTTTTTCTCACTCCTACTAGTGATTGTAATTTTACACAACCATACAATGGGCACCACCCCGCGATGTATTTCAGAAACCTATACTAAATTGCCACTGCATGGTTCCTGACCTCCCCATGCTGACCACCCCGTGGTTCTTTTCTCCATCCTACATTGCTACTCACTCCCTATGCTAATTCAGACCCTCCGATTCACACCACCCCGTGATGTTTTTCTCACTCCTACTAGTGAATGTAATGTGACACACACATACAATGCGCACCACCCTACGATGTTTTTCGGAAACTATCCTACATTGCCACGGCACGTTTCCTGACCTCCTCATGCTCACCTCCCCGTGGTTCTTTTCTCCATCCTACATTGCAATACACTGCCTATCCTAATTCAGACATTCCGATTCACACCACCCAGTGATGTTTTTCTCACTCCTACTAGTAAATAGAATGTTACACACCCATACAATGTGCACCAACCCGCGATGTTTTTCAGAAACCTATCCTACATTGCCACTGCATGTTTCCAGACCTCCCCATGCTGACCACCCCATTGTGCTTTTCTACATCCTACATTGCAACTCACTTCCTATCCTAATTCAGATCTTTGATTCACACCACCCCATGATGTTTTTCTCACTCCTCCTACTGAATGTAATGTTAAACACCCATGCAATGCGCACCACCCCGCGATGTTTTTCAAAAACCTATCCTACATTGCCTCTGCATGTTTCCTTACCTCCCCATGCTGACCACCACGTGGTGCTTTTCTCCCTCCTCCATTGCAACTCACTGCCTATCCTAATTCAGATCTTATGATTCGGTCCACCCCATGATGTTTTTCTCACACCTACTAGAGAATGTAATGTTACACACCCATACAATGCGCACCACCACACGATGTACTTCAGAAACCTACCTATATTGCCACTACATGTTTCCTGACCTCTGCATGCTCACTACCCCGTAGTGCTTTTCTCCATTCTAGATTGCCACTCACTGCCTTTCCTAATTCAGATCCTATGATTCACACCACCGCGTGATGTTTTTCTCACTCCTACTCGTGTATGTAATGTTACACACCCATACAATGCGCACCACCACGCGATATTTTTCAGAAACCTATCGTATGTTGCCAATGCATGTTTCCTGACCTCCCCATGCTGACCACCCCGTGGTGCTTTTCTCCGTCCTACATTGCCACTCACTGACTATCCTAATTCAGATCGTATTATTCACACGACCTCGTGATGTTTATCTCACTCCTACTAGTGAATGGCCTGTTAGAAACCCTTACAATGTGCACCACCCTGCGTTGTTTTTCAGAAAACTATCCTACATTGCCACTGCATGTTTCCTGACCTCCCCATGCTGACCACCCCGTGGTGCTTTTCTCCACCCTACATTGCCACTCACTGCCTATCCTTATTCAGACCCTCCGATCCCAAAACCCCGTGATGTATTTCTCACTCTTACTAGTGAATGTAATGTTAGAAACCCATACAATGCTCACCACCCCGCGATGTTTTTGAGAAACCTATCCTACATTGCCACTGCATGTATCCTTACCTCGCCATGCTGACCACCCCGTAGTGCTTTTCTCCATCCTATATTGACTCTCACTGCTTATCCTAATTCTGACTCTCTGATTCACACCAACCCGTGATGTTTTTTTCACTCCTACTATTGAATGTAATGTTACACTCTCATACAATGCACACCAACTCGCGATGTTTTTCAGCAGCCTATCCTACATTGCCAATGCATGTTTCCTGACCTCCCAATGATGACCACCCCGTGGTGCATTTTTCCAACCTACATTGCCACTCACTGCCTATCCTAATTCAGACACTCCAATCCACACCACCCCGTGATGTTTCTCTCACTCCTAGTTTTGAATGTAATGTTACACACCCATACAATGCGCACGGACACGTGATGTTTTTCAAAAACCTATCCTACATTGCCACTGCATGTTTCCTGACCTCCTCATGCTGACCACCCCGTGTTGGTTTTCTCCATCCTACATTGCCACTCACTGCCTATCCTAATTCAGACAACACGATTCACACTTCACCGTGATGTTTTTCTCACTCCTACTAGTGAATGTAATGTTACACATCCATAAAAAGCGCACCACCTCGTGATGTTTTTCAGAAACCTATACTACATTGCCATTGCATGTTTCCTGACCTCCCAATGCTGACCACCCAGGGGTGCTTTTCTCCATCCTACATTGCCACTCACGCCTATCCTTATTCAGACCCTCTGATTCCCACCACCCCGTGATGTTTTTCTCACTCCTACTACTGAATGTAATGTTACAAACCCATACAATGCGCAACACCCCACGTTGTTTTCAGAAACCTATCCTACATTGCCACTGCGTGTTTCCTGACCTACAAATGCTAACCACGCCGTGGTGCTTTTCTCCATCCTAGATGGCCACTCACGGCCTATCCTAATTCAGATCCTATGATTCACACCACCCCGTGATGTTTTGCTCACTCCCACTAGTGAATGTAATATTACACACCCATATAATGCGCACTACCCTGCGATGTACTTCAGAAACCTATTCTGCATTGCCACTGCATGTTTCCTGACTTCCCCATGCTGACCACCCCGTGGTGCTTTTCTCCATTCTAGATTGCCACTCCCTGCCTATCCTAATTTAGATCCTATGATTCACACAACCGCGTGATGTTTTTCTCACTCCTACTCGTGAATGTAATGTTACACACCCATACAATGCGCACCACTACGGGATGTTTTTCAGAAACCTATCCTATATTGCCACTGCATGTTTCCTGACCTCGCCATGCTGACCACCCCGTGGTGCTTTTCTCCGTCCTACATTGCCACTCACTGACTATCCTAATTCAGATCGTATTATTCACACCACCTCGTGATGTTTATCTCACTCCTACTAGTGAATGGCCTGTTAGAAACCCTTACAATGTGCACCACCCCACGATGTTTTTCAGAAACCTATCCTACATTGCCACTGCGTGTTTCCTGACCTACAAATGCTAACCACGCCGTGGTGCTTTTCTCCATCCTAGATAGCCTCTCACTGCCTATCCTAATTCAGATCCTATGATTGACACCACACCGTGATGTTTTTCTCACTCCTACTAGTGAATGTAATGTTACACACTCATACAATGCGCACCACCCCGCGATGTTTTTCAGAAACCTATCCTACATTGTCACGGCATGTTTCCTGACCTCCCCATGCTGACCAACCCGTAGTGCTTTTTTACATCCTACATTGCCACTCACTTCCTATTCTTATTCAGATCCTATGATTCACACCACCCCGTGATATTTTTCTCACTCCTATTAGTGAATGGCCAGTTAGAAACCCTTACAATGCGCACCACCCTCCGATGGTTTTCAGAAACCTATTCTACCTTTCCACTGCATGTTTCCCGACCTCCCCATGCTGACCACCCCGTGGTGCTTTTCTCCGTCCTACATTGCCACTCACTAACTATACTAATTCAGATCCTATGATTCAGTCCACCCCGTGATGTTTTTCTCACTCCTACTAGTGAATGTAATGTTACACACCCATACAATGCGCACCACCACGCGATGTACTTCCGAAACCTTACCTACATTGCCACTACATGGTTCCTGACCTCCCCATGCTGACCACCCCGTGGTGCTTCTCACACTCCTACATTTCCACTCACTTCCTATCCTTATTCAGACCCTATGATTCACACCACCCCTTTATTTTTTTCTCACTCCTACTTGTGAATGTCATGTTACACACCCATACAATGCGCACCATCCCGCGATGTTTTTCAGCAACCTATCCTATATTGCCACTGCATGTTTCCTGATTTCACCATGCTGACCACCCCGTGGTGCTTTTATCCATCCTACATTGCCACTCACTGCCTATCCTAATTCAGACCCTCCGATTCACACCACCCCGTGAAGTTTTTCTCACTCCTACTAGTGAATGTAATGTTACACACCCATACAATGCGCACCACCATGTGATGTTTTTCAGCAACCTATCCTATATTGCCACTGCATGTTTCCTGACGTCCCCATGCTGACCACCCCGTGGTGGTTTTCTCCATCCTACATTGCCACTCACTGCCTATGCTAATTCAGATCCTATGATTCACAACACCCCGTGATGTTTTTCTCACTACTAACATTGAATGTACTGTTACACACTTATACCATGCGCACCAGCGCGATGTTTTTCAGAAACCTATCCTACATTGCCACTGCATGTTTCCTGACCTCCCCACATTGACCACCCCGTGGTACGTTTCTCCATCCTACTTTGCTACTCACTGCCTATCCTTATTCAGACCCTCCGATTCACACCACCCCGTAATGTTTTTCTCACTCCTACTAGTGAATGTAATGTTAGAAACCCATACAATGCGCACCACCCCGCGGTGTTTTTCAGAAACCTATTCTACATTTCCACTGCATGTATCCTTACCTCCCCATGCTGACCACCCAGGGGTGCTTTTCTCCATCCTACATTGCCACTCACCGCCTATCCTTATTCAAACCCTCCGATTCCCACCACCCCGTGATGTTTTTCTCACTCCTACTACTGAATGTAATGTTACAAACCCATACAATGCGCAACACCCCACGTTGTTTTCAGAAACCTATCCTACATTGCCACTGCATGTTTCCTGACCTACAAATGCTAACCACGCCGTGGTTCTTTTCTCCATCCTAGATGGCCACTCACTGCCCATCCTAATTCAGATCCTATGATTCACACCACCCCGTGATGTTTTGCTCACTCCCACTAGTGAATGTAATATTACACACCCATATAATGCGCACCACCCCGTGATGTACTTCAGAATCCTATTCTACATTGCCACTGCATGTTTCCTGACTTCCCCATGCTGACCACCCCGTGGTGCTTTTCTCCATTCTAGATTGCCACTCACTGCCTATCCTAATTAAGATCCTATGATTCACACAACCGCGTGATGTTTTTCTCACTCCTACTCGTGAATGTAATGTTACACACCCATACAATGCGCACCACTACGCGATGTTTTTCAGAAACCTATCCTATATTGCCACTGCATGTTTCCTGACCTCACCATGCTGACCACCCCGTGGTGCTTTTCTCCATCCTACATTGCCACTCACTGACTATCCTAATTCAGATCGTATTATTCACACCACCTCGTGATGTTTATCTCACTCCTACTAGTGAATGGCCTGTTAGAAACCCTTACAATGTGCACCACCCCACGATGTTTTTCAGAAACCTGTCCTACATTGCCACTGCATGTATCCTTACTTCCCCATGCTGACCACCCCGTAGTGCTTTTCGCCATCCTATATTGACTCTCACAGCCTATCCTAATTCAGACACTCTGATTCACTCCACCCCGTAATGTTTCTCTCACTCTTAATTGTGAATGTAATGTTACACACCCATACAATGCGCACGACCCCGCGATGTTTTTCAAAAACCTATCCTACATTGCCACTGCATGTTTCCTGACTTCCTCATGCTGACCACCCCGTGGTGGTTTTCTCCATCCTACATTGCCACTCACTGCCTATCCTAATTCAGACACTCCGATTCCCACCACCCCGTGATGTTTTTCTCACTCCTACAACTGAATGTAATGTTACAAACCCATACAATGCACAACACCCCTCGTTGTTTTCAGAAACCTATCCTACATTGCCACTGCGTGTTTCCTGACCTACAAATGCTAACCACGCCGTGGTGCTTTTCTCCATCCTAGATGGCCTCTCACTGCCTATCCTAATTCAGATCCTATGATTGACACCACACCGTGATGTTTTTCTCACTCCTACTAGTGAATGTAATGTTACACACTCATACAATGCGCACCACCCCGCGATGTTTTTCAGAAAGCTATACTACATTGTCACGGCATGTTTCTTGACCTCCCCATGCTGACCAACCCGTGGTGCCTTTCTCCACCCTACATTGCCACTCACTGCCTATCCTTATTCAGACCCTCCGATTCCCAAAACCCCGTGATGTATTTCTCACTCTTACTAGTGAATGTAATGTTAGAAACCCATACAATGCGCACCACCCCGCGATGTTTTTGAGAAACCTATCCTACATTGCCACTGCATGTATCCTTACCTCCCCATGCTGACCACCCCGTAGTGCTTTTCTCCATCCTATATTGACTCTCACTGCTTATCCTAATTCTGACTCTCTGATTCACACCAACCCGTGATGATTTTTTCACTCCTACTATTGAATGTAATGTTACACACTCATACAATGCACACCAACTCGCGATGTTTTTCAGCAGCCTATCCTACATTGCCAATGCATGTTTCCTGACCTCCCAATGATGACCACCCCGTGGTGCATTTTTCCAACCTACATTGCCACTCACTGCCTATCCTAATTCAGACACTCCGATCCACACCACCCCGTGATGTTTCTCTCACTCCTAGTTTTGAATGTAATGTTACACACCCATACAATGCGCACGGCCACGTGATGTTTTTCAAAAACCTATCCTACATTGCCACTGCATGTTTCCTGACTTCCTCATGCTGACCACCCCGTGTTGGTTTTCTCCATCCTACATTGCCACTCACTGCCTATCCTAATTCAGACCCTCTGATTCCCAAAACCCCGTGATGTTTTTCTCATTCCTACAACTGAATGTAATGTTACAAACCCATACAATGCGCAACACCCCTCGTTGTTTTCAGAAACCTATCCTACATTGCCACTGCATGTTTCCTGACCTACAAATGCTAACCACACCGTAGTGCTTTTCTCCATCGTAGATGGCCTCTCACTGCCTATCCTAATTCAGATCCTATGATTGACACCACACCGTGATGTTTTTCTCACTCCTACTAGTGAATGTAATGTTGCACACTCATACAATGCGCACCACCATGCGATGTTTTTCAGAAACCAATTCTACATTGCCACTGCATGTTTCCTGACCTCCAAATGCTGACCACCCCGTGGTGCTTTTGTCCATCCTACATTGCCACTCACTGCTGATCCTATTTCAGACCCTCCCATTCACACCACTCCGTGATGTTTTTCTCACTCTAACTAGTGAATGGCCTGTTAGAAACCCTGACAATGCCCACCACCCTGCGTTGTTTTTCAGAAACCTATCGTACAGTGCCACTGCATGTTTCCTGACCTCCCCATGCTTACCACCCCGTGGTGCTTTTCTGCATCCTACATTGCCACTCACTGCCTATCATAATTCAGACCCTATGATTCGCACCACCCCGTGATGTTTTTCTCACTCCTACTAGTGAATGTAATGTTACACACTCATACAATGCGCACCACCATGCGATGTTTTTCAGAAACCAATTCTACATTGCCACTGCATGTTTCCTGACCTCCAAATGCTGACCACCACATGGTGCTTTTGTCCATCCTACATTGCCACTCACTGCCTTTACTAATGCAGATCTTTTGATTCACACCACCGCATGATGTTTTTCTCACTCCTACTCGTGAATGTAATGTTACACAACCATACAATGCGCACCACCACGCTATATTTTTCAGAAACCTATCGTATGTTGCCAATGCATGTTTCCTGACCTCCCCATGCTGACCACCCCGTGGTGCTTTTCTCCGTCCTACATTGCCACTCACTGACTATCCTAATTCAGATCCTATTATTCACACGACCTGGTGATGTTTATCTCACTCCTACTAGTGAATGGCCTGTTAGAAACCCTTACAATGTGCACCACCCCGCGTTGTTTTTCAGAAAACTATCCTACATTGCCACTGCATGTTTCCTGACCTCCCCATGCTGACCACCCCGTGGTGCTTTTCTCCACCCTACATTGCCACTCACTGCCTATCCTTATTCAGACCCTCTGATTCCCAAAACCCCGTGATGTATTTCTCACTCTACTAGTGAATGTAATGTTAGAAACCCATACAATGCGCACCACCCCGCGATGTTTTTGAGAAACCTATCCTACATTGCCACTGCATGTATCCTTACCTCCCCATGCTGACCACCCCGTAGTGCTTTTCTCCATCCTATATTGACTCTCACTGCTTATCCTAATTCTGACTCTCTGATTCACACCAACCCGTGATGATTTTTTCACTCCTACTATTGAATGTAATGTTACACACTCATACAATGCACACCAACTCGCGATGTTTTTCAGCAGCCTATCCTACATTGCCAATGCATGTTTCCTGACCTCCCAATGATGACCACCCCGTGGTGCATTTTTCCAACCTACATTGCCACTCACTGCCTATCCTAATTCAGACACTCCGATCCACACCACCCCGTGATGTTTCTCTCACTCCTAGTTTTGAATGTAATGTTACACACCCATACAATGCGCACCGCCACGTGATGTTTTTCAAAAACCTATCCTACATTGCCACTGCATGTTTCCTGACTTCCTCATGCTGACCACCCCGTGGTGGTTTTCTCCATCCTACATTGCCACTCACTGCCTATCCTAATTCAGACCCTCCGATTCCCACCACCCCGTGATGTTTTTCTCATTCCTACAACTGAATGTAATGTTACAAACCCATACAATGCGCAACACCCCTCGTTGTTTTCAGAAACCTATCCTACATTGCCACTGCATGTTTCCTGACCTACAAATGCTAACCACACCGTGGTGCTTTTCTCCATCGTAGATGGCCTCTCACTGCCTATCCTAATTCAGATCCTATGATTGACACCACACCGTGATGTTTTTCTCACTCCTACTAGTGAATGTAATGTTACACACTCATACAATGCGCACCACCATGCGATGTTTTTCAGAAACCAATTCTACATTGCCACTGCATGTTTCCTGACCTCCAAATGCTGACCACCCCGTGGTGCTTTTGTCCATCCTACATTGCCACTCACTGCCGATCCTATTTCAGACCCTCCCATTCACACCACCCCGTGATGTTTTTCTCACTCTAACTAGTGAATGGCCTGTTAGAAACCCTGACAATGCCCACCACCCTGCGTTGTTTTTCAGAAACCTATCGTACAGTGTCACTGCATGTTTCCAGACCTCCCCATGCTTACCACCCCGTGGTGCTTTTCTGCATCCTACATTGCCACTCACTGCCTATCATAATTCAGACCCTATGATTCGCACCACCCCGTGATGTTTTTCTCACTCCTACTAGTGAATGTAATGTCACACACCCATACAATGCGCACCACCCCGCGATGTTTTTCAGAAACCTATCCTACATTGTCACGGCATGTTTCCTGACCTCCCCATGCTGACCAACCCGTAGTGTTTTTTTACATCCTACATTGCCACTCACTTGCTATCCTTATTCAGATCCTATGATTCACACCACCCCGTGATATTTTTCTCACTCCTATTAGCGAATGGCCCGTTAGAAACCCATACAATGCGCACCACCCTCCGATGGTTTTCAGAAACCTATTCTACCTTTCCACTGCATGTTTCCCGACCTCCCCATGCTGACCACCCCGTGGTGCTTTTCTCCATCCTACATTGCCACTCACTACCTATACTAATTCAGATCCTATGATTCAGTCCACCCCGTGATGTTTTTCTCACTCCTACTAGTGAATGTAATGTTACACACCCATACAATGCGCACCACCACGCGATGTACTTCAGAAACCTTACCTACATTGCCACTACATGGTTCCTGACCTCCCCATGCTGACCACCCCGTGGTGCTTCTCACACTCCTACATTTCCACTCACTTCCTATCCTTATTCAGACCCTATGATTCACACCACCCCTTTTTTTCTCACTCCTACTTGTGATTGTAATGTTACACACCCACACAATGCGCACCACCCCGCGATGTTTTTCAGCAACCTATCCTATATTGCCACTGCATGTTTCCTGATTTCACCATGCTGACCACCCCGTGGTGCTTTTCTCCATCCTACATTGCCACTCACTGCCTATCCTAATTCAGACCCTCCGATTCACACCACCCCGTGAAGTTTTTCTCACTCCTACTAGTGAATGTAATGTTACACACCCATACAATGCGCACCACCATGCGATGTTTTTCAGCAACCTATCCTATATTGCCACTGCATGTTTCCTGACGTCCCCATGCTGACCACCCCGTGGTGCTTTTCTCCATCCTACATTGCCACTCACTGCCTATCCTAATGCAGATCCCATGATTCACAACACCCCGTGATGTTTTTCTAACTACTAACATTGAATGTACTGTTACACACCTATACCATGCGCACCAGCGCGATGTTTTTCAGAAACCTATCCTACATTGCCACTGCATGGTTCCTGAACTCCCCATGCTGACCACCCCGTATTGTTTTTCTCCATTCTAGATTGCCACTCACTACTTATCCTAATTCAGATCGTGTTATTCACACCACCCCGTGATGATTTTCTCACTCCTACTAGTGAATGGCCTTTTAGAAACCCTTACAATGTGCACCACCCCGCTTAGTTTTTCAGAAAAGTATCCTACATTGCCACTGCATGTTTCCTGACCTCCCCATGCTGACCACCCCGTGGTGCTTTTCTCCACCCTACATTGCCACTCACTGCCTATCCTTATTCAGACCCTCCGATTCCCAAAACCCCGTGATGTATTTCTCACTCTTACTAGTGAATGTAATGTTAGAAACCCATAAAATGCGCACCACCCCGCGATGTTTTTGAGAAACCTATCCTACATTGCCACTGCATGTATCCTTACCTCCCCATGCTGACCACCCCTAGTGCTTTTCTCCATCCTATATTGACTCTCACTGCTTATCCTAATTCTGACTCTCTGATTCACACCAACCCGTGATGATTTTTTCACTCCTACTATTGAATGTAATGTTACACACTCATACAATGCACACCAACTCGCGATGTTTTTCAGCAGCCTATCCTACATTGCCAATGCATGTTTCCTGACCTTCCAATGATGACCACCCCGTGGTGCATTTTTCCAACCTACATTGCCACTCACTGCCTATCCTAATTCAGACACTCCGATCCACACCACCCCGTGATGTTTCTCTCACTCCTAGTTTTGAATGTAATGTTACACACCCATACAATGCGCACGGCCACGTGATGTTTTTCAAAAACCTATCCTACATTGCCACTGCATGTTTCCTGACTTCCTCATGCTGACCACCCCGTGGTGGTTTTCTCCATCCTACATTGCCACTCACTGCCTATCCTAATTCAGACCCTCCGATTCCCACCACCCCGTGATGTTTTTCTCATTCCTACAACTGAATGTAATGTTACAAACCCATACAATGCGCAACACCCCTCGTTGTTTTCAGAAACCTATCCTACATTGCCACTGCATGTTTCCGGACCTACAAATGCTAACCACACCGTGGTGCTTTTCTCCATCGTAGATGGCCTCTCACTGCCTATCCTAATTCAGATCCTATGATTGACACCACACCGTGATGTTTTTCTCACTCCTACTAGTGAATGTAATGTTACACACTCATACAATGCGCACCACCATGCGGTTTTTCAGAAACCAATTCTACATTGCCACTGCATGTTTCCTGACCTCCAAATGCTGACCACCCCGTGGTGCTTTTGTCCATCCTACATTGCCATTCACTGCCGATCCTATTTCAGACCCTCCCATTCACACCACCCCGTGATATTTTTCTCACTCTAACTAGTGAATGGCCTGTTAGAAACCCTGACAATGCCCACCACCCTGCGTTGTTTTTCAGAAACATATCGTACAGTGCCACTGCATGTTTCGTGACCTCCCCATGCTTACCACCCCGTGGTGCTTTTCTGCATCCTACATTGCCACTCACTGCCTATCATAATTCAGACCCTACGATTCGCACCACCCCGTGATGTTTTTCTCACTCCTACTAGTGAATGTAATGTCACACACCCATACAATGCGCACCACCCCGCGATGTTTTTCAGAAACCTATCCTACATTGTCACGGCATGTTTCCTGACCTCCCCATGCTGACCAACCCGTAGTGCTTTTTTACATCCTACATTGCCACTCACTTCCTATCCTTATTCAGATCCTATGATTCACACCACCCCGTGATATTTTTCTCACTCCTATTAGTGAATGGCCCGTTAGAAACCCATACAATGCGCACCACCCTCCGATGGTTTTCAGAAACCTATTCTACCTTTCCACTGCATGTTTCCCGACCTCCCCATGCTGACCACCCCGTGGTGCTTTTCTCCGTCCTACATTGCCATTCACTACCTATACTAATTCAGATCCTATGATTCAGTCCACCCCGTGATGTTTTTCTCACTCCTACTAGTGAATGTAATGTTACACACCCATACAATGCGCACCACCATGCGATGTACTTCAGAAACCTTACCTACATTGCCACTACATGGTTCCTGACCTCCCCATGCTGACCACCCCGTGGTGTTTCTCACACTCCTACATTTCCACTCACTTCCTATCCTTATTCAGACCCTATGATTCACAACCACCCCTTTATTTTTTTCTCACTCCTACTTGTGAATGTAATGTTACACACCCATACAATGCGCACCACCCCGCGATGTTTTTCAGCAACCTATCCTATATTGCCGCTGCATGTTTCCTGATTTCACCATGCTGACCACCCTGTGGTGCTTTTCTCCATCCTACATTGCCACTCACTGCCTATCCTAATTCAGACCCTCCGATTCACACCACCCCGTGAAGTTTTTCTCACTCCTACTAGTGAATGTAATGTTACACACCCATACAATGCGCACCACCATGCGATGTTTTTCAGCAACCTATCCTATATTGCCACTGCATGTTTCCTGACGTCCCCATGCTGACCACCCCGTGGTGCTTTTCTCCATCCTACATTGCCACTCACTGCCTATCCTAATGCAGATCCCATGATTCACAACACCCCGTGATGTTTTTCTAACTACTAACATTGAATGTACTGTTACACACCTATACCATGCGCACCAGCGCGATGTTTTTCAGAAACCTATCCTACATTGCCACTGCATGGTTCCTGAACTCCCCATGCTGACCACCCCGTATTGCTTTTCTCCATTCTAGATTGCCACTCACTACTTATCCTAATTCAGATCGTGTTATTCACACCACCCCGTGATGATTTTCTCACTACTACTAGTGAATGGCCTTTTAGAAACCCTTACAATGTGCACCACCCCGCTTTGTTTTTCAGAAAAGTATCCTACATTGCCACTGCATGTTTGCTGACATCCCCATGCTGACCACCCCGTGGTGCTTTTCTCCACCCTACTTGCCACTCACTGCCTATCCTTATTCAGAGCCTCCGATTCCCACCACCCCGTGATATTTTTCTCACTCCTACTATGGAATGGCCTGTTAGAAACCCTTACAATGTGCACCACCCCGCCATGTTTTTCAGAAACCTATCCTACATTGCCACTGCATGTTTCCTGACCTCCCCACATTGACCACCCCGTGGTACGTTTCTCCATCCTACTTTGCTACTCACTGCCTATCCTTATTCAGACCCTCCGATTCACACCACCCCGTAATGTTTTTCTCACTCCTACTAGTGAATGTAATGTTAGAAACCCATACAATGCGCACCACCCCGCGGTGTTTTTCAGAAACCTATCCTACATTTCCACTGCATGTATCCTTACCTCCCCATGCTCACCACCCCGTAGTTCTTTTCTCCATCCTACATTGACTCTCACTACTCTTCCTAATATTGACTATCTGATTCACACCAACCCGTGATGTTTTTCTCACTCCTACTAGTGAATGTAAGGTTACACACCCATACAATGCACACCAACTCGCGATGTTTTTCGGCAGCCTATCCTACATTGCCAATGCATGTTTCCTAACCTCCACATGCTGAACACCCTGTGGTGCTTTTCCCCATCCTACATTGCCGATCACTGCCTATCCTAGTTGAGACACTCCGATTCACCCCACCCCATGATGATTTTCTCACCCCTAATTGTGAATGTAACGTTACACACCCATACAATGCGCACGACCCCGCGATGTTTTTCAAAAACCTATCCTACATTGCCACTGCATGTTTCCTGACCTCCTCATGTTGACCACCCCATGGTGCTTTACTCCATCCTACATTGCCACTCACTGCCTATCCTAATACAGACAATCTGATTCACACCTCCCCGTGATGTTTTTCTCACTCCTACTAGTGAATGTAATGTTACACATCCATAAAATGCGCAACACCTCGCGATGTTTTTCAGAAACCTATCCTACATTGCCATTGCATGTTTCCTGACCTCCCAATGCTGACCACCCCATGGTGCTTTTCTCCATCCTACATTGCCACTCATCACCTATTCTTATTCAGACACTCCGATTCATACGACCCCGTGATGTTTTTCTCACTCCTACTAGTGAATGTAATGTTACACAAACATACAATGCGCACCACCCTGCGATGTACTTCAGAAACCTATCCTACATTGTCACTACGTGTTTCCTGACCTCCCCAACCTGTCTACCCCGTGGTGCTTTTCTCCAGCCTACATTGCCACTCACTTCCTATCCTTATTCAGACATTCCGATTCACACCACCCCGTGATGTTTTTCTCACTCCTCCTAGTGAATGTAATGTTACACACCCATACAATGCGCACCACGCCGCGATGTTTTTCAGAAACCTAACCTACATTGCCAGTCCATGTTTCGTGATCTCCCTATGCTGACCAACTCGTGGTGCTCTTCTCCATCCTACATTGCCACTCAATTACTATCGTTATTCAGACCCTATGATTCACACTACCCCGTGATATTTTTCTCACTCCCACTAGTGAATGTAATGTTGCACACCCATATAATGTTCACGACTTGGCGATGTACTTCAGAAACCTATCCTACATTGCCACTGCATGTTTCCTGACCTCCCCATGCTGACCACCCCGTGGTACTTTTCTCCATCCTACATTGCAACTCACTGCCTATCCTAATTTAGACCCTCCGATTCACACCACCCCGTGGTATTTTTCTCACTCCTACTAGTGAATGTAATCTTACACACCCATTCAATGCGCAACACCCCGCGATGTTTCTCAGAAACCTATCGTACATTGCCACTGCATGTTTCCTGACCTCCCCATGGTGACCACCCCGTGGTGCTTTTCTCTATCCTACATTGCCACTCACTGACTATCCTAATTCAGATCGTATTATTGACACGACCTCGTGATTTTTATCTCACTCCTACTAGTGAATGGCCTGTTAGAAACCCTTACAATGTGCACCACCCCACGTTGTTTTTCAGAAAACTATCCAACATTGCAACTGCATGTTTCCTGACCTCCCCATGCTGACCACCTCGTGGTGCTTTTCTCCACCGTACATTGCCACTCACTGCCTATCCTTATTCAGACCCTCTGATTCCCACCACCCCGTGATATTTTTCTCACTCCTACTAGTGAGTGGCCTGTTAGAAACCCTTACAATGCGCACCACCCCACGATGTTTTTGAGAAACCTATCCTCTATTGCCACTGCATGTTTCCTGACCTCCCCATATTGACCACCCTGTGGTACGTTTCTCCAACCTATATTGCTACTCACCGCCTATCCTTATTCAGACCCTCCGATTCACACCACCCCGTGATGTATTTCTCACTCCTACTAGTGAATTTAAAGTTAGAAACCCATACAATGCGCACCACCCCGCGATGTTTTTCAGAAACCTATCCTACATTGCCACTGCGTGTATCCTTACCTCCCCATGCTGACCACCCCGTAGTGCTTTTCTCCATCCTATATTGACTCTCACTGTTTATCCTAATTCTGACTCTCCGATTCACACCAACCCGTGATGTTTTTCTCACTCCTACAAGTGAATGTAATGTTACACACCCATATAATCCACACCAACTCGCGATGTTTTTCAGCAGCCTATCCTACATTGCCAATGCATGTTTCCTGACCACCCCATGCTGACCACCCCGTGGTGCTTTTTTCCATCCTACATTGCCACTCACTGCCTATCCTAATTCAGACACTCCGATTCACACCACCCCGTGATGTTTCTCTCACTATTAATTGTGAATGTAATGTTACACACCAATACAATGCGCTCGGCCCCGCGATGTTTTTCAAAACCTATCCTACATTGCCACTGCATGTTTCCTGACCTCCTCATGCTGACCACCCCGTGGTCGTTTTCTCCATCCTACGTTGCCACTCACTGCCTATCCTAATTCAGACCCTTCGATTCCCACCACCCCGTGATGTTTTTCTCACTCCTACTACTGAATGTAATGTTACAAACCCATACAATGGGCAACACCCCGCGTTGCTTTCAGAAACCTATCCTACATTGCCACTGCATGTTTCCTGACCTCCAAATGCTAACCAAGCCATGGTGCTTTTCTCCATCCTAGATGGCCACTAACTGCCTATCCTAATTCAGATCCTATGATTGACACCATCCCGTGATGTTTTTCTCACTCCTACTAGTGAATGTAATGTTACACACTCACACAATGCGCACCACCCCGCGATGATTTTCAGAAACCTATCCTAGATTGCCACGGCATGTTTCCTGACCTCCCCATGCTGACCACCCCGTAGTGCTTTTTTCCATCCTACATTGCCACTCACTTCCTATCCTTATTCAGATCCTATGATTCACACCACCCCGTGATGTTTTTCTCACTCCCACTAGTGAATGTAATGTTACACACCCATACAATGCGCACCCCCCCAGCGATATTTTTCAGAAACCTATCCTACATTGCCACTGCATGTTTCCTGACCTTACCATGCTGACCAACCCGTGGTGATTTTCTCCATCCTCCATTGCACTCACTTCCTATTCTTATTCAGATCGTATTATTCACACCACCCCGTGATGTTTATCTCACTCCTGCTAGTGAATGGGCTGTTAGAAACCCTTACATTGTGCACCACCCGGCGTTGTTTTTCAGAAAACTATCCTACATTGCTACTGCATGTTTCCTGACATCCCCATGCTGACCACCCCGTTGTGCTTTTCTCCACCCTACATTGCCACTCACTCCCTATCCTTATTCAGACCCTCCGATTCCCACCACCCCGTGATGTTTTTCACACTCCTACTAGAGAATGGCCTGTTAGAAACACTTACAAAGCGCACCACCCCACGATGTTTTTCAGAAACCTATCCTACATTTCCACTGCATGTTTCCTTACCTCCCCATGCTGACCACGCCGTTGTGCTTTTCTACATCCTACATTGCTACTCACTGTCTATCCTTATTCAGACCCACCAATTCACACCACCCCATGATGTGTTTCTCCCTCCTACTAGTGAATGTAATGTTAGAAACACAAACAATGTGCACCACCCGACGGTGTTTTTAAGAAACCTATCCTAAATTGCCACAGCATGTTTCCTGACCCCCCCATGCTGAACACCACGTGGTGCTTTTCTCCATCCTACATTGCCACTCACTGCCTATCCTTATTTAGATGCTCCGATTCACACCACCCCTTGATGTTGTTCTCACTCCTACTAGTGAATGTAATGTTAGAAAGCCATACAATGCGCACCACCCCGCGATGTTTTTCAGAAACCTATAATACATTTCCACTGCATGTATCCTTACCTCCCCATGCTGACCACCCCGTAGTGCTTTTCTCCATCCTACATTGACTCTCACTGCTCTTCCTAATTGTGACTCTCCGATTCACACCAACCCGTGATGTTTTTCTCACTCCTACTAGTGAATGTAATGTTACACACCCATACAATGCACACCAACTCGCGATGTTTTTCGGCAGCCTATCCTACATTGCGAATGCATGTTTCCTGACCTCCACATGCTCAACACAGTGTGGTGCTTTTTTCCATCCTACATTGCCAATCACTGCCTATCCTAGTTCAGACATTCCGATTCACACCATCTCGTGATGATTTTCTCACTCCTAATTGTGAATGTAACGTTACACACCCATACAATGCGCACGACCCCTTTATGTTTTTCAAAAACCTATCCTACATTGCCACTGCATGTTTCCTGACCTCCTCATGCTGACCACCCGTGGTGCTTTTCTCCATCCTACATTGCCACTCACTGCCTATCCTAATTCAGACAATGCGATTCACACCACCCCGTGATGTTTTTCTCACTCCTACTAGTGAATGTAATGTTACACATCCATAAAATGCGCAACACCTCGCGATGTTTTTCAGAAACCTATCGTACATTGCCATTGCATGTTTCCTGACCTCCCAATGCTGACCACCCCGTGGTGCTTTTCTCCATCCTACATTGCCAATCACCACCTATTCTTATTCAGACCCTCCAATTCAAACTACCCCGTGATGTTTTTCTCACTCCTAGTAGTGAATGTAATATTACACACACATGCAATGCGCACCACCCTGCGATGTACTTCAGAAACCTATCCTACATTGTCACTACATATTTCCTGACCTCCCCATCCTGACTACCCCGTGCTGCTTTTCTCCAGCCTACATTGCCAATCACTTCCTATCCTAATTCAGATCCTATGATTCACACCACCACGTGATGTTTTTCTCACTCCTACTAGTGAATGTAATGTTACACACACATACAATGCGCACCACCCCGAGATGTACTTCACAAACCTATCCTACATTGTCACTACATGTTTCCTGACCTCCCCATACTGACTACCCCGTGGTGCTTTTCTCCAGCCTACATTGCCACTCACTTCCTATTCTTATTCAGACCTTCCGATTCACACCACCCCGTGATGTTTTTCTGACTCCAACTAGTGAATGTAATGTTACACCCCCATATATTGCGCACGACCTGGCGATGTACTTCAGAAACCTATCCTACATTGCCACTGCATGTTTCCTGACCTCCCCATGCTGACAACCCCGTAGTGCTTTTCTCCATCCTAGATTGTCACTCACTGCCTATCCTAATTCAGATCCTATGATTCACACTACCCCGTGATATTTTTCTCACTCCTACAAGTGAATGTAATGTTAATCACACATACAGTGCGCACCACAACTCGATGTTTTTCATAAGCCTTTCCTACATTGCCACTGCATGTTTTCTGATCTCCCGATGCTGACCACCGCGTGGTGCTTTTCTCCATTCTACATTACCACTCATTGCTTATCCTAATTCAGATAATATGATTCACACCAAGCCGTGATGTTTTTGTCACTCCGACTAGTGAATGTAATGTTACACACCCATACAATGCGCACCACCCCGCGATGTTTTTCAGAAATCTATCTTACATTACCAGTGCATTTTTCCTGACCTCAACAATCTGACCACCCCGTAGTGATTTTCTCCATCCTAGATTGTCACTCATTGCCTATCCTAATTCAGATCCTATGATTCACACCATCCCGTGATGTTTTTCTCACTCCTACTAGTGAATGTTATGTTACACACCCATACAATGTGCACCACCCCGCGATGTTTTTCAGAAAAATATCCTACATTGCCACGGCATGTTTCCTACCTCCCATGCTGACCACCCTGTGGTGCTTTTCTCCATCCTAGATTGCCTCTCACTGCCTATCCTAATTCAGATCCTATGATTCACACCAAGCCGTGATGTTTCTGTCACTCCTACTAGTGAATGGCCTGTTTGAAACATTTATAATGCGCACCACCCCGCGATGTTTTTCAGAATCCTATTCTACATTGCCACTGCATGTTTTCTGTCATCCCCATGCTGACCACCCCGTTGTGCTCTTCTCCATCCTACAATGGCACTCACTGCCTATCCTAATTCAGACCCTCCGATTCACACCACCCCGTGATATTTTTCTCACTCCTACTAGTGATGGTTATGTTACACACCCATACAATGTGCACCAGTCCGCGATGTTTTTCAGAAAAATATCCTACATTGCCACTGCATGTTTCCTACTCCCATGCTGACCAGCCCGTGGTGCTTTTCTCCATCCTACATTGCCACTCACTGCCTATCCTAATTCAGACCCTATGATTCACACCACAACGTGATGTTTTTCTCACTCCTACTAGTGAATGTAATGTTACACACCCATAAAATGTGCAACACCTCGCGATGTTTTTCAGATACCTATCCTACATTGCCATTGCATTTTTCCAGACCTCTCAATGCTGACCACCCCGTGGTGCTTTTCTCCATCCTACATTGCCACTCACCACCTATTCTTATTGAGACCCTCCAATTCACAAGACCCCGTGATGTTTTTCTCACTCCTACTACTGAATGTAATGTTACACACCCATACAATGCGCAACACCCCGTGTTGTTTTCAGAAACATATCCTACATTGCCACTGCGTGTTTCCTGACCTACCCATGCTGACCAACCCGTGGTGCTTTTCACCATCCTAGATGGCCACTCACTGCCTATCCTAATTCAGACCCTATGATTGACACCACCCCGTGATGTTTTTCTCACTCCTACTAGTGAATGTAAAGTTACACACCCATACAATGCGCACCAACCCGTGATGCTTTTCAGAAACCTAACCTATATTGCCACTGCATTTTTCCTGACCTCCCCATGCTAACCACCCCGTGGTACTTATCTCCATCCTACATTGCCACTCACTTCCTATCCTAATTCAGATCCTATGATTCACACCACCCCGTGATGTTTTTCTCACTCCTACTAGTGAATGTAATGTTACACACACATACAATGCGCACCACCCCGCGATGTACTTCAGAAACCTATCCTACATTGTCACTACATGTTTCCTGACTTCCCCATCCTCACTACCAGTGGTGCTTTTCTCCAGCCTACATTGCCACTCACTTCCTATCCTTATTCAGACCTTCCGATTCACACCACCCCGTGATGTTTTTCTCACTCCTACTAGTGAATGTAATGTTACACACCCATACAATGCGCACCGCGCCGCGATGTTTTTCAGAAACCTATCCTACATTGCCACTCCATGTTTCCTGATCTCCCCATGCTGACAACACCGTAGTGCTTTTCTCCATCCTAGATTGTCACTCACTGCCTATACTAATTCAGATTCTATGATTCACACCACCCCGTCCTGTTTCTGTCACTCCTACTAGTGAATGGCCTGTTTGAAACCCTTACAATGCGCCCACCCCGCGATGTTTTTCAGAAACCTATTCTACATTACCACTGCATGTTTTCTGACATCCCCATGCTGACCACCCCGTTGTGCTCTTCTCAATCCTACATTGGCACTCAATGCCTATCCTAGTTCAGACCCTCCGATTCACACCACCCCGTAATGTTTTTCTCACTCCTACTAGTTAATGTAATGTTACACACCCATACAATGTGCACCACCCCACGATGTTTTTCAGAAAAATATCCTAAATTGCCACTGCATGTTTCCTACCTCCCATGCTGACCACCCCGTGGTGCTTTTCTCCATCCTAGATTGCCACTCACTGCCTATCCTAATTTAGATCCTATGATTCACACCACCCCGTGATGTTTTTCTCACTCCTACTAGTGAATGTAATGTTACACACCCATACAATGTGCATCACGCCGCGATGTTTTTCAGAAAAATATCCTACATTGGCACTGCATGTTTCCTACCTCCCATGCTGACCACCCCGTGGTGCTTTTCTCCATCCTAGATTGCCACTCACTGCCTATCCTAATTTAGATCCTATGATTCACACCACCCCGTGATGTTTTTCTCACTCCTACTAGTGAATGTAATGTTACACAACCATACAATGCGCACCACCCCACGTTGTGTTTCAGTAACCTATCCTATATTACCACTGCATTTTTCATGACCTCCCCATGCTGACCACCCCGTAGTGCTTTTCTCCATCCTAGATTGTCACTCACTGCCTATCCTATTTCAGATCCTATGATTCACACCACCCCGTGATGTTTTTCTCTCTCCTGCTAGTGAATGTAAAGTTACACACCCATACAATGCGCACCACCCCGCGATGTTTTCAAGAAACCTATCCAACCTTGCCACTGCATGATTCCTGAACTCCCCATGCTGAGCTCCCCGTGGTGTTTTCTCCATCCTACATTGCCCCTCAGTGCCTATCCTAATTCAGATCCTAAGATTCACACCACCCCGTGATGTTTCTGTCACTACTAATAGTGAATGGCCTGTTAGAAACCCTTACAATGCGCACAACCCCGCGATGTTTTTCAGAAACCTATCCTACATTGACACTGCATGTTTCCTGACCTCCCCATGCTTACCACCTCGTTGTGCTCTTCTCCATCCTACATTGGCTCTCACTGCTTATCCTTATTCAGACGCTCCGATTCACACCATACCGTGATATTTTTCTCACTCCTACTAGTGAATGGCCTGTTAGAAACACTTACAATGCGCACCAGAACGCAATGTTTTTCAGAAACCTATCCTACATTGCAAATGCATGTTTCCTGACCTCCCCATGCTGACCACCCCGTTTTGCTCTTCTCCATCCTACATTGCAACTCACTGCCTATCCTAATTCAGACCCTCCGATTCACACCACCCCGTGATGTTATTCTCACTCCTACTACTGAATGTAATTTTACACACCCATACAATGCGCACTACCCCACGATGTTTTTCTGAAACCTATCCTACATTGCCACTGCATGTTTCCTGACCTCCACATGCTGGCCACCCCGTAGTGATGTTCTCCAACCTTGAATGCCACTCACTGGCTATCCTAATCCTGATCCTATGATTCACACCACCACGTGATGTATTTCCCACTCTTACTAGTGAATGCAATGTTACACACCCATACAATGTGCACCTGCCCGCGATGTTTTTCAGAAACCTATCTTACATTGCCACTGCATGTTTCCTACCTCCCCATGCTGACCACCCCGTGGTGCTTTTCTCCATCCTACATTGCCACTCACTGCCTATACTTATTCAGCCCCTCCGATTCACACCACCCCGTGATATTCTTCTCACTCCTACTAGTGAATGACCTGTTAGGAACCATTACATTGCGCACCACCCCGCGATGTTTTTCAGAAACCTATCTTACATTGCCACTGCATGTTTCCTACCTCCCCATGCTGACCACCCCGTGGTGCTTTTCTCCATCCTACATTGCTACTCACTGCCTATCCTTATTCAGAACCTCCGATTCACACCACCCTGTGATGTTTTTCTCATTCCTACTAGTGAACATAATGTTACACACCCATACAATGCGCACCACCCCGCGATGATTTTCAGAAACCTATTCTACATTGCCACTGCATTTTTCCTGACCTCCCCATGCTGATCAACCCATGGGGCTTTTCTACATTCTACATTGCCACTCACTGCCGATCCTAATTCAGACCATTCGATACACACCACCACGTGTTTTTCTCACTCCTACTAGTGAATGTAATGTTACACACCCATACAATGCGCACCACCCCGCGATGTTTTTCAGAAACCTATCCTACATTGCCACTGCATATTTCACGACCTCTCCATGCTGACCACCCTGTGGTGCTTTTCTCCATCCTAGATGGCCACTCACTGCCTGAACTAATTCAGATCCTATGATTGGCACCACCCCGTGATGTTTTTCTCTCTCCTAATAGTGAATGTAATGTAACACACATACAATGCGCACCACCCCGCAATGTACTTCAGGAACCTATCCTACACTGTCACTACATGTTTCCTGACCTCCCCATCCTGACTACCCCGTGGTGCTTCTCTCCATCCTACATTGCCACTCACTGCCTATCCTAATTTAGACCCTCCGGTTCACACCACCCTGTGATGTTTTTCACACTCCTACTAGTGAATGTAATGTTACACACCCATACAATGCGCACCACGCCGTGATGTTTTTCAGAAACCTATCCTACATTGCCACTCCATGTTTCCTGATCTCCCCATGCTGACCAACCCGTGGTGCTCTTCTCCATCCTACATTACCACTCACTTCCTATCCTTATTCAGATCCTATGATTCACACCACCCCTTGATATTTTTCTCACTCCCACTAGTGAATGTAATGTTACACACCCATATAATGCGCACGACCTGGCGATGTACTTCAGAAACCTATCCTACATTGCCACTGCATGTTTCCTGACCTTCTCATGCTGACCAACCCGTGGTACTTTTCTCCATCCTACATTGCAGCTCACTGCCTATCCTAATTCAGACCCTCCGATTCAAACCACCCCGTGATGTTTTTCTCACTCCTACTAGTGAATGTAATCTTACACACCCATACAATGCGCACCACCCCGCGATGTTTCTCAGAAACCTATCGTACACTGCCACTGCATGTTTCCTGACCTCCCCATGCTGAAAACCCCGTTGGGCTTCTCTCCATCCTACATTGCCACTCACTGCCTATCCTAATTCAGACCCTCCGGTTCACACCACCCTATGATGTTTTTCTCACTCCTACTAGTGAATGTAATGTTACACAGCCATACAATGCGCAAGAACCCGCGATGTTTTTCAGAAACCTGTCCTACATTACCACTGCATTTTTCCTGACCTCCCCATGCAGACCACCCATAGTGCTTTTCTCCATCCTAGATTGTCACTCACTGCCTATCCTAATTCAGATCCTATGATTCACACCAGCCTGTGATGTTTCTGTCACTGCTACTAGTGAATGGCCTGTTTGAAACCGTTACAACGTGCACCACCCCGCGATGTTTTTCAGAATCCTATCCTACAATGCCACTGCATGTTTTCTGACATCCCCATGCTGACCACCCCGTTGTGCTCTCCTCCATCCTACATTGGCACTCACTGCCTATCCTAATTCAGACCCTCTGATTCACACCACCCCGTGATGTTTTTCTCACTCCTACTAGTCAAGGTAATGTTACACACCCATACAAAGTGCACCACCCCGCGATGTTTTTCAGAAAAATATCCTACATTGCCGCTGCATGTTTCCTACCTCCATGCTGACCACCCCGTGGTGCTTTTCTCCATCCTAGATTGCCACTCACTGCCTATCCTAATTCAGATCCTATGATTCACACCACCCGGTGATGTTTTTCTCTCTCCTACTAGTGAATGTAATGTTACACACCCATACAATGCGCACCACCCCGCGATGTTTTCAAGAAACCTATCCAACATTGAAACTGCATGATTCCTGACCTCCCACTGCTGACCACCCCGTGGTGCTTTTCTCCATCCTACATTGCCACTCAGTGCCTATCCTAATTCAGATCCTACGATTCACACCACCCCGTGATATTTCTGTCACTACTAATAGTGAATGGCCTGTTAGAAACCCTTACAATGCGCACCACCCCGCGATGTTTTTCAAAAACCTATCCTACATTGACACTGCATGTTTCCTGACCTCCCCATGCTGACCACCTCGTTGCGCTCTTCTCCATCCTACAGTGGCACTCACTGCCTATGCTTATTCAGACGCTCCGATTCACACCATACCGTGATATTTTTCTCACTCCTACTAGTGAATGGCCTGTTAGAAACCCTTACAATGCGCACCACCACGCAATGTATTTCAGAAACCTATCCGACATTGCCAATGCATGTTTCCTGACCTCCCCATGCTGACCACCCAATTTTGCTCTTATCCATCCTACATTGCAACTCACTGCCTATCCTAATTCAGACCCTCCGATTCACACCACCCCGTGATGTTTTTCTCACTCCTACTAGTGAATGTAATGTTACACACCCATACAATGCGCACCACCCCGCGATGTTTCTCAGAAACCTATCGTACACTGCCACTGCATGTTTCCTGACCTCCCCATGCTGACCAACCCGTGGTGCTTCTCTCCATCCTACATTGCCACTCACTGCCTATCCTAATTCAGACCCTCCGATTCACACCACCCTGTGATGTTTTTCTCACTCCTACTAGTGAATGTAATGTTACACAGCCATACAATGCGCAAGACCCCGCGATGTTTTTCAGAAACCTGTCCTACATTACCACTGCATTTTTCCTGACCTCCCCATGCAGACCACCCATAGTGCTTTTCTCCATCCTAGATTGTCACTCACTGCCTATCCTAATTCAGATCCTATGATTCACACCACCCTGTGATGTTTCTGTCACTGCTACTAGTGAATGGCCTGTTTGAAACCGTTACAACGTGCACCACCCCGCGATGTTTTTCAGAATCCTATCCTACAATGCCACTGCATGTTTTCTGACATCCCCATGCTGACCACCCCGTTGTGCTCTCCTCCATCCTACATTGGCACTCACTGCCTATCCTAATTCAGACCCTCTGATTCACACCACCCCGTGATGTTTTTCTCACTCCTACTAGTCAAGGTAATGTTACACACCCATACAAAGTGCACCACCCCGCGATGTTTTTCAGAAAAATATCCTACATTGCCGCTGCATGTTTCCTACCTCCATGCTGACCACCCCGTGGTGCTTTTCTCCATCCTAGATTGCCACTCACTGCCTATCCTAATTCAGATCCTATGATTCACACCACCCGGTGATGTTTTTCTCTCTCCTACTAGTGAATGTAATGTTACACACCCATACAATGCGCACCACCCCGCGATGTTTTCAAGAAACCTATCCAACATTGAAACTGCATGATTCCTGACCTCCCCCTGCTGACCACCCCGTGGTGCTTTTCTCCATCCTACATTGCCACTCAGTGCCTATCCTAATTCAGATCCTACTATTCACACCACCCCGTGATATTTCTGTCACTACTAATAGTGAATGGCCTGTTAGAAACCCTTACAATGCGCACCACCCCGCGATGTTTTTCAAAAACCTATCCTACATTGACACTGCATGTTTCCTGACCTCCCCATGCTGACCACCTCGTTGCGCTCTTCTCCATCCTACATTGGCACTCACTGCCTATGCTTATTCAGACGCTCCGATTCACACCATACCGTGATATTTTTCTCACTCCTACTAGTGAATGGCCTGTTAGAAACCCTTACAATGCGCACCACCACGCAATGTATTTCAGAAACCTATCCGACATTGCCAATGCATGTTTCCTGACCTCCCCATGCTGACCACCCAATTTTGCTCTTATCCATCCTACATTGCAACTCACTGCCTATCCTAATTCAGACCCTCCGATTCACACCACCCCGTGATGTTTTTCTCACTCCTACTAGTGAATGTAATGTTACACACCCATACAATGCGCACCACCCCGCGATGTTTCTCAGAAACCTATCGTACACTGCCACTGCATGTTTCCTGACCTCCCCATGCTGACCAACCCGTGGTGCTTCTCTCCATCCTACATTGCCACTCACTGCCTATCCTAATTCAGACCCTCCGATTCACACCACCCTGTGATGTTTTTCTCACTCCTACTAGTGAATGTAATGTTACACACCCATACAATGCGCAAGACCCTGCGATGTTTTTCAGATACTATCATACATTACCAGTGCATTTTTCCTGACCTCCCCATGCTGACCACCCCGTAGTGCTTTTCTACATCCTAGATTGTCACTCACTGCCTATCCTAATTCAGATCCTATGATTCACACCACCCCGTGATGTTTTTCTCACTCCTACTAGTGAATGTAATGTTACACACCCATACAATGCGCACCACAGCAAGATGTTTTTCATAAGCCTTTCCTACATTGCCACTGCATGTTTTCTGATCTCCCAATGCTGACCACTGTGTGGTGCTTTTCTCCATCCTACATTGCCACTCACTGCTTATTCTAATTCAGATCCTATGATTCACACCATCCCGTGATGATTTTCAAACTCCTACTAGTGAATGTAATGTTACACACCCATACAATGAGCACCACCCCGCGATGTTTCTCAGAAACCTATCGTACACTGCCACTGCATGTTTCCTGACCTCCACATGCTGAACACACTGTGGTGCTTTTTTCCATCCTACATTGCCACTCACTGCCTATCCTAGTTCAGTCACTCCGATTCACACCACCCCTTGATGTTTTTCTCACTCCTAATTGTGAATGTAATATTACACACCCATACAATGTGCACGACCCCGCGATGTTTTTCAAAAAATCATCCTACATTGCCACTGCATGTTTCCTGACCTCCTCATGCTGACCACCCCGTGGTGCTTTTCTCCATCCTACATTGCCACTCACTGCCTATCTCTATTCAGACAATCCGATTCACACCTCCCCGTGATGTTTTTCTCACTCCTACTACTGAATGTAATGTTACACACCCATACAATGCACAACACCCCGCGTTGTTATCAGAAACCTATCCTACTTTGCTACTGCGTGTTTCCTGACCTACCCATGCTGACCAACCCGTGGTGCTTTTCTCCATCCTTGATGGCCACTCACTGCCTATCCTAATTCAGATCCTATGATTGACACCACCCCGTGATGTTTTTCTCCCACCTACTAGTGAATGTAATGTTACACACCCATACAATGTGCATCACCCCGCGGTGTACTTCAGGAACCTATCCTACATTGTCACTACATGTTTCCTGACTTCCCCATCCTGACTACCCCGTGGTGCTTCTCTACATCCTACATTGCCACTCACTGCCTATCCTAATTCAGACCCTCCAGTGCACACCACCCTGTGATGTTTTTCTCACTCCTACTAGTGAATGTAATGTTACACACCCATAAAATGCGCACCACGCCGCGATGTTTTTCAGAAACCTATCCTACATTGCCACTCCATGTTTCCTGATCTCCCCATGCTGACCAACCCGTGGGGCTCTTCTCCATCCTACATTGCCACTCACTTCCTATCCTTATTCAGATCCTATGATTCACACCACCCTGTGATATTTTTCTCACTCCCACTAGTGAATGTAATGTTACACACCCATATAATGCGCACGACCTGGCGATGTACTTCAGAAACCTATCCTACATTGCCACTGCATGTTTCCTGTCCTCCCCATGCTGACCACCCCGTGGTGCTTTTCTCCATCCTACATTGCCACTCAGTGCCTATCCTAATTCAGATCCTACTATTCACACCACCCCGTGATATTTCTGTCACTACTAATAGTGAATGGCCTGTTAGAAACCCTTACAATGCGCACCACCCCGCAATGTTTTTCAAAAACCTATCCTACATTGACACTGCATGTTTCCTGACCTCCCCATGCTGACCACCTCGTTGCGCTCTTCTCCATCCTACATTGGCACTCACTGCCTATGCTTATTCAGACGCTCCGATTCACACCATACCGTGATATTTTTCTCACTCCTACTAGTGAATGGCCTGTTAGAAACCCTTACAATGCGCACCACCACGCAATGTATTTCAGAAACCTATCCGACATTGCCAATGCATGTTTCCTGACCTCCCCATGCTGACCACCCAATTTTGCTCTTATCCATCCTACATTGCAACTCACTGCCTATCCTAATTCAGACCCTCCGATTCACACCACCCCGTGATGTTTTTCTCACTCCTACTAGTGAATGTAATGTTACACACCCATACAATGCGCACCACCCCGCGATGTTTCTCAGAAACCTATCGTACACTGCCACTGCATGTTTCCTGACCTCCCCATGCTGACCAACCCGTGGTGCTTCTCTCCATCCTACATTGCCACTCACTGCCTATCCTAATTCAGACCCTCCGATTCACACCACCCCGCGATGTTTTCAAGAAACCTATCCAACATTGAAACTGCATGATTCCTGACCTCCCCCTGCTGACCACCCCGTGGTGCTTTTCTCCATCCTACATTGCCACTCAGTGCCTATCCTAATTCAGATCCTACTATTCACACCACCCCGTGATATTTCTGTCACTACTAATAGTGAATGGCCTGTTAGAAACCCTTACAATGCGCACCACCCCGCGATGTTTTTCAAAAACCTATCCTACATTGACACTGCATGTTTCCTGACCTCCCCATGCTGACCACCTCGTTGCGCTCTTCTCCATCCTACATTGGCACTCACTGCCTATGCTTATTCAGACGCTCCGATTCACACCATACCGTGATATTTTTCTCACTCCTACTAGTGAATGGCCTGTTAGAAACCCTTACAATGCGCACCACCACGCAATGTATTTCAGAAACCTATCCGACATTGCCAATGCATGTTTCCTGACCTCCCCATGCTGACCACCCAATTTTGCTCTTATCCATCCTACATTGCAACTCACTGCCTATCCTAATTCAGACCCTCCGATTCACACCACCCCGTGATGTTTTTCTCACTCCTACTAGTGAATGTAATGTTACACACCCATACAATGCGCACCACCCCGCGATGTTTCTCAGAAACCTATCGTACACTGCCACTGCATGTTTCCTGACCTCCCCATGCTGACCAACCCGTGGTGCTTCTCTCCATCCTACATTGCCACTCACTGCCTATCCTAATTCAGACCCTCCGATTCACACCACCCTGTGATGTTTTTCTCACTCCTACTAGTGAATGTAATGTTACACACCCATACAATGCGCAAGACCCTGCGATGTTTTTCAGATACTATCATACATTACCAGTGCATTTTTCCTGACCTCCCCATGCTGACCACCCCGTAGTGCTTTTCTACATCCTAGATTGTCACTCACTGCCTATCCTAATTCAGATCCTATGATTCACACCACCCCGTGATGTTTTTCTCACTCCTACTAGTGAATGTAATGTTACACACCCATACAATGCGCACCACAGCAAGATGTTTTTCATAAGCCTTTCCTACATTGCCACTGCATGTTTTCTGATCTCCCAATGCTGACCACTGTGTGGTGCTTTTCTCCATCCTACATTGCCACTCACTGCTTATTCTAATTCAGATCCTATGATTCACACCATCCCGTGATGATTTTCAAACTCCTACTAGTGAATGTAATGTTACACACCCATACAATGAGCACCACCCCGCGATGTTTCTCAGAAACCTATCGTACACTGCCACTGCATGTTTCCTGACCTCCACATGCTGAACACACTGTGGTGCTTTTTTCCATCCTACATTGCCACTCACTGCCTATCCTAGTTCAGTCACTCCGATTCACACCACCCCTTGATGTTTTTCTCACTCCTAATTGTGAATGTAATATTACACACCCATACAATGTGCACGACCCCGCGATGTTTTTCAAAAAATCATCCTACATTGCCACTGCATGTTTCCTGACCTCCTCATGCTGACCACCCCGTGGTGCTTTTCTCCATCCTACATTGCCACTCACTGCCTATCTCTATTCAGACAATCCGATTCACACCTCCCCGTGATGTTTTTCTCACTCCTACTACTGAATGTAATGTTACACACCCATACAATGCACAACACCCCGCGTTGTTATCAGAAACCTATCCTACTTTGCTACTGCGTGTTTCCTGACCTACCCATGCTGACCAACCCGTGGTGCTTTTCTCCATCCTTGATGGCCACTCACTGCCTATCCTAATTCAGATCCTATGATTGACACCACCCCGTGATGTTTTTCTCCCACCTACTAGTGAATGTAATGTTACACACCCATACAATGTGCATCACCCCGCGGTGTACTTCAGGAACCTATCCTACATTGTCACTACATGTTTCCTGACTTCCCCATCCTGACTACCCCGTGGTGCTTCTCTACATCCTACATTGCCACTCACTGCCTATCCTAATTCAGACCCTCCAGTGCACACCACCCTGTGATGTTTTTCTCACTCCTACTAGTGAATGTAATGTTACACACCCATAAAATGCGCACCACGCCGCGATGTTTTTCAGAAACCTATCCTACATTGCCACTCCATGTTTCCTGATCTCCCCATGCTGACCAACCCGTGGGGCTCTTCTCCATCCTACATTGCCACTCACTTCCTATCCTTATTCAGATCCTATGATTCACACCACCCTGTGATATTTTTCTCACTCCCACTAGTGAATGTAATGTTACACACCCATATAATGCGCACGACCTGGCGATGTACTTCAGAAACCTATCCTACATTGCCACTGCATGTTTCCTGTCCTCCCCATGCTGACCACCCCGTGGTACATTTCTCCATCCTACATTGCAACTCACTGCCTATCGTAATTCAGACCCTCCGATTCAAACCACCCCGTGATTTTTTTGTCACTCCTACTAGTGAATGTAATCTTACACACCCATACAATGCGCACCACCCCGCGATGTTTCTCAGAAACCTATCGTACACTGCCACTGCATGTTTCCTGACCTCCCCATGCTGACCACCCCGTGGTTCTTCTATCCATCCTACATTGCCACTCACTGCGTATCCTAATTCAGCCCCTCCGGTTCACAACACCCTGTGATGTTTTTCTCACTCCTACTAGTGAATCTAATGTTACACAACCATAAAATGCTCACCACACTTCGATGTTTTTCATAAGCCTTTCCTACATTACCACTGCATGTTTTCTGATCTCCCGATGCTGACCACCGCATGGTGCTTTTCTCCATCCTACATTGCAACTCACTGCTTATCCTAATTCAGATCCTATGATTCACACCACCCCTTGATGTTTTCATCCCTCCTACTAGTGAATGTAATGTTACACACCCACACAATGCGCACCACCCCGTGATGTTTTTCAGAAACTTATCCTACATTACCACTGCATTTTTCCTGACCTCCCCATGCTGACCACCCCGTAGTGCTTTTCTCCATCCTAGATTGTCACTCACTGCCTATCCTAATTCAGGTCCTATGATTCACACCACCCCGTGATGTTTCTGTCACTCCTACTAGTGAATGGCCTGTTTGAAACCGTTATAATGCGCACCACCCCGCAATGTTTTTTAGAATCCTATCCTACTTTGCCACTGCATGTTTTCTGACATCCCCATGCTGACCACGCCGTTGTGCTCTTCTCCATCCTACATTGGCACTCACTACCTATCCTAATTCAGACCCTCTGATTCACACCACCCCGTGATGTTTTTCTCACTCCTACTAGTGAATGTAATATTACACGCCCATACAATGTGCACCACCACGGAAAATTTTTCAGAAAAATATCCTACATTGCCACTGCATGTTTCCTACCTCCATGCTGACCACCCCGTGGTGCTTTTCTCCATCCTAGATTGCCACTCACTGCCTATCCTAATTCAGATCCTATGATTCACACCACCCCGTGATGTTTTTCTCTCTCCTACTAGTGAATGAAATGTTACACATCCATACAATGCGCACCACCCCGCGATGTTTTCAAGAAACCTATCCAACATTGCCACTGCATGATTCCTGACCTCCCCATGCTGACCACCCCGTGGTGCTTTTCTCCATCCTATATTGCCACTCAGTGCCTATCCAGTTCAGTTCCTACGATTCACACCACCCCGTGATATTTCTGTCACTAGTAATAGTGAATGGCCTGATAGAAACCCTTATAATGCGCACCACCCCGGGATGTTTTTCAGAAACCTATCGTTCATTGACACTGCATGTTTCCTGACCTCCCCATGCTGACCACCTCGTTGTGCTCTTCTCCATCCTACATTGGCACTAACTGCCTATCCTTATTCAGACGCTCCGATTCACACCATACCGTGATATTTTTCTCACTCCTACTAGTGAATGGCCTGTTAGAAACCCTTACAATGTCCACCACCACGCAATGTTTTTCAGAAACCTATCCTATATTGCCAATGCATGTTTCCTGACCTCCCCATGCTGACCACCCAATTGTGCTCTTCTCCAACCTACATTGCAACTCACTGCCTATCCTAATTCAGACCCTCCGATTCACACCACCCTGTGATGTTTTTCTCACTCCTACTAGTGAATGTAATGTTACACACCCATACAATGCGCACCACCCCGCGATGTTTCTCAGAAACCTATCGTACACTGCCACTGCATGTTTCCTGACCTCCCCATGCTAACCACCCCGTGGTGCTTCTCTCCATCCTACATTGCCACTCACTGCCTATCCTAATTCAGACCCTCCGATTCACACCACCCTGTGATGTTTTTCTCACTCCTACTAGTGAATGTATTGTTACACACCCATACAATGCGCAAGACCCCGCGATGTTTTTCAGAATCCTATCCTACATTACCACTGCAATTTTCCTGACCTCCCCATGCTGACCACCCCGTAGTGCTTTTCTACATCCTAGATTGTCACTCACGGCCTATCCTAATTCAGATCCTATGATTCACACCACCCCGTGATGTTTTTCTCACTCCTACTAGTGAATGTAATGTTACACACCCATACAATGCGCACCACAGCTCGATGTTTTTCATAAGCCTTTCCTACATTGGCACTGCATGTTTTCTGATCTCCCAATGCTGACCACCGCATGGTGCTTTTCTCCATCCTACATTGCCACTCACTGCTTATCCTAATTCAGATCCTATGATTCACACCACCCCGTGATGTTTTTCTCACTCCTACTAGTGAATGTAATGTTACACACCCATACAATGCGCACCACCCCGCAATGTTTTCAAGAAACTTATCCAACATTGCCACTGCATGATCCCTGACCTCCCCATGCTGACTACCCCGTGGTGCTTTTCTCCACCCTACATTGCCACTTTGTGCCTATCCTAATTGAGATCCTACGATTCACACCACCCCGTGATGTTTCTGTCACTACTAATAGTGAATGGCCTGTTAGAAACCCTTACAATGCGCACTACCCCGCGATGTTTTTCAAAAACCTATCCTACATTGACACTGCATGTTCCCTGACCTCCCCATGCTGACCACCTCGTTGTGCTCTTCTCCATCCTACATTGGCACTCACTGCCTATCCTTATTCAGACGCTCCGATTCACACCATACCGTGATATTTTTCTCACTCCTATTAGTGAATGGCCTGTTAGAAACCCTTACAATGCGCACCACTATGCAATGTTTTTCAGAAACCTATCCTACATTGCCAATGCATGTTTCCTGACCTCCCCATGCTGACCACCCCGTTGTGCTCTTCTCCATCCTACATTGCAACTCACTGCCTATCCTAATTCAGACCCTCTGATTCACACCACCCCGTGATGTTTTTCTCACTCCTACTAGTGAATGTAATGTTACACACCCATACAATGTGCATCACCCCGCAATGTTTTTCAGAAACCTATCGTACTTTGCCACAGCATGTTTCCTGACATCCACATGCTGGCCAACCCATGGTGCTTTTCTCCATCCTACATTGCTACTCACAGCCTATCCTTATTCAGACCCTCCGATTCACACCACCCCGTGATGTTTTTCTCACTCCTACTAGTGAACGTAATGTTACACACCCATACAATGCGCACCACCATGCGATGATTTTCAGAAACCTATTCTACATTGCCACTGTCTTTTTCCTGACCTCCTGATGCTGACCAACCCATGGTGCTTTTCTCCATCCTACATTGGCACTCACTGCCTATCCTTATTCAGACCTTCCAATTCACACCACCCCGTGATGTTTTTCTCACTCCTACTAGTGAATGTAATGTTACACACACATTTAATGCGCACCACCTTGCGATGTTTGGCAGAAACCTATCCTACATTGCCACAGCATGTTTCACGACCTCCTCATGCTGACCACCCTGTGGTGCTTTTCTCCATCCTACATTGGCACTCACTGCCTATCCTAATTCACCCCTCCGATTCACACCACCCCGTGATGTTTTGCTCACTCCTATTAGTGAATGTAATGTGACACACCGATACAATGTGCACCACCCGCCATGTTTTTCAGAAAAATATCGTACATTGCCACTGGATGTTTTCTGATCTCCCGATGCTGACCACCGCGTGGTGCTTTTCTCAATCCTACATTGCCAGTCACTCCTTATCCTAATTCAGATCCTATGATTCACACCACCCCATGATGTTTTCCTCACTCCTACTAGTCAATGTAATGTTACACACCCATACAATGCGCACCACACCTCGATGTTTTTCATAAGCCTTTCCTATATTGTCACTGCATGTTTCCTGACCTCCGCATGCTGACCACCCCGTGGTGCTTTTCTCCATCCTAGATTGCCACTCACGGCCTATCCTAATTCAGATCCTATGATTCACACCACCCCGTGATGTTTTTCTCACTCCTACTAGTAAATGTAATGTTACACACCGATACAATGCGCACCACCCCGCGATGTTTTTCAGAAACCTATCCTATATTACCACTGCATTTTTCCTGACCTCCCCATGCTGACCACCCCGTAGTTCTTTTCTCCGTCCTAGATTGTCACTCACTGCCTATCCTAATTCAGATCCTATGATTCACACCACCCCGTTATGTTTCTGTCACTCCTACTAGTGAATGGCCTGTTTGAAACCCTTACAATGCGCACCACCCCGCGATGTTTTTCAGAAATCTATCCTACATTGCCACTGCATGTTTTCTGACATCCCCATGCTGACCACACCGTAGTTCTTTTCTCCGTCCTAGATTGTCACTTACTGCCTATCCTAATTCACATCCTATGATTCACACCACCCCGTTATGTTTCTGTCACTCCTAATAGTGAATGGCCTGTTTGAAACCCTTACAATGCGCACCACCACGCAATGCTTTTCAGAAACCTATCCTATATTGCCAATGCATGTTTCCTGACCTCCGCATGCTGACCACCCCGTGGTGCTTTTCTCCATCCTACATTGCCACTCAGTGCCTATCCTAATTCAGATCCTACGATTCACACCACCCGGTGATATTTCTGTCACTAGTAATAGTGAATGGCCTGTTTGAAACCCTTACAATGCGCACCACCCCGCGATGTTTTTCAGAATCCTATCCTTCATTGCCACTGCATGTTTTCTGACATCCCCATGCTGAACACACCGTTGTGCTCTTCTCCTTCCTACATTGGCACTCACTGCCTATCCTAATTTAGACCCTCTGATTCCCACCACCCCGTGATGTTTTTCTCACTCCTACTAGTGAATGTAATGTTACACACCCATACAATGTGCACCACCCCGCGATGTTTTTCAGAAAAATATCCTACATTGCCACTGCATGTTTCCTGACCTCCCCATCCTGACTACCCCGTGGTGCTTCTCTACATCCTACATTGCCACTCACTGCCTATCCTAATTCAGACCCGCCGGTTCATACCACCCTGTGATGTTTTTCTCACTCGTACTAGTGAATGTAATGTTACACACCCATACAATGCGCACCACGCCGCGATGTTTTTCAGAAACCTATCCTACATTACCACTGCATTTTTCCTGACCTCCCCATGCTGACCACCCCGTAGTGCTTTTCTCCATCCTAGATTGTCACTCACTGCCTATCCTAATTCAGATCCTATGATTCACACCACCCCGTGATGTTTTTCTCACTCCTACTAGTGAATGTAATGTTACAAACCCATACAATGCGCACTACAGCTCGATGTTTTTCATAAGCCTTTCCTACATTGCCACTGCATGTTTTCTGATCTCCCAATGCTGACCACCGCATGGTGCTTATCTCCATCCTACATTGCCACTCACTGCTTATCCTAATTCAGATCCTATGATTCACACCACCCCGTGATGTTTTTCTCACTCCTACTAGTGAATGTAATGTTGCACACCCATACAATGCGCACCACCCCGCAATGTTTTCATGAAACCTATCCAACATTGCCACTGCATGATCCCTGACCTCCGCATGCTGACCACCCCGTGGTGCTTTTCTCCACCCTACATTGCCACTTTGTGCCTATCCTAATTCAGATCCTACGATTCACACCACCCCGTGATGTTTCTGTCACTACTAATAGTGAATGGCCTGTTACAAACCCTTAAAATGCGCACTACCCCGCGATGTTTTTCAGAAACCTATCCTACATTGACACTGCATGTTTCCTGACCTCCCCATGCTGACCACCTTGTTGTGCTCTTCTCCATCCTACATTGGCACTCACTGCCTATCCTTATTCAGACGCTCCGATTCACACCATACCGTGATATTTTTCTCACTCCTATTAGTGAATGGCCTGTTAGAAACCCTTACAATGCGCACCACTACGCAATGTTTTTCAGAAACCTATCCTACATTGCCAAAGAATGTTTCCTGACCTCCCCATGCTGACCACCCTGTTGTGCTCTTCTGCATGCTACATTGCAACTCACTGCCTATCCTAATTCAGACCCTCCGATTCACACCACCCCGTGATGTTTTTCTCACTCCTACTAGTGAATGTAATGTTACACACCCATACAATGCGCACCACCCCGCAATGTTTTCAAGAAACCTATCCAACATTGCCACTGTATGATTCCTTTCCTCGCCATGCTGACCACCCCGTGGTGCTTTTCTCCATCCTACATTGCCACTCAGTGCCCATCCTAATTCAGATCCTACGATTCACACCACCCCGTGATATTTCTGTCACTACTAATAGTGAATGGCCTGTTAGAAAACCTTAAAGAGCGCACCACCCCGCGATGTTTTTCAGAAACCTATCCTACATTGATACTGCATGTTTCCTGACCTGCCCATGCTGACCACCTCGTTGTGCTCTTCTCCATGCGACATTAGCACTCACTGCCTATCCTTATTCAGACGCTCCGATTCACACCATACCGTGATATTTTTCTCACTCCTACTAGTGAATGGCCTGTTAGAAACCCTTACAATGCGCACGACCACGCAATGTTTTTCATAAGCCTTTCCTTCATTACCACTGCATGTTTTCTGAACACCCGATGCTGACCACCGCCTGGTGCTTTTCTCCATCCTACATTGCCACTCACTGCTTATCCTAATTCAGATCCTATGATTCACACCACCCCGTGATCTTTTCCTCACTCCTACTAGTGAATGTAATGTTACACTCCCATACAATGGGCACCACACCTCGATGTTTTTCATAAATCTTTCCTACATTGCCACTGCATGTTTCCTGACCTCCGCATGCTTTCCACCCCGTGGTGCTTTTCTCAATCCTAGATTGCCACTCACTGCCTATCCTAATTCAGATCCTATGATTCACACCACCCCATGATGTTTTTCTCACTCCTAATAGTGAATGTAATGTTACACACCCATACAATGGGCACCACCCCGCCATGTTTTTCAGAAACCTATCCTACATTACCACTGCATTTTTCCTGACCTCCCCATGCTGATCACCCTGTAGTGCTTTTCTCCATCCTAGATTGTCACTCACTGCCTATCCTAATTCAGATACTATGATTCACACCACCCCATGATGCTTCTGTCACCACTACTAGTGAATGGCCTGTTTGAAACCCTTACAATGCGCACCACCCAGTGATGTTTTTCAGAATCCTATCCTTCATTGCCACTGCATGTTTTCTGATATCCCCATGCTGACCACCCCGTTGTGCTCTTCTCCATGCTACATTGGCACTCACTGCCTATCCTAATTCAGACCCTCCGTTTCACTCCACCCCGTGATGTTTTTCTCACTCCTACTAGTGAATGTAATGTTACACACCCATACAATGTGCACCACCCCGCGATATTTTTCAGAAAAATATCCTACATTGCCACTTCATGTTTCCTACCTCCCATGCTGACCACCCCGTGGTGCTTTTCTCCATCCTAGATTGCCACTCACTGCCTATCCTAATTCAGATCCTATGATTCACACCACCCCGTGATGTTTTTCTCTCTCCTAATAGTGAATGTAATGTTACACACCCATACAATGCGCACCACCCCGCGATGTTTTCAAGAAACCTATCCAACATTGCCACTGCATGATTCCTGATCTCCCGATGCTGACCACCCTGTGGTGCTTTACTGCATCCTATATTGCCACTCAGTGCCTATCCTAATTCAGATCCTACAATTCACACCACCACGTGATCTTTCTGTCACTACTATTAGTGAATGGCCTGTTAGAAATCCTTATAATGCGCTCCACCCCGCGATGTTTTTCAGAAACCTATCCTACATTGACACGGCATGTTTCCTGACCTCCCCATGCTGACCACCTCGTTGTGCTCTTCTCCATCCTACATTGGCACTCACTGCCTATCCTTATTCAGACGCTCCGATTCACACCATACCGTAATATTTTTCTCACTCCTACTAGTGAATGGCCTGTTAGAAACCCATACAATGCGCACAACCACGCAATGTTTTTCAGAAACCTATCCTACATTGCCAATGCATGTTTCCTGACCTCGCCATGCTGACCACCCCATTGTGCTCTTCTCCATCCTACATTGCAACTCACTGCCTATCCCAATTCAGACCCTCCGATTCACATCACCCTGTGATGTTTTTCTCACTCCTACTAGTGAATGTAATGTTACACACACATACAATGCGCACCACCCCGCGATTATTCTCAGAAACCTATCGTACACAGCCACTGCATGTTTCCTGACCTCCCCATGCTGACCACCCCGTGGTGCTTCTCTCCATCCTACATTGCCACTCACTGCCTATCCTAATTCAGACCCTCCAATTCACACCACCCTGTGATGTTTTTCTCACTCCTATTAGTGAATGTAATGTTACACACCCATATAATGTGCACCACCCCGCGATGTTTTTCAGAAACCTATCCTACATTACCACTCCATTTTTCCTTACCTCCCCATGCTGACCACCCCGTAGTGCTTTTCTCCATCCTAGATTGTTACTCACTGCCTATCCTAATTCAGATCCTATGATTCACACTACCCAGTGATGTTTTTCTCACTCCTACTAGTGAATGTAATTTTACACACTCATACAATGCGCACCACACCTCGATGTTTTTCATAAGCCTTTCCTACATTGCCACTGCATGTTTTCTGATCTCCCGATGCTGACCACCGCCTGGTGCTTTTCTCCATCCTACATTGCCAATCACTGCTTATCCTAATTCAGATCCTATGATTCACACCACCCCGTGATGTTTTCCTCACTCCTACTAGTGAATGTAATGTTACACTCCCATCCAATGCGCACCACACCTCGATGTTTTTCATAAAACTTTCCTACATTGCCACTGCATGTTTCCTGACTTCTGCATGCTGACCACCCCATGGTGCTTTTCTCCATCCTAGATTGCCACTCACTGCCTATCCTAATTCAGACCCTCCGATTCACACCACCCCGTGATGTTTTTCTCACTCGTACTAGAGAATGTAATGTTATACACCCATACAATGGGCACCACCCCGCGATGTTTTTCAGAAACCTATCCTACATTACCACTGCATTTTTCCTGACCTCCCCATGCTGACCACCCCATAGTGCTTTTCTCCATCCTAGATTGTCACTCACTGCCTATCCTAATTCAGATCCTATGATTCACACCACCCCGTGATGTTTGTGTCACTCCTACTAGTGAATGGCCTGTTTGAAACCCTTACAATGCGCACCACCCCGCGATGTTTTTCAGGATCCTATCCTACATTACCACTGCATTTTACCTGACCTGCCCATGCTGACCACCCCGTAGTGCTTTTCTCCATCCTAGATTGCCACTCACTGCCTATCCTAATTCAGATCCTATGATTCACACCACCCCATGATGTTTTTCTCACTCCTACTAGTTAATGTAATGTTGCACACCCATACAATGCGCACCACCCTGCGATGATTTTCAGAAACCTATCCTACATTTACACTGCATGTTTCCTGACCTCCCATGCTGACCACCTCGTTGTGCTCTTCTCCATCCTACATTGGCACTCACTGCCTATCCTTATTCAGACGCTCCGATTCACACCATACCGTGATATTTTTCTCACTGCTAGTAGTGAATGGCCTGTTAGAAACACTTACAATGCGCACCACCACGCAATGTTTTTCAGAAACCTATCCTACATTGCAATGCATGTTTCCTGACCTCCCCATGCTGACCAACCCATTGTGCTCTTCTCTATCCTATATTGCAACTCACTGCTTATTCTAATTCAGACCCTCCGATTCACACCACCCCGTGATGTTTTTCTCACTTCTACTAGTGAATGTAATGTTACACACTCATACATTGCGCACCACCTCGCGATGTTTCTCAGAAACCTATCATACACTGCCACTGCATGTTTCCTGACCTCCTCATGCTGACCACACCGTGGTGCTTCTCTCCATCCTACATTGCCACTCACTGCCTATCCTAATTTAGACCCTCCGATTCACACCAGCCTGGGATGTTTTTCTCACTCCTACTAGTGAATGTAATGTTACCCACCCATACAATGCGCAAGACCCCGCGATGTTTTTCAGAAACCTATCCTACATTACCACTGCGTTTTTCCTGACCTCCCCATGCTGACCACCCCATAGTGCTTTTCTCCATCCTAGATTGTCACTCCCTGCCTATCCTAATTCAGATCCTATGATTCACTCCACCCCGTGATGTTTTTCTCACTCGTACTAGTAAATGTAATGTTACACACCCATTAAATGCGCACCACACCTCGATGTTTTTCATAAGCCTTTCCTACATTGCCACTGCATGTTTTCTGATCTCCCGATGCTGACCACCGCGTGGTGCTTTTCTCCATCCTACATTGCCACTCACTGCTTATCTTAATTCAGATCCTATGATTCACACCACCCTGTGATGTTTTTCTCACACCTACTAGTGAAGGTAATGTTACACACCCATACAATGTGCACCACACCTCGATGTTTTTCAGAAAAATATCCTACATTGCCACTGCATGTTTCCTACCTCTCATGGTGACCACCCCGTGGTGCTTTTCTCCATCCTAGACTGCCACTCACTGCCTATCCTAATTTAGATCCTATGATTCACACCACCCCGTGATGTTTTTCTCACTCCTACTAGTGAATGTAATGTTACACACCCATACAATGCACACCACCCCGTGTTGTGTTTCTGAAACCTATCCTACATTACCAGTGCATTTTTCCTGACCTCCCCATGCTGACCACCCCGTAGTGCTTTTCTCCATCCTAGATGGTCACTCACTACCTATCCTAATTCGGATCCGATGATTCACACCACCCCGTGATGTTTTTCTCTCTCCTACTAGTGAATGTAATGTTACACAACCATACAATGCGCACCACCCCGCGATGTTTTCAAGAAACCTACCCAACATTGCCAATGCATGATTCCTGACCTCCCCATGCTGACCACACCGTGGTGCTTTTCTCCATCCTACATTGCCACTCAGTGCCTATCCTAATTCAGATCCTACGATTCACACCACCCCGTGATGTTTCTGTCACTACTAATAGTGAATGGCCTATTAGAAACCCTTACAATGCGCACCACCCCGCGATGTTTTTCAGAAACCTATCCTACATTGACACTGCATGTTTCCTGACCTCCCCATGCTGACCACCTCGTTGTGCTCTTCTCCATGCGACATTAGCACTCACTGCCTATCCTTATTCAGACGCTCCGATTCACACCATACCGTGATATTTTTCTCACTCCTACTAGTGAATGGCCTGTTAGAAACCCTTACAATGCGCACCACCCAGTGATGTTTTTCAGAATCCTATCCTTCATTGCCACTGCATGTTTTCTGATATCCCCATGCTGACCACCCCGTTGTGCTCTTCTCCATGCTACATTGGCACTCACTGCCTATCCTAATTCAGACCCTCCGTTTCACTCCACCCCGTGATGTTTTTCTCACTCCTACTAGTGAATGTAATGTTACACACCCATACAATGTGCACCACCCCGCGATATTTTTCAGAAAAATATCCTACATTGCCACTTCATGTTTCCTACCTCCCATGCTGACCACCCCGTGGTGCTTTTCTCCATCCTAGATTGCCACTCACTGCCTATCCTAATTCAGATCCTATGATTCACACCACCCCGTGATGTTTTTCTCTCTCCTAATAGTGAATGTAATGTTACACACCCATACAATGCGCACCACCCCGCGATGTTTTCAAGAAACCTATCCAACATTGCCACTGCATGATTCCTGATCTCCCGATGCTGACCACCCTGTGGTGCTTTACTGCATCCTATATTGCCACTCAGTGCCTATCCTAATTCAGATCCTACGATTCACACCACCACGTGATCTTTCTGTCACTACTATTAGTGAATGGCCTGTTAGAAATCCTTATAATGCGCTCCACCCCGCGATGTTTTTCAGAAACCTATCCTACATTGACACTGCATGTTTCCTGACCTCCCCATGCTGACCACCTCGTTGTGCTCTTCTCCATCCTACATTGGCACTCACTGCCTATCCTTATTCAGACGCTCCGATTCACACCATACCGTAATATTTTTCTCACTCCTACTAGTGAATGGCCTGTTAGAAACCCATACAATGCGCACAACCACGCAATGTTTTTCAGAAACCTATCCTACATTGCCAATGCATGTTTCCTGACCTCGCCATGCTGACCACCCCATTGTGCTCTTCTCCATCCTACATTGCAACTCACTGCCTATCCCAATTCAGACCCTCCGATTCACATCACCCCGTGATGTTTTTCTCACTCCTACTAGTGAATGTAATGTTACACACACATACAATGCGTACCACCCCGCGATTATTCTCATAAACCTATCGTACACAGCCACTGCATGTTTCCTGACCTCCCCATGCTGACCACCCCGTGGTGCTTCTCTCCATCCTACATTGCCACTCACTGCCTATCCTAATTCAGACCCTCCAATTCACACCACCCTGTGATGTTTTTCTCACTCCTATTAGTGAATGTAATGTTACACACCCATATAATGTGCACCACCCCGCGATGTTTTTCAGAAACCTATCCTACATTACCACTCCATTTTTCCTTACCTCCCCATGCTGACCACCCCGTAGTGCTTTTCTCCATCCTAGATTGTTACTCACTGCCTATCCTAATTCAGATCCTATGATTCACACTACCCAGTGATGTTTTTCTCACTCCTACTAGTGAATGTAATTTTACACACTCATACAATGCTCACCACACCTGGATGTTTTTCATAAGCCTTTCCTACATTGCCACTGCATGTTTTCTGATCTCCCGATGCTGACCACCGCCTGGTGCTTTTCTCCATCCTACATTGCCAATCACTGCTTATCCTAATTCAGATCCTATGATTCACACCACCCTGTGATGTTTTCCTCACTCCTACTAGTGAATGTAATGTTACACTCCCATACAATGCGCACCACACCTCGATGTTTTTCATAAAACTTTCCTACATTGCCACTGCATGTTTCCTGACTTCTGCATGCTGACCACCCCATGGTGCTTTTCTCCATCCTAGATTGCCACTCACTGCCTATCCTAATTCAGACCCTCCGATTCACACCACCCCGTGATGTTTTTCTCACTCGTACTAGAGAATGTAATGTTATACACCCATACAATGGGCACCACCCCGCGATGTTTTTCAGAAACCTATCCTACATTACCACTGCATTTTTCCTGACCTCCCCATGCTGACCACCCCATAGTGCTTTTCTCCATCCTAGATTGTCACTCACTGCCTATCCTAATTCAGATCCTATGATTCACACCTCCCCGTGATGTTTGTGTCACTCCTACTAGTGAATGGCCTGTTTGAAACCCTTACAATGCGCACCACCCCGCGATGTTTTTCAGGATCCTATCCTACATTACCACTGCATTTTACCTGACCTGCCCATGCTGACCACCCCGTAGTGCTTTTCTCCATCCTAGATTGCCACTCACTGCCTATCCTAATTCAGATCCTATGATTCACACCACCCCATGATGTTTTTCTCACTCCTACTAGTTAATGTAATGTTGCACACTCATACAATGCGCACCACCCCGCGATGATTTTCAGAAACCTATCCTACATTTACACTGCATGTTTCCTGACCTCCCCATGCTGACCACCTCGTTGTGCTCTTCTCCATCCTACATTGGCTCTCACTGCTTATCCTTATTCAGACGCTCCGATTCACACCATACCGTGATATTTTTCTCACTCCTACTAGTGAATGGAATGTTACACACCCATACAATGCACACCACCCCGTGTTGTGTTTCTGAAACCTATCCTACATTACCACTCCATTTTTCCTTACCTCCCCATGCTGACCACCCCGTAGTGCTTTTCTCCATCCTAGATTGTTACTCACTGCCTATCCTAATTCAGATCCTATGATTCACACTACCCAGTGATGTTTTTCTCACTCCTACTAGTGAATGTAATTTTACACACTCATACAATGCTCACCACACCTGGATGTTTTTCATAAGCCTTTCCTACATTGCCACTGCATGTTTTCTGATCTCCCGATGCTGACCACCGCGTGGTGCTTTTCTCCATCCTACATTGCCATTCACTGCTTATCTTAATTCAGATCCTATGATTCACACCACCCCGTGATGTTTTTCTCACACCTACTAGTGAACGTAATGTTACACACCCATACAATGTGCACCACACCTCGATGTTTTTCAGAAAAATATCCTACATTGCCACTGCATGTTTCCTACCTCTCATGGTGACCACCCCGTGGTGCTTTTCTCCATCCTAGACTGCCACTCACTGCCTATCCTAATTTAGATCCTATGATTCAAACCACCCCGTGATGTTTTTCTCACTCCTACTAGTGAATGTAATGTTACACACCCATACAATGCACACCACCCCGTGTTGTGTTTCTGAAACCTATCCTACATTACCAGTGCATTTTTCCTGACCTCCCCATGCTGACCACCCCGTAGTGCTTTTCTCCATGCTAGATGGTCACTCACTGCCTATCCTAATTCAGATCCGATGATTCACACCACCCCGTGATGCTTCTGTCACTCCTACTAGTGAATGGCCTGTTTGAAACCCTTACAATGGGCACCACCCCGTGATGTTTTTCAGAAAGCTATCCTACATTGCCAATGCATGTTTCCTGACCTCCCCATGCTGACCACCCCATTGTGCTCTTCTCCATTCTACATTGCAACTCACTGCCTATCCTAATTCAGACCCTCTGATTCATGTCACTCCGTGATGTTTTTCTCACTCCTACTAGTGAATGTAATGTTACACACCCATACAATGCGCACCACCCCGCGATGTTTCTCAGAAACCTATCGTACACTGCCAGTGCATGTTTCCTGACCTCCTCATGCTGACCACACCGTGGTGCTTCACTCCATCCTACATGCCACTCACTGCCTATCCTAATTCAGACCCTCCGATTCACATCACCCTGTGATGTTTTTCTCACTGCTACTACTGAATGTAATGTTACACACCCATACAATGCTCAAGACCCCGCGATGTTTTTCAGAAACCAATCCTACATTACCACTGCATTTTTCCTGACCTCCCCATGCTGACCACCCCGTAGTGCTTTTCTCCATCCTAGATTGTCACTCACTGCCTATCCTAATTCAGATCCTATGATTCACACCACCCCGTGATGTTTCTGTCACTCCTACTAGTGAATGGCCTGTTTGAAACCCTTACAATGCGCACCACCCCACGATGTTTTCAGAATCCTATCCTACATTACCACTGCATTTTTCCTGACCTCCCCATGCTGACCACCCCGTAGTGCTTTTCTCCAACCTAGATTGCCACTCACTGCCTATCCTAATTCAGATCCTATGATTCACAGCACCCCGTGATGTTTTTCTCACTCCTACTAGTTAATGTAATGTTGCACACCCATACAATGCGCACCACCCCGCGATGTTTTCAAGAAACCTATCCAACATTGCCACTGCATGATTCCTGACCTCCCCATGCTGACCACCTCGTGGTGCTTTTCTCCATCCTACATTGCCACTCAGTGCCTATCCTAATTCAGATCCTACGATCCACACCACCCCGTGATCTTTCTGTCACTACTAATAGTGAATGGCCTGTTAGAAACCCTTACAATGCGGACCACGCCGCGATGTTTTTCAGAAACCTATCCTACATTGACACGGCATGTTTCCTGACCTCCCCATGCTGACCACCTCGTTGTGCTCTTCTCCATCCTACATTGGCACTCACTGCCTATTCTAATTCAGAACCTCCGATTCACACCACCCCGTGATGTTTTTCTCACTCCTACTAGTGAATGTAATGTTACACACCCATACAATGCGCACCACACCTCGATGTTTTTCATAAGCCTTTCCTACATTGCCACTGCATGTTTCCTGACCTCCGCATGCTGACCACACTGTGGTGCTTTTCTCCATCCTAGATTGCCACTCACTGCCTATCCTAATTCAGAACCTCCGATTCACACCGCCCCGTGATGTTTTTCTCACTCCAATTAGTGAATATAATGTTACACACCCATACAATGTGCACCACCCCGCGATGTTTTTCAGAAAAATATCCTACATTGCCACTGCATGTTTCCTACCTCCCATGGTGACCACCCCGTTGTGATTTTCTCCATCCTAGATGGTCACTCACTGCCTATCCTAATTCAGATCCGATGATTTACACCAGCCCGTGATGTTTTTCTCACTCCTACTAGTGAATGTAATGTTACACACCCATACAATGCGCACCACCCCGCGATGTTTTTCAGAAACCTATCGTACATTGCCACTGCATGTTTCCTGTCATCCCTATGCTGACCACCCCGTGGTGCTTTTCTCCATCCTACATTGCCACTCACTGCCTATCCTAATTCAGACCCTCTGATTCACATCACCCGTGATGTTTTTCTCACTCCAACTAGTGAATGTACTTTTACACACCCTTACAATGCGCACTACCCAACGATGTTTTTCTGAAACCTATCCTACATTCCCACTGCATTTTTCCTGACCTCCCCATGCTGGCCACCCCGTAGTGATTTTCTCCAACCTTGAATGCGACTCACTGGCTATCCTAATCCAGATCCTATGATTCACACCACCCCGTGATGTTTTTCTCACTCCTACTAGTGAATGCAATGTTACACACCCTTACAATGCGCACCTGCCCGCGATGTTTTTCAGAAACCTATCTTACATTGCCACTGCATGTTTCCTGACCTCCCCATGCTGACCACCCTGTAGTGCTTTTCTCTATCTTAGATTGTCACTAACTGCCTTTCCTAATTCAGATCCTATGATTCACACCACCCCGTGATGTTTTTCTCACTCCTACTAGAGAATGTAATGTTCCACACCCATACAGTGCGCACCACCTGCGATGTTTTCAGAAACCTATCCTACATTGCCACTGCATGTTTCATGAATCCCCATGCTGACCACCACGTGGTGCTTTGCTCCATCCTACATTGCCACTCACTGCCTGTCCTTATACATACCCTCCGATTCACACCACCCCGTGATATTCTTCTCACTCCTACTACTGACTAAGCTGTTAGAAACCCTTACATTGCGCACCACCCCGCGATGTTTTTCAGATTTCTATCCTACATTGCCACTGCATGTTTTCTGACCTCCCCATGCTGACCATCCCGTGGTACTTTTCTCCATCGTACATTGCAACTCACTGCCTATCCTAATTCAAACCCTCCGATTCACACCACCCCGTGATGTTTTTCTCACTCCTACTAGTGAATGTAATCTTACACACCCATACAATGCGCAAGACCCGCGAGGTTTTTCAGAAACCTATCCTACATTACCACTGCATTTTTCATGACCTCCCCATGCTGAGAACCCCGTAGTGCTTTTCTCCATCCTAGATTGTCACTCACTGCCTATCCTAATTCAGATCCTATGATTCACAACACCCCGTGATGTTTTTCTCACTCCTACTAGTCCATGTAATGTTACACACCCATACAATGCGCACCACACCTCGATGTTTTTCATAAGCCTTTCCTACATTGCCACTACAAGTTTTCTGATCTCGCGATGCTGACCCACCGCGTGGTGCTTTTCTCCATCCTACATTGCCACTCACTGCTTATCCTAATTCAGATCCTATGATTCACACCACCCCGTGATGTTTTCCTCACTCCTACTAGTGAATGTAATGTTACACACCCATACAATGCGCACCACACCTCGATGTTTTTCATAAGCCTTTTCTACATTGCCACTGCATGTTTCCTGACCTCCGCATGCTGACGACACTGTGGTGCTTTTCTCCATCCTAGATTGCCACTCACTGCTTATCCTAATTCAGATCCTATGATTCATACCACCCCATGATGTTTTTCTCACTCCTACTAGTGAATGTAATGTTACACACCCATACAATGCGCACCACCCCGCAATGTTTTTCAGAAACCTATCATACATTACCACTGCATTTTTCCTGACCTCCCATGCTGACCACCCCGTAGTGCTTTTCTGCATCCTAGATTGTCACTCACTGCCTTTCCTAATTCAGATCCTATGATTCACAGCACCCCGTGATGTTTCTGTCACTCCTACTAGTGAATGGCCTGTTTGAAACCCTTACAATGTGCACCACCCCGCGATGTTTTTCAGAATCCTATCCTACATTGCCACTGCATGTTTTCTGACATCCCCATGCTGACCACCGCGTTGTGCTCTTCTCCATGCTACATTGGCACTCACTGCCTATCCTAATTCAGACCCTCTGATTCACACAACCCCGTGATGTTTTTCTCACTCTTACTAGTGAATGTAATGTTACACACCCATACCATGTGCACCACCCCGCGATGTTTTTAAGAAAACTATCCTACATTGCCACTGCATGTTTCCTACCTCCCATGCTGACCAATCCGTGGTGCTCTTCTCCATCCTAGATTGCCACTCCCTGCCTATCTTAATTTAGATCCTACGATTCACACCACCCCGTGATGTTTTTCTCACTCCTACTAGTGAATGTAATGTTACACACCCATACAATGCGCACCACCCCAAGATGTGTTTCAGAAACCTATCCTATATTACCACTGCATTTTTCCTGACCTCCCCATGCTGACCACCCCGTAGTGCTTTTCTCCATCCTAGATTGTCACTCACTGCCTATCCTAATTCAGATCCTATGATTCACACCACCCCGTGATGTTTTTCTCTCTCCTACTAGTGAATGTAATGTTACACACCCATACAATGCGCACCACCCCACGATGTTTTCAAGAAACATATCCAAAATTGCCACTGCATGATTCCTGACCTCCCCATGCTGGCCACCCCGTAGTGATTTTCTCCAACCTTGAATTCCACTCACTGGCTATTCTAATCCAGATCCTATGATTCACACCACCCCGTGATGTTTTTCTCACTCCTACTAGTGAATGCAATGTTACACACCGATACAATGCGCACCACCACGGGATGTTTTTCAGAAACCTATCTTACATTGCCACTGAATTATTCCTGACCTCCCCATGCTGACCACCTCGTGGTGCTTTTCTCCATCTTACATTGCCACTCGCTGCCTATCCTTATTCAGACCCTCTGATTCACACCACCCCGTGATATTTTTCTCACTCCTACTAGTGAATGGCCTTTTAGAAACCCTTATATTGCGCATCACCCAGCGCTTTATTTCAGAAATCTATCCTACATTGTCACTGCATGTTTACTACCGCCCCATGCTGACCACCCCGTGGTGCTTTTCTCCATTCTACATTGCTACTCACTGCCTATCCTTATTCAGACCCTCCGATTCACACCACCCCGTGATGTTTTTCTCACTCCTACTAGTGAATGGCCTGTTAGAAACCCTTACAATGCGCGCCACTCTGCGATGTTTTTCAGAAACCTATCCTACATTGCCACTGCATGTTTCCTGACCTCCCCATGCTGACCACCCTGTCTTGCTTTTCTCCATCCTACATTGCCACTCACTCCCTATCCTTATTCAGACCCTCCGATTCACACCGTCCCGTGATATTTTTCTCACTCCTACTAGTGAATGACCTGTAAGAAACCCTTACATTGCCCACCACCCCGGGATGTTTTTCGGAAAACTATCCTACATTGCCACTGCAAGTTTCCTACCTCCCCATGCTGACCACCCCATGGTGCTTTTCTCCATCCTACATTGCTACTCACTGCCTATCCTTATTCAGACACTCTGATTCACACCACCCCGTGATATTTTTCTCACTCCTATTATTGAATGGCCTGTTAGAAATCCTTACATTGCGCACAACCCCGTGATGTTTTTCAGAAACCTATCCTACTTTGCCACTGCATGTTTCCTACCTCCCCATGCTGACCACCCCGTGGTACTTTTCTCCATCCTACATTGCTACTCACTGCCTATATTTATTCAGACCCTCCGATTCACACCACCCCCTGATGTTTTTCTCACTCCTACTAGGGAATGGCCTGTTACAAACCCTACAATGCCCACCACGCGTTGGTTTTCAGAAACCTACCCTACATTGCCACTGTATGTTTCCTGACCTCCCCATGCTGACCACCCCGTGGTGTTTTTCTCCATCCTACATTGCCACTCACTGCCTATCTTTAATCAGACACTACGATTCACACCACCCGGTGATATTTTTCTCACTCCTACTAGTGAATGTCCTTACATTGCGCACCACCCCGTGATGTTTTTCAGAAACCTATCCTACATTGCCACTGCATGTTTCCTGACCTCCCCATGCTGACCACCCCGTGGTGCTTTTCTCCATCCTACATTGCCACTCACTGCCTATCCTAATTCAGACCCTCCAATTCACACGACCCCATGATGTTTTTCTCACTCCTACTTGTGAATGTAATGTTACATACCCATACAATGCGCACCACCCCTCGATGTTTTTCAGAAACCTATTCTACATTGCCACTGCATGTTGAGTGACCTACACATGCTGACCACCCTGTGGTGCTTTTCTCCATCCTAGATTGCCACTCACTGCCTATCCTAATTTAGACCCTCCTATTCACACAACCCCGTGATGTTTTTCACACTTATACTAGTGAATGTAATGTTACACCCCCATACAACGCGCACCACCCCGCGATGTTTTTCAAAAACCTATTCTACATTGCCACTGCATGTTTCCTCACCTCCCCATGCTGACCACCCCGTGGGGCTTTTCTCCATCCTACTTTTCCCGCTCACTGCCTATCCTTATTCAGACCCTCCGATTCACACCACCCCGTGATATTTTTCTCACTCCTACTAGTGAATGGCCTGTTAGAAACCCTTACATTCCGCACCACACCATGATGTTTTTCAGAAACCTATCCTACATTGCCACTGCATGTTTCCTACCTCCCCATGGTGACCACTCCGTGGTGCTTTTCTCCATCCTACATTGCCACTCACTGCCGATCCTAATTCAGACCCTCCAATTCACACCACCACGTGATGTTTTTCTCTCTCCTACTAGTGAATGTAATGTTACACACCCATACAATGTGCACCACCCCGCGATGTTTTTCAGAAACCTATGCTTCATTGCCACTGCATGTTTCCTACCTCCCCATGATGACCACCCCGTGGTGCTTTTCTCCATCCTACATTGCTACTCACTGCCTATACTTATTCAGACCCTCCGATTCACACCGCCCCGTGATGTTTTTCTCACTCCTACTAGTGAATGGCCTGTTACAAACCCTTACAATGCCCACCACGCGTTGTTTTTCAGAAACATATCCTACATTGCCACTGTATGTTTCCTGACCTCCCCATGCTGACCACCCCGTGGTGTTTTTCTCCATCCTACATTGCCACTCACTGCCTATCTTTAATCAGTCCCTACGATTCACACCACCCCGTCATATTTTTCTCACTCCTACTAGTGAATGTCCTGTTTGAAACCCTTACATTGCGCACCACCCCGTGATGTTTTTCAGAAACCTATCCTACATTGCCACTGCATGTTTCCTACCTCCCCATGGTGACCACTCCGTGGTGCTTTTCTCCATCCTACATTGCTACACACTGCCTATCCTTATTCAGACCCTCCGATTCACACCTCCCCATGATGTTTTTCTCACTCCTACTAGTGAATGGCCTGTTAGAAACCCTTACAATGCCCACCACCCTGCGATGTTTTTCAGAAACCTATCCTACATTGCCACAGCATGTTTCCTACCTCCCCATGCTGACCACCCCGTGGTGCTTTTCTCCATCCTACATTGCTACTCACTGCCTATTCTTATTCAGATCCTCCGATTTACATCACCCCTTGATGTTTTTCTCACTCTTACTAGTGAATGTAATGTTAGAAACCCATACAATGCGCACCACCCCATGATGATTTTCAGAAACCTATTCTACATTGCAACTGCATGTTTCCTGACCTCCCCATGCTGACCACCCCGTTGTGCTTTTCTGCATCCTAGATTGTCACTCACTGCCTTTCCTAATTCAGATCCTATGATTCACAGCACCCCGTGATGTTTCTGTCACTCCTACTAGTGAATGGCCTGTTTGAAACCCTTACAATGCGCACCACCCCGCGATGTTTTTCAGAATCCTATCCTACATTGCCACTGCATGTTTTGTGACATCCCCATGCTGACCACCGCGTTGTGCTCTTCTCCATGCTACATTGGCACTCACTCCCTATCCTAATTCAGACCCTCCGATTCACACAACCCCGTGATGTTTTTCTCACTCTTACTAGTGAATGTAATGTTACACACCCATACCATGTGCACCACCCCGCGATGTTTTTAAGAAAAATATCCTACATTGCCACTGCATGTTTCCTACCTCCCATGCTGACCAATCCGTGGTGCTTTTCTCCATCCTACATTGCCACTCCCTGCCTATCTTAATTTAGATCCTATGATTCACACCACCCCGTGATGTTTTTCTCACTCCTACTAGTGAATGTAATGTTACACACCCATACAATGCGCACCACCCCGAGATGTGTTTCAGAAACCTATCCTATATTACCATTGCATTTTTCCTGACCTCCCCATGCTGACCACCCCGTAGTGCTTTTCTCCATCCTAGATTGTCACTCACTGCCTATCCTAATTCAGATCCTATGATTCACACCACCCCGTGATGTTTTTCTCTCTCCTACTAGTGAATGCCATGTTACACACCCATACAATGCGCACCACCCCACGATGTTTTCAAGAAACATATCCAAAATTGCCACTGCATGATTCCTGACCTCTTCATGCTGGCCACCCCGTAGTGATTTTCTCCAACCTTGAATTCCACTCACTGGCTATTCTAATCCAGATCCTATGATTCACACCACCCCGTGATGTTTTTCTCACTCCTACTAGTGAATGCAATGTTACACACCGATACAATGCGCACCACCACGGCATGTTTTTCAGAAACCTATCTTACATTGCCACTGAATGTTTCCTGACCTCCCCATGCTGACCACCTCGTGGTGCTTTTCTCCATCTTACATTGCCACTCACTGCCTATCCTTATTCAGACCCTCTGATTCACACCACCCCGTGATATTTTTCTCACTCCTACTAGTGAATGGCCTTTTAGAAACCCTTATATTGCGCATCACCCAGCGCTGTATTTCAGAAATCTATCCTACATTGTCACTGCATGTTTACTACCGCCCCATGCTGACCACCCCGTGGTGCTTTTCTCCATTCTACATTGCTACTCACTGCCTATCCTTATTCAGACCCTCCGATTCACACCACCCCGTGATGTTTTTCTCACTCCTACTAGTGAATGGCCTGTTAGAAACCCTTACAATGCGCGCCACTCTGCGATGTTTTTCAGAAACCTATCCTACATTGCCACTGCATGTTTCCTGAACTCCCCATGCTGACCACCCCGTCTTGCTTTTCTCCATCCTACATTGCCACTCACTGACTATCCTTATTCAGACACTCCGATTCACACCACCCCGTGACATTTTTCTCACTCCTACTAGTGAATGACCTGCAAGAAACCCTTACATTGCCTACCACCCGCGATGTTTTTCGGAAAACTATCCTACATTGCCACTGCAAGTTTCCTACCTCCCCATGCTGACCACCCCGTGGTGCTTTTCTCCATCCTACATTGCTACTCACTGCCTATCCTTATTCAGACACTCTGATTCACACCACCCCGTGATATTTTTCTCACTCCTATTAGTGAATGGCCTGTTAGAAATCCTTACATTGCGCACAACCCCGTGATGTTTTTCAGAAACCTATCCTACTTTGCCACTGCATGTTTCCTACCTCCCCATGGTGACCACCCCGTGGTACTTTTCTCCATCCTACATTGCTACTCACTGCCTATATTTATTCAGACCCTCCGATTCACACCACCCCGTGATGTTTTTCTCACTCCTACTAGGGAATGGCCTGTTACAAACCCTTACAATGCCCACCACGCGTTGGTTTTCAGAAACCTACCCTACATTGCCTCTGTATGTTTCCTGACTTCCCCATGCTGACCACCCCGTGGTGTTTTTCTCCATCCTACATTGCCACTCACTGCCTATTTTTAATCAGACCCTACGATTCACACCACCCCGTGATATTTTTCTCACTCCTACTAGTGAATGTCCTTACATTGCGCACCACGCCGTGATGTTTTTCAGAAACCTATCCTACATTGCCACTGCATGTTTCCTGACCTCCCCATGCTGACCACCCCGTGGTGCTTTTCTCCATCCTACATTGCCACTCACTGCCTATCCTAATTCAGACCCTCCAATTCACACGACCCCGTGATGTTTTTCTCACTCCTATTTGTGAATGTAAAGTTACACACCCATACAATGCGCACCACCCCTCGATGTTTTTCAGAAACCTATTCTACATTGCCACTGCATGTTGCCTGACCTACACATGCTGACCACCCCGTGGTGCTTTTCTCCATCCTAGGTTGCCACTCACTGCCTATCCTAATTTAGACCCTGCGATTCACACAACCCCGTGATGTTTTTCACACTTCTACTAGTGAATGTAATGTTACACCCCCATACAACGCGCACCACCCCGCGATGTTTTTCAAAAACCTATTCTACATTGCCACTGCATGTTTCCTCACCTCCCCATGCTGACCACCCCGTGGGGCTTTTCTCCATCCTACTTTGCCGCTCACTGCCTATCCTTATTCAGACCCTCCGATTCACACCACCCCGTGATATTTTTCTCACTCCTACTAGTGAATGGCCTGTTAGAAACCCTTACATTCCGCACCACACCATGATGTTTTTCAGAAACCTATCCTACATTGCCACTGCATGTTTCCTACCTCCTCATGCTGACCACCCCGTGGTGCTTTTCTCCATCCTACATTGCTACTCACTGCCTATTCTTATTCAGATCCTCCGATTCACATCACCCCTTGATGTTTTTCTCAGTCTTACTAGTGAATGTAATGTTAGAAACCCATACAATGCGCACCACCCCATGATGATTTTCAGAAACCTATTCTACATTGCCACTGCATGTTTCCTACCTCCCCATGCTGACCACTCCGTGGTGCTTTTCTCCATCCTACATTGCTACACACTGCCTATCCTTATTCAGACCCTCTGATTCACACCTCCCCGTGATGTTTTTCTCACTCCTACTAGTGAATGGCCTGTTAGAAACCCTTACAATGCCCACCACCCTGCGATGTTTTTCAGAAACCTATCCTACATTGCCACAGCATGTTTCCTACATCCCCATGCTGACCACCCCGTGGTGCTTTTCTCCATCCTACATTGCTACTCACTGCCTATTCTTATTCAGATCCTCCGATTCACATCACCCCTTGATGTTTTTCTCAGTCTTACTAGTGAATGTAATGTTAGAAACCCATACAATGCGCACCACCCCATGATGATTTTCAGAAACCTATTCTACATTGCCACTGCATGTTTCCTGTCCTCCCCATGCTGACCACCCCGTTGTGCTTTTCTCCATCCTACATTGCCACTCACTGCCAATCCTAATTCAGACCCTCCAATTCACACCACCCCGTGATGTTTTTCTCACTCCTACTAGTGAATGGCCTTTTAGAAACACATACAATGCGCACCACCCCTCGATGATTTTCAGAAAGCTATTCTACATTGCCACAGCATGTTTCCTGACCTCCCCATGCTGACCAACCATTAGTGCTTTTCTCCAACCTACATTGCCAGTCACTGCCTATGCTAAATCTGATCCTATGATTCACACGTCCCCGTGATGTTTTTCTCACTCCTACTAGTGAATGACCTGTTAGAAACCATTACATTGCGCACCACCCTGCGATGTTTTTCAGAATACTATCCTACATTGCCACTGCATGTTTCCTACCTCCCCATGCTGACGACCCCGTGGTGCTTTTCTCCATCCTTTAGTGATTCTCACTACCTATCCTTATTCAGATCCTCTGATTCACACCACCCCGTGATGTTTTTCTCACTCCTACTAGTGAATGTAATGTTAGAAACCCATACAATGCGCACCACCCCGTGTTGATTTTCAGAAACCTATTCTACATTGCCACTGCATGTTTCCGGACCTACCCATGCTGACCACCCCGTGGTGCTTTTCTCCATCCAACATTGCCACTCACTGCCTATCCTAATTCAGATCCTATGATTCACACTACCCCGTGATGTTTTCTTCACTCCTACTAGGGAATGTAATGTTACACACCCATACAATGCGGACCACCCCACGATGTTTTTCAGAAACCTATCCTACATTGCCACTGCATATTTCGTGTCTTCCCCATGCTGACCACCCCGTGGTGCTTTTCTCCATCCTACATTGCCACTCACTGCCGATCCTAATTCAGACCCTCCAATTCACACCACCACGTGATGTTTTTCTCTCTCCTACTAGTGAATGTAATGTTACACACCCATACAATGTGCACCACCCCGCGATGTTTTTCAGAAACCTATGCTTCATTGCCACTGCATGTTTCCTACCTCCCCATGATGACCACCCCGTGGTGCTTTTCTCCATCCTACATTGCTACTCACTGCCTATACTTATTCAGACCCTCCGATTCACACCGCCCCGTGATGTTTTTCTCACTCCTACTAGTGAATGGCCTGTTACAAACCCTTACAATGCCCACCACGCGTTGTTTTTCAGAAACATATCCTACATTGCCACTGTATGTTTCCTGACCTCCCCATGCTGACCACCCCGTGGTGTTTTTCTCCATCCTACATTGCCACTCACTGCCTATCTTTAATCAGTCCCTACGATTCACACCACCCCGTCATATTTTTCTCACTCCTACTAGTGAATGTCCTGTTCGAAACCCTTACATTGCGCACCACCCCGTGATGTTTTTCAGAAACCTATCCTACATTGCCACTGCATGTTTCCTACCTCCCCATGGTGACCACTCCGTGGTGCTTTTCTCCATCCTACATTGCTACACACTGCCTATCCTTATTCAGACCCTCCGATTCACACCTCCCCATGATGTTTTTCTCACTCCTACTAGTGAATGGCCTGTTAGAAACCCTTACAATGCCCACCACCCTGCGATGTTTTTCAGAAACCTATCCTACATTGCCACAGCATGTTTCCTACCTCCCCATGCTGACCACCCCGTGGTGCTTTTCTCCATCCTACATTGCTACTCACTGCCTATTCTTATTCAGATCCTCCGATTTACATCACCCCTTGATGTTTTTCTCACTCTTACTAGTGAATGTAATGTTAGAAACCCATACAATGCGCACCACCCCATGATGATTTTCAGAAACCTATTCTACATTGCAACTGCATGTTTCCTGACCTCCCCATGCTGACCACCCCGTTGTGCTTTTCTGCATCCTAGATTGTCACTCACTGCCTTTCCTAATTCAGATCCTATGATTCACAGCACCCCGTGATGTTTCTGTCACTCCTACTAGTGAATGGCCTGTTTGAAACCCTTACAATGCGCACCACCCCGCGATGTTTTTCAGAATCCTATCCTACATTGCCACTGCATGTTTTGTGACATCCCCATGCTGACCACCGCGTTGTGCTCTTCTCCATGCTACATTGGCACTCACTCCCTATCCTAATTCAGACCCTCCGATTCACACAACCCCGTGATGTTTTTCTCACTCTTACTAGTGAATGTAATGTTACACACCCATACCATGTGCACCACCCCGCGATGTTTTTAAGAAAAATATCCTACATTGCCACTGCATGTTTCCTACCTCCCATGCTGACCAATCCGTGGTGCTTTTCTCCATCCTACATTGCCACTCCCTGCCTATCTTAATTTAGATCCTATGATTCACACCACCCCGTGATGTTTTTCTCACTCCTACTAGTGAATGTAATGTTACACACCCATACAATGCGCACCACCCCGAGATGTGTTTCAGAAACCTATCCTATATTCCCACTGCATTTTTCCTGACCTCCCCATGCTGACCACCCCGTAGTGCTTTTCTCCATCCTAGATTGTCACTCACTGCCTATCCTAATTCAGATCCTATGATTCACACCACCCCGTGATGTTTTTCTCTCTCCTACTAGTGAATGTCATGTTACACACCCATACAATGCGCACCACCCCACGATGTTTTCAAGAAACATATCCAAAATTGCCACTGCATGATTCCTGACCTCTTCATGCTGGCCACCCCGTAGTGATTTTCTCCAACCTTGAATTCCACTCACTGGCTATTCTAATCCAGATCCTATGATTCACACCACCCCGTGATGTTTTTCTCACTCCTACTAGTGAATGCAATGTTACACACCGATACAATGCGCACCACCACGGCATGTTTTTCAGAAACCTATCTTACATTGCCACTGAATGTTTCCTGACCTCCCCATGCTGACCACCTCGTGGTGCTTTTCTCCATCTTACATTGCCACTCACTGCCTATCCTTATTCAGACCCTCTGATTCACACCACCCCGTGATATTTTTCTCACTCCTACTAGTGAATGGCCTTTTAGAAACCCTTATATTGCGCATCACCCAGCGCTGTATTTCAGAAATCTATCCTACATTGTCACTGCATGTTTACTACCGCCCCATGCTGACCACCCCGTGGTGCTTTTCTCCATTCTACATTGCTACTCACTGCCTATCCTTATTCAGACCCTCCGATTCACACCACCCCGTGATGTTTTTCTCACTCCTACTAGTGAATGGCCTGTTAGAAACCCTTACAATGCGCGCCACTCTGCGATGTTTTTCAGAAACCTATCCTACATTGCCACTGCATGTTTCCTGAACTCCCCATGCTGACCACCCCGTCTTGCTTTTCTCCATCCTACATTGCCACTCACTGACTATCCTTATTCAGACACTCCGATTCACACCACCCCGTGACATTTTTCTCACTCCTACTAGTGAATGACCTGCAAGAAACCCTTACATTGCCTACCACCCCGCGATGTTTTTCGGAAAACTATCCTACATTGCCACTGCAAGTTTCCTACCTCCCCATGCTGACCACCCCGTGGTGCTTTTCTCCATCCTACATTGCTACTCACTGCCTATCCTTATTCAGACACTCTGATTCACACCACCCCGTGATATTTTTCTCACTCCTATTAGTGAATGGCCTGTTAGAAATCCTTACATTGCGCACAACCCCGTGATGTTTTTCAGAAACCTATCCTACTTTGCCACTGCATGTTTCCTACCTCCCCATGGTGACCACCCCGTGGTACTTTTCTCCATCCTACATTGCTACTCACTGCCTATATTTATTCAGACCCTCCGATTCACACCACCCCGTGATGTTTTTCTCACTCCTACTAGGGAATGGCCTGTTACAAACCCTTACAATGCCCACCACGCGTTGGTTTTCAGAAACCTACCCTACATTGCCTCTGTATGTTTCCTGACTTCCCCATGCTGACCACCCCGTGGTGTTTTTCTCCATCCTACATTGCCACTCACTGCCTATTTTTAATCAGACCCTACGATTCACACCACCCCGTGATATTTTTCTCACTCCTACTAGTGAATGTCCTTACATTGCGCACCACGCCGTGATGTTTTTCAGAAACCTATCCTACATTGCCACTGCATGTTTCCTGACCTCCCCATGCTGACCACCCCGTGGTGCTTTTCTCCATCCTACATTGCCACTCACTGCCTATCCTAATTCAGACCCTCCAATTCACACGACCCCGTGATGTTTTTCTCACTCCTACTTGTGAATGTAAAGTTACACACCCATACAATGCGCACCACCCCTCGATGTTTTTCAGAAACCTATTCTACATTGCCACTGCATGTTGCCTGACCTACACATGCTGACCACCCCGTGGTGCTTTTCTCCATCCTAGGTTGCCACTCACTGCCTATCCTAATTTAGACCCTGCGATTCACACAACCCCGTGATGTTTTTCACACTTCTACTAGTGAATGTAATGTTACACCCCCATACAACGCGCACCACCCCGCGATGTTTCTCAAAAACCTATTCTACATTGCCACTGCATGTTTCCTCACCTCCCCATGCTGACCACCCCGTGGGGCTTTTCTCCATCCTACTTTGCCGCTCATTGCCTATCCTTATTCAGACCTTCCGATTCACACCACCCAGTGATATTTTTCTCACTCCTACTAGTGAATGGCCTGTTAGAAACCCTTACATTCCGCACCACACCATGATGTTTTTCAGAAACCTATCCTACATTGCCACTGCATGTTTCCTACCTCCCCATGCTGACCACTCCGTGGTGCTTTTCTCCATCCTACATTGCTACACACTGCCTATCCTTATTCAGACCCTCTGATTCACACCTCCCCGTGATGTTTTTCTCACTCCTACTAGTGTATGGCCTGTTAGAAACCCTTACAATGCCCACCACCCTGCGATGTTTTTCAGAAACCTATCCTACATTGCCACAGCATGTTTCCTACCTCCCCATGCTGACCACCCCGTGGTGCTTTTCTCCATCCTACATTGCTACTCACTGCCTATTCTTATTCAGATCCTCCGATTCACATCACCCCTTGATGTTTTTCTCAGTCTTACTAGTGAATGTAATGTTAGAAACCCATACAATGCGCACCACCCCATGATGATTTTCAGAAACCTATTCTACATTGCCACTGCATGTTTCCTGTCCTCCCCATGCTGACCACCCCGTTGTGCTTTTCTCCATCCTACATTGCCACTCACTGCCAATCCTAATTCAGACCCTCCAATTCACACCACCCCGTGATGTTTTTCTCACTCCTACTAGTGAATGGCCTTTTAGAAACACATACAATGCGCACCACCCCTCGATGATTTTCAGAAAGCTATTCTACATTGCCACAGCATGTTTCCTGACCTCCCCATGCTGACCAACCATTAGTGCTTTTCTCCAACCTACATTGCCAGTCACTGCCTATGCTAAATCTGATCCTATGATTCACACGTCCCCGTGATGTTTTTCTCACTCCTACTAGTGAATGACCTGTTAGAAACCATTACATTGCGCACCACCCTGCGATGTTTTTCAGAATACTATCCTACATTGCCACTGCATGTTTCCTACCTCCCCATGCTGACGACCCCGTGGTGCTTTTCTCCATCCTTTAGTGATTCTCACTACCTATCCTTATTCAGATCCTCTGATTCACACCACCCCGTGATGTTTTTCTCACTCCTACTAGTGAATGTAATGTTAGAAACCCATACAATGCGCACCACCCCGTGTTGATTTTCAGAAACCTATTCTACATTGCCACTGCATGTTTCCGGACCTACCCATGCTGACCACCCCGTGGTGCTTTTCTCCATCCAACATTGCCACTCACTGCCTATCCTAATTCAGATCCTATGATTCACACTACCCCGTGATGTTTTTTTCACTCCTACTAGGGAATGTAATGTTACACACCCATACAATGCGGACCACCCCACGATGTTTTTCAGAAACCTATCCTACATTGCCACTGCATATTTCGTGTCTTCCCCATGCTGACCACCCCGTGGTGCTTTTCTCCATCCTACATTGCTACTCACTGCCTATCCTTATTCAGACCCTCCGAATCACACCACCCCGTGATGTTTTTCTCACTCCTACTAGTGAATGGCCTGTTAGAAATCCTTACATTGCGCACAACCCCGTGATGTTTTTCAGAAACCTATCCTACTTTGCCACTGCATGTTTCCTACCTCCCCATGGTGACCACCCCGTGGTACTTTTCTCCATCCTACATTGCTACTCACTGCCTATATTTATTCAGACCCTCCGATTCACACCACCCCGTGATGTTTTTCTCACTCCTACTAGGGAATGGCCTGTTACAAACCCTTACAATGCCCACCACGCGTTGGTTTTCAGAAACCTACCCTACATTGCCTCTGTATGTTTCCTGACTTCCCCATGCTGACCACCCCGTGGTGTTTTTCTCCATCCTACATTGCCACTCACTGCCTATTTTTAATCAGACCCTACGATTCACACCACCCCGTGATATTTTTCTCACTCCTACTAGTGAATGTCCTTACATTGCGCACCACGCCGTGATGTTTTTCAGAAACCTATCCTACATTGCCACTGCATGTTTCCTGACCTCCCCATGCTGACCACCCCGTGGTGCTTTTCTCCATCCTACATTGCCACTCACTGCCTATCCTAATTCAGACCCTCCAATTCACACGACCCCGTGATGTTTTTCTCACTCCTACTTGTGAATGTAAAGTTACACACCCATACAATGCGCACCACCCCTCGATGTTTTTCAGAAACCTATTCTACATTGCCACTGCATGTTGCCTGACCTACACATGCTGACCACCCCGTGGTGCTTTTCTCCATCCTAGGTTGCCACTCACTGCCTATCCTAATTTAGACCCTGCGATTCACACAACCCCGTGATGTTTTTCACACTTCTACTAGTGAATGTAATGTTACACCCCCATACAACGCGCACCACCCCGCGATGTTTTTCAAAAACCTATTCTACATTGCCACTGCATGTTTCCTCACCTCCCCATGCTGACCACCCCGTGGGGCTTTTCTCCATCCTACTTTGCCGCTCATTGCCTATCCTTATTCAGACCCTCCGATTCACACCACCCAGTGATATTTTTCTCACTCCTACTAGTGAATGGCCTGTTAGAAACCCTTACATTCCGCACCACACCATGATGTTTTTCAGAAACCTATCCTACATTGCCACTGCATGTTTCCTACCTCCCCATGCTGACCACTCCGTGGTGCTTTTCTCCATCCTACATTGCTACACACTGCCTATCCTTATTCAGACCCTCTGATTCACACCTCCCCGTGATGTTTTTCTCACTCCTACTAGTGTATGGCCTGTTAGAAACCCTTACAATGCCCACCACCCTGCGATGTTTTTCAGAAACCTATCCTACATTGCCACAGCATGTTTCCTACCTCCCCATGCTGACCACCCCGTGGTGCTTTTCTCCATCCTACATTGCTACTCACTGCCTATTCTTATTCAGATCCTCCGATTCACATCACCCCTTGATGTTTTTCTCAGTCTTACTAGTGAATGTAATGTTAGAAACCCATACAATGCGCACCACCCCATGATGATTTTCAGAAACCTATTCTACATTGCCACTGCATGTTTCCTGTCCTCCCCATGCTGACCACCCCGTTGTGCTTTTCTCCATCCTACATTGCCACTCACTGCCAATCCTAATTCAGACCCTCCAATTCACACCACCCCGTGATGTTTTTCTCACTCCTACTAGTGAATGGCCTTTTAGAAACACATACAATGCGCACCACCCCTCGATGATTTTCAGAAAGCTATTCTACATTGCCACAGCATGTTTCCTGACCTCCCCATGCTGACCAACCATTAGTGCTTTTCTCCAACCTACATTGCCAGTCACTGCCTATGCTAAATCTGATCCTATGATTCACACGTCCCCGTGATGTTTTTCTCACTCCTACTAGTGAATGACCTGTTAGAAACCATTACATTGCGCACCACCCTGCGATGTTTTTCAGAATACTATCCTACATTGCCACTGCATGTTTCCTACCTCCCCATGCTGACGACCCCGTGGTGCTTTTCTCCATCCTTTAGTGATTCTCACTACCTATCCTTATTCAGATCCTCTGATTCACACCACCCCGTGATGTTTTTCTCACTCCTACTAGTGAATGTAATGTTAGAAACCCATACAATGCGCACCACCCCGTGTTGATTTTCAGAAACCTATTCTACATTGCCACTGCATGTTTCCGGACCTACCCATGCTGACCACCCCGTGGTGCTTTTCTCCATCCAACATTGCCACTCACTGCCTATCCTAATTCAGATCCTATGATTCACACTACCCCGTGATGTTTTTTTCACTCCTACTAGGGAATGTAATGTTACACACCCATACAATGCGGACCACCCCACGATGTTTTTCAGAAACCTATCCTACATTGCCACTGCATATTTCGTGTCTTCCCCATGCTGACCACCCCGTGGTGCTTTTCTCCATCCTACATTGCCACTCACTGCCGATCCTAATTCAGACCCTCCAATTCACACCACCACGTGATGTTTTTCTCTCTCCTACTAGTGAATGTAATGTTACACACCCATACAATGTGCACCACCCCGCGATGTTTTTCAGAAACCTATGCTTCATTGCCACTGCATGTTTCCTACCTCCCCATGATGACCACCCCGTGGTGCTTTTCTCCATCCTACATTGCTACTCACTGCCTATACTTATTCAGACCCTCCGATTCACACCGCCCCGTGATGTTTTTCTCACTCCTACTAGTGAATGGCCTGTTACAAACCCTTACAATGCCCACCACGCGTTGTTTTTCAGAAACATATCCTACATTGCCACTGTATGTTTCCTGACCTCCCCATGCTGACCACCCCGTGGTGTTTTTCTCCATCCTACATTGCCACTCACTGCCTATCTTTAATCAGTCCCTACGATTCACACCACCCCATGATATTTTTCTCACTCCTACTAGTGAATGTCCTGTTCGAAACCCTTACATTGCGCACCACCCCGTGATGTTTTTCAGAAACCTATCCTACATTGCCACTGCATGTTTCCTACCTCCCCATGGTGACCACTCCGTGGTGCTTTTCTCCATCCTACATTGCTACACACTGCCTATCCTTATTCAGACCCTCCGATTCACACCTCCCCATGATGTTTTTCTCACTCCTACTAGTGAATGGCCTGTTAGAAACCCTTACAATGCCCACCACCCTGCGATGTTTTTCAGAAACCTATCCTACATTGCCACAGCATGTTTCCTACCTCCCCATGCTGACCACCCCGTGGTGCTTTTCTCCATCCTACATTGCTACTCACTGCCTATTCTTATTCAGATCCTCCGATTTACATCACCCCTTGATGTTTTTCTCACTCTTACTAGTGAATGTAATGTTAGAAACCCATACAATGCGCACCACCCCATGATGATTTTCAGAAACCTATTCTACATTGCAACTGCATGTTTCCTGACCTCCCCATGCTGACCACCCCGTTGTGCTTTTCTGCATCCTAGATTGTCACTCACTGCCTTTCCTAATTCAGATCCTATGATTCACAGCACCCCGTGATGTTTCTGTCACTCCTACTAGTGAATGGCCTGTTTGAAACCCTTACAATGCGCACCACCCCGCGATGTTTTTCAGAATCCTATCCTACATTGCCACTGCATGTTTTGTGACATCCCCATGCTGACCACCGCGTTGTGCTCTTCTCCATGCTACATTGGCACTCACTCCCTATCCTAATTCAGACCCTCCGATTCACACAACCCCGTGATGTTTTTCTCACTCTTACTAGTGAATGTAATGTTACACACCCATACCATGTGCACCACCCCGCGATGTTTTTAAGAAAAATATCCTACATTGCCACTGCATGTTTCCTACCTCCCATGCTGACCAATCCGTGGTGCTTTTCTCCATCCTACATTGCCACTCCCTGCCTATCTTAATTTAGATCCTATGATTCACACCACCCCGTGATGTTTTTCTCACTCCTACTAGTGAATGTAATGTTACACACCCATACAATGCGCACCACCCCGAGATGTGTTTCAGAAACCTATCCTATATTCCCACTGCATTTTTCCTGACCTCCCCATGCTGACCACCCCGTAGTGCTTTTCTCCATCCTAGATTGTCACTCACTGCCTATCCTAATTCAGATCCTATGATTCACACCACCCCGTGATGTTTTTCTCTCTCCTACTAGTGAATGTCATGTTACACACCCATACAATGCGCACCACCCCACGATGTTTTCAAGAAACATATCCAAAATTGCCACTGCATGATTCCTGACCTCTTCATGCTGGCCACCCCGTAGTGATTTTCTCCAACCTTGAATTCCACTCACTGGCTATTCTAATCCAGATCCTATGATTCACACCACCCCGTGATGTTTTTCTCACTCCTACTAGTGAATGCAATGTTACACACCGATACAATGCGCACCACCACGGCATGTTTTTCAGAAACCTATCTTACATTGCCACTGAATGTTTCCTGACCTCCCCATGCTGACCACCTCGTGGTGCTTTTCTCCATCTTACATTGCCACTCACTGCCTATCCTTATTCAGACCCTCTGATTCACACCACCCCGAGATATTTTTCTCACTCCTACTAGTGAATGGCCTTTTAGAAACCCTTATATTGCGCATCACCCAGCGCTGTATTTCAGAAATCTATCCTACATTGTCACTGCATGTTTACTACCGCCCCATGCTGACCACCCCGTGGTGCTTTTCTCCATTCTACATTGCTACTCACTGCCTATCCTTATTCAGACCCTCCGATTCACACCACCCCGTGATGTTTTTCTCACTCCTACTAGTGAATGGCCTGTTAGAAACCCTTACAATGCGCGCCACTCTGCGATGTTTTTCAGAAACCTATCCTACATTGCCACTGCATGTTTCCTGAACTCCCCATGCTGACCACCCCGTCTTGCTTTTCTCCATCCTACATTGCCACTCACTGACTATCCTTATTCAGACACTCCGATTCACACCACCCCGTGACATTTTTCTCACTCCTACTAGTGAATGACCTGCAAGAAACCCTTACATTGCCTACCACCCCGCGATGTTTTTCGGAAAACTATCCTACATTGCCACTGCAAGTTTCCTACCTCCCCATGCTGACCACCCCGTGGTGCTTTTCTCCATCCTACATTGCTACTCACTGCCTATCCTTATTCAGACACTCTGATTCACACCACCCCGTGATATTTTTCTCACTCCTATTAGTGAATGGCCTGTTAGAAATCCTTACATTGCGCACAACCCCGTGATGTTTTTCAGAAACCTATCCTACTTTGCCAGTGCATGTTTCCTACCTCCCCATGGTGACCACCCCGTGGTACTTTTCTCCATCCTACATTGCTACTCACTGCCTATATTTATTCAGAGCCTCTGATTCACACCACCCCGTGATGTTTTTCTCACTCCTACTAGGGAATGGCCTGTTACAAACCCTTACAATGCCCACCACGCGTTGGTTTTCAGAAACCTACCCTACATTGCCTCTGTATGTTTCCTGACTTCCCCATGCTGACCACCCCGTGGTGTTTTTCTCCATCCTACATTGCCACTCACTGCCTATTTTTAATCAGACCCTACGATTCACACCACCCCGTGATATTTTTCTCACTCCTACTAGTGAATGTCCTTACATTGCGCACCACGCCGTGATGTTTTTCAGAAACCTATCCTACATTGCCACTGCATGTTTCCTGACCTCCCCATGCTGACCACCCCGTGGTGCTTTTCTCCATCCTACATTGCCACTCACTGCCTATCCTAATTCAGACCCTCCAATTCACACGACCCCGTGATGTTTTTCTCACTCCTACTTGTGAATGTAAAGTTACACACCCATACAATGCGCACCACCCCTCGATGTTTTTCAGAAACCTATTCTACATTGCCACTGCATGTTGCCTGACCTACACATGCTGACCACCCCGTGGTGCTTTTCTCCATCCTAGGTTGCCACTCACTGCCTATCCTAATTTAGACCCTGCGATTCACACAACCCCGTGATGTTTTTCACACTTCTACTAGTGAATGTAATGTTACACCCCCATACAACGCGCACCACCCCGCGATGTTTTTCAAAAACCTATTCTACATTGCCACTGCATGTTTCCTCACCTCCCCATGCTGACCACCCCGTGGGGCTTTTCTCCATCCTACTTTGCCGCGCACTGCCTATCCTTATTCAGACCCTCCGATTCACACCACCCCGTGATATTTTTCTCACTCCTACTAGTGAATGGCCTGTTAGAAACCCTTACATTCCGCACCACACCATGATGTTTTTCAGAAACCTATCCTACATTGCCACTGCATGTTTCCTACCTCCCCATGCTGACCACTCCGTGGTGCTTTTCTCCATCCTACATTGCTACACACTGCCTATCCTTATTCAGACCCTCTGATTCACACCTCCCCGTGATGTTTTTCTCACTCCTACTAGTGAATGGCCTGTTAGAAACCCTTACAATGCCCACCACCCTGCGATGTTTTTCAGAAACCTATCCTACATTGCCACAGCATGTTTCCTACCTCCCCATGCTGACCACCCCGTGGTGCTTTTCTCCATCCTACATTGCTACTCACTGCCTATTCTTATTCAGATCCTCCGATTCACATCACCCCTTGATGTTTTTCTCAGTCTTACTAGTGAATGTAATGTTAGAAACCCATACAATGCGCACCACCCCATGATGATTTTCAGAAACCTATTCTACATTGCCACTGCATGTTTCCTGTCCTCCCCATGCTGACCACCCCGTTGTGCTTTTCTCCATCCTACATTGCCACTCACTGCCAATCCTAATTCAGACCCTCCAACTCACACCACCCCGTGATGTTTTTCTCACTCCTACTAGTGAATGGCCTTTTAGAAACACATACAATGCGCACCACACCTCGATGATTTTCAGAAAGCTATTCTACATTGCCACAGCATGTTTCCTGACCTCCCCATGCTGACCAACCATTAGTGCTTTTCTCCAACCTACATTGCCAGTCACTGCCTATGCTAAATCTGATCCTATGATTCACACGTCCCCGTGATGTTTTTCTCACTCCTACTAGTGAATGACCTGTTAGAAACCATTACATTGCGCACCACCCTGCGATGTTTTTCAGAATACTATCCTACATTGCCACTGCATGTTTCCTACCTCCCCATGCTGACGACCCCGTGGTGCTTTTCTCCATCCTTTAGTGATTCTCACTACCTATCCTTATTCAGATCCTCTGATTCACACCACCCCGTGATGTTTTTCTCACTCCTACTAGTGAATGTAATGTTAGAAACCCATACAATGCGCACCACCCCGTGTTGATTTTCAGAAACCTATTCTACATTGCCACTGCATGTTTCCGGACCTACCCATGCTGACCACCCCGTGGTGCTTTTCTCCATCCAACATTGCCACTCACTGCCTATCCTAATTCAGATCCTATGATTCACACTACCCCGTGATGTTTTTTTCACTCCTACTAGGGAATGTAATGTTACACACCCATACAATGCGGACCACCCCACGATGTTTTTCAGAAACCTATCCTACATTGCCACTGCATATTTCGTGTCTTCCCCATGCTGACCACCCCGTGGTGCTTTTCTCCATCCTACATTGCCACTCACTGCCGATCCTAATTCAGACCCTCCAATTCACACCACCACGTGATGTTTTTCTCTCTCCTACTAGTGAATGTAATGTTACACACCCATACAATGTGCACCACCCCGCGATGTTTTTCAGAAACCTATGCTTCATTGCCACTGCATGTTTCCTACCTCCCCATGATGACCACCCCGTGGTGCTTTTCTCCATCCTACATTGCTACTCACTGCCTATACTTATTCAGACCCTCCGATTCACACCGCCCCGTGATGTTTTTCTCACTCCTACTAGTGAATGGCCTGTTACAAACCCTTACAATGCCCACCACGCGTTGTTTTTCAGAAACATATCCTACATTGCCACTGTATGTTTCCTGACCTCCCCATGCTGACCACCCCGTGGTGTTTTTCTCCATCCTACATTGCCACTCACTGCCTATCTTTAATCAGTCCCTACGATTCACACCACCCCGTCATATTTTTCTCACTCCTACTAGTGAATGTCCTGTTCGAAACCCTTACATTGCGCACCACCCCGTGATGTTTTTCAGAAACCTATCCTACATTGCCACTGCATGTTTCCTGACCTCCCCATGCTGACCACCCCGTGGTGCTTTTCTCCATCCTACATTGCCACTCACTGCCTATCCTAATTCAGACGCTCCAATTCACACGACCCCGTGATGTTTTTCTCACTCCTACTTGTGAATGTAATGTTACACACCCATACAATGCGCACCACCCCTTGATGTTTTTCAGAAACCTATTCTACATTTCCACTGCATATTGACTGACCTACACATGCTGACCACCCCGTGGTGCTTTTCTCCATCCTAGATTGCCACTCACTGCCTATCCTAATTTAGACCCTCCGATTCACACAACCCCATGATGTTTTTCACACTTCTACTAGTGAATGTAATGTTACACCCCCATACAACGCGCACCACCCCGCGATGTTTTTCAGAAACCTATTCTACATTGCCACTGCATGTTTCCTGACCTCCCCATGCTGACCACCCCGTGGGGCTTTTCTCCATCCTACTTTGCAGCTCACTGCCTATCCTTATTTAGACCCTCCGATTCACACCACCCCGAGATATTTTTCTCACTCCTACTAGTGAATGGCCTGTTAGAAACCCTTACATCCCGCACCACACCGTGATGTTTTTCAGAAAACTATCCTACATTGCCACTGCATGTTTCCTACCTTCCCATTGTGACCACTCCGTGGTGCTTTTCTCCATCCTACATTGCTACACACTGCCTATCCTTATTCAGACCCTACGATTCACACCTCCCCGTGATGTTTTTCTCACTCCTACTAGTGAATTTCCTGTTAGAAACCCTTACAATGCCCACCACCCTGCGATGTTTTTCAGAAACCTATCCTACATTGCCACAGCATGTTTCCTACCTCCCCATGCTGACCACCCCGTGGTGCTTTTCTCCATCCTACATTGCCACTCACTGCCTATTTTTAATCAGACCCTACGATTCACACCACCCCGTGATATTTTTCTCACTCCTACTAGTGAATGTCCTTACATTGCGCACCACGCCGTGATGTTTTTCAGAAACCTATCCTACATTGCCACTGCATGTTTCCTGACCTCCCCATGCTGACCACCCCGTGGTGCTTTTCTCCATCCTACATTGCCACTCACTGCCTATCCTAATTCAGACCCTCCAATTCACACGACCCCGTGATGTTTTTCTCACTCCTACTTGTGAATGTAAAGTTACACACCCATACAATGCGCACCACCCCTCGATGTTTTTCAGAAACCTATTCTACATTGCCACTGCATGTTGCCTGACCTACACATGCTGACCACCCCGTGGTGCTTTTCTCCATCCTAGGTTGCCACTCACTGCCTATCCTAATTTAGACCCTGCGATTCACACAACCCCGTGATGTTTTTCACACTTCTACTAGTGAATGTAATGTTACACCCCCATACAACGCGCACCACCCCGCGATGTTTTTCAAAAACCTATTCTACATTGCCACTGCATGTTTCCTCACCTCCCCATGCTGACCACCCCGTGGGGCTTTTCTCCATCCTACTTTGCCGCTCACTGCCTATCCTTATTCAGACCCTCCGATTCACACCACCCCGTGATATTTTTCTCACTCCTACTAGTGAATGGCCTGTTAGAAACCCTTACATTCCGCACCACACCATGATGTTTTTCAGAAACCTATCCTACATTGCCACTGCATGTTTCCTACCTCCCCATGCTGACCACTCCGTGGTGCTTTTCTCCATCCTACATTGCTACACACTGCCTATCCTTATTCAGACCCTCCGATTCACACCTCCCCGTGATGTTTTTCTCACTCCTACTAGTGAATGGCCTGTTAGAAACCCTTACAATGCCCACCACCCTGCGATGTTTTTCAGAAACCTATCCTACATTGCCACAGCATGTTTCCTACCTCCCCATGCTGACCACCCCGTGGTGCTTTTCTCCATCCTACATTGCTACTCACTGCCTATACTTATTCAGACCCTCCGATTCACACCGCCCCGTGATGTTTTTCTCACTCCTACTAGTGAATGGCCTGTTACAAACCCTTACAATGCCCACCACGCGTTGTTTTTCAGAAACATATCCTACATTGCCACTGTATGTTTCCTGACCTCCCCATGCTGACCACCCCGTGGTGTTTTTCTCCATCCTACATTGCCACTCACTGCCTATCTTTAATCAGTCCCTACGATTCACACCACCCCGTCATATTTTTCTCACTCCTACTAGTGAATGTCCTGTTCGAAACCCTTACATTGCGCACCACCCCGTGATGTTTTTCAGAAACCTATCCTACATTGCCACTGCATGTTTCCTGACCTCCCCATGCTGACCACCCCGTGGTGCTTTTCTCCATCCTACATTGCCACTCACTGCCTATCCTAATTCAGACGCTCCAATTCACACGACCCCGTGATGTTTTTCTCACTCCTACTTGTGAATGTAATGTTACACACCCATACAATGCGCACCACCCCTCGATGTTTTTCAGAAACCTATTCTACATTTCCACTGCATATTGACTGACCTACACATGCTGACCACCCCGTGGTGCTTTTCTCCATCCTAGATTGCCACTCACTGCCTATCCTAATTTAGACCCTCCGATTCACACAACCCCATGATGTTTTTCACACTTCTACTAGTGAATGTAATGTTACACCCCCATACAACGCGCACCACCCCGCGATGTTTTTCAGAAACCTATTCTACATTGCCACTGCATGTTTCCTGACCTCCCCATGCTGACCACCCCGTGGGGCTTTTCTCCATCCTACTTTGCAGCTCACTGCCTATCCTTATTTAGACCCTCCGATTCACACCACCCCGAGATATTTTTCTCACTCCTACTAGTGAATGGCCTGTTAGAAACCCTTACATCCCGCACCACACCGTGATGTTTTTCAGAAAACTATCCTACATTGCCACTGCATGTTTCCTACCTTCCCATTGTGACCACTCCGTGGTGCTTTTCTCCATCCTACATTGCTACACACTGCCTATCCTTATTCAGACCCTACGATTCACACCTCCCCGTGATGTTTTTCTCACTCCTACTAGTGAATTTCCTGTTAGAAACCCTTACAATGCCCACCACCCTGCGATGTTTTTCAGAAACCTATCCTACATTGCCACAGCATGTTTCCTACCTCCCCATGCTGACCACCCCGTGGTGCTTTTCTCCATCCTACATTGCCACTCACTGCCTATTTTTAATCAGACCCTATGATTCACACCACCCCGTGATATTTTTCTCACTCCTACTAGTGAATGTCCTTACATTGCGCACCACGCCGTGATGTTTTTCAGAAACCTATCCTACATTGCCACTGCATGTTTCCTGACCTCCCCATGCTGACCACCCCGTGGTGCTTTTCTCCATCCTACATTGCCACTCACTGCCTATCCTAATTCAGACCCTCCAATTCACACGACCCCGTGATGTTTTTCTCACTCCTACTTGTGAATGTAAAGTTACACACCCATACAATGCGCACCACCCCTCGATGTTTTTCAGAAACCTATTCTACATTGCCACTGCATGTTGCCTGACCTACACATGCTGACCACCCCGTGGTGCTTTTCTCCATCCTAGGTTGCCACTCACTGCCTATCCTAATTTAGACCCTGCGATTCACACAACCCCGTGATGTTTTTCACACTTCTACTAGTGAATGTAATGTTACACCCCCATACAACGCGCACCACCCCGCGATGTTTTTCAAAAACCTATTCTACATTGCCACTGCATGTTTCCTCACCTCCCCATGCTGACCACCCCGTGGGGCTTTTCTCCATCCTACTTTGCCGCTCACTGCCTATCCTTATTCAGACCCTCCGATTCACACCACCCCGTGATATTTTTCTCACTCCTACTAGTGAATGGCCTGTTAGAAACCCTTACATTCCGCACCACACCATGATGTTTTTCAGAAACCTATCCTACATTGCCACTGCATGTTTCCTACCTCCCCATGCTGACCACTCCGTGGTGCTTTTCTCCATCCTACATTGCTACACACTGCCTATCCTTATTCAGACCCTCCGATTCACACCTCCCCGTGATGTTTTTCTCACTCCTACTAGTGAATGGCCTGTTAGAAACCCTTACAATGCCCACCACCCTGCGATGTTTTTCAGAAACCTATCCTACATTGCCACAGCATGTTTCCTACCTCCCCATGCTGACCACCCCGTGGTGCTTTTCTCCATCCTACATTGCTACTCACTGCCTATACTTATTCAGACCCTCCGATTCACACCGCCCCGTGATGTTTTTCTCACTCCTACTAGTGAATGGCCTGTTACAAACCCTTACAATGCCCACCACGCGTTGTTTTTCAGAAACATATCCTACATTGCCACTGTATGTTTCCTGACCTCCCCATGCTGACCACCCCGTGGTGTTTTTCTCCATCCTACATTGCCACTCACTGCCTATCTTTAATCAGTCCCTACGATTCACACCACCCCGTCATATTTTTCTCACTCCTACTAGTGAATGTCCTGTTCGAAACCCTTACATTGCGCACCACCCCGTGATGTTTTTCAGAAACCTATCCTACATTGCCACTGCATGTTTCCTGACCTCCCCATGCTGACCACCCCGTGGTGCTTTTCTCCATCCTACATTGCCACTCACTGCCTATCCTAATTCAGACGCTCCAATTCACACGACCCCGTGATGTTTTTCTCACTCCTACTTGTGAATGTAATGTTACACACCCATACAATGCGCACCACCCCTCGATGTTTTTCAGAAACCTATTCTACATTTCCACTGCATATTGACTGACCTACACATGCTGACCACCCCGTGGTGCTTTTCTCCATCCTAGATTGCCACTCACTGCCTATCCTAATTTAGACCCTCCGATTCACACAACCCCATGATGTTTTTCACACTTCTACTAGTGAATGTAATGTTACACCCCCATACAACGCGCACCACCCCGCGATGTTTTTCAGAAACCTATTCTACATTGCCACTGCATGTTTCCTGACCTCCCCATGCTGACCACCCTGTGGGGCTTTTCTCCATCCTACTTTGCAGCTCACTGCCTATCCTTATTTAGACCCTCCGATTCACACCACCCCGAGATATTTTTCTCACTCCTACTAGTGAATGGCCTGTTAGAAACCCTTACATCCCGCACCACACCGTGATGTTTTTCAGAAAACTATCCTACATTGCCACTGCATGTTTCCTACCTTCCCATTGTGACCACTCCGTGGTGCTTTTCTCCATCCTACATTGCTACACACTGCCTATCCTTATTCAGACCCTACGATTCACACCTCCCCGTGATGTTTTTCTCACTCCTACTAGTGAATTTCCTGTTAGAAACCCTTACAATGCCCACCACCCTGCGATGTTTTTCAGAAACCTATCCTACATTGCCACAGCATGTTTCCTACCTCCCCATGCTGACCACCCCGTGGTGCTTTTCTCCATCCTACATTGCTACTCACTGCCTATTCTTATTCAGATCCTACGATTCACATCACCCCTTGATGTTTTTCTCACTCCTACTAGTGAATGTAATGTTAGAAACCCATACAATGCGCACCACCCCATGATGATTTTCAGAAACCTATTCTACATTGCCACTGCATGTTTCCTGACCTCCCCATGCTTACCACCCCGTTGTGCTTTTCTCCATCCTACATTGCCACTCACTGCCGATCCTAATTCAGACCCTCCAATTCACACCACCCCGTGATGTATTTCTCAGTCCTACTAGTGAATGGCCTGTTAGAAACACATACAATGCGCACCACCCCTCGATGATTTTCAGAAAGCTATTCTACATTTCCACTGCAGGTTTCGTGACCTACTCATGCTGACCAACCATTAGTGCTTTTCTCCAAAATACATTGCCAGTCACTGCCTATGCTAAATCTGATCCTATGATTCACAGGACTCCGTGATGTTTTTCTCACTCCTACTAGTGAATGACCTGTTAGAAACCATTACATTGCGTACCACCCTGCGATGTTTTTCAGAATACTATCGTACATTGCCACTGCATGTTTCCTACCTCCCCATGCTGACCACCCCGTGGTGCTTTTCTCCATCCTTCAGTGCTTCTCACTACCTATCCTTATTCAGATCCTCCGATTCACGCCACCCAGTGATGTTTTTCTCACTCCTACTAGTGAATGTAATGTTAGAAACCCATACAATGCACACCACCCCGCGTTGATTTTCAGAAACCTATTCTACATTGCCACTGCATGTTTCCTGACCTCCCCATGCTGACCACCCCGTGATGCTTTTCTCCATCCTACATTGCCATCACTGCCTATCCTTATTCAGACCCTCCGATTTACACCACCCCGTGATATTTTTCTCTCTCCTACTAGTGTATGGCCTGTTAGAAACCCTTACAATGCGCACCACCCCGCGATGTTTTTCAGAAATCTATCCTACATTGCCCTACATGTTTCCTGACGTCCCTATGCTGACCACCCCGTGGTGCTTTTCTCCAACCTACATTGCCACTCACTGCCTATACTTATTCAGACCCTCCGATTCACACCACCACGTGATGTTTTTCTCTCTCCTACTAGTTAATGTAATGTTACACACCCATACAATGCGCACCACCCCGCGATGTTTTTCAGAAACCTATCCTACATTGCCACTGCATGTTTCCTGACCTCCCCATGCTGACCACCCCGTTGTGCTTTTCTCCAACCTACATTGCCACTAACTGTTTATCCTAAATCAGACCCTCCAATTCACACCACCCCGTGATGTATTTCTCAGTCCTACTAGTGAATGGCCTGTTAGAAACACATACAATGCGCACCACCCCTCGATGATTTTCAGAAACCTATTCTACATTGCCACTGCATGTTTCCTGACCTACCCATGCTGAGCATCCCGTTGGGATTTTCTCCATCCTACATTGCCACTCACTGCCTATCCAAATTTACCCTCCAATTCACACTAACCCATGATGTTTTTCTCACCATACAATGCGCAGCACCCCGCGAAGGTTTTCCGAAACCTATCCTACATTGCCACTGCATGTTTCCTGACCTCCCCATGCTGACCACCCCGTGATGCTTTTCTGTTAGAAAACAGAAAACCCTTACATCGCGCACCACCCCGCGATGTTTTTCAGAAACCTATCCTACATTGCCACTGCATATTTCCAACCTGCCCATGCTGACTACCGCATGGTGCTTTTCTCCATCCTACATTGCTACTCACTGCGTATACTTATTCAGACCCTCCGATTCACACCACCCCGTGATGTGTTTCTCACTCCTACAAGTGAATGGGCTGTTACAAATCCTTATAATGCGCACCACCTGGCGATGTTTTTCAGAAACCTATCCTACATTGCCCTGCATGTTTCCTGACCTCACCATGCTGACCACCACGTGGTGCTTTTCTCCATCCTTCATGGCCTCTCACTGTCTATCCTCATTCGGACCCTCCGATTCACACCACCCCGTGATATTTTTCTCACTCCTACTAGTGAATGGCCTGTTAGAAACCCTTACATTGCGCACCACCCCGCGATGTTTTTAAGAAACCTATCCTACATTGCCACTGCATGTTTCCTGACCTCCCCATGCTGACCACACCGTGGTGCTTTTCTCCATCCTACATTGCCACTCACTGCCTATCCTAATTCAGACCCTCCGATTCACACCACCCCATGATGTTTTTCACAATCCTACTAGTGAATGTAATGTTACACTCCCATACAATCGCACCACCGCGATGTTTTTTACAAACCTATCCTACATTGCAACAGCATGTTTCCTACCTCCACATGCTGACCAACCCGTGGTTCTTTTCTCCATCCTACATTGCTACTCACTGCCTATCCTTATTCTGACCCTCAGATTCACACCACCCCGTGATGTTTTTTTCACTCCTACTAGTGAATGGCCTATTAGAAACCCTTACAATGCGCATCACCCTGCGATGTTTTTCAGAAACCTATCCTACATTGCCACTGCATGTTTCCTGACCTCCCCATGCTGACCACCACCTGGTGCTTTTCTCCATACTACATTGCCACTCACTGCCTATCCTTATTCAGACCCTCCGATTCACACCACCCTGTGATATTTTCCTCACAACTACTAGTGAATGGCCTTTAAGAAACCCTACAATTGCGCACCACCCAGCGAAGTTTTTCAGAAACCTATCCTACATTGCTACTACATATTTCCTACCTCCCCATGCTGACCAACCCGTGGTGCTTTTCTCCATCCTACATTGATACTCACTGCGTATCCTTATTCAGACCCTCCGATTCACACAACCCCCTGATGTGTTTTGACTCCTACTAGTGAATGGCCTGGTAGAAACCCTTACATTGCGCACCATCGCGCGATGTTTTTCAGAAACCTATCCTACATTGCCACTGCATGTTTCCTACCTCCCATGCTGACCACCCCGCGGTTCATTTCTCCAACCTACATTGGTAGTCACTGCCTATTCTTATTCATACCCTCCGATTCACACCACCCCGTGATGTTTTTCTCACTCCTACTAGTGAATGGCCTGTTAGAAATCCTTACAATGCGCACCACCCTGCGTTGTTTTTCAGAAATCTATCCTACAATGCCACTGCATGTTTCCTGACCTCCTCATGCTGACCACCCCGTGGTGCTTTTCTCCATCCTCCATTGCCACTCACTGCCTATCCTTATTCAGACCCTCCGATTCACACCACCCCGTGATATTTTTCTCACTCCTAATAGTGAATGAACTGTTAGAAACCCTTACATTGCGCACCACACCGCGATGTTTTTCAGAAACCTATCTTACATTGCCACTGCATGTTTCCTACCTCCCCACGCTGACTATCCCGTGGTGCTTTTCTCCATCCTATATTGCCACTCACTGCCTATCCTTATTCAGACACTCCGATTCACACCACCCTGTGATGTTTTTCTCACTCCTACTAGTGAATGTAATGTTAGAAACCCATACAATGCGCACCACCCCGCAATGGTTTTCCGAAACCTATTCTACATTGACACTGCATGTTTCCTGACCTCCCCATGCTGACCACCACGTGGTGCTTTTCTACATCCTACATTGCCACTCACTGCCGACTCTAACTCAGACTCTCTGATTCACACCACCCCGTGATGTTTTTCTTACTCGTACTAGTGAATGTAATGTGACACACGCATACAATGCGCACCACCCCGCCATGTTTTTCAGAAACATATCCTACATTGCCACTGCATGTTTCCTGACCTTCCCATGCTGACCACCTCGTGGTGCTTTTCTCCATCCTACATTGCTACTCGCTGCCTATACTTATTCAGACACTCAGATTCACACCACCCCGTGATGTTTTCCTCAGTCCTACTAGTGAATGGCCTGTTAGAAACCCTTACAATGCCCACCACCCCGCGATGTTTTTCATAAACCTATCCTACATTGCCACTGCATGTTTCCTGACCTCCCCATGCTGACCATCCCGTGGTGCTTTTCTCCTTCCTACATTGCTACTCACTGCCCATACTTATACAGACCCTCCGATTCACACCACCCCGTGATGTTTTTCTCACTCCTACCTGTGAATGTAATGTTACACACCCATACAATGCGCACCACCCTGCGATGTTTTTCAGAAACCTAACCTACATTGCCACTGCATGTTTCCTGACCTCCGCATGCTGACCACCCCGTGGTGCTTTTCTCCATCCTACATTGCCACTCACTGCCTATTGTTATTCAGACCCTCCGATTAACACCACCAGGTGATATTTTTCTCACTCCTACTAGTGAATGGCCTTTTAGAAACCCTTACTTTGCGCATCACACCGCGATGTTTTTCAGAAACCTCTCCTACATTGCCACTGCTTGTTTCCTACCTCCCCATGCTGACCACCCCTTGGTGCTTTTCTCCATCCTACATTGCTACTCACTGCCTATCCTTTTTCAGACCCTCCGATTCACACCACCCCGTGATGTTTTTCTCACTCCTACTAGTGAATGGCTTGTTAGAAACCCTTACAATGCGCACCACCCTGCAATGTTTTTCAGAAACCTATCCTACATTGCCACCGCATGTTTCCTGACCTCCCCATGCTGACCACCCCGTAGTGGTTTTCTCCATCCTACATTGCCACTCACCGCCTATACTTATTCAGACCCTCCGATTCACACCACCCCGTGATGTTTTTCTCACTCCTACTAGTGAATGTAATGTTACACACCCATAAAATGCACACCACTCCTCGATTATTTTCAGAAACCTATTCTACATTGCCACTGCATGTTTCCTGACCTACCCATGCTGAGCACCCCATTTGAATTTTCTCCATCCTACATTGCCACTCACTGACTACCCTAATTTACACCCTCCGATTCACACCACCCCGTGATGTTTTTCTCACTCCTACTAGTGAATGTAATGTTACACCCCCATACAATGCGCAGCACCCCGTGATGTTTTTCTGAAACCTATCCTACATTGCCACTGCATGTTTCCTGACCTCCCCATGCTGACCACCCCGTGATGCTTTTCTCCATCCTACATTGCCATTCACTGCCTATCCTTATTCAAACCCTCCGATTCACACCACCCTGTGATATTTTTCTCACTCCTACTAGTGAATGGCCTGTTAGAAACCCTTACAATGCGCACCATATCGCGATGTTTTTCAGAAACCTATCCTACATTGCCCTACATGTTTCCTGACCTCCCCATGCTGACCACCCCGTGGTGCTTTTCCCCAACCTACATTGCCACTCACTGCCTATACTTATTCAGACCCTCCGATTCACACCACCACGTGATGTTTTTCTCTCTCCTACTAGTGAGTGTAATGTTACACACCCATACAGTGCGCATCGCCCCGCGATGTTTTTCAGAAACCTATCCTACATTGCCACTGCATGTTTCCTCACCTCCCCATGCTGACCACCCCGTTGTGCTTTTCTCCATCCTACATTGCCACTAACTGCCTATCCTAATTCAGACCCTCCAATTCACACCACCCCGTGATGTTTTTCTCACTCCTACTAGTGAATGTAATGTTACACCCCCATACAATGCCCAGCACCCGGCTATGTTTTTCAGAAACCTATCCTACATTGATACTGCATGTTTCCTACCTCCCCATGCTGACCACCCCGTGGTGCTTTTCTCCATCCTAAATTGCTACTCACTGCCTATCCTAATTCAGACCCTCTGATTCACACCACCCCGTGATGTTTTTCTCACTCCTACTAGTGAATGTAATGTTAGAATCCCATACAATGCGCACCACACCTCGATTATTTTCAGAAACCTATTCTACATTGCCACTGCATGTTTCCTGACCTACCCATGCTGAGCATCCCGTGGGGATTTTCTCCATCCTACATTGCCACTCACTGCCTATCCTAATTTACCCTCCAATTCACACCACCCTATGATGTTTTTCTCACCATACAATGCGCAGCACCCCGCGAAGGTTTTCCGAAACCTATCCTACATTGCCACTGCATGTTTCCTGACCTCCCCATGCTGACCACCCCGTGATGCTTTTCTGTTAGAAAACAGAAAACCCTTACATCGCGCACCACCCCGCAATGTTTTTCAGAAACCTATCCTACATTGCCACTGCATGTTTCCAACCTCCCCATGCTGACTACCGCATGGTGCTTTTCTCCATCCTCCATTGCTACTCACTGCCTATACTTATTCAGACCCTCCAATTCACACCACCCCGTGATGTGTTTCTCACTCCTACAAGTGAATGGCCTGTTACAAATCCTTATAATGCGCACAACCCCGCAATGTTTTTCAGAAACCTATCCTACATTGCCCTGCATGTTTCCGGACCTCACCATGCTGACCACCACGTGGTGCTTTTCTCCATCCTTCATGGCCTCTCACTGCCTATCCTCATTCGGACTCTCCGATTCACACCACCCCGTGATATTTTTCTCACTCCTACTAGTTAATGGCCTGTTAGAAACCCTTACATAGCGCACCACCCCGCGATGTTTTTAAGAAACCTATCCTACATTGCCACTGCATGTTTCCTGACCTCCACATGCTGACCAGTCCGTGGTGCTTTTCTCCATCCTACATTGACACTCACTGCCTATCCTAATTCAGACCCTCCGATTCACACCACCCCATGATGTTTTTCACACTCCTACTAGTGAATGTAATGTTACACACCCATACAATCGCACCACCGCGATGTTTTTTACAAACCTATCCTACATTGCAACTGCATGTTTCCTACCTCCCCATGCTGACCACCACGTGGTGGTTTTCTCCATCCTACATTGCTTCTCACTGCCTATCCTTATTCTGACCCTCAGATTCACACCACCCCGTGATGTTTTTTTCACTCCTACTAGTGAATGGCCTATTAGAAACCCTTACAATGCGCATCACCCTGCGATGTTTTTCAGAAACCTATCCTATATTGCCACAGCATGTTTCCTGACCTCCCCATGCTGACCACCACGTGGTGCTTTTCTCCATACTACATTGCCACTCACTGCCTATCCTTATTTAGACCCTCCGATTCACACCACCCTGTGATATTTTCCTCACAACTACTAGTGAATGGCATTTTAGAAACCCTACAATTGCGAACCACCCAGCGAAGTTTTTCAGAAACCTATCCTACATTGCTACTACATATTTCCTACCTCCCCATGCTGACCAACCCGTGGTGCTTTTCTCCATCCTACATTGATACTCACTGCATATCCTTATTCAGACCCTCCGATTCACACCACCCCCTGATGTGTTTTCACTCCTACTAGTGAATGGCCTGGTAGAAACCCTTACATTGCGCACCATCGCACAATGTTTTTCAGAAACCTATCCTACATTGCCACTGCATGTTTCCTACCTCCCATGCTGACCACCCCTCGGTGCATTTCTCCAACCTACATTGGTTGTCACTGCCTATCCTTATTCAGACCCTCCGATTCACACCACCCCGTGATATTTTTCTCACTCCTAGTAGTAAATGTAATGTTACAAACCAATACAATGCGCACACCCCTCGATGATTTTCAGAAACCTATTCTACATTGCCACTGCATGTTCCTGACCCCCCCATGCTGACCACCCCGTGGTGCTTTTCTCCATGCTACATTGCCACTCACTGCCTATCCTAAATCAGATCCTATCATTAACACTACCCCGTGATGTTTTTCTCACTCCTACTAGTGAATGTAATGTTACACAGCCATACAATGCGCACCACCCAGGGATGTTTTTCAGAAACCTATCCTACATTGCCACTGCATATTTCCTGACCTCCACATGCTGACTACCCCGTGGTGCTTTTCTCCATCCTATATTGCCACTCACTGCCTATCCTTATTCAGACCCTCCGATTCACACCACCCCGTGATATTTTTCTCACTTCTACTAGTAAATGGCCTTTTAGAAACCCTTACATTGCGCACCAACCCGGGATGTTTTTCAGAAACCTATCCTACATTGCCACTGCATGTTTCCTACCTCCACATGCTGACCACCCCGTGGTGCTTTTCTCCATCCTACATTGCTACTCACTGCCTATCCTTATTCAGATCCTCTGATTCACACCACCCCTTGATGTTTTTCTCACTCCTACTAGTGAATGTAATGTTAGAAACCCATACAATGCGCACTACCCAGCGATGATTTTCCGAAACCTATTCTACATTGCCACTGCATGTTTCCTGACCTCCCCATGCTGACCATCCCGTGGTGCATTTCTCCTTCCTACATTGCTACTCACTGCCCATACTTATACAGACCCTCCGATTCACACCACCCCGTGATGTTTTTCTGACTCCTACTAGTGAATGTAATGTGACACACCCATACAATGCGCACCACCCCGCGATGTTTTTCAGAAAGCTATCCTACATTGCCACTGCATGATTCCTGACCTCCCCATGCTGACAACCCCGTGGTGCTTTTCTCCATCCTACATTGCTCCTCACTGCCTATCCTTATTCAGACCCTCCGATTCACACCCCCCCATGATGTTTTTCTCAGTCCTACTAGTGAATGGCCTGTTAGAAAACCTTACAATGCCCACCACCCCGCGTTGTTTTTCAGAAACCTATCCTACATTGCCACTGCATGTGTCCTGACATCCCCATGCTGACCACCCCGTGGTACTTTTCCCCATTCTACATTGCCACTCACTGCCTATCCTAATTCAGACCCTCTGATTCACACCACCCGGTGATGTTTATCTCACTCCTACCAGTGAATGTAATGTTACACACCCATACAATGCGCACCACCCCGTGATGTTTTTCAGAAACCTATCCTACATTGCCACTGCATGTTTCCTGACCTCCGCATGCTGACCACCCAGTGGTGCTTTTCTCCATCCTACATTGCCACGCACTGCCTATTGTTATTCAGACCCTCCGATTAACACCACCACGTGATATTTTTCTCACTCCGACTAGTGAATGGCCTTTTAGAAACCCTTACATTGCGCACCACACCGCGATGTTTTTCAGAAACCTATCCTACATTGCCACTGCATGTTTCCTGACCTCCGCATGCTGACCACCCCGTGGTGCTTTTCTCCATCCTGCATTGCCACTCACTGCCTATTGTTATTCAGACCCTCCGATTAACACCACCACGTGATATTTTTCTCACTCCTACTAGTGAATGGCCTTTTAGAAACCCTTACATTGCGCAACACACCGCGATGTTTTTCAGAAACCTCTCCTACATTGCCACTGCTTGTTTCCTACCTCCCCATGATGACCACCCGGTGGTGCTTTTCTCCATCCTACATTGCTACTCACTGCCTATCCTTTTTCAGACCCTCCGATTCACACCACCCCATGATGTTTTTCTCACTCCTACTAGTGAATGGCATGTTTGAAACCCTTAGAATGCGCACCACCCTGCGATGTTTTTCAGAAACCTATCCTACATTGCCACCGCATGTTTCCTGACCTCCCTATGCTGACCACCCCGTGGTAGTTTTCTCCATCCTACATTGCCACTCACCGCCTATCCTTATTCAGACCCTCCGATTCACACCACCCCGTGATGTTTTTCTCACGCCTACTAGTGAATGTAATGTTACACACCCATAAAATGCGCACCACCCCTCGATTTTTTTCAGAAACCTATTCTACTTTGCCACTGCATGTTTCCTGACCTACCCATGCTGAGCACCCCATTTGGATTTTCTCCATCCTACATTGCCTCTCACTGACTATCCTAATTTAGACCCTCCGATTCACACCACCCCGTGATGTTTTTCTCACTCCTACTAGTGAATGTAATGTTACACCCCCATACAATGCGCAGCACCCCGCGATGTTTTTCTGAAACCTATCCTACATTGCCACTGCATGTTTCCTGACCTCCCCATGCTGAACACCCCGTGATGCTTTTCTCCATCCTACATTGCCATTCACTGCCTATCCTTATTCAAACCCTCCGATTCACTCCACCCCGTGATATATTTCTCACTCCTACTAGTGAATGGCCTGTTAGAAACCCTTACAATGCGCACCACCCCGCGATGTTTTTCAGAAACCTATCCTACGTTGCCCTACATGTTTCCTGACCTCCCCATGCTGACCACCCCGTGGTGCTTTTCTCCAACCTACATTGCCACTCACTGCCTATACTTATTCAGACCCTCCGATTCACACCACGACGTGATGTTTTTCTCTCTCCTACTAGTGAGTGTAATGTTACACACCCATACAGTGCGCACCGCCCCGCGATGTTTTTCAGAAACCTATCCTACATTGCCACTGCATGTTAACTCACCTCCCCATGCTGACCACCCCGTTGTGCTTTTCTCCATCCTACATTGCCACTAACTGCCTATCCTAATTCAGACACTCCAATTCACACCACCCCGTGATGTTTTTCTCACTCCTACTAGTGAATGTAATGTTACACCCCCATACACTGCGCAGCACCTGGCGATGTTTTTCAGAAACCTATCCTACATTGCCATTGCATGTTTCCTGACCTCCCCATGCTGACCACCCCGTGGTGCTTTTCTCCATCCTACATTGCAACTCACTGCCTATCCTTATTCAGCCCCTCCGATTCACACCACCCCGTGATATTTTTCTCACTCCTACTAGTGAATGGCCTGTTATAAACCCTTACATTGCGCACCACCCCGCAATGTTATTCAGAAACCTATACTACATTGCCACTGCTTGTTTCCTACCTCCCCATGCTGACCACCCCGTGGTGCTTTTCTCCATCCTACATTGCTACTCACTGCCTATCCTAATTCAGACCCTCTGATTCACACCACCCCGTGATGTTTTTCTCACTCCTACTAGTGAATGTAATGTTACACACCCATACAATGCGCACCACCCCGCGATGTTTTTCAGAAACCTATCCTACATTGCCACTGAATATTTCCTGACCTCTCCATTCTAACCACCCCGTGGTGCTTTTCTCCATCCTACATTGCCACTCACTGCCTATCCTTATTCAGACCCTCCGATTCACACCACCCCGTGATGTTTTTCTCACTCCTACTAGTGAATGTAATGTTAGAAACCCATACAATGCGCACCACACCTCGATTATTTTCAGAAACCTATTCTACATTGCCACTGCATGTTTCCTGACCTACCCATGCTGAGCATCCCATGGGGATTTTCTCCATCCTACATTGCCACTCACTGCCTATCCTAATTTACCCTCCAATTCACACCACCCTATGATGTTTTTCTCACAATACAATGCGCAGCACCCCGCGAAGTTTTACCGAAACCTATCCTACATTGCCACTGCATGTTTCCTAACCTCCCCATGCTGACCACCCCGTGATGCTTTTCTGTTAGAAAACAGAAAACCCTTACATCGCGCACCACCCCGCAATGTTTTTCAGAAACCTCTCCTACATTGCCACTGCATGTTTCCAACCTCCCCATGCTGACTCCCGCATGGTGCTTTTCTCCATCCTACATTGCTACTCACTGCCTATACTTATTGAGACCCTCCAATTCACACCACCCCGTGATGTGTTTCTCACTCCTACAAGTGAATGGCCTGTTACAAATCCTTATAATGCGCACAACCCCGCGATGTTTTTCAGAAACCTATCCTACATTGCCCTGCATGTTTCCTGACCTCACCATGCTGACCACCACGTGGTGCTTTTCTCCATCCTTCATGGCCTCTCACTGCCTATCCTCATTCGGACCCTCCGATTCACACCACCCCGTGATATTTTTCTCACTCCTACTAGTGAATGGCCTGTTAGAAACCCTTACATTGCGCACCACCCTGCGATGTTTTTAAGAAACCTATCCTACATTGCCACTGCATGTTTACTGACCTCCCCATGCTGACCAGACCGTGGTGCTTTTCTCCATCCTACATTGCCACTCACTGCCTATCCTAATTCAGACCCTCCGATTCACACCACCCCATGATGTTTTTCACACTCCTACTAGTGAATGTAATGTTACACACCCATACAATCGCACCACTGCGATGTTTTTTACAAACCTATCCTACATTGCAACTGCATGTTTCCTACCTCCCCATGCTGACCAACCCGTGGTGCTTTTCTCCATCCTACATTGCTTCTCACTGCCTATCCTTATTCTGACCCTCAGATTCACACCACCCCGTGATGATTTTTTTCACTCCTACTAGTGAATGGCCTATTAGAAACCCTTACAATGCGCATCACCCTGCGATGTTTTTCAGAAACCTATCCTACATTGCCACTGCATGTTTCCTGACCTCCCCATGCTGACCACCACGTGGTGCTTTTCTCCATACTACATTGCCACTCACTGCCTATCCTTATTCAGACCCTCCGATTCACACCACCCTGTGATATTTTCCTCACAATTACTAGTGAATGGCCTTTTAGAAACCCTACAATTGCGCACCACCCAGCGAAGTTTTTCAGAAACCTATCCTACATTGCTACTACATATTTCCTACCTCCCCATGCTGACCAACCTGTGGTGCTTTTCTCCTTCCTACATTGATACTCACTGCCTATCCTTATTCAGACCCTCCGATTCACACCACCCCCTGATGTGTTTTCACTCCTACTAGTGAATGGCCTGGTAGAAACCCTTACATTGCACACCATCACGCAATGTTTTTCAGAAACCTATCCTACATTGCCACTGCATGTTTCCTACCTCCCATGCTGACCACCCCGCGGTGCATTTCTCCAACCTACATTGGTTGTCACTGCCTATCCTTATTCAGACCCTCCGATTCACACCACCCCGTGATATTTTTCTCACTCCTACGTATGAATGAACTGTTAGAAACCCTTACATTGCGCACCAAACCGCGATGTTTTTCAGAAACCTATCTTACATTGCCACTGCATGTTTCCTACCTCCCCATGCTGACTACCCCGTGGTGCTTTTCTCCATCCTACATTGCTACTCACTGCCTATTCTTATTCAGAACCTCCGATTCACACCTCCCCGTGATGTTTTTCTCACTCCTAGTAGTGAATGTAATGTTACAAACCAATACAATGCGCACACCCCTCGATGATTTTCAGAAACCTATTCTACATTGCCACTGCATGTTCCTGACCCACCCATGCTGACCACCCCGTGGTGCTTTTCTCCATGCTACATTGCCACTCACTGCCTATCCTAAATCAGATCCTATCATTAACACTACCCCGTGATGTTTTTCTCACTCCTACTAGTGAATGTAATGTTACACAGCCATACAATGCGCACCACCCAGGGATGTTTTTCAGAAACCTATCCTACATTGCCACTGCATATTTCCTGACCTCCACATGCTGACTACCCCGTGGTGCTTTTCTCCATCCTACATTGCTACTCACTGCCTATCCTTATTCAGATCCTCTGATTCACACCACCCCTTGATGTTTTTCTCACTCCTACTAGTGAATGTAATGTTAGAAACCCATACAATGCGCACCACCCAGCGATGATTTTCCGAAACCTATTCTACATTGACACTGCATGTTTACTGATCTCCCCATGCTGACCGCCCCATGGTGCTTTTCTACATCCTACATTGCCACTCACTGCCGATTCTAACTCAGACTCTCTGATTCACACCACCTCGTGATGTTTTTCTCACTCCTACTAGTGAATGTAATGTGACACACCCATACAATGCGCACCACCCCGCCATGTTTTTCAGAAACATATCCTACATTGCCACTGCATGTTTCCTGACCTCCCCATGCTGACCACCTCGTGGTGCTTTTCTCCATCCTACATTGCTACTCACTGCCTATACTTATTCAGACCCTCCGATTCACACCACCCCGTGATGTTTTTCTCAGTCCTACTAGTGAATGGCCTGTTAGAAACCCTTACAATGCCCACCATCCCGCGATGTTTTTCATAAACCTATCCTACATTGCCACTGCATGTTTCCTGACCTCCCCATGCTGACCATCCCGTGGTGCTTTTCTCCTTCCTACATTGCTACTCACTGCCCATACTTATACAGACCCTCCGATTCACACCACCCCGTGATGTTTTTCTCACTCCTACTAGTGAATGTAATGTGACACACCCATACAATGCGCACCACCCCGCGATGTTTTTCAGAAAGCTATCCTACATTGCCACTGCATGATTCCTGACCTCCCCCTGCTGACAACCCCGTGGTGCTTTTCTCCATCCTACATTGCTCCTCACTACCTATACTTATTCAGACCCTCCGATTCACACCCCCCCATGATGTTTTTCTCAGTCCTACTAGTGAATGGCCTGTTAGAAAACCTTACAATGCCCACCACCCCGCGTTGTTTTTCAGAAACCTATCCTACATTGCCACTGCATGTTTCCTGACATCCCCATGCTGACCACCCCGTGGTACTTTTCCCCATTCTACATTGCCACTCACTGCCTATCCTAATTCAGACCCTCTGATTCACACCACCCCGTGATGATTTTCTCACTCCTACCAGTGAATGTAATGTTACACACCCATACAATGCGCACCACCCCGTGATGTTTTTCAGAAACCTATCCTACATTGCCACTGCATGTTTCCTGACCTCCGCATGCTGACCACCCCGTGGTGCTTTTCTCCATCCTACATTGCCACTCACTGCCTATTGTTATTCAGACCCTCCGATTAACACCACCACGTGATATTTTTCTCACTCCTACTAGTGAATGGCCTTTTAGAAACCCTTACATTGCGCAACACACCGCGATGTTTTTCAGAAACCTCTCCTACATTGCCACTGCCTGTTTCCTACCTCCCCATGCTGACCACCCCGTGGTGCTTTTCTCCATCCTACATTGCTACTCACTGCCTATCCTTTTTCAGACCCTCCGATTCACACCACCCCATGATGTTTTTTTCAGTCCTACTAGTGAATGGCCTGTTAGAAACCCTTACAATGCCCACCATCCCGCGATGTTTTTCATAAACCTATCCTACATTGCCACTGCATGTTTCCTGACCTCCCCATGCTGACCATCCCGTGGTGCTTTTCTCCTTCCTACATTGCTACTCACTGCCCATACTTATACAGACCCTCCGATTCACACCACCCCGTGATGTTTTTCTCACTCCTACTAGTGAATGTAATGTGACACACCCATACAATGCGCACCACCCCGCGATGTTTTTCAGAAAGCTATCCTACATTGCCACTGCATGATTCCTGACCTCCCCATGCTGACAACCCCGTGGTGCTTTTCTCCATCCTACATTGCTCCTCACTGCCTATACTTATTCAGACCCTCCGATTCACACCCCCCCATGATGTTTTCCTCAGTCCTACTAGTAAATGGCCTGTTAGAAAACCTTACAATGCCCACCACCCCGAATTGTTTTTCAGAAACCTATCCTACATTGCCACTGCATGTTTCCTGACCTCCCCATGCTGACAATCCCGTGGTGCTTTTCTCCATCCTACATTGCCACTCACCGCCTATCCTAATTCAGACCCTCCGATTCCACCAGCCCGTGCTGTTTTTCTCACTCCTACTAGTGAATGTAATGTTACACACCCATAAAATGCGCACCACCCCTCGATTATTTTCAGAAACCTATTCTACTTTGCCACTGCATGTTTCCTGACCTACCCATGCTGAGCACTCCATTTGGATTTTCGCCATCCTACATTGCCACCCACTGACTATCCTAATTTAGACCCTCCGATTCACACCACCCCGTGATGTTTTTCTCACTCCTACTAGTGAATGTAATGTTACACCCCCATACAATGCGCAGCACCCCATGATGTTTTTCTGAAACCTATCCTACATTGCCACTGCATGTTTCCTGACCTCTCCATGCTGACCACCCCGTGGTGCTTTTCTCCATCCTACATTGCCACTCACTGCCTATCATTATTCAGACCCTCCGATACACACCACCCCGTGATATTTTTCTCACTCCTACTAGTGAATGGCCTGGTAGAAACCCTTATACTGCGCACCACCCCGCGATGTTTTTCAGAAACCTATCCTATATTGCCACTGCATGTTTCCTGACCTCCCCATGCTGACCACCCCGTTGTGCTTTTCTCCGTCCTACATTGCCACTAACTGCCTATCCTAATTCAGACCCTCCAGTTCACACCACCCCGTGATGTTTTTCTCACTCCTACTAGTGAATGTAATGTTACACACCCATACAATGCGCAGCACCCGGCGATGTTTTTCAGAAACCTATCCTACATTGCCACTGCATGTTTCCTGACCTCCCCATGCTGACCACCCCGTGGTGCTTTTCTCCATCCTACATTGCCTCTCACTGCCTATCCTTATTCAGCCCATTCGATTCACACCACCCCGTGATATTTTTCTCACTCCTACTAGTGAATGGCCTGTTATAAACACTTACATTGCGCACCACCCAGCGATGTTTTTCAGAAACGTATCCTACATTGCCACTACATGTTTCCTACCTCCCCATGCTGACCACACCGCGGTGCTTTTCTCCATCCTACATTGCTACTCACTGCCTATCCTAATTCAGACCCTCCGATTCACACCACCCCGTGATGTTTTTCTCACTCCTACTAGTGAATGTAATGTTACACACCCATACAATGCGCACCACCCCGCGATGTTTTTCAGAAACCTATCCTACATTGCAACTGAATATTTCCTGACCTCCCCGTGCTAACCACCCCGTGGTGCTTTTCTCCATCCTACATTGCCTCTCACTGCCTATCCTTATTCAGAACCTCTGATTCACACCACCCCGTGATGTTTTTGTCACTCCTACTAGTGAATGTAATGTTAGAAACCCATACAATGCACACCACACCTCGATTATTTTCAGAACCCTATTCTACATTGCCACTGCATGTTTCCTGACGTACCCATGCTGAGCATCCCGTGGGCATTTTCTCAATCCTACATTGCCACTCACTGCCTATCCTAATTTACCCTCCAATTCACACCACCACATGATGTTTTTCTCACCATACCATGCGCAGAACCCCGCGAAGTTTTTCCAAAACCTATCCTACATTGCCACTGCATGTTTCCTACCTCCCCATGCTGACCACGCCGTGGTGCTTTTCTCCATCCTACATTGCTACTCACTGCCTATCCTTATTCAGACACTCTGATTCACACCACCCCGTGATGTTTTTCTCACTCCTACTTGTGAATGTAATGTTACACACCCATACAATGCGCACCACCCCGCGATGATTTTCCGAAACCTAATCTACATTTGCCACCGCATGTTTCCTGACCTCCCCATACTTACCACCCCATGGCACTTTTCTCCATCCTACATTGCCACTGACTGCCGATCCTAATTCGGACCCTCCGATTCACCCCACCACGTGATGTTTTTCTCTCTCCTACTAGTGAATGTAATGTTACACAACCATACAATGCGCACCACCCCGCGATGTTTTTCAGAAACCTATCCTACATTGCCACTGCATGTTTCCTGACCTCCCCATGCAGACCACCCCGTGGTGCTTTTCTCCATCCTACATTGCCACTCACTGCCTATTCTAATTCAGACCCTCCAATTCACACCACCCCGTGATTTTTTCTCACTCCTAATAGTGAATGTAATGTTACACACCCATACAATGTGCAGCACCCGGCGATGTTTTTCAGAAACCTATCCTACATTGCCACTGCATGTTTCCTGACATCCCCATGCTGACCACCCCGTGGTGCTTTTCTCCATCCTACATTGCCACTCACTGCCTATTCTAATTCAGACCCTCCAATTCACACCACCCCGTGATTTTTTCTCACTCCTACTAGTGAATGTAATGTTACACACCCATACAATGCGCAGCACCCGGCGATGTTTTTCAGAATCCTATCCTACATTGCCACTGCATGTTTCCTGACATCCCCATGCTGACCACCCCGTGGTGCTTTTCTCCATCCTACATTGCCACTCACTGCCTATCCTTATTCAGCTCATCCGATTCACACCACCCCGTGATATTTTTCTCACTCCTACTAGTGAATGGCCTGTTATAAACCCTTACATTGCGCACCACCCCGCGATGTTTTTCAGAAAACTATCCTACATTTCCACTGCATGTTTCCTACCTCCCCATGCTGACCACCCCGTGGTGCTTTTCTCCATCCTACATTGCTACTCACTGCCTATCCTAATTCAGACCCTCCGATTCACACCACCCCGTGATGTTTTTTCACTCCTACTAGTGAATGTAATGTTACACACCCATACAATGCGCACCACCCCGCGATGTTTTTCAGAAACCTATCCTACATTGCCACTGAATGTTTCCTGACCTCCCCAGCTAACCACCCCGTGGTGCTTTTCTCCATCCTACATTGCCACTCACTGCCTATCCTAATTTACCCTCCAGTTCACACCACCCCATGATATTTTTCTCACCATACCATGCGCAGCACCACGCGAAGTTTTTCCAAAACCTATCCTACATTGCCACTGCATGTTTGCTGACCTCCCCATGCTGACCACCCCGTGATGCTTTTCTGTTAGAAAACAGAAAACCCTTACATCGCGCACCACCCCGCGATGTTTTTCAGAAACCTATCCTACATTGCCACTGCATGTTTCCTACCTCCCCATGCTGACCACCCCGTGGGGCTTTTCTCCATCCTACATTGCTACTCACTGCCTATACTTATTCAGACCCTCCGATTCACACCACCCCGTGATGTGTTTCTCACTCCTACAAGTGAATGGCCTGTTAGAAACCCTTACAATGCGCACCACCCCGCGATGTTTTTCAGAAACCTATCCTACATTGCCCTGCATGTTTCCTGACCTCCCCATGCTGACCACCACGTGGTGCTTTTCTCCATCCTTCATTGCCTCTCACTGCCTATACTCATTCGGACCCTCCGATTCACACCACCCCATGATATTTTTCTCACTCCTACTAGTGAATGGCCTGTTAGAAACCCTTACATTGCGCACCACCCCGCGATGTTTTTCAGAAACCTATCCTACATTGCCACTGCATGTTTCCTACCTCCCCATGCTGACCACGCCGTGGTGCTTTTCTCCATCCTACATTGCTACTCACTGCCTATCCTTATTCAGACACTCCGATTCACAAGACCCGGTGATATTTTTCTCACTCCTACTAGTGAATGGCCTGCTAAAAACCCTTACATTACGGACCACCCCGCGATGATTTTCCGAAACCTAATCTGCATTTACCACCGCATGTTTCCTGACCTCCCCATACTTACAACCCCATGGTACTTTTCTCCATCCTACATTGCCACTGACTGCCGATCCTAATTCGGACACTCCGATTCACCCCACCACGTGATGTTTTTCTCTCTCCTACTAGTGAATGTAATGTTACACAACCATACAATGCGCACCACCACGCGATGTTTTTCAGAAACCTATCCTACATTGCCACTGCATGTTTCCTGACCTCCCCATGCAGACCACCCCATGGTGCTTTTCTCCATCCTACATTGCCACTCACTGCCTATTCTAATTCAGACCCTCCAATTCACACCACCCCGTGATGTTTTTCTCACTCCTACTAGTGAATGTAATGTTACACACCCATACAATGCGCAGCACCCGGCGATGTTTTTCAGAAACCTATCCTACATTGCCACTGCATGTTTCCTGACATCCCCATGCTGACCACCCTGTGGTGCTTTTCTCCATCCTACATTGCCACTCACTGCCTATCCTTATTCAGCCCATCCGATTCACACCACCCCGTGATATTTTTCTCACTCCTACTAGTGAATGGCCTGTTATAAACCCTTACATTGCGCACCACCCCGCGATGTTTTTCAGAAACCTATCCTACATTGCCACTGCATGTTTCCTACCTCCCCATGCTGACCACCCCGTGGTGCTTTTCTCCATCCTACATTGCTACTCACTGCCTATCCTAATTCAGACCCTCCGATTCACACCACCCCGTGATGTTTTTCTCACTCCTACTAGTGAATGTAATGTTACACACCCATACAATGCGCACCACCCCGCGATGTTTTTCAGAAACCTATCCTACATTGCCACTGAATGTTTCCTGACCTCCCCATGCTAACCATCCCGTGGTGCTTTTCTCCATCCTACATTGCTACTCACTGCCTATCCTTATTCAGACCCTCCGATTCACACCACCCCGTGATGTTTTTGTCACTCCTACTAGTGAATGTAATGTTAGAAACCAATACAATGCGCACCACACCTCGATTATTTTCAGAAACCTATTCTACATTGCCACTGCATGTTTCCTGAACTACCCATGCTGAGCATCCCGTGGGGATTTTCTCCATCCTACATTGCCACTCACTGCCTATCCTAATTTACCCTCCAATTCACACCACCCCATGATATTTTTCTCACCATACCATGCGCAGCACCCCGCGAAGTTTTTCCAAAACCTATCCTACATTGCCACTGCATGTTTCCTGACCTCCCCATGCTGACCACCCCGTGATGCTTTTCTGTTAGAAAACAGAAAACCCTTACATCGCGCACCACCCCGCGATGTTTTTCAGAAACCTATCCTACATTGCCACTGCATGTTTCCTCCCTCCCCATGCTGACTACCGCATGGTGCTTTTCTCAATCCTACATTGCTACTCACTGCCTATACTTATTCAGACCCTCCGATTCACACCACCCCGTGATGTGTTTCTCACTCCTACAAGTGAATGGCCTGTTAGAAACCCTTACAATGCGCACCACCCCGCGATGTTTTTCAGAAACCTATCCTACATTGCCCTGCATGTTTCCTGACCTCCCCATGCTGACCACCACGTGGTGCTTTTCTCCATCCTTCATTGCCTCTCACTGCCTATACTCATTCGGACCCTCCGATTCACACCACCCCATGATATTTTTCTCACTCGTACTAGTGAATGTAATGTTATACAACCATACAATGGGCACCCCCCGCGATGTTTTTCAGAAACCTATCCTACATTGCCACTGCATGTTTCCTGACCTCCCAATGCTGACCACCCCGTGGTGCTTTTCTCCATCCTACATTGCCACTCACGGCCTATCCTAATTCAGACCCTCCAATTCACACCACCCCGTGATGTTTTTCTCTCTCCTACTAGTGAATGTAATGTTACACACCATACAATGCGCAGTTCCCCGCGAAGTTTTTCAGAAACCTATCCTACATTGCCACTGCATATTTCCTGACCTCCCCATGCTGACCACCCCGTGGTGCTTTTCTCCATCCCACATTGCCACTAACTGCCTATCCTTATTCAGACCCTCCGATTCACACCACCCCGTGGTATTTTTCTCACTCCTACTAGTGAATGGCCTGCTAAAAACCCTTACATTACGGACCACCCCGCGATGTTTTTCAGAAACCTATCCTATATTGCCACTGCATGTTTCCTACCTCCCCATGCGGACCAACCCGTGGTGCTTTTCTCCATTTTACATTGATCCTCACTTCCTATCCTTATTCAGACCAACCGATTCACACCACCCCGTGATGTTTTTCTCACTGCTACTAGTGAATGGCCTTTTAGAAACCCTTACAATGCGCACCACCCCGCGTTGTTTTCCTGAAACCTATCCTACATTGCCACTGAATGTTTCCTGACCTCCCCATGCTGACCACACCGCGGTGCTTTTCTCCATCCTACATTGCCACTCAGAGCCTATCCTTATTCAGACCCTACGATTCGCACCACCCCGTGATATTGTTCTCACTCCTACTAGTGAATGGCCTGTTAGAAACCCTTACATTGCGCACAACCCCGCGATATTTTTAAGAAACCTATCCTACATTTCCCCTGCATGTTTCCTACCTCCACAGGCTGACCACCCCGTGATGCTTTTCTCCATCCTACATTGCTACTCACTGCCTATCCTTATTCAGACCCTACAAATCACACCACCCCGTGATATTTTTCTCACTCCTACTAGTGAATGGCCTGTTAGAAACCCATACAATGCGAAACACCCTGCGATAATTTTCCGAAACTTAATCTACATTGCCACTGCATGTTTCCTGACCTCCCCATGATGACCACCCCGTGGTGCTTTTCTCCATCCTAATTTGCCACTCACTGCCTATCCTTATTCAGACCCTCTGATTCACAGCACCCCGCGATATTTTTCTCACTCCTACTAGTGAATGGCCTCTTAGAAACCCTTATATTGCGCAACACCCCGCGATGTTTTTCAAAAACCTATCCTACATTGCCACTGCATGTTTCCTACCTCCCCATGCTGACCACCCCGCGGTGCTTTTCTCCATCCTACATTGCTACTCACTGCCTATCCTTATTCAGACCCTCCGTTTCACACAACCCCGTGATGTTTTACTCTCTCATACTGGTGAATGTAATGTTAGAAACCCATACAATGCGCACCAGCCCGAGATGATTTTCAGAATCCTATCCTACATTGCCACTGCATGTTTCCTACCTCCCCATGCTGACCACGCCGTGGTGCTTTACTTCATCCTACATTGCTACTCACTCCCTATCCTTATTCAGACACTCCGATTCACACCACCCCGTGATGTTTTTCTCACTCCTACTCGTGAATGTAATGTTACACAACCATACAATGCGCACCACCCCGCGATGTTTTTCAGAAACCTATCCTAGATTGCCAATGCATGTTTCCTGACCTCCCAATGCTGACCATCCCGTGGTGCTTTTCTCCATCCTACATTGCCACTCACGGCCTATCCTAATTCAGACCCTTCAATTCACACCACCCCGTGATGTTTTTCTCTCTCCTACTAGTGAATGTAATGTTACACACCATACAATGCGCAGTTCCCCGCGAAGTTCTTCAGAAACCTATCCTACATTGCCACTGCATATTTGCTCACTTCCCCATGCTGACCACCCCGTGGTGCTTTTCTCCATCCTACATTGCCACTCACTGCCTATCCTTATTCAGCCCCTCCGATTCACACCACCCCGTGATATTTTTCTCACTCCTACTAGTGAATGGCCTGTTATAAACCCTTACATTGCGCACCACCCCACGATGTTTTTCAGAAACCTATCCAACATTGCCACTGCATGTTTCCTAACCTACCCATGCTGAGCATCCCGTGGGGATTTTCTCCATCCTACATTGCCACTCACTGCCTATCCTAATTTACCCTCCAATTCACACCACCCCATGATGTTTTTCTCACCATACAATGCGCAACACCCCGCGAAGGTTTTCTGAAACCTATCCTACATTGCCACTGCATGTTTCCTGACCTCCCCATGCTAACCATCCCGTGGTGCTTTTCTCCATCCTACATTGCCACTCACTGCCTATCCTTATTCAGACCCTCCGATTCACACCACCCCGTGATGATTTTGTCACTCCTACTAGTGAATGTAATGTTAGAAACCCATACAATGCGCACCACACCTCGATTATTTTCAGAAACCTATTCTACATTGCCACTGCATGTTTCCTAACCTACCCATGCTGAGCATCCCGTGGGGATTTTCTCCATCCTACATTGCCACTCACTGCCTATCCTAATTTACCCTCCAATTCACACCAGACCATGATGTTTTTCTCACCATACAATGCGCAGCACCCCGCGAAGGTTTTCTGAAACCTATCCTACATTTCCACTGCATGTTTCCTGACCTCCCCATGCTGACCACCCCGTGAGGCTTTTCTGTTAGAAAACAGAACACCCTTACATCGCGAACCACCCAGTGATGTTTTTCAGAAACCTATCCTACATTGCCACTACATGTTTCAAACCTCCCCATGCTGACTACCGCATGGTGCTTTTCTCCATCCTACATTGCTACTCACTGCCTACACTTATTCAGACCCTCCGATTCACACCACCCCGTGATATTTTTATCACTCCTACTAGTGAATGGCCTGCTAAAAACACTTACATTACGGACCACCCCGCGATGTTTTTCAGAAACCTATCCTATATTGCCACTGCATGTTTCCTACCTCCCCATGCGGACAAACCCGTGGTGCTTTTCTCCATTTTACATTGATCCTCCCTTCCTATCCTTATTCAGACCAACCGATTCACACCACCCCGTGATGTTTTTCTCACTCCTACTAGTGAATGGCCTTTTAGAACCCCTTACAATGCGCACCACCCCGCGTTGTTTTCCTGAAACCTATCCTACATTGCCACTGAATGTTTCCTGACCTCCCCATGCTGACCACACCGCGGTGCTTTTCTCCATCCTACATTGCTACTCACTGCCTATCCTAATTCAGACCCTCCGATTCACACCACCCCGTGATGTTTTTCTCACTCCTACTAGTGAATGTAATGTTACACACCCATACAATGCGCACCACCTCGCGATGTTTTTCAGAAACCTATCCTACATTGCCACTGAATATTTCCTGACCTCCCCGTGCTAACAACCCCGTGGTGCTTTTCTCCATCCTACATTGCCTCTCACTGCCTATCCTTATTCAGAACCTCCGATTCACACCACCCCGTGATGTTTTTGTCACTCCTACTAGTGAATGTAATGTTAGAAACCCATACAATGCACACCACACCTCGATTATTTTCAGAAACCTATTCTACATTGCCACTGCATGTTTTCTGACGTACCCATGCTGAGCATCCCGTGGGCATTTTCTCAATCCTACATTGCCACACACTGCCTATCCTAATTTACCCTCCAATTCACACCACCACATGATGTTTTTCTCACCATACCATGCGCAGCACACCGCGAAGTTTTTCCAAAACCTATCCTACATTGCCACTGCATGTTTCTTACCTCCCCATGCTGACCACGCCGTGGTGCTTTTCTCCATCCTACATTGCTACTCACTGCCTATCCTTATTCAGACACTCCGATTCACACCACCCCGTGATGTTTTTCTCACTCCTACTTGTGAATGTAATGTTACACACCCATACAATGCACACCACCCCGCGATGATTTTCCGAAACCTAATCTACATTTGCCACTGCATGTTTCCTGACCTCCCCATACTTACCACCCCATGGTACTTTTCTCCATCCTACATTGCCACTGACTGCCGATCCTAATTCGGACCCTCCGATTCACCCCACCACGTGATGTTTTTCTCTCTCCTACTAGTGAATGTAATGTTACACAACCATACAATGCGCACCACCCCGCGATGTTTTTCAGAAACCTATCCTACATTGCCACTGCATGTTTCCTGACCTCCCCATGCAGACCACCCCGTGGTGCTTTTCTCCATCCTACATTGCCACTCACTGCCTATTCTAATTCAGACCCTCCAATTCACACCACCCCGTGATGTTTTTCTCACTCCTACTAGTGAATGTAATGTTACACACCCATACAATGCGCAGCACCCGGCGATGTTTTTCAGAAACCTATCCTACATTGCCACTGCATGTTTCCTGACTTCCCCATGCTGACCACCCTGTGGTGCTTTTCTCCATCCTACATTGCCACTCACTGCCTATCCTTATTCAGCCCATCCGATTCACACCACCCCGTGATATTTTTCTCACTCCTACTAGTGAATGGCCTGTTATAAACCCTTACAATGCGCACCACCCCGCGATGTTTTTCAGAAACCTATCCTACATTGCCACTGCATGTTTCCTACCTCCCCATGCTGACCACCCCGTGGTGCTTTTCTCCATCCTACATTGATACACACTGCCTATCCTAATTCAGACCCTCCGATTCACACCACCCCGTGATGTTTTTCTCACTCCTACTAGTGAATGTAATGTTACACACCCATACAATGCGCACCACCCCGCGATGTTTTTCAGAAACCTATCCTACATTGCCACTGAATGTTTCCTGACCTCCCCATGCTAACCACCCCGTGGTGCTTTGCTCCATCCTACATTGCCACTCACTGCCTATCCTTATTCAGACCCTCCGATTCACACCACCCCGTGATGTTTTTGTCACTCCTACTAGTGAATGTAATGTTAGAATCCAATACAATGCGCACCACACCTCGATTATTTTCAGAAACCTATTCTACATTGCCACTGCATGTTTCCTGAACTACCCATGCTGAGCATCCCGTGGGGATTTTCTCCATCCTACATTGCCACTCACTGCCTATCCTAATTTACCCTCCAATTCACACCACCCCATGATATTTTTCTCACCATACCATGCGCAGCACCCTGCGAAGTTTTTCCAAAACCTATCCTACATTGCCAATGCATGTTTCCTGACCTCCCCATGCTGACCACCCAGTGATGCTTTTCTGTTAGAAAACAGAAAACCCTTACATCGCGCACCACCCTGCGATGTTTTTCAGAAACCTATCCTACATTGCCACTGCATGTTTCCTCCCTCCCCATGCTGACTACCGCATGGTGCTTTTCTCCATCCTACATTGCTACTCACTGCCTATACTTATTCAGACCCTCCGATTCACACCACCCCGTGATGTGTTTCTCACTCCTACAAGTGAATGGCCTGTTAGAAACCCTTACAATGCGCACCACCCCGCGATGTTTTTCAGAAACCTATCCTACATTGCCCTGCATGTTTCCTGACCTCCCCATGCTGACCACCACGTGGTGCTTTTCTCCATCCTTCATTGCCTCTCACTGCCTATACTCATTCGGACCCTCCGATTCACACCACCCCATGATATTTTTCTCACTCCTACTAGTGAATGGCCTGTTAGAAACCCTTACATTGCGCACCACACCGCGATGTTTTTCAGAAACCTATCCTACATTGCCACTGCATGTTTCCTACCTCCCCATGCTGACCACGCCGTGGTGCTTTTCTCCATCCTACATTGCCACTCACGGCCTATCCTAATTCAGAGCCTCCAATTCACACCACCCCGTGATGTTTTTCTCTCTCCTATTAGTGAATGTAATGTTACACACCATACAATGCGCAGTTCCCCGCGAAGTTCTTCAGAAACCTATCCTACATTGCCACTGCATATTTCCTGACCTCCCCATGCTGACCACCCCGTGGTGCTTTTCTCCATCCTACATTGCCACTCACTGCCTATCCTTATTCAGACCCTCCGATTCACACCACCCCGTGATATTTTTCTCACTCCTACTAGTGAATGGCCTGCTAAAAACCCTTACATTACGGACCACCCCGCGATGTTTTTCAGAAACCTATCCTATATTGCCACTGCATGTTTCCTACCTCCCCATGCGGACCAACCCGTGGTGCTTTTCTCCATTTTACATTGATCCTCACTTCCTATCCTTATTCAGACCAACCGATTCACACCACCCCGTGATGTTTTTCTCACTGCTACTAGTGAATGGCCTTTTAGAAACCCTTACAATGCGCACCACCCTGCGTTGTTTTCCTGAAACCTATCCTACATTGCCACTGAATGTTTCCTGACCTCCCCATGCTGACCACACCGCGGTGCTTTTCTCCATCCTACATTGCCACTCAGAGCCTATCCTTATTCAGACCCTACGATTCGCACCACCCCGTGATATTGTTCTCACTCCTACTCGTGAATGGCCTGTTAGAAACCCTTACATTGCGCACAACCCCGCGATATTTTTAAGAAACCTATCCTACATTTCCCCTGCATGTTTCCTACCTCCACAGGCTGACCACCCCGTGATGCTTTTCTCCATCCTACATTGCTACTCACTGCCTATCCTTATTCAGACCCTACGAATCACACCACCCCGTGATATTTTTCTCACTCCTACTAGTGAATGGCCTGTTAGAAACCCATACAATGCGAAACACCCTGCGATAATTTTCCGAAACTTAATCTACATTGCCACTGCATGTTTCCTGACCTCCCCATGATGACCACCCCGTGGTGCTTTTCTCCATCCTAATTTGCCACTCACTGCCTATCCTTATTCAGACCCTCTGATTCCCAGCACCCCGCGATATTTTTCTCACTCCTACTAGTGAATGGCCTCTTAGAAACCCTTATATTGCGCAACACCCCGCGAATTTTTTCAAAAACCTATCCTACATTGCCACTGCATGTTTCCTACCTCCCCATGCTGACCACCCCGCGGTGCTTTTCTCCATCCTACATTGCTACTCACTGCCTATCCTTATTCAGACCCTCCGTTTCACACAACCCCGTGATGTTTTACTCTCTCATACTGGTGAATGTAATGTTAGAAACCCATACAATGTGCACCAGCCTGAGATGATTTTCAGAATCCTATCCTACATTGCCACTGCATGTTTCCTACCTCCCCATGCTGACCACGCCGTGGTGCTTTACTTCATCCTACATTGCTACTCACTCCCTATCCTTATTCAGACACTCCGATTCACACCACCCCGTGATGTTTTTCTCACTCCTACTCGTGAATGTAATGTTACACAACCATACAATGCGCACCACCCCGCGATGTTTTTCAGAAACCTATCCTAGATTGCCAATGCATGTTTCCTGACCTCCCAATGCTGACCATCCCGTGGTGCTTTTCTCCATCCTACATTGCCACTCACGGCCTATCCTAATTCAGACCCTTCAATTCACACCACCCCGTGATGTTTTTCTCTCTCCTACTAGTGAATGTAATGTTACACACCATACAATGCGCAGTTCCCCGCAAAGTTCTTCAGAAACCTATCCTACATTGCCACTGCATATTTGCTGACTTCCCCATGCTGACCACCCTGTGGTGCTTTTCTCCATCCTACATTGCCACTCACTGCCTATCCTAATTTACCCTCCAATTCACACCACCCCATGATGTTTTTCTCACCATACAATGCTCAACACCCCGCGAAGGTTTTCTGAAACCTATCCTACATTGCCACTGCATGTTTCCTGACCTCCCCATGCTAACCACCTCGTGGTGCTTTTCTCCATCCTACATTGCCACTCACTGCCTATCCTTATTCAGACCCTCCGATTCACACCACCCCGTGATGATTTTGTCACTCCTACTACTGAATGTTATGTTAGAAACCCATACAATGCGCACCACACCTCGATTATTTTCAGAAACATATTCTACATTGCCACTGCATGTTTCCTAACCTACCCATGCTGAGCATCCCGTGGGGATTTTCTCCATCCTACATTGCCACTCACTGCCTATCCTAATTTACCCTCCAATTCACACCACCCCATGATGTTTTTCTCACCATACAATGCGCAGCACCCCGCGAAGGTTTTCGGAAACCTATCCTACATTTCCACTGCATGTTTCCTGACCTCCCCATGCTGACCACCCCGTGAGGCTTTTCTGTTAGAAAACAGAACACCCTTACATCACGCACCACCCAGCGATGTTTTTCAGAAACCTATCCTACATTGCCACTACATGTTTCCAACCTCCCCATGCTGACTACCGCATGGTGCTTTTCTCCATCCTACATTGCTACTCACTGCCTACACTTATTCAGACCCTCCGATTCACACCACCCCGTGATGTGTTTCTCACTCCTACAAGTGAATGGCCTGTTAGAAACCCTTACAATGCGCACCACCCCGCGATGTTTTTCAGAAACCTATCCTGCATTGCCCTGCATGTTTCATGACCTCCCCATGCTGACCACCACGTGGTGCTTTTCTCCATCCTTCATTGCCTCTCACTGCCTATCCTCATTCGGACCCTCCGATTCACACCACCCCGTGATATTTTTCTCACTCCTACTAGTGAATGGCCTGTTAGAAACCCTTACATTGCTCACCACCCCGCGATGTTTTTCAGAAACCTATCCTACAGTGCCACTGCATGTTTCCTACCTCCCCATGCTGACCACGCCGTGGTGTTTTTCTCCATCCTACATTGCTACTCACTGCCTATCCTTATTCAGACACTCCGATTCACACCACCCCGTGATGTTTTTCTCACTCCTACTAGTGAATGTAATATTACACACCCATACAATGCGCACCACCCCGCGATGATTTTCCGAAACCTAATCTACATTTGCCACCGCATGTTTCCTGACCTCCCCATACTTACCACCCCATGGTACTTTTCTCCATCCTACATTGCCACTGACTGCCGATCCTAATTCAGACCCTCCCATTCACCCCACCACGTGATATTTTTCTCTCTCCTACTAGTGAATGTAATGTTACACAACCATACAATGCGCACCACCCCACGATGTTTTCCTGAATCCTATCCTACATTGCCACTGAATGTTTCCTGACCTCCCCATGCTGACCACACCGTGGTGCTTTTCTCCATCCTACATTGCCACTCACAGCCTATCCTTACTCAGACCCTACGATTCGCACCACCCCGCGATATTGTTCTCACTCCTACTAGTGAATGGCCTGTTAGAAACCCTTACATTGCGAACAACCCCGCGATGTTTTTAAGAAACCTATCCTACATTTCGACTGCATGTTTCCTACCTCCACAGGCTGACCACCCCGTGGTGCTTTTCTCAATCCTACATTGCTACTCACTGCCTATCCTTATTCAGACCCTCCGAATCACACCACCCCGTGATATTTTTCTCACTCCTACTAGTGAATGGCCTGTTAGAAACCCATACAATGCGAAACACCCTGCGATACTTTTCCGAAACTTAATCTACATTTCCACTGCATGTTTCCTACCTCCCCATGCTGACCACCCCGTGGTGCTTTTCACCATCCTACTTTGCTACTCACTGCCTATCCTTATTCAGACCCTCCGATTCACACAACCCACTGATGTTTTTTCACTCCTAATAGTGAATGTAATGTAACACACACCCATACAATGCGCACCACCCCGTGATGTTTTTCTCACTCCTAGTAGTGAATGTAATGTTACACACCCATAGAATGCGCACCACCCCGCGAAGTACTTCAGAAACCTATCCTACATTGCCACTGCATGTTTCCTGACCTCCCCATGCTGACAATCCCGTGGTGCTTTTCTCCATCCTACATTGACAATCACTGCCTATCCTTATTCACACCCTCCGATTCCACCACCGCTGATGTTTTTCTCACTCCTACTAGTGAATGTAGTGTTACACACCCATTCAATGAGCAGCACACCTCGATGTTTTTCAGAAACCTATCCTACATTGCCACTGCATGTGTCCTGACCTCCCCATGCTGACCACCCCTTGGTCCTTTTCTCCATCCTACATTGCTATTCACTGCTTATCCTTATTCAGAGACTCCGATTCACACCACCCTGTGATGTTTTTCCCACTCCTACTAGTGAATGTAGTGTTACACACCCATACATTGCGCACAGCCATGGGATGTTTTTCAGAAACCTATGCTACACTGCCACTGCATGTTTCCTGAGATCCCCATGCTGACCACCCCGTGTTGCTTTTCTCCATCCTAGATTGCCACTCACCGGCTATCCTAATTCCGATCCTATGATTCACACCACCCCGTGATGTTTTTCTCACTCCTACTAGTGAATGTAATGTTAGAAACCCATACAATGCGCACCACACCGCGATGTTTTTCAGAAAACTATTCTACATTGCCACTGCATGTTTCCTGACCTCCCCATGCTGACCACCCCGTGGTGCTTTTCTCCATCCTACATTGCCGCTCACTGCCTATCCTTATACAAATCCTATGATTCACACCAGCCCGTGATGTTTTTCTCACTCCCACTAGTTTATGTAATGTTACACACCCATACAATGCGCTTCACCCCGCAATGTTTTTCGAAAACCTATCCTAAATTGCCACTGCATGTTTCCTGACCCCCCCATGCTGACCACCCGTGGTGCCTTTCTTCATCCTACATTGCCACTCACGGCCTATTCTTATTCAGATCCTATGATTCACAACACCCCGTGATGGTTTTTTCACTCGTACTAGTGAATGTAATATTGCACACCCATACAATGCGCACCACCATGCGATGTTTTTCAGAAACCTATACTACATTGCCACTGCATGTTTCCTGACCTCCCAAGGCTGACCACACCGTGGTGCTTTTCTCCATCCTACATTGCCACTCACTACCTATCATTATTCAGACACTCCGATACACACCACCCCGTGATATTTTTCTCACTCCTACTAGTGAATGGCCTGGTAGAAACCCTTATACTGCGCACCACCCCGCGATGTTTTTCAGAAAACTTTCCTACATTGCCACTGCATGTTTCATACCTCCCCATGCTGACCACCCCGAGGTGCTTTTCACCATCCTACATTGCTGATCACTGCCTATACTTATTCAGACCATCCGATTCACTGCACCCCGTTAGGTTTTTCTCACTCCTACTAGTGAATGGCCTGTTAGAATCCCTTACAATGCGCACCACCCCGCGATATTTTTGAGAAACCTATCCTACATTGCCACTGCATGTTTCCTGACCTCCCCATGCTGACCACGACGTGGTGCTTTTCTCCATACTACATTGCCACTCACTGCCTATCCTCATTCAGACCCTCCGATTCATACCACCATGTGATATTTTCCACACAACTCCTAGTGAATGGCCTGTTAGAAACCCTTACAATGCGCACCACCCCACGATGTTTTTCAGAAACCTATCCTACATTGCCACTGCATGTTTCCTGACCTCCAAATGCTGACCTCCCCGTGGTGCTTTTCTCCATCCTATATTGCCACTCACTGCCTATCCTAATTCAGACCCTATGATTCACACCACCCCGGGATGTTTTTCTCACTCCTAGTAGTGAATGTAATTTTATACCCCCATACAATGCGCACCACCCGGCGAAGTACTTCAGAAACCTATCCTACATTGCCACTGCATGTTTCCTGACCTCCACATGCTGACAATCCGGTGGTGCTTTTCTCCATTCTACATTGCCACTCACCGCCTATCCTTATTCAGACCCTCCGATTCCACCACCCCGTGATGTTTTACTCACTCCTACTAGTGAATGTAGTGTTACACACCCATACAATGCGCACCACACCTCGATGTTTTTCAGAAACCTATCCTACATTGCCACTGCATGTATCCTGACCTCCCCATGCTGACCACCCCTTGGTGCTTTTCTCCATCCTACATTGCTACTCACTGCTTATTCTAATTCACAGCCTCCGATTCACACCACCCCCTGATGTTTTTCTCACTCCTACTAGTGAATGTACTGTTACACACCCATACAATGCGCACCATCATGGGATGTTTTTCAGAAACCTGTCCTACAAGGCCACTGCATGTTTCCTGACCTCCCCATGCTGACCACTCCGTGGTGCTTTTCTCCATCCTAGATTGCCACTCACCGCCTATCCTAATTCAGATCCTATCATTCACACCACCCCGTGATGTTTTTCTCACTCCTACTAGTGAATGTAATGTTAGAAACCCATACAATGCGCACCACACCACGATGTTTTTCAGAAACTTATTCTACATTGCCACTGCATGTTTCCTTACTTCCCCATGCTGATCACCCCGTGGTTCTTTTCTCCATCCTACATTGCCGCTCACGGCCTATCCTTATTCAGATCCTGTGATTCACACCACCCCGTGATATTTTTCTCACTCCTACTAGTGAATGTAATATTGCACACCAAAACCATACGCACCACCATGCGATGTTTTTCAGAAACCTATCCTACATTGCCACTGCATGTTTCCTGACCTCCCAATGCTGACCACCCCGTAGTGCTTTTCTCCATCCTAAACTGCCACTCACTGCCTATCCTAATTGAGATCCTATGATTCACACCACCCCGTGATTTTTTTCTCACTCTTACTAGTGAATGGCCTGTTAGAAACCCTTACAATGCGCACCACCCCGCAATGTTTTTCAGAAACCTATCCTACATTGCCACTGCATGTTTCCTCACCTCCCCATGCTTACCAACCCGTGGTACTCTTCTCCATCCTACATTGCCACTCACTGCCTATCCTTATTAACACCCTCTGATTCACACCACCCCGTGATAATTTTCTCACTACTACTAGCTAATGGCCTGTTAGAAACCCTTACAATGCGCACCACACCGCGATGTTTTTCAGAAACCTATCCTACATTGCCAATGCATGTTTCCTGACATCTCAATGCTGACAATCCGTGGTGCTTTTCTCCATCCTACATTGCTACTCACTGCCTATACTTATTCAGTCCCTCCGATTCACACCACCCTGTGATTATTTTCTCCCTCCTACTAGTGAATTCAATGTTACACACCCATACAAGGCGCACCACCCCGCGATGATTTTCAAAAAACCTATTCTACCTTGCCACTGCATGTTTCCTGACCTCCCCATGCTGACCACCCCGTGGTGCTTTTCTCCATCCTACATTGCCACTCAGTGCCGATCCTAATTCCGACCCTCCGATTCACACCACCACGTGATGTTTTTCTCTCTCCTACTAGTGAATGTAATGTTACACACCCATACAATGCGCACCACCCCGCGATGTTTTTCAGAAACCTATCCTACATTGCCACTGCATCTTTCCTGACCTCCCCATGCTGACCACCACGTGGTGCTTTTCTCCATCCTACATTGCCACTCACTGCCTATCCTAATTCAGACACTCCAATTCACACCACCCCGTGATGTTTTTCTCACTCCTACTAGTGTATGTAATGTTACACACCCATACAAGGCGCAGATCCCCGCGATGTTTTTCAGAAACCTATCCTACATTGCCACTGCATGTTTCTCGACCTCCCCATGCTGACCACCCCGTGGTGCTTTTCTCCATCCTACATTGCCACTCACTGCCTATTCTAATTCAGACTCTCCGATTCACACCCCCCCACATGATATTTTTCTCACTCCTACTAGTGAATGGCCTGTTAGAAACCCTTACATTACGGACCACCCCGCGATGTTTTTCAGAAACCTATCCTACATTGCCACTGCATGTTTCCAACCTCCCCATTCTGACCACCCCGTGGTGCCTTTCTCGATTTTACATTGATCCTCACTTCCTATCTTTATTCAGACCCACTGATTCACACCACCCCGTGATGTTTTTTCTCACTCCTACTAGTGAACGGCCTTTTAGAAACTCTTACAATGTGCACCACCCCACGTTGTTTTCCAGAAACCTATCCTACATTGCCAATGAATGTTTCCTGACCTCCCCATACTGACCACACCGTGGTGCATTTCTCCATTCTACAGTGCCACACACAGCCTATGCTTATTCAAACCCTACGATTCACACGACCCCGTGATGTTTTTCTCACTCCTACTAGTGAATGTAATATTGCACACCCAAAGAATGCGCACCACCATGCGATGTTTTTCAGAAACATATCATACATTGCCACTGCGTGTTTCCTGACCTCCCAATGCTGACAACCCCGTAGTGCTTTTCTCCATCCTACACTGCCCTTCACTGCCTATCCTAATTCAGATCCTATGATTCACACCACCCCGTGATGTTTTTCTCACTCTTACTAGTGAATGGCCTTTTAGAAACCCTTACAATGCGCACCACCCCGCGATGTTTTTCAGAAACCTATCCTACATTGCCACTGCATGTTTCCTCACCTCCCCATGCTTACCAACCCGTGGTACTCTTCTCCATCATACATTGCCACTCACTGCCTATCCTTATTCAGTCCCTCCGATTCACACCACCCAGTGATGTTTTTCTCCCTCCTACTAGTGAATTCAATGTTACACACCCATACAATGCGCACCACCATGCGATGATTTTCAAAAAACCTATTCTACATTGCCACTGCATGTTTCCTGACCTCCACATGGTGACCCCCCCGTGGTGATTTTCTCCATCCTAAATTGCCACTCACTACCTATTCTTATTCAGACTCTCCGATTCACACCCCTCGTGATATTTTTCTCACTCCTAGTAGTGAATGGCCTGTCAGAAACCCTTACATTACGGACCACCCCGCGATGTTTTTCACAAATCTATCCTACATTGCCACTGCATGTTTCCAACCTCCCCATGCTGACAACCCCGTGGTGCCTTTCTCGATTTTACATTGATCCTCACTTCCTATCCTTATTCAGACCCACCGATTCACACCACCCAGTGATGTTTTTCTCACTCCTACTAGTGAATGTAATGTTACACACTCATACAAGGCGCAGTTCCCCGCGATGTTTTTCAGAAACCTATCCTACATTGCCACTGCATGTTTCCTACCTCCCCACGCTGACCACCCCGTGGTACTTTTCACCATTCTACATTGCTACTCACTGCCTATCCTTATTCAGACCCTCCAATTCACACAACCCCCTGATGTTTTTTCACTCCTACTAGTGAATGGCCTGTTAGAAACCCTTGCAATGCGCACCACCCCGCGATGTTTTTCAGAAAGCTATCCTACATTGCCACTGCATGTTTCCTGACCTCCCCATGCTGACCACCCCGTGGTGCTTTTCTCCATCCTACATTGCCACTCACTGCCTATCATTATTCAGACCCTCCGATACACACCACCCCGTGACATTTTTCTCTCTCCTACTAGTGAATGGCCTGGTAGAAACCCTTATAATGCGCACCACCCCGCGATGTTTTTCAGAAACCTTTCCTACATTGCCACTGCATGTTTCGTAACTCCCCATGCTGACCACGCCGTGGTGCTTTTCACCATCCTACATTTCTGCTCACTGCCTATCCTTATTCAGACCCTCCGATTCACAGCACCCCGTGAGGTTTTCTCACTCCTACTAGTGAATGGCCTGTTAGAAACCCTTACAATGCGCACCACCCCTCGATGTTTTTCAAAAACCTATCCTACATTGCCACTGCATGTTTCCTGACCTCCCCATGCTGACCACCACGTGGTGCTTTTCTCCATACTACATTGCCACTCACTGCCTATCCTCAGTCAGACCCTCCGATTCACACCACCCTGTGATATTTTCCGCACAACTACTAGTGAATGGCCTTTTAGAAACCCTACAATTGCGCACCACCCAGCGATGTTTTTCAGAAACCTCTCCTACATTGCTACTACATATTTCCTACCTCCCCATGCTGACCAACCCATGGTGCTTTTCTCCATCCTACATTGCTACTCACTGCCTATCCTTATTCAGACCCTCTGATTCACACCACCCCTTGATGTTTTTTCACTCCTACTAGTGAATGGCCTGTTAGAAACCCTTACAATGCGCACCACCCCGCGATGTTTTTCAGAAACTTATCCTACATTGCCACTGCATGTTTCCTGACCTCCAAATGCTGACCTCCCCGTGGTTCTTTTCTCCATCCTACATTGCCACTCACTGCCTATCCTAATTCAGACCCTATTGTCGATGTCGCTCCCGGCCGGCAGGAAGGACACACGACAAAGTCTGGCAGTGGACAACCTTTTCTTTTATTTTTCTTCTCCGTACAGCCTGCCCTGGGATCGCTCCCAGCCGAAGCCTCCTTTGGTCCGCTCCCCGCGGCTCCTTCTGGGCTTCTACTTCCGGGCTTCTTCTTCCCCCCCAGGGGTGGCACCGGTATATATACGGATACAGTGTCCAATCATGTTAAAGTAAGCAAGGCAAGCTGATTGGCTAACATCATCAGTTGCCAGGCAGACTATATTGTTGAGCGGGTTGCTTACGTGGTAAGCAGGAAACTAACGTGCTCGATGGGAGGGGTAATCTACCTCAGGCTTTACTCTTTACTACAGGCCTCACGTCCGCCAAGTGAGGCGACCGGGCTCGGGGCTGCAGCTCCCAACATCTCCCCCTTTTTTATTTTTTATGAATGTGCGCATCGTAGCCCTTCCTGGACTGGGTGCAGAGGCTTATGCCCTATGCGTAGGCCCACCGTAGGTCCTTGGCTTAGACCCTGGTCGGCCGTCCCATGGTCTGCCAAGGCCCTGAGGCCCTCGTCCTTTTTCTAGGGCCAGGCACAAACTGGACGGAACCTGGATGCACACAAGCTTGCACTCATTTTCTCTCCGTAAAGAAATCCCCTCGGAGAGAAATTTAGACCTGGGCAGCATCTAACAGTCCAGCGGCTTATGTGCAGGATGGGGTAGGGCCTGGCTTAGGTTGAGTCGCACCGGGGGAGTACGCTCTTACCCGTCATTGACTCTCCTACCCAGCTATGTCATAATTTTTTAGAGGAGGAGTGTGGGAAGCTCACCGTCCCTAGACTCGGTCGTAGGCTAGGCGAGCGAGCCATGCATATGCCTGAGGATCTTCTTGTCCATTTCGGGCTACCGCTATTTCTATTCATCTTGTTGGTTGGTCTGTGATGGATCTCCGGTAGGGCAGGTCTGATCTTCAGTCGAGGGCTTTGTCGCCCGTGTCAGTCTCTCCGGTACCCACAGTGGTTCTCGTCCTGATTCCTGTGGGAAAACACAAACCGCGCCTCGGTTCCAGCTGACCACTGGATCCGGGCCCATCCATTGTCCTGTCAGGACATCTTTCCACTTCACCCACCCTTTATGGTTGGGGGAAGGGTTGCAGTGCTCCACGGCTGGGGAGCAATTATCATTATTTAAATTTAAAAAATTGTGTGTGAATAGTGCCATGGATAATCGTGCCTTTGGGGCCAGGCCTTGGCCTACTCCCCCTTTTTGTTTTTGTAAAATTTCTTTGAGGCTTCTATGAGCCCTCTCAATGATTCCTTGACCTTGGGGATTGTATGGGATACCATGTTTTAATTGAACCTCCATCATTTTGCAGAACTCATTGAAGGCTTTGCCTATATAGGCTGGTCCATTATCAGTTTTTAATATTTTTGGTTTGTCCCATGCGGCCCAAGCCTCCAGGCAATGATTGATCACATTAGACACTTTTTTACCTGTTTCTGTTGTTGCGAATATGACGTGAGAACAGGTGTATGTGGAAACATGAACATATTTAAGAGTCCCAAACTCCTGTATATGTGTGATGTCCATCTGCCAAACATCACCAGGGATCAAACCTCGAGGGTTTACTCCCATCGGTATGGCAGGTTTGTATGTGGCACAGGAGTCACATAGTCGCACGATATCTCGTGCATCTGCTCTGGAAACATGGAAATGGTTTGCTAGTGTCCTGGCATTGACATGAAACTTATCATGGAAGGCACGGGCTCGCTCGATTGGTGTTAGTAAGGTAAAAACCCATAACGGGCGAGTGGCAGTATCAGCAGCCGCATTCCCCTGTGCCATGGGCCCCGTCAGGGATGTATGTGCTCTTATGTGGGTGGTGAAGACCTTATGGTGTCTGTTCTGAAGCAATGTCTGGATAGACAGGAACAGCCCAGCCACTGTGGAAGTGGATCTAATTAAACCGGCAGTCTCAAGCACTTGCATAGCATTGACCACATACCTAGAATCGGAGACAATATTAATGGCTTCTGAGAACCGTTTAAGAATCATTTTAACGATCTGCAGTTCTACCACCTGAGGCTGATCAGGTTCAAATTGTGTGGTAACCGGGGGCTTGCCTAGGATCACATAGGCGCCTATCCCCGTCTTGGAGCCATCTGTGTATATTGTAGTTGCTGAGACTAATGGCTCAGAGGCAGTAACCTTTGGAAAAATTATAGGGTGCTGAGTGACAAATGACAAGATAGGGTCTTTAGGGTATTGATTGTTTATATCCCCATGGAAAACACATCTCAGAATGGCCCACGTATCTATGCAGGCAGCCAGGGTCTTGATCTGGCTGGCGGTATAGGGTACTCGGATGGCTTGTGGTCCTGAGCCAAAATGTTGGACAGCTCTATCATGCGCTTCAAGGGCCAATGAAGCGACTGCCTCCGGGTAATGCTCTATGACTTTTGAAGGTGAGACCTTAGGGTGTATCCACAGTAATGGTCCTTTCTGCCAAATCACCGCTGTGGGCTGTAGACTAGTCTGTAGCAAACAGACATCAAAGGGTCGCCCTGGTTCAATTCTGTGTAAGGTAGCCCCACCTAAGGCTTTTTCCACTCTCTGTAAGGCAGCTCTTGCCTCAGGAGTGAGCCTCCTGTGGGAGGCTATATCTGGGTCTCCCTTCAGAAGGTCGAACAGGGATTTGAGATCTGAATTTGGTATATGTAAATATGGCCTAATCCAATTAATGTCTCCCAATAGCTTTTGCATGTCATTTAGGGTCCTAACGCCATCCGTCCTAATGGTGACCTTTTGTGGAGAGACTAGCATAGGGGAGATTTTCGCGCCTAAGTAGGTCACCATTTTTCCTCCCTGAATCTTGTCGGGGGCAACATGCAGATTAGCTTGTCTCAGGGCCTCGACCAACTGGCCGAGCATATTATTTAGCATGTCTGGGTCCCTGCCGCTGAGCAAAAGGTCGTCCATGTAATGCACACATCTTATCTTGGGAAAGGATTTCCGTAGGGGGGCCAGTAGGGAATCAAGGTAAATCTGACACATAGTGGGACTGTTGGCCATACCTTGGGGCAGCGTTATCTACTCGTATCTGAGATCAGGGCTTTCTTGGTTAATGGTGGGTAAAGTAAACGCGAACCTATGAGTGTCCTCTGGATGCAGGGGGATTGAGAAGAAACAGTCTCTAAGATCTATAACATAACCTGGCCAGGACTGAGGGATGGCTGAGAGAGCTGGCAGCCCCCTCTGGACCGCCCCCAGGGACTGCATCTGCGCGTTGACCGCCCTTAGATCATGGAGCAGCCTCCACTTGCCAGACTTTTTCTTAATTATAAAAATGGGGGTGTTCCATGGGGAGGTTGACGGCTTAATGTGTCCTAATCTAAGTTGTGTACTGACTATTTCTGACAAGGCTAATAGCTTCTCCTTAGGCAGGGGCCACTGAGCTACCCAAACCGGATCATTTGACCTCCAGGTGATTTTGATCGAAGTGGGTAGGAGAGCTTCTTCAGCGGCCCCTAAGAAAAACCCAGCCCTTGTCTACCTTTTTTGTTCTCTACTGGTATTGGGGATGTCCGACCCTGTAGGGCATTGCCCAAGCCTTTGCCGGGGGTATATCCCTGGTTCCTGAGTATATCCTTAGCCTGGGGGGAGCAGTTTGACGTAAGCGTGACATCCATCTGAGTGAGGATGTCCCTTCCCCATAGAGACACTGGCAACTGCAACACAAATGGTTGGAAATGGCCCTGATGACCCTCCTCATCGCACCAGAGCAGGGTTGAAGCACTAACCTGAGGAGCTGACACCATCCCCAGGCCCTGCAGCGTGTTATCTGCAGTGTTGGTGGGCCAGTTGGAGGGCCAATCCTTTCTAGAGATAATGGAACGGTCAGCTCCTGTGTCTAGGAGCCCTGTTATATTCTTGCCATTGACCTTAAGTGAGAGCATGGGCCTTTTATCAAGTATTATATGGAGTCCCTCGAAGACTTCCCCTGAGGAACCGAAACCTTGACTTTCTCTAATTTTCTGCTTTGAGGGGAATCTCTTGTGGAGACTGGGGAGCAGCAAGAGCTGCGCTATCTTGTCTCCTTTATTGATTACCATAGTACCCACAAGAGATTGAACCATAATTTTAATGTGTCCTGTGTAGTCTGAGTCTATGACCCCCGGGACTACTATGAGACCCCGAAGGGCCGTGGAGGATCTCCCGATCACCAGACCCACGGAATTTTCGGGTAACGGTCCCTTAAAGGTGGTTTCAACCACGTGAACACCCATATCAGGCACTAATATAAGTCTGGAGGCGACACTGAGGTCCACACCTGCTGACCCAGGGGTGGCCCTTGTTGAAGGCTGCCATCCAGAGCTGTCCTGTCTCTGAGGCGGGGGCCCGCCTGTGAAGGGGGCCCCCTCTGGCCGTTTTTTGGCCCTCTAGCATCTCGTCCACAAATACGGTTGCCCTGAGCATCAAAGACCGACCTACACTCCTCAGCTTTGTGTGATCCCCTCTTGCATCGCCCACAAACATATGGTTCTTCATTCCTAGGGCGAGGCCTAGCATCTGCATTGTTTGGGCAATGACGTTTAATGTGTCCTGGCTCCCCGCAGGCAAAACACCCTTTAGCCTTACATTCCCCTTCTAACCCGCGAGGTCCCCTCTGCTGTACAGCCGCGGCCAGAAGAGCAGCCACTCCCGAGTTGGAGAGCGGCCCCCCTATCTCTCTACATATCCTAATCCAGGCGTTGAGGTCCTTGTTCTTATGAGGGGCTATCGCTGCCTTGCACTCCTTTGTACATTGCTCAAAAATCAGCTGCCTTACCAGCGGTCGAGCCACTCCCGGATCAGAAAATATCTTATCGGCAGCATCTTGCATTCGGGCCACAAAGTCAACAAATGGCTCTGTGGTACCCTGAATTATTTTTGAAAGACACAAGGAGGCTGTTCCGGCACCACTTACCTGCTTCCAGGCGCGGAGCCCTATGGCGTTGACTTGTTCATAGACAGCGCCGGGGAACTGAGTCTGATCATCAGCGTGCCGACCTTCTCCCATAAGCATTTCCTTGTTCCACCCCCGGTTTCCCCGACTGGCGTTTCTCTCAGCCTGCTCTGCAGAGAACTCTGCGTACCAGGCTCGCCAATCCAGGTAGCTACCCGAGGGCAGACACGCCTTTGCCAGCTGAATCCAGTCCGCGGGGGTGAGGGGCCCAGAAGACAGGTTCTCCAGCATGGCAATGGTGTAAGGCGCAGTCGGCCCAAAGGTTGTAACTGCATTTTTAAGTTCTCTAATCTGCTTTATCTCAAAAGACTCCCATGCATTACGTCCCTGGCCCATAGCTACTTGTACAGGAAATATCCCGTAGGGGCCACTATCTATCCCAGGTGGTGGATGTACCTCATGAGACAAACGTCCCCCCTGCCAAAGCCGCCTGTAAAAATACCGACCCGCCGGCGGCGGAGCATAAGACGGCGGCCATGATTGGGCAGAAAATGGGAGCCCGTGCATCACTTCCTGTTCTGGCGAAGGGGAAGGGAGCTCCCGGGCGGCCGCCTCGCGGCGAGGGATCGCGTCCGGGAACAGCCCCCAAGGTGGGGCGGAAGGCTTCGCCTCCCTCTCGCGCCGGGGAGCGCTCAGGAGCTCTCTACTCCTTCGCAGACCAAGTTGAGCGGAGCGCAATTCACGGCGCAACGCTGGGAAAGAACCCTGCGACTCCTTATCGAGCGACTTAGGCTCCTGACAGCTGGTCTCTTTGGCCTCCTTGCCATTCAACTTTCCCTCGTCCTCGGAGTCAGACGACTCCGAGGCTAGAGCCCCGTCCTTCTCCTTAGCATCTTTGTTCCCCTTAACGGGCCCCTCTCGGGAGCTCCCTGACTGGGCCTGCTCAAATACCCTGCGTACTTTTGTAAGCTCTTGAGAGCTTTCTCCACAACCACCCTCGCTCTTAGTCTTGCTACCTAGCATGTTTCCCATCTTTTAATATGTTACTCACCGCGTGAGGCCCAAGGAATCCGCCACTTACGCGTGAGCCTGAGGGGAGTCTAAAAGCCCTGTAGGTGCGCGCCACCCAGAGCCCAGGCTTATCCCCAACTCACCTGTCTCGCAGCTCTGTACTGGAGCGTTGTCCGCTGTCACGTCTCGGGGGTGATCAGTCCCCGTGCGGGCCTCCAAATGTCGATGTCGCTCCCGGCCGGCAGGAAGGACACACGACAAAGTCTGGCAGTGGACAACATTTTCTTTTATTTTTCTTCTCCGTACAGCCTGCCCTGGGATCGCTCCCAGCCGAAGCCTCCTTTGGTCCGCTCCCCGCGGCTCCTTCTGGGCTTCTACTTCCGGGCTTCTTCTTCCCCCCCAGGGGTGGCACCAGTATATATACGGATACAGTGTCCAATCATGTTAAAGTAAGCAAGGCAAGCTGATTGGCTAACATCATCAGTTGCCAGGCAGACTATATTGTTGAGCGGGTTGCTTACGCGGTAAGCAGGAAACTAACGTGCTCGAAGGGAGGGGTAATCTACCTCAGGCTTTACTCTTTACTACAGGCCTCACGTCCGCCAAGTGAGGCGACCGGGCTCGGGGCTGCGGCTCCCAACACCCTATGATTCACACCACCCCGTGATGTTTTTCTCACTCCTAGTAGTGAATGTAATTTTACACATCCATACAATGCGCACCACCCCGCGAAGGATTTCAGAAACCTATCCTACATTGCCATTGCATGTTTCCTGACCTCCCCATGCTGACAATCCCGTGGTGCTTTTCTCCATTCTACATTGCCACTCACTGCCTATCCTTATTCAGACCCTCCGATTCCACCACCCCGTGATGTTTTTCTCACTCCTACTAGTGAATGTAGTGTTACACACCCATACAATGCGCACCACACCTCGATGTTTTTCAGAAACCTATCCTACATTGCCACTGCATGTTTCCTCACCTCCCCATGCTTACCAACCCGTGGTACTCTTCTCCATCCTACATTGCCACTCACTGCCTATCCTTATTCAGACCCTCCGATTCACACCACCCCGTCATGTTTTTCTCACTCCTACTAGTGAATGGCCTATTAGAAACTCTTACAATGCGCACCACCCGCGTTGTTTTCCAGAAACCTATCCTACATTGCCACAGAATGTTTCCTAACCTCCCCATACTGACCACACCGTGGTGCTTTTCTCCATTCTACATTGCCACTCACAGCCTATTCTTATTCAAACCCTACGATTCACACGACTCTGTGATATTTTTCTCACTCCTACTAGTGAATGGCCTGTTAGAAACCCTTACATTGCGCACCAACCCGTGATGTTTTTCAGAAACCTATCCTACATTTCCACTGCATGTTTCCTACCTCCCCAGTCTGACCACCCCGTGGTGCTTTTCTCCATCCTACTTTGCTACTCACTGCCTATCCTTATTCAGACCCTCCGAATCACACCACCCCGTGATGTTTTTCTCACTCCTACTAGTGAATGTAATTTTACACACCCATACAATGCACAGCACCCCGCGATGATTTTCCGAAACCTAAACTACATTGCCACTGCATGTTTCCTGAACTCCCCATGCTGACCACCCCGTGGTGCATTTCTCCATCCTACATTGCCATTCACTGCCTATTCTAATTCAGATCCTATGATTGACACTACCCCGTGATGTTTTTCTCACTCCTACTAGTGAATGTAATGTTACACACCCATACAATGCGCACCACCCCACGATGTTTTTCAGAAAACTATCCTACATTGCCACTGCCTGTTTCCTGATATCCCCACGCTGACCACCCCGTGGTGCTTTTCTCCATCCTACATTGCCACTCACTGCCTATCCTTATTCAGACCCTCCGATTCATACCAACCCGTGATAAGTTTCTCACTCCTACTAGTGAATGACCTGTTAGAAACCCTTACATTGCGCACCAACCCGCGATGTTTTTCAGAAACCTATCCTACATTGCCACTGCATGTTTCCTACCTCCCCATGCTGACCACCCAGGGGTGCTTTTCTCCATCCTACATTGCTACTCACTGCCTATTCTTATTCAGATCCTGAGATTCGCACCAGCCCGTGATGTTTTTCTCACTCCTACTAGTGAATGTAATGTTAGAAACCCATACAATGCGCACCACCCCGCGATGATTTTCAGAAACCGATTCTACATTGCCACTGCATGTTTCCTGACCTCCAAATGCTGACCACCCCGTGGTGCTTATGTCCATCCTGCATTGCCACTCACAACCTATTCTTATTCAGATCCTATGATTCACACCACCCCGTGATGTTTTTCTCACTCCTACTAGTGAATGTAATTTTACACACCCATACAATCCGCACCACCCCGCGAAGTACTTCAGAAACTTATCCTACATTGCCAATGCATGTTTCCTGACCTCCCCATGCTGACAATCCCGTGGTGCTTTTCTCCATCCTACATTGCCACTCACCGCCTATCCTAATTCAGACCCTCTGATTCCACCAGCCCGTGATGTTTTTCTCACTCCTACTAGTGAATGTAGTGTTACACACCTATACAATGCGCACCACACCTCGATGTTTTTCAGAAACCTATTCTACATTGCCACTGCATGTGTCCTGACCTCCCCATGCTGACCACCCCTTGGTGCTTTTCTCCATCCTACATTGCCACTCACTGCTTATTCTAATTCACAGCCTCCGATTCACACCACCCCGTGATGTTTTTCTCACTCCTACCAGTGAATGTTCTGTTACACACCCATACAATGCGCACCACCACGGGATGTTTTTCAGAAACCTATCCTACATTGCCACTGCATGTTTCCTGAGCTCCCCATGCTGACAATCCCGTGGTGCTTTTCTCCATCCTAGATTGCCACTCACCGCCTATCCTAATTCAGATCCTATCATTCACACCACCCCGTGATGTTTTTCTCACTCCTACTAGTGAATGTAATGTTAGAAACATATACAATGCGCACCACACCGCGATGTTTTTCAGAAACTTATTCTACATTGCCACTGCATGTTTCCTGACTTCCCCATGCTGACAAGCCCGTGGTGCTATTCTCTATCCTACATTGCCGCTCACTGCCTATCCTTATTCAGATCCTTTGATTCACACCACCCCGTGATGTTTTTCTCACTCCCACTAGTGAATGTAATGTTACACACCCATACAATGCGCATCACCCCGCAATGTTTTTCAGAAACCTATCCTACATTGCCACTGCATGTTTCCTAACTTCCCCATGCTGACCATCCCGTGGTGCTTTTCTCCATCCTACATTGCCACTCACGGCCTATCCTTATTCAGATTCTATGATTCACACAACCCCGTGATGTTTTTCTCACTCCTACTAGTGAATGAAATATTGCACACCCAAACAATGCGCACCACCATGCGATGTTTTTCAGAAACCTATCCTACATTGCCACTGCATGTTTCCTCACCTCCCAATGCTGACCACCCCGTAGTACTTTTCTCCATCCTACACTGCCACTCACTGCCTATCCTAATTCAGATCCTATGATTCACAGCACCCCGTGATGTTTTTCTCACTCTTACTAGTGAATGGCCTGTTAGAAATCCTTACAATGCGCACCACCCCGCGATGTTTTTCAGAAACCTATCGTACATTGCCACTGCATGTTTCCTCACCTCCCCATGCTTACCAACCCGTGGTACTCTTCTCCACCCTACATTGCCACTCACTGCCTATACTTATTCAGTCCCTCCGATTCACCCCACCCAGTGATGTTTTTCACCCTCCTACTAGTGAATTCAATGTTACACACCCATACAATGCGCACCACCCCGGGATGATTTTCAAAAAACCTATTCTACATTGCCACTGCATGTTTCCTGACCTCCCCATGCTGACCACCCCGTGGTGCTTTTTTCCATCCTACATTGCCACTCACTGCCTATCCTCATTCAGACCCTCCAATTCATACCACCCCGTGATAAGTTTCTCACTCCTACTAGTGAATTACCTGTTAGAAACCCTTACATTGCGCACCACCCCGCGATGTTTTTCAGAAACTTATCCTACATTGCCACTGCATGTTTCCTACCTCCCTATGCTGACCACCCCGTGGTGCTTTTCTCCATCCTACATTGCTACTCACTGCCTATACTTATTCAGACCCTCCGATTCACACCACCCCCTGATGTTTTTTCACTCCTACTAGTGAATGGCCTGTTAGAAACCCTTACAATGCGCACCACCCCGCGATGTTTTTGAGAAACCTATCCTACATTGCCACTGCATGTTTCCCGACCTCCAAATGCTGACCTCCCCGTGGTGCTTTTCTCCATCCTACATTGCCACTCACTGCCTATCCTAATTCAGACCCTATGATTCACACCACCCCGTGATGTTTTTCTCACTCCTAGTAGTGAATGTAATTTTACACACCCATACAATCCGCACCACCCCGCGAAGTACTTCAGAAACCTATCCTACATTGCCAATGCATGTTTCCTGACCTCCCCATGCTGACAATCCCGTGGTGCTTTTCTCCATCCTACATTGCCACTCACTGCCTATCCTAATTCAGACCCTCCGATTCCACCAGCCCGTGATGTTTTTCTCACTCCCACTAGTGAATGTAATGTTACACACCCATACAATGCGCATCACCCCGCAATGTTTTTCAGAAACCTATCCTACATTGCCACTGCATGTTTCCTGACTTCCCCATGCTGACCACCCCGTGGTGCTTTTCTCCATCCTACATTGCCACTCACGGCCTATCCTTATTCAGATTCTATGATTCACACCACCCCGTGATGTTTTTCTCACTCCTACTAGTGAATGTAATATTGCACACCCAAACAATGTGCACCACCATGCGATGTTTTTCAGAAACCTATCCTATGTTGCCACTGCATGTTTCCTCACCTCCCAATGCTGACCACCCCGTAGTACTTTTCTCCATCCTACACTGCCACTCACTGCCTATCCTAATTCAGATCCTATGATTCACACCACTCCGTGATGTTTTTCTCACTCTTACTAGTGAATGGCCTGTTTGATATCCTTACAATGCGCACCAACCCGCGATGTTTTTCAGAAACCTATCCTACATTGCCACTGCATATTTCCTCACCTCCCCATGCTTACCAACCCGTGGTACTCTTCTCCATCCTACATTGCCACTCACTGCCTATACTTATTCAGACCCTCCGATTCACACCACCCCGTGATAATTTTCTCACTCCTACTAGATAATGGCCTGTTAGAAAACCTTAGAATGCGCACCACACCGCGATGTTTTTCAGAAACCTATCCTACATTGCCAATGCATGTTTCCTGACCTCTCAATGCTGACCATCCCGTGGTGCTTTTCTCCATCCTACATTGCTACTCACTGCCTATCCTTATTCAGTCCCTCCGATTCACACCACCCAGTGATGTTTTTCACCCTCCTACTAGTGAATTCAATGTTACACACCCATACAATGCGCACCACCCCGGGATGATTTTCAAAATACCTATTCTACATTGCCACTGCATGTTTCCTGACCTCCCCATGCTGACCACCCCATGGTGCTTTTCTCCATCCTACATTGCCTCTCACTGCCGATCCTAATTCAGACCCTCCGATTCACACCACCAAGTGATGCTTTTCTCTCTCCTACTAGTGAATGTAATGATACACACCCATACAATGCGCACCACCCCGCGATGTTTTTCAGAAACCTATCCTACATGGCCACTGCATGTTTCCTGACCTCCCCATTCTGACCACCGCGTGGTGGTTTTCTCCATCCTACATTGCCACTCACTGCCTATCCTAATTCAGACACTCCAACTCACACCACCCCGTGATGTTTTTCTCACTCCTACTAGTGAATGTAATGTTACACACCCATACAAGGCACAGTTCCCTGCGATGTTTTTCAGAAACCTATCCTACATTGAAACTGCATGTTTCCTGACCTCCCCATGCTGACCATACCGTGGTGCTTTTCTCCATCCTACATTGCCACTCACTGCCTATTCTTATTCAGACTCTCAGATTCACACCCCCCCCATGATATTTTTCACACTCCTACTAGTGAATGGCCTGTTAGAAACCCTTACATTACGGACCACCCCGCGATGTTTTTCAGAAACCTATCCTACATTACCACTGCATGTTTCCAACCTCGCCATGTTGACCACCCCGTGGTACCTTTTTCGATTTTACATTGATCCTCACTTCCTATCCTTATTCAGACCCATCGATTCACACCACCCCATGATGTTTTTCTCACTCCTACTAGTGAATGGCCCTTTAGAAACTCTTACAATGCGCACCACCCCGCGTTGTTTTCCAGAAACCTATCCTACATTGCCACTGAATGTTGCCTGACCTCCCCATACTGACCACACCGTGGTGCTTTTCTCCATTCTACATTGCCACTCACAGCCTATTCTTATTCAAACCCTACGATTCACACGACCCCGTGATATTTTTCTCACTCTTACTAGTGAATGGCCTGTTAGAAACCCTTGCATTGCACACCAACCCGCGATGTTTTTCAGAAACCTATCCTGCATTTCCACTGCATGTTTTCTACCTCCCCAGGCTGACCACCCAGTGGTGCTTTTCTCCAATCTACATTGCTACTCACTGCCTATCCTTATTCAGATCGTCCGATTCACACCACCCCGTGATGTTTTTCTCACTCCTACTAGTGAATGTAATGTTAGAAACCCATACAATGCGCACCACCCCGCGATGATTTTCAGAAACATTTTCTACATTGCCACTGCATGTTTCCTGATTTACCGATGCTAACCACCCCGTGGTGCTTTTCTCCATCCTACATTGCCACTCACTGCCTATCCTAATTGAGACCCTATGATTCACACCACCCCGTGATGTTTTTCTCACTCCTACTAGTGAATGTAATGTTACACACCCATACAATGCACACCACCCCGCGATCTTTTTCAGAAACCTATCCTACATTGCCACTGAATGTTTCCTAACCTCCCCATGCTGACCACCCCTTGGTGCTTTTCTCCATCCTACATTGCCACTCACTGCTTATCCTAATTCACAGCCTCCGATTCACACCACCTCATGATGTTTTTCTCACTCCTACTAGTGAATGTACTGTTACACACCCATACAATGCGCACCACCACGGGATGTTTTTCAGAAACCTATCCTATATTGCCACTGCATGTTTCCTGAGCTCCCCATGCTGACCACCCCGTGGTGCTTTTCTCCATCCTAGATTGCCACTCACCGCCTATCCTAATTCAGATCCTATCATTCACACCACCCCGTGATGTTTTTCTCACTCCTACTAGTGAATGTAATTTTAGAAACCCATACAATGCGCACCACAACGCGATGTTTTTCAGAAACTTATTCTATATTGCCACTGCATGTTTCCTGACTTCCCCATGCTGACAAGCCCGTGGTGCTATTCTCCATCCTACATTGCCGCTCACTGCCTATCCTTATTCAGATCCTATGATTCACACCACCCCGTGATGTTTTTCTCACTCCTACTAGTGAATGTAATGTTACACACCCATACAATGCGCATCACCCCGCAATGTTTTTCAGAAACCTATCCTACATTGCCACTGCATGTTTCCTGACTTCCCCATGCTGACCACCCCGTGGTGCTTTTCTCCATCCTACATTGCCACTCACGGCCTATCCTTATTCAGATTCTATGATTCACACCACCCCGTGATGTTTTTCTCACTCCTACTAGTGAATGTAATATTGCACACCCAAACAATGTGCACCACCATGCGATGTTTTTCAGAAACCTATCCTATGTTGCCACTGCATGTTTCCTCACCTCCCAATGCTGACCACCCCGTAGTACTTTTCTCCATCCTACACTGCCACTCACTGCCTATCCTAATTCAAATCCTATGATTCACACCACTCCGTGATGTTTTTCTCACTCTTACTAGTGAATGGCCTGTTTGATATCCTTACAATGCGCACCAACCCGCGATGTTTTTCAGAAACCTATCCTACATTGCCACTGCATATTTCCTCACCTCCCCATGCTTACCAACCCATGGTACTCTTCTCCATCCTACATTGCCACTCACTGCCTATACTTATTCAGACCCTCCGATTCACACCACCCCGTGATAATTTTCTCACTCCTACTAGATAATGGCCTGTTAGAAAACCTTAGAATGCGCACCACACCGCGATGTTTTTCAGAAACCTATCCTACATTGCCAATGCATGTTTCCTGACCTCTCAATGCTGACCATCCCGTGGTACTTTTCTCCATCCTACATTGCTACTCACTGCCTATCCTTATTCAGTCCCTCCGATTCACACCACCCAGTGATGTTTTTCACCCTCCTACTAGTGAATTCAATGTTACACACCCATACAATGCGCACCACCCCGGGATGATTTTCAAAATACCTATTCTACATTGCCACTGCATGTTTCCTGACCTCCCCATGCTGACCACCCCATGGTGCTTTTCTCCATCCTACATTGCCTCTCACTGCCGATCCTAATTCAGACCCTCCGATTCACACCACCAAGTGATGCTTTTCTCTCTCCTACTAGTGAATGTAATGATACACACCCATACAATGCGCACCACCCCGCGATGTTTTTCAGAAACCTATCCTACATGGCCACTGCATGTTTCCTGACCTCCTCATGCTGACCACCGCGTGGTGGTTTTCTCCATCCTACATTGCCACTCACTGCCTATCCTAATTCAGACACTCCAACTCACACCACCCCGTGATGTTTTTCTCACTCCTACTAGTGAATGTAATGTTACACACCCATACAAGGCACAGTTCCCTGCGATGTTTTTCAGAAACCTATCCTACATTGAAACTGCATGTTTCCTGACCTCCCCATGCTGACCACACCGTGGTGCTTTTCTCCATCCTACATTGCCACTCACTGCCTATTCTTATTCAGACTCTCAGATTCACACCCCCCCCATGATATTTTTCTCACTCCTACTAGTGAATGGCCTGTTAGAAACCCTTACATTACGGACCACCCCGCGATGTTTTTCAGAAACCTATCCTACATTACCACTGCATGTTTCCAACCTCGCCATGTTGACCACCCCGTGGTACCTTTTTCGATTTTACATTGATCCTCACTTCCTATCCTTATTCAGACCCATCGATTCACACCACCCCATGATGTTTTTCTCACTCCTACTAGTGAATGGCCTTTTAGAAACTCTTACAATGCGCACCACCCCGCGTTGTTTTCCAGAAACCTATCCTACATTGCCACTGAATGTTGCCTGACCTCCCCATACTGACCACACCGTGGTGCTTTTCTCCATTCTACATTGCCACTCACAGCCTATCCTTATTCAAACCCTACGATTCACACGACCCCGTGATATTTTTCTCACTCTTACTAGTGAATGGCCTGTTAGAAACCCTTGCATTGCACACCAACCCGCGATGTTTTTCAGAAACCTATCCTGCATTTCCACTGCATGTTTTCTACCTCCCCAGGCTGACCACCCAGTGGTGCTTTTCTCCAATCTACATTGCTACTCACCGCCTATCCTTATTCAGATCGTCCGATTCACACCACCCCGTGATGTTTTTCTCACTCCTACTAGTGAATGTAATGTTAGAAACCCATACAATGCGCACCACCCTGCGATGATTTTCAGAAACATTTTCTACATTGCCACTGCATGTTTCCTGATTTCCCGATGCTAACCACCCCGTGGTGCTTTTCTCCATCCTACATTGCCACTCACTGCCTATCCTAATTGAGACCCTATGATTCACACCACCCCGTGATGTTTTTCTCACTCCTACTAGTGAATGTAATGTTACACACCCATACAATGCACACCACCCCGCGATCTTTTTCAGAAACCTATCCTACATTGCCACTGAATGTTTCCTAACCTCCCCATGCTGACCACCCCTTGGTGCTTTTCTCCATCCTACATTGCCACTCACTGCTTATCCTAATTCACAGCCTCCGATTCACACCACCCCATGATGTTTTTCTCACTCCTACTAGTGAATGTACTGTTACACACCCATACAATGCGCACCACCACGGGATGTTTTTCAGAAACCTATCCTATATTGCCACTGCATGTTTCATGAGCTCCCCATGCTGACCACCCCGTGGTGCTTTTCTCCATCCTAGATTGCCACTCACCGCCTATCCTAATTCAGATCCTATCATTCACACCACCCCGTGATGTTTTTCTCACTCCTACTAGTGAATGTAATTTTAGAAACCCATACAATGCGCACCACAACGCGATGTTTTTCAGTAACTTATTCTACATTGCCACTGCATGTTTCCTGACCTCCAAATGCTGACCACCCCGTGGTGCTTTTGTCCATCCTACATTGCCACTCACTGCCGATCCTAATTCAGACCCTCCGATTCAACAACCACGTGATGCTTTTCTCTCTCCTACTAGTGAATGTAATGTTACAAACCCATACAATGCGCACCACCCCGCGATGTTTTTCAGAAAGCTATCCTACATTGCCACTGCATGTTTCCTGACGTCCCCGTGCTGACTACCCTGTGGTGATTTTCTCCATCCTACATTGTCACTCACTGCCTATTCTAATTCAGACCCTCCGATTCACACCACCCCGTGATGTTTTTCTCACTCTTACTAGTGAATGGCATGTTAGAAACTCTTACAATGCCCACCACCCCACGTTGTTTTTCAGAAACCTATGGTATATTGCCACTGCATGTTTCTTGACCTCCCCAGGCTGACCACTCCGTTTTGCTTTTCTCCATCCTACATTGCCACTCACTGCCTATCCTAATTCAGACCCTCCGATTCACACCACCCCGTGATGTTTTTCTCACTCTAACTAGTGAATGGCCTGTTAGAAACCCTGACAATGCCCACCACCCTGCGTTGTTTTTCAGAAACCTATCGTACATTGCCACTGCATGTTTCCTGACCTCCCCATGCTGACCACCCCATGGTGCTTTTCTGCATCCTACATTGCCACTCACTGCCTATCCTTATTCAGACCCTACGATTCACACCACCCCGTGATATTTTTCTCACTCCTACTAGTGAATGGCCTGTTAGAAACCCTTATATTGCGCACCACCATGCGATGTTTTTCAGAAATTACCCTACTTTGCCACTGCATGTTTCCTACCTCCCCATGCTGACCACCCCGCGGTGCTTTTCTCCATCCTACATTGCTACTCACTGCCTATCCTTATTCAAACCCTCTGATTCACACCATCCCGTGATGTTTTTCTCACTAATACTGGTGAATGTAATGTTAGAAAACCAAACAATGCGCACCACCCCGAGATGAGTTTCAGAAACGTTTTCTATATTGCCACTGCATGTTTCCTGATTTCCCAATGCTAACCACCCCGTGGTGCTTTTCTCCATCCTACATTGCCACTCACTGCCTATCCTAATTGAGACCCTATGATTCACACCACCCCGTGATGTTTTTCTCACTCCTAATAGTGAAGGTAATGTTACACACCCATACAATGCACACCACCCCGCGATGTTTTTCAGAAACCTATCCTACATTGCCACTGAATGTTTACTGACCTAACCATGCTGACCACCCCGTGGTGCTTTTCTCCATCCTACATTGCCACTCACAGCTTATCCTAATTTAGACCCTCCGATTCACACCACCCCATGATGTTTTTCTCACTCCTACTAGTGAATGGCCTGTTAGAAACCCTGACAATGCCCACCACCCTGCGTTGTTTTTCAGAAACCTATCGTACATTGCCACTGCATGTTTCCTGACCTCCCCATGCTGACCACCCCGTGGTGCTTTTCTGCATCCTACGTTGCCACTCACTGCCTATCCTTATTCAGACCCTACGATTCACACCACCCGGTGATATTTTTCTCACTCCTACTAGTGAATGGCCTGTTAGAAACCCTTATATTGCGCACCACCCTGCGATGTTTTTCAGAAATTATCCTACTTTGCCACTGCATGTTTCATACCTCCCCATGCTGACCACCCCGCGGTGCTTTTCTCCATCCTACATTGCTACTCACTGCCTATCCTTATTCAAACCCTCTGATTCACACCATCCCGTGATGTTTTTCTCACTCATACTGGTGAATGTAATGTTAGAAAACCAAACAATGCGCACCACCCCGAGATGAGTTTCAGAAACGTTTTCTATATTGCCACTGCATGTTTCCTGATTTCCCAATGCTAACCACCCCGTGGTGCTTTTCTCCATCCTACATTGCCACTCACTGCCTATCCTAATTGAGACCCTATGATTCACACCACCCCGTGATGTTTTTCTCACTCCTAATAGTGAATGTAATGTTACACACCCATACAATGCACACCACCCCGCGATGTTTTTCAGAAACCTATCCTACATTGCCACTGAATGTTTACTGACCTAACCATGCTGACCACCCCGTGGTGCTTTTCTCCATCCTACATTGCCACTCACAGCTTATCCTAATTTAGACCCTCCGATTCACACCACCCCATGATGTTTTTCTCACTCCTACTAGTGAATGTAATGTTACACCCCCATACAATGCGCAGCACCCCGCGATGTTTTTCAGAAACCTATCCTACATTGCCACTGCATGTTTCCTGACCTCCACATAGTGACCCCCCCGTGGTGCTTTTCTCCATCCTACAGAGCCACTCACTGCCTATCCTTATTCAGACCCTCCGATTCACAACACACCGTGAGGTTTTTTCACTCCTACTAGTGAATGGCCTGTTAGAAACCCTTACAATGCGCACCACCCGCGATGTTTTTCAGAAACCTATCCTACATTGCCACTGCATGTTTCCTGACCTCCCCATGCTGACCACCCCGTGGTGCTTTTCTCCATCCTACATTGCCACTCACTGCCTATCCTAATTCAGACCCTATGATTCACACCACCCCGTGATGTTTTTCTCACTCATAAAAGTGAATGTAATGTTACACACCCATACAATGCGCACCACTCTGCAAAGTACTTCAGAAACCTTTCCTACATTGCCACTGCATGGTTCCTGACCTCCCCATGCTGACCACCACGTGGTGCTTTTCTCCATACTACATTGCCACTCACTGCCTATCCTCATTCAGACCCTCTGATTCACACCACCCTGTGATATTTTCCGCACAACTACTAGTGAATGGCCTTTTAGAAACCCTACAATTGTGCACCACCCAGCGATGTTTTTCAGAAACCTATCCTACATTGCTACTACATATTTCCTACCTCCCATCCTGACCACCCCGTGGTGCTTTTCTCCATCCTACATTGCTACTCACTGCCTATACTTATTCAGACCCTCCGATTCACACCACCCCCTGATGTTTTTTCACTCCTACTAGTGAATGGCCTGTTAGAAACCCTTACAATGCGCACCACCCCGCGATGTTTTTGAGAAACCTATCCTACATTGCCACTGCATGTTTCCCGACCTCCAAATGCTGACCTCCCCGTGGTGCTTTTCTCCATCCTACATTGCCACTCACTGCCTATCCTAATTCAGACCCTATGATTCACACCACCCCGTGATGTTTTTCTCACTCCTACTAGTGAATGTAATTTTACACACCCATACAATCCGCACCACCCCGCGAAGTACTTCAGAAACCTATCCTACATTGCCAATGCATGTTTCCTGACCTCCCCATGCTGACCACCCCTTGGTGCTTTTCTCCATCCTACATTGCCACTCACTGCTTATTCTAAGTCTCCGATTCACACCACCCCGTGATGTTTTTCTCACTCCTACTAGTGAATGTACTGTTACACACCCATACAATGCGCACCACCACGGGATGTTTTTCAGAAACCTATCCTACATTGCCACTGCATGTTTCCTCACCTCCCAATGCTGACCACCCCGTAGTACTTTTCTCCATCCTACACTGCCACTCACTGCCTATCCTAATTCGGATCCTATGATTCACACCACCCCGTGATGTTTTTCTCACTCTTACTAGTGAATGGCCTGTTAGAAATCCTTACAATGCGCACCACCCCGCGATGTTTTTCAGAAACCTATCCTACATTGCCACTGCATGTTTCCTCACCTCCCCATGCTTTCCAACCCGTGGTACTCTTCTCCATCCTACATTGCCACTCACTGCCTATACTTATTCAGACCCTCCGATTCACACCACCCCGTGATAATTTTCTCACTCCTACTAGCTAATGGCCTGTTAGAAAACCTTAGAATGCGCACCACACCGCGATGTTTTTCAGAAACCTATCCTACATTGCCAATGCATGTTTCCTGACCTCTCAATTCTGACCATCCCGTGGTGCTTTTCTCCATCCTACATTGCTACTCACTGCCTATACTTATTCAGTCTCTCCGATTCACACCACCCAGTGATGTTTTTCACCCTCCTACTAGTGAATTCAATGTTACACACCCATACAATGCGCACCACCCCGGGATGATTTTCAAAAAACCTATTCTACATTGCCACTGCATGTTTCCTGACTTCCCCATGCTGACCACCCCGTGGTGCTTTTCTCCATCATACATTGCCACTCACTGCCGATCCTAATTCAGACCCTCCGATTCAACAACCACGTGATGCTTTTCTCTCTCCTACTAGTGAATGTAATGTTACACACCCATACAATGCGCACCACCCCGCGATGTTTTTCAGAACCCTATCCTACATGGCCACTGCATGTTTCCTGACCTCCCCATGCTGACCACTGCGTGGTGGTTTTCTCCATCCTACATTGCCACTCACTGCCTATCCTAATTCAGACACTCCAACTCACACCACCCCGTGATGTTTTTCTCACTCCTACTAGTGAATGTAATGTTACACACCCATACAAGGAGCAGTTCCCTGCGATGTTTTTCAGAAACCTATCCTACATTGCCACTGCATGTTTCATGACCTCCCCATGCTGACCACCCCGTGGTGCTTTTCTCCATCCTACATTGCCACTCACTGCCTATTCTTATTCAGACTCTCAGATTCACACCCCTCCCCATGATATTTTTCTCACTCCTACTAGTGAATGGCCTGTTAGAAACCCTTACATTACGGACCACCCCGCGATGTTTTTCACAAACCTATCCTACATTACCACTGCAAGTTTCCAACCTCGCCATGCTGACCACCCCGTGGTACCTTTTTCGATTTTACATTGATCCTCACTTCCTTTCCTTATTCAGACCCACCGATTCACACCACCCCATGATGTTTTTCTCACTCCTACTAGTGAATGTAATGTTAGAAACCCATACAATGCGCACCACCCCGCGATGATTTTCAGAAACCTATTCTACATTGCCACTGCATGTTTCCTGACCTCCAAATGCTGACCACCCCGTGGTGCTTTTGTCCATCCTACATTGCCACTCACTGCCGATCCTATTTCAGACCCTCCCATTCAAACCACCCCGTGATGTTTTTCTCACTCTAACTAGTGAATGGCCTGTTAGAAACCCTGACAATGCCCACCACCCTGCGTTGTTTTTCAGAAACCTATCGTACATTGTCACTGCATGTTTCCTGACCTCCCCATGCTTACCACCCCGTGGTGCTTTTCTGCATCCTACATTGCCACTCACTGCCTATCCTTATTCAGACCCTACGATTCACACCACCCCGTGATATTTTTCTCACTCCTACTAGTGAATGGCCTGTTAGAAACCCTTACATTGCGCAACACCCCGCGATGTTTTTCAGAAACATTTTCTACATTGCCACTGCATGTTTCCTGATTTCCCAATGCTAACAACCCCGTGGTGCTTTTCTCCATCCTACATTGCCACTCACTGCCTATCCTAATTGAGACCCTATGATTCACACCACCCCGTGATGTTTTTCTCACTCCTACTAGTGAATGTACTGTTACACACCCATACAACGCGCACCACCACGGGATGTTTTTCAGAAACCTATCCTACATTGCCACTGCATGTTTCCTGAGCTCCCCATGCTGACCACCCCGTGGTGCTTTTCTCCATCCTAGATTGCCACTCACCGCCTATCCTAATTCAGATCCTATCATTCACACCACCCCGTGATGTTTTTCTCACTCCTACTAGTGAATGTAATGTTACAAACCCATACAATGCGCACCACCCCGCGATGTTTTTCAGAAAGCTATCCTACATTGCCACTGCATGTTTCCTGACGTCCCCGTGCTGACTACCCCGTGGTGATTTTCTCCATCCTACATTGTCACTCACTGCCTATTCTAATTCAGACCCTCCGATTCACACCACCCCGTGATGTTTTTCTCACTCTTACTAGTGAATGGCATGTTAGAAACTCTTACAATGCCCACCACCCCACGTTGTTTTTCAGAAACCTATGGTATATTGCCACTGCATGTTTCTTGACCTCCCCATGCTGACCACTCCGTTTTGCTTTTCTCCATCCTACATTGCCACTCACTGCCTATCCTAATTCAGACCCTCCGATTCACACCACCCCGTGATGTTTTTCTCACTCTAACTAGTGAATGGCCTGTTAGAAACCCTGACAATGCCCACCACCCTGCGTTGTTTTTCAGAAACCTATCGTACATTGCCACTGCATGTTTCCTGACCTCCCCATGCTGACCACCCCATGGTGCTTTTCTGCATCCTACATTGCCACTCACTGCCTATCCTTATTCAGACCCTACGATTCACACCACCCCGTGATATTTTTCTCACTCCTACTAGTGAATGGCCTGTTAGAAACCCTTATATTGCGCACCACCATGCGATGTTTTTCAGAAATTACCCTACTTTGCCACTGCATGTTTCCTACCTCCCCATGCTGACCACCCCGCGGTGCTTTTCTCCATCCTACATTGCTACTCACTGCCTATCCTTATTCAAACCCTCTGATTCACACCATCCCGTGATGTTTTTCTCACTCATACTGGTGAATGTAATGTTAGAAAACCAAACAATGCGCACCACCCCGAGATGAGTTTCAGAAACGTTTTCTATATTGCCACTGCATGTTTCCTGATTTCCCAATGCTAACCACCCCGTGGTGCTTTTCTCCATCCTACATTGCCACTCACTGCCTATCCTAATTGAGACCCTATGATTCACACCACCCCGTGATGTTTTTCTCACTCCTAATAGTGAAGGTAATGTTACACACCCATACAATGCACACCACCCCGCGATGTTTTTCAGAAACCTATCCTACATTGCCACTGAATGTTTACTGACCTAACCATGCTGACCACCCCGTGGTGCTTTTCTCCATCCTACATTGCCACTCACAGCTTATCCTAATTTAGACCCTCCGATTCACACCACCCCATGATGTTTTTCTCACTCCTACTAGTGAATGTAATGTTACACCCCCATACAATGCGCAGCACCCCGCGATGTTTTTCAGAAACCTATCCTACATTGCCACTGCATGTTTCCTGACCTCCACATAGTGACCCCCCCGTGGTGCTTTTCTCCATCCTACAGAGCCACTCACTGCCTATCCTTATTCAGACCCTCCGATTCACAACACACCGTGAGGTTTTTTCACTCCTACTAGTGAATGGCCTGTTAGAAACCCTTACAATGCGCACCACCCGCGATGTTTTTCAGAAACCTATCCTACATTGCCACTGCATGTTTCCTGACCTCCCCATGCTGACCACCCCGTGGTGCTTTTCTCCATCCTACATTGCCACTCACTGCCTATCCTAATTCAGACCCTATGATTCACACCACCCCGTGATGTTTTTCTCACTCATAAAATTGAATGTAATGTTACACACCCATACAATGCGCACCACTCTGCAAAGTACTTCAGAAACCTTTCCTACATTGCCACTGCATGGTTCCTGACCTCCCCATGCTGACCACCACGTGGTGCTTTTCTCCATACTACATTGCCACTCACTGCCTATCCTCATTCAGACCCTCTGATTCACACCACCCTGTGATATTTTCCGCACAACTACTAGTGAATGGCCTTTTAGAAACCCTACAAGTGTGCACCACCCAGCGATGTTTTTCAGAAACCTATCCTACATTGCTACTACATATTTCCTACCTCCCATGCTGACCACCCCGTGGTGCTTTTCTCCATCCTACATTGCTACTCACTGCCTATACTTATTCAGACCCTCCGATTCACACCACCCCCTGATGTTTTTTCACTCCTACTAGTGAATGGCCTGTTAGAAACCCTTACAATGCGCACCACCCCGCGATGTTTTTGAGAAACCTATCCTACATTGCCACTGCATGTCTCCCGACCTCCAAATGCTGACCTCCCCGTGGTGCTTTTCTCCATCCTAGATTGCCACTCACTGCCTATCCTAATTCAGACCCTATGATTCACACCACCCCGTGATGTTTTTCTCACTCCTACTAGTGAATGTAATTTTACACACCCATACAATCCGCACCACCCCGCGAAGTACTTCAGAAACCTATCCTACATTGCCAATGCATGTTTCCTGACCTCCCCATGCTGACCACCCCTTGGTGCTTTTCTCCATCCTACATTGCCACTCACTGCTTATTCTAATTCACAGTCTCCGATTCACACCACCCCGTGATGTTTTTCTCACTCCTACTAGTGAATGTACTGTTACACACCCATACAATGCGCACCACCACGGGATGTTTTTCAGAAACCTATCCTACATTGCCACTGCATGTTTCCTCACCTCCCAATGCTGACCACCCCGTAGTACTTTTCTCCATCCTACACTGCCACTCACTGCCTATCCTAATTCGGATCCTATGATTCACACCACCCCGTGATGTTTTTCTCACTCTTACTAGTGAATGGCCTGTTAGAAATCCTTACAATGCGCACCACCCCGCGATGTTTTTCAGAAACCTATCCTACATTGCCACTGCATGTTTCCTCACCTCCCCATGCTTTCCAACCCGTGGTACTCTTCTCCATCCTACATTGCCACTCACTGCCTATACTTATTCAGACCCTCCGATTCACACCACCCCGTGATAATTTTCTCACTCCTACTAGCTAATGGCCTGTTAGAAAACCTTAGAATGCGCACCACACCGCGATGTTTTTCAGAAACCTATCCTACATTGCCAATGCATGTTTCCTGACCTCTCAATTCTGACCATCCCGTGGTGCTTTTCTCCATCCTACATTGCTACTCACTGCCTATACTTATTCAGTCTCTCCGATTCACACCACCCAGTGATGTTTTTCACCCTCCTACTAGTGAATTCAATGTTACACACCCATACAATGCGCACCACCCCGGGATGATTTTCAAAAAACCTATTCTACATTGCCACTGCATGTTTCCTGACTTCCCCATGCTGACCACCCCGTGGTGCTTTTCTCCATCCTACATTGCCACTCACTGCCGATCCTAATTCAGACCCTCCGATTCAACAACCACGTGATGCTTTTCTCTCTCCTACTAGTGAATGTAATGTTACACACCCATACAATGCGCACCACCCTGCGATGTTTTTCAGAACCCTATCCTACATGGCCACTGCATGTTTCCTGACCTCCCCATGCTGACCACTGCGTGGTGGTTTTCTCCATCCTACATTGCCACTCACTGCCTATCCTAATTCAGATACTCCAACTCACACCACCCCGTGATGTTTTTCTCACTCCTACTAGTGAATGTAATGTTACACACCCATACAAGGAGCAGTTCCCTGCGATGTTTTTCAGAAACCTATCCTACATTGCCACTGCATGTTTCATGACCTCCCCATGCTGACCACCCCGTGGTGCTTTTCTCCATCCTACATTGCCACTCACTGCCTATTCTTATTCAGACTCTCAGATTCACACCCCTCCCCATGATATTTTTCTCACTCCTACTAGTGAATGGCCTGTTAGAAACCCTTACATTACGGACCACCCCGCGATGTTTTTCACAAACCTATCCTACATTACCACTGCAAGTTTCCAACCTCGCCATGCTGACCACCCCGTGGTACCTTTTTCGATTTTACATTGATCCTCACTTCCTTTCCTTATTCAGACCCACCGATTCACACCACCCCATGATGTTTTTCTCACTCCTACTAGTGAATGTAAAGTTAGAAACCCATACAATGCGCACCACCCCGCGATGATTTTCAGAAACCTATTCTACATTGCCACTGCATGTTTCCTGACCTCCAAATGCTGACCACCCCGTGGTGCTTTTGTCCATCCTACATTGCCACTCACTGCCGATCCTATTTCAGACCCTCCCATTCACACCACCCCGTGATGTTTTTCTCACTCTAACTAGTGAATGGCCTGTTAGAAACCCTGACAATGCCCACCACCCTGCGTTGTTTTTCAGAAACCTATCGTACATTGTCACTGCATGTTTCCTGACCTCCCCATGCTTACCACCCCGTGGTGCTTTTCTGCATCCTACATTGCCACTCACTGCTTATCCTTATTCAGACCCTACGATTCACACCACCCTGTGATATTTTTCTCACTCCTACTAGTGAATGGCCTGTTAGAAACCCTTACATTGCGCAACACCCCGCGATGTTTTTCAGAAACATTTTCTACATTGCCACTGCATGTTTCCTGATTTCCCAATGCTAACAACCCCGTGGTGCTGTTCTCCATCCTACATTGCCACTCACTGCCTATCCTAATTGAGACCCTATGATTCACACCACCCCGTGATGTTTTTCTCACTCCTACTAGTGAATGTACTGTTACACACCCATACAACGCGCACCACCACGGGATGTTTTTCAGAAACCTATCCTACATTGCCACTGCATGTTTCCTGAGCTCCCCATGCTGACCACCCCGTGGTGCTTTTCTCCATCCTAGATTGCCACTCACCGCCTATCCTAATTCAGATCCTATCATTCACACCACCCCGTGATGTTTTTCTCACTCCTACTAGTGAATGTAATGTTACAAACCCATACAATGCGCACCACCCCGCGATGTTTTTCAGAAAGCTATCCTACATTGCCACTGCATGTTTCCTGACGTCCCCGTGCTGACTACCCCGTGGTGATTTTCTCCATCCTACATTGTCACTCACTGCCTATACTAATTCAGACCCTCCGACTCACACCACCCCGTGATGTTTTTCTCACTCTTACTAGTGAATGGCATGTTAGAAACTCTTACAATGCCCACCACCCCACGTTGTTTTTCAGAAACCTATGGTATATTGCCACTGCATGTTTCTTGACCTCCCCATGCTGACCACTCTGTTTTGCTTTTCTCCATCCTACATTGCTACTCACTGCCTATCCTAATTCAGACCCTCCGATTCACACCACCCCGTGATGTTTTTCTCACTCTAACTAGTGAATGGCCTGTTAGAAACCCTGACAATGCCCACCACCCTGCGTTGTTTTTCAGAAACCTATCGTACATTGCCACTGCATGTTTCCTGACCTCCCCATGCTGACCACCCCGTGGTGCTTTTCTCCATCCTACATTGCCACTCACTGCCTATCCTAATTCAGACACTCCAACTCACACCACCCCGTGATGTTTTTCTCACTCCTACTAGTGAATGTAATGTTACACACCCATACAAGGAGCAGTTCCCTGCGATGTTTTTCAGAAACCTATCCTACATTGCCACTGCATGTTTCATGACCTCCCCATGCTGACCACCCCGTGGTGCTTTTCTCCATCCTACATTGCCACTCACTGCCTATTCTTATTCAGACTCTCAGATTCACACCCCTCCCCATGATATTTTTCTCACTCCTACTAGTGAATGGCCTGTTAGAAACCCTTACATTACGGACCACCCCGCGATGTTTTTCACAAACCTATCCTACATTACCACTGCAAGTTTCCAACCTCGCCATGCTGACCACCCCGTGGTACCTTTTTCGATTTTACATTGATCCTCACTTCCTTTCCTTATTCAGACACACCGATTCACACCACCCCATGATGTTTTTCTCACTCCTACTAGTGAATGTAATGTTAGAAACCCATACAATGCGCACCACCCCGCGATGATTTTCAGAAACCTATTCTACATTGCCACTGCATGTTTCCTGACCTCCAAATGCTGACCACCCCGTGGTGCTTTTGTCCATCCTACATTGCCACTCACTGCCGATCCTATTTCAGACCCTCCCATTCACACCACCCCGTGATGTTTTTCTCACTCTAACTAGTGAATGGCCTGTTAGAAACCCTGACAATGCCCACCACCCTGCGTTGCTTTTCAGAAACCTATCGTACATTGTCACTGCATGTTTCCTGACCTCCCCATGCTTACCACCCCGTGGTGCTTTTCTGCATCCTACATTGCCACTCACTGCCTATCCTTATTCAGACCCTACGATTCACACCACCCCGTGATATTTTTCTCACTCCTACTAGTGAATGGCCTGTTAGAAACCCTTACATTGCGCAACACCCCGCGATGTTTTTCAGAAACATTTTCTACATTGCCACTGCATGTTTCCTGATTTCCCAATGCTAACAACCCCGTGGTGCTTTTCTCCATCCTACATTGCCACTCACTGCCTATCCTAATTGAGACCCTATGATTCACACCACCCCGTGATGTTTTTCTCACTCCTACTAGTGAATGTACTGTTACACACCCATACAACGCGCACCACCACGGGATGTTTTTCAGAAACCTATCCTACATTGCCACTGCATGTTTCCTGAGCTCCCCATGCTGACCACCCCGTGGTGCTTTTCTCCATCCTAGATTGCCACTCACCGCCTATCCTAATTCAGATCCTATCATTCACACCACCCCGTGATGTTTTTCTCACTCCTACTAGTGAATGTAATGTTACAAACCCATACAATGTGCACCACCCCGCGATGTTTTTCAGAAAGCTATCCTACATTGCCACTGCATGTTTCCTGACGTCCCCGTGCTGACTACCCCGTGGTGATTTTCTCCATCCTACATTGTCACTCACTGCCTATACTAATTCAGACCCTCCAATTCACACCAACCCGTGATGTTTTTCTCACTCTTACTAGTGAATGGCATGTTAGAAACTCTTACAATGCCCACCACCCCACGTTGTTTTTCAGAAACCTATGGTATATTGCCACTGCATGTTTCTTGACCTCCCCATGCTGACCACTCCGTTTTGCTTTTCTCCATCCTACATTGCCACTCACTGCCTATCCTAATTCAGACCCTCCGATTCACACCACCCCGTGATGTTTTTCTCACTCTAACTAGTGAATGGCCTGTTAGAAACCCTGACAATGCCCACCACCCTGCGTTGTTTTTCAGAAACCTATCCTACATTGCCACTGCATGTTTCCTGACCTCCCCATGCTGACCACCCCGTGGTGCTTTTCTGCATCCTACATTGCCACTCACTGCCTATCCTTATTCAGACCCTACGATTCACACCACCCCGTGATATTTTTCTCACTCCTACTAGTGAATGGCCTGTTAGAAACCCTTATATTGCGCACCACCATGCGATGTTTTTCAGAAATTATCCTACTTTGCCACTGCATGTTTCCTACCTCCCCATGCTGACCACCCCGCGGTGCTTTTCTCCATCCTACATTGCTACTCACTGCCTATCCTTATTCAAACCCTCTGATTCACACCATCCCGTGATGTTTTTCTCACTAATACTGGTGAATGTAATGTTAGAAAACCAAACAATGCGCACCACCCCGAGATGAGTTTAAGAAACTTTTTCTATATTGCCACTGCATGTTTCCTGATTTCCCAAGGCTAACCACCCCGTGGTGCATTTCTCCATCCTACATTGCCACTCACTGCCTATCCTAATTGAGACCCTATGATTCACACCACCCCGTGATGTTTTTCTCACTCCTAATAGTGAATGTAATGTTACACACCCATACAATGCACACCACCCCGCGATGTTTTTCAGAAACCTATCCTACATTGCCACTTAATGTTTACTGACCTAACCATGCTGACCACCCCGTGGTGCTTTTCTCCATCCTACATTGCCACTCACAGCTTATCCTAATTTAGACTCTCCGATTCACACCACCCGTGATGTTTTTCTCACTCCTTCTAGTGAATGTAATGTTACACCCCCATACAATGCGCAGCACCCCGCGATGTTTTTCAGAAACCTATCCTACATTGCCACTGCATGTTTCCTGACCTCCACATGGTGACCCCCCCGTGGTGCTTTTCTCCATCCTACATAGCCACTCACTGCCTATCCTTATTCAGACCCTCCGATTCACAACACCCCGTGATGTTTTTTCCCTCCTACTAGTGAATGGCCTGTTAGAAACCCTTACAATGCGCACCACCCGCGATGTTTTTCAGAAACCTATCCTACATTGCCACTGCATGTTTCCTGACCTCCCCATGCTGACCACCCCGTGGTGCTTTTCTCCATCCTACATTGCCACTCACTGCCTATCCTAATTCAGACCCTATGATTCACACCACCCAGTGATGTTTTTCTCACTCATAATAGTGAATGTAATGTTACACACCCATACAATGCGCACCACTCTGCAAAGTACTTCAGAAACCTATCCTACATTGCCACTGCATGTTTCCTGACCTCCCCATGCTGACAATCAAGTGGTGTTTTTCTCCATCCTACATTGCTACTCACCGCCTATCCTTATTCAGAAACTTCGATTCCACCACCCCGTGATGTTTTTCTCACTCCTACTAATGAATGTAGTGTTATACACCCATACAACGCGCACCACACCTCGATGTTTTTCAGAAACCTATCCTACATTGCCACTGCATGTGTCCTGACCTCCCCATCCTGACCACCCCGTGGTGCTTTCCTCCATTCTACATTGCCACTCACTGCTTATCCTAATTCAGAGCCTCCGATTCACACCTCCCCGTGATGTTTTTCTCACTCCTACTAGTGAATGTAGTGTTACACCCCCATACAATGCGCACCACCACGGGTTGTTTTTCAGAAAAATATCCTACATTGCCACTGCATGTTTCCTGAGCTCCCCATGCTGACCACCCCGTGGTGCTTTTCTCCATTCTAGATTGCCACTCACCGCCTATCCTAATTCAGATCCTATGATTCACACCAACCCGTGATGTTTTTCTCACTCCTACTAGTGAATGTAATGTTACAAACCCATACAAGGCACACCACACCGCGATGTTTTTCAGAAACCTATTCTACATTGCCACTGCATGTTTCCTGACCTCCCTTGCTGACCACCCCGTGGTGCTTTTCTCCATCCTACATTGCCACTCACTGCCTAGCCTTATTCAGATCCTGTGATTCACACCACCCCGTGATGTTTTTCTCACTCCCACTAGTGAATGTAATGTTACACACCCATACAATGCGCATCACCCCGCAATGTTTTTCAGAAACCTATCCTACATTGCCACTGCATGTTTCCTGACCTCCCCATGCTGACCACCCCGTGGTGCTTTTCTCCATCCTAAATTGCCACTCACCGCCTATCCTTATTCAGATCCTATGATTCACACCACCCCGTGATGTTTTTCTCACTCCTACTAGTGAATGTAATATTTCACACCCATACAATGGCACCACCACGCGATGTTTTTCATAAACCTATCCTACATTGCCACTGCATGTTTCCTGACCTCCAAATGCTGACCACCCCGTAGTGCTTTTCTCCATACTACATTGCCACTCACTGCCTATCCTAAATCAGATCCTATCATTCACACCACCGCGTGATGTTTTTCTCACTCTTACTAGTGAATGTCCTGTTAGAAACCATTACAATGCGCACCACCCCGCGATGTGTTTCAGAAACCTATCCTACATTGCCACTGCATGTTTCCTCACCTCCCCATGCTTACCACCCCGTGGTGCTCTTCTCCATCCTACATTGCCATTCACTGCCTATCCTTATTCAGACCCTCTGATTCACACCACCCCATGATAATTTTCTCACTCCTACTAGCTAATGGCCTGTTAGAAACCTTTACAATGCGCACCACCCCGCGATGTTTTTCAGAAACCTATCCTACATCGCCAATGCATGTTTCCTGACCTCTCAATGCTGACCAGCCCGTGGTGCTTTTCTCCAACCTACATTGCTACTCACTGACTATACTTATTCAGTCCCTCCGATTCACACCACCCCGTGATGTTTTTCTCACTCCTACTAGTGAATGCAATGTTACACACTCATACAATGCGCACCACCCCGCGATGTTTTTCAGAAACTTATCGTACATTGCCACTGCATTTATCCTGTCCTCCCCTTGCTGACCACCCAGTGGTGCTTTTCTCCATCGTACATTGCCACTAACTGCCTATCCTAATTGAGACCCTCCGATTCACATCACCCCGTGATGTTTTTCTCACTCCTACTAGTGAATATAATGTTACACACCCATACAATGCGCACCACCCCGTGATGTTTTTCAGAAACCTATCCTACCTTGAAACTACATGTTTACTGACCTCCCCATTCTGACCACCCCGTGGTGCATTTCTCCAACCTACATTGCCACTCACTTCCTATCCTTGTTCAGACCCTCCGATTCACACCACCCTGTGATATTTTTCTCACTCCTAGTAGTGAATGGCCTGTTAGAAACCCTTACATTACGGACCACCCCGCGATGTTTTTCAGAAACCTATCCTACATTGCCACTGCATGTTTCCAACCTCCCCATCCTGACCACCCCGTGGTGGTTTTCTCCATCATACATTGCCACTCACAGCCTATCCTTATACAGACCCTACGATTCACACCATCCGGTGATATTTTTCTAACTCCTACTAGTGAATGGCCTGTTAGAAACCCTTACATTGCGCACCACCCCGCAATGTTTTTCAGAAACCTATCCTACATTTCCACTGCATGTTTCCTACCTCCACAGGCTGACCACCCCGTGGTCCTTTTCTCCATCCTACATTGCCACTCACTGCCTATCCTAATTCACACCCTATGATTCACACCATCCCGTGATGTTTTTCTCACTCCTAATAGTGAATGCAATGTTACACACCCATACAATGCGCACCACCCTGCGAAGTACTTCAGAAACTTATCCTACATTGCCACTGCATGTTTCCTGACCTCCCCATGCTGCCAATCCAGGGGTGTTTTCTCCATCCTACATTGCCACTCACTGCCTATCCTTATTCAGAACCTCCAATTCCACCACCCCGTGATGTTTTTCTCACTCCTACTAGTGAATGTAGTGTTACACACCCATACAATGCGCACCACCACGGGATGTTTTTCAGAAACCTATCCTACATTGCCACTGCATGTTTCCTGAGCTCCCCATGCTGACCACCCCGTGGTGCTTTTCTCCATCCTACATTGCCACTCACTGCCTATCCTTATTCAGATCCTATGATACACACCACCCCGTGATGTTTTTCTCACTCCTACTAGTGAATGTAATATTGCACCCCCAAACAATGCGCACCACCATGCGATGTTTTTCAGAAACCTATCCTACATTGCCACTGCATGTTTCCTGAACTCCCAATGCTGACCACCCCATAGTGCTTTTCTCCATCCTACACTGCACTCACTGCCTATACTAATTCAGATCCTATGATTCACGCCACCCCGTGAGGTTTTTCTCACTCTTACTAGTGAATGGCCTGTTAGAAACCCTTACAATGCGCACCACCCCGCGATGTTTTTCAGAAACCTATCCTACATTGTCACTGCATGTTTCCTGACCTCCACATGCTGACCACCCCGTGGTGTTTTTCTCCATCCTACATTGTCACTCACTGTCGATCCTAATTCAGACCCTCCGATTCACACCACCACGTGATGAATTTCTCTCTCCTACTAGTGAATGTAATGTTACACACCCATACAATGCGCACCACCCCGCGATGTTTTTCAGAAACCTATCCTACATTGCCACTGCATGTATCCTGACCTCCACATGCTGACCAACGCGTGGTGGTTTTTTCCATCCTACATTGCCACTCACTGCATATCCTAATTCAGACACTTCAACTCACACCACCCCGTGATGTTTTTCTCACTCCTACTAGTGAATGTAATGTAACACACCCATACAAGGCGCAGTTCCCTGCCATGTTTTTCAGAAACCTATCCTACATTGCCACTGCATGTTTCCTGACCTCCCCATGCTGACCACCCCGTGGTGCTTTTCTCCATCCTACATTGCCACTCACAGCCCATCTTTATACATACCCTACGATTCGCACCACCCCGTGATGTTTTTCTCACTCCTACTATTGAATGGCCTTTTAGAAACCCTTACAATGCGCACCACCCCACGTTGTTTCCCAGAAACCTATCCTATATTGCCACTGAATGTTTCCCGACCTCCCCATGCTGACCACCCCGTGGTGCTTTTCTCCATCCTACATTGCCACTCACAGCCCATCTTTATACAGACCCTACGATTCGCACCACCCCGTGATATTTTTCTCACTCCTACTAGTGAATGGCCTGTTAGAAACCCTTACATTGCGCACCAACCCGCGAAGTTTTTCAGAAACCTATCCTACATTTCCACTGCATGTTTCCTACCTCCCCAGGCTGACCACCCCTTGGTGCTTTTCTCCATCCTATATTGCTATTCACTCCCTATCCTTATTCAGACCCTCCGATTCACACCACCACGTGATGTATTTCTCACACCTACTAGTGAATGTAATGTTAGAAACCCATACAATGCGCACCACCCCGCGATGTTTTTCCGAAACCTAATCTACATTGCAACTGCATGTTTCCTGAACTCCCCATGCTGACCACCCCGAGGTGCTTTTCTCCATTCTAGATTGCCACTCACTACTTATCCTAATTCAGATCGTGTTATTCACACCACCCCATGATGTTTTTCTCACTCCTACTAGGGAATGGCCTGTTACAAACCCTTACAATGCCCACCACGCGTTGGTTTTCAGAAACCTACCCTACATTGCCACTGTATGTTTCCTGACCTCCACATGCTGACCACCCCGTGGTGTTTTTCTCCATCCTACATTGCCACTCACTGCCTATCCTTATTCAGACCCTCCGGTTTACACCACCCCGTGATATTTTTCTCACTCCTTCTAGTGAATGGCCTGTTAGAAACCCTTACATAGCGCACCACCCTGCGATGTTTTTCAGAAACCTATGCTACATTGCCACTGCATGTTTCCTACCTCTCCATGCTGATCACCCCGTGGTGCTTTTCTCCATCCTATATTGCTACTCACTGCCTATCCTTATTCAGACCCTCCGATTCACACCACCCTGTGATGTTTTTCTCACTCCTACTAGTGAATGGCCTGTTAGAAACCCTTACAATGCGCACCACCCTACGATGTTTTTAGAAACCTATCCTACAGTGCCACTGCATGTTTCCTGAGCTCTCCATGCTTACCACCACGTGGTGCTTTTATCCATCCTACATTGACACTCCCTGCCTATACTTATTCAGAACCTCCGATTCACACCATCTCATGATATTTTTCTCACTCCTACTAGTGAATGACCTGTTAGAAACCCTTACATTGCGCACCACCCCGCGATGTTTTTCAGAAACCTATCCTACATTACCACTGCATGTTTCCTACCTCCCCATGCTGACCACCACGTGGTGCTTTTCTCCATCCTAAATTGCCACTCACTGCCTATCCTAATTCAGACCCTCCGATTCACACCACCCCGTGATGTTTTTCTCACTCCTACTAGTGAATGTAATGTTACCAACCCATACAATGCGCACCACCACGCAATGTTTTTCAGAAACCTATCCTACATTGCCACTGAATGTTTCCTGACCTCCCCATGCTGACCACCCCGTGGTGCTTTTCTCCATCCTACATTGCCACTCACTGCCTATCCTTATTCACACCCTCCTATTCACATCACCCCGTGATATTTTTCTCACAACTACTAGTGAATGGCATTTTAGAAACCCTTACAATGCACACCACCCCGCGATGTTTTTCAGAAACCTATCCTACATTGCCACTACTTGTTTCCTACCTCCCCATGCTGACCACCCCGTGGTGCTTTTCTCCATCCTACGTTGCTACCCACTGCCTATCCTTATTCAGACCCTCCGATTCACACCACCCCGTGATGTTTTATCACTCATACTAGTGAATGGCCTGTTAGAAACGCTTACAATGCGCACCACCCCATGATGTTTTTGAGAAACCTATCCTACATTGCAACTAATTGTTTCCTAACCTCCCCATGCTGACCACCCCTTGGTGCTTTTCTCCATCCTACATTGCCACTCACTGCCTATTTTTATTCAGACCCTCCGATTCACACAACCCCATGATATTTTTCTCACTCCTACGAGTGAATGGCCTGTTAGAAACCCTCACATTGCGCACTACCCTGCGATGTTTTGCAGAAACCTATCCTACATTGCCACTGCATGTTTCCTACCTCCCCATGCTGACCACCCCGTGGTGCTTTTTTCCATCCTACATTGCTACTCACTGCCTATCCATATTCAGACCCTCCGATTCACACCACCCCGTGATGTTTTTCTCACTCCTGCTAGTGAATGTAATGTTAGAAACCCATACAATGCGCACCACCCCACGATGATTTTCAGAAAGCTATTCTACATTGCCACTGCATGTTTCCTGACCTCCCGATGCTGACCACCCCGTGGTGCTTTTCTCGATCCTACATTTCCACTCAATGCCTATCCTAATTCAGACCGTCCAGTTCACACCACCCCGTGATGTTTTTCTCACTCCTACTACTGAATGTAATGTTACACACCCATACAATGCGCAACACCCCGCGATGTTTTTCAGAAACCTATCCTACATTGTCACTGCATGTTTCCTCACCTCCCCATGCTTACCAACCCCTGGTACTCTTCTCCATCCTACATTGCCACTCACTGCCTATCCTTATTCAGACCCTCCAATTCCCACCACCCCATGATAATTTTCTCACTCCTACTAGCTAATGGCCTGTTAGAAACCCTTACAATGCGCATCACCCTGCGATGTTTTTCAGAAACCTATCCTACATTGCCAGTGCATGTTTCCTGACCTCCCCATGCTGACCACCCCGTGGTGCTTTTCTCCATCCTACATTGCCACTCACTGCCGATCCTAATTCAGACCCTCCGATTCACACCACCACGTGATGAATTTCTCTCTCCTACTAGTGAATGTAATGTTACACACCCATACAATGCGCACCACCCCGCGATGATTTTCAGAAACCTATCCTACATTGCCACTGCATGTTTCCTGACCTCCACATTCTGACCAACGCGTGGTGGTTTTTTCCATCCTACATTGCCACTCACTGCCTATCCTAATTCAGACACTTCAACTCACACCACCCCGTGATGTTTTTCTCACTCCTACTAGTGAATGTAATGTAACACACCCATACAAGGCGCAGTTCCCTGCCATGTTTTTCAGAAACCTATCCTACATTGCCACTGCATGTTTCCTGACCTCCCCATGCTGACCACCCCGTGGTGCTTTTCTCCATCCTACATTGCCACTCACAGCCCATCTTTATACAGACCCTACGATTCGCACCACCCCGTGATGTTTTTCTCACTCCTACTATTGAATGGCCTTTTAGAAACCCTTACAATGCGCACCACCCCACGTTGTTTCCCAGAAACCTATCCTATATTGCCACTGAATGTTTCCCGACCTCCCCATGCTGACCACCCCGTGGTGCTTTTCTCCATCCTACATTGCCACTCACAGCCCATCTTTATACAGACCCTACGATTCGCACCACCCCGTGATATTTTTCTCACTCCTACTAGTGAATGGCCTGTTAGAAACCCTTACATTGCGCACCAACCCGCGATGTTTTTCAGAAACCTATCCTACATTTCCACTGCATGTTTCCTACCTCCCCAGGCTGACCACCCCTTGGTGCTTTTCTCCATCCTATATTGCTATTCACTCCCTATCCTTATTCAGACCCTCCGATTCACACCACCACGTGATGTTTTTCTCACACCTACTAGTGAATGTAATGTTAGAAACCCATAAAATGCGCACCACCCCGCGATGATTTTCCGAAACCTAATCTACATTGCCACTGCATGTTTCCTGAACTCCCCATGCTGACCACCCCGAGGTGCTTTTCTCCATTCTAGATTGCCACTCACTACTTATCCTAATTCAGATCGTGTTATTCACACCACCCCGTGATGTTTTTCTCACTCCTACTAGGGAATGGCCTGTTACAAACCCTTACAATGCCCACCACGCGTTGGTTTTCAGAAACCAACCCTACATTGCCACTGTATGTTTCCTGACCTCCACATGCTGACCACCCCGTGGTGTTTTTCTCCATCCTACATTGCCACTCACTGCCTATCCTTATTCAGACCCTCCGGTTTACACCACCCCGTGATATTTTTCTCACTCCTTCTAGTGAATGGCCTGTTAGAAACCCTTACATAGCGCACCACCCTGCGATGTTTTTCAGAAACCTATGCTACATTGCCACTGCATGTTTCCTACCTCACCATGCTGATCACCCCGTGGTGCTTTTCTCCATCCTATATTGCTACTCACTGCCTATTCTTATTCAGACCCTCCGATTCACACCACCCTGTGATGTTTTTCTCACTCCTACTAGTGAATGGCCTGTAAGAAACCCTTAAAATGCGCACCACCCCACGATGTTTTTAGAAACCTATCCTACAGTGCCACTGCATGTTTCCTGAGCTCCCCATGCTGACCACCACGTGGTGCTTTTATCCATCCTACATTGACACGCCCTGCCTATACTTATTCAGAACCTCCGATTCACACCATCTCATGATATTTTTCTCACTCCTACTAGTGAATGACCTGTTAGAAACCCTTACATTGCGCACCACCCCGCGATGTTTTTCAGAAACCTATCCTACATTACCACTGCATGTTTCCTACCTCCCCATGCTGACCACCACGTGGTGCTTTTCTCCATCCTAAATTGCCACTCACTGCCTATCCTAATTCAGACCCTCCGATTCACACCACCCCGTGATGTTTTTCTCACTCCTACTAGTGAATGTAATGTTACACACCCATACAATGCGCACCACCACGCAATGTTTTTCAGAAACCTATCCTACATTGCCACTGAATGTTTCCTGACCTCCCCATGCTGACCACCCCGTGGTGCTTTTCTCCATCCTACATTGCCACTCACTGCCTATCCTTATTCACACCCTCCTATTCACATCACCCCGTGATATTTTTCTCACAACTACTAGTGAATGGCATTTTAGAAACCCTTACAATGCACACCACCCCGCGATGATTTTCAGAAACCTATCCTACATTGCCACTACTTGTTTCCTACCTCCCCATGCTGACCACCCCGTGGTGCTTTTCTCCATCCTACGTTGCTACCCACTGCCTATCCTTATTCAGACCCTCCGATTCACACGACCCCGTGATGTTTTATCACTCATACTAGTGAATGGCCTGTTAGAAACGCTTACAATGCGCACCACCCCACGATGTTTTTGAGAAACCTATCCTACATTGCAACTAATTGTTTCCTAACCTCCCCATGCTGACCACCCCTTGGTGCTTTTCTCCATCCTACATTGCCACTCACTGCCTATTTTTATTCAGACCCTCCGATTCACACAACCCCATGATATTTTTCTCACTCCTACTAGTGAATGGCCTGTTAGAAACCCTCACATTGCGCACTACCCTGCGATGTTTTGCAGAAACCTATACTACATCGCCACTGCATGTTTCCTACCTCCCCATGCTGACCACCCCGTGGTGCTTTTTTCCATCCTACATTGCTACTCACTGCCTATCCATATTCAGACCCTCCGATTCACACCACCCCGTGATGTTTTTCTCACTCCTGCTAGTGAATGTAATGTTAGAAACCCATACAATGCGCACCACCCCGCGATGATTTTCAGAAAGCTATTCTACATTGCCACTGCATGTTTCCTGACCTCCCGATGCTGACCACCCCGTGGTGCTTTTCTCGATCCTACATTGCCACTCAATGCCTATCCTAATTCAGACCGTCCAGTTCACACCACCCCGTGATGTTTTTCTCACTCCTACTACTGAATGTAATGTTACACACCCATACAATGCGCAACACCCCACGATGTTTTTCAGAAACCTATCCTACATTGCCACTGCATGTTTCTTCACCTCCCCATGCTGACGACCCCGTGGTGCTTTTCTGCATCCTACATTGCCACTCTCTTCCTATTCTTATTCACACCCTCCGATTCACACCACCTCTCGATGTTTTTTTCAATTCTACTAGTTAATGTAATGTTACACACCCATACAATGCGCACATCCCGCGATGTTTTTCAGAAATCTATCGTACATTGCCACTGCATGTTTCCTGACTTCCCCATGCTGACCACCCCGTGGTGCTTTTCTGCATCCTACATTGCCACTTACTGCCTATACTTATTCAGATCTTATAATTCACACCACCCCGTGATGTTTTTCTCACTGCTACTAGTGAATGTAATGTTACACACCCATGCAATGCGCACCACCCCGCGATGTTTTTCAGAAACCTATCCTACATTGCCACTGCATGTTTCCTGACCTCCCCATGCTGACCACCCCGTGGTGCTTTTCTCCAACCTACATTGCCTCTCACTTCCTATCCTTATTCAGACCCTCCGATTCACACCACCCCGTGATATTTTTCTCACTCCTACTAGTGAATGGCCTGTTAGAAACCCTTACATTGCGCACCACCCCGCGATGTTTTTCAGAACCCTATCCTACATTGCCACTGGATGTTTTCTACTTCCCCATGCTGACCACCCCGTGGTGCTTTTCTCCATCCTACATTGCTACTCACTCCCTATCCTTATTCAGACCCTCCGATTCACACCACCCCGTGATGATTTTCTCACTCCTACTAGTGAATGGCCTTTTAGAAACCCTTACAATGCGTACCACCCCACGTTGTTTTCCAGAAACCTATCTTACATTGCCACTGAATGTTTCCTGACCTCCACATGCTGAGCACCCCGTGGTGCTTTTCTCCATCCTACATTGCCTCTCACAGCCTATCCTTATACAGACCCTACGATTCACACCACCCCGTGATATTTTTCTCACTCCAACTAGTGAATGGCCTGTTAGAAACCCATACAATGCGCACCACCCCACGATGATTTTCCGAAACCTAATCTACATTACCACTGCATGTTTCCTGAACTCCACATGCTGACCACCCCGAGGTGCTTTTTTCCATCCTACGTTGCCATTCACTGCATATCCTAATTCAGATCCTATGATTCACACCACCACGTGATGTTTTTCTCACTCCTTCTAGTGAATGTAATGTTACACACCCATACAATGCGCACCACCCCGCGATGTTTTTCAGAAACCTATCCTACATTGCCACTGCATGTTTCCTGACCTCCCAATGTTGACCACCCCGTGGTGCTTTTCTCCAACCTACATTGCCACTCACTTCCTATCCTTATTCAGACCCTCCGATTCACACCACCCCGTGATATTTTTTTCACTCCTACTTGTGAATGGCCTGTTAGAAACCCTTACATTGCGCACTACACCGCGATGTTTTTCCGAAACCTATCCTACATTGCCACTGCATGTTTTCTACTTCCCCATGCTGACCACCCCGTGGTGCTTTTCTCCATCCTACATTGCTACTCACTCCCTATCCTTATTCAGACCCTCCGATTCACACCACCCCGTGTTGTTTTTCTCACTCCTACTAGTGAATGGCCTGTTAGAAACCCTTACAATGCGCACCACCCCGCGATGTTTTTCAGAAACCTATCCTAGAGTGCCACTGCATGTTTCCTGACCTCCCCATGCTGACCACCCCGTGGTGCTTTTCTCCATCCTACATTGCCACTCACTGCCTATCCCCTTTCAGTTCCTATGATTCACACCTCCCTGTGATGTATTTCTGACTCCTACTAGTGAATTCAGTGTTACACACCCATACAATGTGCGCCTCCCCGCGATGTTTTTCAGAAACCTATCCTACATTGAGACTGCATGTTTCCTGAACTCCCCAAGCTGACCACCCAGTGGTGCTTTTCACCATCCTACATTGCTACTCACTGCCTATCCTTATTCAGACCCTCCGATTCACACCATCCCGTGATGTTTTTCTCACTCCTACTAGTGAATGGCCTGTTAGAAACTCTTACAATGCGCACCGCACCGCGATGTTTTTCAGAAACCTATCGTACATTGCCACTGCATGTTTCCTACCTCCCCATGTTGACCACCCCGTGGGGCTTTTCTCCATCCTACATTTCCACTCACTGCCTATCCTACCTCAGACCCTATGATTCACACCTCCCCGTGATGTTTTTCTCACTCCTAGTAGTGAATGAAATGTTACACACCCATACAATGCGCACCACCCCGCGAAGTACTTCAGAAACCTATCCTACATTGCCAGTGCATGTTTCCTGACCTCCCCATGCTGACAATCCCGTGGTGCTTTTCTCCATCCTACATTGCCACTGACCACCTATCCTTATACAGACCCTCCGAAACCACCACCCCGTGATGTTTTTCTCACTCCTACTAGTGAATATAGTGTTACACACCCATACAATGCGCACCACACCTCGATGTTTTTCAGAAACCTATCCTACATTGCGACTGTATGTGTCCTTACATCCCATGCTGACCACCCCTTGGTGCTTTTCTCCATCCTACATTGCCACTCACTGCCTATCCTAATTCAGAGCCTCCGATTCACACCACCCCGTGATTTTTTTCTCACTCCTACTAGTGAATGTAATGTTACACACCCATACAATGCGCACTACCACGGGATGTTTTTCAGAAACCTATCCTACATTGCCAGTGCCTGTTTCCTGAGCTCCCCATGCTGACCACCGCATGGTGCTTTTCTCCATCCTAGATTGCCACTCACCGCCTATCCTAAATCAGATCCTATGATTCACACCACCCCGTGATGTTTTTCTCACTCCTACTAGTGAATGTAATGTTAGAAACCCATACAATGCGCACCACCATGCGATGTTTTTCAGAAACCTATCCCACCTTGAAACTTCATGTTTCCTGACCTCTCCATGCTGACCACCCCGTGGGCTTTTCTCCAACCTACCTTGCCACTCACTTCCTATCCTTATTCAGACCCTCAGATTCACAACACCTCTTGATGTTTTTCTCACTCCTACTAGTGAATGGCCTGTTAGAAACCCTCACATTGAGCACTACCCTGCGATGTTTTTCAGAAACCTATCCTACATTGACACTGCATGTTTCCTCACCTCCCCATGCTTACCACCCCGTGGTGCTCTTCTCCATCCTACATTGCCACTCACTGCCTATACTTATTCAGACCCTCCGATTCACACCACGCCGTGATAATTTTCTCACTCCTACTAGCGAATGGCCTGTTAGAAACCCTTACAATGCGCACCACAACGCAATGTTTTTCAGAAACCTATGCTACGTTGCCAATGCATGTTTCCTGACCTCTCAATGCTGACCATCCCGTGGTGCTTTTCTCCATCCTATATTGCTACTCACTGCCTATCCTTATTCAGTCCCTCCGATGCACACCACCCCGTGATGTTTTTGTCACTCCTACTAGTGAATGCAATGTTACACACCCATACAATGAGCACCACCCCGCGATGTTTTGCAGAAACCTATCGCACATTGCCACTGCATGTATCCTAACCTCCTCTTGCTGACCACCCTGTGGTTCTTTTCTCCAGCCTACATTGCTACTCACTGCCTATCCTTATTCAGCCACTCTGATTCACACCACCCCGTGGTGTTTTTCTCACTCCTACTAGTAAATGTAATGTTAGAAACCCATACAATGCGCACCACCCCGCGATGTTTTTCAGAAACCTATCCTACCTTGAAACTACATGTTTCCTGACCTCCCCATGCTGACCACCACGTGGTGCTTTTATCCATCCTACATTGCCACTCACTGCCTATACTTATTCACACCCTCCGATTCACACCACCCCGTGATGTTTTTCTCACTCCTACTAGTGAATGTAATGTTAGAAACCCTTACAATGCGCACCACCCCAGGATGTTTTTCAGAAACCTATCCTACAGTGCCACTGCATGTTTCCTGACCTCCCCTTGCAGACCAACCCGTGGTGCTTTTATCCATCCTACATTGCCACTCACTGCCTATACTTATTCACACCCTCCTATTCACATCACCCCGTGATATTTTTCTCACAACTACTAGTGAATGGCCTTTTAGAAACCCTTACAATGCACACCACCCAGCGATGTTTTTCAGAAACCTATCTAACATTGCCACTACTTGTTTCCTACCTCCCCATGCTGACCACCCCGTGGTGCTCTTCTCCATCCTACATTGCTACCCACTGCCTATCCTTATTCAGACCCTCCGATTCACACCACCCTGTGATGTTTTTTCACTCCTACTAGTGAATGGCCTTTTAGAAACGCTTACAATGCGCACCACCCCGCGATGTTATTCAGAAACCTATCCTACATTGCAACTGCTTGTTTCCTGACCTCCCCATGCTGACCACCCCTTGGTGCTTTTCTCCATCCTACATTGCCACTCAATGCCTATCCTAATTCAGACCGTCCAATTCACACCACCCCGTGATGTTTTTCTCACTCCTACTACTGAATGTAATGTTACACACCCATACAATGCGCAACACCCCGCGATGTTTTTCAGAAACCTATCCTACATTGCCACTGCATGTTTCTTCACCTCCCCATGCTGACGACCCCGTGGTGCTTTTCTGCATCCTACATTGCCACTCTCTTCCTATCCTTATTCACACCCTCCGATTCACACCACCTCTTGATGTTTTTTTCAATTCTACTAGTTAATGTAATGTTACACACCCATACAATGCGCACAACCCGCGATGTTTTTCAGAAACCTATCTTACATTGCCACTGCATGTTTCCTGACTTCCCCATGCTGACTACCCCGTGGTGCTTTTCTGCATCCTACATTGCCACTTATTGCCTATCTTTATTCAGATCCTATAATTCACACCACCCCGTGATATTTTTCTCACTCCTACTTGTGAATGGCCTGTTAGAAACCCTTACATTGCGCACCACACCGCGATGTTTTTCCGAAACCTATCCTACATTGCCACTGCATGTTTTCTACTTCCCAATGCTGACCACCCCGTGGTGCTTTTCTCCATCCTACATTGCCACTCACTGCCTATCCCCTTTCAGTTCCTATGATTCACACCTCCCTGTGATGTATTTCTGACTCCTACTAGTGAATTCAGTGTTACACACCCATACAATGTGCGCCTCCCCGCGATGTTTTTCAGAAACCTATCCTACATTGCGACTGCATGTTTCCTGAACTCCCCAAGCTGACCACCCAGTGGTGCTTTTCACCATCCTACATTGCTACTCACTGCCTATCCTTATTCAGACCCTCCGATTCACACCATCCCGTGATGTTTTTCTCACTCCTACTAGTGAATGGCCTGTTAGAAACTCTTACAATGCGCACCGCACCGCGATGTTTTTCAGAAACCTATCGTACATTGCCACTGCATGTTTCCTACCTCCCCATGTTGACCACCCCGTGGGGCTTTTCTCCATCCTACATTTCCACTCACTGCCTATCCTACCTCAGACCCTATGATTCACACCTCCCCGTGATGTTTTTCTCACTCCTAGTAGTGAATGAAATGTTACACACCCATACAATGCGCACCACCCCGCGAAGTACTTCAGAAACCTATCCTACATTGCCAGTGCATGTTTCCTGACCTCCCCATGCTGACAATCCCGTGGTGCTTTTCTCCATCCTACATTGCCACTGACCACCTATCCTTATACAGACCCTCCGAAACCACCACTCCGTGATGTCTTTCTCACTCCTACTAGTGAATATAGTGTTACACACCCATACAATGCGCACCACACCTCGATGTTTTTCAGAAACCTATCCTACATTGCCACTGTATGTGTCCTTACATCCCATGCTGACCACCCCTTGGTGCTTTTCTCCATCCTACATTGCCACTCACTGCCTATCCTAATTCAGAGCCTCCGATTCACACCACCCCGTGATTTTTTTCTCACTCCTACTAGTGAATGTAATGTTACACACCCATACAATGCGCACTACCACGGGATGTTTTTCAGAAACCTATCCTACATTGCCAGTGCCTGTTTCCTGAGCTCCCCATGCTGACCACCGCATGGTGCTTTTCTCCATCCTAGATTGCCACTCACCGCCTATCCTAAATCAGATCCTATGATTCACACCACCCCGTGATGTTTTTCTCACTCCTACTAGTGAATGTAATGTTAGAAACCCATACAATGCGCACCACCATGCGATGTTTTTCAGAAACCTATCCCACCTTGAAACTTCATGTTTCCTGACCTCTCCATGCTGACCACCCCGTGGGCTTTTCTCCAACCTACCTTGCCACTCACTTCCTATCCTTATTCAGACCCTCAGATTCACAACACCTCTTGATGTTTTTCTCACTCCTACTAGTGAATGGCCTGTTAGAAACCCTCACATTGAGCACTACCCTGCGATGTTTTTCAGAAACCTATCCTACATTGACACTGCATGTTTCCTCACCTCCCCATGCTTACCACCCCGTGGTGCTCTTCTCCATCCTACATTGCCACTCACTGCCTATACTTATTCAGACCCTCCGATTCACACCACGCCGTGATAATTTTCTCACTCCTACTAGCGAATGGCCTGTTAGAAACCCTTACAATGCGCACCACAACGCAATGTTTTTCAGAAACCTATGCTACGTTGCCAATGCATGTTTCCTGACCTCTCAATGCTGACCATCCCGTGGTGCTTTTCTCCATCCTATATTGCTACTCACTGCCTATCCTTATTCAGTCCCTCCGATGCACACCACCCCGTGATGTTTTTGTCACTCCTACTAGTGAATGCAATGTTACACACCCATACAATGAGCACCACCCCGCGATGTTTTGCAGAAACCTATCGCACATTGCCACTGCATGTATCCTAACCTCCTCTTGCTGACCACCCTGTGGTTCTTTTCTCCAGCCTACATTGCTACTCACTGCCTATCCTTATTCAGCCACTCTGATTCACACCACCCCGTGGTGTTTTTCTCACTCCTACTAGTAAATGTAATGTTAGAAACCCATACAATGCGCACCACCCCGCGATGTTTTTCAGAAACCTATCCTACCTTGAAACTACATGTTTCCTGACCTCCCCATGCTGACCACCACGTGGTGCTTTTATCCATCCTACATTGCCACTCACTGCCTATACTTATTCACACCCTCCGATTCACACCACCCCGTGATGTTTTTCTCACTCCTACTAGTGAATGTAATGTTAGAAACCCTTACAATGCGCACCACCCCAGGATGTTTTTCAGAAACCTATCCTACAGTGCCACTGCATGTTTCCTGACCTCCCCTTGCAGACCAACCCGTGGTGCTTTTATCCATCCTACATTGCCACTCACTGCCTATACTTATTCACACCCTCCTATTCACATCACCCCGTGATATTTTTCTCACAACTACTAGTGAATGGCCTTTTAGAAACCCTTACAATGCACACCACCCAGCGATGTTTTTCAGAAACCTATCTAACATTGCCACTACTTGTTTCCTACCTCCCCATGCTGACCACCCCGTGGTGCTCTTCTCCATCCTACATTGCTACCCACTGCCTATCCTTATTCAGACCCTCCGATTCACACCACCCTGTGATGTTTTTTCACTCCTACTAGTGAATGGCCTTTTAGAAACGCTTACAATGCGCACCACCCCGCGATGTTATTCAGAAACCTATCCTACATTGCAACTGCTTGTTTCCTGACCTCCCCATGCTGACCACCCCTTGGTGCTTTTCTCCATCCTACATTGCCACTCAATGCCTATCCTAATTCAGACCGTCCAATTCACACCACCCCGTGATGTTTTTCTCACTCCTACTACTGAATGTAATGTTACACACCCATACAATGCGCAACACCCCGCGATGTTTTTCAGAAACCTATCCTACATTGCCACTGCATGTTTCTTCACCTCCCCATGCTGACGACCCCGTGGTGCTTTTCTGCATCCTACATTGCCACTCTCTTCCTATCCTTATTCACACCCCTGATTCACACCACCTCTTGATGTTTTTTTCAATTCTACTAGTTAATGTAATGTTACACACCCATACAATGCGCACAACCCGCGATGTTTTTCAGAAACCTATCTTACATTGCCACTGCATGTTTCCTGACTTCCCCATGCTGACTACCCCGTGGTGCTTTTCTGCATCCTACATTGCCACTTATTGCCTATCTTTATTCAGATCCTATAATTCACACCACCCCGTGATATTTTTCTCACTCCTACTTGTGAATGGCCTGTTAGAAACCCTTACATTGCGCACCACACCGCGATGTTTTTCCGAAACCTATCCTACATTGCCACTGCATGTTTTCTACTTCCCAATGCTGACCACCCCGTGGTGCTTTTCTCCATCCTACATTGCCACTCACTGCCTATCCCCTTTCAGTTCCTATGATTCACACCTCCCTGTGATGTATTTCTGACTCCTACTAGTGAATTCAGTGTTACACACCCATACAATGTGCGCCTCCCCGCGATGTTTTTCAGAAACCTATCCTACATTGCGACTGCATGTTTCCTGAACTCCCCAAGCTGACCACCCAGTGGTGCTTTTCACCATCCTACATTGCTACTCACTGCCTATCCTTATTCAGACCCTCCGATTCACACCATCCCGTGATGTTTTTCTCACTCCTACTAGTGAATGGCCTGTTAGAAACTCTTACAATGCGCACCGCACCGCGATGTTTTTCAGAAACCTATCGTACATTGCCACTGCATGTTTCCTACCTCCCCATGTTGACCACCCCGTGGGGCTTTTCTCCATCCTACATTTCCACTCACTGCCTATCCTACCTCAGACCCTATGATTCACACCTCCCCGTGATGTTTTTCTCACTCCTAGTAGTGAATGAAATGTTACACACCCATACAATGCGCACCACCCCGCGAAGTACTTCAGAAACCTATCCTACATTGCCAGTGCATGTTTCCTGACCTCCCCATGCTGACAATCCCGTGGTGCTTTTCTCCATCCTACATTGCCACTGACCACCTATCCTTATACAGACCCTCCGAAACCACCACTCCGTGATGTCTTTCTCACTCCTACTAGTGAATATAGTGTTACACACCCATACAATGCGCACCACACCTCGATGTTTTTCAGAAACCTATCCTACATTGCCACTGTATGTGTCCTTACATCCCATGCTGACCACCCCTTGGTGCTTTTCTCCATCCTACATTGCCACTCACTGCCTATCCTAATTCAGAGCCTCCGATTCACACCACCCCGTGATTTTTTTCTCACTCCTACTAGTGAATGTAATGTTACACACCCATACAATGCGCACTACCACGGGATGTTTTTCAGAAACCTATCCTACATTGCCAGTGCCTGTTTCCTGAGCTCCCCATGCTGACCACCGCATGGTGCTTTTCTCCATCCTAGATTGCCACTCACCGCCTATCCTAAATCAGATCCTATGATTCACACCACCCCGTGATGTTTTTCTCACTCCTACTAGTGAATGTAATGTTAGAAACCCATACAATGCGCACCACCATGCGATGTTTTTCAGAAACCTATCCCACCTTGAAACTTCATGTTTCCTGACCTCTCCATGCTGACCACCCCGTGGGCTTTTCTCCAACCTACCTTGCCACTCACTTCCTATCCTTATTCAGACCCTCAGATTCACAACACCTCTTGATGTTTTTCTCACTCCTACTAGTGAATGGCCTGTTAGAAACCCTCACATTGAGCACTACCCTGCGATGTTTTTCAGAAACCTATCCTACATTGACACTGCATGTTTCCTCACCTCCCCATGCTTACCACCCCGTGGTGCTCTTCTCCATCCTACATTGCCACTCACTGCCTATACTTATTCAGACCCTCCGATTCACACCACGCCGTGATAATTTTCTCACTCCTACTAGCGAATGGCCTGTTAGAAACCCTTACAATGCGCACCACAACGCAATGTTTTTCAGAAACCTATGCTACGTTGCCAATGCATGTTTCCTGACCTCTCAATGCTGACCATCCCGTGGTGCTTTTCTCCATCCTATATTGCTACTCACTGCCTATCCTTATTCAGTCCCTCCGATGCACACCACCCCGTGATGTTTTTGTCACTCCTACTAGTGAATGCAATGTTACACACCCATACAATGAGCACCACCCCGCGATGTTTTGCAGAAACCTATCGCACATTGCCACTGCATGTATCCTAACCTCCTCTTGCTGACCACCCTGTGGTTCTTTTCTCCAGCCTACATTGCTACTCACTGCCTATCCTTATTCAGCCACTCTGATTCACACCACCCCGTGGTGTTTTTCTCACTCCTACTAGTAAATGTAATGTTAGAAACCCATACAATGCGCACCACCCCGCGATGTTTTTCAGAAACCTATCCTACCTTGAAACTACATGTTTCCTGACCTCCCCATGCTGACCACCACGTGGTGCTTTTATCCATCCTACATTGCCCCTCACTGCCTATACTTATTCACACCCTCCGATTCACACCACCCCGTGATGTTTTTCTCACTCCTACTAGTGAATGTAATGTTAGAAACCCTTACAATGCGCACCACCCCGCGATGTTTTTCAGAAACCTATCCTACAGTGCCACTGCATGTTTCCTGACCTCCCCTTGCAGACCAACCCGTGGTGCTTTTATCCATCCTACATTGCCACTCACTGCCTATACTTATTCACACCCTCCTATTCACATCACCCCGTGATATTTTTCTCACAACTACTAGTGAATGGCCTTTTAGAAACCCTTACAATGCACACCACCCAGCGATGTTTTTCAGAAACCTATCTAACATTGCCACTACTTGTTTCCTACCTCCCCATGCTGACCACCCCGTGGTGCTCTTCTCCATCCTACATTGCTACCCACTGCCTATCCTTATTCAGACCCTCCGATTCACACCACCCTGTGATGTTTTTTCACTCCTACTAGTGAATGGCCTTTTAGAAACGCTTACAATGCGCACCACCCCGCGATGTTATTCAGAAACCTATCCTACATTGCAACTGCTTGTTTATTGACCTCCCCATGCTGACCACCCCTTGGTGCTTTTCTCCATCCTACATTGCCACTCAATGCCTATCCTAATTCAGACCGTCCAATTCACACCACCCCGTGATGTTTTTCTCACTCCTACTACTGAATGTAATGTTACACACCCATACAATGCGCAACACCCCGCGATGGTTTTCAGAAACCTATCCTACATTGTCACTGCATGTTTCTTTACCTCCCCATGCTGACGACCCCGTGGTGCTTTTCTGCATCCTACATTGCCAATCTCTTCCTATCCTTATTCACACCCTCCGATTCACACCACCTCATGATTTTTTTTTCGATTCTACTAGTTAATGTAATATTACACACCCATACGATGCACACAACCCGCGATGTTTTTCAGAAACCTATCCTACCTTAAAACTACATGTTTCCTGACCTTCCCATGCTGACCACCCCGTGGTGCTTTTCTCCAACCTACATTGCCACTCACTTCCTATCCTTATTCAGACCCTCAGATTCACACCACCTCTTGATGTTTTTCTCACTCCTCCTAGTGAATGTAATGTTACACACCCATACAATGCGCACCACTCGCGATGTTTTTCAGAAACCTATCCTACATTGCCTCTGCATGTTTCCTGACCTCCCCATGCTGACCACCCCGTGGTGCTTTTCTCATCCTATATTGCCACTCCCTGCCTATCCTTATTCAGACCCTCCGATTCACATCACCACGTGATAATTTTCTCACTCCTACTAGTGAATGGCCTATTAGAAACCCTTACATTGCGCACCACCCCGCGATGTTTTTCAGAAACCTATCCTACATTGCCACTGCATGTTTCCTACCTCCCCATGCTGACCACCCCGTGGTGCTTTTCTCCATCCTACATTGCCACTCACTGCCTATCCTTATTCAGACCCTCCGATTCACACCACCCCGTGATATTTTTCTCACTCCTACTAGTGAATGCCCTGTTAGAAACCCTTATATTGCGCACCACCCCGCGATGTTTTTCAGAAACCTATCCTACATTGCCAAGGCATGTTTCCTACCTCCCCATGCTGACCACCCCGTGGTGCTTTTCTCCATCCTACATTGCTACTCACTGCCTATACTTATTCAGACCCTCCGATTCACACTACCCCGTGATGTTTTTCTCACTCCTACTAGTGAATGGCCTGTTAGAAAACCTTACAATGCGCACCACCCCGCGATGTTTTTCAGAAACCTATCCTACAGTGCCACTGCAGGTTTCCTGACCTCCCCAAGCTGACCACCACATGGTGCTTTTGTCCATCCTACATTGCCACTCACTGCCTATACTTATTCAGAACCTCCGATTCACACCATCTCGTGATATTTTTCTCACTCCGATTAGTGAATGACCTGTTAGAAACCCTTACATTGTGCACCACCCCGCAATGTTTTTCAGAAACCTATCCTACTTTGCTACTGCATTTTTCCTACCTCCCCATGCTGACCACCACGTGGTGCCTTTCTCCATCCAAAATTGCCACACACTGCCTATCCTAATTCAGACCCTCCGATTCACACCACCCCGTGATGTTTTTCTCACTCCTACTAGTGAATGTAATGTTACACACCCATACAATGCGCAGCACCCCGCGATGTTTTTCAGAAACCTATCCTACATTGCCACTGAATGTTTTCTGACCTCCCCATGCCGACCACCCTGTGGTGCTTTTCTCCATTCTACATTGCTACCCACTGCCTATCCTTATTCAGACCCTCCAATTCACACCACCCCGTGATGTTTTTTCACTCCTACTAGTGAATGGCCTGTTAGAAACCCTTACAATGCACACTACCCTGCGATGTTTTTCAGAAACCTATCCCACATTGCAACTGCTTGTTTCCGGACCTCCCCATGCTGACCACCCCTTGGTGCTTTTCTCCATCCTACATTGCCACTCACTGCCTATTTTTATTCAGACCCTCCGATTCACACCACCCCATGATATTTTTCTCCCTCCTACTAGTGAATGACCTGTTAGAAACCCTCACATTGAGCACTACCCTGCGATGTTTTGCAGAAACCTATCCTACATTGCCACTGCATGTTTCCTACCTCCCCATGCTGACCACCCCGTGGTGCTTTTCTCCATTGTACATTGCTACTCACTGCCTATCCTTATTCAGACCCTCCGATTCACACCACCCCGTGATGTTTCTCTCACTCCTGCTAGTGAATGCAATGTTAGAAACCAATAAAATGTGCACCACCCCGCGATGATTTTCAGAAACCTATTCTACATTGCCACTGCATGTTTCCTGACCTCCCCATGCTGACCACCCCGTGTTGTTATTCTCCATCGTACATTGCCACTCACTGCCTATCCTAATTCAGAACATCTGATTCACACCACGCCGTGATGTTTTTCTCACTCCTACTACTGAATGTAATGTTACACACCCATACAATGCGCAACACCGCGAGATGTTTTTCAGAAACCTATCCTACACTGCCACTGCATGTTTCTTCACCTCCCCATGCTGACGACCCCGTGGTGCTTTTCTGCATCCTACATTGCCAATCTCTTCCTATCCTTTTTCACACCCTCCGATTCACACCACCTGTGGATGTTTTTTTTCAATTCTACTAGTTAATGTAATGTTACACACCCATATAATGCCACAACCCGCGATGTTTTTCAGAAACCTATCCTACATTGCCACTGCATGTTTCCTGACCTCCCCATTCTGACCACCCCGTGCTGCTTTTCTGCATCCTACATTGCCACTTACTGCCTATCCTTATTCAGATCCTATAATGCCCACCACCCCGTGATGTTTTTCTCACTGCTACTAGTGAATGTAATGTTACACACACATACAATGCGCACCACCCCGCGATGTTTTTCAGAAAGCTATCCTACATTGCCACTGCATGTTTCCTGACCTCCCCATGCTGAACACCCGTGGTACGTTTCTCCAGCCTACATTGCTACTGACTACCTATCTTTATTCAGACCCTCTGATTCACACCACCCCGTGATGTTTTTCTCACTCCTGCTAGTGAATGCAATGTTACACACCCATACAAGGCGCACCACCCCACGATGTTTTTCAGAAAACTATCGCACATTGCCATTGCATGTATCCTGACCTCCCTTTGCTGACCACCCCGTGGTGCTTTTCTCCATCGTACTTTGCCACTAACTTCCTATCCTAATTCACACCCTCCGATTCACACCACCCCGTTATATTTTTCTCACTTCTACTAGTGAATGTAATGTTACACACCCATACAATGCGCACCACCCCGCGATGTTTTTCAGAAACCTATCCTACCTTGAAACTACATGTTTTCTGACCTCCCCATGCTGACCACCGCGTGGTGCTTTTCTCCAACCTACATTGCCACTCACTTCCTATCCTTATAGAGACCCTCAGATTCACACCACCTTTTGATGTTTTTCTCACTCTTCCTAGTGAATGTAATGTTACACACCCATACAATGAGCAGCACCCCGCGATGTTTTTCAGAAACCTATCCTACATTGCCACTGCATGTTTCCTGACATCCCCATGCTGACCACCCCGTGGTGCTTTTCTCCATCCTACATTGCCACTCACTGCCTATCCTTATTCAGACCCTCCGATTCACACCACCCCGTGATATTTTTCTCACTCCTACTAGTGAATGGCCTGTTAGAAACCCTTACATTGCGCACAACCCCGCGATGTTTTTCAGAAACCTCTCATACAATGCCACTGCATGTTTCCTACCTCCCCATGCTGACCACCGCATGGTGCTTTTCTCCTTCCTACATTGCTACTCACTGCCTATGCTTCTTCAGACCCTCCGATTCACACCACCCCGTGATGTTTTTCTCACTCTTACTAGTGAATGGCCTGTTAGAAACCGTTACAATGCGCACCACCCCGCGATGTTTTTCAGAAACCTATCCTACAGTGCCACTGCATGTTTCCTGACCTCCTCATGCTGACCAGCACGTGGTGTTTTTATCCATCCTACATTGCCACTCACTGCCTATACTTATTCAGACCCTCCGATTCACACCACTCCGTGATATTTTTCTCACTCCTACTAGTGAATGACCTGTTAGAAACCCTTATATTGTGCACCACCCCGCCATGTTTTTCAGAAACCTATCCTACATTGCCACTGCGTGTTTCCTACCTCTCCATGCTGACCACCCCGTGGTGCTTTTCTCCATCCTACATTGCCACACAGTACCTATACTAATTCAGACCCTCCGATTCACACCACCCCGTGATGTTTTTGTCACTCCTACTAGTTAATGTAATGTTACACACCCATACAATGCGCACCACCCTGTGATGTTTTTCAGAAACCTATCCCACCTTGAAACTTCATGTTTCCTGACCTCTCCATGCTGACCACCCGGTGGGCTTTTCTCCAACCTACCTTGCCACTCACTTCCTATCCTTATTCAGACCCTCAGATTCACAACACCTCTTGATGTTTTTCTCACTCCTCCTACTGAATGTAATGTTACACACCAATACAATGCGCACCACCAGCGATGTTTTTCAGAAATCTATCCTACATTGCCACTGCATGTCTCCTGACCTCCCCATGCTGACCACCCCGTGGTGCTTTTCTCCATCCTACATTGCTACTCACTGCCTATCCTTATTCAGACCCTCCGATTCACACCACCCCGTGATGTTTTTCTCACTCCTACCAGTGAATGTAATGTTACACACCCATACAATGCGCACCACCCCGCCATTTTTCAGAAACCTATCATACATTGCCACTGAATGTTTCCTGACCTCCCCATGCTGACAACCCCGTGGGGCTTTTCTCCATCCTACATTGCCACTCACTGCCTATCCTTATTCAGACCCTCCTATTCACATCACCCCATGATATTTTTCTCACAACTACTAGTGAATGGCCTTTTAGAAACCCTTACAATGCACACCACCCCGTGATGTTTTTCAGAAACCTATCCTACATTGCCACTACTTGTTTCCTACCTCCCCATGCTTACCACCCCGTGGTGCTTTTCTCCATCCTACATTGCTACTCACTGCCTATCCATATTCAGACCCTCCGATTCACACCAACCCGTGATGTTTTTCTCACTTCTTCTAGTGAATGAAATGTTACACAACCATACAATGCGCACCACCACGGGATGTTTTTCAGAAACCTATCCTACATTGCCACTGCATGTTTCCTGACCTCCCCATGCTGAACATCCCGTGGTACTTTTCTCCAGCCTACATTGCTACTCACTGCCTATCCTTATTCAGACCCTCTGATTCACACCACACCGTGATGTATTTCTCACTTCTACTAGTGAATTCAATGTTACACACCCATACAATGCGCGCCACCCCGCGATGTTTTTCAGAAAACTATCGTACATTGCCACTGCATGTATCCTGACCTCCCCTTGCTGACAACCCCGTGGTGCTTTTCTCCATCGTACATTGCCACTAACTGCCTATCCTAATTCAGACACTCCGATTTACACCACCCCGTGATGTTTTTCTCACTCCTACTAATTAATGTAATGTTACACACCCATACAATGTGCACCACCCTGCGATGTTTTTCAGAAACCTATCCTACCTTGAAACTACACGTTTCCTGACCTCTACATGCTGACCACCCCGTGGGCTTTTCTCCAACCTACCTTGCCACTCACTTCCTATCCTTTTTCAGACCCTCAGATTCACAAGACCTCTTGATGTTTTTCTCACTCCTCATACTGAATGTAATGTTACACACCCATACAATGCGCACCACCCGCGATGTTTTTCAGAAATCTATCCTACATTGCCACTGCATGTTTCCTGACCTCCCCATGCTGACCACCCCGTGGTGCTTTTCTCCATCCTACATTGCCACTCACTGCCTATCCTTATTCAGACCCTCCGATTCACACCACCCCGTGATATTTTTCTCACTCCTACTAGTGAATGGCCTGTTAGAAACCCTTATATTGCGCTCCACCCCACGATGTTTTTCAGAAACCTATCCTACATTGCCAAGGCATGTTTCCTCCCTCCCCATGCTGACCACCGCATGGTGCTTTTCTCCATCCTACATTGCTACTCACTGCCTATTCTTATTCAGACCCTCCGATTCACACCACCCCGTGATGTTTTTCTCACTCCTACCGGTGAATGTAATGTTAAACACCCATACAATGCGCACCACCCCGCCATTTTTTCAGAAACCTATCATACATTGCCACTGAATGTTTCCTGACCTCCCCATGGTGACCACCCCGTGGTGCTTTTCTCCATCCTACATTGCCACTCACTGCCTATTCTTCAGACACTCCGATTCAATCCACCCCGTGATATTTTTCTCACTCCTACTGGTGAATGGCCTGGTTGAAAACCTCACATCGCCCACTACCCCACGATGTTTTGCAGAAACCTATCCTACATTGTCACTGCATGTTTCCTACGTCCCCATTCTGAACACCCCGTGGTACCTTTCTCCATCGTACATTGCCACTAACTGCCTATCCTAATTAAGAACCTCCGATTCACACCACCCCATGATGTTTTTCTCACTCCTATTAGTGAATGTAATGTTACACACCCATATAATGCGCACCACCCCGCGATGTTTTTCAGAAAGCTATCCTACCTTCAAACTACATGTTTCCTGACCTCCCCATGCTGACCACCCCGTGGTGCTTTTCTCCACCTACATTGCCACTCACTTCCTATCCTTATTCAGACCCTCAGATTCACACCACCTCTTGATGTTTTTCTCACTCCTCCTAGTGAATGTAATGTTACACACCCATACAATGCGCACCACTCGCGATGTTTTTCAGAAACCTATCCTACATTGCCTCTGCATGTTTCCTGACCTCCCCATGCTGACCACCCCGTGGTGATTTTCTCCATCCTATATTGCCACTCACTGCCTATCCTTATTCAGACCCTCCGATTCACATCACCACGTGATAATTTTCTCACTCCTACTAGTGAATGGCCTATTAGAAACCCTTACATTGCGCACCACCCTGCGATGTTTTTCAGAAACCTACCCTACATTGCCACTGCATGTTTCCTACCTCCACATGCTGACCACCCCGTGGTGCTTTTCTCCATCCTACATTGCCACTCACTGCCTATCCTTATTCAGACCCTCCGATTCACACCACCCCGTGATATTTTTCTCACTCCTACTAGTGAATGGCCTGTTAGAAACCCTTATATTGCGCACCACCCCGCGATGTTTTTCAGAAACCTATCCTACATTGCCAAGGCATGTTTCCTACCTCCCCATGCTGACCACCCCGTGGTGCTTTTCTCCATCCTACATTGCTACTCACTGCCTATACTTATTCAGACCCTCCGATTCACACTACCCCGTGATGTTTTTCTCACTCCTACTAGTGAATGGCCTGTTAGAAAACCTTACAATGCGCACCACCCCGCGATGTTTTTCAGAAACCTATCCTACAGTGCCACTGCAGGTTTCCTGACCTACCCAAGCTGACCACCACGTGGTGCTTTTGTCCATCCTACATTGCCACTCACTGCCTATACTTATTCAGAACCTCCGATTCACACCATCTCGTGATATTTTTCTCACTCCTATTAGTGAATGACCTGTTAGAAACCCTTACATTGCGCACCACCCCGCGATGTTTTTCAGAAACCTATCCTACTTTGCTACTGCATTTTTCCTACCTCCCCATGCTGACCACCACGTGGTGCCTTTCTCCATCCAAAATTGCCACTCACTGCCTATCCTAATTCAGACCCTCCGATTCACACCACCCCGTGATGTTTTTCTCACTCCTACTAGTGAATGTAATGTTACACACCCATACAATGCGCAGCACCCCGCGATGTTTTTCAGAAACCTATCCTACATTGCCATTGAATGTTTCCTGACCTCCCCATGCCGACCACCCTGTGGTGCTTTTCTCCATTCTACATTGCTACCCACTGCCTATCCTTATTCAGACCCTCCAATTCACACCACCCCGTGATGTTTTTTCACTCCTACTAGTGAATGGCCTGTTAGAAACCCTTACAATGCACACTACCCTGCGATGTTTTTCAGAAACCTATCCCACATTGCAACTGCTTGTTTCCTGACCTCCCCATGCTGACCACCCCTTGGTGCTTTTCTCCATCCTACATTGCCACTAACTGCCTATTTTTATTCAGACCCTCCGATTCACACCAACCCATGATATTTTTCTCCCTCCTACTAGTGAATGACCTGTTAGAAACCCTCACATTGAGCACTACCCTGCGATGTTTTGCAGAAACCTATCCTACATTGCCACTGCATGTTTCCTACCTCCCCATGCTGACCACCCCTTGGTACTTTTCTCCATTGTACATTGCTACTCACTGCCTATCCTTATTCAGACCCTCCGATTCACACCACCCCGTGATGTTTCTCTCACTCCTGCTAATGAATGCAATGTTAGAAACCAATAAAATGTGCACCACCCCGCGATGATTTTCAGAAACCTATTCTACATTGCCACTGCATGTTTCCTGACCTCCCCATGCTGACCAAACCGTGTTGTTATTCTCCATCGTACATTGCCACTCACTGCCTATCCTAATTCAGAACATCTGATTCACACCACGCCGTGATGTTTTTCTCACTCCTACTACTGAATGTAATGTTACACACCCATACAATGCGCAACACCGCGAGATGTTTTTCAGAAACCTATCCTACACTGTCACTGCATGTTTCTTCACCTCCCCATGCTGACGACCCCGTGGTGCTTTTCTGCATCCTACATTGCCAATCTCTTCCTATCCTTATTCACACCCTCTGATTCACACCACCTGTGGATGTTTTTTTCAATTCTACTAGTTAATGTAATGTTACACACCCATACAATACCACAACCCGCGATGTTTTTCAGAAACCTATCCTACATTGCCACTGCATGTTTCCTGACCTCCCCATTCTGACCACCCCGTGCTGCTTTTCTGCATCCTACATTGCCACTTACTGCCTATCCTTATTCAGATCCTATAATGCACACCACCCCGTGATGTTTTTCTCACTGCTACTAGTGAATGTAATGTTACACACACATACAATGCGCACCACCCCGCGATGTTTTTCAGAAAGCTATCCTACATTGCCACTGCATGTTTCCTGACCTCCCCATGCTGAACACCCCGTGGTACGTTTCTCCAGCCTACATTGCTACTGACTACCTATCTTTATTCAGACCCTCTGATTCACACCACCCCGTGATGTTTTTCTCACTCCTGCTAGTGAATGCAATGTTACACACCCATACAAGGCGCACCACCCCACGATGTTTTTCAGAAAACTATCGCACATTGCCATTGCATGTATCCTGACCTCCCTTTGCTGACCACCCCGTGGTGCTTTTCTCCATCGTACTTTGCCACTAACTTCCTATCCTAATTCACACCCTCCGATTCACACCACCCCGTTATATTTTTCTCACTTCTACTAGTGAATGTAATGTTACACACCCATACAATGTGCACCATCCCGCGATGTTTTTCAGAAACCTATCCTACCTTGAAACTACATGTTTTCTGACCTCCCCATGCTGACCACCGCGTGGTGCTTTTCTCCAACCTACATTGCCACTCACTTCCTATCCTTATAGAGACCCTCAGATTCACACCACCTTTTGATGTTTTTCTCACTCTTCCTAGTGAATGTAATGTTACACACCCATACAATGCGCAGCACCCCGCGATGTTTTTCAGAAACCTATCCTACATTGCCACTGCATGTTTCCTGACATCCCCATGCTGACCACCCCGTGGTGCTTTTCTCCATCCTACATTGCCACTCCCAGCCTATCCTTATTGAGACCCTCCGATTCACACCACCCCGTGATATTTTTCTCACTCCTACTAGTGAATGGCCTGTTAGAAACCCTTACATTGCGCACAACCCCGCGATGTTTTTCAGAAACCTCTCATACAATGCCACTGCATGTTTCCTACCTCCCCATGCTGACCACCGCATGGTGCTTTTCTCCATCCTACATTGCTACTCACTGCCTATCCTTCTTCAGACCCTCCGATTCACACCACCCCGTGATGTTTTTCTCACTCCTACTAGTGAATGGCCTGTTAGAAACCCTTACAATGCGCACCACCCCGCGATGTTTTTCAGAAACCTATCCTACATTGCCACTGCATGTTTCCTGACCTCCCCATTCTGACCACCCCGTGCTGCTTTTCTGCATCCTACATTGCCACTTACTGCCTATCCTTATTCAGATCCTATAATGCACACCACCCCGTGATGTTTTTCTCACTGCTACTAGTGAATGTAATGTTACACACACATACAATGCGCACCACCCCGCGATGTTTTTCAGAAAGCTATCCTACATTGCCACTGCATGTTTCCTGACCTCCCCATGCTGAACACCCCGTGGTACGTTTCTCCAGCCTACATTGCTACTGACTACCTATCTTTATTCAGACCCTCTGATTCACACCACCCCGTGATGTTTTTCTCACTCCTGCTAGTGAATGCAATGTTACACACCCATACAAGGCGCACCACCCCACGATGTTTTTCAGAAAACTATCGCACATTGCCATTGCATGTATCCTGACCTCCCTTTGCTGACCACCCCGTGGTGCTTTTCTCCATCGTACTTTGCCACTAACTTCCTATCCTAATTCACACCCTCCGATTCACACCACCCCGTTATATTTTTCTCACTTCTACTAGTGAATGTAATGTTACACACCCATACAATGTGCACCACCCCGCGATGTTTTTCAGAAACCTATCCTACATTGAAACTACATGTTTTCTGACCTCCCCATGCTGACCACCGCGTGGTGCTTTTCTCCAACCTACATTGCCACTCACTTCCTATCCTTATAGAGACCCTCAGATTCACACCACCTTTTGATGTTTTTCTCACTCTTCCTAGTGAATGTAATGTTACACACCCATACAATGCGCAGCACCCCGCGATGTTTTTCAGAAACCTATCCTACATTGCCACTGCATGTTTCCTGACATCCCCATGCTGACCACCCCGTGGTGCTTTTCTCCATCCTACATTGCCACTCACAGCCTATCCTTATTGAGACCCTCCGATTCACACCACCCCGTGATATTTTTCTCACTCCTACTAGTGAATGGCCTGTTAGAAACCCTTACATTGCGCACAACCCCGCGATGTTTTTCAGAAACCTCTCATACAATGCCACTGCATGTTTCCTACCTCCACATGCTGACCACCGCATGGTGCTTTTCTCCATCCTACATTGCTACTCACTGCCTATCCTTCTTCAGACCCTCCGATTCACACCACCCCGTGATGTTTTTCTCACTCCTACTAGTGAATGGCCTGTTAGAAACCCTTACAATGCGCACCACCCCGCGATGTTTTTCAGAAACCTATCCTACATTGCCACTGCATGTTTCCTGACCTCCCCATTCTGACCACCCCGTGCTGCTTTTCTGCATCCTACATTGCCACTTACTGCCTATCCTTATTCAGATCCTATAATGCACACCACCCCGTGATGTTTTTCTCACTGCTACTAGTGAATGTAATGTTACACACACATACAATGCGCACCACCCCGCGATGTTTTTCAGAAAGCTATCCTACATTGCCACTGCATGTTTCCTGACCTCCCCATGCTGAACACCCCGTGGTACGTTTCTCCAGCCTACATTGCTACTGACTACCTATCTTTATTCAGACCCTCTGATTCACACCACCCCGTGATGTTTTTCTCACTCCTGCTAGTGAATGCAATGTTACACACCCATACAAGGCGCACCACCCCACGATGTTTTTCAGAAAACTATCGCACATTGCCATTGCATGTATCCTGACCTCCCTTTGCTGACCACCCCGTGGTGCTTTTCTCCATCGTACTTTGCCACTAACTTCCTATCCTAATTCACACCCTCCGATTCACACCACCCCGTTATATTTTTCTCACTTCTACTAGTGAATGTAATGTTACACACCCATACAATGTGCACCACCCCGCGATGTTTTTCAGAAACCTATCCTACCTTGAAACTACATTTTTTCTGACCTCCCCATGCTGACCACCGCGTGGTGCTTTTCTCCAACCTACATTGCCACTCACTTCCTATCCTTATAGAGACCCTCAGATTCACACCACCTTTTGATGTTTTTCTCACTCTTCCTAGTGAATGTAATGTTACACACCCATACAATGCGCAGCACCCCGCGATGTTTTTCAGAAACCTATCCTACATTGCCACTGCATGTTTCCTGACATCCCCATGCTGACCACCCCGTGGTGCTTTTCTCCATCCTACATTGCCACTCACAGCCTATCCTTATTGAGACCCTCCGATTCACACCACCCCGTGATATTTTTCTCACTCCTACTAGTGAATGGCCTGTTAGAAACCCTTACATTGCGCACAACCCCGCGATGTTTTTCAGAAACCTCTCATACAATGCCACTGCATGTTTCCTACCTCCCCATGCTGACCACCGCATGGTGCTTTTCTCCATCCTACATTGCTACTCACTGCCTATCCTTCTTCAGACCCTCCGATTCACACCACCCCGTGATGTTTTTCTCACTCCTACTAGTGAATGGCCTGTTAGAAACCGTTACAATGCGCACCACCCCGCGATGTTTTTCAGAAACCTATCCTACAGTGCCACTGCATGTTTCCTGACCTCCTCATGCTGACCAGCACGTGGTGTTTTTATCCATCCTACATTGCCACTCACTGCCTATACTTATTCAGACCCTCCGATTCACACCACTCCGTGATATTTTTCTCACTCCTACTAGTGAATGACCTGTTAGAAACCCTTATATTGTGCACCACCCCGCCATGTTTTTCAGAAACCTATCCTACATTGCCACTGCATGTTTCCTACCTCTCCATGCTGACCACCCCGTGGTGCTTTTCTCCATCCTACATTGCCACACACTGCCTATACTAATTCAGACACTCCGATTCACACCACCCCCGTGATGTTTTTCTCACACCTACTAGTGTATGTAATGTTACACACCCATACAATGCGCACCACCTTGCGATGTTTTTCAGAAACCTATCCTACATTGCCACTGAATGTTTCCTGACCTCCCCATGCTGACCACCCCGTGGTGCTTTTCTCCGTCCTACATTGCCACTCACTGCCGATCCTTATTCAGACCCTCCGATTCACATCACCCCTTGATAATTTTCTAACAACTAGTAGTGAATGGCCTTTTAGAAACCCTTACAATGCACACCACCCCGCGATGTTTTTCAGAAACCTATCCTACATTGCCACTATTGTTTCCTACCTCCCCTTGCTTACCACCCCGTAGTGTTTTCTCCATCCTACATTGCTACTCACTGCCTATCCTGATTCCGTTCCTATGATTCACACAACCCCGTGATGTTTTTTCACTCCTACTAGTGAATGGCCAGTTAGAAACCATTACAATGCGCACCACCCGAAATGTTTTTCAGAAACTTATCCTACATTGCCACTGCATGTTTCCTGACCTCCCCTTGCTGACCACCCCGTGGTGCTTTTCTCCATTTTACATTGCCACTCACTGCCTATTCTTTTTCAGACCCTCCAATTCAAACCACCCCGTGATAACTTTCTCACTCCTACTAGTGAATGGCCTGTTAGAAAACCTCACATTGCGCACTACCCCGCGATGTTTTGCAGAAACCTATCCTACATTGCCACTGCATGTTTCCTACCTCCCCATGCTGACCACACCGTGGTGCTTTTCTCCATCCTACATTGCAACTCACTGCCTATCCTGTTTCCGTTCCTATGATTCACACAACCCCGTGATGTTTTTCTCACTCCTACTTGCGAATGTAATGTTACACACCCATACAATGCGCACAACCCGCGATGTAATACAGAAACCTATCCTACATTGGAATTACATGTTTCCTGACCTCCCGATGCTGACCAACCCGTGGTGTTTTTCTCCAGCCTACATTGCCACTCACTTCCTATCCTTATTCAGACCCTCCGATTCACACCACCCCGTGATGTTTTTCTCACTCCTACTAGTGAATGTAATGTTACCCACCCATACAATGCGCACCACCCCGCGATGTTTTTCAGAAACCTATTCTACATTGCCACTGCATGTTTCCTGACCTCCCCATGCTGACCACCCCGTGGTGCTTTTCTCCATCCTACATTGCCACTCACTGTCTATCCTAATTCAGACCGTCTGATTCACACCACCCCATGATGTTTTTCTCACTTCTACTAGTGAATGTAATGTTACACACCCATACAATGCGCAGAACCCCGCGATGTTTTACAGAAACCTATCCTACATTGCCACTGCATGTTTCTTCACCTCCCCATGCTGACCACCACGTGGTGCTTTTCTCCATCCTACATTGCCACTCACTTCCTATCCTTATTCACACCCTCCGATTCACACCACCTCTTGATGTTTTTCTCACTTCTACTAGTGAATGTAATGTTACACACCCATATAATGCGCACAACCCGCGATGATTTTCAGAAACCTATTCTACATTGCCACTGCATGTTTCCTGACTTCCCCATGCTGACCACCCCGTGGTGCTTTTCTCCATCCTACATTGATACTTACTTCCTATCCTTATTCAGATCCTATAATTCACACCACCCTGTGATGTTTTTCTCTCTCCTACTAGTGAATGTAATGTAACACACCCATACAATGCGCACCACCCGCGATGTTGTTCAGAAACCTATCCTACACTGCCATTGCATGTTTCCTGACCTCCTCATGCTGACCACCCCGTGGTGCTATTCTCCAACATAGATGGCCCCTCACTGCCTATCCTAGTTCAGATCTTATGATTCACACCACCCCGTGATTTTTTTCTCACTCCTACTAGTGAATGTAATGTTACACACCCATACAATGCGCCCTACCACAAGATGTTTTTCAGAAACCTATCCTATGTTGCCACTGCATGTTTCCTGACCACCCCATGCTGACAACCCCGTCGTGCTTATCTTCATCCTACATTGCCACTCACTGCCTATCCTGTTTCAGTTCCTATGATTCACACCACCCCGTGATGTTTTTCTCACTCCTACTAGTGAATGTAATGTTACACACCCATACAATGCGCAAGACCATGGGATGTTTTTCAGAAACCTATCCTACATTGTCACTGCATGTTTCGTGACCTCCCAATGCTGACCACCCCATGGTGCTTTTCTCCATCCTACATTGCCACTCACTGCCTATTCTTCTTCAGACCCTCGGATTCACAACACCCCGTGATAATTTTCTTACTCCTACTAGTGAATGGCCTGTTAGAAAACCTCACATTGCGCACTACCATGCGATGTTTTGCAGAAACCTATCCTACATTGCCACTGTATGTTTCCTACCTCCCGATGCTGACCACCCCGTGGTGCTTTTCTCCATCCTACATTGCCACTCACTGCCTATCCTGTTTCCGTTCCTATGATTCATACCACCTCGTGATTTTTATCTCACTCCTACTAGTGAATGTAATGTCACACACCCATACAATGGGCACCACCACGGGATGTTTTTCAGAAACCTATCCTGCATTGCCACTACATGTTTCCAGACCTCCCCATGCTGAACACCCCGTGGTATCTTTCTCCACCCTACATTGCTACTCACTGCCTATCCTTATTCAGCCCCTCTGATTCACACGACCCGGTGATGTTTTTCTCACTCCTACTAGTGAATGTAATGTTAGAAACCCATACAATGTGCACCACCCCCGATGTTTTTCAGAAACCTATCCTACCTTGAAACTACATGTTTCCTGACCTCCCCATGCTGACCACCCCGTGGTGCTTTTCTCCAACCTACATTGCCACTCACTTCCTATCCTTATTTAGACCCTCAGATTCACACTACCTCCTGTTGTTTTTCTCACTCCTACTAGTGAATGTAATGTTACACACCCATACAATGCGAACCACCAGCGATGTTTTTCAGAAACCTATCCTACATTGCCACTGCATGTTTCCTGACCTCCCCTTGCTGACCACCCCATGGTGCTTTTCTCCATCCTACATTGCCCCTCACTGCCTATCCTTATTCAGACCCTCCGATTCACACCACCCGGTGATATTTTTCTCACTCCTACTAGTGAATGTAATGTTACACACCCATACAATGCGCACCAACCCGCGATGTTTTTCAGAAACCTATCCTGCATTGCCACTGAATGCTTCCTGACCTCCCCATGCTGACCACCCCGTGGTGCTTTTCTCCATCCTACATTGCCACTCACTGCCTATCCTTATTCACACCCTCCGATTCACACCACCCCGTGATGTTTTTCTCACAACTACTAGTGAATGGCCTTTTAAAAACCCTTACAATGCGCACCACCCCGCGATGTTTTTGAGAAACCTATCCTACATTGCCACTACATGTTCCCTACAGCCCCATGCTGACCACCCCGTCGTGCTTTTCTCCATCCTACATTCTACTCACTGCCTATCCTTATTCAGACCCTCCGATTCACACCACCCCGTGATGTTTTTTCACTCCTACTAGTGAATGGCCTGTTAGAAACCCTTACAATGCGCACCACCCCGCGATGTTTTTCAGAAACCTATCCTACATTGCAACTGCATTTTTCCTGACCTCTCCATGATGACCACCCCGTGGTGCTTTTCTCCAACATAGATGGCCAATCACTGCCTATCCTAATTCAGGTCTTATGATTCACACCACCACGTGATGTTTTTCTCACTCCTAGTAGTGAATGTAATGTTACACACCCATACAATGCGCACTACCCCAAGATGTTTTTCAGAACCCTATCCTACCTTGCCACCGCATGTTTCCAGACCTCCCCATGCTGACCACCAAGTGGTGTTTATCTCCATCCTACATTGCAACTCACTGCCTATCCTGTTTCAGTTCCTCTGATTCACACTACCCCATGATGTTTTTCTCACTCCTACTTGCGAATGTAATGTAACAGACCCATACAATGCGCTCCACCCCGTGATGTTTTTCAGAAACCTATCCTACATTGCCATTACATGTTTCCTGAAATCCCCATGCTAAACAACCCGTGGTGCTTTTTTCCATCCTATATTGCCACTCACCGCCTATCCTAATTCAGATCCTATGATTCAAACCACCCGTGATGTTTTTCTCACTCCTACTACTGAATGTAAAGTTAGAAACCCATACAATGCGCACCAAACCGGAATGTTTTTCAGAAACCTATTCTACATTGCCACTGAATGTTTCCTGACCTCCCCATGCTGACAACCCCGTGGTGCTCTTCTCCATCCTAAATTGCCACTCACTGCCTATCCTATTCAGATTATATGATTCACGCCGCCCCGTCATGTTTTTCTCACTCCTACTAGTGAATGTTTTGTTACACACCCATACAATGCTCACCACCCCAAGATGTTTTTCAGTAACCTATCCTACATTGCCACTGCATGTTTCCTGACCTCCCCATACTGACCACCCAGTGGTGCTTATCTCCATCCTACATTGCCACTCACAGCCTATCCTAATTCAGATCCTATGATTCATACCACCCCATGATGTTTTTCTCACTCCTACTAGTGAATATAATGTTACACACCCATACAATTCGCACCACGCCGCGATGTACTTCAGAAACCTATCATACATTGCCACTGCGTGTTTCCTGACCTCCCCGTGCTGACCACCCCTTGGTGCTCTTCTCCATCCTAAATTGCCATTCACTGCCTATCCTTATTCAGACGCTCCGATTCTCACCACCCCGTGATGTTTTTCTCTCTCCTACTAGTGAATGGCCTGTTAGAAACGCTTACAATGCGCACCACCCCGCTATGTTTTTTCAGAAACCTATCCTACATTGTCAATGCATGTTTCCTGACCTCTACATGTTGTCCAATCCGTGGTGCTTTTCTCCATCCTACATTGCTACTCACTGCCTATCCTTATTCAGTCCCTCCAATTCACACCACCTCGTGATGTTTTTCTCACTCCTACTAGTGAATGCAATGTCACACACCCATACAATGCGCAGCACCCCACGATGTTTTTCAGAAACCTATCGTACATTGCCACTGCTTGTATCCTGACCTCCCCTTGCTGACCACCCCGTGGTGCTTTTCTCCATCATACTTTGCCACTCACTTCCTATCCTTTTTCAGACTGTCCGATTCACACCACCCCGTGATGTTTTTCTCACTCCTACTAGTGAATGTACTGTTACACACCCATACAATGCGCACCACCACGCAATGTTTTTCAGAAAACTATCCTACATTGCGACTGCATGTTTCCTCACCTCCCCATGCTGACCATCCCGTGGTGCTTTTCTGCATCCGACATTGCCACTCACTTCCTATCCTTATTCATACCCTCCGATTCACACCACCTCTTGATGTTTTTCTCACTTCTACTAATAAATGTAACGTTACACACCCATACAATGTGCACCACCTGCGATGTTTTTCAGAAACCTATCCTACATTGCCACTGCATGTTTCCTGACCTCCACATGCTGACCACCCCGTGGTGCTTATCTCCATCCTACATTGCTACTCACTGCCTATCCTAATTCAGATCCTATGATACACACCACCTCATGATGTTTTTCTCACTCCTACTAGTGAATGTAATGTTACACACCCATACAAAGCGAACCACCCCGCGATGTACTTCAGAAACCTATCATACATTGCCACTGCGTGTTTCCTGTACTCCCCATTCTGACCACACCGTGGTGCCTTTCTCCATCCTACATTGCCACTCACCGCCTATTCTTATTCAGACCCTCCGATTCACACCACCCAGTGATATTTTTCTCACTCCTACTAGTGAATGGCCTGTTAGAAACCCTTATATTACGGACCACTTCGCGATGTTTTTCAGAAACCTATCCTACATTGCCACTGCATGTTTCCAACCTCCCAATGCTGACCACCCTGTGGTGCCTTTCTCGATTTTACATTGATCCTCACTTCCTATCCTTATTCAGACCCTCAGATTAACACCAACCCGTGATGTTTTTCTCACTCCTACTAGTGAATGTAGTGTTACCCACCCATACAATGCGCACCACACCTTGATGTTTTTCAGAAACCTATCCTACATTGCCACTGCATATTTCCTTACCTCCCCATGCTGACCACCCAATGGTGCTTTTCTCCATCCTACATTGCCACTCACTGCTTATCCTAATTCAGAGCCTCCGATTCACACCACCCCGTGATGTTTTTCTCACTGCTAACAGTGAATGTAATGTTACACCCACATACAATGAGCACCACCCGCGATGTTTTTCAGAAACCTATCCTAAATTGCCACTGCATGTTTCCTCACCTCCCCATTCTGACCACCCCGTGGTGCTTTTCTCCATCCTACATTGCCACTCACTTCCTATCCTTATTCAAACCCTCCGATTCACACCACCTCTTGATGTTTTTCTGACTTCTACTAGTGAATGTAACGTTACACACCCATAAAATGCGCACCACGCCGTGATGTTTTTCAGAAACCTATCCTATATTGCCACTGCATGTTTCCTGACTTCCCCATGCTGACCATCCCGTAGTGGTTTTCTCCATCCTACATTGCCACTCACTGCATATCCTAATTCAGATCGTATGATTCACACCACCCCGTGATGTTTTTCTCACTCTTACTAGTGAATGTAATATTACACACCCATACAATGCGCACCACCCCGCGATGTTTTTCAGAAAGCTATTCTACATTGCCACTGCATGTTTCCTGACCTCCCCATGCTGACCAACCCGTGGTGCTTTTCTCCATCCTACATTGCCACTCTCTGCCTATCCTTAATCAGATCCTATGATTCACACCACCCCGTGATATTTTTCTCACTCCCACAAGTGAATGAAAGTTACACACCCATATAATGCGCACCACCACGCAACGTACTTCAGAAACATATCCTACATTGCCACTGTGTGTTTCCTGACCTCGCCATGCTGACCAACCCGTGGTGCTTTTCTCCATCCTACATTGCCACTCACCGCCTATTCTTATTCAGACCCTCCGATTCACACCACCCCGTGATGTTTTTCTCACTCCTACTAGTGAATGTAGTGTTACCCACCCATACAATGAGCACCACACCTCGATGTTTTTCACAAACCTATCCTACATTGCCACTGCATGTTTCCTCACCTCCCCATGCTGACCACCCAATGGTGCTTTTCTCCATCCTACATTGCCACTCACTGCTTATCCTAATTCAGAGCCTCCGATTCACACTACCCCGTGATTTTTTTCTCACTCCTACTAGTAAATGTAATGTTACACACCCCTACAATGCGCACCAACACGCGATGTTTTTCAGAAACCTATCCTATATTGCCACTGCTTTTTTCCTGACCTCCCGATTCTGACCACCCCGTGGTGCTTTACTCCATCCTAGATTGCCACTCACCGCCTATCCTTATTCAAATCCTATGACTCATACCACCCCGTGATGTTTTTCTCACTCCTACTAGTGAATGTAATGTTACACACCCATACAATGAGCACCACCCCGCGATGTACTACAGAAACCTATCCTACCATGCCATTACGTGTTTCCTGACCTCCCGAAGCTGACCACCCCGTGGTGTTTTTCTCCAGCCTATATTGCCACTCACTTCCTATCCTTATTCAGACCCTCCGATTCACACCACCCCGTGATGTTTTTCTCACTCCTACTAGTGAATATAATGTTACACACCCATACAATGCACACCACCCCGAGATGTTTTTCAGAAACTTATCCTACATTGCCACTGCATGTTTCCTGATCTCCCCATGCTAAACAACCCGTTGTGCTTTTCTCCGTCCTACATTGCCACTCACTGCCTATCCTTAATCAGATCCTATGATTCACACCACCCCATGATATTTTTCTCACTCCCACAAGTGAATGTAAAATTACACACCCATATAATGTGCAAAACCCCGCGAAGTACTTCAGAAACCTAACCTAAATTGCCACTGCATGTTTCCTGACCTCCCCATGCTGACCACCCCGTGGTGCTTTTTTCCATCCTACATTGCCACTCACCGCCTATCCTAATTCAGATCCTATGATTCAAACCACCCGTGATGTTTTTCTCACTGCTACTACTGAATGTAAAGTTAGAAACCCATACAATGCGCACCAAACCGGAATGTTTTTCAGAAACCTATTCTACATTGCCACTGAATGTTTCCTGACCTCCCCATGCTGACAACCCCGTGGTGCTCTTCTCCATCCTAAATTGCCACTCACTGCCTATCCTATTCAGATTATATGATTCACGCCGCCCCGTCATGTTTTTCTCACTCCTACTAGTGAATGTTTTGTTACACACCCATACAATGCTCACCACCCCAAGATGTTTTTCAGTAACCTATCCTACATTGCCACTGCATGTTTCCTGACCTCCCCATACTGACCACCCAGTGGTGCTTATCTCCATCCTACATTGCCACTCACTGCCTATACTAATTCAGATCCTATGATTCATACCACCCCATGATGTTTTTCTCACTCCTACTAGTGAATGTAATGTTACACACCCATACAATTCGCACCAAGCCGCGATGTACTTCAGAAACCTATCATACATTGCCACTGCGTGTTTCCTCACCTCCCCGTGCTGACCACCCCTTGGTGCTCTTCTCCATCCTAAATTGCCACTCACTCCCTATCCTTATTCAGACGCTCCGATTCTCACCACCCCGTGATGTTTTTCTCTCTCCTACTAGTGAATGGCCTGTTAGAAACGCTTACAATGCGCACCACCCCGCTATGTTTTTTCAGAAACCTATCCTACATTGTCAATGCATGTTTCCTGACCTCTACATGTTGTCCAATCCGTGGTGCTTTTCTCCATCCTACATTGCTACTCACTGCCTATCCTTATTCAGTCCCTCAGATTCACACCACCTCGTGATGTTTTTCTCACTCCTACTAGTGAATGCAATGTCACACACCCATACAATGCGCAGCACCCCACGATGTTTTTCAGAAACCTATTGTACATTGCCACTGCTTGTATCCTGACCTCCCCTTGCTGACCACCCCGTGGTGCTTTTCTCCATCGTACTTTGCCACTCACTTCCTATCCTTTTTCAGACCGTCCGATTCACACCACCCCGTGATGTTTTTCTCACTCCTACTAGTGAATGTACTGTTACACACCCATACAATGCGCACCACCACGCAATGTTTTTCAGAAAACTATCCTACATTGCCACTGCATGTTTCCTCACCTCCCCATGCTGACCATCCCGTGGTGCTTTTCTGCATCCGACATTGCCACTCACTTCCTATCCTTATTCATACCCTCCGATTCTCACCACCTCTTGATGTTTTTCTCACTTCTACTAATAAATGTAACGTTACACACCCATACAATGTGCACCACCCGCGATGTTTTTCAGAAACCTATCCTACATTGCCACTGCATTTTTCCTGACCTCCCCATGCTGACCACCCCGTGGTGCTTGTCTCCATCCTACATTTCCACTTACTGCCTATCCTTATTCAGATCCCATGATTCACACCACCCCGTGATGTATTTCTGACTCCTACTAGTGAATGTAATGTTACACACCCATACAATGCGCACCACCACAGGATGTTTTTCAGAAACCTATCCTATATTGCCACAGCATGTTTCCTGACCTCGCCATGCTGAGAATCCCGTAGTGCTTTTCTGCATTCTAGATTGCCACTCACTGCCTATCCTAATTCAGATAATATGATTCAAACCACCCCGTGATGTTTTTCTCACTCCTACTTGTAAAAGTAATGTTACACACCCATACAATGCGCAGCACCCCGCGATGTTTTTCAGAAACGTATCCTCCATTGCCACTGCATGTTTCCAGATCTCTACATGCTGACCAACCCGTAGGGCTCTTCGGCATCCTAAATTGCCACTCACTGCCTATCCGTATTCAGACCCTCCGATTCACACCACCCGTGATGTTTTTCTCACTCCTAGTAGTGAATGTAATGTTACACACCCATACAATGAGCACCACCCCGCGATGTTTTTCAGAAACCTATCCTACATTGCCACTGCATGTTTCCTGATCTCTCCATGCTGACCACTCTGTAAGGTTTTTCTCCATCCTAAATTGCCACTTACTGCCTATTCTTATTCAGATCCAAAAATTCACACCACCCCGAGATGTTTTTATCACTGCTACTAATGAATGTAATGTTACACACCCATGCAATGCCCACAACCCCGCGATGTTTTTCAGAAACCTATCCTACATTGCCATTGCATGTTTCCTCACCTCTCCATGCTGACCACCCCGTGGTGCTTTTCTCCAACATAGATGGCCACTCACTGCCTATCCTAATTCAGGTCTTATGATTCACACCACCACGTGATGTTTTTCTCACTCCTAGTAGTGAATGTAATGTTAAACACCCATACAATGCGCACTACCCCTAGATGTTTTTCAGAAACCTATCCTACCTTGCCACTGCATGTTTCCTGACCTCCCCATGCTGACCACCAAGTGGTGCTTTTCTCCATCATACATTGCCACTCACTTCCTATCCTTATTCAGACCCTCCGATTCACAGAACCCCGTGATGTTTTTCTCACTCCTACTAGAGAACTTAATGTTACACACCCATACAATGCGCAACACCCCGCGATGTTTTTCAGAAACGTATCCTACATTGCCACTGCATGTTTCCTGACCTCCCCATGCTGACCAAACCGTTGTGCTTTTCTCCATCCTACATTGCCACTCTCTCCCTATCCTTAATCAGATCCTATGAATAACACCACCCCGTGATATTTTTTTCACTCCCACTAGTGAATGAAAGTTACACACCCATATAATGCGCACCACCCCGCGAAGTACTTCAGAAACCTATCCTACATTGCCACTGTATGTTTCCTGACCTCCCCATGCTGACCACCCCGTGGTGCTTTTCTCCACCCTACATTGCCACTCACCGTCTATCCTTATTCAGACCCTCCGATTCACACCACCCCGTGATGTTTTTCTCACTCCTACTAGTGAATGTAGTGTTACCCACCCATACAATGCCCACCACACCTCGATGTTTTTCAGAAACCTATCCTACATTGCCACTGCATGTTTCCTCACTTCCGCATGCTGACCACCCAATGGTGCTTTTCTCAATCCTACATTGCCACTCACTGCTTAGCCTAATTAAGAGCCTCCGATTCACACCACCCCGTGATTTTTTTTCTCACTCCTACTAGGGAATGTAATGTTACACACCCATACAATGCGCACCACCACACAATGTTTTTCAGAAACCTATCTTACATTGCCAGGGCATTTTTCCTGACCTCCCCATTCTGACCACCCCGTGGTGCTTTTCTCCATCCTAGATTGCCACGCACCGCCTTATCCTTATTCAGATCCTATGATTCATACTTCCCCGTGTTGTTTTTCTCACTCTTACTAGTGAATGTAATGTTACACACCCAAACAATGAGCACCACCCCGCGATGTTTTTCAGAAAGCTACCCTACATTGCCACTGCATGTTTCCTCACCTCCCCATGCTGTCCACCCCGTGGTGCTTTTCTCCATCCTACATTGCCACTCACTGCCTATCCTAATTCAGGTCCTATGATTCACACCACCCCGTGATGTTTATCTCACTCCTACTAGTGAATGGCCTTTTAGAAACCCTTACAATGCGCACCACCCCGCGATGTTTTTCAGAAACCTATCCTACATTGCCACTGCATGTTTCCTCACTTCCCCATGCTGACCACCCCGTGGTGCTCTTCTCCATCCTACATTGCTACTCACTGCCTATCCTTATTCAGACCCTCTGATTCACAGGACCCCGTGATGTTTTTCTCACTCCTACTAGTGAATGTAATGTTAGAAACCCATACAATGCGCACCACACGGCGATGATTTTCAGAAACCTATTTTACCTTGCCACTGCATGTTTCCTTACCTCCCCATGCTGACCACCCCATGGTGCTTTTCTCCATCCTACATTGCCACTCACTGCCTATCCTAATTCAGACCCTCGGATTCACACCACCCCGTGATGTTTTTCTCACTCCTACTAGTGAATGTTATGTTACACACACATACAATTCGCACCACCCCGCGATGTTTTTCAGAAACCTATCCTACATTGCCACTGCATTTTTCCTGACCTCCCCATGCTGACCACCCCGTTGTGCTTTTCTCCATCCTACATTGCCACTCACTTCCTATCCTAATTCCGACCATCCGAATCACACCACCCCGTGATGTTTTTCTCACTCCTAGTAGTGAATGTACTGTTACACACCCATACAATGCACACCACCCCGCGATGTTTTTCAGAAACCTATCCTACATTGCCACTGCATGTTTCCTCACCTCCCCATGCTGACCACCCCGTGGTGCTTTTCTCCATCCTACATTGCCACTCACTTCCTATCCTAATTCACACCTCCGATTCACACCACCTCTTGATGTTTTTCTCACTTCTCCTAATAAATGTAACGTTACACACCCATACAATGTGCACCACCCGCGATGTTTTTCAGAAACATATCCTACATTGCCACTGCATGTTTCCTGACCTCCCCATGCTGACCACCCCGTGATGCTTTTCTCCATCCTACATTGCCAACTACTGCCTATCCTTATTCAGATCCTATGATTCACACCACCCCGTGATGTATTTCTGACTCCTACTAGTGAATGTAATCTTACACACCCATACAATGCGCACCACCACGCGACGTTTTTCAGAAACCTGTCCTAGATTGCCACTGCATGTTTCCTGACCTCGCCATGCTGAGAACCCCGTAGTGCTTTTCTCCAATCTAGATTGCCACTCACTGTCTATCCTAATTCAGATACTATGATTCAAACCACCCAGTGAAGTTTTTCTCACTCCTACTAGTAAAAGTAATGTTACACACCCATACAATGCGCAGCACCCCGCGATGTTTTTCAGAAACGTATCCTACATTGCCACTGCATGTTTCTTGACCTACCCATGGTGACCAACCCGTGGTGCTTTTCTCCATCCTACATTGCCACTCACTGCCTATCCTTATTCAGACCCTCCGATTCACACCAACCGTGATGTTTTTCTCACTCCTAGTAGTGAATGTAATGTTACACACCCATACAATGCGCACCACCCCGCGATGTTTTTCAGAAACCTATCCTACATTGCTACTGCATGTTTCCTGACATCCCCATGCTGACCACCCCGTGGTGCTTTTCTCCATTTTTCATTGCCCCTCACTGCCTATCCTAATTCAGACCCTCCGATTACACCACCCGGTGATGTTTTTCTCACTCCTACTAGTGAATGTAATGTTACACGCCCATAAAATGCTCACTACCCCGAGATGTTTTTCAGAAGCCTATCCTACATTGCCACTGCATGTTTCCTGAACTCCCGATGCTGACCACCCCGTGGTGCTTATCTCCATCCTACATTGCCACTCACTGCCTATTCTGTTTCAGTTCCTATGATTAACACCAGCCCGTGATGTTTTTCTCACTCCTACTAGTGAATGTAATGTTACACACCCATACAATGCGCACCAACCCGCGATGTACTACAGAAACCTATCCTACAATGCCATTACATGTTTCCTGACCTCCCGATGCTGACCACCCCGTGGTGTTTTTCTCCAGCCTACATTGCCACTCACTTCCTATCCTTATTCAGACCTTCCGATTCACACCACCCCGTGATGTTTTTCTCACTCCTACTAGTGAATGTAATGTTACACAGCCATACAATGCACACCACCCCAAGATGTTTTACAGAAACCTATCCTACATTGCCACTGCATGTTTCCAGACCTCCCCATGCTGACCAACCCGTAGTGCATTTCTCCATCCTACATTGCCATTCACAGCCTATCCTTAATCAGATCCTATGATTCACACCACCCCGTGTTATTTTTCTTACTCCCACTAGTGAATGTAAAGTTACACACCCATATAATGCGCAACACCCCGCGAAGTACTTCAGAAACCTAACCTACATTGCCACTGCATGTTTCCTGACTCCCCATGCTGACCATGCCGTGGTGCTTTTCTCCATCCTATATTACCACTGACCGCCTATCCTAATTCAGATCCTGTGATTCACACCACCCGTGATGTTTTTCTCACTCTTACTAGTGAATGTAATGTTAGAAACCCATACAATGCGCACCAAACCGCGTTGTTTTTCAGAAACCTATTCTATATTACCACTGCATGTTTCCTGACCTCCCCATGCTGACCACCCCGTGGTGCTTTTCTCCACCCGACATTGCCACTCACCGCCTATCCTTATTCAGATCCTATGATTCACACCACCCTGTGATGTTTTTCTCACTCCTACTAGTGAATGTAATGTTACACACCCATACAATGCGCACCACCCAGCGATGTTTTTCAGAAACCTATCCTACATTGCCACTGCATGTTTCCTGACCTCCACATGCTGACCACCACGTGGTGCTTATCTCCATCCTACATTGCTACTCACTGCCTATCCTAATTCAGATCCTATGATTCACACCACCTCATGATGTTTTTCTCACTCCTACTAGTGAATGTAATGTTACACACCCATACAAAGCGAACCACCCCGCGATGTACTTCAGAAACCTATCATACATTGCCACTGCGTGTTTCCTGTACTCCCCATTCTGACCACACCGTGGTGCTTTTCTCCATCCTACATTGCCACTCACGGCCTATCCTTATTCAGATCCTGTGATACACACCACCCTGTGATGTTTTTCTCACTCCTGCTAGTGAATGTAATATTACACACACATACAATGCGCACCACCATGCGATGTTTTTCAGAAACCTATCCTACATTGCCACTGCATGTTTCCTGACCTCCCCATACTGACCACCCCGTGGTGCTCTTCTCCATCCTACATTGCCACTCACTGCCTATCTTTATTCAGACCCTCCGATTCTCACCACCCCGTGATATTTTTCTCCCTCCTACTAGTGAACGGCCTGTTAGAAACACTTACAATGCGCACCACCCTGCAATGTTTTTTCAGAAACCTATCCTACATTGCCAATGCATGTTTCCTGACCTCTACATGCTGTCCAACCCGTGGTGCTTTTCTGCATCATACATTGCTACTCACTGCCTATCCTTATTCAGTCCCTCCGATTCACACCACCCCGTGATGTTTTTCTCACTCCTACTAGTGAATGCAATGTTACACACCCATACAATGTGCACCACCCCACGATGTATTTCAGACCTATTGTACATTGCCACTGCATGTATCCTGACCTCTCCTTGCTGACCACCCCGTGGTGCTTTTCTCCATCCTAGATTGCCACTCACTGCCTATCCTATTCAGATCCTATGATTCACACCAACCGTGATGTTTTTCTCACTCCTACTAGTGAATGGCCTGTTAGAATCCCTTACAATGCGCACCACCCAGCGATGTTTTTCAGAAACCTATCCTACATTGCCACTGCATGTTTCCTGACCTCTACATGCTGACCAACCCGTGGTGCTTTTCTCCATCCTACATTGCTACTCACTGCCTATACTTATTCAGTCCTTCCGATTCACACCACCCCGTGATGTTTTTGTCACTCCTACTAGTGAATGCAATGTTACACACCCATACAATGCGCACCACCCCGCGATGTTTTTCAGAAACCTGTCCTACATTGCCACTGCATGTTTCCTCACCTCCCCATGCTGACGATCCCGTGGTGCTTTTCTCCATCCAACATTGCCACTCACTTCCTATGCTTATTCACACCCTCCGATTCACACCACCTCTTGATGTTTTTCTCACTTCTACTAGTAAATGTAACGTTACATACCAATACAATGTGCACCACCCGTGATGTTTTTCAAAAACTTATCCTACATTGCCATTGCATGTTTCCTGACCTCCCCATGCTGACCACCCCGTGGTGCTTTTCTCCATCCTACATTGCCACTTACTCCCTATCCTTATTCAGATCCTAAGATTCACACCACCCCGTGATGTATATCTGACTCCTACTAGTGAATGAAATGTTTCACACCCATACAATGTGCACCACCACGCGATGTTTTTCAGAAACCTATCCTAATTTGCCACTGCATGTTTCCTGACTTCGCCATGCTGAGAACCCCGTATTGCTTTTCTCCATTCTAGATTGCCACTCACTGCCTATCCTAATTCAGATCCTATGATTCAAACCACCCCGTGATATTTTTCTCCCTCCTACTAGTAAAAGTAATATTACACACCCATACAATGCGCAGCACCCCGTGATGTTTTTCAGAAACGTATCCTACATTGCCACTGCATGTTTCTTGACCTACCCATGCTGACCATCAGATGGTGCTTTTCTCCATCCTACATTGCCACTCACTGCCTATCCTGATTCAGATCCTATGCTTCACACCACCCCGTGATGTTTTTCTCACTCTTACTAGTGAATGTAATGTTACACACACATACAATGCACACCACCCCACGATGTTTTTCAGAATCCTATCCTACATTGCCACTGCATGTTTCCTGATCTCTCCATGCTGAACACCCCGTAAGGCTTTTCGCCTTCCTAAATTGCCAATGACTGCCTATCCTAATTGAGACCCTCCGATTCACACCACCCGTGATGTTTTTCTCACTCCTAGTAGTGAATGTAATGTTACACACCCATACAATGCGCACCACCCCGCGATGTTTTTCAGAAACCTATCCTACATTGCCACTGCATGTTTCCTGACATCCCCATGCTGACCACCCCGTGGTGCTTTTCTCCATTCTACATTGCCACTCACTGCCTATCCTGATTCAGACCCTCCGAATACACCACCCCGTCATGTTTTGCTCACTCCTACTAGTGAATGTAATGTTACACACACATACAATGCGCACCACCCCGCGATGTACTTCAGAAAACTATCCTACATTGCCACTGCATGTTTCCTGACCTCCCCATGCTGACAACCCCGTGGTGCTTTTCTCCATCCTAGATTGCCTCTCACTGCCTATCCTATTCAGATCCTATGATTCACACCGCCCCGTCATGTTTTTCTCACTCCTACTAGTCAATGTAATGTTACACACCCATACAATGTTCACCATCCCGAGATGTTTTTCAGAAACCTATCCTACATTGATACTGCATGTTTCCTGAACTCCCCATGCTGAGCACCCCGTGGTGCTTATCTGCATCCTACATTGCCACTCACTGCCTATTCTGTTTCAGTTCCTATGATTCACACCACCCCGTGATGTTTTTCTCACTCCTACTAGTGAATGTAATGTTATACACCCATACAATGCGCTCCACCCCGCGATGTACTACAGAAACGTATCCTACAATGCCATTACATGTTTCCTGACCTCCCGATGCTGACCACCCCGTGGTGTTTTTCTCTAGCCTACATTGCCACTCACTTCCTATCCTTATTCAGACCCTCCGATTCACAACACCCCGTGATGTTTTTCTCCCTCCTACTAGTGAATGTAATGTTACACATCCATACAATGCACACCACCCCAAGATATTTTTCAGAAACCTATCCTACATTGCCACTGCATGTTTCCTGACCTCCCCATGCTGACCAACCCATAGTGCTTTTCTCCATCCTACATTGCCATTCACTGCCTATCCTTAATCAGATCCTATGATTCACACCACCCTGTGATGTTTTTCTCACTCCTACTAGTGAATGTAGTGTTACACACTCATACAATGCGCACCACCACGCGATGTTTTTCAGAAACCTATCCTACTTTGCCACTGCATGTTTCCTGACCTCCCCATGCTGACCAACCCATTGGTGCTTTTCTCCATCCTAGATTGCCACTCACCGCCTATCCTTATTCAGACCCTACGATTCACACCACCCGTGATGTTTTTCTCACTCCTACTTGTGAATGTAATGTTAGAAACCCAGACAATGTGCACCAAACCGTGATGTTTTTCAGAAACCTATTCTACATTGCCACTGCATGTTTCCTGACCTCCCCATGCTGACCAACCCGTGGTGCTTTTCTCCACCCGACATTGCCACTCACTGCCTATCCTTATTCAGATCCTATGATTCACACCACCCTGTGATATTTTTCTCACTCCTACTAGTGAATGTAATGTTACACACCCCTACGATGTGCACCACCCCGTGATGTTTTTCAGAAACCTATCCTACATTGCCACTGCATGTTTCCTGACCTCCCCATGCTGACAAACCCGTGGTGTTTTCTCGATCCTAGATTGTCACTCACTGCCTATCCTATTCAGATCCTATGATTAACACCGCCCTGTCATGTTTTTCTCACTCCTACTAGTGAATGTAATGTTACACACCCATACAATATTCATCACCCCGAGATGTTTTTCAGAAACCTATCCTACATTGCCACTGCATGTTTCCTGACCTCCCCATGCTGGCCAACCCGTGGTGCTTATCTCCATCCTACATTGCCACTCACTGCCTATCCTAATTCAGATCCTATGATTCACACCACCTCATGATGTTTTTCATACTCCTACTAGTGAATGTAATGTTACACACCCATACAATGCGCACCACCCCGTGATGTACTTCAGAAACCTATCATACATTGCCACTGCGTGTTTCCTGTACTCCCCATTCTGACCACCCCATGCTGCTTTTCTCCATCCTACATTGCCACTCACGGCCTATCCTTATTCAGATCCTATGATTCACACCACCCCGTGATATTTTTCTCACTCCTGCTAGTGAATGTAATATTAAACACACATACAATGCGCACCACCATGCGATGTTTTTCAGAAACCTATCCTACATTGCCACTGCATGTTTCCTGACTTCCCCATGCTGACCACCCCGTGGTGCTCTTCTCCATCCTACATTGCCACTCACTGCCTATCCTTATTCAGACCCTCCGATTTACACCACCCCGTGATATTTTTCTCACTCCTACTAGTGAATGGCCTGTTAGAAACCCTTACATTGCGCACCACCCCACGATGTTTTTCAGAAACCTATCCTACATTGCCACTGCATGTTTCCTACCTCCCCATGCTGACCACCGCATGGTGCTTTTTTCCATCCTACATTGCTACTCACTGCCTATCCTTCTTCAGACCCTCCGATTCACACCACCCCGTGATGTTTTTCTCACTCCTACTAGTGAATGGCCTGTTAGAAACCCTTACAATGCGCACCACCCCGCAATGTTTTTCAGAAACCTATCCTACAGTGCCACTGCATGTTTCCTGACCTCCCCATCCTGACCGCCCCGCGGTGCTTTTCTCCATCCTACATTGCCACTCACTGCCTATCCTGATTCAGATCCTATGATTCACACCACCCTGTGATTGTTTTCTCACTCCTACTAGTGAATGTAATTTTACAAACCCATACAATGCGCACCACACCACGATGTTTTTCAGAATCCTATCCTACATTGCCACTGCATGTTTCCTGATCTCTCCATGCTGACCACCCCGTAGGGCTTTTCTCCATCCTAAATTGCCACTCACTGCGTATGCTAATTCAGACCCTCCGATTCACACTACCCGTGATGTTTTTCTCACTCCTAGTAGTGAATGTAATGTTACACACCCATACAATGCGCAGCACCCCGCGATGTTTTTCAGAAAACTATCGTACATTGCCACTGCATATTTCCTCACATCCCCATGCTGACCACCCCGTGGTGCTTTTCTACATCCTACTTTGCCACTCACTGCGTATCCTAATTCAGATCCTATGATTCACACCACCCCGTGAGGTTTTTCTTACTCCTACTAGTGAATGGCCTGTTAGAAACCCTTACAATGCGCACCACCCCGCGATGTTTTTCAGAAACCTATCCTACATTGCCACTGCGTGTTTCCTGACCTCCCCATGCTGACCACCCCATGGTGCTTTTCTCCATCCTACATAACCACTCACGGCCTATTTTTATTCAGACCCTCCGATTCACCCCACCCCATATTTTTCTCTATCCTACTAGTGATTGGCCTATTAGAAACCCTCACATTGCGCACTACCCTGCGATGTTTTTCAGAAACCTATCCTACATTGCCACTGCATGTTTCCTACCTCCCCATGCTGACCACCCCGTGGTGCTTTTCTCCATCCTACATTGCTACTCACTGCCTATCCATATTGAGACGCTCCGATTCACACCACCCCGTGATGTTTTTCTCACTCCTGCTAGTGAATGTAATGTTACACACCCATACAATGCGCAGCACCCCACGATGTTTTTCAGAAACCTATCCTACATTGCCACTGCATGTTTTCTGACCTCCCCATGCTGACCACCCCGTGGTGCTTTTCTCTATCCTACATTGCCACTCACTGCATATCCTAATTCAGACCATCCAATTCAAACCACCCCGTGATGTTTTTCTCACTCCTACTACTGAATGTAATGTTACACACCCATACAATGCGCAGCACCCCGCGATGTTTTTCAGAAACCTATCCTACATTGCCACTGCATGTTTCTTCACCTACCCATGCTGACGACCCTGTGGTGCTTTTCTGCATCCTACATTGCCACTCACTTCCTATCCTTATTCACACCCTCTGATTCGCACAATCCTCTTGATGTTTTTCTCAATTCTACCAGTGAATGTAATGTTACACACCCATACAATGCCCACCACCCCGCGATGTTTTTCAGAAACCTATCCTACATTGCCATTGCATGTTTCCTCACCTCTGCATGCTGACCACCAGGTGGTGCTTTTCTCCAACATAGATGGCCACTCACTGCCTATCCTAATTCAGGTCTTATGATTCACACCACAACGTGATTTTTTTCTCACTCCTAGTAGTGAATGTAATGTTACACACCCATACAATGCGCACTACCCCAAGATGTTTTTCAGAAACCTATCCTACCTTGCCACTGCATGTTTCCAGACCTCCCCATGCTGACCACCACTGGTGCTTATCTCCATCCTACATTGCCACTCACTGCTTATCCTGTTTCAGTTCCTATGATTCACACCACCCCGTGATGTTTTTCTCACTCCTACTTGCGAATGTAATGTTACACACCCATACAATGCGCACCACCCCGCGATGCACTACAGAAACCTATCCTACATTGCCATTACATGTTTCCTGACCTCCCGATGCTGACCACCCCGTGGTGTTTTACTCCAGCCTACATTGCCACTCACTTCCTATCCTTATTCACACCCTCCGATTCACACCACCCCGTGATGTTTTTCTCACTCCTGTTAGTGATTGTAATGTTACACACCCATAAAATGCGCACAACCCCGCGATGTTTTTCGGAAACGTATCCTACATTGCCACTGCATGTTTCCTGACATCCGCAGACTGACAAACCCGTGGTGTTTTCTCCATCCTACATTGCCACTCTCTGCCTATCCTTAATCAGATCCTATGATTCACACCACCCCGTGATATTTTTCTCACTCCCACTAGTGAATGAAAGTTACACACCCATATAATGTGCACCACACCGCGAAGTACCTCAGAAACCTATCCTACATTGCCACTGTATGTTTTCTGACCTCGCCAAGCTGACCACCCCGTGGTGCTTTTCTCCATCCTACATTGCCACTCACCGTCTATCCTTATTCAGACCCTCCGATTCACACCACCCCGTGATGTTTTTCTCACTCCTACTAGTGAATGTAGTGTTACCCACCCATACAATGCGCACCACACCTCGATGTTTTTCAGAAACCTATCCTACATTGCCACTGAACGTTTCCTCACCTCCCAATGCTGACCACCCAATGGTGCCTTTCTCCATCCTACATTGCCACTCACTGCTTATCCTAATTCAGAGCCTCCGATTCAAACCACCCCGTGATGTTTTTCTCACTCCTACTAGTGAATGTAATGTTACACCCCCATTCAATGAGCACCACCCCGCGATGTTTTTCAGAAAGCTATCCTACATTGCCACTGCATGTTTCCACACCTCCCCATGCTGTCCACCCCGTGGTGCTTTTCTCCATCCTACATTGCCACTCACTGCCTATCCTAATTCAGGTCCTATGATTCACACCACCCCGTGATGTTTTTCTCACTCCTACTAGTGAATGGCCTTTTAGAAACCCTTACAATGCGCACCACCACGCGATGTTTTTCAGAAAGGTACCCTACATTGCCACTGCATGTTTCCTCACCTCCCCATGCTGACCACCCCGTGGTGCTCTTCTCCATCCTACATTGCTACTCACTGCCTATCCTTATTCAGACCCTCTGATTCACAGGACCCCGTGATGTTTTTCTCACTCCTACTAGTGAATGTAATGTTAGAAACCCATACAATGCGCACCACACGGCGATGATTTTCAGAAACCTATTTTACATTGCCACTGCATGTTTCCTGACCTCCCCATGCTGACCACCCCATGGTGCGTTTCTCCATCCTACATTGCCACTCACTGCCTATCCTAATTCAGACCCTCGGATTCACACCACCCCGTGATGTTTTTCTCACTCCTACTAGTGAATGTTATGTTACACACACATACAATTCGCACCACCCCGCGATGTTTTTCAGAAACCTATCCTACATTGCCACTGCATTTTTCCTGACCTCCCCATGCTGACCACCCCGTTGTGCTTTTCTCCATCCTACATTGAAACTCACTTCCTATCCTAATTCCGACCGTCCGAATCACACCACCCCGTGATGTTTTTCTCACTCCTAGTAGTGAATGTACTGTTACACACCCATACAATGCACACCACCCCGCGATGTTTTTCAGAAACCTATCCTACATTGCCACTGCATGTTTCCTCACCTCCCCATGCTGACCACCCCGTGGTGCTCTTCTCCATCCTACATTGCTACTCACTGCCTATCCTTATTCAGACCCTCTGATTCACAGGACCCCGTGATGTTTTTCTCACTCCTACTAGTGAATGTAATGTTAGAAACCCATACAATGCGCACCACACGGCGATGATTTTCAGAAACCTATTTTACATTGCCACTGCATGTTTCCTGACCTCCCCATGCTGACCACCCCATGGTGCTTTTCTCCATCCTACATTGCCACTCACTGCCTATCCTAATTCAGACCCTCGGATTCACACCACCCCGTGATGTTTTTCTCACTCCTACTAGTGAATGTTATGTTACACACACATACAATTCGCACCACCCCGCGATGTTTTTCAGAAACCTATCCTACATTGCCACTGCATTTTTCCTGACCTCCCCATGCTGACCACCCCGTTGTGCTTTTCTCCATCCTACATTGCCACTCACTTCCTATCCTAATTCCGACCGTCTGAATCACACCACCCCGTGATGTTTTTCTCACTCCTAGTAGTGAATGTACTGTTACACACCCATACAATGCACACCACCCCGCGATGTTTTTCAGAAACCTATCCTACATTGCCACTGCATGTTTCCTCAGCTCCCCATGCTGACAATCCCGTGGTGCTTTTCTGCAACCTACATTGCCACTCACTTCCTATCCTAATTCACACCCTCCGATTCACACAACCTCTTGATGTTTTTCTCACTTCTACTAATAAATGTAACGTTACACACCCATACAATGTGCACCACCCGCGATGTTTTTCAGAAACATATCCTACATTGCCACTGCATGTTTCCTGACCTCCCCATGCTGACCACCCCGTGATGCTTTTCTCCATCCTACATTGCCAACTACTGCCTATCCTTATTCAGATCCTATGATTCACACCACCCCGTGATGTATTTCTGACTCCTACTAGTGAATGTAATGTTACACACCCATACAATGCGCACCACCACGCGACGTTTTTCAGAAACCTATCCTACATTGCCACTGCATGTTTCCTGACCTCGCCATGCTGAGAACCCCGTAGTGCTTTTTTCCATTCTAGATTGCCACTCACTGTCTATCCTAATTCAGATACTATGATTCAAACCTCCCAGTGAAGTTTTTCTCACTCCTACTAGTAAAAGTAATGTTACACACCCTTACAATGCGCAGCACCCCGCGATGTTTTTCAGAAACGTATCCTACATTGCCACTGCATGTTTCTTGACCTACCCATGGTGACCAACCCGTGGTGCTTTTCTCCATCCTACATTGCCACTCACTGCCTATCCTAATTCAGACCCTCCGATTCACAACAACCGTGATGTTTTTCTCACTCCTAGTAGTGAATGTAATGTTACACACCCATACAATGCGCACCACCCCGCGATGTTTTTCAGAAAGGTACCCTACATTGCTACTGCATGTTTCCTGACATCCCCATGCTGACCACCCCGTGGTGCTTTTCTCCATTTTACATTGCCCCTCACTGCCTAACCTAATTCAGACCCTCCGATTACACCACCCGGTGATGTTTTTCTCACTCCTACTAGTGAATGTAATGTTACACACCCATACAATGCTCACTACCCCGAGATGTTTTTCAGAAGCCTATCCTACATTGCCACTGCATGTTTCCTGACCTCCCCATGCTGACCACCCCGTGGTGCTTATCTCCATCCTACATTGCCACTCACTGCCTATTCTGTTTCAGTTCCTATGATTAACACCAGCCCGTGATGTTTTTCTCACTCCTACTAGTGAATGTAATGTTACACACCCATACAATGCGCACCAACCCACGATGTACTACTGAAACCTATCCTACAATGCCATTACATGTTTCCTGACCTCCCGATGCTGACCACCCCGTGGTGTTTTTCTCCAGCCTACATTGCCACTCACTTCCTATCCTTATTCAGACCCTCTGATTCACACCACCCCGTGATGTTTTTCTCACTCCTACTAGTGAATGTAATGTTACACACCCATACAATGCACACCATCCCAAGATGTTTTACAGAAACCTATCCTGCATTGCCACTGCATGTTTCCAGACCTCCCCATGCTGACCAACCCGTAGTGCATTTCTCCATCCTACATTGCCATTCACAGCCTATCCTTAATCAGATCCTATGATTCACACCACCCCGTGATATTTTTCTTACTCCCACTAGTGAATGTAAAATTACACACCAATATAATGCGCAAAACGCCGCGAAGTACTTCAGAAACCTAACCTACATTGCCACTGCATATTTCCTGACTCCCCATGCTGACCATCCCGTGGTGCTTTTCTCCATCCTATATTACCACTGACCGCCTATCCTAATTCAGATCCTGTGATTCACACCACCCGTGATGTTTTTCTCACTCCTACTAGTGAATGTAATGTTAGAAACCCATACAATGCGCACCAAACCGCGTTGTTTTTCAGAAACCTATTCTACATTGCCACTGCATGTTTCCTGACCTCCCCATGCTGACCACCCCGTGGTGCTTTTCTCCACCTGACATTGCCACTCACCGCCTATCCTTATTCAGATCCTATGATTCACACCACCCTGTGATGTTTTTCTCACTCCTACTAGTGAATGTAATGTTACACACCCATACAAAGCGAACCACCCCGCGATGTACTTCAGAAACCTATCATACATTGCCACTGCTTGTTTCCTGTACTCCCCATTCTGACCACACCGTGGTGCTTTTCTCCATCCTACATTGCCACTCATGGCCTATCCTTATTCAGATCCTGTGATACACACCACCCCGTGATGTTTTTCTCACTCCTGCTAGTGAATGTAATATTACACACACATACAATGCGCACCACCATGCGATGTTTTTCAGAAACCTATCCTACATTGCCACTGCATGTTTCCTGACCTCCCCATGCTGACAACCCCGTGGTGCTCTTCTCCATCCTACATTGCCACTCACTGCCTATCTTTATTCAGACCCTCCGATTCTCACCACCCCGTGATATTTTTCTCCCTCCTACTAGTGAACGGCCTGTTAGAAACCCTTACAATGCTCACCACCCTGCAATGTTTTTTCAGAAACCTATCCTACATTGCCAATGCATGTTTCCTGACCTCTACATGCTGTCCAACCCGTGGTGCTTTTCTGCATCATACATTGCTACTCACTGCCTATCCTTATTCAGTCCCTCCGATTCACACCACCCCGTGATGTTTTTCTCACTCCTACTAGTGAATGCAATGTTACACACCCATAAAATGTGCACCACCCCACGATGTATTTCAGACCTATTGTACATTGCCACTGCATGTATCCTGACCTCTCCTTGCTGACCACCCCGTGGTGCTTTTCTCCATCCTAGATTGCCACTCACTGCCTATCCTATTCAGATCCTATGATTCACACCAACCGTGATGTTTTTCTCACTCCTACTAGTGAATGGCCTGTTAGAATCCCTTACAATGCGCACCACCCAGCGATGTTTTTCAGAAACCTATCCTACATTGCCACTGCATGTTTCCTGACCTCTACATGCTGACCAACCCGTGGTGCTTTTCTCCATCCTACATTGCTACTCACTGCCTATACTTATTCAGTCCTTCCGATTCACACCACCCCGTGATGTTTTTGTCACTCCTACTAGTGAATGCAATGTTACACACCCATACAATGCGCACCACCCCGCGATGTTTTTCAGAAACCTATCCTACATTGCCACTGCATGTTTCCTCATCTCCCCATGCTGACGATCCCGTGGTGCTTTTCTCCATCCAACATTGTCACTCACTTCCTATCCTTATTCACACCCTCCGATTCACACCACCTATTGATGTTTTTCTCACTTCTACTAGTAAATGTAACGTTACATACCAATACAATGTGCACCACCTGTGATGTTTTTCAGAAACTTATCCTACATTGCCATTGCATGTTTCCTGACCTCCCCATGCTGACCACCCCGTGGTGCTTTTCTCCATCCTACATTGCCACTTACTCCCTATCCTTATTCAGATCCTAAGATTCACACCACCCCGTGATGTATATCTGACTCCTACTAGTGAATGAAATATTTCACACCCATACAATGTGCACCACCGCGCGATGTTTTTCAGAAACCTATCCTAATTTGCCACTGCATGTTTCCTGACTTCGCCATGCTGAGAACCCCGTATTGCTTTTCTCCATTCTAGATTGCCACTCACTGCCTATCCTAATTCAGATCCTATGATTCAAACCACCCCGTGATATTTTTCTCCCTCCTACTAGTAAAAGTAATATTACACACCCATACAATGCGCAGCACCCCGTGATGTTTTTCAGAAACGTATCCTACATTGCCACTGCATGTTTCTTGACCTACCCATGCTGACCATCAGATGGTGCTTTTCTCCATCCTACATTGCCACTCACTGCCTATCCTGATTCAGATCCTATGCTTCACACCACCCCGTGATGTTTTTCTCACTCTTACTAGTGAATGTAATGTTACACACACATACAATGCACACCACCCCACGATGTTTTTCAGAATCCTATCCTACATTGCCACTGCATGTTTCCTGATCTCTCCATGCTGAACACCCCGTAAGGCTTTTCTCCTTCCTAAATTGCCACTGACTGCCTCTCATAATTGAGACCCTCCGATTCACACCACCCGTGATGTTTTTCTCACTCCTAGTAGTGAATGTAATGTTACACACCCATACAATGTTCACCACCCCGAGATGTTTTTCAGAAACCTATCGTACATTGATACTGCATGTTTCCTGAACTCCCCATGCTGAGCACCCCGTGGTGCTTATCTGCATCCTACATTGCCACTCACTGCCTATTCTGTTTCAGTTCCTATGATTCACACCACCCCGTGATGTTTTTCTCACTCCTACTAGTGAATGTAATGTTATACACCCATACAATGCGCTCCACCCCTTGATGTACTACAGAAACGTATCCTACAATGCCATTACTTGTTTCCTGACCTCCCGATGCTGACCACCCCGTGGTGTTTTTCTCTAGCCTACATTGCCACTCACTTCCTATCCTTATTCAGACCCTCCGATTCACAACACCCCGTGATGTTTTTCTCACTCCTACTAGTGAATGTAGTGTTACACACCCATACAATGCGCACCACCACGCGATGTTTTTCAGAAACCTATCCTACTTTGCCACTGCATGTTTCCTGACCTCCCCATGCTGACCCACCCATTGGTGCTTTTCTCCATCCTAGATTGCCACTCACCGCCTATCCTTATTCAGACCCTACGATTCACACCACCCGTGATGTTTTTCTCACTCCTACTTGTGAATGTAATGTTAGAAACCCAGACAATGCGCACCAAACCGTGATGTTTTTCAGAAACCTATTCTACATTGCCACTGCATGTTTCCTGACCTCCCCATGCTGACCAACCCGTGGTGCTTTTCTCCACCCGACATTGCCACTCACTGCCTATCCTTATTCAGATCCTATGATTCACACCACCCTGTGATATTTTTCTCACTCCTACTAGTGAATGTAATGTTACACACCCCTACGATGTGCACCACCCCGTGATGTTTTTCAGAAACCTATCCTACATTGCCACTGCATGTTTCCTGACCTCCCCATGCTGACAAACTCGTGGTGTTTTCTCGATCCTAGATTGCCACTCACTGCCTATCCTATTCAGATCCTATGATTAACACCGCCCCGTCATGTTTTTCTCACTCCTACTAGTGAATGTAATGTTACACACCCATACAATACTCACCACCCCGAGATGTTTTTCAGAAACGTATCCTACATTGCCACTGCATGTTTCCTGACCTCCCCATGCTGGCCAACCCGTGGTGCTTATCTCCATCCTACATTGCCACTCACTGCCTATCCTAATTCAGATCCTATGATTCACACCACCTCATGATGTTTTTCTCACTCCTACTAGTGAATGTAATGTTACACACCCATACAATGCGCACCACCCCGCGATGTACTTCAGAAACCTATCATACATTGCCACTGCGTGTTTCCTGTACTCCCCATTCTGACCACCCCGTGCTGCTTTTCTCCATCCTACATTGCCACTCACGGCCTATCCTTATTCAGATCCTATGATTCACACCACCCCGTGATATTTTTCTCACTCCTGCTAGTGAATGTAATATTAAACACACATACAATGCGCACCACCATGCGATGTTTGTCAGAAACCTATCCTACATTGCCACTGCATTTTTCCTGACTTCCCCATGCTGACCACCCCGTGGTGCTCTTCTCCATCCTACATTGCCACTCACTGCCTATCCTTATTCAGACCCTCCGATTTACACCACCCCGTGATATTTTTCTCACTCCTACTGGTGAATGGCCTGTTAGAAACCCTTACATTGCGCACCACCCCACGATGTTTTTCAGAAACCTATCCTACATTGCCACTGCATGTTTCCTACCTCCCCATGCTGACCACCGCATGGTGCTTTTTTCCATCCTACATTGCTACTCACTGCCTATCCTTCTTCAGACCCTCCGATTCACACCACCCCGTGATGTTTTTCTCACTCCTACTAGTGAATGGCCTGTTAGAAACCCTTACAATGCGCACCACCCCGCAATGTTTTTCAGAAACCTATCCTACAGTGCCACTGCATGTTTCCTTACCTCCCCATCCTGACCGCCCCGCGGTGCTTTTCTCCATCCTACATTGCCACTCACTGCCTATCCTGATTCAGATCCTATGATTCACACCACCCTGTGATTGTTTTCTCACTCCTACTAGTGAATGTAATTTTACACACCCATACAATGCGCACCACACCACGATGTTTTTCAGAATCCTATCCTACATTGCCACTGCATGTTTCCTGATCTCTCCATGCTGACCACCCCGTAGGGCTTTTCTCCATCCTAAATTGCCACTCACTGCGTATGCTAATTCAGACCCTCCGATTCACACTACCCGTGATGTTTTTCTCACTCCTAGTAGTGAATGTAATGTTAAACCCCCATACAATGCGCAGCACCCCGCGATGTTTTTCAGAAAACTATCGTACATTGCCACTGCATATTTCCTCACATCCCCATGCTGACCACCCCGTGGTGCTTTTCTACATCCTACTTTGCCACTCACTGTGTATCCTAATTCAGATCCTATGATTCACACCACCCCGTGAGGTTTTTCTTACTCCTACTAGTGAATGGCCTGTTAGAAACCCTTACAATGCGCACCACCCCGCGATGTTTTTCAGAAACCTATCCTAAATTGCCACTGCGTGTTTCCTGACCTCCCCATGCTGACCACCCCATGGTGCTTTTCTCCATCCTACATAACCACTCACGGCCTATTTTTATTCAGACCCTCCGATTCACCCCACCCCATGATATTTTTCTCTATCCTACTAGTGATTGGCCTATTAGAAACCCTCACATTGCGCACTACCCTGCGATGTTTTGCAGAAACCTATCCTACATTGCCACTGCATGTTTTCTACCTCCCCATGCTGACCACCCCGTGGTGCTTTTCTCCATCCTACATTGCTACTCACTGCCTATCCATATTGAGACGCTCCGATTCACACCACCCCGTGACGTTTTTCTCACTCCTGCTAGTGAATGTAATGTTACACACCCATACAATGCGCAGCACCCCGCGATGTTTTTCAGAAACCTATCCTACATTGCCACTGCATGTTTTCTGACCTCCCCATGCTGACCACCCCGTGGTGCTTTTCTCCATCCTACATTGCCACTCACTGCATATCCTAATTCAGACCATCTGATTCACACCACCCCGTGATGTTTTTCTCACTCCTACTACTGAATGTAATGTTACACACCCATACAATGCGCAGCACCCCGCGATGTTTTTCAGAAACCTATCCTACATTGCCATTGCATGTTTCCTCACCTCTCCATGCTGACCACCCCGTGGTGCATTTCTCCAACATAGATGGTCACTCACTGCCTATCCTAATTCAGGTCTTATGATTCACACCACCACGTGATTTTTTTCTCACTCCTAGTAGTGAATGTAATGTTACACACCCATACAATGCGCACTACCCCAAGATGTTTTTCAGAAACCTATCCTACCTTGCCACTGCATGTTTCCAGACCTCCTCATGCTGACCACCACTGGTGCTTATCTCCATCCTACATTGCCATTCACTGCCTATCCTGTTTCAGTTCCTATGATTCACACCACCCCGTGATGTTTTTCTCACTCCTACTTGCGAATGTAATGTTACACACCCATACAATGCGCACCACCCCGCGATGCACTACAGACACCTATCCTACATTGCCATTACATGTTTCCTGACCTCCCGATGCTGACCACCCCGTAGTGTTTTACTCCAGCGTACATTGCCACTCACTTCCTATCCTTATTCAGACCCTCCGATTCACCCCACCCCGTGATGTTTTTCTCACTCCTGCTAGTGATTGTAATGTTACACACCCATACAATGCGCACCACCCCGCGATGTTTTTCGGAAACGTATCCTACATTGCCACTGAATGTTTCCTGACATCCGCATGCTGACAACCCCGTGGTGTTTTCTCCATCCTACATTGCCACTCTCTGCCTATCCTTAATCAGATCCTATGATTCACACCACCCCGTGATATTTTTCTCACTCCCACTAGTGAATGAAAGTTACACACCCATATAATGTGCACCACACCGCGAAGTACCTCAGAAACCTATCCTACATTGCCACTGTATGTTTTCTGACCTCGCCATGCTGACCACCCCGTGGTGCTTTTCTCGATTCTACATTGCCACTCACCGTCAATCCTTATTCAGACCCTCCGATTCACACCACCCCGTGATGTTTTTCTCACTCCTACTAGTGAATGTAGTGTTACCCACCCATACAATGCGCACCACACCTCGATGTTTTTCAGAAACCTATCCTACATTGCCACTGAACGTTTCCTCACCTCCCCATGCTGACCAACCAATGGTGCCTTTCTCCATCCTACATTGCCACTCACTGCTTATCCTAATTCAGAGCCTCCGATTCACACCACCCCGTGATGTTTTTCTCACTCCTACTAGTGAATGTAATGTTACACCCCCATTCAATGAGCACCACCCCGCGATGTTTTTCAGAAAGCTATCCTACATTGCCACTGCATGTTTCCTGACCTCCCCATGCTGACCACCCCGTGGTGCTTTTCTCCACCCTATATTGCCACTCACTGCCTATCCTAATTCAGGTCCTATGATTCACACCACCCCGTGATGCTTTTCTCACTCCTACTAGTGAATGGCCTTTTAGAAACCCTTACAATGCGCACCACCCCGTGACGTTTTTCAGAAAACTATCCTAAATTGCCACAGCATGTTTCCTGACCGCCCCATGCTGACCACCCCGTGGTGCTCTTCTCCATCCTACATTGCTACTCACTTCCTATCTTTTTTCAGACCCTCTGATTCACACGACCCCCTGATGTTTTTCTCACTCCTACTAGTGAATGTAATGTTAAAAACCCATACAATGCGCACCATCCAACGATGATTTTCAGAAACCTATTCTACAATGCCACTGCATTTTTCCTGACCTCCCCATGCTGACCACCCAATGGTGTTTTTCTCCATCCTACATTGCCACTCACAGACTATCCTAATTCAGACCGTCCGATTCACACCACCCCCGTGATATTTTTTTGACTCCTACTAGTGAATGTAATGTTACACACCCATACAATGCGCAGCACCCCGCGATGTTTTTCAGAAACCTATCCTACATTGTCACTGCATGTTTCCTCACCTCCCTATGGTGACCACCCCGTGGTGCTTTTCTCCATCCTACATTGCCACTCACTTCCTATCCTTTTTCACACCCTGTGATTCACACCACCTCTTGATGTTTTTCTCACTTCTACTAGTGAACGTAACGTTACACACCCATAAAATGCGCACCACCCGCAATGTTTTTCAGAAACCTATCCTACATTGCCACTGCATGTTGCCTGGCCTCCCCATGCTGACCACCCGGTGGTGGTCTTCTCCATCCTACATTGCCACTTACTGCCTATCCTTGTGCAGATCCTATGATTCACATCACCCCGTGATGTTTTTCTCACTCCTAGTAGTGAATGGCCTGTTAGAAACCCTTACAATGCGCACCACCCGGCGATATTTTTCAGAAAACTATCCTACATTGCCACTGCATGTTTCCTGACCTCCCCCTGCTGACCACCCCGTGGTGCTCCTCTCCATCCTTCATTGCTTCTCACTACCTATCCTTATTCAGACCCTCTGATTCACACAATCCCGTGATGTTTTTCTCACTCCTACTAGTGAATGTAATGTTACACACACATACAATGCGCACCACCCCACGATGTTTTTCAGAAACCTATCCTACATTGCCACTGCATGTTTCCTGACCTCCCCATGCTGACCAGGCCGTTGCGCTTTTCTCCATCCTACATTGCCACTCACTGCCTATCCTAATTCAGACCGTCCGATTCCCACCACCTCATGATGTTTTTCTCACTCCTACCAGTGAATGTAATGTTACACACCCATACAATGCGAACCACACTTCCATGTTTTTCAGAAACCTACCCTACATTGCCACTGCATGTTTCCTAACCTCCCCATGCTGACAACCCCGTGGTGCTTTTCTCCATCCTACATTGCCACTCACTTCCTATCCTTATTCACACCCTCCGATTCACACCACGTCTTGAATTTTTTCTCACTTCTACTAATGAATGTAACGTTACACACCCATAAAATGCGCACAACGCCGTGATGTTTTTCAGAAACCTATGCTATATTGCCACTGCATGTTTCTTGACTTCCCAATGCTGACCACCCCGTAGTGCTTTTCTCCATCCTAGATTGTCACTCACTGCCTGTCCTAATTCAGATCCTATGATTCACACTACCACATGATGTTTTTCTCACTCCTACTAGTGAATGTAATGTTCCACACCCATACAAAGCACACCACCCCGCGATGTTTTTCAGAAAGCTATCCTACATTTCACTGCATGTTTCCTGACCTGCACATGCTGACCACACCTTGGTGCTTTTCTGCACCCTACATTGCCACTCACTGCCTATCCTAATTCAGGTCCTATGATTCACACCACCCCGTGATGTTTTTTCACTCCTACTAGGGAATGGCCTGTTAGAAACCCTTACAATGCGCACCACACCACGATGTTTTTCAGAAAACTATCCTACATTGCCACTGCATGTTTCCTGACCTCCCCATGCTGACCACCCCGTGGTGCTCTTCTCCAACCTACATTGCTACTCACTTCCTATCCTTATTCAGACCCTCTGATTCACACGACCCCGTGATGTTTTCTCACTCCTACTAGTGAATGTAATGTTAAAAACCCATACTATGCGCACCACCCCGCGATGATTTTCAGAAACCTATTCTACATCCACTGCATGTTTCCTGACCTCCCCATGCTGACCACCCCATGGTGTTTTTCTCCATCCTACATTACCACTCACTGCCTATCCTAATTCAGACCGTCCGATTCACACCACCCTGTGATGTTTTTCTCACTCCTACTAGTGAATGTACTGTTACACACACATACAATGCGCACCACCCCGCAATGTTTTTCAGAAACCTATCCTACATTGCCACTGCATGTTTCATGACCTCCCCATGCTGACCAACCCGTGGTGCTTTTCTCCATCCTAAATTGCCACTCACTGCCTATCCTTATTCAGACGCTCCGATTCTCACCACCCCGTGATGTTTTTCTCTCTCCTACTAGTGAATGGCCTGTTAGAAACGCTTACAATGCGCACCACCCCGCTATGTTTTTTCAGAAACCTATCCTACATTGTCAATGCATGTTTCCTGACCTCTACATGTTGTCCAATCCGTGGTGCTTTTCTCCATCCTACATTGCTACTCACTGCCTATCCTTATTCAGTCCCTCCGATTCACACCACCTCGTGATGTTTTTCTCACTCCTACTAGTGAATGCAATGTCACACACCCATACAATGCGCAGCACCCCACGATGTTTTTCAGAAACCTATTGTACATTGCCACTGCTTGTATCCTGACCTCCCCTTGCTGACCACCCCGTGGTGCTTTTCTCCATCGTACTTTGCCACTCACTTCCTATCCTTTTTCAGACCGTCCGATTCACACCACCCCGTGATGTTTTTCTCACTCCTACTAGTGAATGTACTGTTACACACCCATACAATGCGCACCACCACGCAATGTTTTTCAGAAAACTATCCTACATTGCCACTGCATGTTTCCTCACCTCCCCATGCTGACCATCCCGTGGTGCTTTTCTGCATCCGACATTGCCACTCACTTCCTATCCTTATTCATACCCTCCGATTCTCACCACCTCTTGATGTTTTTCTCACTTCTACTAATAAATGTAACGTTACACACCCATACAATGTGCACCACCCGCGATGTTTTTCAGAAACCTATCCTACATTGCCACTGCATTTTTCCTGACCTCCCCATGCTGACCACCCCGTGGTGCTTGTCTCCATCCTACATTTCCACTTACTGCCTATCCTTATTCAGATCCCATGATTCACACCACCCCGTGATGTATTTCTGACTCCTACTAGTGAATGTAATGTTACACACCCATACAATGCGCACCACCACAGGATGTTTGTCAGAAACCTATCCTATATTGCCACAGCATGTTTCCTGACCTCGCCATGCTGAGAATCCCGTAGTGCTTTTCTGCATTCTAGATTGCCACTCACTGCCTATCCTAATTCAGATAATATGATTCAAACCACCCCGTGATGTTTTTCTCACTCCTACTTGTAAAAGTAATGTTACACACCCATACAATGCGCAGCACCCCGCGATGTTTTTCAGAAACGTATCCTCCATTGCCACTGCATGTTTCCAGATCTCTACATGCTGACCAACCCGTAGGGCTCTTCGGCATCCTAAATTGCCACTCACTGCCTATCCGTATTCAGACCCTCCGATTCACACCACCCGTGATGTTTTTCTCACTCCTAGTAGTGAATGTAATGTTACACACCCATACAATGAGCACCACCCCGCGATGTTTTTCAGAAACCTATCCTACATTGCCACTGCATGTTTCCTGATCTCTCCATGCTGACCACTCTGTAAGGTTTTTCTCCATCCTAAATTGCCACTTACTGCCTATTCTTATTCAGATCCAAAAATTCACACCACCCCGAGATGTTTTTATCACTGCTACTAATGAATGTAATGTTACACACCCATGCAATGCCCACAACCCCGCGATGTTTTTCAGAAACCTATCCTACATTGCCATTGCATGTTTCCTCACCTCTCCATGCTGACCACCCCGTGGTGCTTTTCTCCAACATAGATGGCCACTCACTGCCTATCCTAATTCAGGTCTTATGATTCACACCACCACGTGATGTTTTTCTCACTCCTAGTAGTGAATGTAATGTTAAACACCCATACAATGCGCACTACCCCTAGATGTTTTTCAGAAACCTATCCTACCTTGCCACTGCATGTTTCCTGACCTCCCCATGCTGACCACCAAGTGGTGCTTTTCTCCATCATACATTGCCACTCACTTCCTATCCTTATTCAGACCCTCCGATTCACAGAACCCCGTGATGTTTTTCTCACTCCTACTAGAGAACTTAATGTTACACACCCATACAATGCGCAACACCCCGCGATGTTTTTCAGAAACGTATCCTACATTGCCACTGCATGTTTCCTGACCTCCCCATGCTGACCAAACCGTTGTGCTTTTCTCCATCCTACATTGCCACTCTCTCCCTATCCTTAATCAGATCCTATGAATAACACCACCCCGTGATATTTTTTTCACTCCCACTAGTGAATGAAAGTTACACACCCATATAATGCGCACCACCCCGCGAAGTACTTCAGAAACCTATCCTACATTGCCACTGTATGTTTCCTGACCTCCCCATGCTGACCACCCCGTGGTGCTTTTCTCCACCCTACATTGCCACTCACCGTCTATCCTTATTCAGACCCTCCGATTCACACCACCCCGTGATGTTTTTCTCACTCCTACTAGTGAATGTAGTGTTACCCACCCATACAATGCCCACCACACCTCGATGTTTTTCAGAAACCTATCCTACATTGCCACTGCATGTTTCCTCACTTCCGCATGCTGACCACCCAATGGTGCTTTTCTCAATCCTACATTGCCACTCACTGCTTAGCCTAATTAAGAGCCTCCGATTCACACCACCCCGTGATTTTTTTCCTCACTCCTACTAGGGAATGTAATGTTACACACCCATACAATGCGCACCACCACACAATGTTTTTCAGAAACCTATCTTACATTGCCAGGGCATTTTTCCTGACCTCCCCATTCTGACCACCCCGTGGTGCTTTTCTCCATCCTAGATTGCCACGCACCGCCTTATCCTTATTCAGATCCTATGATTCATACTTCCCCGTGTTGTTTTTCTCACTCTTACTAGTGAATGTAATGTTACACACCCAAACAATGAGCACCACCCCGCGATGTTTTTCAGAAAGCTACCCTACATTGCCACTGCATGTTTCCTCACCTCCCCATGCTGTCCACCCCGTGGTGCTTTTCTCCATCCTACATTGCCACTCACTGCCTATCCTAATTCAGGTCCTATGATTCACACCACCCCGTGATGTTTATCTCACTCCTACTAGTGAATGGCCTTTTAGAAACCCTTACAATGCGCACCACCCCGCGATGTTTTTCAGAAAGCTACCCTACATTGCCACTGCATGTTTCCTCACCTCCCCATGCTGACCACCCCGTGGTGCTCTTCTCCATCCTACATTGCTACTCACTGCCTATCCTTATTCAGACCCTCTGATTCACAGGACCCCGTGATGTTTTTCTCACTCCTACTAGTGAATGTAATGTTAGAAACCCATACAATGCGCACCACACGGCGATGATTTTCAGAAACCTATTTTACCTTGCCACTGCATGTTTCCTGACCTCCCCATGCTGACCACCCCATGGTGCTTTTCTCCATCCTACATTGCCACTCACTGCCTATCCTAATTCAGACCCTCGGATTCACACCACCCCGTGATGTTTTTCTCACTCCTACTAGTGAATGTTATGTTACACACACATACAATTCGCACCACCCCGCGATGTTTTTCAGAAACCTATCCTACATTGCCACTGCATTTTTCCTGACCTCCCCATGCTGACCACCCCGTTGTGCTTTTCTCCATCCTACATTGCCACTCACTTCCTATCCTAATTCCGACCATCCGAATCACACCACCCCGTGATGTTTTTCTCACTCCTAGTAGTGAATGTACTGTTACACACCCATACAATGCACACCACCCCGCGATGTTTTTCAGAAACCTATCCTACATTGCCACTGCATGTTTCCTCAGCTCCCGATGCTGACAATCCCGTGGTGCTTTTCTGCATCCTACATTGCCACTCACTTCCTATCCTAATTCACACCCTCCGATTCACACCACCTCTTGATGTTTTTCTCACTTCTACTAATAAATGTAACGTTACACACCCATACAATGTGCACCACCCGCGATGTTTTTCAGAAACATATCCTACATTGCCACTGCATGTTTCCTGACCTCCCCATGCTGACCACCCCGTGATGCTTTTCTCCATCCTACATTGCCAACTACTGCCTATCCTTATTCAGATCCTATGATTCACACCACCCCGTGATGTATTTCTGACTCCTACTAGTGAATGTAATCTTACACACCCATACAATGCGCACCACCACGCGACGTTTTTCAGAAACCTGTCCTAGATTGCCAATGCATGTTTCCTGACCTCGCCATGCTGAGAACCCCGTAGTGCTTTTCTCCAATCTAGATTGCCACTCACTGTCTATCCTAATTCAGATACTATGATTCAAACCACCCAGTGAAGTTTTTCTCACTCCTACTAGTAAAAGTAATGTTACACACCCATACAATGCGCAGCACCCCGCGATGTTTTTCAGAAACGTATCCTACATTGCCACTGCATGTTTCTTGACCTACCCATGGTGACCAACCCGTGGTGCTTTTCTCCATCCTACATTGCCACTCACTGCCTATCCTTATTCAGACCCTCCGATTCACACCAACCGTGATGTTTTTCTCACTCCTAGTAGTGAATGTAATGTTACACACCCATACAATGCGCACCACCCCGCGATGTTTTTCAGAAACCTATCCTACATTGCTACTGCATGTTTCCTGACATCCCCATGCTGACCACCCCGTGGTGCTTTTCTCCATTTTTCATTGCCCCTCACTGCCTATCCTAATTCAGACCCTCCGATTACACCACCCGGTGATGTTTTTCTCACTCCTACTAGTGAATGTAATGTTACACGCCCATAAAATGCTCACTACCCCGAGATGTTTTTCAGAAGCCTATCCTACATTGCCACTGCATGTTTCCTGAACTCCCGATGCTGACCACCCCGTGGTGCTTATCTCCATCCTACATTGCCACTCACTGCCTATTCTGTTTCAGTTCCTATGATTAACACCAGCCCGTGATGTTTTTCTCACTCCTACTAGTGAATGTAATGTTACACACCCATACAATGCGCACCAACCCGCGATGTACTACAGAAACCTATCCTACAATGCCATTACATGTTTCCTGACCTCCCGATGCTGACCACCCCGTGGTGTTTTTCTCCAGCCTACATTGCCACTCACTTCCTATCCTTCTTCAGACCTTCCGATTCACACCACCCCGTGATGTTTTTCTCACTCCTACTAGTGAATGTAATGTTACACAGCCATACAATGCACACCACCCCAAGATGTTTTACAGAAACCTATCCTACATTGCCACTGCATGTTTCCAGACCTCCCCATGCTGACCAACCCGTAGTGCATTTCTCCATCCTACATTGCCATTCACAGCCTATCCTTAATCAGATCCTATGATTCACACCACCCCGTGTTATTTTTCTTACTCCCACTAGTGAATGTAAAGTTACACACCCATATAATGCGCAACACCCCGCGAAGTACTTCAGAAACCTAACCTACATTGCCACTGCATGTTTCCTGACTCCCCATGCTGACCATGCCGTGGTGCTTTTCTCCATCCTATATTACCACTGACCGCCTATCCTAATTCAGATCCTGTGATTCACACCACCCGTGATGTTTTTCTCACTCTTACTAGTGAATGTAATGTTAGAAACCCATACAATGCGCACCAAACCGCGTTGTTTTTCAGAAACCTATTCTATATTACCACTGCATGTTTCCTGACCTCCCCATGCTGACCACCCCGTGGTGCTTTTCTCCACCCGACATTGCCACTCACCGCCTATCCTTATTCAGATCCTATGATTCACACCACCCTGTGATGTTTTTCTCACTCCTACTAGTGAATGTAATGTTACACACCCATACAATGCGCACCACCCAGCGATGTTTTTCAGAAACCTATCCTACATTGCCACTGCATGTTTCCTGACCTCCACATGCTGACCACCACGTGGTGCTTATCTCCATCCTACATTGCTACTCACTGCCTATCCTAATTCAGATCCTATGATTCACACCACCTCATGATGTTTTTCTCACTCCTACTAGTGAATGTAATGTTACACACCCATACAAAGCGAACCACCCCGCGATGTACTTCAGAAACCTATCATACATTGCCACTGCGTGTTTCCTGTACTCCCCATTCTGACCACACCGTGGTGCTTTTCTCCATCCTACATTGCCACTCACGGCCTATCCTTATTCAGATCCTGTGATACACACCACCCTGTGATGTTTTTCTCACTCCTGCTAGTGAATGTAATATTACACACACATACAATGCGCACCACCATGCGATGTTTTTCAGAAACCTATCCTACATTGCCACTGCATGTTTCCTGACCTCCCCATACTGACCACCCCGTGGTGCTCTTCTCCATCCTACATTGCCACTCACTGCCTATCTTTATTCAGACCCTCCGATTCTCACCACCCCGTGATATTTTTCTCCCTCCTACTAGTGAACGGCCTGTTAGAAACACTTACAATGCGCACCACCCTGCAATGTTTTTTCAGAAACCTATCCTACATTGCCAATGCATGTTTCCTGACCTCTACATGCTGTCCAACCCGTGGTGCTTTTCTGCATCATACATTGCTACTCACTGCCTATCCTTATTCAGTCCCTCCGATTCACACCACCCCGTGATGTTTTTCTCACTCCTACTAGTGAATGCAATGTTACACACCCATACAATGTGCACCACCCCACGATGTATTTCAGACCTATTGTACATTGCCACTGCATGTATCCTGACCTCTCCTTGCTGACCACCCCGTGGTGCTTTTCTCCATCCTAGATTGCAACTCACTGCCTATCCTATTCAGATCCTATGATTCACACCAACCGTGATGTTTTTCTCACTCCTACTAGTGAATGGCCTGTTAGAATCCCTTACAATGCGCACCACCCAGCGATGTTTTTCAGAAACCTATCCTACATTGCCACTGCATGTTTCCTGACCTCTACATGCTGACCAACCCGTGGTGCTTTTCTCCATCCTACATTGCTACTCACTGCCTATACTTATTCAGTCCTTCCGATTCACACCACCCCGTGATGTTTTTGTCACTCCTACTAGTGAATGCAATGTTACACACCCATACAATGCGCACCACCCCGCGATGTTTTTCAGAAACCTGTCCTACATTGCCACTGCATGTTTCCTCACCTCCCCATGCTGACGATCCCGTGGTGCTTTTCTCCATCCAACATTGCCACTCACTTCCTATGCTTATTCACACCCTCCGATTCACACCACCTCTTGATGTTTTTCTCACTTCTACTAGTAAATGTAACGTTACATACCAATACAATGTGCACCACCCGTGATGTTTTTCAAAAACTTATCCTACATTGCCATTGCATGTTTCCTGACCTCCCCATGCTGACCACCCCGTGGTGCTTTTCTCCATCCTACATTGCCACTTACTCCCTATCCTTATTCAGATCCTAAGATTCACACCACCCCGTGATGTATATCTGACTCCTACTAGTGAATGAAATGTTTCACACCCATACAATGTGCACCACCACGCGATGTTTTTCAGAAACCTATCCTAATTTGCCACTGCATGTTTCCTGACTTCGCCATGCTGAGAACCCCGTATTGCTTTTCTCCATTCTAGATTGCCACTCACTGCCTATCCTAATTCAGATCCTATGATTCAAACCACCCCGTGATATTTTTCTCCCTCCTACTAGTAAAAGTAATATTACACACCCATACAATGCGCAGCACCCCGTGATGTTTTTCAGAAACGTATCCTACATTGCCACTGCATGTTTCTTGACCTACCCATGCTGACCATCAGATGGTGCTTTTCTCCATCCTACATTGCCACTCACTGCCTATCCTGATTCAGATCCTATGCTTCACACCACCCCGTGATGTTTTTCTCACTCTTACTAGTGAATGTAATGTTACACACACATACAATGCACACCACCCCACGATGTTTTTCAGAATCCTATCCTACATTGCCACTGCATGTTTCCTGATCTCTCCATGCTGAACACCCCGTAAGGCTTTTCGCCTTCCTAAATTGCCAATGACTGCCTATCCTAATTGAGACCCTCCGATTCACACCACCCGTGATGTTTTTCTCACTCCTAGTAGTGAATGTAATGTTACACACCCATACAATGCGCACCACCCCGCGATGTTTTTCAGAAACCTATCCTACATTGCCACTGCATGTTTCCTGACATCCCCATGCTGACCACCCCGTGGTGCTTTTCTCCATTCTACATTGCCACTCACTGCCTATCCTGATTCAGACCCTCCGAATACACCACCCCGTCATGTTTTGCTCACTCCTACTAGTGAATGTAATGTTACACACACATACAATGCGCACCACCCCGCGATGTACTTCAGAAAACTATCCTACATTGCCACTGCATGTTTCCTGACCTCCCCATGCTGACAACCCCGTGGTGCTTTTCTCCATCCTAGATTGCCTCTCACTGCCTATCCTATTCAGATCCTATGATTCACACCGCCCCGTCATGTTTTTCTCACTCCTACTAGTCAATGTAATGTTACACACCCATACAATGTTCACCACCCCGAGATGTTTTTCAGAAACCTATCCTACATTGATACTGCATGTTTCCTGAACTCCCCATGCTGAGCACCCCGTGGTGCTTATCTGCATCCTACATTGCCACTCACTGCCTATTCTGTTTCAGTTCCTATGATTCACACCACCCCGTGATGTTTTTCTCACTCCTACTAGTGAATGTAATGTTATACACCCATACAATGCGCTCCACCACTTGATGTACTACAGAAACGTATCCTACAATGCCATTACATGTTTCCTGACCTCCCGATGCTGACCACCCCGTGGTGTTTTTCTCTAGCCTACATTGCCACTCACTTCCTATCCTTATTCAGACCCTCCGATTCACAACACCCCGTGATGTTTTTCTCCCTCCTACTAGTGAATGTAATGTTACACATCCATACAATGCACACCACCCCAAGATATTTTTCAGAAACCTATCCTACATTGCCACTGCATGTTTCCTGACCTCCCCATGCTGACCAACCCATAGTGCTTTTCTCCATCCTACATTGCCATTCACTGCCTATCCTTAATCAGATCCTATGATTCACACCACCCTGTGATGTTTTTCTCACTCCTACTAGTGAATGTAGTGTTACACACTCATACAATGCGCACCACCACGCGATGTTTTTCAGAAACCTATCCTACTTTGCCACTGCATGTTTCCTGACCTCCCCATGCTGACCAACCCATTGGTGCTTTTCTCCATCCTAGATTGCCACTCACCGCCTATCCTTATTCAGACCCTACGATTCACACCACCCGTGATGTTTTTCTCACTCCTACTTGTGAATGTAATGTTAGAAACCCAGACAATGTGCACCAAACCGTGATGTTTTTCAGAAACCTATTCTACATTGCCACTGCATGTTTCCTGACCTCCCCATGCTGACCAACCCGTGGTGCTTTTCTCCACCCGACATTGCCACTCACTGCCTATCCTTATTCAGATCCTATGATTCACACCACCCTGTGATATTTTTCTCACTCCTACTAGTGAATGTAATGTTACACACCCCTACGATGTGCACCACCCCGTGATGTTTTTCAGAAACCTATCCTACATTGCCACTGCATGTTTCCTGACCTCCCCATGCTGACAAACCCGTGGTGTTTTCTCGATCCTAGATTGTCACTCACTGCCTATCCTATTCAGATCCTATGATTAACACCGCCCCGTCATGTTTTTCTCACTCCTACTAGTGAATGTAATGTTACACACCCATACAATATTCATCACCCCGAGATGTTTTTCAGAAACCTATCCTACATTGCCACTGCATGTTTCCTGACCTCCCCATGCTGGCCAACCCGTGGTGCTTATCTCCATCCTACATTGCCACTCACTGCCTATCCTAATTCAGATCCTATGATTCACACCACCTCATGATGTTTTTCTCACTCCTACTAGTGAATGTAATGTTACACACCCATACAATGCGCACCACCCCGTGATGTACTTCAGAAACCTATCATACATTGCCACTGCGTGTTTCCTGTACTCCCCATTCTGACCACCCCATGCTGCTTTTCTCCATCCTACATTGCCACTCACGGCCTATCCTTATTCAGATCCTATGATTCACACCACCCCGTGATATTTTTCTCACTCCTGCTAGTGAATGTAATATTAAACACACATACAATGCGCACCACCATGCGATGTTTTTCAGAAACCTATCCTACATTGCCACTGCATGTTTCCTGACTTCCCCATGCTGACCACCCCGTGGTGCTCTTCTCCATCCTACATTGCCACTCACTGCCTATCCTTATTCAGACCCTCCGATTTACACCACCCCGTGATATTTTTCTCACTCCTACTAGTGAATGGCCTGTTAGAAACCCTTACATTGCGCACCACCCCACGATGTTTTTCAGAAACCTATCCTACATTGCCACTGCATGTTTCCTACCTCCCCATGCTGACCACCGCATGGTGCTTTTTTCCATCCTACATTGCTACTCACTGCCTATCCTTCTTCAGACCCTCCGATTCACACCACCCCGTGATGTTTTTCTCACTCCTACTAGTGAATGGCCTGTTAGAAACCCTTACAATGCGCAAAACCCCGCAATGTTTTTCAGAAACCTATCCTACAGTGCCACTGCATGTTTCCTGACCTCCCCATCCTGACCGCCCCGCGGTGCTTTTCTCCATCCTACATTGCCACTCACTTCCTATCCTGATTCAGATCCTATGATTCACACCACCCTGTGATTGTTTTCTCACTCCTACTAGTGAATGTAATTTTACAAACCCATACAATGCGCACCACACCACGATGTTTTTCAGAATCCTATCCTACATTGCCACTGCATGTTTCCTGATCTCTCCATGCTGACCACCCCGTAGGGCTTTTCTCCATCCTAAATTGCCACTCACTGCGTATGCTAATTCAGACCCTCCGATTCACACTACCCGTGATGTTTTTCTCACTCCTAGTAGTGAATGTAATGTTACACACCCATACAATGCGCAGCACCCCGCGATGTTTTTCAGAAAACTATCGTACATTGCCACTGCATATTTCCTCACATCCCCATGCTGACCACCCCGTGGTGCTTTTCTACATCCTACTTTGCCACTCACTGCGTATCCTAATTCAGATCCTATGATTCACACCACCCCGTGAGGTTTTTCTTACTCCTACTAGTGAATGGCCTGTTAGAAACCCTTACAATGCGCACCACCCCGCGATGTTTTTCAGAAACCTATCCTACATTGCCACTGCGTGTTTCCTGACCTCCCCATGCTGACCACCCCATGGTGCTTTTCTCCATCCTACATAACCACTCACGGCCTATTTTTATTCAGACCCTCCGATTCACCCCACCCCATATTTTTCTCTATCCTACTAGTGATTGGCCTATTAGAAACCCTCACATTGCGCACTACCCTGCGATGTTTTTCAGAAACCTATCCTACATTGCCACTGCATGTTTCCTACCTCCCCATGCTGACCACCCCGTGGTGCTTTTCTCTATCCTACATTGCTACTCACTGCCTATCCATATTGAGACGCTCCGATTCACACCACCCCGTGATGTTTTTCTCACTCCTGCTAGTGAATGTAATGTTACACACCCATACAATGCGCAGCACCCCACGATGTTTTTCAGAAACCTATCCTACATTGCCACTGCATGTTTTCTGACCTCCCCATGCTGACCACCCCGTGGTGCTTTTCTCTATCCTACATTGCCACTCACTGCATATCCTAATTCAGACCATCCGATTCAAACCACCCCGTGATGTTTTTCTCACTCCTACTACTGAATGTAATGTTACACACCCATACAATGCGCAGCACCCCGCGATGTTTTTCAGAAACCTATCCTACATTGCCACTGCATGTTTCTTCACCTACCCATGCTGACGACCCTGTGGTGCTTTTCTGCATCCTACATTGCCACTCACTTCCTATCCTTATTCACACCCTCTGATTCGCACAATCCTCTTGATGTTTTTCTCAATTCTACCAGTGAATGTAATGTTACACACCCATACAATGCCCACCACCCCGCGATGTTTTTCAGAAACCTATCCTACATTGCCATTGCATGTTTCCTCACCTCTGCATGCTGACCACCAGGTGGTGCTTTTCTCCAACATAGATGGCCACTCACTGCCTATCCTAATTCAGGTCTTATGATTCACACCACAACGTGATTTTTTTCTCACTCCTAGTAGTGAATGTAATGTTACACACCCATACAATGCGCACTACCCCAAGATGTTTTTCAGAAACCTATCCTACCTTGCCACTGCATGTTTCCAGACCTCCCCATGCTGACCACCACTGGTGCTTATCTCCATCCTACATTGCCACTCACTGCTTATCCTGTTTCAGTTCCTATGATTCACACCACCCCGTGATGTTTTTCTCACTCCTACTTGCGAATGTAATGTTACACACCCATACAATGCGCACCACCCCGCGATGCACTACAGAAACCTATCCTACATTGCCATTACATGTTTCCTGACCTCCCGATGCTGACCACCCCGTGGTGTTTTACTCCAGCCTACATTGCCACTCACTTCCTATCCTTATTCACACCCTCCGATTCACACCACCCCGTGATGTTTTTCTCACTCCTGTTAGTGATTGTAATGTTACACACCCATAAAATGCGCACAACCCCGCGATGTTTTTCGGAAACGTATCCTACATTGCCACTGCATGTTTCCTGACATCCGCAGACTGACAAACCCGTGGTGTTTTCTCCATCCTACATTGCCACTCTCTGCCTATCCTTAATCAGATCCTATGATTCACACCACCCCGTGATATTTTTCTCACTCCCACTAGTGAATGAAAGTTACACACCCATATAATGTGCACCACACCGCGAAGTACCTCAGAAACCTATCCTACATTGCCACTGTATGTTTTCTGACCTCGCCAAGCTGACCACCCCGTGGTGCTTTTCTCCATCCTACATTGCCACTCACCGTCTATCCTTATTCAGACCCTCCGATTCACACCACCCCGTGATGTTTTTCTCACTCCTACTAGTGAATGTAGTGTTACCCACCCATACAATGCGCACCACACCTCGATGTTTTTCAGAAACCTATCCTACATTGCCACTGAACGTTTCCTCACCTCCCAATGCTGACCACCCAATGGTGCCTTTCTCCATCCTACATTGCCACTCACTGCTTATCCTAATTCAGAGCCTCCGATTCAAACCACGCCGTGATGTTTTTCTCACTCCTACTAGTGAATGTAATGTTACACCCCCATTCAATGAGCACCACCCCGCGATGTTTTTCAGAAAGCTATCCTACATTGCCACTGCATGTTTCCACACCTCCCCATGCTGTCCACCCCGTGGTGCTTTTCTCCATCCTACATTGCCACTCACTGCCTATCCTAATTCAGGTCCTATGATTCACAACACCCCGTGATGTTTTTCTCACTCCTACTAGTGAATGGCCTTTTAGAAACCCTTACAATGCGCACCACCCCGCGATGTTTTTCAGAAAGGTACCCTACATTGCCACTGCATGTTTCCTCACCTCCCCATGCTGACCACCCCGTGGTGCTCTTCTCCATCCTACATTGCTACTCACTGCCTATCCTTATTCAGACCCTCTGATTCACAGGACCCCGTGATGTTTTTCTCACTCCTACTAGTGAATGTAATGTTAGAAACCCATACAATGCGCACCACACGGCGATGATTTTCAGAAACCTATTTTACATTGCCACTGCATGTTTCCTGACCTCCCCATGCTGACCACCCCATGGTGCGTTTCTCCATCCTACATTGCCACTCACTGCCTATCCTAATTCAGACCCTCGGATTCACACCACCCCGTGATGTTTTTCTCACTCCTACTAGTGAATGTTATGTTACACACACATACAATTCGCACCACCCCGCGATGTTTTTCAGAAACCTATCCTACATTGCCACTGCATTTTTCCTGACCTCCCCATGCTGACCACCCCGTGGTGCTCTTCTCCATCCTACATTGCTACTCACTGCCTATCCTTATTCAGACCCTCTGATTCACAGGACCCCGTGATGTTTTTCTCACTCCTACTAGTGAATGTAATGTTAGAAACCCATACAATGCGCACCACACGGCGATGATTTTCAGAAACCTATTTTACATTGCCACTGCATGTTTCCTGACCTCCCCATGCTGACCACCCCATGGTGCTTTTCTCCATCCTACATTGCCACTCACTGCCTATCCTAATTCAGACCCTCGGATTCACACCACCCCGTGATGTTTTTCTCACTCCTACTAGTGAATGTTATGTTACACACACATACAATTCGCACCACCCCGCGATGTTTTTCAGAAACCTATCCTACATTGCCACTGCATTTTTCCTGACCTCCCCATGCTGACCACCCCGTTGTGCTTTTCTCCATCCTACATTGCCACTCACTTCCTATCCTAATTCCGACCGTCTGAATCACACCACCCCGTGATGTTTTTCTCACTCCTAGTAGTGAATGTACTGTTACACACCCATACAATGCACACCACCCCGCGATGTTTTTCAGAAACCTATCCTACATTGCCACTGCATGTTTCCTCAGCTCCCAATGCTGACAATCCCGTGGTGCTTTTCTGCAACCTACATTGCCACTCACTTCCTATCCTAATTCACACCCTCCGATTCACACAACCTCTTGATGTTTTTCTCACTTCTACTAATAAATGTAACGTTACACACCCATACAATGTGCACCACCCGCGATGTTTTTCAGAAACATATCCTACATTGCCACTGCATGTTTCCTGACCTCCCCATGCTGACCACCCCGTGATGCTTTTCTCCATCCTACATTGCCAACTACTGCCTATCCTTATTCAGATCCTATGATTCACACCACCCTGTGATGTATTTCTGACTCCTACTACTGAATGTAATGTTACACACCCATACAATGCGCACCACCACGCGACGTTTTTCAGAAACCTATCCTACATTGCCACTGCATGTTTCCTGACCTCGCCATGCTGAGAACCCCGTAGTGCTTTTTTCCATTCTAGATTGCCACTCACTGTCTATCCTAATTCAGATACTATGATTCAAACCTCCCAGTGAAGTTTTTCTCACTCCTACTAGTAAAAGTAATGTTACACACCCTTACAATGCGCAGCACCCCGCGATGTTTTTTCAGAAACGTATCCTACATTGCCACTGCATGTTTCTTGACCTACCCATGGTGACCAACCCGTGGTGCTTTTCTCCATCCTACATTGCCACTCACTGCCTATCCTAATTCAGACCCTCCGATTCACAACAACCGTGATGTTTTTCTCACTCCTAGTAGTGAATGTAATGTTACACACCCATACAATGCGCACCACCCCGCGATGTTTTTCAGAAAGGTACCCTACATTGCTACTGCATGTTTCCTGACATCCCCATGCTGACCACCCCGTGGTGCTTTTCTCCATTTTACATTGCCCCTCACTGCCTAACCTAATTCAGACCCTCCGATTCCACCACCCGGTGATGTTTTTCTCACTCCTACTAGTGAATGTAATGTTACACACCCATACAATGCTCACTACCCCGAGATGTTTTTCAGAAGCCTATCCTACATTGCCACTGCATGTTTCCTGACCTCCCCATGCTGACCACCCCGTGGTGCTTATCTCCATCCTACATTGCCACTCACTGCCTATTCTGTTTCAGTTCCTATGATTAACACCAGCCCGTGATGTTTTTCTCACTCCTACTAGTGAATGTAATGTTACACACCCATACAATGCGCACCAACCCACGATGTACTACTGAAACCTATCCTACAATGCCATTACATGTTTCCTGACCTCCCGATGCTGACCACCCCGTGGTGTTTTTCTCCAGCCTACATTGCCACTCACTTCCTATCCTTATTCAGACCCTCCGATTCACACCACCCCGTGATGTTTTTCTCACTCCTACTAGTGAATGTAATGTTACACACCCATACAATGCACACCATCCCAAGATGTTTTACAGAAACCTATCCTGCATTGCCACTGCATGTTTCCAGACCTCCCCATGCTGACCAACACGTAGTGCATTTCTCCATCCTACATTGCCATTCACAGCCTATCCTTAATCAGATCCTATGATTCACACCACCCCGTGATATTTTTCTTACTCCCACTAGTGAATGTAAAATTACACACCAATATAATGCGCAAAACGCCGCGAAGTACTTCAGAAACCTAACCTACATTGCCACTGCATATTTCCTGACTCCCCATGCTGACCATCCCGTGGTGCTTTTCTCCATCCTATATTACCACTGACCGCCTATCCTAATTCAGATCCTGTGATTCACACCACCCGTGATGTTTTTCTCACTCCTACTAGTGAATGTAATGTTAGAAACCCATACAATGCGCACCAAACCGCGTTGTTTTTCAGAAACCTATTCTACATTGCCACTGCATGTTTCCTGACCTCCCCATGCTGACCACCCCGTGGTGCTTTTCTCCACCTGACATTGCCACTCACCGCCTATCCTTATTCAGATCCTATGATTCACACCACCCTGTGATGTTTTTCTCACTCCTACTAGTGAATGTAATGTTACACACCCATACAAAGCGAACCACCCCGCGATGTACTTCAGAAACCTATCATACATTGCCACTGCGTGTTTCCTGTACTCCCCATTCTGACCACACCGTGGTGCTTTTCTCCATCCTACATTGCCACTCATGGCCTATCCTTATTCAGATCCTGTGATACACACCACCCCGTGATGTTTTTCTCACTCCTGCTAGTGAATGTAATATTACACACACATACAATGCGCACCACCATGCGATGTTTTTCAGAAACCTATCCTACATTGCCACTGCATGTTTCCTGACCTCCCCATGCTGACAACCCCGTGGTGCTCTTCTCCATCCTACATTGCCACTCACTGCCTATCTTTATTCAGACCCTCCGATTCTCACCACCCCGTGATATTTTTCTCCCTCCTACTAGTGAACGGCCTGTTAGAAACCCTTACAATGCTCACCACCCTGCAATGTTTTTTCAGAAACCTATCCTACATTGCCAATGCATGTTTCCTGACCTCTACATGCTGTCCAACCCGTGGTGCTTTTCTGCATCATACATTGCTACTCACTGCCTATCCTTATTCAGTCCCTCCGATTCACACCACCCCGTGATGTTTTTCACACTCCTACTAGTGAATGCAATGTTACACACCCATAAAATGTGCACCACCCCACGATGTATTTCAGACCTATTGTACATTGCCACTGCATGTATCCTGACCTCTCCTTGCTGACCACCCCGTGGTGCTTTTCTCCATCCTAGATTGCCACTCACTGCCTATCCTATTCAGATCCTATGATTCACACCAACCGTGATGTTTTTCTCACTCCTACTAGTGAATGGCCTGTTAGAATCCCTTACAATGCGCACCACCCAGCGATGTTTTTCAGAAACCTATCCTACATTGCCACTGCATGTTTCCTGACCTCTACATGCTGACCAACCCGTGGTGCTTTTCTCCATCCTACATTGCTACTCACTGCCTATACTTATTCAGTCCTTCCGATTCACACCACCCCGTGATGTTTTTGTCACTCCTACTAGTGAATGCAATGTTACACACCCATACAATGCGCACCACCCCGCGATGTTTTTCAGAAACCTATCCTACATTGCCACTGCATGTTTCCTCACCTCCCCATGCTGACGATCCCGTGGTGCTTTTCTCCATCCAACATTGTCACTCACTTCCTATCCTTATTCACACCCTCCGATTCACACCACCTCTTGATGTTTTTCTCACTTCTACTAGTAAATGTAACGTTACATACCAATACAATGTGCACCACCTGTGATGTTTTTCAGAAACTTATCCTACATTGCCATTGCATGTTTCCTGACCTCCCCATGCTGACCACCCCGTGGTGCTTTTCTCCATCCTACATTGCCACTTACTCCCTATCCTTATTCAGATCCTAAGATTCACACCACCCCGTGATGTATATCTGACTCCTACTAGTGAATGAAATATTTCACACCCATACAATGTGCACCACCGCGCGATGTTTTTCAGAAACCTATCCTAATTTGCCACTGCATGTTTCCTGACTTCGCCATGCTGAGAACCCCGTATTGCTTTTCTCCATTCTAGATTGCCACTCACTGCCTATCCTAATTCAGATCCTATGATTCAAACCACCCCGTGATATTTTTCTCCCTCCTACTAGTAAAAGTAATATTACACACCCATACAATGCGCAGCACCCCGTGATGTTTTTCAGAAACGTATCCTACATTGCCACTGCATGTTTCTTGACCTACCCATGCTGACCATCAGATGGTGCTTTTCTCCATCCTACATTGCCACTCACTGCCTATCCTGATTCAGATCCTATGCTTCACACCACCCCGTGATGTTTTTCTCACTCTTACTAGTGAATGTAATGTTACACACACATACAATGCACACCACCCCACGATGTTTTTCAGAATCCTATCCTACATTGCCACTGCATGTTTCCTGATCTCTCCATGCTGAACACCCCGTAAGGCTTTTCTCCTTCCTAAATTGCCACTGACTGCCTCTCCTAATTGAGACCCTCCGATTCACACCACCCGTGATGTTTTTCTCACTCCTAGTAGTGAATGTAATGTTACACACCCATACAATGTTCACCACCCCGAGATGTTTTTCAGAAACCTATCGTACATTGATACTGCATGTTTCCTGAACTCCCCATGCTGAGCACCCCGTGGTGCTTATCTGCATCCTACATTGCCACTCACTGCCTATTCTGTTTCAGTTCCTATGATTCACACCACCCCGTGATGTTTTTCTCACTCCTACTAGTGAATGTAATGTTATACACCCATACAATGCGCTCCACCCCTTGATGTACTACAGAAACGTATCCTACAATGCCATTACTTGTTTCCTGACCTCCCGATGCTGACAACCCCGTGGTGTTTTTCTCTAGCCTACATTGCCACTCACTTCCTATCCTTATTTAGACCCTCCGATTCACAACACCCCGTGATGTTTTTCTCACTCCTACTAGTGAATGTAGTGTTACACACCCATACAATGCGCACCACCACGCGATGTTTTTCAGAAACCTATCCTACTTTGCCACTGCATGTTTCCTGACCTCCCCATGCTGACCCACCCATTGGTGCTTTTCTCCATCCTAGATTGCCACTCACCGCCTATCCTTATTCAGACCCTACGATTCACACCACCCGTGATGTTTTTCTCACTCCTACTTGTGAATGTAATGTTAGAAACCCAGACAATGCGCACCAAACCGTGATGTTTTTCAGAAACCTATTCTACATTGCCACTGCATGTTTCCTGACCTCCCCATGCTGACCAACCCGTGGTGCTTTTCTCCACCCGACATTGCCACTCACTGCCTATCCTTATTCAGATTCTATGATTCACACCACCCTGTGATATTTTTCTCACTCCTACTAGTGAATGTAATGTTACACACCCCTACGATGTGCACCACCCCGTGATGTTTTTCAGAAACCTATCCTACATTGCCACTGCATGTTTCCTGACCTCCCCATGCTGACAAACCCGTGGTGTTTTCTCGATCCTAGATTGCCACTCACTGCCTATCCTATTCAGATCCTATGATTAACACCGCCCCGTCATGTTTTTCTCACTCCTACTAGTGAATGTAATGTTACACACCCATACAATACTCACCACCCCGAGATGTTTTTCAGAAACGTATCCTACATTGCCACTGCATGTTTCCTGACCTCCCCATGCTGGCCAACCCGTGGTGCTTATCTCCATCCTACATTGCCACTCACTGCCTATCCTAATTCAGATCCTATGATTCACACCACCTCATGATGTTTTTCTCACTCCTACTAGTGAATGTAATGTTACACACCCATACAATGCGCACCACCCCGCGATGTACTTCAGAAACCTATCATACATTGCCACTGCGTGTTTCCTGTACTCCCCATTCTGACCACCCCGTGCTGCTTTTCTCCATCCTACATTGCCACTCACGGCCTATCCTTATTCAGATCCTATGATTCACACCACCCCGTGATATTTTTCTCACTCCTGCTAGTGAATGTAATATTAAACACACATACAATGCGCACCACCATGCGATGTTTTTCAGAAACCTATCCTACATTGCCACTGCATTTTTCCTGACTTCCCCATGCTGACCACCCCGTGGTGCTCTTCTCCATCCTACATTGCCACTCACTGCCTATCCTTATTCAGACCCTCCGATTTACACCACCCCGTGATATTTTTCTCACTCCTACTAGTGAATGGCCTGTTAGAAACCCTTACATTGCGCACCACCCCACGATGTTTTTCAGAAACCTATCCTACATTGCCACTGCATGTTTCCTGACCTCGCCATGCTGAGAACCCCGTAGTGCTTTTTTCCATTCTAGATTGCCACTCACTGTCTATCCTAATTCAGATACTATGATTCAAACCTCCCAGTGAAGTTTTTCTCACTCCTACTAGTAAAAGTAATGTTACACACCCTTACAATGCGCAGCACCCCGCGATGTTTTTCAGAAACGTATCCTACATTGCCACTGCATGTTTCTTGACCTACCCATGGTGACCAACCCGTGGTGCTTTTCTCCATCCTACATTGCCACTCACTGCCTATCCTAATTCAGACCCTCCGATTCACAACAACCGTGATGTTTTTCTCACTCCTAGTAGTGAATGTAATGTTACACACCCATACAATGCGCACCACCCCGCGATGTTTTTCAGAAAGGTACCCTACATTGCTACTGCATGTTTCCTGACATCCCCATGCTGACCACCCCGTGGTGCTTTTCTCCATTTTACATTGCCCCTCACTGCCTAACCTAATTCAGACCCTCCGATTCCACCACCCGGTGATGTTTTTCTCACTCCTACTAGTGAATGTAATGTTACACACCCATACAATGCTCACTACCCCGAGATGTTTTTCAGAAGCCTATCCTACATTGCCACTGCATGTTTCCTGACCTCCCCATGCTGACCACCCCGTGGTGCTTATCTCCATCCTACATTGCCACTCACTGCCTATTCTGTTTCAGTTCCTATGATTAACACCAGCCCGTGATGTTTTTCTCACTCCTACTAGTGAATGTAATGTTACACACCCATACAATGCGCACCAACCCACGATGTACTACTGAAACCTATCCTACAATGCCATTACATGTTTCCTGACCTCCCGATGCTGACCACCCCGTGGTGTTTTTCTCCAGCCTACATTGCCACTCACTTCCTATCCTTATTCAGACCCTCCGATTCACACCACCCCGTGATGTTTTTCTCACTCCTACTAGTGAATGTAATGTTACACACCCATACAATGCACACCATCCCAAGATGTTTTACAGAAACCTATCCTGCATTGCCACTGCATGTTTCCAGACCTCCCCATGCTGACCAACACGTAGTGCATTTCTCCATCCTACATTGCCATTCACAGCCTATCCTTAATCAGATCCTATGATTCACACCACCCCGTGATATTTTTCTTACTCCCACTAGTGAATGTAAAATTACACACCAATATAATGCGCAAAACGCCGCGAAGTACTTCAGAAACCTAACCTACATTGCCACTGCATATTTCCTGACTCCCCATGCTGACCATCCCGTGGTGCTTTTCTCCATCCTATATTACCACTGACCGCCTATCCTAATTCAGATCCTGTGATTCACACCACCCGTGATGTTTTTCTCACTCCTACTAGTGAATGTAATGTTAGAAACCCATACAATGCGCACCAAACCGCGTTGTTTTTCAGAAACCTATTCTACATTGCCACTGCATGTTTCCTGACCTCCCCATGCTGACCACCCCGTGGTGCTTTTCTCCACCTGACATTGCCACTCACCGCCTATCCTTATTCAGATCCTATGATTCACACCACCCTGTGATGTTTTTCTCACTCCTACTAGTGAATGTAATGTTACACACCCATACAAAGCGAACCACCCCGCGATGTACTTCAGAAACCTATCATACATTGCCACTGCGTGTTTCCTGTACTCCCCATTCTGACCACACCGTGGTGCTTTTCTCCATCCTACATTGCCACTCATGGCCTATCCTTATTCAGATCCTGTGATACACACCACCCCGTGATGTTTTTCTCACTCCTGCTAGTGAATGTAATATTACACACACATACAATGCGCACCACCATGCGATGTTTTTCAGAAACCTATCCTACATTGCCACTGCATGTTTCCTGACCTCCCCATGCTGACAACCCCGTGGTGCTCTTCTCCATCCTACATTGCCACTCACTGCCTATCTTTATTCAGACCCTCCGATTCTCACCACCCCGTGATATTTTTCTCCCTCCTACTAGTGAACGGCCTGTTAGAAACCCTTACAATGCTCACCACCCTGCAATGTTTTTTCAGAAACCTATCCTACATTGCCAATGCATGTTTCCTGACCTCTACATGCTGTCCAACCCGTGGTGCTTTTCTGCATCATACATTGCTACTCACTGCCTATCCTTATTCAGTCCCTCCGATTCACACCACCCCGTGATGTTTTTCACACTCCTACTAGTGAATGCAATGTTACACACCCATAAAATGTGCACCACCCCACGATGTATTTCAGACCTATTGTACATTGCCACTGCATGTATCCTGACCTCTCCTTGCTGACCACCCCGTGGTGCTTTTCTCCATCCTAGATTGCCACTCACTGCCTATCCTATTCAGATCCTATGATTCACACCAACCGTGATGTTTTTCTCACTCCTACTAGTGAATGGCCTGTTAGAATCCCTTACAATGCGCACCACCCAGCGATGTTTTTCAGAAACCTATCCTACATTGCCACTGCATGTTTCCTGACCTCTACATGCTGACCAACCCGTGGTGCTTTTCTCCATCCTACATTGCTACTCACTGCCTATACTTATTCAGTCCTTCCGATTCACACCACCCCGTGATGTTTTTGTCACTCCTACTAGTGAATGCAATGTTACACACCCATACAATGCGCACCACCCCGCGATGTTTTTCAGAAACCTATCCTACATTGCCACTGCATGTTTCCTCACCTCCCCATGCTGACGATCCCGTGGTGCTTTTCTCCATCCAACATTGTCACTCACTTCCTATCCTTATTCACACCCTCCGATTCACACCACCTCTTGATGTTTTTCTCACTTCTACTAGTAAATGTAACGTTACATACCAATACAATGTGCACCACCTGTGATGTTTTTCAGAAACTTATCCTACATTGCCATTGCATGTTTCCTGACCTCCCCATGCTGACCACCCCGTGGTGCTTTTCTCCATCCTACATTGCCACTTACTCCCTATCCTTATTCAGATCCTAAGATTCACACCACCCCGTGATGTATATCTGACTCCTACTAGTGAATGAAATATTTCACACCCATACAATGTGCACCACCGCGCGATGTTTTTCAGAAACCTATCCTAATTTGCCACTGCATGTTTCCTGACTTCGCCATGCTGAGAACCCCGTATTGCTTTTCTCCATTCTAGATTGCCACTCACTGCCTATCCTAATTCAGATCCTATGATTCAAACCACCCCGTGATATTTTTCTCCCTCCTACTAGTAAAAGTAATATTACACACCCATACAATGCGCAGCACCCCGTGATGTTTTTCAGAAACGTATCCTACATTGCCACTGCATGTTTCTTGACCTACCCATGCTGACCATCAGATGGTGCTTTTCTCCATCCTACATTGCCACTCACTGCCTATCCTGATTCAGATCCTATGCTTCACACCACCCCGTGATGTTTTTCTCACTCTTACTAGTGAATGTAATGTTACACACACATACAATGCACACCACCCCACGATGTTTTTCAGAATCCTATCCTACATTGCCACTGCATGTTTCCTGATCTCTCCATGCTGAACACCCCGTAAGGCTTTTCTCCTTCCTAAATTGCCACTGACTGCCTCTCCTAATTGAGACCCTCCGATTCACACCACCCGTGATGTTTTTCTCACTCCTAGTAGTGAATGTAATGTTACACACCCATACAATGTTCACCACCCCGAGATGTTTTTCAGAAACCTATCGTACATTGATACTGCATGTTTCCTGAACTCCCCATGCTGAGCACCCCGTGGTGCTTATCTGCATCCTACATTGCCACTCACTGCCTATTCTGTTTCAGTTCCTATGATTCACACCACCCCGTGATGTTTTTCTCACTCCTACTAGTGAATGTAATGTTATACACCCATACAATGCGCTCCACCCCTTGATGTACTACAGAAACGTATCCTACAATGCCATTACTTGTTTCCTGACCTCCCGATGCTGACAACCCCGTGGTGTTTTTCTCTAGCCTACATTGCCACTCACTTCCTATCCTTATTTAGACCCTCCGATTCACAACACCCCGTGATGTTTTTCTCACTCCTACTAGTGAATGTAGTGTTACACACCCATACAATGCGCACCACCACGCGATGTTTTTCAGAAACCTATCCTACTTTGCCACTGCATGTTTCCTGACCTCCCCATGCTGACCCACCCATTGGTGCTTTTCTCCATCCTAGATTGCCACTCACCGCCTATCCTTATTCAGACCCTACGATTCACACCACCCGTGATGTTTTTCTCACTCCTACTTGTGAATGTAATGTTAGAAACCCAGACAATGCGCACCAAACCGTGATGTTTTTCAGAAACCTATTCTACATTGCCACTGCATGTTTCCTGACCTCCCCATGCTGACCAACCCGTGGTGCTTTTCTCCACCCGACATTGCCACTCACTGCCTATCCTTATTCAGATTCTATGATTCACACCACCCTGTGATATTTTTCTCACTCCTACTAGTGAATGTAATGTTACACACCCCTACGATGTGCACCACCCCGTGATGTTTTTCAGAAACCTATCCTACATTGCCACTGCATGTTTCCTGACCTCCCCATGCTGACAAACCCGTGGTGTTTTCTCGATCCTAGATTGCCACTCACTGCCTATCCTATTCAGATCCTATGATTAACACCGCCCCGTCATGTTTTTCTCACTCCTACTAGTGAATGTAATGTTACACACCCATACAATACTCACCACCCCGAGATGTTTTTCAGAAACGTATCCTACATTGCCACTGCATGTTTCCTGACCTCCCCATGCTGGCCAACCCGTGGTGCTTATCTCCATCCTACATTGCCACTCACTGCCTATCCTAATTCAGATCCTATGATTCACACCACCTCATGATGTTTTTCTCACTCCTACTAGTGAATGTAATGTTACACACCCATACAATGCGCACCACCCCGCGATGTACTTCAGAAACCTATCATACATTGCCACTGCGTGTTTCCTGTACTCCCCATTCTGACCACCCCGTGCTGCTTTTCTCCATCCTACATTGCCACTCACGGCCTATCCTTATTCAGATCCTATGATTCACACCACCCCGTGATATTTTTCTCACTCCTGCTAGTGAATGTAATATTAAACACACATACAATGCGCACCACCATGCGATGTTTTTCAGAAACCTATCCTACATTGCCACTGCATTTTTCCTGACTTCCCCATGCTGACCACCCCGTGGTGCTCTTCTCCATCCTACATTGCCACTCACTGCCTATCCTTATTCAGACCCTCCGATTTACACCACCCCGTGATATTTTTCTCACTCCTACTAGTGAATGGCCTGTTAGAAACCCTTACATTGCGCACCACCCCACGATGTTTTTCAGAAACCTATCCTACATTGCCACTGCATGTTTCCTGACCTCGCCATGCTGAGAACCCCGTAGTGCTTTTTTCCATTCTAGATTGCCACTCACTGTCTATCCTAATTCAGATACTATGATTCAAACCTCCCAGTGAAGTTTTTCTCACTCCTACTAGTAAAAGTAATGTTACACACCCTTACAATGCGCAGCACCCCGCGATGTTTTTCAGAAACGTATCCTACATTGCCACTGCATGTTTCTTGACCTACCCATGGTGACCAACCCGTGGTGCTTTTCTCCATCCTACATTGCCACTCACTGCCTATCCTAATTCAGACCCTCCGATTCACAACAACCGTGATGTTTTTCTCACTCCTAGTAGTGAATGTAATGTTACACACCCATACAATGCGCACCACCCCGCGATGTTTTTCAGAAAGGTACCCTACATTGCTACTGCATGTTTCCTGACATCCCCATGCTGACCACCCCGTGGTGCTTTTCTCCATTTTACATTGCCCCTCACTGCCTAACCTAATTCAGACCCTCCGATTCCACCACCCGGTGATGTTTTTCTCACTCCTACTAGTGAATGTAATGTTACACACCCATACAATGCTCACTACCCCGAGATGTTTTTCAGAAGCCTATCCTACATTGCCACTGCATGTTTCCTGACCTCCCCATGCTGACCACCCCGTGGTGCTTATCTCCATCCTACATTGCCACTCACTGCCTATTCTGTTTCAGTTCCTATGATTAACACCAGCCCGTGATGTTTTTCTCACTCCTACTAGTGAATGTAATGTTACACACCCATACAATGCGCACCAACCCACGATGTACTACTGAAACCTATCCTACAATGCCATTACATGTTTCCTGACCTCCCGATGCTGACCACCCCGTGGTGTTTTTCTCCAGCCTACATTGCCACTCACTTCCTATCCTTATTCAGACCCTCCGATTCACACCACCCCGTGATGTTTTTCTCACTCCTACTAGTGAATGTAATGTTACACACCCATACAATGCACACCATCCCAAGATGTTTTACAGAAACCTATCCTGCATTGCCACTGCATGTTTCCAGACCTCCCCATGCTGACCAACACGTAGTGCATTTCTCCATCCTACATTGCCATTCACAGCCTATCCTTAATCAGATCCTATGATTCACACCACCCCGTGATATTTTTCTTACTCCCACTAGTGAATGTAAAATTACACACCAATATAATGCGCAAAACGCCGCGAAGTACTTCAGAAACCTAACCTACATTGCCACTGCATATTTCCTGACTCCCCATGCTGACCATCCCGTGGTGCTTTTCTCCATCCTATATTACCACTGACCGCCTATCCTAATTCAGATCCTGTGATTCACACCACCCGTGATGTTTTTCTCACTCCTACTAGTGAATGTAATGTTAGAAACCCATACAATGCGCACCAAACCGCGTTGTTTTTCAGAAACCTATTCTACATTGCCACTGCATGTTTCCTGACCTCCCCATGCTGACCACCCCGTGGTGCTTTTCTCCACCTGACATTGCCACTCACCGCCTATCCTTATTCAGATCCTATGATTCACACCACCCTGTGATGTTTTTCTCACTCCTACTAGTGAATGTAATGTTACACACCCATACAAAGCGAACCACCCCGCGATGTACTTCAGAAACCTATCATACATTGCCACTGCGTGTTTCCTGTACTCCCCATTCTGACCACACCGTGGTGCTTTTCTCCATCCTACATTGCCACTCATGGCCTATCCTTATTCAGATCCTGTGATACACACCACCCCGTGATGTTTTTCTCACTCCTGCTAGTGAATGTAATATTACACACACATACAATGCGCACCACCATGCGATGTTTTTCAGAAACCTATCCTACATTGCCACTGCATGTTTCCTGACCTCCCCATGCTGACAACCCCGTGGTGCTCTTCTCCATCCTACATTGCCACTCACTGCCTATCTTTATTCAGACCCTCCGATTCTCACCACCCCGTGATATTTTTCTCCCTCCTACTAGTGAACGGCCTGTTAGAAACCCTTACAATGCTCACCACCCTGCAATGTTTTTTCAGAAACCTATCCTACATTGCCAATGCATGTTTCCTGACCTCTACATGCTGTCCAACCCGTGGTGCTTTTCTGCATCATACATTGCTACTCACTGCCTATCCTTATTCAGTCCCTCCGATTCACACCACCCCGTGATGTTTTTCACACTCCTACTAGTGAATGCAATGTTACACACCCATAAAATGTGCACCACCCCACGATGTATTTCAGACCTATTGTACATTGCCACTGCATGTATCCTGACCTCTCCTTGCTGACCACCCCGTGGTGCTTTTCTCCATCCTAGATTGCCACTCACTGCCTATCCTATTCAGATCCTATGATTCACACCAACCGTGATGTTTTTCTCACTCCTACTAGTGAATGGCCTGTTAGAATCCCTTACAATGCGCACCACCCAGCGATGTTTTTCAGAAACCTATCCTACATTGCCACTGCATGTTTCCTGACCTCTACATGCTGACCAACCCGTGGTGCTTTTCTCCATCCTACATTGCTACTCACTGCCTATACTTATTCAGTCCTTCCGATTCACACCACCCCGTGATGTTTTTGTCACTCCTACTAGTGAATGCAATGTTACACACCCATACAATGCGCACCACCCCGCGATGTTTTTCAGAAACCTATCCTACATTGCCACTGCATGTTTCCTCACCTCCCCATGCTGACGATCCCGTGGTGCTTTTCTCCATCCAACATTGTCACTCACTTCCTATCCTTATTCACACCCTCCGATTCACACCACCTCTTGATGTTTTTCTCACTTCTACTAGTAAATGTAACGTTACATACCAATACAATGTGCACCACCTGTGATGTTTTTCAGAAACTTATCCTACATTGCCATTGCATGTTTCCTGACCTCCCCATGCTGACCACCCCGTGGTGCTTTTCTCCATCCTACATTGCCACTTACTCCCTATCCTTATTCAGATCCTAAGATTCACACCACCCCGTGATGTATATCTGACTCCTACTAGTGAATGAAATATTTCACACCCATACAATGTGCACCACCGCGCGATGTTTTTCAGAAACCTATCCTAATTTGCCACTGCATGTTTCCTGACTTCGCCATGCTGAGAACCCCGTATTGCTTTTCTCCATTCTAGATTGCCACTCACTGCCTATCCTAATTCAGATCCTATGATTCAAACCACCCCGTGATATTTTTCTCCCTCCTACTAGTAAAAGTAATATTACACACCCATACAATGCGCAGCACCCCGTGATGTTTTTCAGAAACGTATCCTACATTGCCACTGCATGTTTCTTGACCTACCCATGCTGACCATCAGATGGTGCTTTTCTCCATCCTACATTGCCACTCACTGCCTATCCTGATTCAGATCCTATGCTTCACACCACCCCGTGATGTTTTTCTCACTCTTACTAGTGAATGTAATGTTACACACACATACAATGCACACCACCCCACGATGTTTTTCAGAATCCTATCCTACATTGCCACTGCATGTTTCCTGATCTCTCCATGCTGAACACCCCGTAAGGCTTTTCTCCTTCCTAAATTGCCACTGACTGCCTCTCCTAATTGAGACCCTCCGATTCACACCACCCGTGATGTTTTTCTCACTCCTAGTAGTGAATGTAATGTTACACACCCATACAATGTTCACCACCCCGAGATGTTTTTCAGAAACCTATCGTACATTGATACTGCATGTTTCCTGAACTCCCCATGCTGAGCACCCCGTGGTGCTTATCTGCATCCTACATTGCCACTCACTGCCTATTCTGTTTCAGTTCCTATGATTCACACCACCCCGTGATGTTTTTCTCACTCCTACTAGTGAATGTAATGTTATACACCCATACAATGCGCTCCACCCCTTGATGTACTACAGAAACGTATCCTACAATGCCATTACTTGTTTCCTGACCTCCCGATGCTGACAACCCCGTGGTGTTTTTCTCTAGCCTACATTGCCACTCACTTCCTATCCTTATTTAGACCCTCCGATTCACAACACCCCGTGATGTTTTTCTCACTCCTACTAGTGAATGTAGTGTTACACACCCATACAATGCGCACCACCACGCGATGTTTTTCAGAAACCTATCCTACTTTGCCACTGCATGTTTCCTGACCTCCCCATGCTGACCCACCCATTGGTGCTTTTCTCCATCCTAGATTGCCACTCACCGCCTATCCTTATTCAGACCCTACGATTCACACCACCCGTGATGTTTTTCTCACTCCTACTTGTGAATGTAATGTTAGAAACCCAGACAATGCGCACCAAACCGTGATGTTTTTCAGAAACCTATTCTACATTGCCACTGCATGTTTCCTGACCTCCCCATGCTGACCAACCCGTGGTGCTTTTCTCCACCCGACATTGCCACTCACTGCCTATCCTTATTCAGATTCTATGATTCACACCACCCTGTGATATTTTTCTCACTCCTACTAGTGAATGTAATGTTACACACCCCTACGATGTGCACCACCCCGTGATGTTTTTCAGAAACCTATCCTACATTGCCACTGCATGTTTCCTGACCTCCCCATGCTGACAAACCCGTGGTGTTTTCTCGATCCTAGATTGCCACTCACTGCCTATCCTATTCAGATCCTATGATTAACACCGCCCCGTCATGTTTTTCTCACTCCTACTAGTGAATGTAATGTTACACACCCATACAATACTCACCACCCCGAGATGTTTTTCAGAAACGTATCCTACATTGCCACTGCATGTTTCCTGACCTCCCCATGCTGGCCAACCCGTGGTGCTTATCTCCATCCTACATTGCCACTCACTGCCTATCCTAATTCAGATCCTATGATTCACACCACCTCATGATGTTTTTCTCACTCCTACTAGTGAATGTAATGTTACACACCCATACAATGCGCACCACCCCGCGATGTACTTCAGAAACCTATCATACATTGCCACTGCGTGTTTCCTGTACTCCCCATTCTGACCACCCCGTGCTGCTTTTCTCCATCCTACATTGCCACTCACGGCCTATCCTTATTCAGATCCTATGATTCACACCACCCCGTGATATTTTTCTCACTCCTGCTAGTGAATGTAATATTAAACACACATACAATGCGCACCACCATGCGATGTTTTTCAGAAACCTATCCTACATTGCCACTGCATTTTTCCTGACTTCCCCATGCTGACCACCCCGTGGTGCTCTTCTCCATCCTACATTGCCACTCACTGCCTATCCTTATTCAGACCCTCCGATTTACACCACCCCGTGATATTTTTCTCACTCCTACTAGTGAATGGCCTGTTAGAAACCCTTACATTGCGCACCACCCCACGATGTTTTTCAGAAACCTATCCTACATTGCCACTGCATGTTTCCTACCTCCCCATGCTGACCACCGCATGGTGCTTTTTTCCATCCTACATTGCTACTCACTGCCTATCCTTCTTCAGACCCTCCGATTCACACCACCCCGTGATGTTTTTCTCACTCCTACTAGTGAATGGCCTGTTAGAAACCCTTACAATGCGCAAAACCCCGCAATGTTTTTCAGAAACCTATCCTACAGTGCCACTGCATGTTTCCTTACCTCCCCATCCTGACCGCCCCGCGGTGCTTTTCTCCATCCTACATTGCCACTCACTGCCTATCCTGATTCAGATCCTATGATTCACACCACCCTGTGATTGTTTTCTCACTCCTACTAGTGAATGTAATTTTACACACCCATACAATGCGCACCACACCACAATGTTTTTCAGAATCCTATCCTACATTGCCACTGCATGTTTCCTGATCTCTCCATGCTGACCACCCCGTAGGGCTTTTCTCCATCCTAAATTGCCACTCACTGCGTATGCTAATTCAGACCCTCCGATTCACACTACCCGTGATGTTTTTCTCACTCCTAGTAGTGAATGTAATGTTAAACACCCATACAATGCGCAGCACCCCGCGATGTTTTTCAGAAAACTATCGTACATTGCCACTGCATATTTCCTCACATCCCCATGCTGACCACCCCGTGGTGCTTTTCTACATCCTACTTTGCCACTCACTGTGTATCCTAATTCAGATCCTATGATTCACACCACCCCGTGAGGTTTTTCTTACTCCTACTAGTGAATGGCCTGTTAGAAACCCTTACAATGCGCACCACCCCGTGATGTTTTTCAAAAACCTATCCTACATTGCCACTGCGTGTTTCCTGACCTCCCCATGCTGACCACCCCATGGTGCTTTTCTCCATCCTACATAACCACTCACGGCCTATTTTTATTCAGACCCTCCGATTCACCCCACCCCATGATATTTTTCTCTATCCTACTAGTGATTGGCCTATTAGAAACCCTCACATTGCGCACTACCCTGCGATGTTTTGCAGAAACCTATCCTACATTGCCACTGCATGTTTCCTACCTCCCCATGCTGACCACCCCGTGGTGCTTTTCTCCATCCTACATTGCTACTCACTGCCTATCCATATTGAGACGCTCCGATTCACACCACCCCGTGATGTTTTTCTCACTCCTGCTAGTGAATGTAATGTTACACACCCATACAATGCGCAGCACCCCGCGATGTTTTTCAGAAACCTATCCTACATTGCCACTGCATGTTTTCTGACCTCCCCATGCTGACCACCCCGTGGTGCTTTTCTCCATCCTACATTGCCACTCACTGCATATCCTAATTCAGACCATCCGATTCACACCACCCCGTGATGTTTTTCTCACTCCTACTACTGAATGTAATGTTACACACCCATACAATGCGCAGCACCCCGCGATGTTTTTCAGAAACCTATCCTACATTGCCATTGCATGTTTCCTCACCTCTCCATGCTGACCACCCCGTGGTGCATTTCTCCAACATAGATGGTCACTCACTGCCTATCCTAATTCAGGTCTTATGATTCACACCACCACGTGATTTTTTTCTCACTCCTAGTAGTGAATGTAATGTTACACACCCATACAATGCGCACTACCCCAAGATGTTTTTCAGAAACCTATCCTACCTTGCCACTGCATGTTTCCAGACCTCCCCATGCTGACCACCACTGGTGCTTATCTCCATCCTACATTGCCATTCACTGCCTATCCTGTTTCACTTCCTATGATTCACACCACCCCGTGATGTTTTTCTCACTCCTACTTGCGAATGTAATGTTACACACCCATACAATGCGCACCACCCCGCGATGCACTACAGACACCTATCCTACATTGCCATTACATGTTTCCTGACCTCCCGATGCTGACCACCCCGTAGTGTTTTACTCCAGCCTACATTGCCACTCACTTCCTATCCTTATTCACACCCTCCGATTCACACCACCCCGTGATGTTTTTCTCACTCCTGCTAGTGATTGTAATGTTACACACCCATACAATGCGCACCACCCCGCGATGTTTTTCGGAAACGTATCCTACATTGCCACTGAATGTTTCCTGACATCCGCATGCTGACAACCCCGTGGTGTTTTCTCCATCCTACATTGCCACTCTCTGCCTATCCTTAATCAGATCCTATGATTCACACCACCCCGTGATATTTTTCTCACTCCCACTAGTGAATGAAAGTTACACACCCATATAATGTGCACCACACCACGAAGTACCTCAGAAACCTATCCTACATTGCCACTGTATGTTTTCTGACCTCGCCATGCTGACCACCCCGTGGTGCTTTTCTCCATTCTACATTGCCACTCACCGTCTATCCTTATTCAGACCCTCCGATTCACACCACCCCGTGATGTTTTTCTCACTCCTACTAGTGAATGTAGTGTTACCCACCCATACAATGCGCACCACACCTCGATGTTTTTCAGAAACCTATCCTACATTGCCACTGAACGTTTCCTCACCTCCCCATGCTGACCAACCAATGGTGCCTTTCTCCATCCTACATTGCCACTCACTGCTTATCCTAATTCAGAGCCTCCGATTCACACCACCCCGTGATGTTTTTCTCACTCCTACTAGTGAATGTAATGTTACACCCCCATTCAATGAGCACCACCCCGCGATGTTTTTCAGAAAGCTATCCTACATTGCCACTGCATGTTTCCTGACCTCCCCATGCTGACCACCCCGTGGTGCTTTTCTCCACCCTATATTGCCACTCACTGCCTATCCTAATTCAGGTCCTATGATTCACACCACCCCGTGATGCTTTTCTCACTCCTACTAGTGAATGGCCTTTTAGAAACCCTTACAATGCGCACCACCCCGTGACGTTTTTCAGAAAACTATCCTAAATTGCCACAGCATGTTTCCTGACCGCCCCATGCTGACCACCCCGTGGTGCTCTTCTCCATCCTACATTGCTACTCACTTCCTATCTTTTTTCAGACCCTTTGATTCACACGACCCCCTGATGTTTTTCTCACTCCTACTAGTGAATGTAATGTTAAAAACCCATACAATGCGCACCATCCCACGATGATTTTCAGAAACCTATTCTACAATGCCACTGCATTTTTCCTGACCTCCCCATGCTGACCACCCAATGGTGTTTTTCTCCATCCTACATTGCCACTCACAGACTATCCTAATTCAGACCGTCCGATTCACACCACCCCCGTGATATTTTTTTGACTCCTACTAGTGAATGTAATGTTACACACCCATACAATGCGCAGCACCCCGCGATGTTTTTCAGAAACCTATCCTACATTGTCACTGCATGTTTCCTCACCTCCCTATGGTGACCACCCCGTGGTGCTTTTCTCCATCCTACATTGCCACTCACTTCCTATCCTTTTTCACACCCTGTGATTCACACCACCTCTTGATGTTTTTCTCACTTCTACTAGTGAACGTAACGTTACACACCCATAAAATGCGCACCACCCGCAATGTTTTTCAGAAACCTATCCTACATTGCCACTGCATGTTGCCTGGCCTCCCCATGCTGACCACCCGGTGGTGCTCTTCTCCATCCTACATTGCCACTTACTGCCTATCCTTGTGCAGATCCTATGATTCACATCACCCCGTGATGTTTTTCTCACTCCTAGTAGTGAATGGCCTGTTAGAAACCCTTACAATGCGCACCACCCGGCGATATTTTTCAGAAAACTATCCTACATTGCCACTGCATGTTTCCTGACCTCCCCCTGCTGACCACCCCGTGGTGCTCCTCTCCATCCTTCATTGCTTCTCACTACCTATCCTTATTCAGACCCTCTGATTCACACAATCCCGTGATGTTTTTCTCACTCCTACTAGTGAATGTAATGTTACACACACATACAATGCGCACCACCCCACGATGTTTTTCAGAAACCTATCCTACATTGCCACTGCATGTTTCCTGACCTCCCCATGCTGACCAGGCCGTTGCGCTTTTCTCCATCCTACATTGCCACTCACTGCCTATCCTAATTCAGACCGTCCGATTCCCACCACCTCATGATGTTTTTCTCACTCCTACCAGTGAATGTAATGTTACACACCCATACAATGCGAACCACACTTCCATGTTTTTCAGAAACCTACCCTACATTGCCACTGCATGTTTCCTAACCTCCCCATGCTGACAACCCCGTGGTGCTTTTCTCCATCCTACATTGCCACTCACTTCCTATCCTTATTCACACCCTCCGATTCACACCACCTCTTGAATTTTTTCTCACTTCTACTAATGAATGTAACGTTACACACCCATAAAATGCGCACAACGCCGTGATGTTTTTCAGAAACCTATGCTATATTGCCACTGCATGTTTCTTGACTTCCCAATGCTGACCACCCCGTAGTGCTTTTCTCCATCCTAGATTGTCACTCACTGCCTGTCCTAATTCAGATCCTATGATTCACACTACCGCATGATGTTTTTCTCACTCCTACTAGTGAATGTAATGTTCCACACCCATACAAAGCACACCACCCCGCGATGTTTTTCAGAAAGCTATCCTACATTTCACTGCATGTTTCCTGACCTGCACATGCTGACCACACCTTGGTGCTTTTCTGCACCCTACATTGCCACTCACTGCCTATCCTAATTCAGGTCCTATGATTCACACCACCCCGTGATGTTTTTTCACTCCTACTAGGGAATGGCCTGTTAGAAACCCTTACAATGCGCACCACACCACGATGTTTTTCAGAAAACTATCCTACATTGCCACTGCATGTTTCCTGACCTCCCCATGCTGACCACCCCGTGGTGCTCTTCTCCAACCTACATTGCTACTCACTTCCTATCCTTATTCAGACCCTCTGATTCACACGACCCCGTGATGTTTTCTCACTCCTACTAGTGAATGTAATGTTAAAAACCCATACTATGCGCACCAACCCGCGATGATTTTCAGAAACCTATTCTACATCCACTGCATGTTTCCTGACCTCCCCATGCTGACCACCCCATGGTGTTTTTCTCCATCCTACATTACCACTCACTGCCTATCCTAATTCAGACCGTCCGATTCACACCACCCTGTGATGTTTTTCTCACTCCTACTAGTGAATGTACTGTTACACACACATACAATGCGCACCACCCCGCAATGTTTTTCAGAAACCTATCCTACATTGCCACTGCATGTTTCATGACCTCCCCATGCTGACCAACCCGTGGTGCTTTTCTCCATCCTACATTGCCACTCACTGCTTATCCTTAATCAGATCCTATGATTCACACCACCCCGTGATTTTTTTCTCACTCCCACTAGTGAATGTAAAGTTACACACCCATATAATGCGCAACACCCCGCGAAGTACTTCAGAAACCTAACCTACATTAACACTGCATGTTTCCTCACCTCCCCATGCTGACCACTCCGTGGTGCTTTTCTCCATCCTACACTGCCACTCACTGCCTATCCTAATTCAGATCCTATGAGTCACACCACCCCGTGAATGTTTTTCCACTCCTACTAGTGAATGTAATGTTACACACCCATACAATGCGCACCACAATGCGATGTTTTTCAGAAACCTATCCTACATTGCCAATGCATCTTTCCTGACCTCCACATGCTGACCACCCCGTAGTGCTTTTCTTCATCCTACACTGCCACTCACTGCCTATCCTAATTCAGATCCTATGAGTCACACCACCCCGTGATGTTTTTCTCACTCCTACTAGTGAATGCAATGTTACACACCCATACAATGCGCACCACCCCAGGATGTTTTTCAGAAACCTATCGTACATTGCCACTGCATGTATCCTGACCTCCCCTTGCTGACCACCCCGTGGTGCTTTTCTCCATCGTACATTGCCACTCACTTCCTATGCTAATTCAAACCGTCCAATTCACACCACCCCATGATGTTTTTCTCATTCCTACTAGTGAATGTACTGTTACACACCCATACAATGCGCACCACCCCGCGATGTTTTACAGAAACGTATCCTACATTGCCACTGCATGTTTCCTCACCTCCCCGTGCTCACCATCCTGTGGTGCTTTTCTGCATCCTACATTGCCACTCACTTCCTATCCTTATTCACACCCTCCGAGTCACACCACCTCTTGATGTTTTTCTCACTTCTACTAATAAATGTAACGTTACACACCCATACAATGTGCACCACCCGCGATGTTTTTCAGAAACCTATCAAACATTGCCACTGCATGTTACCTGACCTCCCCATGCTGACCACCCCGTGGTGCTTTTCTCCATCCTACATTGCCACTTACGGCCTATCCTTATTCAGATCCTATGATTCACACCACCCTGTGATGTATTTCTGACTCCTACTAGAGAATGTAATGTTACACACCCATACAAGGCGCACCACGGTGCGATGTTTTTCAGAAACTTATCCTATATTGCCACTGAATGTTTCCTGACCTCGCCATGCTGAGAACCCTGTAGTGCTTTTGTCCATTCTAGATTGCCACTCACTGCCTATCCTAATTCAGATCCTATGATTCAAAACACCGCGTGATGTTTTTCTCACTCCTACTAGTAAAAGTAATGTTACACACCCGTACAATGCGCAGCACTCCGCGATGTTTTTCAGAAACGTATCCTACGTTGCCACTGCATGTTTCTTGACCTACCCATGCTGACCACCCCGTGCTGCTGTTCTCCATCCTACATTGCCACTCACTGCCTATCCTAATTCAGATCCTATGATTCACACCACCCCGTGATGGTTTTCTCACTCCTACTAGTGAATGTTATGTTACACACCCATACAATGCGCACCACCCCACGATGTTTTTCAGAATCCTATCCTACATTGCCACTGCATGTTTCCTGATCTCTCCATGCTGACCACCCCGTAGGGCTCTTCTGCATCCTAAATTGCCATTCACTGCCTATCCAAATTCAGACCCTCCGATTCACATCACCAGTGATGTTTTTCTCACTCCTAGTAGTGAATGTAATGTTGCACACCCATACAATGCGCACCACCCCGCGATGTTTTTCAGAAACCTATCCTACATTGCCACTGCATGTTGCCTGGCCTCCCCATGCTGACCACCCGTTGGTGCTCTTCTCCATCCTACATTGCCACTTACTGCCTATCCTTGTGCAGATCCTATGATTCACACCACCCCGTGATGTTTTTCTCACTCCTAGTAGTGAATGGCCTGTTAGAAACGCTTACAATGCGCACCACCCGGCGATATCTTTCAGAAAACTATCCTACATTGCCACTGCATGTTTCCTGACCTCCCCCTGCTGACCACCCCATGGTGCTCCTCTCCATCCTACATTGCTACTCACTACCTATCCTTATTCAGACCCTCTGATTCACACAATCCCGTGATGTTTTTCTCACTCCTACCAGTGAATGTAATGTTACACACCCATACAATGCGAACCACACTTCCATGTTTTTCAGAAACCTACCCTACATTGCCACTGCATGTTTCCTAACCTCCCCATGCTGATAACCCCGTGGTGCTTTTCTCCATCCTACATTGCCACTCACTTCCTATCCTTATTCACACCCTCCGATTCACACCACCTCTTGAATTTTTTCTCACTTCTACTAATGAATGTAACGTTACACACCCATAAAATGCGCACAACGCCGTGATGTTTTTCAGAAACCTATGCTATATTGCCACTGCATGTTTCTTGACTTCCCAATGCTGACCACGCCGTAGTGCTTTTCTCCATCCTAGATTGTCACTCACTGCCTGTCCTAATTCAGATCCTATGATTCACACCACCGCATGATGTTTTTCTCACTCCTACTAGTGAATGTAATGTTACACACCCATACAAAGCACACCACCCCGCGATGTTTTTCAGAAAGCTATCCTACATTTCCACTGCATGTTTCCTGACCTCCACATGCTGACCACCCCGTGGTGCTTTTCTGCACCCTACATTGCCACTCACTGCCTATCCTAATTCAGGTCCTATGATTCACACCACCCCGTGATGTTTTTTCACTCCTACTAGGGAATGGCCTGTTAGAAACCCTTACAATGCGCACCACACCACGATGTTGTTCAGAAAACTATCCTACATTGCCACTGCATGTTTCCTGACCTCCCCATGCTGACCACCCGTGGTGCTCTTCTCCAACCTACATTGCTACTCACTTCCTATCCTTATTCAGACCCTCTGATTCACACGACCCCATGATGTTTTCTCACTCCTACTAGTGAATGTAATGTTAAAAACCCATACTATGCGCACCACCCCGCGATGATTTTCAGAAACCTATTCTACATCCACTGCATGTTTCCTGACCTCCCCATGCTGACCACCCCATGGTGTTTTTCTCCATCCTACATTACCACTCACTGCCTATCCTAATTCAGACCATCCGATTCACACCACCCTGTGATGTTTTTCTCACTCCTACTAGTGAATGTACTGTTACACACACATACAATGCGCACCACCCCGCAATGTTTTTCAGAAACCTATCCTACATTGCCACTGCATGTTTCATGACCTCCCCATGCTGACCAACCCGTGGTGCTTTTCTCCATCCTACATTGCCACTCACTGCTTATCCTTAATCAGATCCTATGATTCACACCACCCCGTGATTTTTTTCTCACTCCCACTAGTGAATGTAAAGTTACACACCCATATAATGCGCAACACCCCACGAAGTACTTCAGAAACCTAACCTACATTAACACTGCATGTTTCCTCACCTCCCCATGCTGACCACTCCGTGGTGCTTTTCTCCATCCTACACTGCCACTCACTGCCTATCCTAATTCAGATCCTATGAGTCACACCACCCCGTGATGTTTTTCCACTCCTACTAGTGAATGTAATGTTACACACCCATACAATGCGCACCACAATGCGATGTTTTTCAGAAACCTATCCTACATTGCCACTGCATGTTTCCTGACCTCCACATGCTGACCACCCCGTAGTGCTTTTCTTCATCCTACACTGCCACTCACTGCCTATCCTAATTCAGATCCTATGAGTCACACCACCCCGTGATGTTTTTCTCACTCCTACTAGTGAATGCAATGTTAGAAACCCAGACAATGCGCACCAAACCGTGATGTTTTTCAGAAACCTATCCTACTTTGCCACTGCATGTTTCCTGACCTCCCCATGCTGACCACCCCGTGGTGCTTTTCTCCACCTGACATTGCCACTCACCGCCTATCCTTATTCAGATCCTATGATTCACACCACCCTGTGATGTTTTTCTCACTCCTACTAGTGAATGTAATGTTACACACCCATACAAAGCGGACCACCCCGCGATGTACTTCAGAAACCTATCATACATTGCCACTGCGTGTTTCCTGTACTCCCCATTCTGACCACACCGTGGTGCTTTTCTCCATCCTACATTGCCACTCATGGCCTATCCTTATTCAGATCCTGTGATACACACCACCCCGTGATGTTTTTCTCACTCCTGCTAGTGAATGTAATATTACACACACATACAATGCGCACCACCATGCGATGTTTTTCAGAAACCTATCCTACATTGCCACTGCATGTTTCCTGACCTCCCCATGCTGACAACCCCGTGGTGGTCTTCTCCATCCTACATTGCCACTCACTGCCTATCTTTATTCAGACCCTCCGATTCTCACCACCCCGTGATATTTTTCTCCCTCCTACTAGTGAACGGCCTGTTAGAAACCCTTACAATGCTCACCACCCTGCAATGTTTTTTCAGAAACCTATCCTACATTGCCAATGCATGTTTCCTGACCTCTACATGCTGTCCAACCCGTGGTGCTTTTCTGCATCATACATTGCTACTCACTGCCTATCCTTATTCAGTCCCTCCGATTCACACCACCCCGTGATGTTTTTCTCACTCCTACGAGTGAATGCAATGTTACACACCCATACAATGTGCACCACCCCACGATGTATTTCAGACCTATTGTACATTGCCACTGCATGTATCCTGACCTCTCCTTGCTGACCACCCCGTGGTGCTTTTCTCCATCCTAGATTGCCACTCACTGCCTATCCTATTCAGATCCTATGATTCACACCAACCGTGATGTTTTTCTCACTCCTACTAGTGAATGGCCTGTTAGAATCCCTTACAATGCGCACCACCCAGCGATGTTTTTCAGAAACCTATCCTACATTGCCACTGCATGTTTCCTGACCTCTACATGCTGACCAACCCGTGGTGCTTTTCTCCATCCTACATTGCTACTCACTGCCTATACTTATTCAGTCCTTCCGATTCACACCACCCCGTGATGTTTTTGTCACTCCTACTAGTGAATGCAATGTTACACACCCATACAATGCGCACCACCCCGCGATGTTTTTCAGAAACCTATCCTACATTGCCACTGCATGTTTCCTCACCTCCCCATGCTGACGATCCCGTGGTGCTTTTCTCCATCCAACATTGCCACTCACTTCCTATCCTTATTCACACCCTCCGATTCACACCACCTCTTGATGTTTTTCTCACTTCTACTAGTAAATGTAACGTTACATACCAATACAATGTGCACCACCTGTGATGTTTTTCAGAAACTTATCCTACATTGCCATTGCATGTTTCCTGACCTCCCCATGCTGACCACCCCGTGGTGCTTTTCTCCATCCTACATTGCCACTTACTCCCTATCCTTATTCAGATCCTAAGATTCACACCACCCCGTCCTGTATATCTGACTCCTACTAGTGAATGAAATATTTCACACCCATACAATGTGCACCACCGCGCGATGTTTTTCAGAAACCTATCCTAATTTGCCACTGCATGTTTCCTGACTTCACCATGCTGAGAACCCCGTATTGCTTTTCTCCATTCTAGATTGCCACTCACTGCCTATCCTAATTCAGATCCTATGATTCAAACCACCCCGTGATATTTTTCTCCCTCCTACTAGTAAAAGTAATATTACACACCCATACAATGCGCAGCACCCCGTGATGTTTTTCAGAAACGTATCCTACATTGCCACTGCATGTTTCTTGACCTACCCATGCTGACCATCAGATGGTGCTTTTCTCCATCCTACATTGCCACTCACTGCCTATCCTGATTCAGATCCTATGCTTCACACCACCCCGTGATGTTTTTCTCACTCTTACTAGTGAATGTAATGTTACACACACATAAAATGCACACGACCCCACGATGTTTTTCAGAATCCTATCCTACATTGCCACTGCATGTTTCCTGATCTCTCCATGCTGAACACCCCGTAAGGCTTTTCGCCTTCCTAAATTGCCACTGACTGCCTCTCCTAATAGAGACCCTCCGATTCACACCACCCGTGATGTTTTTCTCACTCCTAGTAGTGAATGTAATGTTACACACCCATACAATGTTCACCACCCCGAGATGTTTTTCAGAAACCTATCGTACATTGATACTGCATGTTTCCTGAACTCCCCATGCTGAGCACCCCGTGGTGCTTATCTGCATCCTACATTGCCACTCACTGCCTATTCTGTTTCAGTTCCTATGATTCACACCACCCCGTGATGTTTTTCTCACTCCTACTAGTGAATGTAATGTTATACACCCATACAATGCGCTCCACCCCGCGATGTACTACAGAAACGTATCCTACAATGCCATTACTTGTTTCCTGACCTCCCGATGCTGACCAGCCCGTGGTGTTTTTCTCTAGCCTACATTGCCACTCACTTCCTATCCTTATTCAGACCCTCCGATTCACAACACCCCGTGATGTTTTTCTCACTCCTACTAGTGAATGTAGTGTTACACACCCATACAATGCGCACCACCACGCGATGTTTTTCAGAAACCTATCCTACTTTGCCACTGCATGTTTCCTGACCTCCCCATGCTGACCCACCCATTGGTGCTTTTCTCCATCCTAGATTGCCACTCACCGCCTATCCTTATTCAGACCCTACGATTCACACCACCCGTGATGTTTTTCTCACTCCTACTTGTGAATGTAATGTTAGAAACCCAGACAATGCGCACCAAACCGTGATGTTTTTCAGAAACCTATTCTACATTGCCACTGCATGTTTCCTGACCTCCCCATGCTGACCAACCCGTGGTGCTTTTCTCCACCCGACATTGCCACTCACTGCCTATCCTTATTCAGATCCTATGATTCACACCACCCTGTGATATTTTTCTCACTCCTACTAGTGAATGTAATGTTACACACCCCTACGATGTGCACCACCCCGTGATGTTTTTCAGAAACCTATCCTACATTGCCACTGCATGTTTCCTGACCTCCCCATGCTGACAAACCCGTGGTGTTTTCTCGATCCTAGATTGCCACTCACTGCCTATCCTATTCAGATCCTATGATTAACACCGCCCCGTCATGTTTTTCTCACTCCTACTAGTGAATGTAATGTTACACACCCATACAATACTCACCACCCCGAGATGTTTTTCAGAAACGTATCCTACATTGCCACTGCATGTTTCCTGACCTCCCCATGCTGGCCAACCCGTGGTGCTTATCTCCATCGTACATTGCCACTCACTGCCTATCCTAATTCAGATCCTATGATTCACACCACCTCATGATGTTTTTCTCACTCCTACTAGTGAATGTAATGTTACACACCCATACAATGCGCACCACCCCGCGATGTACTTCAGAAACCTATCATACATTGCCACTGCGTGTTTCCTGTACTCCCCATTCTGACCACCCCGTGCTGCTTTTCTCCATCCTACATTGCCACTCACGGCCTATCCTTATTCAGATCCTATGATTCACACCACCCCGTGATATTTTTCTCACTCCTGCTAGTGAATGTAATATTAAACACACATACAATGCGCACCACCATGCGATGTTTGTCAGAAACCTATCCTACATTGCCACTGCATTTTTCCTGACTTCCCCATGCTGACCACCCCGTGGTGCTCTTCTCCATCCTACATTGCCACTCACTGCCTATCCTTATTCAGACCCTCCGATTTACACCACCCCGTGATATTTTTCTCACTCCTACTGGTGAATGGCCTGTTAGAAACCCTTACATTGCGCACCACCCCACGATGTTTTTCAGAAACCTATCCTACATTGCCACTGCATGTTTCCTACCTCCCCATGCTGACCACCGCATGGTGCTTTTTTCCATCCTACATTGCTACTCACTGCCTATCCTTCTTCAGACCCTCCGATTCACACCACCCCGTGATGTTTTTCTCACTCCTACTAGTGAATGGCCTGTTAGAAACCCTTACAATGCGCACCACCCCGCAATGTTTTTCAGAAACCTATCCTACAGTGCCACTGCATGTTTCCTTACCTCCCCATCCTGACCGCCCCGCGGTGCTTTTCTCCATCCTACATTGCCACTCACTGCCTATCCTGATTCAGATCCTATGATTCACACCACCCTGTGATTGTTTTCTCACTCCTACTAGTGAATGTAATTTTACACACCCATACAATGCGCACCACACCACGATGTTTTTCAGAATCCTATCCTACATTGCCACTGCATGTTTCCTGATCTCTCCATGCTGACCACCCCGTAGGGCTTTTCTCCATCCTAAATTGCCACTCACTGCGTATGCTAATTCAGACCCTCCGATTCACACTACCCGTGATGTTTTTCTCACTCCTAGTAGTGAATGTAATGTTAAACCCCCATACAATGCGCAGCACCCCGCGATGTTTTTCAGAAAACTATCGTACATTGCCACTGCATATTTCCTCACATCCCCATGCTGACCACCCCGTGGTGCTTTTCTACATCCTACTTTGCCACTCACTGTGTATCCTAATTCAGATCCTATGATTCACACCACCCCGTGAGGTTTTTCTTACTCCTACTAGTGAATGGCCTGTTAGAAACCCTTACAATGCGCACCACCCCGCGATGTTTTTCAGAAACCTATCCTACATTGCCACTGCGTGTTTCCTGACCTCCCCATGCTGACCACCCCATGGTGCTTTTCTCCATCCTACATAACCACTCACGGCCTATTTTTATTCAGACCCTCCGATTCACCCCACCCCATGATATTTTTCTCTATCCTACTAGTGATTGGCCTATTAGAAACCCTCACATTGCGCACTACCCTGCGATGTTTTGCAGAAACCTATCCTACATTGCCACTGCATGTTTCCTACCTCCCCATGCTGACCACCCCGTGGTGCTTTTCTCCATCCTACATTGCTACTCACTGCCTATCCATATTGAGACGCTCCGATTCACACCACCCCGTGATGTTTTTCTCACTCCTGCTAGTGAATGTAATGTTACACACCCATACAATGCGCAGCACCCCGCGATGTTTTTCAGAAACCTATCCTACATTGCCACTGCATGTTTTCTGACCTCCCCATGCTGACCACCCCGTGGTGCTTTTCTCCATCCTACATTGCCACTCACTGCATATCCTAATTCAGACCATCTGATTCACACCACCCCGTGATGTTTTTCTCACTCCTACTACTGAATGTAATGTTACACACCCATACAATGCGCAGCACCCCGCGATGTTTTTCAGAAACCTATTCTACATTGCCATTGCATGTTTCCTCACCTCTCCATGCTGACCACCCCGTGGTGCATTTCTCCAACATAGATGGTCACTCACTGCCTATCCTAATTCAGGTCTTATGATTCACACCACCACGTGATTTTTTTCTCACTCCTAGTAGTGAATGTAATGTTACACACCCATACAATGCGCACTACCCCAAGATGTTTTTCAGAAACCTATCCTACCTTGCCACTGCATGTTTCCAGACCTCCCCATGCTGACTACCACTGGTGCTTATCTCCATCCTACATTGCCATTCACTGCCTATCCTGTTTCAGTTCCTATGATTCACACCACCCCGTGATGTTTTTCTCACTCCTACTTGCGAATGTAATGTTACACACCCATACAATGCCCACCACCCCGCGATGCACTACAGACACCTATCCTACATTGCCATTACATGTTTCCTGACCTCCCGATGCTGACCACCCCGTAGTGTTTTACTCCAGCGTACATTGCCACTCACTTCCTATCCTTATTCAGACCCTCCGATTCACCCCACCCCGTGATGTTTTTCTCACTCCTGCTAGTGATTGTAATGTTACACACCCATACAATGCGCACCACCCCGCGATGTTTTTCGGAAACGTATCCTACATTGCCACTGAATGTTTCCTGACATCCGCATGCTGACAACCCCGTGGTGTTTTCTCCATTCTACATTGCCACTCTCTGCCTATCCTTAATCAGATCCTATGATTCACACCACCCCGTGATATTTTTCTCACTCCCACTAGTGAATGAAAGTTACACACCCATATAATGTGCACCACACCGCGAAGTACCTCAGAAACCTATCCTAGATTGCCACTGTATGTTTTCTGACCTCGCCATGCTGACCACCCCGTGGTGCTTTTCTCCATTCTACATTGCCACTCACCGTCTATCCTTATTCAGACCCTCCGATTCACACCACCCCGTGATGTTTTTCTCACTCCTACTAGTGAATGTAGTGTTACCCACCCATACAATGCGCAACACACCTCGATGTTTTTCAGAAACCTATCCTACATTGCCACTGAACGTTTCCTCACCTCCCCATGCTGACCAACCAATGGTGCCTTTCTCCATCCTACATTGCCACTCACTGCTTATCCTAATTCAGAGCCTCCGATTCACACCACCCCGTGATGTTTTTCTCACTCCTACTAGTGAATGTAATGTTACACCCCCATTCAATGAGCACCACCCCGCGATGTTTTTCAGAAAGCTATCCTACATTGCCACTGCATGTTTCCTGACCTCCCCATGCTGACCACCCCGTGGTGCTTTTCTCCACCCTATATTGCCACTCACTGCCTATCCTAATTCAGGTCCTATTATGCACACCACCCCGTGATGCTTTTCTCACTCCTACTAGTGAATGGCCTTTTAGAAACCCTTACAATGCGCACCACCCCGCGACGTTTTTCAGAAAACTATCCTAAATTGCCACAGCATGTTTCCTAACCGCCCCATGCTGACCACCCCGTGGTGCTCTTCTCCATCCTACATTGCTACTCACTTCCTATCCTTTTTCAGACCCTCTGATTCACACGACCCCCTGATGTTTTTCTCACTCCTACTAGTGAATGTAATGTTAAAAACCCATACAATGCGCACCATCCCACGATGATTTTCAGAAACCTATTCTACAATGCCACTGCATTTTTCCTGACCTCCCCATGCTGACCACCCAATGGTGTTTTTCTCCATCCTACATTGCCACTCACAGACTATCCTAATTCAGACCGTCCGATTCACACCACCCCCGTGATATTTTTTTGACTCCTACTAGTGAATGTAATGTTACACACCCATACAATGCGCAGCACCCCGCGATGTTTTTCAGAAACCTATCCTACATTGTCACTGCATGTTTCCTCACCTCCCTATGGTGACCACCCCGTGGTGCTTTTCTCCATCCTACATTGCCACTCACTTCCTATCCTTTTTCACACCCTGTGATTCACACCACCTCTTGATGTTTTTCTCACTTCTACTAGTGAACGTAACGTTACACACCCATAAAATGCGCACCACCCGCAATGTTTTTCAGAAACCTATCCTACATTGCCACTGCATGTTGCCTGGCCTCCCCATGCTGACCACCCGGTGGTGCTCTTCTCCATCCTACATTGCCACTTACTGCCTATCCTTGTGCAGATCCTATGATTCACACCACCCCGTGATGTTTTTCTCACTCCTAGTAGTGAATGGCCTGTTAGAAACCCTTACAATGCGCACCACCCGGCGATATTTTTCAGAAAACTATCCTACATTGCCACTGCATGTTTCCTGACCTCCCCCTGCTGACCACCCCGTGGTGCTCCTCTCCATCCTTCATTGCTTCTCACTACCTATCCTTATTCAGACCCTCTGATTCACACAATCCCGTGATGATTTTCTCACTCCTACTAGTGAATGTAATGTTACACACACATACAATGCGCACCACCCCGCGATGTTTTTCAGAAACCTATCCTACATTGCCACTGCATGTTTCCTGACCTCCCCATGCTGACCACCCCGTTGCGCTTTTCTCCATCCTACATTGCCACTCACTGCCTATCCTAATTCAGACCGTCCGATTCACACCACCTCATGATGTTTTTCTCACTCCTACCAGTGAATGTAATGTTACACACCCATACAATGCGAACCACACTTCCATGTTTTTCAGAAACCTACCCTACATTGCCACTGCATGTTTCCTAACCTCCCCATGCTGACAACCCCGTGGTGCTTTTCTCCATCCTACATTGCCACTCACTTCCTATCCTTATTCACACCCTCCGATTCACACCACCTCTTGAATTTTTTCTCACTTCTACTAATGAATGTAACGTTACACACCCATAAAATGCGCACAACGCCGTGATGTTTTTCAGAAACCTATGCTATATTGCCACTGCATGTTTCTTGACTTCCCAATGCTGACCACCCCGTAGTGCTTTTCTCCATCCTAGATTGTCACTCACTGCCTGTCCTAATTCAGATCCTATGATTCACACTACCGCATGATGTTTTTCTCACTCCTACTAGTGAATGTAATGTTACACACCCATACAAAGCACACCACCCCGCGATGTTTTTCAGAAAGCTATCCTACATTTCCACTGCATGTTTCCTGACCTCCACATGCTGACCACCCCGTGGTGCATTTCTGCACCCTACATTGCCACTCACTGCCTATCCTAATTCAGGTCCTATGATTCACACCACCCCGTGATGTTTTTTCACTCCTACTAGGGAATGGCCTGTTAGAAACCCTTACAATGCGCACCACACCACGATGTTTTTCAGAAAACTATCCTACATTGCCACTGCATGTTTCCTGACCTCCCCATGCTGACCACCCCGTGGTGCTCTTCTCCAACCTACATTGCTACTCACTTCCTATCCTTATTCAGACCCTCTGATTCACACGACCCCGTGATGTTTTCTCACTCCTACTAGTGAATGTAATGTTAAAAACCCATACTATGCGCACCACCCCGCGATGATTTTCAGAAACCTATTCTACATCCACTGCATGTTTCCTGACCTCCCCATGCTGACCACCCCATGGTGTTTTTCTCCATCCTACATTACCACTCACTGCCTATCCTAATTCAGACCGTCCGATTCACACCACCCTGTGATGTTTTTCTCACTCCTACTAGTGAATGTACTGTTACACACACATACAATGCGCACCACCCCGCAATGTTTTTCAGAAACCTATCCTACATTGCCACTGCATGTTTCATGACCTCCCCATGCTGACCAACCCGTGGTGCTTTTCTCCATCCTACATTGCCACTCACTGCTTATCCTTAATCAGATCCTATGATTCACACCACCCCGTGATTTTTTTCTCACTCCCACTAGTGAATGTAAAGTTACACACCCATATAATGCGCAACACCCCGCGAAGTACTTCAGAAACCTAACCTACATTAACACTGCATGTTTCCTCACCTCCCCATGCTGACCACTCCGTGGTGCTTTTCTCCATCCTACACTGCCACTCACTGCCTATCCTAATTCAGATCCTATGAGTCACACCACCCCGTGATGTTTTTCCACTCCTACTAGTGAATGTAATGTTACACACCCATACAATGCGCACCACAATGCGATGTTTTTCAGAAACCTATCCTACATTGCCAATGCATCTTTCCTGACCTCCACATGCTGACCACCCCGTAGTGCTTTTCTTCATCCTACACTGCCACTCACTGCCTATCCTAATTCAGATCCTATGAGTCACACCACCCCGTGATGTTTTTCTCACTCCTACTAGTGAATGCAATGTTACACACCCATACAATGCGCACCACCCCAGGATGTTTTTCAGAAACCTATCGTACATTGCCACTGCATGTATCCTGACCTCCCCTTGCTGACCACCCCGTGGTGCTTTTCTCCATCGTACATTGCCACTCACTTCCTATGCTAATTCAAACCGTCCAATTCACACCACCCCATGATGTTTTTCTCATTCCTACTAGTGAATGTACTGTTACACACCCATACAATGCGCACCACCCCGCGATGTTTTTCAGAAACGTATCCTACATTGCCACTGCATGTTTCCTCACCTCCCCGTGCTCACCATCCCGTGGTGCTTTTCTGCATCCTACATTGCCACTCACGTCCTATCCTTATTCACACCCTCCGAGTCACACCACCTCTTGATGTTTTTCTCACTTCTACTAATAAATGTAACGTTACACACCCATACAATGTGCACCACCCGCGATGTTTTTCAGAAACCTATCAAACATTGCCACTGCATGTTACCTGACCTCCCCATGCTGACCACCCCGTGGTGCTTTTCTCCATCCTACATTGCTACTTACGGCCTATCCTTATTCAGATCCTATGATTCACACCACCCTGTGATGTATTTCTGACTCCTACTAGAGAATGTAATGTTACACACCCATACAAGGCGCACCACGGTGCGATGTTTTTCAGAAACTTATCCTATATTGCCACTGAATGTTTCCTGACCTCGCCATGCTGAGAACCCCGTAGTGCTTTTGTCCATTCTAGATTGCCACTCACTGCCTATCCTAATTCAGATCCTATGATTCAAAACACCGCGTGATGTTTTTCTCACTCCTACTAGTAAAAGTAATGTTACACACCCGTACAATGCGCAGCACTCCGCGATGTTTTTCAGAAACGTATCCTACGTTGCCACTGCATGTTTCTTAACCTACCCATGCTGACCACCCCGTGCTGCTGTTCTCCATCCTACATTGCCACTCACTGCCTATCCTAATTCAGATCCTATGATTCACACCACCCCGTGATGGTTTTCTCACTCCTACTAGTGAATGTTATGTTACACACCCATACAATGCGCACCACCCCACGATGTTTTTCAGAATCCTATCCTACATTGCCACTGCATGTTTCCTGATCTCTCCATGCTGACCACCCCGTAGGGCTCTTCTGCATCCTAAATTGCCATTCACTGCCTATCCAAATTCAGACCCTCCGATTCACATCACCAGTGATGTTTTTCTCACTCCTAGTAGTGAATGTAATGTTGCACACCCATACAATGCGCACCACCCCGCGATGTTTTTCAGAAACCTATCCTACATTGCCACTGCATGTTGCCTGGCCTCCCCATGCTGACCACCCGTTGGTGCTCTTCTCCATCCTACATTGCCACTTACTGCCTATCCTTGTGCAGATCCTATGATTCACACCACCCCGTGATGTTTTTCTCACTCCTAGTAGTGAATGGCCTGTTAGAAACGCTTACAATGTGCACCACCCGGCGATATCTTTCAGAAAACTATCCTACATTGCCACTGCATGTTTCCTGACCTCCCCCTGCTGACCACCCCGTGGTGCTCCTCTCCATCCTACATTGCTACTCACTACCTATCCTTATTCAGACCCTCTGATTCACACAATCCCGTGATGTTTTTGTCACTCCTACCAGTGAATGTAATGTTACACACCCATACAATGCGAACCACACTTCCATGTTTTTCAGAAACCTACCCTACATTGCCACTGCATGTTTCCTAACCTCCCCATGCTGATAACCCCGTGGTGCTTTTCTCCATCCTACATTGCCACTCACTTCCCATCCTTATTCACACCCTCCGATTCACACCACCTCTTGAATTTTTTCTCACTTCTACTAATGAATGTAACGTTACACACCCATAAAATGCGCACAACGCCGTGATGTTTTTCAGAAACCTATGCTATATTGCCACTGCATGTTTCTTGACTTCCCAATGCTGACCACGCCGTAGTGCTTTTCTCCATCCTAGATTGTCACTCACTGCCTGTCCTAATTCAGATCCTATGAGTCACACCACCCCGTGATGTTTTTCCACTCCTACTAGTGAATGTAATGTTACACACCCATACAATGCGCACCACAATGCGATGTTTTTCAGAAACCTATCCTACATTGCCAATGCATCTTTCCTGACCTCCACATGCTGACCACCCCGTAGTGCTTTTCTTCATCCTACACTGCCACTCACTGCCTATCCTAATTCAGATCCTATGAGTCACACCACCCCGTGATGTTTTTCTCACTCCTACTAGTGAATGCAATGTTACACACCCATACAATGCGCACCACCCCAGGATGTTTTTCAGAAACCTATCGTACATTGCCACTGCATGTATCCTGACCTCCCCTTGCTGACCACCCCGTGGTGCTTTTCTCCATCGTACATTGCCACTCACTTCCTATGCTAATTCAAACCGTCCAATTCACACCACCCCATGATGTTTTTCTCATTCCTACTAGTGAATGTACTGTTACACACCCATACAATGCGCACCACCCCGCGATGTTTTTCAGAAACGTATCCTACATTGCCACTGCATGTTTCCTCACCTCCCCGTGCTCACCATCCCGTGGTGCTTTTCTGCATCCTACATTGCCACTCACGTCCTATCCTTATTCACACCCTCCGAGTCACACCACCTCTTGATGTTTTTCTCACTTCTACTAATAAATGTAACGTTACACACCCATACAATGTGCACCACCCGCGATGTTTTTCAGAAACCTATCAAACATTGCCACTGCATGTTACCTGACCTCCCCATGCTGACCACCCCGTGGTGCTTTTCTCCATTCTACATTGCTACTTACGGCCTATCCTTATTCAGATCCTATGATTCACACCACCCTGTGATGTATTTCTGACTCCTACTAGAGAATGTAATGTTACACACCCATACAAGGCGCACCACGGTGCGATGTTTTTCAGAAACTTATCCTATATTGCCACTGAATGTTTCCTGACCTCGCCATGCTGAGAACCCCGTAGTGCTTTTGTCCATTCTAGATTGCCACTCACTGCCTATCCTAATTCAGATCCTATGATTCAAAACACCGCGTGATGTTTTTCTCACTCCTACTAGTAAAAGTAATGTTACACACCCGTACAATGCGCAGCACTCCGCGATGTTTTTCAGAAACGTATCCTACGTTGCCACTGCATGTTTCTTGACCTACCCATGCTGACCACCCCGTGCTGCTGTTCTCCATCCTACATTGCCACGCACTGCCTATCCTAATTCAGATCCTATGATTCACACCACCCCGTGATGGTTTTCTCACTCCTACTAGTGAATGTTATGTTACACACCCATACAATGCGCACCACCCCACGATGTTTTTCAGAATCCTATCCTACATTGCCACTGCATGTTTCCTGATCTCTCCATGCTGACCACCCCGTAGGGCTCTTCTGCATCCTAAATTGCCATTCACTGCCTATCCAAATTCAGACCCTCCAATTCACATCACCAGTGATGTTTTTCTCACTCCTAGTAGTGAATGTAATGTTGCACACCCATACAATGCGCACCACCCCGCGATGTTTTTCAGAAACCTATCCTACATTGCCACTGCATGTTGCCTGGCCTCCCCATGCTGACCACCCGTTGGTGCTCTTCTCCATCCTACATTGCCACTTACTGCCTATCCTTGTGCAGATCCTATGATTCACACCACCCCGTGATGTTTTTCTCACTCCTAGTAGTGAATGGCCTGTTAGAAACGCTTACAATGTGCACCACCCGGCGATATCTTTCAGAAAACTATCCTACATTGCCACTGCATGTTTCCTGACCTCCCCCTGCTGACCACCCCGTGGTGCTCCTCTCCATCCTACATTGCTACTCACTACCTATCCTTATTCAGACCCTCTGATTCACACAATCCCGTGATGTTTTTGTCACTCCTACCAGTGAATGTAATGTTACACACCCATACAATGCGAACCACACTTCCATGTTTTTCAGAAACCTACCCTACATTGCCACTGCATGTTTCCTAACCTCCCCATGCTGATAACCCCGTGGTGCTTTTCTCCATCCTACATTGCCACTCACTTCCTATCCTTATTCACACCCTCCGATTCACACCACCTCTTGAATTTTTTCTCACTTCTACTAATGAATGTAACGTTACACACCCATAAAATGCGCACAACGCCGTGATGTTTTTCAGAAACCTATGCTATATTGCCACTGCATGTTTCTTGACTTCCCAATGCTGACCACGCCGTAGTGCTTTTCTCCATCCTAGATTGTCACTCACTGCCTGTCCTAATTCAGATCCTATGATTCACACCACCACATGATGTTTTTCTCACTCCTACTAGTGAATGTAATGTTACACACCCATACAAAGCACACCACCCCGCGATGTTTTTAGAAAGCTATCCTACATTTCCACTGCATGTTTCCTGACCTCCACATGCTGACCACCCCGTGGTGCTTTTCTGCACCCTACATTGCCACTCACTGCCTATCCTAATTCAGGTCCTATGATTCACACCACCCCGTGATGTTTTTTCACTCCTACTAGGGAATGGCCTGTTAGAAACCCTTACAATGCGCACCACACCACGATGTTGTTCAGAAAACTATCCTACATTGCCACTGCATGTTTCCTGACCTCCCCATGCTGACCACCCCGTGGTGCTCTTCTCCAACCTACATTGCTACTCACTTCCTATCCTTATTCAGACCCTCTGATTCACACGACCCCGTGATGTTTTCTCACTCCTACTAGTGAATGTAATGTTAAAAACCCATACTATGCGCACCACCCCGCGATGATTTTCAGAAACCTATTCTACATCCACTGCATGTTTCCTGACCTCCCCATGCTGACCACCCCATGGTGTTTTTCTCCATCCTACATTACCACTCACTGCCTATCCTAATTCAGACCGTCCGATTCACACCACCCTGTGATGTTTTTCTCACTCCTACTAGTGAATGTACTGTTACACACACATACAATGCGCACCACCCCGCAATGTTTTTCAGAAACCTATCCTACATTGCCACTGCATGTTTCATGACCTCCCCATGCTGACCAACCCGTGGTGCTTTTCTCCATCCTACATTGCCACTCACTGCTTATCCTTAATCAGATCCTATGATTCACACCACCCCGTGATTTTTTTCTCACTCCCACTAGTGAATGTAAAGTTACACACCCATATAATGCGCAACACCCCACGAAGTACTTCAGAAACCTAACCTACATTAACACTGCATGTTTCCTCACCTCCCCATGCTGACCACTCCGTGGTGCTTTTCTCCATCCTACACTGCCACTCACTGCCTATCCTAATTCAGATCCTATGAATCACACCACCCCGTGATGTTTTTCCACTCCTACTAGTGAATGTAATGTTACACACCCATACAATGCGCACCACAATGCGATGTTTTTCAGAAACCTATCCTACATTGCCACTGCATGTTTCCTGACCTCCACATGCTGACCACCCCGTAGTGCTTTTCTTCATCCTACACTGCCACTCACTGCCTATCCTAATTCAGATCCTATGAGTCACACCACCCCGTGATGTTTTTCTCACTCCTACTAGTGAATGCAATGTTACACACCCATACAATGCACACCACCCCAGGATGTTTTTCAGAAACCTATCGTACATTGCCACTGCATGTATCCTGACCTCCCCTTGCTGACCACCCCGTGGTGCTTTTCTCCATCGTACATTGCCACTCACTTCCTATGCTAATTCAAACCGTCCAATTCACACCACCCCATGATGTTTTTCTCATTCCTACTAGTGAATGTACTGTTACACACCCATACAATGCGCACCACCCCGCGATGTTTTTCAGAAACGTATCCTACATTGCCACTGCATGTTTCCTCACCTCCCCGTGCTAACCATCCCGTGGTGCTTTTCTGCATCCTACATTGCCACTCACTTCCTATCCTTATTCCTACCCTCCGAGTCACACCACCTCTTGATGTTTCTCTCACTTCTACTAATTAATGTAACGTTACACACCCATACAATGCGCACCACCCCGCGACGTTTTTCAGAAAACTATCCTAAATTGCCACAGCATGTTTCCTAACCGCCCCATGCTGACCACCCCGTGGTGCTCTTCTCCATCCTACATTGCTACTCACTTCCTATCCTTTTTCAGACCCTCTGATTCACACGACCCCCTGATGTTTTTCTCACTCCTACTAGTGAATGTAATGTTAAAAACCCATACAATGCGCACCATCCCACGATGATTTTCAGAAACCTATTCTACAATGCCACTGCATTTTTCCTGACCTCCCCATGCTGACCACCCAATGGTGTTTTTCTCCATCCTACATTGCCACTCACAGACTATCCTAATTCAGACCGTCCGATTCACACCACCCCCGTGATATTTTTTTGACTCCTACTAGTGAATGTAATGTTACACACCCATACAATGCGCAGCACCCCGCGATGTTTTTCAGAAACCTATCCTACATTGTCACTGCATGTTTCCTCACCTCCCTATGGTGACCACCCCGTGGTGCTTTTCTCCATCCTACATTGCCACTCACTTCCTATCCTTTTTCACACCCTGTGATTCACACCACCTCTTGATGTTTTTCTCACTTCTACTAGTGAACGTAACGTTACACACCCATAAAATGCGCACCACCCGCAATGTTTTTCAGAAACCTATCCTACATTGCCACTGCATGTTGCCTGGCCTCCCCATGCTGACCACCCGGTGGTGCTCTTCTCCATCCTACATTGCCACTTACTGCCTATCCTTGTGCAGATCCTATGATTCACACCACCCCGTGATGTTTTTCTCACTCCTAGTAGTGAATGGCCTGTTAGAAACCCTTACAATGCGCACCACCCGGCGATATTTTTCAGAAAACTATCCTACATTGCCACTGCATGTTTCCTGACCTCCCCCTGCTGACCACCCCGTGGTGCTCCTCTCCATCCTTCATTGCTTCTCACTACCTATACTTATTCAGACCCTCTGATTCACACAATCCCGTGATGTTTTTCTCACTCCTACTAGTGAATGTAATGTTACACACACATACAATGCGCACCACCCCGCGATGTTTTTCAGAAACCTATCCTACATTGCCACTGCATGTTTCCTGACCTCCCCATGCTGACCACCCCGTTGCGCTTTTCTCCATCCTACATTGCCACTCACTGCCTATCCTAATTCAGACCGTCCGATTCACACCACCTCATGATGTTTTTCTCACTCCTACCAGTGAATGTAATGTTACACACCCATACAATGCGAACCACACTTCCATGTTTTTCAGAAACCTACCCTACATTGCCACTGCATGTTTCCTAACCTCCCCATGCTGACAACCCCGTGGTGCTTTTCTCCATCCTACATTGCCACTCACTTCCTATCCTTATTCACACCCTCCGATTCACACCACCTCTTGAATTTTTTCTCACTTCTACTAATGAATGTAACGTTACACACCCATAAAATGCGCACAACGCCGTGATGTTTTTCAGAAACCTATGCTATATTGCCACTGCATGTTTCTTGACTTCCCAATGCTGACCACCCCGTAGTGCTTTTCTCCATCCTAGATTGTCACTCACTGCCTGTCCTAATTCAGATCCTATGATTCACACTACCGCATGATGTTTTTCTCACTCCTACTAGTGAATGTAATGTTACACACCCATACAAAGCACACCACCCCGCGATGTTTTTCAGAAAGCTATCCTACATTTCCACTGCATGTTTCCTGACCTCCACATGCTGACCACCCCGTGGTGCATTTCTGCACCCTACATTGCCACTCACTGCCTATCCTAATTCAGGTCCTATGATTCACACCACCCCGTGATGTTTTTTCACTCCTACTAGGGAATGGCCTGTTAGAAACCCTTACAATGCGCACCACACCACGATGTTTTTCAGAAAACTATCCTACATTGCCACTGCATGTTTCCTGACCTCCCCATGCTGACCACCCCGTGGTGCTCTTCTCCAACCTACATTGCTACTCACTTCCTATCCTTATTCAGACCCTCTGATTCACAAGACCCCGTGATGTTTTCTCACTCCTACTAGTGAATGTAATGTTAAAAACCCATACTATGCGCACCACCCCGCGATGATTTTCAGAAACCTATTCTACATCCACTGCATGTTTCCTGACCTCCCCATGCTGACCACCCCATGGTGTTTTTCTCCATCCTACATTACCACTCACTGCCTATCCTAATTCAGACCGTCCGATTCACACCACCCTGTGATGTTTTTCTCACTCCTACTAGTGAATGTACTGTTACACACACATACAATGCGCACCACCCCGCAATGTTTTTCAGAAACCTATCCTACATTGCCACTGCATGTTTCATGACCTCCCCATGCTGACCAACCCGTGGTGCTTTTCTCCATCCTACATTGCCACTCACTGCTTATCCTTAATCAGATCCTATGATTCACACCACCCCGTGATTTTTTTCTCACTCCCACTAGTGAATGTAAAGTTACACACCCATATAATGCGCAACACCCCGCGAAGTACTTCAGAAACCTAACCTACATTAACACTGCATGTTTCCTCACCTCCCCATGCTGACCACTCCGTGGTGCTTTTCTCCATCCTACACTGCCACTCACTGCCTATCCTAATTCAGATCCTATGAGTCACACCACCCCGTGATGTTTTTCCACTCCTACTAGTGAATGTAATGTTACACACCCATACAATGCGCACCACAATGCGATGTTTTTCAGAAACCTATCCTACATTGCCAATGCATCTTTCCTGACCTCCACATGCTGACCACCCCGTAGTGCTTTTCTTCATCCTACACTGCCACTCACTGCCTATCCTAATTCAGATCCTATGAGTCACACCACCCCGTGATGTTTTTCTCACTCCTACTAGTGAATGCAATGTTACACACCCATACAATGCGCACCACCCCAGGATGTTTTTCAGAAACCTATCGTACATTGCCACTGCATGTATCCTGACCTCCCCTTGCTGACCACCCCGTGGTGCTTTTCTCCATCGTACATTGCCACTCACTTCCTATGCTAATTCAAACCGTCCAATTCACACCACCCCATGATGTTTTTCTCATTCCTACTAGTGAATGTACTGTTACACACCCATACAATGCGCACCACCCCGCGATGTTTTTCAGAAACGTATCCTACATTGCCACTGCATGTTTCCTCACCTCCCCGTGCTCACCATCCCGTGGTGCTTTTCTGCATCCTACATTGCCACTCACGTCCTATCCTTATTCACACCCTCCGAGTCACACCACCTCTTGATGTTTTTCTCACTTCTACTAATAAATGTAACGTTACACACCCATACAATGTGCACCACCCGCGATGTTTTTCAGAAACCTATCAAACATTGCCACTGCATGTTACCTGACCTCCCCATGCTGACCACCCCGTGGTGCTTTTCTCCATCCTACATTGCTACTTACGGCCTATCCTTATTCAGATCCTATGATTCACACCACCCTGTGATGTATTTCTGACTCCTACTAGAGAATGTAATGTTACACACCCATACAAGGCGCACCACGGTGCGATGTTTTTCAGAAACTTATCCTATATTGCCACTGAATGTTTCCTGACCTCGCCATGCTGAGAACCCCGTAGTGCTTTTGTCCATTCTAGATTGCCACTCACTGCCTATCCTAATTCAGATCCTATGATTCAAAACACCGCGTGATGTTTTTCTCACTCCTACTAGTAAAAGTAATGTTACACACCCGTACAATGCGCAGCACTCCGCGATGTTTTTCAGAAACGTATCCTACGTTGCCACTGCATGTTTCTTGACCTACCCATGCTGACCACCCCGTGCTGCTGTTCTCCATCCTACATTGCCACTCACTGCCTATCCTAATTCAGATCCTATGATTCACACCACCCCGTGATGGTTTTCTCACTCCTACTAGTGAATGTTATGTTACACACCCATACAATGCGCACCACCCCACGATGTTTTTCAGAATCCTATCCTACATTGCCACTGCATGTTTCCTGATCTCTCCATGCTGACCACCCCGTAGGGCTCTTCTGCATCCTAAATTGCCATTCACTGCCTATCCAAATTCAGACCCTCCGATTCACATCACCAGTGATGTTTTTCTCACTCCTAGTAGTGAATGTAATGTTGCACACCCATACAATGCGCACCACCCCGCGATGTTTTTCAGAAACCTATCCTACATTGCCACTGCATGTTGCCTGGCCTCCCCATGCTGACCACCCGTTGGTGCTCTTCTCCATCCTACATTGCCACTTACTGCCTATCCTTGTGCAGATCCTATGATTCACACCACCCCGTGATGTTTTTCTCACTCCTAGTAGTGAATGGCCTGTTAGAAACGCTTACAATGTGCACCACCCGGCGATATCTTTCAGAAAACTATCCTACATTGCCACTGCATGTTTCCTGACCTCCCCCTGCTGACCACCCCGTGGTGCTCCTCTCCATCCTACATTGCTACTCACTACCTATCCTTATTCAGACCCTCTGATTCACACAATCCCGTGATGTTTTTGTCACTCCTACCAGTGAATGTAATGTTACACACCCATACAATGCGAACCACACTTCCATGTTTTTCAGAAACCTACCCTACATTGCCACTGCATGTTTCCTAACCTCCCCATGCTGATAACCCCGTGGTGCTTTTCTCCATCCTACATTGCCACTCACTTCCTATCCTTATTCACACCCTCCGATTCACACCACCTCTTGAATTTTTTCTCACTTCTACTAATGAATGTAACGTTACACACCCATAAAATGCGCACAACGCCGTGATGTTTTTCAGAAACCTATGCTATATTGCCACTGCATGTTTCTTGACTTCCCAATGCTGACCACGCCGTAGTGCTTTTCTCCATCCTAGATTGTCACTCACTGCCTGTCCTAATTCAGATCCTATGATTCACACCACCACATGATGTTTTTCTCACTCCTACTAGTGAATGTAATGTTACACACCCATACAAAGCACACCACCCCGCGATGTTTTTAGAAAGCTATCCTACATTTCCACTGCATGTTTCCTGACCTCCACATGCTGACCACCCCGTGGTGCTTTTCTGCACCCTACATTGCCACTCACTGCCTATCCTAATTCAGGTCCTATGATTCACACCACCCCGTGATGTTTTTTCACTCCTACTAGGGAATGGCCTGTTAGAAACCCTTACAATGCGCACCACACCACGATGTTGTTCAGAAAACTATCCTACATTGCCACTGCATGTTTCCTGACCTCCCCATGCTGACCACCCCGTGGTGCTCTTCTCCAACCTACATTGCTACTCACTTCCTATCCTTATTCAGACCCTCTGATTCACACGACCCCGTGATGTTTTCTCACTCCTACTAGTGAATGTAATGTTAAAAACCCATACTATGCGCACCACCCCGCGATGATTTTCAGAAACCTATTCTACATCCACTGCATGTTTCCTGACCTCCCCATGCTGACCACCCCATGGTGTTTTTCTCCATCCTACATTACCACTCACTGCCTATCCTAATTCAGACCGTCCGATTCACACCACCCTGTGATGTTTTTCTCACTCCTACTAGTGAATGTACTGTTACACACACATACAATGCGCACCACCCCGCAATGTTTTTCAGAAACCTATCCTACATTGCCACTGCATGTTTCATGACCTCCCCATGCTGACCAACCCGTGGTGCTTTTCTCCATCCTACATTGCCACTCACTGCTTATCCTTAATCAGATCCTATGATTCACACCACCCCGTGATTTTTTTCTCACTCCCACTAGTGAATGTAAAGTTACACACCCATATAATGCGCAACACCCCACGAAGTACTTCAGAAACCTAACCTACATTAACACTGCATGTTTCCTCACCTCCCCATGCTGACCACTCCGTGGTGCTTTTCTCCATCCTACACTGCCACTCACTGCCTATCCTAATTCAGATCCTATGAGTCACACCACCCCGTGATGTTTTTCCACTCCTACTAGTGAATGTAATGTTACACACCCATACAATGCGCACCACAATGCGATGTTTTTCAGAAACCTATCCTACATTGCCACTGCATGTTTCCTGACCTCCACATGCTGACCACCCCGTAGTGCTTTTCTTCATCCTACACTGCCACTCACTGCCTATCCTAATTCAGATCCTATGAGTCACACCACCCCGTGATGTTTTTCTCACTCCTACTAGTGAATGCAATGTTACACACCCATACAATGCACACCACCCCAGGATGTTTTTCAGAAACCTATCGTACATTGCCACTGCATGTATCCTGACCTCCCCTTGCTGACCACCCCGTGGTGCTTTTCTCCATCGTACATTGCCACTCACTTCCTATGCTAATTCAAACCGTCCAATTCACACCACCCCATGATGTTTTTCTCATTCCTACTAGTGAATGTACTGTTACACACCCATACAATGCGCACCACCCCGCGATGTTTTTCAGAAACGTATCCTACATTGCCACTGCATGTTTCCTCACCTCCCCGTGCTAACCATCCCGTGGTGCTTTTCTGCATCCTACATTGCCACTCACTTCCTATCCTTATTCCTACCCTCCGAGTCACACCACCTCTTGATGTTTCTCTCACTTCTACTAATTAATGTAACGTTACACACCCATACAATGTGCACCACCCGCGATGTTTTTCAGAAACCTATCAAACATTGCCACTGCATGTTACCTGACCTCCCCATGCTGACCACCCCGTGGTGCTTTTCTCCATCCTACATTGCCACTTACGGCCTATCCTTATTCAGATCCTATGATTCACACCACCCTGTGATGTATTTCTGACTCCTACTAGAGAATGTAATGTTACACACCCATACAAGGCGCACCACGGTGCGATGTTTTTCAGAAACTTATCCTATATTGCCACTGCATGTTTCCTGACCTCGCCATGCTGAGAACCCCGTAGTGCTTTTGTCCATTCTAGATTGCCACTCACTGCCTATCCTAATTCAGATCCTATGATTCAAAACACCGCGTGATGTTTTTCTCACTCCTACTAGTAAAAGTAATGTTACACACCCGTAAAATGCGCAGCACCACGCGATGTTTTTCAGAAACGTATCCTACGTTGCCACTGCATGTTTCTTGACCTACCCATGCTGACCACCCCGTGCTGCTGTTCTCCATCCTACATTGCCACTCACTGCGTATCCTAATTCAGATCCTATGATCCACACCACCCCGTGATGGTTTTCTCACTCCTACTAGTGAATGTTATGTTACACACCCATACAATGCGCACCACCCCACGATGTTTTTCAGAATCCTATCCTACATTGCCACTGCATGTTTCCTGATCTCTCCATGCTGACCACCCCGTAGGGCTCTTCTGCATCCTAAATTGCCATTCACTGCCTATCCAAATTCAGACCCTCCGATTCACATCACCAGTGATGTTTTTCTCACTCCTAGTAGTGAATGTAATGTTGCACACCCATACAATGCGCACCACCCCGCGATGTTTTTCAGAAACCTATCCTACATTGCCACTGCATGTTGCCTGACCTCCCCATACTGACGACCCCTTGGTGCTTTTCTCCATCCTACATTGCCACTCACTGCCTATTCTAATTCAGACCCTCCGATTACATCACCCCGTGATGTTTTTCTCACTCCTTCTACTGAATGTAATATTACACACCCATACAATGCGCACCACCCCGCAATGTTTTTCAGACTCCTATCCTACATAGACACGGCATGTTTGCTGGCCTCCCGTGCTGACCACCCCGTGGTGCTCTTCTCCATCCTACATTGCCACTCACTGCCTATCCTTATTCAGACTCTCCGATTCACACCACCCCGTGATATTTTTCTCACTCCTACTAGTGAATGGCCTGTTCGAAACGCTTACAATGCGCACCACCCCGCGATGTTTTTTCAGAAACCTATCCTACATTTCCAATGCGTGTTTCCTGACCTCTACATGCTGTCCAACCCGTGGTGCTTTTCTCCATCCTATATTGCTACTCACTGCCTATCCTTATTCAGTCCTTCTGATTCACACCACCCCGTGTTGTTTTTCTCAATCCTACTAGTGAATGCAATGTTACACACCCATACAATGTGCACCACCCCACGAAATTTTTCAGAAACCTATCGTATATTGCCACTGCATGTATCCTGACCTCCCCTTGCTGACCACCCCGTGGTGCTTTTCTCCATCATACATTGCCACTCACTTCCTATCCTAATTCCGACTGTCCGATTCACAGAACCTCGTGATGTTTTCCTCACTCCTACTAGTGAATGTACTGTTACACACCCATACAATGCGCACCACCCCGCGATGTTTTTCAGAAACCTATCCTACATTGCCACTGCATGTTTCCTCACCTCCCCATGCTGACCATCCGTGGTCCTTTTCTGCATCCTACATTGCCACTCACTTCCTATCCTTATTCACACCCTCCGATTCACACCACCTCTTGATGTTTTTCTCACTTCTACTAATAAATGTAACGTTAAACACCCATACAATGTGCACCACCCGCGATGTTTTTCAGAAACCTATGCTACATTGCCACTGCATGTTTCCTGACCTCCCCATGCTGACCACCCCGTGGTGCTTTTCTCCATCCTACATTGCCACTTACTGCCTATCCTTATTCAGATCCTATGATTCACACCACCCCGTGATGTTTTTCTCACTCCTACTACTGAATGTAATGTTACACACCCATACAATGCGCACCACCCCGCAATGTTTTTCAGACACCTATACTACATTGACACTGCATGTTTCCAGACCTCCCCGTGCTGACCACCCCGTGGTGCTCTTCTCCATCCTACATTGCCACTCACTGCCTATCCTTATTCAGACCCTCCGATTCACACCACCCCGTGATATTTTTCTCACTCCTACTAGTGAATGGCCTGTTAGAGACGCTTACAATGCACACCACCCCGCGATGTTTTTTTCAGAAACCCATCCTACATTTCCAATGCATGTTTCCTGACCTCTACATGCTGTCCAACCCGTGGTGCTTTTCTCCATCCTATATTGCTACTCACTGCCTATCCTTATTCAGACCCTCTGATTCACACCACCCCATGATATTTTTCTCACTCCTACTAGTGAATGGCCTGTTAGAAACCCTTACAATGCATACTACCCCGCGATGTTTTTCTGAAACCTATCGTACATTGCCACTGCATGTATCCTGACCTCCCCTTGCTGACCACCCCATGGTGCTTTACTCCATCGTACATTGCCACTAACTGCCTATCCTAATTCAGACCCTCCGAATCACACCACCCCGTGATGTTTTTCTCACTCCTACTAGTGAATGTAATGTTACACAGCCATACAATGCGCACCAGCACGCGATCTTTTTAAGAAACCTATCTTACTTTGAAACTACATGTTTCCTGACCTCCCCATGCTGACCACCCCGTGGTGCTTTTCTCCAGCCTACATTGCCACTCACTGCCTATCCTAATTCACATCCTATGATTCACAACACCCCGTTATGTTTTTCTCTCTCCTACTAGTGAATGTAATATTACACACCCATACAATGCGCACCAAATTGCGATGTTTTTCAGAAACCTATCCTACATTGCTACTGCATGTTTCCTGACCTCCCCATAATGACGACCCCGTGGTGCTTTTCTCCATCCTAAATTGCCACACACAGCCTATCCTAATTCAGACCCTCGGATTCACACCAACCCGTGATGTTTTTCTCACTCCTACTAGTGAATATAACGTTACACACCCATACAATGCGCACCACCCAGTGATGTTTTTCAGAAACCTATCCTACATTGCCACTGCATGATTCCTGACCTCCCCATACTGATGACCCCGTGGTCCTTTTCTCCATCCTATATTGCAACTCACTGCCTATCCTAATTCAGACCCTCCGATTCACATCACCCTGTGATGTTTTTCTCACTCCTACTAGTGAATGTAATTTACACACCCATACAATGCACACCAACCAGCGATGTTTTTCAGAAACCTATCCTACATTGCCACTGCATGTTTCCTGACCTCCGCGTGCTGACCAACCCGTGGTGCTCTTCTCCATCCTACATTGAAACTCACTGCCTATACTTATTCAGACCCTCCGAATCACACCACCCCGTGATATTTTTCTCACTCCTACTAGTGAATCGCCTGTTAGAAACGCTTACAATGCGCACCACCCCGCGATGTTTTTTCAGAAACCTATCCTACATTGCCAGTGCATGTTTCCTGACCTCTACATGCTGTCCAACCCGTGGTGCTTTTCTCCATCCTATATTGCTACTCACTGCCTATCCTTATTCAGTCCCTCTGATTCACACCACCCCGTGATGTTTTTCTCACTCCTACTAGTGAATGCAATGTTACACACCCATACAATGCGCACCACCCCACGATGTTTTTCTGAAACCTATCGTACATTGCGACTGCATGTATCCTGACCTCCCCTTGCTGAGCACCCCGAGGTGCTTTTCTCCATCGTACATTGCCACTCACTTCCTATCCTAATTCAGACCGTCCAATTCACACCACCCCGTGATGTTTTTCTTACTCCTACTAGTGAATGTACTGTTACACACCCATACAATGCGCACCACCCCGCGATGTTTTTCAGAAACCTATCCTACATTGCCACTGCATGTTTCCTGAGCTCCCCATTCTGACGACCCCGTGGTGCTTTTCTCCATCCTACATTGCCACTTACTGCCTATTCTTATTCAAATCCTATGTTTCACACCACCCTTTGATGTATTTCTGACTCCTACTAGAGAATGTAATGTTACACACCCATACAATGCGCACAACCGCGCGATGTTTTTCAGAAACCTATCCTATATTGCCACTGCATGTTTCCTGACCTCGCCATGCTGAGAACCCCGTAGTGCTTTTGTCCATTCTAGATTGCCACTCACTGCCTATCCTAATTCAGATCCTATGATTCAAAACACCGCGTGATGTTTTTCTCACTCCTACTAGTAAAAGTAATGTTACACACCCGTAAAATGCGCAGCACCACGCGATGTTTTTCAGAAACGTATCCTACGTTGCCACTGCATGTTTCTTGACCTACCCATGCTGACCACCCCGTGCTGCTGTTCTCCATCCTACATTGCCACTCACTGCCTATCCTAATTCAGATCCTATGATTCACACCACCCCGTGATGGTTTTCTCACTCCTACTAGTGAATGTTATGTTACACACCCATACAATGCGCACCACCCCACGATGTTTTTCAGAATCCTATCCTACATTGCCACTGCATGTTTCCTGATCTCTCCATGCTGACCACCCCGTAGGGCTCTTCTGCATCCTAAATTGCCATTCACTGCCTATCCAAATTCAGACCCTCCGATTCACATCACCAGTGATGTTTTTCTCACTCCTAGTAGTGAATGTAATGTTGCACACCCATACAATGCGCACCACCCCGCGATGTTTTTCAGAAACCTATCCTACATTGCCACTGCATGTTGTCTGACCTCCCCATACTGACGACCCCTTGGTGCTTTTCTCCTTCTACTGAATGTAATATTACACACCCATACAATGCGCACCACCCCGCGATGTTTTTCAGACTCCTATCCTACATTGAAACTGCATGTTTCCTGGCCTCCCGTGCTGACCACCCCGTGGTGCTCTTCTCCATCCTACATTGCCACTCACTGCCTATCCTTATTCAGACTCTCCGATTCACACCACCCCGTGATATTTTTCTCACTCCTACTAGTGAATGGCCTGTTCGAAACGCTTACAATGCGCACCACCCCGCGATGTTTTTTCAGAAACCTATCCTACATTTCCAATGCGCGTTTCCTGACATCTACATGCTGTCCAACCCGTGGTGCTTTTCTCCATCCTATATTGCTACTCACTGCCTATACTTATTCAGTCCTTCTGATTCACACCACCCCGTGTTGTTTTTCTCAATCCTACTAGTGAATGCAATGTTACACACCCATACAATGCGCACCACCCCACGAAATTTTTCAGAAACCTATCGTATATTGCCACTGCATGTATCCTGACCTCCCCTTGCTGACCACCCCGTGGTGCTTTTCTCCATCATACATTGCCACTCACTTCCTATCCTAATTCCAACTGTCCGATTCACAGAACCCCGTGATGTTTTTCTCACTCCTACTAGTGAATGTACTGTTACACACCCATACAATGCGCACCACCCCGCGATGTTTTTCAGAAACCTATCCTAAATTGCCACTGCATGTTTCCTCACCTCCCCCTGCTGACCATCCGTGGTCCTTTTCTGCATCCTACATTGCCACTCACTTCCTATCCTTATTCACACCCTCCGATTCACACCACCTCTTGATGTTTTTCTCACTTCTACTAATAAATGTAACGTTACACACCCATACAATGTGCACCTCCCGCGATGTTTTTCAGAAACCTATCCTACATTGCCACTGCATGTTTCCTGACCTCCCCATGCTGACCACCCCGTGGTGCTTTTCTCCATCCTACATTGCCACTTACTGCCTATCCTTATTCAGATCCTATGATTCACACCACCCCGTGATGTTTTTCTCACTCCTACTACTGAATGTAATGTTACACACCCATACAATGCGCACCACCCCGCAATGTTTTTCAGACACCTATCCTACATTGACACTGCATGTTTCCTGATCTCCCCGTGCTGACCACCCCGTGGTGCTCTTCTCCATCCTACATTGCCACTCACTGCCTATCCTTATTCAGACCCTCCGATTCACACCACCCCGTGATATTTTTCTCACTCCTACTAGTGAATGGCCTGTTAGAGACGCATACAATGCACACCACCCCGCGATGTTTTTTTCCGAAACCCATCCTACATTTCCAATGCATGTTTCCTGACCTCTACATGCTGTCCAACCCGTGGTGCTTTTCTCCATCCTATATTGCTACTCACTGCCTATCCTTATTCAGACCCTCTGATTCACACCACCCCATGATATTTTTCTCACTCCTACTAGTGAATGGCCTGTTAGAAACCCTTACAATGCATACTACCCCCCGATGTGTTTCAGAAACCTATCGTACATTGCCACTGCATGTATCCTGACCTCCCCTTGCTGACCACCCCATGGTGCTTTACTCCATCGTACATTGCCACTAACTGCCTATCCTAATTCAGACCCTCCGAATCACACCACCCCGTGATGTTTTTCTCACTCCTACTAGTGAATGTAATGTTACACAGCCATACAATGCGCACCAGCACGCGATCTTTTTAAGAAACCTATCTTACTTTGAATCTACATGTTTCCTGACCTCCCCATGCTGACCACCCCATGGTGCTTTTCTCCAGCCTACATTGCCACTCACTGCCTATCCTAATTCACATCCTATGATTCACAACACCCCGTTATGTTTTTCTCTCTCCTACTAGTGAATGTAATATTACACACCCATACAATGCGCACCAAGCCGCGATGTTTTTCAGAAACCTATCCTACATTGCTACTGCATGTTTCCTGACCTCCCCATAATGGCGACCCCGTGGTGCTTTTCTCCATCCTAAATTGCCACTCACAGCCTATCCTAATTCAGACCCTCCGATTCACACCAACCCGTGATGTTTTTCTCACTCCTACTAGTGAATATAACGTTACACACCCATACAATGCGCACCACCCAGTGATGTTTTTCAGAAACCTATCCTACATTGCCACTGCATGATTCCTGACCTCCCCATACTGATGACCCCGTGGTCCTTTTCTCCATCCTACATTGCAACTCACTGCCTATCCTAATTCAGACCCTCCGATTCACATCACCCTGTGATGTTTTTCTCACTCCTACTAGTGAATGTAATTTACACACCCATACAATGCACACCAACCAGCGATGTTTTTCAGAAACCTATCCTACATTGCCACTGCATGTTTCCTGACCTCCGCGTGCTGACCACCCCGTGGTGCTCTTCTCCATCCTACATTGCCACTCACTGCCTATACTTATTCAGACCCTCCGAATCACACCACCCCGTGATATTTTTCTCACTCCTACTAGTGAATCGCCTGTTAGAAACGCTTACAATGCGCACCACCCCGCGATGTTTTTTCAGAAACCTATCCTACATTGCCAGTGCATATTTCCTGACCTCTACATGCTGTCCAACCCGTGGTGCTTTTCTCCATCCTATATTGCTACTCACTGACTATCCTTATTCAGTCCCTCTGATTTACACCACCCCGTGATGTTTTTCTCACTCCTACTAGTGAATGCAATGTTACACACCCATACAATGCGCACCACCCCACGATGTTTTTCTGAAACCTATCGTACATTGCGACTGCATGTATCCTGACCTCCCCTTGCTGAGCACCGCGAGGTGCTTTTCTCCATCGTACATTTCCACTCACTTCCTATCCTAATTCAGACCGTCCAATTCACACCACCCCGTGATGTTTTTCTCACTCCTACTAGTGAATGTACTGTTACACACCCATACAATGCGCACCACCCCGCGATGTTTTTCAGAAACCTATCCTACATTGCCACTGCATGTTTCCTCACCTCCCCATGCTGACCATCCGTGGTCCTTTTCTGCATCCTACATTGCCACTCACTTCCTATCCTTATTCACACCCTCCGATTCACACCACCTCTTGATGTTTTTCTCACTTCTACTACGGAATGGCCTGTTAGAAACCCTTATAAAGCGCACCACCCCGCGATGTTTTTCAGAAACCTAAACAACATTGCCACTGCATGTTTCATGACCTCCCCATGCTGAGCAACCCGTGGTGCTTTTCTCTGTCCTACCTTGCCACTCACTGCCTATCCTTATTCAGACCCTCCAATTCACACAAGCCCGTGATGTTTTTCTCTCTCCTACTAGTGAATGTAATATTACACAACCATACAATGGGCACCAACCCGCGATGTTTTTCAGAAACCTATCCTACATTGCCACTGCATGTTTCCTGACCTCCCCATACTGACGACCCCGTGGTGCTTTTCTCCATCCTAAATTGCCACTCACTGCCTATCCTAATTCAGACGCTCCGATTCACACCACCCCGTGATGTTTTTCTCACTCCTACTAGTGAATGTAACGTTACACACCCATACAATGCGCACCACCCAGTGATGTTTTTCAGAAACCTATACTACATTGCCACTGCATGGTTCCTGACCTCCCCATACTGATGACCCCGTGGTCCTTTTCTCCATCCTACATTGCCACTCACTGCCTATCCTATTCAGACCCTCCGATTCACATCACCCCGTGATGTTTTTCTCACTCCTACTAGTGAATGTAATTTTACACACCCATACTATGCGCACCACACTGCTATGTTTTTCAGAAACCTATGCTATATTGCCACTGCATGATTCCTGACCTCCCCATGCTGACCATCCCGTAGTGCTTTTCTCCATCCTAGATTGCCACTCACTGCCTATCCTAATGCAGATCATATGATTCACACCACCCCGTGATGTTTTTCTCACGCCTACTAGTGAATGAAATGTTACACACACATACAATGCGCACCACCCGCGATGATTTTCAGAAAGCCATCCTATATAGCCACTGCATGTTTCCTGACCTCGACATGCTGAGAACCCCGTAGTGCTTTTCTCCATTCTAGATTGCCACTCACTGCCTATTCTAATTCAGATCCTATGATTCAAATCACCCCGTGATGTTTTTCTCACTCCTACTAGTAAAAGTAATGTTACACACCCATACAATGCGCAGCACCCCGCGATGTTTTTCAGAAACGTATCCTACATTGCCACTGCATATTTCTTGACCTACCCATGCTGACCACCCCGTGGTGCTTTTATCCATCCTACGTTGCCACTCACTGCCTATTCTAATTCAGATCCTATGATTCACACCACCCCGTGATGGTTTCTCACTCCTACTAGTGAATGTAATGTTACACACACATACAATGCGCACCACCCCACGATGTTTTTCAGAATCCTATCCTACATTGCCACTGCATGTTTTCTGATCTCTCCATACTGACCACCCCATAGGGCTTTTCTCCATCCTAAATTGCCACTCACTGCCTATGCTAATTCAGACCCTCCGATTCACACCTCCCGTGATGTTTTTCTCACTCCTACTATTGAATGTAATGTTACAAACCCATACAATGCGCACCACCGCGCGATGTTTTTCAGAAACCTATTCTACCTTGCCACTGCATGTTTCCTGACCTCCCCATACTGACGACCTCCCTGGTGCTTTTCCCCATCCTACATTGCCACTCACTGCCTATCCTAATTCACTCCGTCCGATTCACACCACCCCGTGATGTTTTTCTCACTCCTACTAGTGAATGTAATGTTACACACCCATACAATGCGCACCACCCAGTGATGTTATTCAGAAACCTATCCTACATTGCCACTACATGTTTCCTGACCTCCCCATACTGATGACCCCGTGGTCCTTTTCTCCCTCCTACATTGCGACTCACTGCCAGTCCTAATTCAGACCCTCCGATTCACATCACCCCGTTATGTTTTTCTCACTCCTACTAGTGAATGTAATTTTACACACCCATACTATGCGCACCACACCGCGATGTTTTTCAGAAACCCATCCTATATAGCCACTGCATGTTTCCTGACCTCCCCATGCTGACCACCCTGTGTTTCTTTTCTCCATTCTACATTGCCACTCACAGCCTATGGTAATTCAGACCCTCCTATTCACACCACCCCCTGATGTTTTTCTCACTCCTACTAGTGAATGTAATGTTACACACCCATACAATGCGCACCACCCCGCGATGTTTTTCAGAAACCTATCCTACATTGCCACTGAATATTTCCTGAGCTCCCCATGCTGACCACCCCGTAATGCTTTTCTCCAACCTAGATTGCCACTGACTGCCTATCCTAATTCTGATCCTATGATTCACAACACCCCGTGACGTTTTACTCACTCCTACTAGTGAATGTAATGTTGCACACCCATAGAATGCGTACCACCCAGCGATTTTTTCAGAAACCTACCCTACATAGCCCCTGCATGTTTCCTGACCTCCCCATGCTGACCACCCCGTGGTGCTTTTCTACATCCCACATTGTCACTCACTTACTATCCTTATTCAGACCCTCCGATTCACACCACCCCTTGATGTATTTCTAAATCCTACTAGTGAATGTCATATTACACACCCATACAATGCGCACAACCGCACAATGTTTTTCAGAAACCTATTCTACAATGCCACTGAATGTTTCCTGACCTCGCCATGCTGAGAAACCTGTAGGGCTCTTCGGCATCCTAAATTGCCACTCACTGCCTATCCTAATTCAGACCCTCCAATTCACACCACCCGTGATGTTTTTCTCACTCCTACTAGTGAATGTAATGTTACACACCCATACAATGCGCACCATCTCGCGATGTTTTTCAGAAACCTATCCTACATTGCCACTGCATGTTTCCTGACCTCCCCATACTGACGAGCCTGTGGTGCTTTTCTCCATCCTACATTGCCACTCACTGCCTATCCTAATTCAGACCCTCCGATTAAACCACCCCGTGATGATTTTCAACACTCCTACTAGTGAATGTAATCTTACACACCCATACTATGTGGACCACCCCGCGATGTTTTTCAGAAACCTATCCTACATTGCCACTGCCTGTTTCCAGACCTCCCCATGCTGACCACCCCGTCGTGCTTTTCTACATCCTACATTGCCACTCACTGCCTATCCTAATACAGATCCTATGATTCACACCTCCCCGTGATGTTTTTCTCACTCCTACTAGTGAATGTAATGTTACAAAACCCATACAATGTGCACCACCCGCGATGATTTCCAGAAACCTATACTAAATTGACACTGCATGTTTCCTGACCTCCCCATGCTGACCACCCCGTAGTGCTTTTCTCCATCCTTCATTGCCACTCACTGCATATCCGATTCAGATCCTATGATTCACACCACCCTTTGATGTTTTTCTAACTGCTACTCGTGAATGGCCATTTAGAAACCCCTTCAATGCGCACCACCCCGCGATGTTTTTCAGAAACCTATCATACATTGCCACTGCATGTTTCCTGACATCCCCATGCTGACCACCCCGTGGTGCTTTTCTCCATCCTACATTGCCACGCCCTGCCTATCCTAATTCAGATCCTATGATTCACACCACCCCGTGCGGTTTTTCTCACTCCTACTAGTGAATGAATGTTACACACCCATACAATGTGCACCACTCCGCGATGTTTTTCAGAAACCTATCCTACATTGCCACTGCATGTTTCCTGACTTCGCCATGCTGACCACTCCGTGGTGCTTTTCTCCATCCTAAATTGCCACTCACTTCCTATCCTTATTCAGATCCTATGATACACACCACCCCGTGATGATTTTCTCAGGCCCACTAGTGAATGTAATGTTACACACCATTATAATGTGCAACACCACGTGATGTTTTTCAGAAACCTATGCTACATTGCCACTGCATGTTTCCTGACCTCCCAATGCTGACCACCCGTGGTGCTTTTCTCCATCCTACATTGCCACTCACTGCCTATCCTAATTCAGACCCTCCGATCACACCACCCCTTCATATTTTTCTCAATACTACTAGTGAATGTAATTTTACACACCCATACAATGCGCACGACCCGCGATGTACTTCAGAAACCTGTCCTACATTACCACTGCATGTTCCATGACCTCCCCATGCTGACCACCCCGTGGTTCTTTTCTCAACCCTACAGTGCCGCTCACTTCCTATCCTTACTCAGACCCTCCAATTCACACCACCCCTTGATGTTGTTGTCACTCCCACAAGTGAATGTAATGTTACAAACCCATGCAATGCGCACCCCCCCAATGTTTTTAGAAACCTATCCTACATTGCCACTGCATGTTTCCTGACCTCCCCATGGTGACAACCCTGTGGTGCTTTTCTCCATCCTACATTGCCACTCACTTTCTATGCTTACCGAGACCCTCCGATACACACCACCCCGTGATGTTTTTCTCACTCCTACCAGTGAATGTAATGTTACACTCCCATGCAATGCGCACCACAACGCGATGTTTTTCAGAACCCTATCCTACATTGCCACTGCATGTTTCCTGACTTCCCCATGCTGAACATCCCGTGGTGCTTTTCTCCATCCTAGATTGCCACTCACTGACTATCCTAATTCAGATCCTATGATTCACACCACCCCGTGATGTTTTTCTCACTCGTACTAGTGTATGTAATGTTACACACCCATACAATTCGCATAAGCACGCGATGTTTTTCAGAAACCTATCCTACATTGCCACTGCATGTTTCCTGACCTCCCCATGCTGACCACCCCGTAGCGCTTTTCTCCATTCTAGATTGCCACTCATTGCCTATCCTAATTCAGATCCTATGATTCAAACCACCCCGTGAATTTTTTCTCACTCCTACTAGTGAATGTAATGTTACACACCCATAGAATGCGCACCACTCCGCGATGTTTTTCAGAAACCTATCCTACATTGCCACTGCATATTTCCTCACATCCCCATGCTGACCACCCCGTGCTGCTTTTCTACATCCTACTTTGCCCCTCACTGCATATCCTAATTCAGATCCTATGATTCACACCACCCCGTGAGGTTTTTCTTACTCCTACTAGTTAATGGCCTGTTAGAAACCCTTACAATGCCCACCACCCGCGATGTTTTTCAGAAACCTATCCTACAATGCCACTGCATGTTTCCTGACCTCCACATGCTGACCACCCCGTGGTGCTTTTCTCCATCCTACATTGCCACTCACTGCCTATCCTAATTCAGACACTCTGATTCACACCACCCCGTGATGTTTTTCTCACTCCTATGAGTCAGTGTAATGTTACACGCCCATACAATGCGCCCACCCCCGCGATGTACTTCAGAAACTTATCCTACATTGCCATCACATGTTTCCTGACCTCCCCATGCTGACCACCCCGTGATGCGTTTCTCCATCCTACATTGCCACTCACTGCCTATCCTTACTGATATCCTATGATTCACACCCCCCCGTGATGCTTTTCTCACTCGTACTAGTGAATGTAATGTTAGAAACCCATACAATGCGCACCACCCCACGATGTTTTTCAGAAACCTATCCTACCTTAAAACTACATGTTTCCTGACCTCCCCATGCTGACCACCCCGTGGTGCTTTTCTCCAACCTACAAACTGGGAAAAGATTTTAGTGAACTCTCTCTCAGACAAGGGACTCTTGTCTAAAACATATAAAGAATTAAAAAAACTCAGACCTTCAAAATTCAAAGATCCAATCCAAAAATTGGCATCTGAGATGAATACGCAATTCTCAGATGAAGAAATGCAAATGGCAAATAAATACATGAAAAAATGCTCATCATCATTGGTCATTAGAGAAATGCAAATTAAAACCACACTGAGATACCATCTCACTCCTGAAAGAATGGCCAGGATCAAGAAAACCAACAACAACAAATGCTGGAGAGGCTGTGGGGAAAAAGGAACTCTCCTGCACTGTTGGTGGGAGTGTAGACTGGTACAGCCTTTGTGGAGATCTGTCTGGAGGTTTCTCAAAAAGTTGGGATTGGAAATCCCATTTATTCCAGCTATTCCACTTCTAGGCATATTCCCAGAAGAACTGAAAGCATCATACCACAGGGATATATGTGCACCTATGTTTATAGCAGCACAATTTGTAATCGCCAGATCTTGGAAACAACCCAAGTGTCCATCAACTGAGGAATGGATAAAAAAGTTGTGGTATTTCTATACAATGGAGTATTATTCAGCTATAAAGAAGGATCGCATTGAGATATTTATCAATAAATGGGCGCAGCTTGAGACCATACTCATAAGTGAAATAAATCAATCTCGCATGTATGAATACCGAATAGTTTCCCTAACGTAAGTAATGATTCAAATATATAAAAATATGTGATAATCATGATTCCCCATTATGTGGCCTTGAAGCCTTATAAAATTTTCACTTATTAATTAGAAAGGCTTTATTCTGGGCTTTTTGATATGGAAATATTTGAAGCTATAGTATATGAAGTTTTATCCAAATATTTTAAGGAAAAAGACAGACACTATGGTAACTACTATTCTTTAAAAAAAATTATTTAGCTATTTCTTATGTTTATTTTAATTAAGGGAAAAACTTAAAAAATTAGGATATATAGTAGTAACTCTTTTTGATCTCCTATTAACTTGTTTTGAAGTCCTGTAATACTCCCAAGATCTTGTTTTGACTGATTAGACTCTGTTCCATTCTGTGCGATAGTAGCAAGTTTGAAGGTATAGGCAACTAATTTGAAGGCAATAAGATTCACAAAGATGCCCATTCTGGTTTGACTATTGTCTCCTTTGGAAGTCCTGTAATGTTCACAATGCCTAAGTTTTATTGGTCTTGTTCTCCACTGTTTTGTCCGGCTTTATAATATCTAATGAGATGGACAATTCCTTTTAAGGAAACAAGAGACAATGTTGATAACCATTGTTGATGACCTTGTACTCTGTTCTACATCATGTGCTATGTCTATGCTTGGTTTGGACTTACAGCTTTGTTTTGCCATATTTGACTTTATTCTCTCCCCCCCCCAAGAGAGTAATGAGAACTGAGGAGTAATAAAATCCAAAATGTATAAATTTTGTTATAAAAAAGAGAGGGAGGGGAAAAAAAAAGAGCTCTAACGGATATAACAACAAGTGTGTTTAGGGATATTAAATAGCTGACTATATTAATGTTTTTGGATCATTGAACACAGCTGTTTGCAGTCTCTCCGTTTGAATGTCTACTTTGTATTCTTTGATACTGTGATTTGAGCAACTATTCCCAAGATGATATTATGTAATCAATTAACAGGTGATTTCTTACTGTTATGTTTTTTTTTTTTGTAGTTATGTATTATGTGTAACCTTACACTGCTTTGTTTTGTTTTGTGTTTTTCTCTTTTTCCTCTTAAATAAAAAAAATTAGATATTGAAAACGAAAAAAAAAAAAAAAAAAAAAAAAAGAAACCCATACAATGCGCACCACTCCGCGATTTTTTCAGAAACCTATCCTACATAGCCACTGCTTGTTTCCTGACCTCACCATGCTGACCACCCCGTGGTTCTTTTCTCCAATCCACATTGTCACTCACTTCCTATCCTTATTCAGAGCCTCCGATTCACACCACCCCTTGATGTATTTCTGACTCCTACTTGTGAATTTAATGTTACACACCCATACAATGTGCACCACCGCGCGATGTTTTTCATAAACCTATCCTACATTGCCACTGCATGTTTCCTGACTTCCCCATGCTGACCACACCGTGGTGCTTTTCTCCATCCTACATTGCCACTCACTTCCTATCCTTATTCATATCCTATGATTCACATCACCCGGTGATGTTTTTCTCACATCTACTAGTGAATGTAATATTACACACCCATATAATGTGCATCACCCCACGATGTACTTCAGAACCTATCCTACATTGCCACTGTATGTTTCCTGACCTCAACATGCTGACCACCCCGTGGTGCTTTTCTCCATCCTACATTGCAACTCACTGCCTATCCTAATTCAGATCTTATGATTCACACCACCCCGTGATGTTTTTCTCACTCCTACTAGTGAATGTAATGTTACACACCCACACAATGCGCACCACCGTGCGATGTTTTTCAGAAACTTATCCTACATTGCCACTGCATGTTTCCTGATCTCTCCATGCTCACCACCCCGTAGTGCTTTTCTACATTCTAAATTGCCACTCACTGCCTATCCTAATTCAGACCCTCCGATTCACACCACCCGTGATGTTTTTCTCACTCCTACTAGTGAATGAAATTTTACACACCCATACTATGCCCACCACCCCGCGATGTTTGTCAGAAACCTATCCTACAATGCCACTGCATGTTTCTTGACCTCCCCAGGCTGACGACCCCGTGGTGCTTTTCTCCATCCAACATTGCAACTCACAGCCTATCCTAATTCAGATCCTATGATTCACAAAACCGCATGATGTTTTTCTCACTCCTACTAGTCAATGTGATGTTACACTCCCAAACAATGCGCACCACCCCGCGAAGTTTTTCAGAAACCTATCCTACCTTGCCACTGCATGTTTCCTGACTTCCCCATGCTGACCACCCCTTAGTGCTTTTCTCCATCCTAGATTGCCACTCACTGCCTATCCTAATTCAGATCATATGATTCACACCACCCCGTGATGTTTTTCTTGCTCCTACTAGTGAATGTAATGTTACACACCCATACAATGCGCACCACCCCGCGATGTTTCTCGACACCTATCCTACGTAGCCACTGTATGTTTCCTGACTTGCCCATGCTGACCACCCGTGGTGCTTTTCTCCATCCTGCATTGCCACTCACTGCCTATCCTAATTCAGACCCTCAGATTCTCACCACCCCGTGATGTTTTTCTCACTCCTACTAGTGAATGGCCTTCTAGAAACCCTTACAATGAGCACCACCCTGCGATGTTTTTCAGAAACCTAAACTACATTGCTACTGCATGTTTTCTGACCTCCCCATGCTGACCACACTGTGGTGCTTTTCTCCATCCTACATTGCCACTCACTGCCTATCCTAATTCAGATCCTATGATTCACACCACCCCGTGATGTTTTTCTCACTCCTACTAGTGAATGGCTTGTTAGAAACCATTACAATGCGCACCATCCCGCGATGTTTTTCAGAAACCTATCGTACCTTGCCACTGCATGTCTCCTTAACTCCCCATGCTGACCACAGCGAGGTGCTTTTCTCCATCCTACATTGCTACTCACTGTCTATCCTTATTCAGACCCACCGATTCACACCACCCCGTGAGGTTTTTCTCACTCCTATTAGTGAATGTAATGTTAGAAACACATACACTATGCACCACCTCGCGATGTTTTTCAGAAACCTATCCTATATTGCGACTGCATGTTTCCTGACCTCCACATGCTGACCACCCCATGGTGCTTTTCTCCATCCTACATTGCCACTCACTGCCTATCCTAATTCAGACCCTCCGATTCACACCACCCCTCGATGTTGTTGTCAACCTACTAGTAAATGTAATGTTACAAACCCGTGCAATGCGCACCCCCCAATGTTTTTCAGGAACCTATCCTACATTGCCACGGCGTGTTTCCTGACCTTCCCATTCTGACCACCCTGTGGTGCTTTTCTCCATCTTACATTGCCACTCACTTCCTATGCTTACCGAGACCCTCCGATTCACACCACCCCGTGAGGTTTTTCTCACTCCTACTAGTGAATGTAATGTTACACACCCATACAATGCGCACCACCCCCTGATGTTTTTCAGAAACCTATACTACATTGCCACTGCATGTTTCCTGACCTCCCCATTCTGACCACCCCGTGGTGCTTTTCTCCAACCTAGATTGCCACTCACTGGCTATCCAATTCAGATCCTATGATTCACACCACCCCTTGATGTTTTTCTCACTCCTACTAGGTAATGGCCAGTTAGAAACCCCTTAAATGCGCACCAACCCGCGATGTTTTTCAGAAACCTATCCTACATTGCCACTGCATGTTTCCTGACCGCCCAATGCTGATCTCCCTTTCGTGCTTCTCTCCATCGTACATTGCCACTCACTGCCTATCCTAATTGAGACCTCCGATTCACATCAACCCGTGATGTTTTTCTCACTCGTACTAGTGTATGTAATGTTACACGCCCATACAATGTGCACCACCCCGCGATGTTTTTCAGAAACCTCTCCTACATTGCCACTGCATGTTTCCTGACCTCCCCATGCTGACCACCCCGTGGTGCTTTTCTCCAACCTAGATTGCCACGCACTGTCTATCCAATTCAGATCCTATGATTCACACCACCCCGTGTTGTTTTTCTCACTCCTACTGGTGAATGAATGTTACACACCCATACAATGTGCACCACCCCGCGATGTTTTTCAGAAACCTATCCTAAATTGCCACTGCATGTTTCCTGACCTCCCCATGCTGACCACCCCGTGGTGCTTTTCTCCATGCTACACTGGCCCTCACTGCCTATCCTAATTCAGATCCTATGATTCACACCATCCCGTGATGTTTTTCTCACTCCTACTAGTGAAGGTAATGTTACACACCCATGCAATGCACACCACCCCGCGATGTTTTTCAGAAACCTATCCTTCATTGCCACTACATGTTTCCTGACCTCCCCATGCTGACCACCCAGTGGTGCTTTACCCGATCCTACATTGTCATTCACTTACTAACCTTATTCAGACCCTCTGATTCACACCACCCCTTGATGTTTTTCTGATTTCTACTAGTAAATGTAATGTTACACACCCATACAATGTGCACCACCGCGCGATGTTTTTCAGAAACCTATCCTAAATTGCCACTGCATGTTTCCTGACCTCCCCATGCTGACCACCCAGTGGTGCTTTTCTCGATCCTACATTGCCACTCACTTCCTATCCTTATTCAGATCCTATGATTCACACCACCCCGTGATGTTATTTTCAAGCCTACTAGTGAATGTAATTTTACACACCCATATAATGCGCACCACCCCGCGATGTTTTTCAGAAACCTATCCTACATAGCCACTGCATGTTTCCTGACCTCCCAATGCTGACCACCCCGTCATGCTTTTCTCCATCCTACATTGCCACTCACTGCCTATCCTAATTGAGACCCTCCGATTCACACCACCCCGTGATATTTTTCTCAATCCTACTAGTGAATGTAATGTTACACACCCATACAATGCGCACAACCCTGTGATGTACTTCAGAAACCTATACTAAATTGCCACAGCGTGTTCCATGACCTCCCCATGCTGACCAACCTATGGTTCTTTTCTCCACCCTACAGTGCCACTCACTTCCAATGCTTATTCAGACCCTCTGATTCAGACCACCCCGTGATGTTGTTGTCACTCCTACTAGTGAATGTAATGTTACAAACCCATGCAATGTGCACCCGCCCCAATGTTTTTCAGAAAGCTATCCTACATTGCCACTGCGTGTTTCCTGACCTCCCCATGGTGACCACCCTGTGGTGCTTTTCTCCATCCTAAATTGCCACTCACTTTATATGCTTACCGAGACCCTCCGATTCACAACAACCCGTGATGTTTTTCTCACTCCTACCAGTGAATGTAATGTTACACACCCATGCAATGCGCACCACCGTGTGATGTTTTTCAGAAACTATCCTACATTGCCACTGCATGTTTCCTGACCTCGCCATGCTGAGCACCCCGTAGTGCTTTTCTCCATCCTAGATTGCCACTCACTACCTATCCTAATTCAGAACATATGATATAGCACCACCCCCTGATGTTTTTCTCACTCCTACTAGTGAATGTAATCTTTCACATCCATACAATGCGCACCACCGTGTGATATTTTTCAGAAACCTATCCTACTTAGCCACTGCATATTTCCTGACCTCCCATGCTGACCACCCCGTTGTGCTTTTCTCCATCCTACATTGCAACTCACTGACTATCCTAATTCAGATCCTATGATTCACCCACCCCGTGATGTTTTTCTCACTTCTACTAGTGAATGTAATGTTACACACCCATACAATGCGCACGACCCCGCGATGTTTTTAGAAACCTATCCTACACTGCCACTGCATGTTTCTTGACCTCCCCATGCTGAACACCCCGTGGTGCTTTGCAACATCCTACATTGCCACTGACTGCCTATCCTAATTCAGAAGCTCTGATTCACACAACACCGTGAAATTTTTCTCACTCCTACTAGTGAATGTAATGTTACACACCCATACAATGCGCACCACCCCGCGATGTTTTTCAGAAACCTATGCTACATTGCCCCTGCCTGTTTCCTGACCTCCCCATACTGACCACACCATAGTACTTTTCTCCATCCTAGATTGCCAGAAACTGCCTATCCTAATTCAGACCCTCCGATTCACACCACCCCCTGATGTTTTTCTCTCTCCTACTAGTGAATATAAACTTTCACATCCATACAATGCGCACCACCGTGCGATATTTTTCAGAAACCTATCCTACATTGCCACTGCATGTTTCCTGACCTCCCCATGCTGACCACCCCGTGGTGCTTTTCTCCAGCCTATGTTGCGACTCACTGCCTATCCTAATTCAGGCCCTCTGATTCACACCACCCCGTGATGTTTTTCTCACTCCTACTAGTGAATGTAATGTTACACACCCATACAATGCCCACCACACCGCGATGTTTTTCAGAAACCTATCCTATATTGCCACTTCATATTTCATGACCTCCCCATGCTGACCACCCCGTGGTGCTTTTGTCCATCCTACATTGCCACTCACTGCCTATCCTAATTCAGACCCTCCGATTCAAACCACCCAGTGATGTTTTTCTCACTCGTACTAGTGAATGAAATGTAAAACACCCATACAATGCGCACCACCCCGCGATGTTTTTCAGAAACCTATCCTACATTGTCACTGCATGTTTGCTGACCTCCCCATGCTGACGACCCTGTGGTGCTTTTGTCCATCCTGGTTTGCCACTCACTGCCTATCCTTATTGATATCCTATGATTCACACCACCCCGAGATGTTTTTCTCACTCCTACTAGTGAATGTAATGTTACACACCCATACAATGCGCACCTCCACGCCATGTTTTTCAGAAACCTATCCTACATTGTCATTGCATGTTTCCTGACCTCCCCATGCTGATCACCGCGTGGTGCTTTTCTCCATCCTACATTGCCACTCACTGCCTGTCCTATTTCAGACCCTTCGATTCACACCACCCTGTGATGTTTTTCTCACTCCTACTATTGAATGTAATGTTACACACTCGTACAATGCGCACCTCCACGCGATGTTTTTCAGAAACCTTTCCTACATTGCCACTGCATGTTTCCTGACCTCCCCATGCTGACCACCCCGTGGTGCTTTTCTCCACCCTACATTGCCACTCACTGACTATTCTCTTTCAGATCATATGATTCACACCACCCCGTGATGTTTTTCTCACTCCTAATAGTGAATGTAATGTTACACACCCATTCAATGCGCAACACCCCGCGATGTTTTTCAGAAACCTATCCTACATTGCCACTGTAGAATCCTGACCTCCCCATGCTGACCACCCCTTGGTGCTTTTCTCCCTCCTACATTGCCACTCACTCCCTATCCTAATTCAGATTCTATGATTCACACCACCCCATGATGTTTTTCTCACTCCTACTTGTGAATGTAATGTTACACACCCATACAATGCGCACCAATGCCAGATGTTTTTCAGAAACATATCCTACATTGCCACTGCATGTTTCCTGACCTCCCCATGCTGACCACCCCGTGGTGCTTTTCTCCATCCTACATTTCCACTCACTGCCTATCCTAATTCAGATCGTATGATTCACACCACCCCGTGATGGTTTTGTCACTCCTACTAGTGAATGTAATGTTACACACCCATACAATGCGCACCACCCCGCGATGTTTATCAGAATCCTATACTACATAAAAACTGCATGTATCCTGACCTCTCCATGCTGACCACCCCGTGGTGCTTTTCTCCATCCTACATTGCCACTCACTGCTATCGAAATTCAGATCCTATGATTCACACCACCCCATGATGTTTTTCTCACTCCTACTAGTGAATGGCCAGATAGAAATCTTTTCAGTGCGCACCACCCCGCGATGTTTTTCAGAAACCTATCCTACATTGCCACTGCATGTTTCCTGCCCTCCCCATGCTGACCACCCCGTGGTGCTTTTCTCCATGCAACACTGGCCCTCACTGCCTATCCTAATTCAGATCCTATGATTCACACCATCCCGTGATGTTTTTCTCACTCCTACTAGTGAATGTAATGTTACACACCCATACAATGCACACCACCCCACGATGTTTTTCAGAAACATATCCTACATTGCCTCTACATGTTTCGTGACCTCCCCATGCTGACCACCCCATGGTGCTTTACTCGATCCTACATTGTCATTCACTTACTAACCTTATTCAGACCCTCTAATTCACACCACCCCTTGATGTTTTTCTGATTTCTACTAGTAAATGTAGTGTTACACACCCATACAATGCGCACCACCGTGCGATGTTTTTCAGAAACCTATCCTACATTGCCACTGCATGTTTCCTGACCTCCCCATGCTGACCACCCTGTGGTGCTTTTCTCCATCCTACATTGCCACTCACTTCCTATCCTTATTCAGATCCTATGATTCACACCACCCCGCGATGTTATTTTCACGCCTACTAGTGAATGTAATTTTACACACCCATATAATGCGCACCACCCCCCGATGTTTTTCAGAAACCTATCCTACATAGCCACTGCATGTTTCCTGACCTCCCAATGCTGACCACCCCGTGGTGCTTTTCTCCATCCTACATTGCCACTCACTGCCTATCCTAATTGAGACCCTCCGATTCACACCACCCCATGCTATTTTTCTCAATCCTACTAGTGAATGTAATGTTACACACCCATACTATGCGCACCACCCTGCGATGTACTTCAGAAACCTATACTAAATTGCCACTGCGTGTTCCATGACCTCCCCATGCTGACCAACCTATGGTTCTTTTCTCCACCCTACAGTGCCACTCACTTCCAATCCTTATTCAGACCCTCCGATTCACACCACCACTTGATGTTGTTGTCACTCATTCTAGTGAATGTAATGTTACAAACCCATGCAATGCGCATCCGCCCCAATGTTTTTCAAAAAGCTATCCTACATTGCCACTGCGTGTTTCCTGACCTCCCCATGGTGACCACTCTGTGGTGCTTTTCTCCATCCTAAATTGCCACTCACTTTATATGCTTACCGAGACCCTCCGATTCACAACATCCCTTGATGTTTTTCTCACTCCTACCAGTGAATGTAATGTTACACACCCATGCAATGCACACCACCGTGTGATGTTTTTCAGAAACTATCCTACATTGCCACGGCATGTTTCCTGACCTCTCCATGCTGAGCACCCCGTAGTGCTTTTCTCCATCCTAGATTGCCACTCACTGCCTATCCTAATTCAGAACATATGATACACACCACCCCCTGATGTGTTTCTCACTCCTACTAGTGAATATAATCTTTCACATCCATACAATGCGCACCACCGCGTAATATTTTTCAGAAACCTGTCCTACATTGCCACTGCATGTTTCCTGACCTCCCCATGCTGACCACCCCGTAGCGCTTTTCTCCATTCTAGATTGCCACTCATTGCCTATCCTAATTCAGATCCTATGATTCAAACCACCCCGTGAGGTTTTTCTCACTCCTACTAGTGAATGTAATGTTACACACACATACAATGCGAACCACTCCGCGATGTTTTTCAGAAACCTATCCAACATTGCCACTGCATATTTCCTCACATCCCCATGCTGACCACCCCGTGGTGCTTTTCTAAATCCTACTTTGCCACTCACTGCGTATCCTAATTCAGATCCTATGATTCACACCACCCCGTGAGGTTTTTCTTACTCCTACTAGTGAATGGCCTGTTAGAAACCCTTACAATGCGCACCACCCGCGATGTTTTTCAGAAACCTATCCTACAATGCCACTGCATGTTTCCTGACCTCCACATGCTGACCACCCCGTGGTGCCTTTCTCCATCCTACATTGCACTCACTGCCTATCCTAATTCAGACACTCTGATTCACACCACCCCGTGATGTTTTTCTCACTCCTATGAGTCAGTGTAATGTTACACACCCATACAATGCGCCCACCCACGCGATGAACTTCAGAAACTTATCCTTCATTGCCAACACATGTTTCCTGACCTCCCCATGCTGACCACCCCGTGATGCGTTTCTCCATCCTACATTGCCACTCACTGCCTATCCTTACTGATATCCTATGATTCACACCCCCCCGTAATGCTTTTCTCACTCGTACTAGTGAATGTAATGTTAGAAACCCATACAATGCGCACCACTCCGCGATTTTTTCAGAAACCTATCCTACATAGCCACTGCTTGTTTCCTGACCTCACCATGATGACCACCCCGTGGTGCTTTTCTCCAATCCACATTGTCACTCACTTCCTATCCTTATTCAGAGCCTCTGATTCACACCACACCTTGATGTATTTCTGACTCCTACTTGTGAATTTAATGTTACACACCCATACAATGTGCACCACCGCGCGATGTTTTTCATAAACCTATCCTACATTGCCACTGCATGTTTCCTGACTTCCCCATGCTGACCACACCGTGGTACTTTTCTCCATCCTACATTGCCACTCACTTCCTATCCTTATTCATATCCTATGATTCACATCACCCGGTGATGTTATTCTCACATCTACTAGTGAATGTAATGTTACACACCCATATAATGTGCATCACCCCGCGATGTACTTCAGAACCTATCCTACATTGCCACTGTATGTTTCCTGACCTCACCATGCTGACCACCCCGTGGTTCTTTTCTCCATCCTACATTGCAACTCACTGCCTATCCAAATTCAGATCCTATGATTCACACCACCCCGTGATGTTTTTCTCACCCCTACTAGTGAATGTAATGTTACACACCCACACAATGCGCACCACCGTGCGATGTTTTTCAGAAACCTATCCTAAATTGCCACTGCAAGTTTCCTGATCTCTCCATGCTCACCACCCCGTAGTGCTTTTCTCCATTCTAAATTGCCACTCACTGCCTATCCTAATTCAGACCCTCCGATTCACACCACCCGTGATGTTTTTCTCACTCCTAGTAGTGAATGTAATGTTACACACGCATACAATGCGCACCACTCCACGATGTTTTTCAGAAACCTATCCTACATTGCCACTGCGTGTTTCCTGACTTCCCCATACTGACGACCCTGTGGTGCTTTTCTCCATCCTACATTGCGACTCACTGCCTATCCTAATTCAGACCCTCCGATTACACCACCCCGTGATGTTTTTCTCACTCCTACTAGTGAATGAAATTTTACACACCCATACTATGCCCACCACCCCGCGATGTTTGTCAGAAACCTATCCTACAATGCCACTGCATGTTTCCTGACCTCCCCATGCTGAACACCCCGTTGTGCTTTTCTCCATCCTACATTGCCACTCACTGCCTATCCTAATTCAGACCCTCCGATTCACCCACCCCGTGATGTTTTTCTCACTTGTGCTACTGAATGTAATGTTACACACCCACACAATGCGCACCACCCCGCGATGTTTTTCAGAAACCTATCTTACATTGCCACTGAATGTTTCTCGGCCTCCGCATGCTGACCACCCCGTGGTGCTTTTCTCCATCCTACATTGCCACTCACTGCATATCCTAATTCAGACCCTCTGATTCAAACCTCTCCGTAATGTATTTCTCACTCCTACTAGTGAATGTAATGTTACACACCCATACAATGCACACCACCCCGCGATGTTTTTCAGAAGCCTATCCTACATTGCCACTGCATGTTTCTTGACCTCCCCAGGCTGCCGACCCCGTGGTGCTTTTCTCCATCCAACATTGCAACTCACAGCCTATCCTAATTCAGATCCTATGATTCACAACACCGCATGATGTTTTTCTCACTCCTACTAGTCAATGTGATGTTACACTCCCAAACAATGCGCACCACCCCGCGAAGTTTTTCAGAAACCTATCCTAACTTGCCACTGCATGTTTCCTGACCTTCCCATGCTGACCACCCCTTAGTGCTTTTCTCCATCCTAGATTGCCACTCACTGCCTATCCTAATTCAGATCATATGATTCACACCACCCCGTGATGTTTTTCTCGCTCCTACTAGTGAATGTAATGTTACACACCCATACAATGCGCACCACCCCGCGATGTTTCTCGACACCTATCCTACGTAGCCACTGTATGTTTCCTGACTTGCCCATGCAGACCACCCGTGGTGCTTTTCTCCATCCTGCATTGCCACTCACTGCCTATCCTAATTCAGACCCTCAGATTCTCACCACCCCGTGATGTTTTTCTCACTCCTACTAGTGAATGGCCTTCTAGAAACCCTTACAATGAGCACCACCCTGCGATGTTTTTCAGAAACCTAAACTACATTGCTACTGCATGTTTTCTGACCTCCCCATGCTGACCACACTGTGGTGCTTTTCTCCATCCTACATTGCCACTCACTGCCTATCCTAATTCAGATCCTATGATTCACACCACCCCGTGATGTTTTTCTCACTCCTACTAGTGAATGGCTTGTTAGAAACCATTACAATGCGCACCATCCCGCGATGTTTTTCAGAAACCTATCGTACCTTGCCACTGCATGTCTCCTTAACTCCCCATGCTGACCACAGCGAGGTGCTTTTCTCCATCCTACATTGCTACTCACTGTCTATCCTTATTCAGACCCACCGATTCACACCACCCCGTGAGGTTTTTCTCACTCCTACTAGTGAATGTAATGTTAGAAACACATACACTATGCACCACCTCGCGATGTTTTTCAGAAACCTATCCTATATTGCGACTGCATGTTTCCTGACCTCCACATGCTGACCACCCCATGGTGCTTTTCTCCATCCTACATTGCCACTCACTGCCTATCCTAATTCAGACCCTCCGATTCACACCACCCCTCGATGTTGTTGTCAACCTACTAGTAAATGTAATGTTACAAACCCGTGCAATGCGCACCCCCCAATGTTTTTCAGGAACCTATCCTACATTGCCATGGCGTGTTTCCTGACCTCCCCATGCTGACCACCCTGTGGTGCTTTTCTCCATCTTACATTGCCACTCACTTCCTATGCTTACCGAGACCCTCCGATTCACACCACCCCGTGAGGTTTTTCTCACTCCTACTATTGAATGTAATGTTACACACTCGTACAATGCGCACCTCCACGCGATGTTTTTCAGAAACCTTTCCTACATTGCCACTGCATGTTTCCTGACCTCCCCATGCTGACCACCCCGTGGTGCTTTTCTCCACCCTACATTGCCACTCACTGACTATTCTCTTTCAGATCATATGATTCACACCACCCCGTGATGTTTTTCTCACTCCTAATAGTGAATGTAATGTTACACACCCATTCAATGCGCAACACCCCGCGATGTTTTTCAGAAACCTATCCTACATTGCCACTGTAGAATCCTGACCTCCCCATGCTGACCACCCCTTGGTGCTTTTCTCCCTCCTACATTGCCACTCACTCCCTATCCTAATTCAGATTCTATGATTCACACCACCCCATGATGTTTTTCTCACTCCTACTTGTGAATGTAATGTTACACACCCATACAATGCGCACCAATGCCAGATGTTTTTCAGAAACATATCCTACATTGCCACTGCATGTTTCCTGACCTCCCCATGCTGACCACCCCGTGGTGCTTTTCTCCATCCTACATTTCCACTCACTGCCTATCCTAATTCAGATCGTATGATTCACACCACCCCGTGATGGTTTTGTCACTCCTACTAGTGAATGTAATGTTACACACCCATACAATGCGCACCACCCCGCGATGTTTATCAGAATCCTATACTACATAAAAACTGCATGTATCCTGACCTCTCCATGCTGACCACCCCGTGGTGCTTTTCTCCATCCTACATTGCCACTCACTGCTATCGAAATTCAGATCCTATGATTCACACCACCCCATGATGTTTTTCTCACTCCTACTAGTGAATGGCCAGATAGAAATCTTTTCAGTGCGCACCACCCCGCGATGTTTTTCAGAAACCTATCCTACATTGCCACTGCATGTTTCCTGCCCTCCCCATGCTGACCACCCCGTGGTGCTTTTCTCCATGCAACACTGGCCCTCACTGCCTATCCTAATTCAGATCCTATGATTCACACCATCCCGTGATGTTTTTCTCACTCCTACTAGTGAATGTAATGTTACACACCCATACAATGCACACCACCCCACGATGTTTTTCAGAAACATATCCTACATTGCCTCTACATGTTTCGTGACCTCCCCATGCTGACCACCCCATGGTGCTTTACTCGATCCTACATTGTCATTCACTTACTAACCTTATTCAGACCCTCTAATTCACACCACCCCTTGATGTTTTTCTGATTTCTACTAGTAAATGTAGTGTTACACACCCATACAATGCGCACCACCGTGCGATGTTTTTCAGAAACCTATCCTACATTGCCACTGCATGTTTCCTGACCTCCCCATGCTGACCACCCTGTGGTGCTTTTCTCCATCCTACATTGCCACTCACTTCCTATCCTTATTCAGATCCTATGATTCACACCACCCCGCGATGTTATTTTCACGCCTACTAGTGAATGTAATTTTACACACCCATATAATGCGCACCACCCCCCGATGTTTTTCAGAAACCTATCCTACATAGCCACTGCATGTTTCCTGACCTCCCAATGCTGACCACCCCGTGGTGCTTTTCTCCATCCTACATTGCCACTCACTGCCTATCCTAATTGAGACCCTCCGATTCACACCACCCCATGCTATTTTTCTCAATCCTACTAGTGAATGTAATGTTACACACCCATACTATGCGCACCACCCTGCGATGTACTTCAGAAACCTATACTAAATTGCCACTGCGTGTTCCATGACCTCCCCATGCTGACCAACCTATGGTTCTTTTCTCCACCCTACAGTGCCACTCACTTCCAATCCTTATTCAGACCCTCCGATTCACACCACCACTTGATGTTGTTGTCACTCATTCTAGTGAATGTAATGTTACAAACCCATGCAATGCGCATCCGCCCCAATGTTTTTCAAAAAGCTATCCTACATTGCCACTGCGTGTTTCCTGACCTCCCCATGGTGACCACTCTGTGGTGCTTTTCTCCATCCTAAATTGCCACTCACTTTATATGCTTACCGAGACCCTCCGATTCACAACATCCCTTGATGTTTTTCTCACTCCTACCAGTGAATGTAATGTTACACACCCATGCAATGCACACCACCGTGTGATGTTTTTCAGAAACTATCCTACATTGCCACGGCATGTTTCCTGACCTCTCCATGCTGAGCACCCCGTAGTGCTTTTCTCCATCCTAGATTGCCACTCACTGCCTATCCTAATTCAGAACATATGATACACACCACCCCCTGATGTGTTTCTCACTCCTACTAGTGAATATAATCTTTCACATCCATACAATGCGCACCACCGCGTAATATTTTTCAGAAACCTGTCCTACATTGCCACTGCATGTTTCCTGACCTCCCCATGCTGACCACCCCGTAGCGCTTTTCTCCATTCTAGATTGCCACTCATTGCCTATCCTAATTCAGATCCTATGATTCAAACCACCCCGTGAGGTTTTTCTCACTCCTACTAGTGAATGTAATGTTACACACACATACAATGCGAACCACTCCGCGATGTTTTTCAGAAACCTATCCAACATTGCCACTGCATATTTCCTCACATCCCCATGCTGACCACCCCGTGGTGCTTTTCTAAATCCTACTTTGCCACTCACTGCGTATCCTAATTCAGATCCTATGATTCACACCACCCCGTGAGGTTTTTCTTACTCCTACTAGGTAATGGCCAGTTAGAAACCCCTTAAATGCGCACCACCCGCGATGTTTTTCAGAAACCTATCCTACAATGCCACTGCATGTTTCCTGACCTCCACATGCTGACCACCCCGTGGTGCCTTTCTCCATCCTACATTGCACTCACTGCCTATCCTAATTCAGACACTCTGATTCACACCACCCCGTGATGTTTTTCTGATTTCTACTAGTAAATGTAGTGTTACACACCCATACAATGCGCACCACCGTGCGATGTTTTTCAGAAACCTATCCTACATTGCCACTGCATGTTTCCTGACCTCCCCATTCTGACCACCCCGTGGTGCTTTTCTCCAACCTAGATTGCCACTCACTGGCTATCCAATTCAGATCCTATGATTCACACCACCCCTTGATGTTTTTCTCACTCCTACTAGGTAATGGCCAGTTAGAAACCCCTTAAATGCGCACCAACCCGCGATGTTTTTCAGAAACCTATCCTACATTGCCACTGCATGTTTCCTGACCGCCCAATGCTGATCTCCCTTTCGTGCTTCTCTCCATCGTACATTGCCACTCACTGCCTATCCTAATTGAGACCTCCGATTCACATCAACCCGTGATGTTTTTCTCACTCGTACTAGTGTATGTAATGTTACACACCCATACAATGTGCACCACCCCGCGATGTTTATTAGAAACCTCTCCTACATTGCCACTGCATGTTTCCTGACCTCCCCATGCTGACCACCCCGTGGTGCTTTTCTCCAACCTAGATTGCCACGCACTGTCTATCCAATTCAGATCCTATGATTCACACCACCCCGTGTTGTTTTCTCACTCCTACTGGTGAATGAATGTTACACACCCATACAATGTGCACCACCCCGCGATGTTTTTCAGAAACCTATCCTAAATTGCCACTGCATGTTTCCTGACCTCCCCATGCTGACCACCCCGTGGTGCTTTTCTCCATGCTACACTGGCCCTCACTGCCTATCCTAATTCAGATCCTATGATTCACACCATCCCGTGATGTTTTTCTCACTCCTACTAGTGAATGTAATGTTACACACCCATGCAATGCACACCACCCCGCGATGTTTTTCAGAAACCTATCCTACATTGCCACTACATGTTTCCTGTCCTCCCCATGCTGACCACCCCGTGGTGCTTTACTCGATCCTACATTGTCATTCACTTACTAACCTTATTCAGACCCTCTGATTCACTCCACCCCTTGATGTTTTTCTGATTTCTACTAGTAAATGTAATGTTACACACCCATACAATGCGCACCACCCCGCGATGTTTTTCAGAAACCTATCCTAAATTGCCACTGCATGTTTCCTGACCTCCCCATGCTGACCACCCAGTGGTGCTTTTCTCCATCCTACATTGCCACTCACTTCCTATCCTTATTCAGATCCTATGATTCACACCACCCCGTGATGTTATTTTCACGCCTACTAGTGAATGTAATTTTACACACCCATATAATGCGCACCACCCCGCGATGTTTTTCAGAAACCTATCCTACATAGCCACTGCATGTTTCCTGACCTCCCAATGCTGACCACCCTGTCATGCTTTTCTCCATCCTACATTGCCACTCACTGCCTATCCTAATTGAGACCCTCCGATTCACACCACCCCGTGATATTTTTCTCAATCCTACTAGTGAATGTAATGTTACACACCCATACAATGCGCAGCACCCTGCAATGTACTTCAGAAACCTATACTAAATTGCCACTGCGTGTTCCATGACCTCCCCATGCTGACCAACCTATGGTTCTTTTCTCCACCCTACAGTGCCACTCACTTCCAATGCTTATTCAGACCCTCCGATTCACACCACCCCTTGATGTTGTTGTCACTCCTACTAGTGAATGTAATGTTACAAACCCATCAATGCGCACCCGCCCCAATGTTTTTCAGAAAGCTATCCTACACTGCCACTGCGTGTTTCCTGACCTCTCCATGGTGACCAACCTGTGGTGCTTTTCTCCATCCTAAATTGCCACTCACTTTATATGCTTACCGAGACACTCCGATTCACAACACCCCGTGATGTTTTTCTCACTCCTACCAGTGAATGTAATGTTACACACCCATGCAATGCGCACCACCGTGTGATGTTTTTCAGAAACTATCCTACATTGCCACTGCATGTTTCCTGACCTCGCCATGCTGAGCACCCCGTAGTGCTTTTCTCCATCCTAGATTGCCACTCACTACCTATCCTAATTCAGAACATATGATACACACCACCCCCTGATGTTTTTCTCACTCCTACTAGTGAATGTAATCTTTCACATCCATACAATGCGCACCACCGTGTGATATTTTTCAGAAACCTATCCTACTTAGCCACTGCATATTTCCTGACCTCCCATGCTGACCACCCCGTTGTGCTTTTCTCCATACTACATTGCGACTCACTGGCTATCCTAATTCAGATCCTGTGATTCACCCACCCCGTGATGTTTTTCTCACTCGTACTAGTGAATGTAATGTTACACACCCATACAATGCGCACGACCCCGCGATGTTTTTAGAAACCTATCCTACACTGCCACTGCATGTTTCTTGACCTCCCCATGCTGAACACCCCGTGGTGCTTTGCAACATCCTACATTGCCACTGACTGCCTATCCTAATTCAGAAGCTCTGATTCACACAACACCGTGAAATTTTTCTACTAGTGAATGTAATGTTACACACCCATACAATGCGCACCACCCCGCGATGTTTTTCAGAAACCTATGCTACATTGCCCCTGCCTGTTTCCTGACCTCCCCATGCTGACCACACCATAGTACTTTTCCCCATCCTAGATTGCCAGAAACTGCCTATCCTAATTCAGACCCTCCGATTCACACCACCCCTTGATTTTTTTCTCTCTCCTACTAGTGAATGTAATGTTTCACATCCATACAATGCGCACCACCGTGTGATGTTTTTCAGAAACTATCCTACATTGCCACTGCATGTTTCCTGACCTCGCCATGCTGAGCACCCCGTAGTGCTTTTCTCCATCCTAGATTGCCACTCACTGCCTATCCTAATTCAGAACATATGATACACACCACCCCCGATGTTTTTCTCACTCCTACTAGTGAATGTAATCTTTCACATCCATACAATGCGCACCACCGTGTGATATTTTTCAGAAACCTATCCTACATTGCCACTGCATGTTTTCTGACCTCCCCATGCTGACCACCTGGTGGTGCTTTTCTCCAGCCTACGTTGCGACTCACTGCCTATCCTAATTCAGGCCCTCTGATACACACCACCCCGTGATGTTTTTCTCACTCCTACTAGTGAATGTAATGTTACACACCCATACAATGCCCACCACACCGCGATGTTTTTCAGAAACCTATCCTATATTGCCACTTCATATTTCATGACCTCCCCATGCTGACCATCCCGTGGTGCTTTTGTCCATCCTAAATTGCCACTCACTACCTATCCTAATTCCGACCCTCCGATTCAAACCACCCTGTGATGTTTTTCTCACTCGTACTAGTGAATGAAATGTAAAACACCCATACAATGCGCACCACCCCGCGATGTTTTTCAGAAACCTATCCTACATTGTCACTGCATGTTTGCTGACCTCCCAATGCTGACCACCCCGTGGTGCTTTTCTCCATCCTGGTTTGCCACTCACTGCCTATCCTTATTCAGATCCTATGATTCACACCACCCCGAGATGTTTTTCTCACTCCTACTAGTGAATGTAATGTTACACACCCATACAATGCGCACCTCCACGCCATGTTTTTCAGAAACCTATCCTACATTGTCATTGCATGTTTCCTGACCTCCCAATCCTGACCACCCCGTGGTGCTTTTCTCCACCCTACATTGCCACTCACTGCCTATTCTCATTCAGATCATATGATTCACACCACCCCGTGATGTTTTTCTCACTCCTGATAGTGAATGTAATGTTACACACCCATTCAATGCGCACCACCCCGCGATGATTTTCAGAAACCTATCCTACATTGCCACTGTAGAATCCTGACCTCCCCATGCTGACCACCCCTTGGTGCTTTTCTCCATCCTACATTGCCACTCACTCCCTATCCTAATTCAGATTCTATGATTCACACCACCCCATGATGTTTTTCTCACTCCTACTTGTGAATGTAATGTTACACACCCATACAATGCGCACCAATGCCCGATGTTTTTCAGAAACATATCCTACATTGCCACTGCATGTTTCCTGACCTCCCCTTGCTGACCACCCTGTTGTGCTTTTCTCCATCCTACATTGCCACACACTGCCTATCCTAATTCAGATCGTATGATTCACACCACCCCGTGATGGTTTTGTCACTCCTACTAGTGAACGTAGTGTTACACACCCATACAATGCGCACCACCCCGCGATGTTTTTCAGAATCCTATACTACATAAAAACTGCATGTATCCTGACCTCTCCATGCTGACCACCCCGTGGTGCTTTTCTCCATCCTACATTGCCACTCACTGCTATCAAAATTCAGATCCTATGATTCACACCACCCCATGATGTTTTTCTCACTCCTACTAGTGAATGGCCAGATAGAAATCTTTTCATTGTGCACCACCCCGCGATGTTTTTCAGAAACCTATCCTACATAGCCACTGCATGTTTCCTGACCTCCCAATGCTGACCACCCCGTGGTGCTTTTCTCCATCCTACATTGCCACTCACTGCCTATCCTAATTGAGACCCTCCGATTCACACCACCCCGTGATATTTTTCTCAATCCTACTAGTGAATGTAATGTTACACACCCATACAATGCGCACCACCCTGCGATGTACTTCAGAAACCTATACTAAATTTCCACTGCGTGTTCCATGACCTCCCCATGCTGACCAACCTATGGTTCTTTTCTCCACCCTACAGTGCCACTCACTTCCAATCCTTATTCAGACCCTCCGATTCACACCACCCCTTGATGTTGTTGTCACTCCTACTAGTGAATGTAATGTTACAAACCCATGCAATGCGCAACCGCCCCTATGTTTTTCAAAAAGCTATCCTACATTGCCACTGCGTGTTTCCTGACCTCCCCATGGAGACCACCCTGTGGTGCTTTTCTCCATCCTAAATTGCCACTCACTTTATATGCTTACCGAGACACTCCGATTCACAACACCCCGTGATGTTTTTCTCACTCCTACCAGTGAATGTAATGTTACACACCCATGCAATGTGCATCACCGTGTGATGTTTTTCAGAAACTATCCTACATTGCCACTGCATCTTTCCTGACCTCGCCATGCTGAGCACCCCGAAGTGCTTTTCTCCATCCTAGATTGCCACTCACTGCCTATCCTAATTCAGAACATATGATACACACCACCCCCTGATGTTTTTCTCACTCCTACTAGTGAATGTAATCTTTCACATCCATACAATGCGCACCACCGTGTAATATTTTTCAGAAACCTATCCTACATTGCCACTGCATGTTTCCGGACCTCCCCATGCTGACCAACCCGTGGTGCTTTTCTCCAGCCTACATTGCGACTCACTGCCTATCCTAATTCAGACCCTCTGATTCACACCACCCCGTGATGTTTTTCTCACTCGTACTAGTGAATGTAATGTTACACACCCATACAATGCCCACCACACCACGATGTTTTTCAGAAACCTATCCTATATTGCCACTTCATGTTTCATGACCTCCCCATGCTGACCACCCCGTGGTGCTTTTGTCCATCTTACATTGCCACTCACTGCTTATCCTAATTCAGACCCTCCGATTCAAACCACCCTGTGATGTTTTTCTCACTCGTACTAGTGAATGAAATGTTAAACACCCATTCAATGCGCACCACCCCGCGATGTTTTTCAGAAACCTATCCTACATTGTCACTGCATGTTTCCTGACCTCCCCATGCTGACCACACAGTGGTGCTTTTCTCCATCCTGGATTGCCACTCACTGCCTATCCTTATTCAGATCCTATGATTCACACCACCCCGAGATGTTTTTCTCACTCCTACTAGTGAATGAAATGTTACACACCCATACAATGCGCACCTCCACGCCATGTTTTTCAGAAACCTATCCTACATTGTCATTGCATGTTTCCTGACCTCCCCATGCTGACCACCCCGTGGTGCTTTTCTCCATCCTACATTGCCACTCACTGCCTATCCTATTTCAGACGTTCCGATTCACACCACCCTGTGATGTTTTTCTCACTCCTACTAGTGAATGTAATGTTACACACTCATACAATGCGCACCTCCACGTGATGTTTTACAGAAACCTATCCTACATTGCCACTGAATGTTTCCTGACCTCCCCATGCTGACCACCCCGTGGTGCTTTTCTCCATCCTACATTGCCACTCACGGCCTATTCTCATTCAGATCATATGATTCACACCACCCCGTGATATTTTTCTCACTCCTACTAGTGAATGTAATGTTACACACCCATTCAATGCGCAACACCCCGCGATGTTTTTCAGAAACCTATCCTACATTGCCACTGTAGATTCCTGACCTCCCCATGCTGACCACCCCGTGGTGCTTTTCTCCATCCTACATTGCCACTCACTCCCTATCCTAATTCAGATTCTATGATTCACACCACCCCATGATGTTTTTCTCACTCCTACTTGTGAATGTAATGTTACACACCCATACAATGCGCACCAATGCCCGATGTTTTTCAGAATCCTATACTACATAAAAACTGCATGTATCCTGACCTCTCCATGCTGACCACCCCGTGGTGCTTTTCTCCATCCTACATTGCCACTCACTGCCTATCCTATTTCAGACGTTCCGATTCACACCACCCTGTGATGTTTTTCTCACTCCTACTAGTGAATGTAATGTTACACACTCATACAATGCGCACCTCCACGTGATGTTTTACAGAAACCTATCCTACATTGCCACTGAATGTTTCCTGACCTCCCCATGCTGACCACCCCGTGGTGCTTTTCTCCATCCTACATTGCCAATCACGGCCTATTCTCATTCAGATCATATGATTCACACCACCCCGTGATATTTTTCTCACTCCTACTAGTGAATGTAATGTTACACACCCATTCAATGCGCAACACCCCGCGATGTTTTTCAGAAACCTATCCTACATTGCCACTGTAGATTCCTGACCTCCCCATGCTGACCACCCCGTGGTGCTTTTCTCCATCCTACATTGCCACTCAATCCCTATCCTAATTCAGATTCTATGATTCACACCACCCCATGATGTTTTTCTCACTCCTACTTGTGAATGTAATGTTACACACCCATACAATGCGCACCAATGCCCGATGTTTTTCAGAATCCTATACTACATAAAAACTGCATGTATCCTGACCTCTCCATGCTGACCACCCCGTGGTGCTTTTCTCCATCCTACATTGCCACTCACTGCTATCAAAATTCAGATCCTATGATTCACACCACCCCATGATGTTTTTCTCACTCCTACTAGGGAATGGCCTGTTAGAAAACCTTACAATGCGCAACACCCCGCGATGTTTTTCAGAAACCTAAACTACATTGCCACTGCATATTTCATAACCTCCCCATGCTGAACACCCCGTGGTGCTTTTCTCCGTCCTACCTTGCCACTCACTGCCTAACCTTATTCAGACCATCCGATTCACACCACCCCGTGATGTTTTTCTCTCTCCTACTAGTCAATGTAATATTACACACCCATACAATGCACACCACACTGCGATGTTTTTCAGAAACCTATCCTACATTGACACTTCATGTTTCCTGACCTCCCCATACTGACGACCCCGTGGTCCTTTTCTCCATCCTACTTTGCCACTCATTGCCTCTTCTAATTCAGACCCTCCGATTCACAACAACTCGTGATGTTTTTCTCACTCCTACTAGTGAATGTAATTTTACACACCCATACTATGCGCACCACACCGCGATGTTTTTCAGAAACCTATCCTACATTGCCACTGCATATTTCCTGACATCCCATGCTGACCACCCATTGTGCTTTTCTCCATCCTACATTGAGACTCACTGACTATCCTAATTCAGATCCTATGATTCACCCACCCAGTGATGTTTTACTCACTCGTACTAGTGAATGTAATGGTACACACCCATACACTGCGCACGACCCCGCGATGTTTTTAGAATCCTATCCTACACTGCCACTGCATGTTTCTTCACCTCCCCATGCTGAACAACCCGTGGTGCTTTGCAACATCCTACATTGCCACTGACTGCCTATCCTAATTCAGAAGCTCTTATTCACACAACACCGTGAAATTTTTCTCACTCCTAATAGTGAATGTAATGTTACACACCCATACAATGCGCACCACCCCGCGATGTTTTTCAGAAACCTATGCTACATTGCCACTGCCTGTTTCCTGACCTCCCCATGCTGACCACACCATAGTGCTATTCTCCATCCTAGATTGCCAGAAAGTGCCTATCCTAATTCAGACCCTCCGATTCACACCACCCCTGATGTTTTTCTCTCTCCTACTAGTGAATGTAATGTTTCACATCCATACAATGCGCACCACCGTGTGATGTTTTTCAGAAACTATCCTATATTGCCACTGCATGTTTCCTGACCTCGCCATGCTGAGCACCCCGTAGTGCTTTTCTCCATCCTAGATTGCCACTCACTGCCTATCCTAATTCAGAACATATGACACACACCACCCCCTGATGTTTTTCTCACTCCTACTAGTGAATGTAATCTTTCACATCCATACAATGCGCACCACCGTGTGATATTTTTCAGAAACCTATCCTACATTGCCACTGCATGTTTCCTGACCTCCCCATGCTGACCACCCCGTGGTGCTTTTCTCCAGCCTACGTTGCGACTCACTGCCTATCCTAATTCAGACCCTCTGATTCACACCACCCCGTGATGTTTTTCTCACTCCTACTAGTGAATGTAATGTTACACACCCATACAATGCCCACCACACCGCGATGTTTTTCAGAAACCTATCCTATATTGCCACTTCATGTTTTATGACCTCCCCATGCTGAACACCCCGTGGTGCTTTTGTCCATCCTACATTGCCACTCACTGCCTATCCTAATTCGGACCCTCTGATTCAAACCACCCTATGATGTTTTTCTCACTCGTACTAGTGAATGAAATGTAAAACACCCATTCAATGCGCACCACACCGCGATGTTTTTCAGAAACCTGTCCTACATTGTCACTGCATGTTTCCTGACCTCCCCATGCTGACCACCCCGTGGTGCTTTTCTCCATCCTGGATTGCAATTCACTGCCTATCCTTATTCAGATCCTATGATTCACACCACCCCGAGATGTTTTTCTCACTCCTACAAGTGAATGAAATGTTACACACCCATACAATGCGCACCACCCCGCAATGTTTTCATGAAACCTATCCAACATTGCCACTGCATGATCCCTAACCTCCGCATGCTGACCACCCCGTGGTGCTTTTCTCCACCCTACATTGCCACTTTGTGCCTATCCTAATTCAGATCCTACGATTCACACCACCCCGTGATGTTTCTGTCACTACTAATAGTGAATGGCCTGTTACAAACCCTTAAAATGCGCACTACCCCGCGATGTTTTTCAGAAACCTATCCTACATTGACACTGCATGTTTCCTGACCTCCCCATTCTGACCACCCCGTGGTGCTTTTCTCCATCCTACATTTCCACTCACTCCCTGTCCTAATTCAGATTCTATGATTCACACCACCCTGTGATGTTTTTCTCACTCCTACTAGTGAATGTAATGTTACACACTCATACAATGCGCACCTCCACGCGATGTTTTTCAGAAACCTATCCTACATTTCCACTGCATGTTTCCTGACCTCCCCATGCTGACCACCCCGTGGTGCTTTTCTCCATCCTACATTGCCACTCACTCCCTGTCCTAATTCAGATTCTATGATTCACACCACCCCATGATATTTTTCTCACTCCTACTTGTGAATGTAATGTTACACACCGATACAATGCGCACCAATGCCCGATGTTTTTCAGAAACCTATCCTACATTGCCACTGCATGTTTCCTGTCCTCCCCATGCTGACAACCCCGTTGTGCTTTTCTCCATCCTACATTGCCACTCACTGCCTATCCTAATTCAGATCCTATGATTCACACCACCCCGTGATGGTTTTGTCACACCTACTAGTGAATGTAATGTTACACACCCATACAATGCGCACCACCCCACGATGTTTTTCAGAATCCTATACTACATAAAAACAGCATGTATCCTGACCTCTCCATGCTGACCACCCCGTGGTGCTTTTCTCCATCCTACATTGCCACTCACTGCTATCAAAATTCAGATCCTATGATTCACACCACCCCATGATGTTTTTCTCACTCCTACTAGTGAATGGCCTGTTAGAAAACCTTACAATGCGCAACACCCCGCGATGTTTTTCAGAAACCTAAACTACATTGCCACTGCATATTTCATAACCTCCCCATGCTGACCACCCCATGGTGCTTTTCTCCGTCCTACCTTGCCACTCACTGCCTATCCTTATTCAGACCATCCGATTCACACCACCCCGTGATGTTTTTCTCTCTCCTACTAGTCAATGTAATATTACACACCCATACAATGCACACCACACTGCGATGTTTTTCAGAATCCTATCCTACATTGACACTTCATGTTTCCTGACCTCCCCATACTGATGACCCCGTGGTCCTTTTCTCCATCCTACTTTGCCACTCATTGCCTATCCTAATTCAGACCCTCCGATTCACAACAACTCGTGATGTTTTTCTCACTCCTACTAGTGAATATAATTTTACACACCCATACTATGCGCACAACACCGCGATGTTTTTCAGAAACCTATCCTACATTGCCACTGCATATTTCCTGACCTCCCATGCGGACCACCCCGTTGTGCTTTTCTCCAACCTACATTGCGACTCACTGACTATCCTAATTCAGATCCTATGATTCATCCACCCCGTGATGTTTTTCTCACTCGTACTAGTGAATGTAATGTTACACACCCATACAATGCGCACGACCCCGCGATGTTTTTAGAAACCTATCCTACACTGCGACTGCGTGTTTCTTGACCTCCCCATGCTGAACACCCCGTGGTGCTTTGCAACATCCTACATTGCCACTGACTGCCTATCCAAATTCAGAAGCTCTGATTCACACAACACCGTGAAATTTTTCTCACTCCTACTAGTGAATGTAATGTTACACACCCATACAATGCGCACCACCCTGCGATGTTTTTCAGAAACCTATGCTACATTGCCACTGCCTGTTTCCTGGCCTCCCCATGCTGACCACACCATAGTGCTTTTCTCCATCCTAGATTGCCAGAAACTGCCTATCCTAATTCAGACCCTCCGATTCACACCACCCCTTGATGTTTTTCTCTCTCCTCCTAGTGAATGTAATGTTTCACATCCATACAATGCGCACCACCGTGTGATGTTTTTCAGAAACTATCCTACATTGCCACTGCATGTTTCCTGACCTCGCCATGCTGAGCACCCCGTAGTGCTTTTCTCCATCCTAGATTGCCACTCACTGCCTATCCTAATTCAGAACATATGATACACACCACCCCCGATGTTTTTCTCACTCCTACTAGTGAATGTAATCTTTCACATCCATACAATGCGCACCACCGTGTGATATTTTTCAGAAACCTATCCTACATTGCCACTGCATGTTTTCTGACCTCCCCATGCTGACCACCCCGTGGTGCTTTTCTCCAGCCTACGTTGCGACTCACTGCCTATCCTAATTCAGGCCCTCTGATTCACACCACCCCGTGATGTTTTTCTCACTCCTACTAGTGAATGTAATGTTACACACCCATACAATGCCCACCACACCGCGATGTTTTTCAGAAACCTGTCCTATATTGCCACTTCATATTTCATGACCTCCCCATGCTGACCATCCCGTGGTGCTTTTGTCCATCCTAAATTGCCCCTCACTACCTATCCTAATTCAGACCCTCCGATTCAAACCACCCTGTGATGTTTTTCTCACTCGTACTAGTGAATGAAATGTAAAACACCCATACAATGCGCACCACCCCGCGATGTTTTTCAGAATCCTATACTACATAAAAACTGCATGTATCCTGACCTCTCCATGCTGACCACCCCGTGGTGCTTTTCTCCATCCTACATTGCCACTCACCTCTATCAAAATTCAGATCCTATGATTCACACCACCCCATGATGTTTTTCTCACTCCTACTAGTGAATGGCCAGATAGAAATCTTTTCATTGCGCACCACCCCGCGATGTTTTTCAGAAACTTATCCTACATAGCCTCTGCATGTTTCCTGACCTCCCAATGCTGACCACCCCGTGGTGCTTTTCTCATCCTACATTGCCACTCACTGCCTATCCTAATTGAGACCCTCCGATTCACACCACCCCGTGATATTTTTCTCAATCCTACTAGTGAATGTAATGTTACACACCCATACAATGCGCACCACCCTGCGATGTACTTCAGAAACCTATACTAAATTGCCACTGCGTGTTCCATGACCTCCCCATGCTGACCAACCTATGGTTCTTTTCTCCACTCTACAGTGCCACTCACTTCCAATCCTTATTCAGACCCTCCGATTCACACCACCCCTTGATGTTGTTGTCACTCCTACTAGTGAATGTAATGTTACAAACCCATGCAATGCGCAACCGCCCCTATGTTTTTCAAAAAGCTATCCTACATTGCCACTGCGTGTTTCCTGACCTCCCCATGGCGACCACCCTGTGGTGCTTTTCTCCATCCTAAATTGCCACTCACTTTATATGCTTACCGAGACCCTCCGATTCACAACACCCCGTGATGTTTTTCTCACTCCTACCAGTGAATGTAATGTTACACACCCATGCAATGTGCACCACCGTGTGATGTTTTTCAGAAACTATCCTACATTGCCACTGCATCTTTCCGGACCTCGCCATGCTGAGCACCCCGAAGTGCTTTTCTCCATCCTAGATTGCCACTCACTGCCTATCCTAATTCAGAACATATGATACACACCACTCCCTGATGTTTTTCTCACTCCTACTAGTGAATGTAATCTTTCACATCCATACAATGCGCACCACCGTGTAATATTTTTCAGAAACCTATCCTACATTGCCACTGCATGTTTCCGGACCTCCCCATGCTGACCAACCCATGGTGCTTTTCTCCAGCCTACATTGCGACTCACTGCCTACCCTAATTCAGACCCTCTGATTCACACCACCCCGTGATGTTTTTCTCACTCGTACTAGTGAATGTAATGTTACACACCCATACAATGCCCACCACACCACGATGTTTTTCAGAAACCTATCCTATATTGCCACTTCATGTTTCATGACCTCCCCATGCTGACCACCCCATGGTGCTTTTGTCCATCCTACATTGCCACTCACTGCTTATCCTAATTCAGACCATCCGATTCAAACCACCCTGTGATGTTTTTCTCACTCGTACTAGTGAATGAAATGTTAAACACCCATTCAATGCGCACCACCCCGCGATGTTTTTCAGAAACCTATCCTACATTGTCACTGCATGTTTCCTGACCTCCCCATGCTGACCACCCCGTGGTGCTTTTCTCCATCCTGGATTGCCACTCACTGCCTATCCTTATTCAGATCCTATGATTCACACCACCCCGAGATGTTTTTCTCACTCCTACTAGTGAATGAAATGTTACACACCCATACAATGCGCACCTCCACGCCATGTTTTTCAGAAACCTATCCTACATTGTCGTTGCATGTTTCCTGACCTCCCCATGCTGACCACCCCGTGGTGCTTTTCTCCATCCTACATTGCCACTCACTGCCTATCCTATTTCAGACCCTCCGATTCACACCACCCTGTGATGTTTTTCTCACTCCTACTAGTGAATGTAATGTTACACACTCATACAATGCGCACCTCCACGTGATGTTTTACAGAAACCTATCCTACATTGCCACTGAATGTTTCCTGACCTCCCCATGCTGACCACCCCGTGGTGCTTTTCTCCATCCTACATTGCCACTCACTGCCTATTCTCATTCAGATCATATGATTCACACCACCCCGTGATATTTTTCTCACTCCTACTAGTGAATGTCATGTTACACACCCATTCAATGCGCAACACCCCGCGATGTTTTTCAGAAACCTATCCTAAATTGCCACTGTAGATTCCTGACCTCCCCATGCTGACCACCCCGTGGTGCTTTTCTCCAACCTACATTGCCACTCACTCCCTATCCTGATTCAGATTCTATGATTCACACCACCCCATGATGTTTTTCTCACTCCTACTTGTGAATGTAATGTTACACACCCATACAATGCGCACCAATGCCCGATGTTTTTCAGAAACCTATCTTACATTGCCACTGCATGTTTCCTGACCTTCCCATGCTGACCACCCCGTTGTGCTTTTCTCCATCCTACATTGCCACTCACTGCCCATCCTAATTCAGATCCTATGATTCACACCACCCCGTGATGGTTTTGTCACTCCTACTAGTGAATGTAATGTTACACACCCATACAATGCGCACCACCCCGCGATGTTTTTCAGAATCCTATATTACATAAAAACTGCATGTATCCTGACCTCTCCATGCTGACCACCCCGTGGTGCTTTTCTCCATCCTACATTGCCACTCACTGCTATCAAAATTCAGATCCTATGATTCACACCACCCCATGATGTTTTTCTCACTCCTACTAGGGAATGGCCTGTTAGTAAACCTTACAATGCGCAACACGCCGCGATGTTTTTCAGAAACCTAAACTACATTGCCACTGCATATTTCATAACCTCCCCATGCTGACCACCCTGTGGTGCTTTTCTCCGTCCTACCTTGCCACTCACTGCCTACCCTTATTCAGACCATCCGATTCACACCACCCCGTGATGTTTTTCTCTCTCCTACTAGTCAATGTAATATTACACACCCATACAATGCACACCACACTGCGATGTTTGTCAGAAACCTATCCTACATTGACACTTCATGTTTCCTGACCTCCCCATACTGACGACCCCGTGGTCCTTTTCTCCATCCTACTTTGCCACTCATTGCCTCTTCTAATTCAGACCCTCCGATTCACAACAACTCGTGATGATTTTCTCACTCCTACTAGTGAATGTAATTTTACACACCCATACTATGCGCACCACACCGCGATGTTTTTCAGAAACCTATCCTACATTGCCACTGCATATTTCCTGACATCCCATGCTGACCACCCCATTGTGCTTTTCTCCATCCTACATTGAGACTCCCTGACTATCCTAATTCAGATCCTATGATTCACCCACCCCGTGATGTTTTACTCACTCGTACTAGTGAATGTAATGGTACACACCCATACAATGCACACGACCCCGCGATGTTTTTAGAATCCTATCCTACACTGCCACTGCATGTTTCTTCACCTCCCCATGCTGAACACCCCGTGGTGCTTTGCAACATCCTACATTGCCACTGACTGCCTATCCTAATTCAGAAGCTCTGATTCACACAACACCGTGAAATTTTTCTCACTCCTACTAGTGAATGTAATGTTACACACCCATACAATGCGCACCACCCCGTGATGTTTTTCAGAAACCTTTGCTACATTGCCACTGCCTGTTTCCTGACCTCCCCATGCTGACCACACCATAGTGCTATTCTCCATCCTAGATTGCCAGAAACTGCCTATCCTAATTCAGACCCTCCGATTCACACCACCCCTGATGTTTTTCTCTTTCCTACTAGTGAATGTAATGTTTCACATCCATACAATGCGCACCACCGTGTGATGTTTTTCAGAAACTATCCTACATTGCCACTGCATGTTTCCTGACCTCGCCATGCTGAGCACCCCGTAGTGCTTTTCTACATCCTAGATTGCCACTCACTGCCTATCCTAATTCAAAACATATGACACACACCACCCCCTGATGTTTTTCTCACTCCTACTAGTGAATGTAATCTTTCACATCCATACAATGCGCACCACCGTGTGATATTTTTCAGAAACCTATCCTACATTGACACTTCATGTTTCCTGACCTCCCCATACTGACGACCCCGTGGTCCTTTTCTCCATCCTACTTTGCCACTCATTGCCTCTTCTAATTCAGACCCTCCGATTCACAACAACTCGTGATGTTTTTCTCACTCCTACTAGTGAATGTAATGTTACACACTCATACAATGCGCACCTCCACGTGATGTTTTACAGAAACCTATCCTACATTGCCACTGAATGTTTCCTGACCTCCCCATGCTGACCACCCCGTGGTGCTTTTCTCCATCCTACATTGCCACTCACTGCTATCAAAATTCAGATCCTATGATTCACACCACCCCATGATGTTTTTCTCACTCCTACTAGTGAATGGCCTGTTAGAAAACCTTACAATGCGCAACACCCCGCGATGTTTTTCAGAAACCTAAACTACATTGCCACTGCATATTTCATAACCTCCCCATGCTGAACACCCCGTGGTGCTTTTCTCCGTCCTACCTTGCCACGCACTGCCTATCCTTATTCAGACCATCCGATTCACACCACCCCGTGATGTTTTTCTCTCTCCTACCAGTCAATGTAATATTACACACCCATACAATGCACACCACACTGCGATGTTTTTCAGAAACCTATCCTACATTGACACTTCATGTTTCCTGACCTCCCCATACTGATGACCCCGTGGTCCTTTTCTCCATCCTACTTTGCCATTCATTGCCTATCCTAATTCAGACCCTCCGATTCACAACAACTCGTGATGTTTTTCTCACTCCTACTAGTGAATGTAATTTTACACACCCATACTATGCGCAATACACCGCGATGTTTTTCAGAAACCTATCCTACATTGCCACTGCATATTTCCTGACCTCCCATGCGGACCACCCCGTTGTGCTTTTCTCCAACCTACATTGCGACTCACTGACTATCCTAATTCAGATCCTATGATTCATCCACCCCGTGATGTTTTTCTCACTCATACTAGTGAATGTAATGTTACACACCCATACAATGCACACGACCGAGCGATGTTTTTAGAAACCTATCCTACACTGCCACTGCATGTTTCTTGACCTCCCCATGCTGAACACCCCGTGGTGCTTTGCAACATCCTACATTGCCACTGACTGCCAATCCTAATTCAGAAGCTCTGATTCACACAACACCGTGAAATTTTTCTCACTTATACTAGTGAATGTAATGTTACACACCCATACAATGCGCACCACCCCGCGATGTTTTTCAGAAACCTATGCTACATTGCCACTGCCTGTTTCCTGGCCTCCCCATGCTGACCACACCATAGTGCTTTTCTCCATCCTGGATTGCCAGAAACTGCCTATCCTAATTCAGACCCTCCGATTCACACCACCCCCTGATGTTTTTCTCTCTCCTACTAGTGAATGTGATGTTTCACATCCATACAATGCGCACCACCGTGTGATGTTTTTCAGAAACTATCCTACATTGCCACTGCATGTTTCCTGACCTCCCCATGCTGACCACCCCGTGGTGCTTTTCTCCATCCTGGATTGCCATTCCCTGCCTATCCTTATTCAGATCCTATGATTCACACCACCCCGAGATGTTTTTCTCACTCCTACTAGTGAATGAAATGTTACACACACATACAATGCGCACCTCCACGCCATGTTTTTCAGAAACCTAGCCTACATTGTCATTGCATGTTTCCTGATCTCCCCATGCTGACCACCCCGTGGTGCTTTTCTCCATCCTGCATTGCCCCTCACTGCCTATCCTATTTCAGACCCTCCGATTCACACCACCCTGTGATGTTTTTCTCACTCCTACAAGTGAATGTAATGTTACACACTCATACAATGCGCACCTCCACGCGATGTTTTTCAGAAACCTATCCTACATTTCCACTGCATGTTTCCTGACCTCCCCATGCAGACCACCCCGTGGTGCATTTCTCCATCCTACATTGCCACTCACTCCCTGTCCTAATTCAGATTCTATGATTCACACCACCCCATGATATTTTTCTCACTCCTACTTGTGAATGTAATGTTACACACCGATACAATGCGCACCAATGCCCGATGTTTTTCAGAAACCTATCCTACATTGCCACTGCATGTTTCCTGTCCTCCCCATGCTGACAACCCCGTTGTGCTTTTCTCCATCCTACATTGCCACTGACTGCCTATCCTAATTCAGATCCTATGATTCACACCACCCCGTGATGGTTTTGTCACACCTACTAGTGAATGTAATGTTACACACCCATACAATGCGCACCACCCCACGATGTTTTTCAGAATCCTATACTACATAAAAACAGCATGTATCCTGACCTCTCCATGCTGACCACCCCGTGGTGCTTTTCTCCATCCTACATTGCCACTCACTGCTATCAAAATTCAGATCCTATGATTCACACCACCCCATGATGTTTTTCTCACTCCTACTAGTGAATGGCCTGTTAGAAAACCTTACAATGCGCAACACCCCGCGATGTTTTTCAGAAACCTAAACTACATTGCCACTGCATATTTCATAACCTCCCCATGCTGACCACCCCGTGGTGCTTTTCTCCGTCCTACCTTGCCACTCACTGCCTAACCTTATTCAGACCATCCGATTCACACCACCCCGTGATGTTTTTCTCTCTCCTACTAGTCAATGTAATATTACACACCCATACAATGCACACCACACAGCGATGTTTTTCAGAATCCTATCCTACATTGACACTTCATGTTTCCTGACCTCCCCATACTGATGACCCCGTGGTCCTTTTCTCCATCCTACTTTGCCACTCATTGCCTATCCTAATTCAGACCCTCCGATTCACAACAACTCGTGATGTTTTTCTCACTCCTACTAGTGAATATAATTTTACACACCCATACTATGCGCACAACACCGCGATGTTTTTCAGAAACCTATCCTACATTGCCACTGCATATTTCCTGACCTCCCATGCGGACCACCCCGTTGTGCTTTTCTCCAACCTACATTGCGACTCACTGACTATCCTAATTCAGATCCTATGATTCATCCACCCCGTGATGTTTTTCTCACTCGTACTAGTGAATGTAATGTTACACACCCATACAATGCGCACGACCCCGCGATGTTTTTAGAAACCTATCCTACACTGCCACTGCATGTTTCTTGACCTCCCCATGCTGAACACCCCGTGGTGCTTTGCAACATCCTACATTGCCACTGACTGCCTATCCTAATTCAGAAGCTCTGATTCACACAACACCGTGAAATTTTTCTCACTCCTACTAGTGAATGTAATGTTACACACCCATACAATGCGCACCACCCCGCGATGTTTTTCAGAAACCTATGCTACATTGCCACTGCCTGTTTCCTGGCCTCCCCATGCTGACCACACCATAGTGCTTTTCTCCATCCTAGATTGCCAGAAACTGCCTACCCTAATTCAGACCCTCCGATTCACACCACCCCCTGATGTTTTTCTCTCCCCTACTAGTGAATGTGATGTTTCACATCCATACAATGCGAACCACCGTGTGATGTTTTTCAGAAACTATCCTACATTGCCACTGCATGTTTCCTGACCTCGCCATGCTGAGCACCCCGTAGTGCTTTTCTCCATCCTAGATTGCCACTCACTGCCTATCCTAATTCAGAACATATGACACACAGCACCCCCTGATGTTTTTCTCACTCCTACTAGTGAATGTAATCTTTCACATCCATACAATGCGCACCACCGTGTGATATTTTTCAGAAACCTATCCCACATTGCCACTGCATGTTTCCTGACCTCCCCATGCTGACCAACCCGTGGTGCTTTTCTCCAGCCTACGTTGCGACTCACTGCCTATCCTAATTCAGACCCTCTGATTCACACCACCCTGTGATGTTTTTCTCACTCCTACTAGTGAATGAAATGTTACACACCCATACAATGCCCACCACACCGCGATGTGTTTCAGAAACCTATCCTATATTGCCACTTCATGTTTCATGACCTCCCCATGCTGACCACCCCGTGGTGCTTTTGTCCATCCTACAATGCCACTCACTGCCTATCCTAATTCAGACCCTCCGATTCAAACCACCCTGTGATGTTTTTCTCACTCGTACTAGTGAATGAAATGTTAAACACCCATACAATGCGCACCACCCCGAAATGTTTTTCAGAAACCTATCCTACATTGTCAGTGCATGTTTCCTGACCTCCCCATGCTGACCACCCGTGGTGCTTTTCTCCATCCTTGATTGCCACTCACTGCCTATCCTTATTCAGATCCTATGATTCACACCAACCCGAGATGTTTTTCTCACTCTTACTAGTGAATGTAATGTTACACACCCATACAATGCGCACCTCCACGCCATGTTTTTCAGAAACCTATCCTACATTGTCATTGCATGTTTCCTGACCTCCCCATGCTGACCACCCCGTGGTGCTTTTCTCCATTCTACATTGCCACTCACTGCCTATACTATTTTAGACCCTCCGATTCACACCACCCTGTGATGTTTTTCTCACTCCTACTAGTGAATGTAATGTTAAACACTCATACAATGCGCACCTACACGCGAAGTTTTTCAGAAACCTATCCTACATTGCCACTGCATGTTTCCTGACCTCCCCATGCTGACCACCCCGTTGTGCTTTTCTCCATCTTACATTGCGACTCACTGACTATCCTAATTCAGATCCTATGATTCACCCACCCCGTGATGTTTTTCTTACTCGTACTAGTGAATGTAATATTACACACCCATACAATGCGCACGACCCCGCGATGTTTTTAGAAACCTATCCTACACTGCCACTGCATGTTTCTTGACCTCCCCATGCTGAACACCTCGTGGTGCTTTGCAACATCCTACATTGCCACTGACTGCCTATCCTAATTCAGAAGCTCTGATTCACACAACACCGTGAAATTTTTCTCACTCCTACTAGTTAATGTAATGTTACACACCCATACAATGCGCACCACCCCGCGATGTTTTTCAGAAACCTATGCTACATTGCCACTGCCTGTTTCCTGACCTCCCCATGCTGACCACACCATAGTGCTTTTCTCCATCCTAGATTGCCAGAAACTGCCTATCCTAATTCAGACCCTCCGATTCACACCACCCCCTGATGTTTTTCTCTCTCCTACTAGTGAATGTAATGTTTCACATCCATACAATGCGCACCACCGTGTGATGTTTTTCAGAATCTATCCTACATTGCCACTGCATGTTTCCTGACCTCGCCATGCTGAGCACCCAGTAGTGCTTTTCTCCATCCTAGATTGCCACTCACTGCCTATCCTAATTCAGTACATATGATACACACCACCCCCTGATGTTTTTCTCACTCCTACTAGTGAATGTAATCTTTCACATCCATAAAATGCGCACCACCGTGTGATATTTTTCAGAAACCTATCCTACATTGCCACTGCATGTTTCCTGACCTCCCCATGCTGACCACCCCGTGGTGCTTTTCTCCAGCCTACGTTGAGACTCACTGCCTATCCTAATTCAGACCCTCTGTTTCACACCACCCTGTGATGTTTTTCTCACTCCTACTAGTGAATGAAATGTTACACACCCATACAATGCCCACCACACCGCGATGTTTTTCAGAAACCTATCCTATATTGCCACTTCATGTTTCATGACCTCCCCATGCTGACCACCCCGTGGTGCTTTTATCCATCATACATTGCCACTCACTGCCTATCCTAATTCAGACCCTCCGATTCAAACCACCCTGTGATGTTTTTCTCACTCGTACTAGTGAATGAAATGTTAAACACCCATACAATGCGCACCACCCTGAAATGTTTTGCAGAAACCTATCCTACATTGTCACTGCATGTTTCCTGACCTCCCCATGCTGACCACCCGTGGTGCTTTTCTCCATCCTGGATTGCCACTCACGGCCTATCCTTGTTCAGATCCTATGATTCACACCAACCCGAGATGTTTTTCTCACTCCTACTAGTGAATGTAATGTTACACACCCATACAATGCGCACCACCCCGCGATGTTTTTCAGAAACCTATGCTGCATTGCCACTGCCTGTTTCCTGACCTCCCCATGCTGACCACACCATAGTGCTTTTCTCCATCCTAGATTGCCAGAAACTGCCTATCCTAATTCAGACCCTCCGATTCACACCACCCCCTGATGTTTTTCTCTCTCCTACTAGTGAATGTAATGTTTCACATCCATACAATGCGCACCACCATGTGATGTTTTTCAGAAACTATCCTACATTGCCACTGCATGTTTCCTGACCTCGCCATGCTGAACACCCCGTAGTGCTTTTATCCATCCTAGATTGCCACTTACTGCCTATCCTAATTCAGTACATATGATACACAACACCCCCTGATGTTTTCTCCCTCCTACTAGTGAATGTAATCTTTCACATCCATACAATGCGCACCACCGTGTGATATTTTTCAGAAACCTATCCTACATTGCCCCTGCATGTTTCCTAACCTCCACATGCTGACCAACCCGTGGTGCTTTTCTCCAGCCTACGTTGCGACGCACTGCCTATCCTAATTCAGACCCTCTGATTCACACCACCCTGTGATGTTTTTCTCACTCCAACTAGTGAATGTAATGTTACACACTCATACAATGCCCACCACACCGCGATGTTTTTCAGAAACCTATGCTATATTGCCACTTCATGTTTCATGACCTCCCCATGCTGACCACCCGTGGTGCTTTTCTCCATCCTGGATTGTCACTCACTACCTATCCTTATTCAGATACTATGATTCACACCAAACCGAGATGTTTTTCTCACTCCTACTAGTGATTGTAATGTTACACACCCATACAATGCGCACCTCCACGCCATGTTTTTCAGAAACCTATCCTACATTGTCATTGCATGTTTCATGACCTCCACTTGATGACCACCCCGTGGTGCTTTTCTCCATTCTACATTGCCACTCACTGCCTATCCTATTTCAGACCCTCCGATTCACACCACCCTGTGATGTTTTTCTCACTCCTACTAGTGAATGTAATGTTAAACACTCATACAATGCGCACCTACACACGAAGTTTTTCAGAAACCTATCGTACATTGCCACTGCATGTTTCCTGACCTCCCCATGCTGACCACCCCGTTGTGCTTTTCTCCATCCTACATTGCGACTCACTGACTATCCTAATTCAGATCCTATGATTCACCCACCCCGTGATGTTTTTCTCACTCGTACTAGTGAATGTAATATTACACACCCATACAATGCGCACGACCCCGCGATGTTTTTAGAAACCTATCCTACACTGCCACTGCATGTTTCTTGACCTCCCCATGCTGAACACCCCGTGGTGCTTTGCAACATCCTACATTGCCACTGACTGCCTATCCTAATTCAGAAGCTCTGATTCACACAACACCGTGAAATTTTTCTCACTCCTACTAGTGAATGTAATGTTACACACGCATACAATGCGCACCACCCCGCGATGTTTTTCAGAAACCTATGCTACATTGTCACTGCCTGTTTCCTGACCTCCCCATGCTGACCACACCATAGTGCTTTTCTCCATCCTAGATTGCCAGAAACTGCCTATCCTAATTCAGACCCTCCGATTCACACCACCCCCTGATGTTTTTCTCTCTCCTACTAGTGAATGTAATGTTTCGCATCCATACAATGCGCACCACCGTGTGATGTTTTTCAGAAACTATCCTACATTGCCACTGCATGTTTCCTGACCTCGCCATGCTGAGCACCCCGTAGTGCTTTTCTCCATCCTAGATTGCCACTCACTGCCTATCCTAATTCAGTACATATGATACACACCACCCTCTGATGTTTTCTCACTCCTACTAGTGAATGTAATCTTTCACATCCATACAATGCGCACCACCGTGTGATATTTTTCAGAAACCTATCCTACATTGCCACTGCATGTTTCCTAACCTCCACATGCGGACCACCCCGTGGTGCTTTTCTCCAGGCTACGTTGCGACTCACTGCCTATCCTAATTCAGACCCTCTGATTCACACCACCCTGTGATGTTTTTCTCACTCCTACTAGTGAATGTAATGTTACACACCCATACAATGCCCAGCACACCGCGATGTTTTTCAGAAACCTATCCTATATTGCCACTTCATGTTTCATGACCTCCCCATGCTGACCACCCCGTGGTGCTTTTGTCCATCCTACATTGCCACTCACTGCCTATCCTAATTCAGACCCTCCGATTCAAACCACCCTGTGATGTTTTTCTCACTCGTACTAGTGAATGAAATGTTAAACACCCATACAATGCGCGCCACCCGGAAATGTTTTTCAGAAACCTATCCTACATTGTCACTGCATGTTTCCTGACCTCCCCATGCTGACCACCCGTGGTTCTTTTCTCCATCCTGGATTGCCACTCACTGCCTATCCTTATTCAGATCCTATGATTCACACCAACCCGAGATGTTTTTCTCACTCCTACTAGTGAATGTAATGTTACACACCCATACAATGCGCACCTCCACGCCATGTTTTTCAGAAACCTATCCTATATTGTCATTGCATGTTTCCTGACCTCCCCATGCTGACCACCCCGTGGTGCTTTTCTCCATTCTACATTGCCACTCACTGCCTATCCTATTTCAGACCCTCCGATTCACCCAACCCTGTGATGTTTTTCTCACTCCTACTAGTGAATGTAATGTTAAACACTCATACAATGCGCACCTACACGCGAAGTTTTTCAGAAACCTATCCTACATTGCCACTGCATGTTTCCTGACCTCCCCATGCTGACCACCCTGTTGTGCTTTTCTCCATCCTACATTGCGACTCACTGACTATCCTAATTCAGATCCTATGATTCACCCACCCCGTGATGTTTTTCTCACTCGTACTAGTGAATGTAATGTTACACACCCATACAATGCGCACGACCCCGCGATGATTTTAGAATCCTATCCTACACTGCCACTGCATGTTTCTTGACCTCCCCATGCTGAACACCCCGTGGTGCTTTGCAACATCCTACATTGCCACTGACTGCCTATCCTAATTCAGAAGCTCTGATTCACACAACACCGTGAAATTTTTCTCACTCCTACTAGTGAATGTAATGTTACACACCCATACAATGCACACCACCCCGCGATGTTTTTCAGAAACCTATGCTACATTGCCACTGCCTGTTTCCTGACCTCCCCATGCTGACCACACCATAGTGCTTTTCTCCATCCTAGATTGCCAGAAACTGCCTATCCTAATTCAGACCCTCCTATTCACACCACCCCCTGATGTTTTTCTCTCTCCTACTAGTGAATGTAATGTTTCACATCCATACAATGCGCACCACCTTGTGATGTTTTTCAGAAACTATCCTACATTGCCACTGCATGTTTCCTGACCTCGCCATGCTGAGCACCCCGTAGTGCTTTTATCCATCCTAGATTGCCACTCACTGCCTATCCTAATTCAGTACATATGATACACACCACCCCCTGATGTTTTTCTCACTCCTACTAGTAAATGTAATCTTTCACATCCATAAAATGCGCACCACCGTATGATATTTTTCAGAAAGCTATCCTACATTGCCACTGCATGTTTCCTGACCTCCCCATGCTGACCACCACGTGGTGCTTTTCTCCAGCCTACGTTGCGACTCACTGCCTATCCTAATTCAGACCCTCTGATTCACACCACCCTGTGATGTTTTTCTCACTCCTACTAGTGAATGAAATGTTACACACCCATACAATGCCCACCACACCGCGATGTTTTTCAGAAACCTATCCTATATTGCCACTTCATGTTTCATGACCTCCCCATGCTGACCACCCCGTGGTGCTTTTGTCCATCCTACATTGCCACTCACTGCCTATCCTAATTCAGGCCCTCCGATTCAAACCACCCTGTGATGTTTTTCTCACTCGTACTAGTGAATGAAATTTTAAACACCCATACAATGCGCACCACCCCGAAATGTTTTTCAGAAACCTATCCTACATTGTCACTGCATGTTTCCTGACCTCCCCATGCTGACCACCCGTGGTGCTTTTCTCCATCCTGGATTGTCACTCACTACCTATCCTTATTCAGATACTATGATTCACACCAACCCGAGATGTTTTTCTCACTCCTACTAGTGATTGTAATGTTACACACCCATACAATGCGCAGCTCCACGCCATGTTTTTCAGAAACCTATCCTACATTGTCATTGCATGTTTCATGACCTCCCCTTGCTGACCACCCCGTGGTGCTTTTCTCCATTCTACATTGCCAGTCACTGCCTATCCTATTTCAGACCCTCCGATTCACACCACCTTGAGATGTTTTTCTCACTCCTACTAGTGAATGTCATGTTAAACACTCATACAATGCGCACCTACACGCGAAGTTTTTCAGAAACCTATCCTACATTGCCACTGCATGTTTCCTGACCTCCCCATGCTGACCACCCCGTTGTGCTTTTCTCCATCCTACATTGCGACTCACTGACTATCCTAATTCAGATCCTATGATTCACCCACCCCGTGATGTTTTTCTCACTCGTACTAGTGAATGTAATGTTACACACCCATACAATGCACACGACCCCGCGATGTTTTTAGAAACCTATCCTACACTGCCACTGCATGTTTCTTAACCTCCCCATGCTGAACACCCCGTGGTGCTTTGCAACATCCTACATTGCCACTGACTGCCTATCCTAATTCAGAAGCTCTGATTCACACAACACCGTGAAATTTTTCTCACTCTTACTAGTGAATGTAATGTTACACACCCATACAATGCACACCACCCCGCGATGTTTTTCAGAAACCTATGCTACATTGCCACTGCCTGTTTCCTGACCTCCCCATGCTGACCACACCATAGTGCTTTTCTCCATCCTAGATTGCCAGAAACTGCCTATCCTAATTCAGACCCTCCGATTCACACCACCCCCTGATGTTTTTCTCTCTCCTACAAGTGAATGTAATGTTTCACATCCATACAATGCACACCACCGTGTGATGTTTTTCAGAAACTATCCTACATTGCCACTGCATGTTTCCTGACCTCGCCATGCTGAGCACCCCGTAGTGCTTTTCTCCATCCTAGATTGCCACTCACTGCCTATCCTAATTCAGTACATATGATACACACCACCCTCTGATGTTTTCTCACTCCTACTAGTGAATGTAATCTTTCACATCCATACAATGCGCACCACCGTGTGATATTTTTCAGAAACCTATCCTAAATGGCCACTGCATGTTTCCTAACCTCCACATGCGGACCACCCCACGGTGCTTTTCTCCAGCCTACGTTGTGACTCACTGCCTATCCTAATTCAGACCCTCTGATTCACACCACCCTGTGATGTTTTTCTCACTCCTACTAGTGAATGTAATGTTACACACCCATACAATGCCCACCACACCGCGATGTTTTTCAGAAACCTATCCTATATTGCCACTTCATGTTTCATGACCTCTCCATGCTGACCACCCCGTGGTGCTTTTGTCCATCCTACATTGCCACTCACTGCCTATCCTAATTCAGACCCTCCGATTCAAACCACCCTGTGATGTTTTTCTCACTCGTACTAGTGAATGAAATGTTAAACACCCATACAATGCGCACCACCCCGAAATGTTTTTCAGAAACCTATTCTACATTGTCACTGCATGTTTCCTGACCTCCCCATGCTGACCACCCGTGGTGCTTTTCTCCATCCTGGATTGTCACTCACTACCTATCCTTATTCAGATACTATGATTCACACCAACCCGAGATGTTTTTCTCACTCCTACTAGTGATTGTAATGTTACACACCCATACAATGCGCACCTCCACGCCATGTTTTTCAGAAACCTATCCTACATTGTCATTGCATGTTTCATGACCTCCCCTTGCTGACCACCCCGTGGTGCTTTTCTCCATTCTACATTGCCACTCACTGCCTATCCTATTTCAGACCCTCCGATTCACCCCACTCTGTGATGTTTTTCTCACTCCTACTAGTGAATGTAATGTTAAACACTCATACAATGCGCACCTACACGCGAAGTTTTTCAGAAACCTATCCTACATTGCCACTGCATGTTTCCTGACCTCCCCATGCTGACCACCCCGTTGTGCTTTTCTCCATCCTACATTGCGACTCACTGACTATCCTAATTCAGATCCTATGATTCACACACCCCGTGATGTTTTTCTCACTCATACTAGTGAATGTAATGTTACACACCCATACAATTCGCACGACCCCGCGATGTTTTTAGAAACCTATCCTACACTGCCACTGCATGTTTCTTGACCTCCCCATGCTGAACACCCCGTGGTGCTTTGCAACATCCTACATTGCCACTGACTGCCTATCCTAATTCAGAAGCTCTGATTCACACAACACCGTGAAATTTTTCTCACTCCTACTAGTGAATGTAATGTTACACACCCATACAATGCGCACCACCCCGCGATATTTTTCAGAAACCTATGCTACATTGCCACTGCCTGTTTCCTGACCTCCCCATGCTGACCACACCATAGTGCTTTTCTCCATCCTAGATTGCCAGAAACTGCCTATCCTAATTCAGACCCTCCGATTCACACTACCCCCTGATGTTTTTCTCTCTCCTACTAGTGAATGTAATGTTTCACATCCATACAATGCGCACCACCGTGTGATGTTTTTCAGAAACTATCCTACATTGCCACTGCATGTTTCCTGACCTCGCCATGCTGAGCACCCCGTAGTGCTTTTCTCCATCCTAGATTGCCACCCACTGCCTATCCTAATTCAGAACATATGACACACACCACCCCCTGATGTTTTTCTCACTCCTACTAGTGAATGTAATCTTTCACATCCATAAAATGCGCACCACCGTGTGATATTTTTCAGAAACCTATCCTACATTGCCACTGCATGTTTCCTGACCTCCCCATGCTGACCACCCCGTGGTGCTTTTCTCCAGCCTACGTTGCGACTCACTGCCTATCCTAATTCAGACCCTCTGATTCACACCACCCTGTTATGTTTTTCTCACTCCTACTAGTGAATGAAATGTTACACACCCATACAATGCCCACCACACCGCGATGTTTTTCAGAAACCTATCCTATATTGCCACTTCATGTTTCATGACCACCCCATGCTGACCACCCCGTTGTGCTTTTGTCCATCCTACATTGCCACTCACTGCCTATCCTAATTCAGACCCTCCGATTCAAACCACCCTGTGATGTTTTTCTCACTTGTACTAGTGAATGAAATGTTAAACACCCATACAATGCGCACCACCCCGAAATGTTTTTCAGAAACCTATCCTACATTGTAACTGCATGTTTCCTGACCTCCCCATGCTGACCACCCGTGGTGCTTTTCTCCATCCTGGATTGCCACTCACTGCCTATCCTTATTCAGATCCTATGATTCACACAAACCCGAGATGTTTTTCTCACTCCTACTAGTGAATGTAATGTTACACACCCATACAATGCGCACCTCCACGCCATGTTTTTCAGAAACCTATCCTACATTGTCATTGCATGTTTCCTGTCCTCCCCATGCTGACCACCCCGTGGTGCTTTTCTCCATTCTACATTGCCACTCACTGCCTATCCTATTTCAGACCCTCCGATTCACCCCACCCTGTGATGTTTTTCTCACTCCTACTAGTGAATGTAATGTTAAACACTCATACAATGCGCACCTACACGCGAAGTTTTTCAGAAACCTATCCTACATTGCCACTGCATGTTTCCTGACCTCTCCATGCTGACCACCCCGTTGTGCTTTTCTCCATCCTACATTGCGACTCAATGACTATCCTAATTCAGATCCTATGATTCACCCACCCCGTGATGTTTTTGTCACTCGTACTAGTGAATGTAATCTTACACACCCATACAATGCGCACGACCGCGCGATGATTTTAGAATCCTATCCTACACTGCCACTGCATGTTTCTTGACCTCCCCATGCTGAACACCCCATGGTGCTTTGCAACATCCTACATTGCCACTGACTGCCTATCCTAATTCAGAAGCTCTGATTCACACAACACCGTGAAATTTTTCTCACTCCTACTAGTGAATGTAATGTTACACACCCATACAATGCGCACCACCCCGCGATGTTTTTCAGAAACCTATGCTACATTGCCACTGCCTGTTTCCTGACCTCCCCATGCTGACCACACCATAGTGCTTTTCTCCATCCTAGATTGCCAGAAACTGCCTATCCTAATTCAGACCCTCCGATTCACACCACCCCCTGATGTTTTTCTCTCTCCTTCTAGTGAATGTAATGTTTCACATCCATACAATGCGCACCACCGTGTGATGTTTTTCAGAAACTATCCTACATTGCCACTGCATGTTTCCTGACCTCGCCATGCTGAGCACCCCGTATTGCTTTTCTCCATCCTAGATTGCCACTCACTGCCTATCCTAATTCAGAACATATGAATCACACCACCCCCTGATGTTTTTCTCACTCCTACTAGTGAATGTAATCTTTCACATCCTTAAAATGCGCACCACCGTGTGATATTTTTCAGAAACCTATCCTACATTGCCACTGCATGTTTCCTGACCTCCCCATGCTGACCACCCCGTGGTGCTTTTCTCCAGCCTACGTTGCGACTCACTGCCTATCCTAATTCAGACCCTCTGATTCACACCACCCTGTGATGTTTTTCTCACTCCTACTAGTGAATGAAATGTTACACATCCATACAATGCCCACCACACCGCGATGTTTTTCAGAAACCTATCCTATATTGCCACTTCATGTTTCATGACCTCCCCATGCTGACCACACCGTGGTGCTTTTGTCCATCCTACATTGCCACTCACTGCCTATCCTAATTCAGACCCACCGATTCAAACCGCCCTGTGATGTTTTTCTCACTCATACTAGTGAATGAAATGTTAAACACCCGCACAATGCGCACCACCCCGAAATGTTTTTCAGAAACCTATCCTACATTGTCACTGCATGTTTCCTGACCTCCCCATGCTGAACACCCGTGGTGCTTTTCTCCATCCTGGATTGCCACTTACTGCCTATCCTTATTCAGATCCTATGATTCACACCAACCCGAGATGTTTTTCTCACTCCTACTAGTGAATGTAATGTTACACACCCATACAATGCGCACCTCCACGCCATGTTTTTCGGAAACCTATCCTACATTGTCATTGCATGTTTCCTGTCCTCCCCATGCTGACCACCCCATGGTGCTTTTCTCCATTCTACATTGCCACTCACTGCCTATCCTATTTCAGACCCTCCGATTCACACCACCCTGTGATGTTTTTCTCACTCCTACTAGTGAATGTAATGTTAAACACTCATACAATGCGCACCTACACGCCAAGTTTTTCAGAAACCTATCCTACATTGCCACTGCATGTTTCCTGACCTCCCCATGCTGACTACCCCGTTGTGCTTTTCTCCATCCTACATTGCGACTCACTGACTATCCTAATTCAGATCCTATGATTCACCCACCCCGTGATGTTTTTCTCACTCGTACTAGTGAATGTAATGTTACACACCCATACAATGCGCACGACCCCGCGATGATTTTAGAATCCTATACTACACTGCCACTGCATGTTTCTTGACATCCCCATGCTGAACACCCCGTGGTGCTTTGCAACATCCTACATTGCCACTGACTGCCTATCCTAATTCAGACCCTCTGATTCACACCACCCTGTGATGTTTTTCTCACTCCTACTAGTGAATGAAATGTTACACACCCATACAATGCCCACCACACCGCGATGTTTTTCAGAAACCTATCCTATATTGCCACTTCATGTTTCATGACCTCCCCATGCTGACCACCCCGTGGTGCTTTTGTCCATCCTACATTGCCACTCACTGCCTATCCTAATTCAGACCCTCCGATTCAAACCACCCTGTGATGTTATTCTCAATCGTACTAGTGAATGAAATGTTAAACACCCATACAATGCGCACCACCCCGAAATGTTTTTCAGAAACCTATCCTACATTGTCACTGCATGTTTCCTGACCTCCCCATGCTGACCACCCGTTGTGCTTTTCTCCATCCTGGATTGCCACTCACTGCCTATTCTTATTCAGATCCTATGATTCACACCAACCCTAGATGTTTTTCTCACTCCTACTAGTGAATGTAATGTTACACACCCATGCAATGCGCACCTCCACGCCATGTTTTTCAGAAACCTATCCTACATTGTCATTGCATGTTTCCTGACCTCCCCATGCTGACCACCCCATGGTGCTTTTCTCCATTCTACATTGCCACTCACTGCCTATCCTATTTCAGACCCTCCGATTCACCCCACCCTGTGATGTTTTTCTCACTCCTACTAGTGAATGTAATGTTAAACACTCATACAATGCGCACCTACACGCGAAGTTTTTCAGAAACCTATCCTACATGGCCACTACATGTTTCCTGTCCTCCCCATGCTGACCACCCCGTTGTGCTTTTCTCCATCCTACATTGCGACTCACTGACTATCCTAATTCAGATCCTATGATTCACCCACCCCGTGATGTTTTTCTCACTCGTACTAGTGAATGTAATGTTACACACCCATACAATGCGCAAGACCCCGCGATGATTTTAGAATCCTATCCTACACTGCCACTGCATGTTTCTTGACCTCCCCATGCTGAACACCCCGTGGTGCTTTGCAACATCCTACATTGCCACTGACTGCCTATCCTAATTCAGAAGCTCTGATTCACACAACACCGTGAAATTTTTCTCATTCCTACTAGTGAATGTAATGTTACACACCCATACAATGCGCACCACCCCGCGATGTTTTTCAGAAACCTATGCTACATTGCCACTGCCTGTTTCCTGACCTCCCCATGCTGACCACCCCGTGGTGCTTTTCTCCAGCCTACGTTGCGACTCACTGCCTATCCTAATTCAGACCCTCTGATTCACACCACCCTGTGATGTTTTTCTCACTCCTACTAGTGAATGAAATGTTACACACCCATACAATGCCCACCACACCGCGATGTTTTTCAGAAACCTATCCTATATTGCCAATTCATGTTTCATGACTTCCCCATGCTGACCACCCCGTGGTGCTTTTGTCCATCCTACATTGCCACTCACTGCCTATCCTAATTCAGACCCTCAGATTCAAACCACCCTGTGATGTTTTTCTCACTCGTACTAGTGAATGAAATGTTAAACACCCATACAATGCGCACCACCCCGAAATGTTTTTCAGAAACCTATCCTACATTGTCACTGCATGTTTCCTGACCTCCCCATGCTGACCACCCGTGGTTCTTTTCTCCATCCTGGATTGCCACTCACTGCCTGTCCTTATTCAGATCCTATGATTCACACCAACCCGAGATGTTTTTCTCACTCCTACTAGTGAATGTAATGTTACACACCCATACAATGCGCACCTCCACGCCATGTTTTTCAGAAACCTATCCTACATTGTCATTGCATGTTTCCTGTCCTCCCCATGCTGACCACCCCGTGGTGCTTTTCTCCATTCTACATTGCCACTCACTGCCTATCCTATTTCAGACCCTCCGATTCACACCACCCTGTGATGTTTTTCTCACTCCTACTAGTGAATGTAATGTTAAACACTCATACAATGCGCACCTACACGCCAAGTTTTTCAGAAACCTATCCTACATTGCCACTGCATGTTTCCTGACCTCCCCATGCTGACTACCCCGTTGTGCTTTTCTCCATCCTACATTGCGACTCACTGACTATCCTAATTCAGATCCTATGATTCACCCACCCCGTGATGTTTTTCTCACTCGTACTAGTGAATGTAATGTTACACACCCATACAATGCGCACGACCCCGCGATGATTTTAGAATCCTATCCTACACTGCCACTGCATGTTTCTTGACATCCCCATGCTGAACACCCCGTGGTGCTTTGCAACATCCTACATTGCCACTGACTGCCTATCCTAATTCAGAAGCTCTGATTCACACAACACCGTGAAATTTTTCTCACTCCTACTAGTGAATGTAATGTTACACACCCATACAATGCGCACCACCCCGCGATGTTTTTCAGAAACCTATGCTACATTGCCACTGCCTGTTTCCTGCCCTCCCCATGCTGACCACACCATAGTGCTTTTCTCCATCCTAGATTGCCAGAAACTGCCTATCCTAATTCAGACCCTCCGATTCACACCACCCCCTGATATTTTTCTCTCTCCTACTAGTGAATGTAATGTTTCACATCCATACAATGCGCACCACCGTGTGATGTTTTTCAGAAACTATCCTACATTGCCACTGCATGTTTCCTGACCTCGCCATGCTGAGCACCCCGTAGTGCTTTTCTCCATCCTAGATTGCCACTCACTGCCTATCCTAATTCAGAACATATGATACACACCACCCCCTGATGTTTTTCTCACTCCAACTAGTGAATGTAATCTTTCACATCCATAAAATGCACACCACCGTGTGATATTTTTCAGAAACCTATCCTACATTGCCACTGCATGTTTCTTGACCTCCCCATGCTGACCACACCGTGGTGCTTTTCTCCAGCCTACGTTGCGACTCACTGCCTATCCTAATTCAGACCCTCTGATTCACACCACCCTGTGATGTTTTTCTCACTCCTACTAGTGAATGAAATGTTACACACCCATACAATGCCCACCACACCGCGATGTTTTTCAGAAACCTATCCTATATTGCCACTTCATGTTTCATGACGTCCCCATGCTGACCACCCCGTGGTGCTTTTGTCCATCCTACATTGCCACTCACTGCCTATCCTAATTCAGACCCTCCGATTCAAACCACCCTGTGATGTTTTTCTCACTCGTACTAGTGAATGAAATGTTAAACACCCATACAATGCGCACCACCCCGAAATGTTTTTCAGAAACCTATCCTACATTGTCACTGCATGTTTCCTGACCTCCCCATGCTGACCACCCGTGGTGCTTTTCTCCATCCTGGATTGCCACTCACTGCCTATCCTTATTCAGATCCTATGATTCACACCAACCCGAGATGTTTTTCTCACTCCTACTAGTGAATGTAATGTTACACACCCATGCAATGCGCACCTCCACGCCATGTTTTTCAGAAACCTATCCTACATTGTCATTGCATGTTTCCTGACCTCCCCATGCTGACCACCCCATGGTGCTTTTCTCCATTCTACATTGCCACTCACTGCCTATCCTATTTCAGACCCTCCGATTCACCCCACCCTGTGATGTTTTTCTCACTCCTACTAGTGAATGTAATGTTAAACACTCATACAATGCGCACCTACACGCGAAGTTTTTCAGAAACCTATCCTACATGGCCACTACATGTTTCCTGACCTCCCCATGCTGACCACCCCGTTGTGCTTTTCTCCATCCTACATTGCGACTCACTGACTATCCTAATTCAGATCCTATGATCCACCCACCCCGTGATGTTTTTCTCACTCGTACTAGTGAATGTAATGTTACACACCCATACAATGTGCACGACCCCGCGATGATTTTAGAATCCTATCCTACACTGCCACTGCATGTTTCTTGACCTCCCCATGCTGAACACCCCGTGGTGCTTTGCAACATCCTACATTGCCACTGACTGCCTATCCTAATTCAGAAGCTCTGATTCACACAACACCGTGAAATTTTTCTCATTCCTACTAGTGAATGTAATGTTACACACCCATACAATGCGCATCACCCCGCGATGTTTTTCAGAAACCTATGCTACATTGCCACTGCCTGTTTCCTGACCTCCCCATGCTGACCACCCCGTGGTGCTTTTCTCCAGCCTACGTTGCGACTCACTGCCTATCCTAATTCAGACCCTCTGATTCACACCACCCTGTGATGTTTTTCTCACTCCTACTAGTGAATGAAATGTTACACACCCATACAATGCCCACCACACCGCGATGTTTTTCAGAAACCTATCCTATATTGCCAATTCATGTTTCATGACTTCCCCATGCTGACCACCCCGTGGTGCTTTTGTCCATCCTACATTGCCACTCACTGCCTATCCTAATTCAGACCCTCAGATTCAAACCACCCTGTGATGTTTTTCTCACTCGTACTAGTGAATGAAATGTTAAACACCCATACAATGCGCACCACCCCGAAATGTTTTTCAGAAACCTATCCTACATTGTCACTGCATGTTTCCTGACCTCCCCATGCTGACCACCCGTGGTTCTTTTCTCCATCCTGGATTGCCACTCACTGCCTATCCTTATTCAGATCCTATGATTCACACCAACCCGAGATGTTTTTCTCACTCCTACTAGTGAATGTAATGTTACACACCCATACAATGCGCACCTCCACGCCATGTTTTTCAGAAACCTATCCTACATTGTCATTGCATGTTTCCTGTCCTCCCCATGCTGACCACCCCGTGATGCTTTTCTCCATTCTACATTGCCACTCACTGCCTATCCTATTTCAGACCCTCCGATTCACACCACCCTGTGATGTTTTTCTCACTCCTACTAGTGAATGTAATGTTAAACACTCATACAATGCGCACCTACACGCCAAGTTTTTCAGAAACCTATCCTACATTGCCACTGCATGTTTCCTGACCTCCCCATGCTGACTACCCCGTTGTGCTTTTCTCCATCCTACATTGCGACTCACTGACTATCCTAATTCAGATCCTATGATTCACCCACCCCGTGATGTTTTTCTCACTCGTACTAGTGAATGTAATGTTACACACCCATACAATGCGCACGACCCCGCGATGATTTTAGAATCCTATCCTACACTGCCACTGCATGTTTCTTGACATCCCCATGCTGAACACCCCGTGGTGCTTTGCAACATCCTACATTGCCACTGACTGCCTATCCTAATTCAGAAGCTCTGATTCACACAACACCGTGAAATTTTTCTCACTCCTACTAGTGAATGTAATGTTACACACCCATACAATGCGCACCACCCCGCGATGTTTTTCAGAAACCTATGCTACATTGCCACTGCCTGTTTCCTGCCCTCCCCATGCTGACCACACCATAGTGCTTTTCTCCATCCTAGATTGCCAGAAACTGCCTATCCTAATTCAGACCCTCCGATTCACACCACCCCCTGATATTTTTCTCTCTCCTACTAGTGAATGTAATGTTTCACATCCATACAATGCGCACCACCGTGTGATGTTTTTCAGAAACTATCCTACATTGCCACTGCATGTTTCCTGACCTCGCCATGCTGAGCACCCCGTAGTGCTTTTCTCCATCCTAGATTGCCACTCACTGCCTATCCTAATTCAGAACATATGATACACACCACCCCCTGATGTTTTTCTCACTCCAACTAGTGAATGTAATCTTTCACATCCATAAAATGCACACCACCGTGTGATATTTTTCAGAAACCTATCCTACATTGCCACTGCATGTTTCCTGACCTCCCCATGCTGACCACCCCGTGGTGCTTTTCTCCAGCCTACGTTGCGACTCACTGCCTATCCTAATTCAGACCCTCTGATTCACACCACCCTGTGATGTTTTTCTCACTCCTACTAGTGAATGAAATGTTACACGCCCATACAATGCCCACCACACCGCGATGTTTTTCAGAAACCTATCCTATATTGCCACTTCATGTTTCATGACGTCCCCATGCTGACCACCCCGTGGTGCTTTTGTCCATCCTACATTGCCACTCACTGCCTATCCTAATTCAGACCCTCCGATTCAAACCACCCTGTGATGTTTTTCTCACTCGTACTAGTGAATGAAATGTTAAACACCCATACAATGCGCACCACCCCGAAATGTTTTTCAGAAACCTATCCTACATTGTCACTGCATGTTTCCTGACCTCCCCATGCTGACCACCCGTGGTGCTTTTCTCCATCCTGGATTGCCACTCACTGCCTATCCTTATTCAGATCCTATGATTCACACCAACCCGAGATATTTTTCTCACTCCTACTAGTGAATGTAATGTTACACACCCATGCAATGCGCACCTCCACGCCATGTTTTTCAGAAACCTATCCTACATTGTCATTGCATGTTTCCTGACCTCCCCATGCTGACCACCCCATGGTGCTTTTCTCCATTCTACATTGCCACTCACTGCCTATCCTATTTCAGACCCTCCGATTCACCCCACCCTGTGATGTTTTTCTCACTCCTACTAGTGAATGTAATGTTAAACACTCATACAATGCGCACCTACACGCGAAGTTTTTCAGAAACCTATCCTACATGGCCACTACATGTTTCCTGACCTCCCCATGCTGACCACCCCGTTGTGCTTTTCTCCATCCTACATTGCGACTCACTGACTATCCTAATTCAGATCCTATGATCCACCCACCCCGTGATGTTTTTCTCACTCGTACTAGTGAATGTAATGTTACACACCCATACAATGCGCACGACCCCGCGATGATTTTAGAATCCTATCCTACACTGCCACTGCATGTTTCTTGACCTCCCCATGCTGAACACCCCGTGGTGCTTTGCAACATCCTACATTGCCACTGACTGCCTATCCTAATTCAGAAGCTCTGATTCACACAACACCGTGAAATTTTTCTCATTCCTACTAGTGAATGTAATGTTACACACCCATACAATGCGCACCACCCCGCGATGTTTTTCAGAAACCTATGCTACATTGCCACTGCCTGTTTCCTGACCTCCCCATGCTGACCACCCCGTGGTGCTTTTCTCCAGTCTACGTTGTGACTCACTGCCTATCCTAATTCAGACCCTCTGATTCACACCACCCTGTGATGTTTTTCTCACTCCTACTAGTGAATGAAATGTTACACACCCATACAATGCCCACCACACCGCGATGTTTTTCAGAAACCTATCCTATATTGCCAATTCATGTTTCATGACTTCCCCATGCTGACCACCCCGTGGTGCTTTTGTCCATCCTACATTGCCACTCACTGCCTATCCTAATTCAGACCCTCAGATTCAAACCACCCTGTGATGTTTTTCTCACTCGTACTAGTGAATGAAATGTTAAAAACACATACAATGCGCACCACCCCGAAATGTTTTTCAGAAACCTATCCTACATTGTCACTGCATGTTTCCTGACCTCCCCATGCTGACCACCCGTGGTTCTTTTCTCCATCCTGGATTGCCACTCACTGCCTATCCTTATTCAGATCCTATGATTCACACCAACCCGAGATGTTTTTCTCACTCCTACTAGTGAATGTAATGTTACACACCCATACAATGCGCACCTCCACGCCATGTTTTTCAGAAACCTATCCTACATTGTCATTGCATGTTTCCTGTCCTCCCCATGCTGACCACCCCGTGGTGCTTTTCTCCATTCTACATTGCCACTCACTGCCTATCCTATTTCAGACCCTCCGATTCACACCACCCTGTGATGTTTTTCTCACTCCTACTAGTGAATGTAATGTTAAACACTCATACAATGCGCACCTACACGCGAAGTTTTTCAGAAACCTATCCTACATTGCCACTGCATGTTTCCTGACCTCCCCATGCTGACTACCCCGTTGTGCTTTTCTCCATCCTACATTGCGACTCACTGACTATCCTAATTCAGATCCTATGATTCACCCACCCCGTGATGTTTTTCTCACTCGTACTAGTGAATGTAATGTTACACAACCATACAATGCGCACGACCCCGCGATGATTTTAGAATCCTATCCTACACTGCCACTGCATGTTTCTTGACATCCCCATGCTGAACACCCCGTGGTGCTTTGCAACATCCTACATTGCCACTGACTGCCTATCCTAATTCAGAAGCTCTGATTCACACAACACCGTGAAATTTTTCTCACTCCTACTAGTGAATGTAATGTTACACACCCATACAATGCGCACCACCCCGCGATGTTTTTCAGAAACCTATGCTACATTGCCACTGCCTGTTTCCTGACCTCCCCATGCTGACCACACCATAGTGCTTTTCTCCATCCTAGATTGCCAGAAACTGCCTATCCTAATTCAGACCCTCCGAATCAAACCACCCCCTGATGTTTTTCTCTCTCCTACTAGTGAATGTAATGTTTCACATCCATACAATGCGCACCACCGTGTGATGTTTTTCAGAAACTATCCTACATTGCCACTGCATGTTTCCTGACCTCGCCATGCTGAGCACCCCGTAGTGCTTTTCTCCATCCTAGATTGCCACTCACTGCCTATCCTAATTCAGAACATATGACACACACCACCCCCTGATGTTTTTCTCACTCCTACTAGTGAATGTAATCTTTCACATCCATAAAATGCGCACCACCGTGTGATATTTTTCAGAAACCTATCCTACATTGCCACTGCATGTTTCCTGACCTCCCCATGCTGACCACCCCGTGGTGCTTTTCTCCAGCCTACGTTGCGACTCACTGCCTATCCTAATTCAGACCCTCTGATTCACACCACCCTGTGATGTTTTTCTCACTCCTACTAGTGAATGAAATGTTACACACCCATACAATGCCCACCACACCGCGATGTTTTTCAGAAACCTATCCTATATTGCCACTTCATGTTTCATGACGTCCCCATGCTGACCACCCCGTGGTGCTTTTGTCCATCCTACATTGCCACTCACTGCCTATCCTAATTCAGACCCTCCGATTCAAACCACCCTGTGATGTTTTTCTCACTCGTACTAGTGAATGAAATGTTAAACACCCATACAATGCGCACCACCCCGAAATGTTTTTCAGAAACCTATCCTACATTGTCACTGCATGTTTCCTGACCTCCCCATGCTGACCACCCGTGGTGCTTTTCTCCATCCTGGATTGCCACTCACTGCCTATCCTTATTCAGATCCTATGATTCACACCAACCCGAGATGTTTTTCTCACTCCTACTAGTGAATGTAATGTTACACACCCATGCAATGCGCACCTCCACGCCATGTTTTTCAGAAACCTATCCTACATGGTCATTGCATGTTTCCTGACCTCCACATGCTGACCACCCCATGGTGCTTTTCTCCATTCTACATTGCCACTCACTGCCTATCCTATTTCAGACCCTCCGATTCACCCCACCCTGTGATGTTTTTCTCACTCCTACTAGTGAATGTAATGTTAAACACTCATACAATGCGCACCTACACGCGAAGTTTTTCAGAAACCTATCCTACATGGCCACTACATGTTTCCTGACCTCCCCATGCTGACCACCCCGTTGTGCTTTTCTCCATCCTACATTGCGACTCACTGACTATCCTAATTCAGATCCTATGATCCACCCACCCCGTGATGTTTTTCTCACTCGTACTAGTGAATGTAATGTTACACACCCATACAATGCGCACGACCCCGCGATGATTTTAGAATCCTATCCTACACTGCCACTGCATGTTTCTTGACCTCCCCATGCTGAACACCCCGTGGTGCTTTGCAACATCCTACATTGCCACTGACTGCCTATCCTAATTCAGAAGCTCTGATTCACACAACACCGTGAAATTTTTCTCATTCCTACTAGTGAATGTAATGTTACACACCCATACAATGCGCACCACCCCGCGATGTTTTTCAGAAACCTATGCTACATTGCCACTGCCTGTTTCCTGACCTCCCCATGCTGACCACCCCGTGGTGCTTTTCTCCAGCCTACGTTGCGACTCACTGCCTATCCTAATTCAGACCCTCTGATTCACACCACCCTGTGATGTTTTTCTCACTCCTACTAGTGAATGAAATGTTACACACCCATACAATGCCCACCACACCGCGATGTTTTTCAGAAACCTATCCTATATTGCCAATTCATGTTTCATGACTTCCCCATGCTGACCACCCCGTGGTGCTTTTGTCCATCCTACATTGCCACTCACTGCCTATCCTAATTCAGACCCTCAGATTCAAACCACCCTGTGATGTTTTTCTCACTCGTACTAGTGAATGAAATATTAAAAACACATACAATGCGCACCACCCCGAAATGTTTTTCAGAAACCTATCCTACATTGTCACTGCATGTTTCCTGACCTCCCCATGCTGACCACCCGTGGTTCTTTTCTCCATCCTGGATTGCCACTCACTGCCTATCCTTATTCAGATCCTATGATTCACACCAACCCGAGATGTTTTTCTCACTCCTACTAGTGAATGTAATGTTACACACCCATACAATGCGCACCTCCACGCCATGTTTTTCAGAAACCTATCCTACATTGTCATTGCATGTTTCCTGTCCTCCCCATGCTGACCACCCCGTGGTGCTTTTCTCCATTCTACATTGCCACTCACTGCCTATCCTATTTCAGACCCTCCGATTCACACCACCCTGTGATGTTTTTCTCACTCCTACTAGTGAATGTAATGTTAAACACTCATACAATGCGCACCTACACGCGAAGTTTTTCAGAAACCTATCCTACATTGCCACTGCATGTTTCCTGACCTCCCCATGCTGACTACCCCGTTGTGCTTTTCTCCATCCTACATTGCGACTCACTGACTATCCTAATTCAGATCCTATGATTCACCCACCCCGTGATGTTTTTCTCACTCGTACTAGTGAATGTAATGTTACACACCCATACAATGCGCACGACCCCGCGATGATTTTAGAATCCTATCCTACACTGCCACTGCATGTTTCTTGACATCCCCATGCTGAACACCCCATGGTGCTTTGCAACATCCTACATTGCCACTGACTGCCTATCCTAATTCAGAAGCTCTGATTCACACAACACCGTGAAATTTTTCTCACTCCTACTAGTGAATGTAATGTTACACACCCATACAATGCGCACCACCCCACGATGTTTTTCAGAAACCTATGCTACATTGCCACTGCCTGTTTCCTGACTTCCCCATGCTGACCACACCATAGTGCTTTTCTCCATCCTAGATTGCCAGAAACTGCCTATCCTAATTCAGACCCTCCGATTCAAACCACCCCCTGATGTTTTTCTCTCTCCTACTAGTGAATGTAATGTTTCACATCCATACAATGCGCACCACCGTGTGATGTTTTTCAGAAACTATCCTACATTGCCACTGCATGTTTCCTGACCTCGCCATGCTGAGCACCCCGTAGTGCTTTTCTCCATCCTAGATTGCCACTCACTGCCTATCCTAATTCAGAACACATGACACACACCACCCCCTGATGTTTTTCTCACTCCTACTAGTGAATGTAATCTTTCACATTAATAAAATGCGCACCACCGTGTGATATTTTTCAGAAACCTATCCTACATTGCCACTGCATATTTCCTGACCTCCCCATGCTGACCACCCCGTGGTGCTTTTCTCCAGCCTACGTTGCGACTCACTGCCTATCCTAATTCAGACCCTCTGATTCACACCACCCTGTGATGTTTTTCTCACTCCTACTAGTGAATGAAATGTTACACATCCATACAATGCCCACCACACCGCGATGTTTTTCAGAAACCTATCCTATATTGCCACTTCATGTTTCATGACCTCCCCATGCTGACCACCCCGTGGTGCTTTTGTACATCCTACATTGCCACTCACTGCCTATCCTAATTCAGACCCTCCGATTCAAACCACCCTGTGATGTTTTTCTCACTCGTACTAGTGAATGAAATGTTAAACACCCATACAATGCGCACCACCCCGAAATGTTTTTCAGAAACCTATCCTACATTGTCACTGCATGTTTCCTGACCTCCCCATGCTGACCACCCGTGGTGCTTTTCTCCATCCTGGATTGACACTCACTGCCTATCCTTATTCAGATCCTATGATTCACACCAACCCGAGATGTTTTTCTCACTCCTACTAGTGAATGTAATGTTACACACCCATACAATGCGCACCTCCACGCCATGTTTTTCAGAAACCTATCCTACATTGTCATTGCATGTTTCCTGTCCTCCCCATGCTGACCACCCCGTGGTGCTTTTCTCCATTCTACATTGCCACTCACTGCCTATCCTATTTCAGACCCTCCGATTCACACCACCCTGTGATGTTTTTCTCACTCCTACTAGTGAATGTAATGTTAAACACTCATACAATGCGCACCTACACGCGAAGTTTTTCAGAAACCTATCCTACATTGCCACTGCATGTTTCCTGAGCTCCCCATGCTGACTACCCCGTTGTGCTTTTCTCCATCCTACATTGCGACTCACTGACTATCCTAATTCAGATCCTATGATTCACCCACCCCGTGATGTCTTTCTCACTCGTACTAGTGAATGTAATGTTACACACCCATACAATGCGCACGACTCCACGATGATTTTAGAATCCTATCCTACACTGCCACTGCATGTTTCTTGACATCCCCATGCTGAACACCCCGTGGTGCTTTGCAACATACTACATTGCCACTGACTGCCTATCCTAATTCAGAAGCTCTGATTCACACAACACCGTGAAATTTTTCTCATTCCTACTAGTGAATGTAATGTTACACACCCATACAATGCGCACCACGCCGCGATGTTTTTCAGAAACCTATGCTACATTGCCACTGCATGTTTCCTGACCTCCCCATGCTGACCACCCCGTGGTGCTTTTCTCCAGCCTACGTTGCGACTCACTGCCTATCCTAATTCAGACCCTCTGATTCACACCACCCTGTGATGTTTTTCTCACTCCTACTAGTGAATGAAATGTTACACACCCATACAATGCCCACCACACCGCGATGTTTTTCAGAAACCTATCCTATATTGCCAATTCATGTTTCATGACTTCCCCATGCTGACCACCCCGTGGTGCTTTTGTCCATCCTACATTGCCACTCACTGCCTATCCTAATTCAGACCCTCAGATTCAAACCACCCTGTGATGTTTTTCTCACTCGTACTAGTGAATGAAATGTTAAAAACACATACAATGCGCACCACCCCGAAATGTTTTTCAGAAACCTATCCTACATTGTCACTGCATGTTTCCTGACCTCCCCATGCTGACCACCCGTGGTTCTTTTCTCCATCCTGGATTGCCACTCACTGCCTATCCTTATTCAGATCCTATGATTCACACCAACCCGAGATGTTTTTCTCACTCCTACTAGTGAATGTAATGTTACACACCCATACAATGCGCACCTCCACGCCATGTTTTTCAGAAACCTATCCTACATTGTCATTGCATGTTTCCTGTCCTCCCCATGCTGACCACCCCGTGGTGCTTTTCTCCATTCTACATTGCCACTCACTGCCTATCCTATTTCAGACCCTCCGATTCACACCACCCTGTGATGTTTTTCTCACTCCTACTAGTGAATGTAATGTTAAACACTCATACAATGCGCACCTACACGCGAAGTTTTTCAGAAACCTATCCTACATTGCCACTGCATGTTTCCTGACCTCCCCATGCTGACTACCCCGTTGTGCTTTTCTCCATCCTACATTGCGACTCACTGACTATCCTAATTCAGATCCTATGATTCACCCACCCCGTGATGTTTTTCTCACTCGTACTAGTGAATGTAATGTTACACACCCATACAATGCGCACGACCCCGCGATGATTTTAGAATCCTATCCTACACTGCCACTGCATGTTTCTTGACATCCCCATGCTGAACACCCCGTGGTGCTTTGCAACATCCTACATTGCCACTGACTGCCTATCCTAATTCAGAAGCTCTGATTCACACAACACCGTGAAATTTTTCTCACTCCTACTAGTGAATGTAATGTTACACACCCATACAATGCGCACCACCCCGCGATGTTTTTCAGAAACCTATGCTACATTGCCACTGCCTGTTTCCTGACCTCCCCATGCTGACCACACCATAGTGCTTTTCTCCATCCTAGATTGCCAGAAACTGCCTATCCTAATTCAGACCCTCCGATTCAAACCACCCCCTGATGTTTTTCTCTCTCCTACTAGTGAATGTAATGTTTCACATCCATACAATGCGCACCACCGTGTGATGTTTTTCAGAAACTATCCTACATTGCCACTGCATTTTTCCTGACCTCGCCATGCTGAGCACCCCGTAGTGCTTTTCTCCATCCTAGATTGCCACTCACTGCCTATCCTAATTCAGAACATATGACACACACCACCCCCTGATGTTTTTCTCACTCCTACTAGTGAATGTAATCTTTCACATTAATAAAATGCGCACCACCGTGTGATATTTTTCAGAAACCTATCCTACATTGCCACTGCATATTTCCTGACCTCCCCATGCTGACCACCCCGTGGTGCTTTTCTCCAGCCTACGTTGCGACTCACTGCCTATCCTAATTCAGACCCTCTGATTCACACCACCCTGTGATGTTTTTCTCACTCCTACTAGTGAATGAAATGTTACACATCCATACAATGCCCACCACAACGCGATGTTTTTCAGAAACCTATCCTATATTGCCACTTCATGTTTCATGACCTCCCCATGCTGACCACCCCGTGGTGCTTTTGTACATCCTACATTGCCACTCACTGCCTATCCTAATTCAGACCCTCCGATTCAAACCACCCTGTGATGTTTTTCTCACTCGTACTAGTGAATGAAATGTTAAACACCCATACAATGCGCACCACCCCGAAATGTTTTTCAGAAACCTATCCTACATTGTCACTGCATGTTTCCTGACCTCCCCATGCTGACCACCCGTGGTGCTTTTCTCCATCCTGGATTGCCACTCACTGCCTATCCTTATTCAGATCCTATGATTCACACCAACCCGAGATGTTTTTCTCACTCGTACTAGTGAATGTAATGTTACACACCCATACAATGCGCACCTCCACGCCATGTTTTTCAGAAACCTATCCTACATTGTCATTGCATGTTTCCTGTCCTCCCCATGCTGACCACCCCGTGGTGCTTTTCTCCATTCTACATTGCCACTCACTGCCTATCCTATTTCAGACCCTCCGATTCACACCACCCTGTGATGTTTTTCTCACTCCTACTAGTGAATGTAATGTTAAACACTCATACAATGCGCACCTACACGCGAAGTTTTTCAGAAACCTATCCTACATTGCCACTGCATGTTTCCTGAGCTCCCCATGCTGACTACCCCGTTGTGCTTTTCTCCATCCTACATTGCGACTCACTGACTATCCTAATTCAGATCCTATGATTCACCCACCCCGTGATGTCTTTCTCACTCGTACTAGTGAATGTAATGTTACACACCCATACAATGCGCACGACTCCACGATGATTTTAGAATCCTATCCTACACTGCCACTGCATGTTTCTTGACATCCCCATGCTGAAATCCCCGTGGTGCTTTGCAACATACTACATTGCCACTGACTGCCTATCCTAATTCAGAAGCTCTGATTCACACAACACCGTGAAATTTTTCTCATTCCTACTAGTGAATGTAATGTTACACACCCATACAATGCGCACCACCCCGCGATGTTTTTCAGAAACCTATGCTACATTGCCACTGCCTGTTTCCTGACCTCCCCATGCTGACCACCCCGTGGTGCTTTTCTCCAGCCTACGTTGCGACTCACTGCCTATCCTAATTCAGACCCTCTGATTCACACCACCCTGTGATGTTTTTCTCACTCCTACTAGTGAATGAAATGTTACACACCCATACAATGCCCACCACACCGCGATGTTTTTCAGAAACCTATCCTATATTGCCAATTCATGTTTCATGACTTCCCCATGCTGACCACCCCGTGGTGCTTTTGTCCATCCTACATTGCCACTCACTGTCTATCCTAATTCAGACCCTCAGATTCAAACCACCCTGTGATGTTTTTCTCACTCGTACTAGTGAATGAAATGTTAAAAACACATACAATGCGCACCACCCCGAAATGTTTTTCAGAAACCTATCCTACATTGTCACTGCATGTTTCCTGACCTCCCCATGCTGACCACCCGTGGTTCTTTTCTCCATCCTGGATTGCCACTCACTGCCTATCCTTATTCAGATCCTATGATTCACACCAACCCGAGATGTTTTTCTCACTCCTACTAGTGAATGTAATGTTACACACCCATACAATGCGCACCTCCACGCCATGTTTTTCAGAAACCTATCCTACATTGTCATTGCATGTTTCCTGTCCTCCCCATGCTGACCACCCCGTGGTGCTTTTCTCCATTCTACATTGCCACTCACTGCCTATCCTATTTCAGACCCTCCGATTCACACCACCCTGTGATGTTTTTCTCACTCCTACTAGTGAATGTAATGTTAAACACTCATACAATGCGCACCTACACGCGAAGTTTTTCAGAAACCTATCCTACATTGCCACTGCATGTTTCCTGACCTCCCCATGCTGACTACCCCGTTGTGCTTTTCTCCATCCTACATTGCGACTCACTGACTATCCTAATTCAGATCCTATGATTCACCCACCCCGTGATGTTTTTCTCACTCGTACTAGTGAATGTAATGTTACACACCCATACAATGCGCACGACCCCGCGATGATTTTAGAATCCTATCCTACACTGCCACTGCATGTTTCTTGACATCCCCATGCTGAACACCCCGTGGTGCTTTGCAACATCCTACATTGCCACTGACTGCCTATCCTAATTCAGAAGCTCTGATTCACACAACACCGTGAAATTTTTCTCACTCCTACTAGTGAATGTAATGTTACACACCCATACAATGCGCACCACCCGGCGATGTTTTTCAGAAACCTATGCTACATTGCCACTGCCTGTTTCCTGACCTCCCCATGCTGACCACACCATAGTGCTTTTCTCCATCCTAGATTGCCAGAAACTGCCTATCCTAATTCAGACCCTCCGATTCAAACCACCCCCTGATGTTTTTCTCTCTCCTACTAGTGAATGTAATGTTTCACATCCATACAATGCGCACCACCGTGTGATGTTTTTCAGAAACTATCCTACATTGCCACTGCATGTTTCCTGACCTCGCCATGCTGAGCACCCCGTAGTGCTTTTCTCCATCCTAGATTGCCACTCACTGCCTATCCTAATTCAGAACATATGACACACACCACCCCCTGATGTTTTTCTCACTCCTACTAGTGAATGTAATCTTTCACATTAATAAAATGCGCACCATCGTGTGATATTTTTCAGAAACCTATCCTACATTGCCACTGCATATTTCCTGACCTCCCCATGCTGACCACCCCGTGGTGCTTTTCTCCAGCCTACGTTGCGACTCACTGCCTATCCTAATTCAGACCCTCTGATTCACACCACCCTGTGATGTTTTTCTCACTCCTACTAGTGAATGAAATGTTACACATCCATACAATGCCCACCACACCGCGATGTTTTTCAGAAACCTATCCTATATTGCCACTTCATGTTTCATGACCTCCCCATGCTGACCACCCCGTGGTGCTTTTGTACATCCTACATTGCCACTCACTGCCTATCCTAATTCAGACCCTCCGATTCAAACCACCCTGTGATGTTTTTCTCACTCGTACTAGTGAATGAAATGTTAAACACCCATACAATGCGCACCACCCCGAAATGTTTTTCAGAAACCTATCCTACATTGTCACTGCATGTTTCCTGACCTCCCCATCCTGACCACCCGTGGTGCTTTTCTCCATCCTGGATTGCCACTCACTGCCTATCCTTATTCAGATCCTATGATTCACACCAACCCGAGATGTTTTTCTCACTCCTACTAGTGAATGTAATGTTACATACCCATACAATGCGCACCTCCACGCCATGTTTTTCAGAAACCTATCCTACATTGTCATTGCATGTTTCCTGTCCTCCCCATGCTGACCACCCCGTGGTGCTTTTCTCCATTCTACATTGCCACTCACTGCCTATCCTATTTCAGACCCTCCGATTCACACCACCCTGTGATGTTTTTCTCACTCCTACTAGTGAATGTAATGTTAAACACTCATACAATGCGCACCTACACGCGAAGTTTTTCAGAAACCTATCCTACATGGCCACTGCATGTTTCCTGACCTCCCCATGCTGACCAGCCCGTTGTGCTTTTCTCCATCCTACATTGCGACTCACTGACTATCCTAATTCAGATCCTATGATTCACCCACCCCGTGATGTTTTCCTCACTCGTACTAGTGAATGTAATGTTACACACCCATACAATGCGCACGACCCCGCGATGATTTTAGAATCCTATCCTACACTGACACTGCATGTTTCTTGACCTCCCCATGCTGAACACCCCGTGGTGCTTTGCAACATCCTACATTGCCACTGACTGCCTATCCTAATTCAGAAGCTCTGATTCACACAACACCGTGAAATTTTTCTCATTCCTACTAGTGAATGTAATGTTACACACCCATACAATGCGCACCACCCCGCGATGTTTTTCAGAAACCTATGCTACATTGCCACTGCCTGTTTCCTGCCCTCCCCATGCTGACCACACCATAGTGCTTTTCTCCATCCTAGATTGCCAGAAACTGCCTATCCTAATTCAGACCCTCCGATTCACACCACCCCCTGATGTTTTTCTCTCTCCTACTAGTGAATATAATGTTTCACATCCATACAATGCGCACCACCTTGTGATGTTTTTCAGAAACTATCCTACATTGCCACTGCATGTTTCCTGACCTCGCCATGCTGAGCACCCCGTAGTGCTTTTCTCCATCCTAGATTGCCACTCACTGCCTATCCTAATTCAGAACATATGACACACACCACCCCCTGATGTTTTTCTCACTCCTACTAGTGAATGTAATCTTTCACATCCATAAAATGCGCACCACCGTGTGATATTTTTCAGAAACCTATCCTACATTGCCACTGCATGTTTCCTGACCTCCCCATGCTGACCACCCCGTGGTGCTTTTCTCCAGCCTGCGTTGCGACTCACTGCCTATCCTAATCCAGACCCTCTGATTCACACCACCCTGTGATGTTTTTCTCACTCCTACTAGTGAATGAAATGTTACACACCCATACAATGCCCACCACACCGCGATGTTTTTCAGAAACCTATCCTATATTGCCAATTCATGTTTCATGACTTCCCCATGCTGACCACCCCGTGGTGCTTTTGTCCATCCTACATTGCCACTCACTGCCTATCCTAATTCAGACCCTCAGATACAAACCACCCTGTGATGTTTTTCTCACTCGTACTAGTGAATGAAATGTTAAACACCCATACAATGCGCACCACCCCGAAATGTTTTTCAGAAACCTATCCTACATTGTCACTGCATGTTTCCTGACCTCCCCATATTGACCACCCGTTGTTCTTTTCTCCATCCTGGATTGCCACTCACTGCCTATCCTTATTCAGATCCTATGATTCACACCAACCCGAGATATTTTTCTCACTCCTACTAGTGAATGTAATGTTACACACCCATACAATGCGCACCTCCACGCCATGTTTTTCAGAAACCTATCCTATATTGTCATTGCATGTTTCCTGTCCTCCCCATGCTGACCACCCCGTGGTGCTTTTCTCCATTCTACATTGCCACTCACTGCCTATCCTATTTCAGACCCTCCGATTCACCCCACCCTGTGATGTTTTTCTCACTCCTACTAGTGAATGTAATGTTAAACACTCATACAATGCGCACATACACGCGAAGTTTTTCAGAAACCTATCCTACATGGCCACTGCATGTTTCCTGACCTCCCCATGCTGACCACCCCGTTGTGCTTTTCTCCATCCTACATTGCGACTCACTGACTATCCTAATTCAGATCCTATGATTCACCCACCCCGTGATGTTTTTCTCACTCGTACTAGTGAATGTAATGTTACACACCCATACAATGTGCACGACCACGCGATGATTTTAGAATCCTATACTACACTGCCACTGCATGTTTCTTGACCTCCCCATGCTGAACACCCCGTGGTGTTTTGCAACATCCTACATTGCCACTGACTGCCTATCCTAATTCAGAAGCTCTGATTCACACAACACCGTGAAATTTTTCTCATTCCTACTAGTGAATGTAATGTTACACACCCATACAATGCGCACCACCCCGCGATGTTTTTCAGAAACCTATGCTACATTGCCACTGCCTGTTTCCTGCCCTCCCCATGCTGACCACACCATAGTGCTTTTCTCCATCCTAGATTGCCAGAAACTGCCTATCCTAATTCAGACCCTCCGATTCACACCACCCCCTGATGTTTTTCTCTCTCCTACTAGTGAATATAATGTTTCACATCCATACAATGCGCACCACCGTGTGATGTTTTTCAGAAACTATCCTACATTGCCACTGCATGTTTCCTGACCTCGCCATGCTGAGCACCCCGTAGTGCTTTTCTCCATCCTAGATTGCCACTCACTGCCTATCCTAATTCAGAACATATGATACACACCACCCCCTGATGTTTTTCTCACTCCTACTAGTGAATGTAATCTTTCACATCCATAAAATGCGCACCACCGTGTGATATTTTTCAGAAACCTATCCTACATTGCCACTGCATGTTTCCTGACCTCCCCATGCTGACCACCCCGTGGTGCTTTTCTCCAGCCTACGTTGCGACTCACTGCCTATCCTAATTCAGACCCTCGGATTCACACCACCCTGTGATGTTTTTCTCACTCCTACTAGTGAATGAAATGTTACACACCCATACAATGCCCACCACACCGCGATGTTTTTCAGAAACCTATCCTATATTGCCAATTCATGTTTCATGACTTCCCCATGCTGACCACCCCGTGGTGCTTTTGTCCATCCTACATTGCCACTCACTGCCTATCCTAATTCAGACCCTCAGATTCAAACCACCCTGTGATGTTTTTCTTACTCGTACTAGTGAATGAAATGTTAAACACCCATACAATGCGCACCACCCCGAAATGTTTTTCAGAAACCTATCCTACATTGTCACTGCATGTTTCCTGATCTCCCCATGTTGACCACCCGTGGTTCTTTTATCCATCCTGGATTGCCACTCACTGCCTATCCTTATTCAGATCCTATGATTCACACCAACCCGAGATGTTTTTCTCACTCCTACTAGTGAATGTAATGTTACACACCCATACAATGCGCACCTCCACGCCATGTTTTTCAGAAACCTATCCTATATTGTCATTGCATGTTTCCTGTCCTCCCCATGCTGACCACCCCGTGGTGCTTTTCTCCATTCTACATTGCCACTCACTGCCTATCCTATTTCAGACCCTCCGATTCACCCCACCCTGTGATGTTTTTCTCACTCCTACTAGTGAATGTAATGTTAAACACTCATACAATGCGCACCTACACGCGAAGTTTTTCAGAAACCTATCCTACATTGCCACTGCATGTTTCCTGACCTCCCCATGCTGACTACCCCGTTGTGCTTTAATCCATCCTACATTGCGACTCACTGACTATCCTAATTCAGATCCTATGATTCACCCACCCCGTGATGTTTTTCTAACTCGTACTAGTAAATGTAATGTTACACACCCATACAATGCGCACGACCCCGCGATGATTTTAGAATCCTATCCTACACTGCCACTGCATGTTTCTTGACCTCCCCATGCTGAACACCCCGTGGTGCTTTGCAACATCCTACATTGCCACTGACTGCCTATCTTAATTCAGAAGCTCTGATTCACACAACACCGTGAAATTTTTCTCACTTCTACTAGTGAATGTAATGTTACACACCCATACAATGCGCACCACCCCGCGATGTTTTTCATATACCTATGCTACATTGCCACTGCCTGTTTCCTGACCTCCCCATGCTGACCACACCATAGTGCTTTTCTCCATCCTAGATTGCCAGAAACTGCCTATCCTAATTCAGACCCTCCGATTCAAACCACCCCTGATGTTTTTCTCTCTCCTACTAGTGAATGTAATGTTTCACATCCATACAATGCGCACCACCGTGTGATGTTTTTCAGAAACTATCCTACATTGCCACTGCATGTTTCCTGACCTCGCCATGCTGAGCACCCCATAGTGCTTTTCTCCATCCTAGATTGCCACTCACTGCCTATCCTAATTCACAACATATGACACACACCACCCCCTGATGTTTTTCTCACTCCTACTAGTGAATGTAATCTTTCACATCCATAAAATGCGCACCACCGTGTGATATTTTTCAGAAACCTATCCTACATTGCCACTGCATGTTTCCTGACCTCCCCATGCTGACCAGCCCGTGGTGCTTTTCTCCAGCCTACATTGCGACTCACTGCCTATCCTAATTCAGACCCTCTGATTCACACCACCCTGTGATGTTTTTCTCACTCCTACTAGTGAATGAAATGTTACACATCCATACAATGCCCACCACACCGCGATGTTTTTCAGAAACCTATCCTATATTGCCACTTCATGTTTCATGACCTCCCCATGCTGACCACCCCATGGTGCTTTTGTCCATCATACATTGCCACTCACTGCCTATCCTAATTCAGACCCTCCGATTCAAACCACCCTGTCATGTTTTTCTCACTCGTACTAGTGAATGAAATGTTAAACACCCATACAATGCGCACCACCCCGAAATGTTTTTCAGAAACCTATCTTACATTGTCACTGCATGTTTCCTGACCTCCCCATGCTGACCACCCGTGGTGCTTTTCTCCATCCTGGATTGCCACTCACTGCCTATCCTTATTCAGATCCTATGATTCACACCAACCCGAGATGTTTTTCTCACTCCTACTAGTGAATGTAATGTTACACACCCATACAATGCGCACCTCCTCGCCATGTTTTTCAGAAACCTATCCTACATTGTCATTGCATGTTTCCTGTCCTCCCCAAGCTGACCACCCCGTGGTGCTTTTCTCCATTCTACATTGCCACTCACTGCCTATCCTATTTCAGACCCTCCGATTCACACCACCCTGTGATGTTTTTCTCACTCCTACTAGTGAATGTAATGTTAAACACTCATACAATGCGCACCTACACGCGAAGTTTTTCAGAAACCTATCCTACATTGCCACTGCATGTTTCCTGACCTCCCCATGCTGACTACCCCGTTGTGCTTTTCTCCATCCTACATTGCGACTCACTGACTATCCTAATTCAGATCCTATGATTCACCCACCCCGTGATGTTTTTCTCACTCGTACTAGTGAATGTAATGTTACACAACCATACAATGCGCACGACCCCGCGATGATTTTAGAATCCTATCCTACACTGCCACTGCATGTTTCTTGACATCCCCATGCTGAACACCCCGTGGTGCTTTGCAACATCCTACATTGCCACTGACTGCCTATCCTAATTCAGAAGCTCTGATTCACACAACACCGTGAAATTTTTCTCACTCCTACTAGTGAATGTAATGTTACACACCCATACAATGCGCACCACCCCGCGATGTTTTTCAGAAACCTATGCTACATTGCCACTGCCTGTTTCCTGACCTCCCCATGCTGACCACACCATAGTGCTTTTCTCCATCCTAGATTGCCAGAAACTGCCTATCCTAATTCAGACCCTCCGAATCAAACCACCCCCTGATGTTTTTCTCTCTCCTACTAGTGAATGTAATGTTTCACATCCATACAATGCGCACCACCGTGTGATGTTTTTCAGAAACTATCCTACATTGCCACTGCATGTTTCCTGACCTCGCCATGCTGAGCACCCCGTAGTGCTTTTCTCCATCCTAGATTGCCACTCACTGCCTATCCTAGTTCAGTACATATGATACACACCACCCCCTGATGTTTTTCTCACTCCTACTAGTGAATGTAATCTTTCACATCCATAAAATGCGCACCACCGTGTGATATTTTTCAGAAACCTATCCTACATTGCCACTGCATGTTTCCTGACTTCCCCATGCTGACCACCCCGTGGTGCTTTTCTCCAGCCTACGTTGCGACTCACTGTCTATCCTAACTCAGACCCTCTGATTCACACCACCCTGTGATGTTTTTCTCACTCCTACTAGTGAATGAAATGTTACACACCCATACAATGCCCACCACACCGTGATGTTTTTCAGAAACCTATCCTATATTGCCACTTCATGTTTCATGACCTCCCCATGCTGACCACCCCGTGGTGCTTTTGTCCATCCTACATTGCCACTCACTGCCTATCCTAATTCAGACCCTCCGATTCAAACCACCCTGTGATGTTTTTCTCACTCGTACTAGTGAATGAAATGTTAAACACCCATACAATGCGCACCACCCCGAAATGTTTTTCAGAAACCTATCCTACATTGTCACTGCATGTTTCCTGACCTCCCCATGCTGACCACCCGTGGTGCTTTTCTCCATCCTGGATTGCCACTCACTGCCTATCCTTATTCAGATCCTATGATTCACACCAACCCGAGATGTTTTTCTCACTCCTACTAGTGAATGTAATGTTACACACCCATACAATGCGCACCTCCAGGCCATGTTTTTCAAAAACCTATCCTACATTGTCATTGCATGTTTCCTGACCTCCCCATGCTGACCACCCCATGGTGATTTTCTCCATTCTACATTGCCACTCACTGCCTATCCTATTTCAGACCCTCCGATTCACCCCACCCTGTGATGTTTTTCTCACTCCTACTAGTGAATGTAATGTTAAACACTCATACAATGCGCACCTACACGCGAAGTTTTTCAGAAACCTATCCTACATGGCCACTGCATGTTTCCTGACCTCCCCATGCTGACCACCCCGTCGTGCATTTCTCCATCCTACATTGCGACTAGTGACTATCCTAATTCAGTTCCTATGATTCACCCACCCCGTGATGTTTTTCTCACTCGTACTAGTGAATATAATGTGACACACCCATACAATGCGCACGACCCCGCGATGATTTTAGAATCCTATCCTACACTGCCACTGCATGTTTCTTGACCTCCCCATGCTGAACACCCCGTGGTGCTTTGCAACATCCTACATTGCCACTGACTGCCTATCCTAATTCAGAAGCTCTGATTCACACAACACCGTGAAATTTTTCTCACTCCTACTAGTGAATGTAATGTTACACACCCATACAATGCGCACCACCGCGCGATGTTTTTCAGAAACCTATGCTACATTGCCACTGCCTGTTTCCTGACCTCCCCATGCTGACCACACCATAGTGCTTTTCTCCATCCTAGATTGCCAGAAACTGCCTATCCTAATTCAGACCCTCCGATTCACACCACCCCCTGATGTTTTTCTCTCTCCTACTAGTGAATATAATGTTTCACATCCATACAATGCGCACCACCGTGTGATGTTTTTCAGAAACTATCCTACATTGCCACTGCATGTTTCCTGAACTCGCCATGCTGAGCACCCCGTAGTGCTTTTCTCCATCCTAGATTGCCACTCACTGCCTATCCTAATTCAGAACATATGACACACACCACCACCTGATGTTTTTCTCACTCCTACTAGTGAATGTAATCTTTCACATCCATAAAATGCGCACCACCGTGTGATATTTTTCAGAAACCTATCCTACATTGCCACTGCATGTTTCCTGACCTCCCCATGCTGACCACCTCGTGGTGCTTTTCTCCAGCCTACGTTGCGACTCACTGCCTATCCTAATTCAGACCCTCTGATTCACACCACCCTGTGATGTTTTTCTCACTCCTACTAGTGAATGAAATGTTACACACCCATACAATGCCCACCACACCGCGATGTTTTTCAGAAACCTATCCTATATTGCCAATTCATGTTTCATGACTTCCCCATGCTGACCACCCCGTGGTGCTTTTGTCCATCCTACATTGCCACTCACTGCCTATCCTAATTCAGACCCTCCGATTCAAACCACCCTGTGATGTTTTTCTCACTCGTACTAGTGAATGAAATGTTAAACACCCATACAATGCGCACCACCCCGAAATGTTTTTCAGAAACCTATCCTACATTGTCACTGCATGTTTCCTGACCTCCCCATGTTGACCACCCGTGGTTCTTTTCTCCATCCTGGATTGCCACTCACTGCCTATCCTTATTCATATCCTATGATTCACACCAACCCGAGATGATTTTCTCACTCCTACTAGTGAATGTAATGTTACACACCCATACAATGCGCACCTCCACGCGATGTTTTTCAGAAACCTATCCTACATTGTCATTGCATGTTTCCTGTCCTCCCCATGCTGACCACCCCGTGGTGCTTTTCTCCATTCTACATTGCCACTCACTGCCTATCCTATTTCAGACCCTCCGATTCACACCACCCTGTGATGTTTTTCTCACTCCTACTAGTGAATGTAATGTTAAACACTCATACAATGCGCACCTACACGCGAAGTTTTTCAGAAACCTATCCTACATTGCCACTGCATGTTTCCTGACCTCCCCATGCTGACTACCCCGTTGTGCTTTTCTCCATCCTACATTGCGACTCACTGACTATCCTAATTCAGATCCTATGATTCACCCACCCCGTGATGTTTTTCTCACTCGTACTAGTGAATGTAATGTTACACACCCATACAATGCGCACGACCCCGCGATGATTTTAGAATCCTATCCTACACTGACACTGCATGTTTCTTGACCTCCCCATGCTGAACACCCCGTGGTGCTTTGCAACATCCTACATTGCCACTGACTGCCTATCCTAATTCAGAAGCTCTGATTCACACAACACCGTGAAATTTTTCTCACTCCTACTAGTGAATGTAATGTTACACACCCATACAATGCGCACCACCCCGCGATGTTTTTCAGAAACCTATGCTACATTGCCACTGCCTGTTTCCTGACCTCCCCATGCTGACCACACCATAGTGCTTTTCTCCATCCTAGATTGCCAGAAACTGCCTACCCTAATTCAGACCCTCTGATTCACAACACCCCCTGATGTTTTTCTCTTTCCTACTAGTGAATATAATGTTTCACATCCATACATTGCGCACCACCGTGTGATGTTTTTCAGAAACTATCCTACATTGCCACTGCATGTTTCCTGACCTCGCCATGCGGAGCACCCCGTAGTCCTTTTCTCCATCCTAGATTGCCACTCACTGCCTATCCTAATTCAGAACATATGACACACACCACCCCCTGATGTTTTTCTCACTCCTACTAGTGAATGTAATCTTTCACATCCATAAAATGCGCACCACCGTGTGATATTTTTCAGAAACCTATCCTACATTGCCACTGCATGTTTCCTGACCTCCCCATGCTGACCACCCTGTGGTGCTTTTCTCCAGCCTACGTTGCGACTCACTGCCTATCCTAATTCAGACCCTCTGATTCACACCACCCTGTGATGTTTTTCTCACTCCTGCTAGTGAATGAAATGTTACACACCCATACAATGCCCACCACACCGCGATGTTTTTCAGAAACCTATCCTATATTGCCACTTCATGTTTCATGACCTCCCCATGCTGACCACCCCGTGGTGCTTTTGTCCATCCTACATTGCCACTCACTGCCTATCCTAATTCAGACCCTCCGATTCAAACCACCCTGTGATGTTTTTCTCATTCGTACTAGTGAATGAAATGTTAAACACCCATACAATGCGCACCACCCCGAAATGTTTTTCAGAAACCTATCCTACATTGTCACTGCATGTTTCCAGACCTCCCCATGCTGACCACCCGTGGTGCTTTTCTCCATCCTGGATTGCCACTCACTGCCTATCCTTATTCAGATCCTATGATTCACACCAACCCGAGATGTTTTTCTCACTCCTACTAGTGAATGTAATGTTACACACCCATACAATGCGCACCTCCACGCCATGTTTTTCAGAAACCTATCCTACATTGTCATTGCATGTTTCCTGTCCTCCCCATGCTGCCCACCCCGTGGTGCTTTTCTCCATTCTACATTGCCACTCACTGCCTATCCTATTTCAGACCCTCCGATTCACACCACCCTGTGATGTTTTTCTCACTCCTACTAGTGAATGTAATGTTAAACACTCATACAATGCGCACCTACACGCGAAGTTTTTCAGAAACCTATCCTACATGGCCACTGCATGTTTCCTGACCTCCCCATGCTGACCACCCCGTTGTGCTTTTCTCCATCCTACATTGCGACTCACTGACTATCCTAATTCAGATCCTATGATTCACCCACCCCGTGATGTTTTTCTCACTCGCACTAGTGAATGTAATGTTACACACCCATACAATGCGCATGACCCCGCGATGATTTTAGAATTCTATCCTACACTGCCACTGCATGTTTCTTGATTTCCCCATGCTGAACACCCCGTGGTGCTTTGCAACATCCTACATTGCCACTGACTGCCTATCCTAATTCAGAAGCTCTGATTCACACAACACCGTGAAATTTTTCTCATTCCTACTAGTGAATGTAATGTTGCACACCCATACAATGCGCACCACCCCGCGATGTTTTTCAGAAACCTATGCTACATTGCCACTGCCTGTTTCCTGACCTCCCCATGCTGACCACACCATAGTGCTTTTCTCCATCCTAGATTGCCAGAAACTGCCTATCCTAATTCAGACCCTCCGATTCACACCAGCCCCTGATGTTTTTCTCTCTCCTACTAGTGAATATAATGTTTCACATCCATACAATGCGCACCACCGTGTGATGTTTTTCAGAAACTATCCTACATTGCCACTGCATGTTTCCTGACCTCGCCATGCTGAGCACCCCGTAGTGCTTTTCTCCATCCTAGATTGCCACTCACTGCCTATCCTAATTCAGAACATATGACACACACCACCCCCTGATGTTTTTCTCACTCCTACTAGTGAATGTAATCTTTCACATCCATAAAATGTGCACCACCGTGTGATATTTTTCAGAAACCTATCCTACATTGCCACTGCATGTTTCCTGACCTCCCCATGCTGACCACCCCGTGGTGCTTTTCTCCAGCCTACATTGCCACTAACTGCCTATCCTAATTCAGACCCTCTGATTCACACCACCCTGTGATGTTTTTCTCACTCCTACTAGTGAATGAAATGTTACACACCCATACAATGCCCACCACACCGCGATGTTTTTCAGAAACCTATCCTATATTGCCACTTCATGTTTCATGACCTCCCCATGCTGACCACCCCGTGGTGCTTTTGTCCATCCTACATTGCCACTCACTGCCTATCCTAATTCAGACCCTCCGATTCAAACCACCCTGTGATGTTATTCTCACTCGTACTAGTGAATGAAATGTTAAACACCCATACAATGCGCACCACCCCGAAATGTTTTTCAGAAACCTATCCTACATTGTCACTGCATGTTACCTGACCTCCCCATGCTGACCACCCGTGGTGCTTTTCTCCATCCTGGATTGCCACTCTCTGCCTATCCTTATCCAGATCCTATGATTCACACCAACCCGAGATGTTTTTCTCACTCCTACTAGTGAATGTAATGTTACACACCCATACAATGCGCACCTCCACGCCATGTTTTTCAGAAACATATCCTACATTGTCATTGCATGTTTCCTGTCCTCCCCATGCTGACCACCCCATGGTGCTTTTCTCCATTCTACATTGCCACTCACTGCCTATCCTATTTCAGACCCTCCGATTCACCCCACTCTGTGATGTTTTTCTCACTCCTACTAGTGAATGTAATGTTAAACACTCATACAATACGCACCTACACGCGAAGTTTTTCAGAAACCTATCCTACATGGCCACTGCATGTTTCCTGACCTCCCCATGCTGACCACCCCGTGGTGCATTTCTCCATCCTACATTGCGACTAGTGACTATCCTAATTCAGATCCTATGATTCACCCACCCCGTGATGTTTTTCTCACTCGTACTAGTCAATATAATGTGACACACCCATACAATGCGCACGACCCCGCGATGATTTTAGAATCCTATCCTACACTGCCACTGCATGTTTCTTGACCTCCCCATGCTGAACACCCCGTGGTGCTTTGCAACATCCTACATTGCCACTGACTGCCTATCCTAATTCAGAAGCTCTGATTCACACAACACCGTGAAATTTTTCTCACTCCTACTAGTGAATGTAATGTTACACACCCATACAATGCGCACCACCCCGCGATGTTTTTCAGAAACCTATGCTACATTGCCACTGCCTGTTTCCTGACCTCCCCATGCTGACCACACCATAGTGCTTTTCTCCATCCTAGATTGCCAGAAACTGCCTATCCTAATTCAGACCCTCCGATTCACACCACCCCCTGATGTTTTTCTCTCTCCTACTAGTGAATATAATGTTTCACATCCATACAATGCGCACCACCGTGTGATGTTTTTCAGAAACTATCCTACATTGCCACTGCATGTTTCCTGAACTCGCCATGCTGAGCACCCCGTAGTGCTTTTCTCCATCCTAGATTGCCACTCACTGCCTATCCTAATTCAGAACATATGACACACACCACCACCTGATGTTTTTCTCACTCCTACTAGTGAATGTAATCTTTCACATCCATAAAATGCGCACCACCGTGTGATATTTTTCAGAAACCTATCCTACATTGCCACTGCATGTTTCCTGACCTCCCCATGCTGACCACCTCGTGGTGCTTTTCTCCAGCCTACGTTGCGACTCACTGCCTATCCTAATTCAGACCCTCTGATTCACACCACCCTGTGATGTTTTTCTCACTCCTACTAGTGAATGAAATGTTACACACCCATACAATGCCCACCACACCGCGATGTTTTTCAGAAACCTATCCTATATTGCCAATTCATGTTTCATGACTTCCCCATGCTGACCACCCCGTGGTGCTTTTGTCCATCCTACATTGCCACTCACTGCCTATCCTAATTCAGACCCTCCGATTCAAACCACCCTGTGATGTTTTTCTCACTCGTACTAGTGAATGAAATGTTAAACACCCATACAATGCGCACCACCCCGAAATGTTTTTCAGAAACCTATCCTACATTGTCACTGCATGTTTCCTGACCTCCCCATGTTGACCACCCGTGGTTCTTTTCTCCATCCTGGATTGCCACTCACTGCCTATCCTTATTCATATCCTATGATTCACACCAACCCGAGATGTTTTTCTCACTCCTACTAGTGAATGTAATGTTGCACACCCATACAATGCGCACCTCCACGCGATGTTTTTCAGAAACCTATCCTACATTGTCATTGCATGTTTCCTGTCCTCCCCATGCTGACCACCCCGTGGTGCTTTTCTCCATTCTACATTGCCACTCACTGCCTATCCTATTTCAGACCCTCCGATTCACACCACCCTGTGATGTTTTTCTCACTCCTACTAGTGAATGTAATGTTAAACACTCATACAATGCGCACCTACACGCGAAGTTTTTCAGAAACCTATCCTACATTGCCACTGCATGTTTCCTGACCTCCCCATGCTGACTACCCCGTTGTGCTTTTCTCCATCCTACATTGCGACTCACTGACTATCCTAATTCAGATCCTATGATTCACCCACCCCGTGATGTTTTTCTCACTCGTACTAGTGAATGTAATGTTACACACCCATACAATGCGCACGACCCCGCGATGATTTTAGAATCCTATCCTACACTGACACTGCATGTTTCTTGACCTCCCCATGCTGAACACCCCGTGGTGCTTTGCAACATCCTACATTGCCACTGACTGCCTATCCTAATTCAGAAGCTCTGATTCACACAACACCGTGAAATTTTTCTCACTCCTACTAGTGAATGTAATGTTACACACCCATACAATGCGCACCACCCCGCGATGTTTTTCAGAAACCTATGCTACATTGCCACTGCCTGTTTCCTGACCTCCCCATGCTGACCACACCATAGTGCTTTTCTCCATCCTAGATTGCCAGAAACTGCCTGCCCTAATTCAGACCCTCTGATTCACAACACCCCCTGATGTTTTTCTCTTTCCTACTAGTGAATATAATGTTTCACATCCATACATTGCGCACCACCGTGTGATGTTTTTCAGAAACTATCCTACATTGCCACTGCATGTTTCCTGACCTCGCCATGCGGAGCACCCCGTAGTCCTTTTCTCCATCCTAGATTGCCACTCACTGCCTATCCTAATTCAGAACATATGACACACACCACCCCCTGATGTTTTTCTCACTCCTACTAGTGAATGTAATCTTTCACATCCATAAAATGCGCACCACCGTGTGATATTTTTCAGAAACCTATCCTACATTGCCACTGCATGTTTCCTGACCTCCCCATGCTGACCACCCTGTGGTGCTTTTCTCCAGCCTACGTTGCGACTCACTGCCTATCCTAATTCAGACCCTCTGATTCACACCACCCTGTGATGTTTTTCTCACTCCTGCTAGTGAATGAAATGTTACACACCCATACAATGCCCACCACACCGCGATGTTTTTCAGAAACCTATCCTATATTGCCACTTCATGTTTCATGACCTCCCCATGCTGACCACCCCGTGGTGCTTTTGTCCATCCTACATTGCCACTCACTGCCTATCCTAATTCAGACCCTCCGATTCAAACCACCCTGTGATGTTTTTCTCATTCGTACTAGTGAATGAAATGTTAAACACCCATACAATGCGCACCACCCCGAAATGTTTTTCAGAAACCTATCCTACATTGTCACTGCATGTTTCCAGACCTCCCCATGCTGACCACCCGTGGTGCTTTTCTCCATCCTGGATTGCCACTCACTGCCTATCCTTATTCAGATCCTATGATTCACACCAACCCGAGATGTTTTTCTCACTCCTACTAGTGAATGTAATGTTACACACCCATACAATGCGCACCTCCACGCCATGTTTTTCAGAAACCTATCCTACATTGTCATTGCATGTTTCCTGTCCTCCCCATGCTGCCCACCCCGTGGTGCTTTTCTCCATTCTACATTGCCACTCACTGCCTATCCTATTTCAGACCCTCCGATTCACACCACCCTGTGATGTTTTTCTCACTCCTACTAGTGAATGTAATGTTAAACACTCATACAATGCGCACCTACACGCGAAGTTTTTCAGAAACCTATCCTACATGGCCACTGCATGTTTCCTGACCTCCCCATGCTGACCACCCCGTTGTGCTTTTCTCCATCCTACATTGCGACTCACTGACTATCCTAATTCAGATCCTATGATTCACCCACCCCGTGATGTTTTTCTCACTCGCACTAGTGAATGTAATGTTACACACCCATACAATGCGCATGACCCCGCGATGATTTTAGAATTCTATCCTACACTGCCACTGCATGTTTCTTGATTTCCCCATGCTGAACACCCCGTGGTGCTTTGCAACATCCTACATTGCCACTGACTGCCTATCCTAATTCAGAAGCTCTGATTCACACAACACCGTGAAATTTTTCTCATTCCTACTAGTGAATGTAATGTTGCACACCCATACAATGCGCACCACCCCGCGATGTTTTTCAGAAACCTATGCTACATTGCCACTGCCTGTTTCCTGACCTCCCCATGCTGACCACACCATAGTGCTTTTCTCCATCCTAGATTGCCAGAAACTGCCTATCCTAATTCAGACCCTCCGATTCACACCAGCCCCTGATGTTTTTCTCTCTCCTACTAGTGAATATAATGTTTCACATCCATACAATGCGCACCACCGTGTGATGTTTTTCAGAAACTATCCTACATTGCCACTGCATGTTTCCTGACCTCGCCATGCTGAGCACCCCGTAGTGCTTTTCTCCATCCTAGATTGCCACTCACTGCCTATCCTAATTCAGAACATATGACACACACCACCCCCTGATGTTTTTCTCACTCCTACTAGTGAATGTAATCTTTCACATCCATAAAATGTGCACCACCGTGTGATATTTTTCAGAAACCTATCCTACATTGCCACTGCATGTTTCCTGACCTCCCCATGCTGACCACCCCGTGGTGCTTTTCTCCAGCCTACATTGCCACTAACTGCCTATCCTAATTCAGACCCTCTGATTCACACCACCCTGTGATGTTTTTCTCACTCCTACTAGTGAATGAAATGTTACACACCCATACAATGCCCACCACACCGCGATGTTTTTCAGAAACCTATCCTATATTGCCACTTCATGTTTCATGACCTCCCCATGCTGACCACCCCGTGGTGCTTTTGTCCATCCTACATTGCCACTCACTGCCTATCCTAATTCAGACCCTCCGATTCAAACCACCCTGTGATGTTATTCTCACTCGTACTAGTGAATGAAATGTTAAACACCCATACAATGCGCACCACCCCGAAATGTTTTTCAGAAACCTATCCTACATTGTCACTGCATGTTACCTGACCTCCCCATGCTGACCACCCGTGGTGCTTTTCTCCATCCTGGATTGCCACTCTCTGCCTATCCTTATCCAGATCCTATGATTCACACCAACCCGAGATGTTTTTCTCACTCCTACTAGTGAATGTAATGTTACACACCCATACAATGCGCACCTCCACGCCATGTTTTTCAGAAACATATCCTACATTGTCATTGCATGTTTCCTGTCCTCCCCATGCTGACCACCCCATGGTGCTTTTCTCCATTCTACATTGCCACTCACTGCCTATCCTATTTCAGACCCTCCGATTCACCCCACTCTGTGATGTTTTTCTCACTCCTACTAGTGAATGTAATGTTAAACACTCATACAATGCGCACCTACACGCGAAGTTTTTCAGAAACCTATCCTACATGGCCACTGCATGTTTCCTGACCTCCCCATGCTGACCACCCCGTGGTGCATTTCTCCATCCTACATTGCGACTAGTGACTATCCTAATTCAGATCCTATGATTCACCCACCCCGTGATGTTTTTCTCACTCGTACTAGTCAATATAATGTGACACACCCATACAATGCGCACGACCCCGCGATGATTTTAGAATCCTATCCTACACTGCCACTGCATGTTTCTTGACCTCCCCATGCTGAACACCCCGTGGTGCTTTGCAACATCCTACATTGCCACTGACTGCCTATCCTAATTCAGAAGCTCTGATTCACACAACACCGTGAAATTTTTCTCACTCCTACTAGTGAATGTAATGTTACACACCCATACAATGCGCACCACCCCGCGATGTTTTTCAGAAACCTATGCTACATTGCCACTGCCTGTTTCCTGACCTCCCCATGCTGACCACACCATAGTGCTTTTCTCCATCCTAGATTGCCAGAAACTGCCTATCCTAATTCAGACCCTCCGATTCACACCACCCCCTGATGTTTTTCTCTCTCCTACTAGTGAATATAATGTTTCACATCCATACAATGCGCACCACCGTGTGATGTTTTTCAGAAACTATCCTACATTGCCACTGCATGTTTCCTGAACTCGGCATGCTGAGCAACCCGTAGTGCTTTTCTCCATCCTAGATTGCCACTCACTGCCTATCCTAATTCAGAACATATGACACACACCACCACCTGATGTTTTTCTCACTCCTACTAGTGAATGTAATCTTTCACATCCATAAAATGCGCACCACCGTGTGATATTTTTCAGAAACCTATCCTACATTGCCACTGCATGTTTCCTGACCTCCCCATGCTGACCACCTCGTGGTGCTTTTCTCCAGCCTACGTTGCGACTCACTGCCTATCCTAATTCAGACCCTCTGATTCACACCACCCTGTGATGTTTTTCTCACTCCTACTAGTGAATGAAATGTTACACACCCATACAATGCCCACCACACCGCGATGTTTTTCAGAAACCTATCCTATATTGCCAATTCATGTTTCATGACTTCCCCATGCTGACCACCCCGTGGTGCTTTTGTCCATCCTACATTGCCACTCACTGCCTATCCTAATTCAGACCCTCCGATTCAAACCACCCTGTGATGTTTTTCTCACTCGTACTAGTGAATGAAATGTTAAACACCCATACAATGCGCACCACCCCGAAATGTTTTTCAGAAACCTATCCTACATTGTCACTGCATGTTTCCTGACCTCCCCATGTTGACCACCCGTGGTTCTTTTCTCCATCCTGGATTGCCACTCACTGCCTATCCTTATTCATATCCTATGATTCACACCAACCCGAGATGTTTTTCTCACTCCTACTAGTGAATGTAATGTTGCACACCCATACAATGCGCACCTCCACGCGATGTTTTTCAGAAACCTATCCTACATTGTCATTGCATGTTTCCTGTCCTCCCCATGCTGACCACCCCGTGGTGCTTTTCTCCATTCTACATTGCCACTCACTGCCTATCCTATTTCAGACCCTCCGATTCACACCACCCTGTGATGTTTTTCTCACTCCTACTAGTGAATGTAATGTTAAACACTCATACAATGCGCACCTACACGCGAAGTTTTTCAGAAACCTATCCTACATTGCCACTGCATGTTTCCTGACCTCCCCATGCTGACTACCCCGTTGTGCTTTTCTCCATCCTACATTGCGACTCACTGACTATCCTAATTCAGATCCTATGATTCACCCACCCCGTGATGTTTTTCTCACTCGTACTAGTGAATGTAATGTTACACACCCATACAATGCGCACGACCCCGCGATGATTTTAGAATCCTATCCTACACTGACACTGCATGTTTCTTGACCTCCCCATGCTGAACACCCCGTGGTGCTTTGCAACATCCTACATTGCCACTGACTGCCTATCCTAATTCAGAAGCTCTGATTCACACAACACCGTGAAATTTTTCTCACTCCTACTAGTGAATGTAATGTTACACACCCATACAATGCGCACCACCCCGCGATGTTTTTCAGAAACCTATGCTACATTGCCACTGCCTGTTTCCTGACCTCCCCATGCTGACCACACCATAGTGCTTTTCTCCATCCTAGATTGCCAGAAACTGCCTACCCTAATTCAGACCCTCTGATTCACAACACCCCCTGATGTTTTTCTCTCTCCTACTAGTGAATATAATGTTTCACATCCATACATTGCGCACCACCGTGTGATGTTTTTCAGAAACTATCCTACATTGCCACTGCATGTTTCCTGACCTCGCCATGCTGAGCACCCCGTAGTCCTTTTCTCCATCCTAGATTGCCACTCACTGCCTATCCTAATTCAGAACATATGACACACACCACCCCCTGATGTTTTTCTCACTCCTACTAGTGAATGTAATCTTTCACATCCATAAAATGCGCACCAACGTGTGGTATTTTTCAGAAACCTATCCTACATTGCCACTGCATGTTTCCTGACCTCCCCATGCTGACCACCCTGTGGTGCTTTTCTCCAGCCTACATTGCCACTAACTGCCTATCCTAATTCAGACCCTCTGATTCACACCACCCTGTGATGTTTTTCTCACTCCTACTAGTGAATGAAATGTTACACACCCATACAATGCCCACCACACCGCGATGTTTTTCAGAAACCTATCCTATATTGCCACTTCATGTTTCATGACCTCCCCATGCTGACCACCCCGTGGTGCTTTTGTCCATCCTACATTGCCACTCACTGCCTATCCTAATTCAGACCCTCCGATTCAAACCACCCTGTGATGTTTTTCTCATTCGTACTAGTGAATGAAATGTTAAACACCCATACAATGCGCACCACCCCGAAATGTTTTTCAGAAACCTATCCTACATTGTCACTGCATGTTTCCAGACCTCCCCATCCTGACCACCCGTGGTGCTTTTCTCCATCCTGGATTGCCACTCACTGCCTATCCTTATTCAGATCCTATGATTCACACCAACCGGAGATGTTTTTCTCACTCCTACTAGTGAATGTAATGTTACACACCCATACAATGCGCACCTCCACGCCATGTTTTTCAGAAACCTATCCTACATTGTCATTGCATGTTTCCTGTCCTCCCCATGCTGCCCACCCCGTGGTGCTTTTCTCCATTCTACATTGCCACTCACTGCCTATCCTATTTCAGACCCTCCGATTCACACCACCCTGTGGTGTTTTTCTCACTCCTACTAGTGAATGTAATGTTAAACACTCATACAATGCGCACCTACACGCGAAGTTTTTCAGAAACCTATCCTACATTGCCACTGCATGTTTCCTGACCTCCCCATGCTGACCACCCCGTTGTGCTTTTCTCCATCCTACATTGCGACTCACTGACTATCCTAATTCAGATCCTATGATTCACCCACCCCGTGATGTTTTTCTCACTCGTACTAGTGAATGTAATGTTACACACCCATACAATGCGCACGACCCCGCGATGTTTTTAGAAACCTATCCTACACTGCCACTGCATGTTTCTTGACCTCCCCATGCTGAACACCCCGTGGTGCTTTGCAACATCCTACATTGCCACTGACTGCCTATCCTAATTCAGAAGCTCTGATTCACACAACACCGTGAAATTTTTCTCACTCCTACTAGTGAATGTAATGTTACACACCCATACAATGCGCACCACCCCGCGATGTTTTTCAGAAACCTATGCTACATTGCCACTGCCTGTTTCCTGACCTCCCCATGCTGACCACACCATAGTGCTTTTCTCCATCCTAGATTGCCAGAAACTGCCTATACTAATTCAGACCCTCCGATTCACACCACCCCCTGATGTTTTTCTCTCTCCTACTAGTGAATGTAATGTTTCACATCCATACAATGCGCACCACCGTGTGATGTTTTTCAGAAACTATCCTACATTGCCACTGCATGTTTCCTCACCTCGCCATGCTGAGCACCCCGTAGTGCTTTTCTCCATCCTAGATTGCCACTCACTGCCTATCCTAATTCAGTACATATGATACACAGCACCCCCTGATGTTTTTCTCACTCCTATAGTGAATGTAATCTTTCACATCCATAAAATGCGCACCACCGTGTGATATTTTTCAGAAACCTATCCTACATTGCCACTGCATGTTTCCTAACCTCCCCATGCTGACCACCCCGTGGTGCTTTTCCCCAGCCTACATTGCCACTAACTGCCTATCCTAATTCAGACCCTCTGATTCACACCACCCTGTGATGTTTTTCTCACTCCTACTAGTGAATGAAATGTTACACACCCATACAATGCCCACCACACCGCGATGTTTTTCAGAAACCTATCCTATATTGCCACTTCATGTTTCATGACCTCCCCATGCTGACCACCCCGTGGTGCTTTTGTCCATCCTACATTGCCACTCACTGCCTATCCTAATTCAGACCCTCAGATTCAAACCACCCTGTGATGTTTTTCTCACTCGTACTAGTGAATGAAATGTTAAACACCCATACAATGCGCACCACCCCGAAATGTTTTTCAGAAACCTATCCTACATTGTCACTGCATGTTTCCTGACCTCCCCATGCTGACCACCCGTGGTGCTTTTCTCCATCCTGGATTGCCACTCACTGCCTATCCTTATCCAGATCCTATGATTCACACCAACCCGAGATGTTTTTCTCACTCCTACTAGTGAATGTAATGTTACACACCCATACAATGCGCACCTCCACGCCATGTTTTTCAGAAACATATCCTACATTGTCATTGCATGTTTCCTGTCCTCCCCATGCTGACCACCCCATGGTGCTTTTCTCCATTCTACATTGCCACTCACTGCCTATCCTATTTCAGACCCTCCGATTCACCCCACCCTGTGATGTTTTTCTCACTCCTACTAGTGAATGTAATGTTAAACACTCATACAATGCGCACCTACACGCGTAGTTTTTCAGAAACCTATCCTACATGGCCACTGCATGTTTCCTGACCTCCCCATGCTGACCACCCCGTGGTGCATTTCTCCATCCTACATTGCGACTAGTGACTATCCTAATTCAGATCCTATGATTCACCCACCCCGTGATGTTTTTCTCACTCGTACTAGTCAATATAATGTGACACACCCATACAATGCGCACGACCCCGCGATGATTTTAGAATCCTATCCTACACTGCCACTGCATGTTTCTTGACCTCCCCATGCTGAACACCCCGTGGTGCTTTGCAACATCCTACATTGCCACTGACTGCCTATCCTAATTCAGAAGCTCTGATTCACACAACACCGTGAAATTTTTCTCACTCCTACTAGTGAATGTAATGTTACACACCCATACAATGCGCACCACCCCGCGATGTTTTTCAGAAACCTATGCTACATTGCCACTGCCTGTTTCCTGACCTCCCCATGCTGACCACACCATAGTGCTTTTCTCCATCCTAGATTGCCAGAAACTGCCTATCCTAATTCAGACCCTCCGATTCACACCACCCCCTGATGTTTTTCTCTCTCCTACTAGTGAATATAATGTTTCACATCCATACAATGCGCACCACCGTGTGATGTTTTTCAGAAACTATCCTACATTGCCACTGCATGTTTCCTGAACTCGCCATGCTGAGCACCCCGTTGTGCTTTTCTCCATCCTAGATTGCCACTCACTGCCTATCCTAATTCAGAACATATGACACACACCACCACCTGATGTTTTTCTCACTCCTACTAGTGAATGTAATCTTTCACATCCATAAAATGCGCACCACCGTGTGATATTTTTCAGAAACCTATCCTACATTGCCACTGCATGTTTCCTGACCTCCCCATGCTGACCACCTCGTGGTGCTTTTCTCCAGCCTACGTTGCGACTCACTGCCTATCCTAATTCAGACCCTCTGATTCACACCACCCTGTGATGTTTTTCTCACTCCTACTAGTGAATGAAATGTTACACACCCATACAATGCCCACCACACCGCGATGTTTTTCAGAAACCTATCCTATATTGCCAATTCATGTTTCATGACTTCCCCATGCTGACCACCCCGTGGTGCTTTTGTCCATCCTACATTGCCACTCACTGCCTATCCTAATTCAGACCCTCCGATTCAAACCACCCTGTGATGTTTTTCTCACTCGTACTAGTGAATGAAATGTTAAACACCCATACAATGCGCACCACCCCGAAATGTTTTTCAGAAACCTATCCTACATTGTCACTGCATGTTTCCTGACCTCCCCATGTTGACCACCCGTGGTTCTTTTCTCCATCCTGGATTGCCACTCACTGCCTATCCTTATTCATATCCTATGATTCACACCAACCCGAGATGTTTTTCTCACTCCTACTAGTGAATGTAATGTTGCACACCCATACAATGCGCACCTCCACGCGATGTTTTTCAGAAACCTATCCTACATTGTCATTGCATGTTTCCTGTCCTCCCCATGCTGACCACCCCGTGGTGCTTTTCTCCATTCTACATTGCCACTCACTGCCTATCCTATTTCAGACCCTCCGATTCACACCACCCTGTGATGTTTTTCTCACTCCTACTAGTGAATGTAATGTTAAACACTCATACAATGCGCACCTACACGCGAAGTTTTTCAGAAACCTATCCTACATTGCCACTGCATGTTTCCTGACCTCCCCATGCTGACTACCCCGTTGTGCTTTTCTCCATCCTACATTGCGACTCACTGACTATCCTAATTCAGATCCTATGATTCACCCACCCCGTGATGTTTTTCTCACTCGTACTAGTGAATGTAATGTTACACACCCATACAATGCGCACGACCCCGCGATGATTTTAGAATCCTATCCTACACTGACACTGCATGTTTCTTGACCTCCCCATGCTGAACACCCCGTGGTGCTTTGCAACATCCTACATTGCCACTGACTGCCTATCCTAATTCAGAAGCTCTGATTCACACAACACCGTGAAATTTTTCTCACTCCTACTAGTGAATGTAATGTTACACACCCATACAATGCGCACCACCCCGCGATGTTTTTCAGAAACCTATGCTACATTGCCACTGCCTGTTTCCTGACCTCCCCATGCTGACCACACCATAGTGCTTTTCTCCATCCTAGATTGCCAGAAACTGCCTACCCTAATTCAGACCCTCTGATTCACAACACCCCCTGATGTTTTTCTCTCTCCTACTAGTGAATATAATGTTTCACATCCATACATTGCGCACCACCGTGTGATGTTTTTCAGAAACTATCCTACATTGCCACTGCATGTTTCCTGACCTCGCCATGCTGAGCACCCCGTAGTCCATTTCTCCATCCTAGATTGCCACTCACTGCCTATCCTAATTCAGAACATATGACACACACCACCCCCTGATGTTTTTCTCACTCCTACTAGTGAATGTAATCTTTCACATCCATAAAATGCGCACCACCGTGTGGTATTTTTCAGAAACCTATCCTACATTGCCACTGCATGTTTCCTGACCTCCCCATGCTGACCACCCTGTGGTGCTTTTCTCCAGCCTACATTGCCACTAACTGCCTATCCTAATTCAGACCCTCTGATTCACACCACCCTGTGATGTTTTTCTCACTCCTACTAGTGAATGAAATGTTACACACCCATACAATGCCCACCACACCGCGATGTTTTTCAGAAACCTATCCTATATTGCCACTTCATGTTTCATGACCTCCCCATGCTGACCACCCCGTGGTGCTTTTGTCCATCCTACATTGCCACTCACTGCCTATCCTAATTCAGACCCTCCGATTCAAACCACCCTGTGATGTTTTTCTCATTCGTACTAGTGAATGAAATGTTAAACACCCATACAATGCGCACCACCCCGAAATGTTTTTCAGAAACCTATCCTACATTGTCACTGCATGTTTCCAGACCTCCCCATGCTGACCACCCGTGGTGCTTTTCTCCATCCTGGATTGCCACTCACTGCCTATCCTTATTCAGATCCTATGATTCACACCAACCGGAGATGTTTTTCTCACTCCTACTAGTGAATGTAATGTTACACACCCATACAATGCGCACCTCCACGCCATGTTTTTCAGAAACCTATCCTACATTGTCATTGCATGTTTCCTGTCCTCCCCATGCTGCCCACCCCGTGGTGCTTTTCTCCATTCTACATTGCCACTCACTGCCTATCCTATTTCAGACCCTCCGATTCACACCACCCTGTGGTGTTTTTCTCACTCCTACTAGTGAATGTAATGTTAAACACTCATACAATGCGCACCTACACGCGAAGTTTTTCAGAAACCTATCCTACATTGCCACTGCATGTTTCCTGACCTCCCCATGCTGACCACCCCGTTGTGCTTTTCTCCATCCTACATTGCGACTCACTGACTATCCTAATTCAGATCCTATGATTCACCCACCCCGTGATGTTTTTCTCACTCGTACTAGTGAATGTAATGTTACACACCCATACAATGCGCACGACCCCGCGATGTTTTTAGAAACCTATCCTACACTGCCACTGCATGTTTCTTGACCTCCCCATGCTGAACACCCCGTGGTGCTTTGCAACATCCTACATTGCCACTGACTGCCTATCCTAATTCAGAAGCTCTGATTCACACAACACCGTGAAATTTTTCTCACTCCTACTAGTGAATGTAATGTTACACACCCATACAATGCGCACCACCCCGCGATGTTTTTCAGAAACCTATGCTACATTGCCACTGCCTGTTTCCTGACCTCCCCATGCTGACCACACCATAGTGCTTTTCTCCATCCTAGATTGCCAGAAACTGCCTATACTAATTCAGACCCTCCGATTCACACCACCCCCTGATGTTTTTCTCGCTCCTACTAGTGAATGTAATGTTTCACATACATACAATGCGCACCACCGTGTGATGTTTTTCAGAAACTATCCTACATTGCCACTGCATGTTTCCTCACCTCGCCATGCTGAGCACCCCGTAGTGCTTTTCTCCATCCTAGATTGCCACTCACTGCCTATCCTAATTCAGTACATATGATACACAGCACCCCCTGATGTTTTTCTCACTCCTATAGTGAATGTAATCTTTCACATCCATAAAATGCGCACCACCGTGTGATATTTTTCAGAAACCTATCCTACATTGCCACTGCATGTTTCCTAACCTCCCCATGCTGACCAACCCGTGGTGCTTTTCCCCAGCCTACATTGCCACTAACTGCCTATCCTAATTCAGACCCTCTGATTCACACCACCCTGTGATGTTTTTCTCACTCCTACTAGTGAATGAAATGTTACACACCCATACAATGCCCACCACACCGCGATGTTTTTCAGAAACCTATCCTATATTGCCACTTCATGTTTCATGACCTCCCCATGCTGACCACCCCGTGGTGCTTTTGTCCATCCTACATTGCCACTCACTGCCTATCCTAATTCAGACCCTCAGATTCAAACCACCCTGTGATGTTTTTCTCACTCGTACTAGTGAATGAAATGTTAAACACCCATACAATGCGCACCACCCCGAAATGTTTTTCAGAAACCTATCCTACATTGTCACTGCATGTTTCCTGACCTCCCCATGCTGACCACCCGTGGTGCTTTTCTCCATCCTGGATTGCCACTCACTGCCTATCCTTATTCAGATCCTATGATTCACACCAACCCGAGATGTTTTTCTCACTCCTACTAGTGAATGTAATGTTACACACCCATACAATGCGCACCTCCACGCCATGTTTTTCAGAAACATATCCTACATTGTCATTGCATGTTTCCTGTCCTCCCCATGCTGACCACCCCGTGGTGCTTTTCTCCATTCTACATTGCCACTCACTGCCTATCCTATTTCAGACCCTCCGATTCACACCACCCTGTGATGTTTTTCTCACTCCTACTAGTGAATGTAATGTTAAACACTCATACAATGCGCACCTACACGCGAAGTTTTTCAGAAACCTATCCTACATTGCCACTGCATGTTTCCTGACCTCCCCATGCTGACCACCCCGTTGTGCTTTTCTCCATCCTACATTGCGACTCACTAACTATCCTAATTCAGATCCTATGATTCACCCACCCCGTGATGTTTTTCTCACTCGTACTAGTGAATGTAATGTTACACACCCATACAATGCGCACGACCCCGCGATGTTTTTAGAAACCTATCCTACACTGCCACTGCATGTTTCTTGACCTCCCCATGCTGAACACCCCGTGGTGCTTTGCAACATCCTACATTGCCACTGACTGCCTATCCTAATTCAGAAGCTCTGATTCACACAACACCGTGAAATTTTTCTCACTCCTACTAGTGAATGTAATGTTACACACCCATACAATGCGCACCACCCCGCGATGTTTTTCAGAAACCTATGCTACATTGCCACTGCCTGTTTCCTGACCTCCCCATGCTGACCACACCATAGTGCTTTTCTCCATCCTAGATTGCCAGAAACTGCCTATACTAATTCAGACCCTCCGAATCACACCACCCCCTGATGTTTTTCTCTCTCCTACTAGTGAATGTAATGTTTCACATCCATACAATGCGCACCACCGTGTGATGTTTTTCAGAAACTATCCTACATTGCCACTGCATGTTTCCTCACATCGCCATGCTGAGCACCCCGTAGTGCTTTTCTCCATCCTAGATTGCCACTCACTGCCTATCCTAATTCAGTACATATGATACACAGCACCCCCTGATGTTTTTCTCACTCCTACTAGTGAATGTAATCTTTCACATCCATAAAATGCGCACCACCGTGTGATATTTTTCAGAAACCTATCCTACATTGCCACTGCATGTTTCCTGACCTCCCCATGCTGACCACCCCGTGGTGCTTTTCTCCAGCCTACATTGCCACTAACTGCCTATCCTAATTCAGACCCTCTGATTCACACCACCCTGTGATGTTTTTCTCACTCCTACTAGTGAATGAAATGTTACACACCCATACAATGCCCACCACACCGCGATGTTTTTCAGAAACCTATCCTATATTGCCACTTCATGTTTCATGACCTCCCCATGCTGACCACCCCGTGGTGCTTTTGTCCATCCTACATTGCCACTCACTGCCTATCCTAATTCAGACCCTCCGATTCAAACCACCCTGTGATGTTTTTCTCACTCGTACTACTGAATGAAATGTTAAACACCCATACAATGCGCACCACCCCGAAATGTTTTTCAGAAACCTATCCTACATTGTCACTGCATGTTTCCTGACCTCTCCATGCTGACCACCCGTGGTGCTTTTCTCCATCCTGGATTGCCACTCACTGCCTATCCTTATTCAGATCCTATGATTCACACCAACCCGAGATGTTTTTCTCACTCCTACTAGTGAATGTAATGTTACACACCCATACAATGCGCACCTCCACGCCATATTTTTCAGAAACATATCCTACATTGTCATTGCATGTTTCCTGTCCTCCCCATGCTGACCACCCCGTGGTGCTTTTCTCCATTCTACATTGCCACTCACTGCCTATCCTATTTCAGACCCTCCGATTCACACCACCCTGTGATGTTTTTCTCACTCCTACTAGTGAATGTAATGTTAAACACTCATACAATGCGCACCTACACGCGAAGTTTTTCAGAAACCTATCCTACATGGCCACTGCATGTTTCCTGACCTCCCCATGCTGACCGCCCCGTTGTGCTTTTCTCCATCCTACATTGCGACTCACTGACTATCCTAATTCAGATCCTATGATTCACCCACCCCGTGATGTTTTTCTCACTCGTACTAGTGAATGTAATGTTACACACCCATACAATGCGCACGACCCCGCGATGATTTTAGAATCCTATCCTACACTGCCACTGCATGTTTCTTGATCTCCCCATGCTGAACACCCCGTGGTGCTTTGCAACATCCTACATTGCCACTGACTGCCTATCCTAATTCAGAAGCTCTGATTCACACAACACCGTGAAATTTTTCTCATTCCTACTAGTGAATGTAATGTTACACACCCATACAATGCGCACCACCCCGCGATGTTTTTCAGAAACCTATGCTACATTGCCACTGCCTGTTTCCTGACCTCCCCATGCTGACCACACCATAGTGCTTTTCTCCATCCTAGATTGCCAGAAACTGCCTATCCTAATTCAGACCCTCCGATTCACACCACCCCCTGATGTTTTTCTCTCTCCTACTAGTGAATATAATGTTTCACATCCATACAATGCGCACCACCGTGTGATGTTTTTCAGAAACTATCCTACATTGCCACTGCATGTTTCCTGACCTCGCCATGCTGAGCACCCCGTAGTGCTTTTCTCCATCCTAGATTGCCACTCACTGCCTATCCTAATTCAGAACATATGACACACACCACCCCCTGATGTTTTTCTCACTCCTACTAGTGAATGTAATCTTTCACATCCATAAAATGCGCACCACCGTGTGATATTTTTCAGAAACCTATCCTACATTGCCACTGCATGTTTCCTGACCTCCCCATGCTGACCACCCCGTGGTGCTTTTCTCCAGCCTACGTTGCGACTCACTGCCTATCCTAATTCAGACCCTCTGATTCACACCACCCTGTGATGTTTTTCTCACTCCTACTAGTGAATGAAATGTTACACACCCATACAATGCCCACCACACCGCGATGTTTTTCAGAAACCTATCCTATATTGCCAATTCATGTTTCATGACTTCCCCATGCTGACCACCCCGTGGTGCTTTTGTCCATCCTACCTTGCCACTCACTGCCTATCCTAATTCAGACCCTCCGATTCAAACCACCCTGTGATGTTTTTCTCACTCGTACTAGTGAATGAAATGTTAAACACCCATACAATGCGCACCATCCCGAAATGTTTTTCAGAAACCTATCCTACATTGTCACTGCATGTTTCCTGACCTCCCCATGCTGACCACCCGTGGTGCTTTTCTCCATCCTGGATTGCGAATCACTGCCTATCCTTATTCAGATCCTATGATTCACACCAACCCGAGATGTTTTTCTCACTCCTACTACTGAATGTAATGTTACACACCCATACAATGCGCACCTCCACGCCATGTTTTTCAGAAACATATCCTACATTGTCATTGCATGTTTCCTGTCCTCCCCATGCTGACCACCCCGTGGTGCTTTTCTCCATTCTACATTGCCACTCACTGCCTATCCTATTTCAGACCCTCCGATTCACACCACCCTGTGATGTTTTTCTCACTCCTACTAGTGAATGTAATGTTAAACACTCATACAATGCGCACCTACACGCGAAGTTTTTCAGAAAACTATCCTACATTGGCACTGCATGTTTCCTGACCTCCCCATGCTGACCACCCCGTTGTGCTTTTCTCCATCCTACATTGCGACTCACTGACTATCCTAATTCAGATCCTATGATTCACCCACCCCGTGATGTTTTTCTCACTCGTACTAGTGAATGTAATGTTACACACCCATACAATGCGCAGGACCCCGCGATGTTTTTAGAAACCTATCCTACACTGCCACTGCATGTTTCTTGACCTCCCCATGCTGAACACCCCGTGGTGCTTTGCAACATCCTACATTGCCACTGACTGCCTATCCTAATTCAGAAGCTCTGATTCACACAACACCGTGAAATTTTTCTCACTCCTACTAGTGAATGTAATGTTACACACCCATACAATGCGCACCACCCCGCGATGTTTTTCAGAAACCTATGCTACATTGCCACTGCCTGTTTCCTGACCTCCCCATGCTGACCACACCATAGTGCTTTTCTCCATCCTAGATTGCCAGAAACTGCCTATCCTAATTCAGACCCTCCGATTCACACCACCCCGTGATGTTTTTCTCTCTCCTACTAGTGAATATAATGTTTCACATCCATACAATGCGCACCACCGTGTGATGTTTTTCAGAAACTATCCTACATTGCCGCTGCATGTTTCCTGACCTCGCCATGCTGAGCACCCCGTAGTGCTTTTCTCCATCCTAGATTGCCACTCACTGCCTATCCTAATTCAGAACATATGACACACACCACCCCCTGATGTTTTTCTCACTCCTACTAGTGAATGTAATCTTTCACATCCATAAAATGCGCACCACCGTGTGATATTTTTCAGAAACCTAGCCACTGCATGTTTCCTGACCTCCCCATGCTGACCACCCCGTGGTGCTTTTCTCCAGCCTACGTTGCGACTCACTGCCTATCCTAATTCAGACCCTCTGATTCACACCACCCTGTGATGTTTTTCTCACTCCTACTAGTAAATGAAATGTTACACACCCATACAATGCCCACCACACCGCGATGTTTTTCAGAAACCTATCCTATATTGCCAATTCATGTTTCATGACTTCCCCATGCTGACCACCCCGTGGTGCTTTTGTCCATCCTACCTTGCCACTCACTGCCTATCCTAATTCAGACCCTCCGATTCAAACCACCCTGTGATGTTTTTCTCACTCGTACTAGTGAATGAAATGTTAAACACCCATACAATGCGCACCATCCCGAAATGTTTTTCAGAAACCTATCCTACATTGTCACTGCATGTTTCCTGACCTCCCCATGCTGACCACCCGTGGTGCTTTTCTCCATCCTGGATTGCCACTCACTGCCTATCCTTATTCAGATCCTATGATTCACACCAACCCGAGATGTTTTTCTCACTCCTACTACTGAATGTAATGTTACACACCCATACAATGCGCACCTCCACGCCATGTTTTTCAGAAACATATCCTACATTGTCATTGCATGTTTCCTGTCCTCCCCATGCTGACCACCCCGTGGTGCTTTTCTCCATTCTACATTGCCACTCACTGCCTATCCTATTTCAGACCCTCCGATTCACACCACCCTGTGATGTTTTTCTCACTCCTACTAGTGAATGTAATGTTAAACACTCATACAATGCGCACCTACACGCGAAGTTTTTCAGAAAACTATCCTACATTGGCACTGCATGTTTCCTGACCTCCCCATGCTGACCACCCCGTTGTGCTTTTCTCCATCCTACATTGCGACTCACTGACTATCCTAATTCAGATCCTATGATTCACCCACCCCGTGATGTTTTTCTCACTCGTACTAGTGAATGTAATGTTACACACCCATACAATGCGCACGACCCCGCGATGATTTTAGAATCCTGTCCTACACTGCCACTGCATGTTTCTTGACCTCCCCATGCTGAACACCCCGTGGTGCTTTGCAACATCCTACATTGCCACTGACTGCCTATCCTAATTCAGAAGCTCTGATTCACACAACACCGTGAAATTTTTCTCACTCCTACTAGTGAATGTAATGTTACACACCCATACAATGCGCACCACCCCGCGATGTTTTTCAGAAACCTATGCTACATTGCCACTGCCTGTTTCCTGACCTCCCCATGCTGACCACACCATAGTGCTTTTCTCCATCCTAGATTGCCAGAAACTGCCTATCCTAATTCAGACCCTCCGATTCACACCACCCCCTGATGTTTTTCTCTCTCAAACTAGTGAATGTAATGTTTCACATCCATACAATGCGCACCACCGTGTGATGTTTTTCAGAAACTATCCTACATTGCCACTGCATGTTTCCTGACCTCGCCATGCTGAGCACCCCGTAGTGCTTTTCTCCATCCTAGATTGCCACTCACTGCCTATCCTAATTCAGAACATATGACACACACCACCCCCTGATGTTTTTCTCACTCCTACTAGTGAATGTAATCTTTCACATCCATAAAATGCGCACCACCGTGTGCTATTTTTCAGAAACCTATCCTACATTGCCACTGCATGTTTCCTGACCTCCCCATGCTGACCACCCCGTGGTGCTTTTCTCCATCCTACATTGCGACTCACTGCCTATCCTAATTCAGACCCTCTGATTCACACCACCCTGTGATGTTGTTCTCACTCCTACTAGTGAATGAAATGTTACACACCCATAAAATGCCCACCACACCGCGATGTTTTTCAGAAACCTATCCTATATTGCCACTTCATGTTTCATGACCTCCCCATGATGACCACCCCGTGGTGCTTTTGTCCATCCTACATTGCCACTCACTGCCTATCCTAATTCAGACCCTCCGATTCAAACCACCCTGTGATGTTTTTCTCACTCGTACTAGTGAATGAAATGTTAAACACCCATACAATGCGCACCACCCCGAAATGTTTTTCAGAAACCTATCCTACATTGTCACTGCATGTTTCCTGACCTCCCCATGCTGACCACCCGTGGTGCTTTTCTCCATCCTGGATTGCCACTCACTGCCTATCCTTATTCAGATCCTATGATTCACACCAACCCGAGATGTTTTTCTCACTCCTACTAGTGAATGTAATGTTACACACCCATACAATGCGCACCTCCACGCCATGTTTTTCAGAAACCTATCCTACATTGTCATTGCATGTTTCCTGACCTCCCCATGCTGACCACCCCATGGTGCTTTTCTCCATTCTACATTGCCACTCACTGCCTATCCTATTTCAGACCCTCCGATTCACCCCACCCTGTGATGTTTTTCTCACTCCTACTACTGAATGTAATGTTAAACACTCATACAATGCGCACCTACACGCGAAGTTTTTCAGAAACCTATCCTACATGGCCACTGCATGTTTCCTGACCTCCCCATGCTGACCGCCCCGTTGTGCTTTTCTCCATCCTACATTGCGACTCACTGACTATCCTAATTCAGATCCTATGATTCACCCACCCCGTGATGTTTTTCTCACTCGTACTAGTGAATGTAATGTTACACACCCATACAATGCGCACGACCCCGCGATGATTTTAGAATCCTATCCTACACTGCCACTGCATGTTTCTTGATCTCCCCATGCTGAACACCCCGTGGTGCTTTGCAACATCCTACATTGCCACTGACTGCCTATCCTAATTCAGAAGCTCTGATTCACACAACACCGTGAAATTTTTCTCATTCCTACTAGTGAATGTAATGTTACACACCCATACAATGCGCACCACCCCGCGATGTTTTTCAGAAACCTATGCTACATTGCCACTGCCTGTTTCCTGACCTCCCCATGCTGACCACACCATAGTGCTTTTCTCCATCCTAGATTGCCAGAAACTGCCTATCCTAATTCAGACCCTCCGATTCACACCACCCCCTGATGTTTTTCTCTCTCCTACTAGTGAATATAATGTTTCACATCCATACAATGCGCACCACCGTGTGATGTTTTTCAGAAACTATCCTACATTGCCACTGCATGTTTCCTGACCTCGCCATGCTGAGCACCCCGTAGTGCTTTTCTCCATCCTAGATTGCCACTCACTGCCTATCCTAATTCAGAACATATGACACACACCACCCCCTGATGTTTTTCTCACTCCTACTAGTGAATGTAATCTTTCACATCCATAAAATGCGCACCACCGTGTGATATTTTTCAGAAACCTATCCTACATTGCCACTGCATGTTTCCTGACCTCCCCATGCTGACCACCCCGTGGTGCTTTTCTCCAGCCTACGTTGCGACTCACTGCCTATCCTAATTCAGACCCTCTGATTCACACCACCCTGTGATGTTTTTCTCACTCCTACTAGTGAATGAAATGTTACACACCCATACAATGCCCACCACACCGCGATGTTTTTCAGAAACCTATCCTATATTGCCAATTCATGTTTCATGACTTCCCCATGCTGACCACCCCGTGGTGCTTTTGTCCATCCTACCTTGCCACTCACTGCCTATCCTAATTCAGACCCTCCGATTCAAACCACCCTGTGATGTTTTTCTCACTCGTACTAGTGAATGAAATGTTAAACACCCATACAATGCGCACCATCCCGAAATGTTTTTCAGAAACCTATCCTACATTGTCACTGCATGTTTCCTGACCTCCCCATGCTGACCACCCGTGGTGCTTTTCTCCATCCTGGATTGTCACTCACTGCCTATCCTTATTCAGATCCTATGATTCACACCAACCCGAGATGTTTTTCTCACTCCTACTACTGAATGTAATGTTACACACCCATACAATGCGCACCTCCACGCCATGTTTTTCAGAAACATATCCTACATTGTCATTGCATGTTTCCTGTCCTCCCCATGCTGACCACCCCGTGGTGCTTTTCTCCATTCTACATTGCCACTCACTGCCTATCCTATTTCAGACCCTCCGATTCACACCACCCTGTGATGTTTTTCTCACTCCTACTAGTGAATGTAATGTTAAACACTCATACAATGCGCACCTACACGCGAAGTTTTTCAGAAAACTATCCTACATTGGCACTGCATGTTTCCTGACCTCCCCATGCTGACCACCCCGTTGTGCTTTTCTCCATCCTACATTGCGACTCACTGACTATCCTAATTCAGATCCTATGATTCACCCACCCCGTGATGTTTTTCTCACTCGTACTAGTGAATGTAATGTTACACACCCATACAATGCGCACGACCCGCGATGTTTTTAGAAACCTATCCTACACTGCCACTGCATGTTTCTTGACCTCCCCATGCTGAACACCCCGTGGTGCTTTGCAACATCCTACATTGCCACTGACTGCCTATCCTAATTCAGAAGCTCTGATTCACACAACACCGTGAAATTTTTCTCACTCCTACTAGTGAATGTAATGTTACACACCCATACAATGCGCACCACCCCGCGATGTTTTTCAGAAACCTATGCTACATTGCCACTGCCTGTTTCCTGACCTCCCCATGCTGACCACACCATAGTGCTTTTCTCCATCCTAGATTGCCAGAAACTGCCTATCCTAATTCAGACCCTCCGATTCACACCACCCCCTGATGTTTTTCTCTCTCCTACTAGGGAATATAATGTTTCACATCCATACAATGCGCACCACCGTGTGATGTTTTTCAGAAACTATCCTACATTGCCGCTGCATGTTTCCTGACCTCGCCATGCTGAGCACCCCGTAGTGCTTTTCTCCATCCTAGATTGCCACTCACTGCCTATCCTAATTCAGAACATATGACACACACCACCCCCTGATGTTTTTCTCACTCCTACTAGTGAATGTAATCTTTCACATCCATAAAATGCGCACCACCGTGTGATATTTTTCAGAAACCTATCCTACATTGCCACTGCATGTTTCCTGACCTCCCCATGCTGACCACCCCGTGGTGCTTTTCTCCAGCCTACGTTGCGACTCACTGCCTATCCTAATTCAGACCCTCTGATTCACACCACCCTGTGATGTTTTTCTCACTCCTACTAGTGAATGAAATGTTACACACCCATACAATGCCCACCACACCGCGATGTTTTTCAGAAACCTATCCTATATTGCCAATTCATGTTTCATTACTTCCCCAGGCTGACCACCCCGTGGTGCTTTTGTCCATCCTACATTGCCACTCACTGCCTATCCTAATTCAGACCCTCCGATTCAAACCACCCTGTGATGTTTTTCTCACTCGTACTAGTGAATGAAATGTTAAACACCCATACAATGCGCACCACCCCGAAATGTTTTTCAGAAACCTATCCTACATTGTCACTGCATGTTTCCTGACCTCCCCATGTTGACCACCCGTGGTGATTTTCTCCATCCTGGATTGCCACTCACTGCCTATCCTTATTCATATCCTATGATTCACACCAACCCGAGATGTTTTTCTCACTCCTACTAGTGAATGTAATGTTACACACCCATACAATGCGCACCTCCACGCCATGTTTTTCAGAAACCTATCCTACATTGTCATTGCATGTTTCCTGTCCTCCCCATGCTGACCACCCCGTGGTGCTTTTCTCCATTCTACATTGCCACTCACTGCCTATCCTATTTCAGACCCTCCGATTCACACCACCCTGTGATGTTTTTCTCACTCCTACTAGTGAATGTAATGTTAAACACTCATACAATGCGCACCTACACGCGAAGTTTTTCAGAAACCTATCCTACATTGCCACTGCATGTTTCCTGACCTCCCCATGCTGACTACCCCGTTGTGCTTTTCTCCATCCTACATTGCGACTCACTGACTATCCTAATTCAGATCCTATGATTCACCCACCCCGTGATGTTTTTCTCACTCGTACTAGTGAATGTAATGTTACACACCCATACAATGCGCACGACCCCGCGATGATTTTAGAATCCTATCCTACACTGCCACTGCATGTTTCTTGACCTCCCCATGCTGAACACCCCGTGGTGCTTTGCAACATCCTACATTGCCACTGACTGCCTATCCTAATTCAGAAGCTCTGATTCACACAACACCGTGAAATTTTTCTCACTCCTACTAGTGAATGTAATGTTACACACCCATACAATGCGCACCACCCCGCGATGTTTTTCAGAAACCTATGCTACATTGCCACTGCCTGTTTCCTGACCTCCCCATGCTGACCACACCATAGTGCTTTTCTCCATCCTAGATTGCCAGAAATGCCTATCCTAATTCAGACCCTCCGATTCACACCACCCCTTGATGTTTTTCTCTCTCAAACTAGTGAATGTAATGTTTCACATCCATACAATGCGCACCACCGTGTGATGTTTTTCAGAAACTATCCTACATTGCCACTGCATGTTTCCTGACCTCGCCATGCTGAGCACCCCGTAGTGCTTTTCTCCATCCTAGATTGCCACTCACTGCCTATCCTAATTCAGAACATATGACACACACCACCCCCTGATGTTTTTCTCACTCCTACTAGTGAATGTAATCTTTCACATCCATAAAATGCGCACCACCGTGTGATATTTTTCAGAAACCTATCCTACATTGCCACTGCATGTTTCCTGACCTCCCCATGCTGACCAACCCGTGGTGCTTTTCTCCAGCCTACGTTGCGACTCACTGCCTATCCTAATTCAGACCCTCTGATTCACACCACCCTGTGATGTTGTTCTCACTCCTACTAGTGAATGAAATGTTACACACCCATACAATGCCCACCACACCGCGATGTTTTTCAGAAACCTATCCTATATTGCCACTTCATGTTTCATGACCTCCCCATGATGACCACCCCGTGGTGCTTTTGTCCATCCTACATTGCCACTCACTGCCTATCCTAATTCAGACCCTCCGATTCAAACCACCCTGTGATGTTTTTCTCACTCGTACTAGTGAATGAAATGTTAAACACCCATACAATGCGCACCACCCCGAAATGTTTTTCAGAAACCTATCCTACATTGTCACTGCATGTTTCCTGACCTCCCCATGCTGACCACCCGTGGTGCTTTTCTCCATCCTGGATTGCCACTCACTGCCTATCCTTATTCAGATCCTATGATTCACACCAACCCGAGATGTTTTTCTCACACCTACTAGTGAATGTAATGTTACACACCCATACAATGCGCACCTCCACGCCATGTTTTTCAGAAACCTATCCTACATTGTCATTGCATGTTTCCTGACCTCCCCATGCTGACCACCCCATGGTGCTTTTCTCCATTCTACATTGCCACTCACTGCCTATCCTATTTCAGACCCTCCGATTCACCCCACCCTGTGATGTTTTTCTCACTCCTACTACTGAATGTAATGTTAAACACTCATACAATGCGCACCTACACGCGAAGTTTTTCAGAAACCTATCCTACATGGCCACTGCATGTTTCCTGACCTCCCCATGCTGACCACCCCGTTGTGCTTTTCTCCATCCTACATTGCGACTCACTGACTATCCTAATTCAGATCCTATGATTCACCCACCCCGTGATGTTTTTCTCACTCGTACTAGTGAATGTAATGTTACACACCCATACAATGCGCACGACCCGCGATGTTTTTAGAAACCTATCCTACACTGCCACTGCATCTTTCTTGACCTCCCCATGCTGAACACCCCGTGGTGCTTTGCAACATCCTACATTGCCACTGACTGCCTATCCTAATTCAGAAGCTCTGATTCACACAACACCGTGAAATTTTTCTCACTCCTACTAGTGAATGTAATGTTACACACCCATACAATGCGCACCACCCCGCGATGTTTTTCAGAAACCTATGCTACATTGCCACTGCCTGTTTCCTGACCTCCCCATGCTGACCACACCATAGTGCTTTTCTCCATCCTAGATTGCCAGAAACTGCCTATCCTAATTCAGACCCTCCGATTCACACCACCCCCTGATGTTTTTCTCTCTCCTACTAGTGAATGTAATGTTTCACATCCATACAATGCGCACCACCGTGTGATGTTTTTCAGAATCTATCCTACATTGCCACTGCATGTTTCCTGACCTCGCCATGCTGAGCACCCAGTAGTGCTTTTCTCCATCCTAGATTGCCACTCACTACCTATCCTAATTCAGTACATATGATACACACCACCCCCTGATGTTTTTCTCACTCCTACTAGTGAATGTAATCTTTCACATCCATAAAATGCGCACCACCGTGTGATATTTTTCAGAAACCTATCCTACATTGCCACTGCATGTTTCCTGACCTCCCCATGCTGACCACCCCGTGGTGCTTTTCTCCAGCCTACGTTGCGACTCACTGCCTATCCTAATTCAGACCCTCTGATTCACACCACCCTGTGATGTTTTTCTCACTCCTACTAGTGAATGAAATGTTACACACCCATACAATGCCCACCACACTGCGATGTTTTTCAGAAACCTATCCTATATTGCCACTTCATGTTTCATGACCTCCCCATGCTGACAACCCCGTGGTGCTTTTGTCCATCCTACATTGCCACTCACTGCCTATCCTAATTCAGACCCTCCGATTCAATCCACCCTGTGATGTTTTTCTCACTCGTACTAGTGAATGAAATGTTAAACACCCATACAATGCGCACCACCCCGAAATGTTTTTCAGAAACCTATCCTACATTGTCACTGCATGTTACCTGACCTCCCCATGAGGACCACCCGTGGTGCTTTTCTCCATCCTGGATTGCCACTCACTGCCTATCCTTATTCAGATCCTATGATTCACACCAACCCGAGATGTTTTTCTCACTCCTACTAGTGAATGTAATGTTACACACCCATACAATGCGCACCTCCACGCCATGTTTTTCAGAAACCTATCCTACATTGTCATTGCATGTTTCCTGTCCTCCCCATGCTGACCACCCCGTGGTGCTTTTCTCCATTCTACATTGCCACTCACTGCCTATCCTATTTCAGACCCTCCGATTCACACCACCCTGTGATGTTTTTCTCACTCCTACTAGTGAATGTAATGTTAAACACTCATACAATGCGCACCTACACGCGAAGTTTTTCAGAAACCTATCCTACATTGCCACTGCATGTTTCCTGACCTCCCCATGCTGACCACCCCGTTGTGCTTTTCTCCATCCTACATTGCGACTCACTGACTATCCTAATTCAGATCCTATGATTCACCCACCCCGTGATGTTTTTCTCACTCGTACTAGTGAATGTAATGTTACACACCCATACAATGCGCACGACCCCGCGATGTTTTTAGAAACCTATCCTACACTGCCACTGCATGTTTCTTGACCTCCCCATGCTGAACACCCCGTGGTGCTTTGCAACATCCTACATTGCCACTGACTGCCTATCCTAATTCAGAAGCTCTGATTCACACAACACCGTGAAATTTTTCTCACTCCTACTAGTGAATGTAATGTTACACACCCATACAATGCGCACCACCCCGCGATGTTTTTCAGAAACCTATGCTACATTGCCACTGCCTGTTTCCTGACCTCCCCATGCTGACCACACCATAGTGCTTTTCTCCATCCTAGATTGCCAGAAACTGCCTATCCTAATTCAGACCCTCCGATTCACAACACCCCCTGATGTTTTTCTCTCTCCTACTAGTGAATGTAATGTTTCACATCCATACAATGCGCAACACCGTGTGATGTTTTTCAGAAACTATCCTACATTGCCACTGCATGTTTCCTGACCTCGCCATGCTGAGCACCCCGTAGTGCTTTTCTCCATCCTAGATTGCCACTCACTGCCTATCCTAATTCAGTACATATGATACACAACACCCCCTGATGTTTTTCTCACTCCTACTAGTGAATGTAATCTTTCACATCCATAAAATGCGCACCACCGTGTGATATTTTTCAGAAACCTATCCTACATTGCCACTGCATGTTTCCTGACCTCCCCATGCTGACCACCCCGTGGTGCTTTTCTCCAGCCTACGTTGCGACTCACTGCCTATCCTAATTCAGACCCTCTGATTCACACCACCCTGTGATGTTTTTCTCACTCCTACTAGTGAATGAAATGTTACACACCCATACAATGCCCACCACACTGCGATGTTTTTCAGAAACCTATCCTATATTGCCACTTCATGTTTCATGACCTCCCCAGGCTGACCACCCCGTGGTGCTTTTGTCCATCCTACATTGCCACTCACTGCCTATCCTAATTCAGACCCTCCGATTCAAACCACCCTGTGATGTTTTTCTCACTTGTACTAGTGAATGAAATGTTAAACACCCATACAATGCGCACCACCCCGAAATGTTTTCAGAAACCTATCCTACATTGTCACTGCATGTTTCCTGACCTCCCCATGTTGACAACCCGTGGTGCTTTTCTCCATCCTGGATTGCCACTCACTGCCTATCCTTATTCATATCCTATGATTCACACCAACCCGAGATGTTTTTCTCACTCCTACTAGTGAATGTAATGTTACACACCCATACAATGCGCACCTCCACGCCATGTTTTTCAGAAACCTATCCTACATTGTCATTGCATGTTTCCTGTCCTCCCCATGCTGACAACCCCGTGGTGCTTTTCTCCATTCTACATTGCCACTCACTGCCTATCCTATTTCAGACCCTCCGATTCACACCACCCTGTGATGTTTTTCTCACTCCTACTAGTGAATGTAATGTTAAACACTCATACAATGCGCACCTACACGCGAAGTTTTTCAGAAACCTATCCTACATTGCCACTGCATGTTTCCTGACCTCCCCATGCTGACTACCCCGTTGTGCTTTTCTGCATCCTACATTGCGACTCACTGACTATCCTAATTCAGATCCTATGATTCACCCACCCCGTGATGTTTTTCTCACTCGTACTAGTGAATGTAATGTTACACACCCATACAATGCGCACGACCCCGCGATGATTTTAGAATCCTGTCCTACACTGCCACTGCATGTTTCTTGACCTCCCCATGCTGAACACCCCGTGGTGCTTTGCAACATCCTACATTGCCACTGACTGCCTATCCTAATTCAGAAGCTCTGATTCACACAACACCGTGAAATTTTTCTCACTCCTACTAGTGAATGTAATGTTACACACCCATACAATGCGCACCACCCCGCGATGTTTTTCAGAAACCTATGCTACATTGCCACTGCCTGTTTCCTGACCTCCCCATGCTGACCACACCATAGTGCTTTTCTCCATCCTAGATTGCCAGAAACTGCCTATCCTAATTCAGACCCTCCGATTCACACCACCCCTTGATGTTTTTCTCTCTCAAACTAGTGAATGTAATGTTTCACATCCATACAATGCGCACCACCGTGTGATGTTTTTCAGAAACTATCCTACATTGCCACTGCATGTTTCCTGACCTCGCCATGCTGAGCACCCCGTAGTGCTTTTCTCCATCCTAGATTGCCACTCACTGCCTATCCTAATTCAGAACATATGACACACACCACCCCCTGATGTTTTTCTCACTCCTACTAGTGAATGTAATCTTTCACATCCATAAAATGCGCACCACCGTGTGATATTTTTCAGAAACCTATCCTACATTGCCACTGCATGTTTCCTGACCTCCCCATGCTGACCAACCCGTGGTGCTTTTCTCCAGCCTACGTTGCGACTCACTGCCTATCCTAATTCAGACCCTCTGATTCACACCACCCTGTGATGTTGTTCTCACTCCTACTAGTGAATGAAATGTTACACACCCATACAATGCCCACCACACCGCGATGTTTTTCAGAAACCTATCCTATATTGCCACTTCATGTTTCATGACCTCCCCATGATGACCACCCCGTGGTGCTTTTGTCCATCCTACATTGCCACTCACTGCCTATCCTAATTCAGACCCTCCGATTCAAACCACCCTGTGATGTTTTTCTCACTCGTACTAGTGAATGAAATGTTAAACACCCATACAATGCGCACCACCCCGAAATGTTTTTCAGAAACCTATCCTACATTGTCACTGCATGTTTCCTGACCTCCCCATGCTGACCACCCGTGGTGCTTTTCTCCATCCTGGATTGCCACTCACTGCCTATCCTTATTCAGATCCTATGATTCACACCAACCCGAGATGTTTTTCTCACACCTACTAGTGAATGTAATGTTACACACCCATACAATGCGCACCTCCACGCCATGTTTTTCAGAAACCTATCCTACATTGTCATTGCATGTTTCCTGACCTCCCCATGCTGACCACCCCATGGTGCTTTTCTCCATTCTACATTGCCACTCACTGCCTATCCTATTTCAGACCCTCCGATTCACCCCACCCTGTGATGTTTTTCTCACTCCTACTACTGAATGTAATGTTAAACACTCATACAATGCGCACCTACACGCGAAGTTTTTCAGAAACCTATCCTACATGGCCACTGCATGTTTCCTGACCTCCCCATGCTGACCACCCCGTTGTGCTTTTCTCCATCCTACATTGCGACTCACTGACTATCCTAATTCAGATCCTATGATTCACCCACCCCGTGATGTTTTTCTCACTCGTACTAGTGAATGTAATGTTACACACCCATACAATGCGCACGACCCGCGATGTTTTTAGAAACCTATCCTACACTGCCACTGCATGTTTCTTGACCTCCCCATGCTGAACACCCCGTGGTGCTTTGCAACATCCTACATTGCCACTGACTGCCTATCCTAATTCAGAAGCTCTGATTCACACAACACCGTGAAATTTTTCTCACTCCTACTAGTGAATGTAATGTTACACACCCATACAATGCGCACCACCCCGCGATGTTTTTCAGAAACCTATGCTACATTGCCACTGCCTGTTTCCTGACCTCCCCATGCTGACCACACCATAGTGCTTTTCTCCATCCTAGATTGCCAGAAACTGCCTATCCTAATTCAGACCCTCCGATTCACACCACCCCCTGATGTTTTTCTCTCTCCTACTAGTGAATGTAATGTTTCACATCCATACAATGCGCACCACCGTGTGATGTTTTTCAGAATCTATCCTACATTGCCACTGCATGTTTCCTGACCTCGCCATGCTGAGCACCCAGTAGTGCTTTTCTCCATCCTAGATTGCCACTCACTGCCTATCCTAATTCAGTACATATGATACACACCACCCCCTGATGTTTTTCTCACTCCTACTAGTGAATGTAATCTTTCACATCCATAAAATGCGCACCACCGTGTGATATTTTTCAGAAACCTATCCTACATTGCCACTGCATGTTTCCTGACCTCCCCATGCTGACCACCCCGTGGTGCTTTTCTCCAGCCTACGTTGCGACTCACTGCCTATCCTAATTCAGACCCTCTGATTCACACCACCCTGTGATGTTTTTCTCACTCCTACTAGTGAATGAAATGTTACACACCCATACAATGCCCACCACACTGCGATGTTTTTCAGAAACCTATCCTATATTGCCACTTCATGTTTCATGACCTCCCCATGCTGACAACCCCGTGGTGCTTTTGTCCATCCTACATTGCCACTCACTGCCTATCCTAATTCAGACCCTCCGATTCAATCCACCCTGTGATGTTTTTCTCACTCGTACTAGTGAATGAAATGTTAAACACCCATACAATGCGCACCACCCCGAAATGTTTTTCAGAAACCTATCCTACATTGTCACTGCATGTTACCTGACCTCCCCATGAGGACCACCCGTGGTGCTTTTCTCCATCCTGGATTGCCACTCACTGCCTATCCTTATTCAGATCCTATGATTCACACCAACCCGAGATGTTTTTCTCACTCCTACTAGTGAATGTAATGTTACACACCCATACAATGCGCACCTCCACGCCATGTTTTTCAGAAACCTATCCTACATTGTCATTGCATGTTTCCTGTCCTCCCCATGCTGACCACCCCGTGGTGCTTTTCTCCATTCTACATTGCCACTCACTGCCTATCCTATTTCAGACCCTCCGATTCACACCACCCTGTGATGTTTTTCTCACTCCTACTAGTGAATGTAATGTTAAACACTCATACAATGCGCACCTACACGCGAAGTTTTTCAGAAACCTATCCTACATTGCCACTGCATGTTTCCTGACCTCCCCATGCTGACTACCCCGTTGTGCTTTTCTCCATCCTACATTGCGACTCACTGACTATCCTAATTCAGATCCTATGATTCACCCACCCCGTGATGTTTTTCTCACTCGTACTAGTGAATGTAATGTTACACACCCATACAATGCGCACGACCCCGCGATGATTTTAGAATCCTGTCCTACACTGCCACTGCATGTTTCTTGACCTCCCCATGCTGAACACCCCGTGGTGCTTTGCAACATCCTACATTGCCACTGACTGCCTATCCTAATTCAGAAGCTCTGATTCACACAACACCGTGAAATTTTTCTCACTCCTACTAGTGAATGTAATGTTACACACCCATACAATGCGCACCACCCCGCGATGTTTTTCAGAAACCTATGCTACATTGCCACTGCCTGTTTCCTGACCTCCCCATGCTGACCACACCATAGTGCTTTTCTCCATCCTAGATTGCCAGAAACTGCCTATCCTAATTCAGACCCTCCGATTCACACCACCCCTTGATGTTTTTCTCTCTCAAACTAGTGAATGTAATGTTTCACATCCATACAATGCGCACCACCGTGTGATGTTTTTCAGAAACTATCCTACATTGCCACTGCATGTTTCCTGACCTCGCCATGCTGAGCACCCCGTAGTGCTTTTCTCCATCCTAGATTGCCACTCACTGCCTATCCTAATTCAGAACATATGACACACACCACCCCCTGATGTTTTTCTCACTCCTACTAGTGAATGTAATCTTTCACATCCATAAAATGCGCACCACCGTGTGATATTTTTCAGAAACCTATCCTACATTGCCACTGCATGTTTCCTGACCTCCCCATGCTGACCACCCCGTGGTGCTTTTCTCCAGCCTACGTTGCGACTCACTGCCTATCCTAATTCAGACCCTCTGATTCACACCACCCTGTGATGTTTTTCTCACTCCTACTAGTGAATGAAATGTTACACACCCATACAATGCCCACCACACCGCGATGTTTTTCAGAAACCTATCCTATATTGCCACTTCATGTTTCATGACCTCCCCATGATGACCACCCCGTGGTGCTTTTGTCCATCCTACATTGCCACTCACTGCCTATCCTAATTCAGACCCTCCGATTCAAACCACCCTGTGATGTTTTTCTCACTCGTACTAGTGAATGAAATGTTAAACACCCATACAATGCGCACCACCCCGAAATGTTTTTCAGAAACATATCCTACATTGTCACTGCATGTTTCCTTACCTCCCCATGCTGACCACCCGTGGTGCTTTTCTCCATCCTGGATTGCCACGCACTGCCTATCCTTATTCAGATCCTATGATTCACACCAACCCGAGATGTTTTTCTCACTCCTACTAGTGAATGTAATGTTACACACCCATACAATGCGCACCTCCACGCCATGTTTTTCAGAAACCTATCCTACATTGTCATTGCATGTTTCCTGTCCTCCCCATGCTGACCACCCCATGGTGCTTTTCTCCATTCTACATTGCCACTCACTGCCTATCCTATTTCAGACCCTCCGATTCACACCACCCTGTGATGTTTTTCTCACTCCTACTAGTGAATGTAATGTTAAACACTCATACAATGCGCACCTACACGCGAAGTTTTTCAGAAACCTATCCTACATTGCCACTGCATGTTTCCTGACCTCCCAATGCTGACAACCCCGTTGTGCTTTTCTCCATCCTACATTGCGACTCACTGACTATCCTAATTCAGATCCTATGATTCACCCACCCCGTGATGTTTTTCTCACTCGTACTAGTGAATGTAATGTTACACACCCATACAATGCGCACGACCCGCGATAATTTTAGAATCCTATCCTACACTGCCACTGCATGTTTCTTGACCTCCCCATGCTGAACACCCCGTGGTGCTTTGCAACATCCTACATTGCCACTGACTGCCTATCCTAATTCAGAAGCTCTGATTCACCCACCCCGTGATGTTTTTCTCACTCGTACTAGTGAATGTAATGTTACACACCCATACAATGCGCACGACCCCGCGTTGTTTTTAGAAACCTATCCTACACTGCCACTGCATGTTTCTTGACCTCCCCATGCTGAACACCCCGTGGTGCTTTGCAACATCCTACATTGCCACTGACTGCCTATCCTAATTCAGAAGCTCTGATTCACACAACACCGTGAAATTTTTCTCACTCCTACTAGTGAATGTAATGGTACACACCCATACAATGCGCACCACACCGCGATATTTTTCAGAAACCTATGCTACATTGCCACTGCCTGTTTCCTGACCTCCCCATGCTGACCACACCATAGTGCTTTTCTCCATCCTAGATTGCCAGAAACTGCCTATCCTAATTCAGACCCTCCGATTCACACCACCCCCTGATGTTTTTCTCTCTCCTACTAGTGAATGTAATGTTTCACATCCATACAATGCGCACCACCGTGTGATGTTTTTCAGAAACTATCCTACATTGCCACTGCATGTTTCCTGACCTCGCCATGCTGAGCACCCCGTAGTGCTTTTCTCCATCCTAGATTGCCACTCACTGCCTATCCTAATTCAGTACATATGATACACACCACCCCCTGATGTTTTTCTCACTCCTACTAGTGAATGTAATCTTTCACATCCATAAAATGCGCACCACCGTGTGATATTTTTCAGAAACCTATCCTACATTGCCACTGCATGTTTCCTGACCTCCCCATGCTGACCACCCCGTGGTGCTTTTCTCCAGCCTACGTTGCGACTCACTGCCTATCCTAATTCAGACCCTCTGATTCACACCACCCTGTGATGTTTTTCTCACTCCTACTCGTGAATGAAATGTAACACACCCATACAATGCCCACCACACCGCGATGTTTTTCAGAAACCTATCCTATATTGCCACTTCATGTTTCATGACCTCCCCATGCTGACCACCCCGTGGTGCTTTTGTCCATCCTACATTGCCACTCACTGCCTATCCTAATTCAGACCCTCCGAATCAAACCACCCTGTGATGTTTTTCTCACTCGTACTAGTGAATGAAATGTTAAAAACCCATACAATGCGCACCACCCCGAAATGTTTTTCAGCAACCTATCCTACATTGTCACTGCATGTTTCCTGACCTCCCCATGCTGACCACCCGTGGTGCTTTTCTCCATCCTGGATTGCCACTCACTGCCTATCCTTATTCAGATCCTATGATTCACACCAACCCGAGATGTTTTTCTCACTCCTACTAGTGAATGTAATGTTACACACCCATACAATGCGCACCTCCACGCCATGTTTTTCAGAAACCTATCCTACATTGTCATTGCATGTTTCCTGACCTCCCCATGCTGACCACCCCGTGGTGCTTTTTTCCATTCTACATTGCCACTCACTGCCTATCCTATTTCAGACCCTCCGATTCACACCACCCTGTGATGTTTTTCTCACTCCTACTAGTGAATGTAATGTTAAACACTCATACAATGCGCACCTACACGCGAAGTTTTTCAGAAACCTATCCTACATTGCCACTGCATGTTTCCTGACCTCCCCATGCTGACCACCCCATTGTGCTTTTCTCCATCCTACATTGCGACTCACTGACTATCCTAATTCAGATCCTATGATTCACACCACCCCATGATGTTTTTCTCACTCCTACTAGTGAATGGCCTGTTAGAAAACCTTACAATGCGCAACACCACGCGATGTTTTTCAGAAACCTAAACTACATTGCCACTGCATATTTCATAACCTCCCCATGCTGACCACCCCGTGGTGCTTTTCTCCGTCCTACCTTGCCACTCACTGCCTATCCTTATTCAGACCATCCGATTCACACCACCCCGTGATGTTTTTCTCTCTCCTACTAGTCAATGTAATATTACACACCCATAAAATGCACACCACACTGCGATGTTTTTCAGAAACCTATCCTACATTGACACTTCATGTTTCCTGACCTCCCCATACTGACGACCCCGTGGTCCTTTTCTCCATCCTACTTTGCCACTCATTGCCTATGCTAATTCAGACCCTCCGATTCACAACAACTCATGATGTTTTTCTCACTCATACTAGGGAATGTAATTTTACACACCCATACTATGCGCACAACACCGCGATGTTTTTCAGAAACCTATCCTACATTGCCACTGCCTGTTTCCTGTCCTCCCCATGCTGACAACCCCGTTGTGCTTTTCTCCATCCTACATTGCCACTCACTGCGTATCCTAATTCAGATCCTATGATTCACACCACCCCTTGATGGTTTTGTCACACCTACTAGAGAATGTAATATTACACACCCATAAAATGCGCACCACCCCACGATGTTTTTCAGAATCCTATACTACATAAAAACTGCATGTATCCTGACCTCTCCATGCTGACCACCCCGTGGTGCTTTTCTCCATCCTACATTGCCACTCATTGCTATCAAAATTCAGATCCTATGATTCACACCACCCCATGATGTTTTTCTCACTCCTACTAGTGAATGGCCTGTTAGAAAACCTTACAATGCGCAACACCCCGCGATGTTTTTCAGAAACCTAAACTACATTGCCACTGCATATTTCATAACCTCCCCATGCTGACCACCCCGTGGTGCTTTTCTCCGTCCTACCTTGCCACTCACTGCCTATCCTTATTCAGACCATCCGATTCACACCACCGCGTGATGTTTTTCTCTCTCCTACTAGTCAATGTAATATTACACACCCATACAATGCACACCACACTGCGATGTTTTTCAGAAACCTATCCTACATTGACACTTCATGTTTCCTGACCTCCCCATACTGACGACCCCGTGGTCCTTTTCTCCATCCTACTTTGCCACTCATTGCCTATGCTAATTCAGATCCTATGATTCACCCACCCAGTGATGTTTTTCTCACTCATACTAGGGAATGTAATTTTACACACCCATACTATGCGCACCACACCGCGATGTTTTTCAGAAACCTATCCTACATTGCCACTGCATATTTCCTGACCTCCCATGCGGACAACCCCGTTGTGCTTTTCTCCATCCTACATTGCGACTCACTGACTATCCTAATTCAGATCCTATGATTCACCCACCCAGTGATGTTTTTCTCACTCGTACTAGTGAATGGAATGTTACACACCCATACAATGTGCATGACCCCGCGATGTTTTTAGAAACCTATCCTACACTGCCACTGCATGTTTCTTGACCTCCCCATGCTGAACACCCCGTGGTGCTTTGCAACATCCTACATTGCCACTGACTGCCTATCCTAATTCAGAAGCTCTGATTCACACAACACCGTGAAATTTTTCGCATTCCTACTAGTGAATGTAATGTTACACACCCATACAATGCGCACCAACCCGCGATGTTTTTCAGAAACCTATGCTACATTGCCACTGCCTGTTTCCTGACCTCCCCATGCTGACCACACCATAGTGCTTTTCTCCATCCTAGATTGCCAGAAACTGCCTATCCTAATTCAGACCCTCCGATTCACACCACCCCCTGATGTTTTTCTCTCTCCTACTAGTGAATATAATGTTTCACATCCATACAATGCGCACCACCGTGTGATGTTTTTCAGAAACTGTCCTACATTGCCACTGCATGTTTCCTGACCTCGCCATGCTGAGCACCCCGTAGTGCTTTTCTCCATCCTAGATTGCCACTCACTGCCTATCCTAATTCAGTACATATGATACACACCACCCCCTGATGCTTTCTCACTCCTACTAGTGAATGTAATCTTTCACATCCATACAATGCGCACCACCGTGTGATATTTTTCAGAAACCTATCGAACATTGCCACTGCATGTTTCCTAACCTCCACATGCGGACCACCCCGTGGTGCTTTTCTCCAGCCTACGTTGCGACTCACTGCCTATCCTAATTCAGACCCTCTGATTCACACCACCCTGTGATGTTTTTCTCACTCCTACTAGTGAATGTAATGTTACACACCCATACAATGCGCACCACACCGCGATGTTTTTCAGAAACCTATCCTATATTGCCACTTCATGTTTCATGACCTCCCCATGCTGACCACCCCGTGGTGCTTTTGTCCATTCTACATTGCCACTCACTGCCTATTCTAATTCAGACCCTCCGATTCAAACCACCCTGTGATGTTTTTCTCACTCGTACTAGTGAATGAAATGTTAAACACCCATACAATGCGCACCACCCCGAAATGTTTTTCAGAAACATATCCTACATTGTCACTGCATGTTTCCTGACCTCCCCATGATGACCACCCGTGGTGCTTTTCTCCATCCTCGATTGTCACTCACTACCTGTCCTTATTCAGATCCTATGATTCACACCAACCCGAGATGTTTTTCTCACTCCTACTAGTGAATGTAATGTTACACACCCAGACAATGCGCACCTCCACGCCATGTTTTTCAGAAACCTATCCTACATTGTCATTGCATGTTTCCTGACCTCCCCTTGCTGACCACCCCGTGGTGCTTTTCTCCATCCTACATTGCCACTCACTCCCTGTCCTAATTCAGATTCTATGATTCACACCACCCCATGATGTTTTTCTCACTCCTACTTGTGAATGTAATGTTACACACCCATACAATGCGCACCAATGCCCGATGTTTTTCAGAAACCTATCCTACATTGCCACTGCCTGATTCCTGTCCTCCCCATGCTGACAACCCCGTTGTGCTTTTCTCCATCCTACATTGCCACTCACTGCCTATCCTAATTCAGATCCTATGATTCACACCACCCCGTGATGGTTTTGTCACACCTACTAGACAATGTAATATTACACACCCATACAATGCGCACCACCCCACGATGTTTTTCAGAATCCTATACTACATAAATACTGCATGTATCCTGACCTCTCCATGCTGACCACCCCGTGGTGCTTTTCTCCATCCTACATTGCCACTCATTGCTATCAAAATTCAGATCCTATGATTCACACCACCCCATGATGTTTTTCTCACTCCTACTAGTGAATGGCCTGTTAGAAAACCTTACAATGCGCAACACCACGCGATGTTTTTCAGAAACATAAACTACATTGCCACTGCATATTTCATAACCTCCCCATGCTGACCACCCCGTGGTGCTTTTCTCCGTCCTACCTTGCCACTCACTTCCTATCCTTATTCAGACCATCCGATTCACACCACCCCGTGATGTTTTTCTCTCTCCTACTATTCAATGTAATATTACACACCCATACAATGCACACCACACTGCGATGTTTTTCAGAAACCTATCCTACATTGACACTTCATGTTTCCTGACCTCCCCATACTGACGACCCCGTGGTCCTTTTCTCCATCATACTTTGCCACTCATTTCCTATGCTAATTCAGACCCTCCGATTCACAACAACTCGTGATGTTTTTCTCACTCATACTAGGGAATGTAATTTTACACACCCATACTATGCGCACCACACCGCGATGTTTTTCAGAAACCTATCCTACATTGCCACTGCCTGTTTCCTGTCCTCCCCATGCTGACAACCCCGTTGTGCTTTTCTCCATCCTACATTGCCACTCACTGCCTATCCTAATTCAGATAATATGATTCACACCACCCCGTGATGGTTTTGTCACACCTACTAGAGAATGTAATATTACACACCCATAAAATGCGCACCACCCCACGATGTTTTTCAGAATCCTATACTACATAAAAACTGCATGTATCCTGACCTCTCCATGCTGACCACCCCGTGGTGCTTTTCTCCATCCTACATTGCCACTCATTGCTATCAAAATTCAGATCCTATGATTCACACCACCCCATGATGTTTTTCTCACTCCTACTAGTGAATGGCCTGTTAGAAAACCTTACAATGCGCAACACCCCGCGATGTTTTTCAGAAACCTAAACTACATTGCCACTGCATATTTCATAACCTCCCCATGCTGACCACCCCGTGGTGCTTTTCTCCGTCCTACCTTGCCACTCACTGCCTATCCTTATTCAGACCATCCGATTCACACCACCCCGTGATGTTTTTCTCTCTCCTACTAGTCAATGTAATATTACACACCCATACAATGCACACCACACTGCGATGTTTTTCAGAAACCTATCCTACATTGACACTTCATGTTTCCTGACCTCCCCATACTGACGACCCCGTGGTCCTTTTCTCCATCCTACTTTGCCACTCATTGCCTATGCTAATTCAGACCCTCCGATTCACAACAACTCGTGATGTTTTTCTCACTCCTACTAGGGAATGTAATTTTACACACCCATACTATGCGCACCACACCGCGATGTTTTTCAGAAACCTATCCTATATTGCCACTGCATATTTCCTGACCTCCCATGCGGACCACCCCGTTGTGCTTTTCTCCATCCTACATTGCGACTCACTGGCTATCCTAATTCAGATCCTATGATTCACACACCCCGTGATGTTTTTCTCACTCGTACTAGTGAATGTAATGTTACACACCCATACAATGTGCATGACCCCGCGATGTTTTTAGAAACCTATCCTACACTGCCACTGCATGTTTCTTGACCTCCCCATGCTGAACACCCCGTGGTGCTTTGCAACATCCTACATTGCCACTGACTGCCTATCCTAATTCAGAAGCTCTGATTCACACAACACCGTGAAATTTTTCTCACTCCTACTAGTGAATGTAATGTTACACACAAATACAATGCGCACCACCCTGCGATGTTTTTCAGAAACCTATGCTACATTGCCACTGCCTGTTTCCTGACCTCCCCATGCTGACCACCCCATAGTGCTTTTCTCCATCCTAGATTGCCAGAAACTGCCTATCCTAATTCAGACCCTCCGATTCACACCACCCCGTGATGTTTTTCTCTCTCCTACTAGTGAATGTAATGTTTCACATCCATACAATGCGCACCACCGTGTGATGTTTTTCAGAAACTATCCTACATTGCCACTGCATGTTTCCTGACCTCGCCATGCTGAGCACCCCGTAGTGCTTTTATCCATCCTAGATTGCCACTCACTGCCTATCCTAATTCAGTACATATGATACACACCACCCCCTGATGTTTTTCTCACTCCTACTAGTGAATGTAATCTTTCACATCCATAAAATGCGCACCACCGTGTGATATTTTTCAGAAACCTATCCTACATTGCCACTGCATGTTTCCTAACCTCCACATGCGGACCAACCCGTGGTGCTTTTCTCCAGCCTACGTTGCGACTCACTGCCTATCCTAATTCAGACCCTCTGATTCACACCACCCTGTGATGTTTTTCTCACTCCTACTAGTGAATGTAATGTTACACACCCATACAATGCCCACCACACCGCGATGTTTTTCAGAAACCTATCCTATATTGCCACTTCATGTTTCATGACCTCCCCATGCTGACCACCCCGTGGTGCTTTTGTCCATCCTACATTGCCACTCACTGCCTATCCTAATTCAGACCCTCCAATTCAAAGCACCCTGTGATGTTTTTCTCAATTGTACTAGTGAATGAAATGTTAAACACCCATACAATATGCACCACCCCGAAATGTTTTTCAGAAACCTATCCTACATTGTCACTGCATGTTTCCTGACCTCCCCATGCTGACAACCCGTGGTGCTTTTCTCCATCCTGGATTGCCACTCACTGCCTATCATTATTCAGATCCTATGATTCACACCAACCCGAGATGTTTTTCTCACTCCTACTAGTGAATGTAATGTTACACACCCATGCAATGCGCACTTCCACGCCATGTTTTTCAGAAACCTATCCTACATTGTCATTGCATGTTTCCTGACCTCCCCATGCTGACCACACCGTGGTGCTTTTCTCCATCCTACATTGCCACTCACTCCCTATTCTCATTCAGATCATATGATCCACAACACCCCGTGATGTTTTTCTCACTCCTAGTAGTGAATGTAATGTTACACACCCATTCAATGCGCAACACACCGCGATGTTTTTCAGAAACCTATCCTACATTGCCATTGTAGATTCCTGACCTCCCCATGCTGACCACCCCTTGGTGCTTTTCTCCATCCTACATTGCCACTCCCTCCCTGTCCTAATTCAGATTCTATGATTCACACCACCCCGTGATGTTTTTCTCACTCGTACTAGTGAATGTAATGTTACACACCCATACAATGCGCACGACCCCGCGATGTTTTTAGAAACCTATCCTACACTGCCACTGCATGTTTCTTGACCTCCCCATGCTGAACACCCCGTGGTGCTTTGCAACATCCTACATTGCCACTGACTGCCTATCCTAATTCAGAAGCTCTGATTCACACAACACCATGAAATTTTTCTCACTCCTACTAGTGAATGTAATGTTACACACCCATACAATGCGCACCACCCCGCGATGTTTTTCAGAAACCTATGCTACATTGCCACTGCCTGTTTCCTGCCCTCCCCATGCTGACCACACCATAGTGCTTTTCTCCATCCTAGATTGCCAGAAACTGCCTATCCTAATTCAGACCCTCCGATTCACACCACCCCCTGATGTTTTTCTCTCTCCTACTAGTGAATGTAATGTTTCACATCTATACAATGCGCACCACCGTGTGATGTTTTTCAGAAACTATCCTACATTGCCACTGCATGTTTCCTGACCTCGCCATGCTGAGCACCCCGTAGTGCTTTTATCCATCCTAGATTGCCACACACTGCCTATCCTAATTCAGAACATATGACACACACCACCCCCTAATGTTTTTCTCACTCCTACTAGTGAATGTAATCTTTCACATCCATACAATACGCACCACCGTGTGATATTTTTCAGAAACCTATCCTACATTGCCACTGTATGTTTCCTGACCTCCCCATGCTGACCACCCCGTGGTGCTTTTCTCCAGCCTACGTTGCGACTCACTGCCTATCCTAATTCAGACCCTCTGATTCACACCACCCCGTGATGTTTTTCTCACTCCTACTAGTGAATGTAATGTTACACACCGATACAATGCCCACCACACCGCGATTTTTTTCAGAAACCTATCCTATATTGCCACTTCATGTTTCATGACCTCCCCATGCTGACCGCCCCGTGGTGCTTTTGTCCATCCTACATTGCCACTCACTGCCTATCCTAATTCAGACCCTCTGATTCAAACCACCCTATGATGTTTTTCTCACTCGTACTAGTGAATGAAAAGTTAAACACCCATTCAATGCGCACCACCCCGCGATGTTTTTCAGAAACCTATCCTACATTGTCACTGCATGTTTCCTGACCTCCCCATGATGACCACCCCGTGGTGCTTTTCTCCATCCTGGATTGCCATTCACTGCCTATCCTTATTCAGATCCTATGATTCACACCACCCCGAGATGTTTTTCTCACTCCTACTAGTGAATAAATGTTACACACCCATACAATGCGCACCAATGCCCGATGTTTTTCAGAAACCTATCCTACATTGCCACTGCCTGTTTCCTGTCCTCCCCATGCTGACAACCCCGTTGTGCTTTTCTCCATCCTACATTGCCACTCACTGCCTATCCTAATTCAGATCCTATGATTCACACCACCCCGTGATGGTTTTGTCACACCTACTAGAGAATGTAATATTACACACCCATACAATGCGCACCACCCCACGATGTTTTTCAGAATCCTATACTACATAAAAACTGCATGTATCCTGACCTCTCCATGCTGACCACCCCGTGGTGCTTTTCTCCATCCTACATTGCCACTCATTGCTATCAAAATTCAGATCCTATGATTCACACCACCCCATGATGTTTTTCTCACTCCTACTAGTGAATGGCCTGTTAGAAAACCTTACAATGCGCAACACCCCGCGATGTTTTTCAGAAACCTAAACTACATTGCCACTGCATGTTTCCTAACCTCCACATGTGGACCACCCCGTGGTGCTTTTCTCCAGCCTACGTTGCGACTCACTGCCTATCCTAATTCAGACCCTCTGATTCACACCACCCTGTGATGTTTTTCTCACTCCTACTAGTGAATGTAATGTTACACACCCATACAATGCCCACCACACCGCGATGTTTTTCAGAAACCTATCCTATATTGCCACTTCATGTTTCATGACCTCCCCATGCTGACCACCCCGTGGTGCTTTTGTCCATTCTACATTGCCACTCACTGCCTATTGTAATTCAGACCCTCCGATTCAAACCACCCTGTGTTGTGTTTCTCACTCGTACTAGTGAATGAAATGTTAAACACCCATACAATTCGCACCACCCCGAAATGTTTTTCAGAAACCTATCCTACATTGTCACTGCATGTTTCCTGACCTCCCCATGCTGACCACCCGTGGTGCTTTTCTGCATCCTCGATTGTCACTCACTACCTATCCGTATTCAGATCCTATGATTCACACCAACCCGAGATGTTTTTCTCACTCCTACTAGTGAATGTAATGTTACACACCCATACAATGCGCACCTCCACGCCATGTTTTACAGAAACCTATCCTACATTGTCATTGCATGTTTCCTGACCACCCCTTGCTGACCACCCCGTGGTGCTTTTCTCCATTCTACATTGCCACTCACTGCCTATCCTATTTCAGACCCTCCGATTCACACCACCCTGTGATGTTTTTCTCACTCCTACTAGTGAATGTAATGTTAAACACTCATACAATGCGCACCTACACGCGAAGTTTTTCAGAAACCTATCCTACATTGCCACTGCATGTTTCCTGACCTCCCCATGCTGACCACCCCGTTGTGCTTTTCTCCATCCTACATTGCGACTCACTGACTATCCTAATTCAGATCCTAGGATTCACCCACCCCGTGATGTTTTTCTCACTCGTACTAGTGAATGTAATGTTACACACCCATACAATGCGCACGACCCCGCGATGTTTTTAGAAACCTATCCTACACTGCCACTGCATGTTTCTTGACCTCCCCATGCTGAACACCCCGTGGTGCTTTGCAACATCCTACATTGCCACTGACTGCCTATCCTAATTCAGAAGCTCTGATTCACACAACCCCGTGAAGTTTTTCTCACTCCTACTAGTGAATGTAATGTTACACACCCATACAATGCGCACCACCCCGCGATGTTTTTCAGAAACCTATGCTACATTGCCACTGCCTGTTTCCTGACCTCCCCATGCTGACCACACCATAGTGCTTTTCTCCTTCCTAGATTGCCAGAAACTGCCTATCCTAATTCAGACCCTCCAATTCACACCACACCCTGATGTTTTTCTCTCTCCTACTAGTGAATGTAATGTTTCACATCTATACAATGCGCACCACCGTGTGATGTTTTTCAGAAACTATCCTACATTGCCACTGCATGTTTCCTGACCTCGCCATGCTGAGCACCCCGTAGTGCTTTTATCCATCCTAGATTGCCACACACTGCCTATCCTTATTCAGAACATATGACACACACCACCCCCTGATGTTTTTCTCACTCCTACTAGTGAATGTAATCTTTCACATCCATACAATGCGCACCACTGTGTGATATTTTTCAGAAACCTATCCTACATTGCCACTGCATGTTTCCTAACCTCCACATGCGGACCAACCCGTGGTGCTTTTCTCCAGCCTACGTTGCGACTCACTGCCTATCCTAATTCAGACCCTCTGATTCACACCACCCTGTGATGTTTTCCTCACTCCTACTAGTGAATGTAATGTTAAACACCCATACAATGCCCACCACACCGCGATGTTTTTCAGAAACCTATCCTATATTGCCACTTCATGTTTAATGACTTCCCCATGCTGACCACCCCGTGGTGCTTTTGTCCATCCTACATTGCCACTCACTGCCTATCCTAATTCAGACCCTCCGATTCAAACCACCCTGTGATGTTTTTCTCAATTGTACTAGTGAATGAAATGTTAAACACCCATACAATATGCACCACCCAGAAATGTTTTTCAGAAACCTATCCTACATTATCACTGCATGTTATCTGACCTCCCCATGCTGACCACCCGTGGTGCTTTTCTCCATCCTGGATTGCCACTCACAGCCTATCCTTATTCAGATCCTATGATTCACACCAACCCGAGATGTTTTTCTCACTCCTACTAGTGAATGTAATGTTACACACCCATACAACGCGCACCTCCACGCCATGTTTTTCAGAAACCTATCCTACATTGTCATTGCATGTTTCCTGACCTCCCCATGCTGACCACCCCGTGGTGCTTTTCTCCATCCTACATAGCCACTCACTCCCTATTCTCATTCAGATCATATGATTCACAACACCCCGTGATGTTTTTCTCACTCCTAGTAGTGAATGTAATGTTACACACCCATTCAATGCGCAACACCCCGCGATGTTTTTCAGAAACCTATCCTACATTGCCACTGTAGATTCCTGACCTCCCCATGCTGACCACCCCTTGGTGCTTTTCTCCATCCTACATTGCCACTCCCTCCCTGTCCTAATTCAGATTCTATGATTCACCCCACCCAGTGATGTTTTTCTCACTCGTACTAGTGAATGTAATGTTACACACCCATACAATGCGCACGACCCCGCGATGTTTTTAGAAACCTATCCTACACTGCCACTGCATGTTTCTTGACCTCCCCATGCTGAACACCCCGTGGTGCTTTGCAACATCCTACATTGCCACTGACTGCCTATCCTAATTCAGAAGCTCTGATTCACACAACACCGTGAAATTTTTCTCACTCCTACTAGTGAATGTAATGTTACACACCCATACAATGCGCACCACCCCGCGATGTTTTTCAGAAACCTATGCTACATTGCCACTGCCTGTTTCCTGACATCCCCATGCTGACCACACCATAGTGCTTTTTTCCATCCTAGATTGCCAGAAACTGCCTATCCTAATTCAGACCCTCCGATTCACAGCACCCCCTGATGTTTTTCTCTCTCCTACTAGTGAATATAATGTTTCACATCCATACAATGCGCACCACCGTGTGATGTTTTTCAGAAACTATCCTACATTGCCACTGCATGTTTCCTGACCTCGCCATGCTGAGCACCCCGTAGTGCTTTGCTCCATCCTAGATTGCCACTCACTGCCTATCCTAATTCAGTACATATGATACACACTACCCCCCGATGTTTTCTCACTCCTACTAGTGAATGTAATCTTTCACATCCATACAATGCGCACCACCGTGTGATATTTTTCAGAAACCTATCCTACATTGCCACTGCATGTTTCCTAACCTCCACATGCGGACCACCCCGTGGTGCTTTTCTCCAGCCTACGTTGCGACTCACTGCCTATCCTAATTCAGACCCTCTGATTCACACCACCCTGTGATGTTTTTCTCACTCCTACTGGTGAATGTAATGTTACACACCCATACAATGCCCACCACACCGCGATGTTTTTCAGAAACCTATCCTATATTGCCACTTCATTTTTCATGACCTCACCATGCTGACCACCCCGTGGTGCTTTTGTCCATTCTACATTGCCACTCACTGCCTATTGTAATTCAGACCCTCCGATTCAAACAACCCTGTGTTGTTTTTCTCACTCGTACTAGTGAATGAAATGTTAAACACCCATACAATTCGCACCACCCCGAAATGTTTTTCAGAAACCTATCCTACATTGTCACTGCATGTTTCCTGACCTCCCCATGCTGACCACCCGTGGTGCTTTTCTCCATCCTGGATTGTCACTCACTACCTATCCTATTTCAGACCCTCCGATTCACACCACCCTGTGATGTTTTTCTCACTCCTACTAGTGAATGTAATGTTAAACACTTATACAATGCGCACCTACACGCGAAGTTTTTCAGAAACCTATCCTACATTGCCACTGCATGTTTCCTGACCTCCCCATGCTGACCACCCCGTTGTGCTTTTCTCCATCCTACATTGCGACTCACTGACTATCCTAATTCAGATCCTAGGATTCACCCACCCCGTGATGTTTTTCTCACTCGTACTAGTGAATGTAATGTTACACACCCATACAATGCGCACGACCCCGCGATGTTTTTAGAAACCTATCCTACACTGCCACTGCATGTTTCTTGACCTCCCCATGCTGAACACCCCGTGGTGCTTTGCAACATCCTACATTGCCACTGACTGCCTATCCTAATTCAGAAGCTCTGATTCACACAACCCCGTGAAATTTTTCTCACTCCTACTAGTGAATGTAATGTTACACACCCATACAATGCGCACCACCCCGCGATGTTTTTCAGAAACCTATGCTACATTGCCACTGCCTGTTTCCTGACCTCCCCATGCTGACCACACCATAGTGCTTTTCTCCTTCCTAGATTGCCAGAAACTGCCTATCCTAATTCAGACCCTCCAATTCACACCACACCCTGATGTTTTTCTCTCTCCTACTAGTGAATGTAATGTTTCACATCTATACAATGCGCACCACCGTGTGATGTTTTTCAGAAACTATCCTACATTGCCACTGCATGTTTCCTGACCTCGCCATGCTGAGCACCCCGTAGTGCTTTTATCCATCCTAGATTGCCACACACTGCCTATCCTTATTCAGAACATATGACACACACCACCCCCTGATGTTTTTCTCACTCCTACTAGTGAATGTAATCTTTCACATCCATACAATGCGCACCACCGTGTGATATTTTTCAGAAACCTATCCTACATTGCCACTGCATGTTTCCTAACCTCCACATGCGGACCACCCCGTGGTGCTTTTCTCCAGCCTACGTTGCGACTCACTGCCTATCCTAATTCAACCCTCTGATTCACACCACCCTGTGATGTTTTTCTCACTCCTACTGGTGAATGTAATGTTACACACCCATACAATGCCCACCACACCGCGATGTTTTTCAGAAACCTATCCTATATTGCCACTTCATTTTTCATGACCTCCCCATGCTGACCACCCCGTGGTGCTTTTGTCCATTCTACATTGCCACTCACTGCCTATTGTAATTCAGACCCTCCGATTCAAACAACCCTGTGTTGTTTTTCTCACTCGTACTAGTGAATGAAATGTTAAACACCCATACAATTCGCACCACCCCGAAATGTTTTTCAGAAACCTATCCTACATTGTCACTGCATGTTTCCTGACCTCCCCATGCTGACCACCCGTGGTGCTTTTCTCCATCCTGGATTGTCACTCACTACCTATCCTATTTCAGACCCTCCGATTCACACCACCCTGTGATGTTTTTCTCACTCCTACTAGTGAATGTAATGTTAAACACTTATACAATGCACACCTACACGCGAAGTTTTTCAGAAACCTATCCTACATTGCCACTGCATGTTTCCTGACCTCCCCATGCTGACCACCCCGTTGTGCTTTTCTCCATCCTACATTGCGACTCACTGACTATCCTAATTCAGATCCTAGGATTCACACACCCCGTGATGTTTTTCTCACTCGTACTAGTGAATGTAATGTTACACACCCATACAATGCGCACGACCCCGCGATGTTTTTAGAAACCTATCCTACACTGCCACTGCATGTTTCTTGACCTCCCCATGCTGAACACCTCGTGGTGCTTTGCAACATCCTACATTGCCACTGACTGCCTATCCTAATTCAGAAGCTCTGAATCACACAACCCCGTGAAATTTTTCTCACTCCTACTAGTGAATGTAATGTTACACACCCATACAATGCGCACCACCCCACGATGTTTTTCAGAAACCTATGCTACATTGCCACTGCCTGTTTCCTGACCTCCCCATGCTGACCACACCATAGTGCTTTTCTCCATCCTAGATTGCCAGAAACTGCCTATCCTAATTCAGACCCTCCGATTCACAACACCCCATGATGTTTTTCTCTCTCCTACTAGTGAATGTAATGTTTCACATCTATACAATGCGCACCACTGTGTGATGTTTTTCAGAAACTATCCTACATTGCCACTGCATGTTTCCTGACCTTGCCATGCTGAGCACCCCGTAGTGCTTTTATCCATCCTAGATTGCCACACACTGCCTATCCTAATTCAGAACATATGACACACACCACCCCCTGATGTTTTTCTCACTCCTACTAGTGAATGTAATCTTTCACATCCATACAATGCGCACCACCGTGTGATATTTTTCAGAAACCTATCCTACATTGCCACTGTATGTTTCCTGATCTCCCCATGCTGACCACCCCGTGGTGCTTTTCTCCAGCCTACGTTGCGACTCACTGCCTATCCTAATTCAGACCCTCTGATTCACACCACCCCGTGATGTTTTTCTCACTCCTACTAGTGAATGTAATGTTACACACCCATACAATGCCCACCACACCGCGATGTTTTTCAGAAACCTATCCTATATTGCCACTTCATGTTTCATGACCTCCCCATGCTGACCACCCCGTGGTGCTTTTGTCCATCCTACATTACCACTCACTGCCTATCCTAATTCAGACCCTCCGATTCAAACCACCCTATGATGTTTTTCTCACTCGTACTAGTGAATGAAAACTTAAACACCCATTCAATGCGCACCACCCCGCTATGTTTTTCAGAAACCTATCCTACATTGTCACTGCATGTTTCCTGACCTCCCCATGATGACCACCCCGTGGTGCTTTTCTCCATCCTGGATTGCCATTCACTGCCTATCCTTATTCAGAACCTATGATTCACACCACCCCGAGATGTTTTTCTCACTCCTACTAGTGAATAAATATTACACACCCATAAAATGCGCACCTCCACGCCTTGTTTTTCAGAAACCTATCCTACATTGTCATTGCATGTTTCCTGACCTCCCCATGCTGACCACCCCGTGGTGCTTTTCTCCATCCTACATTGCCACTCACTGCCTATCCTATTTCAGCCCCTCCGATTCACACCACCCTGTGATGTTTTTCTCACTCCTACTAGTGAATGTAATGTTACACACTCATACAATGCGCACCTCCACGCGATGTTTTTCAGAAACCTATCCTACATTTCCACTGCATGTTTCCTGACCTCCCCATGCTGACCACACCGTGGTGCTTTTCTCCATCCTACATTGCCACTCACTGCCTATTCTCATTCAGATCATATGATTCACACCATCTCGTGATATTTTTCTCACTCCTACTAGTGAATGTAATGTTACACACCCATTCAATGCGCAAACCCCGCGATGTTTTTCAGAAACCTATCCTACATTGCCACTGTAGATTCCTGACCTCCCCATGCTGACCACCCCGTGGTGCTTTTCTCCATCCTACATTGCCACTCACTCCCTGTCCTAATTCAGATTCTATGATTCACACCAGCCCATGATGTTTTTCTCACTCCTACTTGTGAATGTAATGTTACACACCCATACAATGCACACCAACGCCCAATGTTTTTCAGAAACCTATCCTACATTGCCACTGCCTGTTTCCTGTCCTCCCCATGCTGACAACCCCGTTGTGCTTTTCTCCATCCTACATTGCCACTCACTGCCTATCCTAATTCAGATCCTATGATTCACACCACCCCGTGATGGTTTTGTCACACCTACTAGAGAATGTAATATTACACACCCATAAAATGCGCACCACCCCACGATGTTTTTCAGAATCCTATACTACATAAAAACTGCATGTATCCTGACCTCTCCATGCTGACCACCCCGTGGTGCTTTTCTCCATCCTACATTTCCACTCATTGCTATCAAAATTCAGATCCTATGATTCACACCACCCCATGATGTTTTTCTCACTCCTACTAGTGAATGGCCTGTTAGAAAACCTTACAATGCGCAACACCCCGCGATGTTTTTCAGAAACCTAAACTACATTGCCACTGCATATTTCATAACCTCCCCATGCTGACCACCCCGTGGTGCTTTTCTCCGTCCTACATTGCCACTCACTGCCTATCCTTATTCAGACCATCCGATTCACACCACCCCGTGATGTTTTTCTCTCTCCTACTAGTCAATGTAATATTACACACCCATACAATGCACACCACACTGCGATGTTTTTCAGAAACCTATCCTACATTGACACTTCATGTTTCCTAACCTCCCCATACTGACGACCCCGTGGTCCTTTTCTCCATCCTACTTTGCCACTCATTGCCTATCCTAATTCAGACCCTCCGATTCACAACAACTCGTGATGTTTTTCTGACTCCTACTAGGGAATGTAATTTTACACACCCATACTATGCGCAAAACACCCCGATGTTTTTCAGAAACCTATCCTTCATTGCCACTGCATATTTCCTGACCTCCCATGCGGAGCACCCCATTGTGCTTTTCTCCATCCTACATTGCGACTCACTGGCTATCCTAATTCAGATCCTATGATTCACCCACCCCGTGATGTTTTTCTCACTCGTACTAGTGAATGTAATGTTACACACCCATACAATGTGCACGACCCCGCGATGTTTTTAGAAACCTATCCTACACTGCCACTGCATGTTTCTTGACCTCCCCATGCTGAACACCCCGTGGTGCTTTGCAACATCCTACATTGCCACTGACTGCCTATCCTAATTCAGAAGCTCTGATTCACACAACACCGTGAAATTTTTCTCACTCCTACTAGTGAATGTAATGTTACACACCAATACAATGCGCACCACCCCGCGATGTTTTTCAGAAACCTATGCTACATTGCCACTGCCTGTTTCCTGACCTCCCTATGCTGACCACACCATAGTGCTTTTCTCCATCCTAGATTGCCAGAAACTGCCTATCCTAATTCAGACCCTCCAATTCACACCACCCCCTGATGTTTTTCTCTCTCCTACTAGTGAATGTAATGTTTCACATCCATACAATGCGCACCACCGTGTGATGTTTTTCAGAAACTATCCTACATTGCCAATGCATGTTTCCTGACCTCGCCATGCTGAGCACCCCGTAGTGCTTTTATCCATCCTAGATTGCCACTCACTGCCTATCCTAATTCAGTACATATGATACACACCACCCCCTGATGTTTTTCTCACTCCTACTAGTGAATGTAATCTTTCACATCCATACAATGCGCACCACCGTGTGATATTTTTCAGAAACCTATCCTACATTGCCACTGCATGTTTCCTAACCTCCACATGCGGACCACCCCGTGGTGCTTTTCTCCAGCCTACGTTGCGACTCACTGCCTATCCTAATTCAGACCCTCTGATTCACACCACCCTGTGATGTTTTTCTCACTCCTACTAGTGAATGTAATGTTACACACCCATACAATGCCCACCACACCGCGATGTTTTTCAGAAACCTATCCTATATTGCCACTTCATGTTTCATGACCTCCCCATGCTGACCACCCCGTGGTGCTTTTGTCCATCCTACATTGCCACTTACTGCCTATCCTAATTCAGACCCTCCGATTCAAACCACCCTGTGATGTTTTATTCAATTGTACTAGTGAATGAAATGTTAAACACCCATACAATATGCACCACCCCGAAATGTTTTTCAGAAACCTATCCTACATTGTCACTGCATGTTTCCTGACCTCCCCATGCTGACCACCCGTGGTGCTTTTCTCCATCCTGGATTGCCACTCACTGCCTATCCTTATTCAGATCCTATGATTCACACCAACCAGAGACGATTTTCTCACTCCTACTAGTGAATGTAATGTTACACACCCATACAATGCGCACCTCCACGCCATGTTTTTCAGAAACCTATCCTACATTGTCATTGCATGTTTCCTGACCTCCCCATGCTGACCACCCCGTGGTGCTTTTCTCCATCCTACATTGCCACTCACTCCCTATTCTCATTCAGATCATATGATTCACAACACGCCGTGATGTTTTTCTCACTCCTAGTAGCGAATGTAATGTTACACACCCATTCAATGCGCAATACCCTGCGATGTTTTTCGGAAACCTATCCTACATTGCCACTGTAGATTCCTGACCTCCCCATGCTGACCACCCGGTGGTGCTTTTCTCCATCCTACATTGCCACTCCCTCCGTGTCCTAATTCAGATTCTATGATTCACACCACCCCATGATGTTTTTCTCACTCCTACATGTGAATGTAATGTTACACACCCATCCAATTCGCACCACCCCGCGATGTTTTTCAGAAACCTATCCTACATTACCACATCGTGTTTCCTGACCTCCCCATGCTGACCACCCCGTGGTGCTTTTCTCCATCTTACATTGACACTCACAGCCTATCCTAATACAGACCCTCCGATTCCCACCACCCGGAGATGTTTTTCTCACTCTTACTAGTGAATGTAAGGTTACACAGCCATCCAATGCGAACCACCCCGCGATGTTTTTCAGAAACCTGTCCTACATTGCCACTGCATGTTTCATGACCTCCCCATGCTGACCACCCCGTGGTGATTTTCTCCATCCTAAATTTCCACTCACTGCTTATCCTTATTCAGATCCTATGATTCACACCACCCCGTAATGTTTTTCTCAATCGTACTAGTGAATGGCCTGTTATAAACACTTACAATGTGCCCCATCCCGCGATGTTTTTCAGAAACCTATCCTACATTGCCACTGCCTGTTTCCTGACCTCCCTATGCTGACCGCCCCGTGGTGCTTTTCTCCATCCTAGATTGCCACTCACTGCCTATTCTTATTCAGACCCCCTGATTCACACCACCCCGTGATATTTTTCTCACTCCTACTAGTGAATGGCTTGTTAGAAACCCTTGCAATGCCCACCACCCCGCGATGTTTTTCAGAAAGCTATCCTACATTGCCACTTCATGTTTCAGGACCTCCCCATGCTGACCACCCCGTGGTGCTTTTCTCCATCCTACATTGCCACTCACTGCCTATCCTAATTCAGACCCTCCGATTCAAACCACCCCGCGATGTTTTTCAAAAACCTATCCTACCTTGCCACTGCATGTTTCCTTACCTCCCCTTCCTGACCACACCGTGGTGCTTTTTCCATCCTAGATTGCCACTCACTGCCTATCCTAATTCACATCATATGATTCACACCATCCCGTGATGTTTTTCTCACTCCTGCTAGTGAATGTAATGTTACACCCCATACAATATGCAACACCGCGTGATGTTTTTCAGAAACCTATCCTACATTGCGAGTGCATGTTTCCTGACCTCCCCATGCTGACCACACCGTGGTGCTTTTCTCCATCCCACATTGCCACTCACTGCCTATCCTAATTCAGACCCTCCGATTCACACCACCCCGTGATGTTTTTCTCACTCCTACTAGTGAATGTAATGTTACACACCCATACAATGCGCACCACCCTGCGATGTTATTCAGAAACCTATCCTACTTTGCCACTGCATGTTTCCTGACCTCCCCATGCTAACCAGCCCGTGGTGCTTCTCTCCATCCTACATTGCCACTCACTTCCTATCCTTATTCAGATCTTCCGATATACACCACTCCGTGATGTTTTTCTCACTCCTACTAGTGAATGTAATGTTACACACACATATAATGCGCACCACCCCGGTATGTTTTTCCGAAACTTATCCTACATTTCCACTACATGTTTCTTGACCAGACAATGCTGACCACACCGTGGTGCTTTTCTCCATCCTACATTGCCACTCACTGCCTATCCTTATTTAGACCCTCCGATTCACACCACCCCGTGATGTTTTTCTCACTCCTACTAGTGAATGTAACGTTACACCCCCATACAATGCGCAACACCCCACAATGTATTTCAGAAACCTATCCTACATTACCACTGCATGTTTCCTGACCTCCCAATGCTGACCACCCCGTGGTGCTTTTCTCCATCCTACGTTGCCACTCACTGCCTATCCTTATTCAGACCCTCCGATTCACACCACCCCGTGTTGTTTTTCTCACTCCTACCAGTGAATGTAATGTTACACGCCCATACAATGTGCACCACCCCGCAATGTTTTTCAGAAACCTATCCGACATTGCGAGTACATGTTTCCTGACCTCCTCATGCTGACCACCCCGTGGTGCTTTTCTCCATCCCACATTGCCACTCACTGCCTATCCTAATTCAGACCCTCTGATTCACACCACCCCGTGATGTTTTTCTGACTCCTACTAATGAATGTAATGTTACACACCCATACAATGCGCACCACCCTGCGATGTTTATCAGAAACCTATCCTACTTTGCCACTGCATGTTTCCTGACCTCCCCATACTGACGACCCCGTCGTGCTTTTCTCCATCCTAGATTGCCACTCACTGCCTATCCTAATTCAAATCCTTTGATTCACACCACGCCGTGATGTTTTCTCACTCCTACTAGTGAATGGCCTGTTAGAAACCCTTTCAATGTGCACAATCCCGCGATGTTTTTCAGAAACCTATCCTACATTGCCACTGCCTGTTTCATGACCTCCCCATGCTGATCATCAGATGGTGCTTTTCTGCATCCTACATTGCCACTCACTGCCTATACTTATTCAGACCCTCCGATTCACACCTCCCCGTGGTGTTTTTCTCACTCCTACTAGTGAATGTAATGTTACACATCCATACAATGCGCAAAACCCGCGATGTTTTTCAGAAACTTATCCTACATTGCCACTGCATGTTTCCTGACTTCCCCATGCTGACCACCCCGTGGTGCTTTTCTCCATCCTAGATTGCCACTCACTGCCTATCCTATTCAGATCCTATGTTTCACACCACTCCGTGATGTTTTTCTAACTTCTACTGGTGAATGTAATGTTACACACCCATACAATGCGCACCACCCCGCGTTGTTTTTCAGAAACCTAAACTACATTTCCACTGCATGTTTCCTGACCTCCCCATGCTTACCACCCCACGTTGCTTTTCTCCATCCTACATTGGTACTCACTGCCTGTCCTTATTCAGACCCTCCGATTCACACCACCCCGTGATGTTTTTCTCACTCCTACTAGTGAATGTAATGTTACACACCCATGCAATGCGCAAAACCCCTCGATGTTTTTCAGAAACCTATCCTACCTTACGAGAGCGTGTTTCCTAACCTCTCCATGCTGACAATCCCGTGATGCTTTTCTCCATCCTACATTGCCACTCACTGCCTATCCTAATTCAGACCCTCAGATTCACACCACCCCGTAATGTTTTTCTCACTCCTACTAGTGAATGTAAGGTTACACACCCATACAATGCGCACCACCCCGGTATGTTTTTCCGAAACCTATCCTACATTTCCACTGCATGTTTCTTGACCTCACAATGCTAACCACCCCGTGGTGCTTTTCTCCATCCTACATTGCCACTCACTGCCTATCCTTATTTAGACCCTCCGATTCACACCACCCCGTGATGTTTTTCTCACTCCTACTAGTGAATGTAATGTTACACACCCAAACAATGCGCAACACCCCACGATGTTTTTCAGAAACCTATCATGCATTGCCCCTGCATGTTTCCTGACCTCCCCATGCTGACCAACCCATGGTACTTTTCTCCATCTAGATTGCCACTCACTGCATATCCTTATTCAGAACCTCCGATTCACACCACCCCGTGATATTTTTGTCACTCCTACTAGTGAATGGCTTGTTAGAAACCCTTACAATGCGCACCACGCCGCGATGTTTTTCAGAAAGCTGTCCAACATTGCCACTGCATGTTTCCGGACCTCCCAATGCTGACCAACCCGTGGTGCTTTTCCCCATTCTTCATTGCTACTCACTGCCTATCTTTTTCAGACCCACCGATTCACACCATCCCGTGATGTTTTTCTCATTCCTTCTGGTGAATGTAATGTTAGAAAACCATACAGTGCGCACCACACCGTGATGTTTTTCAGAAACCTATTCTACATTGCTGCTGCATGTTTCCTGACCTCCCCATGCTGACCACCCCGTGGTGCTTTTCTCCATCCTAGATTGCCACTCACTGCCTATCCTAATTCACATCCTGTGATTTATACCATCCCGTGATGTTTTTCTCACTCCTACTAGTGAATGGCCTGTTAGAAATCCTTACAATATGCACCATTCCCGCGATGTTTTTCACAAAACTATCCTACATTGCCACTGCATGTTTCCTGACCTCCCTATGCTGACCACCCCATTGTGCTTTTCTCCATCCTACATAGCCACTCACTGCCTATCCTTATTCAGACTCTCCGATTCACACCACCCCTTTATATTTTTCTGACTCCTACTAGTGAATGGCTTGTTAGAAACCTTTACAATGCGCACCACCCCGCGATGTTTTTCAGAAACCTATCGTACATTGCAACTGCATGTTTCCTGACCTCCCTATGCTGACCACCCCGTGGTGCTTTTCTCCAGCCTACATTGCCAATCACTGCTTATCCTAATTCAGACCCTGCAATTCACACCACCCAGTGATGTTTTTCTCACTCCTACTAGTGAATGTAATGTGAATACAATGCGCAACTCCACGCGATGTTTTTCAGAAACCTATCCTACATTGCCACTGCATGTTTCCTGACCTCCCCATGCTGACCACCCCGTGGTGCTTTTCTCCATCCTACATTGCCACTCACTACCTATTCTCATTCAGATCATATGATTCACACCACCGCGTGATGTTTTTCTCACTCCTACTAGTGAATGTAATGTTACACACCCATTCAATGCGCAACACCCCTCGATGTTTTTCAGAAACATATCCTACATTGCCAGTCTAGTTTCCTGACCTTCCCATGCTGACCACACCGTGGTGCTTTTCTCCATCCCACATTGCCACTCACTGCCTATCCTAATTCAGACCCTCCGATTCACACCACCCCGTGATGTTTTTCTCACTCCTACTAGTGAATGTAATGTTACACACCCATACAATGCGCACCACCCTGCGATGTTATTCAGAAACCTATCCTACTTTGCCACTGCATGTTTCCTGACCTCCCCATGCTGACCAGCCCGTGGTGCTTTTCTCCATCCTACATTGCCACTCCCTGCCTATCTGAATTTAGACCCTATGATTCACACCCCCCCGTGATGTTTTTCTCACTCCTACAATTGAATGTAATGTTACACACCCATACAATGCGCACCACCCCGCGATGTTTTTCAGAAACCTATCTTACATTGCCACTGCATGTTTCCTGACCTCCCCATGCTGACCAACCCGTGCTGCTTTTCTCCATCCTACATTGCCACTCACTGCCTATCCTAATTCAGACCTATTAATCACACAACCCCGTGATGTTTTTCTCACTCCTACTAGTGAATGTAATGTTACACCCTCATACAATGCGCACCACCCCGCGATGTTTTTCAGAAACCTATCCTACATTGCCACTGCATGTTTCCTGACCTCCCCATGCTGAACACCCCGTGGTGCTTTTCTCCATCCTACATTGCCACTCAATGCCTAACCTAATTCAGACCCTTTGCTTCCCACCACCCCGTGATGTTTTTCTCACTCCTACTAGTGAATGTAATGTTACAAACCCATACAATGCGCACCACCCCGCGATGTTTTTCACAAACCTATCCTACATTGCAAATGCATGTTTCCTGACCTCCCCATGCTGACCACCCCGTGGTGCTTTTCTCTATCCTATATTGCCACTCACTGCCTATCCTAATTCAGACCCTATGATTCACACCACCCCGTGATGTTTTTCTCACACCTACTAGTGAATGTAATGTTACACACCCATAAAATGCGCACCACCCCGCGATGTTTTTCAGAAACCTATCCTACATTGCCACTGCATGTTTCCTGACCTCCCCGTGCTCACCAACCCGTGGTGCTTTTCTCCATCCTACATTTCCACTCAATGCCTATACTAATTCAGACCCTATGATTCACACCACCCCGTGATGATTTTCTCACTCCTACTAGTGAATGTAATGTTACACACCCATACAATGCGCACCACCCCGCGATGTTTTTCAGAAACCTATCCTACATTGCCACTGCATGTTTGCTGACCTCCCCATGCTGACCACCCCGTGGTGCTTTTTTCCATCCTACATTGCCACTCACTGCCTATCCTAATTCAGACCCTATGATTCACACAACCCCGTGATGTTTTTCTCACTCCTACTAGTGAATGTAATGTTACACACCCATACAATGCGCACCAACACCTGATGTTTTTCAGAAACCTATCCTACATTGCCACTGCATGTTTCCTGACCTCCCCATGCTGAAACACCCCGTGGTGCTCTTCTCCATCCTACATTGCCACTCCCTGCCTATCCTAATTCAGACGCTATGATTCACACCACCCCGTGATGTTTTTCTCACTCCTACTAGTGAATGTAATGTTACACAACCATACAATGCGCACCACCCCGCGATGTTTTTCAGAAACCTATCCTACATTGCCACTGCATGTTTCCTGACCTCCCCATGCTGACCACCCCGTGGTGCTTTTCTCCATCTTACATTGCAACTCACTGCCGATACTAATTCATACCCTATGATTCACACCACCCCGTGACGTTTTTGTCACTCCTACTAGTGAATGTAATGTTACACACCCATACAATGCGCACGAGCCCGCGATGTTTTTCAGAAACCTATCGTACATTGCCACTGCATGTTCCCTGACCTCCCCGTGCTGACCACCCCGTGGTGCCTTTCTCCATCCTACATTGCCACTCACTGCCTATCCTAATTCAGACCCTATGATTCACACCACGCCGTGATGTATTTCTCACTCCTACTAATGAATGTAATGTTACACACCCATACAATGCGCACCACCCCGCGATGTTTTTCAGAAACCTATCCTACGTTGCCACTGCATGTTTCCTGACCTCCCCATGCTGACCACCGCGTGGTGCTTTTCTCCATCCTACATTGCCACTCCCTGCCTATCCTAATTTAGACCCTATGATTCACACCACCCCGTGATGTTTTACTCACTCCTACTAGTGAATGTGATGTTACACACCCATACAATGCGCACCACCCCGCGCTGTTTTTCAGAACCCTATCCTACATTGCCACTGCATGTTTCTTGACCTCCGCATGCTGACCACCCCGTGGTGCTTTTCTCCATCCTACATTGCCACTCCCTGCCTATCCTAATTTAGACCCTATGATTCACACCACCCCGTGATGTTTTTCTCACTCCTACTAGTGAATGTAATGTTACACACCCATAGAATGCGCACCACCACGCTATGTTTTTCAGAAACCTATCCTACATTGCCACTGCATGTTCCCTGAACTCCGCATGCTGACCACCCCCTGGTGCCTTTCTCCATCCTACATTGCCACTCACTGCCTATCCTAATTCAGACCCTATGATTCACACCACGCCGTGATGTATTTCTCACTCCTGCTAGTGAATGTAATGTTACACAATCATACAATGCGCACCACCCCGCGATGTTTTTCAGAAACCTATCCTACATTGCCACTGCATGTTCCCTGACCTCCACATGCTGACCACCCTGTGGTGCCTTTCTCCATTCTACATTGCCACTCACTGCCTATACTAATTAAGACCCTATGATTCACTCCACCCGTGATATTTTTCTCACTCCTGCTAGTGAATGTAATGTTACACAATCATACAATGCGCACCACCCTGCGATGTTTTTCAGAAACCTATCCTACATTGCCACTGCATGTTTCCTGACCTCCCCATGCTGACCACCCCGTGGTGCTTTTCTCCATCCTACATTGCCACTCAATGCCTAACCTAATTCAGACCCTTTGCTTCCCACCACCCCGTGATGTTTTTCTCACTCCTACTAGTGAATGTAATGTTACAAACCCATACAATGCGCACCACCCCGCGATGTTTTTCAGAAACCTATCCTACATTGCCACTGCATGTTTCCTGACCTCCCCATGCTGACCACCCCGTGGTGCTTTTCTCCATCCTATATTGCCACTCACTGCCTATCCTAATTGAGACCCTATGATTCACACCACCCCGTGATGTTTTTCTCACACCTACTAGTGAATGTAATGTTACACACCCATAAAATGCGCACCACCCCGCGATGTTTTTCAGAAACCTATCCTACATTGCCACTGCATGTTTCCTGACCTCCCCGTGCTCACCAACCCGTGGTGCTTTTCTCCATCCTACATTTCCACTCAATGCCTATGCTAATTCAGACCCTATGATTCACACCACCCCGTGATGATTTTCTCACTCCTACTAGTGAATGTAATGTTACACACCCATACAATGCGCACCACCCCGCGATGTTTTTCAGAAACCTATCCTACATTGCCACTGCATGTTCCCTGACCTCCCCGTGCTGACCACCCCGTGGTGCTTTTCTCCATCCTACAATGCCACTCCCTGCCTATCCTAATTTAGACCCTATGATTCACACCACCCCGTGATGTTTTTCTCACTCCTACAAGTGAATGTAATGTTACACACCCACACAATGCGCACCACCCCGCGATGTTTTACAGAAACCTATCTTACATTGCCACTGCATGTTTCCTGACCTCCCCATGCTGACCACCCCGTGGTGCTTTTCTCCATCCTACATTGCAACTCACTGCCGATACTAATTCATACCCTATGATTCACATCACCCCGTGATGTTTTTGTCACTCCCACTAGTGAATGTAATGTTACACACCCATACAATGCGCACGAGCCAGCGATGTTTTTCAAAAACCTATCCTACATTGCCACTGCATGTTCCCTGACCTCCCCGTGCTGACCACCCCGGGGTGCCTTTCTCCATCCTACATTGCCACTCACTGCCTATCCTAATTCAGACCCTATGATTCACACCACGCCGTGATGTATTTCTCACTCCTACTAATGAATGTAATGTTACACACCCATACAATGCGCACCACCCCGCGATGTTTTTCAGAAACCTATCCTACATTGCCACTGCATGTTTCCTGACCTCCCCATGCTTACCACCCCGTGGTGCTTTTCTCCATCCTACATTGCCACTCCCTGCCTATCCTAATTTAGACCCTATGATTCACACCACCCCGTGATGTTTTACTCACTCCTACTAGTGAATGTGATGTTACACACCCATACAATGCGCACCACCCCGCGCTGTTTTTCAGAACCCTATCCTACATTGCCACTGCATGTTTCTTGACCTCCCCATGCTGACCACCCCGTGGTGCTTTTCTCCATCCTACATTGCCACTCCCTGCCTATCCTAATTTAGACCCTATGATTCACACCACCCCGTGATGTTTTTCTCACTCCTACTAGTGAATGTAATGTTACACACCCATAGAATGCGTACCACCCCGCTATGTTTTTCAGAAACCTATCCTACATTGCCACTGCATGTTCCCTGACCTCCGCATGCTGACCACCCCCTGGTGCCTTTCTCCATCCTACATTGCCACTCACTGCCTATCCTAATTCAGACCCTATGATTCACACCACGCCGTGATGTATTTCTCACTCCTGCTAGTGAATGTAATGTTACACACCCATACAATGCGCACCAGCCTGCGATGTTTTTCAGAAACCTATCCTACATTGCCACTGCATGTTCCCTGACCTCCCCATGCTGACCACCCCGTGGTGCCTTTCTCCATCCTACATTGCCACTCACTGCCTATCCTAATTCAGACCCTATGATTCACACCACCCCGTGATGTTTTACTCACTCCTACTAGTGAATGTAATGTTACACACTCATACAATGCGCACCACCCCGCGATGTTTTTCAGAAACCTATCCTACATTGCCACTGCATGTTTGCTGACCTCCCCATGCTGACCACCCTGTGGAGCTTTTCTCAATCCTACATTGCCACTCAATGCCTAACCTAATTCAGACCCTTTGCTTCCCACCACCCCGTGATGTTTTTCTCACTCCTACTAGTGAATGTAATGTTACAAACCCATACAATGCGCACCACCCCGCGATGTTTTTCACAAACCTATCCTACATTGCCACTGCATGTTTCCTGACCTCCCCATGCTGACCACCCCGTGGTCCTTTTCTCCATCCTATATTGCCACTCACTGCCTATCCTAATTCAGACCCTATGATTCACACCACCCCGTGATGTTTTTCTCACACCTACTAGTGAATGTAATGTTACACACCCATAAAATGCGCACCACCCCGCGATGTTTTTCAGAAACCTATCCTACATTGCCACTGCATGTTTCCTGACCTCCTCGTGCTCACCACCCCGTGGTGCTTTTCTCCATCCTACATTTCCACTCAATGCCTATCCTAATTCAGACCCTATGATTCACACCACCCCGTGATGATTTTCTCACTCCTACTAGTGAATGTAATGTTACACACCCATACAATGCGCACCAGCCCCTGATGTTTTTCAGAAACCTATCCTACATTGCCACTGCATGTTTCCTGACCTCCCCATGCTGAAACACCCCGTGGTGCTCTTCTCCATCCTACATTGCCACTCCCTGCCTATCCTAATTCAGACGCTATGATTCACACCACCCCGTGATGTTTTTCTCACTCCTACTAGTGAATGTAATGTTACACAACCATACAATGCGCACCACCCCGCGATGTTTTTCAGAAACCTATCCTACATTGCCACTGCATGTTTCCTGACCTCCCCATGCTGACCACCCCGTGGTGCTTTTCTCCATCCTACGTTGCCACTCACTGCCTATCCTAATTCAGACCCTATGATTCACACCACCCCGTGATGTTTTTCTCACTCCTACTAGTGAATGTAATGTTACACACCCATACAATGCGCACCACCCCCTGATGTTTTTCAGAAACCTATCCTACATTGTCACTGCATTTTTCCTGACCTCCACATGCTGACCACCCCGTGGTGCTTTTCTCCATCCTACATTGCCACTCCCTGCCTATCCTAATTTAGTCCCTATGATTCACACCCCCCGTGATGTTTTTCTCACTCCTACAAGTGAATGTAATGTTACACACCCATACAATGCGCACCACCCCGCGATGTTTTTCACAAACCTATCTTACATTGCCACTGCATGTTTCCTGACCTCCCCATGCTGACCAACCCGTGGTGCTTTTCTCCATCCTACATTGCCACTCACTGCCTATCCTAATTTAGACCTATGAATCACACAACCCCGTGATGTTTTTTTCACTCCTACTAGTGAATGTAATGTTACACACTCATACAATGCGCACCACCCCGCGATGTTTTTCAGAAACCTATCCTACATTGCCACTGCATGTTTCCTGACCTCCCCATGCTGACCACCCTGTGGTGCTTTTATCCATCCTACATTGCCACTCAATGCCTAACCTAATTCAGACCCTTTGCTTCCCACCACCCCGTGATGTTTTTCTCACTCCTACTAGTGAATGTAATGTTACAAACCCATACAATGCGCACCACCCCGCGATGTTTTTCACAAACCTATCCTACATTGCCACAGCATGTTTCCTAACCTCCGCATGCTGACCACCCCGGGGTGCTTTTCTCCATCCTATATTGCCACTCACTGCCTACCCTAATTCAGACCCTATGATTCACACCACCCCGTGATGTTTTTGTCACACCTACTAGTGAATGTAATGTTACACACCCATAAAATGCGCACCACCCCGCGATGTTTTTCAGAAACCTATCCTACATTGCCACTGCATGTTTCCTGACCTCCTCGTGCTCACCACCCCGTGGTGCTTTTCTCCATCCTACGTTTCCACTCAATGCCTATCCTAATTCAGACCCTATGATTCACACCACCCCGTGATGATTTTCTCACTCCTACTAGTGAATGTAATGTTACACACCCATACAATGCGCACCAGCCCGTGATGTTTTTCAGAAACCTATCCTACATTGCCACTGCATGTTTCCTGACCTCCCCATGCTGAAACCTCCCGTGGTGCTCTTCTCCATCCTACATTGCCACTCGCTGCCTATCCTAATTCAGACGCTATGATTCACACCACCCCGTGATGTTTTTCTCACTCCTACTAGTGAATGTAATGTTACACACCCATACAATGCGCACCACCCCGCGATGTTTTTCAGAAACCTATCCTACATTGCCACTGCATGTTTCCTGACCTCCCCATGCTGACCACGCCGTGGTGCTTTTCTCCATCCTACGTTGCCACTCACTGCCTATCCTATTTCAGACCCTATGATTCACACCACCCCGTGATGTTTTTCTCACTCATACTAGTGAATGTAATGTTACACACCCATACAATGCGCACCACCCCCTGATGTTTTTCAGAAACCTATCCTACATTGCCACTGCATGTTTCCTGACCTCCCCATGCTGACCACCCCATGGTGCTTTTCTCCATCCTACATTGCCACTCAATGCCTAACCTAATTCAGACCCTTTGCTTCCCACCACCCTGTGATGTTTTTCTCACTGCTACTAGTGAATGTAATGTTATAAACCCATACAATGCGCACCACCCCGCGATGTTTTTCACAAACCTATTCTACATTGCCACTGCATGTTTCCTGACCTCCCCATGCTGACCACCCCGTGGTGCTTTTCTCCATCCTAAATTGCCACTCCCTGCCTATCCTAATTTAGACCCTATGATTCACACCACCCCGTGATGTTTTTCTCACTCCTACAAGTGAATGTAATGTTACACACCCATACAATGCGCACCACCCCGCGATGTTTTTCAGAAACCTATCTTACATTGCCACTGCATGTTTCCAGACCTCCCCATGCTGACCACCCCGTGGTGCTTTTCTCCACCCTACATTGCAACTCACTGCCGATCCTAATTCAGACCCTATGATTCACACCACCCCGTGATGTTTTTGTCACTCATACTAGTGAATGTAATGTTACACACCCATACAATGCGCACGAGCCCGCGATGTTTTTCAGAAACCTATCCTACATTGCCACTGCAAGTTTCTTGACCTCCCCATACTGACCACCCCGTGGTGCTTTTCTATATCCTACATTGCCACTCCCTGCCTATCCTATCTCAGACCCTATGATTCACACCACCCCGTGATGTTTTTCTCACTCTTACTAGTGAATGTAATGTTACACACCCATACAATGCGCACAACCCCGCGATGTTTTTCAGAAACCTATCCTACATTGCCACTGCATGTTCCCTGACCTCCCCATGCTGACCACCCCGTGGGGCTTTTCTCCAGACTACATTGCAACTCACTACCTATCCTAATTCAGAACCTATGATTCACACCACCCCGTGTTTTTCTCACTCCTACTAGTGAAAGTAATACTACACACCCATTCAATGCGCACCACACCGCGATGTTTTTCAGAAACCTATCCTACATTGCCACTGAATGTTCCCTGACCTCCCAATGCTGACCACCGCGTGGTGCTTTTCTCCATCCTACATTGCCACTCAATACCTATCCTAATTCAGACCCTATGATTCACACAACCCCGTGATGATTTTCTCACTCTTACTAGTGAATGTAATTTTACACACCCATACAATGCGCACCACCCCGTGATGTTTTTCAGAAACCTATCCTACATTGCCACTGCATGTTCCCTGACCTCCCCATGCTGACCACCCCGTGGTGCCTTTCTCCATCCTACATTGCCACTCACTGCCTATCCTAATTCAGACCCTATGATTCACACCACCCCGTGATGTTTTTCTCACTGCTACTAGTGAATGTAATGTTACACACCCATACAATGCGCACCACCCCGCGATGTTTTTCAGAACCCTAACCTACATTGCCACTGCATGTTTGCTGACCACCCCATGCTGACGACCCCGTGGTGCTTTTCTCCATCCTAAATTGCCACTCCCTGCCTATCCAATCTCACACCCTATGATTCACACCACCCCGTGATGTTTTTCTCACTCTTACTAGTGAATGTAATGTTACGAACCCATACAATGCGCACAACCCCGCGATGTTTTTCAGAAACATATCCTACATTGCCACTGCATGTTCCCTGACCTCCCCATTCTGACCACCCCGTGGTGCTTTTCTCCATCCTACATTGCCACTCACTGCCTATCCTAATTCAGACCCTATGATTCAAACCACCCCGTGATGTTTTTCTCACACCTACTAGTGAATGTAATGTTACACACCCATACAATGCGCACCACCCCGCGCTGTTTTTCAGAACCCTATCCTACATTGCCACTGCATGTTTCTTGACCTCCCCATGCTGACCACCCCGTGGTCCTTTTCTCCATCCTATATTGCCACTCCCTGCCTATCCTAATTTAGACCCTATGATTCACACCACCCCGTGTTTTTCTCACTCCTACTAGTGAATGTAATGTTACACACCCATACAATGCGCACCACCCCGCTATGTTTTTCAGAAACCTATCCTACATTGCCACTGCATGTTCCCTGACCTCCGCATGCCGACCACCCCCTGGTGCCTTTCTCCATCCTACATTGCCACTCACTGCCTATCCTAATTCAGACCCTATGATTCACACCACGCCGTGATGTATTTCTCACTCCTACTAATGAATGTAATGTTACACACCCATACAATGCGCACCACCCCGCGATGTTTTTCAGAAACCTATCCTACATTGCCACTGCATGTTCCCTGACCTCCCCATGCTGACCACCCCGTGGTGCTTTTCTCCATCCTACATTACCACTCACTGCCTATACTAATTCAGACCCTATGATTCACACCACCCCGTGATGTTTTTCTCACTCCTGCTAGTGAATGTAATGTTACACAATCATACAATGCGCACCACCCCGCGATGTTTTTCAGAAACCTATCCTACATTGCCAAGGCATATTCCCTGACCTCCCCATGCTGACCACCCCGTTGTGCTTTTCTCCATCCTACATTGCAACTCACTGCCGATCCTAATTCAGACCCTATGATTCACACCACCCCGTGATGTTTTTGTCACTCCTACTAGTGAATGTAATGTTACACACCCATACAATGCGCACCAGCCCGCGATGTTTTTCAGAAACCTATCCTACATTGCCACTGCATGTTCCCTGACCTCCGCATGCTGACCACCCCGTGGTGCCTTTCTCCATCCTACATTGCCACTCACTGCCTATCCTAATTGAGACCCTATGATTCACACCACCCCGTGATGTTTTACTCACTCCTACTAGTGAATGTGATGTTACACACCCATACAATGCGCACCACCCCGCTATGTTTTTCAGAAACCTATCCTACATTGCCACTGCATGGTTCCTGACATCCCCATGCTGACCACACCGTGGTGCTTTTCTCCATCCTACATTGCCACTCACTGCCTATCCTAACTCAGAACCTATTATTCACACGACCCCGTGATGTATTTCTCACTCCTACTAGTGAATTTAATGTTACACACCAATACAGTGCGCACCACCCCGCGATGTTTTTCAGAAACCTATCCTACATTGCCACTGCATGTTTCCTGACCTCCCCATGCTGACTACCCCTTTTTGCTTTTCTCCATCCTACATTGCCACTCCCTGCCTATCCTAATTCAGACGCTATGATTCACACCACCCCGTGATGTTTTTCTCACTCCCACTAGTGAATGTAATGTTACACAACCATACAATGCGCACCACCCCGCGATGTTTTTCAGAAACCTATCCTACATTGCCACTGCATGTTTCCTGACCTCCCCATGCTGACCACCCCGTGGTGCTTTTCTCCATCCTACGTTGCCCCTCACTGCCTATCCTAATTCAGACCCTATGATTCACACCACCCCGTGATGTTTTTCTCACTCCTACTAGTGAATGTAATGTTACACACCCATACAATGCGCACCACCCCCTGATGTTTTTCAGAAACCTATCCTACATTGCCACTGCATGTTTCCTGACCTCCCCATTCTGACCACCCCGTGGTGCTTTTCTCCATCCTACATTGCCACTCCCTGCCTATCCTTATTTCGACCCTGTGATTCACACCCCCCCATGATGTTTTTCTCACTCCTACAAGTGAATGTAATGTTACACACCCATACAATGCGCACCACCTCGCGATGTTTTTCAGAAACCTATCTTACATTGCCACTGCATGTTTCCTGACCTCCCCATGCTGACCAACCCGTGCTGCTTTTCTCCATCCTACATTGCCACTCACTGCCTATCCTAATTCAGACCTATGAATCACACAACCCCGTGATGTTTTTCTCACTCCTACTAGTGAATGTAATGTTACACACTCATACAATGCGAACCACCCCGCGATGTTTTTCAGAAACCTATCCTACATTGCCACTGCATGTTTCCTGACCTCCCCATGCTGACCACCCCGTGGTGCTTTTCTCCATCCTACATTGCCACTCAATGCCTAACCTAATTCAGACCCTTTGCTTCCCACCACTGCGTGATGTTTTTCCCACTCCTACTAGTGAATGTAATGTTACAAACCCATACAATGCGCACCACCCCGCGATGTTTTTCACAAACCTATCCTACATTGCCACTGCATGTTTCCTGACCTCCCCATGCTGACCACCCCGTGGTGCTTTTCTCCATCCTACATTGCAACTCACTGCCGATCCTAATTGAGACCCTATGATTCACACCACCCCGTGATGTTTTTGTCACTCCTACTAGTGAATGTAATGTTACACACCCATACAATGCGCACGAGTCCGCGATGTTTTTCAGAAACCTATCCTACATTGCCACTGCATGTTTCCTGACATCCCCATGCTGACCACACCGTGGTGCTTTTCTCCATCCTACATTGCCACTCACTGCCTATCCTAACTCAGAACCTGTTATTCACATGATCCCGTGATGTATTTCTCACTCCTACTAGTGAATGTAATGTTACACACCCATACAATGCGCACCACCCCGCGATGTTTTTCAGAAACCTATCCTACATTGCCACTGCATGTTTCCTGACCTCCCCATGAAGACCACCCCGTGGTGCCTTTCTCCATCCTACATTGCCACTCACTGCCTATCCTAATTCAGACCCTATGATTCACACCACCCCGTGATGTTTTTCTCACTGCTACTAGTGAATGTGATGTTACACACCCATACAATGCGCACCACCCCGCTATGTTTTTCAGAAACCTATCCTACATTGCCACTGCATGTTTCCTGACATCCCCATGCTCACCACCCCTTGTTGCTTTTCTCCATCCTACATTGCCACTCACTGCCTATCCTAATTGAGACCCTATGATTCACACCACCACGTGATGTTTTTCTCACTCCTACTAGTAAATGTAATGTTACACACCCATACAATGCGCACCACCCCGCCATGTTTTTCAGAAACCTATCCTACATTGCCACTGCATGTTCCCTGACCTCCCCATGTTGACCATCCCGTGGTGCTTTTCTCCATCCTACATTGCCAATCACTGCCTATCCTAATTCAGACCCTATGATTCACACCACCCAGTGATGTTTTTCTCACTCCTACTAGTGAATGTAATGTTACACACCCATAAAATGTGCGCCACCCGCAATGTTTTTCAGAAACCTATCCTACATTGCCACTGCTGGTTCCCGGACCTCCCCACGCTGAACACCCAGTGGTGCTTTTCTCCATCCTACATTGCCACTCACTGCCTATCCTAATTCAGACCCTATGATTCACACCACCCAGTAATGTTTTTCTCACTCCTACTTGTGAATGTAATGTTACGCACCCATACAATGTGCACCACCCCGCGATGTTTTTCAGAAACCTATCCTACATTGCCGCTGCATGTTTCCTGACCTCCCCATGCTGACCAACCCGTGCTGCTTTTCTCCATCCTACATTGCGACTCACTGCCTATCCTAATTCAGACCTTTGAATCACACAACCCCGTGATGTTTTTCTCACTCCTACTAGTGAATGTAATGTTACAAACCCATACAATGCGCACCACCCCGCGATGTTTTTCACAAACCTATCCTACATTGCCACTGCATGTTTCCTGACCTCCCCATGCTGACCACCCCGTGGTGCTTTTCTCCATCCTACATTGCAACTCACTGCCGATCCTAATTCAGACCCTATGATTCACACCACCCCGTGATGTTTTTGTCACTCCTACTAGTGAATGTAATGTTACACACCCATGCAATGCGCACGAGTCCGCGATGTTTTTCAGAAACCTATCCTACATTGCCACTGCATGTTTCCTGACATCCCCATGCTGACCACACCGTGGTGCTTTTCTCCATCCTACATTGCCACTCACTGCCTATCCTAACTCAGAACCTGGTATTCACACGACCCCGTGATGTATTTCTCACTCCTACCAGTGAATGTAATGTTACACACCCATACAATGCGCACCACCCCGCGATGTTTTTCAGAAACCTATCCTACATTGCCACTGCATGTTTCCTGACCTCCCCATGAAGACCACCCCGTGGTGCCTTTCTCCATCCTACATTGCCACTCACTGCCTATCCTAATTCAGACCCTATGATTCACACCACCCCGTGATGTTTTTCTCACTGCTACTAGTGAATGTAATGTTACACACCCATACAATGCGCACCACCCCGCGATGTTTTTCAGAACCCTAACCTACATTGCTACTGCATGTTCCCTGACCTCCCCATGCTGACCACCCCGTGGGGCTTTTCTCCAGACTACATTGCAACTCACTACCTATCCTAATTCAGAACCTATGATTCACACCATCCCGTGTTTTTCTCACTCCTACTAGTGAAAGTAATACTACACACCCATACAATGCGCACCACACCGCGATGTTTTTCAGAAAACTATCCTACATTGCCACTGAATGTTCCCTGAACCTCCCAATGCTGACCACCCCGTGGTGCTTTTCTCCATCCTACATTGCCACTCAATGCCTATCCTAATTCAGACCCTATGATTCACACAACCCCGTGATGATTTTCTCACTCCTACTAGTGAATGTAATTTTACACACCCATACAATGCGCACCACCCCGTGATGTTTTTCAGAAACCTATCCTACATTGCCACTGCATGTTCCCTGACCTCCCCATGCTGACCACCCCGTGGTGCCTTTCTCCATCCTACATTGCCACTCACTGCCTATCCTAATTCAGACCCTATGATTCACACCACCCCGTGATGTTTTTGTCACTCCTACTAGTGAATGTAATGTTACACACCCATACAATGCGCACCAGCCCGCGATGTTTTTCAGAAACCTATCCTACATTGCCACTGCATGTTCCCTGACCTCCCCATGCTGACCACCCCGTGGTGCCTTTCTCCATCCTACATTGCCACTCACTGCCTATCCTAATTCAGACCCTATGATTCACACCACCCCGTGATGTTTTACTCACTCCTACTAGTGAATGTGATGTTACACACCCATACAATGCGCACCACCCCGCTATGTTTTTCAAAAACCTATCCTACATTGCCACTGCATGTTTCCTGACATCCCCATGCTGACCACACCGTGGTGCTTTTCTCCATCCTACATTGCCACTCACTGCCTATCCTAACTCAGAACCTATTATTCACACGACCCCGTGATGTATTTCTCACTCCTACTAGTGAATGTAATGTTACACACCCATACAATGCGCACCACCCCGCGATGTTTTTCAGAAACCTATCCTACATTGCCACTGCATGTTTCCTGACCTCCACATGCTGACCACCCCTTGGTGCTTTTCTCCATCCTACATTGCCACTCACTGCCTATCCTAATTGAGACCCTATGATTCACACCACCACGTGATGTTTTTCTCACTCCTACTAGTAAATGTAATGTTACACACCCATACATTGCGCACCACCCCGCGCTGTTTTTCAGAACCCTATCCTACATTGCTACTGCATGTTTCTTGACCTCCCCATGCTGACCACCCCGTGGTCCTTTTCTCCATCCTATATTGCCACTCCCTGCCTATCCTAATTTAGACCCTATGATTCACACCACCCCGTATTTTTCTCACTCCTACTAGTGAATGTAATGTTACACACCCATACAATGCGCACCACCCCGCTATGTTTTTCAGAAACCTATCCTACATTGCCACTGCATGTTCCCTAACCTCCGCATGCTGACCACCCCCTGGTGCCTTTCTCCATCCTACATTTCCACTCACTGCCTATCCTAATGCAGACCCTATGATTCACACCACGCCGTGATGTATTTCTCACTCCTACTAATGAATGTAATGTTACACACCCATACAATGCGCACCACCCCGCGATGTTTTTCAGAAACCTATCCTACATTGCCACTGCATGTTCCCTGACCTCCCCATGCTGACCACCCCGTGGTGCTTTTCTCCATCCTACATTACCACTCACTGCCTATACTAATTCAGACCCTATGATTCACACCACCCCGTGATGTTTTTCTCACTCCTGCTAGTGAATGTAATGTTACACAATCATACAATGCGCACCACCCCGCGATGTTTTTCAGAAACCTATCCTACATTGCCAAGGCATGTTCCCTGACCTCCCCATGCTGACCACCCCGTTGTGCTTTTCTCCATCCTACATTGCAATTCACTGCCGATCCTAATTCAGACCCTATGATTCACACCACCCCGTGATGTTTTTGTCACTCCTACTAGTGAATGTAATGTTACACACCCATACAATGCGCACCACCCCGCTATGTTTTTCAGAAACCTATCCTACATTGCCACTGCATGTTTCCTGACATCCCCATGCTGACCACACCGCGGTGCTTTTCTCCATCCTACATTGCCACTCACTGCCTATCCTAACTCAGAACCTATTATTCACACGACCCCGTGATGTATTTCTCACTCCTACCAGTGAATGTAATGTTACACACCAATACAATGCGCACCACCCCGCGATGTTTTTCAGAACCCTATCCTACATTGCCACTGCATGTTTCCTGACCTCCCCATGCTGACCACCCCGTGGTGCCTTTCTCCATCCTACATTGCCACTCACTGCCTATCCTAATTCAGACCCTATGATTCACACCACCCCGTGATGTTTTTCTCACTGCTACTAGTGAATGTAATGTTACACACCCATACAATGCGCACCACCCCGCGATGTTTTTCAGAACCCTAACCTACATTGCTACTGCATGTTCCCTGACCTCCCCATGCTGACCACCCCGTGGGGCTTTTCTCCAGACTACATTGCAACTCACTACCTATCCTAATTCAGAACCTATGATTCACACCACCCCGTGTTTTTCTCACTCCTACTAGTGAAAGTAATACTACACACCCATACAATGTGCACCACACCGCGATGTTTTTCAGAAACCTATCCTACATTGCCACTGAATGTTCCCTGACCTCCCAATGCTGACCACCCCGTGGTGCTTTTCTCCATCCTACATTGCCACTCAATGCCTATCCTAATTCAGACCCTATGATTCACACAACCCCGTGATGATTTTCTCACTCCTACTAGTGAATGTAATTTTACACACCCATACAATGCGCACCACCCCGTGATGTTTTTCAGAAACCTATCCTACATTGCCACTGCATGTTCCCTGACCTCCCCATGCTGACCACCCCGTGGTGCCTTTCTCCATCCTACATTGCCACTCACTGCCTATCCTAATTCAGACCCTATGATTCACACCACCCCGTGATGTTTTTCTCACTGCTACTAGTGAATGTAATGTTACACACCCATACAATGCGCACCACCCCGCGATGTTTTTCAGAACCCTAACCTACATTGCCACTGCATGTTTGCTGACCACCCCATGCTGACGACCCCGTGGTGCTTTTCTCCATCCTAAATTGCCACTCACTGCCTATCCTAATTCAAACCCTATGATTCACACCACCCCGTGATGTTTTTCTCACTCCTACTAGTGAATGTAATGTTACACACCCATACAATGCGCACCACCCCGCGATGTTTTTCAGAAACCTATCCTACATTGCCACTGCATGTTTCCTGACCTCCCCATGCTGACCACCCCGTGGTGCTTTTCTCCATCCTACGTTGCCCCTCACTGCCTATCCTAATTCAGACCCTATGATTCACACCACCCCGTGATGTTTTTCTCACTCCTACTAGTGAATGTAATGTTACACACCCATACAATGCGCACCACCCCCTGATGTTTTTCAGAAACCTATCCTACATTGCCACTGCATGTTTCCTGACCTCCCCATTCTGACCACCCCGTGGTGCTTTTCTCCATCCTACATTGCCACTCCCTGCCTATCCTTATTTCGACCCTGTGATTCACACCCCCCCATGATGTTTTTCTCACTCCTACAAGTGAATGTAATGTTACACACCCATACAATGCGCACCACCTCGCGATGTTTTTCAGAAACCTATCTTACATTGCCACTGCATGTTTCCTGACCTCCCCATGCTGACCAACCCGTGCTGCTTTTCTCCATCCTACATTGCCACTCACTGCCTATCCTAATTCAGACCTATGAATCACACAACCCCGTGATGTTTTTCTCACTCCTACTAGTGAATGTAATGTTACACACTCATACAATGCGAACCACCCCGCGATGTTTTTCAGAAACCTATCCTACATTGCCACTGCATGTTTCCTGACCTCCCCATGCTGACCACCCCGTGGTGCTTTTCTCCATCCTACATTGCCACTCAATGCCTAACCTAATTCAGACCCTTTGCTTCCCACCACTGCGTGATGTTTTTCCCACTCCTACTAGTGAATGTAATGTTACAAACCCATACAATGCGCACCACCCCGCGATGTTTTTCACAAACCTATCCTACATTGCCACTGCATGTTTCCTGACCTCCCCATGCTGACCACCCCGTGGTGCTTTTCTCCATCCTACATTGCAACTCACTGCCGATCCTAATTGAGACCCTATGATTCACACCACCCCGTGATGTTTTTGTCACTCCTACTAGTGAATGTAATGTTACACACCCATACAATGCGCACGAGTCCGCGATGTTTTTCAGAAACCTATCCTACATTGCCACTGCATGTTTCCTGACATCCCCATGCTGACCACACCGTGGTGCTTTTCTCCATCCTACATTGCCACTCACTGCCTATCCTAACTCAGAACCTGTTATTCACATGATCCCGTGATGTATTTCTCACTCCTACTAGTGAATGTAATGTTACACACCCATACAATGCGCACCACCCCGCGATGTTTTTCAGAAACCTATCCTACATTGCCACTGCATGTTTCCTGACCTCCCCATGAAGACCACCCCGTGGTGCCTTTCTCCATCCTACATTGCCACTCACTGCCTATCCTAATTCAGACCCTATGATTCACACCACCCCGTGATGTTTTTCTCACTGCTACTAGTGAATGTGATGTTACACACCCATACAATGCGCACCACCCCGCTATGTTTTTCAGAAACCTATCCTACATTGCCACTGCATGTTTCCTGACATCCCCATGCTCACCACCCCTTGTTGCTTTTCTCCATCCTACATTGCCACTCACTGCCTATCCTAATTGAGACCCTATGATTCACACCACCACGTGATGTTTTTCTCACTCCTACTAGTAAATGTAATGTTACACACCCATACAATGCGCACCACCCCGCCATGTTTTTCAGAAACCTATCCTACATTGCCACTGCATGTTCCCTGACCTCCCCATGTTGACCATCCCGTGGTGCTTTTCTCCATCCTACATTGCCAATCACTGCCTATCCTAATTCAGACCCTATGATTCACACCACCCAGTGATGTTTTTCTCACTCCTACTAGTGAATGTAATGTTACACACCCATAAAATGTGCGCCACCCGCAATGTTTTTCAGAAACCTATCCTACATTGCCACTGCTGGTTCCCGGACCTCCCCACGCTGAACACCCAGTGGTGCTTTTCTCCATCCTACATTGCCACTCACTGCCTATCCTAATTCAGACCCTATGATTCACACCACCCAGTAATGTTTTTCTCACTCCTACTTGTGAATGTAATGTTACGCACCCATACAATGTGCACCACCCCGCGATGTTTTTCAGAAACCTATCCTACATTGCCGCTGCATGTTTCCTGACCTCCCCATGCTGACCAACCCGTGCTGCTTTTCTCCATCCTACATTGCGACTCACTGCCTATCCTAATTCAGACCTTTGAATCACACAACCCCGTGATGTTTTTCTCACTCCTACTAGTGAATGTAATGTTACAAACCCATACAATGCGCACCACCCCGCGATGTTTTTCACAAACCTATCCTACATTGCCACTGCATGTTTCCTGACCTCCCCATGCTGACCACCCCGTGGTGCTTTTCTCCATCCTACATTGCAACTCACTGCCGATCCTAATTCAGACCCTATGATTCACACCACCCCGTGATGTTTTTGTCACTCCTACTAGTGAATGTAATGTTACACACCCATGCAATGCGCACGAGTCCGCGATGTTTTTCAGAAACCTATCCTACATTGCCACTGCATGTTTCCTGACATCCCCATGCTGACCACACCGTGGTGCTTTTCTCCATCCTACATTGCCACTCACTGCCTATCCTAACTCAGAACCTGGTATTCACACGACCCCGTGATGTATTTCTCACTCCTACCAGTGAATGTAATGTTACACACCCATACAATGCGCACCACCCCGCGATGTTTTTCAGAAACCTATCCTACATTGCCACTGCATGTTTCCTGACCTCCCCATGAAGACCACCCCGTGGTGCCTTTCTCCATCCTACATTGCCACTCACTGCCTATCCTAATTCAGACCCTATGATTCACACCACCCCGTGATGTTTTTCTCACTGCTACTAGTGAATGTAATGTTACACACCCATACAATGCGCACCACCCCGCGATGTTTTTCAGAACCCTAACCTACATTGCTACTGCATGTTCCCTGACCTCCCCATGCTGACCACCCCGTGGGGCTTTTCTCCAGACTACATTGCAACTCACTACCTATCCTAATTCAGAACCTATGATTCACACCATCCCGTGTTTTTCTCACTCCTACTAGTGAAAGTAATACTACACACCCATACAATGCGCACCACACCGCGATGTTTTTCAGAAAACTATCCTACATTGCCACTGAATGTTCCCTGAACCTCCCAATGCTGACCACCCCGTGGTGCTTTTCTCCATCCTACATTGCCACTCAATGCCTATCCTAATTCAGACCCTATGATTCACACAACCCCGTGATGATTTTCTCACTCCTACTAGTGAATGTAATTTTACACACCCATACAATGCGCACCACCCCGTGATGTTTTTCAGAAACCTATCCTACATTGCCACTGCATGTTCCCTGACCTCCCCATGCTGACCACCCCGTGGTGCCTTTCTCCATCCTACATTGCCACTCACTGCCTATCCTAATTCAGACCCTATGATTCACACCACCCCGTGATGTTTTTGTCACTCCTACTAGTGAATGTAATGTTACACACCCATACAATGCGCACCAGCCCGCGATGTTTTTCAGAAACCTATCCTACATTGCCACTGCATGTTCCCTGACCTCCCCATGCTGACCACCCCGTGGTGCCTTTCTCCATCCTACATTGCCACTCACTGCCTATCCTAATTCAGACCCTATGATTCACACCACCCCGTGATGTTTTACTCACTCCTACTAGTGAATGTGATGTTACACACCCATACAATGCGCACCACCCCGCTATGTTTTTCAAAAACCTATCCTACATTGCCACTGCATGTTTCCTGACATCCCCATGCTGACCACACCGTGGTGCTTTTCTCCATCCTACATTGCCACTCACTGCCTATCCTAACTCAGAACCTATTATTCACACGACCCCGTGATGTATTTCTCACTCCTACTAGTGAATGTAATGTTACACACCCATACAATGCGCACCACCCCGCGATGTTTTTCAGAAACCTATCCTACATTGCCACTGCATGTTTCCTGACCTCCACATGCTGACCACCCCTTGGTGCTTTTCTCCATCCTACATTGCCACTCACTGCCTATCCTAATTGAGACCCTATGATTCACACCACCACGTGATGTTTTTCTCACTCCTACTAGTAAATGTAATGTTACACACCCATACATTGCGCACCACCCCGCGCTGTTTTTCAGAACCCTATCCTACATTGCTACTGCATGTTTCTTGACCTCCCCATGCTGACCACCCCGTGGTCCTTTTCTCCATCCTATATTGCCACTCCCTGCCTATCCTAATTTAGACCCTATGATTCACACCACCCCGTATTTTTCTCACTCCTACTAGTGAATGTAATGTTACACACCCATACAATGCGCACCACCCCGCTATGTTTTTCAGAAACCTATCCTACATTGCCACTGCATGTTCCCTAACCTCCGCATGCTGACCACCCCCTGGTGCCTTTCTCCATCCTACATTTCCACTCACTGCCTATCCTAATGCAGACCCTATGATTCACACCACGCCGTGATGTATTTCTCACTCCTACTAATGAATGTAATGTTACACACCCATACAATGCGCACCACCCCGCGATGTTTTTCAGAAACCTATCCTACATTGCCACTGCATGTTCCCTGACCTCCCCATGCTGACCACCCCGTGGTGCTTTTCTCCATCCTACATTACCACTCACTGCCTATACTAATTCAGACCCTATGATTCACACCACCCCGTGATGTTTTTCTCACTCCTGCTAGTGAATGTAATGTTACACAATCATACAATGCGCACCACCCCGCGATGTTTTTCAGAAACCTATCCTACATTGCCAAGGCATGTTCCCTGACCTCCCCATGCTGACCACCCCGTTGTGCTTTTCTCCATCCTACATTGCAATTCACTGCCGATCCTAATTCAGACCCTATGATTCACACCACCCCGTGATGTTTTTGTCACTCCTACTAGTGAATGTAATGTTACACACCCATACAATGCGCACCACCCCGCTATGTTTTTCAGAAACCTATCCTACATTGCCACTGCATGTTTCCTGACATCCCCATGCTGACCACACCGCGGTGCTTTTCTCCATCCTACATTGCCACTCACTGCCTATCCTAACTCAGAACCTATTATTCACACGACCCCGTGATGTATTTCTCACTCCTACCAGTGAATGTAATGTTACACACCAATACAATGCGCACCACCCCGCGATGTTTTTCAGAACCCTATCCTACATTGCCACTGCATGTTTCCTGACCTCCCCATGCTGACCACCCCGTGGTGCCTTTCTCCATCCTACATTGCCACTCACTGCCTATCCTAATTCAGACCCTATGATTCACACCACCCCGTGATGTTTTTCTCACTGCTACTAGTGAATGTAATGTTACACACCCATACAATGCGCACCACCCCGCGATGTTTTTCAGAACCCTAACCTACATTGCTACTGCATGTTCCCTGACCTCCCCATGCTGACCACCCCGTGGGGCTTTTCTCCAGACTACATTGCAACTCACTACCTATCCTAATTCAGAACCTATGATTCACACCACCCCGTGTTTTTCTCACTCCTACTAGTGAAAGTAATACTACACACCCATACAATGTGCACCACACCGCGATGTTTTTCAGAAACCTATCCTACATTGCCACTGAATGTTCCCTGACCTCCCAATGCTGACCACCCCGTGGTGCTTTTCTCCATCCTACATTGCCACTCAATGCCTATCCTAATTCAGACCCTATGATTCACACAACCCCGTGATGATTTTCTCACTCCTACTAGTGAATGTAATTTTACACACCCATACAATGCGCACCACCCCGTGATGTTTTTCAGAAACCTATCCTACATTGCCACTGCATGTTCCCTGACCTCCCCATGCTGACCACCCCGTGGTGCCTTTCTCCATCCTACATTGCCACTCACTGCCTATCCTAATTCAGACCCTATGATTCACACCACCCCGTGATGTTTTTCTCACTGCTACTAGTGAATGTAATGTTACACACCCATACAATGCGCACCACCCCGCGATGTTTTTCAGAACCCTAACCTACATTGCCACTGCATGTTTGCTGACCACCCCATGCTGACGACCCCGTGGTGCTTTTCTCCATCCTAAATTGCCACTCACTGCCTATCCTAATTCAAACCCTATGATTCACACCACCCCGTGATGTTTTTCTCACTCCTACTAGTGAATGTAATGTTACACACCCATACAATGCGCACCACCCCGCGATGTTTTTCAGAAACCTATCCTACATTGCCACTGCATGTTCCCTGACCTCCCCATGCTGACCACCCCGTGGTGCTTTTCTCCATCCTACATTACCACTCACTGCCTATACTAATTCAGACCCTATGATTCACACCACCCCGTGATGTTTTTCTCACTCCTGCTAGTGAATGTAATGTTACACAATCATACAATGCGCACCACCCCGCGATGTTTTTCAGAAACCTATCCTACATTGCCAAGGCATGTTCCCTGACCTCCCCATGCTGACCACCCCGTTGTGCTTTTCTCCATCCTACATTGCAATTCACTGCCGATCCTAATTCAGACCCTATGATTCACACCACCCCGTGATGTTTTTGTCACTCCTACTAGTGAATGTAATGTTACACACCCATACAATGCGCACCAGCCCGCGATGTTTTTCAGAAACCTATCCTACATTGCCACTGCATGTTCCCTGACCTCCCCATGCTGACCACCCCGTGGTGCCTTTCTCCATCCTACATTGCCACTCACTGCCTATCCTAATTCAGACCCTATGATTCACACCATCCCGTGATGTTTTACTCACTCCTACTAGTGAATGTGATGTTACACACCCATACAATGCGCACCACCCCGCTATGTTTTTCAGAAACCTATCCTACATTGCCACTGCATGTTTCCTAACATCCCCATGCTGACCACACCGTGGTGCTTTTCTCCATCCTACATTGCCACTCACTGCCTATCCTAACTCAGAACCTATTATTCACACGACCCCGTGATGTATTTCTCACTCCTACTAGTGAATGTAATGTTTCACACCAATACAATGCGCACCACCCCGCGATGTTTTTCAGAACCCTATCCTACATTGCCACTGCATGTTTCCTGACCTCCCCATGCTGACCACCCAGTGGTGCCTTTCTCCATCCTACATTGCCACTCACTGCCTATCCTAATTCAGACCCTATGATTCACACCACCCCGTGATGTTTTTCTCACTGCTACTAGTGAATGTAATGTTACACACCCATACAATGCGCACCACCCCGCGATGTTTTTCAGAACCCTAACCTACATTGCTACTGCATGTTCCCTGACCTCCCCATGCTGACCACCCCGTGGGGCTTTTCTCCAGACTACATTGCAACTCACTACCTATCCTAATTCAGAACCTATGATTCACACCACCCCGTGTTTTTCTCACTCCTACTAGTGAAAGTAATACTACACACCCATACAATGCGCACCACACCGCGATGTTTTTCAGAAACCTATCCTACATTGCCACTGAATGTTCCCTGACCTCCCAATGCTGACCACCCCGTGGTGCTTTTCTCCATCCTACATTGCCACTCAATGCCTATCCTAATTCAGACCCTATGATTCACACAACCCCGTGATGATTTTCTCACTCCTACTAGTGAATGTAATTTTACACACCCATACAATGCGCACCACCCCGTGATGTTTTTCAGAAACCTATCCTACATTGCCACTGCATGTTCCCTGACCTCCCCATGCTGACCACCCCGTGGTGCCTTTCTCCATCCTAAATTGCCACTCACTGCCTATCCTAATTCAAACCCTATGATTCACACCACCCCGTGATGTTTTTCTCACTCCTACTAGTGAATGTAATGTTACACACCCATACAATGCGCACCAGCCCGCGATGTTTTTCAGAAACCTATCCTACATTGCCACTGCATGTTCCCTAACCTCCCCATGCTGACCACCCCGTGGTGCCTTTCTCCATCCTACATTGCCACTCACTGCCTATCCTAATTCAGACCCTATGATTCACACCACCCCGTGATGTTTTACTCACTCCTACTAGTGAATGTGATGTTACACACCCATACAATGCGCACCACTCCGCTATGCTTTTCAGAAACCTATCCTACATTGCCACTGCATGTTCCCTGACCTCACCATGCTGACCACCCCGTGGTGCTTTTCTCCATCCTACATTGCCACTCACTGCCTATACTAATTCAGACCCTGTGATTCACACCACCCCGTGATGTTTTTCTCACTCCTACTAGTGAATGTAATTTTACACACCCATACAATGCACACCACCCCGCGATGTTTTTCAGAAACCTATCCTACATTGCCACTGCATGTTTCCTGACCTCCACATGCTGACCACCCCTTGGTGCTTTTCTCCATCCTACATTGCCACTCACTGCCTATCCTAATTGAGACCCTATGATTCACACCACCACGTGATGTTTTTCTCACTCCTACTAGTAAATGTAATGTTACACACCCATACATTGCGCACCACCCCGCGCTGTTTTTCAGAACCCTATCCTACATTGCTACTGCATGTTTCTTGACCTCCCCATGCTGACCACCCCGTGGTCCTTTTCTCCATCCTATATTGCCACTCCCTGCCTATCCTAATTTAGACCCTATGATTCACACCACCCCGTATTTTTCTCACTCCTACTAGTGAATGTAATGTTACACACCCATACAATGCGCACCACCCCGCTATGTTTTTCAGAAACCTATCCTACACTGCCACTGCATGTTCCCTAACCTCCGCATGCTGACCACCCCCTGGTGCCTTTCTCCATCCTACATTGCCACTCACTGCCTATCCTAATTCAGACCCTATGATTCACACCACGCCGTGATGTATTTCTCACTCCTACTAATGAATGTAATGTTACACACCCATACAATGCGCACCACCCCGCGATGTTTTTCAGAAACCTATCCTACATTGCCACTGCATGTTCCCTGACCTCCCCATGCTGACCACCCCGTGGTGCTTTTCTCCATCCTACATTACCACTCACTGCCTATACTAATTCAGACCCTATGATTCACACCACCCCGTGATGTTTTTCTCACTCCTGCTAGTGAATGTAATGTTACACAATCATACAATGTGCACCACCCCGCGATGTTTTTCAGAAACCTATCCTACATTGCCAAGGCATGTTCCCTGACATCCCCATGCTGACCACCCCGTTGTGCTTTTCTCCATCCTACATTGCAACTCACTGCCGATCCTAATTCAGACCCTATGATTCACACCACCCCGTGATGTTTTTGTCACTCCTACTAGTGAATGTAATGTTACACACCCATACAATGCGCACCAGCCCGCGATGTTTTTCAGAAACCTATCCTACATTGCCACTGCATGTTCCCTGACCTCCCCATGCTGACCACCCCGTGGTGCCTTTCTCCATCCTACATTGCCACTCACTGCCTATCCTAATTCAGACCCTATGATTCACACCACCCCGTGATGTTTTACTCACTCCTACTAGTGAATGTGATGTTACACACCCATACAATGCGCACCACCCCGCTATGTTTTTCAGAAACCTATCCTACATTGCCACTGCATGTTTCCTGACATCCCCATGCTGACCACACCGTGGTGCTTTTCTCCATCATACATTGCCACTCACTGCCTATCCTAACTCAGAACTTATTATTCACACGACCCCGTGATGTATTTCTCACTCCTACTAGTGAATGTAATGTTTCACACCAATACAATGCGCACCACCCCGCGATGTTTTTCAGAAACCTATCCTACATTGCAACTGCATGTTTCCTGACCTCCCCATGCTGACCACCCCGTGGTGCCTTTCTCCATCCTACATTGCCACTCACTGCCTATCCTAATTCAGACCCTATGATTCACACCACCCCGTGATGTTTTTCTCACTGCTACTAGTGAATGTAATGTTACACACCCATACAATGCGCACCACCCCGCGATGTTTTTCAGAACCCTAACCTACATTGCTACTGCATGTTCCCTGACCTCCCCATGCTGACCACCCCGTGGGGCTTTTCTCCAGACTACATTGCAACTCACTACCTATCCTAATTCAGAACCTATGATTCACACCACCCGGTGTTTTTCTCACTCCTACTAGTGAAAGTAATACTACACACCCATACAATGCGCACCACACCGCGATGTTTTTCAGAAACCTATCCTACATTGCCACTGAATGTTCCCTGACCTCCCAATGCTGACCACCCCGTGGTGCTTTTCTCCATCCTACATTGCCACTCAATGCCTATCCTAATTCAGACCCTATGATTCACACAACCCCGTGATGATTTTCTCACTCCTACTAGTGAATGTAATTTTACACACCCATACAATGCGCACCACCCCGTGATGTTTTTCAGAAACCTATCCTACATTGCCACTGCATGTTCCCTGACCTCCCCATGCTGACCACCCCGTGGTGCCTTTCTCCATCCTACATTGCCACTCACTGCCTATCCTAATTCAGACCCTATGATTCACACCACCCCGTGATGTTTTTCTCACTGCTACTAGTGAATGTAATGTTACACACCCATACAATGCGCACCACCCCGCGATGTTTTTCAGAACCCTAACCTACATTGCCACTGCATGTTTGCTGACCACCCCATGCTGACGACCCCGTGGTGCTTTTCTCCATCCTAAATTGCCACTCACTGCCTATCCTAATTCAAACCCTATGATTCACACCACCCCGTGATGTTTTTCTCACTCCTACTAGTGAATGTAATGTTACACACCCATACAATGCGCACCAGCCCGCGATGTTTTTCAGAAACCTATCCTACATTGCCACTGCATGTTCCCTAACCTCCCCATGCTGACCACCCCGTGGTGCCTTTCTCCATCCTACATTGCCACTCACTGCCTATCCTAATTCAGACCCTATGATTCACACCACCCCGTGATGTTTTAATCACTCCTACTAGTGAATGTGATGTTACACACCCATACAATGCGCACCACTCCGCTATGTTTTTCAGAAACCTATCCTACATTGCCACTGCATGTTCCCTGACTTCACCATGCTGACCACCCCGTGGTGCTTTTCTCCATCCTACATTGCCACTCACTGCCTATACTAATTCAGACCCTGTGATTCACACCACCCCGTGATGTTTTTCTCACTCCTACTAGTGAATGTAATTTTACACACCCATACAATGCACACCACCCCGCGATGTTTTTCAGAAACCTATCCTCCATTGCCACTGCATGTTTCCTGAACTCCCATGCTGACCAGGCCGTGGTGCTTTTCTCCATCCTACATTGCCACTCCCTGCCTAACCTAATTCAGACCCTATGATTCACACCACCCCGTGATGTTTTTGTCACTCGTACTAGTGAATGTAATGTTACACACCCATACAATGCGCACGAGCCCGCGATGTTTTTCAGAAACCTATCCTACATTGCCAGTGCATGTTCCCTGACCTCCCCATGCTGACCACCCCGTGGTGCTTTTCTCCATCCAACATTGCCACTCACTGCCTATCCTAATTCAGACCCTATGATTCACACCACCCCGTGATGCTTTTCTCACTCCTACTAGTGAATGTAATGTTACACACCCATACAATGCGCACCACCCCGCGATGTTTTTCAGAAACCTCTCGTACATTGCCACTGCATGTTCCCTGACCTCCCCATGCTGACCACCCCGTGGTGCTTTTCTCCATCCTACATTGCCACTCACTGCCTATACTAATTCAGACCCTGTGATTCACACCACCCCGTGATGTTTTTCTCACTCCTACTAGTGAATGTAATTTTACACACCCATACAATGCGCACCACCCCGCGATGTTTTTCAGAAACCTATCCTCCATTGCCACTGCATGTTTCCTGAACTCCCCATGCTGACCACACCGTGGTGCTTTTCTCCATCCTACATTGCCACTCCCTGCCTAACCTAATTCAGACCCTATGATTCACACCACCCCGTGATATTTTTCTCACTCCTACTAGTGAATGTAATGTTACACACCCATACAATGCGCACCACCCCGGGATGTTTTTCAGAAAACTATCCTACATTGCCACTGCATGTTTCCTAACCTCCCCATGCTGACCACCCCGTGGTGCTTTTCTCGATCCTACATTGCCACTCACTGCCTATCCTAATTCAGACCCTATGATTCACACCACCCTGTGATGTTTTCCTCACTCCTACTAGTGAATGTAATGTTACACACCCATACAATGTGCACCACCACGCAATGTTTTTCAGAAACCTATCCTACATGGCCACTGTATGTTTCCTGACCTCCCCTTGCTGACCACCCCGTGGTGCTTTTCTCCATCCTACATTGCCACTCACTGCCTATCCTAATTCAGACGCTATGATTCACAACACCCTGTGATGTTTTTCTCACTCCTACTAGTGAATGTAATGTTACACACCCATACAATGCGCAACCCCCCCCCGCGATGTTTTTTAGAAACCTATCCTCCATTGCCACTGCATGTTTCCTGAACTCCCCATGCTGACCACCCCTTGGTGCTTATCTCCATCCTACATTGCCACTCACTGCCTATCCTAATTCGGACCCTATGATTCACACCACGCCGTGATGTTTTTCTCACTCCTACTAGTGAATGTATGTTACACACCCATACAATGCACACCACCCCGCGATGTTTATCAGAAACCTATCCTACATTGCCACTGCATGTTTCCTGACCTCCCCATCCTGACCACCCCGTGGTGCTTATCTCCATCCTATATTGCCACTCACTGAATATCCTAATTCAGACCCTATGATTCACACCACCCCGTGATGTTTTTCTCACTCCTACTAGTGAATGTAATGTTACACACCCATACAATGCGCACCACACCGCGATGTTTTTTATAAACCTATCCTACATTGCCACTGCATGTTTCCTGACCTCCCCATGCTGACCACCCCGTGGTGCTTGTCTCCATCCTACATTGCCACTCACTGCCTATCCGAATTCAGACCCTATGATTCACACCACCCCGTGATGTTTTTCTCACTCCTACTAGTGAACGTAATGTTACACACTCATACAATATGCACAACCCGCGATGTTTTTTAGAAACCTATCCTACATTGCCACTGCATGTTTCCTGACCTCCCCATGCTGACCACCCCGTGGTGCTTATCTCCATCCTATATTGCCACTCACCTCCTATCCTAATTCATACCCTATGATTCACACCACCCCGTGATGTTTTTCTCACTCCTACTAGTGAATGTAATGTTACACACCCATACAATGCGCACCACCCCGCGATGTTTTTTATAAACCTATCCTACATTGCCACTGCATGTTTCCTGACCTCCCCATGCTGACCACCGTATGGTGCTTGTCTGCATCCTACATTGCCACTCACTGCCTATTCTAATTCAGACCCTATGATTCACACCACCCCGTGATGTTTTCCTCACTCCTACTAGTGAATGTAATGTTACACACCCATACAATGTGCACCACCCGCGATGTTTTTCAGAAACCTATCCTACATTGCCACTGCATGTTCCCTGACCTCCCCATGATGACCACCCCGTGGTGCTTTTCTCCATCCTACATTGCCAATCACTGCCTATCCTAATTCAGACCCTATGATTCACACCACCCAGTGATGTTTTTCTCACTCCTACTAGTGAATGTAATGTTACACACCCATACAATGCAAACCACCCCGCGATGTATTTCGGAAACCTATCCTACATTGCCACTGCATGTTTCCTGACCTCCCCATGCTGACCACCCCGTGGTGCTTTTCTCCATCCTACATTGCCGCTCACTGCCTATCCTAATTCAGACCCTATGATTCACACCACCACGTGATGTTTTCATCACTCCTACTAGTGAATGTAATGTTACACACCCCTACAATGCGCACCCCCCCGCGATGTTTTTCAGAAACCTATTCTACATGGCCACTGCATGTTTCCTTACCTCCCCTTGCTGACCACCCCGTGGAGCTTTTCTCCATCCTACATTGCCACTCACTGCCTATCCTAATTCAGACCCTATGATTCACAACACCCCGTGATGTTTTTCTCACTCCTACTAGTGAATGTAATGTTACACACCCATACAATGTGCACCACCCGCGATGTTTTTCAGAAACCTATCCTCCATTGCCACTGCATGTTTCCTGAACTCGCATGCTGACCACCCCGTGTTGCTTTTCTCCATCCTACATTGCCACTCCCTGCCTAACCTAATTCAGACCCTATGATTCACAGGACCCCGTTATGTTTTTCTCACTCCTACTAGTGAATGTAATGTTACACACCCATAAAATGTGCACCACCCCGCGATGTTTTTCAGAAACCTATCCTACCTTGCCTCTGCATGTTCCATGACCTCCCCCTGCTGTCCACCCCATGGTGCTTGTCTCCATCCTACATTGCCACTCACTGCCTATCCTAATTCGGACCCTATGATTCACACCACCCCGTGATGTTTTTCTCACTCCTACTAGTGAATGTAATGTTACACACTCATACAATGTGCACCACCCGCGATGTTTTTCAGAAACCTATCCTACATTGCCACTGCATGTTCCCTGACCTCCCCATGATGACCACCCCGTGGTGCTTCTCTCCATCCTACATTGCCAATCACTGCCTATCCTAATTCAGACCCTATGATTCACACCACCCAGTGATGTTTTTCTCACTCCTACTACTGAATGTAATGTTACACACCCATACAATGCGAACCACCCCGCGATGTATTTCAGAAACCTATCCTACATTGCCACTGCATGTTTCCTGACCTCCCCATGCTGACCACCCCACGGTGCTTTTCTCCATCCTACATTGCCGCTCACTGCCTATCCTAATTCAGACCATATGATTCACACCACCACGTGATGTTTTCGTCACTCCTACTAGTGAATGTAATGTTACACACCCATACAATGCGCACCACCCCGTGATATTTTTCAGAAACGTATTCTACATGGCCACTGCATGTTTCCTGACCTCCCCTTGCGGACCACCCCGTGGTGCTTTTCTCCATCCTACATTGCCACTCAATGCCTATCCTAATTCAGACCCTATGATTCACACCACCCCGTGATGTTTTTCTCCCTCCTACTAGTGAATGTAATTTTACACACCCATACAATGCGCACCACCCCGCGATGTTTTTTATAAACCTATCCTACATTGCCACTGCATGTTTCCTGACCTCCCCATGCTGACCACCCCGTGGTGCTTTTCTCCATCCTACATTGCCACTCACTGCCTATCCTAATTGAGACCCTATGATTCACACCACCCCGTGATGTTTTCCTCTCTCCTAGTAGTGAATGTAATGTTACACACCCATACAATGCGCACCCCCACCCGATGTTTTTCAGAAACCTATCCTACATTGCCACTGCATGTTTCCTGACCTCCCCATTGTGACCATCCCGTGGTGCTTTTCTCCATCCAACATTGCCACTCCCTGCCTAACCTAATTCAGACCCTATGATTCACAACACCCCGTGATGTTTTTCTCACTCCTACTAGTGAATGTAATGTTACACACCCATACAATGCGCACCACCCCGCGATGTTTTTTATAAACCTATCCTACATGGCCACTGCCTGTTTCCTGACCTCCCCATGCTGAACACCCCGTGGTGCTTGTCTCTATCCTACATTGCCACTCACTGCCTATCCTAATTCAGACCCTATGATTCACACCACCCCGTGATGTTTTTCTCACTCCTACTAGTGAATGTTTGTTACACACCCATACAATGCACACCACCCCGCGATGTTTATCAGAATCCTATCCTACATTGCTACTGCATGTTTCCTGACCTCCCCATCCTGACCACCCCGTGGTGCTTATCTCCATCCTATATTGCCACTCACTGAATATCCTAATTCAGACCCTATGATTCACACCACCCCGTGATGTTTTTCTCACTCCTACTAGTGAATGTAATGTTACACACCCATACAATGCGCACCACACCGCGATGTTTTTTATAAACCTATCCTACATTGCCACTGCATGTTTCCTGACCTCCCCATGCTGACCACCCCGTGGTGCTTCTCTCCATCCTACATTGCCACTCACTGCCTATCCTAATCCAGACCCTATGATTCACACCACCCCGTGATGTTTTTCTCACTCCTACTAGTGAACGTAATGTTACACACTCATACAATATGCACCACCCGCGATGTTTTTCAGAAACCTATCCTACATTGCCACTGCATGTTTCCTGACCTCCCCATCCTGACCACCCCGTGGTGCTTATCTCCATCCTATATTGCCACTCACCTCCTATCCTAATTCAGACCCTATGATTCACACCACCCAGTGATATTTTTCTCACTCCTACTAGTGAATGTAATGTTACACACCCATACAATGCGAACCACCCCGCGATGTATTTCGGAAACCTATCCTACATTGCCACTGCATGTTTCCTGACCTCCCCATGCTGACCACCCCGTAGTGCTTTTCTCCATCCTACATTGCCGCTCACTGCCTATCCTAATTCAGACCCTATGATTCACACCACCACGTGATGTTTTCGTCACTCCTACTAGTGAATGTAATGATACACACCCATACAATGCGCACCACCCCGCGATGTTTTTCAGAAACCTATTCTACATGGCCACTGCATGTTTCCTGACTTCCCCTTGCTGACCACCCCGTGGAGCTTTTCTCCATCCTACATTGCCACTCACTGCCTATCATAATTCAGACCCTATGATTCACAACACCCCGTGATGTTTTTCTCACTCCTACTAGTGAATGTAATTTTACACACCCATACAATGCGCAAGACCCCGCGATGTTTTTCAGAAACCTATCCTCCATTGCCACTGCATGTTTCCTGAACTCCACATGCTGACCACCCCGTGGTGCTTTTCTCCATCCTACATTGCCACTCCCTGCCTAACCTAATTCAGACCCTATGATTCACACGACCCCGTGATGTTTTTCTCACTCCTACTAGTGAATGTAATGTTACACACCCATACAATGTGCACCACCCCGCGATGTTTTTCAGAAACCTATCCTACCTTGCCTCTACATGTTCCCTGACCTCCCCATGCTGACCACCCCGTGGTGCTTTTCTCCATCCTACATTGCCACTCACTGCCTATCCTAATTCAGACCCTATGATTCACACCACCCCGTGATGCTTTTCTCACTCCTACTAGTGAATGTAATGTTACACACCCATACAATGCGCACCACCCCGCGATGTTTTTCAGAAACCTATCCTACATTGCCACTGCATGTTTCCTGACCTCACCGTGCTGAACACCCCGTGGTGCTTTTCTCCATCCTACATTGCCACTCACTGCCTATCCTAAATCAGACGCTATGATTCACACCAACCCGTGATGTTTTTCTCACTCCTACTAGTGAATGTAATATTACACACCCATACAATGCGCACCACCCCGCGATGTTTTTTATAAACCTATCCTACATTGCCACTGCATGTTTCCTGACCTCCCCATGCTGACCAGCCCGTGGTGCTTTTCTCCATCCTACATTGCCACTCACTGCCTATCCTAATTGAGACCCTATGATTCACACCACCCCGTGATGTTTTCCTCACTCCTAGTAGTGAATGTAATGTTACACACCCATACAATGCGCACCCCCCCTGATGTTTTTCAGAAACCTATCCTACATTGCCACTGCATGTTTCCTGACCTCCCCATTGTGACCATCCCGTGGTGCTTTCCTCCATCCTACATTGCCACTCCCTGCCTAACCTAATTCAGACCCTATGATTCACAACACCCCGTGATGTTTTTCTCACTCCTACTATTGAATGTAATGTTACACACCCATACAATGCGCACCACCCCGCGATGTTTTTTATAAACCTATCCTACATTGCCACTGCATGTTTCCTGACCTCCCCATGCTGAACACCCCGTGGTGCTTGTCTCTATCCTACATTGCCACTCACTGCCTATCCTAATTCAGACCCTATGATTCACACCACCCCGTGTTGTTTTTCTCACTCCTACTAGTGAACGTAATGTTACACACTCATACAATGTGCACCACCCGCGATGTTTTTCAGAAACCTATCCTACATTGCCACTGCATGTTTCCTGACCTCCCCATCCTGACCACCCCGTGGTGCTTATCTCCATCCTATATTGCCACTCACTGCCTATCCTAATTCAGACCCTATGATTCACACCACCCCGTGATGTTTTTCTCACTCCTACTAGTGAATGTAATATTACACACCCATACAATGCGCACCACCCCGCGATGTTTTTTATAAACCTATCCTACATTGCCACTGCATGTTTCCTGACCTCCCCATGCTGACCACCCCGTGGTGCTTTTCTCCATCCTACATTGCCACTCACTGCCTATCCTAATTCAGACCCTATGATTCACACCACCCCGTGATGTTTTTCTCACTCCTACTAGTGAACGTAATGTTACACACTCATACAATGTGCACCACCCGCGAAGTTTTTCAGAAACCTATCCTACATTGTCACTGCATGTTCCCTGACCTCCCCATGCTGAACACCCCGTGGTGCTTTTCTCCATCCTTCATTGCCAATCACTGCCTATCCTAATTCAGACCCTATGATTCACACCACCCAATGATGTTTTTCTCACTCCTACAAGTGATTGTAATGTTACACACCCATACAATGCGAACCACCCCGCGATGTATTTCAGAAACCTATCCTACATTGCCACTGCATGTTTCCTGACCTCCCCATGCTGACCACCCCGCGGTGCTTTTCTCCATCCTACATTGCCGCTCACTGCCTATCCTAATTCAGACCATATGATTCACACCACCACGTGATGTTTTCGTCACTCCTACTAGTGAATGTAATGTTACACACCCATACAATGCGCACCACCCCGTGATATTTTTCAGAAACGTATTCTACATGGCCACTGCATGTTTCCTGACCTCCCCTTGCTGACCACCCCGTGGTGCTTTTCTCCATCCTACATTGCCACTCAATGCCTATCCTAATTCAGACCCTATGATTCACACCACCCCGTGATGTTTTTCTCACTCCTACTAGTGAATGTAATTTTACACACCCATACAATGCGCACCACCCCGCAATGTTTTTTATAAACCTATCGTACATTGCCACTGCATGTTTCCTGACCTCCCCATGCTGACCACCCCGTGGTGCTTTTCTCCGTCCTACATTGCCACTCACTGCCTGTCCTAATTGAGACCCTATGATTCACACCACCCCGTGATGTTTTCCTCTCTCCTAGTACTGAATGTAATGTTACACACCCATACAATGCGCACCCCCACCCGATGTTTTTCAGAAACCTATCCTACATTGCCACTGCATGTTTCCTGACCTCCCCATTGTGACCATCCCGTGGTGCTCTTCTATATCCAACATTGCCACTCCCTGCCTAACCTAATTCAGACCCTATGATTCACAACACCCCGTGATGTTTTTCTCACTCCTACTAGTGAATGTAATGTTACACACCCATACAATGCGCACCACCCCGCGATGTTTTTTATAAACCTATCCTACATTGCCACTGCATGTTTCCTGACCTCCCCATGCTGACCTCCCCGTGGTGCTTCTCTCCATCCTACATTGCCACTCACTGCCTATCCTAATCCAGACCCTATGATTCACACCACCCCGTGATGTTTTTCTCACTCCTACTAGTGAACGTAATGTTACACACTCATACAATATGCACCACCCGCGATGTTTTTCAGAAACCTATCCTACATTGCCACTGCATGTTTCCTGACCTCCCCATCCTGACCACCCCGTGGTGCTTATCTCCATCCTATATTGCCACTCACCTCCCATCCTAATTCAGACCCTATGATTCACAGCACCCCGTGATGTTTTTCTCACTCCTACTAGTGAATGTAATGTTACACACCCATACAATGCGCACCACCCCGCGATGTTTTTTATAAACATATCCTACATGGCTACTGCATGTTTCATGACCTCCCCATGCTGACCACCCCATGGTGCTTGTCTCCATCCTACATTGCCACTCACTGCCTATCCTAATTCGGACCCTATGATTCACACCACCCCGTGATGTTTTTCTCACTCCTACTAGTGATCGTAATGTTACACACTCATACAATGTGCACCACCCGCGATGTTTTTCAGAAACCTATCCTACATTGCCACTGCATGTTCCCTGACCTCCCCATGATGACCACCCCGTGGTGCTTTTCTCCATCCTACATTGCCAATCACTGCCTATCCTAATTCAGACCCTATGATTCACACCACCCAGTGATGTTTTTCTCACTCCTACTAGTGAATGTAATGTTACACACCCATACAATGCGAACCACCCCGCGATGTATTTCGGAAACCTATCCTACATTGCCACTGCATGTTTCCTGACCTCCCCATGCTGACCACCCCGTAGTGCTTTTCTCCATCCTACATTGCCGCTCACTGCCTATCCTAATTCAGACCCTATGATTCACACCACCACGTGATGTTTTCTTCACTCCTACTAGTGAATGTAATGTTACACACCCATACAATGCGCACCACCCCGCGATGTTTTTCAGAAACCTATCCTACATTGCCACTGCATGTTTCCTGACCTCACCGTGCTGAACACCCCGTGGTGCTTTTCTCTATCCTACATTGCCACTCACTGCCTATCTAAATTCAGACACTATGCTTCACACCACCCCGTGATGTTTTTCTCACTCCTACTAGTGAATGTAATTTTACACACCCATACAATGCGCACCACCCCGCGATGTTTTTCAGAAACCTATCCTCCATTGCCCCTGTATGCTTCCTGAACTCCCCATGCTGACCACCCCGTGGTGCTTTTCTCCATCCTACATTGCCACTCCCTGCCTAACCTAATTCAGAGCCTATGATTCACACTACCCCGTGATGTTTTTCTCACTCCTACTAGTGAATGTAATCTTACACACCCATACAATGTGCACCACCCGCGATGTTTTTCAGAAACCTATCCTACATTGCCACTGCATGTTCCCTCACCTCCCCATGCTGACCACCCCGTGGTGCTTTTCTCCATCCTAGATTGCCACTCACTGCGTATCCTAATTCAGAAACTATGATTCACACCACCAAGTAATATTTTTCTCACTCCTACTAGTGAATGTAATGTTACGCACACATACATGTGCACCACCCCGTGATGTCTTTCAGAAACCTATCCTACATTGCCACTGCATGTTTCCTGACCTCCCCATGCTGAACACCCCGTGGTGCTTTTCTCGATCCTACATTGCCACTCACTGCCTATCCTAATTCAGACCCTATGCTTCACACCACCCCGTGATGTTTTCCTCACTCCTACTAGTGAATGTAATGTTACACACCCATACAATGCGCACCACCACGCGATGTTTTTCAGAAACCTATCCTACATTGCCACTGCATGTTTCCTGACCTCACCGTGCAGTACACCCCGTGGTGCTTTTCTCCATCCTACATTGCCACTCACTGCCTATCTAAATTCAGACACTATGCTTCACACCACCCCATGATGTTTTTCTCACTCCTACTAGTGAATGTAATGTTACACACCCATACTATGCGCACCACCCCGCGATGTTTTTCAGAAACCTATCCTACATTACCACTGCATCTTTCCTGACCTCCCCATGCTGACCACCCCGTGGTGCTTTTCTCCATCCTACATTGCCACTCTTTGCCTATCCTAAATCAGACCCTATGATTCACACCAACCCGTGATGTTTTTCTCACTCCTACTAGTGAATGTAATGTTACACACCCATACAATGCGCACCACCCCGCGATGTTTTTTATAAACCTATCCTACATTGCCACTGCATGTTTCCTGACCTCCCCATGCTGACCACCCCGTGGTGCTTTTCTCCATCCTACATTGCCACTCACTGCCTATCCTAATTGAGACCCTATGATTCACACCACCCCGTGATGTTTTCCTCACTCCTAGTAGTGAATGTAATGTTACACAACCATACAATGCGCACCCCCCCTGATGTTTTTCAGAAACCTATCCTACATTGCCACTGCATGTTTCCTGACCTCCCCATGGTGACCATCCCGTGGTGCTTTTCTCCGTCCTACATTGCCACTCCCTGCCTATCCTAATTCAGACCCTATGATTCACAACACCCCGTGATGTTTTTCTCACTCCTACTAGTGAATGTAATGTTACACACCCATACAATGCGCACCACCACGGGATGTTTTTTATAAACCTATCCTACATTGCCACTGCATGTTTCCTGACCTCCCCATGCTGACCACCCCGTGGTGCTTGTCTCCATCCTATATTGCCACTCACTGCCTATCCTAATTCAGACCCTATGATTCACACCACCCCGTGATGTTTTTCTCTCTCCTACTACTGAACGTAATGTTACACACTCATACAATGTGCACCACCCGCGATGTTTTTCAGAAACCTATCCTACATTGCCACTGCATGTTTCCTGACCTCCCCATGCTGAACACCCCGTGGTGCTTTTCTCGATCCTACATTGCAACTCACTGCCTATCCTAATTCAGACCCTATGCTTCACACCACCCCGTGATGTTTTCCTCACTCCTACTAGTGAATGTAATGTTACACACCCATACAATGCGCACCACCACGCGATGTTTTTCAGAAACCTATCCTACATTGCCACTGCATGTTTCCTGACCTCACCGTGCAGAATACCCCGTGGTGCTTTTCTCCATCCTACATTGCCACTCACTGCCTATCTAAATTCAGACACTATGCTTCACACCACCCCGTGATGTTTTTCTCACTCCTACTAGTGAATGTAATGTTACACACCCATACAATGCGCACCACCCCGCGATGTTTTTCAGAAACCTATCCTACATTACCACTGCATGTTTCCTGACCTCCCCATGCTGACCACCCCCTGGTGCTTTTCTCCATCCTACATTGCCACTCTTTGCCTATCCTAAATCAGACCCTATGATTCACACCAACCCGTGATGTTTTTCTCACTCCTACTAGTGAATGTAATGTTACACACCCATACAATGCGCACCACCCCGCGATGTTTTTTATAAACCTATCCTACATTGCCACTGCATGTTTCCTGACCTCCCCATGCTGACCACCCCGTGGTGCTTTTCTCCATCCTACATTGCCACTCACTGCCTATCCTAATTGAGACCCTATGATTCACACCACCCCGTGATGTTTTCCTCACTCCTAGTAGTGAATGTAATGTTACACACCCATACAATGCGCACCCCCCCCTGATGTTTTTCAGAAACCTATCCTACATTGCCACTGCATGTTTCCTGACCTCCCCATGGTGACCATCCCGTGGTGCTTTTCTCCGTCCTACATTGCCACTCCCTGCCTATCCTAATTCAGACCCTATGATTCACAACACCCCGTGATGTTTTTCTCACTCCTACTAGTGAATGTAATGTTACACACCCATACAATGCGCACCACCCCGGGATGTTTTTTATGAACCTATCCTACATTGCCACTGCATGTTTCCTGACCTCCCCATGCTGACCACCCCGTGGTGCTTGTCTCCATCCTATATTGCCACTCACTGCCTATCCTAATTCAGACCCTATGATTCACACCACCCCGTGATGTTTTTCTCTCTCCTACTACTGAACGTAATGTTACACACTCATACAATGTGCACCACCCGCGATGTTTTTCAGAAACCTATCCTACATTGCCACTGCATGTTTCCTGACCTCCCCTTGCTGACCACCCCGTGGAGCTTTTCTCCATCCTACATTGCCACTCACTGCCTATCCTAATTCAGACCCTATGATTCACACCACCCCGTGATGTTTTTCTCACTCCTACTAGTGAATGTAATTTTGCACACCCATACAATGCGCACCACCCCGCGATGTTTTTCAGAAACCTATCCTACCTTGCCTCTGCATGTTCCCTGACCTCCCCATGCTGACCACCCCGTGGTGCTTTTCTCCATCCTACATTGCCACTCACTGCCTATCCTAATTCAGACCCTATGATTCACACCACCCCGTGATGCTTTTCTCACTCCTACTAGTGAATGTAATGTTACACACCCATACAATGCGCACCACCCCTCGATGTTTTTCAGAAACCTATCCTACATTGCCACTGCATGTTTCCTGACCTCACCGTGCTGAACACCCCGTGGTGCTTTTCTCTATCCTACATTGACAATCACTGCCTATCTAAATTCAGACACTATGCTTCACACCACCCCTTGATGTTTTTCTCACTCCTACTAGTGAATGTAATGTTACACACCCATAAAATGCGCACCACCCCGCGATGTTTTTCAGAAACCTATCCTACATTGCCACTGCATGTTTCCTGACCTCCCCATGCTGACCACCCCGTGGTGCTTTTCTCCATCCTACATTGCCACTCACTGCCTATCCTAATTGAGACCCTATGATTCACACCACACCGTGATGTTTTCCTCACGCCTAGTAGTGAATGTAATGTTACACACCCATACAATGCGCACCCCCCCTGATGTTTTTCAGAAACCTATCCTACATTGCCACTGCATGTTTCCTGACCTCCCCATTGTGACCATCCCGTGGTGCTTTTCTCCATCCTACATTGCCACTCCCTGCCTAACCTAATTCAGACCCTATGATTCACAACACCCCGTGATGTTTTTCTCATTCCTACTAGTGAATGTAATGTTACACACCCATACAATGCGCACCACCCCGCGATGTTTTTCAGAAACCTATCCTACATTGCCACTGCATGTTTCCTGACCTCCCCATGCTGACCTGCCAGTGGTGCTTTTCTCCATCCTACATTGCCACTCACTGCCTATCCTAATTCAGACCCTATGATTCACACCACCCTGTGATGTTTTTCTCACTCCTACTCGTGAATGTAATATTACACACCCACACAATGCGCACCACCCGCGATGTTTTTCAGAAACCTATCCTACATTGCCACTGCATGTTCCCTCACCTCCCCATGATGACCACCCCGTGGTGCTTTTCTCCATCCTAGATTGCCACTCACTGCGTATCCTAATTCAGAAACTGTGATTCACACCACCAAGTAATATTTTTCTCACTCCTACTAGTGAATGTAATGTTACACACACATACATGTGCACCACCCCGTGATGTCTTTCAGAAACCTATCCTACATTGCCACTGCATGTTTCCTGACCTCCCCATGCTGAACACCCCGTGGTGCTTTTCTCGATCCTACATTGCCACTCACTGCCTATCCTAATTCAGACCCTATGCTTCACACCACCCCGTGATGTTTTCCTCACTCCTACTAGTGAATGTAATGTTACACACCCATACAATGCGCACCACCCGCGATGTTTTTCAGAAACCTATCCTACATTGCCACTGCATGTTCCCTCACCTCCCCATGATGACCACCCCGTGGTGCTTTTCTCCATCCTGCATTGCCAATCACTGCCTATCCTAATTCAGACCCTATGATTCACACCACCCAGTGATGTTTTTCTCACTCCTACTAGTGAATGAAATGTTACACACCCATACAATGCGAACCACCCCGCGATGTATTTCAGAAACCTATCCTACATTGCCACTGCATGTTTCCTGACCTCCCCATGCTGACCACCCCGCGGTGCTTTTCTCCATCCTACATTGCCGCTCACTGCCTATCCTAATTCAGACCATATGATTCACACCACCACGTGATGTTTTCGTCACTCCTACTAGTGAATGTAATGTTACACACCCATACAATGCGCACCACCCCGCGATGTTTTTCAGAAACCTATCCTACATTGCCACTGCATGTTCCCTGACCTCCCCATGCTGACCACCCCGTGGTGCTTTTCTCCATCCTACATTGCCACTCACTGCCTATCCTAATTCAGACCCTATGATTCACACCACCCCGTGATGTTTTTCTCACTCCTACTAGTGAATGAAATGTTACACACGAATACAATGCACACCACCCCGCGATGTTTTGCAGAAACCTAGCCTACATTGCCACTGCATGTTCCCTGACCTCCCGATGCTGACCACCCCGTGGTGCTTTTCTCCATCCTACATTGCCACTGACTGCCTATCCTAATTCAGACCCTATGATTCACACCACCCCGTGATGTTTTTCTCACTCCTACTACTGAATGTAATGTTACACACCAATACAATACGCACCACCCCGCGATGTCTTTCAGAAACCTATCCTACATTGCCACTGCATGTTCCCTGACCTCCCCATGACGACCACCCCGTGGTGCTTTTCTCCATCCTACATTGCCACTCACTGCCTATCCTAATTCAGACTCTATGATTCACACCACCCCGTGAAGTTTTTCTCATTTTACTAGTGAATGTAATCTTACACACCCATACAATGCGCACCACCGAGCAAGGTTTGTTAGAAACCTATCCTACATTGCCACTGCATGTTTCCTGACCTCCCCATGCTGACCACACCGTGGTGATTTTCTCCATCCTACATTGCCACTCACTGCCTAACCTAATTAAGACCCTTGATTCACACTACCCCGTGATGTTTTTCTCACTCCTACTAGTGAATGTAATATTACACACCCATACAATGCGCACCACCACGCGATGTTTTTCAGAAACCTATCCTACATTGCCACTGCATGTTTCCTGACCTCACCGTGCAGAACACCCCGTGGTGCTTTTTTCCATCCTACATTGCCACTCACTGCCTATCTAAATTCAGACACTATGCTTCACACCACCCCGTGATGTTTTTCTCACTCCTACTTGTGAATGTAATGTTACACACCCATACAATGCGCACCACCCCGCGATGTTTTTCAGAAACCTATCCTACATTACGACTGCATGTTTCCTGACCTCCCCATGCTGACCACCCCGTGGTGCTTTTCTCCATCCTACATTGCCACTCATTGCCTATCCTAAATCAGACCCTATGATTCACACCAACCCGTGATGTTTTTCTCACTCCTACTAGTGAATGTAATGTTACACACCCATACAATGCGCACCACCCCGCGATATTTTTTATAAACCTATCCTACATTGCCACTGCATGTTTCCTGACCTCCCCATGCTGACCACCCCGTGGTGCTTTTCTCCATCCTACATTGCCACTCACTGCCTATCCTATTTGAGACCCTATGATTCACACCACCCCGTGATGTTTTCCTCACTCCTAGTAGTGAATGTAATGTTACACACCCATACAATGCGCACCCCCCCCTGATATTTTTCAGAAACCTATCCTACATTGCCCCTGCATGTTTCCTGACATCCCCATCCTGACCACCCCGTGGTGCTTATCTCCATCCTACATTGCCACTCATTGCCTATCCTAAATCAGACCCTATGATTCACACCACCCCGTGATGTTTTTCTCACTCCTACTAGTGAACGTAATGTTACACACTCATACAATGTGCACCACCCGCGAAGTTTTTCAGAAACCTATCCTACATTGCCACTGCATGTTCCCTGACCTCCCCATGCTGACCACCCCGTGGTGCTTTTCTCCATCCCACATTGCCAATCACTGCCTATCCTAATTCAGACCCTATGATTCACACCACCCAGTGATGTTTTTCTCACTCCTACTAGTGAATGTAATGTTACACACCCATACAATGCGAACCACCCCGCGATGTATTTCAGAAACCTATCCTACATTGCCACTGCATGTTTCCTGACCTCCCCATGCTGACCACCCCGCGGTGCTTTTCTCCATCCTACATTGCCGCTCACTGCCTATCCTAATTCAGACCATATGATTCACACCACCACGTGATGTTTTCGTCACTCCTACTAGTGAATGTAATGTTACACACCCATACAATGCGCACCACCCCGCGATATTTTTCAGAAACGTATTCTACATGGCCACTGCATGTTTCCTGACCTCCCCTTGCTGACCACCCTGTGGTGCTTTTCTCCATCCTACATTGCAACTCACTGCCTATCCTAATTCAGACCCTATGATTCACACCACCCCGTGATGTTTTTCTCACTCCTACTAGTGAATGTAATTTTACACACCCATACAATGCGCACCCCTCCCTGATGTTTTTCAGAAACCTATTCTACATTGCCACTGCATGTTTCCTGACCTCCCCATTGTGACCAACCCGTGGTGCTTTTCTCCATCCTACATTGCCACTCCCTGCCTAACCTAATTCAGACCCTATGATTCACAACACCCCGTGATGTTTTTCTCACTCCTACTAGTGAATGTAATGTTACACACCCATACAATGCGCACCACCCCGCAATGTTTTTCAGAAATCTATCCTACATTGCCACTGCATGTTCCCTGACCTCCCCATGCTGACCACCCCGTGGTGCTTTTCTCCATCCTACATTGCCACACACTGCCTATCCTAAAACAGACCCTATGATTCACACCACCCCGTGATGTTTTTCTCACTCCTACTAGTGAATGTAATGTTACACACCCATACAATGCGCACCAACCTGCGATGTTTTTCGGAAACCTATCCTATATTGCCACTGCATGTTCCCTGACGTCCCCATGCTGACCACTCCAGGGTGCTTTTCTCCATCCTACATTGCCACTAACTGCCTATACTAATTGCGACCCTATGATTCACAGCACCCCGTGATGTTTTCCTCACTCCTACTAGTGAATGTAATGTTACACACCCATACAATGCGCACCACCCCGCGATGTTTTTCAGAAACCTATCCTACATTGCCACTGCATGTTCCCTGACCTCCCCATGCTGACCACCCCGTGGTGCTTTTCTCCATCCTACATTGCCACTCACTGCCTATCCTAATTCAGACCCTATGATTCACACCACCCCGTGATGTTTTTCTCACTCCTACTAGTGAATGTAATGTTACACACCAATACAATGCACACCACCCCGCGATGTTTTGCAGAAACCTATCCTACATTGCAACTGCATGTTCCCTGACCTCCCCATGCTGACCAACCCGTGGTGCTTTTCTCCATCCTACATTGCCACTCACTGCCTATCCTAATTCAGACTCTATGATTCACACCACCCCGTGAAGTTTTTCTCATCTTACTAGTGAATGTAATCTTACACACCCATACAATGCGCACCACCGAGCAAGGTTTGTTAGAAACCTATCCTACATTGCCACTGCATGTTTCCTGACCTCCCCATGCTGACCACACCGTGGTGATTTTCTCCATCCTACATTGCCACTCACTGCCTAACCTAATTAAGACCCTTGATTCACACTACCCCGTGATGTTTTTCTCACTCCTACTAGTGAATGTAATATTACACACCCATACAATGCGCACCACCCCACGATGTTTTTCAGAAATCTATCCTACATTGCCACTGCATGTTCCCTGACCTCCCGATGCTGACCACCCCGTGGTGCTTTTCTCCATCCTACATTGCCACTCACTGCCTATCCTAATTCAGACCCTATGATTCACACCACACCGTGGTGATGTTTTTCTCACTCCTACTAGTGCATGTAATGTTACACACCCATACAATGCACACCATCCCGCGATGTTTTTCAGAGACCTATCCTACAATGCCACTGCATGTTCCCTGACCTCCCCATGCTGACCAGCCCGTGGTGCTTTTTTCCATCCTACATTGCCAATCACTGCCTATCCTAATTCAGACCCTATGATTCACACCACCCCGTGATGATTTTCTCACTCCTACTAGTGAATGTAATGTTACACACCCATACAATGCGCACAACCCCGCGATGTTTTTCACAAACCTAGCCTACATTGCCACTGCATGTTCCCTGACCTCCCGATGCTGACCACCCCGTGGTGCTTTTCTCCATCCTACATTGCCACTGACTGCCTATCCTAATTCAGACCCTATGATTCACACCACCCCGTGATGTTTTTCTCACTCCTACTAGGGAGTGTAATGTTACACACCAATACAATGCGCACCACCCCGCGATGTCTTTTAGAAACCTATCCTACATTGCCACAGCATGTTCCCTGACCTCCCCATGCTGACCGCCCCGTGGTGCTTTTCTCCATCCTACATTGACACTCACTGCCTATCCTAATTCAGACCCTATGATTCACACCACCCCGTGATGTTTTTCTCACTCCTACTAGTGAATGTAATGTTACACACCCATACAATGCGCACCACCCCGCGATGTTTTTCAGAACCCTATCCTACATTGCCAGTGCATGTTCCCTGACCTCCCCATGGTGACCACCCCGTCGTGCTTTTCTCCATCCTACATTGCCACTCACTGCCTATCCTAATTCAGACCCTATGATTCACACAACCCCGTGATGTTTTTCTCACTCCTACTAGTGAATGTTATGTTACCCACCAATACAATGCGCTCCACACCGCGATGTCTTTCAGAAACCTATCCTACATTGCCACTGCATGTTCCCTGACGTCCCCATGATGACCACCCCGTCGTGCTTTTCTCCATCCTACATTGCCACTCACTGCCTAACCTAATTCAGACCCTATGCTTCACACCACCCCGTGATGTTTTTCTCACTCCTACTAGTGAATGTAATGTTACACACCCATACAATGGGCACCACCCCACGATGTTTTTCAGAAACCTATCGTACATTGCCACTGCAGGTTTCCTGACCTCCCCATGCTGACCACCCCGTTGTGCTTTTCTCCATCCTACATTGCGACTCACTGCCTATCCTAATTCAGACCCTATGCTTCACATACCCCGTGATGTTTTTCTCACTCCTCCTAGGGAATGTAATGTTACACACCCATACAATGCGCACCACCCCGCGATGTTTTTGAGAAACCTATCCTACATTGCCACTTCATGTTCCCTGACCTCCCAATGCTGACCACCCCGTGGTGCTTTTCTCCATCCTACATTGCCACTCACTGCCTATCCTAATTCAGACCCTATTATTCACACCACCCCGTGATGTTTTTCTCACTCCTCCTAGTGAATGTAATGTTACACACCCATACAATGCACACCACCCCGCAATGTTTTTCAGAAACCTATCCTACATTGCCACTGCATGTTCCCTGACCTCCCCATGCTGACCACCCCGTGGTGCTTTTCTCCATCCTACATTGCCACTCACTGCCTATCCTAATTCAAATCCTATGATTCACATATCCCGTGATGTTTTTCTCACTACTACTAGTGAATGTAATGTTACACACCCATACAATGCGCAACTCCCCGCGATGTTTTTCAGAAACCTATCCTACATTGCCACTGCATTTTCCCTGACCTCCCCTAGCTGACCACCCCGTGGAGCTTTTCTCCATCCTACATTGCCACTCACTGCCTATCCTAATTCAGACCCTATGATTCACACCACCCCGTGATGTTTTTCTCACTCCTACTAGTGAATGTAATGTTACACACATATACAATGCGCACCACCCCGCGATGTTTTTCAGAAACCTATCCTACATTGCCACTGCATGTTCCCTGACCTCCCCATGCTGACCACCCCGTGGTGCTTTTCTCCATCCTACATTGCCACTCAATGCCTATCCTAATTCAGACCCTATGATTCACACCACCCCGTGATGTTTTTCTCACTCCTACTAGTGAATGTAATGTTACACACCCATACAATGCGCACCACCCCGCGATGTTTTTCAGAACCCTATCCTACATTGCCACTGCATGTTTCCTGACCTCCCCATGCTGACCACCCCGTGGTGCTTTTCTCCATCCTACATTGCCACTCACTGCCTATCCTAATTCAGACCCTATGATTCACACCACCCCGTGATGTTTTTCTCACTCCTACTAGTGAATGTTATGTTACCCACCAATACAATGCGCTCCACACCGCGATGTCTTTCTGAAACCTATCCTACATTGCCACTGCATGTTCCCTGACCTCCCCATGATGACCACCCCGTCGTGCTTTTCTCCATCCTACATTGCCACTCACTGCCTAACCTAATTCAGACCCTATGCTTCACACCACCCCGTGATGTTTTTCTCACTCCTACTAGTGAATGTAATGTTACACACCCATACAATGCGCACCACCCCACGATGTTTTTCAGAAACCTATCCTACATTGCCACTGCATGTTTCCTGACGTCCCCATGCTGACCACCCCGTGGTGCTTTTCTCCTTCCTACATTGCCAGTCACTGCCTATCCTAATTCAGACCCTATGATTCACACCACCCCGTGATGTTTTACTCACTCCTACTAGTGAATGTAATGTTACACACCCATACAATGGGCACCACCCCCCGATGTTTTTCAGAAACCTATCGTACATTGCCACTGCAAGTTTCCTGACCTCCCCATGCTGACCACCCCCAGTGGTGCTTTTCTCCATCCTACATTGCCACTGACTGCCTATCCTAATTCAGATCCTATGATTCACACCACCCCGTGATGTTTTTCTCACTCCTACTACTGAATGTAATGTTACACACCCATACAATGCGCACCACCCCGCGATGTTTTTCAGAATCCTATCCTACATTGCCACTGCATGTTCCCTGACCTCCCCATGCTGACCACACCGTGGTGCTTTTCTCCATCCTACATTGCCACTCACTGCCTATCCTAATTCAGACCCTATGATTCACACCACCCCGTGGTGATGTTTTTCTCACTCCTACTAGTGCATGTAATGTTACACACCCATACAATGCGCCCCACCCCGCGATGTTTTTCAGAGACCTATCCTACAATGCCACTGCATGTTCCCTGACCTCCCCATGCTGACCAGCCCGTGGTGCTTTTCTCCATCGAACATTGCCACTCACTGCCTATCCTAATTCAGACCCTATGATTCACACCACCCCGTGATGATTTTCTCACTCCTACTAGTGAATGTAATGTTACACACCCATACAATGCGCACCACCCCACGATGTTTTTCACAAACCTAGCCTACATTGCCACTGCATGTTCCCTGACCTCCCGATGCTGACCATACCGTGGTGCTTTTCTCCATCCTACATTGCCACTGACAGCCTATCCTAATTCCGACCCTGTGATTCACACCACCCCGTGATGTTTTTCTCACTCCTACTAGGGAATGTAATGTTACACACCAATACAATGCGCACCACCGCGCGATGTTTTTCAGTACCCTGTCCTACATTGCCACTGCATGTTCCCTGACCTCCCCATGCTGACCACCCCTTGGTGCTTTTCTCCATCCTACATTGCCACTGACAGCCTATCCTAATTCAGACCCTGTGATTCAAACCACCCCGTGATTTTTTTCTCACTCCTACTAGGGAATGTAATGTTACACACCAATACAATGCGCACCACTCCGCGATGTCTTTCAGAAAACTATCCTACATTGCCACTGCATGTTCCCTGACCTCCCCATGCTGACCACCCCGTGGTGCTTTTCTCCATCCTATATTGACACTCACTGCCTATCCTAATTCAGACCCTATGATTCACACCACCCCGTGATGTTTCTCTCACTCCTACTAGGGAATGTAATATTACACACCCATACAATGCGCACCACCCCGCGATGTTTTTCAGAACCCTATCCTACATTGCCACTGCATGTTCCCTGACCTCCCGATGCTGACCACCCCGTGGTGCTTTTCTCCATCCTACATTGCCACTGACTGCCTATCCTAATTCCGACCCTATGATTCACACCACCCCGTGATGTTTTTCTCACTCCTACTAGTGAAGGTAATGGTACACACCCATACAATGCGCACCACACCACGATGTTTTTTATAAACTTATCCTACATTGCCACTGCATGTTTCCTGACGTCCCCATGCTGACCACCCCCAGTGGTGCTTTTCTCCATCCTACATTGCCACTCACTGCCTAACCTACTTCAGACCCTATGATTCACACCACCCCGTGATGTTTTTCTCACTCCTACTAGTGAAGGTAATGTTACACAATCATACAATGCGCACAACCCCGCGATCTTTTTCAGAAACCTTTCCTACATTGCCACTGCATGTTCCCTGACCTCCCCATGCAGACCACCCCGTGGTGCTTTTCTCCATCCTACATTGCCACTCACTGCCTATCCTAATACGGACCCTATGATTCACACCAACCCGTGATGTATTTCTCACTCCTACTAGTGAATGTAATGTTACACACCAATACAATGCGCACCACCCCGCGATGTTTTTCAGAACCCTATCCTACATTGCCACTGCATGTTTCCTGACCTCCCCATGCTGACCACCCCTTGGTGCTTTTCTCCATCCTACATTGCCACTCACTGCCTATCCTAATTCAGACCCTATGATTCACACCACCCCGTGATGTTTTTCTCACTCCTACTAGTGAATGTTATGTTACCCACCAATACAATGCGCTCCACACCGCGATGTCTTTCTGAAACCTATCCTACATTGCCACTGCATGTTCCCTGACCTCCCCATGATGACCACCCCGTCGTGCTTTTCTCCATCCTACATTGCCACTCACTGCCTAACCTAATTCAGACCCTATGCTTCACACCACCCCGTGATGTTTTTCTCACTCCTACTAGTGAATGTAATGTTACACACCCATACAATGCGCACCACCCCACGATGTTTTTCAGAAACCTATCCTACATTGCCACTGCATGTTTCCTGACGTCCCCATGCTGACCACCCCGTGGTGCTTTTCTCCTTCCTACATTGCCAGTCACTGCCTATCCTAATTCAGACCCTATGATTCACACCACCCCGTGATGTTTTACTCACTCCTACTAGTGAATGTAATGTTACACACCCATACAATGGGCACCACCCCCCGATGTTTTTCAGAAACCTATCGTACATTGCCACTGCAGGTTTCCTGACCTCCCCATGCTGACCACCCCGTGGTGCTTTTCTCCATCCTACATTGCCACTCACTGCCTATCCTAATTCAGATCCTATGATTCACACCACCCCGTGATGTTTTTCTCACTCCTACTACTGAATGTAATGTTACACACCCATACAATGCGCACCACCCCGCGATGTTTTTCAGAATCCTATCCTACATTGCCACTGCATGTTCCCTGACCTCCCCATGCTGACCACCCCGTGGTGCTTTTCTCCATCCTACATTGCCACTCACTGCCTATCCTAATTCAGACCCTATGCTTCACATACCCCGTGATGTTTTTCTCACTCCTCCTAGGGAATGTAATGTTACACACCCATACAATGCGCACCACCCCGCGATGTTTTTGAGAAACCTATCCTACATTGCCACTTCATGTTCCCTGACCTCCCAATGCTGACCACCCCGTGGTGCTTTTCTCCATCCTACATTGCCACTCACTGCCTATCCTAATTCAGACCCTATTATTCACACCACCCCGTGATGTTTTTCTCACTCCTCCTAGTGAATGTAATGTTACACACCCATACAATGCACACCACCCCGCAATGTTTTTCAGAAACCTATCCTACATTGCCACTGCATGTTCCCTGACCTCCCCATGCTGACCACCCCGTGGTGCTTTTCTCCATCCTACATTGCCACTCACTGCCTATCCTAATTCAAATCCTATGATTCACATATCCCGTGATGTTTTTCTCACTACTACTAGTGAATGTAATGTTACACACCCATACAATGCGCAACTCCCCGCGATGTTTTTCAGAAACCTATCCTACATTGCCACTGCATTTTCCCTGACCTCCCCTAGCTGACCACCCCGTGGAGCTTTTCTCCATCCTACATTGCCACTCACTGCCTATCCTAATTCAGACCCTATGATTCACACCACCCCGTGATGTTTTTCTCACTCCTACTAGTGAATGTAATGTTACACACATATACAATGCGCACCACCCCGCGATGTTTTTCAGAAACCTATCCTACATTGCCACTGCATGTTCCCTGACCTCCCCATGCTGACCACCCCGTGGTGCTTTTCTCCATCCTACATTGCCACTCAATGCCTATCCTAATTCAGACCCTATGATTCACACCACCCCGTGATGTTTTTCTCACTCCTACTAGTGAATGTAATGTTACACACCCATACAATGCGCACCACCCCGCGATGTTTTTCAGAACCCTATCCTACATTGCCACTGCATGTTTCCTGACCTCCCCATGCTGACCACCCCGTGGTGCTTTTCTCCATCCTACATTGCCACTCACTGCCTATCCTAATTCAGACCCTATGATTCACACCACCCCGTGATGTTTTTCTCACTCCTACTAGTGAATGTTATGTTACCCACCAATACAATGCGCTCCACACCGCGATGTCTTTCTGAAACCTATCCTACATTGCCACTGCATGTTCCCTGACCTCCCCATGATGACCACCCCGTCGTGCTTTTCTCCATCCTACATTGCCACTCACTGCCTAACCTAATTCAGACCCTATGCTTCACACCACCCCGTGATGTTTTTCTCACTCCTACTAGTGAATGTAATGTTACACACCCATACAATGCGCACCACCCCACGATGTTTTTCAGAAACCTATCCTACATTGCCACTGCATGTTTCCTGACGTCCCCATGCTGACCACCCCGTGGTGCTTTTCTCCTTCCTACATTGCCAGTCACTGCCTATCCTAATTCAGACCCTATGATTCACACCACCCCGTGATGTTTTACTCACTCCTACTAGTGAATGTAATGTTACACACCCATACAATGGGCACCACCCCCCGATGTTTTTCAGAAACCTATCGTACATTGCCACTGCAAGTTTCCTGACCTCCCCATGCTGACCACCCCCAGTGGTGCTTTTCTCCATCCTACATTGCCACTGACTGCCTATCCTAATTCAGATCCTATGATTCACACCACCCCGTGATGTTTTTCTCACTCCTACTACTGAATGTAATGTTACACACCCATACAATGCGCACCACCCCGCGATGTTTTTCAGAATCCTATCCTACATTGCCACTGCATGTTCCCTGACCTCCCCATGCTGACCACACCGTGGTGCTTTTCTCCATCCTACATTGCCACTCACTGCCTATCCTAATTCAGACCCTATGATTCACACCACCCCGTGGTGATGTTTTTCTCACTCCTACTAGTGCATGTAATGTTACACACCCATACAATGCGCCCCACCCCGCGATGTTTTTCAGAGACCTATCCTACAATGCCACTGCATGTTCCCTGACCTCCCCATGCTGACCAGCCCGTGGTGCTTTTCTCCATCGAACATTGCCACTCACTGCCTATCCTAATTCAGACCCTATGATTCACACCACCCCGTGATGATTTTCTCACTCCTACTAGTGAATGTAATGTTACACACCCATACAATGCGCACCACCCCACGATGTTTTTCACAAACCTAGCCTACATTGCCACTGCATGTTCCCTGACCTCCCGATGCTGACCATACCGTGGTGCTTTTCTCCATCCTACATTGCCACTGACAGCCTATCCTAATTCCGACCCTGTGATTCACACCACCCCGTGATGTTTTTCTCACTCCTACTAGGGAATGTAATGTTACACACCAATACAATGCGCACCACCGCGCGATGTTTTTCAGTACCCTGTCCTACATTGCCACTGCATGTTCCCTGACCTCCCCATGCTGACCACCCCTTGGTGCTTTTCTCCATCCTACATTGCCACTGACAGCCTATCCTAATTCAGACCCTGTGATTCAAACCACCCCGTGATTTTTTTCTCACTCCTACTAGGGAATGTAATGTTACACACCAATACAATGCGCACCACTCCGCGATGTCTTTCAGAAAACTATCCTACATTGCCACTGCATGTTCCCTGACCTCCCCATGCTGACCACCCCGTGGTGCTTTTCTCCATCCTATATTGACACTCACTGCCTATCCTAATTCAGACCCTATGATTCACACCACCCCGTGATGTTTCTCTCACTCCTACTAGGGAATGTAATATTACACACCCATACAATGCGCACCACCCCGCGATGTTTTTCAGAACCCTATCCTACATTGCCACTGCATGTTCCCTGACCTCCCGATGCTGACCACCCCGTGGTGCTTTTCTCCATCCTACATTGCCACTGACTGCCTATCCTAATTCCGACCCTATGATTCACACCACCCCGTGATGTTTTTCTCACTCCTACTAGTGAAGGTAATGGTACACACCCATACAATGCGCACCACACCACGATGTTTTTTATAAACTTATCCTACATTGCCACTGCATGTTTCCTGACGTCCCCATGCTGACCACCCCCAGTGGTGCTTTTCTCCATCCTACATTGCCACTCACTGCCTAACCTACTTCAGACCCTATGATTCACACCACCCCGTGATGTTTTTCTCACTCCTACTAGTGAAGGTAATGTTACACAATCATACAATGCGCACAACCCCGCGATCTTTTTCAGAAACCTTTCCTACATTGCCACTGCATGTTCCCTGACCTCCCCATGCAGACCACCCCGTGGTGCTTTTCTCCATCCTACATTGCCACTCACTGCCTATCCTAATACGGACCCTATGATTCACACCAACCCGTGATGTATTTCTCACTCCTACTAGTGAATGTAATGTTACACACCAATACAATGCGCACCACCCCGCGATGTTTTTCAGAACCCTATCCTACATTGCCACTGCATGTTTCCTGACCTCCCCATGCTGACCACCCCTTGGTGCTTTTCTCCATCCTACATTGCCACTCACTGCCTATCCTAATTCAGACCCTATGATTCACACCACCCCGTGATGTTTTTCTCACTCCTACTAGTGAATGTTATGTTACCCACCAATACAATGCGCTCCACACCGCGATGTCTTTCTGAAACCTATCCTACATTGCCACTGCATGTTCCCTGACCTCCCCATGATGACCACCCCGTCGTGCTTTTCTCCATCCTACATTGCCACTCACTGCCTAACCTAATTCAGACCCTATGCTTCACACCACCCCGTGATGTTTTTCTCACTCCTACTAGTGAATGTAATGTTACACACCCATACAATGCGCACCACCCCACGATGTTTTTCAGAAACCTATCCTACATTGCCACTGCATGTTTCCTGACGTCCCCATGCTGACCACCCCGTGGTGCTTTTCTCCTTCCTACATTGCCAGTCACTGCCTATCCTAATTCAGACCCTATGATTCACACCACCCCGTGATGTTTTACTCACTCCTACTAGTGAATGTAATGTTACACACCCATACAATGGGCACCACCCCCCGATGTTTTTCAGAAACCTATCGTACATTGCCACTGCAGGTTTCCTGACCTCCCCATGCTGACCACCCCGTGGTGCTTTTCTCCATCCTACATTGCCACTCACTGCCTATCCTAATTCAGATCCTATGATTCACACCACCCCGTGATGTTTTTCTCACTCCTACTACTGAATGTAATGTTACACACCCATACAATGCGCACCACCCCGCGATGTTTTTCAGAATCCTATCCTACATTGCCACTGCATGTTCCCTGACCTCCCCATGCTGACCACCCCGTGGTGCTTTTCTCCATCCTACATTGCCACTCACTGCCTATCCTAATTCAGACCCTATGATTCACACCACCCCGTGGTGATGTTTTTCTCACTCCTACTAGTGCATGTAATGTTACACACCCATACAATGCGCCCCACCCCGCGATGTTTTTCAGAGACCTATCCTACAATGCCACTGCATGTTCCCTGACCTCCCCATGCTGACCAGCCCGTGGTGCTTTTCTCCATCGAACATTGCCACTCACTGCCTATCCTAATTCAGACCCTATGATTCACACCACCCCGTGATGATTTTCTCACTCCTACTAGTGAATGTAATGTTACACACCCATACAATGCGCACCACCCCACGATGTTTTTCACAAACCTAGCCTACATTGCCACTGCATGTTCCCTGACCTCCCGATGCTGACCACACCGTGGTGCTTTTCTCCATCCTACATTGCCACTGACAGCCTATCCTAATTCCGACCCTATGATTCACACCACCCCGTGATGTTTTTCTCACTCCTACTAGGGAATGTAATGTTACACACCAATACAAGGCGCACCACCGCGCGATGTTTTTCAGAACCCTATCCTACATTGCCACTGCATGTTCCCTGACCTCCCCATGCTGACCACCCCTTGGTGCTTTTCTCCATCCTACATTGCCACTGACAGCCTATCCTAATTCAGACCCTGTGATTCAAACCACCCCGTGATTTTTTTCTCACTCCTACTAGGGAATGTAATGTTACACACGAATACAATGCGCACCACTCCGCGATGTCTTTCAGAAAACTATCCTACATTGCCACTGCATGTTCCCTGACCTCCCCATGCTGACCACCCCGTGGTGCTTTTCTCCATCCTATATTGACACTCACTGCCTATCCTAATTCAGACCCTATGATTCACACCACCCCGTGATGTTTCTCTCACTCCTACTAGTGAATGTAATATTACACACCCATACAATGCGCACCACCCCGCGATGTTTTTCAGAACCCTATCCTACATTGCCACTGCATGTTCCCTGACCTCCCGATGCTGACCACCCCGTGGTGCTTTTCTCCATCCTACATTGCCACTGACTGCCTATCCTAATTCCGACCCTATGATTCACACCACCCCGTGATGTTTTTCTCACTCCTACTAGTGAAGGTAATGGTACACACCCATACAATGCGCACCACACCACGATGTTTTTTATAAACTTATCCTACATTGCCACTGCATGTTTCCTGACGTCCCCATGCTGACCACCCCCAGTGGTGCTTTTCTCCATCCTACATTGCCACTCACTGCCTAACCTACTTCAGACCCTATGATTCACACCACCCCGTGATGTTTTTCTCACTCCTACTAGTGTAGGTAATGTTACACAATCATACAATGCGCACAACCCCGCGATCTTTTTCAGAAACCTATCCTACATTGCCACTGCATGTTCCCTGACCTCCCCATGCAGACCACCCCGTGGTGCTTTTCTCCATCCTACATTGCCACTCACTGCCTATCCTAATACGGACCCTATGATTCACACCAACCCGTGATGTATTTCTCACTCCTACTAGTGAATGTAATGTTACACACCAATACAATGCGCACCACCCCGCGATGTTTTTCAGAAACCTATCCTACATTGCCACTGCATGTTCCCTGACCTCCCCATGCTGACCACCCCGTGGTGCTTTTCTCCATCCTACATTGCCACTCACTGCCTATCCTAATTCAGACCCTATGATTCACACCACCCCGTTATGTTTTTGTCACTCCTACTAGTGAATGTTATGTTACCCACCAATACAATGCGCTCCACACCGCGATGTCTTTCAGAAACCTATCCTACATTGCCACTGCATGTTCCCTGACCTCCCCATGATGACCACCCCGTCGTGCTTTTCTCCATCCTACATTGCCACTCACTGCCTAACCTAATTCAGACCCTATGCTTCACACCACCCAGTGATGTTTTTCTCACTCCTACTAGTGAATGTAATGTTACACACCCATACAATGCGCACCACCCCACGATGTTTTTCAGAAACCTATCCTACATTGCCACTGCATGTTTCCTGACGTCCCCATGCTGACCACCCCGTGGTGCTTTTCTCCTTCCTACATTGCCAGTCACTGCCTATCCTAATTCAGACCCTATGATTCACACCACCCCGTGATGTTTTACTCACTCCTACTAGTGAATGTAATGTTACACACCCATACAATGGGCACCACCCCGCGATGTTTTTCAGAAACCTATCGTACATTGCCACTGCAGGTTTCCTGACCTCCCCATGCTGACCACCCCGTGGTGCTTTTCTCCTTCCTACATTGCCACTCACTGCCTATCCTAATTCAGATCCTATGATTCACACCACCCCGTGATGTTTTTCTCACTCCTACTACTGAATGTAATGTTACACACCCATACAATGCACACCACCCCGCGATGTTTTTCAGAATCCTATCCTACATTGCCACTGCATGTTCCCTAACCGCCCCATGCTGACCACCCCGTGGTGCTTTTCTCCATCCTACATTGCCACTCACTGCCTATCCTAATTCAGACCCTATGATTCACACCACCCCGTGGTGATGTTTTTCTCACTCCTACTAGTGAATGTAATGTTACACACCCATACAATGCGCACCACCCCGCGATGTTTTTCAGAGACCTATCCTACAATGCCACTGCATGTTCCCTGACCTCCCCATGCTGACCAGCCCGTGGTGCTTTTCTCCTTCGAACATTGCCACTCACTGCCTATCCTAATTCAGACCCTATGATTCACACCACCCCGTGATGATTTTCTCACTCCTACTAGTGAATGTAATGTTACACACCCATACAATGCGCACCACCCCACGATGTTTTTCACAAACCTAGCCTACATTGCCACTGCATGTTCCCTGACCTCCCGATGCTGACCACCCCGTGGTGCTTTTCTCCATCCTACATTGCCACTGACAGCCTATCCTAATTCAGACCCTATGATTCACAGCACCCCGTGATGTTTTTCTCACTCCTACTAGGGAATGTAATGTTACACACCAATACAATGCGCACCACCCCGCGATGTCTTTCAGAAAACTATCCTACATTGCCACTGCATGTTCCCTGATCTCCCCATGCTGACCACCCCGTGGTGCTTTTCTCCATCCTACATTGACACTCACTGCCTATCCTAATTCAGACCCTATGATTCACACCACCCCGTGATGTTTTTCTCACTCCTACTAGTGAATGTAATATTACACACCCATACAATGCGCACCACCCCGCGATGTTTTTCAGAACCCTATCCTACATTGCCACTGCATGTTCCCTGGCCTCCCCATGCTGACCACCCCGTGGTGCTTTTCTCCATCCTACATTGCCACTGACAGCCTATCCTAATTCAGACCCTATGATTCACACCACCCCGTGATGTTTTTCTCACTCCTACTATGGAATGTAATGTTACACACCAATACAATGCGCACCACCCCGCGATGTCTTTCAGAAAACTATCCTACATTGCCACTGCATGTTCCCTGACCTCCCCATGCTGACCACCCCGTGGTGCTTTTCTCCATCCTACATTGCCACTGACAGCCTATCGTAATTCAGACCCTATGATTCACACCACCCCGTGATGTTTTTCTCACTCCTACTAGGGAATGTAATGTTACACACCAATACAATGCGCACCACCCCGCGATGTCTTTCAGAAACCTATCCTACATTGCCACTGCATGTTCCCTGACCTCCCCATGCTGACCACCCCGTGGTGTTTTTCTCCATCCTACATTGCCACTCACTGCCTATCCTAATTCAGACCCTATGATTCACACCACCCCGTGATGTTTTTCTCACTCCTACTAGTGAATGTAATATTACACACCCATACAATGCGCACCACCCCGCGATGTTTTTCAGAACCCTATCCTACATTGCCACTGCATGTTCCCTGACCTCCCCATGCTGACCAACCCGTGGTGCTTTTCTCCATCCTACATTGCCACTGACTGCCTATCCTAATTCCGACCCTATGATTCACACCACCCCGTGATGTTTTTCTCACTCCTACTAGTGAAGGTAATGTTACACACCCATACAATGCGCACCACCCCGCGATGTTTTTTATAAACTTATCCTACATTGCCACTGCATGTTTCCTGACCTCCCCATGCTGACCACCCCCAGTGGTGCTTTTCTCCATCCTACATTGCCACTCACTGCCTAACCTACTTCAGACCCTATGATTCACACCACCCCGTGATGTTTTTCTCACTCCTGCTAGTGAAGGTAATGTTACACAATCATACAATGCGCACCACCCCGCGATCTTTTTCAGAAACCTATCCTACATTGCCACTGCATGTTCCCTGACCTCCCCATGCAGACCACCAGGTGGTGCTTTTCTCCATCCTACATTGCCACTCACTGCCTATCCTCATTCAGACCCTATGATTCACACCAGCCCGTGATGTATTTCTCACTCCTACTAGTGAATGTAATGTTACACACCAATAGAATGCACACCACCCCAAGATGTCTTTCAGAAACCAATCCTACATTGCCACTGCATGTTCCCTGACCTCTCCATGCTGACCACCCCGTGGTGCTTTTCTCCATCCTACATTGCCACTCACTGCCTGTCCTAATTCAAACCCTATGATTGACATATCCCGTGATGTTTTTCTCACTACTACTAGTGAATGTAATGTTACACACCCATACAATGCGCACCACCCCGCGATGTTTTTCAGAAACCTATCCTACATTGCCACTGCATGTTCCCAGCCCTCCCCTAGCTGACCACCCCGTGGAGCTTTTCTCCATCCTACATTGCCACTCACTGCCTATCCTAATTCAGACCCTATGATTCACACCACCCCGTGATGTTTTACTCATTCCTACTAGTGAATGTAATGTTACACACCCATACAATGGGCACCACCCCGCGATGTTTTTCAGAAACCTATCGTACATTGCCTCTGCAGGTTTCCTGACCTCCCCATGCTGACCACACCGTGGTGATTTTCTCCATCCTACATTGCCACTCACTGCCTATCCTAATTCAGACCCTATGCTTCACATAACCCGTGATGTTTTTCTCACTCCTCCTAGGGAATGTAATGTTACACACCCATACAATGCGCACCACCCCGCGATGTTTTTGAGAAACATATCCTACATTGCCACTGCATTTTCCCTGACCTCCCAATGCTGACCACCCCGTGGTGCTTTTCTCCATCCTACATTACCACTCACTGCCAATCCTAATTCAGACCCTATGATTCACACCACCCCGTGATGTTTTTCCCACTCCTACTAGTGAATGTAATGTTACACACCGATACAATGCGCACCACCTTGCAATGTTTTTCAGAAACCTATACTACATTGCCACTGCATGTTTCCTGACTTCCCCATGCTGACCATCCCGTGGTGCTTTTCTCCATCCTACATTGCCACTCACTGCCTATCCTAATTCAGACCCTATGATTCACACCACCCCGTGATGTTTTACTCATTCCTACTAGTGAATGTAATGTTACACACCCATACAATGGGCACCAACCCGCGATGTTTTTCAGAAACCTATCGTACATTGCCTCTGCAGGTTTCCTGACCTCCCCATGCTGACCACACCGTGGTGATTTTCTCCATCCTACATTGCCACTCACTGCCTATCCTAATTCAGACCCTATGCTTCACATAACCCGTGATGTTTTTCTCACTCCTCCTAGGGAATGTAATGTTACACACCCATACAATGCGCACCACCCCGCGATGTTTTTGAGAAACCTATCCTACATTGCCACTGCATTTTCCCTGACCTCCCAATGCTGACCACCCCGTGGTGCTTTTCTCCATCCTACATTACCACTCACTGCCAATCCTAATTCAGACCCTATGATTCACACCACCCCGTGATGTTTTTCTCACTCCTACTAGAAAATGTAATGTTAAACACCCATACAATGCACACCACCCCGCGATGTTTTTGAGAAACCTATCCTACATTGCCACTGCATTTTCCCTGACCTCCCAATGCTGACCACCCCGTGGTGCTTTTCTCCATCCTACATTACCACTCACTGCCAATCCTAATTCAGACCCTATGATTCACACCACCCCGTGATGTTTTTCTCACTCCTACTAGAAAATGTAATGTTACACACCCATACAATGCACACCACCCCGCAATGTTTTTCAGAAACCTATCCTACATTGCCACTGCATGTTCCCTGACCTCCCCATGCTGACCACCCCGTGGTGCTTTTCTCCATCCTACATTGCCACTCACTGCCTATCCTAATTCAGACCCTATGATTCACACCACCCCGTGATGTTTTTCTCACTCCTACTAGTGAATGTTATGTTACCCACCAATACAATGCGCTCCACACCGCGATGTCTTTCAGAAACCTATCCTACATTGCCACTGCATGTTCCCTGACCTCCCCATGATGACCACCCCGTCGTGCTTTTCTCCATCCTACATTGCCACTCACTGCCTAACCTAATTCAGACCCTAGGCTTCACACCACCCCGTGATGTTTTTCTCACTCCTACTAGTGAATGTAATGTTACACACCCATACAATGCGCACCACCCCACGATGTTTTTCAGAAACCTATCCTACATTGCCACTGCATGTTTCCTGACGTCCCCATGCTGACCACCCCGTGGTGCTTTTCTCCTTCCTACATTGCCAGTCACTGCCTATCCTAATTCAGACCCTATGATTCACACCACCCCGTGATGTTTTACTCACTCCTACTAGTGAATGTAATGTTACACACCCATACAATGGGCACCACCCCGCGATGTTTTTCAGAAACCTATCGTACATTGCCACTGCAGGTTTCCTGACCTCCCCATGCTGACCACCCCGTGGTGCTTTTCTCCTTCCTACATTGCCACTCACTGCCTATCCTAATTCAGATCCTATGATTCACACCACCCCGTGATGTTTTTCTCACTCCTACTACTGAATGTAATGTTACACACCCATACAATGCAGACCACCCCGCGATGTTTTTCAGAATCCTATCCTACATTGCCACTGCATGTTCCCTAACCGCCCCATGCTGACCACCCCGTGGTGCTTTTCTCCATCCTACATTGCCACTCACTGCCTATCCTAATTCAGACCCTATGATTCACACCACCCCGTGGTGATGTTTTTCTCACTCCTACTAGTGAATGTAATGTTACACACCCATACAATGCGCACCACCCCGCGATGTTTTTCAGAGACCTATCCTACAATGCCACTGCATGTTCCCTGACCTCCCCATGCTGACCAGCCCGTGGTGCTTTTCTCCTTCGAACATTGCCACTCACTGCCTATCCTAATTCAGACCCTATGATTCACACCACCCCGTGATGATTTTCTCACTCCTACTTGTGAATGTAATGTTACACACCCATACAATGCGCACCACCCCACGATGTTTTTCACAAACCTAGCCTACATTGCCACTGCATGTTCCCTGACCTCCCGATGCTGACCACCCCGTGGTGCTTTTCTCCATCCTACATTGCCACTGACAGCCTATCCTAATTCAGACCCTATGATTCACAGCACCCCGTGATGTTTTTCTCACTCCTACTAGGGAATGTAATGTTACACACCAATACAATGCGCACCACCCCGCGATGTCTTTCAGAAAACTATCCTACATTGCCACTGCATGTTCCCTGATCTCCCCATGCTGACCACCCCGTGGTGCTTTTCTCCATCCTACATTGACACTCACTGCCTATCCTAATTCAGACCCTATGATTCACACCACCCCGTGATGTTTTTCTCACTCCTACTAGTGAATGTAATATTACACACCCATACAATGCGCACCACCCCGCGATGTTTTTCAGAACCCTATCCTACATTGCAACTGCATGTTCCCTGACCTCCCCATGCTGACCACCCCGTGGTGCTTTTCTCCATCCTACATTGCAACTGACAGCCTATCCTAATTCAGACCCTATGATTCACACCACCCCGTGATGTTTTTCTCACTCCTACTATGGAATGTAATGTTACACACCAATACAATGCGCACCACCCCGCGATGTCTTTCAGAAAACTATCCTACATTGCCACTGCATGTTCCCTGACCTCCCCATGCTGACCACCCCGTGGTGCTTTTCTCCATCCTACATTGCCACTGACAGCCTATCCTAATTCAGACCCTATGATTCACACCACCCCGTGATGTTTTTCTCACTCCTACTAGGGAATGTAATGTTACACACCAATACAATGCGCACCACCCCGCGATGTCTTTCAGAAACCTATCCTACATTGCCACTGCATGTTCCCAGACCTCCCCATGCTGACCACCCCGTGGTGCTTTTCTCCATCCTACATTGCCACTCACTGCCTATCCTAATTCAGACCCTATGATTCACACCACCCCGTGATGTTTTTCTCACTCCTACTAGTGAATGTAATATTACACACCCATACAATGCGCACCACCCCGCGATGTTTTTCAGAACCCTATCCTACATTGCCACTGCATGTTCCCTGACCTCCCCATGCTGACCAACCCGTGGTGCTTTTCTCCATCCTACATTGCCACTGACTGCCTATCCTAATTCCGACCCTATGATTCACACCACCCCGTGATGTTTTTCTCACTCCTACTAGTGAAGGTAATGTTACACACCCATACAATGCGCACCACCCCGCGATGTTTTTTATAAACTTATCCTACATTGCCACTGCATGTTTCCTGACCTCCCCATGCTGACCACCCCCAGTGGTGCTTTTCTCCATCCTACATTGCCACTCACTGCCTAACCTACTTCAGACCCTATGATTCACACCACCCCGTGATGTTTTTCTCACTCCTGCTAGTGAAGGTAATGTTACACAATCATACAATGCGCACCACCCCGCGATCTTTTTCAGAAACCTATCCTACATTGCCACTGCATGTTCCCTGACCTCCCCATGCAGACCACCAGGTGGTGCTTTTCTCCATCCTACATTGCCACTCACTGCCTATCCTCATTCAGACCCTATGATTCACACCAGCCCGTGATGTATTTCTCACTCCTACTAGTGAATGTAATGTTACACACCAATAGAATGCACACCACCCCAAGATGTCTTTCAGAAACCAATCCTACATTGCCACTGCATGTTCCCTGACCTCTCCATGCTGACCACCCCGTGGTGCTTTTCTCCATCCTACATTGCCACTCACTGCCTGTCCTAATTCAAACCCTATGATTGACATATCCCGTGATGTTTTTCTCACTACTACTAGTGAATGTAATGTTACACACCCATACAATGCGCACCACCCCGCGATGTTTTTCAGAAACCTATCCTACATTGCCACTGCATGTTCCCAGCCCTCCCCTAGCTGACCACCCCGTGGAGCTTTTCTCCATCCTACATTGCCACTCACTGCCTATCCTAATTCAGACCCTATGATTCACACCACCCCGTGATGTTTTTCTCACTCCTACTAGTGAATGTAATGTTACACACCCATGCAATGCGCACCACCCCACGATGTTTTTCAGAAACCTATCCTACATTGCCACTGCATGTTTCCTGACTTCCCCATGCTGACCATCCCGTGGTGCTTTTCTCCATCCTACATTGCCACTCACTGCCTATCCTAATTCAGACCCTATGATTCACACCACCCCGTGATGTTTTACTCATTCCTACTAGTGAATGTAATGTTACACACCCATACAATGGGCACCACCCCGCGATGTTTTTCAGAAACCTATCGTACATTGCCTCTGCAGGTTTCCTGACCTCCCCATGCTGACCACACCGTGGTGATTTTCTCCATCCTACATTGCCACTCACTGCCTATCCTAATTCAGACCCTATGCTTCACATAACCCGTGATGTTTTTCTCACTCCTCCTAGGGAATGTAATGTTACACACCCATACAATGCGCACCACCCCGCGATGTTTTTGAGAAACCTATCCTCCATTGCCACTGCATTTTCCCTGACCTCCCAATGCTGACCACCCCGTGGTGCTTTTCTCCATCCTACATTACCACTCACTGCCAATCCTAATTCAGACCCTATGATTCACACCACCCCGTGATGTTTTTCCCACTCCTACTAGTGAATGTAATGTTACACACCGATACAATGCGCACCACCTTGCAATGTTTTTCAGAAACCTATACTACATTGCCACTGCATGTTTCCTGACTTCCCCATGCTGACCATCCCGTGGTGCTTTTCTCCATCCTACATTGCCACTCACTGCCTATCCTAATTCAGACCCTATGATTCACACCACCCCGTGATGTTTTACTCATTCCTACTAGTGAATGTAATGTTACACACCCATACAATGGGCACCAACCCGCGATGTTTTTCAGAAACCTATCGTACATTGCCTCTGCAGGTTTCCTGACCTCCCCATGCTGACCACACCGTGGTGATTTTCTCCATCCTACATTGCCACTCACTGCCTATCCTAATTCAGACCCTATGCTTCACATAACCCGTGATGTTTTTCTCACTCCTCCTAGGGAATGTAATGTTACACACCCATACAATGCGCACCACCCCGCGATGTTTTTGAGAAACCTATCCTACATTGCCACTGCATTTTCCCTGACCTCCCAATGCTGACCACCCCGTGGTGCTTTTCTCCATCCTACATTACCACTCACTGCCAATCCTAATTCAGACCCTATGATTCACACCACCCCGTGATGTTTTTCTCACTCCTACTAGAAAATGTAATGTTAAACACCCATACAATGCACACCACCCCGCGATGTTTTTGAGAAACCTATCCTACATTGCCACTGCATTTGCCCTGACCTCCCAATGCTGACCACCCCGTGGTGCTTTTCTCCATCCTACATTACCACTCACTGCCAATCCTAATTCAGACCCTATGATTCACACCACCCCGTGATGTTTTTCTCACTCCTACTAGAAAATGTAATGTTACACACCAATACAATGCACACCACCCCGCAATGTTTTTCAGAAACCTATCCTACATTGCCACTGCATGTTCCCTGACCTCCCCATGCTGACCACCCCGTGGTGCTTTTCTCCATCCTACATTGCCACTCACTGCCTATCCTAATTCACACCTATGATTCACATATCCCGTGATGTTTTTCTCACTACTACTAGTGAATGTAATGTTACACACCCATACAATGCGCACCACCCCGCGATGTTTTTCAGAAACCTATCCTACATTGCCACTGCATGTTCCCTGCCCTCCCCTACAGACCACCCCGTGGAGCTTTTCTCCATCCTACATTGCCACTCACTGCCTATCCTAATTCAGACCCTATGATTCACACCACCCGTGATGTTTTTCTCACTCCTACTAGTGAATGTAATGTTACACACCCATACAATGCGCACCACCCCGCGATGTTTTTCAGAAACCTATCCTACATTGCCACTGCATGTTTCCTGACCTCCCCATGCTGACCACCCAGTGGTGCTTTTCTCCATCCTACATTGCCACTCACTGCCTATACTAATTCACACCCTATGATTCACACCACCCCGTGATGTTTTTCCCACTCCTACTAGTGAATGTAATGTTACACACCGATACAATGCGCACCACCTTGCAATGTTTTTCAGAAACCTATACTACATTGCCACTGCATTTTTCCTGACCTCCCCATGCTGACCACCCCGTGGTGCTTTTCTACATCCTACATTGCCACTCACTGCCTATCCTAATTCAGACCCTATGATTCACACCACCCCGTGATGTTTTTCTCACTCCTACTAGTGAATGTAATGTTACACACCGATACAATGCGCACCACCCCGAGATGTTTTTCAGAAACCTATCCTACATTGCCACTGCATGTTCCCTGACCTCCCCATGCTGACCACCCCATGGTGCTTTTCTCCATCCTACATTGCCACTCACTGCCTATCATAATTCAGACCCTATGATTCACACCACCCCGTGATGTTTTTCTCACTCCTACTAGTGAATGTAATGTTACACACCCATGCAATGCGCACCACCACGCGACGTTTTAGAGAAACCTATCCTACATTGCCACTGCATGTTCCCTGACCTCCCCATGCTGACCACCCAGTGGTGCTTTTCTCCATCCTACATTGCCACTCACTGCCTGTACTAATTCACACCCTATGATTCACACCACCCCGTGATGTTTTTCTCACTCCTACTAGTGAATGTAATGTTACACACCGATACAATGCGCACCACCCCGCAATGTTTTTCAGAAACCTATACTACATTGCCACTGCATGTTCCCTGACCTCCCCATGATGACCACCCTGTGGTGCTTTTCTCCATCCTACATTGCCACTCACTGCCTATCCTAATTCAGACCCTATGATTCACACCGCCCCGTGATATTTTTCTCACTCCTACTAGTGAATGTAATGTTACACACCGATACAATGCGCACCACCCCGAGATGTTTTTCAGAAACCTATTGTACATTCCCACTGCAGGTTTCCGGACCTCCCCATGCTGACCACCCCGTGGTTCTTTTCTCCATCGTACATTGCCACTCACTGTCGATACTAATTCAGACCCTATGCTTCACATACCCCGTGATGTTTTTCTCACTCCTACTAGTGAATGTAATGTTACACACCCATACAATGCGCACCACCCCGCGATGTTTTTCAGAAACCTATCCTACATTGCCACTGCATGTTTCCTGACCTCCCCATGCTGACCACCCAGTGGTGCTTTTCTCCATCCTACATTGCCACTCACTGCCTATCCTAATTCAGATCCTATGATTCACACCACCCCGTGATGTTTTTCTCACTCCTACTACTGAATGTAATGTTACACACCCATACAATGCACACCACCCCGCGATGTTTTTCAGAACCCTATCCTACATTGCCACTGCATGTTCCCTGACCTCCCCATGCTGACCAACCCGTGGTGCTTTTCTCCATCCTACATTGCCACTGACTGCCTATCCTAATTCAGACCCTATGATTCACACCACCCCGTGATGTTTTTCTCACTCCTACTAGTGAAGGTAATGTTACACACCCATACAATGCGCACCACCCCGCGATGTTTTTTATAAACTTATCCTACATTGCCACTGCATGTTTCCTGACCTCCCCATGCTGACCACCCCCAGTGGTGCTTTTCTCCATCCTACATTGCCACTCACTGCCTAACCTACTTCAGACCCTATGATTCACACCACCCCGTGATGTTTTTCTCACTCCTACTAGTGAAGGTAATGTTACACAATCATACAATGCGCACCACCCCGCGATCTTTTTCAGAAACCTATCCTACATTGCCACTGCATGTTCCCTGACCTCCCCATGCAGACCACCAGGTGGTGCTTTTCTCCATCCTACATTGCCACTCACTGCCTATCCTCATTCAGACCCTATGATTCACACCAGCCCGTGATGTATTTCTCACTCCTACTAGTGAATGTAATCTTACACACCAATAGAATGCACACCACCCCAAGATGTCTTTCAGAAACCAATCCTACATTGCCACTGCATGTTCCCTGCCCTCTCCATGCTGACAACCCCGTGGTGCTTTTCTCCATCCTACATTGCCACTCACTGCCTGTCCTAATTCAAACCCTATGATTCACATATCCCGTGATGTTTTTCTCACTACTACTAGTGAATGTAATGTTACACACCCATACAATGCGCACCGCCCCGCGATGTTTTTCAGAAACCTATCCTACATTGCCACTGCATGTTCCCAGCCCTCCCCTAGCTGACCACCCCGTGGAGCTTTTCTCCATCCTACATTGCCACTCACTGCCTATCCTAATTCAGACCCTATGATTCACACCACCCCGTGATGTTTTTCTCACTCCTACTAGTGAATGTAATGTTACACACCCATGCAATGCGCACCACCACGCGACGTTTTAGAGAAACCTACCCTACATTGCCACTGCATGTTTCCTGACCTCCCTATGATGACCACACCGTCGTGCTTTTCTCCATCCTACATTGCCACTCACTGCCTAACCTAATTCAGACCCTATGCTTCACACCACCCCGTGATGTTTTTCTCACTCCTACTAGTGAATGTAATGTTACACACACATGCAATGCGCACCACCCCACGATGTTTTTCAGAAACCTATCCTACATTGCCACTGCATGTTTCCTGACTTCCCCATGCTGACCATCCCGTGGTGCTTTTCTCCATCCTACATTGCCACTCACTGCCTATCCTAATTCAGACCCTATGATTCACACCACCCCGTGATGTTTTACTCATTCCTACTAGTGAATGTAATGTTACACACCCATACAATGGGCACCACCCCGCGATGTTTTTCAGAAACCTATCGTACATTGCCTCTGCAGGTTTCCTGACCTCCCCATGCTGACCACACCGTGGTGATTTTCTCCATCCTACATTGCCACTCACTGCCTATCCTAATTCAGACCCTATGCTTCACATAACCCGTGATGTTTTTCTCACTCCTCCTAGGGAATGTAATGTTACACACCCATACAATGCGCACCACCCCGCGATGTTTTTGAGAAACCTATCCTACATTGCCACTGCATTTTCCCTGACCTCCCAATGCTGACCACCCCGTGGTGCTTTTCTCCATCCTACATTACCACTCACTGCCAATCCTAATTCAGACCCTATGATTCACACCACCCCGTGATGTTTTTCCCACTCCTACTAGTGAATGTAATGTTACACACCGATACAATGCGCACCACCTTGCAATGTTTTTCAGAAACCTATACTACATTGCCACTGCATGTTTCCTGACTTCCCCATGCTGACCATCCCGTGGTGCTTTTCTCCATCCTACATTGCCACTCACTGCCTATCCTAATTCAGACCCTATGATTCACACCACCCCGTGATGTTTTACTCATTCCTACTAGTGAATGTAATGTTACACACCCATACAATGGGCACCAACCCGCGATGTTTTTCAGAAACCTATCGTACATTGCCTCTGCAGGTTTCCTGACCTCCCCATGCTGACCACACCGTGGTGATTTTCTCCATCCTACATTGCCACTCACTGCCTATCCTAATTCAGACCCTATGCTTCACATAACCCGTGATGTTTTTCTCACTCCTCCTAGGGAATGTAATGTTACACACCCATACAATGCGCACCACCCCGCGATGTTTTTGAGAAACCTATCCTACATTGCCACTGCATTTTCCCTGACCTCCCAATGCTGACCACCCCGTGGTGCTTTTCTCCATCCTACATTACCACTCACTGCCAATCCTAATTCAGACCCTATGATTCACACCACCCCGTGATGTTTTTCTCACTCCTACTAGAAAATGTAATGTTAAACACCCATACAATGCACACCACCCCGCGATGTTTTTGAGAAACCTATCCTACATTGCCACTGCATTTTCCCTGACCTCCCAATGCTGACCACCCCGTGGTGCTTTTCTCCATCCTACATTACCACTCACTGCAAATCCTAATTCAGACCCTATGATTCACACCACCCCGTGATGTTTTTCTCACTCCTACTAGAAAATGTAATGTTACACACCCATACAATGCACACGACCCCGCAATGTTTTTCAGAAACCTATCCTACATTGCCACTGCATGTTCCCTGACCTCCCCATGCTGACCACCCCGTGGTGCTTTTCTCCATCCTACATTGCCACTCACTGCCTATCCTAATTCAGACCCTATGATTCACACCACCCCGTGATGTTTTTCTCACTCCTACTAGTGAATGTTATGTTACCCACCAATACAATGCGCTCCACACCGCGATGTCTTTCAGAAACCTATCCTACATTGCCACTGCATGTTCCCTGACCTCCCCATGATGACCACCCCGTCGTGCTTTTCTCCATCCTACATTGCCACTCACTGCCTAACCTAATTCAGACCCTATGCTTCACACCACCCCGTGATGTTTTTCTCACTCCTACTAGTGAATGTAATGTTACACACCCATACAATGCGCACCACCCCACGATGTTTTTCAGAAACCTATCCTACATTGCCACTGCATGTTTCCTGACGTCCCCATGCTGACCACCCCGTGGTGCTTTTCTCCTTCCTACATTGCCAGTCACTGCCTATCCTAATTCAGACCCTATGATTCACACCACCCCGTGATGTTTTACTCACTCCTACTAGTGAATGTAATGTTACACACCCATACAATGGGCACCACCCCGCGATGTTTTTCAGAAACCTATCGTACATTGCCACTGCAGGTTTCCTGACCTCCCCATGCTGACCACCCCGTGGTGCTTTTCTCCTTCCTACATTGCCACTCACTGCCTATCCTAATTCAGATCCTATGATTCACACCACCCCGTGATGTTTTTCTCACTCCTACTACTGAATGTAATGTTACACACCCATACAATGCACACCACCCCGCGATGTTTTTCAGAATCCTATCCTACATTGCCACTGCATGTTCCCTAACCGCCCCATGCTGACCACCCCGTGGTGCTTTTCTCCATCCTACATTGCCACTCACTGCCTATCCTAATTCAGACCCTATGATTCACACCACCCCGTGGTGATGTTTTTCTCACTCCTACTAGTGAATGTAATGTTACACACCCATACAATGCGCACCACCCCGCGATGTTTTTCAGAGACCTATCCTACAATGCCACTGCATGTTCCCTGACCTCCCCATGCTGACCAGCCCGTGGTGCTTTTCTCCTTCGAACATTGCCACTCACTGCCTATCCTAATTCAGACCCTATGATTCACACCACCCCGTGATGATTTTCTCACTCCTACTAGTGAATGTAATGTTACACACCCATACAATGCGCACCACCCCACGATGTTTTTCACAAACCTAGCCTACATTGCCACTGCATGTTCCCTGACCTCCCGATGCTGACCACCCCGTGGTGCTTTTCTCCATCCTACATTGCCACTGACAGCCTATCCTAATTCAGACCCTATGATTCACAGCACCCCGTGATGTTTTTCTCACTCCTACTAGGGAATGTAATGTTACACACCAATACAATGCGCACCACCCCGCGATGTCTTTCAGAAAACTATCCTACATTGCCACTGCATGTTCCCTGATCTCCCCATGCTGACCACCCCGTGGTGCTTTTCTCCATCCTACATTGACACTCACTGCCTATCCTAATTCAGACCCTATGATTCACACCACCCCGTGATGTTTTTCTTACTCCTACTAGTGAATGTAATATTACACACCCATACAATGCGCACCACCCCGCGATGTTTTTCAGAACCCTATCCTACATTGCCACTGCATGTTCCCTGACCTCCCCATGCTGACCACCCCGTGGTGCTTTTCTCCATCCTACATTGCAACTGACAGCCTATCCTAATACAGACCCTATGATTCACACCACCCCGTGATGTTTTTCTCACTCCTACTATGGAATGTAATGTTACACACCAATACAATGCGCACCACCCCGCGATGTCTTTCAGAAAACTATCCTACATTGCCACTGCATGTTCCCTGACCTCCCCATGCTGACCACCCCGTGGTGCTTTTCTCCATCCTACATTGCCACTGACAGCCTATCCTAATTCAGACCCTATGATTCACACCACCCCGTGATGTTTTTCTCACTCCTACTAGGGAATGTAATGTTACACACCAATACAATGCGCACCACCCCGCGATGTCTTTCAGAAACCTATCCTACATTGCCACTGCATGTTCCCTGACCTCCCCATGCTGACCACCCTGTGGTGCTTTTCTCCATCCTACATTGCCACTCACTGCCTATCCTAATTCAGACCCTATGATTCACACCACCCCGTGATGTTTTTCTCACTCCTACTAGTGAATGTAATATTACACACCCATACAATGCGCACCACCCCGCGATGTTTTTCAGAACCCTATCCTACATTGCCACTGCATGTTCCCTGACCTCCCCATGCTGACCAACCCGTGGTGCTTTTCTCCATCCTACATTGCCACTGACTGCCTATCCTAATTCCGACCCTATGATTCACACCACCCCGTGATGTTTTTCTCACTCCTACTAGTGAAGGTAATGTTACACACCCATACAATGCGCACCACCCCGCGATGTTTTTTATAAACTTATCCTACATTGCCACTGCATGTTTCCTGACCTCCCCATGCTGACCACCCCCAGTGGTGCTTTTCTCCATCCTACATTGCCACTCACTGCCTAACCTACTTCAGACCCTATGATTCACACCACCCCTTGATGTTTTTCTCACTCCTGCTAGTGAAGGTAATGTTACACAATCATACAATGCGCACCACCCCGCGATCTTTTTCAGAAACCTATCCTACATTGCCACTGCATGTTCCCTGACCTCTCCATGCAGACCACCAGGTGGTGCTTTTCTCCATCCTACATTGCCACTCACTGCCTATCCTCATTCAGACCCTATGATTCACACCAGCCCGTGATGTATTTCTCACTCCTACTAGTGAATGTAATGTTACACACCAATAGAATGCACACCACCCCAAGATGTCTTTCAGAAACCAATCCTACATTGCCACTGCATGTTCCCTGACCTCTCCATGCTGACCACCCCGTGGTGCTTTTCTCCATCCTATATTGCCACTCACTGCCTGTCCTAATTCAAACCCTATGATTGACATATCCCGTGATGTTTTTCTCACTACTACTAGTGAATGTAATGTTACACACCCATACAATGCGCACCACCCCGCGATGTTTTTCAGAAACCTATCCTACATTGCCACTGCATGTTCCCAGCCCTCCCCTAGCTGACCACCCCGTGGAGCTTTTCTCCATCCTACATTGCCACTCACTGCCTATCCTAATTCAGACCCTATGATTCACACCACCCCGTGATGTTTTTCTCACTCCTACTAGTGAATGTAATGTTACACACCCATGCAATGCGCACCACCCCACGATGTTTTTCAGAAACCTATCCTACATTGCCACTGCATGTTTCCTGACTTCCCCATGCTGACCATCCCGTGGTGCTTTTCTCCATCCTACATTGCCACTCACTGCCTATCCTAATTCAGACCCTATGATTCACACCACCCCGTGATGTTTTACTCATTCCTACTAGTGAATGTAATGTTACACACCCATACAATGGGCACCACCCCGCGATGTTTTTCAGAAACCTATCGTACATTGCCTCTGCAGGTTTCCTGACCTCCCCATGCTGACCACACCGTGGTGATTTTCTCCATCCTACATTGCCACTCACTGCCTATCCTAATTCAGACCCTATGCTTCACATAACCCGTGATGTTTTTCTCACTCCTCCTAGGGAATGTAATGTTACACACCCATACAATGCGCACCACCCCGCGATGTTTTTGAGAAACCTATCCTACATTGCCACTGCATTTTCCCTGACCTCCCAATGCTGACCACCCCGTGGTGCTTTTCTCCATCCTACATTACCACTCACTGCCAATCCTAATTCAGACCCTATGATTCACACCACCCCGTGATGTTTTTCCCACTCCTACTAGTGAATGTAATGTTACACACCGATACAATGCGCACCACCTTGCAATGTTTTTCAGAAACCTATACTACATTGCCACTGCATGTTTCCTGACTTCCCCATGCTGACCATCCCGTGGTGCTTTTCTCCATCCTACATTGCCACTCACTGCCTATCCTAATTCAGTCCCTATGATTCACACCACCCCGTGATGTTTTACTCATTCCTACTAGTGAATGTAATGTTACACACCCATACAATGGGCACCAACCCGCGATGTTTTTCAGAAACCTATCGTACATTGCCTCTGCAGGTTTCCTGACCTCCCCATGCTGACCACACCGTGGTGATTTTCTCCATCCTACATTGCCACTCACTGCCTATCCTAATTCAGACCCTATGCTTCACATAACCCGTGATGTTTTTCTCACTCCTCCTAGGGAATGTAATGTTACACACCCATACAATGCGCACCACCCCGCGATGTTTTTGAGAAACCTATCCTACATTGCCACTGCATTTTCCCTGACCTCCCAATGCTGACCACCCCGTGGTGCTTTTCTCCATCCTACATTACCACTCACTGCCAATCCTAATTCAGACCCTATGATTCACACCACCCCGTGATGTTTTTCTCACTCCTACTAGAAAATGTAATGTTACACACCCATACAATGCACACCACCCCGCAATGTTTTTCAGAAACCTATCCTACATTGCCACTGCATGTTCCCTGACCTCCCCATGCTGACCACCCCGTGGTGCTTTTCTCCATCCTACATTGCCACTCACTGCCTATCCTAATTCACACCTATGATTCACATATCCCGTGATGTTTTTCTCACTACTACTAGTGAATGTAATGTTACACACCCATACAATGCGCACCACCCCGCGATGTTTTTCAGAAACCTATCCTAAATTGCCACTGCATGTTCCCTGCCCTCCCCTACAGACCACCCCGTGGAGCTTTTCTCCATCCTACATTGCCACTCACTGCCTATCCTAATTCAGACCCTATGATTCACACCACCCCGTGATGTTTTTCTCACTCCTACTAGTGAATGTAATGTTACACACCCATACAATGCGCACCACCCCGCGATGTTTTTCAGAAACCTATCCTACATTGCCACTGCATGTTTCCTGACCTCCCCATGCTGACCACCCAGTGGTGCTTTTCTCCATCCTACATTGCCACTCACTGCCTATACTACTTCACACCCTATGATTCACACCACCCCGTGATGTTTTTCCCACTCCTACTAGTGAATGTAATGTTACACACCGATACAATGCGCACCACCTTGCAATGTTTTTCAGAAACCTATACTACATTGCCACTGCATTTTTCCTGACCTCCCCATGCTGACCACCCCGTGGTGCTTTTCTACATCCTACATTGCCACTCACTGCCTATCCTAATTCAGACCCTATGATTCACACCACCCCGTGATGTTTTTCTCACTCCTACTAGTGAATGTAATGTTACACACCAATACAATGCGCACCACCCCGAGATGTTTTTCAGAAACCTATCCTACATTGCCACTGCATGTTCCCTGACCTCCCCATGCTGACCACCCCATGGTGCTTTTCTCCATCCTACATTGCCACTCACTGCCTATCATAATTCAGACCCTATGATTCACACCACCCCGTGATGTTTTTCTCACTCCTACTAGTGAATGTAATGTTACACACCCATGCAATGCGCACCACCACGCGACGTTTTAGAGAAACCTATCCTACATTGCCACTGCATGTTCCCTGACCTCCCCATGCTGACCACCCAGTGGTGCTTTTCTCCATCCTACATTGCCACTCACTGCCTGTACTAATTCACACCCTATGTTTCACACCACCCCGTGATGTTTTTCTCACTCATACTAGTGAATGTAATGTTACACACCGATACAATGCGCACCACCCCGCAATGTTTTTCAGAAAACTATACTACATTGCCACTGCATGTTCCCTGACCTCCCCATGATGACCACCCTGTGGTGCTTTTCTCCATCCTACATTGCCACTCACTGCCTATCCTAATTCAGACCCTATGATTCACACCACCCCGTGATGTTTTTCTCACTCCTACTAGTGAATGTAATGTTACACACCGATACAATGCGCACCACCCCGAGATGTTTTTCAGAAACCTATTGTACATTCCCACTGCAGGTTTCCGGACCTCCCCATGCTGACCACCCCGTGGTTCTTTTCTCCATCGTACATTGCCACTCACTGTCGATCCTAATTCAGACCCTATGCTTCACATACCCCGTGATGTTTTTCTCACTCCTACTAGTGAATGTAATGTTACACACCCATACAATGCGCACCACCCCGCGATGTTTTTCAGAAACCTATCCTACATTGCCACTGCATGTTTCCTGACCTCCCCATGCTGACCACCCAGTGGTGCTTTTCTCCATCCTACATTGCCACTCACTGCCTATCCTAATTCAGATCCTATGATTCACACCACCCCGTGATGTTTTTCTCACTCCTACTACTGAATGTAATGTTACACACCCATACAATGCACACCACCCCGCGATGTTTTTCAGAACCCTATCCTACATTGCCACTGCATGTTCCCTGACCTCCCCATGCTGACCAACCCGTGGTGCTTTTCTCCATCCTACATTGCCACTGACTGCCTATCCTAATTCAGACCCTATGATTCACACCACCCCGTGATGTTTTTCTCACTCCTACTAGTGAAGGTAATGTTACACACCCATACAATGCGCACCACCCCGCGATGTTTTTTATAAACTTATCCTACATTGCCACTGCATGTTTCCTGACCTCCCCATGCTGACCACCCCCAGTGGTGCTTTTCTCCATCCTACATTGCCACTCACTGCCTAACCTACTTCAGACCCTATGATTCACACCACCCCGTGATGTTTTTCTCACTCCTACTAGTGAAGGTAATGTTACACAATCATACAATGCGCACCACCCCGCGATCTTTTTCAGAAACCTATCCTACATTGCCACTGCATGTTCCCTGACCTCCCCATGCAGACCACCAGGTGGTGCTTTTCTCCATCCTACATTGCCACTCACTGCCTATCCTCATTCAGACCCTATGATTCACACCAGCCCGTGATGTATTTCTCACTCCTACTAGTGAATGTAATCTTACACACCAATAGAATGCACACCACCCCAAGATGTCTTTCAGAAACCAATCCTACATTGCCACTGCATGTTCCCTGCCCTCTCCATGCTGACCACCCCGTGGTGCTTTTCTCCATCCTACATTGCCACTCACTGCCTGTCCTAATTCAAACCCTATGATTCACATATCCCGTGATGTTTTTCTCACTACTACTAGTGAATGTAATGTTACACACCCATACAATGCGCACCGCCCCGCGATGTTTTTCAGAAACCTATCCTACATTGCCACTGCATGTTCCCAGCCCTCCCCTAGCTGACCACCCCGTGGAGCTTTTCTCCATCCTACATTGCCACTCACTGCCTATCCTAATTCAGACCCTATGATTCACACCACCCCGTGATGTTTTTCTCACTCCTACTAGTGAATGTAATGTTACACACCCATGCAATGCGCACCACCACGCGACGTTTTAGAGAAACCTACCCTACATTGCCACTGCATGTTTCCTGACCTCCCTATGATGACCACACCGTCGTGCTTTTCTCCATCCTACATTGCCACTCACTGCCTAACCTAATTCAGACCCTATGCTTCACACCACCCCGTGATGTTTTTCTCACTCCTACTAGTGAATGTAATGTTACACACCCATGCAATGCGCACCACCCCACGATGTTTTTCAGAAACCTATCCTACATTGCCACTGCATGTTTCCTGACTTCCCCATGCTGACCATCCCGTGGTGCTTTTCTCCATCCTACATTGCCACTCACTGCCTATCCTATTCAGACCCTATGATTCACACCACCCCGTGATTTTTTACTCATTCCTACTAGTGAATGTAATGTTACACACCCATACAATGGGCACCACCCCGCGATGTTTTTCAGAAACCTATCGTACATTGCCTCTGCAGGTTTCCTGACCTCCCCATGCTGACCACACCGTGGTGATTTTCTCCATCCTACATTGCCACTCACTGCCTATCCTAATTCAGACCCTATGCTTCACATAACCCGTGATGTTTTTCTCACTCCTCCTAGGGAATGTAATGTTACACACCCATACAATGCGCACCACCCCGCGATGTTTTTGAGAAACCTATCCTACATTGCCACTGCATTTTCCCTGACCTCCCAATGCTGACCACCCCGTGGTGCTTTTCTCCATCCTACATTACCACTCACTGCCAATCCTAATTCAGACCCTATGATTCACACCACCCCGTGATGTTTTTCTCACTCCTACTAGAAAATGTAATGTTAAACACCCATACAATGCACACCACCCCGCGATGTTTTTGAGAAACCTATCTTACATTGCCACTGCATTTTCCCTGACCTCCCAATGCTGACCACCCCGTGGTGCTTTTCTCCATCCTACATTACCACTCACTGCCAATCCTACTTCAGACCCTATGATTCACACCACCCCGTGATGTTTTTCTCACTCCTACTAGAAAATGTAATGTTACACACCCATACAATGCACACCACCCCACAATGTTTTTCAGAAACCTATCCTACATTGCCACTGCATGTTCCCTGACCTCCCCATGCTGACCACCCCGTGGTGCTTTTCTCCATCCTACATTGCCACTCACTGCCTATCCTAATTCACACCTATGATTCACACCACCCCGTGATGTTTTTCTCACTCCTACTAGAAAATGTAATGTTACACACCCATACAATGCACACCACCCCACAATGTTTTTCAGAAACCTATCCTACATTGCCACTGCATGTTCCCTGACTTCCCCATGCTGACCATCCCGTGGTGCTTTTCTCCATCCTACATTGCCACTCACTGCCTATCCTAATTCAGACCCTATGATTCACACCACCCCGTGATGTTTTACTCATTCCTACTAGTGAATGTAATGTTACACACCCATACAATGGGCACCAACCCGCGATGTTTTTCAGAAACCTATCGTACATTGCCTCTGCAGGTTTCCTGACCTCCCCATGCTGACCACACCGTGGTGATTTTCTCCATCCTACATTGCCACTCACTGCCTATCCTAATTCAGACCCTATGCTTCACATAACCCGTGATGTTTTTCTCACTCCTCCTAGGGAATGTAATGTTACACACCCATACAATGCGCACCACCCCGCGATGTTTTTGAGAAACCTATCCTACATTGCCACTGCATTTTCCCTGACCTCCCAATGCTGACCACCCCTTGGTGCTTTTCTCCATCCTACATTACCACTCACTGCCAATCCTAATTCAGACCCTATGATTCACAACACCCCGTGATGTTTTTCTCACTCCTACTAGAAAATGTAATGTTAAACACCCATACAATGCACACCACCCCGCGATGTTTTTGAGAATCCTATCCTACATTGCCACTGCATTTTCCCTGACCTCCCAATGCTGACCACCCCGTGGTGCTTTTCTCCATCCTACATTACCACTCACTGCCAATCCTAATTCAGACCCTATGATTCACACCACCCCGTGATGTTTTTCTCACTCCTACTAGAAAATGTAATGTTACACACCCATACAATGCACACCACCCCGCAATGTTTTTCAGAAACCTATCCTACATTGCCACTGCATGTTCCCTGACCTCCCCATGCTGACCACCCCGTGGTGCTTTTCTCCATCCTACATTGCCACTCACTGCCTATCCTAATTCACACCTATGATTCACATATCCCGTGATGTTTTTCTCACTACTACTAGTGAATGTAATGTTACACACCCATACAATGCGCACCACCCCGCGATGTTTTTCAGAAACCTATCCTACATTGCCACTGCATGTTCCCTGCCCTCCCCTACAGACCACCCCGTGGAGCTTTTCTCCATCCTAAATTGCCACTCACTGCCTATCCTAATTCAGACCCTATGATTCACACCACCCCGTGATGTTTTTCTCACTCCTACTAGTGAATGTAATGTTACACACCCATACAATGCGCACCACCCCGCGATGTTTTTCAGAAACCTATCCTACATTGCCACTGCATGTTTCCTGACCTCCCCATGCTGACCACCCAGTGGTGCTTTTCTCCATCCTACATTGCCACTCACTGCCTATACTAATTCACACCCTATGATTCACACCACCCCGTGATGTTTTTCCCACTCCTACTAGTGAATGTAATGTTACACACCGATACAATGCGCACCACCTTGCAGTGTTTTTCAGAAACCTATACTACATTGCCACTGCATTTTTCCTGACCTCCCCATGCTGACCACCCCGTGGTGCTTTTCTACATCCTACATTGCCACTCACTGCCTATCCTAATTCAGACCCTATGATTCACACCACCCCGTGATGTTTTTCTCACTCCTACTAGTGAATGTAATGTTACACACCGATACAATGCGCACCACCCCGAGATGTTTTTCAGAAACCTATCCTACATTGCCACTGCATGTTCCCTGACCTCCCCATGCTGACCACCCCATGGTGCTTTTCTCCATCCTACATTGCCACTCACTGCCTATCATAATTCAGACCCTATGATTCACACCACCCCGTGATGTTTTTCTCACTCCTACTAGTGAATGAAATGTTACACACCCATGCAATGCGCACCACCACGCGACGTTTTAGAGAAACCTATCCTACATTGCCACTGCATGTTCCCTGACCTCCCCATGCTGACCACCCAGTGGTGCTTTTCTCCATCCTACATTGCCACTCACTGCCTGTACTAATTCACACCCTATGATTCACACCACCCCGTGATGTTTTTCTCACTCCTACTAGTGAATGTAATGTTACACACCGATACAATGCGCACCACCCCGCAATGTTTTTCAGAAACCTATACTACATTGCCACTGCATGTTCCCTGACCTCCCCATGATGACCACCCCGTGGTGCTTTTCTCCATCCTACATTGCCACTCACTGCCTATCCTAATTCAGACCCTATGATTCACACCACCCCGTGATGTTTTTCTCACTCCTACTAGTGAATGTAATGTTACACACCGATACAATGCGCACCACCCCGAGATGTTTTTCAGAAACCTATCGTACATTCCCACTGCAGGTTTCCGGACCTCCCCATGCTGACCACCCCGTGGTTCTTTTCTCCATCGTACATTGCCACTCACTGCCGATCCTAATTCAGACCCTATGCTTCACATACCCCGTGATGTTTTTCTCACTCCTACTAGTGAATGTAATGTTACACACCCATACAATGCGCACCACCCCGCGATGTTTTTCAGAACCCTATCCTACATTGCCACTGCATGTTCCCTGACCTCCCCATGGTGACCACCCCGTGGTGCTTTTCTCCATGCTACATTGCCACTCACTGCCTATCCTAATTCAGACCCTATGATTCACACCACCCCGTGATGTTTTTCTCACTCCTACTAGTGAATGTTATGTTACCCACCAATACAATGCGCTCCACACCGCGATGTCTTTCAGAAACCTATCCTACATTGCCACTGCATGTTCCCTGACCACCGCATGATGACCACCCCGTCGTGCTTTTCTCCATCCTACATTGCACTCACTGCCTAACCTAATTCAGACCCTATGCTTCACACCACCCCGTGATGTTTTTCTCACTCCTACTAGTGAATGTAATGTTACACACCCATACAATGCGCACCACCCCGCGATGTTTTTCAGAAACCTATCCTACATTGCCAATGGATTTTTCCTGACGTCCCCATGCTGACCACCCCGTGGTGCTTTTCTCCATCCTACATTGCCAGTCACTGCCTATCCTAATTCAGACCCTATGATTCACACCACCCCGTGATGTTTTACTCACTCCTACTAGTGAATGTAATGTTACACACCCATACAATGCACACCACCCCGCGATGTTTTTGAGAAACCTATCCTACATTGCCACTGCATGTTCCCTGACCTCCCAATGCTGCCCACCCCGTGGTGCTTTTCTCCATCCTACATTGCCACTTACTGCCTATCCTAATTCAGACCCTATGATTCACACCACCCTGTGATGTTTTTCTCACTCCTCCTAGAGAATGTAATGTTACACACCCATACATTGCACACCACACCGCAATGTTTTTCAGAAACCTATCCTACATTGCCACTGCATGTTCCCTGACCTCCCCATGCTGACCACCCCGTGGTGTTTTCTCCATCCTACATTGCCACTCACTGCCTATCCTTATTCAAACCCTATGATTCACATATCCCGTGATGTTTTTCTCACTCCTACTAGTGAATGTAATGTTACACACCCATACAATGCGCACGACCCCGCGATGTTTTTCAGAAACCTAGCCTACATTGCCACTGCATGTTCCCTGCCCTCCCCTAGCTGACCACCCCGTGGAGCTTTACTCCATCCTACATTGCCACTCACTGCCTATCCTAATTCAGACCCTATGATTCACACCACCCCGTGATATTTTTCTCACTCCTACTAGTGAATGTAATGTTACACACATATGCAATGCGCACCACCCCGCGATGTTTTTCAGAAACCTATCCTACATTACCACTGCATGTTCCCTGACCTCCCCATGATGGCCACCCCGTGGTGCTTTTCTCCATCCTACATTGCCACTCACTGCCTATCCTAATTCAGACCCTATGATTCACACCACCCCGTGATGTTTTTCTCACTCCTACTAGTGAATGTAATGTTACACACCCATAGAATGCGCACCACCCCGCGATGTTTTTCAGAAACCTATCCTACATTGCCACTGCATGTTTCCTGACCTCCCCATGCTGACCACCCAGTGGTGCTTTTCTCCATCCTACATTGCCACTCACTGCTTATACTAATTCACACCCTATGATTCACACCACCCCGTGATGTTTTTCTCACTCCTACTAGTGAATGTAATGTTACACACCAATACAATGCGCACCACCCCGCAATGTTTATCAGAAACCTATACTACATTGCCACTGCATGTTTCCTGACCTCCCCATGCTGACCACCCCGTGGTGCTTTTCTCCATCCTACATTGACACTCACTGCCTATCTTAATTCAGACCCTATGCTTCACACCACCCCGTGGTGATGTTTTTCTCACTCCTACTAGTGCATGTAATGTTACACACCCATACAATGCGCACCACCCCGCGATGTTTTTCAGAGACCTATCCTACAATGCCACTGCATGTTCCCGGACCTCCCCATGCTGACCAGCCCGTGGTGCTTTTCTCCATCCTACATTGCCACTCACTGCCTATCCTAATTCACACCCTATGATTCACACCACACCGTGATGATTTTCTCACTCCTACTAGTGAATGTAATGTTACACACCCATACAATGCGCACCACCCCGCGATGTTTTTCACAAACCTAGCCTACATTGCCACTGCATGTTCCCTGGCCTCCCGATGCTGACGACCCCGTGGTGCTTTTCTCCATCCTACATTGCCACTGACTGCCTATCCTAATTCAGACCCTATGATTCACACCACCCTGATGTTTTTCTCACTCCTACTAGGCAATGTAATGTTACACACCCATACAATGCGCACCACCCCGCGATGTTTTTTATAAACTTATCCTACATTGCCACTGCATGTTTCCTGACCTCCCCATGCTGACCACCCCCAGTGGTGCTTTTCTCCATCCTACATTGCCACTCACTGCCTAACCTAATTCAGACACTATGATTCACACCACCCCATGATGTTTTTCTCACTCCTACTAGTGAAGGTAATGTTACACAATCATACAATGCGCACCACCCCGATATCTTTTTCAGAAACCTATCCTACATTGCCACTGCATATTCCCTGACCTCCCCATGCTGACCACCCCGTGGTGCTTTTCTCCATCCTACATTGCCACTCACTGCCTATCCTAATTCAGACCCTATGATTCACACGACCCCGTGATGTATTTCTCACTCCTACTAGTGAATGTAATGTTACACACCAATACAATGCACACCACCCCAAGATGTCTTTCAGAAACCTATCCTACATTGCCACTGCATGTTCCCTGACCTCCCCATGCTAACCACCCCGTGGTGCTTTTCTCCATCCTACATTGACACTCACTGCCTCTCCTAATTCAGACCGTATGATTCACACCACCCCGTGATGTTTTCTCACTCCTACTACTGAATGTAATGTTACACACCCATACAATGCGCACCACCCCGCGATGTTTTTCAGAAACCAATCCTACATTGCCACTGCATGTTTCCTGACCTCCCCGTGCTGACAACCCGTGGTGCTTTTCGCCATCCTACATTGCCACTCACTGCCTATCCTAAATCAGACTCTATGATTCACACCACCCCGTGAAGTTTTTCTCATCTTACTAGTGAATGTAATCTTACACACCCATACAATGCGCACCACCGAGCAAGGTTTGTTAGAAACCTATCCTACATTGCCACTGCATGTTTCCTGACCTCCCCATGCTGACCACCCCGTGGTGATTTTCTCCATCCTACATTGCCACTCACTGCCTAACCTAATTCAGACCCTTGATTCACACTACCCCGTGATGTTTTTCTCACTCCTACTAGTGAATGTAATATTACACACCCATACAATGCGCACCACCCCACGATGTTTTTCAGAAATCTATCCTACATTGCCACTGCATGTTCCCTGACCTCCCCATGCTGACCACCCCTTGGTGTTTTCTCCATCCGACATTGCCACTCACTGCCTATCCTAATTCAGACCCTATGATTCACAGCACCCCGTGGTGATGTTTTTCTCACTCCTACTAGTGCATGTAATGTTACACACCCATACAATGCGCACCACCCCGTGATGTTTTTCAGAGACCTATCCTACAATGCCACTGCATGTTCCCTGACCTCCCCATGCTGACCAGCCCGTGGTGCTTTTTCTCCATCCTACATTGCCACTCACTGCCTATCCTAATTCAGACCCTATGATTCACACCACCCCGTGATGATTTTCTCACTCCTACTAGTGAATGTAATGTTACACACCCATACAATGCGCACCACCCCGCGATGTTTTTCACAAACCTAGCCTACATTGCCACTGCATATTCCCTGACCTCCCGATGCTGACCACCCAGTGGTGCTTTTCTCCATCCTACATTGCCACTGACTGCCTATCCTAATTCAGACCCTATGATTCACACCACCCCGTGATATTTTTCTCACTCCTACTAGGGAATGTAATGTTACACACCAATACAATGCGCACCACCCCGCGATGTCTTTCAGAAACCTATCCTACATTGCCACTGCATGTTTCCTGACCTCCCCATGCTGACCACCCCGTGGTGCTTTCCTCCATCCTACATTGCCACTCACTGCCTATCCTAATTCAGACCCTATGATTCACACCACCCCGTGATGTTTTTCTCACTCCTACTAGTGAATGTAATGTTACACACCCATACAATGCGCACCACCCCGCGATGTTTTTCAGAACCCTATCCTACATTGCCACTGCATGTTCCCTGACCTCCCCATGGTGACCACCCCGTGGTGCTTTTCTCCATCCTACATTGCCACTCACTGCCTATCCTAATTCAGACCCTATGATTCACACCACCCCGTGATGTTTTTCTCACTCCTACTAGTGAATGTTATGTTACCCACCAATACAATGCGCTCACACCGCGATGTCTTTCAGAAACCTATCCTACATTGCCACTGCATGTTCCCTGACCTCCCCATGATGACCACCCCGTCGTGCTTTTCACCATCCTACATTGCCACTCACTGCCTATCCTAATTCAGACCCTATGATTCACACCACCCCGTGATGTTTTTCTCACTCCTCCTAGGGAATGTAATGTTACACACCCATACAATGCGCACCACCCCGCGATGTTTTTGAGAAACCTATCCTACATTGCCACTGCATTTTCCCTGACCTCCCAATGCTGACCACCCGTGGTGCTTTTCTCCATCCTACATTGCCACTCACTGCCTATCCTAATTCAGACCCTATGATTCACACCACCCCGTGATGTTTTTCTCACTCCTCCTAGTGAATGTAATGTTACACACCCATACAATGCACACCACCCCGCAATGTTTTTCAGAAACCTATCCTACATTGCCACTGCATGTTCCCTGACCTCTCCATGCTGACCACCCCGTGGTGCTTTTCTCCATCCTACATTGCCACTCACTGCCTGTCCTAATTCAAACCCTATGATTCACATATCCCGTGATGTTTTTCTCACTACTACTAGTGAATGTAATGTTACACACCCATGCAATGCGCACCACCCCGCGATGTTTTTCATAAACCTATCCTACATTGCCACTGCATGTTCCCAGCCCTCCCCTAGCTGACCACCCCGTGGAGCTTTTCTCCATCCTACATTGCCACTCACTGCCTATCCTAATTCAGACCCTATGATTCACACCACCCCGTGATGTTTTTCTCACTCCTACTAGTGAATGTAATGTTACACACCCATGCAATGCGCACCACCATGCGACGTTTTAGAGAAACCTACCCTACATTGCCACTGCATGTTCCCTGACCTCCCTATGATGACCACCCCGTCGTGCTTTTCTCCATCCTACATTGCCACTCACTGCCTAACCTAATTCAGACCCTATGCTTCACACCACCCCGTGATGTTTTACTCATTCCTACTAGTGAATGTAATGTTACACACCCATACAATGGGCACCACCCCGCGATGTTTTTCAGAAACCTATCGTACATTGCCTCTGCAGGTTTCCTGACCTCCCCATGCTGACCACCCCGTGGTGATTTTCTCCATCCTACATTGCCACTCACTGCCTATCCTAATTCAGACCCTATGCTTCACATAACCCATGATGTTTTTCTCACTCCTCCTAGGGAATGTAATGTTACACACCCATACAATGCGCACCACCCGCGATGTTTTTGAGAAACATATCCTACATTGCCACTGCATTTTCCCTGACCTCCCAATGGTGACCTCCCCGTGGTGCTTTTCTCCATACTACATTACCACTCACTGCCAATCCTAATTCAGACCCTATGATTCACACCACCCCGTGATGTTTTTCTCACTCCTACTAGTGAATGTAATGTTACACACCCATACAATGAACACCACCCCGCAATGTTTTTCAGAAACCTATCCTACATTGCCACTGCATGTTCCCTGACCTCCCCATGCTGACCACCCCGTGGTGCTTTTCTCCATCCTACATTGCCACTCACTGCCTATCCTAATTCACACCTATGATTCACATATCCCGTGATGTTTTTCTCACTACTACTAGTGAATGTAATGTTACACACCCATACAATGCGCACCACCCCGCGATGTTTTTCAGAAACCTATCCTACATTGCCACTGCATGTTCCCTGCCCTCCCCTACAGACCACCCCGTGGAGCTTTTCTCCATCCTACATTGCCATTCACTGCCTATCCTAATTAAGACCCTATGATTCACACCACCCCGTGATGTTTTTCTCACTCCTACTAGTGAATGTAATGTTACACACCCATACAATGCGCACCACTCCGCGATGTTTTTCAGAAACCTATGCTACATTGCCACTGCCTGTTTCCTGACCTCCCCATGCTGACCACCCAGTGGTGCTTTTCTCCATCCTACATTGCCACTCACTGCCTGTACTAATTCACACCCTATGATTCACACCACCCCGTGATGTTTTTCTCACTCCTACTAGTGAATGTAATGTTACACACCGATACAATGCGCACCACCCCGCAATGTTTTTCAGAAACCTATACTACATTGCCACTGCATGTTCCCTGACCTCCCCATGATGACCAACCCGTGGTGCTTTTCTCCATCCTACATTGCCACTCAATGCCTATCCTAATTCAGACCCTATGATTCACACCACCCCGTGATGTTTTTCTCACTCCTACTAGTGAATGTAATGTTACACACCGATACAATGCGCACCACCCCGAGATGTTTTTCAGAAACCTATCGTACATTGCCACTGCAGGTTTCCGGACCTCCCCATGCTGACCACCCCGTGGTTCTTTTCTCCATCGTACATTGCCACTCACTGCCGATCCTAATTCAGACCCTATGCCTCACATACCCCGTGATGTTTTTCTCACTCCTACTAGTGAATGTAATGTTACACACCCATACAATGCGCACCACCCCGCGATGTTTTTCAGAACCCTATCCTACATTGCCACTGCATGTTCCCTGACCTCCCATGGTGACCACCCCGTGGTGCTTTTCTCCATCCTACATTGCCACTCACTGCCTGTCCTAATTCAGACCCTATGATTCACACCACCCCGTGATGTTTTTCTCACTCCTACTAGTGAATGTTATGTTACCCACCAATACAATGCGCTCCACACCGCGATGTCTTTCAGAAACCTATCCTACATTGCCACTGCATGTTCCCTGACCTCCCCATGATGACCACCCCGTCGTGCTTTTCTCCATCCTACATTGCACTCACTGCCTAACCTAATTCAGACCCTATGCTTCACACCACCCCGTGATGTTTTTCTCACTCCTACTAGTGAATGTAATGTTACACACCCATACAATGTGCACCACCCCGCGATGTTTTTCAGAAACCTATCCTACATTGCCACTGCATTTTTCCTGACGTCCCCATGCTGACCACCCCGTGGTGCTTTTCTCCATCCTACATTGCCAGTCACTGCCTATCCTAATTCAGACCCTATGATTCACACCACCCCGTGATGTTTTACTAACTCCTACTAGTGAATGTAATGTTACACACCCATACAATGCGCACCACCCCGCGATGTTTTTGAGAAACCTATCCTACATTGCCACTGCATGTTCCCTGACCTCCCAATGCTGCCCACCCCGTGGTGCTTTTCTCCATCTACATTGCCACTTACTGCCTATCCTAATTCAGACCCTATGATTCACACCACCCTGTGATGTTTTTCTCACTCCTCCTAGTGAATGTAATGTTACACACCCATACATTGCACACCACACCGCAATGTTTTTCAGAAACCTATCCTACATTGCCACTGCATGTTCCCTGACCTCCCCATGCTGACCACCCCGTGGTGTTTTCTCCATCCTACATTGCCACTCACTGCCTATCCTTATTCAAACCCTATGATTCACATATCCCGTGATGTTTTTCTCACTCCTACTAGTGAATGTAATGTTACACACCCATACAATGCGCACGACCCCGCGATGTTTTTCAGAAACCTATCCTACTTTGCCACTGCATGTTCCCTGCCCTCCCCTAACTGACCACCCCGTGGAGCTTTTCTCCATCCTACATTGCCACTCACTGCCTATCATAATTCAGACCCTATGGTTCACACCACCCCGTGATATTTTTCTCACTCCTACTAGTGAATGTAATGTTACACACATATGCAATGCGCACCACCCCGCGATGTTTTTCAGAAACCTATCCTACATTGCCACTGCATGTTCCCTGACCTCCCCATGCTGACCACCCCGTGGTGCTTTTCTCCATCCTACATTGCCACTCACTGCCTATCCTAATTCAGACCCTATGATTCACACCACCCGGTGATGTTTTTCTCACTCCTACTAGTGAATGTAATGTTACACACCCATACAATGCGCACCACCCCGCGATGTTTTTCAGAAACCTATCCTACATTGCCACTGCATGTTTCTTGACCTCCCCATGCTGACCACCCAGTGGTGCTTTTCTCCATCCTACATTGCCACTCACTGCTTATACTAATTCACACCCTATGATTCACACCACCCCGTGATGTTTTTCTCACTCCTACTAGTGAATGTAATGTTACACACCGATACAATGCGCACCACCCCGCAATGTTTATCAGAAACCTATACTACATTGCCACTGCATGTTTCCTGACCTCCCCATGCTGACCACCCCGTGGTGCTTTTCTCCATCCTACATTGACACTCACTGCCTATCTTAATTCAGACCCTATGCTTCACACCACCCCGTGATGTTTTTATCACTCCTACTAGTGAATGTAATGTTGCACACCCATACAATTCGCACCACCCCGCGATGTTTTTCAGAAACCTATCCTACATTGCCACTACATGTTTCCTGACCTCCCCATGCGGACCACCCCGTGGTGCTTTTCTCCATCCTACATTGCCAATCACTGCCTATCCTAATTCACACCCTATGATTCACACCACCCCGTGATGTTTTTCTCACTCCTACTAGTGAATGTAATGTTACACACCCATACAATGGGCACCACGCCGCGATGTTTTGCAGAAACCTATTGTACATTGCCACTGCAGGTTTGCTGACCTCCCCATGCTGACCACCCCGTGGTGCTTTTCTCCATCCTACATTGCCATTCACTGCCGATCCTAATTCAGACACTATGCTTCACATACCCCGTGATGTTTTTCTCACTCCTACTAGTGAATGTAATGTTACACACCCATGCAATGCGCACCACCCCGCGATGTTTTTCAGAACCCTATCCTACATTGCCACTGCATGTTCCCTGACCTCCCCATGCTGACCACCCCGTGGTGCTTTTCTCCATCCTACATTGCCACTGACTGCCTATCCTAATTATGACCCTATGATTCACACCACCCCGTGATGATTTTCTAACTCCTACTAGTGAAGGTAATATTACACACCCATACAATGCGCACCACCCCGTGATGTTTTTTATAAACTTATCCTACATTGCCACGGCATGTTTCCTGACCTCCCCATGCTGACCACATCCAGTGGTGCTTTTCTCCATTATACATTGCCACTCACTGCCTAACCTAATTCAAACCCTATGATTCACACCACCCCGTGATGTTTTTCTCACTCCTACTAGTGAAGGTAATGTTACACAGTCATACAATGCGCACCACCCCGCGATCTTTTTCAGAAACCTATCCTACATTGCCACTGCATGTTCCCTGAACTCCCGATGCTGACCACCCCGTGGTGCTTTTCTCCATCCTACATTGCCACTCACTGCTTATCCTAATTCAGACCCTATGATTCACACCACCCCGTGATGTATTTCTCACTCCTACTAGTAAATGTAATGTTAAACACCAATACAATGCACACCACCCCAAGATGTCTTTCAGAAACCTATCCTTCATTGCCACTGCATGTTCCCTGACCTCCCCATGCTGACCACCCCGTGGTGCTTTTCTCCATCCTACATTGACACTCACTGCCTATCCTAATTCAGACCCTATCATTCACACCACCCCGTGATGTTTTTCTCACTCCTACTAGGGAATGTAATGTTACACACCCATACAATGCGCACCACCCCCCGATGTTTTTCAGAAACAGATCCTACATTGCCACTGCATGTTCCCTGACCTGCCCATGCTGACCAACCCATGGTGCTTTTCTCCATCCTACATTGCCAATCACTGCCTATCCTAATTCACACCCTATGATTCTCACCACCCCGTGATGTTTTTCTCACTCCTACTAGTGAATGTAATGTTACCCACCCATACAATGGGCACCACGCCGCGATGTTTTGCAGAAACCTATCGTACATTGCCACGGCAGGTTTCCTGACCTCCCCATGCTGACCACCCCGTGGTGCTTTTCTCCATCCTACATTGACACTCACTGCCGATCCTAATTCAGACCCTATGCTTCACATACCCCGTGATGTTTTTCTCACTCCTACTAGTGAATGTAATGTTACACACCCATGCAATGCGCACCACCACGCGACGTTTTAGAGAAACCTATCCTACATTGCCACTGCATGTTCCCTGACCTCCCCATGCTGACCACCCCGTGGTGCTTTTCTCCATCCTATATTGCCACTCACTGCCTATCCTAATTCAGACCCTATGATTCACACCACCCCGTGATGTTTTTCTCACTCCTACTAGTGAATGTAATGTTACACACATATACAATGCGCACCACCCCGCGATGGTTTTCAGAAACCTATCCTACATTGTCACTGCATGTTCCCTGACCTCCCCATGCTGACCACCCCGTGGTGCTTTTCTCCATCCTACATTGCCACTCACTGCCTATCTTAATTCAGACCCTATGAATCACACCACCCCGTGATGTTTTTCTCACTCCTACTAGTGAATGTAATGTTACACACCCATACAATGCGCACCACCCCGCGATGTTTTTCAGAAACCTATACTACATTGCCACTGCATGTTTCCTGACTTCCCCATGCTGACCACCCAGTGGTGCTTTTCTCCATCCTACATTGCGACTCACTGCCTCTACTAATTCACACCCTATGATTCACACCACCCCGTGATGTTTTTCTCACTCCTACTAGTGAATGTAATGTTACACACCGATACAATGCGCACCACCCCGCAATGTTTTTCAGAAACCTATACTACATTGCCACTGTATGTTTCCTGACCTCCCCATGCTGACCACCCCTTGGTGCTTTTCTCCATCCTACATTGCCACTCACTGCCTATCTTAATTCAGACCCTATGCTTCACACCACCCCGTGATGTTTTTATCACTCCTACTAGTGAATGTAATGTTACACACCCATACAATTCGCACCACCCCGCGATGTTTTTCAGAAACCTATCCTACATTGCTACTGCATGTTTCCTGACCTCCCCATGCTGACCACCCCGTGGTGCTTTTCTCCATCCTACATTGCCACTCACTGCCTATTCTAATTCAGACCCTATGATTCACACCACCCCGTGATGTTTTTCTCACTCCTACTAGTGAATGTAATGTTACACACCGATACAATGCGCACCACCCCGAGATGTTTTAGAGAAACCTATCCTACATTGCCACTGCATGTTCCCTGACCTCCCCATGCTGACCACCCCGTGGTGCTTTTCTCCATCCTACATTTCCACTCACTGCCTATCCTAATTCAGACCCTGTGATTCACACCACCCCGTAATGTTTTTCTCACTCCTACTAGTGAATGTAATGTTACACACCCATACAATGCGCACCACCCCCCGCTGTTTTTCAGAAACCCATCCTACATTGCCACTGCATGTTCCCTGACCTGCCCATGCTGACCAACCCGTGGTGCTTTTCTCCATCCTACATTGCCAATCACTGCCTATCCTAATTCACACCCTATGATTCACACCACCCCGTGATGTTTTTCTCACTCCTACTAGTGAATGTAATGTTACACACCCATACAATGGGCACCACGCCGCGATGTTTTGCAGAAACCTATCGTACATTGCCACTGCAGGTTTCCTGACCTCCCCATGCTGACCACCCCGTGGTGCTTTTCTCCATCCTACATTGCCATTCACTGCCGATCCTAATTCAGACCCTATGCTTCACATACCCCGTGATGTTTTTCTCACTCCTACTAGTGAATGTAATGTTACACACCCATACAATGCGCACCACCCCGTGATGTTTTTCTCACTCCTATTAGTGAATGTAATGTTACACACCCATACAATGCACACCACCCTGCAATGTTTTTCAGAAACCTATCCTACATTGCCACTGCATGTTCCCTGACCTCCCCATGCTGACCACCCCGTGGTGCTTTTCTCCATCCTACATTGCCACTCACTGCCTATCCTAATTCACACCTATGATTCACATATCCCGTGATGTTTTTCTCACTACTACTAGTGAATGTAATGTTACACACCCATACAATGCGCACCACCCCGCGATGTTTTTCAGAAACCTATCCTACATTGCCACTGCATGTTCCCTTCCCTCCCCTAGCTGACCACCCCGTGGAGCTTTTCTCCATCCTACATTGCCACTCACTGCCTATCCTAATTCAGACCCTATGATTCACACCACCCCGTGATGTTTTTCCCACTCCTACTAGTGAATGTAATGTTACACACCGATACAATGCGCACCACCTTGCAATGTTTTTCAGAAACCTATACTACTTTGCCACTGCATTTTTCCTGACCTCCCCATGCTGACCACCCAGTGGTGCTTTTCTCCATCCTACATTGCCACTCACTGCCTATACTAATTCACACCCTATGATTCACACCACCCCGTGATGTTTTTCTCACTCCTACTAGTGAATGTAATGTTACACACCGATACAATGCGCACCACCCCGAGATGTTTTTCAGAAACCTATCCTACATTGCCACTGCATGTTCCCTGACCTCCCCATGCTGACCACCCCGTGGTGGTTTTCTCCATCCTACATTGCCACTCACTGCCTATCCTAATTCAGACCCTATGATTCACACCACCCCGTGATGTTTTTCTATCTCCTACTAGTGAATGTAATGTTACACACCCATGCAATGCGCACCACCACGCGACGTTTTAGAGAAACCTATCCTACATTGCCACTGCATGTTCCCTGACCTCCCCATGCTGACCACCCCGTTGTGCTTTTCTCCATCCTATATTGCCACTCACTGCCTATCCTAATTCAGACCCTATGCTTCACATACCCCGTGATGTTTTTCTCACTCCTACTAGTGAATGTAATGTTACACACCCATGCAATGCGCACCACCCCGCGATGTTTTTCAGAACCCTATCCTACATTGCCACTGCATGTTCCCTGACCTCCCCATGATGACCACCCCGTGGTGCTTTTCTCCATCCTACATTGCCACTGACTGCCTATCCTAATTATGACCCTATGATTCACACCACCCCGTGATGTTTTTCTAACTCCTACTAGTGAAGGTAATATTACACACCCATACAATGCGCACCACCCCGTGATGTTTTTTATAAACTTATCCTACATTGCCACGGCATGTTTCCTGACCTCCCCATGCTGACCACATCCAGTGGTGCTTTTCTCCATTCTACATTGCCACTAACTGCCTAACCTAATTCAGACCCTATGATTCACACCACCCCGTGATGTTTTTCTCACTCCTACTACTGAAGGTAATGTTACACAATCATACAATGCGCACCACCCCGCGATCTTTTTCAGAAACCTATCCTACATTGCCACTGCATGTTCCCTGACCTCCCGATGCTGACCACCCCGTGGTGCTTTTCTCCATCCTACATTTCCACTCACTGCCTATCCTAATTCAGACCCCATGATTCACACCACCCCGTGATGTATTTCTCACTCCTACTAGTAAATGTAATGTTAAACACCAATACAATGCACACCACCCCAAGATGTCTTTCAGAAACCTATCCTTCATTGCCACTGCATGTTCCCTGACCTCCCCATGCTGACCACCCCGTGGTGCTTTTCTCCATCCTACATTGACACTCACTGCCTATCCTAATTCAGACCCTATCATTCACACCACCCCGTGATGTTTTTCTCACTCCTACTAGGGAATGTAATGTTACACACCCATACAATGCGCACCACCCCCCGATGTTTTTCAGAAACAGATCCTACATTGCCACTGCATGTTACCTGACCTGCCCATGCTGACCAACCCATGGTGCTTTTCTCCATCCTACATTGCCAATCACTGCCTATCCTAATTCAGACCCTATGCTTCACATACCCCGTGATGTTTTTCTCACTCCTACTAGTGAATGTAATGTTACACACCCATGCAATGCGCACCACCCCGCGATGTTTTTCAGAACCCTATCCTACATTGCCACTGCATGTTCCCTGACCTCCCCATGCTGACCACCCCGTGGTGCTTTTCTCCATCCTACATTGCCACTGACTGCCTATCCTAATTATGACCCTATGATTCACACCACCCCGTGATGATTTTCTAACTCCTACTAGTGAAGGTAATATTACACACCCATACAATGCGCACCACCCCGTGATGTTTTTTATAAACTTATCCTACATTGCCACGGCATGTTTCCTGACCTCCCCATGCTGACCACATCCAGTGGTGCTTTTCTCCATTATACATTGCCACTCACTGCCTAACCTAATTCAAACTCTATGATTCACACCACCCCGTGATGTTTTTCTCACTCCTACTAGTGAAGGTAATGTTACACAATCATACAATGCGCACCACCCCGCGATCTTTTTCAGAAACCTATCCTACATTGCCACTGCATGTTCCCTGAACTCCCGATGCTGACCACCCCGTGGTGCTTTTCTCCATCCTACATTGCCACTCACTGCTTATCCTAATTCAGACCCTATGATTCACACCACCCCGTGATGTATTTCTCACTCCTACAAGTAAATGTAATGTTAAACACCAATACAATGCACACCACCCCAAGATGTCTTTCAGAAACCTATCCTTCATTGCCACTGCATGTTCCCTGACCTCCCCATGCTGACCACCCCGTGGTGCTTTTCTCCATCCTACATTGACACTCACTGCCTATCCTAATTCAGACCCTATCATTCACACCACCCCGTGATGTTTTTCTCACTCCTACTAGGGAATGTAATGTTACACACCCATACAATGCGCACCACCCCCCGATGTTTTTCAGAAACAGATCCTACATTGCCACTGCATGTTCCCTGACCTGCCCATGCTGACCAACCCATGGTGCTTTTCTCCATCCTACATTGCCAATCAATGCCTATCCTAATTCACACCCTATGATTCTCACCACCCCGTGATGTTTTTCTCACTCCTACTAGTGAATGTAATGTTACCCACCCATACAATGGGCACCACGCCGCGATGTTTTGCAGAAACCTATCGTACATTGCCACGGCAGGTTTCCTGACCTCCCCATGCTGACCACCCCGTGGTGCTTTTCTCCATCCTACATTGCCACTCACTGCCGAACCTAATTCAGACCCTATGCTTCACATACCCCGTGATGTTTTTCTCACTCCTACTAGTGAATGTAATGTTACACACCCATGCAATGCGCACCACCACGCGACGTTTTAGAGAAACCTATCCTACATTGCCACTGCATGTTCCCTGACCTCCCCATGCTGACCACCCCGTGGTGCTTTTCTCCATCCTATATTGCCACTCACTGCCTATCCTAATTCAGACCCTATGATTCACACCACCCCGTGATGTTTTTCTCACTCCTACTAGTGAATGTAATGTTACACACATATACAATGCGCACCACCCCGCGATGGTTTTCAGAAACCTATCCTACATTGTCACTGCATGTTCCCTGACCTCCCCATGCTGACCACCCCGTGGTGCTTTTCTCCATCCTACATTGCCACTCACTGCCTATCTTAATTCAGACCCTATGAATCACACCACCCCGTGATGTTTTTCTCACTCCTACTAGTGAATGTAATGTTACACACCCATACAATGCGCACCACCCCGCGATGTTTTTCAGAAACCTATACTACATTGCCACTGCATGTTTCCTGACTTCCCCATGCTGACCACCCAGTGGTGCTTTTCTCCATCCTACATTGCGACTCACTGCCTCTACTAATTCACACCCTATGATTCACACCACCCCGTGATGTTTTTCTCACTCCTACTAGTGAATGTAATGTTACACACCGATACAATGCGCACCACCCCGCAATGTTTTTCAGAAACCTATACTACATTGCCACTGTATGTTTCCTGACCTCCCCATGCTGACCACCCCGTGGTGCTTTTCTCCATCCTACATTGCCACTCACTGCCTATCTTAATTCAGACCCTATGCTTCACACCACCCCGTGATGTTTTTATCACTCCTACTAGTGAATGTAATGTTACACACCCATACAATTCGCACCACCCCGCGATGTTTTTCAGAAACCTATCCTACATTGCTACTGCATGTTTCCTGACCTCCCCATGCTGACCACCCCGTGGTGCTTTTCTCCATCCTACATTGCCACTCACTGCCTATCCTAATTCAGACCCTATGATTCACACCACCCCGTGATGTTTTTCTCACTCCTACTAGTGAATGTAATGTTACACACCGATACAATGCGCACCACCCCGAGATGTTTTAGAGAAACCTATCCTACATTGCCACTGCATGTTCCCTGACCTCCCCATGCTGACCACCCCGTGGTGCTTTTCTGCATCCTACATTGCCACTCACTGCCTATCCTAATTCAGACCCTGTGATTCACACCACCCCGTAATGTTTTTCTCACTCCTACTAGTGAATGTAATGTTACACACCCATACAATGCGCACCACCCCCCGCTGTTTTTCAGAAACCGATCCTACATTGCCACTGCATGTTCCCTGACCTGCCCATGCTGACCAACCCGTGGTGCTTTTCTCCATCCTACATTGCCAATCACTGCCTATCCTAATTCACACCCTATGATTCACACCACCCCGTGATGTTCTTCTCACTCCTACTAGTGAATGTAATGTTACACACCCATACAATGGGCACCACGCCGCGATGTTTTGCAGAAACCTATCGTACATTGCCACTGCAGGTTTCCTGACCTCTCCATGCTGACCACCCCGTGGTGCTTTTCTCCATCCTACATTGCCATTCACTGCCGATCCTAATTCAGACCCTATGCTTCACATACCCCGTGATGTTTTTCTCACTCCTACTAGTGAATGTAATGTTACACACCCATACAATGCGCACCACCCCGTGATGTTTTTCTCACTCCTATTAGTGAATGTAATGTTACACACCCATACAATGCACACCACCCTGCAATGTTTTTCAGAAACCTATCCTACATTGCCACTGCATGTTCCCTGACCTCCCCATGCTGACCACCCCGTGGTGCTTTTCTCCATCCTACATTGCCACTCACTGCCTATCCTAATTCACACCTATGATTCACATATCCCGTGATGTTTTTCTCACTACTACTAGTGAATGTAATGTTACACACCCATACAATGCGCACCACCCCGCGATGTTTTTCAGAAACCTATCCTACATTGCCACTGCATGTTCCCTTCCCTCCCCTAGCTGACCACCCCGTGGAGCTTTTCTCCATCCTACATTGCCACTCACTGCCTATCCTAATTCAGACCCTATGATTCACACCACCCCGTGATGTTTTTCCCACTCCTACTAGTGAATGTAATGTTACACACCGATACAATGCGCACCACCTTGCAATGTTTTTCAGAAACCTATACTACTTTGCCACTGCATTTTTCCTGACCTCCCCATGCTGACCACCCAGTGGTGCTTTTCTCCATCCTACATTGCCACTCACTGCCTATACTAATTCACACCCTATGATTCACACCACCCCGTGATGTTTTTCTCACTCCTACTAGTGAATGTAATGTTACACACCGATACAATGCGCACCACCCCGAGATGTTTTTCAGAAACCTATCCTACATTGCCACTGCATGTTCCCTGACCTCCCCATGCTGACCACCCCGTGGTGCTTTTCTCCATCCTACATTGCCACTCACTGCCTATCCTAATTCAGACCCTATGATTCACACCACCCCGTGATGTTTTTCTATCTCCTACTAGTGAATGTAATGTTACACACCCATGCAATGCACACCACCACGCGACGTTTTAGAGAAACCTATCCTACATTGCCACTGCATGTTCCCTGACCTCCCCATGCTGACCACCCCGTTGTGCTTTTCTCCATCCTATATTGCCACTCACTGCCTATCCTAATTCAGACCCTATGATTCACACCACCCCATGATATTTTTCTCACTCCTACTAGTGAATGTAATGTTACACACATATGCAATGCGCACCACCCCGCGATGTTTTTCAGAAACCTATCCTACATTGCCACTGCATGTTCCCTGACCTCCCCATGCTGACCACCCCGTGGTGCTTTTCTCCATCCTACATTGCCACTCACTGCCTATCCTAATTCAGACCCTATGATTCACACCACCCCGTGATGTTTTTCTCACTCCTACTAGTGAATGTAATGTTACACACCCATACAATGCGCACCACACCGCGATGTTTTTCATAAACCTATCCTACATTGCCACTGCATGTTTCCTGACCTCCCCATGCTGACCACCCAGTGGTGCTTTTCTCCATCCTACATTGCCACTCACTGCTTATACTAATTCACACCCTATGATTCACACCACCCCGTGATGTTTTTCTCACTCCTACTAGTGAATGTAATGTTACACACCGATACAATGCGCACCACCCCGCAATGTTTATCAGAAACCTATACTACATTGCCACTGCATGTTTCCTGACCTCCCCATGCTGACCACCCCGTGGTGCTTTTCTCCATCCTACATTGACACTCACTGCCTATCTTAATTCAGACCCTATGCTTCACACCACCCCGTGATGTTTTTATCACTCCTACTAGTGAATGTAATGTTGCACACCCATACAATTCGCACCACCCCGCGATGTTTTTCAGAAACCTATCCTACATTGCCACTGCATGTTTCCTGACCTCCCCATGCGGACCACCCCGTGGTGCTTTTCTCCATCCTACATTGCCAATCACTGCCTATCCTAATTCACACCCTATGATTCACACCACCCCGTGATGTTTTTCTCACTCCTACTAGTGAATGTAATGTTACACACCCATACAATGGGCACCACGCCGCGATGTTTTGCAGAAACCTATTGTACATTGCCACTGCAGGTTTGCTGACCTCCCCATGCTGACCACCCCGTGGTGCTTTTCTCCATCCTACATTGCCATTCACTGCCGATCCTAATTCAGACCCTATGCTTCACATACCCCGTGATGTTTTTCTCACTCCTACTAGTGAATGTAATGTTACACACCCATGCAATGCGCACCACCCCGCGATGTTTTTCAGAACCCTATCCTACATTGCCACTGCATGTTCCCTGACCTCCCCATGCTGACCACCCCGTGGTGCTTTTCTCCATCCTACATTGCCACTGACTGCCTATCCTAATTATGACCCTATGATTCACACCACCCCGTGATGTTTTTCTAACTCCTACTAGTGAAGGTAATATTACACACCAATACAATGCGCACCACCCCGTGATGTTTTTTATAAACTTATCCTACATTGCCACGGCATGTTTCCTGACCTCCCCATGCTGACCACATCCAGTGGTGCTTTTCTCCATTCTACATTGCCACTCACTGCCTAACCTAATTCAGACCCTATGATTCACACCACCCCGTGATGTTTTTCTCACTCCTACTACTGAAGGTAATGTTACACAATCATACAATGCGCACCACCCCGCGATCTTTTTCAGAAACCTATCCTACATTGCCACTGCATGTTCCCTGACCTCCCGATGCTGACCACCCCGTGGTGCTTTTCTCCATCCTACATTTCCACTCACTGCCTATCCTAATTCAGACCCCATGATTCACACCACCCCGTGATGTATTTCTCACTCCTACTAGTAAATGTAATGTTAAACACCAATACAATGCACACCACCCCAAGATGTCTTTCAGAAACCTATCCTTCATTGCCACTGCATGTTCCCTGACCTCCCCATGCTGACCACCCCGTGGTGCTTTTCTCCATCCTACATTGACACTCACTGCCTATCCTAATTCAGACCCTATCATTCACACCACCCCGTGATGTTTTTCTCACTCCTACTAGGGAATGTAATGTTACACACCCATACAATGCGCACCACCCCCCGATGTTTTTCAGAAACAGATCCTACATTGCCACTGCCTGTTCCCTGACCTGCCCATGCTGACCAACCCATGGTGCTTTTCTCCATCCTACATTGCCAATCACTGCCTATCCTAATTCACACCCTATGATTCTCACCACCCCGTGATGTTTTTCTCACTCCTACTAGTGAATGTAATGTTACCCACCCATACAATGGGCACCACGCCGCGATGTTTTGCAGAAACCTATCGTACATTGCCACGGCAGGTTTCCTGACCACCCCATGCTGACCACCCCGTGGTGCTTTTCTCCATCCTACATTGCCACTCACTGCCGATCCTAATTCAGACCCTATGCTTCACATACCCCGTGATGTTTTTCTCACTCCTACTAGTGAATGTAATGTTACACACCCATGCAATGCGCACCACCACGCGACGTTTTAGAGAAACCTATCCTACATTTCCACTGCATGTTCCCTGACCTCCCCATGCTGACCACCCCGTGGTGCTTTTCTCCATCCTACATTGCCACTCACTGCCTATCTTAATTCAGACACTATGCTTCACACCACCCCGTGATGTTTTTATCACTCCTACTAGTGAATGTAATGTTACACACCCATACAATTCGCACCACCCCGCGATGTTTTTCAGAAACCTATCCTACATTGCTACTGCATGTTTCCTGACCTCCCCATGCTGACCACCCCGTGGTGCTTTTCTCCATCCTACATTGCCACTCAGTGCCTATCCTAATTCAGACCCTATGATTCACACCACCCCGTGATGTTTTTCTCACTCCTACTAGTGAATGTAATGTTACACACCGATACAATGCGCACCACCCCGAGATGTTTTTCAGAAACCTATCCTACATTGCCACTGCATGTTCCCTGACCTCCCCATGCTGACCACCCCGTGGTGCTTTTCTCCATCCTACATTGCCACTCACTGCCTATCCTAATTCAGACCCTATGATTCACACCACCCCGTAATGTTTTTCTCACTCCTACTAGTGAATGTAATGTTACACACCCATACAATGCGCACCACCCCCCGATGTTTTTCAGAAACCGATCCTACATTGCCACTGCATGTTCCCTGACCTGCCCATGCAGACCAACCCGTGGTGCTTTTCTCCATCCTACATTGCCAATCACTGCCTATCCTAATTCACACCCTATGATTCACACCACCCCGTGATGTTTTTCTCACTCCTACTAGTGAATGTAATGTTACACACCCATACAATGGGCACCACGCCGCGATGTTTTGCAGAATCCTATCGTACATTTCCACTGCAGGTTTCCTGACCTCCCCATGCTGACCACCCCGTGGTGCTTTTCTCCATCCTACATTGCCATTCACTGCCGATCCTAATTCAGACCCTATGCTTCACATACCCCGTGATGTTTTTCTCACTACTACTAGTGAATGTAATGTTACACAACCATACAATGCGCACCACCCCGTGATGTTTTTCTCACTCCTACTAGTGAATGTAATGTTACACACCCATACAATGCACACGACCCCGCAATGTTTTTCAGAAACCTATCCTACATTGCCACTGCATGTTCCCTGACCTCCCCATGCTGACCACCCCGTGGTGCTTTTCTCCATCCTACATTGCCACTCACTGCCTATCCTAATTCACACCTATGATTCACATATCCCGTGATGTTTTTCTCACTACTACTAGTGAATGTAATGTTACACACCCATACAATGCGCACCACCCCGCGATGTTTTTCAGAAACCTATCCTACATTGCCACTGCATGTTCCCTGCCCTCCCCTAGCTGACCACCCCGTGGAGCTTTTCTCCATCCTACATTGCCACTCACTGCCTATCCTAATTCAGACCCTATGATTCACACCACCCCGTGATGTTTTTCTCACTCCTACTAGTGAATGTAATGTTACACACCCATACAATGCGCACCACCCCGCGATGTTTTTCAGAAACCTATCCTACATTGCCACTGCATGTTTCCTGACCTCCCCATGCTGACCACCCAGTGGTGCTTTTCTCCATCCTACATTGCCACTCACTGCCTATACTAATTCACACCCTATGATTCACACCACCCCGTGATGTTTTTCCCACTCCTACTAGTGAATGTAATGTTACACACCGATACAATGCGCACCACCTTGCAATGTTTTTCAGAAACCTATACTACATTGCCACTGCATTTTTCCTGACCTCCCCATGCTGACCACCCCGTGGTGCTTTTCTCCATCCTACATTGCCACTCACTGCCTATCCTAATTCAGACCCTATGATTCACACCACCCCGTGATGTTTTTCTCACTCCTACTAGTGAATGTAATGTTACACACCCATGCAATGCGAACCACCACGCGACGTTTTATAGAAACCTATCCTACATTGCCAATGCATGTTCCCTGACCTCCCCATGCTGACCACCCCGTTGTGCTTTTCTCCATCCTATATTGCCACTCACTGCCTATCCTAATTCAGAACCTATGATTCACACCACCCCGTGATGTTTTTCTCACTCCTACTAGTGAATGTAATGTTACACACATATAGAGTGCGCACCACCCCGTGATGTTTTTCAGAAACCTATCCTGCATTGCCACTGCATGTTCCCTGACCTCCCCATGCTGACCACCCCGTGGTGCTTTTCTCCATCCTACATTGCCACTCACTGCCTATCTTAATTCAGACCCTATGATTCACACCACCCCGTGTTGTTTTTCTCACTCCTACTAGTGAATGTAATGTTACACACCCATACAATGCGCACCACCCCGCGATGTTTTTCAGAAGCCTATCCTACATTGCCACTGCATGTTTCCTGACCTCCCCATGCTGACCACCCCGTGGTGCTTTTCTCCATCCTACATTGCCACTCACTGCCTATCTTAATTCAGACCCTATGCTTCACACCACCCCGTGATGTTTTTATCACTCCTACTAGTGAATGTAATGTTACACACCCATACAATTCGCACCACCCCGCGATGTATTTCAGAAACCGATCCTACATTGCCACTGCATGTTCCCTGACCTCCCCATGCTGACCACCCCGTGGTGCTTTTCTCCATCCTACATTGCCACTCACTGCCTATCTTAATTCAGACCCTATGATTCACACCACCCCGTGTTGTTTTTCTCACTCCTACTAGTGAATGTAATGTTACACACCCATACAATGCGCACCACCCCGCGATGTTTTTCAGAAGCCTATCCTACATTGCCACTGCATGTTTCCTGACCTCCCCATGCTGACCACCCCGTGGTGCTTTTCTCCATCCTACATTGCCACTCACTGCCTATCTTAATTCAGACCCTATGCTTCACACCACCCCGTGATGTTTTTATCACTCCTACTAGTGAATGTAATGTTACACACCCATACAATTCGCACCACCCCGCGATGTTTTTCAGAAACCGATCCTACATTACCACTGCATGTTCCCTGACCTGCCCATGCTGACCAACCCCTGGTGCTTTTCTCCATCCTACATTGCCAATCACTGCCTATCCTAATTCACACCCTATGCTTCACACCACCCCGTGATGTTTTTATCACTCCTACTAGTGAATGTAATGTTACACACCCATACAATTCGCACCACCCCGCGATGTTTTGCAGAAACCTATCGTACATTGCCACTGCAGGTTTCCGGACCTCCCCATGCTGACCACCCCGTGGTTCTTTTCTCCATCGTACATTGCCACTCAATGCCGATCCTAATTCAGACCCTATGCTTCACATACCCCGTGATGTTTTTCTCACTCCTACTAGTGAATGTAATGTTACACACCCATACAATGCGCACCACCCCGCGATGTTTTTCAGAACCCTATCCTACATTGCCACTGCATGTTCCCTGACCTCCCCATGGTGACCACCCCGTGGTGCTTTTCTCCATCCTACATTGCCACTCACTGCCTATCCTAATTCAGACCCTATGATTCACACCACCCCGTGATGTTTTTCTCACTCCTACTAGTGAATGTTATGTTACCCACCAATACAATGCGCTCCACACCGCGATGTCTTTCAGAAACCTATCCTACATTGCCACTGCATGTTCCCTGACCTCCCCATGAGGACCACCCCGTCGTGCTTTTCTCCATCCTACATTGCACTCACTGCCTAACCTAATTCAGACCCTATGCTTCACACCACCCCGTGATGTTTTTCTCACTCCTACTAGTGAATGTAATGTTACACACCCATACAATGCGCACCACCCCGCGATGTTTTTCAGAAACGTATCCTACATTGCCACTGCATTTTTCCTGACGTCCCCATGCTGACCACCCCGTGGTGCTTTTCTCCATCCTACATTGCCAGTCACTGCCTATCCTAATTCAGACCCTATGATTCACACCACCCCGTGATGTTTTACTCACTCCTACTAGTGAATGTAATGTTACACACCCATACAATGCGCACCACCCCGCGATGTTTTTGAGAAACCTATCCTACATTGCCACTGCATGTTCCCTGACCTCCCAATGCTGCCCACCCCGTGGTGCTTTTCTCCATCCTACATTGCCACTTACTGCCTATCCTAATTCAGACCCTATGATTCACACCACCCTGTGATGTTTTTCTCACTCCTCCTAGTGAATGTAATGTTACACACCCATACATTGCACACCACACCGCAATGTTTTTCAGAAACCTATCCTACATTGCCACTGCATGTTCCCTGACCTCCCCATGCTGACCACCCCGTGGTGTTTTCTCCATCCTACATTGCCACTCACTGCCTATCCTTATTCAAACCCTATGATTCACATATCCCGTGATGTTTTTCTCACTACTACTAGTGAATGTAATGTTACACACCCATACAATGCGCACGACCCCGCGATGTTTTTCAGAAACCTATCCTACATTGCCACTGCATGTTCCCTGCCCTCCGCTAGCTGACCACCCCGTGGAGCTTTTCTCCATCCTACATTGCCACTCACTGCCTATCCTAATTCAGACCCTATGATTCACACCACTCCGTGATATTTTTCTCACTCCTACTAGTGAATGTAATGTTACACACATATGCAATGCTCACCACCCCGCGATGTTTTTCAGAAACCTATCCTACATTGCCACTGCATGTTCCCTGACCTCCCCATGCTGACCACCCCGTGGTGCTTTTCTCCATCCTACATTGCCACTCACTGCCTATCCTAATTCAGACCCTATGATTCACACCACCCCGTGATGTTTTTCTCACTCCTACTAGTGAATGTAATGTTACGCACCCATACAATGCGCACGACCCCGCGATGTTTTTCAGAAACCTATCCTACATTGCCACTGCATGTTTCCTGACCTCCCCATGCTGACCACCCAGTGGTGCTTTTCTCCATCCTACATTGCCACTCACTGCTTATACTAATTCACACCCTATGATTCACACCACCCCGTGATGTTTTTCTCACTCCTACTAGTGAATGTAATGCTACACGCCGATACAATGCGCACCACCCCGCAATGTTTTTCAGAAACCTATACTACATTGCCACTGCATGTTTCCTGACCTCCCACTGCTGACCACCCCGTGGTGCTTTTCTCCATCCTACATTGACACTCACTGCCTATCTTAATTTAGACCCTATGCTTCACACCAATCCGTGATGTTTTTATCACTCCTACTAGTGAATGTAATGTTACACACCCATACAATTCGCACCACCCCGCGATGTTTTTCAGAAACCTATCCTACATTGCCACTGCATGTTTCCTGACCTCCCCATGCGGACCACCCCGTGGTGCTTTTCTCCATCCTACATTGCCAATCACTGCCTATCCTAATTCACACCCTAGGATTCACACCACCCCGTGATGTTTTTCTCACTCCTACTAGTGAATGTAATGTTACACACCCATACAATGGGCACCACGCCGCGATGTTTTGCAGAAACCTATTGTACATTGCCACTGCAGGTTTGCTGACTTCCCCATGCTGACCACCCCGTGGTGCTTTTCTCCATCCTACATTGCCATTCACTCCCGATCCTAATTCAGACCCTATGCTTCACATACCCCGTGATGTTTTTCTCACTCCTACTAGTGAATGTAATGTTACACACCCATGCAATGCGCACCACCCCGCGATGTTTTTCAGAACCCTATCCTACATTGCCCCTGCATGTTCCCTGACCTCCCCATGCTGACCACCCCGTGGAGCTTTTCTCCATCCTACATTGCCACTGACTGCCTATCCTAATTATGACCCTATGATTCACACCACCCCGTGATGTTTTTCTCACTCCTACTATTGAAGGTAATATTACACTCCATACAATGCGCACCACCCCGTGATGTTTTTTATAAACTTATCCTACATTGGCACGGCATGTTTCCTGACCTCCCCATGCTGACCACATCCAGTGGTGCTTTTCTCCATTCTACATTGCCACTCACTGCCTAACCTAATTCAGACCCTATGATTCACACCACCCCGTGATGTTTTTCTCCCTCCTACTAGTGAAGGTAATGTTACACAATCATACAATGCGCACCACCCCGCGATCTTTTTCAGAAACCTATCCTACATTGCCACTGCATGTTTCCTGACCTCCCCATGCGGACCACCCCGTGGTGCTTTTCTCCATCCTACATTGCCAATCACTGCCTATCCTAATTCACACCCTATGATTCACACCACCCCGTGATGTTTTTATCACTCCTACTAGTGAATGTAATGTTGCACACCCATACAATTCGCACCACCCCGCGATGTTTTTCAGAAACCTATCCTACATTGCCACTGCATGTTTCCTGACCTCCCCATGCGGACCACCCCGTGGTGCTTTTCTCCATCCTACATTGCCAATCACTGCCTATCCTAATTCACACCCTATGATTCACACCACCCCGTGATGTTTTTCTCACTCCTACTAGTGAATGTAATGTTACACACCCATACAATGGGCACCACGCCGCGATGTTTTGCAGAAACCTATTGTACATTGCCACTGCAGGTTTGCTGACCTCCCCATGCTGACCACCCCGTGGTGCTTTTCTCCATCCTACATTGCCATTCACTGCCGATCCTAATTCAGACCCTATGCTTCACATACCCCGTGATGTTTTTCTCACTCCTACTAGTGAATGTAATGTTACACACCCATGCAATGCGCACCACCCCGCGATGTTTTTCAGAACCCTATCCTACATTGCCACTGCATGTTCCCTGACCTCCCCATGCTGACCACCCCGTGGTGCTTTTCTCCATCCTACATTGCCACTGACTGCCTATCCTAATTATGACCCTATGATTCACACCACCCCGTGATGTTTTTCTAACTCCTACTAGTGAAGGTAATATTACACACCAATACAATGCGCACCACCCCGTGATGTTTTTTATAAACTTATCCTACATTGCCACGGCATGTTTCCTGACCTCCCCATGCTGACCACATCCAGTGGTGCTTTTCTCCATTCTACATTGCCACTCACTGCCTAACCTAATTCAGACCCTATGATTCACACCACCCCGTGATGTTTTTCTCACTCCTACTACTGAAGGTAATGTTACACAATCATACAATGCGCACCACCCCGCGATCTTTTTCAGAAACCTATCCTACATTGCCACTGCATGTTCCCTGACCTCCCGATGCTGACCACCCCGTGGTGCTTTTCTCCATCCTACATTTCCACTCACTGCCTATCCTAATTCAGACCCCATGATTCACACCACCCCGTGATGTATTTCTCACTCCTACTAGTAAATGTAATGTTAAACACCAATACAATGCACACCACCCCAAGATGTCTTTCAGAAACCTATCCTTCATTGCCACTGCATGTTCCCTGACCTCCCCATGCTGACCACCCCGTGGTGCTTTTCTCCATCCTACATTGACACTCACTGCCTATCCTAATTCAGACCCTATCATTCACACCACCCCGTGATGTTTTTCTCACTCCTACTAGGGAATGTAATGTTACACACCCATACAATGCGCACCACCCCCCGATGTTTTTCAGAAACAGATCCTACATTGCCACTGCCTGTTCCCTGACCTGCCCATGCTGACCAACCCATGGTGCTTTTCTCCATCCTACATTGCCAATCACTGCCTATCCTAATTCACACCCTATGATTCTCACCACCCCGTGATGTTTTTCTCACTCCTACTAGTGAATGTAATGTTACCCACCCATACAATGGGCACCACGCCGCGATGTTTTGCAGAAACCTATCGTACATTGCCACGGCAGGTTTCCTGACCACCCCATGCTGACCACCCCGTGGTGCTTTTCTCCATCCTACATTGCCACTCACTGCCGATCCTAATTCAGACCCTATGCTTCACATACCCCGTGATGTTTTTCTCACTCCTACTAGTGAATGTAATGTTACACACCCATGCAATGCGCACCACCACGCGACGTTTTAGAGAAACCTATCCTACATTTCCACTGCATGTTCCCTGACCTCCCCATGCTGACCACCCCGTGGTGCTTTTCTCCATCCTACATTGCCACTCACTGCCTATCTTAATTCAGACACTATGCTTCACACCACCCCGTGATGTTTTTATCACTCCTACTAGTGAATGTAATGTTACACACCCATACAATTCGCACCACCCCGCGATGTTTTTCAGAAACCTATCCTACATTGCTACTGCATGTTTCCTGACCTCCCCATGCTGACCACCCCGTGGTGCTTTTCTCCATCCTACATTGCCACTCAGTGCCTATCCTAATTCAGACCCTATGATTCACACCACCCCGTGATGTTTTTCTCACTCCTACTAGTGAATGTAATGTTACACACCGATACAATGCGCACCACCCCGAGATGTTTTTCAGAAACCTATCCTACATTGCCACTGCATGTTCCCTGACCTCCCCATGCTGACCACCCCGTGGTGCTTTTCTCCATCCTACATTGCCACTCACTGCCTATCCTAATTCAGACCCTATGATTCACACCACCCCGTAATGTTTTTCTCACTCCTACTAGTGAATGTAATGTTACACACCCATACAATGCGCACCACCCCCCGATGTTTTTCAGAAACCGATCCTACATTGCCACTGCATGTTCCCTGACCTGCCCATGCAGACCAACCCGTGGTGCTTTTCTCCATCCTACATTGCCAATCACTGCCTATCCTAATTCACACCCTATGATTCACACCACCCCGTGATGTTTTTCTCACTCCTACTAGTGAATGTAATGTTACACACCCATACAATGGGCACCACGCCGCGATGTTTTGCAGAATCCTATCGTACATTTCCACTGCAGGTTTCCTGACCTCCCCATGCTGACCACCCCGTGGTGCTTTTCTCCATCCTACATTGCCATTCACTGCCGATCCTAATTCAGACCCTATGCTTCACATACCCCGTGATGTTTTTCTCACTACTACTAGTGAATGTAATGTTACACAACCATACAATGCGCACCACCCCGTGATGTTTTTCTCACTCCTACTAGTGAATGTAATGTTACACACCCATACAATGCACACGACCCCGCAATGTTTTTCAGAAACCTATCCTACATTGCCACTGCATGTTCCCTGACCTCCCCATGCTGACCACCCCGTGGTGCTTTTCTCCATCCTACATTGCCACTCACTGCCTATCCTAATTCACACCTATGATTCACATATCCCGTGATGTTTTTCTCACTACTACTAGTGAATGTAATGTTACACACCCATACAATGCGCACCACCCCGCGATGTTTTTCAGAAACCTATCCTACATTGCCACTGCATGTTCCCTGCCCTCCCCTAGCTGACCACCCCGTGGAGCTTTTCTCCATCCTACATTGCCACTCACTGCCTATCCTAATTCAGACCCTATGATTCACACCACCCCGTGATGTTTTTCTCACTCCTACTAGTGAATGTAATGTTACACACCCATACAATGCGCACCACCCCGCGATGTTTTTCAGAAACCTATCCTACATTGCCACTGCATGTTTCCTGACCTCCCCATGCTGACCACCCAGTGGTGCTTTTCTCCATCCTACATTGCCACTCACTGCCTATACTAATTCACACCCTATGATTCACACCACCCCGTGATGTTTTTCCCACTCCTACTAGTGAATGTAATGTTACACACCGATACAATGCGCACCACCTTGCAATGTTTTTCAGAAACCTATACTACATTGCCACTGCATTTTTCCTGACCTCCCCATGCTGACCACCCCGTGGTGCTTTTCTCCATCCTACATTGCCACTCACTGCCTATCCTAATTCAGACCCTATGATTCACACCACCCCGTGATGTTTTTCTCACTCCTACTAGTGAATGTAATGTTACACACCCATGCAATGCGAACCACCACGCGACGTTTTATAGAAACCTATCCTACATTGCCAATGCATGTTCCCTGACCTCCCCATGCTGACCACCCCGTTGTGCTTTTCTCCATCCTATATTGCCACTCACTGCCTATCCTAATTCAGAACCTATGATTCACACCACCCCGTGATGTTTTTCTCACTCCTACTAGTGAATGTAATGTTACACACATATAGAGTGCGCACCACCCCGTGATGTTTTTCAGAAACCTATCCTGCATTGCCACTGCATGTTCCCTGACCTCCCCATGCTGACCACCCCGTGGTGCTTTTCTCCATCCTACATTGCCACTCACTGCCTATCTTAATTCAGACCCTATGATTCACACCACCCCGTGTTGTTTTTCTCACTCCTACTAGTGAATGTAATGTTACACACCCATACAATGCGCACCACCCCGCGATGTTTTTCAGAAGCCTATCCTACATTGCCACTGCATGTTTCCTGACCTCCCCATGCTGACCACCCCGTGGTGCTTTTCTCCATCCTACATTGACACTCACTGCCTATCTTAATTCAGACCCTATGCTTCACACCACCCCGTGATGTTTTTATCACTCCTACTAGTGAATGTAATGTTACACACCCATACAATTCGCACCACCCCGCGATGTATTTCAGAAACCGATCCTACATTGCCACTGCATGTTCCCTGACCTCCCCATGCTGACCACCCCGTGGTGCTTTTCTCCATCCTACATTGCCACTCACTGCCTATCTTAATTCAGACCCTATGATTCACACCACCCCGTGTTGTTTTTCTCACTCCTACTAGTGAATGTAATGTTACACACCCATACAATGCGCACCACCCCGCGATGTTTTTCAGAAGCCTATCCTACATTGCCACTGCATGTTTCCTGACCTCCCCATGCTGACCACCCCGTGGTGCTTTTCTCCATCCTACATTGCCACTCACTGCCTATCTTAATTCAGACCCTATGCTTCACACCACCCCGTGATGTTTTTATCACTCCTACTAGTGAATGTAATGTTACACACCCATACAATTCGCACCACCCCGCGATGTTTTTCAGAAACCGATCCTACATTACCACTGCATGTTCCCTGACCTGCCCATGCTGACCAACCCCTGGTGCTTTTCTCCATCCTACATTGCCAATCACTGCCTATCCTAATTCACACCCTATGCTTCACACCACCCCGTGATGTTTTTATCACTCCTACTAGTGAATGTAATGTTACACACCCATACAATTCGCACCACCCCGCGATGTTTTGCAGAAACCTATCGTACATTGCCACTGCAGGTTTCCGGACCTCCCCATGCTGACCACCCCGTGGTTCTTTTCTCCATCGTACATTGCCACTCAATGCCGATCCTAATTCAGACCCTATGCTTCACATACCCCGTGATGTTTTTCTCACTCCTACTAGTGAATGTAATGTTACACACCCATACAATGCGCACCACCCCGCGATGTTTTTCAGAACCCTATCCTACATTGCCACTGCATGTTCCCTGACCTCCCCATGGTGACCACCCCGTGGTGCTTTTCTCCATCCTACATTGCCTCTCACTGCCTATCCTAATTCAGACCCTATGATTCACACCACCCCGTGATGTTTTTCTCACTCCTACTAGTGAATGTTATGTTACCCACCAATACAATGCGCTCCACACCGCGATGTCTTTCAGAAACCTATCCTACATTGCCACTGCATGTTCCCTGACCTCCCCATGAGGACCACCCCGTCGTGCTTTTCTCCATCCTACATTGCACTCACTGCCTAACCTAATTCAGACCCTATGCTTCACACCACCCCGTGATGTTTTTCTCACTCCTACTAGTGAATGTAATGTTACACACCCATACAATGCGCACCACCCCGCGATGTTTTTCAGAAACGTATCCTACATTGCCACTGCATTTTTCCTGACGTCCCCATGCTGACCACCCCGTGGTGCTTTTCTCCATCCTACATTGCCAGTCACTGCCTATCCTAATTCAGACCCTATGATTCACACCACCCCGTGATGTTTTACTCACTCCTACTAGTGAATGTAATGTTACACACCCATACAATGCGCACCACCCCGCGATGTTTTTGAGAAACCTATCCTACATTGCCACTGCATGTTCCCTGACCTCCCAATGCTGCCCACCCCGTGGTGCTTTTCTCCATCCTACATTGCCACTTACTGCCTATCCTAATTCAGACCCTATGATTCACACCACCCTGTGATGTTTTTCTCACTCCTCCTAGTGAATGTAATGTTACACACCCATACATTGCACACCACACCGCAATGTTTTTCAGAAACCTATCCTACATTGCCACTGCATGTTCCCTGACCTCCCCATGCTGACCACCCCGTGGTGTTTTCTCCATCCTACATTGCCACTCACTGCCTATCCTTATTCAAACCCTATGATTCACATATCCCGTGATGTTTTTCTCACTACTACTAGTGAATGTAATGTTACACACCCATACAATGCGCACGACCCCGCGATGTTTTTCAGAAACCTATCCTACATTGCCACTGCATGTTCCCTGCCCTCCGCTAGCTGACCACCCCGTGGAGCTTTTCTCCATCCTACATTGCCACTCACTGCCTATCCTAATTCAGACCCTATGATTCACACCACTCCGTGATATTTTTCTCACTCCTACTAGTGAATGTAATGTTACACACATATGCAATGCTCACCACCCCGCGATGTTTTTCAGAAACCTATCCTACATTGCCACTGCATGTTCCCTGACCTCCCCATGCTGACCACCCCGTGGTGCTTTTCTCCATCCTACATTGCCACTCACTGCCTATCCTAATTCAGACCCTATGATTCACACCACCCCGTGATGTTTTTCTCACTCCTACTAGTGAATGTAATGTTACGCACCCATACAATGCGCACGACCCCGCGATGTTTTTCAGAAACCTATCCTACATTGCCACTGCATGTTTCCTGACCTCCCCATGCTGACCACCCAGTGGTGCTTTTCTCCATCCTACATTGCCACTCACTGCTTATACTAATTCACACCCTATGATTCACACCACCCCGTGATGTTTTTCTCACTCCTACTAGTGAATGTAATGCTACACGCCGATACAATGCGCACCACCCCGCAATGTTTTTCAGAAACCTATACTACATTGCCACTGCATGTTTCCTGACCTCCCACTGCTGACCACCCCGTGGTGCTTTTCTCCATCCTACATTGACACTCACTGCCTATCTTAATTTAGACCCTATGCTTCACACCAATCCGTGATGTTTTTATCACTCCTACTAGTGAATGTAATGTTACACACCCATACAATTCGCACCACCCCGCGATGTTTTTCAGAAACCTATCCTACATTGCCACTGCATGTTTCCTGACCTCCCCATGCGGACCACCCCGTGGTGCTTTTCTCCATCCTACATTGCCAATCACTGCCTATCCTAATTCACACCCTAGGATTCACACCACCCCGTGATGTTTTTCTCACTCCTACTAGTGAATGTGATGTTACACACCCATACAATGGGCACCACGCCGCGATGTTTTGCAGAAACCTATTGTACATTGCCACTGCAGGTTTGCTGACTTCCCCATGCTGACCACCCCGTGGTGCTTTTCTCCATCCTACATTGCCATTCACTCCCGATCCTAATTCAGACCCTATGCTTCACATACCCCGTGATGTTTTTCTCACTCCTACTAGTGAATGTAATGTTACACACCCATGCAATGCGCACCACCCCGCGATGTTTTTCAGAACCCTATCCTACATTGCCCCTGCATGTTCCCTGACCTCCCCATGCTGACCACCCCGTGGAGCTTTTCTCCATCCTACATTGCCACTGACTGCCTATCCTAATTATGACCCTATGATTCACACCACCCCGTGATGTTTTTCTCACTCCTACTATTGAAGGTAATATTACACTCCATACAATGCGCACCACCCCGTGATGTTTTTTATAAACTTATCCTACATTGGCACGGCATGTTTCCTGACCTCCCCATGCTGACCACATCCAGTGGTGCTTTTCTCCATTCTACATTGCCACTCACTGCCTAACCTAATTCAGACCCTATGATTCACACCACCCCGTGATGTTTTTCTCCCTCCTACTAGTGAAGGTAATGTTACACAATCATACAATGCGCACCACCCCGCGATCTTTTTCAGAAACCTATCCTACATTGCCACTGCATGTTCCCTGACCTCCCGATGCTGACCACCCCGTGGTGCTTTTCTCCATCCTACATTGCCACTCACTGCCTATCCTAATTCAGACCCTATGATTCACACCACCCTGTGATGTATTTCTCACTCCTACTAGTAAATGTAATGTTAAACACCAATACAATGCACACCACCCCAAGATGTCTTTCAGAAACCTATCCTTCATTGCCACTGCATGTTCCCTGACCTCCCGATGCTGACCACCCCGTGGTGCTTTTCTCCATCCTACATTGACACTCACTGCCTATCCTAATTCAGACCCTATCATTCACACCACCCCGTGATGTTTTTCTCACTCCTACTAGTGAATGTAATGTTACACACCCATACAATGCGCACCACCCCCCGATGTTTTTCAGAAACAGATCCTACATTGCCACTGCATGTTCCCTGACCTGCCCATGCTGACCAACCCATGGTGCTTTTCTCCATCCTACATTGCCAATCACTGCCTATCCTAATTCACACCCTATGATTCTCACCACCCCGTGATGTTTTTCTCACTCCTACTAGTGAATGTAATGTTGCCCACCCATACAATGGGCACCACGCCGCGATGTTTTGCAGAAACCTATCGTACATTGCCACGGCAGGTTTCCTGACCTCCCCATGCTGACCACCCCGTGGTGCTTTTCTCCATCCTACATTGCCACTCACTGCCGATCCTAATTCAGACCCTATGCTTCACATACCCCATGATGTTTTTCTCACTCCTACTAGTGAATGTAATGTTACACACCCATGCAATGCACACCACCACGCGACGTTTTAGAGAAACCCTTCCTACATTGCCACTGCATGTTCCCTGACCTCCCCATGCTGACCACCCCGTGGTGCTTTTCTCCATCCTATATTGCCACTCACTGCCTATCCTAATTCAGACCCTATGATTCACACCACCCCGTGATGTTTTTCTCACTCCTACTAGTGAATGTAATGTTACACACATATACAATGCGCACCACCCCGCGATGGTTTTCAGAAACCTATCCTACATTGTCACTGCATGTTTCCTGACCTCCCCATATTGACCAACCCGTGGTGCTTTTCTCCATCCTACATTGCCACTCACTGCCTATCTTAATTCAGACCCTATGCTTCACACCACCCCGTGATGTTTTTATCACTCCTACTAGTGAATGTAATGTTACACACCCATACAATTCGCACCACCCCGCGATGTTTTTCAGAAACCGATCCTACATTGCCACTGCATGTTCCCTGAACTGCCCATGCTGACCAACCCGTGGTGCTTTTCTCCATCCTACATTGCCAATCACTGCCTATCCTAATTCACACCCTATGATTCACACCAACCCGTGATGTTTTTATCACTCCTACTAGTGAATGTAATGTTACACACCCATACAATTCGCACCACCCCGCGATGTTTTTCAGAAACCGATCCTACATTGCCACTGCATGTTCCCTGACCTGCCCATGCTGACCAACCCGTGGTGCTTTTCTCCATCCTACATTGCCAATCACTGCCTATCCTAATTCACACCCTATGCTTCACACCACCCCGTGATGTTTTTATCACTCCTACTAGTGAATGTAATGTTACACACCCATACAATTTGCACCACCCCGCGATGTTTTGCAGAAACCTATCGTACATTGCCACTGCAGGTTTCCGGACCTCCCCATGCTGACCACCCCGTGGTTCTTTTCTCCATCGTACATTGCCACTCACTGCCGATCCTAATTCAGACCCTATGCTTCACATACCCCGTGATGTTTTTCTCACTCCTACTAGTGAATGTAATGTTACACACCCATACAATGCGCGCCACCCCGCGATGTTTTTCAGAACCCTATCCTACATTACCACTGCATGTTCCCTGACCTCCCCATGGTGACCACCCCGTGGTGCTTTTCTCCATCCTACATTGCCACTCACTGCCTATCCTAATTCAGACCCTATGATTCACATACCCCATGACGTTTTTCTCACTCCTACTAGTGAATGTAATGTTACACACCCATACAATGCGCGCCACCCCGCGATGTTTTTCAGAACCCTATCCTACATTGCCACTGCATGTTCCCTGACCTCCACATGGTGACCACCCCGTGGTGCTATTCTCCATCCTACATTGCCACTCACTGCCTATCCTTATTCAAACCCTATGATTCACATATCCCGTGATGTTTTTCTCACTACTACTAGTGAATGTAATGTTACACACCCATACAATGCGCACGACCCCGCGATGTTTTTCAGAAACCTATCCTACATTGCCACTGCATGTTCCCTGCCCTCCCCTAGCTGACCACCCCGTGGAGCTTTTCGACATCCTACATTGCCACTCACTGCCTATCCTAATTCAGACCCTATGATTCACACCACCCCGTGATATTTTTCTCACTCCTACTAGTGAATGTAATGTTACACACATATGCAATGCGCACCACCCCGCAATGTTTTTCAGAAACCTATCCTACATTGCCACTGCATGTTCCCTGACCTCCCCATGCTGACCACCCCGTGGTGCTTTTCTCCATCCTACATTGCCACTCACTGCCTATCCTAATTCAGACCCTATGATTCACACCACCCCGTGATGTTTTTCTCACTCCTACTAGTGAATGTAATGTTACACACCCATACAATGCGCACCACCCCGCGATGTTTTTCAGAAACCTATCCTACATTGCCACTGCATGTTTCCTGACCTCCCCATGCTGACCACCCAGTGGTGCTTTTCTCCATCCTACATTGCCACTCACTGCTTATACTAATTCACACCCTATGATTCACACCACCCCGTGATGTTTTTCTCACTCCTACTAGTGAATGTAATGTTACACACCGATACAATGCGCACCACCCCTCAATGTTTATCAGAAACCTATACTACATTGCCACTGCATGTTTCCTGACCTCCCCATGCTGACCACCCCGTGGTGATTTTCTCCATCCTACATTGACACTCACTGCCTATCTTAATTCAGACCCTATGCTTCACACCACCCCGTGATGTTTTTATCACTCCTACTAGTGAATGTAATGTTGCACACCCATACAATTCGCACCACCCCGCGATGTTTTTCAGAAACCTATCCTACATTGCCACTGCATGTTTCCTGACCTCCCCATGCGGACCACCCCGTGGTGCTTTTCTCCATCCTACATTGCCAATCACAGCCTATCCTAATTCACACCCTATGATTCACACCACCCCGTGATGTTTTTCTCACTACTACTAGTGAATGTAATGTTACACACCCATACAATGGGCACCACGCCGCGATGTTTTGCAGAAACCTATTGTACATTGCCACTGCAGGTTTACTGACCTCCCCATGCTGACCACCCCGTGGTGTTTTTCTCCATCCTACATTGCCATTCACTGCCTATCCTAATTCAGACCCTATGCTTCACATACCCCGTGATGTTTTTCTCACTCCTACTAGTGAATGTAATGTTACACACCCATGCAATGCGCACCACCCCGCGATGTTTTTCAGAACCCTATCCTACATTGCCACTGCATGTTCCCTGACCTCCCCATGCTGACCACCCCGTGGTGCTTTTCTCCATCCTACATTGCCACTGACTGCCTATCCTAATTATGACCCTATGATTCACACCACCCCGTGATGTTTTTCTAACTCCTACTAGTGAAGGTAATATTACACACCCATACAATGCGCAACACCCCGTGATGTTTTTTATAAACTTATCCTACATTGCCACGGCATGTTTCCTGACCTCCCCATGCTGACCACATCCAGTGGTGCTTTTCTCCATTCTACATTGCCACTCACTGCCTAACCTAATTCAGACCCTATGATTCACACCACCCCGTGATGTTTTTCTCACTCCTACTAGTGAAGGTAATGTTACACAATCATACAATGCGCACCACCCCGCGATCTTTTTCAGAAACCTATCCTACATTGCCACTGCATGTTCCCTGACCTCCCCATGCTGACCACCCCGTGGTGCTTTTCTCCATTCTACATTGACACTCACTGCCTATCCTAATTCAGACCCTATCATTCACACCACCCCGTGATGTTTTTCTCAATCCTACTAGTGAATGTAATGTTACACACCCATACAATGCGCACCACCCCCCGATGTTTTTCAGAAACAGATCCTACATTGCCACTGCATGTTCCCTGACCTGCCCATGCTGACCAACCCATGGTGCTTTTCTCCATCCTACATTGCCAATCACTGCCTATCCTAATTCACACCCTATGATTCTCACCACCCCGTGATATTGTTCTCACTCCTACTAGTGAATGTAACGTTACCCACCCATACAATGGGCACCACGCCGCGATGTTTTGCAGAAACCTAACGTACATTGCCACGGCAGGATTCCTGACCTCCCCATGCTGACCACCCCGTGGTGCTTTTCTCCATCCTACATTGCCACTCACTGCCGATCCTAATTCAGACCCTATGCTTCACATACCCCGTGATGTTTTTCTCACTCCTACTAGTGAATGTAATGTTACACACCCATGCAATGCGCACCACCACGCGACGTTTTAGAGAAACCTATCCTACATTGCCACTGCATGTTCCCTGACCTCCCCATGCTGACCACCCCGTGGTGCTTTTCTCCATCCTATACTGCCACTCACTGCCTATCCTAATTCAGACCCTATGATTCACACCACCCCGTGATGTTTTTCTCACTCCTACTAGTGAATGTAATGTTACACACATATACAATGCGCACCACCCCGCGATGGTTTTCAGAAACCTATCCTACATTGTCACTGCATGTTCCCTGACCTCCCCATGCTGACCACCCCGTGGTGCTTTTCTCCATCCTACATTGCCACTCACTGCCTATCTTAATTCAGACCCTATGAATCACACCACCCCGTGATGTTTTTCTCACTCCTACTAGTGAATGTAATGTTACACACCCATACAATGCGCACAACCCCGCGATGTTTTTCAGAAACCTATACTACATTGCCACTGCATGTTTCCTGACCTCCCCATGCTGACCACCCAGTGGTGCTTTTCTCCATCCTACATTGCCACTCACTGCCTCTACTAATTCACACCCTATGATTCACACCACCCCGTGATGTTTTTCTCACTCCTACTAGTGAATGTAATGTTACACACCGATACAATGCGCACCACCCCGCAATGTTTTTCAGAAACCTATACTACATTGCCACTGTATGTTTCCTGACCTCCCCATGCTGACCACCCCGTGGTGCTTTTCTCCATCCTACATTGACACTCACTGCCTATCTTAATTCAGACCCTATGCTTCACACCACCCCGTGATGTTTTTATCACTCCTACTAGTGAATGTAATGTTACACACCCATAAAATTCGCACCACCCCGCGATGTTTTTCAGAAACCTATCCTACATTGCTACTGCATGTTTCCTGACCTCCCCATGCTGACCACCCCGTGGTGCTTTTCTCCATCCTACATTGCCACTCACTGACTATCCTAATTCAGACCCTATGATTCACACCACCCCGTGATGTTTTTCTCACTCCTACTAGTGAATGTAATGTTACACACCCATACAATGCGCACCACCCCGCGATGTTTTTCAGAAACCTATCCTACATTGCCACTGCATGTTTCCTGACCTCCCCATGCTGACCACCCAGTGGTGCTTTTCTCCATCCTACATTGCCACTCACTGCTTATACTAATTCACACCCTATGATTCACACCACCCCGTGATGTTTTTCTCACTCGTACTAGTGAATGTAATGTTACACACGGATACAATGCGCACCACCCCGCAATGTTTATCAGAAACCTATACTACATTGCCACTGCATGTTTCCTGACCTCCCCATGCTGACCACCCCGTGGTGATTTTCTCCATCCTACATTGACACTCACTGCCTATCTTAATTCAGACCCTATGCTTCACACCACCCCGTGATGTTTTATCACTCCTACTAGTGAATGTAATGTTGCACACCCATACAATGGGCACCACGCCGCGATGTTTTGCAGAAACCTATTGTACATTGCCACTGCAGGTTTACTGACCTCCCCATGCTGACCACCCCGTGGTGCTTTTCTCCATCCTACATTGCCATTCACTGCCTATCCTAATTAAGACCCTATGCTTCACATACCCCGTGATGTTTTTCTCACTCCTACTAGTGAATGTAATGTTACACACCCATGCAATGCGCACCACCCCGCGATGTTTTTCAGAACCCTATCCTACATTGCCACTGCATGTTCCCTGACCTCCCCATGCTGACCACCCCGTGGTGCTTTTCTCCATCCTACATTGCCACTGACTGCCTATCCTAATTATGACCCTATGATTCACACCACCCCGTGATGTTTTTCTAACTCCTACTAGTGAAGGTAATATTACACACCCATACAATGCGCACCACCCCGTGATGTTTTTTATAAACTTATCCTACATTGCCACGGCATGTTTCCTGACCTCCCCATGCTGACCACATCCAGTGGTGCTTTTCTCCATTCTACATTGCCACTCACTGCCTAACCTAATTCAGACCCTATGATTCACACCACCCCGTGATGTTTTTCTCACTCCTACTAGTGAAGGTAATGTTACACAATCATACAATGCGCACCACCCCGCGATCTTTTTCAGAAACCTATCCTACATTGCCACTGCATGTTCCCTGACCTCCCCATGCTGACCACCCCGTGGTGCTTTTCTCCATCCTACATTGACACTCACTGCCTATCCTAATTCAGACCCTATCATTCACACCACCCCGTGATGTTTTTCTCACTCCTACTAGTGAATGTAATGTTACACACCCATACAATGCGCACCACCCCCCGATGTTTTTCAGAAACAGATCCTACATTGCCACTGCATGTTCCCTGACCTGCCCATGCTGACCAACCCATGGTGCTTTTCTCCATCCTACATTGCCAATCACTGCCTATCCTAATTCACACCCTATGATTCTCACCACCCCGTGATGTTTTTCTCACTCCTACTAGTGAATGTAATGTTACCCACCCATACAATGGGCACCACGCCGCGATGTTTTGCAGAAACCTAACGTACATTGCCACGGCAGGTTTCCTGACCTCCCCATGCTGACCACCCCGTGGTGCTTTTCTCCATCCTACATTGCCACTCACTGCCGATCCTAATTCAGACCCTATGCTTCACATACCCCGTGATGTTTTTCTCACTCCTACTAGTGAATGTAATGTTACACACCCATGCAATGCGCACCACCACGCGACGTTTTAGAGAAACCTATCCTACATTGCCACTGCATGTTCCCTGACCTCCCCATGCTGACCACCCCGTGGTGCTTTTCTCCATCCTATATTGCCACTCACTGCCTATCCTAATTCAGACCCTATGATTCACACCACCCCGTGATGTTTTTCTCACTCCTACTAGTGAATGTAATGTTACACACATATACAATGCGCACCACCCCGCGATGGTTTTCAGAAACCTATCCTACATTGTCACTGCATGTTCCCTGACCTCCCCATGCTGACCACCCCGTGGTGCTTTTCTCCATCCTACATTGCCACTCACTGCCTATCTTAATTCAGACCCTATGAATCACACCACCCCGTGATGTTTTTCTCACTCCTACTAGTGAATGTAATGTTACACACCCATACAATGCGCACCACCCCGCGATGTTTTTCAGAAACCTATACTACATTGCCACTGCATGTTTCCTGACCTCCCCATGCTGACCACCCAGTGGTGCTTTTCTCCATCCTACATTGCCACTCACTGCCTCTACTAATTCACACCCTATGATTCACACCACCCCGTGATGTTTTTCTCACTCCTACTTGTGAATGTAATGTTACACACCGATACAATGCGCACCACCCCGCAATGTTTTTCAGAAACCTATACTACATTGCCACTGTATGTTTCCTGACCTCCCCATGCTGACCACCCCGTGGTGCTTTTCTCCATCCTACATTGCCACTCACTGCCTATCTTAATTCAGACCCTATGCTTCACACCACCCCGTGATGTTTTTATCACTCCTACTAGTGAATGTAATGTTACACACCCATAAAATTCGCACCACCCCGCGATGTTTTTCAGAAACCTATCCTACATTGCTACTGCATGTTTCCTGACCTCCCCATGCTGACCACCCCGTGGTGCTTTTCTCCATCCTACATTGCCACTCACTGCCTATCCTAATTCAGACCCTATGATTCACAACTCCCCGTGATGTTTTTCTCACTCCTACTAGTGAATGTAATGTTACACACCGATACAATGCGCACCACCCCGAGATGTTTTTCAGAAACCTATCCTACATTGCCACTGCATGTTCCCTGACCTCCCCATGCTGACCACCCATGGTGCTTTTCTCCATCCTACATTGCCACTCACTGCCTATCCTAATTCAGACCCTGTGATTCACACCACCCCGTAATGTTTTTCTCACTCCTACTAGTGAATGTAATGTTACACACCCATACAATGCGCACCACCCCCCGATGTTTTTCAGAAACCGATCCTACATTGCCACTGCATGTTCCCTGACCTGCCCATGCTGACCAACCCGTGGTGCTTTTCTCCATCCTACATTGCCAATCACTGCCTATCCTAATTCACACCCTATGATTCACACCACCCCGTGATGTTTTTCTCACTCCTACTAGTGAATGTAATGTTACACACCCATACAATGGGCACCACGCCGCGATGTTTTGCAGAAATCTATCGTACATTGCCACTGCAGGTTTCCTGACCTCCCCATGCTGACCACCCCGTGGTGCTTTTCTCCATCCTACATTGCCATTCACTGCTGATCCTAATTCAGACCCTATGCTTCACATACCCCGTGATGTTTTTCTCACTCCTACTAGTGAATGTAATGTTACACACCCATACAATGCGCACCACCCCGTGATGTTTTTCTCATTCCTACTAGTGAATGTAATGTTACACACCCATACAATGCACACCACCCCGCAATGTTTTTCAGAAACCTATCCTACATTGCCACTGCATGTTCCCTGACCTCCCCATGCTGACCACCCCGTGGTGCTTTTCTCCATCCTACATTGCCACTCACTGCCTATCCTAATTCACACCTATGATTCACATATCCCGTGATGTTTTTCTCACTACTACTAGTGAATGTAATGTTACACACCCATACAACGCGCACCACCACGCGATGTTTTTCAGAAACCTATCCTACATTGCCACTGCAGGTTTCCTGACCTCCCCATGCTGACCACCCCGTGGTGCTTTTCTCCATCCTACATTGCTACTCACTACCGATCCTAATTCAGACCCTATGCTTCACATACCCCGGGATGTTTTTCTCAGTCCTACTAGTGAATGTAATGTTACACACCCATGCAATGCGCACCACCACGCGACATTTTAGAAAAACCTATCCTACATTGCCACTGCATGTTCCCTGACCTCCCCATGCTGACCACCCCGTGGTGCTTTTCTCCATCCTATATTGCCACTCACTGCCTATCCTAATTCAGACCCTATGATTCACACCACCCCGTGATGTTTTTCTCACTCCTCCTAGTGAATGTAATGTTACCCACCCATACAATGCACACCACCCCGCGATGTTTTTTAGAAACCTATCCTATATTGCCACTGCATGTTCCCTGACCTCCCCATGCTGACCACGCCGTGCTGCTTTTCTCCATCCTACATTGCCACTCACTGCCTATCCTAATTCAGACCCTATGATTCACACCACCAAGTGATGTTTTTCTCACTCCTACTAGTGAATGTAATGTTACACACCAATACAATGCGCACCACCCCGCGATGTTTTGCAGAAACCTATCCTACATTGCCACTGCATGTTCCCTGACCTCCCCATGCTGACCACACCGTGGTGCTTTTCTCCATCCTACATTGCCACTGACTGCCTATCCTAATTCAGACCCTATGATTCACACCACACCGTGATGTTTTTCTCACTCCTACTAGTGAAGGTAATGTTACACACCCATACAATGCGCACCACCCCGCGATGTTTTTTATAAACCTATCCTACATTGCCACTGCATGTTTCCTGACCTCCCCATGCTGACCACCCCCAGTGGTGCTTTTCTCCATCCTACATTGCCACTCACTGCCGATCCTAATTCAGACCCTATGCTTCACATACCCCGTGATGTTTTTCTCACTCCTACTAGTGAATGTAATGTTACACACCCATTCAATGCGCACCACCACGCGACGTTTTAGAGAAACCTTTCCTACATTGCCACTGCATGTTCCCTGACCTCCCCATGCTGACCACCCCGTGGCGCTTTTCTCCATCCTATATTGCCACAAACTGCCTATCCTAATTCAGACCCTATGATTCACACCACCCCGTGATGTTTTTCTCACTCCTACTAGTGAATGTAATGTTACACACCAATACAATGCGCACCACCCCGCGATGTTTTGCAGAAACCTATCCTACATTGCCACTGCATGTTCCCTGACCTCCCCATGCTGACCACACCGTGGTGCTTTTCTCCATCCTACATTGCCACTAACTGCCTATCCTAATTCAGACCCTATGATTCACACCACCCCGTGATGTTTTTCTCACTCCTACTAGTGAATGTAATGTTACACACCAATACAATGCGCACCACCCCGCGATGTTTTGCAGAAACCTATCCTACATTGCCACTGCATGTTCCCTGACCTCCCCATGCTGACCACACCGTGGTGCTTTTCTCTATCCTACATTGCCACTGACTGCCTATCCTAATTCAGACCCTATGATTCACACCACACCGTGATGTTTTTCTCACTCCTACTAGTGAAGGTAATGTTACACACCCATACAATGCGCACCACCCCGCGATGTTTTTTATAAACCTATCCTACATTGCCACTGCATGTTTCCTGACCTCCCCATGCTGACCACCCCCAGTGGTGCTTTTCTCCATCCTACATTGCCACTCACTGCCGATCCTAATTCAGACCCTATGCTTCACATACCCCGTGATGTTTTTCTCACTCCTACTAGTGAATGTAATGTTACACACCCATTCAATGCGCACCACCACGCGACGTTTTAGAGAAACCTATCCTACATTGCCACTGCATGTTCCCTGACCTCCCCATGCTGACCACCCCGTGGCGCTTTTCTCCATCCTATATTGCCACAAACTGCCTATCCTAATTCAGACCCTATGATTCACACCACCCCGTGATGTTTTTCTCACTCCTACTAGTGAATGTAATGTTACACACATATACAATGCGCACCACCCCGCGATGTTTTTAAGAAACCTATCCTACATTGCCACTGCATGTTCCCTAACCTCCCCATGCTGACCACCCCGTGGTGCTTTACTCCATCCTACATTGCCACTCACTGCCTATCTTAATTCAGACCCTATGATTCACACCGCCCCGTGATGTTTTTCTCACTCCTACTAGTGAATGTAATGTTACACACCCATACAATGCGCACCACCCCGCGATGTTTTTCAGAAACCTATCCTACATTGCCACTGCATGTTTCCTGACCTCCCCATGCTGACCACCCAGTGGTGCTTTTCTCCATCCTACATTGCCACTCACTGCCTATACTAATTCACACCCTATGATTCACACCACCCCGTGATGTTTTTCTCACTCCTACTAGTGAATGTAATGTTACACACTGATACAATGCGCACCACCCCGCAATGTTTTTCAGAAACCTATACTACATTGCCACTGCATGTTTCCTGACCTCCCCATGCTGACCACCCCGTGGTGCTTTTCTCCATCCTACATTGCTACTAACTGCCTAACTTAATTCAGGCCCTATGCTTCACACCACCCCGTGATGTTTTTATCACTCCTACTAGTGAATGTAATGTTACACACCCATACAATTCGCAGGACCCCGCGATGTTTTTCAGAAACCTATCCTACATTGCCACTGCATGTTTCCTGACCTCCCCATGATGACCACCCCTTTGTGCTTTTCTCCATCCTACATTGCCACTCACTGCCTATCCTAATTCAGACCCTATGATTCACACCACCCCGTGATGTTTTTCTCACTCCTACTAGTGAATGTAATGTTACACACCGATACAATGCGCACCACCCCGAGATGTTTTTCAGAAACCTATCCTACATTGCCACTGCATGTTCCCTGACCTCCCCATGCTGACCACCCCGTGGTGCTTTTCTCCATCCTACATTGCCACTCACTGCCTATCCTAATTCAGACCCTATGATTCACACCACCCCGTGATGTTTTTCTCACTCCTACTAGTGAATGTAATGTTACACACCCATACAATGCGCACCACCCCCCGATGTTTTTCAGAAACCGTTCCTACATTGCCACTGCATGTTCCCTGACCTGCCCATGCTGAACAACCCGTGGTGCTTTTCTCCATCCTACATTGCCAATCACTGCCTATCCTAATTCACACCCTATGATTCACACTACCCCGTGATGTTTTTCTCACTCCTACTAGTGAATGTAATGTTACACACCCATACACTGGGCACCACGCCGAGATGTTTTGCAGAAACCTATCGTACATTGCCACTGCAGGTTTCCTGACCTCCCCATGCTGACCACCCCGTGGTGCTTTTCTCCATCCTACATTGCCACTCACTGCCGATCCTAATTCAGACCCTATGCTTCACATACCCCGTGATGTTTTTCTCACTCCTACTAGTGAATGTAATGTTACACACCCAAGCAATGCGCACCACCACGCGACGTTTTAGAGAAACCTATCCTACATTGCCACTGCATGTTCCCTGACCTCCCCATGCTGACCACCCCGTGGTGCTTTTCTCCATCCTATATTGCCACTCACTGCCTATCCTAATTCAGACCCTATGATTCACACCACCCCGTGATGTTTTTCTCACTCCTCCTAGTGAATGTAATGTTACCCACCCATACAATGCACACCACACCGCGATGTTTTTCAGAAACCTATCCTATATTGCCACTGCATGTTCCCTGATCTCCCCATGCTGACCACCCCGTGCTGCTTTTCTCCATCCTACATTGCCACTCACTGCCTATCCTAATTCAGACCCTATGATTCACACCACCAAGTGATGTTTTTCTCACTCCTACTAGTGAATGTAATTTTACACACCACTACAATGCGCGCCACCCCGCGATGTTTTTCAGAAACCTATCCTACATTGCCACTGCATTTTCCCTGAACTCCCCATGCTGACCACCCCGTGGTGCTTTTCTCCATCCTACATTGCCACGCACTGCCTATCCTAATTCACACCCTATGATTCACACCACCCCGTGATGTTTTTTTCACTCCTACTAGTGAATGTAATGTTACACACCCATACAATGCGCACTACCCTGCGATGTTTTTCAGAAACCTATCCTACTTTGCCACTGCATGTTCCCTGACCTCCCCATGCTGACCACCCCCAGTGGTGCTTTTCTCCATCCTACATTGCCAATCACTGCCTATCCTAATTCACACCCTATGATTCACACCACCCCGTAATGTTTTTCTCACTCCTACTACTGAATATAATGTTACACACCAATACAATGCGCATCACCCCGCGATGTTTTTCAGAATCCTATCCTACATTGCCACTGCATGTTCCCTGACCTCCCCATGCTGACCAACCCGTGGTGCTTTTCTCCATCCTACATTGCCACTGACTGCCTATCCTAATTCAGACCCTATGATTTACACCACCCCGTGATGTTTTTCTCACTCCTACTAGTGAAGGTAATGTTACACACCCATACAATGCGCACCACCCCGCGATGTTTTTTATAAACCTATCCTACATTGCCACTGCATGTTTCCTGACCTCCCCATGCTGACCACTCCCAGTGGTGCTTTTCTCCATCCTACATTGCCACTCACTGCCTATCCTAATTCAGACCCTATGATTCACACCACCCCGTGATGTTTTTCTCACTCCTACTAGTGAATGTAATGTTACACAGCGATACAATGCGCACCACCCCGAGATGTTTTTCAGAAACCTATCCACATTGCCACTGCATGTTCCCTGACCTCCCCATGCTGACCACCCCGTGGTGCTTTTCTCCATCCTACATTGCCACTCACTGCCTATCCTAATTCAGACCCTATGATTCACACCACCCCGTGATGTTTTTCTCACTCCTACTAGTGAATGTAATGTTACACAGCGATACAATGCGCACCACCCCGAGATGTTTTTCAGAAACCTATCCTACATTGCCACTGCATGTTCCCTGACCTCCCCATGCTGACCACCCCGTGGTGCTTTTCTCCATCCTACATTGCCACTCACTGCCTATCCTAATTCAGACCCTGTGATTCACACCACCCCGTGATGTTTTTCTCACTCCTACTAGTGAATGTAATGTTACACACCCATACAATGCACACCACCCCCCGATGTTTTTCAGAAACCGATCCTACATTGCCACTGCATGTTCCCTGACCTGCCCATGCTGACCAACCCGTCGTGCTTTTCTCCATCCTACATTGCCAATCACTGCCTATCCTAATTCACACCCTATGATTCACACCACCCCGTGATGTTTTTCTCACTCCTACTAGTGAATGTAATGTTACACACCCATACAATGGGCACCACGCCGCGATGTTTTGCAGAAACCTATCGTACATTGCCACTGCAGGTTTCCTGACCTCCCCATGCTGACCACCCCGTGGTGCTTTTCTCCATCCTACATTGCCATTCACTGCCGATCCTAATACAGACCCTATGCTTCACATACCCCGTGATGTTTTTCTCACTCCTACTAGTGAATGTAATGTTACACACCCATGCAATGCGCACCACCCCGCGATGTTTTTCAGAACCCTATCCTACATTGCCACTGCATGTTCCCTGACCTCCCCATGCTGACCACCCCGTGGTGCTTTTCTCCATCCTACATTGCCACTAACTGCCTATCCTAATTCAGACCCTATGATTCACACCACCCCGTGATGTTTTTCTCACTCCTACTAGTGAAGGCAATATTACACACCCATACAATGCGCACCACCCCGTGATGTTTTTTATAAACTTATCCTACATGCCACTGCATGTTTCCTGACCTCCCCATGCTGACCACCCCCAGTGGTGCTTTTCTCCATCCTACATTGCCACTCACTGCCTAACCTAATTCAGACCCTATGATTCACACCCCACCGTGATGTTTTTCTCACTCCTACTAGTGAAGGTAATGTTACACAATCATACAATGCGCACCACCCCGCGATCTTTTTCAGAAACCTATCCTACATTGCCACTGCATGTTCCCTGACCTCCCCATGCTGACCACCCCGTGGTGCTTTTCTCCATCCTACATTGCCACTCACTGCCTATCCTAATTCAGACCCTGTGATTCACACCACCCCGTGATGTATTTCTCACTCCTACTAGTTCATGTAATGTTACACACCAATACAATGCACACCACCCCAAGATGTCTTTCAGAAACCTATCCTACATTGCCACTGCATGTTCCCTGACCTCCCCATGCTGACCACCCCGTGGTACTTTTCTCCATCCTACATTGACACTCACTGCCTAGCCTAATTCAGACCCTATCATTCACACCACCACGTGATGTTTTTCTCACTCCTACTAGTGAATGTAATGTTACACACCCATACAATGCGCACCACCCCCCGATGTTTTTCAGAAACCGATCCTACATTGCCACTGCATGTTCCCTGACGTGCCCATGCTGACCAACCCGTGGTGCTTTTCTCCATCCTACATTGCCACTCACTGCCTATCCTAATTCAGACCCTATGATTCACACCACCCCGTGATGTATTTCTCACTCCTACTAGTAAATGTAATGTTAAACACCAATACAATGCACACCACCCCAAGATGTCTTTCAGAAACCTATCCTTCATTGCCACTGCATGTTCCCTGACCTCCCCATGCTGACCACCCCGTGGTGCTTTTCTCCATCCTACATTGACACTCACTGCCTATCCTAATTCAGACCCTATGATTCACACCACCCCGTGATGTTTTTCTCACTCCTACTAGTGAATGTAATGTTACACACCCATACAATGCGCACCACCCCCCGATGTTTTTCAGAAACCGATCCTACATTGCCATTGCATGTTCCCTGACCTGCCCATGCTGACCAACCCGTGGTGCTTTTCTCCATCCTACATTGCCAATCACTGCCTATCCTAATTCACACCCTATGATTCACACCACCCCGTGATGTTTTTCTCACTCCTACTAGTGAATGTAATGTTACACACCCATAGAATGGGCACCACGCCGCGATGTTTTGCAGAAACCTATAGTACATTGCCACTGCAGGTTTCCTGACCTCCCCATGCTGACCACCCCGTGGTGCTTTTCTCCATCCTACATTGCCACTGACTGCCTATCCTAATTCAGACCCTATGATTCACACCACCCCGTGATGTTTTTCTCACTCCTACTAGTGAAGGTAATATTACACACCCATACAATGCGCACCACCCCGTGATGTTTTTTATAAACTTATCCTACATTGCCACTGCATGTTTCCTGACCACCCCATGCTGACCACCCCCAGTGGTGCTTTTCTCCATCCTACATTGCCACTCACTGCCTAACCTAATTCAGACCCTATGATTCACACCCCCCTGTGATGTTTTTCTCACTCCTACTAGTGAAGGTAATGTTACACAATCATACAATGCGCACCACCCCGCGATCTTTTTCAGAAACCTATCCTACATTGCCACTGCATGTTCCCTGACCTCCCCATGCTGACCACCCCGTGGTGCTTTTCTCCATCCTACATTGCCACTCACTGCCTATCCTAATTCAGACCCTATGATTCACACCAACCCGTGATGTATTTCTCACTCCAACTAGTGAATGTAATGTTACACACCAATACAATGCACACCACCCCAAGATGTCTTTCAGAAACCTATCCTACATTGCCACTGCATGTTCCCTGACCTCCCCATGCTGACCACCCCGTGGTGCTTTTCTCCATCCTACATTGACACTCACTGCCTAGCCTAATTCAGACCCTATCATTCACACCACCACGTGATGTTTTTCTCACTCCTACTAGTGAATGTAATGTTACACACCCATACAATGCGCACCAACCCCGATGTTTTTCAGAAACCGATCCTACATTGCCACTGCATGTTCCCTGACCTGCCCATGCTGACCAACCCGTGGTGCTTTTCTCCATCCTACATTGCCAATCACTGCCTATCCTAATTCACACCCTATGATTCACACCACCCCGTGATGTTTTTCTCACTCCTACTAGTGAATGTAATGTTACCCACCCATACAATGGGCACCACGCCGCGATGTTTTGCAGAATCCTATCGTACATTGCCACTGCAGGTTTCCTGACCTCCCCATGCTGACCACCCCATGGTGCTTTTCTCCATTCTACATTGCCACTCACTGCCGATCCTAATTCAGACCCTATGCTTCACATACCCCGTGATGTTTTTCTCACTCCTACTAGTGAATGTAATGTTACACACCCATGCAATGCGCACCACCACGCGACGTTTTAGAGAAACCTATCCTACATTGCCACTGCATGTTCCCTGACCTCCCCATGCTGACCACCCCGTGGTGCTTTTCTCCATCCTACATTGCCACTCACTGCCTATCCTAATTCAGACCCTATGATTCACACCACCCCGTGATGTTTTTCTCACTCCTACTAGTGAATGTAATGTTACACACACATACAATGCGCACCACCCCGCGATGTTTTTCAGAAACCTGTCCTACATTGCCACTGCATGTTCCCTGACCTCCCCATGCTGACCACCCCGTGGTGCTTTTCTCCATCCTACATTGCCACTCACTGCCTATCTTAATTCAGACCCTATGATTCACACCACCCCGTGATGTTTTTCTCACTCCTACTAGTGAATGTAATGTTACACACCCATACAATGCGCACCACCCCGCGATGTTTTTCAGAAACCTATCCTACATTGCCACTGCATGTTTCCTGACCTCCCCATGCTGACCACCCAGTGGTGCTTTTCTCGATCCTACATTGCCACTCACTGCCTATACTAATTCACACCCTATGATTCACACCACCCCGTGATGTTTTTCTCACTCATACTAGTGAATGTAATGTTACACACCGATACAATGCGCACCACCGCGCAATGTTTTTCAGAAAACTATACTACATTGCCACTGCATGTTTCCTGACCTCCCCATGCTGACCACCCCGTGGTGCTTTTCTCCATCCTACATTGCCACTCACTGCCTATCTTAATTCAGACCCTATGCTTCACACCACCCCGTGATGTTTTTATCACTCCTACTAGTGAATGTAATGTTACACACCCATACAATTCGCACCACCCCGCGATGTTTTTCAGAAACCTATCCTACATTGCAACTGCATGTTTCCTGACCTCCCCATGCTGACCACCCCGTGGTGCTTTTCTCCATCCTACATTGCCACTCACTGCCTATCCTAATTCAGACACTATGATTCACACAACCCCGTGATGTTTTTCTCACTCCTACTAGTGAATGTAATGTTACACACCGATACAATGCGCACCACCCCGAGATGTTTTTCAGAAACCTATCCTACATTGCCACTGCATGTTCCCTGACCTCCCCATGCTGACCACCCCGTGGTGCTTTTCTCCATCCTACATTGCCACTCACTGCCTATCCTAATTCACACCCTATGATTCACACCACCCTTTCATGTTTTTCTCACTCCTACTAGTGAATGTAATGTTACACACCCATACAATGCGCACCACCCTCCGATGTTTTTCAGAAACCGATCCTACAGGCCACTACATGGCCTGACCTGCCCATGCTGACCAACCCGTGGTGCTTTTCTCCATCCTACATTGCCAATCACTGCCTATCCTAATTCACACCCTATGATTCACACCACCCCGTGATGTTTTTCTCACTCCTACTAGTGAATGTAATGTTACACACCCATACAATGGGCACCACGCCGCGATGTTTTGCAGAAACCTATCGTACATTGCCACTGCAGGTTTCCTGACCTCCCCATGCTGACCACCCCGTGGTGCTTTTCTCCATTCTACATTGCCATTCAATGCCGATCCTAATTCAGACCCTATGCTTCACATACCCCGTGATGTTTTTCTCACTCCTACTAGTGAATGTAATGTTACACACCCATGCAATGAGCACCACCCCGCGATGTTTTTCAGAACCCTATCCTACATTGCCACTGCATGTTCCCTGACCTCCCCATGCTGACCACCCCGTGGTGCTTTTCTCCATCCTACATTGCCACTGACTGCCTATCCTAATTCAGACCCTATGATTCACACCACCCCGTGATGTTTTTCTCACTCCTACTAGTGAAGGTAATATTGCACACCCATACAATGCGCACCACCCCGCGATGTTTTTTATAAACTTATCCTACATTGCCACTGCATGTTTCCTGACCTCCCCATGCTGACCACCCCCAGTGGTGCTTTTCTCCATCCTACATTGCCACTCACTGCCTAACCTAATTCAGACCCTATGATTCACACCACCCCGTGATGTTTTTCTCACTCCTACTAGTGAAGGTAATGTTACACAATCTTACAATGCGCACCACCCCGCCATCTTTTTCAGAAACATATCCTACATTGCCACTGCATGTTCCATGACCTCCCCATGCTGACCACCCCGTGGTGCTTTTCTCCATCCTACATTGCCACTCACTGCCTATCCTAATTCAGACCCTATGATTCACACCACCCCGTGATGTATTTCTCACTCCTACTAGTGAATGTAATGTTACACACCAATACAATGCACACCACCCCAAGATGTCTTTCAGAAACCTATCCTACATTGCCACTGCATGTTCCCTGACCTCCCCATGCTGACCACCCCGTGGTGCTTTTCTCCATCCTACATTGACACTCACTGCCTATCCTAATTCAGAACCTATGATTCACACCACCCCGTGATGTTTTTCTCATTCCTACTACTGAATGTAATGTTACACACCCATTCAATGCGCACCACCCCACGATGTTTTTCAGAAACCTATCCTACATTGCCACTGCATGTTTCCTGACCTCCCCGTGCTGACAACCCGTGGTGCTTTTCTCCATCCTACATTGCAACTCACTGCCTATCCTAAATCAGACTCTATGATTCACACCACCCCGTGAAGTTTTTCTCATCTTACTAGTGAATGTAATCTTACACACCCATACAATGCGCACCACCGAGCAAGGTTTGTTAGAAACCGATCCTACATTGCCACTGCATGTTCCCTGACCTGCCCATGCTGACCACCCCGTGGTGATTTTCTCCATCCTACATTGCCACTCACTGCCTAACCTAATTCAGACCCTTGATTCACACTACCCCGTGATGTTTTTCTCACTCCTACTAGTGAATGTAATATTACACACCCATACAATGCGCACCACCCCACGATGTTTTTCAGAAATCTATCCTACATTGCCACTGCATGTTCCCTGACCTCCCCATGCTGACCACCCCGTGGTGTTTTCTCCATCCTACATTGCCACTCACTGCCTATCCTTATTCAAACCCTATGCTTCACATACCCCGTGATGTTTTTCTCACTCCTACTAGTGAATGTAATATTACACACCCATACAATGCGCACCACCACGCGACGTTTTAGAGAAACCTATCCTACATTGCCACTGCATGTTCCCTGACCTCCCCATGCTGACCACCCCGTGGTGCTTTTCTCCATCCTATATTGCCACTCACTGCCTATCCTAATTCAGACCCTATGATTCACACCACCCCGTGATGTTTTTCTCACTCCTACTAGTGAATGTAATGTTACACACATATACAATGCGCACCACCCCGCGATGTTTTTCAGAAACGTATCCTACATTGCCACTGCATGTTCCCTGACCTCCCCATGCTGACCACCCCGTGGTGCTTTTCTCCATCCTACATTGCCACTCACTGCCTATCTTAATTCAGACCCTATGATTCACACCACCCCGTGATGTTTTTCTCACTCCTACTAGTGAATGTAATGTTACACACCCATACAATGCGCTCCACCCCGCGATGTTTTTCAGAAACCTATCCTACATTGCCACTGCATGTTTCCTGAGGTCCCCATGCTGACCACCCCAAGTGGTGCTTTTCTCCATCCTACATTGCCAATCACTGCCTATCCTAATTCACACCCTATGATTCACACCACCCCGTGATGTTTTTCTCACTCTTACTAGTGAATGTAATGTTACACACCCATACAATGGGCACCACGCCGCGATGTTTTGCAGAAACCTATCGTACATTGCCACTGCAGGTTTCCTGACCTCCCCATGCTGACCACCCCGTGGTGCTTTTCTCCATCCTACATTGCCATTCACTGCCGATCCTAATTCAGACCCTATGCTTCACATACCCCAAGATGTTTTTCTCACTCCTACTAGTGAATGTAATGTTACACACCCATGCAATGCGCACCACCCCGCGATGTTTTTCAGAACCCTATCCTACATTGCCACTGCATGTTCCCTGACCTCCCCATGCTGACCACCCCGTGGTGCTTTTCTCCATCCTACATTGCCACTAACTGCCTATCCTAATTCAGACCCTATGATTCACACCACCCCGTGATGTTTTTCTCACTCCTACTAGTGAAGGCAATATTACACACCCATAAAATGCGCACCACCCCGTGATGTTTTTTATAAACTTATCCTACATGCCACTGCATGTTTCCTGACCTCCCCATGCTGACCACCCCCAGTGGTGCTTTTCTCCATCCTACATTGCCACTCACTGCCTAACCTAATTCAGACCCTATGATTCACACCCCACCGTGATGTTTTTCTCACTCCTACTAGTGAAGGTAATGTTACACAATCATACAATGCGCACCACCCCGCGATCTTTTTCAGAAACCTATCCTACATTGCCACTGCATGTTCCCTGACCTCCCCATGCTGACCACCCCGTGGTGCTTTTCTCCATCCTACATTGCCACTCACTGCCTATCCTAATTCAGACCCTGTGATTCACACCACCCCGTGATGTATTTCTCACTCCTACTAGTGAATGTAATGTTACAAACCAATACAATGCACACCACCCCAAGATGTCTTTCAGAAACCTATCCTACATTGCCACTGCATGTTCCCTGACCTCCCCATGCTGACCACCCCGTGGTACTTTTCTCCATCGTACATTGACACTCACTGCCTATCCTAATTCAGACCCTATCATTCACACCACCACGTGATGTTTTTCTCACTCCTACTAGTGAATGTAATGTTACACACCCATACAATGCGCACCACCCCCCGATGTTTTTCAGAAACCGATCCTACATTGCCACTGCATGTTCCCTGACGTGCCCATGCTGACCAACCCGTGGTGCTTTTCTCCATCCTACATTGCCACTCACTGCCTATCCTAATTCAGACCCTATGATTCACACCACCCCGTGATGTATTTCTCACTCCTACTAGTAAATGTAATGTTAAACACCAATACAATGCACACCACCCCAAGATGTCTTTCAGAAACCTATCCTTCATTGCCACTGCATGTTCCCTGACCTCCCCATGCTGACCACCCCGTGGTGCTTTTCTCCATCCTACATTGACACTCACTGCCTATCCTAATTCAGACCCTATGATTCACACCACCCCGTGATGTTTTTCTCACTCCTACTAGTGAATGTAATGTTACACACCCATACAATGCGCACCACCCCCCGATGTTTTTCAGAAACCGATCCTACATTGCCACTGCATGTTCCCTGACCTGCCCATGCTGACCAACCCGTGGTGCTTTTCTCCATCCTACATTGCCAATCACTGCCTATCCTAATTCACACCCTATGATTCACACCACCCCGTGATGTTTTTCTCACTCCTACTAGTGAATGTAATGTTACACACCCATAGAATGGGCACCACGCCGCGATGTTTTGCAGAAACCTATAGTACATTGCCACTGCAGGTTTCCTGACCTCCCCATGCTGACCACCCCGTGGTGCTTTTCTCCATCCTACATTGCCACTGACTGCCTATCCTAATTCAGACCCTATGATTCACACCACCCCGTGATGTTTTTCTCACTCCTACTAGTGAAGGTAATATTACACACCCATACAATGCGCACCACCCCGTGATGTTTTTTATAAACTTATCCTACATTGCCACTGCATGTTTCCTGACCACCCCATGCTGACCACCCCCAGTGGTGCTTTTCTCCATCCTACATTGCCACTCACTGCCTAACCTAATTCAGACCCTATGATTCACACCCCCCCGTGATGTTTTTCTCACTCCTACTAGGGAAGGTAATGTTACACAATCATACAATGCGCACCACCCCACGATCTTTTTCAGAAACCTATCCTACATTGCCACTGCATGTTCCCTGACCTCCCCATGCTGACCACCCCGTGGTGCTTTTCTCCATCCTACATTGCCACTCACTGCCTATCCTAATTCAGACCCTATGATTCACACCAACCCGTGATGTATTTCTCACTCCAACTAGTGAATGTAATGTTACACACCAATACAATGCACACCACCCCAAGATGTCTTTCAGAAACCTATCCTACATTGCCACTGCATGTTCCCTGACCTCCCCATGCTGACCACCCCGTGGTGCTTTTCTCCATCCTACATTGACACTCACTCCCTAGCCTAATTCAGACCCTATCATTCACACCACCACGTGATGTTTTTCTCACTCCTACTAGTGAATGTAATGTTACACACCCATACAATGCGCACCACCCCCCGATGTTTTTCAGAAACCGATCCTACATTGCCACTGCATGTTCCCTGACCTGCCCATGCTGACCAACCCGTGGTGCTTTTCTCCATCCTACATTGCCAATCACTGCCTATCCTAATTCACACCCTATGATTCACACCACCCCGTGATGTTTTTCTCACTCCTACTAGTGAATGTAATGTTACCCACCCATACAATGGGCACCACGCCGCGATGTTTTGCAGAATCCTATCGTACATTGCCACTGCAGGTTTCCTGACCTCCCCATGCTGACCACCCCATGGTGCTTTTCTCCATTCTACATTGCCACTCACTGCCGATCCTAATTCAGACCCTATGCTTCACATACCCCGTGATGTTTTTCTCACTCCTACTAGTGAATGTAATGTTACACACCCATGCAATGCACACCACCACGCGACGTTTTAGAGAAACCTATCCTACATTGCCACTGCGTGTTCCCTGACCTCCCCATGCTGACCACCCCGTGGTGCTTTTCTCCATCCTATATTGCCACTCACTGCCTATCCTAATTCAGACCCTATGATTCACACCACCCCGTGATGTTTTTCTCACTCCTACTAGTGAATGTAATGTTACACACACATACAATGCGCACCACCCCGCGATGTTTTTCAGAAACCTGTCCTACATTGCCACTGCATGTTCCCTGACCTCCCCATGCTGACCACCCCGTGGTGCTTTTCTCCATCCTACATTGCCACTCACTGCCTATCTTAATTCAGACCCTATGATTCACACCGCCCCGTGATGTTTTTCTCACTCCTACTAGTGAATGTAATGTTACACACCCATACAATGCGCACCACCCCGCGATGTTTTTCAGAAACCTATCCTACATTGCCACTGCATGTTTCCTGACCTCCCCATGCTGAACACCCAGTGGTGCTTTTCTCGATCCTACATTCCCACTCACTGCCTATACTAATTCACACCCTATGATTCACACCACCCCGTGATGTTTTTCTCACTCCTACTAGTGAATGTAATGTTACACACCGATGCAATGCGCACCACCGCGCAATGTTTTTCAGAAAACTATACTACATTGCCACTGCATGTTTCCTGACCTCCCCATGCTGACCACCCCGTGGTGCTTTTCTCCATCCTACATTGCCACTCACTGCCTATCTTAATTCAGACCCTATGCTTCACACCACCCCGTGATGTTTTTATCACTCCTACTAGTGAATGTAATGTTACACACCCATACAATTCGCACCACCCCGCGATGTTTTTCAGAAACCTATCCTACATTGCAACTGCATGTTTCCTGACCTCCCCATGCTGACCACCCCGTGGTGCTTTTCTCCATCCTACATTGCCACTCACTGCCTATCCTAATTCAGACCCTATGATTCACACAACCCCGTGATGTTTTTCTCACTCCTACTAGTGAATGTAATGTTACACACCGATACAATGCGCACCACCCCGAGATGTTTTTCAGAAACCTATCCTACATTGCCACTGCATGTTCCCTGACCTCCCCATGCTGACCACCCCGTGGTGCTTTTCTCCATCCTACATTGCCACTCACTGCCTATCCTAATTCACACCCTATGATTCACACCACCCCGTCATGTTTTTCTCACTCCTACTAGTGAATGTAATGTTACACACCCATACAATGCGCACCACCCTCCGATGTTTTTCAGAAACCGATCCTACAGGCCACTACATGGCCTGACCTGCCCATGCTGACCAACCCGTGGTGCTTTTCTCCATCCTACATTGCCAATCACTGCCTATCCTAATTCACACCCTATGATTCACACCACCCCGTGATGTTTTTCTCACTCCTACTAGTGAATGTAATGTTACACACCAATACAATGGGCACCACGCCGCGATGTTTTGCAGAAACCTATCGTACATTGCCACTGCAGGTTTCCTGACCTCCCCATGCTGACCACCCCGTGGTGCTTTTCTCCATCCTACATTGCCATTCAATGCCGATCCTAATTCAGACCCTATGCTTCACATACCCCGTGATGTTTTTCTCACTCCTACTAGTGAATGTAATGTTACACACCCATGCAATGAGCACCACCCCGCGATGTTTTTCAGAACCCTATCCTACATTGCCACTGCATGTTCCCTGACCTCCCCATGCTGACCACCCCGTGGTGCTTTTCTCCATCCTACATTGCCACTGACTGCCTATCCTAATTCAGACCCTATGATTCACACCACCCCGTGATGTTTTTCTCACTCCTACTAGTGAAGGTAATATTACACACCCATACAATGCGCACCACCCCGCGATGTTTTTTATAAACTTATCCTACATTGCCACTGCATGTTTCCTGACCTCCCCATGCTGACCACCCCCAGTGGTGCTTTTCTCCATCCTACATTGCCACTCACTGCCTAACCTAATTCAGACCCTATGATTCACACCACCCCGTGATGTTTTTCTCACTCCTACTAGTGAAGGTAATGTTACACAATCTTACAATGCGCACCACCCCGCCATCTTTTTCAGAAACATATCCTACATTGCCACTGCATGTTCCATGACCTCCCCATGCTGACCACCCCGTGGTGCTTTTCTCCATCCTACATTGCCACTCACTGCCTATCCTAATTCAGACCCTATGATTCACACCACCCCGTGATGTATTTCTCACTCCTACTAGTGAATGTAATGTTACACACCAATACAATGCACACCACCCCAAGATGTCTTTCAGAAACCTATCCTACATTGCCACTGCATGTTCCCTGACCTCCCCATGCTGACCACCCCGTGGTGCTTTTCTCCATCCTACATTGACACTCACTGCCTATCCTAATTCAGACCCTATGATTCACACCACCCCGTGATGTTTTTCTCACTCCTACTACTGAATGTAATGTTACACACCCATTCAATGCGCACCACCCCACGATGTTTTTCAGAAACCTATCCTACATTGCCACTGCATATTTCCTGACCTCCCCGTGCTGACAACCCGTGGTGCTTTTCTCCATCCTACATTGCAACTCACTGCCTATCCTAAATCAGACTCTATGATTCACACCACCCCGTGAAGTTTTTCTCATCTTACTAGTGAATGTAATCTTACACACCCATACAATGCGCACCACCGAGCAAGGTTTGTTAGAAACCGATCCTACATTGCCACTGCATGTTCCCTGACCTGCCCATGCTGACCACCCCGTGGTGATTTTCTCCATCCTACATTGCCACTCACTGCCTAACCTAATTCAGACCCTTGATTCACACTACCCCGTGATGTTTTTCTCACTCCTACTAGTGAATGTAATATTACACACCCATACAATGCGCACCACCCCACGATGTTTTTCAGAAATCTATCCTACATTGCCACTGCATGTTCCCTGACCTCCCCATGCTGACCACCCCGTGGTGCTTTTCTCCATCCTACATTGCCACTCACTGCCTATCGTAATTCAGACCCTATGATTCACACCACCCCGTGATGTTTTTCTCACTCCTACTAGTGAATGTTATGTTACCCACCAATACAATGCGCTCCACACCGCGATGTCTTTCAGAAACCTATCCTACATTGCCACTGCATGTTCCCTGACCTCCCCATGATGACCACCCCGTCGTGATTTTCTCCATCCTACATTGCCACTCACTGCCTAACCTAATTCAGACCCTATGCTTCACACCACCCCGTGATGTTTTTCTCACTCCTACTAGTGAATGTAATGTTACACACCCATACAATGCACACCACCCTACGATGTTTTTCAGAAACCTATCCTACATTGCCACTGCATGTTTCCTGACGTCCCCATGCTGACCACCCCGTGGTGCTTTTCTCCATCCTACATTGCCAGTCACTGCCTATCCTAATTCAGACCCTATGATTCACACCACCCCGTGATGTTTTTCTCACTCCTACTAGTGAATGTAATGTTACACACCCATACAATGGGCACCACGCCGCGATGTTTTGCAGAAACCTATCGTACATTGCCACTGCAGGTTTCCTGACCTCCCCATGCTGACCACCCCGTGGTGCTTTTCTCCATCCTACATTGCCACTCACTGCTGATCCTAATTCAGACCCTATGCTTCACATACCCCGTGATGTTTTTCTCACTCCTACTAGTGAATGTAATGTTACACACCCATGCAATGCGCACCACCACGCGACGTTTTAGAGAAACCTATCCACATTGCCACTGCATGTTCCCTGACCTCCCCATGCTGACCACCCCGTGGTGCTTTTCTCCATCTTATATTGCCACTCACTGCCTATCCTAATTCAGACCCTATGATTCACACCACCCCGTGATGTTTTTCTCACTCCTACTAGTGAATGTAATGTTACACACATATACAATGCGCACCACCCCGCGATGTTTTTCAGAAACGTATCCTACATTGCCACTGCATGTTCCCTGACCTCCCCATGCTGACCACCCCGTGGTGCTTTTCTCCATCCTACATTACCACTCACTGCCTATCTTAATTCAGACCCTATGATTCACACCACCCCGTGATGTTTTTCTCACTCCTACTAGTGAATGTAATGTTACACACCCATACTATGCGCTCCACCCCGCGATGTTTTTCAGAAACCTATCCTACATTGCCACTGCATGTTTCCTGACCTCCCCATGCTGACCACCCAGTGGTGCTTTTCTCCATCCTACATTGCCACTCACTGCCTATATTAATTCACACCCTATGATTCACACCACCCCGTGATGTTTTTCTCACTCCTACTAGTGAATGTAATGTTACACACCGATACAATGCACACCACCCCGCAATGTTTTTCAGAAACCTATACTACATTGCCACTGCATGTTTCCTGACCTCACCCTGCTGACCACCCCGTGGTGCTTTTCTCCATCCTACATTGCCACTCACTGCCTATCTTAATTCCGACCCTATGCTTCACACCACCCCGTGATGTTTTTCTCACTCCTACTAGTGAATGTAATGTTACACACCCATACAATTCGCACCACCCCGCGATGTTTTTCAGAAACCTATCCTACATTGCCACTGCATGTTTCCTTACCTCCCCATGCTGACCACCCCGTGGTGCTTTTCTCCATCCTACATTGCCACTCACTGCCTATCCTAATTCAGACCCTATGATTCACACCACCCCGTGATGTTTTTCTCACTCCTACTAGTGAATGTAATGTTACACACCGATACAATGCACACCACCCCGAGATGTTTTTCAGAAACCTATCCTACATTGCCACTGCATGTTCCGTGACCTCCCCATGCTGACCACCCCGTGGTGCTTTTCTCCATCCTACATTGCCACTCACTGCCTATCCTAATTCAGACCCTATGATTCACACCACCCCGTGATGTTTTTCTCACTCCTACTAGTGAATGTAATGTTACATACCCATACAATGCGCACCACCCCCCGATGTTTTTCAGAAACCGATCCTACATTGCCACTGCATGTTCCCTGACCTGCCCATGCTGACCAACCCGTGGTGCTTTTCTCCATCCTACATTGCCAATCACTGCCTATCCTAATTCACACTCTATGATTCACACCACCCCGTGATGTTTTTCTCACTCCTACTAGTGAATGTAATGTTACACACCCATACAATGGGCACCACGCCGCGATGTTTTGCAGAAACCTATCGTACATTGCCACTGCAGGTTTCCTGACCTCCCCATGCTGACCACCCCGTGGTGCTTTTCTCCATCCTACATTGCCACTCACTGCCGATCCTAATTCAGACCTTTTGCTTCACATACCCCGTGATGTTTTTCTCAGTCCTACTAGTGAATGTAATGATACACACCCATGAAATGCGCACCACCCCGCGATGTTTTTCAGAACCCTATCCTACATTCCACTGCATGTTTCCTGACCTCCCCATGCTGACCACCCCATGGTGCTTTTCTCCATCCTACATTGCCACTCACTGCCTAACCTAATTCAGACCCTATGATTAACACCACCCCGTGATGTTTTTCTCACTCCTACTAGTGAAGGTAATGTTACACAATCTTACAATGCGCACCACCCCGCCATCTTTTTCAGAAACATATCCTACATTGCCACTGCATGTTCCATGACCTCCCCATGCTGACCACCCCGTGGTGCTTTTCTCCATCCTACATTGCCACTCACTGCCTATCCTAATTCAGACCCTATGATTCACACCACCCCGTGATGTATTTCTCACTCCTACTAGTGAATGTAATGTTACACACCAATTACAATGCACACCACCCCAAGATGTCTTTCAGAAACCTATCCTACATTGCCACTGCATGTTCCCTGACCTCCCCATGCTGACCACCCCGTGGTGCTTTTCTCCATCCTACATTGACACTCACTGCCTATCCTAATTCAGACCCTATGATTCACACCACCCCGTGATGTTTTTCTCACTCCTACTACTGAATGTAATGTTACACACCGATACAATGCGCACCACCCCGCGATGTTTTTCAGAAACCTATCCTACATTGCCACTGCATGTTTCCTGACCTCCCCGTGCTGACAACCCGTGGTGCTTTTCTCCATCCTACATTGCAACTCACTGCCTATCCTAAATCAGACTCTATGATTCACACCACCCCGTGAAGTTTTTCTCATCTTACTAGTGAATGTAATCTTACACACCCATACAATGCGCACCACCGAGCAAGGTTTGTTAGAAACCGATCCTACATTGCCACTGCATGTTCCCTGACCTGCCCATGCTGACCACCCCGTGGTGATTTTCTCCATCCTACATTGCCACTCACTGCCTAACCTAATTTAGACCCTTGATTCACACTACCCCGTGATGTTTTTCTCACTCCTACTAGTGAATGTAATATTACACACCCAAACAATGCGCACCACCCCACGATGTTTTTCAGAAATCTATCCTACATTGCCTCTGCATGTTCCCTGACCTCCCCATGCTGACCACCCCGTGGTGCTTTTCTCCATCCTCCATTGCCACTCACTGCCTATCCTAATTCAGACCCTATGATTCACACCACCCCGTGGTGATGTTTTTCTCACTCCTACTAGTGAATGTAATGTTACACACCCATACAATGCGCACCGCCCCGCGATGTTTTTCACAAACCTAGCCTATATTGCCACTGCATGTTCCCTGACCTCCCCATGGTGACCACCCCGTGGTGCTTTTCTCCATCCTACATTGCCACTCACTGCCTATCCTAATTCAGACCCTATGATTCACACCACCCCGTGATGTTTTTCTCACTCCTCCTAGTGAATGTAATGTTACACACCCATACAATGCACACCACCCCGCAATGTTTTTCAGAAACCTATCCTACATTGCCACTGCATGTTCCCTGACCTCCCCATGCTGACCACCCCGTGGTGCTTTTCTCCATCCTACATTGCCACTCACTGCCTATCCTAATTCAAACCCTATGATTCACATATCCCGTGATGTTTTTCTCACTACTACTAGTGAATGTAATGTTACACACCCATACAATGCGCACCACCCCGCAATGTTTTTCAGAAACCTATCCTACATTGCCACTGCATGTTCCATGCCCTCCCCTAGCTGACCAGCCCGTGGAGCTTTTCTCCATCCTACATTGCCACTCACTGCCTGTCCTAATTCAGACCCTATGATTCACACCACCCCGTGATGTTTTTCTCACTCCTACTAGTGAATGTAATGTTACACACATATACAATGCGCACCACTCCGCGATGTTTTTCAGAAACCTATCCTACATTGCCACTGCATTTTCCCTGACCTCCCCATGCTGACCACCCCGTGGTGCTTTTCTCCAACCTACATTGCCACTCACTGCCTATCCTAATTCAGACCCTATGATTCACACCACCCCGTGATGTTTTTCTCACTCCTACTAGTGAATGTAATGTTACACACCCATACAATGCGCACCACCCCGCGATCTTTTTCGGAAACCTATCCTACATTGCCACTGCATGTTTCCTGACCTCCCCATGCTGACCACCCAGTGGTGCTTTTCTCCATCCTACATTGCCACTCACTGCCTATACTAATTCACACCCTATGATTCACACCACCCCGTGATGTTTTTCTCACTCCTACTAGTGAATGTAATGTTACACACTGATACAATGCGCACCACCCCGCAATGTTTTTCAGAAACCTATACTACATTGCCAATGCATGTTTCCTGACCTCCCCATGCTGACCACCCCGTGGTGCTTTTCTCCATCTACATTGCCACTCACTGCCTATCTTAATTCAGACCCTATGCTTCACACCACCCCGTGAAGTTTTTCTCATCTTACTAGTGAATGTAATCTTACACACCCATACAATGCGCACCACCGAGCAATGTTTGTTAGAAACCTATCCTACATTGCCACTGCATGTTTCCTGACCTCCCCATGCTGACCACCCCGTGGTGATTTTCTCCATCCTACATTGCCACTCACTGCCTAACCTAATTCAGACCCTTGATTCACACTACCCCGTGATGTTTTTCTCACTCCTACTAGTGAATGTAATATTACACACCCATACAATGCGCACCACCCCACGATGTTTTTCAGAAATCTATCCTACATTGCCACTGCATGTTCCCTGACCTCCCCATGATGACCACCCCGTGGTGCTTTTCTCCATCCTACATTGCCACTCACTGCCTATCCTAATGAAGACCCTATGATTCACACCACCCCGTGGTGATGTTTTTCTCACTCCTACTAGTGCATGTAATGTTACACACCCATACAATGCGAACCACCCCGCGATGTTTTTCAGAGACCTATCCTACAATGCCACTGCATGTTCCCTGACCTCCCCATGCTGACCAGCCCGTGGTGCTTTTCTCCATCCTACATTGCCACTCACTGCCTATCCTAATTCAGACCCTATGATTCACACCACCCCGTGATGATTTTCTCACTCCTACTAGTGAATGTAATGTTACACACCCATACAATGCGCACCACCCCGCGATGTTTTTCAGAACCCTATCCTACATTGCCACTGCATGTTCCCTGACCTCCCCATGGTGACCACCCCGTGGTGCTTTTCTCCATCCCACATTGCCACTCACGGCCTATCCTAATTCAGACCCTATGATTCACACCACCCCGTGATGTTTTTCTCACTCCTACTAGTGAATGTTATGTTACCCACCAATACAATGCGCTAAACACCGCGATGTCTTTCAGAAACCTATCCTACATTGCCACTGCATGTTCCCTGACCTCCCCATGATGACCACCCCGTCGTGCTTTTCTCCATCGTACATTGCCACTCACTGCCTAACCTAATTCAGACCCTATGCTTCACACCACCAAGTGATGTTTTTCTCACTCCTACTAGTGAATGTAATGTTACACACCCATACAATGCGCACCACCCCCCGATGTTTTTCAGAAACCGATCCTACATTGCCACTGCATGGTCCCTGACCTGCCCATGTTGACCAACCCGTGGTGCTTTTCTCCATCCTACATTGCAATCACTGCCTATCCTAATTCACACCCTATGATTCACACCACCCCGTGATGATTTTCTCACTCCTACTAGTGAATGTAATGTTACACACCCATACAATGGGCACCACGCCGCGATGTTTTGCAGAAACCTATCGTACATTGCCACTGCAGGTTTCCTGACCTCCCCATGCTGACCACCCCGTGGTGCTTTTCTCCATCCTACATTGCCACTCACTGCCGATCCTAATTCAGACCGTATGCTTCACATACCCCGTGATGTTTTTCTCACTCCTACTAGTGAATGTAATGTTACACACCCATGCAATGCGCACCACCACGCGACGTTTTAGAGAAACCTATCCTACATTGCCACTGCATGTTCCCTGACCTCCCCATGCTGACCACCCCGTGGTGCTTTTCTCCATCCTATATTGCCACTCACACCCTAACCTAATTCAGACCCTATGATTCACTCCACCCCGTGATGTTTTTCTCACTCCTACTAGTGAATGTAATGTTACACACATATACAATGCGCACCACCCCGCGATGTTTTTCAGAAACCTATCCTACATTGCCACTGGATGTTCCCTGACCTCCCCATGCTGACCACCCCGTGGTGCTTTACTCCATCCTACATTGCCACTCACTGCCTATCTTAATTCAGACCCTATGATTCACACCACCCCGTGATGTTTTTCTCACTCCTACTAGTGAATGTAATGTTACACACCCATACAATGCGCACCACCCCGCGATGTTTTTCAGAAACCTATCCTACATTGCCACTGCATGTTTCCTGACCTCCCCATGCTGACCACCCCGTGGTGCTTTTCTCCATCCTACATTGCCACTGACTGCCTATCCTAATTCAGACCCTATGATTCACACCACCCCGTGATGTTTTTCTCACTCCTACTAGTGAAGGTAATGTTACACACCCATACAATGCGCACCACCCCGCGATGTTTTTTATAAACCTATCCTACATTGCCACTGCATGTTTCCTGACCTCCCCATGCAGACCACCCCCAGTGGTGCTTTTCTCCATCCTACATTGCCACTCACTGCCGATCCTAATTCACACCCTATGCTTCACATACCCCGTGATGTTTTTCTCACTCCTACTAGTGAATGTAATGTTACACACCCATGCAATGCGCACCACCACGCGACGTTTTAGAGAAACCTATCCTATGTTGCCACTGCTTGTTTCCTGACCTCCCCATGCTGACCACCCCGTGGTGCTTTTCTCCATCCTATATTGCCACTCACTGCCAATCCTAATTCAGACCCTATGATTCACACCACCCCGTGATGTTTTTCTCACTCCTACTAGTGAATGTAATGTTACACACATATACAATGCGCACCACCCCGCGATGTTTTTCAGAAACCTAACCTACATTGCCACTGCATGTTCCCTGACCTCCCCATGCTGACCACCCCGTGGTGCTTTACTCCATCCTACATTGCCACTCACTGCCTATCTTAATTCAGACCCTATGATTCACACCGCCCCGTGATGTTTTTCTCACTCCTACTAGTGAATGTAATGTTACACACCCATACAATGCGCACCACCCCGCGATGTTTTACAGAAACCTATCCTACATTGCCACTGCATGTTTCCTGACCTCCCCATGATGACCAACCCGTGGTGCTTTTCTCCATCCTACATTGCCACTCACTGCCTATCCTAATTCAGACCCTATGATTCACACCACCCCGTGATGTTTTTCTCACTCCTACTAGTGAATGTAATGTTACACACCGATACAATGCGCACCAGCCCGAGATGTTTTTCAGAAACCTATCCTACATTGCCACTGCATGTTCCCTGACCTGCCCATGGTGACCAAAACGTGGTGCTTTTCTCCATCCTACATTGCCAATCACTGCCTATCCTAATTCACACCCTATGATTCACACCACCCCGTGATGTTTTTCTCACTCCTACTAGTGAATGTAATGTTACACACCCATACAATGGGCACCACGCCGCGATGTTTTGCAGAAACCTATGGTACATTGCCACTGCAGGTTTCCTGACCTCCCCATGCTGACCACCCCGTGGTGCTTTTCTCCATCCTACATTGCCACTCACTGCCGATCCTAATTCAGACCCTATGCTTCACATACCCCGTGATGTTTTTCTCACTCCTACTAGTGAATGTAATGTTACACACCGATGCAATGCGCACCACCACGCGACGTTTTAGAGAAACCTATCCTACATTGCCACTGCATGTTCCCTGACCTCCCCATGCTGACCACCCCGTGGTGCTTTTCTCCATCCTATATTGGCACTCACTGACTATCCTAATTCAGACCCTATGATTCAAACCACCCCGTGATGTTTTTCTCACTCCTACTAGTGAATGAAATGTTACACACATATACAATGTGCACCACCCCGCGATGTTTTTCAGAAACCTATCCTACATTGCCTATGCATGTTCCCTGACCTCCCCATGCTGACCACCCCGTGGTGCTTTTCTCCATCCTACATTGCCACTCACTGCCTATCTTAATTCAGACCCTATGCTTCACACCACCCCGTGATGTTTTTCTCACTCCTACTAGTGAATGTAATGTTACACACCGATACAATTCTCACCACCCCGCGATGTTTTTCAGAAACCTATCCTACATTGCCACTGCATGTTTCCTGACCTCCCCAGGCTGACCATCCCGTGGGGCTTTTCTCCATCCTACATTGCCACTCACTGCCTATCTAAATTCAGTCACTATGCTTCACACCACCCCGTGATGTTTTTCTCACTCCTACTAGTGAATGTAATGTTACACACCCATACAATGCGCACCACCCCGCGATGTTTTTCAGAAACCTATCCTACATTGCCACTGCATGTTCCCTGACCTCCCCATGCTGACCACCCCGTGGTGCTTTTCTCCATCCTACATTGCCACTCACTGCCTATCCTAATTCAGACCCTATGATTCACACTACGCCGTGATGTTTTTCTCACTCCTCCTAGTGAATGTAATGTTACACACCCATACAATGCGCACTACCCCGCGATGTTTTTCAGAAACCTATCCTACATTGCCACTGCATGTTCCCTGACCTCCCCATGCTGACCACCCCGTGGTGCTTTTCTCCATCCTACATTGCCACTCACTGCCTATCCTAATTCAGAACCTATAATTCAAACCACCCCGTGATGTTTTTCTCACTCCTACTAGTGAATGTAATGTTACACACCCATACAATGCGCAGCACCCCGCGATGTTTTTGAGAAACCTATCCTACATTGCCACTGCATGTTCCCTGAACTCCCCATGCTGACCACTCCGTGGTGCTTTCTCCATTCTACATTGCCACTCACTGCCTATCCTAATTCAGACCCTATGATTCACACCACCCCGTGATGTTTTTCTCACTCCTATTAGTGAACGTAATGTTACACACCCATAAAATGCGAACCACCCCGCGTTGTTTTTCAGAAACCTATCCTACATTGCCACTGCATGTTTCCTGACCTCCCCATGCTGACCAGCCCGTGGTGCTTTTCTCCATCCTACATTGCCACTCACTGCCTATCCTAATTCAGACCCTATGATTCACAGCACCACGTGATGTTTTTCTCACTCCTACTAATGAATGTAATGTTACACACCCATACAATGCGAAACACCCCGCGATGTTTTTCAGAAACTTATCCTACATTGCCACTGCATGTTTCCTGACCTCCCCATGCTGACCACCCCGTGGTGCTTTTCTCCATCCTACATTGCCACTCACTGACTATTCTAATTCACACCGTATGATTCACACCACCCCGTGATGTTTTTCTCACTCCTACTAGTGAATGTAATGTTACACACCCATACAATTCGCACCACCCCGTGATGTTTTTCAGAAACCTATCCTACATTGCCACTGCATGTTTCCTGATCTCCCCATGCTGACCACCCCGTGGTGCTTTTCTCCATCCTACATTGCCACTCACTGCCTATCCTAATTCAGACCCTATGATTCACACCACCCCGTGATGTTTTTCTCACTCCTACTAGTGAATGTAATGTTACACACCGATACAACGCGCACCACCCCGAGATGTTTTTCAGAAACCTATCCTACGTTGACACTGCATGTTCCCTGACCTCCCCATGCTGACCACCCCATGGTGCTTTTCTCCTTCCTAAATTGCCACTCACTGCCTATCCTAATTCAGACCCTATGATTCACACCACCGCGTGATGTTTTTCTCACTCCTACTAGTGAATGTAATGTTACACACCCATACAATGCGCACCACCCCCCGATGTTTTTCAGAATCCGATCCTACATTGCCACTGCATGTTCCCTGACCTGCCCATGCTGACCAACCCGTGGTGCTTTTCTCCATCCTACATTGCCAATCACTGCCTATCCTAATTCACACCCTATGATTCACACCACCCCGTGATATTTTTCTCACTCCTACTAGTGAATGTAATGTTACACACCCATACAATGGGCACCACGCCGCGATATTTTGCAGAAACCTATCGTACATTGCCACTGCAGGTTTCCTGACCTCCCCATGCTGACCACCCCGTGGTGCTTTTCTCCATCCTACATTGCCACTCACTGCCGATGCTAATACAGACCCTATGCTTCACATACCCCGTGATGTTTTTCTCACTCCTACTAGTGAATGTAATGTTACACACCCATGCAATGCGCACCACCACGCGACGTTTTAGAGAAACCTATCCTACATTGCCACTGCATGTTCCATGACCTCCCCATGCTGACCAACCCGTGGTGCTTTTCTCCATCCTACATTGCCACTCACTGCCTATCCTAATTCAGACCCTATGATTCACACCACCCCGTGATGTTTTTCTCACTCCTACTAGTGAATGTAATGTTACACACATATACAATGCGAACCACCCCGCGATGTTTTTCAGAAACCTATCCTACATTGCCACTGCATGTTCCCTGACCTCCCCATGATGACCACCCCGTGGTGCTTTTCTCCATCCTACATTGCCACTCACTGCCTATCTTAATTCAGACCCTATGATTCACACCACCCCGTGATGTTTTTCTCACTCCTACTAGTGAATGTAATGTTACACACCCATACAATGCGCACCACCCCGCGATGTTTTTCAGAAACCTATCCTACATTGCCACTGCATGTTTCCTGACCTCCCCATGCTGACCACCCAGTGGTGCTTTTCTCCATCCTACATTGCCACTCACTGCCTATACTAATTCACACCCTATGATTCACACCACCCCGTGATGTTTTTCTCACTCCTACTAGTGAATGTAATGTTACACACCGATTCAATGCGCACCACCCCGCAATGTTTTTCAGAAACCTATACTACATTGCCACTGCATGTTTCCTGACCTCCCCATGCTGACCACCCCGTGGTGCTTTTCTCCATCCTACATTGCCACTCACTGCCTATCTTAATTCAGACCCTATGCTTCACACCACCCCGTAATGTTTTTCTCACTCCTACTAGTGAATGTAATGTTACACACCCATACAATTTGCACCACACCGCGATGTTTTTCAGAAACCTATCCTACATTGCCACTGCATGTTTCATGACCTCCCCATGCTGACCACCCCGTGGTGCTTTTCTCCATCCTACATTGCCACTCACTGCCTATCTAAATTCAGACACTATGCTTCACACCACCACGTGATGTTTTTCTCACTCCTACTAGTGAATGTAATGTTACACACCCATACAAAGCGCACCACCCCGCGATGTTTTTCAGAAACCTATCCTACGTTGCCACTGCATGTTCCCTGACCTCCACATGTTGACCACCCCGTGGTGCTTTTCTCCATCCTACATTGCCACTCACTGCCTATCCTAATTCAGATCCTATGATTCACACCACCCCGTGATGTTTTTCTCACTCCTACTAGTGAATGTAATGTTACACCCCCATACAATGCGCACCACCCCGCGAAGTTTTTCAGAAACCTATCCTACATTGCCAGTGCATGTTTCCTGACATCCCCATGCTGAACACCCCGTGGTGCTTTTCTCCATCCTACATTGCCACTCACTGCCTAACCTAACTCAGACCCTATGCTTCACGCCACCCCGTGATGTTTTTCTCACTCCTACCAGAGAATGTAATTTTACACACCCATACAATGCGCACCACCCGGCGATGTTTTTCAGAAACCTATCCTACATTGCCTTTGCATGTTCGCTGACCTCCCCATGCTGACCACCCCGTGGTGCTTTTCTCCATCCTACATTGCCACTCACTCCCTACCTTAATTCAGACCCTATGATTCACATATCCCGTGATGTTTTTCTCACTCCTACTAGTGAATGTAATGTTACACACCCATACAATGCGCACCACCCCGCGATGTTTTTCACAAACCTATCCTACATTGCCACTGCATGTTCCCTGACCTCCCCATGCTGACCACCCCGTGGTGCTTTTCTCCATCCTACATTGCCACTCACTGCCTATCCTAATTCAGACCCAATGATTCACACCACCCCGTGATGTTTTTCTCACTCCTACAAGTGAATGTAATGTTACACACCCATACAATGCGCACCACCCCGCGATGTTTTTCAGAAACCTATCCTACATTGCCACTGCATGTTCCCTGAACTCCCCATGCTGACCACTCCGTGGTGCTTTCTCCATCCTACATTGCCACTCACTGCCTATCCTAATTCAGACCCTATGATTCACACCACCCCGTGATGTTTTTCTCACTCCTACTAGTGAACGTCATGTTACACACCCATAAAATGCGAACCACCCCGCGTTGTTTTTCAGAAACCTATCCTACATTGCCACTGCATGTTTCCTGACCTCCCCATGCTGACCACCCCGTGGTGCTTTTCTCCATCCTACATTGCCACTCACTGCCTATCCTAATTCAGACCCTATGATTCACACCACCACGTGATGTTTTTCTCACTCCTACTACTGAATGTAATGTTACACACCCATACAATGCGAACCACCTCGCGATGTTTTTCAGAAACCTATCCTACATTGCCACTGCATGTTTCCTGACCTCCCCATGCTGACCACCCCGTGGTGCTTTTCTCCATCCTACATTGCCACTCACTGACTATTCTAATTCACACCCTATGATTCACACCACCCCGTGATGTTTTTCTCACTCCTACTAGTGAATGTAATGTTAAACACCCATACAATTCGCACCACCCCGCGATGTTTTTCAGAAACCTATCCTACATTGCCACTGCATGTTTCCTGTCCTCCCCATGCTGACCACCCCTTGGTGCTTTTCTCCATCCTACATTGCCACTCACTGCCTATCCTAATTCAGACCCTATGATTCACACCACCCCGTGATGTTTTTCTCACTCCTACTAGTGAATGTAATGTTACACACCGATACAATGCCCAACACCCCAAGATGTTTTTCAGAAACCTATCCTACGTTGACACTGCATGTTCCCTGACCTCTCAATGCTGACCACACCGTGCTGCTTTTCTCCATCCTACATTGCCACTCACTGCCTATCCTAATTCAGACCCTATGATTCACACCACCCCGTGATGTTTTTCTCACTCCTACTAGTGAATGTAATGTTACACACCCATACAATGCGCACCACCCCCCGATGTTTTTCAGAAACCGATCATACATTGCCACTGCATGTTCCCTGACCTGCCCATGCTGACCAACCCGTGGTGCTTTTCTCCATCCTACATTGCCACTCACTGCCTATCCTAATTCAGACCCTATGATTCACACTACCCCGTGATGTTTTTCTCACTCCTCCTAGTGAATGTAATGTTACACACCCATACAATGCGCACCACCCCGCGATGTTTTTCAGAAACCTATCCTACATTGCCACTGCATGTTCCCTGACCTCCCCATGCTGACCACCCCGTGGTGCTTTTGTCCATCCTACATTGCCACTCACTGCCTATCCTAATTCAGACCCTATAATTCAAACCACCCCGTGATGTGTTTCTCACTCCTACTATTGAACGTAATGTTACACACCAATATAATGCGCACCAGTCTGCGATGTTTTTCAGAAACCTATCCTACGTTGCTACTGCATGTTCCCTGACCTCCCCATGCTGACCACCCCGTGGTGCTTTTCTCCATCCTACATTGCCACTCACTGCCTATCCTAATTCAGACCCTATGATTCACACCACCGCGTGATGTTTTTCTCACTCCTACTAGTGAATGTAATGTTACACACCCATACAATGCGCACCATACCGCGAAGTTTTTCAGAAACCTATCCTACATTGCCAGTGCATGTTTCCTGACATCCCCATGCTGAACACCCCGTGGTGCTTTTCTCCATCCTACATTGCCACTCACTGCCTAACCTAACTCAGACCCTATGCTTCACGCCACCCCGTGATGTTTTTCTCACTCCTACTAGTGAATGTAATGTTACAAACCCATACAATGCGCACCACCCGGCGATGTTTTTCAGAAACCTATCCTACATTGCCTTTGCATGTTCACTGACCTCCCCATGCTGACCACCCCGTGGTGCTTTTCTCCATCCTACATTGCCACTCACTCCCTATCTTAATTCAGACCCTATGATTCACATATCCCGTGATGTTTTTCTCACTACTACTAGTGAATGTAATGTTACACACCCATACAATGCGCACCACCCCCGATGTTTTTCAGAAACCTATCCTACATTGCCACTGCATGTTCCCTGACCTCCCCATGCTGACCACCCCGTGGTGCTTTTCTCCATCCTACATTGCCACTCACTGCCTATCCTAATTCAGACCCTATGATTCACACCAACCCGTGATGTTTTTCTCACTCCTAGTAGTGAACGTAATGTTACACACCCATAAAATGCGAACCACCCCGCGTTGTTTTTCAGAAACCTATCCTACATTGCCACTGCATGTTTCCTGACCTCCCCATGCTGACCACCGCGTGGTGCTTTTCTCCAATCTACATTGCCACTCACTGCCTATCCTAATTCAGACCCTATGATTCACACCACCACGTGATGTTTTTATCTCACTCCTACTAATGAATGTAATGTTACACACCCATACAATGCGGACCACCCCGCGATGTTTTTCAGAAACCTATCCTACATTGCCACTGCATGTTTCCTGACCTCCCCATGCTGACCACCCCGTGGTGCTTTTCTCCATCCTACATTGCCACTCACTGACTATTCTAATTCAAACTCTATGATTCACACCACCCCGTGATGTTTTTCTCACTCCTACTAGTGAATGTAATGTTACACACCCATACAATGCGCACCATCCTGCGATGTTTTTCAGAAACCTATCCTACTTTGCCACTGCATGTTTCCTGACCTCCCCATGCTGACCACCCCGTGGTGCTTTTCTCCATCCTACATTGCCACTCACTGACTATTCTAATTCAAACTCTATGATTCACACCACCCCGTGATGTTTTTCTCACTCCTACTAGTGAATGTAATGTTACACACCCATACAATGCGCACCACCCTGCGATGTTTTTCCGAAACCTATCCTACTTTGCCACTGCATGTTCCCTGACCTCCCCATGCTGACCACCCCGTGGTGCTTTTCTCCATCCTACATTGCCACTCACTGCCTATTCTAATTCAGACCCTATGCTTCACACCACCCTGTGATGTTTTTCTCACTCCTACTAGTGAATGTAATGTTACACACCCATACAATGCGCACCACCCCGCGATGTTTTTCAGAAACCTATCCTACATTGCCACTGCATGTTCCCTGACCTCCCCATGCTGACCACCTCGTGGTGCTTTTGTCCATCCTACATTGCCACTCACTGCCTATCCTAATTCAAACCCTATAATTCAAACCACCCCGTGATGTGTTTCTCACTCCTACTATTGAACGTAATGTTACACACCAATATAATGCGCACCAGCCTGCGATGTTTTTCAGAAACCTATCCTACGTTGCCACTGCATGTTCCCTGACCTCCCCATGCTGACCACCCCGTGGTGCTTTTCTCCATCCTACATTGCCTCTCACTGCCTATCCTAATTGAGACCCTATGATTCACACGACCCCGTGATGTTTTTCTCACACCTACTAATGAATGTAATGTTATACACCCATACAATGCGCACCACACCGTGATGTTTTTCAGAAACCTATCCTACATTGCCAGTGCATGTTTCCTGACATCCCCATGCTGAACACCCCGTGGTGCTTTTCTCCATCCTACATTGCCACTCACTGCCTAACCTAACTCAGACCCTATGCTTCACGCCACCCCGTGATGTTTTTCTCACTCCTACTAGAGAATGTAATTTTACACACCCATACAATGCGCACCACCCGGCGATGTTTTTCAGAAACCTATCCTACATTGCCTTTGCATGTTCGCTGACCTCCCCATGCTGACCACCCCGTGGTGCTTTTCTCCATCCTACATTGCCACTCACTCCCTACCTTAATTCAGACCCTATGATTCACATATCCCGTGATGTTTTTCTCACTCCTACTAGTGAATGTAATGTTACACACCCATACAATGCGCACCACCCCGCGATGTTTTTCACAAACCTATCCTACATTGCCACTGCATGTTCCCTGACCTCCCCATGCTGACCACCCCGTGGTGCTTTTCTCCATCCTACATTGCCACTCACTGCCTATCCTAATTCAGACCCAATGATTCACACCACCCCGTGATGTTTTTCTCACTCCTACAAGTGAATGTAATGTTACACACCCATACAATGCGCACCACCCCGCGATGTTTTTCAGAAACCTATCCTACATTGCCACTGCATGTTCCCTGAACTCCCCATGCTGACCACTCCGTGGTGCTTTCTCCATCCTACATTGCCACTCACTGCCTATCCTAATTCAGACCCTATGATTCACACCACCCCGTGATGTTTTTCTCACTCCTACTAGTGAACGTAATGTTACACACCCATAAAATGCGAACCACCCCGCGTTGTTTTTCAGAAACCTATCCTACATTGCCACTGCATGTTTCCTGACCTCCCCATGCTGACCACCCCGTGGTGCTTTTCTCCATCCTACATTGCCACTCACTGCCTATCCTAATTCAGACCCTATGATTCACACCACCACGTGATGTTTTTCTCACTCCTACTACTGAATGTAATGTTACACACCCATACAATGCGAACCACCCCGCGATGTTTTTCAGAAACCTATCCTACATTGCCACTGCATGTTTCCTGACCTCCCCATGCTGACCACCCCGTGGTGCTTTTCTCCATCCTACATTGCCACTCACTGACTATTCTAATTCACACCCTATGATTCACACCACCCCGTGATGTTTTTCTCACTCCTACTAGTGAATGTAATGTTACACACCCATACAATTCGCACCACCCCGCGATGTTTTTCAGAAACCTATCCTACATTGCCACTGCATGTTTCCTGTCCTCCCCATGCTGACCACCCCTTGGTGCTTTTCTCCATCCTACATTGCCACTCACTGCCTATCCTAATTCAGACCCTATGATTCACACCACCCCGTGATGTTTTTCTCACTCCTACTAGTGAATGTAATGTTACACACCGATACAATGCCCACCACCCCAAGATGTTTTTCAGAAACCTATCCTACGTTGACACTGCATGTTCCCTGACCTCTCAATGCTGACCACACCGTGGTGCTTTTCTCCATCCTACATTGCCACTCACTGCCTATCCTAATTCAGACCCTATGATTCACACCACCCCGTGATGTTTTTCTCACTCCTACTAGTGAATGTAATGTTACACACCCATACAATGCGCACCACCCCCCGATGTTTTTCAGAAACCGATCATACATTGCCACTGCATGTTCCCTGACCTGCCCATGCTGACCAACCCGTGGTGCTTTTCTCCATCCTACATTGCCACTCACTGCCTATCCTAATTCAGACCCTATGATTCACACTACCCCGTGATGTTTTTCTCACTCCTCCTAGTGAATGTAATGTTACACACCCATACAATGCGCACCACCCCGCGATGTTTTTCAGAAACCTATCCTACATTGCCACTGCATGTTCCCTGACCTCCCCATGCTGACCACCCCGTGGTGCTTTTGTCCATCCTACATTGCCACTCACTGCCTATCCTAATTCAGACCCTATAATTCAAACCACCCCGTGATGTGTTTCTCACTCCTACTATTGAACGTAATGTTACACACCAATATAATGCGCACCAGTCTGCGATGTTTTTCAGAAACCTATCCTACGTTGCTACTGCATGTTCCCTGACCTCCCCATGCTGACCACCCCGTGGTGCTTTTCTCCATCCTACATTGCCACTCACTGCCTATCCTAATTCAGACCCTATGATTCACACCACCGCGTGATGTTTTTCTCACTCCTACTAGTGAATGTAATGTTACACACCCATACAATGCGCACCATACCGCGAAGTTTTTCAGAAACCTATCCTACATTGCCAGTGCATGTTTCCTGACATCCCCATGCTGAACACCCCGTGGTGCTTTTCTCCATCCTACATTGCCACTCACTGCCTAACCTAACTCAGACCCTATGCTTCACGCCACCCCGTGATGTTTTTCTCACTCCTACTAGTGAATGTAATGTTACAAACCCATACAATGCGCACCACCCGGCGATGTTTTTCAGAAACCTATCCTACATTGCCTTTGCATGTTCACTGACCTCCCCATGCTGACCACCCCATGGTGCTTTTCTCCATCCTACATTGCCACTCACTCCCTATCTTAATTCAGACCCTATGATTCACATATCCCGTGATGTTTTTCTCACTACTACTAGTGAATGTAATGTTACACACCCATACCATGCGCACCACCCCGCGATGTTTTTCAGAAACCTATCCTACATTGCCACTGCATGTTCCCTGACCTCCCCATGCTGACCACCCCGTGGTGCTTTTCTCCATCCTACATTGCCACTCACTGCCTATCCTAATTCAGACCCTATGATTCACACCAACCCGTGATGTTTTTCTCACTCCTAGTAGTGAACGTAATGTTACACACCCATAAAATGCGAACCACCCCGCGTTGTTTTTCAGAAACCTATCCTACATTGCCACTGCATGTTTCCTGACCTCCCCATGCTGACCACCCCGTGGTGCTTTTCTCCAATCTACATTGCCACTCACTGCCTATCCTAATTCAGACCCTATGATTCACACCACCACGTGATGTTTTTCTCACTCCTACTAATGAATGTAATGTTACACACCCATACAATGCGGACCACCCCGCGATGTTTTTCAGAAACCTATCCTACATTGCCACTGCATGTTTCCTGACCTCCCCATGCTGACCAAACCGTGGTGATTTTCTCCATCCTACATTGCCACTCACTGACTATTCTAATTCACACCCTATGATTCACACCACCCCGTGATGTTTTTCTCACTCCTACTAGTGAATGTAATGTTACACACCCATACAATGCGCACCACCCTGCGATGTTTTTCCGAAACCTATCCTACTTTGCCACTGCATGTTCCCTGACCTCCCCATGCTGACCACCCCGTGGTGCTTTTCTCCATCCTACATTGCCACTCACTACCTATTCTAATTCAGACCCTATGCTTCACACCACCCTGTGATGTTTTTCTCACTCCTACTACTGAATGTAATGTTACACACCCATACAATGCGCACCACCCCGCGATGTTTTTCAGAAACCTATCCTACATTGCCACTGCATGTTCCCTGACCTCCCCATGCTGACCACCTCGTGGTGCTTTTGTCCATCCTACATTGCCACTCACTGCCTATCCTAATTCAAACCCTATAATTCAAACCACCCCGTGATGTGTTTCTCACTCCTACTATTGAACGTAATGTTACACACCAATATAATGCGCACCAGCCTGCGATGTTTTTCAGAAACCTATCCTACGTTGCCACTGCATGTTCCCTGACCTCCCCATGCTGACCACCCCGTGGTGCTTTTCTCCATCCTACATTGCCTCTCACTGCCTATCCTAATTGAGACCCTATGATTCACACGACCCCGTGATGTTTTTCTCACACCTACTAATGAATGTAATGTTACACACCCATACAATGCGCACCACACCGTGATGTTTTTCAGAAACCTATCCTACATTGCCATTGCATGTTTCCTGACCTCCCCATGCTGACCACCGCGTGGTGTTTTTCTCCATCCTACATTGCCACTCGCTGCCTATCCTAATTCAGACCCTATGATTCACACCACCCCGTGATGTTTTTCTCACTCCTACTAGTGAATGTAATGTTACACACATATACAATGCACACCACCCCGTGATGTTTTTCAGAAACCTATCCTACATTGCCACTGCATGTTCCCTGACCTCCCCATGCTGACCACCCCGTGGTGCTTTTCTCGATCCTACATTGCCACTCACTGCCTATCCTAATTCAGACCCTATGATTCACACCACCCCGTGATGTTTTTCTCACTCCTACTAGTGAATGTAATATTACACACCCATACAATGCGCACCACCCCGCGATGTTTTTCAGAAACCTATCCTACATTGCCACTGCATGTTTCCTGACCTCCCCATGCTGACCACCCCGTGGTGCTTTTCTCCATCCTACATTGCCACTCACTGTCTATCCTAATTCAGACCCTATGATTCACACCACCCCGTGATGTTTTTCTCACTCCTACTAGTGAATGTAATGTTACACACCGATACAATGCCCACCACCCCAAGATGTTTTTCAGAAACCTATCCTACGTTGACACTGCATGTTCCCTGACCTCTCAATGCTGACCACCCCGTGGTGCTTTTGTCCATCCTACATTGCCACTCACTGCCTATCCTAATTCAGACCCTATAATTTAAACCACCCCGTGATGTGTTTCTCACTCCTACTATTGAACGTAATGTTACACACCAATATAATGCGCACCAGCCTGCGATGTTTTTCAGAAACCTATCCTACGTTGCTACTGCATGTTCCATGACCTCCCCATGCTGACCACCCCGTGGTGCTTTTCTCCATCCTACATTGCCACTCACTGCCTATCCTAATTCAGACCCTATGATTCACACCACCCCGTGATGTTTTTCTCACTCCTACTAGTGAATGCAATGTTACACACCCATACAATGCGCACCATACCGCGAAGTTTTTCAGAAACCTATCCTACATTGCCAGTGCATGTTTCCTGACATCCCCATGCTGAACACCCCGTGGTGCTTTTCTCCATCCTACATTGCCATTCACTGCCTAACCTAACTCAGACCCTATGCTTCACGCCACCCCGTGATGTTTTTCTCACTCCTACTAGTGAATGTAATGTTACAAACCCATACAATGCGCACCACCCGGCGATGTTTTTCAGAAACCTATCCTACATTGCCTTTGCATGTTCACTGACCTCCCCATGCTGACCACCCCGTGGTGCTTTTCTCCATCCTACATTGCCACTCACTCCCTATCTTAATGCAGACCCTATGATTCACATATCCCGTGATGTTTTTCTCACTACTACTAGTGAATGTAATGTTACACACCCATACAATGCGCACCACCCCGCGATGTTTTTCAGAAACCTATCCTACATTGCCACTGCATGTTCCCTGACCTCCCCATGCTGACCACCCCGTGGTGCTTTTCTCCATCCTACATTGTCACTCACTGCCTATCCTAATTCAAACCCTATGATTCACACCACCCCGTGATGTTTTTCTCACTCCTACTAGTGAACGTAATGTTACACACCCATAAAATGCGAACCACCCCGCGTTGTTTTTCAGAAACCTATCCTACATTGCCACTGCATGTTTCCTGACCTCCCCATGCTGACCACCCCGTTGTGCTTTTCTCCAATCTACATTGCCACTCACTGCCTATCCTATTCAGACCCTATGATTCACACCACCACGTGATGTTTTTCTCACTCCTACTACTGAATGTAATGTTACACACCCATACAATGCGGACCACCCCGCGATGTTTTTCAGAAACCTATCCTACATTGCCACTGCATGTTTCCTGACCTCCCCATGCTGACCACACCGTGGTGATTTTCTCCATCCTACATTGCCACTCACTGACTATTCTAATTCACACCCTATGATTCACACCACCCCGTGATGTTTTTCTCACGCCTACTAGTGAATGTAATGTTACACACCCATACAATGCGCACCATCCTGCGATGTTTTTCAGAAACCTATCCTACTTTGCCACTGCATGTTTCCTGACCTCCCCATGCTGACCACCCCGTGGTGCTTTTCTCCATCCTACATTGCCACTCACTGACTATTCTAATTCAAACTCTATGATTCACACCACCCCGAGATGTTTTTCTCACTCCTACTAGTGAATGTAATGTTACACACCCATACAATGCGCACCACCCTGCGATGTTTTTCCGAAACCTATCCTACTTTGCCACTGGATGTTCCCTGACCTCCCCATGCTGACCACCCCGTGGTGCTTTTCTCCATCCTACATTGCCACTCACTGCCTATTCTAATTCAGACCCTATGCTTCACACCACCCTGTGATGTTTTTCTCACTCCTACTACTGAATGTAATGTTACACACCCATGCAATGCGCACCACCCCGCGATGTTTTTCAGAAACCTATCCTACATTGCCACTGCATGTTCCCTGACCTCCCCATGTTGACCACCTCGTGGTGCTTTTGTCCATCCTACATTGCCACTCACTGACTATCCTAATTCAAACCCTATAATTCAAACCACCCCGTGATGTGTTTCTCACTCCTACTATTGTACGTAATGTTACACACCAATATAATGCGCACCAGCCTGCGATGTTTTTCAGAAACCTATCCTACGTTGCCACTGCATGTTCCCTGACCTCCCCATGCTGACCACACCGTGGTGCTTTTCTCCATCCTACATTGCCTCTCACTGCCTATCCTAATTGAGACCCTATGATTCACACGACCCCGTGATGTTTTTCTCACACCTACTGATGAATGTAATGTTACACACCCATACAATGCGCACCACACCGTGATGTTTTTCAGAAACCTATCCTGCATTGCCATTGCATGTTTCCTGACCTCCCCATGCTGACCACACCGTGGTGCTTTTCTCCATCCTACATTGCCACTCACTGCCTATCCTAATTCAGACCCTATGATTCACACCACCCCGTGATGTTTTTCTCACTCCTACTAGTGAATGTAATGTTACACACATATACAATGCACACCACCCCGTGATGTTTTTCAGAAACCTATCCTACATTGCCACTGCATGTTCCCTGACCTCCCCATGCTGACCACCCCGTGGTGCTTTTCTCCATCCTACATTGCCACTCACTGCCTATCCTAATTCAGACCCTATGATTCACACCACCCCGTGATGTTTTTCTCACTCCTACTAGTGAATGTAATATTACACACCCATACAATGCGCACCACCCCGCGATGTTTTTCAGATACCTATCCTACATTGCCACTGCATGTTTCCTGACCTCCCCATGGTGACCACCCAGTGGTGCTTTTCTCCATCCTACATTGCCACTCACTGCCTATACTAATTCACACTCTATGATTCACACCACCCCGTGATGTTTTTCTCACTCCTACTAGTGAATGTAATGTTACACACCGATACAATGCGCACCATCCCGCAATGTTTTACAGAATCCTATACTACATTGCCAGTGCATGTTTCCTGACCTCCCCATGCTGACCACCCCGTGGTGCTTTTCTCCATCCTACATTGCCACTCACTGCCTATCTTAATTCAGACCCTATGCTTCACACCACCCCGTGATGTTTTTCTCACTCCTACTAGTGAATGTAATGTTACACATCCATACAATTCGCAATACCCCGCGATGTTTTTCAGAAACCTATCCTACATTGCCACTGCATGTTTCCTGACCTCCCCATGCTGACCACCCCATGGTGCTTTTCTCCATCCTACATTGCCACTCACTGCCTATCCTAATTCAGACCCTATGATTCACACCACCCCGTGATGTTTTTCTCACCCCTACTAGTGAATGTAATGTTACACACCGATACAATGAACACCACCCCGAGATGTTTTTCAGAAACCTATCCTACGTTGACACTGGATGTTCCCTGACCTCCCCATGCTGACCACCCCGTGGTGCTTTTCTCCATCCTACATTGCCACTCACTGCCTATCCTAATTCAGACCCTATGATTCACACCACCCCGTGATGTTTTTCTCACTCCTACTAGTGAATGTAATGTTACACACCCATACAATGCGCACCACCACCCGATGTTTTTCAGAAACCGATCCTACATTGCCACTGCATGTTCCCTGACCTGCCCATGCTGACCAACCCGTGGTGCTTTTCTCCATCCTACATTGCCAATCACTGCCTATCCTAATTCACACCCTATGATTCACCCCACCCCGTAATGTTTTTCTCACTCCTACTAGTGAATGTAATGTTACACACCAATACAATGGGCACCACGCCGCGATATTTTGCAGAAACCTATCGTACATTGCCACTGCAGGTTTCCTGACCTCCCCATGCTGACCACCCCGTGGTGCTTTTCTCCATCCTACATTGCTACTCACTGCCGATCCTAATTCAGACCCTATGCTTCACATACCCCGTGATGTTTTTCTCACTCCTACTAGTGAATGTAATGTTACACACCCATGCAATGCGCACCACCACGTGACGTTTTAGAGAAACCTATCCTACATTGCCACTGCATGTTCCCTGACCTCCCCATGCTGACCACCCCGTGGTGCTTTTCTCCATCCTATATTGCCACTCACTGCCTATCCTAATTCAGACCCTATGATTCACACCACCCCGTGATGTTTTTCTCACTCCTACTAGTGAATGTAATGTTACACACATATACAATGCGCACCACCCCGCGATGTTTTTCAGAAACCTATCCTACATTGCCACTGCATGTTCCCTGACCTACCCATGCTGACCACCGCGTGGTGCTTTTCTCCATCCTACATTGCCACTCACTGCCTATCTTAATTCAGACCCTATGCTTCACACCACCCCGTAATGTTTTTCTCACTCCTACTAGTGAATGTAATGTTACACACCCATACAATGCGCACCACCCCGCGATGTTTTTCAGAAACCTATCCTACATTGCCTCTGCATGTTTCCTGACCTCCCCATGCTGACCACCCCGTGGTGCTTTTCTCCATCCTACATTGCCACTCACTGCCTATCCTAATTCAGACCCTATGATTCACACCAACCCGTGATGTTTTTCTCACTCCTAGTAGTGAACGTAATGTTACACACCCATAAAATGCGAACCACCCCGCGTTGTTTTTCAGAAACCTATCCTACATTGCCACTGCATGTTTCCTGACCTCCCCATGCTGACCACCCCGTGGTGCTTTTCTCCAATCTACATTGCCACTCACTGCCTATCCTAATTCAGACCCTATGATTCACACCACCACGTGATGTTTTTCTCACTCCTACTAATGAATGTAATGTTACACACCCATACAATGCGGACCACCCCGCGATGTTTTTCAGAAACCTATCCTACATTGCCACTGCATGTTTCCTGACCTCCCCATGCTGACCAAACCGTGGTGATTTTCTCCATCCTACATTGCCACTCACTGACTATTCTAATTCACACCCTATGATTCACACCACCCCGTGATGTTTTTCTCACTCCTACTAGTGAATGTAATGTTACACACCCATACAATGCGCACCACCCTGCGATGTTTTTCCGAAACCTATCCTACTTTGCCACTGCATGTTCCCTGACCTCCCCATGCTGACCACCCCGTGGTGCTTTTCTCCATCCTACATTGCCACTCACTACCTATTCTAATTCAGACCCTATGCTTCACACCACCCTGTGATGTTTTTCTCACTCCTACTACTGAATGTAATGTTACACACCCATACAATGCGCACCACCCCGCGATGTTTTTCAGAAACCTATCCTACATTGCCACTGCATGTTCCCTGACCTCCCCATGCTGACCACCTCGTGGTGCTTTTGTCCATCCTACATTGCCACTCACTGCCTATCCTAATTCAAACCCTATAATTCAAACCACCCCGTGATGTGTTTCTCACTCCTACTATTGAACGTAATGTTACACACCAATATAATGCGCACCAGCCTGCGATGTTTTTCAGAAACCTATCCTACGTTGCCACTGCATGTTCCCTGACCTCCCCATGCTGACCACCCCGTGGTGCTTTTCTCCATCCTACATTGCCTCTCACTGCCTATCCTAATTGAGACCCTATGATTCACACGACCCCGTGATGTTTTTCTCACACCTACTAATGAATGTAATGTTACACACCCATACAATGCGCACCACACCGTGATGTTTTTCAGAAACCTATCCTACATTGCCATTGCATGTTTCCTGACCTCCCCATGCTGACCACCGCGTGGTGTTTTTCTCCATCCTACATTGCCACTCGCTGCCTATCCTAATTCAGACCCTATGATTCACACCACCCCGTGATGTTTTTCTCACTCCTACTAGTGAATGTAATGTTACACACATATACAATGCACACCACCCCGTGATGTTTTTCAGAAACCTATCCTACATTGCCACTGCATGTTCCCTGACCTCCCCATGCTGACCACCCCGTGGTGCTTTTCTCGATCCTACATTGCCACTCACTGCCTATCCTAATTCAGACCCTATGATTCACACCACCCCGTGATGTTTTTCTCACTCCTACTAGTGAATGTAATATTACACACCCATACAATGCGCACCACCCCGCGATGTTTTTCAGAAACCTATCCTACATTGCCACTGCATGTTTCCTGACCTCCCCATGCTGACCACCCCGTGGTGCTTTTCTCCATCCTACATTGCCACTCACTGTCTATCCTAATTCAGACCCTATGATTCACACCACCCCGTGATGTTTTTCTCACTCCTACTAGTGAATGTAATGTTACACACCGATACAATGCCCACCACCCCAAGATGTTTTTCAGAAACCTATCCTACGTTGACACTGCATGTTCCCTGACCTCTCAATGCTGACCACCCCGTGGTGCTTTTGTCCATCCTACATTGCCACTCACTGCCTATCCTAATTCAGACCCTATAATTTAAACCACCCCGTGATGTGTTTCTCACTCCTACTATTGAACGTAATGTTACACACCAATATAATGCGCACCAGCCTGCGATGTTTTTCAGAAACCTATCCTACGTTGCTACTGCATGTTCCATGACCTCCCCATGCTGACCACCCCGTGGTGCTTTTCTCCATCCTACATTGCCACTCACTGCCTATCCTAATTCAGACCCTATGATTCACACCACCCCGTGATGTTTTTCTCACTCCTACTAGTGAATGCAATGTTACACACCCATACAATGCGCACCATACCGCGAAGTTTTTCAGAAACCTATCCTACATTGCCAGTGCATGTTTCCTGACATCCCCATGCTGAACACCCCGTGGTGCTTTTCTCCATCCTACATTGCCATTCACTGCCTAACCTAACTCAGACCCTATGCTTCACGCCACCCCGTGATGTTTTTCTCACTCCTACTAGTGAATGTAATGTTACAAACCCATACAATGCGCACCACCCGGCGATGTTTTTCAGAAACCTATCCTACATTGCCTTTGCATGTTCACTGACCTCCCCATGCTGACCACCCCGTGGTGCTTTTCTCCATCCTACATTGCCACTCACTCCCTATCTTAATGCAGACCCTATGATTCACATATCCCGTGATGTTTTTCTCACTACTACTAGTGAATGTAATGTTACACACCCATACAATGCGCACCACCCCGCGATGTTTTTCAGAAACCTATCCTACATTGCCACTGCATGTTCCCTGACCTCCCCATGCTGACCACCCCGTGGTGCTTTTCTCCATCCTACATTGTCACTCACTGCCTATCCTAATTCAAACCCTATGATTCACACCACCCCGTGATGTTTTTCTCACTCCTACTAGTGAACGTAATGTTACACACCCATAAAATGCGAACCACCCCGCGTTGTTTTTCAGAAACCTATCCTACATTGCCACTGCATGTTTCCTGACCTCCCCATGCTGACCACCCCGTTGTGCTTTTCTCCAATCTACATTGCCACTCACTGCCTATCCTATTCAGACCCTATGATTCACACCACCACGTGATGTTTTTCTCACTCCTACTACTGAATGTAATGTTACACACCCATACAATGCGGACCACCCCGCGATGTTTTTCAGAAACCTATCCTACATTGCCACTGCATGTTTCCTGACCTCCCCATGCTGACCACACCGTGGTGATTTTCTCCATCCTACATTGCCACTCACTGACTATTCTAATTCACACCCTATGATTCACACCACCCCGTGATGTTTTTCTCACGCCTACTAGTGAATGTAATGTTACACACCCATACAATGCGCACCATCCTGCGATGTTTTTCAGAAACCTATCCTACTTTGCCACTGCATGTTTCCTGACCTCCCCATGCTGACCACCCCGTGGTGCTTTTCTCCATCCTACATTGCCACTCACTGACTATTCTAATTCAAACTCTATGATTCACACCACCCCGAGATGTTTTTCTCACTCCTACTAGTGAATGTAATGTTACACACCCATACAATGCGCACCACCCTGCGATGTTTTTCCGAAACCTATCCTACTTTGCCACTGGATGTTCCCTGACCTCCCCATGCTGACCACCCCGTGGTGCTTTTCTCCATCCTACATTGCCACTCACTGCCTATTCTAATTCAGACCCTATGCTTCACACCACCCTGTGATGTTTTTCTCACTCCTACTACTGAATGTAATGTTACACACCCATGCAATGCGCACCACCCCGCGATGTTTTTCAGAAACCTATCCTACATTGCCACTGCATGTTCCCTGACCTCCCCATGTTGACCACCTCGTGGTGCTTTTGTCCATCCTACATTGCCACTCACTGACTATCCTAATTCAAACCCTATAATTCAAACCACCCCGTGATGTGTTTCTCACTCCTACTATTGTACGTAATGTTACACACCAATATAATGCGCACCAGCCTGCGATGTTTTTCAGAAACCTATCCTACGTTGCCACTGCATGTTCCCTGACCTCCCCATGCTGACCACACCGTGGTGCTTTTCTCCATCCTACATTGCCTCTCACTGCCTATCCTAATTGAGACCCTATGATTCACACGACCCCGTGATGTTTTTCTCACACCTACTGATGAATGTAATGTTACACACCCATACAATGCGCACCACACCGTGATGTTTTTCAGAAACCTATCCTGCATTGCCATTGCATGTTTCCTGACCTCCCCATGCTGACCACACCGTGGTGCTTTTCTCCATCCTACATTGCCACTCACTGCCTATCCTAATTCAGACCCTATGATTCACACCACCCCGTGATGTTTTTCTCACTCCTACTAGTGAATGTAATGTTACACACATATACAATGCACACCACCCCGTGATGTTTTTCAGAAACCTATCCTACATTGCCACTGCATGTTCCCTGACCTCCCCATGCTGACCACCCCGTGGTGCTTTTCTCCATCCTACATTGCCACTCACTGCCTATCCTAATTCAGACCCTATGATTCACACCACCCCGTGATGTTTTTCTCACTCCTACTAGTGAATGTAATATTACACACCCATACAATGCGCACCACCCCGCGATGTTTTTCAGATACCTATCCTACATTGCCACTGCATGTTTCCTGACCTCCCCATGGTGACCACCCAGTGGTGCTTTTCTCCATCCTACATTGCCACTCACTGCCTATACTAATTCACACTCTATGATTCACACCACCCCGTGATGTTTTTCTCACTCCTACTAGTGAATGTAATGTTACACACCGATACAATGCGCACCATCCCGCAATGTTTTACAGAATCCTATACTACATTGCCAGTGCATGTTTCCTGACCTCCCCATGCTGACCACCCCGTGGTGCTTTTCTCCATCCTACATTGCCACTCACTGCCTATCTTAATTCAGACCCTATGCTTCACACCACCCCGTGATGTTTTTCTCACTCCTACTAGTGAATGTAATGTTACACATCCATACAATTCGCAATACCCCGCGATGTTTTTCAGAAACCTATCCTACATTGCCACTGCATGTTTCCTGACCTCCCCATGCTGACCACCCCATGGTGCTTTTCTCCATCCTACATTGCCACTCACTGCCTATCCTAATTCAGACCCTATGATTCACACCACCCCGTGATGTTTTTCTCACCCCTACTAGTGAATGTAATGTTACACACCGATACAATGAACACCACCCCGAGATGTTTTTCAGAAACCTATCCTACGTTGACACTGGATGTTCCCTGACCTCCCCATGCTGACCACCCCGTGGTGCTTTTCTCCATCCTACATTGCCACTCACTGCCTATCCTAATTCAGACCCTATGATTCACACCACCCCGTGATGTTTTTCTCACTCCTACTAGTGAATGTAATGTTACACACCCATACAATGCGCACCACCACCCGATGTTTTTCAGAAACCGATCCTACATTGCCACTGCATGTTCCCTGACCTGCCCATGCTGACCAACCCGTGGTGCTTTTCTCCATCCTACATTGCCAATCACTGCCTATCCTAATTCACACCCTATGATTCACCCCACCCCGTAATGTTTTTCTCACTCCTACTAGTGAATGTAATGTTACACACCAATACAATGGGCACCACGCCGCGATATTTTGCAGAAACCTATCGTACATTGCCACTGCAGGTTTCCTGACCTCCCCATGCTGACCACCCCGTGGTGCTTTTCTCCATCCTACATTGCTACTCACTGCCGATCCTAATTCAGACCCTATGCTTCACATACCCCGTGATGTTTTTCTCACTCCTACTAGTGAATGTAATGTTACACACCCATGCAATGCGCACCACCACGTGACGTTTTAGAGAAACCTATCCTACATTGCCACTGCATGTTCCCTGACCTCCCCATGCTGACCACCCCGTGGTGCTTTTCTCCATCCTATATTGCCACTCACTGCCTATCCTAATTCAGACCCTATGATTCACACCACCCCGTGATGTTTTTCTCACTCCTACTAGTGAATGTAATGTTACACACATATACAATGCGCACCACCCCGCGATGTTTTTCAGAAACCTATCCTACATTGCCACTGCATGTTCCCTGACCTACCCATGCTGACCACCGCGTGGTGCTTTTCTCCATCCTACATTGCCACTCACTGCCTATCTTAATTCAGACCCTATGCTTCACACCACCCCGTAATGTTTTTCTCACTCCTACTAGTGAATGTAATGTTACACACCCATACAATGCGCACCACCCCGCGATGTTTTTCAGAAACCTATCCTACATTGCCTCTGCATGTTTCCTGACCTACCCATGCTGACCACCCCGTGGTGCTTTTCTCCATCCTACATTGCCACTCACTGCCTATCTAAATTCAGACACTATGCTTCACACCACCACGTGATGTTTTTCTCACTCCTACTAGTGAATGCAATGTTACACACCCATACAATGCGCACCACCCCGGGATGTTTTTCAGAAACCTATCCTACATTGCCACTGCATGTTCCCTGACCTCCCCATGCTGACCACCCCGTGGTGCTTTTCTCCATCCTACATTGCTACTCACTGCCTATCCTAATTCAGACCCTATGATTCACACTACCCCGTGATGTTTTTCTCACTCCTCCTAGTGAATGTAATGTTACACACCCATACAATGCGCACCACCCCGTGATGTTTTTCAGAAACCTATCCTACATTGCCACTGCATGTTCCCTGACCTCCCCATGCTGACCACCCCGTGGTGCTTTTCTCCATCCTACATTGCCACTCACTGCCTATCCTAATTCAGACCCTATAATTCAAACCACCCCGTGATGTTTTTCTCACTCCTACTAGTGAATGTAATGTTACACACCCATACAATGCGCACCACCCCGCGATGTTTTTCAGAAACCTATCCTACATTGCCACTGCATGTTCCCTGAACTCCCCATGCTGACCACTCCGTGGTGCTTTCTCCATCCTACATTGCCACTCACTGCCTATCCTAATTCAGACCCTATGCTTCACGCCACCCCGTTATGTTTTTCTCACTCCTACTAGAGAATGTAATTTTACAAACCCATACAATGCGCACCACCCGGCGATGTTTTTCAGAAACCTATCCTACATTGCCTTTGCATGTTCGCTGACCTCCCCATGCTGACCACACCGTGGTGCTTTTCTCCATCCTACATTGCCACTCACTCCCTACCTTAATTCAGACCCTATGATTCACATATCCCGTGATGTTTTTCTCACTCCTACTAGTGAATGTAATGTTACACACCGATACAATGCCCACCACCCCAAGATGTTTTTCAGAAACCTATCCTACGTTGACACTGCGTGTTCCCTGACCTCTCAATGCTGACCACCCCGTGGTGCTTTTCTCCATCCTACATTGCCACTCACTGCCTATCCTAATTCAGACCCTATGATTCACACCACCCCGTGATGTTTTTCTCACTCCTACTAGTGAATGTAATGTTACACACCCATACAATGCGCACGACCCCCCGATGTTTTTCAGAAACCTATCCTACATTGCCACTGCATGTTCCCTGACCTCCCCATGCTGACCACCCCGTGCTGCTTTTGTCCATCCTACATTGCCACTCACTGCCTATCCGAATTCAGACCCTATAATTCAAACCACCCCGTGATGTGTTTCTCACTCCTACTATTGAACGTAATGTTACACACCAATATAATGCGCACCAGCCTGCGATGTTTTTCAAAAACCTATCCTACGTTGCTACTGCATGTTCCCTGACCTCCCCATGCTGACCACCCCGTGGTGCTTTTCTCCATCCTACATTGCCACTCACTGCCTATCCTAATTCAGACCCTATGATTCACACCACCCCGTGATGTTTTTCTCACTCCTACTAGTGAATGTAATGTTACACACCCATACAATGCGCACCACCCGGCGATGTTTTTCAGAAACCTATCCTACATTGCCTTTGCATGTTCACTGACCTCCCCATGCTGACCACCCCCTGGTGCTTTTCTCCATCCTACATTGCCACTCACTCCCTATCTTAATTCAGACCCTATGATTCACATATCCCGTGATGTTTTTCTCACTACTACTAGTGAATGTAATGTTACACACCCATACAATGCGCACCACCCCGCGATGTTTTTCAGAAACCTATCCTACATTGCCACTGCATGTTCCCTGACCTCCCCATGCTGACCACCCCGTGGTGCTTTTCTCCATCCTACATTGCCACTCACTGCCTATCCTAATTCAGACCCTATGATTCACACCACCCCGTGATGTTTTTCTCACTCCTACTAGTGAACGTAATGTTACACACCCATAAAATGCGAACCACCCCGCGTTGTTTTTCAGAAACCTATCCTACGTTGCCACTGCATGTTTCCTGACCTCCCCATGCTGACCACCCCGTGGTGCTTTTCCCCAATCTACATTGCCACTCACTGCCTATCCTAATTCAGACCCTATGATTCACACCACCACGTGATGTTTTTCTCACTCCTACTACTGAATGTAATGTTACACACCCATACAATGCGGATCACCCCGCGATGATTTTCAGAAACCTATCCTACATTGCCACTGCATGTTTCCTGACCTCCCCATGCTGACCACACCGTGGTGATTTTCTCCATCCTACATTGCCACTCACTGACTATTCTAATTCACACCCTATGATTCACACCACCCCGTGATGTTTTTCTCACGCCTACTAGTGAATGTAATGTTACACACCCATACAATGCGCACCATCCTGCGATGTTTTTCAGAAACCTATCCTACTTTGCCACTGCATGTTTCCTGACCTCCCCATGCTGACCACCCCGTGGTGCTTTTCTCCATCCTACATTGCCACTCACTGACTATTCTAATTCAAACTCTATGATTCACACCACCCCGTGATGTTTTTCTCACTCCTACTAGTGAATGTAATGTTACACACCCATACAATGCGTACCACACTGCGATGTTTTTCCGAAACCTATCCTACTTTGCCACTGCATGTTCCCTGACCTCCCCATGCTGACCACCCCGTGGTGCTTTTCTCCATCCTACATTGCCACTCACTGCCTATTCTAATTCAGACCCTATGCTTCACACCACCCTGTGATGTTTTTCTCACTCCTACTACTGAATGTAATGTTACACACCCATACAATGCGCACCACCCCGCGATTTTTTCAGAAACCTAATCTACATTGCCACTGCATGTTTCCTGACCTCCCCATGCTGACCACACCGTGGTGCTTCTCTCCATCTACATTGCCACTATCTACCTATCCTTATTCAGACCATATGATTCACACCACCCCGTGATGTTTTTCTCACTCCTACTAGTGAATGTAATGTTACACACCGATACAATGTGCACCACCACGCGATGTTTTTCAGAAACCTGTCCTTCATTGCCACTACATGATTCCTTACCTCACCATGCTGACCACCCCGTGGTGCTTTTCTCCATCCTACATTGCCACTCACTTCCTACACTACTTCAGACCCTATGCTTCACACCACCCCGTGATGTTTTTCTCACTCCTACTAGTGAATGTAATGTTACACGCCCATACAATGCGCACCACCCCGCGATGCTTTTCAGAAACCTATCCTACATTGCCACTGCATGTTTCCTAACCTCCCCATGCTGACCACCCCGTGGTGCTTTTCTCCATCGTACATTGCCACTCACTGCCTATCCTAATTCAGACCCTATGATTCACACCACCCCGTGATGTTTTTCTCACTCCTACTAGTGATGTTAATGTTACACACCCATACAATGCGCACCACCCCGCGATGTTTTTTAGAAACTTAAACTACATTGCCACTGCATGTTTCCTGACCTCCCCATTCTGACCACCCCGTGGTGCTTTTCTCCATCCTACATTGCCACTCACTGCCTATCCTAATTCAGAACCTATGATTCACACCACCCCGTGATGTTTTTCTCACTCCTACTAGTGAATGTAATGTTACACAGCCATACAATGCGCACCACCCGGCGATGTTTTTCAGAAACCTATCCTACATTGCCACTGCATTTTCCCTGACCTCCCCATGGTGAACAACCCGTAGTGCTTTTCTCCATCCTACATTGCCACTCACTGCATATCTAAATTCAGACACTATGCTTCACACCACCACGTGATGTTTTTCTCACTCCTACTAGTGAATGTAATGTTACACACCCATACAATGCGCACCACCCCGCGATGTTTTTCAGAAACCTATCCTACATTGCCACTGCATGTTCCCTGACCTCCCCATGCTGACCACCCCGTGGTGCTTTTCTCCATCCTACATTGCTACTCACTGCCTATCCTAATTCAGACCCTATGATTCACACTACCCCGTGATGTTTTTCTCACTCCTCCTAGTGAATGTAATGTTGCACACCCATACAATGCGCACCACCCCGCGATGTTTTTCAGAAACCTATCCTACATTGCCACTGCATGTTCCCTGACCTCCCCATGCTGACCACCCCGTGGTGCTTTTCTCCATCCTACATTGCCACTCACTGCCTATCCTAATTCAGACCCTATAATTCAAACCACCCCGTGATGTTTTTCTCACTCCTACTAGTGAACATAATGTTACACACCCATACAATGCGCACCACCCCGCGTTGTTTTTCAGAAACCTATCCTACATTGCCACTGCATGTTTCCTGACCTCCCCATGCTGAACACCCCGTGGTGCTTTTCTCCATCCTACATTGCCACTCACTGCCTATACTAATTCACACCCTATGATTCACACCACCAAGTGAAGTTTTTCTCACTCCTACTACTGAATGTAATGTTACACACCCATACAATGCGAATCACCCCGCGATGTTTTTCAGAAACCTATCCTACATTGCCACTGCATGTTTCCTGACCTCCACATGCTGACCACCCCGTGGTGCGTTTCTCCATCCTACATTGCCACTCACTGCCTATCTAAATTCAGACACTATGCTTCACACCACCACGTGATGTTTTTCTCACTCCTACTAGTGAATGTAATGTTACACACCCATACAATGCGCACCACCCCGCGATGTTTTTCAGAAACCTATCCTACATTGCCTTTGCATGTTCGCTGACCTCCCCATGCTGACCACACCGTGGTGCTTTTCTCCATCCTACATTGCCACTCACTCCCTACCTTAATTCAGACCCTATGATTCACATATCCCGTGATGTTTTTCTCACTACTACTAGTGAATGTAATGTTACACACCCATACAATGCGAACCACCCCGCGTTGTTTTTCAGAAACCTATCCTACGTTGCCACTGCATGTTTCCTGACCTCCCCATGCTGACCACCCCGTGGTGCTTGTCTCCAATCTACATTGCCACTCACTGCCTATCCTAATTCAGACCCTATGATTCACACCACCACGTGATGTTTTTCTCACTCCTACTACTGAATGTAATGTTACACACCCATACAATGCGGACCACCCCGCGATGATTTTCAGAAACCTATCCTACATTGCCACTGCATGTTTCCTGACCTCCCCATGCTGACCACACCGTGGTGATTTTCTCCATCCTACATTGCCACTCACTGACTATTCTAATTCACACCCTATGATTCACACCACCCCGTGATGTTTTTCTCACGCCTACTAGTGAATGTAATGTTACACACCCATACAATGCGCACCATCCTGCGATGTTTTTCAGAAACCTATCCTACTTTGCCACTGCATGTTTCCTGACCTCCACATGCTGACCACCCCGTGGTGCTTTTCTCCATCCTACATTGCCTCTCACTGACTATTCTAATTCAAACTCTATGATTCACACCACCCCGTGATGTTTTTCTCACTCCTACTAGTGAATGTAATGTTACACACCCATACAATGCGTACCACACTGCGATGTTTTTCCGAAACCTATCCTACTTTGCCACTGCATGTTCCCTGACCTCCCCATGCTGACCACCCCGTGGTGCTTTTCTCCATCCTACATTGCCACTCACTGCCTATTCTAATTCAGACCCTATGCTTCACACCACCCTGTGATATTTTTGTCACTCCTACTACTGAATGTAATGTTACACACCCATACAATGCGCACCACCCCGCGATTTTTTCAGAAACCTAATCTACATTGCCACTGCATGTTTCCTGACCTCCCCATGCTGACCACACCGTGGTGCTTCTCTCCATCTACATTGCCACTATCTACCTATCCTTATTCAGACCATATGATTCACACCACCCCGTGATGTTTTTCTCACTCCTACTAGTGAATGTAATGTTACACACCGATACAAAGCGCACCACCACGCGATGTTTTTCAGAAACCTGTCCTTCATTGCCACTACATGATTCCTTACCTCACCATGCTGACCACCCCGTGGTGCTTTTCTCCATCCTACATTGACACTCACTTCCTACACTACTTCAGTCCCTATGCTTCACACCACCCCGTGATGTTTTTCTCACTCCTACTAGTGAATGTAATGTTACACGCCCATACAATGCGCACCACCCCGCGATGCTTTTCAGAAACCTATCCTACATTGCCACTGCATGTTTCCTAACCTCCCCATGCTGACCACCCAGTGGTGCTTTTCTCCATCGTACATTGCCACTTACTGCCTATCCTAATTCAGACCCTATGATTCACACCACCCCGTGATGTTTTTCTCACTCCTACTAGTGATGTTAATGTTACACACCCATACAATGCGCACCACCCCGCGATGTTTTTTAGAAACTTAAACTACATTGCCACTGCATGTTTCCTGACCTCCCCATTCTGACCACCCCGTGGTGCTTTTCTCCATCCTACATTGCCACTCACTGCCTATCCTAATTCAGAACCTATGATTCACACCACCCCGTGATGTTTTTCTCACTCCTACTAGTGAATGTAATGTTACACAGCCATACAATGCGCACCACCCGGCGATGCTTTTCAGAAACCTATCCTACATTGCCACTGCATGTTCCCTGACCTCCCCATGCTGACCACCCCGTGGTGCTTTTCTCCATCCTACATTGCCACTCACTGCATATCTAAATTCAGACACTATGCTTCACACCACCACGTGATGTTTTTCTCACTCCTACTAGTGAATGTAATGTTACACACCCATACAATGCGCACCACCCCGCGATGTTTTTCAGAAACCTATCCTACATTGCCACTGCATGTTCCCTGACCTCCCCATGCTGACCACCCCGTGGTGCTTTTCTCCATCCTACATTGCTACTCACTGCCTATCCTAATTCAGACCCTATGATTCACACTACCCCGTGATGTTTTTCTCACTCCTCCTAGTGAATGTAATGTTACACACCCATACAATGCGCACCACCCCGCGATGTTTTTCAGAAACCTATCCTACATTGCCACTGCATGTTCCCTGACCTCCCCATGCTGACCACCCCGTGGTGCTTTTCTCCATCCTACATTGCCACTCACTGCCTATCCTAATTCAGACCCTATAATTCAAACCACCCCGTGATGTTTTTCTCACTCCTACTAGTGAACGTAATGTTACACACCAATATAATGCGCACCAGCCTGCGATGTTTTTCAGAAACCTATCCTACGTTGCCACTGCATTTTCCCTGACCTCCACATGCTGACCACCCCGTGGTGCTTTTCTCCATCCTACATTGCCACTCACTGCCTATCCTAATTCAGATCCTATGATTCACACCACCCCGTGATGTTTTTCTCACTCCTACTAGTGAATGTAATGTTACACCCCCATACAATGCGCACCACCCCGCGAAGTTTTTCAGAAACCTATCCTACATTGCCAGTGCATGTTTCCTGACATCCCCATGCTGAACACCCCGTGGTGCTTTTCTCCATCCTACATTGCCACTCACTGCCTAACCTAACTCAGACCCTATGCTTCACGCCACCCCGTGATGTTTTTCTCACTCCTACTAGAGAATGTAATTTTACAAACCCATACAATGCGCACCACCCGGCGATGTTTTTCAGAAACCTATCCTACATTGCCTTTGCATGTTCGCTGACCTCCCCATGCTGACCACACCGTGGTGCTTTTCTCCATCCTACATTGCCACTCACTCCCTACCTTAATTCAGACGCTATGATTCACATATCCTGTGATGTTTTTCTCACTACTACTAGTGAATGTAATGTTACACACCCATACAATGCGCACCACCCCGCGATGTTTTTCACAAACCTATCCGACATTGCCACTGCATGTTCCCTGACCTCCCCATGCTGACCACCCCGTGGTGCTTTTCTCCATCCTACATTGCCACTCACTGCCTATCCTAATTCAGACCCAATGATTCACACCACCCCGTGATGTTTTTCTCACTCCTACTAGTGAACGTAATGTTACACACCCATAAAATGCGAACCACCCCGCGTTGTTTTTCAGAAACCTATCCTACATTGCCACTGCATGTTTCCTGACCTCCCCATGCTGAACACCCCGTGGTGCTTTTCTCCATCCTACATTGCCACTCACTGCCTATCCTAATTCAGACCCTATGATTCACACCACCAAGTGATGTTTTTCTCACTCCTACTACTGAATGTAATGTTACACACCCATACAATGCGAACCACCCCGCGATGTTTTTCAGAAACCTATCCTACATTGCCACTGCATGTTTCCTGACCTCCACATGCTGACCACCCCGTGGTGCTTTTCTCCATCCTACATTGCCACTCACTGCCTATCTAAATTCAGACACTATGCTTCACACCACCACGTGATGTTTTTCTCACTCCTACTAGTGAATGTAATGTTACACACCCATACAATGCGCACCACCTCGCGATGTTTTTCAGAAACCTATCCTACATTGCCACTGCATGTTCCCTGACCTCCCCATGCTGACCACCCCGTGGTGCTTTTCTCCATCCTACATTGCTACTCACTGCCTATCCTAATTCAGACCCTATGATTCACACTACCCCGTGATGTTTTTCTCACTCCTCCTAGTGAATGTAATATTACACACCCATACAATGCGCACCACCCGGCGATGTTTTTCAGAAACCTATCCTACATTGCCACTGCATGTTCCCTGACCTCCCCATGCTGACCACCCCGTGGTGCTTTTCTCCATCCTACATTGCCACTCACTGCCTATCCTAATTCAGACCCTATAATTCAAACCACCCCGTGATGTTTTTCTCACTCCTACTAGTGAACATAATGTTACACACCAATATAATGCGCACCAGCCTGCGATGTTTTTCAGAAACCTATCCTACGTTGCCACTGCATGTTCCCTGACCTCCACATGCTGACCACCCCGTGGTGCTTTTCTCCATCCTACATTGCCACTCACTGCCTATCCTAATTCAGATCCTATGATTCACACCACCCCGTGATGTTTTTCTCACTCCTACTAGTGAATGTAATGTTACACCCCCATACAATGCGCACCACCCCGCGAAGTTTTTCAGAAACCTATCCTACATTGCCAGTGCATGTTTCCTGACATCCCCATGCTGAACACCCCGTGGTGCTTTTCTCCATCCTACATTGCCACTCACTGCCTAACCTAACTCAGACCCTATGCTTCACGCCACCCCGTGATGTTTTTCTCACTCCTACTAGAGAATGTAATTTTACAAACCCATACAATGCGCACCACCCGGCGATGTTTTTCAGAAACCTATCCTACATTGCCTTTGCATGTTCGCTGACCTCCCCATGCTGACCACACCGTGGTGCTTTTCTCCATCCTACATTGCCACTCACTCCCTACCTTAATTCAGACCCTATGATTCACATATCCCGTGATGTTTTTCTCACTACTACTAGTGAATGTAATGTTACACACCCATACAATGCACACCACCCCGCGATGTTTTTCACAAACCTATCCTACATTGCCACTGCATGTTCCCTGACCTCCCCATGCTGACCACCCCGTGGTGCTTTTCTCCATCCTACATTGCCACTCACTGCCTATCCTAATTCAGACCCAATGATTCACACCACCCCGTGATGTTTTTCTCACTAATACTAGTGAATGTAATGTTACACACCCATACAATGCGCACCACCCCGCGATGTTTTTCAGAAACCTATCCTACATTGCCACTGCATGTTCCCTGAACTCCCCATGCTGACCACTCCGTGGTGCTTTCTCCATCCTACATTGCCACTCACTGCCTATCCTAATTCAGACCCTATGATTCACACCACCCCGTGATGTTTTTCTCACTCCTACTAGTGAACGTAATGTTACACACCCATAAAATGTGAACCACCCCGCGATGTTTTTCAGAAACCTATCCTACATTGCCACTGCATGTTTCCTGACCTCCCCATGCTGACCACCCCGTGGTGCTTTTCTCCATCCTACATTGCCACTCACTGACTATTCTAATTCACACCCTATGATTCACACCACCCCGTGATGTTTTTCTCACTCCTACTAGTGAATGTAATGTTACACACCCATACAATTCGCACCACCCCGCGATGTTTTTCAGAAACCTATCCTACATTGCCACTGCATGTTTCCTGACCTCCCCATGCTGACCACCCCGTGGTGCTTTTCTCCATCCTACATTGCCACTCACTGCCTATCCTAATTCAGACCCTATGATTCACACCACCCCGTGATGTTTTTCTCACTCCTACTAGTGAATGTAATGTTACACACCGATACAATGCCCACCACCCCAAGATGTTTTTCAGAAACCTATCCTACGTTGACACTGCATGTTCCCTGACCTCTCAATGCTGACCACCCCGTGGTGCTTTTCTCCATCCTACATTGCCACTCACTGCCTATCCTAATTCAGACCCTATGATTCAAACCACCCCGTGATGTTTTTCTCACTCCTACTAGTGAATGTAATGTTACACACCCATACAATGCGCACCACCCCCCGATGTTTTTCAGAAACCGATCCTACATTGCCACTGCATGTTCCCTGACCTGCCCATGCTGACCAACCCGTGGTGCTTTTCTCCATCCTACATTGCCACTCACTGCCTATCCTAATTCAGACCCTATGATTCACACTACCCCGTGATGTTTTTCTCACTCCTCCTCGTGAATGTAATGTTACACACCCATACAATGCGCAACACCCCGCGATGTTTTTCAGAAACCTATCCTACATTGCCACTGCATGTTCCCTGACCTCCCCATGCTGACCACCCCGTGGTGCTTTTGTCCATCCTACATTGCCACTCACTGCCTATCCTAATTCAGACCCTATAATTCAAACCACCCCGTGATGTGTTTCTCACTCCTACTATTGAACGTAATGTTACACACCAATATAATGCGCACCAGCCTGCGATGTTTTTCAGAAACCTATCCTACGTTGCTACTGCATGTTCCCTGACCTCCCCATGATGACCACCCCGTGGTGCTTTTCTCCATCCTACATTGCCACTCACTGCCTATCCTAATTCAGACCCTGTGATTCACACCACCCCGTGATGTTTTTCTCACTCCTACTAGTGAATGTAATGTTACACACCCATACAATGCGCACCATACCGCGAAGTTTTTCAGAAACCTATCCTACATTGCCAGTGCATGTTTCCTGACATCCCCATGCTGAACACCCCGTGGTGCTTTTCTCCATCCTACATTGCCACTCACTGCCTAACCTAACTCAGACCCTATGCTTCACGCCACCCCGTGATGTTTTTCTCACTCCTACTAGTGAATGTAATGTTACAAACCCATACAATGCGCACCACCCGGCGATGTTTTTCAGAAACCTATCCTACATTGCCTTTGCATGTTCACTGACCTCCCCATGCTGACCACCCTGTGGTGCTTTTCTCCATCCTACATTGCCACTCACTCCCTATCTTAATTCAGACCCTATGATTCACATATCCCATGATGTTTTTCTCACTACTACTAGTGAATGTAATGTTACACACCCATACAATGCGCACCACCCCGCGATGTTTTTCAGAAACCTATCCTACATTGCCACTGCATGTTCCCTGACCTCCCCATGCTGACCACCCCGTGGTGCTTTTCTCCATCCTACATTGCCACTCACTACCTATCCTAATTCAGACCCTATGATTCACACCACCCCATGATGTTTTTCTCACGCCTACTAGTGAATGTAATGTTACACACCCATACAATGCGCACCATCCTGCGATGTTTTTCAGAAACCTATCCTACTTTGCCACTGCATGTTTCCTGACCTCCCCATGCTGACCACCCCGTGGTGCTTTTCTCCATCCTACATTGACACTCACTGCCTATCCTAATTCAGACCCTATGACTCACATATCCCGTGATGTTTTTCTCACTCCTACTACTGAATGTAATGTTACACACCCATACAATGCGCACCACCCCGCGATTTTTTCAGAAACCTAATCTACATTGCCACTGCATGTTTCCTGACCTCCCCATGCTGACCACACCGTGGTGCTTCTCTCCATCTACATTGCCACTATCTACCTATCCTTATTCAGACCCTATGCTTCACGCCACCCCGTGATGTTTTTCTCACTCCTACTAGAGAATGTAATTTTACAAACCCATACAATGCGCACCACCACGCGATGTTTTTCAGAAAACTGTCCTTCATTGCCACTACATGATTCCTTACCTCACCATGCTGACCACCCCGTGGTGCTTTTCTCCATCCTGCATTGCCACTCACTGCCTACACTACTTCAGACACTATGCTTCACACCACCCCGTGATGTTTTTCTCACTCCTACTAGTGAATGTAATGTTATACGCCCATACAATGCGCACCACCCCGCGATGTTTTTCACAAACCTATCCTACATTGCCACTGCATGTTTCCTAACCTCCCCATGCTGACCACCCCGTGGTGCTTTTCTCCATCGTACATTGCCACTCACTGCCTATCCTAATTCAGACCCTATGATTCACACCACCCCGTGATGTTTTTCTCACTCCTACTAGTGATGTTAATGTTACACACCCACACAATGCGCACCACCCGGCGATGTTTTTCAGAAACCTATCCTACATTGCCACTGCATGTTCCCTGACCTCCCCATGCTGACCACCCCGTGGTGCTTTTCTCCATCCTACATTGCCACTCACTGCCTATCCTAATACAGACACTATGATTCACACCACCCCGTGATGTTTTTCTCTCTCCTACTAGTGAAAATAATGTTACACACCCATACAATGCGCACCACCCCACGATGTTTTTCAGAAACCTATCCTACATTGCCACTGCATGTTCCCTAACCTACCCATGCTGAACAACCCGTGGTGCTTTTCTCCATCCTACATTGCCACTCACTGCCTATCCTAATTCAGACCATATGATTCACACCACCAAGTGATGTTTTTCTCACTGCTACTAGTGAAAGTAATGTTACACACCAATACAATGCGCACCACACCGCGATGTTTTTCAGAAACCTATCCTACATTGCCACTGCATGTCCCCTGCACTCCCCATGCTGACAACCCCGTGGTGCTTTTCTCCATCCTACATTGCCACTCACTGCCTATTCTAATTCACACCCTATGATTCACACCACCCCGTGATGTTTTTCTCACTCCTACTAGTGAATGTAATGTTACACACCGATACAATGCGCACCACCCGGCGATGTTTTTCAGAAACCTATCCTACATTGCCACTGCATGTTCCCTGACCTCCCCATGCTGACCACCCCGTGGTGCTTTTCTCCATCCTACATTGCCACTCACTGCCTATCTAAATTCAGACACTATGCTTCACACCACCACGTGATGTTTTTCTCACTCCTACTAGTGAATGTAATGTTACACACCCATACAATGCGCACCACCCCGCGATGTTTTTCAGAAACCTATCCTACATTGCCACTGCATGTTCCTGACCTCCCCATGCTGACCACCCCGTGGTGCTTTTCTCCATCCTACATTGCTACTCACTGCCTATCCTAATTCAGACCCTATGATTCACACTACCCCGTGATGTTTTTCTCACTCCTCCTAGTGAATGTAATGTTACACACCCATACAATGCACACCACCCCGCGATGTTTTTCAGAAACCTATCCTACATTGCCACTGCATGTTCCCTGACCTCCCCATGCTGAACACCCCGTGGTGCTTTTCTCCATCCTACATTGCCACTCACTGCCTATCCTAATTCAGACCCTATAATTCAAACCACCCCGTGATGTTTTTCTCACTCCTACTAGTGAACGTAATGTTACACACCAATATAATGCGCACCAGCCTGCGATGTTTTTCAGAAACCTATCCTACGTTGCCACTGCATATTCCCTGACCTCCACATGCTGACCACCCCGTGGTGCTTTTCTCCATCCTACATTGCCACTCACTGCCTATCCTAATTCAGATCCTATGATTCACACCACCCCGTGATGTTTTTCTCACTCCTACTAGTGAATGTAATGTTACACCCCCATACAATGCGCACCACCCCGCGAAGTTTTTCAGAAACCTATCCTACATTGCCAGTGCATGTTTCCTGACATCCCCATGTGAACATCCCGTGGTGCTTTTCTCCATCCTACATTGCCACTCACTGGCTAACCTAACTCAGACCCTATGCTTCACGCCACCCCGTGATGTTTTTCTCACTCCTACTAGAGAATGTAATTTTACAAACCCATACAATGCGCACCACCCCGCGATGTTTTTCACAAACCTATCCTACATTGCCACTGCATGTTCCCTGACCTCCCCATGCTGACCACCCCGTGGTGCTTTTCTCCATCCTACATTGCCACTAACTGCCTATCCTAATTCAGACCCAATGATTCACACCACCCCGTGATGTTTTTCTCAATCCTACTAGTGAATGTAATGTTACACACCCATACAATGTGCACCACCCCGCGATGTTTTTCAGAAACCTATCCTACATTGCCCCTGCATGTTCCCTGAACTCCCCATGCTGACCACTCCGTGGTGCTTTCTCCATCCTACATTGCCACTCACTGCCTATCCTAATTCAGACCCTATGATTCACACCACCCCGTGATGTTTTTCTCACTCCTACTAGTGAACGTAATGTTACACACCCATAAAATGCGAACCACCCCGCGTTGTTTTTCAGAAACCTATCCTACATTGCCACTGCATGTTTCCTGACCTCCCCATGCTGACCACCCCGTGGTGCTTTTCTCCATCCTACATTGCCACTCACTGCCTATCTAAATTCAGACACTATGCTTCACACCACCACGTGATGTTTTTCTCACTCCTACTAGTGAATGTAATGTTACACACCCATACAATGCGCACCACCCCGCGATGTTTTTCAGAAACCTATCCTACATTGCCACTGCATGTTCCCTGACCTCCCCATGCTGACCACCCCGTGGTGCTTTTCTCCATCCTACATTGCTACTTACTGCCTATCCTAATTCAGACCCTATGATTCACACTACCCCGTGATGTTTTTCTCACTCCTCCTAGTGAATGTAATGTTACACACCCATACAATTCGCACCACCCCGCGATGTTTTTCAGAAACCTATCCTACATTGCCACTGCATGTTCCCTGACCTCCCCATGCTGACCACCCCGTGGTGCTTTTCTCCATCCTACATTGCCACTCACTGCCTATCCTAATTCAGACCCTATAATTCAAACCACCCCGTGATGTTTTTCTCACTCCTACTAGTGAACGTAATGTTACACACCAATATAATGCGCACCAGCCTGCGATGTTTTTCAGAAACCTATCCTACGTTGCCACTGCATGTTCCCTGACCTCCACATGCTGACCACCCCGTGGTGCTTTTCTCCATCCTACATTGCCACTCACTGCCAATCCTAATTCAGATCCTATGATTCACACCACCCCGTGATGTTTTTCTCACTCCTACTAGTGAATGTAATGTTACACCCCCATACAATGCGCACCACCCCGCGAAGTTTTTCAGAAACCTATCCTACATTGCCAGTGCATGTTTCCTGACATCCCCATGCTGAACACCCCGTGGTGCTTTTCTCCATCCTACATTGCCAATCACTGCCTAACCTAACTCAGACCCTATGCTTCACGCCACCCCGTGATGTTTTTCTCACTCCTACTAGAGAATGTAATTTTACAAACCCATACAATGCGCACCAGCCTGCGATGTTTTTCAGTACCCTATCCTACATTGCCTTTGCATGTTCGCTGACCTCCCCATGCTGACCACACCGTGGTGCTTTTCTCCATCCTACATTGCCACTCACTCCCAACCTTAATTCAGACCCTATGATTCACATATCCCGTGATGTTTTTCTCACTACTACTAGTGAATGTAATGTTACACACCCATACAATGCGCACCACCCCGCGATGTTTTTCACAAACCTATCCTACATTGCCACTGCATGTTCCCTGACCTCCCCATGCTGACCACCCCGTGGTGCTTTTCTCCATCCTACATTGCCACTCACTGCCTAACCTAATTCAGATCCTATGATTCACACCACCCCGTGATGTTTTTCTCACTCCTACTAGTGAACGTAATGTTACACACCCATAAAATGCGAACGACCCCACGTTGTTTTTCAGAAACCTATCCTACGTTGCCACTGCATGTTTCCTGACCTCCCCATGCTGACCACCCCGTGGTGCTTTTCTCCAATCTATATTGCCACTCACTGCCTATCCTAATTCAGACCCTATGATTCACACCACCACGTGATGTTTTTCTCACTCCTACTACTGAATGTAATGTTACACACCCATACAATGCGGACCACCCCGCGATGATTTTCAGAAACCTATCCTACATTGCCACTGCATGTTTCCTGACCTCCCCATGCTGACCACACCGTGGTGATTTTCTCCATCCTACATTGCCACTCACTGACTATTCTAATTCACACCCTATGATTCACACCACCCCGTGATGTTTTTCTCACGCCTACTAGTGAATGTAATGTTACACACCCATACAATGCGCACCATCCTGCGATGTTTTTCAGAAACCTATCCTACTTTGCCACTGCATGTTTCCTGACCTCCCCATGCTGACCACCCCGTGGTGCTTTTCTCCATCCTACATTGCCACTCACTGACTATTCTAATTCAAACTCTATGATTCACACCACCCCGTGATGTTTTTCTCACTCCTACTAGTGAATGTAATGTTACACACCCATACAATGCGTACCATCCTGCGATGTTTTTCCGAAACCTATCCTACTTTGCCACTGCATGTTCCCTGACCTCCCCATGCTGACCACCCCGTGGTGCTTTTCTCCATCCTACATTGCCACTCACTGCCTATTCTAATTCAGACCCTATGCTTCACACCACCCTGTGATGTTTTTCTCACTCCTACTACTGAATGTAATGTTACACACCCATACAATGCGCACCATCCCGCGATTTTTTCAGAAACCTAATCTTCATTGCCACTGCATGTTCCTGACCTCCCCATGCTGACCACACCGTGGTGCTTCTCTCCATCTACATTGCCACTATCTACCTATCCTTATTCAGACCATATGATTCACACCACCCCGTGATGTTTTTCTCACTCCTACTAGGGAATGTAATGTTACACACCGATACAATGCGCACCACCACGAGATGTTTTTCAGAAACCTGTCCTTCATTGCCACTACATGATTCCTTACCTCACCATGCTGACCACCCCGTGGTGCTTTTCTCCATCCTACATTGCCACTCACTGCCTACACTACTTCAGACCCTATGCTTCACACCACCCCGTGATGTTTTTCTCACTCCTACTAGTGAATGTAATGTTATACGCCCATACAATGCGCACCACCCCGCGATGTTTTTCAGAAACCTATCCTACATTGCCACTGCATGTTTCCTAACCTCCCCATGCTGACCACCCCGTGGTGCTTTTCTCCATCGTACATTGCCACTCACTGCCTATCCTAATTCAGACCTTATGATTCACACCACCCCGTGATGTTTTTCTCACTCCTACTAGTGATGTTAATGTTACACACCCATACAATGCGCACCACCCCGCGATGTTTTTTAGAAACTTAAACTACATTGCCACTGCATGTTTCCTGACCTCCCCATTCTGACCACCCCGTGGTGCTTTTCTCCATCCTACATTGCCACTCACTGCCTATCCTAATTCAGAACCTATGATTCACACCACCCCGTGATGTTTTTCTCACTCCTACTAGTGAATGTAATGTTACACAGCCATACAATGCGCACCACCCGGCGATGTTTTTCAGAAACCTATCCTACATTGCCACTGCATGTTCCCTGACCTCCCCATGCTGACCACCCCGTGGTGCTTTTCTCCATCCTACATTGCCACTCACTGCCTATCCTAATACAGACACTATGATTCACACCACCCCGTGATGTTTTTCTCTCTCCTACTAGTGAAAGTAATGTTACACACCCATACAATGCGCACCACCCCACGATGTTTTTCAGAAACCTATCCTACATTGCCACTGCATGTTCCCTAACCTACCCATGCTGAACAACCCGTGGTGCTTTTCTCCATCCTACATTGCCACTCACTGCCTATCCTAATTCAGACCCTATGATTCACACCACCAAGTGATGTTTTTCTCACTGCTACTAGTGAAAGTAATGTTACACACCAATACAATGTGCACCACACCGCGATGTTTTTCAGAAACCTATCCTACATTGCCACTGCATGTCCCCTGCACTCCCCATGCTGACAACCCCGTGGTGCTTTTCTCCATCCTACATTGCCACTCACTGCCTATTCTAATTCACACCCTATGATTCACACCACCCCGTGATGTTTTTCTCACTCCTACTAGTGAATGTAATGTTACACACCGATACAATGCGCACCACCCTGCGATGTTTTTCAGAAACATATCTTACTTTGCCACTGCATGTTCCCTGACCTCCCCACGCTGACCACCCCGTGGTGCTTTTCTCCATCCTTCATTGCCAATCACTGCCTATCCTAATTCAGACCCTATGATTCACACCACCCCGTGATGTTTTTCTCACTCCTACTAGTGAATGTAATGTTACACACCCATACAGTGTGCACCACCCCGCGATGTTTTTCAGTACCCTATCCTACATTGCCACTGCATGTTCCCTGACCTCCCCATGTTGCCCACCGCGTGGTGCTTTTCTCCATCCTACATTGCCACTCACTGCCTATCCTAATTCAGACCCTATGATTCACACCACCCTGTGATGTTTTTCTCACTCCTACTAGTGAATGTAATGTTACACACCCATACAATTTGCCCCACCCCGCGATGTTTTTCAGAAACCTATCCTACATTGCCACTGCATGTTTCCTGACCTCCCCATGCTGACCACCCCGTGGTGCTTTTCTCCATCCTACATTGCCACTCACTGCCTATCTAAATTCAGACACTATGCTTCACACCACCAGGTGATGTTTTTGTCACTCCTACTAGTGAATGTAATGTTAAACACCCATACAATGCGCACCACCCCGCGATGTTTTTCAGAAACCTATCCTACATTGCCACTGCATGTTTCCTGACCTCCCCATGCTGACCACCCCGTGGTGCTTTTCTCCATCCTACATTGCCACTCACTGCCTATCCTAATTCAGACCCTATGATTCACACTACCCCGTGATGTTTTTCTCACTCCTACTAGTGAATGTAATGTTACACACCCATACAATGCGCACTACCCTGCGATGTTTTTCAGAAACCTATCCTACATTGCCACTGCATGTTCCCTGACCTCCCCATGCTGACCACCCCGTGGTGCTTTTCTCCATCCTACATTGCCAATCACTGGCCATCCTAATTCAGACCCTATGATTCACACCACCCGTGATGTTTTTCTCACTCCTACTAGTCAATGTAATGTTACACACCCATACAATGCGCACCACCCTGCCATGTTTTTCAGTACCCTATCCTACATTGCCACTGCATATTCCCTGACCTCCCCATGCTGACCACACCGTGGTGCTTTTCTCCATCTACATTGCCACTCACTGCCTATCCTGATTCAGACCCTACGATTCACACCACCCCATGATGTTTTTCTCACTCCTACTAGTGAATGTAATGTTACACACCCATACAATGCGCACCACCCCGCGATGCTTTTTAGAAACCTATCCTACATTGCCACTGCATGTTTCCTGACCTCCCCATGCTGACCAGCCCTTGGTGCTTCTCTCCATTCTACATTGCCACTCACTGCCGATCCTAATTCAGACCCTATGATTCACACCACCAAGTGATATTTTTCTCACTCCTACTAGTGAATGTAATGTTACACACCAGTACAATGCGCAGCACCCCGCGATGTTTTTCAGAAACGTATCCTACATTGCCACTGCATGTTCCCTGACCTACCCATGATGACAACCCCGTCGTGCTTTTCTCCATCCTACATTGCCACTCACTGCCTATTCTAATTCACACCCTATGATTCACACCACCCCGTGATGTTTTTCTCACTCCTACTAGTGAATGTAATGTTACACACCCATACAATGCGCACCACCCTGCGATGTTTTTCAGAAACCTATCCTACTTTGCCACTGCATGTTCCCTGACCTCCCCATGCTGACCACCCCGTGGTGCTTTTCTCCATCCTACATTGCCAATCACTGCCTATCCTAATTCAGACCCTATGATTCACACCACCCCGTGATGTTTTTCTCACTCCTACTAGTGAATGTAATGTTACACACCCAACAATGCGCACCACCCCGCGATGTTTCTCAGAAACCTATCCTACATTACCACTGCATGTTTCCTGACCTCCCCATGCTGACCAGCCAGTGGTGCTTTTGTCCATCCTACATTGCCACTTACTGCCTATCCTAATTCAGACCTTATGATTCACACCACCCTGTGATGTTTTCCTCACTGTTACTAGTGAATGTAATGTTACACACCCAGACAATGCGCACCACCCCGCGATTTTTTCAGAAACCTATCCTACATTGCCACTGCATTTTTCTGACCTCCCCATGCGGACCTCCCCGTGGTGCTTTTCTCCATCCTACATTTCCACTTACTGCCTATCCTAATACAGACACTATGATTCACACCGCCCCGTGATGTTTTTCTCTCTCCTACTAGTGAAAGTAATGTTACACACCCATACAATGCGCACCACCCCACGATGTTTTTCAGAAAACTATCCTACATTGCCACTGCATGTTCCCTGACCTACACATGCTGAACAACCCGTGGTGCTTTTCTCCATCCTACATTGCCACTCACTGTCTATCCTAATTCAGACCATATGATTCACACCACCAAGTGATGTTTTTCTCACTCCTACTAGTGAATGTAATGTTACACACCAATACAATGCGCACCACACCGCGATGTTTTTCAGAAAGCTATCCTACACTGCCACTGCATGTCCCCTGAACTCCCCATGCTGACAACCCCGTGGTGCTTTTCTCCATCCTACATTGCCACTCACTGCCTATCCTAATTCAGACCCTATGATTCACTCTACCACGTGATGTTTTTCTCACTCCTACTAGTGAATGTAATGTTACACACCCATACAATGCGCACCACCCCGCGATGTTTTTCAGAAACCTATCCTACATTGGCACTGCATGTTTCCTGACCTCCCCATGCTGACCAGCCCGTGGTGCTTTTCTCCATCCTACATTGCCACTCACTGCCTATCCTAATTCAGACCCTATGATTTACACCACCCTGTGATGTTTTTCTCACTCCTACTAGTGAATGTTATGTTACACACCCATACAATGCGCACCACCCCGCGATTTTTTCAGAAACCTATCCTACATTGCCACTGCATGTTTCCTGACCTCCCCATGCTGACCACACCGTGGTGCTTTTCTCCATCCTACATTGCCTCTAACTGCCTATCCTAATTCAGACACTATGATTCACACCACCCCGTGATGTTTTTCTCACTCCTACTAGTGAACGTAATGTTACACACCAATACAATGCGCACCACCCCGCGATGTTTTTCAGAAACCTATCCTACATTGCCAGTAAATGTTCCCTGACCTCCCCATGCTGACCACCCCGTGGTGCTTTTCTCCATCCTACATTGCCAATCACTGCCTATCCTAGTTCAGACCCTATGATTCACACCACCCCGTGATGTTTTTCTCACTCCTACTAGTGAATGTAATGTTACACACCCATACAATGCGCACCACCCCGCAATATTTTTCAGTACCCTATCCTACATTGCCACTGCATGTTCCCTGACCTCCCCATGCTGACCACCGCGTGGTGCTGTTCTCCATCCTACATTGCCACTCACTGCCTAACCTAATTCAGACCCTATGATTCACACTACCCCGTGATGTTTTTCTCACTCCTACTAGTGAATGTAATGTTACACACCCATACAATGCGCACCACCCCGCGATGTTTTTCAGAAAACTATCCTACATTGCCACTGCATGTTTCCTGACCTCCCCATGCTGACCACCCAGTGGTGCTTTTTTCCATCCTACATTGCCGCTCACTGCCTATCCTAATTCAGACCCTATGATTCACACCACCCTGTGATGTTTTTCTCACTCCTACTAGTGAATGTAATGTTACACACCCATACAATGCGCACCACCCCGCGTTTTTTTCAGAAACCTATCCTACATTGCGACTGCATGTTTCCTGACCTCCCCATGCTGACCACACCGTGGTGCTTTTCTCCATCCTACATTGCCACTCACTGCCTACCCTAATTCAGGGCCTATGCTTCACACCACCCCGTGATGTTTTTCTCACTCCTACTAATGAATGTAATGTTACACACCCATACAATGCGCACCACCCCGACATGTTTTTCAGTACCCTATCCTACATTGCCACTGCATGTTCCCTGACCTCCCCATGCTGACAACCGCGTGGTGCTTTTCTCCATCCTACATTGCCACTCACTGCCTATCCTAATTCAGACCCTATGATTCACACCACCCCGTGATGTTTTTCTCACTCCTACTAGTGAAGTTAATGTTACACACCCATACAATGCGCACCACCCCGCGATGTTTTTTACAAACTTATCCTACATTGCCACTGCATGTTTCCTGACCTCCCCATGCTGACCACCCCGTGGTGCTTTTCTCCATCCTACATTGCCACTCACTGCCTATCCTAATTCAGACCCTATGATTCACACCACCCCGTGATGTTTTTCTCACTCCTACTAGTGAATGTAATGTTACACACCCATACAATGCGCACCACCCGGCGATGTTTTTCAGAAACCTATCCTACATTGCCACTGCATGTTCCCTGGCCTCCCCATGCTGACCACCCCGTGGTGCTTTTCTCCATCCTACATTACCACTCACTGCCTATCCTAATACAGACACTATGATTCACACCACCCCATGATGTTTTTCTCACTCGTACTAGTGAAAGTAATGTTACATACCCATACAATGCGCACCACCCCACGATGTTTTTCAGAAACCTATCCTATATTGCCACTGCATGTTCCCTGACCTCCCCATGCTGAACAACCCGTGGTGCTTTTCTCCATCCTACATTGCCACTCACTGCCTATCCTAATTCAGTCCATATGATTCACACGACCAAGTGATGTTTTTCTCACTCCTACTAGTGAATGTAACGTTACACACCAATACAATGCGCACCACACCGCAATGTTTTTCAGAAACCTATCCTACATTGCCACTGCATGTCCCCTGAACTCCCCATGCTCACCACCCCGTTGTGCTTTTCTCCATCCTACATTGCCACTCACTGCCTATTCTAATTTACACCGTATGATTCACACCACCCCGTGATGTTTTTCTCACTCCTACTAGTGAATGTAATGTTACACACCCATACAATGCGCACCACCCCGCGATGTTTTTCAGAAACCTATCCTACATTGCCACTGCATGTTCCCTGACCTCCCCATGCTGACCACCCCGTGGTGCTTTTCTCCATCCTACATTGCTACTCACTGCCTATCCTAATTCAGACCCTATGATTCACACTACCCCGTGATGTTTTTCTCACTCCTCCTAGTGAATGTAATGTTACACACCCATACAATGCGCACCACCCCGCGATGTTTTTCAGAAACCTATCCTACATTGCCACTGCATGTTCCCTGACCTCCCCATGCTGACCACCCCGTGGTGCTTTTCTCCATCCTACATTGCCACTCACTGCCTATCCTAATTCAGACCCTATAATTCAAACCACCCCGTGATGTTTTTCTCACTCCTACTAGTGAACGTAATGTTACACACCAATATAATGCGCACCAGCCTGCGATGTTTTTCAGAAACCTATCCTACGTTGCCACTGCATGTTCCCTGACCTCCACATGCTGACCACCCCGTGGTGCTTTTCTCCATCCTACATTGCCACTCACTGCCTATCCTAATTCAGATCCTATGATTCACACCACCCCGTGATGTTTTTCTCACTCCTACTAGTGAATGTAATGTTACACCCCCATACAATGCGCACCACCCCGCGAAGTTTTTCAGAAACCTATCCTACATTGCCAGTGCATGTTTCCTGACATCCCCATGCTGAACACCCCGTGGTGCTTTTCTCCATCCTACATTGCCACTCACTGCCTAACCTAACTCAGACCCTATGCTTCACGCCACCCCGTGATGTTTTTCTCACTCCTACTAGAGAATGTAATTTTACAAACCCATACAATGCGCACCACCCGGCGATGTTTTTCAGAAACCTATCCTACATTGCCTTTGCATGTTCGCTGACCTCCCCATGCTGACCACACCGTGGTGCTTTTCTCCATCCTACATTGCCACTCACTCCCTACCTTAATTCAGACGCTATGATTCACATATCCTGTGATGTTTTTCTCACTACTACTAGTGAATGTAATGTTACACACCCATACAATGCGCACCACCCCGCGATGTTTTTCACAAACCTATCCGACATTGCCACTGCATGTTCCCTGACCTCCCCATGCTGACCACCCCGTGGTGCTTTTCTCCATCCTACATTGCCACTCACTGCCTATCCTAATTCAGACCCAATGATTCACACCACCCCGTGATGTTTTTCTCACTCCTACTAGTGAACGTAATGTTACACACCCATAAAATGCGAACCACCCCGCGTTGTTTTTCAGAAACCTATCCTACATTGCCACTGCATGTTTCCTGACCTCCCCATGCTGAACACCCCGTGGTGCTTTTCTCCATCCTACATTGCCACTCACTGCCTATCCTAATTCAGACCCTATGATTCACACCACCAAGTGATGTTTTTCTCACTCCTACTACTGAATGTAATGTTACACACCCATACAATGCGAACCACCCCGCGATGTTTTTCAGAAACCTATCCTACATTGCCACTGCATGTTTCCTGACCTCCACATGCTGACCACCCCGTGGTGCTTTTCTCCATCCTACATTGCCACTCACTGCCTATCTAAATTCAGACACTATGCTTCACACCACCACGTGATGTTTTTCTCACTCCTACTAGTGAATGTAATGTTACACACCCATACAATGCGCACCACCCCGCGATGTTTTTCAGAAACCTATCCTACATTGCCACTGCATGTTCCCTGACCTCCCCATGCTGACCACCCCGTGGTGCTTTTCTCCATCCTACATTGCTACTCACTGCCTATCCTAATTCAGACCCTATGATTCACACTACCCCGTGATGTTTTTCTCACTCCTCCTAGTGAATGTAATATTACACACCCATACAATGCGCACCACCCGGCGATGTTTTTCAGAAACCTATCCTACATTGCCACTGCATGTTCCCTGACCTCCCCATGCTGACCACCCCGTGGTGCTTTTCTCCATCCTACATTGCCACTCACTGCCTATCCTAATTCAGACCCTATAATTCAAACCACCCCGTGATGTTTTTCTCACTCCTACTAGTGAACATAATGTTACACACCAATATAATGCGCACCAGCCTGCGATGTTTTTCAGAAACCTATCCTACGTTGCCACTGCATGTTCCCTGACCTCCACATGCTGACCACCCCGTGGTGCTTTTCTCCATCCTACATTGCCACTCACTGCCTATACTAATTCAGATCCTATGATTCACACCACCCCGTGATGTTTTTCTCACTCCTACTAGTGAATGTAATGTTACACCCCCATACAATGCGCACCACCCCGCGAAGTTTTTCAGAAACCTATCCTACATTGCCAGTGCATGTTTCCTGACATCCCCATGCTGAACACCCCGTGGTGCTTTTCTCCATCCTACATTGCCACTCACTGCCTAACCTAACTCAGACCCTATGCTTCACGCCACCCCGTGATGTTTTTCTCACTCCTACTAGAGAATGTAATTTTACAAACCCATACAATGCGCACCACCCGGCGATGTTTTTCAGAAACCTATCCTACATTGCCTTTGCATGTTCGCTGACCTCCCCATGCTGACCACACCGTGGTGCTTTTCTCCATCCTACATTGCCACTCACTCCCTACCTTAATTCAGACCCTATGATTCACATATCCCGTGATGTTTTTCTCACTACTACTAGTGAATGTAATGTTACACACCCATACAATGCGCACCACCCCGCGATGTTTTTCACAAACCTATCCTACATTGCCACTGCATGTTCCCTGACCTCCCCATGCTGACCACCCCGTGGTGCTTTTCTCCATCCTACATTGCCACTCACTGCCTATCCTAATTCAGACACTATGATTCACACCACCCCGTGATGTTTTTCTCACTCCTACTAGTGAACGTAATGTTACACACCCATACAATGCGCACCACCCCGCGATGTTTTTCACAAACCTATCCTACATTGCCACTGCATGTTCCCTGACCTCCCCATGCTGACCACCCCGTGGTGCTTTTCTCCATCCTACATTGCCACTCACTGCCTATCCTAATTCAGACCCTATAATTCAAACCACCCCGTGATGTGTTTCTCACTCCTACTATTGAACGTAATGTTACACACCAATATAATGCGCACCAGCCTGCGATGTTTTTCAGAAACCTATCCTACGTTGCTACTGCATGTTCCCTGACCTCCCCATGATGACCACCCCGTGGTGCTTTTCTCCATCCTACATTGCCACTCACTGCCTATCCTAATTCAGACCCTGTGATTCACACCACCCCGTGATGTTTTTCTCACTCCTACTAGTGAATGTAATGTTACACACCCATACAATGCGCACCATACCGCGAAGTTTTTCAGAAACCTATCCTACATTGCCAGTGCATGTTTCCTGACATCCCCATGCTGAACACCCCGTGGTGCTTTTCTCCATCCTACATTGCCACTCACTGCCTAACCTAACTCAGACCCTATGCTTCACGCCACCCCGTGATGTTTTTCTCACTCCTACTAGTGAATGTAATGTTACAAACCCATACAATGCGCACCACCCGGCGATGTTTTTCAGAAACCTATCCTACATTGCCTTTGCATGTTCACTGACCTCCCCATGCTGACCACCCTGTGGTGCTTTTCTCCATCCTACATTGCCACTCACTCCCTATCTTAATTCAGACCCTATGATTCACATATCCCATGATGTTTTTCTCACTACTACTAGTGAATGTAATGTTACACACCCATACAATGCGCACCACCCCGCGATGTTTTTCAGAAACCTATCCTACATTGCCACTGCATGTTCCCTGACCTCCCCATGCTGACCACCCCGTGGTGCTTTTCTCCATCCTACATTGCCACTCACTGCCTATCCTAATTCAGACCCTATGATTCACACCACCCCATGATGTTTTTCTCACGCCTACTAGTGAATGTAATGTTACACACCCATACAATGCGCACCATCCTGCGATGTTTTTCAGAAACCTATCCTACTTTGCCACTGCATGTTTCCTGACCTCCCCATGCTGACCACCCCGTGGTGCTTTTCTCCATCCTACATTGACACTCACTGCCTATCCTAATTCAGACCCTATGATTCACATATCCCGTGATGTTTTTCTCACTCCTACTACTGAATGTAATGTTACACACCCATACAATGCGCACCACCCCGCGATTTTTTCAGAAACCTAATCTATATTGCCACTGCATGTTTCCTGACCTCCCCATGCTGACCACACCGTGGTGCTTCTCTCCATCTACATTGCCACTATCTACCTATCCTTATTCAGACCCTATGCTTCACGCCACCCCGTGATGTTTTTCTCACTCCTACTAGAGAATGTAATTTTACAAACCCATACAATGCGCACCACCACGCGATGTTTTTCAGAAACCTGTCCTTCATTGCCACTACATGATTCCTTACCTCACCATGCTGACCACCCCGTGGTGCTTTTCTCCATCCTGCATTGCCACTCACTGCCTACACTACTTCAGACCCTATGCTTCACACCACCCCGTGATGTTTTTCTCACTCCTACTAGTGAATGTAATGTTATACGCCCATACAATGCGCACCACCCCGCGATGTTTTTCACAAACCTATCCTACATTGCCACTGCATGTTTCCTAACCTCCCCATGCTGACCACCCCGTGGTGCTTTTCTCCATCGTACATTGCCACTCACTGCCTATCCTAATTCAGACCCTATGATTCACACCACCCCGTGATGTTTTTCTCACTCCTACTAGTGATGTTAATGTTACACACCCACACAATGCGCACCACCCGGCGATTTTTTTCAGAAACCTATCCTACATTGCCACTGCATGTTCCCTGACCTCCCCATGCTGACCACCCCGTGGTGCTTTTCTCCATCCTACATTGCCACTCACTGCCTATCCTAATACAGACACTATGATTCACACCACCCCGTGATGTTTTTCTCTCTCCTACTAGTGAAAATAATGTTACACACCCATACAATGCGCACCACCCCACGATGTTTTTCAGAAACCTATCCTACATTGCCACTGCATGTTCCCTAACCTACCCATGCTGAACAACCCGTGGTGCTTTTCTCCATCCTACATTGCCACTCACTGCCTATCCTAATTCAGACCATATGATTCACACCACCAAGTGATGTTTTTCTCACTGCTACTAGTGAAAGTAATGTTACACACCAATACAATGCGCACCACACCGCGATGTTTTTCAGAAACCTATCCTACATTGCCACTGCATGTCCCCTGCACTCCCCATGCTGACAACCCCGTGGTGCTTTTCTCCATCCTACATTGCCACTCACTGCCTATTCTAATTCACACCCTATGATTCACACCACCCCGTGATGTTTTTCTCACTCCTACTAGTGAATGTAATGTTACACACCGATACAATGCGCACCACCCGGCGATGTTTTTCAGAAACCTATCCTACATTGCCACTGCATGTTCCCTGACCTCCCCATGCTGACCACCCCGTGGTGCTTTTCTCCATCCTACATTGCCACTCACTGCCTATCTAAATTCAGACACTATGCTTCACACCACCACGTGATGTTTTTCTCACTCCTACTAGTGAATGTAATGTTACACACCCATACAATGCGCACCACCCCGCGATGTTTTTCAGAAACCTATCCTACATTGCCACTGCATCTTCCTGACCTCCCCATGCTGACCACCCCGTGGTGCTTTTCTCCATCCTACATTGCTACTCACTGCCTATCCTAATTCAGACCCTATGATTCACACTACCCAGTGATGTTTTTCTCACTCCTCCTAGTGAATGTAATGTTACACACCCATACAATGCGCACCACCCCGCGATGTTTTTCAGAAACCTATCCTACATTGCCACTGCATGTTCCCTGACCTCCCCATGCTGACCACCCCGTGGTGCTTTTCTCCATCCTACATTGCCACTCACTGCCTATCCTAATTCAGACCCTATAATTCAAACCACCCCGTGATGTTTTTCTCATTCCTACTAGTGAACGTAATGTTACACACCAATATAATGCGCACCAGCCTGCGATGTTTTTCAGAAACCTATCCTACGTTGCCACTGCATATTCCCTGACCTCCACATGCTGACCACCCCGTGGTGCTTTTCTCCATCCTACATTGCCACTCACTGCCTATCCTAATTCAGATCCTATGATTCACACCACCCCGTGATGTTTTTCTCACTCCTACTAGTGAATGTAATGTTACACCCCCATACAATGCGCACCACCCCGCGAAGTTTTTCAGAAACCTATCCTACATTGCCAGTGCATGTTTCCTGACATCCCCATGTGAACATCCCGTGGTGCTTTTCTCCATCCTACATTGCCACTCACTGGCTAACCTAACTCAGACCCTATGCTTCACGCCACCCCGTGATGTTTTTCTCACTCCTACTAGAGAATGTAATTTTACAAACCCATACAATGCGCACCACCCCGCGATGTTTTTCACAAACCTATCCTACATTGCCACTGCATGTTCCCTGACCTCCCCATGCTGACCACCCCGTGGTGCTTTTCTCCATCCTACATTGCCACTAACTGCCTATCCTAATTCAGACCCAATGATTCACACCACCCCGTGATGTTTTTCTCACTCCTACTAGTGAATGTAATGTTACACACCCATACAATGTGCACCACCCCGCGATGTTTTTCAGAAACCTATCCTACATTGCCCCTGCATGTTCCCTGAACTCCCCATGCTGACCACTCCGTGGTGCTTTCTCCATCCTACATTGCCACTCACTGCCTATCCTAATTCAGACCCTATGATTCACACCACCCCGTGATGTTTTTCTCACTCCTACTAGTGAACGTAATGTTACACACCCATAAAATGCGAACCACCCCGCGTTGTTTTTCAGAAACCTATCCTACATTGCCACTGCATGTTTCCTGACCTCCCCATGCTGACCACCCCGTGGTGCTTTTCTCCATCCTACATTGCCACTCACTGCCTATCTAAATTCAGACACTATGCTTCACACCACCACGTGATGTTTTTCTCACTCCTACTAGTGAATGTAATGTTACACACCCATACAATGCGCACCACCCCGCGATGTTTTTCAGAAACCTATCCTACATTGCCACTGCATGTTCCCTGACCTCCCCATGCTGACCACCCCGTGGTGCTTTTCTCCATCCTACATTGCTACTCACTGCCTATCCTAATTCAGACCCTATGATTCACACTACCCCGTGATGTTTTTCTCACTCCTCCTAGTGAATGTAATGTTACACACCCATACAATTCGCACCACCCCGCGATGTTTTTCAGAAACCTATCCTACATTGCCACTGCATGTTCCCTGACCTCCCCATGCTGACCACCCCGTGGTGCTTTTCTCCATCCTACATTGCCACTCACTGCCTATCCTAATTCAGACCCTATAATTCAAACCACCCCGTGATGTTTTTCTCACTCCTACTAGTGAACGTAATGTTACACACCAATATAATGCGCACCAGCCTGCGATGTTTTTCAGAAACCTATCCTACGTTGCCACTGCATGTTCCCTGACCTCCACATGCTGACCACCCCGTGGTGCTTTTCTCCATCCTACATTGCCACTCACTGCCTATCCTAATTCAGATCCTATGATTCACACCACCCCGTGATGTTTTTCTCACTCCTACTAGTGAATGTAATGTTACACCCCCATACAATGCGCACCACCCCGCGAAGTTTTTCAGAAACCTATCCTACATTGCCAGTGCATGTTTCCTGACATCCCCATGCTGAACACCCCGTGGTGCTTTTCTCCATCCTACATTGCCAATCACTGCCTAACCTAACTCAGACCCTATGCTTCACGCCACCCCGTGATGTTTTTCTCACTCCTACTAGAGAATGTAATTTTACAAACCCATACAATGCGCACCAGCCTGCGATGTTTTTCAGTACCCTATCCTACATTGCCTTTGCATGTTCGCTGACCTCCCCATGCTGACCACACCGTGGTGCTTTTCTCCATCCTACATTGCCACTCACTCCCAACCTTAATTCAGACCCTATGATTCACATATCCCGTGATGTTTTTCTCACTACTACTAGTGAATGTAATGTTACACACCCATACAATGCGCACCACCCCGCGATGTTTTTCACAAACCTATCCTACATTGCCACTGCATGTTCCCTGACCTCCCCATGCTGACCACCCCGTGGTGCTTTTCTCCATCCTACATTGCCACTCACTGCCTATCCTAATTCAGACCCAATGATTCACACCACCCCGTGATGTTTTTCTCACTCCTACTAGTGAATGTAATGTTACACACCCATACAATGCGCACCACCCCGCGATGTTTTTCAGAAACCTATCCTACATTGCCACTGCATGTTCCCTGAACTCCCCATGCTGAACACTCCGTGGTGCTTTCTCCATCCTACATTGCCACTCACTGCCTATCCTAATTCTGACCCTATGATTCACACCACCCCGTGATGTTTTTCTCACTCCTACTAGTGAACGTAATGTAACACACCCATAAAATGCGAACCACCCCGCGTTGTTTTTCAGAAACCTATCCTACATTGCCACTGCAGGTTTCCTGACCTCCCCATGCTGAACACCCCGTGGTGCTTTTCTCCATCCTACATTGCCACTCACTGCCTATCCTAATTCAGACCCTATGATTCACACCACCAAGTGATGTTTTTCTCACTCCTACTACTGAATGTAATGTTACACACCCATACAATGCGAACGACCCCGCGATGTTTTTCAGAAACCTATCCTACATTGCCACTGCATGTTTCCTGACCTCCCCATGCTGACCACCCCGTGGTGCTTTTCTCCATCCTACATTGCCACTCACTGACTATTCTAATTCACACCCTATGATTCACACCACCCCGTGATGTTTTTCTCACTCCTACTAGTGAATGTAATGTTACACACCCATACAATTCGCACCACCCCGCGATGTTTTTCAGAAACCTATCCTACATTGCCACTGCATGTTTCCTGACCTCCCCATGCTGACCACCCCGTGGTGCTTTTCTCCATCCTACATTGCCACTCACTGCCTATCCTAATTCAGACCCTATGATTCACACCACCCCGTGATGTTTTTCTCACTCCTACTAGTGAATGTAATGTTACACACCGATACAATGCCCACCACCCCAAGATGTTTTTCAGAAACCTATCCTACGTTGACACTGCATGTTCCCTGACCTCTCAATGCTGACCACCCCGTGGTGCTTTTCTCCATCCTACATTGCCACTCACTGCCTATCCTAATTCAGACCCTATGATTCACACCACCCCGTGATGTTTTTCTCACTCCTACTAGTGAATGTAATGTTACACACCCAAACAATGCGCACCACCCCGCGATGTTTTTCAGAAACCTATCCTACATTGCCACTGCATGTTCCCTGACATCCCCATGCTGACCACCCCGTGGTGCTTTTGTCCATCCTACATTGCCACTCACTGCCTATCCTAATTCAGACACTATGATTCACACCACCCCGTGATGTTTTTCTCACTCCTACTAGTGAACGTAATGTTACACACCCATACAATGCGCACCACCCCGCGATGTTTTTCACAAACCTATCCTACATTGCCACTGCATGTTCCCTGACCTCCCCATGCTGACCACCCCGTGGTGCTTTTCTCCATCCTACATTGCCACTAACTGCCTATCCTAATTCAGACCCAATGATTCACACCACCCCGTGATGTTTTTCTCACTCCTACTAGTGAATGTAATGTTACACACCCATACAATGTGCACCACCCCGCGATGTTTTTCAGAAACCTATCCTACATTGCCCCTGCATGTTCCCTGAACTCCCCATGCTGACCACTCCGTGGTGCTTTCTCCATCCTACATTGCCACTCACTGCCTATCCTAATTCAGACCCTATGATTCACACCACCCCGTGATGTTTTTCTCACTCCTACTAGTGAACGTAATGTTACACACCCATAAAATGCGAACCACCCCGCGTTGTTTTTCAGAAACCTATCCTACATTGCCACTGCATGTTTCCTGACCTCCCCATGCTGACCACCCCGTGGTGCTTTTCTCCATCCTACATTGCCACTCACTGCCTATCTAAATTCAGACACTATGCTTCACACCACCACGTGATGTTTTTCTCACTCCTACTAGTGAATGTAATGTTACACACCCATACAATGCGCACCACCCCGCGATGTTTTTCAGAAACCTATCCTACATTGCCACTGCATGTTCCCTGACCTCCCCATGCTGACCACCCCGTGGTGCTTTTCTCCATCCTACATTGCTACTCACTGCCTATCCTAATTCAGACCCTATGATTCACACTACCCCGTGATGTTTTTCTCACTCCTCCTAGTGAATGTAATGTTACACACCCATACAATTCGCACCACCCCGCGATGTTTTTCAGAAACCTATCCTACATTGCCACTGCATGTTCCCTGACCTCCCCATGCTGACCACCCCGTGGTGCTTTTCTCCATCCTACATTGCCACTCACTGCCTATCCTAATTCAGACCCTATAATTCAAACCACCCCGTGATGTTTTTCTCACTCCTACTAGTGAACGTAATGTTACACACCAATATAATGCGCACCAGCCTGCGATGTTTTTCAGAAACCTATCCTACGTTGCCACTGCATGTTCCCTGACCTCCACATGCTGACCACCCCGTGGTGCTTTTCTCCATCCTACATTGCCACTCACTGCCTATCCTAATTCAGATCCTATGATTCACACCACCCCGTGATGTTTTTCTCACTCCTACTAGTGAATGTAATGTTACACCCCCATACAATGCGCACCACCCCGCGAAGTTTTTCAGAAACCTATCCTACATTGCCAGTGCATGTTTCCTGACATCCCCATGCTGAACACCCCGTGGTGCTTTTCTCCATCCTACATTGCCAATCACTGCCTAACCTAACTCAGACCCTATGCTTCACGCCACCCCGTGATGTTTTTCTCACTCCTACTAGAGAATGTAATTTTACAAACCCATACAATGCGCACCAGCCTGCGATGTTTTTCAGTACCCTATCCTACATTGCCTTTGCATGTTCGCTGACCTCCCCATGCTGACCACACCGTGGTGCTTTTCTCCATCCTACATTGCCACTCACTCCCAACCTTAATTCAGACCCTATGATTCACATATCCCGTGATGTTTTTCTCACTACTACTAGTGAATGTAATGTTACACACCCATACAATGCGCACCACCCCGCGATGTTTTTCACAAACCTATCCTACATTGCCACTGCATGTTCCCTGACCTCCCCATGCTGACCACCCCGTGGTGCTTTTCTCCATCCTACATTGCCACTCACTGCCTATCCTAATTCAGACCCAATGATTCACACCACCCCGTGATGTTTTTCTCACTCCTACTAGTGAATGTAATGTTACACACCCATACAATGCGCACCACCCCGCGATGTTTTTCAGAAACCTATCCTACATTGCCACTGCATGTTCCCTGAACTCCCCATGCTGAACACTCCGTGGTGCTTTCTCCATCCTACATTGCCACTCACTGCCTATCCTAATTCTGACCCTATGATTCACACCACCCCGTGATGTTTTTCTCACTCCTACTAGTGAACGTAATGTAACACACCCATAAAATGCGAACCACCCCGCGTTGTTTTTCAGAAACCTATCCTACATTGCCACTGCAGGTTTCCTGACCTCCCCATGCTGAACACCCCGTGGTGCTTTTCTCCATCCTACATTGCCACTCACTGCCTATCCTAATTCAGACCCTATGATTCACACCACCAAGTGATGTTTTTCTCACTCCTACTACTGAATGTAATGTTACACACCCATACAATGCGAACGACCCCGCGATGTTTTTCAGAAACCTATCCTACATTGCCACTGCATGTTTCCTGACCTCCCCATGCTGACCACCCCGTGGTGCTTTTCTCCATCCTACATTGCCACTCACTGACTATTCTAATTCACACCCTATGATTCACACCACCCCGTGATGTTTTTCTCACTCCTACTAGTGAATGTAATGTTACACACCCATACAATTCGCACCACCCCGCGATGTTTTTCAGAAACCTATCCTACATTGCCACTGCATGTTTCCTGACCTCCCCATGCTGACCACCCCGTGGTGCTTTTCTCCATCCTACATTGCCACTCACTGCCTATCCTAATTCAGACCCTATGATTCACACCACCCCGTGATGTTTTTCTCACTCCTACTAGTGAATGTAATGTTACACACCGATACAATGCCCACCACCCCAAGATGTTTTTCAGAAACCTATCCTACGTTGACACTGCATGTTCCCTGACCTCTCAATGCTGACCACCCCGTGGTGCTTTTCTCCATCCTACATTGCCACTCACTGCCTATCCTAATTCAGACCCTATGATTCACACCACCCCGTGATGTTTTTCTCACTCCTACTAGTGAATGTAATGTTACACACCCATACAATGCGCACCACCCCGCGATGTTTTTCAGAAACCTATCCTACATTGCCACTGCATGTTCCCTGACATCCCCATGCTGACCACCCCGTGGTGCTTTTGTCCATCCTACATTGCCACTCACTGCCTATCCTAATTCAGACCCTATAATTCAAACCACCCCGTGATGTGTTTCTCACTCCTACTATTGAACGTAATGTTACACACCAATATAATGCGCACCAGCCTGCGATGTTTTTCAGAAACCTATCCTACGTTGCTACTGCATGTTCCCTGACCTCCCCATGCTGACCACCCCGTGGTGCTTTTCTCCATCCTACATTGCCACTCACTGCCTATCCTAATTCAGACCCTATGATTCACACCATCCCGTGATGTTTTTCTCACTCCTACTAGTGAATGTAATGTTACACACCCATACAATGCACACCATACCGCGAAGTTTTTCAGAAACCTATCCTACATTGCCATTGCATGTTTCCTGACATCCCCATGCTGAACACCCCGTGGTGCTTTTCTCCATCCTACATTGCCACTCAATGCCTAACCTAACTCAGACCCTATGCTTCACGCCACCCCGTGATGTTTTTCTCACTCCTACTAGTGAATGTAATGTTACAAACCCATACAATGCGCACCACCCGGCGATGTTTTTCAGAAACCTATCCTACATTGCCTTTGCATGTTCACTGACCTCCCCATGCTGACCACCCCGTGGTGCTTTTCTCCATCCTACATTGCCACTCACTCCCTATCTTAATTCAGACCCTATGATTCACATATCCCGTGATGTTTTTCTCACTACTACTAGTGAATGTAATGTTACACACCCATACAATGCGCACCACCCCAAGATGTTTTTCAGAATCCTATCCTACATTGCCACTGCATGTTCCCTGACCTCCCCATGCTGACCACCCCGTGGTGCTTTTCTCCATCCTACATTGCCACTCACTGCCTAACCTAATTCAGACCCTATGATTCACAACACCCCGTGATGTTTTTCTCACTCCTACTAGTGAACGTAATGTTACACACCCATAAAATGCGAACCACCCCACGTTGTTTTTCAGAAACCTATCCTACGTTGCCACTGCATGTTTCCTGACCTCCCCATGCTGACCACCCCGTGGTGCTTTTCTCCAATCTATATTGCCACTCACTGCCTATCCTAATTCAGACCCTATGATTCACACCACCACGTGATGTTTTTCTCACTCCTACTACTGAATGTAATGTTACACACCCATACAATGCGGACCACCCCGCGATGATTTTCAGAAACCTATCCTACATTGCCACTGCATGTTTCCTGACCTCCCCATGCTGACCACACCGTGGTGATTTTCTCCATCCTACATTGCCACTCACTGACTATTCTAATTCACACCCTATGATTCACACCACCCCGTGATGTTTTTCTCACGCCTACTAGTGAATGTAATGTTACACACCCATACAATGCGCACCATCCTGCGATGTTTTTCAGAAACCTATCCTACTTTGCCACTGCATGTTTCCTGACCTCCCCATGCTGACCACCCCGTGGTGCTTTTCTCCATCCTACATTGCCACTCACTGACTATTCTAATTCAAACTCTATGATTCACACCACCCCGTGATGTTTTTCTCACTCCTACTAGTGAATGTAATGTTACACACCCATACAATGCGTACCATCCTGCGATGTTTTTCCGAAACCTATCCTACTTTGCCACTGCATGTTCCCTGACCTCCCCATGCTGACCACCCCGTGGTGCTTTTCTCCATCCTACATTGCCACTCACTGCCTATTCTAATTCAGACCCTATGCTTCACACCACCCTGTGATGTTTTTCTCACTCCTACTACTGAATGTAATGTTACACACCCATACAATGCGCACCATCCCGCGATTTTTTCAGAAACCTAATCTTCATTGCCACTGCATGTTCCTGACCTCCCCATGCTGACCACACCGTGGTGCTTTTCTCCATCTACATTGCCACTATCTACCTATCCTTATTCAGACCATATGATTCACACCACCCCGTGATGTTTTTCTCACTCCTACTAGGGAATGTAATGTTACACACCGATACAATGCGCACCACCACGAGATGTTTTTCAGAAACCTGTCCTTCATTGCCACTACATGATTCCTTACCTCACCATGCTGACCACCCCGTGGTGCTTTTCTCCATCCTACATTGCCACTCACTGCCTACACTACTTCAGACCCTATGCTTCACACCACCCCGTGATGTTTTTCTCACTCCTACTAGTGAATGTAATATTATACGCCCATACAATGCGCACCACCCCGCGATGTTTTTCAGAAACCTATCCTACATTGCCACTGCATGTTTCCTAACCTCCCCATGCTGACCACCCCGTGGTGCTTTTCTCCATCGTACATTGCCACTCACTGCCTATCCTAATTCAGACCTTATGATTCACACCACCCCGTGATGTTTTTCTCACTCCTACTAGTGATGTTAATGTTACACACCCATACAATGCGCACCACCCCGCGATGTTTTTTAGAAACTTAAACTACATTGCCACTGCATGTTTCCTGACCTCCCCATTCTGACCACCCCGTGGTGCTTTTCTCCATCCTACATTGCCACTCACTGCCTATCCTAATTCAGAACCTATGATTCACACCACCCCGTGATGTTTTTCTCACTCCTACTAGTGAATGTAATGTTACACAGCCATACAATGCGCACCACCCGGCGATGTTTTTCAGAAACCTATCCTACATTGCCACTGCATGTTCCCTGACCTCCCCATGCTGACCACCCCGTGGTGCTTTTCTCCATCCTACATTGCCACTCACTGCCTATCCTAATACAGACACTATGATTCACACCACCCCGTGATGTTTTTCTCTCTCCTACTAGTGAAAGTAATGTTACACACCCATACAATGCGCACCACCCCACGATGTTTTTCAGAAACCTATCCTACATTGCCACTGCATGTTCCCTAACCTACCCATGCTGAACAACCCGTGGTGCTTTTCTCCATCCTACATTGCCACTCACTGCCTATCCTAATTCAGACCCTATGATTCACACCACCAAGTGATGTTTTTCTCACTGCTACTAGTGAAAGTAATGTTACACACCAATACAATGCGCACCACACCGCGATGTTTTTCAGAAACCTATCCTACATTGCCATTGCATGTCCCCTGCACTCCCCATGCTGACAACCCCGTGGTGCTTTTCTCCATCCTACATTGCCACTCACTGCCTATTCTAATTCACACCCTATGATTCACACCACCCCGTGATGTTTTTCTCACTCCTACTAGTGAATGTAATGTTACACACCGATACAATGCGCACCACCCTGCGATGTTTTTCAGAAACATATCTTACTTTGCCACTGCATGTTCCCTGACCTCCCCACGCTGACCACTCCGTGGTGCTTTTCTCCATCCTTCATTGCCAATCACTGCCTATCCTAATTCAGACCCTATGATTCACACCACCCCGTGATGTTTTTCTCACTCCTACTAGTGAATGTAATGTTACACACCCATACAGTGTGCACCACCCCGCGATGTTTTTCAGTACCCTATCCTACATTGCCACTGCATGTTCCCTGACCTCCCCATGTTGCCCACCGCGTGGTGCTTTTCTCCATCCTACATTGCCACTCACTGCCTATCCTAATTCAGACCCTATGATTCACACCACCCTGTGATGTTTTTCTCACTCCTACTAGTGAATGTAATGTTACACACCCATACAATTTGCCCCACCCCGCGATGTTTTTCAGAAACCTATCCTACATTGCCACTGCATGTTTCCTGACCTCCCCATGCTGACCACCCCGTGGTGCTTTTCTCCATCCTACATTGCCACTCACTGCCTATCTAAATTCAGACACTATGCTTCACACCACCACGTGATGTTTTTGTCACTCCTACTAGTGAATGTAATGTTAAACACCCATACAATGCGCACCACCCCGCGATGTTTTTCAGAAACCTATCCTACATTGCCACTGCATGTTTCCTGACCTCCCCATGCTGACCACCCCGTGGTGCTTTTCTCCATCCTACATTGCCACTCACTGCCTATCCTAATTCAGACCCTATGATTCACACTACCCCGTGATGTTTTTCTCACTCCTACTAGTGAATGTAATGTTACACACCCATACAATGCGCACTACCCTGCGATGTTTTTCAGAAACCTATCCTACATTGCCACTGCATGTTCCCTGACCTCCCCATGCTGACCACCCCGTGGTGCTTTTCTCCATCCTACATTGCCAATCACTGGCCATCCTAATTCAGACCCTATGATTCACACCACCCGTGATGTTTTTCTCACTCCTACTAGTCAATGTAATGTTACACACCCATACAATGCGCACCACCCTGCCATGTTTTTCAGTACCCTATCCTACATTGCCACTGCATGTTCCCTGACCTCCCCATGCTGACCACACCGTGGTGCTTTTCTCCATCTACATTGCCACTCACTGCCTATCCTGATTCAGACCCTACGATTCACACCACCCCATGATGTTTTTCTCACTCCTACTAGTGAATGTAATGTTACACACCCATACAATGCGCACCACCCCGCGATGCTTTTTAGAAACCTATCCTACATTGCCACTGCATGTTTCCTGACCTCCCCATGCTGACCAGCCCTTGGTGCTTCTCTCCATTCTACATTGCCACTCACTGCCGATCCTAATTCAGACCCTATGATTCACACCACCAAGTGATATTTTTCTCACTCCTACTAGTGAATGTAATGTTACACACCAGTACAATGCGCAGCACCCCGCGATGTTTTTCAGAAACGTATCCTACATTGCCACTGCATGTTCCCTGACCTACCCATGATGACAACCCCGTCGTGCTTTTCTCCATCCTACATTGCCACTCACTGCCTATTCTAATTCACACCCTATGATTCACACCACCCCGTGATGTTTTTCTCACTCCTACTAGTGAATGTAATGTTACACACCCATACAATGCGCACCACCCTGCGATGTTTTTCAGAAACCTATCCTACTTTGCCACTGCATGTTCCCTGACCTCCCCATGCTGACCACCCCGTGGTGCTTTTCTCCATCCTACATTGCCAATCACTGCCTATCCTAATTCAGACCCTATGATTCACACCACCCCGTGATGTTTTTCTCACTCCTACTAGTGAATGTAATGTTACACACCCAACAATGCGCACCACCCCGCGATGTTTCTCAGAAACCTATCCTACATTACCACTGCATGTTTCCTGACCTCCCCATGCTGACCAGCCAGTGGTGCTTTTGTCCATCCTACATTGCCACTTACTGCCTATCCTAATTCAGACCTTATGATTCACACCACCCTGTGATGTTTTCCTCACTGTTACTAGTGAATGTAATGTTACACACCCAGACAATGCGCACCACCCCGCGATTTTTTCAGAAACCTATCCTACATTGCCACTGCATTTTTCTGACCTCCCCATGCGGACCTCCCCGTGGTGCTTTTCTCCATCCTACATTGCCACTCACTGCCTATCCTAATACAGACACTATGATTCACACCGCCCCGTGATGTTTTTCTCTCTCCTACTAGTGAAAGTAATGTTACACACCCATACAATGCGCACCACCCCACGATGTTTTTCAGAAAACTATCCTACATTGCCACTGCATGTTCCCTGACCTACACATGCTGAACAACCCGTGGTGCTTTTCTCCATCCTACATTGCCACTCACTGTCTATCCTAATTCAGACCATATGATTCACACCACCAAGTGATGTTTTTCTCACTCCTACTAGTGAATGTAATGTTACACACCAATACAATGCGCACCACACCGCGATGTTTTTCAGAAAGCTATCCTACACTGCCACTGCATGTCCCCTGAACTCCCCATGCTGACAACCCCGTGGTGCTTTTCTCCATCCTACATTGCCACTCACTGCCTATCCTAATTCAGACCCTATGATTCACTCTACCACGTGATGTTTTTCTCACTCCTACTAGTGAATGTAATGTTACACACCCATACAATGCGCACCACCCCGCGATGTTTTTCAGAAACCTATCCTACATTGGCACTGCATGTTTCCTGACCTCCCCATGCTGACCAGCCCGTGGTGCTTTTCTCCATCCTACATTGCCACTCACTGCCTATCCTAATTCAGACCCTATGATTTACACCACCCTGTGATGTTTTTCTCACTCCTACTAGTGAATGTTATGTTACACACCCATACAATGCGCACCACCCCGCGATTTTTTCAGAAACCTATCCTACATTGCCACTGCATGTTTCCTGACCTCCCCATGCTGACCACACCGTGGTGCTTTTCTCCATCCTACATTGCCTCTAACTGCCTATCCTAATTCAGACACTATGATTCACACCACCCCGTGATGTTTTTCTCACTCCTACTAGTGAACGTAATGTTACACACCAATACAATGCGCACCACCCCGCGATGTTTTTCAGAAACCTATCCTACATTGCCAGTAAATGTTCCCTGACCTCCCCATGCTGACCACCCCGTGGTGCTTTTCTCCATCCTACATTGCCAATCACTGCCTATCCTAGTTCAGACCCTATGATTCACACCACCCCGTGATGTTTTTCTCACTCCTACTAGTGAATGTAATGTTACACACCCATACAATGCGCACCACCCCGCGATATTTTTCAGTACCCTATCCTACATTGCCACTGCATGTTCCCTGACCTCCCCATGCTGACCACCGCGTGGTGCTGTTCTCCATCCTACATTGCCACTCACTGCCTAACCTAATTCAGACCCTATGATTCACACTACCCCGTGATGTTTTTCTCACTCCTACTAGTGAATGTAATGTTACACACCCATACAATGCGCACCACCCCGCGATGTTTTTCAGAAAACTATCCTACATTGCCACTGCATGTTTCCTGACCTCCCCATGCTGACCACCCAGTGGTGCTTTTTTCCATCCTACATTGCCGCTCACTGCCTATCCTAATTCAGACCCTATGATTCACACCACCCTGTGATGTTTTTCTCACTCCTACTAGTGAATGTAATGTTACACACCCATACAATGCGCACCACCCCGCGTTTTTTTCAGAAACCTATCCTACATTGCGACTGCATGTTTCCTGACCTCCCCATGCTGACCACACCGTGGTGCTTTTCTCCATCCTACATTGCCACTCACTGCCTACCCTAATTCAGGGCCTATGCTTCACATCACCCCGTGATGTTTTTCTCACTCCTACTAATGAATGTAATGTTACACACCCATACAATGCGCACCACCCCGACATGTTTTTCAGTACCCTATCCTACATTGCCACTGCATGTTCCCTGACCTCCCCATGCTGACAACCGCGTGGTGCTTTTCTCCATCCTACATTGCCACTCACTGCCTATCCTAATTCAGACCCTATGATTCACACCACCCCGTGATGTTTTTCTCACTCCTACTAGTGAAGTTAATGTTACACACCCATACAATGCGCACCACCCCGCGATGTTTTTTACAAACTTATCCTACATTGCCACTGCATGTTTCCTGACCTCCCCATGCTGACCACCCCGTGGTGCTTTTCTCCATCCTACATTGCCACTCACTGCCTATCCTAATTCAGACCCTATGATTCACACCACCCCGTGATGTTTTTCTCACTCCTACTAGTGAATGTAATGTTACACACCCATACAATGCGCACCACCCGGCGATGTTTTTCAGAAACCTATCCTACATTGCCACTGCATGTTCCCTGGCCTCCCCATGCTGACCACCCCGTGGTGCTTTTCTCCATCCTACATTACCACTCACTGCCTATCCTAATACAGACACTATGATTCACACCACCCCATGATGTTTTTCTCACTCGTACTAGTGAAAGTAATGTTACATACCTATACAATGCGCACCACCCCACGATGTTTTTCAGAAACCTATCCTATATTGCCACTGCATGTTCCCTGACCTCCCCATGCTGAACAACCCGTGGTGCTTTTCTCCATCCTACATTGCCACTCACTGCCTATCCTAATTCAGTCCATATGATTCACACGACCAAGTGATGTTTTTCTCACTCCTACTAGTGAATGTAACGTTACACACCAATACAATGCGCACCACACCGCAATGTTTTTCAGAAACCTATCCTACATTGCCACTGCATGTCCCCTGAACTCCCCATGCTCACCACCCCGTGGTGCTTTTCTCCATCCTACATTGCCACTCACTGCCTATTCTAATTTACACCGTATGATTCACACCACCCCGTGATGTTTTTCTCACTCCTACTAGTGAATGTAATGTTACACACCGATACAATGCGCAACACCCTGCGATGTTTTTCAGAAACCTATCTTACTTTGCCACTGCATGTTCCCTGACCTCCCCATGCTGACCACCCCGTGGTGCTTTTCTCCATCCTACATTACCAATCACTGCATATCCTAATTCAGACCCCATGATTCACACCACCCCGTGATGTTTTTCTCACTCCTACAAGTGAATGTAATGTTACACACCCATACAGTGTGCACCACCCCGCGATGTTTTTCAGTACCCTATCCTACATTGCCACTGCATGTTCCCTGACCTCCCCATGTTGCCCACCGCGTGGTGCTTTTCTCCATCCTACATTGCCACTCACTGCCTATCCTAATTCAGACCCTATGATTCACACCACCCTGTGATGTTTTTCTCACTCCTACTAGTGAATGTAATGTTACACCCCACACAATGCGCACCACCCCGCGATTTTTTCAGAAACCTATCCTACATTGCAACTGCATATTTCCTGACCTCCCCATGCTGACCACACCGTGGTGCTTTTCTCCATCCTACATTGCCACTCACTGCCTATCCTAATTCAGGCCCTATGCTTCACACCACCCCGTGATGTTTTTGTCACTCCTACTAGTGAATGTAAGGTTACACACCCATGCAATGCGCACCACCCCGCGATGTTTTTCAAAAACCTATCCTACATTGCCACTGCATGTTCCCTGACCTCCCCATGCTGACCACCCCTTGGTGCTTTTCTCCATCCTACATTGCCACTCACTGCCTATCCTAATTCAGACCCTATGATTCACACCACCCCGTGATGTTTTTCTCACTCCTACTAGTCAATGTAATGTTACAAACCCATACAATGCGCACCACCCCACGATGTTTTTCAGAAACCTATCCTACATTGCCACTGCATATTCCCTGACCTCCCCATGCTGAACAACCCGTGGTGCTTTTCTCCATCCTACATTGCCACTCACTGCCTATCCTAATTCAGACCCTATGATTCACACCACCCCTTGATGTTTTTCTCACACCTAGTAGTGAATGAAATGTTACACACCAATACAGTGCGCAGCACCCCGCGATGTTTTTCAGAAACGTATCCTACATTGCCACAGCATGTTCCCTGACCTCCCCATGCTGACCACCCCGTGGTGCTTTTCTCCATCCTACGATGCCACTCACTGCCTATTCTAATTCACACCCTATGATTCACACCACCCCGTGATGTTTTTCTCACTCCTACTAGTGAATGTAATGTTACACACCCATACGATGCGCACCACCCTGCGATGTTTTTCAGAAACCGATCCTACATTGCCACTGCATGTTCCCTGACCTCCCCATGCTGACCATCCCGTGGTGCTTTTCTCCATCCTACATTGCCAATCACTGCCTATCCTAATTCAGACCCTATGATTCACACCACCCCGTGATGTTTTTCTCACTCCTACTATTCAATGTGATGTTACACACCCATACAATGCGCACCACCCCGCCATGTTTTCAGTACCCTATCCTACATTGCCGCTGCATGTTCCCTGACCTCCCCATGCTGACAACCCCGTGGTGCTTTTCTCCATCCTACATTGCCACTCACTGCCTATCCTAATTCAGACCCTATGATTTACACCACCCTGTGATGTTTTTCTCACTCCTACTAGTGAATGTAATGTTACACACCCAAACAATGCGCACCACCCCGCGATTTTTTCAGAAACCTATCCTACATTGCCACTGCATGTTTCCTGACCTCCCCATGCTGACCACACCGTGGTGCTTTTCTCCATCCTACATTGCCACTAACTGCCTATCCTAATTCAGACATTATGATTCACACCACCCCGTGATGTTTTTCTCACTCCTACTAGTGAACGTAATGTTACACACCAATACAATGCGCACCACCCCGCGATGTTTTTCAGAAACCTATCCTACATCGCCAGTAAATGTTCCCTGACCTCCCCATGCTGACCACCCCTTGGTGCTTTTCTCCATCCTACATTGCCACTCATTGCCTATCCTAATTCAGACGCCATGATTCACATACCCCGTGATGTTTTTCTCACTCCTACTAGTGAATGTAACGTTACACACCCATACAATGCACACCACCCCGCGATGTTTTTCAGAAACCTATCCTACATTGCCACTGCATGTTCCCTGACATCCCCATGCTGACCACTCCGGGGTGCTTTTCTCCATCCTATATTGCCACTCACTGCCTATCCTAATTCAGACCCTATGATTCACACCACCCCGTGATGTTTTTCTCACTCTTACTAGTGAATGTAATGTTACACACCCATACAATGCGCAACACCCCGCGATGTTTTTCAGAACCCTAGGCTACATTGCTACTGCATGTTTCCTGACCTCCCCATGCTGACCACCCAGTGGTGCTTTTCTCCATCCTACATTGCCACTCACTGCCTATCCTAATTCAGACCCTATGGTTCACAGCACCCGGTGATGTTTTTCTCACTCCTACTAGTGAATGTAATGTTACACACCGATACAATGCGCACCACCCCGCGATGTTTTTCAGAAACCTATCCTACATTGCCACTGCATGTTCCCTGACCTCCCCATGCTGAACAACCCATGGTGCTTTTCTCCATCCTACATTGCCACTCACTGCCTATCCTAATTCAGACCATATGATTCACACGACCAAGTGATGTTTTTCTCACTCCTACTAGTGAATGTAATGTTACACACAAATACAATGCGCACCACAACGCAATGTTTTTCAGAAACCTATCCTACATTGCCACTGCATGTCCCCTGAACTCCCCATGCTGACCACCCCGTGGTGCTTTTCTCCATCCTACATTGCCACTCACTGCCTATTCTAATTCACACCCTATGATTCACACCACCCCGTGATATTTTTCTCACTCCTACTAGTGAATATAATGTTACACACCCATACAATGCGCACCACCCACCATGTTTTCAGTACCCTATCCTACATTGCCACTGCATGTTCCCTGACTTCCCCATGCTGACAACCGCGTGGTGCTTTTCTCCATCCTACATTGCCACTCACTGCCTATCCTAATTCAGACCCTATGATTCACACCACCCCGTGATGTTTTTCTCACTCCTACTAGTGAATATAATGTTACACACCCATACAATGCGCACCACACCGCGATGTTTTTCAGAAACCTATCCTACATTGCCTCTGCATGTTTCCTGACCTCCCCATGCTGACCACCCCGTGGTGCTTTTCTCCATCCTACATTGCCACTCCCTGCCTATCCTAATTCAGACCCTATGAATTACACCACCCTGTGATGTTTTTCTCACTCCTATTAGTGAATGTAATGTTACACACCCATACAATGCGCACCACCCCGCGATTTTTTCAGAAACCTATTCTACATTGCCACTGCATGTTTCAGGACCTCCCCATGCTGACCACCCCGTGGTGCTTTTCTCCATCCTACATTCCCACTAACTGCCTATCCTAATTCAGACATTATGATTCACACCACCCCGTGATGTTTTTCTCACTCCTACTAGTGAACTTAATGTTACACACCAATACAATGCGCACCACCCCGCGATGTTTTTCAGAAACCTATCCTACATCAGCAGTAAATGTTCCCTGACCTCCCCATGCTGACCACCCCGTGGTGCTTTTCTCCATTCTACATTGCCACTCACTGCCTATCCTAATTCAGACCCCATGATTCACATACCCCGTGATGTTTTTCTCACTCCTACTAGTGAATGTAACGTTACACACCCATACAATGCACACCACCCCGCGATGTTTTTCAGAAACCTATCCTACATTGCCACTGCATGTTCCCTGACCTCCCCATGCTGACCACTCCGGGGTGCTTTTCTCCATCCTATATTGCCACTCACTGCCTATCCTAATTCAGACCCTATGATTCACACCACCCCGTGATGTTTTTCTCACTCTTACTAGTGAATGTAATGTTACACACCCATACAATGCGCACCACCCCGCGATGTTTTTCAGAACCATAGGCTACATTGGTACTGCATGTTTCCTGACCTCCCCATGCTGACACCCAGTGGTGCTTTTCTCCATCCTACATTGCCACTCACTGCCTATCCTAATTCAGACCCTATGATTCACACCACCCGGTGATGTTTTTCTCACTCCTACTAGTGAATGTAATGTTACCCACCCATACAATGCGCACAACCCCGCGATGTTTTTCAGAACCCTATTATACATTGCCACTGCGTGTTCCCTGACCTCCCCATGCTGACCACCCCGTGGTGCTTTTCTCCATCCTACATTGCCACTCACTGCCTATCCTAATTCAGACCCTATGAATCACACCACCCCGTGATGTTTTTCTCACTCTTACTAGTGAATGTAATTTTACACACGCATACAATGCGCACCACCCCGCGATGTTTTTCAGAAACCTATCCTACATTGCACCTGGATGTTCCGGGACCTCCCCATGCTGACCACCCCGTGGTGCTTTTCTCCATCCTACATTGCCACCCACTGCCTATCCTAATTCAGACCCTATGATACACACCACCCCGTGATGTTTTTCTCACTCCTACTAGTGAATGTAATATTACACACCCATAGAATGCGCACCACCCCGCGATGTTTTTCAGAAACCTATCCTACATTGCCACTGATTGTTTCCTGACCTCCCCATGCTGACCACCCCGTGGTGCTTTTCTCCATCCTACATTGGCACTCACTTCCTATTCTAATTCACACCCTATGATTCACACCACCCCGTGATGTTTTTCTCACTCCTACTAGTGAATGTAATGTTACACACCCATACAATGCGCACCACACTAAGATGTTTTTCAGAAACCTATCCTACTTTGCCACTGCATGTTTCCTGACCTCCCCATGCTGACCACCCCGTGCTGCTTTTCTCCATCCTACATTGCCAATCACTGCCTATCCTAATTCAGACCCTATGATTCACACCACCCCGTGATGTTTTTGTCACTCCTACTAGTGAATGTAATGTTACACACCCATACAATGCGCAACACCCCACGATGTCTTTCAGAAACCTATCCTACATTGCCACTGCATGTTCACTGACCTCCCCATGCTGAACAACCCGTGGTGCTTTTCTCCATCCTACATTGCCACTCACTGCCTATCCTAATTCAGACCCTATGATTCACACTACCAAGTGATGTTTTTCTCACTCCTACTAGTGAATGTAATGTTACACACCAATACAATGTGCACCAACCAGCGATGTTTTTCAGAAACGTATCCTACATTGCCACTGCATGTTCCCTGACCTCCCCATGATGACCACCCGTGGTGCTTTTCTCCATCCTACATTGCCACTCACTGCCTATTCTAATTCACACCCTATGATTCACACCACCCCGTGATGTTTTTCTCACTCCTACTAGTGAATGTAATGTTACACACCCATACAATGCACACCACCCAGCGATGTTTTTCAGAAACCTATCCTACATTGCCACTGCATGTTCCCTGACCTCCCCATGCTGACCACCCCGTGGTGCTTTTCTCCATCCTACATTGCCAATCACTGCCTATCCTAATTCAGACCCTATGATTCACACCACCCCGTGATGTTTTTCTCACTCCTACTAGTCAATGTAATGTTACACACCCATACAATGCGCACCACCCCGCCATGTTTTCAGTACCCTATCCTACATTGCCACTGCATGTTCCCTGACTTCCCCATGCTGACAACCGCGTGGTGCTTTTCTCCATCCTACATTGCCACTCACTGCCTATCCTAATTCAGACCCTATGATTCACACTACCCCGTGATGTTTTTCTCACTCCTACTAGTGAATGTAATGTTACACACCCATACAATGCGCACCACCCCGCGATGTTTTTCAGAAACCTATCCTACATTGCCACTGCATGTTTCCTGACCTCCCCATGCTGACCACCCCGTGGTGCTTTTCTCCATCCTACATTGCCACTCACTGCCTATCCTAATTCAGACCCTATGATTTACACCACCCTGTGATGTTTTTCTCACTCCTACTAGTGAATGTAATGTTACACACCCATACAATGCGCACCACCCGTCGATTTTTTCAGAAACCTATTCTACATTGCCACTGCATGTTTCCGGACCTCCCCATGCTGACCACCCCGTGGTGCTTTTCTCCATCCTACATTGCCACTAACTGCCTATCCTAATTCAGACATTATGATTCACACCACCCCGTGATGTTTTTCTCACTCCTACTAGTGAACTTAATGTTACACACCAATACAATGCGAACCACCCCGCGATGTTTTTCAGAAACCTATCCTACATCGCAAGTAAATGTTCCCTGACCTCCCCATGCTGACCACCCCGTGGTGCTTTTCTCCATGCTACATTGCCACTCACTGCCTATCCTAATTCAGACCCCATGATTCACATACCCCGTGATGTTTTTCTCACTCCTACTAGTGAATGTAACGTTACACACCCATACAATGCACACCACCCCGCGATGTTTTTCAGAAACCTATCCTACATTGCCACTGCATGTTCCCTGACCTCCCCATGCTGACCACTCCGGGGTGCTTTTCTCCATCCTATATTGCCACTCACTGCCTATCCTAATTCAGACCCTATGATTCACAGCACCCCGTGATGTTTTTCTCACTCTTACTAGTGAATGTAATGTTACACACCCATACAATGCGCACCACCCCGCGATGTTTTTCAGAACCATAGGCTACATTGCTACTGCATGTTTCCTGACCTCCCCATGCTGACACCCAGTGGTGCTTTTCTCCATCCTACATTGCCACTCACTGCCTATCCTAATTCAGACCCTATGATTCACACCACCCGGTGATGTTTTTCTCACTCCTACTAGTGAATGTAATGTTACACACCCATACAATGCGCACAACCCCGCGATGTTTTTCAGAACCCTATTATACATTGCCACTGCGTGTTCCCTGACCTCCCCATGCTGACCACCCCGTGGTGCTTTTCTCCATCCTACATTGCCACTCACTGCCTATCCTAATTCAGACCCTATGAATCACACCACCCCGTGATGTTTTTCTCACTCTTACTAGTGAATGTAATTTTACACACGAATACAATGCGCACCACCCCGCGATGTTTTTCAGAAACCTATCCTACATTGAACCTGGATGTTCCGGGACCTCCCCATGCTGACCACCCCGTGGTGCTTTTCTCCATCCTACATTGCCACCCACTGCCTATCCTAATTCAGACCCTATGATACACACCACCCCGTGATGTTTTTCTCACTCCTACTAGTGAATGTAATATTACACACCCATACAATGCGCACCACCCCGCGATGTATTTCAGAAACCTATCCTACATTGCCACTGCATGTTTCCTGACCTCCCCATGCTGACCACCCCGTGGTGCTTTTCTCCATCCTACATTGGCACTCACTGCCTATTCTAATTCACAGCCTATGATTCACACCACCCCGTGATGTTTTTCTCACTCCTACTAGTGAATGTAATGTTACACACCCATACAATGCGCACCACACTAAGATGTTTTTCAGAAACCTATCCTACTTTGCCACTGCATGTTCCCTGACCTCCCCATGCTCACCACCCCGTGGTGCTTTTCTCCATCCTACATTGCCACCCACTGCCTATCCTAATTCAGACCCTATGATACACACCACCCCGTGATGTTTTTCTCACTCCTACTAGTGAATGTAATATTACACACCCATACAATGCGCACCACCCCGCGATGTATTTCAGAAACCTATCCTACATTGCCACTGCATGTTTCCTGACCTCCCCATGCTGACCACCCCGTGGTGCTTTTCTCCATCCTACATTGGCACTCACTGCCTATTCTAATTCACAGCCTATGATTCACACCACCCCGTGATGTTTTTCTCACTCCTACTAGTGAATGTAATGTTACACACCCATACAATGCGCACCACCCTGCGATGTTTTTCAGAAACCTATCCTACTTTGCCACTGCATGTTCCCTGACCTCCCCATGCTGACCACCCCGTGGTGCTTTTCTCCATCCTACATTGCCAATCACTGCCTATCCTAATTCAGACCCTATGATTCACACCACCCCGTGATGTTTTTCTCACTCCTACTAGTGAATGTAATGTTACACACCCAACAATGCGCACCACCCCGCGATGTTTCTCAGAAACCTATCCTACATTACCACTGCATGTTTCCTGACCTCCCCATGCTGACCAGCCAGTGGTGCTTTTGTCCATCCTACATTGCCACTTACTGCCTATCCTAATTCAGACCTTATGATTCACACCACCCTGTGATGTTTTCCTCACTGTTACTAGTGAATGTAATGTAACACACACCCATACAATGCGCACCACCCCGCGATGTTTTTCAGAAACCTATCCTACATTGCCACTGCATGTTCCCTGACCTCCCCATGCTGAACAACCCATGGTGCTTTTCTCCATCCTACATTGCCACTCACTGCCTATCCTAATTCAGACCATATGATTCACACGACCAAGTGATGTTTTTCTCACTCCTACTAGTGAATGTAATGTTACACACAAATACAATGCGCACCACAACGCAATGTTTTTCAGAAACCTATCCTACATTGCCACTGCATGTCCCCTGAACTCCCCATGCTGACCACCCCGTGGTGCTTTTCTCCATCCTACATTGCCACTCACTGCCTATTCTAATTCACACCCTATGATTCACACCACCCCGTGATATTTTTCTCACTCCTACTAGTGAATATAATGTTACACACCCATACAATGCGCACCACCCACCATGTTTTCAGTACCCTATCCTACATTGCCACTGCATGTTCCCTGACTTCCCCATGCTGACAACCGCGTGGTGCTTTTCTCCATCCTACATTGCCACTCACTGCCTATCCTAATTCAGACCCTATGATTCACACCACCCCGTGATGTTTTTCTCACTCCTACTAGTGAATATAATGTTACACACCCATACAATGCGCACCACACCGCGATGTTTTTCAGAAACCTATCCTACATTGCCACTGCATGTTTCCTGACCTCCCCATGCTGACCACCCCGTGGTGCTTTTCTCCATCCTACATTGCCACTCCCTGCCTATCCTAATTCAGACCCTATGAATTACACCACCCTGTGATGTTTTTCTCACTCCTATTAGTGAATGTAATGTTACACACCCATACAATGCGCACCACCCCGCGATTTTTTCAGAAACCTATTCTACATTGCCACTGCATGTTTCAGGACCTCCCCATGCTGACCACCCAGTGGTGCTTTTCTCCATCCTACATTCCCACTAACTGCCTATCCTAATTCAGACATTATGATTCACACCACCCCGTGATGTTTTTCTCACTCCTACTAGTGAACTTAATGTTACACACCAATACAATGCGCACCACCCCGCGATGTTTTTCAGAAACCTATCCTACATCAGCAGTAAATGTTCCCTGACCTCCCCATGCTGACCACCCCGTGGTGCTTTTCTCCATTCTACATTGCCACTCACTGCCTATCCTAATTCAGACCCCATGATTCACATACCCCGTGATGTTTTTCTCACTCCTACTAGTGAATGTAACGTTACACACCCATACAATGCACACCACCCCGCGATGTTTTTCAGAAACCTATCCTACATTGCCACTGCATGTTCCCTGACCTCCCCATGCTGACCACTCCGGGGTGCTTTTCTCCATCCTATATTGCCACTCACTGCCTATCCTAATTCAGACCCTATGATTCACACCACCCCGTGATGTTTTTCTCACTCTTACTAGTGAATGTAATGTTACACACCCATACAATGCGCACCACCCCGCGATGTTTTTCAGAACCATAGGCTACATTGGTACTGCATGTTTCCTGACCTCCCCATGCTGACACCCAGTGGTGCTTTTCTCCATCCTACATTGCCACTCACTGCCTATCCTAATTCAGACCCTATGATTCACACCACCCGGTGATGTTTTTTTCACTCCTACTAGTGAATGTAATGTTACACACCCATACAATGCGCACAACCCCGCGATGTTTTTCAGAACCCTATTATACATTGCCACTGCGTGTTCCCTGACCTCCCCATGCTGACCACCCCGTGGTGCTTTTCTCCATCCTACATTGCCACTCACTGCCTATCCTAATTCAGACCCTATGAATCACACCACCCCGTGATGTTTTTCTCACTCTTACTAGTGAATGTAATTTTACACACGCATACAATGCGCACCACCCCGCGATGTTTTTCAGAAACCTATCCTACATTGCACCTGGATGTTCCGGGACCTCCCCATGCTGACCACCCCGTGGTGCTTTTCTCCATCCTACATTGCCACCCACTGCCTATCCTAATTCAGACCCTATGATACACACCACCCCGTGATGTTTTTCTCACTCCTACTAGTGAATGTAATATTACACACCCATAGAATGCGCACCACCCCGCGATGTTTTTCAGAAACCTATCCTACATTGCCACTGCATGTTTCCTGACCTCCCCATGCTGACCACCCCGTGGTGCTTTTCTCCATCCTACATTGGCACTCACTGCCTATTCTAATTCACACCCTATGATTCACACCACCCCGTGATGTTTTTCTCACTCCTACTAGTGAATGTAATGTTACACACCCATACAATGCGCACCACACTAAGATGTTTTTCAGAAACCTATCCTACTTTGCCACTGCATGTTCCCTGACCTCCTCATGCTGACCACCCCGTGCTGCTTTTCTCCATCCTACATTGCCAATCACTGCCTATCCTAATTCAGACCCTATGACTCACACCACCCCGTGATGTTTTTGTCACTCCTACTAGTGAATGTAATGTTACACACCCATACAATGCGCAACACCCCACGATGTTTTTCAGAAACCTATCCTACATTGCCACTGCATGTTCACTGACCTCCCCATGCTGAACAACCCGTGGTGCTTTTCTCCATCCTACATTGCCACTCACTGCCTATCCTAATTCAGACCCTATGATTCACACTACCAAGTGATGTTTTTCTCACTCCTACTAGTGAATGTAATGTTACACACCAATACAATGTGCACCAACCAGCGATGTTTTTCAGAAACGTATCCTACATTGCCACTGCATGTTCCCTGACCTCCCCATGATGACCACCCGTGGTGCTTTTCTCCATCCTACATTGCCACTCACTGCCTATTCTAATTCACACCCTATGATTCACACCACCCCGTGATGTTTTTCTCACTCCTACTAGTGAATGTAATGTTACACACCCATACAATGCACACCACCCAGCGATGTTTTTCAGAAACCTATCCTACATTGCCACTGCATGTTCCCTGACCTCCCCATGCTGACCACCCCGTGGTGCTTTTCTCCATCCTACATTGCCAATCACTGCCTATCCTAATTCAGACCCTATGATTCACACCACCCCGTGATGTTTTTCTCACTCCTACTAGTCAATGTAATGTTACACACCCATACAATGCGCACCACCCCGCCATGTTTTCAGTACCCTATCCTACATTGCCACTGCATGTTCCCTGACTTCCCCATGCTGACAACCGCGTGGTGCTTTTCTCCATCCTACATTGCCACTCACTGCCTATCCTAATTCAGACCCTATGATTCACACTACCCCGTGATGTTTTTCTCACTCCTACTAGTGAATGTAATGTTACACACCCATACAATGCGCACCACCCCGCGATGTTTTTCAGAAACCTATCCTACATTGCCACTGCATGTTTCCTGACCTCCCCATGCTGACCACCCCGTGGTGCTTTTCTCCATCCTACATTGCCACTCACTGCCTATCCTAATTCAGACCCTATGATTTACACCACCCTGTGATGTTTTTCTCACTCCTACTAGTGAATGTAATGTTACACACCCATACAATGCGCACAACCCGTCGATTTTTTCAGAAACCTATTCTACATTGCCACTGCATGTTTCCGGACCTCCCCATGCTGACCACCCCGAGGTGCTTTTCTCCATCCTACATTGCCACTAACTGCCTATCCTAATTCAGACATTATGATTCACACCACCCCGTGATGTTTTTCTCACTCCTACTAGTGAACTTAATGTTACACACCAATACAATGCGAACCACCCCGCGATGTTTTTCAGAAACCTATCCTACATCGCAAGTAAATGTTCCCTGACCTCCCCATGCTGACCACCCCGTGGTGCTTTTCTCCATCCTACATTGCCACTCACTGCCTATCCTAATTCAGACCCCATGATTCACATACCCCGTGATGTTTTTCTCACTCCTACTAGTGAATGTAACGTTACACACCCATACAATGCACACCACCCCGCGATGTTTTTCAGAAACCTATCCTACATTGCCACTGCATGTTCCCTGACCTCCCCATGCTGACCACTCCGGGGTGCTTTTCTCCATCCTATATTGCCACTCACTGCCTATCCTAATTCAGACCCTATGATTCACAGCACCCCGTGATGTTTTTCTCACTCTTACTAGTGAATGTAATGTTACACACCCATACAATGCGCACCACCCCGCGATGTTTTTCAGAACCATAGGCTACATTGCTACTGCATGTTTCCTGACCTCCCCATGCTGACACCCAGTGGTGCTTTTCTCCATCCTACATTGCCACTCACTGCCTATCCTAATTCAGACCCTATGATTCACACCACCCGGTGATGTTTTTCTCACTCCTACTAGTGAATGTAATGTTACACACCCATACAATGCGCACCACCCCGCGATGTTTTTCAGAACCCTATTATACATTGCCACTGCGTGTTCCCTGACCTCCCCATGCTGACCACCCCGTGGTGCTTTTCTCCATCCTACATTGCCACTCACTGCCTATCCTAATTCAGACCCTATGAATCACACCACCCCGTGATGTTTTTCTCACTCTTACTAGTGAATGTAATTTTACACACGAATACAATGCGCACCACCCCGCGATGTTTTTCAGAAACCTATCCTACATTGCACCTGGATGTTCCGGGACCTCCCCATGCTGACCACCCCGTGGTGCTTTTCTCCATCCTACATTGCCACCCACTGCCTATCCTAATTCAGACCCTATGATACACACCACCCCGTGATGTTTTTCTCACTCCTACTAGTGAATGTAATATTACACACCCATACAATGCGCACCACCCCGCGATGTATTTCAGAAACCTATCCTACATTGCCACTGCATGTTTCCTGACCTCCCCATGCTGACCACCCCGTGGTGCTTTTCTCCATCCTACATTGGCACTCACTGCCTATTCTAATTCACAGCCTATGATTCACACCACCCCGTGATGTTTTTCTCACTCCTACTAGTGAATGTAATGTTACACACCCATACAATGCGCACCACACTAAGATGTTTTTCAGAAACCTATCCTACTTTGCCACTGCATGTTCCCTGACCTCCCCATGCTCACCACCCTGTGGTGCTTTTCTCCATCCTACATTGCCACCCACTGCCTATCCTAATTCAGACCCTATGATACACACCACCCCGTGATGTTTTTCTCACTCCTACTAGTGAATGTAATATTACACACCCATACAATGCGCACCACCCCGCGATGTATTTCAGAAACCTATCCTACATTGCCACTGCATGTTTCCTGACCTCCCCATGCTGACCACCCCGTGGTGCTTTTCTCCATCCTACATTGCCACTCACTGCCTATTCTAATTCACAGCCTATGATTCACACCACCCCGTGATGTTTTTCTCACTCCTACTAGTGAATGTAATGTTACACACCCATACAATGCGCACCACCCTGCGATGTTTTTCAGAAACCTATCCTACTTTGCCACTGCATGTTCCCTGACCTCCCCATGCTGACCACCCCGTGGTGCTTTTCTCCATCCTACATTGCCAATCACTGCCTATCCTAATTCAGACCCTATGATTCACACCACCCCGTGATGTTTTTCTCACTCCTACTAGTGAATGTAATGTTACACACCCAACAATGCGCACCACCCCGCGATGTTTCTCAGAAACCTATCCTACATTACCACTGCATGTTTCCTGACCTCCCCATGCTGACCAGCCAGTGGTGCTTTTGTCCATCCTACATTGCCACTTACTGCCTATCCTAATTCAGACCTTATGATTCACACCACCCTGTGATGTTTTCCTCACTGTTACTAGTGAATGTAATGTTACACACCCAGACAATGCGCACCACCCCGCGATTTTTTCAGAAACCTATCCTACATTGCCACTGCATTTTTCTGACCTCCCCATGCGGACCTCCCCGTGGTGCTTTTCTCCATCCTACATTGCCACTCACTGCCTATCCTAATACAGACACTATGATTCACACCGCCCCGTGATGTTTTTCTCTCTCCTACTAGTGAAAGTAATGTTACACACCCATACAATGCGCACCACCCCACGATGTTTTTCAGAAAACTATCCTACATTGCCACTGCATGTTCCCTGACCTACACATGCTGAACAACCCGTGGTGCTTTTCTCCATCCTACATTGCCACTCACTGTCTATCCTAATTCAGACCATATGATTCACACCACCAAGTGATGTTTTTCTCACTCCTACTAGTGAATGTAATGTTACACACCAATACAATGCGCACCACACCGCGATGTTTTTCAGAAAGCTATCCTACACTGCCACTGCATGTCCCCTGAACTCCCCATGCTGACAACCCCGTGGTGCTCTTCTCCATCCTACATTGCCACTCACTGCCTATCCTAATTCAGACCCTATGATTCACTCTACCACGTGATGTTTTTCTCACTCCTACTAGTGAATGTAATGTTACACACCCATACAATGCGCACCACCCCGCGATGTTTTTCAGAAACCTATCCTACATTGGCACTGCATGTTTCCTGACCTCCCCATGCTGACCAGCCCGTGGTGCTTTTCTCCATCCTACATTGCCACTCACTGCCTATCCTAATTCAGACCCTATGATTTACACCACCCTGTGATGTTTTTCTCACTCCTACTAGTGAATGTTATGTTACACACCCATACAATGCGCACCACCCCGCGATTTTTTCAGAAACCTATCCTACATTGCCACTGCATGTTTCCTGACCTCCCCATGCTGACCACACCGTGGTGCTTTTCTCCATCCTACATTGCCACTAACTGCCTATCCTAATTCAGACACTATGATTCACACCACCCCGTGATGTTTTTCTCACTCCTACTAGTGAACGTAATGTTACACACCAATACAATGCGCACCACCCCGCGATGTTTTTCAGAAACCTATCCTACATTGCCAGTAAATGTTCCCTGAACTCCCCATGCTGACAACCCCGTGGTGCTTTTCTCCATCCTACATTGCCACTCACTGCCTAACCTAATTCAGACCCTATGATTCACACTACCCCGTGATGTTTTTCTCACTCCTAATAGTGAATGTAATGTTACACACCCATACAATGCGCACCACCCCGCGATGTTTTTCAGAAAACTATCCTACATTGCCACTGCATGTTTCCTGACCTCCCCATGCTGACCACCCAGTGGTGCTTTTTTCCATCCTACATTGCCGCTCACTGCCTATCCTAATTCAGACCCTATGATTCACACCACCCTGTGATGTTTTTCTCACTCCTACTAGTGAATGTAATGTTACACACCCATACAATGCGCACCACCCCGCGTTTTTTTCAGAAACCTATCCTACATTGCGACTGCATGTTTCCTGACCTCCCCATGCTGACCACACCGTGGTGCTTTTCTCCATCCTACATTGCCACTCACTGCCTACCCTAATTCAGGGCCTATGCTTCACACTACCCCGTGATGTTTTTCTCACTCCTACTAATGAATGTAATGTTACACACCCATACAATGCGCACCACCCCGTCATGTTTTTCAGTACCCTATCCTACATTGCCACTGCATGTTCCCTGACCTCCCCATGCTGACAACCGCGTGGTGCTTTTCTCCATCCTACATTGCCACTCACTGCCTATCCTAATTCAGACCCTATGATTCACACCACCCCGTGATGTTTTTCTCACTCCTACTAGTGAAGTTAATGTTACACACCCATACAATGCGCACCACCCCGCGATGTTTTTTACAAATTTATCCTACATTGCCACTGCATGTTTCCTGACCTCCCCATGCTGACCACCCCGTGGTGCTTTTCTCCATCCTACATTGCCACTCACTGCCTATCCTAATTCAGACCCTATGATTCACACCACCCCGTGATGTTTTTCTCACTCCTACTAGTGAATGTAATGTTACACACCCATACAATGCGCACCACCCGGCGATGTTTTTCAGAAACCTATCCTACATTGCCACTGCATGTTCCCTGGCCTCCCCATGCTGACCACCCCGTGGTGCTTTTCTCCATCCTACATTGCCACTTACTGCCTATCCTAATACAGACACTATGATTCACACCACCCCATGATGTTTTTCTCACTCGTACTAGTGAAAGTAATGTTACATACCCATACAATGCGCACCACCCCACGATGTTTTTCAGAAACCTATCCTATATTGCCACTGCATGTTCCCTGACCTCCCCATGCTGAACAACCCGTGGTGCTTTTCTCCATCCTACATTGCCACTCACTGCCTATACTAATTCAGTCCATATGATTCACACGACCAAGTGATGTTTTTCTCACTCCTACTAGTGAATGTAACGTTACACACCAATACAATGCGCACCACACCGCAATGTTTTTCAGAAACCTATCCTACATTGCCACTGCATGTCCCCTGAACTCCCCATGCTCACCACCCCGTGGTGCTTTTCTCCATCCTACATTGCCACTCACTGCCTATTCTAATTTACACCGTATGATTCACACCACCCCGTGATGTTTTTCTCACTCCAACTAGTGAATGTAATGTTACACACCGATACAATGCGCAACACCCTGCGATGTTTTTCAGAAACCTATCTTACTTTGCCACTGCATGTTCCCTGACCTCCCCATGCTGACCACCCCGTGGTGCTTTTCTCCATCCTACATTACCAATCACTGCATATCCTAATTCAGACCCCATGATTCACACCACCCCGTGATGTTTTTCTCACTCCTACAAGTGAATGTAATGTTACACACCCATACAGTGTGCACCACCCCGCGATGTTTTTCAGTACCCTATCCTACATTGCCACTGCATGTTCCCTGACCTCCCCATGTTGCCCACCGCGTGGTGCTTTTCTCCATCCTACATTGCCACTCACTGCCTATCCTAATTCAGACCCTATGATTCACACCACCCTGTGATGTTTTTCTCACTCCTACTAGTGAATGTAATGTTACACCCCACACAATGCGCACCACCCCGCGATTTTTTCAGAAACCTATCCTACATTGCAACTGCATATTTCCTGACCTCCCCATGCTGACCACACCGTGGTGCTTTTCTCCATCCTACATTGCCACTCACTGCCTATCCTAATTCAGACCCTATGCTTCACACCACCCCGTGATGTTTTTGTCACTCCTACTAGTGAATGTAAGGTTACACACCCATGCAATGCGCACCACCCCGCGATGTTTTTCAAAAACCTATCCTACATTGCCACTGCATGTTCCCTGACCTCCCCATGCTGACCACCCCTTGGTGCTTTTCTCCATCCTATATTGCCACTCACTGCCTATCCTAATTCAGACCCTATGATTCACACCACCCCGTGATGTTTTTCTCACTCCTACTAGTCAATGTAATGTTACTCACCCATACAATGCGCACCACCCCACGATGTTTTTCAGAAACCTATCCTACATTGCCACTGCATATTCCCTGACCTCCCCATGCTGAACAACCCGTGGTGCTTTTCTCCATCCTACATTGCCACTCACTGCCTATCCTAATTCAGACCCTATGATTCACACCACCCCTTGATGTTTTTCTCACTCCTAGTAGTGAATGAAATGTTACACACCAATACAGTGCGCAGCACCCCGCGATGTTTTTCAGAAACGTATCCTACATTGCCACAGCATGTTCCCTGACCTCCCCATGCTGACCACCCCGTGGTGCTTTTCTCCATCCTACGATGCCACTCACTGCCTATTCTAATTCACACCCTATGATTCACACCACCCCGTGATGTTTTTCTCACTCCTACTAGTGAATGTAATGTTACACACCCATACGATGCGCACCACCCTGCGATGTTTTTCAGAAACCGATCCTACATTGCCACTGCATGTTCCCTGACCTCCCCATGCTGACCATCCCGTGGTGCTTTTCTCCATCCTACATTGCCAATCACTGCCTATCCTAATTCAGACCCTATGATTCACACCACCCCGTGATGTTTTTCTCACTCCTACTATTCAATGTGATGTTACACACCCATACAATGCGCACCACCCCGCCATGTTTTCAGTACCCTATCCTACATTGCCGCTGCATGTTCCCTGACCTCCCCATGCTGACAACCCCGTGGTGCTTTTCTCCATCCTACATTGCCACTCACTGCCTATCCTAATTCAGACCCTATGATTTACACCACCCTGTGATGTTTTTCTCACTCCTACTAGTGAATGTAATGTTACACACCCAAACAATGCGCACCACCCCGCGATTTTTTCAGAAACCTATCCTACATTGCCACTGCATGTTTCCTGACCTCCCCATGCTGACCACACCGTGGTGCTTTTCTCCATCCTACATTGCCACTAACTGCCTATCCTAATTCAGACATTATGATTCACACCACCCCGTGATGTTTTTCTCACTCCTACTAGTGAACGTAATGTTACACACCAATACAATGCGCACCACCCCGCGATGTTTTTCAGAAACCTATCCTACATCGCCAGTAAATGTTCCCTGACCTCCCCATGCTGACCACCCCTTGGTGCTTTTCTCCATCCTACATTGCCACTCATTGCCTATCCTAATTCAGACGCCATGATTCACATACCCCGTGATGTTTTTCTCACTCCTACTAGTGAATGTAACGTTACACACCCATACAATGCACACCACCCCGCGATGTTTTTCAGAAACCTATCCTACATTGCCACTGCATGTTCCCTGACATCCCCATGCTGACCACTCCGGGGTGCTTTTCTCCATCCTATATTGCCACTCACTGCCTATCCTAATTCAGACCCTATGATTCACACCACCCCGTGATGTTTTTCTCACTCTTACTAGTGAATGTAATGTTACACACCCATACAATGCGCAACACCCCGCGATGTTTTTCAGAACCCTAGGCTACATTGCTACTGCATGTTTCCTGACCTCCCCATGCTGACCACCCAGTGGTGCTTTTCTCCATCCTACATTGCCACTCACTGCCTATCCTAATTCAGACCCTATGGTTCACAGCACCCGGTGATGTTTTTCTCACTCCTACTAGTGAATGTAATGTTACACACCGATACAATGCGCACCACCCCGCGATGTTTTTCAGAAACCTATCCTACATTGCCACTGCATGTTCCCTGACCTCCCCATGCTGAACAACCCATGGTGCTTTTCTCCATCCTACATTGCCACTCACTGCCTATCCTAATTCAGACCATATGATTCACACGACCAAGTGATGTTTTTCTCACTCCTACTAGTGAATGTAATGTTACACACAAATACAATGCGCACCACAACGCAATGTTTTTCAGAAACCTATCCTACATTGCCACTGCATGTCCCCTGAACTCCCCATGCTGACCACCCCGTGGTGCTTTTCTCCATCCTACATTGCCACTCACTGCCTATTCTAATTCACGCCCTATGATTCACACCACCCCGTGATATTTTTCTCACTCCTACTAGTGAATATAATGTTACACACCCATACAATGCGCACCACCCGCCATGTTTTCAGTACCCTATCCTACATTGCCATTGCATGTTCCCTGACTTCCCCATGCTGACAACCGCGTGGTGCTTTTCTCCATCCTACATTGCCACTCACTGCCTATCCTAATTCAGACCCTATGATTCACACCACCCCGTGATGTTTTTCTCACTCCTACTAGTGAATATAATGTTACACACCCATACAATGCGCACCACACCGCGATGTTTTTCAGAAACCTATCCTACATTGCCACTGCATGTTTCCTGACCTCCCCATGCTGACCACCCCGTGGTGCTTTTCTCCATCCTACATTGCCACTCCCTGCCTATCCTAATTCAGACCCTATGAATTACACCACCCTGTGATGTTTTTCTCACTCCTATTAGTGAATGTAATGTTACACACCCATACAATGCGCACCACCCCGCGATTTTTTCAGAAACCTATTCTACATTGCCACTGCATGTTTCCGGACCTCCCCATGCTGACCACCCCGTGGTGCTTTTCTCCATCCTACATTCCCACTAACTGCCTATCCTAATTCAGACATTATGATTCACACCACCCCGTGATGTTTTTCTCACTCCTACTAGTGAACTTAATGTTACACACCAATACAATGCGCACCACCCCGCGATGTTTTTCAGAAACCTATCCTACATCAGCAGTAAATGTTCCCTGACCTCCCCATGCTGACCACCCCGTGGTGCTTTTCTCCATGCTACATTGCCACTCACTGCCTATCCTAATTCAGACCCCATGATTCACATACCCCGTGATGTTTTTCTCACTCCTACTAGTGAATGTAACGTTACACACCCATACAATGCACACCACCCCGCGATGTTTTTCAGAAACCTATCCTACATTGCCACTGCATGTTCCCTGACCTCCCCATGCTGACCACTCCGGGGTGCTTTTCTCCATCCTATATTGCCACTCACTGCCTATCCTAATTCAGACCCTATGATTCACACCACCCCGTGATGTTTTTCTCACTCTTACTAGTGAATGTAATGTTACACACCCATACAATGCGCACCACCCCGCGATGTTTTTCAGAACCATAGGCTACATTGGTACTGCATGTTTCCTGACCTCCCCATGCTGACACCCAGTGGTGCTTTTCTCCATCCTACATTGCCACTCACTGCCTATCCTAATTCAGACCCTATGATTCACACCACCCGGTGATGTTTTTCTCACTCCTACTAGTGAATGTAATGTTACACACCCATACAATGCGCACAACCCCGCGATGTTTTTCAGAACCCTATTATACATTGCCACTGCGTGTTCCCTGACCTCCCCATGCTGACCACCCCGTGGTGCTTTTCTCCATCCTACATTGCCACTCACTGCCTATCCTAATTCAGACCCTATGAATCACACCACCCCGTGATGTTTTTCTCACTCTTACTAGTGAATGTAATTTTACACACGCATACAATGCGCACCACCCCGCGATGTTTTTCAGAAACCTATCCTACATTGCACCTGGATGTTCCGGGACCTCCCCATGCTGACCACCCCGTGGTGCTTTTCTCCATCCTACATTGCCACCCACTGCCTATCCTAATTCAGACCCTATGATACACACCACCCCGTGATGTTTTTCTCACTCCTACTAGTGAATGTAATATTACACACCCATAGAATGCGCACCACCCCGCGATGTTTTTCAGAAACCTATCCTACATTGCCAATGCATGTTTCCTGACCTCCCCATGCTGACCACCCCGTGGTGCTTTTCTCCATCCTACATTGGCACTCACTGCCTATTCTAATTCACACCCTATGATTCACACCACCCCGTGATGTTTTTCTCACTCCTACTAGTGAATGTAATGTTACACACCCATACAATGCGCACCACACTAAGATGTTTTTCAGAAACCTATCCTACTTTGCCACTGCATGTTCCCTGACCTCCCCATGCTGACCACCCCGTGCTGCTTTTCTCCATCCTACATTGCCAATCACTGCCTATCCTAATTCAGACCCTATGATTCACACCACCCCGTGATGTTTTTGTCACTCCTACTAGTGAATGTAATGTTACACACCCATACAATGCGCAACACCCCACGATGTTTTTCAGAAACCTATCCTACATTGCCACTGCATGTTCACTGACCTCCCCATGCTGAACAACCCGTGGTGCTTTTCTCCATCCTACATTGCCACTCACTGTCTATCCTAATTCAGACCCTATGATTCACACTACCAAGTGATGTTTTTCTCACTCCTACTAGTGAATGTAACGTTACACACCAATACAATGCGCACCACACCGCAATGTTTTTCAGAAACCTATCCTACATTGCCACTGCATGTCCCCTGAACTCCCCATGCTCACCACCCCGTGGTGCTTTTCTCCATCCTACATTGCCACTCACTGCCTATTCTAATTTACACCGTATGATTCACACCACCCCGTGATGTTTTTCTCACTCCTACTAGTGAATGTAATGTTACACACCCATACAATGCGCAACACCCTGCGATGTTTTTCAGAAACCTATCTTACTTTGCCACTGCATGTTCCCTGACCTCCCCATGCTGACCACCCCGTGGTGCTTTTCTCCATCCTACATTACCAATCACTGCATATCCTAATTCAGACCCCATGATTCACACCACCCCGTGATGTTTTTCTCACTCCTACAAGTGAATGTAATGTTACACACCCATACAGTGTGCACCACCCCGCGATGTTTTTCAGTACCCTATCCTACATTGCCACTGCATGTTCCCTGACCTCCCCATGTTGCCCACCGCGTGGTGCTTTTCTCCATCCTACATTGCCACTCACTGCCTATCCTAATTCAGACCCTATGATTCACACCACCCTGTGATGTTTTTCTCACTCCTACTAGTGAATGTAATGTTACACCCCACACAATGCGCACCACCCCGCGATTTTTTCAGAAACCTATCCTACATTGCAACTGCATATTTCCTGACCTCCCCATGCTGACCACACCGTGGTGCTTTTCTCCATCCTACATTGCCACTCACTGCCTATCCTAATTCAGACCCTATGATTTACACCACCCTGCGATGTTTTTCTCACTCCTACTAGTGAATGTAATGTTACACACCCATACAATGCGCACCACCCGTCGATTTTTTCAGAAACCTATTCTACATTGCCACTGAATGTTTCCGGACCTCCCCATGCTGACCACCCCGTGGTGCTTTTCTCCATCCTACATTGCCACTAACTGCCTATCCTAATTCAGACATTATGATTCACACCACCCCGTGATGTTTTTCTCACTCCTACTAGTGAACTTAATGTTACACACCAATACAATGCGAACCACCCCGCGATGTTTTTCAGAAACCTATCCTACATCGCAAGTAAATGTTCCCTGACCTCCCCATGCTGACCACCCCGTGGTGCTTTTCTCCATCCTACATTGCCACTCACTGCCTATCCTAATTCAGACCCTATGATTCACACCACCCGGTGATGTTTTTCTCACTCCTACTAGTGAATGTAATGTTACACACCCATACAATGCGCACCACCCCGCGATGTTTTTCAGAACCCTATTATACATTGCCACTGCGTGTTCCCTGACCTCCCCATGCTGACCACCCCGTGGTGCTTTTCTCCATCCTACATTGCCACTCACTGCCTATGCTAATTCAGACCCTATGAATCACACCACCCCGTGATGTTTTTCTCACTCTTACTAGTGAATGTAATTTTACACACGAATACAATGCGCACGACCCCGCGATGTTTTTCAGAAACCTATCCTACATTGCACCTGGATGTTCCGGGACCTCCCCATGCTGACCACCCCGTGGTGCTTTTCTCCATCCTACATTGCCACCCACTGCCTATCCTAATTCAGACCCTATGATACACACCACCCCGTGATGTTTTTCTCACTCCTACTAGTGAATGTAATATTACACACCCATACAATGCGCACCACCCCGCGATGTATTTCAGAATCCTATCCTACATTGCCACTGCATGTTTCCTGACCTCCCCATGCTGACCACCCCGTGGTGCTTTTCTCCATCCTACATTGGCACTCACTGCCTATTCTAATTCACAGCCTATGATTCACACCACCCCGTGATGTTTTTCTCACTCCTACTAGTGAATGTAATGTTACACACCCATACAATGCGCACCACACTAAGATGTTTTCCAGAAACCTATCCTACTTTGCCACTGCATGTTCCCTGACCTCCCCATGCTGACCACCCCGTGCTGCTTTTCTCCATCCTACATTGCCAATCACTGCCTATCCTAATTCAGACCCTATGATTCACACCACCCCGTGACGTTTTTCTCACTCCTACTAGTGAATTTAATGTTACACACCCATACAATGCGCAACACCCCACGATGTTTTTGAGAAACCTATCCTACATTGCCACTGCATGTTCCCTGACCTCCCCATGCTGAACAACCCGTGGTGCTTTTCTCCATCCTACATTGCCACTCACTGCCTATCCTAATTCAGACCTTATGATTCACACCACCAAGTGATGTTTTTCTCACTCCTACTAGTGAATGTAATGTTACACACCAATACAATGCGCACCAACCCGCGATGTTTTTAAGAAACGTATCCTACATTGCCACTGCATGTTCCCTGACCTCCCCATGATGACCACCCCGTGGTGCTTTTCTCCATCCTACATTGCCACTCACTGCCTATTCTAATTCACACCCTATGATTCACACCACCCCGTGATGTTTTTCTCACTCCTACTAGTGAATGTAATGTTACACACCCATACAATGCGCACCACCCCGCGATGTTTTTCAGAAACCTATCCTACTTTGCCACTGCATGTTCCCTGACCTCTCCATGCTGACCACCCCGTGGTGCTTTTCTCCATCCTGCATTGTCAACCACTGCCTATCCTAATTCACACCCGTGCTTCACACCACCCCGTGATGTTTTTCTCACTCCTACTAGTGATGTTAATGTTACACACCCATACAATGCGCACCACCCCACGATGTTTTTCAGAAACCTATCCTACATTGCCACTGCATGTTCCCTGACCTCCCCATGGTGAACAACCCGTAGTGCTTTTACCCATCCTACATTGCCACTCACTGCCTATCCTAATTCAGACCATATGATTCACACCACCAAGTGATGTTTTTCTCACTCCTACTAGTGAAAGTAATGTTACACACCAATACAATGCGCACCACCCCGCGATGTTTTTCAGAAACCTATCCTACATTGCCACTGCATGTTCCCTGGACTCCCCATGCTGACCACCCCGTGGTGCTTTTCTCCATCCTACATTGTCACTCACTGCCTATAATAATTCACACCCTATGATTCACACCACCCCGTGATGTTTTTCTCACTCCTACTAGTGAATGTAATGTTACACACCGATACAATGCGCACCACCCTGTGATGTTTTTCAGAAACCTATCTTACTTTGCCACTGCATGTTCCCTGAACTCTCCATGCTGACCACCCCGTGGTGCTTTTCTCCATCCTACCTTGCCAATCACTGCCTATCCTAATTCAGACACTATGATTCACACCACCCCGTGATGTTTTTCTCACTCCTACTAGTGAATGTAATGTTACACACCCATACAGTGCGCACCACCCCGCGATGTTTTTCAGTACCCTATCCTACATTGCCACTGCATGTTCCCTGACCTCCCCATGTTGCCCACCACGTGGTGCTTTTCTCCATCCTACATTGCCACTCACTGCCTATCCTAATTCAGACCCTATGATTCACACTACCCCGTGATGTTTTTCTCACTCCTACTAGTGAATGTAATGTTACACACCCATACAAAGCGCACCACCCCGGGATGTTTTTCAGAAACCTATCCTACATTGCACTGAATGTTTCCTGACCTCCCCATGCTGACCACCCAGTGGTGCTTTTCTCCATCCTACATTGCCACTCACTGCCTATCCTAATTCAGACCCTATGATTCACACCACCCTGTGATGTTTTTCTCACTCCTACTAGTGAATGTAATGTTACACCCCATACAATGCGCACCACCCCGCGATTTTTTCAGAAAACTATCCTACATTGCGACTCCTTTTTTCCTGACCTCCCCTTGCTGACCACACCGTTGTGCTTTTCTCCATCCTACATTGCCACTCACTGCCTATCCTAATTCAGGCCCTATGCTTCACACCACCCCGTGATGTTTTTCTCACTCCTACTAGTGAATGTAATGTTACACACCCATACAATGCGCACCACCCCGCGATGTTTTTCAGAAACCTATCCTACATTGCCACTGCATGTTCCCTGACCTCCCCATGCTGACCAACCCGTGGTGCTTTTCTCCACCCTACATTGCCACTCACTGCCTATGCTAATTCAGACCCTATGATTCACACCACCCCGTGATGTTTTTCTCACTCCTAGTAGTGAATGTAATGTTACACACCCATACAATGCGCACCACCCCGCGATGTTTTTCAGAAAACTATCCTACATTGCCACTGCATTTTCCCTGACCTCCCCATGTTGAACAACCCGTGGTGCTTTTCTCCATCCTACATTGCCACTCACTGCCTATCCTAATTCAGACCCTATGAATCACACCACCAAGTGATGTTTTTCTCACTCCTACTAGTGAATGAAATGTTACACACCAATACAATGCGCAGCACCCCGCGATGTTTTTCAGAAACGTATCCTACATTGCCACAGCATGTTCCCTGACCTCCCCATGCTGACCACCCCGTGGTGCTTTTCTCCATCCTACATTGCCAATCACTGCCTATCCTAATTCAGACCCTATGATTCACACCACCCCGTGATGTTTTTCTCACTCCTACTAGTGAATGTAATGTTACACACCCATACAATGCACACCACCCCGCGATGTTTTTCAGTACCCTATGCTACATTGCCACTGCATGTTCCCTAACCTCCCCAAGCTGACAACCGCGTGCTGCTTTTCTCCATCCTACATTGCCACTCACTGCCTATCCTAATTCAGACCCTATGATTCACACTACCCCGTGATGTTTTTCTCACTCCTACTAGTGAATGAAATGTTACACACCAATACAATGGGCAGCACCCCGCGATGTTTTTCAGAAACCTATCCTACATTGCCACTGCATGTTTCCTGACCTCCCCATGCTGACCACCCCGTGGTGCTTTTCTCCATCCTACATTGCCACTCACTGCCTATCCTAATTCAGACCCTATGATTCACACCACCCCGTGAAGTTTTTCTCACTCCTACTAGTGAACCTAATGTTACACACCAATACAATGCGCACGACCCCGCGATGTTTTTCAGAAACCTATCCTACATTGCCACTGCATGTTCCCTGACCTCTCCATGCTGACCACCCCGTGGTGCTTTTCTCCATCCTACATTGCCACTCACAGCCTATCCTAATTCAGACCCTATGATTCACATACCCCGTGATGTTTTTCTCACTCCTACTAGTGAATGTAATGTTACACACCCATACAATGCGCACCACCCCGCGATGTTTTTCAAAAACCTATCCTACATTGCTACTGCATATTCCCTGACCTCCCCATGCTGACCACCCCGTCGTGCTTTTCTCCTTAATACATTGCCACTCACTGCCGATCCTAATTCAGACCCTATGATTCACACCACCCCGTGATGTTTTTCTCACTCCTACTAGTGAATGTAATGTTACACACACATACAATGCGCACCACCCCGCGATGTTTTTCAGAAACCTATCCTACATTGCCACTGCATGTTCCCTGACCTCCCCATGCTGACCACCCCGTGGTGCTTTTCTCCACCTACATTGCCACTCACTGCCTATCCTAATTGAGAACCTATGATTCACACCAACCCGTGATGTTTTTCTCACTCCTACTACTAAATGTAATGTTACACACCCACACAATGCGCACCACCCCACGATGTTTTTCAGAAACCTATCCTACATTGCGACTGCATATTCCCTGACCTCCACATGCTGACCAACCCGTGGTGCTTTTCTCCATCCTACATTGCCACTCACTGCCTATCCTAATTCAGACCCTATGATTCACACCACCAAGTGATGTTTTTCTAACTCCTAGGATTGAATGTATTGTTACACACCAATACAATGCGCACCATGCCGCGTTGTTTTTCAGAAACCTATCCTACATTGCCACTGCATGTACCCTGACCTCCCCATGCTGACCACCCCTTGGTGCTTTTCTTCATCCCACATTGCCACTCACTGCCTATCCTAATTCACACCCTACGATTCACTCCACCCCGTGATGTTTTTCTCACTCCTACTAGTGAATGAAATGTTACACACCCATACAATGCGCACCACCCCGCAATGTATTTCAGAAACCTATCCTACATGGCCACTGCATGTTCCCTGACCTCCGCATGCTGCCCACCCCATGGTGCTTTTCTCCATCCTACATTGCCACTCACTGCCTATCCTAATTCACACCCTATGATTCACACCACCACGTGATGTTTTTCTCACTCCTACTAGTGAATGTAATGTTACACACCCATACAATGCGCACCACCCCGCGATGTTTTTCAGAAACCTACCCTACTTTGCCACTGCATGTTCACTGACCTCCCCATGCTGACCACTCCGTGGTGCTTGTATCCATCCTACATTGCCACTCACTGCCTATCCTAATTCAGACCCTATGATTCACACTCCCCATGATGTTTTTTACACTCCTACTAGTGAATGTAATGTTACACACCCATACAATGCGCACCACCCGGCGATGCTTTTCAGAAACGTATCCTACATTGCCACTGCATGTTCCCTGACATCCCCATGCTGACCACACCGTGGTGATTTTCTCCGTCCTACATTGCCACTCACTGCCTATCCTAATTCAGACCCTATGATTCACACCACCCCGTGATGTTTTTCTCACTCCTACTAGTGAATGTAATGTTTAACACCCATACAATGCGCACCACCCCGCGATGTTTTTCAGAAACCTATCCTACATTGCCACCGCATGTTCACTGACCTCCCCATGCTCACCACCCCATGGTGCTTTTCTCCATCCTACATTGCCACTCACTGCCTAGCCTAATTCAGACCCTATGATTCACACCACCCCGTGATGTTTTTCTCACTCCTACTAGCGAATATAATATTACACACCCATACAATGCGCACCACCCCACGATGTTTTTCAGAAAGCTATCCTACATTGCCACTGCATGTTCCCTGCCCTCCCCATGCTGACCACCCCGTGTTGCTTTTCTCGATCCTACATTACCACTCACTGCCTATCCTAATTCAGACCCTATGATTCACACCACCCGTGATGTTTTTCTCACTCCTACTAGTGAATGTAATGTTACACACCCATACAATGCGCATCACCCGGCGATGCTTTTCAGAAACCTATCCTACATTGCCACTGCATGTTCCCTGACCTCCCCATGCTGACCACCCCGTGTTGCTTTTCTCGATCCTACGTTGCCACTCACTGCCTATCCTAATTCAGACCCTATGATTCACACCACCCGTGATGTTTTTCTCACTCCTACTAGTGAATGTAATGTTACACACCCATACAATGCGCACCACCCCGTGATGTTTTTCAGAAGCCTATCCTACATTGCCACTGCATGTTCCCTGACCTCCCCATGGTGACTACCCTGTGGTGCTATTCTCCATCCTACATTGCCACTCACTGCCTATCCTAATTCAGACCCTATGATTCACACCACCCCGTGATGTTTTTCTCCCTCCTACTAGAGAATTTAATCTTACACACCCATACAATGCGCACCACCCCGCGATTTTTTTCAGAAGCCTATCCTACATTGCCACTGCATGTTCCCTGACCTCCCCATGGTGACTACCCTGTGGTGCTTTTCTCCATCCTACATTGCCCCTCACTGCCTATCCTAATTCAGACCCTATGATTCACACGACCCCGTGATGTTTTTCTCACTCCTGCTAGTGAATGTAATGTTACACACCCATACAATGCGCAACACCCCGTGATGTTTTTCAGAAACCTATCCTACATTGCCAATGCATGTACCCTGACCTCCCCATGCTGACCACCCCTTGGTGCTTTTCTTCATCCTACATTGCCACTCACTGCCTATCCTAATTCACAGCCTACGATTCACCCCACCCCGTGATGTTTTTCTCACTCCTACTAGTGAATGAAATGTTACACACCCGTACAATGCGCACCACCCCGCAATGTATTTCAGAAGCCTATCCTACATTGCGACTGCATGTTCCCTGACTTCCCCATGCTGACCACCCCGTGGTGCTTTTCTCCATCCTACATTGCCACTCACTGCCTATCCTAATTCAGACACTATGATTCACACCACCCCGTGATGTTTTTCTCACTCCTACTAGTGAACGTAATGTTACACACCCATACAATGCACACCACCCCGCGATGTTTTTCTCACTCCTACTAGTGAATATAATGTTACACACCCATACAATGCGCAACACCCATCGATGTATTTCAGAAACCTATCCTACATTGCCACTGCATGTTTCCTGACTTCCTTGATGCTGACCACCCCGTGGTGCTTTTCTCCATCCTACATTGCCACTCACTGCCTATCCTAATTCACACCCTATTATTCACACCAACCCGTGATATTTTTCTCACTCCTACTAGTGAACGTAATGTTACACACCCATACAATGCGCACCACGCCGCGATGTTTTGCAGAGACCTATCCTACATTGCCACTGCATGTTTCCTGACCTCCCCATGCTGACCACCCCTTGGTGCTTTTCTCCATCCTACATTGCCACTCACTGCCTCTAATAATTCAGACCCTATGATTCAGACCACCACGTGATGTTTTTCTCACTCCTACTAGTGAATGTAATGTTACATCCCATACAATGCGCACCACCCCGCGATGTTTTTCAGAAACCTATCCTACATTGCCACTTCATGTTCCCTGACCTCCCCATGCTGACCACCCCGTGGTGCTTTTCTCCATCCTACATTGCCACTCACTGCCTATCTTAATTCACACCCTATGATTCACACCACCACGTGATGTTTTTCTCACTCCTACTAGTGAATTTAATGTTACACACCCATACAATGCGCACCACCCCGCGATGTTTTTCAGAAACCTACCCTACTTTGCCACTGCATGTTCCCTGACCTCCCCATGCTGACCACCCCGTGGTGCTTTTCTCCATATTACATTGCCACTCACTGCCTATCCTAATTCAGACCCTATGATTCACACCACCCCGTGATGTTTTTCTAACTCCTACTAGTGAATGTAGTATTACACACCCATACAATGCGCACCACCCCACGATGTTTTTCAGAAAGCTATCCTACATTCCCACTGCATGTTCCCTGACCTCCCCATGCTGACCACCCGATGTTGCTTTTCTCCAACCTACATTGCAACTCACTGCCTATCCTAATTCACACCCTACGATTCACTCCACCCCGTGATGTTTTTCTCACTCCTACTAGTGAATGAAATGTTACACACCCATACAATGCGCACCACCCCGCAATGTATTTCAGAAACCTATCCTACATTGCCACTGCATGTTCCCTGACTTCCCCATGCTGACCACCCCGTGGTGCTTTTGTCCATCCTACATTGCCACTCACTGCCTATCGTAATTCATACCCTATGATTCACACCACCACGTGATGTTTTTTTCACTCCTACTAGTAAATGTATTGTTACATCCCATACAATGCGCAGCACCCCGCGATGTTTTTCAGAAACCTATCCTACATTGCCACTGCATGTTCCCTGACCTCCGCATGCTGACCACCCCATGGTGCTTTTCTCCATCCTACATTGCCACTCACTGCCTATCCTAATTCACACCCTATGATTCACACCACCACGTGATGTTTTTCTCACTCCTACTAGTGAATGTAATGTTACACACCCATACAATGCGCACCACCCCGCGATGTTTTACAGAAACCTACCCTACTTTGCCACTGCATGTTCACTGACCTCCCCATGCTGACCACTCCGTGGTGCTTGTATCCATCCTACATTGCCACTCACTGCTTATCCTAATTCAGACCCTATGATTCACACTCCCCATGATGTTTTTTACACTCCTACTAGTGAATGTAATGTTACACACCCATACAATGCGCACCACCCGGCGATGCTTTTCAGAAACGTATCCTACATTGCCACTGCATGTTCCCTGACCTCCCCATGCTGACGACACCGTGGTGCCTTTCTCCATTCTATATTGCCACTCACTGCCTATACTAATTCAGACCCTATGATTCACTCCACCCGTGATGTTTTTCTCACTCCTACTAGTGAATGTAATGTTACACACCCATACAGTGCGCACCACCCCGCGATGTTTTTCTCACTCCTACTAGTGAATATAATGTTACACACCCATACAATGCGCAACACCCCGCGATGTATTTCAGAAACCTATCCTACATTGCCACTGCATGTTTCCTGACTTCCTTGATGCTGACCACCCCGTGGTGCTTTTCTCCATCCTACATTGCCACTCACTGCCTATCCTAATTCACACCCTATTATTCACACCAACCCGTGATATTTTTCTCACTCCTACTAGTGAACGTAATGTTACACACCCATACAATGCGCACCACGCCGCGATGTTTTGCAGAGACCTATCCTACATTGCCACTGCATGTTTCCTGACCTCCCCATGCTGACCACCCCTTGGTGCTTTTCTCCATCCTACATTGCCACTCACTGCCTCTAATAATTCAGACCCTATGATTCAGACCACCACGTGATGTTTTTCTCACTCCTACTAGTGAATGTAATGTTACATCCCATACAATGCGCACCACCCCGCGATGTTTTTCAGAAACCTATCCGACATTGCCACTTCATGTTCCCTGACCTCCCCATGCTGACCACCCCGTGGTGCTTTTCTCCATCCTATATTGCCACTCACTGCCTATCCTAATTCAGACCCTATGATTCACACCACCCCGTGATGTTTTTCTAACTCCTACTAGTGAATGTAGTATTACACACCCATACAATGCGCACCACCCCACGATGTTTTTCAGAAAGCTATCCTACATTGCCACTGCATGTTCCCTGACCTCCCCATGCTGACCACCCGATGTTGCTTTTCTCCATCCTACATTGCAACTCACTGCCTATCCTAATTCAGACCCTATGATTCACACCACCCGTGATGTTTTTCTCACTGCTACTAGTGAATGTAATGTTACACACCCATACAATACGCATCACCCGGCGATGCTTTTCAGAAACCTATCCTACATTGCCATTGCATGTTCCCTGACCTCCCCATGCTGACCACCCCGTGGTGCTTTTCTCCATCCTATATTGCCAGTCACTGCCTATCCTAATTCAGACCCTATGATTCACACCACCCCGTGATGTTTTTCTCACTCCTACTAGTGAATGTAATGTTACACACCCATACAATGCGCACCACCCCGCGATGTTTTTCAGAAGCCTATCCTACATTGCCACTGCATGTTCCCTGACGTCCCCATGGTAACTACGCTATGGTGATTTTCTCCATCCTACATTGCCACTCACTGCCTATCCTAATTCAGACCCTATGATTCACACCACCCCATGATGTTTTTCTCACTCCTACTAGCCAATGTAATGTTACACACCCATACAACGCACACCACACTCGATGTCATTCAGAAACCTATCCTACATTGCCACTGCATGTACCCTGACCTCCCCATGCTGACCACCCCTTGGTGCTTTTCTTCATCCTACATTGCCACTCACTGCCTATCCTAATTCACACCCTACGATTCACTCCACCCCGTGATGTTTTTCTCACTCCTACTAGTGAATGAAATGTTACACACCCATACAATGCGCACCACCCCGCAATGTATTTCAGAAACCTATCCTACATTGCCACTGCATGTTCCCTGACTTCCCCATGCTGACCACCCCGTGGTGATTTTCTCCATCCTACATTGCCACTCACTGCCTATCGTAATTCATACCCTATGATTCACACCACCACGTGATGTTTTTCTCACTCCTATTAGTAAATGTATTGTTACATCCCATACAATGCGCAGCACGCCGCGATGTTTTTCAAAAACCTATCCTACATTGCCACTGCATGTTCCCTGACCTCCGCATGCTGACCACCCCATGGTGCTTTTCTCCATCCTACATTGCCACTCACTGCCTATCCTAATTCACACCCTATGATTCACACCACCACGTGATGTTTTTCTCACTCCTACTAGTGAATGTAATGTTACACACCCATACAATGCGCACCACCCCGCGATGTTTTTCAGAAACCTACCCTACTTTGCCACTGCATGTTCACTGACCTCCCCATGCTGACCACTCCGTGGTGCTTGTATCCATCCTACATTGCCACTCACTGCCTATCCTAATTCAGACCCTATGATTCACACTCCCCATGATGTTTTTTACACTCCTACTAGTGAATGTAATGTTACACACCCATACAATGCGCACCACCCGGCGATGCTTTTCAGAAACGTATCCTACATTGCCACTGCATGTTCCCTGACCTCCCCATGCTGACCACACCGTGGTGCCTTTCTCCATTCTATATTGCCACTCACTGCCTATACTAATTCAGACCCTATGATTCACTCCACCCGTGATGTTTTTCTCACTCCTACTAGTGAATGTAATGTTACACACCCATACAGTGCGCACCACCCGCGATGAATTTCAGAAACCTATCCTACATTGCCACTGCATGTTTCCTGACTTCCTTGATGCTGACCACCCCGTGGTGCTTTCCTCCATGCTACATTGCCACTCACTGCCTATCCTAATTCACACCCTATTATTCACACCACCCCGTGATGTTTTTCTCACTCCTACTAGTGAACGTAATCTTACACACCCATAAATGCGCACCACCCCGCGATGTTTTTCAGAAACCTATCCTACATTGCCACTGCGTGTTTCCTGACCTCCCCATGCTGACCACCCCTTGGTGCTTTTCTCCATCCTACATTGCCAATCACTGCCTATCCTAATTCAGACCCTATGATTCACACCACCACGTGATGTTTTTCTCACTCCTACTAGTGAATGTAATGTTACATCCCATACAATGCGCACCACCCCGCGATGTTTTTCAGAAACCTATCCTACATTGCAACTGCATGTTCCCTGACCTCCCCATGCTGACGACCCCGTGGTGCTTTTCTCCATCCTACATTGCCACTCAATGCCTATCCTAATTCACACCCTATGATTCACACCACCACGTGATGTTTTTCTCACTCCTACTAGTGAATGTAATGTTACACACCCATACAATGCACACCACCCCGCGATGTTTTTCAGAAACCTACCCTACTTTGCCACTGCATGTTCCCTGACCTCCCCATGCTGATCACCCCGTGGTGCTTTTCTCCACCCTACATTGCCACTCACTGCCTATCCTAATTCAGACCCTATGATTCACACCACCCCGTGATGTTTTTCTCACTCCTACTAGCGAATGTAATATGACACACCCATACAATGCGCACCACCCCACGATGTTTTTCAGAAAACTATCCTACATTGCCACTGCATGTTCCCAGACCTCCCCATGCTGACCACCCTGTGTTGCTTTTCTCCATCCTACATTGCCACTCACTGCCTATCCTAATTCACACCCTACGATTCACCCCACCCCGTGATGTTTTTCTCACTCCTACTAGTGAATGTAAGGTTACACACCCATACAGTGCGCACCACCCCGCGATGTTTTTCAGAAACCTATCCTACATTGCCACTGCATGTACCCTGACTTCCCCATGCTGACCACCCCTTGGTGCTTTTCTTCATCCTACATTGCCACTCACTGCCTATCCTAATTCACACCCTACGATTCACCCCACCCCGTGATGTTTTTCTCACTCCTACTACTGAACGTAATGTTACACACCCATACAATGCGCACCACCCCGCGATATTTTTCAGAAACCTATCCTACATTGCCACAGCATGTTCCCTGACCTCCGCATGCTGACCACCCCGTGGTGCTTTTCTCCATCCTACATTGCCACTCACTGCCTATCCTAATTCAGACCCTATGATTCACACCACCACGTGATGCTTTTCTCACTCCTACTAGTGAATGTAATATTATATCCCATACAATGCGCACCACCCCGCGATGTTTTCCAGAAACCTATCCTACTTTGCCACTGCATGTTCCCTGACCTCCCCATGCTGACCACCCCGTGGTGCTTTTCTCCATCCTACATTGCCACTCACTTCCTATCCTTATTCAGACCCTATGATTCACACCACCCCGTGATGTTTTTCTCACTCCTACTAGTGAATGTAATGTTACACACCCATACAATGCGCACCACCCCGTGATGTTTTTCAGAAACCTATCCTACATTGCCACTGCATGTTCCCTGACCTCCCCATGCTGACCACCCCATGGTGCATTTCTCCATCCTACATTGCCACTCACTGCCTATCCTAATTCAGACCATATGATTCACACCACCCCGTGAGGTTTTTCTCACTCCTACTAGTGAACGTAATGTTACACACCCATACAATGCGCACCACCCCGCGGTGTATTACAGAAACCTATCCTACATTGTCACGGCATGTTTCCTGACCTCCCCATGCTGACCACGCCGTGGTTCTTTGCTCCATCCTACATTGCCACTCACTGCCTATCGTAATTCATAACCTATGATTCACACCACCACGTGATGTTTTTCTCACTCCTACTAGTGAATGTAATGTTACATCCCATACAATGCGCAGCACCCCGCGATGTTTTTCAGAAACCTATCCTACATTGCCACTGCATGTTCCCTGACCTCCGCATGCTGACCACCACATGGTGCTTTTCTCCATCCTACATTGCCACTCACTGCCTATCCTAATTCAGACCCTATGATTCACACCACCCCTTGATGTTTTTCTCACTCCTACTAGTGAATGGAATGTTACACACCCATACAATGCGCACCACCCTGCGATGATTTTCAGAAACCTATCCTACATTGCCACTGCATGTTCCCTGACCTCCCCATGCTGACGACCCCGTGGTGCCTTTCTCAATTCTACGTTGCCTCTCACTGCCTATACTAATTCAGACCCTATGATTCACTCCACCCGTGATGTTTTTCTCACTCCTACTAGTGAATGTAATGTTACACACCCATACAATGCGCACCACCCGGCGATGCTTTTCAGAAACCTATCCTACGTTGCCACTGCATGTTCCCTGACCTCCCCATGCTGACCACCCCGTGGTGATTTTCTCCATCCTACATTGCCACTCACTGCCTATCCTAATTCAGACCCTATGATTCACACCACCCCGTGATGTTTTTCTCACTCCTACTAGTGAATGTAATGTTACACACCAATACAATGCGCAGCACCCCACGATGTTTTTCAGAAACCTATCCTACATTGCCCCTGCATGTTCACTGACCTCCCCATGCTCACCACCCCGTGGTGCTTTTCTCCATCCTACATTGCCACTTACTGCCTATCCTAATTCAGACCCTATGATTCACACCACCCCGTGATGTTTTTCTCACTGCTACTAGTGAATGCAATGTTACACACCCGTACAATGCGCACCACCCCACGATGTATTTCAGAAAGCTATCCTACATTGCCACTGCATGTTCCCGGACCTCCTCATGCTACCACCCCATGTTGCTTTTCTCGATCCTACATTGCCACTCACTGCCTATCCTAATTCAGACCCTATGATTCACACCACTCCGTGATGTTTTTCTCACTGCTACTAGTGAATGCAATGTTACACACCCATAGAATGCGCACCACCCCACGATGTATTTCAGAAAGCTATCCTACATTGCCACTGCATGTTCCCGGACCTCCTCATGCTACCACCCCATGTTGCTTTTCTCGATCCTACATTGCCACTCACTGCCTATCCTAATTCAAACCCTATGATTAACACCACCCATGATGTTTTTCTCACTCCTACTAGTGAATGTAATGTTACACACCCATACAATGCGCACCACCCGGCGATACTTTTCAGAAACCTATCGTACATTGCCACTGCATGCTCCCTGTCCTCCCCATGCTGACCACCCCGTGGTGCTTTTCTCCATCCTACATTGCCACTCATTGCCTATCCTAATTCACACCCTATGATTCACACCAACCCGTGATGTTTTTCTCACTCCTACTAGTGAATGTAATGTTACACACCCATACAATGCGCACCACCCAGCGATGTTTTTCAGAAGCCTATCCTACATTGCCACTGCATGTTCCCAGACCTCCCCATGCTGACCACCCCGTGGTGCTTTTCTCCATCCTACATTGCCACTCACTGCCTATCCTAATTCAGACCCTATGATTCACACCACCACGTGATGTTTTTCTCACTCCTACTAGCGAATGTAATATTACACACCCATTCAATGCGAACCACCCCACGATGTTTTTCAGAAAGCTATCCTACATTGCCACTGCATGTTCCCTGTCCTCCCCATGCTGACCACCCCGTGTTGTTTTTCTCGATCCTACATTGCCACTCACTGCCTATCCTAATTCAGAACCTATGATTCACACCACGCCATGATGCTTTTCTCACTCCTACTAGTGAATGTAATGTTACATCCCATACAATGCGCACCACCCGTCGATACTTTTCAGAAACCTATCGTACATTGCCACTGCATGTTCCCTGTCCTCCCCATGCTGACCACCCCGTGGTGCTTTTCTCCATCCTACATTGCCACTCATTGCCTATCCTAATTCACACCCTATGATTCACACCAACCCGTGATGTTTTTCTCACTCCTACTAGTGAATGTAATGTTACACACCCATACAATGCGCACCACCCCGCGATGTTTTTCAGAAGCCTATCCTACATTGCCACTGCATGTTCCCAGACCTCCCCATGCTGACCACCCCGTGGTGCTTTTCTCCATCCTACATTGCCACTCACTGCCTATCCTAATTCAGACCCTATGATTCACACCACCACGTGATGTTTTTCTCACTCCTACTAGCGAATGTAATATTACACACCCATTCAATGCGAACCACCCCACGATGTTTTTCAGAAAGCTATCCTACATTGCCACTGCATGTTCCCTGTCCTCCCCATGCTGACCACCCCGTGTTGTTTTTCTCCATCCTGCATTGCCACTCCCTGCCTATCCTAATTCAGAACCTATGATTCACACCACCCCGTGATGTTTTTCTCACTCCTACTAGTGAACGAAATGTTACACACCCATACAATGCGCACCACCCCGCGATGTTTTTCAGAAACCTATCCTACATTGCCACTGCATGTTCCCTGACCTCCCCATGCTGACCACCCCATGGTGCTTTTCTCCATCCTACATTGCCACTCACTGCCTATCCTAATTCACACCCTATTATTCACACCACCCCGTGATGTTTTTCTCACTCCTACTAGTGAATGTAATGTTACACACCCATACCTTGCGCACCACCCGCGATGAATTTCAGAAACCTATCCTACATTGCCACTGCATGTTTCCTGACTTCCTTGATGCTGACCACCCCGTGGTGCTTTCCTCCATGCTACATTGCCACTCACTGCCTATCCTAATTCACACCCTGTTATTCACACCACCCCGTGATGTTTTTCTCACTCCTACTAGTGAATGTAATCTTACACACCCATAAATGCGCACCACCCCGCGATGTTTTTCAGAAACCTATCCTACATTGCCACTGCGTGTTTCCTGACCTCCCCATGCTGACCACCCCTTGGTGCTTTTCTCCATCCTACATTGCCAATCACTGCCTATCCTAATTCAGACCCTATGATTCACACCACCACGTGATGTTTTTCTCACTCCTACTAGTGAATGTAATGTTACATCCCATACAATGCGCACCACCCCGCGATGTTTTTCAGAAACCTATCCTACATTGCAACTGCATGTTCCCTGACCTCCCCATGCTGACGACCCCGTGGTGCTTTTCTCCATCCTACATTGCCACTCAATGCCTATCCTAATTCACACCCTATGATTCACACCACCACGTGATGTTTTTCTCACTCCTACTAGTGAATGTAATGTTACACACCCATACAATGCACACCACCCCGCGATGTTTTTCAGAAACCTACCCTACTTTGCCACTGCATATTCCCTGACCTCCCCATGCTGATCACCCCGTGGTGCTTTTCTCCACCCTACATTGCCACTCACTGCCTATCCTAATTCAGACCCTATGATTCACACCACCCCGTGATGTTTTTCTCACTCCTACTAGCGAATGTAATATGACACACCCATACAATGCGCACCACCCCACGATGTTTTTTAGAAAGCTATCCTACATTGCCACTGCATGTTCCCAGACCTCCCCATGCTGACCACCCTGTGTTGCTTTTCTCCATCCTACATTGCCACTCACTGCCTATCCTAATTCAGACCCTATGATTCACACCACCCGTGATGTTTTTCTCACTCCTACTAGTGAATGTAATGTTACACACCCATACAATGCGCATCACCCGGCGATGCTTTTCCGAAACCTATCCTACATTGCCACTGCATGTTCCCTGACCTCCACATGCTGACCGCCCCGTGGTGCTTTTCTCCATCCTACATTGCCACTCACTGCCTATCCTAATTCAGACCCTATGATTCACACCACCCCGTGATGTTTTTCTCACTCCTACTAGTGAATGTAATGTTACACACCCATACAGTGCGCACCACCCCGCGATGTTTTTCAGAAACCTATCCTACATTGCCACTGCATGTACCCTGACCTCCCCATGCTGACCACCCCTTGGTGCTTTTCTTCATCCTACATTGCCACTCACTGCCTATCCTAATTCACACCCTACGATTCACCCCACCCCGTAATGTTTTTCTCACTCCTACTACTGAACGTAATGTTACACACCCATACAATGCGCACCACCCCGCGATATTTTTCAGAAACCTATCCTACATTGCCACTGCATGTTCCCTGACCTCCGCATGCTGACCACCCCGTGGTGCTTTTCTCCATCCTACATTGCCACTCACTGCCTATCCTAATTCAGACCCTATGATTCACACCACCACGTGATGCTTTTCTCACTCCTACTAGTGAATGTAATGTTATATCCCATACAATGCGCACCACCCCGCGATGTTTTCCAGAAACCTATCCTACTTTGCCACTGCATGTTCCCTGACCTCCCCATGCTGACCACCCCGTGGTGCTTTTCTCCATCCTACATTGCCACTCACTTCCTATCCTAATTCAGACCCTATGATTCACACCACCCCGTGATGTTTTTCTCACTCCTACTAGTGAACGTAATGTTACACACCCATACAATGCGCACCACCCCGCGGTGTATTACAGAAACCTATCCTACATTGTCACGGCATGTTTCCTGACCTCCCCATGCTGACCACGCCGTGGTTCTTTGCTCCATCCTACATTGCCACTCACTGCCTATCGTAATTCATAACCTATGATTCACACCACCACGTGATGTTTTTCTCACTCCTACTAGTGAATGTAATGTTACATCCCATACAATGCGCAGCACCCCGCGATGTTTTTCAGAAACCTATCCTACATTGCCACTGCATGTTCCCTGACCTCCGCATGCTGACCACCACATGGTGCTTTTCTCCATCCTACATTGCCACTCACTGCCTATCCTAATTCAGACCCTATGATTCACACCACCCCTTGATGTTTTTCTCACTCCTACTAGTGAATGGAATGTTACACACCCATACAATGCGCACCACCCTGCGATGATTTTCAGAAACCTATCCTACATTGCCACTGCATGTTCCCTGACCTCCCCATGCTGACGACCCCGTGGTGCCTTTCTCAATTCTACGTTGCCTCTCACTGCCTATACTAATTCAGACCCTATGATTCACTCCACCCGTGATGTTTTTCTCACTCCTACTAGTGAATGTAATGTTACACACCCATACAATGCGCACCACCCGGCGATGCTTTTCAGAAACCTATCCTACGTTGCCACTGCATGTTCCCTGACCTCCCCATGCTGACCACCCCGTGGTGATTTTCTCCATCCTACATTGCCACTCACTGCCTATCCTAATTCAGACCCTATGATTCACACCACCCCGTGATGTTTTTCTCACTCCTACTAGTGAATGTAATGTTACACACCAATACAATGCGCAGCACCCCACGATGTTTTTCAGAAACCTATCCTACATTGCCCCTGCATGTTCACTGACCTCCCCATGCTCACCACCCCGTGGTGCTTTTCTCCATCCTACATTGCCACTTACTGCCTATCCTAATTCAGACCCTATGATTCACACCACCCCGTGATGTTTTTCTCACTGCTACTAGTGAATGCAATGTTACACACCCGTACAATGCGCACCACCCCACGATGTATTTCAGAAAGCTATCCTACATTGCCACTGCATGTTCCCGGACCTCCTCATGCTACCACCCCATGTTGCTTTTCTCGATCCTACATTGCCACTCACTGCCTATCCTAATTCAGACCCTATGATTCACACCACTCCGTGATGTTTTTCTCACTGCTACTAGTGAATGCAATGTTACACACCCATAGAATGCGCACCACCCCACGATGTATTTCAGAAAGCTATCCTACATTGCCACTGCATGTTCCCGGACCTCCTCATGCTACCACCCCATGTTGCTTTTCTCGATCCTACATTGCCACTCACTGCCTATCCTAATTCAAACCCTATGATTAACACCACCCATGATGTTTTTCTCACTCCTACTAGTGAATGTAATGTTACACACCCATACAATGCGCACCACCCGGCGATACTTTTCAGAAACCTATCGTACATTGCCACTGCATGCTCCCTGTCCTCCCCATGCTGACCACCCCGTGGTGCTTTTCTCCATCCTACATTGCCACTCATTGCCTATCCTAATTCACACCCTATGATTCACACCAACCCGTGATGTTTTTCTCACTCCTACTAGTGAATGTAATGTTACACACCCATACAATGCGCACCACCCCGCGATGTTTTTCAGAAGCCTATCCTACATTGCCACTGCATGTTCCCAGACCTCCCCATGCTGACCACCCCGTGGTGCTTTTCTCCATCCTACATTGCCACTCACTGCCTATCCTAATTCAGACCCTATGATTCACACCACCACGTGATGTTTTTCTCACTCCTACTAGCGAATGTAATATTACACAACCATTCAATGCGAACCACCCCACGATGTTTTTCAGAAAGCTATCCTACATTGCCACTGCATGTTCCCTGTCCTCCCCATGCTGACCACCCCGTGTTGTTTTTCTCGATCCTACATTGCCACTCACTGCCTATCCTAATTCAGAACCTATGATTCACACCACCCCATGATGCTTTTCTCACTCCTACTTGTGAATGTAATGTTACATCCCATACAATGCGCACCACCCGGCGATACTTTTCAGAAACCTATCGTACATTGCCACTGCATGTTCCCTGTCCTCCCCATGCTGACCACCCCGTGGTGCTTTTCTCCATCCTACATTGCCACTCATTGCCTATCCTAATTCACACCCTATGATTCACACCAACCCGTGATGTTTTTCTCACTCCTACTAGTGAATGTAATGTTACACACCCATACAATGCGCACCACCCCGCGATGTTTTTCAGAAGCCTATCCTACATTGCCACTGCATGTTCCCAGACCTCCCCATGCTGACCACCCCGTGGTGCTTTTCTCCATCCTACATTGCCACTCACTGCCTATCCTAATTCAGACCCTATGATTCACACCACCACGTGATGTTTTTCTCACTCCTACTAGCGAATGTAATATTACACACCCATTCAATGCGAACCACCCCACGATGTTTTTCACAAAGCTATCCTACATTGCCACTGCATGTTCCCTGTCCTCCCCATGCTGACCACCCCGTGTTGTTTTTCTCCATCCTGCATTGCCACTCACTGCCTATCCTAATTCAGAACCTATGATTCACACCACCCTGTGATGTTTTTCTCACTCCTACTAGTGAACGAAATGTTACACACCCATACAATGCGCACCACCCCGCGATGTTTTTCAGAAACCTATCCTACATTGCCACTGCATGTTCCCTGACCTCCCCATGCTGACCACCCCATGGTGCTTTTCTCCATCCTACATTGCCACTCACTGCCTATCCTAATTCACACCCTATTATTCACACCACCCCGTGATGTTTTTCTCACTCCTACTAGTGAACGTAATCTTACACACCCATAAATGCGCACCACCCCGCGATGTTTTTCAGAAACCTATCCTACATTGCCACTGCGTGTTTCCTGACCTCCCCATGCTGACCACCCCTTGGTGCTTTTCTCCATCCTACATTGCCAATCACTGCCTATCCTAATTCAGACCCTATGATTCACACCACCACGTGATGTTTTTCTCACTCCTACTAGTGAATGTAATGTTACATCCCATACAATGCGCACCACCCCGCGATGTTTTTCAGAAACCTATCCTACATTGCAACTGCATGTTCCCTGACCTCCCCATGCTGACGACCCCGTGGTGCTTTTCTCCATCCTACATTGCCACTCAATGCCTATCCTAATTCACACCCTATGATTCACACCACCACGTGATGTTTTTCTCACTCCTACTAGTGAATGTAATGTTACACACCCATACAATGCACACCACCCCGCGATGTTTTTCAGAAACCTACCCTACTTTGCCACTGCATGTTCCCTGACCTCCGCATGCTGATCACCCCGTGGTGCTTTTCTCCACCCTACATTGCCACTCACTGCCTATCCTAATTCAGACCCTATGATTCACACCACCCCGTGATGTTTTTCTCACTCCTACTAGCGAATGTAATATGACACACCCATACAATGCGCACCACCCCACGATGTTTTTCAGAAAGCTATCCTACATTGCCACTGCATGTTCCCAGACCTCCCCATGCTGACCACCCTGTGTTGCTTTTCTCCATCCTACATTGCCACTCACTGCCTATCCTAATTCAGACCCTATGATTCACACCACCCGTGATGTTTTTCTCACTCCTACTAGTGAATGTAATGTTACATCCCATACAATGCGCACCACCCCGCGATGTTTTTCAGAAACATATCCTACATTGCAACTGCATGTTCCCTGACCTCCCCATGCTGACGACCCCGTGGTGCTTTTCTCCATCCTACATTGCCACTCAATGCCTATCCTAATTCACACCCTACGATTCACCCCACCCCGTGATGTTTTTCTCACTCCTACTACTGAACGTAATGTTACACACCCATACAATGCGCACCACCCCGCGATATTTTTCAGAAACCTATCCTACATTGCCACTGCATGTTCCCTGACCTCCGCATGCTGACCACCCCGTGGTGCTTTTCTCCATCCTACATTGCCACTCACTGCCTATCCTAATTCAGACCCTATGATTCACACCACCACGTGATGCTTTTCTCACTCCTACTAGTGAATGTAATGTTATATCCCATGCAATGCGCACCACCCCGCGATGTTTTCCAGAAACCTATCCTACTTTGCCACTGCATGTTCCCTGACCTCCCCATGCTGACCACCCCGTGGTGCTTTTCTCCATCCTACATTGCCACTCACTTCCTATCCTAATTCAGACCCTATGATTCACACCACCCCGTGATGTTTTTCTCACTCCTACTAGTGAATGTAATGTTACACACCCATACAATGCGCACCACCCCGTGATGTTTTTCAGAAACCTATCCTACATTGCCACTGCATGTTCCCTGACCTCCCCATGCTGACCACCCCATGGTGCATTTCTCCATCCTACATTGCCACTCACTGCCTATCCTAATTCAGACCATATGATTCACACCACCCCGTGAGGTTTTTCTCACTCCTACTAGTGAACGTAATGTTACACACCCATACAATGCGCACCACCCCGCGGTGTATTACAGAAACCTATCCTACATTGTCACGGCATGTTTCCTGACCTCCCCATGCTGACCACACCGTGGTTCTTTGCTCCATCCTACATTGCCACTCACTGCCTATCGTAATTCATAACCTATGATTCACACCACCACGTGATGTTTTTCTCACTCCTACTAGTGAATGTAATGTTACATCCCATACAATGCGCAGCACCCCGCGATGTTTTTCAGAAACCTATCCTACATTGCCACTGCATGTTCCCTGACCTCCGCATGCTGACCACCACATGGTGCTTTTCTCCATCCTACATTGCCACTCACTGCCTATCCTAATTCAGACCCTATGATTCACACCACCCCTTGATGTTTTTCTCACTCCTACTAGTGAATGGAATGTTACACACCCATACAATGCGCACCACCCTGCGATGATTTTCAGAAACCTATCCTACATTGCCACTGCATGTTCCCTGACCTCCCCATGCTGACGACCCCGTGGTGCCTTTCTCAATTCTACGTTGCCTCTCACTACCTATACTAATTCAGACCCTATGATTCACTCCACCCGTGATGTTTTTCTCACTCCTACTAGTGAATGTAATGTTACACACCCATACAATGCGCACCACCCGGCGATGCTTTTCAGAAACCTATCCTACGTTGCCACTGCATGTTCCCTGACCTCCCCATGCTGACCACCCCGTGGTGATTTTCTCCATCCTACATTGCCACTCACTGCCTATCCTAATTCAGACCCTATGATTCACACCACCCCGTGATGTTTTTCTCACTCCTACTAGTGAATGTAATGTTACACACCAATACAATGCGCAGCACCCCACGATGTTTTTCAGAAACCTATCCCACATTGCCCCTGCATGTTCACTGACCTCCCCATGCTCACCACCCCGTGGTGCTTTTCTCCATCCTACATTGCCACTTACTGCCTATCCTAATTCAGACCCTATGATTCACACCACCCCGTGATGTTTTTCTCACTGCTACTAGTGAATGCAATGTTACACACCCGTACAATGCGCACCACCCCACGATGTATTTCAGAAAGCTATCCTACATTGCCACTGCATGTTCCCGGACCTCCTCATGCTACCACCCCATGTTGCTTTTCTCGATCCTACATTGCCACTCACTGCCTATCCTAATTCAGACCCTATGATTCACACCACTCCGTGATGTTTTTCTCACTGCTACTAGTGAATGCAATGTTACACACCCATAGAATGCGCACCACCCCACGATGTATTTCAGAAAGCTATCCTACATTGCCACTGCATGTTCCCGGACCTCCTCATGCTACCACCCCATGTTGCTTTTCTCGATCCTACATTGCCACTCACTGCCTATCCTAATTCAAACCCTATGATTCACACCAACCCGTGATGTTTTTCTCACTCCTACTAGTGAATGTAATGTTACACACCCATACAATGCGCACCACCCCGCGATGTTTTTCAGAAGCCTATCCTACATTGCCACTGCATGTTCCCAGACCTCCCCATGCTGACCACCCCGTGGTGCTTTTCTCCATCCTACATTGCCACTCACTGCCTATCCTAATTCAGACCCTATGATTCACACCACCACGTGATGTTTTTCTCACTCCTACTAGCGAATGTAATATTACACACCCATTCAATGCGAACCACCCCACGATGTTTTTCAGAAAGCTATCCTACATTGCCACTGCATGTTCCCTGTCCTCCCCATGCTGACCACCCCGTGTTGTTTTTCTCCATCCTGCATTGCCACTCACTGCCTATCCTAATTCAGAACCTATGATTCACACCACCCCGTGATGTTTTTCTCACTCCTACTAGTGAACGAAATGTTACACACCCATACAATGCGCACCACCCCGCGATGTTTTTCAGAAACCTATCCTACATTGCCACTGCATGTTCCCTGACCTCCCCATGCTGACCACCCCATGGTGCTTTTCTCCATCCTACATTGCCACTCACTGCCTATCCTAATTCACACCCTATGATTCACACCACCCCGTGATGTTTTTCTCACTCCTACTAGTGAATGTAATGTTACATGCCATACAATGCGCACCACCCCGCGATGTTTTCCAGAAACCTATCCTACATTGCCACTGCATGTTCCCTGACCTCCCCATAGTGACCACTCCGTGGTGCTTTTCTCCATCCTACATTGCCACTCACTGCCTATCGTAATTCAGACCCTATGATTCACACCACCCCGTGATGTTTTTCTACCTCCAACTAGTGAATGTAATGTTACACACCCATACAATGCGCACCACCCCGCGATATTTTTCAGAAACCTATCCTACATTGCCACTGCATGTTCCCTGACCTCTGCATGCTGACCACCCCATGGTGCATTTCTCCATCCTACATTGCCACTCACTGCCTATCCTAATTCAGACCCTATGATTCACACCACCCCGTGATGTTTTTCTCACTCCTACTAGTGAACGTAATGTTACACACCCATACAATGCGCACCACCCCGCGGTGTTTTTCAGAAACCTATCCTACATTGTCACTGCATGTTTCAATACCTCCCCATGCTGACCACCCCGTGGTGCTTTTCTCCATCCTACATTGCCACTCACTGCCTATCGTAATTCATACGCTATGATTCACACCACCACGTGATGTTTTTCTCACTCCTACTAGTGAATGTAATGGTACATCCCATACAAGGCGCAACACCCCGCGATGTTTTTCAGAAACCTATCCTACATTGCCACTGCATGTTCCCTTACCTCCCCATGCTGACCACCCCGTGGTGCTTTTCTTCATCCTACATTGCCACTCACTGCCTATCCTAATTGAGACCCTACGATTCACCCCACCCCGTGATGTTTTTCTTACTCCTCCTAGTGAATGTAATGTTACACACCCATACAATGCGCACCACCCCGCGATGTTTTTCAGAAACCTATCCTACATTGTCACTGCATGTTCCCTGACCTCCCCATGCTTACCACCCCGTGGTGCTTTTCTCCATCCTACAGTTCGACTCACTGCCTATCCTAATTCAGACCCTATGATTCACACCACCCCGTGATGTTTTTCTCACTCCTACTAGTGAATGTAATGTTACATCCCATACAATGCGCACCACCCCGCGATGCTTTTCAGAAACCTATCCTACATTGCCACTGCATGTTCCCTGACCTCCGCATGCTGACCACCCCATGGTGCTTTTCTCCATCCTACATTGCCACTCACTGCCTATCCTTATTCAGGCCCTATGATTAACACCACCCCGTGATGTTTTTCTCACTCCTACTAGTGAACGTAATGTTACACACCCATACAATGCGCACCACCCCGCGATGTTTATCAGAAACCTACCCTACTTTGCCACTGCATGTTCCCTGACCTCCCCATGCTGACCACTCCGTGGTGCTTGTCTCCATCCTACATTGCCCTCACTGCCTATCCTAATTCAGACCCTATGATTCACACCCCCCGTGATGTTTTTCACACTCCTACTAGTGAATGTAATGTTACACACCCATACAATGCGCACCACCCCGCGATGTTTTTCAGAACCCTATCGTATATTGCCACTGCATGTTCCCTGACCTCCCCATGCTGACCACCACATGTTGCTTTTCTCCATCCTACATTACCACTCACTGCCTATCCTAATTCTGACCCTATGATTCACACCACCCCTTGATGTTTTTCTCACTCCTACTAGTGAATGTAATGATACACACCCATACAATGCGCACCACCCCGCGATGTTTTTCAGAAACCTATCCTACATTGCCACTGCATGTTCCCTGACCTCCACATGCTGACCACCCCGTGGTGCCTTTCTCCATTCTACATTGCCACTCACTGCCTATCCTAATTCAGACCCTATGAATCACACCACCCCGTGATGTTTTTCTCACTCCTACTAGTGAATATAATGTTACACACCCATACAATGCGCACCACCCCGCGATGATTTTCAGAAACCTATCCTACATTGCCACTGCATGTTCCCTGACCTCCCCATGCTGACCACCCCGTGGTGCCTTTCTCCATTCTACGTTGCCACTCACTGCCTATACTAATTCAGACCCTATGATTCACTCCACCCGTGATGTTTTTCTCACTCCTACTAGTGAATGTAATGTTACACACCCATACAATGCGCACCACCCGGCGATGCTTTTCAGAAACCTATCCTACATTGCCACTGCATGTTCCCTGACCTCCATATGGTGACTACCCTGTGGTGCATTTCTCCATCCTACATTGCCACTCACTGCCTATCCTAATTCAGACCCTATGATTCACACCACCCCGTGATGTTTTTCTCACTCCTACTAGTGAATGTAATGTTACACACCCATACAATGCGCACCACCCCGCGATGTTTTTCAGATACCTATCCTACATTGCCACTGCATGTACCCTGACCTCCCCATGCTGACCACCCCTTGGTGCTTTTCTTCATCCTACATTGCCACTCACTGCCTATCCTAATTCACACCCTACGATTCACCCCACCCCGTGATGTTTTTCTCACTCCTACTAGTGAACGTAATGTTACACACTCATACAATGCGCACCACCCCGCGATGTTTTTCAGCAACCTATCCTACATGCCACTGCATGTTCCCTGACCTCCCCATGCTGACCACCCCGTGATGTTTTTCTCACTCCTACTAGTGAACGTAATGTTACACACTCATACAATGCGCACCACCCCGCAATGTATTTCAGAAACCTATCCTACATTGCCACTTCATGTTCCTGACTTCCCCATGCTGACCACCCCGTGGTGCTTTTCTCCATCCTACATTGCCACTCACTGCCTATCCTAATTCAGACCCTATGATTCACACCACCCCGTGATGTTTTTCTACCTCCAACTAGTGAATGTAATGTTACACACCCATACAATGCGCACCACCCCGCGATATTTTTCAGAAACCTATCCTACATTGCCACTGCATGTTCCCTGACCTCCCCATGCAGACCACCCCATGGTGCATTTCTCCATCCTACATTGCCACTCACTGCCTATCCTAATTCAGACCCTATGATTCACACCACCCCGTGATGTTTTTCTCGCTCCTACTAGTGAACGTAATGTTACACACCCATACAATGCGCACCACCCCGCGGTGTTTTTCAGAAACCTATCCTACATTGTCACTGCATGTTTCAATACCTCCCCATGCTGACCACCCCGTGGTGCTTTTCTCCATCCTACATTGCCACTCACTGCCTATCCTTATTCTGGCCCTATGATTAACACCACCCCGTGATGTTTTTCTCACTCCTACTAGTGAACGTAATGTTACACACCCATACAATGCGCACCACCCCGCGATGTTTATCAGAAACCTACCCTACTTTGCCACTGCATGTTCCCTGACCTCCACATGCTGACCACCCCTTGGTGCCTTTCTCCATTCTACATTGCCACTCACTGCCTATACTAATTAAGACCCTATGATTCACTCCACCCGTGATGTTTTTCTCACTCCTACTAGTGAATGTAATGGTACATCCCATACAAGGCGCAGCACCCCGCGATGTTTTTCAGAAACCTATCCTACATTGCCACTGCATGTTCCCTGACCTCCGCATGCTCACCACCCCATGGTGCTTTTCTCCATCCTACATTGCCACTCACTGCCTATCCTTATTCTGGCCCTATGATTAACACCACCCCGTGATGTTTTTCTCACTCCTACTAGTGAACGTAATGTTACACACCCATACAATGCGCACCACCCCGCGATGTTTATCAGAAACCTACCCTACTTTGCCACTGCATGTTCCCTGACCTCCACATGCTGACCACCCCTTGGTGCCTTTCTCCATTCTACATTGCCACTCACTGCCTATACTAATTAAGACCCTATGATTCACTCCACCCGTGATGTTTTTCTCACTCCTACTAGTGAATGTAATGTTACACACCTATACAATACGCACTACCCGGCGATGCTTTTCAGAAACCTATCCTACATTGCCACTGTATGTTCCCTGACCTCCCCATGCTGACCACCCCGTGGTGCTTTTCTCCATCCTACATTGCCACTCACTGCCTATCATAATTCAGACCCTATGATTCACACCACCCCGTGATGTTTTACTCACTCCTACTAGAGAATGTAATCTTACACACCCATACAATGTGCACCACACCGCGATGTTTTTCAGAAGCCTATCCTACATTGCCACTGCAGGTTCCCTGACCTCCCCATGGTGACTACCCCGTGGTGCTTTTCTCCATCCTACATTGCCACTCACTGCCTATCCTAATTCACACCCTATGATTCACAAAACCCCGTGATGTTTTTCTCACTCCTACTAGTGAATGTAATGTTACACACCCATACAATGCGCACCACCCCACGATGTTTTTCAGAAAGCTATCCTCCATTGCCACTGCATGTTCCCTGTCCTCCCCATGCTGACCACCCCGTGTGGCTTTTCTCCATCCTACATTGCCACTCACTGCCTATCCTAATTCACACCCTATGATTCACACCATCCGTGGTGTTTTTCTCACTCCTACTAGTGAATGTAATGTTACACACCCATGCAATGCGCATCACCCGGCGATGCTTTTCAGAAACCTATCCTACATTGCCACTGCATGTTCCCTGACCTCCATATGGTGACTACCGTGTGGTGCTTTTCTCCATCCTACATTGCCACTCACTGGCTATCCTAATTCAGACCCTATGATTCACACCACCCCGTGATGTTTTTCTCACTCCTACTAGTGAATGTAATGTTACACACACATACAATGCGCACCACCCCGCGATGTTTTTCAGATACCTATCCTACATTGCCACTGCATGTACCCTGACCTCCCCATGCTGACCACCCCTTGGTGCTTTTCTTCATCCTACATTGCCACTCACTGCCTATCCTAATTCACACCCTACGATTCACCCCACCCCGTGATGTTTTTCTCACTCCTACTAGTGAACGTAATGTTACACACTCATACAATGCGCACCACCCCGCAATGTATTTCAGAAACCTATCCTACATTGCCACTGCATGTTCCTGACTTCCCCATGCTGACCACCCCGTGGTGCTTTTCTCCATCCTACATTGCCACTCACTGCCTATCCTAATTCAGACCCTATGATTCACACCACCCCGTGATGTTTTTCTCACTCCTACTAGTGAACGTAATGTTACACACCCATACAATGCGCACCACCCCGCGATGTTTTTCAGAAACCTATCCTACATTGCCACTGCATGTTCCCTGACCTCCCCATGCTGACCACCCCATGGTGCTTTTCTCCATCCTACATTGCCACTCACTGCCTATACTAATTCAACCCCTATGTTTCACACCACCCCGTGATGTTTTTCTCACTCCTACTAGTGAACGTAATGTTACACACCCATACAATGTACACCACCCCGCGGTGTTTTTCAGAAACCTATCCTACATTGTCACTGCATGTTTCAATACCTCCCCATGCTGACCACCCCGTGGTGCTTTTCTCCAGCCTACATTGCCACTCACTGCCTATCGTAATTCATACGCTATGATTCACACCACCACGTGATGTTTTTCTCACTCCTACTAGTGAATGCAATGGTACATCCCATACAAGGCGCAGCACCCCGCGATGTTTTTCAGAAACCTATCCTACATTGCCACTGCATGTTCCCTGACCTCCGCATGCTGACCACCCCATGGTGCTTTTCTCCATCCTACATTGCCACTCACTGCCTATCCTTATTCAGGCCCTATGATTAACACCACCCCGTGATGTTTTTCTCCCTCCTACTAGTGAACGTAATGTTACACACCCATACAATGCGCACCACCCCGCGATGTTTTTCAGAAACCTACCCTACTTTGCCACTGCATTTTCCCTGACCTCCACATGCTGACCACCCCGTGGTGCCTTTCTCCATTCTACATTGCCACTCACTGCCTATACTAATTAAGACCCTATGATTCACTCCACCTGTGATGTTTTTCTCACTCCTACTAGTGAATGTAATGTTACACACCCATACAATGCGCACTACCCGGCGATGCATTTCAGAAACCTATCCTACATTGCCACTGTATGTTCCCTGACTTCCCCATGCTGACCACCCCGTGGTGCTTTTCTCCATCCTACATTGCCACTCACTGCCTATACTAATTCAGACCCTATGATTCACACCACCCCGTGATGTTTTTCTCACTCCTACTAGAGAATGTAATCTTACACACCCATACAATGTGCACCACACCGCGATGTTTTTCAGAAGCCTATCCTACATTGCCACTGCATGTTCCCTGACCTCCCCATGGTGACCACCCCGTGGTGCTTTTCTCCATCCTACATTGCCACTCACTGCCTATCCTAATTCACACCCTATGATTCACACCACCACGTGATGTTTTTCTCACTCCTGCTAGTGAATGAAAGGTTACATCCCATACAATGCGCACCACCCCGCGATATTTTTCAGAAACCTATCCTACATTGCCACTGCATGTTCCCTGACCTCCCCATGCTGACCACCCCGTGGTGCTTTTCTCCATCCTACATTGCCACTCACTGCCTATCCTAATTCAGACCCTATGATTCACACCACCCCGTGATGTTTTTCTCACTCCTACTAGAGAATGTAATCTTACACACCCATACAATGTGCACCACACCGCGATGTTTTTCAGAAGCCTATCCTACATTGCCCCTGCAGGTTCCCTGACCTCCCCATGGTGACCACCCCGTGGTGCTTTTCTCCATCCTACATTGCCACTCACTGCCTATCCTAATTCACACCCTATGATTCACACCACCACGTGATGTTTTTCTCACTCCTACTTGTGAATGTAATGGTACACATCCTTACAATGCGCACCACCCCGCGATGTTTTTTCAGAATCCTACCCTACTTTGTCACTGCATGTTCCCTGACCTCCCTATGCTGACCACCCCGTGGTGCTTTTCTCTATCCTACATTGCCATTCACTGCCTATCCTAATTCAGACCCTATGATTCACACCACCCCGTGATGTTTTTCTCACTCCTACTAGCGAATGTAATATTACACACCCATACAATGCGCACCACCCCACGATGTTTTTCAGAAAGCTATCCTACATTGCCACTGCATGTTCCCTGTCCTCCCCATGCTGACCACCCCGTGTTGTTTTTCTCCATCCTACGTTGCCACTCACTGCCTATCCTAATTCAGACCCTATGATTCACACCACCCGTGATGTTTTTCTCACTCCTACTAGTGAATGTAATGTTACACACCCATGCAATGCGCATCACCCGGCGATGCTTTTCAGAAACCTATCCTACATTGCCACTGCATGTTCCCTGACCTCCCCATGCTGACCACCCCGTGGTGCTTTTCTCCATCCTAGATTGCCACTCACTGCCTATCCTAATTCAGACCCTATGATTCACAAAACCCCGTGATGTTTTTCTCACTCCTACTAGTGAATGTAATGTTACACACCCATACAATGCGCACCACCCCACGATGTTTTTCAGAAAGCTATCCTACATTGCCACTGCATGTTCCCTGTCCTCCCCATGCTGACCACCCCGTGTTGCTTTTCTCCATCCTACATTGCCACACACTGCCTATCCTAATTCAGACCCTATGATTCACACCATCCGTGATGTTTTTCTCACTCCTACTAGTGAATGTAATGTTACACACCCATGCAATGCGCATCACCCGGCGATGCTTTTCAGAAACCTATCCTACATTGCCCCTGCATGTTCCCTGACCTCCATATTGTGACTACCCTGTGGTGCTTTTCTCCATCCTACATTGCCACTCACTGCCTATCCTAATTCAGACCCTATGATTCACACCACCCCGTGATGTTTTTCTCACTCCTACTAGTGAATGTAATGTTACACACACATACAATGCGCACCACCCCGCGATGTTTTTCAGATACCTATCCTACATTGCCACTGCATGTACCCTGACCTCCCCATGCTGACCACCCCTTGGTGCTTTTCTTCATCCTACATTGCCACTCACTGCCTATCCTAATTCACACCCTACGATTCACCCCACCCCGTGATGTTTTTCTCACTCCTACTAGTGAACGTAATGTTACACACTCATACAATGCGCACCACCCCGCAATGTATTTCAGAAACCTATCCTACATTGCCACTGCATGTTCCTGACTTCCCCATGCTGACCACCCCTTGGTGCTTTTCTCCATCCTACATTGCCACTCACTGCCTATCCTAATTCAGGCCTATGATTCACACCACCCCGTGATGTTTTTCTCACTCCTACTAGTGAACGTAATGTTACACACCCATACAATGCGCACCACCCCGCGATGTTTTTCAGAAACCTATCCTACATTGCCACTGCATGTTCCCTGACCTCCCCATCCTGACCACCCCATGGTGCTTTTCTCCATCCTACATTGCCACTCACTGCCTATACTAATTCAACCCCTATGTTTCACACCACCCCGTGATGTTTTTCTCACTCCTACTAGTGAACGTAATGTTACACACCCATACAATGTGCACCACCCCGCGGTGTTTTTCAGAAACCTATCCTACATTGTCACTGCATGTTTCAATACCTCCCCATGCTGACCACCCCGTGGTGCTTTTCTCCATCCTACATTGCCACTCACTGCCTATCGTAATTCATACGCTATGATTCACACCACCACGTGATGTTTTTCTCACTCCTACTAGTGAATGTAATGGTACATCTCATACAAGGCGCAGCACCCCGCGATGTTTTTCAGAAACCTATCCTACATTGCCACTGCATGTTCCCTGACCTCCGCATGCTGACCACCCCATGGTGCTTTTCTCCATCCTACATTGCCACTCACTGCCTATCCTTATTCAGGCCCTATGATTAACACCACCCCGTGATGTTTTTCTCACTCCTACTAGTGAACGTAATGTTACACACCCATACAATGCGCACCACCCCGCGATGTTTATCAGAAACCTACCCTACTTTGCCACTGCATTTTCCCTGACCTCCACATGCTGACCACCCCGTGGTGCCTTTCTCCATTCTACATTGCCACTCACTGCCTATACTAATTAAGACCCTATGATTCACTCCACCCGTTTTGTTTTTCTCACTCCTACTAGTGAATGTAATGTTACACACCCATACAATGCGCACTACCCGGCGATGCATTTCAGAAACCTATCCTACATTGCCACTGTATGTTCCCTGACCTCCCCATGCTGACCTCCCCGTGGTGCTTTTCTCCATCCTACATTGCCACTCACTGCCTATCCTAATTCAGACCCTATGATTCACACCACCCCGTGATGTTTTTCTCACTCCTACTAGAGAATGTAATCTTACACACCCATACAATGTGCACCACACCGCGATGTTTTTCAGAAGCCTATCCTACATTGCCACTGCATGTTCCCTGACCTCCCCATGGTGACCACCCCGTGGTGCTTTTCTCCATCCTACATTGCCACTCACTGCCTATCCTAATTCACACCCTATGATTCACACCACCACGTGATGTTTTTCTCACTCCTACTAGTGAATGTAATGTTACATCCCATACAATGCGCACCACCCCGCGATATTTTTCAGAAACCTATCCTACATTGCCACTGCATGTTCCCTGACCTCCCCATGCTGACCACCCCGTGGTGCTTTTCTCCATCCTACATTGCCACTCACTGCCTATACTAATTCACACCCTATGATTCACACCACCACGTGATGTTTTTCTCACTCCTACTTGTGAATGTAATGGTACACATCCTTACAATGCGCACCACTCCGCGATGTTTTTTCAGAAACCTACCCTACTTTGCCACTGCATGTTCCCTGACCTCCCCATGCTGACCACCCCGTGGTGCTTTACTCTATCCTACATTGCCATTCACTGCCTATCCTAATTCAGACCCTATGATTCACACCACCCCGTGATGCTTTTCTCACTCCTACTAGCGAATGTAATATTACACACCCATACAATGCGCACCACCCCACGATGTTTTTCAGAAAGCTATCCTACATTGCCACTACATGTTCCCTGACCTCCCCATGCTGACCACCCCGTGGTGCTTTTCTCCATCCTACATTGCCACTCACTGCCTATCCTAATTCAGACCCTATGATTTACAAAACCCCGTGATGTTTTTCTCACTCCTACTAGTGAATGTAATGTTACACACCCATACAATGCGCACCACCCCACGATGTTTTTCAGAAAGCTATCCTACATTGCCACTGCATGTTCCCTGTCCGCCCCAGGCTGACCACCCCGTGTTGCTTTTCTCCATCCTACATTGCCACTCACTGCCTATCCTAATTCAGACCCTCTGATTCACACCATCCGTGATGTTTTTCTCACTCCTACTAGTGAATGTAATGTTACACACCCATGCAATGCGCATCACCCGACGATGCTTTTCAGAAACCTATCCTACATTGCCACTGCATGTTCCCTGACCTCCATATGGTGACTACCCTGTGGTGCTTTTCTCCATCCTACATTGCCACTCACTGCCTATCCTAATTCAGACCCTATGATTCACACAACCCCGTGATGTTTTTCTCACTCCTACTAGTGAATGTAATGTTACACACACATACAATGCGCACCACCCCGCGATGTTTTTCAGATACCTATCCTACATTGCCACTGCATGTACCCTGACCTCCCCATGCTGACCACCCCTTGGTCCTTTTCTTCATCCTACATTGCCACTCACTGCCTATCCTAATTCACACCCTACGATTCACCCCACCCCGTGATGTTTTTCTCACTCCTACTAGTGAACGTAAGGTTACACACTCATACAATGCGCACCACCCCGAAATGTATTTCAGAAACTTATCCTACATTGCCACTGCATGTTCCTGACTTCCCCATGCTGACCACCCCGTGGTGCTTTTCTCCATCCTACATTGCCACTCACTGCCTATCCTAATTCAGACCCTATGATTCACACCACCCCGTGATGTTTTTCTCACTCCTACTAGTGAACGTAATGTTACACACCCATACAATGCGCACCACCCCGCGATGTTTTTCAGAAACCTATCCTACATTGCCACTGCATGTTCCCTGACCTCCCCATGCTGACTACCCCATGGTGCTTTTCTCCATCCTACATTGCCACTCACTGCCTATCCTAATTCAACCCCTATGATTCACACCACCCCGTGATGTTTTTCTCACTCCTACTAGGGAATGTAATGTTACATCCCATACAATGCGCACCACCCCGCGATGTTTTCCAGAAACCTATCCTACATTGCCACTGCATGTTCCCTGACCTCCCCATGCTGACCACCCCGTGATGTTTTTCTCACTCCTACTAGTGAACGTAATGTTACACACTCATACAATGCGCACCACCCCGCAATGTATTTCAGAAACCTATCCTACATTGCCACTGCATGTTCCTGACTTCCCCATGCTGACCACCCCGTGGTGCTTTTCTCCATCCTACATTGCCACTCACTGCCTATCCTAATTCAGACCCTATGATTCACACCACCCCGTGATGTTTTTCTACCTCCAACTAGTGAATGTAATGTTACACACCCATACAATGCGCACCACCCCGCGATATTTTTCAGAAACCTATCCTACATTGCCACTGCATGTTCCCTGACCTCCCCATGCTGACCACCCCATGGTGCATTTCTCCATCCTACATTACCACTCACTGCCTATCCTAATTCAGACCCTATGATTCACACCACCCCGTGATGTTTTTCTCCCTCCTACTAGTGAACGTAATGTTACACACCCATACAATGCGCACCACCCCGCGGTGTTTTTCAGAAACCTATCCTACATTGTCACTGCATGTTTCAATACCTCCCCATGCTGACCACCCCGTGGTGCTTTTCTCCATCCTACATTGCCACTCACTGCCTATCGTAATTCAGACCCTATGATTCACACCACCACGTGATGTTTTTCTCACTCCTACTAGTGAATGTAATGGTACATCCCATACAAGGCGCAGCACCCCGCGATGTTTTTCAGAAACCTATCCTACATTGCCACTGCATGTTCCCTGACCTCCGCATGCTGACCACCCCATGGTGCTTTTCTCCATCCTACATTGCCACTCACTGCCTATCCTTATTCAGGCCCTATGATTAACACCACCCCGTGATGTTTTTCTCACTCCTACTAGTGAACGTAATGTTACACACCCATACAATGCGCACCACCCCGCGATGTTTATCAGAAACCTACCCTACTTTGCCACTGCATGTTCCCTGACCTCCCCATGCTGACCACTCCGTGGTGCTTGTCTCCATCCCACATTGCCACTCACTGCCTATCCTAATTCAGACCCTATGATTCACACCACCCCGTGATGTTTTTCTCACTCCTACTAGAGAATGTAATCTTACACACCCATACAATGTGCACCACACCGCGATGTTTTTCAGAAGCCTATCCTACATTGCCACTGCATGTTCCCTGACCTCCGCATGGTGACCACCCCGTGGTGCTTTTCTCCATCCTACATTGCCACTCACTGCCTATCCTAATTCACACCCTATGATTCACACCACCACGTGATGTTTTTCTCACTCCTACTAGTGAATGTAATGTTACATCCCATACAATGCGCACCACCCCGCGATGTTTTTCAGAAACCTATCCTACATTGCCACTGCATGTTCCCTGACCTCCCCATGCTGACCACCCCGTGGTGATTTTCTCCATCCTACATTGCCACTCACTGCCTATCCTAATTAACACCCTATGATTCACAGCACCACGTGATGTTTTTCTCACTCCTACTTGTGAATGTAATGGTACACATCCTTACAATGCGCACCACCCCGCGATGTTTTTTCAGAAACCTACCCTACTTTGCCACTGCATGTTCCCTGACCTCCCCATGCTGACTACCCCGTGGTGATTTTCTCTATCCTACATTGCCATTCACTGCCTATCCTAATTCATACCCTATGATTTACACCACCGCGTGATGTTTTTCTCACTCCTACTAGCGAATGTAATATTACACACCCATACAATGCGCACCACCCCACGATGTTTTTCAGAAAGCTATCCTACATTGCCACTGCATGTTCCCTGTCCTCCCCATGCTGACCACCCCGTGTTGTTTTTCTCCATCCTACATTGCCACTCACTGCCTATCCTAATTCAGACCCTATGATTCACACCACCCGTGATGTTTTTCTCACTCCTACTAGTGAATGTAATGTTACACACCCATGCAATGCGGATCACCCGGCGATGCTTTTCAGACACCTATCCTACATTGCCACTGCATGTTCCCTGACCTCGCCATGCTGACCACCCCGTGGTGCTTTTCTCCATCCTACATTGCCACTCACTGCCTATCCTAATTCAGACCCTATGATTCACAAAACCCCGTGATGTTTTTCTCACTCCTACTAGTGAATGTAATGTTACACACCCATACAATGCGCACCACCCCGTGATGTTTTTCAGAACCCTATCGTACATTGCCACTGCATGTTCCCTGACCTCCCCATGCTGACCACCACATGTTGCTTTTCTCCATCCTACATTACCACTCACTGCCTATCCTAATTCTGACCCTATGATTCACACCACCCCTTGATGTTTTTCTCACTCATACTAGTGAATGTAATGTTACACACCCATACAATGCGCACCACCCCGCGATGTTTTACAGAAACCTATCCTACATTGCCACTGCATGTTCCCTGACCTCCACATGCTGACCACCCCGTGGTGCCTTTTCCATTCTACATTGCCACTCACTGCCTATACTAATTAAGACCCTATGATTCACTCCACCCGTGATGTTTTTCTCACTCCTACTAGTGAATGTAATGTTACACACCCATACAATGCGCACTACCCGGCGATGCTTTTCAGAAACCTATCCTACATTGCCACTGTATGTTCCCTGACCTCCCCATGCTGACCACCCCGTGGTGCCTTTCTCCATTCTACATTGCCACTCACTGCCTATCCTAATTCAGACCCTATGATTCACACCACCCCGTGATGTTTTTCTCACTCCTACTAGAGAATGTAATCTTACACACCCATACAATGTGCACCACACCGCGATGTTTTTCAGAAGCCTATCCTACATTGCCACTGCATGTTCCCTGACCTCCCCATGGTGACCACCCCGTGGTGCTTTTCTCCATCTTACATTGCCACTCACTGCCTATCCTAATTCACACTCTATGATTCACACCACCCCATGATGTTTTCCTCACTCCTACTAGTGAATGTAATGTTACACACCCATGCAATGCGCACCACCCCGCGATGTTTTTCAGAAACCTATCCTACATTGCCACTGCATGTTCCCTGACCTCCCCATGCTGACCACCCCGTGGTGCTTTTCCTCATCCTACATTGCCACTCACTGCCTATCCTAATTCAGACCCTACGATTCACACCACCCCGTGATGTTTTTCTTACTCCTACTAGTGAATGTAATGTTACACACCCATACAATGCGCACCACCCCTTGATGTTTTTCAGAAACCTATCCTACATTGTCACTGCATGTTCCCTGACCTCCCCATGCTGACCACCCCGTGGTGCTTTTCTCCATCCTACATTTCGACTCACTGCCTATCCTAATTCAGACCCTATGATTCACACCACCCCGTGATGTTTTTCTCACACCTACTAGTGAATGTAATGTTACATCCCATACAATGCGCACCACCCCGCGATGTTTTTCAGAAACCTATCCTACATTGCCACTGCATGTTCCCTGACCTCCGCATGCTGACCACCCCATGGTGCTTTTCTCCATCCTACATTGCCACTCACTGCCTATCCTTATTCAGGCCCTATGATTAACACCACCCCGTGATGTTTTTCTCACTCCTACTAGTGAACGTAAGGTTACACACCCATACAATGCGCACCACCCCCCGATGGTTATCAGAAACCTACCCTACTTTGCCACTGCATGTTCCCTGACCTCCCCATGCTGACCACTCCGTGGTGCTTGTCTCCATCCTACATTGCCCTCACTGCCTATCCTAATTCAGACCCTATGATTCACACCACCCATGATGTTTTTCACACTCCTACTAGTGAATGTAATGTTACACACCCATACAATGCGCACCACCCCGCGATGTTTTTCAGAACCCTATCGTACATTGCCACTGCATGTTCCCTGACCTCCCCATGCTGATCACCACATGTTGCTTTTCTCCATCCTACATTACCACTCACTGCCTATCCTAATTCTGCCCCGATGATTCACACCACCCCTTGATGTTTTTCTCACTCCTACTAGTGAATATAATGTTACACACCCATACAATGCGCACCACCCTGCGATGTTTTTCAGAAACCTATCCTACATTGCCACTGCATGTTCCCTGACCTCCACATGCTGACCACCCCGTGGTGCCTTTCTCCATTCTACATTGCCACTCACTGCCTATACTAATTCAGACCCTATGATTCACTCCACCCGTGATGTTTTTCTCACTCCTACTAGTGAATGTAATGTTACACACCCATACAATGCGCACTACCCGGCGATGCTTTTCAGAAACCTATCCTACATTGCCACTGCATGTTCCCTGACCTCCCCATGCTGACCACCCCGTGGTGCTTTTTTCCATCCTACATTGCCCCTCACTGCCTATCCTAATTCAGACCCTATGATTCACACCACCCCGTGATGAATTTCTCACTCCTACTAGTGAATGTAATCTTACACACCCATACAATGTGCACCACACCACGATGTTTTTCAGAAGCCTATCCTACATTGCCACTGCATGTTCCCTGACCTCCCCATGGTGACCACCCCGTGGTGCTTTTCTCCATCTTACATTGCCACTCACTGCCTATCCTACTTCACACCCTATGGTTCACACCACCCCATGATGTTTTCCTCACTCCTATTAGTGAATGTAATATTACACACCCATGCAATGCGCACCACCCCGCGATGTATTTCAGAAACCTATCCTACATTGCCACTGCATGTTCCCTGACCTCCCCATGCTGACCACCCCGTGGTGCTTTTCTTCATCCTACATTGCTACTCACTGCCTATCCTAATTCAGACACTACGATTCACACCACCCCATGATGTTTTTCTCACTCCTACTAGTGAATGTAATGTTACACACCCATACAATGCGCACCACCCCGCGATGTTTTTCAGAAACCTATCCTACATTGTCACTGCATGTTCCCTGACCTCCCCATGCTGACCACCCCGTGGTGCTTTTCTCCATCATACATTTCGACTCACTGCCTATCCTAATTCAGACCCTATGATTCACACCACCCCGTGATGGTTTTCTCACTCCTACTAGTGAACGTAATGTTACACACCCATACAATGCGCACCACCCCGCGATGTTTTTCAGAAACCTATCCTACATTGCCACTGCATGTTCCCTGACCTCCCCATGCTGACCACCCCGTGGTGCTTTTCTCCATCCTACATTGCCAGTCACTGCCTATCCTAATTCGGACCCTATGATTCACACCACCTCGTGATGGTTTTCTCACTCCTACTAGTGAATGTAATGTTACACACCCATACAACGCGCACCACCCCGCGATGTTTTTCAGAACCCTATCGTACATTGCCACTGCATGTTAACTGACCTCCCCATGCTGACCACCACATGGTGCTTTTCTCCATCCTACATTACCACTCACTGCCTATACTAATTCAGACCCTATGATTCACACCACCCCTTGATGTTTTTCTCACTCCTACTAGTAAATGTAATGCTACACACCCATACAATGCGCACCACCCCGCGATGTTTTTCAGAAACCTATTCTACATTGCCACTGCATGTTCCCTGACCTCCCCATGCTGACCACCCCGTGGTGGCTTTCTCCATTCTACATTGCCACTCACTGCCTATACTAATTCAGACCCTATGATTCACTCCACCCGTGATGTATTTCTCACTCCTACTAGTGAATGTAATGTTACACACCCATGCAATGCGCACCACCCGGCGATGCTTTTCAGAAACGTATCCTACATTGCCACTGCATGTTCCCTGACCTCCCCATGCTGACCACCCCGTGGTGATTTTCTCGATCCTACCTTGCCACTCACTGCCTATCCTAATTCAGACCCTATGATTCACACCACCCCGTGATGTTTTTCTCAGTCCTACTACTGAATGTAATGTTACACACCCATACAATGCGCACCACCCCGCGATGTTTTTCAGAAACATATCCTACATTGCCACTGCATGTTCACTGACCTCCCCATGCTCACCACCCCGTGGTGCTTTTCTCCATCCTACATTGCCACTCACTGCCTATCCTAATTCAGACCATATGATTCACACCACCCCGTGATGTTTTTCTCACTCCTAGCGAATGTAATATTACACACCCATACAATGGGCACCACCCCACGATGTTTTTCAGAAAGCTATGCTACATTGCCACTGCATGTTCCCTGACCTCCCCATGCTGACCACCCCGTGTTGCTTTTCTCGATCCTACATTGCCAGTCACTGCCTATCCTAATTCAAACCCTATGATTCACACCACCCATGATGTTTTTCTCACTCTTACTAGTGAATGTAATGTTACACACCCATACAATGCGCACCACCCGTTGATGCTTTTCAGAAACCTACCGTACATTGCCACTGCATGTTCCCTGTCCTCCCCATGCTGACCACCCCGTGGTCCTTTTCTCCATCCAATATTGCCACTCATTGCCTATCCTAATTCAGACCCTATGATTCACACCAACCCGTGATGTTTTTCTCACTCCTACTAGTGAATGTAATGTTACACACCCATACAATGCGCACCACCCCGCGATGTTTTTCAGAAGCCTATCCTACATTGCCACTGCATTTTCCCAGCCCTCCCCATGCTGACCACCCCGTGGTGCTTTTCTCCATCCTACATTGCCACTCACTTCCTATCCTAATTCAGACCCTATGATTCACACCACCCCGTGATGTTTTTCTCACTCCTACTAGTGAATGTAATGTTACACACCCATACAATGCGAACCACCCCGCGATGTTTTTCAGAAACCTATCCTACATTGCCACTGCATGTTCCCTGACCTCCCCATGCTGACCACCCCGTGGTGCTTTTCTTCATCCTACATTGCCACTCACTGCGTATCCTAATTCAGACCCTACGATTCACACCACCCCGTGATGTTTTTCTCACTCCTACTAGTGAATATAATGTTACACACCCATACAATGCGCACCACCCCGCGATGTATTTCATAAACCTATCCTACATTGCCACTGCATGTTTCCTGACTTAATTGATGCTGACCACCCCGTGGTGCTTTTCTCCATGCTACATTGCCACTCACTGCCTATCCTAATTCACACCCTATTATTCACACCACCCCGTGATGTTTTTCTCACTCCTACTAGTGAACGTAATGTTACACACCCATACAATGCGCACCACCCCATGATGTTTTTCAGAAACCTATCCTACATTGCCACTGCATGTTTCCTGACCTCCCCATGCTGACCACTCCATGGTGCTTTTCTCCATCCTATATTGCCACTCACTGCCTATCCTAATTCAGACCCTCTGATTCACACCACCACGTGATGTTTTTCTCACTCCTACTAGTGAATGTAATGTTACACACCCATACAATGCGAACCACCCCGCGATGTTTTTCAGAAACCTATCCTACATTGCCACTGCATGTTCCCTGACCTCCCCATGCTGACCACCCGTGGTGCTTTTCTCCATCCTACATTGCCACTCACTGGCTATCCTAATTCACACCCTATGATTCACACCACCACGTGATGTTTTTCTCACTCCTACTTGTGAATGTAATGGTACACACCCATACAATGCGCACCACCCCGCGATGTTTTTCTGAAACCTACCCTACTTTGCAACTGCATGTTCCCTGACCACCCCATGCTGACCACCCCGTGGTGCTTTTCTCCATCCTACATTGCCACTCACTGCCTATCCTAATTCAGACCCTATGATTCACACCACCCTGTGATGTTTTTCTCACTCCTACTAACGAATGTTATATTACACACCCATACAATGCACACCACCCCACGATGCTTTTCAGAAAGCTATCCTACATTGCCACAGCATGTACCCTGACCTCCCCATGCTGATCACCCCTTGGTGCTTTTCTTCATCCTATATTGCCACTCACTGCCTATCCTAATTCACACCCTACGATTCACCCCACCCCGTGATGTTTTTCTCACTCCTACTAGTGAACGTAATGTTACACAACCATACAATGCGCACCACCCCGCAATGTATTTCAGAAACCTATCCTACATTGCCACTGCATGTTCCTGACTTCCCCATGCTGACCACCCCGTGGTGCTTTTCTCCATCCTACATTGCCACTCACTGCCTATCCTAATTCACACCCTATGATTCACACCACCCCGTGATGTTTTTCTCACTCCTACTAGTGAATGTAATGTTACATCCCATACAATGCGCACCACCCCGCGATGTTTTCCAGAAACCTATCCTACATTGCCACTGCATGTTCCCTGACCTCCCCATGCTGACCACCCCGTGGTGATTTTCTCGATCCTACCTTGACACTCACTGCCTATCCTAATTCAGACCCTATGATTCACACCACCCCGTGATGTTTTTCTCAGTCCTACTAGTGAATGTAATGTTACACACCCATACAATGCGCACCACCCCGCGATGTTTTTCAGAAACATATCCTACATTGCCACTGCATGTTCACTGACCTCCCCATGCTCACCACCCCGTGGTGCTTTTCTCCATCCTACATTGCCACTCACTGCCTATCCTAATTCAGACCATATGATTCACACCACCCCGTGATGTTTTTCTCACTCCTAGCGAATGTAATATTACACACCCATACAATGGGCACCACCCCACGATGTTTTTCAGAAAGCTATGCTACATTGCCACTGCATGTTCCCTGACCTCCCCATGCTGACCACCCCGTGTTGCTTTTCTCGATCCTACATTGCCAGTCACTGCCTATCCTAATTCAAACCCTATGATTCACACCACCCATGATGTTTTTCTCACTCTTACTAGTGAATGTAATGTTACACACCCATACAATGCGCACCACCCGTTGATGCTTTTCAGAAACCTACCGTACATTGCCACTGCATGTTCCCTGTCCTCCCCATGCTGACCACCCCGTGGTCCTTTTCTCCATCCAATATTGCCACTCATTGCCTATCCTAATTCAGACCCTATGATTCACACCAACCCGTGATGTTTTTCTCACTCCTACTAGTGAATGTAATGTTACACACCCATACAATGCGCACCACCCCGCGATGTTTTTCAGAAGCCTATCCTACATTGCCACTGCATTTTCCCAGCCCTCCCCATGCTGACCACCCCGTGGTGCTTTTCTCCATCCTACATTGCCACTCACTTCCTATCCTAATTCAGACCCTATGATTCACACCACCCCGTGATGTTTTTCTCACTCCTACTAGTGAATGTAATGTTACACACCCATACAATGCGAACCACCCCGCGATGTTTTTCAGAAACCTATCCTACATTGCCACTGCATGTTCCCTGACCTCCCCATGCTGACCACCCCGTGGTGCTTTTCTTCATCCTACATTGCCACTCACTGCGTATCCTAATTCAGACCCTACGATTCACACCACCCCGTGATGTTTTTCTCACTCCTACTAGTGAATATAATGTTACACACCCATACAATGCGCACCACCCCGCGATGTATTTCATAAACCTATCCTACATTGCCACTGCATGTTTCCTGACTTAATTGATGCTGACCACCCCGTGGTGCTTTTCTCCATGCTACATTGCCACTCACTGCCTATCCTAATTCACACCCTATTATTCACACCACCCCGTGATGTTTTTCTCACTCCTACTAGTGAACGTAATGTTACACACCCATACAATGCGCACCACCCCATGATGTTTTTCAGAAACCTATCCTACATTGCCACTGCATGTTTCCTGACCTCCCCATGCTGACCACTCCATGGTGCTTTTCTCCATCCTATATTGCCACTCACTGCCTATCCTAATTCAGACCCTCTGATTCACACCACCACGTGATGTTTTTCTCACTCCTACTAGTGAATGTAATGTTACACACCCATACAATGCGAACCACCCCGCGATGTTTTTCAGAAACCTATCCTACATTGCCACTGCATGTTCCCTGACCTCCCCATGCTGACCACCCGTGGTGCTTTTCTCCATCCTACATTGCCACTCACTGGCTATCCTAATTCACACCCTATGATTCACACCACCACGTGATGTTTTTCTCACTCCTACTTGTGAATGTAATGGTACACACCCATACAATGCGCACCACCCCGCGATGTTTTTCTGAAACCTACCCTACTTTGCAACTGCATGTTCCCTGACCACCCCATGCTGACCACCCCGTGGTGCTTTTCTCCATCCTACATTGCCACTCACTGCCTATCCTAATTCAGACCCTATGATTCACACCACCCTGTGATGTTTTTCTCACTCCTACTAACGAATGTTATATTACACACCCATACAATGCACACCACCCCACGATGCTTTTCAGAAAGCTATCCTACATTGCCACAGCATGTACCCTGACCTCCCCATGCTGATCACCCCTTGGTGCTTTTCTTCATCCTATATTGCCACTCACTGCCTATCCTAATTCACACCCTACGATTCACCCCACCCCGTGATGTTTTTCTCACTCCTACTAGTGAACGTAATGTTACACAACCATACAATGCGCACCACCCCGCAATGTATTTCAGAAACCTATCCTACATTGCCACTGCATGTTCCTGACTTCCCCATGCTGACCACCCCGTGGTGCTTTTCTCCATCCTACATTGCCACTCACTGCCTATCCTAATTCACACCCTATGATTCACACCACCCCGTGATGTTTTTCTCACTCCTACTAGTGAATGTAATGTTACATCCCATACAATGCGCACCACCCCGCGATGTTTTCCAGAAACCTATCCTACATTGCCACTGCATGTTCCCTGACCTCCCCATGCTGACCACCCCGTGGTGATTTTCTCGATCCTACCTTGACACTCACTGCCTATCCTAATTCAGACCCTATGATTCACACCACCCCGTGATGTTTTTCTCAGTCCTACTAGTGAATGTAATGTTACACACCCATACAATGCGCACCACCCCGCGATGTTTTTCAGAAACATATCCTACATTGCCACTGCATGTTCACTGACCTCCCCATGCTCACCACCCCGTGGTGCTTTTCTCCATCCTACATTGCCACTCACTGCCTATCCTAATTCAGACCATATGATTCACACCACCCCGTGATGTTTTTCTCACTCCTAGCGAATGTAATATTACACACCCATACAATGGGCACCACCCCACGATGTTTTTCAGAAAGCTATGCTACATTGCCACTGCATGTTCCCTGACCTCCCCATGCTGACCACCCCGTGTTGCTTTTCTCGATCCTACATTGCCAGTCACTGCCTATCCTAATTCAAACCCTATGATTCACACCACCCATGATGTTTTTCTCACTCTTACTAGTGAATGTAATGTTACACACCCATACAATGCGCACCACCCGTTGATGCTTTTCAGAAACCTACCGTACATTGCCACTGCATGTTCCCTGTCCTCCCCATGCTGACCACCCCGTGGTCCTTTTCTCCATCCAATATTGCCACTCATTGCCTATCCTAATTCAGACCCTATGATTCACACCAACCCGTGATGTTTTTCTCACTCCTACTAGTGAATGTAATGTTACACACCCATACAATGCGCACCACCCCGCGATGTTTTTCAGAAGCCTATCCTACATTGCCACTGCATTTTCCCAGCCCTCCCCATGCTGACCACCCCGTGGTGCTTTTCTCCATCCTACATTGCCACTCACTTCCTATCCTAATTCAGACCCTATGATTCACACCACCCCGTGATGTTTTTCTCACTCCTACTAGTGAATGTAATGTTACACACCCATACAATGCGAACCACCCCGCGATGTTTTTCAGAAACCTATCCTACATTGCCACTGCATGTTCCCTGACCTCCCCATGCTGACCACCCCGTGGTGCTTTTCTTCATCCTACATTGCCACTCACTGCGTATCCTAATTCAGACCCTACGATTCACACCACCCCGTGATGTTTTTCTCACTCCTACTAGTGAATATAATGTTACACACCCATACAATGCGCACCACCCCGCGATGTATTTCATAAACCTATCCTACATTGCCACTGCATGTTTCCTGACTTCCTTGATGCTGACCACCCCGTGGTGCTTTTCTCCATGCTACATTGCCACTCACTGCCTATCCTAATTCACACCCTATTATTCACACCACCCCGTGATGTTTTTCTCACTCCTACTAGTGAACGTAATGTTACACACCCATACAATGCGCACCACCCCATGATGTTTTTCAGAAACCTATCCTACATTGCCACTGCATGTTTCCTGACCTCCCCATGCTGACCACTCCATGGTGCTTTTCTCCATCCTATATTGCCACTCACTGCCTATCCTAATTCAGACCCTCTGATTCACACCACCACGTGATGTTTTTCTCACTCCTACTAGTGAATGTAATGTTACACACCCATACAATGCGAACCACCCCGCGATGTTTTTCAGAAACCTATCCTACATTGCCACTGCATGTTCCCTGACCTCCCCATGCTGACCACCCGTGGTGCTTTTCTCCATCCTACATTGCCACTCACTGGCTATCCTAATTCACACCCTATGATTCACACCACCACGTGATGTTTTTCTCACTCCTACTTGTGAATGTAATGGTACACACCCATACAATGCGCACCACCCCGCGATGTTTTTCTGAAACCTACCCTACTTTGCAACTGCATGTTCCCTGACCTCCCCATGCTGACCACCCCGTGGTGCTTTTCTCCATCCTACATTGCCACTCACTGCCTATCCTAATTCAGACCCTATGATTCACACCACCCTGTGATGTTTTTCTCACTCCTACTAGCGAATGTTATATTACACACCCATACAATGCGCACCACCCCACGATGCTTTTCAGAAAGCTATCCTACATTGCCACAGCATGTACCCTGACCTCCCCATGCTGATCACCCCTTGGTGCTTTTCTTCATCCTATATTGCCACTCACTGCCTATCCTAATTCACACCCTACGATTCACCCCACCCCGTGATGTTTTTCTCACTCCTACTAGTGAACGTAATGTTACACAACCATACAATGCGCACCACCCCGCAATGTATTTCAGAAACCTATCCTACATTGCCACTGCATGTTCCTGACTTCCCCATGCTGACCACCCCGTGGTGCTTTTCTCCATCCTACATTGCCACTCACTGCCTATCCTAATTCACACCCTATGTTTCACACCACCCCGTGATGTTTTTCTCACTCCTACTAGTGAATGTAATGTTACATCCCATACAATGCGCACCACCCCGCAATGTTTTCCAGAAACCTATCCTACATTGCCACTGCATGTTCCCTGACCTCCCCATGCTGACCACCCCGTGGTGCTTTTGTCCATCCTACATTGCCACTCACTGCCTATCCTAAATCAGACCCTATGATTCACACCACCCCGTGATGTTTTTCTCACTCCTACTACTGAATGTAATGTTACACACCCATACAATGCGCACCACCCCGCGATGTTTTTCAGAAACCTACCCTACTTTGCCACTGCATGTTCCCTGACCTCCCCACGCTGACCACTCCGTGGTGCTTGTCTCCATCCTACATTGCCCTCACTGCCTATCCTAATTCAGACCCTATGATTCACAGCCCCCGTGATGTTTTTCACACTCCTACTAGTGAATCTAATGTTACACACCCATACAATGCGCACCACCCCGCGATGTTTTTTAGAACCCTATCGTATATTGCCACTTCATGTTCCGTGACCTCCCCATGCTGACCACCACATGGTGCTTTTGTCCATGTTACATTGCCACTCACTGCCTGTCCTAATTCAGGCACTCAGATACACACCAACCCGTGATGTTTTTCTCACTCCTACTAGTGAATGGCGTGTGAGAAACTCTTACAATGCTCACCAAACCGCGATGTTTTACAGAAACTTAAAGGACATTTTCACTGCATGTTTCCTGACCTCCCCATGCTGACCACCCCGTGGTGCTTTTCTCCATCCTGCATTGCCACTCACTGCCTATCCTAATTCAGGCCCTCAGATTCACACCACCCCGTGATGTTTTTCTCACTCCTACTAGTGAAAGGCCTATTAGAAACCCTTACAAGGCGCACCACCCCGCTATGTTTTTAAGAAACCTATCCTACATTGCCACTTCATGTTTCCTGATCTCCCCATGCTGACCACCCCATGTTGCTTTTCTCCATCCTACATTGCCACTCACTGCCTGTCCTAATGCAGGGCCTCTGATTCACACAACCCCGTGATGTTTTTCTCACTCCTACTACTGAATGGCGTGTTAGAAAACCTTACAATGTGCACCACCTGGTGATGTTTTTCATCAACCTAATCTACATTGCCACTGCATGTTTCATGGCTTTCCCATGCTGACCACCCGTGAAGCTTTTCTCCATTCTCCATTGCCACTCACTGCCTTTCCTAATTCAGGCCCTCAGATTCACACCTCCCCGTGTTGTTTTTCTCATTTCTACTAGTGAATGGCATGTTAGAAACCCTTACAATGCGCACCACCCGCGATGTTTTTCAGACCATATCCTAAATTGCCAGTGCATATTTTCTGACCTCCCCATGCTCACCACCCCGTGGTGCTTTTCTCCATCCTACATTGCCACTCACTGCCTATCCGAATTCAGGCCCTCAGATTCACACTACCCCGTGATGTTTTTCTAAACTCTACTAGTGAATGGCATGTTAGAAACCCTTAAAATGCGCACCACCCCGCGATGTTTTTCAGAAACCTATCCTACATTGCCACTGCATGTTTTCTGACCTCCCCATGCTCACCACCCGGTGGTGCATTTCTCCATCCTCCATTGCCACTCACTGCCTATCCTAATTCAGGCCTTTAGATTCACACAACCCCGTGATGTTTTTCTCAACTCTACTAGTGAATGGCGTGTTAGAAACCCTTACAATGCGCACCACCAACGCGATGTTTTTCAGAAACCTATCCTACATTGCCACTTCCTTTTTGCGGAACTCCCCATGCTGACCACCCCATGGTGCTTTTCTCCATCCTACATTGCCACTCACTGACTATCCTAATTCAGGCCTTCAGATTCACAACACCCCGTGATGTTTTTCTCACTCCTACTAATGAAAGGCCTGTTAGAAACCCTTACAATGCGCACCACTCCGTGATGCTTTTCAGAAACTTATCCTACATTGCCACTGCATGTTTCCTGACCTCGCCATGCTTACCACTCCGTGGTGCTTTTCTCCATATTACAATGAAACTCACTGCCTATCCTAATTCAGCACCTCAGATACACACCAGCCCGTGATGTTTTCCCCACTCCTACCAGTGAATTGCGTGTTAGAAAACCTTACAATGTGCACTACCCCACGATGTTTTTTATAAACCAATCCTACATTGTCACTGCATGTTTTCTGAACTCCCCATGCTGACCACCACGTGGTGCTTTTGTCCATCCTACATTGCCACTCTCTCCCTATACTAATTCAGGTCCTCAGATTCACACCACCCCGTGATGCTTTTCTCACTCCTATCAGTGAAAGGCCTATTAGAATCCCTTTCAATGCGCACAACCGCGCAATGTTTTTCAGAAACCTATCCTACTTTGCCACTCCATGTTTCCTGACCTCGCATGCTGACCACGCGTGGTGCTTTTCTCCATCCTACATTGCCACTCACTGCCTATCCTCATTCAGGCACTCAGATACACACCACCCCATGATGTTTTTTCACTCCTACTACTGAATGGCCTGTTAGAAACCCTTAAAATGCACCCCACCCCGCCATGTTTTTCAGAAACCTATCCTACATTGCCACAGCATGTTTCCTGACCTCCCCGTGCTGACCAGCCCGTGGTGCTTTTCTCCATTCTACATTGCCTCTCACTGCCTATCCTAATTCAGGCCCTCTGATTCACACCACCCCATGATGTTTTTCTCACTCCTACTAGTGAATGGTCTGTTAGAAACCCTTCCAATGTGCACCACCCCGCGATGTTTTTCAGAAACCTATCCTACATTGCCATTTCATGTTTCTTGACTTCCCCATGCTGACCACCGCGTGGTGCTTTTCTTCATCCTATATTGCCAATCACTGCCTATCCTAATTCAAACCCTACGATTCACACCACCCCGTGATGTTTTTCTCACACCTACTAGTGAATGTAATGTTACACACCTATACAATGGGCACCACCCCGTGATGTTGTTCAGAAACCTATCCTACATGGCCACTGCATGTTTCCTGACCTCCCCATGCTCACCACCCCGTGGTGCTTTTCTCCATCCTACATTGCCACTCACTGCCTATCCTAATTCAGACCCTATCATTCACACCACCCTGGGATGTTTTTCTCACTCCTACTAGTGAATGTAATGTTACACACCCATACAATGCGCACCACCCCGCGATGTTTTTCAGAAACCTATCCTACATTGCCACTGCATGTTTCCTGACCTCCCAATGCTGACCACCCCGTTGTGCTTTTCTCCACCCTACATAGCCACTCACTGAATTTCCTAATTCAGACCCTATGATTCACATCACCCCGTGATGTTTTTTTCACTCCTACTAGTAAATGTAATGTTACACACCCCTACAATGTACACCACCCCACGATGTTTTTCAGAAACCTATCCTACATTGCCACTGCATATTCCCTGACCTCCCCATGCTGACCACCCCGTGGTGCTTTTCTCCATCCTACATTGCCACTCACTGCCTATCCTCATTCAGACCCTACGATTCACACCACCCCGAGATGGTTTTCTCACTCCTACTAGGGAATATAATGTTACACACCCATACAATGCACACCACCCAGCGATGTTTTTGAGAAAACTATCCTACATTGCCACTGTATGTTTCCTGACCTCCCCATGCTCACCACCCCGTGGTGCTTTTCTCCATCCTACATTGCCACTCACTGCCTATCCTAATTCAGACCCTATCATTCACACCACCCCGGGATGTTTTTCTCACTCCTAGTAGTGAATGTAATGTTTCACACCCATACAATGCGCACCAACCCGCGATATTTTTCAGAATCCTATCCTATATTGCCACTGCATTTTTCCTGACCTCCCAATGCTGACCACCCCGTGGTGGTTTTCTCCATCCTACTTTGCCACTCACTGAATATCCTAATTCAGACCCTATGATTCACACCACCCCGTGATGTTTTTCTCACTCCTACTAGTCAATGTAATGTTAAAAACCCATACAATGCGCACCACCCCGCAATGCTTTTCAGAAACCTATCCTACATTGCCACAGCATGTTTCCTGACCTCTCCATGCTGAGCACCCCATGGTGCTGTTCTCCATCCTACATTGCCACTCACTGCCTATACTAATTCAGACCCTACGATTCACAACACCCCGGGATGTTTTTCTCACTCCTACTAGTGAATGTAATGTTACACACTCATACAATGCGCACCACCAGGGGATGTTTTTCAGAAACCTATCCTACATTGCCACTGCATGTTTCCTGACCTCCCCATGCTGACCACCCCGTGCTGCTTTTCTCCGTCCTACATTGCCACTCACTGCCTATCCTAATTCAGACCCTATGATTCACACCACCCCGCGATATGTTTCTCACTCTTAATAGTGAATGGCCTGTTAGAAAACATTACAATGCGCAGAAACCGGCTATGTTTTTCAGAAACCTACCCTACATTGCAACTGCATGTTTCCTGAGTTCCCCATGCTGACCACCCCGTGGTGCTTTTCTCCATCCTACATTGCCTCTCACTGCCTATCCTAATTCAGGTCCTCCAATTCACACCACCCCACGATCTTTTTCTCACACCTACTAGTGAATGGCCTGTTAGAAACCTTTACCATGCGCAACCCCCTCCATGTTTTTCAGAAACCTATCTTACATTGCCACTGCATGATTCCTGACTTCCCCATCTGACCTCCCCGTGGTGCTTTTCTCCATCCTACATTGCCACTCACTGCTATCCTACTTCAGGCCCTCTGATTCACACTATCCCATGATGTTTCTCTAACTCCTACTGGTGAATGGCCTGTTAGAAACCCTTACAATGCGCACCACACCGCGATGTTTTTCAGAAACCTAAAGGACATTGCCACTGCATGTTTCCTGACCTCACCATGCTGACCACCCCGTGTTGCTTTTCTCCATTCTACATTGCCACTCACTGCCTATCCTAATTCTGGCCCTCAGATTCACACCACCCCATAATGCTTTTCTCACTCCTACTAGTGAATGGCCTGTTAGAAACCCTTACTATGCGCACCACCCCGCGATGTTTTACAGAAAGCTATGCTACATTGCCACTTCATGTTTCCTGACCTCCCCATGCTGACCACCCCGTGATGCTTTTCTCCATACTACATTGCCACTCACTGCGTATCCTAATTCATGCACTCAGATACACACCACCCCGTGATGTTTTCCTCACTTCTACTAGTCTATGGCCTGTTAGAAATGCGCACCCCCCCCGCGATATTTTTCAGAACCCTATCCTGCATTGCCACTGCATGTTTTCTGACCTCCCCATGCTGACCTCCCCGTGGGGCTTTTCTCCATCCTTCATTGCCACTCACTGCCCATACTATTTCAGACTCTCCGAATCACACCCCCGGTGATGTTTTTCTCACTGCTACAGTGAATCGCCTGTCAGAAACCCTTAATATGCGCACCATCCCGCGATGCTTTTCAGAAACCTATGGTACATTGGCACTGCATGTTTCCTGACCTCCCCATGCTACAACCCCGTCGTGCTTTTCTCCATTCTCCATTTCCACTCACTGCCTATACTAATTCAGACCCTCCGAATCACACCACCCCGTGATGTTTTTCTCACTCCTACTAGTGAATGGCCTGTTAGAAATGTGTACCACCCCGCGATGTTTTTCAGAAACGTATCCTGCATTGCCGCTGCATGTTTCCTGACCCCCCTGTGCTGACCACCCCGTGGTGCTTTTCTCCATCCTACATTGCCACTCACTGCCTATCCTAATTCAGGCCCTCTGATTCACACCACCCCGTGATGTTTTTCCCACTCCTACTAGTCTATGGCCTGTTAGAAACCCTTACAATGCGCACCACCCAGCGATGTTTTTCAGAAACCTATCATTCATTACCACTGCATGTTTCCTGTCCTCCCCATGCTGATCACCCTGTGGTGCTTTTGTCCATATTACATTGCCACTCACTGCCTATCTTAATTCAGGCACTCAGATACACACCACTCCGTGATGTTTTTCTCACTCCTAGTAGTGAAAGTCCTGTTAGATACCCTTACAATGCGCACCACCTCGCGATGTATATCAGAAACCTACCCTACAGTTCCAAGGCATTTTTCCTACCTCCCCATGCTGTCCACCCCATGGTGCTTTTGTCCATGTTACATGGCCACTCACTGCGTGTCCTAATTCAGGCACTGAGATATACACCAACCCGTGATGTTTTTCTCACTCCTACTAGTGAATGGCGGGTGAGAAACCCTTACAATGCGCACCAAACCGCGATGTTTTACAGAAACTTAAAGGACATTTTCACTGCATGTTTCCTGACCTCCCCATGCTGACCACCCCGAGGTGCTTTTCTCCATCCTACATTGCCACTCACTGCCTATCCTAATTCAGGCCCTCAGATTCACACCCCCCACGTGATGTTTTTCTCACTCCTACTAGTGAAAGGCCTATTAGAAACCCTTACAATGCGCACCACCCCGCGATGTTTTTAAGAAACCTATCCTACATTGCCACTGCATGTTTCCTGATCTCCCCATGCTGACCACCCCGTGTTGCTTTTCTCCATCCTACATTGCCACTCACTGCCTGTCCTAATGCAGGGCCTCAGATTCACACAACCCCGTGATGTTTTTCTCAATCCTACTAGTGAATGGCGTGTTAGAAAACCTTACAATGTGCACCACCTGGTAATGTTTTTCATCAACCTAATCTACATTGCCACTGCATGTTTCATGGCTTTCCCATGCTGACCACCCGTGAAACTTTTCTCCATTCTCCATTGCCACTCACAGCCTTTCTTAATTCAGGCCCTCAGATTCACACCACCCCGTGTTGTTTTTCTCATTTCTACTAGTGAATGGCATGTTAGAAACCCTTACAATGCGCACCACCCCGCGATGTTTTTCAGAAACCTATCCTACATTGCCACTGCATGTTTTCTGACCTCCCCATGCTCACCACCCCGTGGTGCTTTTCTCCATCCTACATTGCCACTCACTGCCTATCCGAATTCAGGCCCTCAGATTCACACTACCCCGTGATGTTTTTCTCAACTCTACTAGTGAATGGCCGGTTAGAAACCCTTACAATGCGCACCACCCCGCGATGTTTTTCAGAAACCTATCCTACATTGCTACTGCCTTTTTGCGGAACTCCCCATGCTGACCACCCCATGGTGCATTTCTCCATCCTACATTGCCACTCACTGCCTATCCTAATTCAGGCCTTCAGATTCACACTACCCCGTGATGTTTTTCTCAACTCTACTAGTGAATGGCGTGTTAGAAACCCTTACAATGCGCACCACCAACGCGATGTTTTTCAGAAACCTATCCTACATTGCCACTGCCTTTTTGCAGAACTCCCCATGCTGACCACCCCATGGTGCTTTTCTCCATCCTACATTGCCACTCACTGCCTATCCTAATTCAGGCCTTCAGATTCACACAACCCCGTGATGTTTTTCTCACTCCTACTAGTGAAAGGCCTGTTAGAAACCCTTACAATGCGCAGCACTCCGCGATGCTTTTCAGAAACTTATCCTACATTGCCACTGCATGTTTCCTGACCTCGCCATGCTTACCACTCCGTGGTGCTTTTCTCCATATTACAATGAAACTCACTGCCTATCCTAATTCAGCACCTCAGATACACACCAGCCCGTGATGTTTTCCCCACTCCTACCAGTGAATTGCGTGTTAGAAAACCTTACAATGTGCACAACCCCGCGATGTTTTTTATAAACCAATCCTACATTGTCACTGCATGTTTTCTGAACTCCCCATGCTGACCACCCCGTGGTGCTTTTGTCCATCCTACATTGCCACTCTCTCCCTATACTAATTCAGGTCCTCAGATTCACACCACCCCGTGATGCTTTTCTCACTCCTATCAGTGAAAGGCCTATTAGAATCCCTTCCAATGCGCACAACCGCACAATGTTTTTCAGAAACCTATCCTACTTTGCCACTCCATGTTTCCGGACCTCGCATGCTGACCAACGCGTGGTGCTTTTCTCCATCCTACATTGCCACTCACTGCCTATCCTCATTCAGGCACTCAGATACACACCACCCCATGATGTTTTTTCACTCCTACTAGTGAATGGCCTGTTAGAAACCCTTACAAAGCGGACCACCGAGCGATGTTTTTCAGAAACCTATCCTATATTGCCACTGCATATTTCCTGTCCTCCCCATGCTGACCACCCCGTGGTGCGTTTCTCCATGTTACATTGCCAATTACTGCCTATCCTAATTCAGGCCCTCCGATTCACACCATCCCGTGATGTTTTTCTCACTCCTACTAGTCTATGGCCTGTTAGAAACCCTTACAATGCACACCACCCAGCAATGTTTTTCAGAAACCTATCATTCATTGCCACTGCATGTTTCCTGTCCTCCCCATGCTGACCACCCTGTGGTGCTTTTGTCCATATTACATTGCCACTCACTGCCTATCTTAATTTAGGCACTCAGATACACACCACTCCGTGATGTTTTTCTCACTCCTACTAGTGAAAGTCCTGTTAGATACCCTTACAATGCGCACCACCTCGAGATGTATATCAGAAACCTACCCTACATTGCCAAGGCATTTTTCCTACCTCCCCATGCTGTCCACCCCGTGGTGCTTTTGTCCATGTTACATTGCCACTCACTGCCTGTCCTAATTCAGGCACTCAGATACACACCAACCCGTGATGTTTTTCTCACTCCTACTAGTGAATGGCGGGTGAGAAACCATTACAATGCGCACCAAACCACGATGTTTTACAGAAACGTAAAGGACATTTTCACTGCATGTTTCCTGACCTCCCCATGCTGACCACCCCGTGGTGCTTTTCTCCATCCTACATTGCCACTCACTGCCTATCCTAATTCAGGCCCCTGATTCACTCCACCCCGTGATGTTTTTGTCACTCCTACTAGTAAATGGCCTATTAGAAACCCTTAAAATGCGCACCACCCCGCGAAATTTTTAATACCCTATCCTACATTACCACTGCATGTTTCCTGACCTCCCCATGCTGACCACCCCGTGGTGCTTTTCTCCATTATACATTGCCACTCACTAGCTATTCTATTTACGGCCCTCAGATTCACACCACCCCTTGATCTTTTTCTCACTCCTACTAGTGAACGGCCTTTTAGAAACCCTTACAATGCACCCCACCCCGCCATGTTTTTCAGAAACCTATCCTACATTGCCAAAGCATGTTTCCTGACCTCCCCGTGCTGACCACCCCGTGGTGCTTTTCTCCATCCTACATTGCCTCTCACTGCCTATCCTAATTCAGGCCCTCTGATTCACACCACCCCATGATGTTTTTCTCACTCCTACTAGTGAATGGTCTGTTAGAAACCCTTACAATGCGCACCACCCCGCGATGTTTTTCAGAAACCTATCCTACATTGCCATTGCATGTTTCTTGACTTCCCCATGCTGACCACCGCGTGGTGCTTTTCTCCATCCTATATTGCAGCTCACTGCCTATCCTAATTCAGGCCCTCAGATTCACAACACCCCGTGATGTTTTTCTCACTCCTACTAGTGAATGGCGTGTTAGAAAACCTTACAATGCACACGACTAGGCGATGTTTTTCAACAACTTAATGTACAATGCCATTGCATGTTTCCTGACTTTCCCATGCTGACCACGCTGTGGAGCTTCTCTCCATCCTACATTGCCACTCACTGCCTATCCTAATTCAGGCCCTCTGATTCACACCACCCCGTGATGTTTTTCTCACTTCTACTAGTGAACGGCATGTTAGAAACCCTTACAATACGCACCACCCTGCGATGTTTTTCAGAAACCTCTCCTTCATTGCCACTGCATGTTTCCTGGCTTCCCCATGCTGAGCATACCGTGGTGCTTTTTTCCATCCTATATTGCCACTCACTGCCTATCAAAATTCAGGCCCTCCCATTCACACCACCCCATGATGTTTTTCTCACTCCTACTAGTGAAAGGCTTGTTTGAAACCCTGAAAATGCCCACCACCCCGCGATGTTTTTTAGAATTCTATCCTACATTGCCACTGCATGTTTCCTGACCTCCCCAAGCTGACCACCCCTTGCTGCTTTTCTCCATCCTACATTGCCACTCACTGCCTATCCTAATTCGGGCCCTGAGATTCACACCACCCTGTGATGTTTTTCTCACTTCTACTAGTGAATGGCGTGTAAGAAAACCTTACACTGCGCACCACCCCGCGATGTTTTTCAGAAACCTATCCTACCTTGCCACTGCATGTTTCCTGACCTCCCCATGCTGACCACCCCGTGGTGCTTTCCTCCATCTTACATTGCCACTCACTGCCTATCCTAATTCAGGCTCTCAGATTCACACCACCCTGTGATGTTTTTCTCACTCCTTCTAGTGAATGGCATGTTAGAAAACCTTACAATGCGCACCACCCTTCGATGTTTTTCATCAACCTAATCTACATTGCCACTGCATGTTTCCTGACCTCCACATGCTGACCACCCTGTGGTGCTTTTCTCCATCCTACATTGCCACTCACTGCCTATCCTAATTTAGGCCCTAAGATTCACCCGACCCCGTGATGTTTTTCTCACTCCTACTACTGAAAGGACTATTAGAAACCCTTACAATGCACAGCACCCCGCGATGTTTTTCAGAAACCTATCCTACATTACCACTGCATTTTTCTTGAACTCCCCATGCTGACCACCCCGTGGTGTTTTTCTCCATCCTACATTGCCACTCACTGCCTATTCTAATTCAGGCCCTCCGATTCACACTACCCTATGATGTTTTTCTCACTCCTATAAGTGAATGGCCTGTTTGAAACCCTTAAAATGCGCACCACGCCATGATGTTTTTCTCACTCCTATTAGTGAAAGGCCTGTTAGATACCTTACAATGTGCAACACCACGCGATGTTTTTCAGAAACCTATCCTACATTGCTACTGCATGATGCCTGCCCTCCACATGCTGACTACCCTGTTTATCTTTTCTCCATCCTACCCTGCCAGTCACAGCCTATCCTAATTCAGGCCCTCTGATTCAAACCACCCTGTGATGTTTTTCTCACTCTTACTAGTGAAAGGACTATTAGAAACCTGACAATGCGCAAGATCCCGCGATGTTTTTCAGAAACTTATCCTACATTGCCAGTGCATGTTTCCTGCCCTCCCCATGCTGACCACCCCGAGGTGCTTTTCTCCATCCTACATTGCCACTCACTGCCTATCCTAATTCAGGCCTTCCGATTCACACCACTCCTTGATGTTTTTCTCACTCCTACTAGTGATATGCCTGTTGGAAACACTGACAATGCACACCACCCCGCGATGTTTTTCAGAAACCTATCCTACATTGCCACTGCATGTTTCTTGACCTCCCCATGCTGACCACCCCGTGGTGCTTTTCTCCATCCTATATTGAAACTCACTGCCTATCCTAATCCAGGCCCTCCGATTCACACCACCCCATGATGTTTTTCTCACTCCTACTACTGAATGGCCTGTTAGAAAACCTTATAATGCCCACCACCCCTTGATGTTTTTCAGAAACCTAAACGACATTGCCTCTGCATGTTTCCTGACCTCCCCAAGCTGACCACCCTGTGGTGCTTTGCTCTATTCTACAATGCCACTCACTGCCTATCCTAAATCAGTCCCTCCGATTCACACCACTGGGTGATGTTTTTCTCACTCCTACTACTGAAAGGACTATTAGAAACCCTTACAATGCACAGCACCTCGCGATGTTTTTAAGAAACCTATCCTACATTGCCACTGCATGTTTCCTGACCTCCCCATGCTGACCACGCCGTGGTGCTTTTCTCTATCCTACATTGCCACTCACTGCCTATCCTAATTCAGGGCCTCAGATTCACACCACCCCGTGATGTTTTTCTCACTTCTACTAGTGAATGGCCTGTTAGAAACCCTTACAATGTGCACCACCCCGCGATGTTTTTCAGAAACCTATCCTACATTACCACTGCATTTTTCTTGACCTCCCCATGCTGACCACCCCGTGGTGTTTTTCTCCATCCCACATTGCCACTCACTGCCTATTCTAATTCAGGCCCTCCGATTCACACTACCCTATGATGTTTTTCTCACTCCTATAAGTGAATGGCCTGTTTGAAACCCTTAAAATGCGCACCACGCCATGATGTTTTTCTCACTCCTATTAGTGAAACGCCTGTTAGAAACCTTACAATGTGCAATACCACGCGATGTTTTTCAGAAACCTATCCTACATTGCTACTGCATGATGCCTGCCCTCCACATGCTGACTACCCTGTTTATCTTTTCTCCATCCTACCCTGCCAGGCACAGCCTATCCTAATTCAGGCCCTCTGATTCAAACCACCCTGTGATGTTTTTCTCACTCTTACTAGTGAAAGGACTATTAGAAACCTGACAATGCGCAAGATACCGCGATGTTTTTCAGAAACTTATCCTACCTTGCCAGTGCATGTTTCCTGCCCTCCCCATGCTGACCACCCCGAGGTGCTTTTCTCCATCCTACATTGCCACTCACTGCCTATCCTAATTCAGGCCTTCCGATTCACACCACTCCTTGATGTTTTTCTCACTCCTACTAGTGAAAGGCCTGTTGGAAACACTGACAATGCACACCACCCCGCGATGTTTTTCAGAAACCTATCCTACATTGCCACTGCATGTTTCTTGACCTCCCCATGCTGACCACCCCGTGGTGCTTTTCTCCATCCTACATTGCCACTCACTGCCTATCCTAATCCAGGCCCTCCGATTCACATCACCCCATGATGTTTTTCTCACTCCTACTACTGAATGGCCTGTTAGAAACCCTTATAATGCCCACCACCCCGTGATGTTTTTCAGAAACCTAAACGACATTGCCTCTGCATGTTTCCTGACCTCCCCAAGCTGACCACCCGGTGGTGCTTTGCTCCATTCTACAATGCCACTCACTGCCTATCCTAATTCAGGCCCTCCGATTCACACCACCCGGTGATGTTTTTCGCACTCCTACTCATGAATGGCCTGTTAGAAACCCTTACAAGGCGCAACACCCCGCTATGTTTTTCAGAAACCTATCCTACATTTCCACTGCATGTTTCCTGACTTCCCCATGCTGACCACACCGTGGTGCTTTTCTACATCCTACATTGCCACGCACTGCCTATCCTAATTCAGATAATATGATTCACACCAGCCCGTGATGTTTTTCTCACTCCTACTAGTGAATGTAATGTTACACACCCATACAATGTGCACCACCCGGCGATATTTTTCAGAAACCTATCCTACATTGCCACTGCATGTTTCCTGACCTCCCAATGCTGACCACCCCGTGGTGCTTTTCTCCATCCTACATTGCCACTCACTGCCTATCCTAATTGAGGCCCTCTGATTCCCACCCCGCCGTGATCTTGTTCTCACTCCTACTAGTGAATGGCCTGTTATAAACCCTTACAATGTGCACCAAACCGCGATGTTTTTCCGCAACCTATCCTACATTGCCACTGCATGTTTCCTGACCTCCCCATGCTGACCACCACGTGGTGCATACTCCATTTTACATTGCCACTCACTGCATATCCTAATTGAGGCCTTCAGATTCACACCAACCCGTGATGTTTTTCTCACTTCTACTAGTGAGTGGCGTGTTAGAAACCCTTACAATGCGCACCACCGTGCGATGTTTTTCAGAAACCTATCCTACCTTGCCACTGCATGTTTCCTGACCTCCTGATGCTGACCACCCCGTGGTGCTTTTCTCCATCCTACATTGCCACTCACTGCCTATCCTAATTCAGGCCCTCAAATTCACACCACCCCGTGATGTTTTTCTCACTCCTACTAGTGAATGGCGTGTTAGAAAACCTTACATTGTGCACCACCCCTCGATGTTTTTCATCAACCTAATCTACATTGCCACTGCATGTTTCATGGCTTTCCCATGCTGACCACCCGTGAAGCTTTTCTCCATTCTACATTGCCACTCACTGCCTTTTCTAATTCAGGCCCTCAGATTCACACCTCCCCGTGTTGTTTTTCTCATTTCTTCTTGTGAATGGCATGGTAGAAACCCTTACAATGCTCACCACCCCACGATGTTTTTCAGAAACCTATCCTACATTGCCACTGCATGTTTTCTGACCTCCCCATGCTCACCACCCCGTGGTGCTTTTCTCCATCCTACATTGCCACTCACTGCCTATCCTAATTCAGGCCCTCAGATTCACACTACCCCGTGATGTTTTTCTCAACTCTACTAGTGAATGACATGTTAGAAACCCTTACAATGCGCACCACCCCGCGATGTTTTTCAGAAACCTATCCTACATTGCCACTGCATGTTTTCTGACCTCCCCATGCTCACAACCCGGTGGTGCTTTTCTCCATTCTACATTGCCACTCACTGCCTATCCTAATTCAGGCCTTCAGATTCACACTACCCCGTGATGTTTTTCTCAACTCTACTAGTGAATGGCGTGTTAGAAACCCTTACAATGCGCACCACCAACGCGATGTTTTTCAGAAACCTATCATACATTGCCACTGCCTTTTTGCGGAACTCCCCATGCTGACCACCCCATGGTGCTTTTCTCCATCCTACATTGCCACTCACTGCCTATCCTAATTCAGGCCTTCAGATTCACACCACCCCGTGATATTTTTCTCACTCCTACTCGTGAATGGCGTGTTAGAAAACTTTATAATGCGTACCACCCATCGATATTTTTCATCAACTTAATCTACATTGCCACGGCATGTTTCCTGACTTTCCCATGCTGACCAACCCATGGAGCATTTCTCCATCCTACATTGCCACTCACTGCCTATCTTAATTGAGGCCTTCAGATTCACACCACCCCATGATGTTTTTCTCACTCCTACTAGTAAAAGGCCTGTTAGAAACACTTACAATGTTCAACACCCCGCAATGTTTTTCAGAAACCTCTCTTACATTGCCACTGTATGTTGCCTGCCCTGCCCATGCTGACAACGCCTTGGTGCTTTTCTCCAGCCTACATTGCCACTCACTGTCTTTCCTAATTCAGGCCCTCTGATTCACACCATGCCATGATGTTTTTCTCACTCCTATTAGTGAAAGGCCTGTTAGAAACGCTTATAATGCGCACCACTCAGCGATTTTTCTTGAAACCTATCCTACATTGCCATGGCATGTTTCCTGACCTCCCCATGCTGACCACCCCATGGTGCTTTTCTCCATCCTACATTGCCACTCACTGTCTATCCTAATTCAGGCCCTCAGATTCACACCACGCCGTGATGTTATTCTCACTTCTACTAGTGAATGGCCTGTAAGAAACCCTTACAATGCGCACCACCCCGTCATGTTTTTCAGAAACCTACCCTACATTGCCACTGCATGTTTCCTGACTTCCCCATGCTGACCACCCAGTGTTGCTTTTCTCCATCCTACATTGCCACTCACTGCCTATCCTATTTCAGGCCCTCTGATTCACACCACGCCATGATGCTTTTCTCACTCCTATTAGTGAAAGGCCTGTTAGAAACCTTACAATGTGCAACACCCCGCGATGTTTTTCATAAACCTATCCTACATAGCCTCTGCATGATGCCTGCCCTCCACATGCTGACTACCCTGTTTAGCTTTTCTCCATCCTACCCTGCCACTCACAACCTATCCTAATTCAGGCCCTCTGATTCAAACCACCCTGTGATGTTTTTCTCACTCTTACTAGTGAAATGACTATTAGAAACCTGACAATGCGCAAGATCCCGCGATGTTTTTCAGAAACTTATCCTACATTGCCAGTGCATGTTTCCTGCCCTCCCCATGCTGACCACCCCGAGGTGCTTTTCTCCATCCTACATTGCCACTCACTGCCTATCCTAATTCAGGCCTTCCGATTCACACCACCCCATGATGTTTTTCTCACTCCTACTAGTGAAAGGCCTGTTAGAAACACTGACAATGCACACCACCCCGCGATGTTTTTCAGAAACCTATCCTACATTGCCACTGCATGTTTCTTGACCTCCCCATGCTGACCACCCCGTGGTGCTTTTCTCCATCCTACATTGCCACTCACTGCCTATCCTAATCCAGGCCCTCCGATTCACATCACCCCATGATGTTTTTCTCACTCCTACTACTGAATGGCCTGTTAGAAACCCTTATAATGCCCACCACCCCGTGATGTTTTTCAGAAACCTAAACGACATTGCCTCTGCATGTTTCCTGACCTCCCCAAGCTGACCACCCGGTGGTGCTTTGCTCCATTCTACAATGCCACTCACTGCCTATCCTAATTCAGGCCCTCCGATTCACACCACCCGGTGATGTTTTTCGCACTCCTACTCATGAATGGCCTGTTAGAAACCCTTACAAGGCGCAACACCCCGCTATGTTTTTCAGAAACCTATCCTACATTTCCACTGCATGTTTCCTGACTTCCCCATGCTGACCACACCGTGGTGCTTTTCTACATCCTACATTGCCACACACTGCCTATCCTAATTCAGATCCTATGATTCACACCAGCCCGTGATGTTTTTCTCACTCCTACTAGTAAATGTAATGTTACTCACCCATACAATGTGCACCACTCCGCGATGTTTTTTAGAAACCTATCCTACATTGCCACTGCATGTTTCCTGAACTCCCCATGCTGACCACCCCGTGGTGCTTTTCTCCATCCTACATTGCCACTCACTGCCTATCCTAATTTTGGCCCTCTGATTCACACCCCGCCGTGATGTTGTTCTCACTCCTACTAGTGAATGGCCTGTTAGAAACCCTTACAATGTGCACGACCCCGCGATGTTTTTCCGAAACCTATCCTACATTGCCACTGCATGTTTCTTGACCTCCCCATGCTGACCACCCCGTGTTGCTTTTCTCCATCCTACATTGCCAATCACTGCCTATCCTAATTCAGGGCCTCAGATTCACACCACCCCGTGATGTTTTTCTAACTCCTACTAGTGAATGGCCTGTTACAAGCCCTTACAATGTACACCACCCCATGATGTTTTTCAGAAACCTTTCCTACATTGCCACTGCATGTTTAATGACCTCCCGATGCTGACCACCCCGTGGTGCTTTTCTCCATCCTACATTGCCACTCACTGCCTATCCTAATTCAGTCCCTCAGATTCACACCACCCCGTGATGTTTGTCTCACTACTACTAGTGAATGGCATTTTAGAAAACCTTACAATGTGCACAACCCGGCGATGTTTTTCATCAACCTAATCTACATTGCCACTGCATGTTTCATGACTTTCCCATGCTGACCACCCCTGCAGCTATTCTCCATCCTACATTGCCACTCACTGCCTTTCCTAATTCAGGCCCTCAGATTCACATGACGCCATGATGTTTTTCTCACTTCTACTAGTGAATGACATGTTAGAAAACTTTACAATGTGCACCACCCCGTGATGTTTTCAGAAACCTATCCTACATTGCCACTGCATGTTTCCAGAGCTCCACATGCTGACCACCCAGTGATGCTTTTCTCCATCCTACATTGAAACTCACTGCCTACCCTATTTCAGGCCCTCAGATTCACACCACCCCGTGATGTTTTTCTCACTCCTACCAGTGAAAGGCCTATTAGAAACCATTACCATGCGCACCACCCCGCAATGTTTTTCAGAAACCTATCCTACATTGCCACGGCATATTTTTTGACCTCCCCATCCTGACAACCCCATGGTGCTTTTCTCCATCCTTCATTGCCACTCACTTCCTATCCTAATTCAGGCCCACAGATTCACACCACCCCGTGATGTTTTTCTCACTTCTACAAGTGAGTGGCCTGTTAGAAACACTTAAAATGCGCACCACCCCGCAATGTTTTTCAGAAACCTATCCTACATTGCCACTGCATGTTTCCTGACCTCCCCATGCTGACCACCCCTTTGTGCTTTTCTCCATCCTACATTGCCACACACTGCCTATCCTAACTCAGGCCTCTGATTCACTCCACCCCATGATGTTTTTCTCACTCCTACTAGTGAAAAGCCTGTTAGAAACCCTTACATTGCGCACCATCCTGGGATGTTTTTCAGAAACCTATCCTACATTGCCAGGGCATTTTTCCTGATCTCCACATACTGACCACTCCCTGTTGCTTTGCTCCTTCCTACATTGCCACTCACTGCCTATCCTAATTCAGGCCCTCAGATTCACACCACCCCGTGATGTTTTTCTCACTCCTACTAGTGAACGGCCTATTAGAAACCCTTACAATGAGCACCCCCCCACAATGTTTTAAAGAAACCTATCCTACATTGCCACTGCATGTTTCCTGACCTCCCTATGCTGACCACCCCATGTTGCTTTTCTCCATCCTACATTGCCACTCACGGCCTAACCTAATTCAGGGCCTCAGATTCAGACCACCCCGTGAAGTTTTTCTCACTCCTACTAGTGAATGGCCTATTAGAAACCCTTACAATGTTCACCACCCCGCGAAGTTTTTCAGAAACCTATCCTACATTGCCACTGCATGTTTCCTCACCTCCCGATGCTGACCACCCCATGGTGCTTTTCTCCATCCTACATTGCCACTCACTGCCTATCCTAATACAGTCCCTCAGATTCACACCACCCCGTGATGTTTTCCTCACTCCTACTAGTGAAAGGCCTATTAGAAACCCTTACAATGCGCACCACCCCGCCATGTTTTTAAGAAACCTATCCTACATTGCCACTGCATGTTTCCTGATCTCCCCATGCTGACCACCCCGCGTTGCTTTTCTCCATCCTACATTGCCACTCACTGCCTATCCTAATGCAAGGCCTCAGATTCACACAACCCCGTGATGTTTTTCTCACTCCTACTAGTGAATGGCGTGTTAGAAAACCTTACAATGTGCACCACCCAGCGATGATTTTCATGAACCTAATCTACATTGCCACTGCATGTTTCATGGCTTTCCCATGCTGACCACCCGTGAAGCTTTTCTCCATTCTACATTGCCACTCACTGCCTATCCTAATTCAGTCCCTCAGATTCACACAACCCCGTGTTGTTTTTCTCATTTCTACTAGTGAATGGCATGTTAGAAACCCTTACAATGCACACTACCCCGCGATGTTTTTCAGAAACCTACCCTACATTGCCACTGCATGTTTTCTGACCTCCCCATGCTCATCACCCCGTGGTGCTTTTCTCCATCCTACATTGCCACTCATAGCCTATACTAATTCAGGCCCTCAGATTCACACTACCCCGTGATATTTTTCTCAACTCTACTAGTGAATGCCATGTTAGAAACACTTACAATGCGCACAACCCCGCGATGTTTTTCAGAAACCTATCCTACATTGCCACTGCATGTATTCTGACCTCCCCATGCTCACCACCCGGTGGTGCTTTTCTCCTTCCTACATTGCCACTCACTGCCTATTCTAATTCAGGCCTTCAGATTCACACTACCCCGTGATGTTTTTCTCAACTCTACTAGTGAATGGCGTGTTAGAAACCCTTACAATGCGCACCACCAACGCGATGTTTTTCAGAAACTTATACTACATTGCGACTGCCTTTTTGCGGAACTCCCCATGCGGACCACCCCCTGGTGCTTTTCTCCATCCTACATTGCCACTCACTGCCTATCCTAATTCAGGCCTTCAGATTCACACCACCCCGTGATATTTTTCTCACTCCTACTCGTGAATGGCGTATTAGAAAAGTTTATAATGTGTACCACCCATCGATGTTTTTCATCAACTTAATCTACATTGCCACGGCATGTTTCCTGACTTTCCCATGCTGACCAACCCGTGGAGCTTTTCTTCATCCTACATTGCCACTCACTGCCTATCCTAATTCAGGCCCTCAGATTCACACCACCCCATGATGTTTTTCTCACTCCTACTAGTAAAAGGCCTGTTAGAAACACTTATAATGTCAACACCCCGCAATGTTTTTCAGAAACCTCTCCTACATTGCCACTGTATGTTGCCTGCCCTGCCCATGCTGACAACACCTTGGTGCTTTTCTCCAACCTACATTGCCACTCACGGTCTATCCTAATTCAGGTGCTCTGATTCACACCACGCCATGATGTTTTTCTCACTCCTATTAGTGAAAGGCCTGTTAGAAACGCTTATAATGCGCACCACCCCGCGATTTTTTCTGAAACCTATCCTATATTGCCATGGCATGTTTCCTGACCTCCCCATGCTGACCACCACGTGGTGCTTTTCTCCATCCTACATTGCCACTCACTGTCTATACTAATTCAGGCCCTCAGATTCACACCACCCCGTGATGTTTTTCTCACTCCTACTAGTGAATGGCATGTTAGAAACCCTTACAATGCGCACCATCCCGCGATGTTTTTAAGAGACCTATCCTACATTGCCACTGCATGTTTCCTGACCTCCACATGCTGACCACCCAGTGTTGCATTTCTACATCCTACATTGCCACTCACTGCCTATCCTAATTCAGTCCTTCTGATTCACACCACGCCATGATGTTTTGCTCACTCCTATTAGTGAAAGGCCTGTTAGAAACCTTACAATGTGCAACACCCCGCTCTGATTCAAACCACCCTGTGATGATTTTCTCACTCCTACTAGTGAAAGGACTGTTAGAAACCTGACAATGCGCAACAGCCCGCGATGTTTTTCAGAAACTTATCCTACATTGCCAGTGCATGTTTCCTTCCCTCCCCATGCTGAGCACCCCGAGATGCTTTTCTCCATCCTACATTGCCACTCACTGCCTATCCTAATTCAGGCCTTCCGATTCACACCACCCCATGATGTTTTTCTCACTCCTACTAGTGAAAGGCCTGTTAGAAACACTGACAATGCACACCACCCCTAGATATTTTTCACAAAAGTATCCTACATTGCCACTGCATGTTTCTTGACCTCCCCATGCTGACCACCCCGTGGTGCTTTTCTCCACCATACATTGCCACTCACTGCCTATCCTAATCCAGGCCCTCCGATTCACACCACCCCATGATGTTTTTCTCACTCCTACTACTGAATGGCCTGTTAGAAACCCTTATAATGCCCACCACCCTGTGATGTTTTTCAGAAACCTAAACGACATTGCCTCTGCATGTTTCCTGACCTCCCCAAGCTGATCAACCGGTGGTGCTTTTCTCCATTCTACAATGCCACTCACTGCCTATCCTAATTCAGGCCCTCAGATTCACACCACCTCATGATGTTTTTCTCACTCCTTCTAGTGAATGGCATGTTAGAAAACCTTACAATGCTCACCACCCCTCGATATTTTTCATCAACCTAATCTACATTGCCACGGCATGTTTCCTGACTTTCGCATGCTGACCAACCCTTGGAGCATTTCTCCATCCTACATTGCCACTCACTGCCTATCCTAATTCCGGCCCTCAGGCTCACACCACCACATGATGTTTTTCTCACTCCTACTAGTGAAAGGCCTCTTAGAAACCCTTACAATGTGCACAACCCTGCGATGTTTTTCCGAAACCTATCCTACATTGCCACTGCATGTTTCTTGACCTCCCCATGCTGACCACCCCGTGGTGCTCTTCTCCATCCTACATTGCCACTCACTGCCTATCCTAAACCAGGCCCTCCGATTCACACCACCCCATGATGTTTTTGTCACTCCTACTACTGAATGGCTTGTTAGAAACCCTTATAATGCCCACCACCCCGTGATGTTTTTCAGAAACCTAAATGACATTGCCTCTGCATGTTTCATGACTTCCCCATGCTGACCACCCCGTGGTGCTTTTCTCCATCCTACATTACCACTCACTGCCTATCCTAATTCAGACCCTCCGATTCACACCACCCCATGATGTTTTTCTCACTCCTACTAGTGAATGGACTGTTAGAAACCCTTACAAGGTACACCACCCCACGATGTTTTTCAGAAACCTATCCTACATTGCCCCTGCATGTTTCCTGACCTCCCGATGCTGACCACCCCTTGGTGCTTTTCTCGATCCTACATTGCCCCTCACTGCCTATTCTAATTCAGGCCCTCAGATTCACACCACCCCGTGAAGCTTTTCTCACTCCTAGCATTGAAAGGCCTATTAGAAACCCTTACAATGCGCACCACCGTGCAATGTTTTTCAGAAACCTATCCTACTTTGCCACTCCATGTTTCCTGACCTCGCATGCTGACCAGGTATCCTATGCATCCAATGTATCCAATGTATCCAATGTAGGATAACTCACTACCTATCCTAATTCAGGCACTCACATACACACCACCCCATGATGATTTTTCACTCCTACTAGTGAATGGCCTGTTAGAAACCCTTACAATGTGCAACACCGCGCGATGTTTTTCAGAAAAAAAATCCTATATTGCCACTGCATGTTTCCTGTCCTCCCTATGCTGACCACCCCATGGTGCGTTTCTCCATATTACATTGCCGCTCACTGCCTATACTAATTCAGGCCCTCCAATTCACACCACCACGTGATGTTTTTCTCACTCCTACTAGTGAATGGCCTGTGAGAAACCCTTACAATGCGCACCACCCACTGATGTTTTTCAGAAACCTATCATTCATTGCCACTACATGTTTACTGACCTCCCCATGCTGACCACCCTGCGGCGCTTTTCTCCGTCCTACATTGCCACTCACTGCCTATCCTAATTCAGGCCCTCAGATTCACAACACCCCGTGATGTTTTTCTCACTCCTACCAGTGAAATGCCTATTAGAAACCCTTACAATGCGCACCATCCCGCGATGTTTTTCAGAAACCTATCCTTCATTGCCACTGCATGTTTCCTGAGCTCCCCATGCTGACCACCCCGTGATGCTTTTCTCCATCCTACATTGCCACTCACTGCCTATCAAAACTCAGACCTTCCGAATCACACCACCCCGAGATGTTTTTCTCACTCTTATTTGAATGGCCTGTTAGAAACCATTACTAGGCGCACTACCCCGCGATGTTTTTGCAGAAACCTATCCTGAATTACAACAGCATGTTTCCTGACCTCCCCATGCTGACCACCCCGTGGGGCTTTTCTCCATCATACATTGCCACTCACTGCCTATCGTATTTCATACTCTCCGAAACACACCAACCCGTGATGTTTTTCTCACTCCTACTAGGGAATGACCTGTTAGAAATGCGCACAACCCCCCAATGTTTTTCAGAAACGTATCCTGCATTGCCCTGCATGTTTCCTGACCTCCCCATGCTGACCACCCCATGGGTCTTTTCTCCACTCTACATTGCCACTCACTGCCTATCCTATTTCAGACTCTCCGAATCACACCACCCTGTGATGTTTTTCTCACTCCTACTTGTGAATGGCATGTTAGAAATGCGCACCACCCCGCGATGGTTTTCAGAAACGTATCTTGCATTGCCACTGCATGTTTCCTGACCTCTCCATGCTGAACACCGCGTGTGGCTTTTCTCCATCCTACATTGCCACTCACTGCCTATCCTATTTCAGACTCTCCGAATCACACCACCCGGTTATGTTTTTCTCACTTCTACTCAAGAATGGCCTGTTAGAAACCCTTTTAATGCTCACCACCCCGCAATGTTTTTCAGAAACCTATACAACATTGCCACGCATGTTTCTTGACCTGCCATGCTGACCACCCATGGTGCTTTTATCCATCCTGCATTGCCACTCACTGCCTATCCTAATTCACACCCTCCAAATCACACCACTCCATGATATTTTTCTCACTCCTACTAGTGAATGGCCTGTTAGAAACCCTTACAATGCGCACCACCGTGCGATGTTTTTCAGAAACCAATCCTGTATTGCCACTGCATGTTTCCTGTCCTCCCCATGCTGACCACCCCGTGGTGCGTTTCTCCATATTACATTGCCACTCACTGCCTATCCTAATTCAGGCCCTCCGATTCACACCACCACGTGATGTTTTTCTCACTCCTACTAGTGAATGGCCTGTTAGAAACCCTTACAATGCGCACCACCCACTGCTGTTTTTCAGAAACCTATCATTCATTGCCACTGCATGTTTCCTGACCTCCCCATGCTGACAACCCCGTGGTGCTTTTCTCCATCCTACATTGCCACTCACTGCCTATCCTAATTCAGGCCCTCAGATTCACAACACCCCGTGATGTTTTTCTCACTCCTACCAGTGAAATGCCTATTAGAAACCCTTACAATGCGCACCATCCCGCGATGTTTTTCAGAAACCTATCCTTCATTGCCACTGCATGTTTCCTGAGCTCCCCATGCTGACCACCCCGTGGTGCTTTTCTCCATCCTACATTACCACTCACTGCCTATCCTAATTCAGACCCTCCGATTCACACCACCCCATGATATTTTTCTCACTCCTACTAGTAAATGGACTGTTAGAAACCCTTACAAGGTGCACCACCCTGCGATATTTTTCAGAAACCTATCCTACATTGCCACTGCATGTTTCCTGACCTCCCGATGCTGACCACCCCTTGGTGCTTTTCTCCATCCTACATTGCTACTCACTGCCTATCCTAATTCAAATTCTCAGAATCACACCACCACGTGATGTTTTTCTCACTCCTACTAGTGAATGGCGTGTTAGAAAACCTTACAATGTGCACCACCCGGCGATGTTTTTCATCAACCAAATCTACATTGCCAGTGCATGTTTCATGACTTTCCCATGCTGACCACTCCTGTAGCTTTTCTGATCCTACATTGCTACTCACTGCCTTTCCTAATTCAGGCCCTCCGATTCACACCACCCCGTGATATTTTTCTCACTCCTACTAGTAAATGGACTGTTAGAAACCCTTACAGTGCGCACCACCCCGCAATGTTTTTCAGAAACCTATCCTACATTGAAACTGCATGTCTTCTGACCTCCCCATGCTGACCACCCCGTTGTGCTTTTCTCCATCCTACATTGCCCCTCACTGCCTATCCTAATTCAGGCCCTCAGATTCACATACCCCGTGATGATTTTCTCAACTCTACTAGTGAATGGCGTGTTAGAAACCCTTACAATGCGCACCACCTACGCGATGTTTTTCAGAAACCTATCCTACCTTGCCACAGCATGTTTTCTGACCTCCCCATGCTGACCACCCCATGGTGCTTTCATCCATCCTACATTGCCACTCACTGCCTATCCTATTTCAGGCCCTCCGATTCACACCACCACGTGATGTTTTTCTCAATCCTACTAGTGAATGGCGTGTTAGAAAACCTTATAATGCGCACCACCCTTCGATTTTTTTCATCAACTTAATCTACATTGCCACTGCATGTTTCCTGACTTTCCCATGCTGACCACCCCGTGATGCTTTTCTCCATTCTACACTGCCACTCACTGCCTATCCTAATTCAGGCCCTCTGATTCACACCACCCCGTGATGTTTTTTTCACTCCTACTACTGAAAGGCCTTACAATGAAAGGCCTTAAAATCCTTACAATGCACACCACCATGCGATGTTTTTCAGAAACCAATCCTACATTGCCACGGCATGTTTCCTGGCGTCCCCACGCTGACCACCCCGTGATGCTTTTCTCCATCCTACATTGCCACTCACTGCCTATCCTAATTCAGGCCCCCCGATTCACACCACCCCATGATGTTTTTATCACTCCTACTAGTGAAAGGCCTGTTAGAAACCCTTACAATGCGCACCACCCCGCGATTTTTTCTGAAACCTATTGTACATTGTCACGGCATGTTTCCTGACCTCCCCATGCTGACCAGCCCGTGGTGCTTTTCTCCATCCTACATTGCCACTCACTGCCTATCCTAATTCAGGGCCTCCAATACACACCACCCCATGATGTTTTTCTCACTCCTACTAGTGAAAGGCCTGCTAGAAACCCTTACACTGTGGAACACCCCACGACGTTTTTCAGAAACCTATCCTACTTTGCCCCTGCATGTTGCCTGCCCTCCCCATGCTGACCACCCCGAGGTGCTTTTCTCCATCCTACATTGCCACTCACTGTCTATCCTAATTCAGGCCCTCAGATTCACACCACGCCGTGATGTTATTCTCACTTCTACTAGTGAATGGCCTGTTAGAAACCCTTACAATGCGCACCGCCCCGCAATGTTTTTCAGAAACCTATCCTACATTGACAGTGCATGTTTCCTGACCTCCCCATGCTGAACACCCCGTGTTGCTTTTCTCCATCCTACATTGCCACTCACTGCCATCCTATTTCAGGCCTTCCGATTCAAACCACCCTGTGATGTTTTTCTCACTCCTACTAGTGAAAGGCCTGTTAAAAACACTGACAATGCGCAACATCCCGCAATGTTTTTCAGAAACTTATCCTACATTGCCAGTGCATGTTTCCTTCCCTCCACATGCTGACCACCCGGAGGTGGTTTTCCCCATCCTACATTGCCACTCACAGCCTATCCTAATTCAGGCCCTCCGATTCACACCACCCCATGATCTTTTTCTCACTTCTACTAGTGAATGGCTAGTTAGAAACCCTTACAATGCGCACCACCCCGCGATGTTTTTCAGAAACCTATCCTACATTGCCACTGCATGTTTCCTGACCTCCCCATGCTGACCACACCGTGGGGCTTTTCTCCATCCTACATTACCACTCACTGCCTATCCTAATTCAGGCCCTCAGATTCACACCACCCCGTGATGTTTTTCTCACTCCTACAAGTGAATGGCCTGTTAGAAACCCTTACAATGTGCACCACCCCGCGATGTTTTTCAGAAACCAAAAGGACATTGCCAGTTCATGTTTCCTGACCTCCCCATGCTGACCACCCCATGGTGCTTTTCTCCATATTACATTGCCACTCATTGCCTATCCTAATTCAGGCACTTAAATACAAAACACCCCATGATGTTTTCCTCACTTCAACTAGTGAATTACGTGATAGAAAACCTTACAATGTGCACCACCCCGCAATGTTTTTCAGAAACCTATCCTACATTGCCACTGCATGTTTCCTGACCTCCCCATGCTGACCACCCCGTGGTGCTTTTCTCCATCCTACATTGCCACTCACTGCCTATCCTAATTCAGGGCCTCAAATTCACACCACCCCGTGATGTTTTTCTCACTCCTACTAGTGAATGGCCTGTTAGAAACCTTTACAATGCGCATCACCCCGCCATGTGTTTCAGAAACGTATCCTACATTGCCACTGCATGTTTCCTGACCTCCCCATGCTGACCACCCCGTGGTGCTTTTTTGCATCCTACATTGCCACTCACTGCCTATCCTAATTCAGACTCTCCGAATCACACCACCCCGTGATGTTTTTCTCACTGCTACTAGTGAATGGCCTGTTAGAAATGCGCACCACCCCGCGAGGCTTTTCACAAACTTATCCTGCATTCCCACTGCATGTTTCCTGACCTCCGCATGCTGACCCCCCATTGGGGTTTTTCTCCATCCTATATTGCCACTCGCTGCCTATTCTATTTCAGACTCTCCAATTCACACCACCCCGTGATGTTTTTTTCACTCCTACTAGTGAACGGCCTCTTAGAAACCATTTCAATATTCACCAACCCGCGATGCTTTTCAGAAACCTATCCTACGTTGCCACTGCATGTTTCTTAACGTCCCGATGCTGACCACCCTGTGGTGCTTTTCTCCATCCTACATTGCCACTCACTGCCTATGCTAATTGAGATTCTCTGACTCACACCACCCTGTAATGTTTTTCTCACTCCTACTAGTGAATGGCCTCTTAGAAACCATTTCAATGTGCACCACCCTGTGATGTTTTTCAGAAAACTATCCTACATTGCCACTGTTTGTTTCCTGACCTCCCCATGCTGACCACCCCGTGGTGCTTTTGTCCATCTTACATTGCTTCTCACTGCCTATCCTAATTCAGACCCTCTGATTTACACCACCTCTTGATGTTTCTCTCACTCCTACTAGTGAATGGCCTCTTAGAAACCCTTACAATGCGCACCAGCCCACGATGCTTTTCAGAAACCTATCCTACATTGCCACTGCATGTTTCCTGACCTAACCATGCTGACACTGCCGTGGGCCTTATCTCCATCCTACATTGCCACTCACTGCTTATCCTAATTCAGACCCTCCAAATCACACCACCCCGAACTCTTTTTCTCAGTCCTACTAGTGAATGGCCTGTTATAAATTCACACCACCCCACAATATTTTTTCAGAAACGTATCCTGCATTGCCACTGCATGTTTCTTCACCTCCCCATGCTCACCACGCCTTGGGGAATTTCTCCATGCTACATTGCGCTCGCTGCCTATCCTATTTCAGACTCTCCGAATCACACCACCCCATGATGTTTTTCAAACTCCTATGCGTGAATGGCCTGTTAGAAACCAGTACAATGAGTACCACCCCGCAATATTTTTTCAGAAACGTATCGTGCATTGCCACTGCATGTTTCTTGACCTCCCCATGCTGACCACGCCATGGGGCTTTTCTCCATTCTACATTGCCTCTCACTGCCTATCCTAATTTAGACCCTCCGAATCACACCACCCCTTGATGTTTTTCTCCCTCCTATTAGTGAATGGCCTGTCAGATATGCCCACCACCCTGCGATGTTTTTCAGAAACGTATCCTGCAATTCCACTGCATGTTTCCTGACCTCCCCATGCTGACCACCCCGTGGGGCTCTTCGCCATCCTACATTGTCACTCACTGCCTATCCTAAAATAGACTCTCCGAGTCACACCACTCCGTGATGTGTTTCTCACTCCTACTAGTCAATGGCCTTTTAGAAACCCTTACAATGCAGACCACCCCGCGATGCTTTTCAGTAACCTATCCTACATTGCGACTGCATGTTTCCTGACCTCCCCATGCTGACCACCCTGTGGTGCTTTTCTCCATCCTACATGGACACTCACTGCGTATCCTAATTCAGACACTCCGGTTCACACCACCCTGTGATATTTTTTTCACTCCTAATAGTGAATTGCCTGTTAGATACCCTTACAATGCGAACCACCCCACAATGTTTTTCAGAAACCTATCCTATATTGTCATTGCATGTTTCATGACCTCCCCATACTGACCACGCTGTGGGGCTTATCTCCATCCTACATTGCCACTCACTGCCTGTCCTAATTCAGACCCTCTGAATCACACCAAGCCGTGATGTTTTTCTCAGTTCTACGAGTGAATGGCCTGTTAGAAATGCGCACCACCCCGCGATGTTTTTCAGAAACGTATCCTGCATTGCCACTGCATGTTTCCTAACCTCCCCATGCTGACCACCCCGTGAGGCTTTTCTCCATGCTACATTGCCACTCGCTGCTTATCTTATTTCAGACACTCAGAATCACACCACCCCGTGATGTTTTTCTCACTCCTACTAGTGAAGGGCCTGTTAGATACCCGTATCATGCCCACCACCCCGCGATGTTTTTCAGAAACCTATCCTACATTGCCATTGGATGTTTCCTGACCTCACCATGCTGACCACTCCGTGGGGCGTTTCTCCATTCTACATTGCCACTCACTGCCTATCCTAATTTAGACCTTCCCACTCACAACACCCCGTGGTGTTTTTCTCACTCCTACTAGTGAATGGCCTGTTAGATACCCTTAAAAGGCGCACCACGGAGCGATGTTTTTAAGAAACCTATCCTCCCTTTCCACTGCATGTTTCCTGACCTCCCCATGCTGACCACCGTGTGCTGCTTTTCTCCAACCTACATTCCCACTCTCTGCGTATCCTAATTTAGACCCTACGGTTCACACCACCCCGTGACATTTTTCTCACTCCTACTAGAGAATGGCCTGTTAGAAATGCGCACCACCCCGCGAGGCTTTTCACAAACGTATCCTGCATTGCCACTGCATGTTTCCTGACCTCTCCATGCTGACCCCCCCGTGGGGCTTTTCTCCATCCTACATTGCCACTCACTGCCTATCCTATTTCAAACTCTCCGAATCACACCACCCTGTGATGTTTTTCTCACTCCAACTAGTGAATGGCCTGTAGAAACCCAAACAATGCGCAGCACACCACAATGTTTTTCATAAACCTATCCTACATTGTCACTGCATGTTTCCTGACCTTCCAATGCTGACCACACCATGTTGCTTTTCTCCAACCTACATTGCCACTCACTGCCTATCCTTATTAAGACCCTCCAATTCACACGGCCCCGTGATGTTTTTCTCACTCTTACTAGTGAATTGCATGTGAGAAACCCTTACAATGTGCACCACCCCAAGATGCTTTACAGAAACCTATCCTACATTGCCACTGCATGTTTCCTGACCTCCCCATGCTGACCACCCCGTGGTGCTTTTCTGCATCCTACATTGCCACTCACTGCCTAGCCTAATTCAGACCCTCCGAATCACACCACCCCGTGATGTTTCTCTCACTCATACATGTAAATGGCCTGTCAGAGAACCTCCATATTTGCAACACCCCGTAATGTTTTTCAGACACCTATCCTAGATTACCACTGCATGTTACGTGACCTCCCCATGATCACCAACCTGTGTTGCTTTCCTCCATTCTACATTGGCACTCACTGCCTATGCTAATTCAAACTATCCCACTTCACACCACCCCGTGATATTTCTCTCAATCCTACATGTGAATGGCCTGTTAGAGACCCTCCCAATGCGCACCAGCCAGTGATGTTCTTCAGAAACCTATCCTACATTGCCACTGCATGTTTGAGGACCTCCCCATGCTCACCACCCCATGGAGCTTTTCTACATCCTACCTTGCCACTCCCTGCCTATCCTAATTCTGACGCTCCTAATTCACACCACCTTGTGATGTTTCTCTCACTCCTACATGTGAATTGCCTGTTAGAGACCCTCCCAATGCTCACCAGCCCGTGATGTTTTTCAGAAAACTTTCCTACATTGCCACTGCAGGTTTTGGGACCACCAGATACTCACAACCACGTGGGGCTTTTCTCCATCCTACATTGCCACTCACTGCCTATCCTACTTTAGACCTTCCGATTCACACCACCCCGTGATGTTTTTCTCACTCCTACAAGTGAATGGCCTGTTAGACACCCCTACAATGCGCACCACCCCGCGATGCTTTTCAGAAACCTATCCTACATTGCCACTGCTTGTTTCCTGACCTCCCCATGCTGACAACCCCGTGGTGCTTTTCTCTATCCTACATTGCCACTCACTGCCTATCAAAACTCAGACCTTCCGAATCACACCACCCCGAGATGTTTTTCTCACTCTTATTTGAATGGCCTGTTAGAAACCATTACTAGGCGCACTACCCCGCGATGTTTTTGCAGAAACCTATCCTGAATTACAACAGCATGTTTCCTGACCTCCCCATGCTGACCACCCCGTGGGGCTTTTCTCCATCATACATTGCCACTCACTGCCTATCGTATTTCATACTCTCCGAAACACACCAACCCGTGATGTTTTTCTCACTCCTACTAGGGAATGACCTGTTAGAAATGCGCACAACCCCCCAATGTTTTTCAGAAACGTATCCTGCATTGCCCTGCATGTTTCCTGACCTCCCCATGCTGACCACCCCATGGGTCTTTTCTCCACTCTACATTGCCACTCACTGCCTATCCTATTTCAGACTCTCCGAATCACACCACCCTGTGATGTTTTTCTCACTCCTACTTGTGAATGGCATGTTAGAAATGCGCACCACCCCGCGATGGTTTTCAGAAACGTATCTTGCATTGCCACTGCATGTTTCCTGACCTCTCCATGCTGAACACCGCGTGTGGCTTTTCTCCATCCTACATTGCCACTCACTGCCTATCCTATTTCAGACTCTCCGAATCACACCACCCGGTTATGTTTTTCTCACTCCTACTCAAGAATGGCCTGTTAGAAACCCTTTTAATGCTCACCACCCCGCAATGTTTTTCAGAAACCTATACAACATTGCCACGCATGTTTCTTGACCTGCCATGCTGACCACCCATGGTGCTTTTATCCATCCTGCATTGCCACTCACTGCCTATCCTAATTCACACCCTCCAAATCACACCACTCCATGATATTTTTCTCACTCCTACTAGTGAATGGCCTGTTAGAAACCCTTACAATGCGCACCACCGTGCGATGTTTTTCAGAAACCAATCCTGTATTGCCACTGCATGTTTCCTGTCCTCCCCATGCTGACCACCCCGTGGTGCGTTTCTCCATATTACATTGCCACTCACTGCCTATCCTAATTCAGGCCCTCCGATTCACACCACCACGTGATGTTTTTCTCACTCCTACTAGTGAATGGCCTGTTAGAAACCCTTACAATGCGCACCACCCACTGCTGTTTTTCAGAAACCTATCATTCATTGCCACTGCATGTTTCCTGACCTCCCCATGCTGACAACCCCGTGGTGCTTTTCTCCATCCTACATTGCCACTCACTGCCTATCCTAATTCAGGCCCTCAGATTCACAACACCCCGTGATGTTTTTCTCACTCCTACCAGTGAAGTGCCTATTAGAAACCCTTACAATGCGCACCATCCCGCGATGTTTTTGAGAAACCTATCCTTCATTGCCACTGCATGTTTCCTGAGCTCCCCATGCTGACCACCCCGTGATGCTTTTCTCCATCCTACATTGCCACTCACTGCCTATCCTGATTCAGGCCCTCTGATTCACACCACCCCGTGTTCTTTTTCTCACTCCTACCAGTGAAAGGCCTATTAGAAACCCTTACGATGCGCACCAAACCGCGATGTTTTTCAGAAACCTATCCTACATGGCCACTGCATGTTTCCTGAGCTCCCCATGCTGACCACCCCGTGGTGCTTTTCTCCATCCTACATTACCACTCACTGCCTATCCTAATTCAGACCCTCCGATTCACACCACCCCATGATATTTTTCTCACTCCTACTAGTAAATGGACTGTTAGAAACCCTTACAAGGTGCACCACCCTGCGATATTTTTCAGAAACCTATCCTACATTGCCACTGCATGTTTCCTGACCTCCCGATGCTGACCACCCCTTGGTGCTTTTCTCCATCCTACATTGCTACTCACTGCCTATCCTAATTCAAATTCTCAGAATCACACCACCACGTGATGTTTTTCTCACTCCTACTAGTGAATGGCGTGTTAGAAAACCTTACAATGTGCACCACCCGGCGATGTTTTTCATCAACCAAATCTACATTGCCAGTGCATGTTTCATGACTTTCCCATGCTGACCACTCCTGTAGCTTTTCTGATCCTACATTGCTACTCACTGCCTTTCCTAATTCAGGCCCTCCGATTCACACCACCCCGTGATATTTTTCTCACTCCTACTAGTAAATGGACTGTTAGAAACCCTTACAGTGCGCACCACCCCGCAATGTTTTTCAGAAACCTATCCTACATTGAAACTGCATGTCTTCTGACCTCCCCATGCTGACCACCCCGTTGTGCTTTTCTCCATCCTACATTGCCCCTCACTGCCTATCCTAATTCAGGCCCTCAGATTCACATACCCCGTGATGATTTTCTCAACTCTACTAGTGAATGGCGTGTTAGAAACCCTTACAATGCGCACCACCTACGCGATGTTTTTCAGAAACCTATCCTACCTTGCCACAGCATGTTTTCTGACCTCCCCATGCTGACCACCCCATGGTGCTTTCATCCATCCTACATTGCCACTCACTGCCTATCCTATTTCAGGCCCTCCGATTCACACCACCACGTGATGTTTTTCTCAATCCTACTAGTGAATGGCGTGTTAGAAAACCTTATAATGCGCACCACCCTTCGATTTTTTTCATCAACTTAATCTACATTGCCACTGCATGTTTCCTGACTTTCCCATGCTGACCACCCCGTGATGCTTTTCTCCATTCTACACTGCCACTCACTGCCTATCCTAATTCAGGCCCTCTGATTCACACCACCCCATGATGTTTTTCTCACTCCTACTACTGAAAGGCCTTACAATGAAAGGCCTTAAAATCCTTACAATGCACACCACCATGCGATGTTTTTCAGAAACCAATCCTACATTGCCACGGCATGTTTCCTGGCGTCCCCACGCTGACCACCCCGTGATGCTTTTCTCCATCCTACATTGCCACTCACTGCCTATCCTAATTCAGGCCCCCCGATTCACACCACCCCATGATGTTTTTATCACTCCTACTAGTGAAAGGCCTGTTAGAAACCCTTACAATGCGCACCACCCCGCGATTTTTTCTGAAACCTATCGTACATTGCCACGTCATGTTTCCTGACCTCCCCATGCTGACCAGCCCGTGGTGCTTTTCTCCATCCTACATTGCCACTCACTGCCTATCCTAATTCAGGGCCTCCAATACACACCACCCCATGATGTTTTTCTCACTCCTACTAGTGAAAGGCCTGCTAGAAACCCTTACACTGTGGAACACCCCACGACGTTTTTCAGAAACCTATCCTACTTTGCCGCTGCATGTTGCCTGCCCTCCCCATGCTGACCACCCCGAGGTGCTTTTCTCCATCCTACATTGCCACTCACTGTCTATCCTAATTCAGGCCCTCAGATTCACACCACGCCGTGATGTTATTCTCACTTCTACTAGTGAATGGCCTGTTAGAAACCCTTACAATGCGCACCGCCCCGCAATGTTTTTCAGAAACCTATCCTACATTGACAGTGCATGTTTCCTGACCTCCCCATGCTGAACACCCCATGTTGCTTTTCTCCATCCTACATTGCCACTCACTGCCATCCTATTTCAGGCCTTCCGATTCAAACCACCCTGTGATGTTTTTCTCACTCCTACTAGTGAAAGGCCTGTTAAAAACACTGACAATGCGCAACATCCCGCAATGTTTTTCAGAAACTTATCCTACATTGCCAGTGCATGTTTCCTTCCCTCCACATGCTGACCACCCGGAGGTGGTTTTCCCCATCCTACATTGCCACTCACAGCCTATCCTAATTCAGGCCCTCCGATTCACACCACCCCATGATCTTTTTCTCACTTCTACTAGTGAATGGCTAGTTAGAAACCCTTACAATGCGCACCACCCCGCGATGTTTTTCAGAAACCTATCCTACATTGCCACTGCATGTTTCCTGACCTCCCCATGCTGACCACACCGTGGGGCTTTTCTCCATCCTACATTACCACTCACTGCCTATCCTAATTCAGGCCCTCAGATTCACACCACCCCGTGATGTTTTTCTCACTCCTACAAGTGAATGGCCTGTTAGAAACCCTTACAATGTGCACCACCCCGCGATGTTTTTCAGAAACCAAAAGGACATTGCCAGTTCATGTTTCCTGACCTCCCCATGCTGACCACCCCATGGTGCTTTTCTCCATATTACATTGCCACTCATTGCCTATCCTAATTCAGGCACTTAAATACAAAACACCCCATGATGTTTTCCTCACTTCAACTAGTGAATTACGTGATAGAAAACCTTACAATGTGCACCACCCCGCAATGTTTTTCAGAAACCTATCCTACATTGCCACTGCATGTTTCCTGACCTCCCCATGCTGACCACCCCGTGGTGCTTTTCTCCATCCTACATTGCCACTCACTGCCTATCCTAATTCAGGGCCTCAAATTCACACCACCCCGTGATGTTTTTCTCACTCCTACTAGTGAATGGCCTGTTAGAAACCTTTACAATGCGCATCACCCCGCCATGTGTTTCAGAAACGTATCCTACATTGCCACTGCATGTTTCCTGACCTCCCCATGCTGACCACCCCGTGGTGCTTTTTTGCATCCTACATTGCCACTCACTGCCTATCCTAATTCAGACTCTCCGAATCACACCACCCCGTGATGTTTTTCTCACTGCTACTAGTGAATGGCCTGTTAGAAATGCGCACCACCCCGCGAGGCTTTTCACAAACTTATCCTGCATTCCCACTGCATGTTTCCTGACCTCCGCATGCTGACCCCCCATTGGGGTTTTTCTCCATCCTATATTGCCACTCGCTGCCTATTCTATTTCAGACTCTCCAATTCACACCACCCCGTGATGTTTTTTTCACTCCTACTAGTGAACGGCCTCTTAGAAACCATTTCAATATTCACCAACCCGCGATGCTTTTCAGAAACCTATCCTACGTTGCCACTGCATGTTTCTTAACGTCCCGATGCTGACCACCCTGTGGTGCTTTTCTCCATCCTACATTGCCACTCACTGCCTATGCTAATTGAGATTCTCTGACTCACACCACCCTGTAATGTTTTTCTCACTCCTACTAGTGAATGGCCTCTTAGAAACCATTTCAATGTGCACCACCCTGTGATGTTTTTCAGAAAACTATCCTACATTGCCACTGTTTGTTTCCTGACCTCCCCATGCTGACCACCCCGTGGTGCTTTTGTCCATCTTACATTGCTTCTCACTGCCTATCCTAATTCAGACCCTCTGATTTACACCACCTCTTGATGTTTCTCTCACTCCTACTAGTGAATGGCCTCTTAGAAACCCTTACAATGCGCACCAGCCCACGATGCTTTTCAGAAACCTATCCTACATTGCCACTGCATGTTTCCTGACCTAACCATGCTGACACTGCCGTGGGCCTTATCTCCATCCTACATTGCCACTCACTGCTTATCCTAATTCAGACCCTCCAAATCACACCACCCCGAACTCTTTTTCTCAGTCCTACTAGTGAATGGCCTGTTATAAATTCACACCACCCCACAATATTTTTTCAGAAACGTATCCTGCATTGCCACTGCATGTTTCTTCACCTCCCCATGCTCACCACGCCTTGGGGAATTTCTCCATGCTACATTGCGCTCGCTGCCTATCCTATTTCAGACTCTCCGAATCACACCACCCCATGATGTTTTTCAAACTCCTATGCGTGAATGGCCTGTTAGAAACCAGTACAATGAGTACCACCCCGCAATATTTTTTCAGAAACGTATCGTGCATTGCCACTGCATGTTTCTTGACCTCCCCATGCTGACCACGCCATGGGGCTTTTCTCCATTCTACATTGCCTCTCACTGCCTATCCTAATTTAGACCCTCCGAATCACACCACCCCTTGATGTTTTTCTCCCTCCTATTAGTGAATGGCCTGTCAGATATGCCCACCACCCTGCGATGTTTTTCAGAAACGTATCCTGCAATTCCACTGCATGTTTCCTGACCTCCCCATGCTGACCACCCCGTGGGGCTCTTCGCCATCCTACATTGTCACTCACTGCCTATCCTAAAATAGACTCTCCGAGTCACACCACTCCGTGATGTGTTTCTCACTCCTACTAGTCAATGGCCTTTTAGAAACCCTTACAATGCAGACCACCCCGCGATGCTTTTCAGTAACCTATCCTACATTGCGACTGCATGTTTCCTGACCTCCCCATGCTGACCACCCTGTGGTGCTTTTCTCCATCCTACATGGACACTCACTGCGTATCCTAATTCAGACACTCCGGTTCACACCACCCTGTGATATTTTTTTCACTCCTAATAGTGAATTGCCTGTTAGATACCCTTACAATGCGAACCACCCCACAATGTTTTTCAGAAACCTATCCTATATTGTCATTGCATGTTTCATGACCTCCCCATACTGACCACGCTGTGGGGCTTATCTCCATCCTACATTGCCACTCACTGCCTGTCCTAATTCAGACCCTCTGAATCACACCAAGCCGTGATGTTTTTCTCAGTTCTACGAGTGAATGGCCTGTTAGAAATGCGCACCACCCCACGATGTTTTTCAGAAACGTATCCTGCATTGCCACTGCATGTTTCCTAACCTCCCCATGCTGACCACCCCGTGAGGCTTTTCTCCATGCTACATTGCCACTCGCTGCTTATCTTATTTCAGACACTCAGAATCACACCACCCCGTGATGTTTTTCTCACTCCTACTAGTGAAGGGCCTGTTAGATACCCGTATCATGCCCACCACCCCGCGATGTTTTTCAGAAACCTATCCTACATTGCCATTGGATGTTTCCTGACCTCACCATGCTGACCACTCCGTGGGGCGTTTCTCCATTCTACATTGCCACTCACTGCCTATCCTAATTTAGACCTTCCCACTCACAACACCCCGTGGTGTTTTTCTCACTCCTACTAGTGAATGGCCTGTTAGATACCCTTAAAAGGCGCACCACGGAGCGATGTTTTTAAGAAACCTATCCTCCCTTTCCACTGCATGTTTCCTGACCTCCCCATGCTGACCACCGTGTGCTGCTTTTCTCCAACCTACATTCCCACTCTCTGCGTATCTTAATTTAGACCCTACGGTTCACACCACCCCGTGACATTTTTCTCACTCCTACTAGAGAATGGCCTGTTAGAAATGCGCACCACCCCGCGAGGCTTTTCACAAACGTATCCTGCATTGCCACTGCATGTTTCCTGACCTCTCCATGCTGACCCCCCCGTGGGGCTTTTCTCCATCCTACATTGCCACTCACTGCCTATCCTATTTCAAACTCTCCGAATCACACCACCCTGTGATGTTTTTCTCACTCCAACTAGTGAATGGCCTGTAGAAACCCAAACAATGCGCAGCACACCACAATGTTTTTCATAAACCTATCCTACATTGTCACTGCATGTTTCCTGACCTTCCAATGCTGACCACACCATGTTGCTTTTCTCCAACCTACATTGCCACTCACTGCCTATCCTTATTAAGACCCTCCAATTCACACGGCCCCGTGATGTTTTTCTCACTCTTACTAGTGAATTGCATGTGAGAAACCCTTACAATGTGCACCACCCCAAGATGCTTTACAGAAACCTATCCTACATTGCCACTGCATGTTTCCTGACCTCCCCATGCTGACCACCCCGTGGTGCTTTTCTGCATCCTACATTGCCACTCACTGCCTAGCCTAATTCAGACCCTCCGAATCACACCACCCCGTGATGTTTCTCTCACTCATACATGTAAATGGCCTGTCAGAGAACCTCCATATTTGCAACACCCCGTAATGTTTTTCAGACACCTATCCTAGATTACCACTGCATGTTACGTGACCTCCCCATGATCACCAACCTGTGTTGCTTTCCTCCATTCTACATTGGCACTCACTGCCTATGCTAATTCAAACTATCCCACTTCACACCACCCCGTGATATTTCTCTCAATCCTACATGTGAATGGCCTGTTAGAGACCCTCCCAATGCGCACCAGCCAGTGATGTTCTTCAGAAACCTATCCTACATTGCCACTGCATGTTTGAGGACCTCCCCATGCTCACCACCCCATGGAGCTTTTCTACATCCTACCTTGCCACTCCCTGCCTATCCTAATTCTGACGCTCCTAATTCACACCACCTTGTGATGTTTCTCTCACTCCTACATGTGAATTGCCTGTTAGAGACCCTCCCAATGCTCACCAGCCCGTGATGTTTTTCAGAAAACTTTCCTACATTGCCACTGCAGGTTTTGGGACCACCAGATACTCACAACCACGTGGGGCTTTTCTCCAGCCTACATTGCCACTCACTGCCTATCCTACTTTAGACCTTCCGATTCACACCACCCCGTGATGTTTTTCTCACTCCTACAAGTGAATGGCCTGTTAGACACCCCTACAATGCGCACCACCCCGCGATGCTTTTCAGAAACCTATCCTACATTGCCACTGCTTGTTTCCTGACCTCCCCATGCTGACAACCCCGTGGTGCTTTTCTCTATCCTACATTGCCACTCACTGCCTATCAAAACTCAGACCTTCCGAATCACACCACCCCGAGATGTTTTTCTCACTCTTATTTGAATGGCCTGTTAGAAACCATTATTAGGCGCACTACCCCGCGATGTTTTTGCAGAAACCTATCCTGAATTACAACAGCATGTTTCCTGACCTCCCCATGCTGACCACCCCGTGGGGCTTTTCTCCATCATACATTGCCACTCACTGCCTATCGTATTTCATACTCTCCGAAACACACCAACCCGTGATGTTTTTCTCACTCCTACTAGGGAATGACCTGTTAGAAATGCGCACAACCCCCCAATGTTTTTCAGAAACGTATCCTGCATTGCCCTGCATGTTTCCTGACCTCCCCATGCTGACCACCCCATGGGTCTTTTCTCCACTCTACATTGCCACTCACTGCCTATCCTATTTCAGACTCTCCGAATCACACCACCCTGTGATGTTTTTCTCACTCCTACTTGTGAATGGCATGTTAGAAATGCGCACCACCCCGCGATGGTTTTCAGAAACGTATCTTGCATTGCCACTGCATGTTTCCTGACCTCTCCATGCTGAACACCGCGTGTGGCTTTTCTCCATCCTACATTGCCACTCACTGCCTATCCTATTTCAGACTCTCCGAATCACACCACCCGGTTATGTTTTTCTCACTCCTACTCAAGAATGGCCTGTTAGAAACCCTTTTAATGCTCACCACCCCGCAATGTTTTTCAGAAACCTATACAACATTGCCACTGCATGTTTCTTGACCTGCCATGCTGACCACCCATGGTGCTTTTATCCATCCTGCATTGCCACTCACTGCCTATCCTAATTCACACCCTCCAAATCACACCACTTCATGATATTTTTCTCACTCCTACTAGTGAATGGCCTGTTAGAAATGCGCACCACACCGCAACATTTTTCGGAAATGTATCCTACATTGCCACTGCATGTTTCTTGACCTCCCCATGCTGACCACTCCGTGGTGATTTTCTCCAACCTACATTGTCACTCACTGCCTATCGTAATTTACACCTTAAAATTCACACCACCCTATGATGTTTTTCTCACTCCTCCTAGTGAATGTCCTGTTAGAAATGCGCACCAAACCACGATGCTTTTCAGAAACCTATCCTACATTGCCACTGCATGTTTCCTGACCTCCCCATGCTGACCACCCCGTGGTGCTTTTCTCATCCTACATTGCCACTCACTGCCTGTTCTATTTCAGACTCTCCGAATCACACCAGCCTGTGATGTTTTTCTCACTCCTACTAGTGAATGGCCTGTTAGAAACCCTTACAGAGCGCACCACCCCGCGATGTTTTTTAGAAACCTATCCTACATTGCCACTGCATGTTTCCTGACCTCCCCATGCTGACCACCCTGTGGTGCTTTTGTCCATCCTACATTGCCACTCACTGCCTATCCCTATTTAGACCCTCCGATTCACACCACCCCCTGATGTTTTTCTCAATATTACTAGTGAATGGCCTGTTAGAAACCCTTACGATGCGCACCACCCTGCAATGCTTTTCAGAAACCTATCCTACATTGCCACTGCATGTTTCCTGACCTCCCCATGCTGACCGACTTGTGGTGCTTTTCTCCATCCTACATTGCCACTCACTGCCTATCCTAATTTAGACCCTCTGATTCACACCACCCCATTATGTTTTTCTCTCTCCTACTAGTGAATGGCCTGTTAGAAACCCTTACAATATGCACCACCCAGCGACGCTTTTCAGAAACCTATCCTACATTGCCCTGCATGTTTCCTGACCTCCCCATGCTGACCACCCTGTGGTGCTTTTGTCCATCCTACATTGCCACTCACAGCCTATCCCTATTTAGACCCTCCGATTCACACCACCCCCTGATGTTTTTCTCAATATTACTAGGAATGGCCTGTTAGAAACCCTTACAATGCGCACCACCCTGCAACGCTTTTCAGAAACCTATCCTACATTGCCACTGCATGTTTCTTGACCTCACCATGCTGCCCTACCCGTGGTGCTTTTCTCCACCCTACATTGCCACTTACTGCTTATCCTTATTCAGACCCTCTGAATCACACCGCCCCGTGGCATTTTTCTCACTCCTACTAGTGAATGGTCTGTTAGAAATGCGGACCTCCCCGCGATGTTTTTCAGAAACGTATCCTGAATTGCCCCTGCATGTTTCCTGACCTCCCTATGCTGAGGACCCCGTGGGTCTTTTCTCCGTCTTACATTGCCACTCATGCCTATACTATTTCAGACTCTCCCAATCACACCACCCTGTGATGTTTTTCTCACTCCTACTAGTCAATGGCGTGTTAGAAACCCCTACAATGCTCACCACCCCGCGATGCGTTTCAGAAACCTGTCCTACATTGCCACTGCTTGTTTCCTGACCTCCCCATGCTGACAACCCCGTGGTGCTTTTCTCTATCCTACATTGCCACTCACTGCCTATCAAAATTCAGACCTTCGGAATCACACCACCCCATGACGTTTTTCTCACTCCTACTAGTGAATGGCCTGTTAGAAATGCACACCAACCCGCGATGTTTTCAGAAACGTATCCTGCATTGCCACTGCATGTTTCCTGATCTCCCCATGTTGACCACCCCGTGGGGCTTTTCTCCATCCTACATTGCCACTTACTGCCTATACTATTTCAGAATCTCCTAATCACACCACCCCGTGATGTTTTTCTCGCTCCTACTACTGAATGGCCTGCTAGAAATCCTTACAATGCGCACCACCTGGCGATGCTTTTCAGAAACCTATCCTACATTGCCACTGCATGTTTCCTGACCTCCCCATGCTGACCACCTTGTGGTGCTTTTCTCCATCCTACATTGCCACTCACTGCCTATCCTAATTCAACTCTCCGAATCGCACCACTCCATGATGTTTTTCTCACTCCTACTAGTGAATGGCCTGTAAGAAATGCACAGCACCCCACGAGGATTTTCAGAAATGTATCCTGCATTGCCACTGATGTTTCCTGACCTCCCATGCTGACCACCCCGTGGGGCTTTTCTCCATGCTACATTGCCACTCACTGCTTATCCTATTTCAGACTCTCCGAATCACACCACCCCGTGATGTTTTTCTCACTCTTATTTGAATGGCCTGTTAGAAACCCTTACAAGGCGCAACACCTTGCGATGTTTTTGCAGAAACCTATCCTGAATTACAACTGCATGTTTCCTGACCTCCCCATGCTGACCACGCTGTGGTACTTTTCTCCATGCTACATTGCCACTCACTGCCTAACCTATTTCAGACTCTCCGAATCACACTACCCCGTGATGGGTTTCTCACTCCTACTAGTGAATGGCCTGCTAGAAACACTTACAATGCGCACCACGCAGCGTCGCTTTTCAGAAACCTATCCTACATTGCCACTGCATGTTTCCTGACCTCCCCATGCTGCTTTAACCCGTTGTGCTTTTCTCCATCCTAAATTGCCACTCATTGCCTATCCTAATTCAGAAACTCCGAAACACACCACCCCGTGATGTTTTTCTCACTCCTACTAGTGAATGGCTTGTTAGAAACCCTTACAATGCACAGCAGCCCGCGATGCTTTTCAGAAACATATCCTACATTGCCACAGCAGGATTCCTGACCTCCCCATGCTGACCACGGTGTGGTGCTTTTCTCCATTCTACATTGCCACTCACTGCCTAACCTAATTTAGACCCTCCAAATCACAACACCACGTGATGTTTTTCTGACTCCTACTAGTGAATGGCCTGTTAGAAATGCCCACCACCCCGCGATGTTTTTCACAAACATATCCTGCATTGCCATTGCATGTTTCCTGACCTCCCCATGCCTACCACCCCGTTGGGCTTTTCTCCATCCTACATTGCGACTCACTGCCTATCCTATTTCAGACTCTCCGAATAACACCACCCCGTGTTGTTTTTCTCACTCCTACTAGTCAATGGCCTGTTAGAAAGGCGCACCACCCCGCAATGTTTTTCAGAAACGCATCATGCAATGCGACTGCATGTTTCCTAACCTCAACATGTTGACCATCCTGTGGGCCTTTTCTCCATCCTACATTGCCACTCACTGCCTATCCTACTTTAGACCCTCCGATTCACACCAACCCGTGATATTTTTCTCACTCCTACTAGTGAATAGCTTGTTAGAAACCCTTACAATGTGCATCACCCCGCGATGCTTTTCAGAAACCTTTCCTAGATTGCAACTGCTTGTTTGATGACCTCCCCATGCTGACCATCCCGTGGTGCTTTTCTCCATCCTACATTGCCACTCACTGCCTCACCTAATTTAGTCCCTTTCGAATCAAACGACCCCGTGATGTTTTTCTCACTCCTACTAGTGAATGGTCTGTTAGAAATGCGGACCTCCCCGCGATGTTTTTCAGAAACGTATCCTGAATTGCCCCTGCATGTTTCCTGACCTCCCTATGCTGAGGACCCCGTGGGTCTTTTCTCCGTCTTACATTGCCACTCATGCCTATACTATTTCAGACTCTCCCAATCACACCACCCTGTGATGTTTTTCTCACTCCTACTAGTCAATGGCGTGTTAGAAACCCCTACAATGCTCACCACCCCGCGATGCGTTTCAGAAACCTGTCCTACATTGCCACTGCTTGTTTCCTGACCTCCCCATGCTGACAACCCCGTGGTGCTTTTCTCTATCCTACATTGCCACTCACTGCCTATCAAAATTCAGACCTTCGGAATCACACCACCCCATGACGTTTTTCTCACTCCCACTAGTGAATGGCCTGTTAGAAATGCACACCAACCCGCGATGTTTTCAGAAACGTATCCTGCATTGCCACTGCATGTTTCCTGATCTCCCCATGTTGACCACCCCGTGGGGCTTTTCTCCATCCTACATTGCCACTTACTGCCTATACTATTTCAGAATCTCCTAATCACACCACCCCGTGATGTTTTTCTCGCTCCTACTACTGAATGGCCTGCTAGAAATCCTTACAATGCGCACCACCTGGCGATGCTTTTCAGAAACCTATCCTACATTGCCACTGCATGTTTCCTGACCTCCCCATGCTGACCACCTTGTGGTGCTTTTCTCCATCCTACATTGCCACTCACTGCCTATCCTAATTCAACTCTCCGAATCGCACCACTCCATGATGTTTTTCTCACTCCTACTAGTGAATGGCCTGTAAGAAATGCACAGCACCCCACGAGGATTTTCAGAAATGTATCCTGCATTGCCACTGATGTTTCCTGACCTCCCATGCTGACCACCCCGTGGGGCTTTTCCCCATGCTACATTGCCACTGCCTGCTTATCCTATTTCAGACACTCAGAATCACACCACCCTCTGATGTTCTTCTCACTCCTACTGGTGAATGGCCTGTTAGAAACCCGTACCATGCCCACCACACCGCAATGTTTTTCAGAAACCTATCCTACATTGCCACTGCATGTTTCCTGACCTCCCCATGCTGACCACTCCGTGGGGCTTTTCTCCATCCTACACTGCCACTCACTGCCTATCCTAATTTAGCCCCACCCATTTACACCCCCCCCGTGATGTTTTTCTCACTCCTACTAGTGAATGTCCTGTTAGAAATGCGCAACACCCCGCAATGTTTTTCAGAAACGCATCCTGCATTGCCACTCCATGTTTCCTGACCTTCCCTTGCTGACCACCCCGTGGTGGTTTTCTCCATCCTGCATTGCCACTCAATGCCTATCCTAATTTAGATTCTCCAATTCACACCAACCCATGATGTTTTTCTCACTCCTACTAGTGAGTGGCCTGTTACAAACCCTTACAATGCACACCACCCCACGATGTTTTTCAAAAACCTATGCTATATTATCACTGCATGTTTCCTAACCTCCCCATGCTGACCACCCCGTGGGGCTTATCTCCATCCTACATTGCCACTCACTGCCTATCCTAATTCAGACCCTCCGAATCACACCACCCCTTTATGTTTTTCTCACTGCCACTAGTGAATAGCCTGTTAAAAATGCGCACCACCCCACAATGATTTTCAGAAACGTATCCTGCATTGCCCCTGCATGTTTCCTGACCTCCCCATGCTGACCACCCCGAGGGACTTTTCTCCATCCTATATTGCAACTCACTGTCAATCCTATGTGACACTCTCTGAGTCACACCCCCCCCCTGATATTTTTCTCACTCCTACTAGGGAATGGCCTCTTAGAAACCATTTCAATATGCACCAACCTGGGATGCTTTGCAGAAACCTATCCTACCTTGCCACTGCATGTTTCTTAACGTCCCGATTCTGACCACCATGTGGTGCTTTTCTCCATCCTACATTGCCACTCACTGCCTATCCTTATTCAGTCACTCTGATTCACACCACCCCGTGATGATTTTCTCACTCCTACTAGTGAATGGCTCCAAAAAGAAACCATTTCAATGCGCACCACCCTGTGATGTTTTTCTGAAAACTATCCTACATTGCCACTGTATGTTTCCTGACCTCCCCATGCTGACCACCCCGTGGAGCTTTTCTCCATCCTACATTGGCACTCACTGCCTATCCTAATTCAGACCCTCCGATTCGCACCACCCCGCGATGTTTCTCTCACTCCTACTAGTGAATGGCCTGTTAGAAACCCTTACAATGTGCACCAGCCCGAGATGCTTTTCAGAAACCTATCCTACATTGCCACTGCATGTTTCCTGACCTAATCATGCTGACCACGCCGTGGTCCTTATCTCCATCCTACATTGCCACTCACTTCCTATCCTAATTCAGACCCTCTGAATCAGACCACCCCCTGATGTTTTTCTCAGTCCTACTAGTGAATGGCCTGTTAGAAATGCGCACTAGCCGCAATGTATTTCAGAAAGTATCCTGCATTGCCACTGCATGTGTCCTGACCTCCCCATGCTGACCATGCCGTTGGGCTTTTCTTCATGCTACTTTGCCACTCGCGGCCTATCCTATTTCAGGCTCTCTGAATCACACCACCCCGTGATGTTTTTCTCACTCGTACTAGTGAATGGCCTGTTAGAAATTGTACAATGAGCACCAACCCGCAATGTTTTTCAGAAACCTATTCTGCATTGCCACTGCATGTGTCCTGACCTCCCCATGCTGACCACGCCGTTGGGCTTTTCTCCATGCTACTTTGCCACTCGCTGCCTATCCTATTTCAGACTCTCTGAATCACACCACCCCCTGATGTTTTTCTCACTCTTACTAGTGAATCGCCTCTTAGAAACCCTTACAATGCACACCACCCCGCAATGCTTTTCAGAAACCTATCCTACACTGCCACTGCATGTTTCCTGACCTCCCCATGCTGACCATCCCGTGGTGCTTTTCTCCATCCTGCATTCTCACTCACTGCCTATCCTAATTCAGACCCTTTGAATCACACCACCCCATGATGTTTTTCTCACTGCTACTAGTGAATGGCCTGTTAGAAATGCGCACCACCCCACGATGATTTTCAGAAACCTATCCTGCATTACCCCTGCATATTTCCTGACCTCCCCAGGCTGACCACCCCGAGGTGCTTATCTGCATCCTACATTGCCACTCACTGCCTATCCTCTTTCTGACCCTCCGATTCACACCACCCCATAGTGTTTTTCTCACTCCTACTAGTGAATGGCCTCTTAGAAACCATTTCAAGGCGCACCACCCTGTGATATTTTTCAGAAAACTATCCTACGTTGCCACTGCATGTTTCCTGACCTCGCCATGCTGAACACCCCGTGGGGCTTTTCTCCATCCTACATTGCCACTCACTGCCTAACCTAATTCAGACCCTATGAATCACACCACCCCGTGATATTTTCCTCACCCCTACTAGTGAATGTCCTGTTAGAAATGCGCAACACCCCGCGATGTTTTTTAGAAATGCATCCTGCTTTGCCAGTGCATGTTTCCTGACCTCCCCATGCTGACCACCCCGAGAGGCTTTTCTCCATCCTATATTGCCACTCACTGTCAATTCTATGTCACACTCTCCGAGTCACAACCCCCCCCTGATATTTTTCTCACTCCTACTAGGGAATGGCCTCTTAGAAACCATTTCAATACGCACAAACCTGGGATGCTTTGCAGAAACCTATCCTACATTGCCACTGCATGTTTCTTAACCTCCCGATTCTGACCACCATGTGGTGCTTTTCTCCATCCTACATTGCCACTCACTGCCTATCCTTATTCAGACACTCTGATTCACACCACCGCGTGATGATTTTCTCACTCCTACTAGTGAATGGCCTCTTAGAAACCATTTCAATGCGCACCACCCTGTGATCTTTTTCAGAAAACTATCCCACATTGCCACTGCATGTTTCCTGACCTCCCCATGCTGACCACCCCGTGGAGCTTTTATCCATCCTACATTGGCACTCACTGCCTGTCTTAATTCAGACCCTCTGATTCTCACCACCCCGTGATGTTTATCTCACTCCTACTAGTGAATGGCCTGTTACAAACCCTTACAATGCGCACCAGCCCGCTATGCTTTTCAGAAACCTATCCTACATTGCCACTGCATGTTTCCTGACCTCCGCAGGCTGACCACCCCGTGGGACTTTTCTCCATCTTACATTGCCAATCACTGCCTATCCTAATTCAGACCCTCCGATTCACACCACCCCATGATGTTTATCTCACTCCTACTAGTGAATGGCCTGTTACAAACCCTTACAACGCGCAACAGCCCGTGATGCTTTTCCGAAACCTATCTTACATTGCCACTCAATGTATCCTGTCCTAACCATGCTGACCATGCCGTGGGCATTATCTCCATCCTACATTGCCACTCACTTCCTATACTAATTCAGACCCTCCGAATCACACCACCCCATAATGTTTTTCTCAGTCCTACTAGTGAATGGCCTGTTAGAAATGCACACCCCGCCGCTATATTTGTTCAGAATCGTATCCTGCATTGCCACTGCATGTTTCCTGACCTCCCAATGCTGACCACCCCGTGGGGCTTTTGTCCATGCTACATTGCCGCTCGCTGCCTATCCTATTTCAGACTCTCCGAATCACACCACCACGTGATGTTTTTCTCACTCCTACTAGTGAATGGCCTGTTAGAAACCAGTACAATGAGCACCACCCCACCATGTTTTTCAGAAACCTATCCTACATTGCCACTGCATGTTTCCTGATCTCCCCATGCTGACCACCCCATCGTTCATTTCTCCATCCTACATTGCCACTCACTGCTGTCCTACAATATACCCTCAGATTCACACCACCCCGTGATGTATTTCACACTCCTACTAGTGAATGGCCTTTTAGAAAAACTTACAATGCGCACCACCCCGCGATGCTTTTCAGAAACCTATCCTACATTGTCACTGCATGTTTCCTGACCTCCCCATGCTGACCACCCCGGGGTGCTTTTCACCATCCTACATTGCCACTCAAAGCTTATGCTAATTAGACCCTCAGAATCACACCACCCCGTGATGTTTTTCTCACTCCTACTAGTGAATGGCCTGTTTGAAATGTGCACCACCCCTTGATGTTTTTCAGAAATGTATGCTGCATTGCCACTGGATGTTTCCTGACCTCCCCATGCTGACCACCCCTTGGGGCTTTTCTCCATCCTACATTAACATTCACTGCCTAACCTATTTCAGACTCTCGAAATCACACCACACCGTGATGTTTTTATCACTCCTACTATTGAATGGTCTGTTAGAAACCCTGGCAATGCGCACCACCCTGCGATGCTTTTCAGAAACCTATCCTACAATGCCAATGCATGTTTCCTGACCTCACCATGCTGACCACAGTGTAGTGCTTTTCTCCATCCTACATTGCCACTCACTGCCTCTCCTAATTGAGACCCTCCGAATCACACCACCCTGTGATGTTTTCCTCACTCCTCCTAGTGCATGGCCTGTTAGAAACCCTTACAATGCGCAACACCCCACGATACTTTTAGGAAAACTATCCTACATTGCCACAGCAATTTTCCTGACCTGCCCATGCTGACCATCCCGTGGTGCTTTTCTACATCCTACATTGCCACTCACTGCATAACCTAATTTTGACCCTCCGAATCAAACCACCCCATGATGTTTTTCTCACTCCTACTAGTGAATGGCCTGTTAGAGTTGCACACCACCCCACGGTGTTTTTCAGAAACATATCCTGCATTGTCATTCCATGTTTCCTGACCTCACCATGACTACCACCCCGTGGGGCTTTTCGCCATCCTACATTGCAACTCACTGCCTATCCTATTTCAGACTCTCCGAATGACACCACCCCTTGATGTTTTTCTCACTCCTACTAGTGAATGGCCTGTTAGAAATGCGCATCACACCGCGATGTTTTTCAGAAATGAATCCTGCATTGCCATTGCATGTTTCCCGACCTCAACATGCTGACCATCCCGTGGGGCTTTTCTCCATCGTACATTGCCAATCACTGCCTATCCTATTTCAGACTCTCAGAATCACACCACCCCGTGATGTTTTTCTCACTCCTACTAGTGAATGCCCTGTTAGAAACCCTTACAATGGGCACCACACAGCGATTTTTTTCAGAAACCTATCCCACAGTGCCACTGCATGTTTCCTGACCTTCCCATGCTGACCACCTCGTGGTGCTTTTCTCCAACCTACATTGACACTCACTGCCAATCCTGATTCAGACCTTCCGAATCACACCACCACATGATGTTTTTCTCACTCCTACTCCTGAATGGCCTGTTAGAAAAGCACACTACCCCGCAATGTTTTTCAGAAACATATCCTGCCTTGCCACTGCATGTTTCTTGACCTCCGAATGCTGACCACACCGTTGGGCTTTTCTCCATCCTACATGGCCACTCACTGCCTATACTATTTCAGACACTCTGATTCACTCCACCCCATGATGTTTTTCTCACTCCTACAAGTGAATGGACTGTTAGAAACCCTTACAAGGTGCACCACCCCACGATGTTTTTCAGAAACCTATACTACATTGCCACTGCATGTTTCCTGACCTCCCGATGCTGACCATCCCGTGGTGCTTTTCTCCATCCTACATTGCCCCTCACTGCCTATTCTAATTCAGGCCCTCAGATTCACACCACCCCGTGATGCTTTTCTCACTCCTAGCAGTGAAAGGCCTATTAGAAACCCTTACAATGCCCACCACCGTGCAATGTTTTTCAGAAACCTCTCCTACTTTGCCACTCCATGTTTCCTGACCTCGCATGCTGACCAACGCGTGGTGCTTTTCTCCATCCTACATTGCCACTCACTGCCTATCCTAATTCAGGCACTCACATACACACCACCCCATGATGTTTTTTCACTTCTACTAGTGAATGGCCTGTTAGAAACCCTTACAATGCGCACCACCGCGCGATGTTTTTCAGAAACCAATCCTATATTGCCACTGCATGTTTCCTGTCCTCCCCATGCTGACCACCCCATGGTGCGTTTCTCCATATTACATTGCCACTCACTGCCTATACTAATTCAGGCCCTCCGATTCACACCACCACGTGATGTTTTTCTCACTCCTACTAGTGAATGGCCTGTTAGAAACCCTTACAATGCGCACCACCCACTGATGTTTTTCAGAAACCTATCATTTATTGCCACTGCATGTTTCCTGACCTCCCCATGCTGACCATCCTGTGGTGCTTTTCTCCGTCATACATTGCAACTCACTGCCTATCCTAATTCAGACCCTATGATTCACACCACCCCGGGATGTTTTTCTCACTCCTACTAGTGAATGGCCTCTTAGAAACCCGTACAATGTGCACCACCCCGCAATGTTTTTCAGAAACCTATCCTGTATTGTTACTACATGTTTCCTGACCTCCCCATGCTGACCACTCCGTGGGACTTATCTCAATCTTACATTGCCACTCACTGCCTATCCCAGTTGAGACCCTCAGATTCACAGCACCACGTGATGTTTTTCTAACTCCTACTAGTGAGTGGCCTGTTAGAAACCCTCACAATGCGCACCAACACGCGATGATTTTCAGAAACCTATCCTGTACTGCCACTGCATGTTTCCTGACCTCCCCATGCAGACCACCCCGTGGGGCTTTTCTCCATCCTACAATGCCAATCACTGCCTATCCTAAAATAGACCCTCAGATTCACACCACCCCGTGATGTTTTTCTCACTGCTTCTAGTGAATGCCCTGTTAGAAACCAGTACAATGAGCACCACCCCGCGATGTTTTTGAGAAACGTATGCTGCATTGCCACTGCATGTTTCCTGACCTCCCGATGCTGACCACCCCATCGTTCTTTTCTCCATCCTACATTGCCACTCACTGCCTATCCTAACTTAGGCCCTCTGGTTCACCCCACCCCGTGATGTTTTTCTCACTCCTACTAGTGAATGGCCTGTTAGAAACCCTTAAATTGCGCACCAGACCGAGAAGCTTTTCAGAAACCTATCCTACTTTGCCACTGCATGTTTCCTGACCTCCCCATGCTGACCACCCAGTGGGGCTTTTCTCCATTCTACATTGCCACTCACTGCCTATCCTAATTTAGGCCCTCCGAATCACACCAGCCCGTGATGTTTATCTCAGTCCTACTAGTGAATGGCCTGTTAGATATACCCCCCACCCCGCGATGTTTTTTAGAAACGTATCCTGCATTGCCACTGCATGTTTCCTGACTTTCCCATGCTGACCACCGTGTGGTGCTTTTCTATATCCTACATTGCCATTCACTGCCTATCCTAATTGAGACTCTCCGAATCACACCACCCCGTGATGTTTTTCTCACTCCTACTAGTGAAAGGCCTGTTAAAAACCCTTACAATGGAAACGACCGCGCGATGTTTTTCAGTAACCTATCCTACATGGACACTGATGTTTCCTGACCTCCCCATGCTGACCACCCCATGGTGCTTTTCTCCATCCTACATTGCACTCACTGTCTATCCTAATTCACACCCTCCGAATCACAGCACCTCATGATGTTTTTCTCACTCCTACTCATGAATGGCCTGTTAGAAATGCGCACTACACAGGGATGTTTTTCAGAAACGTATCCTGAATTGCCACTGCATGTTTCTTGACCTCACCATGCTGACCAACCCGTAGTGCTTTTCTCCATCCTACATTGCGACTCACTGTCTATACTATTTCAGACTCTCCGAATCACACCACCCCGTGATGTTTTGCTCACTCCTACTAATGAATAGCCTGTTAGAAATGTGCACGAACCCGTGATGTTTTTCAGAAACGCATCCTGCATTGCGACTGCATGTTTCCTGACCTAAACATGCTGACCACCCCGAGGCGCTTTTATCCATCCTACATTGCCACGCACTGACTCTCCTAAATGAGAACCTCAGATTCACACCACCCCATGATGTTTTACTCACTCCTACTAGTGAATGGCCTGTTAGAAACCCTCACAATGCACACCACCCCGCGATGTTTTTCAGAAATCTGTCCTGCATTGCCACTGCATGTTTCCTCACTTCCCCATGCTGACCACCCTGTGGGGCTTTTCTCCATGCTACATTGCCCCTCACTGCCTATCCTATTTCAGACTCTCCGAATCACACCACCCTGTAATGTTTATCTCACTCCTACTTGAATGACCTGTTAGTAACACGTGACATGCGCACCACCCCGCGATGCTTTTCAGAAACCTATCCTACATTGCCACTGCATGTTTCCTGACCTCCCCATGCTGACAACCACGTGGTGCCTTTCTCCATCCTACATTGCCACTCAGTGCCTATCCTAATTTAGATCCTCCAATTCAGACCACCCCGTGATGTTTATCTCACGCTTACTAGTGAATGGCCTGTTAGAAACCATTAGAATTCGCACCACCCCGCAATGCTATTCAGAAACCTATCCTACATTGCCACTGCATGTTTCTTGATCTCACCATGCTGACCAACAAGTACTGCTTTTCTCAATCCTACATTGCCACTCACTGCATATCCTAATTCAGACTCTCCGAATCACACCACCCCGTGATGTTTTTCTCACTCCTACTAGTGAATGGCCTGTTAGAAATGCGCACCACCCTGTGATGTTTTACAGAAATATATCCTGCATTGCCACTGCATGTTTCCTGACCTCCCCAGGCTGACCACCCCGTGGGGCTTTTCTCCATCGTACATTGCCGCTCACTGTGCATGCTATTTCAGACTCTCTGATTCACACAACCCCGTGATGTTTTTCTCACTCCTACTAGTAATAGCCTGTTAGAAAACCTTTCAATGCGCACCACCCCTCGATGTTTTTCAGAAACCTATCCAACATTGCCACTGCATGTTTCCTGACATCCCCATGCTGACCACCTCGTGGTGCTTTGCTCCATCCTACATTGCCACTCACTGCCTATCCTAATTCACACCCTGCGAATCACAGCACCCCGTGATTTCTTTCCAACTCCTACTAGTTAATGGCGTGTTAGAAACCGTTGCAATGCGCACCACCCCGCGATGCTTTTCACAAACCTACCCTACATTGCCACTGCATGTTTCCTGACCTCCCCATGCTGAACACCCTGTGGGGCTTTTCTACATGCTATAGTGGCACTCGCTGCCTATCCTATTTCAGACTCTCTGAATCACACTACCCCGTGTTGTTTTTCTCACTCCTCCTAGTGAATGGCCTGTTAGAAACCCTTACAATGCGCACCACCCTGCGATGCTTTTCAAAACCTATCCTTAATTACCACTGCATGTTTCCTGACCTCCCCATATGACCACCCCATGGGCCATGTCTCCATCCTACATTGCCACTCACTGCCTATCCTAATTCAGACCCTCCGAATCACACCACCCTTGATGTTTTTCTCACTCCTACTAGTGATTGGCGTGTTAGCAATGCGCACCACCCCGCGATGTTTTTCAGAAATGTATCCTGCATTGCCACTGCATGTTTCCTTACCTTCCCATGCTGACGACCCCGTGGGGCTTTTCTCCATCCTACATTGCCACTCACTGCCTATCCTAATTCAGACTCTCTGAATCACACCACCCTGTGATGATTTTCTCACTCCTACTAGTGAATGTCCTATTAGAAGTGCGCACCACACCGCGATGTTTTTCAGAAATGGATCCTGCATTGCCACTGCATGTTTCCTGACCTCCCCATGCTGACCACCCCGTGGGGCTTTTCTCCATCCTACTTTGCCACTCACTGCCTAACCTATTTCAGACTCTCCGAATCACAGTACCCCGTGTTGTTATTCTCACTCCTATTAGTGAATGGCCTGTTAGAAATCCTTACAATGCGCACAACCCCACGATGTTTTTCAGAAACCTATCCTACATTGCCTCTACATGTTTCCTGACCTCCCTATGCTGACCAACCGTGGGGCTTTTCTCCATTCTACATTGCTCCTCACTGCCTATCCTAATTCAAACCCTCCAGTTCACAACACCCCGTGATGTTTTTCTCACTCCTACTTGTGAATGGCCTTTTAGAAACCCTTACAATGCGCACCACCGTGGGTTATTTTTTAAGAAACCTATCCTACATTGCCACTGCATGGTTCCTGACCTCTCCATGCTGACCACCCCGTGGTGCTTTTCCCCATCCTATATTGCCAATCACTGCCTAACCTAGTTCAGACCCTCTGATGCACACCACCCGGTGATGTTTGTCTCACTCCTGCTTGTGAATGGCCTTTTAGAAACCCTTACAATGCGCACAACCCCGCGATGTTTTTCAGAAACCTGTCCTACTTTGCCTCTACATCTTTCCTGACCTCCCTATGCTGACCAACCCGTGGGGCTTTTCTCCATCCTACATTGCCACTCACTGCCTATCCTAATTCAGAGCCTCCCGATTCACACCACCCCGTGATATTTCTCTCATTCCTACATGTGAATGGCCTCTTAGAGATGCTCCCAATGCGAATCACCCCATGATGTTTTTCAGAAACCTATCCTACATTGCCAAGGCATGTATCAGGCCCTCCCCATGATCACCACCCCATGTTGCTTTTCTCTAGGCTACATTGCGACTCACTGCCTATCCTAATTCACACGCTCCGGATTCACACCACCCTGTGATGATTCTCTCACTCCTACATGTGAACCGCCTGTTAGATACCCTCCCAATGTGCACCACCTTGTGATGTTTTTAACAAACCTGTCCAACATTGACACTGCATGTTTCTGGCCCTCCCCATGCTCACCACCCATTGGTGCTTTTCTCCAACCTACATTGCAACTCACTGCCTATCCTAATTCAGACCCTCCCGATTCACACCACCCCGTGATGTTCTTCTGACTCCTACCTGAGAATGGCCTTTTAGAGTCCCTCGCAATTTGCAGCACCCTGTGATGCTTTTCAGAAACCTATCCTACATTGCCACTGCATGTTTCGGGTCCTCTCCATGTTCACCAGCCCATGGTGCTTTTCCCAATAATACATTGCTACTCATGCCTACCCTTATTCAGACCCTCCTGATTCACACCACCCCTTGATGTTTCTCTCACTCCTGCATGTGACTGGCCTGTTAGAGACCCTCCCAATGCAGCCCACCCCGTGATGTTTTTCACAAACCTATCCTACATTGCCACTGCATGTTTCGGGACATCCCCATGTTCACCACCCCTTGGTGCTTTTCTCCATTCTACATTTTCATTCAATGCCTATACTAATTCAGACCCTCCCGATTCACACCACCCTGTGATGTTTCTCTCACTCCTCCATGTGAATGGCCTGTTAGAGACATTCCCAATGCGCATCAAGCCCCTGATGTATTTCAGAAACCTATCCTACCTTGCCACTGCATGTTTTCGGACCTCTCCATGCTCACCACCCCGTGGTGCTTTTCTCCATCGTACATTGCCACTCACTGCCTATCCTAATTCAGACCCTCCCGATTCACACCATCCCGTGATGTTTCTCTCACTCCTACATGTGAATGGCCTCTTAGAGACCTTCCCAATGCGCACCACCCCGTGATGTTTTTCAGAAACCTATTCTACATTGCAACTGCATGTTTTGGGACCTCCCAATGCTCACCACCCCGTGGTGCTTTTCTCCATCCTACATTGCCACTAAATGACTATCCTAATTCAGACCCTCCCGATTCACAGGACCCTGTCAAGTTTCTCTCACTCCTACATTTGAATAGCCCCTTAGAGACGCTCCCAATATGCACCACCCCGTGATGTTTTTCAGAAAGCTATGCTACATTGCCACTGCATGTTTCGGGACCTCCACATGCTCACCACCCTGTCGTGCTTTTCTCAATTCTACATTGCCACTCACTGCCTATCCTAACTCAGACCCTGCCGATTCACATCACCCATGATGTTTCTCTCACTCCTACATGTGAATGGCCAATTAAAGACCCTCCATATTCGAACCACCACGTGACGTTTTTCAGAAATCTATCCTACATTACCACTGCATGTTTCGGACCTCCCCATGCTTACCACCGCGTGGTGCTTTTCTCCATCCTACATTGCCACTCACTGCCTATCCTAATTCAAACACTCCCGATTCACACCACCCCATGATGTTTCTCTCACTCCTACATGTCAAAGGCCTCTTAGAGACACTCCCAATGCGAATCAGCCTGTGACGTTTTTCAGAAACCTATCCTACATTGCACGGCATGTGTCGGGACCTCGCCATGTTCACCACACTGTGGTGCTTTTCTCCATCCTACATTTCCGCTCACTGCCTATCCTAATTCAGACCCTCCCGATTCACATGGCCCAGTGATGTTTCTCTCACTCCTACATTTGAATAGCCTCCTAGAGACCTTCCCAATATGCTCAACCCCGTTATGTTTTTCAGAAACATATCCTACACTGCCACTGCATGTTTCGGGACCTCCCAATACTCACCACCCTGTGGTGCTTTTCTCCATCCTACATTTCCACTCACTGTCTATCCTAATTCAGACCCTCCCAATTCACATGATCCAGAGATGTTTCTCTCACTCCTACATTTGAATAGCCTCTTAGACAACCTTCCAATGCGAATCACCCCGAGATGTTTTTCAGAAACCTATCCTACATTGCCACTGCATGTTTCGGGACCTCCACATGCTCACCACCCTGTGGTGCTTTTCTCAATTCTACATTGCCACTCACTGCCTATCCTAACTCAGACCCTCCCTATTCACACCACCCGTGATGTTTCTCTAACTTCTACATGTGAATGGCCTGTTAGAGACCCTCCCAATGCGCACGACCCTATGATGTTTTTCAGAAACCTATCCTACATGCCACTGCATGTTTCGGGACTTCCCCATGGTCACCACCCCGTGGTGCTTTTCTCCATCCTACATTGACACTCACTGCCTATGCTAATTCAGATGCTCCTGATTCACACTCTCCTGTGATGATTCTCTGACTCCTACATGTGAATGGCCTTTTAGAGACCCATCCAACGCGCACCACCCCATCATGTTTTTCAGAAACCTGTCCTACACTGGCACTTCCTGTTTGGGGACCTTCCCATGCTCACCACCCCGTGGTTCTTTTGTCAATCCTATGTTGCCACTCACTGCCTATCCTAATTCAGACCCTCCCGATTCACACCACCCCGTGATGTTTCTCTCACTTCCACATGTGAATGGCCTGTTAGAGAATCTCCCAATGCGCACCACCCTGTGATGTTTTTCAGAAACCTATCCTAAATTCCCACTGCTTGTTTCAGGACCTACCCATTCTCACCACCCCGTGGTGCTTTTCTCCATCCTACATTGCCACTCACTGCTCATCCTTATTCAGAGCCTCCAAATTCACACCACCCCGTGATGTTTCTCTCACTCCTACATGTGAAAGGCCTGTGAGAGACCCTCCCAATATGCACCACCCCATGATGTTTTTTAGAAATCTATCCTAGATTGCCGCTATATGTTTCAGCACCTCCCCATGCTCACCATCCCGTAGTGCTTTTCTCCATCCTACATTGTCACTCACTGCCTATCCTAATTCAGACACTTCCGATTTACACCGCCCCGTGATGTTTCTTTCACTCCTACATGTGAATGGCCTGTTAGAGACCCTCCCAAAGCGCACCACCCCGTGATGTTTTTCAGAAACCTATCCAACATTGCCACTGCATGTTTTTGGACCTCCACATGTTCACCACCCCGTGGTGCTTTTCTCCATCCTACATTGCCACTCACTGCCTATCCTAACTCAGACCCTCCCGAATCACACCACCCCGTGATGTTTCTCTCACTCCTACATGTGAACGGCCTGTTAGATACCCTCCCAATGTGCACCACCCTTGATGTTTTTCACAAACCTATCCTACGTTGACACTGCATGTTTCAGCCCCTCCAAATGCTCACCACCCTGTGGTGCTTTTCTCCTTCCTGCATTTCCACCCACTGCCTATGCTAATTCAGACCATCCCGATTCACACCACCCCGTGATGTTTCTCTCACTCATACATGTGAATGGCCTGTTTGAGACCCTCCCAATGCGCAGCAACCCGTGATGTTTTTCAGAAACCAATCCTACATTGTCACTGTATGTTTCAGGACATCCCCATGCTCACTACCCCATGGTGCTTTTCTCCATTCTACATTGCCACTCACTGTCTATCCTAATTCAGAGCCTCCCGATTCACACCACCCCGTGATGTTTCTCTCACTCCTACATGGGAATGGCCTCTTAGAGACCTTCCCAATGCGCACCACATGGTACCGTTTGCCAGAAACCTATCCTACATTGCCACTGCATGTTCGGCACCCCCCCATGATCACAACCCCATGGTGTTTATCTCCATCCTACATTGCCACTCACTGCCTATCCTAATTCACAGCCTCCTGATTCACACCACTCCATGATTTTTCTCTCACTCCTACATTTGAATGGCCTGTTTGACACCCTCCATATTTGCAACACCCCGTGATGTTTTTCAGAAGCCTATCCTACATTACCACTGCATGTTTCGTGACCTTCCCATGCTCACCACCCTGTGTTTCTTTCCTCTATTCTACATTGCCACTCACTGCCTATCCTAATTCAGACCCTCCTGATTCACAGCACCCCGTCATGTTTCTCTCACTCCTACATGTGAATGGCCTGTGAGAGACCCTCACAATGTTCACCAACCCATGATGTTTTTCAGAAATCTATCCTAGATTGCTGCTGCTTGTTTCGGGACCTCCCCATGCCCACCACCCCATGGTGCTGTTCTCCATTCTACATTGCCAATCACTGCCTAACGTGACTCAGTCGCTCCCGATTCACACCACCCCTTGATGTTTCTCTCACTCCTACATGTGAATGGCCTGTTAGAGACCTTTCCAATGCACACCACCCCGTGATGTTTTTTCACAAATCTATCTTACATAGCCCCTGCATGTTTTGGCACCGCCCCATGCTCACCACCCCGTGATGATTTGCTCCATGCTACATAGCCACTCACTGCCTATGCTAATTCAGAACCTCCCGATTCACACAACCCCGTGATGTTTCTCTCACTCCTACATGTGAATGGCCTCTTAGAGACTATCCCAATGCGAATCACCCCGTGACGTTTTTCAGAAACCTCTCCTACATTGCATGGCATGTTTCGGGACCTCTCCATGTTCACCACCCCGTGGTGCTTTTCTCCAGCCTACATTTCCACTCCCTGCCTATCCTAATTCAGACCCTCCAGATTCACACCACACCGTGATGTTTCTCTCACTCCTACAGGTGAATGGCCTGTTAGAGACCCTCCCAATGAGAACCAACCCGTGATGTTTTTCAGAAATCTATCCTAGACTGCAACTGCATGTTTCCGGACCTCCCCATGCTCACCACCCCGTGGTGCTCTTCTCCATTCTACATTGCCACTCACTGCCTATCCTGATTCAGACACTCCCGATTCACAAAAACCCTATGATGTGACTCTCACTCCTACATGTGAATGTCCTGTTAGAGACCCTCCCAATGTGCACCACCCCATGATGTTTTTCAGAAATGTATCGTACATTGACACTGCATGTTTCAGGACCTCCCCATGCTCACCACACCGTGGTGCGTTTCTTCATCGTACATTGCCACACACTGCCTATACTAATTCACAGGATCCCTATTCACACCACCCTGTGATGTTTCTTTCACTCCTACATGTGAATGGCCTGTTAGAGAACCTCCCAATGCACACCACTGTGCTGTTTTTCAGAAAGCTATCCTACATTGCCACTGATGTTTTAGGATGTCCCCATGTTCACTACACCATGGTGCTTTTTTCCATCCTACATTGCCACTCACTGCCTATCCTAATTCAGACCCTCCTGATTCACACCACCCCGTGATGTTTCTCTCACTCATACATGTAAATGGCCTGTCAGAGAACCTCCATATTTGCAACACCCCGTAATGTTTTTCAGACACCTATCCTAGATTACCACTGCATGTTACGTGACCTCCCCATGATCACCAACCTGTGTTGCTTTCCTCCATTCTACATTGGCACTCACTGCCTATGCTAATTCAAACTATCCCACTTCACACCACCCCATGATATTTCTCTCAATCCTACATGTGAATGGCCTGTTAGAGACCCTCCCAATGCGCACCAGCCAGTGATGTTCTTCAGAAACCTATCCTACATTGCCACTGCATGTTTGAGGACCTCCCCATGCTCACCACCCCATGGAGCTTTTCTACATCCTACCTTGCCACTCCCTGCCTATCCTAATTCTGACGCTCCTAATTCACACCACCTTGTGATGTTTCTCTCACTCCTACATGTGAATTGCCTGTTAGAGACCCTCCCAATGCTCACCAGCCTGTGATGTTTTTCAGAAAACTTTCCTACATTGCCACTGCAGGTTTTGGGACCACCAGATACTCACAACCACGTGGGGCTTTTCTCCAGCCTACATTGCCACTCACTGCCTATCCTACTTTAGACCTTCCGATTCACACCACCCCGTGATGTTTTTCTCACTCCTACAAGTGAATGGCCTGTTAGACACCCCTACAATGCGCACCACCCCGCGATGCTTTTCAGAAACCTATCCTACATTGCCACTGCTTGTTTCCTGACCTCCCCATGCTGACAACCCCGTGGTGCTTTTCTCTATCCTACATTGCCACTCACTGCCTATCAAAACTCAGACCTTCCGAATCACACCACCCCGAGATGTTTTTCTCACTCTTATTTGAATGGCCTGTTAGAAACCATTACTAGGCGCACTACCCCGCGATGTTTTTGCAGAAACCTATCCTGAATTACAACAGCATGTTTCCTGACCTCCCCATGCTGACCACCCCGTGGGGCTTTTCTCCATCATATATTGCCACTCACTGCCTATCGTATTTCATACTCTCCGAAACACACCAACCCGTGATGTTTTTCTCACTCCTACTAGGGAATGACCTGTTAGAAATGCGCACAACCCCCCAATGTTTTTCAGAAACGTATCCTGCATTGCCCTGCATGTTTCCTGACCTCCCCATGCTGACCACCCCATGGGTCTTTTCTCCACTCTACATTGCCACTCACTGCCTATCCTATTTCAGACCCTCCGAATCACACCACCCTGTGATGTTTTTCTCACTCCTACTAGTGAATGGCCTGTTAGAAACCCTTACAGAGCGCACCACCCCGCGATGTTTTTTAGAAACCTATCCTACATTGCCACTGCATGTTTCCTGACCTCCCCATGCTGACCACCTCGTGGTGCTTTTCTCCATCCTACATTGCCACTCACTGCCTATCCTAATTCAGACCCTATCATTCACACCACCCCGGGATGTTTTTCTCACTCCTACTAGTCAATGGCCTGTTAGAAACCCTTACAATGTGCACCACCCAGCGACGCTTTTCAGAAACCCATCCTACATTGCCACTGCATGTTTCCTGACCTCCCCATGCTGACCACCCTGTGGTGCTTTTGTCCATCCTACATTGCCACTCACTGCCTATCCCTATTTAGACCCTCCGATTCACACCACCCCCTGATGTTTTTCTCAATATTACTAGTGAATGGCCTGTTAGAAACCCTTACGATGCGCACCACCCTGCAATGCTTTTCAGAAACCTATCCTACATTGCCACTGCATGTTTCCTGACCTCCCCATGCTGACCAACTTGTGGTGCTTTTCTCCATCCTACATTGCCACTCACTGCCTATCCTAATTTAGACCCTCTGATTCACACCACCCCATTATGTTTTTCTCTCTCCTACTAGTGAATGGCCTGTTAGAAACCCTTACAATATGCACCACCCAGCGACGCTTTTCAGAAACCTATCCTACATTGCCCTGCATGTTTCCTGACCTCCCCATGCTGACCACCCTGTGGTGCTTTTGTCCATCCTACATTGCCACTCACAGCCTATCCCTATTTAGACCCTCCGATTCACACCACCCCCTGATGTTTTTCTCAATATTACTAGGAATGGCCTGTTAGAAACCCTTACAATGCGCACCACCCTGCAACGCTTTTCAGAAACCTATCCTACATTGCCACTGCATGTTTCTTGACCTCACCATGCTGCCCTACCCGTGGTGCTTTTCTCCACCCTACATTGCCACTTACTGCTTATCCTTATTCAGACCCTCTGAATCACACCGCCCCGTGGCATTTTTCTCACTCCTACTAGTGAATGGTCTGTTAGAAATGCGGACCTCCCCGCGATGTTTTTCAGAAACGTATCCTGAATTGCCCCTGCATGTTTCCTGACCTCCCTATGCTGAGGACCCCGTGGGTCTTTTCTCCGTCTTACATTGCCACTCATGCCTATACTATTTCAGACTCTCCCAATCACACCACCCTGTGATGTTTTTCTCACTCCTACTAGTCAATGGCGTGTTAGAAACCCCTACAATGCTCACCACCCCGCGATGCGTTTCAGAAACCTGTCCTACATTGCCACTGCTTGTTTCCTGACCTCCCCATGCTGACAACCCCGTGGTGCTTTTCTCTATCCTACATTGCCACTCACTGCCTATCAAAATTCAGACCTTTGGAATCACACCACCCCATGACGTTTTTCTCACTCCTACTAGTGAATGGCCTGTTAGAAATGCCCACCTACCCGCGATGTTTTCAGAAACGTATCCTGCATTGCCACTGCATGTTTCCTGATCTCCCCATGTTGACCACCCCGTGGGGCTTTTCTCCATCCTACATTGCCACTTACTGCCTATACTATTTCAGAATCTCCTAATCACACCACCCCGTGATGTTTTTCTCGCTCCTACTACTGAATGGCCTGCTAGAAATCCTTACAATGCGCACCACCTGGCGATGCTTTTCAGAAACCTATCCTACATTGCCACTGCATGTTTCCTGACCTCCCCATGCTGACCACCTTGTGGTGCTTTTCTCCATCCTACATTGCCACTCACTGCCTATCCTAATTCAACTCTCCGAATCGCACCACTCCATGATGTTTTTCTCACTCCTACTAGTGAATGGCCTGTAAGAAATGCACAGCACCCCACGAGGATTTTCAGAAATGTATCCTGCATTGCCACTGATGTTTCCTGACCTCCCATGCTGACCACCCCGTGGGGCTTTTCTCCATGCTACATTGCCACTCACTGCTTATCCTATTTCAGACTCTCCGAATCACACCACCCCGTGATGTTTTTCTCACTCTTATTTGAATGGCCTGTTAGAAACCCTTACAAGGCGCAACACCTTGCGATGTTTTTGCAGAAACCTATCCTGAATTACAACTGCATGTTTCCTGACCTCCCCATGCTGACCACGCTGTGGTACTTTTCTCCATGCTACATTGCCACTCACTGCCTAACCTATTTCAGACTCTCCGAATCACACTACCCCGTGATGGGTTTCTCACTCCTACTAGTGAATGGCCTGCTAGAAACACTTACAATGCGCACCACGCAGCGTCGCTTTTCAGAAACCTATCCTACATTGCCACTGCATGTTTCCTGACCTCCCCATGCTGCTTTAACCCGTTGTGCTTTTCTCCATCCTAAATTGCCACTCATTGCCTATCCTAATTCAGAAACTCCGAAACACACCACCCCGTGATGTTTTTCTCACTCCTACTAGTGAATGGCTTGTTAGAAACCCTTACAATGCACAGCAGCCCGTGATGCTTTTCAGAAACATATCCTACATTGCCACAGCAGGATTCCTGACCTCCCCATGCTGACCACGGTGTGGTGCTTTTCTCCATTCTACATTGCCACTCACTGCCTAACCTAATTTAGACCCTCCAAATCACAACACCACGTGATGTTTTTCTGACTCCTACTAGTGAATGGCCTGTTAGAAATGCCCACCACCCCGCGATGTTTTTCACAAACATATCCTGCATTGCCATTGCATGTTTCCTGACCTCCCCATGCCTACCACCCCGTGGGGCTTTTCTCCATCCTACATTGCGACTCACTGCCTATCCTATTTCAGACTCTCCGAATAACACCACCCCGTGTTGTTTTTCTCACTCCTACTAGTCAATGGCCTGTTAGAAAGGCGCACCACCCCGCAATGTTTTTCAGAAACGCATCATGCAATGCGACTGCATGTTTCCTAACCTCAACATGTTGACCATCCTGTGGGCCTTTTCTCCATCCTACATTGCCACTCACTGCCTATCCTACTTTAGACCCTCCGATTCACACCAACCCGTGATATTTTTCTCACTCCTACTAGTGAATAGCTTGTTAGAAACCCTTACAATGCGCAGCAGCCCGTGATGCTTTTCAGAAACATATCCTACATTGAAACAGCAGGATTCCTGACCTCCCCATGCTGACCACGGTGTGGTGCTTTTCTCCATTCTACATTGCCACTCACTGCCTAACCTAATTTATACCCTCCAAATCACAACACCACGTGATGTTTTTCTGACTCCTACTAGTGAATGGCCTGTTAGAAATGCCCACCACCCCGCGATGTTTTTCACAAACGTATCCTGCATTGCCATTGCATGTTTCCTGACCTCCCCATGCCTACCACCCCGTGGGGCTTTTCTCCATCCTACATTGCGACTCACTGCCTATCCTATTTCAGACTCTCCGAATAACAACACCCCGTGTTGTTTTTCTCACTCCTACTAGTCAATGGCCTGTTAGAAAGGCGCACCACCCCGCAATGTTTTTCAGAAACGCATCATGCAATGCGACTGCATGTTTCCTAACCTCAACATGTTGACCATCCTGTGGGCCTTTTCTCCATCCTACATTGCCACTCACTGCCTATCCTACTTTAGACCCTCCGATTCACACCAACCCGTGATATTTTTCTCACTCCTACTAGTGAATAGCTTGTTAGAAACCCTTACAATGTGCATCACCACGCGATGCTTTTCAGAAACCTTTCCTAGATTGCAACTGCTTGTTTGATGACCTCTCCATGCTGACCATCCCGTGGTGCTTTTCTCCATCCTACATTGCCACTCACTGCCTCACCTAATTTAGTCCCTTTCGAATCAAACGACCCCGTGATGTTTTTCTCACTCCTACTACTGAATGGCCTGTTAAAAATGCGCACCAACCCGCGATGGTTTTTGGAAACGCATCCTGCATTGCGACTGTATGTTTCCTGACCTCAACATGCTGACCACCCCGTGGAGCTTCTCTCCATCCTACATTGCCACTCACTGCCTATCCTAATTCAGACCCTCTGAATCACACCACCCCGTGATGTTTTTCTCACTCCAACTAGTGAATGCCCTGTTAGAAATGCGCACCACCCTGCGATGTTATCCAGAAACGTAGCCTGCATTGGCATTACATTTTTCCTGACCTCGGCATGCTGACCACCCCTTGGGGCATTTCTCCATCCTACATTGCCACTCACTGCCTATCCTAATTGAGACTCTCCGATTCACACAACCCCGTGATGTTTTTCTCACTCCTAGTAGTGAATGGCCTGTTAGAAACCCTTACAATGCGCACCACCCCGCGATGCTTTTCAGAAACCTATCCTACATTGCCACAGCATGTTTCCTGACCTCCCCATGCTGACAACCCCGTGGTGCGTTTCTCCATCCTACGTTGTCACTCACTGCCTATCCTACTTTAGACCCTCCGATTCACACCAACCCGTGATATTTTTCTCACTCCTACTAGTAAATAGCTTGTTAGAAAGCCTTACAATGCGCACCACCCCGCGATGCTTTTCAGAAACGTATCCTGCATTGCCACTGCATGTTTCCTGACCTCCCCATGCTGACCACCCGATGGGGCTTTTCTCCATCCTACATTGCCACTCACTGCCTATCATATTTCAGACTCTCCGAATCACACCACCCCGCGATGCTTTTCAGAAACGTATCTTGCATTGCCAGTGCATGTTTCCTTACCTCCCCATGCTGACCACCCCATGGGGCTTTTCTTCATCCTACATTGCGACTCACTGCCTATAATATTTCAGACTCTCCGAATCACACAACCCGTGATGTTTTTCTCACTCCTACTAGTGAATGGCCTGTTAGAAACCCTAACAATGCGCACCACCCCGCGTTGTTTTTCAGAAACCTATCCTACATTGCCACAGCATGTTTCCTGACCTCCCCATGCTGACCACCCTGTGGGGATTTTCTGCATCCTACATTGCCACTCATTGTCTATCTTTATTTACAACCTCCAATTTCACAACCCTGTGATGTTTTACTCATTCCTACTAGTGAAGAGCCTGTGAGAAACACTTCCAATGCGCACCACCCCGCGATGCTTTTCAGAAACCTATCATACATTACCACTGAATGTTTCCTGACCTCCCCATCCTGACCACCCCATGAGGCTTTTCTCCATCCTACATTGCCACTCACTGCCTATCCTAATTTGTACCCACCAATTCACATCACCCAGTGATGTTTTTCTCCTTCCTATTAGTGAAAGGCCTAATAGAAACCCTTACAAGGCCCAGCACCCTGCCATGGTTTTCAGAAAAGTATCCTGCATTGCCACTGCATGTTTCCTAACCTCCCCATGCTGACGACCCCGTGGGGCTTTTCTCCATCCTACATTGCCACTCACTGCCTATCCTATTTCAGACTCTCTGAATCACACCACCCCGTGACGTTTTTCTCACTCCTACTTGTGAATGGCCTGTTAGAAACACTTACAATTTGCACCACCCCGCAATACTTTTCGGAACATATCCTACATTGCCACTGCATGTTTCCTGACCTCCCCATGCTGACCACCCCGTGGTGCTTTTCTCCATCCTACATTTCCACTCATTGCCTATCCTATTTCGGACTCTCCGAATCACACCACCCCGTGATGTTTAGCTCACACCTACTAGTGAATGGCCTGTTAGAAATGCGCACCAACCCGCGATGTTTTTCAAAAAGGTATCCTACATTTCCACTGCATGTTTCCTGACTTCCCCACGCTGACGACCCCGTGGGCCTTTTCTCCATCCTACATTGCCACTCACTGTCTATGCTATTTCAGACTCTCCGATTCACACCACCCTGTGATGTTTTTCGCACTCCTACTAGTGAATGGCCTGTTAGAAACCCTTGCAATGCCCACCACCCCGCGATGCTTTTCAGAAACCTAGCCTACATTGCCACTGCATGTTTCCTGACCTCCCCATGCTGAGGACCCTGTGGGGCTTTTCTCCATCCTACATTGCCACTCACTGCCTATACTATTTCAGACTCCCGAATCACAAAACCCCCTGATGTTTTTCTCACTCCTACTAATGAATGGCCAGTTAGATACCCTTATAAAGCGCACCACCCCTGCGATGTTTTTCAGAAACCTATCCGATATTGTCACTGCATGTTTCCCTACCTCCCCAGGCTGACCACCCCGGGGGGCTTTAATACATCCTACATTGCCACTCACTGCCTATCCTAATTTAGACCCTCCGATTCACACCACCCCGTGATGTTTTTCTCACTCTTACTAGTGAATGGCCTGTAAGAATCCCTTACAAGGCGCACCACCCCGCGATGTTTTTGCAGAAACCTATCCTGAATTACCACTGCATGTTTCCTGAAATCCCCATCCTGCTTTACCCCGTTGTGCTTTTCTCCATCCTACATTGCCACTCACAGCCTATCCTAATTCAGACACTCTGAATCACACCACCCCGTAACGTTTTTCTCACTCCTACTAGTGAATGGCCTGTTAAAAATGCCCACCCGCCCCCAATGTTTTTCAGAAACGTATCCTGCATTACCACTGCATGTTTCCTGACCTCCCATATGCTGACCACCCAGTGGGGCTTTTCTCCATCCTACATTGCCATTCACTGCCTATCCTATTTCAGAATCTCCGAATCACCCCACCCCGTGATGTGTTTCTCACTCCTACTAGAGAATAGCCTGTTAGAAATCCTTACAATGTGCACCATCCCGTGATGCTTTTCAGAAACCTATCCTACATTGCCACTGCATGTTTCCTGACCTCCCCATGCTGACCACCGTGTGGTGCTTTTCTCCATCCTACATTGCCAATCACTGCCTCTCCTAATTGAGACCATCTGAAGCAAACCACCCTGTGATATTTTTCTCACTCCTACTAGTGAATGGCCTGTTAGAAACCCTTACAATGTGCACCACCCCGCGATGGTTTTCAGAAACACATCCTGCATTGCGAATGCATGATTTCTAACGTCAACATGCTGACCACCCGGTGGTGCTTTTCTCCATCCTACATTGCCACGCACTGCCTATACTATTTCAGACTCTCCGAATCACACCACCCCGTGATGCATTTCTCACTCCTACTAGTGAATGGCCTGGTAAAAATGCGCACCACCCCGCAATGTTTTTCAGAAATGTATCCTGCATTGTTATTGCATGTTTCCTGACCTCCCCATGCCTACCACCCTGTGGGTCTGTTTTCTATCCTACATTGTGACTCACTGCCTATCCTATTTCAGACTATCCAAATCACACTACCATGTGATGTTATTCTCACTCCTACTAGTGAATGGCCTGTTAAAAATGCCCACCCGCCCACAATGTTTTTCAGGAACGTATCCTGCATTACCACTGCATGTTTTCTGACCTCCCCATGCTGACCACCCTGTGGGGCTTTTCTCCATCCTACATTGCCACTCACTGCCTGTCCTAATTTAGAGCCTCGGATCACACGATCCTGTGATGGTTTTTCACTCCTACTAGTGAATGGCCTGTTAGAAACCCTTACAATGCCCACTGACCCGCGATCCTTTCCAGTAACCTATCCTACATTGCCACTGCATGTTTCCTGAGCTCCCCATGCTGACCACCCTGTGGGGCTTTTCTCCATCCTACATTGCCACTCACTGCCTATCCTCATTGAGTCCCTCCGAAGCACACCACCCCGTGATGTTTTTCTCACTCCTACTATTGAATGCCTGTTAGAAACCCTTACGATGCACACAACCCCGCGATGTTTTTCAGAAACCTATCCTACATTGCCACAGCATGTTTCCTGACCTCCCCATGCTGACCACCCCGTGGTGCTTTTCTTCATCCTACATTGCCACTCACTGCCTAACCTAATTTAGTCCCTCCGAATCAAACCACCACGTGATGTTTTTCTCACTCATACTAGTGAATGGCCTGTTAGAAATGCGCACCAACCCGTGATGTTTTGCGGAAACGTAGCCGGTATTGCCATTGCATGTTTCCTGACCTCACCATGCTGACCACCCCGTGGGGCTTTTCTGCATCCTACATTGCCACTCACTGCCTATCCTAATTCAGACCATTCGAATCACACAACCCCGTGATGTTTTTCTTACTCCCACTATTGAATGGCCTGTTAGAAATGTGCACCACCCTGCGATGCTTTCCAGAAATGTAGCCTGCATTGCCATTGCATGTTTCCTGACCTCACCATGCTGACCACCCCGTGGGGCTTTTCTGCATCCTACATTGCCACTCACTGCCTATCCTAATTCAGACCATTCGAATCACAGGACTTCATGATGTTTTTCTCACTCCTACTCGTGAATGGCCTATTAGAAATGCGCACGAGCCCGTTATGTTTTTCTCACTCCTGCTAGTGAATGGCCTATTAGAAATGCGCACGAGCCCGTTATGTTTTTCTCACTCCTGCTAGTGAATGGCCTGTTAGAAATGGGCAGCACCCCGCGATGTTTTTCACAAACGTATCCTGCATTGCCATTGCATGTTTCCTGACCTTTCCATGCTAACCACCCCATGGTGCTTTTCTCCATCCAACTTTGCCACTCACTGCCTATCCTAATTCAGACCCTATGATTCACACCACCCCGTGATGTTTTCCTCACTCCTACTAGTGAATGTAATGTTACACACCCATACAATGCGCACCACCCCGCGATGTTTTTCAGAAACCTATACTACATTGCCACTGCACGTTTCCTGACCTCCCCATGCTGACCACCCCATGGTGCTTTTCTCCATGCTACATTGCCACTCACTGCCTAACCTAATTTAGACCCTCCGAATCAAACCACCCCGTGATGTTTTTCTCATTCGTACTAGTGAATGGCCTGTTAAAAATGCGCACCACCCCGCAATGTTTTTCAGAAACGTATCCTGCATTGTTATTGCATGTTTCCTGACCTCCCCATGCCTACCACCCCATGGGTCTGTTCTCTATCCTACGTTGTGACTCACTGCCTATCCTATTTCAGACTCTCCAAATCACACCACCATGTGATGTTATTCTCACTCCTACTAGTAAATGGCCTGTTAGAAAAGCGTACCACCCCGCAATGCTTTTCAGAAATGCATCCTTCATTGCGAATGCATGTTTCCTGACCTCAACATGCTGACCACCCCGTGGGGCTTTTCTCCATGCTACATTGCCACTCACTGGCTATCCTATTTCAGACTCTCCGAATCACATCACCCCGTGATGTTTTTCTCACTCCTACTTGAATGGCCTGTTAGAAACCCTTACAAGTTGCACTACCCGGGATGTTTTGGCAGAAACCTATCCTGAATTACCACTGCAGGTTTCCTGACCTCCCCATGCTGATCACACCATGGTGCTTTTCTCCATCCTACATTGCCACTCACTGCCTATCCTAATTCAGACCCTCTGAATCACAGGAACTCGTGATGTTTTTCTCACTGCTACTCGTGATTGGCCTATTAGAAATGCACACGAACCCGTTATGTTTTTCTCACTCCTGCTAGTGAATGGCCTGTTAGAAATGTGCAGCACCCCAGGATGTTTTTAAGAAAGTATCCTGCATTGCCATTGAATGTTTCCTGACCTCCGCTTGCCTAGCACCCCGTGGGGCTTTTCTCCATCCTACATTGTGACTCACTGACTATCCTATTTCATACTCTCCGAAACAGACAACCCCGTGATGTTTTTCTCACTCCTACTAGGCAATGGCCTGTTAGAAATGCGCACAACCCCGCGATGTTTTTCAGAAACGTATCCTGCATTGCCACTGCATCTTTCCTGACCTCCCCATGCTGACCTCCCCATGGGGCTTTTCTCCATACTACATTGCCACTCACTGCCTATCCTAATTTAGAGCCTCAGATCACACGACCCTGTGATGTTTTTCTCATTCCTACTAGTGAATGGGCTGTTAGAAACCCTTACAATGCCCACCAACCTGCGATCCTTTTCAGAAACCTATCCTACATTGCCACTGCATGTTTCCTGACCTCCCCATGCTGACCACCCCGTGGTGCTTTTCTCCATCCTACATTGCCACTCACTGCCTATCCTACTTTAGACCCTCCGATTCACACCAACCCGTGATATTTTTCTCACTCCTACTAGTGAATAGCTTTTTAGAAACCCTTACAATGTGCATCACCACGCGATGCTTTTCAGAAACTTTTCCTAGATTGCAACTCCTTGTTTGATGACCTCCCCATGCTGACCACCCCGTGGTGCTTTTCTCCATCCTACATTGCCACTCACTGCCTCACCTAATTTAGTCCCTCCAAATCAAACGACCCCGTGATGTTTTTCTCACTCCTACTACTGAATGGCCTGTTAAAAATGCGCACCAACCCGCAATGGTTTTTGGAAACGCATCCTGCATTGCGACTGCATGTTTCCTGACCTCAACATGCTGACCACCCCGTGGGGCTTTTCTCCATCCTACATTGCCACTCACTGCCTATCCTAATTCAGACCCTCTGAATCACACCACCCCGTGATGTTTTTCTCACTCCAACTAGTGAATGCCCTGTTAGAAATGCGCACCACCCTGCGATGTTTTCCAGAAACGTAGCCTGCATTGCCATTGCATTTTTCCTGACCTCGCCATGCTGACCACCCCTTGGGGCATTTCTCCATCCTACATTGCCACTCACTGCCTATCCTAATTGAGACTCTCCGATTCACACAACCCCGTGATGTTTTTCTCACTCCTAGTAGTGAATGGCCTGTTAGAAACCCTTACAATGCGCACCACCCCACGATGCTTTTCAGAAACCTATCCTACATTGCCCAGCATGTTTCCTGACCTCCCCATGCTGACAACCCCGTGGTGCGTTTCTCCATCCTACGATGCACTCACTGCCTATCCTACTTTAGACCCTCCAATTCACACCAACCCGTGATATTTTTCTCACTCCTACTAGTAAATAGCTTGTTAGAAACCCTTACAATGCGCACCACCCCGCGATGCTTTTCAGAAACGTATCCTGCATTGCCACTGCATGTTTCCTTACCTCCCCATGCTGACCACCCGATGGGGCTTTTCTCCATCCTGCATTGCCACTCACTGCCTATCATATTTCAGACTCTCCGAATCACACCACCCCGCGATGCTTTTCAGAAACGTATCTTGCATTGCCAGTGCATGTTTCCTTACCTCCCCATGCTGACCACCCCGTGGGGCTTTTCTTCATCCTACATTGCGACTCGCTGCCTATAATATTTCAGACTCTCCGAATCACACAACCCGTGATGTTTTTCTCACTCCTACTAGTGAATGGCCTGTTAGAAACCCTAACAATGCGCACCACCCCGCGTTGTTTTTCAGAAACCTATCCTACATTGCCACAGCATGTTTCCTGACCTCCCCATGCTGACCACCCCGTAGGGATTTTCTGCATCTTACATTGCCACTCATTGTCTATCTTAATTTACAACCTCCAATTTCACAACCATGTGATGTTTTACTCATTCCTACTAGTGAAGAGCCTGTGAGAAACACTTCCAATGCGCACCACCCCGCGAGGCTTTACAGAAACCTATCATACATTACCACTGAATGTTTCCTGACCTCCCCATGCGGACCACCCCGTGGGGCTTTTCTCCATCCTACATTGCCACTCACTGCCTATCCTAATTTGTACCCACCAATTCACACCACCCAGTGATGTTTTTCTCCTTCCTACTAGTGAAAGGCCTAATAGAAACCCATACAAGGCCCAGCACCCTGCCATGGTTTACAGAAAAGTATGCTGCATTGCCACTGCATGTTTCCTAACCTCCCCATGCTGACGACCCCGTGGGGCTTTTCTCCATCCTACATTGCCACTCACTGCCTATCCTATTTCAGACTCTCCGAATCACACCACCCTGTGACGTTTTTCTCACTCCTACTAGTGAATGGCCTGTTAGAAACACTTACAATGTGCACCACCCCGCAATACTTTTCGGAAACATATCCTACATTGCCACTGCATGTTTCCTGACCTCCCCATGCTGACCACCCCATGGTGCTTTTCTCCATCCTACATTTCCACTCATTGCCTATCCTATTTCAGACTCTCCGAATCACACCACCCCGTGATGTTTAGCTCACACCTACTAGTGAATGGCCTGTTAGAAATGCGCACCAACCCGCGATGTTTTTCAAAAAGGTATCCTACATTTCCACTGCATGTTTCCTGACTTCCCCACGCTGATGACCCCGTGGGGCTTTTCTCCATCCTACATTCCCACGCCCTGCCTATACTATTTCAGACTCTCCGAATCACACCACCCCGTGATGTATTTCTCACTCCTACTAGTGAATGGCCTGCTAGAAATCCTTACAATGCACTCCACCTGGCGACGCTTTTCAGAAACCTATCCTACATTGCCACTGCACGTTTCCTGACCTCCCCATGCTGACCACCCCGTGGGTCTTTTCTCCATCCTACATTGCCACTCACTGCCTAACCTAATTTAGTCCCTCAGAATCAAACCACCACTTGATGTTTTTCTCACTCATACTAGTGAATGGCCTTTTAGAAATGCACACCAACCCGTGATGTTTTTCGGAAACGCATCCTGCATTGCGACTGCATGTTTCCTGACCTCAACATGCTGAACACCCCGTGGGGCTTTTCTGCATCCTACATTGCCACTCACTGCCTATCCTAATTCAGAACCTCCGAATCACACCATCCCGTGATGTTTTTCTTACTCCCACTATTGAATGGCCTGTTAGAAATGCGCACCACCCTGCGTTGTTTTCCAGAAACTTAGCCTGCATTGCCATTGCATGTTTCCTGACCTCACCATGCTGACCACCCCGTGGGGCTTTTCTGCATCCTACATTGCCACTCACTGCCTATCCTAATTCAGACCATTCAAATCACAGGACCTCGTGATAATTTTCTCGCTCCTACTCGTGAATGGCCTATTAGAAATGCGCACAAGCCCGTTATGTTTTTCTCACTCCTGCTAGTGAATGGCCTGTTAGAAATGGGCAGCACCCCGCGATGTTTTTCAGAAACGTATCCTGCATTGCCATTGCATGTTTCCTGAACTTCCCATGCTAACCACCCCAGGGTGCTTTTCTCCATTCTACTTTGCCACTCACTGCCTATCCTAATTCAGACCCTATGATTCACACCACCCTGTGATGTTTTCCTCACTCCTACTAGTGAATGTAATGTTACACACCCATACAATGCGCACCACCCCGCGATGTTTTTCAGAAACCTATCCTACATTGCCACTGCACGTTTCCTGACCTCCCCATGCTAACCACCCCATGGTGCTTTTCTCCATGCTACATTGCCACTCACTGCCTAACCTAATTTAGACCCTCCGAATCAAACCACCCCGTGATGTTTTTCTCATTCGTACTACTGAATGGCCTGTTAAAAATGCGCACCACCCCGCAATGTTTTTCAGAAACGTATCCTGCATTGTTATTGCATGTTTCCTGACCTCCCCATGCCTACCACCCCATGGGTCTGTTCTCTATCCTACATTGTGACTCACTGCCTATCCTATTTCATACTCTCCAAATCACACCACCATGTGATGTTATTCTCACTCCTACTAGTGAATGGCCTGTTAGAAAAGCGTACCACCCCGCGATGCTTTTCAGAAATGCATCCTTCATTGCGAATGCATGTTTCCTGACCTCAACATGCTGACCTCCCCGTGGGGCTTTTCTCCATGCTACATTGCCACTCACTGGCTATCCTATTTCAGACTCTCCGAATCACATCACCCCGTGATGTTTTTCTCACTCCTACTTGAATGGCCAGTTAGAAACACTTACAAGTTGCACTACCCGGGGTGTGTTTGCAGAAACCTATCCTGAATTACCACTGCAGGTTTCCTGACCTCCCCATGCTGATCACACCATGGTGCTTTTCTCCATCCTACATTGCCGCTCACTGCCTATCCTAATTCAGACCCTCCGAATCACAGGACCTCGTGATGTTTTTCTCACTCCTACTCGTGATTGGCCTATTAGAAATGCGCACGAACCCGTTATGTTTTTCTCACTCCTGCTAGTGAATGGCCTGTTAGAAATGTGCACCAACCCAGGATGTTTTTAAGAAAGTATCCTGCATTGTCATTGAATGTTTCCTGACCTCCCCATGCCTAGCACCCCGTGGGGCTTTTCTCCATCCTACATTGTGACTCACTGCCTATCCTATTTCATACTCTCCGAATCAGACCACTCCGTGATGTTTTTCTCACTCCTACTAGGCAATGGCCTGTTAGAAATGCGCACAACCCCGCGATGTTTTTCAGAAACGTATCCTGCATTGCCACTGCATCTTTCCTGACCTCCCCATGCTGACCACCCCATGGGGCTTTTCTCCATACTACATTGCCACTCACTGCCTATCCTATTTCAGACTCTCCGAATCATACCACCCCGTGATGTTTTTCTCACTCTTACTAGTGAATGGCCTGTTAAAAACCCTTACAATGCGCACCACCCGGATTGCTCTTCAGAAACGTATCCTACATTGCCACTGAATGTTTCTTGACCTCACCATGCTGACCAACCCGTGGTGCTTTTCTCCATCCTACATTGCCACTCACTGCCTATCCTACTTTAGACCCTCCGATTCACACCAACCCGTGATACTTTTCTCACTCCTACTAGTGAATAGCTTGTTAGAAACCCTTACAATGCGCACCACCCCGCAATGTTTTTCAGAAACTTATCCTGCATTGCCACTGCATGTTTCCTGACCTCCCCATGCTGAGGACCCCGTGTGGCTTTTCTCCATCCCACATTGCCACTCACTGCCTGTCCTAATTTAGACCCTCGGATCACACGACCCTGTGATGCTTTTCTCACTCCTACTAGTGAATTTCCCGTTAGAAACCCTTGCAATGTGCAGCAACCCGCGATCCTTTTCAGAAACCTATCCTACATTGCCACTGCATGTTTCCTGACCTCCCCATGCTGACCACCCCGTGGGGCTTTTCTCCATGCTACATTGCCTCTCACTGGCTATCCTATTTCAGACTCTCCGAATCACATCACCCCGTGATGTTTTTCTCACTCCTACTTGAATGGCCTGTTAGAAACACTTACAAGTTGCACTACCCGGGATGTTTTTGCAGAAACCTATCCTGAATTACCACTGCAGGTTTCCTGACCTCCCCATGCTGATCACACCATGGTGCTTTTCTCCATCCTACATTGCCTCTCACTGCCTATCCTAATTCAGACCCTCCGAATCACAGGACCTTGTGATGTTTTTCTCACTCCTACTCGTGATTGGCCTATTAGAAATGCGCACGAACCCGTTATGTTTTTCTCACTCCTGCTAGTGAATGGCCTGTTAGAAATGTTCACCAACCCAGGATGTTTTTAAGAAAGTACCCTGCATTGCCATTGCATGTTTCCTGACCTCCCCATGCCTAGCACCCCGTGGGGCTTTTCTCCATCCTACTTTGTGACTCACTGCCTATCCTATTTCATACTCTCCGAAACAGACCACCCCGTGATGTTTTTCTCACTCCTACTAGGCAATGGCCTGTTAGAAATGCGCACAACCCCGCGATAGTTTTCAGAAACGTATACTGCATTGCCACTGCATCTTTCCTGACCTCCCCATGCTGACCACCCCATGGGGCTTTTCTCCATACTACATTGCCACTCACTGCCTATCCTATTTCAGACTCTCCGAATCATACCACCCCGTGATGTTTTTCTCACTCTTACTAGTGAATGGCCTGTTAAAAACCTTTACAATGCCCACCACCCGGATTGCTTTTCAGAAACCTATCCTACATTGCCACTGAATGTTTCTTGACCTCACCATGCTGACCAACCCGTGGTGCTTTTCTCCATCCTACATTGCCACTCGCTGCCTATCCTACTTTAGACCCTCCGATTCACACCAACCCGTGATACTTTTCTCACTCCTACTAGTGAATAGCTTGTTAGAAACCCTTACAATGCGCACCACCCTGCAATGTTTTTCAGAAACTTATCCTGCATTGCCACTGCATGTTTCCTGACCTCCCCATGCTGAGGACCCCGTGTGGCTTTTCTCCATCCCACATTGCCACTCACTGCCTGTCCTAATTTAGACCCTCGGATCACACGACCCTGTGATGCTTTTCTCACTCCTACTAGTGAATGGCCCGTTAGAAACCCTTACAATGTGCAGCAACCCGCGATCCTTTTCAGAAACCTATCCTACATTGCCACTGCATGTTTCCTGACCTCCCCATGCTGACCACACCATTGGGCTTTTCTCCATCCTACATGGCCACTCCCTGCCTATCCTATTTCAGACTCTCGTAATCACACCACCGCGTGATGTTTTTCTCACTCCTACTAGTGAATGGCCTGTTAGAAATCCTTACAATGCGCACAACCCCGCGATGTTTTTCAGACACCTATCCTACATTGCCACAGCATGTTTCCTGACCTTCACATGCTGACGACCCCGTGGTGCTTTTCTCCATCCTACATTGCCACTCACTGCCTATCCTAATTCAGACCGTCCCGATTCACAGGACCCCGAGAATTTTCTCTCACTTCTCCATTTTAATAGGCTCTTAGAGACCCTCCCAATATGCACCACCATGTGATGCTCTTCAGAAACCTATCCTACATTGCCACTGCATGTTTCAGGACCTCCCAATGCTCATCACCCAGTGGTGTTTTTCTAAATTCTACCTTGCCACTCACTGCCTATACTAACTCAGACCCTCCCGATTCACAGAACCCTGGATGTTTCTCTCAATTCTACATGTGAATAGCCTGTTAGAGACCCTCCCAACGCGCAACAACCCATGAGGTTTTTCAGAAACCTATCCTACATTGCCACTGCATGTTTTGGGACCGCCCCATGCTCACCACCCTGTGGTGGGTTTCTCCATCCTACATTGCCACTCACTGCCTATCCTAATTCAGAGCCTCCCGATTCACACCACCCCGTGATGTTTCTCTCATTCCTACATGTGAATGGCCTCTTAGAGATGCTCCCATTGCGAATCACCCCGTGATGTTTTTCAGAAACCTATCCTACATTGCCAAGGCATGTATCAGGCCCTCCCTATGCTCACCACCCCTTGGTGCTTTTCTCCATTCTACATTTTCATTCAATGCCTATCCTAATTCAGACCCTCCCGATTCACACCACCCTGTGATGTTTCTCTCACTCCTACATGTGAATGGCCTGTTAGAGACCTTCCCAATGCGCATCACCCCCCTGATGTATTTCAGAAACCTATCCTACCTTGCCACTGCATGTTTTCGGACCTCTCCATGCTCACCACCCCGTGGTGCTTTTCTCCATCCTACCTTGCAATTACTGCCTATCATAATTCAGACCCTCCCGATTCACACCATCCCGTGATGTTTCTCTCACTCCTACATGTGAATGGCCTCTTAGAGACTCTCCCAATGCCCACCACCCCGTGATGTTTTTCAGAAACCTATCCCACATTGCAACTGCATGTTTCGGGACCTCCCAATGCTCACCACCCCGTGGTGCTTTTCTCCATCCTACATTGCCACTAAATGCCTATCCTAATTCAGACCCTCCCGATTCACAGGACCCTGTCAAGTTTCTCTCACTCCTACATTTGAATATCCTCTTAGAGACGCTCCCAATATGCACCACCCCGTGATGTTTTTCAGAAAGCTATGCTACATTGCCACTGCATGTTTCGGGACCTCCCAATGCTCACCACCTTGTGGTGCTTTTCTCCATCCTACATTGCCACTCACTGCCTATCCTAATTCAGAGCCTCCCGATTCACACCACCCTGTGATGTTTCTCTCACTCCTACATGTGAACGGCCTGTTAGATACCCTCCCAATGTGCACCACACTTGATGTTTTTCACAAAGCTATCCTATGTTGACACTGCATGTTTCGGCCCCTCCAAATGCTCACCACCCCGTGGTGCTTTTCTCCATCCTGCATTTCCACCCACTGCCTATGCTAATTCAGACCATCCCGATTCACACCACCCCGTGATGTTTCTCTCACTCATACATGTGAATGGCCTGTTTGAGACCCTTCCAATGCACACCAACCCGTGATGTTTTTCAGAAACCAATCCTACATTGTCACTGCATGTTTCAGGACATCCCCATGCTCACTACCCCATGGTGCTTTTCTCCATCCTACATTGCCATTCACTGCCTATGCTAATTTACACGATCCCTATTCGCACCACCCTGTGAAGTTTCTCTCACTCCTATATGTGAATGGCCTGTTAGAGACCTTTCCAATGTGCACCACCGTTGATGTTTTTCAAAAACCTATCCTACATTGCCCCTCCATGTTTTGGCACCGCCCATGCTCACCACCCCATGGTGCTTTTCTCCATCCTACATAGCCACTCACTGCCTATCCTAATTCAGAACCTCCCAATTCAAACAACCCCGTGATGTTTCTCTCACTCCTGTATTTGAATAGCCTCTTACAGACCGTCCCAATGCGAATCACCCCGTGACGTTTTTCCGAAACCTATCCTACATTGCACGGCATGTTTCGTGACCTCCCTTGTTCACCACCCCGTGGTGCTTTTCTCCAGCCTACATTTCCACTCACTGCCTATTATAATTCAGACCCTCCTGATTCACATGACCCGGTGAGGTTTCTCTCACTCCTACCTGTGAATGGCCTGTTAGAGACCCTCCCAAGGCGCACCAACCCGTGATGTTTTTCAGAAACCTATCCAACATTGCCACTGCATGTTTTGTCACCTCCGCATGCTCACCACCCTGTGGTGCTTTTCTCCATCCTTTATTGCCACTCACTGCCTATCTGAATTCAGACGCACCCGATTCACATGACCCCTTGATGTTGCTCTCACTCCTACCTGTGAATGGCCTGTTAGAGACCCTCCCAACACGCACCAACCCATGATGTTTTTCACTCACCTATCCTACATTGCCACTGCATGTTTCGGGATGTCCCCATGCTCACCACCCCGTAGTGCTTTTTTCCATCCTACATTGCCACTCACTGCCTATCCTAATTCAGACCCTCCCGATTCACACCCCCCCCCGAGATATTTCTCTCACTTCTACATGTGAATGGCCTGTTAGAGACCCTCTGAACGCGTACCACCCCGTGATGTTTTCAGAAACTTATCCTACATTGCCACTGCTTGTTTCCTGACCTCCTGATGCTCACCACCCCGTGGTGCTTTTCTCCATCTTCATTGCCACTCCCTGCCTATCCTAATTCAGACCCTTCCAATTTACACCACCCTGTTATGTTTCTCTCATTCCTACATGAGAATAACCTGTGAGAGACCTGCCCAATGCGCACAAACCCGTGATGTTTTTCAGAAACCTATCCTACATTGCCACTGCATGTTTCGGGACCTCCCCTTGCTCACCACCCCGTGGTGCTTTTTTACATCCTACATTGCCACTCACTGCCTATCCTAATTCAGACCCTCCTGATTCACACAACCCCATGTTGTGTCTCTTACTCCGACATGTGAGTGACGTATTAGAGACCTTCCCAATGCACACCACCCCGTGATATTTTTCAAAAACCTATCCTACATTGGCACTGCGTGTTTTGGGGCTTCCCCATGCTCAACACCCCATGGCGTTTTTCTCTATTCTACATTGGCACTCCCTGCCTATACTAATTCTGACCCTCCTGATTCACACCACCTTGTGATGTTTCTCTCGCTCCTACATGTGAATTGCCTGTTAGAGACCCTCCCAATGCCCACCACCCCGTGATGTTTTTCAGAAACCTATCCTACATTGCCACTGCAGGTTTTGGGACCACCAGATACTCACAACCACCTGGGGCTTTTCTCCATCCTACATTGCCACTCACTATCTATCCTAATTCAGACCCTCCCGATACACACCACCCCAAGACGTTTCTCTCACTCCTACATGTGAATGGCCTGTGAGAGACTCTCCCAATGTGCACCACCCCGTGGTGATTTCAGAAATCTATCCTAGATTGCAACTGCATGTCTCGGGACCTCCCAATGCTCACCACCCCATAGTGCTTTTCTCCATCCTACGATGCCACTCACTGCCTATCCTAATTCAGACCCTCCCAATGCACACCATCCTTTGATGTTTCTCTCATTATTCCATGTGAATGGCCTGTTAGAGACCCTCCCAATGCGCACCACCCAGTAATGTTTTTCAGAAACCTATCCTACATTGCCAAGGCATGTATCAGGCCCTCCCCATGCTCACCACCCCGTGGTGCTTTTCTCTATGCTACATTGCCACTCACTGCCTATCCTAATTCAGACACTTTCGATTCACACCACCCTGTGATGTTTCTTTCACTCCTACATGTGAATGTCCTGTTAGAGACCCTCCCAATGGGCACCACCCCATGATGTATTTCCGAAACCTATCGTACATTAGCACTGCATGTTTTGGGACCTCCCCATGCTCACCACACCGTGGTGCTTTTTTCCATCCTACATTGCCATTCACTGCGTATCCTAATTCACACGATCCCTATTCACACCACCCTGTGATGTTTCTCTCACTCGTACAGGTTAATGGCCTGTTAGAGTCCCTCCCAATGCGCACCACCCCGTGATGTTTTTCACAAACCTATCCTACATTGCCCCTGCATGTTTTGGCACCTCCCCATGCTCACCACCCCGTGGTGCTTTTCTCCATCCTACATAGACACTCACTGCCTATCCTAATCAGACCCTCCCGATTCACACCACCCCGTGATGTTTCTCTCACTCCTAGATGTGAATGGCCTCTTAGAGAACCTCCTGATGCGAATCACCCCATGACGTTTTTCAGAAACCGTTCCTACATTGCTAGACATGTTTCGGGACCTCCCCATGTTCACCACCTGAGGTGCTTTTCTCCATCCTACATTGCCACTAACTGCCTATACTAATTCAGACCCTCCGATTCACACCATCCCGTTTGTTTCTCTCACTCCTACATGTGAATGGCCTATTAGAAACCCTCCCAATGCGCAACACCCACTGCTGTTTTTCAGAAACCTATCCTACATTGCCACTGCATGTTTCAGTATTTCCCCATGTTCACTACACCATGGTGCTTTTTTCCATCCTACATTGCACTCACTACCTATCCTAATTCAGACCCTCCCAATTCACACCACCCCGTGATGTTTCTCTCACTCTTACATGTGAATGGCCTCTTAGAGACCCTCCCAATGCGAATCACCCCGTGAATTTTTTCAGAAACCTATCCAACATTGCCACTGCAAGTTTCGGGACATCCCCATGCTCACAACCCCATGGTGCTTTTCTCCATCCTACATTGCCACTCACTGCCTATACTAATTCACAGAATCCCTATTCACACCACCCTGTGATGTTTCTCTCACACCTACATGTGAATGGCCTCTTAGAGACCGTCCCAATGCGAATCACACCGTGACGTTTTTCAGAAACCTATCCGACATTGCCCTGCATATTTTGGGACCTCCCCATGTTCACCACCCCGTGGTGCCTTTCTCGAGCCTAAATTTCCACGCAATGCCTATCCTAATTCAGACCCTCCCGATTCACATGACCCGGTGAGGTTTCTCTCACTACATTTGAATAGCCTCTTAGAGAGCCTCCCAAGGCGCACCAACCCGTGATGCTTTTCAGAAACCTATCCAACATTGCCACTGCATGTTTCGGGACCTCCACATGCTCACCACCCCGTGGTGCTTTTCTCCATCCTTTATTGCCACTCACTGCCTATCCTACTTCAGACCCACCTGATTCACACGACCCCGTGATGTTTCTCTCACTCCTACATGTGAATGGCCTGTTAGAGACCCTCCCAATGTGCACCAACCCGTGATGATTTTCAGAAATCTATCCTAGATTGCAACTGCATGTTTCGGGACCTCCCCATGCTCAGCACCCCCTGGTGCTGTTCTCCATTCTACATTGCCCCTCACTGCCTATCCTGATTCAGATGCTCCCGATTCACACCACCCTACGATGTGACTCTCACTCCTACATGTGAATGTCCTGTTAGAGACCCTCCGAATACGCACCACACCGTGATGTTTTTCAGAAACGTATCGTACTTTGCCACTGCATGTTTCATGACGTCCCAATGCTCATGACCCCATGGTGCTTTTTTCCATTCTACATTGCCAATCACTACCTATCCTAATTTAGACCCTCCCGATTCACACCACCCTGTGATGTTTCTCTCACTCCTACATGTGAATGGCCTGTTAGACACCCTCCCAATGCGAATCACTCCGGGATGTTTTTCAGAAAACTATCCAACATTGCCACTGCATGTTTCGGGACCTCCCCATGCTCACCATCCCATGGTTCTTTTCTCCATCCTACATTGCCACTCGATGCATATCCTAATCCAGACCTTCCCGATTCACAGGCCCCCGTGAAGATGCTCTCACTCCTACATTTGAATAGCCTCTTAGATACCCTCCCAATATGCACCATCCCGTTTTGTTTTTCAGAAACTTATCCTACATTGCCACTGCATGTTTAGGGACCTCCTCATGCTCACCACCCCATGGTTCTTTTCTCCATCCTACATTGCCACTCACTGCCTATCCTAATCTAGGCCCTCCCGATTCACAGGACCCCGTGAAGTTTCTCTCACTAACACATTTGAAAAGCCTCTTAGAGACCCTCCCAATATGCACCACCCCGTGATGTTTTTCAGAAACTTATCCTACATTGTCACTGCATGTTTAGCGACCTCCCCATGCTCACAACCCCATGGTGCTTTTCTCCAACCTATATTGCCACTCACTACATATCCTAATTCAGACCCTCCCGATACACACCACCCCGTGATGTTTCTCTCCCTCCTGCATGTGAATGGCCTGTTAGAGACCCTCCCAATGTGCACCAACCCGTGATGATTTTCAGAAATCTATCCTAGATTGCAACTGCATGTTTCGGGACCTCCCCATGCTCAGCACCCCCTGGTGCTGTTCTCCATTCTACATTGCCCCTCACTGCCTATCCCGATTCAGACGCTTCCGATTCACACCACCCCGTGATGTTTCTCTCAGTCCTACATGTGAATGTCCTGTTAGAGACTCTCCCAATGCGCACCACCCCGTGATGTTTTTCAGAAACCTATCGTACATTGGCACTGCATGTTTCCGGACCTCGCCATGCTAACCACACTGTGGTGCTTTTTTCCATCATACATTGCCATTCACTGCCTATGCTAATTCACACGATCCCTATTCACACCACCCTGTGAACTTTCTCTAACTCCTATATGTGAATGGCCTGTTAGAGACCTTTCCAATGCGCACCACCCTTGATGTTTTTCACAAACCTATCCTACATTGCCCCTCCATGTTTTGGCACCGCCCATGCTCACCACCCCGTGGTGCTTTTCTCCATCCTACATAGCCACTCACTGCCTATCCTAATTCAGATCCTCCTGATTCAAACAACCCCGTGATGTTTCTCTCACTGCTACATGTGAATGGCCTCTTAGAGACCATCCCAATGCGAATCACCCCGTGACATTTTTCAGAAACCTATCCTACATTGCACAGCATGTTTCGGGACCTCCCAATGTTCACCACCCCATGGTGCTTTTCTCCAGCCTACATTTCAACTCACTGCCTATCCTAACTCACACCCTCCCGATTCACACCACCCCATGATGTTTCTCTCACTCCTACATTTGAATAGCCTCTTAGAGACCCTCCCAAGGCGCACCAACCCGTGATGTTTTTCAGAAACCTATCCAACATTGCCACTGCATGTTTCGTCACCTCCGCATGCTCACCACCCGTGGTGCTTTTCTCCATCCTTTATTGCCACTCACTGCCTATCCTAATTCAGACCTACCAGATTCATACGACCCAGTGATGTTTCTCTCACTGCTACATGTGAATGCCCTGTTAGAGACCCTCGAACATGCACCAACCCATGATGTTTTTCACACACCTATCCTACATTGCCACTGCATGTTTCGGGACTTCCCCATGCTCACCACCCCGTGGTGCTTTTTTCCATCCTACATTGCCATTCACTGCCTATCCTTATTCAGACCCTCCCGATTCACACCACCCCGAGATGTTTCTCTCACTTCTACATGTGAATGGCCTGTTAGAGACGCTCTGAACGCGTACCACCCCGTGATGTTTTTCAGAAACTTATCCTACATTGCCACTGCTTGTTTCCTGAACTCCCGATGCTCACCAACCCTTGGTGCTTTTCTCCATCTTCACTGCCACTCCCTGCCTATTCTAATTCAGACCCTTCCGATTCATACCACCCCGTTATGTTTCTCTCATTCCTACATGTGAATGGCCTGTGAGAGACCCTCCCAATGCGCACAAACCCGTGATGTTTTCAGAAACCTATCCTACATTGGCACGGCATGTTTTGGGACGTACCCATGCTCACCATCCCATGGTGCTTTTTTCCATCCTACATGGCCACTAGCTGCCTATCCTAATTCAGACTCACCCGATTCACACCACCCCATGATGTTTCTCTCACTCCTTCATGTGAATGGCCTGTTAGACACCCTCTCAATGCGAATCACCCCGTGATGTTTTTCAGAAACCTATCCTACATTGCCACTGCAGGTTTTGGGACCACCAGATACTCACAACCCCGTGAGGCTTTTCTCCATCCTACATTGCCACTCACTGCTTATCCTAATTCATACCCTCCAGATTCACACCACACTTATGTTATGTTTCTCTCACTCCTACATGTGAATGGCCTGTTAGAGAACCTCCCAATGCGCACCACCCCGTGATATTCTTCAGAAACGTATCCTTCATTGCCACTGCATGTTTCCGGACCTCCCCATGCTCAAAAGCTCGAGGTGCTTTTCTCCATCCTACATTTCCACTCACAGCCTATCCTAATTCAGACCCTCCCGAATCACACCAACCCGTGATGATTCTCTCACTTCTACATGTGAATGGCCCGTTAGAGACCCTCCCAATGGGCACCACCCCATGATGTTTTTCAGAAACCTATCCGACCTTGCCACTGCATGTTTCGGGACCTTCCCATGCACAGCACCCCGTGGTGCTTTTCTCTATCCTACATTGCCACTCACTGCCCATCCTAATTCAGACCCCCCCATTCACACCACCCCGGGATGTTTCTCTCATGCTTACACGTGAATGGCCTGTTAGAGACCCTCGAAATGCGCACCACTCTGTGATGTTTTTTAGAAACCCATCCTACATTTCCACTACATGTTTCTGTGCCTTCCCATGCTCCCCGCCCTTTGGTTATTTTCTCCATCCTACCTTGCCACTCACTGCGTATCTTAATTCAGACCATCCCCATTCACACCACCCCATGATGTTTCTCTCACTCCTCCATGTGAATGGCCTGTTAGATGCCTTCAAATGCGCACCAGCCCGTGATGTTTTTCAGAAGGCTATCCTACATTGCCACTGCATTTTTCAGTACCTCCCCATGCTCACCACCGCGTGGTGCTTTTCTCCATCCTACATTGCCACTCACTGCCTATCCTAATTCAGACCCTCCCAATTCACACCACCCCGTGATGTTTTTGAGAAACCTATCCTACATTGCCACTGCATGTTTCGGGACCTCCCCATACTCACCAACCCGTGGTGCTTTTCTCCATCCTACATTGCCACTCACTGCCTATCCTAATTCAGACCCTGCCGATTCACACCACCCCGTGATGTTTCTCTCACTCCTACATGTGAATGGCCTGTTAGAGACCCTCGAAATGCGCACTTCTCTGTGATGTTTTTTAGAAACCTATCCTACATTGCCACTACATGTTTCTGTGCCTTCCCATGCTCACCACCCCGTGGTGAATTTCTCCATCCTTCATTGCCACTGCCTATCCTAATTCAGACTCTCCCGATTCATACCACAACATGATGTTTCTCTCCCTCCTACATGTGAATGGCCTGTTAGAGACCCTCCCAAAGCACACCACCCAGTGATGTTTTTCAGAAACCTATCCTACATTGCCACTGCACGTTTCGGGACCTCCCCATGCTCACCACCCCATGGTGCTTTTCTCCTTCCTACATTGCCACTCACTGCCTATCCTTATTCAGACCCTGCCGATTCATACCACCCCGTGAAGTTTCTCTCACTCTTACATGTGAATGGCCTGTTAGAGACCCTCCCAATGCACACCACCCAGTGATGTTTTTGACAAACCTATCCTACATTGCCACTGCATGTTTCGGTACCTCCCCATGCCACCACCCCCTGGTGCTTTTCGCCATCCTACATTGCCACTCACTGCCTATCCTAATTCAGACCCTCTCCATTCACACCATCCCGTGATGTTTCTCTCAGTCCTACATGTGAATGGCCTGTTAGAGACCCTTGAAATGCACACCACTCCGTGATGTTTTTTAGAAACCTACCCTACATTGCCACTGCATGTTTCTGTGCCTTCCCGTGCTCACCACCCTGTGGTGATTTTCTCCATCCTATATTGTCACTGCCTATCATAATTCAGACCCTCCTGATTCATACCACCCCGTGTTGTTTCTCTCATTCCTACATGTGAATGGCCTGTTAGAGACCATCCCAATGCGCACCACCCCATGATTTTTTTTAGAAACCTATCCTACATTGCCACTGCATGTTTTGGGATCTCCCCATGTGCATCATCCCCTCATGCTTTTCTCCATCCTACATTGCCTCTGCCTATCCTAATTCAGACCTTTCCGATTCACACCACCCTGTGATGTTTCTCTCACTCCTACATTTGAATGGCCTGTTAGAGACCATTCCCATGCGTACCACCCTGTGATTTTTTCAGAAACCTCTCCTACATTGCCCCTGCATGTTTCGGGACCTCCCCATGCTCACCACTCCGTGGTGCTTTTTTCCATCGTACATTGCCACTCATTGCGTATGCTATTTCAGACCCTCCCGATTCACACCACCCCATGATGTTTCTCTCACTCCTATATGTTAATGGCCTGTTAGAGACCCTCCCAATGCGCACCACCCCGTAATGTTTTGCACAATCCTACCTTTCCACTGCCTGCTTTCAGCCCTTTCTTGTACATGTCACACATGTGTGACATGGGACCTGTGTCATGTGTGACACATGTAACACGTGTGTGTGACATGTGACATGTGTCACACATGTCACAGTTCACATATTGCACCACCCTATGGTGTTTATCTCACTCATACGTGTTCTCTGCCTAGTTCAAAACATCCAGATGCACATCACCCAGTGGTATTTTTCTCAGTGCTACACTCCTCACTTCTCTCACTCCTCACTCCTCCCAATCTGGTTCAGACTTCGCTCTGCGCACCACCCTGTGACATTTTTTAGAAATCTACATTTCCCCCGCATGTGTCGGGACCTCCCCATGTGAAACACCCAGTGGTGCTTATATCAATCCTACATTTTCAGGCCCTAACGTAGACCCTCCCAAATCACACCACCCCATGTTTCTCTCAGTCCTACATGTTAATGGCCTGTTATAGACCCTCCAAATGCGCCCCACCCCGGGATGTTTTTTACAAACCTAGCCTACATTGCCACTGCATGTTTCAGGACCTCCCCATGCTCACCACCCCTTGGTGCTTTTCTCAATCCTACATTTCTGCTACCTAATGCAGACCCTCCCTATTCACGCCAGCCCATTATATTTCTCTCACTCCTACATGTGAATGGCCTGTATTAGACCCTCCAAATGCACACCACCCCATGATGTTTTGCACAATGCTACATTTCCACTGCCTGGTTTCAGCACCTTCTTATACATATCACACATTTGTGACATTGGACCTGTACCATGTGTGACAAATGTAACACGTGTGTGTGATATGTGACTTGTGACATGTGTCACACATGTCATAGGTCACGTATTGCACCACCACGTGGTGTTTATGTCACTCGTACATTTTCTCTGCCTGGTTCACAACATCCAGATGCGCACCACCCAGTGGTATTTTTCTGACTGTTATACTCCTCATTCCTCGCACTCCTCACTTCTCCCAATCTGGTTCAGACTTCGCTATGCGCACCTCTCCGTGATGTTTTTTTAGAAACCTATCCTACATTGCCACTGCATGTTTCGAGACCTCCCCATGCTCACCACCTCATGGTGCTTTTCTCAATCCTACATTTCCACTGTCTAATTCAGACCCTCTCGATTCACACCATCCCGTGATTTTTCTCTCATTCCTACATGTGAATGGCCTGTTAGAGACCCTCCCAATGTGCAGCACCCTGTGATGTTTTGCACAATCCTACGTTTCCACTGCCAGCTTTCAGCCCCTTTTTATACTTGTCACACATGAGTGACATGGGACCTGTGTCATGTGTGACACGTGTAACACCTGTGTGTCACATGTCACATATTGCACCACCCCGTGTTGTTTCTCTCACTGGTACGTTTTCTCTGCCTGGTTCACAACATCCAGATGCACACCACCCAGTGGTATTTTTCTCGCTACACTCTTCACTCCTTGCACTCCTCACTCCTCCCAATCTGGTTCAGACTTCACTGTGCACACTAGCCTGTGATGTTTTTTAGAATCCTACGTTTCCACTGCATGTTTCAGGAACTCCCCATGTGAACCTCCCCGTAGTGCTTTTCTCAATCCTACATGTCCCCTGCCTAATTCAGACCCTCCCGATTCACAGCACCCTGTGATGTTTCTCTCACTACTACATGTGAATGGCCTGTTAGAGACCCTCCCAATGCAAACCATCCCGTGATGTTTTGCACAATCCTACATTTCCACTGCCTGCTTTCAGCCCCTTCTTATATGTGTCACACATGTGTGACATGGTACCTGTGTCATGTGTGACACATGTAACACGTGTGTGTGATATGTGACATGTGTCACACATGTCACAGGTCACATATTGCACCACCCTATGGTGTTTATCTCACTCATACGTTTTCTCTGACTGGTTCACAGCATTCAGATGCATACCATCCCGTGGCATTTTTCTCACTGCTACACTTCTCACTCTTCTCACTCCTCACTCCTCCCAATCTGGTTCAGACTTCGCTGTGCACACCACCCATGATGTTTTTTAGAAACCTACATTTCCACTGCATGTTTCGGAACCTCCCCATGTGAACCAACCCATGGTGCTTTTCTGAATCCTACATTTCCACTGCCTAATTCAGACCCTCCCGATTCACACCACCCCGTGATGTTTCTCTCACTCCTACATGTGAATGGCCTGTTAGAGACCCTCTCAATGTGCACCACCCTGTGATGTTTGCACAATTCTACATTTCCACTTTCTGCTTTCAGCACCTTCTTATACGTTTCACAGATGTGTGACATGGGACCTGGGTCGTGTGTGAAACATGTAACACGTGTGTGTGACATGTGACATGTGTCACACATGTCACAGGTCACATATTGCACGACCCCATGGTGTTTATCTCACTCGTACATATTCTCTGTCTGGTTCACAACATCCAGATGTGCACCACCCAGCGGTACTTTTCTCATTGCTTTACTCCTCACCCCTCTCACTCCTCAATCCTCCCAATCTGGTTCAAATATCACTATGTGCACCACCCCGTGATGTTTTTTAGAAACCTACATTTCCACTGCATGTTTTGGAACCTCCTCATGCGAACCACCCTGTGGTGCTTTTCTCAATCCTACATTTCCACTACCTAATTCAGACCCTCCCAATTCACACCACCCTGTGATGTTTCTCTCACTTGTACATGTTAATGGCCTTTTAGAGACCCTCCCAATGCGCACCACCCCTGATACTTTGCACAATCCTACATTTCCACTGCCTGCTTTCAGCCCCTTCTATTACGTGTCATACATGTGTGACATGGGGCCTGTGTCATGTGTCACACATGTAACGTGTGTGACATGTAACATGTGTAACATATGTCACAGGTCACATATTGCACCACCCTGTGGTGTTTATTTCACTCGTACATTTTCTCTGCCTGGTTCACAACATCCAGATGCGCACCACACAGTGGTATTTTTCTGACTGCTACACTCCTCACTCCTCTAACTCCTTACTCCTCTCAATCTGAATCAGACTTCACTATGCGCATCACACTGTGATGTTTTTTAGAAACCTACATTTCCACTGCATGTGTCCGGACCTCCACGTTCGAACCACCCTGTGGTGCTTTTCTCAATCCTACATTTCCACTGCCTAATTCAGACCCTCCCACTTCACACCACCCTGTGATGTTTCTCTCACTCCTACATGTTAATGGCCTGTTAGAGACACTCCCAGTTCGCACCACCCCGTGATGTCCTTAACCATAACCCTGACCCTAACACTAAAGCTACCCTCTAACCCTAATGCTAACCCTAACCCTATCCATAATCCTAATCCTAACACTACACCTAAGCTTTACCCCTAACCCTACACTAACCCTAACCTCTAAGCCTAACCCTAACCATAACCCTAACTGTAACACTAAATTCTAACCCTAAACCTAACCCTAACAATAACACTAAGCCTAACACTAAACCTACCCTCGAACCCTTATCCGAACCCTTACCCTATCCCTAACACTAAGCCTAACCCTAAACCTAACCCTAAACATAAAACTAACCCTAAACCTAACGCTAACCATAAACCTAAACCCTAACCCTAACACTAACACTAACTCTAACCCTAACCCTACCCCTAACCTCTAAACCTAACCCTAAACCTCACCCTAACCCTAAAACTAACCCTAACACATAACCATAACCCTAACACTAAATGTAACCTTAAGCATATCCCTAACCCTAAACCTAGCTTCTAACACTAATCCTAAACCTAAACCTAATCCTAAACTTAACCCTAACCCTATCAACACCAAACCCTAATCCCCCTAACCCTAATCCTAACCCTACCCCTAAACCTAATGCTAACCCTAAGCTTAATCCTAAAACTAACACTAACCTTAACTCTTACTGTAACCCTAACCTAAACATAACCCTAACCCTAACCGTAACCGGAAGCCTAACCTTAACCCTATCTCTACCAGCTAACCCCTAAACCTAACACTAAACCTAATGATAACCCTAACCCTAACCGTAACAATAACCCTCACCCTAAACCTAACACTAACCCTAACTCTAACCCTAACAATAACCCAAAACCTAACCCTAAAACTATCCTCTAACCTTAATCCTAAGCCTTACAGTATCCCTTACCCTAACACTAACTCTAACACTAACCCTAACACTAAACATAAATGTAACCCTAACCCTAACTGTCACCCTAAACCTAACACTGTCCCCAACCCTAACCCTAACCCTAACCTTAAACCTAACACTAAACCTAAAACTAACCAAACCCTAGCCCTAACACTAACCCTAACCATACCCTAAACCCTAACCCTAAACCTAACACTATCCCAACTGCTACACTCCACAACCCAAACCCCAACTCTAACACTAACCCTAAACCTAACTCTAAACCTAACCCTAAAACTAACCCTAACCCTAACCCTAACCTCTAACACTAACCCTAATCCTAACCCCAACCCTAACTCTAACACAAACCTATCTTCTATCCCTAACACTAACCTTAAACCTACACTTCAACCTAAGCCTAAAACTAACCCTAAACCTAAACTTTAATCTAACACTAAATCTCAAAATAACACTAAACCTAACACTAATGCCAAAATGTAATCCTAACCCTAACACTAACCCTAACCTTAACCCTAACCCTAACTCTAACCCTAACCATAACCATAACCCTAACTCTATCCCTAACAGCTAACCACTAACCCTAACCCTAATCCTAACCCTAACCCTAAATCTAATGCTAACCCTAATCCTAAAAATTAACCTAACAATAACCATTACCCTAACCCTAACCTAATCATAACCATAACACTAACAGTAACCTGAAGTCTAACCCTAACTCTCTCCCTAACACCTAACACCTAACCCTAACCCTAACTCTAACCCTAACACTAACCCTAACGGTAACCCTAAACCTAAGCCTACACCTAAGCCTAACTTCTAATCTTAAACTTAAACCTAACCCTAACTCTAATCGTAAACTTAAATCTAACCCTAAACTCTAACACTAAACCTAAACCTAACCCTAACCCTAACACTAACCCTAACCCTAACCCTAACCCTAACTCTAAACCTAACCTTAATCCCAACCCTAACCTTAACCCTAACCCTAACCCTAACACTAACACTAAACTCTAACACTAACCCTAAACGTATCCTCTAACCCTATTCCTAAGCCTTACACTTTCCCTAACCCTACCACTAAATCTAACCCTAAACTTAACCCTAACCCTAAACCAAACCCTAAAACTAACCCTAACACTAACCCTAGCAATAACCCTAACCTCTAACACTAACACTAACCCTAACGCTAAACCTCAACCTAACCCTAACACTAACCCTAATCTTAACTTAAACCTAACCCTAAAACTCAACCTAACCCTAACACTAACCCTAATGCCTAAACGTAATCCTAACCATAACACTAACACTAACCCTAACCCTAACCCTAACCTAACACTAACCCTAACACTAACCCTAACCCTCACCCTATCACTAACACCTACCCACTAAACCTAACCCTAATCCTAACCCTAACCCTAACTCTAACACTAAACCGAACGCTAACCCTAATCCTAAAACTAACCCTAACACTAACCATTACACTAACCCTAACCTAATCGTAACCATAACCCTAAAGGTAACCAGAAGCCTAACCTTAACACTATCCCTAACACCTAACCCCTAAACATAACCCTAACCCTAACCCTAACCCTAATCCTAACGCTAACGCTAACCCTAACCCTAACCCTAAACCTAAAACTAACCCTCACTCTAACCCTAACCCTAAACACTAACCCTAAAACTAACCCTAACACTAACTCTAACCCTAACACAAACCCTAAACCTAATCATAACTATAACCCTAACTGTAACCCTAAACCTAAACATAACTCTCTCCCTAACACCTAACCCCTACACCTAACCCTAACTCTAAACCTAATGCTAACCCTAACACTAACCCTAGGCCTAACCCTAATCTCTAACCCTAACCCTAAGCCTAACACTAAACTTCAACCAAAACCTAAAACTAAGCCTAACCCTAAACTTAAACCTAACCCTAAACCTCAAACTAAAACTAACACTAACCATAATGCCAAACCATAATCCTAACCCTAACATAACACTAACCATAACCCGAAGCCTTTCAATAACCCTATCCCTAACACCTAACCCCTAACATAACCCTAATCCTAACCCTAAACGTAACCCTAAACCCTAAGCCTAACCCTAATACAATCCATAACCCTAACCCTAAACGTAACTCTAAACCTAAATATAATCCTAACCCTAATCCAAAACCTAACCCTAACCTTAACCCTAACCCTAACCCTAAACCCTAAAGCTAAAACTAATCTTAACACTAACTCTAACCCTAACACTAACCCTAAACCTAATCTCAACACTAACCCTAACCATAACCCTAAGCCTAAACCTAACCCTTTCCCTAAAACTTAACACCTAACTCTAACCCTAACTCTAACCCTAACCCTAACCCAAACCATAACCCTAAACCTAAGCCTACCCCTAAAACTGACTTCTAATCATAACCTTAACCCTAACCCTAACCCTAAACTTAACCATAACCCTAAACTCTAACACTAACCCTAACCCTAACCCTAACCCTAATGCTACCCCTAAACTCTAACCCTAACCCTAACCCTAACAGTAACACTAACCTCAAACTCTAACCCTAAACATAACACCAACCCTAAGCCCAAACCTAATATCTAAACCTAACCCTAACCCTAACCCTAACCCTTACCCTTACCCTAACAATAAGCCTAACGTGATCCCTAACCCAACCTTCTACGCCTAAACCTAACCCTAACACTAAACCTAAGCCTAAACATAACCCTAAACCTAACCCAACCCTAACACTAAACATGATCCATAACCCTAATCCTAACCCTAAAACTAATCCTAAACCATACCTCTACAGCTAACTCTAACCCAACCCTAACCCTAAACCTAACTCTAAACCATGACTCTAAACCTAAATCTAACCCTAACTCTAACCCTAACCCTAATCCTAACCCTAAATCTAACACTAAACTCTAACCCTAACCTAACCTTAACAATAACCCTAACCCTAATCCTAAACATAACCCTAAACCTAACCCAACCCTAACCCTAAACCTAAACCTAACCATAATCCATTACCCTAATCCTATCCCTAACCCTAACACTAACCCATAAATCTAAACCTAACCCTAACCCTAACCCTAACCCTAAACCTAAAACTAAATCTAACCCTTACATCTAACCCTAACTCTAAAGCTAACCCTAAACCTAAAGCTAACCCTAACTCTAACCCTAACTCTAACCATAACCCTAACCCTAACCATAACCCTAATGCTAACACTAAATTCTAACCCTAACCTTAACCCTAACAATAACCCTAAACCTAACCCTAAACCTATCCTCTAAACCTACTCCTAAGCCTTACTCTATCCCTAACCCTAACACTAACTCTAACCCTAAACTTAACCCAAACCCTAACCCTAACCCTAAGACTAAACCTAAATCTAACCCATACCTCTAACCCTAACACTAACCCTAACCCTAAACCTAAACCTAACCCTAACCCTAAATCTAACCCTAACTCTAACTATAACCCTAACCCTAACACTAAATTCTAACCTTAACCCTAACCCTAACAATAACCCTAAACCTCACCCTAAAGCTATCCTCTAAACCTAATCCTAAGCCATACCCTATCCCTAACCTGAACACTAACTCTAACCCTAAACTTAAACCAAAACCTAACCCTAACCCTAAACCTAACCATAAACCTAAACCTAACACTAACCCTAGCCCTAACCCTAAACTCTAACCCTAACCCTAACCCTAACCCTATCCCTAACAACTAACCACAAACCATGAACCTAACCCTAACCCTATGCTAAACCTAACGCTAACCCTAAACCTAAAAATAAACCTAACACTAACCATTACCCTAACCCTAACCTAAACGTATCCATAACCCTAACCGTAACCCGAAGCCTAACCCTGATCCTATCCCTAACACCTAACCCTTAAACATAACCCTAAACCTAAACCTAAACCTAATCCTAACGCTAACCCTAACCCTAACACTAAATGAAACCCTAAACCATAAGCCTAACTCTAACCCTATCCCTAACCCTAAACGTAACTCTAAACCTAATACTAACCCTAACCCTAACACTAAAACTAACCCTAACCCTTACCCTAACCTCTTACGCTAACCCTAAACCTAACCCTAAATCTCAACCTAACCCTAACACTAACCGTAACGCCAAACCCTAATCCTTACCCTAACCCTAAACCTAACCCCAAACCTAACCTAATCCTAACCTTAACCCTAACCCTAACCCTATCCCAAACACCTAACTACTAACCCTAACTGTAACCCTAAACTTAACCATAATCCTAAAACTAACGCTAACCCTAATCCTAAAAGTAGCCCTAACCATAACACTTAACCTAACACTAACCTAATCGTAACTCTAACACTAAAAGTAACCCGAAGCCTAACTCTAACCCTATCTCTAACATCTAACCTCTAAACATAACCCTAACCCTAAACCTAAACCTAACAATAACCATAACCCTAACCCTAAGCCTAAACCTAACCCTAACCAAAACACTAACCCTAACCCTAACACTAACCCTAACACTAAACTCTAACCCTAACCCCAACTCTAAAAATAATTGTAACATTAACCTTAAACCTATCCTCTAACCCTAATCCTAATCCTTATCCTATCCCTTACCCTAACCCTAAACCTAACCCTAACCTTAACCCTAACCCTAACCCTAACCCTAACCCTAACCCTAATCCTATTCCTAACCTAACACTAAACCCTAACCCTAGCCCTAACACTATCCTTAACCCTAATCCTATCCCTAAAAAGAACCCTAACCCTCAACCTAAGCCTAACCCAAATCCCTAACCCTAATCCTAACCCTAACCCAAATCCTATCTCATACCTCTAACCCTAAACCTAAACCTAACCCAAACCCTAAAACTAACACTAACCCTAAACCTAACCCTAACCCCTAACCCTAACACTAAATCTAAACCTAACCCTTACCCTAACCCTAACCCTAACCGTAACCCTAAGCCTAATCCTAATCCTAACCCTAACACTAAACCCTAACCCTAACACTATCCCAAACCCTAATGCTTTCCCTAAAAACAACCCTAACCCTAAACCTAAGCCTAACCCTAATCACTAACCCTAACCTAACCCTAAACCTAACCCTAACTCATACCTCTAACCCTAACCCTAAACCTAACCCTAACCCTAACACTAACCCTAAACTCTAACCCTAACCCTAAACCTAAACCTAAACCCAACCCTAAATCTAACCCTTACCCTAACCCTAAACCTAACCTAACCCTAACCTAACCATACCCCTAAGCCTAACCCTAACCTTAAGCCTAACCTCTAACCCTAACCCTAACCCGAACACAAACCCTAACCATAACCCTAAACCTAACCCTAAACCTAACACTAGCCCTAAACCTAACCCCAATCCTAATACTAACCCTAACCGTGACCCTAACCATAACCATAACCATAACCATAAAACTAACCTCTAACACTAACCTTAATCCTAAAAATAACCCTAACCCGAACCCGAACCTGAACCATAACCCTAGCCCTTACCATAAACTCTATAGCTAACCCTAACTGTAACCCGAAGCCTAACCCTAACCCTATCCCTAACACCTAACCCCTAAACATAACCCTAACCCTAACCCTAATGCTAAACATAACCCTAACCCTAACCCTAACCCTAAAGCAAACCCTAACCCTAACTCTAACTATACCCTAACCCTACACTAACCCTAACCCTAACACTAACACTAAACTCTAACCCTAACCCTAACCCAAACAATAACCCTAAAGCTAAGACTAAACCTGTTCTCTAACCCTAATCCTAACCCTTACCCTATCGCTAACCCTAACCCTAACAATAACTGGAAACCGAAACCTAAACGTAATCCTAAACTGAAACCTAAAACTAACCATAACCATAACCTTAACCCTAACACAAACCTATCCTCTAACCCTAACCCTAACTCCCTCAATCTAACCTTAACCCTAACCATGAACCTAAAGTTAACTTCAAACCTAACGCTAAGCCAAACCGAAGCTTCAAACCTAACCCTAACCCTTACCCATCCTCTAAGCCTAACCCTAACCCTAACCCTAACTCTAACCCTAACCCTAACCCTAAGCAACCCTAACCCTAACCCTAACCCTAACCCTAACCCTAAGACTAACCCTAAACCTAACGCTAACCCTAACCCTAAACTTGAACCGTAACCTTAACCCTAACGCTAACTTTAACAGTAACCTCTAACCCTAACCCTAAACTTAACATCTAACGCTAACCCTAAACCTAACCCTAACCCTAACACTAACCGTAACACTAACCCTAACCCTAAACCAATCTTCTAACCCTAACCCCAACACTAACCCTAAGCATAAAGCTAACCCTAACCTGAAACCTAACACTAACCCTTAAAAACTAACCATTACCCTAACACTATCGATAACCGAAAACCTAGCCCTGAACTGATCCCTAAGCCTAAACCTAACACTAACCCAAAACCTAACTCTATCCCTAAGAACTAACTCCTAAACTTAACCCTAACCCTAACCCTAAAACTAACCCTAACATGAACTCTACCTCTAACCCTATCCCTAAACATAATCGTAACCATAACCCTAAGCATAACGTGAAGCCTAACCCTAAACCTCTCCCTAACACCTAACCCCTAACCCTAACCCTAACCCTAACCCTAACCCCTAACCCTAACCCTAACCCTAACCCTAACCCTAACCCTCACCCTAACCCTAACCCTAACACTAACCCTAACGCAAACCCTAATCCTAACACTAACCCTAGCCCTAACCCCAACTCTATCCTAATCCTAACTGTAACCTTAACATTAAACCTTTCCCTAACACCTAACCCTTAACCCTAAAACTAACCCTACCCTTAACCCTAACCCTATACCTAATGCTAACTCTTGACCTAATCCTAAAATAAATCTAATCCTAACCCTTACACTAACCCTAACCTAAACATAATCCTAACCAAAACCTTAATCCGAACCCTAATCATAACCCTACCCCTAACACTAAACCTAACCGATATCCCTAACCCTAACCATAAGACGAACATCTAACCTTAACACTAATCAGAATCCGAACACTAACCATAAACCTAACCTAACCCTAACCTCTAACCTTAACACAAACCCTAATCCTAACCCTAACACTCTAACCCTAACCCTAACCTTAACCTAAACCAAACCCCAACCCTAACCCTAACCATAAGCGTAACCTCTAACCCTAACCCGAACCCAAACCCAAACCCTAAACATAACCCTAACCCTAACCCTAACCTTAAACTCTAAACCTAACCCTAACCCTAACCCTAACCCTCTAACCCTAAACCTTACACTAACCCTAACCCTAACCCTTAACGCCAGACCCTAACAATATCCCTAAACCTAACTCTAACACTAACCCTAAGCCTAAACCCAATCCTAACCCTAAACCTAATCCTAACCCTAAACCTAAGCCTAACCCTAGCCCTAACCATAAAGCTAACCCTAACCCTAACCCTAAACTAACCCTAACATCTAATCCTAATCCAACCCTAACTCTAACCCTCAACTTAATCCTAACCCTAACACTAAACTCAAACTCTAAACCTAACACTAACCCTAATTCTAACCTTAAATACTAACCCTAATACTAACCTCTAACTCTAACCCTAACCCTAACACTAAACCTAACCCTAACCTCTGACCATAACCCTAACCATAAGCCTAACCCTATCCCTAACCCTAACTCTCTAAACCTAAACCTAAAACTAACGCCAACCCTATCCCTAAGCATAAACCCTAAACGTATCTCTAACCCTAACACTAAAACTAACACTAACCCTAACCCATACCTTTAACCCTAACCATAACCATAACCCTAATGATAACCCTAACCCTAAACTCGAATCGTACCCCTAACCCTAAATCTAACCCTAACACTAACCTCTAACCCTAACCCTAAACCTAACAATAACCCTAAACTTAACATCTCAGCTTAACCCTAAACATAACCCTTAACCTAACCCTAACACTAACCGTAATAGTAAACCTAACCCTAAACCTAAACTTAACCCTAACTCTAACCCTACCCCAAATGCTAACCCTAAATCTAATGCTAATCTATAACCATAACCCTAACACTAACCCTAACCCTAACACTAACCCTAACCCTAAACTCGAACTGTAACCCTAACACTAACCCTAAACTTAACATCTAACCCTAACCCTGAAACTAAACCTTAACCTAACCCTAACCCGACCCCTAACAGAAACACTAACCCTAACCTTAAACCTAACCCTAACCCTAACTCTAACCCTAGCCCTAACCCCAACACTAACATTAACACTAACCCTAACCCTAAAAATAAACACTAAACCTAACCCTAACCCTAACAATAACCCTAACCATAAAAGTAAACCTACCCTCTAACCCGAATCCTAACCCTTACCCTATCCCTAGACATAACACTAACCCTAAAAACCTAACCCTAACCCTAACATTAACACTAACCCTAACCCTAAGCCTACTCTAATCCTAAACCTAACCCTAACACTAACCCTAACCCTAACACTAACACTAACTCTAACCCTAACCTTAACCATAACACTAAACTCTAAACCTAACCCTGACCATAACACTAACAATAACACTAAACCTACACTCTAACCCTAGTCCTGACCTTGCCCTATTCCTAACCCTAAGGCTAACCCTAAAACTAAGCCTAAACCTAAATCTAACCCTAAACCTAATGCTAAACGTAACCCTAAACCCTAACCCAAACCTAACACTATCACTAACCCTAAACGTAACACTAAGCCTAAACCTAACCCTAACACTAACCATAACTCTAATACTAACCCTAAGCCCTAAACCTAAACCTAACCTAACCCTAACCCTAAGCACTAACCCTAACCAGAACACTAACCCTAACCCTAAACTCTAACCCTAACCCTAAACCTAACCCTAACCCTAACCCAAACGCTAACCCTAACCCTAACCCGAAGCACTAACCCTAACCATAACACTAACCCTAACCCTAACCTCTAACCCTAACCATAACCCTAACCCTAAACCTAACCCTATAATCCTAAGCCTTAGCCTAACACTAACCCTCACCCTAAACCTAACCCTAACACTAAACTGTAACGTAAATCCTAACCCTAACAATAACCCTAACCCTAAACCTAAACTATCCTCTAACCCTAATCATAAGCCTTACCCTATCCCTAAAACTAACCCTAACCCTAAACATAAACCTAACAATAACCCTAACCTTAACGGTAACCCTAAACCCTAACCCTAACCCTAAATCCATCCCCAAACCTAAACCTAACCCTAAACCTAAACCTAACCCTAACCCTCACTATAACCCTAATCCTAAACTCTAACCCTAAGGCTAACCCTAACCCTAAACCTAACACTAAAACAAACATAACTTCTCACCCTAATCCTAATCCTAACCGTAACCCTAACCCTAACCCTAACACAAACCCTAAACCTAAACCTAATCTTAACTCTAAACCTAAAACTAACACTAACCCTATCCCTGACCCTAACACTAACCGAATCATAACCCTAACCGTAACCCAAAGCCTAACCCTAACCCTATCCCTAACACCTAACACCTAAACATAACCCTAACCCTAACCCAAACCGTAAAGCAAAACCTAACCCTAACTCTAACCCTAACCCTAACCCTACACTAACCCTAACCGTAACCATAACACTAAAGTCTAACCCTAACCCTATCCCAAACAATATCCCTAATGCTAAGAATAAACCTATCCTCTAACCCGAATCCTAACCCTTACCCTATCCCTAACCCTAACACTAACAATAACTGGAACCCGAACCCTAACCCTAATCCTAAACTGAAACCTAACCCTAACCGTAACCATAACCTTAACCCTACCACAAACCAATCTTCTAACCCTAACCCTAACTCTAACCCTAAAACTCAAATCTAAACCTAACCCTAACCATGACCCTAAAGCTAACTTCAAACTTAACCCTAAGCCAAACGTAAGCTTCAAACCTAAACCTAACCCGTACTCAAACTCTAAGCCTAACCCTAATCCTAACCCTAACCCTAACCCTAACCCTAACACTAACACTAACACTAACCCTAACACTATTCCAATCCTCATCCTAACCCTAACCTTAACCCTAACCCTAACTCTAGCCCTAAACTCTAACCCTAACCCTAACCCTAAACCTAACGCTAACCCTAACCCTAAACTCAAACCATAACCTTAACCCTAACCCTAACTCTAAAAGTAACCTCTAACCCTTCCCTAAACTTAACATCTTTTTTTTTTTTATTTAAGAGGAAAAAGAGAAAAACACAAAACAAACCAAAGCGGCGTAAGGGTACACGCAATACAGAACTACAAAACAAAACAAAACAAAACAAAACAAAAAAACATAACAGTAAGAAATCACCTGCTAGTAGATTACACACTATCTTCTTGAAAATAGTTCCTCAAATCACAGTATCAAAGAACACAAGGTGGACATCCTAAACTTAACATCTAACGCTAACCATACACCTAACCCATAACCATAACACTGACCGTAACACTAACGCTAACCCTAAACCTAACACTAACCCTAACTCTAATCCTAACCCTAACACTAACTTTAACACTAACCCTAACCCTAACACTAAACTCTAACCCTAACAATAACCCTAAGCCTAACAATAAACCTACCCTCTAAACCTAATGCTAACCCTTACCCTATCCCTAACCCTAACCCTAACCCTAAATTTAACCCTAAACCTAACCCTAACCCTAACCCTAACCCTAAATCTAACACTCTAACCCTAAACCTGTTCCGACCCTAACCCTAACCGTGACCCTAACCCTAACCCATAACGCCAAACCCTAATCCTAACCGAACACTAACCCTAACACTAACCCTAACCCTAAACCCAAACCTAAGCCTAACTGTAACCCTAACCCTCATCCTAACCCTAATGCTAAACCTAACCCTATTCATAACCCTAACCCTAAAACTAACCGTAACCATAACCTTAAACCTAACACAAACCTAACTTCTAACCCTAACCCTAACTCTAACCCTAAACCTCAATCTAACCCTATCCATAACCATAACCCTAAAGCTAACTTCTAACACTAACCCTAAGCCTAAACCTAAACTTTAACCCTTACCCTAACCTCTAAGCCTAACCCTAATCCTAACTAAAATGCTAACCCTAAATCTAACACTAACTTCTAACCATAACCCTAACTCTAACACTAACCTTAACCTTAAACCTTTCCTTAACACCTAAACCCTAAACCTAACCGTAACCCGAACTCTGTACCGAACGCTAACTCTAACCTTAATCCTAATACTAACCCTAACCCTAACCCTTACACTAACCCTAAACTGATTGAAACCCTAACCATAAACATAATCCGAAGCCTAACCATAACCCTAACCCTAACCCTAACACTAACCCTAACGCTAATCCTAACCCTAACACTAAGCTCTAGCCCTAACCCTAAACTTAACATCTAACCCTAAGCCTAAACCTAACCCTTAACCTAACCCTAACCCTAACACTAACCATAACACTAACCCTAAACCTAAACCTAACCCTAACCCTAACTTTAACCCTAACCCTAACCCTAACCCCAACACTAACCTTAACACTAACCCTAACCCTAACACTAAACCCTAACACTAACCCTAACACTAACCTAAACCTAACACTATAACACTAACCCTAACTGTAACCCTAACCCTCACCCATAACGCCAAACCCTATTCCTAACCGTGACACTAACCCTAACACTAACCTTAACCCTAACCCTAGACCTAATGCTAACCCTATCCTTAACACCTAACCCCTAACCCTAACACTAATCCTAACGCTAACACTAAAACTTATCCTAAAACTAAGCCTAATCCTAACCGTTACACTAAACCTAACCTAATCATAACCATAACACTAACCACAACACGAAGCATAACCCTAACATATCCCTAACACCTAACCCCTAAACATAACCCTAACCCTAACACTAACCGTAACACTAAAACTAAACTTAACCCTAACCCTAACTCTAACTCTGACCCTAACCCTAACACTCAGACTAACCATAATCCTAACCCTAACACTAAACTCTAACCCAAACCCTAACCCTAACAATAACCGTAAACCAAACCCTAAACCTATTGGTTAACACTAATCCTAACCCTTACCTTAACCCTGACCCTAACAATAAACCTAACCCTTACCCTAACCCTAACAATAGCCCTAAACTCTAATCCTAACCCTAACCCTAACCCTAACCCCAACCTAACCCTAAGCCTAACCATAACCCTGTCCAACCCCATCCCTAACCCTAACCCTAACCCTAACACTAACACTAACCTCTAAACCTAACCTTAATTCTAACCCTAACCCTAAACCTAAACCTAACATTCACACTAACCCTAACCCTAACACTAACACTAACCTCTAACCCTAACCCTAAACCTAAACCTAACATTCAATAACCCTAACCCTAACCCTAAGCCGAACCCGAACCCAAAACTCTAACCGTAACCCTAACCCTAACCCTAACCCTAACCCTAAGCCTAACCCTACCCCTAGCCCTAACCCTCTAACACTAACCCTAACCCTAATGCTAACCGTTTCCCTAAGCATAAAACCTAAACGTAACTCTAACCTTAACCCTAACCCATACCTCCAACCCTAACCCTAAACCTAACCCTAACCTTAACCCTAACCAAACCCTAAACCTCAACCTTACTCTAAGCTAATCCTTAAAACTAATCCTAACCCTAACACTAACCAATACCTCTAGCCCTAACCCTAACCCTAACCCTCACCCTAACACTAACCCTAACCTTAACCCTAACCCTAACCCTAATCCAAACCCTAACAATAATCGTAAACCTAACCCTAAAGCTATCCTCTAAACCTAATCCTAAATCTTACCCTATCCGTAACCCTAACCCTAAACCTAAACCTAACCCTAATACTAACCCTAACCATAACCCTAACCCTACCCCTAACTCTAACCCTTAACCTAACCCTAACACTAACCATTACCATAACCCTAACACTAAGTCTAACCCTAACCCTAACCATAACACTAAACTCTAAACCTAACCCTAACCATAACACTAACAAAAACACTAAACCTACACTCTAACTCTAATTCTAAACCTTGCCCTATCCCTAACCCTAAGCCTAACCCTAAACCTTAGAATAAACCTAAATCTAACCCTAAACCTAACGCTAACCATAACCCTAAACCCTAACCCAAACCTAACACTATCACTAACCCTAACCGTAACACTAACCCTAAACCTAACGCTAACACTAACCGTAACTCTAGTCCTAACCCTAAGCCCTAAAGCTAACCCTAACCCTAACCCTAATCCTAAGCCCTAACCATAACCATAACACTAACCCTAACCTTTAACCCTAACCATAACCCTAACCCTAAACCTAACCCTATAATCCTAAGCCTTAGCCTAACCCTAACCCTCACCCTAAACCGAACCCTAACACTAAATTCTAACCCTAACCATAACCCTAACAATAACCCCAACCCTAAACCTAAACTATCCTCTAACCCTAATCATAAGCCTTACCCTATCCCTAAACCTAACCCTAACCCTAAACATAAACCTAAGCATAACCCTAACCTTAATGGTAACCCTAAATCCTAAGGCTAACCCTAAATCTATCCCCAAACCTAAGCCTAACGCTAACCCTAAACCTAACCCTAACCTTCACTCTAACCCTAATCCTAACCTCTAACCCTAAGGCTAACCCTAACCCTAACCCTAACACGAAAACATAAATTCTAACCCTAATTCCAACCCTAATGCTAACCCTAACCCTAACCCTAAACCTAAACCTAATCCTAACCCTAATCCTAAAACTAACCCTAACCCTATCCCTGAACCTAACACTAACCGAATCGTAACCCTAACCCTAATCGTAACCCGAAGCCTAACTCTAACCCAATCCCTAATTCCTAACCCTTAAACATAACCCTAACCCTAACCATAACCATAAAGCAAACCCTACCCTAACCCTACACTAACCCTAACCATAACCCTAACACTAAACTCTAACCCTAACCCCAACCCAAACAATAACCCTGACGCTAAGGCTAAACCTATCCTCTAACCCTAATCCTAACCCTTACCCTATACCTAACACTAACCCTAACAATAACTGGAACCCGAACCCTAAACCTAATCCTAAACTGAAACCTAACCCTAACCATAACCATAACCTTAAGCCTAACACAAACCTATCTTCTAACCCTAACCCTAACTCTAACCCTAAACCTCAATCTAACTCTAACATTAACCATGACCTGAAAGCTAACTTCAAACTTAACCCTAAGGCAAACCTAAGCTTCAAACCTAACCCTAACCTGTACCCAACTTCTAAGCCTAACCCTAACTCTAACCCTAACCCTAACCCTAACCCAAAACAACCCTAACCCTAACACTAACACTAACACTATTCCTAATCCTAATCCTAATCCTAAACCTAACACTAACCCTAACCCTAGCCCTAAACTCTAACCTTAACCCTAACCCTAAACCTAACCCTAACCCTAAACCTAATGCTAACCCTAACCCTAAACTCGAACCGAAACCTTAACCCTAACCCTAACTCTAACAGTAACCTCTAACCCTAACCCTAAATTTAACATCTAACGCTAACCCAAACCTAACCCTTAACCTAAACCTAACCCTAACACTAACCGTAACACTAACCCTAACCCTAAACCTAACCTGAACCCTAACTCTAACCCTAACCCTAACACTAACACTAACCTTAACACTAACCCTAACCCTAACACTAAACTCTAACCCTAAAAATAAACCTAAGCCTAACACTAAACATACACTCTAACCCTAATCATAACCTTTACCGTATCCCTAACCCTAACTGTAACCCTAAATCTAACCCTAAACCTAACTCTAACCCTAACCCTAAGCCTAAACCTAACACTCTAACCCTAACCCTGTTCCGAACCCTAACCCTAACCATAACCCTAACCCTAACCCATAACGCCAAACTCTAATCCTAACCAAATACTAACCCTAACACTAAGCCTAACCCTAACCCTAAACCTAAACCTAACCCTAACACTAAGCCTCATCCTAACCCTAATGCTAAACTTAAACCTATCCATAACCCTAACCCTAAAACTAACCGTAACCATAACCTTAACCCTAACACAAACCTAACTTCTAACCCTAACCCTAACTCTAACCCTAAACCTCAATCTAACCCTATCCATAACCATAACCCTAAAGCTAACTTCTAACACTAACCCTAAGCTTAACCCTAATCTTCAACCCTAATCCTAACACTTACCCTAACCTCTAAGCCTAACCCTAATCCTAACTAAAATTCTAACCCTAAATTTAACGCTAATCTCTAACCATAACCCTAACCCTAACCCTAACCCTAACCCTAAATATTTCCCTAACACCTAACCCCTAAACCTAACCGTAACCCGAACTCTGTACCTAACGCTAACTCTAACCTTAATCCTAAAACTAACCCTAACCCTAACCCTTACACTAACCATAAACTGATTGAAACCCTAACCATAAACTAATCCGAAGCCTAACCCTAACCCTAACCCTAAACCTAAACCTAACCCTAACAATAACCCTAAACCTAACCCTAAACTATGCTCTAACCCTAATGGGTTAGGGATAGGGTAAGGCTTATTACCCTAACCATAACAATAACCATAAACCTAACACTAAACCTATTGTCTAACACAAATCCAACCTCTTACAGTATAACTAACCCTAACCCTAAACCTAACCCATATCCCTAACCCTAAGCATAAGCCTAACCTCTAACCCTAACACTAATCAGAACCCAAACACTAACCATAACCCTAAACTTAACACTAACCCTAACCTCTAACCGTAACCCTAACCTTAAAACTCTAACCTTAACCCTAACACTAACACTAACCCTAACCCAAACCAATAACGCCAAACCCTAATCTTAACCATAACCCTAACCCTAACACTAACACTAACCCAAACCCCAATCCTAAATCGAACCCTAACACTAATCTTAACCCTGTCTAAACCTCACCCTAACACTAACCTCTAATCCTAACCCTACTCTCTAACCCTAACCCTAACCCTATAGCTAAAAATATACCTAACCATAAACCTTAAACGTAACTCTAAACCTAACCCTAACGCTAACCCTAACCCATACCTCTAACCCTAACCCTAACACTAACACTAACCCTAACCCTAACCCTAACCTTAACCCAACACTAACCCTCCACCTAACCATAAACCTAATCCCTAACCCTAACCCTAACACTAACACTAACCCTAAACCTAACCCTAACCCTCTAACCCTAACCATAAACCTAACACTAACCCCATCACTAACCATAAACCCTAAACGAAACTCTAATCCTAGCCCTAACACTAACACTAACCCGAATCCTAACCTTAAACCTAACCCTAACCCTAACACTAACATCTAACACTAACCTTAATCGTAAACCTAACCCTAACCTCTAACCTTAAACCTAACCCTAACCCAAACACTAAACCTAACTTCTAACCCTAACGCTAACCCTAAACCTAATCCGAAACCTAAACCTTAACCTAACCCTAAAGCTAAACCTAACCCTAATGCCAAACCTTAATCCTAACTCTAACCCTAAATCTAACCCTAGCCCTAAACCTAATGCTAAACCTTAAACCTAAACCTAAAACTGACACTAACACTAACCCTTACCGTAACTCTAAGCTAATCGTAACCCTAACCCTAGCCATAACCCTAAGCCTAACGCTAACCCTATCCCTAAAACCTCACCCCTAAACACAATCTAACCCTAACCCTAATCATAACACTAACCCTAACACTAACTCTAAACCTAACCCTAACACTAAACTTTAACCCTAAACCTAAACCTATCCTCTAACCTTAATCCTAAGCCTTACCCTAACCCTAACCCCAACCGTAACTGTAACCCTAACCCTAACCCTAACCCTAATCTTAACACTCACCCTAACCCTAACCACAATCCTAACCCTAAACCTAACCCTAATCCCTACACTGTCTAACCCTAGCATTAACCCTAAACCCTGAGACTAACCATAACCGTAACACTAACCTAAGCATACACCTAACCCTAACTTCTAATCCTAACCCTAATCCTGACCCTAACCCTAAACCTAAACTTAACCCTAACCCTAAACTCTAACCCTAAACCTAACCCTAACCCTAACACTAATCCTAACTCTAAGTGTAACCCTAACACTAAACTTTAACCCAAACCCTAACAATAACCCTAATACTCACCCTAAACCTATCCTCTAACCCTAATCCTAAACCTTACCCTATCCCTAACCCCAACCCTAACCCTAAACCTAACCCAATCCCTAAACCTAACTCTAAACATAAAGCTAACCCTAACCCTAACCCTAACTGTAGCCCTAAACCTTAACCACAGCCCTAACACTATCCCCAACCCTAACCCTACACCTAAGCCTAAACCTAACCCTAACCCTTACCCTAACCCTAACATCTAACCCTAACCCTAACCATAACCATAACACTAACCCTAACTGTAACACAAACTCTGACTCTAACCCTAACCCTAACACTAACACTAACCATAACCATAACCCTAACACTAACCCTAACCCTAACACTAACCCTAACCCTAACACAAACCCTAACATCTAACCCTAAACCTAACCCTAACCATAACACTAACCCTAACCCTAACCCTAACCTAACTGTAACATAACCCTAACCCTAACACTAACGCTAACCCTAATCCTAAACCTAACCCTAAACCTAAACCTAAAACTATCCTCTAACCCTAATCCTAAGCCTTACCCTATCCCTAACCCTAAACCTAATGCTAATACTAACCCTAAACCTAACCCTAAACATAAACCTAACCCTAACTCTAACCCTAACCGTAACCCTAAACCCTAACCCTAAACCTAACACTATCCCGAACCCTAAGCCTAACCCTAAAACTATCCCCAACCCTAACCCTAACACTAACCCTAACCCTAAACCTAACCCTAACCCTAAAACTAACTCTAACCCTAACCCCAACCCTAACACTAACAATAACCCTAACCCTAATCCTAAAATTAAACTATAACCCTAAATCTAACCCTAACCTTAACCCTATACCTATCCTCTACCCCTAATCCTAAGGCTTACCCTATCCCGAACCCTAACCCTAACCAAACCCTAGGCATAACCCTAACCCTAATCTTAAACTTAACCATAACCCTAACCCTAACAGTTCTCCTAAACCCTAACCCTAACCCTAACATCTAACCCTAACCCCAACCCTAACCCAAACCTAACTTATAACCCTAAACCTAACCCTAACCCTAAACCTCAACCTAATCTTAACCCTAACCATAACAACACACCCTAATCCTAAACCTTACCCTAACCCAACCCTATTCCTAACACCTAACCACTAACCCTAACCATAACCCTAACCCTCACACCTAACCTCTAAACATAACCCTAACCATAACACAAACACTAACCCTAACCGTAATCCTATCCCTAACCCTAAACCAAACCCTAACCCAACCTCTAACCCTAACCCTAACACTAACACTAACCCTACCCCTAAACCTAACCCTAACACTAAACTCTAACCCTAACCCTAACCATAAGCCTAAACCTATCCTCTAACCCTAATCCTAACCCTTACACTATCCTTAAACCTAACCCTAACCCGAACCCGAATGCTAAACCTAAACCTAAACCGAGCCCTAACCCTAACCCTAAACCTAAACCTAACCCTAACCCTACCAAAACCCTAAACCCTAACCTTAACACTAACCCTAACATTATACCTAACCCTCATCCTAACACTAACTCTAACCCTAACACTATCCCTAACCCTCATCCTAACCCTAAACCTAAAGCTAACCCTAAACCTAACCCGAACCCTAACCATAACCCTAAAGCTAACTTCTAACCCTAACCCTAAGCCTATACCTAAGCTTCAACCCTAACCCTAAACCAAACCCTAGCCTCTAAGCCTAACATTAACACTAACCAAATGCTAACCCTAAATATAACGCTATCCTGTAAACAAAACTCTAACCCTAACACTATCCCTAATGCTAATGCTAACGCTAACCCTAAACTCGAACCATAACCCTAACCCTAATCCTAACCTGAACACTAACTCCTAACCCTAACCCTAAAACTAACCCTAACCCTAAACTTAACATCTAACACAAATCCTAAACCTAACCCTTAACCTAACCCTAACACTAACAGTAACACTAAACCTAAACCTAAACCTAACCTTAACCCAAACTCTAACCCTAACTGAAATGCTAACACTAAATCTAACGGTAACCTCTAACCATAACCCTAACCCTAAACCTAAGCATAACCCTAACGCTAACCTTAATCTAAACTCAAACCGTAATGCTAACGCAAACCCTTACCCTAACACTAAAATCTAACCCTAACCGTAAACCTAACCCTAATCCTAAACTTAATATCTAACCGTAACCCTAAACCTAAACCTTAATGGACCCTAACCCTAAGCCTAAGCCTAACCATAACACTAACCCTAACCCTAAACCTAACCCTAACTCTAACCTAACCCTAACCCCAAAACTAACCTTAACACTAACCCTAACCCTAACACAATTCTCTAACCCTAACCCTAAATCTAAAAATAACCCTAACACTAACACTAAACCTACCCTCTAAGACTAATCCTAACCCTTACGTTATCCCTAAGCCTAACACTAACTCTAAACCTAACCCTAAATTGAAACTTAACCCTAACCCTAACACTTACCGTAACCCTAAATCTGAACCCTAAACCTAACACTATCACTAACCCTAACTGTAACAATAAACCTAACCCTAACCATAGCCCTAACACTAACCCATATCGCCAAACCCTAATACAAACCCTAACACTAAGGCTAACACTAAGCCTAACCCTAACCCTAACCCTAACCCTATCACTAACACCTAACCCCTAATGCTAACCCTAACCCTAACCCTAACCTAACACTAAAACTAACCCTTATGCTAAAACTAACCCTAACCCTAATCCTAACCCTTACCCTAACTCTAACCTAATTGTAACCCTAAAACTAACCGTAACCCAATGCCTAACCCTAACCCTATTACTAACACCTAACCCCTAACTCTAACCCTAACCCTAAACCAAATCCTAACAATAACCCTAACCCAAACACTAAACCTATCCTCTAACCCTAATCATAAGCCTTACCCTATCCCTAACCCTAACCCTAACCCTAAACATAAACCTAACCCTAAACCTAACCCTAACCCTAAAACAAACCCTAAAACAAACCCTAACCCTAAACCTAAGCCTAACCCTAACCCTAACCTAACACTATCCCTAACAGCTAACCCTTAACCCTAACCCTAAGCCTAACCTTAACGCTAACCCTAACCCTGACCCTAACCCTAACCATAACCCTAACCTCTAACCCTAAACTTAACCCTAATCCTAAACCTAAGCCGAACCCTATCCCTAACACTAAACCTCTAACACTAACGCTAACACTAATCCTAACCCTAATCCAACCCATAACACCTAAACCTAATCCTAAACCTAACCCTAACCCTAACCCTAACCCTAACCCTTACCCATACCTCTAACCCTAAACCTAACCCTAACCCTAAAACTAACCCTACCCCTTACCCTAACAATAAACCTAAACGCAAATCCTAACCCTAACCCTAACACTAAACCTAACCCCTAACCCCAATCCTAACACTAACCCTAATCCTAAACATAACCGTAACCCTATCCCTAACTTATAAGCATAACCCTAACCCTAACCCTATCCCTAACACTAAACTTAGCTTCTAACCCTAACCCTAAACCTCAACCTAACCCTGAGCCTAAGTCTAAGCCTAACCCTAACCCTAACCCTAATCTAACCCTAAACATAACACTAAACCTAACCCTTTCCCTAACACCTAACCCTAAGCCTAAGCCTAAGCCTAAGCCTAACCCTAACCCTAACTCTAACCTAACCCTAAACATAACACTAAACCTAACCCTTTCTCTAACACCTAACCTAACCCTAACCCTAACCCTAAAAAACGCTAACTCTATCCCTAATCCTAACCCTTACACTAACCCTAAACTACACGTAACCCTAACCATAATTGTGATCCAAAGCCTAACACTAACCCTGTCACTAGCACCTAACCTCTAAACTTAACCCTAACCCTAAACCTAAACCTAACTGTAACACTAACACTAACCCTAACCCTTACTCTAAACCTAACCCTAACCCTAACACTAAGTTTAACCCTAACACTAACGGTAACATCTAAGCCAAATCCTAACTCTAACCCTAACCCTAAACCTAACGCTAACTCTATACCTAATCCTAAAACTAACCCTAATCCTAACCCTTACACTGACCCTAACCTACTGGTAACCCTAACCATAATTGTAATCCAAAGCCTAACCCTAACCCTGTTACTAACACCTAACCTCTAAACCTAACCCTAACCCTAACCCTAAAACTAACTGTAACACTAAGCCTAACCCTAACCCTAACTCTAAACCTAACACTAAGTTTAACGCTAACCATAATGGTAACATCTAAGCCAAACCCTAAACCTAAACCTAACACTAAACCTAAACCTAACCCTCGCCCTAACCCTAACCATAACCCTAAACTAACCCTAACCCTAACCCTAGCCCTAACCCTAACCATAACCATATCGCTAACACTAATCTTCTAACACTAAACCTAACCCTAACCCTAACACAAACCATAAACCCTAAACATAACACTAACACTAACCCTACCACTAAACCTAACCCATACCTCTAAAACTAACCCTAACCCTAATACTAACCCTTACACAAATCCTAACCCCTACCCTAACCCTAACAATAACACTAACCTCTAATCCTAATCATGATTCTAACCCTAACCCTAAATCTAACCCTACCCCTAAACTCTAATCCTAACCCTAACCCCAATCCTAAACCTAACCCTAACCCAAACCCTAACCGTAAACCTGTCTAACCCTAACCCTAACACTAACACTAACACTAACCCTAACACTAACCACTAATCCTAACCATGATTCTAACCCTAACCCTAAATCTAACCCTAATCCTAAGCCTAACCCTAACACTAACACTAACCTCTAACCCTAACCCTAACGCTAACCCTATCCCTAACCCAAAAACTAAACTTGACTTGTAACCCTAACCCTAACCCTAAACCTCATCCTTACCCGAACACTAACCCTAAGGACAAACACTAATCCTAACCCTAAATTTAACCCTAACCCTAATCCTAACCCTAACCTAACCCTAACCATAAACCTAAGCCTAAACCTTTTCCTAACACCTAGCCATAACCCTAACCCTAACCCTAACCCTATCCCTAAACCTAACGCTAAATCTAACCCTAATCCTAAAACTAATGCTAACACTAACCCTTACAATAACCCAAATTACTCCTAACCCTAACCATAACTGTAATCTGAAGCCTAACCATTACCATTTCACTAACACCTAAACTCTAAACCTAAACCTAAACCTAACCCTAACCCTAACCCTGACTCTAACAGTAACACTAACCCTAACCCTAACCCTATCCCTAACTCTAACCATAACCCTAACCCTAACCCTAACACTACACTCTAACCCTAACCCTAATCCTATCAATAACTGTAACCATAACCCTAAACCTATCCTCCAACCCTAAACCTAACCCTTCCCCTACCCCTAACCCTAATCTTAACTCTAACAATAACCCTAACATCTAACACTGACCCTACCCCTAAGACTAACACTAACCCTAACACAAGACTAACATCTAACCTTCAACCTAACCCTAAACCTAAACCTCAACCAAACCCTAACACTAACCATAACCCTAAAGGTAACTTCTAATCCTCATCCTAACCCTAAAACTAACCTTCAACCCTAAGCCTAACACTAACCCTAACCATTAAGCCTAACACTAACCCTAAACCTAAACCTAAACCTAACCCCAAAACGCTAACTTCTAACCTAACAATAACCCTAACCCTAACACTAACCCTAACGCTAACCCTAACCCTAAACATGAACCATAACCCTAACCCTAACACTAACCTCTAATCCTCACCTTAAACATAACCTTAAGCCTAAACTTCACTTCTAACCCTATCCCTAACCCTAACCCTTAACCTAACCCTAATTCTAACCCTAACCCTAACCCCAACACTAATGTTAACACTAACACTAACACTAAACTCTAACCCTAAACCTAACCCTAACAAAATCATAACCCTAACACTAAATTACCTTCTAACCCTAATCCTAACCCTTACCCTTTCCCTAACCCTAACACTAACCCTAACCCTAAACCTAAACCTAAACCTAAACCTAAACCTAACCATAATGGTAACCCTAAAACCTAACCCTAACCCTAACACTACCCCTAACCCGAAATGTAACACTAACGCTAAACCTTACCCTAACCATAACCCTAATGCCAAACCCTAATCCTAACCCTAACAATAACCCTAACACCAACCCCAATCATAACCCTAACCCTAACCCTAACCCTAACCCTGTTTAACCCTAACACTAAACCTAACCCTAACACTAACCCTTACACTAAACTCTAACCCTAACCTTAATCCTAACCCTAACTTCAAACCTAAACCTAGCCCTAACCCTAACCCTAACCTTAACCCTAAACCTAAGCCTAACCTAACACTAACCCTAACCCTATCCCTAACACCTAACCCCTAAAACTAACCCTAACCATAACCCTAAACCTGACGCTAACCCTAACCCTTATCCTAAAATTAACCGTTACCCTAACCCTAACCTAATCATAACCCAACCCTAACCATAACCAGGAGCCTAACACTAACCCTATCCCCAACACCTAAACCCTAAACTTAACCTGAACCCTAACAATAACCCTAATCGTAACACGGACCCTAACCCTAACCCTAAACCTAACTCTAAACCTAATGCTAACCCTAACAGTAAAACTAACCCTAAACCTAACACTAACACTACCCTCTAACCCTAACACTAACCCTAACAATAACCGTAACCCTAACACTAAACCTATTCTCTAACCCTAATCCTAAACCTAACACTATCCCTAACTCTAGCCCTAACACTAACACTAAACCTAACCCTAACCATAACATTAACCCTAACCCTAACAGTAAACTCTAACCGTAACCATACCCTAATCCTAACCCTAAACATAACCCTAACCCGAACTTCTAAACCTAACACTAAAACTAAGCTTTAACCCTAATCTTAATGGTAACCTCTAAGCCAAACCCTAACCCGAACCTAACCCTAATCCTAATCCTAATGCTAACTCTAACCCTAAAACTAACCCTAATATCTAACCATAAACCTAACCCTAACCCTACCCTAACACTAATCCTAACCCTAACGCTAAACCTAACTTCTAACCCTAATGCTAACCCTACCCATAACCCTAACCCTAACACTAAAACCTAACCATAACCCTAAACCTAACCATAACGCTAAGCCTAACCCCTAAACCTAACCTTAACCCTAACCCTAACCCTAAGGCCTAAGCCCTAAAGCTAACCCTAAGCCTAACCCTAACACTAACCCTAAGCCCTAACCCTAACCTTATAATCCTAAGCCTAACCCTAAACCTAACCCTAAACTTAACCCTAACACTAACCCTAACCCTAACATAAGCTCCAACCTAACCCTAACCCTAGTCCTAACCCTAACCCTTACACTAACCTCTAAATCTAACCCTAAACCTAAGCCTAACCCTAAACCTTATGCAAACCTAACTCTAACCCTAACCCTAAACCTAACCTAACCCTAACACAAACACAAACCCTAAAGCCTAAACCTAACCCTAACCATAAGCCTAACCTCTAACCCTAACACTAATCCGAACCCGAACAATAAGGATAACCCTAACCCTAACCCTAACCCTAACCCTAACCCTAACCCTAATGCTAACCCTAACCCTAACCCTAACCCTAAAACTAACCTCTAACCCTAAACTTAATTATAACCCTAATCCTAAACCTAACCCTAACACTAACCTAACTCTAACCCTAACCGTAAACCTAACGCTAACGCTAAGCTCTAACTCTAACTGTAACCCTAACACTAACCCTAACACTAATCTTAACTTCTAACCCTAACCCTAACACTAAACCTAAACCTCAATCTAACCTTAACCCTAATGCTAACGACAAACCCTAATCCTAACCCTAACCCTAACCCTAATCTAATCCTAACCATAACCCTAACCCTAAGCCTATTCCTAAAATCTAACCCCTAACACTAACACTAACCCTAAACCTAACCCTAAACCTAACGCTAACTCTAACCCCAATCCTAAAACTAACCCTAACCCTAACACTGACCCTAACACTAACACTAACCCTAACCCTAGAATCGAAATGTAACCCTAACGCTAACCCTAACGCTAACTTCTAACCCTAAACCTAACCCTAAACCTAACCCTAACCCTAAACCTAAACCTATCTTCTAACCCCAAACCTAACACTAACCCTAAATCTAAAGAAAATCTAACCCTAACCATAACCCTAACCCTAAACCCTAACCATAACCCTAACACTATCCATAAGCCTAAACCTAAAACTAACCCTTAAACCTAAACTAAACTCTAACTCTAAACCTAACACTAACCCTAAAACTAACCCTAAACCTAACCCTAACCTTAACCCTAACCCTTACCCAAACACTAACCTAATTGTAATCCTAACCCTAACTGAAACACGAAGCCTAAACCTGATCCTATCCCTAACAACTAAGCCCTAAACCTAAACCTAAACCTAAGCCTAACCCTAACCATAACACTAACCCTAATCATAACACTAACCCTGAACCTAACCCTAACCCTAAACCTAAACCTAACCCTAACATTAACCATAAACCCTAAACTTAAGCCCTACTCTAACCCTAATCCTAACCCTATTCCTAACCCTAAACCATACTTCTAACCCTAACCCTAACCCTAACCCTAACCCTAACCCTAACACTTACCCTAACCATAACACTAAAGTCTAACCATAACCCTAACCCTACCTTAGCCTTAACATAACCTCTAACCCTAACCCTAACCCAAACCCGAACCCTAAGCATAACCCTAACCCTAACACTAACTCTAACCTCTAACCCTAAGCCTAACCCTGTAACCCTAACCCTAACCCTGTAACCCTAACCCTAACCCTAACCCTAACCCTAACTCTAACCCTAACCCTAACCCTAACCCTAATCCTTACTTCCAATCCTAATCCTAACTCTAACCCTAACCCTAAACATAACCCTAACCATAACCATAACCCTAACCCTAACCCTAAACATTAACCCTAACCCTAAGCATAACCATAACCCTAAACTCTAACCCTAAACCTAACCCTAACCCTAACCCCAACCCTAACCCTAAGCCTAACCATAACCCTAACCCTAAACCTAACCCTAATCCCAACCCTAACCCTAAACTCTAACCCTAACACAAATCCTAACCCTAACATTAACCTCAAAGTCTAACCCTAACACTAACCCTAACACTAAACTCTCTCCCTAACCCTAACCACAGCCCTAACCCTAATCCTAACCCTATCCATAACCCTAAAACTCTAACCCTAACCCTAACCCTAACCCTAACCTAACCCTAACCCTATGCCTAACCCTAACCCATACCCATATCTCTAACCCTAAACCAAACCCTAATCATAACCCAAACCATACCACTAACCCTTACCCAAACCCTAACACTAACCCTAAACTCTAACCATAACCATAACACTAACCCTAACTTTAAACCTAACCCTAACCCTAACCTCCAACCCTAACACTAACCCTATCCCTAACGCTCTAACTCTAACCAAAAACTAATCCTAACCAATAACACCAAACCATATCATAAAGCCTAAACCTAACCATAACCCTAACAATAACACTAACACTAAACTCAGTCCTAACCCTAACCCTAACCTTAATCCTAATCCTAACCCTGTCTAACACGAACCCTAACCCGAACCCGAACCCTAACCCGAACATTAACCCTAACCCTAATCCTAAAGCTAACCCTAACCTCTAACCCTAAACCTAAAACTAAGCCTAAGCCTAACCCTAACCCTAACACTAAACCTAACTCCTAACCCTAAACCTAACCCTGAACCTAAACCTCAACCTAACACTAACCCTAACGATAACCATAACCAGAACCCTAGCCCTACCCTAATCCTAATCATAAATGCTAACCCTAAACCTAAGACCTAAACCTAACCCTAACGCTAAACCGAGCCCTAACGGTAACACTAACCCCGACCCTAACCCTAACCCTAACCATAAGCCTAACCTCTAACCCCAACCTTAACCCGAACCCGAAACCTAAGCAAAACCCTAACCCTTAACCCTAAACCTAACCACAACCCTAACCCTAACCCTAATCCTAACACTAACCCTAACCCTAACTTCTAATCCTAACCCTAACCCTAACGCTCAACCTAAACCTAAACCTAACCCTAAACCTCAACTCTAACCCTAAACCTAACTTTAATGCTAATCCTAACCCTAAACTCTAACCCTAACCCTAACACTAACACTAACACTAACCTCTAACTCTAACCCTCACACTAACCCAAACCCTAACCATAACCATAACCCTAACTTATAACCCTAACCCTAACCCTAACCCTAACCCTATCCCTAAACCAAACCCTGTAACCCTAACCCTAACCATAACCATAACCCTAACAATAACCATAAACCCTAAACCTAAGCCTAACACTAACCCTAATCGTAACCCTAACACATGCTTCTAACCCTAACCCTAACACTAACACTAACGCTAACCCTAACACTTACCCTATCCCTAACACTAACGCTAAACTCTAGTCCTAACCCTAACCCTAACCCTAACCATAAGCCTAACCTCTAACCCCAACCCTAACCTGAACCCAAAACCTAAGCAAAACCCTAACCCTAACCCTAACTCTAACCTCTAACCCTAACCCTAATCCTAACAATAACCCTCTAACCCTAAACCTAACCCTAACCTTAACACTGATCCTAACACCTAATGCCAAACCCCAATTCTAACCGTAACCCTAAACCTAAACCAAACCCTGTCTAACCCTAAACCTAATTCTAACACTAAACTCTAACCCTAACCCTAACCATAAACCTCACCCTAAACCTAACCCTAACCCAAATCCTAAACGGAAACCTAACCAGAACACTAACCCTAACCCTAACCCTAACCCTAAACTCTAACCCTAGCCTTAACCCTAACACTAACCTCTAACACTAACCCTAACTCTAACCGTAACCCTAACCCTCACACTAACCTCTAACACTAACCCTAACCCTAACCATAACCCTAACCCTAACGCTAAACTCTAACCCTAACCCTAACCATAACCCTAATCGTAACACTATCCCTAACACTAACCCTCTAAGCCTAACCCTAACCCTAACTCTAACCATAAACCCTAACCCTAACGCTAACCCTAACCCTAACCCTAAAGCTAAACCTAACCCTAAACCTATCCCTAACACCTAACAAGTAAACCTAAACCTAACCCTAAACATAACCCTTAAACCTAAACCTAACTCTAACTCTAAACCTAACACTAACCCTAAAACTAACCCTAAACCTAACCCTAAGCTTAACCCTAACCCTTACCCTAACACTAACCTAATTGTAATCCTAACCCTAGCTGAAACACGAAGCCTAAACCTGATCCTATCCCTAACACCTAAGCCCTAAACCTAAACCTAAACCTAAGCCTAACCCTAACTATAAAACTAACCCTAACCATAACACTAAACCTGAATCTAATCCTAACCCTAACCCTAAAACTAACCATAACCCTAACCATAAACCCTAAACTTAAGCCTAACTCTAACCCTAATCCTAACCCTAACCCATACTTCTAACCCTAACCATAACCCTAACCCTTACCCTAACCATAACACTAAAGTCTAACCATAACCCTAACCCTACCTTAGCCTTAACCTAACCTCTAACCAAAACCCTAACCCAAACCCAAACCCTAAGCATAACCCTAACCCTAACCCTAACTCTAACCTCTAACCCAAACCCTAACCCTGTAACCCTAACCCTAACCATAACACTGATCCTAAAGCCTAACGCCAAACCCCAAATCTAAACCTAACTCTAACCCTAACTCGAACCCTGTCTAACCCTAACCCTTAGCCGTTACCCTAACCCTAACCCTAACCCAATCGTAACCCTAACCCTAACCGTAACGCGAAGCCTAACCCTAACACTATCCCTACCACCTAACCCCTAAACCTAAACCTAAACCTAACCCTAACCCTCACACTAACTGTAACCCTAACCCTAACACTAACCCTAACTCTAACCCTAAGCCTAACCCTAACACTAAACCTACTCCTAACCGTAACCCTAAACCTAAGCTTCAACCCTAACCCTAACCCTAACCATAGCACTAACACTAACCCTAAATCTAATGCTAACATCTAACCATAACCACAATCCTAACCCTAACATTAATACTAACTTCTAACCCTAACCATAACCCTAACCTTAACCATAACCATAACCATAACCCTAAATCTAAACATAACCCTAAACTCTAAGTCTAAACCTAACCCTAACCCTAATCCCAACCCTAACCCTAACCCTAACCCTAACCCTAAACTCTAACCCTAACACAAATCCTAACCTTAACATTAACCTCGAAGTCTAACCCTAACACTAGCCCTAACGCTAAACTCTATCCCTAACCCTAAACACAGTCCTAACCCTAACCCTAACCCTATCCATAACCCTAAAACTCTAACACTAACCCTAAACCTAACCCTAACCCTAACCATAAACCCGAAACCTAACCCTAACACTATGCCTAACCCTAACCCTTACCCATATCTCTAACCCTAAACCAAACCCTAACCATAACCCTAACCATACTACTAACCCTTATCCAAACCTAACACTAATCCTAAATTCTAACCCTAACCCTAACACTAACCCTAACCTTAAACCTAACCCTAACCCTAACCTCTAACCCTAACACTAACCCTAACCCTAACCCTCAACCTACAGCTAAATCTAACCCTAACCCTAAACTCTAACACTAAAACTAACCCTAACCCTAAACTCTAACCCTAACACTAACCCTATCCCTAACACTAACCTCTAATTCTAACCCTAACACGAACCTGAACCCTAACCCTATCCCTAACCTCTAACCCTAACCCTAACCCTAACCCTAAGCCTAACCCTATCCCTAAACCTAACCCTCTAACCCTAACCCTAAACCTAAACCTAATCCAAACCCTAACCCTAACCATAAACCCTAAACGTAAGCCTAACCCTAACCCTAATCCTAACCCTAACCCATATTTCTAACTCTAACCATAACCCTAACCCTAACCCTTACCATAACCCTAACCCTTACCCTAACCCTAACACTAAACTCTAACCCTAACCCTAACCCTAGCCTTAAGCCTAACCTCTAACCCTAACCTAAACCTGAACCTGAACCCTAAGCATAACCCTAACCCTAACCCTAACTCTAACCACTAACCCTAACTCTCTAACCCTAGCCCTAACCCTCTAACCCTAAACCTAACCCTAACCCTCTAACACTAACCCTAACCCTCTAACCCTAAACCTAACCCTAACCCTAACCCCAACCCTAACACTGATCCTAACCCCTAACGCCAAACCTCAATTCTAACCCTAACCCAAAACTAACCCAAACCCTGTCTAACCCCAACCCTAACCCTAAACCTAACACTAACCCTAACCTCTAACCCTAACCCTAAACCTAAACCTAACACTAACCCTAACCCTAACCCGAAACATAACCCAAACCCTAACCCTAAGCCTAAACCTAACCCTAAACCTAACCCTGACCCTAAACTCTAACACTAACCCTAACCCTAACACTAACCTCTAACTCTAACCCTAACCCTAACCCTAAACCTAACCCTAACCCTAACCCTAACACTGTTCCTAACCCCTAATGCAAACCCCAATTCTAACCCTAACCCTAACCCGAACCTGAACCCTGTCTAACCCTTACCCTAACCCGAACCCTAACACTAACCCTAACCTCTAACCCTAACCCTAACACTAAACTTCTAATCCTAACACTAACCCTAACCATCAACCTAAACCTAAACCTAAACTGAACCCTAAACTCTAACACTAACCCTAACACTAAGCTCTAACTCTAACCATCACACTAACCCTAACCCTAACCCTAACCTCTAGCCCTAACCCTAACCCTAACCCTAAGCCTAACCCTATCCCTAAACCAAACCCTATAACCCTAACCCTAACCCTAACAATAACCATAAACCCTAAACCTAAGCCTAACACTAACTCTAATCCTAACACTAACCCATGCTTCTAACCCTAACGCTAACCCTAACACTTACCCTATCCCTAACACTAACACTAAACTCTAACCCTAACCCTAACCCTAACCATAAGCCTAACCTTTAACCCTAACTCGAACCTGAACCCGAACCCTAAGCATAACCCTAACCCTAACCCTAACTCTAACATCTAACCCTAACCCTAACCCTAATCCTCTATCCCTAACCGTAAACCTAACCCCAACCCTAACACTGATCCTAACCCCTAATGCCAAACCCCAATTCTAACCCTAACCCTAACCCTCACCTGAACGCTGTCTAACCCTAAACCTAACCCTAACAATAACACTAGCCCTAACCTCTTACCCTAACCCTAACCCTAAACCTCACCCGAATCCTAACCCTAAACCTAACCCTAACCCTAATCCTAAATGGAAACCTAACCCGAACAATAACCCTAACCCTAACCCTAACCCTAACCCTAAACTCTAACCCTAACCCTAACAATAACCTCTAACCCTAACCCTAACCCTAAACGTAACACTAACTGTAACCCTAAACTCTAACACTAACCCTAACACAAATCTCTAACTCTACCCATAACCCTCATCCTAACCCTAACTCTAACCTCTAACCATAACCCTAACCATAACCCTAATCCTAACCCTATCCGTAACCCTAACCCTCTAAGCCTAACCCTAACCCTAACCATAAACCCTAACACTAACGCTAACCCTAAACCTAAACCTAACCATAACCCTAACCCTAAAGCTATCCCTAACACCTAGCAACTAACCCTAAACCTAACCCTAAACGTTAACCCTAAACCTAACTCTAACACTAAACCTAACACTAACCCTAAACCTAACCCTAACCCTAACCCTTACCCTAACCCTAACCTAATTGTAATCCAAACCCTAACTGAAACACGAAGCCTAACCCTAATCCTATCCCTAACACCTAAGCCCTAAACCTAACCCTAAACCTAAGCCTAACCCTAACCATAACCCTAACCCTAACTGTAACACTAACCCTGACCCTAACCCTAACCCTAACCCTAAACATAACTCTAACCCTAACCAAAACTCTAACCCTAACCCTAACACTAACACTAACTTCTAATCCTAACCCTAAACCTAACCCTCAACCTAAACCTAAACCTAACCCTAACCCTGAACTCTAACCCTAAACCTAAACTTAACTCTAACCCTAACCCTAAACTCTAACCCTAAACCTAAACCTAACCCTAACCCTAACCCTAACCCTAACCCTCAACTCTAACCCTAACACTAACCCTACAGTTCTACAGGAAGTAGAACTACTTCCTGTGTTCTACTTACAGAGTTCTATTTTCTGAATCCTATTTCTGTGTTCTACTTCCTGAGATCTATTTCCTGAATCCTGCTTACTGTGTTCTACTTCCTGAGTTCTATTTCCTGATTCCTACTTCATGTGTTCTATTGATGGTATTCTATATCCTTAATCCTCCATCCTGTGTTCTCCGTCCTGAGTTCTTTTTCCTTAATCTTACTTCCTTTGTTCTCCTTCCTGAGTACTATCTCCTGAATTTTACTTCCTGTGTTGTACTTCCGGAATTCTGTTTCCTGAATCCTACTTCCTGTTCTACTTCCAGAATTCTTTTCATGAATTCTACTTCCTGTGTTGCCCTTCTTCAGTTCTATTTACTGCATCTTAATTCTTGTGTTCTCCTTCCTGAGTTCTATTTCCTGAATCCTGCTTGCTGTGTTCTACTACTGGAGTTTTATTTCCTAAATCCTACTTCTTGTGTTCTACTTCTGGAATTGTATTTCCTGAATCCTACTTCCTGTGTTCTACTTCTTGTGTTCTACTTCCTGAATCGAAATTCATGTGTTCTCCTTCATGAGGCCAATTTACTGAATCCTACTTCCTGTCATCTACTTCCTGAGTTCTATTTCCTGAATCCTACTTACTGTGTTCTCCTTCCTGAATTGTATTTCCTGAATCCTACTTTCTGTGTTCTAGTTCTGGCATTCTATTTCCTGAATCCTACTTCCTGTGTTCTACTGCTAGTATTCTATATCTTAAATCCTACTTCCTGTGTTCTAGTTAATGTGGCCTATTTCCTAAATACTACTTCCTGTGTTCTCCTTCCGGAATTCGATTTCCTGAATCCTACTTTCTGTGTTCTAGTTCTGGAATTCTATTTCCTGAATCCTACTCCCTGTGCTCTACTTCCGGAATTCTATTTCCTGAATCCTATTTCCTATGTTCTCCTTCCTGCGTTCTATTTTCTGAATCTTAATTCCTGTGTTCTCCTTCCTGAGTTCTATTTCCTGAATCCTATTTCCTGTGTTCTACTTCCAGAATTCTATTTGTGAATCCTACTTCCTATGTTCTCTTTCATGAGGCCTCTTTCCTAAATACTACTTCCTGTGTTCTACTTCTGGAATTCTATTTCCTGAATTCTGCTTCCTGTGTTCTCCTTCCTGAGTTCCATTTCCTCAAAATTACTGCCTGTGTTCTTCTTCCTGAGTTCCATTTCCTGAATCCTACATCCTTTGTTCTACTTCTGGAACTCTATTTCCTGAATCCTATTTCCTATGTTCTCATTCCTGCTTTCTATTTCCTCAATCTTAATTGCTGTGTTCTCCTTCCTGAGTTCTATTTCCTGAATCCTACTTCCTGTGTTCCACTTCCAGAATTCTATTTCCTAAATGCTACTTCCTGTGTGCTACTACCGGCATTCTATTTTCTGGATCCTGCATCCTGTTTACTACTTCCTGAGTTCTGTTTCCTGAATCCCAATTCCTGTGTTCTCCTTCATGAGTGCTATTTCCTGAATCCTATTTCTGTGTTCTACTTCTGGAATTCTATTTCCAGAATTTTACTTCCTGTGTTCTCCTTCCTGAGTTCTATATCCTGTATCCTACTTACTATATTCTACTTCCGGAATTCTATTTCCTGATTCCTACTTCCTTTGTTCTACTTCCCATATTGTATTTCCTCAATCCTACATCCTGTGTTCTCTTTTCTGAGTACTATTTCCTCAATTTTATTTCCTGTGTTCTCTTTCATGACATCTATTTCCTGAATCCTACTTCCTGTGTTCTACTTCCAGAATTCTATTTCCAGAATTTTACTTCCCATGTTCTGCTTCCTGAGCTCCATATCCTGAATCCAGGTTCCTGTGTTCTACTTCCTGAGTTCTATTTCCAGAATCCTACTTCCTGTATTCTCCTTCCTGAGTTCTATTTCCTGAATCCTACTTCCTGTGTTCTCCTTCCTGAGTTTTATTTCTTGAATCCTACTTCCTGTGTTCTACTTCCGGAATTCTGTTCCCTGAATCCTACTTCCTGTGTTCTACTTCATGAGGCCCATTTCCTGAATACTATTTCCTGTTATCTACTTCCTGAGTTTTATTTTCTGAACCCTACTTCCTGTGTTCTCCTTACTGAGTTCTCCTTCCTGAATCTTCATTCCTGTGTTCTCCTTCCAGAATTCTATTTCCTGAATCCTACTTTCTGTGTTCTAGTTCTGAAATTCTATTTCCTGAATCCTACTCCCCATGCTCCATTTCCAGAATTCTATTTTGTGAATCCTACTTTCTGTGTTCTCCTTCCTGAGTTCTATTTCCGGAATCTTTCTTCGTGTGTTCTCCTTCCTGAGTTCTATTTCCTGAATCTTAATTCCTGTGTTCTCCTTCCTGAGTTCTATTTCGTGAATCCAAATTCCAGGGTTCTACTTCCGGAATTCTATTTCGTATATCCTACACCCAGTATTCTACTTCCGGAATTCCATTTCCTTAATTCTAATTCCTGTGTTCTACTTCCTGAGTTCTATTTCCACAATTGTACTTCCTGTGTTCTCCTTCCTGAGTTCTATTTCCTGAATCATACTTCCTGTGTTCTCCTTACTGGGTTCTCCTTCCTCAATCCTCTTTCCTGTGTGCTACTTCCGGAATTCCATTTCCTGAATCCTACTTCCTGTGTTCTACTGCCGGCATTCTATATTCTGGATCCTGCGTCCTGTGTTCTCCTTCCTGAGTTGTATTTTACTTAATCTACTTTCTGTGTTCCCCCACTGGGGTTCTATTTCCTGAATTATACATCCTGTGTTCTGCTTCCTGAGTTCCATTTCTTAAATCCTACTTTCTGTGTTATACTTCCTGAATTCTGTTTTCTGAATACTCCTTCCTGTGTTCTACTTCAGAATTCTATTCACTGAATCCTACTTCATGTGTTCTACTTTCAGAATTCTATTTCCTGAATCCTACTTCCTGTGTTCTACTTCCGGAATTGTATTTCTTGAATCCTACTTCCTGTGTTGTACTTCCAGAATTCTATTTCCTGAATCCTATTGCCTGTGTTCTCGTTCCTGCATTCTATTTTCTGATATCTTAATTCGTGTGTTCTACTTCCTGAGTTCTATTTCCTGAATCCTACTTCCTGTGTTCTACTTCCAGAATTCTATTTCCTGAATCCTAATTCCCGTGTTCTGCTTCTGGAATTCTATTTCCTGAATCCTACTTCCTGTGTTGTACTTCCTGACTTCTATTTCCTGAATCTCACTTCCTGTGTTCTCCTTCATGGGTCCTATTTACTGAATCCTACTTCCTGTGTTCAACATCCTAGTTCTATTTCCTGAATCCTATTTCCAGTGTTCTCCTTTCTGAATTCTATTCCTGAATCCTACTTTCTGTGTTCTACTTCCGGAATTCTATTTCCTGAATCCTACTTCCTCTGTTCTCCTTTCTGAATTCTATTCCTGAATCCTACTTTCTGTGTTCTACTTCCGGAATTCTATTTCCTGAACCCTACTTCCTGTGTTCTCCTTTCTGAATTCTATTCCTGAATCCTACTTTCTGTGTTCTACTTCCAGAATTCTATTTCCTGAATCCTACTTCCTCTGTTCTCCTTCCTGAGTTCTATTTCCTCAAACTTACAGCCTGTGTTCTCCTTCCTGAGTTCCATTTCCTGGATCCTACTTCCTGTGTTCTACTTCCAGAATTCTATTTCTTAAATCCTACTTCCTGTGTTCTACTTCCTGAAGTCTATTTCCTGAATCCCACTTCCTGTATTCTCCTTCATGAGGACTATTCCCTGAATCCTACAACCTGTGTTCTATTTGCAGAGTTCTATTTCCTGAATACTACTTCCTGTGTTCTCCTTCCTGAGTTCTATTTCCTGAATCCTACTTCCTGTGTTCTACTTCCAGAATTCTATATCCTGAATCCTACTTCCTGTGTTCTATTGCCGGATTTCCATTTCCTGAATCCTACTTCGTGTGTTCTAATTCCTGAGTTCTATTTCCTAAACTTACATTCTGTAATCTCCTTCCTGGGTTCTATTGTCGGAATTTTACTTCCTGTGTTGTACTGCCGGAATTCTATTTCCTGAATCCAACTTCCTGTGTTCTACTTCCATAATTCTATTTCCTGAATCCTACTTCCTGTGTTCTCCTTCATGAGTTCTATTTGATGAATCTTAATTCTTGTGTTCTCTTCCTGAGTTCTATTTCCTGAATCCTACTAGCTGTGCTCTACTTCGGGAATTCTATTTCCTATATTCTATTTCTTGTGTTCTACTTTGGGAATTCTATTTCCTGAATTCTGCTTCCTGTGTTCTACTTCTTGGGTTCTCTTTCCTGAATCCTACTTCCTGGGTTCTCCTTCCTGAGTTCTATATAGTGAATCTTAATTCTTGTGTTCTCCTTTCTGAGTTCTATTTCCTGAATACTACCTACTGTGTTCTACTTCCAGAATTTTATTTCCTAAATCCTACTTCCTGTGCTCTACTTCCAGAATTCTATTTCCTAAATCCTACTTCTTGTGTGGTACTTCCATATTTCTATTTCTTTATCATACTTCCTGTGTTCTTCTTCCTGAGTTCTATTTCCTGAATCCCACTTCTTGTGTTCTCCTTCATGAGGCCTATTTACTGAATCCTATTTTCTGTGTTCTACTTACTGAGTTCAATTTCTGAAACTTACTTCCTGTTTTCCTTCCTGAGTTCTCTTTCCTTAATCTTACACCCTGTGTTCTCATTCCTGAGTTCCATTACCTGAATTTTACTTCCTGTGTTGTACATCTGGAATTTTATTTCCTGAATCCTACTTCCTGGGTTTGACTTCCAGAATTTTATTTCCTGAATCCTACTTCCTGTGTTCTACTTCTGGAATTCTATTTCCTGAATCCTATTTCCTGTGTTCTCGTTCCTGTGTTCCATTTTCTGAATCCTTAATCCTGTATTCTCCTTCCTGAGTTCTATTTCCTTAATCCTACTTCCTGTGTTCTACTTCCAAAATTCTACTCGTGAATCCTACTTCCTGTGTTCTATGCCATGAGGCCTGTTTCCTACAAATGACATACTGTGTTCTACTTGTGGAATTCTATTTCATGAATTCTACTTCCTGTGTTCTCCTATATGAGGCCTTTTTCCTGAATCCTACATCCTGTGTTCTACTTCCTGAGTTCCATTTCTTGAATACTACTTCCTGTGTTCAACTTCCTGAATTCAATTTCCTGAACTCTACTTCCTGTGTTGTACTTCCAGAATACTATTTCCAGAATTTTACTTCCTGTGTTCTTCATGCTCAGTTCTGTTTCCTGAATCCTACTTTCTGTGTTCTACTTACTGAGTTCTTTTTCCTAAATGCTTCTTCCTTTATTCTCCTTCCAGATTTCTATTTCCTGAATCCTACTCCCTGTGTTCGGCTTCCTGAGTTTGATTTCCTGAATCCTACTTCCTGTGTTCTACTGTCAGAATTCTATTCCTGGAATCCTACTTCCTGTGTTATACTTCATGAAGCCTATTTCCTGAATACTACTCCCTGTGATCTAGTTCAGGAATTCTATTTTCTCAATCCTACTTCCTTTGTTCTACTTCCGAAATTCTATTTCCTGAATCCTACTTCCTCTGTTCTACTTCTTGGGTTCTATTTCCTGAATCCTACTTCATGTGTTCTTCCTGAGTTCTACTTACTGAATCTTAATTCTTGTGTTCTTTTTGAGTTCTATTTCCTCAATCCTACTTGCTGTGTTCTACCTCCTGAATTTTATTTCCTAAATCCTACTTCCTGTATTCTACTTCCCTAATTCTATTTCCTGAATCCTACTTCTGCTATTCTACTTCTTGTGTTCTATTTCCTGAATTGAACTTTCTCTGTTCTCCTTCATAAGGCCCATTTACTGAATCCTACTTCCTCTGTTCTACTTCTTGAGTTCTATTTCCTGAATCCTACTTCCTGTGTTCTCCTTCCTGAATTCTATTTGCTGAATGCTACTTTCTGTGTTCTAATTCTAGAATTCTATTACCTGAATCCTACTCCCTGTGCTCTACTTCCGGAATTCTATTTCCTGAATCCTTCTTCGTCTGTTCTCCTTCCTGAGTTCTATTTCCTCAAACTTACTGCCTGTGTTCTCCTTGCTGAGTTCCATTTCCTGAATCCTACATCCTGTGGTCTACTACCTGAGTTCTATTTCCTGAATCCTACTACCTGTGTTCCCCTTCCTGAGTCTATTTCCTGAATCCTACGTCCTTTGTGCTTCTTGTGGAATTCTATTTCTTGAATCCTACTTCCTGTGTTCTCCTTCCTGAATTCTATTACTTTAATCTTACTTCCTGTGTTGTTCTTCCTGAGATCTATTTCCTCAATTTTACTTCTGGTGTTGTACTTCTGGAATTCTATTTACTGAATCCTACTTCCTGTGTTCTGCTTCCTGAACTCTATTCGTGAATACTACTTCCTGTGTTCTCTTTCATGATGCCTATTTCCTAAATACTACTTCCCGTGTTCTACTTCTGGGATTCTATTTCCTGAATCCTACTTTCAGTATTCTACTTCCGGAATTCTATTTCCTGAATCCTACTTCATGTGTTCTCCTTCCTGAGTTTCATTTCCTGAATCTTAATTCCTGTGTTCTCCTACCTGAGTTCTATTTCCTGAATTTTACTTCCTGTGTTGTACTTCCGGAATTCTATTTCCTGAATCCTACTTCCTGGGTTCCACTTCTGGAATTCTATTCGTGAATCCTACTTCCTGTGTTCTCTTTCCTAAGGCCTATTTCCGAAATACTACATCCTGTGTTCTATTTCCTGAATTATATTTCCTGAATCCTACTTGCTGTGATCGACTTCCAGAATTCTATTTCCTATATTCTACTTCCTGTGTTCTACTTCCAGAATTCTATTTCCTGAATCCTGCTTCCTGTGTTCTACTTCTTGGGTTCTATTTCCTGAATCCAAATTCCTGTGTTCTCCTTCATGAGGCCGTTTTACTGAATCCTACTTCCTGTGATCTACTTTCTCAGTTCTATTGCTTGAATCCTACTTCCTGTGTTCTCCCTCAAGAATTCTATTTCCTGAATCCTGCTTTCTGTGTTCTACTTCTGGAATTCTATTTCCTGAATCCTACTCCCTGTGTTCTACTTCCGTAATTCTATTTCCTGAATCCTACTTCCTGTGTTCTCCTTCCTGATATCTATTTCCTGAATCTTAATTCCTGCATTCTCCTTCCTGAGTTCTATTTCCTGAATCTTACTTCCTGTATTCTTCTTCTGGAATTCTGTTTCCTAAATCCTACTTCTAGTGTTTTACTTCCGTAATAATATTTCCTGAATCCGACTTCCTGTGTACTAATTCCTGAGTTCTATTTTCTAAATCCTACTTCCTCTGTTTTCCTTCCTGAGTTCTACTTCCTGAATTCTAATTCCGGTGTTCTACTTCCAGAATTTTATTTCCTGAGTCCTCCTTGCTGTGTTGTACTACAGGCATTCTATTTTTTGAATTCTAATTCCTATGTTGTCCTTCCTGAGTTGTATTTCCTTAATCTTACTTCCTGTGTTCTCCTTCCTGAGTTCTATTTCCAGAATTTTACATCCTGTATTGTACTTCCGGAATTCTATTACCTGAATACTACTTTCTGTGTTCTACTTCCAGAATTCTATTTCCTGAATCCTACTTCCTATGTTCTCCTTCCACAGTTCTATTTTCTGAATCTTAATTCTTGTGCTCTCCTTCCTGAGTTATATTTCCTAAATCCTACTTCCCTGTGTTCTACTTGTGGAATCCTATTTCCGGAATACTACTTCCTGTGTTCTATTTCTTGGGTCCTATTTCCTGACTCCATCTTCCGGTGTTCTCCATCATAAGGCCTATTTACTGAATCATACTTCCTTTGTTCTACTTCCTGAGTTCTATTTCCTGAATTCTATTTCCTGTGTTTTCCTTTCTTAATTCTATTTCCTGGATTCAACTTTCAGGGTTTCACTTCTGCAATTCAATTTCCAGAATCCTACTTACTGTGTTCTTCCTCCAGAATTCTATTTCTTGAATCCTACTTCCTCTGTTCTCCTTCCTGAGTTCTATTTCCTGAATCTTACTGCTTGAGTTCTACTACTGGAATTCTATTTCCTAAATAATACTTAATATGTTCTACTTCCGGAATTCTATTTCCTGAACCCTACTTGCTGTGTTCTACTTCCTGAGTTTTATTTCCTGAATCCCACTTCCTGTGTTCTCCTTCATGAAGCCTATTTCCTAAATCCTACTCCCTGTGTTCTACTTCCTGAGTTCTATTTACTGAATACTACTTCCTGTGTTCTCCTTCCTGAGTACTATTTTCTGAACTCTACTTCCTGTGTTCTACTTCCAGTATTCTATTTCCGGGATCCTACTTCCTGTGTTCTACTGCCAGAATTCTATTTCCTGAATCCTACTTCCAGTGTTCTTCTTCCTGAGTTCTATTTCCTTAGTCTTATTTCCTGTGTTCTACTTTCTGAGTTCTATTTCCTGAATTTTACTTCTAGGGTTGTACTTCTGGAATTCTCTTTCCTGAATCCTAATTCCTGTGTTCTATTTGTGGAATTATATTTATGAATTCTACTTCTGGTATTCTCTTTCATGAGGCCTATTTCTTAAATACTCCTTCCTGTGTTTCACTTCCGGAATTCTATTTCCTGAATCCTAATTCCTGTGTTCTCCTTCCTGAGTTCTATTACCTGAATCCTACTTGCTGTGTTCTACTTCCGGAATTCTATTTCCGAAAGCCTACTTCCTGTGTTCTACTTCCAGAATACTACCTCCTGAAATCTACTTCCTGTGTTCTAGTTCCTGAATCCTACTTCCTGTGTTCTCTTTCATAAATTCTATTTCCTGAATCCTTTCAGGGTTCTACTGCTGGAATCCTATTTCCTGAATCCTACTCCCTGTGTTCTACTTCCAGAGTTCTATTTCCTGAATCCTACTTGCTGGGTTCTCCTTCCTGAGTTCTATTTCATCAGTCTTACTGCCTGTGTTCTCCTTCCTGAGTTCCATTTTGTGAAACTTACTTCCTGTGTTCTACTTCCGGAATTCTAGTTCCTGAATCCCACTTCCTGTGTTCTTCTTCAGGAATTCTATTCCCTGATTCCTACTTCCTGTGTTCTACTTCCAGAATTCTATTTCCTGTATCCTACTTCCTGTGTTGCACTTCCAGAATACTATTTACTGAATCCTATTTCCTGTGTTCTCCTTGCTGAGGTCTGTTTCTTTAATCTTACTTCCTGTGTTCTCCTTCCTGAGTTCTATTTCCTGAATTTTACTTCCGGTGTTGTACTTCCGGAATTCTATATCCTGAATCCTACTTCCTGTGTTCTATATCCAGAATTCTATTTGTGAATCCTATTTCATGTGTTCTCTTTCATGAGGCATATTTCCTAAATACTACTTCCTAGTGTTCTACTTCCAGAATTCTATTTCCTGAATCCTACTTCCTGTGTTCTCCTTCCTGAGTTCTACTTCTTGAATCTTAATTCTTGGGTTCTCCATCCTGAGTTCTATGTCCTGAAACCTGCTTGCTGTGTTCTATGTCTCGAATTCTATTTCATGAATCTACTTCCTGTGTTTTACTTCCAGAATCCTATTTCCTGAACCCTACTTTCTGTGTTCTCCTTCCTGACTTCTATTTCCTCAATCTTACTGCCTGTTTTCTCCTTCCTGAGTTCTATTTCCTGAATCCTACTTCCAGTGTTCTGCTTTCATTCTATTTCCTGAATCCTAATTCCTGTATTCTGCTTCAAGAATTCTATTCCCTGAATCCTACTTCCTGTGTTCTACTTCATGAGGCCTGTTTCTTGAATGCTACTTCCTGTGTACTACTTCCGGAATTCTATTTCTTTAATCCTACATCCTGTGATCTACTTCCGGAACTCTACTTCCTGAATCCTACTTCCTGTGTTCTACTTCTTGGGTTCTATTTCCAGAATACAACTTTCTGTGTTCTCCTACATGAGGTCTATTTACTGAATCCTACTTCCTGTGTTCTACTTCCTGAGTTCTATTTGCTGAATCCTACTTTCTGTGTTCTTTCTGAATTCTATTTACTGAATCCTACTTTCTGTGTTCTACTTCTGGAATTTGATTTCCTGAATTCTACTTCCTGTGTTCTCCACCCTGAGTTCTATTTCCTCAATCTTACAGCCTGTGTTCTCCTTCCAGAGTTCCATTTGCTGAACACTAGTTCTTGTGTTCTACTTCGGGTATTCTATTTCCCAATCCTACTCCCTGTGTTCTGGTTCAAGAATTCTATTCCCTGAATCCTACTTCCTGTGTTCTACTTCCAGAATTCTATTTCCGGATTCCTACCTCCCTTTTTCTACTTCCTGAGTTCTATTTCCTGAATTCTACTTCCTATGTTCTCCTTCATGGGGCCTATTTCCTGAGTCCTATGTCCTATGTTCTACTTTCTCATTTCTATTTCCTGAACCCTACTTCCTGTGTTCTCCTTCCTGAATTCGATTTCCTGAATTCTACTTCCTGTGTTCTACTTCATGAATTTCTATTTACTGAATCCCACTTCCTGTGTTCTCCTTCCTGAGTTCTATTTCCTGAATCTTGCTTCCTGTGTTCTCCTGCATGAGTTCTATTTCCTGAATCCTACTTCCTGTGTTCTCCTTCCTGAGTTCAATTTCTTAATTTACTTCCTGTGTTGTAATTTCAGAATTCTATTTCCTGAATCCTAATTCCTGTGTTCTTTCTGGAATTCTATTCTCTGAATTCTACTTCCTGTGTTCTCCTGCATGAGGCCTATTTCCTGAATACTAATTCCTGTGTTCTACTTCCGGAATTCTATTTCCTGAATCCTACTTCCTGTGTTCTCATTCCTGAGTTGTATAGCCTGAATTTAATTCTTGTGTTCTCCCTCTGAGTTCTATTTCCTGAACCTACATACTGTGTTCTCCTTGTGGAATTCTATTTCCTGAAATCTACTTCCTTTGTTCTCCTTCCTGACTTCTATTTCCTCTATCTTACTGCCTGGTTTCTCCTTCTTGAGTTCTATTTCCTGAATCCTATTTCCAGTGTTCTACTGCTGGAATTCTATTTCCTGAATCCTACTTCCTGTGTTCTGCTTCCGGAATTCTATTCCCTGAATCTTACTTCGTGTGTTCTATTTCATGAGGCCTATTTCCTGAATACGACTTCCGGAATTATACTTCTTTAATCCTACATCCTGTGTTCTACTTCCGGAATTCTATTTCCTGAATCCTACTTCCTGTGTTCTACTTCTTGGGTTCTATTTCCTGAATTCAACTTCCTGTGTTCTCCTTCATGGGGGCTAATTACTGAATCCTACTTCCTGTGTTCTCCTTCTGAATTATTTCCTAAATCCACCTTCCCTGTGTTGTACTTCTGGAATTTAATTTCCTGAATCCTACTTCCTGTGTTCTACTACTTGGGTTCTATTTCCTGAACACAAATTCCTGTGTTCTCCTTCATTAGGTCTATTTACTGAATCTAACTTCCTATGTTCTACTTCCTGAGTTCTGTTTCCTGAATCCCACTTCCTGTGTTCTCCTTCATGAGGCCTATTTCCTGCATCCTACTTCTTGTGTTCTACTTTCTGAGTTCTATTTCCTAAATCCTATTTCCAGAGTTCTCCTTCCTTAGTTCTATTTCCTTAATCTTACTTCCTGTTCTCTACTTCCAGAATTCTATTTCCTGAATCCTACTTCCTGTGTTCTCCTTCCTGAGTTCTATATTCTTAATCTTACTTCCTGTGTTCTCCTTCCTGTATTCTATTTCCTGAATCCTACATTCTGTGTTCTACTTCATGTGGCCTATTTCCTGTGTTCTCCTCCATCACGGCTATTTAGGAGGTCCTACTTCCTGTGTTCTCCTTTTGAATTGTATTTCCTAAATCCTAATTCCCTGTGTTCTACTTCCGCAATGCTATTTCCGGTATCCTACTTCCTGTGTTCTACTACTTGGGTTCTATTTCCAGAATACAACTTCCTGTGTTCTCCTTCATGAGTTCTAATTGTTGAATCCTACTTCCTGTGTTTTTTTTTCTATTCTATTTCCTGAATCCTACTTTCTGTGTTCTACTTCTGGAATTTGATTTCCTGAATACTTCTTCCTGTGTTCTACTTCCAGAATTCCATTTCCTGAATCCTACTTTCTGTGTTCTCCACCCTGAGTTCTATTTCCTCAATCTTACTGCCTGTGTTCTCCGTTCTGAGTTTTATTTCCTGAGTCCTACTTCCAGTGTTCTACTTCCGGAATTCTATTTCCGGAATCCTACTTCCTGTGTTCTACTTCCTGAGTTCTATTTCCTTAATCCCACTTCCTGTGTTTTTCTTCAAGAAGCCTATTTCCTGAATCCTACTTCCTGTGTTGTGTTTCCTGAGTTCTATTTCCTGAATCCTACTTCCTGTTTCCTCCTTCTTGAGCTTTATTTGCTTAATCTTACTTCCTGTCTTCTCCTCTCTGAGTTGCATTTCCTGAATTTTACTTCCGGTGTTGTACTTCTGGAATTCTGTTTCCTGAATCCTGCTTCCTGTGTTCTACTTCTGGAATTATATTCGTGAATCCTACTTCCTATGTTCTCTTTCATGAGGCCTATTTCCTAAATACTACCTCATGTTTTCCACTTCCGGAATTCTATTTCTTAAATCCTATTTCCTGTGTTCTCCTTCTTGAGGTCTATTTTCCGAATCTTATTTCTTGTGTTCTTCTATTTCCAAGTTCTATTTCCTGAATACTACTTCTTGTGTTCTACTTCCAGAACTCTATTTCCTAAATCCTACTTCCTGTGTTCTACTTCTGGAATTCTATTTCCTAAATTCCTAATTCCTGTGTTCTACTTCTTGGGTTCTATTTCCTGAATCCAACTTCCTGTGTTCTCCTTCATGAGGCCTATTTACTGAATCCTACTTCCTGTGATCTACTTCCTGAGTTCTATTTCCTGAGTCCTACTTACTGTGTTCTGCTTCCTGAATACTATTTCCTGAATCCTACTTTATCTGTTCTACTTCTAGAATTCTATTTCCTGAATCCTACTCCCTGTGCTCTTCTTCCCGAATTCCATTTCCTGAATCCTACTTCCTGTATTCTCCTTCCTGATATTTATTTCCTCAATCTTACAGCCTGTGTTCTCCTTCCTGAATTCCATTTGCTGAATCCTCGTTCCTATGTTCTACTTTGGAAATTCTATTTCCTCAATCCTACTTCCTGTGTTCTGCTTCAGGAATTCTATTCTTGAATCCTACTTACTGTGTTCTACTTCCAGAATTCTATTTCCGGAATCCTACTACCTGTGTTCTCCTTCCTGAATTCGATTTCCTGAATTCTACATTCTGTGTTCTACTTCCGGATTTCTATTTCCTGAATCCTACTTTCTGTGTTCTTCCTGAGTTCTATTTCCTCAATCTTACTTCCTGTGTTCTCCTGCATGAGTTCTATTTCCTGAATGCCAGTTCCTGCATTCTACTTCCGGAATTCTATTTCCAGTTTTACTTCCTGTGTTCTCTTTCCTCAGTTCTATTTCCTGAATACTATTTCCTGTGTTCTACTTCCTGAGTTCTATTTCCTAAATCCTAGTTCCTGTGTTTTCCATCCGGAGTTCTATTTCCAGAATCCACTTCCTGTGTTGTCCATCCTGGGTTATTTCCTGAATCCTACTTCCTGTGTTCTACTTCCAGAATTCTATTTCCTGAATCCTACTTACTATGTTCTACTTCATGAGGCCTATTTCCTGAATACTACTTCCTGTGATTTGTTCCGGAATTCTATTTCCGGAATCCTACTTCCTGTGTTCTACTTCCGAAATTCTATTTCCTGAATACTACTTCCTGTGTTCTGCTTCCCAAGTGCTATTTCCTGAATCTTATTTCCTTTGTTCTCATTACTAAGGTCTATTTCCTAAATCCTACTCTTGTGTTCTACTTCCGTAATTCTATTTTCTAAATCCTACTTCTTGTATTGTACTTCCATTATTCTATTTCCTATATCCTGCTTTCTGTGTTCTACTTAATGAGTTCTATTTCCTGAATTCCACTTCTTGTGTTCTTCTTCATGAGGCTTATTTCCTGAATCCTACTTCCTGTGTTCTACTCCTGACATTCTATTTTTTGAATCCTACTTCATGTGTTCTCCTTCCTGAGTTCTATTTCCTTAATCTTACTACCAGTGTTGTACTCCCAGAATTCTATTTCCTGAATCCTAATTCCTGTGTTCTACTTCTGGAATTCTATTCCCAGAATCCTACTTCCTGTGTTCTCCTGCATGAGGTCTATTTCCTGAATACTAATTCCTGTGTTCTACTTCTGGAATTCTATTTTTGAATCCTACTTCCTGTGTTCTCGTTCCTGAGTTCAAATGTGCGAGTCTTCATTCTTGTGTTCTCGCTCCTGAGTTCTCTTTCCTGAATCCTACATACTGTGTTCTACTTCCAGAATTCTATTTCCTGAATCCTACCTCCTATGTTCTCCATCCTGAGTTCTATTTCCTCAATCTTACTGCCTGTTTTCTCCTTCCTCAGTTCTATTTCCTGAATATTACTTCCAGTATTCTACTGCTGGAATTCTATTTCCTGAATCCTACTTCCTGTGTTCTGCTTCCGGAATTCTATTCCCTGAATCCTACTTCCTGTGTTGTACTTCATGAGGCCTATTTCCTGAATACTACTACCTGTGTACTACTTCCGGAATTCTATTTCCTTAATCCTACATCCTGTGTTCTACTTCCGGAATTCTATTTCCTGAAACCTACTTCCTGTATTGTACCTCTTGGGTTCAATTACATGAATACAACTTCCTATGGTCTGCTTCATGAGGGCTATTTACTGAATCCTACTTCTTGTGTCCTCCTTCCAAATTATATTACCTAAATCCTACTTCCCTGTGTTCTACTTCTGGAATTCTATTACCTGAATCCTACTTCCTGTGTTCTACTACTTGGGTTCTATTTCCTGAATACAAATTCCTGTGTTCTCCTTCATGAGGTATATTTACTGAATCCTACTTCCTGTGTTCTACTTCCTGTGTTCTATTTGCTGAATCCTACCCTAACTTCCTCTCTTCTTCTTTCTGAATTCTATTTCCTGAATCCTACGTTCTGTGTTCTACTTCTGGAAATCTATTTCTTGAATCCTACTTCCTGTGTTCTACTTACAGAATTCTATTTCCTTAATCCTACTCCCTGTGTTCTCCTTCCTGAGTTCTATTTCCTCAAACTTACTGCCTGTGTTCTCCTTCCTGAGTTGTATTTCCTGATTTCTACTTCCAGTGTTCTACTTGTGGAATTCTATTTCCTGAATCCTACTTCCTATGTTCTACTTCTGGAATTCTATTCTCTGAATGCTACTTTATGTGTTCTGCTTCCGGAATTCTATTTCTTGAATCCTATTTCCTGTGTTCTACTTCCTGAGTTCTATATCATGAATCCCACTTCCTGTGTTCTCCTTCATGAGGCCTATTTCCTGAATCCTACTTCCTGTGTGCTCCTTCCTGAGTTCTATTTCCTGAATTTTACTTCCTGTGTTGTACTTCCGGAATCTATTTCCTGAATTCTACTTCATGTGTTCTACTTCCGCAATTCTATTGGCGAATGCTATGTCTTGTGTTCTCCAGGTCTATTTCCTAAATACTACTTCCTGTTTTCTACTTCCAGAATTCTATTCCCTGAATCTTACTTCCTGTGTTCTCCTTCCTGAGTTCTATTTCCTGAATCTTAATTCTTGTATTCTCCTTCCTGAGTTCTATTTCCTGGATCCTATTTGCTGTGTTCTACTTCTGGAATTCTATTTCCTAAATCGTACATCCTGTGTTCTACTTCTGGAATTCCATTTTCTGAATCCTACTTCCTGTGTTCTACTCCCGGAATTCTATTCCCTGAATCCTACTTCCTGTGTTCTCCTGCTTGAGGCCTATTTCCTGAATCCTACTTCCTGTGTTCTACTTCCTGAGTTCTATTTCCTGAATCCTACTTCCTGTGTTCTCCTACCTGAGTTCTATTTCCTGAATCTTACTTCCTGTGTTCTACTTCCAGAATTCTATTGTCTGAATCCTACTTCCTGTATTCTACTGTCAAAATTCTATTTTCTGAATACTCATTCCTGTGTTCTACTTCCAGAATTCTATTTCTGGAATCCTAATTCCTGTGTTTATTTCCGGAATATTATTTCCTAAATCCTACATTGTGTGTTCTCTTTCCTGAGTTCTATTTCCTGAATCTTACTTCTTGTTTTCTCCTTCCTGAATTCTATTTCCTGAATTTGACTTCCTGTGTTGTACTTATGGAGTTGTATTTCCTGAATCCTACATCCTGTGTTCTATTTCCGGAATTCTACTTGCTGAATCCTACATTGTGTGTTCTCTTTCATGAGGATTATTTGCTGAATACAACTTCCTGTGTTGTACGTCCAGAATTCTATTTCCTGAAACCTACTTCCTGTGTTCTACTTCCGGAATTCAGTTTCATCAATCCTACTTCCTGTGTTCTCCTTCTTGAATTCTAATTACTGAATGTTTATTCCTGTGTTCTCCTTCCTGAGTTGTATTTCCTGAATTGAAATTCCAGGGTTCTACTACTGGAATTCTATTTCCTAAATCTTACTTCCTCTGTTCCACTTCCAGAATTCCATTTCCTGAAGCCTACTTCCTGCGTTCTCCTTCCTGATTTCTATTTCCTGAACCTTTCTAACTTTGTTCTCCTTCCTGAATTCTATTTCATGAATCTTACTTTCTTTGTTCTCCTACATGAGTTCTATTTCCTGAATCCTACTTCCTGTGTTCTCCTTTCTGAATTCTAATTCCTGTGTTCTGCTTCGGGAATTCTATTTCCTGTATACCATTTCCTGTGTTCTACTTCCGGAACTCTATTTCCTAAATCCTACATCCTGTGTTCTACTTCCAGAATTCTATTTCTTGAATACTCCCTGAGTTCTATCACCTGAATTCTACTTCCTGTGTTCTCCTTCATGAGGCCTATTTCCTGAATCATACATCCTGTGTTCTACTTCCTGAGTTCTATTTCCGGAATCCTACTTCCTGTGTTCTCCTTCATGATACCTATTTCCTGTATCCTACTTCCTGTATTCTACTTCCGGAATTCTATTTCCTGAATCCTACTTCCGGTGTTCTACTTCCGGAATTTTATTTCCAGTATCCTACTTCCTGTGTTCGTCTTCCAGAGTTCTATTCCCTAAATCTTACTTCCTGTGTTGTTCTTCCTCATATCTATTTCCTGATCCTACTTTCTATGTTCTACTTCCCCAATTCTATTTCCAGAATTTTACTTCCTGTGTTCTCATTTTTGAATTCTATTTCCTGTATCCTACTTCCTGTGTTCTACTTCTGGAAATCCTACTTGCTGTGTTCTACTTCTGGAATACTATTTACTGAATCCTAATTTCTCTGTTCTACTTCCTGAGTTCTATTTCCCAAATCATCCTTCCTGTGTTCTCCTTCCTGAGTTCTATTTCCTGTATCCTACTTCCTGTGTTCTACCTCCAAAGTTCTATTTCCTGAATCAATTCCTGTGTTGTACTTTCTGAGTTCTATTTCCTGAATCCTACTTCCTGTGTTCTCCTTCATGAGGTTTATTTCCTGAATCATACTTCCTGTGTTCTTCTTCCAGAATTCTATTTCCTGAATCCTACTTCTTGTGTTCTCTTCCCTGAGTTCTATTTCCTGATTTTGACGTCCTGATTTCTCCTTTATGAGGCCTATTTCCTGAATCGTACTTCCGGTGTTCTACTTCCTGAGTTCTATTCCTGAATCCTACTTCCTGCATTCTCCAACATGAGGCCTATTTTATAAATCCTAATTCCTGTGTTCTACTTCCAGAATTCTATATTCTGAATCCTACTTCTTGTTTTCTCCTTCCGGATTTCTATTCCCTGAATCCTACTTCCTGTGTTCTCCTTCACGATACCTATTTCCTGTATCTACTTCCTGTGTTCTACTTCAGGAATGCTATTTCCTGAATCTTACTTCCTGTGTTCTACTTCCAGAATTCTATTTCCTGAATCCTAATGCACATGTTCTCCTTCCTGAGTTCTATTGCTCGAATCTTTCTTCCTGTGTTCTCCTTCCAGAGTTCTATTTCCTGATTCCTACATTTTGTGTTCTACTTCCAAAATTCTATTTCCTAAATCCTACTACCTGTATTCCACTTTTGGAATTCTATTTCCAGAATTTTACTTCCTGTGTTCTCCTTCTTGAGTTCTATTTCCTGAATCCTACTTCCTGTGTTCTACTTCCAGAATTCTATTTCTTGAATCCTACTTCCTGTGTTCAACTTCTGGAATACATTTTATTGAATCCTACTTCCTGTGTTCTCCTTCCTATTTCCTAAATTCTACTTCCTGTGTTCTACTTACAGAGTTCTATTTTCTGAATTGTATTTCTGTGTTCTACTTCCCGATATCTATTTCCTGAATCCTGCTTATTGTGTTCTACTTCCTGAGTTCTATTTCCTGATTCCTACTTCCTGTGTTCTACTGATGGTATTCTATATCCTGAATCCTATGTGCTGTGTTCTCCATCCTGAGTTCTTTTTCCTTAATCTTACTTCCTGTGCTCTCCTTCCTGAGTACTATTTCCTGAATTTTACTTCCTGTGTTGTACTTCCGGAATTCCATTTCCTGAATCTTACTTCCTGTGTTCTACTTCCAGAATTCTTTTCGTGAATCCTACTTCCTGTGTTTTCCTTCTTGAGTTCTATTTACTGCATCTTAATTCTTGTGTTCTCCTTCCTGAGTTCTATTTCCTGAATCCTGCTTGCTGCGTTCTACTACTGGAGTTTTATTTCCTAAATCCTACTTCTTGTGTTCTACTTCTGGAATTGTATTTCCTGTATCCTATTTCCTGTGTTCTACTTCTTGGGTTCTACTTCCTGAATCGAAATTCATGTGTTCTCCTTCATGAGGCCAATTTACTGAATCCTACTTCCTGTCATCTACATCCTGCGTTCTATTTCCTGAATCCTACTTACTGTGTTCTCCTTCCTGAATTGTATTTCCTGAATCCTATTTTCTGTGTTCTAGTTCTGGCATTCTATTTCCTGAATCCTACTTCCTGTGTTCTACAGCCGGTATTCTATATCTTGAATCCTACTTCCTGTGTTCTCGTTAATGTGGCCTATTTCCTAAATACTACTTCCTGTGTTCTCCTTCTGGAATTCGATTTTCTGAATCCTACTTTCTGTGTTCTAGTTCTGGAATTCTATTTCCTGAATCCTACTCCCTGTGTTCTACTTCTGGAATTCTATTTCCTGAATGCTGCTTCCTGTGTTCTCCTTCCTGAGTTCTATTTCCTCAAACTTACTTCCTGTGTTCTCCTTCCTGAGTTCAATTTCCTGAAATCTATTTCCTGTGTTCTACTTCCAGAATTCTATTTCCTGATTCCTACTTCCTTTGTTCTATGGCCGGTATTGTGTTTCCTCAATCATTCTTCCTGTGCTCTCCTTCCTGTGATCTATTTCCTGAAACCTACTTTCTGTGTTCTACTTTTTGCATTCTATTTCCTGAATCCTACTTCCTGTGTTCTCCTTCCTGAGTTCATTTTCTTGAATCCTAATTCCAGTGTTCTCTTTCCTGAGTTTTATTTCTGAATCCTACTTCCTGTGTTCTACTTCCAGAATTCTATTCCTTGAATCCTAGTTCCTGTGTTCTACTTCATGAGGCCTATTTCCTGAATCCTACTTCCTGTTATCTACTTCTGGATTCTATTTCCTGAATCCTACATCCTGTGTTCTATGTCGTGAGTTCTATATCCTGAATCTTAATTCCTGTGTTCTCCTTCCTGAGTTCTATTTCCTGAATCGTACTTCCTGCATGCTATTTCCAGAATTCTATTTCCTAAATCCTACTTCTTGTGTTGTACTTCCATAATTCTATTTCCTGAATCCTACTTTATGTGTTCTACTTCCGGAATTCTATTTCCTAAATCCTACTTCCTTTGTTGTATTTCCATAATTCTACTTCTTTATCCTAATTCCTCTATTCTACTTACTGAGTTCTATTTCCTGAATCCCACTTCATATGTTCTCCTTCATGAGGCCTATTTCCTGGATCCTATTTCTTGTGTTCTACTTCCTGAGTTCTATTTTCTGAATCCTACATCTGGTGTTCTACTTCTTGAGGTCTATTTCCTGAATCCTAATTCCTGTGTTCTCTTTCCGGCATTCTATTTCCTGAATACTACTTAATGTGTTCTACTGCCAGCCTTCTTTTTTCTGAATCCTACTTCCTGTGTTCTACTTCCTGAGTTCTATTTCCTTAATCTTACACCCTGTGTTCTCATTCCTGAGTTCCATTTCCTGAAAGTTACTTCCTGTGTTGTACTTCCGAAATTCTATTTCCTGAATCCTACTTCCTGTGCTTTACTTCTGGAATTCTATTCCCTGAATCCTACTTCCTGTGTTTTCCTTCATGAGGCTTATTTCCTGAATACTACTTCCTATGTTCTTCTTCTGGAATTCTATTTCCTGAGCCTACTTCCTGTGTTTGCCTTCCTGAGTTCTATTTCCTGAATCTTAATTCTTGTGTTCTCCTTCCTGAGTTCTATTTCCTGAATCCTACATACTGTGTTCTACTTCGGGAATTTAATTTCCTAAATCCTACATCCCTGTGTTGTACTTCCGGAATTCTATTTCCTGAATCCTACTTCCTGTGTTCTACTTCTTGGGTTCTATTTCATGAATCCATCTTCCTGTGTTCTCCTTCATGAGGCCTATTTACTGAATTCTACTTCCTGTGTTCTACTTCCAGAATTATATTTCGTGAATCCTACTTCCTGTGTTCTCCTTGCTGAATGCTATGTCCTGAATCCTAGTTTTTGTGTTCTCCTTTAGGAATTCTATTCTCTGAGGCCTTTTTCCTGTGTTCTACTTCCGGAATTCTATTTCCTGATACCTTCTTCCTGTGTTCTACTGCCGTAATTCTATTGCCTGAATCCTACTTCCTGTATTCTCCTTCCTGAGTTCTATTTCTTTAATGTTACTTACTGTGTTCTCCTTCCTGAGTTCTATTTCCTGAATTTTATTTCCTGTGTTGTACTTCTGAAATTCTATTTCCTGAATCCTACTTCATGTGTTCCACATCTGGAATTCTGTTTGTGAAGCCTACTTCCTGTGTTCTATTTCATAAGGCCTATTTCCTAAATGCTACTTCCTGTGTTATACTGCCAGAATTCTGTTTCCTGAATCCTACTTCCTGTGTTCTCCTTCCTGAGTTCTATTTGACGAATCTTAATTCTTTTGTTATCTTCCTGAGTTCTATTTCCTGAATCCTACTTGCTGCATTCTACTTCAGGAATTCTATTTCCTGAATCTTGCTTCCTGTGTTCTATTTCTTGGGTTCTATTTCCTGAATCCAACTTCCTGTGTTCTCCTTCATGAGGCCTTTTTACTGAATCAAACTTCCTGTGATCCACTTGCTGAGTTCTATTTCTTGAATCCTACTTCCTCTGTTCCCCTTCCTGAATTCTATTTCCTGAATCCTGCTTTCTGTGTGCTACTTATGGAATTCTATTTCCTGAATCTTACTTACTGTGTTCTCCGTCCTGAGTTCTGTTTCCTTGATCTTATTGCCTGTTTTCTTCTTACTGAGTTCCATTTCCTGAATCCTACATACTGTGAACTACTTCCGGAATTCTGTTTCCTCAATCCTACTTCCTGTGTTCTATTTCAGGAATTCTATTCCCTGAATCCTACTTCCTGTGTTCTACTTCAGGAATTCTATTTTCTGAATCCTACCTCCTATGTTCCACTTCCAGAATTCTATTTCCTGAATCCTATTTCCTGTGTTCAACTTCGGGAATTCTATTTCCTAAATCCTACTTCCTGTGTTCTACTTCCAGAATTCTATTTCCTGAATAATTCTTCCTGTGTTCTACTTTCTGAATTCTGTTTCCGAATTCCACTTCCTGTGTTCTCCTTCATGAGGCCTATTTCCAGAATCCTACATTCTGTATTCTGCTTCCTGAGTTCCATTTCCTGAATAGTACTTCCTGTCTTTTCCTCTCTGAGTTCTATGTCCTGTATCCTACTTCCTGTGTTTTACTTTTGGAATTCTTTTCGTGAATCCTACTTCCTGTATTCTCTTTCTTGAATTCTATTTGCTGCACCTTAATTCATGTGTTCTCCTTTCTGAGTTCTATTTCCTGAATCCTACTTCCTGTGTTCTACTTCCTGAGTTCTACTTCCTGAATCCTACTTCCTGTGTATTCCTTCCTGATTTCTATTTTCTCAATCTTACTTCCTGTGTTCTCCTTCATGTGTTCTATTTCCTGAATCCTACTTCCTATGTTCTACTTCTGGAATTCTATTTCCAGAATTTTACTTCCTGTGTTCTCAATGAGGCCTATTTACTGAATCCTACTTCCTGTGATCTACTTCCTGAGTTCTATTTCCTGAATCCTACTTGCTGTGTGCTCCTTCCTGAATTGTATTTCCTGAATCCTACTTTCTGAGTTCTAGTTCTGGCATTCTATTTCCTGAATCCTACTTCCTGTGTTCTACTGCCGGTATTCTATATCTTGAATCCTATGTCCTGTGTTCTCCTTCCTGAGTTCTAGCTCCTTAATTTTACTTCCTGTGTTTTACTTCCAGAATTCTATTTCCTGAATCCTGATTCCTGGGTTCTACTTGCAGAATTCTTTTTGTGATTCCTACTTCCTGTGCTCTCTTTAATGTGGCCTATTTCCTAAATACTACTTCCTGTGTTCTTCCAGAATTTGATTTCCTGAATCCTACTCCTGTGTTCTTATTCCTGAGTTCTATTTACTGAATCTTAATTCTTCCATACACCTTCCTGAGTTTTATTTCCTGAATCCGATTTGCTGTGTTCTACTTCCGGATTTTTATTTCCTAAATCCTACTTCCTCTGTTCTAATTCCGGAATTGTATTTCCTGAATCCTACTTCCTGTGTTCTACTTCTTGGGTTCTATTTCCTGAATCAAACTTCCTGTGTTCTCCTTCATGAGGCCTATTTACTGGATCCTACTTCCTGTGTTCTCCTTCCTGAATTCTATTTCCTGAATCCTATTTTCTGTGTTCTAGTTCTGGAATTCTATTGCCTGAATCCTACTCCCTGTTATCTACTTCTGGAATTCTATTTCCTGAATGCTGCTTCCTGTGTTCTACTTCAGAAATTTTATTATTTGCATCCTACTTCCTGTGTTCTCCTTCCTGAGTTCTATTTCTTGAATTCTACTTCCTGTGTTCTACTTCCGGAATTCTATTTCCTGATTCCTCCTTCCTTTGTTCTATGTCCGGTATTGTGTTTCCTCAATCTTACTTCCTGTGTTCTACTCCCTGAGTTCTATTTCCTGAATTCTACTTCCTGTGTTCTCCTTCCTGAGTTCAATTTCCTGAATCCTAATTCCAGTGTTCTCCTTCCTGAGTTTTATTTCCTGAATCCTACTTCCTGTGTTCTACTTCCGGAATTCTATTCCCTGAATCCTAGTTCCTGTGTTCTACTTCATGAGGCCTATTTCCTGAATCCTACTTCCTGTGTTCTACTTTCTGAGTTCTATTTCCTGAATGTTAATTCTTGTGTTCTCTTCCTGAGTTCTGTTTCCTGAATCCTCCTTGCTGTGTTCTACTTCCGGAATTCTATTTCCTGATTCCTATTTCCTGTGTTCTACTTCCGGAATTCTATTTCCTGAATCCTACTTCCTGTGTTCTACTTCCGGAATTCTATTTACTGAATCCTATTTCCTGTGTTCTTGTTTCTGTGTTCTATTTTCTGAATCTTACTTCCTGTGTTCTACTTCCTAAGTTCTATTTCCTAAATCCTACTTCCTGTGTTCTACCACTGGAATTCTATTTCATAAATCCTGCTTCCTGTGTTCTACTTCCGGAATTCTATTTCCTGAATCTTACTTCCTGTTTTGTACTTCCTGAGTTCTATTTCCTGACTGCCACTTCGTGTGTTCTCCTTCATCGGGCCTACTTTACAACCGTGCCTCCTGTGTTCTGCTTCCTGATTTCTATTTCCTGATTACTACTTACTGTGTTCTCCTTTCTGAGTTCTATCTCTTGAATCTGACTTCCTGTGTTCGACTTCCGGAATTCTATTTCCTGAATCCTCCTTCATGTGTTATACATCCTGAGTTATATTTCCTGAATCCCACTTCCTGTGTTCTGCTTCATGAAGCCTATTTCCTGAATCCTACATCCGGTGTTCTCATTCCTGAGTTCTATTTCCTTAATCATACTTCCTGTTTTCTGCTTTCTGAGTTCTATTTTCTGAATTTTACTTCCTATGTTCTACTTCCGGAATTCTATTTGCTGAATGCTCCTTCCGTTATTCTACTTCCGGTATTGTATTTCCTCAATCCTACTTCCTGTGTTCTCCTTCCTGAGTTCTATTTCCTCACTCTTACTTCCTGTGTTCTCCTTCATGTGTTCTATTTCCTGAATCCTACTTCCTGTGTTGTATTTCCAGAATTCTATTACCTGAATCCTACTTACTTGTTCTACTTCTGGAATTCTATTCCCTCAATCCTACTTCCTGTGTTCTACTTCCTGAGTTGTACTTCCTAAATACTACTTCCTGTGTTCTCCTTCCTGAGTTCTATTTCCTGAATCTTACATACTCTGTTCTCCTTCCCTAGTTCTATTTCCTGAATCTTAATTCTTGTGTTCTCCTTCATGCGTTCTATTTCCTGAATCCTACTTTCTGTGTTCTACTTCCAGAATTCTATTTCCTAAATCCTACTTTCCTGTGCTCTACTTTCGGAATTCTATTTCCTGAATACTATATTCTGTGTTCTACCTTTGTGTCCTATTTCTTGATTCCACCTTCCTGTGTTCTCCTTCATGAGGCCTATTTCCTGAATCCTACTTCCTGTGTTCTATTTCCTGAGTTCCATTTCCTGAACACTACTTCTTGTGTTCTTCTGCCAGAATTCTATTTCCTGAATCCTACTTCCTGTGTTCTACTTCCGGAATTCTATATCCTGAATCCTACTGCTTGTGTTCTACTGCCGGATTGCTATTTCCTGTATCCTACTTCGTGCATTCTCCTTCCTGAGTTCTGCGTCCTTAATCTTACATCCTGTGATCTCCTTCTTGAGTTCTATTTCCTGAATTTTACTTCCTGTGTTGTACTTCCTGAATTCTATATCGTGAATCCTACATCCTGAGTTCTACTTCCCAAATTCTCTTTGGGAAACCTACTTCCTTAATTCTCTTTAATGAGACCTATGTCTAAATACTACTTCCAGTGTTCTACTTCCGTAATTCTATTTCCTGAATCCTACTTCCTCTGTTCTCCTTTCTGAGTTCAATTTCCTCAATCTTTCTGCCTGTGTTCTCCTTCCTGAGTTGTATTTCCTGTATTCTACTTTCTGTGTTCTACTTCCGGAATTCTATTTCCTGAATCCTACTTCCTGTGTTCTACTGCTGGAATTCTATTTCCTGAATCCTACTTCCTGTGTTCTCCTTCCTGAATTCTATTTCTGGAATTTGACTTCGTGTGTTCTATTTCCAGAACTCTATTTCCTGATTCCTACTTCATTTGTTCTACTTCTAATATTGTATTTCCTGAATCCTACTTCCTGTTTTCTACTTCTTGGGTTCTATTTCCTGAATGGAACTTCCTGTGTTCTCCTTCATGAGGCCTATTTACTGAATCCTACTTCCTCTGATCTACTTCCTGAGTTCTATTTCCTCAAACTTACTGCCTGTGTTCTCCTTCTTGAGTTCCATTTCCTGAATCCTACATCCTGTGTTCCACTTCAGGAATTCTATTATCAGAATCCTACTTCCTGAATTCTATTTCCTGAATTCTACCTCCTGTGTTCTACTTTCGGAATACAATTTCCTGATTCCTACTTCCATTGTTCAACTTCCGGTATTGTATTTCCTCAATCCTACTTCCTGTGTTCTCCTTCCTGAGTTTTATTTCCTGAATCCTACTTCCTGTGTTTACTTCCAGAATTCTATTCCCTGAATCCTACTTCCTGTGTTCTACTTCATGAGGCCTACTCCTGAACACTCTTTCCTGTTATCTACTTCCGAAATTCTATTTCCTGAATCCTACTTCCTGTGTTCTCCTTTCTGAGTTCTGTTTCCTGAATCCTATTTCTTGTATTCTACTTCCACAATTCTATTTCCTAAATCATGCTTATTGTGTTGAACTTCCGTATTTGTCTTTTCTGAATCCTACTTCCTGTGTTCTACTTCCAGAATAGTATATCCTTAATCCAACTTCCTGTGTTCTGCTTCCGGAATTCTATTTCCTGAATACTATTTCCTGTGTTCTTGTTCCTGCATTTTATTTTCTGAAGCTTAATTCAAGTGTTCGATTTCTTGAGCTCTAACCCTAAATCCTACTTCCTGTGTTCTACTTCAGGAATTCTATTTTCTGAATCCTACTTCCTGTGTTGTACTTCCTGAATTCTATTTCCTGATTATTACTTACTGTGTTCTCCTTCCTGAATTGTATTTCCTGAATCCTACTTCCTGTGTTCTATGTCCAGAATTCTATTTTCTGAATCCTATTTCGTGTATTCTCCTAGTGGAATTCTACGTCCTGAATCCTACTTCCTGTGTTTTCTTTCCTGAGTTCCATTTCCTGAATCCTACTTCCTGTGTTCTACTTCCGGAATTCTATTTCCTGAATCCTAATTCCTGTGTTCTACCTCAGGAATTCTATTCCTTGAATCCTACTTCCTGTGTTCTAATTCCAGAATTCTATTTATGAATCCTACTTCCTGTGTTCAACTTCCAGAATTCTATTTTCTGAATCCTATTTCCAGTGTTCTCCTTCCTGAGTTCTATTTCCTGAATACTACTTCCTGTGATCTCCTTCCTGAGTTCTATTTCCGGAATCTTACATCCTCTGTTCTCCTTCCCTTGTTCTATTTCCTTAATCTTACTTCATGTGATTTCCTTCAAGAGTTCTATTTCCTGAATCCTACTTCCTGTGCTCTACTTCTGGAATTCTATTACCTGAATCCTACTTCCTGTGTTCTACTTCGTGATTTCTATTTCCTGCATCGACATCCTATGTTCTCCTTCATGAGGCCTATTTCCTGAATCCTACTTCCTGTGTTCTATTTCCTGAGTTCTGTTCCTGAATACTACTTCTTGTGTTCTCCTTCCTGAATTCTATTACCTGAATCCTACTTCCTGTGTTCCACTTCTGGAAATCTATATCCTGAATCCTACTTCCTGTGTTCTACTGCCGGATTGCTATTTCCTGAATCCTACTTGCTGTGTTCTCCTTCCTGAGTACTATTTCCTGAATCTTACATCCTGTGATCTCCTTCCTGGGTTCTATTTCCTGAATTTAACTTCCTGTGTTGTACTTCACGAATTCTATTTCCTGAATCCGACTTCCTGAATTCTACTTCCGGAATTTTCTTTGGGAAACCTACTTCCGGTTTTCTCTTTCTTGAGGCCTATTTCTTAAATACTACTTCCTGTGTTCTACTTCCATAATTCAATATCCTGAATCCTTCTTCCTATGTTTTCCTTCCTGAGTTCTATTTCCTGAATCTTAATTCTTGTGTACTCTTCCTGAGTTCTATTTCCTAAATCCTACTTGCTGTGTTCTACTTCTGGAATTCTATTTCTTAAATCCTACTTCCTGTGTTCTACTTCCGGAATTCTATTTCCTGAATCCTACTTCCTGTGTTCTATGCCCGGAATTGTATTTCCTGACTCCTACTGCCTGTGTTCTACTTCAGGAATTCTATTTCATGAATCCTATTTCCTGTGTTCTCGTTCCTCCGTTGTATTTTATGAATCTTAATTCTTGTGTCCTCTTCCTGAGTTCTATTTCCTAAATCCTACTTCCTGTGTTCTACTTCTGGAATTCTATTTCTTAAATCCTACTTTCTGTGTTCTACTTCCAGAATTCTATTTTGTGAATCCTACTTCCAGTGTTCTACTTATTGGTTCTATTTCCTGAATCAAACTTCCTTTGTTCTCCATCATGAGGCCTATTTCCTCAAACTTACTGCCTGTGTTCTCTTTCCTGAGTTTCATTTCCTGAATCCTACTTCCTGTGTTCTACTTCTGGAATGCTATTACCTGATTCCTATTTCTTGTGTTCTACTTCTGGAATTCTATTTGCTGAATCCTGCTTTCTGTGTTCTCCTACATGTGGCCTATTTCCTGAACACTACTTTCTGTGTTCTACCTCCGGAATTCTATTTCCTGAATCCTACATCCTATGTTCTCCTTCCTCAGTTCTATTTCCTGTATCTTAATTCTTGTGTTCTCTTTCATGGGTTCTGTTTCCTGAATCCTACTTCCTATGTCCTACTTACGGAATTTCATTTCTGGAATTCTACTTCCTGTGTTCTACTTCCAGAATTCTATTTCCTGATTCCTATTTCCTGTGTTCTTGTTCCAGGGTTCTATTAACTGAATCCCAATTCCAGTGTTCTCCTTCCTGTGTTCTATTTCCTGAATCCTACTTCCTGTTTTCTACCTCCAGAATTCTATTTCCTAAATCTTACTTCCTGTGTTCTACATCTGGAATACTATTTCTTGAATACTACTTCCTGTGTTCTACTTCCGGAATTCTATTTCCTAAATTCTACTTCCTGTTTCTACATCTGGAATTCTATTTCCTGAATCCTACTTCCTGTGTTCTACTTTCTGAGTTCTAGTTACTAAATACGACTTCCTGTGTTCTCCTTTCTGAGTACTATTTCCTGAATCCTACTTCCTGTGTTCTACTTCTGGAATTCTATTTCCTGAATCCTACCTCCTGTGTTCTACAGCCAGAATTCTTTTTCCTGAATCCTACTTCCTGTGCTCCCCTTCCTGAGTTCTATTTCTTTAATTTTACTTCCTGTGTTCTCCTTCCTGAGTTCTATTCCCTGAATTTTACTTCCAGTGTTGTTCTTCCAGAATTCTATTTCCTGAATCCTACTTCCTGTGTTCTACTTCCTGAAATCTATTCATGAATCTTACTTCCTGTGTTTTCTTTCATGAGACCTATTTCCTAAATACTACTTCTTGTGTTCTACTTCCAGAATTCTATTTCCTGAATCCTACTTCCTGTGTTCTCTTTCCTGAGTTCTATTTCCTGAATCTCAATTCTTGTGTTCTATTTCCTGAATCCTACTGGCTTTGTTCTAGTTCCAGTATTCTATTTCCTAAATCCTAATTACTATGTTCTACTTCCAGAAATCTATTTTCAGAATCCTACTTCCTGTGATCTACTTCCTGAGTTCTATTTCATGAATCCTACTTCCTGTGTTCTTCTTCCAGAGTCCTATTTACTGAATTCTACTTTCTGTGTTCTACTTCTAGAATTCTATTTCCTGAATCCTACTTCCTGTCTTCACTTCCGGAATTCTATTTCCTGACTTCTACTTCCTGTGTGATACTTCCTGTGTTCTATTTCTATAAACTTACTGTCTGTGTTCTCCTTCCTGATTTCCATTTCCTGAATCCTACTTCCTGTGTTCTATTCTGAAACTCTATTTCCTGAATTCGGCTTCCTCTGTTTTACTTCAGGAATTCTATTCCCTGATTTCTATGTCCTGTGTTTCACTTCTGGAATTATATTTCCTGAATCTTACTTCCTGTGTTCCACTTACTGAATTATATTTCCTAAATCCTACTTCCTCTGTTCTACTTCCGGAATACTATTTCCTGAATCCTGCTTCCTGTTTTCTCCTTCCTGAGTTCTATTTCTAGAATCTTACTTCCTGTGTTCTCCTTCCTGAGTTCTATTTCCGGAATTTTACTTCCTGTGATGTACTTCAGGAATTCTATTTTCTTAATTCTACTTCCTCTGTTCTACTTCTGGAATTCTATTCCCTGAATCCTACTTCCTGTGATCTCCTTCATGAGGATTATTTCCTGAATACTACTTCCTGTGTTCTACTTTTGCAATTCTATTTCCTGAATCCTACTGCCTGTGTTCTACTTCTGGAAGTCTGTTTCCTGAATCCTATTTCCTTGTTCTCCTTTCTGAGTGCTATTTCCTGAATCTTAATTCCTTCATTCTCATTCCTGAATTCTATATCTTGAATCCAAATTCTAGTGTTCTACTTCCTGAATTAAATTTGCTATATCCTATGTCCTGTTTTCTACTTCTGGAATTACATATCCTGAATCTTACTTCCTGTGTTCTCCTTCCTTAGCTCTATCTACTGAATCTTACTTCTTTGTTCTCCTGCCTGATTCTATTTAGTGAATCCTACTTCCTTTGTTCTATTTCTGGAATTGGTTTTCTTGAATCCTACTTCCTGTGTTCGCCTTCCTGAGTTCCATTGCCTGAATCTTTCTTACTTTGAATCTTTCTTCCTGAGTTCTATTTGCTGAATCTTACTTCCTGGGTTGTACTTCTGGAATACTATTTCCTGAATCCTACTTCTTGTGTTCTACTTCGGGAATTCTATTCCCTGCATCCTACTTCCTGTGCTCTCCTTCATGAGGCCTATTTACTGAATACTACTTCCATGGTTATACTACCTGAGTTCTATTTCCTGAGTCTTACTTCTTGTGTTCTCCATCCTGAGTTCTATTTCCTGAATCCTACTTCCTGTTTTCTACTTCCAAAATTCCATTTCATGAATCTTCCTTCCTGTGTTCTACTTCTGGAACTCTGTTTCCTAAATCCTACTTCTGTGTTCTACTTCCGGATTTCTATTTCCTGAATCCTACTTCCTGTGTTCTCCTTAATGAGTTCTATTTCCTCAATCTTAGTTCCTGTGTTTTGTTCTTGAGTTCTATTTCCTGAATCCTACTTCATGTGTTCTACTTCCGGAATTGTATTCCCAGAATTTTACTTCCTGTGTTCTTCTTCCTCTGTTCTATTTCCTGAATCCTAATTCCTGTGTTCTATTTCCTGAGTTCTATTTCCTAAATCCTACTTCTTGTGTTCTCCTTCCAGATTTCTATTTCTTGAATCCTACTTCCTGTGTTCTCCTTTCTGAGTTTTATTTCCTGAGTCCTACTTCCTGTGTTCTAGTTCCAGAATTCTATTCCCTGAATCCTACTTCCTGTGTTCCAACTCATGAAGCCTATTTCCTGAATACTACTTCCTGTCAACTTGTTCCCGAATTCTATTTCCTCAATCCTACTTTCTGTGTTCTACTTCCGAAATTCTATTTCCTGAATCCTACTTCCTGTATTCTCCTTCCTGAGTTCTATTTACTGAATCTTAATCCTTGTGTTCTCCTTCTTGAGTTCTATTTCCTTAATCCTAATTCCTGTGATCTACTTCTGCAATTCTATTTCCTGAATCCTACTTCCTGTGTTCTACTTCCTGAGTTTTATTTCCGGAATCCCACTTCCTGTGTTCTCCTTCCTGAGTTCTATTTCCTGAGTCAAACTTCCTGTATTCTCCTTTATGCGGCCTATTATCTGAATCCTACTTCCTTTGATATGCTTCCTGAGTTCTATTTCCTGAATCCTACTTCCTGTGTTCTCCTACTTGAATTCTATTTTCTGAAGGCTACTTTCTGTGTTCTAGTTCAGGAACGCTATTTCCTGAATCCTACTCCCTGTGCTCTACTGGAATTCTATTTCCTGAATCCAGCTTCCTGTGTGCTCCTTCCTGAGTTCTATTTCCTCAAACTTACTGCCTCTGTTCTCCTTCCTGAGTTCCATTTCCTGAATCCTACATCCTGTGTTCTACTTCAGAAATTCTATTATCTGAATCTTACTTGCTGAGTTCTCCTTCCTGAATTCTATTTCCTCAATCCTACTTCCTGTGTTCTCCTTCCTGAGTTCTATTTCCTCAATCTTACTTCCTGTGTTCTCCTTGATGAATTCTATTTCCTGAACCTACTTCTGTGCTCTACTTCTGGAATTCTATTTCCAGAATTTTCCTCCCCTGCTCTCCTTCCTGTGTACTATTTGGTAAATCCTACTCCCTGTGTTCTATTTTCGGAATTCTATTTCCTGAATCCTACTTCCTGTGTTCTACTTCCTGAGTTCTGTTTCCTCAATCTTATTGCCTGTGTTCTCCTTCCTGAGTTCCGTTTTCTAAATTCTATTTCCTGTGTTCTACTTCACAAATTGTATTTCCTGAATCCTACTTCCTGTGTTCTACTGAGGAGTTCTATTTCCTGAATCCTACTTCCTGTGTTCTGTTTCCCGAGTTCTATTTCCTTAATCTTACTTCCTGTTTTCTCCTCGCTGACTTCCATTTCCTGAATTTTACTTACTGTGTTGTACTTCCGGAATTCTATTTCCTGAATCCTACTTCCTGTGTTCTAATTATGGAATTCTATTCGTGAATCCTACTTCATGTGTTCTCTTTCATAAGGCCTATTTCCTAAATACTACTTCCTGTATTCTACTTCCAGAATTCTATTTCCTGAATCCTACTTCCTGTGTTCTCCTTCCTGAGGTCTATTGTCCGAATCTTATTTCTTGTGTTCTCCTTCCCAAGTTCTATTTCCAGAATCCTACTTCCTGTGTTCTACTTCCAGAATTCTATTCCTGGATCCTACTTCCTGTGTTCTCCTTCCTGAGTTCTATTTCCTCAATCTTATGGCCTGTGTTCTCTTTCCTGAGTTCCATTTCCTGAATCCTACTTCCTGTGTTCTACTTCCACAATTCTATTTCCTGAATCCTACTTCCTGTGTTCTACTGCCTGCATTCTATATCTTGAATCCCACTTCCTTTGTTCTCCTTCATGAGGGCTATTTCCTGAATCCTACTTCCTGTGTTCTACTTCCGGAATTCTATTTCCTGAATCCTAATTCCTGTGTTCTTCTGCCAGTATTCTATTTCTTGAATCCTACTTCCTGTGTTCTCCTTCCTTAGTTCTATTTCCTTAATCGTACTTCCTGTGTTCTCCTTCCTGAGTTCTATTTCCTGAATCTTACCTCCTGTGTTCTACTTATGGAATTCTATTTGCTGAATCCTACTACCTGTGTTCTACCTCCAGAATTCTGTTTCCTGAATCCTACTTCCTGTGTTCTCCTTTCTGAGTTCTATTTCCAGAATCTTAATTTCTATGTTCTCCTTCCTGATTTCTCTTTCATGAATCCAAATTCCAGTGTTCTACTTCAGGGATTCTATTTCCTACATTCTACCTTCCATTTTCTACTTCCCGGAATTCCATTTCTTGAATCCTATTTCCTGTTTTCTACTTCCTGAGTTCTATTTCCTGAATCCTACATCCTTTGTTCTCCTTCCTGAATTCTATTTCGTGAATCCTACTTCCTGTGTTTTACTTCTGGAATTCTATTTCCTGAATCCTACTTCCTGAGTTCTACCTCCAGTATTCTATTTCCTGAATCTTACTTCCTGTGTTCTCCTTCCTGAGTTCTATTTCACGAATCTTACTTCCTTTGTTCTCCTTCCTGTGTTCTATTTCCTGAATCTTAATTCCTGTGTTGTACTCCAAAATTCTATTTACTGAATCCTACTTCCAGTGTTCTGCTTCTGGAATTGTATTCCCTGAATGGTACTTCCTGTGCTCTCCTTCTTGAGGCCTATTTCCTGAATACTACTTCCTGGGTTCTACTTACAGAATTCTATTTCCTGAATCCTACTTCCTGTTTTCTCCTACTTGAATTCTATTTTCTGAAGGCTACTTTCTGTGTTCTAGTTCTGGAACACTATTTCCTGAATCCTACTTCCTGTTTTGTACTCCCTGATTTCTATTTCCTGAGTCTTACTTCCTGTGTTCCCCATCCTGAGTACTATATGCTGAATCCTACTTCTTGTGGTCTACTTCGGGAATTCTAATTCCTGAATCCTGCATCCTGTGTTCTACTTCCAGAACTCTATTTCCTAAAATCTGCTTCCAGTGTTCTACTTCCCTAATTTTATTTCCTGAATACTTCCTGAGTTCTATTTCCTGAATACCACATCCTGTGTTCATCTTCATGAGGCCTATTTCCTGAATCCTATTTACTCTTTTCTACTTCCTGAGTTCTATTTCCTGGATCCTACTTCCGGTGTTCTCCTTCCTGAGTTCTATTTCCTGAATCCTACTTCCTGTGTTCTACTTCCAGGACTCTATTTCATGAATCCTACTTCCTGTGTTCTACTTCCTGTGTTCTCCTTCCAGGGTTCGATTTCCTGAATCTTACTTCCTGTGTTTTCCTTCCTGACTTCTATTGCCTGAATTTTACTTCCTGTGTTGCACTTCCGGAATTCTATTTCCTGAATCCTACTTCCTGTGTTCTACTTCCTGAGTTCAATTTCCTGAATCCTACTTCCTGTGTTCTCCTTCCTGAATTCTCTTTCCTGAATCCTACTTCCTGTGTTCTACTTCTTGAGGTCTATTTCCTGAATCCAACTTCCTGTGTTCTACTTCATGCTTCCTATTTACTGAATACTACTTTCTGTGTTCTATTTCCTGTGTTCTATTTCCTCAATCCTACTTCCTGTGTTCTCCTTCCTGAATTCTATTTCCTGAATCCTACTTTCTATGTTCTACTTCTGAAATTCTATGTTCTGAATCCTACTTCCTGTGTTCTACTTCCAGAATTCTATTTCCTGAATCCTACTTGCTGTGTTCTCCTTTCTGAATGCTATTTTCTGAATCTTACTCTCTGTGTTCTCCTTATTGACTTCTATTTCCTGAATCCTATTTCCTGTGTTCTACTTCCGGAATTCTAATTCCTGAATCCTACTTCCTTTGTTCTACTTCTGGAATTCTATTTCCTGACCCTACTTCCTATGTTCTACTCCCAGATTCCTATTTCCTGAATCCTAATTCCTGTGTTCTACCTCCTGAGTTCTATTTCCTGAATTCTACTTTCTGTTTTCTCCTTCCTTAGTTCTATTGCCTGAATTTTACTCCCTGTGTTGTACTTCCAGAAAACTATTTCCTGAATTCTTCTTCCTGTGTTCTTCTCCTGAACTTCTATTTCCTTAATCCTACTTCCTGTGTTCTTCCTGAGTTCTAATTCCTGAATCTTAATTCCTGAGTTCTCCTTCCTGTGTTCTATTTCCTGAATCCTATTTGTGGTGTTCTACTTCCAGAATTCTATTTCCTAAATCCCACATCCTTTATTCCACTTCGGAAATTGTATTTACTGGATCCTACTTCCTGTGTTCTACTTCCTGAGTTCTACTTCCTGAATCCTACTTCTTGTGTTCTACTTCCTGAGTTGTACTTCCTGAATCCTACTTACTGTGCACTACTTATTGAGTTCTATTTCCTGAATCTTACTTTCTGTGTTCTCTTTCCACAATTCTACTTCTTAAATTCTACTTCTTGTGTTCTGCTTCCGGAATTCTATTTCCTGAATCCTGCTCCTGTGTTATACTTCAGGAATTCTATTTCTTTAATCCTACTTCCTGTGTTCTATATCTGGAATTCTGTTTCCTGAATCCCACATCCTGTGTTCTCCATCCTGTTGTCTATTTCCTGAATCTTAATTCCTGTGTTCTCTTTCTTAAGTTCTATTTCTCAAGTCCAAATTCCAGTGTTCTACTTCTGGAATTCTATTTCTTAAATGCTACTTCCTGTGTTCTACTTCCCAAGTTACATTTCCTGAATCCTACTTCCTGTATTCTCTTTCATGAGGATTATTTCCTGAATTCTGCTTCCTGTGTTCTCCTTCCTGAGTTCTATTTCCTGAATCTTAATTCCTGTGTTCTCCTTCCAGAGCTCTATTTCCTTAATCCAAATTCCACTGTTCTACTTCCGGAATACTATTTCCTGAATCCTACTTCCTGTGTTCTACTTCCGGAACTCTATTTCCTAAATCCTACTTCCTGTGAACTACTTCCAGAATTCTACTCACTGAATCCTACTTCCTGTGTTCTCCTTCATGAGAACACAGCAAGGAAAATTCAGGAAATTAAACTCAGGAAGTAGTACACAGGAAGTAGGATTCATGACATTGGCCTCATGGAGGTGAACACAGGAAGTACGATTCAGGAAATAGAACTCAGTCAGTAGAAAAAAGGAAGTAGGATTTCGGAAATAGTATTCCGGAAGTAGAACACTGTCAGTAGGATTCAGGAAATAGGCCTCATGAAGGAGAACACAGGAATTAGGATTCAGGAAATAGGCCTCTGGAAGTAGAACACAGAAAGTAGGGTTCTGGAAATAGAATTCTGGAAGTAGAACACAGGAAGTAGGATTCAGGAAGTAGAACTCTGGAAGGAGAAGACAGGAAGTAAGTTTGAAGAAATAGAACTCAGGAAGTAGAACACAGTAAACAGGATTAAGGAAATAGAATTCCGGAAATAGAACACAGAAAGCAGGATTCAGGAAATAGAATTCGAGAAGTAGAACACAAGAGGTAGGATTAACGAAATAGAATTCTGGAAGTAGAACACAGGAAGTAGCATTCACAAAATAGAACTCAGGAGGAAGAACACAGCAATTTAGATTTGGGAAATAGAGCTCAGGAAGGATAACACAGGAAGTAGGAATCAGGAATCAGAATTTCAGTAGTAGAACACAGGAAGTAGTATTCAGGAAATAGAATTGCAGAAGTAGAACACAGGAATTAAGATTCAGGAAATAGAACTGAGGAAGGAGAACACAGGGAGTAGCATTCAGGTAATAGAATTCCCGAAATAGAACGTGGGAAGTAGGATTCAGGAAATAGAATTCCGGAAGTAGAACACAGGAAGTAGAATTCAGGAAATAGGCCTCATGAAGGATAACATGGGAAGTAGGAAGTAGAAGACAGGAAGTAGTATTCAGGATATAATCCTCAGGAAGGAGAACACAGGGAGTAGGATTCAGGGAATAGAATTCTGGGTGTAGAACATGGGAAATAGGATTCCGGAAATAGAAATCAGGAAGAAGACAGGAAGTAAGTTTCAAGAAATAGAACTCTGGAAGTAGAACACAGTAAACAGGATTAAGTATATAGAATTCTGGAAGTAGAACACAGAAAGTGGGATTCAGGAAATAGAATTCAGGAAGTAGAACACAGGAGGTAGGATTAACAAAATAGAATTCTGGAAGTAGATTCACGAAATAGAACTCTGGAGGGAGAACACAGGAAGTAGGATTCAGGGAATAGAATTCTGGAAGTAGAAAACAGGAAGTAGGTTTCAGGAAATAGAATTCCAGAAGTACAAAAAGGGGAAGTAAATTCAGGAAATAGAACACCAGAAGGAGAACACAGGAAGTAAGATTCAGGAAATAGAACTCAGGGAGGAGAACACAGGAAGTAGGATTCAGGAAATGGAATTCCAGAAGTAGAACACAGGAAGTAGGATTCAGGAAATAGAATTCAGGAAGTTGAACACTGGAATTTGGATTCACAAAATAGAACTCTGGAAGGAAAACAAAGGAATTAAGATTCAGGAAACAGAACTCAGGAAGGGGAACACAGGAAGTAGGATTCAGGAAATAGAATCACGGGAGTAGAACACAGCAAGTAGTATTCAGGAAATAATCCTCATGAAGGAGAAAGCAGGACGTAGGATTCAGGCAATAGAATTCTGTAAGTAGAACACAGGAAATAGCATTCAGGAAATAGAATTCTGAAAGTACAATACAGGAAGTAAAATTCAGGAAATAGAACTCAGAAAGGAGAACAAAGGGAGTAGGATTAAGGAAATAGAATTCCGGAAGTAGAACACAGGTAGGAGGATTCGGGAAATAGAATTCCAGAAGTAGAATACAGGAAGTAGGATACAGAAATAGAACTCAGTAAGGAGAACACAGGATTTAGGAAATAGAACTAAGGAAGTAGAACAGAGGAGGTAGGATTCAGGAGATATGCCTCATGAAGGAGAGCACAGGAAGTTGGATTCAGGAAGTAGCATTCTGGAAGTAGAACTTAGGAAGTGGGATTTAGGAAATAGAATTCCAGAAGTAGAACACAGGAAGTAAGATTCAGGAAATAGAATTCAGGAAGCAGAACACAGGAAGTAGGATTGAGGAAATAGTATTAGGGAAGTAGAACCCTGGAAGTAGGATTCAGGAAATAGGCCTCAGGAAGTAGAACACAGGAAGTAGGGTTCAGGAATAGAATTATGGAAGTAGAATTCAGGAAGGATTCAGGAAATAGATTTCCACAAGTAGAACACAGGAAGTCAGAGTCAGGAAATAGAATGCAGGAAGGAAAACACAGTAAGTAGCATTCAGGAAATAGAACATGGGAAGTAGGATACAGGAAATAGGCCTCATGAGGGAGAGCACAGGAAGTTGGATTCAGGAAAGAGAACTCAGTAAGTTGAACACATGAAGTATGATTCAGGAAATAGGCCTCATGAAGGAGAACACAGGAAGTAAGGTTCAGGAAATAGAACTAAGGAAGTAGAACACAGGAAGTAGGTTTCAGGAAATACAATTATGGAAGTAGAACACAGGAAGTAGGATTTAGGAAATAGAATTCCGGAAGTACAACACTGGAAGTAGGATTCAGGAAATAGAATTCTGGAAGCAGAACACAGGAAGTAGTATTTAGGAAATAATCCTCATGAAGGGGAACACAGAAAGTAGGATTCAGGGAATAGAATTCCGGAAAGAAAGCACAGAAAATAGGATTCAGGAAATAGAGTTCCACAAGTACAACACACGAAGTAAAATTCAGGAAATAGAACTCAGGATGGAGAACACAGGAAGTACGATTCAGGATATGGAACACAGGAAGTAGAAGACCGGAAGTAGTATTCAGGAAATAGAATTCCAAAAGAAGAACACAGGAAGTAGGAGTCAGAAAGTAGAATTCTGCAAGTAGAACACAGGGAATAGAATTCAGGAAATGGAACTCATGAAGGTGAACACAAGAAGTAGGATTCAATTAATAGAACTCAGGAAGTAGAACACAGAAAGTAGTGTTCCGGAAATAGGTCTCATGAAGGAGAGCACAGAAATTTGGATTCAGGAAATAGAACTCAAAGGTAGAACACAGGAAGTAGGATTCAGGAAATAGAATTCTGGCAGTAGAAAACAGGAAGTAGGACTTAGGAAGTAGAATTCTGGAAGTAGAACACAGGAGGTAGGATTCAGGAAATAAAACTCAGGAAGGAAAACACAGGAAGTACAATTCAGGAAATAGAACTCAGGAGGTAGGATTCACGAAATAGCATTCTGGGATTAGAACACAGTAGGTAAGATTCAACAAATAGAATTCCCGAATTTACTCACAGAAAGTAGGATTCAGGAAAAAGAACTGAGGAAGGAGATAACAGGAAATAAAATTCAAGAATTAGAATTCTGGAATTAAAACACAGGAAAAAGGATTCATGAAAGAGGCCTAAAGAAGAACACAGGAAGTAGGACTCAGGAAATAGAACTCAGGAAGTAGAACACAGGAAGAAGGATTCAGGAAATAGAATTCTGGAAGTAGTACACAGGAAGTAGGATTCAGGAAATACAACTCAGGAAGTAGAACACAGGAAGTAGGATTCAGGAAACACTTTCCGAGAGAAGAACACTGCAAGTAGGATTCAGGAAATAGGCCTCATGAAGGAGAACACAGGAAGTAGGATTCAGGAAATAGGCCTCAGGAAGTAAAAAACAGGAAATAAGGTTCTGGAAATAGAATTCCGGACATAGAACCCAGTAAGAAGAATTCAGGAAATAGAATTCTGGAAGTAGAACACAGGAAGTAGGATTCAGGAAATAGAACTCAGGAAGGAGAAGACAGGAAGTAAGTTTCAGGAAATACAACACAGGAAGTAGAACACAATACATCGAATTCAGGAAATAGAATTCCGGAAGTAGAACACAGGAAGTAGGATTCACGAAATAGAATTGAGGAGAGAGAACACAGGAATTAAGATTCGGGAAATACAACTCAGGAAGTAGAACACAAGAAGTAGGATTCAGGAATTAGAATTTTCCAAGTAGAACACAGGAAGTAGGATTCAGGAAACAGAATTTTGGAAGAAGAACACAGGAATTAGTATTCAAGAAATAGGCCTCATGAAGGAGAAGACAAGAAGTAGGATACATGAAATAGAATTCCGGAAGTAGAACACAGGAAGTAGGATACAGGAAATAGAATTCCAGGAGTACAACACAGGAAGAAAAATTCAGGAAATAAAATTCAGGAAGGAGAACACAGTAAGTAAGATTCAGGACATAGAACACAGGGAGGAAAATACAGGAAGTAGGATTCCGGAAATAGAGTTCCATAGTAGAACACAGGAAGTAGGATTCAGGAAATAGAATTCCGGAAGTAGAACACAGGAAGTAAGGATTTAGGAAATAGAATTCCGGAAGTGCAACTGAAGAAGCAGGATTCAGGATATAGAAATCTGGAAGTAAAACACAGGAAGTAGGATTCATGAAATAGAACTCAGGAAGGAGAACACAGTAATTAAGATTCAGGAAATAGAACTCAAGAAGGAGACCACAGGAAATAGGATTCATGAAATAGAATTCCAGAACTACAACACAGAAAGTAGGATTCAGGAAATAGAATTCCAGAAGCAAAACACAGGAAGTAGGATTGAGGATATAGAAATCCGGAAGTAGAACAAAGGAAGTAGGATTCAAGAAATAGAACTCAGGAAGGAGAACACAGGACATAGGACACAGGAAACAGATTTCTGGAAGTAGAACACAGGAAGTACGATTCAGGAAATAGAATTCCGGATGTAGAAAACAGGAAATACTATTAACAAAATTGAACTCAGGAATGAAAACAAAGGAAGTAAGATTCAGGAAATAGAACTCAGCAAGGAGAACACAGGAAGTAGGCTTCAGGGAATACAATTCTGAAGTAGGACACAAGAAGTAGGACTAAGGAAATAGAACTCCGAAACAAAACACAGGAAGTTGGATTCAGGAAATAGAATTGTGGAAGTAGAACACAGGATGTAGAATTCAGGAAATAAAATTACAGAAGTAGAATATAGGAAGTAGTATTCACGAAGTAGAACTCAGGAAGAAAAACAAAGGAAATAAGATTCAGGAAATAGAACTCAGGAAGAAGAACACAGGAAGTAGGAATCAGGAAATGGAATTCCGGAAGTACAACACAGGAAGTTGGATTTAGGAAGTAGAATTCTGGAGGTAGAACACTGGAATTTGTATTCACGAAATGGAACTCAGGAAGAACACAGGAATTAAGATTCAGGAAATAGAACTCAGGAAGGAGAACACAGGAAGTAGGTTTCAGGAAATACAATTATGGAAGCACAACACAGGAAAAGCATTTAGGAAATAGAATTTCAGAAGTAGAAAAAAGGAATTACATTCAGGAAATAGAACTCAGGTAGTAGAACACAGGAGTTAAGATTCAGGAAATAGAACTGAGGAAGGAGAACACAGGGAGTAGGATTCAGGATATATAAATCCGGAAGTAGAACACAGGAAGTAGGATTCACAAAATAGAATTCCGGAAGTAGAACACAGGAAGTAGAATTAAGCAAATAGGCCTTGTGAAGGAGAACAGAGGAAGTAGGATTCAGGGAATAGAATTCCGGAGATAGAACACAGGAAGTAGGATTCAGGAAATAGAATTTGGGAAGTAGAACACAGGAAGTAGTATTCAGGAAATAATCCTCATGAATGAGAACACTGGAAGTAGGATTCAGAGAATAGAATTCCAGAAGTAGAACACAGGACATAGGATTCAGGAAATAGGAATCCGGAAGTACAACATAAGAAGTAAGATTCAGGAAATAGAACTCAGGAAGTAGAACAGAGTACATAGGATTCAGGAAATAGAATTCCAGAAGTGGAACACAGAAATTAAGATTCAGGAAATAGAGTTCCAGAAGTAGAACACATGAAGTAGGATTCAGGATATAGAATTCCGGAAGTAGAAAACAGGTAGTAGGATTCACGACATAGAACACAGAAAGTAGAACACAGGGATTAAGATTCAGGAAATAGAACTCAGGAAGTAGAACACAGGAAGTAAGATTCAGGAAACAGAACTCTGGAAGTAGAACAAAGGAAGTAGGATTCATGAAATAGAATTCTGGAAGTAGAACACAGGAAATAGTATTCAGGAAATAGGCCTCTTGAAGGAGAACACAGGAAGTAGGATTCAGGAATCTGAATTTTGGAAGTAGAACACAGGAAGTAGGATTCAGGAAATAGAATTCCGGAAGTAGAACACAAGAAGTAGTATTCAGGAAAAAGGCCTCATAAAGGAGAACACAGGAAATAGGATTCAGGGAATAGAATTCCAGAAGTAGAACACAGGAAGTAGTATTCACGAAGTAGAACCCAGGGAAAACAAAGGAGCTAAGATTCAGGAAATAGAACTCAGGAAGAAGAATACAGGAAGTAGGATTCAGGAAATGGAATTCCGAAAGTAGAACACAGGAAGTATGATTTAGGAAATAAATTCAGGAAGTAGAACAATGTAATCTGTATTCACAAAATGGAACTCAGGAAGAACACCGGAATTAAGATTCAGGAAATATAACAGAAAAAGAGAACACAGGAAGTTGCTTTCAGGAAATACAATTATGGAAGTACAACACAGGGAGTAGGATTTAGGATATAGAATTCCAGAAGTACAATACAGGAAATAGAGTTCAGAAAATTGAACTTAGGAAGTAGAACACTGGAATTAAGATTCAGGAAGTAGAACTGAGGAAGGAGAACACAGTGAGTAGCACTCAGGAAATAGAAGTCCAGAAGTAGAACACAGGAACTAAGATTCAGGAAATAGAATTCCGGAAGTAGAACACAGGAAGTAGATTTCATGAAAAAATCCTCATGAAGGAGAACACAGGAAGTAGGATACAGGGAAAAGAATTCCAGAAGTAGAATTCAGGAGGTAGGATTCAGGAAACAGAATTCCTGAAGTAGAAGACAAGAAATAGTATTCAGGAAATAATCCTCATGAAGGAAAACACAGAAAGTAGGATTCAGGGAATAGAGTTCCAGAAGTAGAACACAGGAAGTAGGATTCAGGAAATAAAATTCTAGAACTACGACACAGGAAGCAAAATTCTGCAAATAGAACTCAGGAGGGAGAACACAGGAAGTAAGATTCAGAAAATAGAACTCAGGAAAGAGAACACAGGAAGTAGGATACAGGAAATAGAATTCTGGAAGTAGAACACAGGAAGTACGATTCATGAAATAGAATTCCGGATGTAGCACACAAGATGTAGTATTCAAGAAATTGAACGCAGGAAGGAAAACAAAGGAAGTAATATTCAGAAAATAGAACTCAGGAAAGAGAACACAGGAAGTAGGATACAGGAAATGGAATTCCAGAAGTAGAACACAGGAAGTAGGATTTGGGAAATAGAACTCTGAAAGTAAAACACTGGAATTTGGTTTCAAGAAATAGAACTCAGGAAGGAGGACACAGGAATTAAGATTCAGGAAACAGAACTCAGGAAGGAGAACACAGGAAGTAGGATTCAGAAAACAGATTTCCCGAAGTATAACACAGGACGTAGTATTCAGGAAATAATCCTCATGAAGGAGAACACAGGAAGTAGGATTCAGGGAATAGAATTCTGGAATTAGAACACAGGAAGTAGGATTCAGGAAAAAGAATTCCAGAAGTACAACACAGCAAGCAAAATTCAGGAAATAGTACTCAGGAAGGAGAATACAGGAAATAAGATTCAAGAAATAGAACTCATGAAGTAGAACACAGGAAACAGGATTCAAGAAATAGAATTCCGAAAGTAGAACACAGAAAGTAGGATTCAGGAAATAGAATTCCGGAAGTACAACACAGGAAGTAGGATTCAGGAAATAGAACTCAGGAAGGAGAAAATAGGACATAAGACACAGGAAATAGTACTCAGGAATAGAACACAGGAAGTAGGATTCAGGAAATACAATTCCCAAAGTAAAACACAGGATTTAGGATTCAGGAAATAGGCCTCATAAAGGAGAAGACAGGAAGTAAAATTCAGGAAATAGTAGTCAAAAAGTAGAACACAGGCAATAGAAATCAGGAAATAGAATACCAGAAGTAGAACACTGGAAATAGGATTCAGAAAATAGAACTCAGGAAGGAGAACACAGGATGTACAATTCAGGAAATAGAATTCCGGGTGTAGAACCCAGGATGTAGGATTCAGGAAATAAAACTCAGAAAGGAGAACACAGGAAGTAAGATTCACGAAATAGAACTCAGGATGTAGAAAACAGGATGTAAGATTCTGGAAAGAGAACTCCATAAAGAGAACACAGCAAGTAATATTCAGGAAATCAAATTCAGGCAGTAGTACACATGAAGAGGATTCAAGAAATAAAACTCAGTAAGGTGAACACAGGAAGTACAATTCAGTAAATAGAACTCAGGAAGGAGAAAACAGGAAGTAGGATTTAGGAAATGGAATTCAGAAGGAGAACAGAGAAAGTAGGATTCAGGAAATAGAAGTGTGGAAGTAGAACACAGGAAGTAGTATTCAGGAAATATCCTCTTGAAGGAGAACACAGGAAATAGAATTCTGGAAGTAGAACACAGGATGTAGGATTCAGGAAATAGGCCTCATGAAGGAGATCACAGGAATTGGGATTCAGAAATAGGCCTCATGTAGTAGAACACAGGATGTAGGATTCAGGAATAGAGCTCAGGAAGTAGAACACAGGAAGTAGGAATCAGGAAACAGGCCTCATGAAGGACTACTCAGCATGTCGGAATCAGGAAATAGAACTCAGGAGGGAGGACACAGGAAGTAGGATTCAGGAAATAGAATTCCGGAAGAATAACACAGGAAACAAGATTCAGGAAATGGGCCTCATAAAGGAGAACAGAGGAAGTAGGATTTAGGAAATACTACTCGGGAAGTAGAACACAGGAATAGGATTCAGGAAATAGCACTCAGGAAGCAGAACACAAGAAGTAGGATTCAGGAAATGGAACTCAGGAAGTACAACACAGGAAGTGGGATACAAGAAATAGAATTCTGGAAGTAGAATTCAGGAAGTAGGATTCAGGAATAGAATTCTCAAAGTAGAACACAGTAAGTACAATTTAGGAAATAGAATTCCGGAAGAAGAACACAGGTAGTAGGATTCAGGAAATAGAACTCACGAAGTAGAACACAGGAATTAAGATTCAGGAAATAGATCTCATGAAGGAGAACACAGGGAGAATGATTCAAGAAAGAGAAATGCGGAAGTACAACACAGGAAGTAGGATTCAGGAAATAGAATTCTGGAAGTAGAACACAGTAAGTAGTATTTGGGATATAGGCCTCATGAAAGAGAACACAGGAAGTAGGATTCAGGGAATAGAATTGTGGAAGTAGAACACATTAGGTAGGATTCAGGTAATAGAATTCCGGAAGTACAACACAGAAAGTAAGATTCAGGATATAGAACTCAGGAAGGAGAACAAAGGAAGTAAGATTCAGGAAATAGAACTGAGGAAGGAGTAAACAAGAAGTAGGATACAGGAAATAGAACTCCGGAAGTAGAACACAGGAAGTAGGACTTCAGTAAATAGACTTCTGGAAGTAGAACACAAGAAGTAGAATTCAGGAAATAGGACTCATGAAGGAGACCACAGGAAGTAGGATTCAGGCAATAGAATTCAGGAAGGAGAACACAGGAATTAGGATTCAGGATATACAACTCAGGAAGAAGAACACAGGAGGAAATATTCCAGAAATAGAACTCGGGAAGAAGAACACAGGAAGTAGGATTCAGGAAATAGAACTCAAGAAGGAAAACACAGGATGTAGGATTCACGAAATAGAATTTCGGAAGTAGAACACAAGAATTAAGATTCAGCAAAAGAATTCAGGAAGTAGAACACAGGAATTATGATTCAGGAAATAGAATTCCAGAAGTAGAACACAGGAAGTAGGATTCAGGAAATAGAACTCAGAAAGGAGAACAGAGGAAGTAAGACTCAGGAAAAAAATTAGGAAGGAGAACACAGGAAGTAGGATTCAGGAAATAGAATTGCCAAAGTACAACACAGGAAGTAGGTTTCAGAAAGTAAAACACAGGAAGTAGGATTGGGAAAATAGAATTCAGGAAGTAGATCAAAGGAAGTAGCATTACAGAAATAGACCTCAGGAAGTAGGATTCATGATATACATTTCTGGATGTAGAACACAGGAAGTAGGATTCAGGAAATAATCCTTAAGGAGAACACAGGAAGTATGATTCAGGTAATAGAGTTCCTGAAATAGAACACAGGAAGCAGGATTCAGGATATAGAATTCCAGAAGTAGAGCACAGGAAGTAGGATTCAGGAAATAGAATTCCGGAAGTGCAGCACAGGAAGTAAGATTCAGGAAATAGAACTCAGGAAGGAGAACAAAGGAAGTAAGATTCAGGAAATAGAACTCAGGTAGGAGAACACAGGAAGTAGCATTCAGGAAATAGGATTCGGGAAGTAGAACACAGGAAGTAGGATTCAGGAAATAGCATTCCAGAAGTAGAACACAGGAAGTAGTATTCAGGAAATAGGCCTCATGAAGGCGAACACAGGAACTGGGATTCAGGAAATAGGCCTCATGAAGGAGAACTCAGGAAGTAAAATTCAGGAAATAGAAGTAAGCAAGTAGAACAAGGAAATAGGAATCAGGAAACAGAATACTGCAAGTAGAACACTATACGTAGGATTCAGGAAACAGAACTCAGTAAGGAGAACACAGGAAGTAGGATTCAGGAAATCAACTCAGGAAGTAGAAGAGAGGAAGTAGGATTCAGGAAATAGGCCTCATGAAGGAGAGCACAGGAATCTGGATTCAGGATATAGAACTCAGGAAGTAGAACTCAGTAAGTAGGATTCAGGAAATAGAATTCTGGAAGTAGAACACAGGAAGCAGAATTTAGGAAATAGAATTCCAGAAAGAACACAGGAAGTAGGATTCAGAAAATAGAACTCAGGAAGTAGATCACAGAAATTAAGATTCAGGAAATAGAATTCAGAAAGGAAAACACAGGGAGTAGGATACAGGAAATAAAATCCAGAAGTAGAACACAGGAAGTATGATTCAGGAAATAGCATTCCAGAGTAGAACAAGGAAGTAGTATTCAGGAAATAGGCCTCATGAAGGAGAACACAGGAAGTAGGATTCAGGGAATAGAATTCCGAAAGTAGAACACAGGAAGTAGGATTCAGGAAATAGAATTCCCTAAGTACAACATAGGTAGTAAGATTCAGGATATAGAACTTAGGAAGGAGAACAAAGTTAGTAAGATTCAGGTAATAGAACTTAGGAAAGAGAACACAGAAAATGGGATTGAGGAAATAGAATTCCGGAAGTAAAAAACAGTAGGTTTCAGAAAATAGAATTACGGAAGTAGAATACAAGAAGTAAGATTCAGGAAATAGGCCCATGATGGAGAACACAGGAAGTAGATTTCAGGAAATAGAATTCTGGAAGTAGAACACAGGAAGTAGGATTCACGAAATAGGACTCATGAAGGAGAACACAGGAAGTAGGATTAAGGAAATAGAACTCAGGATGGAGAACACAGGAAGTAAGATTCAGAAAATAGACCTCCAGAAGGAGCACAAAGGAAGTAGGATTCAGGAAATAGAATTCCCAAAGTACAACACAGGAATTAGCATTCAGGAAACAGGCCTCATGAAGGAGAACAAGGAAATAAAATTCAGGAAATAGAAGGTCAGAAAGAAGAACACAGGAAATAGGAATCAGGAAACAGAATACAGGAAGTAGAACACTAGAAGTAAGATTCAGGAAATCAAACTCAGGAAGGAGAACACAGGATGTACGATTCAGGAAATAAAACTCAGAAAGGAGAACATACAAAGTAAGATTCACGAAATAGAACTCAGGAAGAAGAACAAAGGGAGTAAGATTCAGGAAATAGAACTCAGGAAAGAGAACACAGGAAGTAGGATTCAGGAAAAAGAACTCATGAAGGAGAACACAGGAAGTAGAATTCAGTAAATAGATTTCTGGAAGGAAAACAAAGGAAGTAGGATTCAGGAAATAGAATTCCAAAAGTAGAACACAGAAAGTAAGAGTCTGGAAATGGAACTCAGGAATTAGAACACAGGAAGTAGGATTCAGGAAATAGAATTCTGGAAGTAGAACACAGGAGGTAGGATTCAGGAAATAAAACTCAGGCAGGAGAACACAGGAAGTAAGATTCAGGAAATAGAACTCAGGAAGAAGAACACAGGAAGTAGTATTTAGGAAATAGAATTCCGGAAATAGAACACAGAAAGTAAGATTCAGGAATTATAACTCAGGAATGAAAACAAAGGAAATAAGATTCACGAAATGGAATTCCAGAAATAGAACACAGGAAGTAAGATTCAGAAAACAGAACTCAGGAAGGAGAACACAGGTAGTAGGATTCCTGAAATAGAATTCCGGAAATAGAACACAGGACATAGGTTTTAGGAAATAGAACTCAGGAAGTAGAACACAAGAGTAGGATTCGGAAAATAGCATTCAGGAAGTAGAAAAAGTAAGTAGGATTTAGGAAATAGAATTCAGGAAGGAGAACTCAGGAAGTAAGATTCAGGAAATAGAACTCAAGAAGGAGAACCCTGAAAGCAGGATTCACCAAATAGAATTCCAGAAGTAGAACGGAGGCAATAAGATTCAGGAAATAGAACACAGGAAGGAGAACACAAGATTTAGTATCCAGGAAATAGAATTCCCAAAGTAGGACACAGGAAGAAGGGTTCAGGAAATAGAAGTGCAGAAGTAGAACACAGGAAATAGTATTCAGGAAATAGAACTCAGGAAGTAGAACACAGGAAGTAGGATTTAGGACATAGAAATCAGGAAGGAGAACACAGGAAGTAGGATTCAGGCAATAGAACTCAGGAAGGAGAACACAGGGAGTAGGATTCAGGAAATAGAACTAAAGAAGTAGGGCACTGGAAGTAGGATAAAGGAAATAGAATTCCGGAAATAGAACACAGGATGTCCGCTTCAAGAAATAGGCCTCGTGTAGGAGAACACAGGAAGTAAGATTCAGGATATAGAACACAGGACCTAGAACACATGAAGTAGGATTCCCAAAAGAGAATAGCACAAGTAGAACACAGGAAGTAGGATTCCAGAAATAGAACTCAGGAAGGAGTACAAAGAAAGTAGGATTCAGAAAATACTATTCTGGAAGTAGAACATAGGAAATAGTATTCAGGAAATAGAACTCAGGAAGAACACAGGAAGGGAGATTCAGAAAATAGAACTCAGGAAGGAGACCACAGGAAGAAGGATTAATGGAATAGAACTCAGGAAGGAGATCACAGGAAGTATGATTCAGGAAATAAAATTCAGGAAGGAGAACGCAGGAAGTAGGAATAAGGAAATACAATTCCAGAAGTAGAACACAGGAAGTAGGATGCAGGAAAATAAACTCAGAAAGGAGAACACAGGAAGTAGGCTTCAGGACACAGAATTCCCACAAGTAGAACACAGGAAGTAGGATTCACGAAATAGATTTGTGGAAGTAGAACACAGGAAGTAAGATTCAGGAAATAAATCTCAGAAAGGAGAACACAGGAAGTTGGATTCTGGTAATAGAATTCTGGAAATATAACACAGGAAGTAAGATTCAGCAAATAGGATTCAGAAAGGAGAACACAGGAATTGGGATACAAGAAATGGAACTCAGGAAGGAGAACATAGGAAGTAAGACTCATGAAACTGAAATCAGGAAGGATAACACAGGAAGTAGGATTCAGGAAATAGAATTCCGGAAGTACAACACAGGATGTAGGATTTGGGAAAAAGAATTCCAGAAGTAGAACACAAGAAGTAGGTTTCAGAAAATAGAACTCAGGGAGGAGAACACAGGAAGTAGGATTCAGGAAATAGAACTTAGGAAGTAGACGAAAAAGGAAGTAGGATTCAGGAAATAGAATTCCGGAAGTAGAACAGAGGAAGTAGGATTCAGGAAATAGAACTCAGGAAGGAGAACACAGGATTTAGGATTTAGGAAACAGAAGTCATGAAGTAGAACACAGGAAGTAGTTTTCAGGATATAGACCTCAGGAAGGAGAACACACGAAGTAGTATTCAGAAATAGAATTACGTAAGTAGAATACAGGATGTAGTATTCAGGAAATAGATTGCCGGAAGTAGAACAGAGGAAATCAGATTCATGAAATAGGCCTAATGAAGGAGAACACAGGAAGTAGGATTCAGGATATAGAACTCAGGAAGTAGAACACAGGAAGCAGAATTCAGGAAACAGTACACAGGAAGTAAGAATGATGAAATAGAATTCAGTAAGTAGAACAAAGGAAGTAGGATTCAGGAAGTAGAATTCAGGAAATAGAACTCAGGAAGGAGAACACAAGAAGTAGGATGCAGGAAATAGAATTCCGGAAGTAGAGCACAGGAAGTAGCATTCAGGAAATAGAACTCAGTAAGGAAAACACAGGAAGTTGGATTCATGAAATATAATTCCAGAAGTAGAACACAGGAAGTAAGACTCAGGAAATAGAACTCAGGAAGGATAATACAGGAAGTAGGATTCAGGAAGTAGAACTCAGAAAGGGGAACATAGGAAATAGCATCCAGGAAATGGAACTCAGGAAGGGAACATAGGAAGTAAGACTCAGGAAATAGAAATCAGGAAGGAGAACACAGGAAGTAGGATTCAGGAAATGGAATTCCGGAAGTAGAACAAAAAAAGTAGTTTTCAGGAAATAGAACTCATGAAGTAGGATTTGGAAAATAGCATTGAGGAAATAGAACACTAGAAGTAGCATTCAGGAAATAGAACTCAGGAAGTAGAACACAGGAAGTAGGATTCAGGAAATAGAATTGCGGAAGTAGAACAAAAAAAGCAGTTTTCAGGAAATAGAACTCATGAAGTAGGATTCGGAAAATAGCATTGAGGAAATAGAACACTAGAAGTAGCATTCAGGAAATAGAACTCAGGAAGTAGAACACAGGAAGTGGGATTCAGGAAATAGAATTGCGGAAGTAGAACAAAAAAGCAGTTTTCAGGAAATAGAACTCATGAAGTAGGATTCGGAAAATAGCATTGAGGAAATAGAACACTAGAAGTAGCATTCAGGAAATAGAACTCAGGAAGTAGAACACAGGAAGTAGGATTCAGGAAATAGATTTCCGGACCTAGAACACAGGATGTAAGATTCAGGAAATAGACCTCAGGAAGGAGAACAAAGGAAATAGGATTCAGGAAATAGTATTCCAAAAATAGAACTCAGGAAGTAGGATTCAGGAAGTAGAACTCAGAAAGGAGAACACGGGAAGAAGGATACAGGAAATAAAACTCAGGAAGGAGAACAAAGGAAGTAAGACTCAGGAAATAGAAATCAGGAAGGAGAACATAGGAAGTAGGATTCAGGAAATAGAATTGTCGAAGTAGAACAAAGAAAGTAGGTTTCAGGAAATAGAACTCAGGAAGTAGAACACGGAAGTAGGATTCAGGAAATAGATTTCTGAAGTAGAACACAGGAAGTAGGATTCAGGAAATAGATCTCAGGAAGGAGAACACAGGAATAAGGATTCAGGAAATAGAATCACGAAAGTAGAACACAGGAAGTAGGATTCAGGAAAGAGAACTCAGGAAGTAGAACACAGGAAGTAGGATTCAGGAAATAGAACACAGGAAGGAAACACAGGTAGTAGGATTCAGGAAATAGAATTCCCTAAGTAGAACAAGGGAAGTAGGATTCAGGACAGAACTTACAAAGTAGAATACAGTAAGTAGGATTCAGGAAGTAGAATTCAGGAATGAGAACACAGGAAGTAGTATTCAGGAAATAGAATTCAAAACGCGGAACTCTGATAGTAGGATTCACGAAATAGAATTCAGGAAGCAGAACAGAGAAAATAAGATTCAGGAAATAGAACTCGGGAAAGAGAACACAGGAAGTAAGATTCAGGAAACAGAACTCCGGAAGGAAAACACAAGGATTAGGAACCAGGAAATCAAATTTCCAAATTACAACACAGGAAGTAGGATTCAGGAAATAGAATTCTGAAAGTAGAACACAGGAGTGGGATTTAGTAAATAGAACTCAGGAAGTAGAATTCAGGAAATAGAACTCAGGAAGTAGGACACAGGAAGTAGGATTCATGAAATAGAAATCTGGAAATAGACTACAGGAAGTAGGATTCATTATATAGGCCTCATGAAGGAGAACACAGGAAGTAGGATTCAGGAAATAATATTACAGAAGAGGAACACAGGAAGTAGCATTCGGGCAATAGAACTCAGGAAGGAGAACACAGGAAGTAAGATTCAGGAAATAGAACTCAATACGTAGAACACAGGATTTAGGATTCAGGAAACAGAATACCGGAATTAGAACACAGGATGTAGGATTCATTAAATAGAACTCAGGAAGGAGAGCACAGGAACTAGGATTCACGAAAAAGAATTCAGGAAGGAGAACACAGGAATTATGATTCAGAAAATAGAATTCCAGACCTAGCACCCAGGATGTAGGATTCACGAAATAGAATTTTGAAAGTAGAACACAGGAAGTAAGATACAGGAAATGGAAATCAGGAAGGATAACACAGGAAGCAGGATTCAGGATATAGAATTCTGGAAGTAGAACACAGGAAATAGCATTCAGTAAATATAACTCAGAAAGGAGAACACAGGAAGTGAGATTCAGGAAATAGAACTCAGGAAGAGACGACAGGAAGAAGGAATCATGGAATAGAACTAAGGAAGGAGATCACAGGAAGTAAGATGCAGGAAATAGAACTCACGAAGGAGAACACAGGAATTAGGAATCAGGAAATAGAATTTCGGAAGTAGAACACAGGAAGTAGGATGCAGGAAATAAAACTCAGAAAGGAGAACACAGGAAGTAAGGTTCAGGAAATAGAATTCAAGAAGGAGAACACAGGAAGTGAGATTCAGGAAATATAACTCAGGAAGGAGAACACAGGAAATAGAATTCAGGAAATAGAACTCATGAAGGAGGACAGAGGAAGTAGGATTCACGAAATAGAATTCCAGAAGTAGAACACAGTAAGTAAGATTCAGGAAATACAATTCCAGGAATAGAACACAGCAAGTAAGATTCAGGAAGTAGAAAACAGGAAGTAGGATTCAGGAAATATCACTCAGGAAGGAGAACACAGGAAGTAGCATTCAGGCAATAGAACTCAGGAAGGAGAACACAGGAAGTAGGATTCAGGAAATAGAATTCCGGAAGTAGAACACCAAAAGAAGGATTCAGTAAATAGGTCTCATTTAGGAGAACACAGGAAGTAAGATTCAGGAAATAGAAATCAAGATGTAGAACACAGGATGTAAGATTCAGGAAACAGAATACTGGAAGTATAACACAGGAACTAGCATTCAGGAAATAGAACTCAGGAAGGACAACAAAGGAATTAGGATTCAGGAAATAGAACTCAGGAAGGAGAGCACAGGAAGTGGCATTCAGGGAAAAGAACTCAGGAAGGATAAAACAGGAAGTAGGATTCAGGAAATAGAATTCCAGACATAGAACACAAGATGTAGGATTCACGAAATATAATTCCGAAAGTAGAACACAGAAAGTAAGATTCAGGAAATGGAACTCAGTAAGGAGAACACAGGAAATAGGATTCAGGAAATATCACTCAGGAAGGAGACCATAGGAACAAGGAATCATGGAATAGAACTCAGGAAGGTGATCACAGGAAGTAAGATTCAGGTCATAAAACTCAGTAAGGAGAACACAGGAAGTAGGAATCAGGAAATAAAATTTCGGAAGTAGAACACAGGTAGCACAATGCAGGAAATAAAACAAAGAAAGGTGAACACAGGCAGTAGGGTTCAGGAAATAGAACTCAGGAAGGAGAACACAGGAAGTGACATTCAGGAAATAGAACTCAGGAAAGAGACCACAGAAAGAAGGAATCATGGAATAGAACTAAGGAAGGAGATCACAGGATGTAAGATTCAGGAAATGGAACTCATGAAGGGGAACACAGGAAGTAGGAATCAGGAAATACAATTCCGGAAGTAGAGCAAAGGAAGCACGATGCAAGAAATAAAACTCAGAAAGGAGAACACAGGAAGTAGGATTTAGGAAATAGAATTCAGGAAGGAGAACACAGGAAGTGAGATTCAGGAAATAGAACTTAGGTGGAGACCACAGGAAGTAGGATTCAGGAAATAGAACTCAGGAAGGAGAACACAGCAAATAAGATTCAGGAAATAGAACTCAGGAAGGAGAACACAGGAAGTAGGATTCAAGAAATAGAATTCCGGAAGTAGAACACAGTAAGTAGGATTCAGAAAATACAATTCTGGAAGTAGAACACAGCAAGTAAGATTCAGGAAATAGAACTCAGGAAGGAGAACACAGGAAGTAAGATTCAAGAAATAGAATTCTTAGAGTAGACTACAGGAAGTAAGATTCAGGAAATAGAACTCATGAAGGAGAACAAGGGAAGTAGGATTCAGGAAAGAGTACTCAAGAAGGAGAACACAGGAAGTATGATTCAGGAAATAGAATTCCAGAAGTAGAACAGAGAAAGTAGGATTCAAGAAATAGGCCTCATGAAGGAGAACACAGGAAGTAGGATTCAGGAAATAGAATTCCCTAAGTAGAATAGAGGAAGTAGGATTCAGGTGATAAAACTCAGAGTGTTGAACACAGTAAGTAGGATTCAGGAAACATAATTCAGGAATGAGAACACAGGAAGTAGGATTCAGGAAATACAACTCAGTGAGAAGAACTCAGGAAAAAAGATTAAAGAAATAGAATTCCGGAGGTAGAACACAGGAAGCAGGATTCAGGAAATAAACCTCATGAAGGAGAACACAGGAAATAAGATTCAAGAAATAGAATTCCGGAAGTAGAACACAGGAAGTAGTTTTCAGGAAATAGATCTCAGGAGGTAGAACACAGGAAGTAGGATTCAGGAAATAGGGCTCATGAAGGAGAACAGAGGAAGTAGGATTCAGGAAATAGAATTCCCTAACTAGAACAGAGGAAGTAGGATTCAGGACATAGAACTCAGTAAGTAGAACACAGTAAGTAGGATTTAGGAAATGGAACTCAGGAAGGAGCACACAGGAAGTAGGATTCAGGAAATAGAATTCCGGAAGTACAATACAGGAAATAGCATTCAGGAAATAGAACTCATGAAGGAGAACACAGGATGTGAGATTGAGGAAATAGAACTCAGGAAGGAATACACAGGAAGTAGAAATCAGTAAATAGAATTCCAGAAATAGAAAATTCCAGAAATAGGATTCAGGAAATAGAATTCCTGAAGTAGAACACAGGAAGTAGAATTCAGGAAATAGAACTCAGGAAGGACAACACAGGAAATAAGATTCAGGAAATAGAACTCAGATAGGAGAACACAGGAAGTAGAATTCATGAAATAGAACTCATGAAGGAGAACACAGGAAGTAGGATTCAGGAAATAAAATTCCAGAAGTAGAACACAGTAAGTAGGATTCAGGAAATACAATTCCGGAAGTAGACCACAGCAAGTAAGATTCAGGAAATAGAACTCAGGAAGGAAGGAAGGAGAACACAGGAAGTAAGATTCAGGACATACAACTGAGGAATGAGAACACAGGAAGTAAGATTCAAGAAATAGAATTCTAGATGTAGATTACAGGAAGTAAGATTCAGGAAATAGAACTCAGGAACAAAAACACAGGAAATAGGATTCAGGAAACACAATACCAGAAGTAGAACACAGGAAGTAAGATTCAGGAAACAGAACTCATGAAGGAGAACACAGGATGTAAGATATAGGAAATAGAATTCACGAAATAGAACACAGGAAATAGGATTCAGGAAATACAACTCAGGGAGGAGAACACAAGAAAAAGATTCAATAAATAGAATTCCGGAAGTAGAACACAGGAAGTAGGACTCAGGAAATAGGCCTTATGATGGAGAACACAGGAAGTCAGATTCAGGAAATAGAACTCAGGAAGTAGAATACAGGAAGTAGGATTTAGGAAATAGAATTCCGTAAGTGGAACACAGGAAGTATGGTTCAGGAAATAGAACTCAGGAAGCAGAAAACAGGAAGTAAGATTCAGGATATGAACTCAGGAAGGAAAACACAGGAAGTGGAATTCAGGAAATAGAATTCCAGAAGTAGAACACAGGAAGTAGGATTCAGGAAATAGACCTCATAAAGGATAACACAGGTAATAAGCCTCAAGGAATAGGATTCCGGAAGTAGAACATAGGAAGTAGAATTCAGGAAATAGAACTCAGGAAGTAGAACACAGGAAGTGTTATTCCCAAAATAGAATTCAGGAAGTAGGAAACAGGAAGTAGGATTCAGGAAATAGAATTCTGGAACTAGAACACAAGATGTAGAAAATAGAACTCAGGAAGTAGAACACACGAAGTAGGATTCAGGAAATATGCCTCCTGAAAAAGAACACAGGAAGTAGGATTCAGGAAATAGAATTCCGGAAGTAGAACACAGGAGGTAGCATTCAGGAAATAGATTTACGAAGGTAGAACACAGGAAGTCCGATTCAGGAAATAGAATTCTGCAAGTAGTACCCAGGAAGTAGCATTCAGGAAATAGAACTCAGGAAATAGAACACAGGAAGTGTGATTCATGAAATAGAATTCTAAAAGTAGGAAACAGGAAGCAGGATTCAGGAAATAGAACTCCAGAATGAAAACACAGGAAGTAGGATTCAGGAAATAGAATTCCACAAGTTGAACACAGGAAGTAGTTTTCAGGATATAGGCCTCAGGAAGGAGAACACAGGAAGTAGGATTCAGGAAATAGAATTCTGGAAGTACAACACAGGAAGTAGGATTTAGGAAATGGAATTCTGTAAGTAGATCACAATCAGTAGGATTCAGGAAATAGAATTCTGGAAGTAGAACCCAGGAAGTAGCATTCAGGAAATAGAACTCAGGAAATAGAACACAGGAAGTGTGATTCATGAAATAGAATTCTGGAAGTAGGAAACAGGAAGCAGGATTCAGGAAATAGAACTCCAGAATGAGAACACAGGAAGTAGGATACAGGAAATAGAACTCAGGAAGGAGAACACAGGAAGGATGATTTGGGAAATAGAACTCAGGAAGTAGAAGAGAGGAATTAGGATTCAGTAAATAGTATTCCAGAAGTAGAACATAGCAAGTAGGATTCAAGAATTAGAATTCCATAAGGAGAACACAGGAAGTAGGATTCAGGAAGTAGAACTCAGGAAGTAGAACACAGGAACTAGGATTCAGGAAGTAGAATTCTGGAGGTAGAACACAAGAAGAAGGATTCAGGAAATAGGCCTCATTAAAGAGAACCCAGGAAGTAAGATACAGGAAATAGAACTCACGAAATAGAGCACAGAAAGTAGGATTCAGGAAATAGAACTCAGGGAGGAGAACACAGGAAGATAGATTCAAGAAATAGAATTCTGGAAGTAAAACACAGGAAGTAGGATTCAGAAAATAGGCCTCATGAAGGAGAACACAGAAAGTCGGATTCAGGAAATGGAACTCAGGAAGTAGAACACAGAAAGTAGGATTTAGGAAATAGAATTCCGTAAGTAGAACACAGGAGGTATGATTCAGGAAATAGAACTCAGGAATCAGAAACCAGGAAATAACATTCAGGATATGAACTCAGGAAGGAGAACACAGGAAGTAGGATTCAGGAAATAGAATTCCGGAAGTAGAACACAGGAAGTAGAATTCAGGAAATACCCCTCATGAAGGAGAACACAGGAAGTAGGATTCAGGAAGTAGAACACACGAAGTAGGATTCTGGAAATAGAATTCCAGAAGTAGAACACAGGATGTGGGATTCAGGAAATAGAACTCAGGAAGTAGAACACAGTAAGTGGGATTCACGAAATCGAATTCCGAAGTATAACACAGGAAGTAGGATTCAGGAAATATGCCTCATGAAAGAGAACACAGGAAGTGGATTCAGGAAATAGAATTCCAGAGGTAGAACACAGGAAGTAGTATTCAGGAAATTGAATTCCGGAAGAAGAACTGCGGAAGTAAGATTCAGGAAATAGAATTCCAGAAGTGGAACACAGGAAGTGGGATTCAGGAAATCAAATTGGTGAAGTAGAACACAGGAAGTTGGATTCAGGAAATAGAATTCCGGAAGTAGAACACAGGAAGTAGGATTCAGGACCTAGAACTCAGGAAGTAGAACACAGGAAGTATGATTCAGGAAATAGAATTCCAGAAGTAGGAAACAGGAAGTCGGATTCAGGAAATAGAACTCAGGAATGAGAACCCGGAAGTAGGATTCAGGAAATAGAATTCCAGAAGTAGAACACAGGTAGTAGGATTTAGGCAATGGAATTCTGTAAGTAGAACACAGAAAGTACGATTCAGGAAATAAAATTCCAGAAGTAGAACACAGGAAGTAAGATTCAGGAAATAGAACTCAGGAAGTAGAACATAAGAAGTAGGATTCAGGAAATAGAATTCCGGAAGTACATCACAGGAAGTAGGATTCAGGAAATAGAACCTGTTGGTTGCCGTGGCACTGTCAAGTCATCAGACGCGGTGATTGCGAGGCCTGTGGGAAAGTACAAAAGCCTGGGCTAGATTACCCCTCTCATCGAGCCCGCCTGTGTGGCACCTGTTTCTTATCACCCCACTAAGTTCTGCCTCACAGGGTAGTCTGCCTAGCTATTAATCCTATATATAGCCAGTGCCTCCACCCCCGAGAGAGAGAGAGACTGAAGCACAAAAGGAGCCGCGGGGAGCGGACCGGTAGAGGCTTCGGGGCAGACTGAAGCACGGAAGGAGCCGCGGAGAGCGGACCGGTAGAGGCTTCGGGGCAGACTGTATAAGGAGAGAATAAAGAAAAGCCTAACCACCGCCAGACCTTGTCGTGTGTCTTTCCTGCCGGCCGGGAGCGGACATCGACATTTGGAGGCCCGCACGGGGATTGATCAACCCCGAGACGCGGCGGTGGACTGCATTCTCCTACACAGTGCTGCAGCTGCAGGACAGGTGAGTAGAGGATAAGCCTGGGCCCTGGGTGGCGCGCACCTACAGGGTTTGTAGACTCCTCTCAACCTCACGCGTAAGTGGCGGGTTTCTTGGGCCTCACGCGGTGAGTATGAAACATAACACCAGAACTTAAGGTAATAAAAGAGTGTAAAACATAAACATAGAAGTAAAAATAACAGAAGATATATTAAAAATGGGAAACATGCCAAGTAAAGATACACAGCCTTGGTGTTGGTCCTTCGGAGACTCCTAAAGTCCAAGGACCTCAAGGTGGGGCGTAAGACTTTAGAAAATTTCCTTGCAGAGATTGACAGCTTTGCTCTCTGGTTTCTGCCTACAGGGCATGTAAACCTGCCCTCCTGGGAAAAGTTGGGCAGAGACCTTTCCCTAGCAGAGCGGGAGGGTAGAGCTTCAGTCTCTGCTCGTCCATTGTGGGAAATGATACACACGTGCCTAAAGAGTGAGGGTAGTTACGGGGGGAGCTCTCAAGAACTTGTAGAAGTACGCGAGGTGTTTGAACAGGCACAGTGAGGAAGCTCCCGAGAAGGGTCCGTCAAGGAGGGCAGAGATACAAAAGAGGAAGCCGAGGCGCGGTTTGTGTCTTTCCGCAGGAATCGGGACGAGAGCCAATGTGGGTCCCAGAGAGGTTGACGCGACAAGTCCCTCGACTGAAGATCAGGCCTGTTCCACCAGAGGCCAACCGCAGACCCAACAACAAGATGAGCCCTAAAAGAACTGCAGGACAATCCCTTTTTGGGGGCCTGGAACGGCTTGCTCCCCTATGTGCTACCCTTGTATATGCATGGCTCGCTCGCATGGCCTACGACCGCGTTTAAAAGTGACAGGCTTCCCACATTCTCCTCCCTAGACAACAACATGTAGCAGGGTGGGTGAGTCAATGACGGGTAAGAGCGTGCCTCCCCAGCACGACTCAACCTAAGCCAGGCCCTACCCCGTTCCGCTCGAAAGCCGCTGGATTGTTAGATAAATTTCTCTCCGAGGGGATTCGTGGAGAGAAATGAGTGCATGCCTATGTGCAACCAGGTTCCGTCCGGTTCATTCCTGGCCCTAGAAAAAAGGACGAGGGCCTCAGGGCCTTGGTGGACCCTGGGACGGCCGACCAGGGTCTACGCTAAGGGCCTACGGTGGGCCTCAGTTCGGGGCATAGGCCTCTGCACTCTATCCAGGACGGGCTGCGATGCGCGTAGCCATCATTTAAAATAAAATAGGGGGAGATGTTGGGAGCCGTGGCACTGTCAAGTCATCAGACGCGGTGATTGCGAGGCCTGTGGGAAAGTACAAAAGCCTGGGCTAGATTACCCCTCTCATCGAACCCGCCTGTGTGGCACCTGTTTCTTATCACCCCACTAAGTTCCGCCTCACAGGGTAGTCTGCCTAGCTATTAATCCTATATATAGCCAGTGCCTCCACCCCCGAGAGAGAGAGAGACTGAAGCACAAAAGGAGCCGCGGGGAGCGGACCGGTAGAGGCTTCGGGGCAGACTGAAGCACGGAAGGAGCCGCGGAGAGCGGACCGGTAGAGGCTTCGGGGCAGACTGTATAAGGAGAGAATAAAGAAAAGCCTAACCACCGCCAGACCTTGTCGTGTGTCTTTCCTGCCGGCCGGGAGCGGACATCGACAAGAACCCAGGAAGCAGAACACAGGAAGTAGCATTCAGGAAATAGGCCTCATGAAGGAGAACACATGAAGTAGGATTCAGGGAACAGAACTCTGGAAGTAGAACACAGGAAGTAGTATTCAGGAAATAGAAATCAGGAAGGAGAAAACAGGAAGTAAGATTCAGGAAATAGAACTCACGAAGGAGAACACAGGATGTAGGTTTCAGGAAATAGAACTCAGGATGTAGAACACAGGATGTGGTATTCAGGAAATAGAACTCAGGGAGGTGAACACAGGAGGTAGGATTCACAAAATAGGCCTCATGAAGGAGAACACTGGAAATAGGATTCAGGAAATCGAATTCTGGAAGTAGAACACAGGAAGTAGGATTCAGGAAATGGAATTCAGGAAGTAGAACACAGGAAGTAGGATTCAGGAAATAGAACTCAGGAAGGAGAACACAGGAAGTAAGATTCAGGAAATAGAACTCAGGATGGAGAACACAGGAATTAGGATTCAGGAAATGGAATTCTGGAAGTAGAACACAGGAAGTAGGATTCAGGAAATAGAATTCCGGAAGTGTAACACAGGAAGTAGGATTCAGAAAATAGAATTCCGGAAGTAGAACACAGGAAGTAGGATTCACACAATAGAATTTCAGAATTAGAACACAGGAAATAGGATTCCCGAAATTGGCCTCATGAAGGAGAATACAGGAAGTCGGTTTCAGGCAATAGAACTCAGGAAGTCGAACACAGGAAATAGGATTCAGGATATAGAATTCCGGAAGTACAACACAGGAAGCAGGTTTCTGGAAATAGAACTTAGGAAGGAGAACACAGGAAGTAAGATTCAGGAAAAGAACTCAGGAAGGAGAACACAGGAAGTATGATTCAGGAAATAGAATTCAGGAAGTAGAACACAGGAAGTAGGATTCATGAAATAGTATTCCTGAAGTAGAACACAGTAGAATTCAGGAAATGGAATTCCGGAAGTAGAACACCGGAAGTAATATTCAGGAAATAGAACTCAGGAAGGAGAACACAGGAAGTAAGATTCAGGAAGGAGAACACAGTAAGTAATGTTCAGGAAATAGTACTCAGGAAGGTGAACACAGCAAGTAGGATTCAGGAAATAGAATTCAGGAAGTAGGATTACAGGAAATAGTATTCTGGAAGTAGAAAACAGGAAGTAGTATTCTGGAAATAAAACTCAGGAAGTACGAAACTGGAGCATGGTTACCTAAGTATTTGGCTTCAGAATTGATGGGCGAATAACTCCTCAAGGTTGAACATTGACTTAGTTCAGCCTAACCAACTTTAAATCTAGCTCAAAATAGTAAACTGTATTAAAATGATTTAGCTTAGTGAGCATGAATAATTGTTTCAAAAAGCGGCATAAATGCCTGCCTTGCAAGCAGGCAGTCGTGAGTTCAATCCCCGGTACCGATAAAAAGGAAAAAGACAAAAAATAAATAACTATGTAAATAAAAGGAGAAACCCCACTCAGTAAGGGAAGAAATCACCTTGCGTGGTGGCTCATCAAAATTTCCCAGGCATGAAGCTGTGTAAGGAGAAAACTCAGCTGATCAAAATTGATACAGAAAGTGATACCAAAGAATTGGTACATGAATTCATTTATAAATGTCTCTCTTTATTCTATGTGCATTATAAAAGAAGACAGAACACATAAAAATAATTTGAGTTTCTAGAAATGAGACTAGCAAGAGACCTAAAATAATTGGATAAGAATAATAGCAGAGGAATCGATTCTTAAGCTGAAAACATGGCCCTTAAAATATTGAAAATGAAACTCAGATGGGGAAGAAGCACAAGTGAGCCAACTGTAAATTATAAATGATCTATTTGTAGTTATGTTCAATAAAAAACAGGCTAGAGGGAGAATATTTGAAGAAATAATAGCTACTTTTTTAAATTATAAAGTTAATTTTTAAAAATATCTGATATTTATCAAACACTCCACCCAACAGCAAAAGACCATCTATTTCTTTCAATTGTATGTGAACAGTTTCCAAGGTGGACTGTTCAGGGTTAACAAAAACTTCTGGGTAAATTCAGAAGGACTCTAGTCATATCAAGCATGCTCACTGGCCAAAAATGAATCAAATTGAAAATCAATAAGAGAAAAACCTCAGTGAAAGAACTGTAAGGGAAAACTATGCAATGAACATCTGACTAATACTTTGTTCAAGCAGAAAATGTAAAGGAATATTAAAAAGTACTTTGGGCTAAATGAAATAAAAACTATGATATCTCAATATTTATAGATGCAATGCTGAAAGTTGAATTTGCAGCAATCAGTGCATATATTAGAAGAAAAGAATAGTTACAGAGACAAATAGCCTAAGAATCCTACTTTAGGAACTGTGTAGATGTTAATTGTTCCCTAACCAATCATCAGATTGGACAAAATTCCAATCCAAAGCACAGCAGGGAATTGTTGAAATTGACATAGAGATTCTATAATTTATATGGAAAACATAAAGGGACTAAAAGGATCCAAATGATTTTGAAAAGAAAAGAATTTGAGGATTCACACTACCTGATGGTAAGACTTGGTTAATCAAAGTAGTTTGGTATTGGTGAGACATAGATGTGTCAATGGCCAGCAGAGTCCAGAAATAAACTGTCCTGAACTAGGGCAGGTGACTTTCAATACCCAGGCAAAGCAAGTTCGGAGGAGCTGGGACATGAGCTTTAAGCCAGTGATGCTAGAACATGTGCATATTCAGTAGAATAACACAAAACTTACTCCAAATGGCTAATGGATGTAACCATATATCTTAAATAACTCTTGAGATTTCTAGAGCAGAGAAATTCTTTGTGACTTTCAGTTAGGTGTGCTACAAAAATCATATCTTCTAAGGGACATGTATTATAACTTGCACTTACTCAAAATTCAGAACCCCTCAAAAGATACTATCAAGGGACTATGTCAGAGGCAGCCTTAGAGAAGATGGAAGGAGACAATCCACCCTAGTTCTAGAACTATTCTGCAAATCTAAAGTTAATTGAAAACTAACTTGTACAGAAAAATACAAAATGTGCATAGGAGGAAATATTCTTAAATGTGATACCTGATAAAATATGTGTGTGTGCATGTACACTGTGTGCAAAATACATTTAAACATGTTTAAAATCACTAGAAAGTCATTCAACCCAATTAAATTAGGTGACAGATTCAAACAGGCAACTTTCTAAAGACAATACTCAATATATAGATAAAATAAAAACACAAAGATGTCTGACATCATTAGTTATTAAAGAAATGTGAATTTAAACCACAGTGAGATAGGTGTATAACTATTAAAGTTGCTAAAATAAAAAATAAGTGGAAATCTCCCTAAAAGGGTGCAAACCACCGAGAGTCCCCATATTATCTGTGGAGTGTAAAATAATGCAGTCACCTTACAAAACACTTGAGCAGTTCAGCATACAGCTTATGCAGTACTGTATTTCCCAGACTCTCATTTCTTTGTGTTCTCTCCAGTTAAATGGAAATGTTTATTCATACAAAGTTCTATGCACAATGATGATAGCAGGCATAATCTGGCAATGACCCAAATATTTTTAACCTAACAGATAGATGAACACACTGTGGTGTGTGTACACGAAATCAGACCAGTGTCAGAAAGGAACACACTACCAGTCCACTGGGAGTCGGGAAGAGTTCCCAATGCATCCTTGGCTTTTGTGTATATGACATGGGGCCACAGAGACAAAAAAATGGATCACCAATTTCCAGGAACTGGGAGAGTGGAGAGAATGATCACATAGGGAAAAAGGGGCATTTTAGAATCTGGCTGAGCCCACTGTTGGACACCTTGGTTAGGTGTGTTCACTTGTCTAAGAATCACACTCTCGTGAGTTAGTTAATAAGTGTGCACACGCACTCACACCTTAATGAAGACAGGAAGTGAGTGTCTACCTCGAGAAGCACACTCAGAATATCCCCTCACAGAGATGAACAGGTCAAACACTGCTCTGTGTTCACTCAGAGACGGTGGAGATGCAAGGATGTGCCTACCGGGCAGGACAAGGTGAGCTGTCCTTCAGCCCTGAAGAAGCAGGGTCCTCTGTCGACCCTGTTCTAAGTCTTCCTTCCAGTGTAATGTGTCCTTCCATCCCTGTCTCGTCCCGCAGCCTTCACCAGTGTTCTAAGGCTGTGTCCTGGTTCGTGCTCACCTCACATCTCTCCTCCACTCTCAGGCCTTCCCTCATCTTCCCGCCTGACTTCAAATCAGCCTTGTGGTCTTTTTCCCAGCCCTTGCGTCAGCCTGAAAGGAAAGACCTTCCAATTTTATATGGAGGTGCTGGACCACCAAGATGCCAGCATCTGAAGAGTTCTTTCTTCCTTCCTAGACTGACTCACTCAGGAATTTCTCTGCAGCTGAACAGGGTATTACATCACTCTTTGCCTATCAATAGCCCGACTCTGTGGCTGTTCTAACAGCTAATTTATGCATCCTACATGCTGTCCTTAGCAGGTGTAATACTACCCACAATGACCTCAAGCCACACCTGCTCAGGCAGACCATCCCAGAAGCTGCTTGTCTATGGGAAACTAAGGCTAATCCCAGGAAAATCAGGTTTCCGATGGTAGCAACTGAACTGAGGAATACCAAATCTGCAGGATGGTTTTGTCTGTTTTAGGTGTTTGGGGTTTTGTTTATTGAAGTGAATGGGCATTGTCATCAGGATGATAGGGCAGTGTTGGATAGAGAGCAAAGAAGCAGACAGAGTCACCGATTAAACAGGGTAGTAATGGACAGGCAGGGAGAGCAAAATGGAGACACAGCATTGCCCTGCATCCTTGGAGGGCAGGACAGAGCCTTGGATCGGACTTTCAAATCCAGTGCTCTCATTTTTGAGGGTGAAGCCCTCCTATGATTGGCTGCTCTACCTTGGCAATAAACCTTCCTTCATAGAAGTGAGCTGGAGAGAATTTCTGCTCTTTCAACCTAAGGTACCCTGAGCAGATAATGTAGGACTTGACTAATATGAAATTAAGAGGAGCATTTATCAAAGTAATTATATATTTCATTTCTCAGAATTCCAGTGCATAACCATCATCAAGAATCCACAGGAATAAAAAAAGACATGAAAAGTTTTAGAGGACCCCTCTGCCAACTCCCCATTAGACATACAGGACCCCTGAAAAGGAAGCAGCCCAGGTAACTCTGGCTGCTTTTAGCCAGGAACCTAGAATCTGAGCGTGGCTATTTAGAGTTAAGAAAATGAGGGCTAGGAATGTAGCTCAGTGGCATAAGCACCTACTTGGCAAGCACAAGGTCCTGAGTTCAATTGCCAGTATAAAAAAATTAGAGCTAAGAAGCTGAGCACACTGGGCAGTGTTACCACAGAGGCAATGTGCTCCAATTTGAGACAATATTAGCTGGGAGAAAGTTTTTCCACAACATTAATGTAGAATCCTTCTAACTCCCCTGCTGTAAATCCTGCTGTGGGCTTAGTCACAAAACATGTGGACCCTTTGGTTCTATCCATCTTCCAACAAGGTTTTATTAGAGTTTTTCATGAAAGAGGCACTTTGACTGTTGTCATGACTATTGGGCTACAAATAACTTCAGTCATTCAAGTAGGAAATATATGCACATACATGGGTATATATTTAACATGCTCTCCTATGCAAATATAGGCACAGATGCATTTCTGAGAAGAAAAGGTTCAAAAGTAAGAAGACAGTCACGTTGAAACTCAAAGAATAACAATACCACTGATAATAGTGGGGTGGATTCAATGTTCAGTCCCCTCCGAACTCATTGTTGAAAACCTAACCCTAAACATGCTGGGATTTGGCATTTGCAGGGCTGTTTAGGTTGCAGGAGCTGTGCGGGGTAACCCCAGCTGTGGGGTTGGGGAGCCCCTGAGCAGAGGGCTGCAGCACATGGCACTCACCTCTCTGCCACATCATTGCATCCTACCCAGGACCCCAGCAGCACCTACCTTTTCCCTGATCTTGTGAAGTCAGGAAGTGATCCCCGGTATGTTTTTCTCAAGGCACCTACCTAGATTTTATCCTTCATTGTTATGACCTGCTTTCTAATCTGTTGTGTAAATTCAGTGATACTTATTTCCTTCTCTTGGAACATGTGAAAACATTCAGAATCTTCACATCCAACGTTAGTCTTTTTACTTGCATTTAACTTCGTGAGTCAGCGTGGGCTCAGGAATTCCTATGTATACTCATGGCTGCAATCACTGTAATGCTTAAGATGCTGTGAATTTGGCCTAAATAAGCCTCTTTAAATGGTCTTCACCATTTTCTATGCTTCTTGTTGCGTTTTGCTGGGGAAAAACCTAAAGAGATTCCAGGTGCGCCTGGTAGTTTCTTTGCTGCTGAGGTAGAATCACCCATTTCTTCCTGGAGCCCTGTGCCCTTCAGAAGCCTTCAGAAGCCTATTTTTAAACCCAAAGGTTGTGTCACTGGCAATCGGCAAATTCTTGCAGTGAGCATGTCAGGGAATTCCTGTGCATATTCAGTTTTCATCCAGGCGTTTATTTATAAGTTAGCCAGGCTGGCCCAAACTGTTTTCCTGCCTCAGCTTCCGGGGGACTGGGATTACAGGAGTGTGTCACAGGACAGCACCTAGCTAGCTCTGCATCTATTTACCTACTTATACATGTAGACGCATCTCCTTACATGAGCACCTTTTTTAGAATTACCCCATAGAGGTAGTACAACTTGAATCGGACACAATGGAGCTCATTCTAACTTTCTTCCCGTTAAACTGTATCAAATGTCTCTACTGCAGCACCTTCTCACAGGACTGGTCACCTGTTTAACGGGTTCCCTGGCCTGAAACTGACCTCCTGTGGGCACTGCACATGCCCAGCACCCCGTCCCCCACCACCACCCCCCCCCCCCGGAGAGCTGCAGTGCCCATGCTGCAGTGCCACTCACTCCACCCCGGGGGGTGCTGGTGCTCCTTAAGTTTCCATCCCCAATCCCTGGATCCCTGTCTGTCAGAAAAGTCAGCCTTGTGTGGTCCTCTGGTCTGAGTTGTTCAGGAGCAAAAGGGCTGGGAGGGAGGAGAAAAGGGTCCTTTGCGATCACAGTTCTGCAGGCTGCCCAAGCCACTCTTTCCTGTATTTCTCCAGATGTCAGCACATAAGTGCCCATGGGGCCCAAGGCCCTGTTTCCCCCAGGGAATTGGCCCTGGTAAGAAAACGGTGTGCAGGGGCCAGCATCAGGAGCACAGGCAAGGTTCCTGCTAGCTCCATCCCAGGCCCTTTCTGTCCCCACTAGTTCCATCCCAGACCCTTCCAGAGTGGGACTCCGGCTCCTGTGTCCTGCAGAGCAGCTGGTGCTGAGAGCCCCCAGGCGTCTCCCTGGTCCACACAGGGTGCCCATTGAGGGCCCATGGAAGAAGGACTAATCCGCATTGTAAACTATGGGCTCCCTTTGTGTTTTCAGGGGAGAAGCGCTTGCTTCTGCCTTTCTGAGCAGCTACCAAAGAGTCTGGGATTCGAGCTCCTCCTAACCCAAGCTGATTCTGGCTCCCACAGAAGGACGGGGCTGAAGCCTGGGGCTCCAGGCTTTGGCATTGTCCTAGATTGGCTCGGTCTTCCCTGGGAGAATATCAGGGTTCACTGAGCTGTTAAAAAGCATCTCAAACACTTGTGCAGTCTTTGTGCTAAGCTCTTCCCTCAGAGCAAGACTCCACAAGGTTCTGTAAGGAGAGGACACCAGTCGACCCTGCCCCTCTCCCCACAGTTACCAATCAGGACGGCTCCCATCCATGTCAGTAGACTTCCAAAACTTTCCTTCTTGGAAGTCTATCAATAATTGTTTTAATAATCAGTGCATCACCGTATTTGATCAATATTCCTGTAACTAACGATAAAATTATTGTCAAGCAAATATTCTAGTGAAATTTTGCAAAGTATTCTACTGTGTCTTTTTTTACCTCAGGTTTAAACTCTGCCACAGATGCTAACACAAGCTCATCGGTGCCAGGTGACGTGAATTTTCAGTCTGCTGCTCCCCTTTGCTTTTGTAAATCTTCCGTTCATTGCTAGGCACTGCTTGGAGCAGACCTACCGACTCTGCCCCAGCCTCCTCTCCCTTGGGACCTCACTCCTTCCTGGGGGGCCCAACATCCAGTGGCCCCGTCACTGATGCATGACCCTTCTACTTCCCCAGTAGACAGCTCTGAGCTATTGCACCCAGCTCTGAGCAGGAGGCCTGTGTGAAGGAGGAACCTGAGGGTCCCTGTTGGCAAAGGAAAGACCAGCCCCACCCGAAAGGAAGTGTCAGGCAACTCACTCATGCTATGCCACCTCAGGGTCTGATTCAAACCCAAAGGAAGACAAAGGGACACAGGTTCACTTCGGAAGAGCAGTCAGCCACCCATTCAGAGGGACCCATGTTCACACATTAAACAACTGAGATCACAACCATTGGGAAAAGAAGGCTTCTGTAATGAGTGTGCACAGAGTTTCTTCATGTCATTTCCCTAAGCAGCACAGAACAACAAATATTTACATAACACTTACATTTAGTAGATGCTGCAAGAGATTAAAATTGATCTAAATATGAATAGGAAACTCTTATTGGAGTTTCCCATGGCTGTCCACTGCCTCACTGTCCCCTGCTTGTGATGGCCCCTCTCCGCTGACCTGGCCAACGTTTACCACTCCCTCCTGCAGCTGAGGTCCTCTCCGCACTTGTGCAGGGAGTGCTCTGCCTCACTGGACTCCTGGACGTTGTAGCTATCACAGGCTGTGACTAAATGGGTGGGAGTTTGGGGCCTCTGACCCCAGGGGTTGTCACAGGAATTCTCCTTGAAGTTATCTGGGAAGTGGGGTCTTCCTGGTGACTGGTAATTAATACACAATGGACCCCTTCAGGCATAGCATCTGCTCCTTGTCATTTAAAGAAGCTGTGTGCTCAATTACTCTCTAAACCACTGGTGGTTCTTGCTAGAGTCTAGGCCTCAGGAGCAGATGGGTTCTTCTGCGTTTTTCACTGTTCTACTCTAAGTCATGGAATTTATATCCACCTTACACTAAGTGTCACAAAGTGAAATCAGATATTATACCCTGTACCACAGAGCAGAACATGTAGTAGTAGTGTCAAAAAGTTATTGCTGGGCTATGAGAGTGACCTGGAAAATACATGACAGAGATGATCATGCAAGGCCTTTCGCAAGTTTTTGGACTGGATTTCCACTCACTAAGATAGAACCAGAGGAGCCAGGAGTGGGCCCGCTAACTCATCTTTGCCAGTCTCACATCTAGTTTGGATGAGACCCTCTGAGATATTTGCAAGTGACTGGGGCTTCTACCGCTTTCTCTGCGGCCCTCAACAGAGCTGGGTGAGCTCTTTCATCTTCCCTGATGACTCCTCACACTTCAACCAACTCCATGTCATAGCTGCTCTTGTAACTGCTCCAGTTCCTGTAATGCAAGGCTACACAGCACAGAAAAAGATTCTGTGAGCATTGAACTCCTTGTGCTGCATCATCACCAGGGCTGACTGACACCACTGTGAGTGTAGCTCATACTTTCAACTTCCTCGGTCACCCCCCGCCCCGACCTGAACCCTATTTGCACTTGGCTCTCATCCTTCTTGGGGCTCCAGGTGCCGCTTCCAGTAATGACCCCTCTGCAGTACGCATACTGGTTCTAGCAGTTACATAGGCTTAGCAAGCTCCACAGCTGGTGGGAAAATCTGGATGCATCATTTATTTGGTGTATTGTCAAAATTCCTTAGTCTTGCTATTCTACTCTAATGTGAAGTAGTTTCAGAGCCAGAGATCTTGCCTCTTCATGTTTCTGTCTTGGGTATGAAGCATCCTCAAGACACTTCATATTTGTTAAATATTTAATTAAAGAATTTTCAATGAAAAATTAATTTCATGTTCCAGTTTTTTCTAGGAAAGAAAGGCTTTTACACAACACAGGAATTGTCAACTTTACAATTCCATCTCTACTTATTTCATGCATTACATTCAAATGCAGGCAGTGGAGTTCTGCAGTCTCTGGGTTTGTGACCCATCTCTTTGCTGAGCATTTTATTACAGAGCTCACTCTGTCAGGAATATGGGAAGTTTTTGACTACAGGGAAAAATCACTGCGTCCTCACAGTGTAAATAGAAAGCATTCAAAGTCTTCTCTAAGGCAGCTGCTGGCAAGTTCAGGATTAATGAGAAAAGAAGCTGAAGACAATCCTCACCATGAGTTTGCACTCCTCAGTGATGGATTTTCAGCAGCGCAGTGCTCCAGCATGATGCATAGTGGATGTCCGAGGGACCATCAACCACATTCCAAGGAGACAGCAGGACCCGCTCTGTAAGGAGCATCGAGCATCCAGCCTCAGCGGTGCCCCAGGGGACCCTCTGCTAACTAGGTTAACATCAGCTTTCTCCCAGAAAGCAAGGCGTGATGCAAGCAAATGTACAAAGCTTCAATTTCATGAAGCTGATGATGAAGGACTTCTGTGCCTTGCCATTATGGTGGCTGTCACTGTTCCACTGTCTTCCTGTTCCAAAATGCAGGCAGATTCCTCTTTCTCCTCCTCCTCCTCCTCCTCCTCCTCCTCCTCCTCCTCCTCCTCCTCTTCCACATATGTCCTTGACCACTTCCTGAGAGTAGTGTGTCTTGCTTCCTGAATCCCACAATCACCTTACAGGAAAAACTCTTCCTGAGCCAGCAACCAGGTCCACCTAAGTATCTAGGAACCAGGTGGCCATGGAGAGATGAAAGTGCAGCTGATAGCCACTCACAAACAGTGCCTCAGGAAGCCAAAGGTGGGGCAAACCTAAGGAGGAAAGGCAGTAACTGGTATAGGCTGGGAAAGGCAGCAGTGATGTGGAAGCCTGGGCCCCAGGAGTAAGCAAGTGAGAAGCATTGAAAGTCTAAAGAGTAAAGGAGGGTGGAGAGGCCTGAAGAATCCCTTGAGTGCTGTCTCTCATCCTGCTCATAGTTCACTTCACAGCACTGTTATCTGGGTACTATATCACCTTCAGGTATAAAGAACATAATCAAGAAGGACACAGAACATAACGTAAGATTTCCCACCTTAAGATTTGTAGGGTTCATTTGCTAACAGGCAGTTGTGCAATGTTCTGGAACATTCTAGAGGATTCCTCTGGTTAAAGGTAGGTTCAAGATTCTATTTTAATTGATCCTTTATTATCACTACAATATCAATGCCCGGAAATTTACTGGAGGCAAGAACTGGTCTTTGAAAGCTTGCTCAGCCTACCGCTGCTTCTCCTGGACAGCCTACCAATCCTCCTCCAACTGCCTCCAGGGTGGTGGGGTGGTTAGTAGTACCCAGAGCTAGCCATGGAGCAGGTCCTCACTATCAGGAAACAAGTGTTATCCTGAGAAGGATCAGAAATTCCCAAAGGTAAATTCTACCACAATGAAAGAGTGGCCCAGTTGGTGCCTCTGCTGGGCTCAGCAGAGCTATTCTGCTAAGCAGCAGATGTGTTCTACCTGGTGGTACCCAGGGGTGTCATGCACATGCTCCTGGGGACCTAGCATTGCAACCCGCAAATCAGGCAGGCATTCATGCTACATACTATGGTATGTAGGGTATGTGGGGATCCCCAGTGTGATCAGGCCATTTTTGTAATGTACCTCTCATCACATAGGTGGCTCTCTGCCTAGAGAAAGGGGGCAGATCTGTGGAGCAGGCCTCATGGCTGTGTGTTCTCAGCAACTGAAGAATAGAAGCAGGGATGTTTGTCTATATTGAAAAGAGCAAGTGGTATTATGGCAGTGATATGTGTCAGCCATGGGGACACTGGAAATCCCTGCTGTCTGCCACACTGAGGATTTTGCATGGGCATTAGAAGCCTTGGGGAGGAAACTAACTCTTATAATACACAGAATTTCATGCTACACGCAGAACTATGCTACCAATGTCAACATCTTTGCCAATATCTATCTATCTCTCTGTCTTAGACAAATGCCACAACATCATTATGGATCCTAAATATTTCACTGGACAGACAATGTGTCCAATTTCTAACCTATGCAATCAATGTTCTTTTCTAGTATCCATCATTGGAGTGAGGTGGCCACCCAGGATCTGAGCACCCCTTCTTGTCCTTGCTGGTTGCTAGAGGAATACACCTCCTTCTCAGGATTGTCTGTGTAGGCAGCAATGTGAGCCAACAGCAGGACCTTGTCAAACTCTTTTTCCAAGACAGAGTGTGCTTGGTCCTTGCTCTCTACAGATGCAATGGACCCCCCAGGCTCAGGACTCCCCACCATGACACAGTCCCATTCATGGCCTGTGTCATCTAGACACACCTCTGTGAACCTTGGGACTTGGAGGAGATGGGGAGCAGAGACAAACCAACATGGGGCTCCTGCTGTGGAGTAATGAAGTCCTCTCTGATGCCACAGGGTTGCTGTGCCTCCTGGAAGCACACACGAAGCCATAGCAGGCCAATGAACTGGGTTGCAATTAGACAAAATCACAGACCTTTCCTCCTCTGCCAGTGTGGAAGTCTAAAATCTAGAGTGAGAATTTCCATGCATCTCACTGATTACCTGGGATCATTAATAGTGACAAAACCTTACTTTAAACTCAGACACTGTTTTTCTCTTGTGTCCCACCAGGTTAAAAACCATGGCAAGGTAGGGAGGGAGTGGTCACCCAGAGCTTGGAGGGAAGACAGACCCTGCCCTGAGAGAAACATCTCATCTCACTCACTGGAGACCATTCCAGAGCATGGCTAGTGCAGTGAGGCTGAAGTACCTTTGTGCCTTGACAAGTCTCACCCAGTGAGGAGCCATCTTTGTCTGCTCACTGGGGCTGCTTGCTGGTGGCAGCTGGACTCAGCATTGGCTCCATGGAAAGGAGACACCCCATGCACCTGATCCTTGTGGGACATTGCTGCTTCCAACATTGCCCCCAGCTCTCAAAGGATGCATCCCTGAGAGCCAGAGAGCTTAGGTCACAGATTTGCTGACTCTTCCCGGAACCAACCTAATGAATACATTTGTTCTACTTCAGGAGTCCAATCTTCAGTTGTCCCTGTTCCCTGGAGAAGTGGGAGAACTCTGCCTGTTGCAAGCATGAGAGCCACATCACATCTGAGAAGGACTGAACTAGATACAGGGCAGGACAGCCATCGATGCACTGGTGGTGGACAGAACTTGAAAAGCAGCCATGCTGACCACTGGAAAACCTTGGGCACGTGACGTCCTGCTCCCTGAAGTCCGCTTGAGTTGCATGCACAGGGAGCACAGGAAACAAGAAATTTGCCTGCTTCATTGGTCCCTACCAGCTTGTCCTGAGCAATCCATGGGACAGTTGTTGGTATCACTTCCAAGCAGCAGAGACTGCTCCCCCAGTAGGTACTCTTCAGACACCAAGAACAGAGAGTCCAGACAAGACTGCTGACCAAATGAGAAGTGGTCTCAGGGAAAGGGGTGACCCAGTCGGAGACAACAGCAAGTGTGGGGTAGGAGAGGAAGGATGTGGCCATGGTTAGGAAGCAGGACAGAGATGCCACACAAACTCAGCTAAGAGAAACAGATGTGGCCAATGCCATATGTCAGGGCCTGGGTCTGGATGTCCCCCAAAGCCTCATGTGGTCATAGGTGGGGTTTCTCATAGGTGGCTGGATATAAAGTGTGTGATGCTGGATTGATTCATGGTGCAGTGCTAGAATAGAGGCTGCCTGGGTTAAGGGTGTGAGTACTGCCTGCCCTGAGTAGCCTGCATAAGATACCAGGCATAGAAAAAGCTGTGATTCTGTTGTTGATTACTCAGGCGCAGTGGCACATGCCTACAATGAAGGCTGATGGGGTAGGATCACAAGTTCAAGGCCAGCTTTGTCAAGTTAGCAAGAACTTTACTCAAAATACAAAGGGCTGAGTTGTGGCTCAGTGGTAGAGCAACCCTGAGTTTGATCTCCAGTACCTCCACTACACACACACACACACACACACACACACACACACACACACACGGACAAACAGAGAGAGAAAGACAACAGACAGACAGACAGACAGAGGAAGAAACTACCCGCCTTTTTGAACAGAAAAGACTGAGAAGTGGTGCAAACTGGTCCAAGCCCACATCCCCTATCTCCCCTATCTCCCCCTCCTGGGTCTGGGACTCCTGCTGTGGGATTTCTTCTTCTTGTGTGCTCACTCCTGCTCTCATCCCCATAGGCCTTGCCTGTGATGGCTTAGTTACTTTTCTCACTGAAAGGAGGAAAAATTTACTTAGCTCATAGTTTACAGAGGTTTCAGTCTTTAACCATCTGGTTTGAAAATAGGTGGCTTGGCAGAGGAAAAAAAAGTTCATTGTGGGCAGAAGACAGCAAAAGTAGGCAATCAAGGGAGACCACAGCTCTTTCTGTCCCTTCAGTTTATCTCGGCTACTGAGAGCAGGTGGCCCCCACACCCTTAATCCTAGTGCCCTTGATGCTAGCACTATATCATGAGTCAGACAATTCCAGGGTTACACAGTCTAGATTCAGTCACCTCTGAAAAAGCACCCCCATAACCCCACAAGGCTTTGGGAGACATCTAAGCATAAGTCATGACATTCTCTAAGCCAATGTTTTTAATTAAGAGTTTTGCTTCCCCCTTGAAAATACACAAGCCATGGTTTTTTGCTTGAACAACAGAGACCCACTCAAGCTGGTGGCAGGATAGCTGGAAGTCACCACTTGATTATCATGAGCTACAGCCCCACTGACTTATGACAGTCTCTCTTTGAGGGGCTCACTGGACTATTTCCTTCAGCATCTACATGTAATTAATAAAATCAGGTTTTCTCAAGCGGGCAAACAATACAGAATGGGAAGATGCAGTGATTCCAAATTGAGCCGAGTTAAACTCTCAGAGAACAAAGCCAAGCCTACCTGTCTGGCTCTACACCATTGGATCACAAATGGATTCACCCAGAAACAAGAAGCTAGTGCCACTCAGTAAGAGGAACAGAACCTCTCTGTGTCAGCCTTGATGCTAATGGGAGGTGCTCCCCATCTGTCCTGTTCCCAAAAATTGAAAGTCTCTGTCAGGCCAATGGATTCCAAGCTCAGATTCAGAGGCTCAGCCTGCTCAGTGAACCTGCACTGTGCTGGAAGCTGGTAACACCTTCATTGTGAAGCCTCTGTTTCTCCTATGCACCTGTGCAGAGCACAAAACATGGCGGCTGCTTAGGGGCCTCCCTTCTGCTCACTGTGGGGCCCTGGCTGAGGAACTCGCTGAAACACTACCACAGGTACCACAGGTGCAGTACCTGACCTTTGCAGAACGTCAAGGTCATGGAGCAGCCAGCACACACCACAGACCACAGCCTGGCCCCTCCATGCACCTGCACCTCCCTAGGGGCTGTGGCCTGAGTGGCCCCTCCTCTCATGGCCTCATCTCCATCTTGATGGCCGCTGTCTTGGGTTCCATTCATTTCAAAACTTTGAGGCAGACTCTGCAGGGTTTTGGTAGAGACTTTGTTGTGAACACCCTGCTGTCTCACTCAGCATCTCCCAACAAGGTACGAGGTCTATGTCTTAAGTCACTTTCCTGGTGGCTGGCACGAAATATCAGACACCATAGTTTAAAGGGAGACAAGCTGATTTGGCTCATGGATTCAGAGGACTCAGTCCATGGGTGGCTGCTACAAGGCAGACAGGGCATGGAGGAGTGGTCTGGTGGAGGAGAGCTGCTCATGTCATCGTTGCCAGGAAGCGGAATCAGAGGTAGGAGAGAGGAGCCTGGTGGGAGATTACACCCCAGTGACATGTTCTGACCAGCATGCTGAGCTATGCTTTAATCCGTGGATTAATCCACTGATGAGAATAGCACCCCCTGACCCAATCACATTTCACAAGCCCACCCTCTGAACATGGGAGGCTTTGGGATCCACTCCAAGTCTAAGCCGTAACAACTTGGTAAAAATGTCCTTGGGGAGGAAGATGAGTTCTGACAGTGAGTTTTAACAGGCAATTTTGCTCCTGTTCTTTGAAGGAGAAATGCCCATAAGATGGCTTAAGCAGGCTTCATCCTCACGTAGGAAAGCCATTTCCCCTACACTCGTGACCTGCAAAGGAACAGAATATTTCTGAGAGACGATAAATGCCACAAGAATTCGGTGACTTTAGTGACTCCAGAAGTCCAGAGGTGCAAGAGGCAGTGGCTGCATGAGAGACACCATTCTGAACTTGTGCAGCAGGAGAGCAGTGGGGAACTGTCTTATCTCAGAGAGAAAGGAACATTGCCAATGGAGAACAGGTAGCCAAACATGTCCCGACACAGTGGATACTGGACATAGCAGGGCAGCGGTGGGGACACATTGAGGTCTGGCCCTGTGGTGTCTCCCTGGATTCCCTGGCTGGGTCCTGAGGCTCAGCCTGCTCAGTGACCCCTCACACTGCATTGGAAGCTGCTAACACAACCCCTAGGTGGGGAGAGAGACACTGTCTCCAGTCCAAGGTGGAAGAAAGCTAAAGTCAGGAGGAGAAAGAGGAATAGGAATACAATGTGTAAATTAGCCATGGGAGTGATGACAAGGGGTAAGATGATTCTAGAAAAACAGCAGAAAGGAACAATGTGCTGGGCGGGGGCAGGGCTGCTTCTGCATTAGCAAACCCGAGGTGGGAAAGTAGGGGCTGAGATCGGGAGCCCCAGATCACAGTGCAGAAGGTGGGGGGTAGTGTCCATTGCTGGGCTGGCCATGAGGTCTCAGTGAGGACCCGTGGGCATTTCCTATAAATCCTGGTTCAAGAGGCATTAGAAAGTCCTAGGGCTGGTGATCTGAAGGGATCCCAGGGATTCGACAGAGGTAACAGTACTGGATTTGCATCCCAGAAAGGCTTTATTTTGTCTGTGTGAAGAATGTAGAGGAAAAGCACGGGAAGTTGAATGTTAGCTTCCTGTGTTAATCATAAGTCCTCCCAGGACTCAGTGGTGAAAACCACAGCAGTCTGAGAGGAGGCTGCCGTGCCTTGGGTCAGGACACTGGTGATGCCACACTCCTGGGGCCCCACAGAGAACTGGTCTTCTGTTCCCTGAAGCTGTAAAGGCCTCTGTGTCCCTGAGCCCTGGCCCTGCTTCCAGCCTCTACTCCCTGTGTGTTCTGGATACCTCCGCTGCTTCTGCCCTCCCAGGACCAGGGTGATTTTTCAGAGCATGTGAGGAGGATGCAGGAAATCTGCCTGCCCACAAAGCTGCTAACTCCTCCTCATTGGCCACATCCTTTATCATGGCAGGTGACATCCTCCGCAGCTCCAAGGGCAGGGGAGTCATCATTTTGTCTATCACAGGTGTGCAGGTGAGGCATGGAAGCCACTTGGGCCAGCATGCATGCAAAGAGATGGATGTGAAAGGAAGGGGTAAGTGATGTACAGAAGGAGCAGGAAACAAGGTTTCATGATGGACTGGACAGAAAAGTAAGGAACTTAGCACCAAAGATGACCCTCGGGTTTTCCTTGAATGATAAAGAGTCCTAGAATCATGAAAGTTACATCTGGAAAAGACAGAGGTTTACCAAGGAAGCTCAGAACCAAGAAAGGCTGTGAATCAAGGGTAAAGGCCTCACAGTCAGTCAAAGCAGGACACCAAGTGGAGATTAGATAAATGGATTTACAGCCAGAAAGAGGTTTTAGCAAAGCACCCAACTGAGGTGTGGGCTGTAAACCACCACCTTCTCCATGGAGAATCACAGAAGATGGAACAAGACGAGTTCCAGGTGAGGCAGGGAGTCACTGATGCAGGAGACAGCATGACACACAGAAAATTAGTACTGACAAGACCCTAGGGCAGCAGTACACATTTGCTGTCTTTCTTTTTTTTTTTTTTTTTTTTTTCTACTCTCAGTCCTGGAGGTGGAACCTGGGCCCTTCTGGTTAAGCCACATCCCCAATCTTTTATTTTGAGATAGGGTCTTGTGAAGCTGCCCAGGCTGGACTTGAACTTTCATCTTCAGACTCAGCCTCCTGGAGGCAGTGATGACAGGCAGGCACCACCAGGCCCAGCTCATTCCCGCCCTACATCATTTCACAGTGATTTAACTGAGATTAAAGAGAAATAGAGCCAAGTCTCCCCCAGTGAAGCTACCTGGAGCCCCGGTGCCCACTTGTCCCTGAGGTCCTTGAAACCCCCATTGCTGCAGGCTGGACTCATCCCCTCCCCTCCAGTCAGACCCCCAACCTGCTGAGCAGTGTCCAGATACCTTTACCTCCGTTCTCCCCTTTACTGACCCCTTAAGTCGATGCACGGACTCATTGGGGGAAGGAAACTACTCCCCAGACACATCTCGCTTGCTGTCCTAGGTCTCCCCCCGGCCCTGGTGCCTTTATGAAAACTATTTTTGAAATAGACAACAGTCCCTTTCCCCCATGGCTGTACACAGGCTCACTCTCCACATCCCATCAGTCACTGGGTGTTTTCTGCACACATCAGATGGAGAAAGCCTTCCTTCCCTAGGGTTCCCAGACTCCTATTAAGAACTTGTTACTGACTTGCTGGAGGGAAATTAAATTAAGTTTGTGTGTGGAGAATGTGTCCTAATAATGCCATTAACATCCTGGCTTCCAGGGAACTGAAATCCAGCCATTTCTTCTCCTTGCGGGCTCACAGTGACAGAGACTGTAACTACATTCCTCGCCTTGAACAAGCTGAAGGGAAACCCATAAACTTTCCATGCATGTCACCATGGGCAGGTCTTTTGGGAAGCAGTGTGTGAGCATGGAGTTTGTAAGAGGAGCCCAGCACAGTTCTGGCGGCACGGGGTGCCAAGCCGCAGGACAGGAACTCCAGCACCATGGATGCCCCTCAGCTTTGAGTTGAGCTGTTCCCAATCCATCTTCTTCCTGCTACCCAGCGTGTGAAGTGTTGCATACTGACTGTCAGTCCATGAGCATGCACTAGAAGTGGGGTGCACAGCAAAGAGCTGAGGTCCGGCCTAGCATGATGAGATATGTAGGAGGCTCCCACTGGGAATGAGTCACAGTAACATGCGTGGTGTACAAGGCTGCTGCAGATTCTGCCTGCACTCCCCACACTTTTCTTTTTGGTCAGCTCTGCGGACATTCACAAAAGCACTCACACCGAATTTGGCTCCAGACCTTGGGAAGACAGTGACTCTTCTGGGTCTAAAACCCCTTTTTATAATTGTACCATATATAGACAAAGAAATAAGGAAAAGGCCAGCTGATTTTTTTTTGTTTTTTGTTTTTGTCTTGTGCTTAATAACAAAGGAATCTGCAGGAACTGAGACAGTTGGAGGAAAATACAGCACTGTGTTGCCCAGGGAAACAGCAAAGGAGATAAGAACAGTGAGCTGCCCTGAGAAAAGTGTGTGAAACAGAAGCCAGTACTGCAGGGGGATCCAGAGGTCAGAGCTGGGTGCCCCATTATCATAGGCAGCTCCCTGTAACCATCATACACCCCTGAGACAGTCGCCATGCATCTAAGCTCATTGCCCATGAGCAGGCTCAGCCCCTGCTCAGCCAGTCCTGTCACTGAGGCAGTACCTTCCAGAGTCTCATAGTGCCACAGCCTATGACAGAGCAAAGCACTTGCTTCACAGCCAGCGAGGAGAGTGGGGAGCAAGAGGCAGGGCCCCCAGGATCCTCTTGAAGGCCCACCTCAGTGACAGGTGCATCTCCTCCAGCTCCCTCTGCTCTAGTTTCCACCAGCTCCCAAGAGAATCTCATTGGGGGCCACACGTTTCCACAGGGAAGACTGGGGCATTGGGCACATTCCAGTGCCAGCAGGAAGTTGATTTGGTAAACAAGAGGCTGAGCAGAGAACCCTGCAGAAAAAGTGACACTCACACATTCTCTCCAGCAAGAGGCCCTCAGAACTTCTGTGACAAACCTGAAGCCAGTGTAGCTGAAAGAGTTGAATGGGAGGAAGGGGTGGGAGACAGGCCAACCCAGAACTTTGCAACATTATTAACAATGATTTGTTTATTCCTAGAGCCTTGGGAAGGAGGGAGATTTAATCCAAAGAGTGGTATCCTTCACTGCACATTTGAAAGAGAAAGGAAAATATTTGTCCCATCAGAAACACAGAAGGAAGATGGCAGAGAGGCAAAATCAGATGAAAGAACCCAGATATGATCCTGGTGCTGGGGTAAAGCTGATGGCACCTTCATGAGGCCAGGAGGAGGAGAGGCAGAAGAGAGATCAAAAAGTGACATTAGATGATCTCTTGGACTTCACATAGGATTGATTCTAGGACTTGTGAAAGCTTAGGTGGGGAAGACAAACTTCCAAGTACAGCTCACATAACCGGGAAGTTGGTGGCAGTGTTGCCTAGCATGGTGACCTAAGGTGATGAAGAGGCTCCATGGCCTTGGAGGAGAAGCTAGCAGGGCCTGGCAGCTCTAGGGCCCCACAGTGAGTGTGGGGTGTGGGGGGAGCAAGCCCTGAGCCATCAGCCTGGTGGGGCAGGTGTAAGGAAGCACTTGCCTGGAACACAGCAGGCCATACAGAAGCAGAGTCAAGAGCTGGGCCTGCAGAGCCCAGGAAGCTGGTTACCAAGGAGGCAGCACTTTGCCTAAAGATGAAGGAGCTGAAAAGTGTGCAGAATCAAGAAATCTGAGGATCAGGGGCTGGGATTTAGCTCAGTGGCATAAGCACCTGCCTTGCAAGCAGGCAGTCCTGAGTTCGATCCCTGGTACCGATTTTAAAAAAAAATCTGAAGATCAAGGATCAAAAGCATTTCTGCAGAGAGGAGAGTAGATGTGAAGGTTACATACAGGACTCATGGGAGAATGGAGACCCCTGCGATCTCAGCCAGAGCTGCTGGGCAGAGAAACTGTATCCAGGGAAGGACAGGCAGGAGGCCCTGCAGGGAGGGACATAAGCCAGCAAGGCAGAAACACCTTTGAGGCTCTGGCTTCCGCTGCAGGGAAGGACACAGAAGATACTGCTGTGGCATTGCCAGGGAGTTGATGACAAAAAAGGGACTCACGCATCTCAGATGCTGTGAGGAGGGACCCAGCTCTAAGTGAGATAATTATGCCACGGAAAAGAACTTATCGATTTGGGTTCTTGGGAACAGAGCTGTATTTAGACAGTGTGGCACAGCTCAGCTTTGAAGATGTCACAAATGTCATCAGACACATTTACCCGAGGGTGACACTGACTTGCTAAGCTACTTCATAATACCAATTATTACCTGTGTAAGAAACATTTTTTCTGCATTTGCGACATAGGTATTTCTACTTTGAAATGCCATGAATGACAGTAACAGTGTCTCTGTTTCAAGCCACACTGTGTTTTCTGAATAAATGGCATTGGACCACAAGACATCGTCTACACCATTTGAACCCCACTCTCAATATTTCTGTATCCATGTTTATCGCTAAGGTACTCAGTGTTTGTCTTTTCTTCTGTTCTTGCACAAGTTGTGTGCTAAGGTTATGCTGAGGTCATATAACAGATGAACAGAATTTCTTTGTTTCTTGTTTCTGCAATCATTTATATAACATTCTCCTTCACTGTGATTCATTTTTAAAGTTGTTTGAGTTTTCTGTATTAATATGCTGCACCATTAAAAGTGGGCGTTCTGCTCAAAATTTACAACGTTTATATGTCCAAAATATTTATTATAGTAAAAGACTCACTGCCATTCACCCCTTGAAATATCCCACCCTCACTTTCAATGCATTTATCTCATCACGTCTGCCACTTTCTAAACCCATTCTGTAAGTCCTCTCCCACTGGATGTGATAAAAAAATCCAGTGAATGCTGTTGCCAGGTGCTGTCTATCAGAAAGGCAGAGTCATGAGAGCACTGCAGTGTGTATGTGTCCTCATCTGTCTTATTTGCCAAGTCTGGCCCTGGGCAGTTATTCCCCAGAGTCAAAATGACCATAAAAACATGATGTTTTGAACCACCTGGGCCCTTAAGGCAGCTGTGACAGCACTACTAAAGACATTCGTGAAGACCTGGGATGGATCTCAGTGGCACAGCGCCTGCATGGCCAGCGCAAAGTCCTGAGTTTGATTGCCAGTACCCAAAAAATAGAAAAATAAAGACACAAAAAGGATTCTAGAACTGCTTCAGAAAGTGGCAAGAACGACGGGACAAATGTGTTGGACATCAGGGAGTGTATTTTAAGGGGGATTCATGGCAATGTGTATTTTACTGTAATAATTTTAAAAATTCAAGCATTTACCATATTTTAGGGTCACGCCACTCATGACTCTACTTCACTTCAATATGTGCTAAGGTCAACAAAGTTCTCATGCAATTGTGTTTGGGCAGAACAAGCTCCAAGACGACACCAGTTCCAAGTGGGATTAGGAGGAACCAAGACATCACCTCCATCAGCGCCCACAGGGTTCTACCCGGGGCCAGGTCCACACACTTCAGGAGTGGAAGCCACATGCTCAGCACAAAGCCACACCAGGACAAACATGGGGACCACTCTGTTGGAGAGACAGGTGTGCTCATGAACCAGGTTAAGCCTGTGAATGTTGGTGGGCATTTGATTCAGTGGACGCATTTTCCTTAAAACATTTCAGTGTAAAGGAAACTGCACTGGCTTCATAGATAAAAAGCTGAAATGTATCTTTTTGTGATGGAAACAACAGCAAATAATTAGGAAAACACTCCTGATTTGCGGCAGCCTCTTGTGACCCTGCTCTGCAGGAGACACAGCCATCAATGCTCTCTGCGAGAATTTTCCCTGTATGAAAATGGCAATTTTAGACAAAGTGAAAAATACATAAAATGTTTTTCTTTTAATCCATCCCATTAAATATGAGAGTAATATTTGTAAATATAAACAGTATCTCCTCTACGGATCTTAAAGACACAGAATTAACCCTGGGCATGGTAATAATATTCTTTGAACATGGATTCCTGTAAAGATAGTTACACAATCTGATATCACCTCATTTGATCAACACAAGCAAACTAAATTTATTCAGTCATCAAGTAGCTCCTTTAAAAACAGCTCACCCAACAAAAGCATCCAGGTCTTTCTTGTCTCAAATAAAGAACTGAAAAAAAGCCAAACACTGCCAAAGGTTTATTAGAAGACAAGGGTAAAGAAGATTTAACTCTGCAGAGTGAACTTGGGCCAAATGAGGAGAAAAACCAGAAAGAAAGTAAACAGTAGTGGGCCCTCTAGGGTGTCTCATGTGTTTGTCACCTACATCTCATGGGAGCCTGCAAGAAGGTCTACATATGGGTCCTAAGAATCATCTGGCTCCACCCTGGGATCTTCAAACTGAAGGGTCCCCTCGCTTCTCCGGCCAGTCTTACCACGCCCTGTGTCCTACATCAGTCATGTTCCTGTGTGGAATGGCCCCAAGACCTCTGTGTGTTTCTGCAATAGATAGCGCTGGCTGCAGACCTGGCTCCACTTGGTTCTTCTAACAGAATCAGAACCTTCATTTCATTTCAGGGGGGCCATAAGTTTGGTTAAAAACTATAATGTTCCTCTGTGCCCTCACTCCCGCAGTGATAGGGTGGCTTTCTGAGGGTCCGAAATGCCCCCAGAGGTCCTGGAAGCAGCACTCAGGGTGGCACTGCTGAGCGGTCCAGATGTCCTGCCACATGTCAGGACAGGAGCTGAGTTCTCTCCAGGCTTCACTGCTAGCTGAGCAGCTCTTCCCATGGAAGCTGATGGAAAATGGAGGATTCTGTTGTACAGGCTCCTTTTTAAAGTGGTTTGGGGGATGAGGGAGTGTTCCACATGCACACCTCTTCCATGCATGACAGCTTCGCACAGATGGTTGTTGAAACTAATAGGGAAAAGTGACTTTGGACAACAGCCTGCTGGACATTATGGTTAAGTCAGGGTCCCACAGCTCCACAGAAGAACTGCCCATAGTTCTTCTTGAAGCGTGATGTGCAGAGGACCCCGGGGTCACCTTGCTAAAATGCAGTCAGTTTCAGTGCTTCAGAGCCTGAGTTTCTGCAGGTCTACACCCATGGGAGGTGTAGAAGTCGCCTCTGGTTTGGCACTTACACTTGATCACACCACTGGAAGAAGAGTGTGATCTCAAGCTCAAGGCTCTTCTTGTGAAATAACACTCAGGCTTCCAAGCCCATAAACCCGGGGGAAGGTACAGAATAAACCAACTTTTGCAATCCTCCAACCTGGCTACATGAGCATCGCACACATTGGTAAGAGGCTGAACTCATGATCCTGGCCTCTGGGGGTGATCCCACAAGCAGCAAGGCAGGCTTGCATCCTGCAGCGTGATCAGTCAGCACCAGCTCTCTGTGCTCCTCTCTGGATAGGTCGAGAGATGTCACCAGTTCTTCAAAATGAAGCCAAGATGGCCACTGGCATCTTATGACAGAATGGAATGAAAACAGAAAAAGCAAAGCCCAATGCGGTAGCTCAGGCTTAATCCCAGTGTGCTGGGAAGCAGAGGCAGGAGGACTGCAGGTTCAAGCCCAGTCTAGGTAATTTAGCAACTCAGTGAAGAAAAATAAAAAAGGGCTGAGGATATGGTCCAGTGTGAAGGTCCTGAATTCAATACCCAGGGCCACAAAAAATGAATTAATTAATTAATCAAAACAGGACAAGTACACTCACAAAATGTTCTCAGCTAAAAGCCAAGAGGTAGAGTAGAATATCAGTGTTACCTTAAACTAGATTCCTGGAAAGTGGAGCTTCAAGCACTCAGAAATAGTGCTAGGTTGATTTTCTTCCTTACAGAGCCAAATTTTGACCATATAACCATCACCAAAACTGAGAACCAAGTCAAATAAAAACACAGTCATTATTACACAGTGCACTGCCAGGTGGGCAAACTTAAGTCCATTTTCATGCAGAGGCAGAAAAAGGCAGGAACTACACCAAGTGGTTGGGAGGTTTTGCGTCCTCACAACGGTAATGGGAGAAATTAATCCCAAATCAGACAGCTGCTGTGGTCTGCACACACTGCCACAGGCAGACGCAGTTTAAAAGGGGTTCAGCAAGCCTGGAGTCCACACCATGGACACAGGAGGAGCAGTAAAAACGCAGCCTGGGACAGAAAGCCAAGTGCTGAGGAGGAGGAGGTCAAAGGCCAGGCTGGACAGTGGCCCTGGGATGTGACGCTGCTGGCCCCACTGCTGCCAGGTCCTGAGAATTAATGTGGGGCTGGGAGAAGAGAGTGGAAAGGCATCCGCAGATTACTCAGGCATGTTCCGCAGCTCCTGACCCAGGGGCCTGTGGCCCCATCTCCTGCCTTGACTTCAGGCTGTCAGATGTCACTCCTTGAGGTCTGTGACTGGCCCAGCTGGGTTCCACCCTTCAGGGATGACACGAGAAGCTGGTGAAGCTGTGCATGAGCACACATGGAGAGGAAAAGCTCCCGCTAGCTACTTCTAAAGACATGTAAAGGCCAGCAAGCTGGTTCAGGACAGAGGAGAGGATTCAGTCATTGCTCGTGTCCTCCACAGCAGTGGCATTGTCACCACTGACCACCCTGCTCCACCTTCTCTAAACCCTCTCAAGGGTGGGGTCATATCAGTGTCCCAAGTTGCAAAGGGCCTGAGCTGGGAGATGGGAAAGAGGCTCAAGGTGAAGGTACACCCTTCTGAGAGCCCCTTGTGGTGCCTGGCCGTGGACTCAGTCCCTGTGGACACTCCTGGGCAGAGATGTACTTCTGCTTCATCATTCCTAGTGATTCTGAAGATGCAACAGCAGATCCCACCCGCCTGAGCTGCAAGTTGTCCCTCCCCTTTGGAGATGTGTGGTCCAGGCAGTTAGAGAAAGTTTCGGACCTCAGTTGCTCCAATAGTAAACGAGACGATGACAGCAACCACCAAGAAGTTCATCAGAGCACGGAATGAATGGAACCTTGTGAGACGGTTGAAACAGTCCTTAGCATAGAAACTGATTGTGAATTTAAAAGAATACGATTTGTGAAATGTCTGATAGTGTTGTTAGGTGTCCCCATGTACACTGCCCATTTCTAACGTGTGCTGCATGAGGAATCTCTCTCTCTCTCTCTCTCTCTCTCTCTCTCTCTCTCTCTCTCTCACACACACACACACACACACACACACACACACAAACACACACACACACACACACACACACAAAATCACTGGATTAGTCACTGGTTTTTCCATTGTTGCTCACATGTTACGTGACAGAGTTGGGACCCAAAGGGCTTCCTGCTTCCCCCACTCATTAAGACTTTGACTTTGCTTAAGTTTAGTTTGCAAAACTTCCTCATCATTGTTTAGGCAAATAAGAACAAGGAGGACTAGAGACCCAACATGCTAACATGAGAGAGCTTCTGAAAAGTCACAAATAATTTCTAAAACATCAGTGTTTGGCAGCTGGCACCAGTGTTCTTCCTAGGGAAAAATCATTTCTGAAAAGAGCTTCAGTGAGCTTCTGAGTTTAAAGACAAGATCATGGGGTACACAACAGGCTTCCTGATAAACAGAAACCTGATCCTTGGGCACTCATTCTCCCTAGAAAGATTCTTCTCTGCAGCTAGGGGAATCACTTTTGATTTGGGGAGGACCTTTTTTCCCAGTAACAGGAAGCAAGGACTTTTGCACTGAGCCAAATCCTTAGTACTTTCAAAAAAAATTTTTTTAAGACAGGGTATTACTAAGCCTCTAACTTGCCTGAGTTGAGCTTGAATTTGCAATCCTTTTGCCTCGACTACCACAGTGAGGACTTGGTAGGCAGACCGTCACTTTCTTACATGACTCCACCAGACACTGACCCAGTATCGAGAGACCCTGGGTCCATGCTGCCATCAGGTAAGGCCAAAGTCCTTCACCCTGTCCACGGGTTGTCGAGCCTGAACATAGCCTTCTGACTTCTCTACCTGTTGCCCACTCTCCTCCATCTTCTACTCCAGCCATCTGTCCAGTGTGCTCATTCAGTGCTCAGTGGGGCCTGTCCCTCCTCTGGCCCAGATGCCCTTGACCTTGAGTCCAGTGACTTTGTCCTGTGCACCCCCACGTGTCTGATGCTTCCTCCACAGCTGGGGCAGAGCTTCCAGGAGACCAAGCTGTAGATTTTCAGCCACTGAGCTCACACTCCTCTGGGCATCCAGTTCCTGCTGGATAAAACAATGGACGGACCAAAGTCTTCACGGTGATCTCGCCTAGCAGGAACACAATTTTTCTTAGTGAAATATCCTCTTCCTGTTGGTTTTCTTTTCCAATTTTAGAGTAATTGGAGGGGAGCCTTGGAAATTCTGCCTCAAGGGTCCAGTCAACAGGATGAAAAGGCAAGTGGCCTCCTCTCACTCATCACACGTGTCACCCAGCACGGAGATCCTTCTCTGCAGGACGGTCAGGTGACAGCTGAGTCCCAGCCCCTCAACTGGCCTCTCGCACTGTGCATGTTTTCTGAGCACCTCCTTCATTTCAGAAACACTCTAGAATCTAGGCAGGTGAAAGATACCTTTTAAGGTTGGCAATATTATGGAAATGATTTTCTATATTTCTCAATCGTGACAAGGAAGGTTTTATTTTTTTCACTTTTCAGAGAAAGTGGGCAGATGACTATAATGATTTCACTTTTAAGAGAAAGTGGGCATGTGAATATAATGATTACTTTTGAAATTAGAATACTGACATCATGCTATCCATTCTCCGTGACAGTAGGCAACCTGTCCCTTGCGGAGCACAAAGGGTTCCTCACATTTCTCTGTTGTTGAAATGAATCGTGTTATTTTTTGATGAAGAGCAGCAGTATTAAACTTTGCACTGAGCTACATCCTCCTGTATAAAAACATTCCATAGGATACTGGAAAATGGTTTCTTCAGATAGGTTGGTTCAGTTTAGTAGGAAATCTCAAGAGCCCCATAGGGCCAGACAAACAAAGCTAAGCCCCTCAGTGGCCTCCCATCCTGCAGCCCCACAAGCACTACAAGCCCCAGGCCACAGCTCTCACAGGAAATGGCTACAAAACGGGCCCTTTTCTTAAACCAGTAAATCAAAAACCTGACCATCAAAGGCAACAGCACTCCTGTGGTCTGAGTCCCCATCTATTCTGGATGTTATCAGTTCCAGAGCAGAGTAGAATTTAACAAAAACAAAAATCTCCATTCCCCTCTAACCAGTCCTGGCACATCAGACATATGTAGGTGTCACCCTGTTCTCAGGTCACCATCTCCTGGAGAGGCAGTGGGATCTAAAGTAGCCACTGTCACCCTTCTAATGTCCTCTGAGCCCAGGAATGTAATTAGGAAGAAGCCACGGCAGTCTACTTTCTGGTGAGGTGCCGCCTCACCTCAGGGAGGTGAGAGGCAGGCAGAAAGCGCCCAGGGCCAGCTCCCCCATGCACTACTGCCTGTGGTGGCAGACACATCATGGGAACTTTGCAAGAGAGATGCTGGGGAGACAGCTGGGAGGAGATCTCCCATGATCACAACCACTCCTGTTCCCTGCGCCTGGAAGTTGGCCCTGTGAAAGAGCTTGAATTTGACTAGAATGACCCCTAAGAAAATTTATGCTGATGTTATTGTTGCAAACACTGGAACAACTGGTGAATCTTAACAGCTGTGGGTACAGAGAACAAACCAGCAGCCACCAGGGAACTCACCAACTTTGAGATGAATAGAAGTAAAGACAGCATTCCGCAGTGAACACAGTCAACAAGAGCTTTCACATACAGCAATAATGCTTCTACGGAAACATAATGCTCACAAAACAGTTACCTAAATGTATTCCTTATGAGACCCCCAAAACAGAAACCAGCCAGACCTAAAGCAAAGAGAAGTAAACAAAACTAGGATGAAAATTAGTAAGATCAAGGATTCACAAAACCAGAAAGAAAATTGATGAAATTAAAGTTGGCTATGGAATCTGGTGTATCACATGGAATACGATTATGAAACAAAACAGTGACAGATATTTAGCTTTACTGACCAAGAATAAAAGAGAGGGGACCCACACTGCTGGAGCCAGAAATAAAAGCAGGGTCAGGGTCACTGATCTCTAAGGAATAAGCCCCCTGAATGGCTTCACCAGTGAATCCTGCCGAACGGCTTGGGAAATAATACAAATCTTCACAAACTCTGCAGCACACAAGAGAGACACTTTCTGGTCACTCTATGTGGTCAGTTTCACTATGTTAATAAAATCAGCCAAAACATCACAAGGCAAAATAAAACAAAAGGAGGAAAATGCTGTAGAGTGATATCTCTTAAGAATATGAACACAATGCCCTCAACAAATACTAGCGAATCAAATCCCGCAATGTCAAAACCTATACATCATAAATGAGGTTCACTTTAGCTTTTTTAATTATTCAAAATCCCACCATAAACATAATTCCCAATGGCAGATTCTGCATAAAAATTTTGCCCCAATCCATGGTTTTGCTGCCCAAGGGTTCAGTTATACATAGTCAACTGCAGTATGAAAATATTAAATGTAAACCTCTAGAAATAAACAATGTGTATGATTTAAACACTTTTATTAAAATGATGTTAGAGGTATTCTGTTCTGTTATTCATCGTTGCTGTTAATCTCTCACTGTGCCTTTTATAAACCATTGTAGGCATGGCTATATAAGAAGGAAGCATAGTACACGGGGCATGGTGCTACCTGTGTGCCCCAGTGCTCATGGGCTCCTCCCAGACTGGTGGTGCATGTGACTGTGCTTTCTTAAGTACGCACAGTCTGTCACTGCCTCCTCAGCACTGACTGGAAGTTCTGGCTGAGCAGTGGGATAAAGAAAGGAAACACAAGACGTCCAGATGGAAAGGAGCAATGCTGCCCTCTGCACAGCACACCTGACTGCCTGCACAAAAAGCCTAAGGAATACGCTAAGGACTAGAACTAACAGGCCACCTTCAGCAAGGCTGCAATACCATGATCAGTACACAAAGGGAACTGTATTTCTGTACACCTGCAATGAAAACTCCAACAATAAAATTAAGAAAATAATTCCTTTTCCACTAGATAAACGGCATAAAATGATAACATTAAAGTTATGAAAGATGTGTGAAACCTGTGCTCTGTAATTTTAAAAATTTCATAGCATTCCATATGACCCAGAAACTTCAGTCCCCTCTACGCACCCAAAAGCGGTGAAGACAAAGGACTACATAAAGAGTCGTACATGGATGTTTATAGGCAAGTTATTTCCAATAATCAGCTGCCTGTGCGTGGATAAGTGAAATGGACAACATGGAACCACAGAAAGGCACAAAGTATGGACAGATGCTACAGCATCTGGTTGGCTTCTGTTTTGAGGATCTCGTAAGGAATATGGGACCATAGGGGGTGACAGGAGGCCTCGGGATGCTTCCTTTCACGTGAAACACTGGTGGGAGAAAAGTCTACAGGGCCAGAAAGTGGCTTTACATCGGCTTAGGCCAGGGAGGTGAGAGAGTACAGGAGTGACAGATGAAGAGACAAAGTTTCTTTCCAACACGATGTGAATGATCTACAAGTTAACTGCCCAGGTGGTCGCACGCATTTGTCAGTATAGTAAGATCCACTGGATTATCTATCTGTCTGTATACTAAAACCCACGAAACCACATAGTTCTCATAGGTGAGCTGCAGGATATGGAAAAGACATCACAATAAAGCTGTTAAAAGGCAAAGGGAAAAACTTGCCCACAGTTTTCAAACTCAGGGACAAGATGCTTGGAGGTTGGCAGGTTGCCACTCCTACCCGAGTTCCTCGCTTCCTCTGATGCTCATGCTCTCGGCATGAACCCAGGGCTACTCTCCACTGTGGAAGGGCTGCCTGCCTGCTTTTCCTTTTGGGGCCAGCTGTGGGATTTGATTTGGTGAAGGACTGTTGGCAGGTGGGATGTGACCAGAATCTTGAATGGTATCTGTGCACGTGGACACGGCCATCCTTGTGCTGGGATTTTCCTAGCCCCAGAAGATGCTGAGACACAGTAGGGCTTGGGGGTGGAGCCTTAGCCCAGCCCAGCCCTCCTGACCAGCCCAGCCCAACCCCCCAATACCTGCAAGTCTTGAGGGGAGGGTGAATAACAATCATCTCAAGACAGTAAGTTTGTAAGACTTTGAGGCAATTCTGTGACAAACTTTGATGAAGGTAGAGACATTTTTATTCCTTTTTAAAAATGAAACCACACATCAAATTTGTGAAATGTTTTTGAACTATGAAACAAAGAAATGTTAACCACTGATGAAGCTTCATGCAAATAAACCATAGGCTGATTGGTTGGATTCAGAGCAAATACATCTCCCCAACCCCTCTTCTCCTTCCTTTGTAACCTGATATACAGTCCAGACTCACAGAAGTTCACCTCTGAGTCTGAGCTGTGTCTCTTTGTGAGAAGGCTGTGTTTACAGTCAGAAACCAGAATTCTACAGAGACAGCTGCCTTTCAGAGCAGTGACTTGGGCCAGCTGCACTGCGTATTAATTCTTGGCAGGTCTGGGAGCATCCACTCCGAACATGGTTTTTCAAGGGAAAAAGTGGCAGCAGAACAGTTCCCAGGCTGTGGCTACACCTAGACTGAATCTCACACCTGAAAGTCTGTGTGAGTGGAGACCCTGAGGGAGGACAAAGCCCTGTTTCCAGAGGCAGCAGGTGACAGCAGGAATACAGACTGCTTTGTGATCAAGCAAGCTTTCCTCTCATTAGCAGTGAATAGGACCTGAACACGAGTCTCTATCAGAGGGGTCAGTTTCTGTGTTAATGGTAGGTGTTAGACAGAACCCAGGGCATCTGCAGGTGCATCTTTTATTATCCAGTCAAGCAACCTGAGAAAGGCTTTCCCTTCAGCAAATGCCTGCCACATGCTGGGGCACTGTGGGCATTCACTGAGATACCTGTTCATGGGTTCAGCTGGTCCTTTGAGAGTATGTGATCCACACACCCCAAATACCAGTCAGGTGTGGAGGTGGATGCCTGTTATCCCAGTACTCTGGGAGGCTGAGGCAGGAGGATCACAAATCTGAGCCCAGACTCTGTCTCAAAATTTTAGAAAGTCAAAGACCCTGACTTGAACTGGAGTAGGGCAAAACAAGCAGAAACAAAACAGAAAACCAAAACTACAAAAGCACATCCCAACTGTTAGGGACACAGAAGTAAATGGAAAGAAAGGTCCACCCCTGACTTGCTTCCAGTCTACAGGGCAAGTCAGACAGTAAATAAACAAAGGTGCTCTGGAGTTAATCTGCTAGGTCTGCAGGCGGGAGCAGCACACTGCTCTTATTCATGTGTGGGGAGGGACAGCCCAAGCGCAGGGACGTTAGCAAGCATCACATCTGTGTCCAGGGGATGGGGAAATGAGGGGCAGAGAAAATGTGAGTCTCTTTCTGCAAACTCTACAACCCCTGCCAAGCCACAGAAATCTCTCTTCCTCATGTGTCCTGGGCTCCAGGAAGCACAGCGCTGTCTCCAGGGGCTGCGCTACCAGCCAACACACAGGGTCCCTGCTTCCATGCACGGGGAGGGGGACACTTGAGAACTCTCTATAGAGTGACAGCTGCACAGAGGACAGATCCTGACACATCTCTCAAGGAGAAGAATCAGACGACAAAGCAAAGAGGAAGCCCTGAAGCACCTTCAGGTAGAAGCACAACTGGTGTATTCCAGCATTTCTTTTCAAGATCCTATAAAACATGCATTCTGGCCCCCTTTGAAGAAAAGGGTAATGAGTCTATCTCTCTGATTCTTTGTCTTTTGCATTTCGTCAAACCACACAGGCAGTCAAAGAGGAGCCTAGATTATGACACAAGAAGACACCTTGTTTTCTCAGTGATCTCAACAGGAAGTAAATTCTGGAGAAAAATCTTGCAGCTTTCCTGAGTGAGCACACATGACCTCACTCGAAGCAGGACTCTGTCTTTTGATCAGGACAGGTAAGGTCCACGGAGATAACTGTAGGGTTTAGGGAAAGAGGCAAGACATGGAGAGTCCAAACTGTGTTCAACAGTAACTCAGTGGGCAGGGTCTCTGCACAGTGGAATTATTTATGTCACCAGGTGTAAAGGAGACCCTGCATATAAACATTTGTGGAATATTCTGGGTTAAGTGGGGTTTACTGCATACAGTTAGTGCAGTTTTCCAACTGCAGAATTTTTAGACACTGGTGCAAAACTGTGATTAATTCAGCTTCTCCATCCTCAGGTGAGTGGGAGGCAGGAATCACCCTGCCTTTGGGTCTCCTCTCCTCTTCTGCCTCCCACCATAGTGGAAAGCACACACTGCAGAATCCCAAGGGCCCTTCTTCATTATGAACAATCCCAACAGCACCCCGTCCACCCATCTGCCCTCTAGCTCCTCCCAGCAGCCCCCAGTTCCACTCAGCAGCCCTCTAGCTCCTCCCAGCAGCCCCTGGTTTCTCCTGATGCTCACAGCCCCTCTTATCCCTCCAACATCTCCATTTCCCCAATGACCATCATCTTTCCAAGTTCCAAGCCCAAGCTCTTTCTCCTCTTCAGTTCCAGATTAGTCAGTTGCAAAGTTGTATTTTTTTGGCCAATGCCCCCTGCATACACATGCTTTCTCTATGTCCCTTCCAGCATCTGGGGCTTTAATTTTGTCTCATTTATTGTGCAATTACATAACAAAAACACCTGCTAAGAAATCCACCCTTCCTCCTCACCTTGTTCCTGCATTTTAAAATTAGAAGCTCCAATTTTGAGAATCCATAAGTTTTGGTAAAGGCCCCACTAGTCAACTTCCACTCCACTGTAATAAAGCTGTTCTTAAGCAAGACTTCATTATCTTTGCTATACCTCTCTCTCTCTAATGTAGTCACAACTAATGCACAGTCTTGATTTAAATGCTTTTCTTGTCCAGAAAACCACTGGGCCAGTCCTTCCCCTAAGATCCTGGGTGTGCCCACTCCTTGTCCTAATTCCCTGTCCCATGTGCTTTACAGGCTTCTTTGGGCTCTTCCAGTCTTTCTGCTATAATTTTTGATTTGTGCATCTAGCCAAGTTCTTGCAGGGCTCACACTGTATTCACTACTCAAACCCTGGCATTCCATGAGTATTTGGTGATGTTTACTGATGTAAACAAGTGCAACAGGCAGCAGCGTCACAGCCACCACCAGCCTCTTAGAATGGTGACCACAGCACTGCGTGTGTGCATGGGTGTGTGCCTGGCTCAGGTTCTATCACTGTTTGTTGAGATGAGTAGTTATGTCTTCATCACCTTGAGCAAAAGCAGTGAACAAGTGGGACCCTGTCTCCTGGAATCCTGATACAGGTTTGAGGCCCCATGACAAAACTCATCCATTTAAAAAGAATGCCGTCTCCAGCACTTCTCTTCTCCATCTTCCCAGTGGGTGAAAAGTAATCTGCTTATTTTCAAGAGAAAACATGATACTAAGAAATGAAAGCAGTGTTTCCTTTGGTTAAGTGACAGCTCTCAGGGACACTGTTCATGATCTGAATTTCCAAGACCACAGGCATCCAACCAATATTCCTAGCATGAGCAGGGATAAGAATCTGAATCTCTTCTCAGGTAACTATATCAGAACAGCATTAATTTTGTTCCTGCTACACCATGTTGGGAAAACAAACGAGATGACAACTTACACACATCAGCTGGGGTGGAGGCATCCTGAGGATTGGGAGCTCAGTCAGCAGCTCACGTGCTCTCTCAATAAAACTTTTTCTAAGGCAGATAATTAATTCAGAGATGAGCAGCAGCAAGAGAATTATATGATGCTTTGAAACAAAGCACACTGCTGAAAACAGGATGGGGTAAGGCATCATCCCACAGCTCCACCTGGCGTGACTGCATCCAAAAGCCTTCCACTTCATCTGAGAAAACCACATAACACATGGAGTCATCCTTCGATTTTCAAATGAGTCAATTATTGATGATGTCATCTTAATCTAAGCCCGTGTTTACAATGCTGTGTTGGAGAAGTATTAAATCAAAGCTGTCACACTGAAGCAGATGGTGTCACATGGGGTGACATACTAATTTGCAGCTATTCCAGACTCTCGTAATGTGGGAGTGCAAACAGCATTAGTCTTCTTTTCAGTTTTCAGAAAAAAATCCACCAAAAATATTATTGTAGATGAGATTTAATGCTTTAAGTTAAATGGTAAATAACATCTATGATGGTATCCTTTGAGATGTACTCCATTTTTGTTAATTCCCCCACATGTTCATACTTGACAACTCACAGAAATCAAAATACTAATAATTTTAAGGTTTTCCCTTAGATCATTTAAAGCTTTGTTTTGCTGGTCAATATGGAGTCTTTTTAAAAACTTCTTCCTCAAGTCAGAAAATCACCCGGCACACTTCAAACAGGAAGCTGTGAATGTCCGAGGCTGCTTCATCTTCCCTTCCTTGGAGCTCTCTGTCCCCCCTCCTGCATCAGCTTCCTTCACAAGTCCCTTCCAAGGGCAGGGAAGGAAGTGGGTGCAGCATGCAGCTGACCCTGGTCCCCACAGGTGGGCTATGAACGTGCAGGGAGCACCCAGGCTCTCAGAGCATGTTCAAGGCATTGAAAGGCCTAGGACTTGGAATGCACTACTGATTAATCACCTGAACAAAACATCAGCCCCAGAGGAGACTGGCTGTCAGGGAGCCAGCACTCTACCCCCGCTCTCCTTTGACCACTGGTCTATGTGCACACACAGACACACACACACACATGCACATATGCACACATGCACATGTGTGCACACACACAGAGTCATGCGCTCATACATGCACTTATGAAACTCTCTCATACACTGGGCTATTCCATGTCATACACCTGTCTTGGAAGCCTCAGCATCTCTGCGCCTCCTAACAACACACCTTTAACTTGATGAGTCACGCCAGAGAAAGATTCACCCTACAGGAGACCCACCCAAAACCCATTATACAGATGGAAAACTGGTTTTATTTTAGTGGCAAAGCCTACCTTAAGGTCTTCATCCCCTAGATGTCCTATTGATCAGGGAAAGAATGAAACTGAAGTCCAAGCAGCTGGCCAGGGTGATCAGAAGTGGTTAATTTAAGAGTGGACACACTGCAGCCTACAAATCACACCAAGTAAGGGACAACTCTGCCTGGCGGCTTGGTCTTCCTGGCTGCAATGGCTGACAGCAGCCAACCCATGGAAAGCCAGGGGCTGACCTCCACCATAAATCAGGAGTGGTCCATAAAGCTTTATGAAGGCAGTGACAAAGGCTAGAGAGGACAAGACACTGCTTCCCTTCTGATGACACTCACGAAAGGTGAGCAGAGCACACACTGAAGACAGGCTTTAGTGGGTCCACCTGGCAAGGGAAGGACCCTATACATGACCCTTGGGTCCAGACACCCCGAATCATTCCTTATTTTTTATCTCACTATTGCAGAAACATGTACTTATGTTTACTTATTACAAGCTTTTTTAAAAAGCGGAAAACAACAGTGAAGCTTGCTGTTCTGGTACTGTATTTCCTAACCCAAAACCACTGGAAGTGTAATAGTCTTTCTGTAATTATCATTCAAGGCAAGTCTTGGTTCTTTTCTTCCAAACAAAAATATCTGCACTTTATCTATCCATACAGAGTCCACCAAAAATGTATATACTCTTCAGGGAAAGAAAGACTTGTACAGATATTTTAACACTAAATATATTGAAACACCATGAGATTATAATGAGTTATCTTTGGCCTCTGTGGTTATAGGAGGGGCTAAAAGTGATGCCCATGAGCTGTAAACATTTACCAGTTTTGTTTTCCTGAAGGATGTTCAGATATTTTGGCAGATTCTGTATATATATCAGATCTCTTTGAGATTTTAGCCTTTATCACGCTGACTACATGAAAAATAAAAAAGATTTATCAATATAAATGACTAAATTACTCTTTATAAAATGTATAGTTAAACAAAAAATTATAGAAAATCACTCAGGCAACTCTGAAAAAGTTACAACAAGACATAAAAATGTTCACAGATATTGATAACAAAATCATTAACCTTCCAAAAAAGTCAATGGAAAAAGGCATGAAGAGATAATTATTCTGGAAGAAACCAAAAAAAAAATAAATAAATAAATAAATCCTGAGCACAGTTAAACAAAAATCTTTATTCTTCCATTAGCCATTAGAATGAGAAGCAGCATCCCAGCCCCCTGCTCCATCCTGCCAGGGTCAGAGGGCTTTGTTTAAGCCCAGTGCTGGGCGTGGAAGGAAGCCTGAGTCATGCTTGAAGGCTGTACTGCGACCCCCTTTGCACAAGGCACTTGATACCCAAGGAGATCGCTCCTGTTCCTGCCTGTTTCTCAACCCTGCCATCAGATCCTCAGTCTTCCCAGCATCACCGCAATGAGGTGTGGGAGGAAGAGGAGAAAGGTGCCAGGGAAGATGTCTGGAAAGAGCTGCACTAATCAAGGTGTCCCAGCTACCCCTCGGGTCCCAGGGCCTGCACCTTCTGACTGGTCCAAACGGTCCCCAAAGCATCTTTAGTTATGCTACTGCATCACACCGTGGATTTGACAGGAAACACTTCCACCACAGGAAGCTCACCTACCAGTCTTTGATGCGCTGCGGGGAGCCAAGACACTGGAAGCTGCCGTCCTCCATGATGGTCAGTCTGGTGCGGAGTGCCTCACACTCTTCCATGTTGGGAGGAGAGGAGACACAGGAAGTGAGGCACAGCCAGAGGGTAGGACATAGGGTGCAAGTTTGAGAAATTAAAAGTGAGCAAACTTTGAGTTTTTAATATAAAACTTCATGGAAGTCAAATAAAACGCTTCTAAAACTCATAACTACATTTAGGTGTCTCCAGATGTCCCCACAGCCTCACTCAGGCAGAGTGGGGTTTTCTCAGAGGCAGCTGGATCTGGGTGTGGCATCACTACATCAGTCTTCTGATTGACTTAGGATCCCCCTAATCCCAGTAGCCTGGATGCAACATAAAGGAGCAGACAGACGCTGTTAAGGGCCCTGCTGCTGTTCTGCCTACCATAGTTCCCTGCCTTGGAGCCAGTTGATTACGGACAGAACCTCTACAAACTGCAAGCCAAAATAAACCTTTCCTCTGTTAACTTTAAGTGTTAGGTATTTTGTTTCAGCAGGGAGAAAAGTAAGGCAATGTCCAATTACACACAAGGAAAAATTATTAGAATTTCCATGCTTCAGGAAGACCAGTAATAAAATATGCAGGTGAGAACTATTTAGCAACAGGACAAAAATACAAAGAAAGAAAGAAAGATCTTAATAAAACAGTAAATATTTTATCATAAAAGCAATAAAACTTTACCAACAAATGTAATTGAAACCTTGACTCAATAGAGAAATTGTGAACAGGAGGAAAATTGTGAGCATTTTAAAATAGAAAAACAGAATATGAAAATCAGTATAATGTAAAATAACATCAGCATACTATCTTTGTAAATGTAAAATATAATATTAGTATAAGTATAAAAATAATGTACACATAAATTCATTTGTAAAATATGTTATATTTGAATGAAGCTTACAGTTATATAAAACAATGCTATGAATAACATTTTAATTTCAAATTATAATTCAAATTATATACTAAATATTATTTGAGTATAGAATATTTTGTAAAAATTTATAATTTATTACATCATTGTAATAAGATGAGTCATAAGTTATAATAATACAAGTGTGGCATAATATCCATGAAAATTTTACAACCCCATGAGAAAATTTGAATGCAATTATAAAGCCTGGCTTTAAACTTATTTAGTGCAAGGAAGAAGAGCATTGAGTGTCACGTGGGAAGAGTGCCCCACAAACACTGACACTGGTTACACCCCAAAAATAATCCAAAGTAGGTATGCATCAAACAGTCACAAGGCCAAAGCGCTGGACCCAGAGACAGCCCAGGGTGCACGGCTGATGCCGTCAGAACCTAAGTGACTTTGTGGTGGGAACAAATCTCAGAAACCTGGAAGGACATGTTTGATACACACGCGATGCAAAACTCTGATAGGGAGCTCAAACACAGCAAGCTAATATTTAAAATATTAGAACAGAGCCAGGGCTGTGATTTAGCATTGGAGCACTGACCTCCCATTTATGAAGCATGGGCTCCCATCCCCGTGAACACAGACAAAAGAATTTAAAAAGAACAAAATCTAAAGGTAGAGGCTGACACTCTCCACACACTCACTGGGTGGAAGTCACCCGTGTCAGTTTACAGCTGAAGCAGAGTCACTCTGAGGAACATGAGGGGCAAATAAGGAGTGTGAAAATTCAAAGACCTATGTAGAGCTAAAAACTTTAAGCCTAAGTAAAACTCAATAGATCTTAAAAGTACTTTTTAGCCAAAAGGACGCTGACAATGTGTGCTTTTCTTTGGTGAAAAGGAAACTGTCTTTCCCCTGACACCATGTCACGTGCCAACTGTGAGATCTCAGATCAGTAAAACATTCAGCAGTTAAAGGCATTTTCTCAGTCACTGTGAGTGGCTCATCTCCCACACCAGTGGTGGGATCCCATGGCTCACCTGCCTGAACAGGCATGTGGAGCCCTCTCTGTGGGCATAGGATCCGTGCCACCCGCCAGGGTGTGACAAGCCATCGGCATGCTAAGACTTCATTTGCACACCAAATGCATGCTTTTACCTCTCAATAAAAACCTGTTTGTACCATGGAAAATTCTGTCACTGCATCTTTAAGACAAAAGATGTCAGTGTGTGAGTTTTCTTTTCCAAACTAAAAGCTCAGTGCTCAGGTTCCATTGCAGGGTTGGCAGTTTGCCATAAATAAGTGGATGTGGGGGTATAGTTTGAACACTCGGTCTCCGAAGGCTTCAGCATCACTCTGCTATGCTTGTGCCAGGAGTAAAACTTGGCATAATTTTTGGAAAGTCATTCTGGCAACTGTTCCTCATCTAGGAACTTGTCCTAGGAAACACAAAATATGAAAATACAAAACTTATTCGTAATAATAAAAATGTGGGTGTGGGGAGGGTGATGTGGAATTCCTGGGTACAATAGTCTAGCCCATGTGTGAGCTTTTACAGACCAAGCTCCCAGCCCACCCACTGTGTGGAATGAAGCTCCTACTTCAACAATAGCAAACTGACAACCAGCATTAGGGAAACTCAAGTGTGTGTGGGAAAATTTCCCAGGAAGAAATGCATCAATGTCAGTATCCGAAATGTGAAATAACTGTGGTTTCCTTCTTGTTCACCATTCTCCTTGGTGGGAATCCTCAGCAGGAAGTGTGTGCTCTGTTGGTTGCTGGGTCACGGTCATGACATGGTCTGTAGACAGGGTGATGGGGTTGCGGGTGGAGATCTTACTTCTGAGCCTTCCTTGTGGCTGGAAGTGGGTGTGCGGGCAGCAGCATCACAGGACGCACGGTTCTAGGCCATCTTCACAGAGAGAGGCCCCTTGCCCTGACTTCCCTTGAGCTGTGATGCAGAGATGCAGAGATGCAGAGCAGAGCCTGTAAGTCAGCAATTTCGGGCAGGAAGTGACAGGGAAAAGGGAGCCTGGGGGAGCCCAGCCCAGCAGTGCCGACTGTTAAGTGAGGCATCATGCTCTGAGCTCTCTCTGCTAGAGTTTAACAGAAGCCTCAAAAGCCTCAAGAGCACGCACTGTAAACATATGTGCAAACACAAACTTCCCACATTGCTTTAATCCAACTGAAGGCAGTTTTAGCATTTTTGTGGCTGCATTGTGGGGAGACTAAGAAGTCACTTCTGTACGATTCTCTTAACTGTAGTTTGACAAGCAGGGGTCAAAATACCTGTCAGTATGAAGTAAGGCCTGGGCACAAATGACTTAGAGATCCCGACTGAGCTGTGATTACCTGCCCCAAAATATGCTACGAGTGTGGGGATGCTAAAGTCCCAGCCCGGACTGCAGAGACAGAAGTTAAGATAATCTGTAGAGAGGAGATGGGAGTACAAAGTGCGGCACTGTTCAGCCATGAAAACAATCACTGGTCAATGGAGGAAAAAAAATCACTGGGCAAAACATAAATAAGCAAACATCACATTTCCTCCGTGGTAGTGAGATGGATCAGCATGGAAGCAGGGCTGGGCCATGCGGAGACCTAGGGCTGCTGCTGCAATCCTGAACCAGCAGCTGCTGGGGAGGAGAGGCAGTGTGGCCATCCTTGGCCGAACCAGAGTCCAGTCCTCTTCACTATGCAATGTGGGCATAGATCCCCACCCAGGATCCCAGCTCACACTTTCCCAAGACACTCTAGAGTACAGAACAAGGGGAAATGGGAGAGGAACTCAAAGTCAAGGGGAAAGGCCTGAGCTGAAAGTCTCTTCTCACCAAAGAATCACTTCAGAACCACAGAACGAGCCAAAGGCTTCCCCACTCTTCATGTATAGTAATCTGGATCCTTGTATTGCTTGAATAGCGACAGATTTATGGAAATAAATTTATATATATTCATAAGTACATCATTTATGTGAAATCAAATGAATAGGATATAAAAGAGAAGCTGCAGTTGTACAGGGTCTTTCTGTGGACAGTTGAAAATAATTACATGTTATTTGAGAAACAAAAAGAGTTTTACAGTGGAAACAGGGCCCAGTCACAGAGCATGTGTTGGACTCCAAGACTGGTGTCCTCATACCAGGAAACCAGTGCCAAAGAATGAGTGCAGGGACATGGAAAGTGTCCAGGGCTGGCATGGGGAAATGGGCACTTTCATCAAGCATGGGTATACATCACAGTGAAGTACAAGATTTACCGAGTTTACCAAAGTTCAGTGTAAAATTTTACCTTCCAAAGAGAAACAGAACAAAATTGGAATATTAGAGAGAGTACTTCTGAGGGGCTTTCAGAACCTAGAGATGCTAAGGATCTAAAATGCTCAGTTTCCCATTAAAAAATGGCAAAGAAGGAATGCAGAGAAACAGGAAAGAAGCCCATAGTTTGTGGGGAAAATCATCAATAGAAATTATCTCTAAGTATTCCTGACACTAGATTAGAAGGGAAAAAAATATTCAATGCAACTCTCATAAATGTATCCAAGGAACCAAAGAAAGCCGTACAGAAATAATTAAGGGATAGTTGACAACTTTCAACAAATAGAAATTCTAAAGGATGAGATGGAAGTTCTCAAAAAGGAGCAAAAAAGAAAACTTCTCATTGCAAAGCACAACAAATAAAACCATAAATTTACTACTGTGACCAACACCAGATGTATGGTGGCAGAAGGAAGCTTGTCCAGAGCATGCAGAGAGATCATGAAAGTCAACCGGAATCAGAACAGATCACGTGAGATTGGTAAGAGAGGGGCAGGAGCCCACAGAGCTGGGGGTAAGATCAGAGTCCCAACAGCACATAAGAAAACCACCAAAGGAAGAGGGGCATCAGAAAGAACTGCACAAACATTGGGGCAAAACATTGAGCCAGTGCTTCCCATGAACAAAGGAGTTCCAAAATGGCCTTTCTGCTGGTCACCCCAAAACGCTAACAGGTGGTGGTTTCCTCATATTTTCCCTTAGCTTCTTTAAGATACTAGAAGGTGCTGATTGTAATCATCACTGTTGTAGAACATATAAAATGCAAGGCATCTGTAATAGTGGCCCGAAGAAAAGGAGGACGCAGAGCAATATTAAGGCAAAGTTACAATATTTCACTAGAACTAAGTGAGAGTCAGTGTGATAAATTAAGGTGTAACCCGTGGTCCCTGCGACAACCATTATGAAAATGGACCAGTGTGCCATGCCTAAAATGTAAAAATATTACCTTTAAAACTATTTATGTAATATATAAAAGGCATTTAAATAGGAACAGAAACACAAAAAACACAGGAGCCGTATATAAACAAACAGCAAAATGAAAATCCAAATCCAATTATGTTTATAATTATATTAAATGCAGAATGCTCTGCTTATCTTACCCAAAAGGCAGAGACTGATATCCTGGAGGGGAAGAAAGCCAGATCCAACTACTGTATATACCTGCGCCAGAAACTTCCTTTTTGTTCAAACACACAGAGAGTCTCAAAGTAAAAAGATGCAAATACCATACAGACAGGAGCCAAAAGACAGTGTTGGTGGTAACATCCTCACACAAAATAGGACTTTAAAATAAAAACACCGACTGAGACAAAGAAGGACGTGGCATAATGCTAAGAAACAGCAGCATTTGAAGGTCACGGTTAAGGATGCAGGGTCACCTAACTCCACAGTTTCAAATACAGGGAGCCAGAAGTGACTGAAGATTCAGAAGGAAAAGAAAACATCGCTGTTTCACTTGCCGAGCTCAGTCTCCCATTCAGTACTGGACAGAAGACTTCAGCAAAGCACCCCCAAGAGTATAGAATTCTTAACGCCCCACCCGGCCTGCTGTCCAAGCAGCATTCCACACAGGACCAGCGCAGCACACACTCCTTCCCACCGCTAAGGATGCCCCAAGGACATGCTGCATGCTCCACCAAGCATGGGGAACCGTGAGGCCGTGGGCGGAGCAGGCTGCCTCTAGTTCCTCACAGGTGTGGCATGCCATCACACGTGTCATTTACAGGCATCTCAGCAACTGTCACGCTACAGCAGCAGGGCTGCAGAGTTTGCAAAACCAATGTGAATGTATTGGTTCACTGGTTTTTCTCAGCGCAGAGCAGAGCAGACTGGAACCCTTGAAAACTCCTGACAAGTTTATATGGATGGAAATCACAGAGAGCACTGCTTTTGATCACAGCAGAGTTAAATTGAAAAAGAACATCAGAAAGAAACCTAGAATGCCTTCCAAATGGCAGGAAAATAACAATTCTAAATAAAGTGTAAGCCAGAGAATAAATCACAAAGGAAAGGACAAAATATTTCAAGTGAATGAAATATTTTATAATAAAAGAGGAGAAAAGTCAGCGTCTTGTGAGAATTGGCCATCCTGGGACTTGGGGGCCACCAAGAAATCAGCCAGTCAGCCCTCCTGGTAAGCAGCACAAGCTGCACCGTGTCCAGGGAGACAAAGGTCAGAGAGCGCCTCCTACAATGCGGGCTGAGGACCAAATCCCGTATGTGCCCACCCTAGCAGCCCGCTAGTGCGGAGGACAGGCTGAACTGACAGCAACTGAGGCACATAAAGCACCTAAATGCTTGTGTTGTTGTATTGATTATGCAGGCCTGGGACCAGCGGTCTGAGCATTTCTTAGGAGGATGACAGCATGCAATACAGCAAATATGCAGGATTTCCTTCTATCTTATTTTGAAATCCAATATTGTTCTATTTGGTTTGTCATGATTATTATTATTTTTTTTTCAGCATTCTGTTTTGGTTGGTTTTATTGTGCTTTGTTTTTGGTTTGACTGTGCTTTACCTAACAGAATGGACAACTATTGTGAAGATAACAAGATACCCCATGGTAGCCATTGTTGTTTTCCTGGTATCCTACTTTGAAGTTCTCTACCAGTCTTGCTGCTTTGTTTTAATTGGCTTCGCTCTGTCTTGTTTTGTTGGATTTTATTATCTTTAAAGATAATAAAGACAGGGACACTGCATGGCAAGAAGTGAGCCTCGTGTCTAGGCAACCCTTCGGCACAGCCTGCCTGCCTGAGAGAGGCTAATACTGTGTGCAAATTGCAGAATGGGGCAGATGCTGGTTTCGAGACAGGTTTCTGCAACATCCCTTTATTTGGGACCTTGAAACAGCAAAGTTGGAACAAGTAAAAGGAATATTCAGGTGCATTTACAATACACAGCCAGGAAACAGTGAGTTTTTTCCAACTCAGGTCTTCGAAATCCCAAGAATAACAGCAGAAAATGATGCTTCTGCTTTGTCTCCTGTGCTTTTGACACCCCTTAGGGTGCCAGGCAGAGTAACCCTGGGATATCTTGATCACAATCCAGTCCACTTCTTGCTTCAGGGCTGTTATGCTTGGTTAGATCCATTCCTAAAATGCAAGGCTCCTGGCCCTATTTCCCTTCAGTCCTCACTCCAGCTAATGTCTCCATCCTGCTAACCTGGCCTGACTGTATTTGCAGGTGGATTACAGACTGCCTGCTGCCTCCTGGCACTGCTGTTCACCTCTGCCCTGTGGCTGGACACTTTCCCTCCCTTCCACATTCCAGTGGCAGCCAGCTTTACATTGCTGTAACAAATAACTGAAGAAATTGACTTATAAAGAGAAAATATTCATTCTGGCTCCAGTTTTGGAGCTTCTAGGCCATGATTGATTGGTTTGCCTTGTTGATTTGCATCTATGGGCAGACACTTACCATGGCTGGAGTAGGTAATGGAGCAAAATTGCTCACCTCATGGCCAGGAAGTGAGAAACAGGAAGAGGAAGTTGCCTGCATTTTACAGTCCCTGCTGAGAGCAGACATTCATGGCCCAAAGGTCCCACTAGGACCTGCATCTTCAAGGTTCCAGCACCTCCCAGTAGCACCACAGTTGGGTATCAAGCCTTTGCGGGGGGGAGGAATATCCAAACTATGGACCCCTGGCATTCATCCTATTGATTTAGCACAGACCTGTGTCACTATTGCTATTATATCAACAAGATCTGCAGGGAGAAAAAGGCTTGAAACCAATATGCTAGAAGAAAACCATAGATTGAATTTCAGATTAGAGGTGAACTCTAGTACTCTTTTCTAATGCAATTTTAATATTAAAATTTAATTGATTTTTTAATTTGACAAATATATAATAATTGTCTTATTCCTACATAATCCCAATGATATTTTATACTATGTTTGGTGCATATTGACAAGACACAAGCTTAATAGTTTGTAGAGTCAATGTTATAAGTTCTGGAGTTATTTCCTGGAAGAATTCTGGTAGACAAATAAACCATGGAATGAATAAAAAAGATGTGATATTTTTATAGAATAGAGTGTTACTCAGCTATATAGAAGGCTAAATTTGAGGCTTTCATAGGTAAATGGATGCAAATTGAGATCATACCTCATAAGCGAAATAAAATCAGACTTGCATGTATAAATATTGTATTGTCTCTTCAGTGTAAATAAACTGAAAGAATAAATAAAATCCAAAATATATAATAGATACTGTGAAAATGAAAGGGAAAGAAAGTGTTAGAACGGAAAGAACAACTAGGATGGGGAAAGAAGGAGGAAAAAAGTTATATATATATACAAGATAGACAAGTATACTACTAACCTCTGTTGGTTCATCAAAAAGAACAGTTTGTGCTTCATTGTTTGATTATTTGATCATTTTATGTCTAAATCTTGCAATCTGAACTACTTCTAAGATCATAATATGTAATACATTTGCTAGTGTTAATTTCCTATTATTATTTGAAATTCTGTATCATCGTTTTTATTCTTTGTTTGCTGCTATTGTTCTGTTTTCAAAATTAAAAAAGAAAAGAAATGAAGGCATTAAGAGCACAATGACAAAAATAAAAATAAAGTATGTTTACAGGTCTACCTGCCACATGGACTCCCCTCGGACATGGACATTTCTGTGCCGTTCCCCTACTCTCCAGTAACAGGATGTCCAGTTTGCCCACCAGGGCCAGGGTGGTGGAGAGCTTCTGCTTGGTCCCCCTGCTGTAGGTTGCCACACACTTGTCATCGTGGGCTTCCAGGTGTAAGCGCCTCACAAGGTCTGCAGCCACCTGGACAAGACAGACCTGGTGAGCAGGTCACAGGTGCCAGGCCTCAGCCCTGGCCCCTGTTCCTTCCTTGCAGCATCCCTGCCTGGCCAGCACACAGCAGTCAAGCGCAGCTCCTGCTCCCCGCCTTCCCCATGGGGAGAAGCAGAGAATGGACAGGGGCATTTTCATTCCTGATGGCCCCACAGCACCTGGGGTTGTGAGGACAAATGGGCAAGAAACAGGATCAGGACTGGGTCTGGATGCACAGCCAGGCTGAGTGAGCAGAGACAGAGGAGGACCTGGGTAGGAAATAAAGCCGGACTGCGAGGGGTCAAACCTGCAGCAAGGAGAGAAGGACGCAGGGAAGCCTGAGCATCATTGCTAGGACTGAAATGTCTGCTTCAGAGCCAGAAGCCACTGGTCAGTGTCTGTGCTCTCAGGACCTGGATAGGAGACTGGCTGGGCTGGGGGAAGGGCAGGGAAAAGCCCTCTGCTCTCTGCTGTGGGGAAGAGCTTCCTGGAGTGTGGGGACACTTTGCATCATTTAAAACTCTTACAGCTTTACCTCTGTTTTGTGACAACAGCCATGCTCATATAGATGTTTTCTTTTTTTTTTCTTTTCTTTCCTTCCTTCCTTCCTTCTTTCTTTCTTTCTTTTTTTTTTTTTTTTTTTTTTTTTTTTTTTTTTTTTTTGGTTAAAAGCTATCATACATACTGGTCAAGATAAGACCTGAATCTATTTTTAGGAGCAGAAGGAAAAATTCTCTAGGGTTGTAAACCTGAGTTAATAATTCTGGATCTGAAATACCCACATGAAACACAGTTTTAAGTCAATGCACATGGTTTTTGATCAAAGCAGGGCATCTGGAGTAGTACCTATGTGGTGATGATGAGGGCTAAGAACCCCAAGAACAGGGAGTGACTGCACAGTTTCTGCTCAGATTGGTCAGCATGAACTGCTCTAGTGCTTTACTGGACCTGAAAGTCATTTAGAAAATTAACTGAGGGTCTTTGGTCCACAGTGTAAGAGGAAGGAACACAGCCTTCAAGGCCTCCTACCCTCTGCCTAGGTGAGTTCTCAAGCCCTTTTCTGTTCTTACTGAAAACAGTCATTTCTCCTAATTTACTTTGTATGAAATATCTTTCTTCCTGCTTTATTAAGTCCAGTTCTCTCAGTTTACATAAACTGAATAAAATGTATTTAATTACATAAAAATACTCAAAATGTTTTGTTCAAAACATGCAAATAAACACAAATGTTCATGGAGTGTTACATGAGTGAAAAGATATGAACTCAGCCCTGTAGGAGTTAAAGGTTGACACGGGTGCTAATGGATATTGATCACCTGAATTTTTCTGAGAGATGAACTACAGAGAAGTATGAGACTCAGCCCACAGGATTCACCACATGTAACGAACCAGGGAGGAACTGGTGGTGATTTTTAGGTCCATAAAATTACCAAGTGGGCAGAGAAGGCAGCCTGATGGCACAACATTGCCTAACATTTACCAGGCCTGGGCTGCATCTCCAGGACTGAAAAAGAAAATGGAAAACAACTCCCCAAGTACAGAAAACTGGGAAGTGTGGGTACTGGAAACTTTCCTTCTTACACCTTTTGTGCAAAGAGTAACCATAAAGGGACCAAGGTAAGAACACCTGGTCCTGGTTCCTGAGGCACCTCGGCCCGTGCCCAGCCGCGCCTGGCCATCGGTGTGCGGAGGAGGAGCTGCGCGGATCCGGAGCGCCTGCAGAGGCCCCTTCCTTTGTCTGGAGGAGGAGGGGTCCCGGGTTCCTGAGGCACCTCGGCCTGTGCCCAGCCACGCCTGGCCATCGGTGTGCGGAGGAGGAGCTGCGCGGATCCGGAGCGCCTGCAGAGGCCCCTTCCTTTGTCTGGAGGAGGAGGGGTCCCGGGTTCCTGAGGCACCTCGGCCTGTGCCCAGCCACGCCTGGCCATCGGTGTGCGGAGGAGGAGCTGCGCGGATCCGGAGCGCCTGCAGAGGCCCCTTCCTTTGTCTGGAGGAGGAGGGGTCCCGGGTTCCTGAGGCACCTCGGCCCGTGCCCAGCCGCGCCTGGCCATCGGTGTGCGGAGGAGGAGCTGCGCGGATCCGGAGCGCCTGCAGAGGACCCTTCCTTTGTCTGGAGGAGGAGGGGTCCCGGGTTCCTGAGGCACCTCGGCCCGTGCCCAGCCGCGCCTGGCCATCGGTGTGCGGAGGAGGAGCTGCCCGGATCCGGAGCGCCTGCAGAGGCCCCTTCCTTTGTCTGGAGGAGGAGGGGTCCCGGGTTCCTGAGGCACCTCGGCCTGTGCCCAGCCGCGCCTGGCCATCGGTGTGCGGATCCGGAGCGCCTGCAGAGGCCCCTTCCTTTGTCTGGAGGAGGAGGGGTCCCGGGTTCCTGAGGCACCTCGGCCTGTGCCCAGCCGCGCCTGGCCATCGGTGTGCGGAGGAGGAGCTGCGCGGATCCGGAGCGCCTGCAGAGGCCCCTTCCTTTGTCTGGAGGAGGAGGGGTCCCAGGTTCCTGAGGCACCTTGGCCTGTGCCCAGCCGCGCATAGCCATCTGCGTGTAGAGGAGGAGCTGGGTAGATCCGGAGTGCCCGCAGGAGGCCCTTCCTTTGTCTGGAGGAGGAGGGGTCCCAGGTTCCTGAGGCACCTCGGCCTGTGCCCAGCCGCGCATAGCCATCTGCGTGCAGAGGAGGAGCTGGGTAGATCCGGAGTGCCCGCAGGAGGCCCTTCCTTTGTCTGGAGGTCTGTGGATATCTCTGCAAGCAGGGAGGGATCACAGGCTCCTGAGGCACTGCGGTCTGTGGTGAGTACCCTAACCCGGCTGCGATCCAAGAGCTATGGATCTACCAAGGGGCAGGTGGGCGCACAGTGTCCCTGAGGCCCAGCTTGTCTGGAACCGCAGAGTTCTGAACAAGCAGAGAAAGGCCATTGGTTCTGCAGGCCCAATGGCCTGGGGTAGAGTGGTGCCAGAGTCTCAGTAGCTGCAAACATAGAAGGGGATTCTCAACAGATCCTGAGGAGGCTTTCAAATAACACTTGAAACACAGAAATATAGGAAAATGACAAAACGAAAGACCAAATTACAACCTCAAACCTCCAGCCCATCTCAGGAAACCCTAGGAGAAGTGTATTTAGAAGAAAATATATCCCATCCTCCTCATATATCAGACACAATAGCTACTGAAGTTGACAAGCAACTCCAGGAAGCTTTAAAGAAATTCAAACTCGAAATAATATCCCAGATAAAAGAAGAAATGATAAAAGAAATGAAAGAGATTCTAAATATATCTAAAGAAAACACAGATAAAAAATTGGAGGAACTAAACAAAAAGATAGAATCCCTAGAAGAGCAATATAAGAAACAAACAGAATACATAATGCAGATGCACAGAGATATACAGGAAATAAAAAACTCGACTGAAAGTTGTAAAAACCGCCTTAATGAAAGTGAAGATAGAATTTCAGACCTTGAAGACAGGATTGCAGCTAGTGAACAGGAAAGGAAAGATCTTTTAAAAATAACAAGGAATCAGGAAACAACAATTCAACAACTGCAAGATGATGCAAAGAAGAATAACATAAGAATGATAGGGATTAATGAAAAAGAAGGAGACAACATAAAGGATATCAAGAGGATATTTAGAGAAGCAATCGCTGAAAACTTCCCAAGCATGAGATCAGAAACTGACATCAGGATCAGTGAAGCATATAGAACTCCAAATACTCATAACCAAAATAAAACTACACCCAGACATATAATAATCACCATCCCAGAAATCCAACACAAGAATAGATTATTAAAAGCTGTCAGAGAGAAAAGACAGATCACTTATAAAGGAAAACCTATCAGAATCACAGCAGACTTCTCATCACAAACAATAAAGTCAAGAAGAGCATGGAGTGAAGTATTCCAGATCCTAAAGCAAAATGATTTCCAACCTAGACTGATATATCCTGCAAAACTATCATTTAAAATAGATGGTGAAATATGATACTTCCATGACAAAGAACAGCTGAAGAACTTCATGAATACCAAACCAACCCTGCAAAAAATATTGAAAGACAGTTTAGATACACAAAGGAAAAAACCACTAAGCAAAGCAAATAATTAAACAGAACAGAAAGATAAAGATGCAACAGCAGAGAGATAAGATTCCTACAATTAACCAGCATTTAACAGTAATAACCATTAATGTAAATGGTCTCAATGCACCAATCAAAAGAAACAGACTAGCAGAATGGATCAAGAAACAAAATCCAACCATATGCTGTTTACGGAAACCCATCTAACCCAGAAGGATACTCACAGACTGAAAGTCAAAGGATGGAAAACAATCCTTCATGCAGCAGGAATCCAAAAAAAGGCAGGAGTAGCCATTCTGTTTGCAGACAACGTGAACTTTAAACCAACAATGACCATAAAGGATAAAGAAGGTCACTACATACTTGTAAGGGGAAAACTCCAAGAGGAAGAGATAACTATCTTAAATATATACGCACCAAACTCCAGAGCGCCCAGTTATATAAAACAATTATTAACAGAATTGAAAACTCAAATTATCAGTAACACAATTGTAACGGGAGACCTTAATACGCCATTGACACCAAGGGACAGATCGACCAGACAGAAAATGAGTAAAGAAATAACAGAACTGAATCATACCTGTGAACAAATGGGTTTGATAGACATATACAGAATGTTCCACCAACAACATCAGAATACACATTCTTCTCAGCAGGACATGGATCATTTTCTAAAATAGACCATATATTAGCTCATAGAACATATTTGAACAAGTGCAAAAGAGCTGAAATCATCCCTTGCATGTTATCGGATCACAGCGCTCTGAAATTAGAAATTAATGATAAAAGATACCGCAAAAATCCCACAAACACATGGAAACTGAATAACACACTCTTGAGTAATCAGTGGGTCACAGAAGAAATTAAAGAAGAAATCAAACAATACCTAAAAGAAAATGAAAATGCAGATACAACTTACCGGAATCTTTGGGATGCAATGAAAGCCGTCCTGAGAGGAAAATTTATTGCACTGAGTTCCCACATCAGGAAAACAGAACGAATACAAATAAATAACTTGATGCTACACCTCAAACAGCTAGAAAAAGAAGAGCAAGTCAAGCCCAAAGCCAAAAGAAGAGAGGAAATTATAAAAATCAGAGCAGAAATCAATGCAATAGAGACTAAGAAAACAATCCAAAGGATCAACAAATCAAAGAGTTGGTTCTTTGAAACAATAAATAAAATCAATAAGCCCCTAGCCAACCTTATTTTAAAAAGGGAAGAAAAAGCTCAAATTCATGCAATAAGAAATGAAAAAGGAGAAGTCACTACAGACCCAATAGAAATACAGAAGATCATCAACACCTATTTCGAAAACCTCTACTCTCAAAAGTTTGATAACAGAAGAAATAGACAGATTCTTAGAAGCATATGAAGTGCCAAAGCTAGATCAAGAGGATGTAAAACTGTTGAATAACCCAATCTCTGTTAATGAAATTGAAAATGTAATTAAGTCCTTACCCACCAAGAAGAGCCCAGGCCCAGATGGATTCACTGCAGAATTCTACAAGAAATACAAAGAAGACCTAATGCCGACACTCCTCAAACTATTCAATGAAATTGAAAGGGAAGCAATCCTTCCTAAGTCATTCCTGGAAGCAAATATCACTCTAGTACCAAAACCTGAGAAAGACCCAACTAAAAAAGAGAACTATAGACCGATCTCCCTAATGAACACAGATGCAAAAATCCTCAATAATATATTGGCAAATAGGATCCAGCAAATCATCAAGAAGATTATACACCATGACCAAGTGGGATTCATCCCAGGAATGCAAGGATGGTTCAACATACGCAAATCAATAAATGTAATCCACCATATCAATAAAGCCAAAAATAATATTCACATGATCATTTCTATAGATGCAGAAAAAGCCTTCGATAAGGTCCAACATTTATTCATGATAAAAACTCTACAGAAAATTGGAATAGATGGTCTTTACCTCAATATAATAAAGGCCATTTATGACAAACCAACAGCCAGCATCATACTAAATGGCCAAAAATTGAAAGCCTTTACTTTAAAATCAGGCACAAGACAAGGATGTCCTTTATCACCACTCCTATTTAATATAGTACTGGAAGTACTAGCCAGAGCAATTAGGCAAGAAAGAGAAATAAAAGGGGTAAAGATAGGAAAAGAAGAAGTTAAGTTGTCATTGTTTGCAGATGACATGATACTCTACATAGAAGACCCCCTAAGCTCCATTGAAAGACTCTTCGATACAATAAATAAATTCAGTAATGTGGCTGGATACAAAATCAATACTCAGAAATCAATAGCATTCCTATACACAAACAACAAAACCACAGAGAGGGAAATAAGGGAAACTGGACTATTCACATTAGCAAGCAAAAAAATGAAATATTTAGGAATTACTCTTACGAAAGAAGTGAAAGACTTATACAGTGAAAACTATATTACACTGAAAAAGGAAATTGAAGATGATCTCAGAAAATGGAAAGACATCCCTTGCTCATGGATAGGAAGAACAAACATTGTGAAGATGGCCATTCTCCCAAAACTCTTATACAGATTCAATGCAATCCCAATAGAAATACCATCAACATACCTTATAGATCTAGAGAAATCACTCCTAAATTTCATCTGGAACCAGAAGAGACCTAGAATCGCAAAAGCAATTCTAAGCAGCAAAGACAAAGCAGGAGGCATCACAATCCCTGACTTGAAATTATACTACAAAGCAACAGTAGTAAAATCAACATGGTATTGGAATCAAAACAGAGCTGAAGATCAATGGAATAGATTAGAAGATACAAGCACAACTACAAACACACTCAACCACCTTATCTTTGATAAAGGAGCCAAGCAGGTTCACTGGAAGAACGACAGTCTCTTTAATAAATGTTGCTGGAAAAACTGGCTCTCCATTTGCCGAAAACTAAAGCTAGACCCATGTCTATCACCATGTACTAAATTAAAATCTAAATGGGTCAAAGATCTGAATATTAAAACAGAAACGCTAAATCTATTGGAAGACAAATTGGGTAGAAACCTTGGAGACATAGGAGTAGGTAGAGAATTCATGAATAGGACTCAAACTGCACGGGAAATACTTCCCAGAATCAATAACTGGGACCACTTCTTATTAAAAAGTTTTTGCATGTCAAAAGAAATCTCCAGCATAGTGAAAAGAAAACCCACAAACTGGGAAAAGATTTTAGTGAACTCTCTCTCAGACAAGGGACTCTTGTCTAAAACATATAAAGAATTAAAAAAAACTCAGACCTCCAAAATTCAAAGATCCAATCCAAAAATGGGCATCTGAGATGAATACGCAATTCTCAGACGAAGAAATGCAAATGGCAAATAAATACATGAAAAAATGCTCATCATCATTGGTCATTAGAGAAATGCAAATTAAAACCACACTGAGACACCATCTCACTCCTGAAAGAATGGCCAGGATCAAGAAAACCAACAACAACAAATGCTGGAGAGGCTGTGGGGAAAAAGGAACTCTCCTGCACTGTTGGTGGGAGTGTAGACTGGTACAGCCTTTGTGGAGGTCTGTCTGGAGGTTTCTCAAAAAGTTGGGATTGGAAATCCCATTTATTCCAGCTATTCCACTTCTAGGCATATTCCCAGAAGAACTGAAAGCATCATACCACAGGGATATATGTGCACCTATGTTTATAGCAGCACAATTTGTAATCGCCAGATCTTGGAAACAACCCAAGTGTCCATCAACTGAGGAATGGATAAAAAAATTGTGGTATTTCTATACAATGGAGTATTATTCAGCTATAAAGAAGGATCACATTGAGATATTTATCAATAAATGGGCGCAGCTTGAGACCATACTCATAAGTGAAATAAATCAATCTCGCATGTATGAATACCGAATAGTTTCCCTAATGTAAGTAATGATTCAAATATATAAAAATATGTGATAATCATGATTCCCCATTATGTGGCCTTGAAGCCTTATAAGATTTTCACTTATTAATTAGAAAGGCTTTACTCTGGGCTTTTTGATATGGAAATATTTGAAGCTATAGTATATGAAGTTTTATCCAAATATTTTAAGGAAAAAGCCAGACACTATGGTAACTACTATTCTTTAAAAAAATTATTTAGCTATTTCTTATGTTTATTTTAATTAAGGGAAAAACTTAAAAAATTAGGATATATAGTAGTAACTCTTTTTGATCTCCTATTAACTTGTTTTGAAGTCCTGTAATACTCCCAAGATCTTGTTTTGACTGATTAGACTCTGTTCCATTCTGTGCAATAGTAGCAAGTTTGAAGGTATAGGCAACTAATTTGAAGGCAATAAGATTCACAAAGATGCCCATTCTGGTTTGACTATTGTCTCCTTTGGAAGTCCTGTAATGTTCACAATGCCTAAGTTTTATTGGTCTTGTTCTCCACTGTTTTGTCCGGCTTTATAATATCTAATGAGATGGACAATTCCTTTTAAGGAAACAAGAGACAATGTTGATAACCATTGTTGATGACCTTGTACTCTGTTCTACATCATGTGCTATGTCTATCCTTGGTTTTGACTTACAGCTTTGTTTTGCCATATTTGACTTTATTCTCTCCCCCCAAAAAAAGTAATAAGAACTAAGGAGTAATAAAATCCAAAATGTGTAAATTTTGTTATAAAAAAGAGAGGGAGGGAAAAAAAAAAGAGCTCTAACGGATATAACAGCAAGTGTGTTTAGGGATGTTAAATAGCTGACTATATTAATGTTTTTGGATCATTGAACACAGCTGTTTGCAGTCTCTCCGTTTGAATGTCTACTTTGTATTCTTTGATACTGTGATTTGAGCAACTATTTCCAAGATGATATTATGTAATCTATTAACAGGTGATTTCTTACTGTTATGGTTTTTTTTGTAGTTCTGTATTATGTGTAACCTTACACTGCTTTGTTTTGTTTTGTGTTTTTCTCTTTTTCCTCTTAAATAAAAAAAAAAAAAGAACACCTGGTCCTATCGAAAAGCACCCCAGAATAGCAAGAAAAGTTTTAAGTAAATTTGCCAAACTATTTTTCCTTATTTTTTTGAAACCAAGTAATGTACATCATGTTTCTCCAATTTTACAAAAAAAAAAAAGTTAAAGAGGGCAGCCTGCACATTTTGGATCAGTTAACCATAGCAAAGATTCTAGATTACACCAGGACAAATGGACTGGTTTGATCTAATGTTCTCTGAATATCACATTTTCAGAAAATAACTGAAAATGGCCTAATAAGATGTATTTTGTTTCCATCTCTGCTGCACTCAGCACTGCTATCAAAGTAATAGAAAATGTTACACCAAAGGCAAAATACTACCTTTCTCCAAGCGCCAGAGGGATGGGCTCTCTGATATTCTCCCAGGGAAAAAAGTGGCATAAGTTACAGAAGCCTCTCTGTCACTCTTCCTCTCAAAAAGCTCTAAAGTTGCATTGTGTTTAAGGCAAGGGGCAGGGACTCTCTTTGTCCTTATGCTTCCGTGAGGCACCATCACATCTGGTTCACAGCAGGGCTGCCAAGACACACTGCCCAGGAACCCACGTGCACACACACTGCATTCTGAAGTCAGGCTTTCTGGTAGCTCCTCTGATGTGCATATCAAGATTCTCTGTGAGATCCAAGATCCAAACAAATAGTTTTGTAGGAAAAAGGAGCTGAGAGTTTCAGGGGACACACCATCTTCTGTCCTTCCCTCTGCTGCCCCCGGCCTGCTGCTATCCTGTCTTCTAACTTCCAGCTCCTTGCTGCAAACCTGCAAAAGGAGACTTCCCCATGAAAGCCACGCCCACAAGGAAGGTACTGGGAAGTAGCCCACAGAGGGCATTTTTCCTCGTAGTGATTTGCAAATATTGGTAAAAGTAACATGTAGAGGGCCTCTCTTTTTCTTCTATCTGAGGGAGGAAAAGTAAAACCCAGGATTCTGTCTAGAAGGGTTGTTGCTTGTCTGGATATGACACTAGCCTAAAATCGCTACCATCAGCTCCCTTATATGCTTTTTCCAGCATGCCAGGCCTCACAGCCTCTGTCTCTTGCATCTTTTGGTTACAAACATGACATAAGAAAGGGTTAATGAAAATGGGGCAGTGTGAGTGCTGGCGGAGACGGAATCATGATGTCGACCTGGGGAGCCCAAATGCAAGCTGAATGGCTGGGCATCTTCTCATCTCACTGAGTGACACACTGTACAGACAGCCAGCAAGCAGGGCACAGGTGGCTGCAGACTGGAGTGGGCTTGAGGATGGAGGAGCAGAGTGAGGGCACTGGGCATTGAGCTGGGAACGACTTTCCAGACAGCATGGGAGGGCCGCCTCAGATCTCAGGAGATGCCAGTGGCTGCCAACATTACCCTAGAAAGATGGCAGCATGGAGGAAAAAGCCAATGTGAGCTGCAGACAGGTCTTGGGAAATATCTCACACATCCATGCAGCCTCAGAGGAGTGGGGAGCAGTGCACTCCAGAACCCGGCTGGAGCCTGTGACAGGAAATGGTGAACTCATGCTCAGGGCTAGAGGAGCCATGCAATAACCACAAAGTGGCCTCTTCCTTGGTTTGCCCGGAGGCTGATGGAGGATTTCATCTTAAACCCGGGGATCCAAGCACACTGAGTATTGGGGTGGCTTCTCAGCTGAGAACGTGTGTGCGCTCCTCACTTGACTATTCTGGTGTGAGACTCAAACCCTGCCATGCAAGAGCCATGTGAATTAGTCATTGAGCCATCTCCTGCCTCAGTTTCTCCAGTTGGAAAGTGAAGAATGGCGCTCCTATTTAATGGCGTTCCTCTGATGGCTGTAAAATGCTCCCAGCCATGCACACTTTAGGAGCGTGGAAGAATCACTCAGACAAAAGAAAATCTATGGACCTCCTTCTCAGGGGTATCTACCATTAATATCTCAGGATTAATCTTTCAGGAGTCACCTTGGTTCCTGAATAGGGTAAAGGTGATACAAAGTCTACATATTTAAAGAGAAAACCTTTTTGATTTTAGAGCTAACATAAATATATAGTCATCTTGGAAAATTTGAAACTTTTCAGGTGCTATCAAAATTACCTTTATGGTGTTTTCTCATTGTATTGTTCCTATGCATTTTTGCATGGATAAACTTTTCTGATCATGAAGATTCTTAAGGAAGCATACTTGTGGAGGGAAAGGTCTAACTCCTCAATAAAGAAACATTTTGTAAGAAAGACTTGTGAGAAACTGTGGCTGCCACCGCGAGTAATTACTAGCATTTCTGAAAGGAAGAAAAGCACAGTAAAGAGTTACTAATTACTGCTTCTAATTTCTTGGAAACACCACCCAGGAAAAATAAACTATGACACTGTGAAACATAAAGAAACTATGAAATAAGTCTTTGGGTAAAAATTGAAGTTCACAACATCATTGTGGGCTTTTTTCTTTCTAAATCATTTGGTCTATCTTATTTTATTTTATTTTATTTTATTTTATTTTATTGTATTTTGAGGGGTACTGGGGATCAAACTCAGGACCTTGCACTTGCCAGAGAGGCAGGTAATATGACACTGAGCTGTATCTCCTGCTCCTTTTTATCTTGTAAGAGTTGTATCCAAAACTTTGTAAGAGTTATACCCTAAATATTTTTCTAAACAGTGCCCCCAAGGATGCTGTTTTGTGTGCAGTTGGGTTTCCCAGCCTTATTAGAGCCCAATTTTATAACAGAATAATAGTAAGGCTACGCCAACGGGCACACAGTGTGTAAAGGTGTAATCTGCAAGGATGATGCTACAGGAAGGGTGGAGGTATACAGGGGCATGGCTTCATAAACTACTGAAATTGAGGAGGAAATAATCTGAATTACAGGATTTTTAGTCAAAATGTCAATTACAATCCCAAAATAAAATGATAAACTATAAAGGCAGATATATATATATATATATATATATATATATATATATATATATAGATGTATAGGTAGACAGATATAATAGAAATTAAAGGTTTCAGAAAACATGTATACAACACAAAGAAGGCAGTGATAGAAAAACAGAGGAATAAAAGATATACAATATATATAAAGGGGCTGGAGATAGAGCTCAGTGGCACAAGCATCTGCTTAGCAAGCACAAGGTCATGAGCTCAATTCCCAGCACCAAAACTAAATAAATGAATCATAAAGTATATGCAACGTTTGTTTTAAAAAGATATATAGAAAGCAAAGGTGGTAGACATATATCCTACCATACCAGTAATTACATTAAATATAAATAAAATGAACACTAAATAAAAGTTGGGATTTTTAGAAATGTCTGAACTATGTGCTGTCTATAAACCATAAACCTTAGAACCAACGTGAGGAGCAGGCAGAATACAAAAGCACAGAAAAAATAATGCAGCACAAACAGAGCTGGAATGGCTAAATTAATACCAAAGTAGACTCACAACCGATGCAGTCACCAGAGACAAAGAAACTACTTGATAATGACAGCAGAGCAAACTCCTCAGAAGACAATTGCAAAAACATAGGCACTTAGGAACAGAGCTCCACAATTCACAAAAAGCTCACAGTATAATGGAAGAAATAGACGCTTCAACAACACAGTTAGAAAGGTCACTGTACCACATTCCATGACACAAAATGTAACAGCCTGGCAGCTCAACAGAGGACAGGAGACTTCAGCAATACACCAAGCCAGCTGGATCTGCAAGACCCGCGGAGAGAACAAAAGCCTCTCCCACCCAGCACTGCGGAGGCACGTTCTACTCAAACGGCCCAGGTGCTTCATGCAGGACAGAACATCTTTAGGCATAAACAAAGCTCAACATTTTTAAAAGGACCGAAGTCATATGAAATACATCCTCCAACTAGAGTGGACTTATACTGGAAACCAATAACAGAAGCAAGCTTGGGAAATCTCATGTGTACAAACCAGTGCACCAAGAACCTGACTAACCAATGCACCAAGAAGATGCCAAAAGGGAAATAATTAGCAGATAATCTTAGATTAATGGAGAAAATAAAATTCAACGTACTCAGACTTATGGTGTTCGGCTAGAAGAATACACAGAAGGAAAGATGCAGCTATGATGCCTAAATTTAAGAAAACAAATCTAAAAACAATAACCACTTTAATCCTAAGTAATTAGTAAAAGACATTCTAATCTTGATGTAGTGGAAATAGAAAAATAATAATTATTACAGGATGAGAAGAACAAAGAGAAATCAGAAAATTTGATGTTTTCTAAAGTTTAACAAAATCTAAAACTTTTTAGCTGTACTGATCAAGGAAAAGGAAGTGTCAAATTATTAAAATAAAAAAATACAACGTTCTCACATACCACACAAAGTAAAAAATGTTTATAATGGAGAAGCATACATAGTCCTATGCTAACAAATTACATAAACTGGCCAAATTCTTAGACACAAACCATTGAATATGAATAAAAGGGGGGAAAACCCTTAACAGGTCTATAATAAGGAAAAAGGTTGAATTAGTGATTAAAAAACAAAACTTTCAAACTGTGTGTGGTGGTGGATGCCTGTCATCCAGCACTTGGGAGGCTGAGGCAGGAGGATTACTGTGAGTTCAAGGCCAGCTTGAACTTATAGATGAGTGAGCTCAAGGCCAGCCTGAACTGCACAGTGAGACTCTGTCTGAAAAAGCCAAAAACATGCTGGGCGTGGTAGCTCACGCCTGTAATCCCAGCACTCCGGAGGCTGAGGTGGGAGGATCCTTGCAAGTTCGAGACCAGCCTGGGCTACAAAGTGAGCTCACGGCCAGCCTGAGCATAGCAAGACCCCGTCTCAAAAAGAGGAAAAAAAAAAAAAAAGCCAAAAACAGAATTAAAGAAAATGTGTAACAGCATACCATTCAGAACTAGCCGCAAATGAGTAGATGCTAAGCAAATTGAGTGCTAAAGTTTTTGCAAAGCTGCTCACGTGGATAAATTCTATTGGTGAGAATTTTTTAAAAAGCAAGTTGAAGCCCTTAGCATATTAAAAGAATTAGACGCTGAGACAAATCACAGGCACTCAAGATCAACACAGGAAAATTAATAATTAAATACCACACTAGTAGCCTAAAAGGCAAAATACACAGAATATGGGAACAGACAAAGAAGAAGCACTGGACAAACCCACAACAGCATCTTACGGTAAAATAGGCACACAGGGGTTTTCTCGTGTGAGATGCTTACATGAAGTCTCCCATTGTATCAGCACACAGATCTGCAGCAGCCAAAGCAGATTCGTGGTCCCCAAAGGTGGCAGTGGAGAAAAACTGCTGCGGGAAGAGTGTACTCTCTGCGCTCAAGTAGAAGACTCCATTAAATGACTTGGGAATATACTGCAAAGACCGCATTTGTTACCCTTAAAGTCGTGAAGTGGTAGAATGTGACTTGTGTCTCAGTGACAGTTAAGTGCACACAGGCTCCACAGCAGAGACGGTGAACCTTTCAGAGACTGAGCGTTCTCGCTGCAGCCCCAAACCCACTTATTCATCGTGAAATGACAGCAGTGCAACAGAACACAAGCACTCGATGCTCAAATGAGGCGACACATGCACAGCATGAATGGCTTCACAAGTGCAGCACTGAGTGCTCGGAGCAATCATCTGTCAGTGTGACCACAAATAAACCACTGCAGCGTGCAGAAACACGCTGGCAGCATCTCTCCAGCATGGTGCTGTGGGAAAGAAGCCGCTCACAGGAGTGCACACTTATGAGTCCGTTGCACAGAATTCACCAAGACTAATGCACGGTGGGGAAAGCCAGGTGAACATTTACCTTTGTCTGGAAGGGAAAGTGAGCTGGGGACTCCTGTGATCTCATCACTGCTCTTTTCCCCAATGGCAGCTACAGGCATAGAGAGCTGTGCTAACATAAAATCTTCATTAGCTCATGTCCTATCATCTGTAGGAATTTCACACCTTGATCTTTAAATTTATATTTTAAAACCAATTATTAATATCCAAATGTCAATGTGTAAGTTGCCTGGCATGATTTTTACTGTTCCAAAAGGTTTTATCTATGTTCTGCTGGCATGGTCTCCAAGAGCCTTTCTCAACTGAAAAACAGGAAATTTTATTTAAAAACATGAGTCAACAGCAACTCATAGTTCAATATTCTTCTCATGGTCCCTGTCCCCAGACACTTCCTGCTCTTGTGCTGCTCTGGCCCATATTTATCATTTCTGGCTGGCATCTGTGAGGTGCAGGATGTGAGGACAGTTCAGGCCAGGAGGCCACAGCAGTCTAGGGTTGCAGGGATTCGAACACGGAAAGGGTTGTCTGTCCTCCTGCCCTAACACTCACCCATGGTCTGGGTCCTGATTTCTAGCTAATAACGGGCTGTATTTTATTTTTAAATGAAATATATGATTTCCTAACAGAAGGGGGAAAAAGCATTTTTCCCCTGCAGGCACAGCAGAGAACCTTCTTTCTGAGGTGCAGATGACATGTTTGCATTTGCTTTGTCATCACAAAAATCAGCTCCTTGTGGACAATACTGCACACAGCATGTCTGACTAATACATGGCTTGATTGGTTGGTTGGTTCTTTGGTTTCAGTGCTGGGGACCCGGTGAAGGCCCCAGCATGGTAGCACTGAGCTATGCCCTTAGCCCTGAACTTTGTAATTTCCATTATGAATGGACATCCATTTTTTTAGGTGCTTCAGTGGAATGTTTGCAGCGAGGATCCACAGTACAGCCAGGCACTCACAAAGCATCAAATGCCTGTAATGTCAAAACACTCCGCACTTCCCCTCACTCTCCAACTGTAAATACCACAGCTTGGTGGAGAGCCTTGTTTCTTTATCTGAATTCTGGAGAAAATAAAGGCTTTGGAAGATCAACATTACCACCATACATCCGGTTCTACTGGACTCCTCTTACATGCAGTGGTACTGTAATCCAGGGAAAGACACCAAGTGGGGCTGCCCAGGGCAGATTTGCATATAATAATGAAGCTGGGATAAGGCAAGGGGAATTTCTAATCAGAGCTCAGTCTCCCTGACCTAGAAGAAGATGAGATCATGGATATAAATTTCCTGGAACTGTGAGTAATTGCAACTACACACCTCGTAAATCACAGTCACCACCGATCACACTGATGCCCTTAGAAACGCTCACAGCCATTTCAGTTTCCACCTCTTGCACTTTGGTTACTCAGCCTAACAGGGAAGGTCGACTCTGCACGTTCTCTGCCCTGGCAGCCTCTGCAGAGACGAGACAACTTTCAGTCTTGAGTTTGACACAGAGATGGACTTCAAGTGGCACATGTCATGACCACGTTGACTAGATTTTCTCTTTCATTAATGGCACAACAGATCAAGAGATGCCAGAAATTAAATAGAAAGCTTGTAGTGCTCTTTAGGGGCTTTGCCAAACCCAAACCTTCTCACTCCAGGCATTTAATTTTCTTTGTATTATAGCAGTCTGTAAACTGCCAAAGCTGGCAAACAGAGGCAGAATTTCTGCTCAATAAACCAAGTTTCATTGGCTTTCCAGGCAGTATTTTAACTCTCTTTGCGTTTCAAACTGCATTTTTAGCCACTGACCACCCATCTCTGCAGGCTTATCCCTGGCCCTCAGAAGGTCCCGTGATCTGGGGACCAGGTCGTGCCTGAGTTATTTATGTACACCCACATGAACGCATGGCCACTTGGCAGCTGATATGATTGGCTCTCGGATGGGAGCCAAGTATCAGGGGGAAGTCCCTGAGCCTGTGACCACGGAGAAAATAACAGGAATCCAGTACCGAGGCTTCCGGGGCTCCGGCCATCCATAACAGCCTGGCTTTTTCTGGAGATAGGAGGGGACATCTGTGGCACTTTACTTCCTAAATATGGATCAAGAACATGTTTTCCTCCTTTTGTTTGAAAGTTAGGCTCAGTTCACTTACCAGGCTTAAGCTACAGACACACACACACACACACACACACACACATACACACATACACCACTTGTTTTATCATCCAGTACAAATAAAATGGCCTCAGGATGCCCAGACTGGTAATTAAACAAAAATTAACAAGCTACATAACAAAGCACAGCTCTTCTGCTAGTGAATTCTTAAACCATTATATTTTTATGCATTTAATTCCTCTGTATGTGACCAAGGCAGCAGCCACTAATCCAATAAAGTGATGCTCTTTCAAAGCACTAAAATTACACATAATTATATTTCCACCCTCCTAAGAGTTCTTCCTTTTTGCCCACCAAGAAAATGTCCTGCACTTCTGATGACAAAGTGGCTTGTCAAATTACACATATGCTTTTTGCACAGGAGTTGCTGATTTTCTCCCATTATTATTGAAGGAAAGCAACAAGGTTAACACATCAAAGACTTGCTTTCAAAGGGCCAGTGATGACACGGTCACCTCTACACAGTCACCGAGACATCCCACTTGTTTATAGAAGTAGCAGCAGAAAACTTCCCAAACATGGGAAAAGGATCTGGCATATAGATAAGCAGGGCACATAAAACTCCAACTAGACGTAGCCAAAATAAATCTACACCAAGACATATAATAAACAAGATCCCAGACATTCAGCCCCAAAACAGACAACTAAAAGCTATTAGAGAAAAGAAACAGATCATCTATAAAGGAAAACCAATTAGAATAACAGCAGACTTGTCAACACAAACCATCAAGTCAAGAAGTTCGGAGTGAGGCATTTCAAAACCTGAAAGAAAACAACTTCCAACCCAGATGGAGGTACCCTGCAAAACTATCTTTCAAAATTGATGGAAAAATAAGATACTTCCATGATAAAGAACAACTGAGGAATTCATGACCACCAAAGCAGCCCTACAGAGAGTGCTGAAGGATATTCTAGGAAGAGATAAAGATGACCATAGTTCCAGAAACAGCAGCAGAGGAGGGTCATCAAACAGAACAGGCAACTGAATGAAGGGAAAAAGTGGAGGGCCAACAGCAGGAGGATAGCAGGGCAGAGACAAACCAATGCCTGCTGGTTGTAATCATTAATGTAGATGGCTTCAGTTCAGAGATAAAAAGAAACACAGGGAAAGTGGATCATGAAGCAATATCCATCAATATACCGTATATAAGAAACTCATTTAACTCAAGAGGAAATTCATAGACTGAAAACCAAAGGAGAGAAAACAATTGTTCCCTGTGACAAGAGACCAGAAAAATAGCAAGGGCAATTTGCCCACTAACCACAGAATAAATAAGACAGATATGGTATTTTCATACAATGGAAAGCTACTCAGCTATGAAGCAAGATAATCTCAAGGCTCTGGTAGGTAAGTGGATGCAGCTGGAGATCATGTTCATGGGCAAAATGGTTTGAACTCATATGGGTGAACCCTACCATAAAAAAACAAAAGGAGTTAGTGGGATCAAAAAAAAAAAAAGATAGATATTATGGAAGTGATAGGGGAGGAAACACCCAGGAGAAGAATGTGATAGCCACTGTTAATTTTTTATTTTCTTGTCTTAAACTCTTGTATCATTTTCACAATTTTATTAGGTTTGGTTTTTCTATCTTGTTTTGTTAGATTTTACTGTGTCTGACGATATAGGCAGCTATTTTGAAGATAACAGGATGTATTATGGTAACCGCAGTTGGTTTCCTTTTATCTTGTTTTAAAGTCCTATAATGCTTTTGTTCTTTTGTTTAATTGGTTTTATTATGGATTTTTTGGTTTGTTTGACTTCATTATGTGTGATGGTATGGACAGCTATTTTAAGAAAATGAAACATTATCGTAGCCATTGTTGATTTCTTATCGTCTTGTTTTGAAGTCCTATAATACTTTCATTCTTTTGTTTTCATTGGTTTTATTGTTGTATTTTATTTGATTTTATTATATGTGATAGTATGGGCAGCTATTTTGAAGAAAATGAGACATAGTAATCATTGCTCATTTCCTGTTATCTTGTTTTGGAGTTCTGTAATACTTTCATTCTTTTGTTTTGATTGGTTTTAATCTGTTTTCTATTATTTGATGTCACTATGTGTGAAGGTCTGAACAGCTATTTTAAAGACAACAAGAGACATTATGGTAGCCATTGTTGATTTCCTGTTTTCTTCCTTTGAAGTCCTGTGTTGCTTGCATCATTCTGTTCTGATTTGCTTTGTTTTATTTGGTTCTCTTTAAAATAAAAAAGAATATATTAAAATTCAGTGACATCTATAATAAAAACTATAATAAGTGGGAAGTCAGATGATGAGCCTGACAGGATTTCAAATTCCTGCTACTTATATGTGCAAACCTTAGTTTAAAAAGACAAGAAAGACCACTGCCAGAAAATATAAACAAATTCAAAGTTAAAGGCACACAAACAAGTTTGCGTACACATCAGCATAACTAATCACTGAGCACTTGGCAAATGAATCAGTTCAAATCCATAAAGAAAAGACAGACAGGTACAGGGATTAAGTGTTTGGGCAGACAGGTCTTTTAAAACTCAAGCTTCAGTTTTTATTCTTGATCTCCAAAGGTGATATAGATCTAGTAAGAATGAAGTCTTAAACTAAAAACCAAAAAAGTACTAAAGAAGGGTGGAATAGAGGGAAAAAAAATCCATCTCGGAGAAATGATCATATTGAGGCCTTATTAAATCCTACAGAGGACAGCCCTGCAGTTATAAATAAATAAATAGATAAATAAAAGAAACGTTTAAACAACTGAATGCAGAAACGCACTGGAGCCTCTCACCTCCCATCACAAAGGGCTTGGACAGGGACCAGCAGGGTCGCCAGCTGCACCTGTGCTCTGTGAAGCAGCACAGTGCATTTAGCTGCTCTGCTGGCTTTCATCATTCCTTGAGCCTTTTAGTTCTGTGCAGAGGAGGAGCCTGAAAATTGATGTCTGCAGTGCCCTGCCCTACAAGTACGCCCACCTCTTGCCCACAGACAGAGCCCAGCATGTGTCCTCCACTGTTGGCCCCAAGAGCAGGGGGAAGTGCCAGCATGCAGGAACGTCATCTGCACTGCAGTGACACTGCCAGTACAGGGTGAGCATGTGTGAGTGTGAAGAGGAAACAGCATTGCCTGTGTGCAGCCCACATATGCACATCTATATATGATGCTAACATCTTCCCAACCTTCTTATAGAGACGAGGGTGACAGGGAAGGAGAAAGGGAGGGAGGGTGTTGAGGCCAGGGAGAGGAGAGAAGAGAAAAAGCAGAAGCTGGTCCTTCTGACCACAGCTCCTGGGTGCCGAGTGGTGAACACAAACAGTGGCGGGCCACGGCACAGATGGCTGGTGACCAGGCAGGTATTTGACAGACAGAGCTAGCAAAACAGAGGACTGATAATAAGGACACAACACACACACACACACACACACACACACACACACACACACACAGTTTCAAAGGATATACATGAAGATAAAAATGAAAATAGAGGATTTGGCATGAAAGAAAAAAATGAAAAGATGAATTTGCTGTGAAAATAAATCTCTGGGTTTTTGTAGAAAGCATGTTACAGAAAGAAAGCTCTGGTCCACACTGCGCACTTGAGAGGGACACAGCGCAGCTTTTCCCAGTGGACCAGGAAGACACAGTTTTTACCAGTCCATGACCGTGTTTCTTAGAATTTTGAAGACCAAAACTTGAAGGTAAGTGATTAAAAAAAAAAAACATAGTTATTAGGTACTTTTATGTGCCACATGCACACTAATACACTCTCATTGAACTCAAAAGTGATTTTATTATCTCTTTTTTAAGATTAGCAAGACCATGTTTTAAAGATAAACAACCAAATTCACCCAGTCAGAGAGCAGCAACAATCAAGGGGTAGACCGGGAGGGTCTTGCTCTATAATGCAAGCTTTTAAACCTCTGTGCACGGGCAACTGCTGGGGATGGAGGCTGTGTGCCAACAGGCACAGTGCAGGAGAGGTGGATCAAAGAACTGTGCACCCTGAAACTTGTGAGCCATGCTTCTGACCTCTGAGGCACCATGCAAGAGCTCACCTTATTGTTCTCGTACATCTCAAAGGTTACAAATTGATCTCACTGCAGGACAGGTGTGCTGCCCAGCAGATTCCAGAGTCATGAGTGTAGCATCCATTCACTGGGGTGGTGTCTGTGTGGATTATAAAATCAGTTCATCAACAGATACTGCAATGAGTAATTTTGCTTTTAAGTGAACAACAACAAAATATTCTTTATTTTCATTTGTCAAGCTACATTTAATCACATTGTACCAACTGCGGTAATCTGAAAACTAATGACATTTACATCATTTAATGTCTAAATGACATTTAAGACACCAGTTGAGTTAGTTTTCTGTCACTATAAGCAAGTACCAGAGATAATTAACTTATAATGAGAAAAGCCTTATGTAGACCCACAGTGTAAAGGTTACAGTTCAGAACTGGGTGACCCACTGCTGAAGCCTTTGGAGGCTATTCCCCCTGGCAATGCAGAGAGCATGCAGTGAAGCCAAGAAGCACAAGAGACAAGGAGACCAGTGTCCCACTGTGCGCTTCAAGGGATCTAAGATTTCCTGCAAGGGCCAACAGGAAAGTAAGTGCACATTGAGACCAACATCTACAGGAAGTAAGCCAGACACAGAAGTCTACAGGCTGCATAGTTTCTCTTAGATGACAGCCCCAAAGTATAAACAAAGAGCAAAATAAAAACAGAGGACAGGAAACAGGAAGACAGGACTTTGGCAGATGAGAAGGAGACCCAGAGATCGAGGGAGGGAGAGGCTGGATAAAGAAGGAGTAACCATAATGAAGCTGTGCTCTGCCCATGAAACAACTCCCCATCATGAATGCACACATTATACACTACAAACATTCACTAATTTTTTCTTAAAAAAAAAGGAATAAATGGAGTCAAGAGTGATAGCCAGAAGACCCAGCTGCCATCAGTGTCACACTAGATGACTACATCAAAGCTTTCTACCTCCGGGGCCACAGACTCTGTCCTTGCAGAATGGAAAGGGTGGGTCATTTATCATAAGCAACACTCTCAGCCTCTCCACACCTGTGATGTTTGTGCATCCCAGGAGAATGACACAGTGCATTACCTCAGCCTCAGAACTGCGCAGGGGATGGGCATGGGGACACAAGAACAGCTCCAAGCAAGGAACCATCCTGCCTCAGGGGACCACACACAGCTGGGGACTGCTGAGTTTCCATTGAGCAGGACCACTGGAAACAGAAACAAGTTCTCCAAGAAAGACTTCTCTGAAGTGCCATGGAGCTTAGACAACAATCTAATTCCAATCTGAGGATTAGAAGTTGACATCTAAACTCTCACATAGGTCAATATATGAACTGTCCTCTTGAGATTGTTTCTTACATTTAATATCTTTGGATCAAAAAAAGGTGTCTTGTATTGGGAATTTATCATGCCCAGTCCCCAGCAGCCTATACTAGTCATTAAAGAAAACTTGGCCCTGTATTAGAAGATCCTTAAGTGGGGGGACAGATTCTAATTCTACAATAAGTCAAGACATCAAGTCGTCTTCTACATTTAAACATCAGGGAAAGGAAGCAATTGTTTCCAATATTTCTCTGTACCGAACATTATCCCTTAATTAACTAAATGCGTGGGGATATTTTTCTGTCAGGGGAATTTCAGAGTTTTTCTAATACCACTTTGTAATGAAACAAATTATCTATGACATTTTAATTATACTGGCACATCAGTGCAGGCACGTGGGAAGATATCTATGCTATAGGATAAAGTGCCAGTGAAAAATAACAAATTAAATGGCACGTTCTCCATGAGGAATCAGCAGGACATTATACACACAAGAAGAAGTTTTCCACTAAAACGCAGCCTTACAAGAATGTGGAAGACCCCACAGAGCAGAAAAACCACACCGTCAGCAGACACGGGGTGACATGTGGACAGGCAGCAAATGCTTAGCACTTGCAGTCTGAAGCTAAGAACACCGCTATACACGCTGTGCTCTGGGGAGCCCCTGAAAGTGAGGCCAGCACCCAGCAGGGGAGAATAATTAATGCGCAGGGCTTGAGTCCATTACAACTCTCACAGCTAAATTCAGAGGCTCCGGGGTTTGCATCCTTTGTGGATCAGCCCCACCAGGGACCCACACCAACTGTCCTTCCTGTGGTAAGCTTTTCAGCACTTGTGTCTGCTCAAGGAAAGGCAGATTCAATGACATTGGGACTGTCTGGTGGAGAAATGTCACAGCATCTTCTGGCCCGCCCCACTAGGACAGAAGAATGACCTCAAGCTGTAGAGTCAACAGCAGGCTGGAAGACCTTCTGGTATGATGCAAATTGAAAGACCATGAAATAAAGGGGCAATTAGTGTCGTCGCACCTGTACAAGAGCTAATATTACACAAGAGATGCTCAGACATACCACAAATATTTAAATCTTTACAAACCTTTATGTGTAAAAGACACATTGCCATTAATCTCTTGAAAGTCCTTTCTTAAACACGCTCATCCCACCATCTTCCCTGAGTGTTTTCACAAGATGTGATCAAAAACAGTGAATGCTGCTGCCGAGCACCACCCAGGGGAAAGGCAGCTCCTAAACACATGACGCTGTTTCTGTCCACCTTATTGGCCTGATATGGTCTGTGCATCTCTGAAGTCAAAATGACCATGGAAGGGAACCATTTTTAATGGATTCAGGATGTCACGGCTGCCACAGAGCACAGTTAAAGCCACTCAGGAAAAAGGACTCTGGACCAGATTCCCAAAACCGCAAGGAAAACAGAGTAATTGTGTTCCAAGTGAAGGGGATCCCCATAAGGAGGAGTTGTGGGACTGCAGCTTTGCCGGAATAAACTTTCAAACATTAAGACACTCACTGTATTTTTTAATTGCACCTCATAAGTAATTAACTATGCACATAAATCACTGACACATGCATACACAGAGCACAGTTAGGCAGAACTTCTTTCAAATTAGGAACGATTGTGAATTTAAACAATAGCTTTGACCTAAAATTATATGGTTTTTTCCATTATTTTCCTGACTCGGTATCAGTGTCATTAAATTGTCAATTAATTTAAATCAGGAGAAAAACAGATTGCCAGGTAGCTCCTCGTTGGTACAGTTATGAATTAAATGACTCTAATTTGAGATCCATGGAGTGAGAGGCTTTAGAAGCAGCAAACAATTTCTGTGTTTTTTCCACCCTGGTAAGCACAGATTTACATGAAGCAGAGTAATCTGTGCATAAATTCCCAAGTGCTGATCCTATCACACTTAGCACTTCAATGGCATAATACCAGTTAATAGTTATGGGTCTCATAATTCTGTAAGAATTTAAGGAAGGGGGAAACCAGAGCTGCAAAAAAAAAAATCTGACCAAGACGCAAACATTACAGTGCATCACGCTTCAGAAACGTTCGTCTAAAATATGGAGAGAGGGCTCCTGGCTTACGAGTTTGGGGGCTCCTCATTGAATTGTGTAGAATCTGTTTCACATGCAATCACAGTGAATGATTTGGAAACACAGGGAGGAAGGAGGGCTAAACGTTGCTTCTGATTCTGCACCAAGATGGAACTGCTGACTCCTGGACATGCACTACCCATGAGGTCATCCCTGTCTCCTGTTGTGCTGACACTGGCCTCTCATCTAAATGGGGGCTCCCACACTGGAACACCTGCAATCCTGGGGATAATCTGGGTCTGCACTGCCTGAAGCTAAAGCTCCGGAGCTCTTGGGTTGTTTCCAGTGTTACTGAGAAGCTAAATTTATCATCATGGTCTTTTTAACCTATTTAAATGTAATTTTAAATACCAGAAGAGGCTACTGGCTACTATTTCAAATAGGCATAGATCTACTTTTTGTTCCATTACTGTGCTCTTTCTGTTCTGATTTTTTAAATATGATTTTGTCTTTGTATTTGGAATTTTCATTTCAACCACACAGCACCTACACATGAATATCTTCTTAATTATTACACTAGTAAAGTGTGATGCTCCCTCCATCTAAGGAATCATTTGTTTTATTAATACTGGAAAAATTGCAGCTGTTATCTCTTCAAATCCTGTCTCTCTCCCAAGGTCTCCATTCTCGTTTAGAATCTAATCAGACTCAGATTGGGGCTTCCCTTTCCATCCTCCGTGCCTCACACTGCCTCACTGAGGTTTGCTGGCCTCTTGCCCTTTCAGAGACTGCAGGGCTACACTGTATTTCTGTGGCCACAGAGAAATGCTCAGGTGACAGTGTTGGCTAATTTTTATCTGGTAATAGGCACACAGTCAGGTTTTCTAGTCTTTCAAGTTAAGTCATTAAATGTCATTTTTAAAAAATCCCCTAACAAAATTTTGTGAACCAAGTGAACATTAAGCATCTAAAAAGAGTCAATACTGCCCTAGATTTTGCTGCTATAAGATCAAAATTAATAGATTTTTCATTAAAACCATTATTCAAGCCTCTATCATTTTCCCATATATAAATTCCTACAAGGAAAGTTATCAGTTCAAATACTTTTACAACCAAGCCGAACTTTGGTAAAATTATAATTACAAGCATTAGAAAGAGACACAGATAACAGTGCCTATTTTACTTTACTTTCTCGAAGTGATGCACTATTTTTAAATCATTATAATGATAAACACAAAGATTTATCTCTGTCACTTGCTTTACAGTTTTATATTGGTGGTGACAGTTATTTTTAAATGTTTATTCATCATTTGTTTTCATATTATCTTAAGCTCATATACTTTTGTCATTTTTAGGGTCTTTTCACTATCATTATATGGACTATTCTATATATTTTATCTGTTGAGCCACTGTCTTATTTAATGTTCGTTATCACCTTTAAATTTAATATTATGACTTTCAGGCAAACTTTAAACTCACATTTACATATACTCATAGCATTTGTGATGAATGTTATATTAACTCAACATTGACAAAAAATGATCTCACTGAGTAAAGAGTATTTATATGAATTTTCATTATTTCTAGTTTTCCTTGCATCCTAGTAAATGCTGGTCTCAGAAAACTTTGACAACTTGGTTTTCCTTTGCTCTTTGAATGAACATGGAATTTGTATGCACTGTACTCTCCTAGGTTCTTATCTATTGCCCTCTTTTTTGTCCTACTGATTAAGTTGTTAAATAGAAAGGTGCTATTTTATTACAGAATCAATATAATGCCCAGAAATATCTCAAAGCAATTCTACTGTTTTTGAAAAACGTCGTGTTTAAATAATTGATTCATTTTTTAATGTAAACTGCACAACTTCCAGGTTAAGCCTCCTCCTGTCCTCTACAATGTCAATTAAAATTACATTACACTGCTCACCTAGGTGGGTAAGAATAACACAGACACAAGTCAGTCTTTCTATTCAGTGCCATGGAACATCTCCCACTGTGTCCTCAATCATGCCTATTACTCAAAAACAACACTGTTTAGATTTTAACACAGAAGCATTGGTCTATACAATGCTATTTATAGGTAGTTTGAATGTGTATGTACTATCATAATGGTCTTTCCACTGGATCTTCTAATCAGTACTGCAGATACACAGGAGGCCTCCTGCTCTGAGTATGCTTACTTTGTCTTTGTCTGGCTACCTCAGTTTACATTATTCCATAGTTGATTTGCTTCAGCATTTTTAATACATCATCTGACAAAAATAACAGTAGCCATATAAATACTCTTACTATTCTAACCTGTGTCGTTTTATCAGGAGCATAAATTCCACAGGTCAAAAGTAAACAATGCCATTGATACTTTTGTTTGTGTATTTCTTTTAATGGCAATTACTCTAGAGCTTCACAGATAAAAATGAAGAATTTTGTTGAGGATCTCTGTCCCTTATTCCGTGGAAGGATGACTCTAATCACATTCTCCACAGACACTTTATTTCTCTAGTGACTCTGTACACTGTGGTAAGTGTTTTATGTAAGTCGTGCCTTCTTAACCCACTTCATGAGTGTTTAAATTTTCAAGGAAAGATAACCATAGTAACAATTGTAACAGAAATACATGTTGCTTTGTAATATGTTCATCCCTGTCAACTTGCTTCAAAAGGCATATTTTCATCTCTTGCCACTCTCTTTTTTAATATCTGACATTTTCACTCTTGTAGAATGCAGCTACTTTTAGAGTTCTCACAATGGGGGCTAGCAGGTGGGAAGAACATACAATTTAGAAGTGAAATATCCCCACCTCTTTACAGAACTTTGACTTCCGGTGAGACACTTAATTTTTTAACCCACAGTTTCCTTGTTAGTGAAATCTGGGTAACACATATCCCCTTCCCAATCTCACTGTAAGTATTACATAAGATCTGGAATGTCAAGCTAACTTTATGTTTAGGGAATAAGAGTCACAGCAAATCATGACTGTTGATATTGGTATTTATTTTATCCAAGGTTTATAAACCCCACTGACTTCAAGATCTGAGACCTCAAGTCTACATTTGATGGTGATAAGAACTGAGGCACAGGAAGCAATGGTGGCCTGCAGTATCTTCTGACCAGTAGCACCCAAATCCAAACGCTAACAGCATGCTGGTCAGATAAGCATGCACGTGATTTCATCAGTTCAGAGCTACTGCCATCATGCTGAGAGCTTATGTAATGTTCTAAATTACAGTTGCCGGTTTGAAATGAGTTATTGTATATACATATGATGATGTAAATATCATCCTATACATATAAATATGTGTATACACATGTCTGATACACACCTGTGTATACACATATATAGATATGCACATAGATGTATGGATATAGCTGTAGATATCTACATAGCTACACATATATGTATATAGAGACACATGTGCACCCAAAGTTCTCAAGTTTCAGAACATGCAGTCATGGAGATTAACAAGGTAAACAAGAAAACAGAAAGCACTGTGGTTGGATGTGATGGTGCATATCTGTAATCCTAGCACTGGGGAAGTTGGGTCAGGAGGATCTCTGAGAGTTCAAGGCCAGCCTGAACTGAACTGCACAGTGACATCCTGTCTCAAGAAGACAAGAGAAAAAGAAAGAAGGAAATTACACTGTTTCAGATTATATAACCTTAGAGAAGGAACAAAATACACCTCCATCTAATGAATGACTGAGTCTATTAGGTAGCAATCAATTATCAGTCTCCTGGACAGGAAGGTAGATTCTACTTCTTTAGATAATTAAAGCTTCCATTGTGCTCCTAATTGTCTATTTAATTCCCTGAATACCAATGTGAAATTAACATTACAAATAATCAAGGTAAAAAATATAATTAATGCAAGTGTGATTTAGTTATAATTAAACTAATTACACAGATATGTAGCATAAAAAGGGACTTGCAGACCATTAAGGGATGCAAATTTATGCTTCCTTTCAGGAGCAGTTATTTGAATTTCATTTTCCAATTATTTTACAAATGCTGGAATGGAATAATAAAAGGGAAACCCTTTCATGGATAAAATACAATGAAGCCATTATTCTGTATGCCTTTGTAAATTCTGACTCTTTTGTCCACAGGTACTTGTAAATAGAGAATTAGAATAAAATGAAAACCAAATACTACCACAATCAACAAAAATACCACATTTCTTATTTCTGTGACTATAGGGAAAAATCCACCACACAACACCAGAGATTCAACACCACCTAGCACAAGGGTCATTCAGACAAGTGTGCCCACAATTAGCTTTACACCTACAAGTCACAAATAGTCACATGACAAATAAATTATATTTGTTATTTCAAATAGAATTAGTTCGGCAATTTTCACCTACTGACACAAACCAAGGATCCCCAATCCCTGAGCCACAGATAACTCCCATCCCTATCTCGACAGTAGCCAGGAGGTCAGGGGCAGGCTGGTGATCACAGCTGCCCCTATATGTTCAGCTGCTCCCCATCATTCACATTATTGCCTGAGCCCCATGTTACTGCCTGGGCCCCACTTTCTGCCAGATCACTGTGATGTTAGAGCCTCACTGGAATGTGAGCCCTATTGAGAACTGTGCCTGTACGAAGTAGAGATGAGGCTGTGATGTTAGCATCAGAGGCTGGGGGCAAATTCCGATTAGCATCTGCAGAGAGATCTGACTGTAGAGAGACCCTAATAAACTGATGCTTGCAGGCTCAGTGCAGAATCCTACCAGTGAACGGTAAGTAGCTCTGCATTGTGGTGATATTTATAATTATTTCACTATGTTTACCGTGTAACAACAGTGGAAATAAAGTGTGCAATGATGCATAGCACTTATACATCTCAGAACCTCCCCTCACAGACTATAGAAAAACTGTCTTCCATGAAACTAGTCCCTGAAGCCAAAATTGCTGTGGATTGCTGACACGGACAACAGAAATGGAAATGTGTTCTTTCCTCACAGACAGCTGATGTAAGCAGGAACCAAGAGCCCTTCATGACTGCAGGGTGGGACGGGGCACTCAAAGCAAAGTCAACTCTGGCTACTTGAAGGTGGGGTCAGGGCAGAGCCCCACATTTCATAAAAAGCAGTTGAGGAAAGATACCTGGTGCTAAAAGGGAAGCTGCTTATATGTTAGGCTGGATTAAGGGGGACAGAATCAGAACCAAGCTACCAGGGACAGGAAACAGGATGCTCTCCATAGAGCTGTGCGAGAGGACCCCACAGGTCTGCAGAAGCTTGGTTCTGTGCTACAGACCCAGGGAATGAAAAGTCATAGATATCACAAAAATGCTAAGACAGAAGGTGACACCTTAGGGTGGGGGGTAATGAGCAAGAGCAAAACACATGAACTCATAGGGAACATAAGGCAGAAACATCCCAGGCCACCAGAATACCCCCCAGAAGAGAGAGATCAATAAATTAACCCTCTCGATAGATAAAAAGATATACTAGGGTTTTATAAAACAAACTTTATACTTAAATGGTACTCTTAAATGTTCCAAATGAAGTTCCATCTAAACCATCATCACAAAGCAGAAAAAATACCATGAAGAGGCCGTGCTTCCTGAATTGTAGCTCAAACAAGGCAAGCATAGTCAGAGGACTGACTCTGGAAACAAAATAGTTACTGCTTTCTATGCCATCTGATAAAATGATTCTCAGTAAGTCATGACACCATTCCCCAGAGTCCAAGCAATGGTAGAACTGAAGCAGGAAGACAGCTCAGTGATGCATGCTGCAAGGAAGCTAAGGAGGCATTATCCCAAAACACGCAGCATGAGTGCCCTGATGACCTCAAGCTGAGCTCATGGGAAGAGCTGAATCTGCAGGACTGGACATATGCACTGTCCTTCCTCGCCTGCAGCAAGTCACAAGACATCTTCCCTACATCCAGGAAAGAAGGTGAATTTTAACACAGGGACTAAAAACCGGGACTCATCAGTGTCCCAAACAAATAAGTCCTTGTCTTTAATTCTTGTCTTTCTCTAAGTGGCACAATCTCCTGTGCTCCTAGAGACATCCCCAGAAATTCCTGCTCCAGTACAGAGGCCCATTTGTCCCTTCATTATTGACATATTTACCATCATTTGTTTAAAGGGCACAGAAGCATTTTCTTGGCTAAGTCTTCAGAGCTTCCACCTATCTGAAAAGCCTTGAGTCAACATAGGTTAATACAACTTGTATGCTTTTCTTGGACCAATCTGCGTTGTGTTAGTTTGGTTCTTATATTCAGCCAAAGAGCCCACCTAAGAACAGAGTGGGAGGGAAAGTGTCTATGTCTCTCTGCCACTGGATCATGAAACATGAGGAATTTAGGTCAAACCCCCAGGACACAGGAGGGCTCAGCATCTAATAGAAGAACTGCTTCTTATGGTGGATAGAAATGCTTTGTTTTGAAAATAATTTAGAAGTCACTTGGATGGAAAAGAATGATATTTCTACTGCACAACATATTTAAGTATAAACTCCATACAGATTAACCCAGTGAGAAAATGTCACACACAGATCTTTGGAAAAGAAAACACAGGGGAAACTTACCTGTCAGCTCCAATGTTCCTGCTTTGATTACATGCTTTTGTGTACATACTTTGATTATACATACTTTAATTAAAATTTCTTCTTGCCTAAGGGATGCCAACCACAAGAAATCATATAGATAAATCAATAACAAATATGCTAAACTCCTTTTAGATTCCTGGGCTCTACCAGATCTTGTCCAGAGAAAAGGTTAAATGACACTTACAGAGACCTTAATTAACTGTATTCAATGGGCCTTAAATGGCACCTCAGCTGGTCTCTCTCCTTAATAAAAAAAAGTGTAAAATTAATGAGACAAGCCATCCTCTAAAATCAGATGGCATTAGATATTTTAATAGCCAGGAGATACTTACACAAATCCTAAAACCTAAATGTGTTTTCATTCCTAGTCCTGCTGCTAACATCTCAACAGCTGTTTAAGATATTAGCTGACAAGTCAGTTACATATCAGACTCTAAAATTCCCTGGGCCTTATCTGTGTCCTTATGGAAAGCCATTACTGGCTCCTCTTGGTGGAAGTCTTTGTCAACTGTACATATAATGATCCTAGTAATTCTGTTATTTAGCTCAAACATACTTGTTTCTTTGCGTTTGTCTCCTCCAGACATAAAGCTGTACATCTGCCCAAGATAAAAGTGCCTGGTGTCTATCAAGGGTCTTTAGATAAAACCTTGGCAGGGTACCTCTGACTGCCAATCAACAACTATGAACCCCTTCAGCCTGAAACACCCAGATCTAGATAAAACCTTGGCAGGGTACCTCTGACTGCCAATCAACAACTATGAGCCCCTTCAGCCTGAAACACCCAGATCGGTCGTTGCCCATTATTCCCTCATGCCAGATAGGGTTACTTCCTCTGACAGGGTGATGGGATGTTACAGGCTTCTGAGTTAAACAGAAATACAATAGGCATCAGACAGGGTTGGGCCCTCTGAGCCAGTGCAGAAGACCAGATAACTTGTAACTGTGGGGGAGACAGAGACCTGCTGTGGGCCAGACCTCAAGACAAAAGATCAAACAAATGCACCCACATACTTCCTACAGGTAAGCATCAGGAGTTGATATTCTAAGTAGGTCCCTGTCACCCTGAAGAAGCCAGGAGTCACCACCCCAAACCTCTACAGGAAGAGTCACTGCTCTTTAAGCATGCCCACTTGTTACGTGACTTGCTTCCCCATTTGTCCCCGATTTATTCAATTTGACCTGTGCAATTAATCTTATTGGTTGACCACAGAGTTGCCCCACCTCGTGCCCACCTTGCAAATTCCCATGTTATCCCCACCTTAGACGCCCCTCACCTCATGGTTTTTGCTCTATAAAAGTCTCTAGAAAAAAGACACTCTTTGGCATCCCACTTGGGACCCCTTCTGTCTCTCTCTTTCTGACCGAAGCCTTCTTTCTCTCAAAAAATATATTCTGCTCTCTAAAAAAGAAACAAAAATATGGAAGACAGATTTATGATCTCAGAAAGGGAAAATTTTCTTAAGTTTCAAAAAGCAATAAATCAAAAAGGGAACAAAGTAAAATGACATTCCTGGAACTGAGCATGTCTGTATATATAAATCTTTAAAGCAAGGTTAAAATAAAAGGTGCAACTGATAAAAATATTTAAAACACGTAAGCCACACAAAAGCTCAGTTCCTATGAGAACACAAAATCCCTGTATTAAGGGGAAAAGAACAGCATTGGTGACAAAGAACCAAGGTACTGGATGCCGACAGGCACGAAGGACACAGGAAGGTGGTCAGAGGACTCAAGTTAGTAAGCGCATATCATTATTTGCAGATGACATGATACTCTATATAGAAGATCTCCAAAACTCCATTGAAAGGCTGCTAGATATAATAAATAAATTTAGTAATGTAGCTGGCTATAAAATCAATACTCAAAAATCAATAGCATTCCTATAAACTAACAACAAAGTCACAGAAAGAGAAATAAGAGAAACCACACCCTTCACACTAGCAACCCAAAAAATGAAATATCTAGGAATTACTCTCACGAAAGAAGTGAAAGACCTGTACAGGGAAAATATTACACTGAAAAATGAAATTGAAGATGATCTCAGAAAATGGAAAACCTTCCTTGCTCATGGGCATGAAAAATAAATATTGTGAAAATGGCCATTCTCCCAAAACTTTTATACAGATTCAATGCAATTCCGATAAAAATACCATCAACATACCTCATAGAACTTGAGAAATCACTCCTAAATTTCATCTGGAGTGAGAAGAGACCTACAATAGCAAGGACAGTTCTAAGCAGCAAAGGCAAGGCAGGAGGTATCACAATCCCTGACTTGAAATTATACTACAAAGCAACCGTAGTAAAATCAACATGGTACTGGAACCAAAACAGAGCTGAAGATCAGTGGAATAGATTAGAAGATACAACCACAACTACAAAGACACTCGACCACCTTATCTTTGATAAAGGGGCCAAACATGTTCACTGGGAGAACGACAGTCTCTTTAATAAATGGTGCTGGAAAAACTGGCTCTCCATATGTCAAAAACTAAAACTAGACCCATGTCTATCACCACGTACTAAAATAAAATCTAAATGGATCAAAAATCTAAATATTAAAACAGAAACACTAAATCTATTGGAAGACAAATTGGGTAAAAACCTTGAAGATATAGGAGTAGGTAGAGAATTCATGAACAGGACTCAAACCGCACGGGAAATACTTCCCAGAATCAATAACTGGGATCACCTCTTACTAAAAAGTTTCTGCACATCAAAAGATGTCTCCAGCGTGGTGAGAAGAAAACTCACAAACAGGGAAAAAAATCTTAGTGAACTGCCCCTCAGACAAAGGACTTGTGTCTAAAACATATGAAGAATTAAAAAAAATCAGACCCCCAAAATTCAAAGACCCAATCCAAAAATGGGCATCTGAGATGAATAAACAATTCTCAGATGAAGAAATACAAATGGCAAATAAATATATGAAAAAATGTTCATCATCATTGGTCATTAGAGAAATGCAAATCAAAACCACATTGAGATTTCATCTCACTCCTGAAAGAATGGCCAAGATCAAGAAAACCAATAACAACAAATGCTGGAGAAGCTGTGGAGAAAAAGGAACTCTCCTGCACTGTTGGTGGGAGTGTAGACTAGTGCAACCATTGTGGAGGTCAGTCTGGAGATTTCTCAGAAAACTAGGACTGGAAGCCCCATATGACCCAGCTATACCACTTCTAGGCATATTCCCAGAAGAACTGAGAGCATCATACCACAGTAATATATGTGCACCCATGTTTCTAGCAGCACAATTTGTAACAGCCAGATCTTGGAAACAACCTAAGTGTCCATCAACTGAAGAATGGATAAAAAAGTTGTGGTGTTTTGTACAATGGAGTACTACTCAGCTATAAAGAATGACCACATTGAGACATTTATAAATAAATGGACACAGCTTGAGACCATACTCATAAGTGAAATAAATCAAACTCACATGTACAAATACCGAATAGTTTCCCTAGTGTAAGAAATGATAAGAATACATAGAAGTATGTGGTAATCATGATTCCCAATCATATTGGTTTGAAGCCATATAATGAATGTTTTCACTCATTAACCGCAATGGTTTTAACCTGGGTTGTTCGATATTAGTATCTATGATTGCATGAATAGCTGTTTTGAAGAAAGCAACACAACATAAAAGCTAGTGCTGATTTAATATTGTCTTGTTTTGAAGTCCCATCAAGCTGTAGTACATCTGTTTCTACTGGTTTTAACATGTTGTATCTTACTATATTTCACTATATGCTATAATATAAACAAAATTCTTTATAAGCAAAGAGATAATATAGAAACCATTTTTTGTTTTCTATTGGCAGGTTCTAAATACCCTGTAATTCTTGCATTCTCTTGAAAGGCTTCACACTGTCTAGATATGCTTGATAGTATAGCATGCGAAATTACACTCATATAACTTAAGGAAAGAGGCACTATGGCGATAACTATTACGTTAGATTATCTGGTGGTGAAACACAATGATGCTTGAATTGCTCGTTTCTGCCCTGCATTGTTCTATTACAATGTCCTCTCTTATCTCAATCTTCTCCCTATTTTTAAATTAATCTATCTTCTCTCATTATTTTAATTAAGGGAAAATTAAATTAAAAAATAACAGGACATATTATAGTAACTTTGTCATTGTCCTATTAACCTGACTTGAACCCCAGTATTGCTCTCCCCATCTTGTTCTGTCTGATTATTATATATTCTATTTTTTTGATAGTATTGAATTTGAGGGTATAGGCAATCAGTTTGAAGGCAATAAGATATACTATGATGCCCAATATGGATTGACTATTATCCTTTTTTTTTTTTTTTTGAAGTCCTGTAAGGTCCTCAGTATAGGTTTTATTGGTTTTGTTCTGTACTGTTTTGATCAATTCTATTATACCTGATGATATAGATGACTCAATTTAAAAATAGCAAGAGGCACAATGGTAACCACTTTTGATCACCTGGTATTCTATTTTTGCATCACATGCTATGCCCACCCTTCTGTTCTAACTGACTCTGTTTTGCTTAGTCACATTTTTTTTTATTCTCTTCAAAAAAATAATACGAACTGTGAGAGTAATAAAACCCGAAAAGTCTAATTGTTACTGTAAAAAAGAGAGGAAAGTAAGGTGGATTAAGGGATATAACCGCAGGTATGTTCGAGTGTGTAGGATGGAAAACCATATAACTGAGCTTTTGTTGGATCATTGAACGGAACTGTCTCCAATTTCACTGTGTGAATGTTTACTTTATATGCTTTAATTCAGTAATATAGACAACTGTTTCTAGGAAGACAATATGTAACCTATTAACTGGAGATTTCATACTGTTTTCTTCGTACTGTATTTTTTTCTAGAAATACTGTATTATTTGTACCCTTTTACTGCATTTTTATGTCCTTTCTTTTTTTTCCTTCTGTCTTTTTTTTTAATTTTATTCAAGGAGAAAAGAAAAAAAACAGTGAAAGGGTACAAGTTACACAGATCTACAGAAAAAAAAAATGAACAGTAGGAAATCACCAGTTAATGGACTACACATTGCCATCCCAGAAACAATTGTTCAAGTCACAAAATTAAAGCTTGTAGAGTGGACACTCCAACAATGATACTGCAAACAGTTCTGGTCAATGATCCGACAAAACTCTGTGATATCATTTTCTATCTTCTACACTTAAATATACATGCAGCTATATAGTTTACAGCACTTTCCCTTCCTCTCCTTTGTACAATGACTATCACACATTCCGGGTTTCATTGCTCCCACGGTTCTCATTGCCCTCTTGGAAGAGAGCAAAACCAAATGTGACATAACAGAACAAAATTGGTCAAGTCAAAAGGGTAGACACAATAGACAATGTAAAAACATAATACAAGGTGATCAACAATGGTTACCATAATGCCTCCAGCTATCTCCAATAGAATTGCCTATATCATCAGCCACAATACAATTGAACAAAACAGTAAAGAACAAAACCGACAAAACCAAACCATTGGAGACATTGTAGGTCTTCAAAAGTAGATAAAAGTCAACGAGAATGGGCATTATAATGAATCTCATTATCTTCTCAGCTGATGCCTAAACTTTCGAACCTGATACTATCCAGCAAAACAGAATAGAGGAACATCAGTCAAAAACAAGATGGTGAGAGTAATACAGGGCTTCAAATCGAGATAAGAGAAAGTCAAAGTGGGTTACTATAATATATCCTGCTATTTTTTTCCCTTTAATTAAACGGATAAAAATAAAAAAGTAAATAATGGAGTGGAGATTGAGATAAAAGAGGGCATAACAGTGAAACAGCGCAGGTCAAAATATAACCATTTAAGCAGAATAGTGTTTCACCACCAGATAATTCCAACCCAAAAGTAGTTACCATATTGACTCTTTCCTTGAAGTCCTTGAGTACAACTTCGTATACTGTAGCATTAAGTATATCAAAGCAATGTAAAACCATTTAAGAGAATGACAGCATTACAGAGTATTTAGAATCGACTAACAGAAAATGAACAATGGTTTCTGTATAATCTCCTTGTCTTTAAAAGGTTTTTGCGTATACTATCGTACATAATAAAATCCAATAAGATACAACCTATTTAGACCATTGGAGACAGAAGAACAAAAGCTAGATGAGACTTCAAAACAAGATGATACCAAATCAGTATTACCTATTAAGATGTCACTTTCTCCAAAATAGCTGTTCCTATCATCCAATCTTCTCTGTCTCATTTCTGTTGAGCTCTTTTTCTGTCAGTAGCTGTCAGTTTGTCTTCTTCATTTTGTTCTCTGCTCCATTTGGGTCATTGGTGGCCTCCCCGCCACTATTCCTGGGTTCTTTGTATTTTTCTTTGTTTAGAATATCCTGCAATACTTTCTGTAGAGTTGAATTGGTGGTTGCAAATTCCTCCAGTTCCTCTTTATCCTGGAAGCACCTTGTTTTTCCATCAATTTCCAGGGACAGTTGTGCAGGATATCTCAATCTTGGCTGGAGATTATTATCTTTCAAAGCTTGAATTATTTCCCCCCACACTCTTCGTGATTTGATGGTTTGTGCAGAGAAATCTGCTGTAATTCTGATGGGTGTTCCCTTGTAAGTGGTCTGTTTCTTGTCTCTGACAGCTTTAAATATTCTGTTCTTGTATTGAATTTCTGGAATTTTTATTATTATATGCCTGGGTGTTGCTCTGTTTGGGTTGTAGGTAGCTGGGGTCCTGAATGCCTCATACATCTGAGTATCTTTACCTTTTGCTAAATTAGGAAAATTCTCCTGGATTATTTCTGTGAGTGACTTTTGTAGTTCACTTGTTTGTGTCCCTACTTCTTCTTTTATGTTCTTAATCCTTAAGTTATGGCTCCTCTTATCATCTTCTTGTCTTTGTATTATTGCTGTTTGTTTCTTTGTTATTTTTAAGAAGTTTTTCATTTCATTCTCCCATATTACAAGTCTGCCCTCCAGTTCAGATAGTCTGTCCTTAGTTTCTTTCAAGCTGTTATGCAAGTCTTGGATAGACTTCTTAATTTCTTGGTAGTCCCTTTGAACCTGCTTCACGTACTCTATGCTTTCTCTGTTTTCCCCATCAAACAATTCTCCCCTCTTTTTCTGTTCTTCCATTCCACCATCTGTTTTTTCTTGGGTGGTGCTTAGCATTTCTCTAACTATTCTGCATACTTCTAGCTTCAGGTCGTTGATAACTTCATTCCTGAATTGGTCTATGAGGCTCTCTATATGGCGCTTTATGTCTATTGGTGTGGTGTCCGCTATTGCCTGTTTCTCAGAATTGGGGGCCGAGGAGCCTTTCTTGTTGCTGCCTTTTCCCATATTCTCTGTTCCTTATATATGCAAGCTTACATAGGAGGCCCAGCTTCCCTCCCTGTCAGCCACAGCCTGATCGAATTGCGCTGGCTAGGTGTTCCCGCCCACCACAGTGCACCAGGGAGTTACGGACTAGGCAGCCTACACGGGAGTCGCCCCTCCGGGCCACCGTCAGGCTTTGGGATCTGGGTTGGGCCAGCCTACCGAGTCCGCCAGCAGCATCACACAGGCCAGACACTTTTCACCAATCCCGTCAGAGAGGGGAATGAGTGGCTGGAGTCGCCACCACGCCCTGCTCCTGCAGGACTGCCCGAGCCCAGGAAGTCCTCCGCTGGAGTCAAACTGTGGTAGAGTGTCAGTTTCTCTCACTCACCTCACCACAAGTCAGTGCACGCCTCCCTGCCCATCCTGTTTTTGACTCCATTCGCAGACTCCCATTCTCAGAGCTTCTGCGCGTCTCTCTCCTTGCTGAGCCACTGTAGAGGTAGTCGCCACACGGCGGGAAACCCAAATCGCGGCTTCCAATGGCGCGGGGTCCAGCCTCCACACCGAGGCTTTTCTGTTCCTGTTTTAGCACCAGGACTGCATTCCAAGTTGGTTTCTCTCAGCCCAGTTCGTTCCTGAGTCAGCAGAGCATATCTCTACCGGCTTATGTCTCCTTAGTCCGCACCATTCCTGACTTCTGAACCAAGCCTTTCAGAGAGCCTCCGGAGTATCTGCTATCTGTCCACCATGTTCTCCCGCTTCCTTCTGTCTTTAAATTAAAAAAATAAATTAAATTTTAAAAAAGTTAGTGAGTGCAGAGAACAGGGGAAAGTCTCCCCACCCACTTATGAACATCACAACTTCTAATCTCAGCCACGTTCAGAGGAGGGTGTAGGACTGCTCCTAGGACAACAAATAAGGGTGAAATGCCCAGGACAATCCTTATCATTTCAATCTGTAATTGAAATATGCATATCTCATCACCCAAATACCTAAATTTATGCACACAAACACACACCCAGATAGCTGATGAAATTAGAGGTAAACAAACAGGTATGTATGCATATTTAAATTAGACTGGCAGGGAATATCCAAATATTGACACTGGGTCATAGGATTAATGGCAATTTTATGTCCACCTCATTCCTGACATCTGAAAGGCACACAACAAATGCTTTTTTTTTTTTGAAGTTACTATATTTGAGCTCATACATAAAAAACATGAATCTAGAGCAATATTCTCCAGGTCTCTTCAGGAATGAGTCTCCTGTCCCTGGTAAACAGACTCTGAAATCCAATAAGACCAGTAGCTTCGTAAGCTCAAAATGCCCTGAGGACCCAGAGCTTTCCTCATGCAGCTCCACAGAGCCTGAAATGGACACCAAGGTAGAGCAGGTTTTGTTCTGGCAGAGGAAAGGTCCATGCCTTTTCCACCATGTGGAAAACAGTGTGGGCAATGGGGACATTCGGGAAGGACCATATGAAAGTGGCTGGTGGAGGAGGAGCCACAGGAAGACAGCAACGAAGTTACAATGGAAGAAATTGAGACTGAGTCCAGTTCCTATGTGGCAAACTGGCCAAAAGAGTCAAGCAGCAAATCCAACCAATGAGAGGTACAGAGCTGGGGAGCTCTGCTGCAGTAGCACTCAGAGCAGCTGGAGGGAAGCAAGGGAGACCGAAAGACACCGACCAAGGGCCACACACACGCAGGAAGAAGCATGAAGGCCCCAGTTCCCAGGGGGAATCTCATAAGGTTCAGGGAGAACCGCGTGCTGTGGGAAACACTAGTGAAAGAACTGGTATGTGAGTGTGCATGTGTTGCCCACAGAGCCTGCACAGATCTGCTGGGTGTGCAGCACACATGCATGTGCAAAGCAAAGGGAATGAACGTCTTCCTGTTCCTGTAGACTGCTGTCTGTAGACTGAATATGTGTGCTGCTTCCAGCCCAGTGCAGCCATGACTACCAGAAAGAGTGGACAAGGGCACCAACATTGACCCACATAGCCCTTTGGGCCTACACTCAGTGGTGGGCACGTGGCAGGCTTTATCAAAAGGAGAAGCAGGAAGATCCAGCCCTGGCTGTGTGCTGCTGCCCGAGTTACATGCCTGAGCCTCCAGCACATGCTGGGGCACCCCAGGAGTCCCCACTCAGCTGCTCTGTGACATAACCGCCCAACCTTTACCCCACACATTCATACTGGGAAACTCTTTTCTCTGCCTGGAAGTAGTAACTGCAGGGGAGATCTGGCGGGAGAAGACAAAGATGCCCCAGATTTTACCATGCGGGATTCCTTGAGTTGAATCATTATCTCGTGAGGCAGCAAAAAATATTCCAGCTGGATCTTACCCCTTGGGTGTCCTTATGACAGTGTGGCCTGAACTTGGGAGGATGTCACTGTTCAGCATCCTGAAGGTCGGGTTCTTCCCAGCTCTGTTCACCCCCAGGAGCCCAAAGCACTGGGAGGAAACAAAGGCAGTGAAATAACACATGTCAGCCAGGGAACAGGAAATGCAGGGGAAGACCCAGTAACAACCTGGCTTCAGGTCAGCTCGAAGCGAGTGCCGTGGGGTGGGATAGTTAGTGGGGTCTGATAGTCTGCACTTTTGCAATCATACTACTTTACACAGCACTTTACAGACTTACAGCACTTTCAGAATCATCCTGGCCCTTGCATAGAATAAAAATTCCAGTGTTAATTCATAGACAAGTAGACTTATGTATGAGAAAGTCAAGAGAATGAAAAGCAATGGCAACCTTCTCAAATGAGGCACAGATATTCATCTTTGAGAGTCGCATCACTGTACTAATTACTGCCCTCCAGATCTCATTTTCCTGTTTTAAAGTATTTTTAAAAATATCTCATCTTCCAGCCTCCAATTATACTTTCTGTGTATGTGGTGGAGTTAAATTTTAAATGTATTACAGTAAAAACACACTGCCATGAATCCCGACTTGAGAAGTACTCCCCACAGGTCTCCACACAATCATCCCATCCTCCTCCTCACTTTCTGCAGCATCCCTGGATTTCCTGCGTCTTGGGGATCCTTAGTGGTGCTGTCCTGGCCACCTCAGTGTCTTGCACTGGTTCAAAACACTTTCATCTCATGGTCATTTTGACATGGGGGGAAAAGCCATTTGCTTCATGCCAGATCCAGTGAATGAGGTGCCTGCAGGCCAGCTAATGTTTTTGTGTGACAAAGATTGTTTGAAATATTTTACATTGATTTAGGGTATCAAGGCTGCCATGCAAAGACACTCAGGAAAGAAGACTCACAGAGCTGCTCCAGACAGCAGCAAGAAGAATGGGATGAGTGTGTTCAGAGTGAGGAGGAGACCTGAGGGGGATTCATGGCAATGCGGCCTTCACCAGTAATAGGATGTTTTTTTAAAAAATGTAAACACTCACTCTATAGTTCTGGCATGGCTCGTACAGGTCTACAGCTGGAACACTGCACACACCCAGCTGTGCACCTGTCTTCTCATTATACTGATTATAAATTCACTCCAACTCAGAACCTTGGTTGAGTCCTGGCTGTGAGAAACCAACCTGTCAGTTTTTCCGTTGGTCCAGTCCCTGCCTATGCACCATGCAAAAAGTGCCCTTCGTGTCCCTTTCCAAGTCCAGTGTCCATTTTGGGGTGCCAGGTACACAGAACTTTCCCTGAGACGTGCCCTGGCACCTGAGACTGCATTGGGCTGTCCAAAACCACAGCTTCCTGATGCCAAGGGGCCACTGCTCTTGACAGACACTGGCTTTCTGGCTTCTCGCATCTTGGAAAGCAAGTGCTTCTTGGCTGTATTTTGTCATCAGGTCACACCAACCTGTCTCACAGCCCTATTATGCACCTCTGGAAGCCAGCAAGTCCCTGAACCACCATCTGCTTCGATGAGCCTGTGTCTCCCAACTTTCTGATCTCCCACTTTCTGAAGGTTGAGTACTCTCAGGCTGAGCCGCCTCAGGCCTCTGCTCTCCCTGCTCTTAGACCACAAGGACCAATGGGGCACCCGAGGCAAGAGGCGCCTCCCCAGGCCACAGCCCTGCCTCTGACATGGCCATCCTGTCATCCCTGCACACCTCCCTCCCTGCTTCTGCACATCTCAGACAGGATGCTCTGATGGTGACACCACAGCACACCTTTATTCAGGCCCTTCCTCAGAACAATGCTCACAGTCTCGGGTAACAGTGCATGTCTTTATGTCCTTTGTTTTCTACCCAGTTACTTTTTTCCTGGAGGGACGGGGCACAGGCAGTCATGTTGGTATATTCTGCAGGCTCTGGTGGAACACTTCCCATCTGGGTGATAAACCATACTGTCATAAAAGCGCTCAGAGAGAGTCTGCTGTATTTTAGATCTCTAATGTCCCAGAAGGCCCATGTGGTGCAGGGCTGGTCCTCAACCCAGACTGGACTGGGCAGTGAAATCTCAGGGAGGACTCAGCTCACAGCACTGCGACCTTGAAGAAGATGCTGCGACCTTGCCCTGTCTCTTCCTCCATCTTTAGCACCCAGCCATGAAGCAAATGGGCCTCTGTCACCATGCACTTCACACATGATGTGTGGTGTCACATGGAATCAGGACAGGGGACCAGAGGGTCATGGGCTGAACCCACCAAAGCTGTGATCCAAAGGGAACCTGTCCTCTCTTCAAGTCTGTTATCTCTGCCATTTTGTTCTGGAAATAAGAAAGCTAACACAGACTGCAAATTTCAACAGCATCTTGGCGCACTCACCTTTGCCAGTCATTTTTAGGGAAGAATGGAGATTGTTTTCCCTTACTCCTTAGCTTAATCCAAGGCAGCAGTGGTTGAAAAATGGGGTTTAGCTGATTTTGGCACACAAGTAAGAAAATCAGTGAGACAGTTCAGAGGCAGAGCCAGTCTGAAAGGAGAAGGAGTAAGAATGCGGAAACGCATCTTTAACGCTCTTGCTGTGCTTTGCCAGGCGTCCTGGTTCCTAGCGGGGAGGGGCTGCTGGGCTTGTCAGGCTGTTCTCTTTGCCTCCCCAACCTCCAAAGCACTGGCCAAAGCAGGTCCTTGCAGCTCCTAGGCAGGGATGACAGGAAACCCTACTTCAGACATCATGGGAGATTGGAACCATAAGCACATGAGATGCTCTTTCATTTCTAACAGTTGATCAAAGGTAATCACTCCCAGAATTGATTTCCCTTTATGCATAAGTACAAATCAGAAACAATTTGTATGGCTTCTGTTAGTTCTGATCAAAGGTTTCTACAAGAATGAACGCCATGCTGATGGGAAGATGGTCTCTGCGGTGACTTCGGTGTGTGTGAGGTGACTCCCCACCACAGCAGCATCACACTGGACAGGCTCAACTGGACACTCCCAGAACACTGAAGCCCACATCGGTGGTTTCCTTAACTAATAGGACTTGTCCAATGGTTGTACCCAATAAAAAGTCATACCCTGGTCAAAACCATTCTGAAAACCCCTCAGTTACAAAAAATTCTAAACATGCAATAAAACAACTACACAACCCCTCAGAAGAGCATTCACACTGGAAGCAGTCAGCAGACCCACTCCTCAGTCCTGCTTCTGCGACTGTGGGAATTGCTAAACTGTGAAGGCTGTGGTCCCAGATACTCTGAGCACATCATGAGCAGACCAGCACTCAGAGTGACACAGATTCACACAAGAAAAGAGCCAAAAGGAAAACCTCCTACCTCTCCTCTTGGAATGCCCACATTCAGGTCCCACACAGCAGCAGTCTTGCAGAAAAAGTTTCTGTAACTCTTGCTCAGGCCATGCAGCACTAGGACATCCCCACCGGTCCTTCACACACCCATCTCCATTCTTCCTCAACATCTGGGTCCTCAGAGCACACTCCGGTGCCTCAGGCCACAGAATGAGCCCTGAGGAGGTAGAGGCAGGGTTTGTTTACACCTGGGACATGACTGGAAAAGCTCAGGGGGGACAGAAAGGTGAGGCGGCTGTGAAAACACAAGACAGGGCCTTAGCTCTCATGGGCAGCAGCTTCCTGCTGGATACCTTAGCCCAGATGTCCTGATGACTGTGAGCCAGCAAAAATCAACCTCGCTCCCTAATCTGCAGGCAATGCACGTCCCTGAAACAGATGGACAGTAAACTCCAGATGATGCCACAGGTTCATGAATGATAGAGTCCAGCCTACCTTATGCTAAGTGTAAATAAATGCAGCAGTTATCACATTATTCGAAGATGCCAACTTTACAGGTGCTGTTAGTCAACAACTCCTTTAAAATAGTAGGTTATGTACAAAAGTAACCGAATGGTATAAGTTTATAGTACAAGTTGAATTTCACAGAAGAGTGCATAACCACCACTTTATACAATGCCTTATAAATATTTAGTAAGTATTTGCCAGAAGAATACAAATTTTATTTGAGGTCTAACTGGTTTCCTCTAAATCTGGACTGTGCATTCTATGGTGTTGTTTTCAATCAGTAGCATTTGAACTGTTAAGTATGTTTCCACCTCCCCCGTAACCTGTAATACAGGAACACTTTAAGGTCCAAACAGGTGCAGATCACAGGGTAAGTATTAGGCTAACGGGAGTGTCCGGGCCTTTACACAGTAGTACTGTGGTCACAGTACCATGGAGAGCGGTGGGCAGAAGGTAGTAAGAACTTAATTTTGCAAATACTTGCAATTCTTAAATTATTTCAAAACAAAATGATATTTGAAAAATAAAAAGCCTACTGCTTGACTCTAGGCATTGTAGTCCATGGTCCCTTATTTATCTGTGCCTGATTTTTCTGTTGCTATTAGAGATGGAGCCCAAAGCCATGACACAGACCTACACCCTGACCCGTTTCTGGTTTTCATCTCCTCTCACCCTGAGTGTCTCAGTAAATTCCTGCACTACCCAGGCTGGGCGTGTACCAATACCCACCACCTCGGCACCCCAGAGTGCTGAAGTGACGGGCATGCACCACACCTGGTGTGACAAAAGCATCGCTGACCCTGTACACACAGGGATGATGAGAAAATACGAGGACTGGCAGTGGGCAGTGTATGGCACCATGTACACAGCGTTTGAAAGTGCACAACGGAGGTGAAACAGGAACAGCCACTGCTCAGGGCGATCACTGGATTGGCAGAGAGGCAGCCACGTGGACAGTGCGGGAAGTATTTTATCTATCGATCTGAGAGTGACTTGCACGAGAGGGTCTGATTTGTGAAAACGTGTCAAATTCCACACTTTCCTGCCTGAATATTAGATTGCCCTTTGCTGGGTGAAGGCCTTGACCCTTCAGCCTGTGCTGGACTTTTCTCTGAGGAGAACCAGTGCTGCCCAGAAGGCAGGGTGGGGATGGAAACAGTGTCGGAAGTGAGGGCAGGGAGGTGACCAGAGGCCAGCGTCCTCTATGGGGAGGAAGGAGGAGCAGAGAGGGCTTCAGGAACACAAGTGGCCAGCCGGAGGGAGGGGCTTGTGAGAATCTGTAGGCAGGGACTAGTGACCTGGTGGAGTCTGGACAAATTGGGAGGGTCTCATGATCACTGTGAAGTCATAAAGCACAGGGAAACAAAGGGGGCCTAAAGTGGACAAAATCTCAGAGCTCTGTGCCCCTCAAGCTGACACAGAATGATAAAATGGACCCTCTGCTGTGGCCATCGTGACCACTCTTCTAAAACGTAGTGCATGTGATACACTCTGCAAGGGAGAGGTAACATACAAAGTGTTTTCTTTAAGGAAAAATCTCTTTGATACTATAGAAAGAAGAAACACCCTGAAATCTGCAAGAGGACAGTCTGCAATACAGGTTTTAAAACATTCAACTATTAAGGGATATCACAGAGCCAATTATGTTTGAAAGGCACTTGGAATTCTACTCCAAATTCAATCAGCTGGTGGGAATCTGCAAATTCTAGAGAGATTATGGCCAAATTTAGAAGCACTCTGGGATTTCTATTCAAAATGGTTCTCTACATAGCAGTGTAAAGGGGTCATGTACATTAGGACGTCATAGAAGAAAATGAATGAAGAGAAATTAATGAACAGAATGAATTAATAAATGAACAGAAACCATAAAACATTACTAATGTGTCTTTATAATCTTTATAATAGGTTCTCAGTCACAGGATCTTCAATAATTTCTGCATAAAGAATCCTTGTCTGACTTCCGGGAGAACATGGTGGACAGATAGCAGCAGCTACGGAGGCTCTCTGAAACACCCAGCTTAGAATTCAGAAATGGTGCTGAGTAAGGAATCATAAGCAAGAGGAGATATGCCCCGGTGACCCAAGAATGAACTGGGCTGAGAGAAACCAACTGGGAATGCAATCCTGGTGCTATAACAGGAACAGATAAAGCCTCCGCATGGAAGCTGGAGCCCACACCATTGGAAGCCGCGATTTGGGTCTCCCACCGCACTGCGGCTGTGTCTGCATCGGCTCGGCAGGGAGAGAGACGTGCGGAAGCTCTGAGAACGGGAATTGGCGAACAGAGTTGAGAGTGGGATGGGCGGGGAGCCGTGCATCCACCTCCGGTGAGTGAGGGAAAACTGGGTCTCTTCCCCACGGTCTAGGAGACTCTAACAGAGGACATTCTGGGACTGGGCATACTTGCGGGAACAGGGCACTGCAGTGACTTCAGTCACCAATCCACCTCTCAAGCGGAATTGGTGAGCAGTGCCTAGCCCACGTGACACTGCTGGCTGAGATCCAGTAGGCTAGCACAGCCCAGGTCCCAGCTCCTGAAGGTGACCTGGAGGGGTGGGCCCCGCATAGGCTGTCTTGATGCGCCGCGGTGGGCGGGAACACCTAGCTGGCACAATTCAATCAGACTGTGGCTGACAGGGAAGTAAGTTGGGCCTCCTATATACGCTTGCATATGTAAGGAACAAAGAATATGGGAAGAGGCAGCAACAAGAAAGGGTCCTTGGCCCCTAATCCTGAGAAAGAGGCAACAGCAGACACAGCACCAATAGACATAAAGAGCTATCTTGAGAGCCTCATAGACAAGTTCAGGAATGAAGTTATTAATGACCTGAAGCTAGACATAAGCAGAATAGTTAGAGAAATGCTAAGCACTACCCAAGAAAAAAACAGATGGTGGAATGGAAGAACAGAATAGAGGGGAGAATTGTTTAATGGAGAAAATAGAGAAAGCATAGAATACGTGAAGCAGGTTCAAAGAGAATACCAGGAAACTAAAAAGCCTATTGAAAACTCGCATAGCAGCTTGAAAGAAACTAAGGACAGATTATCAGAACTGGAGGGAAGATTTGTAATATGGGAGCATGAAATGAAAAACTTCTTAAAAATAACAAAGCAACAGCCAGCAATAATACAAAGACTAGAAGATGATAAGAGGGTCTATAACTTAAGAATTAAGAACATAAAAGAAGAAGTAGGGACACAAACAAATGAACTACAAAAGCTACTCACAGAAACAATCCAGGAGAATTTTCCTAATTTAGCAAAAGGTAAAGATACTCAGTTGTATGAAGCATATAGGACCCCAGCCACCTACAACCCAAATAGAGCAACACCCAGGCATATAATAATTAAAATTCCAGAAATCCAATACAAGAACAGAATACTAAAAGCCATCAGAGACAAGAAACAGATCACTTACAAGGGAACACCCATCAGAATTACAGCAGACTTCTCGGCACAAACCATCAAATCACGAAGAGCATGGGGGAAAATAATTCAAGCTTTGAAAGATAATAATCTCCAGGCAAGATTGATATATCCTGCACAACTATCCCTGGAAATTGATGGAAAAACAAGGTGCTTCCAGGATAAAGAGGAACTAGGGGAATATGCAACCACCAATTCAACTCTACAGAGAATACTGCAAGATATTCTAAAAAAGAAAAATATGCAGAATCCAGAAGTAGTGGCAGAGAGGCCACAATGAATGGAGCAGAAAACGAAATGAAGAAGACAAACTGACAGCTACTGACAGAAAAAGAGCTCAACAGAAATGAGGCAGAGAAGATTGGATGATAGGAACAGCTATTTTGGAGAAAATGATGTCTTAAGAGGTAATACTGATTTAGTATCATCTTGTTTTGAAGTCTCATCAAGCTTTTGTTCTTCTGTCTCCATTGGTCTAAACAGGTGGTATCTTATTGGATTTTATTATATATGATACTATAAGAAAAACCTTTTATAGACAAGGAGATTATACAGAAAACATTGTTTATTTTCTGTTAGTTGATTCTAAATACCCTGTAATACTGTCATTCTCTTGAATGGTTTTACATTGTTTTGATATATTTGATGCTACAGTATACGAAGTTATGCTCAAAGATTTCAAGGAAAGAGACAATATGGTAACTAATTTTATGTTGGGATAATATTGTGGCGAAACACTATTTTGCTTAAATGGTTATGTTTTGATCTGTGCTGATTTGCTGTTATGCCCTCTTTTATCTCAATCTCCATTTTATTATTTACTTTTTTATCCTTTTAATTAAGGGAAAAATAAATTTTAAAATAGGATATATTATAGTAACCCACTTTGACTTTCCATTATCTTGATTTAAAGCCCTGTATTGCTCTCACCATCTTGTTTTGACTGACGTCCCTCTATTCTGTTTTGCTTGATAGTACCAGGTTTGAAAGTGTAGGCAACAGCTGTGAAGATAGTAGGATTCATTATGACGCCCATTCTGGTTGACTATTATCTACTTTTGAAGGCCTATAATGTCTCCAATGTTTTGGTTTTGTTGGTTTTGTTCTTTACTGTTTTGTTCAATTTTATTATAACTAATGATATAGGCAGTTCTATTAGAGCGGGAGGCATTATGGTAACCATTGTTGATCACCTAGTATTATGCTTTTACATTATCTATTATACCCACCCTTTTGATTTGACTGACTGTTCTGTTATGTCACATTTGGTTCTACTCTCTTCCAAAAAATTAATAAGAACTGTGGGAGCAACAAAACCCAAAATGTGTAATTGTCATTGTACAAAAGAGAGGAAAAGAAAGTGCTCTAAACGATATAACTTCATGTATATTTAAGTGTATAAGATAGATAATGATATTACTGAGCTTTGTTGGATCATTGAACAGAACTGTTTGCAGTCTCACTGTTGGAATGTCCACTTTATAAGCTTTAATTTTGTAACTTGAACAATTGTTTCTGAGATGACAAAATGTAATCCATTAACTAGTGATTTCCTACTGTTTATTTTTTTCTGTAAATCCTTATAACTTGTACCCTTTCTCTGCTTTTTTTCTTTTCTTTTTCTCCTTAAATAAATTTTTTTTAAAAAAGAATCCTTGTCTTCATCATAATTTAGAAAGCACAGGCCAGGAGGTTCAGGTCATGGAAGGGGTGATACATTATAGTACATTATGCATGAGCAAGCAGTCTTCTTCCAGACAAATTTCAGATGTATCACTTGAGGATATTTCAGACATCTTTGCAAAGCTCCCTCAATCCCATTTTTGGGCTTGTGCATATGTGTGGGGACCAGAGTGTGCACACGGGGCACACAACACATCTCCACCTCCACTACGCCCCTGCCAGCACTACTCACCTCCGCCTGACGAAGATAAGAACACAGCCATGAAGGAACAGGGTGTGACAAAGGGCATAGATTATCTGGGCTAAATTTGCACACCTTCCTGCTCCCTGAACTAATGGCATTGAGTCATGAAAATAAATTAGTTCATGGTATCAGCCAGGTTCACCTTAGATGCTACAACGCAGCAGGAAACTGAGCAATTTCAAAGTGGAAAATACACTACGATAACTCAGTCATCCTTCAGGTCAGCACCTTATCCTCTGAAGTTCTTGCTAGTGTTGGTGATTCACACCAAACAAAAATCTAACAAACAAACAAAGAAGAAACAGAAAATCTTATCAGAACCATGACAATGCCAAACTCCAGGGTGGACTTGTCCTGCCCTGACTTGTTGAAAGATGACCCCTTCAGGACATACCCTGACCAACACAGAAGGTCCCTGTGCAACAGTACCCTCAGCAGGAGGAGGACTGTGCCCTGTGAGGCCAATCCCATGAAGATCCAGCCCATGAGATCCAGGAACTGCATCTCAAAGGGGCTCATGTAGGAATCAATGCCAAAGCTGTGGGTCAGGTCACACTTGTTTTGATTATAACACAGTTCTATTAGCCCTTGGCCAAGGCAGAACTGGGGGAAAATTGTGAAGACCCACTTCAGGCCGTCATAGATATTCTGCAAATTCTGCACAGAGAAGAAAGAAAAAAATTAAATCAAATCTATTCCTGTCAACAACAAATACAGATGACCTCTCTTCCTCCTTGCTGGAGTCTTGTCTCAGGTCTTCCCTGCCCAGTTACTGAGTGACTCACTCAGACAGCTGTCCAGCTGAAGAGTGTTATTCCTGAGACTGAGAAGCTAATGGCATTTGCCTTCTAGGTTTTACTTCCTGGGACCCATCACCCCTTTCTTCCTGTTTGCCCTTCTGGAATGGCAGTGTTCGTGCTATGGATGTCCCATCTTTGTCCTTTGGAAGCACAAAGGCTCACAGCTGGGGACAAATTGGCCTCAGGATGTGCCTGAGTGTCACTCCTGACTGACTCAGATGGCTTTTACACGTAACACTCTGGCCTTCAGGGCTGATGGGGCAGCAGGCTAAAACTCTGATGGCCATTGGGATAGAGTGAATCGACTGTGCAAGTGAGAAAGACACAAGCCTTGGGAGCCCAGAGGCCAAATGACAGGGACAGATCATTCCTGTTCTCTGGGGATTCTTATTTGAAACCCGCTGCCCTGAGGTGATGGTACTGGGAGGTGGGCCATCTGAGAGGTTGTTAGGGTAGATGAAGTCTCGGTGGTGGAGCCCATCCTGAAATTCCTGCACTTGGGAGAAGAGGAAGAGACCCTCTCTCTATGTGCCCACTGTGCAAGGATGCAGTAACAGCCGCCATCTGCAAGCTCCTAAGAGACTCGGAAGATGTGCATCTAACACCACCATGGTCTTGGACTTCTCTACCTTCCAAGCTGTGAGAAATAAGTATTTTTCTTTATGCCCCACCTCAGGAGGCTTTTGTGGTTTGTTTTGTTTCACTGTCCTGAGCAAACTAAGACACACGGCAGCATCAGGGGATGTGACTGAGACATAAGCAGGTCACACCGGGCGCTAGAACTGTGAGGTTCTCCACAGTATGCACACCTGATTGAGTCTTCCTTAGCACACAACAGAAAATAAATATAAACAGTCCTCGCCCCTAAGCATGGAACTGCATGGTGTCACAGAACCAATGAGTGGCAGGGGAGCACAAAGAGAATTCTAGAAAAAATAAAAATGTAAGATACACTGTAGAGTTGAACTCAACTTTTAAATTGGATGCATCTAAAAAATCAAAGCCTACTGTAACCTCTATGACTGTCCCTACCTCCTGACACACATGCCTCTTACCTTAAGAGATGGAAATGATTACAAGGGTTAGCAGTTGTCCACTAAATGTTTTTGGCAAATCACTGGGTGTCACAAGCTCTGCTCCCTTTAACCACATTTCAGTGTTTCAGTAAATATATATGGTTCCCAAAGATGAGCCCAAGTACTAGTGAGGAAACATGCTCAGTGACAGATGTGTGCCCGTGTATGCATGCCAGCCCGGTAGGAAGGAGCTTGCTCCTCGCCTTCGGGTCACAGCACAAAGTCTTTCCAGCTAGAAATACAGCCTTGGGAGAAAATCTGCCCAAATGCTGTTCTGCTGAGCTGATCTTTATCCTCAGACAGCTGATTTAAAGCATTTAATCCAGAAAGGGCACATTAACTAGCACTACCAAGCAAAGCACTGGCAATGCAACCAAAAATTGAGACTTGCATTATTTCACCGTCTTTTGCTCTTTGCAGTCAAACTATGTAACTGTTCTTAATATCAGTCATACTGTGTAACTGTTCTTAACTTATGACCATATTTTATGAGGCAGCAAAAATCACCATCCTGTGTACTTAGAGCACAGGACAGTATCGCACTGGGAATATTAAGGCCCCAACCTATAGGATTGTCAATTTTCTATTTCATACTACACAGAGTACGCTTTTCCTTATGATACAGACTTAAAACATGGGTCAGCTAAGACATGTGGTTGGGGGCAACAAAAAATGCAGTAGTAACTTTTAGGCTATTTATTGACCTAAGATGATTTATTATTATCTAATATATAAATAGATGTAGCAAAAGTATAAAAGCTTCGCTTCACTTAATGCTTTCTCAGTTTTTTTTTGAATGCAACTAGTTATAAACTTCAATCAGTCCTAAGAGATTCATGAATTCCATCTTTTGTGAAACTACATTCCTGCATTGATGAACGCCCCACAAGAAAGCAGCTTTGATTAATACTGATGGTCCCCAGGCAAGGATGGAGACAGGCACCTGCAGGACTGAGTTAATAAGGAATCCACACACACAGGAAAGGCAGCTGCACCATTCAGCCAACCCGGCCCCCAAGGTTTCCACTGTGCACATCAGCTGTCCTAGGTCTGATCCCAGGTCACCATGGCTCCTGGTGTCCCTGAGGGCCCTGTACTATCAGATGGTGAAGGAGATGGAGGTAACCGTGGGTGCTTCCAGGATTTTAATATTCTCCTCAAGCTAAAGTAAGTTGTTCTGCGAGCTTTCTATTTAAAGGCCAGACATAAGGATACAGACGTACAGCCAAATCAGATTTGTAAAAGTCATTGAGACAGATCAGCCCCTCATTGACTGCATAATAGGTATTTACACACTTCACTGCTTTACCAAACAAGAGGCACCATAATAAAAAAATAGTATTTCCTATCCACCGAGTCTACGAGGCCTCTGAAATCATCATTAGGGGTGAAGCCATCTTGACTAGGGAGGGGAGAGTCCTCACATGTTGGAAATGGGCCTAGCACCATGGGCTTCCCCAGCAACACTGTACCTCCTGGTATGTTCTCAACTCTGTGTCAGTCAGACACCTGAACCCCGTCCCTCCCCACGTGTGCTCACAGCCAAACACCAGGGCACCCTGCCCCTCCCCCAGCTGGGTTCTTGTCAGGGAAAGCAGAAACACCGAAAGGACAGCCAGGGTCTGGAGGCAGGTTTATGTAGCATCAGACAGGCACTGATTAGGAATCAGTTGTTCCTCAAAATGTCAGGCCTCAAAGGCCCAGGGAGGGCAGTCTGCATGGAGTTGCAAAGGCGTGGAGGTCACAGAGGTAGAGTACTTGGCTGTCTCTGACTGATGCTCACAATTTGTATCACAGTGACCAGCTGTTTCTAGGAGCCAGAAGCCACTGGAACTGTCACCTGGGCAACTGAAATACACTGGCTGGGGTTAGGGGAGGCATTTTCTGCCACATTCTCAGTGGAACACTGGCCCTCCCTCAGGTGTGCTCACAGGCAAACACCTGAGTACCCTGCCCCTCCCCCAGGTATTTTCTGGATCCTCCATCAAGCAAACATCTGAGTACCATGAGTAATCTGAACAGAAGTGAACTGCAGAGAGTCATGAGAGCAGTCAGGTCAGAGGGGAGGAGAGACAGCAGGAACGGGAAGGGCCGAGGGGCATGCAGACACTGAAGGCTCCTCGCACAGCTGCCTAGCAGGTGTCCATGGCTGACTGCAAGCAGGGGTCAAGAGGGAGGCGGCACCAGTAGGGAGGGGACAGCTTGAGGGGGCCTGCAGTCTGTAGGGCACACTCAGCATGACCTCCATGCCTGCGGTGGCAGCTCTTAAGTGACCTGTTGGTGGGGACAGTCAAGTGGACAGAGGCATTGGCTCACAGGGAAAATGCTCCCCGGCCATGCACCCTATGCTCAGGACAGCCCTTTGCTCCAACACGTGGAAAGCAGTGAAATAAAATTAGCTCTAGGGACCCAGGAAGGGCACAGGATTGCCAGGTTGTCTCCAGACTGAGTGTGAGGTCGCTGACCATGACTGGTCCTGCCTTCCAGTGCCCGACAAGATGTGGCACTTTGAAGGGACACTTTGCACCACATTCTCTTCCCAGCCAGTCCTCCATCAATGTCCCTGGGGAAGATGCCAGGGATGTGACTGTGAACATCATGGTGACACAGCCCTGGCTCAGCAGCAACTGTGTGCTCTTCTGTCAACCGTCACTGCACAGGAGCACAGCCCCTGTGATGCTGCAGGTTTGTTAATGAGAATCGCTTTCTCTTTCTGGAGTTTAAAGACAGCAGATGCTGGCACACTGCCACTGACTTCCGGTTGCAGAAGCAGCAACACTGCCAATTCCCTCAGTCCCTGTCCCTCATGCCCTTGGAGCAGGGCAGGGGACACTGTGGACAACCAACCTGGGCTTTGGAGATGATGGCCAGCAGCCGGGGTATGGTGGTCATCAGCAGGGTACAGAGCCTGAAGATGAAGTTCAGGGAGACGTAGGAGATGAAGGCCACATCGGCGCTGGGGAAGATTCCTGACAGCAGATACATCCATGGGAGCATTGTGTATCTGCAAAGCACATAGAAGAACAGAGTCTTTGCTCTGACAGTTGTCTGCTGACTGAGCTTAGACGCAGTTCTATTGGCCTGGTGATTCCTGCTCCTGGCTCCCAGGTCTTCCTTGGATGCAGCACCGCTAGGGGGCTTCTGTGCATGCTGTGATGTAATTGGAAGGGGGTGGGGGGGACCTGGCTGCTTGTCTGGCCAAGCCCCTGCCCCTCATACCTCCTTTCTTCCCAAGGGGCACCACTCCATGGGGCCTCTCAACAGCCTAAGAACCATCCCAACATGTTACAGTGAGAGCAGAAAGAAAGCAGCTCAGAAAGCTGCAGGGTACTTCCTTAAAATAAGCATAAAAATCAAAATGCAGAGCTGTGTTTTCAGTCTGCTGCATGTCAGGTCCTGGGTGGTCACTGCCGCTGTGTCCCTAATTGCCCTCATGTGCCTGGATACCCAGAACCTGTACTATGATCCATTTGTCTGCCTCATGAAGCAAACCAGCACATCAGAGGAGCTTGCACGGCTCTCCCCAAGGGCAGCTGAGTGTGGGAGCCCTCCCTGTGGCCCCCACACCAAGCAGGAAGGACACAGGTGGGTACTCAGAGGACATCGCGACCTAACAAACCACCCAGGCTCTCCAGGAGGAAACCTCCTGCTTTCCTGTCTTCACAGCCTAGAGTCAGGCTTTATTCTGGCCAATTCCTCCTGCCACAGTAAAAGGGAGTTACTTCCATGCATGCCGCTAACAGAAGCTGCAACTTGAAATGGTTTTTCCCAGCACCAGTGGAGAAGTCACCTGTTCGTGTGTGCTTCTGGGAACTGAACCTAGAGCCTATGTTCTGACCTTATCCCCAGCCCTTTTTAGTTTCTGTTATGAGGTAAAAGTCTAAGTTGCTCTCTAAGTGTGAGCACTGGCTAGGCTCAAACTTGCAGTCCTCCTGCCTCAGCCTCCCTCAGCCTTCTGGACTACAGGTGTGAACCGCCATGCCTAGCTAGAGGTCATCTATTTTAATAGAAGATAGGTAGCAGGAAACGGGGACATGAATTTTATGGAAACGGTAAGACCATCAGGGGTGGGGAGAGATAGGAAGGAGAAAAAGGGAAGGGGAAATAAAGGGTCAACATGTGGTGCTGTATATGCCTCAGTTTACCATGATGCATTTATTGTGTGTCACAGACATGCATTCACAGCTTTTCAAATAAAATACAAAAAATAAAAATCACAGCCACTCCCGTCAGAGCCATCTAGCAGGCAGGCTTACAGTACTCTCTGTGCTCTCCAGGGGGAGGGTCACTGTTTGCTTCCAGTGATGAATAACACTTCAGTGCCTCCTAAACACCTGAGGTTATTTTCATATGTTAACTAGCTCTGAAAATTAGGAGGCTTCAAACATTGTCAGAGGTGCCAGGGTCCCTGGATAGTTATTATTTTCTTGTGCTGCCCTTTGCCTATGAAATCCAAGAGTGGAACGCAGGGTGGGGTGAACAGACACAGCTCTCCTGCTGTGGAAAACATACGGGACACCGCACATAAAACCACGGGGTCTCAGAAGCTTTACTCAGCATCATGCTGTGGTCACTGGGGCATGAGGAAATCCATTTCAGAGCCCATAATGGAGACAAGACCTTGAAAGTCAGTATTACTTGAAAGTCAGGGACTGTGCAAAATCATTAGATCAAAGCAACGACCAAATGCCAGGTCACAGCTGCTGGACGCTTTAAGCTGTCAATGCCTATGTCGGAAATGAAGCACAGAGAAGACCCCCAGCCTACCAGGCTCACACACACAGCACTCCTCTCTCTGCCTTCTCTTGCCAGGCAAAAATCAGAGGCTGCCCTGTGTCACATGGCTTCCTTGAGAAGCAAATGAAACCTCAGCAGCTGTGTAAGTGAAAACCAAGCAGTGGTGGAGGCTGCTGACCGATTTTTAAAATCAATTGATTGGTTGGTTGCAGAGCTGAGGACTGAACTTCAGGCCTTCTCCTGAGCTGATCCCCACCCTTTTTAGCTCTTTTCTTGAGATATGGTCTCGATAGTGGCTAAATTCCCCAGGTTGAGCTTGAACTTGGAATCCTCCTGCTTCAACCTTACAGACTGCTGAGACTTCAGCCCTGTGGCAGCAGGTTCCACCCTGAGGGCCAATTGTGGGGCTGGCTTTAATCACTATAAAACTTGCTGGGGACAGACTCTAACAACACTACCTACTCAAACTCTGTGTCCTGGAATGACACATAACAAACTGTTTTTCTCTTCCACCAAACAGAATTTTTAACAGTCCACTAATGTAGCCGCTTCGGTCCTCCATGGAGAAGACGGGGTCTGCCTTTGTAAAATACGGACCCAGTGGCTCTCTCTGCTCTACTTGGTGATGCCAGGCCCGGGGCCGCTCAGGGTGCAGCCCCTCACAGAGCATCTGATGTGGTCAGGGAGGACAAAGCACGGAGGACTGTGCCCTCCTTTGATGGGCATCCGCGGGCCTAGCAGGGGTTAACGCACATGTTCTGTTCCTGAATGCAGGCTAAAGACCCCACTCTGTCCAGCACCTCCCTGAGGCTGGTCTCTGCTCCCTGGGGTCTGCTCTGAATCTGCACTTTGTCACACTTTGCCTAATGTCCCCACCCTGGGCCACACCCTGTAAAATACCTGACAAGCAGATCAAAGCATCAGCTAAGGAAAAACAGCTCCGAGGAGGGCACAGGCCTCAGTGAGGCCCTGGAGGCTGCTGTCACTGCATCAGTGACAGTCTCACTGTGGCTTCTGACCAGTCCAGATTCCATCTCAAAACTTTTTTAACTATATTTTCATGAGTTACCTTTCATATACTTGATAGAAATGACCATATTAGTGAAGCCAGTCCCTGGGTCTTGACTTAAAGAGCATAAATTAATGTCTGGTAAAGCCAACTGTGGCTTTTAATGCTCATCATGCTGTTACTAAAATATGGTGTATAGTTTTAATGGTTTCAGAATCTGGTGGAGATGGGTACACTGTTCACAATTATTCTGCATCCTTGCACCCCTTTTCCTACAGTGTGTGAATTTCCCAAGACACCAAATAAAGCAGACTGACTCTGTTCTGTTATGTCACATTTGGTTTTACTCTCTTCAAAAAAAAGTAATAAGAACTGTGGGAGTAATAAAACCCAAAATATGTAATTGTCATTGTACAAAAGAAAGGCAAAGAAAGTGCTCTAAAGAATATAACTGCATATATATTTAAGTGTATAAGATAGATAACCAATTACTGAGTTTTGTTGGATCATTGAACAAAACTGTTTCCAGTCTCACTGATTGAAAGCCCACTTAATATGCTTTAATTTTGTAACCTGAACAACTATTTCTAAGATAACAATATGTAATCTATTAACTAGTGATTTCCTATTGTTTATTTTTTATGAAATTCTGTATAACTTGTACCCTATTTCTATTTTTCTTTTCTTTTTCTCCTTAACAAAAAAAAAAAAAACCAGGGTGATCTCATCTTCACAACAGGTCAGCACTAAACACACACCAGGCTTGTCCCGAAGGCTCCGATTTTTTAGACGAGCAGGACCAACTTTCCTTCCAGACACTGTTAGGTGTTAGTTTCTTCCTTTGATGCAAACCCTGTCTGCATTCCCCTTTACCCTTTAAATACCAAGTTTTTCTTGAAGGGACACACTACTGGGCATATCTGTTATCTTCTCTGAGCATCCACCTGTGTATCCCTTCCATGTTCCCTCCAGTTCCAGCTCATTAAAGGCCCTGCTCAGTGCTTCCGTGGGTCTCAGCTCACTTCCCTGCCTGGAACTTCTTCTGGCTCCTGGGACTTGCAGGTCCTGTTGACACAGGGAGAGGAAGCCAGGTCCGCATGGTCAACCATGGAAAGGCTGGCCTGGTCCCTCCGCCACTTCCAGCCAAGCCCGTGGTTATGTTCCAATGACAAAGTAGCAAACCCCTAAGTCCAGTAAATCCATGATCCCTGCTCACCCTCTGACTGACTCTGGACTGTTTCTTCAGACCAGCCCTGGCTGCAGACTCGGTCTGAGTTACCTTGGACACTTTCTAAATCCCTGTCACCCAGAATCCTCAGGAGGAAGTATGGGACCTGTCAGCCTATAATGGCACAGCAATGCATCCCTGATCCTCCTGAAATCTTTGGAAAATGCAGTTAATGTACACAGCGAGGATTCCCAGGGAGATGCAAATTCTTTTTTTTTTTTAATTTATTTAAGGAGAAAAGAAAAAAAGTGAAAGGGTACAAGTTATACAGATTTACAGAAGAAAAAAATGAACAGTAGGAAATCACTAGTTAATGGATTACATATTGCCATCTTAAAAATAATTGTTCAAGTCGCAAGATTAAAGCTTGTAGAGTGGACATTCCAACAATGATACTGCAAACAGTTCTGTTCAATGATCCAATAAAACTCTGTGATATCATTTTCTATCTTATACACTTAAATATACATGCAGTTATATAGTTTAGAGCACTTTCTTTTCCTCTCTTTTGTACAATGATTATTACACATTTTGGGTTTCATTGCTCCCACGGTTCTTATTGCTTTTTTGGAAGAGAGTAAAACCAAATGAGACATAACAGGACAGAATCGGTCAAGTCAAAAGGGTGGACATAATAGATAATATCAAAACATAATACAAGGTGATCATCAATGGTTACCATAATGCCTCCCGCTATCTCTAATAGAATTGCCTATATCATTAGTTATAATACAATTGAACAAAATAGTAAAGAACAAAACCGACAAAACCAAAACATTGGAGACATTGTAGGTCTTCAAAAGTAGATAAAAGTCAACGAGAATGGGCGTTATAATGAATCTCATTATCTTCTCAGCTGATGCCTAAACTTTCGAACCTGATACTATCCATCAATACAGAATAGGGGAACATTAGTCAAAAACAAGATGATGAGAGTAATACAGGGCTTCAAATCGAGATAAGAGAAAGTCAAAGTGGGTTACTATATTATATCCTGCTACATTTTTCCCCTTTAATTAAATGGTTAAAAATAAAAAAGTAAATAATGGAGTGGAGATTGAGAAAAGAAAAAAAAAAGAGGGCATAACAGCAAAACAGCGCAGATCAAAACATAACCATTTAAGCAGAATAGTGTTTCACCACCAGATAATTCCGACCCAAAAGTAGTTTCCTTGAAGTCCTTGAGTACAACTTCATATACTGTAGCATTAAGTATATCAAAACAATGTAAAACCATTCAAGAGAATGACAGCATTACAGAGTATTTAGAATCGACCAACAGAAAATGAACAATGGTTTCTGTACAATCTCCTTGTCTTTAAAAGGTTTTTGCGTATACTATCGTACATAATAAAATCCAATAAGATACAACCTGTTTAGACCATTGGAGACAGAAGAACAAAAGCTAGATGAGACTTCAAAACAAGATGATACCAAATCAGTATTACCTATTAAGATGTTATTTTCTCTAAAATAGCTGTTCCTATCATCCAATCTTCTCTGTCTCATTTCTGTTGAGCTCTTTTTCTGTCAGTAGCTGTCAGTTTGTCTTCTTCATTTTGTTCTCTGCTCCATTTGGGTCATTGGTGGCCTCCCCGCCACCATTTCTGGGTTCTTTGTATTTTTCTTTTTTTAGAATATCCTGCAATACTTTCTGTAGGGTTGAATTGGTGGTTGCAAATTCCTCCAGTTCCTCTTTATCCTGAAAGCACCTTGTTTTTCCATCAATTTCCAGGGACACTTGTGCAGGATATCTCAATCTTGGCTGGAGATTATTATCTTTCAAAGCTTGAATTATTTCCCCCCACACTCTTCGTGATTTGATGGTTTGTGCAGAGAAATCTGCTGTAATTCTGATGGGTGTTCCCTTGTAAGTGGTCTGTTTCTTGTCTCTTACAGCTTTTAATATTCTGTTCTTGTATTGAATTTCTGGAATTTTTATTATTATATGCCTGGGTGTTTCTCTGTTTGGGTTGTAGGTAGCTGGGGTCCTGTATGCCTCATACATCTGAGTATCTTTACCTTTCGCTAAACTAGGAAAATTCTCCTGGATTATTTCTGTGAGTAGCTTTTGTAGTTCACTTGTTTGTGTCCCTACTTCTTCTTTTATGTTCTTAATCCTTAAGTTATAGCTCCTCTTATCATCTTCCTGTCTTTGTATTATTGCTGTTTGTTTCTTTGTTATTTTTAAGAAGTTTTTCATTTCATTCTCCCATATTACAAGTCTGCCCTCCAGCTCAGATAGACTGTCCTTAGTTTCTTTCAAGCTGTTATGCCAGTCTTGGATAGACTTCTTAATTTCTTGGTAGTCCCTTTGAACCTGCTTCACGTACTCTATGCTTTCTCTGTTTTCTCCATCAAACAATTCTCCCCTCTCTCTCCGTTCCTCCATTCCACCATCTGTTTTTTCCTGGGTGGTGCTTAACAATTCTCTAACTATTCTGCATACTTCTAGCTTCAGGTCGTTGATAACTTCATTCCTGAATTGGTCTATGAGGCTCTCTAGATGGCGCTTGATGTCTATTGGTGCGGTGTCCGCTATTGCCTGTTTCTCAGAATTGGGGGCCGAGGAGCCTTTCTTGTTGCTTCCCTTCCCCATTTTCTCTGTTCCTTATAAAATGCAAGCTTACATAGGAGGCCCAGCTTCCCTGCCTGTCAGCCACAGCCTGATCGAATTGCGCTGGCTAGGTGTTCCCACTTGCTGCTGCGCACCAGGCAGCCTACGCGGCGCCCGCCCCTCCCGGCCACCGTCAGGCTCTGGGATCTGGGTTGGGCTAGCCTACTAAGTCCGCCCACAGCATCACACAGGTCAGGCACTTTTCACCAATCCCGTCCGAGAGGGGAATGTGTGGCTGGAGTCACCACCGCGCCCTGCTCTTACAGGACTGCCCGAGCCCAGAAAGTCCTCCGCTGGAGTCAAACTGTGGTGGAGTGTCAGTTTCTCTCACTCACCTCGCCACCAGTCAGTGTACGCCTCCTTGTCCGTCCTGTTTTCAACTCTGTTCGCAGACTCCCGTTCCCTGAGCTTCTACGCGTCTCTCCTTGCCGAGCCGCTGTGGAGGCAGCCAGCCGCCGAGCGGCGGGAAATCCAAACTGCGGCTTCCAACGGCGCAGGGTCCAGCCTCCACACCGAGACTTTTCTGTTCCTATTTTAGCGCCAGGACTGCATTCCAAGTTGGTTTCTCTCAGCCCAGATCGTTCCTGAGTCAGCAGAGCATATCTCTACCAGTTCATGTCTCCTTAGTCCGCATCATTCCTGATTTCTGAGCCGAGCCTTTCAGAGAGCCTCCGGTAGTTGCTGTTAACTATCCGCCATGTTCTCCCGGAAACCGAGATGCAAATTCTTAAAGGGCTTTGCAATCAAGTCATGGTTGGTAAAGATGTCTAAAATCTTGTTATTTAGGTTTCTAGCCATTTGAAGTCAAGGTCTTATCATAGGTTGTGAAGTCTACTCCCTAGATTAAGAACAGCTTTAGAGAGCCGTCTGTTCTCCATACACTGGGAGAAGACAGAGAGCTCTGCTCCACTGGATCAATAAACTAACCTTGGTCTGTTTATTGGGCTCCTGGGCACACACCAGCAGGGATCTTTACAGAAGGGCTCTTCAGCTTTGAACATAGTATACATGTACTGCGTGCATTTTACAGCTGAGAACACACTATGTGCTAAAGAGTAACAGAATTCTAAAAATAACAATTGTAAAATTAAATTAAACTGTTAAGTCACTTCCAGTAAGTTTGTATCAGTGACCTAACTGAATCTTCACAGCAACAGAAATAGATTATAGGGAAGAACCCAAGGCTGAGAGAGAGGAAATAACATTTTCAAGGCCACACAGCAATATCCTCATAATCAGCAATATTACAACTAATCAAAAAATTACTTTTCCTGGGTTCCTACCTGCCTTTCCACCCATCCATCCCTTTATCCATCCATCTCAGTATAATATGTACTTTAATTAAACCCCTGTAACCTAGTTAGATGCTTTGAATAATCCCAGGTCACTGGTAGAACACAAAATATATAAATGTCATTTTAGCTGTCATTTTTGGTTGACAACTGGAGGTTTCATTTCACAATGAGGTTGAGTCCTGCTAAGTCAGTATACTATGCTCTGTGCACTGACAAAGTGGCCTCTGGAGACCTGAAGCTGCCCACGTGAGACACACCAAGTCCTTCTGCTCAGCAGGCACAGCTCAGAGACCATTAGCCAGGACCTTGGTGAGACACAGATGAGAAACTGACTCCAGGCTTCTCTTCATTGGCCATTTCTCCCTGGAGAATACTGTAACAAATGTCAGACCAAACCCCTAATCCTCCAGGATGGGGAAAGGAGGCCGACGGCGTGGCACACATGTGAGGCTCTGTCCAGACATGGTGCCAGAGCTAAGCACACTGTGTGTGAGAGCCCACAGCTATGGCACAGTGACCAGGACCCACTTCTCTAAGCAGGCCTGCCCAGCATCCACTGGGCCTCACTGTGACAGGGCCAGGGCCAGGCTGGCAGGGACTCCTGATACCCAAGGCCTCCCTCCCCGCCCCAGGGCCACACATCACCTCACTAGGGCTTGTTCCTCCTGCCTCCATTGCAGGAGACACATAACAGCCTGACAAGGGAGAGCATCACAGCACCACAGCAGGTTCACAGCATCCTGAGGGTTTTCTCTTTCACAGCACAGACCACCCTTCTGCAGGGCACCCTCGTGGTGTACCCACCTGAACAGTGCCAGCAGGAGCACCGTGGCCACCAGGTTCTCTCGGAAGGTGAAGGCTGTGAGCTGGAAAGTGAGGATGACAGCAATGCACAGGCAGATGGAAACCAAGTAGAAGAGCTGGGAAAATAAAACAGAGGTGGTCAGTGGCTTCAGGGCAGGGCGGCATAGTGACCTTAGAGACTCACCCTAACACCATGTGCCGTGGACCTCAGCCAAGCTCCCACTGCACCCACGAGCAGTTCACTGCTGGATTCTGTGCTGGGTGAACTGTGACCCCAGAATTCATGTGCCGAGCACCCGAACTTCATGGTGATGCTGTTTGTAAACAAAGCTTTTCAAGAGTTCAAGATTAAGTACAAATGGGGTCAATTAAAGTGGAGCCTGGCACCCTATGATTGTGCCCTTAGAAGAAGAAGAAGAAGAAATGAGGGCCAGGAACAGGGGCCCTTGGCTATGACCCCAACACTCTAGGAGGCTGAGGCAGGAGGACTGCAAATTTGAGTTCAACTACACAACTTCATGATTTTTCCAGACCCTGTCTCAAAATAAAACTCAAAAAAAGGACCTGGGATTTGGGCATGCTGATGCATGGTTGGTAATCCTACCACTCATGAAGTTGAGGCAGGAGGATTACTGTAAATTTGAGGCCAGCTGGGGCTATATAATGAGCTCAAGTCCAGCCTAGACTACATAGAGAGACCTTGTCTAACCACCCTCCTCACAAAGGAAAAAAAGGTTAAAAATGTATCTTAGAATGAGAAAGAAAAAGAAGAGGAAAGCAGGAGGGGAGGAGAGAGAAGGGGAGGAGGGAGAAGGGAGGGGACAGTGAGGAGGAGGAAATCAGGACCAGCTTCTTCCCTCCCTGCCTGCCCCCACCCTCTCCTGCAGCTGTTCTCCTCAGGCCAGCAGCCCAGGACCCACCACCAGACACTGTTTGTCATGGTTTGTGTCTGGATGTCCCCAAAGCCTCATGCAGCATGGGAGCAGGTTTCTAGGGTCTGTGGCTGATCCATGGTCCAACACTGGGGTTACGAGTATGAGTGCCTCCCTCCCCTGGGGCAGGGAGCCTGCACATGATATAAGGAGGGAATAAGCTTGCTCTCTGGCTCCTCTCCTTTTGCTCTTGTTGTTTTTGCTGTCTTCTGCTTCCTTGAACTGTTGCCTCTGTACCATGCCATTCTGCCTTGGAGCCAGCTGAGCATGGACTGAAACCTCTATAAACTGCAAGCTAAATAAACCTTTCCTTCCTTCATTTTGGATCTCAGGTATTTTGTCCCAGCAATGAGAGAAAAGTAACTAAGATATCAATAAAAGGTAGGCATCTGGAGCAAAGTAGCCTGAGGCCATGTGTGGCTCTGGGAATAAGCTGACCAGAGGCGGAGCATGGCACTGGAGTCCTTGCTTCCTCTCTCCTGCTTCTGAGCATCTATGGCAAGGTGAGGGCTGGGACCAGCACCTCTCAATCTCTTCAAAGAATCATGGATCTCCTGGATGGTGACTGAGGTGGAGCTGGGGGCCACCCAGCCATGAGTAAAGAACCAAGAAGGGCACACACTGGGAATCGCCCCTGTTGGCAGCTGTCACGTGACAGGTTTGGATTCATTTCAAAATGGGCAGCCAAACTCCTGAAGTATTGGGGTCACTTAGGTGCGATCTGCACAAAACATCTACTTTTTAAAAAATTTAATCCACATGATGGAAAGCAAGTAAATCAGCTAAATCCTAAGCCAGCACAAAACTATAAACATTACAGGAGAGCAACAGGTTAAAATGTCAGGTTCTGTAGAGGATGCAAGACAGCTGGTGCAGAACTGGGCCAAGGAGAGTCAGTGTGAAGCCTGGCCTGCTCCCTTCATGGACCAGGCCTGTCACGGATCTTCAGGGAACCCTGCTGCTAAAGGTGGGAGTTACATGTACCAGGATCCCACAGCAGCTCAGCACTGCTTGGAAATGGATGGAGTGTTTACCAGGGAAGGGCACAGAGCACTCTGCCATCCAGGTAGATGCACTTTTGATGCAAGTAAGCATCTGAAGCTCTAGGGAAACCCAAGGAGGGCTGCGTCCTTGTCCTCTCTGACCCTGAGGAGGTGGTGCAGAGGGCCCCAGGGGAAACTCTGGCAGCCACCTCACACAAGGAACAGAGCCGCCTCCCAGTGGGGCTGGTGTCAGGAGAGCAAAGGACAGATTGTGCCTAATTCTTTTTGTCATCTTACCTTGCTCCTCTTTCAAAGGACCACATGGAAGGTGCTGATTTACACGGCTCTCCAGTGTCAAACTTTGGGTTCTGGCCAGAGCTCTGTCCCTGATTCTTCCTGACTAAAGCCACCCTGACAGTCTGCTGGGTATCTCTGAAGGTGGCTTGGCCTGAACGCTGTCCCTGATACCAGGAGCCCTTCTCCATGGATGGCCCTGGGTGGTCCACACCCCCTGTCCCGCCCTGCCCCCCCCCATGGGTCCTACCATGTCATACAGGAAGTAAGCGGCCCAGTACGTCCTGTAGCTGAGACCACTTATGTGCTGCAACCTCTTGGCTCTGGTCACCCTGTCCCTCACCATGTGGCCCCCAACAGAAGCAGACAGGATGGAGAATCCCAGCACAACACACAGGGCCATGCTGCACTGCTGAATGCTCTCCAGGTTGCGGGAGAAGCACAGCGGCTAGTCAGGTGGAACAGAAGAACCCAGAGCTCTCTCCACTGTGACAGCCAAGACTGCTGACCTGGAGCCCTGGCCACCTTGGGAGACTTAGACCTTTGTTCAGAGTTTGGGGCAGTTTGGGTCACTGAGCAGCACAGAGTCAGGCATGGCTGCATCTCCTTATCTGAGTCCACCATTGAAGTGCAGTCTGATGCCTAGCTAAGAGGACAGCCATCCCTGCAGCCAGCAACACACCACAGACTCTGCCCAGGACAGTGAGAACTGGTCATGGTGACCCCTGCCAGGGAGGGCACTGGTGACGGATCTAGCTGCTCTGGCCCTGCACCAGCCTCGGTGATTCTGTAAATGACTGCCATGAGGATGCAGTCACATACACCCCACTCTCCTGCCAGGGCTTTTAACTGCAACATTAGTAACACCTTTCAACTCTGGCAAGTGCCACCTGGTCTCCTGTCTACCCTGTCTTTAGGGACACTGCGTACAAATGGTCTTGCTGGCATCCAAGAGAACAAAACCTTTCCCCATAAACCATGCTCCAAGCTGCACCTTCTTTCCTGTGGCATCTGGTTTTATCATATTTGTCAGCTGGCTGCTGCTGAGACTCAGGCAGCTGTCAAAGATGATTAGAGGCAGAGTCACAGAAGGCAGAGCATGAAGGACAGGGACCTGTCTTTCCTGCTATGGAAATGACTGGAAGACAAAATGCCCGTGAAGCACGCTGTGGCCAGGCATGGTGGTGCATGCCTGTAATCCTAATTCTCTGGGAGGTTGAGGCAGGAGGATGGCAAGATTGAGCCCAGCCTGGGCAACTTGGTAAGACTCTACCAAGGCTTTGTGTTCATTCCCAATATTGTATTCCTACCTGGGTAAGAAGGATATAACACTTTTATTATCAGGGCACTGTTTAATGGTCTGCTGACAGTGTGATAAAGAAGGCAGATAGGGAATGGCAGAGACTGGGCAGAGTGCTGTACCTTATGACAAGAGAGTGGAAAGTGACAATCTGCCCTCCACAGGGACAGTGAGGAAAGTGTCCCACATGAAACATCAGGGGCACCGCCCTGTCTATCTGTGCACATTCCAAGTCTGTGTCAACAGAAAAACTGTCCTGGAAGGTGCTTGGGGTGCATGTCCGCAGGATGGCACATGCCTGGCATGCAGCAGGCAGTGGGTGCCACCCCCAGCACCACAGGCACACATATGCTCACACACACACACACACTACCCAGAAGTTGTCCAGGCCCATGCACTACAGGGAACACACCGCCTCAGAATAATCTCTATTTAGAATCACAGCCACTCAAGAGTCTCCACTCATTCCGAGCTCATGGATGCGTCTCCTTCCATTAATCACATTCCTCCCACCTCAAGGAAATATCCAAGCCCTGTGTCACTGACCTTACACACCTCCCATGAGAAAAGTGGATGAGGCAGCAAACTCACCCTGAGTGACCTAGAGACCTCAGTGGCCAGGTCCCCACCCCAGGGGCAGCCACAGCCGTGGTCTTTCCACTGACATCTGGTCCTCATTCAGCAAGGCTCCTCTGTATGGGCTGCTGTACAGCGTTACTGCTGTGAAGAGAAAATTGAACGTTGACCCTCTGCGACCCACAAGTCACCTCCCACCAGCTGCCCACAGATTCCCTGCGCCCTGCTCCTGCAGCCTTCACCAAGACCCCAGGTCCTAAGCAGCAACCAAGGCCAGATCCCATCTTGCAATTCAGCCTGGTCCTGCTGGGGTTTTCACTGTGGCTACCATGGCCAAAAGGAACCAGGGGACCACAAATGCAGCCAAGGTCATGCATGCCCCATAGGCGTGTTAAAGGACAGGCGCTGTGCTCACATGTTGCAGGTATGGTCCACCCCTGTAAATCCCCCAGGGCCCCAGGGTATTTTACGAAGAAAAAATACACTTAGGAGATAAAGTATGCCAGGGAATCATTTACTAACAGCCAGGTCAATATTTGATTTGCCTCGGTGAAGCCTGATAGGATTATTTTCAGAGCATGAAAAATTCTTCCAAAAGTTGAGGAGTATAAGACAAAAGAGGCCTTTATTCCGGGAACATGGGGAGAGAGGACTGGCACACTGGCCGCTGGAATCTGGCAATCTCTCTCGCGGACACGTGGCGTGGGGGAATATAAGTAGCCTAAGCTTAGGGCAGTGCCCTAAGGCCATTAGAGATGCACAGGTATTTCATTGGCACACGTTTGGCGCCAGGGGCAGGTTTTGAAGGGTGGGGGGTATAAGGTTACGGGTAAATCTCTAGGGGCGGGGGAGGCAGGAGCTCCCTAATTCCGGCTGAGGCTTTTCTGGCTACAGTGTCTGGGCCAGCAACCCTTTCATATCCCATCTTATGATTATTAGGAAAAGGGCAAAGATTTCTCTCTTTAACTACTTCCTGCTGGCAGGGGGCACTGTATTGGAGCCTAGGGGAGTCAACGGGATGAAGGTTGATGCCCAGGTAGATGCTGATGCCAAGTGTTTTAGCCAGGACAACTTCACTGGTGAATGTACCTATGTCAGACTGGAAAAAACAAAGAGACATGGTGTTATTAGGAGACATAGCACTGTCATATTTAAGGACCCAGGTGAGGTAGAGAGGAAGGTGCCTTTGATTTAGACATGGTATTTTATCAGGATGACGTTGAGGTAGGAACATTATCATGGTGAGGTAGAATTCTGAAAAAATAAGTGTGAGGTTAGAAGGAGTGAAATTATGAGAGGTGATTACTCCCCCATCTGAAGGCATAAAAGTTAGGAGGGTAGGTGTGTAAAACTTGTCTCTGGGCTAGGAGTTGAGCCAGATAAAATAGGGGGAGTGGGGAAGGTGGTGGCTGTACCAATATAGGGAAGGTGAGGCCTTAGGCTTTCAGGGATGTCACATTTAACCAGACAGCTGAGGGTGGAAAGAACCACAACAGTTATCACATAGAACATTATAAAGATGATCTTATGCATGATGTGGGAGTCTCTAGGAAAGACTGTCAAGAGTCCTGCTGCAAAAATGATCATTAATAGAGCGTAAGAGATTAGGAACCAAATCGGATAACAAAACATGACTTAGCCTGTTATCTGCGGCTGTGAGGCCTTTGTGAAATGGAGACAGGTGGGTGACAGAAGATGAGATGACCACTCAGAATGATCAGTTTGGGGACTGGGAGGGCACCTTTTAGCCTGAGTGATGTGAAACCAGGATGGGAGTCCAGCAACTCTGACCGCTGTAGGGGTAGCCAAGTAGACCAGGCAAGGGCCACTCCACCTTGGTTGTAGTCCTGTGGATTTAGAACATTTGAGATAAATTAGATCTCCTGGGGATATGGGAGGATCTGGTTTGGCCTTTCCAGATGGTTGTGGAAGGCAGAGATCAGCATGTTGTCGCAACAGGTGTCAGAGGAAGGAGAGGACTGGGACATAGTCAGCCAGGGGAGGGAGATTTTGGGGAGCAGGAAGATTGTGGATTAAGAATGGCCCACCATACATAAGTTCAAAAGGACTTAAGAAAGTAGGAGCCCGGGGAAGTGCCCTGAGCTTGGCTAAGGCTAAGGGCAAAAGTTGAGACCAAGGTTGGTGTAGTTCTAAAGTGAGTTTTGTAAGGTGTGTCTTTATAAGGCCATTTGCCTTTTCTACTTTTCCTGAGGATTGCGAATGGTATGGGATGTGTAGGTGCCAGGTGATGTGTAAGCTCGAGGATACCTGTTGAGTGATCCAAGAAATAAAGGCGGGACCATTATCTGACTGAATACTCTGAGGTAGACCAAACCTCGGAATGATTTCTTATAATATGATTTTGGTAACTATATCAGCACTTTCCCTGGTTGTGGGAAAGGCTTCTATCCACCCTGAAAAGGTGCAAACAAAAGTGAGAAGATATTTGAGAGTCTTGTGGTGGGGCATGTGTGTAAAATCTATCTGCCAGTCCTAACCAGGGGTGTGTCCCAGAAATTGATGGGTAGGAAAGGAAGGGGGTGCCATGCATCCCTGCGGAGAGGTCCTGGCACAGAGATCACAGGTTTGAGTAGTTTTAAGAATGATGGCTTTTAGAGAAGGGTGTGTGACTATTGGGGCCAAGAGTTTGTGTAGGGCCTGAGATCCTATATAAAAACAGTTATGTAAGTTGGTGATGATGTCTGAGGCTTGTTGATGTGGGAGAACAAGTTTAGATCCCTGAAAAATCCATCCCTGAGTGTTTTGTGTGTAACCTGGTTTATGAAGTAACTGTAACTGCTCTGGTGTATAATTGGGCTGAGGTAGACTGTTTGGGACTAATGGGAGAAGATGAGAAGGGCAGGGCCCTTGTGCAGCTAACTTGGCTTGTGAATCTGCAAAGGCATTGCCTTGAGCAATAGGATCTGTAGAGCTTTGGTGTCCTCTGCAATGGATGACTGCTGCCTGCTTTGGAAGCTGGGCTGCCTCTAGAAGCTTAAGGATAAGGGGGGCATTAATAATGGGGGTTCCTTGAGTGGGAATAAAACACCATTCTTGCCAAATAGAGGCATGAGAGTGTAAGATGCTAAATGTATACTTTGAGTCAGTGTATATATTTGTAATCTTGTCTTTTGCTAGTGTAAGGGCCCTTGTAAGGGCAATAAGTTCTGCCCTCTGGGAAGAGGTCCCAGGTGGCAGTGGATTTGCCTCTATAACTTTTGACTGGTTAACTATTGCATATCCTGCCTTCTTTTGGTTGTCTGTGTTTGTTGAACTGCCATCTATGAACCATGTGTCAAAGGCCAAAGAGAGAGGTGTGCTACTGATGTGAGGGAAAGAAGTGGGAGTCATCTGTAAAAACTCTATAGAGTCATAGTGAGGATGGCCCTCTGAGGTGGAAAGTAAGGTGGCTATATTAAGAGGACCACTAGTTGCAATGGAGATGCAAGGGTCTTGAGAGAGAGCTAAGTGTACCTGTTGAAGGCCAGAAGGGGTCATTAGGGTGGGGAGCACCTTATGTGAGATAAGGTCACGTAGGTGATGAGGTAAGTGTACTGTAATAGATTGTCCTAATGTAAACTTTTTAGCTTCCTGTGTCAGGAGGGCTGCAGCTGCAAGAGCTCGGTGACAAGGAGCCCACCCTTTTACTGTGTGATCTAACTGTTTTGATAAGTAAGCTACTGCTTGAAAAGAAGGTCCCTTTTTGTGTCCTAGTACACCTATAGCATTGTGGCCCTGACAAGTAGTGTATAGGATGAAAGGTTGGGTGGGATCAGGAAGGGTAAGAGCCAGAGCTTTTAGGAGAGCCTCTTTTAGTTTTTGAAAGGAGGCATGTATGGGCCTACTAGGGTCCAGGGATTCTGATAAGGAACCCTTAGCAGCCTTGTAGAGGGGTTGAGCTAGGGCTGCAAAGTTAGGAATCCAGAGGTGAAAGAAATTAGCTAAGGAAAGATGTAACCTGCTGTTTAGTTGTGGGCACCTGGAGATCACAAAGAATTGCCTTACGATCTGAGGTGATGGAGCGAGTGGTGGGGGTGAGAGCAAGACCTAGGTATTTGACTTTTGGGGAGGCTATCTGGGCTTTGGCGGGAGACACCCTGTATCCACGGCTAGCAAGGAAATTAAGAAGACTGGCTGAGTGGCATATGGCTAACATATGGGATGGAGAACATAATAGGAGGTCATCTATGTATTGAAGAAGAACACTAGGTTTGAGATTGAGTTCTGTGAGGTCAGTAGCAAGAGCCTGACTAAAGAAGTGGGGACTATCCCTGAACTCCTGGGGGAGCACTGTCCAAGTAAGTTGTTGAGACCTGAGACTGTCTGGGTCAGTCCATGTAAACGCAAAGAGGTTCTGGCGATCAGGGTGTAGGGGGAGAGTGAAGAAGGCATCTTTAAGATCTATAACTGTAAAGTGAGTGGTGGAGGGAGGGATATGAGAGAGCATGGTATAAGGATTTGGCACCACTGGGTGAGTGGGGGTAACAGCACTGTTAATCACCCTAAGGTCCTGTACCAGGTGATAGGACCCATCAGCCTTGAGTACCGGGAGAATGGGAGTATTGTGGGGTGAATAGGTAGGTTTAAGAAAACCATTGTCCAAAAGCCACTTAATGATGGGTTTAAGTCCCCTTAAATGTTGGGGGGCTATGGGGTATTGGGGAATGCAGGGAAAAGCTTAGGGCAGTGCCCTAAGGCCATTAGAGATGCACAGGTATTTCATTGGCACACGTTTGGCGCCAGGGGCAGGTTTTGAAGGGTGGGGGGTATAGGGTTACAGGTAAATCTCTAGGGGCAGGGGAGGCAGGAGCTCCCTAATTCTGGCTGAGGCTTTTCTGGCTACAGTGTCCGGTCTGGGCCAGCAACCCTTTCAAAGCCAAGTCTAAATAGGAAAAATGGACCATTTCCTTTGGCCAATTTTGTTTTAGTTGTTTTGCTTTGTTTTGTTCAAATGTTGGCAGCCAATGAGGAGAAACAGCCACCAAGTCATCAACTAAAAGCTTTTCATTACAAAGGCTGCTTATAATGGCTCGCAGTATGGTGTCCCCTCCCCAGCAAGCCCCTGGGATGCTGCATCCAGAACTCTGTAACTTCAGGCAATCGATTTGTGTTTCCTCCCACAGACCCTGGGAACTAGGAGAGTAATTAGGTTTCTCTCTCTCATTGATTGCTTCAAACTTTTGGAGCTAAGTGCTCCTCTGGGTGGCAGCATGTCAGATCCCACCCTTGCTCCCTTTCGTGCTGCACCCCCTGCCTTCTTTCTCTCCTGTGTACCCACTTTTAACATATCTGTGATTTGCACTTCCTTACAAAGGCACAAGTTGTAAGGAAAAATAAATAAATCAAAAGGCAGTCTTGGAACACATCTCAGTTCCCCAAAGTCCCCACAGTCCTGCTCACAGATGCCCTGATATGTGCCAGGCTGCAGCCTGCTCCCCTTTGTAACAGTGGCAGCCTCCCCAGCCCTCCCCTCACACACCCAGCCACAGCTGAGGTGCTCTGTTCAGACAGAAAGAACAGAGGGAGGTATCCACTCAGCGAGTTTCTGCTTCAGCTTTGCAGAACAATTTTTGTGATTATAAATTGATATTATCCAGATATCCTACTCCTGGCTCCCAGTGTGTGGGCCTAACGCCTGTGGTGTGGTTTCCTGGATAGTGGACTTCACTTCCACATCCATCACGGACTGAATTGCTGGAGGTGGATGCCTGCTGTCAGGACCCAGAACACCCACTGGGATTTCTTCTCTTTGTCTTTCACTGAACATGATTCCGGCCTTGCTCCTTACAGCCCCTGCCAGCCACCATGAACATCTCTGGGGTCCTCCAGTCACACAGACTCAAAAGGGAAGGCTCCCTCACCTTCCCACCTGCACCATGCCACACATCCCAGGAGTTCCCAAATTCTGCACACCCATCTAACTTCCTTGAACACTGGTGACCCTATGGCAGGGCAGGCAGGAGGTAAAAGCAGCTGCCTCCCTTTCCCTTTTGTCTTATCCTGGCCCAAAACCTCGTTGGTGGTGCCATCAGCACCTGGGTTGGGGCTTTCATCATCCACCATCCACACCCAGATCTATGTCAAATAACTTAGTTATCACACACACATTTAACCCTAATATCATGTATCCATGACCCAGCCACCTCCCCAAAATCACACCTATGAGTGTGTAAGGCTCCAGGGGCACAGCTAGCAATGACAAGGGAAGAAAAACACATACCTCTGTTATATTCAAACACCCCATCATGGCCCTTTCACACAGGGACCTGAGCAGCACACATTCTACTGTCTGCGGGGGGGGGGGTTCCAGGACCCCATCCTGGGCAGACCCGCAAGGATGACTCTGCACAAGTGAACTTGTGGCCCCAAGTCCCCCGTGCCATTTAGGACTTTAGGCTGTTGGTGTATTTACATCTCATTCTATCACCCCATGGTTACCATGGCTGCTTCAACAGAGGCACCTCAAGCACACGTAGATGAAGAACCTTCCAGAGTCTGATGGCTGTGATGAACTGGGGTTCAAGCCAGGGCATGCAGATGTCTCAGCCTGTTTTCCTGCAGGTACATCACACACCTCCTCAGCACAGGCTTCTGGTTTTGCAAAAAGCAGAGCCATACAGGGGAAAGAAAGCAAGGCTGGAGAGCAGACATTTCTGCCTTCCTCCTTGTGCAGAGAAAACCTGTGAATGCTTCCAGAGAACTCCACAGTGCACTGCAAATGGCTGTGGCTGCATCCTCCCTTGATCAGGCTGCACCAGGATCTTTTCTTATGTTTAACTGAGACAGCCATGGCTGGAAGATTAAAAACACTGCTCTAACCCGTGATTTCACTGTCTTCACTCTGCTGTTATGCATTTATTGCTCACCCGGGTAGCACATTTCCTGGATTTCTGTTGCTGCTTCAGAGTTTTAATCTAGGAGGCAAGGGTACATCTGATCTCGCATCTCAGGGCAGAATGATTGCCTGATCTGGCAGTGAGGAATTCCCAATGTACCAGCCGTGATTCTGGGTGTTTTTATAACATGTGTATTGCTCTAATCTGATGGCGAGATGCTGTGCTGCAGACACCAGCACAATGTCCACGTGTCCCTTTGTGAGGCAGCTGGTCCCCTTCTATAATGGTAGATTCTCACAAAAGATAAGGCTCCTCCGAGGAGCGCTCCAAGCCAGGCACACACTCAAGGCAGAAATGGAAGCTGACAGAAGAGGCAGGTTTCCTCAAGCCCAGGACCTCCTGGCAGCCACAGAGCCTCATCTGTGCCTCACCCAGCAAATCACTCATCACCAGGCAAAGGCCCTACAAGCCAGGCACTGCTTCAAGGCCCCATGGGGCCCACTGTACGTGTGGCACAGACCAGAAACCCTCAGTGGCAGCAGAGACAGCTGAGAGCAGCCTGTCTTTGCTAAGGGATTTGCTGTGTGGGCCCCATGCCTGCCACCACCATCACTGAGGCACCAGCAATGTCCAGCACTGCTCAAACAGCTAGGGGAAGCCAGGTGAGGTGGCACATGCCTGGAACCCTAGCCCTAGGGAGGCAAAGGCAGGACGATGGCAACAACTCCATGACTTAGTGAGACCCTCTCTCAAAATTTTAAAAATGAAAAAGGGTTATGGGATATGACTCAGAGGAAAGGCCCTGGGTCTAATATCCCAGTACCACACAAATACACAAAAGGAAGGAGGAGGAGGAGACGGTGAATAGGAAGGGGAAGTGGAGGAGGAAGAAGAGAAAGAAGAGGAAGAAGAGGAAAAAGAAGAGGAGGAGGAAGAGGAGGAGGAAGAAGAGAAGGAAGAAGAGGAGAATCCTGGATGCCTGCACCGTAAGGAGATGTGAGCACTGGAGACAGGAAGGCTTATTGAATGTGAGCATTCCACAGTGTGTACAGCTACTGAAACATCATGTATGTTATGGCTTCTATCTAGATGCCCCACAAAGCCTCACAGGGTCATAGGTGGGGCTGCTTGGAGGTGCGTGTATGGAGCTAGGATCAAGGGTGTGTGATAGCTAACCTGGGTCAGCACAGTTCTTGGTGTGGTTAACAGCAACCCCACCCCAGGTACAGGTGACACCAATCAACAGGCTGGCAGCCTGCTGCTGCTGATTGCTACCTTCTGCCTGCCATGCCATGAACTGTTTCTACTCTGTGATGCACCCTGCCACTCCACCCTGCTTGGAGCCAGCAGACTGTAGACTGAATCCTCTCCAGACTGTGAACCAAAACACTGTAAACCTTTCCAACTTTAACTTGTGAATGTCAGGTACTTTGGCCCGCAATGTGAAAGTAACTAAGATAATCCTGATAAATACACATAATTTTTACATTATTATGACTCAACTTAAAAATAAATCTACAATGACCACGACTTAGGTAAAACTTCACAGTATGCTTCTGTTTTCACAACTGAATTAAGAAATTCTCTTTTAAAGATACAGCAAAAGAGACAGAGCCTTGGCTTACAGGGTTTACAACAAAAAGGCACCGAGTAAGCAAGACCTGATGCAGTTTCCAGAGCTGAGATGAGTGGCCCAGCTTCTGGGAGAAGCGGTGTGCCCAGGAGGACAGAGGCAAGTGGCATTCTGACCTCGCTCTCCTCTGAGTGGTGGGAATCTGGGCACCAGGCAGTAACTGGGTTCATCAAGATCAAGCAGAGATGGGACCCCTCCTCCTGCCCAGCCCCTCAGTGCTGGACAGGCACCTGCTCATGGGGCCAGTGTGTGGACAGGACTGCAAACAAGGACAGCACAGGGCACAGCTGGAGTTACCCCAGAGGGAGAGGGACTCGGGCATCTCTGAGGGACAGGGCAAGTCTGAGGGTGAATTAGACCCACCCTGTGCCCAAGGAGCCCAGGTACCCAGGCTGCTGATGGCCACAGAGCAGTGTTGGCTACGAGAGGGGAGCACACTTAGGGGAACACTGGAGGTGCCTAGTGAGCCTCTTTTTCTCAGGAGGCCATGTCTGCAACAGGAAACCACTGTGTTGGGCTCATTACTCTTATATAATGTGTAACTCTGGAAGAAAAAACACCCAGATGTCTACAGGCATTCATTTCAAAAGGAAAGATTTGCCTTAATTTCAACACATATGGAGAAGTTTGCTCTTATAATTAGTTCACTATGACTCATCGGTGACTGGAGAAGTGTAGAAATGTTAATGCAGCCAGACAACACTGAGAGAAAATGTGAACTACTCACACTAAAAGTTAATTTTGGAGGCATTTCCTTTGCTTCCTCTTCTTAATCTCTCCTGGAAAAAATGTGGTTTTTTTTTCCAGAATATTAAGATGAATAAATCTCTCTCACTGAGAAATAAAAGCCAATGATAAGCAGGCCTTAAAATGCAAAAGAGGGTAAAAAATAAAAACAAGTTGTGACCCAGTCCTAACCAATCAGAAGTAATCACTGTTTGCCTTCATGTTAATTACTTCCTTCAGAATTTTCTGCATGCATGCACTGCCCCTGGATACACTATCACTAGTGTTTTACCCTGTGTACTTTAACTTCATTCAGGGAGTGCCCTTGACCTATTAGTTTTTTAACGCATGGGAGACAGATGTATAATGTGCTTTCCTGGAGCCAAGGTCCATGCAAGCTCTTTACCCAGTGGACTCTCTCTTTCTGTTGTCCGTGGGCTCACATCCCAGATGGCTGGCTGTGCACATCCTATTTTGCTAGTAGCACATCTACCGTATGTTTTTAATCTGCCTCCCACATGAAGCCATCTCTGTGGCCAGTTCACTGTGCCTGCAGCATCTTCAGTGGGAAAGGAATGGGATGTGTACCTTTTTTTCCACAAATTCCACAGATGGCATTCTGTTAGCCATCGGTGTCTGAGTTGGCAAGCAAAACCAACAAAGACTCACATAACAAAATCCAGCTTTGCCAACATGGAGTAACCCCAAACTTTCTAGGTCCTTCCATTCATTCCTGGAATGCTACTGATTTTTGTACATTGATTTTGTATTCTGCTACCTTGCTGAGTTTGCTCGTTAGCTCTGGGACACTTTTGGGAATTTGGGGCCTTCTATGTAAGCATCATATCACCTGTCGGGAAGGACAGCTCGGTTCCCACCTTTCCACACCTGTCTTCTGTGTTTCTTCCTCTTGCCTGACGATTCTGGCTAATGTTTCCAGTACTATACTGAACAGGAGTGGAGACAGGGCCATCTCTGTCTTGTTCCTTATCTTAGGGGAAACCAATCAGGGTTTCCTCATGTAATATGATGCTAGCAGTAGGTTTTCCATAAATGACTCTTATTTGATGAGGTAAGGTCCTCCTCTACCTGTTTACCTCAGGGCTTTTATCATAAACGGATGGTAGGTTTTCCAAAGGCTCTTTCTGCAACTGTTGAGAAGATTATGTGATTTTTTTTGCTTCCTTCAGTTTATGTGATGTGTTACATTTATTGCTTTGCATATTTTAAGCCATGTGGCTACACACAAACAGAAGTTTGAACCTAGATTCAAATACATTACCATGGACTAAAGTAAAATCTAAGTGGATCAAAGACCTAGATATTAAAACAGAAACAGTGAATATGCAAAAGGCAAAACAGATAAAATTCTCACAGACTTAGGCCTAGGCATGGCCTTCTTAAACAAAACTCCAAATGAACAAGAAATAACATCAAGAATGAAAGAACAGGGCCAGATCAAATTAAAAAGCCTCTGCACAGCAAATGAAACAACCAACAGAGCAAAGAGACAACTTACACAATGGGAGTATATTTTTCCAGCTATTCCTCAGAGGACTAATGTCTAGAATATGTAAAGAACTCAAAAAAGATAAGACTCCTCCAAAACAAAAGATCCACTCAAAAATGGGCAACTGAAAGGAGCAGCTACTTCTCAGCAGCGGAGATGCAGGAATCTGTACGGAGATGCCGCAAAAGGCGAAAGTCAGAAGTTCCATCGAACACTACTGTTCCCTTTCTAGGCATCGTCTCAAAAGAGATAGAGCAGAGTATTACAGTGATTCATGCATACCCACATTTATAGCAGCATGATTCACAGTAACTGAGTCTTGGAAGAGGCCTCTGTGTCCATCCACAAATGAATGGGTAAAGGAAATATAGTATTTATTCACTGCGGAGTACAACTCTGCCATTAAGAAGGACAACCCTTCAGTCACTTGCAGGAAGATGGATGCAGCCTGAGAGGATGACAGGTGACATAAATCAAACACACAAGCTTAAATATCACAAGGTCTGGCTTACATGAAGACCCAACATATGCATGATTTTAAAAGGAAAATAAAGCTGCGCGGACCCGGAGCCGCCTGCAGAGGCCCCGTCCTTTGTCTGGAGGAGGAGGGGTCCCGGGTTCCTGGGGCACCTCGGCCGTACCCAGCAGCGCCTGGCCGTCGGTGTGCGGAGGAGGAGCTGCGCGGACCCGGAGCCGCCTGCAGAGGCCCCGTCCTTTGTCTGGAGGAGGAGGGGTCCCGGGTTCCTGGGGCACCTCGGCCGTACCCAGCCGCGCCTGGCCGTCGGTGTGCGGAGGAGGAGCTGCGCGGACCCGGAGCCGCCTGCAGAGGCCCCTTCCTTTGTCTGGAGGAGGAGGGGTCCCGGGTTCCTGAGGCACCTCGGCCTGAGCCCAGCCGCGCATAGCCATCTGCGTGCAGAGGAGGAGCGGGGTAGATCCGGAGTGCCCGCAGGAGGCCCTTCCTTTGTCTGGAGGTTTGTGGATATCTCTGCCAGCAGGGAGGGATCACAGGCTCCTGAGGCACTGCGGTCTGTGGTGAGTACCCTAACCCAGCTGCGATCCAAGAGCTGTGGATCTACCAAGGGGCAGGTGGGTGCACAGTGTCCCTGAGGCCCAGCTTGTCTGGAACCGCGGAGTTCTGATCAAGCAGAGAAGGGCCATTGGTTCTGCAGGCCCAATGGCCTGGGGTAGAGGGGTGCCAGAGTCTCAGTAGCTGCAAACATAGAAGGGGATTTTCAACAGATCCTGAGGAGGCTTTCAAATAACACTTGAAACACAGAAATATAGGAAAATGACAAAACGAAAGACCAAATTACAACCTCAAACCTCCAGCCCAACTCAGGAAACCCTAGGAGAAGTGTATTTAGAAGAAAATATATCCCATCCTCCTCATATATTAGACACAATAGCTACTGAAGTTGACAAGCAACTCCAGGAAGCTTTAAAGAAATTCAAACTCGAAATAATTTCTCAGATAAAAGAAGAAATGATAAAAGAAATGAAAGAGATTCTAAATATATCTAAAGAAAACACAGATAAAAAATTGGAGGAATTAAACAAAAAGATAGAATCCCTAGACGAGCAATATAAGAAACAAACAGAATACATAATGCAGATGCACAGAGATATACAGGAAATAAAAAACTCCACTGAAAGTTGTAAAAACCGCCTTAATGAAAGTGAAGACAGAATTTCAGACCTTGAAGACAGGATTGCAGCAAGTGAACAGGAAAGGAAAGATCTTTTAAAAATAACAAGGAATCAGGAAATAACAATTCAACAACTGCAAGATGATGCAAAGAAGAATAACATAAGAATGATAGGGATTAATGAAAAAGAAGGAGACAACATAAAGGATATCAAGAGGATATTTAGAGAAGCAATAGCTGAAAACTTCCCAAGCATGAGATCAGAAACTGACATCAGGATCAGTGAAGCATATAGAACTCCAAATAGTCATAACCAAAATAAAACTACACCCAGACATATAATAATCACCATCCCAGAAATCCAACACAAGAATAGATTATTAAAAGCTGTCAGAGAGAAAAGACAGATCACTTATAAAGGAAAACCTATCAGAATCACAGCAGACTTCTCAGCACAAACAATAAAGTCAAGAAGAGCATGGAGTGAAGTATTCCAGATCCTAAAGCAAAATGATTTCCAACCTAGACTGATATATCCTGCAACACTATCATTTAAAATAGATGGTGAAATACGAAACTTCCATGACAAAGAACAGCTGAAGAACTTCATGAACACCAAACCAACCCTGCAAAAAATATTGAAAGACAGTTTAGATACACAAAGGAAAAAACCACTAAGCAAAGCAAATAATTAAACAGAACAGAAAGATAAAGGTGCAACAGCAGAGAGATAAGAATCCTACAATTAAACAACATTTAACAGTAATAACCATTAATGTAAATGGTCTCAATGCACCAATCAAAAGAAACAGACTAGCAGAATGGATCAAGAAACAAAATCCAACCATATGCTGTTTACAGGAAACCCATCTAACCCAGAAGGATACTCACAGACTGAAAGTCAAAGGATGGAAAACAATTCTTCATGCAGCAGGAATCCAAAAAAAGGCAGGAGTAGCCATTCTGTTTGCAGACAACGTGAACTTTAAACCAACAATGACCATAAAGGACAAAGAAGGTCACTACATACTCGTAAGGGGAAAACTCCAAGAGGAAGAGATAACTATCTTAAATATATACGCACCAAACTCCAGAGCGCCCAGTTATATAAAACAATTATTAACAGAAATGAAAACTCAAATTATCAGTAACACAATTGTAACGGGAGACCTTAATACGCCATTGACACCAAGGGACAGATCGACCAGACAGAAAATGAGTAAAGAAATAACAGAACTGAATCATACCTGTGAACAAATGGGTTTGATAGACATATACAGAATGTTCCACCCAACAACATCAGAATACACATTCTTCTCAGCAGTACATGGATCATTTTCTAAAATAGACCATATATTAGCTCATAAAACATATTTAAACAAGTGCAAAAGAGCTGAAATCATCCCTTGCATGTTATCGGATCACAGCGCTCTGAAATTAGAAATTAATGATAAAAGATACCGCAAAAATCCCACAAACACATGGAAACTGAATAACACACTCTTGAGTAATCAGTGGGTCACAGAAGAAATTAAAGAAGAAATCAAACAATACCTAAAAGAAAATGAAAATGCAGATACAACTTACCGGAATCTGTGGGATACAATGAAAGCCGTTCTGAGAGGAAAATTTATTGCACTGAGTTCCCACATCAGGAAAACAGAACGAATACAAATAAATAACTTGATGCTACACCTCAAACAGCTAGAAAAGGAAGAGCAAGTCAAGCCCAAAGCCAAAAGAAGAGAGGAAATTATAAAAATCAGAGCAGAAATCAATGCAATAGAGACTAAGAAAACAATCCAAAGGATCAACAAATCAAAGAGTTGGTTCTTTGAAAGAATAAATAAAATCGATAAGCCCCTAGCCAACCTTATTAAAAAAAGGGAAGAAAAAGCTCAAATTCATGCAATAAGAAATGAAAAAGGAGAAGTCACTACAGACCCAATAGAAATACAGAAGATCATCAACACCTATTTTGAAAACCTCTACTCTCAAAAGTTTGATAACACAGAAGAAATAGACAGTTTCTTAGAAGCATATGAAGTGCCAAAGCTAGATCAAGAGGATGTAAAACTGTTGAATAACCCAATCTCGGTTACTGAAATTGAAAATGTAATTAAGTCCTTACCCACCAAGAAGAGCCCAGGCCCAGATGGATTCACTGCAGAATTCTACAAGAAATACAAAGAAGACCTAATGCCGACACTCCTCAAACTATTCAATGAAATTGAAAGGGAAGCAATCCTGCCTAAGTCATTCCTGGAAGCAAATATCACTCTAGTACCAAAACCTGAGAAAGACCCAACTAAAAAAGAGAACTATAGACCGATCTCCCTAATGAACACAGATGCAAAAATCCTCAATAAAATATTGGCAAATAGGATCCAGCAAATCATCAAGAAGATTATACACCATGACCAAGTGGGATTCATCCCAGGAATGCAAGGATGGTTCAACATACGCAAATCAATAAATGTAATTCACCATATCAATAAAGCCAAAAATAAGAATCACATGATCATTTCTATAGATGCAGAAAAAGCCTTCGATAAGGTCCAACATTTATTCATGATAAAAACTCTACAGAAAATTGGAATAGATGGTCTTTACCTCAATATAATAAAGGCCATTTATGACAAACCAACAGCCAGCATCATACTAAATGGCCAAAAATTGAAAGCCTTTACTTTAAAATCAGGCACAAGACAAGGATGTCCTTTATCACCACTCCTATTTAATATAGTACTGGAAGTACTAGCCAGAGCAATTAGGCAAGAAAGAGAAATAAAAGGGGTAAAGATAGGAAAAGAAGAAGTTAAGTTGTCATTGTTTGCAGATGACATGATACTCTACATAGAAGACCCCCTAAGCTCCATTGAAAGACTCTTAGATACAATAAATAAATTCAGTAATGTGGCTGGATACAAAATCAATACTCAGAAATCAATAGCATTCCTATACACAAACAACAAAACCACAGAGAGGGAAATAAGGGAAACTGGTCTATTCACATTAGCAAGCAAAAAAATGAAATATTTAGGAATTACTCTTACAAAAGAAGTGAAAGACTTATACAGTGAAAACTATATTACACTGAAAAAGGAAATTGAAGATGATCTCAGAAAATGGAAAGACATCCCTTGCTCATGGATAGGAAGAACAAACATTGTGAAGATGGCCATTCTCCCAAAACTCTTATACAGATTCAATGCAATCCCAATAGAAATACCATCAACATACCTTATAGATCTAGAGAAATCACTCCTAAATTTCATCTGGAACCAGAAGAGACCTAGAATCGCAAAAGCAATTCTAAGCAGCAAAGACAAAGCAGGAGGCATCACAATCCCTGACTTGAAATTATACTACAAAGCAACAGTAGTAAAATCAACATGGTATTGGAATCAAAACAGAGCTGAAGATCAATGGAATAGATTAGAAGATACAACCACAACTACAAACACACTCAACCACCTTATCTTCGATAAAGGAGCCAAGCAGGTTCACTGGAAGAACGACAGTCTCTTTAATAAATGGTGCTGGAAAAACTGGCTCTCCATTTGCCGAAAACTAAAGCTAGACCCATGTCTATCACCATGTACTAAATTAAAATCTAAATGGGTCAAAGATCTGAATATTAAAACAGAAACGCTAAATCTATTGGAAGACAAATTGGGTAGAAACCTTGGAGGCATAGGAGTAGGTAGAGAATTCATGAATAGGACTCAAACTGCACGGGAAATACTTCCCAGAATCAATAACTGGGACCTCTTCTTATTAAAAAGTTTTTGCATGTCAAAAGAAATCTCCAGCATAGTGAAAAGAAAACCCACAAACTGGGAAAAGATTTTAGTGAACTCTCTCTCAGACAAGGGCCTCTTGTCTAAAACATATAAAGAATTAAAAAAACTCAGACCTTCAAAATTCAAAGATCCAATCCAAAAATGGGCATCTGAGATGAATACGCAATTCTCAGATGAAGAAATGCAAATGGCAAATAAATACATGAAAAAATGCTCATCATCATTGGCCATTAGAGAAATGCAAATTAAAACCACACTGAGATACCATCTCACTCCTGAAAGAATGGCCAGGATCAAGAAAACCAACAACAACAAATGCTGGAGAGGCTGTGGGGAAAAAGGAACTCTCCTGCACTGTTGGTGGGAGTGTAGACTGGTACAGCCTTTGTGGAGATCTGTCTGGAGGTTTCTCAAAAAGTTGGGATTGGAAATCCCATTTATTCCAGCTATTCCACTTCTAGGCATATTCCCAGAAGAACTGAAAGCATCATACCACAGGGATATATGTGCACCTATGTTTATAGCAGCACAATTTGTAATCGCCAGATCTTGGAAACAACCCAAGTGTCCATCAACTGAGGAATGGATAAAAAAGTTGTGGTATTTCTATACAATGGAGTATTATTCAGCTATAAAGAAGGATTGCATTGAGATATTTATCAATAAATGGGCGCAGCTTGAGACCATACTCATAAGTGAAATAAATCAATCTCGCATGTATGAATACCGAATAGTTTCCCTAATGTAAGTAATGATTCAAATATATAAAAATATGTGATAATCATGATTCCCCATTATGTGGCCTTGAAGCCTTATAAAATTTTCACTTATTAATTAGAAAGGCTTTACTCTGGGCTTTTTGATATGGAAATATTTGAAGCTATAGTATATGAAGTTTTATCCAAATATTTTAAGGAAAAAGACAGACACTATGGTAACTACTATTCTTTAAAAAAAATTATTTAGCTATTTCTTATGTTTATTTTAATTAAGGGAAAAACTTAAAAAATTAGGATATATAGTAGTAACTCTTTTTGATCTCCTATTAACTTGTTTTGAAGTCCTGTAATACTCCCAAGACCTTGTTTTGACTGATTAGACTCTGTTCCATTCTGTGCGACAGTAGCAAGTTTGAAGGTATAGGCAACTAATTTGAAGGCAATAAGATTCACAAAGATGCCCATTCTGGTTTGACTATTGTCTCCTTTGGAAGTCCTGCAATGTTCACAATGCCTAAGTTTTATTGGTCTTGTTCTCCACTGTTTTGTCCAACTTTATAATATCTAATGAGATAGACAATTCCTTTTAAGGAAACAAGAGACAATGTTGATAACCATTGTTGATGACCTTGTACTCTGTTCTACATCATGTGCTATGTCTATCCTTGGTTTGGACTTACAGCTTTGTTTTGCCATATTTGACTTTATTATCTCCCCCCCAAGAGAGTAATGAGAACTGAGGAGTAATAAAATCCAAAATGTGTAAATTTTGTTATAAAAAAGAGAGGGAGGGAAAAAAAAAAGAGCTCTAACGGATATAACAACAAGTGTGTTTAGGGATGTTAAATAGCTGACTATATTAATGTTTTTGGATCATTGAACACAGCTGTTTGCAGTCTCTCCGTTTGAATGTCTACTTTGTATTCTTTGATACTGTGATTTGAGCAACTATTTCCAAGATGATATTATGTAATCTATTAACAGGTGATTTCTTACTGTTATGTTTATTTTTTTTTTTGTAGTTCTGTATTATGTGTAACCTTACACTGCTTTGTCTTGTTTTGTGTTTTTCTCTTTTTCCTCTTAAATAAAAAAAAAAAAAAAAAAAAAAAAAAAAATAAAAGGAAAATAAAAGATTCGTAATAGGAAACTGGGAGGGAGAGCTTTTGCACATGGGAAGGGAACCTAGAGATGAAAGAAAGGGGGAAGGAGGAGAGGGAAGGGGGACACAGGAAGAACTGAGAGGTGACACATGATTGCAGCAGCTCCCCACTGCAGGTGTGATCACTGTGAGCTGAAAACACACTGACACTGAGCACCAAGGAAAATGCTCTCCTCCCCCAACCTGGACACAGCAGGGAAACTCACACAGGGCTGGCTGGGGCCTGGGGCCCAGTGGACAGGGCTGTGAGTCTGCCATTTCTTTATGTCCCAGGCAAGGCACTGCAGGAGACTCTCACTTAGAACCACCACCACCAGGCACAGACAGGAGAGGCTGCCAGAGAACCCAGAAGAGAGCGCCTGAGGGGGGGGGAGTGGCCTGGCCCTCCCTCCGGGAAGCCTCGGGCAAGAGCTCCTGCTTGGTCCCTCTCTGAACCCCTCTGGAACTCCAGCCTGACTGGGGTGGGGGTTTGCTGTGGTTCTACCCGGGGGCATGGAGGGGTCTCCAAGGAGATCTGTGCCTCCACCCCAGGAGAAGCAAGGAGACCCACTGAGGCAGAGCAGAGAGACAGGCTTGGCCACCACACCTCCTGCAGCCCCCTCCCCGGCCAGAAGGGGTCTCAGGAAGCTGAGCTCTGGGCCTCCTCCCACAGCCAGAGTCTAGCTCCACTGCAGCCTCCATTCCTAGGGTCAGCAGGCCTGCAGGGCACTGACCGCCCATCCCTAACTGGCTTTGAGGATAGCCAAGGTCTCGGGAGACAGCGGGGTCCCAAGCCTCAAGAACTCCCCATTTAGCATCTCTGTTCCACTGTCCAAAAATCATCTGCTATACTGGGGTGACCCCTCTCCTTCTGACCTGGTATTCACTCTTGGGCAGTTTATCTGGTTTCTCGAAAGTGATGCAGGATGATACCATGCACAGCGGTGCTGCATTCACTTCACCTCCGGCCCATCATAGAGCACACATGGACCCACCCAATCCTCCCTGGGGCTCACAGCACCCTGGAGCTGCAGCTCACAGAGGATTCAGAAAGAACAGTATTCCAGTGGCACCGTGTTAGCACACAGAGAGACCTGCAGGCCAGGGAAACACAAAACCAAGCTCAGACACATACTTACATTCAACTGATTTCTTTTAACAAAGGCATTCAGATCACATTTTAGGAAATCTCTTCAATAAATGGTGCTGGAGAAGCTGGTTATTCACATGCTGAAAAAAGAAACTCAATTCCTATCCCTCCACATGCACAAAAATCAACTCAAGGTGACTGGGAAATTTAAAGGTAGGGCCTAAACTACAAAACCCCTAGACGCCTAGGAGAAACAATAAGAGAAACATCCCATGACCTCATACTGGCAGAGGTGTTTTTTGTTTTTGTTTTTGTTTTTGTTTTGTTTGTTTGTTTGTTTTGTTTTTGCTTAGATCTCAAACACCAGAAACAATAGCAAAACCAGACAGGCGAATTACATCTTCTGCAGACAAAGAAACAAGCAACCATGGGAGAAGCATGTGACAGAATAAGATGGGCCACAGAGCTGGGCCATGGTGGGACAGCACTGAGGGATGGGGAGGGACAGCACCTGGACAGTAGGAGATGGAGGAGCAAACATAACAGGGGTGCACAGGAGGAGCTCAACCTCTGACAGGTGCCTGGACCGGGGCTGACAGTCTGAGGTTTAAAAAGGAAGACAGCTGTTTGATTCATCTTAATATCTCACACTACTTTCTGCCACATTAATTATATTAAATCTCTATACTCTATGCCTTTATACAATGAACTTGTGCTTATTTTTCAATGTATGTATTTGTTTGCATCTGATTTGACTTGAAAGGAGATATAAAGGGAGCAGAGCCCAACTATAAAGGAAAATACTGAAAAGAACTTACTAGCCTTATATTCTTCAGGTGTATTTTGTACAGGGATTTGAACCCAGGGCCTTTGCACTGAGCTACATCTCCAGCTCTTCTTTATTTTTATTTTGAGAGATCTTACTAGGTGAGTAAATATGACTGAACTGGGGTCACACATGATTGTCCCGCCTCAGCCTCTTAAAGGAGTGAGAGGACAAGAAGAGCCACCACACCTGGGTTCCCTTGCATTCTTTAAAAATCTCCCTGGACTCCCCAACTATGCCTGGCAATGTCTGATTTTCCCGCCATCCTTCTTCCTCAGCTCAGGTTTGCAGTACAGAGTTCACACCCCTCGTGCAGACTGGTGCGCACCCGCCTCAATCCCTGTCCCCCCTTCTCCCTCCCGCTCTTCTCCCCTCCCCTTCTCCTCCTCCCCCTCCTACCATCAGCCTTCCTGCTGCTCTTTATTTACCCCTTGGGCTTCGGCTGTGAGAAGAAGCCTGCCATGCGGAGCTCTGCAGGTGGGGTTCCCTGCCCTGCATCCCACACACTCAGCCCGCATGCCTCCTGTCCTTCAGGGGTGCTGAGTGACAGGGAAAGCGGCCTTGTCTTCACCCCGCCCTGCTGTGCACGTCCTGGGAAACTCCATGGCTTCAGTCCACTCTGCAGCTTCCTCAGACTGTGCACATCTCTCTCCTGTCACTAAGCCACAAGTCCCGAATCTTCTTGATCACAAATGCAGTTCAGCGCTAGAGCATGTGCCTCGTGCACTTTGGGCCCAGGGTTCTACTCCTGGTACAAAAATCATCACCATCATCACCATCACCATCATCATCATCACCATCATCATCATCCTGACTTTTCTCTCCTGCCCCATCCTCTCCACTGTCTTGGCCTCGCTCCTGCACCCCCGGTACCCCAGCTACTGCAAGTCCTGATGCTCAGCCACAGGAGGATGTCTGTGCCTGTGTCCCCCTCCCCCACCATGGGAGCCCCGCCCATCTGTCTTGCTCTCTAGTCCTCTATCCCATGCCCATCCATGCCCACTGCCCATGTACAAGCTGGTGGTCACCCCTACGAATGTGGGGTACTTTGGGCACTGAGCTCTGTTTTGACCTCTGGGCATAATTTCATGTTTTTCTGCTCTCTCTCCAATGCCAGAAACCCCCACGTGGCTCCAGGTTTCTCTAACTGTCCAGGTCCACCTTGGTCCCCTTCCTCTCCTTTCCAGTGGGGCTGGCTGGCATGAATCTCCACCTCCTCTCCCATGCCCCAAGTATCACCAGTGGGTTCAAGATAAACCCTTCCATTGCAGTTCTGTCTCTCTTTTTCCAGGTCTTAATTCATCAATTGACTTTACTTTTTTTTTCTTTTGGTAGCTCATATTGATCCCATCCTTTGCAGTAAGCTGCATTCCCTCCTTCTTTTATTTATTTTTAAATTTGAGACAGTGTTTTTCTAAGTCACTAAGGCTGGGCTTCAACATGCAATTCTCCTGCCTTAGCCTCCCAAGAGTGCTAGGATTGCACACATGGCCGACACACAGGATTTACTTGATATTTTTAAATGTTGCAATTATGCTCACCTCTTCATACCATCAGCCTACTCTCCATTATTCCTTACTACACATGTGCATGTGCACACACACACACACACACCACACACAGATTTCTCATGTCTTCTCCTTGATTTCCATTCCATCACTCCATCCCATCTGCCTTGTGGATCCAGCCTATGCCTGGTCTCTCCCCTCCATTGTGACCCTGGAGCCTCCCCTGTTCCTTCTGCCCTGCCTGTCTGCAGGCCTAGCCCCACTTCTGGGGCTGTGGTGTCCAGCTCCCCTCTCCCTGCCCTCTGCAGCCTTCTCCTGAGTCTCTGCCTTGGGCAGCACCTCACTGACCACCTTGGTCCATCAGGACTGAGTCAGGGTGAGGGTTCAGGCCCTGATGACTTCACTGCTGATTTTCTCTGCAGCACCCTGACCCCTCCTGCATGTAGCCACCTTCATAGGCAGACAAAGCTGCCACCTCTGACCCTGCGCTGGCCACCTGTCCCCTTCCCTGCATAGAGCTCTTCTCCAGGGCGCTTCCACAAGCCACCAGGCTGAACAGGAAGTTGTTCAGTAGAAAAGGCTGTGTCTCACATTTCAGGTTCTTAAATCCTCTCTTCCCCTTACCCCCAGCACCATGACCTCTTCTCTGTCCGCCTGACCCTTGTCATTGCTTCCCACATTCACCCAGGCCTGGCCTGCATCACCTCTGAACTGTGACAGCCATCCAGCCAGTGGGTCACTACATTGGGACTGGCCTTCCCCATGCAGTCACAGCTTCCAGATCCACCCTTCCTCACACACCTTGGACTCTCAGACGCTTGGAAAGATGTCCCCTGGTGGTCAAAGTCCACCCTTCTCACCTGGACAGTCACAGTCCAGGGGAATATGACTTCAACCCATCTCTCCAGAGAGATCAGCGGTTTCCTCCCTGTACCTCACTCTGTGATGAAGTTGGCATGGCCTCTGTCCTGTCTGAACACACACTGCCAGGGCTGGGGCCCAAGCTCAGTGACAGAGTGCTCAGCGAGAGCGAGGTCCTGGAGGCATGAATCTCCACCTCCTCTCCCATGCCCCAAGTATCACCAGTGGGTTCAAGATAAACCCTTCCATTGCAGTTCTGTCTCTCTTTTTCCAGGTCTTAATTCATCAATTGACTTTACTTTTTTTTTCTTTTGGTAGCTCATATTGATTGAAGGAGATTCATGCCTTCTCCTTTACTGGAGAAGTAAAGCCCTGTCTTACAATGCCAAAGCTCATGCTCAGCTTCCTGACCGCAGATGTCTGCCAGGCTGGAAGCCCCTGGACTGGTACTGTGACCTAGTGTGGGGCCAGGGCTCCTCATTAGCAGGACTTAGCATCCAGTCACTGCCTCTTACTAACTTGTGGGGGCCACCGCTGCTGATTTCACAGGACATCAGCTTTCTAACCAGCAAGGTGGCCACATATGACCCATCCTGCAAAACTGGCCTGAAAACAAGACCGGGGGTGTTAAATATCTCTTGGGGTTCCTGGTTCATCACAGACCCTTCATGCACATCCCCCCCCCACCTTCCTCCTCCAGCTGACTGTGCATCTTCACACTGCTTTCAGTCACAGCATCTTAAATGTTTTATATCACCCATTATTGCTATGAAATCATTATGGTGCCACAAGTGAATTTATGTTAAGAATGGGCTATAGCCAGGGCTGAGTCAGCAGTAGAGCTCTTGTCTAATGTGTGCGAGGCTCTGAGCTCAGTTTCACAGCACTGAAATGATAGATTGGCAGGGAAGAGGAAACAAATATGGAACAGTGAAGGAACATTAGGAGAAAGTGAAAACATGTTAGGGTAATCACAGTGGTACCTCGGTTTAGAAACTTAATTCTCTCCAGGACTCTGGTCACAAACTGACTCAGATGAGAACCGAATCAAATTCAGTGGCTAGGTTCAACATGGACCTTAGGAGAAAATTTGAATCAGCTTTCATCAGTTTGGGACCAGAATCATGGGAAGAATTAAGCTTGTGAACTGAGGTAACACTGTCCTTAGCATCCATTTCTATGAGAATTAATATTTCCACAAATGTATTTTGTGCATAAATTATGATGGATATGGCCTATTGGTAACATTTCCTGTTTCATTCTTTAAAGGAAAACCGAAGTAACTTGATAAGTTATAATTTGCCTATTCAAGTAAAGCAAATAAAGATTCCCTTGGACTAATAAATTAACGCTTGTTGTGCCATTTACCAAGATAAGAAAGCTCCGGTAATCCACACTGATGCCTGCAGATAAGCCATGGGCTGAGGCCCCTGCATAAATCACATCACATCCCTCACTGAGGTCTGTGTTCTCCTTTGCAAAATCCTACACTGTGGTGCCCTTAAAAGTGGGAGTTCCTCTTGCTTCTGTAAGATGTCAGACAGCCACAGAAACTGTCTCTTGGCTTCTGTCCCTCTCCTGGGGGATGAGGCCATAGTCCTCTGAAAGTCAGACAACTCAGCTGGGACACGGAAGCAGGAAGCACCTACACCTGCATGTCCTCTCTTGCAGACTGGCTCCCAGCAGGAGCCTGGGCTTTGTACTTTGCTCTCCTTCTCCACACCATCCCTGCCTCCTTCATTTGAAAGACACTGTTTTTCTGAAAGCAGTCAGCTCTGCTGCACAAAACAGAACCTTACCCTTAGGTCTGCAATCCACGCCCGGGGGGCTAGTGTCACCACAGAATGAGGTTGTTCAGATGGTTGAGGTAGGAAGGCAGGGAGTGAAAGCTCTTCTGGTTAAACCACACCTGGAAAGCAGAGGTGTGTTAGTGCTCTCCTCCTGGCATGCACTCCTCAGTCTCTCCTGGGTGCAGGACTGCAGGTGTCAATCAGTGCCCACAGCACCTGAGGACGGGACATCAGCCTGGCTGTCACCGAGCAATCAATTTCAGGATGCTAATTTTATATTTATCTCAAGCATATAATTTGCAACTAAAAATACATTAATTTTTCCCCAGAACAAATGTGAATGCTGCTCGCTAATCATAGTCTCAGAGGGAACAGGGAACCGAAGCCTGTCAATGTTTCTTCCTTTCCTCTTCCTCCATTGGTGAGCTAATGAAATTTCACCTGCAAATTAAAACCGTGGGAGATAATCAGAAGGAAAAAAGAGACTTTCAAATTAATAACAGAATGTAGGGCGTCATTCTTCAAAATAAATTGGACTCAACATTTGCTGAGCGTGGAGCATGAAGGTGTGCATCTCTTAGCGGGGAGCAAGGTGGGAGGAAGTGAGAGAGAATTTTATTAAAGCCAGATAATAAGGACACTAACTGACCGGGCCTGCGAATAAATCCACGGAGACCCTAGAGGGGGAATGGGGGTGAAAAAAGGGAACAAGAGACACAAAGAGGGGAAACAAAATGAATTCCAATCCAGTCTCTTTTATTCATGGAAGGAGTAGCAAATATATAGGATAATGGGGAGGAGGGATTTTGGGTGCTGAGACATCAGCAGGTAACTTAGCAACAGTGGCAAGACAGAGATTCATAGGTCAGTTTGAATCTCCCATGTGTGGGCTCAATATGCAGAGTCCCTGAATAATGGGACAGGCTAAACAAGTTATGCAAGATGCTGCTTAATTACCAAACCTAACTCCTAGAGGGTATTAAGGTGGTACAGCCTGAAGATGTTAAGGTGGCAGCCAATTACAGGGCTTCCCACAGGTCCCCCTTTACTTTAAAATATGAGGCATATAAGAGGCTGCATCCTTGAGGAGACTGTGCCTGTCTTGGGTCAGGGTGCTTCCACAGGGGGGCCAACCTAGCCTTACCTGTCATTGGAAGGCAGGGCAGCAAGAGGCCCAGTTCCTGTCTTAGGTGGAGGTTGGCGTCCCGTGTGAGGCCCAGATGCCCATCTCTGGCTATCCAGTCTATGGCACAAGGCAAGAGAAATGGAGCGGCAGCATGCTTTCACAAAGCATTATCATAATACAGTTTTGCAGGCTCCGTGTAATTTTCTCTATCAGCCATTCTAAACCTGTGGTAATGGACCTGTATAAGTTGCATTTTTATGGCATCCACCTGTTGTTTGACAAAAGCCATCAACTTAGTCATCATAATCCCAAGAGACAGGATCCAGGCTATTGGTTCCATCATCTGAAAAACAAAAAGCTGCAAAATAAATTCTCTTAGGGGTCATTTTTCATCCCTGGAGTCATCTGTAACATCATCTTCTATGTGTTGTATTTGATCTATTTGTTTAACCAATTGTTCTGGCAGCCATCTGGCAGATTTCATTTCTTTAGAGTAAATGCATACTGATCCTCATCCCCAGATAAGGACTGGGTCTGGACCATGCCATGAGTTAGTCAGGGGGTCTCTCCATAGTACAGAAGCAAATTGCTTTTGTGTTTCAGAATGCCAAAAACGCGTGGCTGCTGACTGTCCAGCAGCATCCAAATTTAAAAAATTAAGGATGAATGAGGCATGAGATAGAATATTTTTAGGTGCTCCCTTTGTGGAGTACCATTCCCCCTTTTTATTTTATCAACAGTGAGTTTTAGGGAGAGATGTGCCTTTCAACTATGCCTTGACCTTGAGGGTTATAAGGTATGCCTTTTATATGATCAATATTAAGATGTTGACAGAAATGAGCAAAGGCAGAACTAGCATAGCCTGGACCATTATCAGTCTTTAATTGTTGTGGGCATCCCGAAACTGATAAGGTAGTTAACAATATGGCTAATAACATAAACAGTTGTCCCCATCTTCACGCACATTAAATACACACTGCATATTATAGAATTAATCAAATCATTACAGGATGATGAAGGCTCCTCAGGTCTTTAAGATCTGACATTGGGGAAGACAATAACTATCATGGTGTCTCTCAGTTTCCTCTCAGCAGCTGTCCCCATCCTTACATATGCTGAAATTAAATTTAAGAGATTAGACCAGTATCACTCCAATCAGTTAAACGAGTCAAACTAATTGACATTGGAATCTCTGTCTCTGGAGTCTATTGCAGTTCTTTGCAAGATGACCAGTCTCTCTACAGGTAAAACACTTTTGTTTATGCTTTTGAGATAAGAACTGTTTAACTGTAAACCCTTGCAAGGCAGCAGCCATAGCAAGCCCTTGCTGATAAGCAGTTCCAATGTCACAGCAAAGGCATATATATCCTGTTAGGTCTGTTTTATTTTTATGAGGTCTGATAGCGGCCTGGCAGGCAGTGTTGGTGTTTTCAAAAGCTAGCTGTTTAATAAAATCAGTGCCTGCATCAGCGTGGCCAAAGATTCTGTTAGCAACAGTAATCAGTGATCCACAAATTCTGAAAAGGGTTCATCTGAGCCTTGCTTAATGCTAGTGAGAGAGAAGCTCATATTATCTTTTGCAGGCAGCTTTCTCTATGCTCCAGTAGCTGCTGTTTGAATTTGAGCAAAAAGTGCTGGATTAAACTCCTTTTGAGCCTCTCTGCATGCATAGGCACCCTCCCTTATTAACATATTAGGGCCTCACCCATTGCCAGCTTGCATATTGTGCCTGGCAGTCTCTTTGCAATTTTCTATATATTCTGATTTCCACAAAAGATAATCCCCACCCAATAAAGTTGCTTGGGCCAATCCTTGCCAATCTGTATGTGTGAGCCAGCCATCAGCCAGAGAGTCCAGAATAGCCAAAGTGTAAGAGGCTGTGGCACCGTATTGCGCCACTGCGGTTTTTAACTCTCTCAGATGTCTGAAATTAAAAGGGGTATAATGACGGATAACCTGGTCTTCCATGCCTGTTGTCTCAGTTACAGGGAAAGCATTTAAGTCTGATACGGGGTCAGGCCAAGAGTTAAATTTTGAAATCATGTCCCTCAAGGGGGGTCGCTGAATGAGAGAGGCTCCGGAAGAAATTTTGGGATTAGTTTCACTTTTCATTTTAAATTTAACTGTTCTTAGTTTTTCTAACTGAGCTATCAATTCCTGATGTTCTTTTTCTAGTTCAATCTGTTTCTTTAAAAGTTCAATTCTGCCTTTTAGCTCTTTAGGAGGATTGGAAGCTGAAGCAGGAGCGGTGCAGGACAGGGGAGGGAGCGAGGTAGAAACCGCGCTGAGGGTTTCCTCAGTGCCCACTGCCTGCTGCGGGCGGGCTGCAGCTTACTAAGTCTGGAAGGGGTTGGGCGCTAGTTACTGGGTCGCTTTGCTCCGGACAAACAAGTTCCTCTATTAAATCCCAGTAAGTGAAGGCCATTACCGGTACCTTTTCCGGTCCAAAGAGGTTGCAGTAATCTTTAAGCGCTGTACCAACCCATTTCCACTTTTTGGGATCAATATTGCCCTGCATAGGGAACCAAGGGCAAACCTCTTTTATAAAATCGAAGTATTGGCATAATTGTTCTATATTCACCTTAACTCCTTGTGTCTTTAAAAGTTTTACTAAATTTTTAACAAAAGTCTCATGCTGGCTAATTTCTTGTCCCATAATCGCTGTTCACTTACCAAGGTTCAGCATGACAGGCTCCCATGATGGTCCTCTATTTTCTTTTTCCTTTTTATGCTTTGGGCCCACAAACAGCGTCCCTCACTAATTCCCCCATTCTCTGGTCCCACGTTGGAGGCGCCACTTGACCCGGCCTGCAACTAAATCCACAGAGACCCTAGAGGGGGAGTGGGGATGAAGAAAGGGAACAAGAGACACAAAGAGGGGAAACAAAATGAATTCCAATCCAGTCTCTTTTATTCATGGAAGGAGTAGCAAATATATAGGATAATGGGGAGGAGGGATTTTGGGTGCTGAGACATCAGCAGGTAACTTAGCAACAGTGGCAAGACAGATTCATAGGTCAGTTTGAATCTCCCATGTGTGGGCTCAATATGCAGAGTCCCTGAATAATGGGACAGGCTAAACAAGTTATGCAAGATGCTACTTAATTACCAAACCTAACTCCTAGAGGGTATTAAGGTGGTACAGCCTGTAGATGTTAAGGTGGTAGTCAATTACAGGGCTTCCCACAACTAATCAAACCATCACTGCCTACATGGCAAAATCCCCACGCTTTCCTGAAAAGTCAGCACTCAGCCTGGGAGCTGCTGAATGCCCTCTAGAAATATAGAGAACGAACTGGAACAGCAGGTCTTAATTCACCCACCAAAGCATTCATTTCCCTACAAGTTGCCATCTTTGGCAAGGGATGATCCACTTGTGGGCATTGATGCTGCCCCAGCAAGTGCACCCACTTCAGGAGTCACCAAAGCTTACTCAAGGTGAGACCCAGACCTGCAGTCTCTGCCTGCACCATGTCCTGCTAATACCAACTGTGCTTAATCCAAGATCCTGTGGGGGCAGCTATCGTGTCCCTTGGACTGCTATGTGATCAGAGATGCTGAGATCCTTTAAAAACCAAAGCTGCATGCTGCTGAGCAAGATAGCATTCTCCCACTCTTCCTCTGCCCACCTCCTCCAGCAATTCAGAAAAGAGACCTTCTTTCTTGAATATTTTAACTCTATAGAGAAATCCTGGCCAGGCCTCCTTTAAGCTCCAAGGTGAGGGGGTGAAGGTGGAGAGGTGCTCAGTGCAGAACTGGGGACACCCATGAGAGTCTAGAGAGTGGGGCTAGGGCTGGTGAACCCTGCACCACAGACAACAAGGGCAGCAGGTCCGAAGCAGCTGAAACCACAGCTCTGTGGAAGGAGCGGAAGGGCTGAGCTCCTCCAGCAGAGAGGGCAGCTCCCAGCTCAGAGAGCACAACTCACTGCTAGTCCAGCTGCTCCTCCCACTAGAGGCAGAGCTCAGGGTTCCTTGCACACAGCTGGAGCTCCTTGGGGTCACCCTGGACATCATGCCCGCCCCTAGGCATCCCTACCCAGGCACCCTACTTCTGGAACTCACAGACAAGGGACAGGCTCCTTTAGAAAACTCTGGCCTCTGAAAGCTGGGTTCTCCCCTGGACCCCACCTGAGGTACTCTGCCTTCTGTTTCTATTTTGGTTAGTACATACTTGCAGTACAAAAGGATAACCTTCCTCATGTGGAGCTGGTACATGTACCTAACACATCTTTCTGTTTTTGTTCTGTTTTTTGAGTCAGGGTCTTGCTGCAGTTCAGGTTGACCTTGAACTAACTCACTATATACTCCGGACTGGCCTTAAACTCCTGGTGATCTTTCTACCTCAGCCTCCCAAGTGCTGGGATTACAGGGTGCACCATGCCAGGTTACCTAACATATTTTAATTCTTTTTATTTACCCTTCCCCCATCTCTAAGAGGATCTCTTTTTTAAGAGATACAGTCTCTCTATGTATCCCAGGCTAGCCTTAAACTCAGGATTCTCCTGCCTCAGCCTTCCAGATACTCAGATTACAAGCATGAGCCACCACACACAGCTTGATCTTCTTAAATATTTAGCTGGGGGGAAAAAATCATAGAACTAATGCTGGCCTTAGCCTGAGGACTAAGACATTCAAATTTTGTTTTGTTTCCTCCACTTGTGTTGTTTCAGTCTTTTTAATCTTTGTTTTAAAAGCAAGATGACTTCTTTCCAACTTACAATGACATGGGACTATGGCACACAGAAAGGGAGGTGGGGCTGCTGGGGAGGCAGGAAATTGGGGGGACAGGGTCACCCTCCTCACTCCACCTTGCCCTCCTGGGTTGAGGGCTCAGCTTTAGAAGCCTTCCTGTCCCTGGGCTTCCCATGTTCACAGCTAGCTGCTTTTCATGCAGCTCCAGACTATGCTCTGCCACCGGACTGGCTTTGGCTCCTGGCCTGTGACACTGGCAGGGGTTTATCAAGTGCCTGTCTATCCTATAGTCCTGCCTGGGCCTTTGAGGTCACCAAGAGATAGCACAGGCTGGGCCTCCCTACCAGAAATCAGAACACAGGCTAAGCTGAACCCCAAGCGAATTCCTCAGATTGTGTGTTCCCTGGACGCTTTATGGACCTTGTCAGCTTCTAGTCATTGCCTCCTCCCAGCTCCCCTACCTGCTTGATCCAGCCTGGAGATCTCCACCCTATGGGAGAAGTCAGGAAGGTACAGCCTACAGGACAGGACAGCCTACTGGTCCTCCCATGTCCTACATGAACGGGGCAGAAATGCAAGGGGACTGTCCTTCAGAGTGACCTTCTGAAACCTATGCTTCTTGGTTTAAAGGCAACAATTAACTCTCCCTGTAGGGAACCTGCCCATCTCATTGGGCCATTCTCTGTCCCTCCCTCTCCTTCCTCCTATTCCTTTCTCCCTTTCCCCTTCTCCCGCTCTCCCTTTCCCTCTCCCTCCTTTTCTCTCTTCACTTTGACCTCTGTGCATGCAGTCTCTGGACATGCAAGGGTCCCCTCAGGACCTGTTCACTTCCACCTTGTGTGTGCACAGATCTTAGTAGCTAAGGCGGCCCGGCTGCCTGCCACTGCTGAACCTTGCAGGCTGCTCAGTACACAGTATGCAGTGTTGAGGCCTCTGAGATTCCCCATCACTGTCACGCAGCAGCAATGCTGTGACAAGAGACAATCCATTCAGTGAGAGCACCAGCAGGTGCCTTACTGTCACAAAAGCTGGAAATGGGTGGGCATCAAGTAGTAGACCCAGAGACACTGGGTGAATTTAGAGGTAGTTGATAAAACCTGCAGGAATGCTGGAAAAAATACCAAGAAAACTGCTGTTGGCAACTATTACCTGGTGCCCTGCACTGGGCAGCATTAAAATAGCTGTTACCAAGTGCCTCCCTGGAAAGTGCAAGGTGCTGAGTTTGATTTCTGGTACCAAAACTAAATAACTAAATAAATAATAAAATAGCTACTGAAATTGTCAACTTTGAAGCTACAACACATGTGCAGTAAACCTGGGTTGGGGGTTCCTAGGCAAAAAGTCAACAGTGGCTTCAGAGCCAAGATCCAGGGTGTGGCTCTAAGCATCTGTTAAGATTGCTGAGAGAAGGATGGTGTTGGGGATGTTCCTGGGGCAGAGAGGCCTGGAGCTTATGGAGTGCTCTTCCTGGTTCCCGGACATTCCCCAAATACCAGTGAGGATAGCCTTCACCAACAAGAACCCCAAAGGTGGCTTGCAAAGCTGAGTTATGGAAAAAGCCTCAGACACTGAGGAGGGCACTCTGCCCTGAAGCCAGGCCTGGTGGGCTCAGTGTGAAAGCACTGTCCAACTGGAAACAGAGTCCAACTTTCTAGGGCGAGCCCAGAGTATCCTCTTTACACCACACTGCAAGACATTAGGGGCGGGAAGCACACGGCAGGCCGGGGAGGGAAGGGGCCTTGTGGGTGATGAGCTGAGGACTCTGCCAGGGGCAGAATCAGTGCCAGTGTGAGCACAGCCCACAGCAGCCTGCGCTGCACCGGTGAGCACCCGTTCTATTCCGGTCAGTTTGCCTTCATCTGAGAGCAGTTCTTAGAAACTCTTCAGTAACTGGTGCACACTGCCTGCTGACCTTAAAATTAGCATGCTGGATTTTGCCATAGTCAGAGGAAAGGCTTTTCTCTCTTTTTTCTTTCTCCTCCAAAGAGCAGCTTTCTAGAGCTGCCCTGTGTTCTGAAAAGAGGTTGTGGGATTTCTTTCTCCACTGTCCAGAGAGTGGATCAGGAAGTTACTCTCCTCTCAGAACCGCACTGAACCACCAGGAAACCCCTCCATCTCCAGAGTCAGGAGTCAAGCCTTGCTCCTCCCAGGCAGCAGTAGGAGGAGATGACCACTGAGGGCACATTTACTCTGGGGGGATAAAATCTAGGGCAGGACACAGCGTGTGCCCTGAAACGGAAACAATGTGCTTAGCATTTGTTTGGATTTTGATGCAAAGCATGCATGTTCTAAAGGGTGTTTTGATTAAATAAGCTAAACACTCAGAATGTGGGTAAAATAGCTCATGCTCAGGTTACACAAAATACCTACAGGTTCATGAATCATAGGTTGTGCATATCATGGGCAAACTTCCCTTTTTTCTGCAAAAAGGACCATGAAAATTGTACCACAGGCGTCTCGTGCATACAGCCTACAGGCAGAAAGAAACAGCTGCTCATTAAGTCCTGAAGGTCAACGCAATCATTTGGTGGGAGCCAGCCCAGCATCCAGAGGATGCAGCAGAGGGCAGACTGCCCTTTACAGCTCACTATGGCATTGGCCTCCTCGGAGCCCTAGAAAGACTCTCACTGCCCAGAGATCCACCTGCAACTCATTCGCATGCCTGCACCTGGCAAAACAGACATTAGATTCCAGGAAACTCTCCAGAAATCATGCTTGGACACAGCTGGTTCAGTGCAGAAGGGCTGTCTAAACCAAGGTAAAAGTAATGGGTGTCGGTGAGATCTGGCGGCCCCAACCCTTCCCAGGGAAAGATACCAACCCACATTCTGGGTGTCTCAGAGCTAAGACATGACTGTCTACCGTAATTAAAATGGCTTTGGAAGTGATCAGACTAAAAAGTCAAAGTGTGCACCCCGGAAAGAAACAGATTCCTTCCACACATTAGGTCTGTGTCAATAATGCTGTGTAATATGTTCCAAAACATGAAGCAAATACATCACGGGTGATTTTTCTCCAAGGTACAAATGATACTAGTTTCATACCGAGCTGTGAGTCTTTGCACTGCTTTGAAAGGAAGATCAGTTCTCATGGATCTCAGCAAAAGAGGGGATTTCTAAACCCCCATGCTGTGACTTAGAATCTTCTTCTGGGATTAAATGGATTAAATGTGACTGAGGAGGTTTTCATTGGGGATGACCAGGGGAAGGGCCTGTAGGAAATTTATCCCCTTGGTGAACCTCCAGATGCATGAGTCATCATCCTGCCTAACTTTCCCAAGCCCACTTGGAGGGTGCACATCCCCTCAGGAGCACAGAGAGGCCCTGCAGATGTCCTGTGTCATCAGCTCTGTGATAAGCCTGCGAATAGGCACCACACTAGGGCTAAGCAAAGACAGGGTTGTGGGCCGTTTCTGCACTGCTGCTCTAGCTAAACTCATGCCATCCTCTCCAATGTCCCCTTCTTCTCTAGTGTGTGCCCAGGCATCACCACACTGTCCCCTGGGGCTGAGGATGAAAGCCTTGCTTTGGCCATCTCTGCCCATCTTTCCAGTTGTGCTAATCTCTCTCTTGGGAAGACCTGCGATCCAGCCTCTGTCCCTGCAGGTGCTGAAGTCTCCCATCCCCCAATCCTGCAGCCCTGCCCTTCCCACCTCCTCTCTGCAATGCCCTCAGGAAATTTCCTAATGTGCAGGACAGTCCTGCCCAGGGCCCCTAAAAGTGGTCCTGTGTCACTGTCTCTGTCTCTGTGTCAGTCTTGTCCACCCCACTCCTTTAAGATGTGGAGTTCAAGTTTGTACACAAATGTTCCCCGGGCAGGGGGATAAGAGTGACATTCCCAGTTAATGTCACTACGGAAACATTGAACACGAGGTGAGCTTCCCACTCCCATCACATCTGCTGGCCCTGTTCTGACCATAAAGGAGCAGTAACTCACTTGTCCTATTTCTAAACCACCGCAGGGACAACAGTTCAACTTTCTCTTCCTAGGGGATCTTTACACTCGAGCAGCCTCAGTCCCAGCCTGGGAAGGCATCTGTCGCTGCCTCCAACTCTGCTCAGAAACACCTTAGGCTGCTAATGTTACTACTGCTGTGATTGGTCCTGTTGACATAGATGTTGGTTTTGTTACTGGACAGGGAACCCAGTCCTCACCCTGAGCTGCATTCCAGGCCTTTTATTTCTCTCACCCCTAAGTTGCCCGGGCTTGACTCAAGTTTGCTATCCTCCTGCCTCAGCTTCCCAAAGCATTGAGACTGCAGGCCTGTGCCTCTGTCCTTGGCTTATGTTGGGTTTTTAGTCACTCTGGCTACTTTTTAAAACAGAGAAAAGGGGAGAAGCACTATTACCTTTGCCAGAGGTCTTGGTTTTGTGGCATTGGCGTTCACATCTTGAGCTCTGCCCAGGACCTGCACTCTGAAAGACCAGCCACCAGGGCTGTAGATAGTAAACACAGCATCAGCATCTGACCAGGGACATGGGACAGCACACAGGGGACATTCACCAGCTGCACTGGTCAGAGAGATCATACGGTTCTCTGCCTGGCCTGGGGCAGGACCACGTGAGACACAGAGGGGGCACCCTAGAGAGGCACCCAGCACAAGCACTGCTTGGGAGAGGACTGGGAAGAGCAGGTCACAGCTGAGCATGTGCTGCTTGGAAGAAACTGCTCAGCCAGGAAATGTGGTCACCTGTGGCCATGGTGGTGACCACAATGATGCACTGGACTCAGGTCATGGTGCCGGGAAGCCACCACTCTGAGGACTGCAGCCATCTTGACTCCACTGTCCCCTTGGCCCATCACACTCTCTGCTCCCTTCTTTCTCCAGTATCCTACTACCTGGTCCTGGGAGGTGTCTGGACCAGAGTCGGGCGAGATTACCCTCCCTTTGGAATTCCTCCCACACCCTATACCTCCATCTTGTATATTAAGTGCCCTACTGGGTTTGGACCCTGGGCTTTCGAGCTCATGGCTCAGGGAGGTCTCCAGGGGCTGATGACACCACACTGACTATGCTCTCAAAACAGCAGACTTGAGACTCAAAGGTGCATCTTAAGCTTGATTTCCAGCCACTGGATAGAAAGAGATTTTCCAGAGGCTCACTGGACCCACTGGAAAAGCTGAGACCAAGGGGCAGGGATGTGACATCCCCACCTGAAACAAGGAATTCATGCGTTCATTCATTCAGCAGACAGGGGCTGAGTGCCAACCACAGCCACGCAACACACGTGTCGGTAGCTCCTGGGACACATGCTTTCTGATCCACCAGGAACTGCTAGAGTTCTGGGTGTACAAGTTCCTGGCCTTGAGGAGCAAAGGCCAGGGACCACTGCCAAGGTGATGGACACTAGGAGATGGCAGCAGAAAGCCTCAGGGAGGGCACACTGGGACAGCCAGGCTGGTGTTGGGGCCAGTGACACCAGGGCCAGCTTCCTGCGCAGCCCATGGGGTGCCCATGTGTGTGATGCCACTTGTGAGGTGCAGGGGACTCAGAAAACTCAGCAGTGTGGCAAGTGTTGCCCAGATTGAAAGCAAGAAGTATTCAGAAATCTTCCTCAAACTCCCAAACTTTCCAGAAAGGAATTTTAAAGTGGGAGTTGCACCCGGCTCCCATGCTGCTGAGAACCCTAAAGAGAGGCACTGTTTCATTTTATGTCAGCAGCAGGATCACTGTGGGCTCCCCAGCCTGGGCCGCTGATGATCACAATTGAGATGATTCCCCATCACTTCCAGACCGGAAGTCAACAGAGAAGAACCTGCTCAGGGCAGTAATTGGGCTCCAGCAGCTGTAGGAGCACAGCTCAGGGTCAGACTTCTGAGTTTTTGGGACCATTTGCATGTGAAACATTCTGTATCCATGGCTCTGTGTCTGTTGGTCCCAGCAAGCGTGGATGGAAAACATAGGACAACAGAAGGTGTCTACATGGTGTGGACAACTGACCTTTGACACTATTCCCTGAACATCACAGCTGTTTGTGTAGCAGCTACATCATACCAGACATGACAGTCATCTGGAGATGTTTAGGGCACACAGGAAGTCGCAGGAACATTTTATGCAAATATTGTGCTACTTTTTATTAGGCCACGTTTGCATCTTAATGTTCACCTTCCCTGAGCGGAGCTGGTGTGTGTGCATTCACATCTTCACTCTTTTTCCATCCCTCTCCTTCCCTTCCTTTCCATATTCCTCCATTCCTTGATCCCCTTCTCTTTTGGTAAGTAGTTTCCTATCATCTGTCCTTCATTTTGTTCTTTATTTATCATCTGAGTTTCTCACATTAGAGAAACCATGTGATATTTAAATTTGTGTGTCAGGGTTATTTCACTTAATGTTATGGTCTTGAGGTTCCTTCCTCATCCTACAAATAGCTGTGCCTATCCTTCTTTAGGACATACTAGTGCTCCATTTGTGTGATAATGTCATCTGTGGATGAATGGATGGCTGCTTCCAGGGTGTAGCTCTGATGAACTGGGCACGGATATGCATGGACCACTGCAGAATGTGCCTTCATCCCTTACAGAAGACACCTAGAGGGTCCCTGATCCCATGCCTGCAGACAGCCAGGGGTAACTGTAACCTACAGATGACAGAAAAGACCCAGGGACAGTTCTGAACCCACCTTGGTTTTTCAGATGGCACCAGTAAGTCCTGCTCCACCGGGAATTCGGAGAGATTAAACAGGGTGTGGCCCAGGCTGTTGTTCAGGTAGGGTGCCCCGGCACTTCTGTTTGGACACTTCTGCCATTGTTCCCAAAGAGATGGAAAAGAAAGATTATTAAAACCCACACACTGGTTCCCCAGCATTGCATTAAACTAAGCATGACTTTCCCTGGCTTTTGATTTTTAATAAACTACTCCAGCCTTCATATGTACTGCGATTTCTCAATGTCTTTAAGAGTCCGCTGCATTTGAAGATTGTGGGGAATTCCACAGAGATGGGCAGTCAATTATATCTGAGGTCTTCAGTCCTTCTCTGTGTGTAGGTTCCAGCAGGTCTGTGAGAACTGGAAAGGGGAATGTTTCCATCGGGTGATCTTGGGTTTGATAAAGCTGAGAGAGAGGTGTCCAGGGGGAGGTGGGTGGCAGGAGAGCTCCCAGGCCTGTGCTCCCCTCCTAAATGTTTGAAGTGGAATTCACACAGCCCCTCCCCGTGGCTGGGACAGTGACAGCTGCAGGTTGGACCCAGGAATTGAGCACCAAGCAAGGGAGCAGCCAAGGGTCACCCCAGGAGGCTACAGAGGGACACACGTGCTGCAGACCAGAGCTGAAGTAATGCTTTTGCTGCCAGAGCAGTGGAGGAGAAGAGAACACTGCCCCTTTCCTTCTGGCCCTAGAAGTGCCTGTTCTCACCTGCAGAAGAGGAAATAAAACCAGCCGGACTTGGTGCACGGCTTTACTGTTAGGTTCAAAAATGCATTTTTTTTAAAAAAGCATAGAGAAGTAACAAGGTTATTGAGACCAAAAGCATTATTTTTAGGCTTCTGCTAGACAGGCCTGGGGAAAGACATGCAAAAGAAAAGTCCTTGTTGTCAATTAGAGTTCAGCCAGACTCTCACTCCCACATGGAATCAGAAAAAGTCAAACCCAACAAAACAGAAAAATCACTGTTGCCAGAAGCAGAAGCAGTGGGGATTAGAGAGATGTTGGCAAAGCACACAAAACGTTAGTTAAATGGGAAAATATGTTTAAGAGAGTGATGAGACCCAAAATGTACAGTAAATATTTTAATAAGAAAGTGCTCAGAAGGATACAACAACTGAGACGGGGAGGGAGGAAAAAAAGGAAGAAAAGAAAGGATTTTACATATACAAAGGTATGGATTATATATATGCTAGATAGACAACTGTACTACTAATCCCTGCTAGGTCATCAAAAGGAACAGTTTGTGCTGTTGTTGTTATGATGGACCATTTCTGTGCCTGGATTTTGTAACATGCACAACTACTTCTAAGATGACTATATGCAATATATTAATTAATTAATTAATTGTTAATTCCCTACTTTTTAAAAATTCAGTCTCATTTCTACCCTTTTTTTCTGTTTTGCTTTTTAAACTATGAAACAAAATTAGAAAAATAAAAAGGAGTGTGATGCAGTGACTGCAGTTGAAAACAATGTACTGTGTGTCTGAAAACTGTTAAGAGAGTGCTTTCTGGTCATGCTCAACACAGAAGCATGAGCAGGTAACACACGGTGCAGAGCCACTTTACGCTGTTTAACATATGCATCCTCTCTGGAAAAGCTGGACTCAGGCACTCCAAAATACATGCAGGTGTCACAAATACACTGTACACTGTATCCGATTTCCACTTGTCAACTGAAATAGTGAGTGAATAATCCAGCCAAGCCTAACTATCACACTCACAGATTAACACAGCAATATTCAAACTTTCCCTGCTCCTAGCATCTCTTCGTCTATTTCACCATATTAGTGCATTAAGATAATGTCTTTCTGCAATGCTAATGTGATTTTGCCAAGTCCTGTGCTTCATCCATTATTTCTGAAACTTATTTGGCTGCAGAACTTTCCACCCGAAACCTTTTATGCTTCCTTATGCTTGTTGAACACTCATAGCTCCTGTGCATCAGAAGGGATTTAGGGTCAAGAACGTAAAGCACTTTGATATTTATCCATTTGTTCCTTAGTCACCAGCACACCGTCTAATTGGAATAGACTTCGGTAGCTGGTGAACAAAAGCTCCTGATACAACAGGACACTTCATTTAAGGCTAAAGAATAAAAACACAGAAAAACATTACAGGGTTTACGAGTACACAGAAGATGCAAAACAGAAACAAATAGTAGCGTCCCCCAAAACAATTCTTGAGCAGAAGCCAGCTGGTGAGAGCAAAGGAGCCTCAGATACAGGTGAGCTCAGTAGGCTCCAGGATAAGAGCAGCCCTGCTGAGCCCAGCAGCTCTGGGCCCACAGATCTGGGCTGGGTTCTGAGTTCCTGCTCTGCTGCATTCCCAGCTTTGGTCTGAGAGAGGCAAGGAGACCCCAGCTCTGCAAAGCAAGCTTTCTACAGTCACCAACACTGCGAGGACTGCAGCTTTGCACTGCTAACTAGAAAGGGCCACAAATACTCTTCCCGTGGCCAGATCCTCAACCAGGATGTTTCTCCTTTTTTAGATAAATGACAGTTGCCACATGAGCCACATGAGCCTTGTACTAACTAGCTGTGGAGATTTCCCTTGAGACAAGTTCCAATCAGATTTCCACACTGATTTCAGCATGTTTCCCTTCATAGACCAGACAGCGATATCCTTCACGTCAAGAAGGGAGGATTGGTTAAGTGTGGTGGTGCAAGCCTGTCATCCTAGCACTCAAGAGGCTGAGGCAGCAGGGTCACTGCAAGTTCAAAGCCAGCCTGGGCTTCACGGTGAGTGCAAGGACAATCTGCACTACGCAGTGTGACCCTGTCTAAAAAAAAAAAAAGAATAGACAACCTAGTTTTACACACACTGTGTGACTTAGTCACACATAGGGATGCTGAGTAGAATCTTAGCTCTTAATATCCAGCTCTCAGAACTAAAATAAAACTATGACGAGTGCCTGGAGGTCACTGCACCTGAAGCCTGAGGAAATGCACCCCCATGGGTTGATTCTGGCTTCTCATCATTAATGGAAGAGGGCACACCAGCTTCATTAAGACCTATGGAGTGGTGGGGGCGCTAGTGAGCAGCTGCAGGAAGCCAGGAATTGTTGGATTCTGGGATAATGCGGTGAAATTTTTCCTAGCAGCAGCCAATCCAGTGAACCAAAAATTCACAGCAACTTGGAAAACAAAAGAGATGACTTTGTGGTTGGAAAAAAATCCATCTTTTTCTCCTGAATTTCTTGTTTAAAGATCAAAACTGCTGCAGAGCTTACCAGGCAGCCACAGGAATTCTGGAATTCAGAGGGAGAAAAGAGGTCCTGGCACCAACATGAAGAATTCATCCTAAAGAACAAAAGAGAGATCTGGAGTGAACCTCCCATCACAAAGCTGTTTTATTTGCTTAAGAGAGTTGGGGCCCAGGGAGCAAACCCCACCAGATGATGCCTCCAGGTCCTAGGAGGCTAAATTCTGTATTCCTCCTCGCAGCATGAGCTGCTAATCCCAGGGCAATGCTTTATCACGGGGCCAGCACTTCCTTCATGGGACAGGAGCTCACTCAGCTTCCTGTGCTGGACCTACCAGCCCAGCTCCCAGACTTTGCAGGGGATCCTGAGCTTGGGGAAGGGGGACAGAGGTGCACTGCCCCATGACGAGGCACCAGGAAACCATTCATTAACAAACCTAGCAGATCTCTTTCTGTGGCATGACCCAGGAACTTCATTACCCTGCAGGCGGAAGCACGGATGGCATCTCCACTCCAAGAAGCTCGGGACGGCAGAGGGTTAGGAAAATGTGCAGCAGTGGTTCCAAGCTTTTTCTATTACAGATTTTCCCTGTTAATCTTGGGGGCTCCCTACTTCCATTTTTTTTCTAACATGCATAAATCAAAATTTACTTGAGTAATGGTAATCATTCTTAATTACTCAGACATTGGGAGAGAACAAAGAGAACTAACATTTACAGGATTGTAAGGATCTGCTAGGCATTTTTACAAATCCTTCTCTTCCCTGACTTTTAGAATAAGAAGCAGGGGGGCGGGGGTTAGCACAGGTCCATAATCCCAGCATTGGGGTCTGAGGCAGGAGAGTCAACATGAGTTCAAGGCCACCTTGGGTTACATGAGTGAGTTCAAGGTCATCCTGAACTACACAGCAAGACCCTGTTTCAGAAAAAGAAAGAAACAAGAAAAAAAGAAAGAAAGAAAGTACAGTTCCAAGAGGTGAAGCACCTGGCCAGAGGTCACAGGCACAGGTCAGGCCTCTGCAGGGCTCCAAACAGGTTCCTGGTCCAGTTGCATGGCTGCAGTGAGACCACCAGGACCATACCTATTTGGACAAGGGGGGGTTCAGTGGACGGAAATGTGACATTTCCCTTAACCAGGTTAATAGAAGTATGTTTTCCATGTAATTTTTTGAAATATCAAAAAACGTAGAGACTCCTCTGAGTACCACTTCTTTGGCTGGCCAGCCTCCTCTAGGACCCGAGTTTAGGGTTTACCAGTTAATCCGGAAGCACTACCAAGGGAGTTCTGTATTTAACTCCTCTGCTGTGCTTGATTATTATTTTCTAAAAACGACCCTACTTATGGTTCTTCAACTCACCAGTCCCCTTTTGCTTCACACAGGGGCTATCAATGGTGGTGCAGACCACGAAGATGTGGGCAGCCTGGGAATGTGGTGGGGGAGGGGACACTCTGACCCTTAAGACGTGAGGGCTGGTGGGAGGTAACCAGGTGAGCCCTGGGAGTTCCATCCTCAAGATGGAGTGCTGGGGCTCCCATCAGTTCCTGAGAGAACAGCCTGCTGTCCCAGGATTACACCTGCCTCTGAAGCCTTCTTGCTTCTGGTCTTGCCACATGATCTCTCCCACTGCCCACCATCTGTGACCACAGCCGTCAGAGCCACACTGATGCCTGCACCATGCTTCTGAACCCCAGGTTAGTGGGCTAATTAACCTCTTTGCTTTATGGAGAACAAATCTAGAAGTACTCAGTTACAGCACCAGATACAGGCTAGCACAGAAAGTTCGTATAACTGAACAAGTGCTTCGGAAGATCAGTCCCATTGGTCCCTCCAAAGCTAGTTCTTCTGGCCTCAGCTCCTCCAATACAGCAAATGTGCACAGCCAGGAGACTTCACCTAAGTATCCAGGACAGCATGTGACTGGTTCCCGTGCTCTGAGCATCACTTCACCTCCCAAAATTTCTCTCTCCAAAGATTCACAATGAAGGTGTCAAAGCACTGGTAAGAAAGATGGGTGGCTGGGCTGACAGGTGAAGAATTAGAGGTTTCCATGTCAATTTCCTTCCAGAGTCTAGGAATGTAAACACTTGCTGTAACTGAACAAAGTACACCCCTAACAGCCTGTGGGACAGGATAGACATTTCATAATCAAGGTCCCTTGTTCCTAAGGATTGGAAGTGCTAGAACATGTAGGCATTTCCAATGCACTGTTATGGTTCATATCTAGGTATCCCCCAAAGCCTCATGTGCTCACAGGTGAGGCACTGGGGAGGTGACTGGAGCCGCGGGACTAGTAGCTCTTCTCCTTCTCTGCTTCCCTACAATCATCACCTCCACTACCACGGCAATGTGCCACACTGCCCTTCCCTGGAGCCAGGGGACCATGGGCTGAACCTCTACCAACTAAACCAAAATAAACCTCTCCTTCCTTAAATCATGGGTGTCAGGCATTGTGTCTCAAGCCACATGAAAGTGATGAAGACATACAGTCTAATGTGCACAGGAAATCTCGAAGATAGAAGCAGAGGCTGTGAGAACAGGTCCCAAGCATGGTGTCCTGCAAGAAAAACACTGCAAGGGACCAAAAGCCCTCAGCAGAGCTAACCCTGTCATGGATGAGCTCTGTTCTGGGCTCACTGAGCTGCCCACAGAGGCACAGAGCGCTCCAGAAAGTGAGGCTGGATAGAGGCAGCCTGGTTCTGACTGTCCATTACCCACCCTGCTCCATGATACTGGATGTGCACACTCTGTGATCTGGACCTCTTCTCCTCACCTTCACAGCCACAAGCCCCTCAGCAGGACCTGGTTGGCCTCCCTGCAGGCACAAAAGATCTCACCACTTACAGAAGAGAATTTACCAAGGAAAATCTTCTTTCTCTGATGTGGGGCCCTAGTGCAACAAGCCCTGTTTGTTTCAGAAGGACATAAATTATTACAAGTATTCACAACATCCATGCAGGTGGCAAGACACATACCCCAGGTTTTCACCTTGCTGACCATTATGGTCTAGATTGAGCAGATTCCTCCAGTCTCAGGGATTCAGAGACGGGGCTTTGGGAAGGTGATGGATCACCAGGGGACTCATCTATGGCTGGTTTCATGGCAAAAGGGACCATCAGGAGGTGGAGCCTGGCTGGAGGTGGTCCCAAGGGCAGGGGAAGATGGCCTGGAAGGGTGGGTTCTTGTTCAGACTCCTCCCTTCTCTCTCTCTCTCTCTCTCTCTGCTTCTACTTTCTGACCACCATAGTGTGAGCAGCTCTCTTCCTCCAGAGTCTTCCACTCCTACCTTGGGGCCAGCCCTCCATGCCCTGAATGCTCTGAGCCCATGACCTAAAATATCCTCTTCTCCTTGAAGCTTCCAGGCCAGGTAGAAAGGGACTTATACACTGGGCAAAAAAATGATCACGAAGAGTTATAAAAAAGAGAAGTTAAGGACCAACTGTGTGGGCTTCACGAATGGAAGCAAGAGAACAACACGAATCCAGGAACACAGGAGAAAGAACAAACAGCCCATGTGAGGGTGGAGGGGGCTACGTGCAGGAAGCACACTGAAGGTGATGGAGCAGGGAGTTTGGGGGCCACTGCCATGCATTTAAAGCAGCTGAAACCTAAACAAATCCAAGTAGAGTTTTGATGCACGTCGCCGCCTCTTGTTCTTCCTTGTGTGACACTAGCTAAAAAGGAACACTTTTCTTCTGCCAACTGGTCTCTCTTTGGTGTAACAATGGGCCAAGGACAGAACTCTGGCATGGCCAATGTGATTTACAGCCCCCATGCCTCATTAGAAGGGGACAGAAATAAAACCCTCGCCACTGACACATTGGTTAAATGAATTACTTTGTTTTCCAAAGAAGACCAAAGGGAAGTAACATAATTAATTATCTATTAATTCTTCCATACTGAGAGCATTAATAGTTATTCAGTCTCACACAAATTACTAACATGACAAATGGGGAAAATATGTCACCAGAAATTAGGAAACATATTGCCAATATTGCATCCTTGTCTGGCTTTCTGTATTTATTACTTTAAAAAATATACTTCTACTATTCAATGTGCTATTACGGTATTTTATCACTTGCCTCATTGGTTATTTCTAGAACTGGAAATTTCTTTAGACCGGGCCATATGCATTTTATTAATCTTGATGCCTAATGGAGTATTTTATTTATAGTAGATCCTCAATAAAAGAAGTTGAGCAAAACAAGAGCGAAAAACTCTGCTAAAAGGAATGCTCTGCAGGATTTCATGGGAAGGCCGTCTTTTCATCCACATTTTCAGATCCTAAGATCATTTCACACCACTACTCACCACACACCATGCACTGACCTTTCTTATTTTTACCACTTGATAATTTCTAACTGACACAAAATAACTGTGCATATTAATAAGATGCTGTGATGCACATACACACTGTGTGTTGATCAGATCAAGAAAGGGTCATATCCATCACCTGATCTATTGTTTCTGTGTGCTAGAAAATCAAAATGCTTTACACTAAGTATTTTAAAATATTCCATTACCTGCCAGCAATGACATCAGAAGTCACTTCTCCCACACACCTGCACCTGCACCCCTGAAACATCTCCCCATCCATCCTACTTGCCCGCCAAGGGTCAGGTCACTGCCCTACCATTCAACTCTGTGATGTGGAATCCAGTTTGATGAACTTCAATAGATAGGTTGATAAAGAAGATGTGATAGATATATACAGATAGATACATGAAATAAATCAGGCACAGAAAGGCAAATACCACACATTCTTATGTGTGCACTGATCTCTTAAGTCTCTTATTTTAGAAGGACTAGAATCAATATTCCCACATGGCCAAGTTTTCTCTGAAAGGCACTGGTACAGAACGCATCCCTGCCTGGAACCTCCTCCCTGGAACCTCCTCCCTCTGAGCCCCGGGCTGCTTGCTGTCTTTGCTTCTGCTGCACCAGAGAATGGAAACCAGGACCTTTCAATGAAGCTGTATCTCCATCCTTTTTTTATTTTCCACTTTGAGATAGGGTTTTTGTAAGTCACTACATGAAGCTAGGCTCAAACTTTTGATTCTCCTGCCTCGGCTCTCCAGAGTGCTAGGGATACTGTTGTGTGCCAGTTGGCTTTGGGTTTTAGGAAGCAAACTGAAAGCTAATTTTTAAGTTTTTGCAGTAATATAAAGCATGTGTTGCAGTTGGTGGAAAGGGGCCATCTAACACTTCAGATTTTATAAGATGATGCTCAGTACTCACCCACTCATCAGGAAACGATCATTTTGTGGATGAAAATTTGCAAGGAGAATCATACCCTGTCAGATGGAGCCCCCGCCCACACCAGTGTTACTGCGGAGTCCTCACATCCACTGGGCACCTGATACTCACAGATCTGGGTCAGGATCAGCACAGGGAGGACCCTGATTGCCGAACTTCCACAGGAGCACAGGAGTGAGGTCCATGTCATCCGTCCTGCTGCTGCTCAGGAAAAGGAAATGCGGTGGAAAGTTTAACACCCCCTGCCCAGGGCTGGGACCAGACTCTGCTCCCCACACTCTCGGGCAGGCCAATCCAACCACGCCATTCCTAGCAGCTTGAAGGGAACGAGTTTTCCATGGTTTTTATGGTAAAACCACATGAGCAGGGATAAAACTGAGACACTTCTTTAGGGCAGTGTATGTTTTCACGCATTCACAGTGTATTGTTTTCCTCATCTTTCCACTTCATTTTGTAACAACCATTGTTTCACTTACTCGCATGGATTTAATACAAATGTGAAAGACTACATAATGTTACATCATGTTACTATAATAAAATCGATAAAACTGTTCTCTAAATATCAGAGAGCTGTGGTTTGTTCTGAATGTTAATCCTGCTAAATAGCCCTGCAATCAAGAATCAACTTATATCTTTTGGTTTCTAGATTTTGACTGCATTTACCTAGAAAAAGGCCTTCAATACAGAGCACCGTGGGCTTGAACTTCTCTTTGACTTATGGTATTTATTCTGCTGGCCTAAATCTCCAAAGCCTATTTATTACCGGTTCAAGCCACACTGTTGAATCTCCAGTCACCAAGCCTGGATTTTTTATTAAAGAGACCATCAGCAGTGAGATATTCATGTGGCTTCCAGGGTGATTTAGAAACAGGCACTGTATTCAATTTCACACATTAACTGTATAAAATATCTTGAGTTGAGAAAAATTAGGAGGAAAGATACCTCCAAATTGAACTGAGTGAAGAGAGGCCCATCTCAATCAATGAAAAAGTCTGAACTGCAACACTGAGAATGCAAATCTATTGCTTTCTAGAACTTAAAAACGCTGTGCTGTTCACAAAGTATTTGGGGTGCTCATGTTAGGAACATTTAGCCCAGATGTAAAGAAGAATGATGTATAACTAACACAATAGACACTTTGTATACAAACGCTGGCCTGGAACCTTTCTGGAAAGAATTAATGTGCAAATTACCTAACACATAAGTGCCTTCTTATAAACAACATACACTTCTTATATGAGACAGGAGTGACCTCAAAATAATCTTCAGGCACTGATTTTCCTATCTGATTTGCTTTTTTGGAGGGGAGTGGAAGGCTGAGTCTCGTTATCTTTTCATATTGCTGTCAACAATCAAACGTAGGGAGGGCTGAGCCCTGTGGGAGCCTGGGCCTCATATAACTCAGCATGGGTGCGGGCCCAGAGGAAAAAAAAATCCTTATTTTTGCATAGAGACTGATACAAATGGTAGATTTCCACTCTCCTCATCTACTTCCCAAGCTCCGTAACACACCAATCTGACATTTTCTCTGCTAAAAAATCTGTCCTGAAAGCAGTTATCCCACTTCCTGGCAGGCATCCAAGGGAAACAAAGTCAGCAAAAGCAGACAGAACTGGATTTCTGTACTGATTCTGGCTTCATTCAAAAGAGCCATGGTCTAGACTCCACCTAGGTATCCATAAATGGATGAATAAAGGAACATCAAAGCACAAAGAAAAGTAAAATCTTGTCATTTGCAGCAAAATGGGTGGAACAGGAGGACAGTTTGCTAAGGGAAAGCATCTAAACCCTGACAGAAGAGCACCACGTGTTCCCTCTCATAAGCAGGAGCTGCAAATGTCCACCTATCCACAGGACAGGGATGACTAGAGGGTGGAAAGGCTATGGAGAAAGGGAAGACAGAAGAGACTGATTTGAGTCATGTACATGCAAACACAGGTTCAAAGGTCACACCAAACCCACTAACATGCCAAGTTTATTTGCGTTAAGCAAAAATAAAGTTTACCATGATGGTATAGGCAGCACTCCCAGAGGCTGAGGCAAAACAATTGTAAGTTTAAGCCCAACATAGTTTAGTGATTAGGGAGACTCTGAAACAAATATAAAATCATATACACACATATATTACAATGTATATATGTGTGTGTGTTTACAGGTACCTAGACAGATAGTCAGTTCTGAGAGTTCTGAGAGTCAGTTCTAGATTCCTCCGCTATATGCCGACATAGATATTTTCAGGTAACACTGGCTCCCAGAAGGTGGCACCCAACTTGGCCCATCCAAGAAGAAGCATTTAGTGATTGGGTGGCCCTGCCTTCAATGCTTGGGTCCCTCCAAGTCACTATTCCTGCCTCCTGGATGCAAAGCTGGAAAACAAACTCCACCTGTGAGCTTGGCTCCATGCTGCTCCCACCAGGAGCCTGCTCCTGCCTCCTCCTCCTCTTCCTCTTCCTTCTCCTTCTCCTCTTCATCCTCCTCCTCCTCCTCCTCTTCCTCCTCCTCCTCCTCCTCCTCCTCCTCCTCCTTCTCCTACTCCTCCTCCTCCACCCTAATGGCTCTCATATACAGCTACACTTCATTTTAACTCTGGCTTTCTCCTTCATCTCATTGCTGGAGCCAAACAGTCTTGGGAGAAAAGATAGTACGATAGTAACTGATCTTCAGTGGGTTTTCAAAATTAATCTGTCAAAGAAATTGTGACATATCACTAATCCAATGAAATGACTGATCTAATCCTTTATGCTTGTGCCATTATTTTAGCCCCCAAATCTGGCCTTCCCTGAACTCTTACCATTCAAACACAAACAAAATTTCATGCCAAAGAAATGGAAACTCATCACACCAGGTGAGGATTTTATTTCTGCTGAGGACAGGAGTGTTTTAAGAGCTTTAACTGTGTATGAACCTAGACCACAAACGCATGTACAATATCTAGGCCAGACAGAAACAATTAAGTATAGGAATACTTCCCATCCTGCTACATAAAACAAAGACTTTTAAATATAAGGCAGTTTATAACTAATTTATGCTTCCCCACAGCTGTGCCCAGAAATGAACACTGATGACAGGGGCTGAACTGACAGCTGTGCTGGTCCCATGTGTCTGTAATAAACAAATTCTGAGCACTTCTGTAAGAAGTGTCCTCTCCAGGGAAAGAGCTCTGGATCACTCCCCTATGATCCATTAATCCAAAAACTTTAATATATTTTTTTCTTAAAAAAATGAAGTAGTTTGCTTGCAGTAGTTCCTAAGAACAAACTAAAAACTTAAGCTTCTTGTTTTTGTCTTTTGAAAGTGTCATTTCACTTTTTTTGTCTTAAGTCTGAAGGTCTAGTTTCCAAAAGCAATAAAAATTGGCTCAAAAGTATCCTATGTGTCATGGATTTCAAATATTTATTCCTAAATTATCCCTTTTTGGTTGCCTTCAGGCTCTCAGCTTGAAGATAATTGCAGTGTTTGGAGCATCTGATGTTTGCCCTTACCGTACCAGACCCTAAGAACTGAAGGTTACCACACAATGGTGCTACTGAGGAAGTTTATAAATAGGGTCACCTTCTCTTTCCCAACCATTATTACTCAAAATCTGATGTGTGTAAGAGTGACAAACTTGGCATGTTTCTAAATGTTACGGTTTGTGTCTGGAAGTTCCCCCAAATCCTCATGTGGCCATGGGATGGCAGGCTTTTCAGAGGCAGCTGGATCTAGAGTTTGTGACTGGTTTATTGTCTAATGCTAGAACTGGCAGTGTGAGCACTACACCCAACCTGGGATGGGTAACCTGGATTCAATATAAGGGAAGGAAAGAGGTTTGCTCCTTTCTTTTGCCCTTTGCTCCCTTTTTGCCTCTTGTTGCTTTTGCTATATTCCACTACCATGAACTGTTGTCCCTCTCCCATGTTCTACCCTGCCTTGGAGCCAGAGGGTTACAGACTGAAACCTCCACAGACTGTGAGTTAAACAAACCTTTCTTCCCTTAATTCTGGGTGTCAAGTATTTTGTCTCAGCAATGAAAGAAATGTAACCAAGACACTAAGCAGCATCCTATAGGGCAGCCCTGCTTAACAGTGCTCCCAGTGATTCTGATACAGAGAGGATCAAATCAACCTTGCCAGGCACTGGATCCTCTGCTATCTCTCCCTCCTAGCCTTCACTGGAAGCTCCAGTCTCTTTATGACTTCTGATTCAGCCAGCTATGATCTTGGTAAACTCCCAGAGAACTCTTAGGACAGTGGTGGTGACCTACAGCACCCATTCTACAGTGAGCTGTTTGTATTACTGAAAGATCTAAAAGGTTCACTATCATTATTTTAGGCTTCTTGGGAAATCTATCAGGCAGAGGTTATTCAGGCCATCACCACTGTGACCACAAGCTGAAACCTGGAGTGCAAGGGTGGCCTTCAGAGACCTGCAGATCTCCAGTGATGCTGACCTTGGCCTCCTCTGATTTATTGGAAGACTTGATGCCTTCGTGCTTCTGAAATAAAGGGGCTCTGAAAAGCAGAAATGTCCCTCAGCTACACGGGGGAAAGGTCCCTCAACCACCTGTGCCCAACAGAGGCAGGGTGTACTTTGGCTCCTGCTCTGAGAATGGCCTCCTGTCCGCAGTGACATTCTCATCTGACCTGACAAAGCAGCACAGGTGACCACCAGCCCGGCATCCCAGGAACACTCGGTGTAGATGCTTACTAAAAATACACTCAGTAGATGAATACACAATTTAACAACAAAAAAAACTACTTAGAGGTGAGAAACAGAAATTGAGACTCATACACCTGCATAAGACTTTCTAAACCAAAAAAGGACAGTTTTGTGAATATAAAAGCAAAAATGTAAATTAAATGAGTAGTCACCATTGAGATACAGAAAGTGCCATGGGAGAAATATCACAGAAACAAAAGGAAAGACAAAGTAATCTTCAAGGCAAGACACAGAACTTGAAAGATGCATCTGGGAGATCATAGCGTGAGATGTAAAAAGGCATTCTAATGAGAGATGAGAAATTGATGTGAGGAAATGATTACATCAACAATAGAGGTAAATGGGCTTGATTTCAGTAAAGAATGACATTTGCAAGTCTGCTGCAGAAAAGATTTCAAAAACGAAAGCATTCTCCTCTCCAAGGATAAAAAAGGAATCTTACATATATCACAATTGCCTAGAAGAAGAAAGAGAATCAGGAGTGCTCCAAACCAGCCTTCATGCCTGGAAGCTACAAGAATAAAACCCATTATAACACACTCTAGAGTTTAATACTTTTTTTTTTGGTCGTTTTCCTTTTTATCAGTACCAGGGATCAAACTCAGGACTGCCTGCTTGCAAGGCAGGCGCTTATGCCGCTGAGCTAAATCCCCAGCCCTAAGTTTAAGACTTTTTAAAGTCTCTCTTCTTTCAGTTTGAAAAATCAGAGCTGCTTAGAATGCTTCATGACATCTGCAGGAAGCCTGAGACTTCCTGAACTGCGCTCAGTTTTTTTTAATTTTATTTAAGAGGAAAAAGAGAAAAACACAAAACAAAACAAAGCGGTATAAGGGTACACGTAATACAGAACTACAAAAAAAAAAAACAGTAAGAAATCACCTGTTAATAGATTACATATTATCATCTCGGATATAGTTGCTCAAATCACAGTATCAAAGAATACAAAGTGGACATTCAAACAGAGAGACTGCAAACAGCTGTGTTCAATGATCCAAAAACATTAATATAGTCAGCTATTTAACATCCCTAAACACACTTGCTTTTATATCCGTTAGAGCTCTTTTTTTTCCCCTCTCTTTTTTACAACAAAACTTACACATTTTGGATTTTATTACTCCTTAGTTCTTATTACTTTTTGGGGGGGGGAGAGAATAAAGTCAAATATGGCAAAACAAAGCTGTCAGTCAAAACCAAGGATAGACATAGCACATGATGTAGAACAGAGTACAAGGTTATCAACAATGGTTATCAATGTTGTCTCTTGTTTCCTTAAAAAGAATTGTCTATCTCATTAGATATTATAAAGTTGGACAAAACAGTACAGAACAAGACCAATAAAACTTAGGCATTGTAAACATTACAGGACTCCCAAAGGAGACAATAGTCAAACCAGAATGGGCATCTTAGTGAATCTTATTGCCTTCAAAGTAGTTGCCTATACCCTCAAACTTGATACTATCATACAGAATGGAACAGAGTCTAATCAGTCAAAACAAGATCATGGGAGTATTACAGGACTTCAAAACAAGTTAATAAGAAATCAAAAAGAGTTACTATTATATATCCTGCTAATTTTTTTTAATTTTTCCCCTTAATTAAAACAAACATAAGAAATAACTAAATAATTTTTTTTTAAAGAATAAGGGAGAGATTGAGATAAAACAGGACATAACAATATAACAATAACAGGTCAAAGCATGACTGTTTCAGCAACCTAGTGCTTCACCACCAAATAACCCGACTTAATAGTAGTTACCATAGTGTCCGTCTTTTTCCTTGAAATATTTGGATAAAACTTCATGTACTATAGCTTCAAATATTTCCATATCAAGAAGCCCAGAATAAAGCCTTTCTAATTAATAAGTGAAAATCTTATAAGGCTTCAGGCCACATAGTGGGGAATCATGATTACCACATATTTTTATATATTTGAATCATTACTTACATTAGGGAAACTATTCGGTATTCATACATGCGAGATTGATTTATTTCACTAATGAGTATGGTCTCAAGCTGCGCCCATTTATTGATAAATATCTCAATGTGATCCTTCTTTATAGCTGAATAATACTCCATTGTATAGAAATACCACAACTTTTTTATCCATTCCTCAGTTGATGGACACTTGGGTTGTTTCCAAGATCTGGCGATTACAAATTGTGCTGCTATAAACATAGGTGCACATATATCACTGTGGTATGATGCTTTCAGTTCTTCTGGGAATATGCCTAGAAGTGGAATAGCTGGAATAAATGGGATTTCCAATCCCAACTTTTTGAGAAATCTCCAGACAGACCTCCACAAAGGCTGTACCAGTCTACACTCCCACCAACAGTGCAAGAGAGTTCCTTTTTCCCCACAGCCTCTCCAGCATTTGTTGTTGTTGGTTTTCTTGATCCTGGCCATTCTTTCAGGAGTGAGATGGTATCTCAGTGTGGTTTTAATTTACATTTCTCTAATGACCAATGATGATGAACATTTTTTCATGTATTTATTTGCCATTTGCATTTCTTAATCTGAGAATTGCATATTCATCTCAGATGCCCATTTTTGGATTGGATCTTTGAATTTTGGAGGTCTGAGTTTTTTTTAATTCTTTATATGTTTTAGACAAGAGTCCCTTGTCTGAGAGAGTGTTCACTAAAATCTTTTCCCAGTTTGTGGGTTTTCTTTTCATTATGCTGGAGATTTCTTTTGACATGCAGAAACTTTTTAATAAGAAGTGGTCCCAGTTATTGATTCTGGGAAGTATTTCCTGTGCGGTTTGAGTTCTGTTCATGATACTCCTATGTCTCCAAGGTTTCTACCCAATTTGTCTTCCAATAGATTTAGTGTTTCTGTTTTAATATTCAGATCTTTGACCCATTTAGATTTTAATTTAGTACATGGTGATAGACATGGGTCTAGCTTTAGTTTTTGGCAAATGGAGAACCAGTTTTTCCAGCACCATTTATTAAAGAGACTGTCATTCTTCCAATGAACCTGCTTGGCTCCTTTATCAAAGATAAGGTGGTTGAGTGTGTTTGTAGTTGTGGTTGAATCTTCTAATCTATTCCATTGATCTTCGGCTCTGTTTTGATTCCAATACCATGTTGATTTTACTACTGTTGCTTTGTAGTATAACTTCAAGTCAGGGATTGTGATGCCTCCTGCTTTGTCTTTGCTGCTTAGAATTGCCTTTGCGATTCTAGGTCTCTTCTGGTTCCAGATGAAATTTAGGAGTGATTTCTCTAGATCTATAAGGTATGTTGATGGTATTTCTATTGGGATTGCATTGAATCTGTATAACAGTTTTGGGAGAATGGCCATCTTCACAATGTTTGTTCTTCCTATCCATGAGCAAGGGATGTCTTTCCATTTTCTGAGATCATCCTCAATTTCCTTTTTCAGTGTATTATAATTTTCACTGTATAAGTCTTTCACTTCTTTCGTAAGAGTAATTCCTAAATATTTCATTTTTTTGCTTGCTGATGTGAATAGTCCAGTTTCTCTTATTTCCCTCTCTGTGATTTTGTTGTTCGTGTATAGGAATGCTATTGATTTCTGAGTATTGATTTTGTATCCAGCCACATTACTGAATTTATTTATTGTATCGAAGAGTCTTTCAATGGAGTTTAGGGGGTCTTGTATGTAGAGTATCATGTCATCTGCAAACAATGATAATTTAACTTCTTCTTTTCCTATCTTTACCCCTTTTATTTCTCTTTCTTGCCTAATTGCTCTGGCTAGTACTTCCAGTACTATATTAAATAGGAGTGGTGATAAAGGACATCCTTGTCTTGTGCCTGATTTTAAAGTAAAGGCTTTCAATTTTTGGCCATTTAGTATGATGCTGGCTGTTGGTTTGTCATAAATGGCCTTTATTATATTGAGGTAAAGACCATCTATTCCAATTTTCTGTAAAGTTCTTATCATGAATAAATGTTGGACCTTATCGAAGGCTTTTCTGCATCTATAGAAATGATCATGTGATTCTTATTTTTGGCTTTATTGATATGGTGGATTACATTTATTGATTTGCGTATGTTAAACCATCCTTGCATTCCTGGGATGAATCCCACTTGGTCATGGTGTATAATCTTCTTGATGATTTGCTGCATCCTATTTGCCAATATTTTATTGAGGATTTTTGCATCTATGTTCATTAGGGAGATCGGTCTATAGTTCTCTTTTTTAGTTGGGTCTTTCTCAGGTTTTGGTACTAGAGTAATATTTGCTTCCAGGAATGACTTAGGAAGGATTGCTTCCCTTTCAATTTCATTGAATAGTTTGAGGAGTGTCGGCATTAGGTCTTCTTTGTATTTCTTGTAGAATTCTGCAGTGAATCCATCTGGGCCTGGGCTCTTCTTGGTGGGTAAGGACTTAATTACATTTTCAATTTCATTAACAGAGATTGGGTTATTCAACAGTTTTACATCCTCTTGATCTAGCTTTGGCACTTCATATGCTTCTAAGAATCTGTCTATTTCTTCTGTGTTATCAAACTTTTGAGAGTAGAGGTTTTCGAAATAGGTGTTGATAATCTTCTGTATTTCTATTGGGTCTGTAGTGATTTCTCCTTTTTCATTTCTTATTGCATGAATTTGAGCTTTTTCTTCCCTTTTTTCAATAAGGTTGGGTAGGGGCTTATCGATTTTATTTATTCTTTCAAAGAACCAACTCTTTGATTCGTTGATTCTTTGGATTGTTTTCTTAGTCTCTATTGCATTGATTTCTGCTCTGATTTTTATAATTTCCTCTCTTCTTTTGGCTTTGGGCTTGACTTGCTCTTCTTTTTCTAGCTGTTTGAGGTGTAGCATCAAGTTATTTATTTGTATTCGTTCTGTTTTCCTGATGTGGGAACTCAGTGCAATAAATTTTCCTCTCAGGACGGCTTTCATTGCATCCCACAGATTCCGGTAAGTTGTATCTGCATTTTCATTTTCTTTTAGGTATCGTTTAATTTCTTCTTTAATTTCTTCTGTGACCCACTGATTACTCAAGAGTGTGTTATTCAGTTTCCATGTGTTTGCGGGATTTTTGCAGTATCTTTTATCATTAATTTCTAATTTCATAGCGCTGTGATCCGATAACATGCAAGGGATGATTTCAGCTCTTTTGCACTTGTTTAAATATGTTCTGTGAGCTAATATATGGTCTATTTTAGAAAATGATCCATGTACTGCTGAGAAGAATGTGTATTCTGATGTTGTTGGGTGGAACATTCTGTATATGTCTATCAAACCCATTTGTTCACAGGTATGATTCAGTTCTGTTATTTCTTTGCTCATTTTCTGTCTGGTTGATCTGTCCCTTGGTGTCAATGGCGTATTAAGGTCTCCTGTTACAATTGTGTTACTGATAATTTGAGTTTTCATTTCTGTTAATAATTGTTTTATATACTGGGTGCTCTGGAGTTTGGTGCGTATATATTTAAGATAGTTATCTCTTCCTCTTGGAGTTTTCCCCTTACGAGTATGTAGTGACCTTCTTTATCCTTAATGGTCATTGTTGGTTTAAAGTTCACGTTGTCTGCAAACAGAATGGCTACTCCTGCCTTTTTTTGGATTCCTGCTGCATGAAGAATTGTTTTCCATCCTTTGACTTTCAGTCTGTGAGTATCCTTCTGGGTTAGATGGGTTTCCTGTAAACAGAATATGGTTGGATTTTATTTCTTGATCCATTCTGCTAGTCTGTTTCTTTTGATTGGTGCATTGAGACCATTTACATTAATGGTTATTACTGTTAAATGCTGGTTAATTGTAGGAATGTTATCTCTCTGCTGTTGCATCTTTATCTTTCTGTTCTGTTTAATTATTTGCTTTGCTTAGTGGCTTTTTCCTTTGTGTATCTAAACTGTTTTTCAATATTTTTTGCAGGGTTGGTTTGGTGTTCATGAAGTTCTTCAGCTGTTCTTTGTCATGGAAGTATCGTATTTCACCATCTATTTTGAATGATAGTTTTGCAGGTTATATCAGTCTAGGTTGGAAATCATTTTGCTTTAGGATCTGGAATACTTCACTCCATGCTCTTCTTGACTTTATTGTTTGTGATGAGAAGTCTGCTGTGATTCTGATAGGTTTTCCTTTATAAATGATCTGTCTTTTCTCTCTGACAGCTTTTAATAATCTATTCTTGTGTTGGATTTCTGGGATGGTGATTATTATATGTCTGGGTATAGTTTTATTTTGGTTATGACTATTTGGAGTTCTATATGCTTCACTGATCCTGATGTCAGTTTCTGATCTCATGCTTGGGAAATTTTCAGCTATTACTTCTCTAAATATCCTCTTGATATCCTTTATGTTGTCTCCTTCTTTTTCATTAATCCCTATCATTCTTATGTTATTCTTCTTTGCATCGTCTTGCAGTTGTTTAATTGTTGTTTCCTGGTTCCTTGTTATTTTTAAAAGATCTTTCCTTTCCTGTTCACTAGCTGCAATCCTGTCTTCAAGGTCTGAAATTCTATCTTCACTTTCTTTAAGGCGGTTTTTACAACTTTCAGTGGAGTTTTTTATTTCCTGTATATCTCTGTGCATCTGCATTATGTATTCTGTTTGTTTCTTATATTGCTCGTCTAGGGATTCTATCTTTTTGTTTAGTTCCTCCAATTTTTTATCTGTGTTTTCTTTAGATATATTCAGAATCTCTTTCATTTCTTTTATCATTTCTTCTTTTATCTGGGAGATTATTTCGAGTTTGAATTTCTTTAAAGCTTCCTGGAGTTGCTTGTCAATTTCATTAGCTATTGTGTCTGATATATGAGGTGGATGGGATATATTTTCTTCTAAATACATTCCTCCTAGGGTTTCCTGAGATGGGCTGGAGGTTTGAGATTGTAATTTGGTCTTTCGTTTTGTCATTTTCCTATATTTCTGTGTTTCAAGTGTTATTTGAAAGCTTCCTCAGGATCTGTTGAAAATCCCCTTCTATGTTTGCAGCTACTGAGACTCTGGCATAACACTACCCCAAGCCATTGGGCCTGCAGAACCAATGGCCCTCCTCTGCCTGCTCAGAACTCCGCAGTTCCAGACAAGCTGTGCCTCAGGGACACTGTGCGCCCACCTGCCCCTTGGAAGCTCCACAGCTCTTCAATCGCAGCCGGGTTAGGGTACTCACCACAGGCTGGGGTGCCTCAGGAGCCTGTGATCCCTCCCTGCTTGCAGAGTCCTCCAGACAAAGGAAGGCACGGCAGCAAAACAGGCTGGGCTCGGGGGATAGTGTGGGCCCGCCCACCCATCGGAAGCTCAGCAGACCTCCAAGTGCAGCCAGGATGGGGAGGCGGATGTAGTGGCCTCTAACCCACTGCTCCACTTCACTGCACCCGGAAGCCTGGGGGGTCCGGAATAGTCTGACATTTGGGCAGAGTTTGCTGAGCACTCACTACAGGCTGAGGTGCCTCAGGAACCTGCGATCCCTCCCTGCTTGCAGAGATATTCAGTCCTCCAGACAAAGGAAGGGGCTTCTGCAGGCACTCTAGATCCGCCCAGCTCCTCCTCTGCACACCGATGGCTAGGCGCGGCTAGGCTCGGGGGATAGTGTCGAGTGTGTTTTCTAAATGAAGCGACTTAGCCAACATTTCCTTTTCCCCTTGCTATGATCCACGCTAGAGAAATTCAGTCTCTAGAATAGCCACTAGCAGAGCCTTTTTGCTCTGCCAGCACCCAGCTGATTGCTCTTCTCTTACTGACTCCTTCTCGAAGCTGCGCCTGCCCGTGGGTGCCCTTCTGTCCATGCAGGCCATGTGTCTTTCAGAGTCCAGCTTTCAAATAACTCACCGCTCGCTTCCCTGAGAGATGGATGGAGGCTGCATGAAATATAAAATATACACTTTTTAATCACAGAGGCCCTACTGCTGCCACAGAAGTGATTTATGAAAACCGCTCCCTGGAGCAGCATACTTGGCCTCTGTCCACACTGCAGCGCATGGAAATCACTGCTTTACAGAGCAGCAAACTCTTCATTAGCTGCCTAACAAGGCTACCCAATGAACTGCCGCTCACGTTAGTTTATCGGTGCATCCAAATGCGCTGGGCTCTCTGCATCTATTCTCATTGACCTTCACCACCAGACAAGACAGGCTCAAGTTGAGAGCTGTCACCTGGCTTCTCATGCCCTCCGTCTTTCCAGTATGAAATTCCTGCCCAGGCACCACAGCTGCCATGGAAGTCCACTAAGCTCTATTCTCTGCCTTTTGAAAAGACTTTTCTAAGACCTGGTAGACTGATGTTTATAACAGTATTTGAAATATCCAGAGGCAACTCAATTATTTATTTGGCTTCCAGAAACCTTTAGTGACTTGGCAGTGGAATGATGGTTGGGAGAGTTTGTTCAGACAGAGATTACTTGTTAAACCAAGGTCAGCTGACTCAACGGGTCTGAGACAGAGCCTGGGAAATAGCATTTCTAACATTGCAGGGGAGCCCTGAGACCCTCTGCTTTGATGTAAAAGTAGAAGTAGAATCCTGATAGAGTATCTAGAATAACACACTCAGGGTTTATCTCTGTCTCCACTGCTCTCTAATGGTGCTCTGTTATTAGTGACTGAATTGTATTCTCCCAAAGTCTTGTGCTGAAATCTTGACCTCTGGACCTACACGTGTGATTGCATTTCACGACAGGACCTCGAAAGAGGCAGTGAAGTTTAAATGAGGTCATTGGAGTGGGCCTTTGTCCACCATGACCTGTGTCCTCATTAGAGCAGGGACACACAGACACACCCAGAGGGGTGACCATGGGAGCACTCAGGGAGAGGGCACAGTCCAAAAGCCAAAGAGAGTGACCTCATGGACATCAGTTGTGCTAATACCTTCAGCTTGTGATTTGGTCTCCGTGATAGATCACATAGGTTGCTGGGTGTGTGGTGCTGTGTTACTAAGGCAGCTGGCGCAGACTGGCAGGCATGGAGAATCCTTCCCCCACTGAGCTGTGCCCTGTGTTATGTGTGGTGAGCTGATTGTCAGCCTCAGCACCCTACACCTGTGTCCCATTCTTCTGGACCACAGTAGAAGCAGCCATGCCTGGTGAACACTGGCCCGTTGCACGGCACTCTCCTGGCCTAAGTTCCAACATCACCTCCCGAGGAGCTTTCCACCCTTACCCCCAGGTCCTCTCGAGATGAACATGTGCCTCTTTTAGAGGAGGGAGCTTGCAGTTCATTGTCACTTACTGCGTGGTGTTCCTTCTCTGCCAGGGTTTTTGTGGCACAGCACTCGCAGGCTGTGGGTTCTCAGGAACAGGGTTCCCAATGCTGGCCGGAAACCCCGTCTACTCAACAGCTCTTCTCTAGTCCTGCCCCCTTTGCCTCCTGTCCCCTCCTCTCACTTCCTGCACATGGCCCTGCTGGAAGAACTCCCTTCCGGCTAAGCCAGTGTCCTTCCCCTGCCACTGCTCCTTGCCTCTCCTTCCTATGCTGTCATGGTTTATGTCTGTGTCTCTCAGGCCTCATGAGTTTGCATTGTTCATTTGTGATAGTGCATTGTATACTGCTTGGATTGATGGTGTCAGTGCTCCACACACAAAGGGGTGGAGCCAGGATGTGATGTAATGGCAGGAAGAAGGTGTGTCTTTCTCTCTTTGCTGGTTCGAGCTTGCTGTTGGCGGCTGCCATGAACTGCGGTCCAGCCATGCCTGCCTGTCTTGGAGCCAACTGAGTATGGACTGAAACCTCCAAAAACTGTAAAAAATAAACCTTTCTTTGGGCTTCAGGTATTTTGTCTCAATGATGAGCATAAAGTAACTAAGACATGTGCCTTGAGAGGACGGGTCTCTCCCCCCAGGGGAGGCCTCAGCTGCTGACATGAGGACTTCCTTCCCCCTTCCCAGGAGGAATCCTTCAGGCTGTATTTTCAGCTCCTCCATCTCCCACGTTGGTCCCAGGATGTTTCCTGGTGAAACATCCTCTCCCCTCTCCTTTAGGAAAAGCCACACAGACAGTCCTGCATGCTCTCACCCAGAAAACATGGCCACGTAACTGTCCCAGCGGTTCCCTCTCCACTCTGCAGCCAAAGCCTTGTTCTAAGAGTAAGCTTGGGTCTTGCCATCCTCACTTAACAGGATGATGCATGCCCGGGATCCTGTCTCCCCTCCTCTCCTGCCTCGCTCAGTCTCTCAGGAAGGTCAAGCTCCTTTGGTCCAGCATCCTCCCAACTGCTCTCTGCCCTGCCCCACTTCTCTGAGCCAGTGCCTGTATTCTGTGGTGTGATAGTCAGTGGTTGCCTCCCCAGCTCACAGGACCAGGTTGGAGTCCTCCTGACAAGTGCCCTGGTCCCCTCTAGTCTTTGAGGCACCCAAGACATTGCATTTAAACAGTTACCTGTGCTTGCCCACAGCTGTGCCTGCCCAAAGGCTGTGGGCCTGAAAGGGAGGGCAGGATCTGGACATCTGTCTGACTGCATCCTGGGTTTTGTCCTACACAGAATGCATGTTTCTTGCCTGATTGGCTGATGACTGGCTCAGTCACCTGCGGTCCTGCAGAAAGGCAGGCAGTGACCTTGCCGCCTCATGTGGGTTCATGCTGGGCTTCTGGTACATACAGGTCAGGCTGAGGATCTGGCTTTGGAAGGGCTCTGAGATGCCCTCCTCTTGCCAGCTACACTGATGTCACCTCCTGCTATGCAGCTGCTCTGAATGTGACATAGTTTAAAGAGAAAAGACCTTTAAAACAAGCAACTTAAAAATTGCCTAGTCCTTATTAAAATTGCATCATCTTAGGTGCTGGCAGCTGTTGTCCTACAAATTTCAATTCTGAGGACTCAGACATTTAATGGACACCCAGGTCCCTGTGATTTCTTTTGGCCTCTGATCTCTCCAGTGAAAAGTCCCCTGTTAGTCTTTCTGCATTTAAAGTTCACATGAAAGATCACAAATCTATGTAACACTGAGTGAGTGGGGCACATGGTTATTTTCTCTATTGCAGGTATTGGCAGTTTTAAAAAAAATATTTCCTGAGGCCTTATTCTCTCGTGTGAGATATGAGATTCCACTGAAATTTTCCTCTCTCCAGCTTGCCAGTGCATGCTCTTGTTTTTGTCCCAAAACTTAATCCTCCCTATTTCCTTTCTAATTGCTGCTGCTTCGATGATGGAAAGCATTTTGGCAGGGATTTGTCTGAAGGATTTGCAGTCTGTCTTCCACTCTGTGGAACAATCTGGAGCTTACTGCCCATCTCCCGTGGGACTGCCGCACAGACTTCTCTGTCTCTTCAAAGACTTCTTCCCAATTCCTGTGCGTCTCTCAGGCTTCACCGAGGCCTTAGACCCAGAGTGCTGCCTTTTTTGGCTTTATCCATGTTTCTTTGAACTTCAAACACCACCTTCCCTGTGTGGAGGTTGGGAGGGGACATGGCTACTGCCTGTTATGATGCCAGAGGGGTTTTGTGTCTCCAGTGAGCTAACATCAGCCCTGAGCATGCTGCAGGTGCCCTGAAGCATGGAGTTCACAAAAATAAAACAGAGCTGAGATGGACATGGGCAGGGTGAGTGCTGGTGGCTACAGCCAGGACACAGCAGCTTCTCTCAGGGGCAGTACAGACTCTGTGTGGAACTGTAGTTCCTGCAGCCTTTCAGATCAGAGCTGACAAGAAAGCACCCAAGGCTGGTAATGAATGGTTCACGTCCTTATTTCCTGAACTGGAATATCAGCTTCCCCTGAGATATCTGACTCGGGGGCCTTCAGTTTTTTTTCCAAGGGTAGCCATTGCCTCTAAAGAAAGGATGAAGTCTGAGCACATTTATGCCCAATGCTTGGGACTGGATGTGTGTCTCAGTCATTTTTCTTGCCGCTGGGACACAGCTTCCAACACCCAAAACTTTAAAGAGGGCACACGTTTCAGTCCATGGCCAGCTGGCTCGAAGGCAGAACCTCAAAGCAGAGGGGCTTGGAGGAGAAGCAGCTGCTCGGGGCTGCGGGACAGAAAGCGGAGTTAGGGGTAGTGTGGGGTGGGAGATCACGCCATGGTGGACAATCCTTGTGACCAGCTCTGCCTCCTAAAAGCAGGTTAACAGTGAGCCCCCATAACTCAATCATTTTCCTGGGGTCCTGCCTGTGACCCCACAGGGCTTTGGGGGATTTCTAGGTACAGACCATAACAGCATATTTCAGATTTGGAAGTTTTTCAGGTGTTGGAATATTTCTGTATTCATAACTAGAGATTTTGGCCTAAGCATGGCACTCACTCATGTTTTATGTGTCCCTGATGCACATGCCTCATAGGTGATTCCCTACACATAGTAAACACTTGGGTTCATGGGACATTTCATGGTAGGGAATTTTGTGCATGTGAAGGTCATGTTAGTGCACAAAAAGTTTTTGATTCCGGAGGAGTGCGGATTGTGGAATTGTGGATTAAGGCTGCTCAATCCTTACCTTGATTCCTTATCTCTGGTTCCTTAACTCTCTCTTCCCCTCCTTAGCAAAGAGAGATGCCTGGAATAATGTGAGCAGCTGCTGTTATTCATCTTAAGGCCACCGTGTAAAAGTAGGACTTTGTAAACTGCCTTGAATTCCATGTTTATTATCTTAAAGATCATATTGAAACAGAGCCTTTGTTAGTGGTCTGACGGTCCCTCTCACCCCATTCTCCACTCTCAGTTTCCCATGGAGCTCCCTGGGACACTCGAGGACCTGTCTGTGGCCTGGCCATCTGCATCCAAAAAGCTAACCTATGATATTTAAAATGAAAACCTAAACCTGCCCTTGCCAACCTGCATACGTCTTAAAAGTGTGCTTCATGAACTAAAGTTCTGATGTGCTTCTCACAGTGTACTGTTTCTATGAAGGCTCCTGAAACCTTGATGTTTTGTACAATGAGTGACTCCACTAGGTGTGATTGCCAAGCCTGAGAGTAGAATCAAAACTATAAAGGAACTGGAAGAAACGCATGGGCAGGATTAAGCTTTCTAAGTAGAGGAATGAAGCTGGAGAAAAGAATCTAGAAACCCAGCTGGAACCCAGGCATCGTGACTCCAGGTTCTGGGCTGCGTGGCCTTCTCGATGGGACATTGGCAGTGTCCATACCCATCTCCAAGGTGTCCACTCATCTCATTAGAACTTGTTCCCAAGGGAATGACTAGCATTGTTAGGACTCCGTGCTGCTTACCTTGTTCTATCACACTGAGATGCCAGGACAGGTGCAGTGACTCATGCTTCTCCCTGCCTGTGCATGGAGCAGAAGTCCAGGGTCATGACCGCAACACAGTGGAAAGTGGCCTTCACGTGTCCCCTGCAAGCTGAGGTGTCTGTGCCTCAGATCCATGGGATTCCTCAGATCTCAGAGCAGCCTGCACACTCTCCTTATCCCCATTCCACCCCCTTCAGCAAACACTTTCTTAATCTCCAGTCCTCCTTTTGGCAGCCCTCCCTGGGGAGCTTCCCATGACCCAGCCTTGTGTACCTCTCACCCCATCATCGGGCTTGGCTGCTGCTTTTGGTTTTTACATATTTGGGTCTTCCATGACCAAGTGCCTGAGAACTTTATTCAAGTGGTGTAAGAACCACCTGAACTACAGACACTAGTAAACACATTTCACTCCTTCAAATTTAACCTCTTTTGTAAACTCTAAACAGAATGTAATAATAAATAAATGAAAAGTTTGAGCTACATAGTTTTAAAGCTATTTCAGTTTTAAAATTCTGTAACCCAGACAACAGAATATTACACTGTTTCTGTCTCATAAAACTGGGCTTCCTGTAACTGTAGTGTCTACAGGACAAATACTGACTACCAGATGAATAAAAATATTCATTGGTGATAAAGGCCCAGAAACTTGTGAGGAAAAATCAGAGTAGTCCTAATCTGACACATAACTAAATCTTCAAGAGAGTGGAACTGGGCTCAGGCAGCTGGGCGACCATGTGGATTAAATTCCTTCATCAAATCGCATGTTGGGTGTAGAAGTTGTTTGGTAAAAGGCAATTGGCCCTGTAATGTGTTGAGTTGGTCCCCTTGGGTTAGACATTTGTTTCTCCAACTTCCAGTAAGGTTTTCTATAGGAGATCACAAATCTCTTTGCTTTATCAATGTGATGCATTTCTGATTTTTAAATGATAAACTTTTGAATTGAATGTGAAGTAGATGTAAGAAGGCCTGTGCGTGTCGTTCTATTTTATCTTAGAGATCTGTTCTCCTACAGCTGTGTATGAGACCTTTTACCTTGAACACTCCTTAAGATTAGGTGTTAACATTATCTTAGATCTTAAAACTCAGCTGACAACATTCACAGATCGGCTATTTGTGGGTCTTTGTGTCTTCTGTGTGTCTGCAGTGTCCATCTTGTATATGCTGAAGTGAAAGCTGTCACTGGGAAAACTTCATTGTAAAACTTTAGGAAGACTTTGGTGTAGCTGGTCATGTGGACCTTGTATTCTGAGGAGTCTGCCAGGTCCTTGATATTCTAAGCTGTTCCCCACCAAGCATTCATGCTTGAACCACTACAACCACTGATGAAAAGAAAAAAGAAAAAAAAAAGAAAAGAGAAAAGCTTGGGCAGTCTCCTTAAGCAACTTGATAGTCTCGGGGTCGCTGGGAATGTGTAGGTGTGGAGATAGCCCAAGTCCTTGCCTTTAATTGTGCTCATCAGTCACATAAGACAATTCATAATAACTTGGTCCAGCATTTTGAATTTGTCTGTTAAATTATTCATGGGAAGAGCTTTATAAATTTAGCCATGAGTATTTGATTGCTGGTGAATTCATAACCATAAACTATCCCAGCCTTTGATGATTCTCATTTATGTCCAATTAAAGTATACAGGAAGGTGGAGAAAATTTATTCTTCTTAATATGAGACACACCTGGGGCTGGGGATTTAGCTCAGTGGCATAAGCACCTGCCTTGCAAGCAGGCAGTTGTGAGTTCGATCTCTGGTACCGATAAAAAGTTAGAAGTTAAAAAAAAAAAAATAGGAGACACACCTTTCCCTATAGACTCACTGACACTGTCAGGCAAACATTTGCTGTGATGGAGGTCAGTGTGTGCCTGTTCTGATGGTTTAATAAGTGCTCTAATAATAATCTTCACCATCTGGAAGGAAAATGCTGTAAGTCTGTAGTTGATAAGGGAGCTGGCATTTAGAGGGATACGTGGTTTTCCAGGAGTCACACAGGATGTAGGTGACTAAGATTGGATTTATGTCCCGGTCATCATTGCCACTTCGATGCTTGCCTCAGTGAGCACAATCAGCAGCACCAGCCCCTGTGCTGTCTCTGCCTGCACACCCACCTGTCACCAGTGCAGACTCGCCGCACGGATACCCAGCATGCCCCTTCCTATTATGCACACAGGTACTCGTAGCCTTTGCCTGCTGTGTCTTATATGAAACACTGCACAACTTGCAGGCTTGTTAAGTGTGGGAAGCTAGATGTCAAATTTGTTACTCATATAAACTGTGGACTGTACCTTCTGGTAGCTGCTAATGATAAAAGTAGGGAGGGGAATCACAGGACTGACCAGAGACCTTTGAGTTTCACTTGAACCTAAACGAAATAAACCATCCTACTCTATAGGAGGGAAAAACTTGCTAAGTTAAAACACAGTGAAGACATCGAGCAGTTATATCAGTAATTACAATTAGAAATCCTGGAAAGATGCAATCCCAAAACATTGGAATTATTTTTGTTCGAGTTAGATAGCTTCCATAATGATCCTTTTAGGTCTGCATCCATCAGAGCACAGATTGGTGTTAACTGGAATTATAACCCCATAAAATTATCAGGAAGTGCATATGTGCATATGCGGCAGGGTTGCACCGAGCCTCATATTACACTTTCTGAGCATTACAGCCTCTCTGTAAGGGGTTGAGTCACTCCCCTGGGGGTCAGCATGGTTCCTGCATTAAATGTGGTCATCTCAGGGCCCAGAGGGACACATCCAAACCCCTGGAAAGCTAAACTCACTTTTGTCTGTAGTGGAGCCTGGAAGTCAGCACTTCAGCCCTGTTTCTGGGTGACTGAGGTTTGTGTGGCTTACAAACCACATCTCGGATCCCTGTGTTTTTACAGAAAAGGGTGATGGGGTATTACACAGCGCAAGTCCACTTAGTGACTGTGGCCTGGGCATATAGTCCAGGGCCCGGGCAGTCATGGCCTCTTCCATCTCATTTTGTCTCCTGCACTGCTGTGATCAATGGCACCTGCTGCCCACCTCCACAGGATTCACAAAATGCATGGTGCCTGTTTGCATCTCCTGTTCAAGTTGAAGCATCTGCATCTTAAATTCCCACCCTCTGATGCCTCTGCAGATCTCTGCTTTCCAGCATCCTGGAGGGGCTCACCCCTTGGCACTGGGTCTGTACCCACTATCACAAGGCTCATCTCTGCATTGGGTGATTTCTTTATGTTTTCATTTCAGTTCCTGTGTTGCACATTTTTGTGAGGAGGGAAACCAAATAGTTCAGAGCCTGCCACACACAGGGTCTGCAGTCCGTGTCTCAGGACTGCCACAATTTGGTTCCCATCTGTGTCCCTTTCCAGCTCTGTAGCCCATTATGAGGCTGTGTAAGAAGCACTGATCTTTCCAAGTAGTCCAGCTGCTGGGAAAGACCTCCACGGCTGCTCTTCTTGTGACTGTGTTTCACTTCAGTATGTGTGAGTCTGAAAATCCGTCTAGTGTGTCTGTTCTTTCCTAAAACAGCTTTTCTTCTGAAATACTTGGTGTTGAGTTTGTGTAGGGAGCCCGTTGGGGCAAGCTGTTACTCATGGATCAAACTGGTCCCTGTGTGAGACATGGTCTTGGAGAAAGCCCTGGGTCTGCCTGGCTTTTGATTGACTTCTCCTCTCACTGGTCCTGCGGGAATGGCTCCATTAACCCATAGCATGTATACCAAGACTTTTTTTGCAGAATTCTCGGCTGATCACCAGAGCACAAAGCAGGATTTTCCTCTGAACTTTACCCATGGACTTTTGTGATGTTGGGACTATTTTCAGAGTTGCTGGGTCCCACAGAGGAGAAAGGAGGGGACACAGGACTGCCAGGGTCCCCAGGGAAGGGGGTGGCTGTGGTGGTATGGGAGCCCTGAGTGAGGGCTGACAGCTCCCCTCCGCCTTTGCTGAGAAGGAGGAAGGAGCAAGAGGGGCTGCTGCAGGCTGAACCAGGGCAGCTGGGTGGTGTGGCTTTGCCCTGAGACCTGAATCATTCGCAAGCAGAAGATTTCTTAGGAGAGACTTCTGGTTAAAAGTTAAGAGGGAAAGATGACAGGAAAAGGGAAGGAGAGCAGCCCTAATGGAGGAGCAGCCTTTCTGCACCCCACACCCCACCTCCTCTGTCAGTGTGCTTGGGGCTCAGAGAACCTCCTGCAGCTGTTGTCTTTGAGGCACTGGAATCTACATCTAGGTATCAGGCTTCATGGCAGTCACTGAAGGCAAGCATGTCCCTTTCTCCTGGCCCATTTGTCCCCCTGCTCTCAGGAGCAAGATCAGAGCTCCATGTTGGCCTGGTGTCTTATGCCACCATTAAACATCATCTCAGAGATTTGCCTTCTAGAGCAGGGACACGCGAGGACCACATGTGGCTCTTTAGGTGCCAAATTGAGCATGCGTGGTCTTCTGAAAGGGTTGCTATAGAAAAGACACCATTAGAAGAGTCAGGCAGGTACTGGAAGCCACATCCCCCTGCAACCACAGCCCACTCACCCCAATGACCTCTTCTGGCTGCAGGTGACTCTCCTGTGGTGACTTCACCTCCACAAACCCTGCCTACACTGGCCTGAGGCCCCCGGCTGCTCCTGGCACAAATGGCAGGGCTGCTGAGGAAGTGGCTGCTCTGCACATGCAGAGCCTGGAAGAGCACGGCCTGCGACCTGCGGCTGCCTGTCCTCTTCGTGGCCTTGGCCATGGGCTTGTTCATGGTGCAGCTTCTGGCCACTGACTCCCCTCTCCTCCAAATGACACCGGGCCACTATGAGAAGGTGGAGACATACTTTTTCAGGTAAGAAACACGCTCTCCTTTTCATCTCAAAACACATCCAGTGAGTTGTGAGTAGTGTTTTGTACTGAATGTGTTTCCCTGAAACCCGCGTGTGGAAATCAGCTCTCCAGGGTGAACGCTGTACTAGCAGGGGGCTTAGGAGCTGAGTAGGTGGTGGGGGGGGGGTCCTTTATGAGTAGGACTTGTGCCCTCTGAAGAGACAAGGAGGCCAGCTAGAGATAAGCTTTCTTCCCTGTGGGGACATTGTTAAAGGAACATTCCCCACAGCAATGAAATTTAGTATAGCTTTTTTAAATAGAACAAAGCAAAGAAGAAATCTCTCATAAAAGGGGCAGCTCCCAGAGCCAAGTAGGCACTGAGAATTGCAGACAATGATGTGAGCAGAAATGCTGTCTAGAACAACAGACATGAGACATAGAAGATTGGCTTTATTGCCTCTCACATTGTAGGTGAGACAGTCAGTTGTTTATGGCTTAAGGAATTAGCTCCAGAGCTACCTGTGACCAGCAAACCTCAGTCACCATGGTTGAACTTTGCATGGGCTTTGTTTGTTGAGCCCAGGGAAGGCCCTGGCCCCAGCCGTGGCTGTGCATCAGTTTTATTAATGACACTGTGGGTTCTATGTGAATTAAGCAGGTGGCTTTGACCCAAAAGAAGCTCCTGTGGAACCTGGCCAGGCTGGGACCCTGGATCCTGACTTCCTGTCTCCAGGGCTATGGGATATGAGTTTCTGTTGCTGAAAAGTCTCCCAGTGTAGTCTTTTCTGAGGGCAACCTGGGTGAAGACAAACAGCAATAGCTTTGATATACTTAAGGATTTAAAATAACAAATTTCTAACATGTAGGCTGGGGTGACAGAGTGGTGGCAGTGTCTGCCTCACCCATGCAAAGCACTGGCTTTAAGCACTAAAATGGGAAAAAAAATCTATTATGAACACCCTCCCTATTTCTGAGGTCAGAATTTGCAGGAATGCATTTTGGGAAGCCTTTGCTCTTTTTAGGCTGCCTCACAGCAAATGTGTAGACCAGGCCCCTGACCACTGTGCGGTTGGCTTCTTCCAGTGACAGCCCAGAACACCTGGTAAGTAGGGCATGAGACCTGGCACACACTGGCTTCCAGGCCATTTTCAGAAAGTCAGAGGTCAGAAACATTCCAGAACTTGAGGATTTCAGCAAAGTCTACAAAGTGTGTGCTCCCTGCCTCTCCCCCAGGTACCTATAGGCTGACAGCAGGTTCTGCACACACTGCTCTGTGGAGAGCTGTTTGCCTCACACATGGAGGCTATAACCATCTTCTGACCAGGGAAGATCAGGGTTTGCTGGCCAGAAATCCAGAAGAGCCCAAGTTGAACCACCAGAGAATCAACTCAAGACCCTGCCAGAGCTGTAAATTTATAGACTTGGGGTTGAAAGACTCGGAAGGAGGAACCCGATCATTCATTGATATTGGTTGCCTCAGTTTGGCTGAGTTCACTCCAGATTCTGCCTTAACTCCTTTCTCTTGAGAACTAATCCAACCCCTGGAGAACAGCATGAATCCCTTCTGAGACTAAAACCCTAGGGGTCCGACGACATTCCAGTAAGACCCATGCCTTGAAGGTTTCATCACCTTAGCACGCCCAGACTAGGACTAGAAGCCTAGCACATGAAGTTCAGGGAGACCTACTCAAACCATTTCCAAACCATAGCAATATGCAGAGATGCAAGGGCTGTCTTGCAAGAGTTCACATTCAGGTTGTGAGGAAGACTGGGATCTCCTAACTGTTGTGAGGTGCTTGGTGCAGGAGTTGTGCCTAAGTTGTAAGAGGCACCATTTGAGAGTATAAGGGATAATCTTTATAAAACCATGGCATCTGTGAGAATCTGCAAAGATTAACATGTATTTCCAAGGCAAACAGGAAAGAAAGTTTCTTTTAGAGGAAGGAGTGGGAAAGTTCTTCTAGAGGATAAGCGTGAGAAATGAGGACAGTTCGATCGGTGTGCAGAGGAGGAGCTGGGCAGATCTGGGGTGCCTGCATCGGCCTCTCCATGTGTCTTGAGGACTGTGGATATCTCTGCAAGCAGGGAGAGATCGCAGGTTCCTGAGGCACCGCGGCCTGTGGTGAGTGCTCAACACTCTGCCCAAACCTCAGACTGTTCCGGACCCTCCAGGCTTCTGGGTGCAGTGAAGTGGAGCAGTGGGTTTGAGGCCTCTACATCCGCCACCTCATCCCAGCTGCGCTTGGAAAACTGCTGAGCTTCCGACGGGTGTGTGAGCCCACACTATCCCAGGAGCCCAGCCTGTTTTGCTGCCGCGCCTAGCCATCGGTGTGCAGAGGAGGGGCTGGGCGGATCTGGGGTGCCTGCATCGGCCTCTCTGTGTGTCTGGAGGACTGTGGATATCTCTGCAAGCAGGGAGGGATCACAGGTTTCTGAGGCACCATGGCCTGTGGTGAGTACCCTAACCCGGCTGCGATTGAAGAGCTGTGGAGCTTCCAAGGGGCAGGTGGGCGCAGTGTCCCTGAGGCCCAGCTTGTCTGGAACTGTGGAGTTCTGAGCAGGCAGAGGAGGGCCATTGGTTCTGCAGGCCCAGTGGCTTGGGGTAGCGTGGTGCCAGAGTCTCAGTAGCTGCAAACATAGAAGGGGATTTTCAACAGATCCTGAGGAAGCTTTCAAATAACACTTGAAACACAGAAATATAGGAAAACGACAAAACAAAAGACCAAATTACAACCTCAAACCTCCAGCCCATCTCAAGAAACACTAGGGGGGCTGGGGATTTAGCTCAGTGGCATAAGCGCCTGCCTTGCAAGCAGGCAGTGATGAGTTCGATCCCTGGTACCGGTAAAAAGGAACAAGACCAAAAAAAAAAAAAAAAAAAAAAAAAAGGAAGAAACACTAGGAGCAATGTATATAGAAGAAAATATATCCCATCCACCCCAAATATCGGACACAATAGCTGCTGAAATTGACAAGCAACTCCAGGAAGCTTTAAAGAAATTCAAACTCGAAAAAAATCTCCCAGATAAAAGAAGAAATGATAAAAGAAATGAAAGAGATTCTGAATATATCTAAAGAAAACACAGATAAAAAATTGGAGGAACTAAACAAAAAGATAGAATCCCTAGACGAGCAATATAAGAAACAAACAGAATACATAATGCAGATGCACAGAGATATACAGGAAATAAAAAACTCCACTGAAAGTTGTAAAAACCGCCTTAAAGAAAGTGAAGATAGAATTTCAGACCTTGAAGACAGGATTGCAGCTAGTGAACAGGAAAGGAAAGATCTTTTAAAAATAACAAGGAACCAGGAAACAACAATTAAACAACTGCAAGACGATGCAAAGAAGAATAACATAAGAATGATAGGGATTAATGAAAAAGAAGGAGACAACATAAAGGATATCAAGAGGATATTTAGAGAAGTAATAGCTGAAAATTTCCCAAGCATGAGATCAGAAACTGACATCAGGATCAGTGAAGCATATAGAACTCCAAATAGTCATAACCAAAATAAAACTACACCCAGACATATAATAATCACCATCCCAGAAATCCAACACAAGAATAGATTATTAAAAGCTGTCAGAGAGAAAAGACAGATCATTTATAAAGGAAAACCTATCAGAATCACAGCAGACTTCTCATCACAAACAATAAAGTCAAGAAGAGCATGGAGTGAAGTATTCCAGATCCTAAAGCAAAATGATTTCCAACCTAGACTGATATAACCTGCAAAACTATCATTCAAAATAGATGGTGAAATACGATACTTCCATGACAAAGAACAGCTGAAGAACTTCATGAACACCAAACCAACCCTGCAAAAAATATTGAAAAACAGTTTAGATACACAAAGGAAAAAACCACTAAGCAAAGCAAATAATTAAACAGAACAGAAAGATAAAGATGCAACAGCAGAGAGATAACATTCCTACAATTAACCAGCATTTAACAGTAATAACCATTAATGTAAATGGTCTCAATGCACCAATCAAAAGAAACAGACTAGCAGAATGGATCAAGAAACAAAATCCAACCATATTCTGTTTACAGGAAACCCATCTAACCCAGAAGGATACTCACAGACTGAAAGTCAAAGGATGGAAAACAATTCTTCATGCAGCAGGAATCCAAAAAAAGGCAGGAGTAGCCATTCTGTTTGCAGACAACGTGAACTTTAAACCAACAATGACCATTAAGGATAAAGAAGGTCACTACATACTCGTAAGGGGAAAACTCCAAGAGGAAGAGATAACTATCTTAAATATATACGCACCAAACTCCAGAGCACCCAGTATATAAAACAATTATTAACAGAAATGAAAACTCAAATTATCAGTAACACAATTGTAACAGGAGACCTTAATACGCCATTGACACCAAGGGACAGATCAACCAGACAGAAAATGAGCAAAGAAATAACAGAACTGAATCATACCTGTGAACAAATGGGTTTGATAGACATATACAGAATGTTCCACCCAACAACATCAGAATACACATTCTTCTCAGCAGTACATGGATCATTTTCTAAAATAGACCATATATTAGCTCACAGAACATATTTAAACAAGTGCAAAAGAGCTGAAATCATCCCTTGCATGTTATCGGATCACAGCGCTATGAAATTAGAAATTAATGATAAAAGATACTGCAAAAATCCCGCAAACACATGGAAACTGAATAACACACTCTTGAGTAATCAGTGGGTCACAGAAGAAATTAAAGAAGAAATTAAACGATACCTAAAAGAAAATGAAAATGCAGATACAACTTACCGGAATCTGTGGGATGCAATGAAAGCCGTCCTGAGAGGAAAATTTATTGCACTGAGTTCCCACATCAGGAAAACAGAACGAATACAAATAAATAACTTGATGCTACACCTCAAACAGCTAGAAAAAGAAGAGCAAGTCAAGCCCAAAGCCAAAAGAAGAGAGGAAATTATAAAAATCAGAGCAGAAATCAATGCAATAGAGACTAAGAAAACAATCCAAAGAATCAACGAATCAAAGAGTTGGTTCTTTGAAAGAATAAATAAAATCGATAAGCCCCTACCCAACCTTATTGAAAAAAGGGAAGAAAAAGCTCAAATTCATGCAATAAGAAATGAAAAAGGAGAAATCACTACAGACCCAATAGAAATACAGAAGATCATCAACACCTATTTCGAAAACCTCTACTCTCAAAAGTTTGATAACACAGAAGAAATAGACAGATTCTTAGAAGCATATGAAGTGCCAAAGCTAGATCAAGAGGATGTAAAACTGTTGAATAACCCAATCTCTGTTAATGAAATTGAAAATGTAATTAAGTCCTTACCCACCAAGAAGAGCCCAGGCCCAGATGGATTCACTGCAGAATTCTACAAGAAATACAAAGAAGACCTAATGCCGACACTCCTCAAACTATTCAATGAAATTGAAAGGGAAGCAATCCTTCCTAAGTCATTCCTGGAAGCAAATATTACTCTAGTACCAAAACCTGAGAAAGACCCAACTAAAAAAGAGAACTATAGACCGATCTCCCTAATGAACATAGATGCAAAAATCCTCAATAAAATATTGGCAAATAGGATGCAGCAAATCATCAAGAAGATTATACACCATGACCAAGTGGGATTCATCCCAGGAATGCAAGGATGGTTCAACATACGCAAATCAATAAATGTAATCCACCATATCAATAACGCCAAAAATAAGAATCACATGATCATTTCTATAGATGCAGAAAAAGCCTTCGATAAGGTCCAACATTTATTCATGATAAGAACTTTACAGAAAATTGGAATAGATGGTCTTTACCTCAATATAATAAAGGCCATTTATGACAAACCAACAGCCAGCATCATACTAAATGGCCAAAAATTGAAAGCCTTTACTTTAAAATCAGGCACAAGACAAGGATGTCCTTTATCACCACTCCTATTTAATATAGTACTGGAAGTACTAGCCAGAGCAATTAGGCAAGAAAGAGAAATAAAAGGGGTAAAGATAGGAAAAGAAGAAGTTAAATTATCATTGTTTGCAGATGACATGATACTCTACATACAAGACCCCCTAAACTCCATTGAAAGACTCTTCGATACAATAAATAAATTCAGTAATGTGGCTGGATACAAAATCAATACTCAGAAATCAATAGCATTCCTATACACGAACAACAAAATCACAGAGAGGGAAATAAGAGAAACTGGACTATTCACATCAGCAAGCAAAAAAATGAAATATTTAGGAATTACTCTTACGAAAGAAGTGAAAGACTTATACAGTGAAAATTATAATACACTGAAAAAGGAAATTGAGGATGATCTCAGAAAATGGAAAGACATCCCTTGCTCATGGATAGGAAGAACAAACATTGTGAAGATGGCCATTCTCCCAAAACTCTTATACAGATTCAATGCAATCCCAATAGAAATACCATCAACATACCTTATAGATCTAGAGAAATCACTCCTAAATTTCATCTGGAACCAGAAGAGACCTAGAATTGCAAAGGCAATTCTAAGCAGCAAAGACAAAGCAGGAGGCATCACAATCCCTGACTTGAAGTTATACTACAAAGCAACAGTAGTAAAATCAACATGGTATTGGAATCAAAACAGAGCCGAAGATCAATGGAATAGATTAGAAGATTCAACCACAACTACAAACACACTCAACCACCTTATCTTTGATAAAGGAGCCAAGCAGGTTCATTGGAAGAATGACAGTCTCTTTAATAAATGGTGCTGGAAAAACTGGTTCTCCATTTGCCAAAAACTAAAGCTAGACCCATGTCTATCACCATGTACTAAATTAAAATCTAAATGGGTCAAAGATCTGAATATTAAAACAGAAACACTAAATCTATTGGAAGACAAATTGGGTAGAAACCTTGGAGACATAGGAGTATCATGAACAGAACTCAAACCGCACAGGAAATACTTCCCCGAATCAATAACTGGGACCACTTCTTATTAAAAAGTTTCTGCATGTCAAAAGAAATCTCCAGCATAATGAAAAGAAAACCCACAAACTGGGAAAAGATTTTAGTGAACACTCTCTCAGACAAGGGACTCTTGTCTAAAACATATAAAGAATTAAAAAAAAACTCAGACCTCCAAAATTCAAAGATCCAATCCAAAAATGGGCATCTGAGATGAATATGCAATTCTCAGATTAAGAAATGCAAATGGCAAATAAATACATGAAAAAATGTTCATCATCATTGGTCATTAGAGAAATGTAAATTAAAACCACACTGAGATACCATCTCACTCCTGAAAGAATGGCCAGGATCAAGAAAACCAACAACAACAAATGCTGGAGAGGCTGTGGGGAAAAAGGAACTCTCCTGCACTGTTGGTGGGAGTGTAGACTGGTACAGCCTTTGTGGAGGTCTGTCTGGAGATTTCTCAAAAAGTTGGGATTGGAAATCCCATTTATTCCAGCTATTCCACTTCTAGGCATATTCCCAGAAGAACTGAAAGCATCATACCACAGTGATATATGTGCACCTATGTTTATAGCAGCACAATTTGTAATCGCCAGATCTTGGAAACAACCCAAGTGTCCATCAACTGAGGAATGGATAAAAAAGTTGTGGTATTTCTATACAATGGAGTATTATTCAGCTATAAAGAAGGATCACATTGAGATATTTATCAATAAATGGGCGCAGCTTGAGACCATACTCATTAGTGAAATAAATCAATCTCGCATGTATGAATACCGAATAGTTTCCCTAATGTAAGTAATGATTCAAATATATAAAAATATGTGGTAATCATGATTCCCCACTATGTGGCCTGAAGCCTTATAAGATTTTCACTTATTAATTAGAAAGGCTTTATTCTGGGCTTCTTGATATGGAAATATTTGAAGCTATAGTACATGAAGTTTTATCCAAATATTTCAAGGAAAAAGACGGACACTATGGTAACTACTATTAAGTCGGGTTATTTGGTGGTGAAGCACTAGGTTGCTGAAACAGTCATGCTTTGACCTGTTATTGTTATATTGTTATGTCCTGTTTTATCTCAATCTCTCCCTTATTCTTTAAAAAAAAAATTATTTAGTTATTTCTTATGTTTGTTTTAATTAAGGGGAAAAATTAAAAAAATTAGCAGGATATATAATAGTAACTCTTTTTGATTTCTTATTAACTTGTTTTGAAGTCCTGTAATACTCCCATGATCTTGTTTTGACTGATTAGACTCTGTTCCATTCTGTATGATAGTATCAAGTTTGAGGGTATAGGCAACTACTTTGAAGGCAATAAGATTCACTAAGATGCCCATTCTGGTTTGACTATTGTCTCCTTTGGAAGTCCTGTAATGTTTACAATGCCTAAGTTTTATTGGTCTTATTCTGTACTGTTTTGTCCAACTTTATAATATCTAATGAGATAGACAATTCTTTTTAAGGAAACAAGAGACAACGTTGATAACCATTGTTGATAACCTTGTACTCTGTTCTACATCATGTGCTATGTCTATCCTTGGTTTTGACTGACAGCTTTGTTTTGCCATATTTTACTTTATTCTCTCCCCCCCCCAAAAAAAGTAATAAGAACTAAGGAGTAATAAAATCCAAAATGTGTAAATTTTGTTGTAAAAAAGAGAGGGAGGGAAAAAAAAAGAGCTCTAACGGATATAACAGCAAGTATGTTTAGGGGTGTTAAATAGCTGACTATATTAATGTTTTTGGATCATTGAACACAGCTGTTTGCAGTCTCTCTGTTTGAATGTCCACTTTGTATTCTTTGATACTGTGATTTGAGCAACTATTTCCGAGATGATAATATGTAATCTATTAACAGGTGATTTCTTACTGTTATGTTTTTTTTTTTTGTAGTTCTGTATTATGTGTAACCTTACACCGCTTTGTTTTGTTTTGTGTTTTTCTCTTTTTCCTCTTAAATAAAATTTAAAAAAAAGAAAGAAAACACACTCTTTGTAACAGCTCGGTCTAACTGTTGATAAAGTTATCTCTACTCAAATGGACATACACAGGGCCTTCCACTGAGTCTCACAGAGGACAGAAGTTCACAAAACTGGCAAAAGCAAGGTGCTCACACCAGATTGGGGTTTTTCCTTGTTTTTTTTTCTGTTTGCTTGTTTGCTTGTTTTTGTACCGGGGATCCAACTCATGACTCTGCTCCTGCCAGGCAGGCTCATACACCACTGAGCTAAACCCAGGGCCTCTAGATTGGTTTTAATGTTTCGTGGACTCGTGTCTCATTTGGTAATGAAGAATGTAAAAGATCTGTGAGGGACGCTTCACTTCCAAACCCTGTAATCCGAATGATAAAGTGGTTATATTTCTACATGATATCTACAGCAACAGTGGGAAACCTGTGATTCCTCTTTCCTGTGGTTTCTTTCTTAAACTAAAACACCATGCATTCTCACACAGTTCTGGGTTTTATTATTCGTGTTTTGTTTCTCACACATTTACATAGATTTTCTTTTCTTTTTTTTTTTTTTTTTTTTTTTTTTTTTTTTTTTTATCAGTACTGGGGATCGAACTCATGACTGCCTGCTTGCAAGGCAGGCGCTTATGCCTGCTGAGCTAAACCTCCAACCCCAACATAGATTTTCTTAATGTGCTCCAAATTCAGAATATGAAGTTACTATTGTTGAAACTAGATGTATGACCATAATAAACAGCGCTTACGTAGATTTTTTCCACAAAAGTTGTCCTACATTACTGTGATAATAAAATGTTTGTAAGTACCTAGAAATCAAATTTTCTTTAAATTCCTTCTCATCTATGAAAATTATTACTTAATGTACCTTTTTAAAGAATAAATGCTCAGAAACTAAAACTTTAGGCAAAATTCTAAGAAATACTAGAGAAAACTAACAGCTATGTCCAGGTAAAATAAAATTGCTAGAGTAGAACATAGATAAGCCATGATTATATAGATGTCTTTATACACGTGACCATTACTACATCAAAATTACACGAGGAATATCAAGGATGCACCTCAGAACAAAACCCCAGACTCCTGTGTCTGTGATGTGCTTCCCATTACATACACTACAAAGCCAAGCACAAGGACCCAAGCAATGGATGGCACTGATGGAAGGCCTTTGGCTTGGGGGAAGAGGGGCCTGCTAGGCACTGGGATTTTCTCCCTCAGTCTGGGTAGAGGTTGCACAGGAGTGTTCTGCCTGGCTGTGTAACTAAGGTCTAAGGCCCTTGCTATAAGATGCACGCAGTTTCTTTCTAATAAAAATAAACCTAAGACAATGTTCTTAAAAACTGTAAAGAAGGTCATGGAGAAAGAACACCAACAACACTGCAGTGGAGGAAATATAAGTGGTGGGCAAACATACAGGGTGCCTGCTGTGGGAATTCAGTACAGCCAGTTCTAGTAGTGTTCCAGTGGGAATAGAAAGTGACATGGGGTGACCAGACCCCTGCACATCCTCTCCTGTACAAGGGTGGCCCTGAGTATGATGGTTTTTACTCCTCCAATCACGCATCAGATGGCACAGGTGAGGAGAATTTGCAGATTTGTAAAGGTTCCCATCCAGATCCCTTAAACATTGGTAAAACAGATTTTCCTGCTCACTTTGGAGAAACTGCTGACAGTTTCTGCTAAGAGCTGAGTCACCCCCGGGAGACTGGAAGCCAAAAAATGGGGACACCTGTAAATTGTAAGGGTCCAAATGGACTTGGACAGACGCTGAACTGTAGGCGAAGATGCCCTCTGGGTGGCACCTGCACTACAGCCCATGACATCCTGGGCCCAGAACCCAGAGTGCTGAGCCCCGAGTTCCCACTGATCAAACTGGTGAGGGACAGGTGTCACTTCAATCTGCTAAATCAATGACAGTTTAATAACAATAGAAAATTAACTCAGATTTAGGATATTGGAAATGGAAAGTTGCCATAACAAAACTCAGAAACAAGGGAGTGGTTTGAAGTCAGAGAGGACAGTAAACAGATGGGAGAAATCTGGGGACCATGACAGCTGTCCCTGGGCAGACTGAAGAGGAATAGGACAGTCAAAGATGCTACTCAGGATTCAGAAAGAAGCAAGATGCAGCCTGCCAGAAACCAGGGAAGCGTGCTATCATCTAGTGTTAAAATCTCACACAATTGCTCCTCACAGCTAGGTAGAGAGCAGAATTATATAACAACATTGGACATCTAGCTACGGAGACTTTCCAACAACTGAAGGAATTATGGATGTTAAACAAACAGAAAGTAAAATAAAAACTAGAAGTGATGACTTTAAAAATTCTCTTCCCCATCAGACTTTTGAAAACTAACAAAAAATTAAGAAGATCTATTGATCTTATGATTTGGATGCTGAAGGTCACCAATTGGTCATGGATTTGGATGCTGAAGGTCACCAATTGGTCATGGTCTTGGTGCACTGAAACTGCAGCAAGCTAAACTTCTCTATCCCAGTTATTATTTATCCCAGGTATTTGTTACAGTGATTGAGAACTGCAAGTTAACATGGAAAAGAGAATACCCTGGGTGTGCTACAGTTACAGCTTTTGGCTAGAACCTCAAAAAAAAAATGAGGAAGTCAGACTCTTCAATCAGAAAAACAGTCCCTTAAAACAATCAAGAGGTGGATGGTGGATGGTGGATGGTGGATGGAAGATGGTGGATTAGGACCTCCAGGCCCCCATCCTCGATGGAGACAGCAAATGAACAACAGCAGACTAACCATCACAGCCCTACAGGAGCCCTGTAAATCAGTGAAGTATCTAAGCAACCAAGCGAACTCTCTCCACCATGGAAACAGGAAAAAAACCACACACAGAATGGTAGCTGTGATGTTTTAATGTGGCCCTTCCCTACCTGCCCATGTTGGTGGGGTTATAAGGAAATGGCTCAATTCTACAACCCTCCTTCGGGACAGAAAGAGCAGTATAGAAGTTGTTTTTGAAATTCTGTCCTGGCTGTGCACTCACTGGGGCACTGATTTGTTGTACTTGACTCAGAGATGACACAGAAATGGCAACTGAGTTTACATCTCAGTCTTGAAAACACTAAAAGAATCAGTAGACACAACAGCATGTGAAAGCTGAGGGGGACAACAGAGTCCCAGATCTGTGGGATTACAGACTAAGGTATCAGGGAGCAGTAGAGCATCTGAAACCCCTGAAATGTGCTAGGGTGAGAGTCACTGAGAAGGTGAAGCATTTAAAAGTGGCCAAGGGAAACTGGAAAGAACAAGAGCATGTCCATAGGCACTCAGACAGGGCACAAGCCCAGAATAGTACTGCGAGGTCCACAAGCCTTTTCCAGCTGGGCTCAAGATGCAGGAACCACTAACTGGCCAATGTCTTCCACACCACTCTACAAAGATGAGGAGGAGAGGTTGATTTACTAACGCCAAGTTTCAGTAAATGATCACACACACAGGGAGACATGCAAGACAAAAACAGGTAAGCCTGCTCCCTGCGAAGGAGCAAAGTAATGTTCTGAAACAGTCTCTGAAGACAAATATGCCAATAAAGATTTGAAAATAACTGCCCAAATATTCTCAGAGTTTAAGAGAAAGATGGTAAAGACCTAAATAAAATCAGGAAAACACTATATGAGCCACATGAGAATATTCATGAAGAGACAAAAATTATTTTAAAAATATAAAAGAAACAAAAACAAAATATAGAACTGGAAAGTACAGTAACTGAACTGAAAAACAACATCACTAGAGAAGCTGAAGAGTAGATTTGGACAAGAAAAAAGCATCAGTGAATGTAAGGAAAATCATATAAAATTATAGTATATGAGGAACAATTTTTTATTTTTAAAAAGAAGTAAAATAGAAAGCAAAAGATTTATGGGATACTATGAAGTGGAAAATACTGGAATTTTGAAATTTAGGGAAAAAGAAGAGAAAAAGCAGGCTCAAATTTGCAAGAATTTGAGGAAATAGGAATAAGCAAATGTAAGATCTATGAACTAACTTCAAGAAATAGAAACCCAAGACCCGCACCAAGATACATTATAAATAAAGCACCGAAAGTCAAAAACAAAAGTCACTTTGAAGGTGAGAAAGGAAGACTCCCCAATATGACTATCAACTGAGCATCTCAGGAGAACCATGATTCCCAGAAGGCGGTGGGTGGGCATTCCAAAGAATGGAGAAACATCACAAAACTGTATATTCCATCCTGCACAAATGCCCTTAACACTTGAAAGGGAAATTAGATCCTTGGAAACCAACAGGAACTATAGAAGCACATGACTAGCAGAGCTGCTAGAAATGGTAAAGGGAGACCTTCAAATTAAAATGAAAGAACATTAGACAATAACTCACAGATAGCTCAAACAAAAAGTTTTCTAGTAAACATAAATATAAATGGACAAATATAAAATTAATACCATTGAATTTTTCTTTGCACTCCATATTTTCTGCAAGTTTTAAAAGCCAATACCATAGAAATAACTGTAAGCTCTTTTGCATACACAAATATGTGAAGGCATAATTTTTGATACCAATAGTATAAAATAAGTAGAGTACAACTGGTAAAGTAAAAAGTTTTGCATTTGATTGAAGTTAAGTTAATATTAACTTGAAAGAGATTATCATAACTTTAGGGTATTATACATAATTCCTTTGGTAAATAAAATAAGTATTTGCATGACATACATAAAAGGAAATAGGAACAGAACCAAAACATGCCATATCAGAAAAGTACACAAAAATCAAGGCATAGAAAAAACAAAATGCAAAATAAGTGCTACTCTATCATAATTTGCTTAATTCATTGCAAAAGAATTAAAGTGCATAAGATAGACTGAAAGCATTACTTAAAAAGAAAAAGTAGGATTCAACTATCTGTTGTCTACAAAAGGCCCACAGACATGTATATGCTAATACAATAGGGACAGATATTTCAGAGGAACAGTAATTGAAAAGAAGAGGGATAGCTACATTAATATCAGACAAACAGGCTAAGTGGAAATTGGTTCCAACAAATGAAAAGGGCTTCACATAAATAAAATGTTCCTCTTATGGAAAGCATCAAATAACCAAGAAGAGGTAACAGTTAAAGACACCTGAGCCAAACACCGGGGTTCCTACACATGTGAAGCAAACACGTAGAGAAATCAAAGTAGAATATCACAAATCTATATCATAGTAAAAAACTTCAACACCCATTTTCAAGAATGGGCAAAACAACCTTACAGAAAGCCAAGAAAGACAGATAATCAAACAGCACTGTTGGAAACACATACGTAATTGATGTGAGGTTACTCCATTCAGTAACAGCAGTGTGGTGGGATTTGCATCCACAAAATGTAAAGAACTCTCACAACTCAATAACTGTAACAAAAATGGGGGGGGGACACTGTCAGCATTCAAAAATGAACAAAAACTTTTGACAAACATTTCTTCAAAGATTTACCAATAGCCTATAAACATATGAAAAGATGCCCTGTATTAGGAATTACTGATGTTAGTAAGGTTACAGAGAAGCAGGAGCCCTCATGCACAGTTGGTGGGAATGCAATGTGTGCACACTTTACACAGCTCTCTGATGGTTCCTCAAATGACTAAACAGATGATCTTGTGCATATCTAGCCATTCCACCCCTAAATACAGACAAGAGCAAACACACATCCATGGAAATCAGTTTGTATGTAAATTGCCACAACAGCTTATTCATAATAGCAAGACACTGGAAACAAAACCAGCACCCATCCTCTGATGAGGAGACAAAAATGTGTCATAGACACAACAATGTAACACCATTTGCTATCAAAAGAAATAAGGTGCCAATGCATACTATCTCGGTAAACTTTGAATAACTTCTGCTGAGTTTAAGAAGCTGCTCCCAGAAGACTGTATCTGTTTGACTTGTATCAAGATGTCTCCCCAAAGCCTCTTACAGTCATCCATGGCTTTGGCGGTTGGATCTAGAGTGTGGTACAGGGATTAAGTGTGTGAGGACTAAGGGTGTGTGATGCTGGAAGCAAGGGTTGTGATTACTAAATCAGGCCACTGATTGGTTGGCATAGTTGTGGGTGTGAGTGCTACCTGTCCTAGGGCAGCACTCATATAGGGTATAAAGGGACACAAAGAAGTTGCTCTTGTCACGTTTGATTGCTGCTTGCTGCTTTCTGCCTTCTGCCCACCAGGAACTATTTCTCTTCTGTGATGCCCATCTGCAGTGCTGCCCTACTTTGGAGCCAAATGATTATGGATGGAAACTTCCACAAACTGTGAGCCAAATAAATCTCTCCTCTTTTAACTTTGGACATCAGGTATGGTGTCTCAGGAATAAGAAAAATGAACTAAAACAACATCTATGATGTTATTTATATAAAATGTCTAGAAAAGGCAAATCTACAGAGATAGGAAGTATGTCAAAGATTTCCTGAGGCTGGTGGGGAGGGGTATCTACATGGTGCAGAGTGGAGATTCTTTTGGAAGTAAAGAAAAGGTCTAAAATTGATACTGATGGGAGGGCACAAGTATAAACTCAATGAATTGTATACCTTATATGGGTAAAATTTGAGGTGTGTGAGTTTAAAAATGTGAGGTGTGTGAGGCTGTTAAAAAGAGAACATATGCTTGGCACAATCATTAGGGAACTAAAAAGGAAAGCTTCAATGAGAAACCCACTAAGCATCAATTTTGAAGATAGACAGAAAGATTAGATAGATAGATAGATAGATAGATAGATAGATAGATAGATAGAGTTAAATTACATTATAACAGGGACTGGAAAGCAAGTAGGAAAATTACAACACTCCAGTAGTGCTGGTAAGATTATACCAAGCATCTACTAAAACTAATAGAATACATAGACCTAGGAGTGTACACACAGGTCTGAGTTCTGATGAGTTCTCTGAAGGCGCCCTCTGAGGTTTGTTACCCTCTGCATCCTCAAGTGCAGCTCTGGGATCCCTGATGATTTTCTGCTAATAAATATACAATGCATAGGGGTGAACCAGAGCTGCAGTCACACCCTGGAAATCAAGCCAGGATCCTGTCCTTTTGTTAATGCTGACACAAAGAGGTCTGTGCACAAAAGTCAGGGCCTCCAGGGATGGACCTGGTGAGGTGAATACACATCGAGTAGTTTCTTAATCCACATCAACCTGCTGCCTGCCAAGCACCAGCACATGACAGGGAAGCTGGAAAGGGAAGCCCACACTAGCTTGTTGACATCGCAGAGAAAATGTAATGAATAGTGTCAGTGTTTCCTGACAACTTTCTGATATGATAAGTCTAGATCCGCAGAAGGATAAATTTTCACCTATCAATGCACAGCTGCCCTTTTTGAGATGGGACAAACCCCTGAGTTTCCTGTGTCTGACCCAGATTTACCTACAGCCCACCCACAGCCCAATCTCATCTCTCCCACCTACTGGTTCAGTCTGATGTTATCCAACTCCAGGGACAGAGGATGTCAAGTGAGGCTGGAACCCAGCAAAATCCCACTCTGTACTCACAGGGGTCGGGGGTTGGCACAGCGGGTCCTTGGCCCTGAGGCTCTAACTCGGTGCCTGGAGCAGTGTGCAATGTCTTGTTGGAATCTTCCAAAAGTGTCAAAAAACACCTGTTTAAAAATTAAAAATAAATAAATCATTTCTCTTCTTTTGTCTCAATCACCCACACAGCAAGTGCGCCCCATCTCCTTTGGTGTCACCTGTGCCTGTGCAGCCACCCTCCCACTTCTGCATGGCCTCCAGGAGCCCTGGCCTGCTCTCGCCTCAAGGGACTCTCTCTTGTCCTATCTCACTGTCCACCCACCCAGCATAACTCCTGCACACAGCACCTCCATCCTGATTCCCCAAGCAAGCACCCTGCGGGCTCCCTCAGGGCAAGACTGAGGGGAGAGCCACTCAAAAACTCCACGTGCAACTAATTAGCTTGGACAGAACCCTACTGAGCAAAACCAGCACCGCAGCACTGTGAAGGTCAGGACATCCATTAGACCCAATGCAGCTGCCCTCATGGGGCAGAGGACGCCCTCTGTGGATTCTCCATGAGCCCTGGAGGGAGAGCTCCGGACCTCACTGTGCTGCGGACAGTAACGATGCAGGTATTGATTATAACAGCAGCTCTGTGTGTGGGGCCAGCCCTGTGACCCAGGATGAATTATTTCACCACTCTGTGCTGTAGCCCCCTGCTGTGCTGAGTGATAATAAGAAGAGATCCATTATAGGATTGGTGCGAGCAGTACTGCATGTATAGGGAGGGGGTGAGAACCATGCTGGGCATGCGGCCGGCCTCCGATGTCTTATCCCAGGACCAGTCAGCCAGAGGGGGTGCGTGGTACGTGTCACCCTCTAACTCCCACATCACCCCACTAAGGTAAGCACTGTTGTCTCCACTGATGGCCAGCTGGCAGAGGCGTCCTGCAGTGACCATTCTCCTAGCTCATTTATAAAGAACGCAGAAGTATTCACCTTATGTGTTCTCAAAGAGTGAAGTTAGAATCCACAGAAGTAGCGTGGGTCAAGAATTACTCACTGCATTAAAGCCTTTTCTGTAAACTACATGGAGTTTAAATAAAATGGTTGCAAGTAACTATGAGTGTCAAAAATATATTTCGATAACAATGGGTGATTTTTTTTGGTAACAGTCTTTATTTCTCTCTCTCTGTCTCACTCTTTCTGTATTGCGAATTGAAGCCAGGGCCTCTGCACTTAACTACACCTCTGGGCTCTTGTTTCGTATTTTTCATTATGAAACAGGGCCTCACTGAGTCCCTAAATTGGCCAGCCTCAACTGAAACTTGTGGTCCTCCTGCTTCAGCCTCTTAAGGTGCTGGGATTATAGGCATGCTCCACCACATCTGATTTTTCCTTTTCCTTTATTTGCTGAGACAGGATCTATGCAGTGCAGGCTGATCTCGAAGTCACTATGTAGCCCAGGCTGGCCTTGAACTCACAGTGACCCATGACCAGCAAAAACCAGCTCTGCGATTTCCAAGAACACAGAATGGGTACAGGAACCAGGAGCATAAAATCTGGGTCTCATTGAGACTCCAAGTCAGATCACTGAGTCAGAGTCCAGAGTTCTGAGCAAAACAGCATGGAGCCATTTCCTTTGCAAATGTCCCAGCTCTTCCCAGTCCCCCACAACGCTGTCCCTGTGTGTGAATGGATGTGTGTGCATCCTCCTATGTGCTTTCAGTAACCTCACAGAACAGTAGGAGAAGAGATCAGAACCATCACAATACAAGACAGGATGCATCTGAGGATTTCATCGGTTTGCATGTGAAATGTGAAAGGGAACCTAAGAAAATGGAGAGCCATCGAGGGTCATTCTAGTGCTGACCTCCTTAAACTACAGTGCCTCTGAGAAATACAGAATAAAGGTCCTATGGCTCAATGGACCATGGGATGGAGGGCCAGTAAAGGTCACACTTCTCAAAACCTAGATGATGCTGTTTGGGCTCTTAAGACTTTGCCCTGTGATTCTCCTGTTGAATGGAAATGGTCAACTTGGTAAATGAGTGTCTCATAGAACCCTACCATCTAGAGTACAGTGTAACCCAGACTTCTAATCAGAGAAAACCCATATAAAGTTTCCCTCCATCCCACTGAGTTTGGGACATAAAAGTTCCACACTCCAGTTTTAATATATTCTGTATGATCTTATGCATATTTTCTAAAATTTTAAATTACCTGTATCTGAAACCTGCATCTTCACAATATTTTTTGATAGCCAACATACGGTAGGTGTCTTGTTTCATTTGTACAATTAGCAGGGTATGGAAAATACCATTTGAAGAATCCCATTATGGATAACAAGATTATGAAAGTCCTCCCAACACAAATAAATACTCCAAAGCAGAAAGAAGCTTGAACAGTTGTGTAAGGAGTTATTTGAATGCACAAAAATCATCTACCACTCCCATCCCAGCCTCTCTCCACAGTGTAAGAAGCGCTGTATTGGGTGCCTGGTATAGAATGGCACTGCCTGTTTCTACTCTTCTGATATTTTCCCGGTTGCTTCTCACTCAGTAGGAGGCCAACTCACCTGGACCAAGTGGAACCTAAAGCCTGCCCCTCTTACACAGAAAGGACAAAAGGACTAGAAGATTGGTTTCAAATCTAATGTTTGTGTTTCATTGGAATTGTCTCACGCACCTCACACTAAGGTCAGTTAACTGGCCCAACTATTTCTATTATTTTTAATAATAAGTCTATCACAAGAAATAAATAAAAAGCAAATGGTGAAGACATTAAATCTCAAAGATGCTAGCATGAAAATTACGTGTACTTTACAAAAACACAGCTCTAAGCACAACTTCTATGGGATTTCAGCTCTTTCTTTCTTTACAGTGAACAATAAATTCAAGAGTTCGGGAATTCTTCATCCAGGCACTTACATCTTCTTAATTTAAAAGTGCTTCAGGGTCCCAGAGTTTATGGGCTGGGTGTCACATCCATGCTGATTGTGGCATCAATCCCTCCATGGAAGACAGAGGTTCGGGCATCTGTGTCCCCTGTGTAAAGGGCTCTGTCAATTGGTCTCAGAGCTGGGCTGTGCCCGCACTTAACATGTCACCATGATGCAGGATGCCTCAGGAGAGCTGGTGCAAGGTGCCTTTCTGCTTAGGCGCTGGCGAGATGATGAGGTTGGGCAAACTCCCACAGGACAGTGGCAGCAGTGTCCAGCTGCATGAGGACACGGCGGAGCAAGCAGTCCTGAACTGTGGCAGAGATGGGACCCCAGCTGGGTCCTCTCAGGTTCCCCCAAAGTGACAGTTTTGATTTTTAGGAGCAAAAACAGTGAAACCATGCTAAGAGCTTAAAGCACAGGAAATAAAGGGCAATGGCAAATCCTATCCAGGTTTGGGACCCTGAGCAGAGCCGTTCCCTGATATGTTACCCAGCATGGCAGGACACACAACGAGGTTCACTACCACTGGGCAGGGGCTAGTGTGTATGTCTTGCTGCTGCTGCCCCAGTGGTGACTGAAAACAACAAGGCCAAAAGCTTACAGATCCAGAGTCAGAGAGTGCAAGGAGCCACGCTGGACTGAAACCTAGGGAGCAGGCTGTCCCCACCTACACACACCGGCCGGCGACCCCGCCTGGCCTCAAGGCACATCTCCACGTGGCTCCTCCGGGATGCCACTGCTTCCCTGTCTGAGCTTCCCCTGTCCCTCTTTTTAGACATAAAGGTCAACTGGTTTCTCTTTCCCACCATTCACAGCAGAGATCCTCAACACAGTGATCACACTGAGTCTGGGTGGACACACACATAGTTCATGGAGCGCATCTCAATCAACATTACCCCTCTTCCCGCACCTATCTCCCCACTTTCTATCTCCAGAGTCCTCTTCCCTGTTCCTTAGCAGGTCTCCTTTATTTTGTTCTTCAGATCACCTGTATCTTTGAGTCTCTGACGTTAGAGAAACCATGCAGGATTTAACCTTGTGCATCTACTTATTTCACTGAATACTGTGATCTGAAGGTACATTGATTCTCATAGGAATAGCTTCAGTTTACCCTTGCTTATGGCAGAGCAGCATGCCAGGGCATGAATGCCACATTTTCTTTTTCTAGTACACTGGTATTTCTATGGTTTAGCGTTGTGTGTGCTGCTGTAAACATGGGTGTGCATGGATCACTCTAATAGGATGACGTTAACCTTTTATATCTCAGGGTTCAGATCTAGAATCTCCCTCAAAGTCTCATGCATTTATTTTGGAGCTTCCAGGTGACTGCGTCATGAGGGTTCAACTCCAGTGCATTAAACCATTCATAATTTGGTGATATTATAGCAATTAGGGGGCTGGGTGTGGTTGGATGGTTTGGGCCCCTGGGGGTGACTGGGGAGACTCTGGTTCCTGGCCTCTGCCTCTTGATTCCTCACTCTCTGCTTCCTTGATACCATGGAGCAACTTTCCTCCACCAGGCCATTCCACAACAGCTGACCATGGAAGTGAACTCTGAAACCGTGAGCCAAAATCAATCATTCCTCCTTTCAATTGATTTTTCCAGATGCTTGGCCACAGCAATGAAAAGCTGACCACTGCACCACACAACTGTCACCCAAAACCCTGCCATACTTTAGATCTTACCCACCCCAGGAGGACCATGGCACTGAGCAGGCAAACTGTACAGGGATTCTTAGACGCTACCCACTGAAGTGAAAAATAAAAATTCCTCAAGCCCTGCCCTGCCTTGATTTTCACCCAAAGCCTCTGGAGGGGAATGGAGCTATGGGTCACATGACCAAGAACTGATATCCACAGCCCTCCTGGCAGGCACACAAGGGGGTCCTGTACATTGGGACTTAGCAAAGTGCATGGAAAACAACTTCCGTCCTCATGCAAGCAATCCAACATTCCCGATGTTACCAAACATTCAAAAGTATTAAAAATCCACTACTAAAATTCACTCTGTCTCTGCAGGTACAGCCAGGTAATCAACTCCTCTGGGCCCAGCCCCACACAAAGCAAATATCACCCTGTCAGTATGTCCCTGAGGTCCAGGGCTTGAGTAGGAAGTGGTAAGCTCTGGATAAATTTAGGGCGTGATCCAGTGCTAACATCTCAAATTCCCTGACTTGAGGGCAGATTTAGAGACGGAGATACGTAAGAGACGCATTGCAGTTTTAAAGAGAAATGTGCTTTCCAGCCACAGAGAGTCAAGAGAGTCACCTGGCAGGTTCACCCTGCCCGTAAAGCCATCAGCTGAATGCAGACAAACAAAGAGACACCACACAGAGCAAGGCAGCAACCACAGGCCTGCAGGTCGATAGCAGTTGAGGAGACAAAATTGACAATAGACTATTTAAGGCTCCACCAAACAAAAAAATTCTTCTTAATCTTTCCCTGGCTTAATTTGTCATTCTCAGACAGACCCAAATTCACTATAATACTGCACCTTGCTAAGCTTTATATATGGTTTGTGTAGCTCAAATTCTTTGTTTATGGCTGTCTTGATCCAGAGTACTTATTTTTTTAACATCTGTGCATGGTAAGAGAAAAAGAGAGGTGTCTGAGATCTGATAAATCAATATTTATTTAGGACCTATTCCATGCAAAGTCGTACTACATGGAGAAGGTGAAAATTACTGCAAGGAATTGGAGTAACACGTATTACACCTCCAAAGTAATTGAGCAACTTGTTCTGTTCCTCCTGGTTGGTCTTGTTATTGGGGTGAATAACACAATGGGCATGAATCTTTGATAAAGAAAAAACAGCTCCCAAAAGCAAGTTACACGGATGAATTACTCCTTCAAGAAGGTAACAGGGGTTGAAACCTACCCTTAGATTGTGCTGGTCTCCAGCTCTACTGTGTGGTTCTGTAGCTCTGAATTTTTCAAATTTCAACTTTTTGAATTCATAATAACTATATCTCTGTGTGATTAAATAAATGGATGGATAGACAGATGACAGACATACATATATTTTTTTTAGAAAAGATTAACAAATATTCAAAGTAGCATGGTTGGAAAAGAATAAACACAAAATATTTTTGGAGAAAAGAATACTGTAATGAAATAATGTCAAAGGAATATAACATAAAAAGAAGTTCTTAGAGGTGACACTATAATCATAACTAGTAAAACATTTTAAACATAGAGGGATTAAAATACAGGTGCCTTGGCCGAAGAACGGACCCCTCCGAGGCCAGAGCCTGGGGACAAGTGGGGCGTATCCCTGTGGATGCCCCACCATGCACAGCCAGGTCTTGATGTGCCCGGAGCAGAGGCAGTGACTTAACCCCACTGCCACTCCACGGGAAGAGAGTTGTCCCTGTGCTGCCGCTGCAGGGAGCAGCTGTCAGCTTCTTCTGCTGTTCGCGGTATTGGGTGTCAGACCACCCTTGGTTCTCTGCTTATTTTTTATTTAGAGACAAGGGCTCTAAGTCACTCGCTTGCCAAGCCTGGACCCAAACTTGCAGTCCTCCTGCTTCAGCTTCCTGGAGAGCTGGGATGACAGGCGTGGATCACAATGCTGTCATCTCTGGAGTTGAACCACCTGGACCGTTCTCATCATTCTAACTTAAAGACCAACAAATGGAGGCTCACAAGAACTGAGTGATGGATCTAGCCAGGTGAAGCCCTTGAATCCGCCGCTGCTCCAGAGGCCGCCTTGCCTCTGGCAGGGTCCCACAGGAAGTTCAGTCAGCAGCCACACAGACCTGTGGAGGAGAGAGGAGAGCCATGCACAGCACATAAGATGACACACAGTGCATCGGATATGGGATAGAGTCCAGGGGATGGTGCTGGCCGGGCAGCCCAGACTTCCATGGATGTAGCCTTGGTGACCAGACTTGGGATCAAAGGACATGAGAGCCCTATGCTTGCCTCAGAGGTGACAGCTCCACTGTGGGGAGGAGGGCTGCTCACTCCAGGCTCCATGGGGCCATGCTTCTCTCTTTATAAAGAGCAGGAAATTTAATCCCACAGCCTGGCTGACCAGAATCACAGAGCGTCACACCCTGAAGCCAGGGACGTCTGGAGAACTGGACTCACCACGGGCAAGCCTGGGTCCAAGCATGGCTCTCTGGGTCACAAGCTGCATGAATTGGGGCACTGTCCATGTGGGGCTGGCTTCATCAGCCTTCAGAACAGAGTCACAGCCAGAGACGCTGGGCATTTCTCATGATTTCATGGCCACTTGTACTGTTCCTCAACAGAAGCATTCATCCAGCCCAGCTGTTTCTGCTTTTTTCTCAGAAAAAAGCAGGTTCTCAGGTTTTTTTCTCTAAGAGTTAAAGCTGTCACAGTACAGTGATCCATGCACATCCACGTTTACAGCAGCACAACTAACGGCTAAATCTCAGAAGTGACCTCCATGGCCATTGAACGGATAAAGAAAATGCGCTTACACACAGTGGAGCACTACTGTGCCATAAAGAAGGACAACCTCACGTCATCTGTAGGAGGGTGGATGACTTTGAGACCATAATGTTATGTGCAATAAATCAGACCACGAGTTCATCTACTGCGTGGTTTCTTTTATATGAGAAACCCAAAATATAAAGAGTGAAATAAAAGGTAGGTGACAGGAATCAGGGAGTCCACATGAAACATGTTTCTGATGTATACTGTACACACATAAGACAAGGTTTTAAGTGAAAAAAATTAAGATCAGCAAACTCCTAACAACAGCTAATAATCAAATAGAGCAGTTATCACTGTATGCTGTAATAAAAGTCATTTGAGGGTGACTGCTCTCTCAGAATATATTACTGTCTGGTAGCATTTGTCTGTCTATCTGTTTTGAACTGGGAACTGAACCCTAGGCCCTTGCCCTGAGCTGCATCTCCAATGCCTTATTATCTTGAGACTGCAGCATCTAACTACATAAATAAGGTACCCAGGCTGGGCTCCAATTTGCTGTCCTCCTGCCTCAGCCTCCCACAATGCTGTGATTGCAAGTGTGTGCCACCATGCCTGGCTGTGTGCAGTGTTTTTGACAGTGGGTAACCTGCCTATGACTGGTCACACAGAAAGTTGTCTGCTCTCCCACATCAGAGCCCTGGACGTGTGTCTTCCACTCAGAGCACAGTTGAGTGGTCAGATTCTGACTCCCTGAGAACCATGTTTAACAGTTATGTTTAACTGTTAGTCAAGGTTTCTAGTGTCAGTTACTAGTGGGAAAACATACTCAGCCACTACCGCTATTTCTGGAAGTGATGCAGGAGAGAAACTGCTCCAGAATTCTTTCCAGATTACTTTTTACATTAGTTTGTAGGACATTTTTTAAAACCTGTTGCACTCTATAAATAAGACCATTGTAAACAAAAATTCAGCTTCCACTCCCTCAGGGGCCTGAGGACATGCACAGGGTCAGCCTGCAGTGTCACATTGTCATCACTCCACCCCTCAGGAGATCTGGGAATCTGAGTCCCTTGGCAGGATGCTTGGAGGGACCACAGGAGGGGGTAGGCTGGTCACTGCAGCATAGGGCAGGGAGGAGATATCAAGGGTCTAAGGGACAGAGCTGGCTAGAGCCAGCTGATTCTGCACAATGCACATTCACTTTTGCCCCTCACAGGGCACAGGCCAGAGTTCCAGACAGTACAAGTCCGTGGTGAAGGAGCAGGTACCTCCCCACCAGGTGAGGAAATACCACTTGCCAACCACCCAGCACTGAGGACTCGAGAGCTGCCACACCTAACAATGCTGGGTCAGACCTGGATCCAATAGAGTTCTCAGATATAATAACGCTAATCCTAACCTGGGTGTGGCAGCACACAGCTGTGATCCCTACACTTTGGAGGCTGAAGCAGCAGGATCACTGTGAGTTGGAAGCCACTCTGGGCTCTGGAAGCGAGTTCAAGGCCAGCTTGAACCACGTGAGGAGACCCCATCTCAAAAATAAAATGCAATTTCCCATAAACCGCAATCACCTGTCAGGTGTGTTGTATTCAGTATTTGGTTTCCATTGTTTCTGATACTAACCAGAACTCTTAAACAATAAAATTCCCCTGCCTTTACCCACATGTCCTCACTGAAGCAGAGCTGCCCAGAAAACATAACTCATAAAGAGTGCCCCAGATTCCTCGGTACCTCTTCCAAGGTGGGGGCTGAGACTCCATAGCCCTCAAGGTGCAGGGGCTGCAGGTTCTGGTCCAGGGCCTGGAGGAGCCCCTTGAAGCAGGTCTTATCTGCATCCTGCGGGATAGTGTAGGTCAGCTACCGCCCATTGCTGCCTCCAAGGACGGCTTGTGGGATGTAGGCCTGGATCAGAGCTGTAAGGCGAGCTGTGTTCTTGGACTGTGGCCTTCCAGTACAGAGGGCTGTCAGAGGAAACCAAGTGAGGCCAGGAAGATGTCAGGGCAAACCCACTGCAACTAATCTCACATGTACGCACATAAGCAAGTGACCACAAAACTGCACTTCGAAAGTTGAGTTCCAATAGTACATTTAGGCAACAAACATTCCAGTCATCCATTGCATATTTTCCTCTCTTCCTCCTTTTTTTGGGTATTGAGCCCAGGACCTTTACCCTGATCTATATCCCCAACTCCTTTTTATTTTGAATCAGGACCTCACTAAGTTGCTTGGGCTTGGATAATATCTGTGATCCTCCTGTCTCAGCCTTGCAGAGTGCTGGGAGAGCAGGCCCATGGCACCATCCCCAGAATCTTCTTTTTAAAAAAAAATAGAAATCCATAGTGCTAAACCTGGCCAGGCCGGACCCCACACTTATCTCGGTTATGAGCACACTTAAGATGGCTTCTAGGGGGGCCGTGTTCCCGAGCTGCCCTTGTCCCTGGGGAGAAACAGAGGGAGACCCAGGTCTGAGCCTTCAGGCTGCAGGAGATGGGGCTGACTTCATAAACCATAGACAAGGGCCCCACCTGAAGAGGAAAGCAGTCCTCCCAGGTATGCAAGATGCTCGTATTTACCCTGGGGAGCAGAAGAAACAAGTTGGAACCACGGCAAGAGGCTGTCACGGTTCTGATCTATGGGAAATACCCCCAAATGCTTGTGTGTTCAGAAGAGGGCTTTGGAAGATGAAGAGACCCTGGGCCATAATCTCAGAATCTACCCGAGTATGTGTTCAGTACTAACTACACTGGTAGGAGGTAGAGCCTGTTGGAGCTGCTGTGTCACAGGGCCTAGTCTGGAATGGCATATCCTGTCTCCAGGCCCTGCCTCTCTGACTCTCTCTCTGGATCTTCTCTGTTCTCTGTTTCCCAGATTCCATAAAATAAGTAGCTTTGCTTCACCACAGCCTTCCGCCATGATGCTCCTGCCTTGAGCAACCAACCATGAATGGAACCCTTGGAACCATGAGCCAAAGTAAACTCTCTTCCTCCAAGTTGTGCATTTCAGGTATTTTAGTCTCAGCAAAAAGACACTGGCCACACAGAGCTCAAAGGCAAATGCTTTGGGGCTCACCAAGAATCATCCAGAGCTGGGATGAGCCCCTCACAAACCCCTGATCCAACTCCATAGCTGCTGTCTCCTGTCTCTGGACACCAGACAGTGACAATGCCCAATGTAACATAGGTGCAGCCTCCCAGGTTGTGGCCACCACTTCTCCAGCCCCTCCCTACTTTTCTTCCATCTTGTGGCATGATTGTGGCCTCGTGAACTGAGCTTGGGCTCAGTGTTCCTACAATCCAGGGCCCTGGTGCTTTCTGGGAGTTGGCACTGACAAGTCGTACTGACACCACATGCATTTCCTGCTAGAGTCAAAATGCCGCCCCATATCCAAGGCCTCCAACCCCAACCCTGGAGAGGGAATGCTTTGACACCAGGGCCACTATGCAGAAGAGGCCTGCACTCGTCTGTGAGAAAGGAGTAACGATCGCTTCCTCTGCCGTGAGGTCACAGGGCCCATCTGTACCTGCTCTGTCAGTGTCAGGCAGAGCCCCTGGCCACTCGTCTCCTTGAGGCAGAAGGGAGGCCCACAGCACCAGAGCCGCCCCTGCTGGAGGATGGCCAAGCAGTCACTGAGCAGCTCCGCCTCATCCAGGTGGTGGGTGCTGAAGATGATCATGAGGCCTGGGTGTGAGCACAAAGAACATCAGAGCCAATACCCACCCTTCCTCAAACCACTGAAAGACCACTACCGATTCTCTGTGTTTTTCAGTTGTTTTTGTGGGACAGGGACTGTAGCCCAGGCTGGCCTCCAAATCGCCATCTTCCTGCCTCAGATTCCTGAGTACAGGGATTACGGTCATAGGCTTTCATCATCAATTTTTAAGCACGGAAAATTGAAAGAGAGACTTTGGAAAGACTTAGCCAAGGCCGCTTTGCAAATGAGAGGCCCTGAACAAACTGCTCTGGGGATCCCCCCAAGCCCCTGACTGCTGTGCTCACAGCTCCCTCTGTTTCTGAACCAGCAGTGTCTACCAGGTGCTGGAGTGAAGCTAAGGCACAAAAGCCAAAGCTTTGTGTCCTACAGACACAGATAGCTCACTGCAGGGGTTGGAGAAGACACAGCCAGGCTCAGAGTGTAAGGCTGGACTCCTCTGTCTGCTCTGGTCAGGTGATCGTCATCTCATGTGCACTGAAGCAGAGGCTGTGATCTGTGGAAGTGTCACTGCGAGAGAAAATCCAAGCTCTGAGTTAGCAGGGAGGCATCTTGACAGGGTCTCTGGATGGAGGAGTCAGGAGGGTGTGGAGTGGAAGCAGAAGCAAAAGTGATGCAGATGTGAGAGCTGCATGCCCTGGTTCCCCAAGATGAGCTTAACCACTATGTGTCACAAACAGGTGCTGACAAAAAATAAACTGAAACACCACTCACTTGAAGAAAAACAAGACACCAAGTAGTATTTAGAGACATATGCCATTAATATTCAACTCCTACCACTTTAATGCAACGCAAACGTTATTAACCCTTCTGAAAAAAGCAAGACTAATACATATGTGACAATATAAAGTAAAACATTTAAAAATAAAAGAGCAATGTCAGAAATGGACATGGTATATGTGTGTGACCCTTGGGATCAAGGACCATGAGACCACACAGGTTCCTGCATCAGATTGACAGGACCGAAGCACACTCCTTCCCTGAAAAAGTGACAGCAGCCTCAAATCACCAGGTTTGCAGGAGGAGGAGGGGGTCAGTGGGGAGCAGAGCAGGAGACTTGAACCCAGGGCCTTCCCAGGAGGACAGAGGTCCCCAAGTCCACAGTCATGGCCGCTTTGGGGTGACAGCATGTTAAGTTCATCCGTGTCCCCATGAATTCCAGCATCTTGTTGAGTTCTATTATCTTTTCTTGGGCCACAGAGGCCTATGATTTACCTCAGGAGGGCAGAGGCCCAAGATGCTAAAGTCTCCAGGGGAAGCACACCTCCGTTAGGTAAAGGGACGGAGATAGGGTGGCTTCCAGTGGAACCCGAGCCAGCTGTGCCGTGACCTAGACACACATGGATGGCCCCAACTGCATCAGCAAATGTGCAGAGGGAGAGACGCAGAACAGGGTTTTAATTTGACTCATTTGTACATTTTCCAGCAGTGAAGGGGGATTAAAATGCTGGGACTCTAATTCATTGTAAAAAGTTACCCAGACAGACAGACCAAGTGCAGACCGGGAGCAGAAGAGACCAGCTGCCTGTTAGTGATGTGCTGCCCTGTGGTTCTTGGAATTTACTGGAACCTAGATTCCCCAAGTGGCATGCAGAGGAGCATCTGCCAGAGACAGTGAGGGCTGGAGGGGGGATGGGGAGACGGTGTCCGAAGTCTCAATCATGCAGGATGAGTAAGTTCTGGAATGTTCCGCACAGCACCGTCCTGAGTGATTGCTGTTAGTAACAACACATCAGATATACAAAAACTGCTAAGAGATTAGACTGTATGTGAAAAAAAGCTTTTGAGGTGAAAGAACACTTTGACTATGTTGACTTAGTCACTTTATGATGCACACATCTATCACAGCTGTGCAGAATAAATATTTACAAGTTTCCTTCTTCACCAATACCTCAGCACAGCTGGAAAATGCATCCATGTTCTGAAAGGATTTCCATCAAAGCTCACAGATGACTGATCCCTGGTGACCTCTTGGGGATGTAATAGGTGATTCAAGACCCATCCAAACCCTCAAAGGACAACCACCTTTTTCTGTTCTCCTCAGACACTATGAGCCTCCCCAGAGAGCACATTTTCTTCTAGAAAAATCCTGGGAGGCAATGTGACTGTCTCCTTTTCCCAAGGAGAAAACCTGAAGTTCAGAGGACTTTGACCCTTTCTCTTGGGTCACACAGATCACACAGAGAGAGCCCAAAATCCCATACAGGAACTTAGCTATGGCGTGTGAATCTGTTCTGGAATCTTCTGCTTCTTTACTGGTCTTCTCATCAGAGGCATAAAAGCACTGGCTCCAGGACCAAGAGCTCCTTCACTAAACAAGAAATCCACATGTGAAGGCCCTATAGACTGAACACCCAGCAGGCCTGTTCTGTGACCGAAGAATCTGTCTACTCCAGAGGCGACACTGTTTCTGTGTGGTTTTAGATCTGTCTCCGCAGAGCTGGATCAGTCACCTGGAGGTCTGGGCTTGTTTGCAGAACTGGCTACACATTTTGATTTTTTGAGACAGATTTTTATTCTGGTACTGCCCATCTTATCCGCTTGCACTTCAGTCAGCCCAGGGACAGATCTGAAGGAGCCTTCCAAAGACAAGACCAACAGATGACACCGAGAGAAGACCCCGGGTTTAACAGTCAGATGGAGAAAGCTCTCTTCTTCTCAGACTTGCACTGTGCCTGGTTCTCTATCCAAACGAGGCTTCATGCTGATTCTCTGAATGTTCCAACAGCTAAACCTTCAAGAACCTGCCTCTGATTTTAAAATAAACAAGAGTAGTGGCCTCACCCCATTTAATGCACAGGACAATTCACAGGTACGGGGTCACAGAATCTATTTGTCTGTCCCTCATCTGTGTTTTTTATCAGACACTGCTCAAGAGGGCAGTGACGTCACTAGTACAATCTAAATGAGTCTCTTCTCAAAATGTAATCAATTTCCTTAGGTGGAGATCGTGTCATGCACTGAAGTTTTCCCTGTCCTCAAGTCTGTGTCTTCCACATCCCTCCCCAAAGAGCATGAAGGTCAATGGTGTCAGGAGGCTCGAGGCAGGCTGAGATGACTGGACACAACGTGATCGGCCCCTCCGGTGTCTGAGTAATGCTGGAGCCCATGTGGTGCCATCCTGTTCCCACCTTAGCATCTGCAGTGTGGCCAGGGACACCTATGGTTCAGCTCAGGGAACAGAGTGCTTCCCATCTCCTCCTTGTCTTGGGTCCTCACTTGTGGGAGACAACTTCAGTGACTCCCTTTGAATCCAAAGCAATAGCTGTGATTTGATTACTTGGAGACTCATTTCCTTATAGTGATATGTAAAAGGCTGGCTAGGGTATTTCCTTCTATCTTCAATTGGCTCTGAGCATTGCAAATAAGGGTAACTGAGGTGCTAATATGCAAAGTCTATAGCCATCTGACAGTCCTGTTTCCTCACATAGTGTTCTCTACAACATAGGATTGAGCACTTGAGATATTAGAGCTAATAGCTCTGGGAAGTCAATTGGGTACCAGTCTCAAGATAGGAGACTATGACTCCCCATGGCACAAGAGTTTGCATATCAGAAACCAAAGCAGTAGCCCCCCAAAACAATTCCACTGCTGTCTTAATTGGGTTATGTAAATTGATCCTTCTGCATATCTTTATCTCTGCAAATTACAGAGATGCCATTTTTGCACCTGGCCAGCCAACTCAAGTTATTCAGTAATCCCCAACATCCTCACCATCACTCATCCCTGAGCCACTCCCCTTTCTTCACAAGATAATAAATGCTGGGAGAGGCCTAGGATCAGGTCTTTGCCCACATGTCCTCATGAGGATTGGATTTAGGACCTCCTGGCTGCCCTTAACTTGGAACATGTCTTGGTGTCTTTACTCTCGCTGTGGGTTGGATTGATGATGATAAACTGGAATTAACTTGCTAGGATTCCAATAATGTCACAATAGGATTACAAATATAACTTTTTGGATTGTGAGGAAAACTAGAAAGAGGTTTACAATACTTGGATGATTGAACTCGATATTTAGGTTTACAATACTCGCTGTCAAAGACCCTGGTGACCAACCCACCCTGGCTTCCACCCAGCCAGCTCCAAGAATCCCCTTATCCTTCTTTGGCTGCAGCCTCCGTCCCCTCCTTCTGGAAGTCCAGAGCCAGGAAAAGATAGGAAACCTCCCTGGACCCGGGGAGTCTTCTCAGCCTCAGGAGCTCTGATGCAGCCCACAGGACAGCACTTCCCTCCTGCAACTGCCCACCCACACCCAAGTCCAGAGCAGAGCATAAGGCCACACCCATTGGCTCCATCTTCCCAATGCCCATGCTGTCCTCTCCTGTGTAATTCCTCTGAAACAGTGGACAGAAAGGAAAGGTGCCTGCAGCACCCCATGTCCTGCCCTTCTCTGTTCTTGTTGCAGCCTGGGCTAGAGTCTCAGGGACAGTGTCTTCTGTGAGACTCAAACTGACACATGGTCTTCAGGCTCAGCACCCAGTACTCAACAGAAGGACACCCCTTTCCCCCAGTTGTCTGTCTCTGCTTTTCTTCAGTAGCAAAACCCCATCTGCCCCCAGAGGTAGAGCCTCCCACTCAAGTCAGGCAAAAGCCTTAGACTCAGGAACAGGAGACCCAAAGCAAAACAGCCATTTAGAAGATTCTGTGTTCATCTTGTCTCTGAAGCTTTTACATTTATTTACCAGCACCAAGACATTTCAGAACCACTCGGGTTTCTTTCCAAAGGAAAATGTTTCTAATAGAGTTCCTATGGCAGCTGCTTAGAGCACAGAAAGCATCAGAAGCCAGAAGTGTCCATGCAATGCTCCTGATGGGAAATGAGAAATGAAGGAGAGGAGAAACACAGCCTGCTAAGCCAGAGACCCTCACCCAACTGGGGCTCACTGAATTTTCTCTACAGCTGAGAGCACATCACACCCCCATCACTCTGTACCTTGGTTTCCCCATCTCAGAATAGCACCTGCAAAGGTCTGGATCTCAGCTGCCCACAGAGGCCCATTTGATGAAGTTTCCTCCCCAGCCTGCGGTGCTGGTAGAAGGGATGGAAGCCCTAGTTGAGGACATTTGGTGGAAGGAGGATACTGGGGAGGACACTGGTCCTTTCCTATCTCTCTCACTGTTTCCTGGGCACCCTGATGTCAGCACCCTGCTTCTCATGTGCTCCTGCCATGATGTACTGAGTCTCTACAGGCCCAAACAACATGACCAACCAGCCCTGAGCTGAAGCCTCTGAATCCGTGAGCCTTGGTAACCTGTCCACCCTACGGGTTAAGTTCCTTGGGTGCACTGTCATGGTGGCAGGAAGTGGACTGACCCAGGAAGGTCTGCCCTGGACAATCTCTGAAAGGCTTCTCTCATGATCTGTGTTTCCACAGTGGGCCTCAACGGGGACAACTGAAATCATATGTGGTGATACTCACAGACAGTGTCACTGCTGAGACTGAGTTCAAAGGTCAAGCACAGAGTTAAGCAATTCTGACTGCTACAGAGTCAGTGATGGAATGAATCTAGATTCTCATGAGGATTGCATTTGTCCTCACTGGGATGTGGCTAGGTTCTTTACACACAGTAGCCCCCTTCCCATGCCTCTACCTCCTAGGAGACAAAGCGGAACAGAACCTAACACTTACCTTCCTGGTACTTGAGCAGAATGTCCCAGAGGCCGTGGCAGGAACAAGGGTCCATACCACTGGTGGGCTCGTCTAGGACCACAGTCCTGGACTGGCCCAGGAAAGCGATGGTGAGGGATAGCTTCCTCTTCACGCCTCCAGACTAGGCCTGGATTTGCTTGTGCTGGTGCTGAATTAGCTCCATGTCCTCTAGAGTTCTAAAATGACAAGACAGCTCTCAGACCTCTCCCTGCACACCTGCAGACTTTGATCTGAATTTCACTTCATGAGTGAAAGCTTACAGTGGCCAAAATCTGTGTAAGCCACAAACACATCAAAGGTGCTGGCGCTTAAGCCTTGATAGGGCAGCGCAGCCTCCCTGAGGGGCCAGTGACACAAGCAAAGGATTAAGGGAGATGTGGGTCAGCAAAGACCTGGGAAGACCCCCTGGTTGGCCCCTCCTGGGGGAGGCACCTGGCTCCATGGCTCACTCACTTCCTGAGGAGAAGGGACCTGTGTCCCCACAGGACAGATGGGGCACAGCAGGACAGCAGGACATCTGTGTCCTGGTGTCATCAGAAAAATCAAAGCTCCAGCGTTCACCAGAGAAGGCCTTGAGCTCTCTGGTCCACTATGCACAAAATTTGTAGTGGCTCATTCTCCTGAGGAGTCTGGAAATTCCACAGCAGGACACAGGCAAAGCACAACTCACTGTCTGCCAGGATAGTCAGGGCAAGCTTTCCGTTCTCAAAGCTCTTCTAGTCTTGAGGGCTGCAGATGCCAGATCCATCTGAACACCACCCTACTAGAAGCCCTGCCCACTGCCACTTTTCTCACTGTCCCCTCTGCATTCCTGCTGGGCCTTGCTGACACAATAAGTGTTTAGCCCCCCTCTCCCCTACTGTGAGTCCCCACCATCCCAAAAGAGCCCATGCTTCTCAGAAGCTTTCCCCTCACCTGTGAGACTCCCAGGGCTTCATGTATGCATCACTTTCTGAGTGTCCCAAACTGAAGGCCCCTCCCAGCCAGAGAGGTCACGAGGGTGCTGGATGCTTACACTGGCTCCACAAAACTAAGCTTCAGTGTTATGGTAAATGTCTAGGTGTCCACCCAAAGCCTCATGCAATTTTAGATGGAGTTTTTCTGGAGGTGGCTGGATCTAGAGTTTGTAGTTGATTCATGATTGGCTGCCAGAATTAAGGGTGCTGGGATTAAGGGTGGTGACTGCCGGTGGGATACCCTAACCCAGAAGACTGGATACAATGTAAGGGGCAGAAAGAGGCTGGTCTCGCTCTCTCTGCCCTCACCCATGTACCCCTCTTCCTTGGAGTCAGCTGGGTATGGACTGAAACCTATACAAACTTTGAGCTAAATTAAACTTTCCTCCTTTAACTTTGTCTCAGCAATGAGAGAAAAGTAAACACAATGAAGAACAGCCAAGTCCTGGAACACTCTAGAATCCTAAGCAGAGCCTTGAAGGAGACACAAGGATTCATCTGCCCAGTGACCACGTAAATTTTTCATGTCTGCTTCACTATTCACATACTTTTCATCCTTACCCAGGGAGAGGTCCAGCCAGCTTCTCGGTGTCCAGCTTCCAGCCCACTTGCTCTGTGTTTAGTTCAATTTTCCCAGCATGCTTCCTGGGGATTTGCCCAACCTAAATTCCCAGCAGTGTCGCATGTCCTGCTTTTCCAGTGGACCTGCAACCTCCAGGTTAAAATGGGTCTCTGAAACCTAAGAGTCTCCTTAAAGAGAAACTTTCTCCAAGCTCACTCCTGGGAAATGTTCACTGCTGCCGCTCCCCAGGTTGAGGCCCAAAAGCATTGAAATCTTCCACCACTCTAGGCCAAAGCTTAGCTACATCTTCCTGGGCAGACCCCTTGGCCACTTCTCTGGTTCAAAGAAGAAAAGGTGGAACAGATTTTTTTTTCAGGTGAGATCCCAACTGTGTGTCCTATAATATGTTTTAGATGCTGCTCACAGGTCCTCCATTCATTCAGTAAACACTTATCAAACCCCTAACACCCACCTCCAAGGTATAGAGAAATGGAGCCAATCATGCCTTTAATCCAAGAAACTCGAGACCCAGAGGGAAAATCAGAAGCAGCTACAATAAAATATGAGGGAGAAGTCAAGTCCTAGGCTCTAGAGAAAGCAATGTGAGCCATTGGTCAGACGGATGGCACTATGGGATGGGGAGAGATGTCTGGATAGGGCACCCCAGAAAAAGCTGGAAGACATTTGCCTGGACTTGGGGTGGGGAGGAGGGAATGGTAAATGTAAGGGGTGCAGAGTTCGTTCTCAAAGAGTGAGCAAAGCCGTCTGATGACCTCAGCTAAGACAAGAGAGAGGGGTGCCTGGGCCATGTCACCCAACCAACATCAACCCTCTGCTCTGACAGCCGTGTGGAGCGCTGCCTCCCTGTACCTCATGCTCCCTGTACCTCGTGCTCCTTTGTGTGGGAAAAGCCCTGGGCAAATGGCTGCTGTCCAGCTTTCTCTTCGCTCTCTGTATTAGGCTTCAGTAAGATGTCCATCTGTTCATGCTATTAAAAATGCCCTTCTTGGGGTTGGGGATTTAGCTCAGCGGCATAAGCACCTGCCTTGCAAGCAGGCAGTCGTGAGTTCAATTCCTGGTACCGATAAAAAGGAAAAAGACAAAAAAGAAAAAGAAATACACATATGGAAGGATGGATAAGTTCATAACTAGGTAATTCATAAAAAGCTAAAATAATAATAAACAAAAATTCTTTTTTTAAAAAATGCCCTTCTTGAGGTCAACGATGGCCTCCGCTTACTGAATACTGAGGTCAGCTCTAGTCTCACCTCCCTGCCCTCCACCACATCCATGCCTGACCATGCCCTGCCCCTTGGTGGCTGCCCCCCTGCATGCCTTCCCCACAGGTCTCTTCCTGCCTCTTCGGCTGGTTCCCCCTCATTCCCTGTTAGCCTGGGGTGCCCAGGCTCAATCCATCATCCCTTCTCTACTCTACCTGCATAAGTGCCCTCTTCAATGGCATTACCCAACCCAACCTGAGTCCCAGAGAGCACTAGGATTCCCAGTGGCCAACTCAGCTATGTAGTCACTTGCCACTGACTTAGAGGTCTGAGGATGGTCCTCTCTCCATTCCTCCTTTTCCAGGCCAGTGTAAGGGCAAAACAGTGAGGACCTGTGATGGGATAAAGGTTCCCTCCTCAGACTTCCCAAGGGCCACTACCTCCCTGAACCCCCAGTTCAACGAAGCCCCACATGAAGGAAAACAAGCAGTGCTGTGGATGCTAATAAGAAGTGAGTTGCCTATGAGTCTGCTGTTCTCAATTTTGCACCCTCTAATTGAGAGCCACTTTCCTAAAACCTGATCTCATTCTGATTGCTTTTGTGCAAATTGGCTTTGTTGCTAGGCAACACCCTGGGAATTGATAACCATTAAGGTTGCCTGGTACCCAGAAAAGAAGATGAAGCCTCGTGGCACTGGTAAGTGCTTGATGTAAGCCCCAGACACAGTCACAGCAGGGTTTACTATGGCCCAGGGGAGACAGAATTTTTTAAAATAAAAATACATGACCTGTGTTGCTTTTTTTATACATGAGAGTGGGTTGTGCATTTCCAATTTTCTATCAAGTACTATGCAATCCATATAATACATGGCCACCTCTTGTTAATACAGACTCCAACCTAAGGCGGTTCCTCTGCTACGTATCAGCATTTCTCCAGTGTCATTTCAGTGATTCCAATCCCATGGCCACTTTCCAATGAAATCGTGGCCTAGGAACCTGTCCACCCTACAGTGGAGATTGCCCTCTCAACATGCCTAATCTAAAAGACAGGAAATGAAGAAAGAACTGTCCGAGTTAGCACTGTGGCAGCAGCCCCTGCCCCTGGGGGATTCCATTCATGAGCCCAGATTTAATTTGCATTGGACCCCATGGTGTAAGCATCCATTCAGAGAGAGCTTTGACTTGTTCCGCCTAGGAACTGGTGTCAAAGCGCAACCACCAATTACAATTTGAGGTCATCTGAACAAACACAGACAGGTTCCCAGGCTAGGAAGTTCACCTGGTACTTGGTGGTTCCCTGGGGACACCGACTGTCATGTCCTTGCTGCCTTCCAAGGAGCAAGGATCAGGGCAACCAGAGCCCACGTGTGGGTTCTTCCCGGTCTCTGATTGTACCTCTAGACCCCAAGTAACATGCACCTCCACCCTGGTCTGCATGTAGTCTTCTGCTGCACTTATTTCTAACAGGAGCTTCCTCCTCTTCTCCTGTCAGGCTGTGTCCATCTAGGGACCCATGTGCGAGACAACCCAGCCAGTCCTGAAGAGGACCTCATTCAAGGAAGGCATCTTCAGGCTACACTGCACAGACCTGGTCCATGAAGAGCCAGAGCTCTGTCAGCCCCATGTAAGCTCCACTGCAGGGTGATATGGGGCCACCTGCCCTGCCTATCACAGCCGAAGGCTTACATCTAGAAGCCACCATCCCTTGTACTCACTGGAACCAGGGGAAGCATCTGGTAACAAGTCCTCCTTTACTTCCCAGACCTCAATGCAGTAGGGGCGATAGTACCAGCCACATGCTTGAGAATCCCCTTCTGGTCCCCAGCAAGTGCCACCTTCCCGGGGTCTCCATCCCACATGCTGTCACAGAGCAACCACTCCGAAGGTGAGCAGCTGAGTGTACTTACCATTCCGCCACCCAGACCACGTCCTCCTCCCCATCTCCCTGGGCCCTGCTGCCTCATCTGCAAACTTGAGTAGCCCTGCTGTCTCCCAGGAATGAGACCACTCCTGTGGTCCCCACCAGCATGCTCCTCCTGTTGGTACCCCCTTCCAGACACACCAGAGGCTTCCACAGGCCGCCTTCTCAACCCCTCCACTCGCTTCTGCAAGCTACCAAGGGCCCAGCACCCACTCTCCCTGCATCACTGCCCTGGCTTGCTCAGGGCCTCTCCTCTCAGCCCGGCTCCACAGTCTTCTTACAATCCCAACAAAATGTGCTCCCAACTGGAGTGTCCACTGTCTTCGGTGGCCTGTGACAGTGTGGCCCATGTTCCTGTACCTGCTGCTGCTGATTTGTTATTAGCACTCCTGCCACCTGTGACTCTGGTGAAGGAGAAGCAAGTAGCAGGCAACACGGCCTATCGTGTCCAGTCCTCAACAGCTGGGGTACCTGGGGTACAGTAAGAACTACCTTTCAGACCTCAGGGCAGTCACAGAGCCCTGCTCAGTGACACCTACCTGCAGGACCAACTCCCAGCCCTTAATGTGTCTGACAAGGCCTTCCCGATTCGTTTTCCTGCCTGCCTTGGCATCTTTTAATCTCAGGACACACAGGAACTCACACCTCCACCCACAGCCTATGCCCTTCCCCTATCTGCTCAGCCCTGCCCACACCAAGGACAAACCACGTTCAGTGCCACCCTTCTCTAGAACCCCCAATGCCGCTGGCTACCCTAATTCTGCTCTCAGATCACAGGCACAGCTGACCTTGCAAAGCATCTCTGTCACCTTCACTTCTGGATGTGATGGGACTGGGAGAGGCAAAGACACAGTCACTCACTTGTGAACTTGCTGCTGTCACTCTTGCCTGGTCCACTGTGGTGCCTTTATGGACCCGAAGAGCTGCAGATGCTCCTGCACAATGAGGTTGTCCAGGAGGACGTCCCACTGCAGACACACCCCCAGCTCTGCATGGCTGCCGGACAAGTCCATCTGCAGGTTCTTGCCATTGATGAGGGCAGTTCCGGACTGGGAGAGCCCAGTCAGTATGGATCTGAAACGAGAACAGACCCAGGGAACACAGAGCACTGTAGCAGCTGCATGTGGTTGAGACTCAGTGTCAGCAACCAGCCAACTCCCTAGAGGCCTCTGCACAGAACACACCTGAGGCTCTTCAAGGAGGCTGACCGTTAATACGTACATATGGTGCACACACTGTACAGGCTACACTGTGATCAGAGACCACCCAGGCTTTTGGAGAAAATTCAACCTTGCTTTTATGGAGAAGAAAACAGACTAAAACACTGATATATTTACCAAAGTCCTCATAATTTGATATAAGTGAACAGAAATGCCAACCCAGATTCCAAGTTGCTCACATCTTTCTTCTGCTCTCTGGGATAATCTGTCCCTGCCACAACCAGAGAACCTAATGGCCCAGTCCCCAGAAAATCAATCACCTGACTGCACCCTAGGAAGCTTAATGGCAGCTACTTCTGCTTCCCTGTCTCAAGAAGCTCACTATCTACATGGTCTGTCTAAGCTGTTTTCCAATTTGCAAAAAGTTAAGTATGCATCTATCACAGAACCTAGCAAATTTGCTCCTCAGTGTTATGCCAGAGAAATTAAACCATGTGCAGTACCAGGGCAGGGACACAAAGGCTCCCAGCAGCTCTGCTCACAGTCACTGAAAACTGAGAGCAGATTCCGTTGCCACCAGCACAGGAAATGTAACCAAACTGCAGTGCCCGATAAAGGAGGAGGACACCACTCAGCAATCACAGGCCTGAGTGCCCAGGGCAGAGCAGCCAAGCGTGGCTGAGCAGAGCAGGAAGTTCACAGCTCATAGTGACAGTCAGCAGCTCAGGGGCCACGGAGGACCAGGGCCACAGGAGAACAGAAACAACCGTGGAGGAAGAGAGAACATGGTGCAGTGCATCCGCGAGCATGAAACAAATGTGTCCTACCTTGTGAAATGGTACCAGTACACTGTCTGCTACAGCAGAGTGTGCCTTGGGGAGCTCAGTGATGAGTCTGCTACATTATGTGCAGCCATCTGTTTTGGAACACAATAAAATAGTTTATAAGTTGGTCCCTGAGAGTCCTCTGGGGCTCCTTCATCAAAGTCTCCAGTTGCTCAAATTTCTCAAAAACCCTGGCAAAATATCTGCAGACAACTTGTGCCCTCCTCCGCATATGTTAAATCTCCTCCCAGTGACCCAGAACACCTAATGCAATGTGAATGCTGCACAAATAGCTGTCCTGTTACCTAGGAAATAAGGATGGATCTGTGCACCTCCAGCACAAGTGCAGTGTTTTTCAAATACATTTGGTCCCCAGGTGGCTGACTCTGGATAGGAGCTGTGGACAGGGAAGGCTGCTCTCCATGCCCCACCTGAACCTCAAAGACTCTGAATCTCAAAGATGACGAGGACCCAGTTCACTCACTGGCCTCCCGTCCAACCACTACCCGGAAGACACGGGCACTAGAGTAACTCAAACATGCTCCAGTGGGCACTAAAATCAGCTCGGGCTGGCAGCCCCAAAACATCTGGACACCCCAAGTTCAGTCTGCATGGCTCTGCCACACAAGCATCCCAGGGTTCCCTGTGAGGATGCTACTGTGCCGGTAAAAGCAGGCTGTGTTTGGCTGGCCCAGTGTGCAAACACACACACAGGGAAAACAACTTGCAGAGTTTTCAGTTCCATTTCGGCACCCAAAACAAAACGTTCATATTTTTCCCTACAGTTTTTTTCCAGTGTGAGATTTCTAAAGCCCCTTATGTGATTATTTTTCTATCTTTTGCAATAAGATGGAAGCAAAGACTGGGGTTTTTTTTTTTGTTTGTTTGTTTTGTTTTGTTTTTTGCTAATCCTATGTTAGCATTTTATATACTCTGAAAAATAGAAAGTGATTTATCCAGAGATGTTCTATAATTTTGGTGGTGTTTTCGTTTCAGCTTTTTAAATTTTTATTTTAAAAATAAAAAAAACAAACAAGAAGCAAACAAATCTAAAAAACAACAAAAGCAAAATGACAAAAAAATAGCTATATAGGTTTTCAAAACAATATGAACTTAGCAATGGTTGTTAGACTGCACATCATTATCTTCAAGACAGTTGCTCAGGTTACCAGATACAGGAATAAAACAAAAAAGAAAAATGGTGGAAAGTATTGGATTTGAAAAACAAGATGGAAGGAAACCCCCAGGTGTCACAGGGCACACTGCCTTCCTCTGGGCAGCTGCCCAGACCTCCAGTCCAGGCCTGCAGAGTCCATCAAACAGCACTAGCACCCAGCTCTTTCCTTCAGCTCAGGTTAGCTGAGCCTCACTCCAAACCCTGAGCTGTACAGTGAGCAGGAGGCCTGAGTGTCTGAACTCCCTGTGTCCTAGGCAGGAGGGGAATGGTGCAGAATCCCACCTGAAGCTTTTGGATGTTAAACCAAAACCACGCCTTAAGAACAGCGGCACAAAATAAAACAGGTGATTAAAGAATTCACAAATAGCTTGCCCATCATCATCTTACAGACACAAAATTACACTTAGTGCACTGGAAACTAAAAGTGCTGAAGGGCTTTTGACAAGCAAAGCACAACATGGTGAGTGAAAAGATGAATGAAGAACCAATTTTTCAAAGCTCAACCATCCATCTTTATCTCTTTGACTGCAGGTCTAAAATGTAACTGTGTGATCAAGGGTCCAGGGCAGTGCTAGGGAGCAAGGTCAGTCTCTCCTGTGTCTCCTGAGTAGATACTGCAACTCAAAGGAAATAAAAAACGGAGAAGCATTAAACTTTCCATGTCACAGGTAAACTGAAGTCTTTAAGAAAGAAAGGAAGGTAAAGAGGTCTCACGTGACAGTGGTCTTTCTTGCACCATTGGTCCCCAGGAGGGCCATGATCGGCCCCTGTGGAAGGTGAGAGTCAAGTCTTTCACTGCTACCTTGTGGACCTCACACTTCTTGGTGACAGACACCAGGGCGACCCCCAGGGACTCCTCCTCAAGCTCTCCTTCCTTGCTCTGCTGTGAAGACCCTGGGGGGAAGGTGAGAATTTATCCTGGTTGCTCTCTTTGCAATTGAATTCCAGTCTGCGAGGTGCACAAGAAGGAAGATTTACAGTGACCCAAATGTGAAATCGCAGATGACAAAACTTCAAATCCCTACAAAGTGAGAACCAGTCTGCAGAGAAATGAAGGCACCCCCAGGTATTTGTGTAGCTGCAGAGACCAAACAAGAGCCAGGCTCGTTACACACAAAATGTTCACAGGAAACACTGTGTGCAGGAGGAGTGGAGAGGCACTGGTTGAGGTGTTGTCAGCTTTCTAAAAGGCTCATATTTTACTTGTTTAACTGAGAAATAAAATTGACTTTCCAATATTGACATAGCCCATGGCCGCTGTCCTGAGAACATGCTGGCTCGCGGTGGAACATCAATATTCACACCTAGACTTCCTGTGTGGTCCTTTTGCAAAAGCGCCTCTGTGCCTGGTCCACAGGACTGGCCCTGAGTGCCAAGCAGAGGGACAGGAAGCATCCTATGCTTGTCTCCTGGGAGCCTGCAAGCATACTGAAAATGTCCCCATTTGTATGTGGAAGAGAAATCCCTCTGTCCTGAGGTCAGCAGGTGGGAAAACACTAAACACCTCCAGGTCCCTTCCACCTGGCAGCTGCCAATCTTTGCTTTTGTTTTTGTACATATTTATTTCGAACTATTCAATTGTACAGAATTCTCAGATGTACACAAATGCACAGAAACTAGCAAAGAATGACCTAATGATACATAATAGGAGCCCTTCCAGGGGTCCTGGGGTGATGCAGACTGAACAGAACCAAGGGACCCCATGCCTTAACAGGTAACCTTGTAGCTGTCTTTGAGACAGAGAGAACTTCAAAGTGACCTTCAGGTCTCAAGTTAGAAAGGTTCATACAGAAACAGAAAACTGCCAGGGGCAGGGGGACGGGACAACATGCATTCGACAGTGTTACTCCTTCACAAACCTTTGTTGCCAAAGTCCTTGGTGAAAAATCAGAGGCTGGGGTTAGAGAATGCCACTGTTTCTCCACCCGGCCACACACACTTTTCCAGTATGATGCAGTCAGAGGGAAATACCATGGTTTCCGCAAACCGAAAGCTCCTACACAGTAAGATAATACAAGGAGAACCAGTTGAATTATGCAGTTTTTTTTTTATTGAGATGAGAGTTCTATAATATTTTGTATGAATACACAAACTCCCCTCCTTGTTTAGTAAGTATTTGTGGGACACAATAAATACATTCACCACAGGGAACTGACACAACCGCGTAGTGCATATTGATCCTCTTTAAGTGCTACTTAATGTTAATGCTCTCAACATGCATCCCATAGGTAAACCAGCAGCACCCTGGGAATAGCATATCAGCCCTGCAGGGAGCTCCAAATCTCCCCCCTTGGGGGGATTCAGGCCAGCTACTAGCACCCCAACATGCATCCCTGCTAAGGTCCCTACAGAGGAAGGCTACAAACATTTTTGGGGTAACTGCTGAATATTGCCAGGAGTAAAATCTCACCCCCTCCCACAGTGCCAGCCTTTCTTGCCAAACAGCTCTTCTTTTCCTATCTTTGATGTTTGCATGGATTGCCAGATAAGAAAAAGAGTGTGAAGTAAGTTCATCAAATAGTTAATCAATTAAAACATACACAAAGGAGAATAATTCATAGCACAAACATTTCCATATGAAGCCCATCACCATTCTTCAAACATGCTCTACAAATTCAGCTTGCCCATTTTAAGTCACTTTGCCTTTATTCTATGTCAAAATGAAAGGGAATTGAATTATTAACACTTCCCAATTTTCTTTAATATGCCCATTCTAGGTTAAGAGTGATGAGTGTAACATACCCAAAGCCCTGAATTCTACAAGTGATTGGAATAAGAAAGACTCACATGAATATTATTTTATGACTTTGACCATAGAGCAAAGGAGACACATATATGCACCTACACTTTATAATCAGAATATTGAACCCATGATCACACACTCAAAGGAAAACACACAGGCCCATCCCTCCAGAAGGAGCAGAGGGTGTCAGGTTGCTTGGGGGTCTAGTACTGAACACTGGCTCTGGGTCTGTGTCCCCCAAAATCCACATGGTGAAGTCCTAACCCTGAGCATTTCTTTCAAAATGGGGCTGGATTTGGAAAGAAGGTCCTGATAGAGGAGGTTAAGACACCAGGAGCTCAGAGCAGGTCTGAACACAAATATGCCCGTGTCCTGACCAGAAGACATCAGAGTGCTATTACACAGGGGGCTGGCCACGTGAGGACATGAGGGGGAAGACAGCCATGAACCACAGAAGGAAACTCACTCTGTGGACACCCAGGACCCCAGCCTCCCAGGACAGAGAGTCTCACCTGTGTTTCAACCACCCAGCTTGTGATAACCACAGGCAGAGATCCTTGAGGACCCTAGTAAACCACGCCCCCATTGCTTTGATCCAGATATCCCTTCCCATCCTTTGACAGTGCACAGGCACTGGCGGGCACTGTCCAGGGTTCTGACTGCATTAATTGACACAGGTCTGTACCCCTTGTTGTGCAGGTCTCACTGTGGCTTCTACTTTCCTAATGGAAAGGGAGGAAGGGCAGAAGAGAGGCAGCATCCTGCTGGCCTGTCTCTAAGAACGTGAACTCTGCACCGCAGCAGACTGTGGAGGCCCAGCGCAGGGAGGAAGCTCCCTAGTAAACCAAAATGAGTTTGTGTTGGTTACTTTTCTCACCTTGCTGAGACAAAATACCAGACATCCAAAATGAAGGAAGGAAAGGTTTATTTAGCTCACTGTTTGTGGGGGTTTCAGTCCTTAATCAGCTGGCGCCAAGGCAGCGTGGCATGGCACAGGGGCACCACTTCAAGGCAGAAGGCAGCAAAGCAGCAAGGGCAAAAGGGGGAGAGCAAGCCTCTTTTCCTCCTTATATTGCAAGCAGGCTCCACCTCTACCAGGGTGGGTACAGCATTCACACCACCTCTGTGCACGCCTCTTGCACAGGCTCAGGATGTTTACAAAGTAAGAGCTCTGGCTCCCTGCTGAGTCTTAGTTAAACTCCTAAACTTCTCCATGTGACCCAATGTATCAACATAACAGAGTTCCAAGAGTACAGAGTGGCCCCCCGGTGGGTACAGGGAGGTCTGACCTAGGGCCATGGCTTCAGATACAGGAGGGAAGGCAAAGTAGAGGCTTTTCAAAGTTAGGAAAGAAAGAAAATAGAGATAAATTAAAAATTAAAGATTTGTTTGCTAAATAAGACATCTTGGACTAACCTGTCCATTATCTTCTAAAGGGCAGGGCCAATTAGATTAACCTGTTAATCTAATTAAGCAAATTCCTGCCAAATTTGTGTGTGTGGAGGTTTCTCTGCTCTCCTCTGCTGTCTTATTTTGCTCACAAATCTGAACTTGTTTTTTGTGCACTCTCAAAGCCCAAGCACCCCGCTCATGTTGCCAGAAGTAACTGGGCACATTAATGTTAGGTCTGTGAGAAGGGGGAGGAGAGAAGAAGAAGTCCGCGGGAGGAATGGAGCGGAGTGGACGGCCGTAAAAGTAGTGGTCAGCGGTGGCTTTATTCTGGGAATGCGGGGAGGGGGCCCCCGCCGCCGGCCCCGGGCGCAGCATTGCGCCCGGGGCGGGTGGTCTCTCTCTCTCTGGCGAACTCTCTCCGGCGAACTCCCTCTGGCAAAACTCTCTCGGACACATGGCGTGGGGGATCTAAATAGCTTAAGCTTAGGGCAGTGCCCCAAAGGCCATTAGGGATGCACAGATATCCCATTGGCGCACAGGTCCTTAAGGATGGGGATACAGAATCACAATCAAGTCCATAGGGGGCAGGGTGGGGGAGGAGTTTAGCTGCAGCCTTTTCTGGCTACAGTGTTTCATCTGGGCCGGCAACTCTTTCATATCCCGTCTTCTGGTTATTAGGAAAAGGGGCGAAGATCTCTCTCTGTAACTACTTCCTGCTGGCTGAGGGCACTGTATTGGGGTCTAGGGGAGTTTGACGGGATGAAGGTTGATGCCCAGGTAGACACTGATGCCAGGTGTTTTAGCCAGGACAACTTCACTGGTGAATGTATGTATGTCAGACTGAAAAAACAAAGAGACATAATGTTATTAGGAGACATGGCACTATTATATTTAAGGACCCAGGTGAGGTAGATAGGAAGGTGACTTTGGTTTTGAGATGGTATTTTATCAGGGTGACGTTGAGGTGGCAAGGCAGAATTCTGAAAAATAAACGTGGGATTAGGAGGAGTGAAGTTAATGCTGCGCCCGGGGCCGGCGGCGGGGGCCCCCTCCCCGCATTCCCAGAATAAAGCCACCGCTGACCACTACTTTTACGGCCGTCCACTCCGCTCCATTCCTCCCGCGGACTTCTTCTTCTCTCCTCCCCCTTCTCCCAGACCTAACAGATGGTGCCCTGTGACTCGGCGGCAGGTGAGAGACTATACTTTTCTCGGTTTTGTTTTATAGTCCCCCTGCTGTTAAAATTTCTTTACTTCTGCAGTCAAAAATCCACTACCACTCGGGTAATTAACTCCCCTGATAACTTTTAAAACAGGCTGTTTCTTTCCCAGCGTGCGCTCTTTTGTTCCTGTGTCCCCGACTCGCGCGCCCTTCTTCCGGCTCCCGCTCACAGCCTCGGCGCCGCCGGTCCCACAGTCATGACGGCCTTCCGCGTGGCCCGTGAGGCCTGGTCACCCCAGGGGGGGTGGGCCGCGCCCTAACCACGTTGTGGCTCCCTTTCTTTCCCCGGCGGGGCGGCTCTGGGCGGGGGGGCCTTTTACAGGACTTTTCAAGCGGCTTTCTTTCCCGGCGCGGATCCCTCCCCGCTGCGCGCTGCCTCCGCGCGCCGCCTCGGCGCCGCTGGTCCCGCGGTCATAAGACGGTCTCCCGCGTGGCCCGCGAGGCCTAGTCACCCCGGGGGGGGGGCCCCACACCCGGCGCCTCTTCCCCCCCCCCACGTTATAGCTCCCTTTCTTTTGCCGGCGCAGCGGCTCTGGGCGCGAGGGCCCTTTACAAAACTTTTAAAGCAGCTTTCTTTCCCAGCGCGGCTCCTCTCCCTCCCTGCCACGCGCCGCCTCCGCGCGCCGCCTCGGCGCCGCTGGTCCCGCGGTCATGAGATGGTCTCCCGCGTGGCCCGCAGGGCCTGGTCACCCCAGGGGGGGCCCGCGCCTGGCTCCTCTGCGCCAGGCGCCTCTCTCGCCCCCCTCCCACCACGTTTTAGCTCTGTTTATTTCGCCGGCGCAGCGGCTCGAGCCCCAGCCCTTCCCGTTCATTGGCTCCGCCCGCGCCTGGCTCCTCTCCCTTTTGTTTCCCACTTTACGCCGTTCTCCCGAGGTTAAATAAGACCAGACAAACCTAAAATTCACATCAAACTGCTTTTAATTTTAAAAACAGCCTTTTTTCTTTCTTTTCGTCCCTGCGCCATACGCCGCCCGCCATAGCCGCCCAAAAGCCGTGGCTTTCACAGCGCGCCCAGCTCTGGCACGGCCGTGAGCCTTTCAAAACAAAGCCCACCTAACTTCACGCTGTGCCTCTCCCGCGGCCACACCCTGCCCCACACACGGGGCTCCTTACAACAAGCAAGCCATGCCTCTGACTGCCTCTGCCGCTGCGCCGCCCCTCCGGGATGCGGCCACCATCTCTGCTGCCCACCTCGGCCGTCGCCCCGCCCCTCCGGGGCACAGCCACCGCCTTGGCCGCCGCGCCGCCCCTCCGGGATGCGGCCACCCCCTCTGTCGCCCCGCCCCACGCGCGCGGGGCTCCGAGCAGCCAGCAAGCCGTGCCTCTGACTGCCTCTGCCGCCGCCCCGCCCCTCCGGGACGCGGCCACTCCCTCTGTCGCCCGCCTCGGCCGTCTCCCCGTCCCTCCGGGGGACCGAACGCGAGCTGCAGCTCCCATTGACGCCAGGCGTTAACTGGGATCACCACTCGGGGCCTCCAAGCCCCACCCCCTTACGCGATCGCAGCAGAACGACGTCATTTCCCTGCGCCGCTTAGCGCGTCACGGTAAGCCTCCGTTGTCTGCTTACGGTGTCCCGCGTTCGCCCCGCCCACTCTACGGTTCCTTGCCTACCTCTCCACGGCACCGCACACACGGCAGCTCAGCGGCTCTGCTCAGGCATGCTTTTTTTACAATTTGGCTCCGCTCAAGAGATGCCTTTTTATTACAATTCTCAAACCGTTTAATCAAAGTTACTGGCCACCGGATAATTTTATCAGCCTTGTTTATCAATCAAAGCCTTCACCACCTCCTGTTTAACAACTAAGGTTATAAATTCCTTTTTGCTGGAAACCACTAGCTCTATTTCAAGACAAGGGTTTTCTTCAAAGTTTTATTTTATTTTACCAACCTTATTTATCAAAGCCTTCACCAATCTCCTGTTTAACAACTAAGCTTATAAATTCCTTTTTGCTGGGAACCACTAGCTCTATTTCAAGACAAGGGTTTTCTTCAAAGTTTTATTTTATTTGTCTTGATTCATAGTACTGCAAATAACAACTTTAAAAGTAACTGTGTTCAAAATCTGACAGTATTATATCAGTTTTGATTTATTCATAAGATTGCTAAACCTATACTTACTTAATTCTACTATAGTCCAAATCCCAAACAAAAAGGCAAAACTTGACCTTCAAACCTTAGAGAGATCTTAATATGGTTTTTTATATTTTTAACACTTGTGACACTTGGAGTTCTGAGACAGGTAAACCTACACAAGGTGGAGCTGCCTGCCCCCTCCATGGACCACGCTCAAATGCAGCAGAAGATACTGGACAAAAATGTCCCATCCTGGCATTCTTTGAGACCTTACTCCAGGGCTACTGGACTGTCCTAGCCACCAGAGAGTGGGTAAGCCATCCTAAGTTCTAGCCCTCATAAAAAATGTCGACACTGCCAGATTCGTCACTGACAAAAAATCGCTGCTGGAGGCTGAGGGGGTTCAACACAACAACAGCCCCCTTTAAGGTGTCCGTCTCAGATTCCAAGTCACACTACAGTCTCAGGTAAGATATTCTCTATATTTGTGGACATAGAGGCCATATATACAGGATTCTTCCTGAGTATTCAGGTTGCTATATTAAATCAATCTCTATGACATGGTATTGATGGTCAACCTATGCCATTTATAGGTCCCAGTCCTAAATCATAAAATGCTTTTATTCCCTTTTAAACTGCCATTCTGGTCTCACATCACTCAGGCCCTAGATCTAACCATCCTTTTGATGCTCATCTCTGCCTTATGACTCACAGGTTGTCATGTTTTGTTGTCCAGTTTGATTCTTAATTTGTTACATTCTATTAATAATCATTTCTATAGCAGGAGTCCTTAACACGGTTGCCTACAGACTCCAACATCATATATACCAGAGACAAGCCTTACCTACCTACCTTTTAACTTTTATGCTTTCATAGGGGGGAGTAAACACCTCTCATAACTTCACTCCTCCTAATCCCACGTTTATTTTTCAGAATTCTGCCTTGCCACCTCAACGTCACCCTGATAAAATACCATCTCAAAACCAAAGTCACCTTCCTATCTACCTCACCTGGGTCCTTAAATATAATAGTGCCATGTCTCCTAATAACATTATGTCTCTTTGTTTTTTCAGTCTGACATACATACATTCACCAGTGAAGTTGTCCTGGCTAAAACACCTGGCATCAGTGTCTACCTGGGCATCAACCTTCATCCCGTCAAACTCCCCTAGACCCCAATACAGTGCCCTCAGCCAGCAGGAAGTAGTTACAGAGAGAGATCTTCGCCCCTTTTCCTAATAACCAGAAGACGGGATATGAAAGAGTTGCCGGCCCAGATGAAACACTGTAGCCAGAAAAGGCTGCAGCTAAACTCCTCCCCCACCCTGCCCCCTATGGACTTGATTGTGATTCTGTATCCCCATCCTTAAGGACCTGTGCGCCAATGGGATATCTGTGCATCCCTAATGGCCTTTGGGGCACTGCCCTAAGCTTAAGCTATTTAGATCCCCCACGCCACGTGTCCGAGAGAGTTTTGCCAGAGGGAGTTCGCCGGAGAGAGTTCGCCAGAGAGAGAGAGAGACCACCCGCCCCAGGCGCAATGCTGCGCCCGGGGCCGGCGGCGGGGGCCCCCTCCCCGCATTCCCAGAATAAAGCCACCGCTGACCACTACTTTTACGGCCGTCCACTCCGCTCCATTCCTCCCGCGGACTTCTTCTTCTCTCTTCCCCCTTCTCCCAGACCTAACAATTAATACGTGCAGAGGCCCTCAGTTTCCACTGAGCTGTTCTCCTCCAAGAAACGGCCTGCTGGCTTATGGAGGCTGCTAATTAGTACCACCTCCAAGAAAACTGATAGTGATAAAAGAGGAAGTCAATGAAATTAGACAGATCAAGCAGAATCCAATCTAGTTAGAAAGACATAAAGGAGAGTTTATGGAATGAAAACTCTTGAGGCAGACCAGATGCTTGTGGGTCAGCTCTGAATGGCCAGGGAATAATCCTGTACCCCATTCACATGGGCTCATGGTGTTGGGGTCACACTGTGCTGTGCTGTGACTTAACAAAGAAAGATGGAAAAACAGAGGAAAGCATTGGATCTCCATGGAGCTTGATGTGTATCCATGCGGAGCAGGGAGTATTCCCCAGCTTCCATATAGGGACATCCTTCTACCCACAGGACACTTTCAAACAGTGATTCCCAACACAGTGAGATGCTCTCAGGTGCTTTAGAAATGTGGGAAGGGTCACTTTCAGTGGGCACTTTCAGAATGGCTGTTTTCTAAACATGTTTTATTTTTATTCTTGGATGGAGTGATTGACAGACCAGAAGATGCAGCCACTGAAAAGCCAGTTTTTCACTCACAGGTCCCAGAGGAGGGAGGACAGCAGGCCACACAGTGCTACATGGAGGGGCTCTGGGTAATGAGGGATGGAGGGGATGGTGGGGAACAGCCTCTGAGTCTGTACTGTGGTTTCCAAGGAAGCAACAGAGGGAAGGGAAGTGAGTTCAGAATTGATGAGTTGGTATAGGCTGCAGAGTGCTAGCAGGGCTGCCGCTAGGCATCTGATTTTGGGGTGATGTGGGCATGGGGTAAGGGTGCAGGTGTCACTGCCCTGTAGGAAGCGGTGGGGTGTGTGCTCTGATGGCCAGGTTTGTCCTCAGAGTGGCTGAGGTTCCCCTGATGCACAGTGAGGAGCAGCTCAGCTCCATCCTCCCAGTGGGGACCTGCCTCTTAGCTGCTGTGAACGTGGGTGCACGATCTCTCTCTTAGACCTCTCTTTAAGTTCTTTGTCATGAGTTGGTCTCTTGAATGCTTCCTGCTATTGCAAAAAAAAACCCTTCTGGTGGAAACATTACTCCCTTCCTCCAAGCCTGAATACACCTCTTCCAGTGCCACATAGACCTCACACTCAGAATCTTCTAGAAAGCCTATGATGACCACATCCAGCTCTCCCTTCCACACCCCACCAATCAACTGTGCCTTCCTTAGAGCTGAACATTTCCCTGTGTCCAACTGATCCACAGCTGGTGTGCAGAGATTCCAGACACAGCAACAATCAGAAAATCAATGAAGGTTTTATCCTTAAGGATATCCAAGTTTCCAAATAAGAGGGGCCAAGCCCATCTTCAAAAGTGAGTTTCAAACTCATCATTGGAAATGGCAAACAAAACCAGAAAGAAACCTGAGAGGAGAAAAGACATGGACCAAGAGCAGGAGGGGAGAGGGAGAGAGGCAGAGAGTGCCAGGAGCCCATGCTCTGCTGCTTCACCCTGGGAGAAGGGAGTAGATGCCACAGCCCTCAGAGGAGGCAGCTGCAGGCTCCCCCATGGTGCTGGCTCTCCCTACAAACTGTCTTGCTGACAGGACAATCATTTGTCTTTTTAAAGAAACTTCCTACTTTGGATGAAACTAAAAATTTTATGCAAAGTAAAGGGAAAAAATAAAACAAAAAGGCAGCCCACAAAGTGGGAGAAAATATTTGTAACCCATGTATCTGATAAAGGAATAGTTTCCAAAATAGATGAGAAACTCAATAATCAGAAGACAAATAACCCAAGTTTTGAAAGGACATAGGGCCCAAGTAGACATTTCTCCCAGAAAGACACACAGATGGTGTCAGCACTAAACAGCACTAACGACAAGGCAAAGGCAAGTCAAAACCACAGTGAGATGTCACCTCACACTTATCCAGATGGTCAATATCAAAAAAAGAGAGTAAAAAGTACTGGCAAGGATGTGGATAAAAGGAAGAATTTGTATACTATTGGAAAAAAAAATAAAATGATGCTACTGTAATAGGAAATAGAATGGAGATTCCTCAAAAATGAACACAAAAAGAATGACCAGGCAGCTCCCCTGGTGGGTGTGTGTCCAAAGGAACTGAGGTCAGTACGCGGGAGACACATCTGTGCTCCTATAGTCACCAAGGAATTATTCTCAATAGCTGTGACAGACAGCTGCTGTCCATTAGATTGCTGAAGTCAGGTGGGGATCAGCAAAGCACACTTCTGGGTGTGTCTGAGTGGGTCCTGGAGGTGTAGCCTTGGGGACCTTGGGGGTGTGGCTTTGGAAAGGTGTGACCCTTTGTCCCTCCCTCTCGGGCTGTTCCCCTACTGTGCTTCCCAGCACCAGGCAATGAGCATCTCCACCACAACCTTCCATTGTGATGGTTCTACTCTGGAGCCAGCTGAGCACAGACTGGGCCCTTTGACTCTGTGAGCCACATTAAATCTTTGAGGGCTGGGCACTGTGTCCCAGCAGCAAGAAAGTGGACCACCACAGAGCCAGGGTAAGGAGTCAGCTAAGTGCCTCTGATGATGCAGGGACGGGGAAAATGTTTCCCATGCATGTAAACAGAAGCATGTGTATAAACAGGTATTTATACATCTATACACAGTATGATCACTGCAAAATTATTCTCAATAGCTGTGTGACTTATGTTTGCATAAATATAAAACAATATAATACAGAATGATGTATGTATAAATTATTTAAGGTTATATATAAAATATATATGTATATATTATATAAGGTTCCCTTAAAATATAAAATACACACATATATAAATAAATATATGTTTACAGATAAAATCCTGTTATGTCTACACTCTGATATATAGGTATAGCTGTACAGATGCAGTACATAAAATTCTGATTCCGATTCTTTCTGCTCTGGCATCCCAGACATCAGTGATTAATCACCTGGACACAGGATGTGCCAAGATTTATAGATGCTCACTCAGGGGAAGGAGAGATTTGATGAACGGCATGGGAACTGACAGCTGCCTGCACTCACAGGATGTGTGCCTGCGTAGGAAGGGGACAGGGCTCAGCCTCCAGACTGAGAGAGGAGCTTCCCCTCACCATGCAGAAGGACAGGAATAACCCTGGGTTAGCTGCCAGTAGACACAGAAAGACAAATGCTGCTGGTAGCACTCACAGGAGAAATCTCAGACAGACTCAGCAGAGAGGCTGATAACTGCCAGAGCCAGGGAAGGGAGGTCAGGAGGCCTCTGCCAAAGGATCAATGTCTCTGTTAGGTCACGGAATCCCTCAGGCATCTGCCCCACCCCATGAGCTCACAGTCCCCAGCGCTGTGTTCTACCCTGGACTGTGTGCTAGGAGGGTGGATCGCACTCTGTGAGAAAACAAGAAGGGAAGGGAGAGAGGAGGGAGAGAGAAGGGGAAAGGAGGGAGGGAGGGAAAAGTGGGGGGAGAAAGAAGGGGCAGGGAGGGCAGAGCACGCACCTCCCCCACCTGCTGGGACACATCCATGCCACCTCCAGCTCTGCTCCTGGTCCTTTCCCAGAGGAGCAGTAGGTGAACAGTGAGGTGTCCTCTCAAAGAGATGCGGGATGACAGGCTCTCTGGCCCCGGAAAGCTGCACTCTTCAGCCCACTTCGAGCCGCTTTGTGCCCGCTGTGCACCCCCATCTCTGGTTCCTTTTCCTTTTACTTAATCACTGGGCATTTTGAAAGACACCGTAAGATGTGTGTTCAGTTAGTATCTTATTTAAGTTCCACAGATCTGCCCATTCAGGGCACACAGACTGAAAACAGAACAGCACACCGAACTCCACATCATCTCAACATTTGGGCACGAAGCCTAAACTGTACACGTTTTAAAACATTTAGCTGGATGGTGTCGTACCATACATCTTGTTTCAGAGAGCCTGGAGCCCACGGCACCATGTGACCTCTTTTATCCCACACCAATATCTGTTCCCATAAAATAGAATTCAAGGCCATGCAGGGTGGTGCCCATTGTAATTCTGGCACTGGGGAGGCTGAAGCAGGAGGATTGCCACGAGTTAGAGGCCAGCCTGAGCTACACAGCCAGAGTCTGTCTCAAAAAACAGTGGTTAAATACTGTTTTACAATATTCCAAGCTGTAGCTAAAGCTGATCAATCTGTTACTTTCAGAAATGAACATTCCCAGACTTTTGCTTTTACGAAGAATCAGCATTAAGCGTACATTTTCCTGTCTTTTCACTTCCATTTCTGAATCCAGGAAAATGAAGTTTTAGGACCCACAGCATCCTCCCTCCCTCTCACATCCTCCTGCACTAATTACAATCACTTGTGTCATATTTCCAGGCCAGAGAAGGAAAAATTTCCTGTTAGGCACACTCATTTTTATGTTCTTCTAAGGCACTCAGATTTTTTTTTTAATCGGTACCGAGGATGGAACTCACGACCCCCTGCTTGCAAGGCAGGTGCTTATGCTGCTGAGCTAAATCCCCAGCCCCAGCACTCAGATTTCTAACAAACCAGACAAACACAAGCCTTTCCTTAATAACAAATGACTTTCTAGATTCACTTGCTAATATTTCTATTGAAATATGTTCCCTTTAAATTTGATTTAAATTTTGCCTTCTTTCATACAGTTAATAACATTTTATAAGCTTTTAAAATGTCCTATAATATAACTTATTTGGATATCTTGAAATTGTGATTTAAATTAGTATTTTTATTATTTATGCTTTGGCATTATGCTTAGAAAGGCCTCACCCTAAAATTACACTCTCCTTAACTCTCCAGTATTCGTAGTGTGATTGCTTTTTTTTCCTGATGCTTATCTAGGAATCGAACCCCTATCACTCTGCACATTCACACAACACTTCACCCCTGAGCTGTACTCCCAGCCCTCTCTGTTACTTTATGCTCTTTACTTCTGCTGAATTTATGGATAACTTTAACCTTTTCCTGCTAATAGATTGAAGAAAAATGTGTCTTGCTCCACTGAGTAAAACAGTGACATCAACAAGGTAAACTGTGCTCTTGGGAAGCTCCTGGCCCCCAGCTTCCTCTGCCCTCCTTCTACTGTGTCATCTGAGAACTCCACGTATGGGTTTACAGGAAACTCCTGTCCAAGTCCTCAGTCACCTCCATCCTCCACCATTACCCTCCATGCTTCCATTGTCATTAACTCTTATTTTGAGATGTCCTTACAAATATTTCACCAATTAAAATTAACTCCTTTCTTTGGCACTTTTATGGAAATGATTTATGTAACACTCCATTGCATAACATGAACCTAATGTTACAGATTACCTAACATTACATAATTTAAAGCTATGAAAATTTGGGCTTTAATTTGGAGAAAATTGGCATACTTAAAATAACGAGTATCCCCATTCAGGAACCCATAGCTGTACACTCATCACACCCCAGAGTGTGACTATCATCAGAGTTCCTCTTGAGCACTGGATTCCCACCGGGTCCCGCCCAGCTACGAGAGTGCATTTCCTGTGTTCTTTGCCATGGGTAGAGATGACAGTCCTAACTTGATATAACTCTGATCTGTCCTGAGATTGCTCACGCTGTGCTCTTAGCTGATTCTCTTGCACAGAAGGGTTTTGTCACCTCTTCATGACACCTCTATTCGTATTGTTTGTCCTCTTCCTTTTCCTGTGGCCAGAGCTTTCCACTCAGTGGTAAGCCAGGTTCCTGAGCCCCTCCCTGGAGTGCTGGAAGCACACAGGACTCCAGGAGCAGCTTCCCTGGAGCCCAGAACATTGGTAACCCCGATCAGCATCGCTGGTGTTTGCCTTCACCCTTCTCTACCCTGCTCCCTAGCATCACATCTCCCTGAAAGGTAAGCATTGTGGTGTTGTACCACCTTAAAGCACAGCAATGCCCAGCGTCACAGTGAAAGACTCAGCACCCCCTCTGCCACTAGCACCCAGCACTGACCAGTGCTTCCTTCTGGTCAAATCCAGTTCAGCCAGGCTGCAATGGGGTGCAGAGCTGGGGAGCTGGGACAGCTGTGTTTGATGCGTCTCTGTCCCATCTGTCTCCATGTCTGTCTTTCTGTCCTTCTCTGTGCTCTTTCTTTCTCCCCCCTCCCCATTTCATCTCCCTTCTTCTCTTACTGAACCCCGTCCTCCCAGGGCTCCCTCCCTGAAGTGTGCAGAGGGTGGGGTGCAGGTGGCTCTGCTCTGCCCTCACTCCTCTCCCTCCTACCAGCCACGTTGTTCACTCGCACATGACTTAGATCTAGGGCAAGATTTGGAGGGAAACTCCGTGGAACACCGAGTCTCACAGGAAAACATCACTCAGGCTCCTCACACCTTGGGGCCCCATGGCAGGGGGTGCTTGGATCCCCCAAGTGTCTGGAGCCTTCCTCAGGTCTCCTGCCCACATCACCCTCATATTGACGTCTGGGTTTCTTCTCGCTAACTCTGTCTGCTCTCCGCTGGCTGGGTACTCTGCACATCGAGGGTTTCTTCTCTTCAGCAAATGACTCCTAGCTTTTTATGTCTGATCCCTGTTCCCCTCGGGAGCCAGAGCCCTCTGTGGGGCCCCTTGAGCTGTACCCACCCTACACGCTCCATCCTGGTGACCTCATTCCCCCTTGCCCTCCTCCTCCTCTTCCCCAGGTCCCCACCTGCCCAGGCCAGGCCCATTCCCCATGCCCAGTACGACTCCTTCTGGTTAAGCCAAGACCTCACACCTGTTCCACATGCTCCTAGCCCAGCTCCTGCCCCATAGCCAGTGCTCCCCCTCCAGCTTCCCAGAGCCTCACCCTTGGGTGATTACTCCAAGCTCTCTTTTCCTAGCAGATGTCTTTCTGTTTCTTTAACTATACTTTCTGAGTTCCCAGTAGCTTTGCAGACCCGTGGGCTTCACCATGGATTTTCACACACATACAGCAGTTTGGACCATTGCCTCCCTCCCCAATTCCCTTCCTCTGCTCTAGGAATGAATTCCCCTCTACTTTTGCACCATCTTTTTTTCCTTAGATTCCATGAGTGATACTCAAGGAAAACACATGATACTGGGCTTTTGGAGTATGGCTTATTTCTCTCAGTAGGATTATTTCCAGTTCCATCCATTTTCCTGCAAATGACATAGTTTTTGTCTTCTTTACAGCTGAAAATACTCCCTTGCATATAAAATATGACATTTCCTTTATCCATTCATCCATCAATGAGCTGGTCCCATATTGTGGCTTTTATAAACAGTATCACCAAAAAATGGGCACCCAGGCCTCTCCCCACTGTGTTGGCTGTAAACCCTGCAGGCATCCACCCCAGAGAGGGGTAGCTGGTCAGCTCCCCAGGGTTCCACACTCATTTCCAGGTGGCTGAACATGTTTCCATTTCCGCCTGCAGTGTGAAGGGACCATTGCCCCTTCCATCCTCTGCACAGAATGCATCTAAATGTTTATTCAGAGCGCCAAAAGGGCACAATCAAAGGGTTTCCTGGGAATCACAGTTCAGATCACGACTGTCTGTACCTCTTTCCGTCATATTCTCTGACACAGCTGTGAAACAGTCTTCTCTACAAAACCAAGGTGCTTCCCTGTGCACCAGCTGTCTTAGTCACCTTCTTCTCAAGGCTGACACAATAGGCACAGCCACACCACACACTCACTGCATACCCCACACACCACACTCACATACCACCCCCATATTACATACTACACTCAAATTATACCACACACATACCACCCAGACATACACACCACACACCACACACACACACACCAACCACACACTACGCACACACATCACACACACTCCACACTCACACCAAACATACCACACTCGCACACATACACATTCACATCCACATCTGAAGGAGGAGAGGCCCTTTCAGATTCAGGTTTTCAGTCCACAGCTAGCCAGCTCCAAGGCAGGACAGCACAGTGCAGGGTCAGGGCAGAGGAGAGCGCTCACTCCACGGGGACCAGGGAGACAGAGAAAGTGGGAGCCAGGGTGGGAGAGGCACCCTCCAGGCCATGTCCCACTGAGCTGCCCATGCCCGGTGTCACATGTGGTCACAGTGCCCTATGACTCCTTTCACAGCCCACTGTGAGTGCCTGAGGCTTTTGGGGACATGGAGACCTCCACTGTAGCACCCCTCTCAGGAATGCCAGGGTTTCCCCTTCCGGAAGACATTTCACAGACAGAGTGAACCAGGCCTTTTCTCCTCCTGTTCTTCCACCTTCCCTGACAAGTAAGTCTCTTCAGGGTCCTTAATTTTGAAGGTTAGAAAGTGAATAGGCAGAGTCACAAGTAGATTTGGTAAGAAAATATAATACCATCAAAATTTAACCCCTAAACATTTATTTTAAAGTTTAAAGAGATTTCTGCACTTTTTTGGCCTGAAACTCCAAATGTGCATGCTTGCTTCTTTGCTTCCAGACAAGAAGGGCAAATTGTCTGTCACCAGTGTCCCTTCTGCTGGGTGCGCTGGGTACATCTGTCACACGTGTGCAGGAGTCCCTTACTGGTAATGTGGCTGACAGCCCTAGGTTTGGAGTGGGCACCTGACTCCCACTAACCAGTTCCACATCTATGCACCCTGCCTAGCTCCTTCCAGAGCCTGCATCAGCTGACCTCTGACCAAACTTCCGCATTGTTTGGGGGCCCATATCCGTGAGGGTCCTTAGACTGTCTTGTCCTTGCCCTCTCATGCCCACCTTCTTCAAACACTTTGGAGGCCAAGAGTCTTTCTGTGTGACTTACAGAAGCCAACTAGTTGGGTAACACTTGGTAGACTTGGCCAGCTTTCATCCTGGCTAACCCTGCACTTGGTGCATTAGACACCTTTTCACCCTGGACACAAAACCAGATTCCAACAACTTAAAGGAGCAGAAGTTTAAGTTGGATCAGGGTCTCAGGGGGTTCAGTCCATGGTTAGCTGACTACAAGCAAGGAATATCATAAAGTGAGGGTGTGGAAGAACAAAACTGCTTAGTTCATGGAAGTTGGGAAGCAGACCAGGAAACAGTGCCAGAGAGCAAATGTGAGGACCTAGGCATAGATCCCAAGACCATGCCTCAATGAGTCACCAGACACACCCAACACTGTGTTCCACCACTGCCCCAGGCCGATCCAAAACCGACCTAGCTCCCCCTGCCCTAACTGCCACACTTGGCCTTTGACCAAGTAACTCAAAAAACTCACAGCTCCTTTTACAATAGGCCCTATGGGTTCCTGTCAGACATATTCTCTAGGGAATAAGTGACCATTCTAAACTTAGCATAGAGGGTTAAAGTATTTGCAAAATTTATCTTGTTATTTTATAAAGTGCAGAATCCTTACCAGGAATCAAGTTGCTCAGGTACCATCCACATAAAAAATAAACGCTTGAATCAAACAGAATCATCCAGAAAACCTAGCCAAAGGTCATGCTCCCTGGTTCCAGAGCCTGGTACATATTACGCCACTGGATCCCTGGCCAGAAGGAAAAGGTCAGTGTGAGAGCAGTGCTTCCTCTTTGGCTGTTCAGGGTGAGAGGAGTTTATTAGTCCTAGAAGCTTCAGGAAAGCTGACTGGAGCTGAGACAAAAGGAGACTGGTACCATTAGCTATAACCTGTCAGAGGAAACAGTAATGTGCAGACTCTTCCGTCCGCTTGATGCAGTGACAGCTAACATCATGTTACCTAACATTTGCATCTTTAAAAGTACTTGACTTAGACTTAATTTCATACACTTATTAACAAAATCTCATTTTTGAGCTGGGTTTTAGCCCCTCCCTTGCAAATGTGTGGTCGTGAGTTCAATCCCTGGTACCGATAAAGAAAAAGACAAAAAAAAAAAAAAAACTCATGTCTGGGAAAAATAAGCATTTTTAAATAAAAGAAGTCTCCTTAAGTGCCCACACTCTATATTATGTTTTTTCTGCCCTTGAAAATTATGTAAATAATTATGTAAATAGGAGATCTAGGATAATAAAGAATCATTGTTTTCTTACAATTTCTTACATTTTACCATTTATTTCTCGACCAAAATATAAGCTAGGAAATCCATTCCTCTTTCTAATTTCCCTAGGGTACTAAGGTACAACTTAATGAAATGTGCGTATTGATCATAGTGTAAGTGTTGGAATTTGAACTAAAATATTTGAATGATCTGACAGTGACCATTTTCCTTCTGTGGCTCCTTGATCCAGTTTACTCCTCAGTTTAACTTGAGAAATACAGAAGAAATCAGCAGGACTACTCATCTATTAAAGATATCTTCACACATCATATATAAATTCTAACAAGAGTAATTACCTGGCTAATGTAAACGTGGGATTGAGTTTTACTTACAGCATCTATTTGGTCTATGTTAACAAAAACACATCCCAAATCCATATAAAAATATTTGAAATATATGTCTGTTCTGTTTAAGAGTTTAATCATCAAAATCTCAACATGTTACTAAAAAAGAAGAAAAATTCCACCAACACTATTTTTAAAAATCACATTAGGCCACATTAACAGGGACACAGCATACTGAGAAAGCTGGAAAAGACTGTCATGTTCCATTCTACTGGGGCCAGAAGAAAACATGGCAAACGTGTGAGTGGGTGTCATGTGCAGGGAGGACCTGGAAGGAGAGGGGGAGCAGACCCAGGAAGACAGACCCAGCTCAGCAGTGCTACCCAAGCAATGGGTGTGCACCTATTCCTGGGGGAATTCAGATGGTTGGGGTGGCCTATGGCAGAGCCAGGCGTGAGCTAGGTCGGTGGCCTGAACCCTCTGCAGCAATGGATGTCGGGATGTTTCCTGATGGTTCGCAAAGCAGGGTGCCAACAGGGAAACCCAGGACCAGGATCTCCGTCCACCTGCTCCACTCTGGACCAGCTTCCCATTTCCCAAAACCAGAATCCCGGAGAGCCTCTTTCAGGAACAGCATGCTCTCACCTGCCTCTTGTCCTTCCAGGAACGTAATGAAAAACACCCCTTGTCCAAAGGCGGTGGTCAAGAGTAGGCACTGGTCAGGGATGAAGGAATGAGGAGAGAACAGCCTGTTAGTGTCTGATAAGGATCACAGGAACCCTGCAATGCTAAACACAAAGAGACATCAGGACCCTCCTTCTGGTTCTGAGGAGCAGAGCCAGGGCTCTGGGCGGTAATTTAAATGTCTGAGCCATAAAGGGTTCGCAGATTATCGGTCTCCTTTGAAAAGCAGGCTAAGCTAGCTTTTAATGCTGAAGGGCATTACTGATCTTTACTGCAGCACTTGAAGCATCAGAATCCAAAACACTGTGCACAGACACGAGTAAGACAAAGAGTGGGAGATGGAATGCAGCAATTTATTGCTTCTTACTATGAACTGGATGCCCTGGAGCACACCCCCAGTAGACTGATGGCCTGCGGAGTACACACAATGCTAGAAACAGTGTGCCTGGGAGAGAAATGTTTTTTTATCTGCAGTGGGGAGGTTCTGTTCAGGAGAGAAAAAGCACCAGAGCACAAGCATCTTACCCTTAAAACCTACAATGCACTGGGTTTCTGTGTCTTTTTTCCACTTGCTAGAAAACATCTGCATATTCACAAAGCAAACCACCACTGTACACATGGACCTTTTAAATCTGAGAATTAAAAGGAAAGGTAAAAGTAAGGGCCTTCAAAAGCTCACACAGTTCATCAGTGACTCGGGGCAAAGGACCTCGCTCAAGAAAGTGGTCCCCTGTGTGCCCATTATTTAAAAACCCATAATTAACACCAATACAAAGTCACTGGCTGCGGGTCATTGCAAACGTGATGCAGACCACTCAGCTCGAGGAACAGCTGTCAGTGGACCAAAAGCCAGCACACTCTAACAGGCCATCAGTGCACATGCAGGCATATCTTGAGCATCTAGGCTTTGGCACTGAGCAACTTACTGGAGCTGGATAGAAACAGCGCGGTTGACTTCCGGGAGAACATGGCGGACAGACAACAGTAACTACCGGAGGCTCTCTGAAAGGCTCGGCTCAGAGGCCAGGAATGATGCGGACTAAGGAGACATGAACTGGTAGAGATATGCTCTGCTGACTCAGGAACGATCTGGGCTGAGAGAAACCAACTTGGAATGCAGTCCTGGCGCTAAAATAGGAACAGAAAATTCTCGGTGTGGAGGCTGGACCCTGCGCCGTTGGAAGCCGCAGTTTGGATTTCCCGCCGCTCGGCGGCTGGCTGCCTCCACAGCGGCTCGGCAAGGAGAGACGCGCAGAAGCTCTGGGAACGGGAGTCTGCGAACAGAGTCGAAAACAGGACGGACAAGGAGGCGTACACTGACTGGTGGCGAGGTGAGTGAGAGAAACTGACACTCCACCACAGTTTGACTCCAGCGGAGGACTTTCTGGGCTCGGGCAGTCCTGTAAGAGCAGGGCGCGGTGGCGACTCCAGCCACACATTCCCCTCTTGGATGGGATTGGTGAAAAGTCCCTGGCCTGCGTGACGCTGCTGGCGGACTCACTAGGCTGGCCTAACCCAGATCCCAGAGCCTGACGGTGGCCCGGAGGAGCGACTGACTCCCGCGTAGGCTGCCTCCTCCGCAACTCCCTGGTGCCCAGCGGTGGGCGGGAACACCTAGCCAGCGCAATTTGATCAGGCTGTGGCTGATAAGCAGGGAAGCCGGGCCTCCTATGTAAGCTTGCATTTTATAAGGAACAGAAAATATGGGGAAGGGAAGCAACAAGAAAGGCTCCTCAGCCCCCAATTCTGAGAAACAGGCAATAGTGGACACCGCACCAATAGACATAAAGCGCCATATAGAGAGCCTCATAGACCAATTCAGGAATGAAGTTATCAACGACCTGAAGCTAAAAGTATGCAGAATAGTTAGAGAAATGCTAAGCACCACCCAGGAAAAAACAGATGGTGGAATGGAAGAGCAGAAAAAGAGGGGAGAATTGCTTGATGGAGAAAACAGAGAAAGCATTGAGTATGTGAAGCAGGTTCAAAGGGACTATCAAGAAATTAAGAAGTCTATCCAAGACTGGCATAACAGCTTGAAAGAAACCAAGGACAGACTATCTGAACTGGAGGGCAGACTTGTAATATGGGAGAATGAAATGAAAAACTTCTTAAAAATAACAAAGAAACAAACAGCAATAATACAAAGACAAGAAGATGATAAGAGGAGCCATAACTTAAGGATTAAGAACATAAAAGAAGAAGTAGGGACACAAACAAGTGAACTACAAAAGCTACTCACAGAAATAATCCAGGAGAATTTTCCTAATTTAGCAAAAGGTAAAGATACTCAGATGTATGAGGCATACAGGACCCCAGCTACCTACAACCCAAACAGAGAAACACCCAGGCATATAATAATAAAAATTCCAGAAATTCAATACAAGAACAGAATATTTAAAGCTGTCAGAGACAAGAAACAGACCACTTACAAGGGAACACCCATCAGAATTACAGCAGATTTCTCTGCACAAACCATCAAATCACAAAGAGCATGGGGGGAAATAATTCAAGCTTTGAAAGATAATAATCTCCAGCCAAGATTGAGATATCCTGCACAACTGTCCCTGGAAATTGATAGAAAAACGAGGTGCTTCCAGGATAAAGAGGAACTGGGGGAATTTGCAACCACCAATTCAACCCTACAGAAAGTATTGCAGGATATTCTAAAAAAAGAAAAATACAAAGAACCCAGAAATAGTGGCAGGGAGGCCACAACGAATGGAGCAGAGAACAAAATGAAGAAGACAAACTGACAGCTACTGACAGAAAAAGAGCTCAACAGAAATGAGACAGAGAAGATTGGATGATAGGAACAGCTATTTTGGAGAAAATGACATCTTAATAGGTAATACTGATTTAGTACCATCTTGTTTTGAAGTCTCATCTAGCTTTTGTTCTTCTGTCTCCAGTGGTCTAAACAGGTTGTATCTTATTGGATTTTATTATGTATGATAGTATAAGCAAAAACCTTTTAAAGACAAGGAGATTATACAGAAACCATTGTTCATTTTCTGTTAGTCGATTCTAAATACTCTATAATGCTGTCATTCTCTTAAATTGTTTTACATTGTTTTGATATACTTAATGCTACAGTATACGAAGTTGTACTCAAGGACTTCAAGGAAAGAGTCTATATGGTAACTACTTTTGGGTCGGAATTATCTGGTGGTGAAACACTATTCTGCTTAAATGGTTATGTTTTGATCTGCCCTGTTTTGCTGTTATGCCCTCTTTTTTCTCAATCTCCACTCCATTATTTATTTTTTTATTTTTATCCATTTAAAGGGAAAAAATAGCAGGATATAATATAGTAACCCACTTTGATTTTCTATTATCTCGATTTGAAGCCCTGTATTACTCTCACCATCTTGTTTTTGACTGAGGTTCCTCTATTCTGTTTTGCTGGATAGTATCAGGTTCGAAAGTTTAGGCATCAGCTGAGAAGATAAAGAGATTCACTATAACGCCCATTCTCGTTGACTTTTATCTACTTTTGAAGACCTACAATGTCTCCAATGTTTTGGTTTTGTTGGTTTTGTTCTTTACTGTTTTGTTCAATTGTATTACAACTAATGATATAGGCAATTCTATTAGAGATAGCGGGAGGCATTATGGTAACCATTGTTGATCACCTTGTATTATGTTTTTACATTATCTATTATGTCCACCCTTTTGATTTGACCGACTCTGTTCTGTTATGTCTCATTTGGTTTTACTCTCTTCCAAAAAAGCAATAAGAACCGGGGGAGCAATGAAACCCAAAATGTGTAATAGTCATTGTACAAAAGAGAGGAAAAGAAAGTGCTCTAAACTATATAACTGCATGTATATTCAAGTGTATAAGATAGAAAATGATATCACAGAGTTTTATTGGATCATTGAACAGAACTGTTTGCAGTATCATTGTTGGAATGTCCACTCTACAAGCTGTAATTTTGTGACTTGAACAATTATTTCTAAGATGGCAATATGTAATCCATTAACTAGTGATTTCTTACTGCGCATTTTTTTCTTCTGTAAATCTGTATAACTTGTACCCCTTCACTGTTTTTTTTTCTTTTCTCCTTAAATAAAAAATAAAAATAAATAAAAAATAAAAAATAAAAAAAAGAAACAGCGCGGCTTTCACAGCTACATTTTACTCCAGACTCTGAGTGAGAATAAAAGAGGAGCCCCTCCCAAAGAGTAAGTGATGCAGTAGGGTTGTCAAGAAGTCTGTTGGGGCCAAAGGAGTTTGAAAAACCTTTAGAACTCCTTGGAAGCCCTGGAGTTCCAAGCCTAGGACTTCTAAATACAAGTTCTACTGACTCAGAAGCCCAGGATTCTTCAAGGTGATTCCATGCTCATCTCCCACCAGACAGCCAGGCCTGAGATTTCTGATGCGAGTAAGTACAGATAGGCTACTGGTGCTGCAGAGGAGATCTGCCTAACAGTGATACCCACTGCCTGCCACGCTGGTCAGTTTCTTGCTATGGTCAGGCCCTGTGCCTGTCAGACAATAGTCATAAAAGTATGTGGCATTCTCTTCTCTGTACTTTACACAGCAGATCCAAAAGACATTCACATTCTTTTTCAGGAGGTACATTCCATCTGGATGAGCAGTTCTGACATTGCTAATGGAAAGATCTTGCCACTTACCGGGATGTAATTCATGATGCTCCATGAAAAATGATTATTCTTTTACTTCTAAAATAGCTGTAGAAATCTATTTCTTTTCATGCATGAAACAGAAAGAAACTCCAGTTAGGCACTTCCCGAAGGACATCACTGATTTCCCAGAGTCCTCAGAAAGACACTAGTGAAAAATGACCATTTTGAGCAGGCAGCCAAAGAAACACTGTACTTTCAGTGAACTACCACCAAAACTGTCATTTGTGGGTAGAATAAAAAAAAAAGATACCAGGAAAGCCTGTGGATATCTAAGAGTGATAAATTAGTGATTTAGGGGGGTGGTTGTTCTGATGTGCAAATGGCTATTTCAAGTTGCATTTTCCAGAGCTTCCCACTTACCTGAAGAGTCTGGATGGCCAGGCTTAGTTGGTTTTGCAGAACCAGCAGGGCTCTATAGGGCAGGAAGCTGATGAGGTACACCAGGCTGGTGCAGAGGGAGGCCGTGTTAGCTTGGCTTAAAAATGCACTCAAGTCTGAAGGACTGAATACTTCTGCAAGCAGGGAGGGATTGCAGGTTCCTGAGGCACCTCAGCCTGTGGTGAGTGCCCAGCACAGTCTGCCCAAATCTCAGACTGTTCCGGACCCCCCAGGCTTCTGGGTGCAGTGAAGTGGAGCAGTGGGTTAGAGGCCACTACAGCCGCCTCCCCATCCCTCCCGGCTACACTTGGAAGTCTGCTGAGCTCCTGACGGATGGGCGGGCCTACACTAAACCCCGAGCCCAGCCGCGCCTAGCCATCTGCCTGCAGAGGAAGAGCTGGGCGGATCTGGAGTGCCTGCAGAAGTCCTTTCCTTTACCTAGAGGACTGTGGATATCTCTGCAAGCAGGGAGGGATCACAGGCTCCTGAGGCACTGCGGCCTGTGGTAAGCACCCTAACCCGGCTGCGATTGAAGAGCTGTGGATCTTCCAAGGGGCAGGTGGGCACACAGTGTCCCTGAGGCCCAGCATGTCTGGAACTGCGGAGTTCTGAGCAGGCAAAGGAGGGCCACTGGTTCTGTAGGCCCAATGGCTTGGGGTAGTGTGGTGTCAGAGTCTCAGTAGCTCCAAACATAGAAGGGGATTTTCAACAGATCCTGAGGAAGCTTTCAAATAACACTTGAAACACAGAAATATAGAAAATGACAAAACGAAAGACCAAATTACAACCTCAAACCTCCAGCCCATCTCAGGAAACCCTAGGAGCAATGCATATAGAAGAAAATATATCCCATCCACCTCATATATCGGACATAATAGCTACTGAAGTTGACAAACAACTCCAGGAAGCTTTAAAGAAATTCAAACTCGAAATAATCTCCCAGATAAAAGAAGAAATGATAAAAGAAATGAAAGAGATTCTAAATATATCTAAAGAAAACACAGATAAAAAAATTGGAGGAACTAAACAAAAAGATAGAATCCCTAGACGAGCAATATAAGAAACAAACAGAATACATAATGCAGATGCACAGAGATATACAGGAAATAAAAAACTCAACTGAAAGTTGTAAAAACCGCCTTAATGAAAGTGAAGATAGAATTTCAGACCGTGAAGACATGATTGCAGCTAGTGAACAGGAAAGGAAAGATCTTTTGAAAATAACAAGGAATCAGGAAACAACAATTCAACAACTGCAAGACAATGCAAAGAAGAATAACATAAGAATGATAGGGATTAAGGAAAGAGAGGGAGACAACATAAAGGATGTCAAGAGGATATTTAGAGAAGTAATAGCTGAAAATTTCCCAAGCATGAGATCAGAAACTGACATCAAGATCAGTGAAGCATATAGAACTCCAAACACTCATAACCAAAATAAAACTACACCCAGACATATAATAATCACCATCCCAGAAATCCAACATAAGAATAGATTATTAAAAGCTGTCAGAGAGAAAAGACAGATCACTTATAAAGGAAAACCTATCAGAATCACAGCAGACTTCTCAGCACAAACGATAAAGTCAAGAAGAGCATGGAGTGAAATATTCCAGATCCTAAAGCAAAATGATTTCCAACCAAGACTGATATATCCTGCAAAACTATCATTCAAAATAGATGGTGCAATACGATACTTCCATGACAAAGAACAGCTAAAGAACTTCATGAACACCAAACCGACCCTGCAAAAAATATTGAAAGACAGTTTAGATACACAAAGGAAAAAACCACTAAGCAAAGCAAATAATTAAACAGAACAGAAAGATAAAGATGCAACAGCAGAGAGATAACATTCCTACAATTAACCAGCATTTAACAGTAATAACCATTAATGTAAATGGTCTCAATGCACCAATCAAAAGTAACAGACTAGCAGAATGGATCAAGAAACAAAATCCAACCATATGCTGTTTACAGGAAACCCATCTAACCCAGAAGGATACTCACAGACTGAAAGTCAAAGGATGGAAAACAATTCTTCATGCAGCAGGAATCCAAAAAAAGGCAGGAGTAGCCATTCTGTTTGCAGACAACGTGAACTTTAAACCAACAATGACCATTAAGGACAAAGAAGGTCACTACATACTCGTAAGGGGAAAACTCCAAGAGGAAGAGATAACTATCTTAAATATATACGCACCAAACTCCAGAGCACCAAGTTATATAAAACAATTATTAACAGAAATGAAAACTCAAATTATCAGTAACACAATTGTAACAGGAGACCTTAATACACCATTGACACCAAGGGACAGATCAACCAGACAGAAAATGAGCAAAGAAATAACAGAACTCAATCATACCTGTGAACAAATGGGTTTGATAGACATATACAGGATGTTCCACCCAACAACATCAGAATACACATTCTTCTCAGCAGTACATGGATCATTTTCTAAAATAGACCATATATTAGCTCACAGAACATATTTAAACAAGTGCAAAAGAGCTGAAATCATCCCTTGCATGTTATCGGATCATAGCGCTCTGAAATTAGAAATTAATGATAAAAGATACTGCAAAAATCCCACAAACACATGGAAACTGAATGACACACTCTTGAGTAATCAGTGGGTCAGAGAAGAAATTAAAGAAGAAATCAAACAATACCTAAAAGAAAATGAAAATGCAGATACAACTTACCGGAACCTGTGGGATGCAATGAAAGCCGTCCTGAGAGGAAAATTTACTGCACTGAGTTCCCACATCAGGAAAACAGAACGAATACAAATAAATAACTTGATGCTACACCTCAAACAGCTAGAAAAAGAAGAGCAAGTCAAGCCCAAAGCCAAAAGAAGACAGGAAATTATAAAAATCAGAGCAGAAATCAATGCAATAGAGACTAAGAAAACAATCCAAAGAATCAACAAATCAAAGAGTTGGTTCTTTGAAAGAATAAATAAAATCGATAAGCCCCTAGCCAACCTTATTTAAAAAAGGGAAGAAAAAGCTCAAATTCATGCAATAAGAAATGAAAAAGGAGAAATCACTACAGACCCAATAGAAATACAGAAGATCATCAACACCTATTTCGAAAACCTCTACTCTCAAAAGTTTGATAACACAGAAGAAATAGACAGATTCTTAGAAGCATATGAAGTGCCAAAGCTAGATCAAGAGGATGTAAAACTGTTGAATAACCCAATCTCTGTTAATGAAATTGAAAATGTAATTAAGTCCTTACCCACCAAGAAGAGCCCAGGCCCAGATGGATTCACTGCAGAATTCTACAAGAAATACAAAGAAGACCTAATGCCGACACTCCTCAAACTATTCAATGAAATTGAAAGGGAAGCAATCCTTCCTAAGTCATTCCTGGAAGCAAATATTACTCTAGTACCAAAACCTGAGAAAGACCCAACTAAAAAAGAGAACTATAGACCGATCTCCCTAATGAACACAGATGCAAAAATCCTCAATAAAATATTGGCAAATAGGATCCAGCAAATCATCAAGAAGATTATACACCATGACCACGTGGGATTCATCCCAGGAATGCAAGGATGGTTCAACATACGCAAATCAATAAATGTAATCCACCATATCAATAAAGCCAAAAATAAGAATCACATGATCATTTCTATAGATGCAGAAAAAGCCTTCGATAAGGTCCAACATTTATTCATGATAAAAACTCTACAGAAAATTGGAATAGATGGTCTTTACCTCAATATAATAAAGGCCATTTATGACAAACCAACAGCCAGCATCATACTAAATGGCCAAAAATTGAAAGCCTTTACTTTAAAATCAGGCATAAGACAAGGATGTCCTTTATCACCACTCCTATTTAATATAGTACTGGAAGTACTAGCCAGAGCAATTAGGCAAGAAAGAGAAATAAAAGGGGTAAAGATAGGAAAAGAAGAAGTTAAGATGTCATTGTTTGCAGACGACATGATACTCTACATAGAAGACCCCCTAAGCTCCATTGAAAGACTCTTAGATACAATAAATAAATTCAGTAATGTGGCTGGATACAAAATCAATACTCAGAAATCAATAGCATTCCTATACTCAAACAACAAAATCACAGAGAGGGAAATAAGAGAAACTGGATTATTCACATTAGCAAGCAAAAAAATGAAATATTTAGGAATTACTCTTACGAAAGAAGCGAAAGACTTATACAGTGAAAATTATAATACACTGAAAAAGGAAATTGAAGATGATCTCAGAAAATGGAAAGACATCCCTTGCTCATGGATAGGAAGAACAAACATTGTGAAGATGGCCATTCTCCCAAAACTCTTATACAGATTCAATGCAATCCCAATAGAAATACCATCAACATACCTTATAGATCTAGAGAAATCACTCCTAAATTTCATCTGGAACCAGAAGAGACCTAGAATCGCAAAGACAATTCTAAGCAGCAAAGGCAAAGCAGGAGGCATCACAATCCCTGACTTGAAATTATACTACAAAGCAACAGTAGTAAAATCAACATGGTATTGGAATCAAAACAGAGGCGAAGATCAATGGAATAGATTAGAAGATACAACCACAACTACAAACACACTCAACCACCTTATCTTTGATAAAGGAGCCAAGCAGGTTCACTGGAAGAACGACAGTCTCCTTAATAAATGGTGCTGGAAAAACTGGCTCTCCATTTGCCGAAAACTAAAGCTAGACCCATGTCTATCACCATGTACTAAATTAAAATCTAAATGGGTCAAAGATCTGAATATTAAAACAGAAACACTAAATCTACTGGAAGACAAAGTGGGTAGAAACCTTGGAGACATAGGAGTAGGTAGAGAATTCATGAACAGGACTCAAACCGCACGGGAAATACTTCCCAAAATCAATAACTGGGACCACTTCTTATTAAAAAGTTTCTGCATGTCAAAAGAAATCTCCAGCATAGTGAAAAGAAAACCCACAAACTGGGAAAAGATTTTAGTGAACTCTCTCTCAGACAAGGGACTCTTGTCTAAAACATATAAAGAATTAAAAAAACTCAGACCTCCAAAATTCAAAGATCCAATCCAAAAATGGGCATCTGAGATGAATACGCAATTCTCAGATGAAGAAAAGCAAATGGCAAATAAATATATGAAAACATGCTCATCATCATTGGTCATCAGAGAAATGCAAATTAAAACCACACTGAGATACCATCTCACTCCTGAAAGAATGGCCAGGATCAAGAAAACCAACAACAACAAATGCTGGAGAGGCTGTGGGGAAAAAGGAACTCTCCTGCACTGTTGGTGGGAGTGTAGACTGGTACAACCTTTGTGGAGGTCTGTCTGGAGATTTCTCAAAAAGTTGGGATTGGAAATCCCATTTATTCCAGCTATTCCACTTCTAGGCATATTCCCAGAAGAACTGAAAGCATCATACCACAGTGATATATGTGCACCTATATTTATAGCAGCACAATTTGTAATCGCCAGATCTTGGAAACAACCCAAGTGTCCATCAACTGAGGAATGGATAAAAAAGTTGTGGTATTTCTATACGATGGAGTATTATTCAGCTATAAAGAAGGATCACATTGAGATATTTATCAATAAATGGGCGCAGCTTGAGACCATACTCATAAGTGAAATAAATCAATCTCGCATGTATGAATACCGAATAGTTACCCTAATGTAAGTAATGATTCAAATATATGAAAATATGTGGCAATCATGATTCCCCATTATGTGGCCTTGAAGCCTTATAAAATTTTCACTTATTAATTAGAAAGGCTTTATTCTGGGCTTCTTGATATGGAAATATTTGAAGCTATAGTATATGAGGTTTTATCCAAATATCTCAAGGAAAAAGACAGACACTATGGTAACTATTATTCTTTTAAAAAATTATTTAGTTATTTCTTATGTTTATTTTAATTAAGGGAAAAATTTTAAAAATTAGGATATATAATAGTAACTCTTTTCGATTTCCTATTAACTTGTTTTGAAGTCCTGTAATACTCCCACAATCTTGTTTTGACTGATTAGACTCTGTTCCATTCTGTGGGATAGTATCAAGTCTGAGGGTATAGGCAACTACTTTGAAGGCAATAAGATTCACTAAGATGCCCATTCAGGTTTGACTATTGTCTCCTTTGGAAGTCCTGTAATGTTTACAATGTCTAAGTTTTATTGGTCTTGTTCTCTACTGTTTTGTCCAACTTTATAATATCTAATGATATAGACAAATCTTTTTAAGGAAACAAGAGACAACGTTGATAACTATTGTTAATAACCGTGTACTCTGTTCTACATCATGTGCTAAGTCTATCCTTGGTTTTGACTGACAGCTTTGTTCTGCCATATTTGACTTTATTCTCCCCCCCCCCAAAAAGTAACAAGAACTAAGGAGTAATAAAATCTAAAATGTGTAAATTTTGTTGTAAAAAGAGAGGAAGGGGGAAAAAAGAGCTCTAACGGATATAACAGCAAGTGTGTATAGGGGTGTTGAATAGCTGACTATATTAATGTTTTTGGATCATTGAACACAGCTGTTTGTAGTCTCTCTGTTTGAATGTCTACTTTGTATTCTTTGATACTGTGATTTGAGCAACTATTTCCAAGATGATAATATGTAATCTATTAACAGGTGATTTCTTACTGTTATGGTTTTTTTTTTTTGTAGTTCTGTATTATATGTAACCTTACACTGCTTTGTTTTGTTTTGTGTTTTTCTCTTTTTCCTCTTAAATTAAAAAAAAAAAGAAAAATGCACTCAAGAAGTAACTCAGCATGACAGCCGACACCCCGAAATCCAGGAGGAAGAGGAAGAGGATGATGTTGTGTGCAAAGATGCTGCTGGCTTTTAGGATGATGGCGACGGTGGTGCTGCTCAGGGTGAGCATGGTCATGTTCTCCAGGAGCCAGGCCAGGAAGTGGACGGCTTTGCCCGTCATCCGAAGGTACTGTGGACAGGGAAACTGGGTCACACTGTGGCACAGGATGGGTGGGGAGTGAGTGTCTAGCACCCTGGGGAGGACGCTTCCATCTAGAGCTGGGTGTGGGGCTCTCCACCTTAGAGACAGCGTGTGGGCACACTGTCCCTGGTGAGGACACATGGAATGCAGGTGTGGGAGCAGGTGGCTGAGACTGAGGTCAGCTCAGGTCAGCCCAGCACAGCAGGCAGCCAAAGAAACACTGTACTTTCAGTGAACTACCACCAAAACTGTCATTTGTGGGTAGAATAAAAAAAAAAGATACCAGGAAAGCCTGTGTATATCTAAGAGTGATAAATTAGTGATTAGAGACTGAGACTCAGGTCAGCCCAGCACAGCCGCAGCCTCGCTACGATCTCAGGTTTGCTGGGGTTTGTAGTTTATAATACCATCCTTCATTTTCTTTGAGTTGGTTTTGTTTAATAAAGAAAGAGATGAAGAAGGCAAACATCGGTGCTTGCACTCTGCAGTCTGGTGCGTCCTTGAGTAGGCTTAGGAATGTGTTTAGCAAAATAATTCCCACAGAAATAATAAAAATAAAGTAAAGTCTTCCATGCCCTCTCCCATCTGCGTATCCATCACTCTGTGGTACTGTGGTTGTGGGCTCCCTATCTATGTAAAGAGAAAAACCAAGCTGAGTGTGGTGGTGCATGTGTATAATCCCAGCACTCTGGACGGCTGAGGCAGGAGAAATGCACATTGAAGTCCAGCCTGAGCAGCTCGGTGACTCAGCAAGACCCTGTCTCAGATTTAAAAATAAAACATCGATGTGATCCTAGCTCAGGGCAAAGGCCTGAGCTCAGTCCCAATCGCAGCACCATCAAAGAAATGAAAACTCAGGCACATGCCCTGGCCACCAGTCTCCACCTGAGCATGGAGGAAATACAGCCATCCCTGAGCAGGGAGAGAGACTGGGAGAAGAGAAATAGCAGCCGACACAGTGATGCAGCCTCTGCATGGCATGGAACACTGATAAAAATGCTTGGAGGTAAAGAGCTCACAACGGCAGTCACCTGGCCTCACCCTCTGCAGGGGCCTGTGAGCAGTCCAGTCCCCCAGGCACCGTCATCCACTCGCACTCTCAAAAGCCATCAGTAGAGACAAAAAGCCTTGGATGTGGTTTTCTGAGCTTTATGCCAATTATCCAGGGACTGGGGAGACCACTCGGGAGCCCAGCAGGGGGCAGGTGCTGGACACTGCAGGGCTGCAATTCCGGGTCTCCAGCCCACCCTTCCATCCCTAGCCAAGAGGCCCTTTATCTCCTCTATCTGGATCTCCCACTCCTACACCAGCTTCCACACCATGCTGGCCATGAACACCATCCAAGTCGGCATCATGATGAGCAGGAAGAAGAACCCAACGTTGTTCAGGAACGTGGAAAGATATACTCAGTGGGCAACACGGTTCTATCAAAGTCAGGCATTTGAAGGACGAAGCACAAATGGGAACTTCACCAAAGTTTCCTTCAAGGTTAGTTTGCACTCCAGAGCCCATGACCTGAGCAACCCGGAGGAGACCCACATAGGGCATGCAGCTCATTCCAGGTCCTCCAGAGCCCAACCCGCACCCTTTGCCCCTGCTTCACATAGTGCGGCTGAGAGAAAGGAATCAGGCCACGAACTCTCACAGTGACCGCAGTCACCACAGCACCCAGAAAATACGTGCAAATCCGAAAGCGAGCTACTCCATTCCTATCTCCTACACTCACTGCTCAGCCCACTCGGACTGGGCTCCATGTCTAATCCAGAACCAGGACACAGTGAGGGCTTGAGTTCAGCTCTGGTCCCACACATCGCGGCCCCACGTGACATGGCCATGCAAATCATCCCTCCCTCTTTGCACTGCTCCAGGCTGCTGAACAATCCTCACCTGTCCACCCACTGCAGGCCCCTTCTTGGTTCCCTCCACCACTACAGCGTCCCCTCTCCCTGCTCTCAGGTGAGAACCCTCGACTAGTTAGTTATTTTATTCATCACTGAGATCAACAGAAGTTTGGAGCCTCAGGATTGGACCCAGGGTACACCAGTGAAAAACAGGTAAACAGGTCCCACCAAGGCCTGGGATCCACTCTAGAATACGGGAGAGGAAAATAAGCCAATCAGCCAAGAGCTGCTCCCTGAGGTGCTGTGAGCAGTGAGGGAGGTGGGGAAAGCAGTGGCTGCAGCCAATGGGAGAAGGCTTTCTGGACAGAGGCCGAGGGAGGAGGCCTGAAGAAGCAGCTGAGCAGGGAGCAGAAACAAGGAAAGGAGGAGCCCTGCGGTGTCTGCAGGCTAGAGGCAGGAGATGCAGGGTCAGTGGCAGCATAGAGGGTCCAGTCAGCAGCAGCCCCGGCCTGAGGACCAGCAGGAGAGCAAGCGGGCAGAGCACTGGTGGCCCAGAGCCTGGAGAGATTTGTGCACACAGGGTAAGCCCTAGATTTTATCAAACAAAAAGAGAGACACCACAGAAGTGTTTGCAGAGGAGAGGGACACAGAGACAGATGTCACCAGGAACACGTTTTGTCTTGAATTGTGCTTTTCCTTTTCAGTACTTGGATTGAACCCAGAACTTTCACAGTGAGCAACACCCTCAGCCCTTTCTTTTCTTCATTTACTTTCAATTAGGGTCTGGCTGAGTGGCTAAGTTGCCCAGGCTGGGTTCAAGCCTGTGATCCTACTGCTTCAGCTTCCCAGAGTGCTGGGATGATAGCAAGTCTCTGGTTTCTACGAAGACCACCGGATGGAGGATGGTGATGGCCTGAATGGGGAGGCTTCGGAGAGGGGGTTGGGAAGCCCCATGTGCCTGGGCCTTCTGGGTAGGAGACCCAGAACTTCAGTTGAGGTCGAGGTAAGCCCTGCAAAAACCAGGATCCTGGATCACCACTGAGAGAACCCCTCAGAGCACTCAGCACAGCAGGCAACCTTCTGGGGACCCCGGCGGCCCCATCACAGCAGAAGCTATGTCTCCCCTCTCCTCCTTCTGGGACTAGGCTTGCAACAGACAGAGGGGAAGCCAACTGTGCTGCTGAGTACACTCCTGAGTTCCACATCCACTGTCTCCTTCCACTCTGTACTGAATTTCATGTTTCACTGAGGATGAGTGAACCTGTTTTCATTCATTATTAAGCTGCCTGTTATGACTTGGCGAACACAGGAAAGCTAAGTGCGGGCAGCTAACCCAGTCCTCTGCTGTGTGGGGATAAGGGTGGTTTTCTGTGATTTTTAATCATGTTTGGTAGCGTTCACAAGAGGTAGAGGGCTATAAACTGGAAGCCATGAATATATCCACCCAGCCAAAGCCAACTGTCCTCCCAGAGAGGCTTAACTGCCACAAAGCCAAACCCCAGGGACTGTAAAGTTCAAAGTAACTCACACTGCGTTATTGGGTGGAGGGGGTTCAAAAGGTTGTTTGTTCATGAAATTCTTGGTTTCTAAAAGTCGTGGGTGGACAGATAATGAATTTATTCTCCCAGGAACTTCCACCCCAAGAAAGCCAGCGAGAATCACATGCACATAATACCTGAAGTTCTACTTCCGAAAGCCTCCAAAATCGCAGTGCTCATAATCTACACTGGCCGCATCCTGTGAACTCAGGTCTGTGAAGGACAAAGCCACCAGAGCTCAGAGCCACACCCAACCAACCCTGACTTCTGGAGCAAGTGCTTGGGGCCAGGGCTTCCACACTGCACACACTGCAGAGCCGTAGGGGAAAGAGACAGCCTAAGCCAAGCAGAGTGGAGAGACGCAATCACACAACACAGGCTCTGTACCTGTTCATCAAAAACCAGTGAGAAGGGGAGAAATGTACCTTCCAGATTGGTTAAATTCTTGGAAAAGACACTCAAGGATCAGTGAAGGCTTCCAGGGACAATCACACTTGTTTAAGAGTCACACAAACAGTGTAAGTAAAGGACGCTTCAGTGGTTCCCTCCGTTAACTTCAGAAGGCATCTTGAAAAGTGGACTTCTCAAAAGTTGGGAGGGCAGTCTGTGCAAGAGATACACACAGCTGCATGGAAGTGAGGGTCAAGAGGCATTTTAAATGGGGAAATGGAGGAGCCACCTGGGCCCTGCATCCTATTTCCATAGAAACAGACAGCAAGTCTACATGAAAAATCCACACATTTGCAGCAAGCTCTTTCTCCTTGTAGAAGTGGGGAGGATAGCCTCTGAGTTCTGTAGCCACTGATGGCACATGGTCCTCCTCACCAGGTGGACCTTCTCACAAAACCCGAGCAGGAGCACATGATTCTTTCCAGAGGAGTAACAACTGCAGAGACAGAACTCTATCAAAGTGCAACTAACAGTCACACAGTTATGCATGAAAGAATTCATGCCAAAAATGATGGTAACACAGAGCAAATGAAAATAAGGAAAATATTTTTGCCACCAATTCCAAAATATCTAATAAAGCAAACTCCTCTATAAGAAATACCACACAGTACAGCTGTAGGAATCAGGTATGAGATAAAAAATGGCAAAAGAATATGAATTTTAAGTTGGAAGATCTTTTTTAAAAAGTAGAGATAAAATTATAACTATCAGACAAAAAAACTGGAGGAGAAAGTGGCCCAAATACTATAAGGACATAAAAACATATACAGTAAATACAACAATAAGCAACAAACAGTTCAAAAGAATTGGAGAAAAGTTATGGACAGAAACACTGGGGAAAGAAATGCATGTCACTGGAGCCCTAAAGAAGGAAAACAGAATGTGGGAAAGTGGTCAGGTTGGTAAACTTCGAATGTGTCAAGGGGGAGGGGTACAACTTAGATCTAAAATGTCCCCCAGAAGCTTCACGGGTTTCATAAGGTGGGCTGCACTACCCCGCCGTGCTGGCATTATCCCTGGATGAGTGCAGTAATCCATGCAGCCTTAGGAGCTGGGCCCTGCTTGGAGCGGGCAGGTCACTGGGGTTGGGACCTGGAAGCCCACACCCAGGCCCAGTCTCCTCCCTTCCCTCTCTGCTTCCTGGCTGCCTCCCTCCCTGAGGCTTCCCCACCTCACCCTCTCTGCCTTGGAGCCAGCATACTAAGGACTGAACCCTTTAAAAAAAACCGTGAGTCAAAATAAACTGCTTCTTTACACTGTGGGTGTCAGGTGTTCTGTCCCAGTGATGAGAAAGCGACTGACCGGGTTTCCACAAAGGAAACCATGAACAGGCAGGATTCAAAGGACTCATTTGTTTCAAGGAAAACTGTCCTGGCATGATCAACAATGTTATGTATTTGGCTACATATCTTGAATTTTAAACTTACTTCCAGCTGGTCAAAATTACTGAGTCAGGTTTGAGAAAAATATCAAGAATTCTCCACAATATATTAGAGGTAAAAAAATAATGACCTTTTTAAAAGGTATTTAATGACCTATTTTTTAAAGGTATTTAAGAAATGTTGGAGCAAAGCATTTCATGCCCCACTGAGGTATCTTCCCCAGGTCTGGCTTCTCTCAGACCTAACCCAGTAGGCAGGTCAGCAATCAGCAGCCCACTCAAGGCCTGGACACTGATTGCAAAGCTGGGGGAGCCCTGGATGAAGGTCCAGCCCCCAGCAAGTGGGGAAAGCGGGGACCCAGCTTATCCCCTGTGACTGCCACATGGAGACTGAAGTACTGGGTGCCAGAACTCATTGTGTTGTCTGGTGAACTCTTAAGGGAATTATTAGAGGACCAATGTCAGTCTCTGGATTAGGGCTGGTAAATCACAGTGTAAGGGGTAATGGCCCACAGTGAGTGCCTTTTCCAGTAAGAGAAAGAGAAAAACAAAATGGGAAGTTAAATTGCTAAGGTGTTTGGGAAATTTTATATTCCCTGAATGCAGTGAGAAGATGAGGAGCAAAGGGATGGAAAATGGGTGGTGATGCACAGAGAAAAACGCTTGGTGCAAGACAGGAAACAAAGGATAATTTTTCTTCTTATTAACAAGTGGAGGCGAATTGTCTTGGACAGTGAGGTAATAAGACCACCCATTGCATGCCTTGGCAACACACAGGATAATAAAACCAGCTAAACTTCATAGCAGAGTGGAGAGGGTGTGTGATGAAATAAGAGAACAGTTCGCTATCATTTATCAGCATGTTGATACTCTTTATATAAATCAGAACTGCAAAGGAACCACTGGGACAATAATAAAGAGCAAAGCATTACCACAAATTAGGTTAAGAAGTAAAATCATAAGTGCAGGAAAAACAAGGAGAGCCCGTGTGTGTGTGCAGGTGTCTGTGTGTGTGTGCATGCATGTGTACAGGTAGAGCAGTCTAAGAAAGCGGGGAAGGAAGTCAGCCATGGGTGACCACGAAAATAGGCTTGACCAAGCATTCAAGCCACTTTGAAAGGATGCTCACATCTTCAAAAACATTTAATTGTCCCATTTCTTTTTCTGCAGGAGATCTCTCCTCCATTTACATTTTAATAATCCTGGTTAGTGGTGTCTTGGCTGCCACTTGCCTCCATCAGCACAACCCTGTGAGTTCAAAGATGTGAGACAGAGCAGCCTGTTGGATCAAAGTCACTCTGCAGGGAGCACCACCCAGGGAAATAGGATAGGGACTTGGATTTCAGTGTGGCAGGGTGGTGATTTCCAGGCCCCCTTCCCACATTGCCCTGACCCTGCCCATTTCCCTGGCCCCCACTGCCCACTCCTGCAACCTGTCAGCCCTACCACCCAGCTCAGCCCTCAGCATCCCTCAGAACTGGAACCCAGGACATGGCAGGGGGCTGCCAAAGAGGAGCACTAGTGCCATGGCCCATGGTTTTTCTCCCTGTGTCCTCTGTTGGTCCCTTCTGCTCTCTGTGACTCGGTTGGGAATGTCAGTGAGGGGCAAGGTACTCAGTGAGCCTACACCTTTCTGAGTATGACATTCCCTGCCTCAGTCCATTCTACTTTCCACATCTGCAGGTGAGGACTGTTGTGACAGAGAGGCATGATGCTCCGGCTTCCTGTCTGCTCACAGAGCCTGCCCCATTCTTCCCAGGTCTGGGATTTTCTCAAGCCTCACCAAGTAGGCAGGTCAGCAATCAGCAGCCCATTCAAGGCCAGCATGCTGATTGCAAAGCTGTCTGAGCACTGTGCCAAGGTCCTGTGACCAGCAAGTGGCAAAGCTGGAGCTCAATTTAGCATTTACAGCCTGATAATCTACAGAGATCCCAGGAGCTCTAAAGAAATCAACCCACCTCAGAAGCAAGCCTCACACCAGAGACCTAGATCTGCAAAGAGGCAGCTGTAAGGGCTCAGATTTAGACTTCTGGGCAGTAAAATTCCTTCCTCAAGGGGTCCTCCCGGATGTGGCCCATTGGGTGAGGGCGTGAAGCCAGCAGTGATCAACCACTCTCGCCACTCCCAGGGCCTTAGGGTTAATCTTTCCCCTTTCTGCTCCTCCTGTCCTATTCACTTTCATTTCTGAGACAACACACCAGATACCTGCAGCTTAGGGTTGTTTTGGCTCTCAGTTTACTTCACTGTCAGCTGGCTCTGAGGCAGAAAGCGCATAGTGAAAGGGTCAGGCGGAAGAGAACCGCTCACATCATGGTGACCAGGAAGCAGACTGGAAGGGGGAATAAACACTTCCAGGTTACACCCCAGTGACCACCTCCACTGGGCTCCACCCCCCAAGGGCACAGTCAGCCCTGAACTCATGAGTGGATGAATCCACCTTGAGCACACCAACCCCAAGATCCAACCACCCTCCACACACACCATGGCTGAACACATGCAGCTTTGGAGGGGACATTTTAATCTGCACCCATGAGCCACAACACCTTAGTAGGTTACCAAGGCAACATTAAGGACTCTGTGAAGCTGTGAGTGTCTTACATGTGAGAAGTGTGCACTGGTCATCTGTATATCCCTTCCCAGCACATAGGAAGCTCATGTCCTGCAGCAGGCTTGAGACAAAAGTTCTTAACAGATGGAAAGAGCAGGACTAAGTATGTGACTGAAGGGCCACCCACATCCAGACTGTGCAATGTCTCTGAGTGAGGCTTCTGGGATCTCTGGCTAGGGTCGCTCTTCACTGTGCAGAACTGTGCCATGTAGGACAAAACAGGAAGCACCTGGCCCACACATCTCTGCCCACCCCTCATTCTCCACTCTGCCCACATGCACCCACACCCAGCCACAGTGCTGAGGGACTGCTGCCCATCAGGGCCAGCAGCCAGAATCTCCTGCCCATGACTCAGCTCAGGGTACAGTGACCAGAAGGAGCCAGAGAGCAGCATAGGAGATGATAGGCCAAGAAAATGTCTCCAGGGGTTCCTGCAAAATGGCAGCTAGCTAGGGGATTGAGCGAAGAGTCTCTCCAGAGAATTCATACTAGAAGCTAAAAAATGACAACATGGAGAGGGCCAGACAAATCGATAGCGTTTCTTATTAACCAAGACAGTACAGCTGGAGGATTTAAAGTCATGCTGAGACCGTGAACGCTGATAACGGGAGGCTGCAAATCCCATGCCTTTAAATCAACAAACTGACCTGTGGACCCAGCAGGAAAAGCTGAGTTGCTTTTGGGGACTGCAGGAAACTGAGACCCGGGCCGAGACTCTGAGTAGCAGCCAGGACTGCACCGCTGCACCAGAGGGGATGTACAAAGCTCTGGCATTTCAAATCTAAACGGTGCACAGATATCTGACCGTTCAGCGCTGTGCCGGGAGCGCACGCTGTGCACCGTTTCGCGCTGTGCCGGGAGTGCCGGAAAGGTGGGCAGCTTGGTGTGCGGTGGTCCCGGAATGAGGACCTGCGCCGGACTCTGGTGAGTACTGGGAACCCCACGGCTGCTGGGGTTGGCCAGAGAACAGCTGGCCCGCCACCACAGGGAAATCAATAACACAGAGTCTGGTGGCAGACATTTTAGTCTGGCAGCAGAAACTGCAGCGTGGTGACATCACCAGGTCCCCCTGTAGGGAGGGCTGGTGGAAGACATCTTGAATTCTGGCAGAGCCTGATTACATGCTGGCTTCAGCTCCACACAGAGAACTTAGTGGGAGACATCTTGGTTTTGGGCGGATCTGCTATTCTGGTGCTCCTGCCACAGAGAGGTTTGGAAGAGAACAGCTGGGATTTGGGCAGAACCCTGTGCCATAGTGACATTACTCAGCTGCTTCTGGTACAAAGAGAACTGGCAGGAGCTACTGGGGCTAAACCAAGCCTCTGCTTGGGGCCCAATAAGCGGATACAAAATAGGCACAACTCAGTGACAACCAGAAAGTACAGCCTAATTTATGAATTAACTGGCACAGAGGCTAGAGACTAGCCTGTACCGCCCCTGCATCCCAGCATACCCCAGATAACAGTAAATTGGGGAGGACAGCAAAAACTCAAGCCAGCACGCTTCTGAAAGGCCCTAAGCAATTCGGAGAGGGCCAGAGAACTCCAGGACAGTCTGAAAGAAACCAGAAACATGACAAGAGATAAAAATTTAAAAAAATCTCCAGCTGCCCAACAGGAGAAAATAAGCCCAGGAGAACTAAACACTGAAGAGAACAAGCACAGTAACCATCCACTACTCGACACAGCATCAGCTAAAATTAAAAAGTACCTACATGATCTCATAGAGGAATTTAAAGCTGTACTCCTGATCCAAGTGAGGCAAGATATAAAGAGATTAATTAAAGAAATGACAAGCCCTGCCCAAGAGAATACAGATGGAAGAACTGAGGAAATCAGAAAAGAAAGAGAAGCATCTGAAGAAGAATTTAAACATAACTTAGAATACATGAAACAGATCCAAAGAGAATTATCAGGAAACTAAAAACTCCATTGAACACTGGCAAAATGCCTTGACAGAAACTAAAGACAGCCTTCTGAAACTTGAAGAGAGATTTAGGGCATATGGGCGTGAAAGAAAAAGCCTCTTAAAAATAACAAGGAACCAGAAAGAAGCAATTCTAAAACTGGAAGATGACAAAAAGATATATAACCTAAGAATAAAGAATGTGAGTGAGGAAGCAGGAACATCCAAAAATGAAATACAAAAAATATTCACAGATATATTAAAGCAAAATTTCCCATGTATAGCAAAAAGAAATGATATCCAGATAAAAGAAGCATACAGAACACCAGCTACCTACAACCAAAACAGATCTACACCTAGACATATAATAATCGAGATCCCAGAAATCCACCAAAAGAACAGAATATTAAAAGCAGCCAGAGAAAAGATGCAGGTTACCTATAACGGGAAAACTATCAAAATAACAGCAGACTTATCAACACAAACTCTTAAGTCAAGAAGGGAGTGGGGAGAAATATTCCAAGTCCTGAAAGAAAAAAATATGCAACCAAAGTTCATATACCCATCAAAACTCTCTCTAAAAATTAATGAAGAAATAAGATACTTTCAAGACAAGGAGGAGCTGTGGGAGTTCGTGGCCACCAATCCAACCGTACAGAGAGCGCTGAAGGACATTACAGAGAAAGAGAGGAAGAGATACCAGGATTCCAGCAACAGTGGCAGAGAGGCCTCAGTGAACGGGGCAGACAATGGAATGAGGGAATAAGGTGGACAAATTATAGCAGAAAAGTGGAGTAGCAGACATGAGGCAGAGACGGTAAGCTAGTCTTTAGTAGAGACAGATCTGAAACTATATTTAAAAAAAAAAAGCAGAGGTCATTGCTAATGGTGTATAATGATTTAAAAGACACAGTAGTCCTAGTGCCATATTTAGATTGAATTTAATTTGTTCTGGTCTGTCCACTCATATCAGATTTGAGGACACAGACCTCTAGAACCAAAAATAGCAGGTTATACCATGGTAACTATCCTTACTTTCCTATTGACTTAGACTGAAATCCTGTATTACTTACATTGTCTTACTATGACTGATCTTAATTGTATCTGAATCATAAGACTATTGGTTGGCCTTGACTGATTCTATTTGAAATTGGTATGCTTGTTGGAATCAACCCTAAAAGTAGAGGAAACTACTCTGAGCATGACAAGATGTAAAGGATATCCATACTGGTATGAATCAGTAACAGCTCTCAAATCCTACAATGCAGTCAAAGTTAAGTTTTTATAAAAATGGGTGATAGTATGTTTAACTATAATAAGCCAGTGTTGTGGACAAATCTATTGAAAATAACAAGAGAAGGGGGCTGGGGATTTAGCTCAGCGGCATAAGCGCCTGCCTTGCAGGCAGGCAATCGTGAGTTTGATCCCCGGTACCGATAAAAAGAAAATAACAAGAGAAAACATAGTAGCTACGGAAGATCATTGATATTGTAGTTTTATATGTCTTATCCATTGCATGTTTTTCTAGGAAATTGTTTTGCTGTCTTGCTATGACTTGGTTTTCCCTATAATACAGACAGGATAGATATATAGGTAGAAATGGGGTTTTTTTTTTCTTAATTTACGGGAACAGATTATATAATGCAAGATGTAAGGAACAAATACTCTAAGGAAGAGGCGCTGAGAAACCCGAGGCTTATTTTGTAGCATTATAATATAAATGCTAGCAATCTATTGTTTGCTGATTAGAATGACATTGGACTGGTTTCTTCAGTTCAACTTCAGCATATGCAGAGATGGGGACGGCTATCACAAAGAGAATGAGAGATGCGATGGTAGTTGCTATTGTCTTCCCTAATTTGGAACTTCAGGACCTAAAAAGACTTCATCATCCTGTAATGATTTGATTAGTTCTATAATATGCAATAAGTATATAAAGTGGGTGAAGATAGGGACAACTATTTGTAAGAAGCTAGAGACAGTTAGATAATGAAGATCTCCAGTGGACTTGCTTTGAAATCTGTATTTCTTTAAATTGTTTTTTATTTTATTTTTTTAAATGTTCTGTTCTGTTTTGATATGTTTAATCTTACCCTCTTTGAGATGTAAAACAAATGTGTAGGACTGATAATCATATTACTGAGCTTTTGTTCGATCATAGAGCAGAATGGTTTGTAGGGTCACTTTTTGAATGTCATTCTAAATACTTTAATTCTATAACCTGAACAGCTATTTCAAAGATGACAATGTGTAACTTATCAACCGGCAATTTCTTACCTTTTGTTTGTCTGTAATTTTGTATTATTTCTACCCTTTTTTTTATCTCCATGTATTTTTTTCGTTTCCTTTTCTTTAAATAAAAAAAAAAGAAAAGAAAATGTCTCCAAGAGATGTTCTTTTCTTTCTCAAATAAAAGTGTTCCCGGATAACTTTTGCGTTTTGTTTGCTGGAACACTGTTTATCAGCTGGCTTGTTCTGCAAAGCCACACATTAAACATCTGCAATCCATGGTTGAAATGTGAAAGACACTGAGGTTCTAGTCCTAAAAGTGCCCTTACCTGGGACTGAGCATTAGTTAAAACAGTTCTTGTGATCACTGCTCATGGATGGCAAGGCAGATGGGAAAATTAGATTGCACCACAAAACCCTGGCCCTCATAAGGTCTGCAATCTCAGCATTTCCTAATGCCAGTGTCTTCAAAGAATGGGACCTGGGCTGCTGATGGATATTACACAGAAAGAAAGAGACAGACAGACAGACAGGCAGGCTGGCAGGCTGGCAGAAGGGTGACATAAACAGGCCTTGTCACCATGGCCACTCTGCCAGGACCTGACCTGCGTTCAGATACTGTACTCCCTGAGACTGCTTCTCTCTCAGACGCTTGAGAACACAGCTGCCCATTCTCTCTCAGTGGTGGCCTGTTCCTGTGCGGGCCTGCTGAGGATGCCTCCCACTCACGTGCCATCCTGCCTGAGCTGCTGGACTTGGACTCCACAGTCACCCCCAGATCCCCTGAGTCCACTCAGGTTCTCAGTGTCCCAGAAGCCGCCTTCCCTAACCGCCCCAGGGATGCAGGTACCCACAGCTCAGTCCAGCGATCAGCAGCTGCCTTGGCCTTACTTGAACAACAAGCCTATTTCTGAACCTTCCCCTCCTGCGGCTACGCCTCCCCCTCCCAGTCTACCTGTGAGCTCCCTCCAAGCTGGAGGAGGAGGCCCTTTCTCAGTCCCCCTCCTCCTGGTCTCTCTGAGATGAGGCCCTGTCTCAGCGCTGGCCTCTCATGTCACCAGCTGTGTTCTCTCCTACGGTCATGGCCACCAACCTCAGACCCCCAACACCATCAAAATGGAAGACTAACAAGTCCAGCAGGGTGGATCAGACTCCTAAATAAACCTTCTCACACCTCCTCTGGGCTTCTAAAAGCAAGTCTGACATGACCAAAACTGCATTTCTACTCCCTTCCTCCGAGCCTTCTCCACCAAAAGGCTTTCCTCTCCTTGCTCAGTGTTGCTCCAGGCAGCCAGGTACAGGGCCAAGACGGAGTCTTCCAGGTACTGCTACCACGTGCTGGTTCCACTCAGCATGCACCCTGAACCTGACCAGCATGGAAAGTCTCTCCCCTGGGTTATAACAGGAGCCTCCCAGATAAGGGCATGGTTCTGCAGGTGACCCCCAAAGCCCTCCTCACACAGGTCCTGAGCAGGCCATTCATGGAGTCAGGCAGGAGACAGGTCACCTGCAGCCGCCCAGTCTGCTCTGCTCTGTGCCCTCACTTTCTTTCTCTTGCCCTTCTGCACTCCACACACCCCAAGCCACTCCTACCCCAGGCCTTTGCCCTGACCTCCCCTTTGGTCTGGGACACACTTCCTGCTCTGTTCTGTCTCTGAGTCTGCTCGAAGATTCCCTTCCAGTCTGCGCAGCCCCTGACCACACTAACAGCCCCAGAGAACTCAGGCTCCTCCCCCTCCTCACGCCTCTGGTTCCGCCTCACCCTGCCCAGCACCCACTGGGACAATGGAGCTGCCGCCACTTTCTTCTTACTGCATTTGTCACTCTGTGTCCCTGAGCTGTCAGCACCACAAAGGCCACAGTGGACTCACCTTCCCCAATTCACCCCAGACCTAGCAGCTGACAGACAGCACACAAATGTCACTAAATACAGGAATGAATCAGTGAGCAGCAGTCACTCAGTAAGCAGTAGGAAGCATCCAACACTTCCCACAGGCATGGTCAGAACCCGTGCTCGGGCGACCTCGCCTGTGACGGACCACAGCTGCATCTCAATCAGGGTGGCACAAGGGCCTCGGGTGGCACAGGTGTTTTCAAAGCACACAGAAAGGAAGGATGGAGGACACAGAGAGAATGGGACGAGGACTCCAGCCTTCCTAAGAATGATCACACTTCCACTCCCTTGTCTAGGGAATGAGAAGAACGCTCCTGAGGAGTCGCACCCTGGTGTCCCAGAGAGAAGAACACGACGAAGCAAATTGATTCCAGGGGCAGAAGAGCCACAGCTGGGCTCTGCACCAGCCCTGGCTCATCGCACCTGCGCTCTGCACCAGGCCCAGCTCATCTCACCTGGGCTCTGCACCAGCCCCAGCTCGCTGGTAAAGCCATGTCTCAGACTCCAGAACTGACCTGCAGGGACCCCAGGGTGTGTCTCAGTCTGCTCCCTCAAAGCCTCCTCTCATTGCCTGACAAAGCACAGGGGTGGGAGAAAGAGGCCTCACCAGCCAAGCCCCCCTCAGCCTCCACCATCTCCTGTGCTAGACTGTGTGTTGCTCTTCTCCTCCCGGAATGTCCTGGGTCAGGGGAAGAACCAGAGTGTGAGCCCCAGGCTCCCACTGTGCCCACCCCACAAGTGTCACCTCCCTCCCAAGGATGCTGATGATCAGTGAATTCTGGGGCTAGCTGGAGACCACCAGAGGGAAAATGTCTGAGATTCACCTTCCAGGGAGCATCGTCCTGAAATGCTGACTTCCCCAGCACCTGGCACTCCAGGGCTCTCGGGTTCCTGGGTTGCAAGTAAAGTGTCCCTGTAAGGATCTTACCAACAGCACCATCTTTTCAGTGCTGTCCCCTTTGAAAAAATTCCTTTGGAGCACTTTCTGCAATGATGGAAATGTCCAGAGCCAGAAGTATCATAGCTTTGAAAAGAAAGAAAAGCTCTAACCTGAAGGAGAGAAGCTAAGGGGCTTTTACCAGTGCTGTGCCCACTGAAGCAGTCCTTGGGGGAGAGGGACCACTTGGTCCCTTTCCTTCTGACCCTCAGTTCTCCCCACCACACAGATATCCCTAGATGAGCTATATCACAAAATCTTCAGACTGTTATCCTACCATCAAAAAGGTGAGGATGAATCATCCTGTATCTCCCATACCTGGACAGGAAGGAGGGTTACCCTCAGACTGCCTGCATGGGTGAGCTTGCCCATGCTGGACACAATCACTGACACCACAACACAGAGAAGGAACGGTTTAGCCTGGCTCATGGTTCAGGGTGTCAGTCCATGGTCTGTTGGCTCCACAGCAGAAATATCATGGTGGGAAGGGTATTGGAGGAAATCTGCTCAACCCTTGACTGGCAAGAAGTAGAAAGAGAAGGGAGAGATGTCTTTCTGGGTCACACCCCAGGGACCACCTCCAACCAGACCCCGGCTCCTTTCAGCACAGTCAGCTCTGAACCCATCCCTGGCTGAGTCCGTAGATGAGTGGGGCACCCAGAAGCTCTGAGGACATGTTGGTTCTTTAGCATAATGCCACCTGTCCCACAAAGGGGCTCCCATCGCCTGGAGAGGAGTTACACTCTGCCTGCTGACCAGCTACTGTGCCCCAGGACGGGATGTGTGTGAGCTGTTTTCTGCACTGAACACTGAAGGACAAGAGTCTGCCCTTGTTCTCATAGCTAAAATGACGCTCAAACCCGTCCCTTTAATAACCTCACATTCAGCAGCCCACTTTCTGCTGTGCATTTCAAGGGAGCTTCAGAGGGTGGCAGCATCAGAGCCAGCAGGAGGCGCAGGGTGCAGGACACTAAGGACAACTTTCCTCACGCACAAAAGAAGTAGCCTGCAACAGGGTGGCTCCCCTTCTCTGAAGCACCTTAAAGTCCTTTTATGATCTGACTATACCTGGGTTGACTGTGACCCTGGGCCCACAGACCCTGGGGGACCTCAATCTCTGTCCCCTGAAAGATGACCCCTGTGTGGCCTACACTCTGCTGCCCCACAGCTCCTCCCAGTCACCACATGTGGCTGCTCTATGTCCCAGCCTGGACTTCCCTTCCTCTACTGTGGCGGCAGCTCCAGCCCAATGACAGCTTCCCCTTTCCCCATTCTCAGTCACCTCCCACATACCAAGGAACCAGCACAGACCTCCCGGGAATTGCTCAACACCCTGTACTCTTGGTGGCTAATTTGTTAAGGGTTTCTGCCACAGGTTAAATAATGGAGCTTGGTTTCCTGAGTACAGACAGGTGGCAACTGGATCAGACACGCATAGCCCTTGCGAATAGTGTCCATCACAGTGGTGCTAAGGGCATTTAAGGGTACTGATGGCCCATAGCAATTTATGACTCTCAGTCTCTTAACAACTCCCACTCACCTGTACCCACACAAGGCGGCTTCCTGGAGCCCCGCAGAGACACTAGAACCTGGGGTGCTAAGGCTTCTGCTACAGAACCATGCAGGCTGTGTGATCATCCTTGCACCCTCCTCACCTGTGTGCTGTGTGTCAAACAGGGTGTGTGTCATGCTGAGCCCACAGCCCACCCACCACCTCATTCACACAGAGCTGGCATGCTGGTAGTACATGGCTAATTCAAGTTCCACATTTTGGAACTTTCTGGAATTATCTGTTCAGTGAGCAACTGGTTGGATCAGTGGCTAAAGGTGAGAATCCACAGAAGCAAAGATCAGCTACATCTCAACCAATGTATTTCTAGTGCAGTAGCTCAAGGGTATAAACAATAAATCTTGAGTCACTAAACAGAGAGTGCATCTTTTTTTGAAGTACTCTTGGTGAAAATGGAAAAGCTCAAGGCTCGTGTCTCCCACCCACCCCCCAGGAGAGCCCAGTAGGTTGTCTGTGGTGGTGCCCACTCACAGGTCACTGGTGTGGCATGGGTAGGGCGCTGCCTGTACCTGCACAGTTGGCTCCAGGACTTCCTGGCCAGTCTGCACCGTGACAATGGCCCTTTCAATTATGTCTTGCAGTGGGACAAAGATGTAGTTGTATTTGAACCCATCAGCCGGCAGGCTCTGAGGATGGAACTTCCACGAAGGGTTATTTTATCAGATCTGTCCTCATGCTGTATAAGATGCTGGTGCGAATTGTGTACGTGATGTGGGCCAGCAATTGGAGAGACACTGAGCCCAAGCTCTTTCCCACCAAGGACGCATTGAAGATGACACCTGGTGGCAGAGAACGGCAGGTCAGCTCAGGGATGGGTGCATCCCTCCCCCTCTTCCCTTCCCCTCCCCCTTTTCCTTCTGCCTTTCCCCCTCTCTTTCCCCTCCCCCCTCTCCCTCCCCTTTCCTCCCTCTCCTTCCCCTCCCCCTTCTTCCTTCAGGAGGGGGTCCAGGTCCATCCTCACAGGCTGCTGGGGGTAATACCGAATCAAGAACTCACTCCAAGTCTGATGGACTATTATATTTTCAGTTTAATCGCATTGTGGTACCTTCCACACAAAGACACTGTTTGTTTTTTGCAGGACTTGACAAATTACACGAGGCTATTCTTCCCTTGAGCTACAGACATGACTGGAGGCACAGGTCCATCCTCCGTGAGAATGACCACTCACAGCTTAAGCATAAGGATGATGTTCTGTGCCAAATGGATTCTTTGAGTTCCAGGCATAAACCCTGCCATGAACTCAACTATCTGGCCCCAAATGTGGATGACGGAAGTCCTCACCTAAGATCTTGAAATGTGAGTGTGCTCATAGATGGCATCGTCAGAGGGGATACTGAGGTAAGGGGGCCTGTAGAGTGAGCTGGGAAAGTGCAGACAGCCAGACACAGATACACAGCTAGATGGAAGGAGGGACAGCCATCTACAAGCCAGCGAGAGACAGTGATGAAAGAACCTCCTGTCCAGCCCTCAGAAGAGACCTACTGATGCTGTAACTTTGACCTCCGGCCTCTAGAATGGAAAGGCAGCTGATATCTGCTATGTAAGTCATGGCCTGCATCGTCACAGCCTCAGCATTACAATCCAGCACAAAGCCTCAGTGAAACAGTGAAAAAGGGGGCAAGGGTGCAGCTCACAGACAGAGCACACAGGCCCCAGTCCATTCCTAGCACCGAAAACAATGATAATGGCTAAAGGTTGATTCAAAAAAAATACACAGGAAAGCGTCATATGTATTGGAGTAAGTACACAGTTAGGAATGGATTCCGGTGGCCCACTGTATTTTCTCACCCCTGACCCAAAAGAGCAAAATACTATGACATGAATAAAGGTGCTGGAGAAAATTAAAATATAACTTTGGTTAAGAAAATTGCTATGTATCACGTGAGATTTAACCCACAAACAATGCCAAGAAATAGGAAGAACAGACACACCCAGTACCATTACCCTTGGGGTGGTGAAAACACAGTTAGTCACAATGGCAAGAGACAGTCTTTTCATTAACTGTGTGTGCTACCCTGCTCTATTCTGGGTTTTATCTGGGAGAGGCTTCGCTTTTTTCCAAGCCAACATAAAATACTGCTCTGGAGAAGTACGGGAGACAACAACTGGGGAGCCAGGGTCTCTGTGACCACATTTGTTGGGTACTTACTGGCCAAGAACTTGTTCTGCTTCATAAGTCTGTGTGCTTCTGAGTCCAGGACATCCACTGACTTCATTGCCCGGAAGCGGTCCAGCAGTACGCAGGAGGAGAGGTTGACCAGGGCACTGCCCAGGAAGTGGAAGTGTCCAGCCCCTACATGATTAAAGACTTTGTCCAGCATCCCTCCTGAGGAAGGCAAGCAGATCAGAGCATGTCAGCTTCTCTTCTCTCCCTGCTTTCCGTTCCTACAGTGGGGGTCATGCAGATGACTTTCAAAGTGAGCAAGATTCCTACACTAAAAAAATATTCAAAAGGGCCTCTAAATTTAATCACTTGCCAAAGCCACTGTTTATTTGCTGAACACAAGCTCTCCATTTTTTATATGTGCTCTGTGTCATGCTGATACAACTCAGTGTAAAAAATTTTAAAACAAGATAGTATGTTACCTTTTTATACATGTTCTCTGCAAGCCTGATACATCTAATTGGAATAACACAGTTAACACACAAAGGGAAGACAGAAACTCATGACAGCCAGCAGAAGACAGAATGAAAACAGAAGGAAAAGTTTGAGGCTCAAAACACACATAGGAAAGTAAAAACTCCAATTATCAATATTTGCAGATGATATTACATACTATGTAGAAGACCCAAAGCACAAAAAACCCTTAGAAGTAATAACCAATTTCAGCAATGTAGCAGGATACAAAACCAACACACAAAAATCAATCACATCTCGGTGCACCAATAGTGAACTCAGTGAGGAATACATTATGCGAACACTACCACTCACATGAGCATCGAGAAAAATTAAAGACTTAGGAATCAAGTTAGCCAAAGAGTTAAAAGATCTCTAAATTGAAAACTACAATACACTGAAAAAGGAGATTACAGCGGATGTGAGAAAATGGAAAGGTGACCTCTGCTCCTCAGCAGACAGAACCAATATTGTCAGAACAGCCATCCTTCCACAACCATTCTACAGATTCAACACAATTGTAATCAAAACATCAGCAGCATCTGTCATAGAACTAGAGAAAAGAATCCTAAAATTCATGTGAAACCAAGAGTCCCAGAGTAGCAAGCGGTGACAAGAGCAAAGTAGAAAGCATCACAATACCTGACCTAAGCTGTACTATCTACAAAGCAACAGTGATAAAAACAACATGGCACAGAAACAAAAAGATACATGAGTAATGGAACAGAATAGAGAATACAGAAATATTCCCAAGCACATTTAGGCAATTGGTCATTGACAAGCGGCCAAAGTACGCATTGGAGAAAGATAAACTATTTGTTATAACTCGGGCCCCGGTATAAAATCCAAGGAAGCAAGAGACTGAAAATTTAGGTAGCAAAGGCTTTATTTCCAGGCCTGGCAAGGAGTCTCCGGGAGCCAATTTGGAGACTGTGTCCCAGACACTGAAGGGAGGACTTTAAAAAGAGGCTGGAGGAAAAGGGGTCGGGGAGAAACAGAGAAACCTGCAGAGCCATCAAACTTGTTGACCTGAGTCTGGAAACTGTATTGCTGTCCACTTAGCTCTGACAATCTCGGGAGTTCCTGGTGTTTCTCAAATTACTCCCATCCTACAGACTGACATTATCTCGGAGTGGCACATCTGCAGCAATATTTGGAGAAGAAAGTAGAGAGTTAATTATCCCAGGACAGCTCATTTTCGCTAGTGGGTGTGAAGGGGTCAAGAGTTACAAGAAGCTGAAACTTAAGTTTTACAAAGATCTGATATCTAACTCATTTGATGCATACAGAACAAAAGGAAAGCACCGATTGGGGTTTGGGCCATAGTATTTCCCGGTAATTTCTTTGAAGCTAAACAGTTCTTAAAATTGGGGCAGGCTCATTTTATGACAGATCATCACCAGGTCGGGAAGAGGTCACCAGAAACCCAAATTCTTTATGGCCTAGATAGATAGGTGAGGGGAGAGGGAGGCAATAAGGCACCATACAGAACAGAAAACGGCGATTATGTGTCAAGGTCAGGTAAAGGGTTAAACTCATACGCAAATCTCTCTGCACACAAGCAAGTTACTTCAAACAAGTGTAAATTAGTGGGCCATCCTAGTTTTCTTTAGCTCTTTAGTGGAGAATAGAGGCGCCTAACAGTGATTAACAACCCTTGTTAGCTTGTTTTAGCACAACTTCTGTAGTTTGTAGAGGGCAACAATGGTTAACATATCAATTAGGTGAGATTCTTGCAATTCTTTACAGAGGAGAGTATTGCTCAACATATCAATTAGGTCACTTAACATATCAGTTAGGGAAAAAGGATAAAAAAAACACATTTAGTAAGCCACGTTGCAGGTTTGCTATAATATACAAAATAATGAAGGTATTTTCTTAGAGTACAACACTATTAAATAAATAGAGAAACTGGCAATTGGCAGAAGATTTAAGCTGGACCCATATCACTCCTTATGTATCAAACTAAAATCAAAATGGGTCAAAGATCTAAAAATTAATACAGAAACATTGAATCCAAGGAAAACAAAACAGGTAAAACATTTGAAGACATAAATGTGGGCAAGGACTTTCTGAATAGAATTCCAATTGCACAAAAAATAATGCAAGAATCAAATGGGATTACAACAAATTTTAAAACTTCTGCACAGCAAAATAGGGAAGAGGCCAATAAAGGATGGGAAAAATACCAGCTATGCTTTGAGGACTGATTCCCAGAATATACAAAGAACTCAAAAAAAACGTGGATCCCCTAAAGTAAAAGACTAAACCAAGAAATGGCCAAGTGACATGAACAGACACTTCTCAGAAGCAGGAATGGCCAGCAAGCACATGAAAAGATATTCAATATCTCTGGCCATTAAAAAAGTGCAAGTTAATGCCAAGACCCTATAGCAGGACAGGTAAGAGACAGCAGCCAGCAGCCTCTTTTTCCCTTTTATTCCATTGGACTACAAGACAGGAGCAGGAATTCCTGTTATCCACATGCAGAGCTAAATTAAGCCAGTTGGTGGAGCAATCTAGTTAGCACACACCCTAAATTCATATGCACATATTAATGATCCTGCTACCTCCAAAGGCCCTCCAAAGTGCTGCAGGGCACATGCAGCCATGCAGGAGGCACGGGGTGCACACCCAGTCAGTAGGGTCTGCATAGCAGATCCCAAAGAACCCTTCCTTTTTACCCAGTCAGGATTTCAATTCTTTTTTTTTTTAATTTTATTTAAAGAGAAAAGAAAAAAAGCAGAGAAAGGGTACAAGTTATACAGATTTACAGAAAAAAAATAAACAGTAGGAAATCACTAGTTAATGGATTACACATTGTCATCTTAGAAATAATTGTTCAAGTCACAAAATTAAAGCTTGTAAAGTGGACATTCCAACAATGATACTGCAAACAGTTCTGTTCAATGATCCAATAAAACTCTGTGATATCATTTTCTATCTTATACACTTAAATATACATGCAGTTATATAGTTTAGAGCACTTTCTTTTCCTCTCTTTTGTACAATGACTATTACACATTTTGGGTTTCATTGCTCCCACGATTCTTATTACTTTTTTGGAAGAGAGTAAAACCAAATGTTACATAACAGAACAGAATCGGTCAAGTCAAAAGGGTGGACATAATAGATAATGTAAAAACATAATACAAGGTGATCAACAATGGTTACCATAATGCCTCCCGCTATCTCTAATAGAATTGCCTATATCATTAGTTGTAATACAATTGAACAAAACAGTAAAGAACAAAACCGACAAAACCAAAACATTGGAGACATTGTAGGTCTTCAAAAGTAGATAAAAGCCAACGAGAATGGGCGTTATAATGAATCTCATTATCTTCTCAGCTGATGCCTAAACTTTCGAACCTGATACTATCCAGCAAAACAGAATAGGGGAACATCAGTCAAAAACAAGATGGTGAGAGTAATACAGAGCTTTAAATCGAGATAATGGAAAGTCAAAGTGGGTTACTATAATATATCCTGCTATTTTTTTCCTTTAATTAAAAGGATAAAAATAAAAAAGTAAATAATGGAGTGGAGATTGAGATAAAAGAGGGCATAACAGCGAAACAGCGCAGATCAAAACATAACCATTTAAGCAGGATAGTGTTTCACCACCAGATAATCCTGACCTAAAAGTAGTTACCATATTGTCTCTTTCCTTGAAATCCTTGAGTACAACTTCGTATACTGTAGCATTAAGTATATCAAAACAATGTAAAACCATTTAAGAGAATGACAGCATTATAGAGTATTTAGAATCGACTAACAGAAAATGAACAATGGTTTCTGTATAATCTCCTTGTCTTTAAAAGGTTTTTGCTTATACTATCGTACATAATAAAATCCAATAAGATACAACCTGTTTAGACCATTGGAGACAGAAGAACAAAAGCTAGATGAGACTTCAAAACAAGATGGTACTAAATCAATATTACCTATTAAGATGTCATTTTCTCCAAAATAGCTGTTCCTATCATCCAATCTTCTCTGTCTCATTTCTGTTGAGCTCTTTTTCTGTCAGTAGCTGTCAGTTTGTCTTCTTCATTTTGTTCTCTGCTCCATTCGTTGTGGCCTCCCCGCCACTATTTCTGGATTCTTTGTATTTTTCTTTTTTTAGAATATCCTGCAATACTCTCTGTAGAGTTGAATTTGGTTGCAAATTCCCCCAGTTCCTCTTTATCCTGGAAGCACCTCGTTTTTCTATCAATTTCCAGGGACAGTTGTGCAGAATATCTCAATCTTGGCTGGAGATTATTATCTTTCAAAGCTTGAATTATTTCCCCCCACGCTCTTTGTGATTTGATGGTTTGTGCAGAGAAATCTGCTGTAATTCTGATGGGTGTTCCCTTGTAAGTGGTCTGTTTCTTGTCTCTGACAGCTTTAAATATTCTGTTCTTGTATTGAATTTCTGGAATTTTTATTATTATATGCCTGGGTGTTTCTCTGTTTGGGTTGTAGGTAGCTGGGGTCCTGTATGCCTCATACATCTGAGTATCTTTACCTTTTGCTAAATTAGGAAAATTCTCCTGGATTATTTCTGTGAGTAGCTTTTGTAGTTCACTTGTTTGTGTCCCTACTTCTTCTTTTATGTGCTTAATACTTAAGTTATGGCTCCTCTTATCATCTTCTTGTCTTTGTATTATTGCTGTTTGTTTCTTTGTTATTTTTAAGAAGTTTTTCATTTCATTCTCCCATATTACAAGTCTGCCCTCCAGTTCAGATAGTTTGTCCTTAGTTTCTTTCAAGCTGTTATGCCAGTCTTCGATAGACTTCTTAGTTTCTTGGTAGTCCCTTTGAACCTGCTTCACGTATTCTATGCTTTCTCTGTTTTCTCCATCAAACAATTCTCCCTTTTTCTGTTCTTCCATTCCACCATCTGTTTTTTCTTGGGTGGTGCTTAGCATTTCTCTAACTATTCTGCATACTTCTAGCTTCAGGTCATTGATAACTTCATTCCTGAATTGATCTATGAGGCTCTCTATATGGCACTTTATGTCTATTGGTGCGGTGTCCGCTATTGCCTGTTTCTCAGAATTGGGGGCCGAGGAGCCTTTCTTGTTGCTGCCTCTTCCCATATTCTCTGTTCCTTATATATGCAAGCTTATATAGGAGACCCAGCTTCTCTCCCTGTCAGCCACAGCCTGATCGAATTGCTCTGGCTAGGTGTTCCCACCCACTGCAGCGCACCAGGGAGTTACGGACCAGGCAGCCTACACGGGGCCCGCCCCTCCCGGCCACCATCAGGCTCTGGGATCTGGGTTGGGCCAGCCTACCAGGTCCACCAGCAGCGTCACGCAGGCCAGGCACTTTTCACCAATCCCGCCCGAGAGGGGGATGTGTGGCTGGAGTCGCCACCGCACCCTGCTCCCACAGGACTGCCCGGGCCCAGAAAGTCCTCCGCTGGAGTCAAACTGTGGTAGAGTGTCAGTTTCTCTCACTCACCTCACCACAAGTCAGTGCACGCCTCCCTGCCCGTCCTGTTTTTGACTCTGTTCGCAGATTGCAGTTCTCAGAGCTTCCGCGCGTCTCCTTGCCAAGCCGCCGCGTGGCAGGAAACCCAAATGGTGGCTTCCAATGGCGTGGGGTCTAGCTTCCACACTGAGGCTTTTCTGTTCCTGTTTTAGCACCAGGACTGCATTCCAAGTTGGTTTCTCTCAGCCCAGTTCGTTCCTGAGTCAGCAGAGCATATCTCCACCTGCTTGTGTCTCCTTACTCCGCACCCTTCCTGACTTCTGAACCAAGCCTTTCAGAGAGCCTCCATATTATCTGTTATCTGTCCGCCATGTTCTCCCAGATGTCCCCAGTCAGGATTTAATACAGAACTGAGCACACACAATACGCCGTGTGCACAGAAACCCACAGTGGATCATGACACCATAGGATCAAGTCATCCTGTGAGACACCACCAGCACTGTCTCCTGTTTACTCCAGCCTCAAACAACTGGGAGATGTCAGCTCTCAGTGCTGAGGAGAATCAGGCTCAAGCCAGAGTCCCCAGTGACAGCAGGGATGCCACTGGCTGGCAGCTCTCACCTCTCCCCAGTGTCAAAGCCAACAGCATCTAATACTGAAGGCAAGAAAGGACCTAAGCTGTAGTCTGGATGATGAAACTGCAGAGGAGCTAAAAGTTAGTCAGGGTCTTCACCACGGTGTGCCTGGAGCCCCCCACCTGGGAAGTGGTTTCCTCATGGGTGGATGGAGTGAGGGTACCGGAGCCCAGCAAGAGCACTGCAAGCTTCCTGGAGTGGTTCAGAGCCTCAGCACCAGGGCCCAGTCTTGGCTTTGACCCTGGCTTGCTGGATAGGCTGACCAGTGATGTGACATGGCCACCCGCTGACTCATGGACCAGAGAGCACAGGGTGTGTGGCAGCTGCAAACGCAGATGCAAGTTCCCCTGTCCACTGGACTTTGGGGCCTGAGGGCCACAGGAAGTATCAGCTGCGGGGTGCTTCATCCTCACCCTGCCTGTGATGGGGACTGATGACGACACGCTCTGTAATCAAGGAGATCAGATGCAGTGATGCATGGAGCACAGCTGCGGGCACCTGGATGGTGCAGGATGCATGCAGTGTGGTGTCGTGTCTTGGTCACCAATGTGCAAAGTCGATTTCCAATAGAGGCATAACAGTAGTAGCATGGGCCCCGCAGAGCGGGCTCCCTGGCTCCACAACTCACCCACCCCTCCCCCAGGCGAAATGGAAAGCTGAGCAGCCCAGGCCATTGGCTGTGTAGACTCCCAAAGCAGGGGCTGGTGCAGGGGCAAAGCCCATGCCTGTGGCTATAATGTTCTCTGGTCCACGTCCTCCAGCTACCCCCATCCTCCAGGATGATGTCATGTGTCTGCATCTGCACCTCAGTGGGCAGTGCTAACCTGTGCTGTGCCACTGTGACATGTCCTCTCTGTGTTCCTGTTATGGCCATTGGGAAGGGGGGAGGGAGGAGGCGAGTGAATGGGGGAGAATGAGAGGGGAAAGGAGGGGAGGGAAAGGGAGGAGGAAGGAGGAAGGGAGGAGAGGGAGGAAAGGGATGGAGAGGAGGGGTAGAGGTGAAAGAGGAGAAAAGAGAAGAGAAAGAGGAGGAGGAGGAAATGTAGAAGAAAAGGAGGAAAAGAGAAAGGAGGAGGAAAAGAGAAAGACAAGGAAGATGAGGAAAGAGGAAGATGAGGGAGGAGGAAGGAGAAGGAGGAGGAAGGAGGAGAGAGGAAGATAAGGAGGAGGGAGGGCTCAATGAGGAGACGGTAAGGAGTGAACCTGTGAACTATGTGACTGCCTATGCTCAGGTGTGTGTGGCACCAGTCTGCCCCTCACACGTTTGGTACAAAGTTCTGTCTTTCTCTGCTCCAAAGCTGCAGCACAGGTGAGGCATGGGCCCCGGAACCCACTGGAGCACCTGTGCCCCAGGCTCCAGACGTCCCTTCAGCAGGAAGTGGACCAGGTGTAGAGGCCCCAGGGGCCCACTGCTCCCTCCTGCTCGAGCTGTGCTCAGGGCCAGAGGAGGTCACCTTCTGGCCCCAGACCAGGAACACAGCAAGGCTGGGGAAGCAGCTGCATCCACAGTGGCCCTTCCCTCATTGGGGCCACATCTAAGGTGGGAAAGCTAAGGAATCTGTCACAGGTCCCCTTCTCCATGTCTGTGAGGGAAGCACACCTACCCTTGGGTTGCCCTGAAAACTAAATACAGTCATATATATATATATATATATATATATATATATATATATATATTACACATAAAACTTTATAAATATTTATATTCCATATAAATATTATATATAAATGCATTATATACAATATAAACTATAAAAATGACACAATACTTTGAAATGTATGTTTATTGTATATAAACATATGACTATACATGTAATACATGTAAAGTGTACCATACCTAACTGTAAGTGTCACTGAATGGTAACTATGGCCAGATATGTAATTGCTAAGTGACAGGCAGGCACCAAGTGTCTATGTTTCTTTCTTCTCCGTGCAACTCAGCAGGACACCTGGAAACCAGTGTCAAAAACCTCTGTCCACTCCAAGAGACTTGAATATTTTTTAGGGTGAATTGGAGAAAGCTTAACTTTACAGAATGGGGCAAACAGTATTTTTATTGTAAGTCCTGTCTGGAAAGCCTGGTTAGACAGCTTAACTGTGCATAATTCCAGATGATAAACACAGTAAGGAATGACCTGACCTCACACTGAGTAGCTTTCACTGTCTTCAAGGGAAGAATCAAAGCTGCTTTAAAAAGAAAAATGTTTGCAAAGCAGGTCATATGTATAATTGCATGACACAGAGGCAGAGACATACATATATCAGAGGCACAGGCGGTGTGTCATGGATTGTGTCTGGTTATCCCCAAAGCCTCATGCTGTCCTACGTGAGGCTTCTCACAGGTGGCTGGACCTTGAGGGTGTGGCCCTGGGATTGATTCACAGTGCAGGGCTGGGTTCAGGGTCACTAGGGAGGATGAGCGTTGCCCACCCTGACAGCTTGGATCAGATAAGAGAGGCAGGGGTCAGGATAGCTCAGGCACAGCATCCGGCAAGTGCAAGATCCTGAGTTCGATTCCTAGGACCAAAAATAAAACTGTACAATGGGCAGAAGGATGATGCTCTTAATGGCTTTGCCTGTTGCTTTTCTGTCTTGTTTGCCATGAACAGTTGGCCCTCTGCCATGTGCCACCCTGTCTTGGAGCCAAGCAATAATGGACAGAAACCTCTGCAAACAGTGAGCTAAATAAAGCTTTCCTCCTTACCTTTCAGTGCTGGGTAGATGTTTCAGTGAGGAGAAAAGTAACCAAGACAACATGTGTGTGTGAGTGTGTGCATGTGCCTGTGAGTATGATCAGCCCTCTGCATCTGTGGCTCTGAGTCCTTGGACTCAGCCCACCTTGATCCCACATATTTTAATGCATTGCCTCTGTGCCAATGGGCAAAGTTTTCCCGACCTGGTCCCCTGAGCAACCCATTGCAGCATCATTATGTGCCAGTTCTGCTCTAATGGGATTCTAAGGAGTGGACAATGACACAGGGGTCACAAGAAGAGCAGAGTTATGTGGAGCACAGCTCTGTGGAGCAGCCTGAGCAGCTGTAGAGTGATTCGTGAATTGGATTCCAGGAACAACTCTGTGTACAGTGAGCAGCCATGGCACACCACACGCACACACGTGTGCACGCACACACACATGGCACTTCCCACTGGACAGGAGGACCCTGAGCTACTGTTCCACAACTGGCGACCCATCCCAGCACAGAGGATTGGACATCAAACATAAAACATGGCCAGATGCCCTGTTATCCAATTTGGTTCCTAATTTCTTACATTCTATTAATTATCCTCTTTATAGCAGGAGTCTTAACAGTCTTTCCTATGTGACAACTGTCTTAGTTCTCTCCACCCTCAGCTGTTTGGTCAAATGTGAGATCCCTGAAGGCCTAGGCTCTTACTTTCCTTATAGTGACAAAGCCAAGGCCATTCCCACCCCTCTTATTCGTTCCAGCTCAACTCCTGGACCAGAGACAAGCCTTACCTACCTACACTCTTAACTGTTACCCTTTCAGATGAGGGAATAATCACCTCTCATAACTTCACTCCTCCTAACCTCACACTTATTTTTCAGAATTGTACCTCACTGTGGCAATGATTTTACCTCACTGTAGTAATGATTCTACATATCTAAATCAAAGGCACCTTTCCTGCTACCTTACCTGGGTCCTTAAGTACGATAGTGGCCCACCTCCTCATAACACCTTGTCTCTTTGTTTTTCTAGTGTAACATGTGGGCATCAATCACCAATGATAAAGTTGTCCTGGCTAAAACACCTGGCACCAGCTTCTGCATGGGCATCAACCATCTTCCTGTTGACCCTCCTAAACCCCAATACAGCACCCCCTTTCAGCAGGAAATAGTAAGAGAGAGAAAAATTTTGACCTTTTCCTAACAAAAAGAAGACGGGAATGAAAGGATCTGGCCCTAGATAGGACACTACAGCAGTGAAAGCTGGCAACAAGGGGCATTTACCTTGAGGGCATTTTCCTCCACCCCTAGGCAATTTACCTGTGGTGCAAAATGAATTCCAATGGGATGCTTGGGCATCAGGAATGCTCCTTAGGCAAATCAGACCAAATCTATGTGTATGCCCCCATACCACGTGTCTGGCAGAGAAAGCCAGACCCTAGTGGTCACGGAGTTTCTCTCTCCGTCCTTAAAATAAAAGCCACTTTACTTTATATTCTGTCTTCTAACTGCACCAAAAATCTTATCAAAAAATAAAAAGGGTCAGGATGTGGCTCAGTGGTAGAGTGTCAATGGGCTCAAGCCCAGGAGAGGACAAGAAGATGCCATGCATCTTACTGCAAACAACTTACCACTATAACATGAACTTGAAACTCCTGGATTCTAGCCTATTTCTTTTTAAATTTAGCTCTATTCTTACAGATCTCCCTATCAAGCTTGCATCCAGCCCAGCTTAACCAGAACTGACGGGAAAGTAACCGAGTGTCCAGCCCAGCTGATGGAGCCTTTGCTCTGGGCCAGTTTCTGGGTTCTCGGAAGCAGAAGGGGGAGCCGGGCAGGAAGTCGCTGTGGCCATGAACTCTGCCTGCTCCCTGCCTCTGTAATGACTGTGCCCAGTGCCACCTAGGATGTGTCCCTCATCCCTTGATGTGACTGATGTGACAGCATCAGTTCTTTTTTCACTTCTGTGATTGATACAACAGCCTGTTTCTCAGCCTCAGGTGGAGGAGGAGAAGGAGGAAGAGGGAGGGGGGAGAAGAGGGGAGGAAAAGGCCAAGGGAGGAGGGGGAGGACTGCCACCCCAAACCTCAGGCCTCAGGTGGGCCCCGTACCCCAAGCAGCATGGTACCTTTGAGCGGGAAATATCCACTTCCAGCAGGCTGCGGATGGTTCCACCACTGGACAGAAGCCTGGAGCTTGTCAGTAACTTGGTAACATTTTTCATCAACTCTTTCACTTTCACCACTGAAATGCATAAAGGACCTAAGGTTTAGGATCAGCACTCAGACTGTTAACGACTGTAAAACCAGGATTTGCCATCACCATCTGAGAGCTTCCTTGGTGGAGTCCAGCAAGGAGTAGATGCCAGGTCAGGCAGGTCTTAGTCCCCAGGAGTTGCTGAGGTTGTTTATTTTATAAGAAATCGAAGCCCCTGTTACGTGGCATTATCCGGGCACCTGTGTACTTGTGCTAAAATCTGCATGAAGTTTACTTTGGGGAAAGCTTTGTCCCAGAGCACAGTGACCACATGACTTGAGAAACCCATGTTTCCATGTGTCCAGGGCTGAATAAACCTATGAGGGGTACATGGGTAAAAATTATTACTGTGAAAGATGCACTGTCCTCTGCACCCGCACAGCCTTTCCCTCACTCAGCACTTTGTGCTCTCATTCTTGCCATTCTCTGAAGCTCTCCTGGACATCCTCTTCCCAAGGTAGTGCGATCAAACATGTGGTGACTGCAGCTGCCAACTGCTGTCCAGTGGAGAGACAGACTCATAAACACCCGACGCTGTGTCTTCCTGCACCCCAGTCATTGGGTCTGGCACCGTGCAACTCCCAGCTCTTCCCCAAAGCCAAAAGAACCATGAAAGGTCAGCATTTGCAAATCCATTACTGGGGAGGGGGCAGCCCTCCCAGTGTAACTAGAGACCATCAGGCAGAGGGCTCCAGAGCTGCCTTACAGAAGCAGGAATGCGGGTGAGGGGTTGGAAGCAAGGAGCAGCATCCTAAGAGAGATTCTCGGTGATCGGTTCTTATTACTTTTTTGAAGAGAATAAAAACAAATGTGACTAAGCAAAACAGAGTCAGAACAGAAGGGTGGGCATAGCACGTGATGCAAAAATAGAATAGCACGTGATCAAAAGTGGTTACCATTGTGTGCCTCTTGCTATTTTCAAATTGAGTTGTCTATATCATCAGGTATAATAGAATTGATCAAAACAATATGGAACAAAACCAATAAAATCTACACTGAGGATCTTACAGGACTTCAAAAAAAAAGGATGATAGTCAATCCATATTGGGTATCTTAGTATATCTTATTGCCTTCAAAGTGATTGCCTATACCCTCAAACTTGATACTATCAAACAAAATAGAATATATAATAATCAGACAGAACAAGATGGGGAGACAATACTGGGGTTCAAGTCAGGTTAATAGGACAACAAAAAAGTTACTATAATATGTTCCATTTTTCTTTAATTTAGTTTTCCCTTAATTAAAAAAAATGAGAGAAAATAGATTAATTTAAAAATGGGGGAAGATTGAGATAAGAGAGGATATTGTAATAGAACAATGCAGGGCAGAACCAAGCAATTCAAGCATCATTGTGTTTCACCACCAGATAATCTAACATAGTAGTAGTCACCACAGTGCCTCACCAACTGAGTTATGAAGGCAATATTGGCCCTTGCAATTTTAGGTGCTACTGATGCATAAATGTGATAGGCCTTTTGCAATCTTTTCAGAAAACCCTGAGGGAAACTTATTAGCCAATTGTCTCATCTTTGCTATCTTGAGCAAATTGGTGGGTTTTCTGGGGTGCCCTAATGGCTACCAAGAACAACTGGAGATACTGGGGACCTCCTTACCTTTGGTTGTTCAGTTGGGGTGGGACAAGAGGAAAACATGGTTCTGGCATTCCAGATCAGAGAGCAGGCTTCATCTGAATGGCATACTGCTTTTTGTCCCAGGGTGCCATGTGGCAGGCCATCGTTTTACCGAAATTACATGCTTAACAAAAAAAGCTTCAGTCTGCCCTCCCCCTTTTGGAGTATAATCTCACTTTAGTGGAAACATTCTGCAGTAAAGGTTCACCAATCTTATGAATAAATCTACCACAACTGATCTAACACTGTCAAATTCTGAACACATTTACTTCTTTTCAAACCTGTTATTTGCAGGTACTATAAACCAAGACAAATAAAATTTACATCCCTTCAAGGGGATTTCTACAACTTACTGTACACCCTCAAGTTGAGCTTTTCCTATCTTCTTTCACATTCTGGCACAGTCAGACATTTTTACTTGAAAACAAAACCACTTTCTTTGTCGCTCTCTTTTTTACTTATTGCCAGTCAATTACCTTTCCCCTCAGACAACATTAAAATTCAGACAACATTAAAACTGTCAACAAAACCATTGAAGTGATTTTCTTTCAGTAGTCTAAAATATATTGAATCATTTCATGTGTTTTCACCACCTTAAAATGCTACATTTTAAAAACTGTAATTTTCTTAACCGGCTCAAAAACAGTGTGGCTTGGTTTCACTTGGTAAAGTTAATATGATTTTTTAAATCCACAAATATAAACAATTTGGTTTGGGTGAAAAGGGGGCACAAATGCATACTGACGGACAGCCTGGGCAGTGCCCATGTCAAAGGATCCGGTCGGGGGGCCATATGCCATTTGCCCCTATTGGCCCCTCCTGAGAAGCAAAAGTCATTAGTCTTCCTTTGAAAACAGGCTCCCCATAACCCTCAGCCCACCTCTCAAATTCCTTGAAGTGATCAAGCACAAGGCTAAGGGGCATGCTGGATTTAGATTCAGTTTGCCCCATGGCCAGCAGAGATGTCAGTTCTTCTCTCCTGTGGGAGAATCTAAGAGACAGAGATAAGATTAGAAGGAAGAGACAGAATAACAATAAGATGAAAATAATGGTCAAAATCACTTATGCCTGTTTTGGGCTCGTAGAAGTGGTTCCTAGGAGACAATGTTCTGTTAGAGTTGAGTAACCAAAAGGGGAACAGTTAGACCAAATAGACATACAGACAGACATACAAGACAAGACAAGCTGCAGCAAAAATGGCCTTTGCTCAAAAATAGGTCAAATTTTGGGATCTGAAGGGATTAACAAATTATATAAGAGAGATACTAATGGACATGAAAAACCAAATACACAAGAACACAATTATAACAGAGGACCTTAACAGCCCATTGTCACAAAGATAGATTAACTAGACAAAAAGTCAACAAAGAAATAATAGAACTGAATCATAACCTGCAATTGGACTTAGTTGACTTTTACAGAGTGTTCCACCCAACCATATCAGAAGATACAGTCTTCTCAGCTGCATATGGGACATTCCCCAAAATAGACCATATATTATCCCATGAAACATTCTTAAGTAAATGCAAAGGTACTGAAATTATCCCATCCATAATATCTGACCTGAATGTAGTAAAATTGGAAAGTAATGGCAAAAAATTGCAAAACCTGCATAAACACATGGAAATTAAATAACAACCTTTTGAACAACCAATGGGCTACAGATGATATTAAAGAAGAAACAAAGTAATACCTACAATTCAATGAAAATGCGGAAATAACATACTCTAACCTATGGGATGCAATGAAAGCAGTCTTAAGAGGTAAATATATAGCAATAAAATTGTTATATCAAGAAAACAGAACAAGCACTAATAAACAATCTAATGCTTCATTTCAAGCTTCTAGAAAAAGAAGAGCAAGTTAAACCCAAAGAGAGGAAGAAGAGAGGAAATTGTAAAGATTAGAGCAGAAATCAATGCAATTGAAACTAAAAAAAATACAAAGAATGAATCAAAAAGCTGGTTTTTTGAGAGAATAAACAAAACTGACAAACCTCTAGCTAACCTTATAAAGGAAAAGAAAGAAAAAATCCAAATTCACACAATAAGGACTGAAAAGGGAGAAATAGAGTGGAAAACACAAAGGAAATGGACAGGTTTCTAGAAACATATGAACTATCAAAGCTCAACCAAGAAGATATAGCAATTTTGAATAACCCAATATCAGCTATTGAAATTGAAAATGTAATTGAAAACTTACCAACAAAGAAAAGCCCAGGTCCTGATGGATTCACAGCTGAATTCTACAAGAAATTTGGAGAAGATCTGATGCCAATACTCCTTAAACTCTTCAATGAAACTGAAAAGGAAACAATCCTCCCTAAATCATTCCTGGAGGCAAGTATTACTCTCATAGCAAAACCAGAGAAAGCCCCAACCAAAAAAGGAGAACTATAGGCCAATTTCACTAATGAACACTGATGCAAAGATCCTCAATAAAATACTGGCAAATAGAATGCAGCAAATCATCAAGAAGATTATACATCATGACCAAGTGGATTTCATTCCAGGAATACAGAGATGGTTTAACATATGCAAATCAATAAATGTAATACACCACATCAACAAAACCAAAAACAAAAACCACATGGTCATCTCAATAGATGCAGAAAGTTTTCAATAAAGTCCAACACACATTCATGATAAAAACCCTTCAGAAACTTGGAATACAGGTTGTGTACCTCAATCTTATAAAGGCCATCTATAACAAATCAACAGCCAACATTATACTAAATGGAAAAAAACTGAAAGCTTTCATTTTAAAATCAGAAACAAGACAAGGATGTCCACTATCACTACTCTTATTCCATATAGTTCTGGAAACACTAGCCAGGGCAATCAGACAAGAAAGAGAAATAAAAGGAATAAACATAGGAAAGGGAGAAGTCAAATTATCACTATTTGCAGATGACATGATACTCTATACAGAAGACCCAAAAAACTCCATTAAAAGACTACTAGAGGTAATAAACAAATTCAGCAGCATAGGTGGATACAAAGTCAACACTCAAAAATCAATAGCATTCCTGTACACAAACAAAAACTCACTGAGAGAGAAATTATGGAAACATCACCCTTCACAATAGCACCTAAAAAAATGAAATACTTAGGAATCAACCTAACTAAGAATGTAAAAGATCTATATGCTGAAAATTATGCTATGCTAAAAAAGGAGATTGAAGAGGATATTAGAAAATGAAAGGATATTCTTTGCTATTGGCTAGGAAGAACCAACATTGTACAAATGGCCATACTCCCAAAACTCTTATACAGATTTAACACAATCCCCGTCAAAATATCATTAACATACTTCACAGATATAGAGAAAAAAACTCCTAAAATTCATTTGGAAACAGAAGAAACCTAGAATAGCAAAGGCAATTCTGGGCAACAAAGGCAAGGCAGGAGGCATCGCAATTCCTGAATTGAAACTATACTACAAATCCACAGTGATAAAATCAGCATGGTATTGGCAAAGAAATAGACCTGAGATCAATGGAACAGATTAAAAAATGCAAGCACAGCTATAAAGACACTCAGCCACCTGATATTTGACAAAGGGGCTAAACATGTTCACTGGAAGAAGGATAGCCTCTTTAATAAATGGTGTTGGAAAAATTGTCTCTTGGGCTGGGGGTTTAGCTCAGCAGTGTAAGTGCCTGCCTGGCAAGTGGAAGGTTGGGTGTTCGATCCCCACCCTAACCAGGTACCGCAAAAAAAAAAAATTGTCTCTCCACAGGCCAAAGACTGAAACTAGACCCATGCCTATTATCATCCACAAAACTAAAGTCTAAACAGATCATAGACCTAAATGTTTTAAACAGAAACACTAAATCTACTGGAAGACAAGGTAGGTAGAAGTCTTGGAGACATAGGGGTAGGCAGAGAATTCATGAAAAAAATGCAAACTTCGTAGGAAACATTTCAAAGAATCAAGAACTGAGATCTCATATTATTGAAAAGTTTCTGCACTTTAAAAGAAATCACCAACAAAGTGAAAAGAAAACTTCCAGAATGGGAAAGAATTTTAGCCAGCAACTCCTCAGACAAAAGGCTTATATCCAGAACATATAAAGAATTGAAAAACATCAAGCCCCCAAATTCAAAGACCCTCTCCAAAAATGGGCATCTGAGGTGAACACACAGTTCTTTGATGAAGATATACAAATGGCAAATAAATACATGAAAAAATGTTCACCATCACTGCTCATTCGAGACATGCAAATTAAAACAGTGTTGAGATTTCTTTCATCTCACTCCGGAAAGAATAGCTGCCATCAAGAAATCACCTGATAACAAATGTTGGCGAGGCTGCGGTGGGCGGGGGACAATGTTCCCCTGTTGGTGGTAGTGTAGACTGGTGCAACCGCTATGGAGATCAGTATGGAGAATTCTAAGACTAGAATTGGAAGTTTCATTCAATCCAGCTATTCCCCTCCTGGGTATTTTCCCAGAAAAACTGGAAAGGTCATGTCACAGTGATACATGTGCACCCATGTTCATAGCAGTGCAATTTGTAATAGCCAAATCTTGAAACAACCAAGATGCCCATCAACCACAGAGTGGATGAAAAGATGTGGTACTTTTATACAATGGAATTTTACTCAGCTATTAAAAAGGATGGGTCTTGAGGCCTTCATAGGTAAATGGAGATAACCTGAGACTATCCTCATTAGTGAAATAAATAATCATATTTATAAATATCACATTGTGTCTCTAGTATAAAAAGTAATAAGAAATGTAGGAGTAATAATAAAATCCAAAATGTATAATTGCTATTGTAAAAAAGAGAGGAAAAGAAAGTGCTCTAAAGAATATAACTGCATGTATGTTTAAGTGTGTAGGATTGATAACCATATTACTAAGTTTTTGTTGATCATTGAATAGAAGTGTTTGCAGTCTCAATGTTTGAATGTCCACTTTGTATGCTTTACTTTTGTAACTTGAACAACTATTTCTAAGAGGACAATATGCAATTTATCATCTAGTGATTTCTTACTTTTTTTGAAATTATTATTTCTATGATTTTTGTTTTGTGTTTTTTCTCTTTAAATAAAATTTTTAAAAAAGAGAAGCATAATAAAAAGAGAGAGAGAGAAGCATAAGCTGAGAATAAATTGGCCCAGCACATTATCAGAAGAAAAGCAGCTGATCTGGACAATCAAAGCTGACTGAATTCAGCAGGGTGTTTACCTGACAGGCAGCAGGAGCATAGACAGAGGCTACTATTTGATTTTAACTTGCTATAACATGTCTATAAGTTTGTTATTTTATAATCATGTCTTTACTAATCATATAATTGTGCCCTTACAAGCTTAGTGGTATATCACTTACCTAATATGCCTTAGGATCTGGGTTCAATCCCCAGCATGAATGAAAAGTTATCAACAATGTATTGGGCACAGGAAAAATTCTAGTTTCAGCTGTAAATAAGTAGAACACCATAATAGCATCAATAGGGGACAAACCAGATCCTCCTTTAGAAAATTCTATAGGAGTCCACCAATTTTAAACAATTGTGTTCCTTGAAAAGTCTTTCCTGGGGCTGGGGATTTAGCTCAGTGGCATAAGCGCCTGCCTTGCAAGCAGGCAGTCGTGAGTTCAATCCCTGGTACCAATAAAAACAAAAAAGACAAAAAAAAAAAAAGCCTAACAGGAAGAGTCACATAAGAACTCATTTGCTCAAACCCCAATCATTCTCACCCAGTCCCATCCCTTCCCCTGTATCTGGCATCATTAATAACCCCATTACCCAATCAAAAATGTGCTTTAACTCAAAACATAGATTGGCAACCAATAGCATCTATGCTGTACCAAAGCTGATTGCCAATGCAGTTCTCCCTGTCTGCTTTGCCAGTCAGTGACTTGCCTGGGTCGTGAAAATTGGCAGTCTGCACACTCCCTCCTTCAGTATCCTGCTCCCTCCCTCCTTGGAAAGCATGGCCAAAGACATTGTCCATAAGTCATTTCAACATTCCAAAGGAAAGGGCACCATAGTTTTAAAAGGTGCCAGCCCCTAATGTAAAAAAGATAATCATATTTTTTTTCCTAGTGTGAACAAGACTGGTTTGTTTCTTTGTTTGTGGTTTGTAGGGAGCAGCTTTGAATAGCTGCTGCTGCCCTGCCCCTCCTGCCTGAGGGCATTTTGTGTGTCAGCCTACATTTCCCATGATCCTCATGTCCGCCTACATTACCCACAATCCCCTCCTGCTTACGTCATATATCCGGATGTGATGATGACCTATCAGATAACACTTTGTGCCCTCTTCCTGCCCCATTGGCCCGCCTCCCACCCTATATAAAGTTGTAGCCATTTTGAAAATAAATGAGACTGGATTGGAATCGCATCCTGTCTGTATCTCTCTTTTCTCTTGCCCTGCCCCCATCCCCGATCCCCTCTCCAGGTTGAGACCCATGGATTGGTCCGCAGGCCAGATCAAGTGGCACGCAACGTGGGGCGGGTCAAGTGGCGACCACGAAGGGACCTCACCTGGCACGAGGGATAACGACGCGGGACCGTTCACAGGAGTAAAGCGCTGGCCAGCGTGACTGATTCAAGGACATCGTTCCTGTGATCCGTGCAGACGGCCACCTTACGTCTCGCCTGAATCACGGTAGGTGAACGGCATTAGCATGGGACAAGCATTCAGTGAGCACGAATTGTTCATGACTGGCCTCAGGGAGGCACTCAAGACTAGAGAGATTATGGTTATAAGACAAAGATTTGATAAAGTAGTTTCAGTTTATACATTCAGTGTGTCCATGGTTCCCCCTAGAGGGTACCATTAATTTAAACAGGTGGAATAGAGAGGAGATGCTCTTAAGGACTATTATGAAGTTTTTGGTCCAAAAAAGGTTCCTGTAACTGCTTTTTCATATTGGATTTTAATCTCTGAGCTGCTGATACAACCTCACGCAGATCCCAGGTCGCAGAGACGCTCGCCCAGGGTGAGGCTGCATTATCTGCCTTCTGCAATTGTACTCCACCCAGCTTATCTAAGGGACCCAGCCCTCCTGGCTCTGTGGTCCTTGATATCCTGGAGCCTTTTCTAGATGGCGACATGCTGCCACTCCCTTTGTCTGGAGGCCACGAGGGTACTCAAAATGGCGCCGCCTCCACACTGACTCTGGTGGTGAAAAAAAAAATAGGGGTTGGGGATTTAGCTCAGCAGGCATAAGCACCTGCCTTGCAAGCAGGCAGTCGTGAGTTCGATCCCTGGTGCCAATTAAAAAAAAAAAAAAAAAAAAAAAAAAGAACGGCGATTAGATGATGCAGAAGAAATTCATTCTAAAACCAAGTCAAGAAAACAACTGGGTAGTATCATGCTGAAAGGAGATAATATTACTCTGCTGCAAAGTGTCTCCAACTAGAAATGATCAATGAATTAAGACAGCAGTGAGAAGCAATGGCAGGCAATTAAGGTAAATGTCAATTACAGTGTGTACCCATATAAAAAAAGCAGCTGATTAAGTGGTTTGCCTTGGGAGTATTTGTAAAATGTTTGTTCATATTGTTTTGTCTACCCTTACGTTTTTACTGGGGGCAATAAATGTAGGGTTGTTTTTATTTAAAAAGACAAAAAAAAAATGGCGTTGCCATGCTCCCTTCTCCGTACCGCCCTATCTACCCTGGAAATAGAAGCTTATCCATTCTTACAAGTCGAGGTTTAAAAAAAAAAAAAGAAATGGGAGCTTAGTCACTGGAAAGACCAAGAGGTGGTTTGGACTTGGATAGGATCAGGAAGTCCATGGTTTGCGCCCATACCCTGTTGGTTCTTTCCAGGGCTCCAATGTCCCAAACAAAGTCATTTTTACCTTTGTCCCGCAGCAACCGGGGGCAGATCATATTGTAATTCCCCGGGAGAATATTTTTGTGCTTACTGGGGCTGTGAAACAGCTGCAACGGGGTGGCAACCTGCCTTCCCCGATAAACACCTTAAACTGACATGGGGGCCACCGGGGTGCAGCCTAGGTGACTACCCACTGGCCAATCAAAGATCCTGTCAGGTTCTAAACGTCACTGTCACCACTCCTGAGGACCCAGGTTGGCTGACAGGACGCACCTGGGGACTGCGAGTTTATGAGTCAGGTAAAGACAGGGGAAGTCTTATTCTCATAAAAAAGGTTCCCCTACAGACTTCATTTCTGCCCATAGGCCCAAACTTTGCTCTAAAGCCATAATATTATCCAAATCCAAAATACAATCAGCCCACTACAGATCCTGTTACTACTGTTCAAATAACCACAGTAAGTCCCTCAGCCATAACGGTTTCTCAAGCTCCACTACACCAGACAGATCATGTTCCTGCCCCTCAATATTCACATTCTAACCTATTCAGTTTGATTAAAGGAGCATACATGGCTTTAAATCATACCCGACCTGATCTCACCCAATCATGTTGGTTATGCTTGACTGCTCCTCCCCCATATTATGAAGGAAAGGCCCTCAATTTAACCTTTATCAGTTCTTCTAGCTCATCTGCCTGTGACTGGGACAATCACCACAAGCTGACTCTCCCTGATGTCTCAGGTAGAGGAACTTGTCTTGGGGATTCCAGCCGTCCACCAGCACTGGCAGCACAACTCTGTGCCCAGCTTCATTCCAAATTCAAGCCAAATAATTACCTCATTCCACCCCCAGGAACATCTTGGGCCTGCAATTTTGGCCTCTCACCCTGTATAGCAACTGCTGTTTTTAACAAGTCTGCAGATTTTTGTGTTCTTGTACAGGTTCTTCCTCGCATAACCTTCCACCCAGGAGACTACTACCTCCAGGCATTGCAGATCAGCTATATATTTAAGAGAGAACCTGCGGCACTCACCTTAGCTGTGTTACTAGGATTAGGAGTAGCAACGGGAATAGGGACAGGGACCACGGCTCTAGTGTTGGGAAATAAACATCTAGCTCAATTACAGGCAGCAGTGGATCAGGATTTAAAAGAAATAGAAGCATCTGTGACAGCTCTACAGGTGTCCCTGACGTCTCTATCTGAGGTAGCCCTGCAAAATAGAAGAGGACTAGACCTCCTATTTATGAAGGAGGGTGGCTTATGTGCAGCCCTCAAGGAAGAGTGTTGTTTTTATGCAGACCACTCGGGAGTAGTCAGAGTCCATGAGTATACTGAGAGAGCGCCTCAAAGAGAGAGAAAAGGAGTGCATCGGAGCTACCACCTTCTCCTCCATGTGGGGGGGTCTCTTCCCTTACATTGCCCCCCTCTTGGGGCCCCTAGCTGCCTTGCTGTTGCTGCTTACTGTAGGACCTTGTATTTTTCAGAGGATCGTGACACTCATTAATAATGTTAATAACAAGGTTGACACATTTATGGCAAAGCCCATTCAGGTATATTACCATCGGTTGGAAATGGCAGAACAACAAACTTATCGGGAAAATTCACCCACTGATGGCCCACATGATGCTGTGGCCCAGATGCCCTGAGGCACTGGACAGGCAGTTAGAGATGGGCAACTAGGACACATATGTAATGCCAATCGGCCACCTAAGACAGGTCCAGGACCAACAGCTGTCCTGCAGGCCCATGATGGGTAAGGCTCGATTGGGTTCATAGGAGGAGTCCTTGACCCAAGACAGGCGCTGTCCTCCCAGGGCCTGCCATGTTCCAAAAAATATATATAATAATAAGGGAGGAGATGTAGGGAGCGGCTTTGAATAGCTGCTGCTGCCCTGCCCCTCCTGCCTGAGGGCATTTTGTGTGTCAGCTTACATTTCCCATGATCCTCATGTCTGCCTACATTACCCATAATCCCCTCCTGCTTACGTCATATATCCGGATGTGATGGTGACCTATCAGATAACATTCTGTGCCCTCTTCCTGCCCTTGGCCCACCCCCCACCCTATATAAAGTTGTAGCCATTTTGAAAATAAATGAGACTCGATTGGAATTGCATCCTGTCTCCATCTCTCTTTTCTCTTGCCCTGCCCCCATCCCCGATCCCCTCTCCAGGTGAGACCCACAAACTGGTCTGCAGGGCGGATCAGTGCTTGTTTTTGTTTTGGCAGTCATGAAAGGAAGTTCCTGGTGAAGAAAGTCAACTGTAAACTTTTCTAGGATGGGTTCTCAGGCTTGGAAGTACATCACTGAAACAAAGAGCCAATGTTCTGATTATTTTTCACTTTGCACCCACACATGCACCAAGATATCTTATTTTTTTATTTTTTAACAGCATAAAAACTAAATTCATATTCCCTTCTGCTCTGCCCAATGCAAAGTGATTGTGATTTTTTTCTTTCCTGTATTCCTTCCTTTATACTCAATGAAAACAATTTTTTGTTGTTGCTAGTAATTACTGAATTTCCCATTTTCCCTTTTCTGCACCTTTCTCTCATTTTTCCTGTTTTCTACCTAAAGAAATTTTAAAAAACTAAATTGTGAGTAATCTATAACTGAGATTTGATATTAACATGTGAAAACAACGTAAATAGAATTTGACTCAAAAGATAATTTATTTCTTAACAAATGTGAATATAGACATGTTTAGTGTTCATTATAAAGTACTTTTTAGGAAAAACTAAATTTTTTTGATGAAACTGTTTTAGAATACTTCATGCCACAAGACCACATTATAATAAGATAATAGAGATGAATTACTATAAACTTTTCTACTGCAATCAGTAGCAGAAATTTAAGGCAATCCAAGGTTCAGATTCAACTTTAATCATTTCCAATGTCAACTCTGAAATCATCGTATGTGCCACTTAGTAAGTAACTACTTGGTGAGATCTCAACTTGATGACAGCATGGTATATAAAACCAGACCACTAATTTTCCAATTTTAACATAAAGAATAACAAGTGTGTTTTAAAAGGCCCTGGAAAAGTACCACAGAGCAGGGAGAACTGAAAAATAAATAAATAAATCCTCATAAATTACGGTTAAGTAACTTTTATATTCTGGACTTGGTTTTTCTTTATTTTATAGGATGATAAAATATGAAATATTGAGCACAGAAATAATAAATAATTTCCCCCAACACTTGCATTACTTAAACTTTGGTTTTCTGTTAAGTAAAACATTAACTATTTTGTCTTTCAGTTTTCTTATTTCTAAAATAAAGATTGTTATCTACTTCACAGAGGTGTCATAGGAATGAGACCATATGCATTAAATAATCTAGTTCAGTGCCTCAGATCTACTGGATTTTTTTCAAACTCATTTCCCAAGTGCCCCTTTCTGAAACTTCCATTCCTGCAGCCACGTGCCAGTACCAATGTGCATGACTATCCTTTCCACTGAACAGTAATGACCTTTTTTTTGTACCAGGGATCAAACTCACAACCTCGTGCTTGCCAGGCAGGTGCTTATACCGCTGAACTAAATCCCCAGCTCTGAACAGTAATGATTTTAACCAGTGTATTTCTGTTCACAGATGTTCTGTAAAATACACTGTTTTGTGTATATATACACAATTTAATTTATATCACTATCATTATATATCTCATTCTAATTCTGATCCGATTCTTTTTTAAACAGGCTTGAAATAGGTTTTGTTTCTTATTATAGTTCAGGAAAAAATAAAATCTATAATAAATGTGTCCTTCATAGCTCCTTGTAAGAGGCAAATTTAAGCGAGATTTTTTCATCTGCACTATGCTTTTAAATTCATTTATGGTGGCCCATGCCTGTAATCCCAAAACTCAGGAGACTGAGGCAGGAGAATTGCCATGAGTTTGAGGCCAGTCTGGGCTATATAAGGGAGTTCAAGGCCAGCCTGTACTACATAGCAAGATCCTGCTCCAAAAAAGAGGGGAAAAAATCATCCCCAGTGGCCCATGTTAATCTACTTAGCTACTTCTAATTCTTGACTTGTTTTCATGGTATGCAATCCCCATAATTTACCTGCCTACTGTGCTAGTGATGGGAACTTAAGAGAGCATCTAAATAGAGACCACATAAATAACACTGAAATATATCTCACATGAGTCTCAACATGGAAAACCAAAGCCATGAGGAAAGGTGGACGTACACAAGGCCTTGTTATGAGGCTGGTGACTTAGCCATGAACACATGTAGAGATTCTAGATACAAAGTCAAAACAGTTAAAGAAATGAATTCACAGATCACAATCTTTATTTTTTGTTGTTGTTGTTGTTGTTTTATTTTATTTTCAGAAAATAAATGCAAAAATTTTAAAAGCTATTTTTTCAAAATCTGGCTTAACTATAGTAAAATGATCTTTTAAAAGACTTTCTGTTTCAACAAAGCTGTGATGCAGAGGGACGGGATAAAGCAAAAGCCATCACTACTATGAAATTAACAAACCAAACAAACCTCTGTAGTTGCTTGGTGGGTTTTTGGTTTGTTCTGTTTTCCAGACAGAGTCGTTCAGGATGGCCTTGAACTCACCTTGTAGCCCAGGCTGGCCTCAAACTCATGACAATCTTCCTGTCTCAGCTTCCTGAGTGCTAGAATTATAGGCATGTGCCATCACAACTGGATACTTTTGTGGTTGAAAATAAAATTTTTCAGAATTAATTTTTAGAAAGAGGAAGGTACTGCCTAAAAATAACTTATGTTATTTTATATTTTTTGTGTACAATTTTTCCAGAGTTAAAAGGAAATCAAATTTTTAGATAAAGATGAAGAAAGCCATTTTTAAATTCATTCCTAAATAAATAAAAATATTGTCAAAATTCATGATCTTATATGAGTAATTGAAAATAAGAAAAGTCACATGGAGTTAAAAATAAATGTTGTTTTCTATTCAGAATATCTTCAAATAAAATAAAATAAAGTACAATAAAATAAAATATCTAGGGATAACACTGAGAAGATGAAAGACCTCTACAATGAAAATTCAGAACCCGAGAACATGGCGGACAGACAACAGCAACTACCGGAGGCTCTCTGAAAGGCTCGGCTCAGAGGCCAGGAATGATGCGGACTAAGGAGACATGAACCGGTAGACATATGCTCTGCTGACTCAGGAACGAACTGGGCTGAGAGAAACCAACTTAGAATACAGTCCTGGCGCTAAAATAGGAACAGAAAAGACTCGGTGTGGAGGCTCGAACCCGCACCATTGGAAACCGCGATTTGGGTTTCCCGTCGCCTGGTGGCTGGCTGCCTCCACAGCGGCTCGGCAAGGAGAAACGCACAGAAGCTCTGGGAACGGGAGTCTGCGAATGGAGTCGAAAACAGGACGGACAAGGAGGCGTACACGAAAACTGACTAGTGGCGAGGTGAGTGAGAGAAACTGACACTCCACCACAGTTTGACTCCAGCGGAGGACTTTCTGGGCTCGGGCAGTCCTGTAAGAGCAGGGCGCAGTGGCGACTCCAGCCACACATTCCCCTCTTGGACGGGATTGGTGAAAAGTGCCTGGCCTGCGTGACGCTGCTGGCGGACTCGGTAGGCTGGCCTAACCCAGATCCCAGAGCCTGACGGTGGCCCGGAGGAGCGACTGACTCCCGCGTAGGCTGCCTCCTCCACAACTCGCTGGTGCGCAGCAGTGGGCGGGAACACCTAGCCAGCACAATTTGATCAGGCTGTGGCTGACAGGCAGAGAAGCCGGGCCTCCTATGTAAGCTTGCATTTTATAAAGAACAGAAAATATGGGGAAGGGAAGCAACAAGAAAGGCTCCTCGGCCCCCAATTCTGAGAAACAGGCAATAGTGGACACCACACCAATATACATTAAGCGCCATATAGAGAGCCTCATAGATCAATTCAGGAATGAAGTTATCAACGACCTGAAGCTAGAAGTATGCAGAATAGAGAAATGCTAAGCACCACCCAGGAAAAAACAGATGGTGGAATGGAAGAACAGAAAAAGAGGGGAGAATTGCTTGATGGAGAAAACAGAGAAAGCATTGAGTATGTGAAGCAGGTTCAAAGGGACTATCAAGAAATTAAGAAGTCTATCCAAGACTGGCATAACAGCTTGAAAGAAACTAAGGACAGACTATCTGAACTGGAGGGCAGACTTGTAATATGGGAGAATGAAATGAAAAACTTCTTAAAAATAACAAAGAAACAAACAGCAATAATACAAAGACAAGAAGATGATAAGAGGAGCCATAACTTAAGGATTAAGAACATAAAAGAAGAAGTAGGGACATAAACAAGTGAACTACAAAAGCTACTCACAGAAATAATCCAGGAGAATTTTCCTAATTTAGCAAAAGGTAAAGATATTCAGATGTATGAGGCATACAGGACCCCAGCTACCTACAACCCTAACAGAGAAACACCCAGGCATATAATAATAAAAATTCCAGAAATTCAATACAAGAACAGAATATTTAAAGCTGTCAGAGACAAGAAACAGACCACTTACAAGGGAACACCCATCAGAATTACAGCAGATTTCTCTGCACAAACCATCAAATCACGAAGAGAATGGGGGGAAATAATTCAAGCTTTGAAAGATAATAATCTCCAGCCAAGATTGAGATATCCTGCACAACTGTCCCTGGAAATTGATGGAAAAACGAGGTGCTTCCAGGATAAAGAGGAACTGGGGGAATTTGCAACCACCTACAGAAAGTATTGCAGGATATTCTAAAAAAAGAAAAATACAAAGAACCCAGAAATAGTGGTGGGGAGGCCACAACGAATGGAGCAGAGAACAAAATGAAGAAGACAAACTGACAGCTACTGACAGAAAAAGAGCTCAACAGAAATGAGACAGAGAAGATTGGATGATAGGAACAGCTATTTTGGAGAAAATGACATCTTAATAGGTAATACTGATTTAGTACCATCTTGTTTTGAAGTCTCATCTAGCTTTTGTTCTTCTGTCTCCAATGGTCTAAACAGGTTGTATCTTATTGGATTTTATTATGTACGATAGTATAAGCAAAAACCTTTTAAAGACAAGGAGATTATACAGAAACCATTGTTCATTTTCTGTTAGTCGATTCTAAATACTCTATAATGCTGTCATTCTCTTAAATGGTTTTACATTGTTTTGATATACTTAATGCTACAGTATACGAAGTTGTACTCAAGGACTTCAAGGAAAGAGTCAATATGGTAACTACTTTTGGGTCGGAATTATCTGGTGGTGAAACACTATTCTGCTTAAATGGTTATGTTTTGATCTGCTCTGTTTCGCTGTTATGCCCTCTTTTTTCTCAATCTCCACTCCATTATTGACTTTTTTATTTTTATCCGTTTAATTAAAGGGAAAAAATAGCAGGATATAATATAGTAACCCACTTTGACTTTCTATTATCTCGATTTGAAGCCCTGTATTACTCTCACCATCTTGTTTTTGACTGAAGTTCCTCTATTCTGTTTTGCTGGATAGTATCAGGTTCGAAAGTTTAGGCATCAGCTGAGAAGATAATGAGATTCATTATAACGCCCATTCTTGTTGACTTTTATCTACTTTTGAAGACCTACAATGTCTCCAATGTTTTGGTTTTGTCAGTTTTGTTCTTTACTGTTTTGTTCAATTGTATTGTGGCTGATGATATAGGCAATTCTATTGGAGATAGCGGGAGGCATTATGGTAACCATTGTTGATCACCTTGTATTATGTTTTTATATTATCTATTATGTCCACCCTTTTGACTTGACCGATTCTGTTCTGTTATGTAACATTTGGTTTTACTCTCTTCCAAAAAAGCAATAAGAACCGTGGGAGCAATGAAACCCAAAATGTGTAATAGTCATTGTACAAAAGAGAGGAAAAGAAAGTGCTCTAAACTATATAACTGCATGTATATTTAAGTGTATAAGATAGAAAATGATATCACAGAGTTTTATTGGATCATTGAACAGAACTGTTTGCAGTATCATTGTTGGAATGTCCACTCTACAAGCTTTAATTTTGTGACTTGAACAATTATTTCTAAGATGGCAATATGTAATCCATTAACTAGTGATTTCCTACTGCGCATTTTTTTCTTCTGTAAATCTGTATAACTTGTACCCCTTCACTGTTTTTTTTTCTTTTCTCCTTAAATAAAAAAAAAGATCAAATGAAAATTCAGAACCCTTAAGAAAGAAACTGAAGATAACACCAGAAAATGGAAAGACCTCTCATGTTCATGGACTAGCAGAAGTAATATTGTCAAAATAGCCACATTACCAAAATCAGTCCAATCTCTATCAAAATACCAATGACACTCTTTCCAGAACTTTAAAAAAACTCATAAAATCCACCAAAGACCCAGAATAGACAAAGCAAGCCCAAGCAAAAAGAGCAAGGCTGGAAGTATCATAATACCAAATTTTAAATTCTATTACAAAGCCATAGTTTTGGAGCTGAGGATTTAACTCAGGGGCATAAGCGCCAGCCTTGCAAGTATGTGGCTCTAAGTTTAATTTCCCAGTACCGATAAAGAAAAAAAAAGTCATAGTTGAAAAAAAAAAAAAACGGCATAGTACTGACACAAAAATAGATCTAGGTAACAGAATAGAGGTTACAGAAACAAAACCCACACAAATACAGCCAACTGATTCATGAAAAAGGAGCCAAAAATACATGTTGGAGAAAAGAGCATCTTTAACAAACGGTGTTAGAAAAACTAGATAGGCACTTGAAGGAGATTGAAATTAGATCCCTATCTCTCAACCTGTATAAAAATCAATACCAAGTGAATCAAAAATTTAGGTTATAAGGCCTAAAAACTTGAAACTGCTAAAAGAAAGCATAAGGAAAACACTTGAAGACATAGGCTAAGGTAAAGACTTCCTAAGTAGGACTACTATAGCTCAGAAAATAATAGCAAAAATCAACAAGTTGGACTACTATACATTAAATTCAAAAGCATCTCCACAGAAAACTAAATTTTTTACCAGCTACTCTTTTGACACAGAATTAATATCTAGAATATATAAAAAACTCAAAAAGTATAACATCAGAAATCAAATAGCCTAATCAATAAACAGGCAAGTAAATTAATACATGTTTCTCAAAAGAAGTATACATAGCCAAAGTCTGGTTACTTTTCTCTCATTACTGGTACAAAATACCCAACACTCAAAATGAAGGAAGGAAAGGTTTATTTAGCTCACTGTTTGTAGAGGTTTCATTCTATAATCAGCTGTCTCCAAAGCAGGCTGGCATGGCTGAGGGGTAACACTTTAAGGCAGCAGCCAGCCAAAGAAGACAGAGAACAAGCACCTTCTGCTCCCTTATATTGTAAACAAGCTATCCCTCAGCCCCTGGGTAGATGCAGCACTCATACCACCTCTGTGCCCTTCTTTTGCACTGGCTGAGGATATTTACAAAGTAAGGATTCTGGCTCCCTGCTGAGTCTCTCAGTTAAACTTCTAACCATCTCAAATTGACACAATGTATCAACCATAACAGCCAATAAATATATAGGGAAAATGTCAACATCTTTAGCCATTAGGGAAATGCAAATCAAAACTACATTGAGATACCATCAAGAACACAAAAAGTAAATAAATTCTAGAGGACACAGCAGAAAAGGAGCCTTTCTAGATGGCTAGTAAACTAGTACAGCTTCTATGAACCTCAATAAGGAGGTTCCTTAAAAAACTAAAACTAGAGCTACCATTTGATCCACCTATATCACTCATTGGCATATACTCCAAGGAACGTAACTCAGGGGACTACAGAGATACCTATTATGCGTATTTATTATGGTACAATGATAGTAGCCAAGTAGCCTAGATGTCCATTAACAGATGCCTGGATAAAGAAAATGAGGTCTATAAACACAATGGAGTATTATTTAGCCATAAAGAGGAACAAAATTCTGTCATTTGCAAGAAAATAGATGGATCTGGAGACCATCTTGTTGAGGAAAATAAATCATATGCAGAAAGACAAATGTCATGTATTCTACTTAATATGTGAGAATCTGAAAAGAGACAAGAAAGCAGAAGGGAACTAATAGTAATAAGAAGAAGAAACTAAGAGAGATGGCAGGAGGAGCTAAGAGTGAGTAATTGCAAAGGGATCTGAACAAAATATACACATAGAACTCCCCTTTCCCAAAAAAGATAAAACTAGGAGAAAGGGAAGGGAAAGGGAATCACAGAGGGGTGCAAATGATCAAAGTATGTTCTGTGGATCTAGGAACCTGCCAAAATGAAACCAGTTAATCTCTGTAACACACCAAAAAATGAAAAAGTGAAAGTATATGATGAAAAAAATAAGTATCGGGGACTGGGGATTTAGCTCAGCACCATAAGCACCTGCCTTGCAACCAGGCAGTTGTGAGTTGGATCCCTGGTACCGATAAAAAGGAAAAAGACAAAAAAAAAGAGAAAGAAAGAAAAAAGTAAGTATCCCTAGAGCTGGGGGTTATAGGTCAGTATGGTAGAGCACTTGCATAGCTTGTGCAAATCCCAGCACTGAAAAAAAAAAGGAAATGAAATAAAATTAAAGTTGTATATGATTTCAATGTGGCTAATTAACCCAGCCTGAAGTTTAAAAATAATAATAATAAATATCTTATAGACAATGTCTTAAATATATGCATTGAGTCCACTAAGTTTATCCTTTACAGGACACATTTTAGTTCTAATGAAAAGATATATATATGTCTTAAACCATAAGAGCCTCCAATAACCACCAGGCTATTTCTAGGAAAAATAAAGTAGTTGATCAAAAAATATTTCATTTATATATCAGGCTGTCTTCTAATTTAAAAACTAATACGTAAACAAAAATACAAATGCAGCATCAAAAACTAATGAATTTTCACTTGTTTAAATATATACCATTACATATTCATGAGCTAAAATTTGAAGACTGACTATATCAAGTATCAAAAAGAGGCAGACCAACTGAAACTCACACAGTGATGGTTGGCTTTGTATATTAGTACAAATACTTTGAAAAACTGCCACTCTCTAATAACCTGAATCATGCTGACCCTATGGCCCAGCAATACTAATATTAGGCATCTAGCTAAGAGAAATAAAAATATAGTATATACCACACAAAGACTTGCACACTAACGTTCATAATAGTTTTATTCATAATAGCAAAAAATTAGAGACAAATACATGTCCACCATTAGAAGGATAGATAGGCAAATCAAGATACACAGATGAATGGAATACCATTCAGCAATGTTTAGAAAATGAAATGCAAATGTTCACAATATGGAAAATTTGTGTCATTTTTTTCACCCAAGGATAACCAGAGGTAGAATGTGCTTTTGGTTGGTGTATTATCATTGATTATTAATGACTGCATGGGAGATAACCATAAAAACAAATCATAAATAATGTAGTTAAGTGTACTGATCATTTTTATAAAAGAGAATAGCGTGTTTTACTCTATGTAATATATACTTCAGTGAACCACTGAAGAAGTTTAAGCATATACATCTGCTTTGATTTATATCCAAATGTTGCCCCAAAGCCTCAAAGAATGTGGAATGTGGGTATCCCACTGCATTGGTACTGGGAGGTTAAGGCTGGTTAGAAAAGGTGGGTCGCTGCCTCTCCTTTCACATTTTCTGCTTCCCCACTGCTGTGATGTGAGCTGCTCTCCTCTATCCAGGCTCTTCCACTATGCCTCTGCCTTGGAGCAGACCAGCTATGGACTAAAAACATGAGCCAAATGTTTCAGTTATGGGCTTTTGGTATTTTCTCTCTGCAGCAAAGAAAGTGACTAATATATGACTGTACACACACACATACACACACATAGTCATCCTTAGAAATTCCTTTTTAAGGAACTCTCCTGCACTGCTGGTGGGAGTGTAGACTGGTACAGCCTTTGTGGAGGTCTGTCTGGAGATTTCTCAAAAAGTTGGGACTGGAAATCCCATTTATTCCAGCTATTCCACTTCTAGGCATATTCCCAGAAGAACTGAAAGCATCATACCACAGTGATATATGTGCACCTATGTTTATAGCATCACAATTTGTAATCGCCAGATCTTGGAATCAACCCAAGTGTCCATCAACTGAGGAATGGATAAAAAAGTTGTGGTATTTCTATACAATGGAGTATTATTCAGCTATAAAGAAGGATCACATTGAGATAGTTATCAATAAATGGGCACAGCTTGAGACCATACTCATTAGTGAAATAAATCAATCTCCCATGTGTGAATACCAAATAGTTTCCCTAATGTAAATAATGATTCAAATATATAAAAAGATGTGGTAATCATGATTCCCCATTAGGTGGCCTTGAAGCCTTATAAAGTTTTCACTCATTAATTAGAAAGGCTTTATTCTGGGCTTCTTGATATGAAAATATTTGAAGCTAGAGTATATGAAGTTTTATCCAAATATTTCAAGGAAAAAGACACTATGGTAACTACTATTAAGTCAGGTTATAAGGTGGTGAAGTACTAGGTTGTTGAAACAGTCATGCTGTGACCTCTATTGTTATATTGTTATGTCCTGTTTTATCTCAATCTCCCCCTTATTGTTTCAAAAAAAAATTATTTAGTCATTTCTTATGTTTGTCTTAATTAAAGAAAAAATTCAAAAAAATTAGGATATATAAATAGTAACTCTTTTCGATTTCCTATTAACTTGTTTTGAAGTCCTGTAGTACTCCCACGATCTTGTTTTGACTGATTAGACTCTGTTCCTTTCTATATGATAGTATCAAGTTTGAAGACATAGGCAACTACTTTGAAGACAATAAGATTCACTAAGATACTCATTCTGGTTTGATTATTGTCTTCTTTGGAAGTCCTGTAATGTTTACAATGCCTAAGTTTTATTGGTCTTGTTCTCTACTGTTTTGTCCAACTTTATAATATCTAATAAGATAGACAATTCTTTTTAAGGAAACAAGGGACAACGTTGATAACCATTGTTGATAAACTTGTACTCTGTTCTACACCATGTGCTATGTCTATGCTTGGTATTGACTGACAGCTTTGTTTTGCCATATTTGACTGTATTCCCTCCCCCCCAAAGAAAGTAATAAGCACTAAGGAGTAATAAAATCCAAGATGTGTAAATTTTGTTGTAAAAAAGAGAGGGGAAAAAAAAAAAAAGAAAAAGAGCTCTAACGGATATAACAGCAAGTGTGTTTGGGGGTGTTAAATAGCTGACTTTATCAATGTTTTTGGAACATTGAACACAGCTGTTTGCAGTCTCCCTGTTTGAATGTCCACCTTGTGTTCTTTGATACTGTGATTTGAGGAACTATTTTCAAGAAGATAGTGTGTAATCTACTAGCAGGTGATTTCTTACTGTTATGTTTTTTTGTTTTGTTTTGTTTTGTTTTGTTTTGTTTTTGTAGTTCTGTATTGCGTGTACCCTTACGCCGCTTTGGTTTGTTTTGTGTTTTTCTCTTTTTCCTCTTAAATAAAAAAATTAAAAAAAAAAAAAAAAAGAAATTCCTTTTTAAAGATTGGTGTGTGATTTTTTTTTCCCAGCAGTGATGACACACACCTCTAGTCCCAGCACTAGAGAGATGGAAGCCTAAGGATCACTCCACGAGTTGGAATCCAGCCTGGGCCACAATGTTTGTTTAAGAGCCTCTATAGCAAGACTCTGTCTGCAGAAAAAAGATTCATACAATTTTTTAAGTTATTCTCATTTCTACATTTAAAAGTAAAAATAGGTACTTGATACTTTCATTATCATTTAAGTTTCTCAGAGAAAAGCAGTGAATTACTTCACAAGAGTTACTACTAAAAAAAAGAATTATTACGGAGTCAAAACTCTTGAGGCCACACACCCAAGCCTCTATGAGTCAGCGCTATTCACGGACTTCAGGAGATGAGAACAAGGCTTCACTAGGAGATGATCCCCACCTGGAAACCGTATCATTTTCATTGTTTTCTTGAGTTAGGTTTTATTCTCTTTTGTTTGATTATGTTAAATCTGATGGCATGAGCAGCTGTTTAAAAGATAGCAAGACATACTATGGTAACCATTTTGGATTTACTATTAGCTTATTTTGAAGCCTTTTATTGCATTTATTGTTTTGTTTCTATTGTTTCTACTCTGTTCTGTTCTGTTTAATTTTTACTGTGTCCAAAGCTATCTGCAGCTATTTTGAAGATGACAAAAGGCATTAGGGTAACTATTGCTGATTTCATAAAGTCTCAAAGTCCGGTATCATTTATACTAGTTTATTTTGATTGGTTTTATTGTTTTATTTTCCTTGGTTTTATCCTCTTTACAATAAAAAAAATCTTGATGTCAAAGATTCCTGCCTACAGTGTTTTCTGGTTGTCTTCAAAATCCAATGAAATAGGGGCTGGGGGTTTAGCTCAGCGGCATAAGCACCTGTCTTGCAAGCAGGCGGTCATGAGTTCGATCCCCGGTACCGATAAAAATGAAAAAGACAAAAAAAAAAAAAAATCCAATGAAATTTGTAATCTTTTTATCCAAATCAATGCACTTACAATTGCCAAAATCTATAGCAGTGATTTTCAAGCTGGTATCCAAAGAACTAGAGGCAATTTGGCAGTTTCAGAGTAAAAAAAAAAACAAAAAAAAAAAAAAAACAGTAAAAGTATTTTGTTCACACACATCAGATAATTGAAAGTTTAGATTAGAATTTTTACAAAAACCCCACTACAGTCTTAAAGGTCATTCTGTCCTTAAATTTTTCATACTGAACCATATTAGCCAATTGATCTTAATAAATTTCAGTAAATCAAGTAAAATAACTTTTAATATCATACTGTAGCCAGGCATGGTGGCACACATCTATAATTCCAGAACTCTGGAGGCTGAGGCAGGAGAATCCCCATGAGTTTGAGACCTGCCTAGGTTACACAGCGAGTCCAAGGCCAACCTGTACTACATAGTGAGACTCTGTCTGAAAAAAAAAAATTCTATGCAAGTTTATGAAGTGAATACAGGACTAGAATTGGTACAGGGACATCTCAATGTAATTGTTTCACACAAAATTTGCAAAATAAAAGTATGATGAGTAATATCTGACTATACGATTTTTGAGAATTGAGATTTCAATTGCTCTTAGTCTCGAAAGCATTGTCTGTTTTTCAAATAGTTTATGTCTTTCAAACATTCTGGTACTTTTAAATTAAATCATCATTATCTCACCAACTGAATGTGCACAAAACAATTTTTAATCTTAAATTTAGAAATCTTAGGCAAAAAAAAAGAACAACAGAGGCATCACTCAAAGTTTAATTCTTTATTATAAAAATAGGTAAGATTTACAATATTGATACGACATTTATAAAAATAGTGCAAGGTTGTGAATTCGATCCCCAGTACAAAAAAAAAAAAAAAAAAAAAAAAAAAGACCAAAGCAAAGTTTATTTATCAAAGTCTGCTACTGAACTCTAAGTGTCTGGACTGTAGTTGCAGATTTTTTGTTTTTGTTTAATCGTTTGTTTGTTGGGTGTTTTGGTTGCTTTTTTTCCCCCCAGTACTGGGAATTAAACTCACAACCTCAAGTTTACCTGACAAGCACTTGGACCTCTGAGCTAAATCCCTAACCTGTAGTGGTTGTATTCATGCTGGAAGATATTTAAATCTTTTATTGCTCAAAGCCACTAAAATTATGAGTTATCTCCTAGCATTTAATGTACTATGTACATGATAAAATTTATCTGATGATTGCACACATTTATCATGGAAAACACATGCTACAGAAAAAATCTATGGTTAATAATCATTTTGTTAGCCTGTAGTGTGAAGTGGAAAATGGAAAGTGGACTTAGCAGTGAAAGAGTGCCAAACATGGACTAAATCCAGATGTGAGGCTATGTAATTGAAAGATGCGCTTTCTACCCACAAGGTCCTACAGTTGCAGAGCACAGCCAGCAATTTATGGCAATTCTCCTGCCTCAGCCTCTTGAATGCTGAGATTACTAGTGTGTACCTATTAACATGCCCAGTAACAGCAGAAATATTATCACTAAGAATTCTATCACTGGGGCTGGAGATTTAGCTCAGTGGCATAAGCGCCTGCCTTGCAAGCAGGCAGTCGTGAGTTCGATCCCTGGTACCGATTTAAAAAAAAAAAAGAAGAAGAATTCTATCATAGACCAGGTTTGGTGGCCTCCTGGTTATCACTCAGTGCTTTAGGAAATACTGGCAACTGTGACAATGATCAAGGTGCATCTAATTAATATGATAAGCTTGTAATAAGAAGAAATTTTTTAAGACTTAAGGTTTTTATGCTAAAGTATGCCAACTGATCACACAAGCTTTTAAAATGATTAAGAGTAAATTTTTGTTCTAGGTTCCATTTTCATAATGCTGGTAGAGATCATTTTAAAGATTTCAAGTACCTTTTTAATTTGCATATATCCATAATATACATAGTCTCTTGACTAACAAAACTCTTATTTTAAGGTAAAAATATCATGTTTCTGTTTGTAATGCTGAGGTTAAGGGGCTAAGATTTCAAGAGAAAATAGAATTGTAATGAAATGATTCAATAGTCAGTCATTTCATTCTGCCAATATTTGACTTTCTTTGCCTTTTTAAAATTTTTTTATTTTCTTTGAAGAACGAAACCAGAGATGTATTGTGGGTTACATTTTAAATCTACAACCATATACTGCAACAAGATATCTAGATATATTTTCTCAGAGCTATTTACAATCAAACATTGAAAATATTAATGTCTGATCAATCAGAGAAAAATTTACACTGTTTGAAGGAAAATTGCTGCAAATTTTCTGGATCTAGAGTTTTCCCTAATGGCCAAAACTACCTGAAAAAGTCTGCAAACATTTGTGCCAATTTCTGATGATTCATAATTATGAATTAGGATTTTTCTAATTCACAAAGAAACAAAGAGTAAGAAAATAAAATATTTATATATAAAATCTGATACAGTTTAAGACATCAACAATCAAACCTAAGATTATCAATAATTTTTCTATTCTTTAGTTTTGAAAATGCTAGTGACTTTTTAAATCTCCAATTGGAGGACTGCATATGCTCTAAAAATCCATTAAGTGGTCCAAAACCATAAACATGGATGGATAAAGATTGACTGTACATCTTTGAGTATCACTTATTCATCACTAGCATCCATAAAAACCAGTTATTCTCTTCTAAAACACAAGCCATGGGTGTGTGCCTTACTACTATCCTATTTTTACAAACCAAAGAGCTAATTTGGATAAGCAAGATGAATAAAGCCATACAGATTATACATACCAACAGCAGGTTTAACTCAGGTCATCATTCATAATTCAGACTCAGCTTTAGGTCATTCCTTCCTAGACTTTGAGCCTTTTCAGTGTTTTAGGTATATCATAAGACTTTGGTTATTTAAACTATCAATTTAAAGGTAAATCTGTCTTGGAACACTTACTGGATTGATAGCTGTCAACTAAATATACTTCCTACACTATGGCTAGGTGTTAGATGTTCAGCTCAAATCAAAAAACTTCCTGCTAAAAAAAAAAATCCTTCTGCTATACTACAAAATTATCTTCTATCACCTTAGCATTTAAAACAGCCAAAAGCAATAAATACTTGATTCTAGTGTTCTATCTTAATGGCACACTATTGCCTGGGCCAATGTACAAAGCATTGATTTCTCTCCGTAGCCCACAGCTTTTCCTTCTCTTTCTTCACTTTCAGACCTGGATATAAGACAGGGAACATTTTAATACTAGATACTTTTTAAATATGCTTCTTAAACCTTAAACAACATTGCACTTTGCAGTTGGACTAAGGATTCATGTTCATTTTATTTATTCATTGTTCTAATAATTGGTAGAAACTGGTATTAATGGCCCACATCTGCTGGCTCCTCAGCATTCTGGGAGGCTGAAGCAGAAGGATCATAAAGTTGAGCTCAGGTTGGGCAACTCGTCAACTTAGCGAGACCCTATCTCAAAGGGGGGGGGAGAAAAGAGAGAAGAGAGAAGAAAAGAAGGAGAGAGAGAGAAAAGAAGAAGAAGAAGGAGGAAGAGGAGGAGGAGAAGGAGGTGGCGGAGAGCAGGAAGAGGAGGAAGTGGAGGAGAAAGAAAGATGGGAAAAGAGGGAGGGAGTAGGAAAGAAGGAGAGAAGGAAGGAAGGGAGGGAGGGAGGGAAGGAGGGAGGGAGGGAGGGAGGGAGGGAGGGAGGGAAGAAGGAAGGAAGGAAGGCAGGTCTGAGGATGTAGCTTAGTGGATATGCCCTAGGTTGAATCTCTAATACTGAAAAAGTTAAGTAGCGTTATCTCCACTAGGTGGCTGTCTTTACCAACAATATTCAGAGGCTAAGCCAGCTTGTGGTAGGTTCCCCTGTTCAAGGCTCACATTGCAGCGAAAGCAGTCAACTTAGTAGACTTACTCATTCAAAGCATCTGGCTGTGCTTTTATTCTTTTATCTTCAAATTGAAAAAAGTCATTATGTTAAAAATGTAATGGCCTTCGATGAAAAATAAAAGCGAAAATGTGTCCCAGATTGAAAATTTTCCTAGGGAAGTAAGTTGCACCTAGCAGAAAGATTGAAAAATCAGACATAAAAATATTTGCGGCTGGGAATATAGCCTAGTAGTATAAGTGCCTGCCTGGCAAAACACAAGGTTCTGAATTTATTCCCATACCAAAAAAAAATTTGTGTAATTTGTCTATATTTTCAAATGAAAACCTACTTGTTATCTTAAAATTAGGTGTTCTTTAATATTTGACAGAAGAGACTTGACACTGCTATTTGTAATAGATATTTGTTTTCTATGTTCTCCTAAGTGGTAAAAGCAGTTTTTAAATAGAAATTTAATCTATTGAGTGAAATTTATCATTATATTACTATTTTTACTGATCAGTGAAACTTTTCCCATCACGTTTCATTATTTGATTAGTACTTGAAGCCTTGTTATTTGAGTAGAAGAAAAATTGAACACCATGTTAAAAAAATTATTGGTTAATCATTTTTCATTTTTTATTAAAGGAGAACAAAATAAAAGTGCACAAGTTGTAAGGATAGAGCTTGATTTTCACAGGATAAAATCAATGTAAATGTTTTTGCGCAATTGTAAATTTTAACTTTTTAAAATGTTATTCAGGGGCTAGGGATTTAGCTCAGCGGCATAAGCACCTGCCTTGCAAGCAGGCAGTCGTGAGTTCGATCCCTGGTACTGATAAAAATGAAAAAGGCAAAAAAAACAACAAAAAAAATGTTATTTGCTATTTGGTTACCCAAACAATAAGCACCTAGATCAGGACCTAAGACACTACCAGCCACCCAAGAGCTTACTTATATTCCCTCTTGTAATGGTGACCATTATCCTGATTTTTAATACCATGGGGGTTATTGCCTGGTTTTGATGTTTATATGAATTAGCTCACTTCTTTTGTTTTCATAGTTTTCAAGAATTCTCCATGTTGTTGTCACTGCCATACATTACAAATTTTTCACCTATTCTATTATTGGAGGACATTTGTCTGACTTTATTTCAAGCTATTAATAATATTGTTTTGAAGGGGGCTGGGGATTTAGCTCAGTGGCATAATTACCTGCCTTGCAAGGGTGAGGTCATGTGTTCAGTCCCCTGTACCAAAAATAATAATATCATTTTTATGAAGTTTTTGTTTGTGGTGTGGGAATTGAACCCAAGGCTTTGCACATGCTAAGTACATTGTCTACAATCCCAGTTTATGAAGTTTTTATATATACCATATATCAACATTTTTTTGGATTTATTTGGATAGGTGTATGCCTACAAGTGAATTTCTGGGTCATAGGATTTTCATATATTGGGATTTCATATCTCATATTTCTTTAATAGCCACTGCCAATTTTCTAAAGTAATTGTACCAGTCTGCACTCTAATTAGCAAGACAGAAGCGTTGTTATTCCAATCCCTCTTAAGCACTTCATATTATCAGTCCTCTAACTTCTAGCCATTCTTTTTTTTCTTGTTGTTGTTTTTGGCTTTTTTTTTTTTTTTTTTTTTGGTCTTTTTCATTTTTATCGGTACCAGGGATCGAACTCACGACCGCACACTTGCAAGGAAGGCACTTATGCCGCTGAGCTAAATCCCCAGCCCCCTATTCTTACAGAAATATAGTGACATCTTATTACAGTTTGAAAAACATTTCCCTGAAGATTAATGAAATCATTTATATGCTTATTAATACTGTTCCAATCTTTTGTCATTTTTCTATATTTTTTATATTAATTTGCACATCTGAGGTTGTTAAATCAGTGGTTAGACATAAATATATTGTAACTCTTCTACATCAGGGCTTGAAACTCTCAATAGTCTATTTGATGAACAAAGTTCATTTTATCAATTTTCCTTATGCTTAGCATATTCATAGGGTCTTTTTTAAAACTTGCCTATTCTAAGTTTATATCTATCCTTTTTAATTTTATTTTTATTTACTTGTAGCACTAAAGATTAAACCTAGAGCCTTGTACATGCTAAGCAAGTTCTCTACCACTGAGCTATATCCATACACCTCCAGCCCTCCTCCATGCTTTCTTCTTTAAGCTTTATTAACTTTTCATGTTTAGATCTAATCTGTCTGCAATTGCTTCTGGTGTATGGTATGAAGTGGGCACAAAAATATATTTGTTCATGTGGATATCAAGTAATTGTCCCAGCACCATTTATTGAGGTTACTATTTCATTACTGTGCAGTACTATAGGTTTTTTCCACCCCATTAATCAGATAATTGTATGTATTGTCACAGTTTTTTGTTTTGTTTTTGTTTTACCTCTATTCAGACTTTTTATTGTTTCTTTGAACTGTTTGTCTCTCTTTTGGCCTGTATCTTCATTATTGTAGTAATATAACAAATCATGATATCTGGAAGTCAAAGGCCCTCAATCTTAGTCTTCAAGATTATTTGACCATTCTTGGTCCTTTGTATTGAGAACTCAGCCAAGAGTCCCGGTAGTCAGTATCAGGAACCTGGCCATAAGTCCCAGTTATCTGTCTCTAGGTGCAAGACAAATAAAAAACAAGAGAAGTATTCCTTCAGTGAATACTTTTATGGCTTTCAGCCCTTCAATGGCTGAAAGTCAATGTCTCTGAATCCCATCTCTCCACTCCCGAGCAGCTTGAACACAATGATAGGTAGGGCTAGCAAGGATTACAATTCATCCAAAAATTCCCAATTCCAGAGGGCGTAGATAATTTTATGTTTTAAGTATCTTAACCCAACAAACCCTGTGATGATTTAAGAAGGCGTAGATGATCCTATGCTTGGAAGAGTTAATGGGAAATCCCAGATGGGTGGTATCAACAATCTCAATCCTTCCTCTCATTCCACAGGGAAAAATACAAAACCAGTCACTGTGAATTTGTGGTCCCCAATACCTCTGCATTTCTGTATAACTTTTAGAATCAATTTATAAATTTCTACAGGAAAAACAAAAACAACTGTTGGGATTATTATTGGAACTGAACTAATCAATAGAATAGTTTAGGGAAAACTGACATCTATGTAATGTGTCATTTAATTATCTAATTTCCTCCCTAACAGTTTTAGTTTAAGTTGGTCCACAAGAGACTTTTTGTTTGTTTGTTTGTTTGTTTGAGGGTCTCATTGTTTGCTGTGTAGTTCTGGCTGTCTGTCTTTAAACTTTAGATACTCCATGTTACGAGTACAATTGTTCCCCATCCACTCCTCAATTCTTATGTTGAAGGCCTAATCCCTGTAACATAGTTCTGAATGTGAGTGTATATGATGGCTACTCTTGTTAAGATGATTCAGTTGAGAGACAAGTAGAAAATTAGTTAAATACACTTCTGGGTGTGTTTACCAAGGTGTTTCCAGAGATCAACATGTGGAACAGCAAACCTAGTGGGGAGACCTTCCCTGAATGTGGGTGGCAACATCTAGTAGTCTGGAGACTCAAATGAAACAAAAGAGGGAAAAACACAAAGCCTGCTAGGGATGCAGGCCAGATTCTTTCTTGAGCAGCTCCATCTACTGCCAGTGCCATCACCTAAGAACATCAGACTCCAGCTTCCTCTGCTTTCAGTGTGGACTCATAGCAGCAACTCTCCAGGGAGCCTCCAGGGAGCCTCCAGGCTTCAGGCTCAGAGTAGGGTTGTATCAACAGCCCCTTTTATTCTAAGACTTCCAGCTTCCGCAACCCTGCAGTTACTACTTTCTCTGGTTGTTCACTATGTAGATAAATATTGTGGGATAAACCAGCCTCTAATCTTGTAAACTAATCTATTAAATCCCTTTATACACATTTTTTATTAGTTCTATTCCTCAAAGACCCCTAAAATATACTATTTAGAGAAATAGCTTTAGAGAGAAAATTAAGGTTAAATGAAGTCATATGGGATTGGCCCTATCCCAATCTGATGAGTACCCTTATAAAATGAGGACACTGGGAATTACACAAGGGACACAAGAGATAAGCTCACAGAGGAGAGGACATGTGAGGCTTAGTGAAAAGTCAGCTATTTACCAGCCACAGTGAGAAGTCTCAGGAAAAATCAAACCCGCCAACTCCTTGATCTTGTACTTCTAGTCTATAACTGTGAGAAAATGTTTACATCATCTATTTTGTGATATTTTGTTATGACTGCACTCAGTAAACAAATATAACTCTTAGAAGTTGAATTACTTGTCTATTATGCTCTTTTTCTTTAGCATTATATTCTCAAGGTATATCCATCTTGCAGCATGTGACACATTTACCTTCATTTTTAAGGCAATAATATTATTACATTTTATGTACATATTCCATATATTGTTTAACCAATCGTGCACATTAGAATTGCTTGCACCTGTTGGCTTTTGTAATTTTGCTCTGAACACAGACGTGCGAGTATGTCTTTGAGATCCTGTTTCAATTCTTTTGATATATATACCAAAAAGTGGATCATGTGGTATTTGTATGCTTTTTTTTTTAAAGAATTACTATTGTTTTTTATAACAGATTCAACAAAGACCTAGCTGACCTATGCACTCACCAAATTGGAAAAATTAACCTGATGATACCAGGGATTGGTGAGGACAGATTAGAAAACAAATAAAAATCTACATGCTGCTAGTGGGTATGTACAATATTAAATCTCTTTGAAAACAATTTGACACTACTGTATAAAGTAAACATTTACAGTCCATTCCTATAGTGTTTTCAAACCTTGGGTCAGCACTTTAATAAGATTTGTTTTATATAACTGAGTGCATTGCTGGTTGAAGACACCAATTCCACTTGTTATCCTATTAGTAGAGGCCATAATGTCTAAAGCCTCTCATACTGAGTTCTTGCCCACAGTACTATGTTCATACTAACAAAAAATGGAAAACCAAATATCCAGTTGGCTTGTGAATTTGTGATATATCCACATAATACCACTCTCTAAAGCAATGAAAATGAATACATAAATTTCACAAAGCATTTAAATAAAAATAAGTTACAAAGACTGATAATTTTTATAAAGCTCAAAAATAAGTAAAACTAGAGCTGGGCATGGTGGCACACTCCTATAATTCCAGCACTCAGGAGCTGAGGCAGGTAGATCACTGCAAGTTTGATATCAGCCTGAGCTACAAAATGAGCCCAAAGCTAGCCTGAACTGCATAGTGAGACCCTGCCTCAAAAAACAAAAGTAAAACTAAACAATACATTGTTTAGCTATACACTTAGAGGAAAGGAATACATGACAAATAGAAATTACTAAATACTAAATAATAAAAATTGGAAGTATATTTGGCAAACAGATGAAATAGGGAAGAAAAACAAGAAATAACCAGATCAGTAGTGTTGTAATTCCTAGGTACGATCATGCCTATTCATTTTACTAACATCCACCATAATTTAAATGTATTCTAAATGGGTCAAGTACATATGATTTCATAATTTGCGTATTTATTTAGGGTTTTGTTTTGTTTCATTTTTGGAAACAGGGACTCTACAGTCCAGGGTGCCTTATTCTCAAACTCAAGATTCTCTTTCCTCAACCAGTCCTGAAATTACAGGTTTTGCCCTGAGAAGTAATATAAGGAAAGCTAATACTAGAGATGGTAAAAAATCAACAGTCAAGGAATATGGAACAGGTGAAAAGATTGTTAATACACCACAAAAGAGCAGGGATTGAAGGGAGGGAAGAGGAATTGGAAAACAAGATACATCATGTACAGGTATAAATTTCCTATGATGAATGTTGCCACTATATGTATCTAAAATGTTCCAATAAAACAAAACAAAGCAAAGAGTGGAGAAGTTCCAAAAGAGAACCTTTATATTTTACTTCTGTGTAAGGAAGAGTCAGAAGATCACCCCTGGAACCCCTTAATCACGTCCAGGTGATCCTGTTGTCCACTCATCTTAGCTCTACATACAGCCAGGTATTATCTGAAGACTCACTTTACATCTCTTTGACAGGATCTAGTACCTGCAACATTGCTAGAAACAATTCCTACAAGTAAAATTCATAAACAAGTGTGCAAAGATTAACTAGAGTTGGGGGGGGGGTGTAAAGTATGTGTGTCCCTACTTGAAAGGGACTTCTCAAGTTGTATGGGGATAGGAGACTAAACGCTGGAACTTGTTTGGGCATGTACCTTGCAAGGAGGAAAGTTAACGTTATGTGAAGCCCATTACTCAGCTACAATATGAACTTTAAAGAAACAATGATAAAATAATCACAATCCCCTATCCAGGTGCCTGGTTCAATTTACGTATTTATAACAATGTTCGTATTTATAAAACTGTTAAAAAAACAATACCTGGATAACAGGTTGATATACCTGGGGGTAAATTCTTGTCAGCGTGTGTACACTTTTATGCAAAGAAAACTCTTCGTAATCATTTCATTCAGTTTCTGGACGCAATGGGATGGCATAAGGAATACATAACAATGTCACTACCCTAAGCATGAAAATGAATTTTTTGTTTTTCTTGTGTTAGCCACAGGGAAAATCAGAAAACGTTCATGAAAATATGCATATCTACCACAGCGTCCCAGCACTCACTCAACCTTGTCCCATGCAACACACATTCACTCACACGTTAAGTTCTCTAGTCAGTACTGAACACACTATGGAAAACGAAATTGGTAAGAGCCATCCTTCTCAAATGTTACTTGACCATGGAAACTAACTTTCATCGCTTTCTTGATTTCAAGTTCTGTATCTTGCAGAGGTTCATCCAAACTTCTCGGTAAGTGGAAAGCAACCTTTAGTTCACTTCTGAAAAATAACTTACAAGAAACAAGAAAAAGCAGTTAGTGGGGACAGGGCAGTGCGGGATATTTAAGGGAGGAGACACAGTAAAACGGAAAAGCTATTCCCCTGAAGGACTATGGAAACCAAGAAAATGGAAATTTTCCAAACTAGAATTGCTAAAAGCATACACAAAACGGAGCAAAACTTTCAAGGGCTCTTTTTCGGCATAATGACACTGTGGAAATTCGTCTTCAGACATCTACTTTTAAAATAGACCATAAGTTGTTTAGCTCCCGCCGACCCAGCTATAAAGATGGCGGTGGGACGAAGCCCTTTCCCCTCTCGCCTCCAAAGGCTTAGCCTCCTATTTCCCACAAGCCCCTCCGCGCGGCTCCAGTGCCAGAAAAAGGCCTGGCCGGTGCCCTACAACTGCGCACGCGCGAAACGACGTCACGTGCGCTCCCAAGATTCGACGAAGCTGGCGGAAAGGGCCTTGCTAGCTTCCGCTGCCGTTTTGGCTTCAGGGCTCCGGCGGCGGGTTCGCGCTGCTTCCGCCGTCGTTTGCGCCGCCGCCGCGGGGCAAACGGAGGGCACAGAGCCAAGCGAGGAGCCCGTGGCTGTGTGGCCATGGGGCTGTGCCAGGTCCGGTGACCGCAAGGACCGGAGCGGCCCGGGCCCTGAGGGCGTCTCCTTCAGGGGGCCTCGCCCTCTTGCTCGCGGGGCCGGGGCTCCTGCTACCGTTGCTGGCGCTGCTCTTGGCGGCGGCGGCGGCGGCGGCGGCGGCCAGGATCATGTCGGGCCGCCGCTGCGCCGGCGGGGGTGCGGCCTGCGCGAGCATGGTAGCTGAGGCCGTGGAGCCGGCCGCCCGCGAGCTGTTCGAGGCGTGCCGCAATGGGGATGTGGAGCGTGTCAAGAAGCTGGTGACGCCGGAGAAGGTGAACAGCCGCGACACGGCGGGCAGGAAATCGACCCCGTTGCACTTCGCCGCAGGTAAACGGGATCCGCGCAGCGCGCTTACATGGCCGGGGTTCGCAGGCCGGAACCGCAAAGTGCCCTGACCTTTTTCTTGTGAAACCCGGAGGCTGGGCGATCACGGAGATTGGGGAAATTGGTGGGGAGAGCGTACCGCATTTACTGGAAATTGTTTTGGGGGGGGTGGCTTTGTTTTGTTTTACGGTATCAACAATACCTGTACCAACTTCCGGTCTTGCTATCCTGAAGAGCGCCTACACACAAGAAATAATGGGGGACATAGTAGGTAGATCTTGTGATTCAAACACTAAGTATCTCAAAAATTTACTTCATGGGAGTTCTACTATAATTTATCGACCCTTTGGGGGTCTTAAAGGCCTCAGTAAGATTCAAGGGTGTGATTTAGGAGGAGTTGCTTAATGGGCTGTTGACACATTCGAGTTAATTGGTTTATCTGTAGTCAGTCATTAGCAAGTTTAGAAACTAGAATTAGAAATAGGCAAGTTTGAAAGAACCGAGGTCAAAGACTAGGTGCCAGGAGTCAGCCACACACACAAGTTTGGGGTGGAAAGTAGTAGCTTGAGAAAGATGGTGCAGGTACTTTAGCTTGAAGTTGGGACTCAATTGAGAGATTTAGATTGCTTTAGTTTCTTTCTCTTACTATAGTTATTAGATTCACTTAATGATGATACTAGAGTGTTAAATATAGGAAATATTTAAAGAGCCAGAGATGTGACAGCTAATTTCTTGTAGGACATTTATGCTTTTTATTTTGGGGAAAGGCTGTGAGTGACTACGTCTAACCTCAAGTGAACCATGTGTGATTGAAAATGGGAGTAAGTTCTCCTATTTCTGATAATCCTGGTGTTTATTTAATGTATATCATGATTTTTGAAATAGTTTTTTGAAAAAGCAGGCGATACATTTTTACATACCCTGTCCTTTTGGGACAGAGATGATATGCAGAGGAACATAACAAAAATACTATTGTTCACAGGCTTTGCCTGAACAATTTCAACCAAAAGGCGATTTGTTTGCTTTAACCTATTTTAAAAAGTAAATACTTACAGGAAGCATGCTTTCTTGATCATTTACACCTTTGTTTGGTTTCCATGGGAAGCCTTTTAAGAGGAAAAAAATGGTTTGTGGGAGGATAGGAGTACTAAGAAATGGGCAGTGGAAAGGAAAGAACACTGAAGTCAGATCTCACCTAGATAATCATTTTGCCTGAGATTTTAGTGAATAGTGCTTTCTCCAACTAATTTGAATTACCTTGTTTGACCACGTAGTCAAGATTTAACTAATTTGGCAAACTGTCACAAACAAGTGATACACATTCCAGAGGGTAATGTTACTTAGATTATGTTCATTTGATCTATGAGATGAAAATAACCAAGGAAGATCTTAGTTGCTACCTTTCAAGAATTTGGTGTATTAACTGCTAAGTTTGGAGTTGTGCTATTATGGTGTTGGCTTCTCACTGACCTTCTTGTTCTTTCACCATCCCACCTTTTGCTTTCTCCCAACATTTCAAAGCTTTTTTTTTCCCCCCACTGCTTCCAAAGTGGTTTTTTAAACATAGATTTTATGTTGTTTGTTCAAATAGAAATGGAAAATAATATTTTGGGAACTAGCCTACCATAATTTACCCATATTTTCAGGTGTAGGTTAAAAATTAAAGTGTAGACTGTGCAGTGACTTGAAACTATAATTGCAGCTCCTGTGCGTGGTTGCTAAGACCAGAGGATCATGAGTTCTATAATAGCCTAGGCAAGTTAGCAAGACTGTATGTTAGAATTTAAAACTAAAAAGGGAGAGAGCACCATTTGGTTCTGTCTGTGATTATAAATCCCCATTACCAAAAGAAGAAAAACCATGTTAAAAAAAAAATAAGTACAACCAGCTGCAATTTTTTTAATATTTGGAGAATACATTTTATAATCCATTTTGTTGGTGCTAAATTGTGAATCATGTTTATGTAGATGTAAGTATATGTTTAGCTACCCAACATAAGTGATGGTACTGCCTAACCAAACAGTAGGTTGTACATTATGAAGGATTGGGGGATGAGGAGCAATCATAAAAGTCAGCCAGTTAAAATTTGGAGGTTTTATTGGAGGAAGACATGTTTTGTCTTTTAATTTTGCTTCTCAGGAACACTAGAAATGAGAGATGTGTGCAGACTACAGAAAATGAAGAACAAAAAACTGTTTGTGTTTTCACTCAAAAAATTCAGTTAATCAGTTGCCATAAGGGAGGTAAATTCTGTTAAAGAAAAAAAGGTAATTAGCATAAGCAAGAATTTTTTTATTAGTTTTTTGTTGTTACTGAGATAGATTATATACTACAAGTACCTGACTTGAGCCATTTCTTAGGAGAAAAATTACTTTTCTATCCACTTTTCCTGCCTCCTCCCAGTACACGCACATCCCACACATAGACACGCACAGAATATGAATGATTTTTGTGTTAGATCAGAAAACCTACAGAGCAAGTTCATGTTGAGGCCACATACGCTCTAATTTTACTAAAAAGACTATCTGAAATTCTTGACATTTTAATCTCCTATAAAACAGCAGTACCAGTTTTAAAGACTGCTTTTCTGAACTTACTGAAAAATAGGAGGTGACAGAAACTTTGGGAGAAAGTCATCTTGGTGCCCATCATACTAAAAGGAAAAAAACGCATTCCTTAAAGTCATAGAACTGGGCTGAGTAGAGTGGAATTTCATAGCTTGAGAATCTTCTTTCTAAGAAGTATCTCAGTAAAGAAAAATCTCAAGTCGTTTACTAGGTTCAAGAAATTTAGTATATAAATAGTGGAAACAGTTGATAAATATGTTATAGAGAACAAATTGACAAAAGCTTTTATTGTAAAGTTTTAGTTAACATAACACTTGTTTGGTTTGTAGTATATTATTGTTCCATATCCTTTGGATCAGTTACACTGAATTTGAAATTACTACACTCAATTCTGTGAGTTAGATATTTTTTCTCCAGTACTAGGGATTAAACCCAGAACCTTGACAACCAAGCTACATCCTTTTTATTTTGAACAGGATCTTTCTACATTGCCCAAGCAGACCTCAAACTTTCAACCCTCCTGTCTCAGTCTCCTTAGCAGCTGGAATTATAAGTTTATGGGATCTTGCCCAGCTAAGAGGAAAAAAATTTTTTCCAGAGGAGGGAAATGAAATTAGAGCATCTAGAATTTGTCATGCAAGCAGCAGAGATGAAAATTGCAGTTCCTTTAGAGATGAAAGAAAGTTAGACCATGCTACCATCTTCACATGTATGGCACTTTCATGGAAAAGAGTAAGTGGCTGTGACTGTTGTGGCTTGGCAGCCAACACTAAGGCAAGTGGGACAAAAGTTGCAAGGAGTTAGATTTTAATAATCTGTTCGGCTGAAGAACTAGCTGAAAGGATCAGAGCAGTGACTGGGCTGCTATCTTTCACAGATGTAGAGCGGTCACAAAAAAGTAAGATGATTCCCCCAATTCAAGGTTTCAATAGGTCAGCTACAAAAATAGTCATTTTTATGATTGCCATTCACCGCATTCCCCAAAAGGATCCTATCGAAGACCTGTAAAAACCTCTCAATACTATTTCCATCTTTGGCTCTAAGCCAACATCGTAGTTAGGAGTGTTGCAACACATAGGTTCATATTCTTTGCCTTCAAACTGTTAGTCTTACATCAACAGAAAACCCCAAAATCCAAAGGTGAGGTATGGTGGCACATTGGTATAATCCCAGCACTGAGGAAACTGAGGCAGGAGGATCGCTGCAAGTTCGAGGCCAGCCTAGGCTACAAAATGAGTTCGAGGCCAGCCTGAACTGCATAGTAAAACTATCTCAAAAAGAAAAAAAAAAGGTCAAATAAAGATGGGTTTAAGAATTTAGAATCCTTGACTAATTTTATCTCCCAATATATTACCAAGTTCTACAGCTTTACCTTTCATCTTGGCTCCTCTGGGCCTAGAGGTAGACAACTAGTTTACAATACTCTTCAGTGTTTCCCCACTCAGATTGTAAGCATTTCATCACCCTGAAGATCATGACATCCTTTTCTAAGTTTCTTCTACCATCATGTGTCTAGTCAGATCATGTATCTGTCCCAAGTTGAAATGGATAAAGTCCTTTCTCTTGAATACTTAGTTCTAATGAAGTAGCATCTGCCCAAAACATGTATACATGCTTCAGCAGTTCACCATACATATCAAATGTCTGGAAGCAAATAGCTACCACTTTGAACACTCCTTGTAATTGTAGAGACCAAAAGTAACTCAATCTCATGATATTGCAAAAATTTAGTATTAAAATATTTATACAGATTTTTTTCTTTTCAGAGTATACATTTTTTGGCAGATTTTTTTTCTTAATATATACATCTACTTGCCTGCCATTAAATGACACCAACAGATATACTTTCTATATAGGCCTTTTTTGCTTTAGTGACAGTACTTTATAGTAAATTCATACTTGATATATAACTTCATCAGAATTTTCACACATAGAGCAGTATTTGAAGATGGCTGTTGTTCCATAATTATAAACCATAAAGTGTGCTGGGCATCCACGGCTTTTGATTCCTTCATGAAAGGATCCTTTGAGTGTGTAGATTGTCATTGACTCAAGATATGCCTGTTCATGTTCTACCTGACCAGTAAGAACATGATCCAGATATACTGTGTATCTTAGTTACTTTCTTGTTGCTGAGGCAGAATGCCCGATAACACCCAAAGTTAAAGGACAAAAGGTTTATTTTGACTTAGAGTTTGTGCAGATTTTAGTCCAGAACTGGCTGGCTCAAAGGCAGAGTGGCATGGCAGAGGGGCATTGCCAAGCAGGCAGAAGACAAGTATTAGCCCTCTTTCTGTCCCCTATAGTCCATCTAGACTACCTGCCATTAGGTGGCACTCATATCCAGAGTAGTGCACCCTTAATCTCAACATTCATCATTGATCTCAATGTTATACACCCTAGATCCAGCCACCTCCAGAAAACCCCATATGTGACCATATGAGGCTTTGAGGGGACATCTAGATACAAGCTTTAACACAGTGTAATGCTATTTTTTTCTTCAAAAAATGACTAATTAACCAGTGTGTCTTGAACTATGCTTGAGATCTTAAAAATGAAGATTTCTTCAGAGATAACCATAAAAGTTTAGGTTGCAGCTTAGATCTGAATGTTTCACCAGACTACCAAAAGTAGGATTTTTTTTTTTAATTGGAATAGCTACCTTCTGGTTCTTAAGTTTTTCCTTTAGTGCCAAGATACGGGTTCAAACATTAGAAAATGTCAGATTCTTCATCTGCTATCTGGACATAGCAGATCACCTTCACTCATGTTATACTCTTTACAACATGACTTTGAAACATGCTCATCTCTGCTGTCAGTCTCTAGATGAGTTTTTGACATCCTAATAATGTAGCTACAGAACCATGTTAATGGAGTGTCATTAACATAGAAGACATCTGTAACTTAAAATGTTTATATAATCACTTGACTCATTCTACCTATAGCTCCCCAACTGAAACTGCCGTTTCAGTACTCTCCAGAGTAATCTCTTTACAGTAATAGTTGACAAATGGCTACTATTTACCTTAACGTTGATCACCAGTCACTTAGAGCAGGTGTCTTCACTGTTAATACTGTCTCTTATAACAACTAGATATTCTTCTACTTCAACTGCTTCTGTGCCAACTGAACTCTCCTTTTGGGGAGTTGGAGGAAACCAGCCTGTGAGTCACTTTTTATTACCATAGTGCTTTTTTACCAGTGAAGAAACAGTAATCTTTCAGAAGTGGTTACAAAGGGAAAGGTGTCTTTACCAATTTATTATTTTTTTCTGGTTCTTTTACACTTCCAATTTAAGAAGTGTTTTCTAAAAAACATTTCCTTCAGATAATTGCTAAGTGCTTCAAATAGGGTCAGTCATGAATGATCTACTTGACAAGGACAATATGATCAGCAGTTTCCAGGTAGTGTTAAAGGAAGAGTGATGTTGGATCTAACGACAAGTGATTTGGCCTTCTTAAAATTTTCCTTTTTGATACCATTCTTTCTTAGTTTTACTTCCTAATCTCGTTTCTTAGACCATGATGTATTATTTCAACAAACATCAACAAATAGTTGCATACCAGATTCTATGAAGGACATTGTACCTGCCCTTTATGGAGCTACAGCTCCATGAGATAGTATAATTACAAATTTAATAAGTGCAAAGGTAACTAACGTAAACAGCAAAAACAAAACACCCTGAATTTGTGGGACTTGCATTCTAGTGAAGATGGGGAGGCAGAACAAATAAATAGCATTAAGATGGGAAATAAGGTAGTCATGGTGGTACATTCCTATATTCCCATCACTCTGGGAGGCTGAACAGTAGCATTACAAGTTTGAGCCCAGCCTAGGCAACCTAGTGACTTGGAGAGACTTTGTTTCAAATAAAAAATATAAAAGTTTTAAAAAGGACTGGGGATGTAGCTCAGTGTGAATGGCCTGGGTTCAATCCCCAGTACCACACTAAAAGAAAAAAAATAATGTTAAATGGACTGCTTGAGATAGGATGGTTAGAAATGCCTTTATTAAGGTGAAGACATTTAACAGTAAGGATGAATAAGTAAATAGTAAAATATGTTTCTCAACAAGAACATTCCAAGAAGAAAGCCTTTACCAAGTCTGTGGCATGCTTAATGGACTGAAATGGAAGTGGATTATTGTTGGGAAAAGGAAGACTGTTAGGAAAGTTAAAGAAAGTGGTAAAGGTCAGTTCATGTAGGAATCTTGTAGGCCATATTAAAGTGTTTGGATTTTACTCTGTGAGCATGGGAAGCCAGTGAACAGTTTTAAACAGGAATGTGGTATTATGTTTGTTTTTGAAAGGTCACTAGTAACAGAGAGGGGAATAGTCTCTCAAGGGCCCACTTAAGAGACTGTTACAGTAGTTCAGGTTGGAGATGACGAAGGTTGGAATAGGACAGTGTCAGTGGAAATGAAGAGAAGCTTGGAACATACAGTACTTAGATGCTTTTTACGTCATTATTCAGTGGACATATGAGTTGATAATATCTAAAGAGAGGATAGAGAACAGATCTTTTTTTATTTTGGCTTTTTGTTTGGGTTTCGATTTTTTTTTTTTTTTTTTTTTTTTTTTTTTTTTTTTTTGTGCCAGGGTCTCACTGTGTAGTTCAGCTAGCCTTGAACTCAGTGTGTAGTTCAGGCTGGCCTCCTCAGAAAGATCCTCCTGCTTCAGCCTCTTGAATGCTGGGATTAGAGGTGTGGACTACCACAAGAACTGAGTTTTGAGGAATCCCATCATTTATAAATTGGACAGAAGAAGCAAGATGCCCACAGAGAGAAAGAAGAGAGATGTTTTGTCCAAAATTTGAATTCTGTTCTTTTTCAAAAATCTGTTTCATCTATAAATTTTCCCATCTCAGTTGATGATTGCTGCACTCCTCCATTACTCAGCCAAAACCTTTGGGTGATCTGATCCATGATTTTTCACTCAGTGTTACACATTCTTGCTCTGTTTCTCACCCTGTATATAGTTCATAGGGTAACGGCTAGCTCTACCCATTCAATACCAGTTTGCCATTTATCATTATGTTGACAAGTGCGACCACATTATGGTCCAAACCACTGTGAATTCTTACTCATAATCTGCTATCGTTATTCCAGCAGCAGCCAGAGAATAATATATCAGGTAACTTTAGATCCTTGCAGTGACTCTGCATTTGCTCAAAATAAACTAGAGTTCTTACAGTGTTCCTTAACTCCTATGTCCTTATCTGGCCCCTCAACTTCTAACCTCATCTCCTGTGCTACCCCTTACTCAATATATTCCACCCAATCTGGCCTAACTCACTCTCACCTCTTAAGCCTTGGAGCATGTTTTACCGTCTCAGCATGACCTCTTGTGACTAAACATCATATTCAACTTTACAGTCCCCCTTTCATAACACACAACCTTGATCTAACTTTTTATTCTTTTTTCTCATCACTTCCTCCCATTTAAAAAAAAAAAAAATACTCTTCCGCATCACCATGGAAGAGAAATTGCTCAAAAACAAGGAACTGATTTGTTCATTGTTGCCTCTCAGATTTCAGAAAAGAGTCTGGCTCCCATTGATAGTTTCTGATCATTTGTTAAATGAATGAATGAGACAAGAAGAAAAATCAGAGGAGTGTCAGATGTTGTAGAATCTCTCTAGGTTCTTCAGAAAGGAAGGCATAGTTGTTGAATGCTGTAAAGATGCCTAGTTGTGTGACTTGGATGTGAAAATTTTAAGCAACCTGGTTGAAAGAAGCAAAAATCCATTGAGTTTGGGAGAATAGTGAATGGGAGGCAGTCCTTAAAGATTGTATTATGCAGATGACTTTGGAAATGGGGACAGAAGTTCAGGGAGAGTACTTTTTATACAATGAAAGAAGTTAGAACATGTTTATATACTGTGAAGAGTGATCTAGTAGAATGGGTAAGTGAGGAGAATGGGCAGCAAAGACCTTAAAGTAAAAAAAGACTGCAGTGCAAGGTGAAAAGAATTGAATAACAAAATAGGTAGAAAGCAAGTCTCCTTAGTATTTTTGCATAGCTTCAAATGCTATCTTAATAGTTATGACTAGCTTCCTGAATTCAAGAACCACAGAACCTACTACTAGGCGTTTGTCTCACAAGTACTTCAAATTATTTCCAGAATCAAACCTTGTTGCTCAAAACCTGTTTTATTCTAATATCAGAAATCTGATAGTCATCCTCAGCCCTTGTATCCTTTCACAAACTAATCATTGGATCTTGTTAATTTTCTCTTCCAATTCTCTAGTTACTTTTTGCAATAGTGTGTACAGTAGTGAACAATTGGAAATGAACTATCCTTGAGAATGGAACTAGTTAAATTTTTATACTTTCAATAACAAAAATATGTGCTAATCTAGTATATTGGTAGATTTCTTAAAATATAAGCAGGATCTTTTAAAAAATTAAAAGAGGTGCATTTACACACACATATATACACTTCAAAAATGTGTGCAAAAGGCCGACACTCAGGAAGGGATCTGGGAGGCTATAGTATATTGGTAGATTTCTTAAAATGTAAGCAGGATCTTTTAAAAAATTAAAAGAGGTGCATTTACACACACATATATACACTTCAAAAATGTGTGCAAAAGGCCGACACTCAGGAAGGGATCTGGGAGGCTGGGAATAGAAGTAGCAGGAAGGTTTCACAGGAGAATATTTGTACCATGTAACCAAGCTAGCTGACACATCAGTCTTAATTTTGTCATTTATGGTGTGGATTGTGGCAATAGCAGTCTAAACAAGAATCTGTCTGCCCGACCTGTTCACATTGCATTCATTTATCCACACAAACCTTCAAGGAGATTTTTCTTCAAAAAAAAAAAAAGGGTAATGGAGTTACTGCCCTAAACAAATCTTTACTGACTGATGTATAATGGTAGTATTTTTCAAACTGTTTCTAGGAGTTAGGTCAAAAACACAAGGATATTTTGGGAAGTCTTTGCAAGAAAGAATGAGGATATTCGTTTGTTGGTTTGAACTGAGTGCCAACTACATAACAATATTTAATAATAAACATTACATATTGGATCATAAATAAGATTTCATTGAAATGTAGTCTGAAAAACACTAGTCTATGAGACAAAATCCAGACAGCTCCTTAGCCTGCTACACAAGATTCTTTCTCCTCTAGTATCTCCCTACTTTAGCATTCTGTGTCTTAACTTTTATACAGAATTTACTTTTGCATACTTTCATTGTCATATACATTTTGTTTCTTCTGCTTAGATTGCAGTGTTTTGTCCTTGAATTGAGAACTTTTTGAGGAGAGAGAAGCAAATATACTCACCTTTGTGACTACAATATCTGTAAAAGCAATTACCACCCCTCTAAAAAAAAAACAGTTAATCTTCAATGTTTTGTTTTGTTTTTTTTAATTCAGTTGCAGTGAGTTTCCTGTCAGCCTTTCTCATCCATTTCCACACAAGTGTTCTTAGCACTGCTTTCAGGCTTGGTGATTTTAATAATATTTTGGAGAAATGTCAGAAGAGTAAGGAGTTCTTTCCCTGTTTCTCAACATAATTATATATATCTTTTTGTTTGCTTTTCTTCTTTTCATTTCACAATTGGCTGTAAAAGTATATTAAGTACTAATATATGGGAATAACAAATTGAAATTCATACTACTACTCAATCAAAATAATCAAGTCACTAAGTTGTTTTATTTTGTTTTGCTTGTTTGTTTGAGACAGGATTTCCCATGTAGTTCACACTGGCCTTAGACTCACTATGTAGCCCAGGATGGCCTCCAGCTCAGAGCAGTCCTCCTTCCTCATCTTCACAAGTACTGGGGTTACAGACATGTGCCACCATGCCCAGCTGAAGTCACCTCTCTTATCTCCTATATATGATATAAACTGTAACCCAGTCTTGCTTTGTTGCTCTCATAGTCATTCACTTCAGCAAGATCACTATACAAAATAGATATAGAAAAGTTACTCAAAGAAGATTAAAAGAAAATTTACTACTTTGTAAAGTGATTACAAAGTAGTAAATTAATTTACTAAGTAAATTATTTAATTTACATAGTTTGAAATGTGAATATGTGTATACACCAAATATGGAGAACTCTTTACAATTAGAAATGCTGTTGTATAGTGAAAAACATTTGAACTTTGAGCTTTTCATCACTTGTATTCTTTCTCTAAACTTAATAGTATCGCTTAAGGCCCTACAGTACTGTAGGCTACTGAGCAGCAAGATGCTTTGGTTCTGTCAAGATTAATTACTGATATAGTTCAGGTCATTTTTTCAATAATTCTTGGATTGTTAAATTTTATTTTCCATACTGAAGCATTTTAACATGGATTATAACATACTGATTTTTTTTTCTTGACAAACTTAAATGTGGATAATTTGTTTTATTCTAGGTTTCGGGAGAAAAGATGTAGTTGAATATTTACTTCAGAATGGTGCAAATGTCCAAGCACGTGATGATGGGGGGCTTATTCCTCTTCATAATGCATGTTCTTTTGGTCATGCTGAAGTAGTCAATCTCCTTTTGCAACATGGTGCAGACCCAAATGCTCGAGATAACTGGAATTATACACCTCTCCATGAAGCTGCAATCAAAGGAAAGATTGATGTTTGCATTGGTAAGATTATTTCTTTTCTTGTCTTCTTTTTTTTTTTTTTTTTTTCTTTTCAGAATTAACCCGAAATTGTAACTGTTCTGAATCTACGTTGAATTTGTTGGTTAATAGCAAATTCTGCCTGGCTAAGTTTAAATCTTTAAGAATACTACATAATATAATCACTGTTTGTGTGTGGTACTGAGTTTTAATTTTTTTTTTTTTTTTGTCTTTTTCGTTTTTATCGGTACTAGGGATTGAACTCACGACTGCCTGCTTGCAAGCAGGCACTTATGCCGCTGAGCTAAATCCCCAGCTCCGAGTTTGAAATTTTTTTAGAGAATAGGTACAAAGTTGCTGTTCTCTAAAAAATTGCATTCTTCTGAGAGATAAGATATACAAAAAGCCAGGTAAAGACATGGTAGAAATGAACATTAAGTGTTAGAGAATAATGATTAGTAAAGTGACTTGAGAAAAGTCAAATCTCAAGGTTCGTCAGGCATGATGGTGCCTGTCCATAATCTCAGCACTGGGGAATCAGAGGCAAGAGGATCACTGCAATTTGGAGGCCAGCCTGAACTACAAAGTGAGTTCAAGGCCAGACTGAATGAACTGCGTAGTGAAAAGATAAAGAAAACCTCAAAGCCCAACTTCCTGAAGTAGTCCTTCAAGTGAAAGATTTTTTTTTAAATGATAGTGAATTCTTTATTTTAAAAAAATGAATTTTAGGTTCAGGAACTTGATATTACTACATAAGCAGTGTAATACTGAAACTACTTGAACAGAGGAATAGTTTCATAAAAATAATAGTTTTTTTGTGTTTGCCAGGTGTGTGGTGGTTCCACTGAGCTATATCCTCGGCCAGAGAGTAGTATATTTTAGCATGAATAATTTGATAGGAAGCTGGATAGGACGAATCATAGCAGGGAGACTACTTACGATATAAAATAACACAGGTGAGAAATAAGGATAACCTGAGGTTGATATAGGAGATTTAAAATAGTAAGAGAAATTTAAAAAGCATTTAGTGGAAAAATATAGTAATAAAAAAGACTTAAACCTAACAAGAAAAGATTTTCTAACAGATTGACCACTGACAAATTATATGTGAGAAGATAGTTTTTATTAACTTGGTACTTACTTTTCTGAGCCTCAGTATCATGATGTTAACTCCATCTTTAAATTAGCTACCCTTGCCCTAGGTCTCAATTCAGTATTTATATCAAAATCATCAGCTTAGTCATTTAAAAAAATGAAAAATGGGTTCCCTACATACTGCTGTCAAATTCTCCTTCCATCCCTTACTCTTCCATCCCTGGTATATCAACAGTCTTAGACATATAATTTTAATAATATGATACAGAGTTTTAATATGACACAGTTTTCTAAATATTGTTACAGACCTACACCATCCACTATAGTAGCTTAGTGTACGCAGTGTAACTAGTCTGAATTGAAATGTGTTACAAGGGAAAAATCCATATTCTATTTCAAAGACATGCAAAAAAGAATGTGAAATATCTTAATATTTTCATATTGATTAAAATGTGAATTTAAATACTGCTTTTTGATATATTCAATTCAATAAAATGTTAAAATTAATTTAAACTTTTCATTTTTAATATAGCTACTATAAAATTTTAAGTTACATATGTGATGATTTATTGCTCACATTTTATTCCTGTTAAACAGCACATTATAGCTAGAAGTAGAATTGGAGCTGTGCTTCCTTTCTTTGTATATTTGCCTGTTTTTCCTCAGCTTATTTGTGAATAAAGCATACTATATATATCTTTATATAATACATTCCAAGCATAACACAAGGCTTCTCCTTTTGTGTGCCTTGAATTACAGTGTAGCAGTTTAAGGATTTTTTTTGTTTGTTTGTTTCATTTTGTTTTTTGTTTTGAGGAAATGGTTAGCCAGATGTGGTACATATATACCTATAATCCCAACATTCTGGAAGAGGCTGAAGCAAAAGGATCATAAATTGGAGACCAGACCAATTTTTGCAAATTGGCAAGACTTTGTCTTGAAATAAAAAGGATTTGACATGTAGTTAAGAGTAAAGGCCCTGGATTCAGTTCCTGGTACCACAAAAGGAAATGAGGGAAAGAAAGGAAGAAATGGCTTTTGTGACTCACAATTTAGAGATCTCGGTGCATGATCTTCTGACACCATAGGAAAAGGGCGTAGTAGAGCAAAACATTCATAGTATCCCAGAAGCTGAGTAGGGAAATGGTATTGGAGAGGAAGGGATGAGAGTTCAGACATGGACCCTAACCCAACCTCTGTGACATGCACAGAAGAGTACTAATCTGCTAGGTGGCTGTCAGGCCACTCATAAAGTTTGGAGTTGGTTAATCCTGGAGAGAGCATTTTTATTTTAACCCAGAATTCAGTGTAATTAACCTCACATACTGACCACTTAGCTGTTAACCCGTCTGTATATGCCCAGTAAGTTTCTTTTTCGAAAAAAGATGTCCTTGTGAGGAATATTCCATTGCTTTTAGTGAATACATACTCCACTCAGGCTAGTTTATTTTGCTGTTGAAGTACAGTGCCTTATATTGTCACTAATGGACAAATCTAAACAACTACCTGCTGTTGATTAATTTTCTTGATGAATCGAATGATGACCGATGGCATTATAGATTTTTTAATCCTACAAAATAGAGATTCCTGGACTTTCTGGAGTTTTAGACATTTCATTTCTATCATAATAAAAGTCTTTCTGGCACAGGCACTTTTCCTTTGGAATGAGAAAAGCTTTTAAACAAACTTGACCTTTTTTTAAAGTATATTTTATCAATCTTCAGTCCTTTGTCGTCAGCTATTTAAATAATAGGAAAATCTCACATTGAATTGAAAAGAATGTCATTAAATGTGTCTTTAGTGCATTAAATCATAGAATATGTGTTCTTAAATTTTAAATAATAATATTTACTATATTATTAGGCTATGAAGGTCTTTAAACAACTTCTAAACCAGAACTTTTTAAGAAAGTGGTTTACTCCAATAAGGGGATTATGATAACCATTCTAAAAGGTGTATTGCTATTTTGCAGTGCTCTTACAGCATGGAGCAGAGCCAGCCATCCGAAATACAGATGGAAGAACAGCATTGGATTTAGCAGACCCATCTGCCAAAGCAGTCCTCACTGGTAAGTTTGTATAACCTCTTTGGTGTTTCCAGGAAGGATATAAAGAATAAGTTTATAAGTACACTGTCTGTCTCCTGGAGTTAGTGACCTCAGAGTTTTTAAATAGTGTCAGTTCAGTTGCTTTTCTTTTCTACATCTAAACAGTTGACATTTGATTCTTGTCTTAAAATGATAAAACTTTCTTCTCAAGTTCAACTTTAAATTTTGTCATTGTTACCTTATATGGGGCAGAGCATGATAGATAATCCTGTGTGCTATCATGTGTTGAGGAGATTTTACAGTGTCTAAATTTTGCAAATAACTTAGGTCTACATTAATTACTTTTTTAGCGTATTTTAATAATTTTTGATGGAATATTTCCCCAAAGCGGTAATTATTCCTTTCAGTGATCATCTTTAAAACAATAAAATCTGGTGTACTTATTCTAGTAGCATGAGCAATGCTAATTATGGTACTCTACTAAGCTATATTCATGCCCTTGGAATCTATTAATGTATAGACCTTTAGAGTTTAGACTACCAAGCTTTTAAAAATTGTACCTACTTCATGTTATTTTTCCTTTGTCAGTGTGCTTTCTACTTAAGTGACTGTTGTATTATTTATTGAATTAAAATTATTATCTACTGTGTAATAACCAGTAGAATCATATCTAATAATCTGAAAAGCAAATCCCAGCTAGTTATGATGGCCTTGATCTAACCCCAGCCACTCAGGAATCTGAGACAAGAGGATTTTAAATTCAGACTAGCTTGGAAAACTTAGCAAGACACTGTCACAAAATTAAAACTAAAAAGGCCTAAGTTGGAGCATTTGCCTAGCATAAGAGAGGCCTTTGGTTCAATCCTCAGTTCCACCAGAACAAAACAAGCAAAAAACAAAAATACCCACAATTCCTTAAAAAGCAAAAGCCTGAAGAGTTCTGCTGTCCACTTTTGTGTTTGGACTTCAGACTTTGCGAAATTTCTAATAGCATTTCTAAGGCAAGTGAGACTAGTCCGTGGAAAGACTTCTGGAAATGCTATTACAATTATCAGTTAATTCAGTGTTTCCTCTTTTACTGCTCTAAGTTATTCCACACTTAGACCTTTTTAAGAAATCCTGGGATACAAAAGAAATTCAGCAATCACATTTCATACAGTTCAAATTGTAGGTAACAGTTTGGCTGTTTCAACATATGTTTGTTAATTTTTGGCAATCTAGAGACTACAGCACTTATATCAGTTTGAGGGACTCATCCAGGTTAATAGTTTTGTGGCTGCACAGGAAGAAAGAAAAACTCTCACTGAAATATGTGAGTAAACAGATGCAATACTGAAATGAGAAAAGCTAAAATGAGAATCTACTTCAGCTCAGATCTGGAGACTGTGCCATTTTATAGAATATCCAAGTACTCTAGGGGTGAAAACCTCTGGAGGTGAAAGCCAGCATAGTGTTTGCCCTAGCCACCACTGACGACAGGCCGGACCAGCCCAGTGATATTCCTGTTAGGTTGCAGGACCCAGAAATTGACTTACTCGTGCAAGAGAAGATGTCCCTGATCCCAGGTGGGATCAAGAGCAGTAGAAAAGTTTGGAGGACTAGGACAAAACTAAGAATCAGTTACTGACTCAGGCATCCCAGGCTCAGGCTTGCATCTCCAAAGGCACGAGTTACTGAAATGACTGGACCCAGAGGGAGACTGTGGACTGAGGCGGAGGCAAATGTGGCAAGAACTAAAGGTCGTGAGAGGTGACAACAGTCGTGGCTCTGACATTTGAGTAAGGCAGTATTGGAGTTGGACAAAGAACTCCAGATTGGAGTTCATGACCCCTGGGTGCTTCGTAATCATAAGCAGAAGAAAGATGAGGAACCAAATGTGCCACTGACTGGAGACAAGGAAAGCGTAGAAGCATGCATAGATGCTATGGCAGGCACATAGCCTAGGAGCCCCAGAGAGAGTACATCTTGCTGCAGAGATTGTGGTAGAAGTATGGGCTGGAACTCTAAACTTGAGACACTGGAAAGAATGGCTTTGATTCCACTTCATGGTTTGTGAGAACACTAGAGGTTCCTCAATAAGGTGGATGGTCTGAACACAGCAACACTGACAGACTGCTCAGAGATCATTTATTCTAACCAATAGAGCAGGACAATCTCATATACATAATTTTTCCATTTTTCTTTTTTGCTTGTTTATTGTGATTTTATTGAATATAATTTAGACCTTTTATGTCAGTCTATATTTGTTTTCTGTTTTAGTACCATAATCCTCATAAGTTGTTTAATCATAGATTCCCATAACTAAAGTCAGTTCTTAAGGATATCTTTCTTTAACAGTCAGGTCAACAATTGAATATGGTCCCCTTACCTCTTCCCTTACCTTGTGACTATATTGCCTCTCTTTTCTGCTTTCTCTACATCCTTGCACATACGGCCTTCCAGCTCTCTGCTCACCCCCACTCTTTTGTAGTTCATTTTATTTTTCTTTTTCTGTTTTTTCCTTGTTTTATGCTTTCTGCTCCTATGAATATACATTATTAGCATTAATCTGAATATCATTAGTTTTCTCTAGCCTGTTATTTTATACTTAAATAGCAGAATAGTAAAGATCTTTGTAAACAATGTCTCAGTTAGCTGATAATATGTGACTGGTGTCTCCATTTATATTTTCTTGACTTTGTTTCTTTTCAGCTGTACATTTAACCTCTCAATCCCAACCACTGGTTTCTGGGCATAAAAATAATACTATCAAAACCTAGTTTTTATAATAGCTGAGTGTGGTGTTCCATACCTATAATCCCAACAGGAGGATTGCTGAGAATTCAGGACCAGGCTGAACTATACAGGGAGAACCTGTCTCAAAAAACAAACCAAAAACCAGGATTTTTTTTTTTTTCTTTCATTTTTCTTTGCCTCTCTTTTCTCTTTTTTCACTCTTTTCTCCTAATTCCCGGCTTGTTCTTTTCTTCATCATTATTACTCCCTTGTCTTCCTGAGTTATTGAAAGAGTTGAAAACTTTTAAAACAAGTTTGACATTACATGCTGGTACATGATTGGCTCTTTGGATGTTGATATTATTGGCAGTTGTTCTTTTTTTCAAAGTGCAGAGATATATGAAACTGATGCTAGTAATCTGAGATAAGTAAAGTAAGTTTCTTCACACTGAATTATTCCCAAAGCCAAAGGTATGTCATCACAGGAAGAAATCTGTTTTCTAAACACATCTCTACTACAAGCTGGTACAGAGCTTTCTACCCCAAATTATTTAAAATCTTTAATCCAGATCACAATGATCATGAGAAAACAGGGTAACAAAATGCTAGCAGAAGTATGTAACTCTCATACAGCTGATCTCACAGGCACTAAAGTGGATCACTTTCCAGGCTAAGAACCTAAAAGACTAATTAAGGTAAAATAATAGGCGAAATTAATGAAAAAATAGCTTATCGAATAAATAAAATTATCAGCAAGCTTAAAGAAGATGCAAATAAGCAGCTGGATAGATTAAGGAAGGCAATGCATTAGGTCCTATGTTCGATTCCCAGTACATACCCCCACACCCCAATAAAAAGAAAAAACTTTGGACCATTGGACTTGAGGAAGAAGTAGAGGTAGAAACTAATGGTAAAAAAAAAAATTGTTTACTAAAATTGTAGCAGGAAATTTCCCAAATCCAGGCAGTGACATGAATATTGTTGTTACTGTTTAGGTCTAGCATGCCCCCCGCAAATTCTCACTTGTGGAAGGTGGTTGAATCATGGATATACTGTACTCATCAGTGGTTCACTTATTGATGAATTCAGTAACTACATGTACTGATAGCAGGTGGGTCTAGTTGGAGATGGGTCACTGGGAGTGTGGCCTGAAGGATGTATTCTAGTCTCTTGTCCCCAATTCCCTTTCCTCTGTGCTTCCTGGATGCCATTGAATGAAGGTCTTTCTCTCCTCCATGTCCCTCTGCCATACTGTTAACTGCTTTAGAGCCAGCTGAACATGGCCTGAAATTGTGACCCCAAATAAACCTCTCCTTCAAATTGTAGGTGTCAGGATTTGGGTTCAGTGACTGGAAAACTGTGAGACTGATGTCCATAGAAGTAGGCATTTCATAATAAAATGCCTACACACTTCACGCAGCAGGTCATAATAAAAATTCCAGAAGTTCAGAAGAAAATACCAACACCTGTTAAAGAAAGGGGCCAAGTTACCTTTGAGGACGAAACGCATCAGATTATCAGCATATTTTGCAAAACAAAAGACAGAAGAGTTTAAAAGTTTTTCAGGACCTAAAAGAGAATACTTCCTAACCAAGATTACTGTGCTACAAGATTATCCTTCAAAGTTGCTGGAGAAATAAAGACCATTCACAATAAAGATAAACTAAAGAAACTCAAGTCCATCAAACTGATACTATATAATGTATTTATAGGAGACGGATGATATAACTCAGTGGCTCTGCACCCGACTGGCAAGCACAAGGTCATAAGTTCGATCCCTGGTACCAAAAAAAATTATTTTACTATCAGGCATGGTGGTGCATTCCTGTAATCTCAGCAGTTCAGAGTCTGAGACAGGATGGTTGACAAAAATTTGAGGCCAGCCTGAATTATAGAGCAAGAGACCCTGTCTCAAACAAAAGAAAACAGAACAAAGTACTCATAGGAATACAAAACAGAAAAAAGGAAGGCAACAAAATCCAAGAACCCAAGTAGTCTTTAACTTTCTGATAAAGAGACCTACCATATCCACAAAATTGTATACAGACTGAAAGTGAAAAGATGAATAATAGCACTCCAAGCTGTTGGAGCCTGTAGTAATCACGAATCACTGTTGTGCCAGGTGTGGTGGCTCACGCCTGTAATTCCAGCACTCGGGAGGCTGAGGTGGGAGGATCGTTGCGAGTTTAAGACCAGCCTGGGCTACAAAGTAAGCTCAAGGCCAGCCTGAACCGCATAGCAAGACCCCGTCTCAAAAAAAAAGAAGAATCACTGTTGTAACTTTCTGACAAATTTGATTTCAAACCAAAACTGGTCAAAAAAAACAAGATCAGTACATACTGGTAAAGGAAACAATTCACCAAAAAGAGATAACAGTATAAATATATATGCATTGTACATCAGTACCATTGATTTTATAAGACAAAAACTACTTGACATAAAAGGACAGATAGACACCAATAATCATGATGAGGGACTTAGTATCTTACTATCACAAACAGCTCAACCAGTCCCCAAAAAGAAAAAAGTTAGAAATACCAGTTGAACTGCAGCATAGAACAAATAGATTTAATAGATATCTACAGAATGTTTCGTCCAACAATGGCAGAATGTGTGTTTTTCTCAGCAGCCAAAGGAACTTCTCCAAAACAGGCCATATTTTAGATCAAGGAGCATGCTTAAATAAAAAGGAATAGAAATTATTTTCTGTACCCTAACATACCACAGAGTGATGAAACTAGAAATCAAATGCAAAAGAAACCACACAAACACATGGATACATTTTTGTAAATATAATACATTTTGTAAAAATAATACATTTTTGAATAATCAGTAGGTCATAGAAAAAAATTTTAAATTCCTAGAATCAAATGATAATTGAAATACAACATCACAATATGTGGGACACAGTGAAAGCAATTCTAAAAGGGAGGTTTATAGCAGTGTACCTACATTAGAAAAATAACAGCAACACAAAATACTGTAAATAACATAATGATCTGAAGGGCTTAGAAAAATCAGTAGTCCAAACCCAAAGCTAGCAGAAGGAAATAAATTCTATAAAGATTAGGGTGGAAGTCAGTGAAAGTGAGATTTAAAAAACAAAATACAAAGAATCAATAAAGAGTTGGTTCTTTGAAAGGATAACTTGCTAAAACCTTAACTAAAAGAAAGAACTGACATTGATATAATTGAAAATGAAAAGGGTGATGCTACAACAGATATCACAGAAATGCAAAGGATTATTATAAACAACTTTCAGCATTTATATTTCAATAAATTTGGGATCTGAAAAAAATGGATAAATTCCTAGATATATATCACTTAACATGCAGTAAACCTGATACAGCAATAAAAGCTCTGCTTTCTAAGAAAACCCACCACCTGATGGATGCATAGCTGAATTTTGGCAGAGCTATAGAAAGGAACTAATGCCAGTACTATCAAACTTCATGCAATTGAAAGGGAAGGAATTGTTAAAAATTGACTTCCATGAACCAAGCTTTATCCTGATCACAAAACTAGATAAGGACTCAGCAAAAAAAGGAAACTGAGGGGCAGGGGATTTAGCTCAGCACCCTAGCTCAGCACCTGCCTGGCAAGCAGGGGGTCAAAAAGTACAGACCAGCATCTTTGATGAACATAGATGCAAAAATCTTCAATAAGATACTTGCAGATAATTCAACTAATCATTAAAAGTGTCATACACTATTCCAAGTCAACTTCATTCAAGAGATGCAAGGATAATTCAACGTAAATTAATGTATCACAGAATCAAGGATAAATGTCACATGGTCATCACAATAGAAACTGATGAGAATACGTTATACTTGAAACTGAGAAACCCACAGCTGACATCATACTAAAAAGGGAAAAACTAAAAGCGTATCCTTTAAAAGTAGGATCAAGACAAGGATGTTAACTCTCACTGCTCTTGTTAAATATAGTACTAAAAACTTCAATCAGTTGTGCAAGAGAAAGGAAAAAAGGGATAAGAAGAGGAAAGGAAGAAGTCATATTAGCCATGTTGCAGATGGTACAATCCTTTACGTAGAAGAGCCACAAAACACCAGCAGTCTCTCAGAGTTGATAAATTCAATAAAGTGGCAAGATACAAATTCAGTACATAAAAATCAATAGCATACTTGTACACCAGTAATGAACCCATTAAGAACTGAGGAAAAGCTTCATTCACAATAGTGTGAAAAAATTTAAGTACTCTTCTTAGGAATCACCCTAACCAAGGGGTAAACGACCTCTATAATGAAATGTATAGAACTCTGAAGAAAGAGACTAAAGAGCATATATGAAAATTGAAATACATTCTTCACTCAATAGGTATGCAGTTAATACTGTGAAAAATTACCATGTAACCAAAAGTTATTATTTCCTATTAGAATAGCAAAAATATTCACTGAACTAGAAAAAATGGTTTTTGAAGTTTATAGAACCAGAAGAGACCCAAAATAGCAAAGAAATCCTTAGGAATATCAACACAATTCTGATTTTCATGTTATAATGCAAAGCTACAGCAACAAAAAAAGGATGGTACTGCCACAAAAACGAACATGTGAACCAGTGGAAAAGAACAGAAGATACAGAAACAACTCAATGCACTTTCAGTCATGTGGGGTTTTTTTTCCCCAAAAGAACCAAAAACATGTTGGAGAAAAGATTCCTTTTTTAACAAATGGTACTGGGAAAAGTGATTGTCCATAAGTAGAAGATTGAAATTGTATCTATATCTTTCACCCTATACTAAAGCAAGTCATAATGGGTCAGACACTTAGATATAAAACAAACATTGAAACAGCTGGGCGATAACTTGAAAAACTTGAAGAACAAGGCTAAGATTTCCTGGAATAGAACTCCAGTAGCATAGGAAATAATATTAAGAATTAACAAATAGGATTACATCAAATTGAAAAGCCATTGTACAACAAAGGAAGTGGTCAACAAAGTGGAAAGTCAACAGATAGAGCAAGAAAAAAATTTTTTGAGCTCTTCTGATAGACTAGTATTTAAAATATGTAAAGAAGTAAGAAAAGAAAACCCTTCTAAAATCACCTAATCAAAACATGAGCAAATGAACTCAAAATTAAAGCATAATTGACCAATAAGTACATGAAAAAATGTTTTATCATTTTTAGCCATTATAGAAATATAACTCGGTAAAACTGAAATTTCATCTTAGAATGGAACAGAAAAGAACAAATGCTGATAAAGGGATGGGAAAAAGGAATCCCACATTGTTGCAGGGAATGAAGATTAGTACAGTTTACTATGGAAATCAGTGGGTGATTCCTCAAAAAAGTAAAAGAAATTACATTTGATCCAGCCATACTGTTCTATGAGTTAAAGACATCATATCAGACCTAAGTATATTCCAGTGTTTATAGCAGCACAAGTTAACAATAGCTAAGTTCTAGAAACAACCTAAATATCCATCAGCAGACAAACGGACAAAGGAAATGTATATGCATACAAAGGGAATACTATTAACCAATAAAGAACAATGAAGCCATGTCATCTACAGGAGAATTTGTGGAATTTGAGACCCTAATGTAAGAGAAATAAATCAGACATAAAAGGTTAAATAACGTATAGTTTCTCTTATATGAGAATTCTAAAAGAAAAATAAAACAGGATAGCTGGTAGGAAACAAAAAGACTTGCTGGAGATGGGAATCTGAGTGGTCAAAGTCAAAGCTAGGAAGGGGACTAAAGAGTTTGAAAATGATTGAGATATGCTATATATATATATGTATGTACCAATCTCCCAGCATAAGTATTGCAAACATACACTAATGTTAAAAAGGAAAAACTTAAAGTGTAAAAATGAAAGTCATTTACAGTGTTGTATGATTTATGAATGTGTTACTGGCATAGTTTATGATTAATCCTTCTTATAGTTGTAAATATTTTAAGTAGCTTTAACTGGAACAATTTTTAATTTTGTTTTTCTGAGACAGGGTCTCACCGTGCAGTTCAGGCTTCTTTGAAACTCACTGTGTAGCACAGGCTGGCCTCAGACTTGTGGCAGTTCTCATGCCTCAGCCTCCTGAGTGCTGGAATTACAGGCATGCACCAGCACACCTGGTTTAAAACAGTCTTGGTGTTGAAAAAAGTTTGCAGTTTAAAATAGTTTTTTATAAGTGATGCAGTGAAGTGTCTTTGTTTTGTATGTTCATTTGTTTTTTAATGTTAGGATTTTGGGCTTAGTTTCTTCGATTTTATTTGTAGTTTTTTGCTGCCAGGGATTGAACCTAGGGCCTCATGTGCTGAGCCTGAACTGAAGCATTGAACTATACTCCTAACCCCCTGTTTTGGTTTTGAGTCAAATTGTGGATACTTGTTTTGTTTTTTTAATCAGTTACTTATTTTAAGAAATTTTAAGAAAAAAAAGGAAAGCTTACCAGTAGTTTACCTCCCAAAACAAACTTGTTTAATACGTTGGTTTATTTATTTCTTTCAGAGCTTTTATTTTTTTTTTACACATACTACTTTTATATAGTTGTAATCTAACACTTCATTATACCCTAGCATGGTAACACACCTGTAATCCCAGCACTCTAGGAGATCAAGGCAGGAGGATTGCAAATTCAAGCCCAACCTGGGAACTTGGTGAATTGGTGAAATCCTATCTCAAAAACAGGAAGAAAAGACAAAAACTAAAAAAGACTGGGGATATAGCTCAATATGAAGGCCTTGTGTTCAGTCCCTGGTACTATCAAGAAACAAAACAAGCCCTCTGTTAATTAATATCAAATCATTCTTTTTTCATTTTCATAACAGAAGTATTTATATAAGTACTTTTAATCTATATGATATTCTGTTCATTAACCACTTTGCATTTGTTAGAAATTTAGTTCCAAATTTATCTGTATTAAATACCAGTTAAATGTAGTTCACCAGGCATCTTTTTGCATAAAATGTCATTGAGTTTGATTTTGTTTTGTTTTTTTAATTTCTCCCCCCCCCCCATTCACAGGTGAATATAAGAAAGATGAACTCTTGGAAAGTGCCAGGTGTGTACCGATGTTATAATATACTGTAAAGGCATTACTTTTTTTTTTTTTTTTTTTTTTGGCACCAGGGATCGAACTCACAACCTCACACTTGCCAGGCAGGCGCTTAGGCCACTGAGCTAAATCCCTGGCTAAAGTTTTTTTTTTACAGTAAGTATAAGGGGAGCATGGTGGCACATGCCTATAATCCCAGCTCTTGAGGAGCTAAAATAAGATTGCCCAGTATTCAAGGCCTGCTTGGACTACAGAATGAGTTCAAGGCCAGCCTGATTATAAAGCAAGAAGCTGTCTAAAACATCCCCCACTCCAAAGTAAAGCCCAGTAAATATAATGTAAAACAGAATGATTCTTAATGGAGGCAGTCTATGTCTCCAGTAGAATCTGATAAAGAATAGAAGTTGCTAATGTATCTTTTGGTGTTCCAGGAGTGGCAATGAGGAAAAAATGATGGCACTACTTACACCATTAAATGTTAACTGCCATGCAAGTGATGGCAGAAAGGTAATATTTTTGGAATAATGTTTATGTTCTCCTACTAACAGGAAGATGCATTTATCTTATTAAAACATACTTGAAAAGAATATTGGTGTTTTATTTTAAGTAGTAATTCAGACTAATTCTTAAATTTAGTAAAAACTTAAAAGATCATAAGCATTTAGTTGTTTGCAAACAGTGTGCAATAGTGAACTTAAAACTTCTACACTGTATTCAGTGTGTGTTAGATTTTTTTAAGGACCAAATTGATACCTACTTGTTAGACAATGAAGTTATATTTCCTGGTTCTCTTTTTGGGTTTCTTACCTTTTCACATGTCTTACTCAGCCATTATGTGAATTTCATTAATTTATATGGTTAATGTTTCAGTCAACTCCATTGCATTTGGCAGCAGGATACAACAGAGTAAAGATTGTACAGCTATTGTTGCAGCATGGAGCTGATGTCCATGCTAAAGATAAAGGGTAAGCATTTCAATAAAATTACTTACATGTCATAATTCTTAAATGACAGATACCAGATTAGTAACCTGATAAAAAGCGTATTTTTTTTTTTACTAAACAGCTTTAACATTCATTGAGCTTAATCCTACCACTCAGATGTTATACTTGGTAAAGCGTAAAAAACACCTGCTAAATCATGAAGGTGTTTCCTAAGAGCCAAGTGATAAATAGAGAGTACTACAAGAGTTTCCAGAAGAAGACTGTCAGTGATGGATGGAATGATTAGGAAATCCTTCAGAATATTTGACTTGGATCTTAATGGTAGATATCAATTCTAGAAAATAAGGAGTTGGGAAAACCTTCACTCTGAAAAAGAATTGGTATAAGTGAAGGTGCTGAAGCAGAAGGCACAGCACATTTAGGGAACAGTGATCATGGGCTAGAAGTATTGTTTGATGATAGAGCACTTGCCTGGCACCTGCTAAGGCCTAGGTTTGATTCCAGCATCATAAAAGGAAAAACACTGAAAGAATTTTTAAGTTTAAGGTGTGTGTTCTGGAGCATTTTGTAGGGAAATGAAGGCATAGGTACAACACATTTTACAATTTAAGAGTAGATGAGAGGGGCTGGGGATTTGGCTCAGCAGCATAAGCACCTGCCTTGCAAGCAGGCGGTTGTGAGTTCAATCCCCGGTACTGATTAAAAAAAAAAAGAGTAGATGAGATATATAAAGTCTAGACATGATAAGAGAGAAAGGAATACAAAGAAAACTACTTAAATTCTAAAGCTGAGTGAGACACAATAATACACATATTGACATTCAAGAAGAAAAATTGACTTCAGTTTTAGATGTGATGGAAACTCAGGTGGAAGCATCTACTAGATAGTTGGTAATGAAACTAATGTCTAGGCAAATAAAGTGAGTGAATTAGGTTTCAGTTTACTGAGACCTATAGCAGTTTACCTTACAGGACTTCAGAAATGTTTCAAGGAAGAGCCAGTGTTTGTGCTTTATCTGGGAAGATGAGTTAAAGAGGAGAGGGAAATTTATCCTACACCAAGAACAAATATGTAGAAAGACATACAAGAACCGTAAACATACCATTACTGAATGTAAGGCAGGAGAAAAAGCCAGAACTTTGTGCGTACCCTGTTAAGAAATTAGAACTATCTCTCGTAGGAAGCAAGAAAGAATCATTAAAAATGTTATACCAGGGATAACCACATCATATTTGCCTTTTAGAAAAATCTAGCCACAAACAGAGTGGAGCTATTTCAGTAGTGCAAGAAAAAAAAATAATATAAGCCCAAACAAAGTCAATAGCAATAGCAGTGTACAAAAATGATATATTTGAAAGAAACTTGGGAGTTAGAATTGTTAGAACTAAAGGTTCAGATGAATGGAACTAAAGTTTTGTGCATTTTTGTTGGTCACATGAAGCATTTGTTTAAATTAATAAAAGCTAAATAATTTATGTTTCCCTACACGTAGGGAGTCTGTAATAACACATGCTTTTTCTCTCCTCTCTTATTGTAGTGATCTGGTGCCATTACATAATGCCTGTTCATATGGTCATTATGAAGTAACTGAACTTCTGGTTAAGGTTAGTTCTTTTTTCTTTTTTATTGGTACTGGGGATCGAACTCACGACTGCCTGCCTATAAGGCAGGCGCTTATGCCGCTGAGCTAAATCCCCAGCCCCTAAGGTTAGTTCTTATACACCTTTGATTGTTTTTTATAATTATATAAAATTATATGTGGTATATCTGTTTCTTTATTGTGTTTTAAGCACTTAATAAAGAAAGTATCATTATAGAATATGGGTGATTGACAGATTAACATCAGACTTCCAAAATTTTGAGATACATAGTTCAAATATGAAGTAGCATTGCTAGCCTATAACTGACAGATTCGTAATTCTGTAATTTGTATCTAAAGATAAGAAAACAGGGCCAGGGATTTAGCTCAGTGGCATGAACACCTGCCTGGCAAAATCAAGGTCATGAGTTCTATACCTGGTACCAAAAGAAAAAGATAATTTTTATTGATTCATAACAGTATTAAAACTGCCAGTGATATTTACAGAATTTTCCCAGTTATACTTTTAGGTTGGAGCAGGCTGACTTGGTGATACTCACTTTAACCAGTGTGCTGGCAGTTATTTTTAACAAACAGGTTCCCAAGGATGCAAAAAACTTCTTAAATTGACCTTTTTGGGTAGCTGTGAAAGGTACATAACCCTAAGAGTGGGATCCAAGCTTATTGTTTATCTGTCTGTATTGCTTTTTGTTTTTCTTTTCTTTTTAATCTTAAATAAAAAGAAGAGTAGAATCCAAGGATGTTACCCACACCCCTTCTCTCCTGTCCGATCTCTGTGTATACATGCTCTGTATAAATTTATATACATTGAGACTTCATTTACCCTACATTCAGTGTATCCTTTTGGTACTTTTCTCAGTCTCTGGGCATTTGTAGCTAAAGATAAGAAAACAGATGAAGGAAAAAAAAATTATTTTCAGTACCTCTGTGCTCTCTTGTGGGTATATGCCACCATGCTCACATAAGGAACTTCATAGTAATAATTAGACTACGTGTAGCATCTAAACCTTATTATATTGAAAATGTAGCTTTTATAGTGTGCCTTTATAGCATAATGCTTTTGATTCTTGTAAAACTGTATCTTGCGGGGGTGGGGGGAGGTAGCTCAGCAGCCTAAGAGCCTGCTTGGCAAATGTAAGGTTTTGAGTTCAATCTCTGTACCCAAAAAAACCTATATCTTGCATCTAACATTTGGAATATTTTGGTGGACAAGAATGAAACTTTTCATAATCTCAGCACTTCGGTGGCTGAGGCAGAAGGATGGCTGTGAATACAAGGCCAATCTCTGCTACATAGCAAGATCCTGTCTCAAAAAATAAGCCTTATGTAGTGGCATGCCTGTAATCCCAGCATTTGGAAGGCTGAGGCAGGATTATCCATGCGTTCCGGGCCAATTTGCACTATATAATAGTGAGACCTTGTCTCAAAACAAATAAACAAAAAAAAGTGGAATATCAGACAGGTTGCATGAGAACTTAAAACTTACTAAATGGTGTCTTACTAAAAAATGGAAGCGCTGGGAATGTAGCTTAGTGGCAGAGCACTTGCCTAGCACCACAAAACAGTAAGAATGGAAAGCTGACTTAGAGGTCATACTTTAAAAGGATGCTGGCTGACTTTAGGGTACAGGCAGTTACCAGAGTAGCAGTGTCAGGACAGTCAAAAGAAGGCAAATAGAAATTTGAAATAGATGGAGAAGTTCTGGACAACACCATGCTGACAACCCTTGCTAGGGAGTCCAGGTAGAAGAAACTGTCATCTAGCAGTGTAGTGGATTGATAACTGGTGGTCAGCTTAAACAACAGCTCAACTGAATCACCATAGTGCTGCTGAGTGTGGATGGCTACCTGAGGACTGTTGCGAGACGTAGAGAGAAAGAGTAGTGTTGTGGGTTCTCTTAAGTATAATTGTTGTTTGGAGCCGTTGGTTCTCTTGGAAGACCTTTCATGTTGGCTCCCCTGATGTGAACTAACCTGATATCATTGGAGGAACTCAGGACCTTGTTGCTGAATATAGCTGCTTTACACTTCGGGGAAGCTTTGGTGCTTTGAGCATCGCTTCCTGGAAGGTGTGTGATGTTTAATCTCCAGAATTTGTCACACTGGCCTCTGTACTCAGGTGTTCTCATTGATGGAGGAGTGACCTCATTGTTGCTGAGAATGGCTGTGTACTTTTCAGGGGAGCCCTAGTCCTTATTTTGAGCATTGTTTCTTGGCTCCAGAATAGAACCTTCAGCCTGCTGGCACAGTTTGTTCACCCCCGCTGGCATAGACTTTCAGGATTCCACCGCTGATCTTTGAGCCTTTCCAGCACAGATCCTTGGGATAGACTTGCATGGGTCATTGTTATGCACAGCTGAACTCATGCAGGTTATTGCCATGGGATCCACGCCCTCCACTGAACTTTTTAGGTCTTTAAGTGTTGTGGACAGATTTTCTGCACCTTCTTTGTATTTGACTCCTTGAGTGACCAGTATAAATAATACTGTAAATTATGTGTCCTGTATATAATTGTCCTCCTTGCAAGCCCTGACTACTACAAGCAGCAGACCTTTAGTGACCAGTTTTCATGACTGGAGCAGTAAGCCTCGAGAATGATGCCACCAGCATATGATCCTTGGATCATATAGTGAAGTATGGTCCTAGTAAACACAAGAATAACAAGTAATTTTCTACTTTTTTCTCATAGCCTATAATCCAAAGAAGAAAAATAGATAGATCTGGCCATAATTTGGGGAATTAAATAACTGCGCAGAAAGTATTGACCAAAATTTTAAGTGTAATGTGAAAAGAATTAAAATGTGTTATGTCCCACCTCACCATGATGAATGTAATTATTATGTACTGCAGACATTTATTAATAAAATTTTTTTTGAAAGAAGGGATATTATAAACTTTGTAGATGACCTTGAAACAAGGAAAAGATAACTAGTGTTTGAGCAAGTACACAAGAACAAAATGTGAGTGAAAAATATACTTTGATATTTGCTTCATGTTTAAAGCAATTATAGAGCTTTTAAATTGCCCACTATTTCAGTATAAGTACAAATTTTGATGTAGCTATTTTTAAAATACATAATATAGCAAGTGCAGTGGCACACATCTGTCATTTCTATTACTCAGGAGACTGAGGCAAGAAAGTCACAAGTTCCAGCCCAGACTGGGCAACTTAGTGAGACCCTGTCTCTCAATAAAAAAGACTAGACATACAGATCAATGTTAAAGAACCATGGGTTCAATCCTCAGTATTGGGCAGGGGGAGAAGAGAAATAAACTATTGTAATTTTAAACTAGTCGTAGAAGTATATGCCAAGAGCAAATAAAATAATGGATGGAGTATACTCCACACAGTCAAATCATATTGGGACTATAGTATTTGACTTGGGTTTTTTTTTTTGTTTCGTTTTGTTATTTTTTGTGGTACTGGGCCTTGCACAGAATAGAGAAGCAAACACTGTACTGTTAAACTACATCCTTAGCTCTGTAAAATAAATTTCTTGACATATATTTAATTGAAGGGCACCAGGATGTAAGTCTAGGAACTGTCTGATAGGAAGATGAATTAAAAAACTTAGAAATGATTACACTGAGAAAAGAAAAATCAAAGAATTTTTTCAAAATACCACATTGGAAGAGTATTAGTCTCTTTTGTGCCAAAGAAGACAAGTAAAACAAGCTAAAAGTACATAATTTAACGTAAAAATGAACTTTGTAATATAATACCAGGAGTTATCTGGTAAGTATAATAGCCATATTAGCCAAGAATTGCGTCCCCTTCATTGAAAATACTAAAGGAGCGGGTACCAGATCAGGTATATAGCTCAGTGGCAGACCACTTACCTTCCATATGTGAGGCTGTAGGCTCAATGTCCAGCACACAGCTAAAAAGATCAAGTAGTTGAGTTACCTTCAGTGTTTGACAGGAGGTTGGACTAGTATAATTTATTTAGTCTATCTAACTCCAACACTTGGAAATGACTTAAAATTTTTAAAGTTGAACAATAACAATGCATTAACCAGTGTATGGAGCAGCTAGAACTCAAATATTGCTGATGGTGATGTAGAATAGTATTACACTCTAGAAAATGGTTTTGCAGTTTCTGATAAACTTAAATATTAGCTACAATGACATTCATGAGCACAAAGAGATTTAAGAGTGTTCATAATAGTTAAAACTACAAATAGAGCTGAGGGATATAGTTCAATGTTAAAACTCACGCCTAGAGGGGCTGGGGATTTAGCTCAGCGGCATAAGCACCTGCCTTGCAAGCAGGCAGTTGTGAGTTCAATCCCCAGTACCGATAAAAAGGAAAAAGAAAAAAAAAAAATATCATGCCTAGCATACACAAGGCCTTGGGATGATTCACAGCAACATACAACTAGAAACTGCCCAGCTGTCCATTAAAGGAAGATTTTTGATAGTAAATTGTGATATCAGTACAATGAAATGTTCCTTAGCAATTAAAATGATCTATTGATAAAAATATAAATCCTAAAAACATATGTGGGAAAGAAGTTAGATACAAAAGTATATACAGTACTATATTCCATTTTTATGAAGTTTCAGAACATTAATATGGTACTGAAAGTCAGAATGGGGAGAAAATGCTTACAAAAGGACCATGAAGAAATATGGGGTATTCAAGGTATTCTGTAGCTTGGATGATGGTATTATAGACATATATGTCTACAAAGGGGAAGAATAGCCTGGGGATGTAGCACAGTAGTAGAGTGCGTGCCTGGCACGCACTGGCCCTGAGTTTGAGGGCCAGTACCACCTAGGAAAAACAATGGATGAATGAATGGAAGAAAGTCTTGGAAAGGATACAAGTTAAATCTAAAGCTTTGCTCTTAATTGTCTTTCACAGCAACAGTTAAATACATCTTAAGTTTGCATAATGTTGCATTACACAGTACTAATCTAAACTGTCTTAAAAATTGAACATTGAGTATATGCTTTTCCTTTCCCAGCATGGTGCCTGTGTAAATGCAATGGACTTGTGGCAGTTCACTCCTCTTCATGAGGCAGCTTCTAAGAACAGAGTTGAAGTGTGTTCTCTTCTCTTAAGTTATGGTGCAGATCCAACACTGCTGAATTGTCATAATAAAAGTGCTATCGACTTGGCTCCCACACCACAGTTAAAAGAAAGATTATCATGTAAGTATAAAAATCACAAACGTTCAGTTAGTATATTGTAACATTAACCAATTAAACATTTTTTTCTTATTTATTTTTGCAAATGTTTAACACATCCCTACTGGTGATATAGTCATAAATTATGGTCCTGTTGTGAATGTGTTAAATAATAGAATATTGTCAATAGCCATGGATATCTGTTATTTTTTATCATATTTAGCAACTTGGAAGCATCTTCTTACTCTAGATGCTGTGAAAAGAAGATATATTAGCTTTTTGAAGTTCAGTTATTTTCATATATATATTAGTCTTATTATAAGGGGTATATTTTTTAAATGAGCTTTTGAGTTTGATGATTTTCTAGTTAATGTACTATGAAGTTAGTGTTGTTTGTAAGATAGCCATCTCATAAATATAGTCCCCAGGTCTTTGTTGGTTTTTTGAGACATGTTCTTGCTGTGTAGCCTAGATGACCTCAAGATCTTTCTGCCTATGCTTCTTGACGGCTGTAATTATAGGCATGTACTACTATGCCGCAATGTTCCTTACATCTTCCTTAACATTTACTATTATTTGTTGTTTGGACTGAGTTCTGTGACGTTTTTGTCTGTAGCTGAAGTAGACATAGAAAAGAATACCTAACTCAGATTTAGTTTTAATACATATAAATAGACAGCCTGTGTTCTAGAATAATAAGGGGTAGTGAAGTTATTTCACAAGTCTAATGAGTATAAGAGAAACCTTGATAAAATACCCTCTTTATTGTGAGTGGCACTCAGCAGTAGCCAACTTGTCTGGTCCAGTTATCTCATAAATTTGAGCTAAATTTAGTCTGCCACTGCTATAATGTTATGTAGAAATTATGATCACACTTTATTTACTGAGGGAAATTGTGTGCTTTGGAATATTCACAAAGCACTCGGGTCTGGATATGTTGTGCAGCACTCTAGATACCTATAAACTATGAATGAGAGCAGATCAGGAGTCTGCCATGGAATAAATCCGTGTATACTCTTGGATAAATTGAGCCCTGTTGATGGGAACTGAGTAGCACTGTGACTGTTTTCCAGAGCTAGATTTGGAGAATCTGTACAGGAGCCCAGTCTGACTATTTTGAAAATAAATTTGAGAAAAATGCTAGTTGTCTTTTACTAGATAAAGATTGTTAATTTGATAATTCTCATGTATATTTAATGCTTCTTCATCTAGATGAATTTAAAGGCCATTCATTGCTGCAAGCTGCACGGGAAGCTGATGTTACACGAATCAAAAAGCATCTGTCTCTGGAAATGGTGAATTTCAAACATCCTCAAACACATGAAACAGCACTGGTAATGTTTCAGAAATTGTTAAAAACATGTAATTTTCAAAAACTAAAGCAATGTACACACATATGAAAAAGTTTCATGCAGTACTAAAGAATGGCCTACCTTCTAAAAGACAGTTCCATTATTAATTTGATAATGTATCCAGAAAAAATTATCTTTATATACTGGTATACGTTATGTGTGTATTTTTTAAATCATGTATGGTATATATCATTTGAGGGGTTATAAAAATCATAAATGCTTATATTAGAAAATTTGGAACTCACTGAAAAGAATGAGAAAATAACGCCACCCTCCAGATAAAGACCATTTGAAACTGATGCAGTGGCATATGCCTATAATCCCAGCCACCTGGGAGGTAAAAGAATGAAGAATAGAAAGCTGGTCAAGGTAACGTAGCAAGACCCAGTCTTAAAGACAGACAGGAACGTTTGTTGTGTTTCCTTCAAGTTTTACAGTCTAAAGTGTGAATGAAAACTATTTTAGAGATTACTTCCCTAATGGAGATAACACAACTCTACAGTACTATACCAAAGTAGACATGAGTAGAAAAGTATGGGAGGTATCAGGGTAAGTGACAGAAGGGAATACCAAAATCAGGGATTTCCTTAAAAGTAGCAATGTGCAAAGAAAAAATCCTGTTTTATGAATTGCAAAAGCTGGAAGAAGATTTGTAGGTTGTTATATGTAGCAGATTTCACTTACGGTAGCCTTAGCTAGTCTTTTATGGTAAATTTTTTCTTTATTCCTTAATGTAAACTGAAAGATTTATACAGAAATCCTACTATAAATATTTGCAGTCTTTTTGCTACTTCTTAAAAATAGCCAAGTAAAAAAGTAAAGCTGCAGACTATTAAATGTTAATACAGAATTAATATTACAACAGCACTAAAACAATTCAGAGAAATCTGGAAAGTGTTAACATCATGGTAAAATTCTAGTTTGGAAGCCGAAACTAGGATTCCTTGTATCTGTCTGCAGACTATTTTCTAATATCCACAAGGGATACATGGAACCACAGGCAGTACTACACTCTGTATATACTGTACTCTTGTTTATTCTTCTACCTACTTACACAGTTTAATTTATAAATGAGGACAGTAACACATTAACATCAGTAAGTTAGCTGTAGCTCCTATCAACCTCACATATAGTATTTTCCCCCTTATTAGACTTTATTTAAAGGAAGCAATTTATACAGTTTCCCTTTGATGTATCAAAATTCCTAGCATCACTTTTCTTGCCCTTAAAGGGCTATTGTTAAGTGATACAAGAGTTCATTTGAAAAGCAGCACTGTGTTACCTCAACAGTCAATCTGATGGTGGCTGAGGTGACTGCAGCTAATAAGCAGGTAGCATACACTGGACAAACAGTTGATTCACAACCCAAGCAGGATAATGCAAGATTTTATGACTTCTCAGAAACACACATCATGGTGCTGGGGAGTTATCTCAGTGGCATAAGCACCTGCCTGATAAGCACGAGGTCGTGAGTTCGGTCCCCGGTACGGCAAAAAAAAAAAAAAAATCTGAAACTTTATTACTTATTTCTGAAATTTTCCATGTATTTCTAGACCACAGTTGATTGTAAGTAACTGAACCCATGAAAAGCAAAAGCATAAATAAGAGGAGTGTTTTACCTGTTGTTTTCTTCTATTTCTCCTCTCCTTTTATTAAACAACTTTTTAACATACTGGGAATTAATGTCAAAGGCATTGTAAGTCCAGGAGCAATTTCTTCTCAGTTTCAAGAGATTGACCCTGCTCCAGGATGGTGCAAAAGACAGGTTTGGATGCAGTTTGATGTGGGTGTGATAAAGAAATGTTGGAAATGAACTTCTATTTTCTGTGCTCTCCTGTTAGAAGACCTGGGGTTATTACCCTTAACATGCCAAAAGAACTGTGCTCACCAACTAGCTTTGACTTCATTGAAGGTGAATAAATGATTTTGGTAACTGTAGCAGTATCAAAGATCCCAAGGATCTGGGATTTAGCTCAGAGCCGCAGTGCCAATCTGGCAAACTTGAGGTCCTGAGTTAGAATCCTAACAGTACCCCCCAAAAAAGATCTGAGGATCTGATAAGCTTTATAGTTAATAACAGATTACAATCAGAGAACAAATTTCGTATGTACTATATGCTTAGATATATTGACTGGCCTTACTTAAAAATTAATCAGAACTTTTATTCCATGAATTTTCAAGTTTTAGTTTTAACATGTATATATTGATTTAATCATCATTCCAAAATTATTGAATGCCCATTGTCCTTGAGTATGATCCTGGGAGGTTGCAAAGATACATGCCATGACCACAAAGTGCTAGGTTTCACTGGCAAATTCCTGTCTATTGACTCCTTTTCCTCCTTGATACAACTTAAATATAGATGCTGCAGCCTGGAACTCTAATATCATTTTGTAAAACTGAATGTGCCCATCAGGTAATACAACCTCTTTATTCTGCTGCAGCAAGTAGCTGGCATAGATAAATACTACTTAGCTTAAGAGCTAGTTAGGCTGTCATACTATCGACCAAGCAGAATGTAGAGCCTATGGATATTCATTCTTCATGTAAAGAAAACGCAAGGGTGTTTTCTTAACTTTTAAACATAAAAATCTTGTTATATGGAAACAGTTTTAAAAGGAGTATTGCTCACATTAGGTTTTTCATCACATCAGTTGTCGGTTTCTCAAAGTTAGGGGACAAAGTTTATTCTAGGTATTTAACAACAAATATGATCTGGCACATAAGATTTTTAGCCTTGGTCCAAATTTGGTAATTGTTGCACATCTTGTCCAAAAGTTTATCAGAAGCATAGTTAGGTCAAAAATCAAGAAGTTAAACAACTTCTTGATTATTCTTAATTGAAAACACAAGTTTTCTTAAGTAAAAACCAGTTTATATAGTCCTCGATTAATACTGCAATTTAAATTATTTAGCATTGTGCAGCTGCATCTCCATATCCCAAAAGAAAACAAATATGTGAACTGTTGCTAAGAAAAGGAGCTAACATCAATGAAAAAACTAAAGAGTAAGTATACTTTTAATGATTAAATATTACTGACATTTTATTGTCTGGAAAATGCACTCATTGTCTGCCTTTTTCTCTTTAAGATTTTTGACTCCTCTACATGTAGCATCTGAGAAAGCTCACAATGATGTTGTTGAAATAGTGGTGAAACATGAAGCAAAGGTATACTACCTTTTTGGTAATCTTTGGCAATCTAGTGAGTTATTTTTCTGTTTATCAGATGAAATACTTGACTCCCTAAAATATTTACCTTAAGTATTACGTTTTTCTCTCAATCTACACTTAGAAATAGTCCTGCAGCTAATTATTTCTGATTTTTTTGGAGGAAGTTGATGTATTTTCTTCTCATATACATTATTTGTATATGTCCTTCCTTTTACCGTACACAACTGATCAAAGTTATCCTTCAGAACAGTACACATGATAGAATATCCCTAGCTAGGGGCATAAGGATTCTGACCAATTATCTTTTCACTCTTTTCTCACCATTTCTTGTATCCCTCAATTACTATGGTAACTTTTGTTATTTGCCCAGTGATGTCTTTTTATCTTCTATTGTTTTTGTAATTAAGCTAAAGCATTTGAATGGAAGGAAATAAATGATTTAAACAATTTGAATAGAAACATTATACCTACCCATGTTGATACACTATTGTTCTGTTAGTTGGCAGTTGCATACAGAACATTTTATTGATTGAATAACTGTGCTTCCATCAAAGCTGGAAGCGATTTTTTTTTTTTACACAGGCACTTTTTTTTTTTTTTTTTTTTGTCTTTTTCATTTTTATCGGTACCAGGGATCGAACTCAGGACTGCCTGCTTGCAAGGCAGACGCTTATGCCGCTGAGCTAAATCCCCACCCTCCACACAGGCCCTTTTAAAAATGTTACATAGAGGACTAGGGATTTAGCTCAGTAGTGTGCCTACCTAGTGAGCATAAGGTTGTGAATTTGATCTTGGGTACAAAAAAAAAATCCACATAGGAAAAAATATGTATAGTATCCTAGATTAGAAGAGTCACCTAACTTAGTAATTTTCAGTTTGTAGCCACAAATTCTACAAAATCTTTAGTAGAAAGTCATTGAAAATGAAAATGTAACTGCTCTGTATGAAGGCAGAGTAAAAAAACACAAACCCCTTTCACTTTAGTAGCCCTTAAGATCTTTCTCTAAACCGACTTTGCTAAATAGTTTTATCTGTCCTTTCATTCAACCACTTAAAATTTTCCAGTTTCTTTTTGTGTTGTCTAATCTCTGTGTCCTGATCTGTGTTTGATTGGGGAGTTTTGATAATGTATAATCTTGGTCCTTTCCTATTGTAAATTATGAATAAAATAAAGTTTATTTCTGCTTGACTGCTTGGCATATTTCATTTGTCTCTTCTGTATCTTTTCATTGACCTTTTTTATACATGTGGTATGTCGAAGAATACCTGGATGCATATTGAATTTGAGTTTTGAAACTCAACAAGATAATCATAACTAGAAGTGACCAACTGCTGATTTTTATCCAGTACTTGGGAATTTCCAGAAACAGAACTTTTAAGTACTAAAACAAAAGAAATCCCAGGAAAACCAGGATGAATTGGTCATCCTATTCTTAAGGCAAAGTGGTACCTGAATAAAATTTTTTAAGTAGATGCTTTTCTCACTTCTGTGAGTTTGGGTGTATGAATGAGTAGTTTAATTGCCTTGAGAATTTTAAATGGACTTTGCAGGATCTGTAATCATGGAGACTAGCTATTTGTAATCTAGTTATGCTTGTTGAGACGTTGCTATATTCTTCTTCAAGTATTCTCTCATTCTATGAGTATGAATTGACCAGTGCTCAAAACACACCAGTAATCACAAGATTGTTTACTGAGAAAGTTTCCCAGTTATGTTTTGACAAATTATTTCTGTGATAGAGGGGTACAGGTGGGGGTAAGAGAAATGATTTATGTTTCTTGTGCAATTTTTCAAAGGTCTGACAAAAAAAAAGAATTACACAGATAATAATTATGTACCCATCTATCACTTTCTACCATATTGGTGTTTTATATATTCATTGTATATCTTAATTCTGACACATCAGAATAATTTGTAGATTATTGTATATTTCCCCCAAATACCTCTGTGTACACATCAACTAAAGTATTTGTTTAGTTTTTGTTTAGATATTATTTGCATGAAGTACACAAATCTTAAGTCCTAACTATATGCTGCATGTTGACAGTCTGTGTAACCAGAGCTCTTCTGTGAAGATTTAACATCTCATAGCAGAGAAAAATGCCCCATCTCAAGCAGTCTTCATTTCTGGAAACAATAGTTATTATTTTTTCTGACAGATTAGATTTGTCTGTTCTAGGCTTCCATATTCATGGAATTACGTAGTATATACTTTTTGTAAGGTTTTTCCACTTAGTGTAATATTTTGAAGATTGCTGTTTGATTGTATTGTTGAAGTATTATGTGGATATACCACATGTCTGTATGAATTATATTTAATATAATAAGGTAGGAGATTAATTCAATAGAAATAAGTATTTTAATGCTAATTTGTCTTTGACTTTGCTCCTATTGTTTACCTTAGGATTAGTCTACATTTCTAGACTTCAGAGATCCAAAACATACCTGAGTTCAACTTTGTTAGGCCATGTCCAGCCCAAAATACTTGAATCTAAATACTTTAATGCTAAACATAGCTGAAAATCAACATCTCACATGTTTAACTCAAAATGGGATTAGTCTCCAGTCAGCCCACAAGAATTGGTGAATTTATGTTCTAGATTTGAACAACAGACTTTGCTTTGGCATGGGACAAAAACTTCATAGAAGACTAATTGAGATTTTTAAATCAGTAACATTATGATTTACATGCTTTTTTGGTTTTAAATTGTGCACTAAAGGCTAAAATCAACTTTTTTTTGCATTGTATAAGGTTAATGCCCTGGATAATCTCGGTCAGACATCTCTGCACAGAGCTGCACACTGTGGCCATCTACAAACCTGTCGCCTACTTCTGAGCTATGGGTGCGATCCTAACATTATATCCCTGCAGGGCTTTACTGCACTACAGATGGGAAATGAAAATGTGCAACAAGTGCTCCAAGGTATTAAATGCTTCCATGACATTAATTTTTTTAATTGTTAAATTTGTTTACATATCAAGTATTATAGGCAATGTTTGATAATAAAATTTTGACTCTTTAACTCATCCTGTTAACTCATTATAGTTAATGCCCAAATGTCATTAAATCATTTTTTCTTGTATTTTCTGCCCTGTCTCTGAGTGAATAAAATGATTGTCAAGTTTTATCCAGGAAGTTTTTCAGAACCAGATAAAATAGTTCCTTGGGGGGAGAGAGGATGAATATTAAGCCCTTTGCATGTCAAGCAGGCACTTTACCACTAAGGTACACCCAGGCTCTCGATTCAGATTTTATTTTGAGATGAGCTGGCTAAGTTGCCCATGTTGTCTTCAAATTGGGAATCTTCCTGCCTCAGCTCCCCAGAAGCTAGTATTACAAATATGAGCCATAATACATGGTGCTTTTAAAGGAAGGGAAATTTTAAAAGGTCAGGATCTTTTAGTATAGCAACTCTTGTGACACAAAATACTGTAAATACTGGCACTACTTCATTCTTCTTCGGATCCTGCATATTTAAGGCATGTAGAATTTGTATAAGATACTACACTATTGAATGTGTTTATACTCATTACAGTTCATCTAGACATTTGGCATAAACATTAAATCTAGAAATCTGGTCCCATGAATTCCAGAATATCTTATTTCTTTCCTCCAGTTTTGGGGATTAAACTCAGGGCCTCACACGTGATAGCTAAGTGTTCAAGTACTCTATCACTAAACTTTCTCCAGTCCTTAAAAATATCATTTGCCTTCATCTCTAGTTTTTATTACAATCTAATAGAGTACTTTTGAGGTTTCAGAACTCAGGATTGCAAAAGCAAGACTTTTCAGTTCTTAGCATTCATCCTTGGTTTATATGCCTGAGGTCTAATAAGCACTAGAATACTAGAGAAATACATTGCTTGAGTAGATAAAGCAAGTTGATACACCCTCCCTAAGGTCTTCTAAAATTGAATTTAACTAGAAGACTGCTTTCAAGAATACCTTTGTTTTTCCAAACCCAACTCATTTGATTAGGGGTAATAACAACATAGTTAATTTGCCTATTTACTGTCTTAGCTGGGAGGGGGGTACACACCTGTAATCCCAACATTTGAGAAGATGAGGTAGGAAGATCACTGCAAGGTCAAGGCTAACCTGGACAACATAGTTTAAGGCTAGCCTGAATTATGTAGCGAGACCCTGTTAGAAAGAAAATTTTATTACCTTGTCAATCTCACAGTAAGCTGGGGATATGACTCAGCGGCACAACTGCCTGCCTGGCACGTGCAAGGTCGTAAGTACTATTGCTGATACAGAAAAACTTTTTTATTTACACTTAATACTATTTGTTATGCATCGCTTCACTTTCCAGGTGGTTTCTTGAAATAAATTATTGAAATGAAATTATTAGGGTTAAAGGGTAGCAAGTAATTGTGAGCTTTTTTTCTGGAAAGGTGATAATGTACTATTTTATACTACTATTAAGAACATAAGCACTGTTTTCCTTGACAGCACTAGGTATGATTGTTAATGTTTTACATAGGTAAATATGCATTTTGTGAATTAACAGAAAAGCTATGTGGGTTTTTTAGTGCAAACTAGAAATAGCAGTATAAATTCCTATTTCAATTTCCCATACTAGTGAATAAACAGTGGTTTTTGCCATTTCTTATAAGTCAGTTTGAATGTCATTTTGTTTATTGTTCTTTTCTCTATATATGAAATACTTTCGCCATTTTTCATAAGGTTGAGCATAATTTTATGTGTATTGGTCTTTTTTTTCTATATGAAGTACTTATTGATGCCCTCATCAGATGTGTCTGGTGAGGCTTCCCAACTGTTTTTCTCATAAAAATACCTTACACTAGCCTTGCATTTTTAAAGCACTGTATTATAAATGAAAAGCATAATGTGTTAAACTAATTAAAATTAACAAAAAAGCATGCCTTATATGTTAAAAATGTAGTTGCCTTTAAGTGCATGTTACAGCATGGTTTTTCTATTTTATTCTTTTTATTGTTATTTTATTTAGTGCTGGGTTACTTTCTGACAGGTTTAGGGATGAGGGCCCTCCTTTCCATGTGCAGCAGAACCTTTACAGTTCCAAGATATGCAAACATTGTATTTTCTTCTGGTTATTTTAAAGTTTAATTTATGTAGAGTGTATTTGGTTCTGAGATACAAAGTAAATTTTCTTTTTCTTTCCTGAAATCTTAAGATACAAAGCAATTTCAGACCTGGAAATGATGTTAGATATTTCTAGTCCAACTTTGCTCCTTAGAGCTAAAAAAAAAAAATAGACTGAGAAAGTTAAAACTTACTTGCCTCTGTGTATATTAAATGATTTACCCTAGTTAATGTCAGAACTATGATTTGATTTCTGGCTTTCACACTCTTAATTTAATACTTTTCCAGAATTCTACATGGCATGACTGTTAAACAGGTTAGCTTTCGTCAGCTATTTTATGTTCCTTTATATTGTTTAAATTACATTTTATAATTATGCACAGTTAAATATTTTGTTTATATGTGTTGTGTTTCAAAAGGCTTTTAAGGGTCTTAATATACTTTCCCTACTACCACAGATCCTAGAGCTATATAATCTAGCCAGCTGTACAAGAACTTTACTCTGGTAAAACCCCACTCTGAAACTTTGGTCCTGTTAGCTAAATATAAGTTAATTACTGTGTCTCTCTTTTCTGTTTTTTTAGAGGGTATCCCATTAGGTAATTCAGAGGCAGACAGACAATTGCTGGAAGCTGCAAAGGCTGGAGATGTGGAAACTGTAAAAGTAAGATACGATCTAATATTTCCATTACCTTTAGGTTTTTATTTTTACTTTAATGGAGCTGCACTGTTAAAATGACGAGTTGGGCTGGGGAATTATCTCAGCGGCATAAGCACCTGCCTTGCAAGCAGGCAGTCATGAGTTCGATCCTTGGTACCGATAAAAAGGAAAAAGACAAAATAAAATAAAATGAAGAGTTTAGTTTATTTAGATGTCCCTTGCTTTAAAAGGACAAAAATACCTAATTCCCTACAAATAAGAAACACTGAGAAATGAAAGAAAAAGCCTCTTTAGTTTAACATACATCTCAGTAAATACCACATTCACAAAGTCAACATAAAGTTCATGTAATACAAAATAGGTTTTGCTTAAAAGAACCTGTTGATCCCAATGAAAGAATAAGTGTATCAAATTACTGTCTACTGCTTTTAACCTATGCCATGTAAAACAAAGAGGAAAACTTTGTCCTTTTTTGTACAGATATTTGCTGTTTTGTCTTCTACCACTCCCTGCTAGTATTTATAGAGTAATAATGTGTTGCCACTTCTCAGAGCCGTAATTGTTTAATAATCTTTAATTCATCTAGATTAAGATTTTTTTTTTTGCCATAGTAGTCAATTTTAGATCATGTCTGCCTCATTTCCTATACCAGTAGGAAATGATAAACTCCCAGATAAACTTTCCTCAGATTCTGTTTTTATTTTTACCATTCGAACATATGTAATGTCTTAACTCCATATACCAGGTGTTTCTGTTATCTACAGAAAGATTATATCTAAGTAGATAAAAGCCTAATGTTTTGAAAGAGCAACAGTTTTTCAGGTCAGCTAATTTAAATGAGAATTAACTCAGCATTTGCCACAAATTAAATACTTCTTCAATACCAGGCTACTGACTTCTTCAATATGTAGTAATGTTTTCATTTTCAAAGCTAGTAAATGAGAAAATCTTTGTATGTTTTCCTACTTGGAGACCTAAAAACTATGATGGTGTAAGTTGAGGGGGCGCTAATGAATAATTTTTATGAAACTATAATTGTTCATTTTTGTGGCAGAAATAACTTTGAAATAATTATAAATAACAGTATATTTCCATATGCTGCTCTCCATCCTAAACAGACCCATAACACAAAGTCATTAATTTCAGATTTTCTGAGAAAGAAATCTGAGTGTTGATCTCTTTGCAGAGTTCTGGGAAAATTTATTCACTGATCTTTCGAATGAAGAGCCTCTGGGAATTGATTTTTTTTTTTAAATGCATATGAGCCCTTGCTATTGCTTTTATCTGTGTAAGTAATATAGACATCTCAAGTAATTTTAGGATTTTTTGGTTGATTTTTCTTAAGCAAAGTGATAAATTGAAAAACAAAAATATACTTAATACTGTATAAAAGACTAACCTTTATTTTCATGATGATCAAAGTGATCTGGAGGAAGAGATACATAAAGAAGACATGAGGCAGGAATTGGACTTAGAAAACAAAATAGTACCATTGAAGACCATCTCTCCCTGTGATAGGTATTGAGCGGTCTTCCTCACCCTGATTTGAAAATCATTTCATAGAAATTTATCTTCATCAATGTTTCTGTACCTTTGCTATCTTTAGACAGGTGGCTCTCCATGAATCACCAGGACAAGAGCATCCGTTTATTACCTAATGAACATTCAGTTGTGAGCTGTTAGGTTTACTTAGTGGTAATCCATCAGACTGAAACTTTTATTGAACATCTATTAAACTAGAGGTAGAGAGTAGAATAGCCTGTGATAACTACCAAAAGTAGCAGCACCTAGTGCCCATATTAAACATATTTATTCCTAAGGTCCAACTTTAGACTCACCAAAAAACACCATCTCTTGAGTAGCACCTTCAATCTATATTTCTAACAAGTTCTTTTTTAGGAAGCATTTCTAGTGATTTCTGTTGAGCTAAACTCACTCATACTAGCTGGCTCTTTGGGTTTATTGAGTTTATATTAAAGTAGGATAGTAAATAGGGCAGAATTTTTACTAATACTGAAATTCTTTTGATTCTTTAAGCATTGTGATTTATTTTCTTTGCTTCTTTTCCCCACACTTTCCTGTTTTTCATGTAAAATATTCTTGAGTATTTTCAGTGTTACTTTTAAAGTGAGCATTTCTCAACTGGGTCATCTGAACCAAAGAACACAGAAAATTATTTAAATGTCTCATTTTTTTTTTTAATCCTCTGAAGGATGGTTCATAACCAATAGAATTCCATTAGTTCATTCATTTCATGTAGTACAATATGATTCATTCTCTAATTTCTTGTCCACCAGCATTAGCGTCGCCTGGAAACTTGTTAGAAATGCAGATTTTCAAGGCCCACTCAAAGCACAATAAATTTAGTCTAGAGATGAGACCTCAGTGCACATGAAGTCTTGAAAACCATTGACGTAGAGCAGTGCTTCTCAAACTTTAATATAGTTACAGATCACCTAGGGATCTGTTTAAAATACAAGTCTGATTCAGTAAGTAGGGGTTTCAGATTCTGAAATTTTTAACAACCCATTGCTAATGCTGATGTTACTGGGATCTACCATACCTCTATCTGTATTTCCATACATTGATTGTAGTAATTGATATGAGGTTATCTTTTATGTTATATTGATAAAAATTTAGTTGTTACCTTTACAAAAAAAAAGTGGAAGGTATAGATGAAAGGACCACATGGATTCTCAGTAAATAGTAAGGCAAAATAAGAAAAAATATTTTTGAGTATATTTTTATTAAATGAGACAAGAAAATGAATCAGGCACATATTTCTACTGTGTAAGGTGAAATAAGAAATGAGAATATGTAGCATCACATGGATGTTGTGTTTGATCCTACAGAAACTATGTACTGTTCAGAGTGTCAACTGCAGAGACATTGAAGGGCGTCAGTCTACACCACTTCATTTTGCAGCTGGATATAACAGGGTGTCTGTGGTAGAATATCTGCTGCAGCATGGAGCTGATGTGCACGCTAAAGATAAAGGGTAAGTACTAAAAATTGTTATGCCTCTCTTTTGTCAACCTTTTTATGAAATCATTTTTCTGATAGTAGTTGCTTTCATTTTCTAGGAATAGCCTGTTTCCTAAATTTGCTACAAATATAGCTCCTAAAATTTCATTTAAGATTTTATTACAGGGACTAGGGTGTAGCGCAGTGGTAGCCTAGCATGGGTATGACCCTAGATTCAATTGCCAGTACCACACACACAAAAAAATGATGATTAACATTTATATAAAGATTTGATCTGCATGATGCCTTACAGTTTGAAGCTGAACAAACCAGGGCGAGGCATGCGCCCTGAGCACTTGGAGGGCCAACTGAGACAGGAGGATCTCTAGGAGTTGAAGGCCAAGTTGGGCTACATATGAGGTCAAGGCCAGATGAACTCTCCAGTGAATCCCTGTCTTTTAAAAAAATAAAAATTTGTGATAGCCAAGTATATTGAAACATTATTGAGTTAATGATTTCTAATGTAAAATTTTCAGTGTTTATTAAAGATACTTGAATTTGGGGTCTGGAGATTTAGCTCAGCAGCATAAGCGCCTGCCTTGCAAGCAGGCAGTTGTGAGTTCGATCCCGGTACCAATAAAAAGGAAAAAGACCAAAAAAAAAAAAAAAAAGATACTTGAATTTTATCAGTTTAAATTTTCTTCCCTTCTCACCAAAAAAGAATTCTGTTTTCAGTACATTCAGATTCTACAAAGTACAGTCAGTAGTATAATCCCTTATACAATTCAAGAAAAACTTTCATTAGTTATATGCAATTACTGAAATTAATTATATTCTTTTCTGACATTATTGCTTATTTTCATTTCAGAGGCCTTGTACCTTTGCACAATGCATGTTCTTATGGACATTATGAAGTTGCAGAGCTTCTTGTTAAGCATGGAGCAGTAGTTAATGTAGCTGACTTATGGAAGTTTACACCTTTACACGAAGCTGCAGCGAAAGGAAAATACGAAATTTGCAAACTTCTGCTCCAGGTATATTTAAGTACTTTCTGAAATATGTTAACATTAAATTTTTCAAATAACTCCTAGATAAACTTGAACTAGTAAAAGAGTAGGAAACAAAGGTACCTACTTCTGTGACTAGATTTCAGAAAAAGTGTCATCACTGCTTATATTTTAATGCACAAGTTTCTTACACATAGGTTTATTTTTGTATATTCAACTGTCATGTGGTAAATTTCTGATTATTATCTATATTTTTCTTGTTTAGTGATTTAACTTTAAAACATTTGATGAATAGTATATTAGTATTTAGTATATTAGCCCAGGTTATGTGGCATTTTATTTAGCATAAAGTTAGTAGTAGTGATTTTAAAACAGATATTAATAGATCTTTTATAGTGAAAAAGATTAGATTTTGTTATGAAAGATAAAAATAGTCATGCTAAATGATTACATTTCAGTCAGCAATGAACTACATCAGTGATGGCGAATCTGTGGCACGCGTGTTACTGTGTTTTTCTTTCTAAACTAAAACCTCAGTATTCAGGTTTAATTTAATTCAGGTTTAGAGTTTATAAGTGTTGGCACTTTGCAGTGTTTAAGATTGCAGTTTGGGCACTCAGTCTCTATAAGGTTCACCATCACTGAACTACATATGTTGCAGTAACTCCATAAATTATATTGAAGCAGAAAACTGTTTTATTATACTTTTTCTGTTACGTTAACAGTTCTTACGGTATTTAGTACAATAATACGCTGTACAGGTTTACAGCTTAGGAGTAGTAAGCTGTTATCATAGTAAACTATACCATCTAGATACATGTAATGTATATACTACTATGCTGTCACAAAAGTAAAATTGTCTAAGGATGGCCTTTTCAGAACATGCCCTTGTCATTAAGTGAAGTATGACTAAAGTGTACATGAAAGTTACTTTTTAATGAAGTATTATTTTAAATATAGTTTAACATTTTATTATAGTAATGAATTATAAGCCCCAGTAATACTTAATTACCTCTATAATCATTTTATTATAATTTTCTGTGTATAAGTTAAATATTCATAACAAACCATATAGACCTTTAATATAGAATCTTAGTGTAAAATGATTTTTTTGCAGGGGAGAGGGGTATGGTGAAATTGACTGTGGTCTCCTGAAAAAAGGGCATGCTTTACCCAGTTCTTCCTCCTTTTTTCATGCCTAGCATGGTGCAGACCCTACCAAGAAAAATAGGGACGGAAATACTCCTTTGGATCTTGTTAAAGATGGAGATACAGATATTCAGGATCTACTTAGAGGAGATGCAGCTTTGTTAGATGCTGCCAAAAAGGGTTGTTTAGCCAGAGTAAAGAAATTGTCATCACCTGATAATGTAAATTGCCGAGATACCCAAGGCCGACATTCTACACCTTTACATCTAGCAGGTGAGTGAATCAAGTTTTACAGATTTAAACCAGTGCACCTAAGATACATTTTACCTGAGCAAAATGCTTCCTATAACTGAACTGAAAATAAAATATCTCCTGTGGCACCAGTATACTCTTCAACATATTTGTATGAAGCAACCATACTTCAAAGTGTTACCTAAGTTGTAATTTATCTGACTACTAGCTTAGTATGTTACATTTACTGAATTGAAGAATTGAAACAGGCTGGCCAATTACCATGTCATTTGGGATCTTTTATTCCAATCATTATGGTTTGAATCATCTTTGGAGGAGTTTTGAAAAAGATGCCTGATGTACCCAGCCTTCCTCATGGGAAGCTCAAGCTTTTCATTCTTCTTAATGAAAGCTGCTAGGTACAGGCAGCCAGAGCATTTTGGGCCTTTCAGAAGTTACATAAACATTTTGCCAGATTTATTCATTGTTTTACTTTGCAAAAACTGCCATAACCAAGGACTCTGGTTTAAACAGCAGAAATTTGTTTTCTCATAGATAGGCTAGAAATCTGATTGAAGAACCAGGAGGTCTTTGGACCTGTTCAGTTTAGATTAGCCCATAACCTAATGGCTTCATTTTAATTTAATTACCTTTTGATTGACCCCATCTCGAAATATATTCACAGTTTTAAGGTCTGGAGTTTGTGATATAACTCCAAGGGAATGCAGTTCAACCCATAACATTTATTCTAAGTTTCTACTCAATATTAGCACAGGTGTGGTTGTCTTTATGTGGTATGCAGAAGTTTCAAGATAGCCTTTTTAGCTGCATTGTGGATGTGAGGGAATGATATATTAGGCACAGTGGACTAAATGTGATTTAAAACTAAAAAAAAGTAATGCAGCTGTTTCTGCTACTTTATATAATATGGGAAATGAACATTATTATCAGTTTATTTCTGTCTTGTATTACAACTTAGTATATTGCTGATGTTTAAAAGATAATTTGGGGGAGCTGGGGATTTAGCTCAGCAGCGTAAGTGCCTGCCTTGCAAGTGCACAGTCGTGAGTTTGATCCCTGGTACCGATTTTTTAAAAAGGTAATATAAAAGATAATTTGGAGTAAAGATAGCTCAGTAGTAGGGCATTTACCTGGCATACATGAGGCTCTAGATTCAATTCCCACCACCACACACACCAGGTTTTAAGTGATTTTTATCTTTAAATTCTCATTTCATGTAAGTTTGGATCCCCTGTCACTTTTGAAGTAATAAGACAAAAATGCTTACGTGATAAGCAAAAAGCCTTACTGTTTCCAGTGTCTTGATGGTCCATGTAAGACAAGCCATAACCTGACCTTTAAATGGAAAAGTCCGTATTGTCTTTTTAAATTACAAGTATGTTTACACAAAATATTTCTACCAACTTGTACAGTGTTAAATCCTACACCTAAAGATTTGAAAAGGCTTTTAGATTTGTGTAATAATTAGTTTATGGTAGTTTTGTTTTTCTTGCTTGGTCTTTTTGAATTCTTATGCTTTAGATTCTTCAGCAAAAGGATAAAAACTTACCAAAAATAAATGCAAATGTTTTGAGAGAGACAAAGGAATGGGATGGAAAAGGAATTAAAATAGTGTGGTTTACATGTACCAACTCCTCAATGAATGCAGTCATTATGTACTCCTAACATGTACTAATAAAAATAAAATTTTTTAAGAAAAGGGCAAAAAAATAAGTATTTCAAACCACTTTCTAATTTTAAGCGACTATTGGTGTAAGTTCCAAATGTTTCCTCCTACATTTATGTGTCAAATAGGCTTTATCATAAAGGTATTTACTAAGATAACTGACAGCATTAGCTGGGAAATGACAACATATTTCCAAAATACTAACCTTTGTTTCATGCCTTTAGGAACACAGGTTTCTCTACCAGGCTGTCAAAGGTATTTATTCACATAAGATTAGATGCCTGTCTGACTTATGGCCCTTAAAACCATGCACCTGCATTTAGGAAGTTGTAGCAAGCATACAAGCAAAGACTTTCAGTGACATTTTTCAATACAAAGATAGAAGCAAATCAGTCGGTGTAATTTTGAGAGTCTTCATCACCACTGGTTGTCATCAAAACTTCAGGGGGGAATTTTTTTCCAAGATAAATTTTTCATAGACTACAGAATTTCTGATTTATATAAAATCTTTTTTTTTCAGTGATACCTAATCTTTACAAATATGTATAGCTAATGTGATGGGGGGGCCTTCTCATGTTTAAGTGAAAGTAATGTTACTTCTCTTCTAAATTAGCTGGTTATAATAATTTAGAAGTTGCAGAATATTTGTTACAACATGGAGCTGATGTGAATGCCCAAGACAAAGGAGGTCTTATTCCTTTACATAATGCAGCATCTTATGGAGTAAGTTTTTCTGTGTTACCTATTTTTTAAAAATCTAGAATTTTCAGAGTAAAAAAATAGCAAGGTTTATATAGAAATATGACTTTTGTTTGGTAAAAAATTTTCCAGATTTTAGTTTTGTGTCATTTGTAACCTTGCTTTGTGACATATAAAATATGGTGTCATTTATTTCATTATCTTCTTTAGCATCTGTCTCTTATTTTCAGTGAGATATTGGTGGTTTTATTTGCTGGTACACAAGTTAAAACCTATTTTCACAGGACTCTGTAAAGATTGAAATTTATCCTTGAATGTTAACATCAGTATTGACTGTTACGAATAGTATAGTTTGAATAACTGAAAAGTGCTGCTAGTTTAAAACTTGATTTTTAGCAGTTATCCTTGTAAGTTAAAAATCATTAAAGGTATGTTAGTGCCATAATCCCAGTACTCAGGAGACTGAGGCAGGAGGATCATTGTGAGTTCAAGACCAGCCTGAGCTACATAGTGAGTTCAGGATCTGCCTGAACTATAAAACCAGACCTTGTCTCAACAAAATTTTTTTAAAAAGGTATATTAGTTTAGTTTCTGTTAAGTAAAATTCTTAACTATTTTTTGATTTTTTTAAGTATCTTTAAGTTTTAAGCAGCTCTCTATAATGGGAGAAAAAACTTTTAATATTTATTTTCAGAACAAGTTTAAAAGTACGGAAGTAGTTACAGAGCTAGTTTCTTAAGAACTAAAATGGGGTAAAATAATATTTCAGACTGTAATGAGAGTATTTTCTTTTCCAGCATGTAGATGTAGCAGCTTTACTAATAAAGTATAATGCATGTGTCAATGCCACGGACAAATGGGCTTTCACACCCTTGCATGAAGCAGCCCAAAAGGGCCGGACACAGCTTTGTGCTTTATTATTGGCCCACGGAGCTGATCCTACTCTTAAAAATCAGGAAGGACAAACACCTTTAGATTTGGTTTCAGTAAGTGATGCACTTTATGAAAAACTTCAATGCTTTCTTGACCCTTTAAAATTCATTCAATAGACATGTCATGTCTTCATACTAAATATGGCAAAAATCTAGATTTTATACCAGTCTTAAGGATGTCTTTGTTATTGTAAAAAGAGTATGAGTCAGTTATCATTTACTAAATAATGTGAAAATAGGAAAAATAACACTACACTTGTTTATATTTGGTTCTGTTAAGGACTAAGACAAACACAAGTCCTCCATGAAAACTGTTGGAATGTATGTAATACAAGATAATACACATAATCAACTTGCCTCAATAGGAACATTGCCCTAACAATATAACCAACCACAAAGAAGCCTGATATAGCAGAGTCCTTTTCAGGGAGCCTCCTACTTTTTTTTTTCCCTCCCTTACCCTTCCACTGAATCTCATGTAAGAACCTCCGTTTTACTCTTCACTCTGCTTTGTTACCTCTACCACTTAAGATATTGGCCAGAGCAATAAAGGAAAATGAAAACAAACTAAGATGAAAGGAAGGAGAATCTCTTCTACAAACTCGTTTGTACTGAAAGAGATTTTGTTGTTTAAGCTACAGTGAGAAACTGATTTAGTTTGGCTGCATTTAGAATTTTATTGCTTTTTCTCAGCTGGCTGACAACCCTACCATACTTGAGCATTATTTCTTCAGGGGCGTATCTTTGCAGTCCACACTACCTTAGAAGTAAATTTTTAGGATTCATTCTACCCTATTTTCATTTACCAGATAGAATTAATTGACAGGGAAACAAAATGCTTTGGAGAACATGAATGAGCTTTAGAGTGAAATAGACCTGGTATAGAATTCCAGGTCTGCTAACTTACACTTGTTTAATTTTAAAAGTTATTTAACTCTCTTAGATCTGTATCTATAAGACATAAAATATATCCAGTCAATATGAGAATTACAGAAGGTGATATAATCCTTGGCATGGTATTAGATACATAACAAAGATCAAATAAATGGTACAAATATTATATAAAAATTATGAGTGCCGTAAGAATGTTCTGATTGAGGGGGAAGAAAGGTGAAGATTGGCGTAGGCACTACAAATGACTACCCATGAAAACAAATAGTGATTTCTTTCGTTCTGAGTTATTCAGAATCTTAATTGAGCATTGGGAAAACTTACTATTCGTTACTAGTAAAAATACTTTTAGTAGTACCAGTATCTGGGGCAGATTTTTTTCTGTTCTGGAAGATTTGATGAAAATTATTTTTTTGTCAAAAAATTTTATCCCAATGTTGAGGAACAAATATATCACTGAATATTTTCCAAGTAAACGTAATTTCATTTGTTCAGTTCCCTTGTAGGTTTAATTGCTTACTTCAGAGTCACCATAGGGTAAACACCCCTCCCTGTTAAAATTGATATTTCTGTCAGACAGTGCACACTTTAATCTCTGCACTTGAGAGACCAGAGCAGGTGAATTACCACAAGTCAAGGCCAGCCTGGGCTACAATACTGAGTTCAAGGCCAGCCTCAACTACATAGCAAAACCCAATCTCCAAGAAAAAATTGATATTTCTGATTTATTTTAGTCCCTTTCAGTTATGGTATGAAAGTTAGTTGTTTTTTTGTTTTGGTTTTTTTTTTTTAATAACATTTGAGTTTTATTTTGATTATGAGATATGGAAGAGATGTTCTTATGACAGATTTAATCTGAAATATGCCCTAGGCAGACGATGTCAGTGCTCTCCTGACAGCAGCCATGCCCCCATCTGCTCTGCCTTCATGTTACAAACCTCAAGTGCTCAACGGTGTAAGAAGCTCAGGAGCCACTGCAGATTCTCTGTCCTCAGGTCCATCTAGCCCATCAAGCCTTTCTGCAGCTAGCAGTCTTGACAACTTATCTGGGAGTTTTTCTGAACTGTCTTCAGTAGTTAACTCAAGTGGAACAGAAGGTACTTCTAGTTTAGAAAGAAAGGAAGGTAAGAGATTCTGTTAAAGTAACTCTTTTTTTTTTTTTACTGATATTGCAATCCCATATTTGTCATTCAGAATGTTAAGAACTCATTTTTTTAACCTTAAATAAAACTACTATCACATTAATTAACATAGTCTAAGTGTTAGCCTTTTGTGGTTTTCTTAGCATTAGTAATAGAATTTGTAATAAAACTTTCTCTTCTTGTGTAGAAAGCTGGTGAGTCGTGCTGCTGACCTGCACTTGAGATAGAAACTTTTTACGTGTCAAAATTATCCTTACCCTAACGCAATAATAAGGAACTTTTTTCATAAGCTTTTTTGCATAGGAGCTTACGTCCTGGAAGATAGCAACTGATTTTAATTTTTTAATTAAATTTATTGGTACAACTTAGATAAACATAATGGTCACATTCATTTGTAGCTGTACCTCTACCTGAACATGATACATCTTGATTCCTCTTGTTTTCCATTCCGCTCCCCTCCAATCCCTCTTCTCTTCCTTATTTACAAAGCTTTATTTTCCTTTTTTTTCTTTTCCTTCCTTCCCCCTCACCTCCCAGTTTCCCTTTCCTTTTGAACAGTTTCTCCCTATTACATAATTTGTTTTACTTTTGACTTCCTACTTTCGGTTTCTCACAGGAGAAGGACAGTATGATATTTATACACGTGTGTCTTATTTATTTCACTTAGGAGTTCCATCCATTTAGCTATAAATGTCTCAAGTTTATCCTTTATGACTAAGTAAATACTCAATTGTGATTTAGCTATTACAAACTGCAGTCACAAACATGAATGTACATATATCTCTGTGGTATGATGATTTTAATTTTTTGGAAATGTAACCAAGAAGGGGGCATAGCTGGATCAAACAGGGTCTATGGTCATAGTTTTTAGAGTAATCTCCACACTGATTTGCACAGTGGTTGCACCAGTCTGCATTCCTACCAACAATGAAGAAGGGTTCCTTTTTCCCCACACCCCTGCCAGAGTTTGTTGTTGGTTGGTTCTTGATAATAACCATATTGTCTGGAATGAGTTAGAACCTCAGCATTGCTTTCATTTGCATCTCTCATTCAGCAAGTAATATTGAAATTTTTTCATGTATTTATTTCTTTTGGTATTTCTTCATCTGAGAACTATGTATTTATCTCAGATGCCTAATTGTGGATTGGATTTTTAAATTGGGGGGAGGTTTTTTTTTTTTTTTCAGTTCTCTGTATTTTCTAAATATTAGTCTTTTGAGGAACAATTGGCAGAACTTTTCCCCACTCTGTGGGTTGTCTGATCACTCTGCTGGTGATTTCTTTTGCTGTGCAAAGGCTATACACACACACACACACACACACACTAGGAATCGAACTCATGATCTTGCACTTGCCAGGCAGATGCTGTGCCACTGAGCTATATCCTAGGCCCCACAAAAGCTTTTTAATAAGATGAGATCCCAGTTGTTAATTCTTTGTAATATTTCTCATGCAACTGGGGTTTTGTTTATAAAGTCTTTGCCTTCACCTATGAAAATGACTGATTTTAAAGAGCATAGTTAAAAGTTTAAAATAAAAAAATGATAAATTTAACAGAAGAATGCCCCCATTGGATAACTGTCTTCTCTAATGTTAAAATTTTATGTATCTCGTAATTTTTAACAACTTACTGGTCCAGTATGACCAAAAATTGCATATTTTTTCATTAATTTTATAAGGTAACAGGAAATACAAAAATGACAATTTTACCAAATTGAGTTCAATAGAAGAATCAACTGGTTGAAGAGACACCTGTCCAAGCAGTGGCTAGTAGTAGTCAGTACGTAAACAAATGCACTGCCTGGGTGACACTCTGGCTAAACTGTTCAGTGGTTAAAATAGATTTTTGCTATTATTCACTGTGGGCTCAAACTGTGCATCATATTCAGCCTTCCAGAGTGCTAGGTTTAAAGGCTTGTACCACCTTGCCTGATTTTTATGTTTTGTTCTGTTCTTTGTTTTTTGTCTTGCTAGGTTACCTCAACCTCAGCCCCCCAATAGCAGGAATTATAAGTGTGCAGCTGCACCCCCTATATTTGTAATTTTTGATGTTATATTCAGTATTCTGTCCTAGTTGGGTGTTAACATAACACTTTGTTTCATTTTTATTTTCTTCATACATATAGTAACAGCACAAAACTTTATTACAGTGTTGATATACATGTTCTAATGTGAAATTTTGTTTTGTATTTTTCCCCTACTCCAGGAGTAGATTTTAGCATAACTCAATTTGTAAGGAATCTTGGACTTGAGCACTTAATGGATATATTTGAGAGAGAACAGGTAAGTGAATTGTATTGCCCTGTTTTGTGTTTTATCCAAACCCAAAGAAAATTTAGGACATACTTGAGATCCCTTCCAACCTGTAACTTGTTGTGCGCACATGTGCTTTCCCAATGGAGTTAACCCTCCCGTCTCTTAGTGCTTAAGATACTAGACAATAGTCACTCATCTAATTCAGATTGATCTTGGAATTTATTAGATCATAAAAATTAACTCATATAGTAATAAATTAGCTTTCTTGAATTTCAAGTTTATCTTATTCCTTTAAATAAGTTATCCTTGAGCTCTCTTCCTTCAGTTCTGTTTCGTTAGTCACTACCATGATACTTTGCTAGCTGCTATAAGACGGTGCACAAATATGTCAGCCATAGATCTGGGCTTTTATGGTAGTTTTAGTTGAAAGTTGTCTCTCAGAATACATTTCCTGAGTGTGTGTGTGTGTGTGTGTGTGTGTGTGTGTGTGTTGAAACAGGATCTTGTGCAGTGCAGGATGGACTTGAACTCAGTATGTAGCCAGGCTGACCTTGAACTTCCAGTGATCCTCCTGCCTCAGCCTCCTGAGTGCTGGGAATGTAGGCATGTATTTGCATGTGGCTACTTACTAATGCTGGGGAAGTTGGTGGTGGTGGTGATATCTTCATCGTTGTTTTTATCTAGAAAATACAGTTACTGTAGACTTGGTTCCAGAGGAACCTTCAGTGTAGTTACAGGACTTGAACAAGAACATACAAAGAATTAGAATTTGTGTATAGATTTTAGAAATTAAAAGAAGGAAAAAATTACTTGTGAACTAAACTGTTTAGGAATAGCTCCATGGAAGGTACATAAATACAACAGGGTCAAAAAGCTTTAATTTCATGAAGTGCAAATATTTTAAGTGAAAGGGTTAATTTGAACAGTGATAAACTTTTCATTTTTAGTTAATTTCAGTTTCACAAATGAGTTTTTCCTATGAAAACTATTCAAAATAATTTGACATATGAACCTAATAGTTTCATTCTCTTTTGTAAGATCACTTTGGATGTGTTAGTTGAGATGGGGCACAAGGAGCTAAAGGAGATTGGAATCAATGCTTATGGACACAGACACAAGCTAATTAAAGGAGTTGAAAGACTTATTTCTGGACAACAAGGTATTTGTTTTAATAATTGCTGTTATCAGTGAGTTTACACAAAAGCAGCCCTCAGTTTAGGTATAGAATCTTGGCTGTGATGTTAAATGATAATTTAAAAGTCTGTATGAGAGAATAGGAGGAACCTAATGCAGCTTGGGGAAACCTGAGATCAAGGCCCAAGTTAAACTTCCTGAGTGGCTGGTGTTGACTGTATGAACCTGAGTAAAATTTCAAGGCCTTTCAAAAGTTTGAGGGTTGTCTTAACTTCTGAAAATGGGGAAATTAGATAATTTTTGAAGTTATTTTCGTTCTCAAATGTTGTGATTCTAAAACAGTTGAAACTTAAATGTCTCATTTCTAATGCTAATATAGTAGATAATGATTAGGTATTAGGCTAGCCCATAAAATCATGTAGTTGTCTCCTACATAGCTAAAATTCTAAGCACTTAGAATGAAAATAGTAGAAAAGAATAAGGTTGTAACTTATGAAATTCAAACAGTTTGATAATTTTTTATTCCTCTTTCAAGTTAGTGGTTAAGGAAAATGCAAATTGCAGTCATTCAAGAGATGGCATTAAATGGTGAATTGTTTGTTAAAAAATTTTGATTTCCTTGGTAAACTAAGGGAGTAGTTTATGGTTTACCCTGACACTAAAAGCATGCTGTAATTGAAGTCATAGCCCTACAACGTGGCTGAAAAGAAACCTTCATTAGCAAAAGTGAAGGAGTTTTCAGGAAATACTATGTGCTAGCCAGGATGGAATCTACTTCTTGGAGAAAGAAAAGTACCTCTATAAATATGATTTCATGCCAAGGAACACTTTTAACTGGTGTTGTGGAATACAATCAATTAAAGGTAAATATACTTTCCTTGACTGGTAGAACTAAAGCAGAATGCTTAAAATGTAAGGTAAACCCTGGCTGTGTCTGGTTTAGATGAAAAAAATTTATAAAAGAGGAGAAAACTACGATTCCTTGGAATATTCGCATACAGTATAAATAGCATAAAAGATGAAGAAACAGAACCCTAATTGTGGACTACCATTGTGACTAATGCACTACTAATCCATCTTGTGTGATAGCAGTTGTAATTGAGTACTGAGATAACAGGTCTTTCAGAAAAAAGTTTACTGAAAAAAGGAAAGCAAATTGAGTTTGTACAGTTAAACACATCCTAGTTATTATGAATGCATTGAAAGTCTCAGAAAACAAAGACAGAAATAGTTTACATTGCTCCCAAGTGGCAGAGGTACTTTCTTGTCACCTCTAGTCCTTTAATTCTTGTATGTTCAGCTCCAGAAGGATAGGAGGAGCAGCATTCATCTCTACATGTAGGAAAAACATGGTCCAGAAGCAAAATGGTTTTGTCTTTTCTGACACATTAGGGTCAGGTTCCTACCTAAAGTTACCACCATTTTCATCTTCTTTGAAGCCAAGATTCTATACCTAAACCTCATTTGCAAAGAGGAACCGATAGCTGCCTATACTGCAAATCATCTGGAAGTCTTGTCTTGTTTGACTATTCAGTGTATTAAGTCTAGTAATCTTTCCATATTGATAAACATATTGATAGGTTGCACACACCTTAGTCAAGCATTTGTTATCTTTACTCTATAGTACTGCATATGATCTCCATAATTCCTAAACACGTTGTAATCAAACATTCCTCCAAGACTTCAGAGTCTGACTTGGTAGTGGTACTACGTATAATGATGCTCTTAATCTCCAGTGGCAAACCTCTAATGCATTCACTCAGCACTATGGCCTCCTACCTAAGAAAACAGGGATTTGGCAACCTTGCAGAAATTAAAGGACAGAAGCTGAGCATAGTGATGCACCACCATAATTCTACCTACTCAGGAAGCTGAGGCAAAAAGATCATAAGTTGGAGCCCAGCCTCTGAAATTTATGAGACCTTGTTTCAAAGTAAAAATTTTAAAATGGCTTGGGGTATAACCATGGTAGAAAACTTGCCTAGTTATATAGCAGGCCCTGGGGTCAATCCCCAGTACTTAAAAAAAAAAAAAAAGTAGTAGAGGAAGTAATTTCAAGGGGAAAAAATGAGTTATAAACACAGTAAGAACAGGAAATAAAGATTTTCTGAAATATTGTTGCAAAACCCTTAAAACTTTGTCATATCAAAAACTAATAGCCTGGGGCTGGGGATCTAGCTCAGCGGCATAAGCACCTGCCTTGCAAGCAGGCAGTCGTGAGTTCGATCCCTGGTACCGATAAAAAGGAAAAAGACAAAAAAAAAAACTAATAGCCTGAATGCAGTGTGGTATCCTAGGGAGGAAAAAGGGACAAAATTACTGAAATTCAAGTAAAATGTAAATATGACAGATGTAACCAAAGAGGATGTTGGGTGGAGAGTATCCTGGAATGCTCTATGCATTCAGCCATCCTGTAAATCTGAACAATTCTAAAATTTAATGTTTTTTAAAACCAGTAGTAAGGACCAGAGATGTAGCTCAGCAGCACAGTGCCTGCCTGGCAAGCGGAAAGCCCTGAGTTTGACTCCCAGTACCAAAAAAGAGAGAATAGTAAAACTTGGTAGTAAGCATCCCATAAATCGAGTGGTTACTTTTGGTTGTGTTTGATTGGCAAAATATTTTTACCTTCAAATTTTGTTTTGTAGGTCTTAACCCATATTTGACTTTGAACAATCCTGGTAGTGGAACAATTCTCATAGATCTATCTCCTGATGATAAAGAGTTTCAATCCGTGGAGGAAGAGGTATGTTTGCACTCCCTAAATGGGAAAGATAGATTAGCTGAATGTATTTTTCATTCACTTCCTAAATTTTCTGCAAGTTTCCAGATTGGTAGACATGCAGTGTGGTTTTAAAATTTAGAGTACTCCTTCAATAAACCTTAATTCTGGTTACTTGGTTCACTACAGGTAACACTGACATAAAATTCTTTTTTTTTTTTTCCTGTTCCTGGATGTTATTTATTCATTGTGTCGTTAAATTTGCTAATTAAAAGTTTATTTTAAAGATTTAGATTAAAGTTAAACTTACTAAGATGTAGAAAACTAGATATACTAAAAACTGTATTCTACTATGTTAAGGTATGCAAAAATACACAGTCATATGCTGCATTATGACATTTTGGTCAAAGACAGGTTACATGCACAGTGGTGGTTCCATAAAATTGTAATGCCTAGTGGTTCATAGCTAGCTGTCTTTGTTTATATAAGTACTCTATGAAGTTTGGCTAGTGACAAAGTCAGTTAGTGACACATTTTTCTGAATATAGTCCCATCATTGAGCAATGCATGACTTAGATAAAATTTTCCATAGCAATAGTAAATCTTATAAACAAATAGTATTGGCAAGTTTAACAAATAAAAATGCAGGGCACCCAGTTAAATTTGCATTTCAAATAAAAAATTTTTAGGCTAAGTATGTCCCAAATATTGAATGTGATGTATTTTTTAACCTATTTATCAGTATTTTTATTATTTTATTTTAAAAAGAAAAAATAACTGATACAGAATTTCAAAACAAAATAGCAAATTAATAATGGTTAATATATTGCATATTGTTATCTTCAAAGTTGTTGCTCAGCTTATAAGATGTAGGCATGAAAAATTGATCAAGGAAAGCACAAACCATTCTTTTCAATGAAGAGATTAGTAGTATGATTATCTTGTATGTGTTTTTGTAATCTTTTCCTGTCTTTCTTTTCTCCTTTCCCATCCCAGTTGTTCTTTCCTTTTGAGCAGTTTCTTCCCCTTTCACTTTCACAATAACTGTTGTACATTTTAGATCTTAATTAACTTTCAGTTTTTTACATTAGAAAAACAATATGCACTTCTCAGTTGAAATACAAATGACAAATATATCAAAAAATGTTCAGTATCATTAATCATTCTAGAAATGCAAATTAAAAACAACACGGAGATCCCATCTCACTTCACAAAGAATGTCTGTCATCAAGAAATCAACCAATAACTTGCTGGTGGGGCTATGGGGAAAAAAGAATCCTTCACTGTTGCTAGGAATACAGACTGGTGCAATCACTGTGAAAATCAGCATGCAGATACCTCACAAAACTAGGATTAAAGGTCTTATTCAACCCAGCTATCCCCCTTCTGAATATTTTCCCAGAAGAATTGGAAACAGCATCCCACAGCCATATAGTGACATACTTATACTAAAAAAAACATTGTTTATCTGAAACTCAAATTTAAAGAGGCATCCTATATTTTATCTGACAATCAGAAGGCACATATCAAACACGGCATCGTGTTGGAGAGTAGGTTTATGTCATTAGAGATAATGAAATTGTTCCCATCTTTCCCATGAAATTGTTCCCATCTTTCATGGGGTTCTAGAATCTTCAAGAAGAGTTAGAATGTATAAACACTATTTATCCAGGAAAATTTTATTCTAGTGTTATTTCCAAAGAACCCTTGGATTAACTGAAATCTTTGAATGATGCCCTTCTTACACTTTACTGGTGTGTTTGTGCTTTGGAGATGGAACCCACAGCCTAGGTCTCGTTGAAATTCAGACTGACATTGAACTCACTGTGTAGCCAAGGTTGGTTTCAAACTCACAGCAGTCTTTCTGCCTCACCCTCCCAAATGCTAAGATTACAGTCATGTGACACTCCACTCAACTTTGCCACTTTAAAGAACACTTTAACTTGGAGCATAAACTTGAATCTGTCTGTCTCAGTCAGACCCAGGTTTATTCTTGGGATATTTCTATGAATGAATTATTCATTTTATGAGTTTCATTATATTAAATGAGCACTTAACTGGAAGAAATAACAAAAATTAAGTGCTAAGTATTTATTGTTTATAAAAAAGCATCAAGGGGCTGGGATTTAGCTCAGCGGCATAAGCGCCTGCCTTGCAAGCAGGCAGTCGTGAGTTCGATCCCTGGTACAAAAAAAAAAAAGACAAAAAAAGAAAAGAGGCTAGGGATTTAGCTCAGTGGCATAAGCACCTGCCTTGCAAGTGTGCAGTGGTGAGTTCGATCCCTGGTACCGATTTAAAATTAAAAAATGCATCAAAATTTTCAACATCAATTGATTTTTGGTGTGCAAATTTTAAAAAGTCAGAAATAAATTCCTATATGAACTACAATGAAAATATCAATAGCACTCTACAAATGTTTAGTCATCGCAGCAAAGGCAGTCTGCACACATGACAGCAGCATGTTTCATCCACATGCATCACTTACACTGACAACACATCTTTTTTTTGGCCTTTTTGTAGAACATACTTGACATCTCAATAGTTTTGCTGTTTTGTCAGGTTTTTATTATACAGTTTATAGTTAACAGGAATATAAAATATCAATAAAATAAACTTATCAAATGTTCAATATGTATGCATTTAGAATAGATACCAACATTTTCACATCAGGTGTGTACTTGCCTAGAAAACCTAGAAGATAAAATCACAAATAAATTCTTAAATGAACTACAGCGAAAATACTAGTAGAACTCTACCAGTAGAAATAAGCTTTGCTCAGCTGTCATAACCCAAGACAGTCTTCACACATGACAACTGCATGTTCCATACACAAGTATCACTTACACTGAGAGCACATATGTTTTGTTTTGTACTTTCTTGTAGGGCATAGTTGGTATCATTTTTGGTTTCCTGTTGTCACAGTAGATCTTTGTGATGCTGTACCTTCCTATTCTCCTGGGTTCTTCTTTCTGTTTACTAGTGTTCTATGCAAATTTTTGTGTAGTTCCTTGGACAGAAACATGTTCTTTTTCCTCTGCTGTAAATGATCTCTTATGATTTCTAATCCCAACCCTCTTAACAAATTTCACTGTGATGTCTTAAACACAATCATTGGCCAGTGCTGTGTGTTTAAGGTGACATCACAGTTACTGCATAACTCATCAAAAACATTTATTCCATTTTCACATTTGTTGTTGAAAATTTCCATCTCAGACTTTGTTTCGTCGAAGTTTCCCTGTCAGTATTTCCATCACGGCGAAATGTTGACATCAGCAGTACCAGTTTGCTTTTCATTACCATATGTGATTATGTCTTTCTGAAATTCAAAAATTGTATTGTACAGTTCTCTGTTTTAAAATTGCAGTATTTCATTTGGGATTTCTGCTTTGCTCCTGTATACAGTTCCTTCATCGGTCAACTTGTGCTCTCTTAACAAATGTAACATCAATAAGAAGATGGTAAACTAACTGTCAAATGTCACATTCCAATGACTTTGTGAGATGGGAGCAACAAGTCTATTCACAACATCGTTTGGTTTTTTACTATACAAATAAGGACCTGGTTGGGGATTTAGCTCAGTAGCATAAGCGCCTTCCTGGCAAGTGCAAGGTTGTAAGTTCAATCGCTGGTACCACAAAAAAATAAAATAAGGACCTAATGGTTGAGTTCTAGGATAAATGTCTAAGGTGAAAGGACAGTAAGTCTTTGCATCTGCTAGGGTATAAATTTTTATGCCACATTTTGCAAATTGCTTTTTCATAAGCCTTACATTCTTGAAATCACCATGAGAAATCTGTACTAAGTGCATCAGGCCTATGAGTGCTTTCAGTTCAGCTAGTGAGGTATCATAATACATATATTTTTGAATATAATTATAGGTACTATAAAATATTTTACTTGCATTTCACCCATTGTATAGTTCACAGCATCTTGCAGCATTTCATCTGTTACGTTTCATGTGCAGCATTTCCAACATTAAATGGCAGTGCTGGTATTCTATCTGATAAGTTTTACCCCTGCCAAGATCTTCACTATATTTTCAGACCTAGTTCTAACAGTGGATCATTCCATTTGGTCGTGTGGCCATTTTGCAACATTTTGACTAGTCAAGCATGCACTCACATTGCTGCTTTCTTGATCATCTGAATCAAGGAAGTCTGCATTTCCTGTGTCTGTATCAGTTTTGCCCCATTTAGTTGTCACAGAAACATAGGCTCACATGACCATTGTCAAAGTCAGCAGCAGCAGCAGCATCATACATCCATACCCCTTTTCTGTTGTAAAACAATGCATTTTACCATCATGAATCATCTTCATCCATGCATGAGTGTTGGTTCATTTTTTACTTCTTTTGAAACTTATAAATCTGATTTTTTCATGTGGCATTATACTGAATTGGGCTACTTCTACCAGAAAAATCAAAAGGAAAATTTTTTTTAACAAATCCTGTAGTGGTATGGGTCTGTTGGACCCTCTCTGATGCTTGGCTAAACACATACAAAACCAGAGCATAAAGGTAGGTCCTAATCCCATTTTAACATTTGCACACGTGCATACTCCTTTCCATTTGTTATACCAAGTGTGTAAACACACAGACTGCTTCATATATCCCTCCAAGAAAGGTTCTGAGAGGCACAGCCAGCTACTACAGTACTGAGGTACAAATTCGTAATGTGTCAAGTGGTTAGCTTTGGATGTTTATTTCACCTTGAATTCCCATTTTTCTTTTAGTCTGCCTTGTATGATTTTCACCTAAAACTACCTTTAGGATGACAGCTGGCCACTGCTAGAAAGTAATACTTACAATTTTATAGAATTTGTATACTTTCAACAGCAAAAAAGTTAAAACCTGTCTTGTATTCTCAAAAATACAATCAGGGCTGGGCATGGTGTCACACGCCTATAATCCCAGCATTCAGGAAGCCGAGGTGGGAAGATCAGTAAGAGTTTGAGGCCAGCCTGCACTACATAGCAGCTCCTATCTCCTGTCTCAAGAAACAAATAAGTAAATAAAATGAATCAATAGCTATGTTTTACAAATTAGGTAAGATAAGATATAAGAACTAATGCACATATGGTTTTCCATCAGATGCAGAGTACAGTCCGAGAACACAGAGATGGAGGTCATGCAGGTGGCATCTTCAACAGATACAATATTCTTAAGGTAATAAGTGAGTGAAAAGTTCACACACACTGAAGGTTCCAAAACCTAAAGCTGTGAGTAACTTTCATAGGAAGAGCCTAATCTTCCAGCCCAGTACCTCATCAACATGGCTTTATAAACTGTTTAGGTAAAAATACATCATTGAAAGGCTAAGATTCCTAAAATTCAAGTACTATTTTTAATAACTCGATAATAATCCTTTGTCTTAACATTCAAATTCATAATTATGCTGGATAGTAGGATAATGATGAATTCTGTAGGGTAAAGACTTTAAAGATATATTATTTATCTGCTTTTAAGAGAAAAAACGTCATTTTTGCCTCTTATAAAAGGACTCTTTTTATGATACTCTACTTTTTCATTGTTGTTTTAAAACAGTGTCTCACCTTGTTGCCCAAGCTGGCCTTAACTCCTGGCATCAAAAGATCCTTCTACTTCAGCCTTCCTAGTAACTGGGACTATAAGCTATAAGTGAGTGCCAGCATGCCTGGTTTGGGGCTTTTTTTTTAAATGCCTGACTACTACAGGCTCCTGGGAGTTGCCAGACATTTTACCTTTTTATAAACTTTAATATACCAAATCTCTTTTTCAAAAACCAGTCTTTTAAAAGTATTTTCTTAGGGGCTGGGGATTTAGCTCAGTGGCAAAAGCGCCTGCCTTGCAAGCAGGCAGTTGTGAGTTCAATCCCCGATACCAATTAAAAAAAAAAGAAAGTTTTCTTTTCTGGGTTGTGTTTTTGTTTTGAGACAGGGTCTCACTGTAGTTTAGGCTGGCCTTGAACTCACTGTGTAACTTGGGCTGCCCTCAAACTCACATTGATCCTCCTGCCTCTACCTCCAGAGTACTGGGATTATAAGCATGTACCTTCACACTCATCTTTTGAAAGTGTTTTGAAGCCGATTGTGGTGACATGTGGCTGTGATCCCAGCACTCTAGAAGGCTAGGCAATGTAGTGAGAACAGTACTAAAGTTTTTAAAAAGCCAGTCACGGAGCTGGGCATGGTGGTGCATACCTGTAACCCCAGCACTGGGGAGGCTGAAGCAGAAAGATAATTTCAAGTTTGAGACCAGCCTGAGAAACAAAGTGAGCTCAAGGCCAGCGCAAACTGCATAATGAGACCCTATCTCAAAAAGACAAATAAATAACCAACTAGTCATGACTCATGCCACTAATTCTATCATTGAGGCTGAGGCAGAAGGATCACCAGTCCACATTCTACCTGTGGATATTGGGAAGACCCTGCCTCGAAAAAAAGAACTGAGGAATACAGCTCAATATGAGGCCTGTGTGTTCAACTTCCAGTACCACAAACAAACATACATATTTTGAGTCATTCTATTTCGTGTTATCTCACTGATTTGGGGACTTTTCCAATGTTGCTATGTTTTTCTTGAGCTGTAGCAATCAAAACTGTAGTCATACTTGAGATTCATAATGAAAAGATAAAAAATTTTTAAAAATCAGATGTTTTAGATTCAAGTAAAGGGATTATATTGGTGTGGAGATTTGTAAAGGATGTTTGATATCTAGAGTACTGTAGTTGGATTTGAGAAAGGTAGGCTCTTCCTTTATAAAAGTGTTTCATGTAATATTAAATAAAAATTTAGTGATAAAATGGGTTTTCTTTGTTTTAATTCTAGATTTTTGCTAGTATATATTCATAGTGCATAATGATTACATTCATTATGGGGCATTGGTACATATACATGATATGTCTTGATTCTTTTTGCCTTCCCTTCTCTTGGTTTCCTTGCTATTTGTAAAAGACCTGTAGTATCTCCCTGTTTCCTATTATCTTTTACTTTGCTCTTTAAATTATTCATACTTAGGGTCTGTCATATAACAGAGATCATGCAGCTTTTGTGTCTAATTTATTTCACCTAACATTAAGGTCTCAAGGTACATCAAAAATGGTTTTATTTCTGTTCCTTTTATGTATACAAAAGAGTTCTGATTTTGCCAGTTATGGCCCTTGATTACACATCTGTGGCAATATTTTGAGCCAAAACTAAAACTAACCAGCTCCCTGGTATGCTCTAGGGACCAGTAAACTACCAGGAAGATAAAGCATCTTTAAACACAACTAGGAAACAGCCCTGGAATTGTGACTGTAGAAGTACTCTTAATGAGACCAGCAACTAGCTTTAAATCATTTTCATACATAAATTTTAGTAATTGGAGGGCAAAAAGAATAATGAGAGAATATGAGTTTTTAAGGAAGTATTGTATAACTGTTTCAAGTATTTTTTACTAACAACAAACATGGTACTTTGAACCCAGATAAAGTGGGAGGAAAGGATACTATTCTCTTTCACCAGAACTCAGCATGTTTGCTTAGAACATATTTTATTAATTTAGCAGTATTCTTAATTTTAAGTAATTTTAAAATTGAAGTATTTTAATTAGTTTATCACATTCTTGACTCCTTGAATGGCCATGTGTTAACTTTTTCTCTTTGAAAGTTTTGATTTCTAAGATGTAGCCATACTTTGTTTAATTTTTGGGACATAGTATTTTTAGTTGACTAAAATGAGATACATTTTATATTTTTAAAAAGTTTCAGTTACCTGCTGGGTAAATAGGTAGTCCTTATTATGTTGTAATTATACTTAAAGACTCAGTGTTTCTTGTTTTTTAATGTAGATTCAGAAGGTGTGTAACAAGAAACTATGGGAAAGATACACTCATCGGAGAAAAGAAGTTTCTGAAGAAAACCACAACCATGCAAATGAAAGAATGCTATTTCATGGTACAGTCCCAACTCCATCATCTTTACCACTATTGTCCACATTAGGATAGATTTGGGGCAGGCATGAAATAATAATCTCTATATAGATTTTTTAAATAAACCTCATGTAACTTTTAGTAAACCTTCTGTAAGTTTTACATTTATATTCATATTTTCAACTTCTTTGTATAGATTTTCCTTCTTACAACAGTTCCAAGAAAGCCGGGCATGGTGGCACATGCCTGTAAGTCCAGCATTTGGAAGGCTGAGGTAGGAGGATCATTGAGAATTCAGACCAGTCTGAGCTACAAAGTGAGCTCAAGACCAGCCTGAACTGCATAGTAAGACCCTGTTTCAAAAAGTCAAAAAAAAGATGTGGACAATTCTAGGAAACTAGATTTTAGTTTTAAGCAGCAGATTCAGTTGATGTGAGGCATAGAAATCACCTATGAAGAATGGATGCACTCTGTTCTGATTTTCAAAACCACTTAAGTGTTGAAAGGGCCATTGTCATTGGACCTGTGGACATTACTGGTAGCTTTGGTCAAAATGAGAGCACTGTTAACATACCATTTCAGAAATTTATTGGTTTTTTTATGTCACAAGCTGGCAGGTGTTGGTTGCTGTTTCAAGCTTACGATAACATTAAATATAATACTAATATCGTGTTTATCAAACTTTTAAGCATATTACTTGTATCAGTCCCACATTTTCCTGTTCTTTGGTGGATGTTTATGATAAATCATTGAGCTGGTATTAGTTTGGTTTTTCCCAACCCCCAACCTTACTCCCCTCCCTAACCCAGTTCGCACAATACTCCTCTTTGGCTAAGCCCTTCTTTCTGGCGTACATGCTGTATTTGCAAATAGAATCTGTGTACTGGTGACCAAAGGACAAGTAAAAAGCATAGAAGAGAAATTGGTGCAAAGAGACTGTGACAAGTTACTCGGGTCATTTATGATATCTAGAAAAGACATAGATAACGGACATGCTTGTAAGACCTGATTGCATTCAGCCTGCTATTTACAAAATTTATATCACACAGACTCTGAAATTTGATTTTTCTTGCATTGGTATATCAAATAATCTGGTTTTGGTTTTTGTTTTGTTTTGTTTTGTTTTGTTTTTGAACCTGTGCTTGCTTTGGTATCTGAACTACAATACAATTAGAAATACATTTTTACTAGGAATTTTTTATTCTAAAATAGTAAACAAAGCTGGATGTGATACACACATTTGTAATCCCAACTACACGGGAGGCTGAGGCAAGAGGATCATAGATTCAGGAGCAACCTAGACAATTTAATGAGACCCTGTTTCAAAATAAAAAGTTTTAAAAGGGGTGATGTTGTAGGTCAGCTTTCAGGTTCAGTCCCCAGTATGGAAGCCAATCATAAATAGGCTGACGACTTGCTACCCTTTTTTATTTTAGCTCTGTTTTGGTGTTGGTGGTAGTGTGTGTTTCAGAATTCAACTTCAATTAACAAGTGCTGGAAATGTATGTCTCGGTGATGGAGTGCTTTTCTGGTATATACGAAGCCTTGGTTTTTGCATTTTCTTCTAAGATAAATTTTAAAATGGTAATTACTTAACTATTTATGTGTATTTCAGGGTCCCCCTTTGTGAATGCAATTATCCATAAAGGCTTTGACGAAAGGCATGCATATATTGGTGGCATGTTTGGAGCTGGGATTTATTTTGCTGAAAACTCTTCCAAAAGCAATCAATATGTATATGGAATTGGAGGGGGTACTGGGTGTCCAGTTCACAAGGACAGATCTTGTTACATTTGTCACAGGTAAGAAATCAGTTGTTCTTATTTTTTTTAAGAGTCAACTAAGAACTGGTTACATTTTTGAGAAATTTGAAGGGTAAAGCATGTCTGACAGCTCTGGGAATCTAGATGAGACATGTTTTATGTTGTTGTTCCTCTCGCCAGGTATTATAATAGCTCGTGGTTACCAAATGACCCATATTGGCCATACATGATTTCAAGCACTTTCTCTTTTCTCATTCATTAGAACATCCAGGGCTTTAAAAAGCTAAGTTCTGCTTGCTTTGGCAGTCCATATACTAAAAAAAAAAAAACTGAATTGAAAGTAACATTGGGCATGAAAGAAACTTTATTGCAGCACTTAAACATTATGAGACTATGAACTCTTAAAAAAAATGGGGACTGGAGATGCAGCTATGTGCTTCAGCACTTGTCAAGCATATATAAAACCCTGGGTTCAGTCCCCAGCACAGCAAGTTATATCACCATCATCCAGTTGCCAAATCTAATCTATTTATGGTAATGCCTGAGATAGCCTCCCACTGTGATATAATCAGTTTGTAACAGTACTACTGGAAGAGATATAATTAAAATACTCTCATTCCCTTCAGAAAGCAAATAAATATCAAATAACTACTTTGTACTTTATTCCCATTTTTAGTTACCTGTTGTAACTTGTTAAAATCATTCAAGTAATTTGGACCTAATTTATAAAATCATCATAAGAAAATAATCATTATTACTTGAGAAATGAGGTAAAATTAATTGCTGAGATTTAATTCACAGCTAATGCACTACAGTTGTAAAACCTTCGCATATTTCCACTGAAATCTGATTATGTTCTAAAAAGAAACAGTGAAGTAATACTAAAGGTTCTTTGGAACCAAGGAAAGTCAATCACATGCCTGAGGAGAGTAGGATAATAATCTTTTCAGCTGTTGGTAAGGAAGGCTATATCTGAGGAATTTCAAATAAACTGAAAAATTAGTAGATGTCAGTTAGTTGACATCTAGTAGTAAAAGAGATACTATTCCAAATGTTTGAGAAAACTATTTGGATGGAATCTACCAGGAAAGGCAGTTTAGCCTTTATGGAGAAGAAAAATGCCAATGCCTGGGGCATAATGAATATAAATTAGAGTAGAGGAATTGCAGCCATTGAAAAAATTTGGATTTCCTTCTAAGTACAGTAAGCAGCCTCAAAAAGGTTTTGACTAGAAAAGTGACATGGCCTGATTAACATTCATTTTAATCACTAATTGCTTGGATGGAAAATATTTTGCACAGGAATTAGAGTAGAAACAAGAAGTCTGCATATAAACTGATGTTAAAATTCAGATGAAAATTTTGTTGATTAGGATTTAATGGTAGCAAAGTTAGAGGCAAATGGATTAGAAATATATTTTGAAGGTAGAATCCACTGGACTTTGTTGACTAAATGTACAGGTTTGCAAGCCACTCCACAAAAGCCTCTAAAACATTCTGCTCCTTTTTTCTTGGGCCATGATTTGTGTTTTCTCAGCTAAGATACAGCTAAACTGGTAGAGTCTGCATCTCTTTACTTAAATTTTCAAGTTTGGTAGTTAAAATAAGAATTAACTCAGTTGACAATTTCATGACTAGGAGTAATAGAAGACATTTTTACAAAGTTGTTTTGAGGGTGGAATGATAAAAACAATCATAACTGTCTATAAATGTATTTTTTAAAACATATACTGTGCACAAATGCTTGTGTTTGAAATTTTTCAGGATAATCTTTTCATTTTTGTGTTATAGGCAGCTGCTCTTCTGCCGGGTAACCTTGGGAAAGTCTTTCCTGCAGTTCAGTGCCATGAAAATGGCACATTCTCCTCCAGGTCATCATTCAGTCACTGGTCGGCCTAGTGTTAATGGCCTAGCATTAGCTGAATATGTAATTTATAGAGGAGAACAGGTAATTTAATTTTATTTGTTCATCTTCAAAAATATTGTAAACCATACTTTTAACTTCTTACTAATCTCTTAAATTGTTAAGCAATATTCCCTTAAGAACTGGATTTTTTTTAAATTGGGAATAACTTCAGACTTGGAAAACTACTCGAACAGTAAAATAAGAATGTTCTCATAAAACTGTCAGAATCAGAAAAGTACTGTTGATATATCCTATTCGTATTTTGGCAGTTGCACTGGGTTCTTTTTTAAGCGTCTATAAAACTTAATAGTTAATCTGTATGTAGCAAAAAGATACAATTCTGTCCTATTCTTCATGGCAAGGAACCAGTGAAAAGCTGCTCTAAAGTAGCTTTTTGATTTGGGGTGAGGATAGGGGTTGATATCAGAATCACCTAGTTGTTAAAAACAGACATGTATTTAATACTCACCCTAGACCTTGGGACAGAATTTAGAAGATTGGACTGTTTTGAGAAAATGCCTCTAGACCATTTTATAAGACTAATTTACAGCCGACTTCCTTAAAGGTTAGGAAACTGTACAGAAGGTCTCCTTACTTTCAAAGAAATGTGTTAACCAATGTTTGAATTAATTTTTCTTTTCCAGGCTTATCCTGAATATTTAATTACTTACCAGATTGTGAGGCCTGAAGGTACAATTGATGGATGAATAGTTGCTTTAGGAAACTAATTCCAGAGAACCTAAAGTCACTGAAGTAACTATGGCCTCAAAGTTTTACTCCTTTGCTGAAAAAAAATTCATCTTGCCCATAGGCCTATGGCAAAAGGGTAAAAAATGTGAAAGAAGTCCAACATTCTGACTTGATAAAAGCTTTAATAGTGTTTTCTAAATATTTCCTGTTTTTCAGCACTTTAACAGATGCCATTCCAGGTTAAACTGGGTTTGTCTGTACTAAATTATTAAGAGTTAACTTGAATCTTTTATACATTATGCAGTGATTCTAATGGAACTCATTTCCCTCAATGCCCTCAATAGAACTCATTTTACTAATACAGTACTGTGTTCTTTAAAACACGGCATTTACACTGAACCCATATTCATTTGTAAAACTGTAAATAAGAGCTTTTGTACTAGCCCAATATTTATTTACTTTCCTTTGTAATATAAATTTACTGTTTTAGAACTGCAGCAGTTTACAAAAATTTTTTTCATATGTATTGTTCTGTACTTCACCTTGCATCATCCTGATTGACCTGTATATTTGATTCACAAGGCTATGATGTTAGTAGAGACTTCATTGGGAAAAACTGAATTATCAGATTAATTTGTTGCTGGAACCATTTATCTCTCATTAGAAATCTTTTTTTCATTTAAGAAAGGTTATGAATATTTTGGGGATTTAATTTGTGATACCTTTGTATGTATGAGATACACATTCCAAAGAGCTCTCTAAATAAGTTATGATTATGATAAGTCCTGATTACAAAAAAGCTTCTTTTCTAACCTCAAACACTATATAGAGTTCGTTCTGAAGTTTTTTCAGTGACATTGTGTGAAAATTAGTGCTTCTGTTTTTTAGAGACTTCTTTTGAACATTATGGTGTTCTTAACATGTAATGTAAATAGAAAGTTAAATTTCAGAGTTGGGAAGATAATTCTCCAATTGGTTTTAATTACCTTAAGTCTAAAACAGGGGGGGAAAGTAATAAGTGGAACTGAGTATCTGTTCTTTTTTTTTCCCTTGGTCATATTATATTTATAGCCAGTTTGCACACCATGGGTAAATTCAACCAAAAATCATGTCTCAAGACCTTAAATGGGGGCTGGGGATTTAGCTCAGTGGCATAAGCACCTGCCTTGCAGGCAGGCAGTCGTGAGTTCAATCCCTGGTACCGATAAAAACGAAAAAGACAAAAAAAAAAAAAAAAAAAAGACCTTAAATGGCCTCCTGAATGGGCAGGTGCTGTGAGACTACCGAGTTGCCCCTCCCTGATGTTCTGCACAGTTGGAAATATGCTTTGAGTTTCTGCTCCACAGTGACCGGGCTTAGGTTCAATTTGGCAGCTGTGAAGGAAATAGCTATCCCTTGAAATGTCAGTCTTGTTTTCTAATTTAAAGCTGTGTATTCCATTGAAGCGTACTCAAGTATCTTGATACAGAGCTTGTTGGCTATAGCTCCTTCCAAAGTCAAGGAAAGATTTTTACCCACTTTGTGAGTGAGACTTCACACAGTATGTAAGTTCACCTTCGTTTCACTGTTTTATTCAGTCTATTACCCCTTAATTGTACATAGAGTGCTGAATGAGAGTTAAATCAAAACAAATGCATTTCTGGAGTTGTTTCTATGTTATAAATTGTGATCATTATCAGAAGTCAAATCCTGACCTTGAAGTACTTTTATACAGGCTCTTTGCTAGTTGCAAATATGATGCTACAGTCATTTCTTGGAACACAAATGGAGTATGCCAAGTTTTATATACATTTTTCAGGTTCTCTAAGTTTTATAATTAGAAGATGATGAAGTGAATTAATGGAATTTATATTTACATATCTTATCACTCAACATTTATCCCATGTTACCCCCGAGCGAATCTGCAGTTGTCATCTGAAATCATTGTGGTCTGATAGCTTACAAAATGGCAAACTGTATTATTTCATCTAATCCATTGCTTATTTGATGTATTGTTTTTCCATGAATGATTACATTGTGGCTAGTATGTTAGCATGGCAATATTTTCAGGTAGCTTTTTGTTTATTGGGCGGCTGGGATTGGAGGTTATTCTTTTAGTGCTTTGCATGAAATACCTTTAAAATTATGGAATTGCTTTTTCTTTTGTGATTTTTTTCAAGTGGAATTTCATTTTTTGTGTGTATAGTACCATTATGCCCATCTTAAATGTCTTACTAGTACTGTATTACATTCCATACCCTCATTTAATTCTAAATAAACTGTTGGCTTGTTTTTCTGGGTAGCATGGTAATTACTGGAATAGTATAAATGTGTCGAATGGTCCTTGAGGGAATAGAGTGAGATAATAGTAATAAGCTACATTTGCAGGGGTAAGAAAAAAACATAGTAATAGTGATAAAGTGTGCAATTTAAAGTTTGAATTATTGAATGTTGTGGCCATGGTTACTCAGATGCTTTAAGGTGAAAGGTAGTATAAGATACTGTTAGACATTTAGACTATCTGATATAACTTCTTGTTAACTTTTAAAATTCATTCCTGGAAATCAGTCTTCTTAACTTTATAAAGAGAAATATATTTTTGTTTTCTATGTCATATAAAAACATTTTCAGTCAATTTCCAAGTCTCAAAGTTAGTGGTATATTTTATTCTTAAAGTGTAGCAGTGTATATATTTTATATTTCATTATGCTAAGTGTCCTTGTGTGTTACTAGTTCTGTTTTGTGTAGTAAGAGAATCGTGATGCAAACATAAGTCTGGCTTTGAAATACATTTCAACAGCTTTATTTTTCTGCTTCATTTAAGATAATGTTGAAGTATTTGCTTGCTGTTTCTTAAACATGCATGCCAATATATAATGTAATCCAGTCGTTTGCAGGTTAATGAGGCAAGAAAACATGCAAATAAATTTGCCAAAGCTCTTATGATTAGTATTCCTGACTGTGCCTTTATCTACTGTCCTGTCCTATTAGAGGACTAGAGTAACTGAAGAAACAAGTAGTGGTATCCCATCTTCAATAAAATTGTCATAATTCTTATACAGCATGGCCATTCACTGTCTCCTGAGTCCTCACGTACATTCCTTTGTGCTGAGTTAGCTCAGGCAGACCATGACCTAAAATACTTAATTATACCTGTTTTAGTTACTTTTCTTATTGCTGAGACAAAAATATCTCCCCAAAGTTAAGAGAGAAAAGGTTTCTTCAGCTCACAGTTTGTAGAAGTTTTAAGTCCATAATCAGCTGGCTCCCGGGTAGGGTGGCATGGCAGACAGGAACTGCTGAGGAGAAATAGTTCATGGCAGGTAGAAGAAAGCACAGCAATAAGGGGCAACCACAGCTCTATCTATCCCTTATTTTTATCCAAGCTACTCAGGGCAGGTAGACTGACACCCTCCAATTATTGCACCATAAATCAATCCCAGTATCACACATTCAAAATCCAGCCACCTATGCATGAGACTTTGGGGTTGTGGGGGCACCTAGACACAAACCGTAACAACACCCTTAAGAATCTCTTGCTCTTCACATATGGGCCATCTTGCTTTCTCTGCTCTATCATCTGCTCACAGTTCTCCCTGTAACACAAATATACAGAGTTTCAGAATAGTCTGCTAGTGTGTAGAGAAGTACTCCATGAAAGAGATCTGCACACTACATTACCAGCCCATGTAAAGATGAAGACAAAAAGTAAAGGGGCTGGGGATTTAGCTCAGCGGCATAAGCGCCTGCCTTGCAATCAGGCAGTTGTGAGTTCGATCCCCGGTACCAATAAAAAGGAAAAAGACAAAAAAAAGTAAAATGGAAGGGCCTGGAGATTTAGCTCAGCAGCATAAGCCTTGCAAGCTCACGTTGTGAATTCGATCTCTGGTATCAATTTTAAAAGGGGGAGAGGGCTAGAAATACATAACTCAGTGGAAGAGCACTTGCCTAGTATGCACAATTCCCTGGATTTAGTCCCCAGCACTGCCTTTAAGAAGATGAAAGTAAACTCAACAATTCGATGTTGCTGCAGTGTTTTTTATTTTACACTTATACTGTCTGCAATAAATTGAGAATGAAGGAAAAAACCTGATCCTTCACAGATAATTTAAAAGGTTTAAGGGTACCTGCTTTGTATGCCAAAGACCTAGAACCTAGTTTATTTGGCACTTAGTGATTTTTTCTTCTTGTATTAAGAGGTTGAACTGAAGGCCTTCACACAGAGCTGTATTCCGAATCTTTTTTGAGAGACATTGTCTTACTAAGTTTCCAAGGCCCTTGAAATACACATCTGCTGGCCTTATCTCCCTGTGTGTTGGGGGAATAGATTTAATACAGGATACGTAATTCAGGGCATTATTTTGTAGTACTCACCCAAAAAGTGAAATGCAGAAGACTGAAGCAGATCCTTAAACACACGAGACATCCAAAGAACCCAGCTGATGAGTGGTTCTCAGGGCAATATCCTGCATGAGTTAACTGGAGTGCTGGAACCTATACCAGTCTCATACAAGTCTGTAGGAGGAATCTGCACTGGGAAGGCAGACATGCCACAGGTGGAAGCTAGAAAGTGCACCAGTGGAATGAAGGACCTGTACCCGCAGGCTGAGGAAATTGCACTGGAGCCAGGAACAGCACATTCAAGGACCAGACCCTCCCCTTAAAAAAATTTTTAAAAAAATCCATTCTCAGTGGCAGGGAGGACCCAAGATCCTCTAACAATGAGAACAGGTGAGTTTATATTAGGAAAGCCAGTGTGACAAGCTTCTCCAGGCAGATCAACAGTACACCATCTTCCCTATTGTTCTGTTCTTAACGCTGTTGGCAGCAATCCTCAGGTGGGCCATCCACACCCAGCACCACACTGAGTCAGTTCAGCTGGGTGCTACCGGTTGCCCAGTAGGTAACCCACTACACATTCCTAAGGCCACTCCATACCATTTGCTGATTATTTGGCATTTCACTAAAGGCTTAGAACAAATTGGCAAAGACTGGGGGAGCTCTGCCCCTTACCTTGTAAAAGAAGCCCTCTAGACCAAAGCATCTCATTAACTAAATTCAGCATTGTCTTTAGAAATCTCTAATTGCATGTCAAAGCAAGTTTAATATTACTCAAATAGTTCTCAAGTACAGTTTAAAGATTATGGAAGTAGGTCTGATGGATCTGTTAAAGCAAATATGTGGAAGGCTATCCATTTCATAGTGCCTCATCCATAGTAAGTACTGCAAAAACTGGTTAATAGAACAGCTAAAAGACATCCAATAATGTAGAACTAATAACTGTTCTGTGTAAAACTTTTCACCAAAGTGCTCATGGAACATTCACAAAAATTGCTTCTGCATTAGACTATAAAGGTAACCTTAGCTCAATTATAAACAGTGCTAAACAAAACAAGAAAAGTCAGTTCATGCATATAATCTCAGCTACTGAAAAGGCTCAGATGAGAGGATCATGAGTTTGAACAGTCTGGATAATTTAGACACTTAGCAAGACCCTGTCAAAAAAAAGTGCTGGGTGATGTTTTTTTAAAAAAGAAAAAAAACAATGATAACTACCACAAAAGTAAGCAATATCCTAAGCACTGAGATGCTTAAGATTTTCTTGTGGTTCAAACATGGAAAACATTTGAAATTTCAGACTAATAGGATAAAAGGAACACTTAAAAAAATGTGATTCACTTAAAGTTTGTCCAAACTTCGATTTTATTTACAATAAGATACAAGGAAACAAAAATAAGTGTTTAAATAATTTACTGATAGAACCAAAAAGAAGCAAGGAGAGAATTAAAAGAGAGTTGAATAAGAAAACCCTTACTCTTAAGTCACCAAACCCAGAATTTGAATGAGTTTATAGGCAATTTCTGTATTTCTTCCATACTCAGATTTCCCCTGGGAAATAATAGTCTACTAAAAGACGTGACAAAAACAACTGAAATGTGGTATACTAAAGTGATGGTCTTTGGAATAACAAGGATTTAGAAGGTAATTGACCAGGGATGAGAAAAATGATATAGTTGAAAACCATGGATTTGTAGTGACTTGACACCAGCTCACTTTTTTTAGTGTTTTATGGGAGTGGATAAATCGAATTGACCCAAGGTTATTTGTTGGGCTGAGTAAAAGCATGTCTTTAAATAGCCAACCATTGTTTTTCCCATGTGCCTAAAGCTTCATAATGGTAAAAGTATTTTAAGGACTTTATTGAATGGCCCACTGACTAACCAGATTTCCACTCTAGCATTTATCACTAGTTTATAATCCTTAAGGTAAACAATTTCATCTACCTAATGTTTGTTTAGTAGCCAGCTGTTTCAGAACACACCAGTGTAAGCTCTACAACTCACTACTGTGCATCAGATTCAGAATTCAATTCCATGGAGCCAAATGACTGACACTGGGCTTTCATACTTCGTGTGAACTTACTTGGTACTGGGAGAGGCAGTTTTATTTGGGTTAAGCTAGATTTGTAAGAGAAACTTCTTGCAGCAAGTTTATTTTTCTATGAAATAGTGACGCTGGAAACAGTCTTAGCAGCAGCAGCAGTTGTACAAATGGAACACTGGATTAAAACAAACTGTAGTTTGGCTTCCATTTTTCTATGTATGATCATGATACTATAAATGTTAAGGTATCCTCTTCCCATCCTGCAGTTTTTTTGTGCAAAGTCCAATTTCAAGTTGATACTTGCTAAGCACCAGAAAACCAGCCACTTTAAACCAGCAGAGCATTGCTATACCCAAATAAAGCTATAGTTTTCATTACATGTGCCAACGTAATCTACAGGGATAGTTGTAACACTTCGCTTTTTAAAGAATTTGGTTTATATCATACCACAAAGGATGTTTTAAGTACATACAACTCTATTACAATAAAGGCAAAGATAAAAATAATAAGCTTACTAGAAATAAAAATACCTGCATTCTGAGGTTACTAGAGTGTTTCAAATGTTAGAGAAGGGCACTTGGGGTGGGGGGAGCAGCTGGTTATCAGTGTTTACAGAAATACGCTAATATTGTAACAACTGATACAATCCCACCTATTAGCACCATGATGAAATACCTCATGTATCATTTGGGGGAAAAATCTCTACAGGAAAAATGAATAATACCTGTCTGAATGTTAGAGATAGCTCTGAGTAAAAGGACTCATGATCAGAAAATATATCACAGTATTATTTAAAAAGATAACAGATAACACAATCAATAAAGGATTGTTAAACATAGTGCATTCATACACCAGAAAATTAGAATCATGAATAAGCCAATTCTTCGGATACTGATAGAACACATTATTGAGTTGGGTGCAGGGAGGGACAAGATTCAAATGTTTGTAGAGTATGTTACCAGTGTGAAAAATTATTATGAAAATATTAACATATAGACTTATGGGGCTGGGGATTTAGCTCAAAGGCATAAGCACCTGCCTTGCAAGCAGGCGGTTATGAGTTTGATCCCCAGTACCAATAAAAAGTTAAAAATATATATATAGACTTGTTTGTACATTGGTTATTTTGGAAGAATGCCAATAAGTGGTACTAATCTGAGCGTGAGGATAAAGGGATAGGCCAAAAGCTAACTTTCCACTTTCTACATTCATTGAACTTAGAATTTGCACTATGTGCATTTGATCTAAAAATAAAATTTCTTTAAGGATGAGACGAATAATATTTAAAGGTTCTAGATTTTAAGCTCTAAATCTGCAAAAATGTGGCCAAAACCAAACCAATCTTTTCTGCCAACCTTGCTCTTCCCTTTCTATTTAATGACTGTCCAGCCTTCCCACTGCTCAAAACAAAAACCTTGGTTTATTACTCTTTGTCTTTAACATCCCACACTCAGTACACTAGTCTCTCTCTCTTTTTCACCTTTCTCCACACCTACATCTCCCAGCTCCCATAATCTGTTTTCAGCTAAGGGTCCAGAATGATCTTGCTGCATGAAGATTACATCAAACCACATTGCTCCTTTTTTTTTTTTTTTTTTTTTTTTTTTTCTTTTTCATTTTTTCCAGTACCGGGGATCGAACTCACAACTGCCTGCTTGCAAGGCAAGCACTTATGCCACTGAGCTAAATCCCCAGCCCCTCACATTGCTCCATTTGCTCAAACCCCTGCATTTGGCTCTCCATTTTGCTTACAGTAAAAAGCTGAAGTCCTTAAAATTCCTAGCTTAACCCTGTGCGGCCTGTTTCTGCATCCCTGTGACACCATTTCCCACTCCAGCAGTCAGCACACAGACATGCTTCCCTGAGGGCCTTCGGGGCTGCTGTTCCTGTGCCTACAATGCTTTTCCCCCAGCATCCCTCTGCCTGCTGTTCTCTGCCTTCACAGCTGTTTGAATGTCACCATCACACTTTGAGCACCACCTTATTTTAAATTATAGTGTATCATTTCCCATAGGCCATCACAGTCCTTACCCTGCTTTATTTTCCCATAGACTCACTAACCACATTGTAAGTTCAGTATATGAGGTACAGCTCAATGGTAGAATATCTCCCTAGCATCTGTGCCCATGGCTCTGGGGTCAGTCCTCTGCACTGAAAAAAGCCATATGATTTACTTATTACATGGGCTGCAGTCTCTCTCGTACACACTAAAATGAGGACTTCACAAAGATGGATTCCACTAATCTACCCCTAGTGCCTAGAACAATGTCTGGCATACAGATGGTACTCAGTAAACACTTGCTAAGTGTGTGAATGAGCTTATATGAATGACCACTCCGTTCTTTTAAAACATCTACTCACTGCTATACAGAAAGAGCAATAGCTAATAGTGATACCACAGTAATAATAACACAAGCATCAAGGGCTGGGGATTTAGCTCAGTGGCATAAGTGCCTGCTTGGCAAACACAAGGTCATGAGTTCAATCCCTGGCACCAAAAAACAAACACATAAGCATCAAATCCACTACCAGCAATAATATCAATAATTGAAGCTTTCATTTTTTAAATTTACCATTAATAATATCATAGTTATTTTATAATAATCATAGTTATTTCTCTAATTCACTATATCTTATATTAGTAAGCACAACTAACATTAATGGAATCCCTACATCATGTAGATAATTCCACATGGAAGATACCCATCTTCCAGATGAGGGCACTAGGACTCAAGAGTTAAAGAAATTGAAGGTCCAAGTCTGATGGGCAGAGTTTTTTCTGATTCTTTTTCTGCTATGTTCAGAAGCTGTTTACTCTAAAGGTGTTGTGCTCCTGTCACTCAGGAATTTGTGGGAATGTCACTGGTTGCCTGTACCCTGCAGGAGGAGTATGTATCTCTCTAATGTTTCTAGATCTCAGATCTAGAGCAGTAACTGCCATTTCTTTTCAGGAACCACTTCCACAGCCAGACACATCTAAGTATGTTTTTATTCAGAATCCCTAATCAGTAGTATTTTAAACAGATTTGAAGAACAGATGGATTCTGGATGAAGCTGTAGTCCAGAGGCTGAAACTGATTTCTGTTGACAGTTAACTCCACGTACTTATCAACAGTGAAACCTCTTCTGGCGGGATGTTCTGTTTCAGAAAAAGGAGTTTGTTTCTGTTCTGACCAATAAAAGGAGAAAGGACCAGGAAGAAATGACCCAACTGAAGTTCAATAGATTGTAATATAAGAAGACTCAGCAGATTCCAATGGAAGTGAATATAGTTAGTTTGTATTTATAGACAGGCATTAAACAAGCTAATCCATTGGGAGTCTGTGCAGGCAGTTATTTGGGAGCAAGATAGATCCATCTGTGTGCAAAGAATTGTGAGTGAATGAGGATCCACGGCTCAGTGGGCAGGAGGGGAATCGGGAAGGCCACCAGTCTGCATAATCAGACATTCAGATTTCCCACTGTTTTGTTCTATTGTATCCAAATGTGAGAAGCTGCTTTCCAGTCCTCCTCATACAAAGCTCTCTGTTGGACTTTACTGAGGCATGATCCCCAGCTGCTTTACTCACACTGCCAGCAACTGAAGGAGTTTGGCTGGATGCTGTCAGGCAGTGTGGCTTTGCCCCCAAGTAGATTTATGAGCTGTGAAAAATAGTCAAATTAACACCCTAAGCATTCCTGATAGGATTAGAGACCCGTATTTGCATACCATCGTGACATCCACACCATCTTTTTGTCTTCCCAGCCCCCCTAGTGGGGTTTAGAGAGGGCAAGCAGAAGGTGAGGCCACACACCCTCTCCCAGCCGGCAACACAAAAACAGTCACCAAGAGATTTCAGGTGATGTTATTTGGCACTTAACATCTTCTAATGGAGCATCTCGCCATCAAAAGGACTGAACTGACATGGTAAATGCATCAGCTGCCCAGGCTGCATGCCCATTCATGGCTCCCACAGAGAGAAAGAGCCACTCCCTTCTCTGGGATAGGATGGACTCCTCTAATTGCCCTGAAAAGCCTTGGGGGTGAGCGTACAACAACCATTTAATTCACACTGATTACTGATTGTTCTGATAGTAAGAGGCATATTCATTACAGAACACTTGGAAAATGCTGAAAACACAGGAAAGTTAAAATGACCCATTCCTTAGAAATAACTTAAAGCCAGTACATTTGTATATTTTCAAGCTATTCGATGCTTTTAAAACAGGTAATTTGGATTTTTGTCCTCTATAGGTTTTAGGTGTTGGGGTTTGAACCCAGGTCTTTGTATGTGTAGTCCTTCATTGAACTATACTTCAACACAGTTGAGTTTTTTCAACAAATCCATAGTATTGTTTATCCTAAATCTTTTAATATTATATTCCAAGCATTTTCTCATGTTACTAAGTATCTTTTTTTTGGTATTGTGAGGAACACTGAAGAATTAGATCATCACATCACACACTTTGGGGGCAAGAGATGCCTGGGTGGCAGAAGGTTACACATATTTGAAATATCATGGAAACCCCTAAGGACTGGAAACCAAACCTAATGTTTAAAACAATTGGAAGCCAGTCATGGTGGCACATGCTTGTAATCCTAGCACTCAGGAGGCTGAGGCAAGAGGAGCACCATGAGTTTGAACCAGCCTGGAGTATGTAGTGAGTTCAAGGCCACCCTGACCTACATAACGTCTGTCTCAAAAAACATAGTAGTAATAATATTTTTTTTTTAATTCCTGATTCTCAGGACTCTTTTTTTTTTTTTTTTTAGTACTCTTTTTAACACCAAAGTAGTCCATCCTGTCTCAATGGCATGTTATAATATTTTATTTCTGTCACTGAATATATAAATGTAAATTTAATATGCATTTATTTTAGCATTACTAAAGACTGAATCCAGGGTGTTAACACTGAGCTACACACCCAGGTCATTTTTTATTTTGAGACAGGGATTTCACTAAATGCCCAGGCTGCATTCAGACTTAAAATTCTCCTGCCTCAACCTCCCAGAGTGCTGAGATTACAGGCACATACCACATGTCTAACTAATATTTATAAAGTTTTTAAATTTTGGCTTTTTTTTTTTTTTTTTTGTCTTTTTCCTTTTTATCGGTACCAGGGATCAAACTGACGACCGCCTGCTTTCAAGTAGGTGCTATGCCGCTGAGCTAAATCCCCAGCCCCTAAAATTTTGGCTTTTTTGTCTCTATTTTGAGAATTAAATTATTTTGAGCCAGGTGTGGTGGCACAGGCCTGTAATCCCAACATATGGAAGCTGAGGCAGGAGGATCACTGTGAATTCAAGGTCAGCCTGGGCAACAGAGTGAGTTCAAGGCCAACCTGAACTGCATAGTGAAACCCTGTCTCAAAGAGACAATAAATTAAATAAATAACCAAACTAACTGTTGTTGTTGTCATATGAAATGAGTTCTAGTACCTAGCCTTGTACCTAGAGAAAATGAATTTTATGATTCAATTAAAGACTTTCACATAAAAATGTGTGTGTGTGTGTAGGTGTATGTGAGAGAGTTTTCTAGAGCTCAGATCCAAGGTCGTCTGCATACTACACAAACATTCTGCTATACCCCCAACCCAACTAGGAACATTAGATTATTTGATTAGGTAGGAGTTTGCCTGTAAATCTTGTTTTGGAGAGGATTCCCTATTCTGACCATCATTTGAATCATGTGAAGAGTATGAAAAATACTGCTGTCTGGGTCTTACCTCTAGAGATCCAATTCATACAGTCAAGTGTGGACCAAAATAGTTCAGGAAAATGTCAGATATATTGGTACATCCCTGTAATCCCAGCTATTCAGGAGGCTGAGGTAGGGGTATCAAGTTTAAGGGTAGCCTAGGCAAATTAATGACACTCTGTCTTAAAAAGGGAGGGGGGGCTAGGGATTTAGCTCAGCGGCATAAGCACCTGCTTTGCAAGCAGGTGGTCGTGAGTTCAATCCTTGGCACCGATAAAAAGATACAAAAAAAAAAAAACAGCATATAGTTGTTGTATACCTATAATCGTAGCTACACAGACGGCTGAGACAGGAAGATTGCAAGTGCAAGACCAACCTGAGCAACATAGGAAGATCTTGTCCCAAAATATAAATAAATAAATAAATAAATAAATAAAGATTAGAGATGTAACTCAGTGCTTTCTAGGTTCATTCAACATCTAGTACCACAACAAATTTTTTTTTTTTAAATTTTAAAGAGAATAAAGCCGGGGCTGGGGATTTAGCTCAGTGGCATAAGCGCCTGCCTTGCAAGCAGGCAGTCGTGAGTTCGATCCCTGGTACCGATAAAAACGAAAAAAAGACAAAAAATAAAATAAAATAAAATAAAGCCAATCAAAACAAACCAGTGTGACACAGGACTTTAAAACAATAGGAAATCAACAATGGTTACCATAATGCCTCTGGTCTTTAAAATAACTGCTTTCAGACATAGTAATACTTTCAGACAGTAAAAATCAAACAAAGCAGAATAGAATCAATAAAAACAAAATGATGAATGCAATAAAGGACTTCAAAACAAGACAATAGTAAATCCAAAATGACTATTGAAAGGTTTTTGCCCCAGATGGGACACGGTAGCCGGTGAAGCCTTGGAGGCAGAACCAAGGGGCTCTATCTTGAGGTCATCTTCCCGTCCCTAGGCAATTTACCTGTGAAATACCAGTGGGCTACCCGTGCATCACTAATGCCCCTTAGGCACCACCCCAAACCTAAGCTACATGTATGCCCCTATACCATGTGTCTGGTGGAGAGAATGCCAGACCCCAGAGGTCATGGAGTCTCTCCCCACATTCTTAAAATAAAGCCCACTTTTATCTCATACTTATCTTTTTAGCCGCGCCAAAAATTCTATCAGATGGTTGGTTCCCTTCCCCGCTGAAAATCCTATCAACTATCATAATATATCCCATTATCTTTCAAATAGCTGCTCGTGACATCCTATACAACAAAATCAAACAAAACAAAAAGGAATAAAACCCAACCCAATGAAACAATGAAAATGATACAGGACTGTAAAACAGGAGGCTAGAAAGGAATTAACAGTGACCAGAAGGAGACTTCCCCATAGATGCTACATTGTATATTGTTATCCTCCAAATAGATGTAGACAATTAAACTACCAGCTTTAGATCTGCAAAGTCAGTGAAACACCAAACCCTACAAGTATTTTACTTCAATAGCTATCATCACAGCCTGTGTTTTCCAGATAAAATGGTTGCTTATTGGGGAGTGGAGAGGTGGTTGGCTCTTCTTGTTTCCCAGCCCATGTGCCAGAAGGCAGTGGCATCTGGTTCACCCCACAGCAGCCCTGGCATCTGGTTCTCCCCACAGCAGCCCAAACATGGCGCTGATTTGCAGGGAGGGCTTGCTTCTTGGTGACTTGTTCTCTTCCCCTGCGGTCCACGAATGGCCAACAAAAAAAATTTTTTTTAAACATTAAAGTATAAACCAGGCATATTGGCACAGGCCTATAATCTCAGCACTTGGGAGGCTGAAGTAGGAGGATCATTCCAAATTTGAGACCAGCCTGGACTACAAAGTGAGTTCAAGGCCAGTTTTGAACTGCATAGCGAGACCCTATCTCAAAAAAAGAAAAAGTACAAAGTTGTAAGTGAAGAGTCTTTCCTGTTCCTATCCTCTAATCTTTCATGTTAAACATTATTATATTTGGAGTTTTTTTGGAAGGAGAAGGCAGTGCTAGAGATGGAACCCAGTGTATATATTTAACTCTTTTCTAAAATTACACACTATAGCTAGGCATGGTGACACACACTTATAATCTCAGCACTTGAGAGGCAGAAGCTGGAGGATTGCTGTGAGTTCAAATCCAGCTTGGGCTACATAAACAAGTTCAAGGCCAGCCTGTGCTACACAGTGAGACCCTGTCTCAAAAAAAAATCCACATTAAATATACCATTCTGCATTTTCCTATTTCCACTTACCTTGTGGATCTTTCCATACAAGTATATAGAAAGCACCTGAAGCCATCATGTTATTTTCTTTTTTTCAGATGTCATTTATTTTATTTTCCTTGTGTAAATTACCTTTTGTTGTAGCTACTGCTGGAGCCTGATCCTCTGGACAGAGACTCTGGTGAGATTTCACAAGATGACTGGTGAATTCCCAATAGGGGACTTGGTGAATGCAGTCTCTTTGCAGATGTCAGGGATTAGGTAGGTCTTGGAGATGGCGTCAAATGTGGCCTTCGCAAAGTTGCCCAAAGGCACAGTGTAGCCCCCTCATCAATACCAGCCATCTTCATCAGCTTCTTGGACACAGGGGCTGAAATGATGCCAGTGCCTCTAGGAGGTGGAGGCAGGGGCAGGAACCATCTTTTTAAAAGTGCACATATGGCATTAAACATTTTGTGGATTTGCCACAATCTGTTTTTACCACTGTCCTATTGATAGACAATGTTTCAAGTGTTTGCCATTGGAAAAAAAAACCCTCAGTAAATGATTAGTCAGGCTGTGTTGTATCTATTACACAGTCTTAATGTATCCCGACTCATCCCCTACCACTTAGTTCCCTTCATAAACCCAACAGTCATCAGTTTTCTGTGTATTTTCCCAGAGATGTTGTGTGTGATCACACTCCCATGGGTTTCTTCTTTCTCTCCTTTTAAAACACAAATAGTAGTAAAGTATGTGAGACATCTTGGTTTTTTCTTACCAACAACATAGCTCCAAGATATATGTGTCAGTATAAAGGGAATAGGGTGGGGGGAACAGTGCTAGGATTCAAAGCCAGGGCCTTGCACGCCATGCAATATCAATATCTCTACCACTGTGCTACACCCCAAGCCCTAAAGGGAAGTACGTATATGCATACATGCGTGCATACTTGTGAATTGAACCCAAGACCTTCACACTGAGATACATTTCCAGACTATATTTATTCAAAGACAGGATCTTTCTAAGTTGTTAAATTGCCCAGGTTTGCCTATAACTTATGATCCTCCTGCCTTAGCTCCCCGGAGTGCTGTGATTATACGTATGCACCCCCATGCCCAGCTTTGTAATCATTTAAAAAATCTTCCCTCATCCAGCAAGAAAACAGTTTCATGTAAGACAGATTCTCAGACTCAAAGATTGAGAGTTGGAAGAAATTTTAAAGATCACATCTGTTTCTAAGATGCATGTGATTTGATGCTTTGCTTTTATATGAATTGCCATCTCTGAACCACGACATGGGAAGGAGAAATATGACTCAAAGAGGAAAAACTGAAAGGAAACCTCACAGTGTCTACCTTTCTAAGTTCTCATCGACTCCTAGAATGTTGCATTAGGTGCTTTCAGCTCACCTACACGATTTAGCCTGTGCTTTACACAGACAGTGGTGTTCAGCCAAAGATCTTGTAACAGGATTTGAGTTTGCTGTACCCCCTTGGATTTCAGAAGTCAGAGAGGTGAAGCAACTTGTAAGTTCACCCACAGGGTCAGAACCTAGGTCTTGCAAACAGTGCTCAGGTTCTCCTTTTCTTGTCCTGGCATTTTAGTCTATTCAGTTGGCCCTCCCAGAACTCCGCCTTCTTAGGACAGCTTGCATCATTATTATTATGAGGTCTTATTTGTCTTGGGGTGGAAAGAATAGAACCCTGTATCTCCAGCCTGTTTTCAGTTTTAACCAGCCTCTCCAGATGACATTTGTGCACATCATCACCATCCAAACTGGGGGTGTAGCTCAGCAGTGTAAGTGCCTGCTTGGCAAAGGCAAGGTTGTGAGTTCGATTCCCAACACACACACACAAAAACAAACCTTAAAAAAAAAAAAAAAAAAATATATATATATATATATATATATATATATATATATATATATATCAAAAAAGGAGCCGGGGATTTAGCTCAGTGGCATAAGTGCCTACCTGGGAAGCAGAGGGTCGTGAGTTCAATCCCCAAACCTCTCCCCCCACCAAAAAAAACACCATCAAAAGCCAGAGTTGCTTAACAGGTGGAAATCCAGCCACTGCGGCAGAACCACTGAGAGGTTATGGGAAGGGGACAGTAGGGAGGCATCTGTCCTCCCCAGCAGCACATAAATCTAATGGCTACAAAGCCAAAGAAACACTTGATCTAAAAGCTCACATAGGGGCTGGGGATTTAGCTCAGTGGCATAAGCACCTGCCTTGCAAGCAGGCAGTCGTGAGTTTGATCCCCAGTACCGATAAAAAGGAAAAAGACAAAAAATAAATAAATAAATATAAATAAAACCTCACATAGAAGGGTGAATTCACATAAAATGCTCGTTGGTCAAAGTTATAAAAACCACAAAATACTCATGAATCTTGTCTATAAATGTTTCTTATTTAGTTACCAAAAGTGAGTCTTACTAAGAATGTAGGCTAAACATAGTCTGTTGCTCCCTGCCCCAGAGAGCTGGTTTTAGAAGGTCAGACTGGGGCCTAGAAATCTGCATTTTTCAGAAGCTTTCTAATATGATTAGTGTAATATTTATTTATTTTATTTTATTTATTTTTTGGTCTTTTTTCCTTTTTATCGGTACCAGGGATTGAACTCACGACTGCCTGCTTCCAAGACAGGCGCTTATGCCACTGAGCTAAATCCCCAGCCCCGTTTAGTGTAATTTTTAAATCATGGTGAATGGAAAGAGCTCTTTCAGGTTGGCTCTGAGCTCAAGGGCTACTCTTTCCCTCAAATTACTTATTCTGAGCCTCAGTTTCACATACTGGTAAACGAGGGAAAATATCATGTGCGCCCTGTCAACCTGGCAGGCTATGCATGGGCCTCAGATAAGGTCTTACCTGTGAAAACACTTGGCAAATTACAAATGCATGTAACTGTTAAGAAGCATGACTTTCTTATACCCCAGAGGAAAGGTATTTGGAAGAGCCTGATTGATTCTCAGGCTCAGCAACAGCTTCCAGCCAGTCTTAGCCAGCTTCAAAATCTACACTTACACTCTTCACACCGTTTCTCCTGGTCAGCAAGTTTTGCTTGGGATTGTCTCTTTTCAGGTCAGCTTCCACTTTTCAGGGCTTCGAGCTGATCTCAGCTGATTGGTTTCAGAGCCATAGTTATTGCCTCTGATATGGGACTAATGAAAAAAAGTCCACTCCCTCGAAGCCCATTCCTGGCCAGTCCCCTCTGAGTCCTGTTTTTGAGATTGTCTTTGTAAGGGGCTGGGGATTTAGCTCAGCGGCACAAGCGCCTGCCTTGTAAGCAAGCCTGTGGTCGTGAGTTTGATCCCTGGTACCAGTAAAAATACAAAAAAAAAAAAAAAAAAAAAAAAAAGAGATTGTCTTTGTAACATGAGTCTAAATCATGAAACTGCCCATGTAGCCAGTCACACCCTTGTAATCCCAGCATTCTGAGAGGGCAAAGTAGAGAGAGGATAAATTTAAACACAGCTGGGCAATTTAACAAATTAGCAAGACCCTGTCTCAAAATTTAAAAAGGCCTGGGAACGTAGCTCAGTGGTAGAGCACTTGTATAAGCATTCCTGATGCCCAGTTCAGTCCTCAGCACTACAAAAACCAAACCCCAAACAGCAATGATAGAGTGCATGCTGTTCACTGCTCACAAGATCCACATGTCAAAGGCTTGGTCCCCTGCTGGTGCTATTGGGTAAGAAGTGGTGGAAACTTTAAAAAGTGGGGCCTAGGATGAGGGGTTAAAGTCATCAAGGGCGTACCCCAGAGAGGTTTTGGGATGCCAGTCTCTCTCCATTTCTCCCCCAGGCATGAGATTAATGGTTTCAATTTGGCCCAGACTCCATAATGTGCCCATAACAGGAACAACTCATCAGACTGAGTTCTAAAACTGTTAGCCAGAAATGAACTTCTCAGTTGATTACCTCAGGTTTTTGTTATAGTCACAGACAGCCAACAGTTAAGTCCCCCTAAAGAATACCACTTAGTGGCCGGGGATTTAGCTCAGTGGCGTATGCGCCTGCCTTGCAAGCGCCCAATTATGAGTTTGATCCATGGTGCAAAAAAAAAAAAAAAAAAAAATACCACTTAGCATCACTATGATTAGTGTCTGAAATTTACCATTTACAATGGCAAATGAAGAGCTTCAATAACTGGGAGGAAAAATTATTCCTGTCAATTCATCTGCCCCATCTTCAGTTATGTGCTGTAATCATAAACACATAGGAAACAGCAAAAGGAATTTCATTTCTATTTGCAAGTGATTTCTCCCTTTTTATTAAAAACACACAAAGCTTGACAAATTCAGGGGTACGGTAATTATGAAAGGTCAAGAAACAGCCTAAAGAAGAGGCCACAGGAGAAAGAACATTGCTTCCTGCTAGACAAGCTGTCCTGGCTGGTGGCTGTCGCTCTGCACTCAGCAGCTGTTTCCTGTCTGCTGCTCTCAACAGAATGCTTGACCCCCGACTCTCTCCTAGCCGAGCACTCTTCCAGGTTCTCCTCTCTAAAGTGCCTTGCCATAAAATGACCAGGCATTTTCAATGCTCCCATCAGTTAAAAGTACAGAAAAGAAACCTGTTGGTGTCACTCCCGGCCGGCAGGAAGGACACACAACAAAGTCTGGCAGTGGACAACCTTTTCTTTTATTTTCCTTCTCCGTACAGCCTGCCCCGGGAATCCTCCCGGCCGAAGCCTCTGTTGGTCCGCTCCCCGCGGCTCCTTGCGTGCTTCTCCCTACAATCTGTCCCGAAGCCTCTACCGGTCCGCTCTCCGCGGCTCCTTGCGTGCTTCTCCCTACAGTCTGTCCCGAAGCCTCTACCGGTCCGCTCTCCGCGGCTCCTTGCGTGCTTCTTCTGCTTCTTCTGCTTCTTTTTTCGTGGCGGGAGAGGCACTCACTTTTATAGGGTTACGGTGGCCAATCAGTTCAAAGCGCGCGATGCGGGCTGATTGGCTAACATCAGTTGTTGCTAGGCAGACTATCTTACAGGGCGGGTTGTGAAGCAGGAGATCTTACAGGGCGGGTTGTTTACCAAGCAGGAAGCAGGAGATCTTACAGGGCGGGTTGTTTACCAAGCAGGAAGCAGGAGATAAGCGCCATCTTAGCACACTCGATGGGAGGGGTAATCTAGCTCAGGCTTTGCTCTTTCCTACAGGCCTCACGTCCGCCAAGTAAGGCGACCGGGCTCGGCCGCGGCTCCCAACATCTCCCCCTTTTTTATTTTTTATGAATGTGCGCATCGTAGCCCTTCCTGGACTGGGTGCAGAGGCTTATGCCCTATGCGTAGGCCCACCGTAGGTCCTTGGCTTAGACCCTGGTCGGCCGTCCCATGGTCTGCCAAGGCCCTGAGGCCCTCGTCCTTTTTCTAGGGCCAGGCACAAACTGGACGGAACCTGGATGCACACAAGCTTGCACTCATTTCCTCTCCGTAAAGAAATCCCCTCGGAGAGAAATTTAGACCTGGGCAGCATCTAACAGTCCAGCGGCTTACGTGCAGGATGGGGTAGGGCCTGGCTTAGGTTGAGTCGCACCGGGGGAGTACGCTCTTACCCGTCATTGACTCTCCTACCCAGCTATGTCATAATTTTTTAGAGGAGGAGTGTGGGAAGCTCACCGCCCCTAGACTCGGTCGTAGGCTAGGCGAGCGAGCCATGCATATGCCTGAGGATCTTTTTGTCCATTTTGGGCTACCGCTATTTCTATTCATCTTGTTGGTTGGTCTGTGATGGATCTCCGGTAGGGCAGGTCTGATCTTCAGTCGAGGGCTTTGTTGCCCGTGTCAGTCTCTCCGGTACCCACAGTGGTTCTCGTCCCGGTTCCTGTGGGAAAACACAAACCGTGCCTCGGCTCCAGCTGATTACCGGATCCGGGCCCATCCATTGTCCTGTTAGGACATCTTTCCATTTAACCCACCCTTTATGGTTGGGGGAAGGGTTGCAGTGCTCCATAGCTGGGGAGCAATTATCATTATTTAAATTTAAAAAATTGTGTGTGAATAGTGCCATGGATAATCGTGCCTTTGGGGGCAGGCCTTGGCTTACTCCCCCTCTTTGTTTATATAAAACTTCTTTGAGGCTTTTGTGAGCTCTCTCAATAATTCCTTGACCTTGAGGATTGTATGGGATACCATGCTTTAATTGTCTGCCATTGATCTTAAGCAAAAGCATGGGCCTCTTGTCAAGAGTCATGTGGAGTACTGGAACCTCTTATGGAGGCTGGGGAGCAGCAGGAGCTGTGCTATCCTGTCCCCTCCACTGATTACCATAGTACCTTACAAGAGTTTGGACCATAATTTTAACATTGCCTGTATAATCTGAGTCTATGACCCCAGGGATCACCGTAAGACCCCGGAGGGCTGTAGAGGACCTTCCAATTACCAAGCCAACCGTGTCTTTAGGCAGCGGCCCCTTAAAGGTGGTCTCAACCACCTGAACACCCATATCGGGCGTCAGTATGAGTCTGGAGGCGACACAGAGGTCCACGCCTGCTGACCCAGGGGTAGCCCTTGTGGAAGGCTGCCACCCTGTGTTGTCCTGTCTCGGGGGTGGGGGCCCGCCGGCGAGGAGGGCCCCCTCTGGCCGTTTTTTGGCTCGTTAACATCTCGGCCACAAATACGATTTCCCTGAGCGTCATAAACTGACCTGCAATCCTCTGCCTTATGTGGACCCTTTCTGCATCGCCTACAGACGTTATACGATCCTTCATTTTTAAGGCGAGGCTTGGCGTCTGCACTATTTGGGCAGTTGCGTTTAATGTGTCCTGGGTCCCCACAGCTGAAGCACCCCTTGGCTTTATGTTCCTCTCTAGGCCCGCGAGGTCCCCTTTGTTGCACTGCCGCAGCCAGAAGAGCTGCAACTCCCGAATTAGAAAGCGGCCCCCCTATTTCTCTGCATATTCTGATCCAGGCGTTAAGATCCTTATTCTTATGTGGGGCTATTGCTGCCTTACATTCCTTTGTGCAATGTTCGAAAATCAACTGCCTAACCAGCGGTTGAGCCACTTCCCTATCGGAAAAGATCTTATCGGCGGCATCTTGCATCCGAGCCACAAAATCAACGAATGGCTCTGTTGTGCCCTGGACTATTTTAGAAAGGCACAAGGATGCCGTTCCGGCACCACTCACCTGCTTCCAGGCGCGAAGCCCAATGGTATTGATCTGCTCATAAACTGCACCAGGGAACTGAGTCTGATTATCAGCGTGTTGGCCTTCCCCCATAAGCATGTCTCTATTCCATCCCCGGTTTCCTCGGTTAGCGTTTCTTTCCGCCTGTTCGGCAGCGAACTCGGCGTACCAGGCTCGCCAATCCAGGTAACTACCTGAGGGCAGACACGCCTTTGCCAGCTGAGTCCAGTCCACGGGGGTGAGGGGCCCAGAAGACAGGTTCTCCAGCATGGCAATGGTGTAAGGCGCAGTCGGCCCAAAGGTTGTAACTGCATTTTTAAGTTCTCTAATCTGCTTTATTTCAAAGGGTTCCCACACATTACGTCCCTGAGCCATGGCCATCTGTACAGGATATATCCCATAGGGGCCGCTATCTATCCCTGGGAACGGGTGGTCTTCATTAGACACACGACCCCCATGCCACAGCTGTCTGTGGAAATAACGTTCCGCCGGTGGCGGAGCATCGTAAGATGGCGGCCGTGGCTGAACAGAAAATGGCGGCCTGTGCGTTATTTCCTGTACTGACGGAAGAGGGGGGAGTTCCCATGCGGCGGCATCGCGGCGAGGGACCGCTTCCGGGAACGAGTTCCAGGGCGGAGCAGAAGGTTCTGTCTCCCTCCCCTGCCAGGGGGCGCTCAGAAGCTCTCTGCTTTTTCATAAGCCTAGCTGAGCGGAGCGCAATTCGCGGCGCAACGCAGCGAAAGAGCCTTGCGTCTCCCCATCAAGCGACTTAGGCCCCTGACAGCTGGTCTCTTTGGCCTCCTCACCATTCAACCTTCCCTCGTCCTCGGAGTCAGACGACTCCGAGGCTTGAGCCCCGTCCTCCTCCTTAGCATCTTTGTTCCCCTTGACGGACCCCTCTCGGGAGCTCCCTGACTGGGCCTGCTCAAATACCCTGCGTACTTTTGTAAGCTCTTGAGAGCTTTCCCCGCAACCACCCTCACTCTTAGTGCCACTACCTAGCATGTTTCCCATTTTTTAATATGTTACTCACCGCGTGAGGCCCAAGGAATCCGCCACTTACGCGTGAGCCTGAGAGGAGTCTACAAACCCTGTAGGTGCGCGCCACCCAGGGCCCAGGTTTATCCTCTACTCACCTGTCTTGCAGCTCTGCGTTGGAGCGTTGTCCACTGCCACGTCTCAGGGGTGATCAGTCCCCGTACGGGCCACCAGATGTTGGTGTCACTCCCGGCCGGCAGGAAGGACACACAACAAAGTCTGGCAGTGGACAACCTTTTCTTTTATTTTCCTTCTCCGTACAGCCTGCCCCGGGAATCCTCCCGGCCGAAGCCTCTGTTGGTCCGCTCCCCGCGGCTCCTTGCGTGCTTCTCCCTACAATCTGTCCCGAAGCCTCTACCGGTCCGCTCTCCGCGGCTCCTTGCGTGCTTCTCCCTACAGTCTGTCCCGAAGCCTCTACCGGTCCGCTCTCCGCGGCTCCTTGCGTGCTTCTTCTGCTTCTTCTGCTTCTTTTTTCGTGGCGGGAGAGGCACTCACTTTTATAGGGTTACGGTGGCCAATCAGTTCAAAGTGCGCGATGCGGGCTGATTGGCTAACATCAGTTGTTGCTAGGCAGACTATCTTACAGGGCGGGTTGTGAAGCAGGAGATCTTACAGGGCGGGTTGTTTACCAAGCAGGAAGCAGGAGATCTTACAGGGCGGGTTGTTTACCAAGCAGGAAGCAGGAGATAAGCGCCATCTTAGCACACTCGATGGGAGGGGTAATCTAGCTCAGGCTTTGCTCTTTCCTACAGGCCTCACGTCCGCCAAGTAAGGCGACCGGGCTCGGCCGCGGCTCCCAACAGAAACCTTTTAATTCAGGCCGAGGAGACTACATTCTTAGTGGATCACAGCCTGCAGAGAATGAACTCCGTTTTGAGGGTAATGGTGGGAGCTATTTTCTAACAGTCTAAGAAACTCTAAAGAACATGGTATCACATGACTCTGGGGAACCCCAAGGAGTGAAATTCCAGTACTGTCTCTGTATTTTGTGTGTAGCTGGGATCAAACTCAGCCCTCCTGCATGTTAAGCAAGCACTCGGTCCTACTAACCCCTAAGAGAATTTCATCTCGCTATAGGAAGCAGGTAGAAAAACACAAGTGTGCTGATGCATCTAAATGTTGATTTGCTTTTGCCCTGACTGCAATAGCCACATGCCTAGTGCTTACCAGATGAAAGGCGGTATAAAGCAGAAAGAAAAGCACAATTACTAGAACCAACTGAGCAAATGCTTTCCTTTGGGGCTGGGGATTTAGCTCAGCTGCATAAGCGCCCGCCCTTGCAGGCAGGCAGTTGTGAGTTCGACCCCCGGTACCAATAAAAAGGAAAAAGACAAATAATAATAATAATAATTCCCTAGACTGGCGTTCGCTTTAATTGTGGCTCGCTGTGACCTGGATCATAAGGGTTTTTTTAAATCAGTACTGAACTCACGAATGCCTGCTTGGAAGGCAAGCGCTTATGCCGCTGAGCTAAATCCCCAGTCCCTGGATCATGAGTTTCAAGAGCTCTCCAAGTGACTGGGGTCCAGCACAGTTGGAGAACCTCTGGCCTAACTTCTTTCTCATGGAAATCTGCCTGGATAAGTTTCCCATTTTTCAGCCCCATAGGCTCCAGACTTGATCCGTTGGGTGTCTCTCATCTAGGCTTCTGCAACACCCACACAGCCTCTTTCCCCAGCACTCCTTTTCAGGCATACTGGACTCCACTGGGAGGTCAAGTCCCCGCTCATCCCACAGCCTCCATCAGGGGCTGAGGACAAGCTGAGGGGTAAATTAATTTTCTTCTTGGACATTTCATTTTACTCATTCTGTGCATCTCTTACTCTATCTGGTGAAAATGTAGTTCTGTATTGCTGATTTATTCACATTTTGCCCAATTTTCATGATCATCACATTTCAAAAGGAAGAATTTATGATATTTTATGAGTTTTGAGTTTTTGGAAAGATCTCAGCTGAAGAAGAGCCTGAAATACGATTTGTCACGTGGAAGGGTATTTTTTCATTTAGGTCTTCATAGACAAAACCTGGTGTTTCTCTTACATTAAAAAACAAAGTTTACATTTTGTAAAATCTGCTTTATGAAATAAAACAAAGGCAAATAAATGAACGTGTTCCTTTTTGGTTGGTGAATATAGATTTACTGAAGGGGCTCAGATACATTTCTGAGGTTGTATCACACTTTATTTCCAAAATACAGACAAAGACACAGATTCACAAACACAGGCCCTTCTAACATCCAGAAAGAGGCTGAACTAGTTATAAGGCAGGGCGGCGGGACCTCAGAGCCACTGTAATTGTCCCCACTTTTCCAGCCCAGCCCTCTGGTTCCCGCGACGCCCACAGACTTGCTAATGCCTGGCTTTGTAACCCCGAGGGCCGTGTGAACGGCGGTGCAGAAATCACCCCACCGGGTCGGACCGCCGGCTCCTTTCAGGGGCGGAATGTGGGCGGGCGGAGGACTCGCGGCGACCTGGCCAAGGTCAGCCCCATCTTACCCCAGCGCGAACTCCTCCAGGCGCACGGGGACTGAAGCTTGTGACGTTCACTGGTTGCTCTATGTGCACGCGTAGTTCTTTTTGTTTTTGGAATCGTAATTTGTAAAAATCTCAACATTTAATCACCGTTTACGTTCCCCAGAATTATAGATTCTCAACCTCAATTCAAGTAATTTAGAAAACACGTTAGGGCTGAGGCTATAGCTCAGCAGCACAGGTGCCTGCCTGGCAAGCACAAAGTTCCGAGTTTGATTCCTGGTACCAAAACGGCGGGCGGGGGGCGGGGGAGCCCCACTTAAAAGTGAGGGTGTCAGAAGACACTGATGGCACTAAGAAAAGGCTACAACCAGACGCGGTGGCACAGCCTGTAATCTCAGTGCTCTGGAAGGCTGAGGCATGAAGATCCTGAGTTTCAGGCCAGTTTGAGTTACTTAGTGAATTCAAGGGGGGGCCTAAATCACAAAGCAAGACCCCATTGCAAACAAACTGAAAAATTAGACAGTGGGTGAGGAGATGCCCGTGGAGATAGTGCCTACCTAGAGGCTTAGGCCTGCAGAGAGCTATAATGACTTGGTCATCTGACCTGAGTCCCTGTTCTCAGCACCGTGTGCAACCTCTGAGACATTAGCATAGCCAGAGCCCTCCTTTTATTCAGTAGGTAAAGACCTATATTTTAGGGAGGTTTTCAGCCATAGTTCACTTTATAGCGTTACTGTTTTCTGAAGTTCACAAGTCCTTTAGTAGAAATGGACTTGGTGCCGGAGCTAACAGTTAACCTGAAGATGCCTGGAGAGCCCATAGCACCCCGCCCTTCTGCTGAGGCTGGAGAGCAGGGCCTGTGATGCTCCCGGGAGTCAGAATCAAATCAGTGCCAAACCAATCCCAAACCCAATAAATCTAACATATTTTGGGGTAAGACGAAAGGCTGCCAAGTGGGGACATTAAACTTTTAAATTATCACTTATTATACTAACATTATCTTTTTTTTTTATAAAAGAAAGGATATTTTAAACCCAATGCCTTCCAGCTCTACTGAAGATTCAGAAGGATGTAATCTAAGAATAGTCTTTAATCTGATCAATTTAGCACTAGCACAACTCACTATATTGTCCTTGTTTCTCTCATTTTAAGGTAGACTAATATAAGGCTCATTACGAACTGACTTTAGTCTTGTCCGTATAGGCCAGCACCATCATTTTGCCAGTAAGGTGGTGGTTCATCAGACTCATGCTTTTGTTTTTGTTTTTTGTTACCAGGGATCAAACTCATGCCCTTATGCTTGCCAGGCAGGGACTTATACCATCATCAGATTCATCTTTTTTTTTTTTTTTTTTTTTTTTTGGTCTTTTTCATTTTTATTGGTACCGGGGATCGAACTCATGACTGCTTGCTTGCAAGGCAGGTACTTATGCTGCTGAGCTAAATCCCCAGCCCCCATCAGATTCATCTTTATGATGAGTTATGATGATGGAGTCTGTAAGCAAGATAGAAGATATTATACCCATCTAACAGAATCACACCATGGTTTCCCCTAATTAAGAAGGAAGGCCTGATGCATCTAGAAGGCTGTTGAAAGTCACACTGAGCATAAACAGTGGGTTCCTGAGGATGAAAGACTGAAGTATTAGGCGAGAATGGTGTTTAAGGTCTATGGCCTGATGATAGTACAGCTACATAGCATTAGAAAACCTTGGTTCAAGCTCCTCTGTACTCTGTGTTCCAGGAGAAGTCACTGAGAGTCTTGGAACCTGAGTCCTCAGCCATGTAATGCTGCCTCACAGTGTATACAACAGGATGAATAAGAAAATGCTTTGGAAACTACTATCAAGAACACATACAGAAGTTAAAAAAATCAGACCCCTGAAATTTAAAGACTCAACCCAATAATGGGTATCTGAGATGAATATAAACTCAGTGAAAGAGGTACAAACAGCAAATAAATATGTGAAAAAATGTTTAACATCACTGGTCATTTGAGATACGCAAATTAAAACAACACTGCCCTTCTATCTCACCCCAATAAGAATGGCTATCATCAAGAAATCAACAAATCACAAATGCTGGCAGGACTGTGGGGAAAAAAGGAATCCTTCCCCCATTGTTGGTGGGAGTGTAGACTGATGTGATCACTGTGGAAATCAATGTGGAGACTCCGCAAAAAACTAGAACTAGGGGGCTGGGGATTTAGCTCAGCGGCATAAGCACCTGCCTTGCAAGCAGGCAGTCGTGAGTTCGATCCCTGGTACCGATAAAAATGAAAAAGACAAAAAAAAAAAAAAAACTAGGACTAGAGGTCCCATTTGACCCAGTTAGTCCCTTTCTCAGTATCTTTCTAAAAGAATTAAAAGCATCATATCCCACTGATATAGACACACCCAAGTTTATAGTGGCACAGTTTGTAATAGCCAAATCTTAGAAATAGCCCAGATGCCCATCCATCAAAAAATGGTTGGAGAAGATGTGGAGATTTTTATATAATGCAGTACTACTCTACCATAAAGAAAGATAAGTTTGAGACATTTCTAGGTAGATGGATGCACCTTGAGATCATATCTTAAGTGAAATAAATCATATACACATGTAAACACCACATTGTTCCTCTTGTGTAAGAAACTGAAAGTGTAAGTAAGGACCAAAATGTATATTAGGTATTATGAAATAGGAAGGAAATGTTCATATGGAGAGGGAAACAAGGGAGGAGGGAAAGGGAAAGGAAAAAAAAGAGAAGCCTGCTTGCAAGGCAGGTGCTTGTGCCGCTGCGCTAAATCCCCAGCCGGAAATTTTTTTAAAAAGCAAGAAAAGGAAAAATTGAGAACAAAGCTTTTGTAAATGGGGAGGGGAGGAGGGGAATGAAGGGAAGGTAGGGGAATGGGGGATAAAGGATCAAGTTTTATCATGTACAGTTACAAATTCACTATGAGTGTGATCATTGTGTTTATCTAAAATATACCAATAAGATTTGATTTAAAAAGAAAATGCTTTGTGAATTAAAAAGCAAATACATCTAGTAAGAATGATAAAATTAATGATGAATTTTCTACTCGTGAAGGATCTCTCTTATTTGAGTGGGCCCAGTTCTGGTACAACACAAACTAAAACCTTAAACATCCACTTTAGTGACAGCACTATTTAGACCCAGGGAAATATTTCTCTGCATTTCTTGATCTGTGTCCTCAAAATGAGAAGGTAACTGTGTGAATGCACCTGGTTGGCAGTTGATTTATTAGAGTATGAGAACCAGTTTGCTAGCAGAAACCCTTAGAGATGAATTGTCAAGTGTTTCCTCCCAGCAGGAATCAGCAGAAAGGTAGCAGATTTCTGTACTGTACTATACTATTATATTTCCAAATACTGCCAAGAGATCATTCTCTTGCTTCTCTTCTTCATTCAAGTTTGTGTTTCCAGACGTATTCATGAATAAAACCAATATTCACAATATATGTGCAGGGGCTGGGGATTTAGCTCAGCAGCATAAGCACCTGACTTGCAAGCAGGCAGCTGTAAGTTTGATCCCTGGTACCAATAAAAAACAAAAACAAAAAAAAAAAAAAACCACAATGTATGTGCAACCTATATTTTTAAAATTAGGCACCAATTGGGGCTGGGGATTTAGCTCAGCTGCATAAGCACCTGCCTTGCAAGCAGGCGGTTGTGAGTTTGATCCCCGGTACCGATAAAAAGAGAAAAAACTTAAAAATTAGGCAACAATTCAAGACAGATTTTCACTATGTAGTTCAGTCTGGCCTTAAGCTCACTTTGTAGCCCAAGCTGCCCTTGAACTGAAAATGATCCTCCTGCCTTAGCCTTTCAGGTGCTGGGGATTCAGGTATGTAGCACCACAATGATGGTGGTGGTAGTGGCAGTGGTACTAGAAATTGAACCCAAAGACTTTGTATTGAACTATATTCCTAGTCCTTTTTAAATTTTTATTTTGAGTCTTACTAAGTTGCCCAGACAGGGCTCAAATTTTCCTGCCTCAGCCTCTCAATATTAGGATTATAGGCATGTATCACTGCACCCTGCTAAAAATTCACATCTTTTTTAAAATAAAGATCATTAAATTTAGTTGAATATGATGACACAACACATATAAGCCAATGGGAGAGTTGGCAGCAGGGACTGAAGTTTAAGACCAACCTGGGCAACTTAGCAAGATCTTGTCTTCAAATAAAAAATAAAAAGGGTTGGGGATGTAGCTCAGTGTTCTCTGGGTTCCATCTGAAGTACTGCCAAAAACAGACAAGCCAGGGCTGGGGATTTAGCTCAGCGGCATAAGCACCTGCCTTGCAAGCAGGCAGTCATGAGTTTAATCCCCGGTACCGATAAAAATGAGAAAGACAAAAAAAAAAAAAAAAAACAGACAAGCCACCAACTGTATACACATCAAATGTTATTATATCTATTAATTGGTTTATTTACTTTGTGGTGCTGGTAATCAAATGGAAGGCCTTGAGCATATTAGACAAGTATTCTTACTACATTCTACCACTAAGCTACATCTCCAGTCTCATATTCCAGTTTTTTTTAATATTAAAGAACCAACTCTTTGATTCTTTTTTTTTTTTTTTTTTTGTCTTTTTCGTTTTTATAGGTACCGGGGATCGAACTCACGACCGCCTGCTTGCAAGGCAGGCACTTATGCCGCTGAGCTAAATCCCCAGCCCCTCATATTCCAGTTTTTAATCCCTTAGTTCTGAGTACTAATCAACAGTGTAATGGAATCCTTGCCTGCTGGTACACACCTATAATTCTAGCACTCAGGAGCTCAGAAGAATGAGGCAGGAGGATTTTGAGTTTGAAGCCAATCAGGGCCACATAGTTCAAGGCCAGTCTGGAATACACAGAGAGATGATGTCTCCCCCACCCCCAAAAAACAGATTGTAATACCAAAATGCAACTCAGAATAGAAAAGCAACTGAATGGGAAAGAAGGGTGTAGCAAGTTTTCAAAGTGATCTGTTTAAATTTTTTATTGTATTAAATATGCAAACAGCACATTGGAAATTTTTTATTTAGTGAAGATTTTGTTACTTATCAAAACAAATTTGGATTAAAAATTAATTCCATCAATCTACAGTTTGAACAAGTAGATGAAAAAGTTAACACCACCAAATTAGTGCATTGCTATTGTTAAACCCAGCCTCTCAAATATGCTAAGCAAGTGCTCTGAGTTGCTTTGGAGTTCTGGGAATGCAATCACTACGTTGCATTCCCAGCACTACAAATTCTATCTAAATAGAGATGGAATGAAAAGCAAAGCAATAAGAATATGAAAGAATTATTCCTGTTAGATCACAACTCAGCTCAAATGCTACTTTGAACTATTAGAAGATGAAGAAAATTACATACATGAAATTGGCAAGCTGGATAAAGACAAGAACTCTTAAACTACCGTACATATTGAATCAGCATCCTGGAAAGTGAGCATCACATCATTCTTGCAGCCAGAGAATGTTTCAGGCAAAACACAATTTGAGTCAAATGAATGACTGTCCAGTTTTCCACTGACTAAACATAGCAGAAAGTTTAGTATTTCATTTTATATCAAATCCCTGCGAATGAAGAAACTAGAAATTAGTTGTAGTTTTTGTTTTGTTTTGTTTTTGAAATAGGGTCTCCACATGTAGCTCAGGCTGGCATTGAATTGAAAATCCTCTTGCAGCCTGGGATTTAGCTCAGTGGCATAAGCACCTGTCTGGCAAGCGCAAGGTCATGAGTTCAATTTCAAGCATGAAAAAAAAAAAAAAAAAAAAAAAACGATGGGAATGAACAAAATCCTCTTGCATCAGCCTCCAGAGTGCAGAGTGCTTGAAGTATTCGCTACTAGACCCACAACTAGGGCTTTTTTTTTCTTTTTCTTTGCCATCTTCTCTTTCTTCCTGTCTCTCTGCCATCCCCCTATTTCCTCCTTCCTTCTTTAAGGAACAAGTAACATCATATTCTTTTAAGAGGAATTTAAATGTGTTCTTTCACAAGTTTCTTCACTAATCAAAGCTAACCATGAATTTGGTGTGAAACCTAAGGAAAGTAGCTGCAGAATATTATGTTTTTTAGGGCTGCAGGAGTGAAATCTTCAGCAGAGCCCGAAACTCTGCTAGACAGCCAGAGTGTCACTAGGCAGCTTGTATTTAATCAGAACAAGCAAGGAGTTGAGTAGACAATGGAAGAAACCTGAGCAGGATCTTGGGAGGGGTTCAAGGACCCTCAGAGCAACAATGCTAATCAAGAAAACTATCCAGGGACTGGGGATTTAGCTCAGCAGCATAAGTGCCTGCCTTGCAAGCAGGCATCATGAGTTCAATCCCTGGTACCGATAAAAACGAAAAAGACAAAAAAAAAAAAAAAAAAAAAGAAAGAAAGAAAAGAAAACTATCCAGAAAGTCTCCAAGTGGCCTATCTTGCCCTCTGAGGTGTTTCCTCATTCTCAGTTCAACACGTGTGTTCAGCTTCAATGGCTCCAGCAGGGAGGTTGGACAAGGGAAAAGAATCCTTCTACACTGCTTGTGGGGATGTCTGTTAGTACAGTCACTATGGAAATCATTATGAGGGTTTCTCAAAAACTGAAAGTACCATTTGATCCAGTTGTGCCACCCAAGACAGTGAAAATCAACATCCTATGTGTAGACATCTGCATATCCACATTTATTGCAGCATAATTCACAATAACCAAGATATAGAACCAGGCCACATACCATTAACAAGTGAGTAGACAATAAATGTGTTTTCTTCTGAGGGAGTCAGGGATTTAAAACCAGTTTTTGCTAAAAACCATGACTCTTTTTCTTGGACCTACAGGTGCCTAATAGGTAACTAAAAGAATGAATCTTGGGGCTGGGGATTTAGCTCAGCGGCATAAGCGCCTGCCTTGCAAGCAGGCAGTCGTGAGTTCAATCCCTGGTACTGATAAAAACGAAAAAGACCAAAACAAAAAAAAAAAGAATAAATTTTGACTTTCATGTTGTAGAAATCTGGATCAAATCCTTCTCAGCTCTGCATATAAACACATTAATCATATGGGTAATATCTGATGAAAAGTTGGTTAAAAAATAAGACTTTAATCCTAAATAACCTAACCTGTCTCCTTACCCTTCAACTAAAGATACCCAGATAAGAGATTTACAGGGACATTGAGCTACACCCAGAAACCTCCACTCCTCTAAACCTTTAGTCACCTTGGATTCCAGTGGAGCTTCACATGATTGATACTGCTCCAAACTGGGCATGGTAGCACCTGCCTGTAATCCTAGCACTTGAGACGCCGAGGTAGGAGGATCATCTCAAGTTCTGGATCAGCCTGAGTTACAAAGTGAGTTCAAGGCCAGCCTGGACTGCATAGTGAGACCCTGTCTCAAAGACAAAAAAAAAAAAAAATCCCGTTAATTCATACTATTGCTCCAATTTTAATTTCCGTTAAAACTAAAACAAGAACTCATGCTAGCTGGTAACCACTTCATCCTCCAAATTTTCCTGAGGATTCAAGGGAACATCAAATTCATCTAAAAATCTGGTGACATACTTACATACCCATGGAGGTCAAACTGGTGGTATGAGCTAAGGAATGAAGATAGACTATCCTAAACATCCTTTTTCCTCTAGGCATTACTGCTGCTGGCAAGTTTACAAAATGTTCCAGTCTTCTGGGTGTGTGTGTGTGTTTGTGTGTGTGTGGTTTTTCCTTTGCTTTCCTTTTTCTTTTTTTCCTTTTGTTTTTTCAATTGAGAGTATTCCTGAGCCTTGGACAATAATAGGAAGGGACCAGAAGAGAGAAAATAGGTACTACTAAATGCCTGTATTTCAATCCTTGTCATGCTCAAGAAATATTTACACGATACACAGGTAAGCATAAGCTGACATCTCACCCTTCTAGGAGTCCCATGCTAGCAGTCTTCACCTTTCTCCTCACATCTTAAAATCAGTGCAAAAGGGCCCAGTTCTGATTTGGAGGATTGTTCTCATTGTAATCACTGTGCCTGGGAAAAAAAGAAAATGTGGATCAAAGGCTTGGAGTCTTCCTCTCACCCTGGTCACATGACCACCCAGCTCAATGGCTTCCACTGTTAGCTGAAGTGCTGGTTGGAAGCTTCTGGCCTTTTAAGGAGAGTCTGTGTGGTTACCTAGAAACAGCCACCACCATCACCACCACCACTACTCATCTGGGAGACTGGTTAGCTGTTTCACGTGGTACCCTTGATGACAGCATCTCTTTCTCTCTGTCTCTGAAATGCAATCCTGCATTCTTCCAGCCCCAGTTTTAATTTGGTTTTCCACTAGAACTTTAGAACTAATTTGTCTAATCCTTACACTCTAAAATTCTATAGTGTGTACAGCCTTTGTGGAGATCTGTCTGGAGATTTCTCAAAAAGTTGGGACTGGAAATCCCATTTATTCCAGCTATTCCACTTCTAGGCATATTCCCAGAAGAACTGAAAGCATCATACCACAGTGATATATGTGCACCTATGTTTATAGCAGCACAATTTGTAATCGCCAGATCTTGGAAACAACCCAAGTGTCCATCAACTGAGGAATGGATAAAAAAGTTGTGGTATTTCTATACAATGGAGTATTATTCAGCTATAAAGAAGGATCACATTGAGATATTTATCAATAAATGGGCGCAGCTTGAGACCATACTCATAAGTGAAATAAATCAATCTCGCATGTATGAATACCGAATAGTTTCCCTAATGTAAGTAATGATTCAAATATATAAAAATATGTGGTAATCATGATTCCCCATTAGGTGGCCTTGAAGCCTTATAAAGTTTTCACTCATTAATTAGAAAGGCTTCATTCTGGGCTTCTTGATATGAAAATATTTGAAGCTAGAGTATATGAAGTTTTATCCAAACATTTCAAGGAAAAAGACAGACACTATGGTAACTACTATTAAGTCGGGTTATATGGTGGTGAAGTACTAGGTTGCTGAAACAGTCATGCTTTGACCTCTATTGTTATATTGCTTTGTCCTGTTTTATCTTAATCTCCCCCTTATTGTTTTAAAAAAATTATTTAGTCATTTCTTATGTTTGTCTTAATTAAAGAAAAAATTTAAAAAATTAGGATATATAAATAGTAACTCTTTTTGATTTCCTATTAACTTGTTTTGAAGTCCTGTAGTACTCCCACGATCTTGTTTTGACTGATTAGACTCTGTTCCATTCTGTGCGATAGTATCAAGTTTGAGGGTATAGGCAACTACTTTGAAGGCAATAAGATTCACTAAGATACCCATTCTGGTTTGACTATTGTCTTCTTTGGAAGTCCTGTAATGTTTACAATGCTTAAGTTTTATTGGTCTTATTCTCTACTGTTTTGTCCAACTTTATAATATCTAATGAGATAGACAATTCTTTTTAAGGAAACAAGGGACAACGTTGATAACCATTGTTGATAACCTTGTACTCTGTTCTACACCATGTGCTATGTCTATCCTTGGTTTTGACTGACAACTTTGTTTTGCCATATTTGACTTTATTCTCTCCCCCCCAAAAAAGTAATAAGAACTAAGGAGTAATAAAATCCAAAATGTGTAAATTTTGTTGTAAAAAAGAGAGGGGAAAAAAAAGAGCTCTAATGGATATAACAGCAAGTATGTTTAGGGGTGTTAAATAGCTGACTATATTAATGTTTTTGGATCATTGAACACAGCTGTTTGCAGTCTCCCTGTTTGAATGTCCACCTTGTATTCTTTGATACTGTGATTTGAGCAACTATTTTCAAGATGATAGTATGTAATCTACTAACAGGTGATTTCTTACTGTTATTTTTTTTTGTTTTTTTTGTTTTTGTTTTTTTTGTAGTTCTGTATTACGTGTACCCTTACACTGCTTTGGTTTGTTTTGTGTTTTTCTCTTTTTCCTCTTAAATTAAAAAAAAAAAGAAAAAAAATAAAATAAAATAAAATTCTATAGTGTGACTGTAGTGAAATTTAAATTTATATATTAACCTAAGGAAAATTAACATTTTAAAATAAGGCTTCTTATCTATTATCATAATAATGAATACATGGTTTTATTTAAGTCTTTCTTTTTTGGTGTCAGAGTATTTCTTGTCCCATATTTGATACTGAATTTACTCTTAGGTATTTTATCTTGCATTATTACTTAATGGTATCTTCAATTGCATTTGCTGTCTGTTTATTATCTATATACAATAGTCACCCAATACTTTTTTGGGGTGTAGGTGATATTGAATTCAGGGCACTGCATATGCCAGACACGCACTATACCACTGAGCTACAGCCCAACCCTCTAAAATAGGCATGTTGCTTTAAAAAGGAGAGGGAATTTGGGCCCACTTTTATGACTGCTTTTAGAATCTATGGTACAGTGTGACGAGCCAGCAATCACAAGCGGTCTAAACTTGGGGCAAGTTTCCCAGAGCTCTCCTATGGTCAGGAGCTAGAGCAAATCATTCTGAAAGCAAATGAACTGAGAGGTAGTTCCCTAGCCTCCAAGGCCACATACTACTCCAGGAAAGAAACATTCTCAATTAAAGTGTTCCAGATTGAAGGAGATCTTATAATCTCTCTCTTTTTTTTTTTTTGTCTTTTTCGTTTTTTATCGGTACCAGGGATCGAACTCATGACTGCCTGGTTGCAAGGCAGGAGCTTATGCCGCTGAGCTAAATCCCCAGCCCCTGAGATCTTATAATCCACTATGCTCCCACCTTAGGAATTTGAGGACTGGATGTCATTCTCATCATCATTATACATATATATATATATATATATATATATCTCATAACTCTGCCTTCTACAACTACACATTTTTCTTTCTACACTCTCGCCTTCCTTCCTTCTTTTCTTCATTCATTCTTTCTGGTGCTGGGAATTTAACCAAGCCTTACACATGCTAAGCAAATGCTCTACAGCTTTTTCATTTCATGCTGTTTCCTGCTATCATGGACAGTTGCTGCTTACCATTGTGTATATGTGCTCTTTAAGACTAGAAGATTCACAGGAACAGTGTAATAGCAGCACTCAGGAGGTTCAGGCAGGAGGATTGCTGTGAGTCTGAGTCCAGCCTGGGCTACATAAAGAGATTCTGTCTCAAAAAAAAGAAAAAAAAGTGAGTTCCCTTTAGATGCCTGCGTTTTGGTTAAAAAAAAAAAAAAAAAAAAGGAAATGAGAACTTTAATAGTGTATTATTACATGCTTGCAATATAACAGGCATTGGGCATTGTGACCACCTCATTTAATCCTTTCAATAACCATTTGGTGAAAGCACTATCATTATCTTTACTATTTTACAGATGGAAAACGGAAGTGTAAAGAGATGAAGTGAGCTGGGCATGGTGGCTCACGCCTGTAATCCCAGCACTGGGGAGGCTGAGGTGGGAGGATCGTTGCAAGTTTGAAACCAGCCTGGGCTACAAAGTGAGCTCAAGGCCGGCCTGAACTGCGTAGCGGAGACCCTGTCTCAAAAAAAAAAGAGAGAGATGAAGTGAATTGTCAAGGTTATACAGCTATTAGTGGCTATTAGTTGTTAACACTGAGATTTGAATCCATGTGTTGAATCCACGTATGCCTACACTCCTAGTAGCTTTTAGCTCTAAATATTTTCATGAGAGAGAGGGGAAAAAAAACCCACCCAAATCATATCTCAACTAAACCAAAACATTGGTCTTTATTATAGTAGCCATGGGAGTGTGTGCTGTTCACACTGTCTTCTGAGTGCTTGATGTGAAGAATGTAGTTAGCTGACCCTGACCTTGCCCAGCAGGAAGACCTTAGACTCTACACTAGCACTGTCACCAAGAGGATATGGTCTTTGGGCCACTCCCAGCCAATGACTGTACCCATAGAGGAACAGAACCAAGTCATTCTTGTTCAACACAGATCTCCCCCACTGGGCAAACTCTGCACCAGAACAGCCCCACAGGTTTGGCTAAGACTCACTCAGAGTTGTACAAAGCTAAGGCCATTCCTACCCAGTTCCCCTTCCTCCTCCTCAACCTGTACATGATTCACAGATGCTCCCCTCTACTCCTCCATCTCGTCTCTGTTCCTTACAGTCATCCACTGTGATATCTCTTTCCCAAAAGATACTGTCATTGTAGTTTGCCTAGGAATTTTCTTAAATATTTCTATTCTATATTTCTATATTTTTCTTTCCTTTAGGAAGGGACACAGTGCTATACAGTCTGACCAAAACCGAGCAGCAATGAAACTGGTTACTGGTGTCATGTTCATGTTATGGGCCATGTGCATGACCTGTGGTCAAATACTCACCAGATCAGTTAAGTATATACCATACTCAGCTATAAAACATTCATTTGTCAGTTCAACTGTCTTGTTAATATATTCTTTGTTACTACCCCTGTTCGCTTTCCTGGACAGGAGACATAGATTGCTGTTTAATATATCTATATTACAGTTGATCCTGACTACCTTGTGTTATGGACACCCAGACTGAAACTTTATTACAACATTTCACTGGATTTCAGGCTCTGTCAGTTGTAACACATGCCATTTCTAATGTAACATTTAGAGAGTACATTTCATTCTTCTGTCCTTTGAAAGTCTGACCCATATAGCATGGTGAGGCAGTTTACCATGAGATTACTCTGGGACCCAGATTCCTTCCCTCTCACCTCTCTGCCATTCTCAGACTATTGCAGTCTTCCTCAGAGTTAAGGCTGAGTTGTTAGAACATCTATCTAAGGGATGTTCTGTATAAGAACATCTGAATAAAGGGAAAGCAGAGGAAACACCAGGCAAGCAAAAAAAAAAAAATTCAAAGTATATCAAAGTTACACAAAACTATTGGCAAAAGCATAGTCATTTATCATCACAAGGAAGGCCAGAAAAGGTCTCTGGCTGAATAGCATGTACTCAGGAATAGACGCCGGATTTGGGGTGAATAATTAGCAGTTCACCAGAAAAAGCAAAGAAATCAGAGATTTATTCCTCCTGTTCTTTTTCTTTATGCTGAGGATCAAACTCAGAGCCTTGGGCATGCAAAACAGGTACTCTACCACTGAGCTACATCCAAGCCCAGCACTATCAGTCATACCGTGTCATAGAAAGCCTGGGAGGTCCTGGGTGCTGGTCCAGCTCTGCATCATCTTCCCTTACCTATCCATTGAATGCTATATATCTGAGTACTGTGTCAGTTGTAACCCACATGTGTTGATATGTTCCAGTTCATTTACATTCACTCAAAATATTTTCTAATTTCCCTTATGTCTTCCTCTTTAAGAAAGGGTTATCTAAAATTGTCTCTTATTTATAAATAACTGAAAAATTTTCCAAATTTCTTGCTTTTCTTGGCTTGTAGCTTAATTCTTTTCTGATTGAGGATTTACTTTGTGTTAAACTATTTAAAAATACATTATGATTTTTTTTTTTTTTTTTTTGCTATCAGGGATTGAACTCATGACTGTGCACTTGCAAGGCAGGCGCTTATGCTGCTGAGCTAAATCCCCAGCCCCTGTGATTCATCTTACAGTCCAGAATACGGTCTAGGTTAGTAATGTCCTATGTACATTTGAGAAGAATGTGTAGTTTTCTTTTATTAGACAAAATGTGCCATAAATATCAAGTGTGGTTTGTTAATGACCTTACTTAGGTCTTTTTTATTTTTGTACCGGGGATCGAACTGAAAACTTCACGATTGCCATGTACATATGTTAGGTTGCAAGGAAAGTGCTTATGCCGCTGAGCCAAAAATCCTTGCCCTTCTTTCTTTTAGATCTTCTATATTCTTACTGGTTTTGTCATCTTGTTTTGTCAGCTATTGAGAGAAAAATATTGAGGTCTCCAGATATAAATATGATTTCCTCTATTCTTTTTTTTTTTTTTTGTCTTTCTCATTTTTTTATCGGTACCGAGGATCGAACTCATGACCGCCTGCTTGCAAGGCAAGTATGCCGCTGAGCTAAACCCCCAGCCCTCTTTCTTTTGCTTTGCCTTGACATATTTTTTATTTTAAAATGAAAAAATAAAAATGATGATATAAAATTTCAAAACAAAATAATAGATTAACAATGGTTAAAAAAAAACAATGGTTAATATACTACATATTATCTTCAAAGTAGTTGCTCAGATTACCAGATACATGCATGAAAAAATGACCAAACTATGAAAGCACAAATCTTTCTTTTTGATGAACTGAGATTACTAGTATAATTATCTATCTTCTTTTCCCTTCTTTGTTTTCTCCTTCCCCATCCCAGTTGTTCTTTTCTTTTGAGCAGTTTGTTCCCCTTTCACTTTTACAAGGATAAACTTGAGGTTTTTAAAGGTTAAATGGATGTAACTTGAGACCATACTCATAAGTGACATAAATCAGACTCACAGGCGTAAACATTTTATTGTCTCACTAGTGTGAGAAATTGAAATAAGATCGAAAATGTACTCTTTTTGTTCTGTTTTTACGTCACGTATTTTGTAGCTCATATATTTTGTAGAACTCACATTTAGGATTATTTTTGTGAATGATTCTTTCATCTTTACATAATAGCAATCTTTATCCTATTTATTTTATTTGGAGTTTAATTTGTTGGTTCTTAACTCAGCAATTTGTGGTAGGCAGAATAATGCCCCCCAAATGCCTGGATCTTAATATTCAGAACATGTACATGTTAGGTTGCAAGAGGGGAAATTAAGGTTACTAACCAATTAATCATGAAGTGCAGAAATTATCCCAGGTTATTTGAATATATTGTATTTATAAAGATTTTTTTAAAAAATAAAGATCTTTTTAAGTAAAAGAGGAGAAAGCAAGAAAGTCAGAGTCAAAGAAAAACATGTAATGGAAACAGGCTGGAATGAGATGATGGCTGACTTTGGTGCTTGAAGAGGATCATGGGCCTCTGAAAGTTGGAAAGGGCAAGAAAATTTATTCTCCTCTGGAGCATCCTTTGTTTATTGCCTTGTGATTTGCTCTGTCTGCTGCTTCTAGCTTGACCTTTTCAGGAACACTTGTTTTGGCCTTGAACTTTTGTGCTGAAAATCAAGATGAGAAGTTTACCCTCTAAAATATTCTTTCAACCAGCAGAATGAAGAAAATTAAGAAAATTTTCAGATAATATGCTCAGGCAATGAGATGTGATAGAAAGCAAGCACTTTATGCACTTAACAGTGTTCCTGTACAGATTTGCTTTCTGAGTTCAAAATATAGACTAGCCAGGCATGGTGGTGCACATCTATAGCCCCAGCTACCCTGGAGGCTGAGGAAGGAGGATCACAAATTTGAGACCAGCTTGGGAAATTTAATAAGACCGCATCTCAAAATAAGGTTAAAAAAAGTTTTTTAGTGGGCTTGAATGTAGTTCAATGCTCTCTATATTCAGTCCCTAGTATAAAAGAAAAAAGAAAGAAAGAATACTGTCAGCATACCAAGCACATTGTGATTTCCCATGTCTGCTATGTAAGTTTATAGTCAAATTGGACCAGTCTCTTAGATCTCTTTTCCTTATTAAATAAAATTCAAAGGAGAAAACATCAGTGGAAACAATATGCATAGGAAGGAGAAACATGTTTATATATAATAACAAAGGACTGATTCTTTTTGGCAATTGGTGGAGGTGGGGTGTGTGGAAAAGCAGTGGTCAGAGAGGTTAATTATTGTTATGGCTGAATTGTGCCCTCTCAAAATTTAATTAGTGCCCTAAGCACCCACATTCAGTGTGACCTTATTTATAAGTAGGGTCATGACAGATGTAATTAGTTATGATGAGGTCATAGTGGAGTAGCAACAGGACTGGTGTTCTTATAAAAAAGGGGGAATTTATTTGGGAGGCTGAAGCAGGAAACTCAACAGAGTGTAGGGTTTGGGGCCTGACCAAAAGAGCAAGACCTCATGTTTTAAAAAGAGGCTGGGTTATAGCTTAGTGGTAGATTGCTTGCCTCACATGTAAGACCCTAAGTTTGATCCCCAGGACCACCACCAAAACGAGGAGGAAGAAGAAGGAGAAAGAAAAATGTGATTTTAATTTTGTGATTACTCCTTATTTACTGAAAAAGTAGTTAAATAAAATTATACTTATTGAGCCAGGTGTGGGGGTGCATGCCTGTAACTCCAGCACTCGAGAGGCTGTGGCAGGAGGATTGCCATGATTTCAAGGTCAACCTGGGCTACAAAATGAGTTCAAGTTCAGCCTGAGTGCACAGCAAGATCCTGTCTCAAAAAATCAAGAAAAATTATAGTATTTTATATTCATACTTTGTATTATGTACCAAAATGAAGTGCATTTATTTCACCTGTGCTATACAGAAATATCTCCAAAATATACTGTTCGAAAAAGTAAATGATAGGGGCTGGGGATTTAGCTCAGTGGCATAGGTGCCTGCCTTGCAAGCGCACAGTCATGAGTTTGATCCCTGGTACCGATAAAAAAAGAATGATAGACTAAAAGCTATAACATGACTTCACTTATAAAGAAAAAAACCCACCATATTTAAACATGTAAATACATGTGTACAACTGTGTAGAATAAAGTCTAAACTTTTATATATCCCCTAAGTCAGGCACTTCAGCCACAGAACACAGAGAAATGGTCTGAGTATCTATTATACCCAGGAGTTACTTTTTTTAAAAAAGACAACAACAAGAACTGATGGTGCATACCAAATTGTAGCAGTTGATGGTTACTTCTATGAAATTGGCAGGAAAAAGAAGATGCAGAGGAGTTTTTACATTTTACTTTTTATAGAGTAAACAATTATACATATAATCATTTAATGAAAATGTCTTATGGGAGTTTTAACTGGTACAATGTTATGGAAGGCAATTTAGCAATACCTTTAAAAATTGTAAGTGTATATGTTCTTGAATCTATAAATTCCATTAGTTACTTTCCTGTAACTAGAACAAAAATACCCAACACTCATAACTGAAAGGAGAGGTTTTGTTGACTCATAGCTTCAGAGGGTTCCATCTGTGGTTGGCTGGCTCCTAGGCAAAAACAAGCAGAGAAGGAAGGGAGAAGCTGGGGACAAGAATACTCCCTCCGAGTGGCCACCTCCAACCAGGACCGACTTCCTAATGGCATAGTCAGCTATGAACCCATCAATGAAATCATCCACTGATGAGTATAGCTCACTCATGAGTCAATCACCTTCCCAAAACCCCACCTGTGAACATATGACACAACTGGAGACACTTTAGATCTAAACCATAACAGCATTCATTTTTCAGATATACTCCATGTGCTTAATAAAATAACTTCTAAAAATCCTTCCCAGATAACCTATACTTTCATCTTCCTAATCTCACATCTTGCAAATTAATTTCTATTTTTGTTATTATTTTTTCTAATGGTTTCATTACTAAATTGAAGCTTATTTAAGCCTGATATTATGACAAGATAGGCCCACTTCCTTTCCTTGCTACCAAACTAGCCTATTTCTGTGTTTTCTGTGTGTTGTGGTGCTAGGAATCAAACCCAGGGCCTCATGCATATTAAGTACATATTGTACCAGTGAGCTACAGCCCTAGCTTCTTCATGTATTGTTTAATTGATTTTTTTTGTCTTTTTTTCATTTTTATCAGTACCAGGGATCGAACTCATGACCGCCTACTTGCAAGGCAGGTGCTTATGCCGCTGAACTAAATCCCCAGCCCCTTGATTTTTTTTTAAGCCATTCAAATTTAGCAGTGGGGGACCCTTGATTTTTAAATTTACCATTTTCTAAAATAAATAAATAAATTTACCATTTTCTAAGGGAAGGGGAATTCACATTTATTGGATATTTTGTACTATTGCATGGTACAGGGTAATCAATATTCAATATGTCCTGTGATTTGTTCTTTATGATTATCTTGCAAATGATTATTTAACAAAAGAGTAAAATATGGGCACACAAAGCAACTTTCTCAAAGTAACCTGCAGTAAGTGGCAGGTAGAACCAGTATTCGTATCAGCTCTGACTCAGTATCACAGTTTGCCTATATCACAGTTTGCCTACATCACAGGAGACACAGGAGCCACTATTGCTAGAAGGAAGTCAGTGAGACCAAGAATGGTGGCATATACCTGTAATCCTGGCACTTTAGGAGGCGGAAGCAGGACGACTGCAACTTTGAACATAGCCTGACAAGTTGGTGACTTAGCAAGACTGTCTCAAAATTTTTTAAAAATTGTAAAAAAAAAAAAAAATAGTGTGGGGTGGGACACAGGGATATAGCTCAATTGATGGTGTTGGATTCAATCTCTAGGCCAAAAAAAATGGAAGGAAGGAAGGAAAAGGAAGTGAGTTAAGGTGCTTACAAAATATAAGGAATCAAAAAAGTTAGCAATCAAGATTAAAAATTTTTTTTTGCAGCACTGGATAGCCTCATATGGAATTTCATTTTCTGCTTTTTTTTTAGACAAGGTCTCACTAAATCATTGAATTGCCAAAGCTGGGCCTGAACTTTGACCCTCCTGCCTCAAGAGATTACAGGCATTTTACTATCATGTCCTGCTAAGATAAATGATAGTTTCATGTAATTTGAAACATTTTAATTTTACTTTTTTGAGTTTTTGAGACAAAGTCTTGCTCTGTAGTTCAGGCTGGCCTTGAACTTTTTTTTTTTTTTTGGTACCAGGAATCAAACTAATGACCTTGTGCTTGCCAGACATGTGCTTGTGTAGCTGCACCATATCTCAAGTCTCCAGAAATCTCACATTTGCCAGGCAGGCACTTACACTGCTGAGCTAAATCTCCAGCTCTGCCTTGAACTCTTGACAACCCTTCTGTTTTTGCCTCTCAAGTGCTGGGATGACAGGTGTGTGCCACCATGCCAGGCATAAGGTTTTATCTTCTTTTTGAGTTTTTTCACACACAGTCTCCCTGTGTCTTGAACTCACTATGTAGTCCAGGTTTGCCCTTAACTCACAACTTCCCAAGTGCCAGGATTACAGGTGTACACCACCATATTAGGCTAAAAATCAAAATTAGATAAAAGCATGATTAAAAAAACATTGAATTTTCAAATAAAGATGTGCTCATTATTACTAGGTTTCTTTTGCTTCAAGCTCTAATATAGTTTCCCGAGGCACTGTTACTGATCTGGGATGTAATTAAAATCATGAAGTACTGTTTAAGAGGCTTCATATGTCAATGGTGTGTAGGGCAAAGTACGAAGTGAGCCTAGGCAGCCACGCAGGTGAAAAGGTTTTCCATATGTTACAGTTTTTCTTTTAAGACAAAGTATGTTAATTTACCAGTTGTTTTTTTCTAAGACAGAGTGCTGGCAGTTTCTTCTTAAGATTAAGCAGAAGAAACAGCTACCTGTGTGCTGGGACCTGCAGAGTTTGGCCTTTTCATTTTTCTTAGAGGAGAAAGTTCATGGGACTACCAGAAAGAGAACAGCTGAGGCCTCACCAGGAGGCGATCCTCACCTGGAAAGCAGTGCCATGCCTAGGCTGCTGGGTGGGAGTGGAGACAGCCACACCCAAACCTCTCTCCCTGGGTCTGAGCCACTTAAAGACTTCACAGGCGTGTGTGTGTGTGTGTGTGTGTGTGTGTAAGCAGTGCCAGCAGTGCCATGTGCCGGCCGCTGCATGAGGGGGGGGCTGCCACACCCAAATGGACTGACTTGCAGGGGCTGGGTTGGGTGGGGTGTGGTGGATCCAGGCCTCACCAGGAAGCAGGCCTGGCCGGGAAACCGTAGCATTTTCATTGTTTTGTTGGGTTGGGTTTTATTCTCCTTCATTTTGATTATATTAAATCTGATGGCATGAGCAGCTAGCTGAAAGATAACGAGACCTATTATGCAGCCATTTTGGATTTAGTAGTGGACTGTTTTGAAGTCCTTTATTGTATTCACTGTTTTGGCTTTATTGTTTCTATTCTGTTCCGTTCTGTTTGATTTTTACTGTTTGATTTTTACTATGTCCGAAAGTATCTGCAGCTATTTTGAAGACAACCAAAAGGCATTTTGGTAACTACTATTGGTTTCATAAGGTTTTGAAGTTCCGTATCACTTATATTGGTTTATATACTTGATTGGCTTTATTCTGTTTTATTTTCCTTGGTTTTATCCTCGTTAAAGTAAAAGGCCAGGCATGGTGGTACACTCCTGTCATCCCTGCACTTGGGAGGCCGAAGCAGGAAGATCACTTCAAGTTCAAGCCAGCTTGGGCTGCAAAGTGAGCTCATGGCAGCCTGAACTGCAGAGTGAAATCTTGTCTAAAAAAAGACAATAAATAAATAAATAAACAAATAAAATAGGATAGGAAGGAATTTGCAGTTCTTACAAAGAAAAGTAAAACCATGATCTTAGCCATAGTTCTAGACTGTGTAGTTTCATTTTCAATTCCCATTCTGATAGCGTTGTGTTTTGCCAGCCTTTTACAGAAAGTATGTATTGGTCCATATCTTGGGGAGTGGTTTCCAGGTACCCTGAACTGTTTCTCCTTGTCTGTGATGAATTTAATCTAAGGGTCAGTGTTACTCAGTATATGACAGGCATTTCCAGAAACTGTATACAACCTGACTCTTGAGATTGTGCTATACAAGAATGTACAGAGTAAGTACCAAGTATTTCACATTTCCTGGAGGCAGGTCAAAGAAAAAGTCAAGATAAGACTGTTGCATTTACCACTATGTTAAAAGGGGAGGTGATAACAACAGAAGGACAGGAGAAAGTTAACAAATTTATACCTAGTGGATTTAAATGTCTAGTGGGCTCAGGCTGATGACATAAATTAGTAAGTTGATTGACAACTTTAAGATGCAGGAGTGATGGTGAATTCCAGAAAATACACCTAAAGAGCCAACAGCCAACAAATAATTACCACAAGGGAAAGATAGACCCAGTGTTGCTAGACCTTCCAATTTTCCAAAAGAACCAGAAATCAGGATCTTTGTACAAAAGTATCCAATTTTTCAATGCAATGAATCCAAATTGGAAGAGGGATGGAAGAGCCAGGAAGGAAAGGGAGTAGACAATAGGAAGAAAAAGAGATAAAAATAAGAAAACCCCATGCAGTCCAATAGCTGCCTGAGTGTGACTTTTGTCTTACACAATCTTCTTAGTTTATTTCCCAACAATTCAAGATGTGTTAAGAACTTAATTCAAAGTGCATTTGGAAGTAGCTAAAATTGCAGATGGAATTTCCATTGCCTTACTAGTTCTTTAAATCTAGACACAGTTTTTACTGAGCAACTAACAAGTGCAAAGTCGATTATCCCATCATACTGCAGGTGAGATACATTAATAACATTAAAGAAATAGAATGGTCAAAATGACTGACACATATTTTAGCTGTTTTTAAAAGAATAGTTAAGCATAGGATTTGTTTACCACAGAAGTCATCTGAGACACCAAGTCTTCCTGAAGTCCTAGCAGTTCAGAAGGGAGTGGGTCTGCCATCTTATCAATGGAACAGGTAAGAGTGAAACAATTCAGCCTGGCTCAGGTTATCTATTACTCACGATGACATTTTAATACAAATGTGTTAATATACACTGTATCCCGCTTCCGACGAGATTCCCATCACTACAAGTATTCGTTCTGTAATGTTTGCTATTTTTGTTCCCACTATTTCTTCTGCGTTTAGAACAGAGATGCTTCAAAACCCTTTAACTTCAGCCTCCGAAGTTCAGCCCCGCGCACCCCAGCCCCATTCTGCATCTCGGCTCCTCCCCACTCCCTCCAGGCGGCCTTCGGCGCTGGAAGCCCTCAGCCTTCCCACCGGCCGCGCCCACCCCTCCTCCTTGGGGCCGCCCGCTCCCTCCCTGGGCCCGCGGCCCCTCAACCGGTCCAGAAGTTGACGAAAAAGCTGCAGATTGAGTGCCACCTCTCAGCGCAGTACGTCTCCGCGAGCTCCGCGTTCCCGTCCAGCCCGTCGGGGTCGGGGTCGGGGTCGGGCCCGGTCCCCACGCGTGTCTCCTCCCCCGGCTCCGAGGCCGCCTTCCTCCTGCCCGCTTTCCTCTTGCTCAGAGGCTTCCTCTTGGGGCAGCGAGCTCAGGGGCCTTCCCCGGCGCCCGGCCCTGCGCCTGGGCAATTTGGAAACCTCGTGGGCGGCGGGCCGTGGGGCGGGGCCGCGTGGGGCACGAGGCGCAGCTCAGCGCCGCGGCCCCTCTTGCCCGCGCACAGGCGCGCCCGGAGCGGCGCGGGGTCGTGGCAGGGCCGCCGCCTCCGGCGCAGCGCGCCCAGCACCTGGTGCCAGTAGTGCGCGCGGCGGGCCCGGTAGGCGGCGCAGCGCTCGGGCCGCCCGCGGTAGGCGCACTCGTGGCGCGCCCCGTCCGGGCCCAGGCAGCGCAGCCCCACTTCGCCGCCGGCGGTGGCCCCCGGGGCGGGCAGCAGGAGTTTCCAGTTACACGCGTGCTGCTCCGGGCTCACGAAGCGCCCCGAGGACCGCTGCGCCGCGCTGCCAGCCGCCGCCTGGTCCCTCGCGCCAGCCGCGAGCAGGCAGCCGCCCGACAGCAGCAGAAGCGAGAGCGTCGCTCGCAGCCTCAGAGGACTCATGGCCAACGGTGTGCGCGCTGCACTCTGCTGGGGTCCCGGGGTGCTTGTGGTGGAGGCGGGTCGAGGTGAAGCGCGTCCCTGATCTGCGGACGCAAGCAGAGAGGGAGCTGCTGACCGAGGCGGGCGCTGCCCTTTGCTCAGCGCAGACACCTATGAACGCCCCTCCAGACCTTCCGGAACCTGCTGCATTTCCCCAGCGGGCGGCGGCAGACTTCGAGACACCCCTCCGGAGAGCTTTCCTAGAGGGAAACAGCTTGTCGGTTAAATAATTATTTTTAAGTCATTTGTGCATTGAGACTTTTTTCTTCCCCATGCAAACACCATAGCAAAATAATGCCTGATAATTGCTACCTTTGCCGCCTCCAGTCTCCACCATCCAAATCATTCTGTATTAATCCTTAGAAACGTGCAGTTTTACTGTGCTTTGAACTTACCGAGTTCTGGGAGAGGTGGTGGAACCTTCCTAGGATAGAGGAAGTGACTACATAAAGCCAGCGTCTCTTTCAGCCCATTCGCTGTGAATCAATGTGTTATCCTTGGGACAGAAGGGACCTCCCTCACTATGCCACTCCCAGCCTTCTCGCGCCTGAATTCCCAACACACACACACGAATGCTAGGAGCAGCCTGTAACATGAAATATGTACCTTGTATGTATTTTGATTCCACTGCAAATGTTAACAAAACTTTCCATTTATACATTTAATCATCAGAGTTAAAGATCTGTGTTTAAATAAAAGCATTAAGTAAACAATATTCTTAAACAGACACTACACAATCACGCTGTTTTCAATGTTTTTCATACCATGGGTGCTGTATTTTCACCTATCGTTTCAATCTTTCTTATTCTAATAATTCTAATAAATAGTACTAATAAAAATATGATACCCAAGTTTGTTAACATATCATAGTGTCTAATAGTTCACTATGACTGGGTATTTGAGCTTTTAATTATTTTAAATATTACAAATGTCTTTCAAAAATTAAATTGGGTTCGATTCCCCCACCAAGCTGGATGTTGAACCCAGGGCCTTAGAGCATTCTGGGGAAGTACTGTACCACCAATCTACATTCCTAGCCCTTTTACCAAGCTAGGATCTTGAAAAATTGCTCAGGCTCACCTCATACATGTGATCCTCCAGCTTCAGCCTTCTGAATAGCTGGGATTACAGGTATAGGTTAAGAATTAATGTATTTTGGGGGCTGGGGATTTAGCTCAGTGGCATAAGCGTCTGCCTTGCAAGCAGGCAGTCATGAGTTCGATCCCTGGTACCGAAAAAGACCAAAAAAAAAAAAAAAGAATTAATCTGTTTTTGAATCTTCAAATTTTTATATTTAATCAGTCATTTTTTAATGACAAGCATATTCCAATATCTTTTTTAAAATGTTCTCCATACTAAATAAGATGTTTTAATTTCAAAAGTTCATACCTAGAGGCTATGGGTGTAGTACAGTGGAAGAGTACTTTGCCTAGCAAGTGCAATGCCCAGGATTCAGTCTGTTCCCAGCAGGAGACAAAGTTCACACCTCTGATTATTTTGTTCCTTTTTTGAGACAGTGTCTCATTATCTAGTTCAGGCTGGTCTTGAATTGTGTTCAAGGCGAAGGGAAGTATTTTGGGAGGGATCAGGGCAATGTGTCTTTCACTGAAATACATTTTAAAAACTTTTAACACACTTTTTATCACACTTCATAGTCTTCTAATTCTATAAAGTATTTTGGTTTTATTTATTTACTTACTTATTTAGGGTTTTTTGAGACAGGGTCTCCCTATGTAGCCCAGGCTGACTTTAAACTCACAGCAATCCTCCTGTCTCAGCCTACTGCTTACTGGAATTATAGGTGTGTGCCGCCACACCTGGCAGTACTTTGGTTTTAATAGTAGTAATCAAGGGCTAGGGATATAATTCAGTGGCACAGCACCTGCCTGGCAAGCATGAGGTCCTGAGTTCAATACCCAGGACAAAAAAAAAAAAAAAAAGGTAGTAATCGAATTGTAATTGTTCAAACATAGTACCAGTGGGAGCTCAGTAATAGAAAATATCTTTCAAGAATATATTGTATGAAAATATAGAAATCCCCTTTCTTCCCACTTTTTGAAGCAGTTCTTGAAGTTCTGTTGGATAAGTATCTTTATTTGTGCTCTTGTGGCCACTTTGATGTCCAGAACTGACTTGAAATATTTGCCTTTCATGGTCATTTTGACTTTGGGGTAAAGCTAGGAGTTGCATGATGGCAGATCTGGTGAGTAAGGTGGATGGGAACACTGTAATGTTTTTATTTGACAGAAACTGTCATAAACAATTTGGTGTGACCATAAAATACAGTGAAAGTTTAAATTTTTTCTTTTTTTTGTCTTTTTCCTTTTTATCGGTACCGGGAATCAAATTCACGACTGCCTGCTTGCAAGGCAGGCACTTATGCTGCTGAGCTAAATCCCCAGCCCTGAAAGTTTAAATCTTAAAAAAATGTATCACCATAAAAACCACTTTGCTTTTAATCCCCCTCAAAATACCCTTCCCCATGTCAATACATAGAAATGTATCTTTTTCTGTAATAAGTTTTTTTGATTTAAAAATTCATTGTGTCTTTCAATCATCCTTTGTATAAATATATAATGGTATATATTAAATATATACTAATGAATATTGGCTTAAGAAAGGAAACATTTACCACCCTCGTGCATTAGAAAAAATGATTTGCTCCGGGTTATACATCTTTCAGCCATAATATAACAAATCATCTGATTTTCAGTGCTCAATGGTCTTTATGACTTTGGATTTCACTTCTATTACTTATAAGGTAATTACATCTTTTTTTTCTAGTTCAACTAACACTGAAAACCAAATTGTACCTGTGAAGCTAAAAAAATGCTAACAAATGTTTCATAACCAACAGCCGCTAATTAATACACTGCACAGATGGAAACTCTCTCTCAGAAAGCTGTGTTTGTATAGCTAAAGTAACTGTTGAAAGCTTTTTTCTGTTGCCCTGCCATTACTTACCGGTTACTGATGGAAACTAGAAGAGTTTTTTGCTAAAGAGTGACATCTAGGGGCACTATGCTCTAATTACAATAAAAAGTTTATTACCTAAAAAGCATAGTTAAAATTCCAGAAACCATGCTTTGATGTCAGAAACATTACTCCAAGAGAGAAAAGTAAAAACACACAAATGTACTATGCCATGTCAGAAAAGGAAAGCTAATTTTCAAAATTATAGTAAGATCCAGCTGCAGTTGTGTACCTCTGTAATCCCAGTACTCTGGGAGATTAAAGCAAAAGGATTACAAATTTAAACTTAGCCTGGGCAATTCAGGGCAGTGCTGCCTGAAATTTTTTTTTTTAAATTTAAAGACTGGGGATGTAGCTTGGTGTGAAGACCCTAGGTTTAGTGTCCAATCCCGATCCAGCAATGCTACTGTGTGTGTGTGTGTGTGTGTGTGTGTGTAGAGAGAGAGAGAGAGAAGTAGACAGAGAGCAAGGGAACACAAAAGCTACCGTTTAATCATTTTAGGTGTATAGTTTAGTAAGATTAAGTGCATCCACACTGTTGTATAATCTCATCACTATTCATTTCCAGAGCTTTTTTCCATTTTCCCAAACTGAAAGCCTGTACCTACTAACAGTAATGCCCTTTACTTCATTTCCTCACTTACAGGCAACCATCATTCTACTTTCTGAATTTGGTCATTCTTAGAGCCCGCTATAAAGTAAAATATATAGTATTTGTCCTTTTGTGTCTGACTTATTTTACTTAATGTGATATCCTCTGGGTTCATCTATGCAGAAGTTCATGCTTACATAGCACATTTTGTTTATCCATTCTTCCACTGATGAACGCTATACTGTGTCTACTTTTTTTTTTTTTCTGTCTTTTTCCTTTTTATCGGTACCGGGGATCGAACTCATGACTGCCTGCTTGCAAAGCAGGCGCTTATGCCGCTGAGCTAAATTCCCAGCCCCCACTGTGTCTACTTTTTGCCTATTATGAATAATGCTGCTAAGAATATTGGTGTATAAATAGCTGTTTAAGTTTCTGTTTTCAATTATTTTGGATACACAAATAGAACAGAATTACTTGGTCACATGATAATTCTACTTTTTTGTTTTGTTTTGTTTTGCTTTTTTATTTTAAAGGGGGTAAAATTAAACACAACAAAACAGAACAAAATAGGACACAAGAAAGAAATGTAAGAGATATACATTTCAAAGCTAGACAACCTGAAATCTTTACTGTCTATCATATTGTCTCTTGTTTTCTTCTAAATAGTTGTCCATGTCTTTGCATACAGAGAATTCATACAAAACAACATAGTATAAAACTGATCTGAATAGAATGGGGAAGGCGATTTAGGTCTTTAAGACCAGACAATAGGAAAGTCACTAATGGCTGTCATAGAGTCTCTTGTTCTCTTCAAAATAGCTGTCCATACTTTCATGTATATTGAAGTTCAACAAAACAAAACAGGCAGGGGGGAGGGGTCGCTTGGTTTCCGGGGTGCTCCAGGTCCCAGGCTGGCATGGGTCCCAGTAAACGCCATTGACTCCCATTGTGGGCCACCGTTGCCTGCCACGCTCTCAGCTGCTCACTAGGCGGGGAGGGGCTGCTTGGCCTCCCAGCACTCCTGGTCCCAGCAGGGAACAGGTCCCAGTAAATGCCAGTGGCTCACATCCTGGGCCACCTGTGCCTGCCAGGCTCACAGCCACTCATGGGGAGCAGAGTGAAGGGGTTGCTTCAAGGTGTTTCTTTCTAATGAATTGACCATTTCACTGCCCAAGTTCTGAAATGGCCAACAGATCATAGAAAGACATCTCTTAAGGGCTGGGGATTTAGCTCAGGGGCATAAGCACCTGCCTTGCAAGCAGGGAGTCGTGTCCCCGGTACTGATAAAAACACCAAAAAGAAAGACATCTCTTTAGGCTCCTGCTTGAAACCAACAGCACCAGGAAGTGCTGGCCTTGATTCAGGGCCAGGATAATTCTTTTATCTTTTTGAGGACATGCCATACTATTTTCTACAGTGGTTGCACCATGTTACATTCCTGGCAACAGTGCACAAACATTCTAGTTTCTCCACATCCTTGCCACATGGAGAAATTCTCCACATCCTTACCCTTAGGGTAAGCTAAGGGCCTTGTTATTTTTTGTTTTTTATAATATACATTCTGAGGGTGAGAAGTACATGATTTCTTGCTGATTTGTTTTCAGTTCAGGAGACTGAAGCTGAGGCCTTCTCATGGAGCTCTGTCCCCAGTACAATCCATTCATCCCTCCCTTTTTTGCCCCCCTCCCTCCCTCCTTTCCTTCCTTCCCTTTTTTCCTTCTAGACAGAATCTATTATGTTGCCCAAGCTAGGCTTGAACTTGCAATCCTTCCACAGCCTGCCAGAGTGCTGAGATCACAGATTTTCACTGCAATAGCTGACTTTGGTTTTGATTTGCATTTCTCTGATGATTAGTGATGTTGAGCATCTTTCTATATTCCTACTGGCCATTTGGTATCTTCTTTGCAGAAATACCTATTCAAGTTCTTTGCTTCAGAGATTAATGTAAAAGTAAGTCACTAATTTACAAATATTTTGAGTTGTGAACTTTCACAGATGTACTGTATAAGACTCACTTTGTGGATTCAGAAACAAGTGTGACTTAGGAAATTTCTCATGGAACAGAACTTGTTTGCAAATTGTGGGCTTCCTCTAAAGAGCTATGAATGTAGTTTTGTGACAGAGTGTTTGTCCAACATACATGAGACACTTAGAGATCCCAGTTTTGGTCCCCAGCACTAACAAAAAAAAAAAAAAAGGTTGATGTACAGAATATACAAAGACCTTCAACTACTCGCCAATGATAACAAAAGTTCAGCCTCTTATCATATGTCTTTCATTCTGTGAGTCACCTTTCCACTTTTAAGAGTGTCTTTGATACACAAAGGTTTTTAACTTTGATGTAGTTCATGAAAAATTCTCTTTTCAAATAAAACCATGTGACATGAGTAAGAAAAAATGAAACATACCTCCTTTTTTTTAGTATCAAGGCTCGAACTCAGAGCCTTTGCACTGAGCTATCCCTCAACATCCTCCTTTAAAAAATTTTTGAGGTGGATACTGGGCTTGAATATATGGTCTTCCTGTCTCAGCCTCCTAGAGTGCCGGAATTACAAGTGTGAGTCACCATGCTTGGATGAAATGAATATCTTCATTTTCATAAATAATCTTATTTGCATCAGTAATCAGCAGTCTGTTTGGATTCCAACAATGTACTACTTAATAGTTCATGATAAGGTAAAATTACTTAGTAATTTCAGTGATTACCTCTTTGTTTCTTCCTTATAAATCTCACAGGATAAATAGCCATAAAGAGTGGATACTCAGGGCCGGGATTTAGCTCAGCGGCGTAAGTGCCTGCCTGGAAAGCATGAGGTTGTGAGTTCAATTTCTGGTACCAAAAAAAAAAAAAGAGTAGATACTGAGTAGCCCCTTCTCTCCTTCCCCTCAGATAAGATGACACAGCAACTGATGTAACAAACTTCTATGATAGTGGAAAGGGAAATTCCTGCCTCTGAATACATACATACTTTTTCCTGAGAATGGTGGAGTAGAGATGAGCTGGCAATGCAAGCCCCAAGAAGAACGCACAGCTTTTGTAAACTGCAAAAATAGTTTTACTTTGAAAGTGACTCTCCACCAAGCAGGCTGGAGTTGGAGAAGAACTCCAGTGCAGCACCCAGTTGACAGTGTGCTCAGTAGCCATTTGAGAAAGGAGTTAACTCATTAAGACTGAACCACAAAACAAATACAGTTCAGAATTTCTGGTGTCACTGTACACAGGGACTGGGTGAGAGATAGTCAAAAGAGATAGTTGTGGAGAATACAGGTTAGACACAGACTCCTCTGTGAGAAGCTTAAGCCCTGGCGCAGAAAGGCACAGAGGCCCTGCCCTCCATGGTGAGGAGCCAGGCCAGCTGTGTGTGGCTTTTAGAGAGTGCTGTGATAAGTGCTGCCTTAAGTCTGGTGGTCAGCCTGGAGCCCTCTCTGCTGCCTATGTCCAGCACAGAGTTCAGCGGCCTGTTTGCTTTACCTGCCCACCAAGGGGAACAGGGATATGGTTGAACTTGGATGGCTGTCCCAGCCGTGGGGATACAGACCGAGAGGTCTCTGGCTGGGCGAAGGGCACCTCATAAACCCACAGGCAGTAAAGGGAGGTAGAGAAAACTGTGACTTGGGATACACAGAAACTGGAGCTGACACAGTGACTACTAGAGGAGGGTGAACATCATTTATGGAGAAAGGCAGGGCAGGATCCAGCATTCGCCCAGAAAAATGCGAGTGTGGAAACAAAACTGATCTTTGCATGATTCACTACCCCTCCTCTGTCTCTGGTGGGCTCTCATATTGTAGACCCTGGAAAAAAAACTACTCAATAGAATGGAGAAAACTTACTTTCTTCCTTCCTTTCTTCCTTTCTTTCTTTCTCTCTCTCTCTCTCTCTCTCTCTCTCTCTCTCTTTCTTTCTTTCTTTTTCCCTTCTACATATTTTTGAAGGAACTGGGGTTTTTCTTTTCTTTTTCGTTTGCTGTTTTTTTCTTTGCTCTTTTCTGTTACTTTTATCAAATTCTTTTGATTTTCTTTTAATCCTTAAAAAGATCCTTTATCTCATTTTCTCCCCTTCTTATTATTTATTTTTCAAATTTTACATCTTTCATTCTCCTAGTCCTCACCCACTTCATCTTTATTAGTATTGCTATTATACTTCATTAAACTTTATTTAGCAATAATCATGCCTTGGATAAACATCACTGGTTACCATACTGCCACTGTGTAAAGCTTTTTATTAAACTTCAGATATTTAGCCCTATGCTATTATTGTTAAATTATTAATGATGATATGTTGTTGCAAGTAGTGGATATTTATTGTATATCAATATTTGACTTATTTTTATGTCTAAACTATAATTATGCATATCTTTTTATGGTAACGGTAGTATAATGGTAGGTTCTAATGGTTCTTGTAGTATGTCAATGTTCACTCTATCTTTGACTCTATTTTTGTTGCTGATTTTGTTGCTATTGCCAGGATGGCATAGTTGTTGCTATTAATTGGTTTTTACTGTATGCCAATATCTGATTGTCTTTGCATCATCAATAATACTGTACTGCAGTTCATTTTTGTAGAACTAGGTGCTAGACCAACTATACCTCCCCTCCTGTTGTAGTCAGGGGTTGTGAAGAGAATAATTACAATCAGGACACAGAATTTATAATAGTATTTTATAATGATCACCCAGAGTTAAACACAAGAAAGTGTAGGAAATCTATCCACAACACTAAAGACCCATAATATTTAGCCAAGGGCCTGGATCCCACAGCAATGCCCCGCATGAGTCCAGTTGAAGACTGAGAGCCCATGACAATGCCTCCCATGAGTCCAACTGGAGGTCTAGAGCCCAGGACAAGGACTCACACCAGTCTGTTTTATGGATCTAAGCTGGGAAGGCTTAAAGGTCAGTTGTGGAAGCTAGAAAATCTATGCCAGTGGGACAAAGGAGGTGTGCTAGTAGGTTGAGGGAGCCAAGAAGTCATGCTCAAAATAAGGACCAGGGCTGTCCTGAAAAGCAACACAGAGGTCCCAAGCTCCTCCAACAATGAGGACAGTTGAGAACATGCCAGAAAGCCAGCATGACAAGCTTCTCCTCGAGATTAAATAGTACAAATCTTTCCCTCCGGAGCCAGGAAGTGATTGATGTTCAATGTAAGGAGAAGAGTTCCCCAAAGTGAACCACAGCCACTCTCACTGATAAGATCCCAAGCTCCTTCAAGGATAATGGCCGAATTCACGTCAGGGAAGCCAGCATGACCAGCTCCTCCAAGAGAACTAATGGCGCAAAACAACAACACTTAGGAGAACCCACAATGCCTCTCTCTTCTTCTCCATGACTCTATTTATGCTGCAACTTTTCTCAGGTAGGCCATCTAAATGCAGCACCATGCCAATTTAATCCAGCTGGTATTAAATTGACCACCAGTTTTTAATCCGTAACACCTCCCAAATTGACAAAAATGTCCGGATCTTTGGACAAAGGCAAAGGCCTAGTTAGCCACAGCCAGGGTACACCACTGGAAAGCAGACACTAACGAAAGAAATCTCTGGAGCTAGGGATTTAGCTCAGCAGTGTAAGCACCTGCCTGGCAAGGGCAAGGTCGTGAGTTTGATCTCCAGTACCAATAAATAAATAAAGATATCTCTGTACTAGCAACAAAGACTTTCCAGTCGACCTACAAACCTCACCAAAGAAAAAAATAATAATGGAAAATATGAGAAAACAGGCAACAAAATGCCTCCAAAAACTTCCAACCCTCCAAAGCTGATTCATAGGGCATCAGGGGAAGGAAATCAAAAGACAAACAGCCTTTCTTTTAGATTCAGATGTTTGCATTTCTCTTACTTGTGTTCCAGCTACTTTTTTCATTTTTAAAGTTATTTTGAAGGTAGTAAAATACAACAGTACAAGACAGAACAGAGCCAAATGAGACAATGCAGTGAAATTGGTACAGAACGTCACAGCAGGTTACCGGGATAACAGTAATAGGTACCATGGTGTATCTTGTTATCTTCACAATAGTTGTCCTTTTAATCAGGTATAGCAAAATCAAACCAAATACAGAACATTAGAGAACTTATCAAAACAGAATATTAAATAGAGCAATACAGATAATCAGAACAAAGCAAAAGAGTGATAACAATATTTGCCTTCAAAGAGATGGTACAAGGAAATCCCCCATATTTGCTATATTGCATATGGTCAAACCTCCCAAGAGATGCATTTACTAAGGGGAGTGGGGAGAATGGGATGTTTGAATCTCAGCCCGCGCACCAGTAGGCTCACTGTTGCTTACCAGGGAGGCAAGCAGGTTGCTTTCTTTCCCAGCACCCTAAGTTCCAATATGGCAGGATCTCAGGAGATGCTGCCAGGTTCTCTCCCTGGGGTGTCCACCACTTGCTCAAGCCATGGCTGCTTACCAGGGAGGCGAGTGGGTTGCTTTCTTTCCCAGTGCCCTAAGTCCAGCTACTTTTTTTTTTTTTTTAATTGGTACCAAGGATCGAACTCACAACTGCCTGCTTGCAAGGCAGGCGCTTATGCTGCTGAGCTAAATCCCCAGCCCCAAGTCCAGCTACTTTTGATACAAGGTGCATGTCAAGTCAACATGAGATCACCAGACACATGTTATTTTTTAAAAAAGCTTATGTGTAGGCTGGGGATTTAGCTCAGTGGCATAAGTGCCTGCCTTGCAAGTGCACAGACATGAGTTCGATCCCCGGTACCAAAATAATAATAATAATAATAATAATAATAATAATAATAAAGCTTATGTGATGTGTACATTATGTATGTGTCACTATACTTAAAGACACTCAGGCACTGAGTAGTTCAGACAATATTTCACACTAAAATTAAAGACTAGACTTTATAAACTTCCAAACTACATTTATAGACTTTCTCCCTCAACTCCCCTCAAAAATTTATGGGGACTAGGGTTTTCAGAGGAGAATACTACAGTTAGAAACAAAGGAGCCAAATCAGTTCCTTCCCTTCAATCAACTGTATACACCATACCACCCTAATGATTCTCTATGCTTCCACAATCCTAAAACAGGGAAGTTGTGTGAGCCATTTCTCTCCCTCCACTCAACCATAAACCAAACACCACCTTAATAATGATCTAGGCTTAAACGTAGGAAGGTGAGATACGGGAGGGACCTTAGATTAGTGGCATCTGACCCTATAAACACCAAAAACTTTGGTTACTGAGCTCCCTTTTTCCTTCCCACTCAACTTCCTCTTTCCTTTCTCTATCAAGTCCCTTTCCCCCTTCACACTTTTTTCCCTTCTCTCTTCTCCATTTCAGCTCCATCTCATGATCCTTAATAAGTATAGCCACTTACTACATACTACAAGATGTATGCTTGACAATTCTTTCCTTGTCATATACAAGAATTTGGACTATATTTGGCTCACTCAGGTACAGCAGCAAGATTAAAAGCATAGCTACTTAGCAAATATTGATCCAACAGGGAAGTAGGGCATATAGCAAGGGTATATGGCTGACATCATTAACCTTGGCTTATGTATGAGTTCTAAAACAAGAACAACTTTGGGGAAAGATGGATCTAGATGTCCTGGTCACCAACCTAGGTATTTGATGGATATCTGGACTTATTAGACTGAGTGGTACCAATTACAGTAGAGCCTCAAGTTTCCATTTACCCCTTAGGGAGTTACTAAGTCTGGCCATTGTGACTTTATCTTCAGGCCTTTCTTTCCTCAGATGTGCCTCTAACCATAATTCTGATATCTGTAGTTTTCACTAATTTCTTTGAGAGGTCAGTCCCTCTCTGACTGTATATGAAACTGTATCTGACTTATCTACTTATAATATTTCTCCCCTTGAAGAGCTCTCCCTAACTGTGGTTAGGGGATAGTTTTATTCTAGCTAGCTGCTTTGAGCCAATAAGGATTAGTATAAATGAGACTGCAGTCAGGGGCTTCTCCAAATAGCTAACCTAATGTGCCTTGGATGGAAGTCATGTTGGGATTTTGCAGTTACGAACTCCTTTCAGAAGAGTAATCCAGTGGATCCTTATAAAAGGAATCTGGCACATTTGTCAGTGGTTCACAGCATGATTGACAGTGCATGAGAAAGTTGGCTGGAGAAGCAGGCATGACCTATTAATTATTAGATCCCAGAACACATGCACAGAACAATTCCCAAAGCCCTGAACTTGGACTTCTCATGAGAACTTGAGCAAGTTTTCAATAGACTGGCCTACACCTCACCTCAGCCTGAGACGTGGGAACCTAGCACTGCCCCTCAGGACCTGTAGGTAGAAGTTGTCCTGAGTTTCCTCCAGATTCCGACAGGTTCCAAGAACTTGCTATCATGGCTTTCCTCATGATAGCTCATCTTGCTTTCTCTGAGCTGTTCTTTTTCTTGCTTTTTTCTCTTTCATTGAGCCCAAGCTTCCTCTTTGAAAGCTTCTTGCCTTAGTAGAAATTATGGCGGTGGTCTGACATGGCAGAGGACCAGAGTGGGAACGCCTACCACATCCTGCTTCTCCCTTAGCCTTAATTGCAACTCCCCTTCCTGTTTGCACCCAAAGAAAACTCCACTCGCCCTGCCTCATCAGTGGCCGCCCTAAGCGCCACCCCTGGTTAGAGGTTATATGTATGTCCCACGCCCCAGTTCCAGCCAGAGAAAGCCAGGCCGCCGGCGGTCACGGCCTTCTCTCCACGTCCTTAGAATAAAGGCTATTTTTACTTTATATTCTCTTTTTCATTGAGCCCAAAACTCTTTCACTCTTTATAGCCAGTTTCCGTCTCACTATTCACTTTTAATTTTTCAAATAAACTTTGCCACTGTATTCTGCTTGTTTGGTTCAACTATTTATTTGAGATAAGAAGAACCTGGAACCTAACTCCAGAGGGAGAGGTGAGCAACCCAGAACCCAGTAACATGTCATGGGCTACCCAATTTTAGGAGCTACTTTATAACATTTCAGCATAGCCAAGAGATTGCAGTAACATGATCATTTGGAGTTTGGCAGCCTCTGGGTAAGAATAAACAAGATTTTTCAAGAGATTAAACCACAGTATGAGAACTAGAATGGAAAGGCAGGTTGGGGGAAAAAGCCACATTCAGAAACTGACCTTAAAGGACTACCATAGTGATTATAACCAGCTGGCTTCTAGACCTACTGATGGAGGTTATCTATAAGCTTGATATCTCTTTTCTTTATTTTACTTTTCTGTTCTGTTCTTTCTTTCTTTTATTTTTTGAGGCAGGGTCTTGCTATGTAGCCCAGGAAGGCCTTGAACTCATAAAGATCCTAGTGCCTCAACATCCCAAGTGTGGGAATTACAGGCATGCACCACCATGCCTGGCTTGGTATTTAAGATTTTTTTTTACGAGAATTATTTATTGAAAGACAAAAAATTTCACTTATTAGTGCACAAATCTCTCCAGTGTTAGTTGTAAGGTGGAAAGTCTTATAATTTTGAAGGACAATTTTAGCTAAAGAATTTAAAGGCTCTGAGGTTTTTGTTTGTTTGTTTGTCTTTTTGAAACAGGGTCTCATGATGCAGTTCACACTGGCCTCGGGCTCTCTTTGAAGCCCAGGCTGGTCTCAAATTTGCAATGATCTTCCTACCTCAGCCTCCCAAGCACTGGGATTACAGGAGTGCAGCACCATGCCCAGCTCTTTCTGAGCTTTTGTAGGTCCTACTGTGGTTTTCTAGCCTCATTGATCCATGATAGTGGTCAGCTATAGATATAGCTAGAAAATGCTGGCATAGGTCAGTAATTGGAGCCCCCTTTTCAAGTCTAGCCTGTTTTATCTTCTAGATCTGACACTGTCCTCACATTGGTCACATCTATTTCCCATACTGTCAATAGAATTTTTTATCTTCTGGATTTCTGTTTGGCACCTCGTTATGGATTCTAATTTTTTTTTTTTTTTGCTAAAGTGGTCGTCCATGTTTTGTACCGTCTGTTTAGCTCAGCTAGCTTTTTATTAGTGTCTTCTGTAAACTCATTGATCATTTCAGTTATGTTCATTATCTGATTAGTTTATATTCTCTTTGAGCTCTCTGAGGTCCTTTCTGGCCTCTATAAAAAAATCTTCTCTTTTATCTCTGTTCTGTCTTGTACTGCTGTATTTTACTACCTTTAAAAAATGAAAAAAAGTAGCTGGAACACAAGTAAGAGAAATACAAACATCTGAATCTAAAAGAAAGGCTTATCATTATAAAAAAAAAAAAAAACAACCCTAGTTTTACATCTTTTTACATCTTTGAAGACCTGTATACAAAAAAGCACAAATGCATTTAGTATACCATGAAGTCAGTAATAATGAGTGTCACAGCTATATGGAAGCTGTTGGCCCACTTGGGGAGCCCAAGAGAGATTTCTGCAGGTGTGGTTCCCAGGTTAAAGCATGCACATGTGCAAGACATATGCAAGAGCAACAGGCAACGTGGAGCAAGGCAGAGTGCAATTCAGAAGTGTCAGGTAACCTATGTCTTTATTGTCTAATTCTTACACAAGTTATCACATATGTACATTCCTGTATAGTGCTGTAACCAGCACATGCCTGTTTGTCCACTAAGCCCTGGTTATATAACTGTGTGCTTGCACTAGACAGCAAGGTCACATCCTCAGATGTCCTTAGGGATCAGTATGAGTGATTCCCCCAGAAACCTTTGTCTCTTAATTTAGTTTTGCACTGAGTATCTTTTAATAAGAAAACTTTATTGTTTCACCTACAGAAAACTTAACTTTTTGATGATAACCAATGTAGACATATTAGGATAATATATTTAGCAATGCCTGTTGGAGTGTGTCTCCACCAAGGAGAGTTTGCTCAGCAGTTTCTCAAACCCAAGGGATCCCCATTTAGTTATCTTAACAGAATATTTTGTTTTTAGATGATCTATGAGAACTGTATCATAACAAGTAACACATTTTTTAAAAATTGTATTTAAAGAAAAAAACAAAACAAAAAGGGTAGAAATAATACATAATTTCAAAAAAATAAACAGTAAGTAATCACTAGTTGATGAATTACATATTGTTCTCTTAGAGTTAACACATTATTTTTGGCCAATGAAATATTCTAAAGTTATTGTACACAGACAATAGGCATTACACTTATAAAATCAGCCTTGATATCAGTTTGATTGGTTGGCAACCTGGATGGATGCATGTCTTTACCTCTAATGACACTTATTTTATCTATAAGCCAACTTCAGTTGTAGATATAAATACTTTAACTTATATAACTGTTTTCCATTGAAATACCCAAAAAAGGCAAAAAATATAACAATTTGTTGAACTCAAACAAAACAGCTATAGCTGTTGTGACAGGTCATTACCACAAATTGAACAGACAGACAGACAAGCATGCATAAGACAATCATTTATAAACTAGAGTGCACTCCAATGCATTTGCCATGACTTTCTTATGAATCAGGCACAAATATTACTTTAGTAAGTGTAGTAAGTGAGACAGTAGTGAGCCTATTCACACAGTCTACTTAGAAAGGGCAAACTATTTTATCCATCTGGTGCCGAGCGGTTGGTGTTTTGTCTCCTAGAAAGAAACTTGACATTGTTTATTGATTCACAGGAGTATGAAGTTTGTTGTCCTTCTTTATCTTTTGGTGTCTTAGGTGGTTTGAGTTTCACCCTTGAGAAGTGAATCAAACATTATTTCCTGGATTTTAATGGCAGAAGGAATGGTTAGTAAGGTTGTGAGATCTTGTATCAGGCAATATTTTCCTCATGGCTTTGCTATGGGCTGGGTCTGAGGGCCCCTGAGGTTGAAATAAGAAATTTAACAAACTCCTCTAAACAGGCTTGCAGAAGCTGGGTGTGCACTCAAGAGGCTGAGGCAGGAGGATCACCATGAGTTCAAGGCCAGCTTAGGCCACAAAGTGAATTAAAAGCACTACATAGGGAGACTGTGCCCCACCCCTGCCAAAAAAAGGAGGGATGAAGGAAAACAATAAGCATGTAGGTTCACTGACTGCTGTTGTGGAAAATGAATTTTCAAGATGCATTAATAAAAGAGAAAAGAGAAAGATTTATTGGAAGTTGATACGGGATACACTCAAGAATTCAGTAAGGCTGCTCAAAGAAATGAGAGTTCATTTGGGAACTAGAGATTCTTTATGTTTTGGGAGATGAAAATCTGTGGAATTTGAAAAAATATGCAGTCTTAGTTTTAGTCCTAGTCTTAGTGGGTGGGAGAGAATAGCCCACCCTTCGTAAGATAATGGTCTGTTCCTATGGAAAATTCCCAAATGGTGGTCTATTTATGGGTGAAAGGTCATGAGTTCGATCCTAGGTATTCCCTCAACGACAAAAAAAAAAAAATTATTTTGATTTGCATGTGTCTTTTCCTTATGGAGTACTCATCTGTCCTATACTTTGTCATGGTTATTGAATACCAAATTAGCTTCATTGACTAATGGCGTATTTTGGTTTGTGGGGCCAGTTGGAGTTTTTTGGAGCCTTTTCCTAATATCTGGAACTGACTGACTGATATGGTACTGATTTAAAATAATCTGACCCCTAAGCTCAGAGACTAAATTAGTTGTATTTGTGGAGGGCCTCTTCAAGCTGAGGCTAAAAAGCAATGGGTTCTCATTTTGATCCTGATTAATATAATTTAAAGGTTCAGGAACCCCTTCTCACATATCAGCTAAAATGACCTTGATGTACAAGTTTTGCTCAGCTTCTCCACTCACTGTGTTATAATTTTACTCCAGTCCTACCTGAGATCCAAATAATGCTACAGTCAGCTGATTATCAGATGGTGAAGCTCCAAATGCTTCATGATTGGTCTGCTTTGCAGCCTTTATAGACCTTTGCCTTTTTATTGCTGTGGAACAAGAAATGATGATGAATGGGACATCTTGCCAGGTCAGATCAAAAGCCATTTTTAGGGTATGGAAACTATCAGCATACTTCTCAGAATCTTCAGAGAAGCTACCCAATTTCTCTTTGCACTGTCGAATAACTGTAACTGAAAAGGGAACTAGCACACTGACTGTACCATTGGTGCTTGCCACTTTTTGAATTGTAGAACAGTGGCAGGTTCAGATATAGGGGTCTCTGGGTCTAAAGCCCTGTGGTTAGTATGCCCAGACTAGTATGGGGTGGACCCAGGAGACTGCCCTTATCTCCTGAGGGTACTGACTGAACAGGCTATTGAGGAAGTAGTCTATGGGAAAAGGAGCTGACAGGAGGGAGTCCTTAACATCAGCACTTGAGCAATGATGACTTTTAGGGTAGAGGTCAGGTATCTGGTAGAAGGCCATAAAGACTTAATATGCCTTTATATTTCAGCCTGCCAAGGAATTGCCATGTCTCGTTTTCCCCAAGTGGATACATAGGTCAATTGTTATTAAACCAGACTATAAGATGATTTGTTTTGAAGGGTCTCAGTATGGGACTTGTCCCAGTGGTTATGAAGACATCTGAGTAGGGGCACAGAAGGAATAGATGAGGCTGTTTTCATTTGTAGACAGAAGGAGCAAAAATTAGTATCTAGGTTTAGTCTCTCAGGGGTCTAACTTGGTTAGGCTACACGTTCCTCCAGGAGTTTAACCTGGTAGGGCATTTCCTTCTAAGGCTTTAACCTGGGTTTCCTTTTAAGCTTCCTGCCCAGGGGTTTTATTGCTTGAGTAGGATGAATTCCTTCAAAGGCATCACAGTCTAATCTGATTAATCTGAGTTCCTAGGGATTGGATGCCTCCAGCCCCAAGCAAGTACCATTGCTACTCCCTTGTACTCATGAGATTTCTCCTATGAACACAACTCAACTGGTTGAAGAGCCCATAAGTGGGCTGACTCACTGGCTGAATGTCCCTTAGCCAATTAAAATGGAATGAGACCCATCCCTAGAGAAAACTCTACTCACTGCATTAAACATAAAATATACACTGGTGGTGACAGAATCTTAAAAGCCAGGTATTATACCCTTTTAGACAGTAGTATAAACTGAAAGCCACAGTTATTACAACAAAACCAAAACAGAGCAAACCAGCGTCAGCAAACTACCACAGGAAGCAACAGCTCTATTCAGGGTTCCAGGACCCATAGTAGATGAGTCAGCTAGAGCTGGCTCCGTCACTCACTAGCTCACCAGGAACCAGTGGCAGAGGGTTTAGATGGACCAGTTCCTCTCTTTCCTCTCTCTCTCTGTCTGTCTATGTATCTCTTTTGTCTTTTTGAGAAAGGGTCTCTCTATGCAGTTCAGGCTGGCCTTGAGTTCACTTTGTAGCCTAGGCTGGTCTCGAACCTCCTGCCTCAGCCTCCCAAGTGCTGGGATTACAGGCATGAACCACCATGCCCAGCTGACATTGTATCTCTTAACCCTCTTTTTTTACTTATCCAGAACCAACAACTAAACAAATGGAACCTGAAAGCCTGAGGAGGAGAGGGAGAATCTGAAGAGGAAAAGGAAAATTATTAAAATCTATGGAAAGGAAGTGTTCCACATGAGTCTGTGACCCACAGAGAGGCACAAACACTCTGGGTACTAAACACAGAGTTGCCCATAGTCAGGGCAAGTTACCAAGAACTCCACAGAGAAAAGTGACGTCTTGGGTTGTCCAAGCCCATTTCTTCTGGAACCCTGCTGTGGGCAGCTACATCAAAGCATTTGTCTGTCAGTGACCTCTTCTGCTCCTGCAGTGTTTTCTTGTACTCTGCTGGGCTTGTGCCTAACTCCATTGAGCCATGGGCCACAGCCTGCACGATAGATTTTCTACGTTATGTGGCTCAACAATAAAATGTAAGGCTAACTGACCTGCAGGGCCCCTCCTGCCCCATGAGGACAGAAGCCTTTGGTCCCACAATCTAGTCTTCCTCATGTAGTGATTGGTCTACCTCTCCTTCGAGGAATCTATTTTTTGCCCAAAAAGTGTAACAGAGAGGATCTCTCCATAGAATGGGAAGTTACCTTGGCTGGGTTGTGCGACTGCCCACTCCTGCCAAGGTTTCCGAAGGTCTCTGAGTTACTGGTACCTCCACAGTGTCTAGTGAGGGCTCCAGAGGTTTGGTAGAGTCCTCCTGGCTGGCTCACCAGATACTACAGGTGAGTGGGTCAAAAATAGTCCAGATCGGGCCTGGGGATCTAGCTCAGCGGCATAAGCACCTGCCTTGCAAGCAGGCAGTCGTGAGTTCGATCCCCGGTACCGATAAAAACAAAAAAGACAAAAAAAAAAAAAAATAGTCCAGATCTTTGTGTATGACAAGGAAAGAATTGCCAAGCACACACTCAATAGCATGTAGTAAGTAGTTACACTTATTGAAGATCATGAAACAGTTTCAGGAAAAGGGAGAAGGATGAAGGGGAAAAGAGGGTGATAAGGAAAAAAGGACTCAAGGGGGAAAGGAGAAAATGATTCAAATTTGAAGGGAAAAGAGTCCAGTTTACGCAGGGCTAATCATTAAGGTGGTTTGACTTCTGACTGAATGGAGAGAAAGGAAGTGGCTCACACAACTTCCCTGTTTTAGGATGGTTTTAGGATGGTTTACAGCTGAATGATGGGAAGGAAGTGAGTTGGCTCCTTTGTTTCTAACTGTACTTCTACTGGTTGATTTGATGCATGTTGTCCCCACATTGTAACACTGCTGTATAAATTACCTCTGACAAATGGCTTCAATGACAACACACTTAGGACCCCTCCTGTCCCTCAGCAGCTTATACCTACTCCCCAATAAACATTTCCTGTTGTTAAAAAATGTGTTTACTGCAATAATAGCAGAAAACTTTCCAGATATGAGGAAAGAAATTAACATATAGGTAAATGAGTAATATAGAATGCCAAATAGCCACCATCAGAAAAAAACTTTTCCATGACACATCAAAGTCAAAATCTCAAACGTACAACACAAGGATAGAAAGAAATTTCAAAGCTGCTAGAAAACAATAGCAAATTGCTTATAAACGTAAACTCATTAGAATTATAGCAGACTACTTAACACAGGATATAATGATCAGGAGAGTTTGTAGTGAAGAGTTTCAAGGCCTAAAAGGAAACAACTTCCAATCCAGATTGATATATCTTGCAAAAATCTTTCATGCCTGTAATCCTAGCACTTGGGAGGCTGAGATAGGAGGATTACCACCCATCTGAGGCCAGCCTGGGCTACATAATGAATTCAAGGCCAGCCTGCACCACAAAGCAAGACCCTATCTCAAAAAACAAAACAAAACAAAAAACCTTTCAAAATTGATGGAGAAATAAGGTATTTCCATGACAAAGAGCAATTTAAGAAATTCATGACCACCAGCCAGTGCTCCAAAAAATTATTAAAAGAGTCAGTGAAGCCAACAATAAGGAAGTGGCTCAAACAACTTCCCTGCCTTAGGGTAATGGAAGCATGGATAATCATTAGGATGGTGTGGTGTTTACAGTTGAACTAAGGAAAAGAAGTGACTCACTCAGGTACTTTTTTTTCTAACTGTACTCTTACCATTTTTAATCTATGAGAGTCTTTTCCATCAAATGTATTTCTCGTATACAGTTTGATTTTATTTTTTAATCCAACCTGTCAGTCTATATCTTTTGATTGGGAAATTGAGACCATTCACATAGTCATTGCTGAGGAGTACTGACAGTCCTGCCACTGAATTATCTTCAGGTTGCTGATTCTTTTTATTCCTTTATCCTTAATTAATTTCTCTACTAAGCATATTCATTCCATTAGTCCTTTTGGCATTGTTGGCTTCATTGTCTCTCAATAGTCATGAAGCAGTAATAAAATAAAATCACCAATTAACTAAAGCACAGGACCTGATGATTCACCACTGACTTTTACAAGAATTTCAAAGAAGATCTAACACCAATACTCCTCAAATGCTTTAATGAAATTGAAAAGAAAAGAATATTCCCAAAATCATTCCTGGAGACTAGCACTACTAACCTAATTCCAAAGTCTGGTAAGGACCCAACACTGAAAAAGAAAACTACTGGCCTATCTCTTTGGAAAAATCCTCAACAACATACTGTCAGTCAGAATGAAAAAAATCATCAAAAAGATCATACACCAGGACCAAGTAAGTTTCATCCCATGGATGCAAGCATGCTTCAACATACATAAATCAATAAATATAATTCACAGAAACAGAAACAAAGACAAAATACATAGAATCATCTCTAGATTCAGAAAAAGCCTTTGACAAAATCCAATATCCATTCATGATTTTAAAAAGAAATTTCAAAAAACCTGAAGAAAGAAAATTGGAAAGATCTATCTCAATTTGATAAAAGCCATTTATCCACAAACTGTAAGCTAAATAAACCTTTCCTTCCTTCATTTTGGGCATCAGGAGTTTTGTTTCAGCAATAAGAGGAAAGTAAGCAAGATAGTTTCCCTTTAAAACAGTGGGTATAAGACATGATGTCCAGATTTTTTTTTTTTAGGTCAAATTCAGGATTCTCAACTTTGTATGTGTGCTTTTTTTGTGTAATTTTTTTTTTCTTTTTTACCGGTACCAGGGATCAAACTTTTTTTACGACCACCTGCTTGCAAGGCAGATGCTTATGCCGCTGAGCTAAATCCCCAGTCCGATGTATGTGTGCTTTTCTTGTTATGCTTTGCTGAACCTGAGACTTGAGTACAGACCAGTGGTTGGGATATGTGTTTGCCTTTACAATCCCTTTCATAATTTCCCTTCTCCTACTTGATTACGGAAAGGCATGGTTCTCATTCATATGAAATCTGAGCTTTTGAACTTTTATACATAGATTTATTATATATTCCAAAGTTTTTATTTGTTATATCAAACCTGTTAATCCATCTAAAAAAAATTTTTTTTTGAGACAGGCTCTGACTATATAGCCCACGCTGGCCTCAAATTTGCAATCCTCCTTCCTCAGCCTCTCCAGAGCTAGAATTACAATTGTGCACTACCATTCCCAGCTAAAATTTATTTTTGTCTTTAGCATGTAGCATGACATATTTTTGTATTTAGCATTTTGTATAACAAGTCAATACACCTTTAGAGCTGATAACTTTTCTGGTAAAAATGATCCTCTTGCCTCAATTGGAGTGTTGGAATTATAGATGTGTACCACCACACCCAATCCTAAATCTGTTAGATTATATGAGAAGTATGAAGCCAGTGAAAGTATCATTCTATCTTCCTAGATCCTTTGCAGTCATAATGCACATGATACTAGGTAAGGCCTCTACCACTAAGCCGCATCTCCAGCCCCTCCTGGGTAGTTAATTCCATCACCATTGCTAATGGTTTATTTAGTTATAGATGTGACCCAGTTAGAAAGCTTGCTGTGTCCGCTTCTGGGAAACTCCTTTTTTAAAAATTTCTTTTCAGTACTATGAGTAAACCCAGGGCCTTTGTACTGAGCTACATATATACCCAGACCTTTTTCTAATTTTATTTTGAGGCTGGATCTTTCTAAAGTCTCTAAATTGCCCAGGCTTGGCTCAAATTGGCATACTCTCTCAGTCTCCTGGGCACAAACTTGCAGACACATGGTGACAGCTGGCAACACCAGAGGCCACCATGGAGAAATGCAGCAGTGGAAGGGATCAGTGGACGTGAAAGACTGCACTGGTTGGGGATGAGTCCTGGTATTCCAAGACTGAGAAGGTCCATAGAAAATACTGTGGCACAGTGCCAAAGAACAAGGGGCTGGGTCTAGCAGATAGCAACTTCTCATCCCCAATACATTAAAGAGGTAAAAAGGTAAGATCTCCTTCCCCCAAAGGTAAGATGTCCCTCCCCCTCCCTTTCCCCTCCCCATTCCTCCCTCTCTCTCTTTTAAGAAGCAGGATCTTGCAACAGATTTAAAACCCAAAAAAGAGCAATACCTGGAAGACACCTCTGAGAAGTTGTCATTTCCTGAGGGCTCTGAATACCAGCAATGAAGCAACTCATATTGGCAATTTATAAGCATCAACCTAGGAGTTAAACAACTAAAAAACAAAGAAAGAAAATGAAAAGACACTTAAACAAGATGCAACCTCAGGCTGTGGCCACCCTAGGCGAGAACCACCAGCATCTCCTGAGATCCGTGCCATGCTGGAATTTAGGGCGCTGGGAAACCAAGCAACCAGCTCGCCTCCCTGCTAAGCGGTAGTGAGCCTACCAGCGCACAGGCTGAGAATCAAACATCCCACCTCCCCCCACCCCCATTAGCAAATGGGAGCCAGAGATCTGAGCATCTCTTGGGAGGTTGACCATATGCAATATAGCAAATATGGGGGATTTCCTTTTACTATCTCTTTGAAGGCAAATATTTTTGCCTCTGTTTTGCTTTATTCTGATTAATGGTATTGCCCTATTCAATATTCTGTTTAAATAAATTCTATAATGTTCTGTATTTTTGTTTTATTTTTCTATACCTGATTGAAAGAACAACTATTGTGAAGATAACAAGATATACCGTGGTACTTATTACTGTTATCCTGGTAACCTGCTGTGAAGTTCTGTACCAATTTCACTACCCTGTCTAAATTGGCTTTGTTCCATCTTGTTCTGTTGTATTTTACTACCTTCATAATAATAAAAAAAATTTAAAAAAAGATGTAACCTCAGGCATGCAGTTCACCAAAGGCAAACTCAGTGGGGGATGAGACAGAACAATGTGTAAGCCACTCGCCTGGCCTCCCTAAAGTGGTAACAACAAAACAAATGAATGAGGCTCTAGAAAAACTCAAATCAGAAATAATTTCTCAGATAACTACGGAGATGATGAGCACCTTGAAAACCATGCTTGAGAACTCATGACTCTAGAGTAGATACCGATTAAAAAAAACATAGAGGATCTTAAGAAAATGTTGCATGTACAACATAGGAAAGAAATGCGATCTATAAAACATATTCAAGCCAGTGATTTAGCTCCGTGATTTAACCACTTACCTTGTAAGCATAAGGTCATGAGTTCAATCCCCAGTACAAAAAGAAAACAAAAACAGAACAAAACAGATTCAAGCATATATCCAGGAGAATAGACATTCCATTGAAAGTATCTGCAGCAGAATGAGCCAATGTGAAGCTCATTCAAATCTCAGCTTCACATCTCTTCAGAATCTCAGATGTAGAAGGTTAGTAATCATGAAAAGAAAAAAAATTTAAAAATAATAAGGGACCATGAAATCCTGCAGCTGCCAGATGATGCAAAGAAGAACATACGATTGATTGGAGCCAATGAAAAAGCAGGAGATAGCACAAATGATATAAAAGTAACTGTCCATACACATCAAGGCAGAAAACTTCCATGGAGGGAAAAAGAATTTAATATACATATAAGTGAGGCATGTAGAATTCCAATTAGCCATGATCAAAAATAAATCTATAGTCATACCATAGTAAAGAGTCTAGAAATTCTCAGCTTCCTGGGGTCTAGGATTACAGGCATGTACCACCATACCTGACTTTCTCTTTTTTTAAAGGAGATGCTTGGAAAGTTACAGCTTTCTTCCTTTCCCTTAACTGTTTTCCTTTTGCAATATGCAAGTTCTGAAGTTTAATACATTTGAGTTTACCTACTTTTTCCCTTAATGGTAAATATTTTTATGCATTAAGAAACCCTTTCCTGCCAGGCATATGAGTGCATACCTATAATCCCAGCACTCTGGAATACTGAGGCAAGATGATCATATTGATCAATTCAGTGACTTAGCAAGATCGATAAAAAATGATTTGGCTCTGTATGAATGCCCTTGGTTGAGGTGATGAAGAGCTTCTATGAGGAGTGGCAAATAATGCAAACTGGCCAGAAGAATAAGGTAGGTGATAAAATGGATAAAGAAACCAATGCCAAATGCACATAGCAGGCCTGGAATCCTGTAGCTCTACACCCAAGTTCCAACTCAGCAGGAAATCTGCCACAATCTTACCTTGGCTTCTTCAAGCCCAAGGTTAGAGCTTTAACCATCATGGCACCTCCCTGTTTTTCACAGTAAGCACCAAACTACTGGATAAGTGAGCGTCCAGCAGTCCTCCGGGGATGCCTGGGGGCCCAGGTGACTCTACAGCCACCTTATACCTCAGTGATCCCATTGTTTTTTTCTAGAGGGGACTTATATAGATTGCAATTTTCAAAGAAGAGAAAGCACGCCTTAGTATAAAAAATTTTTAAAAGCCAGTCATGGTGCACTCATGTAATCCCAGCACTGGGAAGGCGGAGACAGGAAGATCACCATTAGTTCAAGGCCAGCCTGGCATATGCAGTGAGACCCTGTCTCAACAATTTTTAAAAAACCTTTTTGAATGATGTTTTACATGGCAAGTTCTTTTTTCCCTTTATATTTTATTGGTACATTTTAGGTACATGTTGTGAAAACATTCATCATCGGGAATTTGTGAGGGCAAGGCCTTAAAAACCTATAATTGTCCTTTGCCAGTCCCCTTCTCCAGGACTCATGAGGAAAGCAGGTCTAACAACCTCACAGGGCTTGGTTTGGAAGACTGGAGCTGCAGACCAGGACCCAGCTTTATCTCCTCTGCGTGTGATCTTGGAGCCTCAGTGTCCTCATCTGTCAAGATTCATCAATTGCATGGCACAGTGCCTGCTGCATGGTGTGGGTTAACATGAAGGACAGCTTTTATCCTTTGGTCTTTCTGGTCCCAAAACAATACAGTCATCCTCATATAGGAATTTTTCACATCTGTGCACAACCCTTTGTTGTTCACAAAGCATCCTTACAAAAATCACCCTGAGTGGTAAACAAATGGTTTAAATTCTACTTCAGAAAAGGCCTAGATTTAGGAGGCTTTTTAGAATTCCCACTGTATCTAATCCAGATGTGACCCAGAGGTCCTGAAGCAAAGGCGTGATTTCAGCTTTCCCCCAAAACGCCTTGTTTACAATCACTAAGCATGAGAGCCAATTCTTCAGTCTGGTTGACTACCAGGGTCAACAGGGCATGTATCAAAGGGACAAATGAGAGGGTTTCGCCACTATACACTGGAATCCAGGAACTTGGTGCCAGGATCAGGCTCAAAAGTAGCTATTCTAATCCAGACCTTTTCAGATGACATATGAGACAAAAAGCACAACTACTCCACTCGATGCCTTGACGCGGAGTTGTGCATCCAGTGCCTAGCAGAGACGAAATATTCTTTCTTTCTATACCTACCTGCACCCCAGTTTCACAAAGGGAGTATCCAGGAATCCAGTGTGGGAGAAGAAAAAAATCACTTTTTATTTTACAGATAAAAGAATAGACTCAATGCTCAAGAACATGTTGTTAACAAAATAAACAGAATAATCTGGGTTGGTGGTATAGCTCAGTGGTGCTCTATCTAGCATGAACAAGACCCTAAATTCAATCCCAGTGCAACACATACACAAAATCAAAGTAGCTAACAATATGTTTAAGTGGTTATTGTGGCAGTCATTTAGTTAAATGTTTTATAGGCATTATCTAATTTAATCCTCACCACAACCCTATGAGTACTATTATTTTTCCCAGATGAAAGACCTGAAGGGCCAGGTGTGGTGACACATGCCTATAATCCCAGCACTCAGGAGGCTGAGGCAGGAGGATTGTAGTGAGTTTGAGACCAACCTGGGCTATATAGTGAGTTTGAGGACAGCCTGAATTGCATGACAAGATCCTGTCTAAAAAAAAGAGAAAGCCCTAAGTTTTAGTAAGGTTGTGTTAACTCCTATATACACATAGCTATTAAATGTGACTACCAGAAGGGATTTGAAAATAAGCCATGTCAACATTGATATATCTGTTTATAAGTGTATCCTTACAAATCTGCAATACTGTCCCTTGCCTCTCTTCAAGATGCCACTTAGACTATCGACTTGTTTGATATTAAAGAGTAAGATTTTTAGAATTTTACTCTTTTAAAAATATAAATTGGATCATTTTTACTTTTGTTTAAAATCCTCCTTTCTACTGTAGTTAGTGTAAAATCCAAATTCCTTATTAAGGGCTTCTCCTATTTCTCCCATCTCATCTCTCTTTTAGGCCTCTGTACTAGGTGCCTCCCTTACCTGGAATGCTCCCCTCATCCCACACACCTACTGCATTTCCCCAAAATAAGACCTAACCAAAAAATAGCCCCTAGCATGATTTTTTTCAGGATGCTTGTAGTATAATCCCTACCTCCAAAATAAGCCCAGTTAAATTCAGCCAGATGGATGAATTTACTTCATCTGTTGCAACTCACAATGGATGTACTGAATTATAAAAGAATGATACTTAAATGATAACATAATGATAACATAAATTATATTTAACTATAAATACCTACCTGGCCATCTTTATACATGAGATAAATGCTTATATACACAGCTGTATTAGAGACTTATTGCCAAAGACCAGAGTACAGACAGTGCAAGAACAATGTGAGCATTTGATAACTGACATGTGTCTAATATGAATCCTCAAATTCAATTTACTATATTGTAACAGAAGTACTTAATGCACTTAAGTGAAATAAATGTATTCTGAACTTTGGTGCTCAAATTTTTCATTATGCAAGTACTATTGTTATGCAGCTTCTGTCTAGAACTTCTGGCAAATAATGGCTTTTGTGTGGACCACAATTCTTTTGTTTTGTTTTGTTTTGCTTTGCTTTTGAGATAGGGTCTTGCTATGTAGTTTAGGCTGGCTTTGAAATCACAGTTCTCCTATCTCAGTCTCCTGAGTGCTGGGATTACAGTTGTATGTCATCACATCCTGCTGTCATCTTGCTTGGAACTTTTTTGAGACAGGATCTCTCTATGTCCAAACTGACCTTGGACAACAATCTTTCAATCCTCCTGCCTCAACCTCCCAAGGATTTGGATTACAGTTGTGTATGATCATGGTGTCTGTTACTCTCCTATTCCAGCATTGTTTTGCTTGGCACATACATATTTTGTGTTTTTCTGTTTAATCTATTTTTCCTTCCATTAAAATGTAAATTCCAGTAGAGTGGACACCTTATCTGTTTTGGTTTCTTTTGAAGATCAAGTTACTCACAAAGATACTTACTTTAGTTAAATAAATTAAGATTATTCGTGATCAGTAAATAGTACCTGCTTACTAATGAATGGTGGGAGATAAATTGAAAAAGCAGATGAGGAGTCAATCTGAAAATGTGAAGATACATCAGCTCCATCAGATTTTGTCTAATGTTATAAACCAGTGATGGTGAACCTTTTTCAAACAGTCTCCTGCAGCATATGTGCCATGGTTTCACTACCACTGGTATAAAGAATCCAGTAGTATCTGACAGAGATGCCAAACAAATACAGTACAAACAAATGCCAAAAAGTGTGGATGAACAATTGGCAGTATTACTAGCTTGGTTCTTGGAAAAATCACTTAAGCTTTCAGCATTTAGTTTCCACAAATATAAAGTGAAGGTTAAGGCTCACTTTATAGTGTTGGTCTATGCATTGCATGGGGTCGTGTCCGACATGTATCAGACACCTATTAGTTTCTATTGTTTGGCTTACAAAATTCTTATAATCTCTTCTAGATTTGTAACCTCATTTTTTCCCACAGTATTTTTTTTCACCATTATACTAAAGAGGAATTTCCCACAGTATTTTATAGTCTTCTTATCAGCATCATTTTACTCATGGGTGTCTTGGTAGAGAGAAGTCAGTCAGTATTTTTTTGTTTGTTTCATTTTTTTGAGACAGGGTCTCCCTATGTTCGCCTGGTCTTGAAATCACTATGTAGCCTAAGATGGTCTCAAACTCACAATAAGTCTCTTGCCTCAGCCTCTCTCGTGCTGGTATTAAACATGCCTGCTCCACTGGGCATGTTTTGTAAGTAGAGGAGCAACATAGTAGGTGCTTTTGGGGCGTGGAGAGATCCGGGGGCACTGGAGCTCAAACTCACAATCTTGCGCTTGCTTGCCAGGCAAGCGCTATGCCCCTGAGATATTTCCCTAGCCCCAATAAGTGCTTTTTGAAGATTAATGTGCTAGTAGTTTATAAAAGAGGCTTGACTAAAGCAATGGGAGAAATAGTTCTCCAATTGCTAGCATAAAAATAAAGTGATCAGGGCCTGCACTATGCAGCAGAAGAATATTTAAAAGCCTTTTTGTTTTTGTTTTTGTGCAGGGGGTCAAACTCACGACCTCGCGCTTGCTAGGAAGGCGCTTATGCCACTGAGCTAAATACCCAGCTAAAAGCCTAATGTTTAAAAATTAGTGAATTTAAGTAGCTGGGTAAGAAAAAGTTTCAAAAAAAGACTAAAAGTCTTTTTTTTTTTTTTTGTCTTTTTCATTTTTTATGGGTATCGGGGATCGAACTCACGACCGCCTGCTTGCAAGGCAGGTGCTTATGCCGCTGAGCTAAACCCCCAGCCCCTAAGACTAAAAGTCTTGTAAAAATGATGGTATTAACAAAACCAAAAAATGATTAGGAAATAAAACTTGGCTAAGTGACAGCGTCCATCAACAATTCTACGAACTAGGAAGCCCCAGGTAGGACTGAAAATTTGAGGTCTAGGTAACTTAGTGAGCCTGTCTCAAAATTAAACACAGGATGGGGTAGAGGTATTGCACTGTAGGGCCCTGGCTTCAATCTTCCATATGGGGAGGGGGAGGTGTTGGGAAAATCGTGGGCAGAAGACTGTCTCTTCATGTATCTAGAACTTCTGGCAAATAATGGCTAATATTTGATCATTTCTTCAGTGCATCGCTGATTTTTTTTTTATTTCACTCCGCCTACTGGAATATACACCTGGATCACAGCGTTATAAGTTCCGGAAATTTGGCTACATCGTCTTTTTTCTTCTCTTAAAATCCAGGAACGTTCATTTTTTTTACCCTTCCTAGTTTTAAGACTAGAGGTCTCGTCCAAGTCAGTAGAAACAGCTTTTATAGTTTTTTTTTCAGGCGCAGAACTCCAATGCCAAGAAGCTCAATCTCTTTTGGTTCACGCTCAGAGCACAGCTCCTCGCGGCGATCTTACGTCACTTCCGGCGCGCTGACGCTCAGCCCGACGTGCCGACGCCTGCGTCAGCAAAGAGCGGGGCTGGGGGCACCCGGTTTGAAGCCGTGCGGGTCGGAGGAGTGTTGCCTCCGACGCAGTCTCAGACCTTAGGTCCCAGGCCGTGGCGGGAACGAATTTGGGTAGGTGGCGGGACAGATGCCTGAGGGCCCGCGCCCGGACGCCCCGCACCTCGCCGGCCCCTTTCCTCTGCTCCGCGGCCTGGGCCTGCGCCGCTCTGCTCTCTGGAAACTAGCGCCTCAGCGGCGCGGCGCGTAACTCGTGGGAGCTGCGAACCGTCGGCGCCCGGCCATGGCCGTCTCCAGGTGGGTCTTGCTCCTGACGAACGCGTGGGTAAGGACGCTGAGCGAGGCACGGACTTCACTCAGCGTCCCGATTCTAGAGAGCAGCGCTTCTCATTGTCAGTGGACTCTGCGCCAACTACTCCCTAGACTTCGGAGTTCGCCTCTCAGTCAGGGATTTGGGCTCGGGTTATTTAGCGTGAGTCGGTTCATGATTCCTCCCACACAAGTTAACTAGCTCCCTTGGCACGTTGAAGCTGTTTTTACTCTTTCGTTACCGCGTTTCTCTTCTTTGGTTCCTCTTCCCTCTTTCAGTTCTAGGAGAGTAAAGTCTCTTACCTTTCTTAGTAGTCTAAAAGTCCGATCCTTAACCTCCATTTCATGGCAAAAGTTAGTAGTAACTGTCAAAAAGACGAGAGATTGGAATGACTGTTATCTGAGAGAACATCTAATTATGCCAAAATGTTTTATTTGCGGGATTAAGAACGTGTTCTTTCCTGTGGTATTTTTTTCTTATATTAAGTTGAATTCTTCATTTTGTTAAGTGGCGAGCATTCCATTGACAGGATTGTGATCTTAAATTATTGTATTAGCACCAGCTTTCAAGCGGTATCACAAATCTTAAATTATTTTGAGATATTGCCCCAGCGTGGGAAAAGTCTAAAGTTACACAAAGACTTCAAAGACATTTATTTGTATAACTGTAGGAGAAAAACTGTCTTCTCTGATGATAGAATAAAACACTTTTTTGAGAAGTTTGATTTTAGTAGACCTATATGAATGTAAATAGGGTGTAAATCCCACCGTTATAGCAATCAGAAGGATTCACCAAGTTGGCTGTATTTTGGTACTGGAAAAGAACTCGGCTATGCCCTTGTCAGGCAGGTGCGGTATATATAGCTCCAGATCCTCACCAAGTTCTTTGATGAGACAACTGTTTGAAAATTGGGTTCTACCACATAGACTGAAGGAAAAATAGAAAATGAAGTTGTCAATTCATTTTTTCATAATTAATTGAACACGTGCTTTGAGCATGTTATGTGCTAAATTTTTATGTGTCTTATAAGAGAAAGAATAACTCATCCCTCACAGACTCCCTAAACAATTGAAATAGTGTGTGGGAGAAGTCTATGGGAGTTGGGTGATAGGAGTTGCTAGATACCCATAGTATGGGAAATCTGACTTTTATTTCATAAATTAATCCATTCAATGTTTGGAAGTTTTTTGTGCTATACAAAACTAAAACCTGCTTGAATGTAAACGGTTTCTTAAATTTCTGCAAGTTCAGAAATTAAATACATAGAGGATTATGAAAATCAAACCTCAAAATTATATCTAATTTACTCATAGCTACAAATTACATACATTATAAATATACTGATAGATAAATTTAATGAGATTTATCAGGTGTTAAAATGTTTAAAGGAATAAGTTTTTCCTTAGAGCAGATTATATTTTCACAGTATTGGATATAGCAATATAAAGTTAATAATTTAAAAAGAGCCTTGTCTGCATAACACTAATCTATTTACATAAAGTGTAGGACACCTGATATTTCTTAATGAATGAGTGAGTTTCGAGGCTTCTGCTTTTTGTTCTGTCTGTTGGGCTTCCAAAAGCAGTTTTCTTTTTTCTGTAGTTCTTTTTTTATTATTTATTTTGCTAAAATTCTGCTTTTAAATAACTTACAATTTTTATAAAGGCTACTTTTGTGCTTGGTTTGTAATACAAACTCAAGGGATATGTTTTGAGATATCTTCTGTGTTTGTGGGTATTGCCAGGTTGTTTGTTCTTAAATCTGTGGATTAATTGCATAGCAAACTTTAGCTTCAAACTGACCTGCATGCACCAAGCATATATCTATGCTAATCTTCCTTTCTCTCCTGTTGGTATACGCTTCTGGAAATAATTTTAAAATTTTATATATGTATCTTTCTCTCTCTCTGTCTCCTCGCTCTCTCTCTCTATCTATATATATATATATATTGTTTTGTTTTGTTTTTTGAGATGTGATCTCACTGTGTAGTTCAGGCTGGCCTTGGACTCTGTGTCCCAAACTGGCTTCAAACGCCTGAGGATCTTCCTGCTTCAGCCTCCTAAGTGCTAGGATTACAGACATGCACCACCACACCTGGCTCTTTAATATTATTTTGTATAAAATAGAAGATAGTTCAGGAGATAAAAATCATTTGGCAGAATCAAATCTAAATTTTTTGTATGTAACTGAAGAAAAAACTGTGTAATACTTTTAGGGCCTCATAAGCATTTCTAACAGAAAGGAAGTGCTAAATTGGTACCATCATTCCTTCATTTGCCAGGTGAAGAAATCCACAGGTGCTGAGCTCAGTGGTACATGCCTATAATTCTAGACTCTGGTAGGCAGGAGAACCACCTGGAGTTTAAGTTTGGGGTACACGGTGAGACCCTGTCGCAAAAATCAGTCAGTCAGATCCAGGGGTAGTCTTCCATTTTGCTTTTTCATCTCCCATGCAGTCAGCTACCAAATCCCGTTCTTCTGTTCTACTTTTCTAATCCTTATTCTCCAGTCCTCCTATAGTACCAATTACCACAGTCGTCCTTTTTTTATCATCCTTTAGTCCAGGGTGTCTATAACAATAGCGTCCTCATTTGCCTGTTACCTGTGATATATCCCTCCACTTTGATCTTCACTTCAGCCATATTTTTGCTAATACGAAGATTTTAATGTGACTGTTTTTCAGCTTAAAACCCTTCGTTTTTTGTTGCCTTAGTTGAAATTTGCAAACATTTTATTTGATCCTTTGTCAACTGGTTCCTGTTTCATCTTATGTCAGCTTCTTTGTACTTCCCGTCCTTCACCTTCTCTTGTCTTTCCCAGAATCTATGCTCTTACCTTCCACTCTTTATCTGTGAAAATCTCAATTCATATCTGACTAATTTCAACCTTAGTTTTTTGATTAGTTTGTAGGTCATTTTGTTTTGGAAGCCTTCTCAGTTCTACATCCATGCTATTTGCAACAATATATGTTCTGTTAGTCATAATATTTTTTATTTTTTATTTTTTTCTTTTTCCCTTTTATCGGTACCAGGGATCGAACCCACGACTGCCTGCTTGCAAGGCAGGTGCTTATGCCGCTGAGCTAAATCCCCAGCCCCTTCGTCATAATATTTATCACACTTTGTAATTGATTGATTGTTCTCTCCCTTGCTGAATTAAGTTGTGAGAGAACTCAATGCATTATGATCTTTCTGTCCACAGTAGAGTGCCTGGCTCCAGGAGATAACTCAGTATCTACTTTCCCCCTTTACTTTTGAGGCAAGGTCTCCACAATGTTGCTTAGGTTGGTTTAACTCCTGTCAAGTCTGGTTAGAGTTTCCTGGTTCAGCCTCCTGTAGCTGGGGCTACAGTCCAATATTGTGCTGGTTTATACTTTGTAATCTATGTATTTTTCTTCTGCTGAGAGATTGAACCCATATCCTCCTCAGTACTAGGAAGGCCCTCTGCCACTGAGCAACATCACCAATTTGAATAAAAAATGAATGACTTTCATTGTTTTTCTAATACCTTTTGTGATTTTACCACTTTTGCCTAGTACAATATTTCCAATATTTTTCAATAAGGGCTTCTGAATTTAATTAGTTTTTCCTCATAAAGACAAACATTTATTGTAGCTTTCAATATTGGCCAGAATTACAATTTTTAAAAAAAAAACAACAGAGCGAGGCACAATGGTACCCACCTGTAATCCAGCTAATTAGAAGCCTGAGGCAGGGGAACTACAAATTCAAGATTAGCCTGGGCGATTTAGAGTCTGTTTCAAAAATAAAATAATAACATAAAGCTGAGTAAAGCTGGTAGAGTGCTTGCTTAGCATGCATAAGACTTTGGTTTCAATTCCCAATACTATTAAGAAAAAAGTCAATAATTTTTGAAGTTTAGAATGTAGTAAATTCTGTGATAGGCATGGCCTTTTTGTAAACTAGATAGTATAATCCTATATTTTGATAAAAAATACTTAGACCTTGCTTATCTGCAAGTAAGATAAATCTTGCAGAAATAATTTTGTGACCCTCTAAAATTGCAAATACAGTCATAGCATTTGAAATTTTCTATAAAATACAGTGAAGCATCACTGGAAGATCACTTGTTTCACTCATTAATTATATTACTTTCTCCCACAAAACCAGATTTACCCAGCAAAACAGAACAACCCCACTGAATTAGTGTTGTTTGGGCATTCAGTGTTGCTTGCAGACAATTTAAGTCATAATTGTTAAGTCTTTTTCCTTTTTATCGGTACCGGGGATCGAACTCATGACTGCCAGCTTGCAAGGCAGGCTTATGCCCTAGCTCCTAATTGTTAAGTCTTTGAACATCTTGTTTTGCCTTGTAAGGCTTTCTCCTAGTATCTTCTTTTATTTAATCAGGATTAGACAACCAACAGTAAGGCACAGGTAGAGGGACTGTTACAATTCAATTCTTGATGATGAATCTGTAGTTGGATTTCAAAGCTTAATACAAATTTTTTATAACTTGTTTTTGATATCTTTGTGTACACCACAGTTGATTCAGTTGACTTGTAGAATTGTTTTTTATTCAATAGTCTTTTCTTGATACAGAGAAAATTTCAAAAATGTAATTTAGGATTGTTTTTCCCCTTTTGGTCTGTGCTCTAAAGATCATGTCTAAAACTCCTAGATCTTATGATTTAACTGACATCTAGCTCTGCATTTGAAAATGTTACAGTTCAGAAAGAATTCAGGGAAAAAACTAGGACACACCCTCTTATTGAAGAAACAAATTGCTACCTATGAGTAGAATTTTGCTGGGTTTTTTTAATTCTCCCTCTGCCCTGCTGATCCTTCAGAGAAACATTGTTTCAACAGGAATGTTCTGAATAAAAGGAAGTCAGTTTCTGTGTGGCTCTCCTCCTTCCTTCCCCCTTCCTCACTCCCTTCTAGTCTTTGAAGGGCCTTGCTGTTTAAATCAAGGTAGCCTCAATTTGCAGTGATCTTTTTGCTTCAGCCTCTTGAGTGCTGGATTACAGATTAGGCCATTTGCCCAGCAACAGGACTTTCTTTTTTTTCTTTTTCTTTTTTTTTTTTTTTTTGATGTGAGGGAAGTCAGTAGAGTTTTCCTAAGGATAAGAGATGCTCATATAGGAAAAAACTCTCTTAATCTATGGGACAACACAAGTGGGTGCTAGACCTTTTACTCCTTTACTGCTAATTTTGGTCCATTTTAAGGTTGACACAAGGTACTATGAATTGTAAATTAAAACTTATCAAATAGTCATTCTTTAAAATTTTTTAGAGATAAACCTAGGAAAGTAGAGGAGGCATTACAGAAGCTTTTCTGCTTCATACTGTATGGTAAATTCCTCTCCGTTTCTTTGATTTCTCAAAGTACTTGTATGAAGTTTATTTTGCAGTGCTGGGATCAAACTTAAGCCTTATGTGTAATAGGTAAGCACTCAACAGCAGAGCTATACTCCAGCCTTGTTTTTGTCAAGTGTCTATGTTTGCTTTTGGTTAGAGTCTTGCTAAAGTTGCCCAGGCTGCTTTAAGCTTAGGATCCTCCTTTGCCAGCCTTCTGAGTGTATTAGCAATATGTGGCTTATTTTAATTGTAGTAATACACGACACAGTTCACCATATTAACTTTTTAAAATGTATCATCTAGTACAGAGTTAAAATGAGATCTTTCTGCTAAAGAGTCTACTTTTTAAATTTAAAAATTTTTTTTTCTGGTTCTAGGGATAAAACCTAGGGTTTTTGCACAGAGGTGTATCCCAGCCCTTCTTTTTTATTTTGAGACAGAGCCTTGTTTAATTGTTCATGATGAATTTGAACTTTTTTTTTTTTTGTCTGTCTCAGTCTCCCAGCGTGTTAGGGTTATAGGGATGTTCCAGCATGTCTGGCTAGATTAGTATTTTTTAATCTGTAAGATACAGGTATACAATAGGCTTTAGACTGTTGAATCAGAGATGAAGGATAAGAAAAACAGTTGTCCTGAAGGAAGCAGCATAGGTTGGTTATAGTTTTTCAGCATTATTTATTAAGTATTTACACAATGCTGTGTTCTAGAATGAGAGGCATACCACAGAACAAAAGGTGTTCATTATCTTGGAATTTATGTTTTTGGGTGAGGGGTGTACCTGACCTTGCACCTGACTTTGGTGTGGTTTCACATCTTCCTATTCTTAATGTCTTCTAGAATATCTCACAGAGCTATCCTTGGGAGGTATTCTGTCAGTTGATCTGACCTTTCTCAAAACTTTAAAGATTTAATTGTGAGAATAGATGACTTTTTGTATGTGTTTGTATCCCCAAATGAGATAGAATAGAAATGCAGGATGTTGTCTTTGTTTTTTTTTTTTTTTAAACTGTAATGTAATCTGGGACATGATTCGTGGTTTAAAATATGTAAGGTTTTTTGTTTATTTTTATAATTTTACTACTGTGAATCATCCATTGCAACATCCGTAGAGGAAAAGGGTTAGACTGCAAGCTTCCATATTGTATATTCTTTTTATAGACAGTCTTTTTTTTTTTTTAATTTGGTGCTGGGAAGGTTGAGCTCAGGGCTTTTGCTCTGAGTTATACATCTCCAGCTTTTATTTTAAGACAGGATTTTACTAAGTTGCTGAGTAGCCTTAGATGGAGTTTCAATTTGGGATCTTCCTACCTCAGCCTCCCAGACTGCTGGGATTACAGGTGTATACCACCATACCTGACTTTCTACCTGTGATTTCAAACAACTGCTCTAGTTGATAAAATAAACATGAATCATGTAATGTGTATTGTTTCTTTGAATTTAAATTGAGATTGAAAACCAGCTTACCTTATGTTTCTTTTAAAGTATTAAAAAATAAAAGTATTCTACCAACAATGAAGGAGATGCGGCAGGAAGATTACGAGTTTGGGTCCTATTTGGACAGTGTAGCAAGGTCCTGTCTCAAGCTGGGCACGGGGGGTACACAGCTGTAATCCTAGCACAGGGGAGGCTGAGGCGAGAGGATCCTGGAGAGTTCAAAGCCAACCTGAACTGCATAGCAAGACCCTGTCTCAAAAAAAAAAAAAAAAAAAAAAAAAAAAGCATGTCTCAAAATAAAATATAAAATGATTGCTAGATAGGGCTAGAAGTATAGCTCAGTGGTAGAGCACCCCTATGTTTGATCTTCAGTGCTGGAAATAAACTTTTGCATTCTGTGTACCTTCCATTCAACTTGACATCAGTTACCTCTGTCTTCCATCTGTCTGTCCTTCAGAGAATGAAGAATGGCTTTTTTTCCCCTGCTAGCTGTTCTGTAAGAGAAGCTTTAACCAAAAGAAATATTGTGGTAAGTACAGAGCTGTGTTCCCTCAATCAGCCCTCCTTTTTACTTCCCTTTTCTCCTGACATCTAGCTTCCTCAGACTTCTCTTCATCATGGGCCTTGTCTGCCCTCCAATGTAATACTGACTCAGTCTCATGCCCTTTCTTTTTCCCTACCAGTTTATTATACAGCTTTTCCTCCTGTGGCCTAGGCCTGATGCTTACTCTGTTTGCCTCATAGCTGCCTCCCTGGGGCAATAGGTTAGATTGCCTTTTGTCAGTTTCTTATCAGTTCATTCCTTTGTTCTTCCTCTTATGTGGTGTCTAAATTGCTGTCCTAGACAGAGCAATGAGAATTCCAAAAGAAGCATTTTTGTGTCACCATCCTCTATCCATCCAGGAAGGCAAATTTAACTACAACTGAAGTGGAAGAAGTGAGGATAAACAGGCTTGGGGTGAAAGAAGAGAGTAAGGTGATCTTCTCTTGGCGGTTGGCTGGTGAGGCAGTAGAATTCTGCAGAAAGGAAAGGCAAGAGGAGTTGTGGCTGTGGGACAGGATTGTGGGACAGGATTGTGTGACGTTAAGAGAGGAATCCAGGATCTTGGAAAGAGTGGGGCTCCAAATGAAGTGAGGTGGGCGGAAATTATCAAAGGAATACATTACCTACTACCTGGATTCTTTCAGCTTACTGTTGGAAGGAGGCATGACTGTCATGTTCAGAATGTTGAAGTACTGCTGTGCTGATATTTTTGTTTACCGAAACATTGCATTAGTACCATTTCTGTTATTTTTTAAAACTTGTTTTTATGTAGTATAGCTATTAAGGATTAAGGATGTTTCTCTAAGGGAGCAAAACACACACATATATGTATATATAGTATTTTATTTCTTTAAAAGTAATGTTTAAATTGAATGTGGTGTTTTTTTGTCCCTAATTTCAGCTACTTGGGAGGCTGAGGCAGGAGAATCACAAGTCCTAGGCCAGCAGGTGCATATTAGTGAGACCCTATCTCAAAATAGAAAATAAAAAGGGTGAGGATATAGCTCAGTAGTGAAATCCTTCCTACCATAATTGAGGCTGTGAGTTCAATCCCTGGTATAAAACAAACAAAAAGTATCCAAACTAATTCCCAAGAAATTTGAACTTGAAAGGTCTCTTAAATTCTAAGCTAGGTCTTTTTCCATTTCACCATTGTTTCCTGTAGGAAAATCTTCCCATCTCTTTGAGTTGTATACATTATAAAGACAGTCCAGTGTTTAAAGAATATATATGGTGTGTACAAACATGAATCCACTGCAGCATACATTTCACCTTAAACAAATTCTTTTCAATAAACTTATTTAAATATTTAATTTTTGAGAATTTTGCCTGCCATAGACTAGATGATTTAAAATGAGTATTTGGGCAAAGTTAGGTTGTAGTTTGTTATACAGTCTAGTAGGAGCCAATTTAATCTGATTTGGAAGTATGAATCTTTTTGGTGCACAGCATATGTGTAAAGTAAATTAATTTTTACATGCCTTTAGAAACTCTGTTGTATTACTTTTTTGAGGGGAGGGCATGGTCTCACTGTGTAGTTCAGGCTGGTCTCACTTGCAGGAGTCCTTCTGCTTCAGCCTCTTGAGTGCTGGGGTTTTGGGTCTGTGCCACCATGTCTGCTCTTTAGCATTCTTGACTGGAAAAGATCTTAAGTTTTCTTTGTTGTTTGTTTGTTTCTTTTTGTTGAGGTGGGGATCCAATCCAAGGCTTCCCACAAATTAGTCAGTGCTCTATAATTGAACTATTTTAGTTATGTATCTTAGTGTTCATAATGACTTTGTGCTTGTTAGTGACTTTTAAAGGTGCTATGTTTCTACCATTTACCTCTTTCTGCCACAAAAAACTTTCATTTGCTCTCTTACAGATTTATTTGTTGTAATGAAAAGCTTTCAGAACCTTGCTTCATAACTTTTATAATTCTTTGTGAGATAAAGAGAATCCGAGAAGTAATAGGAGCCTCCTTGTAGTTTATGAATGCTTAATGCTTAGGCTTAGCCTTGGGACATTGCTTGCTTTCTTTTCTTCATTAGAAAAAATTTGAAGATGTGTTCACCAGATCTCCCTTCAGGTCAACATAGTAAGTCCTTACAGCTTTGCTCCTTGCTCCTTGTTATCTTCCATCTTGTTCAACATACCCATTTATTCCAGATAGGAAGCCTCCTTCCTTTGATTACCTGTAGCATCTACTTTTACTGACTCCCCCCCCCCATTGATGAATGGTGGGAGCACTAGACCTACATGTTCTGTAGACAGGTGATAGCAGTTACTTGTGACTTGCCTAAAACCTTATTGTATCCCATGAAGAGTGAGTTTTCTACTATGACACGCCTCTACTCCAGGTATAAGACATTGTGATTTTATCCCAACCCTTGTTTATGATTGATAGTAAAACTGGATTTGAACTGGGACATTCACTGTAGTTCTAGAAATTGTGCTATATGATTTTGTAATTTCAGAGAGAACATTTATTACCATATTGATTACCTGTGTACAAATGACTCATACCTCCACACCTAGTCCCAACTTTCTCCTGAACTTTAAATTTTTTTTTTTTTTTATTGGTACTGGGGATCGAACTCGCGACCGCCTGCTGGCAAGGCAGGTGCTTATGCCGCTGAGCTAAATCCCCAGCCCCTGAACTTTAAATCTTTATACCAACTATCCTTTTGGTGTCTTAGCTATACGTTCCTTGCTACTAGTTCACTAGTGTGCTTTAGCTTGTCGTATTTTCCTGTAACGTTTCCTCCACTACTTCTTCCTATTTATTTTAAGGACATCATCTTTGTTGTATATGGTGATGGGGATACTGCAACTGAACCTATGCTTTTGAGCTCTACCCCCCGCCCTTTTAAATTTTTTTATTTTGACATAGGGTCTCACTAAGTCACTGAGTTGCCCAGGCTAGGCTTGAACTTTCTGCCCTTCTGCTCAGCCTCCCAAGTTCTGGGATTACAAGTGTGTTCCACCGTATGTGGCTGACAGCTTCATTGTTCAAGATTCAAAATTTCAGAGCTCTTTTTTCAACACCCTTCCACATAATTATTGTGGCATGTATGTTTTGCTTCTGCATAATTTCTGCCAAATTCTTTCTGTTCTTCTTGCTAGGATATTCAGGTCTGTACTTTGAGCATGTAATTCTCTATAAAGAGTCCTTCTATTTAACTTTAGGCTTCATGCTGCCACCAGCAGAGTAATCTTTCTCTGGAGCATAGTTCCAGTCCTATCACTTTCTTGATCCAAGACTTTTAGACTTTGCTCTATACTTTTAAAGGTCTCCACCATGGGACTCCAGCTGTTTCTATAGCTGTACTTCCTGCTTTTCTTAAGTGAGCCCATCCCAAAATATTCTCTCTTTTTCTTACTGCTCTGATCCTGTTCTGTTTCTTGCTTGAGAGCAGGAGTTAGGTATCTACTTGCGCTCCTAGCATATATATTTGTTTATAGGTGCATAGTACATTTTACTGACTCAAATAATGATTCCCTTTCCTTTATAAGGATACACATTTCAGATTAACTATTATATTTTTGTTATTTTAGGCTTGATCGTCTTTTTATCTTACTGGATACTGGCACTACTCCAGTTACAAGAAAAGCTGCCGCTCAGCAACTTGGAGAAGTGGTGAAGCTTCATCCTCATGAATTAAATAATCTGTTATCTAAAGTAAGAACTCCTTTTTTCTCAGTGCAAAACAGTCTTAGAGAATTATCTATAAATAGGAAAACAGAAGGTACAAATATCTTATTTTAGGTAACCACTTGTGATTGCCAAATTCAATTAAATATCTTAATTCTCTAAATATCTTTAAAATTTGGCTATTTTTATTTTGTCACAAGATTTATAGTATTTTTTGAAATCAAGTTTAATCTTTTAAGAGATTTGACAGTGCAGGATCTTTGCCTCTGTCACAAATTTGAATCCGACCCAATTTGGTAATGAACAAAGTTGTTAATCTAGTTTGTTGGTAGCCTAACTTGTTCTTAATGGCAAGTAATTATATTGTAGTTGGTAGTTTTCAAATGAATGTGAACTCATGGGCAATGATTAAAATATATGAAAAGCTAGTTACTCTGTTACATTATTTATTTATTGGCACCTTGAAAGTAGAAGCTTTTTGCTTTGTTGGATTGGTGTTTTCAGTCCTAAGCAATGGCTGTATTTTTACTGAATTCTGTGGGCTTGTTGAAGTGTAACTATATGGTAGTATTGGCAAATACCATGTGTTTAATTCCCAGGTGTGCAGTGTAAAACAAGAGTGCTTTGGGTGCAGGGAGGCTGGAGTGGGATAAGGTAGGCATTGGTTAGATCCCTACAGGCTGCACATTCTCAGAGTAGAGAAGGACACATATCAGGCAGTACTGTAGTCATTTGTGAGGCGGGAGATAGAGAGGTATATGCGTTTCTTTTTCTTATCCTAAGGAAAAAATGGAGGACTGAAAGACTGAAACAGAAACAGAACAGCAGCAGTCTGTCTAGAACTGAGAAAAGGTTTCTAGCTTTGAAGTGAAACCTTGTGTGAGACTGCAGTACATTGATTACCTTCAGATGGTTCAGAAAGAAACAGTTTATCCTTTTTTTCTCCTTTTTTCTACCTCCAGTATTTTCCTATGTGTTTTGGTCTTGTGCTTTAGGAAAGTTTGTTGAATTATAATTTATCTACCAGAAGTGTACAATTAGGTGGTATTTGGTATATTACTGTGTGTGCAAAGCTATTACTACAATCAAATGTGAAACTCTTATCATTATAAAAAAGAAGCCTCATAACTATTAACAGTCATTTTCTATTACTTTGTGTTGTGCACTGTGCAGTCAACATTGTCTGACACATTTGTGTCTTTCTACAATGTCAGAACTTATTGACTAACAATTTATTCACTACATCAGTTTTGTTAGCGTTATCTGATTGAGCACTCAAGAGGCAGTCTACCAGTCAATCCTAGGTTTTTGTTCCTTGTTTTTTTTTTTTTTTTTTTTTTTGAGATAGGATATTGCTATGTAATTTAAACTGGTCTTGAACTCACTATGTAGCCCAGGCTGGCTTTGAAATTGTGGCATTCCTTCAAAGTGCTAGGATTACAGGTGTGTACTACCACATCCAGCTTTCATTCCATTTTTAATTATTAATATCTATAACACTGAAATCATAGTTCACATGATAATATATAGATTATAGAACTGCTAAGAAAGAGGTAACAAGATTTAGAGAGACAAGACTGAAAGCAGAGGCATAGAGCCCACAAGAGATGTGGAAAGCCACTTCAGATGGCCAGATAAGATAAAGATTTCAGACCTGGTAGAGCTTCTTTAAGGCATGGGTCTTGTTGAGAGTGCCGAGTTGGTTTAAACTGGACAGCAGGCAGTTTAGTGAACCAGTCAGGCACAGCAGGGAGATTGAGTTGAACTGAACCAAAGGGACAGAAAAAAAATTATTGCCGGTTAACTTTAGGACCTATTGACCAGGTGGTCCGTATATGTTACCTCCATACTCTAGTGTTGGATACTCTTTCTTTTACATGAGAAAGAAGGATGCATCATTCTTTGGTGTGTTTGATAATAGCTTGTAACTTAAAAGGTAAAAAACCCTTTAAAAATTATGATTTGTTTTTGTTTTTGTTTTAGAGAGAGGCTACTTCTCCAAGCTTCCTTATGTTGAGTACAAACTAGTACTCCCTTCGACCCTACCCCACCCCAGGCCTGACATCTAGAGTGATTTAATATTTTCCGCCCTCTGGGCCAGCATTTGGCTAGAGCTGACGTATGGAAATTTCTTAGCTTTTGTTTAATTCCTTCTAAAAACTGACATGCTTCTGTGCATTGGGCAGTGGGGATTTTGGATCAGACTAGCTGCCTTCCCCAGTTTGGTCAAATTGTAAGTTCATTTTTCATTTTCATGAGCTTTTCTCGGACTTGGTTTTTTGGGCAGGCAAATGAACCTTGTCACCTGACAGGGCCCATATTGGGGCTGATGGAGGCCCAGATGGCAAACAAGCTCATGGGCCTGGTTTTCTCTGACATAATTGAGATGTCATGTGGATATCCACATGTCCCTAACTTAATTTGATAAAGTTTTCAGGTGATAATTTTTATTAGCATGATTTAACAGTTTATGTCTTATGATTGTGCTGTGCAATTAGGGGTTGTTCTTTTTGATAAATGTAGTGTATTCAGTAACTGGTAGTTATCTCTTAGACAAGTTAACAAGTCATTCTGCCTCAGCATTTGTGCTCAAAATAGACCAAATTGCAGTTTTATAAAATGGAGTTGCTCAGGGCAAGACATAGCTGAGTGCTTCTGTACAGCATGAAGTAACTTAATGCAGGGCATACCCTGGTCTACATATTCACTCTCCCATACCCAGGTTCAGGCAACCATTAAACTATGTATGTAAATGTGCCTTTTCTGAACATTTTGTATAAAACAAATCAGTGTATAACGTGACTGGTTTCTTTCACTTAAACAGTGTTTATATTTTGCCTGTATCATTATACCATTGTATGTATATTTGATACATAAACAGTGTACCACATCTTATCTGTTCATCAGTTGGTGGAAATTTGGGTTGTTTCCACTTTTTGACTATTGTGAAAATACTTCTATGAAAATTTATTACAATTTTTTTGTGAGGAGGTATGGGACTTAGTCTGTTTTCTGTTGTTATAAGTGAATGCCAGAAATTGGATAATTTTTAATGAATAGAAATTTATTTAGCTCACAGTTCTGGAGATTTGGAAATTTCAAGATTAGTTAATTTCAAGATTAGGTGACCACACTTGGTAGAAACTTTCTTGCTGCTTTCTCCAGAGTCCCAGGTGTTGCAGGGCATCACATGGCAAGACAGGCCTATAAAAAGACAGAGCTAAATTGACTTTTATAACAGACATACTCTCCATATAACTCATTATTCCATAAGAGACCTCATGACTTAATTACTTCATAAAGGTCTCATGTAGTTCCACCACTTTAATACGCCGCAATAGAGATTGAATTTCAACATGAGTTTTAGTGAAGACTTTTTTTTTTTTTTTTTTGGTCTTTTTCCTTTTTTATCGGTACTGGGGATCAAACTCATCATAACTGCCTGCTTTCAAGGCAGGTGCTTATGCCACTGAGCTAAATCCCCAGCCCCTTAGTGAATACTTTCAAACCCTAGCACTGTTTTTATTTTCTTGGGTATATATCCCTGTGAGTAGAATTGCCAGACTACCTGGACACTATTTTTAACTGGATAGGAAACTGCCAGATTGTTTTCCCAAGTGATTCCACCATTTTAGATTCCCAGCAGTAGTGTAGAAGGGCTCAGATTTCTCCACATCCTTGCCAACACTTTTTATTACCTGACTTTTTGATCAAAACCAATGAAGTAGGTATGAAGTGGTTTGAATTTGCATTTGTCTGATAACTAGTAACAATCTCAGGCATCTTTTTGTGTGTTGATTAGCTGTTCTTAAATATTCTTTGGAAAATGCCTATTCAGAGATTTTGATCATCAGATATCCCCCCCCCCCGTGTGTGTGTGTGTGTGTATGTGCATGCGTGCGTGTGAGTGCACGTGCATGCATGCATGGGTTTCATCCTCAGCGTGTGGTAGGTAAACATACTACCATTGAGCTATACCCCAGGCCAAATAATGCTAATTTTCTAAAAGAAATTATTAAAAATAGCAAACTGACATAAAATCAATGTTCTATAAAATTGTTCAGTTAGAAAAAGATAAAGAATTCAATGATGGAGTGAACAATGGTTATGAATGGGTAGTTTATAGAAAAAAATCTGTAAGTGGACAATGTAACTTTAAATAATGCCCAGTTTGCTATTTTTTTTGGCTGTGCTGCAGATGGAACCTAGACCCTCCTGTGTGCTGGGCTTGTCTTCTGCTAAGCTACATCAATAGCCTGTTTTGGCCTTCCAAACCTCTTTTGTAATTAAAGAAATACAGATCAAAACTATAATATTAATGCTTATCAAAAATAGAAAACTTCTAGATATTTGATAATAATACCCAATCCTAGAAAGAGAAAGGGAATGTTTCTTTATTTTTTAGTTGGGTTATTTATCCTTTTTTACAATATGTTGTAAGAGGTCCTAAGGTGTACATTACTATCAGATATATATGACATACATATGTTTTTTCCTGTTTTTGGGATTGTCTTTTTGTATATCTTGATGGAGTCCTGTGAAAGATGTTTTTAATATTAAGTCATTTATAGCTCTCTTTTGTAAAAGATCATTTGTGTCCTTTTATTTTTATTTTAAAGGGGGTAGAGTTAAACACAACATAATAGGACACAAGAAAGCAATGTAAGAGATAACAAATTTCAAAGCTAGACGACCTGAGATTTTCACTCTCTATCATACTGTCTCTTGTTTTCTTCCAAATAGTTGTCTGTGTCTTCCATATAGAAAATTCATACAAAACAACATAGTATAAAACTGATCTGAACAGAATGAGGAAGGTGATTTAGGTCTTCAAGACCAGATAATAGGAAAGTCACTAATGGCTGTCATAGAGTCTCTGTTCTCTTCAAAATAGCTGTCCATACTTTCATGTATATTGAAGTTCAGCAAAACAAAGCAGGCAGCGGGGAGGGGTTGCTTGGTTTCACGGTGCTTCAGATCCCAGCATGGCTCAGGTCCCAGTAAACACCAGTGGCACTTGTCCTAGGCCGCCGTAGTCTGCCACACTCACAGCCTCTGGGCTGGGGGTGTTGCTTGGTTTCCCAGCACTCCAGGTCCCAGCATGGCATGGGTCCCAGGAAATGCAGGTGGCTCCCATCCTGGGTCACAGTAGCCTGCCATGCTCACAGCCCCTCACCAGGGAGGGAGGGGTTGCTTGGTTTCTCAGCGCTTCAGGTCCTGGCATGGCTCAGGTCCCAGTAAATGCTGGTGGCTCCGTGCTCACAGCTGTTCATGGGAGGTGGGTGGGGTGGGTGGGGGGTATGGTATGGTGTTGCTTCAAGCTGTTTCTTTCTAATGAATTGACCATTTCACTGCCCAAGTTCTGAAATGGCCAACAAATCATAGAAAGACATCTCTTTAGGCTCCTGCTTGAAATTAACAGTGTCAGGAAGCTGCTGACCTTGAATCAGGGCCATTCATTTGTGTTCTTGGTGATATGTTTAAGAAATCATTGACTCAAAGTCACGAAGATTTACCCATGTTCTATGAGTTGAATAGTTTTAACTCTTAGTTTTAGGTCTTTGGTCAGCTTTTGAGGTAATTTTGGTGAATAGGATGAGGTAGGCATTTGACGTGTTTGTGTGTGTGTGTGTGTGTGTGTGTGTGTGTGTGTGTGTATGTGTGTGTTAAGAATACGGTATTGGAGTAGTTCATACTGGTCTGGACTTTGTGTAGCCTGGCACTGCCATCATACTGTCCCAGCCATCCAGAGCTGGGATTTCCAGCACATACCACCCTGCATGGGTAAGGTTATTTTTATGTGATCATCCAAATTTCCCAGCGGTATTTATTGAAGAGAATATACTTACTTTCTGAGTTGTCCTGGCATTCTTGTTAAAAATCAGTTGACCATGGACACAGAGGTTATTTCTGGATTCTTAATTTTATTTTACTGATCTGTATGTCTGTCATTTTGCCAGTAGCATAGTCTTGATTACTATTGCTTTGTAGCAAGTGTTGAAGTAAAAAAAAAAAAAGTGAGTTAACCAACTTTATTATTGTTTTTCAAGAGTATTTTGATAATTCTGGATCTTTTCCATTTCCATGTGAATTACAGGATCCGCATGTCCGTTTGTGCCAAAAAGCCAGCTGGAGTTTTTTTGTTTTTTGAGACAGGGTCTTGGTATGTCATTCAGGCTGGCCTTGTACTCAAGGATATCTTCTAACTTGTGGCAATCCTCTCAGCTTTCCAAGTGCTGGGGTTACAGGCACATGCCTATAACCCCAGCACTGGCCTGGCCACCAGTTGGAATTTTAATAGGAATTTTGTTCCATCTGTAAATCAGTGTAGGGGGTGTTACTGTCTTAAAAATATTAAGCCTGCTGAGGTGTGAACAGAGATGGTTTTCATTTAGGTTTTTAATTTCTTTCAACAGTGTTTTAATGTTTTGTAGTTTTCGTTGTAAAAAGTCATGTGTTAACACTTGCTTTTGTTAAATTTATACTTTCTTTTTGATGCTATCAAAAATACACTTGTTTCTTAATTTCATTTGAGATTGTTTAATATTTAGAAATAGGTAATGAGGGTTTTGTGTTGTGTTGTTTTGTTTGGGTACTGGGAGTTGAACTCTGGACCTCATACTTGCCAGGCAGGCACTGTGCCATTGAGTTATATCCCTGGCCATGTGAGTTTTGCTTTTTTGAAACAGTCTTGCTATGCAGTCTAGGCTGGTCTTGAACTTGTGAATCCTCCTGCTTCAGTCTCCCTAGGTGCTAGGATGACAGGCATGTCCCACCATGCTCAGCTGCTAAATATATTTGTGCTTGACCCTGTCACTTTTGTATATTTAGTCATGTGTCTTACAGCTTTGCTGATCTTACACTTTCTAGTAACTCTCAAAACTTTTTTTTTTTAAGTGCTGAGGATTGAACCCAGGGGCCATGTGGCTGCTAGGCAAGAGCTTTATCACTGAGCTAAATGCAGCCCTGCTTTTGTAACTTTGAGGCTTTTTTCTGATAACGCATGAGTAACATGTAACTGCACAACTCTGCATTAAGTAATGAGGTTTAATGCATTCCTGCTGGCTTGAACTACTAGTGGTACATGCATGACTGTCCCATTTAGCTGATGATACAAATGGATCTAATCACGTTTATTGGTCCTTTTAATAAAAAGTGGCCCAATGAGGCAATCATGCATGTAGTACAACCAGTGATTCAAGCCACCCTGGAAGCAAGGCATACAAATTATGGCCCTGTCATAAACATGTTAATGATATGTACTTTGTTTTTCATTAGTATGTTAAATAGCTATGTTATTCTTAAAATAGTCCCAGATATTCTTTAATTAAAAATTTATTTCTCTTTTTTAAATTGGTAGTGGTATTTTGTATGAGTGATAAAATCTTACATGTAATTTTAATAATTCTGAGATTTTTATATATATTTAGAAGGTTGCTAGATTATAAGTTATTAAGAACTAAAGTTGTCTTTCTCTGTTCTTTCTCCCTTGAGCATACAATGCTTTTTGATGTATAATTGTTTTTATAATTTTTTAAGGTTTTGATATATTTAAGGAGTGCAAATTGGGACACCCGGATTGCAGCAGGACAAGCTGTTGAAGCTATAGTGAAAAATGTGCCTGAATGGAATCCAGTGCCAAGAACCAAACAAGGTGCTTTTCAGTGGAAAAAGTAGTTTGAAGTAAACCCAGCTTTGAAATTAACTATAACATATGGTTTATATTTTAATAATTTCAATTTTTATTTAAAGTCTTGGTTTTTGTACTTTTAGGTACAACTTTGTCAGAAAGTGATATTAAATAATGCAAGTTTTACCTCTAAACTTTGAGAAAAATGACTGGATAAACAAAATGTTTGTATATATCTTTAAAAATGTTCTTATTTTTTATAGAAAAACATATTTCATATGTTTTTATTTGCAGAGATTGCTTTCCCTAAAGGAATTTATATTAAAAAAAAGAAATTACATGCATACAGTATAAATGTTTAAAACAATCTATTTTTTTGTTGTTGCTGGGAAACAATTAAAAAATTTAGAATAATTTTCTAAATTTAGGCATAATGAAGTATGGATATTTGGAGGGGTAAATCCTGAGCTTTTTATTTGCTCTTTAAATGTTGTGTAATGGCTTAGAAAAATTATATTTGTTTTCAGAAACCCTAGGAATTGATTCCAGGACTTCACACTGAGCTGTCCTCACTTGCCCCCACCCCCGCCACTGCTTTAGTTTTTTTGAGACAGAGTTTTGCAGTGTAACTCAGAATAGTCTTAAACTCACTATGTATCAGGCTAGCCTCGAACTTGTGATGATCCTCCTGCATTTTGAATGCCAGGATTACAGGCATGTGCCACCATGCCTGGCTTCAATTCAGTTCCTTTTTATTTTTTTTTTATTTTGAGGCAGGGTCTCACTAAGGTACCTTGAGTTTGTGAGCCTCCTGCCTCAGCCTCTTGAATGTTGGGATTACAGGTGTGCTATCTGTACTAAGCTCATGTAATGACATTTAAAAACAAATTGTAGGTAGACAGGTAGTGCATGCCTATGCTACCACCTACTTGAGACCTGGAGCCAAAAGTATTTCAAGTTTGAGGCCAGCCTAGGCAACTTACTGAGACACTGTCTCAAAATAAAAAGGATAGGGGATATGTAATATCCCTTAATTCTGTCTCAAGAATGAAGGAGGGAGGAAGGTAAGGAGACACACAGACAGAGACAAAGAAAGGAAATATGTGTGTGTGCAAGGTAGATACGCTGCCGGGAGTGTGCAGTGCTGTAGGTTTGGTCCCCAACAAAGCAAAGCAAAGCAAATGCTTTGAAAATCTGTAAAAGTTTTAATTGTAAGTGAAGATTATTTAATTTTAAGTGCTAATTGCATTCATTTTTGATTAGATGATCTGGCAACACAGGATCACTTATCACTTATGTAGTTTGATTGGTATCAAAGGATAAAATTACAAATTTAGCTTAAATATACTAATAGGCTTTATTTTCAATTATATAAACAGTATTTCATTCCATAAGATAAATGTTCCCCAACTGAAAATTTAATATGGTGCATCTAGATGCATTGTCATGTTACTTGGATAGCATCACCTTTAGCATGAATCTTAGTTTACCTAAATTTTTTGATTTGCAGGTACCTATTATTTATTTAGTCATGTGTAACCAGGTACAATTATGATTTTAGAAAAGAGCCTTTTCCGGCTCTTTATCCCTTATGTTGTCGTAGAGAGGCACTACAGCTCAGATTCCTTTGTTAAAAAAACAAAAAGCTGAATTAGCTACACTAGTATTAAAGTTTATAATAAGTGAGATATCTTGTCAATACTAGAAAACTTAGAATATTCATGAGTTAGATAGTCATACTTTAGTTCATAGATAAATTACATGCGAATGCCAGCTAAATAAACTATTATGCTAGTGAGTAATTACAGTTTTTTTTTTTTTTTTTTGTCTTTTTCTTTTTTATCGGTACCAGGGATCGAACTCACAACTGCCTGCTTGCAAGGCAGGCGCTTATGCCGCTGAGCTAAATCCCCAGCCCCAATTACAGTATATTTTAACACTTACTGTCTGTCTAACTTTTTATAAGTATTTTTAGGTCTAAAATGGACATGTAATTTTAGTTTATCATGAGATTGCTGTTTGTTCAGAATATAAGTGGATATATAATTGCAGCAATTTATCATGCAATTATAATTTGCTTAGGCTATGGGAAGTGAGTTCTTTTGAAAGGATAGTTTGTGTGCTGGATATATCTCAGGTGTAGTGAAAGATGCTATTTATTGGCCTTATTCATGAATACATTTTATTCATTGTTTTGCGTCTTAGTAGGTATTTTTAAACTCTTCATCAGTCAATGGAAAGCCAGATGTGGTGGTGCACACTTGTAATCCCACCACTCGGAAGGCTGATCAGGAGGATTGCTGTGAGTTCAGGACCAGCTTGAATTGTGTAGCAAGACCTTGTCTCAAAAAACAAACAAACAAACTAAACCAAAAAAATCGGTTGGGGGCTGGGGACTTAGCTCAGCGGCATAAGCGCCTGCCTTGCAAGCAGGCAGTCGTGAGTTCGATCCCTGGTACCGATAAAAACGAAAAAGACAAAAAAAAAAAAAAATCGGTTGAAGGTGCATTATGTTCATATGTATTTCAACATGAAGATGCATTTTTTTTCAGCCAACATTATGCTTTCATACTTGAAAACAGTCACCCACTAACATTCTGATGCTTGTGGTAGGGAAGTTAGTAATAGAGAAAGGATAGTACATGAATCCATAGTAATTTTTCTACTCTTCCATTTTTACTTTTCTTAAAACATTACCCGCAGCAGTGATAGTTGTACAACATTTATGAATTTTAATGCCACTGAATTAATATTCTTTCTTTCTTTTTTTGTCTTTTTCTTTTTTATTGGTACCAGGGATCGAACTCACGACTGCCTGCTTGCAAGGCAGGTGCTTCTGCCGCTGAGCTAAATCCCCAGCCCCTTGAATTAATATTCTTAAAAATGATTTTAAAAGGGCCAGGAATGTGGCTTAGTGGTAGAGTGCTTGCCTAGCATTTAGGAAGTTCTGGGCTCAATCCCTAGCACTGTAAAAATATTTTTTGGATGTTAAATTTTGTTATGTATACAGTGTTCCATAATTTTATAAACGTCTAGAATGAGCAAGAAGTATTATTCTCCTAGCTATAGGCCATAGATTCTGAATTTGTGAAAATTTTATTAGGTGCTAAATCTGTTTGACTATCCTTAATTTAATATGCCCCAACGTTATTACCACCACAAAAGCACTTTAGTAGTAACACAAATACTTTAAAAAGTCTTCCATGAACCTGTTTTTGGAAATGCTACATTGTAGAGTGGGCATATGTATATACAAGGGAAAAGGATTACTTCTTTTACCTCCATTTTAATTACTTAAGTTTCTGAGCGTCTTATAGAAATGTTTACTTTTCTTTTTGAAAATATTGGAAATATGCTGCTTTTGCTCCAGATGCCAGATACAAAGACGTATTCAGTTTGTGAAATCTGATTGTTGTTTACTTGTAAGTTGTACTTTTCAAACTTATATATACTTTCTATATCGTTATAGTTCAATACAGAAAAGTTAAAAAGAAAAAATACTTTGAAGGGTTAAATTTTATATTACGTATATTTTACCTCAATAAAAAAATGAAGTAGGTCTGTGTTCCATAAGAAAAAATTACTCCCACACTGTAAGTAATGATACACTATTTTCTTTCATTTTTACACTTTACTGTATAGTCAAATTAATACTTCTAAACTTTATCTAGAACCTACTTCAGAAAGTTGTATAGAAGATTCCTCTACTACAGATCGATTGAACTTTGACAGATTTGATATATGTAGATTGTTACAACATGGTGCATCACTTTTGGGGTCTGCTGGTGCAGAATTTGAAGTCCAAGATGAAAAATCAGGTATGTGGTAAGCTGTGGATGAAAGTCTGAAATTTGTTTTTTCAAATTAATTTGTCACTTGATACATTGTTTAATAGCCATCACAGTCTAACATGTCCTGAAGTGTAAATTGACTGATACTTAAAGGCAGAGGAAAAATGATTGTGGATGGGCAAGGTAACCAGTAATATTTGTTCTAAAGCTATAATAATTTCTCTTATTCTAACTGAATATGTACTAATATCATTAATTGATTAATATTTCAATAGTAATTTTATTAGTTAACAACTGTTACCTATTTCTAATTTGTTGGCTCTACTCATGTTTGTGTCCAAAGTAAGAATTACTATATGGTGAGCATTTAAATTTTAAAGATGTATTGCAGTAAAGGATACATTGTCATTAATCTGAAAATACTATACCTGGCTTCACACTTATCTCATCATTCTTCCATGTTCTGAAGCATTTCTAAAAATCCTCTTTCATGATAACTTTATGTGGTGTGATTAAAAATATAGTGACTGTTGTTGCTGAATGCCATCATAGAAAGGCAGGCTTACAAAGGCATTCTTATTCCTTAGTCACCTTATTCATTGGATCTTGCACTGTGCAACTTCTGACTCTTCCTCAAAGTCCAAATGACTATGAAAGGTAAATGTTTTGAATTGATCGCAGATACTAGATATTGAAGTGGTCATGACAGAATGATTAGACATGTGTGAGGATTTTCAGCTGTAGAGAGCGCTACAAAAATATGTGTAAAAGAAAAGCTCTATAGGTGAGTTCTTTTGAACTCAGTGTTTTAGTGCTGGTGAGTAATCTTGTTGAATGGTGCCCATTAAAAACCTTGAAATTAGGTTTATTTAGATGTCTTCTAATATGTCTCCATCTCCTTGTATGTGAATGAAAATTTGTAATTAGTGTAAGTGCTGGTTTGGATTTACTTTGCAGTTTTTTCCCTGCATTGGGGTATATTTTTGGAGTGAGAAGACCAGTTTGGGCTGTGTGTGAAATGTGTTGAAATTGTATTCCAGCAGCCTTCATCTTTTGTGCTTTGTTCATTTGTTTTTTTGAGACACAGAGTCTTGCTCTATAGCTCAAGCTGGACTTGAGCTCATGATGATCTTCCTGCCTCAGCCTCCTGGGTGCTGGGATTACAAGTGTGCAGCACCATGCCAAGCATCATTACTTTTTTAAAAATAATTTTTATTACTTTTGAAACATTAGGTATTTTTAAAAATTGTGGTAAAATATGTATTCAACATAAAATTTACCATTTTTAACGATTTTAAGCGTAAGAGTTCATTATTATGCACATTCATATTGTTGTAGAAGCTGGGCGAGGTGGTGCACTCCTGTAATCCCAGCACTCCACTCGGAAGGCTGAGGTAGGTGGATTGTTGCAAGTTTGAGATCAGCCTGGGCTATAAAGTGAGCTCAGGGCCAGCCTGAACTGCATAGAGAGACCCTGTCTCAAAAGGACAAAAAAACAAAAACAGAAACACCCATATTGTTGTAGAGCTAATCTTCAGTAGTCTTTGTCTTGCAACATTGAAATAGTATACCCGTTAAATACCAATACCCATATGCCTTTGAAGCTCTAGCATTTGGCAACCACTATTTTATTTTTTGTGTCTGAATTTGACTTTTTCTCCTTTCTTTTCTTTTGAGACAGGATCTTGCTGGCCTTGAGTTCACTATGTAGCCCAGGGTGGCTTCAAACTTTCAGTGATCTTCCTGTCTAGCCTCCCAAGTGCTAGGATTACAGGCTTGCATCACTACACCTGGTTACTTTTCTTTCTTAAAGGGATCTTTCTACCCTTTGACTCTTAAGGTATCCTAATTTTACTGTGGTAGATACTTCATATAAGTGGAATTTGTCTACTTGTTTTTTGTTTTTGTACTGGGGATCAAACTCAAGACCTTGCACTTACCAAGCAAGTGCTTGAGCCTCTGAGCTAAATCCCCGGCCCAAATTTGTCTGCTTGTAGTTGGCTTATTTTACTTGGCATGATGGTAAATTTATTCATGTTATAATATATGACTCAATTTCTATCCTTTTAGAGGTCTAATAAAACATTCCATGAATGTGTTTTTCATACTTTATCTTTTTACCCATCAATTAGACATGGGTTGATTTCACATTTTGGTGATAGTAATATACAAATAGCTATTGGAATTTCTGCTTTCAGTTTTTTTGCATATATACCCAGAAGTGGTTTGCTGATGAGAATGTAATTTCATTTTTAAGTTTTTGTGGAACTGGCATAAGTTATCCTTAGCAAGTGAACTGTTTTGTATTCCCACTAACAGTGGGACAAGGATTCCAATTTCTCGACTTCTTTGCCAGTTTTGTTTTTTATTTTTTGTGCTAGGAATTGAACACAAGGCCTCATACATGGTAGGTAAGCACTGTACCATTGAGATACACCCAAGCCTCTTATTTTCTAATCTTTGATGATAACTATTTCAATAGATGTGAGGAGGCCTTGTTTGGTTTATTGTTGAATAATATTTGTTTGTATGGACAGTATATTTTGTTTACCCATTTGTCAGTTGGTGTACATTTGGATTGTTTCTCCTTTTTGATTATTAAGACTATGCAATATTTATGTACCATTTTTTATGTGGATATATTTTCTATTTCTCCTCGCAGTAGAATTGCTGTATCATATAGCTGCCATGTTTGATCTTTTGAGAAACTGCCAAGTTTCCAAAGTTTTACTTTCTACTAGCAATGTGTGAGACTTGTAGTTTCTCCACGTCCTTGCCAACATTTATTTTCTGATTATGGCCATAGTAGTGAGTGTAAAGTCTTATTCTACTCTTAATTTTTTTTTATAGTTTGCATTTCCATAACAGTGTGTATCTTTTCATGTGTTTGCTGACCATTTCTGCATCTTTAGAAAAGTACCTGTTTTGATCCCTGTTTGTTTACTTGTTTCTCCTAGTATACAGTCAAAGCTAGGGGCATTCTACTAATGAGTTACAGTTTTAAAGTTTTGTATTTTGAAATAGGGTTTCAATTTTCTAGTTGATTTTTTTTTTTTTTTTTTATTTTGTACTGGAGATTGAACTCACAACCTTGCATTTACAAGGCAAGCACCTGAGCCGCTGAGCTAAATCCCAGCCCAGTTTTCCAGTTGGGACTCAAGCTTGTGATCCACTTTCCTCAGCTTCCTTCAATACTAGAATTACAGGCATGTGCCACCTCTTAATCATCCTTGGCCCATTTTTAAGTGGTTATTGTTGCTTATCAGACATGTGATTTACATACGTATTTTCCTGTTTAGTGAGTTGACTTTTCATTTTCTTTGAAGTGTTTTTTGAAGCATAGAAGTTTAATTTTGATGAGGTCCAATTATCAACTTTTTTCAGACTTTTTGGATGAACTCCAATTTCAGCCTTCTGGTGTTACATATGAGAAGTCATTGCCAAATTCAAAAGCATTTACTGATATGTCTTCTTCCAATAGTTTTATAACTTTAGCTCTGTTAGACCTTTATTCATTTGGAGTTAATACTTGATATAATATTGATAATAGAAAATTATTCTCAATCCAACTTGATTTTTTTAAAAATTTTTATTTTTTCCAACTTGATTGTTTTGTATATGGGTATCCTGTAGACTCAATACCATTTATTGAAAATACTGTCTTCTGTTGAATTATTTTAAAACCCTATTGAAAATCAGTTGACCATTAATGTATAGATTTACTTCTGGACTCTCAGTATTATTCCATGATATTTGTCCTTTTGGAAGTACCACACTGTTTTTACTAGCATTTATTAGCATTTTAATAATTTTTGAAATCAAGAAGTGTGAAGCTCCCACTTTGTTGTTATTTTGTAAGATTTTGCCTCTTGGGGCCTGGGGATTTAGCTCAATAGCCTAAGTGCTTGCCTAACAAGTGTGAAGTTGTAAGTTCAATTCCCAGTACCAAAAGATTTTGCCTCTTCTGAATCTTGAATTTCTGAATGAATTTCGGATCAGTCTGTCTATGTCTGAAAAAAAGGTTGCTGATATTTTGATAAATCTGTATCAATTGTACAAATCAGCTTTCCAGTTGCTGAGACACAATACCTTAAAGAAGAGGCTTAATTTGGTTTTCTGATTCCACACCAGAAATATCATTGACAAAGGGCATTATTGAAGAAAGATGCTTAGTTCAAGGCCATCAGGAAGTAGAGCAGGGGAAGAGCAGCAGAGATGGAGGATGTTAGCAGATACAGTGTAGGGTCACGCCTCCATAACACACCTTAGAAGTGTTTGACTCATCACCTCAGTAGCCTGACCAATCAAACTGACAAACTCAAGCTTAACAACCACAATTGTGAAGTATTAATATTTTAACAATACTAAACTTTATGATTGATCCGTGAACATAGAATGTTTTCCCATTTATTTAACTCTTAATTTTTTTCCTCTGTTCTTTAGATTGGGGAGTTCATACTGTTTTATCTTCCATTAAGCTATTAAGCCCATCCAGTGATTATGATTATTATTATTATTAGGTACTGGGGATCAAACTCAAGACCTTGCAATTACCAGACAAGTGCTTGAGCCGCTGAGCTAAATCCCTTGTTCCATATTTCAAGTTGATTCTTAAATTACCACCTTTACATTTTTTTTTTTTTTTTTATTGATACTGGGACTCAAACACAGGACCTCGTGCTGCCAGACAGGTGCTATGTCACTGAGCTACATCCCTGGCCCAAAATGCAATTATGAACCAAGGGTTTTTTTCCTTTTTTTTTTTTGTACCAGGGATCAGACTCACAAGTACTTGCCAATCAAATATGCCTATGCTTCGGAGCCAAATCCCTGGCTCCAGTGACTGTTAAAATTTTTTTTCAGACGTATTATTTTTTAGTAATAGAACTTTTTTAAAAAAAAAATAGTTCTCTTTGTGTGTTTTGCATAACATGTCAACCCTTTTCAAATTATACCTCTATTTGCTTTTTTTTTAAAATGGTTTTGTTTCTCTGCCAAGGTAATCCCACCTTTCATTCTTTATGATAGTATCTTCTTTACATTGAGTATTTGTTATATTAACTGCTTTAAAATTTTCTAATATTTAGGTCATGTCAAGGTTGGTTCCCAATAATTGCCATTCTTTTGAGAGTGGGTTACATTGTTGTATTGTGAGTTATGGTTGCATCCTGCACTGCAAATTTGATTCTGTTATATTCTTCCAAAGATTGTCACTATTTGGCTTGCTTGTGTTAGTAGGCATTAATTGGACAGAAATGTGGAAGTATATTCTACTGTGTAATGAACAACAGCTCATATCTCAATTTTAGCTTTAGCTGTACTTACTGGAGTCTGTGCCCTATATATGTGTAGTTCAAGCATAAGGCACAGATTTGGGCTGTGATTACAGAATTTGAGCTCTCTCCTCTCTTTCTGCATTTCCCCTTTCGCCTTTCTAGTGATTATAGTGGTCCCCAAATTTCTTCTAGTTCTTTAGGCCAGAAAGACTTAGCGATTTTAATCCAAATCATAAATACATTAAATGGGCTGGATCTGCTTTTAGGCTAACAGCTACAAAAAGCAGAAACACCCAGTGCTGTTAACAGCTGGTATAAATAAATACTTACTATTGCTCCTTTTCCAATGTGTTCCTTCAGATTGTTTTGTTGTTGTAGAGTGGGGGAGGGGTACCAGGAGATTGAACTCAAGACTTTACACCTGCCAGCTGCTTGTGTCACTGAGTTAAATCCTTGGCTGCTTTGTTTTGTCTTTTTGAGACAGGGTTTCACTGTGCAGTTCAGGTTGGCCTTGCACTCACTTTGTAGCTGACGCTGGTCTTGAACTCACAGTGATCTTCAGATAGTTAAATTATTTTGACCAGAGTTTGTTGTCCACAGAAGGTTAGTCGAAGAGGAACTTACCTAGACATTGTTAGACTAGGTAATTATTGTTTTAAAATTAGAGAAAGCTTTTTTAAGCTTATTTTAAGACCTAATTTTTATTTTTGAAATAATACCTTTTGGTTGGTGTGTTTTATTGTTTTCCTCTGGAGGACTGAGAGGTTTTACTTGACATTCAAAATCTGTCTGCTTGGGGCTGGGGATTTAGCTCGGCGGCATAAGCGCCTGCTTTGCAAGCAGGCAGTTGTGAGTTCGATACCTGGTACCGATAAAAAGGAAAAAGACAAAAAAAAAAATCTGTCTGCTTTTACTTCTTCATCTTTATTATTTGGGCTATTAGAGCTTGTAGCCTAGTAAGATTTTTCAGGTATAAAACGTGGCTGTTAGGGGCTGGGGATTTAGCTCAGTGGCATAAGCGCCTGCCTTGCAAGCAGGCAGTCATGAGTTCGATCCCTGGTACCGAAAAAGACCAAAAAAAAAAAAAAAAAAAAAAGTGGCTGTGAAATAAAATTAATTTTTTCCATAGAAATGTATATATATTTGATAATTGTCAGCAGAGCAATGATAGAATCTCAGTGAGAACTCCTAGAATGTTTTGTTAGTTAGAACACTATTTTCTAATCATGATTTGACAGTAGTGTGTGGAATGTTGAGATTGTTAAAGAGTTTGGTTTGTTCTGTTGGCAGAAGAAGTCTTTTTATATTTCATTATATTTTGTTAAAGTCTGAACTACTCATGGAAAAGTTTTCAGCTGACTTGGAGAAAACGTGTTCCTTCTCTTCTTAAAGGTGAAGTGGATCCTAAAGAGAGGATAGCACGTCAACGAAAACTGTTACAGAAAAAACTTGGTCTTAATATGGGAGAAGCAATTGGAATGAGTACTGAAGAACTCTTCAATGATGAAGATTTGGATTATACCCCAACTTCAGCAGCCCTTGTAAACAAACAACCTGTAGGTAAAAAGTTTGCTTGGTTGATTGCAAGTAGCAACACAAAGGGTTTGCTTCATCATAGTGTTTAAAAAATACTTCAGCTGTTTATTGCCACTGTAATTTAGTGTCCTCATTAACTGAATATTCTTTTTATTATTTTCAGTTTTCTAATTCATACATGTTCATAGCACACAATGACTACATTCTTCATGAGGAGTTAGTACATGTGCATAACATGTCGTAATTCTTCTTTCATCTCCTTTTTCTTCTTTTTCCCTCCCTCCCTTCATCTCTCAGTCTCGTCTTTTAAAGACGATCTTTATCCATTAGCTGATTATTTTTGGCTGATTCTATAGAGGCAAAAACTGAGCCTACTTTCTAGAAATTAGACCATTATATAAAAAAGTTGATGGACCTTTCAGGAGCCACTGATATTGAAAGATCCTAGTTCTTTTTTTTTTGTCTTTTTCATTTTTATCAGTACCAGGGATCGAACTCACGACTGTCTGCTTGCAAGGCAGGCGCTTATGCTGCTGAGCTAAATCCCCAGCCCCAAAGATCTTAGTTCTAGTTGCTTTTTCCTTTGTTTATTCTGGAAGGCAAAAATAATATTTTCAGTGAATGAGAGATAGTAAGAACAATGATAGTCATACATAATGATAGTAGAAGGCTTTAGAGCTCTGATTAATTTTTTAGATTGAGAAATAATCAAATAATACTTTTAAAGCACCTGCTTGTTAAGCATGAGGTGAGTTCAGTCTCTGGTGGGGGGGGACTTTTGAACATTAAAAAGAGGTATACAGTATGAAGTAAAAAGAAATTTCTTATTGACAGTTCGTGAGCATACATGTTTCTTTGCTCTACAGGCAACCCTTTTAAGTTACATACATAAGATTGTATGTGTATATGTGTTCACTTAAGCTATGGTTACCTTTTCCCACTTGAAGAACTCAGTTTATCAGCATGTACAGATTTAACTCTATGTTGTTTGTTTGTTTGTATGTATGTATGTTGGTATGTTTTTTTGTACTGGGGAATCGAATTCATGACCTTATGCTTGCCAGGCAGGCACTTACGCCACTGAGCTAAATCGCTGGCCCCCCCATATTCTTTTTTAACAGTTTCATTTTGTTTTATTTTGTGGCTATACTGTAATTTCATTCCTTCTCCCCTATTCTTTCAGTCCCAGTGGAGACACATGTGTTGCTTCTGCTTCTCTTTTTCTTCCTTTTCCCTTCTTCTGTCTTCTTTTTTTAGTGCCATAGGCTGTTTTGAAACTGTAGTAACCATTGTGGCTCTCTTCACATATAAATGGTATAGTACATTTCAATAGATTCAGTACTCTTTGTCCTATTCTCCAATATTCTTTAGTGCTCCATTAGGCTTTGTTGAGAATTCTTAGTGGTGGTACACACCTGTAATCCCAGCACTTGGGAGACTGAGGCAGGAGGATTGCCATTAGATCTAGGCCAGCCTGGAATACATAGTGAGCACAAGGTCAGCCTGAGTACATAGCAAGGTCATGTCATAAAAATTAAAAAAGTAATTATCTTGTTATTCCTATGCCTTTATCCTTTGGTTCAGTGGAGAATGGTTCTGTTTGCCCTTTATGATAGCTGTCTTCTAAACCATTGGAATTTTAAATTGTGTGTTTTAGGACTAAGATGTGTATGATGATGAACTTTTGTAGAAAAAAAATGGCAGAAACTGTTGAGGAAAAGGAATATAAATAGGCAGAAATATGATAACCAAGAAGTAATAGAAGGAATTGGGGTAGAAATGGGAAACATAAGTAAATAAAAGATAAAGAGGAACATTGGGGGGCTGGGGATTTAGCTCAGCGGCATAAGCGCCCGCCTTGCAAGCAGGCAGTCGTGAGTTCGATCCCTGGTACTGATAAAAACGAAAAAGACCAAAAAAAAAAGAGGAACATTGGATAAAATACAGGAAAATAAGAAGACAGTGACATGATAATGAAAAACATGTTGCAAGAAAAGAAAAGGGCAGATGTATTGGAGAAAATGGGCTATAAGCATATAAGAACAGTTGGATATTGGATGGACAGTGTCATTTTAACATTTGCTGTATTTAAGTTTGGTTGGCCTTATGCATTATGGACCCTTAGGGGAAGTTACTTCAGGTTAGTTGTTGGCCATAGGGTCATTACAGCAGTATTTGCTTATTATTTACCATATATACCTCTGGTTTCTGGACCATGATGGTAGGCAGTCATCCACACTAATGGTCCTTACTGGTTACAGACGTATAAATTTCAGTTGAATGTTTGTTTGTTTCTTTGTTGTTTTTTGTCTTTTGACTGGTTTATTAAAATATATTTTTCCAGTCATACAATTTACCCATGTTAAAATGTGCAATAAATCACTTCTTCTTTTTTTTTTTTTATTAATTTAATCGGTACCGGGGATCGAACTCACAACTGCCTGCTTGCAAGGCAGGTGCTTATGCCGCTGAGCTAAATCCCTAGCCAGTCAATCACTTCTTAATCAATTTGCTGATTTGTGCAGTTATCACTGTAATCCAGTTTGGGAATATTTTCAAGGTCCTGATAAAGTTCTTTCCTCCTCTTTCCCAATTTTACCCCTGGCAACCTTTCAGCTGTTTTCTGTGTAGATTTGCATTTTCTGGACTCTTCATAGACTAGCAGATCAGAAATGTCACTAATGGAGGTGATGGGCTTTTATCTCTGCACACATCACCTCCTCCCTGGATTATTTTTAGTTTCTTGGGCAGTCAGAGAGTTGAAGTATGCACTGTCTCTTCAGGCCAGAAATTGTATGTGGCAGGTGACATCTCCTACCCTGGGAACTTGGAGCCATCACACAGGGCAGAAGTCCTCTTTGGTTGACGTGGATAGACTATACATCATGTGTTGGCAACCTATTTCCCAGGGTTTTAGTTGAGTCTTTCGATTAGATATAGGAGAGGGTTTTTTTTTTTTAGAGTCACAGATAATTTTTATCGTCTCATCTTGTCTCGTCTCTTGTCTTGTCTTGTCTTCTGTTAGGCTGAAAGTCTTACAAACTCTTGGATTCAAGTGATCCTTTTGCCTCAACCTCCCATGTAGCCAGGGAATGCCAGTACACTTGGCCTATTATAAAGTCTTTCTGTTTTTTCTTCCATGAATAGAAGACAAAGCAGAAAAAAGTAGGCAGTGAATGATTAAGGGGAAAAAAGCATGTAGGCTAAACTCATTATTGGGTATCAATTTCTTAAGGGTTTTTTTTCAGCCTATAATGATAATTAGTTCTTTTATTGACATGATTCCTTCTTATAACTTTCAGTGGTATTGTGATTATTTTGAAGTCTCACCTCATCAAACCTCTCTTGTTAGGATTATTCATTTTTGCCATATCTGACATTAAAAGTTAAGAAACACAGGGACATTTGTTGAGAGTTAGATGAATAAGAAAGAAAAAGAAGGGTGTGAAATTATGGTGTGGCCATACCACTGAATATATGAGACTGTCAAGAAAGAATGTGATAAATTTGTACATTTTGAAAGTTATACTTATTTCTCTACTAAGGCTGAGACTAGAGATACTTATTTTAACTTAAAACTCAGCATCTTTTTACTCTTTTAGACTCTCCAGGCTGCTGAATTGATTGACTCAGAATTTCGAGCAGGAATGAGCAATAGACAAAAGAACAAAGCTAAAAGAATGGCTAAGTTATTTGCAAAGCAGAGATCCAGGGATGCTGTGGAAAGTAATGAGAAAAGGTAATCTATTTGCTTCTTTACTTAACAGTGCTATATAGAATAAATCTTTTTGTTTTTAAACATTTTGCTCACTTTTATTTAGCTTGGAAATACTGTTTTGATAGTCTTCCTCAGTTGGCAGAGTATTTACTGATACTGGAGACTAGACACTTTGCCAGGAAAATCCACATGAACAGATTTTTTTTCCATACTAATTAACAGTTTTTAAAACTGAAGGACTGAAGATCTAAAAAAAGGAGAGCACTATAGGCCAAAGGGTCAAGTGCAAATGCTTAGTCATGAAATATGCAAGAAACTAAAGGGCAATATAGACATGGAAGGAAGAGTGGTAGAAAATAAACTCAGAGAGGTATTCTGAGGATCATAGGTGAAGAATACTACATTAATGAAGTGAGGAGTATTGTCAGGTTGTCAGGTTGTTACATCACCCGTTCCGTAGGTGAGGTCTATGCTCAGTAGCAGGAAGTAATCCAGTTTGCTTATTTAATCTTATGGTAGAAAAGAATTCTGTAGGTAATGTTATCTTCTTCAGTTTCTTAATGAATTAATGAAAAGTGTTATCTGTACATGATTTGGACTAGCAATCCTCTTTTCAGAATGGCTCCCTTCAGATGCTGTTTGAGGGGCTTGTTAGGTCACTGTCCATATCAGTTAAATCAAAGTTTAGTGGTGGTCAAGAAATGTTTGAGTAAATGATGAATTAATAAACATTGGAAAGTCTACAACATTAAGGATTAGTTCTGGATGCTGTAAAGTTAAAAAATGTTTATAGTGTTTGCTTAAAAGACAGACACAGGCTGGGAATGTAGCTCAGGAGTAGTGTTTTCCTCATGCGCATAAAGCCCTGGGTTCATTTCCCAACACTGGGGGAAAAAGAAGAAGAAGAAGAAAAAGCTAGGCATAAAGGGAGATGAATTATAAATACCTTGGTAAAAATTTGTACTAGAGATTACTTCTTTAAAGTATAAACTCTTGGGCCAGGCTTGGTGGCACATATATATAATCCCAGCCCTTGGGAGGCCATGGCAGGAGAATCTTTGCAAGTCCAAGGCCAGCCTGAACCACACAATGAGATCCCTGTCTCAAAAAAAAAAAAAGCAAAACAAGACATGTATAGACTCTTTATTGACCTTTTTAATGACAGGTTCCTACTCCTCTCCACCCTCATAATAGGGATTGAACCCAGTACCTTGCATGTGATCCCAGGGACCACTGAGCTATATCTTGAGCCTTTTTAAATTTTATTTTTGAGTCAGGGTCAAGTTTGATTTAAATTGTTGAACTAAGGGTGTTTAAAAGGAGAGGAGCTGGTTACCTAGGGGGAAACATGATCTGTCAGATTTGAGATCCACTCTGAAAGGGAACATTCACTGACCCATTCATTGAGCAGTGCAGTACAGTTTGTTCAAAGAAGTTTGGCAGATAATTTTAGGTATTTGATACATGAGATTTAAATAAACCACATAAATAGAATATGGTAGAACATTTGTTTAATTGATGGAATCTCTTACATTCATTGAGGTTCACCTTATTTTCTTTTCACTTTTAAAAATGATAACCTTTGGTTTTTTTTTTTTTTTTTTTTTTTTTTTTAAAGCAATGATAGCACTGATGGAGAGCCAGAAGAAAAGAGACGGAAAATAGGAAATGTTGTTATTAATCAGACTACAAATGATTCTAAAGTCTTGATTGATAATGTTCCAGACAGCTCTTCCTTAATTGAAGAGGTACTATTAACAATACCCTACAGCTTTTGTTTTAATTATTTATAATTTTCTCAAACTGTTATTTTGTAGAGAGTATTAAATAATATGTTAAATTAGAGACATTTTAATAGAAATCTTATGTTCTTTAGTGGAGACCTTATTTATTGAAAAAGTTTAAAACCTATTTACTATTAGTAAATGTATAAGTAAATATCTAGTGATTTTACTTGTTAAAAGAAAATAGACCTTTCCAACTAGTAGCAATTACATCTTTCTTATGCAGACAAATGAATGGCCTTTGGAAAGTTTTTGTGAAGAACTTTGCAATGACCTTTTTAATCCTTCCTGGGAGGTAAGGTATTTTTTAAAATTACAGTTTCTTATTACTGTATTTTTTGAACCAATGAAAGAAACAATGTCAAGAACTGTAGCAGAAAATGCCCCTCAACCCAGTATATTCAGTTGCTCAGGTGATACTTCCTGTTCTAGTTCTGGTTGCTTCTGTCTCTTATAAATGCCTATCACTGTGATACATAGCTGGTCACTAAGATGCATATTGTAAGAACCAATCAAAGATAGCCAAGTACTCTGCCTCTGTACTTCCCCTTTCAACACCTTAAAACCTCCCTCCCTGGGTCTTGGAGCCAAATATTTTGGAAATGATCCTGATCAGTGCTGACTAATGTGAATAAATCCGCCTCCAAATCCTAGGTGTTGTTTTGGTGTTTCTGTTTGCCTTTGCAGAGCCATATTCTTTAGTGTCTATCATCTACCCCTGTGTGTTTTTCAGAATTCAGGGTTCATCATATCATTGGATTTTTAAGTAGAAAACTTTAGACTGAATTTTCATCTTTATATCCTTTAAGTCATATTCTGAATTGTCCATTTCTTTTCATTCCTATGGCTATAATCTGAAGGCTTGCATTTCTCTTCCCCTTGGTACAAAAGCTTCCATTCCTTTGTAAATGGACAATTTTGATTGACTCAGACCGGTAGTTTCAGGAATTGTGGATATGCTTATTAGTAGAGTATGTGCTTAGCATGTGCAAGGCCCTGGGTATAATCCCCATCACGAGAAGGGGAAGAAGGAATAATAGTTTCCAAAAGAGTATTTTTTGACCCTCACAAATACTTCTTCAAAGTGAAACCTCTAGTTGAATTTGTGGATGTCTCAAAACATTAGTTCTTTCTTTTGGTCCTGGACAATTTTTAAAATAAAGCAAAAATGCTCTGGGGCTAAGAATATAGATCAGTGGTAGAGGACAAATATGATAACCCTGGGTTTGATCACTTACAGCTTCCAAAAAGAAAAATTAGTTTTAAAAACTGTACTTTGGTCAAGTCTTAAGCAGCACTTCTGTCCCACTCCTACCCCATGGAGCTATGATTGATCCAGGGCCTTACATATGTTAGGCAAGTGCTCTACTAGTGAGCTATACCCTAGCCCATGTTCTCTGATATACTTTTGTTTAAAGTTATTCAAGTCTTAGCATAAATGGAGTTTTAAATGACTGTGGTTATCCATGCCTCCAGGGCTACAGTGAAGCATTAATCATGAAACATTTTGTTTGAATTACTCTCTTTTGGCACTGAACTATGGTAACTTTGGAGCTTATTTTGTTTGTTTTTTTGTTTTTGTGGTGCTTGGGATTGAACCCAGGGCCTCACGCATGCTAGGCAAGTACTTCATCGTTCAGCTATACATTTTTGTTTGATGCTTCTTTTGTTTTTGATACTAGTTGTCACTATTTTGTCTAGACTGGTCTCAGATTCATGTGCTCAAATAATCTTTCCACATCAGCTCACCCAGTAATTGGTACTGCAGGAGAGTGCTACCATGCCCAATGTGGAGCTTATTTTTGATGCATGTATTTCTATAATATTGGTGTTTGGGCATGATATTTTCTTTTACTTGCTATGGCTATACTAAAATTCAGGTAGAGGATATAGGAGGGACATCCAGCTGGATTTATATATCTCAAAAGAATTTTAGAATAGATCTTTTCTTGCTTGACTTTTAAAATGTTACATATAACCAAAGAAGTTGTGAAATTAGTATATGTAATTCTTCTTGGATAGTTGAGAAAACACATTCTTTTGAGGTGCTACTTATTTTACTTTCTTAAAAATGTAATTCCCATTTTCTCACTGAAGAAAAATATGCTTGATTTCTTTAAACATTTAACCTCTGATGTTTTGCATAGGTTCGACATGGTGCAGGCACTGGACTTAGGGAAATTCTTAAAGCTCATGGGAAAAGTGGTGGTAAAATGGGAGACAGTACTTTAGAAGAGGTAAGTGTATTAAACGTATAATTATTGCCAAATTGTAGTCATTGGCTTTTTTCTAATATAGGAAAGAATAAGAATATATTCCATAAAGTAGGAGAATAAATGAGTGGGAGAAATACAAAGAGGTGAAAGAACTATAGTAAGAAATAGATATATATAGAGTGAATGAATGCAAGGGGAAGATATATTCAGAAACAAGGAATGGGAAAATACATGAAAGGAAGTTACTTGAACAAGATAAAATGAGTTAGAAAGTGTAGTAAGGTAAATAAGAGACTAGTCAAGAGGTCAGTGTGCAACATGATTGATGTAGCAAGAGACGCTGGTAATAGGATATATAGTAGACATGTGACAGGTATACTTGACACCAGACTGACCTTAGGTAGTTAGTGTGTCTTAGAGTCTAAGTTACAGAATCCATGAATTTTAACAATTTTGAAATGGTATATATGAATCATGTTAATTATCAGAGCAGATATGGTCAGTTTTAAAGATAGTAATTGGAACTGTTCTTTTTGGTAATTGTTCATTCAGCTAAAATAATTTGTCCAGTTTTTTATATATCCCCATCAGACTCAAGTACAAAATGTGATCTTTGTTATTAAAAATAATTATGTTTTAATAGATGATTCAGCAACATCAAGAGTGGTTGGAAGACTTAGTAATTAGACTGCTTTGTGTTTTTGCATTGGATAGATTTGGAGACTTTGTTTCTGATGAAGTAAGTGTAACCTAAGTGAAAAATTCCCCAGTCAAACTGATTCTGTAAAATAAATACTTTGCAAATGTGACTTCCTTTCTCATCTGCAGGTTGTAGCACCTGTTCGAGAAACTTGTGCTCAAACATTAGGTGTGGTATTAAAACATATGAATGAAACAGGAGTTCATAAGACTGTGGATGTGTTGCTAAAATTACTTACACAAGAACAGTGGGAAGTTAGACATGGTGGTCTTCTGGGAATAAAATATGCTTTGGCAGTTCGTCAGGTAAATACTTCAATTTTTGAAGAATATATGGAAGAGTTTTTCATCTTAAGTTTATTTTCTGTGGTTAAACAAAATAGCCCTAGATTCTTAGCATTGTAGATAAACTGGTTTTTCAAGGACTGCTTTTTTGAGATGTGTCATAGAGATAGGTAGTACAGTTAAGAATTTAAGTACAAATAGGATACAGTTAGTTACAGTGTTTTCTTCTTTAAAACTAAGGATTATTTTTCCTACCTAATCCATTGCTACAACTGTGCATTTCATAATTTGGTTTAACTCATTTAAATATTGAATATATACTCTGGGGTCCATAAACCTCTATTGAAAGTTGTACATGATCCCCATAGCATAAACAAACACAGAACCTGCCCCAGGAGCCTTACAGTAAGTGTAAAAGTAAGCAGCCTATATAGCCACATACATTTGTCATTGCTTATCAATATTTTCTTTTATTTATAACTAGCCTTATAAAAAGAAAATACAGGTAGTTTTACCATTTTCGTACAGGGCAATAAGTTCTGAAAAATTATGTGACTTTTGCAAAGTTAAAAATTAGTAGTACTAGAAGTTGAACTAGAAGGCGTGTTTTATAGTTGAAACATTAATAATGCTGCTTTTTGTTTTGATTAGGAATCGATCCACAAAAGCCTGTTTCATTTATGAAATATCTGAAGTCTCTTACTAAACTATTAGTGCTATATAATCTATATACTTGTATATACATTATTTTTGTGGAAAAATTGGTTCAGAATTCCAAAATGAAATGCTGGAAAACATTCCCTCTCCCCTTTTCCCTACTTAATAGATTTTAGTGACAGAATTATAAACTTTAATGAGCAGTCGCTTTCACCATGGAAATAATGGTGCCAATAGAATGTATGTGTTGAGGGAAAAGAAGTGAAAGAAAAAGGGAGATTGTAAATGAAGTGCTGTAGAGAAACCAGGACTTAACATTTTCTTATTGGTTTATTTTCCCTGAATACCCCAGATAGGACCAGCATTATCAGGCCTTTAGAAGATTGGACTATTTCACTTGCCATTATGATTACTTAATGCTTTGAATGAACTTCTCTCTTCATGTGCATCTCTGTGTAATAGAACATCCCTTTGTATCTCTAAAGGCAGATTCACAGCCTTTTGAAGTTTTCTGTGTTGCCCCCTTACATTTTTAATCGCCAGCAGCACAACATACAATTTCTACTCACAGACTCAAGCTTCCTCTCATTTTTCCCTTTCTGCTTCCTTGCTTTTTCTGGCACCTTCAATCTCTTCTCTTCTCTTCTCTTCTCTTCTCTTCTCTTCTCTTTTTTTTTGTCTTTTTCTTTTTTTATCAGTACCAGGGATTGAACTCATGACCACACACTTGCAAGGCCGGTGCTTATGCCACTGAGCTAAATCCCCAGCCCTTCTTCTCCTCTCTTTAAACCATCAAAAACAAAGCTGCTTCTCTCCCCTGCCCCCCCCCCCCTTTTAAAGACAGGGTTTTGCTTTGCAGTTCAGATTAGCCTTGAACCTGCTACATAGCCCATGCTGGCCTCAAACTCCATGATCCTCCTATCTCTGCCTCCCACATGCTGGGATTACAGGCATGTACTAGCACAACTTGGCTACAGAACATGTTCTCTATGTTGTGTTATCTAGCCTCTGTAGAGAATAGCAATTTTTTTTTTTTCCTATCAGGGATCAAACTCAGGACTGCACGCTTGCAAGGCAGGTGCTTATACTGCTGAGTTAAATCCCCAGCCCTGAGAATAACAATATTACATGCAAATGCAAAGTACTAGTGTGTAGTAGTTTAAGATATCCCTATGTCATAGCAAGACCAATTCTTAGTTTGATTCCCCGTGTATGGACCACAGGAATAGCCTTTGGAGTTGACCGTGTTGCAGAGATAAAAGATTATATTACAATAGCGAGAGTTGAGAAGTGATAGTTTTTTCCCTCTTATACATCCTTGGCTCTCAGTAGTTTTGATAAGAAATAGTAGCTAAGGTTCTACCATGGGCATGTATTTGTATGTGTGTTTACAGAGATAATTCATCGTTTTACCTAGCAAACATGGTATTTAAGTCACATCCATTAATAAAGTACTGGATGGTATTAGAGTCTTTTTCAAGTGAGTTTGTGTGGGTTTCTGTTGATGTTATTTTTCTTTTCTATTTATGTGATCTTTTTAAAATATTTAATTATCGGCATTTATTTAATAGAATTTAATAGAAATTCTTAAGTGTAGTAATCCTTACTATAGCAAATTAATCGATGTGCTGTTTTACAGGATGTAATTAATACTTTGTTACCTAAAGTTTTAACTAGAATAATTGAAGGACTCCAGGATCTTGATGATGATGTAAGAGCTGTCGCGGCAGCTTCATTAGTGCCCGTAGTAGAAAGCCTTGTCTATCTTCAGACACAAAAGGTAAATTAAATCTTTTTGGGCCTTCTTCCCATGAACATGTTTACATTTGGAATATGGAATACTAGGAAAAATTTGAGCATTTTTTTCTCTTTCATCCTCAGGTTTCTTGTGACAGGCATTCTTCTGATGCACACAATCTTTTTGTTACTTTATTCTGTTTTTCTATTTGGTACTGGAGATGGAACTCAGGGCCTTCATATTGAGCTACATCCCCATCCCTTTTTAATTTTTTTTTTTTTTAATCTTGAGATGATCTCAGTTACTCAGTTGCCCAGGCTAGGCTGGAGTTTGCAGTTCTCCTGCTTCAGTGTCTGAAAGTGCTGGGGTTACAGATGTGTGCCACCATGCCCAGCCTAATGTGTGCAATCTCGATAATAGAAAATTGTATCTTATGTACTTCTTCTCATGTACATAATACATGAAGAACTTCTTTTAGAAGAAAGTAGCCATATCTTCTTTAGATTACAATTGATTGATTTTTTTTGTGACAGTCTCACTCTACCTTCGCTGTGTACTCCAGGCTAGCCTCAATCTCCTGGTTATCCTCTTGCCTTAGCCCTCTGAGTGCTGGGGTTACAGGCATGTACACCATGCCTTGCATTAGTTTTTGTTTTTAGAGACGAGATTTTTGCTTATTTTGATTTTAGCTTTTGTTTTTTAACCTGTTCTCTCGTTTTGATGTGGCTTTTTTAATGATGTAGCTGACTTTCCGTTTCATTACTCCAGAAAACAAAGTTTAAAAAGTTGAAGCCAATATTACTTTATTAGCTCAAAAACTAAATTTATCTTTTTACTAATGATTAATACCACTTACAAAAGCACTAAAATTGCTTTATATAGAGGAGCATGCCTTATATCTACGTAGTGTCATTTTCAGAGTTATATATAAATAGAATATTGGTGGCTCTGTTTTCTTTCTTTTTTCTGCTTTTAGTATGAGTCTGATTAAGAGGGAAAATGCCAAAGAAGAGTTAAATGACATTAAAAAGAGGAATAGGGAATTGCTATGTGTGTTTGTTTGAGAAGGGGTCTCACTGTGTAATCCAGACTGGCCTTAAATTTGCTATATAACTCAGATGGGCCTTGAACTCAGGGTGATCCTCTTGCCTCAGCCTCCAAAATGCTCGAGTTACTGACATGTCACTATGTCTAGCAGGAGTAGAGAATTATTGATAACAAATAAATATCTCTTCTTTAACTTTGTTTAAAACTGGAACTGTTCAGGTTCATTGGAATTGAATATGCTGTTGACTTACTAGTGATCCTTGAAATATAATTTGGCAGAACTTACGAATTTTTTGTGTAGAGTTGGTAACATTTCTTGAAAACTGATTTTATAGGTACCCTTCATTATAAATACATTATGGGATGCTCTTCTGGAATTAGATGATTTAACAGCATCAACAAATAGCATTATGACCCTTCTTTCATCTTTGCTAACTTATCCTCAGGTCCAACAATGCAGGTAATTATTTCTACTTAGCAGTATAAAGTAAAAACCCTTTACATACATACCTTTCTACTGTAAGTAGTATAAGCAAGGAATGACAAGACCACTATCTTCAGAATTTTTTCATTGTTATTGTATAGCTTCTAGCATAGTTAGAGCAAAAAAGGTTATTTTGGGAACTGAATGGTGTTTTAGTGTTAGAATGTATGTTTAACATGTATGTGATCCTAGGTTCAGTCCCCAGCACCAAAAATAATTTTCCTTACCCTTGGTTATATATTCTGAAATACATTCCTTTCAAACTTTCATTAGATGAAATAATATAATTTGGTTATACAATTGATTGTATGTATACCCTAAAATATTTAACTTTAAAAACATCATTAGATAGGGCCCTGGCTTACATGAATATTTAAAAACATTTTATGAATATTTGTCATTCCCTTTTAATGTTATAAATTGACCATATTTAGCTGGGTGTGGTGGCTTACGCCTGTAATCCCAACACTGGGGAAGCTGAGTTGGGAGGATCGTTGTGAGTTCAAGACCAGCCTGGGCTACAAAGTGAGCTCAAGGCTAGCCTGAACTGCATAGTGAGGCCCTGTCTCAAAAAAGACAAAAAAAAAAAAAAAAAAAAAAAAAAAGCCATGTTTAGATTTGAAAATAACAAAATTCATATGAACAGTTTTTTTTTGTTTTTATTGATTTAGTTTTTGTTGCTGTTGTTTTGGAATGGTCTCAAACTGTGTAGTTCAGGCTGACCTTCAACTCTGGCCTCAAACTCTCAGTGAGCCGCCTCAGCCTCCCAAGGGCTGGAACTATAGGAATGCATAACCACCCTGGGCAACAAGTTTCTGTAAAGAAATTTACTTGTGTTCTTGCAACTAAGTGATAACTACTTAAATTTCTATATATTGTATTTCTTTCTTTTCTTTTTTTTTTTTTTTTTTGTCCTTTTCCTTTTTATCGGTACCAGGGATTGAACTCATGACTGCCTGCTTGCAAGGCAGGCGCTTATGCCGCTGAGCTAAATCCCCAGCCCCTTATTGTATTTCTTTCAAGATGTATATTTATAAACATTTAAAAATACATGCTTATTAAAATGTTAGTATATCAAATAAACAAGATAGAATAAACCATTTCAGTCATCATTCATCATGTTTTAACAGTAGCTTCTGAATATTACTACTTCTGTTAACAGAAGAAACATTGTTATGGAACTTTTAAAAACTCACAGAGGAGAAAATGAATTACTATTTTTAGTCTAGTGATGGTATTCAGTGAATTTTCCTATGATTATTAGTTAAAAATGATTTGTTGTATGAATATCTCCAGGGAAAGCCACAGAAAATACAAAAAACATGTAGCAAGTGTTTCAAATAATTCTGCTTAATGCTAGTGCTTTAAAGCTAAATTTAAATTCTGGGAATAACAACATTAAGTGCTCGTAAAAGCAATAGAATGGGAAAATTGAAGTAGCAGTACATGTTTAAGATTTCCAATTTTTTCTGTGCTTCCATTACTAGTAAAAATTGTAAGAATTAAGTTGAGTTTATCTAAGTGAAAATTCTTTTTAAGCTGAAAAATGCAGGGGTTGCAGGGGTTACTACTAACCAGAGGTTGGTGAACATTTTCTGTGAAGGCCCAGCTTTTGAGTGTTTTTGGTTTGCGAGTCAAACTATCCTTATTGAAACTATTTCACTCTTACCAGTATAGCAGTGAAATACAGTATATAAAGGAGTGAACATACTTGTGTTCCAGCAAATGTACTGAACATTCTGGTAAAATGTGAAATAATGTAGTTTTCTATCATTTTTGTTTGTTTTTAAATTACCTTATTAGAAAATTTGCTTCATATGTTATGTATTTTGACAGATACTTTCCAACTTATACAAGAAGAAATGTAGCAATCATTTGAGTGTGAACAGGTGTCTGTTAACAAGACCTTGTTATAATGCTTTTTTGTATTCCGCACCTCTTTTATGTTTGTCTGCATGTGTTTAAATAGAATTTTGCAAGGAACTTTAAGTGCAAAATTGTAAATAATGAAAATAATGTTAAAAAATAGATCTGAGAGGAAGCACAAAAGATGAACAGATAAATAGCATTGGCATATGCTTTGTTATTCATGACTTTTTCTATATATTTCAATGTGTCTTATGAATTCTAGGTAACTTTTATAAATGACTCATGAATATGGCAAGAATACCATGGCTCAGATTAGTCCAGACCTGGCTTTGCTTGCTTCTGCCATTATAAGAAAGAAATTTGAGTTTCCCTTCTGAGTAATGTTAAGCAAAGATAACAAATTTCCAAAAACCCTAACCCTCACCTTTTTCTCATTTGATATGTAGCAGAGATGACTTCAAAGGGAATGGAAATTATGTATATTGGAGTCAGAATGGAATAAGGAATAACCTGATAGGATATATGTCTCGTACTCCTGAGTAAAAAGTTACAAGTGCAGTTATACTGGAAAATTTCAACTTGATAAAATTAATTTGTAGCATTAGTATAGTAAAAAAACTTAATGCTAAATTTCTGCCTTTTTTCATGACTGCATTTTCCCTACCTCTATTGGTGCTATAATAACATTTTTAAATAACATTTTTAACTTAAGGTGAAAATAAGATCATCATTTATTCATCAGAAAGACACTTGATGTCAACGTCTAGTCCACCTGAGAATACTATTTAGATATTGTAGCTACAGCACTTTAACTGAGAACGAATAAGATTAATTTGTGTCTCCTTTATTAGTATTCAACAGTCACTTACAGTTTTAGTTCCGCGTGTCTGGCCTTTTTTACATCACACTATATCGTCCGTTCGAAGAGCAGCATTGGAAACTCTATTTACATTATTATCAACACAGGATCAGGTAAGAATGAATGAATAATCATATGTAGCAGTCTTGAAACATCTATAAATTAATTTTATAAGTAAGCCTGATCATTAGCTTACACTTACATATTAAGGATCAGAATGCTGGGCCTAGTAGAAGTGATCTGGTAACCATATATATAACCACCATGGGGACAGAAATATTTTCATATTTTATTCTAGGCTGTATTCTTTCAGGACTAACACACAGGATGACCTCATTAAATATTTGTTGAATGAACAGTTAGTAGTCCTTTCCTGTAGAAAGCCTGTTAGTCTTATTTGGTTTGAGTGGCTGACAATTAGCCGGTTGGCAGAACCTATCCCATGTTAGAAAGGCTACATTTGAAGCTTTGAAGTATTATATAGTTTTTGTGGGTTTGTTTATTTATGTATTATTCATTTATTTTTTGGTACTAGGGATTGAAATCAGGGCCTCACACATGCTAGCTAAGTACTCCTCTACCACTGAGCTATATCCCCACTCCTTTTTATTTTCTGAGCAGAATCTTAAGTTGCACAGGCTAGCTTCTAACTTAAAATCCTTTTCCTTCTGAGCGGCTGGGATTACAGGCATCTATCACTGGGTCCCAGGTAAAGTAGCTTTCAGAGACTGGCCATAGACTCTTATAAACTCCTCATAAAAATTATTTCATCTTAAGAGCATGCTGTTTCCAAGAATAGAATACTTCAGGAGTTACACATTGAAATGCCTACTGAGATCATTTATGGTATGAATGGAGTATGAATGGAGCCTGTGGTGTCCTTTCTGTTTTTATAAAAGACTTCTATTTTGAAATATACCTGTATATCAAATGATACCTTAGGAGAAATACCAGTAAGAAATCCATTCTTTTAACAAGCTGTGCACATAGGTAGTCTAGTTTGAGCCATTCTTCTTCTTCTTCCTCTTCCTCATCTCTCTCTCTCTCTCTCTCTCTTTTTTTTGTTTTTTTTTGGTCTTTTTGAGACAGTTTCACTATCCATTTCAGGCTGTCCTTTAACTCTCTTTGTAACCCAGGCTGGCCTTAAACTTGCAGTGATTCTTCTGCCTCAGCCTCGCACATACTGGGATTACAGGTGTGCACCACCATGCCCAGCTTGGGCCTATGATTTTTAACAAGCACCAGTTAATATTTTTAGAAAATAGATAATCGCATGAATAAATGTTTCTTAGTGTTCATTAGCCATGTGTTTCCATGTGAATTAGGACTATTCCATATAGATCTACTTTAATTTGTGGTAGGACACTGTATTGAACTTCTGTGAATAAGCATCTATAAATTTTGCTTTACATTATCTTTTTGATTATTGTCTAGTCATAGTCTTCTTTGCAGAGAAACTTTTCAGGTCTTTTTTATAATTCTCCATTGATCAGGAATGGGCTCATATGACAATGGGCATGGGTTGTTCTTAATTTTCATCTAATTTTTTGCTGTAGTCTTGTGATATTTTGCCTTAATTTTTCTAATGCAAGTATTCTTACATTTACTTTATAAAAATATCTTAAAGTCATCAAATGTCTTCTTAACATGTGTTCTGTTTTTGTTTTTACATACAGACTTTATTTTTAAGAGCAATTTTAGGTTTACAGAAAAACTGAAGAAGTGACATGTGTCTTTGTTCTTTTCTTTTGTTGTTTTTTGTTTCTTTTTTTGAGATAAGGTGTGGCTATGTAATTCAGACTAGCCTTCAATTCACTGTGTAACTTACGTTGGATCAAATTCGCAGTGATTCTCTTGCCTCAGCCTTCCAAGTGCTGGGATTGCAGGCGTGCACCACCATATCCGGCCCATGTTTCTTTATCCCTTCTACCACTCACATAATTTCTCTATTGGTAGTATCTCATTAGCATAGTACATTTGTTAAAATTAATGAATCAGTATTCATACATAATTTTTTTCTTATTTTTTTAATTTTAAGGAGAAAAAACAGATAAAGGGTACAAGTTATACAGAATTTCAAAAAAATAAACAGTAGGAAATCACTAGTTAATAGATTACATATTGTTAATAGATTACTAGTTAATAGATTACATATTGTCTTAGAAATAGTTGATCAAGTTACAAAATTAAAGCATATAAAGTGGACATTCAAAACAGTGAGACTGCAAACAGTTCTGTTCAATGAATAGTTCTGTTTCAACAAAAACTCAGTAATATGGTTATCTATCTTATACGCTTAAATATACATGCAGTTATATCCTTTAGAGCACTTTCTTTTCCTCTCTTTTTTACATTGACAATTACACATTTTGGGTTTTTTTACTCCCACAGTTCTTACTACTTTTTTTTTTGAAGAGAATAAAACCAAATGTGAGATAACAAAACAGAGTCAGTCAGATCAAAAGGATGGACATAGTACATAATGTAAAAACAGAATATCAGATGATCAATAATGGTTACCATAGTGCCTCTTGTTATCTTAAAGAGTTGCCTATATCATCAGTTTTAATAAAATTGAAAATAAAAATTGAAATCAGAACAAAACCAATAAAACCAAAACACTGGAGACATTACAGGACTTCAAAAGAAGATAGCAATCAAACTAGAATGGGCATCATAGTGAATCTTATTGTCTTCAAAGTAGTTACCTAAGGGGCTGGGGATTTAGCTCAGCGGCATAAGCACCTGCCTTGCAAGCAGGCAGTCGTGAGTTGGATCCCTGGTACCGATAAAAAAGGAAAAAGGCAAAAAAAAAAAAGTAGTTGCCTATACTCTCAGACTTGGTACTATCAAGCAAAACAATAGAGTAAAATCAGTCAAAACAAGATGGTGAAAGCAATACAGGGTTTCAAATCAAGTTAATAGGAAATCAAAGTGGGTTACTATAATATATCCTGCTATCTTTTATTTATTTTTCCCCTTAATTAAAAAGATAAAAATAAAAAAATAAATAATAAAAAAAGAAGATTGAGATAAAAGAGGACATAACAACAAAACAGCACAGGTCAGAACATAACCATTTAAGGAAAATAGTGTTTCACCACAAGATACCCCAACATAAAAGTAGTTGGGCTGGAAATTTAGCTCAGCGGCATAAGTGCCTTCCTTGCAAGTGTGCGGTTGTGAGTTCGATCCCTGGTTCCGATAAAAACGAAAAAGACCAAAAAAAAAAAAAAAAAAAAAAAAGTAGTTACCATAGTGTCTCTTTCCTTGAAATCTTTGAGTATAACTTCGTATACTGTAGCATCAAACATACCAAGACAATGTTAAACCATTCAAGAGAATGCCAGTATTATAGGGTATTTAGAACCAACTAACAGAAAATGAACAATGGCTTCTGTATTATCTCCTTGTCTAAAGAAGTTTTTGTTTATATTATCGCATACAATAAAATCCAGTAAGATACAACATGTTAAGACTAATGGAGACAGAAGAACAAAAGCTTGATGGGACTTCAAAACAAGATGATATTAAATCAGCACTAGCTATTATGATGTCTTGTTTTCTCCAAAATAGCTGTTCTTACCATCCAAGCCTTCTTTGCCTCATTTCTTTATTTTTATTTATTTATTTTTCTTTTTTCTTTTTATCGGAACCAGGGATTGAACTCACGACCACTTGCTTGCAAGGCAGGTGCTTATGCTGCTGAGCTAAATCCCCAGCCCCTCTTTGCCTCATTTCTGTTGAGCTCTTTTTCTGTCATTAGTTGTCAGTTTGTCTTCTTTGTTTCACTTTCTGCTCCATTCATTGAGGCCTCTCTGCCACTGTTTCTGGAATCTTGGTATTTTTCTCTTTTAGAATGTCCTGCTGTATTCTCTGTAAAATTGAATTGGTAGTCGCAAATTCCCCTCGTTCCTCTTTATCCTGGAAGCACCTTGTTTCTCCATTAATTTCTAGGGACAGTTGTGCAGGATATGTCAATCTTGGCTGGAGGTTATTGTCTTTCAAAGCTTGAATTATTTTGCCCCACGCTCTTTGTGATTTGATGGTTTGTGTCAAGAAGTCTGCTGCAATTCTCATGGGTGTTCCCTTGTAAGTGATCTGTTTCTTGTCTCTGACGGCTTTAAAATTCTGTTCTTATATTGGATTTCTGGAATTTTGGTTATTATATGCTTGCGTGTGGTTCTATTTGGGTTGTAGGTGGTTGGTGTCCTATATGCCTCAGATCTGTGGATCTGAGTAACTTTACCTTTTCCCATATTAGAGAAGTTCTCCTTGATTATTTCTGTGAATATTTCTTTGCAGTTCAATTGTTTGGATCCCTGCTTTTTCCTTTACCTTTTTTTTTTTTTTGGTCTTTTTCCTTTTTATCAGTACCGGGGATCAAACTCACAACTGCCTGCTTGCAAGGTAGGCGCTTATGCCGCTGAGCTAAATCCCCAGCCCCTCCTTTACATTCTTAATTCTTAAGTCATAGATCCTCTTACCATCTTCTAGCCTTTGTATTGTTACTGTTTGTTTCCTTGCTATTTTTAAGTTTTTCCTTTCATGCTCCCACATTACAGATCTGTCCTGCAGTTCAGATAACCTATCCTTAGTTTCTTTCAAGCTGTTATGCCAGCTTTCAATAGAGTTTTTAGTTTCCTGGTAATCTCTTTGAACATGCTTTATGTATTCTACGTTTTCTCTATTTTCTCCATCAAACAATTCTCCTCTTTTTTTCTGTTCTTCCATTCCACCATCTGTTTTTTCTTGGGAGGTGCTTAGCATTTCTTTAACTATTCTACTTATATCTTGCTTTACTTGGTTAAATACTTCACTTTTGAACTCATCTATGAGGTCCTAGAGATACCGCTTTATGTCTGTTGGTACTGTGCCTGATATTGCATGTTTTCTGTCCTCATTCTCCTTTGCATTTACCTTTCCTTGATCAGTGTTGTCAGGATTGGGGACTGAGGACTCTTTCTTGTTGCTCCCTCTTCCCATACTTTTTGTTCCTTCCATACAAGTGTATATAGGAGGTCCAGTTTCTTTCTTTCTTTGTTACAGTTTGTTTGAATTGTGCTGGCTAGGTGTTCCTGCCCACTGCAGTGTACTAGGGAGATACAGACCTGGGCAGGCTATGCTGGGCCCGCCCTTCCAGGTCAGTCAACCTGCTGAAGGCTTCACTGAATTAGAGTGCACTGCCAGGCACAGGGATCTGGTTTGGGCTAGCCTACTGGGTCTTAGTCTGCGGCGTCACGGTCAAGTGCTCCCCACCAGTTCCGCTTAAGAGGGGAATATGTGACTGAAGTCACTGCAGCATCCTGTTCCAGCTAGTCTGCCCGGTCCCATAATGTCCTCTGTTGGAGCCTCCTAGTCTGTGGAAGGGTCCCCTTTCCTCTCACTCACCGCAGGTTGATGCAGGGCTCCCCACCAGCTCTGCTTGCTCTCAATTCGGTTCGCTGATTCCGGCTCTCAGAGCTTTTGCTTCTCTGTCCCTGCTGTGCTGATTCAGATACAGCAGTGGTGTAGGAAATTCAAGCCACGGTTTCCAGAGGCACGGTTTCCAGCTTCGGGACCAAGACTTCAGCTATTCCAATTGTAGCACCTGGATTGCATTTCCAATTGTTTTCTCTCAGCTTAGTTTGTTCCTGGGTCAGCAGGGTATATCTCCCCCTGCTTAGGACTCCCCACACCGCACCATTCCTGGAATCTAAGCTGGCTGTCTCAGCCTCTGTAACTGCTGTTATCTATCCATGTTCTCCCAGAAGTCCATACATAATTTTTAACTAAAGTCTGTACTCATTTTGTAGATTGTGTGGGTTTTGACAAATGTACAATAGTGATACATTCTACCCTTTGCAGAATTATCAGAGTAAAAGGCTTCTAAAATTTCCCTGTGTTCCACCTGTTCATCTCTCCATTCCATTCCTTGCATCTTTGGTAGCCACTGATTTTCTTAGTGTCGCCTTTTCCAAAATATTATATAACTGGAATTACATGGTGTACAGTCTTTGCAAATTGACTTTTTTTACTTTGTCATATGAAATTATCATTTCTCCACATCTTTTCATGGGTTAATGGCTCATTTCTTTTTATCACATAATAATCTGTTATATGGGACAGATATAGTTCATTTATCTGTTTACTTATAAACATTTTTGTTTAAGTTTTTATGTAAGGATAAGTTTTGAATTCACTTAAATACCAAGGAGTTGTTGTATTGTTTGGCAAGAATCTGTTTAATTTTATGAGAAACTACCAGATTGTCTGCCATAACATACCATTTGCATTTCCACCAACAATATGTTAGAGTTCCTTTTGGTCCATATCTCAGCCAAGATTTATTGTTAGTATTTTGGAGTTTACCTATTCTAATATATACTGGCATTTCCTAACAATATATGATTTTGAGCATTCTTATATGCTTTTCTGCCATCTGTCTATCTTTGGTGAGGTCTGTTCACATCTTTTGCCATTGTTTAAAAGTGATTGCTTATTTTCTTATTGCTGAATTCAGCAGTTCTTTTTATATCTTTGGATACAGGTCCTACATTGATCTCCTCAGCCCTGTTATTCCTTAAAAAGGATTAGGCACCTGTAGGCTCTTTAAACATTTGTAGCTTTTAATGCAGGGCTTGGTGGCACCAACCTGTAATTCCTCAGCCTATAAACGTGTGAGACTGAGTCAGGGGGATTGTCATGAGTTAGAGGCCACCGTGAACCGCATAGCGAGTTCAAGGCTAGCCTGGACTACATAGCAAGACCCTGTCTCAAATTAAAAACAAAAATACCACTTGTAGCTTTTTATTATTTAGTAATATCAGCTTTGTTTTATATTATTAGGAAAAATGGTATTTTATATAAATGAATTTTCCAAATAACTGAAACATACTTTTCTTGCCACCAAAACAACCGTTAAGATGACTCATGTGTTAGATCATCATCTTAAAATACATTAAACCTATCTTAATAGTTTTTAAAAAAAATACTTATTTATTTTTTGAGACAAGGTCTTTCTCTGTAATTTAGGCTGGCCTTGAACTCACTGTGTACTGTAGACAGGTTGTGAACTCATGACAATCCTGCTCTAGCCCCTCGAGTGCTGGGATTACAGGTGTGCACCATCATACCTGTTAACAACTTTTGCTGAATGAGTACCAATGTTAATTGTACAATAGTTGTAAAATTATGTTTTATAATGTGAGAAATTTGAAATATATTATTGCTGCCAGTAACTGAGTTGTTCATTTTCAGTTGCTTTTTCTTAGTTTTTCCTCTTAGTTATAATTGTGATTTATCACTTGTTAGTCTTAAAATGTGGTGCCTGCTCTCTTATTTTAAAAATTTTAGTGTAAATCCAAGGATTGATTGTATCTCCTTCATCTTTTATTTTTTGGTGGTACTAAAGATTGAACCCAGAGAGTGTTGAGCTATATCCCCTAGCCCTGTTTTGTTTTCTTTTGCTAATTTTGAGACAGGTTCTCACTAATTTGCCCAGACTGCCCCTGAACTTGCAGTCTACAACACTGTGCCTAGCTAAAAATTTTGTCTGTCTATGTATCATATCTGCTTTACTGGGGATTGAACCCAGGGCCTTCTCATTGAGGTACATTCTTAGTCTTTTTTTCTTTTTTTTTTTTTATTTAAAGGAAAAAACAACCACACAGTATAAGGGTACAAGTAATACAGAATTAAAAAAAAAAAAAAAAACAGTAAGAAATCAATGGTTAATAGGTTACATATTGTCATCTTAGAAATAGTTGTTCAAGTTACAGGATTAAAGCATACAAAGTGGACATTCAAACAGTGAGACTGCAAACAGTTGTGTTCAATGATCCAACAAAAACTTAGTAATATGGTCATCTATCTTCACACACCTAAACACACTTGCAGTTGTAGCCTTAGTTTTTTTTTTATTTTGAGACAGGATCTTGCTACAGTTTATTCAACCTATCCTTGAACTCTGTCTTTCTGCCTCAGGCTCCCAGAATACTTGAACTATGTGCATGTACCATTGTGCCAATTTATTAACCTTACGGCACCAACAACATGTACTCTTTAGGGAACTCTAAGAATAAACCACATCTAGTATTTGTTTCTATCTGTTACCATATTATTTTTTATAACCATATTACCATATATGGTATATATATATATATATATATATATATATATATAGTTACCATACCATTTTTTTTTTTTGTCTTTTTCTTTTTATCGGTACCAGGGACTGAACTCACGACTGCTTATGCCACTGAGCTAAATCCCCAGCTCCCCCATACCATTTTTTATAACCGACATTACCATATTGTTCTTTGTTGTTGTTGCTTTTGTTTGTTTGTTTTTGGTACTGGAGATCAAACTCACAACCTTGTGCTTGCCAGATAGAAGCTTATGCCACTGAGCTAAATCCCCAGCCCTATTTTTTATAGATTACCTGATAGTAACTTACTGATTATTTTTAGCTGTGTAGACTCTCTTATACAGTTCCATGATTCCTTCCTGCAGTTTTGAAATTCAGAGTTCATTGTAAATTGCGTTAGTGTATAAAACTATTAATTTGGTTCACTCTGAAGAGTAAACCATTCTGCCTTATCCCAAATACCATGTCTTTTCACATATGTTGGTGCAAAATAATAAATTTTATGCAAGTGCTGCCTCCAACCCTGTTGGGATTTCATGTAATGTAAAGCATTGTGCCTCGTTATTCTTTTTTTTTTTTTCCTTCTGCCTCATTCTAAAATTTGAAAAATTCTGAATTTCAAAACATAATCTGGTCCTAGGAAATTTGGATTATAGATGATAGACTTGTGGTATAAAATCCACCTTCATTTTAATTTGCTTTTTTCTGTACTTCTTTGCCTTTCAGCCCATCTTAGTATTGCTAGTTAGTTCTGGTGGAGCACGGGAATTCTGGGGTTTGAATTCAGGGTCTTTCACATGCTAGGCTAAATGCTCTGCTACAAAGGTACACTCCTAGTCCAGTCAGTAGTCCTAAACAGAAGTAACTTGTTCAAGTTATTTATCCCTCTTCGTTTATATATCAAGTGAAATAATGTACATGATTAGTTTCTCTGGCAACCAGCCCCAATTCTAAAGCCTTCTAGTGGCCTATCAAAAGTCATACCAGCACAAATTGAAGTATAATTGAAAGGGGTTTATTATGAATAACCCCAGCCACTCAAGAAATTCCACATACTTTAGAAGCTCTGTCCCAGTCAAAAAGCAGGGGAAACTTAGGATTCTTGCCAACTATTATATGTGACTTTGGACTGTTTGCAGTAGGCAACGTGGATTTATTCAACAAATATTTAAGTGCCTAATACTTACTTGTAGCTTTCTCAATAATGTTAGGAGACAAGATCTCTGCCCTGGGTAGTAAATCAGGAAACTAGATCAGACAGGAAAAGACACAAAGCTAGACAAGAATAACATAAGTAATTAGTAAAAGTAGTAGAATAAAATGATGTAGGATCTTGTAATGCTGCAAGATCTGGCTAACGATATGGTTGATGGTCAGGGAAGGCATCATGCTGTCAGTGATATTTAAGATGAGACCTGAAAGTTCAGTGGAATTTAGCTAGGGGAAGAATAGGTTAAGAGTCAAAGGAAGGAACATTACACACAAGTTTGGAGGTAGGAGAGAATGAAGTGATATTAAAAGGTGGTGAAATGAAATTGGCCTAATGAAGGGGAGGAAGCAGGAGGAGAATAGATGGCTGGAAGTTTTGTCTTGATTTCGGATACAGTAAAATGCCTAATAATTTCATTTGTTACGATCAACTTCCTTTTTTCTGAGTCTCAGGAAGGCAGATTACAGGAGGAAACATCAATCTGAATAAAGCAGGAAGAGTCTACCATATCCTGTCACAGACTCAGTATCAACATTTCCTACATAATTAACACAAACACTTTCTCTCCCATCTAATCCTAACTACAGAAGAGTTGAGGCCTAAAAAATACATTTTAGCACTGATAAATCTCTATGTAGTCTTTAAACATGAATTATGATCACTTGGTTTTAATAGTCTGGATTATAGTTACTTGAAATCTGGTGAAATTAAATAGTTGAGTAGAAACTTAGTAACCACCTAGCCTACCCAGACATTACCTAAGAATTAGAGAGCAAAATTCTTTTTTGGTGGTGGGGTTGGGGATTGAGACAGGGCCTTGCTATGTAGTTCATGGTGGCCTTGAACTCACTCTGTAGCTCAGGCTGACCTCAAACTTGTGGTGATCCTCCTGCCTGAGTCTCCCAAATGCTGGATTCATGCACATGTGCCACTGTGCCTGGCTAGAGGGGAAATTTGAGTACGAGATTACTGATTAGTAGCATATTAAAACTCCAGTGACTTCTAAAAAAATCCCAAAAGTGATGTCTAAAGGACTGAAAATACTGCTTACCTAATTGCATCCCCCTTACCACACCAATCCAATTGAATAAACCTATAAACACAAAACAACAGTATTACATTACCTATTAGTGCCTCCTGGAAGATAGATGCAAAGCTAATGAAAAAGAATTGAGACAATTTTGAGATTAGGAGGGACAGAGTGACCCTCTGTTGACTGAATCATTCTTTGTGACTTTAAAATAGTATCACCAATGAGCTGAAAGCCACGTTACTTTTTATAATCTTTTTTCCCTTTTTTTTTTTTTTTTGACAGTTTCTCACTATGTAATTCAGGCTGCTCTTGAATTCACTGTAGCCCAAGCTGGTCACAAACTCATGGTGATCCTCCTGCCTCAGCCTCCTCAATGCTGGGATTACAGGCATGTGCCTCCATACCTGGTTATAGTCATATTGAATGCTACTTTTTTTCTTTTTGTACCAGGGATCGAACTCACAACTTCATGCTTGCCAGGCACTTTTACAACTAAGCTAAATCCTTAGCCCAAAACATATCCTTGTATTCCCTTATCCAGGGATTCTGATGTAGAATTTTTTTTTTTAATTGAGGATTGAACTCATGACTTGCAAGGCAGGCACTTATGCCACTGAGCTAAATCCCCAGCCCCTAGTCATATTGAAAGTTGTTCAAAAGGACCAAATTTAGCTAAATTCTTTCCCAGCCTTACTGTATTTTGTATTAAGTAGACTGTGTACTAATTCTGTTAGGGAGTGTGCATTTTTCTAGTATTTTTTCCTATGAAGATGTTGACTGATTTATTCTGGAATCTACCGTTTTCTCTTTGTAGAATTAATTTGTTATTTTTAAAAAAGACTTTTTAGAGCAAATTTGGGTTCATGACAAAATTGAGCAGAAGATAGAGATTTCCCATATAGCCTTCTCTGACACGTTCATATCCTTCTCTTTCACTTAAATTGAGGTATTAATATCACGCAGAGTCCCCATTTTACATGAATGTTTTCAGGTTTACTCTTGGTATTGTATGATCTGTAAGTTTTGACAAACATATGATGTATATCAACCATCACAGTAGTACATAGAATAATTTCAAAATTCTCTTTGATCTAGTCATTCTTCTTTCTCTGAACCCTTCAAAACTAGTTATCTTTTTATTGTCTCCATAGTTTGTACCTTTTTTTTTTTTACTGTCGTCTATCATAGTTGGAGTTTTTTTGCTCGAGATCTGGGGGGACACTCACCAAACTATAACCCCAGACCTTCCTCCCTTTCTTTGGAGACTAGGCTTTGCTCAATTGCCCAGGCAAACCTTGAACTTGCTACCTATTCACCTGCCTTAGCCTCTTAGGTAGCTGGAATTATATGCATGCAGCTCCATACCAGCCAGCTTGGTTCTTTATGAAGTATTTTTTCAACTTAACTTGGGGCAAATATGGTGTTGTTAGTGATCAGGCTGTTTCTTCCAGCTCCCCAGTGATGATACGCTATATAATTTCTCAAAACCATTAGAATAATAAAACATTTGTTGCTTTTAAATCTTACCAAAATTTATCACCACTTTGAACATTTTTAATAAATCCAAGCAGTCTTTTCATGATAAAACTCTGTTATTTGTATTTCAGATAAGCTGACATCCAAGAATTAAGTTACAGCTTTGATTCTCTTTTTGTTTTCAGAATTCTTCATCTTGGCTTATTCCTATCCTGCCTGATATGCTCCGACACATTTTTCAGTTTTGTGTTTTAGAAAGCAGCCAGGAAATTCTGGAGCTCATTCACAAGGTACATAATGAATATATATATATATATATATATATATTCCTCTTCCTGGTAATTGTAGATTTTTAAATTTTTTCATAATTGGTGTATCTTGGTCGGGGATTTTAAGAAATTAAAAATCATCAGAGATTTGAAGATTCTGAGACAGGGTCTGGAAGATGAGACAGGAAACTAGGATTCTTATGGAATATAATAGTTAAATACTGCTTGTCTGTGCTGTTTCTTACTATGTCACTCTATTAGATAAGTGTTTTAAGCACTTTCTGAAAGGTTATCATAGAAGATTAGATATTTTCGGAGTTATATCGGTGTGTGTCTAGTTAATTTAGACTGTATTTTGTCCCATGACTTAACAAGATTAGTCATCTGTGTTGGATTCTTAGAGGAGGAGTTTTTGGTACATAATAACATATATGAGGAGAAATGGCACTGTTGTACCTTTAGAATATATTAAGGTAATCTTTGTTGAATATGATGTGTCTCTTGTTAACAGCCTTCAATTAACAATGAAGTAATTTCTACCTATTGATTTTAGTTTTTTAAATGTTAGATATCAAAAAATATCAAAAAAGATACCCATAAAATAAGACACTGTTGTGTTGTGTTGTTTTGTTTTGTTTGTACCAGGGATTGAACTCAGGACCTTGTACTTGCCAGGCAAGTGCTTGTACCACTGAGCTGTTTTTCTTTTTTCTTTTTTTTTTCTTTTTGAGACAGGGTCTCGCTGTGCAGTTCAGGCTGGCCTTGAGCTCACTTTGTAGCCCAGGCTGGTCTTGAACTTGCAAAGATCCTCCTGCCTCGGCCTCCTGAGTGTTGGGATTACAGGCGTGAGCCACCACGCCCAGCTCTCACTGAGCTGTTTTTCATCTAGGGTATTTTAGTAGGGAAATGTATGTGTTGAATATAGAACTTCATCAGTATCGATTCTTATTGTATGAAAAGGATTTCAGTATCTTACTGAGATTTTTACAACTGTATGTAATTTTTATGGGTAGATTTTATAAAATTTTTCATAAAATATTGAAGTTTTTGAATACTCTTTAAATTTTTTTCCTTTGTATTATTTCTTGTACTGTATTAACCTATCAAGCAGCATTTCAGAATAAGCCTTTATGTTGTTTTAAAATTAATCTCTAGGTTGTTTCCTATTTTTTTAAATTTAGTATCCTATAAATAAGTATTAGGTTTTGTTGGCACTTAACAGAAAAATTTCACTTTTGTGCCCTCCTGTTACTCTGTAGGTTTGGATGGAACTGTTGAGCAAGGCTTCAGTTCAGTATGTGGTAGCAGCTGCTTGCCCATGGATGGGTGCTTGGCTTTGCTTAATGATGCAGCCTTCTCATTTACCCATTGATTTAAACATGTTGCTAGAAGTAAAAGCTAGAACCAAGGTAAGAGGGACATAATGTATTTGTGTTCAACTCATAATAAGAGTGTAAGAAATACATATTACTGTTACAAATGTGATTTCATTAATGTAACTTTAGTAAGAAGAAATTATTTTATTAGAACCCTAATGAGGAATAGTAATTCTTAACCATTAAAATTTTGTGAAAAGACTAATATTTTACTAGAATAGTAACTTTTTGTTTTCAATTATTTACCTTTTTGAAACAGGGTCTCTTTATGTAGTTTAGGGTGACCTTAAACTCACTGTGTAGCCCAGGCTACAGTGATCCTCCTCTTGTCTCCTTCTACCAAGTGCTGAGATTATAGGTTTGTACCACCACACCTTGTTTAGCATGATTAATATTAAATTTTAATAATTAATCTTTATTATTTTCCCCCCTCTTTTACTCTAGGAAAAAACAGGTGGTAAGGTACGCCAAGGCCAAAGCCAGAATAAAGAAGTACTTCAGGAATATATTGCAGGTGCAGACACAATCATGGAAGACCCAGCCACCAGGGATTTTGTAGTTATGCGGGCCAGAATGATGGCAGCCAAGTGAGTGTCAAGTAATCATGAATTCACAGGTCTAACTCCAAAAGTGATTTAATTTCTTATATTTCTGACAACCCTTCTTCCGTCACACTAGTTACAGCCTAAGAAAAATTTAAAGCAAGTAAATTTCTTTTGGTACCGGGGATTGAACTCACGACCTTACGTTTACAAGGCAGGCACTTATGCCACTGAGCTAAATCCCCAGCAAAACAAGTAAATATTTTTAACATTTTAAAGTTTTGCAAATACAATTTACATTTTTTAAAGAAATGAGATAGTTAAATCTGTGGAAAAATTTATGACCAGCAGGGGACATTTCCTTCAGATTATTTCTATAGTAACTTCTTTTTTCTCCCTCTTAGGCTCTTAGGAGCACTTTGTTGCAGTATTTGTGATCCAAGTGTAAACATGGTAACACAAGAAGTTAAACCAGCAGAATCCCTTGGCCAATTACTGCTCTTTCATTTGAACTCCAAATCTGCCTTACAGAGGATTAGTGTTGCTTTGATAATCTGTGAATGGGCCACTTTGCAAAAGGTAAGATTTTGCCCCAAAAGTAATAAAGGCAGATTAAGTAAACTAACTTCTATTAGCTGTTAGGATTATTTATATTTTACAACAGAAAAGTGAAAATTTCTCCAAAAATCCAACATAAAAAAGTATTTTTAATTACATTGAAGATTCTTTCCATTTACCTTTAATCTTAGACTTTTTACTTAGCATTCCCATTCTATATTTGAGATAGTTAGCTATGCCCATGTTTAATATTTGGTCTTAACCTCATAGTCTGTTAAAAAATTTTACATTCATTTGGAAGCAGTCCAGAAATTGAACTGTTTGTCTCCTTAGTATTGAAAACTACAAAAGATGGTTTGTATTTTAGGATTCTGTTTATGAGTAGGAGCAAAGTCAGAATTTTCTGTCATAAAAAAAATTTTCACATTTAAATCCAAATCTTCATGTTTTCAAATAAACCCATTCCCTTCTAGTCCCTTTAACTTCTAGAAAAATGTATGATTTTTGTGTAAGACTTGCTTCTGTAAATAAAGAACACTTCCTGCTGGTTTTGTTTATTCCATTGACTGGAATTCTGGAAATTTAACTGTCTGCACTTGCTGCGAGAGTTGCCTGTTACTGCCTCTTAGCAGTTTGTCAAAGCTGTGTCTAAAAGTAATTGAGCCGTGCTCCATTGTAATCGAAACCCTCACTTAACCTCTGGAAAGAAGCAAGGCTCATCTGTTTTTAGGCAGGACTCAATGTGCTGGAGAGGCAGTGATGCTGTGTTTTTGTGCCTCTCAGACTCAGCAGCAAGTGTTGACAGTTCGGTTTCTGGACCCTCACAGAGCTTCTGTGGATTTACTCTGTGAAGCCCAGGCTGATCACCCAGATCCCACAGAATCCCTCATGGCTCACCACTGAGGCCATTCCCCCTCTGGTTGGGGCAGGCAACAACCAGAGAGAGAGGGAAGGGTTAGTTAAATTTGGGGGCAGGTAAGTAGCTTTTAAATTTATATATCCATTTCTACAGTATAGCATGTGAAGCTGTGGGCTAAACTATTAAGAAATCTAATAATGAGTTTTAAGTAAGATGTTTAGTTAATGCATGCCAGGTATTCTTTTCTGATTTTTTTTTTTTTTAAGTCTGTGCGTGCTCTATCGCTTTCTTTCTCTTCATAAGATACATATAAAATCTAGGGTGCAGTAAAAAAATTAGGCAGAAAATTTAATGGAATTATAACTGTTTCGTGTGCATGTTCTGTAATCATTTACATTAAAATTTTGGAGTAGTTTGTGTATATACTTTTCCCGTTTGTTCTAGAAGCAAACATAGATTGAGTGAAAATTTACAACCTAGTAGTTTATACGTGAAATTTGTTTATCTATAAAATTATATTTATATATTTGCCCTGAATATTTGTTGTATGTTGTGTTTTAGGAGTGTAAAGCTGTTACCCTAGCTGTGCAGCCACGTTTACTTGATATCCTTTCAGAACATTTATATTATGATGAAATTGCTGTTCCATTCACACGAATGCAGAATGAATGTAAACAGCTTATATCATCATTAGCTGATGTACATATTGAAGTTGGTAATAGAGTAAACAACAATGTTTTAACAATAGATCAAGCTAATGACCTGGTGAGTAAAAAAGTAATTTTTAAAATCTTATCACATGAACCATATATTAGAAATTGATTGTGATATGTTTACCACTGTTGACTCTAGCTTGGTAGCCTGTTATCCCTACCTTTTAGAAAGTTGATGTTACTGTATTGACTTTTCTTGAAACAGGATAAGGAAGGAAATTTTTTAAAAACTCAGTTTCCTGAACATTTGTCCTCCCTGCTCCCAGTTTCAAATGAAAAATACTCAGATGTACAGAAAAAGTAAAAGAATTAGACAGTGAGCACTTTGTATACTTAGCAATTAAATTATGTAGTTCACATTTTACTAAATTTTTTTCTAATATATATTTAAATATTCATCCATTTTGAACCATCAGTCCATCTTATTTTTGACAAATTTCTGAGTACATTTTAAATACTAGCATAATTTAGTATACTGTACATATAATAAAGTAAAATTCAGTGTTTATGATTTTTTGCTCTGTGTTGATGAAAAATTTATATACTAGTGTGTGCCCTTAACTGTCTATGTAGTCTTTTAAAAATAAAAGTAAACATATGCCTTATTTAGGATTTATTAGTTCTTGGACATCAATGGACCATTTAATGAATTTTCACAGATATGAAACTCAAACATCCTATCAAAATAGAGAACATTGTCATTACCACTTCCTAATCACTCTTTTCTTCTCCTTGCCTCTGACTAACCATTCTGACTTTATTCCTATAATTAAATTCTGCATATTCTAGAAATTCACACAGATACACTTTGCTTTTTAAGGGTTTTTTTTAGCATTTTTTTCTTGAAATTCACTCATGTTACGTGTATTAATAATTCATTTTTATTGCTGAGTTTTCTTATATTTAATGAATCTCCTACAAGTTGAAGTCATTCTACTGATGAGAATTTGAAAAACTTACCAATTTTTGTCTATTGTGAACAATATAGGACAACATAGGAATGAAACTGTTGAGTCATAAATTAGGAGTATGTTTACTTTTGTTTTAAAAGGGCCTCACAGAGGGCTTAGGTATAGTTCAGTGTTAGAATGCTTGTCTAGGATGTATGAGGCCCTCTTTTTAAAATTTTTGTTGTTAGTTTTTATGTGCTGGGGACTAAACCCAGGGCTTCAGGATTGCTGCTAAACAAGTGCTCTGCCTCTGAGCTATATTCCCCATTACCACAACTGCTCCCCTTTTTAAAATTTTAAGACAGGTTTCAGTAAGCCAGCCTGTAATTTAGGATTCTCCCTTAAGCCTCCCAAGAAGCCAGAATTACAGTGTGTGGCAAAGACCCAGATTTGATCCTAACACTGAGAAAAAATAATTTAAAGACAGATCTTTTCCCACAGAAATTATATTGTTTTACTCCTCAAATGACAGTATTTGAGGGTTCTAGTTGTTCTACATCATCAGCAATATTTGGTATGATCACTACCTTTAACTTTAGCCATCCTGTGGTTATGTGATGTCATTATAGTTTTTAGTTTTCATTTCCCTAATGATGAATATGTTGAACATTTTATATTTTGAATTTTAGTGAAATCTAAATTATCTATTGTTCCTTTTATGCTTATTGGGTTCTGTGATCTGAGGCACTTATTCTATCTCTAAGTGGTGAAAGAATTTGCTCAAATTTCTAAAGTTTTGCACTCTCTCTCTCTCTCTCTATTTTTTTTTTTTGTTTGTTTTGTTTTGTTTTTGGTGGTGCAGAGGATCAAACCCAGGCCCTCAGATATGCTAGGCAAGCACTCTGATATTGAGCTATACATACAACTTTCCATCTTGAATTAATGTTTGGGTATATTGTTAAATACAGATTGAGGTTTTTCACCTAAATATCTCACTTTCAGTATCTTTTATTGAAATGACTTTCCCTCATTGGATTATTGTGGCATCTTTGTAAGAAATCAACTGAAGTTTAAGTATGGGTCTATATCTTGGTCTAATTGTTTAATTTGTCTCCTTTTGCCATCCCAGCACCCATGTCTTAATTACTGCAACTTTGTACATAGCTGAGTCTGTTAGGTTGGGTAGTATAAATGAATTCTACCTAATAGGATCAGAAACTGAGCACTTCATTTGTGTTTAGCCCAGTGAAATAATGTTCATTTCTTATCCCCCTTTCTAACTCAAAGAATAATACAGTTGATTTTTTCTTTTCTATGAGAAAAAGCTAAACTTGCCATCTTTTTATGAGTTCTTTTTGTAAGGTTGTTTTCCTGTAAATATTTTTTGGAGGCCCCTCATTCCTTGTTGACTCAAGTTAAATTGCTCAAATTTTCTTTATGATTGGATTCCCTTTTATTTTTGAGAACCCCTCGTTCAGCATCATTGTTGTTTTTAATTAGTACTAGGGATTGAATGCTGAGTACTGAATGCTACATCCCTATCTCTTTAAAAAAATTTCGAAATGGTCTTACTGAGTGTTCTAGGCAGGCTTTGAACTTGTGATCCTTCTGCAGCAGCCTCCCAGGTAGCTGAGATTACAGACATGCCCCACTGCAGACATACTATAATATGGCTTCAAGATCATACTATTCAGGCCCCTTACTGTTTTTTTTTTTTTTTTTTTTTTTAAATCAGCCTAATAGTTGGCTGGGATAGAAGACAATCATTCGAATCTCCAGAAAAAGTATTGAGGTCAGCGTTATTTTATAAGGTGCTTTGGCTAAGAGCCACTGCTCTTTGTATCTTTCATAATCTTTTATGTTCTTGCATTAGACATTTTTATTTGAATTATCTCACTGTTACATTAAACTTAACTAAAATTGAGGAATTTCTTTAACAGAAAAATGCCCTTTTTATCCCCACAGGTTTTGTCGGCATCTTTTTCCCTGAAAGTTGCATTTTTATTCTTCCTGCTTCCATTGGCACAGCCTAATAAAGACCTTGGTATTCTGTAATCTAGATGTTGACTGTTCTCTAAAGTATCAGGCAGTCTGTGATCCATTTCCTGTTGCTATGCTAGACTCTTGATGGAGTCCTTCAGTGCCCCTTTGATCATATCCTTCTGCTTAAAAACATTATTTTTCTCTTTCTCAGTTTTTTCTTTCATCAGTTTTTCTAAATTCCCTCTTATTATTTCTCAGATGTCACATAAACACATTGTTAGCTTTCTTCCTATTGAAGCATCCCACATTTGCTCTTCTGTGGTTCATTCATTCACATTTCTATGCCTGATCTCCATTTTCTTGTGCTAGAAATTTCTTAACCCACAATCCCCTAGCTTCATCCAGAGTTCCCTTTTTCGTTTTTGAAACAGGGACTCATGCAGTTTACAGCAGCCTTGAACTCACTATGTAGTCCAGGCTAGCCTCGAACTCATGGCAACCTTCCTGCCTCAGCCTTCCTAAGTGTAGGGTTACAGTCTTTCATTACCATGCCCCACGCCAGATTCTTTTCTTGACAGTCTTTCATTTGTACCTTGTGCTCAGATTATGATAAACTGTTTGCAGTTCCTCATGTCTATGTTTGCAAAGATGTATTTCTAACCTGATTTTTTCATTTTTAAAAAATCATTATATGTCAATAGTGCCAGTTGCTCTGGAGACTGATGTGAGGGGATTCCTTGAGTCCAAGAGTGAGATCCTTTCTTAAAATAAAAACAGTAACAAACAAGTGTTACCTGCCTTTGGCAAGTCTCCACTAATTTCTTCCCATAACAAGAGTTAAGCAACACTATGTATTCCCATAGCAGTTTGCCTTTACTTTACCACAGTGATGTTTTACCTTGCCTTGCTTTTGTATTTCTCTCCCACATAACTAACTGTATTTTTTAAGTGTATTAAAACATTGTCTTATACATCTTTCTAGTTAATAAATATTGTTAGTAAATATTGGTTAAGCGATTGAATTAACTTGGAGTAATTGGGAAGCTTTTCCTCAGTTATCTACACTCACTGCAAGTTGACATAAACGTGGTGTATTGAGGACATTTTTACACGTTGCAGTATAATCCTGTTTCAGATAAGTCTTAGAATTCAAAACAGGGGAAGCAAAGTGCAAAGTACATGCTAGAAGTGATCTGTTTCTTTATGGTGAGCAAATTGACATGGTCACACAGATACAATTTAACTTGAACTGGATGTCTGTAATTCCAGCACTCTGGATTGAGGCTGAGGCAGGAGGAGGATTGTTACAAGTTCAGGGCCAGCCTGGACTACATAGTAAGGACAGCCTGAACTATGTAGCAAGACCTTGTCTAAAAATAGACAAGCAAAAAACCCTTAAAACAGATACAATTTAATCGGTACTTTATAATAATAAAATTTAGCCAGACATGGTGGTATAGATCTGTAATCCCAGAAGCTGACATAGGATCATAGGTTGAGAAAAGAGTCTAGCTATCTAGTTCAGACTGGCCTTGAACTCACTAGGTAGCCCACACTGACCTTAGGCTCATGATGATGCTCCTGCCTTAGCCTCCTGAATTGTGGGATTACAGGTGTGTGCTGCCCCCGCCTCAATTAAAAAGGGATAGGGATACAACTCAGTAGTAGATCTCTTGCCCAGGATGTGTATGGCCACAGATCCTCAGTATGGAAAACAACAACAAAAAAAAATCTTTTCGATTTTCATAATAAACAAACAGCATTGTCAGTGTTGTTCACAATGAAATCTAAATCTGAACATTTTAGGTTTTTCATTGAAAAGAAATAGGTTCTCGGGCTGGGATTTAGCTCAGTGGCATAAATGCCTGCCTGGCAAGCACGAGGTCATGAGTTGGATCCCCAGTACGGCAAAAGGGGAAAAAAAAAAAAAAAGAAATAGGTTCTCCAGTGTTAGGGGCTTTTCTGATCTGTAAGGATTAGATCAGATCTGTTTATAGATGGTCTTTATCACCATAGTTACCTATCAATACTTTGTTATATAAATCATATAATCTTTATGGTTCAAGGCAACATTATTCATAGTAGCAAAATAGCATAAACAGTCTAAATAGTAAATAGCTGATGAAAGAAAAAATAAAATATGTAGCATAAATTTGCTTATATAGTGAAGTATTCAACCAAAAGAAATCAAATACTGGGACTGGGGATTTAGCTCAGTGGCATAAGCACCTGCCTTGCAAGCAGGTAGTCGTGAGTTCAATCCCTGGTACCGATTTAAAAAGAAAAAAAGTACACAAAAAAAGAAATACTGATATGTGCTTCAACATGGGCAAACATTAATGACATTTCTGAATGAAACCAGGCACAAATGATTATGTATTACATAATTTCATTTATTTATATGAATTATCTAAGATAGGTAAATCTGTGAAGAACATAGTCAAGCAGATTCCATAGGGCTGAGGGAAAATGAACAATGATTGTTAATAGATTTTCTTTGTGAAGTAATGAAACTCTTCTAAAATTTTTATTTACAACCTGGAATATACTAAAAACCACTGAATTATATACTTAAAAGTGGTTCCTTTTATGGTATATGAATTACAACTTAGTAAACTTTTTAAAAGTTGGACCAGACAGTCTAATGGAGGCTTGTAAAATAGTCTAGAACAGTTTTGTAGCCTTAGACATCTCTTGGCAACTAAAAGGATAATACTTGATTTTCTTTTTCTCCGTTTCCTAATGCCATGGCATTTCCACCAGAATAGAAGTCAAAGAATGAATGAAAATAATTCGCTTAGTACACTTAGCCACATAGCAGACAGCTATCCTAAGTTTTTGTGAGTTTTTGAGTTGAGAGGGCTCTTCATCCTAAAAAGTTTGTCAGCTTTGGTGTTCCTTTATTAAATTTTGATATTCCTTAATTATATCCCTAATTAAAGTTCCTTAATTAAACTTAGTTAACATTTAGTTTATATTTGTTTATAGCTTTTCATTTCACCAAGTACTCTTGTGGATACAGAATGTGATTTTCCTCAAATGAGTTAGATATATTTAAAGGATAAGTAGTTTCATTCCTTTAGAGCATGTATCTTAAAAATACATGTTACTGGGGCTGGGGATTTAGCTCAGCGGCATAATAGTCTGCCTTGCAAGCAGGTAGTCGTGAGTTAAATCTCTGGTACTGAAAAAAAGGAAAAAGACAACAAAACAAAACATGTTACTGTTAAATTAAGTCACTAAAATACATGTTAAGTTTTAGATGTTTATTTAGTTTGCTGAGTATTGAAACAACACCATTTATTGTGAAAACTGCAAGTGAAACAAAATTTGCAATCTGCTGCTTACGAGTTTACAGTCTGTTTGGGGTTGATGTCATTAATGATTTTTAATTTCTTTTTTTTATTAGGTCACTACTGTTTTTAATGAAGCCACATCAACTTTCGATTTAAATCCTCAAGTGTTACATCAGTTAGATGGTAAACGACAGCAGGTTCAAATGACAGTTACAGAGACAAACCAAGAGTGGCAAGTGTTGCAGTTGAGAGTGCATACATTTGCTGCATGTGCGGTTGTGAGCTTGCAGCAGCTTCCAGAGAAATTAAATCCTGTCATAAAACCACTAATGGAGACAATTAAAAAAGAAGAGAATACACTAGTACAAAACTATGCAGCTCAGTGCATAGCTAAACTTCTTCAGCAGTGCACAACAAGGATACCCTCTCCTAATTCAAAAATTATTAAAAACCTCTGTAGCTCCCTTTGTGTGGATCCATACCTGACTCCATGTGTAACATGTCCAGTACCAACACAGAGTGGCCAGGAAAATTTGAAAGGTATAAATCTAAACCTTTACTTAGGATAGAAAAGGAGTTAACCAGTTGAATTTGTTTTTATTTGCACACAGATATAATTTAAGTACAAATCTAGTTTATGATAGAGCTATTTCTCATTGTCAGAGAAAAAAAGATTGGTTATAACAGTTCCTTGTTAAATGTACATATTGCTAATTAGTCACAACTCTAAATGCCAGTAAACATTCATAGGAGACCTGATGTCTGAAATAAGGTGCTGAAACTCATGGGACAAATATTCATCCCTCCTTCACAATCAAAACCATCACTATGTGGCTGTAATAACAGCTAGAAAACTTAATTGTGTCAAATGCTAGTTAATGAAAGTTTTTCCTATAATATTTGGTTTTCTTTAGTTTTATACAATGAGCAAACTCTAGTAAAAAGTACGTAACTAATTTTTATATTTTCATTTGGAGACTCTATATGGAAAACATCCTTCAGTGAGCTGGTCTCAAAGAGTAATATTTCCTCACATTAGTCCTATTATTTTTTTGTTAATAAGATTTTAGAACAACACTCAAAGGTGGAATAGATTTATAACTGACACAATATAGATCTTGGCCAAAAATGTGACTGAATTGGAAAAAAGTGGGCATTTTGAGAATTTACCCTAAAATATTAGGCTCATGTCTCAATTTCCCATTTATTGAGTATGAGGCAGCAGTATGTGGTGGTGATTGTTTTTGTGAATTTATTGTAAATGTGGACTTTTTTGTGTGAGTGCAGTACTAGAATCAAATGTAGGTATGCGCTACCACTGAGTTGTATCCCCAGCTTTTTCTTTCAAGACCAGGATTTACTTGTCTTATGTATCAGGCTTACTTAGAACTGGGATTACATTTGTATGATGCTGCAGGTAACTCCAAGTGCTTCTTTTGAAACAAAGTTTGTTTGAAATATTTTAATGTTTCCTTTGCTTAGGCCAAACATTTCTTTGGTATTTCTCACTGTACATGGAGTACTATAGCTTTGAGTGCATTTAGGTATAAAACATGCAAATAGACTTGCTACCATTTCACTGTCTAAAAATATATGTCACCAGGCTATAGAAACTGAGATCCTGCTGGGTGTGGCGACACATGTATACAATCTCAGCACTTGGGAAGCTGAAGCAGGAAGATTACAGAGAGTTTGAGGCCAGCCTAACTACATACCTGTTTCAGAAAATTCTGACATATAAGCTGTCTCAAAACTAAAAAACAAAAACACCCTAATAACAGTCTAAACATTGGTTATGTTTCTTTGGCAGGAAACATTGGTCACCTATATTATGATTAACTTTTTTTCTCACTAGGATCCAACTCAGAAAAAGATGGAATGCATCATACTGTCACCAAGCATAGAGGTATAATTACACTCTATAGGCATCAGAAAGCTGCTTTTGCTATTACAAGTAGGCGAGGTCCTACTCCCAAAGCAGTAAAAGCTCAAATAGCAGATCTTCCTGCAGGAAGTAGTGGGACTATCCTTGTTGAACTTGATGAGGTAAATAGTTTTTCGTTTAAATGCTTTGATTTTTTTATGCAAATATCTAGCTTGCAGATTGAAAAATAAGTTCATGTGTATGCTTCCAGAACTGTATTTTTGTGCTTACAATGGAAAGAATTGTAACCTTTTAAAGTATTCTAACAACATGATTCAAAAAAATAGTAAGCTTCTTTAAATTTCTTATGCCTCTTGTAATTTTTACCAGCTTAACTTTATCTTCTCAGACAGGAAGCCTTTTTAATGGTGAACACATAAACTGTTTGTAAAATATAAACTCATTTATTCCCATGGCATTGCCCATAAAGAAAATAGTAAATTACCATGAAAACAAACTCTTTCTCAATCTTGGCAGTCAAGAATTCCATTGGTATTTAGAGAATAATTCCACAAATGTCAAATTACTGCCATTCATCTTTTAATCAATCTAGAGTTTATTACATGTGTGGTATGAGAGTTGGGATCTAAATTTAACTTTTCCATGAGTAGCCAATTACTGCCCTATTGAATCTTTTTTTTTTCCCCTGATTTGTAATGATACCACATGTATTACATGTCGTGCTTTGTTTTTGTGAGGATTTATTTGACTTTTCTATTCTGCCCCACTAGTCTACTTTACATATTTCTTTAAAAACGTGATAACCAATGAAGAGTTTGATTTGGAAAATCTTAAAAGTCACCTTATAAATGGAAAAAATTTTCTGCTTATTTTTGATTTCGATATAGGAGTTTATTGGAGTTCAGTAGTAAAATGTCAATACTAAAAGACAATTTTCTGTAAAACTCAGACCTATTTAAAAGTTTTTCTTAAAATTAACATTTTAGGTCATTTCCCTATTTATTATAAAACATTCTTTTTGAGTCTGGCATATTTTGCTTAACATGACCCCCATCATTTCCATCCATTTTTATGACTGAAAAATATTATATTATGTATATATGCCACATTTTTAAAATCTGTTCATCTGCTGCTAGGTACCTAGGCTGGTTTATTATCTTAGCTATTATGATTTGTACTCCAGTAAACATGGCTACACAGGTATCCCAAAGGATGCTGACTTGTAATTCCTTTGGGTATATACCAAGGATTCTTATGGTTAGTTGTGTTTTTAGTTTTTTGAGAAACATTTTTAGTTTGATTTTGCTGTTATTTCCTGAATGATTAGAATTCTATTAAAGAGTTCTTTGCCTGTGTCTGTATGTTTCAAATATTTTTCCTGTTTTCTTCTAGCAGCAGCAGGTCCTATACCTTGGTGTTTTGATACATTTTTAATTTGTGTTCAAGGTGAGACAGAGTTAGTTTTAATCTTCTACATAAGGATATCCAGTTTTCCTACAGACATTTGACAGGCTATTTTTTCTCCAAAGTGTTTTAGGCTCCTTTGACAAGAAGCAAATGGTTGTAGTTGCATGGGTTTGTTTCTGTGTCCTCTGTTACTCCCTTGGTCTACATGTCTTATTTTTATGCCAAAACCATGCTGTGTCTGTGACTATCACCATAAAGTTAAATTGGGTGTCATGATGCCTCCCACCTTGTTCTTTTTGCTTAGAATTGTTTGTGTGTTCTGGGTCTTTTGTGTTGCTATATATTTTTAAAATTTTTGTTTTATTTATTTGTTGGTTGGTCTGGTTTGTTGAGACAGGGTCTCCCTGTGTAGTTCAACGTAGCCTTAAACTCACTGTGTAGCCCATGCTGGCCAGGAAGTCGCAGCGATCTTCTTCCTCAGCCTCCCTAGTCCTGGGATTATAGGCATGCACCACTGGCTCCTGGCTGTATGTGAATTTTAGGGTTGCTTTTCTAATTCTATGAAGAATGTCCTTAGAATTGATGATGACTGTACTGAATCTGTAGATCACTTTTAACATTTTAACAATATCCTGCCAATCCATATTCTGGTATCTTCAATTTCTTTCCTCAGAGTTCAATAATCTTCATTGTAGAGGTCTTTCATCACCTTGGTAAGGTTGATTAGTAGGCGTTTTATTGTTCTTTAAAGATGCTATGAGTGGGATTGTTTTCCCAATTTCTTTCTCAGCTAGTTATTGGTATGTAGAAAGATTGTTGATATTTTAAAATATTGTTTGTATTCTATACTTTTTGATATATCCCTATGGCTTGTAAAGCTTTTCTTCTACTTTAATTTAAAAAGTATGTATATGTGTACACATGTGATTCTGCTTGGCAAGATAGTTTTGTGGACTAATTATTGCCAAATAAGGAACTGGCAGTCTTAGGGATGGCTTAAATATGCTTTTATTATGTCTCTTAAATGACCACAACAAGGACATATCATTTCATCTCATGACAGTTTCTTTAGAGCAAGAAAAGGAAGAAAAACATATCATCTAGGACTATCTTTTGTAACCACATATGTCTTTTGATTCCTGCTCTCAACCCCAGAGTATTTTATTTTGGACACAGAAATCTATTGAGGAATTTTAGGCTCTAAGTTTAATTATTGGGAAATACTATTGTTGTCATAAATATGTCTAATAGTTGCTTCATTCCCTACTATTGGAAATGCTATCAATTCTGAATTCTCTTGATAAAATTTAAAATGCATTATATTTTCTTTCTAAAATTTTGCGTTCAACTAACATTTAATTTCAGGCCCAGAAGCCTTATCTGGTACAACGGAGAGGAGCGGAGTTTGCTTTAACTACTATAGTGAAGCATTTTGGAGGCGAAATGGCAGTCAAGCTGCCACATCTCTGGGATGCTATGGTTGGCCCACTGAGGAATATAATTGACTTAAATAATTTTGGTATGCACATTTTTTTAGAGTTTGCTTTTTAACAATTCAGTGTGTATCAATTAAATATATCCTTATAAAGTAAAAATGCCTATACATACTTATCCCATACTTATCCCAGCTGCTAAGTTTTAAGATGGAAGATTTGTAAAAACATTTATTTTTTATTTACTTTCATAATTTTCTGTATACTTTTTGCTTTTTTTGTACTTAAAAAAGATATTTGAAATGGAATATTATTTTAAATTTTGGTTCATTAAGTGTAGTACCCCAACATTTAAATTAAAATCATGCATTTAAACACAGCAGTATTGACTCCTGTATTAGCTAGAAAGGTGCTAAACTTTTGGAGGGCTAGAAATTTTCGAAAACTATTTGTCAAGTGATACAGACTTAATGTATTTGAATAGATGGAAAGTCCCTCCTGGAAAAGGGAGATGGCCCTGCTCAAGAATTGGTGAATTCTCTGCAAGTTTTTGAAGTAGCAGCGGCATCAATGGATTCTGATCTTCATCCCTTGGTAACTAATGTAAAATGTCTTCAAATAAACAAATGGTCTTATAAAAAAACCTTGAGACTTGAAAAGCATAACTAGATGTCATCCCAGTAATTGCATTTTGCTTTTATATGATATAATGGTATTTCTCTTTTACTGACAGCACAATTCTTCTGGGCTTTGTGAGCTAGATGAATGAATGATAGAAGCATTCAGTCTGGAATCTTAGAATGTGGGACATTCTAATATGGAAAGAACTGATGGCACAGGTGCTAGGTATAAACAGAAAGGGAAATCTATAGCCCTGTTCAGACAATTGTAACAGTATAGCTCCAAGAAAGGAAGAACACAGGTAATAAGATTGTTTCCAACATAAGTATAAACATAGAAGGAAATTACCTGCCTCAGATCAAAGTTATCAGCAGTAAAGTCAGGACAATTGTTTATGATTAAAAAAATTATACTTCTCATAAAAGAATATAGAGCAAGGAGAAAAATAGACAGTTACGTTGTTTATTCGTAAAAGAGTGTTACTCTTTCCATATGTCTACATTAGGAAGCACTCTGCACTTTGTATCATTATAAATAGCTCTTGCTTTAATTCATTGCACACTATCAAATAGATTCATAAAAGTGAATCGAGAGAATAGAGAATAAAGGTTTTCTATGTTTTGTAATAAGGAATATTCTTTTACTCAAAATGTTGCTGATACTGGGTGTGATAGCACACACCTGTAATCCCAGCACTGGGAGAGTTTAAGATGACCCTGAACTGCATAGTGAGTTTCTGTCTCAAAAAGACACCCTACACACACACACAAAATAAAAATTGACAAGGTGAGCAACGTGACAGGTACCAGTGGTCTCAGCTTCTTGGGACACTTAAGGCAGAATGATTGCGGAACCTAGGAGTTCAATGTTTTTGTTTTGCTTTTTTTCTGGCCATTGTTTTTTGACTTACTGGTAGTAAAAAAAAAAAAAATTCCATCAGTGTCCCCTTAACTGCCATGATTTAGCAAATTACTTTCAGCTGAGTTGTAAGGTGAGTCTGTTGGCTCCCATTATTAATACAGCAGATACATAATAATGGGATGCTTTTATGCTGTCATAGTCATTACATTTATGGTAAGGCAGCAAGTGGAAAATATCCACTAAAATGCAGTACTAAAACTAATCCAGGAGCAATGAACCTAGTGAATGTACCTAAACCTAAACCAGTGCTTCCAAATCTAAAGGAAGCTGGTGATCCTTGGTGCTATTTTCCCAGTCTCAGAAGGAGAATGTTAAAAAAGTAACCTCTGATGTTTCTTCTGTTGATTTTAGAACTAAGTATTCCAGCAGGCCTAAGAGGATATTGAGCAGGAGAGAAGTTCTGTAACTTTCCTCACTTTTCTTTTTGAAAGAATTGCAATACATTAATGTGACTTTAGATTTTCTCTTAAGGATGTTTTTAAATTATTTGGAGATATTTTTGAATTTAGAGTTAAATGGCATAGGGCCATCTCTGAGTAGGAATTATTTTTTTTTGTCTTTTTCGTTTTTATCAGTACCAGGGATTGAACTCATGACCGCATACTTGCAAGGAAGGCACTTATGCCGCTGAGCTAAATCCCCAGCCCCTCTGAGTAGGAATTATTAGTTACATTTCAAACAGTAGATTTCCTAATGTATATTCTGATGCCTTTAACATTTTGACTTTTAGTTGGTACAACATTTGCCTCATCTATATATGTGCCTTCAGTATCCCAGCACTGCTGTGAGGCACATGGCTGCTCGCTGTGTAGGTGTTATGAGCAAAATAGCTACCATGGAAACAATGAATATTTTTTTGGAGAAAGTACTTCCATGGCTTGGAGCAATTGATGACAATATCAAACAAGAGGGAGCAATTGAAGCACTTGCCTGTATCCTTTTTTATTTTGAAAAACTAGAATTTTATTCGTTTTACTTAAAGGATGGCTAAACTATAACTGAGTTATGAAAATAGCATATAACTTGCTTTATTTTGAAGTATTTTACATTTCTTTACAAATTCATTGCAAATATATTTTGTTTAAACTTTTTCATACTGAAAGTTTAAAGAATTAATTTTAAGACAAGTTTGTAATAAGCAAAATAGTTTTATGTACCTTGAATCTAGTAACTGATCCATTTATTTGGCTTATAAATATTTTATTAGTATTATTCAAGTATTAGATAGATAGTGCCTACCTATTATATACATGGGATGTTTATGTTTCCAAACTTTATTTATTTCTTGGGCATAAAACACTCAAAATATACTGTGTGATACAGCTAGAAAAATGTAAGTCTGTAGCTGTGCTTCACATTGAAGTACCTGGAAGACACTTCTCAAAGAAAAAAGATGAAGATCGGTTCATTAGAAATCTTGTTTCAGAAATGCTTAAGATTATAGGAGGACTATAGTTACTAGACCCACTGTATTCAGTTGGTGATTGTCATGATCCTGGTGGAATTAATGTTTGGTGAGTTATGCTCCCTTAATTACTGTGTGACTCACTTTATTTTAGTATTGGCATTCCAGAAACTTTAAAGAATTTGTTTTAAAAATCGTATTAATAAAACTTCCTCCAGCCCTTTTAAAATAATAGACATAAGGCTGAGTATGTTGGGCATAGGCCTATAAACCTAGCACTCAGGAGGCTGAAGCAGGAAGATCACCACGAGTTCAAGGCCAACCTGAACTGGATAGGGAGACCCTGTGCTTAAAAAAAAAAAAAAAAAAAGAATGTGCACAGTTTTTTTTTTTTTTTTTTTTTTTTTTGTCTTTTTCATTTTTATCAGTACCAGGGATTGAACTCACAACTGCACACTTGAAGGCAGGCGTTTATGCCACTGAGCTAAATTCCCAGCCCCCATAGTTTGTATTTTTAACCATCAGAAAATTACAGGTTTTCAAAAGAGCAACAATATGTAAATGCTGTTATAATTGCATCAGTTCTTGAGACATTCTCTTCACTCATAGACAGATGAGAAAAATGAGATACCTCTTTAGAAGTTACAGTTTTGGTGTGTTAATTTATGAAAATACTCATCTCAAAACCATCTAGAAATTTCCTTAATCATGTATTCAGGTGTAATGGAACAACTGGATGTTGGTATTGTTCCATATATTGTCCTTTTAGTTGTTCCTGTGTTAGGAAGAATGAGTGACCAGACAGACAGTGTGAGATTCATGGCTACACAATGCTTCGCAACACTAATTAGACTCATGCCACTTGAGGTAAGTTGAAGATACTTGGTTTGTTAAAGAACATGTCAGCTTTTTAAAAAGCATTTTTTTGAAAATGTTAATGTTACATGTATTAAAACTTTAAATAATAGGTACTTTTTAAAAAGTTTTAATTTAAAACAAAACAGTGATACTATTCTAGAAATACAAATGTTCTTAAGTTTCTGTGCCAAAGTGTAATAAAAGGTAAGTTTGAGATAGTAATTAAAACCATAAAAACCAGCTGAAGTTTCTGTGGGAATATATAGCAAGATTAGAATGCTCATTTTGAAACACGTTGGAGTACATTCATGTGTGAGAAATAGAAGTGTCTTGAAGCAAGAGACAAGCCTGTATCCTGCCACTAGGTTGCTTGTAGTATTTTCATGGGATTGATGTTATTCAGGAAATAGATGTGTATGTTGTCCATGCTACAGGATATATGAGTACTTTTTACTGTGGAATGGCATTTCCATCGTACAGATATATACTATATTTTGTTTATCTGTTCATCAGTTGACAGATATTTGGATTGTTACCAGTTTGGGGATATTAGGAATAATTCTACTGTGAATATGGCACACTTACAAGTCTTTTCGAGACAGGCTGTTGCTGTGTAGCTCAGGCTTGCCTTGAACTCAGTATTCATTCCAGGCTGGCCTCACATTCACAGTGATCCTCCTGACTCAGCCTCTGAAGTTCTGAGATTACAGGTGTGCACCACCATTCCTAGCATTTTCTATATAAGTATGTGGGTGTTTATTTCTTTTAAGTAAATATCTGAATGAAATTGCTAAGTCGTATAGTAATTGTAACTTTCTATGTAAACTTCTAAACTATTCCAAATGTACTATTTTACATTCCAGCTACTAGATAAGAATATAGATTCAATAGCTTATTTTTTAAAAGTGACTGTACCAGATCAAATTGAAGATACACTCCTTGTGACCAAGCAAATCCATTCTATGTGTATAACCCAGAGAAAGTCAACATGTGTCAACATACTTATTACAGCATTATTTAAAATAGTCTAAAATTGGAAATCTCTCATATTCACAAACAGTAGATATTTAAATTTTAAGCTATCATATTTTAATAAAAACAAACCACACACATACAGTAATTACTGATGACCTTTATACATAGGGTTCTGTTTTTATTAAGTTGAACAGGCAGAATAATTAGATGCATATTTAGATGGTAAAAGTATAAAGAAAAGAAAGAAAATACCGTAAGAGTCAATCAAGTGATTTCCTCTTGGGGAAAAGGGATATAGGTTTATGATTGTTAAGGAATTTTATCAAACTATTTCCCTGCATACATATTTTATTTCACACTAAAAAAAGTAACCACTATGACAAAAAATAAAAAAAGAGGCTAGTCCACTATGTCAAAAACTTTGGTGTCATTTCTGGAATTTCCAAATACATGCTATATTAAGTGTAGTCAGCATGCTGTAGATCTGTGAGCCATATTCATCCTGAATGAAACTTTGTACCCTTTAACCAGAATCTCCCTATTTTTTTTCCTACACTTTGACAACCACCATTCTACTCCGTGCTTCTATTTATTTGACTTTTTTAGGTTTCACATGTAAATGAGGTCATGCAGTACTTGTTTTTCTGTTCCTGGCTTGTTGTACTTAATATAGTATCTTCCAGCTTAATCCATGTTGCAACAAATAAAAGAATTTCATTGTTTTTTAAGATTGAATATAACTCCATTCGATGCCAGTTTCTGTATCCATTCAGTCACTGATAAGACACTTAGGTTGATTCCAAATCTCAACCATTAGAAATACTGCTGCAATTAATATTTGAGTACAGATTTTTCTTCAGCATACTGATTTCATTTCTTTTGGCAATATATCCAGAAGTAGGGTTGCTGGACATGTGGTAATTCTATTTTTAATTTTTGAGGATCCTTCTTTGTATTTTCCATATTGGCTGTACTCATTTTCATTCCTATGTACAGTGAGTAAGGGGTCCCTTTTCTTTATACTCTCCCCTGAATTTTTGTCTTTTCAATGATGGTCATTAGAAACAAAAACAAGAACAAAAGCAACAAAAAAGCCCAGTCATCCCAGTAGGTGCGAGGTTATATTTCAGAGTACTTTTACTTTGTATCTTCCTAATGATTAATGAAGTCAAGCATCTTTGCATATATGTCTTAGTTACTTTTCTTGTCACTGAAATACAACATCCAGTGCCCACAAATTAAAAGAGGGGAGGTTCATTTTGGGTCAGTTATTAAAGGCTTCAGTCCGTAGTCAGTTGGCTCCAAGGCGAAGTGGCATAGCAGAGAAGAAACTCATGACATGGTGGCAGGAAGAGAGAGATCAAGGGAGGAGGGAGGTAGATACACCTTTCCAGGCCAGGCCTCCAGTGACCAACCACCTCCTTTAACCAAGAGTTCACCTCCAAACATCACATTTAGCTACAAACTCAGTGATTAGTGTCATGGCCCCATCATCCATCATCCAGTGCCCTCCTTGGAGTCCCACTTATGTGCATGTGAGACTGGGGGTGGCCTTGCTCCCAACATAAATCATAACACTTGGCCATTTATGTATCTTCTTTTGAAAACCATTTATTCAGGTCCTCAGTCCATTTAAAAATTTGTTTTCTTACTCTTCAGTTTTTTGAGTATTAACACACATTCTCTCTCTCTTTTTCTCTCCACACACACACACACACACACACACACACACACACACACACACACGGTTTACAAACAAAATTACCCAGGCCAAAGTCTGTTTCCTTTTGTTTTATTCTAGTAGTTTTTGTTTCAGATCTTATGTTTAAGTCTGCTAGAGTTTGGACAGTGTTTCTGCCCCAAAGAATCTGCCACTTATGGTAGCCACAAAAAAAAAAAAAAAAAGAAAGAAAGAAAGAAAGAAAGAGTCTCCCATTGTGGCAACATTATGCACATTTGTAATTTCAGCACTTTGGAAGGCTGAGGCAGGAAGATCCCGATTTGAAGTCCCTCCGGGGCAATTTAGTGACACCTTGTCTCAAAGTTGAATGAAAGAATAGGAAAATAAATAAATAGATAAATGGCAGGCTAATTCAGCATTAATACCCAGTACATACTACCAAAAATTTTTTTGTTTTAAGAACTATTTAATAAATAGTTGTTAGAAGAATGAGCCTGAGCTGAGCATGGTAGCTCATGCTTGTAATCCCAGCACTTGGGAGGCTAAGGCAGAATTGCTGTGAGTTCAAGATCAGCCTGAACTACATAGATTCTGTCTCAAAAAGCAAACAAAAAAACCAAGAATGCACCCAGTTTGTGAATGTTGTACTACAATGAATGCTAAAAAACTAAAATAGTTAAAAGATAGTTATCAGCAGAACTGTCATTCTGTGCTTTTTACCTTAGCAACCACATAATTGAAGCACCAACCACATAGTTATAGATTAACTGGCCGCGTCCTCGTGCTGAACTGTATGTGTGGTCTCCCGAGTAACCTGTTTGCTGTGTCAACCTTTGTTCTCTTTGTAAGAGACAAATGATGCTGTGTCACCATTGTTCCCTTTGTGAGAGACAAATGTTCCTGGAATTGGCAGACCGAGGGCTATGAATTGGCTAACTACCCACTATGAAGTGCCTCTGACCTCAAGCAAAAGGGAACAAAGGCCCACCTTGTTTCGGTTTCTCATCGCTATGTACTTAATGGTCAATGAGCTAATCGTAAATGAGCTATAAAAATGTGTCAAAATTCTAACCCAGTTGCACAGCTTTGCAAACTCCATCTACACTGTGCACTGGTACCAGCTTAAATAAAAGCACTTCTTTTTAAAAGATGTCTTCCCCTTTTTGACAACAGATAACGTCATAGGGCTTATTTTGGTGGTAAAACAGTGAATATTATGTGGCTTCCTTTCTTGAGATGTGATTACTCTCACTCCCATCACTGTAGTGCTGTCATGAAGCCTTTTCCATAAAAAAGCCAAGCCATTTTTTATGGAATATTTTGTAAAATATTCCATAAAAAATGGCTTAAGTTAATGAATATTCTGTCTCCACAGGCAAAATTTGTTTAAATATTGTAAGATGATCCAAGTTTAGCAATCACAAATACTAATTTTAAAGAGTAAAGAAACATCAGCTAATAATGAAACATAAGGTTGGATACATTCAGGATTGATCTATGCATGTGTATAGTTGGTCAAGGAAATTCTTAGAGTATTGAATACTTTGGATTATTTTTTTAAACATAGCTAGCTTAGCATACAGTTTAAGCCACCTCACAAGTGCTTTTCCTCAGTGTATTGTATTTGACAGGTAGCAGAAGTGCTTAATGTATATTTTACATTTTAGCCCACAGTGTTAAAAAGATGGGTTGATTTCATAACAATCATTTTTACTGCTTTATCAAAGATATTCCTAAATGCAAGTAGTTTTTTTTAATGCTAGTTGACTGTGAGGAATATAATGACTAGTCATAATATTTTGTAGTACACATTTTGATGCCATTCCCTTGACTCTTAGACACAAGGACACCAGAGTACTAAAATTGAGATACCCTGCAACAATACTTCATTTAAAATAAAGTGTAACTTTATTGGCTACTTTATATAATGATGGTGTAAGAAAATTAAGTTGTGGTCATGTGGTGGTTGTTTTTGAGAGAAGGCCTCACTCTGTAGCCCAGGCTGACCTTAAGCTTGCAGTGATCCTACTGCCTCAGCCTACTGAGTACTGGAATCACAGGCATGCCCCAACACACCCGGCTTGGTTGTGTATTTTTAAAAATACCTCAGATGTGTTAGCCCCATTCAGGCATTCTTAACGTTCCCCAAATTGTTTAGACTCATTTAAGACTTTTAAAATATACGATCTTAAATTGCTTTTTTCTGTGTATTTGTTTTTAAGAATTGAAATTATTTTGATACATCTGAGGGTGAAAAAATTGTGAGTAAATACTTTTAATACATTTTAAAAAATCATTTTAGGCAGGCATTCCAGACCCTCCAAACATGTCAGAAGAATTAATCCAATTGAAAGCTAAAGAGCGACACTTTTTGGAGCAATTGTTAGATGGAAAAAAGTTAGAAAATTATAAAATCCCAGTACCAATCAATGCTGAACTAAGAAAATATCAGCAGGTAAGTTTTGTACTTATTTTATAAATACAAAGTCACTTTTTGAATGGACCTTGAAGAGTTTTTAAAATTTAATAAAGTCTTCTACTTTGTGTCTTGTATTCACTTGTCTTTTGCTTATGTAAAGGTCTTTGGTACATACAAACATGTTGTTCACAAGAAGTAAATTTTTTATTACCTGTTCACATTTATATATTTTTTCTTTACCTAACCTTATAGGATGGTGTGAACTGGTTAGCATTTCTCAATAAGTATAAACTTCATGGAATTCTGTGTGATGATATGGGTTTAGGAAAAACTTTACAGTCCATCTGCATTCTAGCAGGAGATCACTGTCACAGGTAATAAAATGTCAACCAAATACATTATTATTAAATACAGTTTCCAGATTCTGAAAACCATGAACAAGCTTGATAATTTATGTTTTGCTTTTGTAAAGGGCCCAGGAATATGCAAGATCGAAATTGGCAGAGTGTATGCCACTTCCTTCCTTGGTGGTTTGCCCACCAACTTTAACAGGTCATTGGGTGGATGAAGTAGGTAAATTTTGCTCCAGAGAATATCTTAATCCATTGCACTATACTGGACCTCCCACTGAAAGAATAAGGTAGGGCTCTATATCAGTAACAATTGTTTAAACTTTTAAGTGGTTTGGAAAATTAAAGTTTATTAAAAATTAATTTGAGCTAGCTTTTTTGGTGGTAAAATGTAGAAACTTACTTAGCTTATTTAAGAAAGTCAAGTGTTTGGGAAGGAATCATCAATGAAACTTACCAAAATTCAGGTACTTTGGTGCCAGAGATGTGGGGCAGTAGTACAGTGATGATGAACCTTTCAGTGACACAAATAACCTGCTTCAGTGTGTGTACTATAGTTGCCCACCATTGCACAAGCTCTTGGGGTCTGTCTGAAGTACCACGGGGGCAAAACATTCAGGAATTTCTGTCACTGTACAGTCACTGGGCTTCTAAGTATTAGAGCTTAGAAACCATAAAGAACCAAGCCCATTCTACCCCTTTGGGAAGCCTTGTGACCACAGATAGCATCTCCTTGCTCTTGCTGTTACATTTTCATTCTTTACCCTTCTCTTCAGATTTTGCTTTTGCCTTATTCCTTCACCCTCATAGCAGTGCTTTTTTTGTTTATTGTGGCTACTCTAGCTACTGCTCTCAGCCATGGCAACACTAGAGTTCTTGTAGCTTTATCCCTTGGCTATTTAAATAGAGTATCTCTTATGTTCCTAACATGAAAGCTCACTGAACATCTTTCAAAACTTGGCTAGTCATAGATTACTACCCTTCTGTATTATAAGCTAATATTTTTAAAGAACTATTGACAGTTTTGTACTCAAATGAGTATTTATTGGTGAGGCACTATTTTAAACATGTTATGCATAAGTAAAATTGTGTAGTCTCACAATCATCAGGTATACTTTTAATCCAGTTTGAAGATAAGGAGATTAAGAAACAGGGCTGGTGTCTAAAGATGTGAACCCAGGAGCTCAAACATTTGCACTCAAGTTGAGTGTGGTGGCTCATTCTTGTATTCCCAGCACTGGGGAGGCTGAGACAGGAGGATCATTGAAGTTTGAGAGCAGCCTGGGCTACAAAGTGAGCCCAAAGCCAGCTGAATCACATAGCAAGACCCTGCCTAAAATAAATAAGTAAATAAAAATTTGCACTCATTTGTTTTGAGACAGCTGTCCCTATGTATTCCAGGCTGGCCTCGAATTCAAATCAGTCCTTCTTCCTCAGCCTCCCGAGTGCTGGGATTACAAGCATATGCCACCACTCCTGGCAAAAACTTGCACTCTTGAGTTTACTGTATTGTCTCACACTTAGAATTCATGCATTTGCAAGAGATCAGAATTAACTCAATTAGGTAAACAAGAAAATTCACAACATTAATTTGAGAACCTCAGAAGTGGATTCTTATTTTAAGTACATCAGAGTACACTGATTGGTTTTCCCCACATATAACTTGTTATATTGATCTGTCTTGGACTTTAGTTGGGTAAGATGATCATGGACAGTCAAAGGCCTACAGTTTCCTAGGGTGAAAATATAGTAAAATGATCTTCTCTTTCCCATCAGGCATATACACATATTAGAGATGACTGACTTGCCTTGTTTTGGAGTTACACCTCCCAACAGCCTTTATAATCAAATAATGAAATACTGTGAATAGGCTTGGCATAGTGGTACATGCCTGTAACTCCAGCACTCAAGAGAATTACCTTGAATTTGAGGCCAGGCTGGATTACATAGCAAAAACTATCTCAGAAAACAAAACAAATGTGACAACAAAAAAATTGTGACTAGCAATATCAGTTCTAATGCCTCATCTCTTCACTGATTATGGGGGACATGTGACTGGTAACCACCTTACCTGCCCTAGGACAAGATGGAATTGTAAGGGACTAGTACCATCAGGAAGACATGTTAACAAATAGTTAAAATATCTACTACCATATTTGGAGTCAGGTGCTTATTTCTTTTTCTAATCTGAAGAGAAATGTAACAGAGCCACCTCTAAGAAAAATGTCCTTTCATGTAGCCTGCTTATGTGTATAGGGTAAGAAAAGTTTAGTAGGCAGATTGACGCACATTATGCTATTGCTATAGTTTCACTATTAAAATTGAATTTAAAATTTTGCAGAATTTTTGTTTTCTAATTTTATCTTTTTTATAAAGGTTACAGCATCAAGTAAAAAGGCATAATCTGATAGTGGCTTCATATGATGTTGTGAGGAATGACATAGATTTTTTTAGGTAAGAACTAAACCTTTGTTTGTTTGTTTGTTTGTTTGTTTGTTTGTTTGTTTAGAAAAACTCTTAATCAAATTTAAAGATACTAGGACTGGGGATATAGCTCAGTGGCACAACCCCTGCTTGGGCAGCATGGAATTGTGAGTTTGGTATGTCCTCAAAAAACAAAACAAAACAAAAGTCTACTGAATTTGAAGATACTTGCTGTGCATTTTGGCACATACCTGTATTTCCTGGGATTTGGAAGCTTGAGCGAGAAGGATTACCACAAGTTGAAGGCCAGCCTGGGCTACATAGTGAGTTCCAAGCCAATCTAGATTACATAGTGAGACAATGTCTTAAGACCAAACAAAACCCCCAGATTTTAAAACACTTAATATATGACCATTTCCAAGATTGTTCATACAGTCCTTGACATAGTAAAAGATGCTAAACTTTCTTATTTATTCTCCCTTAGAAATATTAAATTTAACTACTGTATTCTTGATGAAGGCCATGTCATCAAAAATGGAAAAACAAAATTGTCAAAAGCAGTAAAACAACTGACTGCTAATTATAGAATTATTCTTTCTGGAACACCAATCCAGGTAATTAGTGTTTCTTACTCTAACTCCTATTTAATGCTCCCACCACCACCAAGTGGAGAATAGCCTTGGCATTTGGCAGTTAAAGAAAGGATTTATGTAGTGTTGATAGTAATTTTCAAATAACTATGTTGCAATCTGAGTTAGCATTGAAAAGTTAGAACCAATTTAGAAGTAAATACTATAGTATAAGTGCGAATGCCTAAATCAGGAGAAATTGAAGGGAAACAATTATAGATGTTTATCTTCAGAAAATGAAGGAGATGGATGAGTGTATAGATGTCTTCACTTACTTTTGAAAGTCTGTTGCCTAGGACTTTGGTGGCAAAACAGTAATGACCTCTTAGCTTCTTTGTGCTGTTAAAAGTGATGGCTTTTTACTCATTTTTTTCTTTATTAGGCAAACACCACATATTTTAGTAATTATAAGAGATAAACTTAATACAAACTTTGTGAATGTATCAGAAGTTTTTAAAAATACATTTAAGAGCTGGGGATTTAGTTCAGCACCGTAAGTGCCTGCCTGGTGAGTGCAAGGTCGTGAGTTCAATCCCAGGTAGCAAAAATAAAAGTACATTTAAGAGGGAAAAATAGAACCTTTAGACTTAAATTACCAAAATTTGCTTTGCTTCAACTTAGTCATTGAAAAGCATCACAGTAATTTTAAACAGTTTATTACTTTTACATAGTTCAAACATCAGGTTAAAGGTCCTCCTTTTTTTCCCGCTAAACAATTGAGTTCTGAAGTTGTCAGGTGAGTTCCTGAAATATAGAACCTAAATGGGACTAGAAGGGTATTTATATGGGCGAGCCACCCAGCTGGTGAGCCAGAGCCTGAGCAAGATGGAAGATTTCAGAATTTATAAGGACACATTACAATCCAAGTCTCTTTAGTATCCGTAATGGAAAATTGCTTTTTCTCCCCCTGCAAAATACCAACAGCATTGGAAAGAGCCTATGCCTTTGCCTCATGGCCCCAAAACACTGGCTGAACTACAATGAATATATTTATTACATATTACAGATACTAATAAAAAAATTTAAAAACTGGGTAGACACAGTGACTTCATTCAGATTATAAACTTAATTCTTTCCATGATTTTAGAAGTATATACCATGGTGTATATATATTTGCATTTGGTTGCAACCAGAATCATGGAATAAATTCTGCAGTTAGAATCATGAAAAGAATTAAATATGTGAACCACACACCACTGTAATCAAATTCTTACAGGTTTCCTTGGTTGAAGATTTGATGATCTTTAGCCAGATTTCCTTAAATCTTACTGTTAACTTGAGATCAAGGATAAATTAAAAGAATCAGAAACCCATTTACAGTAAATAGCTCTTCTATTTACTATACTTTATGATGCTGATAATAGTAGGATAAAGATGCTGGACCTGTAGTGGAGACTAGAGGATTTCCCCCATAGAATATTTTTTCCAGGGTCACTGATACAAATTTTACACATTAAAACAGACTTGTGAATATGTTGATAATCTCTCATCTATTTCATCATAATGGACTTTCATTAATGTCTCATTTTCTAAATATATGGAAATAATGCCAGTACAAAAGATAACTTGTTTTCTTTGTTTTTATATTCAGAACAATGTTTTGGAGCTGTGGTCTTTATTTGATTTCCTCATGCCAGGATTTTTGGGTACTGAACGCCAGTTTGCTGCTCGATATAGTAAGCCCATATTAGCAAGTAGGGATGCTCGAAGTTCCAGTCGAGAGCAAGAAGCAGGTATGAAGTATCACTGTAAAACCCGTGTTAGTAATTATAACTTAATCCTAGCTTGTGGGGTGTGGTGGTGCACACCTGTAATCCCAAGCACTAGAGAGGCTGAGGCAGGAACATCACCACAAATTCAAGGCTAGCCTAAATTGCATAGCAAGGCCGTCTCAATGTAAAACAGAACAAAGTGGGGGAAAAATAATTCTGGGCTTTTTAAAGCCATTTTTCCTTATTATTGCCAGGTGTTCTTGCAATGGATGCACTGCACCGCCAAGTCCTGCCATTTCTTTTGAGAAGAATGAAAGAAGATGTTCTGCAGGATCTTCCACCTAAAATTATTCAAGACTATTATTGTACCCTTAGTCCTCTCCAGGTTAGAAATCTGGTGATTGTTGTTATATTAGTGTTTCATTTATTAGTAGAATATTTAAGCCTCAAAAGGATTTAATATAGAGGGTATTTGCTATTAGCATTATCACTCTAAATCTAGCTTTTACTTCCTTATCTTTTAACAATATTTTGTTTGAAAAAGATGTACATAAGGCATAAAGGAACCTGTTTAGGAACGTGGATATGAATTTAGATGTGTGCATTTCAAGACAAAAGCCACTATTATAGTTGCTTTATTATGTATCTATAGTTACTTGAAAAGGTTCCAAGATTAGACTGAGGAGGAAATGCAGTAGTCCTCTCTTCAATCTATGGAAAGCACATTCTAAGACCCTCAGTAGATGCCTACAATAATGATGAGTAGTAAATCCTGTGATTCTAGGTTTTATTCTTACCATAGATATTAGCAACCTCAGCATAAGATTATTTTCTTAAGTCACGAGCTTTTATCTTTTCACTTAAAGCATTCTTTTTTTTTTTTTTTTTTTGTCTTTTTTGAGACGGGGTCTCGCTGTGCAGTTCAGGCTGGCCTTGAGCTCACTTTGTAGCCCAGGCTGGTCTCGTACTCGCAACCAGCCTCCTGAGTGCTGGGATTACAGGTGTGACCCACCAAGCCCGGCTTACTTAAAGCATTCTGTGGCTTTTCTTTGCATATCCAAATTGCCAGCATTATTACTCTTTACACTTCGGGGCCATTATTGAATAAAATAAGGGTTCCTTGAATACAGCACTATAATACCATGATATTAATCTGATAGTGGAGACAGGAATAAAAGACGATTTGTTGAACCAAGCAGGGTGTGGTGGTGCATGTCTGTAATCCCAGTACTCAGGAGGCTGAGGTGGGAGGATCATTGCAAATTCAAGATCAGTGTAGGCTACAAGTGAGCTCACAGCCAGCCTGAACTGCATAGCAAGGCTCTTGTCTCAGAAAGACAAAAACAAAAAAACCCAAAGCCCACCCAAAAAAATCGTTTTGAAAAAAAAAAAAATTTGATGAGCTTTTCCTGATACTTTTATAAAAATGTAAATGAAAACTGTTCTTGTCTTTGATACAGCCTGTCTGGGGATTTAGCTCAGTGGCATAAGCACCTGCCTTGCAAGCAGGCAGTCGTGAGTTCGATCGCTGGTACCGATAAATTGAAAAAGACAAAAAAACAAAACAAAACAAAACAAAAAAAACCTGACATCCAAAGTTAAAGGAGGAAAGGTTTATTTAGCTCAAAGTTCATAGAAGTTTCAGTCCATACTCAGTTGGCTCCAAAGCAGAATGGGACATGGCAGAAGGCAACAGTTCATGGTGAGAGAAGACAGCAAAAGCTGAAAAGGACAAAAGGAAAGAGCAAAAGACTCTTTTCCTTCCTTATATGTAGACTACCCATGTGTGCAGCACTCACACTGCCAATCCCACCACTAGAGAATGAACCAATCACAAACTCTAGATTCAGCCATCTTCAAAAGGCCCAGCTCCCATGACCACATGAGACTAGGGGACATCCAGACACAAACCATAACAAATGTTTATGCAGAAGATTAGTGTCAGTCTATTTTAGTATTAAGAGTTGATTTACTACAGTGAAGTGAATAAAAGATACAGTATTTAGATATCCAGAAATGTAGTTTTTTTCCCATCCAGTGTATAGCTAATCTACTAACCAGTATTGATCTAGTCATCTTGGGGTTAATGGCAAGGATACCAGTCTGAGGCTTAGAGATCTGTGTTTCTTCTATACCTCATTTCTCTGGTCCCTCATTCCTTCATTTGCAAAATGTAGATTAATATTTCTTGAGTATTTTACAGATATGACTTGTCTTTTTATAATAGGTACAATACAGAAAAGATGCCCTGAGAAAAACATCTTTGGAAATGTAATAGTGGTGGTGCTAAAAGATGGACATGAAACAGAAGTAATTTTGAGGAAGGCTGTTTCAGAGGGATGAGCTATTTTAGCTTTGTTTAGTATCCACAGGGTTTTGCCCCCTCGTTTCTGTTTAGCCCTCTAGATTTTATTCCTTTCCTATTGTTTCAGCATGTACAGTGCAGGCATCCAGATTCTAAGGATATGAGTCTTTTTAGGTTAACTATAACATTGTTTTAACATTTATTCTTTTCAAATGTACTGACTTCATTTAAGGAAGAGTTTTCTCATTTACTTAGAAGGGTTGTTTCCTTTTATTAGTATTTGTTTTCCTGACCAATGGGAAAATGGAGTCTAGAACTATTTGACTAGTAATTTTAATACTTTAGCAGCCATACTTAATGTAAATGTAATTTTAAAGCAGTTTACTTTTTTCCTAAAGGAGTTACCAATTTATGAGTACAAACTTAATATTTTGGCCTTTCTAGCTATGTTTTGAATAACTGAATAAATATACTTAATAATTTTCATGGGATGATTTTTCAGGTTCAGCTCTATGAAGATTTTGCTAAGTCACGTGCTAAGTGTGATGTTGAAGAAACAGTTTCTTCAGTTGCACTTTCTGAAGAGACTGAAAAACCAAAGCTTAAAGCTACGGGCCATGTATTCCAGGTATAAATTACAGTGTACATTTTAAATGTTAAAGAATATTCCTCACTGGGGCTGGGGCAGTTTTTAATATTCAACCCTGAAATATGTGTTTATTTAATTTTTTTCCCCAATATTGTTTGCACATGAAAATAGGTCATAGTATCTAGTTAATATTAACTCAGTATTAATTAGTAATGAATATTTTAATATTAGATATACAAAACACAGTATATATTTGTGTACTACATGAAAGGAAGGATTTGAGTCAAGACTCTTGCTTTTCCATTCAAAAACTATTGGACCATGTACCACATTGTAGCCACTTTTCTAAGCTCTAGCATTAATTAAAACATTAGATACTCAGAGTGAGAAGGATGTGTGGCCCACTATTAAGAGATCCTCTGTGGCATGTACAAAACCCTGGATTCCATTCCCAGCCCCTTAAAATAAAAGCAGGCTCCAGGTGTAACTCAGTGATAGAGAACTCGCCTAACATGCACAAAGCTGTGAGTTCAATACCCAGTGCTATAAAAGGTATGTGTGGGGGTACAGACAATTCCCCTTGTAGAGGTTAAAAAGTAACTAAAATGTATATAAGAGAAAATAAAGCAGACAATGGGGTTAATAGAGTGTAAGAGTCAGGGGATAGGTCATAACTAGTTTTTAAATAGAAGGCTTAAGAGGCTCACTGAGAAAGTGACAATTTAACAACAATCTGAAGGAATGCAGTATGCAGATATGTGGAAGGAAGTAATTCTAAGCCGAGGATACAAAAAGGACAGTAGTCCTGAGACAGATCATGTCTTGTGCTGGAGGCACTTACAAATGAAAAAGAGATACTAAGTATAAACTCGTTTTTTTCCCTTCTTGAAACAGTTCACCTTGAAAAATTATAGCATTTTAAAACAGGAAAAGGAAAGGATCTATAGTTTGTAAAGAACTCTGCCTTTCTTACTTTTTTTTTTTTTTTCTTCCTGCCACTATGCAGTTGAGGTTGACCTTGAACTCACTATGTAGCCCAGGCTGACCTCAAACTCATGGCAATCCTCCTGCCTCTGCCTTCTAAGTGCTGGGATTATAGGCATGCACCACTGTGCCAGCTTGTTTTTATCACAGTGCTCAATAATTCTTGAGCCTTATGGATGGAGCTTACTAATAAAGAACTCATTGCCCAAATTATAAGCCAAGAGGCAGAAGTAGAGGGGTATGGTTGAATCAGAGAAGAGACCCGTTAAGTGTTTTTATCAAACACAATGACTTGAAATACTAACCTAACTTCATCTCCCTCTCCCCCGACATACTGAATTAGAATACTCTACTGTATATTCTCCCTATTGGACTAGGGAGACATTTATAGGTATAGAAGATCCTCAAGAAATGTATCCATTGGGGCTGGGGGTTTAGCTCAGCGGCATAAGCGCCTGCCTTGCAAGCAAGCAGTCCTGAGTTCGATCCCTGGTACCAATAAAAAGGAAAAAGACCAAAAAAAAAAAAAAATGTACCCACTGAAATTTGAGAAATTCTTTAGGAAATGGTGTCTAGTTCTAGAAGCATCTCTTCACATTATAAGGCCCTTTGCAAAGCATTTTTAAAGAAGCTAATAAATAAGACACTTTTTGCTGTTGGTATTCAATGGGTGAGACAGATATAAACATTTTTTCACTTTATAAATGGTCTCACAAACCAGGTATAATGCATACCTGTAATCCCAGCACTGAACTGCACAGTGACCCTGTCTCTAAAGAAATAAAGAACCTCAAAAATACAAACTATGCAAGAATCAGAGATAAGGTACTTGAACTGATTCTCAATGAAACAGGAGTTTGTCGAGGTTTCTAGAAAGAAACTTCTAGACATATGACATAGCTAGGAAAAGGCAGAGATACATATATTTGTAATATATGAAATGAACTTTTGTATACTTTTCTTTCCCTCTTAAAGGCATTACAATACTTAAGAAAATTGTGTAACCACCCAGCATTAGTCTTAACAGCTCAACATCCAGAGTTCAAGAACATTACTGAAAAATTGGCAGTTCAGAATTCTTCTCTTCATGATATTCAGCATGCGCCTAAACTCTCAGCTTTGAAACAAGTATGTATGTCTTTTTAAATACGTTTTCCCCAAAGATTATTGATGTTTGCCATTTTCTTTATTTTAAATTCAGCTGCTGATTTTTAAATAAATTTTTAAAAGTTGTATGCCGTTTTAGCGATTTTTAAATGTGCAAATCTATGACATTATTTATCTTCATAATATTGTGCAGTCATCTTACCCATTTTTTTCAAAATATTTATCCATTAATCAGAAACTGTATCCATCAAACAATTACTCTCCAGTCTCCTTTCTCCCCAGAACCTTTAATCTTCTTTTTATCTCTAGAATTTTACCTATTTTCAGTATTTCAGGTAAGTTGAATCATGCAATAATTGTCTTTTATTTTCTGTTTTTAATTGCTTTATTAATACCACATTTTCCCATGCAAATGGGTTAAAAAATATTGTTGACTGAAATTTAGATGAGTACAAAGGCAGTCTTCGGTTAAAGCCAGCCACACAGATTCTTAGGACATGTGGAAATAACAAAAAGCACAGCAAACAAATCAGTAAAGGCGTGTTGGGAAAATTCAGTGAAACAGAGAACAGTGGTAATCACAGTATTAATCTTAAGGAAAATGGCAAAAGTCAAGGGATAAGGCAGAATTCATTATGATGCTTGTGTTTAGAGAGCTCCTCCATCTGATGGCGCACTCCAGTAATCCCAGCACTTGGGAGGCTGAGGCAGGAGGATTTTTGTTTGTTTGTTTGTTTTTTGGTACTGGAGATTGAACTCAGGACCTTGTGCTTGCCAAGCAGGCACTTATGCCACTTAGCTATATCCCCAGCCCAAGAGCTTCTCCATCTGAATACAGTCTCTCAGTTGAACTTTGCTAAGTTTTCTTCTTTTTCTCCTCTCCATGGACATTTTTTTTTTTTTGGTCTTTTTCCTTTTTATCAGTACCGGGGATTGAACTCACGACTGCCTGCTTGCAAGGCAGGCGCTTATGCCGCTGAGCTAAATCCCCAGCCCCTCGATGGACATTTCTAAATCATCTCCACATCCACCCATCTTATTATTGGTCTGTTTACTGGGTGTGGCTCATTGAAAATAAGGAGTAGATTGTTGGTAACCTTCATCTCCTCCCAAGAGGTGGTCTACCTCTCCATTCTGTATGGGCTGCTTGATTTTTTGCTTGCCTGATGAATGCTGGCCATGATGAGATGTTTTTTTCTAGGTTTCTCTTTGGTTTTGTTTGGCAGTTTTTTGTTGGTAATGGAGACTGAATCGAGGACCTTTTTAATTTCTTTTTACTTTGAAACAGGATTTTAAATTGACCAGACTGGGCTTGAACTTGGAATTCTCCTGCCTCAGCCTCCCAGAATGCTGAAATTTGAAGTATGCACCACTGCATCCAGTTTCTGGTTGCTTTTTTGGGCCTATCCTTGTCATCTTTCCCCAATGAGAACCCACAGACCTATTAAGACTTTGTCTGGGCCTGATGCCAGATCACCATGCTGTGCCGCAGCTGGCTAGGCAGACATTAAGTCTGTGTCCTTTTATGACTAATTTGTTTGCACCTACATAGTATTTTCAGAGTTTATTCATGTTGTAACATATATCAGTATTTCATTCTTCCCTGTACCTGAATAATATTCCATTATATGGATTTATATTCTTTGTGCATTTATGACTAAGTCATGGACTGATGTGTAGATTGTTTCTACTTTTTGGCTATTATGAATAATGCTGCAATGAACACTGGCTTACAGGTATCTATTTGAATCCTTTTTTTGTTTTCGTCTTTTTCATTTTTATCGGTACCAGGGATCAAACTCAAGACTGCCTGCTTGCAAGGCAGGCGCTTATGCCGCTGAACTAAATCCCCACCCCGAATCCTTCTTTTCAATTATTTTGGATACAAATGTGGAAATAGAATTGTTAGAACATTTGGTAATTCTGTGTTTAACATTTTTAGGAACTAGCAAACTATTTTATTTTTTGTGTGTGGTACCGGGAATTGAACCCACAACCTCATGCTGGCCAAGCAGGCGCTTATGCCACTGAGCTAAATCCCTGGACCAGCAAACTATTTTAGTACTCCACCATTTTATATTCCTACTAGCAATGTATGAGGGTTCTAACCCCATTAATACCTGTTTTGTTCTTTTTTGTGTTTTTCCTTTTTATCAGTACCAGGGATCGAACTCATGACTGCCTGCTTGCAAGGCAGGCGCTTATGCCACTGAGCTAAATCTCCAGCCCCACCTGTTTTGTTCTTTCAGTTTTTTTTTTTTTTATTTATTCTAGCCATGCTAATAGGTATGAGGTGCTATCTCATCATGGATTTGATTTGTCATTCCCTGAGAATTAATGATGTTAAGCAGTTTTCAGTGCTTATTGGACATTCATGTATCTTTGGAGAAATGCATATGTCCTTTGCAGTTTTGTTTATGGTTTATCTTTTTGTTGAGTTTGAGGAATTTTTTGCATTCTGAATATTAAAACATAATCAGATATGATTTTCAGGTATTTTTTCTCTTTCTGTAAGTTACCTTTTTACTTTCTTCATAATGTCCTACATGGTATAAAAGGTTAGATTATGTTGGTTATGGTAGTGTCTGCCTGTAATCCCAGCAATTGGGAGGCTGAGGCAGAATGATTGTTGTAAATTTGAGGCCAGCATGAGTTACATAGTGAGTTCGGGGCCAGCCTGAGCGATATAGAGAGACCTTGCCTCAAAGCAACAACAAAAGTAAGTAACATTAAATAAATAGATTAAATGAACCAATTTTAAACACCAAAGTGCCAGTTAGAGAATCTGAGGCAGCTCAGTGGTTGAGTACTCCTCAATTCAATTCCAGTAGATTTTACCGTTAGCTTAGGAACTCGTAAGATTACTTATGAAAGACTTTTCTATTTTCTCATTTCTTCTCAACTATTCAAAATGAAGGTTCTATCTCAGAAAAGAGAGATTTCTTTGTATATTTAGGGGGATGGTCTTACTTTCTACAACTCTGTCACTTAGAAACATGTTTTTCAGCATACAGTTGTGCCAGAAGAAATATGTAATATTGTCAGAGCCTGATGTAAAAATTTCAAGATATTAGAATGAGGTGCTAAAAGTCTAAGTGAATTTAATGAAGATAAGCAGTAAAGTTTTTAAAAATCACAGGAGTAAATGTAGGCTTTTTTCAAGATATAATAAACTTTTCCTATGGGGTAAAGTTGAGTTTCATTTTGATGGATAGTTCATTAAAAGCTTAATGTCTGAATTAGTGTCTGAAATAATGTCTGAAAGAACTAAAGAAAAGAAAAAAAGGCCTGTTAGATGACCACAAAACTTTAAGCTTGAGCATTTCAAAAACTAATTCAGGATGCTTCACGATTGCCAATGGCAGCCCAAAATACTAATGTGTTTTCCAAGTTAAAATTTAAACTTTTGCCATAAAGAAAAATACTTGTTACAGCGAGACTTGTTATCTACCTCTGTTGAACACCTGTGTAATGGGTTTTTTTTTCCAAGTTGCTGTTGGACTGTGGTTTGGGAAATGGCAGCACTTCAGAGAGTGGCACAGAGTCTGTTGTGGCCCAGCACAGGATACTGATCTTCTGTCAGCTGAAAAGCATGCTTGATATAGTAGAACATGATTTGCTCAAGCCTCATCTGCCTTCTGTCACTTATTTGAGATTAGATGGCAGCATACCACCTGGTCAGAGGCATTCCATTGTTTCTCGGTAAGTGGCTCCCAAAATTCTATTATAAATCAAGCTGTAATAATATATAATATAGCCCAGTGTAGTGGTGTATGCCAGTTATCCCAGGAATAAATCAATAAATAAATATAGTTATGTAGAGTCTGCCTTGCTAAATATTTCTGCCTGGCTAAATATCTGTAAAGATTTTTCTACTGAATACAATAATCCAAATAAACACCCTTTTAAAATGCCAGGTACCATGGTTTACACCTGTGGGAAGCTAAGGCAGGATTACAGACTCAAGGCCAGTCTGAGCAACTTAGACCTTGTCTCAAAATAAAGGAATAGGGATATAGCTCATTATAAAGACTGAGCTATAATCCTCAGCACTGCAAGCAAAACAAGGCTTAAATATAGAACTAAAGTACAATTGAATTTTTTCTAAGTAAGTGAAAAAGTGTGACTATATTAGGAAAACATTCTAAAAAAGCATGAAAGGAAGGGATTGGACCTTTAGCTCAGCGTCATAAGCGCCTGCCTTGCAAGCAGGCAGTCGTGAGTTCGATCCCTGGTACCGATAAAAACGAGAAAGACAAAAAAAAAATGCATGAAAGAAATGTAAGATAGCTACTGTATCCCTCATCTTCTTAGGGAGAAAGCAAACAAATAGCTAAAATGTCATCCTCATCTGTTATCACTGGAGATAAGTTGAAAGCTGGCCCATCTAGGAAGAAGAATTAGTGTGGTCTGCAGTCTCCTGACTGAAAAAGTTTAGGTGTTACTTTTCTAAAAAATGCAGATGCCTAGCTCCTGTCTCAACCCCTGCTGATTTCAAGAGTGGGCATTTTAAATAAGCATCCCTAAGAGACTGTTATGCAAAATATAGAGACCCACAGAGGGACTTTGGAGGCAGACCAGTCCCAGGTTTGACATTTAAACAGTGTACCTGATCTACAAAATAGGAATGACCAATATCCTCAATAGAATCGTCGTGACGGGCTGGGGATTTAGCTCAGCGGCATAAGCGCCTGCCTTGCAAGCAGGCAGTCATGAGTTCAATCCCCAGTACTGATAAAAAGGAAAAAAGACAAAAAAGAGAGAATTGTTGTGACAAGTAATAGTATAGGCTCACAGAGTGTGATAAATTGTAGCTTGTTTGGTAGCTACTTTTAATATTAGATTATAATAATACCTTTTCCTAGAAACTAGATGTCTTTTTATCACTATCTTCTAGGACTTATAAAATTGTAGTAACTCCAAAATTGTCAGTTGATACGTTCCTTGAAGGACATTACCTGTTCCCCACTCTTCTGTGTCCATATTATAAAGGTTCATATTTGAGTTTTGTTTTCATTATAATTGGTGTTTTTTTTGCAACTTAGTCATTTTAAAATTTCTAATAGACTTTAGAGTGCTTTCTCTCAAATGGCCACAGAAATAGACTTTTTTAAAGTAGTTTTTAAAGTAGTATTTTCATTTGAGCTCTTTAATTTTTATTTAGATGGTCTCTGTTACAGGGGCAGAGCGTTAGTAAGAATGTACTAATTTTATTTTTCAATATCTATACTTCTAGGTTTAACAATGATCCATCCATAGATGTTCTGTTACTTACAACTCATGTTGGTGGCCTGGGGCTTAATTTGACAGGCGCTGACACAGTAGTATTTGTGGAGCATGACTGGAACCCCATGCGAGATCTACAAGCCATGGACCGTGCCCATCGCATTGGTCAGGTAAAAGTCCCCTCTCTCAGATTTTAACATGTGCATTTGAGAAAACAGCCTCCTACGAAGGCAGAAAACTTGTTTCAAATTTTTGCTTTGATGGAAGTAAGTGTTGTGACCTTGGACAAGTCAATTGGCTCTTCTGTGGTATCATTTCTCATGCATTACATGAAGTAAGTTCTGTGGCTTCTGCAAACATTTTGAGTTTGTAAGGCAAGATAAAAAAAAAAAACACAGTCATAATTAGGGTAACAGAAAAAGTACTTGATACAAAAGTATAAGCACCCATCTTGATAAAGCTCATAACTTTGTGCTACATTTTTTTAACTGTTTTTTTCATTCAGAAACGTGTTGTTAATGTTTACCGACTGATAACCAGAGGAACATTGGAAGAGAAAATAATGGGCTTGCAGAAATTCAAGATGAACATAGCAAATACGGTTATTAGCCAAGAGAATTCAAGTTTGCAGAGTATGGGGACTGACCAACTTCTTGATCTATTTACTCTTGATAAGGTAAAGAACTTAAACAATTTACCTTTAGTGAGTTCACAGGCTTCCTGGAAGTACTATATAAACACATTAAAAGGAGTAGCAAAAGACATTCACTTTAGTCTCTGCCTCCATTAGGTCATTAGTTGAAGAAATTTTTAGGGCACAGGTTAGAGTATACTAGCCGATGTCTGAAGTCTTGACTTTCTGGTTGCTTCCTCCAAGGGTCTTCCTTCTGAGTTTCTTTCCTTAATCCTTTTTGCTAAAAATCAGCTTACCACTGGAATCAGTAAACTCCTGAGGTGGGAGTTTGGCCCTCTATCCTATTATCCAGTAATGTTAGGTAGATTAATTTATGAGTATCTACACCTATTTTACTATATAGTTCTGAGAATACAATAAAATATGTAAGTACTTGGAAATGCTACCTAGAGAACATTCTCAATAAATAGTAGCCATAGTTGGAACTGATGTGTCAGATAACCCATAATCAAAAAGATGCATCTGCTAGAAGTGTTAGATAATGTAAGACTACTATAATTGGATGTAAGAGTGCTTTATAGGTTCAGAAAATGAGCTTCATACTCAGTGTAAATTATGGCAAGAAGTAACCTCTTGCAGTGAAATTTAAAAAGCTATCACAATAGACTTGTGGCATCCAAGTCTGAGAGAAAGTAATTCCACTGTAGTTAGTTTGTTAAACCATATTTGGAATGTTATATATAGTTTTGGGTGCTGTGATTTAACAGAAATTGGTTAACCCAAGTCTCTAATGGCCAGAATGGAGGGAGGCTTTTTAATTGTGTTCATTAAGGTAAAGTTGAAAGAATGAGGGATGTTTAGAAAAAAGAAACATGCATAGCTATCTTCAAATAGCTTTTCTGTTTGAAAAAAATATGACTTTCAGCAAGCAAAACTAGGTTTGGGATATTCCAGCAGAACTACTGTCATAAAACCCACCACTGGGACAATTAAAACATTGGAATGAACAACCACGATTAAACTGCCCTCACCTGATCTTACGTAGTTGTATGAGACAGCCTTGTTTTAGGAAAAGGGGACATAACCTATAACTTCCTCTCTTGATTCCTTTTATTAAGGGAAAAAGCAGATGTTTAACTATGGCTAACACATTTATACACAAACATTATGAAGGTGAGAAAATAAATATGACAGCTACAATTCTTCTGTAAAATTATTTACAGATACTAAACTAAAAATGATAAATTACTGTTGCAAGCTAGATGTGGTGGTGTATGCCTGTAATCCCAGCACTTGGGAAGCTGAAGCAGGAGAATCATTGCAAGTTCCAGACCAGCCTGGGCTACAAAGTGAGCTCAAGGACAGTGAGGCCCTGTCTCAAAAAAAAAGAAAAGAAAAGGAAAAAAAGAAAAAGATAAATTACTATTGCAAAGTAGACTGTGTTGTTTTTGGAAGTAATAAACTTCCCTAATAGATGAGGCAGACAACTCTGCTAAAAACACGTGTGATATTTTTAGGAAACTATTTATGAGGTTAATGATCTTTTCTTTTACTTTTTTGTATAATTTCTTTTCTTAGGATGGTAAAGCAGAAAAAGCTGACACCTCTACTTCTGGAAAAGCAAGTATGAAATCAATTCTCGAAAACATGAGTGATCTTTGGGATCAAGAGCAATATGACTCAGAGTACAGCCTGGAAAATTTTATGCATTCGCTCAAGTAACTATCAAATATTATAAATTCAATTGCTGCTAGTTCAGTTACATTTCTGCTGATATTCAGCAAATTTCTAAGTTTATTGTGAACTTTTAACTCAGTGTGTAAATAGATATGAAGAATATTCAGCATAATGCTGGCTCTTGTTTCACTGGGGGGAACAAGTTATTCTCAAATATTTGCACTGTATTAAATTTAAATATTAATGTGAAAATGGTTTAAATTTTACATGCTAAATAGCTGCAGAGCAGAGGAACCAAACCAGGTTTACATGTGCTACCAGGAGGTGTTCGTTCTTACTGGGAATGAACCTCTTCTCCACAGTCACTTTGTACAGGATGAGATCCATGAGTACTTTTAGTGTTCATGTATTTTTCTTTTAAATAGAACTTGTTTTTATAATTGATTAAAATAGGGCTTTTTTGTATGAAAGCCTTAATGAGCCATAATTTTAAGACTATAAGAATTAGTCAGTCTTGGAACATAAAAATGTTAGACAATGAACTGAATTAGACCCTTAGTGAAAACCTTTATATATTTAATGCAGATGCATAGTGTTTTTCAAATCTTTAACATCATTTTGTCAACTTTTAAAATACAATATCAACCATTCTAAGTATAGGTACTGGTATATTTAAAGTTACCATTACATCCTATTAAGAGGGTGTTGTGCTTTTTAAAAAATTTGCCTAATGGCTAGGATATAGCCAGATTTAAAGAACATAATGTACTCAATAAGTTTTGATCATATATATAATATATTTTGTAACTATAAACAGTTTTCCAAAAGTAGATTTAGAATTCCAAAACTATGGTGAAAAGACTGTTTATTGGAGTAACGCATGACTGAAGCATAAAAGGGAGAAACTAGTTCCTTTATATACACAAACATACATGAGTACACATATCTATATGCACAAACATATCTATCCTGCACCCAGAAAAGTGCCTAGTTTTGGCACTAAAATCATGTAGTTATATGGGCAGCAATAATAATTGGGCATGAAGCTGATTACTGTTACACAAGTGAACTCAGTGGTGAGGGTGGGTATGTGGTTATAGATAAACATGTATGTGTATGTATATATTTTATAAATTCCACATAAATTAATACATGCCTTGTGCATACACATATGGGATATATTTGTATATAAATGTACAGGTAATAAACTTCCCCAAGGTTTGTGGCTGGCCATACATATAGGCATCAGTTTCAAAAACCATCAGACCTCAGATGTACAAGTGTTTGTTTCAAATCTTTGTAGTTATACTGTTCTGCAGCACTTAGACATGAACATTTGTCACATTTCAGTAGCTTAGACAACCATATTGTATATTAAACCTAGCATTCCACAACAGAATAAACATAAGATTGAAATTGTAATTACATATGCAATTGTGTGTTATTTGTAGGAAATGATTAAAAAGCAGATGATTATTTAGTTCAGACATGCAGGTTTTAAAAAGCTAAACACTTCATTGTTGAAGGTTTATGTACAGATGCAGAAGACCAAATGGAAACCCATGACTTTACATAGAATATCCACTGTACTTGAGTTGAATGTTTTTTATTAACTATTTATTTGCTATTTCCATAAACCAGCTGTTTAACATAGCTTATAGAAACTGATATTTTCTTAGAATATATAAGAAGCAATATCATTAAAGAGATAGTAAAGAACAGAAGAATTCACACCATACCATAAAAGTCTTTTTTCCTTAATTTGAAAGGTTGGGTACAACTAGAAATATGTAAGCAGTTTAAATTTTAAGAGTTTAATATCGAGAGAGAGAGAGTGAGTGTGTGTATATGTGTTAGTAGAATATTTCTAGAAGGATAGACAAGAAATAATAATGGTTATAATAATGGTTATCTCTGAATGAGAAGTAGTGTGGCTTGTTAATATTTTAAAATATTTTGAGTTGTGAAATATTAATTCATACATTCCAGTTTTTCAAATAAAAGAACTAAATATTCTTAAGTGTCCCAGTCACAGTAGTACATCTAAAGAAAAATGGAGACACCAGAAAGATTGAATTGACCTTTGAATACTACAAAAGAACTGCTGTTAGTTTTATGGATGCGATGATATGGTAGTTACGTCTTTAAAAATGTGTGGGTATGGGAAATAAAGCAAGCATGAGAGAACATTGATATTACTTTAAACTGGGTAATGGGCTCATGAGTATCCATTGTACTGTTTTCCCTATTTTTTGTGCGTCTATTATGGAAGATTTGAGTTAAAAATAATTACTGATTCAGAGATTATCAGTGTCATCACTAGTGTTTCCAAGGAAAATCTTTAAAAATCAGAGTTCTGGATATAATTTGTTTTTCATATATACGCACATGCATGCACATTCATATTATATATGTACTTCTTCCACAAATAATTCTCAAAAATGAAAGTTTTTGATATTGAGATTGAACATAACTGAATTACTCCTTCTGGGTTTATATAAGCTTATTAAGAATTAAATATTTGAGTGAAGCTATTTGAGAACATGACCATGCAGAGGCAAAAGTAGAACTACAAGAACGTAACAGAAATTATACATGTAGCATGTGTCTATTCCAAATATTTAATCCCAATGCAGTCATCTACCTTCTGCAGCTCTCCCAGAATACCTGCTGACATCAGTGGGATATAATGTGAAATCAAAAGCAACATAGAGGACTGGGGATTTAGCTCAGCAGCATAAGCACCTGCCTGGCCAAAGTGAAGTAGCGAGTTCGATTCCCCAGTACCAAAAATAAAACAAAACGAAAAGCAACATAGAGATCTTAATACTCAGATGGTACTGGAGCAGCTGTCCATAAAGTTGGAATCCCAGGCCTGTATCACAGGTCTAGGCTTACATCGAAGATACAGTGTATAAACCATAAGCCAAGAAAATGAACAGAAACTGCTGTAAGGAACATTTGAGACAGGGCTTCATAGATTATCAGAAGAGCAAAGATTCTCAGGGAAGGGTAAACTTACACATCATCTACAGGAGGAAGAATCTGCAGGTACAAATAGAATAAGCTAAAACACCATAAAAGAGTATGTTTAAAATGATTGGTTTTTCCAATCTTTTGGACAAATCTGGAAAAAAAAAAACAATGAGAAATAATCATGGAGATTAGACATAGTTGAAGATGATTTATGAACTCAGGTGTTGATTTTTAAAAATCAACAGTGGGCTGCAGGAGAGAGGAACTGATAGAAAATACGAAAGTAGGCAGAATTTATGGGACACAAAATGAGAAAAATCTAAGATAAAGACGGGTTTATGTCTGGTTCTTATACATCCCTACATCGCATCCACCACAAGTTCTACTGTCCCTGACTCCAAAGTAGATTTGAAATCTCTTACTACTTTCCCCATCTTCACAGCTACCACTGTAGTTTTACCACTATCTTACTTCATCTAGACTGCCAGCTTCTAAGTGGTCTTTTACTTGCCAAGCCTTCCAGTGGCTTCCTGTCCCATATTGACTAAATCTAAATTTAACTGTAGACCCCACAGGTTGTGGCCCCTGCCATATTTTTAACTTGAACTCTACTATGTTCATTGTACCTCAACACAAAACCAAATTTGTTTCCAGCTTAATTCTGGCTCTTGTATAAAATGGTGTCAGAAGAGATGGAGAAGACAGAAAAACAAGCACATCTGAGTGACGGGTGGAGAATAGGAAAAAAATTGTTTTCATGTTAAATTTGAGATGCCTGTTGGATATCAGAGATGTTGAGTTGGCAGACATAAAGGAATCTGGAGCTCAGAAAAGAAAGGTCAAATCCTAGCACTTGGGAGGCTGAGCCTGGAGGATCACAAGTTTGTGGCCACCCAGACAAATGAAACCCTGTCAAAAATTTTCAGAAAAAGCCAGGTATAGTGGCACACGTCTGCATTTCTAGTACTAGAGAGGCCAAGGCAGGAGGATCATTGCAAGTTCGAGACCAGCCTGAACTGCGTAGTGAGACCATGTCTCAAAAAGATGAAAAGAAAAAAAATCAGAAAGCATGGGACTGGGGATTTAGCTCAGTGGCATAAGCACCTGCCTTGCAAGCAGGTGGTTGTGAGTTTGAGCCTCGGTACCCATAAAAAAGAAAAAGACAAAAAAAAAAAAAAATCAGACACAAAATGGACAAGTGGCATTTTGAATCTCTCAATAGAAAAAGTGGACCCAAAGAAAAAAAGTGTATAAATTTGATAATACAATTAATATAACTTAGTTGACATGTATTGTGATCCAGATATACACAACAACTATAGGATACAATCCTTGATAGCTCATGTGGGTTATTTACCAAAACACCTTATACTGAGTCATAAGGTAAACCTTGGCAAATTTCAAGAAATTGAAATTATACATGGTATTTACTTCTCCACTCTAACAGTATACTTGGCCCTAGTGATTACAACAAAGCAATAAAAAAAGACCATAAAAATTAGAAAATTTCAGGGCTGGGGATTTAGCTCAGTGGATTGAGCGCCTGCCTGGCAAGTGCTAGATTGAGAGTTCGATCCCCGGTACCAAAAGGAAAAGAAAACTTCACTTACAAATATGACTATCTTTTAAAAAGCTAAGAGAACTAAGCAATTTAGCAATTACGTAAGATATAAGGTCAGAATACAAAAATCTATATACTAGCAACAGAAAATTGAAAATTGAATTTTTAATGTGCAGTATGTTACAGCACCAAAATCTATGGACTGCTGAGGTACAGATTTTACAAAATATGTCGAAGTTGTATATGCTGAAAGCACTACAAAATAACCTTGGAATAAATAAAAAGGACCTTGACAAGTGGAAAAATGCATCAAGTTCATGGATTGAAACCTCCAGTATTGTCAGGATTCCCAAGCAAACTTTAGCTATTCAAAGCAATTCCAGTCAAACTCCCTACAAAATTTTTTAATAGAAGTCAGCTAAATCTAAAATTGATACAGGGAGATAAAGGAGCCAGAGTAATCCAAAACAACTGTCAAAAGACAAGGCAGAGGATTTACACTACCAGACTTCAAAACTCATTATAAAGGCACTGTAATCTAGGTAGTGTAGCACTGCCGTAAAGATGGGTCAGTGGGACAGAACTGCCCACAGATGCACACACAGGTATGGAGTCAGTGTGCTACAAAGGTTTTAAGACAATTCAACAGAGAAAAGAATATTTTTAAAAACTGGATGCTCATATGCTTAAAATTTTCCATGCAAAATTCATACCATAGGCAAAATTTAACTCGAAATTAGTCATGGGTATAATTTTAAACCTAAAACTACAAAAGAACATTTTAAAAAGTGATCTTAAGTAAAGAATTCTTATTGTTTGATGTTCAGCAGTCCTTCATAGTCCACAGCTCCCTCCCCAAAGCAGGCCATAGAAACCAGAATTCCTTCACCAAGGAAGGCCTCTTCACTCCAGAAGTAGGTGTGTTCCTCTAACCTGGAGGAAAGCTTCTGCCGGATGCCATTTCTATCCTGTTGTCTGTGCTATACAGCAGTCACACCTATTTACACAATGATGTCTCCACTGAAAAAAAAAGACTGGCCCAGAGGGTTTCCAGAGAGCACAAGGTGAAAGTTCCTGAAGGGTGTGGGAGGGCATGGAAGCTCCAATCCCTCCCTTCCTCCATTCCTCACCCCATGCCCCTCCATCGAGCATTTGTAGTATCCTAAAAAGTAGTCATGTTTTTCCCCAACCCCCACCCCAGGAGAGGGTGTAGGAGCTCCAATTTAAAGCTAAGTCAGTCAGAAGGACAGGCAAAACAACCTGAAGTATACAAAGCTGGCAGGGTTGGGAGCATTCTCAGGGATTGGCTGCTCGGCCTGTGGAATCTGATGCTATCTCTAGGTATGCAGTAGCGGCAGTGACATCCAGCTTGTGTCCACTGCAGAATTAGTTGCTTCCGTGGTACAGTATATGGGGAAAACCCACACATCTGATGTCAGAAGAGACAGAGAGAATAGTAGGAGAAAATGAGTTTGAGCTGATTTTTCCTTCTACATCAACAGAACACCAAAAGCTTAAATTATGAAAGAAAAAAATAATGTGGACACTTTAAGAACTTCCCTATATAAGAGACATTTCTGAAAGAATTAAAAGAACCATAGAAAATATTTGCAAATCAGATGTCTTACAAGGGGCCAGTATCTTGGCTGTATCAAAAATAAAGACCTGGTGAGTTCAATCCCTGGTACCAATAAAAAGGAAAAAGACAAAAAATAAAAATAAATAAAAATAAAGACCTGTCAGAATTCAGAAAACCCAGCTGACATGTTCTCAGAGAAGGCATATGGAAGACAAGCACAGGAAAAGGTTCTTGGTCTTTTCTGAGGGTGGGTAATGTACTTAGGACAGCACTGCTGTTCCCTACCTGCTGGAGCCTGAACTTGGGCGTCAAGCACGTTAGACAAGAACTCTGCATTGAGCTGCATTTTCCACCCTTTTATTTTGAGACAGAATCTTACTAAGTTGCCCATAGTGGCCTCAAACTTGTGGTCCCTCTGCTTCATCCCAAGTAGCTAGGATTCCTGGCCTGTGCCACCAAGCCAAGCTCAAGTTTTACGGACTCCTGACAGCTGATGGAGACATGGAGCGCAGGACTGATGTGCTGCTGATGGACTGCAGAATGCACACCTACTGGAAACATCACAGCAAATTCTCAGTGTTTACGCTGGATGACCGTCCAATCTTATGTCTAGTTACTAATCGTCTAGGTATTTTATAGATGCTTCTAGGTATTTAATACAGTCATATCCACACAAAACTTGTACACAAATGTTTATAACACTATTCATAATAGGAAACATGTTAAAACTCACCTATTTGTTGACAAATGTGCCAACAAAAAACATGGTATAACCATATAAGACAGTGTTAATTGGTCACAGAAAGGAACAAAGGAACTGAAGTACTGATACATACTACAATACAGATGTATCTCAAAAACCTCCTGCTAGATGAAAAAGCCAGTCACAGACAATACATATGACTTTGTTGATAAGAACTGTCTAGCACAGGACATGGTGGTGCAAACCTGTAATTCCAGGACTTAGGAGGCTGAGGCAGGAAGATTGATGTGAGTTCAAGGCCAGCCTGGGCTACACAGCAAGACCCTACCTCAAAACTCAAAAGCAAAAACAAAAATAAATGTCAAAAACAGGGACATCTACAAAGGCAGCAAAAAAATTAATGGCTACTTAGAGTGAAGAGAGCCATCTAAGAAAGTAATAAGATATTTCTTGTGATGAAAATGTTCAAAATTAACTGTGGTAACATCCAAATATTGCTGAAATATATATACTTTAACAGGGTGAACTGTATAGTATGTGGATTGTATTTCAAAGCTATGCTAACTTCTCTAACTTCAAAGCTGTGCTAACTTTCTCTAACTTCTAGAGAAAGTCCAAGGCAAGAAAGGACATAAAAAACGGGCTCTAGAGGAAATTGAACTCCCTAATGTTACATCTACAGCAATTATTAGGGACAGCCTAACTTAACTGCACGGGGTTGAGGGCATGCCTGGCATGCCTAAGGCCCTGGTTTCAATCCTCACAAGCACATGCAACAACAAAATGTTTAATATGCTAGAAGCTTAGAGGGAAAAGTGGGCAGTGCATAAGAACAGCTGGGTAATATACACATAGAAACTTAAAAAACTCTAAGAATAGCAACCAAAACCTAAAACCTAAAACCTTGCTACACATACATACACACACACACACACACACACACAGTAACAGAAATGAAAGATATCTTTGGCCAGATGTGATGACAGACACTAGGAATCCCATTTCTTGGGAAGCTGAGGCAGGAGGGTCATTGTGTGTTTGAGGCCAGCCTAGACTACAAAACCGAACAAAAAAGCCTTTTGTGGGCTTAGCAGCAAACTGTACAAGGCAATCTATGAGTTAAAGGATAAATCAATAGAAATTCCCTAGGAGCCGGGCGTGGTGGCTCATGCCTATAATCCCAGCTCTCAGGAGGCTGAGGCAGGAGGATCTTTCCAAGTTTGCAAGATCTTTGTAGGCTAGGCTACAAAGTGAGCTCAAAGCCAGCCTGAACTGCATAGTGAAACCCTGTCTCAAAAAGACAAAAAAAAAAAAAAAAAAAAAAAAAGAAAGAAACGAAAAAGAAAAACTCCCCAAAATAAAGCACAGAGAGGAAGAAAAAGGAGTGGAAAACACAAAATAGATTAAGAACTATGGGAGAGTTAGGAGAAGTTTAACATAAATGCTACAAGCAGAAGAAGATAAGAGAAAGGAGTTGTAATTTAAATAATGAGGCCTAAAAAATTTCCAGTTAACATTAGACACAGCAACAGGAAGCTGATGGAACACCAAATAGCATAAATAAAACCTACACTAGGTTTGTCCTGTCCAAACTACAGAAGGTAAAAGATAACATTTTGAAAAAAGCCAAAGAAAAAACTTACATCAGATTGCCTTCACAAACCATGAAAGTAAAGAATGAGAGAGTAACAAATATTGTAAAGTGAAACTAGAGTTCGGTATCCAAAGAAATTATTTTTTATACTAAAATGAGGGGAAAAGGCTCTCGGCCAGGTGTGGTGGTGCAGGACTGCAATTCCAGCACTCAGCTGGCTGAGGCAGGAGGATCACCATGAATTCAAAGTCAATATGAACTACATACTGAGACCTTGTCTCAAAAAACTTACAAAGACTGTCAGACAATACCAGAGAAACTCCAGACTTGATAGAAAGACTTTACACTGCAGGCACCTAGATTTAGCAGGTAAAAGGGGCAGTGTTTTCAGAACTTGCTTTATCTAAGCGCAGCAACTCCTATGAGACTACCATGAATTTCCTCTCTGGAGGAGTTTTACTGGCCAGAAAAGAGGCATCCACTGGCACATACGTAAACAGCATCGCACTTTTCACCTCCTCTTTGTCCCAAGGATCTAAGCATCTTTCATTAAGACAGCCATTTGAACTTCCCTTTCCTCGCCCTCCACCTGATTCACACTGACCAATCCCTACGTATAATGGCAGAGTCACTTTTTTTTCTTTTTTGCCTATAACAGAAAGCTTTGTCTTTTTTCCTGTTAATCTTTGTGCAGTTAAAACACAAACCTCTAATAACCAAACCTAAATTGGCAGAGGAAAAAGTTTTTTGCCTAGCACACTCTGGGATTAACACGAAGGCCTCTGTGGACGCCAGGCAGGCACTCTACCCCGGTGCTACACCCTGCCCTTTAAAAACCATTTTAAATTTTTGAGACAGAGTCTGGCTAAGCGGCCCAGACTGGTTTTCAACTTGCAGTCCTCCAACACAACCTCTCAAGTACTTGCAGCAATCAATTCAGTAGCACAAGAACTATCAATCTGGATTCCTGTCAACCTGTAAGTCATCTAGCTGAGCTGTTCGCCTTAAAAGAGTGCTTGTGTGGAAGGGTATGGTGAACTGCCACCTAGTCTAAGTTTCACAGCTGTTCCTCGGTGTTCACCGGGAATTTCTGTGAGGCAGCTGTCTCTGCAGACCAATCTCCTCTCAACAGTCAGGGCTGTGCTGTAAGGCGCCTGTCTGCTGTGTATGTAGCGGGAGGGCTGCTCCACAACTGCGGATTCAGACCTTGCCCAGAGAATGCCCAGCCCTCTGCCCTGTTTCAGCGACAGGAAAGAGACTAAAGGCACCTTTATGTACCTATTCTCCTTTCAGTCCAAGATTAGGACAGCAGGGCCTTTTTTATGGGATCCAAATCACAGCACCACTCCAAACAGCATTGCATTTATAGCTTTAGTGTGTGTGTGTTGCATTTATAGCTTTAGTGTGTGTGTGTGTGTGTGTGTGTGTGTTTCTCACCACCCACAGACTTTGATGTTCATCCCTTTGGGGGCAGAGGGAAGGGCAAAACGTACACAACACAGAGCTCCAAATGGTAAATAATAGCCCAGTAGCCGTGGCTAAGCTCTGACCTCTGGAGCCACATTCCGGCGCTGGTCCGCGCAGGAGCAGCTCGTGCTGATTTAAACAACCTCGAAAGCGGCGCTGGGCTCCCCGCACCCACCCTTCTGGGCCAGGTTGGTGCAGAAGGATGCGCTTACCTGCAGCGAGGAGCACACGGCCGGCCCGGGCAGGGGAGGCGCAGGCCGCGGCCCCGCTTGGCGCCGCTGCAGTCGGCCGAGGCGGGAGGAGCGCGGAACGGTACCGCCCCTCCCGGTCCGGGCCGCGGCCTGTGCCGGCCGGCTTCCGGAAACCGCGGCGCCACCCGCAGGCGTCTGGGGTGCGGTGGTCGTAGCCCGGGATTTAAAAATCCAGCACCCAGGCCCCACCCCGAAAGCATCAGTTTGTGGGCTGGGGACGCGCCCCGCTTGTTTTGAAAGCTCTGCAGGGGATTTGTTTTGATCCCTTTTCTGGAAGGATTAGTACCTGGAAAAGAGCATCTGTCCTGTCCACAACCAACTCGGGATTTTAAAGATCCATTAAATTAAAGAAAAAAAAAGAAGGGAGACCTAGTTTAATTGTAAAAAAAAAGTAAAAACGAAGGCAACAATACTTTTTCTTTTTTTGTAATTTTGAACACTGATTTCATGTGGCAAAGTGCTCGCATTTAACACCCAACTGCACCATGGTTGAAGCAGCTCAGAGGTAGAGCACTAATTTAGCTATGCCCAGGGCCCTGGGCCCAATCCCCACCTAACGTGGGGGGTGGGGAAACAAAACAAAAACAAACCCCTCACTGCGGCCCTAAACACCGGGTATTGGATACAGGTTCACAAGAGTCAACAATTATATACTCTCAAGCCCTGTATCAGAGGAAAGAACTTTGCGTGTTCCCTGTGCTGTAAAGGAATTTGTCACCAAAAGCTAATCAAGTGAATTGAAATGTTCCCCAGATGTGAACCAAGTACACCAAGCTTATTCCTTAGCAAATGCAAAGGATGACAAGTGTCAGTACTTCATACAACTAGATTTAATAAGTTATTACAGAAAAAAAGTCCAAACTACAAAGTTTAAGCAGTTGTAAGCAGTGGCTGCATTGAGCTCCATATTTAGTCACAGTACTGTAGTTCCATACAAGCAGTATTAGTCCAAGCCCCAAAGGCAGAAGCTGAGTAAGGGTTACTAGCAAAAAAACAATCTAAGAACACAGGTAATAAAAGATACAATACATTTAAAATTAGTTGTTAGTTGAAAAACAAATACAGAGATCTTAGCTGTGAACACTCTAAAAGTTATGTCCATTATTTTGACAGCAAAAATACAAATACCTAATACTTTATACCCCAGTGGAACTGTATCCAGGAAAAAGAGTTGTCTTGTGTTAGCACCCAAGATTTCTACTTGTTACAATTAATTTCTTCATCATACAAATTTAAACAACCCTGAATCACAGAGCCATTCCTTGATCCATTTTGGGGTATAAAGTCAACAGCATTAATTATAAAATACTCTCTGGTAAGATGGAACACTAGTGTAGCTGAGATAGAGAAGTCTGATTATAAAAGAAAAAGAAAACAAAGAAATGTTAGCAAACATACCATAGAAACTAGTGAAAAAGCAACAGTTCATACAAATAAGCCAGTTTTAACAAAAGATACTCTTTTTCACTAATCTGTGACTAATCTTTCATTCAAACCTTGCAAGTAGAGATGTCACAATACTCAAATATTTAGGTAGGAGCTTTACCCAGTTAAATGCCATTTGTTGCTAATATAATAGATAAAATGAAAACTAGCAATTATTTGCTAATTGCATAAATGCAGTACATTCTGCATTAGCCCATGCCTCACTAACAAGCTATAAAACACAAGATATAGGCAGAAATCTAAGCATAATCTTTATACCACTAAACAAGAATTTTTCCAATTTCTTTCTTCTGTTCCTAATCATTTGTAGTTAATGTAAAATTCCAACCAGTAGTACCCAATTCGAGTTAAAATTTTACATCACAACTTGATCTAATCTATATATTATTTACAAAACTGAATACATAGAGCATACCCAGGAGCCATCTCTGGACTCAAGTTTCTCTAAGTTATTGATTAACCTCAGCTCCATAGCTATGGAGCTAGAAGAGGCCACCAATGACTAGTAGAAACACGCCATCTATCTAGAGCAAGTCATCGGATGTTCTGTTTACGCAACACCAGTTTTGCAGTTGTACAATGTTTTTTGCATTAATTTTAGGTGCCACTGCACCATCATGCTGCCTGAACAGCAAGGCTTCCAGGTGAGGGGGGGACTGGGAACGCAGCAGGAGCAGACAGATCATGCACAGAGGGGCGCAGTGCACTGCCGAGATAAAAGCAAAGGGGCATGGTGCGAATAACAGAGCAGGCGGGTGTGGAGGAAGATGCAGCCGGACACACACAGTGACCACGTACAGTGGTGACATCCAGGGGGCCTTCCTCGTGCCGCCAACCAGCTCTTCCAGGAAAGCACCCCGTGTGACTCTGCAGTCAGTCTATATTAGACCATCAGAAGCTGGTGTCCTCTCAGCCACTTCCTCCAGCTCACAGATGTCACCACTGTAGATTCATGTAAAAGATTTGGGAGAGAAAGGCACCATCTCACACGTGGACAGCAGCTGGTGGCAGATACACACACACACACACACACACACACACACACACACACACACACGACAAAATGAAGTTAGAGGGGGCAAAGCCATGAAATATTGTGTTGACCTAGCTAGGTTTGAAACCCAGTGGTATCTCAGTAGGGTGACTTCTTTATCAGGGCCACAGATTTGGCTGCATCTGGTGTTGTATAAATCCACTGTGACATCCCTAGAGACCTGTACTGTGACATCCCTAGTCTTACACTGCGTCACTGTAATAAAGGAAAAGGCTTGTCAAAATTTCACATGTTCTGCTCACTCTGTCACTTTATTACCCAATTATCCGTTACATTTCCAATCACTGTACATAACCAACCATTTTCATCGTTGTCACACTATTGTAAACCACATCAGCAAGATAATACATAAAGCTTTGCATTTCAAAAAACTAGACACTTTAGTAACAATATTACAAAGGTTTTAGCTTCAAAAATAACTGAAAATGAAAAAAATAAACTTTTAAAGAATTAGCATCATAAAATTAATTTATTCCAAGTAAAAATACAAAATAATATGACATTGACCAGATATGAAAGTCCCTCCCAGAAACAACTCTATTAATGATTGAGAAAGCACTCCTTAAAGAAAATACGAAACAAAATGAAAAATATGTAAATATGTTTAATTTTTTTCTTAGCAAAAAATCTTTCTAAAAATAACAATGAAAATTTGTCTCAGTACAAAGGCTACATTACTATTGAAAAAATACCAGCATGAAGAAAAGGTACATATCTGACAGTAGAAAAATGATTTCAGTGAATCACAATGTCTAAAGTTTGCAATGAAAATAAATCTGCAATAAAGATTTATGCCTTTTTTCTTTTCTTTTTTTTCTATTTTTTTTATACAAACAGTACAAACAGTATTGCACATAACAACAAATAGTCGAGGTTAGGTTATAGCCTTCAAAAAATCGACTAGTTCAAGTGTCACATCAAGGCAAGGCCACGACAGGACCTGTGTCACCCAGGGGCTTCCCAGTCAAGTTGCAGGTCAGAACACCTCTATGTTTTAAAATATAATTTTTTTGAAGGACCCTTTCTTTTAATATAACATTAAGAACTTGGGGACACGTTTATTTACAAAACAAAAAGGAACATGTTATAATTTAATAAACTAAAAAAGTTCTCTTTAAAAAAATACAAACAGAAGAACTCTTTCACAATCCTGGTCAGTCGTGCACAATCAACGCTTGATTATAAATATACAAATTAAGGGAAAGTAGTTTCCACCATCTAGTCACAACTTTCAGCACCGAAGGGAGTTTATTTTTGTAACCTGCTCTTCATGACATTGTTTTTCTGCCTTCACTTCAGCTTTACGTTGTGCAATCCTTCAGTTTTTTAAAAATCTCAGTGTTATTTTAGTACATGAAAGAGGGGTGCTTCTTCAAAAAGTTTTGCTTCTTTCACATAATTAGGTAGATTTCTGTAGGTTAGATATGATCTTTAATATTATAGTTATAAAGCTCTAACTTCTTCATTTTCAAAAAACACAAATAAGCATGAAAAAAATAAAGTTACCCATCTGTTAAATCATTTTGTTACAGAATTAAATTAATATATATTTTTCTGAATAAACTTACTTAGAAAATATCATTTTCTTTCCTATATTTCAAAATTGAGGTATTGCAAAAGATCATGTCAGTCAGAAAGCATGCCTTTTTCCTTAAAAACAAACAAACAAAAATCTTCAGCCAACTTTTGAAAACTGTCTAGAATACAAAATGTAGTAGTACATAACAAAATTTCTTGTACAGATGAAAAACAAAAACAAAAAACCACAAACATATTAAAAATATTTAAAAAAAAAAAAAAGCTAAACCATATCTGGGCTGGAAAAAAACCCAATTATTACCAACAAGCCCAGAGATAACCTCAAAAGGGGAGGATTCTAATAAGCATTTTTAATTTAGTAAAAAGCTATTTTGTTTTTCCTTTTTGAAAACAAACTGTAACTTGAGAGCCAGTAACTGCAACTAAACAATGGAGGAAAAAAACCCCAAAACATGCAATGCTAACTTAAGACGATACAAGGACATCACAGCACATAAAACACAGCGACTTAAAAAATCTATTCTGCAGTGTCATATCCAGTCAGATTGTCCCCAGAATTCCGAAACATAGGAAAAAGATTAAAAAAAGATTTATATAGTCTCGCAATCATTGTGTGTGTTTATATATTACTATCTGCAGCCCAAGAGTGAGTGCTAAAAAAATGTCCATGGTAGTACTAGCAGGGCTTAATTTTATTCAAGCTTTACAGGATAAATCCAGGGAATTAAATAGCTAATTTCTCACCCAGACAACCAACTTTGCCCAGGCCATCTTGTTTTGTACAGACATTTCTTTAGCATCACCACTACACAACTTTAAAAAGATGTGCCTCATTTGTCAATCTGACAACTTATCTCTAGATACTGTATATATGTCTTAGTGTTTGTAAGCTAAGATGAGCTCTTTGGTTCTTCTGGACAAGGTCTGAAGCTATGTAAAATGGTGCAAGCACTAGGAGATAGTAAATAAGAGCTCGTGTTACTTAACAATATACCAGTTATGAACTGTCACGTTCATCAATGTCTGACACAGAGGCTTAAAAGAGTTAAGTTTGATCACAGTTAGACATAATTACTTTACTATATAAAATAAATTGCACAATATATAACAGAGCACCGCAAAGTACTTCATCTACCATCCACAAGTTTGCTTGAAGAAAATCCTATGCCTAGGTTTTATATTGGTTGTAATATAGATCCTTTCGTGGGCTCTTCCTGTTCAGAAGCATTCCATCCACTGAGGCATGCCTTCCTCCATTCCATTACCAATTCATTAATGAAAAAAAACTCTTTTAAAAAATGAGTATTTTATAGCTTATATAGTTTCTTAATTTGTGCATTGTGGGAAGGTTTTATACTAGACATTGGATATAAAATTTATTGCATGCAGCAACCTGATTAAGTTAAACATGCAGTCAGAAGTAGTGACCTTCCTGTGAAGCCTTCTGAGAAGTCTGTTCTCATCTCCTTTCGGCAGTTTACTCTATTCCTAAATCACAGAAGTGTGTTGTTGGGTTTTGTTTCGTTTTTCATTGATACCTTAGCCTGAATAGAGTATTATGGTATTAATATACCATTTTAATAGCAGCAAAAGCTATTGCAGCATAAATTTACATAACACTAAAAAGATCTAACCAAATCCTCAGCAAAACAAAAATCAAACATTAAGGAAACAATAGGATTCAGCTTATGAGGTATCCTTAAAAGTCAAACACAGAGCAACTAAAGGCGTACTTTCTTTAAGGGCGATCCTTATTCTAAAAGACCCCAACTAACAATTGTCGAATTGTTGTGAAGTTTTTGCTACATCTGCCACCTACACACGAGTATTACCTTTGGTAAGTCTTGTCCTAGGGGCGACTCTCTTAAGTTTCTGAAAATAAGTGCATGCTCCAGTTTAAAAACAATCAGACAACAACACAACAAATAAAAGAGTCACAGACATGAACCTATGGCCGCTGATGAGAATGGTAGTCCACGTACCGTCACGCGTGACAAATCAGGTGTAAGAAAATTAAGGTACCAAGCAGACAAACGTGTGAATCAAAGTGCAAATCAGTACCGTTACACACTCCGCAACTCTGCATTATACTGGACACTGAGTTCCGTAATATGACTGTAAATAATAGTAATAATAAAAAGACCCATTTTCTTCTTTAAAAACCGAGAACGAATGCACAGATTCCAGAACACCAAGCCCTGAGGCAGCGCCTCTCCTCCCCGTTTCTTCTCCGGCCCGCGGCCGCGCTCAGCTCCAGCGGAACGGCACGTGGCGCGGGCGGTCGCCGCCCTCCTTCACCAGCGGCTTGTGGAACTCGCGGCCGGCGCGCGAGTGGATGCTGGCCCAGCAGTACTCGCAGTAATACTGCAGGCAGGTCACGTTGGCACAGAAGAACGGCGCGAACTTGCCTCCGCAGCGCGTGCCCTGGCACTCGTCGCACATCTGGTCGTCCAGCACGTACGGCTTCACTTCCACCTGGCGGGGAGACGAGAGGTTAGGGCGCCCTGCAGAGTGGGAACCCCGCTTACCACCCGCCCGGGCGTGGGAGGGTGCCGGGCAGGGCGGGGGCGAGGCCGCGCGGCAGAACCGGCGGGCGGGCCCGGCAGCCTCCCGAGCCCGGGCCTGGGACGCCGACAGACGTCAGCGTGGCGCAGCAAGTCGGCGGCTCTGCAGTGCCTTCCGCAGGCCTCAGAGCAGGACAATCGCCGGCCTCACGCCTCCATCTGCATTGCTGGGAGGAGGGCCGGGCCAGCGTCTCGCCCACACCTAGAGCGGTTCTGGGGACACAGCCCCTGCGGTGGTGCAAGGGGCGGCTGGCTCTCTTTTTCCCTTTTATTTCCAGTCCCAGAAGTTGAACCCAGTACTGCCTTTGCACTGAGCTCCAACCCCAACATGTTTTTACATTTTTAAAATCTGGAGTCAGGTTTTTGCTAAATTGCCCAGCTGAGCTCCAACTTGTGACCCTCCTGCCTCGGCCTCCCGGAGTACTAGTTACAGTAAGAGACCAGTTAGGAGTGTCAGCCGGGGAGCCCTGGCAAGCAGCAGGTCCCTCACCCACACACAGCTCAAGCACAAGCCAGTCTTCATGAGCGGCCCACACTCTCCGCCCCGAAGCCCCAGCTCAAAGCCAAGCCGTCTCTGTTCATCTGCACTTTGATCATGCAGCATTCATGTTTCTCTCTGTTGTGAGCGGAGGCCTCACTGATGAACCCGCCGTGCAGCCCAGGCTGACCTACGCCTGCCTCAGCCTCCCCAGAGCTGGCATTACAGACCCAGGCTCTGGGCTGGAGCTGCACTTTCTTTTAACCTCAAACACTCTTATTCTTTCTTTCTTTCTTTTTCTTATTCTTTCTTTCGGCTCACTTCACTTTTATGCACCTAGTGGGCTCCAGGTTTTCTTTGCTCACATAAAATCAACACAATTTAAATGTCAGTTGCATTTCAACGTTCCCAATCCCCTCCCCTGCCCTTCCTAGTCCCCACAATGACCAATCTACCTTCTTTCTATATCTATTTACCTATTCTGCATATTTCCTATAAACAGCATCATGAGACCTTTTTTTGTCTGCTCTATTTACTCACCCAAACTAGTACTCATTATACCCGCCACACACACACTTGGTCCCTCATTTGTTCCGCCTGTTGGCTGCTGCAGGTGTGCTGCGGTGAGTGTGCATGTGTCTCCGAGTGACTGATGATCTGGGGTTGACAGTGAGGAATAATTCAATCGGGAATATTTAGTGTTTAACTTTCTGTTTGCCAAGGAGCTGTACCATTTTACATTTCCACCGGCAAAGTATGAGAGATACGACTTCCACATTCTCACTGGTATTTGTTTTCCATTTTAGTGGTTATAACTGTCCTAGGAGAGATGAAGTAATACCTCCCTGTAGTTTAGATCTGCATTTCCCTAATAACGAATGACATTTAGCATCTCGCAAGTTCTTGTTGGCCATTTATCTATCTCGTTTGGAAATGTCTATTTAAATTCTTTGCTGATTTTTAAAAGTAGGTTGCCCTTTTGTTGTTAAACTGTAAGTTTACTCTATCTTCTGGATTCTAGACTTTCATCAGATATGTGATACCTCAGTTATGAACTTGATTTATTTTATAATTTTGGAGAAGATGGCTGCTTCTGTGTTTGCATGGGGAAGATGGCCATGGTCCTGTTTGTTACCTGATACAGAATTTGCAAACACAAGCAAAATTGTGCCCAATACTTTTTTTTAAACTGAATTGTTTGTAAACAGAAGCGTTCATGAACCAAGGCACTCTGTATCTTATAGGCTATATTTTCATTTTTTATAATACTCTTTGATACAGAACAGTTTTTAATTTTGATAAAGTACAATTTATGTATTTGCTGTTGTTACAGCTTCTTTTGATGTCCTACCTAAGAACCCACAGTAAGCTCCAATGCGACAAAATTTACCCGTTTTCCCCAGTCATATGGTTTTAGCTCTTATATTTAATTTGCTGATCTTTTTTTTTTTTTTTTTTTTTTTTTTTTTTTTTGTCTTTTTCGTTTTTATTGGTACCAGGGATCGAACTCACGACTGCCTGTTTGCAAGGCAGGTGTTTACGCCGCTGAGCTAAATCCCCAGCCCCTTGCTGATCTATCTTAAGCTAATGTATAGATATAGCATGAGGCAGGGCCCAGCTTCATTCTTTTCCAGGTGAACATTCATTGCCAGTTTCCTTGTTTTGAGACAGGGTCTCACTATGTAGCCAAGCCTGGGCTTGAATTTGTGAACTTTCTGCCTCAGCCTCCTGGATACAGGAGACCATTTTTTTTTTTTTTTTTTGCCTAGGCTGGCCTTGATCTCCTGGGTTCAAGCAATCCTCCTGTGTCAGCCTCCCAAGTAGCTATAACTATAGGAACACACTGTAATGTTGAACACAGAAGAGACTATTCTTTTTTGGGGCAGTACTGGGGATTGAACCCTTTCTTACTTTTTATTGTGAGACAAGGTTTCTTTAAATTGCTAGTTGCTCAGGCTAGCCTTGCACTTGTGATCCTCCTGCCTCAGCCTCCCAGAATGCTGTAAGTGTAGGTATGGGCCACCACACCAGGCTAGGAAGAGACTATTCATTAGTCATTGAATGACCTTGGCAATTGTGTTAAAAATCAGTCAGAGGCTCAGGCTTCCAAAACTACTGCAATCCCTTCTCCTTTAAACTGAACTACTCCGCAGTGCTCATCTAGAATTTCCTAGTTATTGTCCAGCTATGGTCAGATTGATGATGTGAGGCCAGATTCTTGGAGCAAGACGGGACCATGGCACACCCAGTAGAGAAACTCGATCTGCGGATACTGACAAGCGCCAGGGGGAAAGGGGCTACAGGCTTGTGACAATGCATCTAACCTGCCTGCTTCCATCTCTGAAAATGCTGGGGATGAGTTCATTCTATGGGGGAGGCTTACTGAGAAGCAGGGGACAGGTGGTGCTTTTCCACCCGCAGACCCCCAGCAGCAGAACGTTTTCCTTCTGCCAACAGAGAGACCCCCATATCCCGGGGGTGCTGACAATAGAACTGAGCCTCAAAAGCTTAGGAAAGAGGGTCTGTCAATCAGAGAGAAGGTTGGCTTGAACAAACAGAAGTCACACCCAGCAAAAGGAAACTTCAGGAGCAATGAGGCAACAGTTGTTTACATAGCAGGGAAACATAAATGCCTGTGAAAGAATTTAAGTCCACACAGGAGGAGATGAGTTTGATCCCTGGTACAAAACAAAAAAGGTTCATATTTATAAGTATTTGTTCCTATCACATTGGCTGATATTTAAAGTTATTATAAGTGGTTCTTATCCTTTCCTAATAAAAATGTAAACTGCTAAGTTTTGAACAGTAAAGTAATAAATTCTTACAAATAAAAATATATATAGTCAGGCCTGGAGTTGTATCTCAGTGACAAGAACACTTGCCTCGCATGTTTGAGGGTTGGAGTTGCCTCCAGCACTGCAAAACAAAACAAAACACAACACCAGATATCCCACTCTATACTGTCACCCAATAATCCCACTGTTGGTTATTGTTACTGAGGTAATTCCATTGCCTGGAAATATAATTACCAGCTTCAAGGATACACGTAAAGTATGTTCGTTAGAAGAAAAAGTAGAAACAAATGTCTACTTACAAAAAAATAGTGGAAAAAAACTCGGTGGTATACTTACCATACAGAATGTCATGCAGCCATGAAAGGCTACATCAGGTGATTAAAAGAATTTCCATCACACAGGAATGTTTTAAGATCAAGTAGGTTGATGGATACAAGAACCTACTTCAAACTGTGAAATGCTAACCAAGTGAATGCAGGATATGGGTGTTTAGGTTGTCCCCTGCTTAAAAAAGTGTGATTATTTTGGCTTAAATGGATTTACTCATATGACAAAAGACTGCGTATTCCTTGCTACCTGCTATCTTAAAACTGAAATGCAATACAGAACAAGATGTACTTACTTTCCAAAATCAGTTTTGTTCTACAATGATTTCTTTCTTTCTTTTTTTTTTTTTTTTTGTCTTTTTCTTTTTTGTTGGTACCAGGGATTGAATTTACGACCACACATTTGCAAGGCAGGCGCTTATGCCGCTGAGCTAAATCCCCAACCCCCCTACAATGATTTCTTAAAGGCATTCCTAAACCATTTGTAGTTTTTACCATATTCCAGTGCCATCTATACTACTGACTGTTACTTTATTTATTTATTTATTACCTTTTTTGAGATAGGGTCTCACTATGCAGTTCAGGCTGGCCTTGAACTCACTTTGTAGCCAGGCTGATCTTGAACTTGCAACAATCCTCCTGCCTCAGCCTCTTGAGTGCTGGGGTTACAGTCATGTGCCACAATGCCCAGCTTTGCCTGTTCCTTTAAATGACTATCTGAATTAATTCTATTTTTCCCCAATAAGCAAGTGTAACAAAATACCAACTGATTTCTCGTTTAACCACCAAAACTACCTGGAGTATCAATTAAGCCATGACACTTTGGAAACATCAATCTTATGGCAATCACATTACTGATCTCAGGGCTGGGGATTTAGCTCAGCGGCATAAGCGCCTGCCTTGCAAGCAGGCGGTCGTGAGTTCAATCCCCGGTACCGATAAAAATGAAAAAGACAAAAAAAACAAAAAACAAAACCACACACACATTACTGATCTCTACTACCATTAAAGCCCCAATACATGCTAGATTCTCACGTACAGCTGATCATGATCAACTTGACCCTCTATTTCAAAGGGGCCCATAGTCACAGGAGATGAGAAGTATCTTTTGAGACACTTGGATTCACATTCACATGCCTGGAATATGTCTGTGCCGAAGGATGCAAAAGAATATATGTAATTTATCAATGTGCCGATAACACTAAGGATAAAGAAGACTGGTTTTTTTTTTCTTTTTCATTTTCTTTTTATTGGTACCAACGATTGAACTCATGACTGCCTGCTTGCAAGGCAGGCACTTATGCCACTGAGCTAAATCCCCAGCCCCAGAAGACTGTTTAAGAACACTGGATAAGGGGCTGGGGATTTAGCTCCGCAGCATAAGCGCCTGCCTTGCAAGCGCGTGGTTGTGAGTTGGATCCCCAGTACGGTATACAAAGAAAAAAAAAGACAAAAAAAAAAAAAAAAAAAAAGGAACACTGGATAAACGGCTATAGAAGATAGGTAAAGGAAATTGGTTAGTTCTTTTTCTCATTACTGATGCCCAGAGTTCAGGGAGGAAGGGTTTACTTTAGTCACAGTTTTTAGAGGTTTCAGTCCATGATCAGCTGGCTCCAAGGCCAGGATGGGTTGGCAGAGAAACCGTTCATGGCAGGCAGAAGGTAAGAAAGCAAGCGGAGAAGAAAGACAAGCCTCTTTCTGTCCCTCACAGGGTACACAGGCTGCCCGCCCTGGGCAGGTGTAGTACTCACACTCTTAGTCCAAGTCAGAACCAGTACAAACCAGTCAGTGGACTATTTAGTAATCACACACCCTCAAGCCCCGCATCACACACTCTAGATTCAGCCATCTCTGAGAAAGCCGTATGGCTACATGAGGCTTTGGGAGGACATCTAGGCACAAACCTTAACAGAAAAGTAATAGTTGGGTGTAGTGGGGTGAGAGTGTAATCCTAGTACTCAAGAAACTGAAGCAGGAAGATTGGAGGCTACATAATGAGTTCAAGCCCAGCCTCAACTACAAAGTCAGACCCTGTCTCAAACAAAAACAAAAAACAAGCAACAACAACAAAAAAAGAAATAATATATCTAAAATGATAAAGACAAAATAAAATTATACTTTAACTAACCGGTGTCAATGCTCCATTGTTGTTTGTAACAAGCTACTGAAAATGTGCAGTCATTTTGGTATCAGTCAACAAACTGACATACCAAAGGAATAAAACAACGACTAAATAACCCTTGGTGGCAGAGAGGAGATACCACAGAGACCAAACCTACGCACAAGTACAAACTTCCCTCTCCTTGGGTGTGACAACTGCAACGATGATAAGGGAGCTGTCTGGCCAAGCTCGGGTGCAGTTTAAATTGTGTGAAAGTCACATTAAGGACAGCCTACTACCAGCCCCTGCTGCGGCCTGCCCTTTGGCAGATGAACCAGCCAAATAAAACAAATACCCAGGATTCTGAGGGAGGCAAGGCAAGCTTACAGACGACTGGAAAGCAAGTAGAAGCAAGGATTTTAAATCACAGAGCTCAAGTGGAAAGGCTGAAAAAGGAGGCCACATGATGAGCTGTACTGTAATTTAACAGAAATAAACTTAAGGTTTGTACCTGGTCTCCACAATTGACAGCACAAATACAAGGTGTAAGCCAAGGCATAAGAAAGATGCACATGCAAGTAAAGTGTTAACTCGGAGATTTAAGGAGGCTGAGAAGGCTGACAAAAGGACCAATGAAATCTAAGCATTGTGGCAGGCTTCTGGAGGAAAACAGTGAACTGGAGATCACAGATAGGAAAGGCAGGCAGGATGCATGCAGAGCCGCTCTCTGTATCCGAGGGAAGAAACAAAGACACGGGCTGGACATGGCACAGGCCTGTGATCCAGCACCTGGGAGCTAAGGAAGCAGGACTGCCTGAGTTCCAGGCTAGCCCGGGCTACACAGAGCCCAGAGCCAGCCTGTACTACAGAATGAAATCCTGTCTCAAAGAACAAAACAAAACAAACAACCACAACAACAGTAAACTCTCAAAGAACAAAACAAAACAAACAACCACAACAACAGTAAACCAAGGCGAAACAAGAGAATGCTGATCCCAGTGATGCTCAGAGGGAGGAGGAGTGAGAGGTGGAATGAAGGGTACTTACATGAAAAACACCAGCTCGGACATTCTATCCCCTGGCTTCCAGGGAACGGTACTCAGAATGATGGGGTGGGGCGGGGAGCTAATTACACTATACTGGAGCGTAAGTGAATATTCTTTGTCTCTCCAGGCTGCCGCAGATGCATGGTGATCGCTACGAGAGTGATGGCAGTGTCAGGTTTATCGCCAAGAGGCACAGTGTTTAATCACAGGAAGAGAAAACCATCTTTGCACATGGGGCGGCCTAAAGGAGCCTTCATCATTCAGAGATACCTGTGACACAGCTGTACATGTCTGCAGCATCCAGGATTTGAAGCACAAACCCCAGCACGAGATGAAGCTGCCCGAAGCACACTGTGTTGTGTGATTCAGAAACATTCTCTTTAATAGTACTCAGGAATGAGTTACCTAGGTAGTAAGAATAACTTGGTACTTAATTCCTTTGAAATATTTAACTCAGTATTCTACTCAGAGAGATGACTGCAGAAGATAGCAATCTAGAGATGCGAGAAATTAGCTGATGACAACAAAAGCAAGCTGTTAACACATTTCCTGATAGCTAAGGTGACACAATGGGCTAAGTCCAGCACAACTCAACAGAGCTCACAGGCAGCAACTGACAGCCTCCCCACAGTGGGTGACCAATGTGCTGGGCAAGAGAGTTGAGAATAGAAGACTCTATCAAGGTAAGAAATACCTGAAATGAAAGGTTAAGATGCTGCACTCTTAAAACTTTCCAAGCTAAGGGCATTATTTGAGGAGGAGAGGTTTAATTTGGTTCATGTCAAGTTCATTATTTTTTAAAGTAAATTCTTGAGGCCTGGGAAAATCTGGAGGGATATGTCACCCTGAATAGGAATGATGAATTACTTAATGGCTTTATTTAACATTATGTCTGGGACCCTGAGTTCTTAACATGAGCCTATTTTAGAATCATGATGAGACATAGTTTAAATTCACACATGGAGGGGGCTGGGAATTTAGCTCAGCGGCATAAGCGCCTGCCTTGCAAGCAGGCAGTCGTGAGTTTGATCCCTGGTACCGATAAAAAAGGAAAAAGACAAAAAAAAAAAAAAAAATTCACACATGGAGGAATGGGGATATAGCTCAGGAGGCATAACTGTGAAACTCTGTCACCATTTAAAAAAATTTTTTTTCCCAGCCTATGCCACAGAATACAACTAACATTCTCAGTACACATGATATTTTCTGTTACACACATGTATTTTAAAAATTTTTTTAAATAAAAACATTTATTTTAAAATCCTACTGTTTAAAAAACAGACGATAGCTGGGCATGTTGGCACATACCTGGTAATCCTAGCACTTGGGAGGCTGACACAGAGGGTCATCGTGAGTTTGAGGCCAGCCCAGGCTACATAATGAGACCTAGTCTCAAAAGAGATGAGAGAGAGAGAGGAGAGGGGAGGGGAGGGGAGGGAAGGGGAGGGGAGGGGGGGGGAGAGGGAGGGAGGCCAAATGCATTGGCATAGTGAGATGGACTTTTTTTTAGACAAGGTCTTGTTGTGGAGTTCAGGCTGGTCTTGAACTCACTGTATAAGCCCAAGCTGGTCTGAAACTTGTGACAATCCTCCTACATCAGCCTCCTCATTTTGGGATTACAGATACATGCCACCACATCCAGCTGAACATGACTCTTCTGGGAGCCAGAGAAGGAATGTTGCTTTAATTTTTCAATAACTTATTTTGAGACAGGATTCCACCTGTCAGGCAGGACTCTGTGTGCAGTCCTCCTGCTTCAGCCTCCACAGTGCTGGGGTTACAAGCATGCACCCTACACTAGCTGGATCTTAGAACTTTTCAATTCAAGGATTCAGAATTTTTTTATTTAACTTTTCTTTTCTATTTTTTTTTCATTTTATTTTTGTGGTGCTAGGGATCAAGACCAGGGCCTGGCACGTGCTAGGCAAGTGCTCTACCACTGAGTCATACCTTCACTCCTACTTATTTAAACATTTACTGTTTTCAACTGTTTTTCTATACAGATAAGTGTAGCCTTCTGGGAAAAACTCCCTCCTGAAGTTCCGCAGACAGGAGCTATGCTGGTAAGAGTGTCACTTTTTTGGATCTGGGGCATCCCCCAAAACCCCTTGTGTTTGGGAGGCGACTAGTTCATGCTAGTGCTCCACCACCCATCAGTGGACTCATCCAGTGATGAGCTCGCAGGGCTGTGTGTACCTTCTTCCCTGGCCCCTCTGTGTTCTGCTTCCTGGCACCATGATGTGAGTAGCCTTCTGCCACGCCCTTCCTAATGTGGAGCTGACAACCCCTGTCAGGTCATCAGATTCCTAACTCCTGTTTCTTCTGAGTGTTAAATCCTCTAAAAGCCACGAAATAAAACAGAACAGAACAGAACAGAATTGTTTAATTAGAGGATGTTGGCTCTTATGTCTTGGTGATAAGGAAATTAACTTTTAAAAAGTCTATATTATTTGGGAATGGGGCTAGAAGTATTTGGGGCATAAATTATCCCCAATCAAGTACTGATAGCAGAAAAATATACCATATGGGCAGGAAAATTGTTAAAAATCTATAAGATGTGTAACAGTTGGGGCTGGGGATTTAGCTCAGCGGCATAAGCACCTGCCTTGCAAGCAGGTGGTCGTGAGTTCCATCCCCAGTACCGATAAAAAGGAAAAAGACAAAAAAAAAAAAAAAAAAAAAAAAAATGTGTAACTGTTGTTGCATCACCCCTGGCTTCCCCCCAAGGTACACAAAAGCAAAGCACCTCAACTAGGTCACAACTCATTTGTTTTCCCAACTGGATAAGGGGTTTGAACTAGCGTTTCCAAGTAAAAATAAGGAGTGACCAAAAACTGGTAACTGACTGATATCACCTGAACCCACGGTGAAAGACCTGTGTTCCGCTGTAACTACACAGAAAAACAGTGACAGTCTTTTTCCTATTATTTATCTCATAAATTACCTCTATGCACAATATGAGAAAGAAAAAAGGAATATTTTATACAATCTAAAGAGATTTTCATATTAAAAATACCTACAATTCCAACAGAGCAGATATACAAAGAGAACAGAACAGGAGAAATCAGGGCTCATAATCAGGAAGGGAAGCCTTAACAAATGTTCTCTTCTATTCAAAGAAGATTTTTTCCTCTTCTCTTTAGATGACCCAAATTCCTTTTAAAAAAATTATTTTTAGTCAAAGGCTCTAAAACTCCCAGCATTTCAAAATAAGCCAAGGTAGGATTAGTTCAGGCAATATTTTAACTCAGTTTTGGATTCCTCTCAAGAGGACAAGTCAAACAGCTTTAGCAAAAGCAAGACAGTTTTCAGAGCAGATCAGGCAGCGAGTACAACCGCAGTAAGATAAAGGCTGAGCTGTAGGAGTCCCAGGCTCAGGTTAGGAACAAAAATAGCCCAGGAACCAGTCATCAGAGGCTGACTCCTTTTGCTATGAGTCATCTTGTATATCCCAGCTGCAGCCAGAGACAAAACGTAATATTATCAACACTCTGTGAGTATGGTTGCTGGGTCATGTTAATCTTCATGCAGGTTAAAAATATCATACCTTTGGTAGACTTTAGCAAATTTGAGATGTTTCCAGTAGAGTCACAATTTTTTTTTTAAAGATGCGAAGTACTTATGGTGCTTGCAAAGAAAGTGCAATGGAAAACATCTCATTAAATTGAAAATGGGTTATTTTAAATAGCATGGTATTCAAAGCAAACATTACATGCTTTGGCTTAGCTATCACAATGCTCCTTAAATAAAAGTATAGAGACTCTCAACTTGGCTAACAAAGTCTCTCCAGTTCTCAATATTAAACTAAAATAGTTGAAGGAAGAGTATTTGGCAATGGTATTTTAAACCTATTTTTCTTCCTTATACAGAGACATTTTATATGACATTTTAGAAAGATGAACACATAGTCTCAAGTAATCAAAAGACAAAGAATTAGAAAAATTAATTCTGGACTTGAGGATATAGCTCAGTGATACCATGATTTCTAGCATAGAAAATCCTGGGCCCCAGGAAGGAAGGAGAGGGAGGGAGAGGGGGGAAAGGAATGGAGGCAAAATATATAAACATTAAAGGGAATATCACCTTCAACACCCCTGGTATCAAGAATACACAGTTGCTGTTTCCTTTCCCAACCCCTAATCCTCTGCAGACTGAAAAGACATGGTAGGCGGGAAACTCTTGTTTAAAAACCCGAGGAAGGGAAAACGGTCAACGGCTTAGCACAGTACATGCTTCTTTCATGCAATTTGTGTGTGAGAAGAAGAGTTGAAAACACCGAGAGTGCTTTCTCAACAGGTTTCCCTAAAACATTATTTCCAAAACTATGGGATATTTCAGCAGAATTCTACAATTAAAAAAATCATGAAAAATTGCATGTTTCTCTCTTGGCTCTTCACAATGAAGATTAGTATGTAAAAGATTCTAATGTGCCCTAGAAGTGTGGTGGCAAGCCTACGTTAGACCTGCCACTGTGGGCTATTTGTTACCACTGAAAGCTCCGAAAGTTCACCATCACTGTCTTATAATAAACCTGTCTATTTTGCTTTAAGCAAGCATTTTCAAACCATTTGACTCAAAAACAGAGTGATTTAGGGAAACATTCTAGAGATGGATTCCTGGGTAGGGCAAGAAATTCTGAAAACTCCTACTTCTATTTAAAAAACACAAATTTTTGAGCAACTATCTCTAAGATGATAATATGTAATCTATTAACTGGTGATTTCTTACTTTTTTTTTTTTTTTTGTAGTTCTGTATTACTTGTACCCTTACACCGCTTTGTTTTGTTTTGTGTTTTTCTCTTTTTCCTTTTAAATAAAATTTAAAAAAAAAATAAATAAAAAACACTATCCAACTTTACCCCTATCTTGTCTGAAATATTCACCTACATTTTTCTGCTGAATTCAAATTAGATTGTCTTCAATAAGAATCTTTCAAAAAGCTCAAATATTAAATCATCTGTAGTTTCACTTAAGTCAATGTGCTGCTGTACCTTGACAAAATGCTTTAGAGTTTTTTTTCATATATATTCTTTTTTTTCTTTTTTTTATTTTTATAGCCTACAGCACCCGTTAGTCCCAGGCAGTCTCCCATCCAAGTACTAACCAGGCCCGACCCTGCTTAACTTCCAAGATCAGACAAGATCGGGTGCATTAAATGCTTTATAGTTTTTAAAAGCATTTTCATTTATGCACACACACCCCTTTCTAAAAGCCACATGACAAGTGGTACAGTGAGGACAAAACCTAACAATGGCTCATTCTAGTGTGGCACCCTATCTTTTGGCTAAGAAAACAAAACAAAACAAAACACCCAAACCAAACCAAAACAAAACTTCCATCAGCTGAACTGAGAGACTGTAAGTGCGTGTGCTGCACGATGCAGTGAAAGTTCACAGACCTCTAGGAGACAACATGACCATATTGCACTAACCAACAGTTGAGAGTGAGGTTCAGATTTTTATAAACAAATTATGCATATAAATCTAACTATAGCTTTTTTGCTAGGTTAAGGCAGAGCTAACTGATCCTTATTTAATAATTTTCTCATGCATACGCCCACGATCCCAGCACATGGGAGGCTAAGGCAGGAGGATCATGAGTTTGAGGCCCTTGTAGGCTACATAGGGAGTTCAACGTCAGTTAGAATTACATAGTGAAACTATCTCAAAAAGCAAAAAAAAAAAAAAAAAAATTCCTCATGACTACATAGTAGACAAGAGTAGAAAAATAACCATGTAAAAAGATCACCTATTTTCTTTCTTTCTTTTTTTTTTTTTTTTTTTTAAATTTTTTTTTTGTCTTTTTTCGTTTTTATCGGTACCAGGGATCGAACTCACGACTGCCTGCTTGCAAGGCAGGCGCTTATGCCGCTGAGCTAAATCCCCAGCCCTAAGATCACCTATTTTCAATGATCTCATTTTTCATACTACAGAAATATTTCATAAATGAGTGGCCTAGACTTGAGTTATAGAGAAACTAGATTGAGTGCAGCTTTCACATCTAAGTGTTCATTTGTCGTAACGTCTAAAAATACCACTGTGACAGAATGAGTACAAGTGACATCTTTTGCTTTTATTATATTTAAATGTTTTAAAGTTCTGGTTTCTCACAAAAACTATTTGAAACAATGCAAACAAAATTTAATCCTATGCCAATCTTTTTTTTTTTTTGGTACTGGGAATCAAACTCAGGACCTTACACTTGCCAGGCAGGCACTGAGCATTATCCCCAGCCTAAAATTTAATCCGACCTTCTATTTTATTCCAGGTATGAAATCTTCATTATCACAGAAAGCATCGTATGCTAGTACTTCTTTCTTGGGCTAGCAAGGGAAAAAAATCTTTCAACACCTTTTGTTCCGGTACTGGGCATTAAACCTAGGGATGCTCTACCACTGAGAATTTTGAGGCAGGTTCTTGATAAATTGCCTAGGATCACTATGAACTTTCAATCTTCCTGCCTAAGCCTCCAGACAGCTGGGACTACAAGCATGTGCCACCACACCTGGTCCCTTAAATCCTTTAAATGGAAAATGTACCTCAGTGTTTACATCTATAAATGAAACTTTAAAGTTTCTACATGTGTGTCTTGGCTAATACCAAAATAATGTTGTGGGCAGGCTTATGCTAATTTTTGGTCTGCCAAATTTAATCATTTCATCAACCTTATATGAAGGGTCTGAGCAGGCATTTAAAACAAAGCCAACAATAACCTTGAACATATGGTTAGGGAACAGTCCAATTAAAAAGGCCAGACTCTACAATAATACAAATTAACATCTGCACAGCCTTAGTAACTTCCCAGAGCACTCCTTCATCTGTCACTGTTTATCTGGGCAATAAACTGTGAGGCACTTAGGCTGGTGATTTTTACTATCACAAGATAGTAAATTGAGTTTCTGAAAGCAGCTTGCCAAGGTCACATGACAATTGAGAAACAAGCCAGGAGCAGACTCAGAATTCCCAGTTCTCAAACCAGCCCTCTTTTTCACTAGAGCAACTGTTCTCTGGGACATGAGTATAGACGGTTATAGGACATAAACTTCCTTACACTCTACTGGTCCTGCCTCTAAGTGCCCTGTTGGGGATCTAGAGAGCCTGATACCCATGAGAGCAAATCACAACCTCATGTATGCTGAGACAGAAAAAATGTGCTGAGTATCACACATCCTTGATATTGTCGACACAGGGACAAATTACCAACTGGCAATAAGGTGAATCATAAAATATGGATAATATAAACCTTATTTGTGCCCATGTGCTAGAAAATCATGGTGACTCTAGAGGTATCTTGCTTCCAACAATGAATGTTCTGAAAAGTTACCTGAAATATTAAAACATATAAAAAGTTTGATAAGAGGACCTATGATCTCAGAAATGCTAACCCAGGTAATTTCAAGGGAATGAAGATTCAGGAGACCCTGGATGAGCAGAACTGCTTAGGAAGGAGTCCAACAAACAGAAGAAGGTTTGTCCTGACTTGCAGGAATTTGAAAATCTTCAAATGTCTTCTAGATTCTCCTCTGTTACAAAATGAAGAGGTTGGGTGAAGCCATGCTTAAAATGAGGTCCAGTTCAAGTGTACTCTAATTGTCAAAGAGCATTTTTTATATATTAAATAGTCAAACCTCATTTTGTTACTGGGATAAGAGTAAACTAAGTAGAAAAGGAAAGTTGTGCAAAGTTCCTGCTGGTCGACAGATGGAGACGCCCACAGCTGTAAAGAAAAGATTTCCCGTCTGGGCCACTTCTCCAACAATCAGCATCTGGCCATTGAATCAAAAATAAATAATCAATGTGTGTCCACTATGTGTCATGTTTTGAGTATAAAGTAGCTAATCTGAAAGACACACAGTCACTGCCTTTCTGGATTGTATAATCTATCAGAGTAGATGAGCATTAAATAAAGTATTATTTTATTCCAGTGGCATTTAAAGCCACAAAGGAATAGTAGATGGTAATATGATGACCTCTGAGAGATGCATAAGTTCCAGTGAAGAAAGTGCTTCTAAAATTAACACAATCTGAGACCTAAAAGAAAAGCAGATACTAGCCAAGCAAAGGAAAATATAATGATTCTGAGCAAGAGGCCAGCTATGACTGGCTCAGGAGGAGGAGGCAAAAACGGGGAGCTAAGACAGAAACACGCACAGCACATGAAGGGCCATGTAGGTAAGTTTAGGGATTTTAACTTCTATCTCAAATAAAATATAAACCAAAGGTTTAAGGGAGAGGAGTGATTTGTTTCAAATTATGATTTTAAGCTAGGCGTGGTGGTACGTGCCTATAATCCTAGCACTTGGGAGGCTGTGGCAGGAGGATCATCATAAGTTGGAGGCCATCCTGGGCTACAATAGTGAGTTCAAGGCCAACCTGAACTACATAGTGAGACCCTGTCTCCAAGACACAAGCCAAACAAAAACAAAAACTTCATGGTTTTTTTCCATTTGAGCCTCTTTTTCAATTAATACATGTTTGTAGTACACAACATTTACACTTCTTGAATGGAGTTAGTATTTATGCAAAACATTTCTTAATTTCTTTTTCATTCCCTTTCCTTCTCTTCATCCCCTTTCCATTTGAAAAAGATCTACCTCCCTACTTTCTAATACCTATCTTTCATTTTGCTCTTTATTTATACTTTGGGTTTCATATATAAGAGAAGTCATTTGATATTTAAGCTTGTATTTTCAATTTCTTTCACATAAATGACCACTGTGACTGTCTTGTAAAAAATGATTTGGAGGTGGCATAAAGCTGAGCCCAATGGGGAAGCTATTCCGGATGTCCAGGTGGGACAAAGCTAGATGTCTGGTATCCTTGACAGCCTTCATAGTTGCATGCAATCCTCACTGTCTCATAGGTCATACTAACTTATTTACATATAACTGAATGCTTGCTGTGCGCTAGGTACTCCCCATTCAGATCCTTGGCACAAGAGGCAGAATCAAGGTCTCAGTAGGTCTGTACTACCACCATAATCCCATTTCATCTCTCTTAGTCCTCCTTGTGGCTAGATATGAAACAGCAAAACATCTATACATCAGGGAACAGGGTTATCAGCTCCTGCCAGAGGGACCATGATCACAGCTATAGCAGAATTTACAAGTTTGTCCCAATAACCTGTGACACTTTGTTCCTCTGACTTTGAAGACCATAGATTAAGCAGGGTCTTCTCTCTATAATCAACTGAATGAATACAGAAGACAAATAAAATATGTGCCCCAATGCAATGCTGTTAACTGCACAAATGATTGTTTTATTGTACAAATGATCCTCTTCTTTTACATTTAAGACGTATGTGCTAAAACACCTCTAAAGGACACTGTTCACTTTTGCTTGGCTTGGGCTCACTTTGTAGAGCATGCTTCTTTTCCCAGCTATGATAAATCTTTGCTACTCTTTGTGCTTGTCTTCACCAGTTCTTCGCTCAGGACAGAAAGCACTCTTGTTCACTCTTGCATGGTGGCCTACCATCACGCTGTAGGGTGTGATTTTTTTTCCTACTTTTACTTTGCCCATATTCACTCTACAAAGCTTCTTTTCCTATCTTTAATAACTTCACTACTGCTTTAAAAAACAAGACCTCTATAGTCTAAAGTTGACTGTGATGAAGGTTGCAAAATTATCTATGCTTCAAGCTTTTAATTGTATCCTTTAAAATGGGTGAACTGTATGGTATGTAAATTCCATAAAAGAGTTCAACAAGGCCATTCCTGGACTGTGGGGGGCGAGAACCAGGCCTCACCAGGAGGTGATCCCCACCTGGAAACCTATCATTGTCATTGTGTTGTTGGGTTGGGTTTTATTCTCTTTTGTTTTGCTTGATTATGTTAAATCTGGTGGCATGAGCAGCTATTTAAAAGATAGCAAGATATAATATGTTAGTCATTTTGGATTTACTATTAGCTTATTTTGAAGTCCTTTATTGCCTTGTTTTGTTTTTATTGTTTCTGTTCTATTTTGTTCCGTTTAATTTTCACTATATCTGAAGGTATCTGCAGCTATTTTGAAGACATCAAAAGGCATTATACTAACTACTGCTAATTTTGTAAGGTTTTGAAGTCCTGTATCACCTATGTTAGTTTATCTTGATTGGTTTTATTTCCCTCTGTTTTATCCTTTTTTAAATAAAACTTAAAAATGAAAAAAAAGAGCTCAAAAACCTGTTATAAATCAACTCCCTCTTCATTACAAATCATGCTACTATGGGCGAGTGAAATGACACTAGAGATGAAAGTGCTAACCCTACAGTGTTGCATATTGGCATATTTTATATTCATAGAAAAGCCAAGTCTCTAAGAAGAAATCAAATCTACAAGGTTTGTATTTCCTTGTAAACTATCTAAAAGTTTACAATAATAATGTGTAAACTCTTTTTTTTTTTTGTTTTTTGGTCTTTTTTTTTTTTGTCTTTTTCATTTTTTATTGGTACCGGGGATCGAACTCACGACTGCCTGCTTGCAAGGCAGGCGCTTATGCCGCTGAGCTAAAGCCCCAGCCCCAATGTGTAAATTCTTTCAAAAGAGCTGGTTTTTTTTTTTTTTTTTCCTTTTGGTACAGGGGATTGAACTCATGACCTCATGCTTGCCCTGAAAAAGAGCTGTTTTTTGTTGCTTTGTTTTTTTGAGACAGGGCCTCACTACATAGTTCAGGCTGGCCTTGAACTTATTACGTACCCCAGAGAGGCCTTGAACTCATGGAGATGCTCCTACCTCAGTCTCTTGAGTACTGGGATTATGCTCATGGCTTTACCATATCTGGCAAGCACTTTTTTGAAAAAAGTATATTGGATACAAAAGAGGTAAAGAAAGTATACCAATCAATTTCTCCTTTATGCACCTGTGTTTATGCAGGAAAGGTATAAAGTGAACGTACACACTTCAAACAGGCTTAGGACTTCAAAGGTTTCAGATACTTAATGAACCGTCTGACACGATGGCCAGGCATTGCTGCTCTACAAGTGGCCTCGCCCACTCCTCCAAACAGTGGACAGGATAGGACCACAAACAGAAAGCAAGTGGTCCTTAAAATCTCACGGCTAATTTTAAAAATTTAATGATGGCACTGAATTTAGAATGCCACACAACAGTGATAAAGGCTGAACAGAAGGGTAGTAATGATCGATACTGCTTAATGCAGTCAAGGTTTCAAAAAAAAAAAAAAAAAAGAAAGAAATGCTATAAATAAAAGGGGCTGGGGATTTAGCTCAGCGGCATAAGCACCTGCCTTGCAAGCAGGTGGTCGTGAGTTCGATCCCCGGTACTGATAAAAATGAAAAAGACAAAAAAAAAATGCAGTCAAGTTTTGGCTTACAAGCTGCTCTAGGCTCACATGAAAAGGAGAATAACTCTAGTATTCTAGGATGTCCAATAGCAAGGACTGTAGGCCCTTAACTTTTAGCACAACTAGTTTCACAACCTTCACTGTGAGACCGTTGTTTAAAACCTAGAAGGCTTACTCAGGAAACAGTATGTGTTTCCTGAAATTCTCTGTAGACAATGACATGACAGAAATTCTCTGTAGACAATGGGCGTCGGCTCTTTTGAGTTGCCTGAACTACAGCGAGTGAAGAGGAATTGTCTTGGGTCACATATATACAATACATAATATATAATACTGTTAATGATTGACAAATCTTTAACTTTAAAAAAAGACAACATAATGTTTAAAAAAGACAACATAAAAATGAACCTAGTGGGATATTTGACCTTGAATTTGTGAAACTAATGTATCAATGTCTGGTTCTATGGAAGTGGTTGTAGTTTTCAGTGAGTAGCCAAGTGTTTATCACAAATTTTTAATCTCATTTTATTCTTTGTGCGCATCATTCCTGAAAATCTATGTACTGCCAAATCTATGTAATGACCAAAAGCAATGACACAAAGTACAATTGCAAAGGGATATTTTTCTTTGGGGAAACGGGTCTTACAAAAGTGGTAAAGAGACATGATCATAGCCTTTCTGAGTTGAATGTCTAATTGCCATTGTATATACATTCCATTTAAAGATTCATAGGCAATGTATTTATGTTAATTGAAAATGAAATTGCAAATATACTAAAAAACTGATTTTTTTTCAGAATTCCCAAATCTATTTATTCTGAAATTCTTGTGCCAAAAAAGGAAAGCAAGGTTGCACTGTTCACTGGACTGTGTTTAGCAACATATATAAACCTAAAGTGATTTTCACACTCACAAATTAGTGGCACAAGCACATGTAATGTCTGACACGCAAGCTTTGATGGACTATCTGTGGCGGGCTCAGGAGGCTGAGTTACACTGTACTGTGTCCTCCCCTACACAATGTCCTAGTTGTGCCAGCGCAGTCCATGTCCAAGTAATGCACAAGCGAGTCATGAAAATATTGCTAAAAATAACATTGGAATAATAAAGTTTATGATCTTGTGGGGCTGCATTACTACCTGTCCAATGCTGCACACAGCCCACGGGTTCAACAGGCCGGCTAGACAACCATGAGCAGGCAATCGTTTTTATGAGAAAAAAGAAGGATATTACCTAAGGAACACTAATGTGCATGTATATAATAGGAGCTCCCTGCAAAGTTCAAATTTAATCTTTGGTAGAAAGGTGAAATAAAAGTATGAATGAACCTTAAAAAAATGCATCTATGAAGGGTGCAGTTAACAAAGACTCATATGCCAGAGACAACATAACATTGTGCTGGCTGCATTCACTGTGAGAAGAAAACAAGAAGGGTTAGAATACTAGCTTAGAGGAAAGGAGAATAATGTTTACAAATGAACAGTAAAAAGAGCCCAGCGCAAGACAAAACTCTTAAATTTCTCTTAATAAAGAAAACAGTCTTCATATTGGTCAGGACAAACAAAAAACATGAAGATGGAACTGGGCTTGGATAGAAAGGAAGTGTAAGGACCCTGCCATGTGCAGTGATTCCTAATGCTGCCTCTGAGATGACTCTTCTGGGGATATGGAGTCCTCGCCTGAATCCTCTTTCATTCTCTCCACACCTACTTCTTGTGCAGTCATTAGCTCTGGCTTCAGATGGGAAGAGAGAATATTACTTTAATACAGATGAGAACCCAAACCTATTCAGGTTAGGTTTGTTGCATGGATTTACCAGTGATAGATGCAATGGTAGTCTCAATGTAAAAAATCTGTTATATCAAAGACTCCCAATGCACAGGCACAAGTGAGTCCATCAGCAACAGCAACAGTAGTTAAGAGACCTTTTCAAGGAGCACCACGTGTTGATTCAAGAAAAGCTTATCACGCATCTCAAATTGAATCAAGCAGTAAGAACAGGGGACAGGGGAGAGATGAAACAGACATCATGCTTATCTTGCAGAGCTTACAGTCTTGTAGGGTGATTGTTATAAAAGAGGAAGCCTTAGGATGCTATGGGTACTTGAAAACCAGGAGTGGAATGGAATCTTTATTACCTCTCTGAGTCTCCATTAATTGAAAGAGTGTTTTGAAATTCTGGGAAAAAAATTAATTTATTCACTTTAATTAAAAAACAAACCATCACCACTTATCCTTAAGGAGCTCAAAGAATATTTATTCTAAACACTGACTTTGAACAGATACATATTTTAAAGAAAATACAATTATGTTGAATATGAAAAATACTAAGTGAAAATTTTTGTCTCCTAAGAAATTTTCCTGCCACATGAGGACTTGGTGTTATTTGCTCTTTTAATCTATTAACAGAGATTTCAGACTAGCTTCTACCACCTTCCATTTCCCCAAGCTTCCAAATAGTGCAGAGTTTGGATATAAATCTGTGGATGTCTACAAAATCAACAGAGCAGACCGGCTCCCAAAACTCCACTTCATGTCCCCTTTTAGACCAAAGGTAGAACAAGGTCCTAGAAGACAGGCAGGTAACATCAATGGGCAAAATAACAGGTGATATCACTGCCTATATTTCATGAGCAGTGAAACTACAGGAAGTTGAAGCAGAAATTGAGGGGGATAGCAACTATTTGGCTCCAATGATTGCTACTGTGTGTGAAGCTGCAATTTAAAAAAGATCTAGAAGTTCAAATTTTTATTTATACTTCTGAACATATAGATGTTAAAAATTTTTTTGTTCAAAGAGCACTGGGTAGGGCTGGGGATTTAGCTGAGCAGCGTAAGTGCCTGCTTTGCAAGTCCACAGACATGAGTTCCATCCCCAGTATCAAAAAAAAAAAAAAAAAGATCACTGGGTAAATCACACAGGTCATCAACTCTCTACCTGTGCTAATGCGTCATCTTTTGAACAGCTTTGATTTGGTGTGCTAAATTCTGCAGATTTATTGTCATAACTGTAACATTAATAAATGAGGCAAAGGGTTCTCTAAATTCTCTAAATACCAAGAAGGGTGCTCACTTTTTCAGATAGCCTCGATGGACTCGTGGGATAATACCACACAATATAGAGCTGAGCACAAGGTGTTTTTTTTCTCCGAGGGGCTCACAGAACAAATTTCATTTCTTTCCTACAGCAGCTCCATCCTGACTGCTCGCTTACCCGCTTGTCAATGTCGTTGTGCTGAAGCTGCACGAAGCGCGCACTGATGGCTGCGATGTAACTCTGCTGGTTGGAGAATGCCACACGGCCAGCACCTTTGGGGTACTTCAGCTCCGGGTCTGTGTCAATTCCAGCATAGCAGACACCTCCATACAAACGGTCCATGATCATTGCCAGTTCAACTACAAGAAAATAAACATGGCTATGTAAAAATATTTGAAAAGTAATTTTGCCCAAGAGAATAAGACTCTTAGGCCTGGGGATTTAGCTCAACGGCATAAGTGCCTGCCCTGTAAGCACGCGGTCATAAGGTACCAAAAAGGGAGAGAGAGAGAGAGACTAAGACTCTTAACTAAGAGTATTAAGAAAAGGAAAACTCATGTTAAGCATCATGAAAGATGTCCACATCAATAATCAAGTAGGGGTGCTCTACTCACACAATATTTTAAAATAAAATGGGGAAAAATAAATTTAAACACATACACATAAGAGTTTATATGATCAGAATTTAAGGTAACAATATGAAAGAATGATGTATCAGTAATCCTCCTGTTCTAAATTTCCAACTTCTTGGGCTACTGGGATGAGTAAGCAAGGCATTCTAAAATGCTGTAAAGAGTTAGTGAAAAACAGTTGCATTTATTGACCTTTAAGATTGAAAGCAGCTGCTAATGTCCCACTGTTATATTAGGACTATGCTACAGAAAGAATTAATTCCTCATTTAACTAGACACAATGTCTAAATTTAAAGTAAAATTCCTATTTTAACAAAAATTAAAGATTTTAAAGAATATATACCACCCCAACTGAGAAATGTCTACACTAACCTCTTGGATTGAATTCTAAACAACACTAGTAATGATAATAGCAGCAATGAGCATTTATTGAGCATCTACAATGTGCAGGAAAGCACTACGTTGCTACACAGCCATAAAAGCACACTTATCTTGTACCTTGCTACGGTCCAAAGCTCTGGTCTGTACTCTTTGCCACATTTCCTGCCTTCCTACTGGTAAATTTTCAAAACACTAACAGAAAGCATTGGAAACCGAACCGTTCCAATGGTCTGATAAAAAAATATACCCACCATTAAGGTACCATAGAAAGATACTTACCTGCATCCCAAATTGCCTGAAGGTAATTGCTTACTTGAAACTGGACTGCACCTCTTCCAGGTTAAGACCATTCCTTTTAGGCCATATAAATCCAAAAGACTTAGCCCTACCCCTGGGAAGTGACCTAAATACTCATTTCCCTCCAAAACCTCTACATGGCATTTGGAAAGGAACTGTTAGGGAAGACACATGATGATCGGGGCGCGGCCGCTGTGCAAAGAACACTGCACCACATGTAAAGAGCTCTGACAAGATCAGTGTCTGGGGAGGAGAGAGCACTTAGGACCTGCTTGGGTAGGGAAGGTTTTTGCAGCAGCTACAAGGGTTGAAAGGGTGAATGGTGTAAGAAGCTCTTGCCCCAAGATTTCTACAAACAGAATGAAAGCCAAATATTAATGATTTCTTTAATAAAAACCCACTGAAACAACAATAAAAACTGCATGACCATGTCAGAAGTATCTTTTTAACTCTCTAAAATTTCTTTTCATACCAGACTGCGTAAAATTGGTACCTGTTTTCTAAGTACCTATTTTTAAATAGGAAAAATGATCTGTAACCAATGGGTAATTGGCAATTGAGAAAATAAGCTAGTAATAACTCAACCCAAGGCTGAATGCTGTTAGATGGAGCAGCAGAAAGTCATCCAGATTACTCCATCATGGTCAGAACTGCTGAATGATATCAGCAAGGGAGCGCTGTTGGGTAGAGGTCAGCTTGAGGAATCCCATCCATGTGAACAATGCAATAAAATCTGTGCCCATATTCTAAATATCACAGTTCAATAGTTACATTTCATCCGAACAACCCATTAAGCTGTAAGCTTCTCTTCATATGGCTAATATTATCCTATAACAGGGATCAAGAAACTGAAAGTAGAATTACTATTTATTACAATCATTAATGGATTTCCCTTATTGGTCAAATGGGCTTAATAAAATAAGTAACTTCAGGGCCCTGAAAATGAAATACTACTAATTTTCCAAAGACCAGGCTTCCTGGAAAAGGCGAGGATATATTCTCTAAGCCTGATGAGCAGCTAAGAAAAGAATGCTGGCAAGGAACCAAAGGGCATGTGTCTTTCACAAGAGGAGTGATCTGAGAAGGCAGCTGATTAAAAGGCACATCAGTTGTGAGCTTAAAGCTCTAGCTAAGGAGAGAAGTGACTGTACCCAAAGGTTCCTCTGCATCATACTGCCCTCCAGGAAACCCCAGTGATCCCCTGATGCCAGAGAAGGTGCCTCTGTGACCCGGAACCTTCCATTACTTTGTAAATGTATCCTCTGGAAAATCATCTCCAGGTGCCAAAGATTAGATCATAACTCATGTTACTGGGAGTTTTGATAGAAAACAGAAACTCTCAACCATTTATGCTTTTATGAAAACTAATTATTTCCATTTATGAGCTTAATCATTTTCTTGGCCATCAAAAAGTCTAAAGATATTTGTACCAATAATTTCTCATTTGAGTGAAGGACAATTTATTGAAAAGAAACCAAGGATCTAAAGGAAGAAGGTTTTGGAAACTATAGAAGTATCTCATCTCTCCACCATAGTATTTTAACTGCATAGGAAAGTCTCATGGAAGTTTGGTTCCTCTGGAGGCGGAAAGGTAGAAATGAGAAAAGGGGCTGTGACCTGGACTGCCTGCAAGGCGGAAAGCACAGAAGAAAAGCAGTGAAGGCCAGCGAGGGGAGCTAAAATCTTAGCTCATTTGTGCCATGTGAGCAGCAACCTGCTTGTGAAGTCTGAGTGCTTGAGCAAGGACGTGTGTTCCTGGGAATATAACAGAGCCAGCACTCAGCCTTGACAGTGAATTCTAAACCACCCCGTGGCAGAAAAGGAAGAGGCAGAATCGCTCTCAGGAGCATGTTCTTAATACTTAACCCAGGGAAGCTGAGGGCCCCAGAGCAGGCACAGAGGGGCATGGCGCGCACACAGAAGGAACTGCAGGCATAACACCCACAAGGAGTCAGCACTCTCCAAACCACAGTTTTCTTCTCTTCTCAACCAGTGTCCTTGGGGGTCTGATCACTACAGGGGTGGGTAATTAATAGGTCTGGCAGCCATACCCAAGGGTGTACTGTATTTTGGGCAAGATACTTGATACTCCCAATTCCATCATCTTATGAACAACTTCCATAGTAGCAGTGACACTACTATAACCACTATGCCACTAACTGGGGGTGAGCTCCATTGTGTCATTAACTGGAGAGGAAAATAGAAACTGTGGAGCAGACAGCATTTCCATAAATACTCCTGGGTTGTAGTGACAATGTTTCTAAAGTATAGCACCTCCATGATCCAGTAACCTCTCCAGGAATCTCTTAAGACACTCAAATTGATAATTAATACTTTCCACCCTTGTCAATTTGACACCTAATCACAGCTTCTTAATCTCCAAATAAACACAATAACAAGTAATAATTCAATCTAATGTGATATAACTCTTCTGGTTACAGCCAAAAATACAATAATCCATGGGCTCTGCAGTCTCAACAATTCTAGCACTGGTCAAAAGTCCACATCCAAAGCCTACTCTGAGGGGGCTGGGGATTTAGCTCAGCAGCATAAGTACCTGCCTTGCAAGCAGGTGGTCATGAGTTCAATCCCCAGTACCAATAAAAAAGAGCAAAGCCTACTCTGAATGAGACTCAAGGCAAACTTATCTTGTGGACTCCTCTAAAAATAAAAAAAAAACAAGCTACATATTTCCAAGATACAATGGGGTAATCACTCCCTTTCCAAAAGGGAGTAATACATGTCAAAAAAAGAATCGGCCCAAAGCAAAACCAAAACTCAGGATGGCAAACATTAAGTTGTCCAGCTCCATGGCCAGCATCCGGGGCACATGGTGATAAGATGTGAATTCCAGAGGGTCTGGAAAGCTCTAATCCTATGGCCTTCTGTGTGGGTACCAGATAGCCTCTATATTGGGCTAGTTCAGCTCACTGCCTGTGGCCTTCCTTGGCAGATGTTTTTTCTCTAGCTTCTTGGGATCTCTGTTGCATCTTTGGCTTTATTTCCACAGTGTCACACATTCCTCTTTGGAGCACACTGGCGAGCCTCCCAAATCTTCCTTTGAATTCCTTGATAGCCCCACAACTCTTGAGTTCCTATAAAACCAGCATCACATGGATGCCACTAAGGACTGCCACTGGTAAACAGTGGTCCCTTGAACCACGGCTGTGACAGCCTCTGAGTGCTGGAATGGCTAAGCACAGTGAAACAAATCCTGGGGAACTAACTCCCTACCCTGGTGGCCCCTCTCAGGCAAGAGGAGCAGAGGCTCTTTTCTCACATTAAAGGTTCATACTTTTGCATCCGATAGCCTGTGATGGGTGAGATCTTAGCAGGTTCTGAGATGCTATCCTTTTCTTCTTTCCTGGTTTAAAGTACTTAGCATCTTCAGCAACAACCACCTTTGGCCTCAACCTTATACATGTTTGCTTTCCAGCTAAAATTTAGGTTTCTCAAATCTTTCTGCTCTCCTTTTTGCTCCTAATTCTCAATGTAAATCCGGCTAATAGCAGCCACCAGTACAAATTCCACAGCCTGAGCATTGGGCTGTCTTCAGATTTCCTGTACCAGTTCAGTTAGTATGTCACCTTTAAATTTAGCCTCACACAAAGTCTTAGGAGATGAACAAAATGCAGGGGTTTTTCCCAGAGTGTAACACATATGGCCTCTAGTCCAACTTGCAGCCAAGTTCTTACTCTTGACTGAGACCTTACAAGCCCTTTATTGTTCACATTTCTATCAGCATTCTGATCTGAGCTCTAACCAGAATCATCCATTAGCCTCCTCTTATAATATTCTTGGATTTCTTTAGCCTGCTTCTCCGTATCTTTCCAAATGCTCTGAACCACATGGTCCACTTCTCTGGTACCATTTTTTAAAAAGTTGGTCAGCTTTGCATAGCTGAGCCCAAAGACCCAAAGACATATGCAACTTGAAGGAGGAAGAGTTTATTTTTGCTCACTGTTTTAGAAGCTGCAGTTCATGGTCAGCCCGCTCCACAGCAAGGATATCATGGCAGCAAGCAGAAGGGTGTCGGGGCGCAAAGCTGCCTATTTCCTGGTGGCCAGGGAGCAGAGCACAGGGGAAGGGTGCCGGTGACAGACACCCTCCAAAGGTCCACCCCACCACGTCCAGAGACCAGCCTTACTGGGCCACCTTCTACTTGCACATTCACCTATGAACATCTGTGAGTTAATCCACTAATAAGTATAGCCCGCATGATCCAATCACTTTTCCAAACCAGCCAACTTGACATTTAAGACTGGCACAATTTACAAGGGCAGTTCACATACCTCAAGAGAAGGAAATGTGCTCCCATGTTTGCATTCTATATCAGATGTTGAGAAATTAATATTTTAAAATAGATGTTAGCAACAACCAAACCAGATTGTGTTTAACTTGTTTAAATTGAACTGGTATCAAGTTGACTATTACTCTATTACTGAGATTACATTGCACAGCTCAACTAAAACAGCCTCTTTCTGTGCAAAGAGACCCAAATGTGAAGCATGAGATCTAAAAATGATGCTTGTTTTTTTTGTCTTGTGGCTTTAGATCAATTATGCTATTTGAACTCGGTTTTCTCTTCTCTAAAATGAAAGTCCACCATTTATGATCTTAAGTATAATAAAGATTAAACATAAATGAGAGCTCCAAGCACACTGTTGAGCACACAGTGGCAATCAAATGTTTAGTTTTGTCCAGGGAGTGTTTCACTTCAGTTCATAAATTTTTGCTTAACATAAAGTTGGCCTTGCTTCTGCCCCATAAGCTCCAATCCACCCAAGTTGCCTCTGACTTTATGCTGGTATTTCTCAATCCATCATTTATATGGCAAAATTTGTCAGCAGCTGTGGGTAAGGATTTGCTTTTTGGGGGAAGGAGACCAAAAGCACATACTAAGTTCTTAGTGCTAATGACAGTGTAGTTAAGGAAACCAGTCAAATGATGTCAAAGCAAGATAACAAGTTAGATATGTCAAATCTGGAATTTGGGATATTTCTCACTAAACTTGGCACTGGGTTTAAAAAAAAAAGCTTTTACTGCTGAGAAATTTGATAGGTATAGGATGATTTCAGTGCTACTACTTCACAGAACAACAACAAAAAAATTGTTATAATATTCCCATTTCCTAAATTACAAGAGTGTGATTTCCAGCTCACAACTACCATGTTTTTATAGAATGTCTGAAATAAATGATCTTAGAAAAACTTAAGATATTATTCCCTCTATATGGCACACGTCACTGGATATCTACCTCAGAAGCATTTGCTTTCCAGGTGTAGGGATGCAGTTCAGTAATAAGAGTGCTTGCCTAGTACGCATGAGGCCAGGAGTTCAATTCTCAGCCTCATCAAAAAAAAAAAAAAAAAGTGTTTTTAGATTCCACAGAAAAGCCATCTTCATAATAGAGCAAGGAAGCGGAAAGTACAGAAGGGAATGACAGTATTCATTGTAGAATTATCAAAAGGGAAAACGTACAAAGAAAAGAATTATCAGAGAAATCAGTTAAGAAAGACAGGAGATCCAAAGATAAATAAGAAAATGGAGGGCTGGGGATTTAGCTCAGTGGCATAAGCGCCTGCTTTGCAAGCACGCAGTCTGAGTTTGATCCCTGGTACCAACAACAACAAAAAAGTAAATGGTAGGATCCAGCAGTTCAGACGAACTTTCCAGATTGATGTTCTGCAGCCTGGTGTGATGAACTGTTGGAAATAAGTTGTGCAGTGGAAGAACAACCTACATGCCTCTAACTAAGGGTTTTTCAAGCCTGATCAGGGCTGGGAATGGAAATTTTCCCAGTTCGGTCACTAAGACAGTCCTCAAACTCAGATACTGTAGCCAAGAAGTTGCACTATGAGAAACCCTCATGTTAATAGGTTGGGGGAGTATTTGGAGACCACAATTTCATTCTCCATTTTTTCCTGGAGGTCTCCTCACAACCCCCAGCCCTGATGTAAATTTCCTGTTAGAGTGCCAAAGTATGAATTTGTAAAGAACTTAGTGCCATAAGGATGTGCAGCAGATTGTTTCTATTGGACATTCAGGAAGGCATTTGGTTATATTCTTGAATGAAGTGTGGCAACATGCTGCTGTATTTCTGGGTGGTAGAAAGCAGAAAATCAGGACAACTAACCATTATACTGACTCCTTATACTGACTCTCTGAAGAAAGTGCAAATTTTAGCCACATGGTGGCATAGTGAGTCTACCAATAGCCTTGGGAGGACACAATCAAAACCTAAGAAAAAACTACACTTCAGGCAAATCTTTCTTGGCTTACTATTGTCATGATGCAAGTGACGGAAGGGACAAGGGACAGTGAGAAAGTGCAGTATTTGATCTAGAGCAACCCACAATCCCGGGAAGAGAAAACTCATCTAGATCCAGATTTTCCATTGATATTTCCCATTTGCAAGTTAGTTTTTCCAGTCCTATGATTTTTCTCCTAATCTGAATAGAAGAAAGAGGAAGAGGAGGGGGAGGGAGAAGGAAGAGGGAGAAAAGAAGAGGAAGAAGAAGGGAGAAGGTACAAGACACCTTAGTAAGGACTTATCTAAGAAAAAACAACCTGAATTTAGGACGCTATTGTCTAAAACACAATTTGCCCTGTTTCTTCAGAGATATTTGCATATTTCCATTTGGAAGGATAAGGACTATACTTAGACTGGTAGTGATAATGATAGCTCTCTTAGAATGGGGAAACTTCAAACATTTTTTTTTTTCTTTTTTTTTTTTTTTAAATTTTATTTAAGGAGAAAAGAAAAAAAAGCAGAGAAAGGGTACAAGTTATACAGATTTGCAGAAAAAAAAATGAACAGTAGGAAATTACTAGTTAATGGATTACATATTGTCATCTTAGAAATAATTGTTCAAGTCACAAAATTAAAGCTTGTAAAGTGGACATTCCATCAATGATACTGAAAACAGTTCTGTTCAATGATCCAATAAAACTCTGTGATATCATTTTCTATCTTATACACTTAAATATACATGCAGTTATATAGTACAGAGCACTTTCTTTTCCTCTCTTTTGTACAATGACTATTACACATTTTGGGTTTCATTGCTCCCATGGTTCTTATTACTTTTTTGGAAGAGAGTAAAACCAAATGTGACATAACAGAACAGAATCGGTCAAGTCAAAAGGGTGGACATAATAGATAATGTGAAAACATAATACAAGGTGATCAACAATGGTTACCATAATGCCTCCCGCTATCTCTAATAGAATTGCCTATATTGTTAGTTACAATACAATTGAACAAAACTGTAAAGAATAAAACCGACAAAACCAAAACATTGGAGACATTGTAGGTCTTCAAAAATAGATAAAAGTCAATGAGAATGGGCGTTATAATGAATCTCATTATCTTCACAGCTGATGCCTAAATTTTCGAACCTGATACTATCCAGCAAAACAGAATGGGGGAACATCAGTTAAAAACCAGATGGTGAGAGTAATACAGGGCTTTAAATCGAGGTAATGGAAAGTCAAAGTGGGTTACTATAATATATCCTGCTATTTTTTTCCTTTAATTAAAAGGATAAAAATAAAAAAGTAAATAATGGAGTGGAGATTGAGATAAAAGAGGGCATAACAACGAAACAGCACAGATCAAAACATAACCATTTAAGCAGAATAGTGTTTTACCACCAGATAATCCTGACCTAAAAGTAGTTACCATATTATCTCTTTCCTTGAAATCCTTGAGTACAACTTCGTATACTGTAGCATTAAGTATATCAAAACAATGTAAAACCATTCAAGAGAATGACAGCATTACAGAGTATTTAGAATCAACTAACAGAAAATGAACAATGGTTTCTGTATAATCTCCTTGTCTTTAAAAGGTTTTTGCTTATACTATCATACATAATAAAATCCAGTAAGATACAACCTATTTGGACCATTGGAGACAGAAGGACAAAAGCTAGATGAGACTTCAAAACAAGATGATACTAAATCAGTATTACCTATTAAGATGTCATTTTCTCCAAAATAGCTGTTCCTATCATCCAATCTTCTCTGCCTCATTTCTGTTGAGCTCTTATTCTGTCAGTAGCTGTCAGTTTGTCTTCTTCACTTTGTTCTCTGCTCCATTCGTTGTGGCCTCCATTATTTCTGGATTCTTTGTATTTTTCTTTTTTTAGAATATCCTGCAATACTCTCTGTAGAGTTGAATTGGTGGTTGCAAATTCCCCCAGTTCCTCTTTATCCTGGAAGCACCTTGTTTTTCCATCAATTTCGAGGGACAGTTGTGCAGGATATCTCAATCTTGGCTGGAGATTATTATCTTTCAAAGCTTGAATTATTTCCCCCCAAGCTCTTCGTGATTTGATGGTTTGTGCAGAGAAATCTGCTGTAATTCTGATGGGTGCTCCCTTGTAAGTGGTCTGCTTCTTGTCTCTGACAGCTTTTAATATTCTGTTCTTGTATTGAATTTCTGGAATTTTTATTATTATATGCCTGGGTGTTGCTCTGTTTGGGTTGTAGGTAGCTGGGGTCCTGTATGCCTCATACATCTGAGTATCTTTACCTTTTGCTAAATTAGGAAAATTCTCCTGGATTATTTCTGTGAGTAGCTTTTGTAGTTCATTTGTTTGTGTCCCTACTTCTTCTTTTATGTTCTTAATCCTTAAGTTATGGCTCCTCTTATCATCTTCTTGTCTTTGTATTATTGCTGTTTGTTTCTTTGTTATTTTTAAGAAGTTTTTCATTTCATTCTCCCATATTACAATTCTGCCCTCCAGTTCAGATAGTCTGTCCTTAGTTTCTTTCAAGCTGTTATGCCAGTCTTCGATAGACTTCTTAGTTTCTTGGTAGTCCCTTTGAACCTGCTTCACGTATTCTATGCTTTCCCTGTTTTCTCCATCAAACACTTCTCCCCTCTTTTTCTGTTCTTCCATTCCACCATCTGTTTTTTCTTGGGTGGTGCTTAGTATTTCTCTAACTATTTTGCATACTTCTAGCTTCAGGTCATTGATAACTTCATTCCTGAATTGGTCTATGAGGCTCTCTATATGGCGCCTTATGTGTAATGGTGCGGTGTCTGTTATTGCCTGTTTCTCAGAATTGGGGGCCGAGGAGCCTTTCTTGTTGCTGCCTCTTCCCATATTCTCTGTTCCTTATATATGCAAGCTTATATGAGAGGCCTAGCTTCTCTCTCTGTCAGCCACAGCCTGATCGAATTGTGCCGGTTAGGTGTTTCCACTCACTGCTGCACACCAGGCAGCCTACGCGGGGGCCCGCCCCTCCCGACCTCCGTCAGGCTCTGGGATCTGGGTTGGGCCAGCCTACGGGGTCCGCCGGCAGCGTCACGCAGGCCAGGCACTTTTCACCAATCCCGCCCGACAGGGGAATGTGTGGCTGGAGTCGCCAGCGCGCCCTGCTCCCACAGGACTGCCCGGGCCCAGAAAGTCCGCTGGAGTCAAACTGTGGTGGAGTGTCAGTTTCTCTCACTCACCTCGCCACAAGTCAGAACATGCCTCCCTGCCTGTCCTGTTTTCGACTCCGTTCACAGACTCCCGTTCTCAGAGTTTCCGTGCGTCTCTCTCCTTGCCGAGCCGACGTAGAGGCAGCCAGCCACCGCGCGGCGGGAAACCCAAATGGCGTGGGGTCCAGCCTCAGCAGCGAGGCTTTTCTGTTCCTGTTTTAGCACCAGGACTGCATTCCAAGTTGGTTTCTCTCAGCCGAGTTCGTTCCTGAGTCAGCAGAGCATAACTCCACCTGCTTATGTCTCTTTAGTCCGCACCATACCTGGCTTCTGAGCCTAGTTTTCAGAGAGCCTCCGGTAGTTGCTGTTATCTGTCCGCCATGTTCTCCCGGAAGCGAAACTTCAAACATTTTTTAAAAACCTCACAGTATTCATAGAAATGACTCTTTTGAATGATAATATTTTAGTTACTTTAACATGTTTAAAACAATTTTTGGCTCAGACTAAGGTGAAAACCCTTCTGGACACTTAAAATTTCAACTGTTCAGTTGGGTCACCCATATCTAGTCCATGATCACTCTCTGGTTGGAGGCTAAAATAGTTTTAAGACTTCTCAGAATTCTGTTTGGAAATAGTAAAAATTGTAATAAATAAATAAATAAAGCATTTCAAAACTAAATTTGAGGCTCACCCTATGAAAGGATTGTGTTAGCATCTAATTAAATATGTTAGAATTCTACCACGCCATTCCTTACTTATGTTCTGAAATTTTTGACCTAATGCATGTGATGACCTGTTTAAGATGATAGTAGAATGTTCATTCAGCTTGGTGCAACATGCACTTGCCCAATGTCAATAACACAATGATATTCAATAAATAGTTACTGTTCAAGTGAATTGTATGTACTCAATTTATGACTAGCAAAATCAAAGTGAATTCCTTTAAAAAGTCTTCTATTCCAAGACACATGGTCCAAAAAGCTCATTGTATTTCAAAGAAACCCAATTCTTTACACATAGATAAAAGTTGAAGATGTCAATGGGGGGGTGTAGATTACATAAATTTCAATCTGGAAGTTTTAGGACAGATAGTAAAGTTCTAAAACACCAATGTAGATTACTTAGCTACACCTAGAAACTAGTTAACTTTATGGGAAGTGTTGGCAAAGAAGGAACATTTTTGTTAGACTAGATGACTTTACTATTCACACAATTTTAAGACTAAAAGCCTTAGGTTAGTTCTCTAAAAAACCAAAGGTTTTCAAGACTTAAGGTATACATTTTAGGCAAAGAATACAAAATTCCATTTCTGTCTAGACAACTAAATATAAGCCTCACCTAATACTAGCACTTACAGCATTTTGCAGGTACAAAATGTTGAAGAATACAATATTGTGTCTTGGGATTCCCTTCTTAAGGAGTATCAGTGTGATCATAGCCCAAACGTGAAAAATATCTTTATAGGATTCATAGAAGAAAAATGTTATACAGGCTCTGCCTACCCTACTACAGCATTAAAAATAGTAAATCATTAAAAACAATAAAAATAAACTGGGCATGGTGATACATGCCTGTAATCCCTGTACTTGGGAGGCTAAGGCAGGAGGATAATTACAAATTTAAGACTGGTGTGGGCGACAACTGAGCTTGAGACCAGCCTCAACTGCAAAGCAAGACCCTGTCTCAAAAAGACAATAAATACATACATACAATAAAAACAGTAAAAATAAAAGATGAATAATGTAAGAGATAATTTAGCTTACAAACTGGAGTTTCAATGACTTAAAAATAGACCTAAGAACTTAAGTCCAATTCTGATATTTTATAATGGTGGAACCTTTTCTTTCAGAATATTTTTTCAGATTCCCACATATTAAAAAAGAACTTGAGCTAGAATATTAAAAATAAATTTGTGCTTGTAAATTAGTTGCAAAAAGGAATAGCAAGAAATGAATGTTTGTTGAAAACACATGCAGTTAAAAGAATATATAAGAAAAAATTTTCAGGGGCTGGGGATTTAGCTCAGCGGCATAAGCGCCTGCCTTGCAAGCAGGCAGTCGTGAGTTCGATCCCCGGTACCGATAAAAAGGAAAAAGACAAAAAAAAAAAAAACTAAAAAAACAAAAAAAAAAAAAAAAAAAAAGAAAAAAAGAAAAAATTTTCCCCCACTCTTAATCATAAAAAGTTAGGAAAGTCAGGAATATTCCATAACACTCTCATTCACATTTTTTAAAAACACAAACTTATACAAACGAAGGGCTGTATCTATTCTCATCGCATGATGCTGTTTCTACTTGAGCTGGGCCTTCTTGGACTTTATTCTTGACAGCAGATGAAGAGGAGGCATCTCTGCTGCTTTGCTCACTCTCTTTAGCATGGTTTGCCATTCGGATGAAAATAAAATCCAACAATATATGACTTTCTTTACAAGTATTAAATTATAAACTCCATAGTCATAACTAATATTTTAAAGTTCTTCAAAATTGAAATGAGAACATATTTTTATATAGGTCTAAGACTAACTTTCAGGTATAGAGTAGAAATTGAATAAATACGTTCACAATATTGCAAAACTTTCAGGACTGGGAACTCATTAAAGTCATAGAGCCAAACACTGATAGGCTACATTTTTGTTTTTTGGTTTTTTCTTTTTCCTTTTTATCGGTACCGGGGATCGAACTCATGACTGCCTGCTTGCAAGGCAGGCGCTTATGCAGCTGAGCTAACTCCCCAGCCCCCTTGGCTACACTTTATTTTTCTGTTTTCACAAGATGATTTTATTGATCTCTGGTTTTGTTTTCATTTTTGTGGTAGTACTAAGTCTACTTGCTCATAAATGACATAAGTAATGTATTTTTGCAACTATAGTGGCAATAGTAACCTTATTTTTTGTTTAAAAATTAATCTATTCTAAGAGCTTTAAAATCTTAGCTCTTAGAAGTAATTTCATTCCACTGGCAGGAACACTGATCATCAGGAGACTGATGGACAGCTGTTTAGATTTGTCATTGGATTTAAATATTGAGGTCATCAGTTCAGCACCACTCCAGGCTCTCTAGTCAATTATGATTCTGCTCAATCTCAGTAACACAGTTATATCATCATTGGAAAGATGTTTCACAAAAACAGGGAAGCTTTTATATTCCTAATAAAAACGCCCAAATGTATAATTCATTTCTCAAGCTTCATGAGGAAAAATAAGAATTCATCTCACTTGGGATGAGCTCAGTTTGATTGCCAGGGGCACAATTTCCAGCCATGGCTTGGCTCACCACCGAGCGAGTACACAGTTGCATCTGGCAGATTTTTAATTGGTGACTTCTTTTTCTGTCATACATAACACTGCTAAGTAGCATTAGAAAATTCATGTTGCCAAATACATTATTTTTTAAATATGTGGTTAAATAGGAAAACACTAAAGTTTATCTTTTAAACATGATCAAATAAAATTTACTCTTGTACCGTAAGAAGATACAGCATTTTGGGAGAACATATTTAATTACGAAAAAGTTGGCTCAGTGAAAATGACACAACAGTCTTCTTAGAGATTGTAAATAGCTGACTGGGAACTGGAACATTATTTAAGACTAAATGCATTGGGGAATTTTGTTGTTGTTTTTGTTGTTGTGGTGTTTCTATTTCCACTCACCAGCTCGGAGGGGTCGTGGAACTCCCCCGACAAAGATAGTTTTTCTGGGGTCCAAAGGCTGAGAACCATCCATTACAAAGTCACTGTCACTTAGGTTCCATGGTCGAATTTGCACCTGAAAAAAAGTTGTTTACTTGGTCCTTACTTCATTTCCATCAACCTCAAATGAGAATAAGATGACTAAAGATAAACCCAGTGATTTGTGCATTTTACAACATACACAACCCAACAAAATCCAGTTAGTTAATGTAATCTGTATTAAATGCTTTTCAGTAAAACTTTGGGGGAAACTACAGTATTCAGCACTCTAGACATATACCTTGAAATCTTCGTAAACCAATTTTGTTTTTAAAGGTAATCTTTTAGAGACAGAGTCTAGATTTTGGACCAGATTTATTTTAACATATTACAGGTTGTTTACGACCTGTTGAAGTATATAATTTAGCTTTTTAAGAGCCCCCCTAAAGGAAGAGAACAGGAACATTAAGAATTATCTAAATTATCCCTAAGAATTATCTAAATGTCTAGATTTAAATTCTCATCAACCCCCAAATTAACAAATTTGTCTTTCAGCAATATGATTTAATGCAGATTAATAATCAAGACACCAAAGAGATCAAATGCTAAAGTACATAGTTTTGACTAATTTTATTTTCATCAATGAGGTTGATTAAATAAAGACAAGCCTAGAAATGAAGTAAATGTCTTGAAAATTAGAAAAAGAAACCTTTATGGCACATTTCTACTTAGCAACTGTCATAATAGTTCTCTGATTTCTTGCCCATATTTTGCACTATTTTAGCATATGGTAAAAAATAAAGGCATCGGCTTGACCTTAAGACATCCCCTTTTAATCATAACTCAACTACCAGAAGATCTTTAAAACTCCCACCCTAAAAGCTGTGTTTGGCACTGCCTAAAAAGCAAGCAGCCAGGCTTGAGGGCAGCTGTGTGCTCTGGGAGGCTGGTGGGTGCACAGTGGGGCCACGTGGCTCTCCCCTGGCTCTCCCAGGTTAAGACAGGAAGCAAAGTAAAATAACTGAGTTTTCATTTCCTTAGTATCAACAGAATTCTTCATTTTTCCCATTCCTCAAGCACACAGAAACACAGGAGATGTTTTCTTATGTGGATTGGCTGATCACACCCGGTAGTACTCCTTCTTGAAAGGTAGCACCACAGCCCAGTTACACTTTTAGATTGCCTTGAACTGACTCTAAAGCTGGCTCTGCTCATCAGAAGCAGTCATGCATTCCTTAAGATCACCATGAAACTCACCCCCACCTAATTTTTCATCTTTTATGACACTGTTGCTCTCAGCCAGAAGTCATAAAATTTTCCTTTTTTCTTAGACTCCGAAAACTTGGACCTGTTGGCAATTCTATTAACGTTCAAGTGTTTGTTCCACTTGTACTGCACTTTAAAAAATGCAGTTTTTCCTCATAACATTTGATCTGCTTTGCCAAATATTACATCCTTGACATTTATCACTATGGCAGATTCACTAATACTATAAAGCCTAACTTTAAATGGTTTAATCACTGTTTTTAGTAATTAAAGTCTATAATTTCCTGATATTATAAGAACAGAGATACTATTTTCACAAGATAAAATGTAGCCAAGTGTGGTGGAGCACATCTGTAATCCCAGCACTTGGGATTCTGAGGCAGGAGGATTTCAGGAAGTTCAAGGCCAGCCTGGGTTACACAGTGTATTCAAGTACAGCCTGAATTACCGAAAATACAGAGCAAGACCCTATCTCACAAAAAGAAGGAATGTATCTGGGTATATATTTCTACATAGAACTCTCTCTTCTTGTATGTTTGGGTTTGCAGGGGTTTTACTAGTCTTGTTCCTTTTTTTTTTTTTTTTTTTTTTTGAGACAGGATCTCGCTGTGCAGATCAGGCTGGTCTCAAGCTCAGTTTGTAGCTCAGGCTGCAACAATCCTCCTGATTCAGCCTCCAGTGTGCTGGGATTACAGGTGTGCACCACTACACCTGGCTTTTCTAGTCTTATTCCTAACAAAGCAGTTAAAGCAGCTTCTGGACATGTTAGGTGATTCCAATCACTTTTTTGTTTGTTTGTTTGTTTGTTAGAGACACAGTCTCACTATGTAGTTCAAACTGGCCTTCAACTCTCTATGGAGCTGAGGCTGGTCTCAAACTTGCAGCCATCCTCCCGCCCCAGCTTCCCAACTGCTGGGATTACAGGAACGTGCCATTACACCTAGTTCCAATCATTTTATATTAATAGGACTTGGTCATGGGTGTTTTTTCCTTTTTTTGGACAAACAGGGTCTTCCTTTGTTGCCTACTCTGGTCTGGAAATCTTGAACTCAAACAATCCTTTTACCTCACCTTCCTAGGAGCTGGGACTATAGGCCAATACTTCTGCAGTCTTTTGGTATGGATCACTTTGTGTCAAAAACGAAAAATATTCCTCCATATTATACTTAGTGATTAGTTCTCATTTCGACAAAAGTACAGAAAATGTCTTCTTGCGTAACAGCTTTAGTTTACTGCTACTCTCTGCAGAAGTTCTCAAGCTTCCTGTGAGAGCCTTCATTCACCTCCCTTCCCATCGCTCCTGCCTTCACCCTTTTTTCACAGCATCATTCACAACCGACTCTACCTTATTCTTGGCACTACAGATGGGGTAAACGCACAGGAGGAGGCTCACGGCACAGTGCTCACTCACTCTATTCACAAAACCTGACTCCAACTGAGTATCAGAATACAGCTCCTCAGAGCAGCACTACTGCAGAGTTTGTGAAAAATCAATACAAGCAAAATAACACTAAAGTACTATTTGTATTAACAAGTTTCATTCACACTACTTTCTCTTTGAAACATAAGCTCATTCTTCCATGTTAGGTGTATTTCTCCACTTTAGGTTTATTCTCACAGCTATACATGTTCTCTTTCTGGATTTATTTTCTCATCCTGATTTTTTTCTGACTTATATATATATATATTTCTCTGCTTTAATATAGTATTAATTTCATAAGCAGAGTCAAATATTTTGTAAAAGGGAGTAAAAAAACAAAAACTGCTTTTTAATCATCTTTGTTGCCTTAATAATTATTTTTCAATGGGTAAAATTAGAACTCTGACCTAACTCAATATAAATTTCTCCTAGCAACACAACCTCTGTCCTGAGTAACTCTGTGTGTATAGGTATGAAGCAACTCCTCTTCCAGTAAGTTGTCAAAGAGGCCATACTTTAGGAAGTAAAAACCTCAGCGTTCTGAGGACAAGCAGCATACAAATAACATGCAAAAATGGTGAGGAGCCCCTTAATGAGCCTGAGAAGATTCCAGCACTCCTTCTTGGAGCAACCTGACCAGATCTGCTGTGGAAGTGACTCTGGAAGGAGAGGCACGCAGTATTATCTGGGAGCTACCAGCCTCCCTCTGACGGTGCCGCGCCCTTACAGCAGGGGTCACCAAACTCAAATGCCTATAGGGCTGAGCAGCAGCATAAATGGGTCAAGCCACCAGGTTAACTGTTAGCAGGCAGACAGTAACACAATGGAGGAAGCCATTTCTTCTAAGAGAAGCAGGTACTTCTCAGTTTTAGCAAGAAGCTACCATTTGTGAATATGCTGTCAGAAGACAGATTAGAACTTTTCTTTCAGAAAAGTGACTAGAAATGCAGATTAGTGTGTGAAATAAAATATTGGGAACTAATTCAAAGGTTAAAATCATCACATAGGGTAAGCAAATACCAGGTTTATCCCATGAGCCCAGATCAGGCTCCTTGGTTTGAAAGGTTCGATATATCACAGAGCTCACAGAAGAATGGTTTTGTCCATTAGCACTTCTGAGAGAAAATCATTTTTCTGTAGTTTCTGGCTAAGTATACATTCCAACGGAGTTTCTTGTGGATCTTGAAGCCTGCTTTTGCCTTAATTACATGTCTTCTAAATTCTTAATTTCTGGATCAATACTTCGTTTTATATTTTTGCTTATCTCCAAGGTAAAATGTTTTTAAGGGTAAGGATAAAAGTCAACACAAAATCTGGTAGAATAAATATACTAATTTAAACTAAGAAATCTAAAATAATATAACATTGATAAAAATAAACAGTTACTAGTGAAAGTACTCCTTTTTCTTTTGAAGATTTCCCTAAGTATATTGTGTGGAATTTGGCCCTAGGTTTGGGTGTGTCAGACGAGCAGTGTTTCAGAAAAGCTATAAATAATCTTCTCTTTGAGTTTCATGATATTCATGGATGAGTTTAATTAACAACTGAGGAATTCTACAATAACCTGTTCAATGTTGTTTAACCTAGAATTTCCAAAATTATTTCCATAGAAACTGTATTTTGCATGACACTATTAATGTCTGAGTGATAACTCTCTGAGTGATACTACTCCTTAAAGTGTGTCAGAATATGACAGCAGGGCATTGTGGCACATGCTTCTAATCCCAGCACTCAGGAGGCGAAGGCAGGAGCACTGCCAGAAGTTCAAGGCCAGCACAGACTACATGTAAGATTCTAAAAAAACTTAAAAAGATATAATAAGGTAATGAAGAACTGAACAAAATGTTGTATAAACTTCATTCCAGCCTAGACTTTTTCCTCAATTATTTCCTGCTACTATTCTGAAAGGGTTGCTTCTATAGAAATTAAAAAATTAAAAGTGAATTTCAATGTTAGCTGCTCAAAGAACTGAAAGGTTCCAACTGAACTAAATAAAAGACATTACCAAACCAGTCTGACTACTTTGCAATCAATAAAGAATACAATATCCAATTGTGGAAAGGGTCATCTTACATGAAACTAAAGGTCATTTAATAGGAATAAGACGAGGTCAAGTGCTAGGAAACAATACTAAGAATTGCAATGTGGGCCACTTCTTTCAACAGAAAGAAATATGATTACAACATTTGCTAAAAAGAAAATTTCAATGAAAATTTACAAATGTCTCCAAGTTAAAATATCAAAACACACTTTTATGTGTTTTTCTCTCATTTTCTTTTTCCTCTTTTCAGTACCCTTACGTTTCCTATCCAGGCTCTCCAGGAAAAACCTCTCTATTTTCCCCTCCCATATCCTACAATCCTCTTATTCATTCTACACACATCAGAAAAACAATCCTGCAGACCCATCAGGCCTGCTCCCTCCAACAAGCAGCAGCATCCTAGTTTCTCATGAAAGCCAGGAGGAGTCAGCTCCACCCAGGTCCTTGACACACAGCTGCAACTGTCAGCTGCAGTGGTAACGAATTCAGATCCACCCTGGTTGCCAGCAATTCTATTTTAAGTGTCACAGTCCTCACAGAATGACTACAGTGCCCCAGCAGTGTCAGAAATGAACTACTTAGTGGCTTGTGAGGCATCTTTATCTCTTTCATGGGGTAAGAGGTTGTTTTTACTATTAACCACCAAAACGCAGCCACAGCAACAAAGTCTGCGATTTGGACTCTTCATACTTGCTATTTCAACCTAATTTCTACCTCATAGCTCCCCATTCAACTAATCAGCCAATTTAAATTCCAACAGGAATTCAGATGTTACCTATCATTCTCAAGCACACCTAATTACCCAATGGAGAGGAAAAGGAGTCGCCCTCTCAATATGTTTTAGGGAAAGCAGAGAGAAAAGAAACTGACAGCTGATCAGAGTTCTTGGCCCCTAAGACTTCTGTATCTTGGAGAGCTCTGAGGTCATGAAACACAAGCTTTAACTGTCACACATTATTTCTCAGATACAAGCAGGCTGCAGATCTTCTGAAAAGAGTTAGGATTGTTTTACACAGGCAGCTCAGGGAAATTCATGTTCTCCAGATCCACCGCCAGGTTTAAGACAGTCCAGGTACAAAAAGAAAACTCAGGTGTTACCTACACCAAGCTCCAGAGCCTTTTTGGTATAGGTTTTACAGCAACTTTAGGATTTGGGGCTACCGATGAGCAATTCAAGCACACATGCGGCGCAGTGTTTCATAATGACAAGCAGTGCAGAAATACAGCACACATAGACTACACCACAAGAACAGTTATCTATGTCCTTGTACTATGCTGGATTTAACATAGCCATTATCAGTTAAATGCTTCAGCCAGAGTCAACACTTGTTCTGTAAGGGCTCTTCTGACTGCCTCAAGAGCATCTGACCCCTCTCTCCATTCAGCACTAGGCCCCCCACATAGCTGCTCCTTCTGATACTTTCATTCGAGTGCCTGAGGCTCCTCAGTTCACACACTTGTCTATTCCCCTCTACTGGATCCTCGGTCCTCTAAGGCTAACCCTTAGGGGTTCTCTAGGTACCTGGTGTGGGTCCTATTTACCCAGTACAGTGCCCAACTCTAGTGGATGCTCTGTGCAGTTTTGGGGAGGGAAAAAAAAAAGTGTACCTGAGGCACACTGGAGCTGTAAGATGTCAGCAGGTCTCCATCTATATCTCCCAGATCACTGCTCACTCTGCTGAGAGTTATCATCACCATGTTTGGTCACTAGGGGGTACCCCAATACTCTGGCTTAACTTCACAAATGTCTGATGCCACCAAGTAACCTACTCAGGAACTAGAATTATTTAGCATTCATCATTACTGTTGATACTTTTCTATCACTTATTAAATGATCACTGATTCTCTTTTGAAGGAAAGAAAAATTACTAGCACTTGTGTGTATTCACACTGTACCACTGTGCTAGGCATTTTATATATAGTCCTAAGAGTAATGGTCAGAACATATGGTTAATGTTTATATTTTTAAATTATTACAGTAAAAATTATTACAGTAAGGATACATTGCCATAAATTATCTTCAAAATCCTCTTACTTCTGATTCACTTATCCCATCATTCCTGCCACCTTCTGAAGCAGTTCTAGAAGTCCTCCTTCATAAACGTCTTTACCACGTATGATACAAAATATGGGGAATAGTGCTGCCAGATGCCATCCAACAGAAAGGCAGGCTTTTAAACACATTAAAGTACATCCTCACCCACCTCATCCACCGATTTGGCACTATACAACTTCTGGCCATTCCCCAAAGTCAAAATAATCATGAGAAGTAAATATTTTGAATCAGTTCAGGACATTAAGGCAGCCACAACAGCATAGCTAAAGACATTCACAAAACATCACAACCTTACCTTAAAAATTATCTCTACTTTAGAGATAAGGTATTTAAGGATCACAAAACTTCAAGTTTATCTAACACAAAGCCAATATCTACTGTTTCCATTATAATCATGCTGTGTGCCAACCAGGCTCCCTGTTTGCCTGGCTACTACAGACAGCTTCCCAATGGGCTCAAAATGCATTTTCACTACAGAATAAGTAAGTGTTATCTTCCCTCCACTACTGTCAATGCTTTAAGCAATGGCTGACAGTGCTGGGGCATACAGCTCAATGCCAGAGCACCGGCCTAACATGCCTAAGGTCTCAGGTACAACCTCTACCACTGCTTTACACACAAAGAAAAGAGAGGGTGGGGAACCTGGCAGTTACAAAAGCTCAAGAAAAATGATTTAGCCATGTAGCACTATATGCAACTATATTCATTTCCAGGAAATTTCAGTCAGCCAGACAGTTTAGTCCAAAGTCCACATAAATGTGTATTTTCATCTCCATGGAAGTAGGAAAAGGATGTTGTTACTTGCATTCTGATTACTAAAACTCTTGAGAGGAATGCACACATGAAGTCCAAGCTGCCTAACTTTTTCCTGCGAAGAAGCCTATTCTTTGAACTTCATGGAATAACTAATTCCACATAAATCTGCACAAGTATCATCCCCAAAGCAGGTTTGTCAAATGCAGGACTAAACAATGTCACACAAATTCACATATTATAACACTTCTTAGAGCCTTAATATATTAATATTTCTTAAATGGTTTTGCACTATGGAATTTTTAATTAAAGGAGGAAATAGTTATAAAATGCATAAAGTGCTCAATAAATTATGCCTATTACAAGTACAATTTGTCTGTGATCCTTTTCAAAATCTAGTGTTTAACTGAACAAATGTTCTTCAGAATACACTTGGATACTAAATTTGATCCATACATATATGATATAATATATAATAGGGATCAAATTTTTCACTTTCCATTATACTCATGCAAAGAGACAGCATTAGCTACTTTGTCCACTGGGTTCTATTTAATACATTTGGAACAGCAACATACTTTTTACTTTTCTGGAAAAGAAATATAACTTTTAATGACTCAAACTCTAAGAACATTTAGACCAATGTGTAAATTCAGAGACTAACAGCAAAACAAGAAACAAAAAAACCCCAAAAACAAAAACAAGTTTATTATGAATAGGAGTTTAGAGAGAAATTCTCCTGATGGAAGGTACCCAAACCATTAAACATTCAAGGAACAAATAAATAAATCAGGAAGATCATAAATGCTGAAGAATTCTTAGGTGGGCTATGACACACATATGATACGGCTTAGCCATGGATTTACAATGGACACACAAAAGTAGATTTTACTGGGCCAAGATAAAATTACAGTTACATCTTAGGTGGAATGAAACAGACTTAGTAAATACAGCACAAACAACAAGACTGAGATAGTCAATGAAGGTGCCTTCTAATTTAGCTTCTACCTAGTTTTTCTAAACTTAATTACTTTCTACTCCTTTTTATACATTTATGCTCCAACTACCCAACCTAAATGCTTTTTAAAATTAATATCACACGCGCCGGGTGTGGTGGCTCATGCCTGTAATCCCAGCACTCGGGAGGCTGAGGTGGGAGGATTGTTGTGAGTTCGAGACCTGCCTGGGCTACAAAGTGAGCTCAAGGCCAGCCTGAACTGCATAGCGAGACCCTATCTCAAAAAAAAAAAAAAAGACAAAAAAAATTAATATCACACAATTGCTAGTTTCTATTTGTTGCTTTTCCTTAAAATTTCCATTCCCCATACCTCCCTTTCTGTCATCCAACTCCAAATTCTCTCCATCTTTCAAGGTCTAGTTCAAATGACATTTCATCCAAGGAGTTTAGTGGGGATTTCGGCTATTGGGGATTGAAATCAGAGTCTCACAAGCATGCTATGTAAGTGCTGCACCATTGAGCTACACTTCTAATCTTTTAAAAACATTTTATTGTTTGAGGCAGAGTCTGGCTCAGCTGTCCCAGCTGAACTTGAATCTGCAATCTTTCTGTCCCAGACTTACAAGTTGCTGAGATGAAAAGGCATATACCACCGCGCCCACTTGGGAAGTTTTCTTCAATAACCCTAGGCATATTTTAACCTTTGAAGTGCACAATTTGACTCTTTTTCAGACCCTTTTATATGGTGGTGGCCATTCTTGAATCTGCATATACCCGGCTAGCCTGGGTCTCGAAATCCTCTCCCCTCAGCTTCCCAAGTCCTGGGGTTGCAGGTCGCAGTCCATTTTCTTTAACAAATATCTGAGAGCTATTTATGAGCCAGGCTTTGTAGATACTTTGCATATTTACATACTCCCTTCACCCATCCACTACACTATTAGCTTGTTTCACACAGATTTCCCTTTTTTTTTCTTTTTATCGGTACCAGGGATTGAACTCATGATCACCTGCTTGCAAGGCAGGTGCTTATGCGGCTGAGCTAAATCCCCAGCCCCCACACAGATTTTTATATCACTTTATAGTAAATTATGATTCATAGTAACTAGTACTTTATTTTTTGTTTTTTTGAAACATGGTCTCACTACGTAGCTCAGGCTGGCCTTGAACTCACTATATATCACAGGCCAGCCTTGAATTTGCAGCAATCTTTTGCCTCAGCCTCTTGAGTACTGAGATTACAGGTATGCACCATCACACTCAGTAGGAAGGCACATTTTTTTTAAAAAATGGCTTTATGTGAGGTTAAAGACAGCTGTTATAATAAGTATCATGGAGTGTAGTAATCAATGAGGGGTTAACCAAACAGATGGTATTTAAAGGGGTCTTGAAATAAGAGTAGAAATTAAATTTTGAGATGGGAGCAGTAATATTTCAGTTTTATTAGAATACAAGGTTCAGACGGAAAATGGAAAAAAAAAAAGAGTAGAAAAAAAATTTGAAGCTAGACAACCAGGCAAAAGGATCTAGAATACTTTCATAACCAAGGAGGAGTGATTAAAAGTGCCAAAGATCAGAATTAAAGGACATGAAAAATTAATCAACCTCTATTTCCATCTTCCTTGCATCCACCATTCTTTTCAATTCTACTTTTCAAGTTTTATGTGAATAATCATGTCTCTTAAGCAATAACCTAAAGAACTAACCTACAAAAACACACTTCAGTTATATAATATGGGTTTTAAATATATGGTAAAACCAAGCTATCACATTTCAAGGTACATAGAAATCGTGACTATACTAAAAATTATGAAGAGGAAGCAAAAACCTTCTCTGATACTCCTTTTAAGGGTTTTGCTACCCACATCTCTGGTAAAGCATTCTAGCAGGTAAGAATCATTAATTCGAGTTTGTTTTCAAGTTCTCTCTTTTTCAGCTCTGATCTCTGCTAGCCCCTCACAAATGCCCTGCTCTCTCAGCTTGCTGTCTTCCCTTCAGGTTCAATCTATTTCTATGCTCACAGAGTAGACTCACTTTGACAAGAGAGACACTGTGCACAACCTCTGCTTGCTTCACTGGAAGCACAGAAACAAAGCCACTTTCTGTAATGCCTGGGACACCCGAGCTATGGACATCCTCTCACTGGAGGAAAGAAAAAGGATACCTACAAGCTCTGCTATAGTTCCTGTTCTTAACAACAACAAAAACAGCAACAGTTCCTATTTTTGCCGATTTATCTTCCCATTCTTTGGGACTAAGGAGTCAATTAATCAGGCTATAAATAGCCTGATTTCTGCCAACTTTCACAACCAGACCTACACTTAGAATAATTCAATCTAATGAAAAATAATCACTGACGAAAAATATCTCCCTAATATTATTAACATCCATTAAGTTCCTTTTAGTAACACTCATTCACTTGTGTTGAAAAGCAAATATGATCCTAGACAAGGTAGTTTAGAAAAGACTTTGTTATCTGACTCTGTATTAGGAAAACAAACTGATCAACTTGATCTACTAAAGGGAAATAGGAGTTTGATTTTTGAAGGGAAGCAAGAAGGACAAAGGAGAGAAAATTTTTAAGGTCATTTTGGAACATGGTGTTTCCAAGGAGAAACTCACGAAGGGTCAGAAAGAACCACTCAACAGAATGAGGGGACTACAATACTGAAAGGCAGAGAATGAAGATTAGCTAAATTAAACAGCAGGGGCAAGGACGAGCTATAACTTGAAACACTTGGTGATCAAGTCCAGAGGTGTATCTGCGTTGAAACAGTATTTCCCAAGTCCTCATTTACCCCTGGAGTTTGATCCAGTTCTTACTTTCTGTGATCAAATGAGGTGGGGCATCATGGATGTAGAGGTAAAGCAAGGAAAGATTTAAAAACTGGAACCCAGTAGGCTGGAGCTACAAATGGGATCCAGTTCATTAAAACTACAGATGTTGGGGGATTTTTATATTTCCTAGCCTAAGTTTTATTAAAATTACTCTACTTATGCTGGAAATGCTGGGTATGTCTGGGTCCAAGAAATGTATGACTGAAAGCTATTGTTCAGAATGCTTCATGCTCCAATGAAACTGTTTCACTCGAGCTCAGAAAACGTAAATTACAAAGAAGCAAACATTTGTAGAAACACAAACAATGAAAATTACTCCCATAAACATTTCTAAAACAAAAAAATTATATTATTTTTAAAAGTTCTTTAAGGCAAAGGTAATAGATGTGTCTGGAGTGAAGACACTCCACAGCAAAGACACTGCCTCCATGCCATAATGTCTGCAGCCATCATAGCTTGCTCCCTGCTCAGCACTCACCCATCCTGGTAAGAGCCTGACTCCTCTACAGAGACAGCGGCATGTCCCTTCCAGTGTACACCCCGTCTGCTCACTTTCAGTCTCACCTCAGTCCGACAACTTCCTCCTTACTATGGGCTATCTGTCTATGTGTTTTTACGGTCCTCTCCAGAGTGCGAGTCCACTTCACCTCTTTGTGTTGTGCTCTGATGTGCCAATGGCAGAGGCTCTCTACAGGTTGACCATTTATCTCTAAGACAGTGATGGCGAGCCTTTTAGAGCTTCCGGTGATACAAACAACCCCCTGGGGCACACGTGCTGTAAATTTGCCTCTGCTGCTCTAAGATATCTGACAAATTTGGTACAGACTTTTTTTTTACTCCCAGTATGCAGGACCTTCACACTGAGCCACATATCCAGAACCTTTTTTTATTTCTTATTTCTGAGTCAAAGAGTCTTACTCAATTTCCCATGCAGTACTCAAAATTGTTTTGGGGTAACAGATGTCTGTCACTGTGCCCAGCTTGGTATACTTTTAATCTTACACTACTCCAAAGAGTACTCCAAAGGAATTTAAAGAAGTTATTTCAGCCTCATTATTTATTCATCTAACGTACTTCACACCTCCAGTCTATCAGTCCTCATGTCTCCCTTATGATACACAAGCCCTCCACACTGATTAAATAAAGGCCAAAGTTAGCAAGAGTTCCCTACTCTTTTTGTAACCTACTGTTCCCTCACCTATATAGCTACTTACTCAACACTACCATTACTGTTATCAAATATGGCACTAGCCCCCCTATTTGAAAATTACAGTGGCACTTTCACACTGGCTAAAATCTTTGTGTCTTTTTCTGCATTAATTACTCTGCATGACTCCATACTCCTATTCTTTAATAATTTCTTTTTTGGCTTCACACACTGGATTTTCTTCCTTAATAGGTGCTCCAGTTGGGCTGGGGATTTAGCTCAGTGGCATAAAGCGCCTGCCTTGCAAGCAGGCAGTCGTGAGTTCGATCCCTGGTACCGATAAAAACGAAAAAGACAAAAAAAAAAAAAAATAGGTGCTCCAGTGCCACATCATAGTTCATAACCAGTTGCAAACCCTGTTCTGGTCAATGGATATCACTGTGTGCTGAGCTCTAACCTTACTCTCCTGAATACTATGGCAGTATGTAGACTAATTATATCCACGAGCCATCCTTGCACAAGTACCTGACCTCTATAAAATGCTTTCACACTCATTTTCCTCTTATTTGAAAAGACAGAGGAGAGTACTTATTCTTCCCATTTTCTAGCTGAGGGAATTACAATTCAGCAAGGATCAGATGACTTATTCAGAGCCAAGATGATACATAAATAAGAGTCCAGACTCAAATTGGGAATTCTATGTCTAACATCAACTCCTTCCTCAAACACTTGTTGTTTGAGACAGGGTCTTAGACTGGCCTTGAACTCACTATGTAGCCCAGGCTGGCCTCAAACTCACAGCAATGCTCTTGACTCAGTTTCCCAAATCCTGAGATTACAAGGTGTGCACCACCACACCCAGCAGTCCCAGACACATTTCTGTAATACACCTAGCTGTCAAGTGAGTCCCATACATTTAAAGCAAGTTTATGGGGTTGACAAACTTCAACCCTGTGAAACACAGCTTCAGTTTCTTGCCCACTCTACATTATTATTTTACTCCATTTTCCGCTCCTAGCATCCAGCCTTGATGCATGAAGCCATCCCATTCCACTTCCATCTCTGCAAAATTCCCATGGACCCCTTCTGCTGTCATGTTAACCAAATTCTTTTTTCTGCTTTGTACACGGTCTTCTCTACTGATATCTTATTCACCCAGTGATTTATTTTCTGGCTCATACTCTGATTAAGTGCATTTTTGAGTTCAGCTACATATTCTCAGGCTGTCCCCTGTCCTGCTTTGTAGAAACTACCTACTTTAGAGCATGAGCTCTGTTTAGATCACCAACACCAAAACTGTACATTAAAAGGAAAAGAGACGTTAACAATTACAATTTTTAAAGGATATTATTCCTGTCCTTAATCTGACAAACTACTAAGAGCATTATTTACCTCAATCTGGAGTTTCTCAATAGGAATTAGCTCATCAGAATTGTAAAGTAATTGACAAGGCCACATTAGTTTACATGTAATCCTAAAAATATAACACAAAACACTAAGTTATTCTTTATTAGCTTTCTGTTGTCAACAACAGTGCGGCTCTGGTGCACAGCAAGGTCAACCCAGGTAAGAGGATCCTAGTTACCAGCATTTCCACAATTAGGAGGAGATCAGCTATCCCAATTACATGTGCACTCTGGAAAAGCACCAGGTGGCTACATATGACTTACCGGTTTATCCTTGATGGTTGGGCTTGAAACACACAAGTACAGTTTCCCGTCTTCTTCTAGGCAGGCATCTATCAAAGCTTGTACTGAACTTTCCTCTTGGAATAGCAGAAAGGCATAGCCTTGGAGAGAACAAAAAAGTGGGGAGAAGAATAAGTAAATTTAACTCAACGTATCAGTCCAAAAATTAGCAGTTGTTTCATTTTGACAAAGTATTACTGAAATCTAAGAAGTTCAAATGGGACAGAAGTATTTCAGACCCATGTGTGCCAGAGGAGCTCATGGCCTTTACCTTGCAAGAGTCGCATGTTCTACTAACTGAGCTAGCTGGGTACTGCAAGAGTACCTTGTTTGATTTTCAAGACTATTCTTTTTTTAATTTTAAAGATTTCAAAGATAGAAAAATACAACAAAATAAGACAGAAGAAAGCCAATCAAGACAATTCAGTGAAACTGGTACAGAACTTCAGAGCAGGATACCAGGATAACAGTAATAGGTACCATAGTATATCTCATTATCTTCACATTGTCCATTCCATCAGGTATAGCAAAATCAAACCAAAACCAGAACACTACAAAACCAATCAAAACAGAATATTGAATAGGGCAAAACAATTAATCAGAACAAAGCAAAACAGTAAAAACAATATTGGACTTCAAAGATAAGACAGAAGGGAATCCCCCATAATTGCTATATTGCATATTGTCAACCTCCCAAGAGATGCTCAGACCTCTGGCCCCAGGTCCACATAATCAATTAAACAGTACAATCATTTAGTTGTTTTATGTACCTTAGTTGCTATCAACTCAGGCTGACCTCGAAATTATCTGGTTGTTGAGGGGGGGCAGCAACGACAATATTTGATTTTCAGCCCTCGTGCTGGTAGGCTCATAAGGGACACTGACTTTTTTCTCCTTGGCGCACCTGTGGTTCACACTGCTTCTCAAGATTATTCTTGGAAACAAGTTCAGGACACTTCTACGGACTCTCCATAGAGTAGGTCTTATCATGATTTAATGAGGGCAATAGACTCATCATGGGCCCTGGTCACAACTGGCATTGCTTGCCCACCAGTTTCTACCAGCCCATAGGCTTGACATATGCTATGGCAAGGATGAGCCTTAAAGTATTGTGCTAAGTGAAAAAAACCACAGAAAATATGCCCAGGATGGGCAAATCAAGCAAAAATAGGTCAACTGCATACAACTGGGGAATTGAAGGGAATAGGCACAGGTCTACTTTCAAGAATGACGAAAATTACCTAAAACAATCATAGTGATGGCTAGACAATTCTCAAACCAAGAACTACTGAACTGTATACAAAAAAATTAGTGAACTTTATGATGTATGCATACCTCAACAAAACCATTTTTTAAAACTCAACAACAAGCTGTTGTGTTTCCACATATCATTGCTGCTGCTATTGTATTTCTCAAAGGGATATGCTCCTGGTAGAGCACACAGTCTACAAACATGGATATTAGTTTTTGTTTTTGTTTGTACCAGGGATTCAAAGTCACGACCTTGTGATTAACAAGCAGGTGCTGGGGCCACTGAGCTAAATCCCCAGCCAATATGATATATGTATGGAATTTTTTTTTTTTTTTTTTGTGGAACCAGGGATCGAACTCATGACCTTGTGCTTGCCAAGCAGGCTCTTATGATGCCTGCTGAGCAAAATCCCCACTCCCAACATTAGTTTTAAGATTTTCATGGACAGTCATTTTTTAGTGCAATACACTTGTAATTGACACAATAATTGTGTATATTTATAGAGTGCAATGTGATAATTTGACAATGTATACAATGTACAATGATCAGGTCTTGGTAATTACCATCCATTTCCCTCTCCTTAAACATTTATCATTTCTGCATTGGGAAGCTTAAAGCTTCTCTCTTCTAGTTCTTTATAAAATATTTAGGGTCAAGGATATCATGTGACTAACATTCAAGAGCCCCTGAATTCAATCTCTAGCATGAAAGATAAAATAAAATATATAATAAATTATTGTGAATTATAGTCACTCTAATGACACATCCTGTTTTGTCCAGCTCAGTAAGATTTAGATTACACATGGGATACAAATTATGTATTACAAGATCACTAAAATGAAGGAGAATTGGTTCCTGCTGTTAATAAAATATGTGGCAGAATAAGCAGATATTTGGACAATTAACTAAATTCAATATGAAGCTGGGGGAGGAAAATGGGGACAAAAAGTGTCAAAAAAGCTCTGAAGAGCAGAGAGTCTGACTTGGAAGAATCAGCAAGACTTCAAAATGAACAGATGCTCAGGGAACCAGCTCTGGTACTTGCTTCACGTTGATATCCATGCAGCTGAGCAAAGGTCCATCCTGAGCTAGTCTGAGCCTGCGAACTCAGCTAATTCAATCTCTTTACAACCCTGATAGCTTCACTAAACCTCTCAGCTGTCACCTCTGCTCCTAGTCCTGCAACTGCCTCAGAGGAAATAATCACCAACACTGTTCCCTTCTGGAGCATTGTGTGCCAGAATGATGAAAACGGTGAAGAGTAAGACATCCCCCCCCCCACAGAAAATCCTCACACATCAAAGATGTATAATATATAATCAACTGGCTAACAATCGAAGTTCTCTGGAGTCCTGGGCAGGTAATATTCTGTCACATAAGGACAATGGTAGTGGATAATAGCTATTATTTTTTACTCTTTTCTCCAACTCTTTTACCAATATACACAGCATTCAAGCAAGCACAACAGAAAAAAAGACCAGCAACTTGCCCTGCACAACACCACAAGCAAAAGTCAAAACACAGGAGAAGGTACCGAGCTGAGCCGTCTGCAAAAAGAGGCTGCCCAGATGTTAGGACCAGTATTGTTTTTGGGACTTTGTTCCCAGGCTAGATGAGTCAAATGATTCAACAAGTGGCTAGACAAATAAACAAATAAACAATAAACCTAACTGCAAAAGTAGAAGAGATAATGTCATTTCTTTATCTTCTCTCTTTTACAAATGTCATCAAACTATCACCAACACACAAGGAATCTTATCAGAAATTCAGTATTTTCATTTAAGTGAGAATATTAACACTGCTTGCTAAAGACAGTAATACAGATAAGTGAGTTTGAAAATGTAAATATTTCCAGGTGCAGTGATGTATCCCTATAAACTCAGCACTCAGAAGACTGAGGCAGGAGGATCACTGTGAGTTTGAGGCCAGCGTGGGCTACATAGTGGGTTCAGGGTCAACCTGACCTACATAGGTTCCAACAAACAAACAAAACAATAACCAAGAAGTTTCAGGCAGGTTCTTTCAATCTCCTGTTAAACATTTTAATTTCTGGTACAGATCTTTCACAACGATCGAAAGAAGCATAATGGGCATCCTGCCTTTGGAGAAGAGCCCATCTGTTTATACACAGTGTTATGCACAGGCACATCAGCAAGGTCCAGCAGTGAGGCAAGCTCAGTGAGCTGGGCAGGCTCCAGTGTTGGCTCCACGAAGCCTCTAAGCCGACTGCTCCCCTGACACTGCTCACCCTCTGCAGTCTTTGATGTCAAAGTCAGTCTTAAATGACCTTGGGCATTAGAAAAGAAGGAGATTGTCTACTCATAACAGATAAGTAGCCAGCACAAAAGCATACAGATTTTCACTTAGGTTTATCTCATGGCCATAAATGTCTATATTTACAGTAGACAGAATAAAAACTATGTAAAAAGCCTGTTATGAATATTGTTAACAAAAGAAATACTTACAAATTCTTTACTTTTCCCAGGGAATGGTTTGTAATACTTTACTATAATACGTTAGAATGGCTCTTAAATAATTCTAGAGTTAGGCATGGTGATGAATACCTATAATCCCAGTATTTCTGTGACCAACCTGAGCTACATAGTGAATTCACAGCCTGAACTACAAATCAAGTCCCTGTCTCAAAATAATAATGATGATAATAATAATTTTATATCAAGACAATCATCTAAGATGGGTGTGGTGGCACACAACTGTAATCCCAGTGCTGAGGAAGCTGAAGCAGGGGGATCCCAAATTTGAACCCTGGGTCACTTAGTGAGATCCTGTCTGCCCCTTTAAATCAATTAATTAGCTAAGTGAAAAGGTTGACAATGAAATTCAGCAACAGTGCCACTGGGTTTAATCCCAATATCAGCCAATAAAAAAAAATCATTTTTACTCCACGTTTAGCAAGCTGCCACTCTCTGTAATGACAATGTTCTATTAGTACTACCAATACACATGTGGGTAAACATTCCTGGGGTGCAGTTCAACAAATCCCATCAACTGTTTCCCACTGCTAACATTTTGAATCAAAACAAAAATCACTAGAAACCACAGCCACCCATGAAAACAACTTTATCTTAACATAACATGCCTGACACTTCAAGGTCAAGCAAACTTAAGACAATGATAAAAATCACAACACTTTAAAATCAGGAAAGAAGAATCCTTCAAAATAATTTTCCCTCTGATCTTGAGAAATGTAAGGTCCAAGTAAACAAAGTATTTGAGAAAGATCCCCTTTAGAACAACAAGATTAATGTGAGGCTGACGTTAAATCAATGATTTACTAAAAAGTAAACTCCACATTGTACCGTACTATGAAAGGAGTTCTTCCACTGAAAGTTGTAAAAACCGCCTTAATGAAAGTGAAGATAGAATTTCAGACCTTGAAGACAGGATTGCAGCTAGTGAACAGGAAAGGAAAGATCTTTTAAAAATAACAAGGAATCAGGAAACAACAATTCAACAACTGCAAGATGATGCAAAGAAGAATAACATAAGAATGATAGGGATTAATGAAAAAGAAGGAGACAACATAAAGGATATCAAGAGGATATTTAGAGAAGTAATAGCTGAAAATTTCCCAAGCATGAGATCAGAAACTGACATCAGGATCAGTGAAGCATATAGAACTCCAAATAGTCATAACCAAAATAAAACTATACCCAGACATATAATAATCACCATCCTAGAAATCCAACACAAGAATAGATTATTAAAAGCTGTCAGAGAGAAAAGACAGATCACTTATAAAGAAAAACCTATCAGAATCACAGCAGACTTCTCATCACAAACAATAAAGTCAAGAAGAGCATGGAGTGAAGTATTCCAGATACTAAAGCAAAATGATTTCCAACCTAGACTGATATATCCTGCAAAACTGTCATTCAAAATAGATGGTAAAATACGATACTTCCATGACAAAGAACAGCTGAAGAACTTCATGAACACCAAACCAACCCTGCAAAAAATATTGAAAGAGTTTAGATACACAAAGGAAAAAACCACTAAGCAAAGCAAATAATTAAACAGAACAGAAAGATAAAGATGCAACAGCAGAGAGATAACATTCCTACAATTAACCAGCATTTAACAGTAATAACCATTAATGTAAATGGTCTCAATGCACCAATCAAAAGAAACAGACTAGCAGAATGGATCAAGAAACAAAATCCAACCATATGCTGTTTACAGGAAACCCATCTAACCCAGAAGGATACTCACAGACTGAAAGTCAAAGGATGGAAAACAATTCTTCATGCAGCAGGAATCCAAAAAAAGGCAGGAGTAGCCATTCTGTTTGCAGACAACGTGAACTTTAAACCAACAATGACCATAAAGGACAAAGAACGTCACTACATACTCGTAAGGGGAAAACTCCAAGAGGAAGAGATAACTATCTTAAATATATACGCACCAAACTCCAGAGCACCCAGTTATATAAAACAATTATTAGCAGAAATGAAAACTCAAATTATCAGTAACACAATTGTAACAGGAGACCTTAATACGTCATTGACACCAAGGGACAGATCAACCAGACAGAAAATGAGCAAAGAAATAACAGAACTGAATCATACCTGTGAACAAATGGGTTTGATAGACATATACAGAATGTTCCACCCAACAACATCAGAATACACATTCTTCTCAGCAGTACATGGATCATTTTCTAAAATAGACCATATATTAGCTCACAGAACATATTTAAACAAGTGCAAAAGAGCTGAAATCATCCCTTGCATGTTATCGGATCATAGCGCTCTGAAATTAGAAATTAATGATAAAAGATACTGCAAAAATCCCGCAAACACATGGAAACTGAATAACACGCTCTTGAGTAATTAGTGGGTCACAGAAGAAATTAAAGAAGAAATTAAACAATACCTAAAAGAAAATGAAAATGCAGATACAACTTACCAGAATCTGTGGGATGCAATGAAAGCCGTCCTCAGAGGAAAATTTATTGCACTGAGTTCCCACATCAGGAAAACAGAACGAATACAAATAAATAACTTGAAGCTACACCTCAAACAGCTAGAAAAAGAAGAGCAAGTCAAGCCCAAAGCCAAAAGAAGAGAGGAAATTATAAAAATCAGAGCAGAAATCAATGCAATAGAGACTAAGAAAACAATCCAAAGAATCAACGAATCAAAGAGTTGGTTCTTTGAAAGAATAAATAAAATCGATGAGCCGCTAGCCAACCTTATTAAAAAAAGGGAAGAAAAAGCTCAAATTCATGCAATAAGAAATGAAAAAGGAGAAATCACTACAGACCCAATAGAAATACAGAAGATCATCAACACCTATTTCGAAAACCTCTACTCTCAAAAGTTTGATAACACAGAAGAAATAGACAGATTCTTACAAGCATATGAAGTGCCAAAGCTAGATCAAGAGGATGTAAAACTGTTGAATAACCCAATCTCTGTTAATGAAATTGAAAATGTAATTAAGTCCTTACCCACCAAGAAGAGCCCACGCCCAGATGGATTCACTGCAGAATTCTATAAGAAATACAAAGAAGACCTAATGCCGATACTCCTCAAACTATTCAATGAAATTGAAAGGGAAGCAATCCTACCTAAGTCATTCCTGGAAGCAAATATTACTCTAGTACCAAAACCTGAGAAAGACCCAACTAAAAAAGAGAACTATAGACCGATCTCCCTAATGAACACAGATGCAAAAATCCTCAATAAAATATTGGCAAATAGGATGCAGCAAATCATCAAGAAGATTATACACCATGACCAAGTGGGATTCATCCCAGGAATGCAAGGATGGTTCAACATACGCAAATCAATAAATGTAATCCACCATATCAATAAAGCCAAAAATAAGAATCACATGATCATTGCTATAGATGCAGAAAAAGCCTTCGATAAGGTCCAACATTTATTCATGATAAAAACTTTACAGAAAATTGGAATAGATGGTCTTTACCTCAATATAATAAAGGCCATTTATGACAAACCAACAGCCAGCATCATACTAAATGGCCAAAAATTGAAAGCCTTTACTTTAAAATCGGGCACAAGACAAGGATGTCCTTTATCACCACTCCTATTTAATATAGTACTGGAAGTACTAGCCAGAGCAATTAGGCAAGAAAGAGAAATAAAAGGGGTAAAGATAGGAAAAGAAGAAGTTAAGTTATCATTGTTTGCAGATGACATGATACTCTACATAGAAGACCCCCTAAACTCCATTGAAAGACTCTTAGATACAATAAATAAATTCAGTAATGTGGCTGGATACAAAATCAATACTCAGAAATCAATAGCATTCCTATACACAAACAACAAAATCACAGAGAGGGAAATAAGAGAAATTGGACTATTCAAATTAGCAAGCAAAAAAATGAAATATTTAGGAATTACTCTTACGAAAGAAGTGAAAGACTTATACAGTGAAAATTATAATACACTGAAAAAGGAAATTGAAGATGATCTCAGAAAATGGAAAGACATCCCTTGCTCATGGATAGGAAGAACAAACATTGTGAAGATGGCCATTCTCCCAAAACTGTTATACAGATTCAATGCAATCCCAATAGAAATACCATTAACATACCTTATAGATCTAGAGAAATCACTCCTAAATTTCATCTGGAACCAGAAGAGACCTAGAATCGCAAAGGCAATTCTAAGCAGCAAAGACAAAGCAGGGGCATCACAATCCCTGACTTGAAGTTATACTACAAAGCAACAGTAGTAAAATCAACATGGTATTGGAATCAAAACAGAGCCAAAGATCAATGGAATAGATTAGAAGATACAACCACAAATACAAACACACTCAATCACCTTATCTTTGATAAAGGAGCCAAGCAGGTTCACTGGAAGAACGACAGTCTCTTTAATAAATGGTGCTGGAAAAATTGGCTCTCCATTTGCCGAAAACTAAAGCTAGACCCATGTCTATCACCATGTACTAAATTAAAATCTAAATGGGTCAAAGATCTGAATATTAAAACAGAAACACTAAATCTATTGGAAGACAAATTGGGTAGAAACCTTGGAGACATAGGAGTAGGTAGAGAATTCATGAACAGGACTCAAACCGCACGGGAAATACTTCCCAGAATCAATAACTGGGACCACTTCTTATTAAAAAGTTTCTGCATGTCAAAAGAAATCTCCAGCATAGTGAAAAGAAAACCCACAAACTGGGAAAAGATTTTAGTGAACTCTCTCTCAGACAAGGGACTCTTGTCTAAAACATATAAAGAATTAAAAAAACTCAGACCTCCAAAATTCAAAGATCCAATCCAAAAATGGGCATCTGAGATGAATACGCAATTCTCAGATGAAGAAATGCAAATGGCAAATAAATACATGAAAAAATGCTCATCATCATTGGTCATTAGAGAAATGCAAATTAAAACCACACTGAGATACCATCTCACTCCTGAAAGAATGGCCAGGATCAAGAAAACCAACAACAAATGCTGGAGAGGCTGTGGGGAAAAAGGAACTCTCCTGCACTGTTGGTGGGAGTGTAGACTGGTACAGCCTTTGTGGAGGTCTGTCTGGAGATTTCTCAAAAAGTTGGGATTGGAAATCCCATTTATTCCAGCTATTCCATTTCTAGGCATATTCCCAGAAGAACTGAAAGCATCATACCACAGTGATATATGTGCACCTATGTTTATAGCAGCACAATTTGTAATCGCCAGATCTTGGAAACAACCCAAGTGTCCATCAACTGAGGAATGGATAAAAATGTATTTCTATACAATGGAGTATTATTCAGCTATAAAGAAGGATCACATTGAGATATTTATCAATAAATGGGCGCAGCTTGAGACCATACTCATTAGTGAAATAAATCAATCTCGCATGTATGAATACCGAATAGTTTCCCTAATGTAAGTAATGATTCAAATATATAAAAATATGTGGTAATCATGATTCCCCATTATGTGGCCTTGAAGCCTTATAAAATTTTCACTTATTAATTAGAAAGGCTTTATTCTGGGCTTCTTGATATGGAAATATTTGAAGCTATAGTATATGAAGTTTTATCCAAATATTTCAAGGAAAAAGACACCCTATGGTAACTACTATTAAGTCGGGTTATTTGGTGGTGAAGCACTAGGTTGCTGAAACAGTCATGCTTTGACCTGTTATTGTTATATTGTTATGTCCTGTTTTAACTCAATCTCTCCCTTATTCTTTAAAAAAATTATTTAGTTATTTCTTATGTTTGTTTTAATTAAGGGGGAAAATTAAAAAAATTAGGATATATAATAGTAACTCTTTTTGATTTCCTATTAACTTGTTTTGAAGTCCTGTAATACTACCATGATCTTGTTTTGACTGATTAGACTCTGTTCCATTCTGTGTGATAGTATCAAGTCTGAGGGTATAGGCAACTACTTTGAAGGCAATAAGATTCACTAAGATGCCCATTCTGGTTTGACTATTGTCTCCTTTGGAAGTCCTGTAATGTTTACAATGCCCAAGTTTTATTGGTCTTGTTCTCTACTGTTTTGTCCAACTTTATATTATCTAATGAGATAGACAATTCTTTTTAAGGAAACAAGAGACAACGTTGATAACCATTGTTGATAACCTTGTACTCTGTTCTACATCATGTGCTATGTCTATCCTTGGTTTTGACTGACAGCTTTGTTTTGCCATATTTGACTTTATTCTCTCCCCCCCCAAAAAAGTAATAAGAACTAAGGAGTAATAAAATCCAAAATGTGTAAATTTTGTTGTAAAAAAGAGAGGGGGAAAAAAAAAAGAGCTCTAACGGATATAACAGCAAGTGTGTTTAGGGGTGTTAAATAGCTGACTATATTAATGTTTTTGGATCATTGAACGCAGCTGTTTGCAGTCTCTCTGTTTGAATGTCCACTTTGTATTCTTTGATACTATGATTTGAGCAACTATTTCCAAGATGATAATATGTAACCTATTAACAGATGATTTCTTACTGCTATGTTTTTTTTCTTTGTAGTTCTGTATTATGTGTACCCTTACACCGCTTTGTTTTGTTTTGTGTTTTTCTCTTTTTCCTCTTAAATAAAATTAAAAAAAAAAAAAAGAAAGGAGTTCTGGGTTAGGAGTCAGAGGTTTGGATTTGGGTCCAACTCCCACCATTTATTACTAGTTGTGTGGCGTAACAACTAATAACTAACATCACTGAGCATTTACTATAAACCAGGAACTGGTCTAAGTGCCTTGAATAACTAATTTTATCTTCACACACATTCTGTGAAGTAGTTGATATATTAAATTCTGTTTAGAAAATTACATAAATTGGCCAGACATGGTGGTGCATGCCTATAATCCCAGCGCTCAGGAGGCTGAGGCAGGAGGATTGTTGCAAGTTTGACACCAGCCTGCGTTACAAAGTGAGCTCAAGGCCAGGCTTAACTGCACAGGGAGACCCTGTTTCAAAAAGACAAAAAAGAAAATTACACAAATTAAGGAGTTTGCTTGAGGTTCTTTAGTAAGTGGCAGAACTATAAACTCAAATATTAGCATTTATTAGTCTCAGTTCTTTTTTTCAATAAAGACTATTTTTCCTGATTATCTTACCGATATGTGGGTTGTAAGATAATCCATACAAAGAAGTTTTGTAAACTAAATGCCCTAAAATTGTTATTTTTTCCTTTGTTGCATTTCCAATTATTTATGTAACATGTAAAATTAAAGTTATATATGGTCTCATAAAAACTGATACATACTTTCTATTTTGCATTTACAAGTGTTTGGTGGATGAAGAGAAATAACCTAGATACTGAAGAAAAACACTAAAGTTACTTGAAGAGAAGCTTAATATTATTGCAAACAAAAAATAAAGTAACTGAACCTGTGCTTTCATATATTGCTAGTCATTTCTACCGAGAGGATTGTTAGATGTATTATTCGCTGATTTTAATACATTTTAAAAATAATAACTGGTTATTTCTGTAGAGATTCTGAAATTAACATTTCAGTGGCAGCTTCTATTATTTTGAAAGGCACCCCAAAAAAAGAATGACTAAAAGGGTAAATAAGAACCGAAATGTGTGACAGATATTGTGAAATAGGAAGGAAATGTTCAAATGGGAAAGGGAACAAGGGAGCAGGGAAAGAGAAAAGGAAAGAAGGGAAAAGAACAGAAGGAAATAATAGAAACAAACTCTTAAGGAGGACAGAGCCGTTAAAGGGATGGGAGGGGACTGGGAAAAAAGGAGAATCAAGATATACAGGTATGTATAGGTACAAATTTCCAATGATGAATGTGATCATTGTGTGTATGTAAAATATACCAATACAATTAATTAAAAAAAAAAACCCTTGGCCAAAAACTGTTCTTCCTTGTATTCTGAGTAACAGATGACAGGATCACAAAATTTCTTCGGTTTCAGAAATGGTGACCTGAAATGTACAGTACAGAGGGGCTTCGGAAATGTGCTAACCTATAGGAGCCCTCATCTCAGAGCCAGTGTGTGGGAGGTGTGGGCTTGAGAGGGAACAGGAAGAACTCTTGGCCACCGGCACCATCATAGCCCTAGGTTACAGGCAGAATGGGTGACAGGAAATTCCTTGCTTTCCCACTGATGCCAAATAGGTCAAAGGAACAGGGAGAGACTTTTTGGACAAGCACAGATTGACCAGTGCAATTTTCTAGGAGGAAAGGAAGAGGAAGGGGAAGAAGGGGGCTTAATTAGGATGATTCAACTTTATTTCGTCAAGATTTTGAAGGGTAAATTTAATTAAAAAGGATTTTTCACTTAATACCTCAAAACACATTAAGAATTACAACCTTCAAAATGTTCTTGGCCACCTTTCAAAAACAAAGCTTCCTCAATTCTTAAAAACATATTTTTTCAAGGTTAATTTAAGAATATTTGATCCTTAGTATAAATCCCCCCCTAACTTTACCCTCACAACCACCATGTGATAAGTGCCCACAGTGTTCCAGGTACTTTGCTAATAAGCATATTATATCTGTCAGCCTATTTCATTGTCACAGCAACTCTATGTGGCACATACCACTGTTCTTGTCATCTTACAGATAAAAATTAAAGCTACAAGAGGTTAAGGGACTTTTCATTAAGACCTAGGGATTGAAGCTAGAGTTAAAACCTAAGTCAGACTCCAGAGCCCTTGTTCTTACTCATTAATTTACATTGTTTCACCTAAAAACTGGCTATAGAAAATTTTTAGTATCACTAGTAAGGACTTGTCATTACAATACCCTTTTAACAGTGGCCATGACAGTATTTCAGTAGCAGTAAATCACCTATAATTTATTTTTATAATTTAAGTCTCACATAGATATAATTGCTCCAAAGCCCACAGAAAGTACCTTAAGAGGAACTGAAATGAATTTCAAAATAACAAAAGGACGGCAACCCACTCAGGACCTCTTCTGTCTTTCTCTTAGACAGAAGTTTTCTTTCTTTCAATAAATATTTCTGCTCTTAAAAAAAAAATAACAAGAGGAGGCTTAGATTTAGTTTTATTAAGGTCAATGAAATTTTTATTTTGAGTAAACTTATTTATTGGTCTTCAATGTACTCTATGTTTAAACTGAAGATTCTGAGGAGTTAAAAAATAGGCCTCATTAAAGTTTCAAAGAAATAAATATCACCATCACAGTAAAAACAGACAATGATCTTATTTTGTTTTTTGGTACTGGGGATTGAATCCAGGGCCTCACAAATGCCAAGCATGAATTCCATCCCTGAGCCATACCCTAGCAGAAGAATCTTAAAAGAATTTTAAAACCATTGGGTAAATTTAGGGAAACAGAATGGGAAGGGCAGAAACCAGATATTCATTCAATGTTAAAGGGTCACTTCATAGATAAACTGGCATTTGCAAAGATACTTTTACATGGAGGAATCTGGCAGATACCACCTTAATCAAATGACCAAACTTAGTATCACCAACAACAGGGCAAACTGATCTCACAAGCCTCCTGTACCTTGTCCTCAGTACATCATCTATGTAATATTCCTGCTAAACTGTATAACTTGAGTCCCATTGTGAGGAAACAAGTAGACAATTCCAAACCAAGCAATGTACTACTTTTTCTGTGGTCTTTTTGAGACAAGATTTCACTAGAAAGTTTAGCTGAACTTGAACTCATTTTGTAGCTTAGGATGACCTCAAATTGATAGCAATCCTCCTGCCTCAGCCTCCCAAGTGCTGGGGTTACACACATTCACTAACATGCCCAGCCAGAGATGTCCTACAAAACAACCCAGATGGATTCTTCAAGTGATATAAAAGAAGAAAACTCAAATGATTAGTCTAAATGAAAAGTGATTAGAAAGATGAAGCCACTAAATGCAAGGCCAAACCTCATATTTGAATTTAAGTAAAAACCACTCTAAAGCACATTACTGGAACAATATGAATACTTCTTGTTCTGGAGAGACACATGCTAAAGGATTAATTCAAGAGTGAGGGCCTTGATATCTACAATTTAATATTATATGGGTCACTGAGAAAAAAACAGAAAAGATCTGAAGTTCTTTTAAAAGATCCAACAGTTCTTAAAATCAATAAATGATACTGTCATTTTTGTTTCAAATAACTACTACAAATGGAAAAATATTGCAGCTTGTAGGGGCCGTGCCCTGATTTCATTTATAAAACGATGAAGACCAAGCAGCTTCCGATTGAGACCAGCCCCAGAAGGAAGTGTTCCCAGGGTGGACAAGTAGAGAATTCTCTCACAAAATTAGGCTCCCTCATTACCAATGACCTTCTCAGATCTGAAGGATAGCTTTCTAGCCAGACCTGCCTAAGGTGAAATCTTTTTTGGCACATTCAGTTTGTTTCAGACACTCTGACCTTGGCTTTTGGGTCAGAGGACTTACCTGGTATGCCTCAGGAAATTTGTCTTTGGATTTAGTTCAAGGGGATAAAAAATATTTAGGAGGTTCAAGGCATGATGGTGGACACTAAGGTACAAAGATGATTAGGCCAAAAAAGAATCCTTCCCTGGAAGAGCTACCTTATAAACAGATAACTAAAAACCATGAAAAATGCTATGTTGAAGGGATATCCTACAGAACATTAATTGAGCAGCAAACGGAACAGGTTTATGCAAACATCAGGGAAAGTCACAGAGCAAAGGCCGTATCTAAACTGGAGGATGATTGCTTTTTCCAGGAAGTAAAGGCATTCCAAGTTCAGTAAAGAAAACATGCCATGGCATGGAAAGGTCAAAGAACAGGCTCACCTGGAGAGCAGTGAGCACAGCACAGGAATGGGAATAAATGACTCAGCTCATTAATCTCCTGCTTGCTGTGTCGATAGCACTGTAGGTCTGTGAACTAGGTTTTTATTAATTTTCCTCTTTGATTAGAATACCTGATATCCAGCAGGGGTATGGCTCAGCCACACAGCACCTGGCTGGCAAATGTGAGGTTGTGAGTCTGAGCCCCTGTACCAAAACCACCACCACCACCACCAACAACAACAACAAAAATACCTGATATCCTACATCAGTGATGGCAAACCTACACTGATACACATGCTACACTGGGCTGTTTGTATCACTGAAAGCTTTTAAATGTTTGCCACCACTGTCCTAGATATACCAAAACCTCATTATTACTCAAAGCATTGCAGAGGAAAACTGACAGGAGCAAATCCTTGTTCTCCAGGAACTTACATCCTACAGGAAAGTCATGAGGAATAAGTGCATAAAAACCTCCAGGACAAATGCATTAAAAATCCTAAGAATTATTTTTCAACATATTTTAAAAAGTTGTACATCACAGAAAGAAGAAAGATTACTTTTTGTAAAGAAGGCATGGAAAGAGAAATCAGGAAAGATTTTCTGTAACTGTAGCATAGATAAAAACATAAAGGGGACATTCCAGGGGAAGAAATTAGCCTAAGTTAAAAAGTAGAGATGGTTCTACAGATAGGCATTGTTCAAGTTCATAGATCCCTGAAGCATTTCCTGAGGGGGGGAACAAAGAAATATATTTATTTGACTGTATTCACTGCATAGAGTAGAGACCCAAAATTTTGTTCTGTGTTCTACTACATGAGTAACTGCTTCTTTGTGGTAGGTCCGGGCCTGTTGGTTGGTGGGTAGGGGTTTAGTTGGGAACAAATGAACAAAACAAGTTGGCTAAGTAGAACCACCTCAGAGATGAACACTGGCTCTCTACCTCCTGTATCTTTACTGAAGCCCTGCAGTTCAGGGCAGTGATGTGGAGTGGTTTGGGTTCCTGTAATCACACACTCCTTGTATAAAGAGGATGGTGTGAAGACTGCCAGTTTGTTGGTTCAAGGTACAATGACTCTAACAAGTACCTGACCAAGGAAAACTAAGCCAGGTTGAGGATGTGGGAGGGAACTGGTCAGACTAGTTAGAAAGCTTTATTATTACCGAGCATTACATTTTCATCAGGGGAAGGGTGCTAGTATTCTTTAATACTGACTAAGCTGAAGTCACAGGACTTGTTGATGCTTATGTGTACTTCCCATGTAACCCTCACACCAACTCAGGGAGAAGCATTAACTCGAAGGAGTAAGCTGAGGCTCAGAGGCTAAGTTACTCACTCAGTGTCCCATAACTAGTGATCATCAGTGTCCACCCGAGTCCACAGACCTACTTTTGTCTTTCCACTTGTTGCTTCCCCCCACTTCCTCAGTTTCAGACAACTGGTGAATTCTGTTTTAACCCAGTAGATACTTCTCCCCAGAAAGGTGAAACTGTTTGTCTGACTGTTGATAAACCACCAAAGATTTAACAGTCTAATTTTCTCTCTTCCTTGGACTTTACTGATCCTCTGCGGTCAATGTATCTTCCCTGGGCTACACTTTCTCCTTCTCAAGACTAAAGCCATTCATCCAGTATTTCTAAAGACAAACCCATTCTGCTCTCAGTTTTCAAAAAAAACTTCCATCATATCCTCCCGACCAGCTTCTCATTTCTAGTTCTTCCAGTTAAAATAAAATACTCTGGCTTGGTCACACTTACTCACACCCTTAGTCTTACCAATTCTTGCCAGCAAGTGCAGTGAAAGCTAGAACACCCTCCCTGCCTTGGCCTGCCACATGTGCACCGTCTCCTTCCACTGCTGCCATCAGCTCTCTGTCAGAGGAAATCCTCGCGGGGCAGTGAGGGCTTCTCCAGACTGCAAAGGCATCTGCCCCTTCCCAGAGCCTCCACCTGCGCAGGGCACAGTGAGTTCCCTTGTCCAAGCAGTCCCTGTTACCTGTGTGGCTGTTCACACTTTGTCCTGTGCCTGCATACTCCAAGTGCCTTTTCATACAGTCCCTCAAACTATAAAGCAAAGTCTGATGTTCCAGCTTAACTTCAACATAATGCTGGAAATATATGTGCTTAATAAAAGTTTTTAAATTTTAAGATTTTAAAAGCAATGATAGATGCCACTCCATCTGTCAGAAGGAGACAAAAAGCCTACCCTTATTATTGGTTAGTATAGTTTCCAAGTTTTTATAGGAAAACCTTTCCTTGGAATAAAAACTGCAACCAAGTACAACATTAAATATATCTTAAAATCACAATTCACCAAAGATTGTGAGCATGATAAGCCACGATCTTCATTTTTAAAAAAAAGAATACTCCTCAAAAAATTACAAACTAAGGGGCTGGGGATTTAGCTCAGTGGCATAAGCGCCTACCTTGCAAGCAAGCAGTAATGAGTTCGATCCCTGGTACCGATAAAAATGAAAAAGACAAAAACAAACAAACAAAAAATTACAAACTACTAAAAGGTTATGTGCTAAAATCCCTCAGTTTCCTGACTGATGAGTTTATATAACTCAGGAGCTAGAAAAACTCAGAATCTGGACCTGAAACAATAATAACTTGTTTCCATTCAAATTGTACAATAAAGGGGGGAAGGGAGTGAAGTTTGAAATTTTTCCTTTCTGAAGCCAAATTTAGCAAAGTTGAAGAAGCAGAAATAGACGCTATGCTCCAGCCCACTATAGCTATACAATGGCCTGGTTTTACTCATTTAGTCCTCTTTCTTGTCCTTCAAACAGTGTCTCTTCAGCTGACTGACTCAAAGTCAGTCGGAATTCCATGTGGCCTGTCATGTGCCAGGTTCACAAACCATGCTGGATTACATAAACTTCCTCAACTGCAATGACTTGGTTACAGGACCAGTAGGCAAGCCAGCCTGGCCAGTGAAAAGGAAACATGTGATGGCCAGCTGAAACAGCCACTCAGGAGTACACGTGTTTTGAAAGTGGGAGGGGGTCATCAGCAGGCCAGGTCTGGGTCCCTCTTGGGTAAAGCTGAAGGCCTGTTACTATTCCTGCTCTTCTAGCTGTGCATCTGCACCCTATGTTCCTGGACTCCCAACTAACATTAGCTACACAAGCAAGCTGAGGATGACAGCCTCCTCCACCCTACTGCCAACATCACTGACTTCTGAAGACCGTGAGAGCCACACGTCTAAACTGCCCAACATGGGCAGATGGCTGATATTTGGCCTTTATTCAGAGGCTTCTAGTACCAGTCACAGTGCAGTTATGTTTACTACATGGATGTTACCAGTTCCGCTCCCTGGCTCTACATTCTCTTGTCCTCCATGAGAGGCAAAGGAGCAGCTGCCTAGTGCAGATCCAGGGGTATAAGCCTTGGGATGGGTAGACATTTTTGGCAATGCCAATGACAACAATTTCAGACCTGGGATATTCTCCTAGCAAGCAAATAGAGTTTATACAAAACTTATCTGTCATCAAGTTTGTGTGTCCAACTTAGATTTTTAGCTGCCACTTTCACGGCCCTATGCTCAAGTAAGCAAGCAGAACTAAGCTATTCTTTTATTAAAAGCTCAAGGAATTCAGGCCTCTATCATGATTCTTATTACAGCAAGATACTAAAGGTTGAACTGACTAGTTAGAGTCTCTCTCTCTGGAATCGAATTAGAAATATGAAAGCAGTCTGAGCTGAGTCACAGTAACAGCAGAACACGGTAATGCTGGATAACTGGCAGCTCCTGCTGTTCATATGCCTCTGCCTGCTGCCCTCTAGCACAGACTCCATGACCCCTGGTTCTACCACACCCGCTGCTGGACTCTCCTTATTACTCATAACCACACTACCAATTTGAGTTAGCCTAACAGAATCCCTGACGCCTTCAGTTCAAGAATTCAACTATAAAATAGTTCACCCAGGTCCAGAAATGTGTAGTTATCACTAAGAAGTCAGAATCCTACAGTTCAACTATGGCTGCAGAACCAAAGCCACAGTTTCAACTACTCTTTTGGAAATACTCCACCTGTATGAGTGGGACAAAAAGAATGTAAGGGACTCAGGAAAAAGACAAGGGCCCTATGGTTTTTGAATAGCTGTGAAACGTATCTTTGGTCATTTATCTTAAACTTGCTAATTATTATATAAAATCCAGCTGTATCAACAGCAACATAATTTATCAGATTATATAGTTTAAATCTGTCTTCCTTTCCCATAAATGATACATACTAGTGAAACTATAAAAATTGCTTCGTTTATTAGGTAAAATGTTATAAATTATTGATCTGCCAGATTCAAACCAATAAAAGCTTTTGTGTCCTTATAAGAAAATACTTCTCAGCTTAAAAATAAAGATTGGAGTACAATAAAACGAACTTATCATTTTTAAAGCTGCAATTCCTAACACTTACTGTTCTTAACACTTCCTGAAGCAGTTCTGAAAGTTCGCTTTTGTAAGTAGCTTTATGAAGTGTAATAAAAAATATAGTGAATACAGTTGCCAAGGGCCATCCAATGGAAAAGTGAGCTCCTAAAAACATTATAATGTGTCTTCATTTGTACAGCATGCACCATAACTTATGACCTTAATTGCAGAAATCTAAATGGTTTCTCTGACCAAGTCTGATAAAAAAATTAAAACTAAAACCAAATATTATCATCTCTTCACCAGACTGACACCATATGATTTCTGGCTCTTCCCAAAGCCAAAATGACCAGGAAAAGTAAGCATTTTGAATTGATTCAGGACATCAAGGCAGCCACAACAGCACAACTAAAGGCACTTATGAAAAAGTCACAACACTGCTTCACAAAGTGGGAGTGTATGACGTATGGAGTGAGTGCATTAGAAAGAAGTGGGAGTATGCTGAGGGTGATTAATGGCAATGTGTCTTTTCCTATAAGTACATTCTTTTACTTTAACATTCATTATATGTTTTTATTACATCTCATACAATATTAGAGCTTAGAATTAGGGTAGCAATAGAAATGACTGTGGATCAGGTGTTTGATTAGTGAATCACAATGATCTATTCCCTGATCTTCTCAGTAACTCAACAGTACTATGTGGGGCATTTTGTTTTTCCATAAATATGGACACATTTTTACTCTATTCCTCACCTACCTCTCCAATGCCATGTCCCTCTCTTCTTCCTGATTACCACCACAATTTACTTATCTGTTTTTTTTTTACCTTTTTCCTGTCTCTACTAAAGATGACTCTCATGAAGTGTGTGCCTCCAACACCAGGCTCTAGTCCTATAATCCCTGACCATAGTTCCAACTGCACATTGAAATCTCCTTTCCGATCAGATGTGAAAGCACACAAAACTCTATATGGAATCACTCACTAAAATGATTTTCTCTCTACTGGCTCTTCTACATTCAGTAATGCCATGAGTCTCCCATTCAGTGGAAGGAATTATAGCACAACTGTACCACCAAATCTACTCCACTGTGATCTACGCCATCACTAAGACACAATGGTTCCTTTCTCTTCACATTCTAGGGATTTCCCACTGATGGTACTAAAGGTCTTTATAGTCCTCATAACTTTTTCTTTTCAATACAAAAAATTGAACCGAGGACCATTGTGCATGCCAAGCAAGTACTCTACCACTGAGCTACATTTTCAACTCTTTAAAAATCTTAAGACAGGGCCTCACTAAATTTCCCAGGTTGACCTTGAATTTGCAATCTTCCTGCCTCATCTTCCTGAGCAATGGGATTACAGGTATGTACCATAACTTCTTATGATCTTAATTACAGAAATCTAAATGATTTTGCTGACCAATTCTGGAGAAAAAATAAAAACTAAAACCAAACATTCAACTTCTTTCTTGCTTAACAAAGCAAGGGAAAAAGCCTTTGGTGATGGCTGGGCAATATGCAAAGTATTTTATGTGTAATTTATTTAATTACATAACAAACACATATAGATAGTACTATTATCCCCATTTTTAAATAAAATATAGAAACTCAGGAAGATGGCAAGATATAGAATAGAAATTCAATGCAGGTATTTTATTTCTGATCTCATATGTTTGGTCATTAGTCACTCAGATCAAGTCTTAGACCTGGCAATCAGATTTCTACAAAATATAGCCTAATTAAAGATGGCCTTGAACATGTTTTCTCTGGGCTATCCTTATTCCTAAATGATACTAATATAATGCATTACATAGTGAGACCTTGTCTCAAAAAGACACACACACACACACACACACACAGATAGACAGACAGATAGAACAAATGAACTTGGGGCTCTGAGGTCAGCCTGTTTTGGCTCTCATTCCAGTCCTACAAAGACTGTGGACAAATTACTCTCTTTTAAGGCTATTTTTGCCTTTATAAAATGGGAATAATAATGATTCCTAACTGGTGGCACTGGAAGATTAAATGAGATTGAGCATGTAAATAGTGACGCATTGCCCACAGCAAACTCTTCCTTGGTAAACATTAGCCAGACTGAACATAAATCCACTCTCCTAAATCTGCTGCTTATTCTTTTCCAATCTATTTTTGAAAGTCAAGGTTCTAAACACTAGCCATGAACTACAGATTATCATGTACTTTAATAAAATAGCATCATTCATAAAACTTCCACATGCAGGGACCGTTATAAGAATACCACTTGACTTTAGTTACTTTGATTCTCAGTGCAACCTTATAAAGTAAGTACTACTATTATTTGTATTTTGGAGATTATATAACTAACGCATAGAAAGGTTAAACAATCTAAGGTCATATAACCAATTAGTAGGGAAGCCCAGCAAGTCTGGTTCCAGAATCCAGGTTCTTTACCATTATTATTATATGTCTTTGATGAGTAGAAGGGGGAGGAAGGGAAGGGAAGAGGGTTGAAAAAATTAAAATTTTTTGGGATAGGTCTCAGCCATGTAGTTCAGGTGTCCCCAAACTCTTGGCAATCCTCTTGCCTCACCCTCTCAAGAGCTGGGATTACAGGCATGTGCCACCATATCCAGTAGGAATTAAAATATGTTATGTACATGTACCAATTTCCCACAAAGAATGCAAACATTATGCATTATATACATGTACTAATGAACTAGAAAGAAAGGAATAAAGAAAGAAGGAAGAAAGAAAGAAAGATGCCTTTTCTAGAGCTTCCAAAAGACCAGACAATAGACCCTCCTGCAGACTGATAAACAACAAATATTTGATGGACTGAAATTCCCAACACTGCATGAACATTTGTAGCCATCTGTTTACATTAATTTCTGTTTTTTTCACCTCATCTGTTTTTAATCTAGTTTCAAACTATCAGTACCCAAACTATTATAAATATAATGACATTAATAGGATTTTACATAAATGTTCAGCATGGTGCTTGGCGCACGCCCTAACCTTTGGGTGAAGCTCGCTTTCTAGGTTCCCCACGAATTACAGCTTCATTCAACTCTATTATTCCAGAGTTATAAACCATATGATTGCAAGAAGCTTTTCTTCAATATTTTGACTAGATTTGAATTTTTTTTCATTTTCAATAGCTAAGCACAGAAAACACAAAGCAATACTTTTTGCTTCAAATTCTATCAACAGCTCTTTGAAATTGTTTTAAAGTTGGCATTTCTACTTGACCTGACTGCTTTCATCACCCCTAAAGATAAACACTACATACATACCTGCATGTCCTCTCTCTGACAGACTAAAGCAATTCAGAAGAAAAACAAAACCAAAAAATCCTTCTTTTTTAAAGCCCTTCTTTTTACAACACTTTCTCCTATTTCATAATATTCCAGCCAGGCTTCCTTCATTTCTTTCAAGGCACTAAAGCTTTTTCAAACTCAGTCTTTCCCAGATGACAGTCCTCTCTTTAGAACTTCCCTATTTTTTAGGAAAAAATTGGGAACCCCTCAATTTTTGGTCTGCTTAAATGCCACTTGCTCAGAGAAACTGTCTCCATATCCTTATCAAACCAGATGTCCTCTCTTTAGTCTCTATTATACTCTGCTTTTCCTTTAGAGATATCACAGTCTGTAATCATCCTTACTTTCGTGACTGATTGATTGATTGCTTATCTCCACCAAGAACATAGGCTTGTAAGGTCTGAGACCACATTCCTTGCCTTCCATGTTCTCAGCAGCACTCTGGGGAACTAAGCAATTATTGCTTGTGATCTTTACACAGATTCATCCAGAAGACTCCAAATAGTTCACAAATGCTTCAATGGCCATTGTAATGGAAATGACCCAGTCTGTATCACTTCCTACTCTTCTGGTCTAACTTAAGGAGACAGTGATATATGTGGCCACTGCTTGCTATGTGGATTTTAAGATCTTCCCAATTCACTGAAAATAGCTATTATTTTACAAATCCTACTTCAAATCTGTACAAGTAAATCTGCTGGATTAATGAATGATTCTATCTTTCCCATTAGACCTATACTCTTTAGGATAAAGGTCAAAGGGTTCAAAAGTGGATGATTCATTTTTTGTCTACTTACACATAGGCCTAAAATGCTCAATCAAACAAAGTATATATAATAGCTAACCTAGGTGCCCTAAGGAAAAGCAGTTAGTAAGAGGGAACATAACCAGAGAGACCTTAGTTTGAGATGAACAACTCTGATGTTCCCAGTATCAATTAACTAAGCAATGAGCAAGTATTCTCAAAGTTACTTCTGTCCTGGAATAATACAAAATTTCTTTAGATTCTCCCACAATAGGTCAACTTTCAGACATTGGCTGAAAACAAAACAAAATAGGAACAATGGTCTAATAGTCTAGTTCACTAGTAGTAATAATTATTTCTCCTTCTTGACAACAATTACCAGAGAATACAATCAGAGAACCAGAACCAGGAAGCCGTATTTTTTTCTTGGCATGCCTCTCATCAGTCCATCCTAACCTTTAACCTTAGCTATAAAAGGAGGATACCAGCACTAATGTATTACAGTTCTATATTACTGAGCTGTTATATAGGAGTGGTACCAAAAGCCACAGAAGTTATAGAACTACCACCCGGTATTGCTCAGAACAACCCTAACATTCTCTCTCTTCAACTCTCAGAAACAAATTTAAGTAGGATGTAGTAAATGTGACATATATACAGAGAAGGTAGACAAGAATAGTAGTTCAAAAACCATTAGATATAAAGTATGGGAAGAGACGAAAATATTTAGCTTGGAAGTGAAATAGATGGTCCTTTAAGTATCAACAAACAGATGTCACAATGATGACTTGCTTTGCTGTATTCTATAAAACTTCATTGAGCAATTGGTAAAGACTGCAGGGAAGACTGTGACCGTGTAATAGATGAAAACAAATGTAATAAAGAACCAAGTCTACTAGTAAATAAACTTGGAACAAACTACCTCCCTTGTCATTAACTGTCTCAAAAGCCAGTTAGCAATTTTGTGGGTTATTACAGAGCAGGGGCCAAAAAGCTTTCCCTGAAAAGGGATCTGTGGGTCACATACAATCCTTTTAAAATTGTAAAGATCATCCTTAGCACATGGGCTATGCAAAATCGTGTAGTTTGCTGAACCTTGTTCTAAAAGAGTTCTAACAGAAATGTGAATCATGTAATGAAAATTTTTAGCATATTTTAAAAGGTAAAAATAGTTAATTTTAGTATATTTAATTAAATATACTATAAATTATTTAAATATGTAAACAAAACTACTGAGACCTACATTTTTTTAAAACATGAAATTTTTAAAATCTAACATAGGATTTCTGAGAAGATAGCAGAGTAGTGAACAGTGGAGAAATAGACTAAGATTTGGTGTGCAGATGCTGGAATGTAGCAATGTGAAGAAGAGAAAAAGGAAGAAATGGGCCCCTGAGACCCAGCAAAGATCTGAGAGGAGAGTTGAGACCCCTGAGGACAGCAAAAAGAGGGACTGCAAAAGAGGAAGAGGAGACAGTAAGTAGCACTGTCTCTGAGCCCAGACGCACTGCATGGGAGGGAGGGGCAGCTAGAACCTACAGACTCAAGGTGACTACTGCTGACCCCAGAGGCCTCCACAGAGAAACACACAGTGGAATGGACCAGTGGACATAGTGGACTGCAGTTGCTGGATAGTTATTTGGGCTCAGATGTCCCCTTGGAGAGGGCAATTGGCTGTGGTCATCTTGCAGAGGGGCCAACTGACCTCCTAACTCAAAGCTGGCTCTATCTAGTGGATCTCAGTGTTCGGGTGAGGCAGAACCCAGATCAAGGTGGCAGAATGTCAAGGAACCAAGTACAAATCAGCAGGGAGCTGAGTTCAAGCTGGCAAGAGAAACAGAGTGTTGCAAGCTAAACAAATTGGATTCTAGCCTAACAGCCAGAAATCAGCCTGAACTTCAGTGGAACTAAAGGTGTATATACTGACTTGCTGTAATTAATCAACATGGATCAGGACTCTGTCTGCCCATTGTCTTCCAATGACAACAGAAACATGCTTTGAAGTAGACATATTTTTTTTGGTATGGGGATTGAATTCATGACCTCACACTTGCCAGGCAGGCATTTATACCTTTGAGCTAAATCCCTGGCCTGAAGTAGACATTTTTTTCTCATTTTCCTTTTCTTTTTTGTTTTTCTAAAGAAATTGAAGAGTTTATTCTTTAAAAAATTAAATAAATGGACAAATCTTTAGCCAACTGTATCAAAAAAGGAAAGATGAGACTCAAATCCAAGCAATTGGGAAGGAAAAGGGTGAAATCACAAATCCTGCAGAAATCCAGAAGATCAATGCCTACCTCAAGAATCTGTTTTATTTATTTATTTATTTATTTATTTATTTAGTCTGTTTTGAGACAGGGTCTCTCTGTGCAGTTCTGGCTGGCCTTGAGCTCACTTTATAGCCCAGGATGGTCTGGAACTCACAATGATCCTCCCACTTTAGCCTCCTGAGTATTGGGATTACAGGCGTGAGACACCACACCCAGTTTAAGAATCTGTATTCTAAAAAGATGGAAAACACAGAATGGACAGATTCCTAGGTGCATATGAACTACCAAAGTTGAATCAAGAAGATATAAAAATTCTAAATAAAGCAGTATCAGTCAATGAAATTGAAGATGGAATTAAAAACCTACCAATCAAGGGCTGGGGATTTAGCTCAGCGGCATAGGCACCTGCCTTGCAAGTGTGTGGTCATGAGTTCGATCCCCGGTACCGATAAAAGACAAAACACACAAACACACACACACACACACACACACACACACACACACCTACCAATAAAGAACAGCCCGGGCCCTGATGAATTCATTGCTGAATTCTACAATTTAGAGAAAACCTAATGCTGCCACTTCTCAAACACTTTAAGAGGAGCATAAGATGGGATCGAATGGATCCATCCCTCCAGTCTAACGCTCCCCCCGCGGAGCTACTTCGGCTGCATTGGACCCTATCCTTACTTTTCTTTAAATTTGCACTTTAACATAATAGTAGCTGGCTGTGCATTTCAGTACTTTTCCCTGAGTGATACAGAAAGCAATCTATGTGTTTATCTACTCAGTATGATGAATAGCAAGGTATGTGCACATGTGCAAAAGTGTCAGAATCGTATTTGTACCCACCTCATGGTCCATCTGACTAGTTTTATGTTTACCCAAGCATCACAGTGGGTCTAACAGGCCCACACCACTGCAGGTCTGTTCAAAATTTTTTTCTTTAGATTTTTTTAGTAGAAGCATTCTAATTCAGTACAATGGCACACGAAAAACCAGGCTTGCAAGTTTTAGAAAAGGTCAAAAGTGAATCATCAGATTACTCCTACATGGATGATGAAGAGGATCCACTATGGTAAAATACATTTCATAACAGAAGAGTGGTGTGAGTGCATGATGATGACTGTGACACTGGCCATGTCAGCCAAAGTTCCTGTGACAGTGAAATGGAGCAAGAATGGACACAGGGAATGCAAATCTCCTTGATTCAGATGACAAAGAAAACAGAAATGTGAATACATATTTGACTAGTTAAAATGTTGCAAAATGGCCACACAACCAAATGGAACAATCCAATGTTAGAACTAGGTCCCAAAATATATGAAGATCTTGGCAGGAGTGAAATATATTGGACAGAATGCCAGCACTGCCATTCAATGTTGCCAACTGTAACAGACAAAATGTTACAAGATGTTATAAAATACACAAAGATTGAAATGCAAGTAAAATGTTCTGTATATACCAATAGTCATATTCAAAAATGTACTTATTAAGACACCTCAACAGCTGAACTGAAAGCATTCATAGGTATGCTGTACTTAGTATAGATTTTTCATGGTGATCGCAAAAATTTAAAAGATTTATAGAAAAGCTATGGGGTAAAATATGGCATAAAAGTTATGCCTTTGTAGATGGGAAGATTTATGCTTCCAAGTTACACATTTACTATGGAACTCAGCCATGAGGTCCTTATTAATATAGTAATAAACCAAATGGTGCTGTGGACAGACTTGTTGCTCCCATCTCCCAGTTAATTGGAATGTGACAATTGATTTACCAGTTCCCAATTGATGCTACATTTGCTACCAGAGCACAAGTCAACCAATGCAGGAACTGTACACAGGAATAAAACAAATTCCAAATAAAATACTGCAATTTCAAAACAGAGAACGTATAGAACGATCTTTGGATTTCTTCAAGATACAACATTATCCTCACAAATGGCAAAGAAAAGCAAACTGGTATTGCTGATATCAACATTTCACCATGATGGAAATAGTGATAGAGAAACCTTGACAAAATGGAAGGCTGAGATAGAAACTTTCAACAACAAAACTGAAGGTGGATTAGATGTTGTTGATGAGTTATGCAGCAACCATGATGTCACTTGAAACACAAAGCATTGGCCAATGGTTACATTCTATATTTACAAAAATACAAGTGCAAAACATCACAGAGAAATTTTGTTTGATTGGTGCTGGAGCTCATAAAAGATCACTGACAGCAGAGGAAAAACAAAATTTTTTGTTTCTATTCTATCCCATAAAATCTGTGGAGTACGCTAGCAAGCTGTCAGGTGTAAAGGCAGGCACAGGGACACAAAGAACTACAATAACAGGAAAACAAGATGTCAACTGTACAGGAAAACAAAACAGACATGCTAGCATGTGAGCAATATTTGTGCCTGGAATGCACGGTTGTCATGTGGGAAAACTGTCTCTGGTGTGACAGTTGAAGCAAACCTTATTTCTGTAGTAGATTTTTGTTTCTGTTTATGTTGTAGTTCATATATCTTTATATCTCTGATGTTATCTTGTAAGTTTTGTAAGCAAGTAAATAGCTAATGTGAAAATGATGTCTATTCTAAGCACTCATTACATATTCAATATTTTATTTTATTGACATCTTGTTTCCCTCTGAACTGCATGTTGTATAATATAGTCGGAAGCTCCTGACAAAAAGAGAGAGAAGAGAGGTGACAAGACTGCTAAATAGGAAATAAAAGGTAAGCACACATAGCTGTCAGTATAAATGAGATGTGTGCATGAACAGGTAGTCATCCTGTGTGAAGACTGCCTTGGGTGTGACAGTTGAATCAAAGCTTATTTTTGTGGAAGAGTTCTATTAGTATTTTCATTGTAGTTAATGTAGGAGTTTATTTCCGATGTTATCTTTTATATTTTGTAAGGAAGTACACAGCTGATGTGAAAATGTCATCTGTTCTAAATGCATGATACATATTAAGAATTTAATATTTTTATTGATATTTTATGTTCCTGTTAACTACACACTGTGTATCATAATAAGAAACTCCTATCAAAATAGTTAGACCACTGAGGTGTCACGTATGTGCTATAAAAAGGCCGGGAAGGCAGAAGACACGTGCTGCCAGTGTAAGCGACGTGTGTGTGCAGACAGTCGTGGGTATGACAATCCAAGTACAGATTATTTTTCTGTAGAGTGCTATTGGTGTTTTCATATAGTTAATATAAGAACTTATTTTTGATGTTCTTTTTTAAAATTTATACACCAAAATCAGTCAATGTTGAAAATTTTGATGCTTTTTTATAAACACCTGTAAATACTAAAAGTTCCATACTTTTATTTTTATGATATTTTCTTATTACATAGTCATTGTTTAATAAAACTCATAAAATAAAAATTAATAATTTATCAATAGAATACTCTAAAGAATAAATCTGGGCCTTATAGACCTGTGTTTATGCACCTTGGTGACAAAATTAAGTCTTTTGCCCGAGTGAAATTGAAAGGGAAGCAATACTTCCAAACTCATTCCTGGAAGCAGGTATTACTATAATCCCAAAATAATGAAGGATCCAACCAAAAAGAGAACTATAGGTCAATCTCCCTAATGAACACAGATGTAAAAATGCTCCAGGATTTAAAAATAAATACTGGCTGTTATGGTTTGTGTCCAGGTGTCCCCACAAAGCCTAATGCAGTTTTAGTTTCAGAATCTAGTGTGTGACTCTAGAGTGAATTTAGAGCGTGTGATGCTGGGACTCAGGGTGTGTGATTAGTCAATCAGTCCACCAATTGGTTTGACACAGTTCTGGCTAGGATTAAGGGTGAGTGCTACACTCAAGCCAGAGCAGGCAGCCTGTATACAATATGAGGGTCAGAAGGAGTCCTGCCTCCCTCCATGGTTGCTTTGCTACCTTCTGCCTATTATGAATGTTTCTCCTCCATGAGGCCTGCCTGCTATGCTACCCTGCCTTGGAGCAAGACAATTACAGACTGAAATCTCTACAAATTGTGAGCCAAATAAACCTTTTCTCCTTTAACTTTGGTGTTAGGTATTTTGTCTCAGCAACAAAACAAAAGTAACTAAGATACTGGCAAATAGATGCAGAAAAAATGTTTGACAAAGTCCAGCACCCATTCATGATAAAAACTCTACAGAAAATTGGAATAGATGGTCTTTATCTCAATCTGACAAAAATCTATGACAAACCACCAGCCAACCTCATGCTAAATGGTCAAAAACTGAAAGCTTTCATTCTAAAAACCAGGAACAAGACAAGGATGTCCACTATTGTCACTCTTATTCAATAAAGTTCTGGAAACATTAGCAGACCTATTCGATAAGAGAATAAAATAAAGGAATAAGGATAGGAAAGAAAGAAATTAAATTACCATTATTTGCAAATAACATGAGAATCCACATAAAAGGCCCAAAAATTCCAGCAATATAACTTCTACGTGAAATATCCAAATTCAGTAAAATAGCTGGATGGAAAGTCAACACTCAAAATTTAATAGCATATCTGTATATAAATAACAAGCTCACTGAGAGAGAAATTAGGGAAACAAACACCTTTCATAATAGCATCTGTTATGGTTGATACATTGTGTTAACTTGCGAAGTTTAGAAATTTAACTGAGAGACTCATCAGAGAGCCAGGACCCTTACTTTATAAATAACCTCAGCCTGTATTCGAGAAGTTCACAGGGACCCTATGAGTGCTACACCTGCCCTGGGGGCAGGGAGCCTGCTTAGAATGTAAGGAAGGAGAAGGGGCTTGTTGTCCCCATTTTTCTCTGGCTGCTTTTGCTCTGACTGCTGCCTTGAAGTGTTGCCCCAGTGCCATGCCACCCTGCCTTAGAGCCAGCTGATTATGGACTGAAACCTGCCCAAAAAGTGAGCTAAACAAACCTGTCCTTCCTTCATTTTGGGTATTGGGTATTTTGTCCCAGCATCAAGAGGAAAATAACCAAGAGAGCAACCCAAAAAATGAAATACCTAGGAATCAAGCTAATGGAAGACGTAAAAGACCTTTACATCGAAACTACAATACTATGAAAAAGAATATTGAGGAAGATTATCAAAAAAATATAAAAATAGGGGCTGGGGATTTAGCTCAGCGGCATAAGTGCCTGCTTTGCAAGCAGGCAGTCGTGAGTTCGATCCCTGGTACTGATAAAAAGGAAAAAGACAAAAAAAAAAAAAAAGTAAAAATATCCCTTGTTCTTGGGTTGGAAGAACTAATATAATGAAAATAGCCATACTCCCAAAACTGCTAAACAGATTTAATGCAATCCTGATCAAAATTCCAATAGCATACTTCACAGAACTGGAAAAAACAATCCTAAAATTCATCTGGAACTAGAAGAGGCCTAGAATAGCAAAGCAATTTTGGGCAACAAAGGCAAGGTAGGGGGCATCACAATCTCCGACTTGAAATTACAGCATACTACAAAGCTAGCATGATACTGGAAAAACAAACACAAACAAACAAACAAACAAATAAAAAACAGGCCTGAGGATTGATGGAACAGATTAGAAGATGTAAAAACAATTCCAAATACTCTCAGCTACCTTATTTTGGACTAATGACAAAACATCTTCAACTAGACGGAAGATAGACTCTTTAATAAATGGTGCTGGAAAAATTGGCTTTCAACATGAAAAAGATTAAATAGATTCATATCTTTCACCATGCACTAAGCTAAAAGCAAAATGTATCAGAAACAATCTGTGGGAAAAAAGGTAGAACTCTTAAAAGACATTGGTATAGGCAAAGACTTTATAAACAAAACCCAAATCACACAGGAACTATCACCAAGAATCAACAACGGGGATCTCATCTTATTAAAAAGCTTTTGTTCGATCCCTGGTACCAATAAAAAAAAAAAAGCTTTTGCACAGTAACAGAAACCACCAACAAAATGGATACAACCCACACATGGGAAAATATGTCTGCCAACTTGTTCCTCAGACAAAGGACTACTATGTAGAATATATAACAAACCCAAAAAAATCAGACCCACTCAAATTAAAAACCCCAATCCAAAAATTGGTATCTGAAATGAAGATGTACTTCTCAGATGAAGATGTACAAATAGCAAATAAGTATATTAAAAAATGTTCAACATCATTGTTCATTTAAGTGATATAAATTAAAACAACACTAAGATTCCATCTCACTCCAGAAAGAATGGCCATTATCAAGAAATTGACCAATAACAAATGCTGGTGGGTCTGTGGAGAGAAAAAGGAACCTTCTCACTGTTGAGTGTAGGAACTGGTGTGGCCAATGAAAATCAGTGTGGAGATTCCTCAAAAAGCTAAAACTAGAGTTTCCATTTGTCCTGGCAATACTCCTTCGTTGGTATCTTCCTGAGAATTAAAAGCATCATACCACAGCAACATATGCACATCAATGTTTATAACTAAATCTTGGGAACAGCCCAGATGGCCATCAACTGATGAATGGATAAAGACTCGAGTTTTTTTAATATAATGGAATACTACTCTGCCATACAAAAGGATAAGCTTGAGACATTTCTTATAAAACGGGTGCACCTTGAGACCATACTCTTAAGTGAAATAAATCAGACACACATGTTTAAATACTGTATGGTTTCTCTGGTGTGAGAAACTGAAGGTGTAAATAAGGACCAAAATGTAGAACAGATATTGGGAAATGGGAAGAAAATGTTCAACTGGAAAGGGGAACAGGGGAGGGAGGAGGGCGAACTGAAAAAAGATACAAGAAAAAAGAACAGAAGGAAAAAGTAAAAACAAAGGTTTTGTAAATTAGGCGAGGAAAGGGCATTGAAGGGAGAGTACGGGAATGGGGGCAAAAAAAGGATCAAGCGGTATCATGTACAGATACAAATTCCCTATGTGAATGGGTCATTATGTATATTTAAAATGAACCAATAAACTTAAGTAATTAGAAAAAATAAGAGCCAGGTGTGGTGGCACAGGCCTGTAATTCCAGCACTCAGGGAGGCAAGATGATCATCATGAGTTCGAGGACAACCAGGGCTACATAAGCAAGTTCAAGGCCAGCCTGCACTACATAGTGAGAGAAGGTTCCCGCAAAAAAACCAAACCAGGGAAGAGGAGTTGAAGGAAAGGGACAGGAATGGGGGAAAAAGCAGCATCAGGCATAAGATGCACAGTTACAAATTCCCTATGATGAATGTTATCATTGTGTTCATGTAAAATGTATCAATAAAATTTTGAAAACCAGAAAAAAAACCAACGTATATTTTACATATATATCACGCCACAATTCAAACTAGTCACATTTTAAGTACTCCTTAAATGTATATGACTAACAATAAATATAGTGGAGCAAGCAGTTCCAAAGAAACTTGAGCATTCTACTCACAAACAAAATAGTCAATACTTAATTCTAACAATTAAAAAAATAAGTAAAAATTGGAGACTGTCTCAAAATTGAATAGGTTGAAAAGAACTGGGGATTGCAGCTGAGTAGTACTATTTACAGTATGAGGCCCTTGGTTCAAGCTTCATTACCACACAAGGGTGGTAATAACTATTTTACAATTTTTAAAAATCAATGTTGGTACTGTGTAAAAAAACACAGTTGAAAAGTAAATGACAAATGGGAGAACTATTTCAAATATAAGTCAAAAAGTTTTTTAAAATTCTTAATATAAAATATCATTACAAAAAGATAAACACCAAAATAAGTCAGACAAAGTATATATTTAACAAGATAAGAAAATAAAGAGATTAAAAAATGGACAATAAAGAGGTAAAGAAATGCCTAAAAATAAAATTTTAATCTCAGGTTGGCAAAGAATAAAAAGGGCCCCAGACCCTGTGGCAACAGTGAGTTTCACAAAGTACTAAGGTTAGGAACATAAAACAATGAGCCTCTTAGGGGTAGCCTGACAATCTATATACAGATTTAATCTCATTTGTAGGAATTCACTTTAAGTAATAGTCACAAAAAGCTAGGGTGCCAGGTAGTGGCACACTCCAGTAATGCCAGCATTCTAGAGGCTGAGGCAAGAAGACTACTTTGAGTTTAAGGCCAGCCTGGGCTACAGTGTGAGTTCAAGGACAGGCTGAACTGCACAGTGAAACCCTCAAAAAGACAAACATACAAATAAACATATAATTAGCTAGCAAGAGGTATAGCTCAGTGGGAGTGCTTGCCTAGTGTTTGTCAGGCTGTAGGACTGCAAATAAATTGAATAAATGAATGAATGAATGAATGAGTGAATGAATGAGGTGAGATCAAGACCAAAGACAGTCACTGATGTGTGATTCACAACAGAAAACAAGGGTAAGCAACTTAAATACCATCAATTGGCTTGATTAAATAAACTATGGTCAGCGTAGGTTTGCTACAGACAGTAACACTGCCAGGGAGTAAGCTGTGGGTACAAGATAGCATGTACAGTGTGATCTATTCATGCAAAACTTTTAATTTCATATAAGTGTATACATTTATAAAGAGATATTGGAAAAATATTTAACAAAATGAATACAGTGATTAATCAGTCTCTAATACAGATTGATTTGGGACAATTTGCTTTGAACATGACTATATAGATGTTTATATTCCTTTTCATTTCTTACAATTATCATATGACACTTTCTGGGTCAGAACCATTTTTATAATTTCAGTATTTTTTGTAACTGTCACTCTTAGAAATATCTTTCATACACAATATTTTACAAAATGTGTTACAAGCACTAGTGTGATAAATACATTCACTCACTGAAAAAAAAATCTTCCCTGATGCATCGAACCAGCATTAGAAAAGTAACTTATAGCTCAGTCTTGTCTCAGAGAGGAGAGGAAAGGAGGGAAGGGGAAAATGGAGGGGAGAGTGGGGAGAACTTACATATGTCTTTACATACTACATGCATGAAATGTGCACGTATAGTAACACAAAGACATTGTTTTACTGAAATAGCATGATTTCTACCATTTTTGCCTAACAAACTTAACTTTTTCATGTAAAAGTTTTCTGGACAGAATTAACAAGGAATGCTAAAAGCAAACAGCACTACTTGTGATGAAGTAAAAGCATGTGGAGAGTACAAGTGACCAAAAAACAATCAATCAGAACTGCTTTCCCTAAGTTAAGCTCTGATTGGGTTCTTATACACGGAACAGGAAGAAGTATTTTGACTCTATTTTCTAATACTCAATGTTACACAGTGACATCAAAAGAACCTTTTTTTTCAGAGATGGAAAGTACCTTTGGAACAAATATACAGAACATAATATAGAAGAAAATTTTCTTTTTAATCCAAACACATTTGCATATAAATCTAGCATATACCAAGAGTGAGCATCACTAGAAAAATTCTCTAGATTGTGCAGAAATGACAAACAAGGAATAGACAAAGCAACTTATTTTCATTGCCTTAAAAATTATTAAAAGACCCTCCAAAAGTAAGGGAAACAAAATCATATGAAGGAACTTTTGCTAGTTTGGGCCAGAAACTGCGGGTGCAAGCGGAAGTGTGCACAGTGAGTTCCATCCCATGGTGCAGCCTGGCCTGTCACTCAGAGCTAGGTCAGACCCCGCCCAGCATCCTTCATCACTGGAGGACCTATGTGAGGGTCCGTCCAGGCCTAGTTGGGCCCCACCCAGCATGCCCTAAGTGCCCCAGAGACTCCTGTCTTCCACCTTTCCCAGTGACCCAGAATGGCTGGGAGCCACCTTGTAAGCCCTGTATAATGACCTGAACTCAGCTGCAGTGGGGATAGATATTCTCAACCCAAGAAACAACTGAGACCTGGCTTTCAGCTTTCCTAAGGGATATAGGAAAATGACAAAATGAAACAGCAAAATGCAATCTCAAACTTCCAGCCCATCCCAAGCAAGACTAGGAGACATGGACATAAAAGAAGATGTAACCCATAAACTGAAATTCCTGAAATGACAGCGACTGAAGTAAAGAAACAACTCCAAGAAGATATAAAAGAACTCAGACCAGAAATAATCACCCAAGTAAAAGAAGAAATAATAAACATAATGAAAGAAATGCTGAATACATCTAAAGAACACAGAGAAAATATTAAAAAATTAAAGAAACAATGCAAAAAGATGGAAAACTTGAATGAACAATACAAGAAACAAATAGAATGCATGAAACAGATTCAAAGAGATATCCAGGAAATCAAAAATTCCATTGAAAGTTGGCAACATTGCCTCAGTGAAAATAAAGATAGACTTTCAGACCTCGAAGACAAGACTGCAGCTAGTGAACAGGAAAAGAAAGATCTTTTAAAAATAACAAGGAATCAGAAAATAACAAAGCAACAGCTGCAAGACGATGCAAAGAAAAACAATGTAAGATTGATAGGGATAAATGAAAAAGAAGGGGACAACACAAATGATATCAAGAGGTTATTTATAGAAGTCATAACTGAAAATTTCCCAAACATGAGAATGGAAACTGACATTCAGATAAGTGAAGCATATCGAACTCCAAATAGCCATAACCAAAATAAACCTACACCCAGATATATAATAATCAACATCCCAGAAATTCAACATTAGAACAGAATATTAAAAGCTATTAGAGAGGAGACATAGATCACCTATAAATGAAAGCCTATTAGAATGACAGCAGACTTCTCAACACAAACAATAAAGTCAAGAAACACTTCATGGAGTGAAGTGTTTCAGATCCTAAAGGAAAATGATATCCAATCCAGATTGATGGACCCTCAAAAATGGGCGTTCAAAATTGATGGAGAAATAAGATACTTCCATGACAAAGAAAAGCTAAAGAACTTCATTATCACCAAATTAACCCTGCAAGAATACTGAAAGACATTCTAGATAGACACAGGAAAAAACCACTAAGGAAGGCAAACAATTAAACAGAGGGAAAAGGTAAAGAACCAACAGCAGAAAGATAACATGGCAAAAAAAACCCCAATATATATCATTTATAATGATTAATGTAAAAATGGTCTCAATTCACCAATTAAAAGAAACAGACTGGCAGAAGGGATCAAGAAACAACATCCAACAATATGCTGTACAGATGGAACCCATCTAACTCAAAAGGAAACTCATAGACTGAAAGTCATAGGATGGAAAACAATACTCCATACAATCGGAACCTCCCGCCAAAAGCATGGGTAACTATTATGTTGGCAATTTCAAACCAAGAATGATCCAAAGAGATACAGAAGGTATTACATATTAGTTAGAGAAACACTTCAAGAGGAAGAGATAACAGTCTTAAATATACATGCACCAGTTTGGGAACATCCAGCTATACAAAACAAACATTAACAGAAATGAAAAATCAAATAAACAATAACACAATTATAATGGGAGACCTTAACACCCCACTGACACAAAGAGACAGATGAACTAGATAGAAAATCAGTAAAGAAATAACAGAACTGAATCATACCTGTGAACAAATGGACTTAGTGGATGTGTACAGAGTATTGTGCCCAACAACATCAGAATACACATTCTTCTCAGCAGCACATGAGACATTCTCTAAAATAGACCATATATTAGCCCACAGAACATGCTTAAGTAAATGCAAAAGAACTGAAATAGTCCCATGCATGTTATCAGATCATAGCACCATGAAACTAGAAATTAATGACAAAAGAAACTACAAAAAGCCCACAACCACATGGAAATTAAATAATACACTCCTGAGCAATCAGTGGATCCTAGAGGAAATTAAACAAGAAATTTTTAAAAATCTACAAACAAATGAAAATACAAATACAACTTTTCAGAACCTGTGGGATGCAATGAAAGGAGTCCTCAGAAAGAAATTTATTGCTGTGAATTCTCACATCAGGAAAACAGGACAAACACAAATAAACAAACTGATGCTACACCTCAGTCATCTAGAAAAAGAAGATCAAGTCAAGCCCAAAGCCAAAAGAAGGGAAGAAATTATAAGGATCAGAGGGAAAATCAACACAATAGAGACTAAAACAAAAAAAACAAAACAAAAAAAAAACCAAAGAATCGATGAATCAGAGTTGGTTCTTTGAAAGAATAAATAAAACTGATAATCCCCTAGCCAGCCTTATTAAAAAAGGAAAGAAAAACTCAAATTCATGCAATAAGGAATGAAAAGGGTGAAATCACTACAGACCCTGTGGAAATACAGATCATCAATACAGATCATCAATAACTATTTTGAAAACCTCTCACATAGGTTTGCCAACCCAGAAGAAATGGACAGAGTTCTAGAAACATGTAAAGTACCAAAGCTGGATCAAGAAGATGTAAAACTGCTGAATAACCCAATTTCAATTAATGAAACTGAAATGTAATTAAAACCTTACCAACAAAGAAAAGCCCAAGGCCTGATAGATTCATGCAGAATTCTACAAGAAATTCAAGGAAGATTTAATGCCGACATTCCTCAAACTGTTTAATGAAATTGAAAGGGAAGCAAGTTTCTCTAACTCATTCCTGGAAGCCAGTATTACTCTAATACCAAAACCACAGAAAGACTCAACCAAAAAACAGAGCTACAGGCCAACCTCCCTAATGAACATAGATGCAAAATTTCTCAATAAAGTATTGGCAAACAGAATGCAGCAAATCATCATGAAGATTGTACACCACAACCAAGTGGGATTCATCCCAGGACTGCAGGGATGGTTCAGCATATGCAAATCAGTAAACGTAATCCACCATATCAATAGAGCCGAAAATAAGAATCACATGATCATTTCTATAGATGCAGAAAAAGCTTTTGATAATAAGCCCAACACTCATTCATGATAAGAACGCTGCAGAAAATCAGAATAGGTGGTTTTTACTTCAATTTGATAAAAGCAATAGCCAGCATTATATTAAGTGGATAAAAACTGAAAGCTTTTACTCTAAAATCAGGAACAACACAAGGATGTCCATTATCATCACTCCTATTCAATATAGGGCTGGAAATATTAGCCAGAGCATTCAACAAGAGAAAGAAATAAAAAGAGTAAGATAGGAAAAGAAGAAGCTAAACTACCATTATTTGCAGACAACATGATACTCTACATAGAATACCCCCAAAAACTCCATTGAAAGACTCCTATGTATGATAACTAAATTCAGTAACGTAGCTAGATACACAGTCTACATTCAAAAATCAATAGCATTCCTATACACAAACAACAAATTCACTGAGAGAGAAGTAAGAGAAGCTACATCCTTTACAATAATATCCACAAAAATGAAATACTTAGGAATCAATCTAACAAAGGAAGTAAAAGATCTATTCAGGGAAAATTATAATACCCTGAAAAGGGAAATTGAAGACGACTTCAGAAAATGGAAAGATATTCCTTGTTCATGGATAGGAAGAACAAATATTGTGGAAAAGGCCATTCTCCCAAAATTGTTTTACAGATTTAATGCAATTCCAATCAAAATATCACTAGCATACCTCACAGATCGAGAGAAATCATTCGTAAAATTCATCAGGAACCAGAAAAGGCCTAGAATAGCAAAACCAATTCTTGGCAACAAAGAAAAGGCAGGAGGAATCATAAACCCTGACCTGAAGTTATACTACAAAGCTATTGTAATAAAGTCAGCATGGTACTGGAATAAAAACAGATCTGAAGGGGCTGGGGATTTAGCTCAGCTGCATAAGCACCTGCCTTGCAAGCAGGCGGTCGTGAGTTCAATCCCCGGTACCGATTAAAAAAAAAAAACAGATCTGAAGATCAATGGAATAGATTAGAAGATACACCACAACTACAGACATACTCAGTCCCCTTATCTTTGACAAAGGGGACAAACACATTCACTGGAAGAAAGATAGTCTCTTTAATTACTGGTGCTGGAAAAACTGGCTCTCCATATGGCAAAAATTAAAACTAGACCCATATCTATCACCATGTACTAAGCTAAAGTCAAAATGGATCAAAGATCTAAATATTAAAACAGAGACACTAAAGCTGCTGAAATACAAAGTAGGTAGAAATCTTGAAGACATAGGGGTAGGCAGAGAATTCACAAACAAAAATCAAATGGCATGGGAAATACTTCCCAGAATCAGTAACTGGGATCTCATCTTATTAAAAGGTTTTTGCATGTCAAAACAAATCTCCAACAGAGTAAAAAGGAAACCTACGAATTCTGAAAAAATCTTAGTCAACTGTCCCTCAGAAAAAGGGCTTCTGTCTAAAATATTTAAAGAATTAAAGAAAATCAGACCCCCGAAATTCAAAGACCCAATCCAAAAATGGGCATCTGAGATGAATACACAGTTGTCAGATGAAGAAATATAAATGGCAAATACATGAAAAAAATGTTCAGCATCATTGATCATTAGAGAAATGCAAATCAAAGCCTCACTGAGATTCCATGTCACTCCACAAAGAATGTCCAGGATCAAGAAAACTGCCAACAGCAAATGCTGGAGAGGCTGTGGGGACTCTTTTGCACTGTTGGTGGGAGCGAGACTGGTGCAACCACTGTGTAGGTCAGTCTGTGTAGGTAGGTTCCTCAAAAAGCTTGGATTGGAAGTCCTGTTTGACCCAGCTATTCCATTTCTGGGCATATTCCCTGAAGAACTGAAAACATCATATCACAGTGATATATGTGCACCCATGTTTATAGCAGCACAATTTGTAATAGCTAAATCTTGGAAACAACCTAAATGTCCATCAACTGAGGAATGTATAAAAAAGATGTGGTATTTTTATATGATGGAGTACTACTTAGTTATAAAGAATGATCACACTGGGATTTTTACAGGTAAATGGATGCAACTTGAGACAATACTCATAAGTGAAATAAATCAAACTCACATGTGTAAATACCGTATTGTCTCCCTAGTGCAAGAAGTGGTAAAAGTACATAAGACACAAAATCCTCAGTAAATACTGTGAAAGGGTAAGAATCTGCTCAAAGGGAGAAAAATAATATCTCAGGGAAAAGGAGAAAAAAAGGGGAAAAGAAAAAATATCTAAATTTGTATAAACACAAGATAGATGATTGTGCTATGAATTCTATTAGTTCTTGGAACAAAACAGTTAACATTCATAAGATTGGATCAATTTTAAGATGGGTGTGGTGGCTCACCCCTGTAATCTCAGTTTGAGACTAGCGTGGGCTACAAAGTGAGCTCAAGGCCAGCCTGAACTGCATAGTGAGACCTTGTCTCAAAAAGACAAAAAAAATTTTTAAAAAGATTGGGTCAATTTTGCAAGTTTGTGTCTGGTGATCTGAGATCACTATGTAAAAAATAACAACCTTAGTTATGTTCCTATGACCTCGTTTTAAAGGTCTATATCGTTATTGTTTTGGGCTCTTTGCTATTGTAATCTATTTGTCTTTTTTTGTTTCTTATTTTTTTAGTAATTTGTTTGTTTTGTTTTTCTCTGTAATGCAGAGAATATATATAATATATAATATATAATATATAATATATAATATCATCATACTGTGAAATCCAGTAATGCTTTTATTTATTTATATTTTTTGTGTGTGTCTTTTTCATTTTTATTGGTATTGGGGATCGAACTCACGACTGCCTGCTTGCAAGGCAGGCACTTACGCTGCTGAGCTAAATCCCCAGCCCCTAATGCTTTTATTTTTGTTCAGAGTGGTTTTAGTCTGTTTTGTATTATTTAATTTCAACATACATGAAGATATGAACAGCTATTTTGAAGAGACAGAACAATAGTCATTGTTGATTTTCCTATTGTCTGGTTTTGCAGGCCAGTGAAGCTTTCATTACTCTGTTCTGATCAGGTTTTTTTTTTTTTTTTTACTTTTTACTTTTTATTTATTTATTTTGTTGGTACCGGGGATCGAACTCATGACCGCCTGCTTGCAAGGCAGGTGCTTATGCCGCTCAGCTAAATCCCCAGCCCCTGTTCTGATCAGTTTTATACTATTTTGTTTTGTATGAATTCATTGTGTGTGGAGATATTGACAACCATTTAGAAGAAAACAAAAGACATTATGGTAGCCACTGTAGGTCTCCTGTTGTCTTGCTTTGAAATCTGTGTCACTCGTATTGTTTTCTTCTGATCTGCTTTGTTCTGTTTTGTTTTACCCTCTTTAAAATCAAAAACAAAAGGAAGAGAAAAAAAGAAACTTTTGCTAGTTTACCTTCCATCCCCTAAACATGCTAAATTACACAAGATACCGAAGTGGATAAAGGGAATTTCATGCAATGCCATTCTTTAGCCATTAGATTTTTTTTTTTTTTTTTGTATTTTTATCGGTACCAGGGATCGAACTCATGACCGCCTGCTTGCAAGGCAGGTGCTTATGCCGCTGAGCTAAATCCCCAGGCCCCGCCATTAGATGTTCTAAGTCTGGGATTTATAAGATTTATAAAACCATGGTGTTATAAGATACAAATAAAATCTGACTTTAAATAATATCATCACTGCTGATATTCCTGAAAGTCTGTATCTTTTTTCTCAAAGTAATAAAACAGCACAAATCTCATCCACAACAGACTCACAACTCACTGTCAATTAAGTAGGATGAATCCTCAGGTTTAAACACAGTACACCTAACGATGATTGATGTTAAAATATTTTCTTAAGGGACTGGAGATTTAGCTCAGTGGCATAAGCGCCTGCCTTGCAAGCAGGCAGTTGATCCCCGGTACCGATAAAAAGGAAAAAGACAAAAAAATATATATTTTTTTTCTTAATTAGAGGGAGGGAAGTCAACTGCTATTTCAAGAGTTAATGGCTACCTTATATTGAACTGTCAGACTCTCTCCAACAGGCAGGCAGTGAAAACATTTTAAGTGCATTACCTTTAGGAGGAAAATACGACTTGCTTTCGGCTTTGTGAGGCCAGTCTACCACAAGAGGTCCAAATCTACGAAAGCTGGCAGTGATCTCATCTACAAAACAAATAAGAAATGTTAGCAAAAGAGGGAAAAATTATAATCAGAATAGTACAAAGAACATCTTTTTATTAAAAAAAGTACTTGGTAGACTGGGAGTGGAAAGCAACAGTAGAGTTGTGTAATGTACACAGGACCCTGGTTCAATCTCCAACATCGCAAAAACATAAAAAACTATCAAAAAATATTTTGAAGGTTTTTTTTCCTAAAGTACTAGAGGTCAGCCTAAACCTATGGCTTAGCTGGCTTGGATATACATTCTGTTTCTTGCTTTTAACACGCCAAGTTTGTTTCTATTTGTTTCTTTTCATTGCCAACAACTTTGATAGAATTTGGAAGAAAAAATTCTAGTATTAGCTAAGATGACCTCTATATCAAATAAAATGAAGATTCTAAAATAGGAATGTTTTGTTTTCAGAAAAGGTTGAAACTACAGAAAATATTTGCATTTGTATAAAATCTTTAAGGTTTTTTTAGAAGTAAATTGATGTACTTGAGAAGCAGGGGGCAATAAATAACTCAACTTGGTAAGAAAAATATTAAAAGGTAATGATCTATTTCTCTCATACATACTACATACTTTAAGTATATATATCTATAAAGTTGTAGTTCAATAAATTGGTCTTTCAGGCCAGGGATTTAGCTCAGCGGCATAAGCGCTTTCCAGTCAGCTGTGCTGGTGCATACCTATAATCCCAGCACCTGGGAGGCTGACAACACCAAGAAGCTCAAGGCCAGCCTGAACTACATAGCGATACCCTGTCTCCAAAGAAAGAAAGAAAAGAATTTGTCTTTCTGATTTTTCACTCAAATTGGAAAGCTATTTTAACCTGGTTCCTACTCAGGTTTAAGATATCACTCTATCAGCCCCAATAAAGAATTTGTCTGATTAATATAGAAAATCTGATTACTATAGATGATATTAATACAAATATAAAAATAGTCTGGAGGAAAATGAGTCTGCTTTATGTACCATTTTAAGGTAGTAAATCTAAAACAAAACTATTTTTAAAGCTTTTCTTTTCTGCTGTGTATAGAAATGCAGGCCTTTAAACTCAGCAACCTTCAGGGTGACTGCTGAGTCTGAGACCATCCTGGGCTACCTAGTGAACTCAATAGCAACCTGAACTGCAGAGCAAGATCCTGTCTCAGAAAGTAAACAAAATAAATAAAAGAATTTTCTTCTCTCAAGAAGAAAAACATGATAAATTAACCAGCTATCATAGCTAGAACAATGTGGGGAACACAAGTCTGTTTTAATAATATTTTTATAGCACATCCAAAGTCTGCTGGAGTTGTTATCTCTTCCTTTAAGTTAGCTTTGCCATAATTTCATTTCATCAGTATATTCAACAAATAATTACTAACTACTACATGCTAAAAGGAATACTCTCCTTGAGTTCAGGCATTAGAGAAAATTCATTTATATTTTAGACCATTATCTCAAAAATAATCACTAACAAATCTAATTCATCTTCATTCTTTTAGAAGTAAGAAGGAGACATGCTTTTCATTAATACATGTTTAAAGTAAAATATGATGGTGTGATAGATATGAGACAAAGCCCTATAATCAGACTGACTGATTTCTAACTACACCATTAGCCACCGAATCAAGGCACATTATCTCTCTCTCTGATTCTCACTTTCCTCATCTAAAAAATGAAGATATTAGGATGCACCTATATAAGACACAGATGAGTATTAAATGAGATAATATGAAACACTTAGCACAATAATGGATTTAATAGTATTAGTTTTCATTATTACCCCTAAATTAACAAGTAGGAAATAAGAAACTTGAGAGATTCCTGCATTGCCATATGTGCATATAGACTGGATTTGTATAATCTATCACTTTCTCATTTATCAAATCTTCTCACCTCCTACACAGTAAGATATAAATAGCCTACAGCTGACTTGGGAAGTCAGAGTCAGATGACACAAAACCCAAACCCAGACTTGGTCAAGTCATTAGTGAATGCACACCTTCATCGATGTCAGGAGGAAGTCCTCCAACAAACACCTTTCTCGAGTAGCGTTCCACCCGTTCCCCATTTTGACAGCGAGTGGGAGAACTCAAACCAGAGGACAAGGCCTGATCACCATGGCTGTCATCCAAGAAGGCGTCTTCAAAGGGAAAGAGAGAAGATCGACCTGAAACAAATATATAGGTGTTTCTATAATTAGAATGATTTTCCTGGATAACAGCACTTCATAAGAAGCACAGAGTGTGGAGTGAAGTACACACACACACACACACACACACAAATAAATAAAATGAAAAGGGGTCCTGAGCCTCTGCTTTTTCAATAGAATACATTAGTAAAGGTTACTAGATTTAGACAAGTGTATACCTTTTTTTCTGTAAGGGATATGCAGCCCTGAGATGACAGCTAAGGAAGATTAGCACTGAAATTACAGCTATTTTCCTTGCTAAAAAAAAAAATCATTATATTTTACTCATGCAGTTCCTATCACAGCTGCTAAGAGTATATTCAGCAGTTATTTTTTCTTACTTCGTCATTTCTTAAAACAAGCAGAGAAAGTAATATCTACCCATAGATTTTTTTTTAATCGGTATCGGGGATCAAACTCATGACCATGTGCTTGCAAGGCAGGCACTTATGCCACTGAGTATATCCCCAGCCTCTATCCACAGATTTTTAAAAATCTGCTCTTGATGATGACCTCTCAAGGCTCAGTTCTACAGATTGGCCCTGATAGCAAAGGGAATATTAAACTGATAACAGAAGCTAATAATGTCTAATACAAGACTAAAGATCATATTTTCCCTGTTACCTCAAGCTATTTAAATTTGAAAGTAAACATGTTCTATAAGGTAGGACAGGTAAATAAAAACATAAGAATTAAGATGCAGGAGTATAGATGTAGATGTGGTCATTATATCTTAACCCTACTAATCTTGGCTATATTATACATTACTCAAAAATATATGAAAAGAATACTGAATTATTTTCATTAACTTCATAGTCAAATAAAATTTACAGATCAAAGGCACATACCCATTCTACATGACTATAAGAAAGGTACCAACAGTCTGCCAAGAATGTATTGCCACTTGGCATTGCAAAATAAAATATAACTTTAAAAACAAATATATTTCTTGTTTGAGTCTGTGAGTTCCTGATAAAACTTTCCACTAAGTTCTACTTTAAAATGAACTCTTGAGCACTCTCACTTTTGGGGAAAAAAAGAAAAGTTTTCTTCTAAAATACATTTACCTACAGTATTCTTGAGAGAAATTTACTCTACCCTGCCCACATTTCCCTGAAACCTATGTTTTTTTACAACTGTCAACTCTCTATAACAGAATATAAATAGCCTTAGAAAAGAACTGAACATCTTTTTTTTTTTTGGTCTTTTTCCTTTTCATGGGTACCAGGGATGAAACTCACGACTGCCTGCTTGCAAGGCAGGCACTTATGCCGCTGAGCTAAATCCCCAGCCCCGAACTGAACATGTTTTAACCAAAAAAGTTGTTAATATAACTTTATTTTATGAACAAACCGGGTAGTTTACGAAAGGCACTGTTTCCATGCTAAAAATTCATAAGTAAAAAGGCCCAAAGGCACGCGTGCTGAAGTAGGGTTGCAGGGGACAAAGAACTAAATTTTGTTCATCTCTTCGCAGCATAGCTACAAAGAAACAAAACAGAATTTGTCAACTTGTGCCACCTATTGTTTTTAGCGTGCTAAGAAACAAACAACAACAAATTCTCATCCTTTGATGTTTGACTGTTGGATATAAAAGAAAAAGATCTAGACCAACTATAGGCAAAATGAGCTTCCCATAGATTGTTCCCAGAGATTGTTCTGCACCAGGAGACAGGTTATCTCTTCACATAGTCCACACTCGGCCTCTCTCTCACACACTCATATGAGGCTCATATCCCAATCAGCATTTCCCACAGAATGTCCTATTCCACCTCCTACCTTCAACATTAGTGACACAAGATACTCAGAAAACAAGAATTGGTAAGAGGAAGAAGAAACCAAATGATTTGGGATAATTATTACATATTTTATGCCCTTCCCAGACATTCCAGTTCACATTAGGAGGAAGAAAAAAAAAAACTGTGCTGCAGTAAAGAAATACTTACTCCAGCATTATTCAGACACAAGATAAATGAAGTCTTTAACACAAAAAACTCAGTATAAAACAGTATGTTAACAGCAACAAACAACGAAGAAACTTCCATGACCAAGAATCATCGTCTCATGAGGGAGAGGCAACTACAGAAAATCATGAAATAGCTAAGTACTAAAGAGAAATCAAATGACATTCAATTTGTTGCTCTTTGGGAAGATCTGCAGAGTGATTTCCTAGGAGGAATTTTGAGCAGAATTTTGAGCGTGAGTGTTTCTGAGGTAAAGAAGAATCCACAGAGAAAATACCTCCAAATCTGCTCTTCCCTAGAGTTCCTTAAAGATCTCCATTAAAATCACTGTCAGCCATACTAGATTCATTCCAGATATCTAAGTGTCATCCTTGACATCTCTCATGGGCTGCATGCCAAATCCATTTCTTGCTAAATCTTGCCAATTCAAGCTCCAAATCAAGATTCCTTTAAAATCTCTCCATCCCCAGTCCTAACACCTTGGTCCAGTCCACCACAATCACTCCCCTGGACTTGGTCTAACAAGCACATGTGTATAACCCTTTAAGTCTAATAATTTCTACTGTGTATTCTACAATGCTTTCTCCACCAAACCGCCAAAGTTGCTATTATCAAACATTAAAATGAACACGTAGTTATTATAGACATCTAAGCTAGACAAAAATTAACATACAGTCAGAAAGGGACTTGTGTTCTCAAGTCAGTGCAGAAGATGAGAACATATCAAAACTGTGGCTGGAGGTATATCTGAAAAAGGCAAATTACAAGATTAAAGTCACAATGACTAGATTTACATAATTCTCTAAGGTATGAATGGAACCTTGAGAGTGTACTCTGGTTGGTACTACCCTTTTGGCATTTCCCATAAAAATAAACTATTCTCTCAAAAGGGGTGGGCTATCCCTTTGCATCCACTAAAAATAAGACTAAGGTTAAGACTGACTAAAACTACTAAGACTAAGACTAAAAAACAAGACTAAGAATATAGATTATCGGCTAAGGTAAATGATGTCATCCATATGCCCTATAATCAGTCTTATTGGTTGATTATAGTTCGACCCAATTTGTATCCATCTAATGATTTTGTCCTGTAAAACGCATGCTTAGGTGACCTTGGCCACAACCCATTCAGGATCCTTTCTATCTCTCTGGAGCGATTTCTATTCCTCATTCCTATTCCTCCCAAAAACTTTACTACTCTTAACCTCCTCTGTCCTTTAGAATTAATTCTTCGACTTCAGGAGACATAAACTTGGCACATCTGCCATCTAGCAGTTGTGAGTTCTAGCATGATCACATCCACACTCACCACCTCCAAAACTCTTTAGTGACTCCCACTGCTTTTTAGATATGGTACAAAAATGTCACTGCAAACCAGTGGATCTCTCCTAAATCAGCTGCTGTCTCTCCCTCTTGCTAACTACTCATAATCACACAGACCTTTCTACTTTCTGATTATTCTTTCTTGCCACCAGTGAAGGACAAAGTGTTCCCCCTCACCTCTTCACAAGCATTCCTTTCTCAAACTCCTCCAGATTCCAAATTGATTTCTATTAATTCTTTAGGTCTCAGATGAAGTCATTTCCTCAGGTGTAACCTTCCCTTAACTTTTAGGTTAGTTAGCCTCTTGTGTCCAAGAATAACACTTTGTACTACAACTTCTTTACACTTTCTCCCGTCTACTATTGGACAGTAGTGTAGGGTTTTTTTGAGTATGTCTTTTAGGGACCAGTTCGATTTTGTTCACCATCATGTCTTCCTGCCCTAATTAGAACACGTTACAGCACTCAAAAAATGTTAATGTGAGGCAGTACCCAAGGGTGGAAACCAGGATGTGCAAAGGCATACTTCTCCAAGGGTACCTTGAAACACGAGACACAGCGTTGAGAAAACAGGCAATGTGGCTACGCCCTAGAAAACCAAACTCGTCTCCTACTTTTATTTGCACAAACATCATGCTTTCAATTCTATTTTACAAGAGCAATAAGGAATTTTTCCACTTTTAGAATTCAATATTTCATTGTAATTCATTTCATCTCTGTCCTACCAGAATGACTTTGATACTCTCTCTCTGATCATGTTACACACAAATTCTATGATAGCTTCTATAATTTCCACCAGTAATTTGAACCTAGCAATGAGAGGTAGATGGGTTGAGATTCTGAAGAAAACTTCAACCACCAAGATGAGGGATGAAGATCCCTTAAATCAGTGCAGTGAAAGAGAAAATAAGATGTTTAAGACATTTTCAAACAAAGAAAACTTTCTTTCTCATAGCCAACATAACCACAACCAATCCCAGAGTCTTTTGGCCAAGAAAAAAGCAAGAGTTGTAAAACTCTGAACAGTTTTAGAACTTGGTTATGAGTAGTTAAGGTAGTCCCCCCAGGGTTTTAAAACCAAGCTTCTATCTTAATATGTATTTATTTTATTTATTTTTGTTTGTTTTTTGAGATAGGATCTTGCTATGTAATTCAGGCTGGACTAGAACGCACTATATAGCATAAGCTGACCTGGAACTCCTGTCTCAGCCTCCAAAGTGCTGGGAAGCTATTTTAATATTCACATAGAGGATTATAAACTTTAGCCATCACTAGAAGTTTCATTTCAAAGCATATTAGTGAACATACAAATGATGTTTTGTTAATTGTAAGAAGAAACTAAGAATATAGGTACCAAAACCCAATCCCCTCAAATCTACTCATCTAAATCTGGTTGAAAATTTGCACTTCTCACAAACCTCCCAGATGATTTATTTTCATGCTCAAACTTAAAAACCACTACAATGGATACTATCTGTTTGTAGCAAGCAGTTAATAATAAAGTGTATGGAGCTTGGAAAACATGTAAGCTCAAGTTAGGGAGGTGTATCCTGAGGAATACAAAACCTAAAATCTAATCAAACTTGATGTAACATGACTGTTTAAGTGCTGGCAGAATAAAAAGTCTGCAGGAAGCATTTTAAAAACGGATGGCTGGGCATGGTGACTCATGCAGCAATCCTAGCACTTGGAGGCTGAGGCAAGAGGATCACAATGAGTTCAAGGCTCAAGGTCAGCCTGGGCTATGTAGTAAGTTTAAGGACAATCTGCCCAACAACATAGAACTTTTCTCACAAATACAAAAGCAAACAAACAAAATAGAGCTGGGGGGTAGGGGTTAGTTCAGTGGTAGCACTCTTGTCTAGGAAGACCCCAGGTTCAATCCCAAACTGAGAAGGAGGGAGGGAAGGAGGGAAAAGGAAGGAGGAGGAGGGATGAGAGAAGGAGGGATAGACCATAGATTAAGAATGAACACCTGCAATGCAGCCCAAGAAGAGAGAGAAATTTAATACAATAGGTAGAATGACTCCTTTATGGAACAGACTGGCCCCTCTGTAAAATAACACAATATCCCAAGGGACCATTCTGTTAATGAACTGGACTTTTTGATACTGTGAAGGAGTGATTCTTGAACTAGCAGACAAGTGATCAGCTACTATTTTACTTCAACACACATTTATCTTCATGATAAATTAACAAATTGGTATTCTGAGCAGTCTAGTAACAATTGTGGGGTTGGTATTTCTACATTTATTTGGTGGGCATAAATCTGTCCTGAGGACATCACCCCTGGGAAGACTCCTAAAATTTTGTTTCCTAGATATGTGTTATTAGTAACCAAAACCTCCTAAATGGTTTGGTGAAGTTCTGCTTCACCAAATAGCACCTATCTGACATACTTCTTTTAGCAGAAACATTTTCCAAGGTCAAAATGTGTTATCTAAGTCACATTATTCATCAAAAAAAATTTACTATTATGTGCAGCATATATAAATCTGCCTTAAACCTCAATATATTTCTAAAGAAAATATTTACATTCAATATTTCAACAGAAGGCAGAGACAGTCTTAACTGCTATAACTAGCCCATTTAGCTTTCCACCAGTGATCCTGTTCTCTGGTATCTATTTTCAGTTGCTGTCTAGAATGTAATTTTTTGGTCTAGTAATTGAAATAATCATCACTGATGTGGTGATGATTTAAAACTAAAAGAGCCAAATAGAGGTCTACAAAGTACTTGTTAAACAAGGAAGGCCTGTCCAAGAGAATTCCTCTCCAAGAGGCTCCCTTTCCTAAAGCAAAATGGTGAGCAAACAAAAGCCCACTGGTCATGCTGTGCTGCCAAATATGCTCAGGTGTCCCCAGGAAAGGCCCTGCAACGACTCCCACAGCTCCTGTGCACTTCCAGCCCAATGCTTCCATTCCAAGCCTGACCCTTTCATTTTAATTCCACAAGTAATTCAGAATTCAGTCCTTATGGAGGTTCAGGGAAAATACATGATGAGACGTGACTCCCTCAAATAACTTGCATGGAAGTCAAATTACTTCTTGCCTCAGCTCCAGTCTATGACTCCAGTGTACGACTTTGGACAGCTCTCACATAACATAAGAATTCAACTAGATCACAGGTTTTCAAATCTCTGGAGATAGCAGAATTCAGAAAGCTTGCAAAATAAAAAAGACCTTATTTAATATTAAAATGTGGTATATCTCAGGCATCACAAATATAGTGTTTACAGCAATATATGTGCACGTATGTTTATAGCAACACAATTTGTAATAGCCAGATCTTGGAAACAACCTAAATGCATATTGAGACTGAGGAATGGATAAAAAAGATGTGGTATTTTTACAAGATGGAGCACCACTCAGGCAATAAAGAAGGATAAACTGGAGACTTCTATAGCTAAATGGATACAACTTGAGATCATACTCATTTGTGAAATAATTAAGACACACATAAGTAAACATCATCTCAGAGAGTTGAAAGTAATAACATATGTATATGTGTATGTATATATATGTGTATAAAAATAGTTAAGACGATTATACTACTGATTTCTTTGAGTTCAATAGAGAGAAAGATTTGTGCTGCTATTGTTCAGACATCGTAAGCAAATGTCTTATACTCTGGATGAATGATTTGGGGATGACAATGTGCAAAATATGTACCATTGTTGCCCCTAAATGATATGTTTTGAAACTTTTAGTTTTTTTCTTTTTTTCCCTTGAAATAAAATGAATTTTAAAAAATATTGTGTTTAAAAGTGAACTTGTAATAGTTTCTCCCAACCCCATTTCTTTCTTTCTTTTTTTTTTTTTTTTTTTTTCTTTTTCTTTTGGTACCAGGGATCGAACTCACAACCTTGCACTTGCCAGACAGGCACTTAGGCCACTGAGTTAAATCCTGGCCTCCCAATCCCATTTCAATGTGCCATCACAATTTATTCAACTGCTCAAGCTAGAATCTGAAGATTATTTTTGAGTGTTATTTATTTGCTATATTCAATTCATAAATATGATGCCATCAGTTAAATTCTATTTTTTCTCTTTCCCAGAATGTACCTTTAACATTTTTACTTTCCACCTCCACGGCCAGACTTTATCCTACCTACCATCATCTCCTAACTGCGCTACTTAGTTTCCCATTCTACTCCAAACAGCAGGCAAAGCACTGTTTTAAAAAATATAAACTCAGTCATTTGACCATGATTTGAATCGTCAAAGTTATTCTTTTATATTTGGATCAAGTTCAAATCTTTACCAGGCACTAACATCCAGAAGGATCAGATTATCTTCCCTTCTCCAAACTCATCCTGAAACAACTCTTTCCTCACCCACCAGGCTTCAGCCCGTTCTAAAGTAAGCCCTTTATTGCCTCAAGCCTTTTAAATACAATAACAGCTTTATTGAAACATAATTCACACATCATACATTTAGTCATCTGCAGTCTCTCCACTCTCCCCCACCCTGACCTTGGCTCTAAACAAATACTGATCTCCTTTTGTCTTGATAAATGTTCCTGTTCGGGATATTTCATACAAAGGGAATTATACAAGATGTGACCTTTTGTGATTAGTTTCTTTTACTTTTTGCAGTGTTTTCAAGGCTTAGCTGTGTTGTAGCATGTGTCACTATTTTGCCTCAAGTCTCTTCACCTGCGGTTCCTTCCACTTCCTCTCTTAAAATAACTGTCTTATGATATCCGGAATTTCCTTTTTAACATTCCAGGGACAAAAAGGAGAGCAAATATGTGTACCAACATTGGCAAACATGCTGGTAGTCACTGGAGCTAAGGGGTGGGTGTATCAGGACTCTTTACTATTCTGTATTTGTGAATGTCTGAAATTTTCCATAATAAAAAAAAAAGAAATTTAAAACAATCTCTCCATCTTTCAAGTTTCAACTTAAATACCACCTTTTCAAAGATAATCTCCTCACCTGAGAGGGAATTCTTCATGCTTTCCTGCTTATCACTTATCACAACCTCTAAGGATAAAGATTTTTTTCATTTATATATTATCTCTCTCTCCTACAGGACAGAACACTGAATAAAGTTGAAAGACCAGGTCTAGAGGTAAACACGGTATAGACACACAAACACACAATGTACAGAATTTGGGTAAAAGGTTTAGAACTCCTTCCTTTATTTTTCTATGGCTCCTCCAAGACCACCTCTCTCTTCATTAGTGAAAAAGAGCCATCTTATCCTACTCACTGTGTTCTAGGCACAAATTTCCCTGTTACCATAAGAAGCAGTAATATTTTCAGATATTGTAACCATGAACACTCAAAATCCTTCAACTAACGTCCATACTTTACTCCAAAACCATCCATATCTCTAAACAAACAAGCTCATATAACTGCTTCAAATTAGCAGGATGGCATGTTTGTGCCACGGTCTCTTCAGTATAGCTGACCTTTCTTCCCTTAAGCAGATTTCTGATAGAAAGACTCAAACTCAATTCTGTATATATGTGTTATTGAATGCTGGAATGTTTTCATTTTTTCCTTTCTCTCCCCCTTCCTCTTTCCTGCCTGCTCCCCCCGCCCCTTTTCTTTTTGAATGTGTGTGCCTGTGTGGTACTGACAATTGAAACTATGCTAGGCAAGGAATCTACCAGTGAGCTATATTCTCAGCCCCACAACAAAATTTAAGTTATCAATTAAAGTCTATTAATGTTAATAGATTATTATGGATTGTATAGCTTTATAAATTATTTGTGGAAGCATATTTACAACAGAAGCCAGTGGTTCTTTGCATTTGTTCATTTACATTGTTTAGAAAGATCTTTTATAGTTTCTGTGATGCTCTATAACTAAGAAATTTTGTTAAACGTCGACACTGACAGAGGGGTGTTGCTCAGAGGTAGATGACATGCTTAGTGTGCATAAGGCCCTGGGTTTGATCACACGCACCCAAAAACCCCCACAAAAGCAAAAACCAAAAACCACTAGCACAGCCAGTATCTCCACTTATGGACAAGAGTTTCATAAAGACCACAAAAAGTCACATTTGTATAAAATGAAAAATACTACATACATTAAATGTAAGCAAATATTTGACAAGCTACTATCTGATAGATTAGTTTCTAATGGAGATTACAACTGCATACTAAAGGCTTCTAAAGGAATATTCTTTGGTGTGATACAGACTATGTTTGTCCACCAGAACAAAATACAAATGGGTATCAATGGGAAAAATAATTGGATATTTAAAAATATATAACATTTCTTTTCAAATATTACTTTCACATGTAATTCTTTTCCTAATCTACTATTTCAACTATATTACTTTAGTACTTGGTCTGCAAAGCAAATTACTTGGCCTACGATTCCCATCCAAGCCTTCAGTTGATGCCAGAGTTTTTTCCCTGCTTCCATTGCTTATATCATAAACTTTCTCTCAAAACCCTGAAGCGAGGACTTCTGGGAGAACATGGCAGACAAATAACAGCAGCCACGGAGGCTCTCTGAGATTACTAGTTTAGAATCCAGGAGCGGTGCCGTGTGAGGAGTCCTATGCGAGAGGAGATGTACCCTGCCGACCCAGGAATGAACTAAGCTGAGAGAAACCAACTAGAAATGCAATCCTGATGCTATAACAGGAACAGATAAAATCTCAGTGCAGAAGCTGGAAGCCGTGATTTGAATTTCCTGCTGCCGCTACTGCGTCCCAATCCGCACGGCAGGGAGAGACACGCACGAAAGCTCTGAGCCCCGCATCGACCTGCAGTGAGTGAGAGAAATGGGGACCCTTTCATAGACTAGGAGGCTCCAACAGAGGACATTCTGGGAATGACCAGACTAGCCGGAACAGGGCCTTGCAGTGACTTTAGTCGCATATTCCCCTCTCAAGCGGGAGTGATGGGGAGCGCTTGGCCTGGTGACGCCGTGGACTAAGATCCAGGCTAGCCCAAATCAGGTCCCTGCACCTGGCGGTGCACCCTAGCAGTGAAGCCTTCACTAGGTTGATCTGAAGGGGCGGGCCCAGCAGAGGCTGCCCAGGTCTGTGTCTCCCCAGTACACTGCAGTGGGCAGGAACACCTAGCCGGCGGATTCAAACAAACTGTAAGAGACAAAGAGAAAAAAAAAAAAAAAAAAAACTGGGCCTCCTACATACGCTTGTATGGAAGGAACAAAAAGTATGGGAAAAGGGAGCAACAAGAAAGGGTCCTCAGTCCCCAATCCTGAGAACACTGATCCAGGAAAGGTAAATGCAAAAGAGAATGATGACAGAAAACATGCAGTATCTGACATGGCACCTATAGACATAAAGCGCTATCTCCGGAGCCTCATAGACGAGCTCAAAAATGAAGTATTTAATGAAATAAAGCAAGAAATAAGTAGAATAGTTAGAGAAATGCTAAGCACTGCCCAAGAAAAAACAGATGGTGGAATGGAAGAACAGAAAAAAAGGGGAGAATTGTTTGATGGAGAAAATAGAGAAAACATAGAATACATGAAGCAGGTTCAAAGAGATTACCAGGAAACTAAAAACTCTATTGAAAGCTGGCATAACAGCTTGAAAGAAACTAAGGATAGATTATCAGAACTGGAGGACAGATTTGTAAGGTGGGAGCATGAAATGAAAAACTTCTTAAAAATAACAAGAAAACAAACAGCAATAATACAAAGACTAGAAGATGATAAGAGGATCTATAACTTAAGAATTAAGAACATAAAAGAAGAAGTAGGGACTCAAACAAATGAACTACAAAAGCTATTCTCAGAAATAATCCAGGAGAATTTCCCTAATTTAGCAAAAGGTAAAGATACTCAGAGGTATGAGGCATACAGGATCCCAGCCACCTACAACCCAAACAGAGCTACACCCAGGCATATAATAATCAAAATTCCAGAAATCCAATATAAGAACAGAATATTAAAAGCTGTCAGAGACAAGAAACAGATCACTTACAAGGGAACACCCATCAGAATTACAGCAGACTTCTCGGCACAAACCATCAAATCACGAAGAGTGTGGGGGGAAATAATTCAAGCTTTGAAAGATAATAACCTCCAGCCAAGATTGATATATCCTGCACAACTGTCCCTAGAAATTGATGGAAAAACAAGGTGCTTCCAGGATAAAGAGGAACTAGGGGAATTTGCAACTACCAATTCAACTCTACAGAGATTACTGCAGGATATTCTAAAAATGAAAAATACCAAGATTCTAGAAACAGTGGCAAAGCGGCCACAATGAATGGAGCAGAAAGCTAAATGAAGAGGACAAACTGACAACTAATGACAGAAAAAGAGCTCAACAGAAATGAGGCAGAGAAGGTTGGATGGTAGGAATAGCCATTTTGGAGAAAACAAGACATCATAATAGGTAGTACTGATTTAATATCCTCTTCTTTTGAAGTCCCATCAAGGTTTTGTTCTGTCTCCATTGGTTTTAACATGTTGTATCTTATTGGATTTTATTATATGTGATAATATAAACAAAAACTTTTATAGACAAGAAGATTATACAGAAACCATTGTTCATTTTCTGTTAGTTGATTCTAAATACCCTGTAATACTGTCATTCTCTTGAATGGTTTTACATTGTCTTGATATGTTTGATGCTACAGTATACGAAGTTATACCCAAAGATTTTAAGAGAAGAATCACTATGGTAACTACTATTATGTTGAGATTATCTTGTGGTGAAACACTACTTTGCTTAAATGGCTATGTTTTGACCTGCGCTGTTTTGTTGTTATACCCTCTTTTTTATCTCAATCTTCTTTTTATTATCTACTTTTTCATTTGTATCCTTTTAATTAAGGGAAAAATTAATAAAAGATAGCAGGATATATTATAGTAACCCACTTTGATTTCCTATTAACTTGATTTGACACTCTGTATTGCTCTCACCATCTTGTTTTGACTGATTTTCCTCTATTCTGTTATGCTTGATAGTACCAAGTTTGAAAGTATAGGCAACAACTATGAAGACAATAAGATTCATTGTGACGCCCATTCTGGTTGACTATTATCTTTTTTTGAAGTCCTCTAATGTCTCCAATGTTTTGGTTTTATTGGTCTTATTCTTTACTGTTTTGTACAATTTTATTATAACTGATGATATAGGCAATTCTTTTTAAGATAACAAGAGGCATTATGGTATCCATTGTTGATCACCTTGTATTTTGTTTTTACATTATGTATTATGTCCATCCTTTTGATTTGACTGACTCTGTCCTGGTATGTCACATTTGGTTTTACTTTCTTTAAAAAAAAAAAAGTAGTAAGAACTGAGAGAGTAATAAAACCCAAAATGTGTAATTGTCATTGTACAAAAGAAAGGAAAAGAAAGTTCTCTAAAAGATATAACTGCATATATATTAAAGTGTATAAGATAGATAACCATATTATTGAGTTTTGTTGGATCATTGAACAAAACTGTTTGTGGTCTCACTGTTTGAAAGTCCCCTCTATATGCTTTAATTTTGTAACTTCAACAACTATTTCCAAGATGACAATATGTAATTAACTAGTGATTTCCTACTGTTTACTTTTTCTGAAATTCTGTATAACTTGTACCCTTTTTCTGTTTTTTTCTTTTTTCTCCTTAAATAAAAATTTTTTTAAAAGCCTGAAGCGTCTGTGTCTAGGCGTTTCACCTGTTTCCAAAGCCATTCATCAAGGCGGCATGGACCATTTTGGCGCCAACTTCTTCCCAATTGGCCCCATATGTACACACCCCTTCAGAATCCTCTATATACAATAAATAATTTAGCAGTCTTCAGAGGACTGAGGTGTACAAATGGCCCTTTCTTCTGTACAGAAGACTGCCAAAGCCTAAACCCACGAAACTTTCTGTTTTAGTAATTTCCATATGATAAAAAGAGGCAGATACCGTTTTTAAAGTGCTCCCATTATTTTAATTTTCTCTTAAGGACATATGCTTCGAGCATCTGGGCACAAGTTCACCTCTAAGTTTTCTTCTGGGTTGAATATCATAGCAAAATGCCTTGCTTTCCATTTCCCTCCATCATCCAAATAGTACCTGAAATTCTTATTTCAGGAAGCTTTTCCAGATTTCACAGGAGAGGTCTAAGATCCTACTAGCCTAATTCTTATTGACAGAACTCAAAATGTTCATTTATATTTCCATCACTCTCTATTCCTAAAAAATGTACCATCATGTCTATGTAACATAAAATATGGTTATAGCTAAAGTTCTGTTCTTCATCATAGAGTAAAGCAACACATGTCAGTAAGTTTACTTTTTATTCTTTTTGTGGGACAAGTCTAAATGTTAATTGGGAGAAAGATCAAATGGTAATTTAATCTTGATCACATAAATAAATGAACATGAGGAAGTCTTTCAATTGATCAAAATTATACTATTCAGGGTTGACCTAACTAAGCACCTCTTTGGGAACAAGGGTGCTATGTATGAGTTATACCCACCTCATCCTACATAGTTACATAATTACACTTACGGAAAGTCACCTTTCTCCTTTTTCAACTGTGGGAATGAAAGATTAAATAAAAGCACAGACTAAACATTTTTGCCTACAAATATTCAGTGTTTTAGTGTTTCTTTCTCCTTCCTTTAATTCCTTTTTTCATCTATATCTGTTAAACCGCAGACTTATAGAGAAAGAGACAGGGACCAAGGAGTACAGTAGTTGCCTAGCTTGTTGCGAGCCCTGAGTGGGTTTGATTCTCAGCATCACAAAAAAATGTAAAGAAAGAAATATGAGAGCAGGGACAAAATCATCCTAGGCAGTATTTAACACAGCATTGATGCAAAGAAGATCATAGCATTTTTAAAGTTAAACTTTACAAATAGATATGGAGAAAGTAATCTGGAAAAGTAATTTTTTCAAGAGTTTAGAAACTACTGATTCCATATGCTTATGTCTAGCATCTAATATACTATTTTTATTAAAAATAATTTCTATCTAAAAATTTTTTTCTATAGATAAGTCTCATCATATTGCACAGGCTGGTTCTGAACTCTTGGGCTTAAGCAATCTATTGCCCCAGCCTCTAAAGTAGCTAGGACTACAGACAAACACCACTGTACTCAGATAATACAGTAAGTTTTGAAATATGACATAGCCAGGCATGATGGTACAAACCTGTAATATTAGCCCTTGAGAGGCTGAGGCACAAGGATTATCACAATTTGGAGCCAAGCCGGGGCTACAAAGTGAGTTCAAGGGACTACATAGTGAGACCCTGTCTCAAAAAGTTAAATGAAGTAAAAAGTAAGATGTTAAACTCTGTTCTACATAATAGTTTATTTCAAAGATAATCCTGACAAGCATTTAATGAGAACTAACTACACATATAGCACAGAATTAGGCACAGGACACACTGTCCTCATAGAACTTATCTCCAGTTGAAAACTCAGAGCATACAGAAAAGACAGGAAAAATACAAGGCAGCAGAAACAGAAAAAGTCACTGTAGTTAAGGCCACTGAGTAAGGCTCCCTAGAAAGAATAAGGCTTGAATTTGGCTTGAACTGGTAAAGAAAGAACAGGTCTTTGCTAAGTAAATAAGAAAATTTATTGAAATGACCAGACATGGAAAAGTACATGGACTAGGGAGGGGAACACAAGGTGGACAAATGGAGATAACGCGGCTGGTGAGTCAGGGAGGGACCGAATCACGGGAGGATGGGGCAAGATGGACAAGGTGATGTTTCAGGAAACTGAGGGAGCAGAAATGAAACAGCAGAAGTGAAACTGGTAGAAATAAGAAGGGCACGCCCAGCAAACCAGAAGGGAAATGTGAACCAGGCTGGTGACTGACCAGGACGCTAAGAGAGATCAGCCCTGCTGTCTGCTCTCCATACGGTATCTACTTCCCATGAAAAACAGCCCATCCCCTATCCCCACCCGGCAGCATTCAGGTTTCTAACAAGGAGTGTGGCAGGGGAGCATGGAGCACAACACTTTTAATAGTATCTCTGGGCTTTTTTTTTTAACTTAAAAATTAACTTTTTTTAACTTAAAAATAAGAAATGCAAAAAATTTAATGGCATTTATTTCCATGATTGAAAAAATAATTAAGTGCACAAATGACTTTCTACACAATGATATTAAAAACAAAAATGAATGCTGTTTATGACTCCACCATACATGGATACTAGGTTCTGCCAATATTCATTCTTTCAACACGTATTGTACTACAGAATAAGTAATAAAATGCTATGAATTTAACATCATTTTCTTTTCATGACAACTACAAAGCAGTGACAGCCCGATAGGTGGTAAACATTGGCAAATAGGGAAACAAAACAGCTGGGCCTGGTGGCATACAGCTGTAATCCCAGGACTTGGGAGAAGAGGCAGGAGGATTTCTGTGAGTTCTAGGCCAGCTGGGGTTACATAGTGTTCAAGGCCAGCCTGAACTGTAGAGTGAAACTGTGTATCAAAAAACCAAAAAGAAAAGAAACAAAAGGCATTTCATTTTCAGTCTTAGATCTGACATTAACTTGAGATCATACAGCAAATAAATTGTCTCCCCCAAGTTCTGCCAGTAAGTGCCAAACGATGATATACTTGTGGTATGCCTTTGATTTGCACATCTAGGTTTTCTTCTCCTTTTTTTTAAAATAAACTTCGCTAATATTCTGAAGTTGAAAAAGATTTGTTGTATTAACTCATAACTTCAGATGAGGTCAATAGACCTAAATGATAAGGTAATTATTAAAAACCAGTTATTTGGCCTGAAATCTCATATCTCCACTACATTAGGTTTCTCTTTTGTCATTTCACAAAGTTATGTGAAAAAAATACAGACAGGGAAATGCTTAGAAAGGTTACAGTATTACACCAATGAAAAATATATTACTTTGTTGAGTGTTACCAAGAGCGTTTGCAGGTTTTACAGGACAAAGCCTATTTTGAAGTAACTCTTTTAAGTAAACAAACACAAAAATTATAGGTAAAGAGTTTAGAGGAGAAATTATAAGTAAAGAGAAAGTTCTTGAAATTTAGCTTTATTTACCCTCAAGATAAATATACTTCTGGGTTTAATAAACGTCAAAAATTGCCTCTAAAATCTAATGTCTGCTACTAAATATAAAAAGGACACTGGATACAAGAAAAATACACAAGCTTGGCCTTTGTTTCTTCACATTCATTCACTATAAACCATATTCAGAAAAAACTACAGAGAGAAATAATCTTTGCCTTATCTTTATTAGGATTTAAAAAACAAATTTTACCAATGAACAGCCAAAAATAACATGAGAGTAATAAGAAAATTACTTTGGTAAAATAATAAAGCTAGAACATCACATGATACAATAATTATTTCATACACAGGTATGGACACGCACACACTCGTATTTACTCACAATTAGGCAAGCAAAAGAGCTCATTAAAAAAAATTTACCTCGTCTTCGCCCATAGCTCCTGGCTGCATGTAAACAGAAGAAAACCATGGGTATTTGGATCAAAATAGTTAATTTAGAAATAAAAAGTATTCACACCTACCTTTTCTAAGTATTCTTGGAATTATTAATCTGGAGATACTGTTCAATTTGATGGCAAACATTTTTTAAAAAATAAGACTTTATAAAAGTATAAACTAGATAACCACCTTAAAGAGAAATTCAACTGGATGCAGTAGCCACTGGAAAAGATAAAATAGGTACTTAACTTTTAAAGTCTTACAAGTATTTTTATTGGGACCTATTAGCTACATCAGGTTACTCTCTGTTTTAAAAAAATTCTGACACAAATTTTCACTTGTACTTATATTACTACCAGACATTAATCACTCAAAAAAATGCATTCCAAACAACTAAAAATTGCAGCATATGGTGGCCAACTCTGAATTTCTTAAGCTTTACACATAGATATCACTTAATAAATTCTTGAAACTGTATAAAATTGTATACAATTAGCTATTGCTTTACAGAATGTTTTTGTAAAATTTTCATGAGAATTTCTCATTTTCTCCACTTACTTTCCATGCCACATCACAGATAGAAGAAAATGCTATTTTTATATCAATTCAATGAATTGAAAAAGTAGAATAAAGGTATTGGCACCCAGGCCATTTTTAATAATAGAGCACTTTTGAAGGTTGACTTCAAAACTCTAGACCAGTGACAGCAAATCTTTTAGAGCCTTCGGTGATACAAAGAGCCCACTGCAGCACAAGGGCCGTACCTTCTGCAAACACAGCTCCAGGCCTACGAATCCTGCACACTGTTCTAGCACTCAACATCATGCATCACTACAAAACCCTGTCACCTAAAGTGATTTTCAGAGTTAAAAGTTTCTCAAAGTTGAAACTTCAGATTCTATAAAACTAAATGAGAGTTCCATTGAAGCTATTTTTAAGTGTTAAATGTCATAAAAATTAGCCTACACTGAAGATTAATTTGGGGTTACATTTTAGTATGAGACAGTAAGCAATAAAGAAAACAAGTTCTTCCCAAAGAAAGAACTCAGACTTTTCAGCCAAGTAGCCAAAAATACAAGATGTGATTTAAAAATATGGTGAATGCTATTGCCAAGGGCCATTCATAGAATAGCCAGCTCATAAAATATTCACCTTTGTCACCAAATCTGGCACCATATGACTTCTGACTCTTCTCCCAGGTCAAAATGACTACGAAAGTTAAACATTTTGAATTGTTTCAGAACATCAAGGCAGCCTCGATAGTGCAACTAAAGACTCAAGAAACAAGACTTCTGTTTTTCATTGTTGTTTGTTTCTTGCTATGTATTTCAGACCTCCTGAACTCACTTTGTAGCCCAGGCTAGTCTCAAACACACAGTGATCCTCTGTCTCAGCCTCCTAAATCCTGGGACTGCAGGCATACCTCACCACACCCAGTCAATTCTGTTCAAACATTATAGGACCTTCAACTCCACACCTTTAACCTCTTCACTTTCTCATCACTCAAATATTAAAAAGGATTATACTCTTTTCAGGAAAAAAATACAAATACATGAAAAGAGGGTCAGCATCTTTGGACATTAGAGAAATGCAAATCAAAACAACACTGATATTCCACCTTGCTGCAGTAAGAATCGCCATATTATCAAGGACTTACAAATCATCAAATGCTGTTAAGGGACCCTTTTGCGTTGCTTGTGGGAATGTAAACCTGAACAATCACGCTGGAAATCTGTATAGAGATTATTTAATAAACTAAAAATAGCATTTAAGACAAAGCATTGTACTTTTGTTTTTGTCTATAACTTGTACTCTGAGTAACATTTTGGCCATTAAGATTTTGTTTTTGTTTTGCTTGTTTTGTTTTTTGGTGCCAGGGATTGAACTCCACAACCTTGTGCTTGCCAGGCAGGCGCTTACGCTGCTGAGCTAAATCCCCAGCCCAGCCATTAAGATTATATTGTTATTCTCTAATTATTTTCTCATAAATTTTGTTTTATTTTTTCATAGAAATAAGACTGCATTTTTATATTTTCTTTAAAAATATAAATTCTACTTGATCCAGCTCTACCTCTCCTGCGTTTCTTCCCAAAGAGCTAAACTCATAGCAATACACCCACACTCATGTTTACAGCAGCACAACTCACAATTAGGGAAATCAGGGAAGTTGTCTATTTGGCCATCAACAAAAGAATAGATAAAGAAAACCAGGCATATATACACAATGGAGAACTTGCTAGTCCACAGAGATGGACAAATTTGAATCATTTGTAGGAAAATGGATGGACTTTGAGACCATAATTCTAAGTGCATAAGTCCTCTGCAAAAGGTGAAGTGTCACATGGTTTCTCTAATATGAGAGACCCAAAATATAAATAATTTGAAGAGCAAATTAAAAAGCCATGTTAGAGAGAGGTATATTCTGTAAAAATGGGAAGGGGATGGTGAGGAAGAGGGGTAAAAAGGAGAGGATGGGAGTGGCGGGGAAGTGAAAATAATCAAGATGCAATATGTATCTATATCAAACCCAAGGTGGATATAACCACTATATATCAGAAATGTATACTAATAAGACTTTTTAAAAAGAATTATACAGTTCAAACCCTACCTTTCGTTGACTTTGCCTATATAAAAATTCTGAATAAAAAGTTTCTTCTGCGTTTACATATCAATTACCACTTACATCATGTACAGAGCATGCACTCCCCCCAAAAAAATTTTTTTAGAGACTCATACTCTTTATTATTTGGAACTAGATAGAAGTCATCTTGCAAAATCAAGTATAAGTGGTAGTTAGCTTCCTAACTTGACCCCAAAAAGCTTGCTTCATTCATGATATGAATGAATACTAACAGGCAGCACTTAGATGAAATGAGTCTTGACATCCTATCATTTGTTTCTTTGTGCCTTCCTTCCATTCCCAGTGATGCTTGACACCCCACTAAAAAATCTCTATTGAGAGGAAGTAAAATTCTCTGCTCTGTATTTCAAAAGTTACTCATATCTTTCCCAAAGAATAAATTTCTATTTTTCTCATTATCTTTGATTTCTAGCCAGATAATGAAAAAGAATCTGATTGCAACACTAAAGTACAAATGACTCACTGAATCTTCGCATCTCTTAAGTATAAATAAGAACGCTGTTCAATTTAAGTTTTAAACTGCCAAATACAGTGGTCCAGACAGGTTCGAGGATGGTAAAAGTGACCAGAAATGGGGAGAAGGGAAGAGCTGTAAAAGACTCATCTGAGAGTTTTATCAAAGCTTCCTTAAGAGAGTCATCATTTTTATCAATTCCTCTTGAACAGTTTCTGAACCAACACTGTAAAATGGTTCAAGATATAGCCTGGAACTCTGATATCAAGGAAACAGGATGGCATATGGAATAGGCAGCCAATTTAAATAGTGCTCTGAATTGCTTTTTTCATCACTTGTTCTAGAATTTAATTATATGCTACTTTGGTCCTGATTTCAATATCTTATTTATGATCCCTATGATGACTTATAATAGCAGCTAAAACTTACTGAGTGGTAACTAAGTGCCAGAATAATCCAAAATGCTTTAGATAAATGATTATCATTTTACAAACTTATGACATAAGTATCATTATTAACCTTTTATTTCAAATGAGGAAAACTGGACACAGAAAGTTTAAATATCTTGTCTAAGAGGGACAAGACAGAATATGGAATTTGAAACACAAATCTAAGCAGTCTGACTTCAGAGTTTATACTTTTAACCACCTTGTTATCTGTTAAACTCCTAAGAAGCAAGGTTCCTGTCTCATCCTATTTGCTTATTTTGTTTTTTGTGAGGCAGGGTTTCCTCATGTAGTCCAGGCTGGCCTCCTGTCTCCACTTCCTAAGTGCTGGGACTATAGGTGTTGCCATCATGCTCAGCATTTTATCCGTATTAATATCCTCTATTGCACCTGAGAGAATGGTCTATGCCAAGTTGGTACTCAAAAAATACAACTTTCTAGCTGAGTGAATAATCAAGGGAGGGAAGTATTATCTTTTAGATCTACAATGTCCCCCAAAAGCTCATGTGTATGAAGGTTGACTGGATCATAGGGACACTATTCTGTACTCCAGTAAATTAAGCCATTGATGAGTTCGGTACTTAAATGTGTTGTTAGGAGCTAGGGCCTAGTTGGAAGTGGGTCATGGTGGTCTTGGGGTTGCAACCTAGAAGAGTTTATTTTTATTCTTGGCTTCTCTCTTTTCCTGGATGCCTGGGTTGAACGTTTTCTCCTTATCAGAGTCTTCCTTTTCCTGTCCTTGGAGCCAGCTAACCATGGACTGAAACCATAAGCCAAAATACATCTCTCCTCTTTTAAATTGTAGGTACCAGGTATTTTGTACCAGGGCCAAGACAGTGACTAAGCAGAAATGTATGCCTTGATGGTCTTTTGAATGTAAAATGGTGGAAGTTTTAAAATTTAATCAAGGGCTGGTGATATAACTCAGTGGCACTGCACCTGCCTGGCAAGTGCAAAATCATGAGTTCTATTCCTAGTATCTCCCCAGCAAAAAATTGATCATATGGTCATATGAAGACCATTTACAAATAATTTCATTAAAGTCAAACTCTTCCCTCAGAGAGAGATAATAAAGTGAACAGAAGTGAGAGAAATTTAGGTATGCAAAAGTAGGACTTTCCCATGGTGTAAATATAGCTTTAAAATAAGAAAATGCTGCTGTCACTGGGTGTGGTACCAGTTGTAATCCCAGCACTTGGGAGGATAAGGCAGGAGGATTGCTGTCAGTTTAAGGCCAGGTTGGACTACATAGTGAGTCTAGGCCAGCCTGAACTATATATAGTGAGACCTTGTCTCAAATAACAAACAAAACTACTGAACATACAAATGTACACACCACAATACAAAACTATCTCATATAGAAAATAAAGGAGTACTGCAATTAATTCTTTATTATATATTATCAGTGCTAGGATGGAGTTATATCAGATATACCAAGATGCATCCTGGCATGGTAGCACAGGCCTGCAGTCCCTACACCCTGGGAGGCTGAGGCAGGCAAATCACAAGACTGAGATCAGCCAGAGCAACTGATCACTCAGTAAAATCATGACTCAAGGGGCGGGGGCAGGATGTATCTCAATGTCAGTTCCCAGTACCCACTCCCCATCACAGAAACATGTAATATTATTTCTAAAAACTTTAGAACCAAGAGTCTGTCACATGGGAGGAAGGGGATCCGCCACCAAGTTATATCTTCATATCCTTTAAATTTTATTTTCAACAGTGTTTCACTAAGTTGTCTAGGCTGGCCTCAAACTTGTGATCTTCCTTCTTCAGCCTCCCAAGTAGCTGGGTTTACAAGTGTGTGCCACTACGCCCAGCAACAACTTTAAATCTGAATTAACAATTATCACTGCCCTTCAAGAAAAAATTATTTTACTGATTCACATATATTAAATAATCTATAGATGTCATAAAAATTACACCTAATTTTTAGAAGTCAGGGTTATGTTTAATCTTGGCCAGGGATAGTGACCAGAGGAGAGCCTAATGAGGAGTTTCTGGGATATTGGTGATGTCTGCTCTTGATTTCAGTATTAGCTACACGGCTGTGCATGACTTGTGATAATACACTGTATGATATATATTGTACATATAAACATTATGTATGATTTATGAGCTGCTTAGTATGATGTACCTGAAAAACAAAACACTACAAATATTTCAGTTTACTTGTTATAAAATCAATGCAGAAAAATCTCAAGTGCTAACATTTTTGAAGCTTTTAAATTACAATAAGAATAATCAAAAGTTGATAAAGGCATTACTTATCTTCAGCCCATCAGAATGTTAAAAGGTATAGGTGCTTTGTAGTAGAAAATGCAAGACTAAAGCTAAGTTTGCATAGTCACTGATTAGTGCATTCTTTGGTTTGTTTGTTTTTTGTGGTAGTGGAGATTAAACCCAGGGACTCACACATATTAGGCAAGCACTAAAACTGGGCAAACTCCCAGCCCTACTACACTCTGAGCGGCACTTTCATGTTATTGGTATGATGCTTTGTTGGTCATACAAGACAACACAATAGATTATGTGTCACTCCTTCGACTTGGTCTGTACTAGGTTTTAAATGGCTGTACTCATAAATGTGATTTCCCAAGGCAGTCCATGTTATAATCTGTATTTGGCTTCTGATACTTAGCTTTTTAAAGCTTTTTGTTTTGTTCACAGCAAAATTGGGAAGACGGTACAAAAATTTTCCATAAGATACCTTTTACGCTCATACATATATATTCTTCCTCCTATTAACCTCCTCCCCCAGAGTTGTACATTTGTTACAATGGATAAACATACATTAATTCATGATAGTCACCCCTTAACCTGTAGCTTACACAAGGGTTCGTTCTTGATGTTATATGTTGTACAGGTTTTCACAACTGTATCCACCATTACAGTACAATTTGAACTATCTTAACGATGCATCTTCTGTTTATCACCTCCCCAAAACCCTTAGTCCCTAGCAACTACTGACTGTCTCCACAGCTTTGCCTTCTCCACGATATTATGCAGTTGGAATCATGCAGCCTGGAGCATGATTTTCAGATTTTTTTTTGGTGGGGGAGGGGTGCCAGGAATCGAACTCAGAACCTTGTGCTTGCCAGACAGGCACTTACGACACTGAGTTATATCCCCAGCCGCAAACTGGCTTCTTTCACTTACTAATTTGCATTTAACATCCCTCATGTGTTGTCATACTTTGATAGCTCATTTCTTTTTAGTGTTGAGTAATATTCTGTTATGTAAATTTACTATAGTTTAAGCTGGTGACCCTTTTCACTAGTCTGTTCTATACTTTACAAAGCTACTTATTTTTCTATTATTTCCTACTTTAGTTGGCCTACGATTAATTCTTTAAATAAATGTAAAACACCCCATTAAAATTAATTAATTAATTAACTATAGTTTATCCATTCACTTACTAAAGACATCTTGGTTGTTTCTGTTTTGACAATTACGTATAAAGCTGCCATAACATCATTGATTGGATGTATGTTTTCAATTCCTTTGGATAAATACCACTTGTTGAACATGGTATGTTTAATTTTGTAAGAATACCACACTAATGATTTAGTCTTTAAATCTAATTCTGCTGACACATGGCTTCACCCATATTTGCTGAAGTTTCTCTAAGCAAAGTAACTTTACATATAGAGTCCAAAAGTTCAAAAATATGACAAAGAGAAAAAAAGAGAGGGAGGAAGAATGTGAAATGGAGAGGTATAGGGTGGTAAAGATATTCACTTTTTATTGTGGATTAAAGTAGTGTACAACATTTAAAACCTTAAGTAGAGTCCCTAAAATTCTGTACTTGATTTAAAAAAAAAAAAAAAGGAAGGCAAATCAAAATGTTGATACAACATTTTATTAACTGGTATGAAAATATTAGTCAAGACTACTAAAAGTCACTGTGGGAGCAACTTGTTACTTACTTTCCCTGTAACAAAATTAGTTTTTATAAAATAACTTTAACACTGATTTCTTGGATCACATTTTAGTAGGCAACATTAAATTATATTCAAATATTCAGTTCCCACTTGAGTATTAATCATGCAAAAATTCCACCCAAGATAGACTAAGTTAGGACCCAAATGTCCCCTTTGACTCAGTAAACTGAATTTCCAAAGCACGTGGGTGAAAGGGTTGTCCCTAAATGTTCCCCCACAGCTTTGTCTTTATAATTACCAATGATTCTGAAACCAGACAAATTATAATTGAGGAGACTGGACTTCACAAACAACACAAACATAGTAGGCCAAAATCGGCCTGTAATCCTAGCACTTGGGAGGCTGAGGGAGAAGGACCAGTGCAAGTTCAAGACCAGCCTGGGCTGCAAAGTCAAGGCCAGCCTGAACTGCCCAGTGAGACTCTGTCTAAAATAATTAAAAAACAAAACAAAAATATAGCAGACAAAAAAAAGTGCTATGAATGTGTTACATTCATATAAATTATTTGGTCATTTAAAACTTTTTCCTTCCTTTTTCTTTTCAACATTTACCCATCTTTCTCAGGAAAATATTTCTATTTCATTTGTAGATTTAAAAAGTAACACTAATGACTAACAAGCACAATATTAGCACTGCTAAGACACTTTATAAGACAAAAGGAGTATCATAAAATATTATATATTCTTAATCTTAGGACTAAGTTGCTGAAAAACAAAGCACAGCTGGCTCATAATTTACTACGCTCCAGGCACCACATGCTAAGTGCTTAACAGAACTCTGATGCCCACAGCAATTACCCTTATGACACAGACAGCAGGGAGGACAAGCCCTGGACATTCTAATCCCATACCAGAGTATTTTGTATTTTATCTGACTGAACTGTCCAATTCAAATCTGAAGTTACCTACAAAGACATGCATTCAAATATTTAGCATTTGTTTTCAATAAACCAATTGTCTCTGAACCACTATATCGAAATCTCATGTCTCTTTAAACCTTATAAATACTTAATTTCATTGCCAATTCTGAATTTCTGAGGCCCAAATAATGTAGCAAGAGGAAGAGTAAGTGAACAAAAATGGGTCCTTATCTCCTCCCTATGGTAGGCTCCTTTCAAGCTGGAGAAGGGCTCCTTTAGTGAAAGAAATTTACAGAAAAGCACTGGCTTGGCAATTTGGGGGAAGACTCCACAGCACGAAGATTCACCTCATCCCTGCTCTGAACCATCAAAATCAGCTTTCTCTGAACTGGACTTTGGAAAACTTCAGGGAACAATAAGAGCAGACCAAATATGGAGGGGAAAGAAAAGATACAAGGAAATGTACAGAACTACATTACTACTTGATTCCTTCAAACTGGTAAAGATAGATGTTTGTTATTACAAATGAAAGGTGAGGATTGTGGTACCAAGTAGGGAGCCACCAGATCACTGAGGTAACTGCTTCTAATTCTGGTCTTTTCTATCTACCCTTTCTTTTTTTTTTTTTTTTTTTTGTCTTTTTCGTTTTTATCGGTACCAGGGATCGAACTGACGACTGCCTGCTTGCAAGGTACTGATAAAAAGGAAAAAGACAAAAAAAAAAAAAAAGATTAATTTTTTTTTTTTTTTTTTTGTCTTTTTCGGTACCAGGGATCGAACTCACGACTGCCTGCTTGCAAGGCAGGCGCTTATGCCGCTGAGCTAAATCCCCAGCCCTTAAGCTCTGAAATTTAATAAAAGTTCATTGTAAGTATGGTAATGCTATAAACACAGGAGATTCAGGTTACACTACCTGTGCCAGTGGAAAAACAAACATGAAAAAGTAATTTTTCAGTTTCCTACATTTTATTTCTTGGCTGAACTGACCTGAATCCTGTCACTGGAGACATATTCACACACAAAGTATTTTTATTTAAAACCTAACAACGTCAGTCAAGAATATTTCAAACTTCACATATTTACAGTATTCAACATCAAGCCATGAAGACTAGGTTGACTATTACTTTTTTAGAAAAAGAGCACCAATAAGGAGACAAATGATAAGAGAAAAAATATTTTCCCAAAGACACTTAATTCGCATGTTGGTGCTAAAGTAGTAACAAATAAACAAACTATTCTTAACAAGTATTTAAAGCAAAGCACCACCCTCAACTGGAGGAGGAACAAAAGGCTCTGTCCCTGCTCACTCTGGCTAATTCACAGAGCTTCTGCATCTCAGCTTCCCTGTGTGTAAAATGAGATCGTGAAAACAAAACAACAATCTCTTGGGTCCCACAGCACACTTAGCCATCTAAAAAATCCATCTAAAAAGTCTTCAGCAAGTGTTTTAGCACCACAGAACATTATTTATTCCTCGATTTGCTATTTAAATTAGCTATCATTTATCATGTTATACGTTAATATTTTCTAGATCTGCTCAGTAGAAGAAGCCGAAGTGAGCTGGGTGTGACAGTGCATACCTACAGCCCAGCACAAAGAGGCTGAGGAGCAGCAGCCTGAAGCCAGCCTGGACCGCACAGCAAGTTTCTGGACTACTAGCCAGACCCTACTGAGAGAGGGGAGGGAAAGACAAAGAAGGAGGAAAGAGGGAGGAAGAAAGGGAAGGATAGAGAGAGGGAAGATGAAGGAAGAGAAGGAGGGAGGGGAGAATGAAAAGAGCAGCACTGACAACACTGACATTTGTTGAAAGTATGAATTATTGTCTTCAATTCTAAATCTCAAAGTTTTCAATCTGAGAATTTCAAAATAATTCCTTCACTATTATACTGCTAACAAATTATTTATATCCATTAACAGTGAGCAAAACTAACAATGTGATCTTCAGGTTTTGGAAAATTCCATTTGGAATTCTAGCAGACCTAGCTGTCTGCACAGTCTGGCATAAATGCTCATGTGCTTTGCTCCCATTCAGCCACCTCCTCTTTCTCAGCTGAGCCTTTCCCAAGGACTTCCTACCCAGCAAAGCGTGAAAGGGAGGGAGAAGAGAGGCCCTTTAGGCATCTCCCCACACAAACATTGCTTCAACAAACTCAAGGCTGTCCTCAGTTCAAACAGAAACGTAAGGAAAACTTTGTGGAATATTTCACAGCATGAATAAGAGAAAAAGTGTGGGAGATAGCCCAAAGTAAAATCCCAGGTATCTTGGGGCATTACATGTGTATAATTTCTCTACCAATCAATGACCTCAGAGCTTTTCAAGCATTTCTACATCTTTTTTTTTTTTTTACACTTTTTTTTTCTTTTTAGCGGTACTGGAGATCGAACTCACGACCGCCTGCTTGCAAGGCAGGTGCTTATGCTGCTGAGCTAAATCCCCAGCCCCAAGATCTACATCTTTTTAGTTTTTTTGTTGCCATTAAAATTTTAAGTCTTCAAATTATTCAGGTTTTGTTCTAGAACTCAACTTCTAAATGTTTTTGGATACTCTAATAAGGAAGAATAAGGGTAAATAATCATCTCTCCCCAGGGGAAAGTAGCATTTTAGATATCTTATTATAATTCAAAGCAGACTCTAATTATAATGTTAAAGATCTCAGAAATGGCATGAGAACTTTTAATTTAAGTAACACCTTTATAAAGCTACTATCTATAAAAGAAAAAAAAAGTTACCTTCTGGCAGTATCTTCTCTGAATAAGATTATTGCCTCACTACCCAAACGTAGCAATAGTGATATTTTGTTTGTATATGTGCTTTACCCCATTGGTATCTTATAAAAGCAATGAGGTAGTCAGAGTGAATATTATAACCACATAGGTGTGGATTAGAAAGTTGTATAACTAGATGCCATCCTTGTCACATGACTCCTCTAAGATCAAAACACTCATTTTGGTTCTTTGAAAAAAGGGAACAGTATCACTTCTTGAAGCTGTTGTATTTTGTGTCACTGTCTATTTTCTAGTGTTTTTTATGTAATTGATAGCCTATTTTGTTTTTTTGGGAAGTGTAGGGGACAGGGTCTCATTATGTAGTTCAAGCTAACCTTGAAATTACTATGTAGCCCCAGCTGGCCTTGAACTAATGGACAATCTTCCTGTCACAGCCTCCTGAATGCTGGAATTATAGGCCTAGGTTATTACTTTTTTAACAGCATGATTTATTCTGAGATTCTGAGAGTCACTGATATTGTTGAATGTATGAATAGTTTTTTTTTTTTTTTAAACTGGTAAATAGTATTTTATTGTATGGCTATTCCACAATTTATCTCTACTTGAGTTGAAGGACATTTGGATTAGTTGCCCTTTGGGAATATAATAAATCATATTATTACAGACATAGCAATACATGTATTATACATGTCTTTGTATGCACGTTTTCATTTTCTGTCTTGGGTAAATACCTTGGAGAATTTCTGCAGTGTATGTTCAACCTTTAAAGTTAACGACAAACTGCTTTCCAACGTGGCTGTGACATTCTGCATTCCAAATAGTGCACTGAAATGGGCTCTGGCCCCAAATAAGATGCATATTCTAAAGTAAGAGGTGGTAAGTATCTCACCTAGAGAGAAAGATTCACACAAAAAAAGATGGGGCTGTATCCCAGAATGGCCAGTCTAGGCTACAAGATGATTTACAGATATGTGTCTTTAAGTTTCATCAGGAAAATGTCTGTATAATAAACAATGTAAGATAAACTCATTTTAGAAATCTGATATACAAAGAAAGGAAGATATTAGTATCAACAAAGCTGATGTAAGCAATCACAATAGCAGCTCACAAGAGCATTCTGTACGAATCAGACAGTATGCTAAGTTTTATAAGATTTATTTATACCTACTGTAGTGATCTTTATCTAATTTTTTTTCATCCTTTTGAGAAAAGGTCTTGCTATGCAGTTCAGGCTGGCCTTGAGCTCACTTTGTAGTCCAGGCTGGTCTTGAACTCACAATGATCCTCCTGCTTCAGTCTTCTGAGTGCTGGGATTACAGGGGTGCATCACTTCTCACTTTAGTTTTTGTTTTTTTTTTCTCAGTACTAGAAATGGAATCCAGGGGAGCTGTAACACTGAACCACATCCTCAGCCCTTTTAATTTTGAGCCAGGGTTTTGCTAAATCACTAAGTTGCCCAGACATGACTTGAACATGCTATCCTCCTGCCTTAGCCTCCCTCAATGCTGGGATTACAGGTATGTGCCTGCCTGCCCAGCTCATTATCTATTAATCCATATATCTGTCTGTCTCTCTCTCTATCATCTTTTAGGGACATATAACCCAGGCTGACCTTGAACTTACTAGGTAGCCCAGACTGGCCTCAAACTCACAATGATCCTCCTGCCTCAGCCTCCGAAGTGCAGGATGTCAGGTGTGTGTCACCATGCTCAGCTGTCTCCATTTTAAAGGTGAAGAAACCCAAGGGAAAGAGGAGTTAAGAATGCAGCCCTAAGATTGTAGAGCTGGTATGAGGTGAAATGAGGTCTGCTTGTCTCCAGAAGACACTTCTCATGGTCATGTTAACTCACTGCTGCATCATCAGGTGTCACCTGCTCTCCAGCTGGGTCCCGGCCACACTATTTTGTAGTTTTGTACTCATCAAGCAACTTTCTGTTATTTACCTGTTTCCCCAGGCTATTTTCTGTTTGGAAAAAGAGGATCAATCACACTTGACAGCAATATCTCTACTTTAAAACTCATACCAGGCATTCGGATTTTGAACATTAATTTGACAGTAAATTTGGTTCACTTGGGCCAATCACGAAGATGCAAGTATCCTTTTCTGAGGGTCAACATAATCAAACAAAAGTCAAGACAGGTATCAATCCTACAAAAGACCACAATGCAAAACCAAAACCAAAACCACATGCCACTATTAGTGACAGAATGATGGATCTAGTAGTATATACAGCTAGAGGTACCCTCAGCAGCTGCTTCCTTTCCCAGCAAGAAGAATGTATTATGTGAGCTTCTAGTGTTTTTGGTGTAAGGGTAAAGAAAAAGAATTTTCATAATTATTAGAAAGCTAAGATAAAATATATTCTATTTTAATAGAAAAGGCACTACTGTTTTAGAACTGTATTTTGTAAATACTGACAAATAGCAGGTTTTATTGATGGACTGCGAACGACTCTGTACCTCTCTTTTAATACTAACAATACTTGAGAACTTAGTATTTTAGACAAAAGCCAAAATTTAACTGCACATCTTAGGTTCCATCACAAAAGCTGGCCTGCTAATTGTTTCTAGATTCAGTCCTGAACAGAAAAAATCAGTAGGCTCTGGCTTTATACAAAACCTATCAGTCTTTATTTATTTATTTACCTATCTATTTATTTATTTATTTATTTGTCTTTTTTCCTTTTTACCGGTACCCGGGATCGAACTCATGACTACGTGCTTGCAAGGCAGGTGCTTATGCCGCTGAGCTAAACCCCCAGCCCAACCTGCCAGTCTTTCATACTCAAATGCCCACAAATGTCTTCCTAATTCCTATTGTTTTCCACAGCTAATACCCTATTGTCCTCTCCTAAACTTTATATTTTGTCTTCTAGGTAAAATCAGGAGTGGCGATTCTCAGTGGAATGTATAAGTGGAACACATATACTAAGTACACACACACAGAGGAAACTGGTCCCTTCAAATTGGGAAGCAATACTGGCAAGTGAGAAAGCTCCCCCATGACACCCTTCTTCCTATTAAGCCCAGAGAGCTGAGAACAGAATGATTCAGGTTTTGTGAGGTGAAGAAAGGGAAGAACGCCAGGCGTGGGGGCACAGGCTGTAACCCTAGCGCTCAGAAGACTGAGGCAGGAGGACCACGGAGAGTCCAAGGCCAGCCTGAAAGAGAGAGAGAGAGAGAGAGAGAGAGAGAGAGAGAGAGAGAGAGACAGAGAGACAGAGAGAGAAGGATGAAAGAGATTTGAAAACAGTGAATGGAAGCTTTGAGTAAAAAGGAAACGTTTTATATAGTAAAAAGGAGCAAGAAAAAGGAATTACAACTCATTTCAATTTAAATTTCAGCATTTCTTCAATTTTCCTAAGTTTTTTTAAATTCCTTTTTTCTGAAAAGATAGTTCAACTTCAACTTCAGTCTAGTATCTTCCAATAGTCACAAATTCTGTTTTCATAAAGTTCTAAATTCATTTCAGCTATTCCCATATGAAAGCAGAGGAAGAAGAAAGACCAGTCACAGGACATTAATTGTTAGAGCAACAAATAGTAGGCAAAATAGAAGACAAACAAACACTAGTGCATTTGTGTATGTGCTAACACAGATGTCACTAGAAGAGCTGGGCTCAATTATACAAAAGGGAAGAAGAGCTTTATCACAGCACATAAATCTATCAAAGCAAGGTGGTTCCACATATATCTCTCAAGGAGGATTATTATCATCTCAAAGTGGAGACAACTCTAAAACTAGTCATAGGAGTATGGTTCATATCTAGATGTCTCTCAAGAACCTCATGTGCTCACAGGGCTTGTAAAAGGTGACTGGATTATGGGGGTGATACAGCTACATGTGGTGCTGTGAGGTGAAGTCTCATCAGAAGAAGGGGTCATTAGAGGCTTCACCCCAAGGGGTACATCCTAGGCCATTCAGCCATGCCTGTGATCTAGGCACTTTGGAGGCTGATGCAAAAAGATTGTTGTGATCCAGGCAGGCTGGGGACACATAACAAGACCCTGTCTCAAAAAAAAAAAAAAAAAAAGACCTTTCTAAAATGAGCAAAAACAAACCTCTCCCCTGAGCTGCAGGTACCCGGTATTTTGTCCCAGCAATAAGAAAAGTGACTAGTAGGAAATGCAAACGTCAGGCTCTTTTATGTCTTATTCTGAGGAGCCAGCAGTCTCTTCAGTGCTGGGCCTCAACAGCAGAATCATCTGAACACTGATGCACTATCCTACCTGACATCACATGGCAACTCTGTGGAGTTCCTTATATATCTAATATATACAAACATCAGCAAAACCACCTTTCTGATACCCACAAACATTGCAGCATCACTGAAGCTACATACTGAAAGCAATCATTAAGATTACCTAATCAGTCCCATTCTCTCAGAAATTAGGAAATTGAGGCTAAAAGACAGATTTAAGCAACAGGTACAAAATGGAAAGCACTTAAATGAAACTTCTATTTATTTAAAAGAAGAGAATTGAAGAAAATCAAAGATAATCAAAACCTTTTGAAAAATGACTTTTAACTTCTTTTCTTTTGTACCAAAAATCACAAATGTTATCTTGTCCCTCCTCCAAGAGACTCACATCATGTCTGTTAGGTCTGAGAGAAGGGAGAAGAGGAAGGAAGGGAAAGAGGTATGTGGAAGGGGTGGGCGGTGGTGGCTTTATTTCGGGAATGCGTGGAGAGACCCCCCCCCCACCCGGCCCCGGGGCGCAGCACCTCCACTGCACCCGGGGCCGGGGGTCTCTCTCTGGAACACACTCTCCCTTTCTCCTTCTTTTTCAATGTCAAATTAGGTCTTTTCTCAAATATATTCTAATTGCTTCAGGCAGATACAATACTGTTCTATTTTTTGTTTGTTCGTTTGTTTTGAGACTGGATCTCACTCAACCCTCCTGCTTCAGCCTACTTAATGCCTGGATTACAGACATGTACCACCACCAACAACTTTTTAAAAATTCAACTCTAAATTCCAGTATCTAACTGGAGTCGTCACCATTATTTCTGAAGCTCAGCAAATTAAGCATGTTTATTAACTTTCATTCCATTAAACAGAAATTAGAAGTAGCATAATTCTCAATATAAAGTGACCTTCCTTTCAGAAATTAGAAAGTGAGAGTCAGGTATGATGGCACAACCCTGTAATCCCAGCAGCCAAGAGGCTGAGGCTGGAGGATCATGGTGAGTTTGAAGCCATCTTGGGCTACATAGCAAATTCAAGGCTAGACTGAACTACATAGTGAGACCCCATCTCAGAAAACAAAAAAACAAAAATAAAAAACTCAGAAATTAGAAAAAGAAAGGTAGACAGTTTTGGTGGGGAGGTTGTTTGTTTTCTTTTTCTTTTTCTTTTTCTTTTCTTTTTTTTTTTTTTTTTTTTTGCTAAATCCCTGGACCAAGGTGGACAGTTTTGAAAGTTTTTCACAGGAAGGGGTAATACTGTAGTTATATAGAATGCATAAAGTAGATTAGGACCTACATTAGCAAGCACTAGGAATGTGGTTCTCAGCAGCACTCCCTGGTTAAGCAGGCTGCGTATCAGAGCCAAGGAACTGTGAATGTAAATTCTGGAGATAACTTGAAATGTTTTAGGAAACTCTAATTTAGGAATTTCAACCTTCTTACTGAATCAAAAGGAAAACTGAGCCTGGCATTGTGGCACACATGTCACTGCAGTATTTCGGAGGCTGAGACAGAAGATTATGAATTTAAGTCCTGCCTGGACAATTTAAGGACCCCTGTCTTGAAATATATCATAAAAAGGGGTAAGATGTAGCTCAGTTCAAAGACCCTGGCTTCAACCCACAATACTTAAAAAAAAATCAGAAAGGGAATATTGTATCCTGGATGACTCACAGTTTGTCTTGTCTCTCATGTGTACTGAGAGTTGGCTTATATATCTGGGAGGATAGGAGAGACCATGCAGTATCACTCAACAGAGAAAATTTTAGCCCTGGGAGATTCAATGGCTTATGTAGGTCCATCCTTCTGACAACAGGGAATTTCCATTTAAAGACTGTTCTGCAAATCTGTTTGGTCTACAGACACTAGAAAAGAGAGTTGACACTAGCTAAGCATTTCTTTTAGTGTTAATTAACATGATGATTTTCCAGTTAGTAATTTTTTGGTTGCTCCAGAATTTAACTCTGCAACCCTACTGACTAAATTATCTCCTATCTGCAAGTTTTTGATATGTATAACATGCCAATTTCACTAATGGGATACCTAGTCTGAAATAAATGTCAGCTATTTACCACAATGAGAAAAATTTCAGGTATGTTTAAATTATTTATTCACTCCTGTTTGTCACGCTAGTCCCCTTACTCCCTCCAGCTCCATTTGCCTCCTTCTTTCAATATCCCATTCTAATAGTTAGAGCAAAAGTTGGCAAACATTTTCTGCAGTGAGACAGCAAATAATTTAGGCTTCCTGGGCTCTGTCTTTGAAGTACAAACGTAGCCACAGACAACCCATCAATGAATGGGTGCGGTCCAATAAAACTATATTTAAAATCTGGCATCAGGCCAGATTTGCCTTACATAGTTACATTTTACAACTGTAGTGAGGAACAGTAATTTCCAAACTTTGGCCTACATCAGAATTACCTATGAGACTTTCAATATACAGATTTCTGGGTCCAATTTTTAAAGTTTCTAATTCAGTAGGTCTAGAAAGGACTGAGATTATATTGATGCTGTTGGTGCAGAGATCACTTTGAGAATACTGGTACACAATAATCTGTACATTGTACTATGCTCAGTAAAAGGCTGAAAAGTACTGAACAATTAATTTAGGAAAGTAGAAATAACATTTGCAAATTTGCTAATTTTATGGAATATTTTATATGAAGACTTACTGTTAAGTGCCATAATATTATCTGTTCCAGGATGATGGAAATTTATTCCCATGCGCCCTAAAAAATAAAATAATTTTATTTTAAGCACAAAGAATGCTCAATGTAATCATTTCAAATGCATTGTAAAGTAGAAATATTACAAAAAGTTACAATAAATTAATCTAAAACAATGTTATCAAAGGCAAAGGCAGCCACAGTTTTTAAATCAAAAACATATAGGAAAAGTCTTAAAACAAAGCCAACGTCTCAACACAAAAGACAAACAAAAAAGAAGCTTCCATGATAATAGTCTAAATAGATAATTTACATTATTGCCCACATTCTGGATTTAAACATGCCAACTCTCTGGACTAAGCATTTTATTCAAACACCATTCACAATGCTCTTCAAATTCAAGCACAAAAATAATTCAAAGTACATAAATGAAACTTAGAGAGAATAAAAATATAATATGCAACATAATTATCAGAATGGCAACTGGAAGAAAGATGGTAAAATTTATGTAACAGATACAGTAGAGAAAAATGGCTAAAATCTAGAATTCTTGTGCTACTCTTACCACTAAATAGTTCTATCAAGTTGGACACAATGGCAATTTCCAGACTTTTATCCTTTTGTCTATTATCAGGAGTTACAAACTTCTGCCTGCATCAGCCAGCTTCCTGTTTTTTTATGTTTCTGGGCTAAGAATTATACTTACATTTTTTTAAGGGTTGCAAATCCAAACAAAAACAAGGAATAATATGCGACAGAGGCCATGTGGCCTGGAAATCCTAAAATATTTCATCTTTAGTCCTTCACAAAACTTGGCAACTTTTGGTCTATGAGTTCACACATAGAAATCAGATGTTTCAACTAATGGTCACCAGCGGTAAAAAGGAAAACTGTAGACATCTGATTTTTTTTTCATTTTAGTATTTGTGACAAAGAGGTGGAAGTGTTAACATCAGAGTGTAAACATCAGAGTCTTATTTGGGGAAACAAATATATTTAATAAGATCTCTTAACCAATTCTTCAACACTATATATATATGTGTGTGTGTGTGTGTGTGTGTGTGTGTGTGTGTGCATACATATATATACATACAAATGAAAAGCAAAATAGAAGAGAGATAAATAGGGAATAGAGAGGAGTTCAAATATCTCACTAATGTTGTTTTGAAATATTTTAATATGCATGCTAATTTGTCTGACTTATACTACTAGTTTATCTTAGTTTGAAACAGAAAGTTGTGTTCCTGCTGAGTGTGATGGTGCATGACTTTAAACCCAGCAGTTTGGGAGACTGAGGCAAGAGGACTGCAGGTTTGAGCCCAGCCTAAACTATATAGGGAGGCCTTGTCTCCAAAATAAAGTGTATCACTTGTATTAATGTTGTGTGTGTGAAAATGGGAAGATCATGACCAACGGATGAATTCCTATGCAACTGTTTTAATTTTACTGTTAAGTACTTAATCCCCCTTCACTAGCACTTGAAACTCATTTGGTGGAATTATTACAAGTACTACCAGGATATCAATAAAAATTTTTTTTAGTTTTTATTTCTTTAAATATTCTATTAGAACAAAAGCATTACACCTGTCTCTAGTTTTATAGAGATTATTTGGCTAGTATTTATAACATAATTTCTTTTTCAGAATCTATTATAATTTTTCTATTAAAAATGCCTACTTTATTTTATAAACTTCATAAACCTTTATATTTTCCAAAAGCTAATCAGGAATACTCCAATGTTAGACTCATCTAATACGTCTATGAATATAATTGTTTCATAGCCTTATTATACTTTTATGTAATTCAGAGTCCCTGAAAATTAAACTCTATATCAAAATACAAGGAATGCTATCTTCTACCACTACCTTGATCAGAAACCACTATGGTGGGCTGGGGATTTATCTCAGTGGCATAAGCGCCTGCCTGGCATGCGTGAGGTCATGAGTTCAATCCCCAGTACCCAAAAAAAAAAAAAAGAAACTACTATACAAAAATTTGTCATCGAAGACTCATTCAGCAGAAAGAATTTACATTCTGGATTCAATTAGCTGTATCAATGTTCTCTCCATTATTTCCTGATAATCACAACTTTATGTAGATTCCCAATCACCAAATACTAACATCCATAAAAACTAGATATGGGGCCTGGGGATTTAGCACAGCAGCATAAGCACCGCCTTGCAAGCAGGCGGTAGTGAGTTTGATCCCCGGTACCGATAAAAAAAAAAAACAAAACTAGATGTGACTTAGACTAGCTTCAACGTATTCTTTTTCTTTCTTTCTTTCTTTTTTTCCAATTCTGGAAACATCTCTAGTTTCAACATCTCCTATGGAATTCAAATTTAATGGTAAATAGTATTCACCAGAGAAACCTACTTAAGAATTCTTCAGGAGTTCAAAATCACTACCCATTAGAACTTTCAGACATAACAGCTCTTTTCAGTCTTTGACCAAAGAATACTTAGAGGAGGATGTGGTTCTCAAAAATCCAGAGATATTCTCTAGATGTCTAGTATTATCAGAATAATAAAGACTATCGAGCAAATCAAGTAGGCCCAAATTTAGCTGGGATCTTCATTGACTACTTCTGTTTCCTGTTTCTGCATTTACAGTTCAGAATTATGCAGTTTACACCCCCCACAAATAACATTTGGTGTGTGTCTCCAGAAGGGGTGCCTTTTAGTCCTCTAGAAGGGTAGCACACACGCAGGGACCCTCTCATGAGGTATTAAAACTTTTCCACGGGGAAAGATGACACTGGAGGGAGCTGGCTGTTCTCTAACATTATTCTCCAGCCTACGCTGAACATTTCCAATCATTCTTCCCTACGAGACAAACAAGAGCCATGGGCCGTGTTTTTCAGATGAAAGGCATCACTGGCTGTTGAAAAGCAGAGAACAAAAAAAAAAAGAAAAAAAGAAAAGCAGAGAACATTTTTATCTCTCCTACTATTCTCTTTAATTCTATTTGACTTCAGCGAATCCATGGATAAAAAGGGCACTCATGTGATCCTACTGGTAGCCTGAGGCAACTTTGAGTTGAGACTGGGCAATTTAGCCAATGAGAGAAATTTTGTTTCAAAATAAGAAGTTTTAAAAGGGCTAAGGATGTAGCTCAGTGGAAAGACTCTGGGCTCATTCTTCCATACTAGGGGAGGGGATTAACATTAAAAACTTTTTTTTTTTTTTTGATAAATTCCGGCTGGGGCCGGGGATTTAGCTCAGTGGTGTAAGCGCCTGCCTGGTAAGCGCAAGGTTGTGAGTTTGATCCTCAGTACCACACACACACACACACACACACACACACACACACACACAAAATCAAAATGGATTCCTCTTTCTTTAAAAAAAAAAAAAAAAGAAAGAAAGAAATCCCGGCTGGACATGGTGGCACATGCCTATAATCACAGCATTCAGCAGGCTAAGGCAGGAAGATCACCTCAATTTTAGGCCAACCTGGATTACATACTGAGCAGACCTATGCAGAAAAATCTTTTCTCAAAAAGCAAGAATAAATAAATTAATTAATTAAGTAATTCTGGGTCATTGTCAGACCAATAAAACTATGATCTAAACATAATTTTTCCTTCCAACTAAATGCAAATTTTTAAAAAATGACTTGTATCTTCTTTAAACTAGTTTCTTCATGTCTTCAAAAATTAATGTTTACATTATAAAACACAATATATTTTCACTGGAGAAAAATTAAGACAATATGGAAAATATGAAGAAAACAAGGTCACCTCAAAGATAAGCACAGTTAACCTTTTGGTTTGTGCAGTAATCTCCCAGTTAAAGGAATATATATTTTAGGTTTCTTTTCCAAGGTTGGAATCATCTTTTGGTACCACGGATTGAATTCATTACCTCACACTTGCCAGGCAGGCCCTTGTGCTGCTGAGCTAAACTCCTGGAATCATTTTATAACTTTGGAAATTTTTATTTTTATTAGGACAACTTTGAGGTACATAATGATTACATCACGAGGAGCTAATATATGTCATTATTTTTAAAAATTTATTGTATGACAAATTCTACACTTATTAAGGGATTTTGGAAGAGAGAAAAAACAGAAAACAGCAAAATATAAACTAATTCCTAATTCAGATGAGGTCACTTCTCTTCTCTCCCTCTTTCCAACCAAAGCTGCTGTCTAATCAACTGTGAAAGCAGAATTGAGTGTGTGACATCTGGTAATTTTTGTTAACGCTGTCTGGTGCTACCAGTGTGACATTTTGTCACCTATCCATGGGTCTGCTATTTTTAAATTGTTTGTGTCAGCTAGCAATCTTTTAAGTATAGTGTACGATATAGGGTTTCACAAACACGAAAGCACATACTTAGTTTTATACAAATCTGAGACTGTGTCCCACTTTGCCCATTGCATAGCACTTGATAAACAGGGACTAAAAGAAAAGAGAGGGAGGCTGGAGAATAGAGTAGATGTAAGTTAGACGGTAAAAATCAGTTATGCTGGGTACATAACACATGCCCATAATTCTAGGTGCCTAGGAGGCTGAAGCAGGAGAATCTTAAATTCAACGTCAGCCTGGGCAACCTAGCAAGACCCATTGTAAAAATAAAAATTTAACAAGGGCTAGGAATATAGCTCTGTGCTCCCTGGGTTCTACCACACAATAAATATATTAAATAGTTTTATAAGCTCAGTACACATTCATATTTAAAAATCTAATTATAGCCAGGGGTGGTGTGGCACACACCTGTAATGACAGCACTTTGGAGGCTGAGGCAAAAAGATCACTGCACGTTCCAAGCCAGCTTGGGTTACCTAGTGAGATCTCCTCTCAAACAGAACAAAACAAAACAAAACCAACTAATTATAAAAACCACTCCAGGGTATAGGGATTTAACTCAGTGGTAGAGCACTTGCCTAGCATATATGAGGCCTGGGTTTGATCCCTAACATAGCAAAACAAAAAACAACAAAAACCATTTGGGGAAAAAAGTATTTCACTTCTGAGTCCAGCTAAATGTACACTTTTATGTGTCTTTATTAAAGTGGTACTTTGGAGGTGGGCATAGTGATCCTTCTAATTCCGCAATCAGGCAGCTGAGGCAGAAAAAAAGTGATGAGTTGAGGCCAGCCTGCACTATATAGCAAGACTCTGTCCAACCCTCCAAAGACCTTTTATTAATTATGAAAGTTATTTCTTTAATTCTATAATGTTGCAAGATAGGGAACATGTGCGGTACCTTACTCTAATTACTTTTGCTTTAAAAACTAAAGTACTGTACTTCAGAGAGCTTCACATAATAGAATATAAGTGCCATGTTACAGAAAGTTAAAGTGTCATAAAGTAACATGCATATTCTACCAGATTTCATTTCCTACCAATTTTATTTATAACATTGGAGCTATATTCCTTTAGAAAAAGTATCCAACAAATAACATAATACATTAAAGCACACTAAATGGTTTAAATCCTTTTTAAGGGAATGATAAATTTTTATACTATAATACGCTAAATATGTTCCAGATATCCACTAAGCAAACCCACGAATCAAGACTTCAGTCAATTCTTAGTCTTGGTGGTAGTTGTTTTTGGGTTTCTGAGACAGAGTCTCACTAGTCCAGGATAGATGTGAACTCATTCTGTAGTACAGTGTGGACCTGAACTTGGGATTCTTCTGCCTCTTCCAAAAAGTAGGTGGTATAGGTGTGCCACAGCACTCAGCTTCCTGCTTTCTTCTTATACCAGCAGTGGATAATTTTCAGCAAGTTATCAGTAATTTTTGCCCTCCTATGTTGCCCAGGCTTGTCTCAAACTCCTGGGTTCAAGTGACTCTCCTGCCTTAGATTTCCAGGGACCTGGGAACACAAGGGCATGCCACCACACTTAGCTTCAGCAAATAATTAATCTGTGCTTCAGCAAATTATCACTCTTACTCCTCTTAGGCTGCTCTTCAGAAAAACTAACTCACTCTGTCTAAGGGCAGTATCTGGGCACATTCCTTTTCTTTCGGAGTGGTCAGATGATTAAAATGCATTTAAAGCCAGGCATGGTAATGCATGTCTGTAGTGTCAGATACTCAGGAATCTGAAACAGCAGGGTACCTTTAGTCCAGGAGATTGGGGCCAGTCAAGGAAACGAGGCAAAAACTCGTTAAAAAGAATTCTCCCCAACAAAAAAGTTGAAAAAATATACAGAACAAGAATAATGACTTCCTGTGGACTCAGAACCATCCCCCACTGGTTTTTTTTGTGTGTTTGTTTGTTTATGTGGAACTAAGAACTGAACAGAGCGTATTTGGCATGCTAGGCACACACTCTTCCTTTAAACTATATCGCTGGTCTGTAAAATCTGCTTTAATTTATTACTACTATAATCTTTTTTTCTTAAAGTTTTTTGAGACAGAGAATCACTGTGTAGCCGAGGTTGGCCTTGAACTCACAATGTTTCTGCCTCAGCCTCCCACCACCACACTTGGCAAAATCTACTAAATCTTATACAAAACACTAATATGGGATGAAGGGAGGTAGTATAAAAACAAAACAGTGATGACTCAAGTTACAGAAGTAAAGAGCAGTATATTTTTCTGGAACATCAATAAACAAAATTTAATGCATATTTCTCTTTAAAAAAAGGAACCTAAAAATTCCATAAAAGGGGCTCATTTATAAAATCTCTGTAGTTCAAATTGTGACGCATAAATAAAAATGCTTCTATAACAAAGAAGAGAAATTCATTCATTCCAAGTTCCTGTCAGTTTAAATGTGTTAAAGCACTATTAGCAGAAGATAAGCTATTCTTTCCTCAGATTCTTTCAGTATACTTTTGAAAACAAGCTCTTCAATACCTATTCTCAGTGGACACCTGCTCTTTTCATTTCTCAAGTCTCAGTTCCATGAATGATGAAGGAAGAGAAAACATAAATGATACAAACACTCCATTAGACACTACCCTCAAACAGCCAGGCTTGCTCTGCTGTAAGAAGGAGATCGCGTGGGAGGAAGGAACAGCAAGCCCTGGCTGCTTTGTCTCCACTATCGCTCTATTTCCCTTTCCCAGCTGAAGGGTGGGATCTTCCCCTTGCTATTTACTCGCCTTGTGCACTGATTCTAAAGGGACGGCATGGGATGGGTGAAACCGAATGACCGCGGGGTTTCAAGTCAGAGGACAACTATAAAAAGGGTACAGAGAGGAGTTATTTTTTCTTTATCTCTTATCCTCTCTATCCCAAAACCAAAGACCTTACTCTCCAAACTTGGATCTATCTTGAACCCACTAGAAATGAGAAGAGATCAATTCTTTACTTTCATCTCTGCTAGGCCAAGGATTTTTGTAATTAGAAAAGAAATAAGTTAACAATTTTCATAACTTCATTCTCCTCAAAACTCTCCTCTCCCTCATTCCTTTAAGATATGGTAACAGACAAGAGGAAATTATTGTTACTCTGTTACATCTAAGAACCGTAGTTTGAAATCTTTACAAGGGGAAAAAAGTCTGTTTTGGTTTTGGTTTTAGTTCTGGTTTTTTGAGACAGGGTCTTGCTATATAGTCCAGGCTGGTCTTGAACTCGCAGCAATCCTCCTGCCTCAGTTTCCGGAGTGCTGGGCCATTATGCCCTATCTATTTTTATTTAAATAAAGGTTCTGCATCTGATCAGTGCTGCAAAGGCATTCTTTTTTTTATTTATATGATGCAGGGGATGCAACCTAGGCCCAGGGGAGTCAGGCAAGCTTTCTACCACAGAGCTACATCCTTATCCTCCAGAAGGCATTCTTCAGTGCAAAACTCAATTTAATGCCAGGAGTAGTGGCACAGGCCTATAACCCCAGCACTCAGGAGGCTGAGGCAGGAGGATCACTGTAAGTTCAAAACCAGCCTGAGCTACAAAGTGAGCCCAAGGCCAGCTTGAAAGCATAGTGAGACCCTGATTCAAAAAGCCAAATAAATAAATAAATAAATGAAAAGAAAACTCAACTCAACTCCTATATATATATATTTTTTTAATTCTGCAGGAGGATATGCTTCAAAATTTCCAAGTTCTGTTGGGCATGGAGGTGCATGCCTAACAGGACTGAAGCACTCAAGAGGCTGAAGCAGAAGGATCACCACATATTTGGGGCCAGATGGACTCCACAGTGAGTTTAAGGCCTGCTTGAATTATTGCCCTGCGTCAAGGATAGACAGATAGATAGGATTTCTGAAGTGAGATGGTGGTATACGCTTATAATCCCAGCACTTAAAAAGCTGAGACAGAAAGATCACCACAAATTTGAGGCCAGTCTGGGCTACACTGTGAGTTCGAGACCAGCTTAAACTACATGGTGAGAACTTGTCTCAAAAAAAAAAAAAAAAAAAAAGAAAGAAAGAAAGAAAGAGAGAAAAAAGTCAGAGAGGTGAATTTGAAATTTCATCTGAATTGAAAATGATGTCTTGGGGGCTAGGGATTTAGCTCAGCAACATAAGCACCTCCTTGGCAAGTGCAAGGTTGCAAATTCAATCCCTAGTACCAAAAAACAAAAAGCAAGACAATGAAGTCTGGCATTGGGCATGGTGGCACACTCCTGTAATCCCAGCATTCAGGAGGCTGAAGCAGGAGGGTCATTACAAGTTCAAGATCAGCCTGGGCTCCAAAGAGAGCCCAAGGCCAGCCTGAACTGCACAGAGAGACCCTGTCTCTAAAAGACTATATATATATATATATATATATATATATATATATAATATATATATATATATATATATGAATGTTACTAAAAATAATAACCTTTATAATCTCTAGTTAATGAGTCTAAATAAGGTTTTCAACTTTCCTCTTTGTCCTTTTATATTATATAAAATTCTTATAAGAAAGAATATGTTCTTTTATGAAGAAAGTTGAGCTTTAAGAAAAAGATTAAAACACCAAGACAAAGAAACATACAAAAGCTGGGTGTGTTGGCACATACCTGTAATCTCAGCACTTGAGAGGGTGAGGCAGGATTGCCATGAATTCCAGGCCAGCCTGGGCTACACAATGAGTTCAAGGCCAGCCTGAACTATATATCGAGGCCGTATCTTAAAAAAGAAGAAGAAGGAGGAGGACAAGGCGGAGGAGGAGGAGGAGGAGTGGTGGTGGAAGAAGAGGAGGAGGAGGAGAAATAGTCTACCATCTGCCTCTCGATCTGCCTAGATGTTTACATCTTCTGACTCAAAGACCCTTACAATGCGTTTTCCAGAGGAAGAGCTATTTGTCAGAACTCATGTGTGGCAGCATTACCTGTAACAAAGGAAAAAACTGAACAGACTAAAGGCCAAATTTAAATCCTATCAATTAATTCTAAAGACCAAAGAGAACTAGTGGGGCAGGGGGGCACATATTTGTAATCCCAGCAGTGAGGAGGACGCAAGTTTGAGGCCTCTTTGGGCTACAGAGCAAGTTGAAGGCCAACCTAAACTACTCAGTTATATACTCTATCTCAAAAAACAAATATTGAGTGAAAAATTGGTACTATTTATCAGATGAGAAATTGAAAAATAAAGGATACAGCATCACAATGTTTTTTATATTTAATTACCTTTTTATTCTAACAATGTTCACCTTTTTGTCTTATTCTGTTTTTGTTTTTTGAGACAGGGTCTTGCTATGTAATTCAGAGTGGTTTTGAACTCACTAAATAATCCAGGCTGATCTCAAACTCAGCGATCTTCCTGGCTCAGCCTCCTCCAAGCTGGGATTACAGAAGTGTAGCACCATGCCCAGCAATTTTCACTTTTCAAAGCTAAAAATCACTTAATATTTTTCTTTGAAGTCAAAATATCATTATTTTATTGGTAGAAGTAATTAGGATCATGGGTGGGGATATAGGTCAGTGGTAGAATGCTTGCCTAGCATGTGCTAGGCCCTGTGTTCAATCCTTGGCACACACACAAAAAGAATGAGGATCATACACACGATGCTATAAACCACATCTAAAAGGCTCCTAGTTACAAAAGATTCCAAGTTACAAAAGAGAAGCAGGAATCTTAAACATCCTAACCAAGTTACAATGACAGAGTGACATCTTTGACCACAGAAGTCTATTTATGGAAATCACTGTGGGTCTTATGATGAACTGAGACATCGTAACTACATGGAAGCTTTTGAAAAAGTTCAAACTGAGTACCTCAAAATTAAGACAAAAGCTGGGTATCAGTGCACACCTGTAATCCCAGAAGTCTGGGAGTCTGAGGCAAGAAGATCAATAGTTTGAGCCCAGCTTGGGCAACTTAGAACTTGTTTCAAAATTAAAAATTGGAAAGGGGGCACGGGGTTGAGTATGTAGCTCAGGACAAAACTGGGTTTAAACCCCACTACTGCATACACACTCAAAAAAAAAAAAGGGTATAAGTATGGTGCAGACATTTTTATAAATGAAATCTCATATTTGCTACTTAAAAAAACTATGCAGAAGCAAATAGACCTGCACTAAAAAGGTCATCATAGGAAACGATATCTACAACACCTCCTAGTGAGGTACCACCTTTACCCTGCGCCAGAGCTACTCTCAACAGGGTACACAAGTTTAACCAATGTACACAAAAGTCTAGAAAACTATTTTATAGACTACAATGTAAGACCCTTGCATAATCTTTTACTGCAAGAAGAAAAAAAGACAGATACAGATAAAATAGGTATGAATAAAAAAACAGTAGTTAAAAAAAAAACAGTAGTTGAATATTTTAGAATTAGGAAAAGCTTATAGCTATCCATGGTAGTGAAAGAAGACAAACGGAGCCTTAAAAAACTGAAAAACACAAAACAGTCTGTGAATATTGTTGGTTTTTTTTTTTTTTTTTTTTTTTTTTTTTAGTACTGAGGATCGAACTCATGACCTCGTGCTTGCCAGGCAGGTGCTTATGCCACTGAGCTAAATCCCCAGCTATTGTTGGTTGTTTTAAACATCATTCTCACTTCTAAGTGAAATATGCTTTAAATTACCACATCCCAATCTGTAACTGAGGAAAGATGTGACAACATGACTAAATATAAAATGAACGAATAAATTTTTTCTCTGCTTCTAAAAGCCTAAAATCTAGTTTTTTACAAAATGCTTTGTTTCTTCATAGCCTAAAACTACTACCTTTTATTAGATAAATGAGAAAAGCAACAGAAAATCATAAGCCTGACAAGAAAATGATGCAATGGGTTTCCAGTGTGTCTTTTTTTATTTAATTTTTTTTTTATTTTAAAGAGATTAAGACAAAAGAGGACATAAAAAAGCAGCTCAGGACAGAACAATTTAAGCAATGGGTTTTCTTTTCAATATGCTGGAGATTTCTTTTGACATGCAGAAACTTTTTAATAAGAGGTGATCCTGGTTATTGATTCTGGGAAGTATTTCCCGTGCGGTTTGAGTCCTGTTTATGAATTCTCTACCTACCCCATGTCTTCAAGATTTTTACCTAATTTGTCTTCCAAAAGATTTAGTGTTTCTGTTTTAATATTCAGATCTTTGATCCATTTAGATTTTAGTTTAGTTCATGGTGATAGGCATGGGTTTAGTTTTAGTTTTTGGCATATGGAGAGCCAGTTTTTCCAGCACCATTTACTACAGACTGTTATTCTTCCAGTGAACCTGTTTGGCCCCTTTATCAAAGACAAGGTGATTGAGAGTGTTGGTAATTGTGGTTGTGTCTTCTAATCTATTCCATTGATCCAGTGTGTCTTAGGAAGTGAGTGTCAGATGCTCACTGACATTTAGATACCCCATGGCAGGGCCTACACAGAACAGGGGATCAAATGCCTCACAATTCTGGCAGATACATGGCTCACACAAGATTGGCATTCCTGTGGCAAGCTTCAGTTTTCAGATAGTTAGGACCTAACCCAAATGAATTTTAATAGGTAATTTGCATGACCATAGGGTCCCCAAAAAGCCCTATAATCCATGAAAAGAACTATCTGAAATTTTGAATGTAATATCAATATCTATCCTGAATTTATGGAATTTTTGCCTTATATTTATGTTAAAACATGCATATACTTTTAGACACTTTCTTTATATTTTAGTCTCGGACTATGCAAAAGGTAAGTAACTGGCTACTTTTAAATCTGTTATGATGCTTCCTATATTAGTAAAGTGATTATAATTTCATAAAATGGAGCCTTTTATATGAATTTTTCTGTAATCTTTTTAAATTGATTTATTAAATTTCACACTTTCTTGCAGTATACCTGTATTTAAAAGAATTATCCAAATTTAGCTGAGGATTCCAAAAATAAAGTCCAGAAAGTTTGGCTTCTTGTCTCAGGTTAGAATAACGACTCAGCTATAACACATGCTTCTTCCAGACATTACTGATTAAAGCAATCATCTTTGGTTACTGAAAGTAGCTGAACCCAGGTTAAAAAGGAAGAAAATGAACTTTAAATACATTCCACAATGCTTTACAGAAGCAAACAAAAGCAAAAACAAACAAAATAAAAATAAATCACATTTTTAAAAAGCTGATTTTTGCTTAAAACACCAAGCAAGTAATGGACATATGAATATTCCTAACCTGCAAAATGATTCCTCCACATTATATCAGCGAAACTCATTGGTGGGCCACTGGGAGGGTAGTGTTTACCTTTCAGAGGCTCATGATCAGTCCTTATCATATCCATTAAGGAGTTCTCCAACGAGTGCAAGTTAAAAGTGTCATAGGGCCTACTCCGGTCCTAAAAATAAAAACACAGAACAAGACAATACGTAAAAGTAATTCATAAAATTTATACTATGACATTTGCTTCCTGCTAAGGACTGATGACATGAATGAAATTTATAGACACCTCTAATAAATAACAGTCATTCTTTTCATCAAGAATAATGACTTAGCACCATTCTGTTTAATATACATTCCCACTATAATTAATTAAATTACCTCCTCTCCCCTGATATTCTATCATATAAATGCCCCCCCCCCTTTCTTCAGACTGACTTTCTCCCAAATAACTAAAAAGGGAAATTTAAAGGGAAAAATCGCTGAGGCAGAAGGATTGCTGCAAGTTCAATAGCAAGACTCTGTCTCAAACACAAAACAAAACAAAAACAAACAAACAAAAATAAACACCTGCCTTACAGAGTAGCCACCAAGTGAGAATAGTGCCCACATGTAAAATGAGGGTAGGCTGATTGGGGTGGCAGTTTTGATCTTTAGTGTGTTTTGTTTTCTTATCTCTAGGTTTCAAGGCTGAGAAGTTTCTGATAAGATCTTCTTTTCAGGGTAATAAGGCAGTATGTACTGCAAAAAAATGATTTTTTTAAAAAAAGTAAATTGGCTTTGCCTTTTATTCTACTTCTTGCCTCTGCTATCAATACGAACACTGTTCCCATGACAGAGTACGACCAAAATAACTCAGCCTACAAACAATCACTTTCCTGAAAAATAAAAACAATTGTAATTTCAATATAATTGTAATATCTTTACTATTTATGACAATGTTTGATACATCAGATACTTTTTAAAAATAAAAGTGTTTCAAGCACTAAAATTACCTTTTGAAAAGCATTAACATGAAAAACAAAAATTCACAGAATTTTTCATATTAGATTTTTTAAAAATTGAAAATAGAATCCCTGCAAACTAAGTGAAAAAAAATGCTTTCACTACATTTTGCTCATGCCCATAGGAACCATCACCTACATACTTCAGTTCAGAATTAAAGTGGAATGCAGCTCATAGTCTAAGTTCATTCTTAGAACAGACCTACTCTGTTTGCTGAAGACAAGCAAGACAAACACATCAGCAGCAAACATGTCTACAGCGATGAGCGAATGCTCGCACCTTGCACAGTTTATTCAGCTGTGCACATGATCACTTACCTTCTCCAATGGATAGCACTAATTGATTATTTGTCACAATCCTTGGATAGGAAAGAAACATGGAACACATTCTTTGGTGTTCCATTTTGGTTTCTATATAATTCAAGAAGATCTTTATTTTTACCTTTAAAATCTTCCTGAAGATCATTTGTTTGGCTTTGGATTCACTTTATCAATGGAAACTTCAATTACTTAAGAAGTCGAATTTCCAGAAATGAAGGCTTATCTGTCCCCTTAGAGATATCATATTCTTTGTCCCCAGAAAAAAGTCAAGAGGAAGTATACAGATGAGACAAAGCAACCACCTATTTCTGGCATTGACAATCGAAAAATGAGTACCTAGGCACTGATATCATACCTGCACTTCAACCTAAAGGCCTATAGACAAGACAACTCTTGAAAATAGTTTGACAAGGCAGGGAATTATTAACAAAAAAGGATGATTGATGTCATTCAGTAACGTTTCCAGCTGGGTATGGTGGTGCATACCTGTGTTCCCAGCTATTCAGGAGGCTGAGCAGGAAGACTACAAATTGGAAGCCAGTTCTGCACAACTTAGCAAGATCTTCTCTCAAAATTTAGAATAAGCTGAAGATATATAACTTGATCACTGATACTGAAAAAAAAAATCTTTCTAGCCAGGACAGTTTTATTTTTTCATTTAGCTCTTTATATAGACTTTACATGATGACACACACTTGTAATTCCAACACTCAAGAGGTTAGGGCAGGATTGCTAAGAGTTGGAAGGCAGCCTCAACTATACAAGTAGCAAGACCCTATCTCAAAAAACAAACCAACAAATCTATCCAGTAAGTTGATCCAATTCATACAGAATAGTAAATAAAAAACTTCTATAGAAGCATGGAATTACATCTAACTACTGATGAAACGACCTTCCTGTCATAAGAGGATATCAGATAACAGATGACTACTTGCCAGGGATGATGAAGGTGTTGGGAGGCTCATGTATCTAAAATGAAATGGTCTTCAAACTGGTCAGATTCTCAAAAATCATATATAGCACTGCTTGAAACAAGTTCTTAGGCTCCAACTCAAAGCCAGTGAACTGTAATTTTAAAAAAACATTTTCCAGGTGATTACCATAATCAAGGTGAGTCACTCAACTTAAAACTTCACACACATAATTCTGTTCAGTAAGCTTGGGTAATTAAAGTGAAGGCAGCACCTGCCCAGCGACCTCACAGTGGCCCAGAGCCACCTGCGCTCTGCTTCTTGAGCAGAAAGTGTGCACAGCACTATCCATCCCAAGGGGAAACATTGGCACATTGCTCAGAGACTGCTAGAGCCCCGCCCAGCATACCTCATCACCAGAGGATGCCTGGGAAGGGTCCTTGCTGGCCTACCTGGGCCACACTCAGCAACACCTGAATGGCTAGGAGCCACTGGTAAGGCCTGCATAATAACCTCCACTCAACTGGGGAAACTCCCTGCAGCAAGGATAGATATTCTCAACCCAAGAAACAACTGAGACCTGGCCTTCAGCTTTCCTAAGGGATATAGGAAAATGACAAAACAAAACAGCAAAATGCAATCTCAAACTTCCAGCCCATCCCAAGCAAGACTAGGAGACATGGACATAAAAGAAAATGTAATCCATAAACTGAAATTCCTGAAATGACAGCGACTGAAGTAAAGAAACAACTCCAAGAAGAAATAAAAGAACTCAGATCAGAAATAATCTCCCAGGTAAAAGAAGAAATAATAAACGTAATGAAAGAAATGCTGAACATACCTGAAGAACACAAAGAAAATATTAAAAAATTAGAGAAACAATGCAAAAAGATGGAAACTTTGAATGAACAATATAAAAAACAAACAGAATGCATGAAACAGTTTCAAAGATATATCCAGGAAATCAAAAATTCCATTGAAAGTTGTCAAAACTGCCTCAGTGAAAGTGAAGATAGAATTTCAGACCTCGAAGACAATATTGCAGCTAGTGAACAGGAAAAGAAAGATCTTTTAAAAATAACAAGGAATCAGAAAATAACAATGCAACAGCTGCAAGACGATGCAAAGAAAAACAACATAAGATAGATAGGTATAAACGAAAAAGAAGGGGACAACACAAATGATATCAAAAGACTATTTACAGAAGTAATAGTCAAAAGTTTTCCAAACATGACAATGGAAACTGACAAACAGGTAAGTGAAGCATATTGAACTCCACATAGCCATAACCAAAGTAAAACTACAACCAGACAAATAATAATCAACATCCTAGAAATTCAACATAATAACAGAATATTAAAAACTGTTAGAAGAGACACAGATCACCTATAAACGAAAGCCTATCAGAATCAAACAACACAGACTCTTCTCAGTACAATGAAGCCAAGAAGAGCATGGAGGGAAGTATTTCAGACACTACAGGAAAATAATCTCCAACCCAGATTGATGTATCCTGCAAAAAAATTGATGGAGAAATAAGATACTTCCACAATGAAGAACAGCTGAACAACTTCATGACCACCAAACTAACTCTGCAAAGAATACTGAAAGACATTGTAGATAGACACAGGAAAAAAACCACTAAGCAAGAGAAACAATTAGAGGGGAAAGGTAAAGAATCAAAAGCAAAAACATAATGTCAAAAATAACCCAAGGGGCTGGGGATTTAGCTCAGCGGCATAAGTGCCTGCCTTGCAAGCAGGCAGTCGTGAGTTCGATCCCTGGTACCGATAAAAAAGGAAAAAGACAAAAAAAAAAAAAAATAACCCAAAATATATCAGTTATAACCACTGATGTAAATGGTCTTAATATTAAAAGAAATAGACTCGCAGAATGGATCAAGAAACAACCTCCAACTATGCTGTACACAGGAAATCCATCTAGCCCAAAAGGAAACTCATACATTGAAAGTCAAAGAATGGAGAACAATACCTCATACAAAAGGAACCTCCCCCCAAAAAAGTAGGGGTAACTATTTTGTTTGTAAACAATGTGAATTTCAAACCAAGAATGATCCACAGAGATAAAAAAGGTCACTACATATGAGTTACAGGAAAACTTCAAGAGGAAGACATAACAATCTTAATTATATGTGCACCAAATTTGGGAGCACCCAGCTATACAAAACAAATATTAACAGAAATGAAAAACCAAATAAACACTAACACAATTATAACAGGAGGCTTTAACACCTTATTGACACAAAGAGACAGATGAACTAGATAGAAAATTAGTAAAGAAACAACAGAACTGAATCACACCTGTGAACAAATGGACTTGGCGGATGTGTACAGTGTTGCACCCAACATCAGAATACACATTCTTCTCAGCAGCATATGAGACATTCTCTAAAACAGACCACGTACTGGCCCACAGAACATGCTTAAGTAAATGCAAAAGAATTGAAATTGTTCCATACATGTTATCAGATCATAGCACCATGAAACTAGAAATTAACGACAAAAGAAACTGCAAAAACCACACAACTACATGGAAATTAAATAATACACTCCTGCGTGAGTAATCAGTGGTTCACAGAGGAAATTAAAGATGAAATTTTAAAAATCTACAAACAAATGAAAATACAAAAACAACTTACCAGAACCTGTGGGACACAATGAAAGGAGTCCTCAGAAGGGAATTTATTGTTGTGAATTTCCACATCAGGAAAATAGAACAAACACAAATAAACAACCTAATGCTACACAATAAACATCTAGAAAAAGACGTTTGGGCAAGTCAAGCTCAAAGCCAAGAGATGGGAGGAAATTATAAAGATCAGAGTGAAAATCAATGCAATAGAGACTAAGAAAACAATACAAAGAATCAATGAGAGTTCATTCTTTGTAAGGATAAATAAAATTGACAAGCCCTTAACCAGCCTTATTTTAAAAAGAAAAGACAAAACTCAAATTCATGCAATAAGAAATGAAAAGGGTGAAATCACTACAAACCCTGTGGAAATACAGAAGATCATCAATACCTACTTTGAAAACCTCTACACTCATAGGTTTGACAATACAGAAGAAATGGACAGATTTCTAGAAACACGAACTACCAAAGCTGAATCAAGAAGATGTAAAACTGCTGAATAACCCAATTTCAATTAATGAAATTAAAAACATATTTGAAATCTTTTTTTTTTTTTTTTGTCTTTTTCTTTTTTATCGGTACCAGGAATTGAACTCACGACTGCCTGCTTGCAAGGCAGGTGCTTATGCCGCTGCCTTATCCCCAGCCTTATCCCCAGCCCCCATATTTGAAATCTTACCAACAAAGAAAAGCCCAAGGCCTGATAGATTCATGCAGAATTCTACAAGAAATTCAAGGAAGATTTAATGCCGACATTCCTCAAACTGTTTAATGAAATTGAAAGGGAAGCAAGTTTCTCTAACTCATTCCTGGAAGCCAGTATTACTCTAATACCAAAACCACAGAAAGACTCAACCAAAAAACAGAGCTACAGGCCAACCTCCCTAATGAACATAGATGCAAAATTTCTCAATAAAGTATTGGCAAACAGAATGCAGCAAATCATCGTGAAGATTGTACACCACAACCAAGTGGGATTCATCCCAGGACTGCAGGGATGGTTCAGCATATGCAAATCAGTAAACGTAATCCACCATATCAATAGAGCCGAAAATAAGAATCACATGATCATTTCTATAGATGCAGAAAAAGCTTTTGATAATAAGCCCAACACTCATTCATGATAAGAACGCTGCAGAAAATCAGAATAGGTGGTTTTTACTTCAATTTGATAAAAGCAATAGCCAGCATTATATTAAGTGGATAAAAACTGAAAGCTTTTACTCTAAAATCTGGAACACAAGGATGTCCATTATCACCACTCCTATTCAATACAGTGTTGGAAATACTAGCCAGAGCTAATCAACGAGAGAGAAATAAAAGCAGTAAGCACAGGAAAAAAAGTTAAATTACCATTATTTGCAGACAACATGATACTCTACATATAAGACCCCAAAAAACTCCATTGAAAACTTTTAGGTATAATAACTCAATTCAGTAATGTAGCTGGATACACAGTCAATACTTAAAAATCAATAGCATTCCTATACACAAACAAAAAAATCACTGAGAAATAAGAGAAGCCACATACAGCACAATAGCATCCACAAAAATAAAAGACTTAAAGATCTATTCAGGGAAAATTATAATACCCTGAAAAAAGAAATTGAAGAGGATCAGAAAATGGAAAGAACATTCCTTGTTCCTGGATAGGAAAACAAATATTGTGGAAATGGTCATTCCCCCAAAATTGTTATACAGATTTAATGCAATTCCAATCCAAATACCACTCACATACTTCATAGATGGAAAGAAATCATTTCTAAAATTCATCTGGAACCACAAAAGACCTAGAATAGCAAAGCCAATTCTTGGCAACAAAGACAAGGCAGGAGGCATCACAAACCCTGACTTGAAGTTATACTACATACCTACTATAATAAAATCAGCATGGTACTGAAATAAAAACAGATCTCAAGATCAATGGAATAGATTAGAAGATACAACTACAACTACAAACACACTCAGCCACCTTATCTTTGACAAAGGGGACAAACACATTCACTGGATGAAAGACAGTCTTTAATAACTGGTGCTGGAAAAATTGGCTCTCCATATGCTGAAAATTAAAACTAGACCCATGCCTATCACCACATACTAAGCTAAAGTCAAAATGGATCTAAGAACTAAATATTAAAACAGAAACATTAAATCTACCAGGAGACAAAGTAGATAGAAATCTTGAAGACATAGGGGTAGGCAGAGAATTCATGAACAAAAATCAAACAGCATGGGAATTACTTCCCAGAATCAGTAACTGGGATCTCATCTTATTAAAAAGTTTTTGCATGTCAAAGAAAATCTCCAACAGAGTAAAAAGGAAACCTACAAAAAAAAAATTTTTTTTGTACCAAGGATCGAACTCAGGACCACATGCTTGCAGCACAGGTGCTTGTGTCGCTGAACTAAATCCCTGGCCCAATCCACAAATTTTGCTCTTTTTTTTTTTTTTTAAACTTTTTATCGGTACCAGGGATCGAACTCACGACCACCTGCTTGCAAGGCAGGTGCTTATGCCACTGAGCTAAATCCCCAGTCCCTAAAACCATGAATTTTGAAAAAATCTTAATCAACTGTCCCTCAGACAACGGCTTCTGTCTAGAACATATAAAAAAATTTTTAAAAGCTCAGACTCACAAAATTCAAAGACCCAATCCAAAAACGGGCATCTGATATACACAGTTCTCAGATAAAAAAAATACAAATGGCGAATAAATACATGAAAAAATGCTCAGCATCATTGGTCATTAGAAAAACACAAATTAAAATCACACTGAGATTCCATCTCACTCCACAAAGAATGTCCAGGATCAAGAAAACTGCCAACAACAAATGGTAGAGAGGCTGTGGGGAAAAAGGAACACTTCTGCACTGTTGGTGGGAGTGCAGACTGGTGCAACCACTATGTAGAGGTCAGTACGGAGGTTCCTTAAAAGCTGGGATTAGAAGTCCCATTTGACCCAGCTATTCCACTTCTGGGCATATTCCCTGAAGAACTGAAAACATCATATCACAGTGATATATGTGCACCCATGTTTATAGCAGCACAATTTGTAATAGCTAAATCTTGGAAACAACCTAAATGTCCATCAGCTGAGGAATGGATAAAAACGATTTGGTACTTTTATACAAGGGAATACTCCTTAGCTATAAAGGATAGTCACATTGAGATTTTTTTCTTTTATCAGTACCAGGGATCGAATTCACGACCGCCTGCTTGCAAGGCAAGTGCTTATGCCGCTGAGCTAAATCCCCAGCCCCTACATTGAGATTTTTATAGGTAAATGGATGCAACTTGAGACTGTATTCATAAGTGAAATAAATCAAACCCTCATGTGTAAATACTGTGCCTCCCTAGTGTAAGAAATGCAAGGATAGATGTACATGTAAGAGCCTTATACATGCCTAGAACTTCTCCTAAACAGTTTACAAGAATCGATTATATTATGTGTGATGAAGAGCTACTTTGGGTTTTTTTGTTTTTTTGGTACCAGGGATCGAACTCACGCCCTCACTCTTGCCAGGCAGGCACTTATGCCGCTGAGCTAAATCCCTGGCCCATGAACAGCTACCTCGAAAGAGACATTATGGTATCCGTTGCTGACTTCCTATCATCATGCTGTGAAATCAAGTAATGCTTTTATTCTTTGTTCAGAGTGGTTTTAGTCTGTTTTGTATTACTTCAATTTCTACATACATGAAGGTATGGACAGCTATTTGAAGAGACAAGAGACATTATGGCAGCCATTGTTGATTTTCCTATTGACTGGTTTTGAAGGCTTGCAATGCCTTCATTATTCTGTTCTGATCAGTTTTATACTATTTTGTTTTGTATGAATTCATTGTGTGTGAAGATATAGACAACTATTTAGAAGAAAACAAGAGACTAAAATTATGGTAGCCACTGTAGATCTCCTATTGTCTTCCTTTTCAATCTATGTCACTTAATTGTTTTCTTCTGATCTGCTTTATTGTTTTGTTTTATTCTCTTTAAAATAAAAACAAAATAAAGTGAAGACAGCATCTAGAATAGCAGCAGACAATAAACAAACGTAGTCACTTTGCAGAGGGTCAGCTTTGCAGTTTTTTGATTGTAGGTTAGAGAAGCAAGTTGTAATCTAGTTTTTAAAAGCATGACCTTTGAAATCAAAACCTGATTTTCAAATTATGGCCTTCCCAATTATTATCATGTCATTGAATAAGTTTCTGAGGACTGCTTAATTCACCCAATTGTTTTCAGTACTCAATGACAATGTACAACTGTAGTACTCTATATACCACAGTAGAGTAGAGAACACAGAAAGACATGATACATCACAGTACTGGAACACAGACGTAAATAACTAGAAGTTCATGGATGCTAACCTAACAGTGTTCGCTAATGTTCCAATATGACATGTGAAAAGCATGACAAAATTTACATAGGCCTCTTAACAAATTTTAATCCTCTAAGACACTTATTTTCTCATCAAAATTAATACTATTCATACTGCATCAATTTATATTTGTTGCATATCATCCATCTTTTTGTTTTATAAGTAGCAAATGATGCTGAAATAACTGATTAAACAGGAAGCCACGCAAGAAAACAGAACTGCAAAACTGCAATAAAATTCAGTGTAAATCATGCATAGAGAAAAGTAGGCCAGTTTATTGCTCAACCACAAACGTTATAAATGGCAGCTTACCTGTTAAATCTTTTTCATAAGATTTGTTTCCCAATATAAAGAAAAAGGAAAACAACTTGTAAAATTTACTTTCTTTTTTTGGGTGAGGGGATACCAGGAATCAAACTCGGGACCACAAACTGCCAGGCAAGCATTGCTCCACTGAGCTATCTCCCTGGGCCCAAAATTTACTTTCAATGAACAAATACAACAGGAAATACTATAACACCTGTAAATAATACATTCCATACTGACTGTTTCATTACAAGATAATCAATAGTAGATACTATCAGTTAGTTGTACAGAGGAATAGCCTGGCCCTTCTCATAAGCCCTATTCTTTCTTCCCTTGGCTGCATATTAAATATTGATAGTATTAATAAATTTATCAAGTATTTAAAATTACCTCATACCTCTATGATGGAGACAATGTTTGTCCTCATTTTACAAATTAAGTAAGTAGTCTTGCACAGATATAGTTAACTAGCTCAAGGTGAAAGGGCTAGTAATGGAAGAGAGAAGCTCAAATTCAAATCCAGGTAACACATTATCTTAAGGACACTGTATTGCTACACTGACTTCCCCTTATTCTCTTTAGTATTAAGGCTTTTTCACAAACTTCTCCCTTTCACCTCTCTTAAATGAATTCTCACACAACAGAGAGGACTCTGACCTCACCTTGCCACACAGGCAATGTGACTCACCTGCCCGTAGTCAGTTTGAGTGAAAACTAACTCCAAGAAGCAGTTTGAGCTGCTTTCTACCACAGCTCCAAATCCACCCCTACCAGCCTACCCTATTTACCTACCCTTTGGTTGGCATTGGAAATCAAAGACCTTCCTACTCCCCTTTGTTTTTCTTATTTTATTTTTTGAGACAGGGTCTCACTATGCAGTTCAGGTTGGCCTTGGGCTCACTTTGTAGTCCAGGTTGTAGTCAAACTTGAAAGGATCTGCCTGCCTCATTGTCTCAGCGACGAGTAAAAAGTAACTAAGACAGAAATTTGGTACCGAGGCGTGGGGTCGTTTGCTGTGACTATACCTGGCCATGTTTTTCAAGAGGCTTTGGAAATGGCTTGTGGGCAGAGTTTGGAAAGGTTTGGACATGTCGCCTGGATGCATAGAGCTGGAGCAGCTTAGGCTGTTCTGTAGAGGAGATTCTGGTCAGAGCTCAAGAGACCAGAAAGCTGATAGAAAGCCTGATGGTAAAGACCAGGCTTGGGAGGTTTCTGCTGGAAAAGACTAAATTGGTTGTTGGACTCCACATGATGTGTGTTATGGCAGAAAGTTTGTCTGCATTTTGCTCCTGCCCAGAGACTGCCTGAGACTGACACAAAGGGCAATGGACTGATTAATCTTGAAAAAGAAATTAAAAAGCAATCGAACATTGAGGCTGTGGCATGGCTATTGTTGGGGGCTTTTAGCCAGCTTTATGTTTCAAATCAGGAGCAAAGAGTCCAGCAGGATAATTTCCAATACTGTAAGCCTGACGAGTGCTGAGATTATAGGAGTGCACCACCACACCGGCTCCGAAGAGCCTTTTCTACCTGGCTTATCTCAGAACTTTCTCTTCTAGAAATACAAAGTAGAAAGTTCCAAGGGCCAATGATATCTGAGAAAAAAGGAGCTTTGGAACCAAATAATAAAATTAACCATGGTGCTTTCTATAGAGTAGGCACTGCAGTATGTGCCTTACAGCCATGACCTCAATCCTTACCACCTACCCCACAGGATAAGTAATGTGTCTGTATCTGGGGTGGCGGGTGGGAATGAAGCTCACAGAAATTATGTAACTGCTCAAAGTCTCAGAGCTGTCAGAATACAGGACATGCACCTGTCTGTGAGCTTCAGGTACGGGCAGCAAAGTTCCAACCCTCCTGCACGAATTAGCTTTGGCATGTGCCATAAACACTGCAGGCTTGGTTAAGACAAAGGAGACCCAGACTGGACCAAAAATCAAAAGGTAAGCAAATATCTGAAAGGGCAAGGGAAGGATCAATGTGTTCATAAAATAACACAGAAAGAAAGAGAAATTCTTGAAGAAAGGTTTTTTTCTATTTATCATATGACTGCAATAGTTCAATTAAATGCATCTAACACATAAAAGAAAATTCACAAAATAGTCATTTCTGAATATCCACCCTATTATTTCTGACTTAGTTATATAGCTATGTGTTTCTTAAAAAGAGTTCTCTGTCCACACTATAATTACTGCTTAAGAGTAATGAATATGCTTTATTTTTAGATAGACATGACTAATAAATGAAACCATAGCGCCCTTGAACTCACAGCAACCCTCCTACCCTTGCCTCCTGGGTGCCGGGTTTCCTTGCCCGACTATGTTCCTGACCTTCGCTCTCCCCAACTCAATCAGACATGTCCTCCCTACAGACCAAATGCATAGCGACTGTGTGAAAAGAATCCAGTAATCATCTCAGTTACATCCTATATAATAAATCCTGATCTTGAAGATTTCATCTTATCTCTCAACTTCCCTGAAATTTTTGTTCTGGCCCTTAAGTGTATCTCTTCCATGCTTGCTCTATGTTAGCACCATGGTTTCCCAATCCCTGGCTGCTGTGAAGAGTATCACTAATAAAGAAACATAAGGGTCTATGGACTGTATCAGCTCTGAGTGAAAACCAAAAAGACAATACATTTAAAAGCTCAACATGATGTGATTTCAAGCACAGAATCTACTTAACAATAACATAAAGAACAGATAGGTCTCAGTGCCATAAGCGCCTGCCTGGCAAGTACGAGCTTGTGAGTCCGATCCTCAGTCAAAAAAAAAAAAAAAAAAAGAAAGAAAAGATAGGTCACTTAATAATGAATACTAAATAGGACATCAAAGAATTAGATAAATAATAATTAAGTTTCTATGTATTGAAAAGCAGAAGTCTAAAAAAAGTAGAGGTCTATGAATGAGTACTTGTACATCAATCACTGCTATTATTTGTCATAACCTACAAAAGCATAACTTTTTTTTTTTTTGGTACCAGGGATCAAACTCACAACCACACCCTTTCAAGGCAGGTGCTTATGCTGCTGAGCTAAATCCCCAGCTCCCTTGTTTGCATTTTTTTAAAATAATGTCAAAGTTTATTTGTTTGTTTTTAAAAAGGTACAGGTTGAATCGGTAACACATACCCATAAACCCACCACTTGGGAGCCTGAGGCAGGAAGATCACCAAAAGTTCAAGGCCAGCCTAGGTTACACAGTGAGCACAAAGCCAGACTGAACTACACAGCACGATCCTGTCCCAAGGGGGAAAAAATGTAGAAGTGAAACATTAAGGAGAAACTAGCTCTGCAGAGCAAGCTTGGGCCAAAAGAGGAGAAAAAAGTATATACCCTGGAAGACACAGGAAAGTCATAATAGTTTTTGTTGGTTTGTTTTTGTTTTGTTTTGTTTTGTAGACAGGTCTCACTATGCCATACAGGCTGGCCTCGAACTTGCTTATGTAGACCAGCCTGGCCTCAAATTCATGGTGATCCTCCAGCTTCAGCCTCTCAAATTCTGGGATTACAGGCGTGTACCACCACACCTGTTGCCCTTTGTTTGAGACAGGGACTCACCACAGACCCCAGGCTGGCCTTGAAGTCAGGATCCTTCTGCCTCAGCCTCCCAAGCAATGAGAATACAGGTGTGTGCTGCCACAATATGTATATAAAAGTTCTTATATTAAACTGAGCTAAAGTAGTAAGCAGTCTGCATCAATTGCCAGACTCTTCAAATAAAAGGAAACCTAACCTCAAGACCTAAGGGAAAGAGGAAAAACCTTTCAAGAGATTATCAGCCACATGTGGCACAAGCCAGTAATCCCAAAGAAGCCAGAGAATCATGAGTTCTAGGCCAAGTTGGGCAATTTAAGTGACTAACCTGAAATCCTGCCTCAAAATAAAACATTAAGAAGGGGGAAGACCTGGGGATGTAGCTCAGTGCAAGATTCTGGATTCATTTTCCAGCAACAGAAAAGGTATTTTCTTCTCGAGTCCAGTAAGTATCAAGTCCCTCAGTCAAAGCTGTATTTTAATCTTTCTCGTGTTACTTTATTTGTAGCCTTGTGGAAAATGTGAATGGTACTCTCCTCAGTCACTCGATTGTAAACATACGAGCCTCACAGCAAACATAAAGTTCTGATAAAGTTGAAACTTTCTTCCTTTTTGTCTTGAGGATAAAAAATAATCAGTACCTGCTATGCATTTTACTTCCTTTAAATTTTGGAACACTGTCAACTATGGAACACAGTCTCAAGAACTTTCCATCAGGCTTGGAACAAGATCGGGCACAGACAGAAATTATGAGTTTCTTACTTTTTTCTTCTTGAAGGCAATTACTTCCTATTTCCTCAGCCTTTTAAAATTTGTGTGTATGTGTATTTACATTTAAGGAAAGATTGATTTAATGGGGAGTATGAATAGTTCTTGAGAGATAGACAGGGTTCCAGAAATGGGTAACCTTAACCTTTAAAAAAGATATTGTATTTTTCCTGGCTGTGAAACAGCACAATACAAGCTAAGTAAAGTTCTGCAGAGGTTTTACAAATGAAGAGAATAATTTCATCTTCTCTGAGAACTGCTCAAAACTTAGATGAGCATGACTCAAGGTGAAGTACATTTCTGCAGATTCTCTTCCTGCTCCACCTACCCCTAATCTTCCTCCACAACTCTTCTCACTGGTTTTGGCCAGGCAAGTCACATAAAAGGTTCAGTGTACCAGACAGGGAAACATGGCACTTGGAATCCTTTATTCTCCTAAAATGATCCTATGTATCCCACAGGGAAAATTCTAGAGAGGAAAACTGTACAAAAAGTATAAATGCCTGCTGCAGTTACTGTTTACCGTGGTAAACAGTTCATAGTTGTGTAGCACACACACACTTACAGTTTGGCAGTGTGCTGGGTAGAAGGAAAACAGGACTAAGAAGGATACAGAATGGGAAAAGCAGTGACTATAATGCACAGCAGGCTTCAAGGAACTACAAAAATTAAAGTTGTCCCTTTTTGTGGTCAGTGTGCACACATGACTTTTGACACAGATTACCTGATGTCACTCCAGTCACTGGCTATATGGGTTTTTGTTTTGTAGTGCTGGGAACTGAACCGAGGGCCTTATGCTTGCAAGGCAAGCACTCTACCACTGGACTACTCCCCTAGCCCCAGATCCCTAAGTTTTAACTAACAGACTATTATCCCAAATAGATTAGGCATTAAATTTTTTAGGTATAGTAACACAAGGGGAGCTCAACCTTTGCTATCAAAACCTATTTTAGGTCAGGTGTGGTGGTATACACCTATGATCCCAGCAGTTGGGAGGCTGAGGCAGGAGGATCACCCCGGGTTCAGGGCCAGCATGCACTACATAGGGAGACCCTGCTCAAAACAAAAACATAAAAAAAAAAAAAAAGAACTTTGTGCAAAAATATATGTGGTTAGACATTCTTTTCGTACTCTAATATTCTAACTATTGGTAATGAGCACTAACTGAATATATAATTACTTCTTTGTATTCTTGTCACTCCCAATAAATTATATATCCCATGGGTGCAAGGCTATGTCATATTATCCAGGTATAGTAGTATACCCTTGTAAGTCTAGTACTTGGGCAACCAAGGCAAGAGGAGCCCTTGTTAAAGACCACCTTAACCTCAGAACGAGTTCAAGTCTGGACTGAACTACATTACAAGACCTGCTATGGGTGTGTGTGTGTGTGTGTGTGTGTGTGTGAGAGAGAGAGAGAGAGAGAGAGACAGAGACAGAGAGAGACAGAGAGAGACAGAGAGAGACAGAGAGAGACAGAGAGAGAAAGACAGAGAGAAAGGAAGGAAACAAGTGTATTTCTCTGTATTCCCATTACTTAGTAGAGGAGGGCCTTATACATAACACTAAATGCTTGCTTTATGCTAAAACCATTATTCTAATTATTTTATTTTGCAAAATATTCATTTAAACAAAGAATTACATGTTTATTACAATGGTTTTAAAAAGTCCAAAAACTGTCATTTCCAAATGCTAACTAGTAGGTGAAACAACCAGAACCCTCACAAATTACTTTGGGGAATGCAAACTGGCACGGCCACAGTGGACAAACAGCTGACAGTCCCTATAAAGTTAAGCACACATGTAACCATACAACCTAGAAGTTCACTCTTAAGTATTTATCCAAGATAAAAACACATATCCAAACAACCACCTATGTATATGTGGATGTTTACAACAATTTTATGAAACAAATTGACTTATAATTTTCCCAAACTCAAAAATATTCAAGAATCCATCAACTGGTGAACAGATGAATTGTGTATATCCATATAATGGAATATTCGTAATGAAAACAAATGCAGTTCATACAAGTTAAACATGAATGAATTTTGAAAACATTACAATATGTGGCAGAAACCAGGCACAATGGGTCATATATTGCCTGACCCCAAGTATATAAAATATCTAAAATAGGTAAATTATCTATATGGAGAAAAAAATGAACTGGTAATTGGCTCTATGACCATAGTAATAGGGGCAAAATGGAGACTGACTGGTAGTGGTTATGGTGCTATTTCTGTTGTGATAAAAATGTTCTAGAAGTGAATAATGATAGAGGCATTTTTCTTCCTTTTTGGTATATCAGGGATTAAATTAGGGGTACTCTATTACTGAACAATATCCCCAGGTGCTCCCCTCTGACAGTATCTCCTCAAGTGGTCCAGAGTAAGCTTGAACTTGCAATCCTCCTGACACAGAGTCACCAGAATTTGGGATTACAGGTGTGTGCCACCATGCTCAGTTGAGGACAATTTTGCAAATATACCAAACTCCACCACACTCCATACTTGAAAATTATAAATTTCATGGTATGTGTATTAAAACTTGACAAAACTATTATTTTTTTTAAAAGGTTAAAATTGCAAATGGAACTATAACAAACATCAAGTCATCTACTTTAGGTATAGGACATAAGACCGAATAACTTCTTTGAGCTATGACTCATGAGAGGCAAAGTCACAAAACCTTGATTCTACCTCTACCTTTCAGGAGCCGCTAGACACAAGTAATTAAACCTAAAGTATAAAGCAGCTAAAATTCAGAAGGCAACAACATTTCCAGTCAAATAACTAATGCCAACATCTTAAAACATATATCGCATTTCTAAGAATGTCTTTAGTGCTCTTCCAGAAATCTATAAGCAATTATGAACCACATTATCATGCTACACATAGTGAATCAAGTCTGTAATTCCAGCTGCTCTGGAGGGTCATGAGTTCAATGCTTAAAGGAGCCACTTAAGGAAACAACATCTCAAAAATAAAAAGGGCTAGGAATGTAACTCAACAGTAGAGTGTTTGCCTATGGGACTGTATTATCTACCAACAGTATCTTTTCATATCTCTTATTGCTTCTGATAATTTGTTATTCCAGATAGTAATGCTCTCTCTATGTGCTTCAGTGATCCAGCCCACCCCATTTTCACCAGAGAACATTTTAATATGCTCTAGAACCTGCCTAACAAGCATTACTGAAACATAAATGATAACAGTAAGTCTACCCTGCCGCAGTTCGTTTAGGTTGTTGAGATGCAGCAGAATTCGCAGATTCATCAGAATCTGACAGGGGCCGCGACGTGAACGCTTCTGCTGTGGCCCCCTGTTATCCTCTTGACTCCTGAATTTAGGAACTGATCAGCTGTTTTTATGCAAACAGTCCAACTGCAATAAAAGAATAGGTTAACAACTCTGCAGACTTGAGTTATTAGCTTTTTAGTGTCCTTCTCCACTTTCAGAATCCAACTGATGTTCAAGGTAAACACAGATTAAGAGCACTGCCACTGAACGCGGGCAGAGAGAACCAGAAGACCCACTTCTGCCTGCCAGGCACTGCCACAAGAAGGCCCTTTCCTCCGTGCACCCAGCATGAGCAGAGAGAACCAGAAGACTCATCTTTGTCTGCCAGGCACTGGCACGCCCAGCGCAGGCAGAGAGAACCAAGCAATCTGCCTCTGCCTGCTGAGCACTGCCACCTGAAGGCTCTTCCCTCCACACGTCCAGCGTGGGCAGAGAGAACCAGAAGACCCACCTCTGCCTGCTGGGCGCCACCACCAGAAGGCCCTTTCTTCCACACATCCAGTACAGGCACAGAGAACCAGGAGAAGACACACCTCTGCCTGCTGTCTGCTGTACCAAAATGCCACGTCCTATAGGTGGCCAGTGTAAGCAAAGAGAACCAGCAGATCCACCTTCATGCCACCAGAACCTGCCACTTTCAGGAAGCTCCAGCCAGCAGGAGCAGGGCCACACAGCCAGGTAAGCCCTGTGCATCAGTGAAGCCCCAGTGTAGCTGCATAGCTCTGGAGAAGTCCACTCCTAGGGGCAGTCAACGTGGGAAGTGCTTGGGACCCCACAACCAGCTTGTTGGGAGGAACCCAGGAGCATGTCAAGATGAAGGAGCAAAAGGCAATCTCAGACTTCTAGCCCACACCTAGTAAGTCTGGGAGATACAGTCATGGAAGAAAACGGAAGTCACACACCTGAAATCCTTGAGAGGATAGCAAGTGAAGTAAGGAAACAACTTCATGAGGTTGTAAAAGCAGTCAATCAGAAATAATGTCTCAGTAAAAGAATAAATCACAAACATACTGAAAGAATTGTTCATCAGGTCTAAAGAAGATATAGAAAATAAAGAGGAGCATAAAAAAATGATGGAAACCTTGAATGAATGTAGAAAGGAATTATAATGCACGAAATAGATTCAAAGAAAGATGCAGGAAATTAAAAATTCAATCAAAAGCTGGCAAAACCACTTGAAAGAGACTGAAGATAGACTTTCAAACCTTGAAGACAGGATTTCAGCTAGTGATCATGAAAGATCTCTTAAAAATAACACAGAGTCAGGAAATAAAACTCAATGGCTGCAAGATGATGCAAAGAAGCATAATTTAAGAGTGATAGGTATCAATGAAGAAGCAGGGGTCAACACAAATGAAATTAAAAAGATATTCACAGAAATAATAAAACAAAACTTCCCAAATTAAGAAATGGATCTGGCATGCAGATAAGTAAGGTGTATAGGACTCCAAGTAGCCATAACCAAAGTAAATCTATACCCTGACATATAATAATCAAGATCCCAGAAATTCAGCACAAGAACAGAATATTAAAATATTAAAAATAGAGAAAAGAGACAGATCACCTATAAAGGAAAACCAATGAGAATCACAGGCAAACTTGACAACACAAACCATCCATTCAAGAAGAGTTTGGAGTGAAGTGTTTCAAACCTTAAAAGAAAACAACTTGCAACCCAGATTAATCTACCCAGAAAAACTATCTTTCAAAGTTGATGGAAAAAGAAGATATTTTCATGATAAAGAACAAGTGAAGGAATTCATGACTACCAAACCAGCCCTACAGAGAGTGCTAAAAGATATTCTAGAGAGAGATACAGATGACCATGGTTTCAGGAACAGCAGCAGAGGAGGATCGCCAAACAGGACAGGCAATTGAATGAAGGGGGAAAGTGGAGGGCCAACAACAGGAGGAGAGCACGGCAGAGACAATCCAGTATGTGCTGGTTGGAACCATTAATGTAGATGGCCTCAGGTCAGCAATAAAAAGAAACACAGGAAGAGTGGATCAAGAAACAAGATCCATCAATATACTGTATACAAGAAACACATCTAACTGGAAAGGAAATTCATAGACTGAAAATCAAAGGGGAGAAAACAATTGTTTCATGCAACAGGAGACTGGAAACAAAGCAAGAGTAACGTGCCCAACCCCAGATGGCTAAGAAAGATACGGAGTTTCATGTAGTGGCTACCCAGCTATAAACTAGAATAATTTCAAGGCTCCAGTAGCGAAATGGACGCAACCAGAGGTCATATTCATGGCCAAAACAGTTCAAATTCATACATGTAAACCCTAGCATAAAAAACAGAAGGAGTTAATGAGATCCAAAAGCAAAATACTTAATGTAAAAGAAAATGGGAGGAAGCACCTGGGAGGGAAAGGTGGAAACTACTATCAATTGCTTATTGTCTTATCTTGAACTCTTACATTGTTTACACAATTTAGTAGGTTTGCCTTTGTTCTGTCTCATTTTGTTAGATTTTATGCTGTCAGATGGTAGGGGCAGCTATTTTGAGTATAGTGGGATATTTTATGGTAATCATGATTTCCTATTACATTGCTTTGAAGTCTTATAATGCTTTTATTCATTGGTTTGATTGGTTTTATTTTGTTTTATTTGATTTTATTATGTGTGATGGTATTATGGCAGCCATTGCTGATTTACTATCATCTTGCTTTGAAATCCTACTATGCTTTTGTTCTTCTGTTTTGATTGGTTCTATTCTATTGTGTTTTATTTGATTTTATTATGTATGATGGTATAAACAAATTTTTTGAGGAAAATGAGATATTATAGTAGCCATTGTTCATTTCCTGTTACTTGGTTTTGAAATCGTGTAATGCTTTCATTCCTTTGAATGGTTTTATACTATTTTGTTATATTTGATATTATTGTGTGAAGGTATGCTCAACTATGTCGAAGAAAAAAGACATTACGGTAGCTACTGCTGATAACCAGTTGTCTTGTTGGGAAGTGCTGTGTTGCTTGCATTGTTCTGTTCTCATTTGCTTTGTTCTGTTCTCTTTTGTTTTATTCTCTTTAAAATAAAATTAAAAAAAAAAAAAAAAGCACACCACTGTACATGTGTGTACTTCTTAAAGCCAGGAACCTGGTAAACTAAAGAAATTCACTCAGAGTTCATGGGCTGAGATCCAGAAGCACTTTAGCCACTTCTCAGTTTCATAATCCCTCTCTACTGGCAGAAGGAAAGGGTAAACAACAAAAATTCTGTATCTCAGATTGTTGTATGCTTGATTCCGGATAAAATCAAACTCAAAACCAGGCATGGTGGCACATGCGCATAATCCCAACACTTAGGAGGCTGAGGCAAGAAGATCACCATGAATTTTTTTTTTAAATTTTTATAATCACCATGAATTTTTAATTCTTCATTACTTTCAAATGTTAGTGCTAAAAATTTTTGTCAAATGTGGTCTATTCTTTCTTCATTTTTCCACATATGTTTATTGGGAGCCTTACTACATCAAATATTAACAATAAAAAGATAAATGAGGTATTTTGTCTAAGAATAAGAATCCATTCATCTAATTAGCAGATCATTATTATATAATGAGGTATAAAAAATGGCCCAGCTATGTGCTGGAAATCATAGAAGCACAAGGAGCAGCCAAAAAGACTTCCAGGAAAGCAAGGCCAGAAGCATTGCCCAATTTCATCAAGAAATAAAGAACCAAGAAAAGATTCTTCAAAGGACAAACAGGCTATCAATTGTAAATAGGTAAGTTTGTTTATAAATAGCAAGTTGTTACTATGTAAATATACACTTACCAAATCCTTCAAAATGATTAACATTGAGAATAAAGTTTAAGAAACTCTCTCAAATTGGGTGTAAATTTCAATTTCAGAGTAACATTTCACAGTTACAACTTCAGAGCAACAGTTTTCCACAAAACTGTCTGAACTCATTTTACAAACTTCACGGGGGGGGGGTGTTCTTAAATCATTTTCTTGGCATTTAATTTTGGAGGTTAGAGAGGAATAGCAACATTATCTGTTAAGCTAGATATGTAGTTTCCAGCCTATGCAAGCTACAAATAATGTAATTTCTTCCTATTACATTTTACTCAGAGAGCACTGAAAGGATTTTGCCCCACATGTGACACTGTAGCCAGTGGGAGGCTGGGAGACAGAACCAAGGGGCTCTATCTTGAGGTCACCTTTCTTGCCCCTAGACAATTTACCTGTGCCTCAATGGGCTACCTGTGCATCACTAATGCCCCATAGGCACCACCCCAAACCTAAGCTACATGTATGCCCCCACAGTGTCTGGCGGAGAGAGTGCCAGAGGGTCACCCCGGAGGGTCACGCAGTCTGTCTCCACATTCTTAAAATAAAGGCCGCTTTTATTTCATACTTCTTATCTTTTTAGCTGCACTGAAAATTCTATCAGATGGTTCCCTTCTACGCCGAAAATTCTATCAAGCACCTTACAGTTCATAAAGCATTTCCACATATACCTTTGCTCACTAAAAGTTCATTATGGTGTTTTCTTGAGCATTTCACAGCATGATCTAACCCTGATCCCATACTTCAATACATCCTAGAATATTTCTTCTCTTATTAATCCAACAACTGGGTTATCAAAAGCTCTTGGGTTTTTCCTTTCCTTTTCTTTCTTTCTTTTTTTTTTTTTTTTTGAGATAAGATCTTTCCATGTAGTTCAGGCTGGCCTTGAACTCACTATGTAGCCTAGGTTTAAATCATCCTCCCAAGTGCTGAGATTACAGGCATGCACACTATGCTCAGCTTAAATTCTTGGATTTAAACAATAGTAGAACCAGGAGTTGTGTCATACTCCTGTAATCCCTTTACTCAGGATGCTGAGGAGGAGGATCATTGCAAAATCAAGATCAGCCTGGGCCACAAAGTGAGGTTAAGGCAGGCCTGAACTGCGTATCGAAATCCTGTCTCAAAACGACAAAATAAATAAACAAATAAACAATAGTAGAACTGATCGATATTGGCTATGTGTTCAGTACTATTTTAAGTATTCTGGGTTGCAGGTTGGAGGGTGGGTGTGAGGATTTACTCAGGGAATTTGCATTGAGCTACATCCCCAGTCTTTTTTATTTTGTATTTTGAAACAGGTGTCCCTAAACCATAAAATTGCTCAGGCTGGGCTCAAATTTACAATACTCCCCTGACATAGAGGACTAAAATTACAGGGTGTGTCACCACATCTGGCTACTTTGTATGTTTCACCTCATGTCTTCCTCGTGAAACCTTACAGAAGTAAATACTATTATCCCCATTATACAAATGAGAAAACTAAAGTACAAGGATATCACAGGAGAAGCTTCTGAGCTAGGATTCAAACCCAGGAAGCTTACAATTCTTTTACCTTCTGCCTTTAGGGTGAGAATCATCCCTAGTTAACTCTCGTTTCTATTATTGTCTTACCATTACCTGTCCACTCATACTTCTTCTATTTCCTCTATAAGCTGAATTCCACAGAAAGAAGGGTAAGTAAAAACAACTCCAAAGCATATACTCAGTCTCTAATTTTTAAATTTCTCTCTCAGACCCATTAAAAGACTCCAAAACAATACGATGCAGCCAGGCATGATGGCACCCAGCACTCAGAAGACTGAGGCAGGAGAATCACCACAAGTTCCACGCCAACCTGGGCTACACAGTGAGTTCCAGGCCAGCTTAACTCAGACCCACCCCCACTCCAAGTCTGACTTTTTTACTTCAATTTGTGTGTCAGCCCCTATTTAGAAATAGTCTCATTAGAGAAAAAGTTGAAGGTATATTTTGCTTTAGAAAAGTATAGTATAGCCTCTTTTAAGGTACAGCTATCTGAAGGTTATAAATGAATTCAATTTATAAAAATTGATTACATTCTCCAAATGTAAAACATTTGCTGCCTAAAAGAGAGGTATCAAGCCAGGCTTAGTAGCACATGCCTGTAATCCCAGCACTCAAGAGACTGATGCAAGAGGATCTCCATGAGTTTGAGGTCAGCCTAGGCTACATGAGAGTTCAAGGCCACTCTGCATTACATAGAGAGACCCTGCCATTAAAAAAAAAAAAAAAAAACAAAGGTTGTCAAGTATTACAATTATCATTCTTCGATAAGACTGTTATGTATGTATAGCATTCCAAACTAAGAACTCAAAAGATTTAAGGAAGGAAAAAGGAGACAGAAGCCAAGAGGAAATGAAAAAACCCCCCAAAAACTTGCAAATTATAAAACTGTATACACCAGGTAATTAGTCTTTTCACTGAGCTAACCAACGATAGCCAGAACTAATGCTTTGCTGTTCTGCAATTATAAAAGTAAAAAGTATGCTTTAGCACATTAGAAGTGCTCAATTTCTTTTTCTTTTTTTGTTGAAGTGCTCAATTTTCAACAGAATTGAACAAGTTAATCTTGCTGTGAATCAATTTCCTCATATGAAAAATGTAGATAACAGTAATAACTATAGTACATACATATAATGAAATACATATGGAGGTAATCATACACCAAGGTGTAGAAGTTCAGAAAGAACTTCAATTCTGTTTCATGAAGAAGTAATAATAGACTCAGGCAAAAGTCAGGCATGATTTATAGCAGTAGATTATGGAATTATCAAAGAGGTAAATGCCAACTAAATTGCATTCAACTAAGTAGAACTGAATGTATATGAAAAGTTGGCAAGGACTACTCTGAAATAATGGATAGGAAAAGTTTCTGGAGACAAAAAAAGGAGGGGATGTATTAAAACCCACACACATTGTTAGACCACCAAATAACTTCTGGTTCCTTTGAAAGATTGAAAGTAGGTACAAGATTTCAATAGTACTTCCAAAAAATATTTTTTAGCCACATGTGGTAATCACATTTTTAATCCCAGCTGCCAAGGAGACAGACAGGCAGATTGTTAGTTCAAGGCCAGCCTGGGTAACAAAATTTAAAAGAGATGTGGGTGTAACTCAATGGTAGAGTGCTTGCCTAGAATGTGAGAAGCCCTGGGTTCAATTCCCAGTACGGGAAGAAGGAGTGGAGGAGGAGGAAAGAGGAGAGAGGAAGAAGAAAAGAGGAGGAGGAAGACCTTATTTTGAGAACACAGACAGGCAACAGTAGCTTTGCCATCTTGAGCTTCAAATGATAAAATCAAGAAAGAAAGAAGCAGTTGGTTTACTGGAAAGTACCAAAGGAAAGGAAAAGATCATCTTCTCTTATCACTCAGTGTTTTTAGTGGACAGGGACCTGCATGGAGAATTTGAGGAACACAGTATCACAGGTTCTAGCTAGGCAAAACCATACAGGAAAGAAAAAAGAAGTGTGGGGTGGGGGAGCAGCCTAAAGGTAAATTCTGCTTTAAGAACAAAGAACTTTCATACTATACACCATCAGTCACCAGTCCCACAATATTTTCCTTTGTAAGATTTCTTTTGATTCATGCAAGGCCCAAGATAATTATCATAGCCCTGTCACCGCCTACATACCCCAAGGCACACTATGGCAGAGACAGAAACTTCTGTAATCCACCTACCCAGTCTTTCTAAACAAATATTTTTATTGTGCAACTACCTTGATCACATCAGGGTTCTCCAAATTCCTAAACCAGACATTCAAAATTCTGTATCAGGCATGGTGGGGCACGCCTATGATTCCAGCATTCCTGAGGTTGAGGCAGAAAGATCACCAGCAGTGCAAGGTCAGTCTGGGCTATATAGTGAGGCCCTGTCACACAACTAAACCAAACCAAACAAAAAAACTCTCACCATCATGAAAAACATCAGTATTAGTCTGCACTCCATGTTACATCTGCTTCTTTTTTTATATACTAGGAATCAAACTCAGGACCTTGCACTTGCCAGGCAAGCACTCTTGCTGCTGAGCTATATCCCTGGCCCCCTCAATTTATTTTATCTCATCTTTCTCACCTAATTCAAATCAATGTTCTCTTGCAATTTAACATATACAAAGATACCTACAGTGTTCTTTAAAATGAAGTGGAATCTACTAAACACTTGCTTCTTTGGCTGGGCATGGTAGCATACGCCTGGACTACATAGTGAGTTCAAGGCTGCTCTGAACTACATTAGTGAGACGGTGTCTCAAAAAAACAAACAGAAGACTTGTTCCTTTTTTTTTTTAATCCTAAGGAACAATCAGCCTATTCTCATCATTCAGAAAATGTAAAACACAACTGTTCTCATATGAAAGATCAATGATTCCACTTATTGCTGATTTCCCTCCTCTCATTTTGGATCCCCATTTCATCTAGTCAAAGCTCACCTATTTTTCAAAATGGAGCCAAAAGATTCACTAATATTCCATCTCTCTCTCTCTCTCTCTCTCTCTCTCTTTCCTTGACCATTTATATCAGCTAACACAATCTGGTACTTGCTTTTAAGATGTTTTGTTTCACATGTGTTAATTCCTAACGACAGGATTTAGGTGATGTGTCAGTTACAAACTTTATACAAGTCCAGAAACTACAGTACACACCTTTTAAACAGTTCTTGAACTCAAACACCAGTTGGAAGCGCTGTCACATGTAACACATATGTGAATCTCTATACTTATAATAAAATAAAACTATAAAAGTTTATAATAATTTTGTGCAATATAAATGACTTCTATAAAACGTGGTCTCCATAAAACAAAATTATCATACATATTTTTTCTACATAGGTTGTTTTACAATAATTGCTGTGAGATTCCTGAGCCCAGCTAAAAAGCACTCTTATTAAACCACCTTTTTAACTGGCAGGAATAAAGTAATAGATGATGGTAACTTTTCACAATAACCTACACACAGTAGTTAACTGGTCACAAAGCTAAACAACAAATCTTACATGATTTAATCACATTGTTTTTAGCCTCTAATTCCAGAACTCAGGAGGCTGAGGCAGAAGGATCACCACTATTTCAAGACCCGCCTGGGCTACATAGTGAGTTTAAGGCCAGCGTGAACTGCCGAGTGAGACCCTGTCTCAAAACAGAACAAAACATTGTTTCTATGTGAAAATCTTTGGGTCTGATGTACTTCTATGAGTTTATCATTGAGACCCAGGACTCAGAACTGTCCACCCCATGACCCCCCAGCTCCTACCTTCTGCCCCCGCTCTCTCTACTCTTAATTGAGTTACCATAGTAGGACTGGACCTTCTAAGTCATAGCAGCCGCCAAATAAGTGAATGCAGAAAGTGGAAATGTTTCTCTGAAGGGATAAAGCCATTTTAATATATGCAATATCAAACAATCCATGTTTCTAAATTATATCTTTTCTACTGGAAACTAAACAACATCCATCTTTTGAAACAAAACTTCCTAGCCCACTTATTTATGCAAATAAACAAACATTTACTACTCTTAAAGCTTTGCTGCTATCATCTGAATGTTGGAGTCCCCTCAAAATTTGTATGTTGAAATTTATACAATGTGATAGTATGAAGAGAGGGGACCTTGGAGAAGTGGACAAGTCATAAAGCTTCTGGCCTCATGAATGAGTTTTGTGCCCTAATAAAGGAGACTGGAGGGAATGTGCTGTCACTCCCACCATGTGAGGACACAGCAAGAACCACGATCAGGCAGAAGGCCATCCTGCACCAGACGTCAAAACTGCTGATCCGGCAATCTTTCGTTTCCTAGGTTCCAAACTAACAAGTGTGTTCCATTATTTATAAATTACCCAGTTTGAGGTATTTTTGTTAGAGCAGCTCACACCAAATGAAATGTTCATTGAACTGATTTTCTAAATTAACCTATCACTTCCACTTTCACTACTAAAAAACTCATAGCATACTCAACACTTGTGACCAGTCAGTTCATAAATTTATGTCCTACCATAAATTTGAGCAGTAAGATTACCTAGCGATTGCAAGGGCTTGGTCCCCTTTTCAATGCCAGTATAGAAAGAGAAAGAGAGATAAAATGACAGATATATATATATCCAAATTTATATATCAAAAATGATTTTATATATAAATTATATGTTATAACATATACATTATATTTTATATATATATCCAAATATATATATACATACACAAAATGATTTAATGAAAAGTAATTTGAATGATTTTTTTAAAAGGCTGGATAAAAGAGGAATTAGACCCCACTTATTTAAAAAGTTTTCAAAGGTTAAGCAGGAATCTTTCAGCTATGAAGTAGGATAAAGGAATTTTCTGGTCTAAGTTTTTAAACATACTTGAAAGGTTTATGGAGAGCCACACAGGGGTGTTTTTCTTGTACATCTGAGGTTCTTAACCACATTTAGTTATGGAGCCCTTTGAAATCTTAATAAATGTTAGAACACATGAACACAGCATGCAGTTCTGCTCTGTAGTTTCTATAACTTTTCCCTACCACCGCACCAAAGCTCATCAACCTATGGTTCTATAATACATCCCACGTTTAAAACATTTCATCATGTCTATCCTGTTTTTAAAAAACCCTGAGGCTTACTCACTAAATTCCATAAAGTTCAATCTCAATTTTGCTAAAACTTTATTAATGCTGCTCAGGCGAGCTAATAATACCCATGGACTTCTGAGTTTATTCAACTTAAGAATGCTGGGTTTTATTTCTTCTATTGACTGTGATCCTCCCATATGATTGGCTGGTTAACAGTTCTGTATAGTTCTTTGCAATGCCAGGTTATTACCCACAAACAGATTACTAATCAGCTAATACATACTCTATTTCTCAGGGTATAATGAAAAAAAATGGTCTAGAATCAAAAAAAGTTCTTGACCTACAATAGTAGCTACTTCTCTCAGATGTTGTGTCCTATAATAAGTAGTTCATGAAGTAATCTATCCTAATAAGACTTTCCTTCCCATGCATTAAGAGTCACAGGAAATCACGAGTGAGGAAGAGACATCAAATCACAGCCAGGTATGCTGGCGCACACTTCTAATTCCAGCTGCTCAGAAAACTGAAGCAGGAGGACAGCATGTTTAGGGCCAACTATAGCAACTTCATGAAACTCTTTCAAATTAAAAGAGGCAGGCACTCCAGCTAAGTGGCAGAGAACCCCTGGGTTCAATCCCCTGTACCATTACTCCAGAGGAAGGAAGGGAAAGAGGAAAGAAGGAAGATAAAAATGAAGGGATGGAGGGAAAAGAAAAGCCAGGCATGCAGGCACTTGCCTGTAATCACAGCACTCAGGAGGCTGAGGCACGAGGACTGCCAAGAGTTTAAGGACGGGGCTACATTGTGAGTTCAAGGCCAGTTTGAACTACAAACCAACACCCTGTCTTAAGAAAACAAGGAGAGGAGCCTAGGAGTTAGCTCAGTCACATAAGTGCATGCCTGGCAAGCATGAGGAAGACATGAGTTCAATCCCCGGTACCAAAAACAAGAAAAGAAACAGAGGGAGAAAGGGAAAGAGGAAAGAAGACAAGTGACGAAAATTCTCATCTGTCACTAGTAAGCATTTTCAAACCTTAAATCATTTCCCCAGCTGTCTAAACCCAGGAATTATTTTAGATTCCTGCCTCCTCTTTATTCCCTAAGTCCGAGAAATCACCAAGTCTTTCCAGTCAGCCTCTTAATTATTTGTGAGGTTGTTCTTTTCTTTCAAATCACCTGTCCCGGTATCTTCCCTGTATTTGGTTCCTAACAATTTGTATCTCTGAGTAATCCTCTGAAACAAAGATGTGATCACTTCACTCATCAATTTAAAAGCCTTCCACAGTGGGTATGTTCTCATTTTAAAATTCCTTCGTCACCATGGTGGTGTGTCCCTATGATCCCAGCACTTGGGAGGCCGAGGCAGGAGCAACACCATGATTTCTGGGCCAGCCTGGACTATATGGTGAGTTAAGGCCAGACTGAGCTGTATGAGAGCCTGTCTCAAAATAACCACTACCCCGCAAAAAAAGAACCCCATAAAACAAACTAAAAAAACACCCCTTCAATATCTCTAACTTGAGACAGTTGAAAGCACAGAAGGTCCTTTGCGATCCAGCCCCTCCCTACTTCTCACTTGCCTTGATCCTCCCTGAATTTTCTGCTCTCTCCACAACCACATTATTTCGTTCTTGCACTCCTGCTGTTCCCTATGCTTAATGAGAAATCTTCATGTGACCTCCACCTCATCTGCTGGTGTACCTATGGAACCTTGCCCACACAGCTCTAAATAGAGACAGTACCACATCTGATAGTTAAAAAATGAAGTCTATTAGGATCAAAGCCTAGGTTCAATCTCTAGCCCTGAAAAAAATAAAAACAAACAAACAAGGGCTGGGGGATTTAGCTCAGTGGTGTAAGTGCCTGCCTGGCAAGCATGAGGTCATGAGTTCAACCCCAGTACCGCAAAAAAAGAACATTTTGGGGCTGGGGATTTAGCTCAGCAGCATAAGCAACTGCCTTGCAAGCACATGGTCATGAGTTTGATATCTGGTACCAATAAAAAACAACAACAAACAAACAAAACTGAAAATACTCTAAGTTCTCTAAATATGGAATTGCTCTGGAAATTATAATAGATTCCTATGGTGAAATATTATGCAATAATCAAAATGTTTATCATTTAACGTAAAACCTAGCTGCCCACATGCAGAAGGTAATCAAAGCTCACATTCCTAGGCAGCATCTGGAGTCATAAGCTGTACTCCCTTGATGATTTCAGTATTGTTCTAATTGTAATTTTCATTTTATTTTTATAATAAATGACAGGACTTCCTTCTTTTAAAAGGCATAAAAAGGCTCAAAAATATGTGCATAGAATGATGTACAACTAATAATCCCTACTATGTAGACCTATAAAAAGTGCTAATTCACAGAAAATACAGCAAAACATCAAGCATATTTATGTCTTAGTAACAAAATCATGAACAATACATTCCCCCTATTAAATTTTAAACAGCAAATACACATTAGCTTTGTTTTCCTGATTTTGTTTTGTTGGCACCTGAGGGTGTGAACCAGACCTTTACACTGACCAACATCCCCAGTCCTATTTATTTATTTAGACAACCTTGCTAAATCTTTAAATCGCCCAGGCTATGTACAAACTTTTGATTCTCCTGGCTTAGCCTCCCAACTCTGAAAATATTTTTAACTATAAATACCAGCCTCTGGACCAGGGATTTAACTCAGCTTCATAAGCGCCTGCCTTGCAAGCACATGGTCATGAGTTCAATCCCCCTGCCCCCCGTACCAAAAAAAAAACCAAAAAACAAATACTAGCCTCAAGGTTTCCCAATCACATGCACAAAAATTTAATATTTTCTTCTCTGATTCAAATATATACTCTTTCTTGTGCATACCACACACTGTCTTAGACTTTATTCTTATATGTTAATGCTTATCAAGGGACTGAGGATAGCACATGGTTCAGCTTTCATCCCTAGTGGTTGAACTCTGCTGGGCCATCAAATGTTTACAAATTACTTACATTGCTAGTTACCCTAGTAAACGCAGAATCAGTCATCTACCAATGTGCAGCCTTCACACCTTTAACAAATATTTACCAAGAGCCTAATATATTCCAGGTCCTGTTACAACCCATGGAGATACTTTAGTAAAAAAGTATTTACCCTTATGGAGCCTACATTCTAGTATAGACAGACAAACAGAGCAGTCTACTTGACAGAATGATGAGTGCCACAAGGACAAGATGGGATGAGAGGAAGATCTGGAGAAAGAGTACAACATCAAACACATAGTGAAAGATGCTGCATGACAAAATCAGAGCAGCAGTTACAACATAAAGGAAGAACTAGTCAGAGTCAAAAGACCTGGGTTTTGGGGCCATGCACGGTGGCATACACCTGTATTCCCAGCACTCAGGAAGCTGAGGCAGGAGGACTGTTGCAAACTGGAGGCCAACCTGGGCTCCACAGTGAGTTAAGAGCCAGCCTACACTACAAAGCAAGTCCCTGTCTAAAAAAAAACAAAGACCCAAATTTCTATTCTTGTTCTGTTATTTTACTAGTTAGGTGATTATTCTGAGTCACAACTAAGACAATAATGATATCCAATAATCCCTGATTCACAAGAATGTGTAAGGATTAAATAAAATACAGGAAAAGGGAGAGGCCAGTACTTGGCATTCTAGTCCTCTGTGTTAGCTATATCTGTTTGGTGAAGACATCAGAACAATTCAGCACCCAAAACTATAATAAATGGATTACGATTTGGAACAAAAATGCAAAGAAACTTAATGTAACCTGGGAATGGTGGCACATGCACGTAACCCAGTACTAGGGAAGCTGAGGCAGGAGGATCATTGTGAGTTCTAGACCAGCCTGGGCTACCTAGAGACGTGTCTCAAAAAAAAAAAAAAAAAGAAAGATTGATTCTGCAAGTTATTCCCATTAACAAAATACTATCTAAGGGCCCAGGGTTTAGCTCAGTGGCGTTAAGTGTCTGCCTGGCAGGCTCGAGGTCTTGAGTTCAATTCCTGGTACAAAAAAAAAAAAAAAATACTGCCTAAGTTATCCCTTTTCACTGTCTGACAAATTCTACTAGTGGTTACAAGAAGTGCTTTAACAGTTATGAGGCAGAGTTGAATGTCCATAAAATCAAATGCAAACACAAAAGCAGATTTATAATAAATGATCCAAAAATTACCTCAGCTTTCTCCCATAAACTCATAAACTTTACTTGTCCTTCACTATTTTTAATCCTTTGTGTATCTAGGTTATATTTTTCTGGCCCAAAAGAGAAAGAAGAAATTTTCCACCAGATGTAAAAGAGAGGTGCTTTGGGCACATGCACCTCTGGCCTCCTTCAGTTGCTGCTTATCTGAAACCTGAGAACGAGGGCTCCTGTGGCAGAATACAGGCGTGCGTTGTCAGAAGACTAAACTATTTCCTCTGATACATTCCCACCCCTAATCAGTCTTCAACCCATGCCACATCCACGAAAGACAGAGAGCCTTTTGCTCTTTACAGCTCTACTTTCTAATTTCAAATGCCTGGAAGGAATGACTGTCTGACGGACTGACAGGAGGTCCTACTTTGTTAACCTCATATGTAACAATTTTCTCCCTAATATTTCTTTCTTTCTTTCTTTCTTTTTTGGTACTGGGGATTGAACTCATGACCTTGTGTTTGCCAAGCAGGCACTTACGCTGCTGAGCTAAAACCCCAGCCTTTTCCCTAACATTTCTAAGTGTTATTGCCAGCTATTCTAACCTTCATTTTAGTCAGTTCTGACTAGACTTGGGAAGTCAGGAACAAACCAGATCACCATGATAAGGTAAGTTAATTCCAAAAGAATAAATTGATCAACAATAAAAAGAAAAGAGTAAACTTAATATTGGTTATCATAGCTTTTTTGTCAAAGGACTCTGCTTATGGAGTCAGGAGTGTAGCTCAGGAGTGAACATCTGACATGTAAATGCCCTCGGTTCAAGTCCCAGCACCAGAAAAAAAAAACCTCAGCTTCCTTCCAGCATAACAAACATAAAGATACAGTCTCAGCCTAGAAACTATGGGTTGAAATCATGTGTTATATTTTTACAAATTGTAGTTGTTCATTGTGAGTTATGTACATATTCCTAGGCTACCTTCCAGAGAAGTTTTCTTCCTTTTTTATGTTTCTGTGTGTGTGTGTGTGTGTGTGTGTGGTGCTGGGAACTGAGTGCAAGCTAAGCAAATACCCGACCTCTTGGCCACAGTCTCCAGCCCAGAGTTGTACTCATTCATTTAATGAAGGCATGCTAAGTAGTAGACACTTCAGGCCCTGGTTTAGTTGGTAGCATTGGTCACCTAACAGGCTGCATGAAGTTTCTGAAGGTAGGCAGTCACTTTTTTCTCCTATCTTAGAGCTTGGCCTTGAGATAAACATAAACATTTGAATAATGAAGCTATTTGATAGTACAATAGTTTTGTGCATATATAATTAGTAACCAAGGTTTCCTTCCCTTTGTGTACATTAATTCTATGATTATTTTAAATGATATAAAGGCTGTTTGGTGCTTATTTTCGTTTCTTGGACTCTGTCAACAAGGATCATAGTATTTATTATTTCTGACAATTATACAGTAGTTTGGGGAAAAGAAAAGCAGTCTTTATTCAAAGATGCTTAGTTACTATAGTATTTTACTTCACTAGTACTTTTCTGTGTTAAATTAAGTCAAAATGCAAATATTAGAATGGTTTCACATTACATGCACATGCCCAGCACTTGTAAGGAGCAACTAAAGTATACGAAAACTAAACATAACAGAACCAAAATATAACAGGTGAAACAGTGCATTTGAACTCTCTACAATAAGCTATCCGCAAGCTTATGGGGACCAGCTGTGGAAAATTCCTTGTAAACCTGGTTACCACTGCAAACGAACCTTCCCAGTAAGCCCTCCTTCAATCTGTGACTATATCACCTCAATTCTCAAGTAATAAACTAGGGCCTGTGTTCTGAATTCCATCTCTGATAACTACATTGGCCCCTATAGAATGCCAGGCATTGCCTAACAGAAAGTGGTATTAAGAAGCTTCAAATTAGAGCCTTGGCATCTCCAGAACTACTAAAATCATTGTTTGAAGCAATCAACAAATTAAAAGTTTAAGCATTTCTGCCATCACCAAGTAAAAGGTTCAGAGCATCAGGGCAGAATTATAATCCTATAATCCTTAAAGGAAGCTGAGGCAGGAGGATCACTGAGGATTCAAGGCCAGCCTGAACTACATAGCAAGAATCCAAAAAAAAAAATTCAGAATGAGCAAAATTTTACACTTGCATTGGTGAGTCAGGAAAAAGACAAGTAGTCACAAGTTTACATGATTTTTCTGACACATGCATTCACAGCACCATGACTGGCTTTCCAAAATAAGCAGTCACCATGCTATGAGGTGTGATAAGGTGTGTTAAACAAAAAATTTTTCTTACATTAAAAGATACTTTGCCATTAATCACCCTCAGAATACTCTCCCCTGCTTTGAGCACACTTATCTCCTCATTCTTACCACTTTCAGAAGCAGTTCTGAAAGGCTTCTTTCATGAGTACGTTTAGTTGTACTGACATGGTTGCCTTGATGTCCATCACGAACAGATTCAAACATTTACCTCTGTGGTCATTTTTGACTTTGAGGAAGAGCCAGAAGTCACACAGTGCCAGCTCCGGTGAATAAGGTGGATAAGGAGACAGGATGACACTCTGAGGAGCCTGCTTTCCTTCAGGTGACAGCAGCAGCAGAACTTACTGCATTTTTTAAAATCACATCTCCTAAAGATACAAAAGAGGACTTCTGGCAAGATAGATGGAATAACTGCTCAAAATAAAGGAAATCAATGGCAGTGTGTCTCATTTATTTACTTACTTACTTACTTACTTATTGGTTTTTTGAGACTTACTTTAATAGTTCAGGCCGGCCTTACTCACTATGTACCACAGGCTGGCCTCAAATTTATGGTAATTCTTCTGCCTCAGCCTCCTAAGTGCTGGGATTACAGATGTGTGCCACCATGTCTGGCTTATAATAAACTAATTAAACACTGGCTGGATTTTTCAATCACCTTATATACACAAAATGCTTCCCAGAACTCTTCCATCTCTGCTGGACACATCCTTCCAGTCTCTCTACACTTCCAGATGCCACCACCTACTGTCTAACTCTGCACTACTGAATATTTTACAGTGACGTCCCTATTCAACTCTAACTTTGCCAGATTTGGTGATATATATCTGTGATCCCAGCACTCAGGAGGTTGACACAGGAAAATCACTATGAGTTTGAGACCAGCCTGGGCTACACAGTGAGTTCAAAGCCAGCCTGAACTACGGAGTGAGACTCTGTCTCACTTATATTAGGCCAGCATCCAAGAGGTATAACAGTATTTCTACAATAGAATTTAATTTTCATAACACTTTGTCACATTAGCAAACTTACTTCTGCTCACTCTCCTGTCTCTCAATTTTTGAAAACATAGGAAAAAAGAGTCTAAATAGGTGACTTGTCCTTGATTACCAGTGACAGTGCAAAGGCTCCAACCACTAGCTTCCCAACTTTCTGGGTCATCCACTATTGCATGCTTCCTTCCACCTGATTTCATTTTTCCAGTAAAATCCACAGTTTAACCAAACATTTTGTATTTCTACAAACAACGCACAATCTTTTGATACTTGCAGATCTGATAACATATAAGGCACCTAAGCAATATGAAACTGGGAGGGGAAGGCAGACCAAGTGGTGACTGGGGGGGGATGTGTGTGTGTGAAAATGACCAAAGTCCATTATTCCCATTAATCTATAAAACCAATTGTGTGTGTGTATTTCTTTGTTTGTGACAGGGTCTTGCTATGTAGCCCAGGTTGGCCTCAAACTTTGGTAATCCCCCTCCCTCAACCTCCCAAGTGCTGAGTTCACAGCACCGCCACTCCAGCTCCATTCTTAAAAGAGTGGGAAAGGGGCTGGGGATTTAGCTCAGCGGCATAAGCGCCTGCCTTGCAAGCAGGCAGTCGTGAGTTCGATCCCTGGTACCGGTAAAAACGAAAAAGACAAAAAAAAAAAAAAAAAAAAATTATAAAAAGAGTGGGAAAATATGTAAGAAAAACAATCACTTCAGCAATGATGAAAAGAAGACTTTATGCAGCCCTTGAAAGATTAAAAAAAAAAACCTAACCAAAGGAGAATACTATGTAAGTAGAAAGTATGTCTTGTTAGAGAGTATCAAAAAAAAATTTTCTTTTTTTTTTTTTTTTTTTTTAGTTTTTTGAGACAGAGTCTCACTATATAGTTCAGGCTGGCCTTGAACTTACTATGTAGCCCAGGCTGGCCTCAAAATTACAGTGATCCTCCTGTTTTAGCCTCCTGAGTGCTGGGATTACAGGCATGCACTATCAAGCCTGGCATCTAAAATATTAATTTCTAAAAGCATACTTATATATCCACTTACTACAAGATCAGGGAATGTTTATATAAAGCTAATTACTTTTTAACATGCAATTTTTAAGTATACAGTTTAAATTATTGTTTCTAATAGTGTAGAAGACCCAATATTTTTTAGACTCAATATTTCTTAACTACCATGTGTATCACCATACCCTAGAATAGAATATAGAATATAGATAATATTGCTTTGCTAGCATTTATATCACTCATGTCATAATAGGTTCTGAAACCTATTCTGCTTATGGGGTTGGACAGACCTTAAGTGGTTTTGTATTTAGAGCCCTACAGTAGTTAAGAAATCAACCAGAGAAGAGTCTCCAATTTTAAATTCACATCATGGTATCCTTATTAAAAAAAACAAGCCTATGGTGGGTGTGGTGATACATGCGTATAATCCTAGGAGGTTAAGGACGAAGAAATGCAAATTCAAGGCCAGCCTAGGCAGCTTGAAGACATCCTGTCTAAAACAAGGGGGAGGGCACCAGGCATGGGAGCATATGCCTGTAATCCCAGCAGTTGGGAGGCTGAGGCAGAAGGATTGCTTAGAGTTCATGGCCAGCCTGAACTGCATAGTGAAATCCTGTCTCAAAAAGACCAAAAAAAGCAAGTGGTGGGGATGGTAGGGAGCCTGGAGAAGTAACAGTGGCAGAGCACTTGCCTAGCATGTTCAAGACCTTGGGTTCAATCCCTAGCACTGGGGGTTCAGGAGAGGGAGATAAGCCAGTTGAAAAGTACTAATGTTCCCTAAGCACTATAAATAGGCATATTTATTTTAAAATATTACATATATATATTTCTAAAAATGTATGTAAGAATTTTCTTCCTCTGTTAATGATAAAACAACAGCAAAAATAGCATTTAATTAGACATGGACAAGAAATACAAAATTTCCTATAATGAAGAAATTGAATGTCAGCATGTTCATATAATATTCTAAGATTACAGCAAGGCCAAGGATTGGCAGAGTTGAGATTTGAATCTGGAGATACTGCCACAAACTCCTACATGGACAAGTCACTTCATACACTGGGACTTATATTTCCTAATCTGTAAAATGAGTAGAGTCTAAAATAGATGCTCTCAACAATCCCTTCTTTGGACAACAATGTTTTTAAATCCAAATTTACCATATATAAAAAATATCTCTGGCTAGGTGTGGTAGTTCATACCAGCAATCCTAGCACTCGTGAGAATGAGGCAGGAGGATCACAAGCCTGAGGCCAATCGAGGCTATACAGAAAGTTCAAAGCAAGCCTGGACTGCATAGGGAGATGTAGTTTCAAAACAAATGATATTAATAACTTTGTTGTTGTCCTTTTACGTCCTTAGGCTTCTCTGTCTCGTGTAAACACAGAATGATGCATATGTATAATCCTCCCAGGGAAGTGTCACATTGTCTATCACCAAGAGGCATCAGCCTGATGGAGAACACTGTTAGACAGTCCCATCACAAGTCCTCTGCACGGAGTCCAAAGAAAACGGGACTTAAAATGCATTGTACCTAACAACACCAGCACACAAGGAAGTTAATGATGCACGACAACAAAATTAGCCAGTGTTTTAGGGCCTAACCTCTCAGGACCTAAGTTTCCTTAGTTTTGGAAATGAAGCAGCTGTAGATAGAAGGAATTTCTCCTCAGGACGCAGCCACCCTGACACAGGAAAAACAATCACTTTTATTATAATAAGAAAGTCTGAGTAAGTTTGAAAAGCCACACTAAAATATAGTTATGGTATCTACAATATTAACCATATAAGTAAAGGTCTGAATCTATAGTTGGTAGGAAATGGCAGAAAAGAATGAAGAACTTTAGATGGGCATAAATTTAAATATATATGTATTTATCCTTAGATTCCAAAAACCCTGCTCAGTCTGTTAAAAAAATAAAGTTTGTATTTTATAAAACAAATCTAATATAAGGAAAAAAATATGGGCCAGGGATACAGCTCAGCAGTACGGTGCCTGCCTGGCAAGCCTGAGGTCATGAATTTGATTCCCTGTATCATAAATAAATATATAATACAAAAATAAAAAGTTTTTACTTGCCTAAATAACTTTTAAAAGTCATCAGAAATAAGATATCCTCTCCCTTTTCTAGAAAATGATTGTGTGCATGTATGTGTAGGCCTTCTGCATGCTAAGCATGTGTTCTAAAACTGAACTATACCCCTAGCCCTAGGTACGGGGGATTATACCCAGGGTCTTTACTCTGAGCTACATCCCTACCTCTCTTTTATTTTTCATTTTGAGACAGTATTGCTAAATCACTCAATTCCCCAGGCTGGAGTAGAATTTGCAATCTTGCCTCAGCTTCCCAGAATACTGGAATTACATGCATTCACAACCACACACAGTTTTATTTTATTTTTCTTTAAGAGATGAGGTCTGCCTATGTTGTCCAGGCTGGTCCCTAAGTCAGCTCAAGCTGTACTCCTGTCTCAGTCTCTCTGTAGCCTGATTCTTCAGGTTCTAATATTGCTTCAAAACCCAAAAGCTCCACCTTAAGAAACAAAAATGAGACATACAATATATATATTTCTTCCTGAGGCCAAATAAACAATGTTCAATTTTTAGTCAAATCCTTCCTCCAACTCTTTTGACCATTTTTGCCTACTCAATAGCACACCACAATGAAAAGACAAAAGAGGAGCTCAGTGCATTTACCAACATCATTGGTAAATGGTTTGCTGAGAAGCAACTGGCAATCCTGACATGACTAATCAACAGTGGGCTTGGTAAAACATTGTGGGTTTAATGTCATTCCAATCCCCTTTACAGAAGAAATTACTTAAAAGCTGATTATATTTAACAGTCAAGTAGAGGGGTACTCACCTGTAGTCCCACCTACTTAAGGGCTGAGACAGGACTATTTAAGCACTAGAGTTCAAAACCAGCCTGAGAAACATACGTAAGATTTTTTAAAAAATACAGATTGTATTCAGATTCAACTCCCAGAAAAAGAAACTAGACTTTTCTATACTCCCAGCTACTAAATCTAAACTTCCCTAAGAATTTAGGTTATCAGTTAGGACTGGATTTGGGAATAAAACAGTCTCTCCAACCAAATACAGTGTTGGCACTCAGACCTACTCACTTTAAAAGAAAGGACACATTCCCAAGCCAGGCATGGTAGCATAAGCCTATGATTCCAGTGTTTGGGAGCTGAAGCAGGAGGATTTTTAACAGTGCAGTCAACCTGGGCTACAAAGTGAGTTCAAGACCCTAAATAAAAAAGAGAGGAGAGAGAGATAGAGAGAGAAAGGCCAAAGAATTCCAGAAGACAGATTCTCCTTTTTTATACAAACTAAGCCTATCTTGTAGTATCTCTTTGCTTTACTGAAATAAACCAACTTTAGAGTAATGGAAAGGAACACACCTCAATGAATATTAAACTACTCTATTCCTGAAGGATCCCTGTGAAATTTGGTATAAAGTTCTCCTAAAGCTATAGGACATGGTGGCACATGTCTATAAGCCTGAGCACTCAGAAACTGAAGCAGGACAGGGCAGGGTGGTGCACACCTGTAATCCCAGCACTTGGGAGTCTGAGGCAGGAGGGTCTCCACAAATTCAAGGCCAGTCTGAACGACATAGCAAGACCCTGTCTCAGAAATAAAAAACAAAAAAAGCTGAAGCAGAAATGCAAGTTCAAGGCCATCCAGGCTAAGCATCAAAACTTTGTCCTTAAAAAATAATCTCCTTAAACGTACAGGCTTTAATGAACTTTCTTGAATTTCCAAAGACAAAAATCCTTGCCATTGCCCAAAGGGTCATGGAGGGGACCTACCCCAAAGAATATGAAATGTAAAAAGCAACCAAATGCAGGCTCCAACTGTACCTGATATTTTACCTCCGTTAGACTGTCAGCTCCCTCACCTTTCAGCACTGCTCAAAAGATTTCTATTTCATTTCCTTGGCCTCACAATTCCAGGTCAGTCTGATCCCCTCCTCTTTCCCCTTCTCTAACTGAGGCCAGAATCTTACACACAAATCAGTTTCTAGGGTAAGACTAAGTAAGAGCAAAAACCCCTAGCTAGCACAAACTCTCTCATCTCTCTGACTCCAGATGTCCAGGACAATGCCAACTGCTGTGGCTGTGTTTGGGAACAGAAAGCAACAACAGAAATAAGGACACTCTCCATTCAATCTTTTTGTCTGGGGCATTGCCTGGATTTTTCATTGGCATTTAATACCAAGACACAAGACTCATTTTTCATTAAAGTTGCAAGACTGTCACTTTGCCCAGTTTCAAATGGTGTAATTGATCTGCATTGTCTTAAATAACCCAACTGGTGAAGGACACTGCAGCTTTAAATATTTCAGTGCTAGCTAGCAAATAGACTCCATTGCAATATGGCTCTGAAGGTCGTGTCCTATTGTCTCTGTCCTTTGGAAAAAAAATCTAAATCTTTGTAGGTTACATAGGAATGGCTGCTCCTAGATCTAGAATTCCCACTATTCCACCTCGGTGTCGCTTACGGTTCCGGGTGTTCACTGGGATCTATAATTTTCCCGGTAGGGGCAATATGTTGATTGTTATTAATGATTCCAGAACCTAAGTGAGACAACATAAACACATGTGTTCACATTAGTTTAATCGACCACATTCAACTATTTGAAACAGCACCACTAAAGGGCTGTTAACCCTTTAAGAGTAAGGCTAGGGTGTGGGTGTGGACAGTTTTCAGTCAGCGCCTTGAGCCTAAGATTGCATAACCTAAAATGTGTAGCTACTTAAAATGATAGGAATCTCAGTCTACTCATCCTGGACGATGCCGGCACACGACCACACACTTGCAGCTTGTCCAGGAAGGTCAAAATAAGAAGCATGAGCACAGTGGGGAAAAAACAAACTAAAATGAAAGGTCCTCTTTTACTTTGACAGAGCGCACAAATACTATTTTTCCACATCTACCTAGAGAGGACCAGCCCCTGTGAACTCTGGGGGCAGCTGGACAATGCCTTTTTAAAGACAAAAACTGGTGCAATTATTAATAGGCAGGGAAGACAGGACAAAAGGAGCGGGGTTGGGGAAGAGGTGTGCAGGTGCACAGAGCATTACCTGAAATGGCAACAGATTGTTACCATTATCGGTCCGGAAAGCGTTATCCTCCATCCAAGACTTGGAAGTGAGCGGGGCCGCACGGGGGAACTTGGGTGGCGCGATCACGTTGCTGGAAAAGGGCTTTTTCAGCGGCGAGATGGGGTTAAGTGGAGAGGGAACCCCCACGCCCACACCGACGCCCACCGCCCGGCGAGGGTCCCGGCCAGCCTGCAGGCCGCCCCACGGGTTGGACGGCGCGCTCCAGGCGGCGTTCACGCTCTGGTGAGTGTTCCAGCTGGACGAGGCCGAGGAAGCGGCGGCGGCAGCGGCGGCAGCGGCCGCTGCGGCCGAGGACGAGGACGGCTTGCTGGTCATGATGGGCTGGTGGCCGTAGGCGGCGGCGGCACTCCTCGGTGCGTAGGGCGCCTGGCTCGGGCTGGCCGGCGACCTGCGCTGCTGCGGGGGCTGCGCCTGCGGGGGCTGCGCGGGCTGCGGCGCGGGCGGCGGCGGCTGCTGGTGGTGCTGGGTCTGCGCCAGGCCGATCTGCGGGGAGAAGGTGCCTCCGAAGACCGGGTTGACATGGTGCGGGAAGTTCTGGAAGAGCATGGTCCCGTTGACTGGGGTGATCCCTTGGAAGAAGCTGTCCTCCACCGCGTTCGTGGTGCCGGTGGACCAAGTGCTGCCGAAGGACGGCGACAGCGACGCGCCGGGCGCCGTGGGCTCCTGCGGCGGCGGCGGCGGCTGCTGAGGGGGCTGATGGAAACTCAAGCCCGGCAGGAGCGGCGACTCCATCTGCATCTTGTCCGAGCCGTTAGGGGCTGGCGGGGCCGCGGCGGGGCTGAGCGCCGGCACTGCGCTGCTGTCCTCCGGCTTGGGGGTCTCCGGTGAGAGGGGCGTGGACTGGGCTTCGGCGGCGCCGGGCTCGGGCTGGGGCTGGGGCTGCGGCTGGGGCGGCTGCTGCTGCTGCTGCTGCTGCTGCTGCTGCTGCCGCTGCTGCTGGGGCTGGGGCTGGGGCTGGGTTTTGCTTTTGTCCATCAGTAAATCATCCTGCATGGTTTGCGCGGCTGAAACGGGAAAAAAGAGAGATGCGTTATTAACAATGTGATCATTAATGCCCCTCTTGGAAGCGGGCAGATGTTTCACTTGTGAAAATCCAGTGCCACCGCTCCTAGCCAATTGCAATGCAAATCCATAATCCCCCATTTAGAGCAGGTCGGCTGGGGAGGGCGGTTCAGACAAGGTCCCTGAAAATACTGTGAGAGCGTCTTCACCCTTTCTGATGTCTTGGTTCCTTTTCTGTATTAATGAGAGATGTGCTTATAAGACCGAAAGACAGCAATTTCGCCACGTCTCTTTTCCCTTCACCGGAACTCAGAGCATTCACCCTGCAATGAGAAGCTGATTCTGGTTCCTGTTTTTTCCCGAGCACCACCCTCCCCCGTTATTTGCATACGTCAATAAATACTGCTGCGTCCTTCAGCAAGGTTAAAAAGACGCCGAGCGCGACCCTTTTTCCCTCTTCCTCAGATCGAGCTCTTACGAAAAAGAAACAGAGAAAGCCTTCCTGATTAGCAAACTGCGTTCTTGCCTTGATAATTGTTTCATTTAGCTGCAGCGAACCACGTGGGAGGAAATCCTTGGCATTTGTTAGAAGGGCTCAGCTGCACATTCTCTGGCCTCCCAGTAGCGGCAGCTACTCCATTTTGTTAGGAGACATTTAAAAAACAAAACAAAACACCGTTTTTAAAAAGGCGGAAACCTACTGAAAGGTTTGGAATTGCTTGCTTCTTGTTACTCTAAGGATTACGTTTTTTCTGTTTATTCTCCAATTTTCTTGTCTCCAGTTCTGGCGCACAAGGCGTTTTTTCGGCTTCTCAGGGCTTCATGTCTCAACAGGAGCCTGAGAATTTCTCTGCAGAGTGGAGAAATGCTTCTGGTTGGATTTGAGGTCAGCGAGGGAGACGGGAGAGAGCCAGAGAGAAAGAGGGAGGGAGGAAGACTGTGAGATGGAGTGGGGCGGGGCTTTAAAATTCATCTGAGATTTAAGTCGACAGTGAAGATAATTCTGGGGTTGCTAGATTTTCACTTTTGAATTCTCCTGCTGCTGCCTTAGTCACAAGACTCTGGCAAATTTAGAATCCATTCTCTTATCATTAGTATTAGCAGTGAAAGAGTGGTTTGAAGACCCTGAATTACCATATGCTAGCAAAAGCGTTAAAAATAGAGAAGTACAAAGTCCCAAATTCTCATACATTGTAATTATAGTGCATTGCCACCACTGCTTCATTTATCCATATAAGGAGTGTGTGGTATTTTCCATTTCGCATAGAAGGGCTATATTCACCTCTATCATACAGCCTGTTTTCTCATTCAAGGATGAAAATAGTAATCACTCAAAACCAGGAGATTTCCCTAAATGTAGTTATAAAATGCTTAGAACATGTTGTTTTAAATATATGAGTATCATTACAGGACTTGAAAACAAATATTTTGAAACATTAAAGAAGCATATGACTAAAGATACAATTATTTTTAGGTGCTGATTCAGTACAACCACAACAAAGTTATTAATATATTCAATAAGTTACTTAAATAGCTCTTATACTGGAGAAGCATCATTTTCAAAACACTCGTGATTCAGGGTGTGGTGGTGCACGCCTATAATCCCAGCGCTGAGGCTGAGGCAGGAGAATAGCCACGAGTTCAAGGCCAGCCTGCGCTACATGGCAAGACCCTGTCTCAAAAAAAAAAAAAAAAAAAAAAAAAAAAGACATTTGTGAAAGGTCTGCTTTTTGATAGCCTTTTGACAATATCTATTATAAAACGGCCATACTTCTGTGAACTATCAAACAAAAGAAGTCAGCCTGAGATTTAAAATAATTCTATTATTTTAGTAAAGACTATTCTTAAAATGCTTGATATTTTTCAAAGTTTCACACATAAAATACTGGCTCAAGGAAATGCTTTACAGCCACCTCACTGTTCTTTCTACCTCTCCCACTCCAGCCTCTCCCCTTCCCCCAGAAAGAAATCCCCAAACCAATATATTATGCATGACAAATTGCCAGCTTCTACCAATAAAATTTACTTAATATTGCTTTTATGTTCCTGAGCTCCCTTAGTCTAAAACAATGTCTTTGATCAGTATTGTAAATACAACACAATGAGGTAAATGAACATTGGGTTTAGACAGCCCAAAGTTCTGTCACTGTCAAAGAAGATGGCAGAGAAAAACACATTTTCATACTTGGTTTGAATTAATTGGTGCTGCAGTAAACCATTATAATTCAGGGATTTGAGTTCCTTCAAGTGAGCTAGAATTGTCTTTACAATAGTCATATCATCATGGCTGAAATATGCATTTGATTATAATTCTAGTATCATCAGCCTTTTCTGGTAGCTTGTATTCAATGCTTTTGCTTTCAAGTTTAAACTACATGTTCTTTGAAAAATTAATGCTGTACAAGGCAAAAAGAAAGCTGGACTCAGACTACTTTATAATTGCTATAATTAGTGCAGTCTTTGAATTTTTCAAACGTTATACCAGGAGTATTCATTTCTCAGCATTTCTTAAAGATACAAATTTTACTTTCTGCATAAATTCAATCTGTCAAGGTCAAGACCCACCTTAACCAAATAAGATTCCTTAAACAAAAGGTAAGCAGTAGATTAATAGAAAATTTACAAAATTAATATGCAATATCTCTCAATAATTATCCCATAGTTAGTTTGATTTGGGGTTTTTGCATATTTACAGCAAAGTCTGAGAAAGACACCTCCTTCCCCTCCCCCGCAACACACACAATAGATCGTTTTACATGCATTAATTTAATTTCAAATAACAAACTCATCTTAGCAGTTACCTTTGAGTGTCCAGTTTTTAAGGGTAGATAAAATTTTAAAGTGTACAGTATTTATGTTCTTTCAGGTTGATTGTGTGACCGCTCGGGCAAAAGCACTTTGACAACTGTGAGAAGAGAGGGCATGCGCACAGAGGGAACTGTGGGGGCTGAAGTCCTTCCCGAGGTACTCTGCCCGACTTCACGTTCCACCGGGAAAGGAGGAACCCTCGTAAATACTATTCCAAGGGTGAGGGTTTATGCCAGGATTACATGATAGCCTCTTAGCCAATCTAAATCAGTTGTTGAAATGAAAAGGGGGGGGGGAGATAAACTGGTTTGTCAACTTGATTTAGGAAGCCAGGTTAAAAGAGAAACTGAATTTTAGGAGACAGAATAAATACACCCAGCAGAGCTACCTTAAATGGTATGAGAATGGTAGTGACTGGGTAGCCAGCAATTGGAACTCTACCAATGAGAAGCGAATTGGAGTGAGGAGGAATAAACCAAGGGAATGACTGCGAAATGATAAGCACTTAGAGTGTGACCATACTTGAACACCTTTAATATATATAATTATACCTTAACATAAATGTGATATTACCTTAGAGATCAGGTAAAAGTAGATTTTAATCACAAATTTTTGAAATCTTATTTACTAAGATTTCTTTGTATTTAAATTTTCAATGGAGGTGTTATCACCTTTTTTTTTAGACAGAGTCTCATGTAGGCTGGCCTTGAACTCACCATATAGTCCATGCTCCCATAGAATTTGTAACGGTGCTCCTTCCTCAGCCTCCCAAGTGCTAGGATTACAGGCCTGCACCACCCCACCCCGTGTTCTATCACTTGTTTTAAAATTCTATCTGGTAGGCTCTCAATCAAGTCACCTCTTGATTTTTACTTAACAAAATGAAAGTGTTGTATTATTCATGCAGTAATTACTCAAAGTTCAACTCTTTGATGCTAAAATGATATTTAGTGAAGTAAGAGTAAATAACGTGGTATGTTTAGTGTTTCATTGCAAAAGATAATAACTTCTTTCTTTATTCAAGACAACAAATACAGTTTTTCCTTTGTGTGTGCACATGTGCGCACATGCATGCATGTGTTTATGTTACTAGAAATTAAACCTGTGGCCTCGCACATGCTAGGCAAGCAAAATGAGCTACACTTGGCTTTTAAAAATTTTTTTTTGGTATATAACTTTTTTATTGATATCAAGACTAGATATTCATATCAAATGTTATTTAATTGGTAGCTTCTGAGAGCATTGGTTCCAGAGCTGGTTTACTCATGTGGGCAGAAGATAGTATTTCACGTGGCCTCTGGTTCAGTGCCATTCACCCAAGGGGTTCAGAGTAAATGTCATTTGATAACTAGGCTGACTGAACTTGGAACTGAAAAATGTTAGGTATCATTTAAAACTATCCTTATTTTCTATTTCCTTTCTTTGTAAATTAGAACTAAAGAATTAGTAGAGACCACTAATTTGCAGCTAAGTTTACTTTAAATGTAAGTCTGTCTTAAGTTATTTGTAAGGAAAAAGGCAAACTAACAATGTAAGAATCATTTTGAATGAATCTGCCAAAATCTTGATGTAGAATAACTAAATGCTCACTTCTTCCTGCTGTGACATTTTTTGTTTTGTTTTGTTTTGTTTTGTTTTTTAGTATTGGGAATTGAACTCAATATTCCACATGCCAGACAGGCATTTATGCTGCTGAGCCACACCCCCAACCTGTGACATTAGTTTCCAATCTCCATTTTTGTTCTTTCTCTATCCTTTTAAAGAAAGCCTATGCCAGAGCTGATAGTGCACGTTTGTAATTCCAGCACCCAGGAGGCTGAGGCAGGAGGATCCCTACAAGCATGAGGCCAGCCTGAACTATAAAGTGAGCAAGGCCAGTCTGAACTTCATAGAAGACCCTATCTCAAAAAAAAAGTCTTATTTCTGCCAAGGTGATGTAGTCACATTTTGCATTTCTGAGTCTATAAGCATCAATTCAAGGTTAATCTTATTCCTAAAGAATCTGCTAACTCACCAAACTTTATTACATGTCTAAACATTCTTAAATTTCAAAAGAAAAAGCCCTCAGAAAATTCTTACAGCTTTAAGAATTTTTTCAGTTATTTGAAATTGTATATCAAGGTTTTATCAGTAAAGTAGACATTTTTATTTTTTAGGTATACTTGAAATGGTTTAAACACTAATCCACCTGACACTGCATGCAGGTCTACTAATAATTCACACAATGGAGAAAAATAAACTTTGGTGAGGTGGTATATGCCTGCAATCCCAGCACTCAGGAGGCTGAGACAGGAGGATCACTGCAAATTCAAGACTTGCTTGGGCTATAAAGTGAGTTCAAGGCCAGCCAGAACTGCATAGTGAGACCTTGCCTCAAAAAGACAAATAAGTAAAATAAAGAAATAAAATTTGGTCCTGGTCCTTGATAAATGATAATTATTTCTGTCCATACTTAATGTAATTTCATTGTATTTGAAAATGATCTAATCTCAGATGTTCTTTTCCTAACATAAGCATTCAAATCTATAAAGAAAATTACTCAATCCCATGGTAAGCCAGCTGTAATGGTGCATACTTGTAATCTCAACACTCAGGAAGCTGAGGTAGGAGGACTGCTACAAATTCAAAGCCAGCCTGGGCTACATATTGAGTTCAAGGCCAGCCTGGAGTACACAGTGATACCCAGTCTCAAAAACAAACAATAACAAAAACAAAGAATACCAAGGTAACAAATATATACCAAGCAAACAAGAAATTACAAGAATCTAATAAGGCCAAAACCTTTCTCTATTGATAGCTTGTTTTTTATTTAACCAAATCAGTAATTTGTGAAATTTTGTTTTTTGGGTCACAGCCATACTTCTAGGCTTCTTTATTCCTCCCTACTTTTTTCCTTTTTGGTTTTTGAAACAGGTCTTGCTATGTAGCCCAGGCCTTGAATTCTTACTGATCCTCCAGTTTCAGCCTCTTGAGTTTTAGGATTATAGGTGTGCGTTATCACACGGAGAACCTTCCTACTTACATCCTTTGTTTTGTTTTGTTTGGCTATCTTATCCAGGCTGGTCTCAAACTATGGGCTGAAGCATCTTCCTGCATCAAACTCCCAAGTAGCTGGAACTGTAGTGGGCCACGATGGCCTTCCCCATATATGTTTGATGAATAGATGGATAAACTGATGAATAAATAAAGAAGCAAGTTATACCATGTACAGATACAAATTCTGTATGATGAATGTTATTATGTATATCTAAAATTTACCAACAAAATAAAATAACAATAGCTGAGTATGGTGGCACACAATTGTAATCCTAGTACTCAGAAGGTTGAACCAGAAGGATCACTGTGAGTTCATGGCCACCCTGGGCTACATAACTGAGTTTAAGGCAGGCTGGACTACAAAGCAAGACCCTGTCTCAAAACAAACCAATTTTTAAAATACAATAAAAAATAAGAAGAAAAAACATTTTGGTCCTTATGGCATTCAGTAGTATGAAGCTCATTTGATTATCATCATGAATAACTTATTTTTCCTTTTTTTTACTGCACCAGCTGCACTCTATCCAATCTACATTCCCAGCCCTTTTGTAAATCTTGAGACAAGGTCTCACTGAATTGACCAAGCTGGCCTCCAACTTTTCATCTTCCTGCCTCATCCTTCTGAGTAGCTGGGACTACAGGCATGTACCATCACATCCAACTGAAATAACATTTATCTAGCACTAATTTAGCAGGAAAATTTGTTTCCTCCTAGGGATTACATAGTAAACTCCACTCCTCTGCAGAAACTGCTTTTCCAAGGTGTCAACAACTACTCTAAGCTATGTTCAATGGATTTTTTTTTGATCTATCTTGCTTGACCTTGCAGCAACATTGATATAACTGATCATATTTTTCTGAATATAAATTTCCCCTCTGTCTCTGACTCATTTATTCTGTACTTTTGTCTTGGTTTTCTTATATTTGAGGTGGTGTAGGCACTTGTTTCTAAGGTGTCTGTCTTCAAGTCTTCTTTGCTGATTGACTTTAATATTAGAGGTCTCACTTCAAATTTCTTTCACCTCACTTTACATGAATGGCTTTCCCAACTATAAGGAAAGGACTGAGCTATCTTCTTGATTGCTATACAATGCAGTTGTGCCTAAAGCATAATAAATAGGTATTCAAATGTTTGTTGATTAAAATTACACTTACAAACAAAAGCCCAATAATGGCAAGGTAAATGACAACCAAAAACCCTAGCGGACTTACATCATCAGATATTACTATAAAGCTATAGTAATTAGACCATGTGGTTATTGCACAAGGATAAACAAATGGAACAAAACTATAAGTCTTGGGGCTAGAGGTTTAGCTCAGTGGCATAAGTGCCTGCTTGGCAAACATGAGGTCATGAGTTCGATCCCCAACATACACACACACAAAAAATGCAAGTCTTAAAAATAGACCCATATATGTATGCCACTAAAATTATCAAAATAGTAGCACTAAAGGGTTAAAAGATAATCTTTTCAATAAAAGGTATTAGAGTCAATATACACCCATTTAGAAAGATACCTTTATGGGATGGGAATGTAGCTCAGTTGGACAGTGGTTGCCTAGCATCCACCAGGCCCCTGTGAGCTCCAGTGATGCAACTGGTTTGTGTAGTTCTTATACATAAGACCCTGGGTTGAATCCCTAGTACCACAATAATTTATAGAAATTTTTTTTAAAAGGGAGACTTTTAGAACACCATACACAAAAATCAGTTCCAGGTGGATTATTGTTTTGTGTGTGTGTCAGGAATCCAACTCAGAACTTTGAGCTTGCTAGGTAGGCACTTACACCACTGAGCTATATTCCTAGTTCTCCAGATGGATTTTAAATCTAAATGTACATGTAAATAATAAAGTCTAAAAGAAACCTGTAATCACAGTTGAGGCAGGAGGATCTTGAATTTCAAGACCAGCTTTGAACATAGGGTCCCACGCCAACCTGGACTACACAATGAGACCCTTTATAAAGAAATAAAAGAGCTGGGCATGGTGGCACACACCTGTAATCCAAGTACTCAGGAGGCTGAGGCAGGAGGATTGCCTTAAGTGCAAGACCAGCCAGAACTATACAGCACTACACAGCAAGATCCTGTCTCAAAAAACTTAAAAAAAGAAAAAGAAAAACAAAACTAGCCAAGATGATAGCCTATGCTTTAATCCCACTTATTTATTCATGTACAAACATCTACATCCATTCAAATAGTCAGATCTTCTTCTGGAACATCGTCATAACTCTCCAAACTCCAGATGCTGGTCTGAATTTCTTGCATCTTCACTTCCCATAGAGCTACTGTCCCCAATTTCTCATGTCCACCAATAGCACTCTCGTTAAATGAGCAAATCTTGTTCATGTAGTCTTCTCATAGGGCATTAGCAATGCAGCTGTCAGTGAATTATCCCATGAATTCTTCACCCACAGCATGACCTTTTGAAGGTTAGACTTTACAAAGTTTCCATTAAATCAAGTGTTAATTGAAGACTTACCAGACAGGAATGCCAACAAAAATGTGACAGTTAAGAATGATGGTCCAAGGGTGTGGTGGCTCATGCCTGTAATCCCAGCACTTGGCAGACTGAGGCAGGAGGATCCTTGCAAGTTCGAGACCAGCCTGGGCTACAAAGTGAGCTCAAGGCCAGCCTGAACTGCATAGCAAGACCTTGTCTCCAAAAGACCAGGAAAAAAAAAAAAAAAGAATGATGGTCCAAACTCCCCTCCCTTTCCAAAAAACATAGGCCAGGTTTGGTGGTGCACACCTGTAATCCCAATATTTGGAAGGCTGAGGCAGTAGAATCACCAGAGTTTGAGACCAGCCTGAACTACATAGTGAGATCCTGTCTCAAAAAATAAAAAAAGAATGATGATCCACACAAACACGAGGAATAAACATTTCTTTATTTCACAGAAGTACATTAGGTATGTCCATATACTTCAGCAGCACAAGCACCTGACTGGCAAAATGTGAGGTCATGAGTTTGATTCCTGGTAAAAAAAAAAAAACCCTTACTGTAATTTATATTGTCATTTATTTTAAATATTAATGTCAATTACATTACTTATTGATATTTAATTATAATTAATTCAACACATCCATCTTGAGTTGCAGTGGACATACTAAATGCATCCATCTGAATAATGATGTTAATTTTTTTTTAGGACAGAGATTATAGCAAAGCAACATGAAATACATGGTAGGGCTTCTTTGCCAGTTAGTCATATTTGAAGGGAAATACTGTAGCAAGACCTTGTCTCCAAAAATTAAAAATTAAAAAAAATTTTAAAAATTAAAAAAAGCAAACACTTGTTTGTCAAAAGATTAGAGAGACAAGTCACAAAATGGGAGAAAATATGTTGAAATCATGTATGTTTTTAGCTACACTTGCACTTAGAAGTACAGGAAAAATTCTTACAATTCCATGTGTAAAGTGTAGACATACCAAACAAGAATGGGCAAGAAGCTTCAATGAAAGTCATTTTAAATGACCAAACTGTATATGAAAAGGTGTTCATTAATCATCAAAGAAAGGCAAAACAAAATCAGAATAATTTCTGAAGGAAAATAGTGATTGGCAGGGAAGATACAAGAGGAGAAAAAAGATGCTGGTGGTACTTCTTTTCTTTTTGATAGTTTGTTTCTTGAACTATATAGATTGTTACACAGATGCATTCACTTTGAAAATTCAGAAAAATTCTGCAGCTGTAGTGGGGGATACACATGCTATAATCCCACTTATTCATTCATGTACAGACATCTACATCCATTCAAATAGTCATATCACCTTCTGGAATTCACCCAAACTCCAAATTCTGGCCTGAATTTCATGCATCTTCACTTCCTTTAGAGCCATGTCCCCAGTCCATGAGGCCATGGATTAAATCCCCAGTACTCCAGAAAACTGGACAGTCTCTTTGTCTGTCAGTCTGTCTTTTTTACCCTTCCATGTTCTGCTAATTCTATACACTCTCCCTTGGCAATATTATGTTTATGGAGTTCATCATTATCTGTTTCAAGATCAAATCTTTTTGCTTAGCTACAAACCTTTAGTTTGTTTGTTCTTGTGGTACCAGAGATTGAACCTGGGGCCTTTGTACTGAGCTACATCCTCACTGCCCCTGCCTCAGCCTTCTGAATGCTTGGATTACAAGCATGTGTAACTGGTCTCTTTTTCTTTTGTAAGAGTCACTAAATTGTCCAGGCTGGGCTAGAACTTGGCAGTCCTCCTACCTCAGCCCTAAGACAGGCACCACTGTGCCCAGCTATTTCTTATCCTTCCTCTTCCTACTTGCAAAGCAGAAAGTATAGTTTTTTGTTTTTCTTTTTTTTTTTTTGGTACCGGGGATCAAACTCACAACCTCACGCTCGTCAGGCAGGCGCTTATGCCACTAAGCTAAATTCCCAGCTAGTGAGATGTATTCTTAGGATCCTTTTTTTTTTTTTTTACTAGTTTTAAATTTTGTGTACCAAGAGAATTTTTTTTATCATTTGATAATGATGATATTTGTATTAACTACCATTCTCTGAGCACTTTGCCTATGTAGTTTTGAGATAAGAACTTTTCATGTCTTATCAGTTAATCGTCGTAATAATCCTAAAAAGATAGCAACTATCATTCTCATCATTTTTCAGATAAGGAAACTCAGATTTAAAAATGTCAAATAACTTGCCCAAATTGACATAACTAGTGGGTCAATAAACTTGACTGTTTTGACACCAAAATTTTAATTCTTGCCCCTTGTCTTTGCCACACCCAGGCATGATCCCCAGGGCTAATGCCGTACTTAACATTTTCTGTACAGTCAGGTGTCTGCCCTTGCTGCTTCTTCCTTTAGTGTCCATATTTTTTTCTAAATCGATTTTAGTGTATGTGCTGCCAAAGTGATTTTTTTCTCAATCAAAAGTTAAAGAATGTGGTCTTACAATTTGGAGTAATTGAATCCCCCCAGAATCGAAGACCTGTGTTTGTTGGGCCTTTACCTTTCTCCCCCAAACCTAATCACCTAGAACCAGCCCTAGGCAGACTGTTAGCAGCTTCTCTTGCAGCCAGGCATAGCTCTTAGTATTACAGAGTTAAGAATTTCCCAAATAGAGGAAGCTTTTACCCCAAAACCTCACAGCCTCTTAGAGGCAAAGACCTCAATTATTGTTATCGTTCTGGAAAGTTCCTCCCTCAAAAGAAAAAGATGGAAGAAGCTGACTTACTTCTGTCTTCGCCTTCTTTCCTCTCCTCTCCCTCCTTTTTTAATGTACCCCTTTGAAACACCCCATTCCAAATGTCCGTGTTATCTAACAAGGAAACTGGTGAGGAAAAGCAAAGTGTAGCTGTTCTCTTAAGCGAGAGGTCCTGTTTGCCTCTTTTCTCTGAAGTGTCTCCTTCAAAAATTCATTGCAGTTTACACTGTAAAGTTCTGTCACAACAAAATAGGCAGCACAAGATCTAAACTTCATATTTAGAAATAATCTGAAAATTCACTCATTCAACACATTTATTTAGCACTTATTTTTTTTGCCAAATGCATTTTATTTCAAGGATGAAAAGAATAAAAAAGAAAAGAAAATAACTACAACAAAATTTCAAAACACATCAACGAGGGCGCAACAATGGTACACTGTTACATACATTACACATTGTCATTCCCAAATCATTCACCTAGAGCACAAGATATCTGCATTCAATTGTCTGAGTAATACCAGCACAATCTTTCTCTTTAGTGAACTCAGAGAAATCATTAGTTAAGTATCTTAACTATTTTTATATACACACACATATACATATGTTTCGGCTTACACTAATGAAACAATACTATTTTTACATGTGTCTTATTTATTTCACTAATGTGTATATTCTCAAGTTGCATCCATTTAGCTATAAAAGTCTCTCGTTTATCCTTCTTTATGGTTGAGTAGTACTCCATTTATACAAATACCACATCTTTTTATCCATTCCTCAGTCTATGGGCATTTAGGTTGTTTCTAGGATCTGGCTATTACAAACTGTTTTGAGCACATATTGTGTAGTAGCCTCTCAACACTCAATATTCCTCCTGCTTTCCAAATTTGTGCATGATCAAGAATTCTGAAAGCAGTAAACAAGAAAGACAGGATCTTGCCAGGCATGGTGGCTCATATCTGTAATTCCAGCACTCAGGAGGCTGAGGTAGGAAGATCACCCTCAGTTTGAAACCACCCTGGGCTACATAGTGAGTTCAAGACCCTGTCTCAAAAAAAAAGGAAAGAGGCTCTTATTGAACAAGAAGAAGGGAGCAAGAGGGAGGAGGAGGTGGTGTGAGGGCAGATAATAGGATGATATGAGTCAAATATATTATACACATTGGGACCTGCCCCCACCAAATGTGAGAGAGGTGGAGGAGGTAAGGAAAATGGTGGGGGCTGAAAAGGATCAAAGCATGCTATGTGTATGTACAAATCTGCCGAAATGAGAAACATGAATCTGGGTAATCAATAAAAAAAGAGCGGGAACAAAAGAATCTTCCTCCAAAGTGGAAAGGTGAAGGAAAAGAGTAATTGTCAAAAGAACAAAAGTATCACATAAGTAAAAGTGGTAAAAAGAATAAAAGGAGGAAATGATTGAGAGACTTTGGCAAGGTACCCCTAGATGGGGCTAAGGCCTCCTTGAGGGACACCTGAACTGAAATGGAGCCACCATGTAAAGACTGGGCAGAGCAATAACCAATGGGGACCCTAAGAAAAAGTCTATAGTTGGCAGCATCTTCTATAGTCCCATGTTAGGGTTTGCGAGTCACAGTTTCTTGTTGCAAATTCTTCTTTTTGTTGTTGTTGTTCATGTCTTATAACCTTTAACAACGTAAAAATTGGGCAGGTGTATTGGCATACACCTATAATCCCAGAATCTGTGGCAGGAGCCAGAGATCAAGGCCAGCCTAGGCTACATACTGGGTTCAAGGCTAGCCTGGATGACACAGCAAGACTCTATCTCAAAAAAATAAAGTAAAAATCATTGTTACTTCCCTAAACTATAAAAATAGGCCATTAGCAAAATTTGGCTCCTGGTTTAACTTTCTCATCCAAAGTTTTTTAGAAAAACATCTAATCTACTCCAGTAGTGAGAAAGGAGAAAAGCAATACAAAATGAGACTGGAGACATCATGTCAGGAAACATTTGAGGTGGTTAATATTTTGGACTTTTCCTCTCAGTGGGATGGGAATGCCCAGGAGAGTTTTATGTAGAGCTACTGCATGATCTGACTTGTGTTTTAAAAAGATGTGCATATTCTCTGTGAAGAAGACCATGGTGGGGTTAAGAGTTGAGATAGACAGTGTAGATTGATTACAAAGCTGGCGATTACATAATCCAAGCAGAACGGAGGTGGAGTTAGAAAGGGAAGAACTGACACAAAGTGAACACCTTTGGTGAAAAACATGTTCATCATTGATGATCAAAATGAGGAACGAATTCTTGAAATTTTACTTTAAACTAAAATGAATACTATAAAGAGCTTAAGTATTTAACTTGCAGAAAGATGATTTTCCCTCCCTTTTCCTAATAAAATAACTTATAGATTTTTCTACTGTTTATTTTCCCTTTACTTTGAAAATGTACACAAGAAAATGTACTCAAAATGTTTCTCTAATTTCCAAACATACTTCATGCAACCAAAAAATAACTGCTTTTTTTAAATCTGAGGGGTTGGCCCCCCGATCTGAGGAGACCCTCCGAGGGGGGCAAAGCCTGAGAAGCTTCCGGCTTCCCTTGGCAACACTGACCTCTCAACATTTTCAGCGTGAGGAAGTTGTAAAAGTAAGTGGGCCTCAGGGGCTGGGGATCTAGCTCAGCGGCATAAGCGCCTGCCTTGCAAGCACGCAGTCGTGAGTTCGATCCCCGGTACCGATAAAAACGAAAAAGACAAAAAAAAAAAAAAAAAAAAGTAAGTGGGTCTCATGTTGTCCAAATTTATTTTCTTGTTTTAGCTTTGATAGAAATATTGCTAAGAGATTTGGGGGTTTTCATTTACTTTGTTTTTGAAACAGGGTCTCACTGGGTAGCTCAGACTAGCCTCAAACTCAAACAATCCTCCTGCCTCAGCCTCGTGAGTGCTGGGAATACAAGCGTGCACTGCCATGCCTGGCTGCCAAGAGTTTCTGAAAGTTCACCAAGTGCACATTTAGTTTGGTTAATTTCTAGTACATTTGTTAAGATTTTTCTTAAGCTTAAAAACAAGAAACAAACTGTCTTAGTTACTTTTCTCATTGCTAAGACAAAGTACCCGACACCCAAAGTTAAAGGAGGAATGGTTTATTTAGTTCACAGTTTAAAACAAGCAAGGAGCTAGAAAGTAGCGGACTAACAAAGGAACCACAGCTCTTTCTGTCCCTTGTACATTATCCAGACTACCTGCCTTTAGAGGGGGAGCACTCACACCCTTGATTCTAGTGCCTTGATCCTATCAGTGCACCATGAATCACACTCTAGATACAGCCATCTCTGAAAAAGCCCCACCTGTGACTGCATGAGGCTTTGCGGGGACATGTAGACACAAGTCATAACACAAACACATAAACAAAACACATACAAAAAGTTATAGGGCTGGGATGTACTTTCTAGCTCCTTGCTTGTTTTGCCACCTTCTGCCCTCCATTAACTGGTTCTCCTCTGTGATGCCACCCTCCCTCGAAGCCAGCCGATTACGGACTGAAGCTTTCCCTCCCTATAACTTGCCTAGCATGCATGAAGTCCTGGGTTCCACCCAGAGCACAACAACAGAGAAGTGCAAGGGGAAGAAGAGGGTGGAGAGAAGAGAATGAATGAGAAGTTGAGGAGGAAGAGGATGAAGAGCAGGAAGAAGAGGGAAGAGAGAAAGGAGGAGGAGGACGAGATGGAGAGGGAGAAGAGGAGGAAAAAGAAGTTGTTGAAGTTCAACAATACCTTCATGGGTAGGAACGTTACTTAGAGAATGTCACAGAACCGAGCTCCCAGGAAACACTCTCAAGGCCAGGATTTTCATGGAAGTGATGCACTGGGAAAGGTACAACTGATGAAATCAAGTTAGACATAGTCATTGAAAGTCACTGACTTCTAATGTAGTTTTGAGTCTTCAGTTAATTCGGTGATGAGTTCAAGAGATACAGTGGTCTCTAAATTTGTTCTCCAATGAGGCAAGGATACTGGGCTTTTGTACCTGAATCAGTCTGGTAGCATAATCTTGGGAGAAGCAGTCCACCATAACCAATGACAATGCCCAGGAGAAAAGGGGAATGCAGAGACACATGCCTGAGGGTATAATACCAAAAAATAAAAACAGCTTCATGCCTTCAACATATAAAATTTCCAGCACCTGAAGATGGGTACATCAGCCATGAAGAGATATGAACTGGAGCATCATAGATTCCACTACAGACGACTATCCAGGTATTCTTAAGTCAGTTTTATTGTTCAGTGTTCACCATGATACATAGTATTTACCATGGGCATTTTGCCATATAATTTTTATTAAAATACTACAGCAATTTTGTTTTTTTCTATTTTTTATTAGTATATGTTTACAGTACTTTCATTGTGGGGAGTCGATATATGTACATAACACATCTTAATTCTTTTTTCATCCTCTTCCCCTTACCTTTTAAATAGTAATTTTTTTCTTTTTGTCATTTAGTTTGAGCTGGCCTTGAACTCACTTTGTAGACCAGACTGGTCTCAAACTCACAGCGATCCTCCTGCCTCAGCCTCTTGAGTGCTGGGATGACAGGTATGAGTCACCATGTCTGGCTAAAATAGTACTTTTGAATATACTAAATTAAATTACTAATTTATGGGGCTGGAAATGTAGTTCAGTGGTGGGGCATTTATCTAGTATGTCCAAATCCCCAGGTTGTTTGATCCCCAGGGATATAAAACAAATTAAGTTAATTTTAATTTTTACCATGCGATATATTATTTTACCACAAGCTTACAGGTTTTTGTTTTCAGTTGTCTTACTATTTAGTTCAGGATGGCCTTACTGTGTAGCCCAGGATGGTCTCAGATTCACAGGAATCCTCCTGTCTCAGCCTCCCAATTGCTGAGATTCTAGGTGTACACCATTTTCTATTTTCTATTTATTATTTATTTTTGAGAATTCGCAGTTCAGGCTAGCCTTGAACTCACTATGCATGCCAGGCTGGTCTTAGACTCATAGTAGTCCTCCTACTGCAGCCTCTGGAGTGCTGGAATTACAGACTTGTGCCACCATGCCCAGCAGAATTTTCTTTTTAAAAGTGGAGAGTTTTCATATTCTAATATTTTGAAAAATATTTGTTTTATTTATTTTTTATTTTTTGGTACCAGGGATCAAACTCATAGCCTCAAGCTTGCCAGGCAGGCACTTATGCCACTGAGCTAAATCCCCAGCCCCCACACACTTGTTTTAAATAGTGCTGGAAAAGTAACTTTCGTGTCATTTCAACTTTTGTCCAGCTGACTAAACTTCTATTTTTGTTATTATTTTTTCTTTAGCTTTGATTCATTTTAAGACACAGGTTCTCACTATGTCACCCATGCCGGTCTCAAATTTCTGGGCTCAGAGATCTTCCTGCCCATCCTCCTGCCCAGCTCAAGTCATTTTTCACTCTTCTTCCTATCTCATCAACTCCTATGCATCCTTCTGCATGGGAAACTGACAGAAATGGACTCATTTACCTTTTATATCACTACCACAACATTCCAGGATTTACCTCTATCTTCTCAAACCCAAACATTCCATTTCCAGGGTGTTATTGGGGCCGGGAAGATGATGAAAGCAGGCCTTGTATTAATTTCCCAAACGGTCAGTGAAAGCTTATGCAAAAAGCTAGGGAAATAACATTAAGAAGACATAACTTCCCCCATGTAAATAAATAAATAATAAGTGAAGATATACCCCTCCCTCACTTAGGAATATTAATTTCCAGTGTGACTTTAAACAATGCTATAAGAAAGAATCTCAAGACAACTGTGATATAAAATTAAGAAAATATACCAGATGTATAAAGCCATGTGATGGCAGGACTTGATTTAGAAGGTCAGAGAGTCTTTTTCTTTTTCTTTTTTTCTTGGAGAAGCCTTACAGGACAAAATGATTTTTTTAAAAAGCACAAAAGAAGAAATTGTAAAGGAAGTATGTCCTGTGCAAAGGAAATACTATCATTCCCAGCTCATATTTTACTTTTTAAAAAGCTTTTCATTTTAAATAATTTCAGAACTACAGAAATATTCTCCATTTTCAACCATATTCTCCAAATGTTAAAATCTTATATGACCACATATATATCAAAGTCAAGAAATTAACAGGATTCAATACTATCATCTGATTTACAAATCTTATTTAACCAAGTAACCTACTCATGTCCTTTCCAAGTATCCAGCCCAGCATCAGGATCATATATTATACTCTGGTCAAGTTTCCTTAGTCTCCTTTAATTTGGAACAGTTTCTCAGTCTGTCTTTCATAATCTTGACACTTACAGGGGGATTTTTTGTTTGTTTGTTTGTTGCACTATGTAGTCCAGCTGGCCTTGAATTCATGGTAACCCTCTTGCCTCATCCTCCCAAGTGCTGGGATTACAGGTGTATATGACTACAACTGACTTAACCTTGATACTTTCAAACAGCACTACCTAACATTTGATAGCACGTCTCTCAATTTTGGCTTATTGGATGTTTCATGATTAAATTCGGGTCAAACGTTTTGGCAATAATAACACAGAAGTGATGTTTCTTTTTCAATGTATGAGAAGGAAGGTGATGTGGATTTAACTTTGATTGCTTTGTTCACAGAATGTCTTCCAGACTTGTAGACCATAAAATAGCTCCTTCCTCCCTCCCTCCCAACCTCTCTCTCCCTTTCTTTTTTTTTAATTTTTTTTCTGAGACAGGATCTTGTTTTGTAGTTCCAGCTGGCATTGAACTACTATGGAACCTAGGCTGCCTCAAACTCCAAGCAGTCTCTAGCCTCCTCCTTCTGAGTGCAGGAATTATAGGTGTGTGCCGTTACACTTAAGCAAAACAGATACTAGTTTTTCCTTTTTTACTTTAAAGTCATTGAAAAGATATTTTATGACTATAAATTTCCTGAGCCTTTTTTTTGTCTTGTTTTGTTTTTGTGGGGTTTTTTTTGTTTGTTTGTTTTTTTGTCTTTTGTCTTCTTGAGATAGGGCCTCACTATGCAGTTTGGATGGCCTTGAAACCACTTTGTAGCTCAGGCTGATATCAAACTTGCAACAATTCTCCTGCCTCAGCCTCCTGAATGCTGGGATTACAGGTGTGCATCAACACGCTTGGCTCAATATTCTGTTTTTTAACATTCACCAACTAATTTTAGCATACTTAATGATTCTTACTTGACTATTATTCTTGTGCTGTTTGCAAATGGTGGTTTCCTATTTTTATCAACCTCTCTACATTAGTTGGAATTTATAAGGAAAAGCTTTTCTTTTTCCCCTGACTTGTTTTTATCACTAGAGATTCATAGACTCATATTTATCCTATAGGTTATAATCCATTGCTAATTATTCTTTTGTTAAAATGTCTCTGATTCAGTCACTGAAATGCTCTCAAGTTGGATTGTGGATACTTTGACACAGCCCCATCATTTTTTGAACACTCCCTTTAACCACTGATGTTAGGTACCTGTCCTACCATAGAGAATCTGAAAATCTAACAAAGAATGTTATTTCTCTTTATTTAAAATATCACTAGGTGTATTCATTGGTTCTGAAATGTAATTGTCTAATACCTCTTAAGAGCTAGAGCTAGAAAGTATATCTATGCACAAATCTGTGTGTATCTATACATCTGTATCATGAGTTTTTGCTGATAGCTATAATTCCAAGCCGACATCATATGGTTCATTCTACCTTTAGGAGTGTCTGTCTCTCTTTGCAGTGCTCAGAACTCAGGGACCTGCACATGTTAGACAAGTACTCTATAACTGAACTATATACCCAGCCCCTTCTTTTTTATTATTTTTTTTAATCCATCAGTGTCAACCTTTTAATGAACACACACACACACACACACACACACACACCATGGCTAGGCTCTGGGGATATAGCAGCAAACAAAACTGGTATGGTTTCATCCCTGCCTACATGGAGCTTATTCTAGAAGCCTATTCTAAATGACATTAATTTATGAATTATTCCCCCATCCTCCAAAAGTATTATCCTTTGTATTGGCTCATCAGGATTTAAAAAGGTCACACAAGGACTTTAAGCAGGTAAGTAACAGTAAGTTCTACTTACTAGGAAGAGTGGACTAGAGGACTAGGGTTGTAGCTCAGTGGTATAGTGCTTGTTTGGCACACATGAGGCCCTGCATTCAGTCATCTGTACTGGGGCGGAGTGGGGGAGAAGGAGAGAAGAAGGACAATGAAAGAAAGACTGAATTAGAGAGGCCAACTGCCAAATGAATTTGAGGAGACAAAAAATCAATGTGGAGAGACCAACTATAAGACTGATAGTAATCTAAAGTAAGAGAGTCAACTGGACTAGGGTGAAGGCAGGGGAAATGGAACAATAGGTAAAATAAATTGAGGAGCTAAATAGGACAGACTTAGTCATTGTCTTGTGGGTTGGGAGAAGGAGTAAAAATAAAAAAGAGGACACCTCGGTTTTTTGGAGTGTGTAAATATATTGACTCCGATCTCCATGTATTATAAACATGTGATTACCTATTTATCTCTTCCATTAAAAGGCAAACAATCTGACAATAAGAACAACATATTATTAATATTTTTTTCAACGCTGGAAATCAAACTCAGGATCTTGCACATTCTAGGCAAGTGGTCTACCATGGAGCTACATCACCAGCCATATATATAAAATACGGAATATTCATTGTATTCCTGCCCTTGCATCCCTAATATCTCCTACAGTCTGGTACACAAGGAGCTTGAGAAGTGATATTGAATAAATGTTTAATTATGAGTGATTATTTTCGGACTTACTGAATTTTCAACTGTAGGGTCCCAAATTATATATAATACTTTCATAAATGTGTAAAACTCCCTAAGCAGAGGAAAATTACTGATGCTAAATATTCTCCTGAAAATATGCGTCCTGGTCTGTCAGTTTATTGTGTATATTTTTCTTTTACCAAATCATTTATCTGGCCCAACATTTAAAACCTCGAAGTTACAAAACCAAAGGTAAATGTTTGACTGCAATAATAAAATGTTACTTTCACATTTATCAGATTGCCAAAAATTAAGATCTGTTAATTTGGGTACTGATAAGGGAGGACTTCTGGAGCTGGGTGTGGTGTTGCACTCCTGTAATCCCAGCACTCGGGAGACTGAGGCAGGAGGATTGTGGCAAGTTCAAGGCCACTCTGGACTACATAGTGAGCCAAGGCCAGTCTGAACTGCATAGCGAGAACTTGTCTCAAAAAAAGACAAAAATAAAAAATAAAAATAAATTTTTAAAAAGGGAGGACTTCTGTTTCCTCAATTCTTCAATTCCTGAGCAAGCAGGAATTCAGGAAGGAACAACACTGTCTTTCTCTTTGCACATCCACTTCAAACCACACTTCCACTATGAATCCTGTCCAGACAACTCTGACATGGAGAAACTTCTTTCTAAGTTCCTGAGGAACATCTATACATTTTTTCAAAACTTAATTTCCAATATAGCCCTGAGATTGCTCTTACAATAAAGCACTTTTCAAAAACATCCCTTTAAAATTAAACTCTTCACATACACTGTTTCTCTCATGAAGTCAGACTTGTCTAGATCCAAATGTTGGCTCTGCCATTTATTGGCTGTGATTTCACTCTTCCTATTTTCACGTTTATGAAAATGGAAGGCAAGCCAGGTGGTAGTGGCTCACATCTGTAATCCCAGCACTCCGGAGGCTGAAGCAGGAGATCGTTGTGAGTTCAAGACCAGGCCAGGCTACAAAGTAAGCCCAAGAACAGCCTGAACTGCACAGTGAGACCCTGTCTCAAAAGAGACAAAAAGAAACAAAAAAAAAAGAAAATGAAAGACAGATTCCCTTACCTGATACAATTGTTAGGATTAGATACAATATACATAAAGACTCTAGCACCTGTTCATTGTACATATTTAATAATTAAATATCAACAAGTGCTTTTGAGGGCATTTTATTTTCCAAATTTCAACCTCCTCCCAGTTACAGCATTTCCCAAATACTGCACATGTGGCTTATACTTTTTTTTATGGCTTATATTTTTATATTTTGTTTCTCTGAAAAGTATCTAAGACAGGTATTCAATAAATATTTGGATATTTGGTTTTGTTTTTGAATCAGGGTCTCACTGTATAGTTTAGGCTGACCTTGAATTCACCATATAGTGGGGCTGGCCTCACACTTGCAGTGATCCCCCTGCCTCAGCCACCAGGAGGATTATAGGTGTGCATCCATGCACCACCATGTCTGGAAATTAACACTTGATTTAATGAAAGCTTTGTGAAATCTAGCCTGCAAGAGGTCATAACTTCAGTGAAGGATTCTTGGATAAAATCATCTGACAGCTGTGTTGCCAGTACACTACTAGGAGCCTACATGGACAAGAGAAGTGTTCACTGCAGTCTCTTTAAGGAGAGCTATACTGCTGGACTTGAGAGATTGGGGACAGTGGTTCTGTAGGAGATAAGAATGGCAAGAAACTCAGGCCAGAATTTGAGATTTGGAGAATTTGAGGAGACAAAAAATCAATGTGGAGAGACCAACTATAAGACTGATAGTAATCTAAAGTAAGAGAGTCAACTGGACTAGGGTGAAGGCAGGGGAAAAAATAAAATAAAAACAGCTTCATGCCTTCAACATATAAAATTTCCAGCACCTGAAGATGGGTACATCAGCCATGAAGAGATATGAACTGAGCATCATAGTATCTACTACAGACGACTATCCAGGTATTCTTAAGTCAGTTTTATTGTTTTATGAAATCATAGTATCCCAAGTGCTGAGATTTTGTGTGCCACTATGCCCAGCAAAAAAATTAAGTCTTCTGATGAACATGTGACTCTAGTCATTTAGGACTTTCATTTTTACATTTCTTAGTTTTCAGATGTGGTCTGTATTTCTTTTAAATTTATACATGAATATTTTATTCTTTTTGATGTTTTTATAAATAAAACTGCTCCTTTTTACTTCATTTCTAGATTGTGCATTGCTAATGTACAGAAATACAATACATTTTTGCATCTTGATTTACACCCTTATACACTGCTTAACAGTTATTAGAACTTTTTGTTCTATGTGTCCTTGGAACTGTCTAAATATATGACCATTTAATTTGCAAATACAGATTTTTTTGTGTGTGTTTTTCATTTTTATCGGTACCAGGGATCGAACTAATACAGATGTTTTTATTCTTCCCTTCAATCTGAATGTCTTTTATTTCTCTTCTTACCTAATTGGCTAGAACCTACAGCCTATTTTTCTTTCTGACACTAGGAATTGGATCCAAGACCTTCCTACCAAGCTAGATCCCCAGCTATTTGCTTATTTATTTAATCATGAGACAGAGTCTTACTAAAAGATGAAATTTTTCAGGCTGGACTGGAAGTTGTTTTTTTTTTTTTTTTGGTCTTTTTCCTTTTTATCGGTAACGGGGATCGAACTCACGACTGCCTGCTTGCAAGGCAGGCGCTTATGCCGCTGAGCTAAATCCCCAGCCCCTTAGACTGGAAGTTGTAATCTTACTGCCTCAGCCTCCCTACAGTGCTGGGTTTATGGGCATTGTGCCATCATGCCTGGCTTCTAACACAATGTTGAACTGAGGTTGCAAAAGTAAACAGCCTTGTATTATTCCTGATCCTAGGGGAGAAAGCACTCAGTCTTTAGGTATGAGGTTGGCATAGGTTGTTTTTGTGTTTTGTAATAGGACTCAAACCCAGGGGCGCTCCACCACTGAGCTACATCCTTAGCACTGTTCCCTCTGCTAACTGGTTCAAGGTGACCTTGAGTTCTCAGTCCTCATCCTTAAGCTCCAAAGTATCTGGAATTACAGATAATTACAGATAAGTCCAACTATCATTTTTTGTAGATACATTTATCAGGTAAAATAAAAACCCCTCCATTCCTACTTGTTTAGGGTTTTCTCCCTAAGCAGCTAAGAATGAGAAAGAAGAGATAAGTAAACTTGGTTTTGGCTTCACAGAGCACAAAATGTTTAGTAGTCAGTTTCTAAAACACTCCCAAAATTTTGCCTGATTTTTCTTATTTTTCAGCAAATTTTCTTGCTATTTGTTTGTGTTCTGGGTAACATACAAATTACATCTGTGTTCTTTCCACTTTCATTTTTCCTTCACAGTGCACCATTGCATGTCTATTGCAGCATTTCACATTTTAGGTTCATTGCCATCTTTATTCTTTCCAACAGAAGAGCTATCTGCCATGTTGAGTGGGGGCCAATTTCTGTGAAGGCTTGAGATCAACAGAGGTTTGCAGTAATAGCAAGCTTTGAAAATCAAGTTGCCAAGCACACCAGCTATTAATTTGGAGTCAAGAAACTTCTCAAGAGGAAAACAAAAAACAAAAACAAGCAAATGTACTGCATAAAAACAAAAACTATGGACTGAGAAGATAGCTCAGTGGTAGAGCATATGTTAGGCCCTGGGCTCAATCCCCAGCATCATACAAAACAAAGCAAAGCAAAGCAAAATAAAATAGAAAGGTCCAAAGATTTCAGATTTTAAAAAATCTCTAACCTATAGATATACAGGCTAATTATAATGAGTATCTTTTCATCACCTACTTTGTATATCTTAAAATGTTTTATTTAGGTCACTTATCCATTTTTAAGTTAGGTTGCTTTTATTACTGATGTTAAATAAATTGTCTAAGTACAAGTTCCTTTTCAGATATTGAATTTCCAAATTTTTTTTCCATTCTGGACGTTGTCTTTTCTTTCTCTCTCGCTCTGTTTTTCGAGACAGGGTCCCACTATGCAGTCTGCAGTGGCCTCATACTCATGATCATGCCTTACCCTTCCCAGTGTTTGGATTATAGGCCCATGCCACCACACCGGGCATTTTAAAAAAATATATACATGCATATATATATATATATAAAATCACTATATCTATATAGTACAGGCTGGCCTTGAACTCATCATGGAGCTCAGACTGACCTCGAACTTAAGACAATCCACCTGCCTCAGCCTCTTGAGTACGGGGAATACAGGTATGTGTCACCATGCCCACCCAGGCATGCTTTTTTTTCTGCTTTGCTTTTTTTTTTTTTTTTTTTGGCAGCACTGGGATGAAACCTGGGGCCTCACAGATGCCAGGCAAGTATATTTCCAGCCCCTTAACATTTTAATTTTTAAGATTTTGAGACAGAGTCTCACTAAACTATCTAGTTGGTCTCAAACTTGTAATCCTCCTGCCTCAGCCTCCCAAAATAGCTAGGATTATAGAAATGTGCCACTGTACCCAATTGGAAAATAACTCTTTATACATATATTTTGTCATAAAATTAACACTCAAGGAACAAGCTACAGAAAGATATGACATTTATTCTGGTTTTTTTTTCCACACCTTGACACACCACTACATAACAGGACACATAACCTAAAAAAAGAATTTAAGCAAGGGTAATGAATGTAACAAGACATCTACCATATTTATGATAAGAGCACAATTTGGTCAATGAAAATCACTTATCTTCTGTAAATATCTACCCATAAGAACAAATATATTTAGTCAGTAGTCTATTCTATGGGACACAAATGAAGATAAATAGGATTTAGATGTCCTTTGTAAGTGAATAGTGAATCCTCTGTCTAGAATTAAGAATTCAATCAAGTAATCCTATAGATGCTAAGTCACCAAATACATACTGGGGTAAAATTTTTCCATTAACGTCCTTAAGCCTAAGAATCGTCAAGAACTAATAACAGTGTTAAAGCAAATCTCTGAAAATGCTTACAGACCACGGCCAAGTCATTGAGACCTAGTTCAATCCTAACTCATCTGTTTCAAGTCCACCTTCATACCACTTCACTGAAGAAGTTTTCCTAATAATAATTAAGAGCTAAGCCAGCTGACCTCTTAACCATATGCCTGTCACTTAATCCTCTCAGGTACCATAATGCAAATTCTATAAATCTCCTCTTGGAGATGAGGAAGCTGGTTTAAAGAGATCATGTAACCTGCCTAAAGTTGCTAATCTGAGTAACAACACAGAGATTTAAATCTACGCCTAAATTGAAAGTTTCAAACTCTGCATTATCTCTGGAGAGATTCTCTTAACATTAGTCTAATAGTCTTAGGAACCTTATTCCTAAAAATACACTACTTAGCAACCACTACAGGACACACAACCAGAATTTCTAGGACCTTCTTAGATTAACAGTAGATTTAGGAATCATTAAGAGTTTAACTTCCCATTTCCTACGAAATAGAATCTTTTTTTTTTTCTTTTTTTGTCTTTTTCTTTTTTTATCAGTACCGGGGATTGAACCCAGACTGCCTGCTTGCAAGGCAGGTGCTTATGCCTGCTGAGCTAGATCCCCAGGCCCTGGAATCTTTTTCTTATACCTAACCCCACCTTTTACTCCCCAGCAGTCTCCACCTCTCCTAAGAGATGCTTAAAATGCATTAAATTGACCTACAAAGCTCTTTTCTTCCTTGTCTGCCAATCATTGATCTTTTGTGGTTTCATGTTGTCCTAAGATCCCTTCTTTGTTAGTTTCTCAGTTTCTTCATAGGGCCTTCCTTTATAGAGTAATTTGTACATGGTGTTCTTTGCCCTTGAATGTTCTTTGCCCTCGGGTGTTCTTTGCCCACTTTATCTAGTTAATGCCTGCTCTTTTTCAGATCTTAATATACTAGACACTTCCTCAGAAAAACTTGCACTGATTTTCCTATGTCAAGTCCTTGGTTATAATTTCTCATAACACATAATTTCTATATACCATATTTGCAGCTTAACAAACTTAGAGACATGATTTTCTCCTCCACTACATAAACTGTAAACTTTTAAAAGGTCAACTATGCTTAGTTTTGCTCATCATTATTATCTCCAGTACTTTACCTGAATATATTGAATGAATTAATAGCTTCAAGGTATTTTAAATATCCCTTATCAACTATATTTTTCACCACATAACACAGACCTGTAGATTGAACTCCAGAGGTTAAATGCTTTAATTACATCTTTTCAATCTTAGACTTAGAAAAGATCTTAGACTCAAGATCTTTTCTACCTCTTCACCTATGTAATTCCTTCTCTTGCTACCAAGTAAAGCCCATTTCTGCTTTCATGAAATTCTCTTTAATATTCCTTATAGTTAATAACTGTCTTCTCTGAATTTCCCTATCATTTGTATTTCTATATTTCATATATAAGTATCTTGTTTTATTTTTCTAAACACAAACATTTTAGTGCTCTTATGGGAAGTATGGTTTATTTGCTACTAGAGCACCATGCACATAATAAATTCCCTAAAGCATCTGCTGATGGAATAAATAAATTAATTTTCTTGGCTTCCTTTGCTTAAGAGATAAATAAACTACAGAGGAAGGCTTACACAGTACAAGAAGCAAAAGAATCTTTCTGTAAGACGGGCCACTTCTTATTTCCTGCCCAAAAGGTATTAATCATAATACCCCAAAGCCCGCCCTCCCCCCTTTTTTCCTCAGACAGGCAGCATTCCTCCTGCCTCAGCCTCCATGTATCACCATGCCCGGCTCCCCAGAGTCTTTTATAAGCGCATATTTCAGAAATTGGACCAAATAAAGTTCTGGTTATGTTTTGTATCTACTTATCCATCCATCCTTCTTTCCTTCCTTCCTGGTACGAAGAGTAAATTTTGAACAAGTAATTAAGAACCGACTGTAAATTTCTACATTAAAAAAGAATTTTTCAAAACAGGCCATGGTGGTGCACTCCTGTAATCGTGATACTAAGAAGACAGAGCCAGGGGGATTGCCGCAAGTTCAAGGCCAGCCTGAACTACTTGCTGTACATAGCAAAACCCTGTCTCCACGCCCCACCCCAGAAAAGACCTCGCATTTTCATTCAAAGAAAACAAATCAAGCACTGTACAGCAGATATAACTACCAAATATCCTACCAACCACAAGTCTAGGAAATGTCACAGATCGTCCAAAATATGCATTTTTAATCAACAGCTCTTTTTCCTCGCGCTCCAGCTATCCCTAGAGCGTCAGAGAACAGCCCATTGAGTGATTTGCGACTTCTCCCTTTTGATTCCACACCCCGGACCCACAGCCCCTCCATCCACCTGCTTGGAGGTGTCTGTCAAGGAGACAAGAAATGGTTAACAGAGGCCGTAGCAGAAAGAGAAACAAACACCCTTGACAACCCACAGCTGAGTAAGCAAAAGCTGTTTATTCACGAACGTATTCCTTTTGGAGACTGTTGGCGAGCCCTTGAAAGCTCATGGAAGGCACATTTGAGAAGGTTCCTAGAGAGGACAAGATCATCTTTTCTCCTTCCACCCCCAACCTCCGAATACACACCGAGGCTCAGTGGCAACGGTACCGTCAAACAGCCCTAACCCCTCCGCCCCCTCGGTAATAACCTCAGGCACGCAGCATCTGACCCCTTGCGGGGGGCTGTGTAACGCATCCAAAATGAGCTCTGACGTGGAAGAGGCTGATTCCACCGGCCGGGGGGTTCCCCCTGCCGCCACGGCCCGCCAGGACACCACAACCAGGGCTGCGGACCTGACGAGAATTGGCCCTCCAGCCCCTTCCCCTCACCTAGCTTCTTCCCACCTGAGGGCAAGAGCTGAGGAGTAAAGAAACAGACAAGAAGGGCTGACCTTGTTGCTAGTGACAGAGGAGCGGTACATCCTGCTGCTTCCCGGAAAGCGATCCGAAGGACATTTCCCCCTCCCCGGAGGAAGGAAACGGGAGGGCGCCGGCTGGGCGGCCGCGGTGGTCCGGGCGGGCTGGCTTCTAGCGGGGACGGGCCGAAGACTACATCTCCCAGGATGCTCTGGGCTCGCCCTGCGTCGTGACCCCGGCGCGCACGGAGGCGGTGACTCTTACCTCACAGAGGTGGCTCCGCCGGTGGCAGCAGCTCGGCGCCCGTGGTACATGGACCGGAACCTCGGGCCGACGGGTAGGAACAGAGGCCGAGATCGTCGCCTGTCCGTGTCAGGCTCCTCCTCCCCGCTCCCCACGTCCTCCTCTGCACGACTGCTTAGCCGCGCACCGCCGCTGCTGGCCTAGCCGAGCCTCTAGGGGAGGCTGGGTGGTGGGTTCGCCGCTGCCTCGGGACTGAGGCCTACTCCACTGCCTCAGTGCTATTGTCTCTGGGCGGGCCTGGCCGCGACCTGGGCCACTGGGCAGAGCCAAGTGCGCCGGCTCTGCGGAAGATGCCGGACCAAGCCCTACAGCAGATGCTGGACAGGTACGGGCAATTTTGGGGAGAAAAGGGGCGCCGACCTTCGCTATGCCCTGCTCGCGCCTGGCCTCGAGATTCGGGGCCTGGAGCCCGGCGTGCCGGGAAGAGTTCCACAACACGGGGGCCGGGCAAAGGGCAAAAAGTTTGGAGTTTGTACTTAGGGGAGAACAGAGCGCGAGGCCTGGGTCGTAGACTTAGAAACTTAGGTGAGGAGAGTCTAGTTTTGTTGGAACACCGTTTTCAAGTGGAAGTTGCTCCTGGTACCCATACAATTAGGTTTTTTTTCTTATTTTCCCCACCTTCCAACTATGTCAGTGATGTCACTGGCAAGAAGAACCGATTATCTTTTCTAAGAAGTGAATCCCTCACCCCTTAGAATTTTAAGCTTCTTTCCAAAAACCAAGGGTAAACATTGTTTCGGAAAACCTGATAAAGGCTGATTTCATTCTTTTTTTCCCCGCCCCCACCCTATCCCCCAGTGTGTAAGGTCAGAGTATCCGCAAGAGAGCCTTGACGGTCATGAGTAGAATAGAGGTTATGGAAAACAGCCAGATGAGTCCAACATTGAACATTTAACACACTTGAGAATCGCTGAGTTCACTGGGAAACTTTCAGTTTACATAGGGGCCAGTTGTCCGTTTCTGGGGGGCTCCAGTCGGTAAAACTCTTTGTAAAGTCGTCTGCATCGCCCTCTGCTGTTCAAATTGTAGGCAGTGTGTTCTGAGTTTTTAGAAACTCTTAAATCCACTTGTACCCCTACGCAGGACTTCCTGTCATAGCCTAATTGTACAACTAATTCATAATCTTTGTGGTTGCTTACAACTTTCAGTAGACATCACTTGCCTCCCTCCCTGTTTAGCAGGTGATACAACTTTTTGCGCTGAGTAAAGATTCAATTGTAGGTAGTTAAATACTGTTTTGGTTCACCACACCCAAGCAAGTCACCCATAACCTCCTGCAGTGACACTTCCTTTGGAGTTTAGAATTATGAGACATTTAAATTGACAAAAATTATGTCACTGGCTTTTTTCAGTTTGAATGACTGATGTGTAATCTAGCTAGCCTTTGTTTCAGGACAACATTGTAAACTATTTTGTCTACATCTTTTTCAAATATGTGATTTACAAGCACCTGAGAGGCAAAAACTTACTCATTGTTTACGTTAAATCCTAGAACAAAGTCTAACACCAGCAGGTAATCAGGAAATAGTTATGTAAACTAATTCATGAACTTCTCAGTTTATCCAGTTGTCTAGAGGTCTGATCATTTATCCAGTTTTCCTTTCATTATGGTTTAGCACCCTGGCAAATTCTGGCATATTACTATTTTCCCAGAGGAGGCCACCATCTGTGATTGCCAATTCCAATCAAATGAGACCCTTTCCAGTGTGGGTATTTTGTAATGAATTTTTCCCCCTCTTGAACACCTTCCTTTTTCTTTGAGTTTTATATGGTGACTTTTGCAGTTCTTACCTTCCAGAAGTTCTTCTGTTTTCATAAGCTCTTTAGATACCCTCCGTGAAATTAAAAAGAAACTAGTGAGCTAAGCAGCTAGTGAGTCATTTAAAACTTAATAGTAACTTGGAAATTCTGGCTTCTCTTTACTGAAGCAGGTGAGTGTAACACTTACCTTACTCTCACATTTGTGTCTTTTTGACACACCTAAAGATAATTTGTATGTGTGTGTTGGGAGATGGGTATTGGGAATTTAACCCAGAGCTTTATGAGCAATAATTTTGGGCTTTAGAGATGAAAATGGTAAAATTCTGATTTTGCCACGTAGTAGCTATGTGACCTAGATTAGGCTTAGTTTTGATGGGGTTTGTTTTGTTTTGGGTTTTTGTTTGTTTGTTTTGTTGTCTTTTGAGACTGTTTCACTATGTAGCTTAGGCTGGCCTTGAGCTCACTTTGTAGCCCAGGCTATCCAACTCCTGGGGATCCTCTTCCCTTAGCCTCCTGAGTGTTGGAATTCAGGTGGATGCCACCATGCCTAGTTTTTTTAGTTTTTGGGGCAGGGTTTTGCTATGTAGTTCTGGCTGGCTTTGAGCTCACTGTGTAGCACAAGCCAGTCTTGACCACACATTTGAAAAAGAAGTGGACAAAACAGTTTAGAATGTTGTCCTGAAACAAAGGCTAGCTAGACTACACATAGTCATTCACAGTCTTGCCTTAGCCTTCCCAGTGCTAGGATTACAGGCTTGCACTAACACACCTGGCTATGGATAGTAATTTTTTTGAGGGACAGTTGAGCTCAAGACACCCAGTTGTTTCTTTCTTTGGTACAGGTGAAGGCTAAGGAAATGTATAAAAAATGTTTTGTTCATTTGCTTCTTGGTTTAATATGTGTTTTGTATGAGTCAATTTTTAAATGTTTGTATTTACTAAATTTAATAAACACTGAGTGCCAACATGCCCAGTATGCTAAGACCTTGGTGTGTAATAGTGAATACAATGAAAATGCTTTTAAGGAATTTAAATTCTGACAATCTTTGTGTTGTATAAACTCTTCATAGTGAAGACTTTTTTTGTGTGAAGTCTATTTTAATTGTAATATGCATGGTTTTTTGTTTTTTGTTTTTTGGATTTATTTTTGTACTGGGGATTGAACTCATGACCTCACACTTGCCAGGCAGGCACGTGCGCTGCTGAGCTAGATCTCTGGCTTCTTTTTTTTTTTTTTTGGTACCAGGCATTAAATGGTATTTTCATTATATACCAATTAATCTTTCCTTCTCCTTTTTTTTTTTTTAAGAGGGTCTCTAATCCTGGTTACTTTTAAATTTGCTATGTAGACCAGGCTAGCCTCAATCTTGGAATCTTTCTTAGCCTCCCAAGTGCTGGAATTACACCATGCCCAGCAGTGTTTTCAAACTAGTGGCAGTTTATTAAGAGTTGAAATTGAATTACCTTATTCTTTGCAGATAATTAACTCAGCCACTATTTATCTTGATAATTTGATTATTGCAGTATTTCTAAGTAAAAGCATACATTTGTGTATTATGTATTTTTGTTTAACTTTAGGTATTCATACTCAGCATCCCAAAGGCTAAGTGAGGCAGGAGGATCACATCAAATTCTGTGTTGCCTGGGCAACATAGTTAATTCAAGGGCAGCTAGAAATACATAGTTATACTTTGTACCAAATAAATAGGTAGTTTATGGCTCTTGATGAACAAAACAACATGAGAGTAAATCACAGACAAAAGAGAATGATGTAAGAGGTATGCTAAACACTAGATATATGACGCTGTGACCAGGGTAACATGCCATTGTGGTTTGTAGTAAACTTCTTACAAATAGGATCATACTGTGAAACAGCAATAAAGTGGTACAGTAAATACCCCAACAGGGACAAAGTTGTATACTATCATTATGAAGTATCAGACACTATACATAATAGCATACATTTGATAAGAGTAGTAGATTTGTTCATACCATCACAAGTAAAGCATGGCACTATATGTTACCATGGCTAACATCTTTAGATAAAAAAATTTTTTAATACCATTATAATTTTGATCCCCACCCAATATCATATATTACAGTCCATCACTGGTGAAAGTATTCTTTCCTAGTGCAAGACTAAGAACTAAATCTGATTAATCTACCTTTACAGATAAGCAAACAAACTTAGCAAGCTGAAATAAATTGTTAAAAGAACACACAATATCTTAGTCGTTTTCCATCACTGGGACAAAATACTCAGCCCACAGTTTTTAAAGGACATGTTTATATTGGCTTGCGTTTAGAAGATATACTCATAGGCAGCTTGGTTCCAAGACAGGAAGGGCATGGTGGAATGGCTTGGCAGAGGACAGCTGCTCACAAAATGGTGGCCAAGAATGGAGTAAAGAGAGATGTGTACCCTTCTTGGTCAGACCTCTCATGAACTGCCTCTTCCAAGCAGAGCCAGCTTCCTAATAACATATTCAGTCTCTTTGTGAACTAATCCATTATTAAATACAGTGCCCCCATCATCTGGGCACACTCCAAAAGACCAATCTCTGAACATATGAGCCTTTGGTAGGTAGGGGGACACTTTAGACCTAAACCATAAAACATAGCAATGGCATAACACAGGTAGAATTTAAACTCAAGTGGCCAGATTTTACAATTCTCATTCACTACCATGTGTTCTCTCATCTGCTGTATTCAAAGATATGGGTCAGCCTTTATGAATCATTTCTCTCTCTTGACTTGATCCAGTAGTATATGACATATTAATAGGAAGATGTTACTCTAGAGATGAGTTTCCCCAAAGCCCTCAGCGTGTCTGTGTTACTCAGACTATAGATTAAGTGGTTCATCATTGGGGTCACTATAGCGTACCCCTCTGAAGCTGTTGCACTCTTCCGAGGTATACTCTACAACCTTGTCCCTGAGTCTCTTTCCAGACTCTCTTGAATAACTTGTGATTGGTTGGTAGCAAAATCTTCCCATCAAAACAAGGTTCTTGATGGTGAATTCACTTCATAGCCTTCAGGTTTATCTTCCTGTTCCAGCTGGGTGAGCAAAGTAGTTCCCAGAGAAGCCACGTTTCTATAGTTCTCCAACACCACATCTCAGTAGAGTTCTCTTTCCGCTAAGTCCAGCAATTTCCACTCCCTTCTGATGAAGTCTATGGCCATATCCTCGAAGATTACAGAGTTCTGTGACTCACAATGGATGTTTTCCATTTCTATGATTCTCTGATGCACACAAGCAGGGACTTGAACAGGTAGAACAAGTATAATAAATGGATTTACAGCTGCCATTTTGTAAGGCTGCAAATTAATACACCCTGACAGCAACCAGGAGAACCAAAGTGCTTCTTTTTTTTTTTTTTTAAAGTCCATTTTGTTTCAAAGGTGAAGAAGAAAAGAAAAAAAATGACAAAATTACAAAACACATCAATGAAGGGGCCAAGGTGCTTCTTAATGCTACCATTGACCACTCCAGGAACAGTTAAAAAAGCAAAAACAAGTTCAAAGATTCAGATACAGCTCATCTGATGACAGCTCTCCTTGAATTTAAGTACATGTATATGTATTCTTTCACTTTTATGAAGAAGCAACTATTTTATATGTTTATTTGACCATTAGAACTACTGTGTAAGCAGTTGTTTGACAGCAGTGATAGCAGAGGTGGCTTCTAGTGTCTGGAATGGTTTGAGGTCACAAATATTGCCCTGAGAGTGTAACCACTCATGAGTTTAAACTATGACCAGGCCATTGAACCTTGGTCAGCTGAAGTATATTGTATATTACTTTATTACTACCTGCTTAATGTTGTTTTTTTTTTTCTTTTGTGTGATTGTGTCTTCTGAAAGATAATTCAAAAAATTGTGCTTTTTCTTCCCCCATCTTTCAGTAAACACTAAGGAATTTAAGGCTGTTTTGCATTACTTACTTGGAACTATTGTGTAGGCAAGAAATGTAGCCATGATGACCCCAGAAACATCAGATGAAAGAAAAGATCTGAAAGGAAAGGCAAAGTGATTGAGAATCCTCTCTGAGGATGTCATTGTCTGTCTGTATATTTCTTTAGAGAGATGGGGAACTTGCTATAGCTTTTTCTGCTTTATATAACTGTCTCAATTTCTGTTAAAGCAATTTCACATTCCTTTAATCAGAGAACATCCTTTTCTCAATCAATTCATGGTTGCATTTGCTTCCTTCAATATCTAAAAAGTGAAAATGGAGCAGGGCAGATTGCTGTGTTAGGCTAGCCTAGGCTACATAGTGAGTTCAAGTTCTGCACAAACTGTGCAAGACCCTCTGTCAAAAAAAAAAAAGGTAGAAACACTGGCCCAACATGGTGGTGCATGCCTATAATCCCAGCACTGAGGCTCAGATATTAGAATCACAAATTTGAGGCCAACCTGAGCTACAGAAGGAGATCTTGACTCAGGGGGAAAAAAAAAGTGTGGAAACATTTCAGATAAAAGTCTTTTTCCCATATCTTCCTCTCATCCTCACTCCAATATTGTAAAATGGGTTTATGTTGTTCCAGCCTTCTTTATTTAATGCTTTTATATGTAAAACTGTGTTAACGTTCTTTTTTTTTCTTCATCTACTCCATTAGGACATTTCATTATCTCTTAATATAATTTGACTTTAATTAACCTTTCTTGTCCTTGGCTGACCCAAAAGTATATTAAAAGTCACCAATAATTTCTTGATCACTAATGATTTTTTTCTTTGTTCTTACATCCTTGGCATATATGAAGTATATATCCAGACAAAATTGATGCCACCACCTCTTACTGCTTGAAAAACCGTGTTCTATTCTGTTCTGTTTCTCTACCTTTTCCTTGTTTTCTGATGCCTCACTTTACCATTTATGTATGTGTAGTATGTATTTAGATTTTTTGAGACCTTTTAGGCTGGCCTTAAACTCTCTGTCTAGTCTAGGCTGGCCTAGAACTCCGGATCATTCTCTTGCTTGAGCCTCCTGAGTGCTGGGATTACAGGTGTGCACCACCACTCCCAGTGACATCCTTTCTTCCTTTAATCCTTGGTTTTCAACCTTCTGTGCTTATTCTGAAAAAACATACTCACTGTCTTACTATCACCTCTATCTGAGCAACACCCCGATTTTTCTGTATTTTTAACAGATCCCTCATTCCATTTATGATTCGTTTCTAGCTGGCAAGAGACCATTTACATTTGTGTGTATACAGTGTTACAAATTTATCTAGCACTATACTATTTCCTCAAATGTTTATCTCAATTTTTTTGCATTTTTAAATTTTATTGATATATTTTTAGTTATATATAATGCTAGCATTCATCATAGGGAATTTGTACCTGTACATGATATACCTTGCTGCTGCTTTTTTTTTTAATCTCAACTTTTTTTTTCTGGTAAGGGTACTTGAACTCAGGACCTCACACTTGCCAAGTAGGCGCTTATGCCACTGAGATATATCTCTAGCCCTGTTTATCTCAATTTTTAATCTTTGATATTATCATCATTCTAGTTCAGCAACCGTAAAATCTGTCTTTTCTTTTTTACCTTCTTCTTTCCAGATCTACTTACCAGATATTACATGATTATTCTTCCTGTGGCTCCAGTTACTCTTTTGTTCCAGGTTCTGCAAAGTAGTACCAGAATTGGCCAGGGCACAATTAGCACCTTGTCATTTCAGGTCTTGAAAATCTGCTAGTGTCTATTACTTGTAAGAACAAAAATCAAAAACTTTGAGGAGTCTAATGTGCCCTAACCTACTTTAACCATTTCTCTTGCCTAGTATTTCACTGTTAGCCGAATATATGCTCTTCTTCCATCTCTTTATTTTTACTTTGGATGCCTTTCTTAACACCTGACCAACTCTACATATCTTTAGAATTAGCTCAAATAATCATACTGATACTTCATATAGCTATAGTATACTGAATAAAATCTTCTTGTATATCCCTATAATCATTTCTGTGTATCATAGAATGTTATATTGTACTGTAAAATTTTTAATGCAGTTATCCCTTGTCCAGAGTTCACTACACATGTATACCTCCTACCACTGATGGATTTGACTGGAAAATTCACTGACAAAATGAACTCGCTTAGCCTTTTGGAACATGCCTATGAATCTGAGTCAGAGTTGAAGAAGAGGATGTCACAAGTGTGAGGGCATCCTGGGCTACATAGTAAGACCTTGTCTCTTAAAAAAAAAAAGTTCTTGTGGAGAACATAAAGTGCCTGTATTTCCTATCTTATTTTTTCGTATAGTGACATTCTTTTGAATCATAGTGTCTCTTTTTTTCATTCTGTATGATGTATCAGTACTTGGAATAATCTTTATTTTTGTATGGGCCATTGAATCCAGGGCTTTCACACTGAGCTACACATCCCCACACCCTTTTTATTTTATATTTCAGACAGAATCTCACTAAATGAACTTGAAATCCTCCTGACTTACTTCGCTAGAATAATCTTGGTACAAATGCTATTTTTAAAAATCTCATTTGCTTAAAACCTTCTAGTTTAATTGTTTTGTGTTTAGAGACAGGGTCTCACTATGTAGTTGTTTAGAGTGGCCTTCAACTCATTATGTAGCCTGCGCTGGCCTCAAACTTGTGACAGTCCTCCTGGCTCAGCTTTCCTGACTCCTAGGATTACAGATATGCACTAACTACCATACCTGGCAGAACCTTCTGTTGTTTTGTTTGGTTCATTTTGTTTTGTTTTGAGACAGGGTCATGATTATGTAGTTGAGGCTGGATTTATGCCCACTGTATGAACTCACAGCCTCCTCCTGCCACGTCTCCCAAGTGCTGGGATTATAGGAATGTGCCATGAAGCCCAGCTTGTCTGTATTTTCTTACTGCTTATTAAATTCAAATTCTTTATCCTGGACTTTAGGACCTCCCAAAAATTTCATCATTATTCATATTTATATCTCTATTATGTTGTGCTTTTTATTGTTTTTGTTTGATTCTTACAGTATCAAGTGTTGAACTCAAGGCTTCTTTCAGGCTAGGCACACACTCTGTCCCAAAACCCTTTGTTGGGAGCCTATATCCGAGCCCTTTTTATTTTGACACAGACTTGCTGAGTTGCCCACTAGAATTTGCAGTCCTACCTCAGCTTCCTGAGTAGCTGGGATTACAGGCAGGCACCATTGCATCCAGCCTCCTTCTTACATTTGAGATAGTCAGTACATGGCGGGGCACCAACCATCTTTATAATGCTTTTATGAATAAGTCTTTCTTTCTTTCTTTTTTCTTTTTCAAATCCATTTTATTTCTTTTTTTTTTTTTTTTTTTTTTTTATCGGTACCAGGGATTGAACTCATGACCGCGTGCTTGCAAGGCAGGCGCTTATGCTGCTGAGCTACATCCCCAGCCCTAAATCCATTTTATTTCGAAGAGAAAAAATGAATAAGTATTTATAAATCTTTTTTTTTTTTTTTTTTTTTTTTTTGCTTAAACACATTTGTGCTTTTTTGGCTTTGTTTGGGTATTTCTGTTTTTGTTTTTGTAGTAACAAAGGAGTGAACTCAAAGCTTTTGATCCCCAGCCCTTTTACTTTTTACTTTGAAATAGGATCTTACTGCATTGCCTAACCTGGATTTGAATTTTTGATCCTGCTATCGCAGCCTCCCACAGTGCTGAGATTACAGGCATGTGCCACCCACCACACCTTACTTTTTGTTGGCATTTTATTTGAAAGTTCTATCCGTTCTTCCAGACCTAAGGTTCTATACCTTATTTATAAAGTTTTTCCTTCCCATTTCAACCAGAAATATTTTTCCCCTCCAGATTCATGTAGCAGTTCCTCTCTGACTCTTAGTTGCCAGTAAGAAACATGCCACAGTTGAGAATTCATATTTATATAGCACATTGAGATAAAACTGGAAAGGAGTAGAATTCTGGAGGAAGCTTTATATGGCAGTTTAAAAGTACCATAGCAAAATAGCTATAATTAAAAAGTGGAAAAGAGAATTGTTTTCTCAAATACACATATGACTGCATAGGCTTATGTATACCAAAAAGCCAGTGTTTTGGAGATAAGGTGTTGGTTACATCCATGCCTTTGCTTACTTTGTGACCTTGATCTAATCACTCTTTCTAGGCTTTTACTTGTTTAAAATGGAAACCATTGTGCTTTCAGAGTCTAAGGAGATCGGAGATTTAGGGCACAGCATGAATAATTTTAAGTTACATTCCATTTCAATACTAGATACAGAAAAGAATTTGTAGACTTTCTTTTTGTTGTTGTTGTTTTTAAAACAATATTTCATTGTGCTGTAAAGACTGACCTTGAACTGATTTTGTAGCCCGGCTGACAGTGATCCTCTTGCCTCTTTGAGTAGTGCTTGGAGTACAGGAATGTGCCACCACTCCCAGCTCTCTGTGTTGTGTTTTCTGTTCCAGAGACTGGTTGAGAAATTTTTTAATCCTGAGATAACAAACAGTATGCATTGTTAAATGGGCCTTGCATTCATTAACCGTGGTTAAAGAGTACTTACTCTCTTTAGGCAGTCATGTAAATACTACATTGTTATGACATCCTATGTAAGTGATAATGAACCTTTTAGAGGGTTCAGTGCTACAAACAGCTGCTGCCGCATGTGTGCCATAGGTTTGCCAGCACTGCCCTGTATAATCCAGGCATAGCAACTTAAACATGTTCATTTAGCTAGTCTCCCCAACCCTGGCCTGTCTCCCTCTCTTCTCTCCTATTAATGCTACACTACTGTGGTACACTTACTTTTGTGAGGGAGATTGTTTTTGGTTTTGTTTTTATTTGAGTGGTTTTGGAATTGAAGCCAGGGCCTTCCCACTGGTTTATCCTCTACCCTCTTTTTATTTTTTTATTTTGAGATATGGTCTTACTGAGTTGCCCAGGTTGGGTTCAAACTTGAAATCCTTCACCCTTAGTCTCCTAGGATGCTAGGATTACAGAGGTACACTACCACACCTGCCTTACATTCCACCTTTTGTAGTGACTACAATCTCAATAAGCCTCTGATAGCATGCATTTTTCTAATCCAAATAAGTCTTCAATGATAGGCTTTATTGTCAAGTGTCTTTTCAGTTAAGCCATGCCTTATCTTGGTTAATTTGCCAGTAAGAAACTATGTAAATTCTCCCTCTCAAAACTTTCCTACATACTTTTATTACTTCTTGGGAAACTGAGGCAAAAAGGTTGCACGTTCCATACTAACCTGGGCTACATAGCTAGACTTCCTCTCAAAAAACAAAACTAAACAAAAACAACAAAACCCCTGGTTAAGTCACAAATGGATTCTATGAGGTGAGGTTGTCTTTCTTACACATCCTTTCCCAACTGTTACTCATCCTTTCTTGCTTTATCTTAATAAGATTCCTTTCTGCTTTAGCCACACTGGTCTGTGAACATATGCTCATGTCCTCCTCTAAGCCTGCTTATGTTGTTTTTCTTATTTCAAATACCCTCACTTTTTCCATTGTAACTTGAAATTAATACTAGTAGCCTTTTCATCACATCTCAGCTGTATCATCCTGCTTCTTATTCTCATCATCACATTTCTGTCTTTTTTTTTAATACCACAGATTGAACTCATGACCTTGAGCTTGCCAGACAGGCACTTATGCTGCTGAGCTAAATCTATGACCCCCACATTTCTGTTTTACGTACGGTCTCTAAGGCCTTTCCTTGGCACTTGTTTTTATGTGGTGGTTTTCTTTGATCCTTGTATGCCTATATTTGTTTCTTAACTAAAGTGTAAATTCTGTAAATGTAGTTTATTTTTATTATTATTATTGTTTTATTCTTTTTTGTTGTTGAGACAGGGTCTCAGCTGTGTAGCCCAGGCTAGCCTCAAAACTCATAGTGATCCTGCTATCTCAGCCTCCCAGATTCTGGGGTTATAGATGTGCACTACTGTACCCATTTTAAATTTTACAAATAAAACTGGCAAAAAGAAAAATAATGACTTTTTAAAACCATGTGGAATTAAATGACATCTTTTATAAGTCAATATGTACATAGTATATTAGTTATAATTAGTCTATATGAGTGATGGCAAACCTTTTAGAGACCAAGTGTCCAAACTGCCACCCAAACCCACTTATTTATCAAAAAGTAGTAACACTGTGAATACAGTACTGACGTTTTAATTTAGAAACAACAACTCGTGCATGTGGTTTGTGTGACAGCAGAGTGGGCTGCACAGATCCCACTGCAGCACACACATCATAGGTTTTCCACCTCTGGTCTATATGTTTTTCTAAGGAATAGGTAATGTTCTTTAGATTTGTCTCATTTAGTTCTCTTTTATTGTCTTCATATAATGATAGCGAGTTGTTCTCTGACATCTGAACTAATTTCGATACTTCCCAGATCTCCCTTTACTTTGTAAACCACTGTGACCCAACTCGGTGGATGGCATGATGTGTAAGTAAATTGTGTGTGTTAGAAAGCAGGAGGCATTTTGAAAAGCTGGTAGAAGGAAAAGAATAGAAGAAAATGCACAGAGAGAATTAGAAAAAATATTTTAAATAGCAGTGTGGCTTACTGAAAAATTGGAGATGAGTGAAATAATAAGAATTGCAAGTGCTATTTTCCTTGGGTGGAATTTGCAAGGTATTTCGTTTTTTTATGTGCATATGTGTTCTGTTTTTTATGATGCTGAGGATTAAATATAGGGCCTCTTGCATACTAGGCAAACACTCAACCACTAACTGTACCCTTAGGTGTTGTCTTTTGAAATGAAAAGTAGCCAAGTATTCTTACCTTTGTATGCTATTCAAAATAGCAACTTCATTGTAATATTAAGATATATAATAGCCAGGCATAGTGGCACATGTCTATGATCCCTGCCCTCACACTACAACTTTGAGGCCTGCCTGGGCTATATAGTGAGTTCAAGGCTATCCTGAACTACACAGTGAGACCCTGTCTCAAAAAGGGGTGGGCCTGAAGATTGAGCTCAGTGGCATAAGCGCCTGCCTGGCAAGCGCGCAAGGTCGTGAGTTCAGCCCCGAGTACCCCCCCTGCAAAAGTAACAATTTGTATCAAAGTATATTTATGTTATACTGACTCTGAAATGCATGTCATGGTACCTGTGAAACGTTCAAATTTGAGAGTGTTTGGTTTCTGTCTTTATTGGGTTGTTTAAAATCTAAGGAGTGACCTGATCTAACAGCAGAATCAAGATCATGTTTTGCCCAATGTGTAAAAGAAAAGCTTATGAAAGTCACAGTACTTGCATTGGAAATTAAGTTAACTTCTCTGCTCTGCTTCCAGTGCATAAGGAACAAAACCCAATACCAAAACAAAAACTTGAATTTACTTATAAAAGCTCTTTACCATGTACATTATGTGATCAATATGGGGCCATCTCTTGGTGTCAAGTCCAGTGTATCAAGAGAGTTTTGTTGGTATATAACGTGAACTCAACTGGTTAAGCAAAATGATAATAAAAGAAGAGAAATCTGTTGGTTTATATAAGTGAACAGTTGGTGTCCATGTCTCAAACAGTGCCATTTGTTTCTATTTTTCAGCTTTGCTTCCTCTCGCGTTTTTGTTTTTTGAGACAGTCTTGCCATGTAGTTGAGGCTGGGCCTGAACACATTATGTAGTCTGGGGTAGGCTGAAACTTGAAGCTATCCTCTTGCCTCCTCCTCTGGAGTGCTGGGATTATACAAGCATGCACCACCATGCCCCACTTCCCTCTGGATTCTTTGGACATCTGCTTCACAAGTCTCTAATCTCCAGGCTCCTCAGAAAAAATTCTGAGTAGCAGCTTTCCCAAGTTCTGGGATAAACTGTGATTAAGACTAGCTTTATGGACTAGTTTCCCTATCACCCTAACCTCAGGGTTATGATACAGTGACCAATCCAAGATTTATTCTTCCAGAAATTGAGAATGAAGGTAGGACTAATAGTGTAAACCACAAGCGTGGGTGATACTGGAGGAAGAATGATTTTTCATAGAAAGAATGGAATACTCTTTGTTCCTACAAAAGAGGAAATTTGTTAGATATTAAGTGGCAGATTTCTGCTATCCCTTCCATGCTGATTTTAAATATTTTATATATATATATATATATACATATATGTGTGTGTATATCCATATATAACACATATGTGTGTATATATATATATATTTGTGGAGAGAATTAAATTCAGGATCATGCTAATTGAAATATAATAAATATAATTATATTCTAGAAAAAGAAGAACCAGTCATACATACAATAGAAACATGTGAGCCAGATACATTACTACCCTAAAACAATTTATTCTATCTTCATATCCTTTGTGCTTTAAAAATTTTTTTATTCTCTCTTCTTATGGTTATACTAGAAAAAGAAACAGTTTTCTTTCTCTCAGCTGAAAGTTGAATGAGTATATGAAAATACTTGGATATTTGTTTTTCCAGGTTCAAGAGATTAGCATTGAAATGGGAAATCTGAATTTCACATATTCCTGTGCTTACCACTTCACAAAGAATTAGCAGGTCTTCTTATTAAATACAAGTATAAACTAGGTGTGGTGGTACATATTTGTAATCCCAGCACTTGAAGGCTGAGGGAAGAGGACCACCATAATTTCAAGGCCAACCTGGGCAACATAGTGAGACTTTGTAACGAAAAATAAAGTATAAGTATAGTCAGGTATGGTGGTGCATCCCTGTGATCCCAGCACTCTGGGTGGCTAAACAGCAGGATCCAAGTTCAAGTTTAGCCTGGACAACCTAGTGAGACCTTGTCTCAGAATTTTAAGAAGAGCTGAGAGTGTAGCTTAGTGTAAAAGACCTGGGTTCAGTCCCCATTATTGGCAAAATAAAAGCATCTTAAAGGATGTCTGTTTGAACTATGGTTCAGTGTTGAGAATACAGAATTACTAGAAAGATGGAATAATGTATATAAAAATAAAGTTCAGATAACAAGAGTCTACAGAGAAAAAGAAAAAATTACTGGGATTATATTGTTTCAATAATCTCTTGATGTAGGGCAGAAGTTCTGTAATATTGTATCAGTAGTGTACAGTAGTGTAGAGGAGGCTGGGATTCTAAAAATAAATATAATTGTCTCTATTTACAGAAGTTGCTGGGTGTGTTTTGCAACTGATGAAGATGATCGAACAGCTGAATGGGTGAGACCATGCAGGTGCAGAGGATCTACCAAGTGGGTTCATCAGGCTTGTCTACAGCGCTGGGTGGATGAAAAACAAAGAGGAAACAGTACAGCCAGAGTGGCATGTCCTCAGTGCAATGCTGAATACTTAATAGTTTTTCCCAAGTTGGGTAAGAATATCTTTAAAGCAATATATGACATTTGATTTTATTAAACATAATTCTGTGATCTTATTTTAAAATAACTGATCTCTAGGCTTTTTTGTGAATTTATTTCCTTTCTGTTACACAAATATCAGACATTTGTTTTGCTAATGGCTTATAATTTCCTTAATATATCCCCAGGGCTATCCATTTGTCTGTATATTAACTATTTTCATTTGGTTTAGAAAAGAAAGGATGTGCATATCTGTGTGTGTAGTCCAATAACAAAGCTGCTGTGTAAAGAAAAGCTGACTTTTAAAGACACCCATTCTCTGGAGACAGATATTGGAAAGAAAGCAGTAGTGTGTTCTAATATTCTCCTTAATTCTACTGTAAGGAATAAAAATAGGGAAAATAAAGATTTAATGAAATGAATAGTTGAGGACCCAGGATTTAGCTCAGCGGCATAAGCGCCTGCCTCGCAAGTGCATGGTCATGAGTTTGATCCTGGGTACCAAAAAACAAAACCAAAAAGATGCAGAGTTCATCTTTAGAACCCAATTCATATGGTTTCCTTTCATGAAAACTGCTATCCTCTTTTTACTGGGAATTGCTGGCAAGAAATGGTCAGCAAGTTTTGAGAATAGGACTAGCATGACAGAAAGTATAGTAGATTGCTTAAAAGAAGCTATGGATGCAAAGTATTATTCAGTCATAAAGAATGAAATCATGTCATTTACAGGAAAGTAGAACTGGAGAGTATAAGTAATCAAAGTTATCTATTGCATAGTTTCTCTTGTAAATGAATTCAAAGATGTAAATAGTAAAATAAAGGAGAGATGGTAGAACACAAAATAGCAAGTCTTTCTGGAGATGGAAAAAGGGATCCAAGAAAAGGAGGAAGGTAGCAAAGAAGACAAAAGAGAACAAAAATGGTCAAGATATGTCACATATATGTACTAGTTCCTCAGTATGAAGGTAATTATTGTAAACATGATACTGTATTATAAACACATTAATTTTAAAACATCAAGCTGTAACTGGGTAATGTTTAGTGCTCATTGCAACCATATGTCTTATGAACTGGTGTTATTCTGTTTAATGTTAATGCATGCTAATGTCCCCCTAACTGAAAGGTATAGGAAGGCAGTTTGGGTTCTCAGAAGATCAGAAGGGAAGAATGACTTTGGGAGGCCATGAAGCTCATGGAAAAATTAGAAATTAGACGTACTGTACTTTTTTTTTATAGCTGCTATGCATACTGAAAACAGACCCATATTTTTTAAATGAAGTAATAAGACTGCAGATAGCAGAATGCTTTTCTCATGTAAAATTATTAATGGGAACAAACAAAGTTATTGTGGTTATTTTTCTAGCAAATCAATGTATAAGAAGAAAGAATAGCCTCATGTAAAAGTGATCTCCAGTATTTGGAAATTGTGGACCACATGGGTCTTCATGCATACAACTGATATTAGGCATCACAAAAAAACCCTAAAATGTCTTTATTGTAAGGTCAAAATAGTAGTTTACAGTAACTTAAAAATCAAGACAAGCAGTTATTGCTGCAGTCCTTTATTTTTTTGATAGCTGATTTACAAAATTAAGTTTTCATGCTTAACCATTTTTTCCCCCTTTCTAGCTTTGCTTAGATAAGCCCAACTTTCAGTTATAGATTGTTGGGAGAGCAGCAAGTATTTGGTCAGTCTGTTTGGTGTTTTACACATTAAAATAGGTGGACATGATCAGGCAAGCTGGCACACACCTGTAATTCTAGCTACTCATAGGTCAAGGTAAGCGGATTGCAAGTTGACAGCCAGTCTGGGCAACTTATGAGACCCTGTCTCAAAATAAAAAGAACTGAGGTATAGCTTAGTGATAAGATACTTAACTAACACACACAAAGTCCTGGGGTCAATCCCTAGTACTTGGGGATGGAAGGAGAGTGGGTTTGAGAGATGGCAATAGATAGATCTATTACTTGGTTGAATTCAGTTCTAGGAGATGAATATTCAGGTTTAATGCAGTAATTGAAGATGGTTTTAAGTATAGCCTAATAAAACATTTCTTTCTACAATAATGAAAAAATGTGCTAGGCAGGGTGGTGCATGCCTGTAATCACAGCATTTGGGAAGCTGAGGCAGGAGAATCTCTATGAGTTCAAAAACAGCCTTGACTAATAAACAAGTTCAAGGCCAGCCTGCACTATATCTCAAATAAATAAATAAATGCATAGATAATGTGTGGAAAAGAGTCAAACTCCAGTTAATCCATTTGTATCATGATTTGGCTTTTTATTTGTAACAATTATATTATTTCATGCCTTAAGTGATGGGTTCAGGCCATTCCCTGTAATGTGTTATGAATATGTGACACTTAAGCCACTTAAGATCATACAAATATTTTTCAGACATCAGTATCGTGAAAAAAATTTACATCTTTCACTTGAACGGGTTTTGTAAGCATCTGTCCTCTTCAGTAGAGAAGCAGACCCTGAATTTGCTCTTTTTCGTCATAATATACTAAAGATGCAGTACTTACTCAAGGGTGCAATTTGAATTACACTGATAATTTCCCATGCTGCCTTTAACACTAACTTGAGGATATATTGTCAAATGCAAGCTGTTTGTAAGTGAAATCATTTGTGAATTTAATAGGCTCTTTTTTGCCTCATATGTAGATACCGCTCTGGCCCTATTCATCTCAGTATACCTTTTCAAGTCAAAGTTCAAAAATAGTTGTTCAAAGAAAAGTTCCTTCTAGATCTCATCTCTCCATTGATAATCAGGATTAAAAGTTGCTTGTATTTCTTTACATGTGAATATGCTAAGACTTGATTCATTCTTAAAATTTTTTTTTATGTGTGTTTTGGTACCCAGTATCAAACTCAAGACCTGGCACTTGCCACTGAACTAAATCCCCAGCCCTGATTCATATCTATACACTAGTGATTTCATGTAGCCACTAAATACTGAAGAGCATATATCTGTGATAGTAATTGTTCTTCCCACTATAAAGCATACATATTCCATAATGTCCAGTTCTATCGTATTAGAATTTTGCGAGTAAATGGGTTTTTTGATCTGAACACTTTAGCCATTGGTTTACAGCTCACAGTAGTTACTCCTGTCTTTGTTTAAAAAAGTTAAACTCTTTGACTGTTCTAATCTTGACTTTCAATGACAAAATTCATAATAGGGACTTTGATTTTTTGGAGCACTTGAAAATGATATGAACACTTCTGTGATGTCTTGAAGCTATTTGTAAAGTACATCTGTGATATAATGTATTACTTTAAAAAGAATAATAATAGAAATGATACAGAATTTCAAAACAAGATAGGAAATTAACAATGGCTATTATGTTGCATATCATTGTCTTCCAGATAGTTGCTCAGATTACCAGATATAGACATGCAAAATTGATCAAATAATACAAGCACTAACTGTTCCTTTCAGTGAACTAATAGAGTAGTACAATCATGTAAGCTGTCGTGTGTGTGTGTGTGTGTGTGTGTGTGTGTGTGTGTGTGTGTGTTTTCCCTCTTATGGTGGGAACAGTGGTATCTCTTAGTATCAGCTAATCACACCTGATTCTCTACTCACAGTCCACTGTACCATCATACAGTTTTCATTTCAATATTCATATGTTGTTTATGACATGATAAACATTTTTATTTTTAATGTATGATGAATATTTTGAGCAGTCAGTTTTTTCAAATAATCCTCTTTTAACTATCCTTGTATCCCTTGAGTATGCCCAGATTGAAACATAGTTAGGAACCTAAAATAATTTCTCACAACCTTTATCATAGTTCTTTTAAATTTGTGAATTGTTTGCTGTCAAAACTTTCTCCTCACTCTGTAGACCAGTTAATAGATTAAGAGGGATCACTGCTGGTCCCCATGTGATGCTCAAAATACACTGGCTAGAAAAAGGAACAAAAGCCAGGCATGGTGGCACATGCGAAATTGATCAAACAATACAAACACTAACTGTTCCTCCCAGCACTCAGGAAGCTGAGACAGGAGGATTGCTATGAGTTTGAGACCAGCCTGGGCTGCAAAGTGAGTTCAAAACCACCCTGAACTGTACGATGAGATGCTATCTCCAAAAAGATTAGAAAAAGAAAAAGTAATAAAAGACAAAAAAGGAAAAAGGACTGGTTAGTATTCTGTAGGATGATCACTGTGTAGCAGTTATTTTTTTTTTTAAAAAATGATTTTCCTAGGAATGTAGCCTTAGTCTGACTGACTAATTAGCCAGTTCTGCTTCTTTTCTGGGACACAGTGGTGGCAAGAATAAATGGGTGTTGTTAAGTGTACGTTCCTCATTGTTGATAAGAAACTTAACTGTGATCAGTCATAAAAAATTTAGACCCATCAGACTTTCCTTCTATTTGCCATTCCACCTTAAGGTTTGCTTTCTTTTCTTCTTGTGAGTTAGATCAGTTGCATGTATGTATCTACTTTAAAAACCTTGCTGCTCAAAGTATGATCTGAGCAGTGTTGGCATCACTAGGGAGCTGTCAGGGCTGCAGAGTATCATCCTTCTGCCTGTCCCTGAATTGAAACTTGCATTCTTTTGTCTTTTTGCTTTTTATTGGTACCGGGGATCGAACTCACGACTGCCTACTTGCAAGGCAAGCGCTTATGCCGCTGAGCTAAATCCCCAGCCCCAAAACTTGCATTCTAATAAGATCATCAGTTGATGTCTATATACATTAAATTTAAGAAGCATTGCTTTAAAACATGAAGGGAATATCAGCTGAAAAATGCCTATCTTTTGCAACAGATAGCAATTTTCAAAGCTTCCTATTGTTACTTCTTCTATAATCTTTACCTAAAATTTTCTTACCATTTATCTGTATGGTTTTTAATTTTGCCTTAAGAGTTTTTCTGTTACAGTTATATCTTGGTACTCGACTACTTGGAAACTTGTTGAATTTGGTACTGAGTACATTTTGATGTGAAAATGTTCAGATGCTCATCATTTATGTAGTACTTAATATTTGTTTGATGACTTGCTACCCTTCCTAGCCCAAATAATTTGTTTGGTACTCATCGTATTTCCCGGGACCAATTAACAATGAATACTAAAGTACCCCTGTAATGTGTATTTATTGCTTTGCCCTTGATAATAGGCTCCTTGGGAGAGCCTATAATATGTTGTTATATTTGTTTTTAATGCCTGTAAATTTTGTGTGTAGAATAGGTTCCTAATTAGTGGTTGACCTTATAGCCTATAAGGATTTAGTAGGCTTAATGTTCTTATGAGGAAAAATGTAAGCTTTCCCTTGACACAACTACATAATCATAAAGAACCAGTGTTTTGATTTTATAGTTACTAATCATGGTAATATGAAATAAAGATACATAGATACTAGCCAAGCATGGTGGTATACACTTATAATCTCAGCCCTACAAGGCTGAAGCAAGAGGATCTCAAGTTCAAGGATAGCCTGGACTACACAGCACATTTAAGGCCAGCATAGACTAGCAAGACATGTCTCAAAAGATATTTAGATATGCTGTATATCTAGAGTCAAAGTAGATGAATGCCATCTTCAATTTTTTCTTTAATTTGGTGGGAAAATTGTTTGTTTAATCAGTTACTTATTTTGGTTATCTAAACTGTTTTAAAAACATAACTTTTCTCTTTATAATGACTAACATCTTGTTAAAGTACTTTACAAATTGAATTTACAGGATGTTTTTTCTTGTGTAAAACTGGCAAAATCTCAAACTAGAAGTGGAGCAAAGATGAAAACCTACTTGAAGTTCTTAAACTTAGAGTCCAGAATCTAGTGATGAATGCTAGAGATAAAAACTACGTCTAGATCCCAAATGCTTTTAATTGAATTGATTTTTTCAGTGTTATTTCATAACTTTGATAAATCATGTTTGTTAACTTGGGATCATATAATTATTTTTAAAAATCCATTTTAGTAGCAGATTGAATCAGATACTTGCCCATGAACTGTTAGATCTAGGTCCTATAACACTCCATTGCCTTGTGGAACACACTGAAGCGTCCCAGCATACAGCCAAGTGCCATGTGCTAAGATAGCTATGGCTTGGAAGGTCCTAGAGTGATGCCAATCATCATCAGAAAGCATTTGTTAAGCACCTATCTGTACATGGTTCTATCCTAGGCACTGTACAAAACGAGTTAAACAGACATGGTCCTTGCCCCTTGGGAGTTTTCAGTCTAAGATGATGCTGACATGGACAGACATAAAGGATATTGAGACAACTGAACAAACATTGAACAAGACCATAAAGTACTAACATTATGCACAAGCAAAGGGGTAAGTGCATTTTTGTGGGGTAGTATGTAAGGTTAGCTTGGTTTTTGCCAGAAAGTTGGATTCTCATATAGACTTGAAGTAGGAACAGAACATTGTGGACTTAGAGTGCAACAAAAAGACTTGGAGCAAGGAAATAAGTTTAGAACTGGATTGTTGAAATCTTAGTGGCCTAAAAAAAAATCTGTGAATCTGTATGGCATTGAAGTTGGTGTTTTAATTTAGTAAGTTGGCATCCAAAGTCAGTTCCTTGCGAAGCTAAAAGACAAGAATTGGGAACCTCAGTGGCTTCTGTGAACAATCTATTTTTCTTGTTAAATCTCTCCAATAAACTGTTTGCCACTTAACAGACGCTTTGGAGTTCGTGGAGCTGTTTATCTTCTTAGGAACTTAAATAACTGTCTTATGAAACCTTAGTGTTCATTATGTTAGAGACTTTAGCACTCAGACAAGGCACAGAAATTACATTTCTCAAGGATTAGAACCTGAGAATGTAACTCAGTGGTAAAGCACTTGCCCGGCATGTGTGAGTTCAATCCCAATACTGCAAAAAAAAAAAAAAAAAAAAGACAAGAGTTGGCAAACCTGTTTTTAAAGAGTTGTGTCTGAGATATAGGACCTGGGAGTTCAGGGTATTACAGACTGCCAGCAAATGTTTCAGCATTATTACCTATCAGCCCTTCGGTCATTGATTTGATTTAATTCCAAGGTATATCCTTTGTGTTTCATTGTTTTGTGTTTTGTTTTGAGATAGTCTTGCTAAGTTGGGTTAGCTGGCCTTGAATTCCTAGGCTCAAGTGATCCTCTTCCCTGTTTTGGACAGGTGAATGCTCCTGCACCTGGCCCTATAACAACAATATGTCTATAGATTTGACTTTGAATCACAGCATTCACAAATGTATTTTTGCAGTGTCTATCAGATAAAACTAATGACTTCTTTTTCAGTAGACATGCACTATTTTTACCCCAAATGTTCTCATTTTTTGAAATCATCAAATATAAAATATGAAAACTTGAATTTATCCCAGATATTAGGATATAGTTGTTGAACAAGAGTTGCTTTATTGTACCAGAGTTCACAGTAGACTTTCTTTCATTGCAAACTTCTCTAGTGCTTTTTAAATTATTGAATTTTATAAATTAATATTTATATTAAACTTCAATTGTCATCCATTGTGTAAATACAGTAGTGTTGTAAACATAAGTGGTGAAGCCCACCAAAACATTAAAAATGCAATAATAAGCTGGGCATGGTGGCTCATGCCTATAATCCCAGCACTCAGGCTGAGGCAAGAGAAAGATCATTGAGAGCTTGAGACCAGCCTGGGCTACAAAGTGAGCTTAAGCCCAGCCTGAACTGCATAACAAGATCCTGTCTGGGGAAAAAAAAAAATGAAAATGCAGTAATGACTTCTTAATATATGAAGCTTTTTTTTCCCTGAGATACTTAACTTGTGTGATACATTTTTTCATGCTTATTCCTGTTAGTGTGGAGGTTTCAAGGGCTAGAATAGTGATAGCAAACCTTTTAGAGTTTTCAGTGTTACAAATTAGCCCCCTGCCCACTGGCTAGGATCTTGCCTTTGTTCCACTTCCCGTAACTCTTTGTGCTATAATCTGGCAATAAGAAGAGTCAAGTGATTATTGCTATCTCTCTTAAGATTGTGACCCTGAATCATGGGAAGCACATGAGCTTCCTAAAATAGTATAGGCTAGGAGCTGTCATCCAGAGGATTTTACTCATTTGTTCCACTTACTAAATAATCTAATCTTTAATCTTTAGCTTTTAGAAATAACCCTCCAGGTGTAATTTAACATTCTAATGCTGTTTAGCACTTAGGCATTTATCTTTCTAAACCCTGAACCAATCTTGAACTAGTCCATATGGCAGTGTCTGGAGAGAGTTAAGCAAAGTAACTCAAAAACTTGAATAGTGCTATAAAATGTAGGCTGTATATTCATTTTGCCTGGCATATCTTCTATGTGTAACCAAAGAACAAGTACAGAATTTCCTAAAGGAGCTGGGTGCATGGTGTTGTGTGCCTGTAATCCCAGCCCTGGGAAGGCTAAGACAAGAGGATCACTGTCTCAAAAAAAAAAAAAAAAAAAAAAAATTTCCTAAAGGAAACATGAAGATTTTTTTTTCTTTCCTTGAACAAGAACTCGTACCCAATGGGTCAGGAAGAAATCAAGCTCATTTTATTAGAATGATCTTTTGTGGAAAAAGCTTATACCTGTATATTGTCATTGTTCATGACAGATAAAAATAGCAGTGTTGGTTGCTTTTTAGGGATTATACTTTCATCTAAATATTTGGTTCTTTTTAAAGAATTATACCACTTAACTTTAGTGATAGTTCCAACTATTCTAAGTATCTTAGTAGAGAATGCAGCAAATCCTTGAGAGTGATAGCAACTTGAAGATCTATCAGTAAAGAAAACCAAAAGATAATTTTCCTTTTGGAGTTTATGTTGTAATGCAGGAATCATCAAACCTTTTCTGTAAAGAACTAGATAGTATTTTAAACTTTGTATGTAGTTATATTCTGATAAAACTACAGAACTATAGTCTGGATTTGGCCCAGAGGCCATAATCTCCTGAGCCTTGTCCTCATAAATGGATATTGCCTTAATAAGTAAGTTAGTCTTTTGGTTTTCTTTACTGATAGATCTTCAAGTTGCTATCACTCTCAAGGATTTGCTGCATTCTCTACTAAGATACTTAGAATAGTTGGAACTATCACTAAAGTTAAGTGGTACAATTCTTTAAAAAGAACCAAATATTTAGATGAAAGTATAATCCCTAACTTATTAAGATAAGCAAAGGTACATAATCAAACAGGGAGTTTGATGAAGTGCAGAGGTTGAGAGAGTAGGCCTCACTGAAGCAAAGAACAGGAGCCAGGAAAGAATGCAAAATGAGTGGTAAGATAGAAAAACAGAAGATGGCACTGTCCTAGAAATACAGTGAAGGATCATGTATTGGGAAGAAAGGACATCACATGTTGATAGGTCAAGTAAGAAAACTAAGACTAACCATGGGATTTAGATACATAGGTAATATTTGTGATGTCCATGAGTAGTTTTGGTAGAGAGAGTTCAAGAGAATTAAAAGAAACAGACTATTCTTTTCAGGAATCTTTGTTTAAAAAGAACTAAGAAATGAAATCATGGATCAAGAGAAGAGTTTTTTTTTTTTTTTTTTTTTTTTTTCAGGTAGAAGAAATAATAGCATGTTTGTGTGATAGAAATAAGCCAGTAAAGGGTAGGGGGAAATGATGTAGGAGAGTGGGAGAAAATTACTGGAGCTCGATGACGTTGGGTTGTTGGTAAGGGGACAAGAGAAGGGGTTGACATCAATATGTAGAATTTTGGGAGGTAGACAATCTGTAGACATTCTGTTGTGGTTTCAGTTTTCTGATTAAAAAATTATCAAAGACTATAAAAGCTGAAATGCAAAAGTTTAATACTGTGTAGAGTGGTATTTAAGTTCACAGACTTGTTTGCAAACAGTTTGGTTCATAGACAAAAGTGTTCAGCAGAATTTTGCTTCTATTTGCAAGCTCCACATTATGTGACAGACATGATCACATCCATCTTCCCCACACAAATACAAATACAGCCATCTTAAAATGAATTAAGCTCATAAACCAAGTTACTACTGGACTTACAGTCTTCAACTTCAAGTACCAGCGTTTGGGGGGGTCTTTGACAACTAAGTTTCGGTTTTTGGTTTTGTTTTTTCTACTGTCTGAGTTATAAAATGAATTTGTGTATTTTCAGAGTTAAACCCTACATTATGAGAGTAAATGATGCATGTAATGTCTGGTATCACGTAAGACACTGAAGAAATGCTAACTGTAATTAGTGGGTATAGACTCAGTAGGCATAAACTAGGCTTACTTCATGTCTTTAGTCCTAAGATACAACTTAGCATAGTTTTAAATGTTATAGAAGTTAAAGTTTGACAGTATTAAGTAGGTAGGCTACATTTAAATCTCAGGCCCTTCAGTATCTCCCCTGCGTTTTCTTTACTTCATGGTAGTCTCTTCATACAGTGATCAGTGATATCACTGCTCCAGTAATCAGGGAGAAGTTTTAATCAGGGGTTCTCTACCAGGGAGCTTTGTTCTCATGTGTTTAATTATTTTACCATCAGATTGTTAATTTCTTTGTACAGTAAAGTAACTTCTTTTGTGTATATCATCCTTTAGATTGTAATCCCCTAGAAGGTAGGTAATAAGTCATACATCTCTAAGAAAATATTTGAAGTAATAGTTTATATAAAGAGAATGTTCAAAAAAATAATTAAATCAAGAGGTTTTCGGTTCAACTTAGATACCCAGTTCTTCTGCCTTGCTTTGAATAAACTCAGACTATTCCACCTTTCTAAAAAATTCTGCTGCTAAGTTACAGTATGTTGGAAGGCTGGATGTGGTGGTGCATGCCTAGTATCCTAACTTTCTGAAACAAGTTTGAGCTCAGGCTCAGTACCTTAGTAACTTAGACCTTGTCTCAAAGTAAAAAAAATAAAAAGAAGAGACTAGCGATGTAGCTTAGTGTGAAGGCCCTGGTGAAGTTCTGTCCCCAGTACTGGAAAAAAATATATATATATGACTTAACAGTAATTAGTAGAATACCTTTAAAATGGTAAGCACATAACAAGCATAATTGGCATGCACATCTGTTGGAATGCCACAAAAACTAACCACAATCATAAAAAGCTTGTTAGATAAGAATACTACACTAAATATAGCATATAGAAAATCAAAGTAAAAAAATTTTAGCTGGGGATTTAGCTCAGAAGCATAAGCACTTGTCTGGCAAGCGCGAGCGAGATTATGAGTTCAATCCCCAGTACCAAAAAAAAAGAAAGGAAGGAAGGAAAGACAGAAAGAAATTTGAGGCTGGGGATTTACCTCAGTGGCATAAGTGCCTGCCTTGCAAGCACACAGTTGTGAGTTCAATCCCCGGTACCAAAAAAAAAAAAAAAAAATCAAAAAATTGTGTAACTACAAGAAAATAACTTTGGCTACCTTTACACACTGTACCAAGATATACAATGAATGAAGTCCTTAAAGAAGTGACATTCTTACCAAGTTCATACTACAATATATAATGGTTGTCAGACTAAAAAGAGCAAGTTAAAATGACTCTTTCACTCTTCATTAGCCACTGTGATTGAGAGGGAAATGACAGGACTATTTCCTTTATAAGAAGCAACTATATTTAAATTTAGAATAATTATTTTTAAAACAGAGCATCTAAAACTATAAAAGAATGTTAAATCTCTAGAAAATTTTGAACAGGCTTTTTTTTTTTTTTGAGGAAAGGTTTTACTACATAGTCTAGGCTGACCTCAAACACATGGCAGTCTCCCTGCCTCAGCCTCCCAAGTGCTAGGATTATAGGCATGTGCCAACATGCGTGGCAGAACAAATCATTTCTTGAAATCCATGTTGTTTGAAACTGTACTTGTTTTCTTTGTATTACAGGTCCAGTTGTTTATGTCTTGGATCTTGCAGATAGACTGATCTCGAAAGCTTGTCCATTCGCTGCAGCAGGGATAATGGTTGGCTCTATCTATTGGACAGCTGTGACCTATGGAGCAGTGACAGTGATGCAGGTTTACTGTTTTATTCTATTTAGTATTACTACTTTTTATGTGAAGATCTAGTAAATATCTTAGGAGTTACACATATTATCATGGCTTTAAAATAAGAAAATGTATTAAAAACACTGAGCTAGTCCTGTGCGCCTCTTCAGGTAGCTACTATAGCCACTGTTTGTTTTCTGGGTTTCTTTTGAGACAGGATTTTGCTGTGTAGTTTAAGCTAGCCTTGAACTCATCATGTATCCTAGGCTGACCGTGAACTCTTTGCGATCCTCTTGCCTCAGCCTTCTGAGTGCTGCGATTACAGGCTTGTGCCAGTAGTCCCAGCACTATGTGCACTGTTAGCTTCATACATATTCTTCCACACCGACTTTAATGTGTTCGTAAGAAGAGAAAACGTTTTCCTCCCAAAGAAAACATTTCACTCCTGTACTGGGATTGAACTGAGGACCTTCCACATGTTAAACAAGTGCTCTGCCAAGGAGCTACATCCCCCAACACTTCTTGAGACAGTGTCCCATGAGTTTGCCCAGGCTAGCTTTGAACTTAAAATCCACCTGCCTCATTTTTATCAGTATCTCAGATTAATAGATGTGCAGCACCATGTCCAATACAACCAACATTTTTTATAGTGAATCCTAGCGATCTTTTCCTATAAACACAGAAATCTGCATGGCATTCTTTGTAGACAATTATAACAGTATACTAATCAGTCTGTTAGAGGCCAGTTATTTACTTCTAGTCTTACATGGTTATAAACAGTTGTTGTAGTCAAGGGTTGTGCTGAAAGCAATTAGAATCAGGACACAGAATTTATATTATTATTTTATGATGGTTACCCAGAGTAAAACACAAAGTGCAGGACATCTGTCTACAATGCTAAAGACCCAGAATATTCAGCCAAGGGCATGGATCCCACAGCAATGTTCTGCATGAGTCCAGATGAAAATCTAGAGCCCACATCAATGCCTTCCACAAGTCTAAATGGAAGTCTAGAGCCCATGACAAAGATGCACGCCTGTCTCTTTTACGGATCTGTACTGGGAAGGCCCATAGGTCAGCAGTAGAAGCTAGAAAGTCTATGCCAGCAGGGTAAAGGAGCTATGCTGATGGGTTGACAGTTTTACACCGGCAGCTGAGAAGTCATGCTCAAGGCTGCCCTGAAAAGTACCACAGCCATCCTTAGTGACACAGAGGCCCCAAGCTCCTCCAATGGGAGCAGTAGAGTACATGACAAAAAGCCAGCATGACAAGTTTCTCCTGGAGATTAAATAGCACACATATTCCCCTCTGGAGCCAGGAAACGATGGCTTGATGTAAGGATCAGAGCTCTCTCCATAGCCACTCTCATCAACAAGGTCCTAAGCTCCTCAGATGACCATGGTCAAACTCAAAATGGGGAAGCTAGACATGACGAGCTTCCCCAGGAGAACCAATGGCTCAAACAACACTTAGAGAAACCCACAACACCTCACTCTTCTCCAAGTCTATTTATGCTGGCAACTTTCCTCAGGTGGGCCATCTATGCGCAATACCATACTGATTTAATTCAGCTGGTATTAAACTGACCCAGTTTTTAATCCATAACAACAGTGTTAAAATCAGTAATTGTTGAAGATTAAAGAGACTCAGTTTCAGAATTTAGTCCCAAGACCTCTTCTTCCTATGTCTCTTTCTAAAATATTTTCAGATATCTTCTCTGTTTGTTGCGTGTTCAAATCTTTCACACTATTTTTCCTTAAATCCAGTTCTTTAATTGCAGCTTGACTCTTTAATGACCTCCATTCAGCATTATTGAAATCAAATTTAATTTTTATTCAGTTTGAAACCTAAACTTATTCCCTATCATAATTTTTCTGTGTCTTTTGAGATCTTACTGTGTTGCCAGACTCACAGCAGTCTGTTTGCCTCAGCCTCCTGACTTGTGGGATGACAAGCATGTCCCACCATATCTGGTTACTTCTGTGTATCGATTCCTACTGTTTTCCCATCTATTCAGTTTACATTCTACATTCTTGAGAGTAAATTGTTCTTTCTAGTTCTTAACCCCCTTCAGTCTAACCAAGGCCAAGTAGTTTTCCATTTTGATTCACGGCTGCCTTACTATAAGCTTTGCTACCTGTTGGCCAGGCATTATACACATGCCTATAATCCCAGCACTGGGGAGACTGAGGATTGCCATGAGTTCAGTGCCAGCCTGGACTACAAGTGAGACCCTGTCTCAAAAAACCAAAGCAAAACAAAAACCAGCACTTAGCTTCTAGATTGGTTAAGTGTTTTATAAATAACTCGGTAGTACTTAACATTTGGGTTTATATAATTTGCTTTTCTCTAATATACAGTGTGCATTGAAGAAAAACAAATAGAGCCAGGCATGGTGATACACACTATTGCAGCAGTTTGAGGCCAGCCTGGGCTATATAGGGAGATCCTGTCTCGAAAGAAAGAAAAGAGAGAAGCACCTGAAAAGCATACATTCCACCCTTGAGCTAAAATCTCATCCCCAAGAAGCGGGTTTTTAGGCCATGTCCTAAAGGCCAGTCCAAATCTAGGCAGACTAGTCACCTTCTAGAAAGAATGGCAAGGATTTAGATGTTCTTTTAGATAGGAGACAAGTGGGATCTAGAATTATATTCCAGTCCTACAACCCTACACATCAAGTAAAAATGGAAACAAAAACCAAATGTCTATTGAAATGTATTCTGTGTGATCTCCCATTGTGAAAGCTTTTTATTCCATGTAATGTAAAATAGTTTGGAAATTTTTTTTTCCTTGAATAAAGGTATTTCTAATAAATCAGAACTGATAGGTTTTCAGCTTTTTTTTTTTTAAAGACAGGTTTTCACTATGGCCTTGAATTCACTTTGTAGCCCAGGCTGGCCTCGAACTTACAGCAATCCTCCGCCTCAGCCTCCCAAGTACTAGGTTATAGGTGTGCAACACCACTTCTGGCTCAACTTATGTTTAAAACTTTTTATGTCTATATTCTTCTGAAGTTAAACATTTCCTACAAAATGAGCTGAGCTCAAATTTTGCTTTATTAGATAAGTGAATCTATCAAATACTATCTGTTTCACAGGTTGTAGGCCATAAAGAAGGGCTGGATGTGATGGAAAGAGCTGATCCTTTATTCCTTTTAATTGGACTTCCTACTATTCCTGTCATGCTGATACTAGGCAAGATGATTCGCTGGGAGGACTATGTACTTAGACTATGGCGCAAATATTCAAATAAACTGCAAATTTTGAACAGTATATTTCCAGGTAAGAACCTGATCATGGTTATAAAGTGCATACCAAATTAACTGTGTAGAAGAACCGTAACGTAGTTTTTTAGAAGTGTTTGAAGAGGTTTTTTTTTTTTTTTTTTTTTAAACTATTCTGCAGTATTAATACTAATGCACTGTGGTTTTTGGTTTTTGTTTGTTTGCTTGGTCTAGGGATTGGTTGTCCTGTTCCTCGAATTCCTGCTGAAGCTAACCCTTTAGCAGATCATGTCTCTGCTACCCGAATTTTGTGTGGAGCCCTTGTCTTTCCTACTATCGCCACAATAGTTGGTAAACTGATGTTTAGTAGTGTTAACTCTAATTTACAAAGGACAATCTTGGTAAGATGGTTTTAATAATACATTTTTTGAAGTGGCATACAAAAGAGAATGAACTGTTTTTATTTTAAAAAGGAAGGGGAACTATATAAATGCTCAATTTGTGGCTGTCTGCCTTAAACTTCTATTTGATCTCCTTGTCAAGCCACTAACTTGAGTGGAAATAAAATGGGGAGGAACCCTTACAGTTCTGGCTTTCTGAACTGTTTTGTGGTTACTTTCTCTTCCAGAATATACATGAATCATCACACCCATCCTTGTTGCCATTTGAGTTATGGTAGAGTTTCTGCTGTGGGGTCAGGCTCTGCCTCATTCAAATCCTAACACAGCTTCGTTGTGAAACATAAATCAAATTTATGACTTCTCTGTGCCTATAGAATGGAAATGGAAATAGTAGCTACCTCAAATTAGGGTTAAGTATGTACTGGCACAGAGTGAACATGCATATCATTTATTGTCATTTTTAGTATTGTTACCATTTAACCCCTCTGGTGGCAGTCTGCACCTAGCATAGTGTCTATATCTCTTCCCCACCTCACCCCGTAGTAGGGAAGAGAATGTTTTACTTGCAGTCATCTGAATTCATCAAAGCCTGTTATCTTTTGTAATCTAAGTGAAATTCTTTTTATCATGTTTCTCTAAAATTGAAATATAAAACGTAACTTTCTTTTTATTTTAGGGTGGAATTGCTTTTGTTGCCATAAAAGGAGCATTTAAGGTTTACTTCAAACAGCAGCAATATTTACGTCAGGCACACCGCAAGATTCTAAATTATCCTGAGCAGGAAGAAGCATAAAACCATGACTTCTGGGTCTTCTGCAGCCCTCATCCATGAGTCTGTTGTCTGGTTTTGAATCCACCATTAGTGCACTAGTGGAGACTTGTGATAAGCTGCTGCTCCTATATTTTTAACAAGTATAATAAAGCACTTAGGGCAGGGGAAATCCTCAGTAATCACGGAACCTAAGGATGTGATTTATTGTCATTGTTTTATATGTACTTCTTTTAAGGCAGTCATCTAAACTGTTCTCTTTGCATGGTAAACTGGGTTCATATTTTCTCCAGACAGAAATGTAAAGATCAATCTGTACAAATATAAAAATGCATATGCTATTTTATTCTGATGTCTCTTTTGTATATGTTCATGTTCAGTATTTTCTTAGAATAAGCAATTCAATGAAGATACTATGAGGATTTTTCTCATTGGAATAATTTGATTATATACTAAATGAACATGTTAATACGTGGAAATGTAAATTAAATTAGTTATGAACAAATAAGCCAAAAATGTATGTAAACATTCACATTATTATCTGAAAAATGAAATTTTGTTGTATTTTCCTTAACCCATGTGATGTTCTCCAAAGTACATAGGATAAAAGTTTACAGGGCTTCCAGATTAAATTTTCACTATTAAATTTATTTATACAGTTTTGACATAACATACTTTATGAAGTAATTTGACTCATGTAGTCTTGATTACAGTGTATAACTGTCTCATCAGGTACATCAATCTCAAATGAGGTTTTTAAATCTATATTTCTAGAAATTAGAGTTGTCAGTTTATAGTAGTTTGAGCAGAAAATGATTTGCAAAAAAACAAGAACAAAAAATATATTTTACTTTGCCCTTTCAGTTACTCAGATATTTGCTGATCACTTCCCTCCTAATTGCCTCAGCGCTACTGAGTGCTGTAGATACAGTGGTGAACAGGCAGGCGTGGTCCCAGTGCTGATTTTACAATCAGTCAATGAGGAGCTAATTATGAAAATAAGGATGTGTTGGATAAATTTTGAGGTTATTGTTTTTGGCTAAGTCTGTTTATTAGAAAAACAATACTGATGATTTTAAATTGTAATTGTCACATCAAAAAAGTTAGCACCTTAATCATTGTTTAACTTAGTTTTTTATTGTTCAAAAGCATATATTTATTTTAAGCCATTTTCTGTGGAGTGGGCATCTTAATGTTGTTCAACAATCCAAATGGTGTTTTGGTTATTTTCATTAATTAAAAATTTTATAGATAGTTCCAAAAACCCTGTTTTTTGTTCACAGTATCTAATACGTAACAGTAGTAAATGCTTCCCCGTACTGGTAAGTGCCCACTTTATGCGTTTAGCAAATATAGACTGGGCGATGTTAGATTGCAATAATGTATGTTAATTTTAGTTATTAATAACTGATATTTTTCTGTAGTATTAATGTCTTAATTTTGAGTTATGTAGTGTTACTGTGAATGACTGTGGAATATTCAGAATTAGAATTTCTTGGGGTGGGAGAGATTTGAGTGAGCGAGCCTTATTGAGAACACTGCTACTATTCTGAAGGGAGAATTTTAAATCTATGATTATATATAAATATAACTTAGACTCTGTAGCTGTAATTATAAAGTATATTGGCTTTGAATTTTTCAATATGAAGAGATATAAAGTAGACATTTCCTGCATAGTTTTGTTATATAATAGAACAGTTCTTAGTCTTTTCTAAAGTTGCATATTGTCCCCTATATACTACTTCAATGCCTAAGATGAGGAATAGCTACTGGGGTTTACTGGCATTAAGCCCCATGGAGGGGAGGAACAACTCTAATCCTTGGGGGAAAGGAGAAGGGGTTTCTAGGGCTACAAAGAGATAACAAGTGCCTGGAGTCCAGTGGCCTCTAGCCCTAAAAATGAATACTTTTAAGAAAGACCATGCGCCAGCTTTCTAGGAAGGTGGCCTGCCCCATCACAAAGCAGCAAAATATCAGAGGCAGTTTTTAAAAGCTGCATTCAAATCCTAATTCAGCTTTTAATAACTATGACCCATCATGGCTAAGTGACTTAACTGAGACTTCTCAGCCATAATTCTCTTCATCTCTGAAATGCAAAGTAATCATTAGAAGACTATTTCTAGTAGGATTACATAAGAAATTAAAAGAATAGAGGCATTTTAAGTCCCTAAAGAGTAGTAGTTGATTCTTAGTTGCTGAATAGTTTGTTAGTACTCTAGGGAAAGGGAAGAAAGAGGGTAAAAGAAAGCAGTAGAGGACAAATGAAAGTGATGATGCTGGCTGTAGTACACATGCCTGTAGGCAGGAAAATTACCATGAGTTCAAGACCAGCCTGAGCTACATAATGAGATCCTGTCTCAAAAAAACCAACCAAATAAAAAATTGATGTAGACTTTTTGAGATGGATGGATATATTTTTTGTTTTCCTGGTTATTTTCACACTGCTTTTCTGTCACTTACAGCAACTTTAATGTTTAAACCTCTTTTATGAAATCCAATGACTAGTAGAATTTCTGTTCTTTGTAGATGTTAACTTATCTCCATTTAAGTGGCTGAAAATAATGTCCATCGTTACATAAGTATCAAATACTGTGAAGCATATACAATTAGTGACTTAATTAGTCACTGCCTTGCTAATTTTGCTGTAATTTTTTTAAACGTCTTGTTTTTAATATAGCAAACTTATCTCAGTACTGGCTGGATTAGGTTGAATAAAGAATTTTTATGTTCTCTAGGTGTACTTTGTCTTTTGAACGAATTCCAATTCGTTAGCTATGTACCTATTGTTTTAAAACAATGAGACTTTCTAGTGAGACTTTTTTTTTTATAAAAATCTGAATTTCAGGGAAAAAAGCGGTGGCACATGGCTATAATCCAGACTGAGGCAGAAAGATTACCACTTGAGTTCAAAGCCAAGGTCATATAGAGAATCCTGCCTTACAAAATCAAAATAATCCTTCCCAGGAATTGGTATTAATTGTATAATCAGGTTAACCTAAATTCTAAGTATGTTATAATTAAAATGTACCCTTGCTTTCCCACCATTAGTTTCTTGGGCTAAGTATGCTTAGACGAGATCTGGGGGTATTGTCATGCTGTGGGCTCTTAGAAGAGTAATCAGAGCCAATTGCTGCCTCTCAGGTGCTAAAAATTCACATTTCTGATGGAGCAGATTAGAGCTTCTGGAGTAAGTAGATCTAGTACAGGTCCACATCCATGAAGGTTGATTGTATTGGTTTTTGTGGGTTTTTTAATTGTTTGTTTGTTTTTATTTTTGAGACAGGAACTCACTATGTGGTATGAGCTGGCCTCAAACTCACGGCAGTCCTCCCGCCTCAGACTCTGAAATGCTGGGATTACAGGCATGTGCCCCTATGCTCAATGATTGTTTGGTTTTAAGTGATTTGATTGTCCACCTTGGAGAGAAAGACTAATTGAAATGCTGAGAGTTGGACGGGCCTGCATGTATGATGTAGCTGATAATAAGGGCAGTGTTCTTCTCAGACCTTCCATTTCCTTATCAGTGGTACTAAGATTACAAAACCTGTGTTTTGCGTTGCTGTGAGAATTAATAAGGTAACCTTTTAGGACAGAGTTTGGTACATGGAAAAGCTAAGCAGAGCTGTACCCATGTACAAGCAGAAATGCCCATGAGCTTTCGTTGGTCTACTGAAATCATGGTTGCTTCTTCCCTACAACCTGCCATTCCTCCTCATCATGCATATTAGAAATGGCCAAATGGTGGAAGGACCTATTGTATTGCATCCTGACAGAAAGGAAGTCTGAGTGTGCTTACACACTTATAACACAACAGAAAGGAGGACCTATCAGGGTGAGGCTTTTGCTTTTTTCGTCTCTGTCCAAAACAATAGTCCAGCATATGGCTAGTAGGGACGTGAAAAACATTCTGAATCTCAGGGAAAGCAGTCATTTTAAAGTCAAGGTATTAGTGCTCTTCTGAGTTGCTAAAAAAGTAAATACAGCTGCCAAGTATAATGATACACCTGTAATTCCAGGTAACTAGGCTGTAGCTAAAAGATTACAAGTTAAGGGCAACCTGGGTTATTTAGGGAAATAGGGATATAGCTCAGTTATATATATGTCTAGCATGCAAAAGGCCCTGAGTTACCCAGGACTGAAGAAAAGAATTGTATTTTCTCTTCCATTGAGCTATATCCCAATCCTAAAACAACTCCCCACACACACACACACTTTGTGGTTTAGGCTGGCCTCAAACTCAGGGTGGACCTCTTGCTTCTCCTTCACAAGTGCTGGAATTATAGGTATGTGCTATAATGCCCAGCATAAGCAACTTTTAAAAGGTGCAAAACCACTTTAAATCAAGTAAATTGTGAAGGGCAATTGATCAGCAAACCTATCATAAGAAAACAGCATTTCCCTGACCCCTTTAAAATTCTAATTTCTCATCATCAATATCTGCAACCAGCATGAACAGCAAATGTCTGCCTCCTGAGGGTACTGTACTGGGTTCAATCCCCAGAACCACCTCCTGCCCCCCAAAACATTATTAACTCAAAACCTCTGGACTCAGCATATCTGCTCTTGAAAAGGGTACTATACCTATAAAGTCTAATAGGAAAAGGGTGGATTGTTTTTCATCAATCATATGGAAAGGCCATATTACCACTTATTCAAAACAGTCCAAACTAGATGAACATTTCATTATCTCCAGCATTAGGGCAGAAGGAGAAGGAGAAGAATGTATTTTGCATTGTTTTGTATTGTTTTTGAGACATAAACATGAGAAGAGAAGGACACTTCAGTATTTTATGAAAATTCTTTTTTTTTTTTTTTTTTGCCTGTCACTTGTGGACTGAAAATTTTATGAAAATTCTGAAAAATATTGACACTAGCCTCGAGTGCTCAAATATATTTAAAAGGGATAGTGTAGTATGGGAGAACCAAAATGGCAGAGTAGTACTCAGCAAAATTCAGCCTCTCCAAGAGCTAGAATCCAGACACCTAGAAAGTGGACAACTTGGCAAAGAATAAAAGATCATCTCTGGGAGGCATGAAGGAACTGTCAGGAAAACTAGAAGACAGCAGAGGAAAGAATGAAGCACTTGGAAGCTTACCCGCTGTCCCTTCAAGGGGAACCATCTCTACAAACACAAGGTATGCAACCAGTCAAGAGCTCCAACGAGAAGCCAAGGGCTGGGTCAGTAGCACTGCCCCCAAGAAAAACCCACAGCTGTTGTAAACTGCAAAGTCAGCATGGAATTTTACTGTGAGGTGACTCCTTGCACATAGCAAGCACCCTTTGGAAAAGGAACCCACTGCAGCACCACTGTGTTGACAGTGTTTAATCAGTTACCATTTCAGGAAGCAGTTGATCATAACTGAAACTCAGAACAACTGAAAAAAACAAACGCCCCTGGGTTCCCAGTGTAACCCTCCCACAGTAGGTAAGAGACAGCTGAAGGACGTATCAGTGGACACGGTATGGATTCGACATAGACTATCAGAGAAGGCTAAACTCAGGCTGGGAAGGACATGGGACCCTGCCCTCCATGATGAGAAGCCAGACCTGGCTTGGGGGCGCTCAGAAGTGACTGAGTCTGAAAGTCCTGGCAGGAAGTAGAGTAGACCACTTGGACCCTTGCTTTGCTGCCTACATCCCCCACCAATCAGAGCTCTTTTCTCCCCATTTGTCAACGTGAATGAACATCTGAAGAATGGGGTAGGGCAGCTCATAAACCCACAAGCCATAAAGCTAGATGGAAAAAAACGACATGCTGGATTCCAAAACTGCATCCTGGAAAGAAACCTTTCAAAATACAGAGAAATTTTTTAAGTTTTTTATTTTTTTTTCCCTTGTTTTTTTCTTTCTTGTTCTTTTCTGCTCTTTGTAAGGATCCTTTATCTCAATTTTATCTCATTTTCCACTTCTTAATGTTTCAAATGTTTCTTTCCCCTTCCCCATGCTCTTTATCTGTAGTACTAGTATAACCATTAAGCTTTATTTATCTCTGGATAATTAACTATGTTATTACTGTTGAATTACTTTGTATTATTAGATAAGTTTCATTTAGTAGATATTTACTTGGTTTGTCTCTGTTTCTTTTGTTGTTTTTGGGGGGGTTGTTTGGTTCTGGGTTTTTTTTAATATCATTTTCTCCTCCCTTCTCCCACCCCTCTCTTTGTTTGAGACAGGGTCACACTGTAATTTAGGCTGTCCTTGAACTCACTAGTCCAGGCAGGACTTACAGTGGTCCTCCAAAGTGCTGGGATTATAGGCATGTACCACCACCCCCCACGCACCCAGTTTATAGATTTTTTTTTAATTTTCTGGGCAGGTATAGTACATTATTGGTTCTTAGGGTATGTTCAATTTATATGTTCAGTGCTGTTACTGTTGCTTATTTACTTGCTTTTTCCAGGATGACATTGTTGATAAATAGATTTTTTTTCTGTATGCCAATATCTAGATTGCCTTTCTGTCATCAACACTACTATGATCCCTTCCTGGAGAGCTGGGTGCAGGGTACATTATTGCATCCTCCTCTCCCAAATTAACAGAGGTGGTCACATCATGAGGCAAAGAACCATATTAGCCATGCTTAGAGTGCATTACTGAAAAGTAAACACTAAAGAGATGTCCATATTAATAACTAAGTCTCCCCTGTAAGTGCCTGTAAATAGCACAAAACAAAATTTAAAAAAGAACAGAAATGTGGAGAAAGCTGGGTGTGGTGGTATACTCTTATAATCTCAGCATTTGAGGGGCTGAGATGGGAGGATCGTTGCAAATTCAAGACCAGCTTGGGCTACAAAGTGAGCTCAAAGCCAGCCTGAACTGCATAAGAAAACCCTTCCTCCAAAACAGAAAGAAAGGTGAAGAAAATAAAAAAGGCAATAAAACACCTCAAAATACTCCCAGCATCCTCAAAGATGACCCTTGGGGTATTGTTGAGTAGGAATTTAAAAGCCACATAGCCAAATTATTCAAAAGGGTAACAGAGTGCTCAGTGTGGCAGCACATATGCAAAGGGATAACAGATTTTTTTTTTAAATATCAATAAGGTATTTGGTGAGCTTATAGTAAACAGGTAATGGATTTAATAAAATGATCAGTAAGTTTATGGAAGACACTAATGAAAAGCTAGTTGTGAGCTGTGCCATACAAAATAATACAAAACACGAATGGCCAATTTAGCAAAGAATCACATTCTATGAAAAGCTTACAGACAAATCCAAAAGATTAAAAGTTCTATTGAAAATATGGGCAGTAAAAGTGACCAATGCAAGAGTAGAATGTTAGAAGATAGGGCTGTTGTCACAAACTAATTATTCATCTTAAAAATAAGACGAAAAGTGGATCCAACAGCTTATAGATGACAAAAAGAACCCTAAAATTAGTGACTTAGTGAAAAGACACAAAGAGCATTAAAAGTTTACAGAAATAATAGTATTTGTAAAAAATAACACAAAGGGCATTAAAGTTTATTTACAGAAATAACAGCATTACAAATATAGGGAAAGAATTCAGCATAGTGATTAGTATATCACTATGTACATAGAACCCCAAATAGCCATAATAAAAAAAGCCTTTCCATGTCACATCATAGCCAGAAGTCCAAGACAGGGGCAGAATTTTAAATAGTGCTGGAGAAAAGCAACAGAACACTTATGAAAGTAAACCCATTAAGATTACAGCACACTTCTCAACACCTTAAAGGCCAGAAGAGGTGAAGTATTTCAAGCCCTAAACTTCCAAGCCAGACATATCTTGCAAAACTATCTTGTGAAGTTGATGGAGAAATAAAATGACAAGTAACCCCTTAAGAAATTCATGAACTGGCCGTTTGCGGACTGCAGGGCAGGGGCACCTCACCAGAAAGTGATCCCCACTGGAAACCATTTCACTCCCACCGTTTTCTTTGCTTGGGTTTTCTCTTGTTTTATTTGATTATGTTAAATCTGATGGCATGAGCAGCTATTTAAAAGCTAGCAAGACATATTATGGTAGTCATTTTGGATTTACTCGGCTTATTTTGAGGTCTTTTATTGTTTCAACTCTCTTCTATTCGATTTTTACTATGTCCAAAATATCTGCAGCTATTTTGAAGATAACAAAAGGCATTATGGTAACTATTGATGATTTTGTAAGGTTTTAAAGTCCTGTATCACTTATACTGGTTTATTTTGATTAGTTTTATTCTGTCTTATTTTCCTTGGTTTTATCTTTAAAATTAAAAAAAAATTTCATAAATGTCAAACCAGCACTACAAAAAAATTATCAAGGGTATTCTACAAAGAGACAAGCCAACAATACCAAGAAGTTAATAAAATGGAAGTACCAGACAGAATAGTTAAAAGAGTCAGCAACATGAAAATAATGGAATGGATTAGATCATAGTTTTCAGTAATAACTCTCAATGTAAATGGTCTCAGTTTCCCAATTAAGAGACAGAGAGGCAGAATGGATTAACAAACACAATCCAACAGTATTCTGTGTACTGTAATATTTAACCCGAAAAATTCATAGATGAAACCCCAAAGAGTGAAAAGCAATATTCTGTGCAACAGAAATGTGGAAAAAGAAGTAGCTATGTTGAGACAAAGTGGACTTAAAGCCAAAACTGTTCAGAAGAAGCAAAGGTCATTACAGATTGGTCAAGGCAACAGTTCAATAGTAAGAGGTAAAAGTTACATGTGCACCAAACTCCAGCAACTCAGCTTCATGACACAAACACTAGTATACATAAAAGATCAGATAGACACAAGCACAACCACAGGAGGGCACCTCATTATCCCACTGTCACAAATAGTTCAACTAGGAAAAAAATAAAACCACAGAGCTGAACCAGACTTTTGAACAACTGGACATGATAGGTATCCATATTGTTCCCCTAATAATATATTCTCAACAGCATGTAGAACTTTCTCCAAAATAGATCACATGCTGTCTCATAAAGAATCAAAATGATCCTTGAAGCACTATGCATATTATCAGATCATATGCAATGAAATTAGAAATCAAAACCACAGAAATTATGTAAACACATGGAAATTAAATAATACCCTCTTGAATAGTCAATGGACCATACAAAAAAATCAGTGGAGAAATTAGACATTTTCTATAATCAATATCAGTACAACATACTAGCACTTATGAGACACAAAACTTTCCTAAATGGGAAATTTATAGTTGTGAATGTCCACATCAGAGAAGCAAAGCCCAAATAAATAACCTAATCTCAGGGTCCCAGAAAAATAACAATCCAAATTCAAAACTCGTACATGGAAGGAAATTATATAGATCAGAACATAAATCAGTGCAATTGAGTAAAAAAAAACCATAAAGAATCAATGAGCTCTTGTTGCTTTTGTCTTCCACTGCTATGAATAATTGCCCCTCTGCCATGTGTCTCCCTGCCTTGGAGCCAGCTAATTATGGTCGGGAAACCTATAAAGTATGAGCTAAATAACCACTCACCTTTAAAAAGGAGTCAATGAAGAGGTAGTTCTTTGAAAACAGAAAATTAACAAATCTCTAATCTTACCAAAAAGAAAAAAGAAAAGGACACAAAATGCAATTAGAAAAAAGGTGAAATCAGCTGACAGTAACATATTGGGTCCTGACCTAGATCCCCAATCTTCCAAATGAGTGTACGGCAGAGGTTAAATAAAAAGAAACAAATTGAATTTTAGGGTTTCAGGAGGGTCAAAACCCTTTAGTCAAGCTTTCGACTCCAAGGGCTATGACAGTGTTCTCTGGACCATTTTTATTAGCACTAAGGCAAAAGATGGGGAAACCGAGGAAAGCACAGGAAATGAGCGGGGGGGGGGGGGGATTCAAAGACTTCCCCAAGTAGTAGGTTAAGCCAATTTAGGAGAAGCAATCTTATCTCCAAGATAACATTTATGGTAGGACTGAGACCGCAGGAGTGAGATGCCTGCAGCTGCAGCTGCAGTCTCTGTATACTTAATTAGTGTTGGAGCCAAGGTGTCTTCAGCTGTGGCCGTATCTTGCCCTTTGAGATATCTCTGGCCTCACAGGCCACTATAGGCCTCAACCAGGACCAGTGATTTATAGAGGTTCATTTACTATGAATTGGCTCCCATCGCCAGGCAAGGGCCTGAGGCCTAGGACAGACTCACAGATACACAGAAAGCCAATTAATGAAATTTAAATCCTGCTCAGAGCTGTTGGGTACTAGTCCCGAACTGTGCCAAAGTCCAAAAGATTATTAGTAATTACTTTCAGAACCTATATTCTAATAAATTGGAAAATTCAGGGAAAAAATGGATATATTCCTAGACACACGTGAATTACCAAGTGGAACCAAGAGGATATAAAAATTCTGAATAGTGCCAGGGATGGTAATGCTCATCTATAATCTTGAGAAGGTGGAGCAGTAAGAAGTCTCATGAATTTGAGGCCAGCCTGGGTTCCACAGTGAGTTCAAGGCCACCTTCACCTACAGTTCAAGACCCTGTTTTAAAAAAAAAAACTAATAATCAGGCAATGAAATTAATGCAGCAATAAAAAATTCTACCAATGAAGAAAAGCCCAGGTCCTGATGGATTAATTCCTGAATTCTCCAAGAGCTTCAGGGAAGATTTATAGTCAGTAATTCACAAACTTTAATGAAAGAAAGGGAAGGAGTACTTCAAAAATTATTTTGGGAAGTGACATTATGCTAATTCCAAAATCAGGCATTATCTTAATTCCAAAGCTAGACAAGGAAGCAAAAAAGAGAACCACAAACCAGTATCTTTAATGAACATGAATGCAAAAATCTCAACAGGATACTGGCAAACAATACAACAAATTATCAAAAAGATCGTGCATCATGACCACGTAGGATTCATTGAAGAGATGCAAAGATGGCTGAATATGCACAAATCAATAAATGTAATACATCACATAAACAGAAGCAAGGACAAAAATCACATGATCATCTCAATAGATAAAGAAAAACCTTTGACAAAATTCAATATCTATTCATGCTCTCTGAAAAAAGTAGGTTTAGAAAACCTTAATTTTATACAAGCCATTTATGGCAAACCAATGGCCAACGTCATATTAAATGGGGAAAAGCTGAAAGCTTTCCTTCTAAAATTAATAAGATAAGAATAGTCCCTGTCATCACTCTTGTTCAGTACAATTCTCAAAACATTAGAGCAATCATGCAAGAGAAAGAAATGAAAAGGATATATATAAGAAGAAAGAAGGCAAATTATTGTAGGTAACATGATATTCTATGTAAATTACACAAAAACTTACATCAAAAGATTCCTAGAATGAAAAACCAAATTAGTAGTGTAGCAGGATACAGACCAAGACACAGAACCAGTAGCATTCCTTTATACCAATAATGAACTAACTGAGAAAGAAATCAGAAAAATTCCTTGGAGAAAATTTAACCTCGTGTAGTGGTTCATACCTGTAATCAGGTGGTCTTAGGCAGGAGAATTACTGTGAGTTTAAGTTGAATATGGTCTATATAATGAGCTTTAAGGCCAGCCTGGACTACATAGCAAGACCCTGTTTCAAAGAAGGAAAAAATGAAAAGAAAAACTAAATATTTCAGAATTACTTAACCCAGAAAGTAAAAGACCTCTACAGTGAAAACTACAGTACTCTATAAAAGGAGGCTGAAGAGGATATTAGCAAAATGGAGAGATAACCCTGTGCTCTTGGGTAGGAAGAAGCAATATAGTGAAAATGGTCATATTTCGAAAACTGTTACACAATTCAGTGCAATCCAAATCAAATTTCCAAAGGCATATCTCACAGAATTAGGAAAAACAATCCTAAAATTCATCTGGAACCAGAAGAGGCCTAGAATAGCAAAGAAACAAAAATAAGATGGAACATCACAATTCCTGACTTGAAATTACATTATAAAGCTACTGTGATTAAAAACAGTGTGGTACTGCCAAAAATATATATATATATATAGACCCAAAGATCAATGGAACAGATTAGATGTAGAAACAACTCCAAAGACAATAAGGCAATTTATCTTTGACAAAGGTGCCAAACATATTCACTGGAAGAAAGATAGCCTCTTTAATAAGTGGTGCTGGAAAATTTGACCTTACACATGCTGAACATTAAAACTGGACCTCTATCTTTCACCATGTACCAAGCTAAAATCAGAATGGATCAAAGAGCTTAATATTAAAACAGGAATATTAAATCTGTCATTTAAAGGGAAGAAAGGTAAAACTCTTGAAGACATTGGTGCAGGCAAAAACTTCATTAACAAAACCCAGATTGCACAGGAACTATCACAAAGAATCAACAACTGGGCTCTCATCCTATTGAAAATATTTTGCACAGCAAGAGAAACCATCAAAATGAAGAGACAACCCACAACGTGGAAAAAAATGTTTGCCAGCTGTTCCTCAGACAAAGGATTACTATTGAGAACATGTAAAGAACTAAAAAAAAAAAAAAAAAAAAAAAACAGTCCTCTCAGATTTAAAGACCCAATCCAAAAGTGAGTGTTTCAATGAAGAAATACAAATAGCAAATAAATATGTGAAAAATATGTTCAACATCACTGGTCATTTGAGTGATACAAATTAAAATAACACTGAGATTCCACCTTACTAAGGAAACAACAGCTGTTATCAAGAAATCAAACAATAACAAATGCTGGAGGAGCTGAGGGGAAAAAGAAACCTTCTCCACTGTTGGTGGGAATTCAGACTGGTACAACCACTCTGGAAACCAGTGTGGGGATTCCTCAAAAAACTAGGACTGGAGGTCCCCTTCAACCCAGATATTCCCCTTCTGGATATCTTCCCAAAAGAATTAAAACATCATACCATAGTGACATGCACACCCATGTTTATAGCATCACAATTTGTAATAGCTAGGTCTTGGAAACAACTTAAATGTCCACTGACCGAGGAATGGTTAAAAAAGATGTGGTATTTTATACAATAAAGTACTACTTAGCCGTAAATCAGAATAAACTTGAGGCTTTTATAGATAAATGGATGCAACTTGAGACCATATTCATTAGTGAAATAAATAAGACACGCATGTGTAAACATATTGTCTTTTTTAAAAAAATTTTATCAGTACTGGGAATTGAACTCACGACCACACACTTGCAAGGTAGGCACTTATGCCGCTGAGCTAAATCCCCAGCCCCTATAAACATATTGTCTCATTGGTGTGAGAAGCCGAGAGAAACAACATATATATATATATAGTGAAGATAGTAATACTAGTGATTTTGGAGTTCACTGAAAAGAAAGATTTGTGCTGGTATTGTCTGGACAATTGATTCAGATGTCTTGCACTTTGGGTGAATGATTTAGGGAAGACTATGCAAAGTATGTACCATTGTTACCACCCATTGGCATGGTTTGAAATTTTGTTATAGTTTTTTCCTTTCTTATTTTTTTTCTTTTACCCTGAAATAAAATGGATTAGGAAAAGTAAGAAGCCCAGACATGCTGATCAGTGAGACAGAATAGAGGGTGCTGAAAGAACTCTAGGCACTTTGAGCTATTTGATCTTTGACAAAGGGGACAAAAGCATATCCTGGAGTAAAGAGCATCTTTACAAACGGTGCTGGGAAGCTGGCTATCCACATGTAGAAGATTAAATTTAGACCCACATCCCTCACATACTAAATGAAAATCAAAATGAATCAAACATCTGAATGTTACAGTAGAAACACTTCATGCTATAGAAGATAAAATAAGTAAAACTTTCGAAGACACAGCCATAGACAAGGACTTTGTAAACAAAACCCCAAAGTGCATGATAAATAATAACCAGAATCAACAAATGGGATCATGTAAAAGCTTCTGGGGTTCTGGGGGCTGGGAATTTAGCTCAATGGCATAAGCGCCTGCCTTGCAAGCAGGCAGTCGTGAGTTCGATCCCTGGTACCAATAAAAATGAAAAAGACAAAAAAAATTGTAAAAGCCTCTGGACATCAAAGGAAACAACCAACAAAAGAAAGAGACTACCTAGAAAGGGGAAAAATCATGCCAACTGTTCCTCAGACAGAAGGCTAATGACTACAACATAGAATTCAAAAAAGTTAGACCCCCCCCTCAAAATAAGACTTAATAAAAATGGCAACTGAAATGAACAGATCCATCTGAGAAGTACAGATGGTCAATAATTATATGAAAAAATGTTCAACAACTCTAGCCATTAGAGAAATGCAAATTAAAAAGATTCAATCTTCAAGAAGAATGTCTATCATTAAGAAATAATAACAATGGGGCTGGGGATTTAGCTCAGCGGCATAAGCACCTGCCTTGCAAGCAGGCAATCGTGATTTCGATCCCTGGGACCGATAAAAACTGAAAAAGACCAAATAAATAAATAAATAACATGCTGAAAAAATATCAAATGTTGGCAAGACTGCAGGGAAAGTGAACCCTTCTATATTGTTGATGGGAATATAAACTAGTACAACCATTATCAGAAATCTATATGAAAATTCCTCAGAAACACTAAAAATTCCATTCAACAAAGATATTTTCCTTTTAGACATCTTTCCAAAGGTGTTAAAGACATCATATTACCGGGCTGGGGATTTAGCTCGGTGGCATAAGTGCCTGCCTTGCAAGCGTGTGGTCGTGAGTTCGATCCCTGGTACAAGTAAAAAACAAACAAACAAAAAAGACATCATATTACAGAAGGCCTCCACAGTGAACTCTTCTTAGCTGTGCTGCCCTCAGGACCTTACTCAGAGCCTGTTAGGGTCCCACCCAGCATCCCCAAACAGTCTGGGACCTTTGGGTCATCACTTGGGTCCTGGTTGGGCTCCACCCAGTGACACCCAAGTAGCCAGGAGCCACCACATGTGAGCTGAAGGCCTCCACAGTGAACTCTGCCTAGCTGTGCAGCCCTCAGGACCTTACTCAGAATCTGGTAGGGCTCCGCTCAGCATCCCCAAACAGTCCAAACAGGATCTTAGGGTCATCATTTGGGTCCTGGTTGGGCCCTACCCAGTTACCCCCCCCCCCCAAGTAGCTGGGAGCTGCTGTGTGTTGAGTGCCATGAGCAGAAGGCCTCCAGAGTGAACTCCATCTAGCTGTGCAGCCTTACAATGTTGCCTGGAACCTGGTAGGGCCCCATGCAGAGACCCCAAGAAGCCAGGGATTGTTGGTGTGCTATGTAGCATAAGCTAAAGGACTTCCCAGTGTGCTCTACATACCATTCAGCCTTAGTGCACCATTCAGAACCAGGTAGTGTCCTGCCCAGTGATCTCAAGCAGCTGGGGAGTTTCAGGGAGCTACATGGGATGTGCTGAAGGCCAGCCAGCACACTCCCCCATTTGGGAAGACTTTGAGTGCCACTAGGGAACCAGTAAGGACTGCCTAACATCCCCCACTCAACTGGGAAAACTCCCTGTAGCAGACAGTCTTCTTCAATCCAAAAAACAAGTGAGACTTTGCATTCAAGGGAATACATGAAAATGACAAAATGAAAGAGCGAAATGTGATCTCAAAGTTCCAGCTCATCCAAACAAGCATAGGAGACATGGGCATAGAAGAAAATGTAAGCCATACATCTGAAATATCTGAAATGATAGCAACTGAAGTAAAGAAACAACTCCATGAAGCTGTAAAGGAACTCAGATCACAAATAATCTGCTAGGTAAAATAAGAAATGATAAACATAATGAAAGAAATGCTGAACAAATCTAAAGAAGACATAGTTAAAAATAGAGGAACACGACAAAATGATTGAAACCCTGAATGAATAATATAAGAAAGAACTAGAAAGCATGAAACAGATTCAAAGAGATATCCAGAAAATCAAAAATTCCATCAAAAGCTGGCAAAACTGCCTCAGTGAATATAAAGATAGACTTTCAGACCTTAAGGACAAGATTGCAGCTAGTGAGTAGGAAAGGAAAGATCTGTTAAAAACAACAAAGAATCAGGGAATAACAATTCAACAGCTGCAAGATGATGCAAAGAAAAACAACAAAAGATTGATAGGTATAAATGAAAAAGAAGGTAACACAAATGATATAAAAAGACTATTCACAAAAGTAATAGCTGAAAATTTTCCAAACATGGGAAAGGAAACTGACACAGATTAGTGAAGTATATTGAACTCCAATTAGCCATAACCAAAATAAATCTACACCCAGACATATAATAATCAGTGTCTCAAAAATTCAACATAAGGACAGAGTATTAAAAGCTGTTAGAGAGAAGAGACATCATCTATAAAAGAAAGCCCACCAGAATCACAGCAGACTTCTCATCACAAACAATGAAATCAAGAAGAGCATGGAGTGAAGTATTTCAAGTCCTAAAGGAATGCAACTTCCAATCCAGATTGATGTAACCTGCAAAACTATCCTTCAAAATCAGTGGAGAAATAAGATACTTCCATGATAAAGAGCAGCTGAAGAACTTCATGACCACCAAACCACCCTGAAAAGAATACTGAAAGATATTCTAGATAGACATAAAAATAACTCTGACTTCAAGAACACCAACAGAAAGAAACCACCAAGCAGCACAAACAATTAAACAGAGGAGAAAGGTAAAGAACCAACAGCAGAAAGATAACACGACAAAAATAAGCCAATATATGTTACTAATAAGCACTAATGTAAGTGGCCTCAATTCACCAATTAAATGAAAGAGACTGGCAGAATAGATCAAGAAACTGAAAGGGTTTTGGCCCAGACAGGACACTGTAGCCAGGAAAACCTCAACTGGAAGCAGGAAGCCCTATCTCCCCTGCCCCTAGGAAGTTACCTGTGATGCCATCTTCCCGCCCCTGGAAATTTACATATGGCGCCAAACCTAGGACCAATGGGCTACCTGTGCATCCCTAATCCCCGCCTTAGGTTCCACCCCAAACCGAGGCTATTTACATGCCCCCACGCCACGTGTCTGCCGGAGAGATTGCCGGACGCCAGCGGTGGGGGTGCCAGTCATCTCTCTCCGTGTTCTCAGAATAAAGGCCACTTTTTATTTTATACTTCTCATCTTTTGGAAATATTTTTCATCTTTTGGAAATAATCCTAGCATTTGGTGCCGTGACTCGATCGGCAGGCGATTGACTCCTGGGACACACCCAGTTGAGTCCCCTACCCAATAACCAGATAACATCCTGGATTAATCCCAAGCTTTTTCCTCTCCCAAGACGTCCCTGTCGCCAGCTGCCTGCACTCAGCACCGGCCAGATTGATTTCAGGTGAGCACTCCCCGGGGAACTTTTGGCACTGGGCAGCCCCAGTCGACTGTTCTCCCCGTCTGCGTGGGTCTGTGCATTTTCACGTCCTTCCGACAGCCCAGGGCAGGGTTCTTTCTGGCCAAACCTGTGTCCACAAAATCTCTCACGTTCTTTGGGTTCGGATAGCCCAAAGCAGAGATTTTTGGGACCGCCCACACTGAAAGAATGCCTCACTTCCCTTAAAGCCTTGCGCTTTCACGGGCAAAACTGTTACTGACCCCACTCAGGCTCCACTCGTAAATCTCTCAGTGACGACTGGAATATACGAGTTTTTGGAACCATAGCCGCCGCGTGGTGCCACAAATGAGTGACGGCTTGTTCAGGACCACCGGCCTTTTTCTTGCCTGAATCAGTCATGGGGAACGTATTTTCTAACTCCCAAAAGACACCTTTACAATGTCTAATTTCCAATTTACGTACTCTAAAAATTAAAAGTACCATAAAAAATAAACAATTAACTTTTTACTGCCAGAAAGTCTGGCCAACCTACCCGCTTATCGGCAAGTGTTGGCCCAAAGAAGGGACATTTGACCCCTGCATTCTCAGGAACTTGTATGATTTTTGTCAAGCTGGCAACAAGTTATTAGAACTCCCTTATATTCAGGCCTTTCTTATTCTGAGAACACGCCCATCTCTCATTAAGTCTTGTGCTCCCGCTCAGATACTTTTAGCTAAGTCTACTGCCCTGCAAACTTTTCCATCCTGCCCTCCAGTGTTTTCCCGGCTGCGGCCTGCGTATCCCCAAACTCATTCCATGCTGTTACCTCCCGCTGGACGGCTCTCTCCTTCCCCTATGCCTGATTCTCTCAGCAGCTCTAATCCCTCTCTGTCGCAGATACCTCCTGCTGTACGATCATCTCCCTCTCCACTTTCCTGGACCCATAACTCTCCCAGCAGCTCTAATCCCTCTCTGTTGCAGTTATCTCCCACTGTTCGATCCTCTTCCCCTCTGTTTCCCGGGACCCATAACTCTCAGGGGCTCTAATCCCTCTGTTAGCGCTTCCTCACAGTCTCCGACTTCTCCTGAGAATTCTCTATCTCCTACAGCATTCTCATCGCCCGCCCACCATACTAGGTCTCAGTCACTATGTCCTTCCAGCAGGCCACGTGATTGTTCCAGCTTGCGCCCGAAACAGTCGCCATGTTGCAACCCTCTGCCACGTGGCATGGTGCCGCCATGTTCAGGAAGGTCACATGGTGACAGGGTGCCACCATGTTTTGGGTCACGGGACAAGGCGCCACCATGTTCCCAAGACCTTCACTGCCAACTGGCACCCCCTTGTGACTCCTCTTGTGAACTGCAACAGCTGCCCTGTTGCAGTGCACATGATGCTTCATTGTGCTGCTGACAGCAATCCTCTCACTGCAAGGCACACAGTGAGACGCCATCTGCCTGTGTTTCCCAGGGTGACCGGCAGCAGCTCTGTAGGCCCTCTACAGATGATTGCTCACATGTGCCTACCGGAAGGATGGCTGCCCAATGGCCCTCTGCTCCGGAATCTTCTCCTCAGGCTCTGCTACTGCTTCGGGAGCAAGCTGGCCCCAAGGGACTTGTTAACTTCCATGTGCCTTTTTCCCTTTCTGATCTATCTCAGATTACCCATAAATTAGGTAGCCTCTCTGTTGACCCACAGAATTATATCAGGCAATTTGAATTTATTACTAATTGTTATGATTTACATTTTAAGGACGTTTATGTGATTCTAAATACCACTCTCAGCTCAGAAGAACGGAATCAGCTGTGGCAAGCAGCTCAAAAAAGAAGCTGATCACAGACTTAAGGTAAACACCGCTGATAATGACTCTGGGCCTATAGCTGTGCCAGAACAGGACAAGCATACTAACTATAACAGATTTTTAAAACAGGTCCAGGAGGCTAATAAAAACCCAGCTGTGTTCCTAAATTGGCTTTCTAACCCTTGTGCCCCACGAGCAGTTCCAGCTTCGTGCGCTGTGTCGGGCCGCCGTCCCAGCCCCTCCCTCCCCCGTGCATCGTCGACTCCGCCACCACCACCGCACTGCTGCCACCTTACGCATTTCGGGGGGCAGTCCCAGCCCACCCCTGTGTGCTACGTCCCAGCACTTGCCCCACCCGCTGGGTGTGCTCTGCTGGAGTGCCGTGGAACAGCAGCTCAGCGGCTCCGCTCAGGCATGCTTTTTTTTACAATTCGACTCCGCTCAAGAGATGCTGTTTTTTTATTACAATTCTCAAACCATTTAATCAAGGTTATTGGTCACCTGATAATTTTACCAGCCTTGTTTATCAATCAAAGCCTTCATCCAACCATATGCTGTCTGCAAGAAATCCATCTAACCCAAAAGGAAATTCATAGACTGAAAGTCAAAGGATGGAACAGGAACCCCCAAAAAACCAGGGGTAGCTATTCTGTTTGCAGAAAATGTGAACTTCAAACCAAGAATGATCAAAAGAGATAAAGAAGGTCACTACATATTGGTTAGGGGAAACTTCAAGAGGAAGAGATAACTATCTTAAATATCTATGCATCAAGTATGAGAGCACCCAGCTATACAAAACAAATAATAGAAATGAAAAATCAAATGAGCAATAACACAATTATAACAGCAGACTGTAACACCCCATTGACACAAAGAGACAGATCAACGAGGCAGAAAATCAGCCAAAAATAAAAGAACTGAATTAAACTTGTGAACAAATGGACTTGATAGATGTGTACAGAGTGTTCCACACAACAACAACAGCATATACATTCTTCTCAGCTCCACATTGGGAATTCTCTAAAATAAACCATATAGTATCCCACAGAACATGCTTAAGTAAATGTAAAAGAATTGAAATTATCCCATACATATCCAATTATAGTGCTATAAAACTGGAAATTAATGGCAAAAGAAACTACAAAACTTCCATAAACACATAGAAATTAAATGATATACTCCTGAACAATCAATGGATCACAGAAGTTAAAAAAGAAATTAAACAATATCTACAAGTAAACAAAAATAGAAATACAATTTACTGGAACCTGTGGGATGTAATAAAAGCAGTCCTCAGAAGGAAATTTATTGTGGTGAATACCCACATCAGGAAAACAGAATGAATACACATAACCTGATTCTACACCTCAAACATCTAGAAAAAAGAAGAACAAGTCAAGCCCAAAGCCAAAAGAAGGGAGGAAATTATAAAGCTCAGAGCAGAAATTAATGAAATAGAGACAAAACAATAGGCAAAGAATTAACAAATCAAAGAGTTAGTTCTTTCAAAGAGTAAATGTCAAAAGAAATCTCCAACAGAGTGAAAAGAAAACCCATGAATTGGGAAAAAAATCTTAGTCAACTGCCTTCTGACAAAGGACTTCTATCTACAACATAATCAGAATTAAAAAAAAAAAACAGGCCTCCAAAATTGAAAGACTCAATCCAAAAATGGGCATCTGAAATGAATATACACTTCGCTGATGAAGAAATACAAATGGCAAATAAATACATGAAAAAATGTTTAGCATGATTGGTCATTATGGAAATGCAAATTAATTAAAACAATGTTGAGATTCCATCTCACTCCAGAAAGAATAGCCAGGATCAAGAAAACCACCAATAACAAATGCTGGAGAGGCTGTAGGGAAAAAAGGAACTGTTGGTGGAGTGTAGACTGGTGCAATCACTGTGGAAATCAGTATGGAGGTTCCTCAAAAAGCTGGGATTGGAGGTCTCATTTGGCCCAACTATTCCACTTCTGGACATATTAACAGAAGAACTGAAAATATCATACCACAGTAATATATGTGCATCAATGTTTATAGCAACATAATTTGTAATAGCCAGACCTTGGAAACAACCTAAATGCCAATCAACTGAGGAATGGATCAAAAAGATGTGGTATTTTTATATAATGGAATACTACTTAGCCATAAAGACGGACAGCATTGAGGCTTTTATAGGTAAATGGATGTGACTTGAGACCATATTCATAAGAGAAATAAATTAAACTCACATATGTAAATACTGTATTGTCTTCCTAGTATAAGAAACTGAAAGAGTAAATAAGATATAAAATCTTCAATAAATATTGTGAAAGCATAAACAACTGCTCAAAGAGGAAAAAATAATTCAGGGAAAAGGAGGAAAAAAGGAAGAGAAAAGAAAAAAGATATAAGTATTTATATATACACTTAAGATTACTAAGATGATTGCACTACTAATTCTATCAGTTCTTGGAACAAAACAGTTAACATCTGTAGGATTAAATCAATTTTACATGACTCTATCTGGTAATTCAAGTAAGACTTTTGAAGATAACTATGCAAAACAACAAAATTTGTTATATTTCTACTGCTTTGTTTTGAAAGCATATATTATTGTTTTGGGCTCTTTGTTATAGTTACTCATTGGACTTTTGTTTCTTGTTTTTCTTGTACTTCTTTTTGTTTTGTTTTTCTCTCTAATACAGAAAGTATAGATGTACATAGATAGGCTTATATATACCTAGAACTTCACCTAAAGCATTTACAAGAAATGATTTTATTATATGTGATGGTATGAACAACTACACTGAAGAAAATGAGACATCGTGGTAGCCATTGCTGACTTAATGATTTTTTTTCTTGGCTTTGATTGGGTTTAGTCTGTTTTCAATTATTTGATTTCTTTTTTTTAATTTAAGGAGAAAAAGGAAAAAAACAGAAAAAGGGTACAAGTAATACAAAATTTAAAAAATAAACTAAGAAATCACTAGTTAATAGATTACATATTCTCATCATAGAAATAGTTGTTCAAGTTACATTATTGAAGCACATAAAGTGGACTTTCAAACAGTGAGAGTGCAAACAGTTTTGTTCAATGATCCAAACAACACTCAGTAATATGGTTATCTATCTTATACACTTAAACATACATGCAGTTATAACCTTTAGAGCACTTTCTTTTCTTTTCTTTTGTACAATGACAATTACACATTTGGGGTTTTATTACTCCCACAGTTCTTATTACTTTTTTTGAAGAGAGTAAAACCAAATGCGACATTTCAGAACAGAGTCAGTCAAAAGGATGGACATAATAGATAATGTAAAAACAAAATATAAGGTGATCAACAATGGTTACCATACTGCCTCTTGCCATTTTAAGAAGAATTGGCAGTTATAGTAAAATTGAACTAAACAGTAAAGAATAAAACCAAAGCATTGGAGACATTACAGGATTTTAAAAGAAAATAATAGTCAACTGGAATGGGCGTCATAATGATTCTTATTGTCTTCACAGTTATGCCTATACTTTCGAACTTGGTACTATCAAGCAAAGCAGAATAGAGGAAAATCGGTTAAAACAAGATGGTGAGGGCAATACAGGATTTCAAATCAAGTTAATAAGAAATCAAAGTAGGTTACTATAATGTATCCTTCTATTTTTAATTTATTTTTCCCTTAATTAAAATATAAAAAGAAAAATAAATTTTTAAAAAAGGGGGATTGAGATAAAAGAGGGCATAACAACAGAACAGCGCAGGTCAAAACATAACCATTTAAGCAAAATAGTGTTTCACCACAAGATATCCTGACATAAAAATAGTTACCATAGTGTTTCTTTCCTTGAAATCTTTGAGTATAACTTCTTATACTCTAGCAACAAACATATCACGACACTATAAAACCATTCAGGAGAATGACATTATTACAGGGTATTTAGAACCAATTGACAGAAAATGAACAATGGTTTCTATAATATATAGAATATTATAAGCATAGAATATTGCTTATATTATCATATATAATAAAATCCAAGAAGATACAACCTTTTAAGACCAATGGAGACAGAAGAATACATGTTTGATGGGACTTCAAAACGAGATGATACTAAATCAGCACTAGCTATTATGATGTCTTGTTTTCTCCAAAATTGCTGTTCCTACCATCCAATCTTCTCTGCCTCATTTCTGTTGAGCTCTTTTTCTGTCATTAGTTGTCAGTTTGTCTTCTTCATTTTGCTTTCTGCTCCATTCATTGTGGCCTCTCTGCCACTATTTCTGGAATCTTGGTATTTTCCTTTTTTAGACTATCCTGCAGTAATCTCTGTAGAGTTGAATTAGTGATTGCAAATTCCCCTAGATCCTCTTTATCCTGAAAGCACCTTGTTTTTCTATCAATTTCTAGGGACAGTTGTGCAGGATATATCAATCTTGGCTGGAGGTTATTATCTTTCAAAGCTTGAATTATTACCCCCCACGCTCTTTGTGATTTGATGGTTTGTGCCAAGAAGTCTGCTGTAATTCTGATGGGTGTTCCCTTGTAAGTGATCTGTTTCTTGTCTCTGATGGCTTTTAATATTCTGTTTTATATTGGATTTCTGGAATTTTGATTATTATATGCCTGGGTGTAGCTCTGTTTGGGTTGCAGGTGGCTTGAGTCCTGTATGTCTCATATATCTGAGTATCTTTACCATTTGCCAAATTAGGGAAATTCTCTTGGATTATTTCTGTGAATGGCTTTTGTAGTCCATTTGTTTGTGTCCCCACTTCTTCTCTTATGTTCTTAATTCTTAAGTTATAGATCCTCTTATCATCTTCTAGCTTTTGCATTGTTGCTGTTTGTTTTTTTGTTATTTTTAAGAAGTTTTTCATTTCATGCTCCCATATTACAAATCTGCCCTCCAGTTCAGATAGTCTGTCCTTAGTTTCTTTCAAGCTGTTATGCCAGTTTTCGATAGAGTTTTTAGTTTCCTGGTAGTCTCTTTGAACCTGCTTTACATATTCTATGTTTTCTCTACCTTCTCCATCAAACAATTCTCCTCTTTTTTTCTGTCCTTCCATTCCACCATCTGTTTTTCTTGGGTGGTGCTTAGCATTTCTCTAACTATTCTGCTTATGTCTTGCTTCAGGTCATTGATAACTTCATTCCTGAACTGATCTATGAGGCTCTGGAGATAGCGCTTTATGTCTATTGGTGCTGTGTCTGCTATTGCGTGTTTCTCAGGATTGGGGCCCGAGGACCCTTTCTTGTTGCTTCCTCTTCCCATATTCTTTGTTCCTTATATTTAAGCATATATAGGAGGCCCAGCTTCCTTCCCTGTCAGTCACAGTCTGTTTGAATTGTGCAGGCTAGGTATTCCCACCCACCGTAGTGGCATCAGGGAGACACAGACCTGGGCAGTCTCTGCCAGTCCTGTCCCTCCAGGTCAACCTACTGAAGGCTTCACCGCTAGGGTGCACCTCCAGGCACTGGGACCTGAGTTGGGCTAGCCTACTGGATCTCAGCCAGTGGCATCTCACAGGACCGGCACTCCCCACCAATCCCACTTGAGAGGGGGATATGTGACTGAAGTCACTGCAGCTTCTCATTCTGGGAAGTCTGCCAGGTCCGAGTATGTCCTCTGCTGAAGCCTCCTTCTCTATGGAACGGTTCCCGATGCACTCACTCACCGCGGGTTGATGCAGGGCACCCGGCCAGTCCTGCTCCCAACTCCTTTCAACACTTCCCACTCTCCGAGCTTTCGCGCCTCTCTCCCTGCTGTGCCGACTGGGATGCAACAGTGGCTGCAGGTAATTCAAATCGCAGTTTCCAGTGGCGCAGGTCCAGCTTCTGTCCTGAGACCTTATCTGTGCCTGCTGTAGCACCAGGATTGCGCTTCCAGATGGTTTCTCCTAATTTAGTTCATTCCTGGGTCAGCAAAGAATATCCCCCCTTGTCTGGGACTTCCTGCCCGGCACCATTCCTAGATTTCAAGTGCGGTTTCTCAGAGAGCCTCCGGGGCTGCTGCTATCTATCCGCCATGTTCTTCCAGACCAATTATTTAATTTCAATATATATGAAGGTATGGACAGCTATTTTGAAAAAACAAAAGACACTGTGATATCCATTATTGATTTCCTAGGGTCTGGTTTTGAAAACCCTTAACGCTCTCATTCTTTTGTTTTGATTGCTTTTATACAATTTTATTTTGTATTAACTTACTGTGTGTGAAGGCATGGACAACTATTTCAAAGAAAACAAGAGACATTATTGTAGCTATTGTTGATTTCCTGCTGTCTTGTTCTGAAATCCTATGTTATTTTCATTGTTTTGCTCTGATCTGCTTTGTTTTGTTTTAGTCTCTTTAAAATTAAAAAAGACATCATATTACAGTGATATTTGCATGCTAATGTGTGTAGCAGCACAATTTATGATAACAATACCTTGAAGTGGCTCATATGTTCATCAACAGAAGAATGGATAAAGAGAATGTAGTGTTTATACACAATAGAGTTACTTCTGTGCTATAAAGAATAAGTTTGAGCTCTTTGTAGGAAAATGAGTGTTCTGTGAGTCCATAATGTATTTTACTTTGCTTTGTTTTGATTTTTGAGACAGGGTCTTGTTATGTAGTTCAGGCTGGCCTTGAACTCACTATGTAGCCAATGCTGGCCTCAAGCTCCCATCAGTCCTCCTGCCTCAACCTCCTGAATACTTGGATTACAGGCATGTGCCACCACACCCAGCCCTATGACATGAAGTGAAATAAAGGAGATATGAACACTTAAATATCACATGGTTTCTCTTATTTGAGAAACCCAAAATAAATATAGAGCAAAATAAAAGATAGTTAATAGGTAGTAGGGAGATAAAGATCTTTTGCAAATAAGAAGGGGACCAAGAAATAGTGGACAAAGCGGAAGTAGAGGGGGATGAAAAAGAATTAAGATGTTTTATGTACATGAACTAGCTCTCCAGAAGCAATGTGATCATTATTTATTGCAAACACGTGCTACTAAAAAACACTGGTACTGTCATATAAATGCAGAAAACACTGGAAAGACCAGAAACCCAAACACAACCCAACACATAAAACACAAACAAAAGGTTTAAATCAATGAAGTCTGGGCCAGGCATAGTGGCACATGCTTGTAATCTCAGCACTCATGAGGCCGAGGCAGGAAGATCACTGTGAGTTGGAGGCCATCCTTGGCTACATAGAGAGTCAAGGCCAACCTGCACTACACAGTGAGACCCTATCTCAAAACAAAAATCCTCAATTCCACAATGTTTCCACTACCTCAAAAAGAAACCCCATACCTAACAGCAGTCAATCAAAATTTCCCCTTTTCTTAGTCTCTACCAATCAATTTTCAGTCCACATTTACCTATCCCTGATATAAACTGACTCAAATATAGATAAACAGAAAGTAGGAAGAAGATTTCATTGTTCATTCATGTTGTAGCAAGTAACAATACTTACTTCAAGTACCACATTCCTTCTTATAGCTAAATACTCCAATGTATGAATATAATATATTTCGTTTATCCAGGTGATAGATACTTGGATCTCTTCCCTCTTGAACCTATCCCAATCAAACTTTTATCTCTGCACTTTGCCAAAACTATTTTCATCCAGATTATTATTTTTCTCATTGCTGGATCTAGGGGTCAGTTTCTAGTCTTCATCTTGCTTAATTTATGGAAATCATTTAACATACTTACAGCACCTTTTTTTCAGAAGTTTGGTTCAGTTCTAATATTTCATTATTAATTTTTTGTCTAGTTGATCTGTCTTTTTGTGAAAGTAGGGTATTTAAATCACCCAACACAATTGTATTAGGGCTTATCTGATTCTTCATGTCTGTTAATATTTGTTTTATATAGTTAGGTGTAGTGGTATTTGTTGCATATATATTTATGATATTATTTCTTCCACTTGGATTGTTCCCTTTACAAGAATATATGGACTTTCTTTATCTCTCTTAAATTAAAAGTGTTGGCTAGAAATTCACTTTGTCTACAAAAAGAATAGCTAATCCTGCTTTTTTCTGGGTTTCTGTGGAGTATTGTTTCCCATTCTTTGACTTTCAGTCTGTGAATTTCTTTTTTAATTAAATGTGTTTCTTGTATGCAGCATATTGTTGGATCTTGCTTTTTGATCTATTCTGCCAGTCTATGTCTTTTGATTGGTGAATTTAGGCCATTAACATTGATGATTATAACTGATATGTATTACCTTATCCTTGTCATTACATTTTCCTGTTTTTGACTCCCCCTTTATTTTCCCTCTCTATTTCTTTGTCTTGCCTAGTGGATTTCTTCTGTTGGAGTTCATGGAGCTGTAATCCTTATTATTTGTTTCTAGAATATCCTTCAAAATATTTTGGAGTTGGAGTGTGGATTGGGGAGAGCCAAATGGAAGCTAAGCCCCTGCTTGTGAGCCAGCCAGAGCACAGATCAGGAGAACAAGGAAGCCCCAGCCTGTGAGTAAGCTGGCCTGCAGGGTGGGGAGAGAGTGGCCCCCAACCCCTGTGAGCAACCAGCTGATTTGGAGGAATTGTACTGTTTGATTCATTTTGCAAGCCTAAACCAAGCAACTACTTAGAGGACAACAATATGCAATATAGTAACGACTGTACTTTTCCTACTGTCTTACAACTGTTTTGATTTGTTTTATTGCTGTTTTATTCCCTTTAAAATTAAATTTTAAAAAAAGCAAACATCTTATAGGGAAATATTAATAAATATGAAAACATTTTAAAAACCTTCTGCTGGTTTGGTAGTTATAAATTTCCTCAAATGTTCTTTGTCATTGAAGTATCTTATGTATCCATCCGTTTTGAAAGACAGTTTTTCAGGGTTTTTCTGAGTTGAAAGCTATTTTCCTTTAGAACTTGGAATAGTTCGCTCCAAGTTCTCCTTGACTTGAGGATTTGTGCTGACAAGTCAGCTATGACTTTGATGGGCTTTCCTTTATAGATGATTTGTTTCTTTTCCCTAACAATTTTTTTTGGGAGTTGCTGAACATGTTAAGGTTTTTTTTTTAATTTTTATTTTGAAGGTAGTAAAATACAACAGAACAAGACAGAATAAAACCAACTGAGACAGTGTAATGAAATTGGTACAGAACTTCACAGCAGGTTACCATGATAACAGTAATAGGTATCACACTATATCTCATTATCTTCACAATATTGTTCTTTCAATTACATTTATCAAAATAAAATGAAATACAGAACATTATAGAACTTATCAAAACAGAATATTGAATAGAGCAGTACCATTCGTCAGAATGAAGCAAAACAGTAATAAAAATATTTGCTTTCAAAGAGATAGTAGCAGGAAATCCCCGTTAATTGCTATGGTCAACCTCTCCAGAGATGCTCAGATCTCTGGTTCCCCATCTGCTAACAGGGGCAGGGGAAGCGGGTAGGGAAGTGGGATGTTTGACTCTCAGCCCATTCACCAGTAGGCTCACTATTGCTTAACAGGGAGGCAGGCTGCTTGCTTGGTTTCCCAGTGTTCTAAGTTCCAACATGGCATGGATCTCAGGAGGCACCAGTGGTTCTTCCCCAGGGGCGGCCGCAGCCTGCCATACCACAGCCGCTTACCAGGGAGGTGAGCTGCTTGCTTGGTTTCCCAGCACCCTAAGTTCCAACATGGTGCGGACCTTAGGAGATGCTGGTGGTTCTTGCCCTGGAGGGGCCACAGCCATTCCGTGGCTTCCTTTTAAGATTCTATTCCTGTGTTAAATTTCTGGAATCTTGACTATGATATGCCTGGCTATAGATATTTTTTGATCATGGTTAATTGGCATTCTATATGTCTCACTTATGTGTATGTCAGATTCTTTTTCTCTACCAGGAAAGTTTTCTGCAATGATATCTGTGAACATTTTTTCATATCATTTGTGGTATCTCCTGCTTGCCTTGATTCATTCTGTCAGTCTGTTTACTTTCATAAAATAAGACTTTTTCCTTGATGGTTACAACTGATATGCACTGACTGATCCTTGTCACATTGTTTTTCTGTTGTTGGTTCCCTCTTTCCCCTCTGTTTAATTGCTTGCCTTGCCTGGTGGATTCATTCTGTTGGGGTTCATGGAGTTCCAGTTCTTATTATCACTTTCTACAAATATCCTTCAGAACATTTTGGAGTGTTGGTGTTGTCGACATCAATTTCTTCAGGCATTCTTTTTAATGGAAGTGTCTCATTTCTCCATCAGTTTTGAAAGATAATTTGTGTGGTACATCAATCTGGTTAGAAGCTGTTTTCTTTGACATACTACAGTCCTAACTCTCGTTAGTTTAAAGGTTTATGTAGAGAAAACTGCTTTAGCTCTCATTGCCTTTCCTTTATAGGTGATTTTTTCCTTTTCTCTAACAGCTTTAAATATTCTTTATTGGGTCGAATTTCTGGACTCTAGAAATTATTATATGCCTTAGTGTACATTTTTTGAGCATGATTAATTGGAGTTCTATATGTCTCATTTATCTGTATGTCAAATTTTCTTTCCTGCTTAGGAAGTTTTTGGTCATTACTTCTGTGAACAAGTTTTTGTGTTGTTTGGATGCTGATCAGTCTTATTTTATTCTTCGTTGCATCATCTAGCAGCTCCTGGATTGAGTTCTCATGGTCCTCTGCTATTTTAAAGAAATCTTTCTTTTCATGATCACTAACCGCAGTCTGTCCTGTATTTCTGATACTGTGTCCTCACATTGGCCCGTTCTGCTGCGTGTACTTCCAGTGGAATTCCTAACCTCCTGGATGTCTGAGTCTGTTTTGTGGATTCCATTTCTTTCCTGTGTTGAACACTCACAGTTTCCATCATTTTCCTAAGCTCCTCTATTTTTTTTTCTCGGTATCTGCTCTAGAGTCAACAGCCATCTCTTTATTATGGTCACTGTCATTGTAGTTACCCAAGAAATTATTTCTGATTTGATTCTTGTCTAGTGCCTCATTTGTCTGCGTGGTTACTTTCACTGCCAGCACTTCAGAGAGTCCAGGCGGTGGCTTTGAATTGTCCCTTCTCTTTGCCCCCTGGGTTTGCCTTTGGTGAGCTGGAAGTCTAGGGTCACATCTTGATTAACTTTTTCTCATTTCTTTTTCTTTTGTTAAAGTTTAATTCCTGTGTCCATGCTTATAAATTGCTTATGGCAAATAGCTTTACTGCTAGTACTTAGAACCCTTAGGAAATGAATGCTTCTCAGAAGTGTCTCCCAGAAGTAGCTGGCTTTTGAATTTTGAATCTGTTGCAAGATTCTACCTCTTCAATTTATTGGAGATGAGAAGTTGCTGCCTGTTTTGCCTAGCCCCTGTTTCTTTGACACTGGACTACAGTGTGGCTTATGACCCTTACACATACCAGGAAGAACAAGTGATTAGAACAATTATGTCATGTTGTCTAGATGGGAATGTATCATCTAAAAACTATTATTTATTATTTTCTTATCTACCAGGGACTTTACTAAGTAATTACACTCATTACCTTACAGAAGCACTGTGAATGAAGTATATTTATGCACATTTTATGAATGATGAATTGAGGGATACGTTTTTAAAGTATTAAACTAGGAAATGGTAACATCAAGATTAGAATACAGTGCCTGGGGATTTGGCTCAGTGGTCAAGCTCTTGCCTAGCATGTACCAGGCCCTGGGTTCAGTCCCCAGCACAAAAAGAAAAAAGTGTTCATCCTTTATCCTTGGTAAGGACTACCTCCAGGCCAGGCTCTGTGCTTATGGCCTAGAAAGGCTCAGGCAACTGGAGGAAGGGCCTACTTCTGACCAAGTAGCATGTTTCTTGGGCTGCAGCTGGAAGAAACTCTTCTCTTTAGGCTGTTTCACATCCTACCAAAAATGACATTGGGAAAATGCACTCCCTAATGTGCCATGTTCATCACACTGCACTAGATTGTCTAAGCTCTGAATGCAGTGGTACAGAGATGAATTCTTTCACATTCTACTTTCTCTTCCTAGAATTTGTCCTTCTTTGGACACTGACAAAACTAGATCACTCCTGCCAAATGAAAAATCTTTTCAAATGTAGGGAACTATTTTAACACCCAAATTCCATGTAGTTTTTCGCTTTGCTCACTTAGACACATACTAAGAAAATCTCCAAGATACCACTGATTCCAGAAGCACCACATGAACAACATAAATACATCATCTCTTTTATGTACAACTAAGTTATCCCTGGAAGCTGTGGCACCTGCCTATAATCCTAGTGATAGTACTAAGCAGGCTGAGGCAGGAGGATCATAAGGTCAAACCCAGCCTAGGCAACACAGTGACATAGCAAGATACTGTCTCGAAATTTAAAAAACCATTTAGAAAGGAATGGGGTAAAAGTCTTGGTTTAGGGGCTGGGGATTTAGTTTAGTGGCATAAGTGCTTTCTTTGCAAGTGTGTGGTTGTGAGTTCAATCCCTGGTACCAATAGAAAAAGAAAAAGACAAAAAAAGAGTTTTGGGTTCAGTTTCCAATAATGAAAAATAGAGGAGAGGGTGCTAATTGTCTTAGTGGCTGAATACTTATGCGTTTGATCCCCAGTACCTTAAAGAACTAGTGTTGAGCAGTGTCTCCTGAGATCCACGCCATGTTGGAACTTAGGACTCTGGGAAGCCAAGCCAGCACCTCCCCTCCCTGGTAAGTGGAGGCAGGGTGGCAGACTGCGGCCCTTCCAGGGGAGAACCAGCAGTATCTCCTGAGATCCACCCCATGTTGGAACTGAGGACGCTGTGAAAACAAATGACCATCCTGTCTCCCTGCTTAGCAATAGTGAACCTACTGCTACATGGCCTAGAGTCAAATATCCCACTTCCCCTATCCTCCTTCTCCTCCTCCTCCCCGCCCATTAGCAAGTGGGAACCAGAAATCTGAGCATCCCTTGGCAGGTTGACCATAGCAAATAAGGGGGACTTCATTCTACCATTTCTTTGAAGCAAATATTTTTATTACTCTTTTGCTCTTTTCTGATTAATGGCACTGCTCTATTGAATATTGTGTTTTAATAAGTTCTATAGTGTTCATCTCATTTTGATATACATAGTTGGAAGAACATCTATTATAAAGATAACAAAATATACTGTGATACCTATTACTGTTACTCGTGGTAACCTGCTGTGAAGTTCTGTACCAATTTCACTGTATGATCTTAGTTGGCTTTATTCTGTCTTGTTCTGTTGTATACTTTCAAAATAAAATTTAAAAAAAAGTTCAAAATGCAAAAAAAAAAAAAAGAACTAGTGTTACAGAAATACGTAACAGGAAACAAAGTCAGCCCATTCCTTATCTCCTCAGAAAAATAATTTACTAAAGAATATTTTTCCAATTTTCTCTCTGTAGCATAGAACATTTTTCTTAATTTTCTAAATATTATGTGCTTATTGTGATACTTTTGACTGACAGAGAAGCATATCACATTCAAAGTGAAAATCTCCCCCTTTTGCATTTCTATTCTCATAGTCAATTTGATATATATCTTCTTAGTCACTTTTTTGCCCCCCAGAGTTTTTTTTTTTTTTTGTCTTTTTCCTTTTTATCGGTACCGGGGATCGAACTCACGACTGCCTGCTTGCAAGGCAGGTGCTTATGCTGCTGAGCTAAATCCCCAGCCCACCCCCCAGCGTTTAAAGGAGGAGAAATTTGTCTTGGTCACATTTTCAGTCTTTTGTCAGATGGCTGTAAGGCAGGAGCAGTGTGGTGCAAAGGCCTGGCTGGAGGGCAGCTGTTCATCCTGTGACACCCTGGGTGCTGCGAGAACCAGAGACCATAATATGCACTTCTGCTAAAGTATTTGGCTGTGTGCTAATTTATGCTCACACTTCTAGCCCCAGTCCCAAATGGCACTGGAGTCATTCTTTTCCCCTTTCTTGAGACACAGTACCTTATTATACCACAAATTAAAGGAGAGGTTTGTTTGTTTCACCTCATGGTGTTAGAGGATTCACTCCGAAGTTGGCTGGCTCCAAGGCTGGAAGCGGCTGACAGAAGAAAGCTGCTCACGCCATGATGCAGAAAGCAGAAAGTAAAAAAGAAATCAGTCTGTGTCATGGTTTGATGTAGCGTTGCAGGCTGTGCCCTCAGTGACCCAACTCTCCCCAGGCCCGACTTCCGAGCAGCAAGTCAGCTACAAACTCACCATGAGTGTGGCACCCACATGACCCAGCCACCTTTCACACAGGAGAACTTGCGGGACAGTTTAGGTCAAACTGCTATCTCTTTCATGTTCTAGTCTTCATTCAGTTTACATCTTCTTTTCCAGACCTTTGTCTATATGGAAATAAAGAAGTCTGTGTGGATTTTGGTTGTCATGGTTTTAAGAACACAAAGGCGCCTATACAGTGTACGTTACTTTATAATGCGCTTTTTTTCCTCAGCAGCGTTTTGCACACTTCTTTCCATGTCTATATGTAGCTCTGACATTTTAGTTACTAGCTGTGTGGTATTGCATGAGATGTACCTGGTTCTCTTTAACCAATTAATTTTGGTTTCCTTTCTCTCCATTCTGTCCTACAAATAATATCATAGTGATCACCTTCTGGTAGAACTTTCCTCACTGTGCAGCAGTATCTCAAGTCTAGGGTAGTGATCATCCGAGTGAACTCTGGCGTCAAACTGCATGGGATGAAAACAGCAGCTCTCACGGAGCCACTATGTCATGATGGGCAGTTAGCAAACCCTTTTGTGCCTGTTTCCCTATCAGTGTAATGAGAATCGTAACAGATATCACATCATACTTTGTACTGTGTCAACTGACAGAGAATATTCAAAGTGCTTAGCTCATTGCCTGGCACATGTAAGCACTCATTAAAAACTGGCTCTTAATTTTTTATTAATACAAATAAGTACATAGTCCTTATAATAATATTATCACTTTTCAAGGAAGCAAAAACAGGATCCATTTATAAGAGCTGAGAGAAGAGCCAGGCGTGGTAGCTCACGCTTGTAATCCCAGCACTTGGGAGGCTGAGGTGGGAGGATCATTGTAAGTTTGAGACCAGCCTGGGCTACAAAGTGAGCTCAAGGCCAGCCTGAACTGCACAGAGACCCTGTCTCAAAAAGACAAAAGAAAAAAAAAAGGGCTGAGAGAAATTATATCTTTATCACTTCAAGTCAGTGATGCCACTAAACAGGTCACTTCATGAAAATTTGTTTTAGTATGTGAAGAATTTTATATTACGTTAGTTTCAGAAGAAAATCCAAGTAATTTGCATTTTAAATAGCAATGAGCAGGCCTTCTAGGGCTCAGAAGGAAGACGCTAGCTGGTGATTAGAAAAATGAACCTCCTATTTGGGAAGTCTTAGTTGGTTTGCTTGTTTTGGGGGTTTCCATTATTGTTTGGGTTGGTTTGGTTTTGAGACAAGGTCTCACTATGCAGTGCAGGCTGGCCTTAAACTCACTGTATCACCCAGCTTGGGCTTGAATTCACAGTGAACTCTTGCCTCAGCTTCCTGAGTGTTGGGATTACAGATGTGCACCACCATGCCAGGCCAAGGTTTTTGGGGTTTTTTGTTTTTGTTTTTGTGGTGCTTGGGATGGAACCCAATGCCTCATGCATGCTAGAAAGTCTACTGTGCCACACCACAGCCTCAGGGTCTGCATTTTGACAGATGCCCAGATCTGTGCATGTGATAATTTAGGAGCATGTGGAAAAGCTCCTAATGAACACCTCATCTCTTATCAGCTTCCACAGGGAGAGGAGCTAACAGATCCTCATTAGGAAATATGTGACTCTGTTCAGAGAAGGAAGAGGGACGGACTCTAGGGAAGCCCTGGGTGTAAGCACAGGCTGGTCCCTGCCAGCCGCCTCTCCCATCCTCCCTCAGTGGGAGATTCCTGTTTGGCACCAGGACAGATTTGTTCACTCTGGGTTGGATTCCTCAGGGGCTGCTGACATAGGGGGGATCTGAGAGAAGCTTCTGCTAAATAATCTTCGATCTTTTTAAACTGCTGAATGTTAAAATGCTTTTTCTTCCCTCTCACACACATTTTTGGACAATGGTAGAGTGTTAAACCAGCAGCTGCTTTCTTTTTTCTGTGTGCCTCTCTCACAAGGGTGGCCACAGATTTATTGCTACATTAAGGTGATGATAAAGATGAAAGTATTGTAAGACCTTGAATCCAGGTGCTAGGGGACAAAGCAAGAAACTGGCTTTGACAGCACAAAGGGCTCAAATGAAAAAAGAGTGATCTGAACATGCCTTTGCCAGGAAGGGCGGTTTCACTGTCTTTCATCTGACCTTGCTTTGTGAAATGTCCTCTTTGGAGATCTGTTCCTCCTGCAACCCTGCCTCTCTTTTCCTCTAGGCCCAAAGAAGGTCTGTCAGAGGAGTGGGATACCCGGGTGCTGTCCTTGGTCCTGAATCATCATGCCGAGTTGAATCACTAGTTCCCAACCTTACTGGACAACAGAATCAGTGGTTAAATGTGATAAAATTACTCAATGTGATGGCACGCACCTATAATCTCAGCACTTGGGATGGCTGAGGCAGGAGTTTTTCCAGAATTTGAGGTCAGTGTGAGCTATATAGTGAATTCAAGGCCAGAATTGAGATACATAGTAAGACCCTGTCTCAAAAAAAATTACTGATTATAAAGCCTGATCCCTACATTGTCTGCCTCAGGAAGTCTCTGCATGTTTTAAAAATCAGTAGCCCTAAGCTGAGTGTGTTGGTGCATGCCTGTAAATCCCCTGGCACTCAGGAGGCTAAAGCAGGAAGATCGTCATGAATTCAAAGCCAGCCTAGGGTACACAGTGAATTCAAGGCAAGCTTGGGCTACACAGAGAGACCCTGTCAAGAGGAAGAAGGAGAATAAGGATGAGGAGGACAAGGAAGAGGAGGAGGAGAAAAGAAAGAAAGAATGAAAGAAGAGAGAAAGATAGACCCAGGCACATTTAACTGCTCACGGTTTACTGTTTTCCAGTTGCTCTGCTATGCTATGCCTACTGCTCATGCCTACTGCCCATGAAGTGAACATCTGCTGCCTCTTCTTCTCCTCATATGTCAAGGTTTCCAAAGAAACAGATTTAATACAAGACACAAAATTTACAAGAGTATTTTATAATATTCACCCCAAAAGTCAAACACAGCAGAGTGCAATAGATCTGTCCATGCACTAGAGACCCAAAGAATCCAGCTGAAGGCCTGGATCCCACAGCAATGTCCTGCGTGATTACAGGTAGAAGAAGCCTGGAGCCCACACAAATCTCATGCAAGTCTGCATCAAGGGTCTGCTGTGGAAAGTCCCAAATGGTGGTGGTGGAAGCTAGAAAGTCTATACCAGCAAGGTTGAGAGATCTGCACTGGAGCCAGGAAGCAATGCTCAAGGTTCAGAGATCCCCTCAAAAGAGCCGCAGCCATCTTCAGTCACACTGAAGACCCAATCTCCTCTGATGATGAGAACTATAGAGAGCATTTCCTGGACCTTGTCACGGTTCAGGAAGTTTATATTTGCAATCCCATGGAAAAGTTACTGGAATTCCAATAAGTTAATTCCAATCTACCACTTTCAGTGGAACCCATAGCGAGAATAAAGCCACTAAGACATATTTATAGTTATGGAGGCCAAGGGGTCCTAAGTTGGCCACGATAAAGGTTCATCAGAACAAAGGCCTTGACCCAGGACCCAACCTGGAATTTATAAATTCATGCAGGGAGTGGTTTGAGGATGAGTGAGAAGGTAGAAGACTAGGTAGAAGGCCTGAAAGCACCTCTATGATATAGAGAGAAACATATGCAGAAAGACCAATCTGACCAATAACACAGTCTAATGTTTTGGGGTCAGTGCTTCAGTTCTGATGTGCAAACTTTTTGCCCTTTGGAAGTCACAACCTTTTATCTTGAGGCTCCATGGATCAGTGGATCACAGCTGGCAGCCCTAGAGCCATGACCTTCATCCCACCAGGCTCAACCATATTTTGGGAGGCACAGAGTGAGGAAGCAGCAACTGTCCCTGGCTCCAAAGATCACACATCAGCACCTCAGCCAGCCTGATTTACACTGTTTAGAGCCAACTGAAGGGAAAAGGAAATAGCTTCTCCAGTACATGGAGACAGGGCCAGGTTTAGCCAAAATGGAGATTACTGCTCTTTGTCCAGGGAGAGTCATCCAGATGGTCCTCCACAAGAACAACTGAATTCATGGCAGGAAAACCAGTGCCCAAGTTCTCCAGGGGAATCGACAACACACCATCTTCCCTTCCCGTTCTTTTATGCTGTTGGAAAAAATCAGCCTTCCACACCTAGGGCCATGCTGATTGAGTTCAGCTGCATGTCATAAGGTGGCCATTAGTTAACCCACCACACCATGTTAGCATCAATTTCCTGATCTTTTGAGAGAGACTGTAGTTCTCCTTAGGAGAGTCATCTCTCTCTACTCTCAGGTTTAGGCAAGATGTTGCCAGGGATAAATAAGAATGATTCTAACTTGAATATTGTTTCACATAATCTGTTTCCAAGGGTGAAGCTTCAACCAGAGTTGCCCTGAAAATCATTTGACTGATGAGTAAGAACATTGCTGGGCCAAAGGAACCCTGACTGGACTGGTGTTGAGATACCACAAACGGAAGTACGCTGGCTATCACTAACTTGCCCATAGATTTTTTTCATTTTTATTTTCACCCCCATGAAAATGTTATTGCTTTACTCTGTCCCTGATCTCCTTGGTTTATGCTGCCCGGTTTCCATGGTTAATCTTCCTGCAGCTTTGTTTCTGACATTTACAGTGTTGATTCTCTGGCGCAGGTTGGGGGAGCACAACACAACCCCCTCCATTACATCAGCACGCTGGCTCAGGAGCGGCTCCCTCCCGTGAATGAGGGGGAGATGTGAATGATCGTGTTCCCAGTAGAAATCATAACAAAATTAAAAAGGATCAAAGGGACTGGAGGAAATGCCCCCACCCCGTGTATAATTCCACAGCATCGTGTCTCTGCGGACATAGTATATATGGGGCAAGAAACACGACAATGCCTTATCCCCTCCACGAGGTTTTGAGAGAACCCTTATTTGGATAGGGTAGGAACAAAGTTCTTGTTAGTGGGCACTGAAATGTGTCAGTGTTGGCATTATAAGAGAAAGCCGAATTGCCTAGCAGAGGTTTCAGAACGGAGGTGATTAGACAGAAGGCAAAGACCCAGATGAGAGACAGCTGGGGAGATCTGAAAAGCCAGGATAAAACATGAAAGGAGGCTATTTTTAGAAACATGAAATCTGAGAGCAGCATATGCAGACCTAGGCATCTGCAAATAGTCGTTAGAAAAGACCTAAAGCAAAGCGTTCAGCAAAGTCATGATTTTGGACTGATTATCAAGATATGTACAACTGTTTTAAATTCGAGGGAGGCAGGTGCTCCTGAGCTATCTGTGAAGCCCATAAAAGGAATCTGTCCCTTTTTGGACAAAGGTAGCACCTCTCCTGGGATGCGAAGCCACTAGCTGGTGAACATCACATTGCACTGACCTTTTAAAATGCCACATGTGAAAGAGGAGCAGGGGCTCATGTGGTGGACTCTGGGGTGCTGGTTGTACACTGGTTCCTGGCCTAGGAGATGGTTATAAGACAACTCACCCTGATAATCTGCTCAACTACACATTGGAGTTGTCTGAACATTTGTACATTTCATAGTAAAACAGTACGGAAAAACTTAGCCAAGAGCCATGTCTGGTTTGGCACAGTAAGTATGATGCAATGGTTAAGATCAAGTTTAAGGTTTTGGAGGTCTGATTTCAACATTGCCACTTACTAATTTGCCCATTAGACAAACTGTTAACCCTCTCCCCTCAGCTGTCGTGATCGGTGAAGCAGAGGTTAATAATGCGGAAATAGCTCAGTCTATTTAGTCTTCCTAGACTCACAGCATGGAGGTCTGATGAATTAGAACCACCCTTGCCCAACACACAGGTTTTTACAATCCAAACCTTTTATCTTGGTTAAAAGAAAGTGTCAACAGTTTGAGGTCTGTGTGGATCATGACTTGCTGCTGTTCCTCCTTTTTTGTTGTTGTTGTTGTTTGTTTTTTAATGTTGTTTAATACTATAAAGCTGGGGGCTGGGGATATAGCTCAGCAGCAGAAGTGCCTGCCTGGCAAGTGCGAGGTCCTAAGTTTGATTCCCGGTACAAAAAGATACTATAAAACTGATAAGGATTAATGGGGTCTCCCTAGTGTCTAACTGCAGCCCCTGCCTCCACAACGGCCTAGCTCCCTGTCTGCTTAGCACTATGTGGGACCGGCTAGTGCGAAACAAATTCCACCGACTCAACACTGATCCTGTGCAAGGAGACAGGTTCTCCTTCCTGGCAATGTGGAAATCAAGGTATTTCTGAGACAGGTTCTCACTATGTAGCCCAGGTTGGCTGCAAAATTGGTAGTCCTTCTGCCCTCAGCCACCACAGTGCTGTGATCACAGGAAGGAGCCACCATGCCCAACTACATACCTTATCTTTAAAACAAATTTTTTCTTTGAATCCTGATAGTTAATACAACTTGTGGTTGTCTTTACAAAAAGAACATTTAATGAGATTCAGCAGAGGGAAATTCCCAGCATGTGGGCCACTGTCCCTTCCATGTGCTAGGTCAAGGGTCACAGTAAGATCTCTGAAAAGACTCCTCTAAGTCACCTTCCTCATTGTTCTGGAGACCAGCCAAGAAGCTCTGGGTTCTCGTTCTGTAACCACCACCGCACAGCGAGGATGAGGTGCTTTGCACTGCATCTGGTTTCTACTTTCGACCAAGTTTGTTCTACTTCAGGTTCACCTTGGCCCGAGAAATCTATGATAATTCAGGTCCATCGAGTAAAATGGGGCTCAGTGAGACCCTCTTGGCCCTTACCAGACCCACTATCTGCCAGCATCTTCCTCTTGACTTTCCATCCTCCAGAACTGTAAGAAATGCCTTTCTGTTGTTTGTCAATCATCTGGCTCATGGCATTTTATAGCAGCAACATAAGCAGTTATCTTTATAGGATCATTATGATACTAAAATTAGTTGGTAAACATATATATGAAAAAATAGAATATTCAAATAGAAAAAGTATCCTTCAACAAGATACTAATTGCGGGGGCTGGGGATTTAACTCAGCGGCATAAGCACCTGCCTTGAAAGCAGGCAGTCGTGAGTTCGATCCCTGGTACCGATAAAAATGAAAAAGCCAAAAAAAAAAAAAAAAAAAAAAAAAAAAGCATAAAACAAAAGTGAAAAAAAAAAGATACTAATTGCAAAGAAAAAAATTGTAACTTTACAATGGAGAAATCACCAGATACTATCTTAATTAGCTGTACGAAGTAAATATCACCAATAATATGACATATAAATATCATATACCTCCTGACACTATAGGAGAAGGCTAAAACATCACTTCTGTGGATTTTTTTTTTTTTAACTTTATCGTACCGGAGATCAAACTGACGACCGCCTGCTTGCAAGGCAGGTGCTTATGCCGCTGAGCTAAATCTCCAGCCCCACCTGTGGATTTTTTTTAAAAAAATGCAAGCTGACTGTGGTGATGCATACCTTTCAGTACTTGGGAGACTGAGGCAGAAGATCATTTCAAGTTTGAGTGCAGCCTGCACTACAAAGTGAGTTCGAGTCCAGCCTGACCTGCGTAGTGAGATCCAGTCTCAAAAAGACGGAGAAAAAAAAAGCACAACCTGAGCTTAACCGGGATATAAACCCAAATTAAGAGACGTTATATAAATTACTGGACAGTGCTTTTCAATAGCATCAAGGCCTGAAAGACAAAAAAAAAAAAAATTAAAAAAAAAAGATCTGAAAACTCTCCTAGACTGAGGCTGTTGAAGAGACATGAAAACTAAGTGCAATATATGATGCTGATTCAATCCTGGTCTAGAAAAATAATATTGATGAGATAATTGGAAACATTGGAAAGTCAGTAGATTACTTAATAGCTTTATGGAAGTAGTAATTTCCTGGGCTTGGAAATTGTCCTTTATTTTCTTAACGTAGCATATATGATGTTAGTACACGGGGAACTGTGAACAGGGAATGCAGGAATTACTGTACTAGTTATTTTAAGCCTGATGTTATTTAAAATTGGAAATCAACATCATCCTCATCATTATTCTTATTATTGTTTTGCAATACAGGGGGTTGAGCCCAAGGCCTTTGCACTGAGCTACAGCCCCTCCTCTATTGTTGTTGCTGTTATTTATTTTGAGATAAGGGCCTATGAAGTTGTCCTACCTGGCCCAAACTTTTGATCTTCCTGCCTCAGCCTCTCCAAGCTCTGGAACTTGAGGAGTGTAACAGCTTTATTTTAAAAAATAAAATGAGAGAGCTTATTAGCACTGATATGAAATAATATACAAAATGTATTAACTATTATTGACGGAAAAAGCAACAGAAGCCAAGCACAATGGCACATACTTGTAATTGCAAAAGGTGGGAGGCTGAGACAGGAGAATTGTGAGTTGAAGGCCAGCCTAAACTACATATTGAGACTCTGTCTCAAAGGAAAAAAGGAAAGGGAACATGTAATAATGTTTTATCCCTTACATAAGATAAGGCGATGCATAAATATGCTCATGTGCTTGAATCTACATAGGCTGTCTTGAAAAAATGTATTTGATTATAGTGATTACTAGGAATCTGACAGTGTGGGTTGGGAGAAGGACTATGTATCAAATACATTTTGGTATCACTTGAAATTATCTTGTTTTATTTTGTTCCGTTCTGTTTTTGAGATAGGCTCTTGCTATGTAGTTCAGGCTGTCCTTGAACTTACTATGTAGACCAGGCTAGCCTGAAACTCAAGGGTGATCCTCCTGCCTCAGCCTCCTGAGTGCTGGGATTACAGCATGTGCAACCATGCCTGGCTCTCTTGAGATCGTTGAAAAATAATATATCTATGTAGTCTTAAAGTATCATTGAACTACCAAGATCTATTTGCTTTGAGAAATCCAGATTCATTTTATTAAAGCGTCTGAGACCTCAGTGTGACTTTTCTAACCACTCTCTCTTCTGCCCTGTTCCTGTCTTTCCAAAATAACGTGTGATTAGATTTTATACCAAACCCAAAATTCCACAGCAACTGAAGACTGAGAGTCTAAGAGAAGAGAGGCAAAGAACGTTGATTGATGGGTGGTTACTTAAAACTCCTTAATTACTCTGATTTCTACTTACATGTTTAAAAATGAAATGAATATCTCAATTCTGCCACTAGAACAAGAGTTTTATTACCCAAACCAGATAAGAAGTCTTATTTAGTGCCTGCAAGGTACATATAACTAGGACTAAGACAAAATATAAAGGTCTGTCTCTTATCTGGTAGGATAAAAGCATTTTGAGAAAAGTTTGAGGTGGAGATTAGAAACTTCCGAATATGTCCAAAGGGGACATTATGAAGATGTAGAAAATTCTCCTCCAAAAACCAATAAAATTGGACACAGTTGTCAAAACAACTATTTCAGGGTTCTGGAGATCAAGCAAAGCCAACAACAGGTGTGAGGTGTTTACTGAAAACAGTGCTGCGGCGGGAACAGCAGGAGGTGGCAGTCCTCTTGCTGAGAGCTGTTCTCATCCCACTGTCACTCACAGGCTTGGCCCCTGCTTTAGCAGAAATGGAAATAAAACTAAAGATACCTTTACAGGGAAAAACTTTAATTGGAAAATCGGAGGGAGTATAGAAAGGACTCCATTTTGGGAGCTAGAGGGGACACACTGTGACTCAGGTTCAGCCTGGCCCATCTAAAGAAGTGGGAGGAAGTTTTTAAGGGTTAGCTGGTGGGCTGCGGTTCACTCGTTATGGTATCCTCCTGCCTCAGCCTCCAAGTCCTAGGATTACAGATGTGTGCCACTGCACCCAGGCTGTGATTTCTCCTTCACTAAGTTATAGCATTTATAAGAGTGTTGTTTAGTTTCCAAATATTTGTGAAATTGTTAAATTTTTCTTTTGAGACAGGGTCTTGCTGTGGCATTCAGTTGGCCTTGAACTCACTTTATGTAGCCCAGGCTGGCCTGGAACTCATGGTGACTGTTCTGCATTCACCTCCCAAAAGCTGAGGGTAAAGTCCTACACCACCACGCCCAGCTTATAGTGATGGTTGTAATATTTGTGTCCTCCCAAATTTCTTAGGTCTAAATCGTAACTCTCAATGTTGTAGTGTTAGGAGTTTGGGTCTTTGAGAGGTAGTCAGGAGTTACAGTTTTAAGGAGTGATGAGGGCCCTTGTGAACAGAGTCAGTGTCTTTATAAGAGGACACATCAGAGCTTGTTTCTTTTCTCTGCTCTTACAGGTTAGGTACAAGGTAAAAAGGGCCACCTGCAAACCAGGAAACAAGCCCTCACCAAACACCAGATGTGCTGGCACTGGCATCTTAGGCTTCCCAGCTTCCAGAACTGTGAAAACCAAGTGTTCATTATTTAAGCCGTTGGTATTTTAAGCCATCTTGATATTTTCCTTATAGCAACCTAAACAGACAGGAGCTGTGCATGTTGGCATGTGCCTGTAATCCCAGCATTTTGGGAGGCTGAGACAGGAGAATCACAAGGTTGTGCCCAGTCTGAGAAATTTAATGACTGCGACCCTCCCTCAAAAAAAAAAAAAAACTGGAGACGTAGCTCGGTACAAAGGCCTTGAGTTCATCCTCTACTACTATAAAACTGTTTTTTTAAAATCCATTAAGGAGGTCAGGACTCAATATCTGAGCAAAAGGCTAAAACAAGATTTTTTCTCCTCCTACACCTACCTCTTAAAGATTATGCTATTAATGACATATAAAGGCCATATACAGGGCTCAGAAATCCCTGATTTCTCTAGAAACTCATTTTTGCCAAGAAAAAAAGCTTAAAATGACAGAAGAGAATATACTATCATGTTTAATTTAATGTTCCAATTTGCAATTCATAGTGTTATTTCATTAGAGTCTATCATTCAAAGAGCCTCGTATCCGAGAATGAATTATTATTTAACTGGGTGTTCAGACTACATTTCAGAAGGCCTCATTCAGCGTGCCCAGCATGGGAACCTGGACCCGCTGGCGTCCCTTTGTCTTGCTTTTTGCTGTTCCTTAAAGCAGTGTGCTAAGGGGTGACACTAATATCCTCAGTCAAAAACAGAATCATTGGTCCACACGAGGCACGTGTGTAGTGTCAAGACCGGGAAGTCCTGGCTGCTGAGCCCTTGAAGAGTCAGAGCTATTATGGTTGTAAAGGTTCTGTGCACACCTGTAACCCCAGTACTCAGGAGGCTGAGGCAGGAGGGTTGCAAGTTCAGCCCCAGCCTGGAAAACATAGCAACTTAGACAGATTCTAAACATTAAAAAATAAGAAATAAAAAGAGAGCTGAGGTTGTGGCTGATTTGATTTTGAAGGCCCTGGGTTCAGCGCACGTACTGGAGGGGAAAATGTTTAAAGATACAGATACAGCTTCTTGCTTAGGAATCATCTGTGTCCAGCACCTGCATTTGCTGTCCTAGCCCTTAGACTCAGGCATAAGGGAGGGAGGGAAAGAGAGAAAGAGAGAAAGAGAGAAAGAAAGAAAGAAAGAAAGAAAGAAAGAAAGCAGAAAGCTGAGATGACGTGAAGAACACAGCAAATGCGTAGTCACACGCCACCTTCCTGACAGGGAGAATTCTGCAGTCCTCCCCAGCCCCTCACACTGAAAGAAACTGCACAGCATCTTCTTTGATCTTTTCTTCCCAATACTAGAGAAAAGCAGAAGCGTGAGCCCGGCCCCGCCCCGAGCCCCGCCTCGGCGTGAGCACACACTCACACAGGCTGGGAAGGTACCCTTTCTGCTTTGCCTCCCATTTACATAGCAAATATTTCAGTTCTTCATTCTAATTCTTTATCAAACTATCATGCTGAAGTGATCTCTCTGCCTTCCGCAGGGCATTGTGAGCTCTAACACATGTTCTTTGTTCTGAAGAAAGGACTCTAGGAAAATGTGAATATTCTCTGTCCTGGCCCATTTACAGTATGTTTGGGATTTGGATCTAGAGCCAGGTCTGTGACACCTGGCCTGCCATGCACTCATGTCAGAAACCATCTAGGGCCTCCAGGATGTGGCACCAGCCTGAATGCCAGTGATGTGTGATGCCTTCTGACCAAGCGACCTGCCCACTCCATCTGCGGTCTTGCTGGAGGCAGAACCATCCTTGCTGGCATTTTGTGCCTTGGTGGGCAGCTTGTTTTTCTTGGTGAGGTCTGGAGCAGCCCTCAAAAGGCTCATGTGTTACAGGTTGCACCCCTAGTGCAGCAGTGCTGGGACCTAGAGAGGTGACTGGATCACAAGGGTGCTGGCCTCATCCGTGGGAATCTGCTGGCCAGTTCACAGCTGCGCTGGCACTCAGCAGGGATGCCATCTCAGCAGCTGTGCTTTTGGAGGGAATCCTCCCACTCATTCCTCTCTCTTTTGTGCTCTTTCTCTCTCTACTTCTAGGAAGCTTGGAAGTGAGTAGCTTTCCTCTACCTTACTGTTCTGCTGAGATGGACGTTTCTGCCTCCCCATTGGTTTAAGCACCATGGGTCTTCTCACCATGGTCTGGAGTCCCTGAAACAGCGAGACGAAATCAGTCTTTCCTCCTTTAAACTGTTTTCAGAGCCAGATGTGGTGGCGCACACAGGTAATCCCAGTACTTCAGGAGATTGAGGCAGGATGATGGCAAGTTCAAGCCCACCTTGAGCATCTTGGAGACCTATTCTCAAAATGATAGCGGGTGGGAGGTGCTGGAGATGTAATGCAGCTGAATTCAAACGTCCTAAGTTCAATCCCCCACACTACAAATAAGTATAGTAAGTAATACATAAGGTTTGTCACAGCAGCGGAAAACACACTGACACTCATCTAGTTCGTGTGAACAGAAGGTGGATTTATACGCCTTAGTGTACAATACTGAGGAACATGTTCCCCAGAGTATCTATTCTTGCTACACACTTGGGTAATGAAGACATACCTATTTCATACAAATCCTGTTCAAACATGATTTTCTTGCAGACTTTTATCTTAATTCTATTGACCCTGTACTCCTGTATTCTCCTAGTGTAGTGATATTCCTGATAAAGGCTTAATCAGTAAATTTGGGCATTGTTGTAGTCAGGGGTTGTGAGGAGAACAATTAGAATCAGGACATGGAGCTTATAATATTGTTGGTGATGGTCTCCCAGAGTTACCAGAAGAAAATGCAGGAAATCTATCCGCAACACTAAAGTCATAAATTTTTGGCTAAGGGCCTGAATCCCACAGCAATGTTCCGCATGAGTCCAGATGAAGACCCAGAGCTCATGACAATGCCTCCCACGAGTCCAGCTGGAGGTCCAGAGCCCACAAGAAGGACTCACACCAGTCTCTTTTATGGATCTGTGCTGGGAAGGCCTAAAGATCAGTGGTGGAAACCAGAAAGTCCATGCCAGTGGGGTGAAGGAGCTGTGCTGGGGGGTTGAGTGTTCTATGCTGGAGCCGAAAAGTCACACTGACAACGAAGACCAGGGCTGTCCTGAAAAGCACCACAGCCATCCTCAGTAACACAGAGGCCCCGAGCTCCTCCGATGACACGCACAGTTGGGTACATGATAGGAAGCCAGCATGACGAGTTCATCCTGGAGACCAAAGGGCACACATCTTCCCTTCTGGAGCCAGGAAGCAATGCTTGATGTGAGGACCAGAGCTTCTCCAGGAGAACCAAAGGCTCAACAGCAGTTCATAGGAGAACCCACAGTGCCTCAATGCATTGCTTCTCCTTCTCCATGTCTCTATTTATGCGGGCAACTTTCCTCAGGTGGGACATCTATACTCAGCACCACGCTGATGTAATCCAGCTGTTGTAAAGTTGACCACCAGTTTTTAATCCATAACAGGCATCAAGTGCACAGGGGCTTACATGTCAAAGAGTCCCACAGATGTCACTTTCTGGCCGTTTTACCTATCATGTTTGTGTGGCCTTGGGTCTGCAGCGGGGGGTCAGGCCAAAGGACCCTGGTCCTCTTGTTCCTCCTTATGTTGATATGGGACCGTCATGTGGGATGATTGGAGTTCAAGTTTCTCACTGTTGCCTGTACCTTCAGGCTTTCCAAGTTCTTCCAAACTAGGGTAAGTAAGCAAATGTATTTAGGTTCCTGTATGAAAGGCGTAACAGTTCATTCTAATAGTGCACCCAGAGTTCAAGAACACTACACTAGAACTTTTGTTCCCATCAATTTCCACTCTCTTTCTCTCATTTCTTGATGACCTTTTAAATTTTTTCACCCTAAATCCTTTGACACTGCATTATCTCTCTCTTTTCCTCCATTCTGTTATAAACCATTCCAATCTTCATTGTCAACAAACAATGGTCTGTTATTTCAGCATAATCTCCTTCTAACGTGCCTCTGCGCACAGAGGCCTCAGACAGGCCAGATGCCAAGATCAGTGCCAGTGTCTACACTAAGACTTCTCTTGCTTTGATTTAGCAAGCACAAGTAACAAGGGATTGTATGTTGGCCTTTCATTTGTTATGAATTTCATTGTGTACTTACTTGTGAGCTGACGCCTTAGTGAGCTCAGTTCATCACTTCTAAGCTTCACTATTAACTTTTACATCTAATAACTGATCACAGCCAAGCTAACGTCTCACCCTATGGATGACTTTGATATAGGGGAAACGGTAGATGTCAGATATGCCAAGTGTGTGTTCCCTAAAGTCAAAGAAAATGAATTCTAAGGAGCAAGGGAGGTTAAGAGGAGGAAAGTTTATTGGGGTACAGGAATAGCTCCTGAGAGACAGGAGGCCCCATGGATTGCCTGTCAGCCCACCTCTCAAAGGACATTTTATAGAGCAAAATCATGAGGGAGGTACAACACAAAATTATGATCAATAAATAAAATTGCAAGTATAGTTGCTTAGGTAATATTGCTACAAAGGCATACCAGTGACATCATTAAGCTTAGTCAATAATCTATAATCTCGGTCTTGTCTCCAGTCTTACTGGTCTTAGTCTTAGTGGGTGGGACAGGATGGCCCCCTGATGAGATCATGGGAAACCTCAAATGGGTGATTCCAATAATCCCAAGCCCCCATCCATCCCTTAGGGAAGTGTGTAAATCTAGACACTGTGACTCTAGACTTCTTCAGATGTACCTTCAGCCACAGCTTTGATGTGTTCTCATCTGTACTGACTCCCTTAGGGCGCAGCGCTGTCTGACTGCCTACAATATTTCTACCTAACTTAATTGCCTGTAATAGCCTCATGGCTATTCAACACATAGCTATAATCCCTGCCCCCCACCCTTGTGACAGCTTGTTGCCCAAGACGGGCACACAATTCTCAACTCAGGGAATTCTCCTGTCTCAGCTTCCCAAGTAACTGGGATGATAGGCACTGGCCGCCACATCTGACTTCATTTAAAGATACTGAAGCCAACACAGTGAGTTCTCCAGCTCTTGGAAAAATGGGGGGAAATGGCAAATAAAATCTGATGAAAATGATCTCCTCCTCAGTGTTACAGACATTACTGATATATTGTACAGAACCTTTGTATATAATATCATAAGGTCAAATAAGTTGTGACATTCTGAGGCCAATCATTCAGAGTTTAAAGGAAAAAGAATGGGGTGTTTTAAGTGCATCTATTACGACACCTCGTCAAATTGTAAAGGAAGCACCCCACAAATTATAATTTCTTTTTTTTTTTGGTCTTTTTCGTTTTTATCGGTACTGGAGATCGAACTCACGACTGGCTGCTTTTAAGGCAGGCGCTTATGCCGCTGAGCTAAATCCCCAGCCCCCTAGATTATAATTTCTAATGAGACAAACATGGACAACCATAGCACACAAACCTAAAGCTCTTTGGAGTCCTGAGCTTTACTCAGGACTTTTTATTACTTTTTTATTATTTTTATTACTTTGCAGTTAAGGTTCACTAGAGGCTGAATAATTTTTTCAAGAGGAAATGATTCCTGAGAGAACAACTGTGGATTTCCGCAGCCTGGTGAACAGATGGAAGTGCCTTGCTTGAAGCCTCTGTTTCACAAACACATCCCCAGCAGGGCGGTTGGTCAGTGTATCTAGCTCCACTTCTCCTCATTCTTTGCTTTTGAGTTTTCAATTTTTCTTTGTTGTTTCGAGCAATTTCTTATTTTAAATTTAATTTATTGCTCTTTTGGTCCAGTATTGTGTTTTAAATCCATTATAAAGATCAGTTAGTTCATCAGGTGAGCTTTGAATCTTCATTTGAGGTGACTTGGAGGAAGTTCTCAGCAGCTGTCCCCAGACTTATCTCTTCGGGCGCAGCTCTGGAAACTCCAGAGGGAGACAGCGGAGGGTGAAGAAGACAGGAGCTGAGATCAGACAGACCCCCTTTTTCTGATGGGAGAAAGGGACTGCCCGGCTCCTAGAACGCGTTCACTTATCCAATTAGCCTGTGGGTGAGTTTGCAGAGAGTTTTAGTGAGGAGTGGGATCTGGACAGGAAGAACATCTACCGCCCGGCAGAGCAGCGTGCTTGGTGCAGGCCTCTGGGGTTTCACAAAGACAGGGAGGAAGTGTCCGTATGACGAGGCAAAGGTCAGGCACTGTGTGCCTCAGTTCCCTGGCTCCGCACATGTCTCCCAGGACCCTGACAAAGTCAGGAGAAGCCGCGGCCTTGCCCTAGATACCCGAGGTGTGGACAGCTTGCCCCTAATACAAACTTATTTTTTCCATTTTAGAAACAATTTTATATAAGCAGGTTCTTATGAAAAGAAGAAACACATGTACAGCATTCCCAAATTGCCAGTGAGGGGGACCCGCATCCTTCTTTTCTGCAGAGGTAAAAGAGAACCAGGAAAGGGGAAAAGGATTCCACTCTGTTCTTCCCTGTTCCCACCTATGAGTCAGTTTTTCAGGTAGTTTCTGTTCCTTTGCTGGTGTTTTTGTTTTTTCCCAGTGTTGGAGCCTGGCTTTTCAGTCCCACTTTGACTTTATTTGCAACTTCTTAGTCAACTCTGCAAAAGGCACTTTTCTCAAGTTTAAATGGACCTCGGGACACCTTGACCTCAAGTCAAACAGTGAGTCCAGTCAGCCGCAGGGCCACCCTTCTGTCTCTGCTGAGGCAGACCCACACCAGCACCTAGGTTCCTGGAGGCCATCGGCAATGGTAGCGTGGCATTATAGCTTGTGTCTAGATGTCCCCCCAAAAGTATATGCAGCCATAAGTGGGGCTAAGAAGTGGCTAAACCTAGAGTATGTGATTGAGTCACAGTTCAGTGCAGGATTTAAGGGTGCTGAGATGAAGGCTGGATGATTACTAAGTCACTCCACTGATTGGGTTGGTGTCACCCTGATCCTGCTAGTCAGGATACAATATAAGGAACAGAAAGCGGCTTGTCTTGTCCCTTATTGCTCTGCTGCCTTCTGCCCTCTGTGAACTATTTCTCCTCTGCATTCCGCCCTTCCTTGCAACCAAACAATTATCAGCTAAAACGTCTACAAATTGTGAGCTAAATAAACCTTTCCTCCTTTTACTTTGGGTGTTAGGCATTTTGTGTCAGCAACGAGAAAAAGAATTGACACCTGGCTAAGGAAAATGTAGCTCAGCACAGGCTACCTGGGAAAGCAGCTGGTGCAATGGTCACTAAAGGTCCCCAGCAGAACTCCTGCAGCCTGCAGACAGCATCCAGTAAGCAGGAAAACCAGGAAGGCGCAGATCACCAGGCAGTGTAAAATGTATAATGTGACCAAGACAGAGACTTGTTTTGAAATATGTTTCTTGAGGAAAGCTACTGACTACCTATAGTGCCTCATGGCAGCCAATGCAAGATTTTCAGTAGCACGTGCTGTGTAAGGTGTCCCCAGAAATGTGCTGTCCACAGAGACTTCAGGCTGAAAGCTGCTCTGACGTGCCAGCATGAACTTTAGACTTCTGCCTCTGCAATGAAGTCACCTAACACACTGTCTGTGGTGGTGCCCTGAGAGAGGGCAGTGCCCCTTATAAAAATTTGAGTCTCCCTGGAATTCTTTCTCTTTTTCCTCCTTTTAAGGTTCGGTTTTGATTTTTGAGACAGTCTTATTCTGTAGTTCAGGCTGCCCTTCAACTCACTATGTAGCCTGGGCCAACCTTGATCTCATGGTAATCCTCCTGTCTCGGCCTCTTGAGTTCTGGGATTACAGGCATGTGTCACCATGTGTGACTGCCCTTGGAATTCTCTTATAGGGCCAGAAGCATGATCAGGTAGATGTGTGGAGTCTGTATGCACTGATAAACAGATTCCTGCTTTGATGGATAGAACTTCAAGGAGCAGCCAGGATACTGAAGAACAGAGTATAGTATGTTTCTCCTGCATGCCCCTCGAGGGTAAGAGCTTGCTCAAGAAATGGCTCATTCTCAGTCCTAGCAAGAGTGCACTGTGCAGGACCAAGGAACGAATCTGTGTCATGACATGAAGAATTTAAGCACTGTGTGGTTTCACTCTACTACAAGGACCTCCAGGACACTAAGTTCCAGAAGGGGGATATGGCTTTGAAAAATATTTAGGATGTCCAATAAGTAAGACAGGAGGCTGGTTTTATTTGAGTGATAAGAGAAAGGGAAAGGAAAGAATGATGTCCAGTTTGCCAGCATGGCAAACTTACACCAAGGTGGGTATAAATGTGATAGGTTAGTCATCGAGTTCTCCTTTTGCACTCTCAGAGAGCGGCCAGGCTATTCCTCGGTCATTCACAGATCAACACGCGGGATTACTTCGCACTTCTTTATTTAGCGGAAGTCTGCTTCTCTAGAATAAAAATGCAGCTCATTTCTACATCTCCTGAACTAGCACAATGAGTGGCACAGAATGGGCATTCAATAAATAGTTGCCCAAAATTATAGGCTATGTCAATTATAACTCAGTGAAACTAGAAAAATTAAACTAAGGAAAGGAATATACCAGGGAAAAGAGTTTCTTCTTAGTCATGGTGAGTTTGCAACGACCGTGCTGAATTCCAGGTGAACACAAGCAGGCAACGACTGGAAGTGAACCTCAGACTCCGGGGAGGGTGAGACGGAGAGCTGACCCGCACGGAAGGGAAGTGAGCGGGAGGAGCAGACCATAAAGTCGCTCGGCGCTCAGCGGGAATCCGCTCCTCCTGCAGGCTCCACAGCTACTTCTGCTTTTCCAAGTACACGCCACTGTCTCCAAGGTGTCCTGCAGGGCTGACAGTTGACACAGCAGGGGACACACTTCTGTATTGTGTTCCAGAAGGGACCCTCCTTTGCCTTTATTACCTTTCCAGGGCGACGTGATGTCTCTATACTTCTCTTCCCGTTGTCAACTCAGTTTTCTCTAGGTCTTGAATGAAACCCTCTGCATCCTCTGAGGTAGACCACAAAATAGCAAATATCTTGAATATCCTGACCACAAGCTACCAAATTACCACTCTGCTTAATCAAATGTGGAAATGTTACCCTTTCACAGTTCTTTTTCATTACACACCATCGTTCAGTGTAAATTTAGTCAGCATTCTGTTACTATAACAAAATACCAGAGATAAATAATGCATAAAGAGAAAAAAAGGTTATTTTGGCCCACAATTGTCAAAATGCCAGTGAAAGAGCAGATAGACCCATCATTTTGGGACACTGGTCCAAACGACCAGATCATGCTAGATAGCAATGCTGGGGCAAACTGCTCACCTTGTGGCTGGGAAGCAGAGTGGGGAAGGGGAAGAGGACAAAGCCCCATGATCCCTTGAAGGGACACACTCCGGTGACCTAAGGATCTTTAACTGGGCTTCTCTGCCTATGAGTTCTGTCATTTCCCAGGACCAAGCCTTCAGTGTACGGGCCTGTAGGGTGCATTCAAGATTCAAACTATGCCTAAGTCCAAATGTGTCTGTCTTGATGTAAACGTTGACGGTTACTGTTATCTGGTTTATTGTTTTTATCCCACGGTTGGCATTTGGCCACAGCAGTGATTTAGGTGCCTCCTCATTGCTGGGACAAAACACCCATCACTCATAACTCAAAGGTGGAGGGGGTTACTTAGCCTCATGGCTTTGAGGAGGATTTGATTTGTAGTTTGCTGGAGCTGAGGCAGAACGGTACTGTGGAGGCCTGGGGAGGAGGAAGGAAGGCTGTCCCCTCCGGAGGCATAGAGGAGTCTGGGGAGACCCCGCGCCTGGGCCTCTGGCAGAGCCTATGCTGTGCATTTGGGAGCCCTTCTGTGTGATTCACAGTGCTGTAAAAAGAGAGAGAAAGGAACAAAAAGGAGAGTGCTGGGCAGAAACAGCTGGCAGGTTGCCTGTTACTCAGAGCACTCAATACAATCTTTTATAACAACAGCAAAGGAACTGGAGTGTCCAGAGACTTAGCTTTGTGTAAAACCCACAGCGTTTCTTTAGCTAGGAAAAGATGACTCAAGCAACATTATGAAGGTTGGGGATGGAGCTTGGTAGCAGAGCACTTGAATAACATGCACCAGGTCTGAGATTTGATCCCCAGCACTGCAAAGCAGTCACGCAAGCCGGGTGTGGTGATGCATACCTGTAATTCCAGCACTGGGGAGGCTGAGGCAGGAGGGTCACTTAGTTTGAGGGTAGCCTGGGCTATGAAGTGAGTTTGAGGCCAGCCTGAACTGCACAGTGAAACCGTGTCTCAAAAAGACAAAAATAAACAACAGCTAGGCAGATAAATAAATACATGAATAAACCCTATAAATATTTTCTGTTTATAATCTCTGCCAAAATAGTAACTTTTCGGTGATGGATCGGTATCTATAATCCCAGCACTCTAGCAGCTGAGGCAGGATTGCAAATTGAAACCCAACCAAGGCAATTTGGTGAGTCAGCAAGACCCTCTTTCAAAAAAGAAGAGGTAGGGCTCTAACTCAGTATAAAGACCCTGGATTTAATCCCCAGTACTGAAGAAAAAGAAAAGTATTATCCGTGTACAGCTTATGTTGTACTAAAATGCTAAAATACTAAAATGCAAAGTTCAAAAAATTGACTGGCGCACCAACCACACAGTTACAGATTAACTGACGTGTCATCATGCTGTTCTGTATGCGTCATCACCTTAGTAACCTGTTTGCTGCGTCAACCTTTGTTGCCTTTGTGAGAGACAAATGTTCTGGAATTAGCAGACCACGGGCAGTAAATTAAGGGAAGAGAGAGGTAACCACCAGCTGGGAAGGTCTCTGACCCCGAGCAAAGGGGAGCAAAGGCCTTCCACATTCTTGCTCACTTCACATCACTCCGTACTTTGCGGTTTAATTGCTATAAAAATCTGTCAAAATTCAGTTGCACAGCTTTGCAAACTCCATCTGCACTGTGCCGCTGGTGCCAGCTTAAACAAAAGCACTTCTTTTTAAAAGACATCTTGCCCCCTTCTTGACAACATCTCGGGGCTTGTTTTGGGGGTACAACAGCTTATACTTCAAGAATGACTTTTTGTTGTTTTGTCTTTCATGTCAGATACATTTATTCTTTTTACAGTATTTATTTTTTGAGACTTGATCTTGCTATTTCATGTTGGTTTTGAACTCACTGTGGAGCCCTGGCTAGTCTCAAATTCAGGGTAATCCGAGCACTTGGGGAAGCAGAGGCAGGAGGATTGCTGTGAGTGCAAGGCCAGCCTAAATTACATGCTAAGAACTGTCTCAAAAAAGCAAAACCAAACGTTAGGGTCTCAAGGTACATCCATTTTCCTACAAATAATGCAAGTGTATTCTTTATGGCAGAGTAGTACTGCATTGTGTATAAACACCATGATTTCTAGGGTTTTTTATTAGTATATGTTTGAATCACATGGTAATTACATTCCTTGATGGAGTTGGTATGTGCACATAACACATCTTCATTTCTTTTCTTCATCCCTTTTTCTCTCCTCCTTGCCCTTCCTCCATCTCTTGATCCTTTCCTGTTGGAACAAAATCTATCTCCCTATTTCCTGTTTCTATCTTGTATTCACCCTTATGTTTTGGGTTTCTCATACAAGAGAAACCTCATGGTATTAAAGTTTGCATGTCTGATTTATTTCATTTAACATTATGGAAGTGCATCCATTTTCCTGCAAATGACTCAGTTTTTATTCTTTTTCATGGCATCGTACCCCAGTGTGTGTCAGTATCACATTTTCTATATCCATTCATCTGTTGGTGGATAGGTAGGCAGCTGCTAGGAGTTAGCCATTACAAATTGTGCTGCTATAAAGACAGGTACGCATGCCATCACCGTAATGTGAGGTCTTTACATCTTTTTTTTTTTTTTTTGTCTTTTTTCCTTTTATCGGTACCAGGGATCGAACTCATGACTGCCTCTTTACATCTTTTAAGAAGATACCTAGAAGAAAAATATCTCGGTCCAGTGGAATTTCTTGGTTTTGTTTTTTGAGAACTCTCCATACTGATTGCTATAGTTTCTGCACTAGTTTACATTCCCACCAAGAAGGAAGAAGGGTCCCTAATACCCACCTGAGCTTCGCCAGCCTTTGTCATTTGATTTTGTAGTGGTAGGCACTGTTTCTGGGGTGAGATGCAATCTTGTTATTAATTTGCCTTTCCCTACTGGCCAGTGATGATGAACACTTTTCATGTATTTATTGGCCAGCTGTACCTTTTCTTCTGAGGAGAATCTATTGGCCTCATTTGCCCACCTTTTGATTTTTAATTTGGGGGTCTATACATAGTTTTTTCTTTTTTAGCTTTTTATATATTCTCAGTATCAGTCCTCAGAGGCATATTTACTTCTCCATTCTGTTGGTTGTTTCCTTTACTATGCAGCTTTTTAATTTGCTATGATCCCATTTGATTCTTAGTATTATTTCTTGTGCAGTGGGGTTGTGTTCAGAAAGTCCTTATCTATGACTATGATTTCAACATTTTTACTTATTTTTGCCTTCCAGCAGATTGTTTCTGTCTTAATATTTAGGTCTTTGATCAGTTTGATTTGAATTTACTACATGGGGAAATGTATGGGTCTGTATTTAGTCTTCTGCATGTATATAGCCAGTTTTCCCAGCATCATTTATTAAAGAGGCTCTTTTTCCTCCAAAATATATGTTGGTCTCATTGTCAAAGACTAAATAGCTAAACATGTCTGGAGTTGTTTCTGCATCTTTTTTCTGTTCCATTGATCTACATCTGTTTTTTTGTACCATGCTGTTTTTATTACTATAGCTTTGCATATAACTTCAAATCTGGGATTGTGATGCCTCCTGCTTTGGTATTGTTGCCCAGGATTGTTTTTGGTATCCTAGGTCTTTTCTGATTCCATATGAAATTTTAAGATTATTTTCACTATTTTTGTAAAGAATGCTGTTATTGAATGAAATTACATTAAATCTGTAATATTAGTTTTGGAAGTAAGGCCATTTGGACTACATTGGTTCTGCCTATCCAGGAATGGGGGACACCTTTCCTCCTTTTTCCTTTGCTTGTTTCATGACGGGGCTAATTATGTAGTTCACGCTGGCCTTAAACTCGCTATGTAGCCCTCGCTGGCCTGGAACTTGCAACGATCCTCTGCCTCAACCACCTGGGTGCTAGGATTACAGGTATGCCCCGCAACACTCAGTTTTTTGTTGGTTTTGCATTCTGCTATCTTACTAAATTTTTTGATTAGTTCTAGGGTTCTTCTGGTGATATTTTTGTGGGTTTTCTGTGAGGAGGATTATGTCTGTAAATAATAATTTACAGGATAATCTGACTTCTTCCTTTCCTGTGCATATCTCTTCTATTTCTTGCTCTTGCCTGATTCCCCTGGGTAAAGTTTTGATTACTCTGTTGAACAGAAGTGGTGATATTAGGCATCCTTTTCTTGTTTCTGATTTTAAAGAGAAAACTTTCAATTCTTCCCTGAAATGAATGTAAAAATAATCATCTGAGGACAAGGAGAATACCAAAATAAATGATGGACAGAAATTATGTTTCTGCATTTGGACCACTTGACAACTTAATCAGGTTGAGACATACCATGAAACTGTTGAACAAAATCTCCACAAATTTAAGGATTTAGCTGGGTGTGGAGGTGCATATCTGTGATACCAGGACTGAGGAGGCTGAAGCAGAGGAATCACCCCAAGGTTGTGGCCAGCCTGGGCTGCAAAGTGAGTTCCAGGCCAACCTGAACTACAGAGAAAGACCTGTCTCAATTGTGTGTGTGTGTGTGTGTGTGTGTGTGTGTGTGTGTGTGTAAAGATTTAACTGGTACATTCAATTCATTCCCAGGCAGCGTCTTATCTGAGGAAAAGATAGGTTCTCCTCTGGGCATAGCACAACAGTTGGTATTTACAAAGAGCAGCCAGAGCAGGAACAAGGAAACAGAATGACACAAAAAGCAGGTAGTGTAACCGTCACCACCCCATAAACAGAGGGGACTTTGTTTTACGTTTTATTTTTTGGTATCAGGATTGAACTCAAGACCTTGCACTTGCCAGGCAGACACTTATGCCTCTGAGCCAAATCCCTGACCCCCTTTTAATCCTGTGATTTAGGCTGATCAGAACCTTTCTGATTATTTGCACCAAATCTCATGTGTTTAGGAAAACCTTGTCTACTTTGGAGACCTTCTGGCTCCCTTGGAAGTTTCAGTTTGATCGTGTGGCCCTGAGAATGAGGCTCTCCATTTTGGTTTGGTCCTCGGTCCAAACTAACAACCTCCTGTACATTTTATTTAATAGGCTGACAAAGATAAAATAAAACTGGACATTAATTAAAATGGTGAAAACAGGCTTTTTCTTCCTCCCAGAAATTATTGACCATAGTAGGAAGAGCTGAGCTGGGATGTGTGTAGCTTAGCAATAGAATGTTTGCCACTTGGTGTGCACGGCTCTGGGTTCGATCCCCCACACCATCCCAAAAAGGAAAGGAAAGGAAATGTGAGCTCCATTCTGGTTTGCATAGAGGTGGCCAGACCAGGAGGGCTGGGTTGGGTCAGTGGGGAACACTTGTCTACATGAGTAAAGCCCTAGGTTCAATTCCCAGTACCACAAAATGTGTGTGTGTGTGTGCGTGTGCGCACGCGTGTGAATGAGGGTGTAGGAAGAGGAAGAAGCCAATATCAAGGAAAACAAGCCGAATGGCTTGGTCAGTGTGTGACTGGCCCAGCTGTCTCTGGCAGGTGATCGCGGTGATTAAGCTTCTGTCCCTCCACACACAGGTCTACACATCTGTGTGCCAAGTCCACATGTCTTGATGATTATATTCCAGAAGAATGGCTCTCAGGTCGTTGAGACTCTCCTGAGTTATAGGAGAGACACATACATGTCAAACAGAAGTCATGATTGTAAGCCTTTTACAATGAATGTCTAAGAAAGAGAGGTCAGGGGCTTTCAAGAGGTGTTAGCTAGAACGACAGTTTTAAGATTTTCCAGATAGGAACTTACAGCCTGATGCTTCCAGAGGGCACATGATAATTTCATCAGGTCTTCTAGAGTTAGGTTTTGAGGGACTATTTGTGCTGAGAGCTTTTAAATTTTGAAGGTTCATTTTGTTATTGTACACGGTTTTATATTCTTGGTATGTATGTATATTAAAACCAGAGGAAATAAAATGAACACAAAGACTAAACTGACCTAACATTAGCTATGGTCAAAAATAAATAATTTTGGTCAGGCATGGTGGCATATACCTATAATTCCTCTCCCCTCAGGAGGCAGGAGGATCACTTCAAGTTTGAAGCCACCCTGGCCTAAATAGTGAGTTTTTATGCCCAGCTTGAATTACAGCATGAGATCCTGTCTCAAAAATCAAAAAAACACAAAACAAAAATAATGATAATGCTAATAATTTTTGTACTATTACACAATCTATGCTAGCTTGTCTTAGGTTCAGAAAACGAAAATACAGGATCTCATTGATGGAAAATTAGTCTAGTTGGCTGTGAAACAGGTCTAAAAATAAATTTCCTCACTGAGTTCCACATTTTGGGAAATTCGGATTTATTACGGTGGCGGTAGCAGACAGTGCCATGGAGGCCCCGGCGCCTGCGGGGCGGGAGCACCGGTGTGCCGAGGCGCCCTGCTTTGCGTGTCCCTGGCCCGCATGTGCCAGGTGGGACACAGCACTAGGGGTTGAACCCAGGGCCGCACACATGCTGGGTGAGTAGCCAGGAAGATGGCGGCTTCATTGGAAGCAGGTAGAGAGCCTCTCTAAGAAAAACTCAGATGCTAGAATTTAACAATGTGGAGAAGACCCGATGAAAGGAGAGGGATTCTCATGACCCAGGAAGAAACTGAGGAAAAAGAAAAAGAAAGACAGGAAAGAAAAATGTGGATGAAAGGCTGGAACCAGATGCACTCACTGGGACTGGTTCTGCGCTATGCTGGGTGAGCCTTGGAGTCGGACGATTTATGGTTGCACTGAAGCCGTAGCCAAAATTGGGAGTTGGTGAGTCTGGGGCCCTTGGCGGGAGGCCCTGGCGCAGTGTGGAGTGGAGCCAACGTAGAGAGCTGCATTAATCGAGGTGATTGCTGGAAACTGCATCCCGCGGCAGGTGTGGCCAGCTGGAGGACATATTGGAGTTGGGCAGTTTGGGCCTGAACCCAGAACCACAGTGGCATCAGTCAGCCACCCCTGGCCCAAAGAGGACTGGTGGGATCTGCTTGGGCTGGGTCATGCCCCTGGTTGGGACCCCATAGCCAGGGATGAAACTGTCCTGAACCTGTGACATCCACACAGCACAGACTAATGTGCTGAAGGCACTCACTGGTTCACTGGCAAAGAGAAGAGGGGCCACCCCACAGTCCCTGTGTGCACCTCAGATAACAGTAAACTGGAGGAGACAGCAAGCCCCCAGCCAGCACGCCTCAGAAGAACAGTAAGCAATATGGAAAGGGCCTGAGATTTCCACCATACACCTGTCTGAAAGAAACCAGAAACATGACAAGAGAAAGAAATAAGAAAAAGCCTCCAGCTGCTGACCCTGGGAAGATAAGTCCAGGAGAGGGAAATACAGAAGAGATCCAGGGCAACAGTCATGAAATATCAGCCACAGCATCATTGGACATAAAGAAATACCTTCGTGACCTCATAGACGAACTTAAAACTGAAATTCTAATCCAAGTGAGACAACATATAAAAAGATTAATAAAAGAAATGCTAAGCCCCTCTTAAGAAGACACAGATGGAAGAATGGAGGAACCCAGAAAAAGAATAGAAATGTTTGGTGAAGAATATAAACAAAATCTAGAATACATGAAACAGATCCAAAGAGATTACGAGGAAATTAAAAACTCCTTTGAAAGCTGGCAAAATGCCTTGGCAGAAACTAAAGTTAGCCTTTCAAAATTTGAAGATAGATTTGCAATGTGTGATCATGAAAGAAAAGATCTCTTAAAAATAACAAGGAACGGGGCTGGGGATTTAGCTCAGCAGCGTAAGCACCTGCCTTGCAAGCATGTGGTCGTGAGTTTGATTCACGGTACCGATAAAAAAAAAAAAAAGTAACAAGGAACCAGGATGTATCAATTACAAAGGCTAGAAGACGACAAGAGGATCTATAACTTAAGAATAAAAAATGTGAGCGAAGAAGCAGGAGTAACTACAAATGAATTACACAGGCTATTCACAGAAATAATTAAGGAAAACTTCCCAAGCATACGAAAAAGAAATGATAGCCAGATAAATGAGGCATACAGAACTCCAGCCATCTACCACCAAAACAGATCTACACCTAGACATATAAGACCCCAGAATAGAAGAACAGAATATTAAAAGTGGTAGGGGAAAAGAAACAGATTACCTATAAAGGAAAATCCATCAAAATAACAACAGACTTCTCAACACAAACTATTAAATCAAGAAGAGCTTCGAGTGAAGTAGTCCGAGCCCTGAAAGAAAATAACCTCCAACCTAGATTGATGTACCTTGAAAAATTCTCTCAAAATTAATGGAGAAAAAAGATGTTTCCATGACAAGGAGGAACTGTAGGAGTTCGTGACCACCAATCCAGCCCTACAAAAAATACTGAGAGAGATAGAAAAAAATACAGGATTCCAGGAACAGTGGCAGAGAAGCCTCAATGAACAGGGCAGACAGTGGAATGAAAGAGAAAAGTGGACAAACAATAGCAGAAAAATAGAATAGCAGAGATGAGGTAGAGTAGGTGGGCTATAATCTCTAACTTAGATGGCCTTGATACACTAACAAAAAGAAACACAGGTATAGTAGATCAGGAGATTGTATCTATCAAGATGCTCTGAATAAGAAATATACTCAACCTGAAAGAGGGTTAGTAAACCAAAAGTCAAAGATGAGAAAATGATGCTCTGGGTGACAGGAAATCAGAGAGACATAGGGACAACTCATCTAGCAGCTGCAGATAGGTTGGAAAGTCATGACACTTTTATGCAGTGGAAAACTACTCAGCTGTAAGAAAGGAAAACCTTGAGGCTTTAGCACATAAAGGAATACAGCTCAAGATCAAACTCGGGGTAAAAAGGTTCAGCACCACTCAGATAGATAATGGGTTGCCCCCCTAATCTAAAAATGAAAGTAGTGGGACCCAAAATGTACAAAGCACCCTGAGAAAGGGAAAGGGGAGGAATTGCCTAAAAAAGGAAGGCAGAGGACATCGTTAATAGTGTATGAGAATTTAAAACCCACATTATTCTCATCACTCTGTTTAGTTTGGTTACATTCTGTTTCAGTCTGTCTACTTGTGCTAGATTTGAGGGCACAGACAGCTATCCCAAAAATAGCAGGCTATACTGTGGCAACTATCCTTAATTTGCTATTAACTTAAACTGAAGCCCTGTATTACTTACATTGTCTTACTATGACTGATCTTATTTGAATCTGGCTTGTTAGACTGCTGTTTTGTCTTGACTGATTTTCATTTCATGTTTTTCTACTAATTTGTTTTGTTGTCTTATTTTGATCTGTTTTTCCCTATAGTACAGAAAGGATAGATATACATATAGATTCACACATGTGTAGAATTTCTAAACAGTTTATGGGAACAGATTATATAATGCACGATATAATGAACAGATACTCTGATACCCAGTGCTAATTTTGTAGCATTATGATATAAAAACTAGCAATACTATTATTCACTGTTCAGAGTGATATTAGTCTAGTCTCTTGTGTTTAATTTCAGCATACGTAAAGATATGGACAGCTATTTCAAAGAGAACGAGGGGCATTATGGCAGCCATCGTTGACTTCCCTAAGCCTTCACCATCTTGTTCTGATTAGTTTAGTACTATAATGTTCAGTATGTATTCACTGTGTGTGAAGATGTGGACAACTATTTGGAAGAAAACAAGAGACAACATGATAGACAGTGAAGATCTCCAGTAGTCTTGCTTTGAAATCTGTTTCTTAAAATTGTTTCCTTATGATCTATTTTGTTGTTTAATTTTACCCTCTTTAAAATAAAAAAAAAAAAAAGACAATACTGTATGCCTGAAACTGTCAGAAGTCAGACACTGGTTCAAAGGTGCCAGTCACCTAACAGAAATGAAGAAATTGGAAGAAGGAAATTAGGAAATCAGAAAAATTCTGGCCTAGTGTTCATTCTGGCTACTGGGATTTGGCCAAAGCAAATAAAGCATTGTCTATGCTTTGCAAAATATGTGGAGAGGAACAAACATGCCTATTGTGATCAAACTACAGTGACTGTAATTACTGCAGTGATAGCTGGATGAAGAGACCAAGTAAAACCTAATGAGTTTATGTTTCTTTCTTTCTCTTCTCTGTTGAGACAGGTCTTGTCATCTAGTCCAGGCAGGCCTTGAACTTGCTTATGTAGCCTTGAACTCATCGTGATCCTCCAGCCTCAGCCTCCCGAGTGCTGGGATTACAGGTGTGAGCCACCATGCCCAGCTTGTTTTTTTGTTGTTGTTACCTTGCTTTGAAGTGGTAGTGGAGGAAGATGAAGACGGAAACCTGGCACTCAGAAAGGGAAGTGCAATTTCATGTGGTAGATTGTTCCTCCTCTAACTGAAGCTAAAGGAGAACAAAGCCAGAGAACACTCAAGTACAGTGGGCTGAGACTTAACAAGCATAGGTTGAAGCAGATCAAGTGACAAACTCGACAAGCATAACACACGCATGAAAGACCTTTTCCTGAATTTCTTTGACGCTGTTCTTTTGATATTCTTACTTTTTTTCAATGCTATTGGAGATAAAATAAAATTATAATCAATGGTATAACTTCTCCCCATTTTTAGATATATTTATTTGGCTTTATTGTTTTTATCTTGAGACAAGGTCTCACTTTGTAATTCAGGCTGGCCTTGAACTCACAGCAACCCTCATACCTCAGCCTCCCAAGTGCTGGGATTACAGACACGTGCCAGTATACCTGCCTCTCCTCTCAATTCTAATTGGCTTTTTTGTACTTTTAAATATTCCTTATTATAAACAATTTTTTTTTGTCTTTTTGACAATGATCCTCTTGCCTCAACCTTCTAAGTGCTGGGATTACAGGTGTGGGCCACCAAATTTTTTTGTAAGTATTTGCTAGCTTACTTTCAATCCTTGGCAGATGTAATTGTCTGTGAAATATTTTTTGAACACTGTAAAACACAGAGATTAGAAAGTGAAGATTCTAAGTATTGAAACATTATTACCTCTACAAAGGCTTCACAGCAGGATTCCTCTGGCTAATGATAGGGTATTTTTTTTTTTGTCTTTTTTTTTTTTTATCGGTACCAGGGATCGAACACGACTGCCTGCTTGCAAGGCAGGTGATTATGCCGCTGAGCTAAATCCCCAGCCCCAATGATAGGGTATTGAGAATTAGCTCAACACACACCTGTCCTACAGACTATTTGGGGGAGACAAGAAGAAACATTTTGGGTAACCTGTTATATAATTTCAAACTATCCCCCAAATCTGCTCCTGTCAACCACATTATCAAATAGAATTATTAACACTTACAGTCCAAAGTTAATGCTGAATCTCATATTACTAACACAACACATCTCCTGACTGAGCTGGGTACAGCAGTACATGTTTATAATCCATGCAGTTTGAGGCGTTAAAAGCAAGAAGATCACAGGTCAGAGCTAAGCCTGAACCACCTAGTGACAATAACCAGGGAAAAAGCCAACCAAACCTCGCACTAAAGAACAATCAGATTAATCTGTGGCAGGAACAGATATTTATAAATAAAAAGTATTGTAGAATACTTTGACTTCTTGCCTTAAACTCACAGCAATCCTCCTGCCTCAGCCTCCTGAGCACTGGGATTACAGGTGTGCACCACACTTAGCTTCACTAGATTTTTTAATCTGGTTATTACGAAGTTCTTACATGTTCTTAAATTAGAATATGTTGAATGCTTGAAGAGCGAGTGCACTTGGCACTCAGAAGGCTGCTCTCACCTCTTTCTTCCACACAGTGTAAGACTCAGTGTGAGAGCTGGATGTGGTGGTGCAGGGACAGTAATCCCAACACTGGAGAAGCTAAGGCAGAAGGACTGCTGTGAATTTGAGGCCAGCCTGGGGTACACAGTGAATTTGAGCTCTACCCAAACTGCACAGCGAGAGCCTGTCTCAAAAAATAAAACAAAACCACCCCCTGTGAAAGCAGCCATGAGACTCATTGCCCAGAATTGTGCTATTGATTAAAAAAAAAAAAATTTTTTTTAAATTTTTGAGTCACTGCCTGCCCATGGAGTCCAGGTCAACCTCTAACTCAAGGACCTTCTGACTGCTGATGTCACACATGTGAAGCACCATGCCTAGAAGAAGGAGGACCTATAATGAATTTCTAAGAGAACCCAGAACCCAGGAATAAATATATCTTGGCAAAGTCAGCCAACATCTATTCTTATATATCTAGTGTTTCTCCATTGAGTACGGCTGGCCTCTATCTCGAGACCCTCCTGCCTCAGCCTTTGGTGTACATGACTGAACCAGCACACACAGGTAAGAACACTGATTCAGACTGCCAGGGAGATGGTGACTGGTGAGCAGCAGAGAAAGAGCCTCTCTCAGAAGGGATGACCAGATGCTGGAACACACAGCAACCTGAGAAACAGAAGGGGAAAGTAGGTCCCTGGGACCCAAGCAGGATCTGAAGTGAGAAACGAGCCCACAGGGACAGAAAAGAAAGAACCTTCAACAACCAGGTCTCTTTTTCCCTGAGCTCAGACTCATGGCCTGGAAAGAACAGCTCAAACCTACAGATGCAGAGACTCCTGGCAACCCACAGGCCTCCACAGAGAAATGAAGCAGTGGCGGTGGCAGACTGCAGTGGCTGGTGACTTATTCAGGACCAGACACACCCTAGGAGGGGGCCTCTGGTGAACAGTGAATCTGGAAGGGCCAAACTGAGCTCAGAACACAGAACAGCTATGTGCGCCATCTAGTGGCTCCCAGGAACTTAAGACTCCCGAGGTTCAAGTCTGGAGTCAGGGAGCCGAGTTCCCGCGGGCAGGAGATGCACAGATGGCTGCAGGCTACACAGACCTTGCTCCAGCCTCGGAGTCAGAAACCAGCTTAAATTTCGGGGGAACCAGAGGTGCAGGCTGGCTGGGGAGTCAGCATGGACCTGGATTCGGCCCAGCGTCTGTCACTGACAGAGGCTATGCCTTGAAGTGGACATTTTCTTCTTATTTTTTCCTCTTTTCTAGTTTTTTTTTTTTTTTTTTTTTTGGTCTTTTTTCTTTTTATCGGTACCGGGGATCGAACTCACGACTGCCTGCTTGCAAGGCAGGTGCTTATGCCGCTGAGCTAAGTCCCCAGCCCCTGGTTTCATTTTTGATCATTTACTTCTGTTTTTATGAGTGTGAAACACGGTTTCCAGTCTCTGCTCCAGTTTTGTCCTTGTTATTCCTTCCTTCTCTTTCCTCAGTGTCTTCTTACCAGTTTCCTAAAGTTTGCATAATCTTTCTTTGCCCTCCAGCCTTGCTTGTAATCTTTTCCTCTATTTTTCCAACCCCTCTTTAAATCATCTTCTCTAAGGGTAAAATTGCCATATTGTGGAGTTATTTGCTGCACCATTTTCTGGTTGGTTTTACATTTTGCTATATAAATACAAATCTAGCCCATACGGTTAAAGGTAAAAGTGGCAAATTATTATTTTTTACTTTAAAAAAATTTTTAGGTTTTTTGCTACTGGGGATTGAACTCACAGCCTTGCACTTGCTAGGCAGGTGTTTATGCTGCTGAGCTAAACCCCGGGTCCAAGGTGGCAAATCAACAGTTATCACAGTTTCTCATTTCCTAGGCTGATGCTCTTTATTGCTAATTGTAGCCAAGATGACATAATTGCTTAATCAGTTGTTCTTTCTGGTATGCCAACACTGAGACTGCCCAAAGGCCATTAAAGGAAGTCCAGTGCCAAAGAATCAGACACTGGACCAAGTAGGCAGCAGCCTCTCATCCCCAATCAATTGAAGAGGCAGGATCTTGTGACAGATTCAAAACCTCAAAGCCAGTTACACCTGAAGACACCTCTGAGTACTCATTTCCTAAGATTTCTAAAATAACTTGGAGTAAAGCTACTTGCCTTAAGCAATTTACACATATGAACACAGGAATTAAACTTAAAAAGATAATGAGAAGACAAGATGTGACCCTAGACTTCCAGCTCACCAAAGGCAAACCCAGGGGGCAAAGAGAAGGGACAATTCAAAGCCACCGCCTGGACTCTCTGAAGTGCTGGCAGTGAAAGTAACCACGCAGACAAATGAGGCACTAGACAAGAATCAAATCAGAAATAATTTCTTGGGTAACTACAATGACAGTGACCATAATAAAGAGATGGCTGTTGACTCTAGAGCAGATACCGAGAAAAAAAAATAGAGGAGCTTAGGAAAATGATGGAAACTGTGAGTGTTCAACACAGGAAAGAAATGGAATCCACAAAACAGACTCAGACATCCAGGAGGTTAGGAATTCCACTGGAAGTACACGCAGCAGAACGGGCCAATGTGAGGACACAGTATCAGAAATACAGGACAGACTGCGGTTAGTGATCATGAAAAGAAAGATTTCTTTAGAATAGCAGAGGACCATGAGAACTCAATCCAGGAGCTGCTAGATGATGCAAAGAACAACTTCAAATTGATTGGAGTCAATGTAAAAGAGGGAGGTAGCACAAATGACATAAAAACCTGTTTGTGGAAGTAATGGCAGAAAATTTCTCCAGCAGGGAAAAAGCACTTGATATATAGATAAAAGAGTCATACAAAACTCCAACTAGGCATGAAAAACAAACAAAGTCACACAGCATGTAACAGTCAAGATTACAAAAACTCAACCTCAAAGCTGTTACAGTCAAGAAACAAATCACCTATAAAGGAAAGCCCATCAGAATCAAAGCAGACTTCTCAACACAAACCCTCAAGTTAAGGATAGCTTGGCATGAAGTACTTTGAGCTCTAAAAGAAAACCAGATTGATATACCCTGCCAAATGATGTTTCAAAATCAATGGGAAAATAAGATACTTCCATGACAGAATAACTGAAGAAATTTATGACCATCAAACCAGCATTCCAAAATGTTCTGAGGGATATTTTAGAAAGAGATAATACTGAACACTTCAATTCCATGAGCCAGGCAAGCAAGCAATTAACAGGATAAAGACAGGGAACCAACAGCAGGGGAAAAAAATGACAAGGATAAGTCAATACATTCAGTTACAACCATCAATGTAAATGGCTCCAATTCACCAATCAAAAGAAACAGACTGGCACAGAAGCAAGAGCCAACAATACGCTGTACGCAAGAAATACATTTAACTTATTTCATAGACTGAAAGCCAAAGGATGGAAAACATTACTCCATATGACAGGAACCCAGAAAAAAGCAGGGGCAGAGATTTTGTTTGTAGACAAAATGGATTTCAAGTCAAGACTAAGAGTGGCAAGACTAAGCTGCTACATCCTTGTAAACAGAAAACAATCTAAGAGGAAGAAACAATAATCATTTATATCTCGAATACCAGCACACCAAACTATACTCAACACTGAAATACTAGAACCTGGTTCAGTTCTGGCTTGCTTTTTGAACAAATGGACTTAGTGTTCCTTCTACAACATCAAAATATACATTCTTCTCAGCTGCTCATGGGGACTGTTTCCAAAATACATTACAACCTAATCACTAAACATGCTTAAGTAAATGGCAAGGCACTGAAATTATCCCATGCATATTATCAGACTATAGTGCTATAAAATTGGAACTCAATGGCAAAAGAAATCAATGGCACAAGAACTTCACAAACACATGGAATTAAATAACACCCTCCTGAACAACCACAATCACAGATGGTGACAGATAAAATTGAAGAAATGAGATAGTTTCTACAACTAAATGATAATAGCAGTACAATATACTGGAATGTATAGGACACAATGAAAGCAGTCCTACGAGGGAATTTAGTGGTGAATAACCACAGCAACGAAATAGAATGAGCTCAAATAAACAGCCTAATGTTAAACCTCAAGCTTCTAGAAAAAGACGGAGTGAAGCGCAAAGCCCGTATGAGGGAGGAAATAAAGGTCAGAGCAGAAATTGATACAATTGAGACTAAGAAAACAATACAAGGAATCTATGAATTAAAGAGCTGGTCCTTTAGTATTTAAGACTAAAAAAAAAGGAAACACTAACCCTAAGCCACGCAATTAGGAATGAAAAGGGTAAAATCATAACAGGTACTACAGAAACCCAGGAGATCCTCAATACCTATTTTGAGAAACTGTATTCTAAAAAGACTGAAAACAAAAGAAGTGGGTTTCCTAGACTCCTATGAACTACCAAAGTTGAACCAAGAAGATATAAAAATTCTAAATAAACCAGTATCAGTCAGTGAAACTGAAGATGTAATAAAAAACCTACCAACAAAGAAAAGTCCAGCCCCTGATGGATTTACTGATGAATTCTGTAAGAAATTTCGTGGTGATAATTTAGCCTAGCAATTGGAAACTACAGTGGACAACGTATAGGAGAGAATAGACTGTGATCTGGTCTGATGCTTTCTGAAATACACAACAGCTAGTGACCAAGTAAGATGACGTGCGTGAGAAAGATAGTTACATAGAAATAGGAAGATATCAAGTATATTGATGAACTTAGAAGCTACTATTACAGGAAATCATATGGAACAATGAGACCTATAGTCTGAAGATCTGAATAGAATTGTGAATCTTTTAAGGCAAAAGAAAAAAAAAAAAGACCAGGCTTGATATTTCAAGCCTATAATCCAAGCACTTGGGAGGCTGAGGCAGAAGGATCACTGTGAGCTCCAGACCTGGGCTACACAAGTGAGATCACGGCCAGCCTGAATTATAGTGAGACTGTCTCCAAAAATAAAAAAAAAAACCCTTGCCCCAAATGTGATAAAGGTACCAAAACAATGGTTCTTTTTATATGCATTAAAAGAAAGGAAGATTGTCCCGGGCCAGACAACATAAAGGTTTCTCTGGGTCTCTGGACAGGGCTCCTGTGTTTCTAAGCACCATGCTAATGGAGTGGGCTGCCTGCCTTAGGCTAGAAACAGGAATGAACAGATTTCTCCTCAAAATGCCTGACTAGCCAGGTGGATAGTACATGAGTAGAAAGACTGTTATGAAGTAGTCACAGGTCAGAGATTAGTTACATATCGTGCCCAACCTTTAGCTGAAGATGTGGCAAGAAGATGTAAAGACTGACTTCACAAAAGAGAAGGATTTTGTCTTTTCTTCCCCGTAAGGCCAGGAACAAATTCTTTGAGGTTTCAGGTTTGTGACCATACTTAGAGCAAGGAGTTCAGCCTCAGACAGAGAAATTCCTGTTTTAAAAAGTGATCCTTTCATTAGGGTGTGAAATTGAGACATTTATCCCAGTCAATTACTGATACACCTTCTGTATTAGGGATAATGAAGCCAAGAAACCATGGCAACGGGGACACTGAGAGGATGCCTGAGGACTGGCCACTGTATTCTCTAAAACTGCACAAATAACACAAATGCCAAGACTGGAGTTGTAATTCAGGTGATTTATTGTAAACAAGATAACCCTAGGACTCCACCATACTGGCTGTGTCACATGCTCTCTCTTTCACATCAATTAGTCAAAAAGACTCTTTTTAAGTCCCTGGTAACTAATAACTTAGTGTTTCACAAATCTCGCTTGGTAAGCATCGAGTAGTCTCTGGGGTAGTCTGTTATTGCTCATGGACTGCGGCTGAGATCCATTTTCATGAACCTGTCAGTGCGCCTGAGTGACCCAACGGCAGCTGTAGACGGAAGCTGGAAACCAGGAAATACTGCAGCACAGGAAGACCACGTGAGCCTGCTTTCATGCCTCTCTTGGTGCCTTTCCTCATAAAAACAATGCTTGTAAGTTTACTCATTTTTTAAAAACAGCTAAAAATTATTCAATAGCACATAATTTCCCACAGAAAAGATAGGTGGCTTTTTATATACTTTTACAGTGATGGATTTAAACACTCAGGCCTAATTTAGATTCATTCTGTATATACCTGCAGTTTGATGAAAAGCTGCATAGTCTACAAATGCATAAAACCAGAAGGAAGCGATGCCTTCGCACACCTTCAGATGGACGAAAACAGGCTTCACCCCAAGAGGCTCTCTGAAGGCAGGGACGGAGAGGCAGTCACAGCACCACACGGACTGGCCGGAGACCTGGAGCTCCACTGCAGGAAGCAGGCTCCATAGTTGTGACTGTGTCATTCTTGCCCCAAATTGAGATTTGGAAAATTAGAAATGTAAAAACTTAAGATGTGAAAAGACATGCCTCTGCAGAAGGAATTCCTGCAAATCAAGTCACACAGGGAGACAAAATGCATTCTCCGCCTGAGCCAGTGGACAACAGGACTGCATACTGCTGCTGGTGCCCGTATGTGGAAATAGACTCAATTTCTCTTCAAACAAATTTTGATAATAGTAATATTAAAACTTAAGTTTTAATAATGTTTTAAAATAGCTATTAAATCTACAATAACAATTTCACCTAAAATAGTATCTTATGAAAAAAATATTTTTTTAAAGTCCACCCCAGTCATCATCTGTGTATTCATATGTTTACATATTCAAAAAAGTAACACTTAAGGCAAGATTAGACTGGCAGCAACAAGGGATTTTAGAGTGCTATGGAGACTTGCTATTTTAGAATGCACTTTTTTTTTTAATCTCCAAAAAGGTGGCTTTGTATTTGTTGCTTTTTAAATTCATGAAGGGGAAAAATACTTTGGTTCACACACTAATCGCAATTTCATTATAGTTCAAAGTTATGGGTAGTTACAAGAGCTGATGTTGGAAAAGCATGTCACACACTCAGCAGGATCTGAATTTGCCCTTAAGTACATACAGCAACATGTTGATGAGAAAAAGTAAAACTGATAGAACACTGCAAACCAACTATGAACAGTAAGAAGGTCAATACAGTTTAATCAGAAAAAAACCACAGTAATCCTGAGAAATTCAGTTTGGGACAAAATTGATGTAAGGTAAATCTGTATTCCTACCACTGTAAATAACTAGGGTATTCTAGGGTTTTCCAGCATTTTACTTGTTGGAATAAAAAACATGTTCTTATTTTATAAAAAGATTAAAACCATGCCTTATGTAACAGTAATTTCACTAATAACAGAAAGTGACATTGCTTTGTGCATCATCTGCCAAATTGAAGGTTTTCCACTGATTTATATGAAACCATGACATAGAAAGCAAATTTGAGGACTGATTTTTAAAAAGGCAATTAATACCTTTCTAAATACTTTGAAGCCTTCTCTATTGACCTAGGATGCTTTCTTAAAAAAGCTAACTTTTATTTTAGTCCGACGAGTGACTATTTTACAGAATAGGGAAGATCTAAGAATATCATTCATCATTTTAAGCAGTTATATAAGGGAAATTTCTCTTACAAATGAAAAGAAAAAATTTTAAAATATTTTAAGAGGCATGTATTTTAAAAATATTCTACATCTATAAGATTTTTCAATTTAATTACTTTGGATTTTTAATATTTCTACATAATAACATCTGATAACTTTTTTTTTATGTTTGTCTGTTAGTGAACCAGAAACTATTATAGTGGCCAAGATTTTTCCCTAGGCCTGGAAGACTCAGGAATCAACCCACAGACACTCTCCTTTTCCTCAGGGAAACTTCAGAGTTTGGCAGCCATGAAGTTAATATGTGGTTTCACGAGAGGAAACAGTGGCAAACCACGCTTGAATTCGGTCATGTTCTGAATCACTTCAGGCTGCAAAGAAAAACAAGTTTCCTTTTAGTGTGTCTCATTTAAAAATTAGTTGAACAGCATAAGAACTTTTTTGCAGAGTGGGGCAAGGGTACATCGGCTTCTGTCCCATATATTGTCATCAGCTAAACTCTCATCTAGACTGGCAGGGCCAAGGGTCATGGACTGGTGCATGCACACCCACAGCAAGCGTCTCCCACAGGCCTCGGCCGGCAGGAGCACATCAGGTTCCATCTGGACACCCAGGGCTGCTGCCAGAGGGTTAGTGTCAAGGCTCCAGACAGCAGCAGAGCTGTGTGCTCGCCCAGCAAGCCTGTTTACGCTGTGGGTAAACGCGGTTCTCTCCAGTTACAATAAAGGGGTACTGTAAAAGCTAAGGGATTTCAACAGATGTGGCCAGAGATGACTTACTGCAGAATGACACAACTGTTCAAATAAAAGGAATTAGATAAGGGCAAAGGCTACATGGCCAGAAATCCAAGGAGGACATACAGTAAAAGGTGACCTGAAACACCTTGTCCTGGGTCTTGTAGATATACGACCTAAAGAACAAGCTACTTCCAAACATGAAGGACAATTTAAGATAATGTCTCTTACGTGTGGCAAGGGTGGTGCTTGTGACAAATTCACGTCATTTTGACACGGGAACTCTCCAACAACAGGACCTGTAAGAAAATGAAGGTTTAGTGCGTTGCTTTTAACTCACACTTGTAGGCAAGAGCAACTTGCAGAGATGCCAAGCAACTGTAGCAGGCCCAGTTTGTGTACTGCCCAAGATTCTCTCAGCTGCCTGCTCCCACGGACCAGAGTGTCTGGCGTCTCTTCTATCTGAAGGGTCTCAGGGATGGTGTGATGATGTCACAGGGCTCCTGAAGCCTTGCCTGCAGCAGCGTTAGTGCCCAATCTGATCTGGACTTCGACGCTCTGGCCACCCATAAAGACACAGTAAAACCACCAAGAAGGATAGGAAAGTTAATGGTCATAGGGCAAGTGTGTGACCAGTTAGGAGCAGACTAGAAGTACTGGGCAGAAGATGGCTTGCTCTTCCTCCTCACATGCAGTGGCTCCTTACAGCTTCTTCAGAGGCAGCCAGCTGTGTTGCCATGACGCTGTGGCAGCCTAGCACTGTCTTCCTTTCTTCACTCACTCATTTTCTCTCCCTACTTAACGTGGCTTCAACAGAGCAAACCCTGGCTCCAGTTCCTTCTGTCTACCCCTTGACCCTTTGCTGTACACCTACAGACAGGTAAGGGACAGCCACTGTATGGCTCAATCTGATCCTAAAAGTAGACTCCAAAATAAATTTAAAATCAATACTTACATGAATCCATTTCCCTGGCAAGAACATGAACTGATACTTTATGTCTCCTTGGGGCGTCTACTGCCAACATTTCCTAGGGAAAAGGAAGAGCAAATTTACCATTCTGCCCCACAAAGGAACCCTGAATGAAGCTCTCTCTGAAGACTAAATTGTCAGCCATGATACAGACACGGAGCTGTTTCCCTTTCCCCACACGTTATTTTGTTTGTCTTTGGGAAGGCATGTATGGAGGGCCGCAAACCCTCAAGGAGTGTTCTACCATCGAGTGACAACCCCAGCCCTACAGAGAATTACTCCGAAGCCGACTTGCAGATGGGAAACCAGTCCGAGATCAACGAGCTGTTCACACTCCAGTGGTTAATGTGTGCCTAAGTGGGGATTAAATGTTGAACTTAGTACTCCTGTGGTGTGACTAGTGATTTTTAGGGTCTACAAAGATGATGGCCTGAGCTTACTTCAGGGATGACCACAGCCCTGCTTCTCTGAGAACCTGCTCAGACTCTGCCCCGGGACTCTCTTGCTAAGATGTGGCTCCTCATCTAGTGAAAGGGAAAGGAAAACAACACTTGTTGAATCTTGCATTGGACGAGCCACTCTCCTGTGTTAGCTCACTAAATTCTCTCTGAGTTAAATTTCATGACGATGATTGTCTTAGCGACATGGGCTTTAAGACACAGAGAAATACTGACTTGTGTAAGCGCACAGCTCCTAAGAAATGGCTGCTTCCCCTACTTAAAATGTCACTTTCAGGTATTCCCCTTGATTACTGCCATGAGTGACAGCAGTGTGAGGGTGGCAGGTGGCTGGGTCCTGTGGAGAACCGTCTCCTCTTTCCCTGATGCTGGACTTTTATTGTCTTGTCCAAAGAGGTATAAATTTTAATGACGCTTCCTCAGATGCCTTAGCCAGATGTCACTGTTCATATCCTCAGAGGGGAAAGTTATTTAGGGAGCAGTGATTGTAAGCCTGGTCCCTCACAATTGCAAAGGAAGCTCTGCTGACATCACACTGCAAGGCAGAGCACCATGGCTGCTACCCATGCTGCTGGCAGCACAGCCAGAGCCCTCCACAGGTCTGCTCCAATTTCCCGGGCCTCCATGAGGAACTCAGCTGATGCCATCCCCAGGGAATACACATCACCTGACAGCGTCTTTCTTATTGGGCTAAGTTTGCTTCCAAAGACCTATTATATTTATGTTTATATTTATTTACAGACAGGGTCTTACTATGAGTCAGGCTGGCCTTGAACTTGTAGTGGTCCCCCTGTTTCAACCTCCCAAATGCTGAATTCCAGGTGTGAGCCTCCACATCTAGTCAAAGATCTATTTTCAATTCCTTTTCACTCAAGCTTCACTGCCCTCTTATCAACCTGGGGTTCTAGGACTATTCTCCATTTCCAGACCAACTCCAGGCAACCCCGATGTTTTAGAAAACAAAGAATTTCACTTTCTTGTAAATTGTGATTTAAAATCATTAGAATCCCAGGAGATATTTGTAGGTATTCCGGCCCAAAAAGGACTGCCAATGAAATCAGTTTAAAAAAATGTTTTGTTAATCAAAATTAAACAAATACAGAGTAAATTCTTTATTGTGGTGCTTCTTAGATCTTCTAAAATGCATTTAATATGCTGTGATCCTCCAAGGGAACAGGAGACTGGTCTTTCCCAAACTTTTCCCTGATGATCCTATCAATATCTTGTAGACTACTGGCCAGAACACAACTAGGGAAATACTCTTCTTGAGTCAATTGAAGCTGGATTATAAACATCCTCATATCTCCCTATGTTTTAAAGAAAACACCTCTTTTTTTTAAGGGTTTTTTTTAAAGCCCCCCCGCCTGGAATCAAACTCAGGGCTGTGTGCTTGCCAGGCAGGTGCTATACTACATCTCTGGCCCAAGAGAAAATCTTATAATTATTATTTTCACAAACTCAATAGTATAATAGGATATTACTTTTTTTTTTAGCTATGGGTCTTGCTGGTCTCAAATTCCTGATCACACACACACAAACGCATGTGTATGTCTTGAAGACAGAGTCTCACTATAATAGTCCAGGTAAGCCTCAAACTTGTGGTCATCCCCCTGCTTCAGCCTCCAAATGTTGGGATTACAGACATGTGCCACCATGCCTAGTAAGCCTGGCAATTACTTGTAATTTTTAAAAAGTTATGTATTTGTGGACAGAAAAAAGCCTTCCCATGGCTATAAACTGCACTAGGACTGTCTTTTTTTTTTTTTCTTTTTGAAAAACTGTAACAATACCTTAAAATGCATATCTCAGGCTGGGAATGGTGGCACACATCTGTAATCTCAGCATTTGAGAGGTTGAAGCAGGAAGATCCCTATAAATTCCCAGCCTGAGCTACAAAAGCCAACTTGAACTGCACAGTGAGACCCTGTCTCAAAGACAGAAAAGAAAAAGTTTGTATCTCAAAAGTAAAACAGAGCTGTGACCATCCCCTTTTGTTGGCAATTAGGAATAAACATCTCAGTGGGTGTGGTGGTACATGCTTCTAATCCCAGCACTTGGGGAGGCTGAGGCAAAAAATTCCAAATTACAGCCCAGCCCAAGTATATAGCAAGACCCAGTCTCACAGCAAAGGGCTGGGGATGTAGCTCAGTGCGAAGGTTCTAGATTCAGTCCCCAGTATCCAAAAACAAACAAACATTACTACTAGCTTCACAAAGTGAAATGGTTTCTTGATAAGTCAACACAACCAAAATTTATCTTAGGCACAAAAATCTGCTGTATCAAGGAGGAAAACACATATTGATTTAGAGCATCAAAGAGCATTTAGAGCATCTCTTAAGAGACTAGTTAATAAATGTTACTAAATGCTAATCACTTTACACACCTCATTACAACAATTCAATTAATCTTTTGTTTTGTAGATAAGAAAACAGAGATATATCTATTTGGCTAAGGTCACAGAGCTACCAGTTGGTGGCAGGGTGAGCCGTGGTCTGTATTCAAAGGCCTCACATACCTATTGCTGCTCCACATATAAAAGAGCCACAAGAGATCCTATGATGACCGAGTGAGGTTAGCAGACCTATGAAACCACTCTGGACACTTGAACATCTTACATCTGAGTTTCAATATGAACTGTTGACATTTGTCTAACAGTAATAATGTCAAAATATGCCCCAAATACTTAAGTCAACAAAAGACCTCTCTAGACCCAGCCTGAATGGGTTCAATGTGGCCACACACAGGATAGCACATATTTCTGCATCAGTCAAAATCTAAGTAAGTAAATAACTAAGTAAGTAATAACTTACCTTGTAGAATTTGATGATATCTTCCTTAGTTAATGTCTTTAAATATGCAACTTCTATATTATCTGAAAAGGTAATGAAACAATAATTTTTTAATATTTCTACTTTATGTAATACAAAATACTACACCAAAAAGTAATATACTTCAGTATAAAACTCTCAAGTATCCGTATTTCTAGTGACCGTCTGCTCTGCCAAATAAGAAGGGAACAGACAGCAAGTAAAAGTAAGCAGATGTAGTGCTGCTGGACAAGTCGCGGCCATAACCTGGCTGCTGCCATTTGCTGCAGATCTTGGGTTAGTCACTTAAACTTCTCTAAGCCTCAGTCTCCTCCTGTGGGATTGGGGAAAATAACGCCCTAATAAGGCACATCTTTTTCAAAGCAGAAAGCAGGGATCAACCTTTGGAGATCCCTAAAACCAAATGTTTGAACTCCTGCATTTTCAGGGTGGCACTTGCCTCAAGGGAGTTCAATCCACAAGTTTTTCAACTGTTCAGTGTTACTGGACATAGATACCTATGTGCTTAGTGATAATATAAAAATAGTGAAATTAGGTTTGTTACTAATACATTAATGTGCTATAGGTGGACTCAGCTCTGCTTTTACAGAAGAAAAGGAGATAAGCATTTCTAGCAGAAAATGGTTGTTACATTAAATAACAGATCTTTAGAAGTCCTATGGTGTTGCCAATCAATACTAAAACATCACCTTCAAGATGCATAGCATCGTTTTAATGTTCTCACACTTTAAATTTAAATGCTATAAATGTTGGGGCTCTAATTTCACCTTACCTCTGTCAAAATTGTATTGCTGAGAGATGATTTCCCCCCAGTATTTAGCACATTCTGCAGACAGCTTCTTTGGTTTGTCTAGTCGACGGATTGCTAATGCTTGAATGTGTTTTTGGAAGGCCTCTTCCGACATGTCTTCTATGGACTTTTCCATGGTAATTAAGAAGGCTTCCACCCTGCTTTCCAGATAGTGAGGAGGCTTTTCTGACTGGATGATGAATCGCAAGCCCTGTATGCCATTGGCTCGACGTGGCCCACTGAAGACAATATAGCCTGAAACACAACACCAGGAAATCAAGATCTTGCTATCTGAGACTCAGGTCACTTCGATCTCTGGGGAAAATAAAATCTACTTTAGATTATGTACATCTGAAAAACGTGAACAGTTAAGGCTGTCTCAGTTCCTCAGGACTGAACAGATCAGCTTCCTGGAGAGTAGTTAGAAAGTTGTGGATATGGTTTTCTTTTTGGCAAAAAAAAAAAAAAAAAAAAAACCAACCCCATTCATCAGACTCCTCACTCCCTGCTAGCTACCCCCATCCATCTAAGCTGAAGTTGTTACATTCCCATGAAATGCTGTGCTCATTTTCACACCCTAGTCAGGGGTTCTAATTCTCATTGCTGTCACGGGCTAAATTCCTTATATGAATCAAGCTCTACTGTTGCATTTGTTGTTAGGTAGTATGTTCTTGGACCACTAATAGTTTGTAAGCCCACCACCTGCCACGTTCCAACACCTTTTCTAAATGAGCTCGTTTTTGTTTCCTTCAGCTGCTGTGCACTGATCCACCACATCTCACCACTTCAGTGCCTCTGGGTTCTAATTTCAAGAAATTCCCTATCCTCAGCCCAGCTTTACAGCTGGATACTCGATCAGTAAAATTTACCACAATTGTACTATAACATTCCTTTACAGGTTTGCTATCTTGATTGATTATGAGTTAAAGGGAAAGACTATCCCTAACATATTTATTTTTCTAGCACCTAGCATGATAATTATTTTTTAAAAAATGCTAAGTACCTGCAGACTCATCCAAATCCTTTCCCGCCATTCTGGGGGCTTCCTTGAACGTCTCTCCCCACACTGATCAAACCTGCCAAGATCTTCACATTTTTTAACAATGCCTAAAATTTTGCAAACACTTATTACTGAGTACCTCCTGTGATATGGGTCCTGGGTGTGGGATATACAGAATAATAAGGGATCATAGTGGCTCTTGTGAAACTCAAAATCTGGTGACTCTAAGCGCCTCTGGAAGGCTTGCTTCCTATGCTGCTATCCGTACGTCTGTCTTAACTATCTTCTACTCCCAACCTAAGATGTCCGCTTTATTGACATGTATAATATAAATAAAGATGCCATCTTGTTAAGAATTGCTTTAGTCTCTATAACACACTGGTTGCTTATCTTTTAGGAACGGAGTCCCTGGAAGTAAGTTTGCACAAGTCTCTCTGAATACAGTATGTCTGATAAATAGTGGCAGGTGATTCTACAAGTTGAAAATGTTTCCAGAGGACAAAGGTTTGCTTAAGGTCTACAATACCCTGCTAGTCCCCAACTTCCCTCTCACCCAGCTGCTCCTTGGTGCGCAGGGTGTTGAAACAAGGTTCAGAGATAATCTGACAGAAGAGTTCCAGGAACATATTCTCTGAGGTGCTCTGCATGTCTGTCTGGTAGTATATCTCAATGCCGCAATTATTGTGAACTTCATTCCTCTGCTGATAAACAAACCATCCTCCTGCGAAGTTTCAAAAAGATAGCAACAGGTTCAAATATTTATGTAGAGTTCAAAAAAGTCACTTCTGTTTGCTCGCTCTTACATACAACTTTCTGATTGTGAACTGGCAGAAGAGGGAAGGGCACACAGCCTTCAGGTCCTGCCTTTCCAAACACATTACAAAAGGTCACCTGCTTCACAGTGCGTGCATGATGTTTTTCTTTCAAAACTGTAAATGTCTTCCTATGGACAATTAAGTAAAATACTATTTAAGGCATTAAACATCACTTGGTTAAATCAAAATAATTTAATACCAAATATTTCAAACATGAAAAGTAAACTGAGCTATTTTTGTGTATGGGATTTTTGGAGACATATTGAAGAGGTCAAAAAGATAGTCTTAGGAGAGGAGAGAGAAAAAGGGGAAAGGGAAATAAAGTGAAAGAAGTATGAAAGATAAAATATCACTTTGATTTCCTGGTTTGTAGTTTTGAGATAGGGTCTCGCTATGTAGTTCAAGCTGGCCTTGAACTCATTATGTAGCCCAAGCTGGCCTCAAACTTTAGTGATTCTCCCTCCTACTTCAGTGTCCTGCATGCTGGGATTCATGACTGGCCATACTTTTTCTGAAGACAAATGCTCTGGGTTTTTTTTTTTTTTTTTTTAAAGTCTTGGGTCCTAAGGACGGAATCCAAAACCTTGGACATGGTAAACAAGTGCTCTATGCTACAGTTCTTGAAAAGCAGATCCCAATTCTTCTATTATGCTCTGCTTGTAGTAACTGAGGAACGAACCAGAAATATGCAATAAACCATTTCCAGCTTTCTAAAGACTGGCCATGAAGAACAGAAGAGCTCTGTTCAAATATCGGCCAAGATATCCTGAGGCAAGAGTACATTTGAGTTGTTTTCTAGCTACTCAAATGAGCCAGATGCTGACCCTGGCTCCGTGGAGGGTACAGTCTAAAAAGATGGTGATGTGCTTTAGCCGCAACACAAGGGCAGGAGACTTCAGTAGTTTCAATAGAGGTTTAGAAAACGGCTGGATTGCTTCCTGGCCTTTTGGCTAAGATCTTGTGTAGAAAAGTGCTGGAAGCTCAGAAGCAGAAGTGATGACTTCTGGATAGCAGTTTTAGAGAAAGTTTAGTGGCTATTACAGTTTGTACCTTGAATAGCCCTCTGAAGTCTAGCTGTTGAAGGCTCAGTCCCTCCCTACTGGGAAGAGGAGGAACCTTTGCCTCCCAACAGGAGGTGGAGCCTAGTGGGAGGAACTTAGGGCACTGGGGGTCTGTCCCTGAAGGGGATGCTGGGATTCTGGCCCCTCTTCCTTCCCTTGGGCTGCCAGGAGATGAGGGCTTTCACCACCACGTGGGCTCACCGAGGAGTGCTGCCTTGTTACGGCCTTAGGACAACAGTCCCAATCAGCCACCACAAACTGTGAGCCAAAAGAAACCTTTCCTCCTTATAATCTGCTTTATCTCAACTATTTCTATCACACTGATATAAGGCTGATGACTAACATGCTTATTAGGGACAGACAGCTTATGTGAGTGGCCTAGAGGATGAGGAGGAGGAGGATGTAGACACAGGTTCATGAGGATGAAGTGGGGAAATGAATGGGAAAAGAAGGAGGAAAGGATGAAATAGCTGAGAAAAAACCAAAAATGATACATACATGGGGAATACCCCAAGTGTAGCCGAAATATCAATACCCTCATTTTTGATCCAATATACTTCCAATTATATAGTTTTGAACAATACTGAAACAATGTTTAATTAGTGTTTATATCAAAACAAACTACTATTGCCAGATATGGTGGCGCACACCTGTAATTTTGGCATTCATGAAGCTGAGGCAGGAAGATCACTGCAAGTTCAAGGTCAGCCTGGGCCACAAAGTGAGTTCAAGGCCATCCTGAATTGCACAGTGAGATCCTGTCTCAAAAAGTTCACCTCCCAAAAAAGGAAAATAAAGTACTGTTAATGTAAAAGTAACTCAACAGGGGGCTGGGGATTTAGCTCAGCGGCATAAGCACCTGCAAGCAGGCAGTCGAGAGTTCGATCCCTGGTACCAATAAAAAGGAAAAAGACAAAAAAAAAAAAAAGTAACTCAACATTACAAACAACAATAAATATAATAATCAATCTCTTATGAAATAGTTTTTTTTCAATTTTTATTTTGAAAGTATACAACAGAACAAGTCAGAATAAAGCCAACTAAGATCGTACAGTGAAACTGGTACAGAACTTCACAGCAGGTTACCGGGATAATAGTAATAGGTATCACAGTATATTTCGTTATCTTTATAATAGTTGTTCTTTCAATCCCGTATATATAAATGAGATGAAATATAGAACACTATAGAACTTATCAAAACAGAATATTGAATAGAGCAGTACCATTAATCAGAAAAGAGCAAAACAGTAATAAAAATATTTGCGTCAAAGAAATGGTAGAAGGAAGTCCCCCTGATTTGCTATGGTCAATCTCCCAGGGGATGCTCAGATTTCTGGTTCCCACTTGCTAATGGGCGGGGAGGAGGAGGAGGAGAAGGAGGGTAGGGAAAGTGGGATATTTGACTCTAGGCCATGTAGCAGTAGGTTCACTATTGCTAAGCAGGGAGGCAGGATGGTCATTTGTTTTCACAGCGTCCTCAGTTCCAACATGGCGTGGATCTCAGGAGACACTGCTGGGTCTCCCCCTGGAAGGGCTGCAGTCTGCCACCCTACCTCTGCTTACCAGGGAGGGGAGGTCAAAATATAGTTTTAATGAATAAAGGTTGTTAACTGCACTGTGACCTTCCCAAAACTATTTCTGTTGAAGATTCCTGAGGGATTTCAATGAAATGTATGATACTACCTTTCTTTACCTAACTATCCATGTTAAAATAGAGTTTTGCTACAAGGCTACACCTTAGAATCACTTGGTAGTCCAGGCCAGCAGCAAACTCACCACCATCTTCCTGCCCCAGCCTCCTGAGTGCTATGATCATGGGCATGCATCATCATGGCTAGCTTTAACTTTCACTTTTTATATATACATTTTATCATGCTTTGGTCAATATTTCTTTTATATTTTATTTCCTAACTCCTGAGGGTCCAAGTTCCAGTTAATTCTACCATTATTCTCTTTAAAATTAATGACCACTCCCAATTTCACCTCCTTAGATCTCCTATTTTTTGGCAGAATTATTTATTTCTACGCTTATTTCTATAAATAGTCGGGAATCTCTGGGTATCTTTATCATAAAACAACATATTATCATCCAAATGAACCCAGACTCTTTGCAATCACCCACATTATTACATCCAAGTCACCCACTCCCAAAGTTGTAGCAGTCCAACTTACTGTCAGGCAGCTGAACTTCTCTATACCGAACTAGCTGACTTGGAAGGAGAGGTTTTGTATGAGCATGTTCAATGAGGGTATCTTCAACCATCTGCATAATTCCTAATGCAGCCTGGGAAAGAGATATCACAGAGCATCACAAAAAACAAAAACATACCTTCTCTTTGTAAATAAAAACCATTGTATTGGGCAGTCCATTAAAATATGAAAACAATATGCTTATAAAATAGTTTAGTTTATCACAAAAATGGATTTTGTTTTGTTTTGTTTTTGAAACAGGATCTCACTACAGAACTCAGGTTGAACTTGAACTTACTATGTAACCTAGACTGGCCTCAAACTTGCAGTGATCCTCCTGCTTCAGCCTTCCAAGTGCTGGGATTACAGGCGTGCAACACCACACTGGGCATAAAAGTGAATTTTAAAATCTTATAGTCACTTACTATTCAAATGGATTAAAATTCCAATTGTCAGTCAATACGGTAATAGTGAAGAGCAGCAAGACAATCAGGTTGGGATTATCTGACTCTGATGTTGCAGGAAAAGGCAGCGCCAAAGCTGGAAATGCATTGGTAACAGAAAATTGTTCCCAACTGACTTTCTTGAGCACAGATACCTGGAGTCTCACCAAAGTTAAGGAGGCAGGTGTAAGGCTTCACTGTGAGTGAAACGATTTCAGCAAGCACCATGTCTCTGCCGCTTACTCGCACCTGGCACTGGGCATACTGTTCTGGAGGTAGTGTGATAGTGATGGAGAGTGCGGGCCCTTGAAACAGACTGTTGAGGAAATTCTGTAGCACTTGCCACGCGCTGCGGACCTGGCATGCGCTACTAATCCTTACAACTCATGAACTAGCACACAGTAAAGACATATACAAGGGATCACTTTTCTAACATCTGGCGGGGCCAGGGCTTGAATATAGCATGTGCTTCTCCAGGAGCAGGAATAGTTCCTGCCTTTCCTTCCTCTGGGTGCACAGGCAGACAACAGCTGAGAAGGCGGTGAGGAAGAAGCCCCTCACGTGACCACCGTCACTGTGTCCCGTGCGCCCTCTCCTGCTTCCTCCACAGGAGAGAAGGTGAAGTGAGCCTTCACGGGCTCATCACTGTGGTAACAGTTTTGAAAGACTAGAGGAAAAGCGCTTTGTACAGTGACCCACAAATGACTGCTAACCCTCAGCTACTCACCTGCTTCGTTATGTTTCCATGAACAAGGGCTTCAATGTGCAGGCGTGACAGGAGCTGGGGTATGAAGGCTTTAAGGCGCACAAGGGTGACATCTATAAAGGCATAAGAAACATAAGCTCTACATACAAGTTTAAAAACATAAAACAAACACTTGGTGTAGTATTTGAGATAACTTGAGACTAGAAAAAACTTGCAAAAATATTGCAGAGTTCCTTTATTCCTTTATACCCGTCACTCCATTTCCCATTTTTTGTTTGTTTTGATTTTTTTTTTTTTTTTGAGACAGAATTTCACTATGCAGTTCAGGCTGGCCTCAAGCTCGCAGTAATCCTCTTGCCTCAGCCTCCTGGGTGCTGGGATTACAGGCATGAACTACCATGCCTGTAATCTGCCTAGATTTTCCCTAATGTTAACATCATTCATAACTCTGATAATCGAACCTAAGCAAATAACACAGAGATAATACACCTGGACAGTCAAATGACTTAGAAATCAGGGCAAGGAGGTAGAGGAGCCAGTATCAGATACTGACTGAGTGATCTCTAAAGTAAGTCACATTGGGCACTCTTGATTACCATTCACAATGATCCTCCCGTCTCAGTCTCCCAACTGCTGGAATTACAGGTGTGCACCTCCATGCCCAAGCTCTGCATTTTACTTCTTATTCTTGGGCAGGTGGAAAATATTTACTGGTAAAGCAATATTGGGAAGTTGAAAATATAAAGCAATAATAAAGGGTGATATTCACTAGGAGCAACCCTGAAAGAACTTCTATTCCTCTCAGTGGGCATTCAATAGACACATACTGAGCGGGTAATATACTAGATAGTAAGTAAAATGAATAAAAGGCCGCCCTCAAAGAATTTAGGACTGACTTTTAAGCAAAATTCCAGAGAACTGGTGGGCATGGTGGTTCACACCTATAATCCTAGCACTCAGGAGGCTGAGGCAGGAGGATCCAGGAGGTTGAGTCAAGCTTGGGCTACACAGTGAGTTCAAGGACAGCCTGCACTACATAGCAAGACCTTGTCTCAAAAAACAGCAAAACAAAACAAATCCTCCTGAAAACTACATTTGAGATTTTAGGGGGAAATAAACAAGAGACCAGTCTTCTGGCTTTATACATTTTCTAGTTCATAGCTGAACAGCTCTAAAGATTCCAGGGCATGAAAAAATGCCCAGCTCTACTTGGTTGATAAGAGTTCAAGTTTAGTTTACTTTTCCTTTCAGAAGAGTTCAGCATTAACAAGGGAAGTGGTTGGGTCATAGTACTTCGTCATCTGTAGAAACCTATGAGCAGTAATTACTAACTATGTGGTGTGGGTTGAAAATAACAAATGTAGCTAAATTGCCTGAATGCAAAAGCCTCTTTTAATAAAAATTATACATAGCTGAATGAAAGAGAACTACAAGTTATTCAAAAGTATAAATATTTGATATTACAATAAACTGAGAAGATCCTAATTTAAAAAATTTAAGAGAGCTTAAGCATTAATGATAGCATTAGACTTTAAAAAAGAACAAGTCTCACCCTCCAGGGCATCCTTTAACTCATCTTTAGTCCAGGCCACCTCTGTCATCAGCAAGCGGAGGTAGTACATGGCATGCTGGTGAGGCTGCTCCGCCCGGAAGTTGTTAAGAGACCGCATATACTAGTGAAAGCAGAAATTAATCTTATGAATCTTTAAAAACTCATTTCAGAAGATTAGCTATAACCAAACTTCATTCTGTGTAAATTATATGTTACTGGGATGAAGGAGTATTTTCTCCTCCTGAAACTAAACATTTAAGAAAGGGGCCTACTCCTCTCCCATCCTTAAACTGAAGGGCACGCTTTTTCATTGCTCTGGCTGCATGTTTACCCCTGACATCCACATGTACTATAACTTTGGAAAACTTTACTTCAGCTCATCTGATCTTAAAGGGGAGAGAAGGTACTAGACAGTGAACCCAGGGCCTGGCCCAGGCTAGGCAAAGACTCCACTGCTGAGCTAGATTCCCAGCTACTACAGGAATGTCTCATCTCTCAGAAAGTTATCCTAATTTTTCAGGGACTCAAGGCCATCGTAAAAGTCTTGATAAGCAATCAACATGGATATACATATATATATATATATATGATCTTCAAATGAAAATTAATGGTAGTTTTGTGTACAATAGTCACAGTTTAGTCGTGAAAGTAGCTATCCATCTTGTATTTGCAACACTGGGTCAAAGAAGAAGAATTTGAGTGGAAGATACATAAAATCTAAATAGTATGCCCCGGTGTGACAAAGCCCTTGTCGCAGGGTTGACCCTAGTCTACTCAAATGTGTTCATCTAAAATAACCGGGAGGAAATCTGCAAAACATTTCAATCTATGCTTCTCTTGACAGTCAGCTCCGCAGTAGCAGCGGCAACCACCCTGAAGCTGTGGAGAAAAGGGTCAGGCACCCTCCAGGGTCTCTGGGCTTTCTTTCTTAGTGTAGGATTTAGCAATGAGAAAGTGAGATGAGGATAATGAATGTTTCCTATGCTCTAAGTCCCTTATCAAAAAAAATGCATAATATGGTAATATTACTTTACAAATTAAAAAATACAATAATGAGTTGGGAAACTTACTGCCTCTTTGATAATTTCAAATCTTTTTTTATCAATCTCAAAGGTAGCCATTTTCTCAGTAATCTTCTTCAGCAAAATTGGCTGTTTGTCATTGTAACCCTTCACAGAGAGCTGTGGAAAGAGTTCAGGGAATTAAAAGTCTAAAAAAAAAAAAAAATCCAACAACTTTCAAGTAAACATCTTAACTTGACTTTTAAATCAAGAATATCCTAAAATTTAGAAAACTTCAAAGCCAAGTATATTAAGATGAAAATGAAAAAAGAAATGGAATAAATATAACTTCTCGGTTTAACCCTGAGAAGGGTAACACTGACCATCTTTATATTTATAACCTAAAGTACAATTTCAGCTTTCCTAATCAAAGTAGATAAACTCATCTGATATTCTATTATGATGATACACATGATACCATATCAAACTTAATTACAGAATGTATTTAAATTTTAAAAATTTATTTATTTTTGGTACATCCCTAGCCCTTTGTTTTACTTTTTATTTTTCAGAAGAGGTGTTGCTAAGTTGTTCAAACTGCCTTGGGTGTGGCACCATACATGGCTAGAATGTGTTTATCTTTTTTTAGTGTTGAGGATTAAACCCACGATGTTATGCACTCTAAGTATATACTCTACTGAGCTATCACCCTTAACCTCTACATTTTATCTTTAAAAAAATTCTAATGAAGGATAGCCTTAAACTTTTTATAGGTATTCTGAGAAAGTAAAAACCACAGAGGACTGTTATCTAGCTAATAACTGGACATATCCCAAAATATATCCATTTATATTTTAAAAAATCATCTTTGGAGCAATCAGGCAACCTGTTTCTGTATGACATGGCACGATGCTATTCAGTCGTTCAGTGCTACTCAGTAAGCAGCCACAGTTCTATCCATTTTCCTATTTGATGAGTTCTGTTGGTGTCCCAAAAGTCAAAGGCAGACCACCGTACAGATCATCAGAATTCGGCCTTGAGATAATTTACATTATCTCTGAAAGACTCGTACTTTCAAAAGCAGGGGATAGGGAGGGGCTATATTTCCACACTGTGACACCCAATACTAACACTATAGTACCTGGGAAAGTCTGCACCCTATGAAGAATGACAGGAAAGAACCTCAGTAGAAATGAAGGCCACAGGCCATGCACAACAGATCATGCATCACAGGGACTAGGCTGACAATAAGCAGAAAGCCCACTGTATCAAAAATAAAAATTACTTGTCTTAATGATAATATTCTGCTTAAAGTCAACAGTAAAAACCAAAAAATAAGCCAGGTGTGGTGGCACAGTCCTATATTCCCAGCATTTGGGAGGCTGAGGCAGGAGAATAGTTGCAGGTTCAAAACCAGCCTAGGCTACAAAGTGAGCCCAAGGCCAGCCTGAACTGCATAGAGAGATCCTGTCTCAAAAGACCGAAAGACCAAAAAACAAAAAAACCCAGAAAATAGATTTACTGCTTTTTGTTGGAGTTAATTTTGATCTGAGTCTCAAAATTTCTACAGATGCTGAGAATGATCAGATTATATTCATCCTTATAAATTAAAGAAAATCTACCAGAAAAATTATTTATGTGAAAGAAAAAGCCACTGAAAAACGTGTTTAAAAATGTACAACTTTTGTGTGTTAGAATTTTTTTTATAAAATTGAGTACTCAGAAATTGAATTTCAGGTGTTTACTAAAACGTATTTTTCAAAAAAAGTGAATAATGAATGTGTACCTTAAAAGAAATGTTAATTTGTATAATTAAGGTTGAAAACATACCAAAGACATTCCTGAGAATCTTTTATTTTTTGAGATGCATTAAATAATTCTTATTTTAAAGTGCATGCAGTAATGATGCATGCTAAAAATAGTCAAATGCATCTGAACAATGGAACTTTCTACTCCTGTCCACAAAAATAAAGATTATAGTAAATAAAATTTAAGCACAACAATAACTGGATGTTTTCAAATTATAGATGGTAATGTACTAAGACATACAGGTAGAAAAATATGCTTTTGGGATTAGTATGTTAAACATCTCAAGCAGAACAGGCAAGTAAATATAGTGCACACACATGTTCACAAAATGCAGTCAGCTTTTACTCAGTCATTTATTAGTAGAACTAACTACTAATCTGAGTTCTTCAACCATAAAAAAGGTGCAAAAAAGATCAACCATCTTGTTTAAATCTGCAGAAGTTAATAATTTTCCCAAGCTTGGCATAATGCGTAGACGGTGTGGTGCCTTTCCTCTGGTTTTCATTTTACTTACAAGTATTGCATTCATCCCTGAGGCAATGTCATAGCTCAAACCTGAGAGGCGTGCTGCATATGTATACTCTTTTAAATCATCCTTCAATAACCTGAGAAACAGGTATGTCATGTTGCAATGGAGAGGGTCAGCATAAATGTAGCGACTAACAAAAAGAAAAACAAAAGAGATGCTTTGATACCTCAAGCAGTGGCATGATAATGAAGAAACATGACTGAAGAGTATGAATATGCAGCCTCATGATTTGGATTTCTAGGGAAACGGTACAGGCAATCTCATTTTACAAAGAGATTTCATTCTCTTGTGCAGAACATCAAGATTTCAGATACACAGAGTATGATTTAAACCTAAATTGGAATCCAATTTTGTTTGAGAAGACAATACGATGAAAGATGTTAAAGAAAATAAAGAAATCAAGAAAAGTCTGCCTAACAGGAATGGTACATAGCTGGATACTTAAAATAAGAGCTAACTTAAAAATTAAAACATGGAGAAAATGATTAGCCATAATGATTTTTTTTTAAAAAAAGAAATTAAACTCATACCCTCAGTCAAAAATGCTTCCATCAAATCAATATAAAAAATGTTGATGAGTGGAAGGCTCTAAGACATGGGTACTTACATACATCCCATAGATGGTATTTTGGAGGTCATAGCTCAAGCCTGCTAGCTCTGCTGCATATGCATACTCGTTGAGTGAATCTTTGAGGAGCTCAAGGTACAAATAGGCCATGTTACAGTGCAAGGGGTCCACATAAGCAAATGGGCTGGAAGAAAATGTTGACAATAAAATAGCTGATTTATTACTTCCCAATGTGATGTGGCCTTTGGAGATGGATCAAAAAAGTATTAATTAATATAATTTCCAGAGGATATGGTTGAATTCTCAAGTCTGTTTCTTCTTGTCATGAGAGAAAAAAAGATGTCTGAAAAAGAAGCCTGACATATGCCATGTATGTGTCTCGGTGAAGTGAGGAGCGAGAAAGAGCTGCCTACCCCAGTGGGTGGGCAGAACAAGACGGAAATGCAGGCCCTGAGTGGGAAGGGGCTCAGCGCATGCCCGTCCCTGGGCTCGTGGGGAAGCACAGCTGGTGGAGGGGCTACGGCACTTGCAGGTTCTTTTATTTCTCCAAGCAAGTCACATCCCTGGGAGACAGGAATATGAGGTATAGAAATCTGCAGGCTATAAAGTTTATATATATATATACACACACTATATATGTGTATATATATATATAATCAGTTAAAGGAGAAAAACTAAGAAAAATTGTAAAAATATTATCTTATTCCTGAGTATTCCTCAAATCAATAAAGCTATAGAATGATCAGTAAAATCTTAACTTCACTCAAAATTAGGGGAAAAAACGGAAAAATATTTAAGTAACAAAGAATAACAAAATAGAGAAAAAAAAAACAATTACAGAGTATGTAAGAATTAAATAGATTCAGAGATCAACTTTCATTTTCCAGATAAATCTTCACTTGTCAGCTAGGAAATATAACTTCCTCAGGTTACCTGGGGTGGCCAGAGCAGAGCTGGATTCAAGTGCAAGTTCAATGTTCTACTCATCTGAGTATATGACACTTCTTACTTTTATCACAAGTAAAAAAAAGATTCATTCATTATCCAGTTATCTATTATATGCTTAACTACAGTGCTAGTCTCTTCTCTAGGAGAAGAAAGAGGAGATCAGGCTAAGTCCCTGACCTCACAGAACTTAGAGTCTAATTGGAGAAGGAAAAAAACTTTAAATCTTGTATCAGGTGGGGACTGTGCATTGAAGAAAAATTAAATGAAGCAAGGGGAATAGGAATGATGGGTGGTGGCAGCAGGGAAGGAAGACTGCTAGTTTTTGTCCTGTCTTGTTTTTTTGAGGCAAGTTGTTGTTATATAGCTCAGGCTGGTCTCAGACCCGTAGATTTCCTGCCTCAACCTTTCAAGTGCTGGGATTACAGGCATGCACCACAACACCGGGCCGATTGCTGATTTACAGAGATGGTTCATCAGGCTGCCTGAGAATGTCGACATCTGGGTCTCTACTTGAAGAAAGCAAGAGAGCAAGTCCTGTGGTCCTGAGGTGGTGAGGTGGAGGACCTTCCAGGATGCGGGGAAGGCTATGCTGCGGACCAGGCAGGTGCCTGATGGGCTTTTTGGAGGCAAATTAAATGCTTCGCTTTATCTGTAGCACAGTAAATATAAATATGGTATGAAATACTGATAGAAAAGTCAACAATTTAATCAGAGCTAATAATAAACCAAAAATAGAGGTAAAATGCTTAGTCATTTAGATGACTAAAATTCAAAGAGAAAATTGTACATCTATCACAAGGTTACCCAACTGAAAAACCTACAAGCATTCTCTGCCTTTTACTTTTTTTAAAACATAAAAACCAAAAATAAAATTATTTCCTTCTTTAGGCAAATAGTAGCTCAGAAACTTAAAACATACAAGTCATGAAAATAAAATAATTTAAAAAGACAGTGCTCAGCCTCAGAGGCAATTGTGCAACATTTAGGAGACAGTAAAAAGCCAGAAAAGCCAAGTTTGGGAGTTCAAAGGCACATGACTCAAGCTCAGAATATAATTCCGACAATTACCCTAAAATGCTACATCCTCATATCAATACACTGCTTCAGGGCCCAAGCTAACTTTTAAAAGACAGTATGATTCAACTGCAATACATAAAACTCAGATTCGTCAGTTTTAAAAATACTATTTTGTCATCAAATACTGTATGCTTAAATATGAAAGGGCCAATCACAAGTTTTAGAATCTGTAACTAGTCAAAGCACCTGTAATGCTAGCACTGTAGGAAGCTGAGGAAGAAGGATCACAATTTAGAGAAACTCTTAAAAAATACTTCATTTAAGTGCATAGGAAACTCAGCAGCAGCTACCTCCGGGAAGACCTGAACAAGACAGGAGAGAGGTTTGCTGGAAGCAAGTATTTTCAGTTCTGCAAATTGCGTTAGGTAGTTTAAAGAATATAAAAATGTTAAATAATATTTCTTAATCATAGCAGCAAAGATGGAAAAGTAGTGACAAGCTGCTTGAAGTGTTAAGAATGTCACTCTCAACTATCAAAAATAAGCTTTTATAGTGCTCAACCAACAATAAGCCATAAACAGCCCAGGTTTAACGTTAAAATACTAAAAATCTTAGTGTAGTTCTAGAACATATGGACATCTAATGGTGTAAAACACAATATATATAGCCCTACAATCTCCACAATTTTACTGATGGAATACTAACCGTTTAAAGATTTTTCTTCCCTCTTCCAAAATCAATACACAACTCATTCTAATTTCATGTCAAGACAACCAAATAATGAAAAACTAAAACTAATCATGTTTTAAAAGAATTTGATCACCCTCTCGAACATTATTACACAATGATAGGTCTATTTCACACAGACCATTAAATTTTAGAAATATAAAGTTATAAAGTATAAGTATGCTGGGTGTGGTGGCGTATGCCTATAATCTCAGCACTGGGGAGGCTGAGGCAGGAGGAACCTTATGAGTTTGAGGCCACCTTGGGCTACAAAGTGAGTACAAGGCCAGCCTGAACTGCAGAGCAAGACCCTGTCTCAAAAAGACAAGATAAATACATTAATTAAGTTACAAGGTAAAATTTGAACTGGGGATATACTTAATCACATAAGTAAACAGAAGAAGACAGAGATGAACTGAAGATGTACTGAGAAATCATTGCAGCAGTAGCATTATTCATAAATTTGAATAAACATTTTCCCCTGGTTATTCTTTTTCCAGTTCTAGGAATAGAACCTAGGGTCTTATATGTGGTAGACAAGTACTCCACCTCTGAGCTACTCTCCAGCCTTTCGTTTATTTTTGATATAGGGTCTTGTCTTGAGCTTAGGAGCCTCCTGCCTCAGCTTCTTGCACAGTTGGTATTACAGGCATGTGCCACAGTGCCTATCTCTTCTTATTAAATAATTTTAAAGTACTCAAGCCAGAGAAAGCTCCAGATCATTAAAGATCTGGAAAGGATTTAAAGTCATTTTATAACTAGTACCCCTTTTGGGCACGTTCCAGGAATATAAAAGAAAGAAAGAAAGAAAGAGCCCAAATTATTTATTTTTTTCTCAGTATATCTTCTGGGTTTGATAGTTTCTCTGGATTCCAGAATCCTAAAGGGCCAGAAGGTCTTCCTAATAGTACCTAACATAAATCATTTTGGTTAAAGGGCACAATCATTAATGGAAAGGAAGATGTGCCGGTAACTCTAGTTAATTAATAACAAAACAATAGTCCTTAGCAACAGTGTTCTCTTGTCTGGGAAAAATAAACTTAATTTTTAAAATTTCTACACATGGATGTTAGACCAAACATAACTGCTGATTTTTTTTTTTTTAGCAGTTTTACAGCTAGATGCATGTTACATACCTGAAAAATTCAAAGTTGAGACAAGCCTTTGGCAAGAAAAATTTATCATCTTGTTTGAACCATAGTTTGCTCATAGCTGTATCCTACAGAGAAACAATTTAGTTAGAGAAATAAAGGCACATTTAGAAAAACATGTTCAATCAAATCATCACTCAGGAGGCGGGTGACAGGTCGAGGTGCAGAGGTACACTCCTGTAATGCCAGGCACTTGGGAGTACGAGGTGGGAGGATCACAAGAGTGAGGCCAGCCACGGCAACTTGGGGAGACTTTGTTTCAGAAGAAAAGGGGGAAAAAAGAACAAAAACCAGATGAGTATGCACTCACTTGTAATCCCAGCACTCAGTGGGGGTAAGGCAGCAGGACTGCTCTAAGTTCAAGGCCAGCCTGCACTACACAGTGAGAACTTATCTCAAAAACCCAAAACCAAAAAGAAAAAGAAAAAACAAACAAAAGCAGTTGAGGTTGTAGCTCAGTGTTAAGAGCACCTGCCCAGCATGCACAAGGCCTGGGCTGACTCCTCAGTACCAGGTTATCAAGCAGAAAGCTGCAGAGAAGACTGCTGACTCCATCAACAGCAGGGAACCCGCTTTCTATATCCCCTCGATTATGCAGAGGGGCGCACACTGGAGGAGAGACAGAATGGAGAGGCCAATGCCAACTATCTGATCCTCAGTCTTCTGGGCACCTGGAAGCAGTCGACGCTGGATTCCTCTGCAGAGGACCTGTGGCAGCCAGCCTCCACAATGACCCAGGCCAGCCTTGCCTGCTGGGATTCAAACCCTTACGTAGTCCCCTGCCCACAGAGGACTAGTCTGCTTAACTAAAGGAATCTGAAAGAATGATACCTCTTGAGATTAAATTTTACAAGATTTTGTGGTTTCTATCTTGATCACTCACTCTCCCTTTTTTGGATCAATCATTTTGGGGAAGCCAGGAGCCATTCAAGCAACTCTATGGAGAAGTCCCTGTGGTAAGAACTTAGACCTGCCATCAATCTCATAGGTGACCTTGGCAGTTAGCCACACTTCCAGCTGAGCCCGCCATGACCCTTAAAACCCTGCCCAACAGCTTGACTACAATCTCATTATACAACCCGAGACAGAAACACTAAGACACTTCTGGATTCCTCAGAAACTATGGTATTAGCATAATAAATGTTCATTGTTTTAAACTGTTAAATTAAGTGACCAAGGATAGACGCATAACCCCTACCTTGACTCTCCTGTGCTCAGATTTTCCTAAGAAAGGCCTTAGCCATTCACTTGAAACTACCTTGAAACTCTAGCAAGAGACATAATGGTTTAATGTTCTCCTTGGTTTACTCTGAATGGCCTATTTAAAACAGGTAAGGCCTGAGGAAACATAGCGTGCTTAGCCTACGCAAGGCCCTATGTTTGATCCCTAGCAAATGCACCAAAAAATCCTAATAAACAATTGGAGAGATGAAGATTTCTTTCTTATAACTCAGTATACAACTCATTAAAATGAGTAATTTTTCTCTTTAAAGAACTATAGTTAAGTCATTAATAATCTAGCTAATCAAGATAAATTAACTTTCATGTTCCTACATACCTATTCTTGTCTCACTGACTTAATTTGAATATAAGGTCATTTGAAGATAAAAATGACAAGATCTATGTCTTACAGTCATGAGTTTTAGTTTTTAAGCTTAGAAAGGAGAATGTGCTACAATAGTTTGATATATTTTTTACACTCTTTACTCAAAATGTGAAATAATGACATGAAAACACCATTCTAAACAGGGCATAGAGGTGTACACCTGTAATCCCAGCACTGTAGCGGCTGAGGCAGTGCAATCGTGAGCTCATGCCTGGGCTACACAGGGAGTCCCAGGCCAGCCTGGACTACACAGTAAGACCCTGCCTCAAAAAAAAAAACAAACAACATTTGGAAGAAGAAGGGAAAAATTCACTTCTCAATCGCCTTCCCCACTTGCTTGGAACTCCATTAACTTAACATGTGCCACAAACAGAAGTTTTTTAAGGGTAGGAAATCCAACCACTTTCTTCAGACAGACTCTTTTCCAGGCTATAGAGATTTTTAAAAAATCTCTTTCATGATGCAGCATAAACCTACTTCCTTTCTGAATCTTCAGTGGACACAGAAAAAGGTGGCTATCTTTCAACAGACTTGTGATTATGTCCCAGTTTTTAAAAAAATCTTATTAAAAAAAAAAACAGTAAAAGGGGGCAATTAATACAGAACTTCAAAAAAAATAAACAGTAAGAAATCATTAGTTAATAGATTACATTTTGTCACCTTAGAAATAGTTGTTCAAGTTACAAAATTAAAGCATACAAAGTGGAATGTCCCAGTTTTTTTTCTCCAGAAAAGATAGCAATTCTCTAGATTCTACATTGTTTAGTAGTTTTGTTTGTTTGCTTTAATATTTTATCCTTTTAATATTTCTTGCATTCTTTCAGCAATATTGTTGACATTCTTAAGATGTGAGCCTCTCAAATCAACAAAATATTAAGTACAAGAAAAAATTCCTATTGGGTGTACCATACACACCTATAATCTCTGCACTTTGGAGGCTGAGGCAGGATCCCCATTAAGTTTGAGGCCAGCCTGGTATACGTAAGCAAACTGAAGGCCAATCTGGACCACACAGTGTGACCTTGTTTCAAAAAACATAACTTCTTTTGTTCCATAGGTCTGCCTTTTCCTCTGTTTAAAACTACTGATTTTACTGAATCTGGTAGCACATACCTGTGATCCCAACTACTTGGGAGGCACAGGCTGCAGCATCATCTGACTCAAGGCATTTGAAGACAGCCTTGGTAACATGGTAAGATCCCATATTAAAAACAAATTCACCAGTTTTAATACATTACCTTAATAAGAGCAGGGTATGACGTGGCTTCTTTTTCTAATGCTACAATCTCAAAATTCGTGGGAATAAATTCATTCTTTGTTGGAAGTTTAAATTTCCCATTCAAGTCAGCATTTTGCCATTTCTAGATGAATAAAAGATAAATATATAAAAGTAATTAGAATCTCATCCAAAAGTTTAAAACAGTATCCCATCTCAAAATTCAAGCGAATGGGGCCAGGTATATAGCTTAGCAGCACAAGTAACTATCTGGCAAGCACAAGGTCCTGAGTTCAATTCCTAGTACCAAAGAATAATAATAATGATGATGAATATATATATTCAAGCAAGTATTTAGGAGATGTCACATGGGATTCTTGCCCATCATATACAGAACGGCTGCGACCAGATCTGTTGGTAGGTTTTCATGAAACTTGAGTTAGTCTTGCTAGTGTTAACGAACATTTTGCATTCACCTATGTATATCTTTCTTTTCCACATCTCCAAAATGACTATCTCAGGTTAAGTAACAATCCAAAACTCTGGACCACAAGAGAAGTTAGCATGTATGAAGATTAGGTTCGGTCTAGTTCTTTAAACAATAAAGAATAACCTGTAAAGGGTATATAGTCCCACAACTGATAGACCACAGGCCATTTAAATAAGAGTTATACTTTCAGCTATGTTATGTTACTTCCATACATGGCATGAAAGTCTACAGGGGGCTTCTTTTGCTTCAGTAGTTCTTAAGACCTGGCCCACATTTCTCCCAGATGACCATGTGAACCTTGAAGTGAACCAGTAATTTTAAGATGAAGTTAAGGACAAAGTGAGATTTAAAGCTAAATTGGTACAAGCCACAGGTTGGATCTGTCCTATGGGCTGGATCCAAAAGCTAAGTGGGCTAGAATACAGACCACTGACTGTTGCGCCCTAATCTGTAACTGCTTCTATTATTTCAAACCAACAGAAAGGGGAACTGACTAACAGTAACTCAGTCCCCAGTGGATGTGGCATACTCTTAAAGATGTTACAACTCTGTGTTGGTCTACGGGTATGTGTCACTTGACATTGCGATGATGAAGACACAGGTGGCATATTACTTAAGCTTCAGTTTAAGTCTCCAGAATTCTGAATGGGAAGGAGTAGGAAATAATTTCACTGCTGAACTCTCAGATAATTTTTTAAACCTTCCATTGAGGCTGGGCATGATGACTTCAAAGTGTGATTCCAGCCTGGGCAACTTATTAAGATCCTGTACAAAAAAAGGTCTGTGGAGGAGGTTGTAGCACAGTGAACAGCATGCACAAAGCTCTGGATTTAAATCACAGTACCATTAAAATTGTGTCTATACAGTATATCTACATGTATATCTATCAATATCTGTATTTATCTCTTATCTGTCTGATCCATCTATCTCCATATCCATTCATTAAATACCCATTTGTTAAGATACTAGTGTCCCTCACAATTTAGAAAGATGGATTAGTATATACTCCAGAGGGCTTTAGTGATCTCTTTCCATCCTGTGAATGTCAGAGATTTCTACAGTACAAGCAATGATTCCTTTATTAAATTATTTCTCTTTTCTGTGAAATTAAAAAATATTCATTTGAGTTTAACTAGAATTTTTCAATCTGCTATTTCTGAATTTATTTCTATTTCCCATTAATGGACCCCTAATGGAAAATAAAATGAAGGATGGGAAGAGAAAGAAAGATAGACAGACAGACAGACAGAAATAAAGAAAATAAAGAAAAGTAGATTAAACTCTAAAGCAAAATCTTAATTACTGATTACTGTGATAAAATGAATCTGGTAAATACAACTGTTTTGAAATAAATCATAGTTCTCCTGTGTGAACAAAAAAGCCCAATGATATGAGACATAAAGTATAATGTTCCCTAAAATACAGTGATTAGACATCGTGAATCCGGGAGAATGCTCCTAAGTGGTGCTTTCTGCAAGACCACGAGCTTTCTGGAGGCCCTGCATCTGCCTGTCTTTCATGCTTCCTACTTCCTCACTTTTTCTCAGTTTTCTTAGGGTCTTGCTTGTACTTCGATGTTCTTTGCATAAGCGAGGAGTCTGTGTTACAGATCCAGACTCTTGGCAGACACACAAGAAAGTGGCCAGAGGGCCATTTCTTAAAAGCCTAAGCTGCAGTCCTCCAGCTCCTGTCACTCTTCCGAGGATGGTGCAGCTGACACTAAGCCATCACTCTCTATACTCCTGGCCCTGGGTTGGTAGTTCTAGGGAGGTCAGGTCTCGTGGTTCCACACATAGCAGGCTTATGAGTTTACCCCACCTTAATGACTTCATCTGGTATAGCTTCTTGTCTGTAGTGGGTTCCATACCACTCTTCGGTGCGATCAGTTGTCCCTTCAAAAGATTTGGAAACAACTGCAACCCTAGAGATATATGAAAAAAAACAAGTAGGGGAAAAAATAAATAGTAAACTCATGTTAATACATAAACTTACAGACTGGCTCAAAAATGTAAATAATATGGAAGAATGTGTTGTGTTTCTTAAAAACTAATACAATTGTTTGTTTGTTTTGTCATTTTGAGACAGTCTCACTATGCAGTTCAAGCTGGCCTTGAGCTCACTTTGTAGCCCAGGCTGGTCTGGAATTTACATTGATCCTCCTGCCTCAGCCTCCTGAGTGCTGGGATTACAGGCATGTGCCACCATCCCAGAAAACCTAGTATATTCTGAAGGGTTTGGCTGAATAGGCAATTATAGGTTTGTGTAAGTTTTAGATTACGCTCCACATTATCCTCTAGGTACCCTGATTAATTTTAGTATATAAAAGGGCTTATTATAGGAGAGATACTTCTAAATATGGTGACCAATTTTAAAACAAGAGTAGAGAAAAATGTATTTAAAAGATGGTCCTTATAAAAAAAAGTACTCTTCCCCAAGAACACTCCAGCCTTAGGGTTAAAAGGAATGGCTAAGAAAACATGTCAATTCATATAGAGAACAGAAAGTTACAAATGTAGTACAGAAACTTTATTACTCGTTAGGCTTGTACTCTATGTTTTTTCCTACCAGCGAGTAGTATCAAATATATTTAGTGCACGTAGAATGCCTTCCTAATGCTAGAGAAAAGGGGGACAAGATCAAGAAATGCCTATCTTATGATTTACTAAAAGCGTTCTTTGATGAGAGAGCAGAAGGAGTCCAGAAAAGAAGTTAAATGGGGTAAGGGGCTTAAAAGACAAGATACAGTTAAATGTCTCAAAAGATATGAACCTAAGTTTACAGGAGTAAAGGAGCAAAAAGCACCTCTATCAGAGGAACTTCACAAGCTCTGCCTGTGAGCAACAGCAAGGGTATTTCAGTCTCTGCGGCCTCTTAACGATCTAAGTTGGAATCATTACACTCACACCAGTGGACACAATCCTAGGCTTAGGCCAAGCCTTCTTTGAATCTTGTGGATAAACAAATTCTAGCAAATAACTTGGATGGTTTGATACAAAGTCAGCTCTGTTAGTGGTTTAGCTTCTCTCTTAAGGCCCAACTCAAATAAGTAAGATCACGTTTGTACTTGCGTCTTGTCACCTATACTCCCAGATTTGGTTCTGGCCTCTGAATGTGCCTCCTGGCTGAAAGCCTAGGAACTCCCATTCATTTTCAAAATCCCAATGCCTGTATTTCAAACCACTGTCCCTTTCTGTAACTGCTGGTTGTCTTAACTACCTTCTATTTGTTATTCACTCTAGACACAATGTTCTACCTGGTTGACCGGATTTGGTCTCATCACCTGCTTTATGAGATATCCTAGGTCAGTGATAGTGAGACTTTCAGAGCTTGCAATGATATAAACAGTCTCCTGTGGCAGTGTGACATAGGTTCATCACCACTGTCCTAAGCAATCTGACTCCCACGTTACTGAGCATCCAGCGTTAGGTGTGCCTGGTCTAGTCCACCTGTCACTGAGCACTACTAGTTTTAGAACATGGGCTAGGTAAGAATGTTCCACAGAAAAACAGAAACCACAGCATTTAGCAGATGGAACAGCTCTGTGATTATGTCCAAAAGGAAGTGACACAATTTGGTAGTTCAAGTACCCTGCATGTAGCACATGTAGACAAGGCAGAACTCACATGGTTACATGAGGGATGTGTGGTGTTCATTAAGGACATTCAGTACATGACAGAACCCATACAGACTTAACCCTAAAACACTGCTTCTACTGTTGTTGATTTCTCAGAAAACGAATAGATTATCAAAAATATGAGATGATTGATGTGGGAAGAGTTTACTCACTACACAGATGCCTTTGGTTTTCCTGGATGGCAGCCCAGACATTAGAATAATGGGCAAGGGACTGATGACAACTTAACAAGGACCGAATAAAGTATTCAATTTGCAATGGACTTGCCCTCTGAAAAAAGAAAACTTGAAACCCAATTCTAAGAGAGAAATGAAAAAGCTCAGGGAACCACGCCAAACCAGTGATCTGGAGAAGACTGCATGCAGAAAGAAGCAACCACTGAAGGCTGCTGAGGTAATGAGAGAAGGAAAACCTGTCACAAGTCCTTCTCGCAGGATTCCAAAGTCAGTTTTCATAGAGTAAGTCAATAAATACTGGTTTAAGAAAATAACCGACTTATCCAAAATCTCCTGAGTACTAGGTGACAAAACTACAAAACTAACCACTGGAAGCTACCTTGGACATTGTCCAGGGAGTTGCATCGGTGCTTATAAAACTCTACCTTCTTACGTTACAAGTTTTGTTTACACAAAGTATATAATAAAATTCAACAGAATTTCTGATGATTCTTTTTCTTCAGCATACATAATTACCGTGAAGAAAATATTAAAAGTTTTTAATTCCCAAGTCAGTGTATGTTCTAGATGTCGTTTTTCTATGCCATTTTAATCACATAAGTAAAACAAGCATAAGTTTTAAACCTTGATGAAATCTTAATTTTTCAATTTTCACGATTTCATTACTGTTTTTGATGTCCTAAGAAATCTATTAATATTTTAAACATATGTTTTCTTCTAGAGTTTTACAGCTTCAGTGTATAGTGAGGTCTATATCTTACTAATTTTTGTGAATTATGTAAAGATCAAATTTAATTTATTTCCTACGGGTAGGCAGCTAGTAGAAGAGTGACATTTGTTAGAAAGACTTTCCTTTCCCAACTTAACTTACTTTGGCACCTGTGAAACTACAGTAGTTTTTGTCTTCATCACCAGTGTGAGGCTCATCAACTCCCTCCCACAGTAAGAAATTCTATGACCTCCCCGACATAGAGACCAGAATTTCTCTTCCTCAAGGTCTGCTACAGAAGCTCTGTTCTTTCCTTGGTTTTCTATAATGAAGTTGGTCATAAAGAAACTCTCTGATGTGCCCTTGTCTGATCGCAGGTCACAGGAATGTCCTCATCCCAGAGGGTCCTGCCCCGTGTCTTGGCAAGAGGAATGCAGCACAGAGGGGCACAAACAAGGCAGCCCTTACTGGACTGGCCCTCTCAGGCTATAAGCATTAATCATTAATCTATTTTGTCCAATCACTTTTCAACAACACTGTCCTTGCTTCCACCATGTGTATGCAATGAAGTCTCCATACCTCTTTAAAGAACAGACCTAGGAGAGCTGAACACATAGAAGCTCCAGGAAGGTGATTACCTGGAGAGGATACGGAAGCTCTGTGCCTTGTTTCCAGTACCTTAATCTATCCATCTCTTCACCTTTGTAATGTTTTCTGTAAAAAACTAGCAAAGTAAGTGTTTTCCTAAGGCTTATAAGTCAAATAGAATCTAAGAAGACGATTGTGGGAACACTGATTTACAATCCGTTGGTCAAAAGCACAGGTAAAACAACCTGGGGTTTGAGACTGCATCTAAAGTGGGGGGCAGCACACTCTTAGGGCTTCAGCTAACAATCTGTAGAACTGACACTATCTCTATACAGATAAAGCTACAAACAAACTGAACACACAGCTGGTGTCTGCTACAGAAATGCTTGCTTCCAGGTTTGGAAGGTGACTGGAACTGACAAGCAAATAGTCCTGTATGTCAGCCTTGGATGACTACCCAGGTCCACGAAATGAATGGGCATGGGCTGCACCAACTAGACATGTTCCTCTTGCACTCTCAGAGGCACATAATGGAAAAAGAGCCACTGCCGGCACACTAATCCGGCCGGTGGTTGTGTGGCGGGTCTCCTGCACACGGCTGGCACCTGAGGATGACACTGGTAGCTCTCAGGAGCTATGAGTGGATCTCAAGGAGAATAAACAATGCTCAGAGTGCTACAGAAAAACCAGAACAAGATGAATTTGGAGAGCCGAAGTTCACTCATGTGGACCAAGAAACACACTATACAGACCACAGTGTCTCTCAAAAGACTCCTGCGGGCAATCGACATAAAAGTGGAATAGCCAACTGGCTGTCTAAAATGGGAGGAGATGTAAACCTGCAGGGCTGGCTTACAGCTGTCATGAGTGTGTGCTCACACTCAGCATAACCAGGACCACAGGAATGTCATCAATACTAGACAGCCCTTCATATTTATAGTAGATCTGGGGGACAGGGGGTATGACCACATAATTGTTGCTGAGAGAAATACACTAGTACAACAACTTTTTCTTCTCTTTATATCATCTCAGTTTCCCCATCCTGCCTCCTGATACAGTGATCAAAGGATCAGGGCTACAACTTCGAGTGTTGGAGGCAGGGATGAATCCTAAACAAGAAACAACTCTACACCTTTAAGTGAAATCTCTTTCAGAATTCCTAAACCTAAGATAGGGCAGAACTGTGCCTTCACCCCATTTGGCAAAGTTAGGGGTAATAGTCAATGCTATCATACTGCCTTCTGGTCAGGACAGTCCACTGCTCACGCATGTACGTAATTCTACATTATTTACACTTCAAAAGAGGCTCAGAAAAAGAGATGTCCTTGCCTCTCTGCTCTACGGTGCCAGACGCTTATGTTTCCCAAGACCATTTTTACTTTTAGAACACAACAAGACTGAATGGGAGCTTGAAAATCTGACTGGTCTCATCCATGGAGACACGGTCACAAAATGTGATGATAACTGGATTTATTATTAATGACTGGATGAAATTATAGTGAGAGGGTGGTACATTTAGACCTACATATCTATTTGATGTAAAATGGGTATAAAACTGGGGATGATTAATTAAAAGACCTTCTTATCTCAATTTGATTATGTTGCTACATTTGTCAAAAAATCAACTGATAGTCAGATATGGCAGCTTATAAGTCAAATAGACTTAAGCGTTTGCCTAAGTCTATAATCACAGCACTCCGGAGGCTGAGGCAGAAGGATCATCATAAGTTTGAAGCCAGCCTGGGCTGCATGGTGAATGCAGGGCCAGCCTAGAACTGCATAGCAAAACCCTGTTTCAAAAAACCCAAACAACAACAACAAGAACAACAAAAAGTCAACTGATAAATTGATGAGTGGCTAAGGGAAATGTGGTAAATATACACAATGGAGCCCTAATCAGTCTTGGACAAGAATTCTACCTATAAGGTACATTACAGAAAACCCTGAGAACATTAATTAAATAAACCAGGCACAAAAAAGTGTATGATTCCACTTGCATGAATTATTTAAAGTAGCTATATTCAGAAAAACAGCATAATTGTGGCTACTATGAGGGGAAAAGGGAAGTCATCATTTAATGGATACAAAGTTTCAGTTTTGCAAGATGAAAAAATTCTGGAAGTCTATTTTGCAATGTGAATACACTTAACATTATTGAACTACATAAGAAGTAAATTTTATATGTATTTTTGCCAGAACTTGAAAAAATCAATTGACCCTCTATGCATGGAACTATTTCTGGACTCTGCTCAGTTTCAGTAATTTCTTTGTCTATTTATTTGCAGTTACTATAATACCTTAATTATATCACTTTATAGTAAGCCCTCAAATCCAATATTTTATGCTCCCCAACTTTTTTTTTTTTTGCAACAAATCTAAGACCTATACATAATTGTATAAATTCTGGAATCAGCGTAACAATTTCTTTTTCTTTTTTGGTATCAGGGATCAAACTCACAACCTCATGCTTGCCAGGCAGGCGCTTACGCTGCAGAGCTAAATCCCCGGCTCTGGCTTATCAATTTCTTAAAACAAAACAAAAGGAAGTGAAGTGAAGCAAAGCAAAGCAAAAGACCTACCAAGCATTTTGATTGTGACTACACAGTTTATGAATCGAACTGGGAAAAACTGACACTGCAATAATCTCAAATCTCTTACTTTCCCTTTTGTTTGTTTGATTTTTGTGATGGAGTCTCACTATTCAGTTCAGGCTGGCCTCAAACTCATGGTGATCCTCTTGCCTCAGGGATTACAGGGGCCACCACACCTGGGTTGATGTCTCCTAATTTCTGAGCAAAATTTATTTTTTCTTTTATTTAGGTCTTTAATTTCTCTTGACACTATTCTGTGTTTTCTTGTGTAGCAATCTTATTTACCTTTGGCTAATCTAATTTCTAGATATACTAGAAATTAATTTCATAGATATATTATGTTTGTATGGCTGTTAAAAGTTTTCCTTTTCTTTCTTTTTTCTTCCTTCAATTTTTTGAGACAGAGCCTCACTAGGTAGTTCATGCTGGTCGTGAACTCATAATGTAGTCCAAGTTGGCCCTCAATGGATGATGATCCTCTTGCCTCAGCCTCTTGAGTGCCACCAAACCTGGCTAATTTTTTCATTTTTGTGGCTGTATACTGAAATGAAAATGATGCTGGTATACTGGCCTCATACCCTGTAACTGCTAAATTCACTTACTGATTTTGGAAAGATAGGATGGCTTCCTTAGGATTTTCTACATACATAACCAAGTCATCTATACACATACCACTCTAAACCATTTAAATTATGTAGATTATATAGCCCATCTCTACCTAAGGTACACTTCTGACATGCACAACTTGATTTATATAAGTATTTTATCTTCAATTTCCTCTGCTGTTTACTGACTAGAAAGGAAAGAGCTCCTGATCATTCAAATTCCTTGGTTTTAAATTATCTAGAGGTAAAAAAGAACAGTGATATAAAAAGTAGAATAAGCTGACCAATCTTTAGCTAGTGGTAACTTCTATCATTAGCAGAACTTCCCATATTATAATCAATTCTTGAGTAAGATTAGGCAACAAATATGTATAGATTTAAAATATCATCATGAGACTGAATAGGACCTGTAATATAATCTACTGTGATGGGAACATGAAACCAGAGATTTAACTTCTATACAATTTCAGGAGTCATTATCATTGGAGAAGATTTCTAAATTTTGACCTGTAAGCCGGGCGTGGTGGCTCACGCCTGTAATCCCAACACTTGGGAGGCTGAGGTGGGAGAATCGTTGCGAGTTCGAGGCTAGCCTGGGCTACAAAGTGAGCTCAAGGCCAGTCTGAACCGCACAGCAACCCTGTCTCAAAAAAACCAAAAAAAAAAAAAAAAAAAAAGAGAGAGAGAGAGAAAGAAAAATTTTGATCTGTAATGTAATTTTAAACCTCAGAAAGAAAGCATCTTATTATAACTTAAAAATTCTAAAAGTCTGACAGTTATCTGTACTCACTCATACATGCTATCCTTGTGTAAAATATTTAGCCAAACCCCAAGAGCTGCAAGGCTCAGAGGCACCCCCTGGTGTTCACCGCTGCAGCTCACCTTGGTGGTGGAGGGAACAACTCCTACCCACCTGGTTCCAGACTTGCATTAGTGAGTCAGAATATAGGAGAAACGGAGTTTGAATCTGGTTTGATTTTTTTCCCTCTATATCATTGCTATCCCGTGACTTTAGAAACATGGGAGACCTATGCAAGTGTTACTATTTTCTGCATCCCTACAATAAGCCCAGCAAACTGAACTCTAAAAATTAGGTCTAAGAAACAAACCACCTGGAAGTTGTTACCAATTCCCTTTTAATCTTAAGGCAGAAACATGTTGTGGCTACAAGACTTTTTAGGTTGACTTCCCTGTAGTAAAAATACTTTTGCCATTATTAAAGCTAAAACTTTTGATTCTTGGTTAGCTACTGGTTGTCATATTCTGAGATCATGAACCTTACTTTCACTTAAAAAAAAAATGAGAGAGGGTACCCTTGCTCACTTATAAAAACCAGATAGGTGTGGGGCTGGGGATTTAGCTCAGCAGCATAAGCGCCTGCCTTGCAAGCACGCAGTTGTGAGTTCGATCCTTGGTACTGATAAATAAAAAATAAATTAATTAAATAAAAAAAAACCAGATAGGTGAACTAATTCTTTGGTCACATGAATAAAGATTAACCTAGGTCAAACAATTTACTGTATTTCATTCATGATAATGAAAGATTTTTTAAAAAACATTTTCAACTTTAGAGTAATTCTCTCAAAACAATCTTGGGTAGGGGCTGGGGATTTAGCTCAGCGGCATAAGCACCTGCCTTGCAAGCACGCAGTCGTGAGTTTGATTCCCAGTATCAAAAAAAAAATAATAATAATCTTGGGTAGGGGGAAAGTAAGTAAAGAAGGTTGGCTATAGGTAAGAAAGACTGGTCACGTAATGACTGTCAAATTTTGGGCTTGATCTATTAGATTATTCTCGACTTTTGGAATCATGAAGAAAAAGTTTCAAAGCATTTTCTTTACAATTTCTAATGTTCTAAGCATTACTGAAAATTTAGCACATAACATCAAAATCTAATTGACTCACCGGACATTTTCTGGCCTGAGTTTATCAAGAACCATCTCTATCAAGTCAGGTCTAAATTCTTCCAGTAAATATTCAGCTGTGAGTACTTCTTCTAAGGGATAATACTTTGAAAAAGGAAAATAAAATAAATAAAATTTACAAAGTTATGATAGAGCACGAGATCTTTAACATAGTGAATTCATCATTTTATACCCCCATCTTCCTATAAAATTTTTTTTTTTAAATTTTATTTAAGGAGAAAAGAAAAAAAAAGCAAAGAAAGGGTACAAGTTATACATATTTGCAGAAAAAAAAATGAACAGTAGGAAATCACTAGTTAATGGATTACATATTGTCATCTTAGAAATAATTGTTCAAGTCACAAAATTAAAGCTTGTAAAGTGGACATTCCATCAATGATACTGCAAACAGTTCTGTTCAATGATCCAATAAAACTCTGTGATATCATTTTCCATCCTATACACTTAAACATACATGCAGTTATATAGTATAGAGCACTTTCTTTTCCTCTCTTTTGTACAATAACAATTACACATTTTGGGTTTCATTGCTCCCATGGTTCTTATTACTTTTTTGGAAGAGAGTAAAACCAAATGTGACATAACAGAACAGAATCGGTCAAGTCAAAAGGGTGGACATAATAGATAATGTGAAAACATAATACAAGGTGATCAACAATCGTTACCATAATGCCTCCCGCTATCTCTAATAGAATTGCCTATACCATTAGTTATAATACAATTGAACAAAACAGTAAAGAATAAAACCGACAAAACCAAAACACTGGAGACATTGTAGGTCTTCAAAAATAGATAAAAGTCAACGAGAATGGGCGTTATAATGAATCTCATTATCTTCACAGCTGACGCCTAAATTTTCGAACCTGATACTATCCAGCAAAACAGAATAGGGGAACCTCAGTCAAAAACAAGATGGTGAGAGTAATACAGAGCTTCAAATCGAGATAATAGAAAGTCAAAGTGGGTTACTATAATATATCCTGCTATTTTTTTCCTTTAATTAAAAGGATAAAAATAAAAAAGTAAATAATGGAGTGGAGATTGAGATAAAAGAGGGCATAACAACGAAACAGCACAGATCAAAACATAACCATTTAAGCAGAATAGTGTTTCACCACCAGATAATCCTGACCTAAAAGTAGTTACCATATTATCTCTTTCCTTGAAATCCTTGAGTACAACTTCGTATACTGCAGGATTAAGTATATCAAAACAATGTAAAACCATTTAAGAGAATGACAGCATTACAGAGTATTTAGAATCGACTAACAGAAAATGAACAATGGTTTCTGTATAATCTCCTTGTCTTTAAAAGGTTTTTGCTTATACTATCGTACATAATAAAATCCAGTAAGATACAACCTATTTGGACCATTGGAGACAGAAGGACAAAAGCTAGATGAGACTTCAAAACAAGATGATACTAAATCAGTATTACCTATTAAGATGTCATTTTCTCCAAAATAGCTGTTCCTATCATCCAATCTTCTCTGCCTCATTTCTGTTGAGCTCTTATTCTGTCAGTAGCTGTCAGTTTGTCTTCTTCACTTTGTTCTCTGCTCCATTCGTTGTGTCCTCCATTATTTCAGGACTCTTTGTATTTTTCTTTTTTTAGAATATCCTGCAATACTCTCTGTAGAGTTGAATTGGTGGTTGCAAATTCCCCCAGTTCCTCTTTATCCTGGAAGCACCTTGTTTTTCCATCAATTTCCAGGGACAGTTGTGCAGGATATCTCAATCTTGGCTGGAGATTATTATCTTTCAAAGCTTGAATTATTTCCCCCCACGCTCTTCGTGATTTGATGGTTTGTGCAGAGAAATCTGCTGTAATTCTGATGGGTGCTCCCTTGTAAGTGGTCTGTTTCTTGTCTCTGACAGCTTTTAATATTCTGTTCTTGTATTGAATTTCTGGAATTTTTATTATTATATGCCTGGGTGTTGCTCTGTTTGGGTTGTAGGTAGCTGGGGTCCTGTATGCCTCATACATCTGAGTATCTTTACCTTTTGCTAAATTAGGAAAATTCTCCTGGATTATTTCTGTGAGTAGCTTTTGTAGTTCATTTGTTTGTGTCCCTACTTCTTCTTTTATGTTCTTAATCCTTAAGTTATGGATCCTCTTATCATCTTCTTGTCTTTGTATTATTGCTGTTTGTTTCTTTGTTATTTTTAAGAAGTTTTTCATTTCATTCTCCCATATTACAATTCTGCCCTCCAGTTCAGATAGTCTGTCCTTAGTTTCTTTCAAGCTGTTATGCCAGGCTTCGATAGACTTCTTAGTTTCTTGGTAGTCCCTTTGAACCTGCTTCACGTATTCTATGCTTTCTCTGTTTTCTCCATCAAACAATTCTCCCCTCTTTTTCTGTTCTTCCATTCCACCATCTGTTTTTTCTTGGGTGGTGCTTAGTATTTCTCTAACTATTTTGCATACTTCTAGCTTCAGGTCGTTGATAACTTCATTCCTGAATTGGTCTATGAGGCTCTCTATGTGGCGCCTTATGTGTAATGGTGCGGTGTCTGCTATTGCCTGTTTCTCAGAATTGGGGGCTGAGGAGCCTTTCTTGTTGCTGCCTCTTCCTATATTCTCTGTTCCTTATATATGCAAGCTTATATGAGAGGCCCAGCTTCTCTCCCTGTCAGCCACAGCCTGATCGAATTGCGCCGGTTAGGTGTTCCCACTCACCGCTGCGCACCAGGCAGCCTACGCGGGGCCCGCCCCTCCCGGCCTCCGTCGGGCTCTGGGATCTGGGTTAGGCCAGCCTACGGGGTCCGCCGGCAGCGTCACGCAGGCCAGGCACTTTTCACCAATCCCGCCCGAGAGGGGGATGTGTGGCTGGAGTCTCCACCGCGCCCTGCTCCCGCAGGACTGCTCGGGCCCAGAAAGTCCGCTGGAGTCAAACTGTGGTGGAGTGTCAGTTTCTCTCACTCACCTCGCCACAAGTCAGAACATGCCTCCCTGCCTGTCCTGTTTTCGACTCCGTTCACAGACTCCCGTTCTCAGAGTTTCCGTGCATCTCTCTCCTTGCCGAGCCGATGTAGAGGCAGCCAGCCACCGCGCGGCGGGAAACCCAAATGGCGTGGGGTCCAGCCTCAGCAGCGAGGCTTTTCTGTTCCTGTTTTAGCACCAGGACTGCACTCCAAGTTGGTTACTCTCAGCCGAGTTCGTTCCTGAGTCAGCAGAGCATAACTCCACCTGCTTATGTCTCTTTAGTCCGCACTATACCTGGCTTCTGAGCCTAGTTTTTAGAGAGCCTCCGGTAGTTGCTGTTATCTGTCCGCCATGTTCTCCCGGAAGTCTAAAATTTTTTTCTAATGGAAAAAATTCTATACCTCTGAATTTTTCTCTTTTCCTTTCTCTCTCCCCCTCTCTGCCTCCTTCCTTCCCTCCCTCCTTTCTCTTTCTTTTTGTTTTGCCATGCTGGGGACTAAATCAAGGGTCTTCCATTGCCAGGCAAATGCTCTACCACTGAGCTATACTGAAGCCCTATCTAACACATCTTTAACTAGTTTAATATTGTACAATTATTTGCCAGAAATACTGTTAATCCCCAAGTATTCTTTTATTACAGAAAGCATTTTTCTTTGGAGGAAAAATACAAATTAGTAAAATGGCGGTGCAAGCCTGTATTTCTAGCACTCAGGAGGCTAAGGCAGGAGGACTGCTGTGAGATCAAAGTCAGTCTGGCCTATATATTGAATTCAAGGCTAGCCTGAACTACAAAGTGAGACCCGACCTACAAAACACAAACAAACAGGGGCTGGGGATTTAGCTCAGTGGCATAAGCACCTGCCTTGCAAGCAGGCGGTCGTGAGTTCGATCCCCAGTACCGATAAAAAGTTAAAAAAAAAATTAAAAAAAAAAAAAAAACGAATTATGGGGAAAAAAATCAGAAATTTAAAAAATTTAGTAAGAGAGGAGAGAAAAATACAAACAAGACATGTTATTGTGTACATGTACCAACTCCCCATGATGAACTGTAATTATGTATGTAATATACAAATATACTAGTAACAAAGAAAATTAAAACCTGAATGCTTTTAATGAAAAAATTTTGATAGTAAAATGCCGACAACAGATATTTATTTTATTTGAGACAAGTCTCACTATCTAGTTCAAGCTAGCTTTGAAACTCACTATGTAGCCCAGGCTGGCCTCAAACTTGCAGTGATCTTCCCCCCTCAGCCTCCTGAGTTCTGGGAGTACAATCATGCATCACCATGCTTGACTTGACAACAGATTTTTAATATAAGACAAGTGCAGTTTTACAAAGAGAATTTCCTCTCAAATTCCTATGAATGAAGTCACAAAAGCATTGAGAAAGTTGTGGGAAGAAATGGATTATATTTTGTCTCACTTGCCAAAATAATGTAGAAAAGGCTTTTTGGTAAAACACAACTGCCAATATGCCTAGACTGATTCATTCATTCATTCAGTAAGAACCGAATGAATGCCAACCTTGTGCCAGCCACTGTTCTAGGAACAGTGGAAACATTGGTAAGTGTCTCCCAAAAACAGCTGTTATAAGTGAGACAGAGGGAGACAATAATGAAACAAATGCTGTAATTTTAATGATAGGTACAATAAATACAAACAAAAACATAAACCAAATAAAAGGGGCAAGGGCAGGGGCAGTATTTCAGCTTGAGTGTCCACAGAAGTTCTCTCTAAGGAGATGTCTGAGTGGAGTTTCCAATGATGAGGAAAACCTAGCCATGCAAAAATCAGGCAGAAGAACGCTCCATAGAGAAAAGAGCAAGTGTAAAGGCCTTAAAAAGGAAGAATGGGTTTCCCGATTGAAAATTAGACCGCGAGCCAGACCAGGTGGTGTGTTGTGAGAGCGGGGGACTGGAGAGCAGGGGTGAAATGTGACCACATCAGAGGCTGCCAAGGACAATTTTAGAATTTACGCAATTCTGATGGGAAAACCACTGAACAACTTTAAAGAGAAGAGTGCAACAATCTGATTTTAGTTTTCAAAAGATAATTAAAGCTGAAAAAATAGAGTTCAGTGGGCAACAAGATGGAAAACAGGGATCCAGGTAAGAGACTGAAGGTAGGCTAGGTAAGAAATGACGGTAGTCAGACCAGGATGACAACAAAAGAAATGGGGAAATGTAGCTGATCTAGGCTTTAGCTTTCACAAAAGTAGCATCTAACATTTTGTAGAACTGAAAAATATCTTAAGGCAACAAGCAAAAGGCCTAATAATGAAAATATTACAGATTGTACTTTTTAGGCTGAGGAAACAGACTCACCCAGCTGCTATAGTCTGAAGTACCTACAGCATCAGATTTTATCATTTGTGTAGCACAGAACATAGCGTAGGTACAATACGAAATATTCTTTATACGATTGCGGAGGAACAGTAAAACAATCACAAACTTACGTGTAACATTCCTGCAATTTTAGATGTATAGCCTCGTGGTCTCTCCTTATCTTTAAACCTAAAGGCAACAGCATTCAAGTCCTAAAATTGAAAATTAATCCAATTAGATGTGAGTTAAATATTACTCAAAAGCACGTTTTTAAAGTGTTTTTATTCCATATTCAACTTTATTACACTTGTATTTATTTTCTGTGCCAGAAAGTGAACTCACAATCTCACACTCCAGCCTATCACACTTCCTGAAAAAATGGCTATAATTGATTTAGAAATGTATAAAACATGGAAAGAAAACTTATAAAATTTAACCCATAAATGTGGTTAAAATCAAAGTAAAATAGATAAAAAAACTTTGAATGAAAATAAGTAACAAATATAGAATATCATGCTACTACTGGCTGAATTGCTGAAACTATTAGTCAATGAATTAGACTTAAAAAGTAGTGTGAAAGAAGCTTGTGAGATCCAATAATTCCACAGATGATGATTTGATAACCCATTCAAAGAACTGTTGCAAAATTAAATTACCACAAGCAGAGATTATATCTCTAAACTACTGCCTATTTGAAAGTGTGTTTCTCAACCTAAAATACATTTCAGAATCTTGACAGATCTTACATATAAAATACGTATCTTTTTAAATGACCATATTACTATTTTCGTTGGATCATTGAACCAACTATTTGCAGTCTCACTGTTTGAATGTCTACTTTGTACGCTTAATTCTGTGACTTGAACAACTATTTCTAAGATGACAATATGTAATCGTTTAACTAGAGATTTCTTACTGTTTATTTTTTTTTTTAATTCTGTATTACTTGTCCCCTTTTACTGTTTTATTTTTTTTCTTTAAATAAAATTTTTAAAAATATGTATTTCTTGTAAACTCATTTAAAAGAAGCCTTTACAAACATCCTTTTTCTTATGAAAGGATAAACAAAGATAGCAAGGCTATAAAGTCACACAGTCATACATAAAACCATTCACTATTTCTTTTGGCGTTTACTGCAAATTTTCATGACCAGTTCTGAAGATGACAGATTTCATGCAGCTTCAGGCAGGGAGCAACAGAAGTAAAAACGTCAACTTAACAAACTGTTATTTTTCTTCTGTGGGATAGAAAAGCAATCTACTTTCTTTTGTTTTTTCTCCTAAAAAAGGCAGCATTATGCCATAACCCTTACTTGGGCCTCAAGTAGCAAATCAGGCTAGTAACCACTAAGCCTTCACTAATACCATGATGCTTTGCAAAATTTTATACTTTAATTAGGGAAAAAATGAAAACAAACCTTTGAAAGTTTATTATAGGGCCTTAAATTTAAATTATTTCATATATACTTGCTTTTGAAAAATAAGATTCCTTAAGAAAAATTTTGGAGAAACAAAAGTACCTTGCACTCTTGGAAAACCCATTCTTGAGGTCCTTCTGCACGTAACTTCTGAATGTATTGAAACATGTGCAAAATTATATCTTCAACATGTACTGGAAAAAAGGGGCACACTTAAAAAACATTCAGTCCTCAAACTCTTCAAAGCAGTGAGCTCACGCCTAAGGTAAAGTCAGGTAAGTGGAAGATGGTCTCTCTTAGCAATGCAGTCCTCACCTCCTTAAGATTGGTTTTGTGTGTCCCTCACATGGCCCTCTGGACTCAGGACATGTGACTGACAGGATACTGGGATAAATGAGCAAATGAAAATCTAAGTACACATTTTATAAGCACAACATAAAGATCAGCTATTAAACTGGAGAGTCATCCATAAAACAAAAGCCAAATGACATATGAAAACTACAATGAATACACTGTAGAAATTAAAGTGTTTTCAACCTTTAATCCGAGTACTTCAAAGGCTAAGACAGGAAAACTGCAAATTCCAACCCCAGCACGGGCAACGTAAGAACTTGGTAAAACCCTTTCTCATAATAAAAAGTAAAAACAAAGTTGGGAGCATGGCTCAGTGTAAAGGTCTTGGGTTCAACCCTCATTAGGGTAAAAAATAAAGTAAATCCCACTCCCCTTTTTTTTGTCTTTTTTGTTTTTATCGGTACCAGGGATTGAACTCACGAACACACACTTGCAAGGCAGGTGCTTATGCCACTGAGCTAAATCCCCAGCCCCAAAAATAAAGTAAAATAAAGAGTTTGCTGGGCATGGTGGCTCATGTCTATAATCCCAGCACTTGGGAGGGTGAGGCAGTGAGTTCAAGGCCAGCCTGAACTGCACAGTGAAGCCCCATTTCAAAAACACCAAAAAAATAGCTGGGCATGGTGGCACATGCCTGTAATCCCAGCACATGGGAAGCTGAGGCAGTAGATCCTTTTGAGTTTGAGACCAGTTTGAGTTACAAAGTGAGCTCAAGGCTAGCCTGAATTGCATAGTGATCCTTTCTCAAAAAAAAAAAAATCATCGAAAGTAAAATGTGTTTATAGCTTTTCAACATGAAATAGGTCTACAATACAAACTTTTAAAAATCACCAAAAGTGAATTTTCATTAAAAAACAAAATAATCATTCTATACTTACATAATCCTTCCTCAGTTAAATCCACATTAATTATAAAAAACATAAAACCCCTGGCTCCTTCCTTCTGTCCACCAACCAGGGTATTTACCCAACCTGCAACATTCAAAGAAAATCAACATGACTACATGTGTGGATTTTTGACAACACAGAAATTACAAATTCATACTATTGCTGGGCAATGAGGTGTGTCTATAATCCCAGCACTCAGAAGGGAGAAACAAGTTTGAGGCCAGCCTGGACTACACAGTGAGACCTTCTCAATAAATAAATACATAAATAAAATAAAATAAAATAAAATAAAATAAAATAACACCACAAAAAAGAAAAATCACACTACCTTTCCAGATTAGAATGGAATACTTGCAAGAGAAAAAAAGTGAGTGTAGAAAAGTAGTTTCAGACAAAGAATTTTATGGGATGGAAGCTTTCCTAAGGGTTTCAAATCAGCACCTATTCAAGGGAAGATTACTATGCTTCAATGTTACGTAAATGCACAGAATATGAGAGAAAGGGACTTGGGAAATCAACTGCTGTTTAGATCTGACATCGTTATCCACTGACTGGATGCACCAGAGAAGCAAAGTAACCATGTACTGAATTTCATAGGTAGTAAAGAGTAATAAATGTAGCTTTTATTGTTTTACTTCCTCATTTAAAACATTGCTAGAAAAAATAAATAAATAAAACACAGCTAGGAATAGGTCAGTGGCGGAACACTTGCCTAGCATGCATAAAATCCTTGGTTTTATCCCCAGTACCATAAAAGTAAGTCAAAACAGAAAAACTTGCATAATCCCAGTACTCAGAAGAGGCTGAGGCATGGGGATTGCTGTGAATCTCAGGCTGGCCTGAACTACAAAGCAGAAGACTATGTCTCAAATAATCACAACAAACAAACACTGAAGAAAAACAAAAATCATTAAAAAAAAAAATCAGCTACAGTAGTGCATACTTATCATCCCCGCTATTCAAGAGGTAAGTGGAGCTTAAGCGTAAGGCCAGCCCGGCAATTCTGCAAGACCACGTGTCAAAATCAAATATAATAGCACTGGGGTTATTATATCACACACACACACACACACACACACACAGAGGCAGTACACTGTAACAATCACCCCTTCAATTCACTAACCCCAGTCTCATATTCAAATGTCACAGGACAGCTTTTAGGAAACAGTGAGGCCCAGAGTCAAAGATGTGGCAGTGCGCATCATCCAGAAGATGCTGCCCCAAACACTTACCCTTTGCTTTAAGTTCTGATAACAGACTTCCAGGACCTTCATGCCCAATCAAATGGCCAAGATAATGACCAGGATTTGACTTGTAGTACTTCTGAAGGTCAGGTATAGGAAATGTCACATAAAGATTCCTAATATCCTTAATGGGCACTACTTTATAAAGTTGCTGGGGAAAAAAATAATAATGAAAAAGTCATTAATAGAATTGTTTCTTTTTTTTTTTTGGTACTAGGGATCTAACTCATGACCTTGCACTTGCCAGGCAGGCACTTTTGCCACTGAGCTAAATCCCCAGCCCCACTAAATAGAATTCTAACTTAATAAAATTATTTATAAATTATGAAGAATATAGATTTCCATGCAAGAATTCCAACTTGAGAGGCAAATCAACTGCCAGGCACAAACAATAACCCATAAAGGAATAAATGAATCAGGCTATCTTTATATGGAATTTCATTACAGTAGGTAAAATTCCATGTTTGGTCCACTAGTCTCTGAAATGATATAGTTTTGGAGGTTTGCCTTATGGCACTAGATAATAGCTCACAATAATCTAGCAGGGCTATCACTATCAAAACTATTTTTAGCATGAAGATCAGAATATGCTGACATTATTTGATGATACATGTTTCTAATACACATAAGATTTATTTGATTACACTGGAAAATGTTAAAAACCATGTAAGTAATGACACCTCCCCAACTTTTCATTTATTTCCTGGTAAACTGCATATGTCATGTCTATCAATTAAAAAGAGAAACCACAAATATATGCACTTACTTTAAGATGCTCTTCTTGAAATGGGTGCTCAGGAAATTCTGGCAATGGGACATTTTTATTCTCTACTTCAGAAAATAACTTTACTACCAGATTAGTTAAGTCATCTAAAGATTCTACAAGAAAACAGAGAGTGAAAACTTGAGAACAGGTAGTATTTAAGATCTCCTCAAAAGTTTCAGGGATTTTAAAAGAAAACTGCATCTGACAAAAATGAGTTAGTTAAATCCTACTGTTGCTGGTACAGCTTGCACAACTATTAAACAGTACCAATGATTATGCTTCCTCTGTATGTTTCTGTATACTATAAAAATCTGAATATGCAGATACTCATATTAATAATGTTTTACAAATATTATCTCATAGTAAAAAAAGAAACATTAGAAACAATAACAGAGCATTAAGTTGTATTTGGAAAATGATTTATCTCCAATGCCAACAGTCTAAAATATAAGTAGACGCCAGTTCACACCTATAATCCCAGCACTCAGGAAGCTGAGGCAAGAGGATCACCATAAGATCAAGGCCAATCTGGTCTACATAGCGAGACTCTGTCTCAAAAAAATACTAAAAAAATAAAATAAAATATAAATAAAAAGTATAACATTCACCTCTACAATAGTCTAAGCCAACTGTTAAAAGTCAAGTGTTTGCAAAACTATAGACAGATAGATATGGTCATTGCAGCACTGCTTATGACAATAACAGAAAATGGAAATGACCTGAACATTGTATGTGGATATTACAAAACATTCACATATTGGAATTTTATGTAGCCATTAATGAAGGAGCAATCTGTATGCACTGATAGTAAAATACCTCAAAGCTCTATTAAGCGAAAACCGCAGGCTACAAAACAATGCTAAGCAGCAGAATCTCATTTAATTTTGGGAAATAAAAGCATATTAACAAAATTCTATTGTTAGAAATACAATAAAAATTCACTTAAGGTGACTATCTTTGAAAAAAAAAGCAGATAACAGAATGAGATAGAGATTTTTATTTTACAGCTTTCCATGTGGGATGTCTTTTCCATGTGCACATATGATGCTATCATTTTGCTGGTATTGACTCCACAGCCTCACTCATGCTAAGGATAAGATATAACCACTCCCTTAATTCTGTGCCCTCAAAAACTAGTCACACGGCACGAATATTTATCTGTTGGTATTGATTTTTCACAATCTAGAGAGTCCTCAATTACTATTTGAGAATTGACTTTAAACAGAATGAACCTCTCTTTCTGACCATTTAATGTAGATATTTGTATTTTATTTTTAGAATGTACCAATTTTTCCTTCGATGTTTTGGACATGTCTGAAAGACTCCAAAACGTCTAGAGTCAAGTGAAAGCAGAGAGAGAGCAGTGGCTGACTGCTACGTGGCAGGTGAGCAGAGAAATGCAGGGTTGCACCTGGAGCACGCGATTCCAGAGATGTATTCATGTCCACTGTGACTTAGGACCTGAAACAGGCTGGCAACAAAGGTTTCTGGACATTAAGTATAAATGACAGCGATGCCTTTAGAGCAAAGCTCTACTTTGAGTGTACCTCCTCAATGGAGGTTTTAAACTTAAAGCAGCCACACAATACTGCACAGTTTGTTCTCCCCAGGAAACTGCAAGTTACCAGTGATTAGGGAACTAAGTCTCCTTCATTTTCCTATCTTCAGGGCACAATCACCTTAAGGTCTGTGCTCTACCCTTCAGGCAATTAGCGCTGCCACAATTAGAGGTATGGCCACAGCAAGAAGAGAAAGAACAATGTTCCCTTGTGACAGATTCTTCCTCTGCTCTCCCACAGGAGAGGATTATCTATCAATCCTGTAAGAGATGCACACCTCCATGCTGTGAAGCCTCTTCCCCATTCTTATCAAGCTTGCTGAGCCCTGGAAAGGAAGTCAGTCCTCTTGGGAGAGTGACATGTACTCATCAGGGTACTGAAATTCCTTTTTTTTTTTTTTTTTTTTTTTTTTGATACCTATTGTACCACTTCCAACAAATCAAAAACAAGGAAAAGCTCATGTTTGATTCAAGTATTACTATAATTAGTTGTCCAATAAGTATTTATTAAAATCACTTGCCTTTTATTTTCCAGAAACATTTTGAGAAAAGGTATTTGAAGAAAGGGTCTCACTATGTAGCTGAGGCTGGTCTTAAAATCCTGTGTAGCCCAGGCTAACCTTGAACTCCTGTTATTCCTTGTCTCAGCCTCCCAAACACTGGGATTACAGGTGTGTAACACACGTGGCTAGAATTTTTATAAATTCCCAAATGGACTCATACAGCACAGTGTATGAATGTTTTGTGTTTGTTTTGTGAAGTACTAGGAACTAAATCCAGAGCCTTCCCACTGAGCAATATTCTCAGTCTTTTTTAATATATATATAAAATATAGTAAAATATTATATATTATATTATATAAAATAATGCATTAATATATCTATATATGTTGTGTATTATATATGTACTATATAATTTATATTATATGTACATTATATATGATATGTAATATTACATATATATATATATATATTCCTCCCTCCCAGACAAAGCCTTGGTAAACTGCCCAGTTGGGATTGCAGGTGTGTACTGACACCGAGCTACCACAGAGTTTTGGGTGAGTGTTTTTCTTTCCCATTTAACGTACTGAGAATATTTTCCCACAGTACTAAATTGCTCTCCAAGCCAGGTACAGTGGCACAGGCCTGTAACCCCAGGATTCTGAGACATCTGTAGGACCACAAGTTTGATTTGTGTTCACCAAAGCCTGAATGGCCCAAACCTCACCTGAGGTACCAGAGGACAAGCAGGAAACAAAACAAATTTCTGTTCTCAAGTAACTTACATTTGGTAGGCTGGACAATGACAATAAAGGAATAGTTAATATTTCAGATGGTAATGATATGAAATAAAGCAGGTAGGAAGACAGAAAGTGAGACAGGACATTATTATTCAGTAAGATGCTGTATTTTACAACCAATCTCCTATTAACAGACATTTAGATTATTTCTAACTTTTCTCTAATAAATTCTATACTGATAAAAATTCTTTTATATCTGTTTGAAAACAGATTTCCTTAGATTGCACTTCTAGAACCAAATATAACAGTAAACATGACTATGATAAAATATGTACGTGTACCACCTCCCCATAATGAACATGTAATGCACGGCAAACATAAAATTTTTTAAAAGAAGAATATATATGTGCTTTTAAAGGGCAATCTTGATAAACTGCTCTTCAAGCTAGGCATAGTGGTATACCCTGTAATTTCAGTGGCAGAGCACTTGCCTAACAACTGTGAGACCCTGGATTCAACCTCCAGTACTAGAAAAAAAAAAAAAAAATCAAACCAAAACTACGCTCTAGCAAGATAGCAATTCATACTGTCATAACCACCAATAAATACAAAGGAGCAACCTCATCCAAAATGGGTATTTCTTAGCCAGGCACAGTGGCACATGCCTGTAATCCCAGTACTTTAGAGGCTGAGGCAGGAGAATTGTTACAATCTTGAGTTCAGCTTGGGCTTCATAGTGAGTTCAAAGCCAGCTTGTACTACAAAGTGACCTTGTGTCCAAAAAAAGCATGGGGGGTACTTCTTAAAGTAAATAAAAATGAATTTAACATAGAAAACAATATATTTTAACTAGTCATTAGGACATTTTAAAAATTAACCCTTTATTGTTTTTGTTTTTGTTTTTGGTCTTTTTGAGACAAGGTCTCGCTATGCAGTTCAGGCTGGCTTGAGCTCACTTTGTAGCCCAGGCTAGTCTCGAACTTGCAATGACCCTCCTGCCTCAGCCTCCTGAGTGCTGGGATTACAGGTGTGAGTCACCTTTATTGAGCAACCCTTTATTGTTTACAAATAGTTTCTTCAGTTTATCATCTCTTTCCTTTAATGGTTTTTGAACTGCTACAAGTTCAAATACATGAATATGCCTTCAAGTGTCCTTCTCTTACTTTTATATGGTTAAAACATCTCCTAATAATGTTCATGTTCTTCAGACCTCCATTTAAAACAATCTCAGTCTTTTTGGAGTATGATGTGTCAAAAATAAAATTTTCACCCATGAATTCAACAAGCAGACCATTTTCAGAACACTGAACCAATAAGCAGGTATATTTTATACCCTTCTTCCAATACTTTGAAAAATGTCAAAATGGAAAAATCCAATTCTAATTCCATGAAATTTTAAAGAATTCTTACCTCGACCTAAAACACAAATAGCCATTAAGTTGGATGAATAATAAGTAGAATGGAATTTTAGTAGCTCTTGTCTTACGTCAATGCCTTCTTGGTTGGGCCGAGTCTCTAGAGTATATTTGTTACCTGGAAGCAAGCAAAAACTTTTAGACAAAGCAGTATTAGTAGACTCAACAGCATTATTACTCACATAACTATACACTGGATATAAAAAAGATTTCTAACACATGCAACAGTTGAGTATGTTTCAATGTAAGGCACACAAACAGGATCATATAGTACAAATTAGTCCTGTAATAACTTTTTTTTTTGGGAGACAGGGTCTCATTATGTTGTTCAGGCAGGCTGGTCTCAAACTTATGTAAAGCCTCCCAAATGTTGGGACTACAAGTGTGTGGCACCAAACCCAGTTTTAGTACTATAATATCTTAAACTACATTTTTCCTTAAGAAAATATAAGTGCTTTATAAAAATTATGAATCTTGGGGCAAGGATGTAGCTCAGTGGCATAAGCATCTGCCTTGCAAGCGCGTAGTTTTGAGTTTGATCTCCAGTACTAAAAAAAAGAACCTTAAGATTCATGAGTATTATGAACAGTTTAAGACAAAACGAGACCCAAGTGGCCTCCATTCACACTTAACTTTAACTTTCATTCCCTGTGTGCCCTGTAATTAACCGAAAAGAATCACTGAGGGATCTTTTTACAACTTGCCAAGTTACTTGTGGAAAGAAAAAACATTATTATTTTGACCCGAAGCATTATATTTGTGAAGTCAATCTTCATGAATCTGATTTATACTTATAAAAATAGGATGCAACAGGGGCCGGGGATTTAGGTCAGCAGCACTAGCACCTGCACGGCATTAATAAGGTTGTGAGTTCGGTCCCCGGTACCAAAAAAAAAACAAAAGCAAAAAAATAGGATGCAATGCTATTTTCCTTAATCTTAAGTGATGTACACACTCTATAAGTTCTCTTATGAAATTTTAATAACTCAATTAGGGCAAAATATACAGTCAAAAATTAACAGTGCATCTTTGTAAATACTACCTTTCTAAGAAAGACTGCAAATTACAGACTAGGAGATGAGAAATTCCAATGATTGGTATCTCTCCAAAATCGCATCCTGACTGGAAATATCCTACTATGGTAACCGGTACTACTGTTCCTACATGCACTAAAAAATAGGATCCTGGGTCTCCTGCAGATACGAAGTTGATACGAGATGCACTTCATGTTTTGTTTCATTCTGCTTCCACAGTGGCTGATGAACTGATTCTGGGAGACTATCCCTCTTTCATTAACTGGGATGTCTACATAAGCCACCAGATGGCATTCTCAAATCCAGTCACCAGCTCAGTACTGTTGCACAGAACTCAGTCAAGATTCATGTCCCAGGTTTAGGGAAGAAAGAATATGCACCAAACAGCCTTGCAAGTGTTCATTTGCAGAGGGACAACTATAGAATAATACAAGAAGCAAAATGATTCATCTTTTGGTAATCTACATGTATTTAAGAATCTGTCCATTTCCTCTATGTTTTCCATCTTATTACAGTAAAGGTTCTCAGAGTAGATACCGACGTGCTTCTGGATTCCCTCAGGATCTGTTGTAATTTCACCCTTTTCATTCCTAATTACATGGATTTGTGTCTTTCCATTTTTAAATTTTTTGATAAAGTTGGTTAAGTTTATCAATTTTATTTAATCTTTCAAAGAACTCATTCTGCAATTCATTGATTCTTTACATTATTTTCTTAGTCTCCATTGCATTAATTAATGCTTTGAACTTTATAACTTCCTCCCTCATACAAGCTTTGAGCTTGACTTGTTCTTAAAGTTTGAGGTTGTTTATTTGAGCTTAACCTGTTTTCTGATGTGAAAATTCACTGCTATAAATTTCTCTCTTAGGGATGCTTGCACTGGATTCCATAAGTTCCAGTATGTTGTATCTGCATTATTAATTGTTGAAACTGCTTAATTTCTACTTTACTTTCATCTGTGACCTACTGGTTGTTTAGAAGGTTATTTAATTTCCATGTGTTTATGAAGTTCTTGTGATTTCTTCTGCTACTGATTTCCAATTTCATTGCACTATAGTCTGATAATATACATGGGGTAATTTCAATGTCTCTGTATTTACTTAAGCATGTTTTGTGAGCTAGTATGTTGGTCTATTTTGGAGAAAGTGTCTCCATAAGCAGCCGAGAAGAGCGTGCATTCTGCTGTTGTGGGGTGAAACACTCTGTAGACAACTACTAAGTCCATTTGCTCAAAAGTTTGGTTCAATTTTGGTATTTCTTTGTTGAGGTTTTGTCTAGCTGGTCTATCTGTGATGGTGGGTTACTGAGGACCCCCATTACAATCTATCACTGTTTATCTGATTTGCTATGTCTGCTAATATTTGTTTTATATAGTTTGGTGTGCTGGTATTTAGTGCACATATGTTTATGATTGTTACCTCTTCCTCGAGCTGTTTCCTTAATAAGGGAATAAGTGACCTTCTAGTCTTTCTTGATTAGTCTTGGCTTGAAATCCACTTTGTGTGCTAATAGAATTGCTTCTCCTACTTTTTCCAGGTCCCTGTCACATGGAGTACTGTTTTCCATCCTTTGACTTTCAGTCTATGAATGTCTATTTTAATTAAATGCAGTACATTGTTGGATCCTGCTTACTGAGTCATTCTGCCAGTTTATTTCTTTTGATTGGTGAATTAAGACCATTAACATTGATGGCTGTAACTGATACGTACTGACTTATCCATGTTATATTATTTTTCTGTTCTTGGTTCTCTGATTGTCCTGTCTGGTGGATTCTGTTGGGGTTCATGGAATTGTGCTTATTCTTATTTCTTTCTAGAATATCCTTTAAAACATTCTGGAGTGTTATTTTGGTGGATATAAATTCCTTTAGTTGTTCTGTCATGAAGTACCTTATTCCTCCACTGGTTTTGAAAGGTAGTTTTGCAGAGTACAACAATCTGGTTGGAGGTCATTTTCTTTTAGGACCTGAAATGCTTCACTCCAAGCTCTCCTTTGTGTTGAAAAGTCTGCTATGATATTTTTCTTTTACAGGTGGTTTCTTTATTCTAACAGCTTTTGATAGTCTATTGTTGTGTTGAATTTCTAGAATCTTGACTAGTATATGCCTCACTGCAGATTTTTTTGATCATAGCTAATTGAAGTTCTATATGCCTCACTTATCTGTATGTCAAATTGTGTTGCCATGCTTGGGATGTTTTCTACCATTACTTCTGTAAATAGGTTTTTTTTTTAAATGTCCTTTTCATTATCCCTTGATGTTTTCATTGATTCCCATTAATATTATATTTGTCTTCTTTGTACTACTTAGCAGCTATTGATTTTTCATGGTCCCCTGCTATTTTTAAGAAGTCTTTTTTTTCATGACTGCTAATCATAAACCTATGGAAATCCTGCACAATTCTGCACAAACCTGCACAAGTCCTGTAGAAATCCAGACGACTGCCAATGTCAACTTTGAGAACTTGTATTTTAATAAGATGGAAAACACAAAAGAAACATACATATGGTTTGAGTAATTCATATGAATACATATGAATTACTCAAACTGAATCAAGATATAAAAATTATAAATAAACCAGTATCAGTAAATGAAATTTAAGATGTAACTAAAAAAACTACCAACACAGAAAAGCTGAAGTCCTGATAGATTCACTGCTGAATTCTACAAGAAATTTGGAGAAGATTAAATGTGGCTACTCCTCAAACTCTTTAATGAAACTCAAAGGGAAGCAATACTCCCAAACTCATTCTTAGAAGCAAGTATTACCCTGACACTGGCAAACAGAATACAGCAAATCATCAAGAAGATTATACAACACCACCAAGTAGGATTTGTCCAAGGGATACAGTGATGATTCAACAGGCACAAATCAAAAAATGTAATACACCATATTCACAGAATTAAGACTACTGGGTTTACAGGCATGTGTTACCAATCCTGGCTAGAATGGAGAAGATTTAAAAAATAGAAATACAATACAACCCAGCGATGTCTCTTCTGAGCATAGTGAAATTATCACCTCATAAAGATATTTGCACATACATGCACTGTACCATTGCTCATAATAGCCAAGATCTGGAAACAACCTAAATGCCTATCAATAAAGGAACAAATAAAGAAAACATACAGCTACATTTGCAGTACTTCAAATAAGCTTTTAAAACTTAGGATTTTAACTGTGTGGTGTACATCTATAATCCCAGTGCCTAGGAGGCTAAAGCAAGAGGATTGCTGGGAGTTTGAAGATAGCCTGGGTTACATAGTAAGACCCTGTCTCAAAAAAACAAAAAATAAAACTTAAAAAAAAATTTTAAATTTATGAATTTTATACAACTAGGAATTTGAACAGTGACTGGATATTTAAAGCACTGATGACAATATTGTTTTTGTTATTATTTTATTTGGCTTTTGTCTTGCTATATAGTTCATACTGGCCTCGAACTTAAGGTGATCTTGCTACCTCGGCCTCCTTAGTGATGGGATTACAGGAGTGTGCCACCATATGAACTTTAATTACAATCTGATTTTATGCTTCAGTATCTTCCTGAGAGGGTCCAAAGTCACTGAATTAAATGCTAATTCATATTTCAAAATTTTTGTTGCTTTTCTAATTCATTTAACTTCATTTTCTTATTCCTTTGTTCCTTCCTATGCAAAGACACCCTTTGTTAAAATCAAACAATGTGGTGGAGCACTTGCTTAACACTTTGAAGCACTGCATTTGATCTTTGGCAGCACAAAAGGAAAAGAAAAGGTCAAACAATCCTAACTCCTGTTCGCCAAAGACCCATGGCTCCCCTCTTTGTCTTTTCTTGTCATGGTTTTGGAGGCCAATTTAACATTAGCACGAAGAGAAGAACATGGGCTGTTTGTTGATTTTTTGTGTGTGCTGGGGATTTAAACTCAGGATGCTGGCCACCCCAAGTTAAGAGTCCCACTACTGCAGCCCACGCCCAGCCTAGTTTTTCTTTTTGTATTTTGAGACAGGGTCTTGCTATATTGCCCTGATTGGCCTCCAACTTGCCCTCCTCCCACATGAGCTTCCTAGAGTAACCGGCATTACAGGAAAACACCACTCACCTGGCAAAACAGGCTTTGCGTTCTGCCTTGACACTGAAGACAGTTTCACTACCTCCCTATCTCCCTGCTCCATGTTCTCCCACAAGTACACGAAACTTTGGCCCAATTATTTTCAGTATCACTACTGGTATCTCTCAAACTGGGTGAGGAAATTTCAGTATTGTGGTAAAGGTATAATGAGATTGTATTAAGTAAAATCTCTATCCAGTATATGACATTTAGTGCTCATATAACAAACAATAAAACCCATCCCTTTTCTGCTTGAATCACCCTTCATCCTAAAGAAAATCATACCTACCTTCTGTGGACGACTACATGGGCATCTCTCCTTGAATGCAGAACAACTGCTGCAACATTACTTTAATCAAGTCTTATTTCCCTATAATGATTTGTACAGAGTTGGCTATGGTCTATTTTTCTCTCTTCAATTGGCTCTAAGCAATGCAATTAAGGCCCACTGAAGTACTGATATGTAATATCTGGAACCATTCTGACAGTCTCCTATTTCCTTGCACAGTGCTCTCTGTAAAAGCTCAGCGGGATTCCCCTCCCTGATAAGCAGTGGTGGGCCCTTCCAGGGGGAGAACCAGCAGCAGCTCCTGAGAACCGCGCCATGTTGGAACTTAGGACACTAGGAAGCCAAGCAAATACCTTCCCTCCCTGGTAAGCGGTGGCGGTGTGGCAGACTCCGTGCGGCCCTTCCAGGGGGAGAACCACCAGCAGAGATCCACACCAAATTGGAACTTAGGCTGCTGTGAAACCAAACTACCAGCCTGCCTCCCTGCTAAGCAATAGTGAACCTACTGATGCATGGCCTAGAGTCAAACATCCCACTTCTCCTACCCCTCTTCTCATCCCTCCCCCCACCCCATTGGCAAATGGGAACGAGGAATCTGAGCATCTCCTGGGAGGCTGACCATAGCAAATAAGGGGGACTTTCTTCTGCTATCTGTTTGAAGGCAAGTATTTTTATTACTGTTTTGCTTTCTTCTGATTAATGGTACTGCTCTATTAAATATTCTGTTTTGATAAGTTCTATAATGTTCTGTATTTCATCTCATTTTGATATACATGATTGAAAGAACAACTATTGTAAAGATAACGAAATATACTGTGATACCTATTACTGTTATCCCGGTAACCTGCTGTGAAGTTCTGTACCAATTTCACTGTATGATCTTAGTTGGCTTTATTCTGTCTTGTTATGTTGTATTTTACCACTTTCAAAATAAAATTAAAAAAAAAAAAGCTCAGTGGGAAATAGGGCTGGGGATTTAGCTCAGCAGCATAAAAGCCTGCCTTGCAAGCAGGCGGTCATGAGTTCGATCCCCAGTACTGATTTAAAAAAAAAAAAAAAGCTCAGTGGGGATGGCAGAACCAGCCAGCTCCAGGAATGTCAACTGGGTATGAGCCTGGAAATAAAGAGGCTATGAGTCCCCAGGGCATAGAAGTTTACATATCAGAAACTGAAGCCTCCAAAAACAATTCAATTGCTACTTAATTGAATCATGCAGATTGATCCTTCTGCGTGTCGTTCTTTCTGCATTTTGCAGAGATGCTCTTCTCCCCACCTGGCTAGCCAGCTCAAGTTACTTGTATAATTCCTGCCAACCTCACTGTCAGTCATTCTCGAGCCACTTCTTTCTTCACAAGATAATCAATGCTGGGAGAGACCTTGGGCGAAGGCCTTTGTATCTCCTTTGATATCCTGAAAAATTCAATTTTAGACAATACAAAAGCAGGCCAGCTAAAATATTAGTTAATAGCTCCAAATCTGAGCCATCCATGATGGCACATGCTTTGTAATCTCAGCACTTAGGGAGGCTGAAGCAAGAGGATCTCAAATTTGAGTCCTGCCTGAGCAATCTGGTGAAACCTCTCTCAAAAAAATTTTTTTAAAAAGAGCTGGAGATGCAACCTGCTAGTAGAGTGGCCACAGGTTCAATCCCCAATTCGGAATGAATGAATGAGTGAACAGACTTTTCAAAACATCCAAACTTGGATTCAAGTCCTGATTCCAGCTGGCTAATCCTATGCAATTCCCTTAAATCTTAATTCATGAATAAATTGGACATATTAAAAACATCCACCTACTAGCATTATTGTGCAAATTAACTATTCCAAGCATTCAATAAAAATCAGAAAAAAAAGAAGAGATCAGAATCCTTGAATAACAAAGCTAGAATTATATTCCAGCGAAATCCTGGGTTTGCTTTGCCTCTCCACCTAAACTTTAAGCATCTTTCCAAAGATACTCGTTATACTTCTTTGCATTTTTTTTTTTTTTTTTAAGTAAAAGAGGATGATTTATTTGAAGGTAGAGGAAAAGGGAGAGAAGGAGATGGAGACAGCCACTCTGGATGGGTAAGGAGTATTTAGAAGGGAAATACTGCTTTTTGCTTGTTTGTTTGTATGTTTTGTTTTGTTTTTTAAGACAGGGTTTCACTTTGCAGTTCAGGCTGCCCTTGAATTCACTCTGCAGCCCAGGTCGGCCTTGAACCACAATAATCCTCCTGCCTCAGTCTCCTGAGTACTGCAATTATGGGTGGATTACAGGAGTGTGCCACATCAAGTTTTCTTTGCACTTTCTAATGTACTTTACATACCAGAAATTTTAAATTACTTATTCACAAAGAAACAGAGAAAGAAGCAGCCTTGTTTAGTTATAATCTTACAGCACTTGGCTACCAGCACACTAAAATACTTAAGAAGAAAAAAAAACCATTCACAGCGAAACACAGCTCCATCCTGTTTTCCTGTACGTTCTCCATTTGCCTTTCCTCCTCCCTCCATACCAAGGAGTTTCTCTTTTGTTTCCCCCAGTCAGTCCTTGACTTACTTCTTTTATTTCCTTTCCAGCTGACTAAACCCAGCTGATCTCACAGCATCGACGGGCTTTTGCTTAAAGGGACATATTGCTGAAGAACGAAAGTGAACTTGGCACACACCTGTAATCCCAGCATTCTGGTATGTTGAGACAGGAGGATCCCAGAATCACAGCCAGTCCAGGCAGCTTAGTGAGACTCCATCTCAAAATAAAACTAAAAGACTAAAAGGACCTAGGGATGTCGCTCAGTAGAGTACTTGCCTACCATATGCAAGGCACTGGGTTCAATCTCCAACAGTAAGAGGGAGAAAAATTTAAAAAAAAAAAACAAACACAGAAGTAAGTTTTTCCCTTTCTCTTCCAAAACCACTGGTAAAAATATTCAACTGCTCCCACTTTAATTCCACTGTAAAGCAAAGGAAAAGAAAAAAAAAAAAAAAAAAAAAAAACAACAAACCAAAATAACTCGAAATAGGGCAGGAAATAGGTTTCCATTTATCAAACACTATACAACTAATGGCACATGGGAATGATAAAGGGAAAAAGGCATGTGGATATCAACCATGAAATCAGTTTAAAAGTAAGGTATTTCTCTAATAACATAAGACCTACCATGCTTTTATGCAATTACCAGCTCTTGGAGAAGCTCTTGGTTCTCAAAAAGAAAGGATCTTTTCAATGTCTCAATGTCCTTCCCACAACTATCAATCAGCTTCTGCACTGTCGCTAGGAAGGCTACAATCATTTACTGAGCACTGTTATGGCCAGATGTTTGGACAACCACTTTACATACACAGTCTCACTTAGGTCTCACAACTGGATGTGGGCGGACACTTTCTTAGAGAAGAAACTTGTCTGGTCTCTCAACTATCTGCTATTAGAGCAGAGATTCATAGCTTGTACTGCTCAACTTTACAGGGAAACTTTAAATCACCTGGGAAAATACTAATAGAAGCTAAGTCGCAGGGCTGAACTTTGAGGCTAGGAAAGTTACACAAGGATTCATAGGATCTATGTGGAGATGGATTGTTCTTTTGTTTTGTGTTTGAGACAGGGTCACACTATGTAGCCCCGTCTACCTTCAAATTCATAGTAATCCTCCTGCATCAGCGTCCTGAGTGCCTGGATTACAGGCATGTGCCACTATGACCAGCTTGTGGAGACAGACTTAACACAGAGTATCTATAAAAAGAACTTTCAAAGAAAGTAGCTGACTCAAAACAAAACACTTCTTGCCAGGTATCAGTTTAAAAATTTAAGAACTCAGGGCTGGGGATTTAGCTCAGCGGCATAAGCCCCTTCCTTGCAAGTATGTGGTTGTGAGTTCGATCCCTGGTACCAATAAAAAAGAAAAAGACAAAAAAAAAAAAATTTAAGAACTCAGATCATGAGGTGCCTTGAGATATAGGAGGAAAAACAGCATTTTGAGGGCTTGTTCCATTTGGTCAGAAAATAGTTTGCAAAACCAAACGCTTACCAGGGCAACACAGGACACAAGTTTCTTTACATACCAGGATGGCATAAGCAAATAATCCTCACACAAAAAAACAAAATAAACTTCACCAGAATAAAAAAAAATACAAAAGCTATCTCCTATTTATCTTGAAGAGTATCATCCTCTCAGTCTTTTATTTGCCCTTTTTGCTAAACAGTTACAAGAAACATTACATTTCTCTTTCAATATTTTTTAAATACTGAAAATATTTAAATATTGTAAAATATTTTTTAAATACTTAATATACAGGAGTACACAATACCCCTGTACTCATAACCAAATTTACTCAGTTTCACATTATGTTTTTTTTATTGCAAATCTATTTTCCCCTCAAATAATAAAATAGTAGGAGCTAGATGTAGGGTACACGCCCTGTAATCTAAGTACTCTGGGAGGCTGAAACAGGAGATTCACAAGTTCAAGTCCAGCCTAAACAATTTAGTGATACTCTGCTTCAAGATTAAAAATATAAGCTGGGGATTTAGCTCAGCAACTTCAGCGCACTTGCCTGGTAAGCACGAGGTATTGAGTTCAAACCCCAGCACCAGAAAGGAAAAAAAGATTAAAAATATAAAAAACAACTGAGACTATAGCTTACGTGTGAAGACTACAGGTTGAATACCCAATACTCTGTCAATTAATTAAAATAAAAATAGGACTGAACTGAATTCTGCCCCTTCTTTCCTGAGAGGCTACCACCTAGAATTTGGTGTTTAACCATTTTCATATTTGTCACCCACCCTCTTGGTAAGCGCCTGCAGCATGGGCCAGGAGAAGAATCAGAACTCCCGAGATCTGGCCATGGAGGGACTCCAGCAGCTTATTCACCCGCCCTCTTGGTAAGCACCTGCAGCTTGGGCCAGGAGGAGAACCATTACCTGTGAGCCTACTGTCAGGCGGGCTGAAAATCAAGCACCCTTCCCCCGCCTGCCGCCTCCCCCCATAGCTACTGGGGATAGATGTCTCGGCATCTCTTGGGAGGATGACCATATGCAGTATAGCAAATACGGGGGATTTCCATATTCCAATCCTTCTGATTGAAGGCAAAGGTTGTTTTCACTGTTTTGTTATGTTTCTTTTGCTCTAATCAGTATTCTCAACTGGTTTTACAGTGTTCTATTTTTGGTTTGATTTTACAATATGTAATTGGCTGGACAGCTATTGTTAAATTAAAGAGATGTACCATAGTACATATTACTACTATCCCAGTATCCTACTGTGAAGTCCTGTACCAATTTCACTGCATTGTCTCAATTGGCTTTGATCTGTCTTGTGCTGTTGCATTTTTACTACTTTCAAAAAAAAAAATCATTTCTATATTTGTGTACTATATTCTATACACAACAATGTGTAGTATTGTTTTGTCTGTTTCTAGATTTTATACTGATTCGTGGTACCAATAAATAAATAAAATTTATATAGTTGTCACACTAAACATACTCTGAAACTTGCATTTTGCTCAGAATGTTCCTCTTTACGTAGCTTAATATATATATATATGGGTTCTAGCTCACTCATTTTAACTGCTATAGAATACTTTACCAATAGACCAAAATATATTACTAACTTATTCAACTGTTCATGGGCCATTTTCTATTTCTTATTAGTACAAAAATGTCTCATGACATTCTGATGCATTCCCTGTGCACAACTGCTAATGCTGTTTATTTCTAGGATATACATCAAGAAGTAGATTCCTGGTATCAATGACAGGGATATCACTTTACTGGATGTTACCAAGGTTGTTAAACCAATTTAGTTTCTCAGTAATGCATAATTTCTGATTTTCTATACTCTTAACAACATACCTGGTTTTGCCTTACTAGGCACTGCTGCCAATCTGATATAAGTATTTGATACGCCCTCTATCCCATACTGGAAATTGAATCTGGGCCTTCCCGCTACGCTACTATCCATCCTTTTTTCACTTTTTACTTAGAGACAGGATCTACGTCACTAAGTGGTGTAGACTGGGCCTGAACTTGAGATTCTTCTGCTTCAGCCTTCTAGAGTGCTAGGATTATAGGTGGTATGCCACTATGTTTAGCTTAAAGTGCTACTTTTCACGACTGGGGATTTAGTTCAGTGGCACAGCACCTAGCAAGTGTGAAGTTGTGAATTTGAGTCTCAGTACCAAAAAAAAAAAAAAAAAGCCATGTTTCTTTGTATTTCTTCTATTACTAATGATATCAGCATCTTTGTCATGTTCACTGGGCATTCAAATGTTTTCATGCTTCATATTTATTTATTATTAATGCTGCATATTTCTATATTCTGCTTATTTCTTTGTTTTGTGGTGCTGGGAATTCAACCTTCATACTGAGCTATATCTCTAACTTTTTAAATCTGTTATTTTGAGACAGTGCCATGCTAATATGCTCAGTTTTCCAGGCTGGATTCAAAATTCAGATCCTCCTGCCTCAGCCTCTCAGAGTGATGAGATTACAAAAATGTGCCTCCACACCCAGCTGAAAATAATTTTTCTTAAAAGTCAGTTATACTATAAGAACCACATTATTTATTTCAGCAATGATATTGTTATTCAGTGGCATGTAGTATAACAACATAATGTCACTACTTCTGGTTGCAATTTTTAAAAACTCCTAGTTTTATTTTTCCCTTTTCCTTCTTAATAAAGCTACAATGACTTTCCTGGTTGCTGTTGGATGAATTAGAATGGTATCCAACTTTAAAAAAATGACTTTATAGTTTTAAATTTCTCCCAAAATTAACTTTAAAAATAAGCATATTTATAAATGCATTAAGTGATTTATTATCATTATTTTTATATATTTTTATAGCCCATGAGATATTTTAAAAGCATAGCAATCTAGAAAAAAATGACTGCCAGTGGTGCGTGGAACTGAAAAGAGTAAATGAGATAAAGGAAAAATGGGTTTGTGCTTTTCTCTTTTACTTTATTTCTGAAGATTAATTTTTTTATTGCTACATGTTTGTAAAACATAATGATCACTTTCCTTGTAGGGAGTTGGTACATGTATATAATACATCTTAATACTTTTTGTTCTGTATTGTTTTTTGTACCGGTGAAATATTTAAATTAAATATGTACTTTCTAATTAAAATTTGAATAAAGAAATCATACAATTATAAAATCAAGAGCCTCTATATTTATTTTATTCTACTGTCATCCCTACCTCATATTTCCTGCTAAGAGCAGAGGTCTTGTGTATCTACTAGTGTTCTATCTCCCATGCTTCTGCCCCCACAGCAGATGATACACTTGTGGATGAATAGAGGTAAATGCAACTTGGGTAGGAAGGGTAGAAAAGCCTTGAAATGAACCTTTAAAAAGCACTTGGATTTGGAAGGTAGACTCCACAATAAAAGAATCTATTATCTTCTCCCTTTAAACTGTTGGTTAAAATGGTTCACAACTCTAAATGCTCTTCTCATTAAACGTTTGGACCCCTATTTGAATGAGAAAATCTGAAATTTTCTACCCGTAACTGTAAAATACAACAGTGTGCAAAGAGTCTAAGAGTTTAAACGAGGTCAAGAAGGCCTCCTGTATGAAAGCCACTGGTGACAAACCTGTCCCAAATTTGCTGAAGGGGTGTTTGGGATTCCCTGTAGCTTTTTCCAACTGAAAGAGCCTCCAGGCATCATTCATCACGTTCTTTTCATGTTCTGAATCCACTGCATTCACTTCTCTGTCTTTGCAACTCTCATCAAACAAGGGGCACAGGAAAAACTGTGCAAACCTAAGGGTGTGAAACACAATTAACAGCTTGAAAACTATTATTTGAAAAGATTAGTCTTTTAAAAATATAAACTAAGTTCTAAATAACATAAGAAAACGTAACACTGGATATCCATAAAGTTAGAGGGGCTGAGTTAGGGATTTAGCTCAATGGCGTAAGTGCCTGCTTGGCAAACATGAGGTCATGAGTTCAATCCCGGTACCAAAAAAAAAAAGGAAAAAAAAACACAAAAACAAACTGAGAGTGAAGTCAGAGGGGCTGATTTGTTTGAGAGATGCTACATGATTAGTGGAAAACATTTAAATAACCCTAAAATTTCAAAGAAAACATGTAGAGATTAGTAGTAGTCTATTCAAGATTATCCATGATACCTGCCTGTAGTTCCAGCACTCTGAGAGGCTGACAAAGGAAGACTGCAAGTTCAATCCCAGCCTGGGAAACTTTGAGACCTGTCTCAAAACTGGAAAATTAAAAAAAGGATGAAGATATAGCTCCATGTGGAAGCCCTGAGTTTAATTCTCAGGAAACCTCCCACCACCAAAAAAATTTGCAATGTCTATGAAAAACTTTTTTTTTATGTAGTTAATTCTCTGAAGAAAAAAAGGAAAGCAGAAAACAGTTCTCAGTCCCATCATCTTCACTTTACAGTTTTAGGTGCAATTTGAGTAAGACTCAGGCACCTAAGGAGGCAAAAAACAAGTGATTTTTATTTTATTTATTTATTTATTTGGGTGGTTTTGAGAGAGGGTTTCACTATGCAGCTCAGGCTGGCCTCAAACTGGCCGCAATCCTCCTGCATCAGCTCCCAAGTGTTAGTATTACAGGTGTGTGCCATCGTGGCTGGTTAAGTGACCTCCTTCTCCTCCCTCCAGCACTGGGACCAGGAATTGAACTCAGGACCTTGAGCTTGCCAGGCAGGCACTTGTGCCTCAGAGCTCTATCCCTGGCTCCAAGTAACCTACTTCTAAAAAGACATGACTTAATTTTTTTTTGTCTTTTTTTTTAAATGCAGTGCTAGAGACTGAACACAGGACCTTTTGTACTGAGTCACATTCCCCTCCTCATTTTTTTGCCATTAATTTTTAATCATTGAGACAAGTTTCACTAAGTTACCCAGGCTAAGCTTGAATTTGTGATCCTCCAATTTCAGCTTGGGATTGGGATTATTGGCATGCACTACCATACTGGGCATTTTTCTATTTTTTCTTTCTTTCTTTCTTTCTTTCTTTCTTTCTTTTTCTTCTCCTTGGAGAAATTCAAACTACACTGAAACACCTGAACTATAACGTAGTACTATGACTCAGCTATTATTATGAAACATTAAGATACAGTCTATGAATTTTTACAAGCAGTGATTTAGTAAACAGCATAATAGGCAATTCTAACAAAAGTAACCACTACGTTTTTAAGGCTATTCTTTAACAATAATAAAATTTACAAATTAGTGTACAAATTAAATTCTTCTATATTAGGTAACAATTTGAGTCATGATTTTATGAAGCAATTCTCAAGAAATCTTAGATTTTGATGCATGCCTGTAATCCCAGCACTCAGGAGGCGGAAGCAGGAGGATCACTGCAAGTTCAAGACCAGTCTGGGTTACAAAGTAAACTCAAGGCCTGCCTGAATTGCATAGCAAGATCCTATCTCAGAAAAGCGACTCCCCTCCCCCGCTGCCTCCTGCCAAAAAAAATAAATGTTAGATCCTATCATATAGGAACAAGATCCAGAATTCAGATGAAGCCAAGAGCAGGTGTTCTGAACAGGAGTTTTGTTCTGAGGGACCTAAAAGAATGTTTGGTCTATAAACATCTCAGTTACCACAAGTCCAGCTGTCAAAAAGAAAACTGTCATTAGTTAATATTTTTATTAAGTGTATAATGAATATGATACTATGCTAAATACTTTACACATGCCAAGCCAAAGAGAAAATTCATCTACCTGGGGTTTATAATCAAAGATCTAAGAAAGGAGATTGCTATAGACATGTAACCTCTTTTACCTACTTCAATACATCAAGGATAGGAAAAATACCTAACAACTACAGACCAGCTGCGTAGGTGCAAACCATCACGTTTAATTCAGTTTAAAAAGATGCACTTTCACAAGTGAATTTTTACTCTAAGCTATACAGCGGACATGCTCCATCATACAGAGATTTGTTAAATACATATATAAAATTTGCTCTGGCATTTGCAAAGCAGAAAATAAAATGCAGTGTATAATCCCATGGAACTCCTGAATGGAAATCTTAGAGAAAACTTACAAAAGATGACTACACCTCAAGCATAAAAGACTGAGACACAACCCAGAATAAGTAGGAAACAGACTACTGTGATCCAGTCACATATGACAAACCCACAGTCTTTGTCTTGTTAATAATCTTTATGCTAATGAATAAATACAAGGACTGGGGCATGGCTCAGTGACAGCATGTTTGTTTCATATGCATGAGGCCCTGGATACAATCCCCAGTACTGAAAAAGCAAAAAGATTAAATAAAAATTGTTTATTTTTTTGACTATTAATATGAACAAAGCTGACACTGACTAAAATTACAGTGCCAAACTTTAGACTACTGTGTTCTCTATAATAACCTATTGTCATTCTGAAGTATACACTTGGTTTCCTATTTTTACTTGGCCCAAACTCATTTTGTAGTTTTTTTTTCCTACTTTTAATAATTTAATAATTTATTTTCCTACTTTTAATCTTGTTACCATCAACAGGTTGTGACCAAAACAAAAACCAAAAACATCTCCACAAAAACAAAACAAAAGAAAAAACCCCCAAAACAATAGTAGGGCATGGCAGCACATGCCTGTAATCTCAGTACTCAGGAAGCTGAGTTCAAGGCCAGCCTGAACTGCAGAGTGAAACTGTCTCAAAAAAGACAAAAAAAAAAAGTCAAATTTCAAAATGCTAAACTATACTTTAGTAATACAGAAATCTATAAAACTATACAAGTTCACTGCAAAGAAATGATATTGATACTTCTAATAATAAATCAAGTCATTAATGCAACAAAAAATAAAACATTGCTGGCTATAGCCAGGCATGGTTGCACATGCCTATAATCCTGGCTACTTAAGGCGTTGAAGTAGAAAGATCACAAATTCAAGGCCAGGCTGGCCAATTAGCAACAGGCTGTCTCAAAATAAAAAATGAAAGGGCTGGGTGGAGCTCAGTAATTCAGCACTTGCCTAGAATTCTTGGGTTTAATCCTCAGTAATACAAAAAGAAACATAAAAGGAATTGTTGGCTATACAGAAAATTGACCAAGAAGTTAAAGTGGCCTAATGGAGCTTTCTTCAAAAAATGCTTTTAAAATATCCTCAGTTTTCAAACGGATCAAAACATTCCTTAAGTGAGGATCTGAAGAATAAGATGCTTAAGGTCTAGCCTTCTGGAAGAGAAATTATGTTTGAAAAGTGGTCTGCAACACTAACCCGACGTTAGCTACAGTATCAGGTAGAGTGGAAAGGGCCAGTGAGAATTTTATAAATCAATATATTCTGTGGACCTGAGGGCTGGTGGAAGTCTTGCCATTATTCTTTCTTTACCAGAAATAAAACTATGACATTTCTCATTATTCTTTCTTTTTTATAAAATAAAAGGGAAAAGGCTGGTTAAAATGTATTTTGTTAGGCTATAAAGCAATGAAGCCATCTTTGTAAAAAAAAAAAAACTATTATTACTTTTATTAATGTGATTAAGTGCATAAAGCTGGATAATTTATAGTATACTCAGCATCACCTGTCTAGGGCACCTTCCAGATGTTCATGAGAAACATCAAAATAGTAGTTGGTGTGCTCTCCACTAGTGAAAGCATTTGAACTTCCTGCGTGCTCACTGAGAAACTGGCTGTATTCATTTTCTTTTGGATACTTCTTTGTTCCCAAAAAAAGCATATGTTCACAAAAATGACTTAAGCCAGAAATATTTGGAGGATCTGATAATGAACCTGAAAGAGAAAACACATATATAATAAATTATTTTTATATCAAAAGCTAGTAATTACAGACAATTTGGAATTCTTGTTACTATAAGAACTACAATCACATAATCAGAGAAAGTTAAGAGTACACTGCTCTAAGATTATATTATTTAGAAGGTATACAAATGATTGGAAGACCTGGATTCTAATCCCTATTCTTGACATTACTGAGTTGGTACATACACAGATTATTTAACCTTCCTGGACAATAGTTTCCTTACACAGGAGAGAAAGAGAGCTGAGTTCACTGCTTGGTAACATCTAGAACTTCCTTATTATGGTTTTGTTTTATTTTACTGTAAGATACCAGACAGCATAGTGCTAAAAGAATGGACTTGGAGATCAGCAGCTATGTAACTGTGAAATTTTCAACATATTTACCTATCTTCCCTGAGTCACTTCAATATACCCTTATCTTTGAGGAACCAGTGCAAAGTAGATACTTACAAAACACTTTACATTATGTTGGCAACAATTATTAACTCAGTAATTAAGCTAACCAGATGCTTTTAGTAAATTAAGATTATTGTGACTTAATGACTGTACTTTACCAATAAATGAATAAGGGTTCCATTACAAAATAAAGTATTAAAAATCAATAAATTAAGGTACATTAAACTGATAGCTACTAGGTTTCTATTCACAAACAAAAAGTTCTACTAAATACAACCATTAGCTCAATAAGACTGAACCAAGTTGATTTGCAATTTAAACTGTACCTATGTGCACATCGAGGGCTGCTGAAGACTTGTCAGTGGTGGGATCACTGACGAGAAGCACTTTGATCCCATTTGCCAGCTCCAGTCCCCGGTACTCTCGCTTGTCTTCAGGAGATTTGATAATGTGATTTCCTATTCTCTTGACAGCTGGATTATTCATTTTGCTATACGTCTTTTCTTGAAAACTGGGGAAGAAAAGATTATTTATTGTTGAAATTTGGCTATTTTTAAAGGACAAAAAAAAACATTAAACAAATGCACATAATCCATAATCACACTTAAGAAATCCTTGGAGGACACTGCTGCTGCTGGAGGTTGAACCCAGACCTTGTACATTTAAGCATGCCCTTTAACACTGAACTAGGTCCTTTATCCCAGAGGAAACCTTATAACCTCTGAGTAGTCATTCTTCTCTCCCATCTTGCCCCTCACTCTTCTGGAGAAAGGCTGATTATAGCGCTTTCATAGAGCCATATTTATATCTAGAAGAGCTCATGGATTGGGATTTGACACAGGGTAGGCTGGGCTATGAATTGATGAGTGACTAGTTTTCAATTACCAATAACTACTTTCATACATATTTCAAAAGTATCTGCTACAGTAAGGTGAGAAGTTGTGTAAGAATTAATACTGGGGAAAAAAAAAAAGAATTAATACTGGGTCAACCAAAGCATTGCTCAACCTGATGATATTCAAGGATATGGCAGATCTGGGACTCATGAGTTTGATATGCATTCAAGACAACACAGGAATAATCCTCAATAAAGAAAAACCCTATGAATCCTTAACACAAAGCAGGAAGCATAGGCTGTCCTAGGAAAGCAACAAAGGCAAGCACATAAAACAAAGAAAAAATTGGAAAGACTCCAATAATTTTTGTAATTCACTGCACAGTAGAATGTCAGGGCACAAACAGTGTGACAATCATAACAAAGATGTTATATAAATTCTCTTAAAGGTGCTTCCTCTTTTTTTCTCTAGAAAAGCTAGAGACACGATAGGGAAGGACTAACAACACAGAGAATCCTAAAATGGTATTAGCTGGTACTGCATTATTGCAGTGAAGAGATTTTTTCCACGGTTAAGTTTTTTGAGAGTAGGTTATTTATTTATGTACTCAGGATGAAGTCTCAATATGTTGCCCAGGCTAGTTTGAAATCCACAATCCTCCCACCTCAACCTCCCAAATTGCTAGGATTGTAGGTATACGCTGCCATGCCCAGCTTAGATATTATTTTCGCTTATGAAACAAAAACCTGAACACATTATTGTTGGCAGGTTCATGTACCAATCCAGTAAAGCCAAAAGCATGTCTGAAACTACATGTTACAGGATACATGAACCCATCCTAGCATACTGGCTTCTTACCTAGAAAATAAAGAAGTGGATTTGCCAGTTGTGGTGCACTCTGGGAGACTGAAGCAGGAGGATTACAAGTATGAGCCTACCCTGGGCAATTTAGAGACTCTGTCTCAGAATTTATGAAAGGGCTGGGAATGTGGCTCAGTGAGACGGCCCTTGCCTCAACCTCCACTACCACCCCCAACCCAAGTAAAACGAATTGTCCTAAAAGACTGATAGCTACATTCAAAGGTAAATGGGGCAGAGGGGGTTAGAGGTAGGCACACAATTGTTTTTCATAAAATATTGTGTTAAAATCTTAAAAGATTAAAAGAAAAAAATCTAGACTGATTTTAAACTGCACATGGTGGTACATGCTTGTAATCCCAGCATTCAGGAGGCTGAGGCCAGAGGATCATTGCAAATTCAAGGCCAGCATGGATTACATAGCAAGACCTAATCTCAAAAAAACAAAGTCTAGATTGATTTTAGGAGAATATATTGAAATTATTCGTAATTATTTAGCTAATCTGAATAATAATTGATTAAACCAAAGAAGTTTGTTACCATAGACTGTACCTTAGAGCTTATTTTAAGAGATGTTTTGTAGTTTTAATGATCAATATTGTAAGTTATACTAAGTTGTAACAATGGTTTTTAAAAATCACTTAAGTTGCTCTACAGTAAAATATGTTTTAAAAAAGCAAAGGATAAAGTACAATGCTAACATTCTGAGACTGTAATGATACTATTCAAAATTTAACACCAATTTAAAAGTGAAAAGCCATTAGTAACAATCACTGTTTACTTCATTAGCCATAAAACACAAGATCAATGTTAAAGAGCAGGCTAAGGGTACAGCTCAATAGTAGACAGCATTTGCCTAGCATGCGTGAACCCCTATGTTCAGTCCCCAGCAAAAAAGTTAGAAAGAGACGAAAACATGTGGGTGCAAAGTCTAAAACATTACAGTATTTCATGTTTAAAAAAAAAAATTCCAGGGGCTGGGGATTTAGCTCAGTGGCATAAGCGCCAGCCTTGTAAGCGCGCAGTCGTGAGTTTGATCCCTAGTACCGATTTAAAAAAAAAAAATTCCTCAGGATAACAGTAACAAGTCTCTTTAACACTCCAAAGAGGGGCACAAAGAACTTCAGATAACAGTGCTGGTAAACATTTCCCAAAGGACAATCTATGCAGAATACAGCAAATGCCTTCTGTAAATAGTTTCAAAAACCTTCATTTGAGTTCAACACAGATAACTACTTTAAAAGTGAGTTCTAAACTAGCAGCAATGTAATATTAAATAAGCCTCCAGTAAGAACAGCATGAAAAGGGGGCAATAAGACACTCAGTGTGCACCACAGAAAATTCCTAACATCTTCCACCCCTCTGCAAGGCTCTCCTAAAGGGAGAAAAGGGGCCAGGTCTCTTGCAAAGGATTCTAAAGATTTCATCGCCATCGTTTATACCCAATTCCGTACCATAGGTTCATGATCACTGTTGAGGGGAACAAAGGGCTATACATGACTAAACTAAAACTGTGTAACCCACACCTGTCATGGGAAGATGAAACAACAGTCACTTTGGTAGTATAAACTACCTTATCCTGTGGGAGGTTAAAAACCCACTGCAGCACATAAAGATAACCACCTCAACTATAGGCTATATGCTATACTTTTTCCAGGGTCTCAGTTTCCTTTGTACAGACTTGTTTTCTTAGAACAACAACAACAAAAACAAAAACCAAGAAAACAAAAGCTAAAGTTAAAATAGAATAGGATGCAGGTAGTGCAGACAGAAGAGCAGAGATTGAGAGCTCCTGGCCAATAAGAAACCTTTATAAATGACAGGCACAGACATAGCTTATTTGGATATTGAAGCTGAGCCTGATTAATATTCTTGGTGTGGCTGAGAATAAAGAAACAAAATTTGTTCTGTAATTAACACATAAAAATTAGTACAACTAGTTTTAGATATTTGCACACAGGATCAAGACCAGTAATAAGTTTCTAAGCTTATAGTGCTCTCTAATCAAATATCATAATTTCTTGAGAAATTAAAGTCAAAAGAAAATGGTAGCAACATTTTCAAACAATACTCATTCCTAGCACTCCATAGTCAATGACACATCACCAATGCTTTTTGATTCTTACCTTCTGGAGAACTGAAGGAAATGACTGGAAACTCCTCTGATGATTAACTCAACAGCTTGCCTGTCTCTGTATTTATATTTATACTCATGAGATCACATGTCTATCTCAGCTCTATCATTAGCATAAAGCCTTCAAGAGTAGATTACTTATTGCAAATGTTCTCCAATAAGCAAGCATTCTGACATTTTAGATGACAACCAAGTGCTAACTCAAATGCTTCCCAGACATTTATTTGATATTTTTAACTTGTCAAAGTCAAAATTTTAGGAGTAGTAAGATTATTTTCAATTTTAGGGATATTATTACACACTAATAATACACAAAGTTAGGGAAACTTATAAGGTACAGAATTGTCAGTTTTTAGCATTTGGATACACTGAAGAGATGTTTCATAGTTATGACATATTTTGTTCAGAATTTAAAACAATGATTATAATCACAGAAGGTAAAAGCTAGAAGAGCCACTACTTGTTAACTAGTCCTCTGTAGTTCATACAGTTTGTTAAAAATGCAAAATATCAGAACCTACCACAGAATAACAGTGCATTTTAGTAAGGTCTCCAGGTGGGCTACTCTTATTTTATCCATAAGGAAAGAAGCTTTGAGCCACTTGCCCAACATCATTTCACAAAAAGTTACAATTAGATTTTTTCCCCCAGTTTGGATAAATCCAGTGACTCTGCAATGAACTACTTTTCTACCAACACCCACTCTGACTGATGCAGTTATGACCATCGTATGGGACCACCACAGCAATGGGAAACAGGCAAAATCCTGGGCCCTTAACTTCTACTCGGTAACACATGATATGTGTTTTCTTCTGGGACAGTAATGGACCATTTTTGCTATGAATCATGAGTCTTCACTTGAACCTACAGATTCCCTTTAGTTACCTAAAAACAAAGCTTGACCATTTTATATCCACCGTTTCCCAACAACCTTATCTGCCATATGCAACCTCCCCCTTTTCAAGACTGAAGACACCAGGATGTGCAACTTCCAGGGACATTCAATTTGCTGGAAGTCTCCTGCCTTGGTCCTGAACCTATAATCTCCTGGATTCCAAGACCACCAAAGCAAATAATCCTTTCTTGGGAAGGAAGCCATCCCTGAGCAAAAAGATTCACTCCAGTACTATGCCACCAGGACTGAAATAACAATCACCAAGACCCCAGGCCCCAGTTAATCCTTAAAAGTTGGTCTTGCCTTGGCAGGTGGGCCAGTCTGAACCCTTATATCAGAGTATTCCTCCTCTAGCTATCTAGCTGCAGTCCTTCCTTATCTTCCCATTAACTTTCCAATTAAAACTTTTTTCCTATATATTTGTACTTTCACTTTAAATTTCCATTTCTAATAAAGCAAGGATCCACACTAGCCAGTACAACATAGTACAAGCTAGACTCCCACTGGCAATCCTCCCGCCTCAGTCACCCAGAGTGCTGCAATTAAAGGCCAGCCTTACTAGAACTCAACTTTAATCTTCTGATGTATTCAACTTTACCTCCCATATCAAAACAAATACTTCAACTGATAAAAGTCTATTATAAAGTTCAGTCACTACGCTATGTATGTTGGTTACAAAGATAAACAATCCACAGCTTTGCTCTGAAAAAACTCAGACTAGTAACAAAAACAGATAGGAAATCTTTTACGTGTGGTGACACAGCTGTCTTGGGGCATTACAGGAATAATGACAGAAAGGATACCTAACACTATCTAGGAAGGGGAAAAGGGAAAGGATATGAGTAGAAGCATGCAAAATAAAAGGTAGGTGGGGGACAGTGCTGGAAGTAGAAGGGGACACCTAAGCAAGACTCTCAATGAGAAATGTAGAAAAAAATGAGATGCTTGGGGGCGGGGATTTAGCTCAGCGGCATAAGCGCCCGCCTTGCAAGCAGGCAGTCTTGAGTTCGATCCCTGGTACCAATAAAAAAAAAAAAAAAAAAAAAAAAAGGAAAAAATGAGATGCTTGTGTTAATAAAACTACAACCGAGGCTTCTACTTAAAAAATATGGACTGAGGCTGGTTCAAATTCCCTTCTCTGGAACCCACCTGTCTACTCCCAAAACCATAGGTGGAAGCTTTCAAGGCCTACACTACTCTCAAATGTGGAAAAGCTCAGAAATGAAATGTCCAGAATCAGAACACCATCACAAAATATTCCTGCTTTCTGTAGTTTCTGTAAGAGACAGAGCACAGTCACGGTAGTGGTATGAGTTCTAAGATGTCTCAATGTATTAATAAAGTTTGGGACCACAGTTACCAAGTGTTACCTGACCTAAAAAATAATGTCTCAGGAAACTACCCATTCATCACTCTTCATTTCACATACCACCTAGATCATAAAAATGGGTATAAACTAAACTCCTATTAGCCAAAACCCTTACTGTCCTATAATTAGATACTTTGCCTTTGTTTCAGGCAGACTGTTCACTTTTCTGTGCCCTGACCCTCTGAAAGGAATTTATGGTCGAAAAATGAATCTTTAGAAACCTCAATTGATTCACAGTAACAACACTTTAAAGATAAGTTCTTTCCACATGTGTAAACATCGTACTGTTTCATTAGTGCGAGGAGCTGAAAGGAAAAAACATAGGTATATGTGCATGTATATAATTAAGATAGTTATACTACTGATTTCTCTGACTTCAGTGAAGAGAAGGATTTGTGCTGGTATCATTTGGACAAAAAATAAAAAATAAAATCAAGGTATTCCATATTAAAAAAATAAAAATAAAGATAAGTGCGTTCATATTGGGCACAGTGGCACTGACCATAGTCCTAGCTACGAGGGATGCTGAGACAAGAGGGTCCGGAGGAGGTGAAGTCCAGCCAGGACAATATCACAAGACCCCACCTCACAAAGACACAAAAGTGTAAGGGCTTTTGCAAATTTTGTTTTAGTTTTGGATCATGCAATAGGTTTAGTTCTGGATCAAAACAACAGGTTTCATGTGGAATCCTTTCTGGATACTTAGCAAGGTTTAAGCAAATAAATAACACTTCCACTGTTGACTTCCTTTCAGTTACCCCTCTTACCATAGGAAAGTACAAAATGATGAGAAAAGAAGGAAAAAATGGAAACAAAGCCTTCGGAAACAAGGACAGGAAGAAGATTAGAAAAAAAGAATAAAGTTATATCGAGTACAGGAACAAATTTCCTATGGTGAATGTCATCATTATGTGTACCTCAAATGTACCAAAAATTGAATTAAGGATTTAAAAAAAAAAAAAAAGTACAGAAGTTTCTAACAGGTATAGTGGAGACAACAGTGTTTCACATGGACCCTTCCACATGAGAGTATTTTATCGGTTAGGAAATGTGAGATACACCGGATGTGGTGGCTCACGCCTGTAATCCCAGCACTCAGGAGACTGAGGTGGGAGGACTGTTGTGAGTTCGAGACCAGCCTGGGCTACAAAAAGTGAGCTCAAGGTCAGCCAGAACTGCATAGCAAGACCCCGTCGCAAAAAAAGACCAAAAAAAACAAAAAAAAAAAAACAAAAAAAACAAAAAAAAAAGAAAATGTGAGCTATATGCCACAATACAGAACTAATACTAACAAGCACTCCCATATTTAAGAGTGTCATACACTTTATAAAACAATCCTGCTTGTCTCCATAGGCGGTGGTTCACAGCAGCAGTGCAGATTATCTTCCTTGAAACCCAAATGAGAAACAAACAAAGGCTCTGTCGAAAGCTCAGTGACTAAGTGACTGGCCCACGGTGTGGTGTGCGAGCTGGTTTGTGGCAAAGCAGGAAGAGCAAATAAGGCAGCGTGGGACGGGGACGGGGACGGGGACGGGGAGGACAGGGCTGAGGCTCAGGAAACGCCACTCCTTTTTCTCCAGCTCCCTCCCAGTAAACAGCCTTGCCCAGCTCACAGCCCTTCTCCAACTCCATCTTCTTTTTTCAATCTAAAAAAAAAAAAAAAAAAGAAGGAAGGCAGGAAAGAAGGAAGAAAAGGCAGAAAGGAAGCAAGCAAGCAAGAAAAAGTAGGTTAAAAATGCTTCACGGAATTTTACTTTCTTCACATAAAACACAGACTGGTGGTAGAGGAGCCTAGAAAGAACACTTTAATCTACTACAGAAGTCCCTGAGCTGATATCATATCTCACTATACACTGGCCATAAACAGCAGAATGTATGACAAAAGTAAATGTCTATAGCTGGTCATGGTGGAACTCACCTATAATCCCAGCACTTGAAAGGCCGAGGCAGGAGAATCAGTGTGAATTTGAGACCCTATCTCAAAAAAAACAAAACAAAGAGCGGGCGTGGTGGCTCACGCCTGTAATCCCGCACTCGGGAGGCCGAGGCAGGAGGATCTTTGTGAGTCTGAGACCAGCCTGGGTACACAGTGAGCTGAAGGCCAGCCTGAACTGCATGGAGAAACCCTCTCAAAAAGACAGAAAACAAAGTCACCCAAAATTAAATGCACAATAGGTCTAGGAGAGATTAACTAGAACTCTGTGTGTGTGAACAGGGGAAAAACTACAGTATATTCCTATGTGACTGATTGTACACTATTGTGGCTGTCCTCATGGACAATCTGCCGTCTCCTCCAGCATGTACTTGTATCTTCCTTTTCGTCCTTTACTTGGCTCACACTTGCTCTGCACAGCCAGTTTCTCCTTCACTCTTTATTTTTACTTTTCAAATAAAGTTTCCACTGGGGGGAAAAAAAACCCAAGCAGTAGAAGTCTACATTAAACCATAGGACTAGGAAAAAAGAAAACTATAATCATCTTGGTGGATATGGAAAAAGTATCAAAATACTTTCGAAAACAATTTATGTATTTTCCTTATTTTTTTAAGACAAGGTCTCACTATGTAGTCAGGCTGGCTAAAACCACGTAGTCCACACTGGCTAAAACTCCTGATGATCCTCCTTCCCCGGGCTTCCCAGTGCTGGGATTACAGGTAGGCGCCACCACACCCAGCTCATCTACCTATCTTAAAAAGAAGTCAGCACACTAGGAAAATGTAACAAAAGGGGCAAATCTCCATGTGAAAAAGAATATTGTGAAAGTATCACAACTATCGTGCTCAATGGTGAAACAATACACAACTCCCAACCCCAAGAACAAGATGCCACTATCACTATCAGTATTGAGGATTGAACCCAAAGCCTTCTTACTGAGCTACAAACCAACCAACCTCTCCACTATTTATTTATTGATTGCTTAATTTTACCCCTCACCATTTAAAGACTTGTATACTTTGAAGAGAGTGTCAGACTAAGTCCCTACATTGCCCAGATCGGGCTCAGATTTGCAATCCTCCTGCCTCAGAGTGTTGTAATCACACCTGGCTCACGATCACTGCCTCTAGTCATATATATTGGTGGTCCTGAGCAGTCCAATAAAGCAAGAAAAAGCAGCAAACACACAAAGGTGGGAAAGGGGAGGGGGAAAAACTAATATGACTCACAGACATGACTGGTACACAGAAAATCTCAAGACTATTGACAACTTCAACTTCCACCAGGGCTACAGTAGTTCATAACAAACTGCCTCAGCTTCAACAACTAGAAAAGCCACAGTAGGGCTGGGGCTCAGTGGTAAAGTGCTTGCCCACGCACACACACAGGCCACAACAAATTACAAAAATCACAAATTTACAGTGAGCTGATGATTATTTCTTGACCTATTCTCTGTGGATATTCTGCTAATTGAGAGAAAACTAGAAATTGTCCTGTTTGTTTCTTAGTTTCTTTGTCTTCTGAGACAGAGTCATGCTGGGTAGTCTAGGCTGACGTTAAACTCATCTGTAGTCCAGGCTGGCCTTGAACTTGTGGCAATCCTGGTGCATAAGCCTCCCAAGTGGTAGGATAACAGGCATGCAGCGCCACATTCGACTAGAAATGACTCTTGATCAGAACAAAAGCCCAAACTCTACTGCAAAAAAGGAACATTATTAAAGCATTGAGTAGTGGCATGAGGTTAGTGAGACAGATTAAAATCTCAAGAGCTCCCAGATTTCCAGTTAATTTTTCCCACAGGAGACTCTCCTCCTTCTCCCACTGGTGAATGAACCAAGGCCTTATGCACTGAACTGTATCTCCAGCCCTTTATTCCTATTTTATTTTTTTGAAATGGAGTTTCACTACATTACCCTTAAGCCTGTGAGCCTCTTGCTTGAGCCTCACAAGTAGCTTGGATTACTGGCATGCATCATAGGAAACTTCTAAGATATAATTACATTTATACCAGAATGGCTAAAATGAAAAAGACAGCAGATATCAAGTGTCAGACAAAGTACAAGGCAGAACTGGGTATACGGTTTAGTGGCAGATCACTAGATAACCATAAATAAGGTCTTGGATTCAATTCCTACTATCATTCTAAAAATAAAGTCCTACACGTTATAGAGCAACCAAACTCTCATATGGCACTATAAAAATGCAAACTGAGGAACAGGGATTTAGGTAGTGCCTCATGCCTATAATCCATTTGGGAGGCTGAGGCAGGAGAACTGTTGTGAGTTCAAGACCAGCCTAGGCTACAAAGTGAGCTCAAGGCCAGACTGATCTGCATAAAGACAGCCTGTCTCAAAAAAAAAAAAAAAAAGAAAGAAAGAAAGAAAGAAAGAAAATGCAAACTGACACTAGAAAGTTAACAATGTAACTTGACAATATAATAATTCTAGTCTGGATATATATCTAAAGTAAATGAATTCATATATTCACAGCAACACCATTCATAATAGCCTGAACTAAAAATGATTAAGTGCCTATCAACAGTGAAAAGAAAAACAGTGGTACAATCACACAATGAAATATATAGAGCAATCAAAATGAATAATATAGTACGAAATACAACAATAAGGATGAATCTCACTAATATAAGGAGAATGAAAGAAGCAAAGACACAAAACAGTAAATACTATAACTTTCATGTACTGTAATGTACAAGGACAAGCAATATTGTATTACACCTCCACATCCAGATAGTTATTACTGTGCAAGTAGAAATAATGGTTAGAAGGGACCAAAAGCAGGGCTTCAAAATCGCATGCCAATTATACAAGCGTGTTCAGTTTGCAAAATGTATCAAGCAGAATACTTACTGTATGTATGTCAATAAAAATTCATACAATATTTTTAAAAATATAAGACATGATAAAATAAAAGGGGAAATACACGAACTATTGTTTCTATAAATAGCAGCCACCAAAACTAGAACTAGTCATACTTGAACAGTAGGAAGCAGTTAACCTTACCCATAGGTTCTAATCTAAAAGGTTAAAAAATAATAGTCCAATTAATGTGATAATTATCTAAACCTTTTGGGTGTATCCAGACTCAATCATTTCCATTGATGGTATCTGGGCCATGAGAAACAGGAAGCTCAAGTAAGAACAGCATGACTAAACCAAGTTAATAAAGCATGGTAAAGAAGTTTTTAGTAATTTACTTTAGATCCCAATTTAAAAATAAAATCTGATCTAAATGTAATACAAATAAAAACAAAATGATTAAAAGTTTTTCTGTACAGAAGAATATTTTTCCACTTGATAGCTGATTTATACCTATTACGACACCCTGGTTCTGAGAGAAGACAATCTGCCCACCTTAGATAATGCTAGTTCTGGAAACTTGATCTGCACTCTCCCTCAGTATGATTCTTCAAGCCTACTCAGACCCATCAAAGCTATTTTACCCTATTCTGGTGGCATTACCTTAACAGATGACCTCTTTGCTCTTAGATACTTGGACTCTTTTGGTCAAATTAGACTTTTTGCTTTCACTTAATTTTGTGAATTAAGAGTCAAATGAAACTTTTACACAGCACCTAAACTGACAAAGGCATGTAAATTTGTCAGATTTGGGAAGCCTTCATAGATTTCTCCTAAAAAAGAATATGGTTTCGTTTGTTTGTTTTTTGGTGCTGGTACCAGTGCTGGAGATCAATCCAGAGCGTAACACGTTAGGCAGTCATTTTACCATTGAGCTTCATGGCCAGCTCTAAAATATGTTTAAATAAACTAAGTATATAACCTATTACATCGCAGGCATCCCCAAATGGCAGCCTTATTTATAATCATTATTATGCTCCTAAAGAGTGAGATGGAAATAGACTACCTCGATAACCACCAGGTCATTACTGGCATTCTTAACACATCATCATGCAAATTCCAGTTGTATACTGTCATCTCCAGAAGTCAAAAACATTCATTGGGCAGTCTGATAATAGTATGGTAATTTATAAGAGTATGAGGAAAACAGACAAATAATTATCCCTGTATAATTGTTATTGGTGAGCCAATTAGTAGTTCTCAACAGGTGACAATTCTACCCACTCCCCCAGGGAACATTTGGCAATGTCTGGAGACCATTTCTGCTGGTCACAAAGTGCTGCTGGCAAGTAGTGAGCAGTGGTCAGGGCTGCTGCTAAACACCTACAATGCACCCGACAGCCTCCATGACAAAAAACTATCCGACCCAAAATGTCAGTAACGCTGAGGGTGAAAGATCCTAGTTTTCAGTCTTTGATTTTATCACCTAAAAATAATGGATGAGAATCATTAAGACCAAGTCTAATCACTTAAACCACGCTTAGGAGACAGCTTCATCAAAATACAGGAAGAGGGCCCAGCGGTTTAGCTCAAAGGCACAAGTACCTCTCTGGCAAGCACGACATCATAAATTGGATAGCTAATACCAAAATAAAAATAAATCAATAAAAATTTAAAAATCCAGGAAGATATCTGTTTAAATTCCTGTTTATTATCTATTCATCCTTCCATCTAAATTTAAACCAGAAAAGGTTTTAATAGGGAAAGGGGAAATAAGATGATGGAAAGAAAAGACAAGAGTGCAGGCAGCTTGTCTTTGAGCAAGTGTCTAGTGCACAAAGAAAAGGGTCTTAGAAAGGAGCTCAGGGCCAGGCGTGGTGGCTCACACCCGTAAACCCAGCACTCGGGAGGCTGAGGCAGGAGGATCATTGTGAGTTCACTCCAGCCTGGGCTACAAAGTGAGCTCAAGGCCAGCCTGAACTGCATAGCGAGGCCCTGTCTCAAAAAGACAAAAAAAAAGAAAGAAAGAAAGAAGCTCAGCCAGTGTACTGCTGGAAGCCTTACTGAACAGTCAGTTAGAATCTTGCACTACACATAGTTTCTCGTGGATTTATACTTTCAATAACCTCATCAGATAATTCCTATTATGCTATTTTTCTTATATGGAGAAATTAAATCTCAAAGTAGTTATCTGATTCTCACAGAGGCATTAAACAGCAGCAGGACTCACAATGTATTGAAGCACCATACCTTAACCAGTTCATTAAGTTAAAAAAAAAGTCTTGTTTATAGGCTGGGGATACAGCTCAGCGGCACAGTGCCTGCCTGGCAAGCACAAGGTCTTGAGTTTGATCCCCGGTACCAAACAAACAAACAAACAAGTCTTGTTTCTATACTAGAACTAAATTTCTGGAAGGCTAGTCACAGAAATGGTGAGGAGGGTTACCTTGGGCACTCTACCACTGAGCTATATCCTCAGTGCCTCTCATTTTTTAGTTTGAGAAAGAGTCTTGCTAAGCTGTGCAGTCAGTCCTCAAACTTGCAATCCTTACACCTCAGTTTCCTGAAGAGCTGGGATTACAGGCATATGTCACCATGCCTAGTTAGGTGATTTTTACTCTAAATTTTTAAAAAGATAATCTTATTGGACTCTTATGCACTAGGCTTAATAAAGTTACAAGCCCACACCAAATTTGTTTCTGTCAACTTGGACTGTGTGTATCACAATATAACAGGGCTAATTAAAAGAGAAAAACTCTGGACTCTACCTCTAGTCCTTGTTGCTGCTGACAACTCAATTACCTTAAAAGACTAATTTGGTTCATAATGAGAGCAACTTCCAAAACTTTTTTAAATGCTTTGTAATGTGGGATGAAAGGCCTAAGCACACAATGGAACAGAGAACTGACCATCTAAATCCAGAACCTACCTTCTCACTCAACCGTTGATTCATTGTGTTTGGCCCAATATTGCTATCAACTTTAGTCTCTATTTTGTTTCTTTCTACACATATGATAATACTGACTTCTGGTACTTCAGAAAATAACAGGCGAAATTCTCTCTTTTTAATCACATATGCTATAGTTTTTCTCTCCTTTTCCTTCATTCCTTGTCATCTCTCCCTTTCCCTTCTTTTCTATTTTGCAGTACTGGCAATCAAACACATGCTAGCTACACTCCCAATCTGTTTGTTTCTTTATTTAGACACAGACATTAATACAGATTTTGATTTTATGAACTGACATTCCTCCAGCTTTCATCTGGCTAGATGCCTACAACTCTAACATTATATCCCTACTATGTTACCAAGAAAAATAATAAATACATTAGTACATTCTTCTCTTGTGGTTATGCTAGCATTGTTACTTAATTCAGATTTATTGAACATATGCAACGCGATACATACATACACATTACATGCATCTTGCTACGAATTCTTACCACACACCCATGATACCTACCACTACTGTCCCTAACTTGGTAAGGAGGAATAAGGGGCTTGAAAAGGAAGTAATGGATCCTAGGTCACATTGAGTCAGGATTCTAATCTGGGTATTGTGGCTCCAGAGTTCAAGTAACAATACCACTCAGATAATTACCTACACTCTTATCCAGATCTAAAAGTATCTCTATTAAGAAAGACTCTTGGGGCTGGGGATTTAGCTCAGCGGCATAAGCACCTGCCTTGTAAGCAGGCAGTTGTGAGTTCGGTCCCCGGTACCGATAAAAATGAAAAAAAGACAAAAACAAAACAGAAATGCTTCAAAGACTGAGACAAGCAGGCATGGTGGTACACACCTGTGATCCCAGCACTCAGGAAGCTTAAGCAGGAATATGACCACAGATCTAAGGCCAGGCTGGCTATATATGAAGTGCAAGGCCAGCTTGAAGTACACAGCAAGACTGCGTCCAGCAAACCGACTGTCCTCTTCCACACACGTACATCTTCATTCTTCCATCCTCACCTGGGTTCCCAGATAATAAAGTGAGCTGTGAGGAGCAGGACTGTGAGAGACTCTGTAAGAGCTAAGAACTTCTCATTTCTCTGTCAACTCATCCAGATCCCAAAAGGATCAAACAAGATAAAGTGACCCTAACACCAGGTACAGGGAAGTCCTCATTACACAATCATTTCTGTAATTTCAGAACAATTTATACGTGTATTTTGTTCCACTATCACTATTGATAAAAACCTTCAGTATATCTAAAAGTGAATAAACATTGGTTCTTCCAATCCTAATGCTCACAAGGCCAAAAAGGTAACGTAAATGAACAAAACATACTAACTAGAAAGGATGCATCCCCTTCTGAAAGAGAAGTAAATCTTTACTAGCCCAGATCAATTGTTCTGAGGCAGGAAGTAGGTTCATTGTTTTACCAGATCTTCCCATTTTTCCAAAAGAGACTACACTAAGCATTTTTAAGTGTTATACTTCATATTTTTAAAAAATAACAACTGGAAAATATCTACATACTTCTTCCCTATCTACTGGTCCACAGTCACTTGCTTTTTATACAAGGTCATGCCTACTCTAAAATAAAAGCAACACAAAGTAAGGCAATAGAAACAAGTTAGCACAGGGAAGAAATAGGAAGCATGTGCTAGTGGGTGCTAAGGTTGCTTAGAAAATGAAACTTACTAGGGTTAACAAGGATCTTGCAAGCTACTTAGTTCAGTATCTTGTAAAAAGAAGCATATATGAACTAACTTGCTCAGCTTAATGAAGGAAAGGAGGAAAGGAACAGAGAGTGGGAAGAAGGGCAGGAAGGAAGGAAGGAAGGAAGGAAGGACGGAAGGACGGAAGGACGGAAGGACGGAAGGAAGGAAGGAAGGAAGGAAGGAAAACCACCCTGTGCCAAGTCAGACTTTATCCCTCACAGGGATAGAACCAAAGGGGGGAAAAAATCTATTTTGCTAACTGAATGCCACTCTGGCTTGGTCTAGAGTACAAGCTCAAAACCAGGAGTTAACGTCACTGATAATCTCCTAGAACACATTCAGAGCTCAAGAATACACACCCTTTGTGGGCATGATGGTATGTATCTATAGTCTCATCTACTCAGGAAGCAGGAGAATCATCAGAGCCCAAAGGTATCTGGGCTGAGCAACATAGAGATAAACCTCATTAAAAAAAGCAATAACAGCTGTGAAATCTGTGCTATGTATTCAAAGTTTTCTTTTTTTCTTTTTCTTTATTTTTTTTCAAAGTTTTAAATGTAAGTAAAAATTTAAACATAAAATGCTATCTAAATGAAATACAGATGACATAAAAAAAATAATGACTATGAGTTTAAGGTCGGCCTGAGCTACACAGTGAGTTCAAGAGCAGCCTGAACTAACTAACTAACTAAATAACAAGGAAAAAAAGAAAATAAATTTTTTTTACCCTAGGTTACATGGTGTCCAATACTCCCACCCTCTAAGGCCCACTAGCAGAGCACATGGAAATCCATTCAACAAATTCCTTCCACAAATACTTCATGAACTCCTACCATGTCCTACCTACTCCTGCACCTAGCACAGGGCTAGGTACCATTATAGGGGACACACACTCCTTCAGAGCTCCTGGTCCAAATACGACTCGACGTGCCACAAGAAAGTAGTCTATAAAGTTGATCAAAAGATCATCACGTTAACTAAACAGGACTTATATTCCCTACCAGATCCCAGTAGCATTTCTAAAAATCTAGCCCCTTGGCTGCTGGGGTAACATGGAAAAAAATTACAGAACTTAGAACTAGAAAGACACTTTCTTCAAATGAGGAAATAGAGGCCCAGACTTTTATATTATAAGTAACTCCCTCTTCTAAATCAAAGCTTGTATTGAACAAATCTTTATCTTTCTAACAGCAATCTCTTTGCCTCTTCCTCTCAGACTCACTTTTTTCGTAGGCGGTGTTTTCCTCCACTAGCTTCTTACTCGTCATCCATGAAAACAGTCCTCATTTTCCTCATGACTCTGCTTAAGGTGCTCTCTTTCATCACCATCTAACTTGTCCAAACTCAGTATCACACATTTTTCAAAACCACCTTTCTTGTAGGCACCGCTGAAACTTAGCTTCTGTCCCTACTCTTTATGTGCTGATTACCAGCACCCCACCAACCTGCTCTCTTGGCATGCCTTTGGACCAGCCTCCTACCAGGTAGGACTGAAGGTCACCCGTCTGGATTTCTTCCTACAATCTGCGCTGAATCGTTCTGTCTTCCCAGTCCTAGCTGCCCCTTTTAGTATAGGCTTCTGTCAGCAATGATTTCCAAGACACCCAGTCTTAGGACCACAGGCTCCATCTCCCCCCACCCACACGGTCACTACAGCCCACTGAATCTATTTTTATATACCTCTGCCAATGACACTCTTCTCCCCTTTTCATTTACACATCTTTTTTATTGTTTTTCTGAGACAGGGTCTCACTACATTGTCCAGGCTGGCCTCAATTTCCTGGAGTCAAGCAATCCAGCTGCCTCAGCCTGGAATATCTGGGACTGAAGGTGCATGTGACTGCACCCCGCTCTATCTGTGCTATTTCTTAATCCTTCACGAATCTCTGCCTGTATTTCAAACTGTTCTTAAAAGCCAGCCAGATTAAACCAAAATACAATCCTCATACATTACACTATTGCTCTAAAAGTATCCGAGTCTCTCTAGTTCCCATGGGTTAACATGTCACTGTCTTTTTACATATTGTGAATTTTCCTACTCCTGAGCCCCCTACAATCTCTAGGCCTACCATCTCCCTTATTTTCACTAAATAAGGGGATTTAGTGTGTGAAATCCCCCCTTGGGGGGATTTCAATTTTGTAATTTATTTTGATCATATCGATCTATCCTCTTCTGAGCCTTTGCTAATACAATTCCTACCTCTGGAACATTCTGTGAACTATCCCTGTCTATTCACCAAGTGTTATATATTCCTCAAAGACACTTGCTCCAATCCCATGTACTCAGTGAAGCATGTGCTGCTCTCACAGGTAAAAGAGCATTCTGAGCACAGGGGAGATCTGATGCCTATGATCTGATACAAAGCCAAGTCGAGTATTGTTACACTGAAATGGAAGAAAAGACATTATTTTGGAGATAAGATCAGACAGGTACCCATACATGGTGGCACAAGCCCATAATTCCAGTGCAGGAGGCTGAGACAAGAGGATTGCCATGAGTTCAAGGCCAGCCTGAATTACAGGATAAGACTCTAAAAAGCAAAAACAACAAAAAGATTAGAGGGGTAGTAATAAGTCAGATCCCTTAGGGTCTTCTTCTTTGGATATTGGGAATCAAACTCAGGACCCTGCATTTGCCAGGCAGACTCTACCACTGAGCCACACTCTGGCCCTTTTTAGACCTGGCCCTGGTCTTTTTGCACAGTGGAAAGACTTGTTTTTAAATCCGAGCAAATGAAAAAAATAAGTAAAAAAATAAATCTGATCAAATGGCAGACTGAATCCAAGATTTTAACAAAACATAAAAATATGAAATAAGATTTCTGAAAAGATAATGCAGTGGGGCACGGAGCACATGTCTATAATTTCAGCACTTGGGAAACTGAGGCCAGGCTAGGCTACATAATGAGTTCAAGGCCAGTTTGAACTAGATAGCAAGATCCTGTCTCAAAAACTAAAAAAAAAAAAAATTTTTTTTTGCTCTTTTTCTTTTTTTTTTTTTGTCTTTTTCCTTTTTATTGGTACCAGGGATCGAACTCACGACTGCCTGCTTTCAAGGCAGGCGCTTATGCCGCTGAGCTAAATCCCCAGCCCCTCTTTTTCTTTTTTATCAGTACCGGGGATCAAACTCATGACCACACACTTGCAAGGCAAGGCACTTATGCCACTGAGCTAAATAAATCCCAAGCCCCTAAAAAAAATTTTAAACAAAAATATTTTAAAAATCATGCTGACAGGACACAGAGAGAGAGAGAGGCAAGTATAGATTAAGGAAATTTATTTAGAGGCTATTCTAATTTGGGTTAAAGACCAGAGTGGTGGAATAAGAAACAGAATTGGGATTTACACACTGACTGGATAGAGACATATGAACAAGAAAGAAGCTAATGATGACTCTAAGACATTAGTTTAAACAAATAGAAGAATAAAAACACCATTAACTGAGATGGAAGATATCCTGAAGGCAGAATAGCTTTGGGGATAGAGATATCAAGATAGGACTAAGGATGTACCTCAATGCTTACCACATGCCAAGCCCTGGGTTTAATTTAAGCCAGAAACACACACACACACACACACACACACACACACACACACACACACACAGAGAGAGAGAGAGAGAGAGAGAGAGACAGACAGACAGACAGACAGACAGACATAGGTTCCAGACAAAATTTCCATGATTCTAGTTGCAAACCAAATTAGACCACGACTGAATCCAGCTTCCCCATAAGGTCAACATTGAACTTAACTACTGAATTTGATTCAGGTCTCATTCAATTTGGTTTGTGACCAGAATTGTGGAAAGAATTAAGTATGTGAACTGATGCGTCACTGTACTGAGCATCTCCATCAGTCACTTTCGCATTACTGAGACAAAGTACTTGACACCTGCAATTTAGAGGAGACATTTATTTTGGTTTAGTTTCAGTTTGCTTTGGCTCACATTGTAATCTATGATTGGTTGGCTCCAAGGCAGAAACCCCTGGGGGAAGGATGTGGAGAAGCAATGTTGCTCAGTTCATAGCAGCCAGGAAGCAGTGTAGGAGAACGGTGCCAGAAAGAAATAGGCAAGAGACCATACACAAAATAAAGACAATAACAAACTCGCAATTCCACCTAACAACAGAATGATCCCACACAAAGTCAGAAACACAACAATCCCTTCCCCAAAGTCTCAACAGTTCTAGCACTTTTCAAAACTCCAAGTCTCTTTGAGACTCAACACAAACTCTTAGCTGTTAACTTCTATGTAAATCAAAAACACACTGCATAATACCCTGGCACAGGGCAACCATTTCCTTTCCAAAAAGGAGGAAGAGTGAATAGAAAAGACTCACACCTAAGCAAGACCAAAACCCAGCAGGGTAAACATCAAGTCCATTATGTCTAGCATCTAGGGCAATGGTGGTAGACAGACTTCCAGAGGCTGGGGGCCTACTCCTCTGGCCTTGCTGGAACAGCCCACATAGCCTCTTTCTTGGGCTGGCTCCCCTTACACCCTTCAGCGTTCCTCAGAGAACATTCCAGGATCTTCCTAGGATTTCCACTGCTTTATACACTGTCCTTTTAGGATCTCTTTACCTGATCTTCCAGGTCTTCCTCTGAAATCCAAGTGGAGGCCTCCCTGACCCCTCAACCCTTGCATTCTGTATGCCAGCACAACCAGCATCACACAGACAATGACAAGACCTGCTGCAGGCAGGAGCACTAGCCAGGTCCCCTTGGATTATGCCTACAGAAGCCTCTGAATGCCTTGCTGGCTGAGCACAGTGACATGAATCTAAGGAAATCAATTCCATAGAGGCTCTTCTTGAGCACAGGGGGTCTCAGGGACTCTTTTGTCAAATGAAAGGCTGACATTTTGTACCCTTGAGTGCTGCAATGGGTGGGGTCTTGCTGATTTCTGAGATGCCCTCAAGGCATCTTTCTTCTCATCCTGTACAAAATACTGGGAATTTTTTTTTTTTTTTTTTTTTTGATGATCTAACCACTAGTGGCTAAACCTCTTTGGGTCCCAACTTTATACATGCTTCCTTCTGGGTCATAATTTAAGTTTTCCAAAGTTTTTTTGCTCTGTCTTTTGCCCTTGAGCCTCACTATAAGTAGAATTAAAAGCAGCTATGAGTACCCAGCCACAGCCTGAATGTTGGGATGTCTTGAAATTTCCTCCATCTGATTAGTCTACAGCCCTTAATCTCAGTCCTCTACAAAGTCTCTGGACACAGCCAAAATATAGGAAAACTTTCTGCCAGAGTACAATATACACAGTCCAAATGCCATCAGAGTCCTTGTTTCAAAAATGTCCTGAGCCTACCTTTTACTGTCTGCATTCATATCAGTATTCTGGTCTTCCAAACTCTAATCAGAACCACCCATCAGGTTCTGCTGTCTATATTATAAGGCTTCCCCTCTACCCACATCTCCAAACCTTTCCAAACTTGTTCCAAAGGCTTCTAAACCACAGAACCACAGTCACACAACAACCCCACTTTCTGGTACCAGTTACTCATTCTCTCATTATTGGGGCAAAATACCCAACACCAGCAATTTAAAGGAGAGAGATTTATTTGCGCACACAGTTTCAGTCAATTACAGACTGGTTCTAAGGCAGAAATATGGTGGAAGGGTGTGGAGGAGGAAAGCTGCTTAGTTCATGATGGCTGGGAAGCAGAGAAGACTGGGTGAGGGACCACATGTAGTATTCAAGGCATTGCCTTCATAACCCACCCAGATAAACCCAGAAGCATGCTTTACTAATGTGTGAGGCACTTCTTAATCAATGAAATTGAGATATCGGGATTAACAGTCACAGAATCTCAAGAGGAAATGCTGAGTAGGAAGTTTACGACCAAAATCTGAAATTCAGAGGAGAGGTTTTGGTTAGGTAGACTTTTGGTAGTTACCAGAATATCAATCAGGCCTATCTCACTGCATTCCTGTGATGACAGTTATCTTTTGTTTCTGCATTGTCCCACCATGTGGGTTATATGTCTTGAAAAACGATCCAGCACTTGGGAGGCTGAGGCAGGAGGATTGTTGCAAATTTGAGACCAGCCTGGACTACAAAGTGAATCCAAGGCCAGCCTGAACTGCAGAGTGAGACTCTGTCTCAAAAACGTAAAAAAAAAAGAAAAAGAAAAATGGCCAGGCTGCCTGAGGAACTGAATTGATTCAAACTGATACATCTGGATAAGAAACCTAAATGGATGAGTGCAGGAAGAGATGAAGCCTGAAGATTAGGTCAATACAGGCCTAAAGATTAGGTATGACAGGTCAATAACATGAATTACTGATAGGGTGGGGCAAATCATAATTAACAAGAGAAAAATACTGAATGGTATATTTGAATATAATCATCGTTCAGCAATGAATCACTGTAATTATATATATACACAAATGACATACATGTGTACATTATATCTGTATACACAAACATATATGAATGGGACTCAAAAATGTTAAATGAAAAAAACTCAAAAAATTTTTTCCATAAAATTAAAAGCAGACAAAAGATTATGTAAGATTTCAAATATGATAAACCATAAAGAAACACTAAGAAATTATCTGAATACAAGATAACATATAGGATCTTTCTTGTGTGTTTGCTGAGACGGTCTCACTATGTAGTTTAGGCTAGCCTGGAACTCATGCTGATCCCTGCCTCAGCCTCCCGAATGCTGGGACTGCAGGTTATGTGCTACCATACCCAGCTCATATACTATCTTATACATCTCTTTGTCAAGATGTTTGACCAGGAAACAAATGCTCAAATACTGAGAGAGGAGGTATAACACAATAGGTTAGTAGCTCAAGCTTTCATGCCATATAGACATTGATTAAATCCATGGTCTTCCAGGAAAGAGCTGTGAGGTTTTATCTTGGTTTCAATTTTCTGAATTTCCCTCTCAAGAACCTTATCTTGAACCTCTGGTTAGGGGGCTGGGGATTTAGCTCAGCGGCATAAGCACCTGCCTTGCAAGCAGGCGGTCGTGAGTTCGAAGCCTGGTACCGATAAAAAGTTAAAAAAAAAAAAAAAAAGAGCAAGAACCTCTGGTTGGTCATGCTATGCCCTAGACTTCATCAATGAAAGTTAAGAGCAGTAGGAGAGACCCATACAAGAAACTTTTACCTAAGACAAAGCACTTAGGTATACAAAACTGTTAAAATAGATGCTTCCTTTAAATTACGAATTTGACACGCTGGGGACAATCGGAGTGTAGCCTGCCAGAAATGAATTTAGGATACAAGAAAGTATTCTGAATGGCAAGAGGACTGAAGGAGGCACACACCCTGTATTCACTTATCCTTACTTCTTTTTCTATGTGGTAGAGGACTTTGTGGTGTCCTGGAAAATATGGAGAGGGGGAGAGGGGGACCGTTTCATAGACTCTTCCATTGCAATAGCTCCTCTTAATATCACGGCTACTGTCACAGTCTAAGCAGTAGAGCCTAAGTCCATCACACAGGCAGGTTTCTCTGACTCAGATCTCAATCTCTCTCGATCTCTCCCCTGCCATCCCAGAGACACTGAATTTTTAAACTACTACATTAATTAGATCATCCCAGTTGAAACCCCTTATTGACTTCCTATTCAATATTCACTATAATTCTACTGTAATAATTAGAGGGAAAAAAATTCCTACTAAAATTCAAGGCCCAGGCTAGCATTATCCAGCTCTTGTGGTATGGGACTAGGGCCTCCTAATTCCCTCAGGGAAAATTCTCTAAAGTTTCAACTAATCTCTTCACTGTCCTCTCAACACAAATTACCTGCACACCTAGGTTGGATCACACTCACACCAACCCACATTCCACCTCTTCTGCCTTCCCTTCTAAGTCCAGCCTAGACACGCTAATTCTCTGACCCCCACGGTTCCTAAAGCACAAACTGTCCATCCTTTCCATTTTCTCAGCATTATCACATTCATTCTGAATAGTAGGCTGAAAGCTGACCATACTGTCGTGACATATCAAACCGCTCCAACTCAGTCAAAATTTCTTGGGAGGCAGGCCACCACATACACACAGCGTTTATCCCACGCCTTGCAAGTGTAACAGGTCCTACATATTACTGATTAACACCAGGAGGAGTCAAATAACGACCTAAGTTGGGCCAGACAATACTGCCTATTTCTATTTGTTATATGTGCTGCCAAGGCGAGCACGTCTCTCCCTATTTACAATGAAGGCATCTGGCGTTAACTACAGCGCTGATAATTTCTACTATACACAAAGCAGTGCTGAAGTGGAAGGAGCGCGCCACCGGACGGCAAAAAGAACCAGCGTCCTAATCCTGATCTTAACACAATCTCTGCACCGGTGGGGAAATCACACAATCCCTTTTGGCCTCCGTTGTCAAGGGGTACACTGAGGGAGCTGCTGCGGAGGCTCCCCAATATCCCCCAACACGGTCTCCTCACTGCCGCTGAGACAGGCAAACTTTTACAGTTCCCAAGGCGGGCATTTCCCTGGTCCTGGAACTCGATAGCCTCAAGAAAAAGCTGAGAGCAGAGTGAGAAGCGGTGGCCCTGGGCTCACCGCATTCCTCCCCCCGAGGGCGAGGGCGTCCGGCAGCTCGCCAGCCTCTCACGGCCGACCGCCTGAGCGGCTCCCGGGAACCAGGTCCGAGCCCGCGTCCCCGGCTCACTGCCCGCGACCTCGGCGGCCCAGGCCCTGGCTCCCGCCGCCGAGCCGCGCCTCCAGGCTGCGGGGCGGCCTCACACGGTCGTCCGCGTCCCAGGTCGGCGGGACCAGCGGCGTGAGGGGCGGCGGCAGCGGCTTGAAGTGCTGAATCACCACTTTGCAACGGGGCGCCAAACCACGGTGACCCGCGGGCCCGGAGGCCGGGCGCTCTGGCCGCTTACCCACAGAGACGCTCCAGGGGCAGCAGGCGAGCGCGGAGGACGGAGCGGAGGGTGCTGGGCAGCGCGGGGTGCAGCAGCCACGCTAGCCGGTACCGCATTCCCAGCGCAGCCGCTGGGATCACGGCGAACGCTTCCTCCTTGCGCCAGGAGCCAGCGCAGCGCACTGCGCATGCTCATTTCGCGCCGCACAGCCGGAGAGTCTTCCGCTCCGGGTTTTCCACAGAGCCCGACCCGGCCGAGACGTCGGGGAGCGGGTCGCAGGAGTCTGCGGCAGGTGGTTCGGGGTCCGGACCGGCTAATTCCAAAATCCGGCCCCCAGGGTCCTTGGGTAAGGCCGCATTTGGGCGCTCCAGTGAGGGCGACAGTGGACAGCTGGTGGGGGGCCGGGCGCTCTCGGGAACGGCGAGGGCGCACGCTGCGTTTCCGAGGCAGCCCTGCTGACCGAGGCCCGGGCTCTGCAGGTGTGGAGAGCGGCGGCGAGCGCGCGACCCGCGGGCTCCCTCTACCGCGCGGAGGGAATCCCAGCTCAGTCGCGCTGCGGCGCAGGCCCAGGCTGCAAGTAGAGGAGTTCAGGCCAGTGGAGGTCGACGAGACTGGACCGGGACCCAGGGTAAATGTCCGCTGTGGAGCACCTAGCGATTTAAGGACGTGGGTGCACTTGAGACAGGCTTAGCAAAACAAGGCTTTTGTGTTCAAATCCAGAACAGAAACTACTACTGCGTACTACTAATAGTCCTACTATTGTCAGTCTCCTTCAGTCATTAAAGACACGAATTCCTTTGCCGATGGCTTCATGGTGCTTTGCATCCACAAATAGCCCAGTATTTGTTATGGGTTGGGAGTTTCCATTACATTTTAGGGGCTTAAATGGGGGATCTAGAGTGCACTTAGGGAAGGTGGGCCCCCCACTCCCACCCTGATGTGGCCAACCAAAAATTGCAAGGAAACACAAGGATCAGAATATTTTTTATTGCTAGGGATTTAGCTCAGCGGCACTAGAGCCTGCCTGACAAGTGCAAGGCTATGAGTTTGATCCCCAGTACCAAAAACAAAAACAAGCAAAAAACTATTGCCTCAAATTGTAGTTCAGTAAGAAGGTACGTTAATCGTGTTGGATTAATGTATCAAATACCTAGACTTTTTTTGATGGTAAATGCAAGTAACTTGGTTTTTAGAGGATTTTTTTTTTTTGATACCAAGAATTGAACTGAGGGTCTTAGCACTGAACTATATCCCTAGATGTTTTGTTTTTTATTAAGTAAGTTGCTGGGTTGCTAGACTGGGCTCAAATGTGTGATCCTTCTACCTCCTGGGGTGCTAGCATTACAGGTGTGCACCACCTCCCAGTGATTTTGAAAACCGCCCTAAATTACTAGACCCAGTGCAGAGGAGGCAATTATCTTGGAGCTGCTCCGTTGACAGTGTTAAAGACTCTGAATGCATTCATGCTTATTTAATGGAATCTATAAATAGGTTTGGTCTAGAGTAAATTCAGTTTTGTTGGGCCTAAAATACGCAATTTGGGGTGTCTCTTTATGAAATAAAATACAAATTATAACTATAAAACAAACTGAAATTAACATTAATTAAATATGTAAAAAGGGAAAATAAATCATAGCGAATGACTCAAGATTTGGAGATTCAGAACTTTCAGGCTTTTAGATATGCTTACGCAAAAGTGTTTCCAAAATGGATGGGTGGCATACCCTTATAATCCCAGTACTTGCAAAGCTTAGGCAAAAGGATCCCAAATTTGAGGCTAATCTGAGCTACATAGTGAAACCCTCCATTAAAAAACTTTTTAAAAGTTCTAGAAGGTTCAGTGTTAAGAGCATTTGCCTCACAAGGCTGTGAGTTTGGGCCCCAACACAGAAGCGGAGATCCTTTAGCATTACCAGTTTGAGACCTGTGCAAGGGAGGGGCCCTACAGTTTAAATATCATTCTTTTCAGGATACCTCTATGTCTAGGAGTGAATGTGCTGCATGGGAAAGGATACTTTATCTCAATAAAGAGGATGTAAACAGAAAGAAACTAACAATTTTGAGGGTATACAATGTGTCTGACATTATACATGGATCCTTTATTAATCTTCACACTGAAAGAACATTCCTTACCTACCAGGGATGTGGAAAATAACAATTAATAATATGGAGAAAAGGAACAGATACGGAAACAGGGAGGAAAAACAGTAAGGGACTATTTTTAAATGGGATAGTCAAAAAGGCCTCTGAGGAAGTGACATCTGAGCAGAGCCCAGAACAGTAATAAAGAATGGGCAATAGGAGGACCTGTGGTACATTGTTTCCCACCTTCATATACCACCTAGACCCTAACTGATAGGGACAGAACACTAGTGCCCTGACGTCATCACTTGACCAGGATGGGAAAATTATGTTCATTTACAAATGTTCCAAAAGGTAAATTTTTTATCGTAAGTCCTTCCCATTACCTCAGTTAAAATATGGTTCATGATACTAATGAATCCTTCATTAGTTTCACATGAATGAGGGAGGGGTTGTAAGTGATGATAAATTGTCAGATAGATGCTTATTTTCCAATTCAGAAAAACATGTCTTTTCTTTCTCCCTCTCTCTTCTCTCCTCTCTCTGCTCTCTCTGCTCTATCTGCTGTCTCTCCTTTCTTTCCTCTCTCTGTCCCTGGAGCCCTTTGTTTTTGAGATGGTCTCACTAAGTTGTTGAATTGCTCAGGTTGGGTTTGAACTTTTGATCCTCTCGCCTCAGCCTCCCAGAGTGATGGAACTACAAGCAGGTGTCATCATATTGAGCTCAAAAAATGTCTTTTGAACTAACTTAACGTTTTATCATGTTGCTCATTAAAAATAAAATCTAAGCTAATACCTCAGTGGTAGAATACTTGTTAAGCATGTGCAAGGCCCTAGATTTAACCAACTAACCACTAAAAAAATAACCAACCAAGCAACTAAATAGATAAAGTATGTCCTGAATTCTAAGACTACTAAATCAAAATTCTGTGCTAACAACTAAAGACAAAGGATATCTAAATAAACAAAGATGAACCAAACTTTAAAGTTCAGTTTAGTTATTCAACGAATGTTTACTGAGCACAGATGAATACTTTGTGATAGTCACAAAGAATAGAGTTAAAAAAAAGAAAGGCCTTGGCCTCTAGTCTTTACTGGAATGGAAGGAAGGTAATACCCAAAGAGAAGAAAGAGATATCCCAATGTCATGTTTGTTTCTACAGAATCTGGTATGTACCTAACATACTTATTAAAGAAATGCATACATTGACTATATATTTTATATATTTTACAGTATAAAATTCTACCGGAATGCACTCTAGTCCCAACCCATATGTGCTAGTTTCTTGTGGTTGACACACAAATTACCACATATTTATAGCTTAAAACAAACAAGTCACGATGTCAGTAAGGCTGTGTTCCTGCAGAGAATTTAGGAGAGAACCCATTTGCTTCTTTTAGCTGCATGGCCATAGTGCCGTACAGCCTACCTCTGCCTCTCTGGCCTTCTCTGTGTGTCATCCCTTCTGTCTCTTAGAAGGAAGGTTTTCACTGGATTTAAGGTACCACTGGGCATTCCCTGAAGATCTCATCTCATCTTTTATGTTAATCACACTTGCAAAGACAGTCCTTCAATGTAAGTTAACATTTGGATAGAGCATAACCGTGGAGGGCCACCACTCTGGACTACAGTCTATTTCCAGCCTCTACTGTGAGCTTCCACAGACTAATTCTCACAGCAAACTGAAGTTTACAACATTCTAACTTGTTAGTGCTCTGTTTTATAAGTCCTGCTACAAGTGTCATTGCCTTCCCCAAACTTTCTCATTTCCATTCCTCATATACACTAATAGAAGTGATCATGCTGGTCTAAGCTGAAGAGTAGTTGGCCAGTCTCGAAACACATGTATTTGGGGTTTTACTGTTTTCATTTTCTATTTTTTTTTTTTTTTTTTTTTTGAGACAGGGTTTCACTCAGCAGTTCAGGCTGGTCTTGAACCAATTTTGTAGCCCAGCCTGGCCTCAAACACATAGCTACTCTCCTGCCTCAGCTTTTTAAGTGCTGGGATTACAGGTATGTGCCGCCACATCTGTCTAAAGACATGTATTTGGATTTTAACCATCTATAGTTGTAATAAGCACTATATTAAGAATGATGTCTGGGGGCTGGGGATTTAGCTCAGCGGCATAAGCACCTGCCTTGCAAGCAGGCAGTCGTGAGTTCGATCCCTGGTACCGATAAAGACAAAAAAAAAAAGAATGATGTCTGAGTCATTCAGGTGTTTTTTCTATTTTTTTAACTTTTCCTTTTTAAAATTTATTTTTTCTTAGTTATTTTTGTGTCTCACCTGGCAATAAGTCAAAGTGGCAAGTTTGAAGGCCAGCCTGGGGAATCTAACAAGTCCAGTCTCAGAATAGAATTTAGCTGGGGATTTAGTTCAGTGGCACAGCGCTGACTGGCAAAAGTGCTGTCCTGAGTTCAAGTCTGATACTCCCCCCAAAAATTAAAAAAAAAACTTTAAAAGGCCTCCCAAGAGTGGGTGGCACAAGCCTATAATCCTGGCACTCTGGAGGTTGGGACAGGACACTCACTGGCAAGTTCAAGGCCAGCTTGAGTTTGCGAATGAGTTCAAGGACAGCCTGAACCATACAGCAAGACTTTGTCTTAAACAAACAAACAAACAAAAAACAGGGAATGTAGCTCAGTGGCAAAGCAGGCATGCGTGAGGCCCTGGTTAAATAAGTAACTATGGTTCAATGTCGTGGGGTTAAAGAAGACTTAGAACTGAAAAGCTATCACAAACCCTTTAATAAAAGTCATGTAAAAGTGCAATGGGCCAAGATAATCTAAACCAGTTTTGAAGAAGAAAACACTGCTGAATAGAAAGAATTTTTATTGTTATAATAACTAAGACAACTTGATATTGGCATAAGGAGAAACTGACCACAGAAAGCTTCAGTAGTATCTAATGAATCTATGATTTAGCTAATCTGTGCAGTTTCTATGCACTCACAATTCCACTTCTAGCTATAAACCCAACAGAAACATGAATATAGGTACGTGAAAGTACATGTACTAGAATGCTTATACCCAGATTAGTAGTCGTCCCTGGACAAAAATAATCTAACAGTAAAATACACAGGAAAAAAATAAACTTGCAGGTGTGGTGGCACATACTGTAACCCCAGCACTCAGGTGGCTAAAGCAGGAGAATCACCATAAATTTGAGGCCACCCTGGGCTACATACTGAATTTAAGGCAAGCCTGAACTAGATAGTGAGATCCTGTCTCAACAAAACAAAACTGGAATATTCATTGAATATGACATCATAACTGAAAAAAAAGAACAAAAATTCAAAGTAAGGGAAGCCAAACACAAAAGAATTTGTACTATTTGTGTCCATTTTTATAAAGGTGAAAAACAAGGGACCGGGGGTTTAGCTCAGCAGGCTTAAGTGCCTGCTTGGCAAATGCGAGGTGGTGAGTTCAATCCCTGGCACCAAAAAAAAAGTGAAAAACAGTTAAAACCAATCTCTATACTGGTGTGGCTGGGCACACCTGTGGTCCTGGCACTCTAGGAGGCTCAGGCAGTGCTACAAGTCTGAGCCCAACCTGGGCAACTTAGTGAATTAGTGATACCTTATCTCAAAAAATAAGAAAAAGGTTATAGTTATAGCTCAGTTCCTGGGTTCAATCCCCAGTACCATAAATAATGGAAAATAAAAATATAAGAGTACCATTCTACAAAACTAGAAGGCAACACAGTGGCTACTAATTTGGGGTGACATTTATAGGAAGGGAGAATAAGTTAATGCAGGTTGGGGGGCTGTTTTACATGGTGTATATGGTGTTTGACAAAAGAGCTGTACATTTATAAATTATTTATACTTTTTCTGTCTGCAATACTTCAATAAAATCTCCAAAACCATATAATCTTCCAAAATGTGAGAGGGTGCGATTAAGCAAAAGAAAAAATTGGGGATAGGGATATAGTTCAGCAGCACAGTAACTTCCTGGCAAGCAAGAGGCGCTGGGTTCCGTTCTCAGTACCAAGAAAAGAAAAAAAAAAAAAGAAAGAAAAAGACTTTGGTCCTTATTTGGATTCTGACTTGCAGAAGCCTTTTGTAAAAAAAGAAACAATACAATCAGGATAATAGGATAATGGTGACATTCATTTTGTCAGTATGTTAGAAGCTATAACTTGTTTTGTTTTGTTCTGTGACAGGGTCTCACTGTAAAATTCAGGGTGTCCTTGAACTCACTATGTAATCTAGGTTGGCCTAGAACTCAAGATGATCCTCCTGCCTCAGCCTACCAAATACTGAGATTACACGTCTGTGTCACTATACCCAGCTTCCCATGTGTCTTATTTTTAATTTTATGTACACATTTTGAGACAAGTTCTTGCTAAATTGCTCAGACTGGGCTTGAATTTGCAGTCTTCCTTCAGCTTCCCAGCATTCTGGGACTACAGATTTTTAACATTATGTCTAACTCAAAGTTGCAGCTTTTAAGAGTTTCTTGATATTAAAATTTATATATATATATAATATATAATTTGTATATATTTTATGTATAGCCTGAAATATTACAACATGAAAGAATATGTTAGGATCTGGTTCAGAATAATGCAGGAGAGGAGAAGCAGGTAGGAGAAAGTACACATAAAGCAGTGTGGCACTAGCCACAGTGGTGCACAATGTAATTCCAGTACTGGAAGATTGAGGCAGAAGGAGCACGTTTTTCAAGGCCAACCAGGACTACACAGAAAGACACTGTCACAAAACAAACACAAGCTCCAATACTAGCCAAGAACTGTTCATTACTGAAGCAGGATGAAGAATATTGATTATATTATTTTCTTTGCTACTATATGTTTGGATTTTCCCATGATAAATGGTTTTTGGTACAGAACTTCATAGCAGGTTACTGGGATAACAGTAATAGGTTATATATCTCAATATCTCATTATCTTTACAATAGTTGTTCTTTCAATTGTGTATATCAAAATAAAATGAAATACAGAACATTATAGAACTTATCAAAGCAGAGTATTGAATAGAACAGTACCATTAATCAGAACAGAGCAAAACAGTAACAAAATATTTGCCTTCAAAGAGATTAGAAGGAAATCCCCCTTATTTGCTATGGTCAACCTCCCCAGAGATGCTCAGATCTCTGGTTCCCATTTGCTAATGGGGGGCAGGGTTAGGGGGTATGGGAAGTGGGATGTTTGACTCTCAGCCCGTGCACCAGTAGGCTCACTATTGCTTAGCAGGGAGGCAGGCTGGTTGCTTGGTTTCCCAGTGTCCTAAGATCCAATATGGCGTGGACCTCAGGAGACACTGGTGGTTCTCCTCCTGGAGCGGGTGGGGGGCAGCTGCAGCGTGCCACACCACAGCTGCTTACCAGGGAGGGGAGTTGCTTGCTTGGTTTCCCAGAGTCCTAATTTCCAACATGGCATGAGTCTCAGGAGTCTCTGGTGGTTCTCCCCCTGGAGGGGCCACAGCCGATAAATGGTTTTTAAATGTATAGCAATCTATTGGGCATGGTGGTGCACCCCTGTAATCCCAGCACTCAGGAGGCTAAGGTAGGAAGATTGCCATGCATTCAAGGCCAGCCTGGGCTATATGATGAATGCAAAACCAGCCTGAACTACACAGAAAGACTTTGTCTCAAAAAAGAAAGAAAATGTGCAACAGTAAGTCTATAGCAATAAAATATCTAAAAGTAATATGAATTTCTAAAAATTTGTATAGATAAATGTTTTGTTAATTATGAATTTGTTGAGTTCTCCTAAAGCCAAGTGTGGTGGTACATGCTTGTAATACCAGCACCTGAGAGACTGAAGCAGGAGGATCATTGCAAGTTTGAGATCCACCTGGGCTACAAAGAGCTCAAGGCCAGCCTGAACTGCATTGAGACCCTGTCTCAAGAAAGACAGAAAAAAAAGTTCTAAATGACTCATACTTGGTACTGGGGAACAAACCCCATGCCTCTGCATTGAGCTACATCTGCAATTCTTTCATTTTTATTTTTTATTTTTTTTTGATACAAGGTCTCACTAAGTCACTAAGTTGCTGCTGCCAGGCTCAAACTTGTGATACTCCTGCCTCAGCCAACAGAGTTGGAATTACAGGCTTGTGTCACCAGGCCTACCACTTGCTTAATCTTTACCTTTTTAATAAATAGTGTGGGCCCTGGCCCTGCTTTCAAAGTTGAGAACACATCAGAGAAAAGAACAACCCAGTCTATTCTCATAAGTTTGTACCACAATGTAATATAAACAAGGAAATTAATGTTACATAAAATAGTTTCATACTATGACTAAAATCATAGTAGGGTGACCATGGTGGGTTTCTTGTCCAGTTTCCTATATACAACAGTTCTAGGGCTTTGTGCTGGCATCACTACTGCTCTCCTGAGTCAGAGGAGGCAACAAGGACTTCAACCTCTGTATTAAGGACTTCCACCAACCCTGGCTGTTGAAAAGTGGACACGCGTGGCATAGTTTAGGTGGCAGCTCAGCACCATTTCAGAACAGAGGGGTCAGTGTTTGGGCCGCGTACTCAGTGGTCAGTGGTGTGGTTCTTCTTATACAATAACTATTCACGAGGTCCCCGTCCCTTAACCTTTTGCTTCTTTACAGCTCTTGGCCTCTCAGCCTTTTCCCTTCACATCCCTTCTTTCTCCACCCAGTGTCCTGGCCAAGTTTCTCACCTGATTGTTGAAAGCTGGGGAGGCTCAGTCATGCGTCTTGTCTGGGGAACCTTTCAGAGTTTTCCCTTAATACTCTAAAGTTACAAACACTGAATATTGAGTTTTCTCTTTGCATTGCTATCATAAGAATGTAATTCTTGGGAGGCAAGGGGAAGAGGATGTAAAAAAGAATTAACTGTGACAGGTATATATACCAGCTCCTCATGATGAACATTATCATTACATATTGCAAATGTGTACTAAAAAGAAAAAGAATATAATTCTCCTTTCATCTCTAGGAAAGTGTGCTGACGGTTGACAAAGGGAAAAAATGAGGGTAAAACTGCAACCTCATTTGCCACATGAGAAAGAAGTAAATGAGTTTTGTTTTGCTTTGTTTTGTTTTGTTTTTTGTTTTTTTGAGACAGAGTTTCACTCTACAGCTCAGGCTGGTCTTGAGCTCACTTTGTAGTCCAGACTGATCTCAAACTCACAATGATCCTCCTGGCTCAGCCTCCAGAGTGCTGGGATTACAGGCCTAGCATGCAAATGAGGTTTTGTTAGACTGCTTCAGAAAGAGTGGCTGGGGAAGGTCTCTGAGGAAGTGAGTACGTTATGGCTAGAAAGGTAAAAGGACGCAATCATGAGAGGGAAAAACTCCATCCGGGGAAATATCATTTGAGATAGGAAAGACCAGCATATTCCAGGGACTGATAGGTGGCCATGAAATTAAAAAGAAAATACCTTTCCCTTTCTCTTCCAAGTTTTTACTATAAAGATTCTACTATTAGGCAACTAAAAACAGTTACCAAAGTTTGGGTTTGGGGAAAGTATGTTTAAGCATTATGAACTGTCCTTTACAAGTTTATGAACTGTGCATGAATTGCACTTTCCCCTTAGTTTATAAGCACATTTAGACAGTATTGTTGTTCTCCTGAGTGTTCATACCCACAGACACATGGCAGTAAAACCCAATGTGATGATGGTGAATATGGAAACAGATGACTAAAGTCAAGTATGCTATCCTCAACTGTTCCCAAAAGAGTAAATACTCCTTAAGAGCATTAAAAAATCATACAAATACTGGGTGTGGTGGTGCGCGTCTATAATCCCAGCACTCAGGAGGCTGAGGTAAGAGGATCACTGCAAATTTGAGGCCAGCCTGGGCTACATAGTGAGTTCAAAGGCAGCCTGAACTATGTTGTAAGACTCTGTCTCAAAAAAATAAAAATAGTTATGAAGACTTTAAAAAAAATTTGTTAGGTCAAGCATGGTGACTCAGGCCTGTAGTCCAAGTACTCAGGAGAGTAAGACAGGAGGGACACCATGAATTGAAAGGCAGTCTGGGCTACACAAGCAAATGCAAGGCCAGCCTACACTACATACCTGTCTCAAAAAAACAGAAAAATTTTGAGGTGTTTGTAGCATATACTGATCACATTCATCATGATAAGTTGGTACATATACGTAACACATCTCAATTTTTAAAATCTCCTCTTCGCCTTTACCCCCATCTCTTTGTCCCTTCTCTTTTGCAAAACAGCTGTCTGTTATCTAATGTCTGTCTTGTTTTTGCTCTTTGTTTATATTTTGGACTTCTTTTATAAGAAAAGTCATGTAATATATAAGCTTCTGTGTCTGATTTATTTCACTTAACCTGGTCTCAAGGTGCATCCATTTTCCCACAAATAATTCAAGTTTATCCTTCTTTATGGTACAGTAGTAGTCCACTGTGTATAATTACCACATTTTCTTTATTTACTCATCTGCTGATGAACATATAAGCTGCTTCCGAGATTTAGCTCTTATGACCTGTGCTTCTATAATCATGGATATAGGGTAGCCTTTCCTGAACTGCATTGTGGTCCCATTTATATTTGTATTCCCAAGGAAAATTATTAAAATTCCAATTAGTAATTCCAATCTATCACTTCCAATGCAACCCAAGATGAGAATAAAGGGATAAATACACATCTGCAGCTGTGGAGAGCCAAAGCGATCCTGAACCCAGTTAGAACAATGGTGAACCTGAGTAAGGGCCTAGACTCAGGAATGTACCAGGGTTTTATTAACTCAATTTTTTTGTTTTTTTCATTTTTATCGGTACCGGAGATCGAACTCACGACTGCCTGCTTGCAAGGCAGGTACTTATGCCGCTGAGCTAAATCTCCAGCCCCCTAGATTCTTTCTTGAGGCACATTTTGGCATCACTCATTATTAGTATCTCACTAGACCCATTTGCACTGGTTAAAGCCAATTGATAAAGAAATATCCTAGCTCATTCTATACATATACATAATATATGGAAATAGAGTCAGATTTAACCAAAATGAAGACAAATGCTCTTTTTTTTCTTTATTTTTATTTTTTTACTTTATGTATGTATTTATTTATTTATTTATTTTTGTCTTTTTTGAGACGGGGTCTCGCTATGCAGTTCAGGCTGGCCTTGAACTCACTTCATAGCACAGGCTGGTCTCGAACGATCCTCCTGCCTCAGCCTCCCGAGTGCTGGGATTACAGGCGTGAGCCACCACACCCAGCTTAAATGCTCTTCTTTCAAGGAATGCTGTGCTGGTGGTCCTCCACATGTGGGTATATATCCCCATATGTGGCTCCTGAGGTTCTTGGGGTTAAGCACCATGAGAGAATGTGAAAAAGAAAGAGAAAAAGCTGGGGTCAAGTGGAGCCCTTACTCTCCTGCTGGGAGGAAAGGTATTGGCTCCTCTCTGCAGGGGTGTTTATTTAAACCCTTTAGCAATTTAATGTCACATGACACCTTGTTGCCCTAGCAACCCACTGTTCAGATTGTTTTGGAGCTGAAGCAAAGTCACATCTTTGCCCCAGGTGCTCTTTGTTATTGGAATGACCATGCTCCAGCCTTGCAGTGTGGTCAGTCTCCCAGCTTCAAAGGCTCCTAATAGGTATACAGGTATCACTGCAGTATGAGGTCTTTAATTCTTTTGGGAGGATACCTAGAAGGGGAATACCTGGTCAAATGGAATTGCTGGTTTCCGTTTTTTTGGAGGAATCTCCATACTGATTTCTATAGTGGTTGGACCAATATACATCCCCACTAACAATGTAGGAGATCTTGTTCCTTTTTTCTTGCAGCCTCTCCAGCGTTTATCATTTGATTTCATGATGATGGCCATTCTTTCTAGTATAAGATAGAATCATAGTGTTGTTTTCTCTAGTGGCCAGTGATGTTTGAACAAATTTTCACATATTTATTACCCATTTGTATTTCTTCAAGATGTTTCTATTCACTTCAGTTGCCCATTTTTTGATTGGGTTTTTTTTGGGGGGGGGACTCTAAATTTTTTAGTTCTTTATATATTCTAGATATTAGTCTTCTCTCTGAAGGACATTTATTAGGTTGTCTTTTCACTTTGTTGGTTGTTCCCTTTGCTATGCATAAGCTTTTAAATTTGATATCATCTCATTTGTTGATTCTTAAATGAAGAATTTTTAAGGTCATTATGAAACGCTTAAATTACATTTTTTCTTTTTTTTGAGATACGGTCACACCGTGCAGTTCAGGCTGGCCTTGAATTCACCATGTCACCCAGGTTGGCCTCGAACTTCTGATATTTCTGCTGAGCATCCCAAATCTGGGATCACAGCCATTGGCTACCACACTGGGCAGTTATATTAATTTTGGATACAAAAGTATGTATTCAAATATGACTTCAGTTATTTAAAATGTAGACAATTGGAAAGAAATAGATGAAAATATTAGTAGTAATTGCTGGTAAGTAGAAATCTAGTATCTATATATTGGAGTTCCAAAAAGAATGAATAAAGAATATGAGTGAAATATTCAATAAATAATTAAAAACATTTCCCAGAACTGAAGGAAATAAACTGCCAATTGAAAGGATTCTCTCAGCACTTAGCATAATGGATGAAAATAAATGCACACTAAAGCATATCACTGCTGAATTTCTACTTGTTACTAAAATGAAATGCTATGGTATGAACAAGCATAATAATCTAAATACAGATTTTTGATTTATCTAAAAATTGTAATATTGGGTACATAAGGCAAAGAAAATGAAGATGGTATATTTTAGAATTAAACCCTCACCTTCAATAAATCAACAAATACTATCTAAAATTGATTAACCAAGGGGCTAGGGATATAGCTCAGCAGCACAGTGCCTGTCTGGCAAGCATAAAGTCATGAGTTCAATTCCCAGTACCAATAAAAAAAAATTTTTTTTTGTCTTTTCGAGACAGGGTCTTGCTATGTAGTTGAGGCTGGCCTTTAGTTCACTTTGGAGCCCAGGCTGGTCTTGAACTCACAATGATCCTCCTGCCTCAGCCTCCCAAGTGCTGGTATTACAGGCATGAGCCACTATGTCCCGCTCCAAAAATGTTTTTTAAAAATTTGATTACCCAAAGGTAATAGTGAAAGGGTTTTGGCCCAGACAGGACACTGTAGCCAGGAAAGCCTCAACCAGAAGCAGGAAGCCCCTATCTCCCGTGCCCCTAGGAAGTTACCTGTGATGCCATCTTCCCGCCCCTGGAAATTTACATATGGCGCCAAACCTAGGACCAGTGGGCTACCTGTACATCCCTAATGCTCGCCTTAGGTTCCACCCCAAACCGAGGCTATTTACATGCCCCCACGCCATGTGTCTGCCAGAGAGATCGCCGGATGCCAGCGGTGGGGGTGCTGGTCATCTCTCTCCGTGTTCTCAGAATAAAGGCCGCTTTTTATTTTATACTTCTCATCTTTTGGAAATAATCCTAGCATTTGGTGCCGTGACTCGATCAGCAGGCGATTGACTCCTGGGACACACCCAGTTGAGTCCCCTACCCAATAACCAGATAACATCCTGGATTAATTCCAAGCTCTTTCCTGTCCCGAGACATCCTAACCCTAACCGCCTCACTTCCTTTAAAGCCTCGCGCTTTCACGGGCAAAACTGTTACTTATGTGGGCTCCACTCGTAAATCTCTCAGTGACGACTGGAATATACAAGTTTTTGGAACCATAGCCGCTGCGTGGTGCCACAAATGAGTGACGGCTTGTTCTGGACCACTGGCTTTTTTCTTGCCTGAATCAGTCATGGGGAACGTATTTTCTAACTCCCAAAAGATGCCTTTACAATGTCTAATTTTTAATTTACGTACTCTAAAAATTAAAAGTACCATAAAAACTAAACAATTAACTTTTTACTGCCAGGAGGTCTGGCCAACCTACCCTCTTATTGGCAAGCGTTGGCCCAAAGAAGGAACATTTGACCCCTGCATTCTCAGGAACTTGTATGAGTTCTGTCAAGCCAGCAACAAGTTATTAGAACTCCCTTATATTCAGGTCTTTCTTATTCTGAGCACACACCCATCTCTCATTAAGTCTTGTGCTCCTGCTGAGATACTTTTAGCTAACTCTACTGCACCGCAAACTTTTCCGTCCTGCCCTCAGGATTCGCTTGAGGATGTCCCTCCGGTGTTTTCCCGGCCACCACCTGCCTACCCCCAAACTCATTCCCTGCCGTTACCTCCCACCGGATCGCCCTTCCCTCCCCCATGCCTGATTCTCTCAGCAGTCTGGTCCCAATGCGTCGCAGATACCTCCTGCTGTGCAATCGTCTCCCTCTCTGCCTTCCGGGACCCATGACTCTCCCAGCGAATCTAATCACTCTGTTAGTGCTTCCTCAAAGTCTCCGGTTTCTTGTTCTCCTGAGAATTCTCTATCTCCTACAGCATTCTCACCGCCCGCCCACCATACTAGGTCTCAGTCACTATGTCCTTCCAGCAGGCTGCGTGATTGTTCCAGCTTACGCGGGAACAGTCTCCATGTTGCAACCCTCTGCTACGTGGCATGGCGCCGCCATGTTCAGGAGGGTCACATGACGACAGGGTGCCGCCATGTTTTGGGCCACGTGACAGGGCGCCGCCATGTTCCCAGGACCCTCACTGTCAACGGGTGCCCCCTTGTGGCTCCTCTTGTGAACTGCAACAGCCGCCCTGTTGCAGTGCACATGATGCTTCACTGTGCTGCTGACAGCAATCCTCTCACTGCAAGGCACACAGTGAGACGCCATCTGCCTGTGTTTCCCAGGGTGACCGGCAGCAGCTCTGTAGGCCCTCTACAGATGACTGCTCACATGTGCCTACCGGACGGATGGCTGCCCAATGGCCCTCTGCTCCGGAATCTTCTCCTCAGGCTCTGCTACCGCTTCGGGAGCAAGCTGGCCCCAAGGGACTTGTTAACTTCCATGTGCCTTTTTCCCTTTCTGATCTATCTCAGATTACCCATAAATTAGGTAGCCTCTCTGTTGACCCACAGAATTATATCAGGGAATTTAAGTTTATTACTAATTGTTTTAATTTACATTTTAAGGATGTTTATGGGATTCCAAATACCACTGTCAGCTCACAAGAACAGAATCAACTGTGGCAAGCAGCTCAAAAAGAAGCTAATCACAGACATAAGGTAAACACTGCTGATAATGACCCTGGGCCTATAGCTGTGCCAGAGCAGGACAAGCATACTAACTATAACAAACTTTTAAAACAGGTTCAGGAGGCTAATAAAAACCCAACTGTGTTCCTAAATTGGCTTTCTAATCCTCGCACCCTACAAGCAGTTCCAGCTTCGTGCACTGTGTTGGGCCGCCTCCCAGCCCCTCCCCCATGCGCCCTCCCAGCCCCTCCCTCCCCCATGCGCCATCGTCGTCGTCGTCGCTGTCATCTTACGCGTTTCCGGAGGCAGTCCCAGCCCACCCCTGTGTGCTACGTCCCAGCGCTTGCCCCACCCGCTGGGCGTGCTCTGCCGGAGCGCCGCGAAACAGCAGCTCAGCGGCTCTGCTCAGGTGTGCTTTTTTTACAATTCGGCTCTGCTCAAAAGATGCTTTTTTTTTTTTATCACAATTCTCAAACCATTTAATCAAAGTTACTGGCCACCTGATAATTTTACCAGCCTTGTTTATCAATCAAAGCCTTCACCAATCTCCTGTTTAACAACTAAGGTTATAAATTCCTTTTTGCTGGGAACCACTAGCTCTATTTCAAGACAAGGGTTTTCTTCAAAGTTTTATTTTATTTGTCTTGGTTCATACTACTGCAAATAACAACTTTAAAAAAATAAATGTGTTCAGAATTTGAAAGTATTAGATCAGTTTTCATAGATTTATTCATAAGATTGGTAAACCTTTACTGCAAAATGTTTCCATTAAAATGAGATTATACTCTACTTAATTCTACTATAGCCCAAATCCCAAACAAAAAGGCAAAACTTGACCTTCAAACCTTATAGAGATCTTAATATGGTTTTTTATATTTTTAACACTTATGACACTTGGAGTTCTGAGGCAGGTAAACCTACACAAGGTGAAGCTGCCTGGCCTCCCCATGGACCACGCCCAAATGCAGCAGAAGACATTGAGCAAGAAAATGCCCCATCCTGGCATTCTTTGAGACCTTACTCCAGGGCTGCTGGACTGTCCTAGCCACCAAAGAGTGGGTAAGTCATCCTAAGTTCTAGCCCTCACAGGAAATGTCGACACTGCCAGATTCATCGCTGACAAAAATTGCTGCTGAAGACTGAGGGGGTTCAGGGCAACAACAGCCCCCTTTAAGGTGTCTGTCTCAGAGTCCAAGTAGCACTAAAGTCTCAGGTAAGACAATTTTCTATATTTGTGGACATAGAGGCCATATATACAGAGTTCTTCCTGAGTATTCAGGCTGCTATAGTAAGTCCTCAATCTCTATGATGGGGTATTGATGGTCAACCTAATACAAACAGGGCCTATTTTGTGCAGGTCCCAGTCCTAAATCTTAAAATGCCTTTTATACAGGCTGACTGAGACACACTGAGGCCTCAACAGCTTCCATCTGTTATTGCTAGTAAACCTCTCCTCAGTGATATAAGACCACCCCCTTCCCTTCTTATTCACCAATTTGTCAGACAACCCTGGTCAAGACTGACAGATACATTTTGTCTTCTCACTTTGTTTATACTTTTTTAGGATACATAAAAGCCTTTCCCACAACCAGGTAAACTGCTATACAAACGGGTTACAGCGACCCATGCCTAAATCAAAGTTGCTAGACTGTCATCCTGGTTTCATATCACTCAGGCTAAGAGGTGCCCTTCCAGCCCTAAATCTGATCATTCTGAGTGGTTATCTCATCTTCTGTCGCCCACCCGTCTCTGTTTCACGACGGCCTCGCAGCCACAGTTAACAGGCTAAGTCATGTTTTGTTATCCACTTTGGCTCCCAATTTCTTACGTTCTATTAATGATCATTTTTACAGCAGGACTCTTTAACAGTATTACCTACAGACTCCAATGTCATGCATACCAGAGACAAGCCTTACCGACCTACCTCTTAACTTTTATGCTTTCAGAAGGGGGAGTAATCATCTCTCATAACTCCACTCCTCCTAATCCCACGTTTAATTTTCAGAACTCTGCCTTACTGTGGAACATGTCTAAATCAAAATCACCTTTCCCTCTACCTCACCTAGGGAGACAGTGCCATGTCTCCTCATAACATCTTGTCTCTTTGTTTTTCCAGTCTAACATACGTGCATTCACCAGTGAAGTTGTCCTGGCCAAAACACCTGGCACCATCGTCTACCTGAGCATCAACCTTCATCTGTCAAGTCTTCTAGGCTCCAGTACAACGCCCTCTGCCAGCAGGAAGTAGTTAGAGAAATCTTTGCCCCTTTTCATAATAATAATCATAAGATGGGATATGAAAGGGTTTTGGCCCAGACAGGACACTGTAGCCAGGAAAGCCTCAACCAGAAGCAGGAAGCCCCTATCTCCCCTGCCCCTAGGAAGTTACCTGTGACACCATCTTCCTGCCCCTGGAAATTTACATATGGCGCCAAACCTAGGACCAATGTGCTACCCGTATATCCCTAATCCCCGCCTTAGGTTCCACCCCAAACCGAGGCTATTTACATGCCCCCACGCCATGTGTCTGCCAGAGAGATCGTGGGACGCCAGCAGTGGGGGTGCTGGTCATCTCTCTCCATGTTCTCAGAATAAAGGCTACTTTTTATTTTATACTTCTCATCTTTTGGAAATATTTTTCATCTTTTGGAAATAATCCTAGCAATAGTACATATAAATTTCTTGCAAAACTGGAAATGTGCCAACTCTAGATAAAAAATAATTTAAAGAGTGGAAAGTGATTGCTTCTTGGTTTGAGTTCTGGAGGCACTGGGGCAGAAAAAAGCAGATTTTTTTTTATTTTGTTTTAAGACTTTTGAAGTACTGTTTAAACAAGGCATGGTGGTGCCCTCCTGTAATCCCAGCACTCAGGAGACTTAAGGCAGGAAGACTGAGGGAGGAGGCAGAGAGAGGCGGATCATTGCAAGTTTGAGACCAGCCTGGGCTACAAAGTGACCCCAAGGCCAGCCTGAGCCAAACAGTGTGACCCTGTCTCAAAAGAGACCAAAAAAAAAGTACTGTTTAATTTAAAATGTCTATGTTTTACTTTAAAAAAATAAAATCAATTTAAAATAATTTATACATGAAATATATACACTCTTGAAAGACAAATGCTAGACCAAATACATCCGTGGTAATGTTGCATTAGTAGAATACAGTTCAGCTACACTGAAAATACTGTCAGTAGGCACAGCATGGTGGTAAACACCAGTAATTCCAGCACTCAGGAGATGGAGGCAGGAGGATTGCTACAAGTTTGAGCCAGCCTACGTCACTAATGAGTTTAAGCTAACCTGAACTACATAGCAAGGCCCTGTTTCAAAACAACAAACAAAAATCCAAGTAATTTCTAATTGTAGGCAGACTTTCAAGAGAGGTTAATTATTAGTTTCATTGGGCTGGGGATTTAGCTCAGCGGCATAAGTGCCTGCCTTGCAAGCACGTGGTCGTGAGTTTGATCCCCAGTACCTATTTAAAAAAAATTTTTTTTTAAATTAGGAGTTTCGTTAGCTGGGGCTCTACAAGGGCAATATAAAATAACAACCCGGAAACAACCACCTGTTTAGTGCCACAAACTTTGACAAATGTCCATAAGATCATGGTTATCTCCATTAGATTTAATCTTAAAGCCCATGCAATTAATCCAGCCTGTATTTTCAGAACTCTGCCCACACAAAGTTTAATATTGGGTGAGGTGGCTGAATGTGGTGGCCCACACCTGTAATCCCAGTACTCTAGGAGGCTGAGGCACTGGGATCACACATTTGACTCCAGTCTGGGCATATTAGTGACCTGGTGAGACCCTAGGATGTTGCTCAGTGCATCGGGCCTGGGTTCACTATTCCTGGGGATAGAGGTGCAGATGAAGTGCATAATTACTTTTTAGAAGCTATTTTCCTTGCTATATGAATGTAGTAGCGAACGAGAAAAGAGCAGAAGGGAAATCGATGGCCTCTTAAATTTCTTAAGGAAAAATAATAAACACCTTGCATTAGAGCAGTAACAGGAGAGATGAAAGAAACAGGATTGTCCTGGACTTTGAGGAGCCAAAAGTTTTGGTCAGCACCAGGAGTACAGATGAGAAAGAACAGGGTGCAGATAAAGATATAAAAAGCTCGATTGGGATAGGTCCATTTTAAAGCTGCCAGTGAGTCACCTGAGGGGAGTTACCAGTACACAGCTATGCAGAATGGCTATAACCAGCGGTCTGAGCTGCAGGTGTTTTTAGGTGGAGGCACACGAAGGGTATAGTATAGGAAAGTTTTCCAGTGCACCTGGCTGTTACATAAGAGACTAAAATGACTTGTAGGTTTCTGTTGGCTGTGTGGCCCAGAAAGGTAGCTCCAGGACTAGTTCAATGAGTAGGCATCGATGCAGCATTTTCTCATCCCAAAACAGGCTCTTTAAATGACCCAGTCCCCTTTAAAGCGCTCCTACGGAGAGCCGGAGGCAAGGCCGTAAGCAGTGTGCGTGGCATGCTGGGAGTTGTAGGCTCCGCTTGCGCATATGTCTAATTTCCGCCAAACCCAAGTGAAAGTCGCAGAGCAGCTTCTTAAAATTGGAAATCCTTGCTTTGTCGCTTGGAACCTCTTAACGATGACGCCTCATCAACTAAGGGATAAGTTCACAATCCTCTAAGTGACATTCACTGTCTACTTCACGATTTGGTACAGCGTGTGGTACCCTTGATGCTTAACACTTCCTACCTATACTTTAGGACTATTGTGGATGCTGCCTCCGAGAAGGCGGCTCGAAGTAGACCTCTCTTCTGTGCTTCCACACAACTCTTATTTTATATTACAACCACGGCCGGCCTTTCCTTAGCGCACACTGGGCTGATCTAACTTACCGTACAAGCTCATCAGTTCTCATCACAGCCCTCTGGGACGGTTCTTTTTATCTCCGTTTTCATTTGAGGGAATTCTGGGTTAAAGTAATTATGTAACTTGAGCAAGGACACACTGAAAGACCACACTGCATTCCTACAACTCTTCTACACAAGGAGTCCTAGGTCTGAGGATCTTCACGGCTTCTCACTTTCCCGCGAGCCCCAGCCCGGAGGCTGGACTGCAGCGACGACACCATTCCCGTGGTGCCTTGCGCACTCGCGCTGCTATTGGCAACTTGGCTGCATTTTCAAATTGAGGCGCGGAGTCGTTAGTCTGGTCCGAGACTGGGACGTGATTGGAGGTTCAGTTGTCGGGCTGTTAGGAGACTTGCGCCACGACCTGTTAAGAGTCTCGGGTGGGACCGGGACGCGGAGCTGCTTGCGTGGATCCTCCTGGCCCAGTCAACACCCGGCAGAGGAGGCGGGCAGCTGGGTCCGCACCTGAAGCGTATCCCCTCCGTGCCCGACGCGGTTCAAATCCGCGGGCAGGCTTTGACTTGACTGGGGCAGTCATGGCGTCCCAGCCGAATTCCTCTGCGAAGAAGAAAGACGATAAGGGGAAGAACATCCAAGTAGTGGTGAGATGCAGGTAAGGAGAAGCTGGCAGCGTTCGGAGCGCCGGGGCTCTGCTGCTGTGCTCCCTTCTGTACTGTTCCAGGCTCGGGGATCACATCTGATTTTGGTTTCCCGAGTTCTGTTTGATAAAAATGACCAGCGTGCGGTAGGATCCAAATTAAGTCGACTTTATTTTTGAGACGGGGTCTCGCTGCGTACTTGTGGTCGGCCTCCGACTCCCGATAGTCCTGCCGCAGTCTCCCGAAGGCGGGGATTACAGGTGTGCGCCCCCACGCCTGGCTAGAGTCTACTCTATTTGTTTACTTTCTTTCTTTTTAGAGTCTACTTTTAGATGTTTGTTTTGCTTTTTTGAGATGAGAGCTCGCTATTGTACTTAAAGCTAGCCTTGAACTCACTAATGTGTAGCCCAGCTGGCCTCGTATCTGATACGATCTTGGGTCCCAGTCTCCGCAGTGCTGGCATTACAGACGTGCGCCACCACGCCCGGCCCTACTTTTAGATGTTTACATGAGGTTATAGTTAGACTGGTATTCAGAAGAGGAATTTGATCGTTCTTTTTTTCTTTACTGAAACGTGCGTTCAATGTGCGTTTTAATGTCTATAAACATTTACGCTTCACTTTTCTGTGCTACTTCATGCAGTTTGTCAGTAAGAAAATAGGCTGTATACCTGTTTTGCCACCTTACTTTGGGGTTGTCGTCTGTATCACTTCGAAATTAGTAATCAATCATGTGTTCTCTTTATTTTTCATGTCTACTAAAAATGCACATTACTGAACTTAAACATTATAAGTTAAAAAGTGATTTTATGAAGATCAAGACAATTTAGTGTAGGTATCTGGCGGCACAGGAATTTTACTACTCACTCTTCTGACTGTTCTTCTGTTTAGTATGAACTAACTTCTGGGACAGGTTCTATACAGGTGTTCAGCTGTCCTCATTGGCTTCCACATAACTTCTCAATTTCTCTCTCACTCTTTTTCTTTCTTTTCTCTTTCCTCTTTTCTGAGATAGAGTCTTGCTATATTTTCCATTCTGGCTCCAAACTCCTGTGTTCAAGTGACTTTGCTGCCTCAGCCTCCCAGGTAGCTGGAACTACAGAAAGTCCCACCTACTCTTAATGTCTCAATTTTAAAATGAGGTAGAGAGGGATAACATAGTTGTAGTAACTTGTTAGACTTTGACATCTAAATTTTTAGAGGCTCTCTGCAGTTCATTAATATATATATATTATGTGTCTGCTTTTCTCTAAACTTTTCTGTGAATCTGAAAATGTTCTAAAATTAAAAGAAAACTTTTGGTTTTTTTTGTAGCTGTGGTGAATTGAACTTTAGATATCAAAGGCAACACCTAAAAGTTTCTAAACTACCTTTCGGAAAGGAAATTTGCTGGTTACCTGGCCAAGGACACTTAGCAGTTATGGTTTAGGGCTTTTGTTTTTGAAGATTTAAAAAAATTTTTTAGATCAACAGCATATATATGAAATGCAGATTTTTAAATAATTTTGTATAATAAAGCCAGATTATATAACTTGTATGTGATGTTAATTATTTTGGATCTTTCTGGTGGCTTCTTTTTTAAGTGGTTTTTTTTTTTTTTTTTTTTTTTATCATCGGTACCAGGGATCGAACTCACGACTGCCTGCTTGCAAGGCAGGCACTTATGCCTGAGCTAAATCCCCAGCCCCGTGGTGGCTTCTTTTTTGACAAGGTCTCTGTATTCCAGGCAGGCCTCAAACTCACCGCACTTTCCTTGGTCCCAGGTGCTAGGATTACAAGTGCGGGCCAGCATGCTTAACATTTGATTGCTTTTATTATTGTTACCTGTAAAATAGTGTAGACTTATAAAACATTCTACAGCTGGGCATGGTGGCCCACACCTTTAATCCCAGCACTCAGGTGGCTGAGTCAGGACAGTAGCCATGAGTTTGAGGCCAGCCTGGGCTACATAATGAGACACTGTTAAAAAGCCAAAATAAAATAAATTTTTAAAAAAATGTGCTAAAGAATATTGCATCAGCTGGGGATTTAGCTCAGTGGTGTACTGCCTGCTTGGCAAGCGCAAGGTCGTGAGTTCAATCCCCAGTACCAAAAAAAAAAAAAAAAAAAAAAGGAAGAATATTGCATCAAAAAGAAAAAACACTACATCAAATATGTATGTATCCATCACCCCCACTTAAGAATTTAAGGAAAGTGAGGCTGGAGATTTAGCTCAGTGGCATAAGCACCTGCCTTGCAAGCAGGTAGTCGTGAGTTCGATCCCTGGTACCGAAAAAAAAAAGACCAAAAAAAAAAAAGAATTTAAGGAAAGAGTATTGCTGGAGCCTGCTATGGATTCCTCTTCCTTCCCACTCAACAGATAATTATTAACTTGTAACACATGCCTTAGAAGAGATTTCTTTGACTTAATTACCAGCAGAAAGTGCTTAGGTTATGCCTAACATATGTACAATAATTTTAGTATAAAGAGGTTTGTTTGCTTTGTTTTTTTTTCTTTTGTATTTACTTTTCTCCTTCAAATAGCCTTCCTAGTGTAAGCTAGAATTTCCTTCACTTTCAAAGGCTGTGTAATATGTTCTTTTTTTTTTTATCAGCACCATCCAGTTAAACGTGTGTAATATGTTCTTACATGCACGTATCACTTATTGTTCAGTCATTTTTTCAGTGGATACTTGGATTGCTTTCACAATTTAGATTCTGTGACTAATGCTGTTGGGATATCAATTTGTGTTTTTGGTTGTTTAGCCAGAAATAGAATTGCTAGATCACACAATAATTCTTAATTTTTTGAGGAGCTAACATCCTATTTTTAACAGTGGCTGTATCATTTTGTTTCTTCCAACAATGCAGAAGTGTCTCAGTTTGTCACATCTTCACCAACTCTTATTGTATAGCCACACTAGTAGAAGTGTTATTTCTTTATAGTTTTGGTTTGCATTTCCCATCTTTTCATGTGGTTATTACCCATTTCTGCATTTTTGAGGAAATGTCTATGTGAGTTTTAAATTGGATTTTATTATTGACTTTTTAGGATGTCTGTATAGTCAAGATGTTAATCGCTTTTCAAATATATGATGTGCACAGTTTTTACCCATTTTGTGGATTGTCTTTATACATCTAAGGCCTTCCTGCTGAGCTACATCCCCAGCTTAGTTTTTGAAAATCTTTCAAATGTTTTTATTATGCTCAAAATCTTTTTTTTTTTTTTTTTTTTGAGACAGGGTTTTGCTATGCAGTTCAGGCTGGCCTTGAGCTCACTTTGTAGCTCAGCCTCAATAGCTCAGGCTGGTCTCGAACTCGCAACTATCCTCCCACCTCAGCCTCCCAAGTGCTGGGATTACAGGCATGAGCCACCACACCTGGTTTATGCTCAAAATGTTTTGGCAGGGGGGATACCAGGGATTGAAATCACAACCTCCATGCCAGGCAGGTGCTTACGCCACTAAGCTAAATCCCTGGCCCCCTTTTTTTTCTTTACTTTTAAGCTTTAAAATTTTCCCTCATTTAATGACAGTCCAGTTACCATGAGTAGATCATTAGAGGAATTAGTCACAAAATGAAGACTTGTATATACATTACAATATTCTCAACAAAGAAATGGTCAAAGGAAACTCCAGCTGGATGACTGCTTTTATTTGCATAACTCTTACATGCAGAACTGTAATGTATAACACAACATAAAACTACTGTACTGTGTATTATAATCAGCAAAATTACAGTACTGTATTAAGATGTACTGTACCAAAAAAAGACATAGAGTCTCTATAAACAAGATGTACAGAACTGTGTAGAAAAAAACAAAAAGAACAGGTCATAAATCCAAACAGCTGGCAAACAGGTCACTCAACAAGGAATATCTGCACTATTATGGTACACAATGTTTGTGTGTGTGTGTGTGTGTGTGTGTGTGTAGTACACAACGTTTGTATTTCATATGTGGAATTGGAATATATCAGTGATACATCTTTTTCATCTCTTTTCCTTCCCCTCTCTGCCTTCCCTCAATCTGTTGATCCCCTTCCCATTCGAGAAAGGTCTCTTGGCCTGTATTTTATCTTTTTGAGACAGGATCTAAACTGACTAGGCCAGGTTTGAATTTGCAATTGTCAGTCTCCTGGAGTGCTGGCTTTACAATCATGTGTCACCATTCCCTGCTGATACTGTTTTTTGATGCACAAATCTAAACATTCTCTGATGCAGTCCAACTTGTCTATTTCAGTTGTTGTTTGTGCCTTTGGTGTGACATCCAAATCATTGTAAATCCAGTGTCATGAAATCTGTGCCCTGTCCTTTCTTCTGAGTTGTATAGTTTCTGGTTAGTTTCTGGTGTCTTTAGTCTTAAGCCCATTTGAAGTTAATTTTTGTATACAGTGTTAGTTAGATAAGGGTCCAACTTCTTTTTTTTTTTTTTTCTTTTTGAGACAGAGTCTTGCCTTGTAGTCGAGGCTAGTTTTGAGTTCACAGTATAACCCAGGCTGGCCTTGGCTATGTTCCTGTCGCAGCCTCCTGAGTACTGGGATTATAGGTACATGCCACCATGCCCAGCCAACTTCGCTGTTTTGCATGTGGATGACCAGTTTTCCCAGCACAATTTGTTGAATCACCTTGGTGCCCTTGTCAAAACTACTTTGCTTGCATATGAGAGAACTGGGAGAGGGTAGGGTTCTGTTCTCTTTCCTTTGTCTGTGTTACTGTCTTTATGCTAGTACCACATACTACTTGTGTGTGTGTGTGTGTGTGTGTGTGTGTGTGTGTGTGTGTGTGTCTTTTTGAGATGGGATTTCACTCTAGTTCACGTGGACCTTAAGTCCACTTTGTAGCTCAGGCTGACGTCAAATTTGGCAAAGGTGCTAGGATTACAGGTTTGCGCCACCGTGCCTGGATTTTACCACAGTTTTGATTACTGTACCTTTGTGGTAAATTTTGGAATCTGGAAGCATGCACCCTCCACGGCCTTCACACGGAGCTACATCCCCAACCCAGTTATTTTTTATTTTGAGATAGGATGTTGCTAAATCTCTTGGCTTGGCTGAGCTCAAATTTGTGATTCTCCTTCTTTAGCCTCCCAAAGTGCTGGGATTACATGTGGTTTTTGTTGATGTGATTTTTCTTTTCTTTTCTTTTCTTTTTGCATGGCGTCTCTGTAGAGAGTGATTTTTCTTTTTGTTTTACTTTTTGTGATACAGGGGATTTAACCAAGGGGTGCTGTACCACTGAACTATATCCTCAACCTTTTGTCTTGGTTTTAGTATGTAGGAAGTAGCTATCTTTATTGAAGATTGTGGGACAGTAGCAGCAGGAATAGGCAGAGGGTGGAGCAGGTAAAAAGGGAACCCTTTGTATTTTTGAGAGAGGGTCACATTGTCCTGGAGCTCCAATCTACTTGCCTCAGCCAGCCAAACAGGGGGGATTATGAATAGGTGCCACTGCACCCAGCTGTCTCCTGTCTTTTTTTCCCTCTGTCCATCTAGCTAAGGACTTACCAATTTTGTTATTTTTATTAATTTTTTGTCTTTTCCCCCTTTCTCTCTATTCTTTGTTCCTCTTGTCTTGAATGACTTTGTTCTTTTTCTAGTTTCTTAAATTATAAAGTGAGGGGAATTGATGTGAGATCTTTGTTTGGTTTTGACTTTGGTTTTTTTGAGACCTTAGCATGTCATTCGGGTTTGCTTTAAAATAGCTATGCATCCCAGGCTGGCCTCGAACTTGAGATCTTTTTGTCTCAACCTCAGGAGTGCTGAAGGCTAAGGGCACATTCCTTCATGCCTTGCTGTGATTTTGGCTTATTATTTTTTTTTTTGTTTTGCCTTGCCATGCTAGGGATGGAACCCAGGGTGTTGGGCCTGAAAGGCATGGACTCTACCACTGAGCCACCCCCCTAAGAGCTTATTTTCTAATATTAAGGACTTGTGGTATAAATTTCCCTCTTAGCCATGTTTTTGTTGCATGATAGCAGTTTTGGTTGGTATGTTGTGTTTTCATTTATATTTATCTCTAAGTATTTTCAGATTCCCCTTGTGATTTCTTCAAGTGTTAATTATTTAAGCACCTACACATTTTTAAAGTGTGTATTTTGCTTTTCATCTCAGTTCCTTTCCAGTTTTTGTTCTGTCTGCCAGAAAAGCCTTTCCATCAAAATATCTACATTTCCTTACATTGCATATTCTGCTGAAATATCTTTATCTGAGAAGAATTTTCTAGCGACCCTAAAATAGAAACTACCTGTCTTCCTCCATGGTCACTTTTTTTTTTTTTTTTTTTTTGTCTTTTTGAGACAAGGTCTTGCTATTTAGGGCAGGCTGGCTTTGATTTCTTGCTTTAGTCTTTGCTCTATTCCCATTGTCTATCTGTAATAAGTACTGGAAGACTTTTTGTGGAATGAATGAAATTGGCACTTCTCCACAAGACAAGAATTTGTTCTTTTTTTTGTATTTAAGTACTGAGAATTGAAGCCAAGGCCTTACACATGCTGATAAAAGTGTTCTACCAATAATAAATAGACTGATTGATTGACTTTCCTCAATTTCTCTTTCCCTCCACTGTTCTCTCCCCCTGCCCCTTTCTTTTCTTTTCTTCTTTTTCTTTTGCTTTTTTTGACACAGAGTTTCACTGTGCGGTTTAGGCTGGCCTTGAACTCACTTTGTAGATCAAGCTGGCCTAACAGTGATCCTCCTGCCTCATCCTCCTGAGTGGTAGGATTACAGGCGTGCACCACCATACCCAGCCCCTCACCATTTTCATGGTTTGAGCTTTTACATAGCTACAGTAATGCCAATAAATTGATAAATTTGTTGGGGTGATCAATAGAAACCTTGTACTTTCTGAATAGAAAGTTCTGAGTAGGAAAAATAGTGGCTTGGCAGTACTGTTTCTGATAGTATAGATAGTCCTTAACGTTCCTCTCCAAAGATTTCCATCAGTTCTAGCAATGTGTAATCCCTGTGGATTTCCAACTACTCAGTTGTCAGTTCTGACAGTTTGAATGTTTGACTTAATAACCTAATCACATGTCCAGGCAAGAGATTAGGAAAGCCAGTAATAATACACTAATTGGAAAAGCTTTAACCACGTGAGGGCATTTTGCTCTGCTGATGGTTCTCTTGGCCTACTTCAGTATAAGTTAGGTTTGACGTGGGTTTTGTTGAATTCTTTTTTTTTTTTTTTTTTTTTTTTTTCCTGAAACAGGGTTTCACTATGCAATTCAGGCTGGCCTTGAGCTTACTTTGTAGTCCAGGCTGGTCTCGAACTCACAATGATCCTCCTGCCTCAGCCTCCTGAGTGCTGGGTTTACAGGCGTGAGCCCCCACGCCCGGCTTTTTTGTTGAATTCTTAATACCATGTATATGACAATTTTAATAAGCATTAGTACAGTTGGCACATGACAGCATTACTAGGTATTCCCTCCAAGTTAAGTTTCCTGAGCTAATATATCGATCTTCTTGACGCTCAAAAATATGCTAGGGATTCATATATGCCAAAAAAGTTTTGGTATAGTATTTTATTTATTTTTTTATTTACTTTTTTTTTTTTTTTTTTTGTCTTTTTTGTTTTTTTATCGGTACCAGGGATCAAACTCACCACTGCCTGCTTGCAAGGCAGGCGCTTATGCCGCTGAACTAAATCCCCAGCCCCTCGGTATAGTATTTTAAATGGTAACTTGGTTTGTCTAGTGGCAAGGGAAGAGGATTTCTTGGTTGGTCCTTCCTTCCAGGATGTCTGTTTCTTACTGAGAAAAATGAATTCAGGTCAAAAGATGGCTTCCTTTGGTCCAGCTGTGTATCAAATATATGTGTTCTGAATTCTACTGTGGACTGTGATTCTTTTTAATTTTCCTGGCATTCCTCTGATGATGACATTTGTTAGTAGTTTAGCAAATACTTGAAAGCCAATTGTATGCTAAGTGTTGTAGTGGGCACTGGGGAAATAAACAGTTTTGTTTTTCTCTCTGTACATGTCTGAGATCAATTAGGAAGCATAGACAAATGATTTTAAGACAGATGATGTTTAGGAAAGGTATATAAAATGTGCTGTAGAAAGGTTCAGCAAATTTGATGTGGTCTTGGTTGGAGTAAGAGAGGGCAGAAGCGGGAAAGGAAGGACCCCAGAGGATTAATGTTGTACACTATACCTCTTAGACACTACAAAAGTATTGACCAAATAGTGATCCGAACACCACTGACACCCCTGCTTGGGCAGCGTAGCTCTTCTGTATCGGTTTCTTCATTTGAAAAATGGAGAGCTGGGCATGGTGGCGCATGCCTGTACCCCCAGCATGTGAGAGACTGGAGGGAGGATCGTCATGAGTTCCAGGCCAGCCTGGGCCACATAGTGAGACTCTGTCTGAAAAAAAAAACAGAGAAAGAAAGAAATGGAGCCAGTAAGTCGTGAGGATGAAGTGAATTACAGTTTACTTTAATAAGCAGTTGAGAAAATGAGTACCTGGCATGAAAAAGTACTTGACATATTAGACATTAGTTTTACTTTGAGCCAGATAATCACCAAAAAGTTGTAATTTTGAGTACAAAGCTGACATGTTCTTTCTACTATATCATATCTGATCAGATTTTAAGAATAGTGGAAATGAAATTCTGAAAGATAAATTTAGCATTTTTTAAGATTTAAATTCACTTATTGTTTCTTTTTTTATTTTTTAAATTTTTTTTTTTTTTGAGGCAAGTTCTCACTATGTAAAACATGGTGGCATACACTTATAATGCCAGCACTTGAGAATCTGAGGTAGGAGGATTGCTGCAAGTTCGAGGCCAGCCTGGGCTACATAGTGAGTTCAGGAGCAGCTTGAACTATACAGCAAGAGCTTGTCTCACAAAACCAAAAAAAAAGATGCACTACGTAACCCAGGCTGGCCTTGAACTTATGGTGATCCTCTTGCCTCAGCCTCTTGGGTGCTGGGATTTCAGACAAATACCATCATACCTGGCTTAATTTAAATTGTTCTAACATTTTCTCTAGGAGCATTAGAATTGTAATGTACACATCTTCCAACATTTTTTTGAAGATGTGTAAGGGAACTGAGACCCTTATAATTGTACTGTGCTTTAGCAGTATCATTTAATACTCATTTAATTACAGTCAACAATATAGTCACAATTTTATATTCACATTTGTCTTGACTAATGAAGTTAATGGAAATATCCTTTATCACCTACTAAGAGTTCTTTGATAACTTTGTGCATTTCTTTTTGTAGACCATTTAACTTGGCAGAGCGGAAAGCTAACGCCCACTCAGTAGTAGAATGCGATCAAACACGGAAAGAAGTTAGTGTTCGAACTGGAGGACTGGCTGATAAGAGCTCGAGGAAAACATACACTTTTGATATGGTACTTAAGAGCTTCTTAAAAGGGTGATACTACTTGATTATCTATTACTGTAAAATAATCCTAACATACGTATTTCCCCTGGAAATATAGTGTACCATTATGAATTTTACTTGGCTCTTTGAGTTCTCAGATGGTTTCTAGTGGCTGAATTACTTAATTATATAATACAAGCAAAAATTATTATCATGAGTAATTTTTTTTTCTTTTTCTTTTAAGACATCATTTTTTAAAAATTTTTTTTTAGGTTTTTGGACCATCTACCAAACAAATTGATCTTTACCGAAGTATTGTTTGTCCGATTCTGGATGAAGTTATAATGGGCTATAATTGTACTATCTTTGCGTAAGTGGGACATTATTTTTCAAGTTGATGAAGAAGTTTAGATGTGTGTTTAATTTGATGTAACTGTTTTAAATCTTAACAGATATGGCCAGACTGGTACTGGAAAAACCTTTACAATGGAAGGTGAAAGGTCACCTAACGAAGCATATACCTGGGAGGAGGTATTTGTAACATAATTTTATCTCTAATGTGGCTGAAATCTAGCTGAATAAAACATGTTCTGGGCCTCTGTCTTGAAATACAGAATGTCAGAACGTTAGACATAAACTACTATAGTAAAATTAAAATATATGGTAGGTATCTATGTGGTGGCACATGCCCGCAGCATGCCCAAAGCTGAAGCAGAAGTCTCTTGAATTTGAGGCCATCGTGGGCTACATAGCAAGTTCAAGGCTGGTCTGAATTATGCTATGTAGAGAGACCTTTTTTCATTTCATTTTGTTTTGTTTTGTTTTGTTTTTGAGGCAAGGCCTGGCAATGTAGCCCAGGCTGGCTTCAAACTCATAGCAATCCTCCTGCCTCAGCCTCCCAAGTGCTAGGATTATAGTTGTGTACCACCACAACTAGTTGAGAGACCATTTTTTCAAAAGCCAAAAGAAGAAAATATATATGTATATATATATATTCTTTCTTTTATATATATATGTGTGTGTGTGTGTGTGTGTATATATATATATATATGTATATATATATATATATATCTTACTGCTGTTTGAGAAACATAGTCTCATTGGGGAAGAGAGGATTAACACACAGGGCATTGTGGAGGTGATAAAAGAGAAGTCTCTAGGACAGAATTATTGCAGCAAAACACAGTGGTTTCCCCACATTTGTGTGTGATCTGAGATTTCCAATGGATGCTTAAAACAGTAGATAGTGCCAAACACTATATATTCTATGTTTTTTCTATGTACACATACTGTCATGAAGCTGATTTATAAATAGGCACAATGAAAAATTAACAGTGACTGATAATAAAATACAACAATTTTAATAATATACTGTAATATGAATATGGTTGCAAAATATCTTAAGGGAATAATGGTTACTTGAACATGAGCATTCTGATACGGGAAGAGTTGATCTGACAACCTATATGGCTACCAGGTGACTAACAGCAAGTAGCATATAGTGTGGCTGTGCTGGACAATTGGGTCATTTCATGTCCCTAGCCACGTGATGCAAGATTTCATTATCTGACACAGAAAGGAGCACAATCAGGTGAGCTCTTTCGTACATCCCTGTCCTCCCATCTACTCACCAGGCTGAGGCAGGATGCTCACAAGTTTGAGGCCAGTTTAAGCAATTTAGCAAAACTGTATCAAAATAAAATTTTACAGAGGGTCGGACATGTAGCTCAATGGCAGAGTGCTTGCCTAGCTTTTGCAAGACTGTATTTTCAGTCTCCAGTACCACACACATATTTGTTCTGACAGGTGCAGCATTAAAACTTATAAATTGCTCATTTACTGAGCTTTTCATGGAATATTTTTAGACTGTAGTTAAAGTGAGTAACTGAAACTGCAGAATATAAAACAATGTCTAAGGGGTAACATGGTGGGAAAGCAGTACGTTTAAGGGAACAGCTTTGTGGTGAGGAAGTAAAACCACAGCCAGGGATGGTGCGGTACTTTATTAATGAAGCCTCAAGTGTGCAAGACATGAAGATCGTTGTATTAATACTGTAGAAAGCACGTAATATGTTACAAAGATGTTCATCAAATGTGATTAGATGAGCTAGTTAATTCTCCAAGTTATTAACATTTAGATAAGTTTTTTCTAGTGGTTTTGGAACTCAGTCATTGACTTATGTTACATATGATTAATAAAATTATGAAGTTATAACCATGGGAATATTAAATTGCTTATAGTTTCAAAATTTAGAGACTTAACAGTTTTGTTAAAGACACATCTGAGAAACATCCTTGTTTTATGTCAGAATTGGAAAATGTACTCATCAGTGGGCCATTTTTTAAATTTAAATGGTGGTATTATTTACTTTGAAGCAAGTCAGAAAGAATTATTTAACTTGGCTTTTTAAGTAGCTTGGTCCTTTGCAAGTTTGAACCCAGCCTGGACAACTGAAAGAGATCCTGTCTCAGAATTAAAAAGGAAAGTAAAGAGCTCAGGATGCAGTCTGGTGTGAAGGCTTCAGTCAGCAGTACTGCAATTTAAAAAAAGAAAAAGTTCTATAAAGTAGCTTGTTTCGGTTGGTATCTGTGCACTTCTCAGGTGAAGAGATAATATGTATGATGTTTGAAGAGTATTATGTTTTTAATCTGTTTTGGCATACAGTTTTCCCTTAGTACCCATGGGAGTTTCTTCCAGAGTAACTACTGCTTCTCCTCTTCCCATACCGAAAACTCAATGCTCACATCTCTCTCTTTTTTTTTTTTTTTTGTCTTTTGAGACGAGGTCTTGTTATGTAGTTCAGGCTGGCCTTGAGCTCACTTTGTAGCCCAGGCTGGTCTCGAACTCGCAACGATCCTCCCACCTCAGCCTCCTGAGTGCTGGGATTACTGGCGTGAGCCACCATGCCCGGCTTTTTTTTTTTTGCGGTACCAGGATCGAACTCAGGATCTCACACTTGCCAGGCAGGTGCTTATGCCGCTGAGCTAATCCCCGGCCCCACATCTCTTAAATGGTACTGTATTCCATAAAATCTTTGTCCATCCTCTCATATACCTAAATCATCTCTACATGGTTAGGTACTTACAATACTTAATACAATATAAATGTTATATAAGCAGCTTTTATACTATATTGTTAGGAAACAAATAATTATAAATACTACATGTTCAGTATAGGTGTAATGTTTCTTTTTTTTTTTGGTACTGGGGATTGGACTCACAACTGAGCACTTGCAAGGCAGCTTATGCTGCTGAGCTAAATCCCCAGCCCTAGATGTAATAATTCTTTTCAAATATTTTTCTAAAAAGACAAAAAAAAAGAGGGGGGGGGGGCTGGGGATTTAGCTCAGCGGCATAAGCGCCCACCTTGCAAGCAGGCAGTCGTGAGTTCGATCCCTGGTACCGATAAAAACGAAAAAGACAAAAAAAAAATCAAATATTTTTCTATACGTGGTTAGTAAAATGCAGAACCAGTGATGTGGAGAGCTGACTGTGTTTATGTTTAAACATTTTTTTTAATGTACTTTTTTTTTTTATTGGAGTTTTATTGTTTTGCTTTTTGTGGGGAGTAACTGGGGATCAAACTCACAACCTCACGCTAGCCAGGTAGGCGCTCATGCTGCTGAGCTAAACCCCCAGACCCTTTAAAATGTACTTTAAAAGAGCCCTTTATTATATGGTGTTTTGCCACTTTTATTTTAATCCTTATTTAACATTACAATTTCAGGATCCATTGGCTGGTATAATTCCACGTACACTTCATCAAATTTTTGAGACGCTTACTGATAATGGTACTGAATTTTCAGTCAAAGTGTCTCTTTTGGAAATCTATAACGAAGAACTTTTTGATCTTCTTAATCCTTCTTCTGATGTTTCTGAGCGACTACAAATGTTTGATGATCCCCGTAACAAGGTAACTCGGCCTTCTAAAATGGAATGTTTCCAAATTTTAATGGGTGAGACTTTAAGAGGTCAGTGTAGTTTTTTGTTATCATTTTTGTTTTTGTTTTTTAACCAGTTTAATGGAGTGTTCTTTTGCTCTTTGGTCAGAGAGGAGTGATAATCAAAGGGTTAGAAGAAATTGCAGTACACAATAAGGATGAAGTCTATCAAATTCTGGAGAAGGGAGCAGCGAAAAGGACGACTGCAGCAACCCTGATGAACGCTTACTCCAGGTCGGAGACCGTGTTCCGCTCTGTTCTGTTTTGAAGGCAAGGTCTTGGGCAGTTCAGGCTGGCTTCGAACTCACTGTGGAGCCCGGACTGGCCTCAAACTTACCCACGACCTTGCTGTCTCAGCTTCCCAAGGGCTGGACTCCAGGTGTGTGCACCCCGCCTGGCCTACTTTTTATTTTGAGGTAAGGTTTTTCTAAGTCATTAAGTTACCCAGGTGAGACTTCAGCTTTTGATCTTCCTGCCTCAGCTTCCCGGAGTGCTTTGATTTACAAGCTTGCACTGCCGTACCTGGGTCAAATCATTATTTGAAAATGACTTCATTTAATGTGTTCAGAGACACAAGATGACTAAAACTGGCTTTTTGCAGGGGAGAAAGGAATGGATTTTTTTCTCTAAGTGTCTTTCACTGAAATACAAACTTTCTACTCCATAAATTTGTATGACTTAAGAACTCCTTTTTTCTTATGTAGCCTTGAGTAAAGATCACTTTTTATGAATGTGTGTCATAAAGGAAGGAAAAATTAATTCATTTTTCCCAAATCAGCATTGATTTCTGTGCTTAATTGCATTAATTCTATAATTCTAGATTAGAGATTGGTGGGTAATGATAGAAAACCATGAGATGAGTATTATAACTTAGACTTATAGTTTCATTTATGGCAGTCTTTGTCCTTTCTCCCTTTCTGCAACTTAAAATAATTTAAATAATTTCTGCAATAGGTATACTCTGGTGGGTGTGGTGTACATACCTCTAAGCCCAGCTACTCTGGAGTCTGAGGCAAGAGAATTGCACACATGGGGCAACCTGTCTCAAAAGAAAAAATAAAAAGCTTAGGGATATAGCTCAGTTGAAGGCTCTGGGTTCAATCACCAGTACTACCAAAGAGAGAAGAAAAAAAAAAGGCTACTTATAGAGCTTTTTAAATAACATGAAAAATACAAAGGAAAAAATTAAAAGCATATTCTCTACCAATTGTCAACAATAGTAACAATCATAATGATGCTTATCAGTGGCTGTTGACAAGAAAAGAAAGATGTCTTGGGGCATCTGTCTAATTTTTATCTAGAAGATAAAGTAATATCCGAATGTCAGTATTTATTTAGCATAAGGTATACTTTGAACAGGTTGTGTTTGTGTTTGCGTGCATCTGCGACCAGGGCTGGACCCAGGTCCTATGACTGCTAAGGAAATGCTCTACTAGAGTTAAATCCCCAACCTTGATTTTTGAGGCAGAGGCCTTAAACTTTCAGTCCTTCTGATTCAGCTTCCTTAGTAGCTAGAATTATACATACGTGCCACCAAACAGCCTTTTCAACACTTTAGATTCTAGCAGGGATTATTTTAGTGGTCTGCTATTTGCTGCTTTTACTGTTGAGGAAAAAGAACTACCTATTTCTGGGACTTTCTCAAAGCAGGAGAATGTACTTACACAGCTGTTGACATGGAGTGGGGAGTACTCTGACTGCTTGCCTAGTACTATTTGAACTTATGGTAATGACATAGTAGTGGTTCTGATGAATAGGGAAACCAATTGAGAGCCTTTATATCTGAAACAGCAGGCAACTGTCCTGACCATGCCCCACATCCAGCTTTCAGAGGTGTCTGAAAATTCAGGATCTGTTAGTGTATTTCCTGGTAACTTAGTGGAGTGTTCCCTGCAGGCATTGTGTACGAGACAGCAAAAACCTAAGCATTGTTCTTTTACCTCTTATTTTCCAAAATCTTATTGCTGTCTCCTATTTAATAATATTTTCTGTGTAGCCTTATGAATTTAGAGCTTTCTTTACTGTTTTTAGTATTTTATGGGAAGCAAATAATGCTTTACTTTGTAATGAATGGACAACTTTGTCTTGTTTTCTAGTCGGTCCCACTCAGTTTTTTCTGTTACAATACACATGAAAGAAACTACAATTGATGGAGAAGAACTTGTTAAAATTGGAAAGTTGAACTTGGTAAGTCTTTACCTAATATCATCACTGTTTAATTATTTTTTTTGTTTTGTTTTGTTTTGGGTCCGGGGACTCGAACTCACAACGTTATGCTTATGAGGCAAGTACTTAAGCCACTGAGCTAAATGCCCGGCCCCACTGTTTAATTCTTGTCAACCTCAAGAGCAGTTTGAAATTTTATCTTACAGATGATATGTTTGTAGTTACTTGGTTGTTGATTTCATAGTGGGAGAAGAAATTTGTTACAAAAAATTAATTTTGCTGGATGTTTAGCACATTGTATGTAATGGAAGGTGAAAATCTTTGAATCTAAATGCAGTGGATTGACTTTTTATTTTTAAAATTCAAGGTTGACTTGGCGGGCAGCGAAAACATTGGCCGTTCTGGAGCTGTTGACAAGAGAGCCCGGGAAGCTGGAAATATCAATCAGTCCCTGCTGACTTTGGGAAGGGTGATTACTGCTCTTGTAGAAAAAACACCTCATGTTCCTTATCGAGAATCTAAGCTAACTCGAATCCTTCAAGATTCTCTCGGGGGCCGCACCAGAACGTCTATAATTGCCACGGTTTCTCCTGCGTCTGTCAATCTTGAGGTAAGCCCTTTGACAAGAAACTGCAAGTGTAGGAGCTATAAGTGTTATTGAGCTACCACATATTTTAAAAGTTTATTACTGGCTTCGTTCATTTTATACTATAATGTAAAAGAATCTGGATGTTGTATATGGACATATCTTAGAGGATACTGCTACAAAAAAGTTTAATTTATAATTATTAATGACTTTTCTATATTGACGTCAAAGAAAATTACTTTGGATCCACAGCAGTGGCTAGTTTGAGGGGATTTCACTGAGAACTCAGGGAGGGTCAGGTGAACGAACGGGGCTATTACGGAAGCTGCTTAGCTCTGGAATTGAGATTGAATATGTAGAAAAAGGGGAAAAGCTAGAGATCTAACAAAGATGATAAATTGGCTCTTATTGTCTGCTTTAAATGATATTAGAAAAGATTTTAGGTCTCCAAATCCACTTTTTTTTTTTCCTGGTACCAGGGATTGAACTAATGACCTCGTGTTTGCCAGGCAGGCACTTGTGCCACTGAGCTAAACCCCCATCCCAAAACTTAAGAGACTTTTTTTTGTACTAAGGATCAGACTCAGTACTGTGCGCTTGTGAGGCAGGTACTTATGCTGCGGAGCTAAATCCCCAGCCCTTCCAACTCCTCTTTCATTTAAAAAAATATTTGTTGGGCCAGGGATGTAGCTCAGCAACACAGTACCTGCCTGGCAAGTGCAAGGTTGAGTTTGATGTTAATTTAATGATTTTAGTTATGCAACCATCATTAAAATCTAAGTTTAAAACATTTTTATTGGGTAGGTGTAGTGGAACACACCAGTAATCCCAGCACTTGGGGGCTGAGACAGGAGGATGCTAGGAGTTGTATCGAACCCAGCCTGGGCTACATAGTGAGTCCAAGGACACCCTGCACTACATAGCAAGACCCAATCTCAGTTTATTACTCCAAAATTGTTACCAATAAATACTTTACATTCTTTTCATTTTCCATACTACTAACTTTGGGGGAATGTAGGGGATGTAGAGGGTAAAATAGAAGCCCTCTTGCCTGCTAGGCAATTGGTCTGTTACTGAGCTGGATGACTAGCTTGTTTTATCTCTCGCTCCCTGTCCCTCTCTCTATCTTCCCCTCGTGTGTGTGTGTGTGTGTCTGTGTGTGTGTGTCTGTCTGTCAGTCTGTCTCAAACAGGCTGTTGCCAATTTGCTAATGCTGCTTATGAGCTTGCAGTCCTTCTTGTCAGCCTTCTAATTTGCTGGAAAGACAGGCATGTGCCATAACACCCAACTTTATAACTACTTTGTGTAGCTATTGATTTGCCTTTATGGACATTTCATATAAATAGCATCCTACAGTATTTCAGTTATATGTGTTTTTATGACTGGCTTCTTTAGTTTAGCATGTTTTGTCAAGGTACGTCCATGTCAAATATGCATAATAGCTCATTCCTTTTTATGAGTGAAATGCTACTTCATTAAATGGATTTGTTAATTTGTTAAATTAATTGAATTTAAGGTTAATCCAAAGGTAAGAATTATTGGATCAAAATATCATAAGGATGAAGTTGAAGACAAAGAATAAAAGATAATTGAACAGAAGGGTAAAAAGAAAGTTGTTGAAAAAGAAGGCTAAGAAAGTTAAGCGTAGTACTGATGTGTTTACGTGTGTGTTACTGGAGACTGAATGTAGGACTCTTTATACCCCAGGGTTTTTTTATTTTTTACTTTCAGATAGGGTCTTGCTGAATTGCTCACTGGGATTTGGGATCCTCTTGCCTCAGTCTTGTATAGTGCTGAAGTTACAGGCCAGACCATGTAATAGTATTTGTAATGAATATATTTTTAGATTAGATATAAACATACATTATTACTTGTAAGTTACATAGTACATTGTAGATGATACAACTACATTATTCTCACAGAGTTTTCAGTAATTGACTTTTTTTCATGACAGGAAACTCTGAATACATTGGAATATGCTCACAGAGCAAAGAACATTTTGAATAAACCTGAAGTTAATCAGAAACTCACCAAGAAAGCTCTTATTAAGGTAACTATGAATTTTTGTGGAGTAATGTGATCTTGTCTGACAAATGTGAAAATAAGAAATTTGAAACAATTTTTAAACAACATTTGTTAGATTTCTTCTATGAGGCATTTTTTGTCATTGCTATTATTTCTATGAGGTCTTACTACAGTCTTTACAATAGCTGAGCCTGGCAAAAGGTTTTTTTGTCCTTGTCACTACTGTAGTGCTGAGAGAAAACCTGGGACCGTATGGTTCCTCTCACCGGGCAAATGCTCTACCACTAGGCTGCGGTCCCCAGCCCTTAAAAGAAAGGTTCACATGTAGTGAATGTGTGTAAAGGAGCTCTGAAGGGCTGGAAAAACTGTTTCTAAATAACTTAGTATGATTGAAAAGTATAGTTATAACTTTCTACGATACTTTTGCTGTTTTATTTGTTGTGTGTACTCCCCAACCTGTATGCAAAGTGCTAAGTTGACACCTCCGTCACGCCTGTCGCGCAGGAGTACACAGAAGAGATCGAGCGCCTGAAACGGGATCTTGCTGCTGCCCGTGAGAAAAATGGAGTGTATATTTCTGAAGAAAATTTTAGGTAAGCCTTTGTCTTTAGACTTAATTTCCAAATAGAAGCATTTTCTAGTAACATGTTGTTTGAAGTTTTTTTCCTAGTTGGATCTTTTCTTTTGGGCATGGCCTTTTAGTTTTTCCTGTGAAGACTCAACCTGTCTATTGCTAAGAGATTATTCTGGCTGCTGATACTCAGCAAGCAACAGTCAGTATGTAGATGTTCAAGTAAATGCCTGTTTCCAGCCCCTACCTTCCTCCCAACTCTCCATTGTCTTCAAAGTGAAGCTGGAAGTTCTTGTGCACTCGCTGTAGTCAGTGGCTGTCAAGAAATGGTTGCCTCTTAGAGGACATTCAGTAACGTCCATAGAGTTTTGTGTGGTGTTTTTTTTTGTTTTGTTTTTTTTGTTTTTTTTGTAGCCCTGAAAATTGAACCCAGGGTCTTAGCAGTAGCTACATCCCCATCCCCAGTATTTTATTTAGGTTTCTTTATCTCTTGAAACATTGTCTCAAGTTATCCAGGTGTGAATTGAACCTGTAATCGTCTTACCTTAGCCTCCCAAGGGCTTTGATTATAGGCATATGCCACTGTGCCTTGTGATATTTTTTGATTACGGCGGCAAGGGCTGGGATGTCCTACTGGCATCTAGTGGACAGATAGGGGATGTTAATAGACATCCTAAAATGCACAAGATATCTCCACAACAGAGAATTATTTGGTATGTCAGTAGTGCTAAGACTGAAAAATTGCTTTAGTGAGCAATCCTTTGATCTTGTGGTGGTGTGGTACTAGTATTTATGTTCGGGGGATGGTATTGCTCGCACATAATTTTAATCAACTCCTCTAGGTATTTTTTAGCCTCTAATCTCACCTTCTCCTGCATACTTCATGCCTTCAAATCTCAAACTTTTACAACAATTGAGTTAGGAAGTATCACTTTTATATTCCATATTCCAGACTCCAGACACTTAGATTATACAGTACCCTCCCAATCTCTACTTTAAGTTAGTTATAGTCCTCTATTGGCTTTCCACCTCTTCAAATTTGATAACGCACTCAGATGTTTTCCGCTTCACAGGTAAAGACTTGAGTTTCAGAATGGAGGTTAAAAAAAATGTTCCAGCGGGGCATGGTGGCTCATGCCTGTAATCCCAACACTTGGGAGGCTGAGGTGGGAGGATTGTTGCGAGTTCAATACCAGCCTGGGCTACAAAATGAGCTCAAGGCCAGCCTGAACTGCATAGCGAGACCCTGTCTCAAAAAGACAAAAAAAAAAAAAAATTTTCATTTAAAACAAAGACCAAAAATAAATTTTTTTATAGTTTGCATTTATTGCTCACCAATACTACGGTGTCATTATGTTGATGATACATGATGGAGACAAGTTTGTTTAACTGTCATAATTGTGTTTAAAGTATTCTGATATTTTGTGGGATTTAGAAAAAATGTTAACTGTTAAACTGTATTTTAGAACCATGAGTGGAAAATTAACTGCTCAAGAAGAGCAGATTGTGGAATTGGTTGAAAAAATTGGTGCTGTTGAGGAGGAACTAAGTAGGGTAAGTATCAGAACAATATTCAACGTTATATAAAAAGCAAGTATTAAAAGAAAATGTTAGACTGTGAAGGACTGGTGCTTCTTTCTTTTTGAAAGATATTTTTTCTTAGCTGGGCATGGTGGCCTGTAATCCAAGCACTCGAGGAGCTGAGGCGGGGAGATCGTTGCAAGTTCGAGACCAGCCTGGGCTACAAAGTGAGCTCAAGGCCAGCCTGAACTGCATAGCGAGACCCCTTCTCAAAAAAGACAAAAAAAAAAAAAAGATACTTTTTCTTGATGACTTATTTGAAAGTATGTTGTGTCGTAATTTTATTGTCATCAATGATAATGAAAAAGTTTTCTATTTCTGTTAGTGTTATAAGACATTATAGCTGTACATTGCTTAATTACTGGTTTGTAGTCTGAAATGCATTTTTAGGTGATTTCATTGTTTTGCGAACATTATAGGTTATATTTATACAAACCTGTATAAACTAAGCATAAACATGCACCTTAACTAGACCTACATGAGGTGAGGGTCATCAGTATTACCATCTTCCACCTCTGCAGCGTGTCTCACTACAAAATATTCAGGGTCAGTAACACATGGAACTGTCTTCTCTTGTCATAACAGTGTCTTCTGCAGTCCCTTTTGAAGGATCTTTATGCATGAGTCTTTTTTTCCAATTAGATTTTATTGGTACGTTTTAGATTTGCATAATGATCACATTCATCATAGAGAATTTGTACCTATACATGATGTGACTTGTTTTTCTCCATTCTCTTATCTTCCCTGCAACTCATTTTCCCCATTTGTTTCCATATGTTGCTTATTTTCACATGAATCTTTTTATATTGTTAACTTTAAAAAATGAGTAGAGATACAGCTCAGTGTAAAGGCACTGGGTTAAAAGATGAAATTAAAAATTTATAAAAAGGGAAATATGTTTATGTACTTAGGTTACAGAGTTGTTTATGGATAATAAAAATGCACTTTACCAGTGTAAATCTGACCTGCAAAATAAGACACAGGAACTTGAAAGTACTCAGAAACATTTGCAAGAAACTAAATTGCAACTTATTAAAGAAGAATATATTTCATCAACTTTGGAAAGCAATGAGGAGAAACTTCATGATACTGCCAGCAAGGTTAGTCTGTCAATTTAAAATACACTTTTACTGTCCTGTCCATAGTTTTCTCTTTGGAGGTGTTAACTTAAGAACAAAAATGAAAACAAACCACATCTGGTTTTTTGTTTTGTTTTGTTTTGTTTTGTTTTGTTTTGTTTTTGTCTTTTTGAGACAGGGTCTCGTTATGTAGTTCATTCTGGCCTTGAGCTCACTTTGTAGCACAGGGTGGTCTCGAACTCACAATGATCCTCCTGCCTCAGCCTCTCGAATCCTGGGATTACAGGCATGAGCTACCATGCCCGGCTCTCACACCTTGATTTTCGACAAGAGAGCACAATTTTGTATTTGGTGAACACTTAGAGTAATGATGTGAAATGATTAAAACTAAACAGCCATTAAAAATTTAGTAATTTCTGGCCAAGGATGGTGGCACACACCTGTATTCCCAGCACTCAGAAGCCTGAGGCAAGAGGATTGTGACAAGTTTGAGACTAGGTTGAACTACATAGTGAGAACCTATTTCAAAAAACAAACAAAATGAAAAGAACTTAGTAACTTCTAATGGAGGAAGGTATTCAAAGCACTAAATTTTTTATTAGGCTGTTAAGTGTACTTTTGAATAATGATAAAACAGCAGAAATAAAATCTGTGAAGAAGCTTAATAACTACCCTAAATTTGCAAAATCAATTTTCCTTACATAGATGGCTATGAAAAGGGAAATAAAACATTTCTGGGCATCTAGGTAGATTAGCATAAGAGTATTTCTTTTAAAACGGTTTGTAAAACTTAAGAGTTCTCAGTAGTAGAAATCCTCAAGTCCATCAAATACCAGTTTTTGGTTTATTGTTTTTTTTTTTAAATCAGGGTCTCACTATGTAGTTCATACTGTCCTTGAACTTACCATGTAGTCTAGGCTAGCTTTGAACTCACAGTGATCCTCCGGGATATTTTTTTTAAAAAGAGTAAAACCAAACAAAACAGAATGAAGCCAATCAAAACAAAATAGTGAAAGTGATACAGGACTTCAAAACAAGATAAGGAAATTAGTCCTAGTTACCAAAATGTTTCATGTTCAAAATAGCTGGCCATACTATCAGACATCATAAAACAGCAGAATAAAGCCAAATCAAAGCAAAACGATAGCGGACTTTAAAACAAAATACTAGGAGATCAACAATGGCTACAATAATATATTTTGTTGTCTTTGAAATAGCTGCCCATGCCATCAGATATAATACGATCCTGAGTTATTTTTGTCTTAACATTTATATTAAAATTTCTTGTATAGTTACTTGACACAGTTGAAGAAACTACAAAAGTTGTATCTGGTCTCCATTCCAAACTGGATCGTAAGAAGGCAATTGAGCAACATAATGCAGAAGCTCAGAATGTTTTTGGCAAAAACCTGAAGAATCTGTTTAATAATATGGAAGAATTAATTAAGGATGGCAACACAAAACAGAAGGCCATGCTAGAAGTTCACAAGACCTTGTTTGGTAAGGCCAAGCATTTCTCATTACTCTGGTCTTTATATGTTTCATGTAAGGCTAATTTCCAAACTAAAAATAGTGGATAACACTGATGACAGGGTCACTGGTATGCTCCCTACGGCACGTATCATTTAGGTTAATTTAATTAATTGTGGCTTTTATTTTCTTTGAACTAAAACAAATCTTAGAACTCCCCCTTTATCCCTGACCTTTGCTCATTCCTTATATGTACTACTATTAAATTTCTTAGGTCTTGTTCTTTTGTCCTCTGAAAAAAAGAGGATTATGTATTATGTCACAAAGCTGTTGTTTTTTGTGTCACTGTAGATTTTCTAGTATTTTATATTAATGGAATCATTTAGTATGTAATTGTTGGTCAACCTTTTTTTTATATAGCATCTTGGTTTTTTTTTTTTTTGTATAAACTGTAATTTTGTTTTCTTTTGGGAATATATATATATATTGAAAGTTTCCTGTATTGCCGGGCGTGGTGACTCATGCCTGTAATCCCAGCACTCGGGGAGGCTGAGGCAGGAGGATCACTGTGAGTTCAAGACCAGCCTGGGCTCCAAAGTGAGCTCAAAACCAGCCTGACCTGCATAGCGAGACCCTGTCTCAAAAAGACAAAAAAAAAGAAAGTTTGCTGTATTGTCTATATATATCTATAGGTATATATATATATAATTTTTTTAACCACTGCGTTATGTTTCCTTTTAGAATGATAACTCTTTAAGTGTTACTTTACATATTACAAAAATACCATTATAGAAATTTTGGAAGATCCAAGACTGTAAAAGTTAAATGGCTACTTAGACACTAATCATGTTCTATCTCCACTATGAATTTTGGTATTGATTTCTAGTTCTTGTTTGTTTTCTCTACTTTTTTTTAATCTACTATAATGTGTACTACTTTTAGTTAGAGAATAATTTCAGAATATTCTAATTGCTGGTTGACTGACTTTTAATTAAGAGTCTAATACTTTTACAAATAAGTTGAGAGCTTACAGAAAGCTGTAGAACATATATATCTTTCCTTGCTTGTATAGTGAGTCTTTTTGTTTTCTTTTTTCCCAGTGAGCTATTTCTTTTAAGTTTATTTGTTATTACAAAGTCCACAACAGCCAGGCATGGTGGCACATGCCTGTAATTCCAGCCAACAGTTGAGAAACAGAGGCAGAAGGATTGGTATGAATTCATGGCAGGCTTGAAATGCAGTGAGACCTTGTTTTGAAAAGCCAAACCAGAGCTGGGGATATAGCTGAGTGGCACAGCTCCCGCGTAGCAAGCGAAAGGTCCTGAGTTTGATTGCCGGCCGGTGCCAAAAGAAAAAAAGAAAGAAAGAAAAGAAAAGCCAAACAAAATTCCAGAAGGATATAATTTTGCCAACATCTTGGAGTGGTTCTAATTGAATTTAAATACATTTCATTTTGCCAAAGTTTATCTCTTTTTTTCTTTCCTGTGATAGGAGATCTGCTATCTTCTAGTATGTCCGCATTGGATTCTTGGGCTACAACAGCGTTTGGATCCTTCACATCTATTTCAGAAAATGTGTCGAGTCATGTTTCTCGAATTTCTAATATGATATTAGAAGAACGATCACTAGCAGCAGAAAGTAAAACTGTACTGCAGAAATTGATTGTTAGTGAATCTCTTTTAAAATCTTCTGAGTCACATTTGATGAATTTTCACAATGTTTATTCTTTCATGTTAAGCTTTGTTAGTACAGTGACAGATGTATCACTGTGCAAGTATGTTTATTTTTTAGATTTTTATTGTTTTTAATTTTAGTACATGTTGGTAGTATGTAATGTTTACATTCCTTGGTTCCTAACACATCTTAATTCCTTTTTTAACCCCCCTTCTCTTCCTTCTCTCCCATCTCTTACCCCTTCCCATTTGAGAGATATATCTTTCTACTACTACTACTTTTTTTTCTTGAGACAGGGTTTGGCTATGTAGTTCAGGCTGGCCTTGAACTTACGGTGTAGCTCAGACTGGTCTGGGTTCCCCTTCCTAGTGCTGTGGTTACAGGAATGTGCCACCACACCGAGGCCCCAAGCCCTCTTTTAAACTTTTTCAGTCGTATGTAATGTGGTTAAGAACAGGAGTTAGTAGTAAACCTTATAATGACTAAAGGAAAGACATGGCTCCAGATGAGTTTAAGGGGTCCATCATAACTTGTTAGTTAACTGAAAATCTTTATTCCATAGGCGATGGAGTATTCATGTTACACTAACCCAACCAGAAGAGGGTGCTGGGTAGTTATTTTTTAAGTTACAGTAACAGGTGATAGAAATAGCAATATGTTAAAAGCAAAGCAATATGTGCAAGCAATGCATTAAAAATAGCAAATAAGATACTGGAAATACATATAATAATTGTCAGGGTTAGATGTATGTGGCTGGCCTCTTCTGAGCTTTAACTGTAAGGTTTTTCCCATGACCTAGTAAGCATTTTCTAAGTAAATACTGCAAATGTTAGTTGATCCATTGCCTAAATTCTAAATATTCACTAATTAATTTGTGATTTAGATTATTCTATTATTTATTTCTGTTTTACTGCCTTAATACCAGGAGCTTATTCTGTTTTTAAAATAAAACTTGCCAATCTGCACCCTCAAGTTTTCATGTACTTGGCAAAACCAGAACAGTCTCAAGTTCTGATACTAAACGGCTAAATGTCCTTAAGTCTTCTTCCAGCCCAAACCCTACTCTTGACAACTATTTGGACTCAGTCTTTTTGACTAGTTAGCGAAAGTTGCTTGAAATTTATTTTACTCAAATCTACCTGTAGGTTTTGAAATTTTTTCCTTTGCTTGGCATACTGAAATCTTACCAGTTAACTATTATTTTCTCCTCGTCTCATTTCTGACTTCTGTTTCATTAGACTGTAACAGTGATGGTGAACCATTTAGAGCTTTCACTAGTACACACAGTCCACTGTAGCTTATGTGCCATAGGGCATAGGTTCACTGCCACTGGATTATAATAAGTTATATACTATTTTCTTAAATACTAAAGGCAGCCCTAAGTGACTTATGCTGAATATAAACTACATACAAAAATACGCATCTGTAAGTTTTAAAGAATGTCAATTTAGAGGGTTTTTTTTTTTTTTTTGTCTTTTTCCTTTTTATCGGTACTGGGGATCGAACTCATGACTGCCTGCTTGCAAGTCAGGCACTTATACCGCTGAGCTAAACCTCCAGCCCCTCAATTTAGAGTTTTAATGTGCATGTTTAGTTGTTAAGTATTTAAGATATCATTTAGCCAACTAGATTTAGGGAAGTAAAGATCTTCTTTTTAAAAACTTGTTTATTTTTAAAACTAGAATGAACTTACAACTGACCTTCTACATTCACTGCAAACGGTTTTATCCCCTACTGTGATAGCCATACTGAAAATCAATAGTCAACTCAAGCATATTTTCAAGACTTCATTGACAGAGGCTGAAAAGGTAACAAATGTTGTTTTGTGTTTTGACACAGTGTCTCACTGTGTATCTCAGTCTATGTAGGCCAGGCCCACCTTAAATTTATCGAATTCTCCAGCCTACCCTCATAGTACTGGGATGACAAGTGTGTGTCACACCCGGCTTATTGTATTCTTAATATCTCAGCGTTGATGAGTTATTTAAGAAGCTAATTTTTTTCCCTTTAAAGATAGAAGATCAAAAAAAAGAAATGGATGACTTTCTCAGTATATTGTGTAACAATCTACATGAACTACAAGAGAGTACAGTTTCTTCCTTGTTTGAGTCACAGAAGCTTTGTGAAACCTTAACTGAAGAAGTGAAAGCAATAAAGCAAGCCCATTCACAGGTATTTTGTATAGCTGATAGAAAAGTGTAAAAATGTTTTGTGATAATCAATATAACTCAACCAATGTTATAGAATCTGAGTGGTTTAATTCTCATTTAGAACCCTGAAAGGTACCATAGCTTCTTTTCCTTGTAACAATAATTAATTAAAATAATTGAGAATACTTGTCTTGATGAATTAATACTTGCAAATTTGCTGCACATAGAGCTCCTTAAGATAAAGCGCCATGTGTCAAAGAAAACAATCCTTCCACATACCAAGATGACAGATTTGAGAAGAAGCATATTTTCATAGGAATATGGTTATAACATTTAAAGTAAACTTATAGTATAAGTTGTTTCTTTCCAGCATGACATTGATAGTTATAATTTATAAATCAAGCTGTTTTCTCTGCTTTTTTTTGTGGTCTTTTGAGATAGGGTCTTGCTGTGTGGTTCAGGCTGACCTTGGGCTCACTTTGTAGCCCAGTCTGGTTTTGAACTTGCAGTGATCTTTCTGCCTTAGCCTCCCAAGTACTGGGATTACAGGAGTGTGCCACCATACCCATTTTGTTTTCTATTTGTCTCATTGATGATAGCCATCATCTTATATTCAAATGAATGAAAATAATTCATAATTTATCTTTATTTATGTAAACTATGCCTAAGTATATGAGGTTTTAAACCAAACCCAAGCCTTCAAACCATAATTGATTATATTATATACCTAGGAAGCTTCTGTTACTCTTAAGACTTTAGTGATAATGAATACTGAAGTTTTATTTAAATGAGCCTATTAAGATTTGACAACACGGGGCTGGGGATTTAGCTCAGCGGCATAAGCGCCTGCCCTGCAAGCAGGCAGTCGTGAGTTCAATCCCCGGTACCGATAAAAACGAAAAAGACCAAAAAAAAAAAAGATTTGACAACGCTCAATAAAACTTGATGTGATCTATGGAGTAGGAAAGAGTTCTTTTCCTTGGCAAAATGTGGAAGGAATTCCTATGCATGTCTTAGAAAATGAGAGGATAAACACACCTAAGCTTTTTAGGTAAGTGAAAACAATTTGAAAATAAGATTATCTAGGGAGTGGAAATAACTAAGAATATTAGTTGTTCTCATAAGCATAAGGAATAACAGAAATTAATAAAAATAATGGTCTACATTTACTGAGAACCCACTGTGTGTTTATTCATCCTATCTCCACAGATACAGATTCTATGACTTGTTCATTTTTCTAATGAAGAAAATGAGATCTTAGGAGCCGCAGTTATATCTAGTTCATTTTACTAGTGATTCACCTTGGTAGAGATTGTGTTGCTTGACAGGCATGCATTTGTGTGTGTATGTTCTAGATATTTTTGGCAATTGGAAATTACAGCCATCATGTGTGGCAATTATGTAAATTTTGAACAGAAATTTATATGAAGATAAATTTGATAATATCTGTATTACTTTCTACTTTAATACTAATAAAACAGAGCATGGTTGTACATGCCTATAATCCCACCACTTGGGAGGTTGAGTCAGAAAGATTGCTGTGAGGCCAGTCTGAACTACAAATCAAGAGAGCATCTCAAAGAAACACAAAAGACTAATGAAATACCAGCCAGGCATGATGGTGCATGCCTGTAATCCCAGTACTCAGAAGGCTGAGGCAGGAGGATTGCTGCAAATTCAAGCCCAGCCCAGACTACAAAGTGAGTTCCAGGCCAGACTGACTTGCATAGTGAAACCATGTCTCAAAAAGACCCAAAGAAAAAAGAAAGAAAAGAAAAGAAAATATCATCAGTTTTTCCTAATCAGAATATTACATGTGCCTTGTTATCTGATGTGTTAAAACAGTCAACTGAACAATGAATAAAAGTCCTGAATATATTTTCAGCTCCTCCTATAGTTTCTTCATTTTGCAGTGTAGCATGTTTTGTGGCTGTAAATTGTTTTTAAAGATATCAACTGTGAGCAAACATAACAATGTATTTTTATTAGTATGACCCAACTAGATTCTAGGTTTTTGTTTTTGGTTTTTTTGTCTTTTTGAGACAGGGTCTCTCTCACTCTCTAATTCAGGCTGGTCCTAAACTATGTATCCCAGGTTATCCTTGAACACATGGTGAACCTCCTGCCTCAGCCTTTCGGTACTGGGGTCACAGGCCTGCATCACCACCCCTGGCCCCAGCTAGATTCTGTAAAATTTCTTCAACTGGGGTTGATAATTTTTGACGGCTTGACCAATGAAGTTATCAGCATTAATTCTCTTTTGTAGTATTATCAGTTGTTAAAAAGCAACCATACATATCTGTCAAACTAGTTCTCAAACATAAATATAACATCTGAGCATGTTTGATTAATTTTGACATTTAATAAAAATAATTTGTTACTAATTAAAATAACAACTTTCTAATTTTTAAAAAATTCCTATAATATCCTTTTAATATCATATTCACTGATTTGCTCTATATTAAAGGTAGAGTTAAAGATCTCTTGTCAAGAATTTGTATAATTCTCACCTGTGGGAGAATACTTCACATCATCAGTCATATATGGAAAAGTACTCGAATGCATAACTTCAAGTCTCTTTGCTTTCCTCCATATTTCTTATAGGAGCTTTGCCAGTTCATGAATCTTTGGGCAGAGAGATTCTGTACTTTGGAGGAAAAATGTGAAAACATCCAGAAACCACTCAGTAGTGTTCAAGAAAATACAAAGCAGTAAGCTATTTTAAATCCTTGGAAACTTTTCTGTAAAACTAAAATTGTTTCAGAAGAACAAGTTTCAAAGAGTATAACTCCTGTATAGTTTTAACCAAATTTCTCATTTGTTAATGGTTTTTATGCATTGTGTGTTTGTATACAGATATAAATATCTTTCTATTCCATTTCTATGCTTCCTAGCCTCTCACTGACAGGATATTTTCTAATTTCTTTAATCTTTCACATTAAGTAATTTCATAATTTCTATCTCATGTCACTGATGATGAAAAAACACAGCGGTGGGGCAGGATTTGGTATACTGTCTCTGCTGGATGACTGTGATTACAGTTTCGCTGGACACAGCCATGCCTGTTTGCTTAACGTGTTGCCTTTGATTGCATTTGTGCTGTAACAGCAGAGCCGCCATTGCATCAGTCACACACTACAAACCCGAAATACTTACTATCTAACATTTGAAGAAACACTTGGCTGATTTCTACACTAGAGTTTGGTGAGGCTTTATAACCTTGTCACTTGCTAGTCCCACATCCTTATACACCTCCAGTTAAACTTAAGTTTTCTTTTTTTGTCTGTATTTTGAGGTATTGGCAATTAAACCCAAGGCCTCACCCCTAGACAGGGGATGTACCACTGAGCTACAATCCTACCCTGTATTTGGTACTTAAATCTGTGAGCCAAAGAAGGGGTATGTGTGTGTGTTTTGTCAAGCTGCTTTTTTTTAGCCTTTGGATGCTCTAAATTATGAGGAGGAAGATATTCTATTTATTCCTGGTTTTGCGCTTTTAATTGTTCCTTCCTGAATTTCCAAGCTTCCTTCAGAGTAGAGAGCTTTAAGGGTTGGTGTGCTGGCGACAAATTCTGTTTTTCTTTAAGAGTGTTTTGATTGCCCTCTTCATTCTTGATATTTTTCTTGGACATATAATTCAGGGTTGACAGTTTTTTTCTTCCAGTATTTGCAGTATGTTTTATTTCTTTCTGGCATACAAACCTGAAACTCATTAATATTCAAATTAATTGTTCCCCTATAGGCAGTTTCTCGTTAGCTGCTTTTAAGATTTTGTCTTTGTTTTTTAGAAATTTGATTGTATTGGGGCTGGGGATTTAGCTCAGCGGCATAAGCGCCTGCCTTGCAAGCAGGCAGTCATGAGTTCGATCCCCGGTACTGATAAAAAGGAAAAAAAGACCAAAAAAAAAAAAAAAAGAAGAAGAAATTTGATGGTATTGTATCTTAGGGTTTTGTTTAGCTTTAAATTTTCAAGCTATACCTTTCATCAAAACTGAGTCATTTTCACCTATTATTTCTTGGAATATACTTCAGCCCCATCCATACTCTTTCCCTTTTGCTTCTATGACTGATAAATGTTAGATCTTTTGTTTATAGCCCACTAGGTCCTATCTATCCATCTCTATCTACCTACCCACTCATCTATCTTTGTATTGTTCAAATTGGGTAAATTCCATTGATCTGTTTTCAAGTTCACCGAGTTTGCCACTGTCATATCTAACTACTGTTGAACTCATTCAAAAAGATACTTTATTTCACTATTGCATCTGTCTGTCTTGTCTTGTCTGTCCATCTGTCTTTGTTTCTTATTTGAGTCAGGGCCTTGCTCTGTAGTTCAGGCTGACCTTGAACTCATTGTAAATCCCAGGGTAGCCGCAAACTGGCGGCAGCCCTCCTGCCTCAACCTCCCAAGTGCTGGGATTACAGATGTACACCACGATGCCTGGCTCATCATTGTACCTTAGTTTCATGGCTTTCCTTTGTGATGGGGTTTTACAAAAGTGCCCAGGCTGCCTCTGAACTGTGGGCTAACTGGAACTACAAGTGGCTTGTCTCTTTATACCTTCTGTTTCTTTGCTAGTACATTTTCATAAGTGTTTTAGTTGTTCACTGAAGCATCTTTGTGGTGGTTGCTTTTAAATCCTTGCTAGATAATGCCAGGATATAAATTATCCTATTATTGGCATCTATTGATTGTCTTTTCTCATTTAACTTGTGATTTTCCTGGTTCTAAACAGGAACAATTTTTAGTTGTGTCTTGAACATTTTGGATATTATGTGAGGAGATTCAAGATCCTGTTTAATCCGGGTGTGGAGGTGCATGCTTGTAGTCCCAGCATTATGAAAGACTGAGGCAGATGGATGGCAAGTTTTAAACCAACTTGGACAATTTAAAAGAACCTTTTCTCAACATAAAAAGTGGGCTGAGACAGGGCCAAGAGTTTAACTCGGCAATGTAAACCCCTGGTTGGCAAGCAGAAGGTCATGAGTTCAGCCCCAGTACCAAAAAAAAGAGCAATGGGCTGGGGCTGTAGCTCAGTGGGAAGGCCTTGGATTCAATCCTGAGCACTGTTTCCCCTTCCCCTTTTAAGTCTTTTTTAGTAGGCTTGAGGTAGGGACTGGAATTATGATATACTTTCATAAAGTTCCTGACATTTTACTGTCTACCCCAGCATTTCTTGGTGTCCAGGGGTTATCAGGATCATCCAAGAATCTAAGCAATAATTATGAAGTACACCAAACATGATTACTGTGACTGGCCTTTATTTATTTATTTATTCATTCATTTATTTATTTTTGTACCAGGGATCAAACTCACAACCTTACCCTTGACAGATAGGCATTGTGCCACTGAGCTATATCCCCAACGCCTGGTTCTTAGTTATTTTGACGAAGTCCTATCTTACCACTAGGTCATAATTTTGTAAAGAGAGTGATTTATGTTGGTGTCATATTACTTTCTTTTCTTTTTTCGGTTATTGCCACTTAATCTGTAGATGTTGGTTTTTAACATTTTTGTGTATCTTAACTTGGTTTACTCACATGGCATACCAGCTCATGGTAATGGATGAATTTCATTCCCTGAGGTTTAAATTTGTGGTCCTGTGAGATGGCTGTGAGTGCTATTGAGTGAAACTTACTGAGAGGAAAAAGTCTGTAAAATTTAAATGCATTTCCCAACTGACTTCAGTGTTTGTGTCATTTATGTATGATATGTGCTGTATCGAAGTGTCATACCCTGCTACAGTTTGCTTTTCACTATTAGAAAGCTTTATACTTAAATTTTAAAATAACATGATGTTCGTAATATTTTATGTCATAGGTAAAGGGGCATGATAGAATGATAGAACTGACCATTTTGATAACATAATCAGATACTGCAGCAGAGATACAAAGGAAGGCATTGCATGTGGAGGAGGACGAAGAAAGGTGTGATAAGTAAAGACCTTTTTAAGGGTCATTTAATGGTAGAGTGATGGCAGTCTGCTGGAAAGCACATTGATCAAAGCATGATTCTCAGTTTAGGTTCAGTAAGAGGATGGGCTGTGAAATCACATTGCATGTTTTCAGTGTATTCAGTCTGCCATTGAGGAGCTGGATGATCGCTGGAAGGCTGTACATCCCACTTTATGGTTTCTACAATTTTTTTTTTTGTTTTGTTTTCTGTTTTTTCCCCTGTAGGAAATCTAAAGATATAGTCAGCACAGCAACTTTTCACAGTAACAAATTCTGTGCTGATTTTGATGGCTTATCACAAAAACTCAGACGTTTTAACCAAGAAGGTTCAAAATTGGTTGAGCAGTCTGTGAAACAGTGTGATACACTCAGCACCAACCTGGAAAAAATATCTCAAGAAACTGAACAGAGATGTGGATCTCTGAACATGAATACAGTTTGTCTTTCAGAACAGTGGATAGCTTCCTTAAACAAAAAGGAAGAGGAGCTTCAGAGTTTATTGGAGGTAATAACTTTGTACCTGGAACCTACTTTGAGGAGAATAGTTATAACCAGATAATTAAATATTCTGGTTTACACTTGGTTTCAAAACAAGTTATATTTTAAGGGTAACGAATGACTCAAAGCCCTTACCTATATGCTTTGGTGTATGTCTTCCGGATCTCAAAATTAATTTACCCTTTGTCTAATGTCTGCCTGTGTCTGTCCTTGCATTTTGACTTATAAGCTTCTTTGGAGAAGGGTACTCTTTGGACATCTCATGCCTTTCCTTTTTATAAACTCTTTGTGGAATGGGTGTTGTAGTTAGGGGTTGTACAGAGAACAATTAGAATCAGAACATGGAGTTTATAATATTTTATGATGGCCACACAGAGTTAACACAAGAAAATGCAGGAAATCTATCCATAACACTAAAGACATAGAATAATTAGCCAAGGGCCTGAATCCCACAGCAATGTCCCACATGAGTCCAGATGAAGACCCAGAACTCATTGACAATGCCTCCCACGAGTCCAACTGGAGGTCTAGAGCCCACAAGAAGGACTCACACCAGTCTCTTTTACGGATCTGTGCTAGGAAGGCCCAAAGGTCAGCAATGGAAGCTAGGAAGCCTATGCTAGCGGGGTGAAGGAGCTGTGCTGTAAGTTGAGTGTTCTACACTGGAGACAAGAAGTCACACTCACAACAAAGACCACGGCTGCCCTAAGAAGCACCACAGCCATGCTCAGCAACACGAAGGCCCCAAGCTTTTCTGATGACAAGCACAGTTGAGTACGTGTCAGGAAGCCAGCATGATGAGTTCACCCTAGAGACCAAGCGGCATATGTCTTCCTCTCCAGAGCCGGGAAGCAATGCTTAATGTGAGGACCAGAGCTTCTTTAGGCTCAGCAGCAACACATAGGAGAACCCACAATGCCTCAGTGTGATAGCTTTTCCTTCTCTACATCTCTGTTAATGCTGGCAACTTTGCTCAGGTGGGACATCTACACTTAGTGCAGTGCTGATGTAATCTAGCTGGCATTAAGTTGACCACCAGTTTTTAATCCATAACAATGGGTTTCCTTTCTGAGAAATAAAACTATTTTATTTTTATACATCTAAAGGAATTTAAGTGTTCTAAGCTATATAACCAAATTAAAATAAAAAGAATCAGGGTTCATGGAGAAATAGCTAATTTAAAAAATGCATGAAGTGGCTTGAGCAACTGTCTCTAAGATGATAAAGTGTAATCTATTAACTGGTGATTGCTTTCTTTTTTTTTTTTTTTTTTTTTGTAGTTCTGTATTACTTGTACCTTTACACTGCTTTGTTTTGTTTTGTTTTTTTCTTTTTCCTTTTAAATAAAATTTTTTTAAAAATGCATGAAGTGATGAGCCTAGACAGCTCATCATACCAGAAAGTGAGAACTATTAAAGACTCCTGGGGTTGTGTCAGAAAGACAGTAGACTATTTCATGATACTCTCCTTGCTCAAAGATATAATTTGAGCATCAGAAAGAGTAGTGATTACAATGATTAAAACACGTCAAAGCCAGGTTTGGTGGCACATGCTTGTAATCTCTGCACTTTGGGAGGCTGAGACAGGAGGACTACAAGTTCAAGACCATTCTACACAATTTACCTACATAAGCAAGACACTCAAAAAACAAAAGGACCTGGCATATAGCTCAGTGCAGAGACCCTGGATTAAATCCCCAGTACTAGAGGATGGAGGGGGATTCAAACATATTAAGACTTAAAGAATTTCATGGCATACTAGAGAAGCAACATGTTATTTGGCAAGGTGGTAAATAAAATAGAACATCTGTCTTTGCCAAAACAAATATATTTGATTTAGCAGGATAATTGGTGAAGAAAAATATTTAATAGACCATCAGCTAGTGAGATGAAGAAGAAATAGTATAACTTCTATTATACTAGTCATAGAATATTATGACTTTGCAGCTTCCAGTGAAATAGCCTCTGTGGCCATTAATGATTGCTTAAATCATTTGATCAAATGCTTGAGGTAGGGTGGGCCTTAGAGAAAACTTTCTTAAATGGTAATCACACCTGGATCCACTTACACAGGAGATATAATCAGGTATTACGTACTTTCAGTATCACTTACAAAATATTTTCAGAAATTACATATGAACTAGATCAAGACTTTATGTCTAACCAGTTTATATTGAAAATACAACAGAGAGATACAATTTGCCATGTTCAGAGTAGAGATATTCACTAGGATAGAGGTCTGGGTTCTTCAACAAGGTGTTTTGTTGTTGTTGTTGCTGTTGTTGTGGCTGTTGTTTTGTACCTGGCAAACTTAACGACCTCGTGCTTGCCAGATAGTCGCTTATGCCGCTGAGGTTTAGCTCAGCCCCTCTTCAACAACTTTTTTAAGGACAAGAAAAATAATTTTGATCTATGAGTAGAAAACTTTAAATCTGAGTTTGCCTGACATACTCTATTAAGATGAGCAATGATTAAGAATAGGCCCTTTTGGGGCTGGGAATTTAGCTCAGCGGCATAAGCGTCTGCCTTGCAGCAGGCAGTTGTGAGTTTGATCCCTGGTACCGATAAAAAGGAAAAAGACAAAAAAAAAAAAAAAAAAAAGAATAGACCTTTTTGCTTTGAAAAGTTAGGGCCATACTTAAGATACATTAGCCTTATCTGTTCCTTCTCCTTTTATTTGTGTTCTTGAGACTTTTATTTGTGGAAATGTCAGGATAAGGGAAAATGATATATTGGCTAAAGTACTAGCAGTTTTATTTTAATAATGATTCCTTATTTACATTGTACAGGGTATAAACGGACATTGGGAGACTTCCAAGTCAGAAATCATGGAAAAATTAAATGGACATAAAGCAGAAAATGAGAACCAGAACTGTGTTTTTCTTAGCCAGATAAGAACTGATGAAGAAAATTTGTTGGCACAAAATCTAGAACTTACTGAAGTTACAAAACTGGGTTTGACTAAGCTTCATTCCTTTCTGCAGCAAGATCTCAAACTGGATATCCCCACAGGTATGTTAAAACGGAAACGGGGACGGGGATATAGCTCAGCAGCCGGCACCTATTTGATAAGTGCAAGGTCATGAGTTCAGTCCCTAGTACCAAAAAAAGAGGGGTGGGGATAGAATTATTTAACATTTTGAAGTTGAGTTCTTCAGTCTTAGGTGTTAAGACTAGATCTGCTCATTGCCTAATTGGAATTCATGATTTCATTGTAATCAATTCAAATATGGAAAAGTTGGAAACCCAAAATAGTTTTCATCAAGTGTTTGATATCTTGATAAAGATAATATGTGTTTTTAGAAATTTGGGCATCATAATTTAGTAAAATTTTACATTCAAGGAACTAACTTTGTTGAGAAAAGACATTTTATTTTATTTTTGTTTTGTTTTTAGCCAGAGTCTCTATATAATTCAGACTGGCGTCCAACTCAGTGGTGATCCTCCTGCCTCAGCCTTCTTGAGTGCTGGGATTACAGGCATGTGCCACCATGTCTGGCTAGATGAGACATTTTTAAAACAGAAATCAAACTGACAAATCATCTACCTGTAGGTACCTATAGGATTCATTGTAAAAAGATATTTTAATACAACAATTGTAGAAATGTCATTGAATAAATGTAGTTTAATAGACTATTCACCACATTGTACATTTTATGTGTCCCTCTTAACTGATAGCATTTGGGAATCTCCATTTTGAAAGATTGGGGATCACTGTGGATTGTTGACTTTCAGGAATCACCACTTTGACAGATCAGGCATTGCCAAAATTAGTAAGCTATAAGTATTCTGGGAATCCTTTGTGGAACAAGGTTATAAGAATTTGCTTTATACAGCATAACTAATTGGGAGGTTATTCATTGAATTATGATAATTGTATAACCTTTAAATTCACTAAAATCATGAAGTATGCCTTTAAAAATGAGGGAGTTTTCTGGCATGTAAGTTATACCTCAAAGCTTTAAAAAAAAAGACATTCTAAAAGCAAATTGTAGTGTCCCAAGCACCTGCCTGGCAAGTGCAAAGTCTTGAGTTCAATTCCCAGTACCAAAAAAAAAAAAAAAAAAAAAAGCAAATTATAAAGAATAGTGGCTTATTTTTTCCCCAGTAGAGCTATAACGTTTATTGTTTAGTCTGGTGTGGTGGTGTATACCTGTAAACCCAGCAGGCAGGAGGCGGAGGCAGGAAGACTGCCGCCATGATTTCGAGGCTAGTCTGGGCTCAGAGTGAGTTCAAAGCCAGCCTGAACTACATGGCAAGACCCTATTTCAAAAAAATGAGAAAAATCCCAAAGGATATATTGTTCCCTCAACATTAGGAATGTTGTTAAGTGGAAAGACAAGCATCTTTGTAAATTAAAACAGCATGAGCTCATAAAGAAATGTGTAGTTAATATTTCATTGCCATGCCACGTTTATAGTTCTATGACTTCTGAGCAAAGAAACCATCTGAGGAAAACTGCTGTTAGGGTCCAATAATGCTTCCATTCTCACAAACATGCATAATGCATTGAGAGCCCACAGCACATCTTTGGTTTAAATCTTCAGAAATAGAAAGCTTCCCATTTTGGAGATATTGACAAGTCTGTTTAAGATCAGTTACCAAACTAGAGAATATTCTAACCGCAAGCAGCATGTTCCTGACAGGTAGGACGACCGATTCTCATGGATGGTCCAAAAGTGGTTATACTTTTGGAAGACAAGACTCATTTCGAAGTATAAGTTTTAGCATATTTTCTTGTAAATCTTGTTTGTATACTTCAATTTTCCTCACTTATCTAATATCTGCAAAAGGTACCACACCACAGAGGAAACGTTATCTATACCCATCAACACTGGTGAGAACTGAACCACGAGAACAGCTCCTTGATCGGTTGAGAAAGGAGAAACCCGAGCTGTTAATGATGCCAAGCTGTTCAGAAAACAACAAAGAAGAAGAAGAGAACAGTCAGGTAAAACTTACAGCGTCATTTTGGGTCTCTCATGGAAATTCTCCGTGTGATCGGTTTCATGGGAAGAATATTACTTTTCACCCTTCAGTCCTACCCTGTATCTTACAACTAAGCCTCTCATTTTAACCTTGTCTGTTTTTAAATATTAGACTAGTAGATGGGGGGGGGGAGAATGGCGGATTGATAAGTAGCAAGGTAAAGAGCCTCTCTGAGAGAAACAGCTCAGATGCTAGAATTTAGAAGACTAGAGGAAAGGAGAGGGATTCTCAAGACTCAGGAAGAAACTTAAGGAAAAAGAAAACGAAAAAAAAAGACTAGTAGATAGTAATAATAGCCAGTGTTTAAATTGTACTTATTATTTGCCATATACATTGTTCTAAGCTCTTTATATGTATGTTAAGGTAGTTTTTTCAATAACCCTGTGAGGAAAGATAGAGTTGCATTTAGAATAGTCAAGCCTACAATTTTTACCCTGTAGTGAATAATTATAGAAAAATTGAGCATTTAGAAAGTAACAAAGAATAAAAGTAAATTGTAATCCTATTATTATTAGATTACCTATTTTAAGATTTTATTTGTTTACTTCAGTTTTTTGAGGCATAGTCTTCTGGGTGGCCTTCTACTCACTGTGTAGCTCAGGCTGGCCCTGAACTCATGGCGATTCTCCTGCCTCAGCCTCTTGAGTGCTGAGATTATAGATGTGAGCCACACACCTGGCTGTGCTCTCTATAAAAACATAGCAGATTGTATTTATTGCTTTGTCAACTATTGTTGAGGTTGACCTATAATGTACATCATACCATATTCAAAAAAGAAAACTGCTTACTTTTTTTTTTTTTTTTGTCTTTTTCTTTTTTTAATCGGTACCAGGGATCGAACTCACGATCACACACACTCAAGGCAGGCGCTTATGCCACTGAGCTAAATCCCCAGCCCCTACCCTTACTTTTGTGATGATATTTAAGCTATTGCACTTATTCACTCATCTAGCTTCTTATTTTAGGACAGGAATAAAGCAAAGAAAGTTCTGGAGCAGTATATTGAAGAACCTCTAAGTCAGAAACCGCCTGCAGATGCCAGTGTGGATTGTTCTTCAAGTGGTGGAGTTCCATTTTTCCAGGTACTGAGGATATCGTTCCGACAGCCCTTTTGCCTGAGTCAGTCATTCACTGTTATAGGAAGGCATTGCTTCACTATAGAGAAACAAAAAATCGTCAGTCATTCTCATAAAATGACTTGTTAATTTATATTTAAGTTGTTTACATAGTCTGATATTGATAGGGATATGAACAAAGCAGAGCGTTACTTTCTATCCTTGGCTGATAACCATTGACTATTAAATTGACTCCCTTTCTGCTTTTTAGTCAGAGTGGATACTGAGGTCAGTCATTTCTGTCTGTCTTCTACCACTGACTTGGAAGGCCAGGAGCCTGTCTCTCCCCATCAGGTTTTGAAGGCTCAGAAGCTTATAATAGAGACCCTAGAGGTCTCTGGATTCTCTGAGTAGCTTCATGTCTGAGGCTCTTCTCTGGTTAATTGTCCCCCTGTGTTCCCTGAGTGCCTTGCTCTGACCATATGTGATGAAATCCTGGAAGCTCTCCTCCCACCTTGTGAACACTGCTGCAAACATGGCACTGTAAACTGTCAGGCTTCTTTCCCGCTATTTTGAAAGATGAACCTAGAAAAGTTCCCACTATTTTGAAAGATGAACCTAGAAAAGTAAGAATCTCTAAGTAGGACATTGGTATCTACATTTTATAGTTGAAGTGCTGCTTCTGATGTATGTTGGCTTGTATCTGTTTCTTTTTGAGATAGGGTCTTACTATTTAGGCTGACCTTGAGCTTGCTATATAGCCTGGGCTTGGCTGATTCTCCTGCCTCAGCCTTCAGAATGCTGGGATTGCAGGCATGCACCACACTGCTTGGCACTACTGATGTCTTGAATTGAATAATTCTTTGTTTTGGGCTTTTCTGGTGATTGTATAATGTTTAGCAGCATCTGTAGCTTCTACTTATTAAAAATCAGTGGTACTCTGAGTTGATGACAATAAAAAATGTCACCTTCATTCCCACTGGGGGCAAAATCATTCCCTGTTGAGAATTACTCCCCTATAGTAAAGTTTATGTTTTTAAAAATGGTGCAAAAAATTAGTCTTTCTTTCATCCTACTGCTTGCACTCATGGTAAAATAAGGAATTCACCTGTAGCAAAAAAGTTGTTAGCTCAAATTTGTGCTGAACTTTTTCTAAAGGTTTTCATGATTCAGCTTTTTTTTTTGGTACCAGGGATTGGACTCACAACTGTGCGCTCGCAAGGCAGGCACTTAGCTGTTGAGCTAAATCCCCAGCCCAACTTTCTTGCTTATAACCCAGAAAACTGAAAATAGTATATGGTGAATGTGTATATCAAATGTTATATTGACTGAATTTCTTTCTTAAAATCTTCAGCATAAAAAATCACACGGAAAAGACAAAGAAAACCGAGGCGTTAACCCGGTGAAGAGGTCGAAAGTGGAAGACACCGCAGAACACTCTGTTATGAAAAGCAGGTTACCGCTTCATGCCTAGAAAAATCCTCAGTTAAGCTGAGGCTTGAGATAGAATTTCAGTAAAACCAGAAGCCTCAAAATTTGAGCCTTAACTACCGATTAAAAAAGAATAAACTATATCAAGGCAGTCTAGTAAAGTAGTTAACTTTAGTATCTTCCCATGTTTTGGTCATCCCTGTAATTTCCAGTGTATTAAGCTGAGTTTCATGTGGGGATTTGCGTTGGGTTAATATGTTTCAGGCTTTTCCTCTGAAGTAGCCCTTGTATCCCCTTTGTATGTTATTAAATAGTAAATGTGTGGGAGCTATGCTGTTTCAGGTTTGGACTTAAACAGGTAAACAGCTCTGACGTGGCCTTGCAAAAGGACATCTCATTTATTTTTTGTTGTGACTTAGTTAAATCTACTTTTTCTTCTCTCTAGATTTTTCTATGATGGGCTCTCAGGTCATTTTCTGTCTTTTTTCACAAAATTTTCTTAGAGCTTCAGAGAAGTTTCGTTTCTTTTCTTTTCTAGGATTTGAACCTAAGGAGTGCTGAAGCTACATCCTCCCACTCCAGCCCCTGTTCCACCCACTCCGAAAGTATCTCTTCTTTCAGTTTTTGTTTCTCCCTAGACATGAAAACATTTCATTCTTTCTTGAGATTAAATACCTTAGCCTGCAGAGTCTCTAAAAACAAGCTTCTCCAGAATATGTAGGTTACTATTACGAAAGAACTTCCTAGAGCTTTCAATCAGGGCTTTATGGTCCACTCTAAGGCTTACGTTATTAGGAGAGGGTCACATGATTTAAGGACTTTTTGAAACTGCCAATTATGTTTATATTTTATATTATTTTCTTTTTTTTTTCTTTTTTTGGTCTTTTTTTCCTTTTTTCTATCAGTACCGGGAGTCGAACTCACGACTGCCTACTTGCAAGGCAGGCGCTTATGCCACTGAGCTAAATCCCCAGCCCCAGTTTATATTATTTTCTTTGCCTTATGAAACTTGTTCTTATATTGTATATAATAAAATGTTTGTGTACATTTAATTTTAATCTTAGAAGGGCTTTTTTTTTCTTCCAGTTTTTCTTCTGATGATACTAGGCATAAAACTAAAGGTGCTATGCCACTAAGCTATGCCCCTGGCCCTTTTCATTTTTTATTTTGAGACCAGGTCTTACTAAGTTGTCTAGATTGCCTTTGAACTTGCAGTTCTCCTGCTTCAACCTTCCAAGTAGCTGAGATTACAGGCTTGCACTACCATGCCTCAGGACCCTGATAGCTTTTTAACCTGGCAGCCATGTTCTGGAAGTGGGAACATGGAGACCCAGAGCACTTAGGAGAGATATGTGCATAGGAAACGCTTTGTGCCCACATCAAGTTTAGTATGTAAATCTTAGAATATTTACTTGGTAGCTAACAAAACCCAGGCCCTATGGAAAGATTAGAAAATATTTGAAGAACTAAATTTACCTTGCAGAAGTATTATTAAAACTATGGGTATAATTTCTCTGTAAACATATGTCTATGAATTATGAAGAATGTCTTTCCCTTTGTAAATTTATAATTAATAAATTTGATTTCTTTCATGCCTATAATTTCTTACCTGTCAATTATATTTGTATAGTTAAGCAATTTGCAGTAAGACTTCTAAAAACAGACTTCTATAAAGACACCAGCAAGGACGACAAGTGTGGTAAATATGCCATGCTTCCAATTGCACTCCCAGAGCATTGTGTATCTTACTTAGGTGTAAGATGAATGAGCAATAGTTTCACCCACACACAACCTCAAAACCAGCTTCAAGTTCTCAGATTCTGACTGTTCTAAAAGTTACCCAGGAATGCTGATGCCTGACCAAAAAAATAAACCTTCAGGAACTTTTAACATCCAGGGTCATAAATTATTAGCTCTTCAGCTTTTCATATATAGTGCCAGGTACTAAAAAAATAAGCAAGAGTCAGTTCACCAAAATGGTGGAGTAAGTGACTTCAAAACCCTTCCTTTGCAAAACCATCAAAAAATAAAGTAAAAATATTCTGAAACAATCTCCAAACTCTGGAAATAGTCAAAGACCTTCAGTCATTAAGTAAAAGATCATCTAAAAACAAGAAAGCTTTGCAGTATTTCACTTGCCCTTTCCGTATCTCCTCCCCAACTTGACAGCTCTACAGCAATCTTCAAAAGAAGACAGCAGCCCACACTCTCAGCATAGTGGTCCTTGATCCTGAGGAAGCAGAAAGGCTTTATTCTCGAAAGATTGATTGTTCTAACGTCAGAAAAACAAAGATGGACACAAGGCACTCACTTTTGTCTCATTAAGTCTGAATCAAGATTTTTGTTAAAATATAGAGATTTTTGTTAAAAACAGCAGGCAAATGAACAGTCCACTGCCACCCAGGACCAGTAATTGCAGCTGACATAAATAAATGCCTAATGCCGCTGATGGAAAGCAATGAAGAGAATGCCTTAAGGAAATAAGGCCATTCAAAAACACCTATATATACCTCAGGATTTAGAAAGCTATACATCCATCTATGGTGAGCTGCGTGTAAAAAAGACCAGAAAAGACCAAGTTTCTGCCTGGGCCCTGATTTCTATACTCAGAGCAAGTCAGAAGTAAAGATAGAGGTGGATTTAAAAGGCCCTGGCTAAGTACCATAGGTATTCTCCAACAGCCAATTTACAAAAACTAGGAAGGGTTTTATTTTTGGAGTGACGTGTTGAAGGAAATCTCTGTCAACACATTAGCTGAACCCAAAATGAAGACCTTAGCACATAAGTCAAAGAACAGAGACTACACAGTTTGGAAAAGTCTTAAGCACTAGAGCAGATAGCAAAAGCAAACCCTGAGGAGTAGAATCTGCTTCCAGAGTTTACACATAATCAAAATGGTTAGCTTTCATCATGAACTAATACATGAGAAAAAAATATGGCTCATTCACAGAAATGAGAATCAGAGGAAGCACGCATACTGGACTTAGGCCAAAACGTTTGCTGAAGATGAGGTTTATATTTTAACCTAAAAACATGTATTTATGGAGTATCATATATATATGTATATATGAGAGAGAGTGTTTAGGACATATATTTACTATGTTTAAATTAGTTTATGTCTACCATAACTTTTTTATCAGCACTGGCTATTGAACCCAGGGTCTTTGCACGAGCTACATCTCTGGCACTATGTTTTTCATTTTGAGACGATCTCAGTAAATTGCTAAAACACCCAGGCTGGGCTTGGACTTGTGATTTTTCCAGCCTTAGCTTCTCAGAGGATGTTACTGTTAATCTATAGTTATCCTACTGTGCAAAAGAGTGATAGAACAATAGAACTTCTTAACTTTTAATGCTAGGTAAAATTTAAAGTCAGTTTTTCTAAATACACTCAGAGCTAAAAATCCAGGAAAACAATGCCTCAACAAATCTAAAGAATATTCATAAAGGGACTAAGTTGAAAAAAACTCTGAACTTAAACTATTAAAAGGAACCATACAAATTAGTTTACACTGGCTAGCCCCTTGTTTGGGACTCCCCCAAAACACTGTTTTTATAGAATGGCTATTATCTGGACTGTGGGAATCCTTTGGAAACCCTCATTCACAAGATTTCCCTTTATTTAACCTGGTTCAGACTTTGCACAGTGAGAACAGCATTTTCTCAAAGACATTTATTAAAAATAATCGGTAAGGGAAAAAAAGAGAAACAAAAAAATGCAAATGTTAAACTCTAGACAGAATTTAAATCAGGGTTATAGCTCACTGGGAAAGTACTTGCCAAACAAAGTCAAGGCCCTGGGTTTGATCCCCAGTGCCACCGAAAAGAATGTTTAAACACCTATTTTAAGTACATTTGAAGAGCTAAAATAGAGCTGGCATAAAGAAGGGTAAACTTGAAACTTCTAGGTAAATGAGTGCAGCTTGAGACCATACTTACAAGTGAAATGAATCAGACACACATATATAAACATCATATTGTCTCTGAGAAGCTGAAACAATATGTATGTGTATATATATATACATATATATATATATATATTACACAATGTATATATCATTACCCCTAATTGTTATTTTTTTAAAGAGATAAAACCAAAACAGAATAAAGCCAATTGAAACAAACCAGTGTAAGTCTGTTACACAGGGCTTCAAAATAATATGAAATCAAGAGTGGTTACCATAATGCCTCTTGTCTTCAAAATAGCTGCAGATAACCTTCAGACACAATAAAAATCAAAACAGAACAGAATAGAACCAATAAAAAGTAAACAGTGAATGTAATAAAGGACTTCAAAACAAGACAATAGTAAATCTAAAAATGGCTACTAAATATCTTGCTATCTGAAATAGCTGCCCATGCTGTCAGATGTAACAAAATCAAACAAAACAAAAGAGAATAAAACCCAACCCAACAAAACAATGAGAATAATACAGGACTTCAAAACAAGATAATAGAGACTTAACAATGGCTACCACCTTCAGAAGGAGATTCCCCTTAGATGCCACACTGTGTACCATCATCCCTGAATAGGTGATCAAACCACCAGCTTTAGACCTGCAAAGTCAGTGAAACACCAAACACCACAGGCATCAAATTGCATTTCACCTCAATAGCTATCACTGTGGCCAGGATTCAGCTTGTGGCACATTGCCTTCCTGGCCTGTGCAAGGTTATGAGTTCGATCCCCAAGACCAAATAACCAACAAAATTGTGTTTTGTGGCTAGGGATTTAGCTCAGCGCCATAAGGCCTGTCTTGAAAGCATGCAGTCATGTTTGATCCCGGTACCAAAAAAAAAAAAAAAACTGTCACTGTAGCCTGTGTTGCTCTGGATCAGCCAGTCCCTTACCGGGATCTTGTTTCCCAACCCCAGGTCTGGCTGTCCCCTGGTAGCTGTGGCCTGTTGGTTCACAGGGAGGTCTTGCTTGGTGAATTCTTGTTCTCTTACCCCACAGTCCGTGAATTATCCCCTAATTATTTTGAATTTTTTTTGTCTTTAAAATAAAATAGATCTGAAAAGAAAAATACATAAAAATAGAGCTGGGCATAGTGGCACATATCTGTAATCCCAGCACTCAGGAGGCTTGCTATAAATTCGAGGCCATCCTGGCCTACTACATAAATGACCTTAAGGGCAGCCTGGACAAGGGCAAGACCTTTCTCAAACAAACAAACAAAAAACTATGTAAAAGAGCTAAAGAAGAACTAAAGTCAAGAAAACTGTGAGAATAATGTCTCCACAAATAGAAATCTCCATAAGGAAATAGAAATGATAAGGAAACAAACCAATTCTAAAGTTACAAAGTACGATAACTAAAAAAATTTAAAAACTCAATATATGTACTCAAGAACGGATGAGATCGGGCTGGAGATTTAGCTCAGCGGCATAAGTGCCTGCCTTGCAAGCAGGCAGTTGTGAGTTCAATCCCCAGTACAAAAAAAAAAAAAGAACAGATGAGATCAAAAAAAAGAATCAGCACACTTGAAGATGCATCAATTATTATGTAATCTGAAGAACAGAAAGAAGAATGAAGAAAAATGTACAGAGCATCGGAAACCTGTGGGGTATCATCAAGTACACCAGTACACAGATGGGTCTCCTAGATGAGGGGTGAAAGGAATAGAAAGAACATTAAAGAAACAACAGAAGTAAACTCCTAAATTTTCTGAAATGCATTAATCTACACAGCCAATCAATTCATCAAACCCCAAGTAGGAAAAACTAAAACAAGTACATCTATATCATAGTCAAGCTGCCAAAATCCAGAAAAAAAGATCTTGACAAACAAAATACAATAGATCATACTGAAGAGATCTTGCAGAAAACTGACAAACCATGAAGACTGGAAGGCCAGGAGAAGATACACGAAGTGCTGAAAGAAAAAGAGCACCAACCAAGACTCCTATATCTACAAACAGTAATCCAAGAAGAAGGAAACTATGAATCATTCCAAGACATGCAAATGAGACGGTGAACCTGCCCACGAGAACTATTGGAAAGAGTCCGGCAGGGTGAAATGAAACCAGCAGAGTATCACAGCATTTTGAGAGACTGAGGCAGGAAGAGCTCAAATTTGACCCTATCTCAATATAAAAAACGACAAAAAAGGGCTGGAAAGGCAGGTCAACATGAAGACCCGGTGTTCAATCTCTAGTGAGCAAAAAAAAAGATGAAGGTAACTAGATAGATAAATATAAAGGACAGTAATATAATGGGAGAATGAATGTAACATCAGCAATTTCACAATGACACACTTCACATCAAAGATAAAAAAATGTTGAAATAAAAGGATAGTGAAAGTAATACTGTATAGTCAGTAATCAAAAGAGACCCGTAGTGGCTGTTTTAATGTTCTCTAAGACAAATTTTTAGGGCAAAAATTGTTATTAGGTATAAAGAGACTTTTTCTTTCTTTGAGATTGTGTCTCACTTTTTGGCCAGCAAACACAAAGAACTTCTTGAGCACCTGAACTTTGCTTTGTCTTCCTGAAACTACAGCCCCATGCATTGCCCAGTATTTTTCTAATAAAAGTATCGATTCATCCACAAGACATAACAATTATAAACATATGTAGTTAACAACACCCTCAAATACATGAAGCAAAAACTGACAGAATTGAAGGAAGAAACAGAAAATAACATAAGTAACATCTGGAGACTTCATTTTGTTCTTTTTCTTCCTTCCTGCCTTTCTTTTTTACAGCACTGGATTGAACCCAGCGCCTTCACACTAAACTACATCCCAGCTCTGCCCAGCCACACCCATCCCCTGTTTTGTTTTGTGAGACAGGGTCTCACTATGTAGTTCAGGCTTATCTTGGACTCACTGCGTAGTTCAGACTGGCTCCCAGTTCTTTGTAGTCCTTCTGCCGCATTCTCCAGACTGTGGGGATTACAGGTGTACACCACCAAACCCGGCTGCTCAGCACTTTTTTATTTTTTATTTTGAAGCAGAATCTCACTAAGTTGCCCAGATCTGGCTACAACTTACAATCCTCCTGTTTTAGCCTTCTAGAGTGTTAGGATTACACATGTGAGCCATGCCTGGCTTCTTTGTCACTCTTAGTAATAGAACAACCAGGTAACATATCAAGAGAGAAACAGACACTCAAATATCATTATATAAATTGAGCGAGCATAGTCGTGCATGCCTGTAATCCAAGCACTCAGGAGGCTAAGGCAGGATTACCATGAGTTTGAGGCCAACCCAGGCTACATAGTGAGATCAAATTCAATCTCAACTACATAGTAAGTCTCAAAATAATTCTAATACGAATAATAAATAAACCAATTAAACCCTCTAGTTGTGTACAGAATGCTTCACACTATAACAACAATACTCTTTTCCAGTGAACATGAAACATTTCCAGGATAGACCATATGTTAGGCCATAAAACATGGTTCAGGGAAAAAAACAAAACAAAACAAAAAACTTGCTTCAGGAAAAAAAATGCTTCAGTAAATTTAAAAGGACCAGAATCACATAAAATTGTTGGCCAGTCCTAATGGGATGAAATAAAAGTCAACAACAAAAGGACATTTAAGAAATTTACAAATATATGGAAATTAAATTATATACTCCTAATAGCCAGTTGGTCAAATAAAAAAATCACAACAGAAGTTAGAAAATACTTTGAAAGGAATGAAATCAAACATACATGTCAAGATGTATGGGGTACAGTCAGGTGTGGTGATGCATACCCGTTATCCCAGCACTAGGGAGGCTGAGGCAGGAGGATCTCCATAAATTTGAGAGAGAAAGAAAGCATATAAGGATTTGTGGGGTGTAACTAAAGCAGTGCTCAGGAGGACATTGCATATTTGTATGTACCTATATTTAAAAAAATCTCAAATCAATAGCATAAATTTTTACTTTAATGAGAAAGAAAAAGAGTGCAAACTAAATCTCATTCTCTAAAACCAAAAGAGATAATAAACTCTGAGTGGAGATGAATGTAGAAGAAAATGTAATTTGGAAATCCAAATTGCTCAAGAAAACTCTTATCAAAGAACTCCCTAATAAAATTTTTTCCCACAATGATAGGAAGCTAAAAGGAGTTCATGTGTCTTAAGAAATTAAAAATTGATCTTATTATCACCAAAGTGGCATTAAAGGGTATACATTATGGGACTGGGTATTTAGCTCAGTGGCATAAGCACCTGCCTTGTAAGCATGTGGTCATAAATTCGATCCCCAGTGCTGATAAAAAAAGAAAAAGGGGATACTTTATACTTTGCAGTATAAAGAAAATGTTAGCCTTTAATAAGTAAAATTTTAATTATCTTGAATAATCATAAAAATGGTAAAATAATCTAAAACTTACAAGATGATGAAAGAAGGAAATAGAGCTACATAAAATAATCCAAAAGCAGGAGAAGAAGAGGGAACAAATGCAGAACAGTTGGAACAAATAGAAAATAAAAACCAGTAAGTCCAATCAAGGAGAGCTAAAGGCAAGAAATGCTGTATTACAGAAAAGAAAACAGCTTATACATGATCCAGAGTGAACCCCTAAGGAAGATATAACAAGTCTGTAGTTGGAAGCAACTAATAACACCAAAACACATAAAGCAAAATGGGTAAGACTATAAAGAGAAATAAAAGGCTAGAGCAGACTGAGAAAAGTTTGGTGCCTCTTGTTTTATTAAAGGCATTTTCCCTGTAGTCCCATCACATGGAGGCTGAGGCAGGAGGATCCCTGCAAGTTCAAGACCAACCTGGGCTACACAGTGAGTCCTTGTCTCAAAAAAAAAAGAAAGAAAGAAAGAAAGAAAAAGTGTTTCCCAAGTTTACAAAGGTCCTTGCCGCTTTGAACTACTTTATCAGCCAAAAGTTTTTCCTACTCTTTATGATTGCCTTCCACATCTTCCAAGTATAATTCCCCAAAGTATACCTAAAAGACACAGGAAAAGAAGAATTTGATGTGATCTCTGGTTAAATCTAACCTAACCTCTTTATTCGAAAGCTTTTGCTTAAAATCTTGCTGCTCTATCCTGATTAGGCAAATTGGGTACTGAGGCAAGTGGACTTATTCAATAGGAGCATCAGACAGGTCTCACTTGGAACATTTTTCCCCAAAAGAAGCTATAGGTTGCTTTCTCACTTAATTATAAGTCAAGTTACTTGGACAAGTCAAAATTAAGAGAGCAAAACCAAATCTATCTATCTATTTATTTTTGGTACCAGGTATCAAATTCAGGGCCAGGCAAGTGGTCTGGGGATGTGCCACTGAGCTACATCTCCAGCCCAGCTACCTTTTTAGAATCACTCTAGTATTTTGTCAGTGGGACTAGACTATGAATGGACAATCCATCTTTTCTTGAATTTTCTATGAAAACAAATAATGAGCCTGTTTCATATCTTTCATATGAAAATTATAACTTAATTGAAATATTACATGTCGAAATAGACATTATAATCATATTGTATACAATAACATGGTATCTGAAATAACAAAATTATTATGCTTTTTCAAATAAAAATGTAGAAATAAAATTTATTTATAATTAATTTTGCATAGTCTACTGCACATATGTGTTATGTATGCATGTTCTTGATTATAATATGCAACATATACTTGCATACATATTTTTTGAGGCCAGGTATCATTATGCAGTTCAGGTTAGATTTAATAAAATACTTTGCTCCTTTTTTCTTTCTTTTTCTTTTGTGAGGATTTCATGTTTTACACTTTGCTGTTCCAGGTTACTTAAGAATGGGTACATATGCAGGGAATAAAGATATAACTATGGGTTTCTTGTTTTTAAATAGTCTCTTGCACTTTACCACTGCTGAGCCAACAGCAATGAGTTCAGGCAACCACAGAAGCCCTTATATGAGATTAAATCATTGCTTTGCTGTTTTGGACAAGCAGTCTAATTTCTCTGGGCCTGCAGCTCAACTATAAAATGGCATTCTCGTCTACTGACGTGCCTCTCAAAATGTGGCAAAGTTTCTGAGGCTTCTCTCCTTGAAGGTATAAAGATCCTACAGTAATTTTCTGGCTGGTCTCACGGTAGTTCCCAGACTGGAGCCTCAGGTATGAAATTCCCCTCTCTGCTTCCATAGTCAGTGCTCCTCAAGATCACAGAAGAGGAGGGCCTCACAAGCGCTGATTTCCATCCTTCCACGGTCATTCTCACTGCTGCTGTTGCCACCACGGAGATGCCATAGCAATTGTCATGATGACTGTAGGTCCTGCCTATAGTCCTTGTCCTCAGTCCCTTGAAGAACCCTTGTACATTTTGCTTCACTTGATATTTACCTTATAACCCACAGAAACAGAATGAGCTCTTTCTAGAAGCCCGGAAGTCCTTTGCTCTTGGGTTGGGTTGGGTTAGGTTAAGGTTAGGGCTGAGCACTCTCTCGTGTGGCGTGTTCTCTGAATGACTCTGGGGCGCTGGTCAGTGGACACTTGCCGGTGTCCACCTGGTGCTAGGTGAAGTACCGGGTGCTGGGGGAATGGAGATGACCAAGACCCAGCCATATTTTAGGAACCATTAGAGGTTGGTGTCCCCTCAGTCTTGAGGACTATTTCCTGTTTCATTGGATTCAGTCCCCCAAATCAACCTGGACACATATCTGCTTCTTTCTTCTTTTTAGCTGTGTCCACTGCAGCATTCAAATCCATTTTCACTCACCCACCATCTCCTTTTCCCATCTCAAACACGACTATCTCCTTCTTAGCCACGGGAACTGAGTGGTTGAAGATCCCAACCATCAAGATTGGAAATTTAGGAGGAACCAGTTAGAATTGTCTTTTTTTTGAACCAGGGATCTAACTCATGATTGTGTGCTTGCAAAGCAGGTGCTTATGCCACTGGGCTAAATCCCAGGCCCCTAGAATCATCTTTCTAAATTAGCAAGGACATTAGAAATGTACCTCTTGTCAATTTATGTTTTTCCTCAGCATAAATCATGCACAACAATATTTTGCATATAAGATAAAAATAATAAAAAATGTCTTGCCTTTGAACTCAGGAAAAGTAAAGGTAAAATAAGTTAGGTAAGGACAGCTGTTGTTCTGCCCCCAGGCAAATTTTATTCCACTTCCTTGAAACAGGAGTTGAGCCTGGTATGCGAATGGTGCTAACAATGTTACAGGCAATAGTACATTTAATCCTTATAATAAGTGTGATTATTAGTCTGATCTTTGGAGCATTAAACTAGAAAGAAAGCAACATTTGAAAACACAGAGTGGGGCCAGGGATTTAGTTTAGCAGCATAAGCGCCTGCCTGGCAAGTGCAAGGTCATGAGTTCAATCCCCAGTACCAAAACAAAAAACAAAAAACACTCAAAAACACAACACAGGCTGAATCAAGTACACTGGCACCCACCTCTAAACCCAGCTACTGTGGAGTTTAGACTCTAAAAGTTTGAGACAGCGTGTGCAATTCAGCAAACTGTCTCAAAATAAATAATAAAACACCGTCGGGACTGAAGTTCAGTGGTAGAATGCTTGCCTAGCTGTGTGGCCCCTGGATGCAAAGCTCATTGAAATGACAATATGGGGATTTAGCTCAGTGGCATAAGCACCTGCATGGCATGTTCAAGGTTGTGAGTTCGATCCCCAGTGTGGGGGGGGGCGGGAGGAGGGGACAGGGGATGACAACAATAACCCTTTTTTTTTTTTTTGTCTTTTTCCTTTTTATTGATACCAGGGATTGAACTCATGACTGCCTGCTTGCAAGGTAGGCGCTTATGCCACTGAGCTAAATCCCCAGCCCCATTTTTTTTTTTTTGTCTTTTTCTTTTTTATTGGTACTGGGGACTGAACTCATGACCATACACTTGCAAAGCAGGCACTTATGCCGCTGAGCTACATCCCCTGACAACAATAACCCTTAAAAAGTTTAACAAAACCAACAAGGCCGAGAAAGGATAAATTCCTTGCCCCAGGTCATAGAATTAGAAAGTGTTAGATAAGGTCAAGGCTTTTAACCCTGGGTAACATTACCTTCTGTATCCATGAATATACCTAATGAATATACAAAATCCAGATGCTAAGCAACGAAAAAGGTGAGATTAGAATGATGTCCAGGATATGTGGCTCCTTGCCACACTAACAACTACAGAAATTTAAGTATCAGATTCATTACATGCCCAGCCTTGAATCTGCATGTTATGTGTTCATTCTAATCAAATTTATTACAGATTACCTTGAGTTTACTTTCAGGACCCTTGCCAAAACTATTATAACAGGGAAGAAATCTTGTCCTTCATTAATCTTTATATCTCCTACTAGATATTTATATCTAATATAATACATTGGGTGAATTTCTAATAAAAATTCCTCCCTCTAGTCAAAGATATCCAAAATCCAAATTCTATGCATTAATTTCAATTTTAGCATTTGCTAAAGAAATGACTTTTTACTACACAGTAATTAAAGCCCCTTGGACTTCTCCTCCTCCGTCACTGTAACTGTCATTGGCAGCAGCAGCATCATCACTGATAGGATTATATCCAGAAGGTGAGAAGTATAAAACAAAAGAGGCCTTTATTCTGAGAACACAGAGAGAGAGAACCGACACTCCCCCCTCGACTGCTGGAGTCCGGCTTTCTCTTTGGCGGACACGTGGCATCAAGAATATGTAAGTAGCTTTGGTTTGGGGTGGAACCTTAAGGGGGCATCAGGGATGCACAGGTAGCCCATTGGTCCTAGGTTTGGCACCATAGGTAAGTTCCCAGGGGCAGGGAAGATGGTGTCACAGGTAAATTCCTAGAGGTGGGGGAGATAGGAGCTCTTTGGTTTCGCCTTTAAGGCCTCACCAACTACAGTGTCCTGTCTGGGCCAAAACCCTTTCATATCCCATCTTATGATTATTATGAAAAGGGGTGAAGATTTCTCTCTTTAACTACTTCCTGCTGGCAGGGGATGCTGTACTAGAGCCTAGGGGAGTCGATAGGATGACAGTTGATGCCCAGGTAGAGGCTGGTGCCAGGTGTTTTAGCCAGGACAACTTCACTGGTGAATGCACGTATGTTAGACTGGAAAACCAAAGAGACAAGATGTTATGAGGAGACATGGCACTGTCATATTTAAGGACCCAGGTGAGGTAGAGGGAAAGGTGCCTTTGATTTAGACATGTCATTATATCAGGATGACATTGAGGTAGGATCATTGTCACGTGATGTAGAATTCTGAAAATTAAGCATGGGGTTAGGAGGAGTGAAGTTATGAGAGGTGCTTACTCCCCCATTTGAAAGGGTAAAAATTAAAAGGGTAGGTAGGTAAGGCTTGTCCCTGGTATGCATGATGTTGGAGTCTGTAGGAAATAAAAATGATCATTAATACAACGTAAGAAATTAGGAACCAAAGTGAATAACAAAACATGACAGCCTGAGAGTCATGGCTGTGGGGCCTTGGTAAGGCAGAGATGAGTAGACAACAGGATGGTTAGATCTAGGGCCTGAGTGATGCAAAACCAGAGTGACAGTCTAGCAACTTTGATCACTGTTGAGGTTGCCAAGAATATCAGGTAGGTATGGGTCACTGTAACCTGATTGTAGTCCTTGGAATGATTTGCTGTAACAGAAGTTTAGCAAGTATATCAGCAATTTACCAGGTTGTGGGAAAGGCTTCTATCTATCCTGAAAAGGTACAAACAAAGGTGAGAAGATATTTGAGAGTTTTGTGGTGGGGCATGTGTGTAAAATCTATCTGCCAGTCCTGACCAGGAGTGTGTCCTCGAAATTGATGAGTAGGAAAGAAAGAGGGTGCCATGCATCCCTGAGGAGAGGTCCTGGCACAGAGATCACAGGTGTGAGTAATCTTAAGAATGATAGCTTTTAGAAAAGGGTGTGTGACTATTGGGGCTAAAAGTTTGTATAGGGCCTGTGATCCTATATGAAAACAGTTGTGTAAGTCAGTGATGATGTCTAAGGCCTGTTGATGTGGGAGAACAAGTTCAGATCCCTGAAAAATCCAACCCTGTTTTGTGTGTAAACTGGTTTATGAAGTAGCTGTAACTGCTCTGGTGAATAATTAGGCTGAGGTAGACTGTTTGGGACTAACAGGAGACGATGAGAAGGGCAGGGCCCTTGTGCAGCTAACTTGGCTTGTGAATCTGCAAAGGTATTGCCTTGAGCAATAGAATCTGTAGAGTTTTGGTCTCTTGTACAATGAATAACTGCTGCCTACTTTGGAAGCTGGGCTGTCTCTAGAAGTTTAAGGATAAGGGGAGCATTAATGATGGGGGTTCCCTGAGTGGTAATAAAACCCCATTCTTGCCAGATAGAGGCATGAGAGTGTAAAATGCTAAATGCATACTTTGAGTCAGTGTATATATTTATAATCTTGTCTTTTGCTAGTGTAAGAGCCCTTATAAGGGCAATAAGTTCTGCCCTCTGCGATGAGGTGCCAGGTAGCAGTGGATTTGCCTCTGTAACTTTTGACTGGTTAACTATTGCATATCCTGCCTTCTTTTGGTTGTCTGTGTTTGTTGAACTGCCAGCTATTAACCATGTGTCAAAGGCTAAAGAGAGAGGTGTGCTACTGATGTGAGGGGAAGGGGTGGGAGTCATCTGTAAAAACTCAATACAGTCATGGTGAGGATGGCCCTCTGAGGTGGGAAGTAAGGTTACCACATTAAGAGGACCACTAGTTGCAATAGAGATGCAAGGGTCTTGAGAGAGAGCTAAGTGTACCTGTTGAAGGCCAGAAGGGGTCATTAGGGTAGGGAGCACCTTATGTGAGATAAGCTCACGTAGGTGATGAGGTGAGTGTACTGTAATGGATTGCCCTAATGTAAACTTTTTAGCTTCTTGTGTCAGAAGGGCTGAAGCTGCAAGAGCTCAGAGACAAGGAGCCCATCCTTTTACTATGTGATCTGTTTTGACAAGTAAGCTACTGCTTGAACAGAAGGTCCCTTTTTGTGTCCTAGTACACCTATAGCATTGTGGCCCTGACAAGTAGTGTATAGGATGAAAGGTTGGGTGGAATCAGGAAGGGTAGGAGCTGGAGCTTTTAGGAGAGCCTCTTTTAATTTTTGAAAGGAGGCATGTATGGGCCTAGTCGGGTCCAGGGATTCTGATAAGGAACCCTTAGCGGCCTTGTAGAGGGGTTGAGCTAGGGCTGCAAAGTTAGGAATCCAGATATGAAAGAAATTAGCTAAACCTAGGAAAGATGTAACCTGCCGTTTAGTTGTGGGCGTCTGGAGATCATGAAGAATTACCTTACGATCTGAGGTGATAGAGCCAGTGGTGGGGATGAAAGCAAGACCTAGGTATTTGACTTTTGGGGAGGCTATCTGGGCTTTAGCAGGAGAGACCCTGTATCCATGACTAGAAAGGAAATTAAGAAGACTGGCTGAATGCTGTATGGCTAACATATGGGATGGAGAACACAATAGGAGGTCATCTATATATTGAAGAAGAACACTAGGTTTGAGATCAACTCCTGTGAGGTCAGTAGTGAGAGCTTGACTAAAGAAGTGGGGACTATCTCTGAACCCTTGGGGGAGCACTCCTCAAGTAAGTTGTTGAGACCTGAGAGTGTCTGGGTCAGTCCATGTAAACGCAAAGAGGTTCTGGCGATCAGGGTGTAGGGGGATAGTGAAGAAGGCATCTTTAAGATCTATAACTGTAAAGTGAGTGGTCCATGGAGGAAGGGATATCAGAGAGCATGGTATAGAGATTTGGCACCACTGGGTCAGACGGAGTAACAGCACTGTTAATTACCCTAAGGTCCTGTACTAGACGATAGGACTGATCAGGCTTGAGTACCAGGAGAATGGGAGTATTGTGGGGTGAATGGGTAGGTTTAAGAAAACCATTGTCAACTTCTGGGAGAACATGGTGGACAGATAGCAGCAGCTATGGAGGCTCTCTGAAAGACCCAGCTTAGAATTCAGGAATGGTGCGGAGTAATGAATCATAAGCAAGAGGAGATATGCCCTGCTGACCCAAGAATGAACTGGGTTCAGAGAAACCAACTGGGAATGCAATCCTGGTGCTATAACAGAAGCAGAAAATCCTCAGTGTGGAAGTTGGAGCTTGCGCCATTGGAAGCTGCGATTTGGGTTTCCTGCCGCCCCTGCTGTGTCTACATCAGCTCACCAGGGAGAGAGATGCATGAAAGCTTTGAGAACGGAAATCGGTGAACAAAGTTGAAAGCAGGATGGGCGGGGAGCTGTGCATTGACCTGCGGTGAGTGAGAGAAACTGGGAATCTTCCACAGTCTAGGAGACTCCAACAGAGGACATTCTTGGACCGGGCAGACTTGAAGGAACATGGTGCTGCAGTGACTTCAGTCACGTATCCCCCTCTCAAGCGGGATTGGTGAGAAGTGCCTAGCCTACATGACGCTGCAGGCTGAGACCCAGTAGGCTAGCACAACCCAGGGCCCAGTGCCTGAAGGTGGCCTGGAGGGGCGGGCCCCGCATAGGCTGCCTGGTCTGCAACTTCCTGGTGCGCTGCAGTGGGCGGGACCACCTAGCCAGCACAATTTAATCAGACTGTGGCTGACAGGGAAGGAAGCTGGGCCTCCTATATATGCTTGCATATATAAGGAACAAAGAATATGGGAAGAGGCAGCAACAAGAAAGGGTCCTCGGCCCCCAATCCTGAGAAAGAGGCAATAGCAGACACAGCACCAATAGATATAAAGCGCTATCTCCAGAGCCTCATAGACAAGTTCAGAAATGAAGTTATTAATGACCTGAAGCTAGACATAAGCAGAATAGTTGGAGAAATGCTAGGCACCACCCAAGAAAAAACAGATGGTGGAATGGAAGAACAGAAAAAGAGGGGAGAATTGTTTGATGGAGAAAATAGAGAAAGCATAGAATACGTGAAGCAGGTTCAAAGAGATTACCAGAAAACTAAAAACTCTATCGAAAACTGGCATAACAACTTGAAAGAAACTAAGGACAGATTATCTGAACTGGAGGGCAGATTTGTAATATGGGAGCATGAAATGAAAAACTTCTTAAAAATAACAAAGAAACAAACAGCAATAATACAAAGACTAGAAGATGATAAGAGGATCTATAACTTAAGAATTAAGAACATAAAAGAAGAAGTAGGGACACAAACAAATGAACTACAAAAGCTACTCACAGAAATAATCCAGGAGAATTTTCCTAATTTAGCAAAAGGTAAAGATACTCAGTTGTATGAAGCATACAGTACCCCAGCCACTTACAACCCAAACAGAGCAACACCCAGGCATATAATAATTAAAATTCCAGAAATCCAATACAAGAACAGAACATTAAAAGCCATCAGAGACAAGAAACAGATCACTTACAAAGGAACACCCATCAGAATTACAGCAGACTTCTCGGCACAAACCATCAAATCACGAAGAGCATGAGGGGAAATAATTCAAGCTTTGAAAGATAATAATCTCCAGCCAAGATTGATATATCCTGCACAACTATCCCTGGAAATTGATGGAAAAACAAGGTGCTTCCAGGATAAAGAGGAACTAGGAGAATATGCAACCACCAATTCAACTCTACAGAGAATACTGCAGGATATTCTAAAAAAGAAAAATATGAAGAATCCAGAAATAGTGGCAGAGAGGCCACAATGAATGGAGCAGAAAACAAAATGAAGAAGACAAACTGACAACTAATGACAGAAAAAGAGCTCAACAGAAATGAGGCAGAGAAGATTGGATGATAGGAACAGCTATTTTGGAGAAAATGACATCTTAATAGGTAACACTGATTTAGTATCATCTTGTTTTGAAGTCTCATCAAGCTTTTGTTCTTCTGTCTCCATTGGTCTAAACAGGTTGTATCTTACTGGATTTTATTATGTATGATAGTATAAGCAAAAACTTTTATAGACAAGGAGATTATACAGAAACCATTGTTCATATTCTGTTAGTTGATTCTAAATACCCTGTAATACTGTCATTCTCTTAAATAGTTTTACATTGTTTTGATATATTTGATGCTACAGTATACGAAGTTATACTCAAAGATTTCAAGGAAAGAGACAATATGGTAACTACTTTTATGTCAGGATTATCTTGTGGTGAAACACTATTTTGCTTAAATGGTTATGTTTTGATCTGCGCTGTTTTGCTGTTATGCCCTCTTTTATCTCAATCCCCATTTTATTATTTACTTTTTTATTTTTATCCTTTTAATTAAGGGAAAAATAAATAAAAAAATAGCAGGATATATTATAGTAACCCACTTCGACTTTCCATTATCTTGATTTAAAGCCCTGTATTGCTCTCACCATCTTGTTTTGACTGATGTCCCTCTATTCTGTTTTGCTTGATAGTACCAGGTTTGAAAGTTTAGGCAACAGCTGTGAAGATAGTGGGATTCATTATGATGCCCATTCTGGTTAACTATTATCTACTTTTGAAGACCTGTAATGTCTCCAATGTTTTGGTTTTGCCGGTTTTGTTCTTTACTGTTTTGTTCAATTTTATTATAACTGATGACATAGGCAATTCTATTAGAGATTGTGGGAGGCATTATGGTAACCATTGTTGATCACCTTGTATTATGCTTTTACATTTTCTATTATGTCCACCCCTTTTGATTTGATTGACTCTGTTCTGTTATGTCACATTTGGTTCTACTCTCTTCCAAAAAAGTAATAAGAACTGTGGGAGCAACAAAACCCAAAATGTGTAACTGTCATTGTACAAGAGAGAGGAAAAGAAAGTGCTCTAAATGATATAACTGCAGGTATATTTAAGTGTATAAGATAGATAATGATATTACTGAGTTTTGTTGGATCATTGAACAGAACTGTTTGCAATCTCACTGTTGGAATGTCCACTTTATAAGCTTTAATTTTGTAACTTGAACAATTATTTCTAAGATGAGAATATGTAATTCATTAACTAGTGATTTCCTACTGTTTATTTTTTTCTGTAAATCTGTATAACTTGTACCCTTTCTCTGCTTTTTTTCTTTTTCTCCTTAAATAAATTTTTTAAAAAAAAAACCGTTGTCTAAAAGGCACTTAATTAAGGGTTAAGTCCCCTTAAATGTTGGGAAGCTATGGGGTATTGGGGGATGCAGGGAAAAATTGAGGGATCCCTGAGACGGATTGAAACAGGCATGACATGTGTAGCCAGAGTGGGATTGGATGTGTCCCAAACTATGGGGTTGACCAGAGAAGGAGGAAGGGGAGATAATGGATTTGCAATGCATTGTGAAGCTGTTTGGAAGATTAGGCTGTGGGGAAAGAGACAGTGAAGGAAAAATTAAGCTTTTGAAGAAAGTCTCTACCTAAAAGGGGTATGGGACATGTTGGAATTACTGGGAAGCTACGGGTAAAGAAAAGAGTCTGGAATCTACATGGGACAGGCCCAGTTTGCAAAGGTTGAGTAGGCTGGTTGTCAACACCCACAACAGAAATCAAGGACTTAACTACAAGGACCTGAAAATTCAGGAAGTACACTATACGTAGCCCCTGTATCCACAAGCGGAGATATTATCTTACCTGAGAACTCCAGTGAGACTCAGCGCTCCAACAAGCTTACCGGAGTGGGGGCTGTGAGCCCCGAGCCCTGTCAATCTTCCACAGCAAGTCCGAGCAGGTCAGTGACGAGTCTGGCATTGATGGAGTCTTCTGTGAAGGCGAGGGATTAGAGGATGGTTTACCTGCTCGCTGGTGGCTAGGACAGTTGCTCTTCCAATGGCCATTAAGGTTGCAGTATGGACATGGTCCTAGAGGAATGCCAGGATTAGGGCAATCTTTTGCCCAGTGTCCTTGTTTGCTGCATTTGAAGCACAGTCTGGGTGGGACTTGGGCAGCCACACCTTGTTGTGGATTTTTTGTCCTTGGAGCTCCAAGTGCCACTGCTGATATTTAGGTCAGACTGATATTTAGCAAACTTTAATTTCTGAGCTTGCTTATCCTCTTTTTGAATCTTATCTCTGTTGTTGAAGACACAGAAAGCTAATTTAAGTAGATCCCCTTATGGAATTTGAGGGCCATGTTCAACCTTTTGCAATTTTGCACGAATATCAGGAGCAGACTGGGAAATAAAATAAGAGTTAACAACAATCATCCCTTCATGAGAGTCTGGGTTCACATTAGTAAACTTAATGAAGGTTTTCCAAAGCCAATTTAGGAACACAGCTGGGTTTTCATTATCCTCCTGGACCTGTTCTAAAAGTTTGTTATAGTTAGTATGTTTGTGAGCAATCTTATTAAGGCCCACAATCAGATACTCAATCATCTTATGTAATTTTGTTGAACCTTGTCCATTTTGGTAGTTCCAGTTAGGATCTTGTTCCTGCACAGCTATAGGCCCAGGGTCATTATCAGTGGTATTTGCCTTAGCCTGTGATCAGCTTTTTCTCGAGCTGCTTGCCACAGCTGATTTCACTCTTGTGAGCTGAGAGTGGTGTTTAGAATCACATAAACATCCTTAAAATGTAAATCATAACAATTAGTAATAAATTCAAATTGCCTGATATAATTCTGTGGGTCAACAGAGAAGCTACCTAATTTATGGGTAATCTGGGATAGATCAGCAAGGGAGAAGGGCACATGTATATTAACAAGTCCCCCGGGGCCAGCTTGCTCCCGAAGTGGTAGCAGAGATTGAGGAGCAGATTGTGGAGTAGAGGGCCATTGGGCAGCCATCTGTCCGGTAGACCCGTGTGAGCAATTATCTGTAGAGTGGCTACAGAGCGGCTGCCGGTTACCCTGGGACGAGGAAACACAGGCAGATGGCGCCTTACTGTGTGCCTTGCAGTGATAAAATTGCTGTTGGCAGCACAATGAACCCTCATGTGGATGCAACAGGGTGGCTGTTGCTGTTCACAAGAGGAGCCACGAGGGGGCGCCCATTGACCATGAGTTCCATCCCAAGATGGCGGCATCCTGTCATGTGGTGGAGGGCTGCAACATGGCGACTGTTCCTGGTGCAAGCTGGAACAATCATGCGGCTTGCTGGAAGGGCACAACGACCGAGATCAAGTATGGTGTGCGGGCAGCGAGAATGCTGTAGAGGACAGAGACTTATCAGGAGAATAAGAAGTCGGAGATTTTGAGGAAGCGCTAACAGAGGGATTGGAGCTGCTGGGAGAGTCATGGGTCCCGGGAGATGGAGGGGAAAACCATCACACAGTGGGAGGTGATAGCGAGGAAGGATTTTGGGGTAGGCAGGCGGTGGCCGAGAAAAAACTGGGGGTACATCATCAAGCAAATCCTGAGGGCAGGAGGGAAAGTTTGTGTTGCAGCAGAGTTAGCTAAAAGTATCTGAGTGGGAGTACAAGACTTAATGAGAGACGGGAATGTTCTCAGAACAAGGAAAGCCTGAATGTAAGGGAGTTCCATTAACTTGTTGCCAGCCTGACAGAAATTATACAGGTTTTTTAGAATGCAGGGGTCAAGCGTCCCCTCTCTAGGCCAAGGGTCGCCAATAAGCAGATAGGTCGGCCAAACCTCCTGGCAGTAAAAAGTTAATCATTTAGTTTTTATGATACTTTTAATCTTAAGAGTACATAGATTGGAAATTAGGCATTGTAGAGGCGTGTTTTGGGAGTTAGAAAACATGTTTCCCATGACTAATTCAGGCAAGAAATAAGCCGTGGTCCAGAGGGTGAGCCGTCACTCGTTCCATGGCACCACACAGCGGCGAAGGTTCCAAAAACTTGTATATTCCAGTCGTCACTGAGAGATTTACGAGTGGAGTCCACGTGGGGTCAGTAACAGTTCTGCCCATGAGAGCATGAAGCTCTAAGGGATGTGAGGGTCTTCCAGTGTGGATGGTCCAGAAAACTCTGCCTTGGGCTATCCGAACCCAAAGGACGTGAGAGATTTTCAAGTGTGGATGCACTCGAAAGACCCTGCTCTGGCCTGTCTTAAGGCTGTGAGATCATCACAAACCCACGCAAATGGGGAGAAAACTCGCCTGGGGCGGAGTCCAGCACCAAGAATTCTCCGGAGTGTGCTCACCTGAGATTAATCGGGCTGGTGTTGAGTGTGGGCGGGCGGTGACAAGTCAAGCGGATCCCGGGAGAGGAAAAGCAGATGTAATCCAGTTCATGAATTGGCTGGGAACTCGACTGGGAACTGAGTGTGTCCCAGGAGTCAGTCGCCTGCAGATCAAGTCATGGCACCAAATGATAGGATTATATCCAGAAGATGAGAAGTATAAAACAAAAAGGCCTTTATTCTGAGAACACAGAGAGAGAGAACCGACACCCCCCGCCCCCCACCACTGGAGTCCAGTGACACGTGGCGTCGGGGGTATATAAGTAGCCTCGATTTGGGGTGGAACCTAAGGGGGCAACAGGAATGCACGGGTAGCCCATTGGTCCTAGGTTTGGCGCCATAGGTAGGTTCCCAGGGGCGGGGAAGATGGTGTCACAGGTAAATTCCTAGGGGTGGGGGAGATAGGAGCTCTTTGGTTTCGCCTTTAAGGCTTCACCAACTATAGTGTCCTGTCTGGCCAAAACCCTTTCAATCACCACCAGCAGCACAAGGGCTTCTTTATGAGTGGTTACTGAATGGTTACTGTATGCTAGGGATTTACACATAATGCTCACTTACTCCTCATGGCAATGTGATGAAAGAGCTATTACTACAGTCCATACGTAACTTTTAAGAAAATAAAGCCCATCAGAAATGAGGACTGGGGCGGCTGGGGATTTAGCTCAGCAGCATAAGTGCCTGCCTTGCAAGCAGGCAGTCGTGAGTTCGATCCCTGGTACTGATAAAAACGAAAAAGACAAAAAAAACAAACAAAAAAAAAAACAGAAATGAGGACTGGGGTTGCAGCTCAAGGGTAGAGCACTTGCCTAATACATGTGGGTCCACACATGCTTGGGTTTTCATTCCAGCCTAGGAAATGGAAAGGGGAGCAAAGAAGGAAGGGAAGAGGGAGGGACGGGAGCGAGGGAAAGAAAAGCATCCACACTCAGACATAACAGTGACACTTGAACTAAAACATCATGTTTGTTGATTCCCTCATTCACAGCGTCAGAGCTACTGAGCTTACACACCAGAGACTGTGTAGGACCTGGGTTCCACATTCGAATAACACAAACAGTGCACTGCATTCAGCCACTGGCTATCCCATTGTCCCCATTATCCAGTTTTCTTTTTCTAAGCAACCAGTGTTTCTTTTCAGATCTGTAACTTGCTTTTTGTTTTCTTTCTTTCAGTATTTTGAGTTCCTCTAATTTAGCCTGGCCTCGAACTCACTACATAGCCTAGACTGGCCTCAAATTTGTAGTGATTCTCTTGCCTCAGCCTCCCAAGTGCTGGGATTACAGCAACATGCCACCACGCCTGGCAAAAACCTGTAATTCCAACTAATGCTTTCCTTTCTGAGTGTGAGTACTACTACTTCCCACCTTTCTTAATGGTCCCAACTTTTTTATTGAGCGAGCCTTAAATAAGTCAGTATTTCAGGCCCATTTCATGGCTGGGTTAGAAATGTGACCTTGGAAGCCAGATAATACTTGAACTTAGATGAAGGTTTTGTGGAAGAAGAAGGTGAGCTCCTGTAGGTTAACCAGCAATGTCTTTACCAGAAGCCTCCATTTTTCTAGAGGTGAGCATTCTTAGCCTGGTAAATCTCCACATTTTGGATCTCCACAATGTTCTGCCAGCCACCATTCTCTGGACCCTTCTCTATGTCTCTCTGTCTCTGTCTGTCTCTCTCTCTCTTCTCTGTTTCACACACACACACACACACACACACACACACACACACACACTGAAAAACAGGTGCTGTGACTACTTTGTTGGCCTGATATCATAACATTTGTTGACTTTTCTTTCTCAGACGAGAATCTTTAGAGTTAAGGATGGGAGAACTTTGTGCCCATGAAATCTGAAATTACTTTGTAAAAATTTAAAAATCAGGCCTGGAAGCTGGACCACCTTTTTCTTTCAGATACCTGATTCCTTGGCAGTATTCTTCCTCTCCTTTCTGAGTGGTGATGAGAAGGGGGCTTTACTAGTGACAAAGTGATAATGAAGGGGCATAAGATACAGAGGAGCAGGTTGGGCTACTGATTAGAAAGTCCCAGAGGTCATGTAGCCAGGATCCCTGTCCATCACTTCTGGGCCCTTACCAGAGGCTGCTGCCTAGGAATCTTGCTGTACCTCCTTAAACTCAGGTTATGTGCTAAAATCTCACTTTGGATGTTTTAACACTTGTTAAAATTATTGTAGGTTAGGGGGTGGGGATTTAGCTCAGCGGTATAAGCACCTGCCTTGCAAGTGTGTGGTTGTGAGTTCGATCCTCCGTACTGATAAAAAGAAAAAAACAAAAAAAATTATTGTAGGTCACAATCCTGGCTAGCATATAACATCCTTACATTATTTAAATTCATACACCCTCACTGAGATATAATTCATATGCCACACAGTCTAATCCCTAAATAGCCACAAAGTTATATAAACATCACAGTAACTTTTGGAATATTTTCATCCCTAAAAAGAAACCCTGAACCCAACAGCAGTTATCCTTCATGTATTTCCAACTTTTCTAGCCTAGACAAATCTTTCTGTCTTTATAGATTTGACTATTCTGGACATTTGATATGAATTGAGTCACACAATATGCAATATTTTGTGCCTTTTTTCCAAAGTTCATTCATGTTATAGTGTATATCAGAACTTCCTTTTCATTAACCAATATTCTATGGCGTGAATATAGGGCATTTTATCTATCCATTCATTACTTGAGACACTGGGTTATTCAAGTTTGTGGCTATTACATTTCTACTTGTTGGCTATCATGAATCATTCTGCTATGAACACTTGTGAATAAGTTTTTGTGTAAACATGTTTTCATTTTTGGGGTACATACCTAGGAGTAGAATTGCAGTATTCTGTTGGAACTGGTAAATCTATGTTTAACCTTTTCAGAAACTATCAGTCTGTTTCCCAAAGCAGTTGCATTTTACATTGCTACCAGCAGAGTATAAGGGTTTTAAATCACCACATCCTCACTAACATTTATTTTTTAAAATTTATTTTAGCTATCCTAGTGTATAAGAAGCAGTACATCATTGGGTTTTACTTTGCATTTCCCTGATGATTAATAATGTTGAGCATTTTTTTTTTGAGACAAGATCTTGCTCTATAGTTCAGATTGCTTTTGAACTTACTATCTAGCTCAGGCTGGCCTCAGACTCATGTTGATCCTCCTGCCCCAGCCTCCCTAGTGCTGGGATTACAGAAATGCCCACATCTGGCTTAGAACATCTTTACATGTGCTTATTGGACATTTGAGTGTCCTCTTTGGAGAAATGCCTATTTGTTTCTTGTGCTCCTACTATTGTTATTCATGTTAGTTAGATTGAATAAATAAATATTATAAATCCTACCAAAGGTCCCATGTTCAGTAAAATTCGCCCACATTATAGTGCTATGTAACATGTATTGTAGTATGTAAAATGTGGGAAGGGGCCGGGGGTGTAGCTCAGTGGTAGAGCACTTGCCTAGCATGCGTGGATACAAGTTTGATGTACAGGATCAACAAACTAAGTTAATAAAGCATTAAAATTCTAATTAGATTTTGTTAAATACTAAATAAAACAACTTGATATGAGATTTAACAACTTATTGTCATTCCATTTGGAGTGGTGGCTCAAGTCTGCAATTCCAGCTTTTTGGGAGGCTAAGGCAGGATTCCAAGTTCATGTCCTTTGGGCAACTTAGCCAGACCCTGTCTCTAAATAAAAAATAATAAAGGCCTTGGGGTGTAGCTCAATGTGAAGGCTACGGATTTAATCTCCAGTACTGTACAAATAAAAATAAAAATAAAAAAATCATTATTATTCCAACAGTCAAAGGTAAGAAGTCTTGTATTGTAGGTAGAAATAGAACTAAATTACTATAACAAAATCCATTTGTGCTTTCAAGCTAAAGCTAATTTGCAATTTTACTTCTACATATAATTAATTATTGGAAGTAAGTTGCAAAAAGTTTACCTAAGTTCTTATTTGATAAATTAGAGGTGAGAACTACTTTTTTCTTCTTTCAAACTCTGGCCTTTTGCATAAAAATAAATAGTGCCAAATTTTTGGAGAGAGTCCTGTTTAATTTGGTATATAATTAAAATCTCATGTAGCTTTATTGGTTTTAGTATCCAGCAGAGAAAAAATATTGAAACTCCAAGAGATTTTGAATTAAATAGCTACAACAGTTTTGTTTTATTAGTTTTGACTGTGTGAAAAAAAATCATAAGGACAATGTTGGAAAAATGTAGTTCTTTTAGAGCCCCAAATGACTTTTAAAACAATAAAACAAACTATAAAACCCACACAAGTGATATTAAAAATTATGTAGTTCAATAAATGTGACATTCACAAATGTGGTTGTAATTTCTTTTAACTACAGCACAGTGAACATGGATCTGACGACTGGCTTTAGGAAAGGTAGTGTTATATAGCTTAACAGAATTAAGTGCTTCAGTTTGCTGGTGAGGATTATGTAGCTGAATTGGAATGTTATACCACTGCCTTCTTAAAGATCTATATTCACTTCTGGGTCTGTGGCACCATCAAGGAAAGGAACGATGCTCCCTTTACTAGTGTTTGTTTAATAATTAGAGATAATTTCTCTAGTATTAGTGATCATTAATGGTCTTGAGGGGGATGTTTGTAGGTTTAGGTCTTTTTGGCTCATGGCTACATCAGTCCCAGAGTAAACTAGTAGTATCCACTCATACTGTTTCTGAAGATGGTGTATGAAGGCTGGCTAGTGATTTCTGTATAGGCAGTAAATAAACAGGGGTAATTATTCCAGTTACTTATTAGGTGGAAGGGACAAAAATGAAGATGAGGGAGACACATGTTTGAGAAAAATAGTTATTTGCTTAGTTCACTGAGGTCCTGATCTCTGAAGACCAAATATAACTTTTGAAGGCACATTTGAACTTTAGACATAACTTTCCTTTCTTGGTCTCCAGAACCTGTATGTCTCCTTGGAATACAAAACAGACCAAATTCTCCAGTAAGCCATGTGACGAGAATGATGGCTGATGGGGTCTGCAGATAGCAGAGCTGACCTACGGAGACCAGCGAGTCCCAATGAACCCTCGACTGGTGATTCCAGGAGCATGCTGCTACCTAAAATTATATGCAGACTTAACAAATAATTTATAATTTTTTACCTTCAAAACAATGAAGGAGTGTTTTTATTTTTAACCTTCAAAATCATACTTTCACCCACTTTTTATGTTGAAAACTTTAAAACCTACAGAGAAGCTTTAGTTTAATTTCTCTTTATGTATACATATGTGTATCTATGTATAAGTATTATGCCTGTATATATTGAGCTATTTGAAAGTTGCAGATATGATCCATCATCCCTAAATAGTTTATATTTCTCAAGAATTACAATGCATTTTCCAAAATTATTCACAATACCAACATCACGCCTAAGACATCACTAATTTAATATTGTCATCTAACAATACATTCATATTTACATTCCTTTATGGTCCTTGAACAAGTCTTTTACACATTTTTTTAAAACCTAGAATCCAATCAGTTGGGGTGATAACATAAGAGCTTGTGAGATTCCTCATCTTCAACATTTCACCCATCAGTTGTGGTGTCCAAGGAAGATTTTCTTGAATGAAGTGTTATATTTTCTTATTTTGTCAACTTTCTGCATCGTTTGCTGGCATTCTTCCAGTTTTCCCAGGTTCCACCCCTTTCTCTCACTTTGAGTGATCACCATGAACTCACAAAGGGTTGTATTCAATGTGTTACCATCTATAATGTATTTTTGAAGCTTAAATTTCCCCAAATTTAGTCAATGCAAGTTCCTTCAAGGAAGCGGGTACCCCTCCCCCATGCTTTCTGGCAACACAGTTTCTCAGTTCACACTGTACCTTTCCTCCTTCAGCGCTATGTCAGTCATTTATTCAAGGACTTAATTATACCATGAGTATATCACACATGCACATGGTTCAATTCTCGAAATATTCACAAGATACACATTCTCCAGCCTCATCCCTGTCTTCAGCCAATGTGACTTGGACAGCCAATATTCTTGTTTGTTACATAAAAAGGTGAACATACAGAGATGGATATATCCTTATCCCCAAGGTTATTTTTTTAAAATTGTTTATTGGTACATTTTATATAAACATAATGATAGCATTCACTCAAGGCTTTAACTCAAATGATAGCATATTATGCTCCCTAGGTTTGTCTGTGCTTGTAGCTCTTGTCTGTCACTTGATGCTGAAAGATGCCTGTGACCGGGTATTAACAGGTCAAGTCTCAAATCCTTTAGATGAGGAAAGTTCAGGGTGGTGAAGTGACCAAGGTTATTTTAGCTAACAACACCCACATGCTATTATTCTCCTGGAATGTTTGACTCTCTCACTGGGTCTCACCCTAGTCTTGTTGACACTTATTTTTCAAAACCTCAATCCCCTGGGAAGTCTTTCCCTTCCCTACAGTTCTTCTTCGACCCTCTCCCACCTAGGTGATGTTCCCTTGCCATAAGGTTTCAGTTCATTGTGCACATCCTAGCACACATATGTCACTGTATTAACTTTTTTTCCTGCTTGTACAGGGACCTTATGTCTTGTTCGCTGCTGGCATACTGCAGTTGCTCACCAAAAATGTGTGAAGTGAAACTCGAACCCAGGCAGTCTGGCTCCCGGTCCAGTCTTCCTACTTTAGTGCCACTGCAGATGGAGAAATAGTTCAAAGATGTAGATTTAATGATAATTCTTCTTAACAACCCAAGAGAAAAAGATAGGAAATCTATTTCCAAGAGTAACACAAAACACCAGCGGAAACAACTCACCTCTAGGTGTGACAACTGCGCGCGCAGGGGGAGGGGGTGTCCATCAAGAAATTGGCTCTTTGCACAGGACACGCATGAAGACCCCCAGGGCCGAGGTCATGCTCCTCTGGGAGGGACAGCGCCCTGGCTGCAACAGAAAGCACGTGCAAAACGGAGGGGCCGTGCTGCCTGCAGCTGTCACCCCCAGAGCTGGAGAGAAAGGACACGGAGCAGCCCTTGTTGCATCCAAAAGGATTTCATAGCCTCTGACTGGCTCCGTACGAACTGGTCCTCCCCTTGGGTCCTGTCCTGAGCAGCTTCTCCACGATCCCAGAGAAATGGATGGGGTACAGAAGCTACTCAGTGAAACGGCTCGAGCTGCCCCGAGACTGAAGCACCTCAAGTCTAGACGCCGGCACCCCGCCGGAATGCAGCTAAGGGAGGAGTCCCTTCTCTTGGCAGCAGCTCTAGGAGCTTGGGGTGCTCTCCAATGGTGAGTTTAAGGGAAGCCCCGGGCAATGACCAGCGCCGCCGTTAGCCCAGGGAGCGCACCGTCCAGGAAGGCTCCCTCCAGGAAGGCCGGCCAAGCTCAGCCCTGTCAGCGACCCGCGCCGCCGCCGGCTCCAGGGGTCCTGCCCCGCTCTGGACGGGGCCACGGCCGCTGGGTCAGCGTCCCCGGCAGCTGCGGCCCTCGAGCCCCTCCGGACGGACGCGGCTCGGGCTGTCTTGGAGGGCATCGCCGGCCACGACGGAGCCTGGCAGGCCAGCGGCGACCGCGGGGCGGACCCTCGCCGGGCGCGGGTCCGGGAGTCCCGGAGCCCGAGCGTTCGGGGGCGTGGGCTGGGCCGGCGGCGGGCCGGGTGGGGCGGAGGCGGCGCCCTGCGGCCCGCGCCATTGGCCGCGGCGGGCGGCAGGAAGGGGCCAGCGAGCGCGGCCCCACCCCGCGGCGGCGGAGCCTATCGCCGGAGCGCGGGGCGTCGATAAATGTAGCGCCGCGCGCGGGCTGGCAGCTCTCCGCGGCCGGAGCGCAGGAGCCATGCAGTACCCGCACCCCGGGCCGGCGGCGGCGGCGCCCTTGTACGCGCCCACCCCGCTGCTGCAGCCCGCGCACCCGACGCCCTTCTACATCGAGGACATCCTGGGCCGCGGGCCGGCCGCCCCCACGCCCGCCCCCACGCTGCCGTCCCCCAACTCCTCCTTCACCAGCCTCGTGTCCTCCTACCGGGCCCCGCTGTACGAGCCCACGCCGGTGCACCCCGCCTTCTCCCAGCACCCCGCCGCCGCGCTGGCCGCCGCCTACGGCCCCGGCGGCCTCGGAGGCCCGCTGTACCCCTTCCCGCGGGCGGTGAACGACTACGCGCACGCCTTGCTCCGCCACGACCCTCTGGGTAAGGCGGCGGGTCATGGCGGGGCCGAGCGGGCGACGGCGAGGAGGGCGCCGCCCGGCAGGTGGCAGCGCCCGGGAGGCGGCGGGCGAGGGCAGAGGCCACAGAAAGCCGGAGCCCGCAGGAGTGAAAAGGGGCTCTCGGGCGCGCGCGAGGACCGAGGACGGCGGCGCGCAGCGCGGTGACCGCACCGAGACTCAGATTGGTTTCCCTGCACCTCGCGGGCGTCGGGAGCCGCCGGCGGCAGGCCGTGCAGGGCAGCCTCGGCCGCGCGTGTTGCGGCGGCGGGGGCGGGGGCGGGCACGGGGACGGGGACGGGCACGGGGAGGACGGTGTCCGGGCACCCCAGGCTTGCCGCTGAGGGGCAGGGATAGTTGCCGGGCCCGGGCGGTTACAGAGTTGGACTTGGTTCAACAAGCTTGTGCAGTGAAAGAGCCTGACCCTTTCCGTTCATACAGGAAATCTTGAGTTCTCGATAGGAGTAAATCTGGTTTCAGAAGCTGTTAAGTGTTTTCCTGGCTGCGTGAAGCAGACCCTTCCCCCGGAGTAGTGCACGCTGCTGATTATTTTATCGACATCCTCAATACAGACAAATTCAGGAAACACTCGACTTCTGATAGCCAGGATCCGTTTTTCTGATATTGTTCATTTCCTCTGTGTGGGATGTGACTTTATGGCAGCTAAAATAACCAGTTGCTTCCTTTTTTTTTTTTTTTCTTGAGGCTGTTTTGCACCAGTCTGAAGCCTGACGCAAGCAAAATCTCGAAAAAACAATGCCAGCTTTCAAAGCGCTTAAGTGTAGGCCTACAGACACATCGGTGGACGGACTGATGGACATTTGTTTAGAACCAGAAGGCGCAGACCCCAGGCACCAGTTAGAAAGGGCAGCGGGCTCGAATCACTGGGGGAACGCGCGGCCCAAGAAACAAGCCACCAGTGTGGACTCGGGTAGCCCTTGGGCCCGAGGAGCTGAAGCTCCAGGGCAGTTAAAGAAACGGGACGCTTCTCTTGGGCCACCACAGTTTTAAATCAACTCTTACTGGCGGATTGGTCAGCATTACAGGGGCAGGTTCTCTAGCTCAATCCACTTTGGCAGCTCAAGATTTGGGATGTGTGAGTCACATTTTCTGAAAAGGCCTCCCGGGCTTTGTGCCCCCGTGGCTCTATCCCCTCTAGGGACCGGAGCGGGACCCTCAGCCGGGCGGGGCTGGACGACAAACGTTTTCACGGAGCGCGCCCTGGGTTTCCTTGGGTTACTTCTGGAACTGCGCAGGAGGAAGCAAAGGGTTTTTCGAGATAGACCAACAGGAAACACATTGACGGAAATGTTGCCATAGTCTATGGGGTGGCTTTAACTGGCCGCCCCCACGGGCCGGCCGTGAAATCAGAGAAGGCGCGGCGCCCCCGGGCCAGGATTGGAGGCTCCGTGCGCTGCGCGGCCTAGCGCAGCTCCCAGCGGCAGCGCATCTTGCGCAGCCGGGCCGGGGGTGCCGGGGCACCCCGCTGCTCCCCGGAACGCACACACTGGCGTCCCTGGCAAGTGCGTTTCAGCAAGGAAGAAACTGAAGGTACATTAAGTTGTGCATAATTCCGGACCGATTGTTGAAAGAATTTTCCAGGTGTTTTAAGTCCAGTGGGCGATGCGCTTAAGGATTCGTGTTCTTAGCGAGTCATAAGTGTGCTGGTTATGTGTTCGGGTGCGCTCTAGGTGCGTATGCAGTGTAGCTGGGGGACTTTGGGCATTTGTGTGCGCGTCTCGAGGGAGCCCATGGGTCCCCCTTCCTGGGGACATAAGTGAGTAGGTCAGGTCGCTTGGCTTCTTTCGTCTCCTCCCTCCCTCACTTTGTCACCCCATCACCAGGCTGGCCTGGGGGTCGGCCTGGCCCTGCCTGTTCTAGTTCCAGGGCCATCGCTAACTGCATCTTTTGTGGCACTAGGCAAACCCGTGCTGTGGAGTCCCTTCTTGCAGAGGCCCCTGCATAAAAGGAAAGGTGGCCAGGTGAGGTTCTCCAACGACCAGACTATCGAGCTGGAGAAGAAGTTCGAAACGCAGAAATACCTCTCCCCGCCTGAGCGGAAGCGTCTAGCCAAGATGCTGCAGCTTAGCGAGAGACAGGTAAGGCCTTGGGCTTGGGCGGAGGGCGGCTGCTTGGGGCGGAGGTCAAGCAGGACTTGGGGCGGCGGAGAGGCGGAAGAAAGTTGCACTCTCGACCCTGCTCCACTTTTGGAGTCCCAGATCCGCTCCTCTCCTCCTACCCTGGGATTCTGGGCTCTTGCTGAGTTTTCTTTTTCTTTCCTGTAGGTCAAAACCTGGTTTCAGAATCGACGCGCTAAATGGAGAAGACTAAAACAGGTATCCACGACGTAGTTCTGTTTCTATGGGAATAAATATTGTTATCATGTTTTCTCGATGCGAAGCCTGTTATGGGTTGTATGCAAAAGTCATTTGAGAGACTATTTAACCTCTTCACCTTGATTAAAAAGACAAATAATTCTGCAGAAATTCAGGATGAGTTGCTCAGGTGGCAGTAATGCTAAAAGCACCTAATGCAGTTGCTATATCAATTATGCTTGGGTTTTCACACACTGGCTAGTAAAACTCCTAGCTAATTGTTTTATAAACCCCATATGTTGTTTATCTAATTAACGCAGGAAAGATAAAGTAATTGACAGTAAATGACTCAAGCAGTTATCTTGGGGAGAAAATTGTTTCTTTTATTTACACAGTCATAATAAAACCAGGCAGAATTCAAGGGTAAATAAAAGGGCACAAACACCTTTAAGTCTTGTTTGTGCAGCCTTTAAGAAGAATTAAATATCAAAGAGTTTAAAAATTGTTTTCCACCTAATGCCAACTCTTAAAGTGAATATAAAACACGTAAGAAAATATCCACGCCTGTTGGCAAAGTAGTTTATAATTTCTAACAGTCTTTCTCCCGGTGACCTTGTTGCACAATATGTGATAAAAAGGAAAGGTCTATTCAGTTTTTAAAGAAGTTTTGTTGGTTTAAAGCTAAAGATTTGTTTCTGATTACCTAATCTGGATATGTTGCCAAAGTTATCTGACAATTGCCGAATTGTTAATTTTCCAATTTAAATGGTAAATACAATATTTTGAAACAATAATTAAAGTGAGAACATTTAATGTGGATTGTTAAACTTACTGATCATTACTTTTCCATTAAAAACAAGATGGTATCCCAAAGAAAGACCATTTTGAAACAGAAAAAATTTCTGCATTTTTATTACTGTAATGTCAGGTAAATATTTGCAAATTTTCTTTTAGGCTCTGATCTTGTGCATTTGTTACACAATTGAAAACTTGAATGTATTATTTTATTTTGTTTTAAAAATCTATATCGTATCATGCCTCCGTGTAGTGTTAAGACACATTTTAGACAAGCGCAGGATTTAGACAAGCCCAGCATTGACTAGTTCTTTTTCAAAGGCTTTATTCTAGTTTCCAGGGACTTTTAAATTAGTGGTTTCTATGTAATATAAGAATATTTTTCAGGAATTTCCTCCAGGTTTAAAGTAAATTTTATTTAATTCTCTCCCTTGTCAGCAACATTTCTTCTAGTTCTGCACTTGTCTTTGCCATGATTTTGCCACTTGCTACACCCTTATCTGTATATGTTTATAAATTTACATTAGCAAATGAATGAAAAAGAATTCAATCTAATAATTTGGAAACTTTATTAATTTATTACTTTGGAGGGGGTGGCTGTGGGTTGAATCCAGGGGCTTGTACAGGACACAACCCCTGACATTCTTCTTAAAATGTCTAGAAGACTATTCATTGGTAGGATTTAAGTATTTCAAGAATGAAGATACTGTGTAGCTGTTGTGATTTGAGTTTTCCCACTCAAACTTTTAAACATCTTAAGACCATGGGTCTAGCATGGCACTAATCCATTTATGCCAAGGTTTGTAGTTCTTTGAATTTTTGGATGAAATTGATATGTTACCTAGAAAATTCAAGGAACAAGAATTTGTAAAGAAAAATTTTACTATGTTCCATGGTTATGTGTCATCTCCCCCCCCCCACCGCAGAAGCATTCTAGGCATAAAAAGATGAAGTGTTTAATTGATACAGTACATTTACACTTATATTTGTGACTCATATTTTTCCATTATTTCTTTCAAGTCAAATATCACAAGTATGTATTTTCTGAATGAAAAGATTAGAACTGAAAACATTTAGTAAACTAAAAAAAGATGGTGCAGGATGAAAAGACATTTTGCTATTGCCTCTCCTCCATGTGTCATGACCCTACCATTTCCATATTTATCCCCTTCTCCAGGAGAACCCTCAAAGCAATAAAAAGGAGGAACTGGAAGGTTTGGACAATCCCTGCGGCCAGAGGCAAGACTTGCCTAGTGAACAGAGTACAGGGGCTTCTTTGGATGGTTCACAGTGTTCGCCCTCCCCTCCCTCCCAGGAGGACCTGGACTCAGAGATTTCAGAGGATTCTGACCAGGAAGTGGACATAGAAGGCGATAAAAGCTACTTTAACGCTGGATGATGGTCACTAGCACTGGCAGGTTCAAAAAACTGGACCAGGAAATAGCATTTTGCTATAGAAATTCTTCACAGAAGAGCTGGAAACTATATGAGAAAGGAAGACCTACTTTTTAGTGTTCTGGAAACCTGAAAATATTTGGTGCACTGGCTATTTAGAAACCTACATTGAAGCCTTAATTTTAACTTAACAAATGGTGTATGTACTGATTTTAGGTTGTTTTGATAAAAATTCACACCCTCCCCCCTTTTAGGAAAAAAGTAAATTGTTTCTATTTATAAAAAGTAATTTTTAACTTTCGTTAAAATTTTTTAAGTTATAACTTTAAAGATTTTAATGGGCTCTTCTTGAATGACTTTCTGTTATCGTATTTACATCCTACTTAGTGGCAAAGCAAAAAGCACCCCCAAAGCACCCCCAAATCTAGTGCGTTGGAAAAGGGGTCCACATTTCAGGCAATCTTGGAATACTTTAAAAGGAAACAGTCTTTACTTTTACATGATATTCTGAACAGTGGCCTTAAATCCACAAGAATTTCAGAGCAGAGTAGATACATGCTTGTTTTGCACTGTCACTTAATACCTACCTGACAGGTGTTAAGAGGATAGTACTGTCCTACAGGCAGGGAAACTTAACTCATTGGTGACTAACAATCTCAGATCAACTAGAAATTCCAGGTTTAGTGTAAGTAGATTGTAGATACTGTGTTTTATATCAAACAATGTCTATAACGTGTGTATATAGAATTGTTCACTGTAAAAAAAAAAAACGACCAGAATTTTTAAAAATGAGTTCATTGTCTATAAAATAAATCTGACCTTGGGACGACTGACCTCTTCAGACATCTCATTCTGTGGTTTAAAAAACAAAGCAAAACAACCCCAAACGTACCTTTTCTTAGAGCGCCTTGGGGTGCCAGGCACGTTGCTCTAGGGCTGGAGTTGGGGCGCTGAGCTCTGGGGGAGGGGAGGCTTTCTGCCTGGCTGCAGCGCCGGGGATGGGCGTACTGGGCTAGGGTCGCTAGAAAGTGAGTTTGGAGTGTGTGCCAGGGAGCTGGGTGGGGTGAGGGTGTCTTCGGTGTGTCTTCTGGGGACTGGATTACCTTCCTCCTTCTCACTCCCCAAACTGGAAAGGTGACCTCGGTTTGCAGCGGGTCTTTCTGAACCCATCGATTCTCCTGGGCTGCAAGGCTGGCCGGGCCCCTCGCTGTCCTTGACCGATGTGAGTCAACACTGCGTCATCCGCAGAGTCTCCGGAGCCCCTCTGCTTGGCTAGGCTGGGTTTGGGGTGAACCGAGAGGTAGACAAGGACTAAGGCGCCATTCTGCTGAGCGAGCCTTGGAAGTCCCGCCCCATCCCTGCCTCTCCGATCTGTAGGTCTGGGGTGAGGGCGGGAATTTGCTTTTCTGCAGGAGAGTGGGTGCCGGGAGCACACTCAGAACACTGTCTAAGGTGCATCTAGTGTAGAGGAAGCAAGTGGGACACCTCACCTGGGCTTGAGGGTTGGAGCTGCCAAGGTCAGGAAGGAGGGAGATTGTGGGAAGGAAGCAGGGAGTATCCTCAGCGGTAGGGGGTAGTAGCTGAGGAGAGGTGGGTTCAGGGTGCAAGAAGGGCTATTGTGGGACTTGGGAGAATGAAGGTGCTGAGATGTAGGCAGAGACTGCTAAGGCTCTGACAGCCCTGGCCATGGAGAGCCTGCAGCCAGCTCCCTGCCTAGCTGAACCTTGAGTCTTCGGCATTCCAGAAAAAGTGGCAAAGACTTGTGAGGAAGAGGTTCAGAAATCTACCCATCTAGCCTGAGCCTCTGTGGAGCTCTCTCCATGTGGTAGAACTGGGTGAGGGCTTGGGACAGAGTGAGCATACCCTGATCTAACTGACAAGGGCTGTGGTTCCCAGATGTTGACCCTCGGGCCAAGACAACGAAGAAACAGTTGTCACATCTTGCTGCCATATAGTTAAAAAAAAAAATGCCTGGAATTACAGGCAATTTTGATTTTTGAGAATATAAGTACTAATTCTTAGGTAGAGGGATGTGAGTAGGCCTGGAAACTTGAAGATCTGCACTGGAATTTTAGTTGTTGGCCTCACTGCTCTCATCTGAAGAACAAGATTGTCTACTTTATCTGCAAGACCCCTGCCTAGCGTCCCATGTGCCAACTCAGTTCATGCTCTTCATCTCCCAACCCCCATCCTACAATTCCTCGATGTTGAAGCCCAAAGTAACCAAGTGAGAGTTTTCGCCCCATCAGCTGCTGGCGCTAAGCTGCAGACCCTGCCTTCCAAATTCCATCAAGGTTTCAAAGGCCATAATCAATCTTATCTGAAAATGGGACTGTCTGTATCAGATTTTTGGAGAATGGAAGGAAGGTTTGTGGATCTAGAATTAAATTAAAGTAATCCCAAAATCTGCATGTGTGTTTTGCCTCTGCAGATAACCTCTGGTTAATATTTATTCTTATGAGTAACTGTATCGTGCTATTAAGCAGAGAAACACCAGCTTATGTATTGATTGATAGTTGAAAGCTTGAGGGTGAAGTCTTGTTTTGAAGTCTACCATTCCCTGAAACCAAGCTTTTTCCAGTTCTTTTTTAAGTTGCTCATGGATCACACTAAACAGTTCCTTAAGAATCAGAGCATGTTACCTAGAAGAGGTACAGTATTCTCAGGACACACACTGGCATTAACATATTCTAAAGTGCCCCGTTGCAGACTGCCAGTGAGTACTTACAGATTCTTCCTACAATCCAGGCGAGTTGGTTTTTTTTTTTTTATTTGTTTGTCTTTTTGGCTATTTCATGTTGAAGCGGCATGTATGACCTTTACAACACAGCTCCTGTCTTGTTTTTAAACTCTTTTTATCAGGAGATTCAACTTGAAAACGGTTATCATTTAGCAGAAAGACAAACACAAAAGCACATTTTTGTAAGCAAAACGTTAATGATTGGAAGAATTGCCCTAATTTCACCATGACAGTGTGTGATTAATCCCCTGGGTCATGTACTTATACTTTAAGTTATTCAGTTTGTTGCTCTTTGATATTCAGAAACCTTGCTAACTTAATAGGATATTGATTTTGTTGGATGCTGTACTTTGGCTCTTTAAACAATATCACTTTTAGGGATGACTAGACTGTTGTGTAGTATTTTATTTAGAGAACTATTGCATAAGAGTTTTTTTTTTCTTAACTTTTTATGGTTTTCTCAGGGTGAAAGCTGATAAGACATCTTGTGGGAAAAGAGGAAACCATCTCTTGATAGTGAAAGTACCTATTCTCTTTTAACATTTCTGACAAGCTTTGTGCTTGTGGTTTTATTACTGTGAATATTCATCTTAGCTAATGAGGGCAGAATAGGGATTCGAGTGAATTTGTATTTTTGGACTTGATGGGGGCCTGCACTTTGCTGGGGACAGAGTGCATCAAAATTCTCATTCACTTAAAAACTCACCCTTTAAATTCTCTTTAAAATTTAATAATGATGCTTTAAATCTTTGATCAGAAGTGACCGTTATGTGACTCACAGTCACACAGGATAGAATATGGAAAAAAAAAGCCCCCCAGGATGTTTCTCAATGGTTAGGAGTTTAGTGCCTTAGGGGCAAAATAATCACATGTTCTGTTAACATGTACTTTTCATCCCACTGGGTTTCATGAAATCTCAGCTGGATTCTCTATGTCTAATTTAATTTTGTCCTTTGATACATTTTTTGATGTTATTTTTTAAAGTTAATTAAGTTTATTTGATATTGTTGTTAAACTCCGAAGAAAAACACTTCACACATTCCTCTCCCCTGCCACAGTATGAGCTCCTGCCCTCTCAGACGTGACTGCAGGGAGCACCTTCTCCGCGGAATTCATGCAGTGGTGGGTAAGACCAGAGCTGGCGCTAAGGCTGGGCAGATGAAGCCCCTGCTCCTTCCCTGCTGGATGAGGGTATCTGCATGAGTTAACCTCAGTTCTTGGAGTGGCAATAATAGCTGGCACTCAGTGCTGCCAAATGTAGCCAGAAAACTAGAAAGCACCAGTGAGTCCCTTCTTTTGAGGTAGCTCTTTGATTCACAGTTGCAGGCGGGAAACCTCTTCAGAAGTTGGATGTACACAAATCCAGACAATGGAGAGGGCTGCTGGAAGGAGACCTTGCAGCTGGCAAAAGCATTTCCTGCCTGTGGAGGATCTTGACTTTGGAGATTCAGGGTTGCCACGAAGCTTTTGAGACAAATGAACACTTTCCTGTGCAGCTGGTTTAAAAAGAAGACGAAAAAGAAATTTTGTTGTCAGTTTCAGTTGAGAAAGCCAATGGGATCATTTACTGCTTTAAAATTTTTTTGTTGAATGCATATTTTCTAACCATTTTTAAGAGCCTTGTTAGTCTGAGAAGGAGGTTGGTATTACTGAAAATTATTGTTTTACTTTTTATTGGTATATCTTTATTAGCATATAATAATCACACTCATTATGGGTTATTGTTACATGCACATAATGCACATCTTAATGTTTTTATGTCCCTTATGCTCTCCTCTCCTCCCTCCCTCCATGCAAAATCTTACAAATTAAAAAAATCTCGTTACTCCCTGAAAACAATCTCAGATGAACAAGTACAGGAAAGAGTCAGTGGTAACTGGTTCCTCTGCATGTTCACAAATGCTTGCAGGAGGAGAGAAGTTCTGTTTGTTTACATGTGTTTTTAATTATGCCCTTCCACCCATCCTCTTCTTTCACTTTTCTTTCTTCTTTTTATTCATATCACTCCCCAAATTCTTGAGTCTCGTTTAGTTTATTTTCTCATAAGAATACACAACAATGAACAATTATTTCTAAGATGGCAATATGTAATCCATTAACTAGGGATTTCCTACTGTTCATCTTTTTCTTCTGTAAATCTGTATAACTTGTACCCTTTCACTTTTTTTTCTTTTCTCCTTAAATAAAACAAAAGAGAGAACTCACATCATAAAAAAAAAAAAAAGAATACACAACAACTAATTGCTATTCATTTTCTTTATGTAGAAATGTGCAGCTTTTAGCTGAAGTGAAAATTCTGTTTGCAGGAAATGTGACTGGAGTCCTAATGTACTGCTGCTGTCCCTCTAGGGACGGTCCTCTCATGTTTGGGGGACTGAGCAAAGTGATGGTCAGGACGTGGTGACTGCACTGATGTTCTAGGGCCGAGACGCTTGGTAGCACTACAGGTGTAACGGAGCTGTGGAAAGATACTGCAAGAAGAGGTAGCGCAGGGTGTCGAGGCGGAATCTGCTAAGAGCTACTAACGCAGAGAAGAGGAAGCCGAATGCTGTTCCAGAGGAGGGCTAACCATGTATGTGTGCCTGAAGGCGACAGGGGCCTGGAATCCTCGGGTTTTGGATGGTGTAAGTAAGTCTCAGTAAAGGGTTTTGGAGCTGTATTCTGCCTCTCTGGCCGCGGAGGCATCATTGCCACAGTTTGCTTTTGTGTTTGGCAGTTTCCTCTGTCTGGAGCTCTCTTCCTCACCTCCATCAGGCTTGGCCTTCCCTAGCCATCCTGTCTACAGTTACTAACACCTATTCCTCATTCCTTCCCAAATTACTTTTTCTCTATTCATTTATTACACTTGAATATAATATTTTTACTGATTTATTATATATCTCTCCTCACTGTTACGTTAATGCTCTGAAAGCAGGGATTTTTGCCTGCTTTGTTCACTGCTGTATATTTCCAGCCCAATACAAAATAGGTTCTAGGAAACTGAGAAAGAAATTAACAGATACGCATATATACAAGGTGGGTTTTTGTTGTTATTTTTCAGGTGTTTGTACTGGGAATTGAACCCCGGGCCTTTACACTAAGCTATATTCCCCAGCCTCTTATAATTTTTTTTTTTTTTTTTTTTTTTTTAATTTTGAGACAGGGTCTTACCAAGTTGCTAGATTGCCTGGGCTGGGTTTGAATTGGCAATCTTCCTGTCTTAGCCTTCCAGAGTATTGGGATTACAGGCATGTGCCACAGGGCCTGGCTATATAAATTCTTTACATGCTTTATTTAATACTTAAAACAACTCCACAAGGTAGATCCTGTTATCAGCCCGATTTTCTAGATAAGAAAACTGTCACCAAGGAGTCAAAACCAAGACCTCAATTACTATACTCAGTCGATGTTGTAATGGGCACTTCCTCTTTTAATCTGTTGCACTCCTGAAAAGGTATCAGGTCAGGTATTATTCTAACTATGAGAAGAGAATCGAGGGTTTTTTGTTCATCTTATCTAATCTTTTTCCATAACTCAAGTATAGCATTAAATATGGAAGAGATTACAATAGAATACACAGGACAGACAAATGTGAATGTATCACGTCATTCTACTATACTAGGAGGCTGAATTGGGATACCATTTCCCTCTGATTTTCTGAGGGCAAGGAGCATAATAAGATACACTTTAAAACTTTCAAAGTGTTAAAAAATCTGCTTCTGGTCCTTGTTAATTGACCTCAACACATAAACTGCTTCATATCATTATTCTGTCTGACACACTGATGCGTGTTCTACAAAGGACTCTGAACATTCCAGTGTGTGGTTTCCTGTTGTCACCAGCATCTGGCACCGTGGCATGCGGTGAGCTCTTAATAAATATTATACTACACAATTACAGTGAAAGCTTGTAACCTCCCCTAAAGAAGAAGAAGGGTTTTCTTTCCTCCTCAAGTCCTGCACTCTCATTGCATTTCCTATTTCTTAGCTACACAGAAACATGGCTTTCCGAGATGACTGCAGAAATCATAGGAAGCGGTGGTTTCAAGGGCTAGAGAGAGAGAGAGTCCCTGCCAGACAGGGGCCACCAGTGGGGAGAGGGCAGGTTCCTCTGTTTAAGCCTAAACAAGCACTGACAAATGTTCTCCCCACACCGCCCTTACTGGCACACATTTGAAGAGGAAGTGCTTCTGTGGTTTTTATTGGCCATCTTTCCCTTCAGACTTGGCAATTTCATTCCGTGTCCAATTCACACTTCTCGTTTTTGGTCAAGAGCTTTATTTAAAATATACCAGAAAATGACAGCATTTGGGGTAGCCTGTTATTATTGTTTTTATCAGAATCATCCTTTTACCAAATGAAAGCAAGAAACCCAAACCCTTTAAAAGTGATTTCTAAAAGAATTTCATAGATTGAGAAGTGTGTTTGCATCACACGCTAGTTCAAAGTGTTCACTTTCCTTAGCTGCTTATGGAATCTGCATTATAGTGGACTTTCCATTAATTGTAAATTAGACCAGACTAATTCAATAAGTGTTTAAAACAAGAGTCCCCTGAGTACAGGTCGAGACATCCAGAGGAAGTGGTTTCTTAGACACCTGCCTTCCATATATTGACTTGATGGTACGTAGATGGAAGGGGTGAGCTGGTTGTGGTGGTATATATGGTGCTGTCGATTAGTTAATTGAAAGTGAAATTTTTAGCTTCACCAAGCAATTACCTGATCTCATTAAGGTCTTTAAAACCCCCTAAATATCATTTTGCCAGAAGCAGCTGCCCCTTGTTTAGATGTTATTTCAGGCATTAAGAAATACACAAATGCTAATGGTGACCAGGGAATTTAAACATGCAGTTCCTGGTACCTATATTATTTAATGTTACTCATCCTGTCTAACATGTTGTTCTGGGATACATTTACATTTGCATAGTACTTTGCTTTCAGAAAAGTTTCTTAAAGTACTGTATTTATAAAATGTACATTTATAAAATGTACATGTTTTGTGACAGGGTCTTGCTAAGCAGTTCGGGCTGGCCTTGAACCCACAGCAATCCTATTTGAGCCTCCCAAATGCTGGGATTACAGGCACATGCACACCACACCTGGCTTGAAATTGTTTCTAAAATGCAGCCGTGTTAATTTTACTTTTATTCTGAAGGAAACTTTACTAAGGAATAACATATCAAATATATACGAATCATGGGTGTAAAGATTACAAAATGAATATGCCATGAGTTGGAATCCATGTCATAAAAAATGACCAGGTCCCTAGAAGTGCCCTTATTGTCCCCCTCTAACTCACCCTCACCCCAAACCCAGGTGACAACACAGTCCTGATTCCAAATGGTGTAGATTCATTTGCTGATTTTTGAACATTATAAAAATGAAATCACACAATATTTTCTCCTTTATTTCCCATTTTGTTAGTAAAATTTGTTAATGTTATCATGTGTTATTCTTTGTTCACCCTTACTATTAAATAGTAGTCCACTGTGTAATTTTCATGCTATGATTTTTTCCAGTGTTGAGGTTGAACCAGGGCTTTCCGTGTGCTAGCAGGTGCTTTACCACTGAGCACTGCCTTGGCCCCCTGTGCTTCTTTAAATGTGATATCTACGTATAAAAACTGCATCATAGAATTTGTGAATGATGATGCTCACATTTTCTAACCATTTTTCTTTTCTTTTCTTTGATACTGTGGATTGAACCTTGTGCTTGCCAGGAAGGTGCTTATGCTGCTGAGCTAAATCCCTGGCCCTCTTTTTTTTTTTTTTGGTGTTAGAAATCAAACCCAGGACCTCAAACTTGCTAGGCAGGCATTGTGCGACTGAGCTATGTCCCCACCCCTGCTATTTTTCAAAAGACATGATCAATGTGTTATTCTGAGACTGCTATGCACTCAGAAGGAAGGAAAGCAAGAAGACATACATCTGCCTGTCAATAAACAAATTAATACAAACTTTCACATATTAAGAGAGCTGGATTATCAGTTACTTAGCTGCTGCTTATTTTTTTTTTCCCACTCAGGTAAGATATCTATCTATCTATCTCTTCTTAAGATAACTTTCTTCAATTAATTTATCCATGTTATTATCTATCATTATTTATGATAAAAAAGACTTAGATAAATAGAAAAAAATCTAAAAAATATTTGGATTCTGGACACGAGTCTCTGTAATTGTATTTATGTATATATACATATGAAAATACATATATATGTATGTTAATTTAGGAGTTTATTTTGTATTCCACTCTACTTTTATTTTTTTGGTTGTTTTGCAGTTTATAATTACCAAGCTGCTATGGAAAAGTGGTCTGGATTTTTTCCTGGATTTGCTGTGAAGCAGTGCTGTGACTTTGGGTATGTCACCTATTGTCTCTGTTTCTTCCTCTGGAAATAAAGGGGTTGGCTTAGAGCAACATTTGTTTTTGGTATGCATTTTATTTGTTGATCTAATTCTATCCACCAACCTAAAATAATTTTAGCTTTTTAATTTTCTTTAAAAAATTTTTTTGTGGTTGGGACATGGTGGCGCATGCCTGTTATCCCCGTGTATGGGAGGCTGAGGCAGAAGGATCACAGTGAGTTCAAGTCTAGCCCGGGCCACATAGTGAATTCAAGGTCAGCCTGGACTACGTGACATGACTCTGTCTCAAGATAAAACAAAACAAGAAGTGATTTCACTGTTTAAAATGTATATTTTATAAATATGGTACTTTAAAAAAGTTTTCTGAAAAGTGAAGTACTATGCAAAGGTAAATGTATTTTCGTGCCATCCTGGGCTACATAGTGAGTTCAAAGCAGCCTAAACTACACAGCAAGACTGTCTGGAAAATAAATAAAAATTTAAAAAATGTTCTGGTGTTACGAGAGCCATACATCTGAATGTAGAATATTTGAAAAATAAGGAAAAATATGTAGAAAACAATAACAAGCATCTATAATTGTAACACTCAGGGATTAAACTTCCTGGATGTGTTTGGACATTTCTTTTAGTTGTTTTTCCCGTGTGTTTATACATACAGTGCTTTTGAATTTTGACATTGTAATCTTCAGATTATTTTTGAATAGGTAATTAATTAATGTAATTGGTATGTAATAATGGAAGCATAAATAATAAGAAAGGCAACACAGTAAAGACAAAGCGTCACTGTCCCCTGGCCATCAGACTTCTGTTTGCTCTCTGTGGCGCCTTCCTCCAGCAGTGGTCCCTCCACGCAGGTTCTCCAGGGCGTTTATGGTTAGCTCCTTCTCCTCCGCGCAAATTTTCCATCCATTTCTACACCTTGCCTTTTTCATTGAGCCATAGATCTTCAAACGTTTAGCTGTCAGTATAATTAGAAATTTTCTTTCTCTGCCTCGGTTTCTTTTTGGGGGAGAGTGGCTGAGTTTTATTTTATTTTTATGTCTGAATTTCTCTAATTCGACATATATTTTGGTTGTGTGCAGCCTTGTGCAAAGCGATGCTACAATAAATGTCTTACAAACTGGGCGTGGTGGCAAACGCTTGTACTGCGGCACTCAGGAGGCCGAGGCACAAGCATTGCCGTGAGTTCAAGATTAGCCTGAACTAATAGTGAATTCAGGGCGAGCCTAAAATATGTAGCGAGACTCTGTCCCAAAACAACTCAACAAATAAAGAATTAAAAAACATTTTGAAAAAGATATTTTGTAGATTTGTCTTTTCTGCTGTGATACATTTAGGAATTATACAAATTCCTAGAAGTAGAACTGAAGTACAGAACATGCATTTTTAAATTTAAATGGATATTATCAATTTACTTGCTATATTTATCATAATTTAGATTATATTAAACCTGTAATTTTTTTCTTTGTTTTATTTAATACTTTATATAAATATAAATATTTTGTTTAATAAACATGTTAATGGGGGCTGGGGATCTAGCTCAGCGGCCTAAGCGCCTGCCTTGCAAGCCAGGCAGTCATGAGTTCGATCCCCGGTACCGATAAAAAGGAAAAAGACAAAAAACAAAAACAAAAACATGCTAATGATTGCCTGATGTACTCTTACATAGTGATGGCGTAAATTCTTATTCTTTCGATACGCCGGTATTTATTTACTCATTTTGCGGTGCTGGGGCTTGAGCCCGGGGTTTCCCTCTGCTAGGCGACCCCCCTACCACTGAGCTACACCTCTAGCTGCAGCACTGACTTGTTTTTATTGCATTTTTCTGCAATAAGCACAATTGCTCTCATTTCAGCCCAGTTCCTTCTAGTTCATTAACAGAAAACAATTCACTGAGCCAAAGGGATTCATGTTTGAAACCACTGAAATTATTTCCTGGGGAAGTCCTATTCTGTTGTCTTGGTGTAACACAAGGCTCACTTCGGCATCCCTTTGCTCTTGGGAAATTCGATTTTTCTAATTGAATAGTGAAGAATGATATATTTGTTTTATAGTTCATGTTTTTTATTACAATGAAAGTTGAATTATTTTACATACCAACTCGTTATTTCTTTTTGTTTTTTAACATCTTGGCTTTCATGTCTTTTGCCTTTCTTATGCATTTATTTGAACCCTTTTGGTTGGAGAATATGAAATTTTTGCTTTCCAATTATTGCAAATTGCTTCACAGTTATTAAAAATGAAGGCTTAAGAACTGGGGATTTAGCTCAGCAGTACAAGCGTCTGCCTGGGAAGTGCAAGGTCCTGAGTTTGATTCCTGGTATCAAAATAAATAAAAAGTAAAAATATATGTGCTTATGCTTTTAATGTGAAAAACCTGATAGTAGGTATAATCAACTGTAATAACACCCTCTGATTTCTTTAATGTTGTTAAAGTTAGACAAATTTGCATCATTTAGAGAGCAAATGAACATGTCTCTGTAAAATCCTTCCGCCAACACTTTTTCTTCTTCTTCTTCTTCTTCTTCTTCTTCTTCTTCTTCTTCTTCTTCTTCTTCTTCTTCACACTTTTCATTTAATGCCTAAGTTACTTGCAATTTGTTTTGCTCGACACTATCAAGTGAACAATTCCAATTTTCCCCCTCAAATATGCAACCAAGTGTCCTGTTTGTTTAATACTCATTTCTTCTTGGTCTTTTTCCTATCTTAGACATCCAAAAACACATTGATTTCTGGACAAATTACAATGATCTGAATTTTGTTTTCTGTAGCTTGTACTACATCTGTGGCTGCTCTAGGACTAGAATTTATTTTCTGCATCAAAAGGATGACAGCTTCTGTTCCTTCTTACCTATGATCGACTTTCTCCTTCTTCTCCAGATTGGGCTGGCTTTTAAAATAGGTACCAACTAGCATGGCATCGGATTGTCCTGTGAATGACTCAGCTTGTACTGTGGTTGAAAGGACTGTCAGAATATACACAGCACCAAACTTGATAAGGCATAGAATTTAGGAAGCTGTGTGTGTGTCACTGACTGAATCTTCTAACATGTGGAAGCAGGTCTTGCCCTCTATTTTGTTCATATTTTAAATTAAGTTACCTCAGTGTTGTATTAGAAAAAATTTAGATTGAATTAGATTTAAAAATTTAGATTAAAAATACAGAGCTAGGCATAATGGCACGTGGCTGTAATCCCTGCACTCTGGGAGACTGAGGCAGGAGGATCACACATTCAAGTCCAGTCTGGGCAATTTAGTGAGATGCTTTCTGAAAAAAAAAAAAAAAAGAAGGAAAGAATGAAAGAGGGCTGAAGGATGGGAAAAAAATAACTAACACTTACTGATGCCTTATACTTTTTCAAAATCTTCATTAATGTCATCATAATTCATAGTCATTCAGTTTAAAAATTTGTTAAAGTAAAATTTGTATGACAAGATGAAACACTTTTAAAGTGAACAATTCAGTGATGGTTGTTAGATTTACAACGTTGTATGAACCACCACTTTTATCTAATTTGAAAACATTTTCAGTATTCCAAAATAAAACCCAGTAAGCAGTCACTTTCTATTCTGTGTTCCTGTCAGACCCTGGCAACTACCAACCTGCTTCCTGTCTCTCTGGATTTACTTATATTTGATTGTTCACATAAATGGAATACTATAATACGTGATTTTTGTGCTTAGTTTTTAATATATTAGCATAATATTTCAAGATTTGTCTAACTTGTAGTATATATCAATGCTTCGCTCTTTTTTATGGCTGGATAATATTCCACTGTGTGAATATGCTTAATGTTTGTTTATCCATTCCTCATTTGATGGGCATTTTGTTTGTTTCTACCATTTAACTATTGTGAATAGTGTTGCTATGAAACAACGTAAGTAAATATTTACTTGAGTATCTGTTTTCAACTATTTTTGGGTATGTACTAGGGAGTAGAAATGCTAGGTCATATGGTAATTCTATATTTAACTTTTTGAGAAACTGCCGAACTGCTTTCCATTGTAGGGGCACTATTTTACATTCCCCAAAACAAAGTGCAAAGATTTCAGCTTCTCTATCTTTACCAATGATTGTTTTCCATTTCTTTAACACTCATGGCAGTGGCTATATAAGTGATATCTCATTTTGTTTTGATCTGCATTTACCTAAAGACAAAATGTTCAGCATCTTCAATGTGCTTATTTGATTTCTTTTTCAGTGTGCTTGTTTGGAGTTTGTGTATCTTCCCTGAAGAAATGTCTACTCAAATCCTTTGCCAATTTAAAAGTTGAGTTGTCTTTCATTGAGTTGTAAGAGTTCTCTGTATATTCTGGATGCTCTTCCCTTAATAGGTAATTTGCAAAGCTTAGCTCCCACTTTGTAAGTTGTCTTTTCACCTTTTAAATAATATTCTTTGATGCACAAGTTTTTAGTTTTGATAAAGATCAACTTATCTATTTTTCTTTTGTTGTTCATGCTTTTAGTGTCATATCTAAGAATTCACTGCCAAATCTAAGATCAAAGAATTACTCCTATGATTTGTTCCAAGAGTTTTATGATTTTATCTCTTTTACTTAGTCATTGATCTGTTTTGAGTTAACTTTTGGGTATGACATGAGGTAGGGATCCAACTTCATTTTGTACACTCAGATACCTAGTACAAAGATTATTCTTTCCCCACTGAAGAGGCTTGACACCCTTGTTGAAGATCAACTGGTCATAAATGTATGATTTATTTCTAGACTTTGAATGCTGGTTCATTGGTCCAAATGTCCATTTTTATAGTAACATACTATTTTAGTTCTTATAGTTCTGCAGTAAGGTGTGTTTTTTTGTTGTTGTTTTATGTTTTCTAGATAGTGTCTGTCTGTATAGTCCAGGCTGGCCTCTACCTCACAGCAATCCTCCTGCCTTAGCCTCCCAAGGGCTGGAATTACAGGCATGCAGCACACGCCCGGCATCTATATAAATTTTGACATTGGTAAGTGTGGGTTACCTTTGTTCTTTTTCTCTGTTTTTTCTTTGTTCTGCTGTATTGGGGTTGAGCCCTGTGCTTTGTGCATATTATGCAAGCATCTACACTGAACTGCATCCCCAGCCTTATTCATTTACCAGACTGTTTTGGTTAAGGGCTTAAGATTCTACCATAAACCTTAGTGTACATTCTGTTACATAATTTGTGTGATAAATTATATTAATAATTTCTGTGATGAATTCTACAACAAGGTCATGCAATTTTGTTCTTAATTATGTAATTCTATAATGCAAATAATGGCACCTGCATTTGAAAGTTTAAATAATTAGCCTAGCATTACAGATTTGGTCAAAAATCTAGGATTAAAACCAAGATTATCCAACTCCAAAACATACTTTTAAAGAATTATGAGTACTGTCTGTCAAAAGAAAGGGGTACTGAAGCTTACTAATGTTGTTTATATTAGGTTTACAAAGGTTAGGTAAATAAAAAGGTTAGAAGCCTGTTTGGACTAGTGAACACTTTTTAACGGTAACCCACTGGCTGATAAACACACTGGAACCCATTTTTCTTTCCACAGTTCAGACTTCATGTCTGTGAGGCTGTGACTGCTCAGACAGTTTTGCATCCTCCTCTGCCTTCCTCTTTTGGTGATCTTATTTCTTCAGATGGATGTTTTGAGGCTATTATCTATTTTGAGAAAATTACACAAATGCTGATTTATTAGCACAACAACTCAAAAGTGGTTCCTGTGAGGTCCTCGGCATCGTCCATGCTCCTGTGCATCATCTCTCACCAGGTGGGAAACTACTGAGTGTGGGAGAGAGTCGGTGATGTGTCTGGAACTAAACTGTTGAGAAAGTAAGATTTTGCAACTGTAACTATGCATGACATTAAGAGCAACAACCCTATTTTCATACGTTTCAGTAAGCTATTTCTATAGACTTAATATAGTTTCTACTTATTTATTTGTGATTTCCTTTTATTTATTTATTTATTTATTTTTATCGGTACCGGGGATCGAACTCACGACTGCCTGCTTGCAAGGCAGGCGCTTATGCCGCTGAGCTAAATCTCCAGCCCCTTATTTGTGATTTTCATACAACAAAATTCATTCTTTGCTGTACAGCTTTGTGAGCTTTGACAAGTGCATGCGGTGTGTAACCATCACCACACTTTGGACCCAGAATGGTTCGATTGCTCCCAGAATCCCCTCCTTGAGGCATCCTTTGTGGTCAGCTTGTGTTCGCAGCCCAATCCCTGGGAACCACAATTATTCCATCTCCCTGTAGTTTTGCCTTTTTCAGAATGTTATATAAATAGAACCACGAAGTATGAAGCTTTTGCGTGTGTTTTTTTCACTTAGCATTAGTGCATTTCACTGGAGATTAATCTGTGTTCTTGTGATTCTCAGCAGTTGTTTTTTCTTCCTGGGGACATGTCATAATCTGGGCACACTACAGTTTGTTTTGTTCGTTTTTCACCTGAAGGCTCTTTGGATTGTTTCCAGTTTTGGGCGATTACAAAGAAAGCTGTTAGGGCTGGGGATATAGTTCAGTGGCAAGTGCCTGCTTGGCAGGCACAAGGTTGTGATTCTGATCCCTGGTATGAAAACAAAACAAGACAAAAAAAAAAAAAAAACCCTGTTAAAATCAGTTCGTGTGCAGTTTTTTTTGTTTGTTTTGGTTTTGGTGCTGGGGTGGGGGTTGAACTCAGGGCTTTGCACAGAGCTACATCCCCACTCATTTCCTTTATTTTTTATTTTCAAACAGTATCTCGCTAAGTCAGCTGGGCTCAAACTTGCAATCTTCCTCATCTTCCTGGAGTGTTAGGGTTATGGGCAAAAGCCACCACACCTGCTTCACGTAAAGGACTTTGTGGGGGTAAAACTGTCATTTGCTTTGGAAAGATATGTAGGAATAGGGTTCCTGAGTTATATGATAAATGTAAACTCCCAAATTTTTCAGATTCCTAAAGCTGACATAAAATACCACAAACCTGGTAACTTCTTTCTTTCTTTCTTTCTTTCTTTTTAATTTTATTTAAAGAAAGAATAAACAAAACAAAAAGGGTATTTCAAAGAAAAAGTAAACAGTAAGAAATCACTAGTTGATAATTACATATTGTCCTCTTACAAATAGTTGTTCAAGTTACAAAAGCGAAGCGTACAAAGTGGACATTCTATTTATTTATTTTTTGAAGACAGGGTCTTGCATTCAAGCTGGGCTTGAATTTGAGGTGATCCACTTGCCTCAGCCTCCTGAGTGCTGGAATTACAGGTGTGTGCCATCACGCCTGACCAAACATGATAGTTTAAAACAACACAAATTCATTACCTCACTGTTCTGTAGGGTGGAAGTCGGCCATCAGGGTGTTGGAAGGTCATATTCTCTCTGAGTTCAGGGAAGACAGTACCAGTCTTTTTGGAGCTGAGGCAGGAAGACCGCTGGAGCCCAGGAGTTTGAGGCTACTGGAGGAAACGCCTCTTAAACAGCATTGAAAACCAGAGTGGCTTCAGTGTGGAATGTGGGGAAGGGGCTGGGGGTAAATAAACTTGAGAAATTTGGGCAGATCTTATTTTCTTTTTGATGTTTACATGGTACATTAGCATCTTAAATGCTCTGTGAAGCCTGTAGAATAGAGAAATATATTTATTTGTTTACCAAAGTGCATTTAAAGCTGTTTGGTCTTAGAACCTTTGTTTAGCACCCAGTATTTCTTTTAGAATTCATGTTCTGTGTACACAGCTTTAGAAATAAAGACCTACAGGCTGGGGATTTATCTCAGCAGCATAAATGCCTGCCTTGCAAGTGTGCAGGCATGAGTTCGATCCCCGGTACCAAAAAAAAAAAAAAAAAACCCTAAGTGATTGCTATTCTCTGGCACCAAAATGGAGAGGCAAGGCTCCCTGAAAATAGTACTAGATGAATTCTCAGGGACCAGTGGTAGGGCCAGAAGGCCAGCCTGAGGGTTGGGGTGTCCGAGGCATTCAGGAATGACTTGGATGAGTAGTCAGTGCTTCATCTTTGTATGACTTCAGCGAGGATGGTGGAATGGACAAGACAGTAAGGTTAAATACAAAATTAAAATAAAATGTCTAAGAGTCGGGGTTGTGCTTCAGTGATACAGTGCTTACCTAGCATGAATGAGGTTCTGGGTTTGATTGTCTGTGTTGCAAAATACAAAAGAAAGAAAGAGAAGAAAAGAAGAAAAGAAGAAAAGAAAAGAAAAGAAAGATAAAATACAGTGTCTGGAAGCCTGTGGACCATTCCATTGGTTGCACTTTCCTCCTCCTGGCCACCGAGTTTACATAACTTGCTCTGATGGCTAAGTGGTCACCAGCCCTGCAGCAGGTAGAGCAGACCGTGAATGCGAACTTCTCTTACACAGCAGGACTGAGTGCAAACCTGTTTCACAGGCCTTGCTGTGTTTTGAATGATTCCCCAGCCTCTTATTAAAAGTCTGTACCTCTGGGCCTTGGTCTGTCCCGAGAAGCCCGGAGTGTGCCCGTGGTGCCTGCTCTCCATTCCTCCATCCCATTATCGTCCCTTGAAGCACCCTGAACATCTCGTTTAGTTCTTACATCTCTTCCATTTTTCTTCTTGGGGCACCACCTCCCTTCTTGGAAGAACTAACTTTCCTTCATTCCAAATTCATGTGGATCGGCTGATCACTAATCACCAGTAAGAACCAGAACTGGGATTCAAACCCAAAGAATCTGACTCCAGAATTCACTTTCAAACTGTATCATTTTTTTCTTTGTATATCACTTAATTTTTATTACTCTAAGTAGAGAGATATACAAAAGAATTTCTCCTTAGTCATTTTGGATATCCGTATATAAACAATTTGAGTCCAGATTTAATGTTATAGTGGATTAAAACTGGATCTATATTTTTCACCTCGCACTAAGCTAAAATTGGTATGGATAAAAAACCTTAATATTAAAACAGAAACATTGAATATGCTGAAGATAGAGTAGAATGAACTCTGAAGACATTGATGCAGGCAGAGACTTTATGAACAAAATCCCAATCGCACAGGAACTATCACAGAGTCAACAACTTGGGATCTCGTCCTATTGAAAAGCTTTTTCACAACAAGAGAAACACCCAACAGAGTGAAGAGACAACCCATGACATGGGAGAAAATGTTTGCCAGTTGTTTCTCAGACAAAGGATTACTACTGAGAACATACAAAGAACTCAAAAAATCAGTCCTCCTAGATTTAAAGACCCAATCCAAAAGTGGGCATCTGAGATGAACGCACACTTCTCAGATGAGCAAATACAAATGGCAAATAAATGTGTGAAAAAATGTTCAACATCACTGATCATTTGAGAAATGCAAATTAAAACAACACTGAGATTCTACTTCAGCCCAGAAAGAATGGCTACTATCAAGAAATCATGCAACAATAAATGCTGGAGAGGCTGTGGAGAAAAAGGAACCCTTTTTCACTGTTGGTGGGAATGCAGACTGGTGTAACCACTGTGGAAATCAGTGCGGAGATTACTCAAAAAACTAACACTACAGGTCCCATTTGACCCAGCTGTTCCTCTTGTGGATATCTTCCCAAAAGAATTAAAAGCATCATACCAAAGTGATACATGTGCACCCATGTTTATAGAAGCACAATTTGTAGTAGCTATATCTTGAAACAACCTACATGTCCATCGACTGAGAATGGATAAAAAAAGGTGTACTTTTATACAATGGAGTACTACTCAGCCATAAAGAAGGACAAATTCGAGACTTTTATCGGTAAAGGAATGCAAGTTGAGACCATACTCATGAGTGAAATAAATCAGACATGCATTTGTAAATGTCATATTGTCTCACTAGTGTGAGAATCTGAAACAACATATGTATGTGTGTGTATACATATACATAACTAGTTAAGATAAAAAATATTCAATGTTATAAAAATAAAGTTCTTATCTCATAATGGGGAAGAGTTTCATCTTATTAGTTTTGGTGATGGTAAAAATTAGGTTCTATTTTTTAAATGATTATTTTTACTCTAAGGTCTTTAATTCTTTTTTTTTTTTTCCTTAGCTACTTCAGCCAACATGTGACCATGAATAATAGTTATGGAAACTAACAGTTGTTTTTAGAAGGACACTAACCTAATTATCCTGGGAATATTAACTACAAATCGAGAAGTATATTATGGCTTAATTGCTCATTACACAGAAGTGCTATGTCCCCCCATTTCTTCCATATCTTTTCTCACTCTATCTAAAAGGGCATTTAACTAAGCAATCAGAGATATTAGCAATGCACATCCTAGGCAAGCACAGCAAAATAAGCCTCCGAAAGGGTTGGCTATGAACAAGCATACAGCCCCCAGCCCGCCCCTTCTGATGTGTTTGCAGATACATTTGTGATTTCATGCACAATTTTCAATGGTAAGCATTAATCTGAAATGGGCACTGAGGCATCAATAAAGTCCACATTTTGCCTCCTTTAATGAAAATGCTAGATATAGATTTAATGCAAAACTAAACATCTGCCTCAATATGTTCTACTCCAGTAAATTAGCCAGTGTTTGTCATCTTTTTTAAAAACCGGGGTTTAATGCCTCATTTCACATGGTTGTGTTAGGGGTAGATAGAAAGCTGATAAACAGTCCATTTGTTCTGTTACAGTAGCTCTTACTCACACTGCTGAAGTTGAACCTCTATGCTCATTTCCTTTACAAACCCTGTAGTGAGCTTAAGTGGCTTGACTGCTTTTGAATAGTTGACCAAGGCGCCGCCTGGACAAAGAGTAAGCTTTGCTGGCTGGTGGCCCCAGGGTGATGGGTCCTGAAATGACTCAGTGAGCCCAAAAGGGAACAGAACACCAGCGAGCCCTTCCTGTGTGCTGCTGGAACTGCATGGTTCTCACAACAGCCCCGAGAGGTCCGTGGAACCACCCTTCACTTGGCACAAGGAGGAAACCAGCTCCGAGGTGAAGCTGCAGAGCTCGTCAGTGACAGAGCCTAGATTTGAGCATGGCATTGGAGCTGCCCATTTCCTGGCCCCACCAGTAGTGCATTGTCATTTCACAGTCTAAAAATGTCACCTCCTCTAGGAAGTATCACTGATCGCCTACCTGTTGATCATCATGCTGCGTGTGTGTGTGTGTGTGTGTGTGTGTGTGTGTGCACACGCATGGTAATGGGATTGACCCCTGAGCCTCCTCATGCTGCACAAGAGCTGTCTCACTGAGCTACATCCCCAACACTTTTAAGTTTTGAGACAGGATCTTACTTAATTGCTTAAACTGACCTTGGACTTGTGATCTTTTTGCTTCAGCCTCCTGAATAGCTCGATGGTGGGCATGCAACACCACTGGTAGTTCCTCTTAGGTGTTTTTATTGCACTCCATGCCACTCAGCTTTATTTGTTTGTTTTTGTTTTTGTTTTTGAGATAGGATCTCACTATATAGCCCAAACTGGTCTCGAATTACAGTGAACCTCCTCCCTCAACCTCTTAAGTGGTGGGATTACAGGTGCACACTATCATGCCCTGTTAATCTACTTTTTAATATGTTGAGTACCTATCTGACTCCATGAGGAGAAGAGCATACACCTTGCATTGTAGGATTGTCCCTGTCAAAGGCACTCAAAATGAATTCATTGACTTAAAGTAGATCGTTCTCAATATCTTACATTCTACTCACAGATTTATGAAGTATACCACAGTTAAGGGGGCAGATCTTGCAGTAAACCTGAGCTTTGATTCTAGCTGCATGACCTTAGGAAAGTAACGGAGCCTTTTTGAGTTTCATATCTTTACTGTATAAATTAGGGATAACAAGAATGACCACCTCAAAAAACTGCTGCAGAAGTCCTATGATAGAGGCATGTATAATTTTTAGAATAATGCTTGCTACACAGAAAATGAACACTGGCTAGTATTTGCCCCAAAAGTCTGGAAATTTTAGAGCTCAAGTGAGAAATTCTTGACACTTGAGTATCTATAATTCTAAAAAAAGTTTTAAGTATTATTTAGTTGAGTAATAGCTGAGCTGATGGGGTTTAAGGATGATTTAATAATGATTTATCAAAGCCCAGGCACAGATATTGGCAAGCCCTGGGCTCCTCACATGCCTGAAATCCAAAATCACTGCTCAACTGTCATCTCACCATTGGCGGATTTGGGTAAGGAAGGAGTTTCTAGGCAGTAGGGATGTTTCTTTCTGAGAAAAACTTTCAAATAATTGTGTACTAATTGTGTGTTATTTGAAAAACTTTCAAATAATTGGCACACGTGTTATACTTTCTAAACCTACCCAATCAATATACATGAGAGAGAGAGTTTGCTGGTTCAGAGAGCTAATGTGGTAACTCCAGTGGACCAGTCTAATCCTTGTTCTAAATACCTAATCAACTAACTAATCTATTTACTAAGTTAACACTATTTGACTGGGGTAAGCTCTTCAACATTTCCCTGAGTCTAAATCTTCCCATAGCTAAATATCAGCTGAAAAAAGAATATTCCTCCAAAATAAGATTATTAATCTCATTTCTGCACCTCAGTTTTCCACCCAAAAGATGAGCAAGTAGTCACTTAGTTCATTCTCTTGTCTATGGGTTCATGGCCCACTTCCCCAGGGTGCTGTGAAGTCAGGTCAGTCCTACTGACCAGCCTGACCTAGGGCCAGGTGGACCCCACTGAGCAGAAGAGCTGACAGACGCGTGAAGAAGAATTTTCTTCCCTAGGGAAATGAGAAGGGGCAGCTGGAAACGGCCACGTCGTGTGACTCCTGACCACCTGCCCTTCTTTGCACCTCACAACTTTCCCTCTGTAGAGGAAAATTCTGGAGTCTTAACTTTCTTAAAAATCCGGGCATCTCACAGGCCCCTGCACTGACGCAGCACCCCGACTCCCACTGCCTTCGGTGATAAGGTGTGGGTGTAAAGCAGCCCACTGTGAAGGGAGAGAAGGCCAGGAGGGCTCACGGCCCAGACACCTTGGCTCCAGTCAGCTGGAAAAGTCAACAACCTTAAACAGAGGTTCCCAAGCTCTGTGTGCACCAGCAGCACCTGCGAGTTGTTTTAAGTACAGATTCATAGGTTGTAGCCTAGAACATTAATTCAGGAGGTGAGCCACAGGCCTGAGTGTATTATTATTATTTTACTGCCTGTTTAATATATTTATGAAAATTACATACTCAGAAATGGAAATTAACTATAGATTCTTTTCTCTTTTTAAACCAGTCCTAGGACTGGAATCGAAGGCCTTTCCCCGGGCTGGACCCATAGCCCTTTTCATTTTGTATTTTGAGACAGGTCTTGCTGGGTTGCTAAACTGTCCAGGCCGGGCTGGATCCTCCTGTCTCAGTCTCTGGAAATGCTGGGATTACAGGGATGTACCACCACACCCAGTTTAACAGTAGATTCTTTTTTTTTTTTTTGGTCTTTTTCATTTTTCATTTTTCTCGGTACTGGGGATCGAACTCACGACGGCCTGCTTGCAAGGCAGGCGCTTATGCCGCTGAGCTAAATCCCCAGCCCCAACAGTAGATTCTTTGTAGTAAATTTTAAAATTGAGATGTGTAAGTCTTCCAATTTTGTCTTTTTCAAGGTATTTTTGACTGTTCTGGTCACTGCATTTCCATAGAAGAGCAGTTTATCAGTTTGGTTCTGGAAGTACAAGATTGAGGGGCCTTCTCTGCTGATACTTTCTTGTGGGCAAAGACTGCAAGCAGAGCAGGGAATCATATAAGAAAAAAGGGAGCATATAGGTCTGCCTGATGGCATCTGATTTTTAACAGACTCCCAGTTCATTCTTGCATGCAGCTAGGCTTGGAGATCCCCGTGGCGTAGGTGACAGGAGAGGAGACCAGCGGGCAGAGCACATCCGTGCTCCAGTGGGCAGGCAGGTGTGGCATCCCAGCTCTTTCTAGCAGTGCTCACGATTGGGCCTTAAGATCTCAAAGGCTCATCTCTAAAATGAATCATGGTGTTGCTGTGAGTTTAAACCAACAGCTCTTGCAAAGCCCTCAGCAGAGTGCCCGGCATAGAGTTTGTTACTGTTGTTGGCATTATCATGAATCCTAAAGAGGCAAGAAGGTGCACTGACTAATGAGTGGAGAAACAGCCCATTCCAAATAGCCTTTAAGAGAGGAGATCAGTAAAACTTCATTCTGGCTTTAGACAAGAACAAAAATAAAAGAAAAAAGAAAGAGTAACCGGACTTCAAGTGGGGTCCGGGGATTCTGCAGAGGTGGAGGGAGATGCAGGCCAAGGCAAGCTCTGCGGAGTGCGTCAAGCACAGCATAGGAGTCAGGTGCCTTGGGCGCGGGTGTGGCTGTGTGGAGACCACACCTTGGCTAAATCACTTGGCCACTCCCAGCTTTCAATTTCTTCCTTATTTGTAGGATGTCCTAGTCAGTCTGAGCTGCACAAATACAACATATGGCCAAGTTGCTTACACAATAAGCGTGTATTCCTTATAATCCTGGAGACCCGAGAGTGCAAGACTGGAGATCCTGGCTTACAGGTGGCCATCTTCCTGCTACGTCACTTGGCAGAGAGCAGAGAGGGACAAGAACATAAGAACATGAATTCTAATTCTAAGGTCTGCACTCTCATGACCTGGTTAATGTCCTCTGAATGCCATGAAAGTTACAATTTTAAAATTCAAACTGTGTTCAGTCCTTACCAATGGGTAACCCAGGTCAGTGCCTGAAATCTTGCTGGCTAGACTATTTCCTGAGAGATTCCTGAGGGTCGTGCTTTTAATACCACTAACCACATTGACTCAGAAATTAGGTAAATAATAATGTTCAATCTATGTGATGAATATCTAACTAGCAGCTAAATTATTTCTTTAGTTTCATATATCTTTAAACTACTTAACAACAAAAGTGACTTAAACTATTACAAATGCTGATTGGCTCCTGATTGACCTCGATTAAAAGGGGGAGCAGGCCCAATGGCCTTCAGGACCCTGCCCTCTTCCTCTGAGGCCCCCATATTTTCTCCCAATTTCTTCAGCTTCTCAGACCTCCCTTCCCCAACGGCCTCCTTTTCCAAGGCTCCTAATCTCATTGTTAAGGAACTGGCCTGACCTGAGAAAACTCACTATGGTGGTCTGGACTTGCACAAAACAATTCAGAGTGGGACCAAAGCATCGCATGATTCAGATCCCTCTGTGTGTTTTTAACCCCCTGGATGGGGACGAAGTGATGCTTTTATGTTAAAAAACAAACAAACAAACAAACGAAAAGTCAAAAAGGAAACAGCATTTAAGTGATGGTGACTTGCATTTTTTTCAGCCATTAGTCTATTGTACACAGCCTTAAAGAGAATTTCCTACATTGTTTTTCACAATATTGATAGAACTGTGGGGGAGGACCGGTGGCGGCTGAAAAGATAAGAAATATGAAATATAAATGACCTTTATTTTGAGAATGTGGAGAGAGACACCCCAGACCCCCACGAGGCGTGGCATCTCCACCCCGGGGTAGGGCCATCTCTCCCTGGAACATGCGGAGTGAGGCACATAAGTAGCCTCGGTTTGGGGTGGAACCTAAGGGGGCATCAGGGATGCACAGGTAGCCCACTGGTCCTAGGTTTGGCGCCATAGGTAAATTCCCAGGGGCGGGAAGATGGCGTCACAGGTAACTTCCTAGGGGCGGGGGAGATAGGGGCTTCCTGCTTCCGGTTGACACTTTCCTGGCTACAGTGTCCTGTCTGGGCCAAAACCCTTTCAAATATCATGTAGTTGAGTCAATACAAAAAAAATTTTTTTTAATCGGTACTGGGGGGGGGGGGCGGGGGTCGAACCCAGGACTGCCTGCTTGCAAGGCAGGTGCTTATGCCACTGAGCTAAATCCCCAGCCCCGAGTCAATACAAATTTAAGGAAGAGTTTTCCTTTTGTTGATTATTTTGCTCTGAAAAATATATGATTTGATATCAAAGCTTTCTCCTCTTCCACACTCCTCCCTCTAGGCCCTGATGCCCTTAGAGTCCCTAAGAGGCCGTTCTCGGACACGGACACCTGTAGTAATGATCAGATCTCCTTCTCTCCGTGGCCACTCTTTCCTTTTATTACCTACATCTGTGTATCTTCCTTTCTCCCTTTTGACCAGTTTTCTTTACATCAAATCACCTACAAAATAAGTGAATCTTCTTTTTTGTACGTAAATTGAATAAAGGGGCTGAGGGCTGCTAGGCAAGAGCTCTACATTGAGCTGCGTCTGTCTTTAAAAAATTTTTTGTTGTTGTCCAGGCTAGCATTGAACTCATGGATTCTCATGATTCAGCCTCTTGAGTGCTGGGATAATGGATGTGTGCCACAATGTCAGCGGAATTTATCTTTTAAAAATATTTTATCAAATTACCACAAGTGGGAAACCAATATTACTATAAAAAGAAGGCAACCATTAAAAATAAATACAATAGAAACAAAACAATGCTCCTAAATTCTAGGTCAATTCTCTGTGAGGAATCTCAGGTGAGGCTGGGTGTGATACCTGTACCTGTACCTGTAGTTACAAGAATTTGGGAGGCTGGGGCAGGAGGGTCACTGTGTTCAGCAGTTCAATTTGAGCCCATGCTATAGGGAGATCCCATCTTAGAATGGAAAAATAAAAACAGGGAGAGGGAGAGAGAGGAGATATCAGTCTAAGATTTGCTTTCTTTTTGTTTGAAAATGTATCAAACGCTAAATTTGAAAAACATTAATATCAGGCGTGGTGGCACAGTCACCTGTAATCCCAGCACTCTGGAGGCTGAGGCAGGAGGATTGCCAAGAGTTCAAACCAGCCCAAATTGCTGCGTAGTTACATAGTGAGTTCAAGGTCAGCCTGAATTACACAGTGAGGCCCTGTAAAAAAAAAATCAACCAACCAAACAAAAACCTTAAGAACATATTAATACAAAATTCTGACTCCCTCCTTGATTTAATCCACAAAAATGAATGAGAATTGAAAAGCTAATGTCCTCTTTAAGTTACTGGACCATTATTAAATGCCCCCAGTAAATCCTTTGCCATAAGTAGCTGGGGCACATATTGGAGCTCGGAAGGCTTGTAGGGGTTTTCTAATCAGACTACTCACATCTCTCCAGCCCTGCCTTGAGGGCCTATGCCACTCCCTCTTTTTGTAATTTTGGCTCCTTTTGTTCTCTTTCTGGACTCTTCTATAAATGTAACGGGCTTCACCAACACTTATTTAAATCTGCAGTCAGACTTTGTGAGCATTCTTCTTTGTCTTTTTTTTGAGACAAGGTCTCACTATATAGTTCAGGCTGGCCTTGAACTCACTATGTAGCCCAGGTTGCTCTCAAATTTACACAGCAATCCTCCTGCCTCAGCGTCTTGAGTGCTGAGATTATAGGTGTGTACTGTTACACCCAGTGAGCATTGTTTTTAACCTCTGTTTCCAAAGACTCTCCTTATCTGCAATTCAGGTATGTATAATCATATTGATTTCACAGATCATAGGTAAGATTAAGTGATCCAAAAGAACGTGTCTTGCACAGTGGTTATAAAGTGCCCACTAAGCAGTTAGCAACTCTCCGTAGCCAGTAAGTCTGACCTTAGCGTCAACTCCTTTCAAACAGTTCTTAAATCCTCCCTGAGCCTTGCGACACACCTCGCTCTTACAAATGCCAGTCAGCTATTGCTTATCGTAAATTCCTGGCCAATGATGGTTGATTGTCTAAAATGTCATTTGTGTTTGCTGGGTACATCTCACACCTGCATCAGCTACCGAAGCCAAGTAGTTCGAAAAGGGAGTGTGACTGGAGAACAAATTCTCATGTTCCCACCTGAGAAACTCAGGGCTCCATGGAAAAATCTTTGCTTTTTTTGTACCCAAAGCTGGTTGTAACTCAGGATTGTCAGTTGGAGGCTCAGGCTCCCCTACCCAGCCTTCTGGGTGGCTTCTAAGAAGAATGTGGCCTTTGTCACTAAAGAGACCAGCGTCTGAGAGAGTGCAATCACACAGCATGATGAGTTCCTTTGCGTCAGTCCTCCTGGCCCTCCACACTAGATTCTTGGAAGCCAGGCTCATCTATCCTCTTGTAAAATGCCGCCCAGCAGAGTCCTACAGTAAAGGAGATAAACATTCTTGTCAACTAATTTATCAGTGTAGCACAGCATAGTGGCTTTGGGTTACCAGGGTCAACAACCCGCAGTCACATTCCTCGGTTGTTTGATTGGTGAAATGCATTAACAAACAGCCAGGAAAACTCTGATTATGTCGATAAATTGTTGTTGTTGTTGTTGTTTTCAGTGTGTTACAACTTCTTTTAATCTGCTTGAACAGCAGCCCATTCAAGGGAAGTGTCTTGATTTATTTAAAGAAGCATCTCAGGACAGTCTATTGCAATCCTACGGTGCTAACATATAATCATTAACAAACCTGTCTACTGTGTTCCCATGCAGTTCAATTCCTTTTGAAGTGAAGGAAGCCTTTGTAGGGTGAGGGCTTTAGGTAAGTGAGGGTAAGTCCTGAAGTCATGGCAAGAAAAGAGGATGCGATTATTAGCTAGGCCAGATGACACTGTTTATTGGCAGGAATAAAAGCATTTGAAAACATTCATAAGAATTTCAGTGAACTCTCATCTATTGAAGGTAAAATAAGGCAAGGATTTCCTTCTCTCTAAAAGTACAACTTTAGATCTGAGTTTCTTAGCACTATTGGTATTTAGGGGTGGATACAGTGGACCTTCAAGTTACGATCAGCCTGATATACAAACAAGCTGGATTATGACTGGAATTTTAATTTATGACCAAAGACTTGAGTTATGACCTGAATGCAGTTACTTACCTTCCAAATGGTCTCAGATACAGATTTAACCCTTAAAGAGTTCTGCAAGGAGCATTACAACATCCTTTCATGTATGAGTCAATTGAGAAATCCTAGGCCAGTGTCTGTCTAAGGACACTGACATCTTCTTCGTATAGGAGAGAGACTTAGAAGGCTGGGTGGGGGAGCCTGAGCCTCCACTGACAACCTGAGTTACAACCAGCTCTGGGTACAGATCGAGTTTGTAAGTCAAGGGTCCACTGCGGTCCGTGTAGGGTGTTTCAGATATTGCCAAATACCCCCTGAGGAATGTACTGACCTCCCACTGAGAATCGCTGTGGGTGTGCAGCTTGAAGTACCTAATAACCTATGATGGTTTTCTGCCAGTCTCTGATCATAATATTATTTGAGACAGAATGAAACATTGAATTCTTCTGGAGACCCCTTTCCGACCACTTCATCTGTCCTCTCTACAGGAAGAGCTTTGGGCTTCTCCTCTTTCTTCTTCTTCTGTACACAGAACACTATTCTGAGCCACCGTTCAATTACAGCTTACTGATTAACAGAAAATGTGCAACGCTTTAGATCTTCAGGTGCAATCCAGACAAAATTCCTCAGTTCATCCAAAATAAAGCGAATGTTCTGTGTGTGTGTGTGTGTGTGTGTGTGTGCGCATGTGTGTTTTTCTTTGAGCCAGGGTCTTGCTCTGTTGCCAAGGCTGCCCTGAACTCCTCAAATCCTGAGTTCAAATGATCCTCCTGTTTCAGCCACCTGAGTAGCTGGGACTACAGGCACATACCCTGTCCAACAACAAAAAATATTATTTACTTAAAAATAGACATCTAAAAGAGAGATATTTAAGTGTGAGAACTGAGGCAGCAGGCAGAAGTGGTAGAAGCACTGACCTTAGCAGCTGACCTCCATTAAGCACTTACTAGATGCCACACACTTTGCCTCATTTGTTGACATTAGCCCATTTTGAAGCTGAAGCAGTGGTCTGCCCAAGTGGCAGGGTGACTCTGAGCACATTTCACCTTCCTTTCACACGGCTCTCTCCATTCAGACCGCCGTACAGGGCATTCGAGGGATCACTGAAGGAGGGCTAGATCACAGGGACAGGCAACTTTTTAGGAGCTGTAAGAGCACCTTGCCTGAGTTCTAGAGGCCCTGGTTTTCAGAGTCTAGCACTATGCAAATCATCTAGTGAATGTGGTCCCATTTCTCTGTTTCCATCTGTCTTAGTGAAACTGCTTCTGCTTAGCGGTGTGGAGTATTGCTTTCCCAGTTTAGAAAGCTAATTTATGAAGACAGCTGAAGTGAAGAATATGTTTCAAGAGGGTGCCCCAGCTAGCAGGTGTTGGGGAATGAAGTGGGGGTGGGGAATGCAGGGCTGGAAAATAGAGAGTAAAAGTTAAACCTTTTGACCCTGAAGGAACACGGGAGGAGAAAGTCTACAGACATCGGGTCAAAGTCTTTCTGATACCAAAGCCCCCAGAAAAATTGTGCTTTCTAATTTCTTGGTAGCAAAATTGCATGCAAACACTGAAAAAGATTACACTGTGCTTTTCTTTAGAACAAAAGTAAACATGTTTGCTGGAGAATACTTAGAAAGGAAGAATAAAAATGTAACTCACAGTCCTGCCATCTAGCAAAATCCACCGCTTGCATATTGTCAACCATATTGTTGCAGGTCACAAATTGTAATCAGATGAACAAGGCAGGGCGGAGGGAGGTCAGGAAAGGCCACTGGGAAAGGCCCACTGAGCACAATGATTTGTCTGCTTTAGTAAGTCTCACACAGCTTGTAGCAAGCTGAATTTCAATTCCTAACAATGCAGAACCAGCAAGGCTTCTCCTTTCCCACAAGCCATGGACATGTCTTCACTTTGCTCTAACCCCCTGCCTGAGTCCAGAGCGAGTCCTTTCGAGGGCCTTCCACGGCCTTGCATCTGCCGAGAAGCTCTCCAGGAGCCAGCCACCCATGCATGCCCGCAGACTCTCTCAGGCAGTCTGGCATGGGTGGTGCTTCAGAAGTCATGGCCTTAAAAGACTCGCAGAACTCAAGTGCTCTTTCTGGAAGCCGTTCTTCTGGGGCCTTTTGCAGGGCTCACTGCTGGAAGGCATAAGGAGAGAAGCAATCAAATAACCACTGGGAAGCTTCTGGGGAGCTGAAACCTGCCAGCAGGCGGTCTTCATGCAGTTCTATTGCTGTATAACGCAATGCTGTGTGGGTACGTGTGTGTCCAGGAGCCGTGTTCATGATATGTAGTCTAGATATGTTTTCTTTTTGAGAGGGAAATCATTTTTCCTTTACAGTTATTTGTCTTTAATTAAAAAAAATCCATCAACATTACACAAGAGTGCTTGTGTCACTGTCCTCTGGCTGCCCGAAATGCTGAAAGGAAAGAAGACTAAGAGAAAGAAGGTGGACTAAGCTCTGCTAGCATTAAAAAAAAAAAAAAAAAAAAAAAGTAGACAAACAGCTATGCATTTCCTGTTGGAGAAATGGCCTCAGAGTTTTTGGCAAATGGACAGGGCATCCAGCCCCAAAGAGATCTTGCCTGCTTTGTCAAATGGCCCCCCAAATTCATTGGAGGCAACAAAGGCCCCTGCTCTATAATCACTTTAAAAGTACATCTTGTGTAAGCCAATTCATCAGCTCCTTGTACTGCCAACAGCTATCCAGTACGAGCAGCGCATGAGTACCAACTACGGCTGCAGCAAGAGAAGAAATGGAGATTGTTGGCCCGGCTGAGCAGAAGGCTGCTGTCAGTTGGGCTGGTGATTACACCTGTAACCCCAGCACTCAGGAGGCTGAGCGAGGCAGGAGGATTGCTGTGAGTTTGAGGCTAGTCTGGCAAGTGAGCTCAAGGCCGGCCTGGGAAGTGAGTTCAAGGACAACCTGAAATGACTAATGAAACCCTGTCTCAGCAATAAAAAAGAAGAAGAAGGAGGAGGAGGAGAAGAAGAAGGAGAAGGAGAGGGAGAGGGAGAGGGGGAGGGGGAGGGGGAGGGGGAGGAGAAGAACGATGCTAGCTAATGACATGTCCCCACTGAGCGATCACCTGTCTTCCCTTCCATGCTACCTCGGTGGACAAGGAGAAGGCTGTGCGGTGGCTGCACAGAGCACAAACCCCTGAGCTGGTCGTCTGTCTGCCTGTCCTGCATCAGAAAGTGGGACTCCCTATTATACCATCAAGGAGAAGGACAGGCTGCGACGTCCAGGAAGACAGGTGTACCACTGCTGTCACCAGGTTACGTAGAGAATCGAGGGACTTTGCCTAAGCTGATGGAAAACAGGACCGATTACAATAAGAAATGTAGTGAGATTTGGTGTCACTGCGGAGGTAAGATTCGGGTTCAAAATTGGTGGCTCAAATTACCAAATTGGAAAAATCAAAGGCTTGTCATGAAACTGGGTTAAAATTTTTTTTGATGTTTTTGTATGTAAAAATAATAAAGGCAGGCACGAGGTGCAGTCTAACCCAGAGCTAGGAGGCTGTGGCAGGAGGGACGCACGCTCCAGGAGAGTCCACAGTGAGTCCAAGACCATTCTAAACTACATAGTACAACCTTTGCTCTGACTGACTAATTACCTAGAGACTGTCCTTCCAAAAAGAAGTGGGTTGGGAGGGACACAATGAGAGTTAAGTCTTCCTCAATCTCTGTTACGTAGCCTCCCTGTTTTTAGCCCTAGATGCAGCCCAACTACAGACTCCTTGTGTATCCACGTGGAGAGACTGCATGTCCAGGCCTGCGTGGCCAGAGAGCCTCCTTCATAGTGATAGCACACAGGATTTGATCAATGTTTGTCTGGGATACATAGATGAAGTCTGCGCTGAGTGTTTGATTTTGAGGGAATTGTGATTTCCTGCTTTTTAACTTAAGTTAAAATGAGAAGTTTCAAATGTACGTAAAAGAAGAAAGAATATAGTACACTTCTATGTACACATGACCTGGAATCATCAGTTATGAAGATTTTGCCATGTTTACATGATTTTTCCCAAAACTTTTGCAGTATCCCAAAGGCATGGAAATATTAGTCATCATTTACTGTTAACTATCTTTCAGTAACTGTAGTAAATACATTTTATACTTATTGTCATTTAATCCTCTCAACAATCCTTCTAGGTGGGGATTTTTAGCACTACTTTAGAGATAAAGAAATTTTGACAGTTTGTCACATTATACAATGTCGGCAGCTTAGCAGCTGGAGATCTGAGACTCTGAAATGCACTTTCCTAACTACCACACATCATGTGTTGAAGATTTAGTCACACTTTTCTCCTGCTGCCTTTTCTTCATACCTATGGATTTTTTAAATGTTTGGAATATTTTTGTTTTATCTAAACTGTAAGGTAAATGCTCTCATGCAAAGAACAACATGTGGCTTTATTATTCCCCTATTAAGGAAGATCAATCCAGCAACATTTATTGAGTTCTTTTTTATTGACAAGCACCATATTAGAAGCTGGTGGCATAATGGTGACCCAAGGTAGCACTATCTCTTAGATTAAAGTTGAGGCAGGTTCTCCCACATTAATTCAGACAGTTTGTGATTGAATTCATGTCAATATACTCTAGCTTCTTAGCCAAGGTCATAAGTTTAAATGAGACAATTAAAATGGAACAGCTAATGTGGAGGGTCGAAAACAGTTGGCATCTCTATTCTGAGGTTCTTCCCTCTGGCACTTTTTTCTGGTCCTCTGTTTCATGACTTTTCAGGAGCAAAGTTGCTTTCACCTCTGACTGGGTAGAAGCAGAGTGAAAAGATAATATTAAACATTACTCTTATAGGTAAATAGGGCTGCTGTGTAGAGTTGGAGAGTTTGTGTATTGCACCAAGGCAGCTAGTCAAAGCTGGAATCCAGCCCACTTCCTGCTTGCCAAGCTGGTCCCACTTGTCTGGGGTGCTGGGAAGGGACTCTCTCCTCTTTCTTCCAAGCCTCCCACCACCTACCCACTGCAGCCATGAGTCTGTGGACTCTGAAAGCATCAGCTGAGCTTGGAGTCACTTTCTTAGTAGAGATGAAAACAGATTGGGAAGTGTGGTAGGAGAAACTGCTGGGTCAAACTGAAGTTTTGGGGTAGGGATGGAATCCACCATTTATTCTTTCCATATCTCTCAATGATTACTTGAGGAGATTCTAAGGACCTCAGGTTTTGATGGCGATGAGAAGGGAAGCATGGTTTGACATAGGAAAAACGCAAGGCAGTTAAAAGCATAAGTTTTTATGGGACACATATTGTGACCCGAGATACTTCCCTGCTAATGTGTAGCTGAGAAAAAAGGGAATTGGTAACAACTTCCGGGTGGTTTGTTTCTTAGACCTAATTTCTAGAGTTCACTTTGCTGGGCTTATTGTAGGGATGCAGAAAATAGTAACACTTGCATAGGTCTCCAAGCACAAACCCAAAGCACTCCACGTGAAACACATTTGCTGCTGCTGTTATTATACATATTAATATTAACAGTTTTTATTTAGAGACCACTGATATGTTCAGGGCATTATACTGAGGATTTTATATACACTGCTTTATTTAAGTCTGTTCATAGCCCCATAAGTAGGCACTGCTATCTCACTTTTATGCAGAGAGACACTGACATTGAGTACCAAGGACATATAACAAGGGGGAGGTGAGAGTGGGGTGTGCACACTTGCCCATTTAACCCCAGAGCCCACACATAAAACCACCATCTCGTGCATGTCCGTTTGGGAAGGATAGATCTTTTCAGTCAGGTTTCTATCCTGACTTAGAAATCTGCAATCCAGGTAAATTTCAGATGACTAGTAAAATGTTTTCAAACAGGAAAAATTCAAAACTATTTTCAGTCCCCTCTAAGTTAGGCTCTCAGCTTTCCTTTCTTAAATACCTGCTGCCTCATGTCGCGCACCGATGGCCTGGCATCTTCTTGGGCTGTGCAGCTCCCTGAGCATGTCCCTCGTTTAGCAAACCACCATTCACATTCATGTCACAAGCCCCAGACCAGCCACGGCCTTTATCTCTGCCAGCCTCATGGCTCCGCGGAAGCACTGACAGAAGAAGATTTTTACAAATCTCGTAAAAGTTTTCTCTTTGAAAGTTTCCTCACAGCTTTCCATAAGTGAAAACAGTAATCTAATAAGACCAAGACGACAAAGTTGTATATAATGGGATTTGGGGAACAAAAAGTATTTCAGTTTAGCAACATGAAATTAGCTTAACAGCACAGCTTCTGCCTGGCAAGTGTGAGGTTGTGAGCACGATCCCTCCACCCAAAAGAACATGAGAAATGTAATTCTGTGGGAAGCTGGGACACAAGGTGGTGGCTCTGTGTTCCACGTGGTTCTTTAATGTCCCCCAAAGCCAATGTACTACACGCTGTGTGCTATTGGGAGGTGGAGGGTTGTTAGGAAGGGACCTTCTGGAAGGAAGTCGGGTCCTTCCAGATGCCCTGAAGGGGAGTATGGGACCCCAGTCTGTTCTTGTCTCTTCCTTTTGCTTCCTATTTGGCAGAAGGTGAACAGGTTTTCTCTGTCACACAATTCCTACTGCGATGGGCTGCCTCCGCAGTGCCCGGAACAGTGAGCAGCAGTGAAATCTCCAAAATTGTGAGCCAAACTCAGTGGTTCCTCTTTATAAGTTGTTTACCTCATCACTGTAATATGACGTCTCTAACTCTTTCAGAAAGATACTGTACTTGCAAAGAGAAAAACTGGCTCAAATGGAATTCCTAGTTTCTAGTTTTAAAAGAATCTCTAAACTATTTCTGTAGTACTTGCGCTAGCTTACATCCCCACCGATGGTGTAACAGAGTTCCTTTTTCCCCTGTTGCCTCACCAGCATTTCTTATTATTTTAATTATGGTCATTCTGTATGTGGTAATTGTTGTTTTAATTTTCATCTGTCTAGCGGCCAGGAATATTAAACTGTTTTTCATGTACTAGTGACCATTTGTACTCTGTCACCTGCGTAGTACCACTTCACTTGCCCACTGTTGCTTTTGATTGGGTCTTTTTCTTTAGGGGTCTAAGATGAGATCAGTGGACCAGCATAGAGGCTGCAGAAATAACACTAAGCACATTCAACTATTTCATCTTTGACAAAGAGGCCAAAAACATGCACTGGAGGAAAGATACCCTCTTTAATAAATGGTGCTGGGAAAATTGACTATCCACATGCAGAAGATTAAGGCTAGACCCGTATTTATCACCATGCACTAAACTAAAATAAAAATGGATCAAAGAACTAAAATTTAAAACAGAAACATTTAACCTGTTGAAAGATAAAATAAGTAAAATTCTTGAAGTCATAGGCTTAGGCAGGGACTTTCTGAGCAGAACATAAGATACACAAGAAATAGTACTGAGAATCAACGAATGGGATCCTATCAAATTAAAAATCGACTGTACATCAAAACAGAAACCAATAGAATGAAAAAAGAACTTACAGAATGGAAAAAATTTTTGCCAGATATTCCTCAAAGAACTAATATTCAGAATATATAAAGAATTTCAACTCTAATGAAATAAAAAAGGAAGGCGTACTCCCAACATCATTCCTGGAAGGTATTCCTACCCTGGCTCCAGAACCAGAAGATGATCCAACAACAAAAGAGAACTACAGGTCAATCTCTTTAGTGAACATAAATGCAAAAGTCCTCAGTGAGAAAATGGCAAACAGCATGCAGCAAATCATCAAAAAGACCACACACAAGGACCAAATAGGCTTCATTCCAAGGATGCAGGGATGATTAACATATGCAAATTAACAAATGAGATACAACACATGAATAGAAGCAAAGAGAAAAAAATCTCATGATCTTCTCAATAGATCTAGAAAAAAAATCTTTGACAAAAATCTAACATTCACTCATGATAAAAATCCTGCAAAAATTGTTATAAAAGGGACAGTCTAATAAAATTCGAAAAAGAATGGATATCATCAAGAAATCAAATAATAAATGCTGATGAGATTGTGGGAAAAATGAATTCTTCTATATTGTTGTAAGCTAATATAACCACCTGGGAAATCATTATGAAGATTCTTCAAACTATGAAAACTAAGAAATTCCATTTGACCCTATTCTAGGATCTTCCTGGAGGGGTTAAAGATAATCGTATTACTGTAATATGTGGATACCTATGTTTAAAGCAGCACAATTCATGATAGCTAAATCTTGGATCAGGCCTACATGTTCATCAATAAGTGAATACAGAAATGTGCACTTATACACAATGGAGTACTGCTCTGCTATAAAAGAGGATAAACTTGAGTCATTAGTGGGAGAATTGATACCCCTTGTGACCACAATGGTAAGTGAAGTAAATCAGACACACAAGCTTAACTATGTCATGTAAGAACCAAAAAGCATAAATAATTAAAGAGCAAAATAAAAGATTATAGGAAATAAAGACAAGTGAGGAGGATCAAGAAATGGAGGAGGAAGGGAGGGGAGGGGAATGAGATGAAAAAAAAAAGAATTAAATTGTGTTATGTACATGTACCAATGCCCCATGAAAAATGAAATCTTTATACAAACGTACCCATAAAAATAAAAATTCTAGGGGCTGAGGATTTAGCTCAGTGGCATAAGCACCTGTCTGGCGTGCTCGAGATCATGAGTTTGATCCCCGGTACAATAAATAAATAAAAGAAAAAAAGAAAAAACATAAACAACAATGACAGCAACAACAACAAAAATAAAGACCTAAAAAACTAGATTATTTTTGTTTTGACTTCTAGTACAATAAACAATTTGCAAGTCTTGGCAAGCATGGTATTTTATTTCACCTTTTAATCTAAATCTTTGCTGTAGTTTTTATACAGCAAAGTCACTGACCGTATGATAATAAGACTCTTATTTGCTTTGTACTTACCCTTTCCTATTTTAAGCACTTTATAGACCATCTTTGATTTAATTCTCACAACTACCCCGTGAGGGTTGCACTGCCGTCACTGGCATTTTACAGATGACGGATGGAGGCTCACAAAAGGCACAAAATTACAGCTCCAAGGAGGGCATGATGATGTGTTCTTTTATTCCAGTTACTCAGGACGCTGAAGTAAGAAGGTTGCTTGAGCCCACATATTCAAGACCAGCCTGGGCAACACAGTGAGACTGTGTCTCAGAAACAGAAACACAGCCCTGTGTTGGGGTCCACACCTGTAATCCCAGAGTTTGGGAAGCTTGAGGAGGATTACCACGAGTTTGAGGCTAGCCCCGGCTACATAGTGAATTTAAGGGGGGCCTGGAGTACACAGTAATATCTACAAGACCCTGTCTCAACAAACAAACAAAAGCAGAAGCAAGTTAGTTGGCCGTGGTGGCACTTGCTTGTCGTTCCAGCTATTCAGGACATCAAGGCAGGAGGACTGCAAGATTGAGGCTGGTGCAGGTAGCAGCGAGATTTGTCTCTAAATAAATAAACAACTGAGTAAATGGACTGGAGATGTAACTCATAGCACCCTGGGTTCAACCCTAGAACTCCTGTGGTAGTCACATAGGATGAGTAAGTGTAGAGACCCAAGGACAGTGTAAACCATGTAGTTAATAATGTCGCATTGTGTACTGGTATTTTCCCAAGAGTGCATCTTAGGTTCACTTTGCCAAAAAGAGAAAGCTAGCTGTGAAATTGTGAGCATACTGATTTGCCTGTGTTACGGGTTAGAACTGGGATGTCTTCCAAGAGCCTCCCATCACACACTTCACCTGGAGCCCAACAGCCAGTGCCGGCTTTCTCAGCAGAAGCCTCCCGAGCCTGGCCTTTACTGGCAGAATTCCTGTCATCATTCTGGTCTTCTGAGCTCTGACCAGAACTTCCCACCAAGCACAGCTTGCTTTTTCAGTCAATATCTTCCAACCTTTCCTTCGTCTTCCTCTTCTCAGATGCCAGCTCCAAAAGCTCTTAAACCACATTGTCAGGCAGAGTCACAGCCATGACCCCATTCTTGGTACCAAAATTTTTCTTAGTTTTTGTTGTTACTGAGACAAAATATCTAACACCTGCAAGTTAAGGGAGGAAAGGCTTCTTCAGCTTACAGTTTGTAGAGGTCTAACATCGGCTAGCTCTAGTGCAGGGCGGCACAGCTGACGGCATCGCAGGAGAGAGAGAGTTGATCATGGCAGAAGACAGCAAAGCAAAAGGAAAGTTCTGCTCTTTGTGTCTTGCATGTCTCCTCTGGCAGGTGGCACGCACACCCTTCATCTCAGGGCCCTGGATCTTAGGGTTAGACCATAAGTTGATCTCAGTGCCACATGCCCTACATCTCTCCACCTCTGGAAAAGCCCCACTGTGACTGCGAGAGGCGTTTTGGGGGCACATTTAGATACAAGCCATAACAGACATAAATGCAGAAATATGGATAAGTAAGAAAATGTATCTTAAGTTAAAGACTTGCTCCAACATCTAATGAATCCACTCCTTTCCAAGGTCGCCAGCTCATCATTTAAGCCAATGATGGGGGTTCACAACAGATATTTATTTAACTCCTGTAAAAATCAGGTGAGATGGGATTCCTTATCCCTTTGTTATCCATAAAAAAATTGTATCTTAAGTAGTTCATAGATTTTGGGTGTGGCCCACAGTCGGACTATATTCCGAGAAGCTCAGTTATATCATGGAAATCGTTTACAGTTGTATAGTCAGTCAGTGGGAGCATTAAGATTTGGAACCAGATCTGATCAATGACATGGGTTAGGCTTTCTTTAGGAAAGGGCGAGTAGGACCAAGTCAAGTGATGATGATAAGTACATACTTACCTGACTTCATACCAGTGTGAGACTTTATTCTGCTCAGAGTTTTGTGGGTCATCATCTCATTTAGTTCTGTGATTTTTTTCTTTTTTAAATTCTTGTGACCCTCATAAAGAAAGTAGATGTCATTATTAAACTTAGAAAAAACCTGAGGCTCAATGATATTAAATAATTTTCCAGAGGCACACAGGTCAATTGTAACCCAGATAATCTCATTCCAGGTCTTTCTTTCTTTCTTTCTTTCCAGCAGGGGTGGAACTCATGACCTTGTGCTTGCCAAGCAGGTGCTTTGTGCCGCTGAGCTAAACCCCCAGCCCAGCTTGATTCTCTCTCTTTCTCCCCCACCCCCAAACTTTGCAGCCCAGTAGTGCTGCCTTTTGGTTTACAAAGGTAGTTGAGAGACATAACCTCTTTTATGACATCAGAGAGCCTTGGAATCATTAACTAGCAAGTCTAGGTCAACGTTGTAGGTGTGAAGGGAGGTTTAACCAGAGGAGGACTCTCATGGGAGCCAGGGCAGGGCTGTGTGAGGAGCACTGGTCACATTCATCCAGGCAAAATGGAGGAGTATTTCAGTCAGGTTTTGGCTAGTGTATGCTTGGTCACAGAAGCAGAATGGAGAGTTTGAGAATCAGGATAATTTTTGGATAGTATGTTTTTATATATGGTAAGTGAATTGTAAACAAACATGCAAAACAACAGTAGCAACAAGAAAAGCCAAATTCTGCTTAAAGGGAAGAGTGGGCCTGCTCAGGAGATGGGCTCCACTTCATTCTCCGAGAGCTTTGCTTGGGTGATCAATGCATTCTGAAAACCTAGGATCTTAACAAAGCTTTATTGATCAGTTGTTGACAGTTTTTCTTGCCTATAATATCCTTGTCTCCTCCAAAGGTCCATCTAGCTTCTCTCCCCTCCTACAGGGTAGCGTGACATCCACCAGAATTCCTAGCACTAGCCGGTACACCTGCTCTGGTCTCCGAGTCACCCAGTTTGTCCTGTCCTTGCTGAGAACTCCCTCCCCGCTCCCTTCCCACTTCCCTCTCCTCCCCAGCCCATCTCCTTTCCCTCATTTCCCTTCCTCTTCTCCTCCTCTGCACCTCTCATTCCCTGTCCCCATCCCTGTCCCTGTCCCTGTCCATATCCCTCTGTCTCTTTCTTTTTGTGGTACTGGAGATTCAACACAAGGAGCATTGAGCTATATATCCTTAGCCCAGTTTTATTTTCTTTTTAGATAGGGTCTCAATAAATTGCCCAGGCTGGAGTGACACTCGTGATTCTCTCATTTAGCCTTCTGAATTACTGCAATAACATGCATGTGCCACCATGCCAGTCCTTGTACTGTGTGTGTGTGTGTGTGTGTGTGTGTGTGTGTGTTTGTGCACACGCACATTCTTGGCCAGTGCTCTACTGAGATGTCCCTTTAGCCATCCCTCACATTCTGAATTGTCTTCTGATTTCTTAATTCATAGAAAACTTGGCTGCTCCATTTGATGAATGTGTGGAGCATCTCATTCCCCTCCCCGGACTCCCCTGATGCTCAAGTGTCAGGTTTTCTCAAGATGTAAGAAGGGATTTCCTGGTGTGTGGTGCTTCTGGGAAAGCCGTTGTTTTCCTAGTGAAAAGGGACAAGTCCAGTTGGCCCATATGCTTTGTCTTTTCTCTTCCTCCTGCCTGGAGTGTGAGTACCATGTTGAAAGAGTAGCAGCCAAACTTTAATTCTGATGAAGAAAATCAAGCATTAAGAGTGACTGAGAGGCCAGGGATGGTGGTGGTGGTTCATGCACTCAGAAGGCTGAGGCAGGAGAATGGTTGCAAGGTCGAGGCCAGCCTGGGCTACTAAGTGAGTTCAAGGCCAGCCTGAACTACAGAGTAAGACCGTGTCAAAAAGACCATAAATAAATAATAAATAATAAATAAATGAGAGAGACTGAGGCAGAAACCAGAAGGAGCCTGAAACTTGCCGCTGTCTCCCTTAAGTAGCTGCCTGTGTCCAGCATCATGGTTTCTGTTATTATAAGAGAAAAATAGAATCCCTATTAAGCACTGCGTGATTGAGTGCTGAGTCAGTTACCTGTAGGTGAGGTCCTGACTGATACAGATAGGAGACAGAGGCAACTATGAATATTTTGGGTTTCAAGAAAAATTTAACGTATCTTGAAGATTTTGGAAATCAAAAGTTCAGGACTTCAATGTATTTTTCCAGGCTCTGTTCTATCGAGATTTTGTCGGTGATTTGTTTTAATTTTTTCCTCTTTTTTCTCCTTCCTTCCCACTTCCTTCTTTCCCTTCTCACTCTCTTTCCTTCCTTGTTTTTTTTTTCAACAAGTTTTGTTGAGCAATTCTTGTGCTACCAATGTGCTGGAGCAACATAGCCATCATTTCTGTCCTCAGACAATTGTGCAAATATGTGATTACACAAATGCCTGATTAGGAAGTAGAAGAAAATACAAGGAATAGTGAAGACATGACACTGAGGGACAGATCTAGTCTGGGAGGCTTCTCTGAGGAGCTGAGGTCTGAGCAGAGGCGAGGAGGAGGAACTTGCCTAATAAGGCAGAGGAGAGAGACAGGGTGAGGAGGAGAATAGGCATGTGCAAGAGCCCCGGGCTGTGTATGGCACCTCTAAGGAACTGAAAGTCGTTCCCTGTGACTGAAGTGTTGTGAGCAGGGAAGCAAGCAGTACAGCATAAGGCTGGAGAGGCAATGGAGGAAGATCCTGAGCTTTGCAGTCGTTACATTAAGGACTTGTTCCTTTACCCTGAAAACATTGGGAAGTTGCTGAGAATTCCTAGATAACCGGGCCAGAGTGACCTGGCCAGAAATGAGTTTAAAAATCCAAATGTCATTCTAACACACAGTCTAGAGTGGATTGAGATATGAGGCTGGCGTTCATATGAGGAGACCGCTTAGGATATCTGATAGACGGCAGCCAGAGGGAGAGATGGTAGCTTGGATTAAGAAGGACGTATTGGCCATGGTGGGAAGCTGTGGGATTTAAATACAACTTGGAAAGTAAAGCTACAGGACTTAGTGATGGGCTGGACATAGAGTTTGACAGATAGGTGGGAAATTTCAAAGTGGACTCCTAGAGTCTGGCTCACAGAAGTGAATGGTAGAGTGGACATGGCTGGGTCACACAGGCAAGTGCGGTAGAATCTGGAGCTCAGAAGGGAGATTGGAGCTGGAGGCACCGGCATATAGGCAGGTGGATGAAGTTATAAATCATGAGAGCGCGATCAGAGATGTGTTTGCCGTTGTGCTGGCCTAGGCAGGGGTGCAGGGAAGAAGCCTTTCTCAGCAGTGTTGCCACTTGATGGAGACAGCAGGGCTTGCTGAAGCACGGGGCAGCAGAGCGTACTGGTTCAATGCTTTGGAGGCAAATAGCTTGGGTTGGAGCCCAGCCCACTCCTCACTAACTTGGTACACTGAGCAGGTTACCTGAACTCGCTGTCTTCTGGTTTCCTCCTTGGGGAGATGGAGGTGATCACCTGAGTCTACCTCTTAGGTTTTCTGCGTGATTAAAAAAACTTCTTATAAAGAGCTGGGCATTATGTATGATTGAGTCAGGCAGAGATCTTAGTTGTGAGCCACAGAAAATGACCCAGTTTATTGGAACTGAACGAGAATGGGCTAAAGACACTGGGCAGCTCCTAGAATGCTCAGAGGTGCTGGAGAGGCAGCTCAGGAAACGAGGGCGGCAGCAGCAGTCAGGGCCTTGGTCAAAATCATGCCATTACATCCCCCTGGAGGAGACGCCGCCGCCATCGCCGAGCGCCGGATTCTTCTGTGTGTCCCACTGCCTCCGCCCTGCCCTTCCCAGCTGCAGACCTCAGCTCTTGGCCCTGGTCCTGTTGCCATTCCTGCTTGGAAATGTGCCCTGGCTTTCCCTGCCACTACTAGCCAAGGGTGCAAGAGGAAGGGAGGGAGAGACTGGGGAGCCATAATGTCTTGTAGGGCCTGCCCCAGTGACCTAAGAACCTCTCCCCAGGCCCCACCTCCAAAGGGTTCCACGGTCTCCCAACAGTGTGGCTCTGAGACCAAGACTTTGATACACAGGCTACCGCTGGGGGACATTTAAGATCCAAACTGTGGTACTTCTCATCCTCTTTCCTCCTTTATTTTTCCATTTCTGTTGTCTCTGCCCTTCCCTTTCCCCTTTCTCTTCTCCTCCCTTCTCTCTCCTCTGCTCCTCTCCCTGACCCGTGCCCTCCCCTCCCCATCTGTCCCCTCCCGTCCTGTCCTGTCTCCTCTCTCACCCCTCCTCTGTCTCTCTGTTTTTGTCTCTGTCTTGCTCTCTCTCTTCTTTCTTTTAACATTTCTGCTCTACTGGCAAGTTGCCTTCATCAAATCATTTTGCCAAATCTTTCCCATTAAAAGGAAAATATGGGAAAGGGGGAGGGAAAAGTGGTTTTAGAAAAAGAGAGCTGAAAAACAGGAATAGAGGTCTTGCAAGTGGGAAGAGGAATAAGTTTGAGGGAACATAGAGGGATGGAAGGGGAGAGAGACAAAAAAGCCTAAAGATCTGTTATGTACATGTACAAACTGCCTATTACAAGTGTACCGCAAACATGTACTAATGAAAGATTTAAAAAATTTTAATACATGGAAAATACAGAGCCAGGTACAGTGGTGCACATGTATAGCCCCAGCTACTGAAAAGTTGAGGCAAACTGATTGATTGAACCGAGGAGCTCAAAACCAACCTGACCAATGGAGCAAGACCTTGTCTCTTATTTAAAAAAAAGAAGAAGAAAAAGGAAAAATATGCATGACCCAATGATCTACCCTTAATTTCCAAAGGTCGCCTCTGTTGCCTCAGGTCACTCTGTCTGTCCTCCTGCTTGACATCGTGGGACAATGAGTTTGTCAGCCATGCTCTCTCGTTGAGATTCTCCACTACTGGTGTGGGGATGTCACCTGTGTCTGGCATTCTAGGCTGTCACGATGGAGGCTGGAAATCATGATGGCCAGGTGGTTTCTTGGTGTGTAAAAGCAGCACCTTGACCTCTACCTCGTGTTCTCTGACATTCTCCCTGTGCACGTGCCTCTATGTTATGATTTCACCTTTCTTTAGAGATGCCAGTTATATTGGGTTAGCCCTCCACCCATGATTTCATCTTAACTAAATGCTATCTGCATTGACCCTATGTCCAAAGAAACTCACATTCCGAGGTACTGGAGGTTAGAACTTCAACCTACAAATTTGGAGGATATTCAATCACTAATGCCCTCTGCATCTTGCTTCGCCCTGGTCCTGTGAGAAATTTCACCTAACCTACAGTCTCAACTATGACACCATCTATGGTAGAGATACCCAAGGTTTTTCTCTAGCTCAGTTTCCTCCCACTGAGTTCTGGAGAAACAGATCCAGTCATCTAGGGGTCCCTTAAAACTTACAATATCCAAACTGAGTTAATCTTTGCCTAACTCTGTTGCTTCTTCTGACTTTCCAGACTCAGAGACTGGCTCCTTCATCTACTTGGTGCCTAAGCTTGCTGGAAATTACCTTGCAGGCTTATTCTAGCTTGCTGCTACCCCATCTAGTCACCGAGTCCTGCTAACCGGTCTGCATCAGTAGCTGTTACAAGCCTGTCTGTCTCTGCTTTCACTTCCTTGATTCAGTTTGCATTTCAGCTTGAATTATTGTGACTAATAATGACAATAACAACAACCGCTCATGGGGTACCTACTGAGTGCCTTTACATGTGATGCTTTCTAGTCTTTCTTCAATGCTGTTTGCCTACAAAAGACCCTTCAAAACACAAATATAGATGATATAAATGTTTAGGCCCCACAGTCACTTCATCAAGAAAAATAGAATTGATTTGACCTAATAACTGTTTGGAACTTTAAAGTCACTTGATAACAGAAAACATCTTAGATAATTCTGGATAAGTAACTGATTCCTGCTTTGTGGTTTATCGTTTATTATTTCTATAATAATACTAATAATGTTGAAGCTATCAAATAGTTCTTTTGGCAGTAAAGTACTTTAATGTAAGAATATATATCACTTTTAGCCAATTCATTATTTTTGAACCATTAGATTGTTTGCTACTACAAGAATTTTGTGACATAGCTTTACATAAATAGGTTGGTATAACTGTATTTGTCAAAATAAACTGGGCATGGTGTCGCATGCCTATAATCCCAGCACTCAGGAGGCTGAGGCAGGAGAATCATTGCAAATTCAAGGCCAGCCTGAACTACATAGCAGTACTACTAGCAGTAATAGTGGGTATCATCAAATTTTTAAATATTTGCCATATTTTGTCATAGTTGTGTTACCGTAATTATACACAGGCTGGTTGTTTTTCATTATATGCTATTTTTAACCTGTTTTCTTCCCACCCATCTAAACACAAATATCTTTTCATTTAAATAAATATGTATCACTTCAGATGTACTTTTAGAAATTCAGTCTAGTTACAAGCCTGTAAGGCCACACTAGACAAACTCCCTGGAGTAAGAGTAGGATATTGTGACTAAGAAATCTCAGGAGGTCCCATGCCTTATCATAACTACTGAACAAGCCGGGAACCTAAGTTAGAGCTACCAAAGAAACACAGTGTAGACCCCAATGTAAGTCACATATGTAATTTTAGATTTCCTGATAGCTACACTCAAAAGCAAAAAAGAAACAGGTTAATTTAATTCAATAATATATTTTAAGCATTATATTTATTATAGTATCATTTCAATGATAGACTCTATAAAACTATTGACTTTCTTTCTTCCTTTCTGTTCCTTTCTTCTTTCCTTCTTCCTTTGTTTCTGTGCTAAGCTTTGTAAATCCAGGGTGTATTTTACACTTACAGCACATCTCAGCCTGTCTAGTCACGTTTCAAATGCTTATGGTTAGCGAATCAGACAACTCAGATAAGTCGTTGTAAAGAAATTGCCTTTGTATAGGAGCCACAATTAACACCAAAATAGCTTTAAATGGTGCATAACAATTTGCCTAGTTTTATGAAGTAGGGTTCAGTGACTTTTAGAGAACAGGTGCTCAACCAAGGTTTGTTTTTCTAAATGAGTTTTTTGTTTTGTTTTGTTTTGTTGGACAGGGTCTTACTAAGACTCAGTTCAAGCTGGCCTGGACTCCCTCTATAGCCCCAGATGGCCTTGAACTAGCAGCCATCCTCCTGCCTCAGCCTCCAAGTGCTAGAATGATAGGCATGCACCATCATGCCTGGTTATTTTTTCAACTGAATTTTCATACTTGTTTTATGTAAACATAGTCAAAATATCACATGGTAGCAATGAATCATTTTGTCATGAAACAAAAACAATTCATACATTTTACTTTGATTCTCAAAAATGAAAGATGTTTTGAGAATGTGTTTTTATAAGATTTGCCAGAATTTTTACATTGCACAATAGCCAGCCCACCCCTTCTAGACAATCGCTGTATTGAAGCTTTTAAGTTTGGTAAGAACAGACGTGCGGATACAGTTTGGTAGGGCAAAACCTACCAAATTTTATGTGAAGACAGGGAAATGACGGTCTCCCAAGATGTCTGAAAATGAGTTTTAGGAAGAACCCTGTCTTCAGTGGATGCTATGATTTCAGTTAGCAGCCAGCAGAGCCCAGGCAAGCACTGATGGTTCTCCAAACACCAGCAGACAGCATTAGAACCAGAATCCCCCAACTGACATTTCTTAAGGGGATTTACATTTTACCTAGTTGCTCCAAATTTGTTCTGACATCGTGTCCTTTTAGGCAAACGCTAATGTTCTAAACCCCACATATAGGGAAGAAAACAGAAGAATCTGTAAAATGTGATGTATAAGGTGATTGAGAAACTTCATTAAAATAAGGTCAGTGTTCAATTCAAACATGGAGACACTATCACATGTGAAATGAAATTGCAAATGAGCAGGTGGAAAAGCCTTTGTACATCATGGCTTATCATAGCTCCGTCCAATCCGTTCCTCCCACGAGTTATGAAACAGACTCAGAGAAGTGGAGAGGCTTGCCCAAGGCCACGGGCCCACTCAGAGGTCTGAAATATCTGATGCTTGGACCAAGAATACTCTCTCTCTCTCTCTCTCTCTCTCTCTCTCTCTCTCTCTCTCTTTGGTACTGGGACCAAACTCAGGACCTTATGCTTGCCAGGCAGGCACTGTGCCGCTGGGCTGTATCCCTGGCCCAAGAGTCCTCTTTATTAAGAATTATAACCAATGCGGGGCTGGGGATTTAGCTCAGCGACATAAGTGCCTGCCTTGCAAGCAGGTAGTCGTGAGTTCAATCCCCAGTACTGATAAAAAGAAAAAAGACAAAAAAAAAAAAAAAAAAAAAGAATTATAACCAATGCTTACCAAGAACTTGCTAAGTACTTGGTTCAACAACTAACAAAATCTTTGAAATATGAAGCATTTCAAATTTAAAGGAAAAAAAATCAATGTTTAACAATTTTTCTGTTTCCTTTGCTTTCTTAAGCAGAAGATGTTAATGCATTTTCCACATCCAGATTAGAAGTTTGTAAAGGGTTTCTCGGTATACATCACTGAGCTGTGTTTTGAAAGTTAAATGAGCATTAATTCATTTATCACAAAACCCAAGTGTATTTCTAATAAAGTTGCAGAGAGGCTTGGAAAGCACAGCTTCCTCAGTTTGCATTCTTAACTTGTCCTCTGAATACGTCTTCCTTTTCTTCTTTCCTTTCTTTTGATTTCTTCTCTCCTCCTCTTTCTACTATTAGGTCCATTTGTCAGATGGGAAAACTGAAGCTCAGGTGGGTAGAACAACCTAAGGACCCAGAGGAACCAGGATTCCAAGTCTTGCTCCCTGTTTCTTTTCCTTTCTATTATAGAAATTAAGGATTAATGGGAAGTTCTGTTGAGAATCCAAACTTTTTTTGTCTTGGACTTGTAGAATGTTGGAAGTGCAAGGGTCTTAGGCATGATCTAAAGAGACCTGGAGGTCCAGAAAGGTAAAGGATTTTGTATAAGGTCAGTTGAATGAATTCTGACTGAGGCCAGCAAGCTACTATAAGCAATAATCTAAATCAATCCTATATAGAAAGCTTAGCCAAACGGCAAAGGCAATATCTGATTGATCTGAAGCTGTCATCCTTTTAAAAAAATACTTCAATATCAAACCAGTAAGTTCTTCAGCTTCAGTTGAAAGAGTCCAGGTCCCTTGCCAGAAACCTCAAGACGAGGAGCAAAGGGCTGATCACATCCAGTACTTCTGCGGCCCTGGAGTCACAGGGCAGGAGCCAAGATGCTCACATGGAGCAGGTTTTCAGAGCTGCAAAGGGTCAGGAGTTGGAAACAAGAGGAACAAACAAGGTTTGTATTAACTTGTTCCGTAGACTTCTTTGGGCCACTTGATTACGGAATCAAAGCAACTCATTAAGAAAAGTCAGAGCAGAACTTGAACCTGCATTTGTTCTTTTAATGCAAATTTCCAGGAAACCACCCTCTGCGCCAGGCCGGGAAGGTTCCCAGCGTCAGGACATTTACCACTTTCTTGCTGCAGGGACCCCAGTAAAGGAATCTCCAAAGTCTCGGTGGAAAGTTCCACAAATGAAGTGGAGAGAACCAGTGGATGGAAGAGGTGAGGAGCTGGCCAGAGATTCCCTGGCAGCAGATTGTGGGCTTCAGGGGCTCACCTGGGAAGGGCCTCGGACAGCTGGGCTGTGGAGACAGCTTGCTGTGAGGAGGCTGCTTGGAGCTAGGACTGCAGTCCAAGCGTCTCCTGGCCCTTGACTGCTGCCTTTCAAATGTGAAAGACAGTCCCATCGTGTGAAAAAGCCGTGTGACCCTACAATCATACTAAAATAATAAAATGATGTGTGATCCAATTAATTGTTTTTATTGTCTGATTCTTTTCCCCATTCCAGTCTGAGACTTGGCTAAACTGGCTGAACCTAGTGAAATACCTTTAATCCTCTAAATGACTTGCAGAAATTTTATCTCACAGTTTTCCCCAAAGGCTGTTAGAGCTACTCCATTCTTTTTGAGTCTAGAGGAACACTGTTAGTGCCAGCAGGATTGGTAGAGTTTGCTTATGCTCAGAGGAAATCCAGGCTCCTCACACATCCTCCATGGCTTTTGCTTGTTTCTCTGCCTTCCTGTTAAACACCGCAGCCCCTGCCCCAACCTTCTTTCGATCGATCCTGGACACAGGCTTTCCTTTACCTCCTAGAAGGCATAAAACTCATTTCTTCATCAGACCTCCTCCACAGCAGTTTCTTTCCTGGACCCCTCCACCCTCACTCTTGTTCTGTGCAGATGATCCAGGCCTGCAGGTCACATCACATCTTTGCTGCTTTTCTCTTTAGAGCATAATTATCATATGCATGTTTCTTTGTTCACTTTCATACCGGTCTCCCTAACTAGGCTGAAAAGTACTTGGGGTCCAGGGCTGCTTTTTATTACCATTTCCTAGCACATATCAGGCATTCAGCAGAGGTTTGCTGAGTTAGTGAATGAGTTGATGCCTTCACACAAGATTCTCAGTGCAGTCTCTTCTTATGGGTTGTTTATGATGCAGCCTATACAAATGCTTATTGAAATGGTCTCTTTGGCCCTATTTTGGCAAAGTGGAAACACATTATTGGTCCTTACCCGATTGGTACTCACCCCCATGTGTGCGTCTCCTTAGTGACTCAGTGAGAAGGTCACTGAGCCAGTTACTACAACCTCAATTATTTCACTCTGAGTGCTCATTAGATTTTAGGGACATTCACTGGATCAATACATGAGATTTAGAGTTTGAATGATGGTGTCCTTAAGAGAGAAAATCAAATGGATCTTGAATGACTTTGCCTGTTGATGAAAGTCAGAATCAAGTCATATGTGGTATTTCCACATAGTCACTTGACTACAATCAGTTTTGCTTAGATATTGCTGGGACCACATGAAAAAGAGGCTATTTATTAAGAATGAAATGGTCCCTTTTAAATTCTGTAGCAGTCATGTCTTTTTTTCTTTCCAGTCCATGGAAAGTGTTATCTCAGGCGGCTTTGTGCAGGAAGTTGGGTTTATCATTTCCTCACAGTTGCAGTTTGTCTAGGACTTAACTACCCGCTATCAGATTACATCAAAATGTAGGCCTTTGTGTGTTTAACTCATCAAAGGAGTGGACCCTCAGGACTGGCTATCACTTCACTGCATATGCAGCCATGTAGCAAAACAAAGCCTATCTAAACAGGACAGAACTATTTCTGTTGTGTGGCAGCTTCACTAGCTCGCGCTTGCAGAAATGGTTGGGTTTCAGGTGTCTGCAGTGTTTCACTTCTTGTTTTTATATTTATCTCCTTTTAGAATTGCAGTCATTTGCCTGCAATTGTGTGCAAGGAAGGAAAACCCAAAATACTATCTACAAGGGAGGAGGCGAGATTGCTCCAATCCACAGTGTCTTTTGGAGTAATATAAGCTTCACCTCCTTATCTTGATTTTTCACTTGAGAACTCCAGCTGCTGCTATCCAGCTGGAAACTCCAGGGTGTGAATTTTGGCCTCTCTGTGTCCTTGTCAACTTATTCACCTTTCTGAGCTTCAGTTTTCCAATCTGAAAACTGGAGCTCACTGTGGCATGTGCCTCATCGGCTATGGTATGAAATAAATGATATGGATCATAGAACACGTAAAACGTGCTAGTAGAAGTGCTTTCCCTAGAAGGGTCATCCATATTTTAAAGCCAGAAAGAGTACTGTGCTCCATGCCCTGAGAGCGGCCGCACTAGCTGCCAGAGCAGCCCCAGGCCCACCGAGTTTCTCAGCCGCACTCCCACCCTCAGGGCTTGTTGCTGTTTTCTTCTCTGAGGAGTTCCCTCTTCTTTGTGGCAGACCCACTGCCAGATGCTGCCTCTATTGGCAGCCACAGGAAGCCAGTGCAACTGTGAAGTAATACTTCTGCCTTGGGGCTGGCTCCACCCTGTTGACCAAGTTTTTTTAGATCTGCCCAGCCAACTCACTTTATTGCCTTACCTAAAAAGGATTTCTCACTCAACCCTGCTGACTGAAGACGGCTGACGGCCCAGAGGCTCCTGACAGATAGCTTTCGTGAGGGGCATAGAAATGGGATGAGCATGAAGCTCCATGCCCGAGGAGCTCAGGGGTGCCATCTTGCAGCAATTATGATGCTAATCTAACAAAAGTAGAGGGCAAAGGAAGAAGGATGGGGCTTGATTCTATAAAATCTCTTCAAGCCAGTGGGATATAAAAAGACATTCTTCAAACAGTAATTTGCATCAAGGAAGTATGCAAATTTTCACAGAACTATGACCTAAAACAAATCGAAGTTACACCTAAAGAAATACATACTTTAAGAAGGTAAAATCTCCTATTTTTTAAAATCTGAAACCTTTTGAAATAGAAAATGGAAACAGCCTCGTGCTTCATTGCTCTATCCTCTGGTGAGTCACAGACGGCTCGCTGTCTTCATAGCTTCTCAGCCGTGGAAGCGCAGAGGGCCTGCGAGCCCCTTAGAAGATGGCTGAAAAGGCACCAGCCGCCTGCGGTTAGCGCTGGCTGGCTTTGGACTCGTCTCTGGGGTCTTGCCTCTTGGCTGCCTCTTGACTCTGCTCAGCTTTTGCCCCTGGATACTGTTTCTCAGACTCCCCTGAGTGGCCACAGGGCCAGTTTCATTTTGCTTTTGACACCGCACAGGGGACACATTACCAGTACAGATTTTCTCTCCTGGGATGCTCCTTTCTACTCCTTTTTTTTTTTTTTTTTGGTGCTGGGGATCGAACTCATGACCTTGCGCTTGCCAGGCAGGCACTTAAGCCACTGAGCTAAATCCCCAGCCTTGGGCTGCCCCTTTCTGGAAAGAGCACTGGAATATTTATCTACAAGTCGCTTAGGGTAGTTGTGAATTTGAAGACCAATACTTTCTGCAGACTGACGAGATGAAAAATCATTATTTTTCCATAATTGCAAAATCAGTAAATCTGTTTTATTTAAACACATGCACAGTGGCTGGGGATTTAGCTCAGTGGCATACGTGCCTGTCTGGCAAGCACAGGGTTGTGAGTTTGATTCCTGGTACCACTAAAAGACAAAAATAAATAAATAAATAAATAAATATGTGTTTTTAATTTTAAATCATATAAATTCCTAATGATAAGTGTTATGCACTGTCTCAGATTTATTTCAGAATATATATTAAATACCTACTTTTCTGAAACATGCATGATTGCCTTGACAGCATGAGTTGGACAGGTTAAAATGTTATTACAGATTTTGCCCATCATTTTGTATTGCTCTGGCTATTGTGCAGTATAAAGTGATGTAATTTATTTACTTATTTCCATATGGTAGACTTCGAACTACATCAGGTGTTTGGCTTTTTGTTTGCTTAATCAAACATCCTTGTGCAAACATCTTTGTGCTCATGTATCAGTATTTCTATAAATTGTTAGGTTAAATGTACATTTTAAGCATTAATAACATTACTAAGTTGGGTAGCAGTGTACCAGTTTGCAATCCATCCAAAACTCTAAGAAATACTGTTTATCCAAACACATATCCACTCTAACATTATCACTTTTTAAAAAAAATTTATTTAAGGATAAAAAGAAAAAAAAAAACAGAAAAAGGGTACAAGTTATACAGAATTTCAGAAAAAATAAACAGTAGGAAATCACTAGTTAAGATTTCCTATAAGATGTCATCTTAGAAATAGTTGTTCAAGATACAAAATTAAAGCATATAAAGTGGACATTCAAACAGTGAGACTGCAAACAGTTCTGTTCAATAACATTATCACTTTTATTAATTTTGTTTTCATTGTGTTTTTTCTTTTACTAGTAAAGTTGAACATCTTTCAAAAATGTTTTTGGGGGCCAGGAATGGTGGTGCACGACTGTAATCACAACACTCGGGAGGCTGAAGCAGGAAGTTCTGGGAGTTCTAGGCAGCCTGGGCTACATAGTGAGTTCAGAGCCAGCCTGCATTCTATAGCGAGACCCTGTCTCAAAGAACTGAAAACAACAGCAAAAGTTTTTGGTTACTGTATTTTTTCCTCTGGGATTTTTCTGATTTTGAAATCCTTTATCCAATTTTCTGTTGAGTTTTGTTTTCCTTCGTGACTAGGTACATCAGTTAGGATGTCTTTGGAAATACGGAATATTTACTAAAAGACGGCTTAGAGTGACTATTACTGTATTCCATAACTCAGTATGTGGGGCCAGGACACTGTAGAGTTGGAAGCGGCTTCGCCAGAGATCAAAGAGGCCATGAAGCATGAGGCCTGTCTCCATTTTCCGTGGAACTTGTATATACACTCCTTTTCTACTCTGTTACTCAACACTGAACTCTTAGGTTCAGTGTGGCTGCCACAGTTCTAGTCGTCACGTGGTGAACGACTGTCCCCTGCAGAAGGATCCTCCTCCCCTCCAAACCTACCAGATTTTTTTTCCAATCAGATTTTATTGGTACATTTTAGGTGTATACAATGATCACATTCATTATAGAGCATTTGTATCTGTACATGATATAACATTGTTTTCTTTCCCATTCCCTACTCTCCCTTCAACTCCTCCTCTTCTCCTCCTTTATAAAAGCTTTGCTTCTGTTTCCTTCTTCCCTCATTTGTTCTCATTTTCCCTTCTTCCCTTTCCCCTGCTCTCCACGTCCTCTCCCCCTCTGCACATCTTCTTCCTATTTCACGATACCTATTATACATCTTGGTCCTTATTTATACTTTCAGTTTCTCACATTTCTTCCTTTCCTATTGTTGTTGCTTCTATTTCTTTCTCTTATCTAGTGCTCTAGCTAAAATTTCAAGAACTATGTTTAGAAAGAGTGGTGATAGTGGCCATCCTCGTAGTGTTCCTGATTTCAGAGGAAAAGCTTTCAGTGTTTGTTCACTCGGTGTGGTGTTGGCTGTTGATTTGTCATAGATGGCCTTTATCAGATTGAGATTAAGACTATCTATTCCAATTATCTGTAGGGTTTTTTGTTTTTATCACGAATGGGTGTTGGACTTTGTCAAAAGCTTTTTCTGTATCTATTGAGATGATCTTATAGTCTTTGTTGCTAGTTTTATTATAATGGTGTGTACTCATGGGTTTATATATGTTGAACTCTCCCTGTATCTCTGGGATGAATCCCACTGGGTCATGTGGTATAATCTTTTTGATGACTTGCTGCATTCTGTTTGCCAGTATCTTAGTGAGAATTTTTGCATCTATTTTCATGGGGAGATTGGCCTGTAGTTCTCTTTCTTATTTGCGTCCTTCTCTGGTTTTGGTATTAAGGTAATGCTTGCTTCCAGGAATGAATTTGGGAGTATTCCTTCCCTTTCAACTTTACTAGAGTTTGAGAAGTGGGAGTATTAGGTCTTCTCAAAAGTTCTTGGAGAATTCAATAGTGAATCCATTTTATTAGAATACAAATTCTTGAAGTAGTTATAGATAATGTTTTGAATTTCTGCAGGATGCATTGTGATTTCACCCTTTTCATTCCTACTTGCATAGATTGAGTCTTTTCTTTCCTTTTTTTTTGATAAGGTTGGCTAAGGATTTGTTGATTTTATTTTATTTTATTTTTTGTCTTTTTCATTTTTACTGGTACCGGGGATCGAACTCATGACCGCCTGCTTGCAAGGCAGGTGCTTATGCCGCTGAGCTAAACCTCCAGCCCCGGATTTGTTGATTTTATTTGTCTTCTAAAGAACCAACTCTTTGACTCATTGATTCTTTGTATTGTTTTCTTAGTTCCTAGTGCATTAATTTCTTTTTCTTTTTCTTTCTTTCTTTTTTTGTCTTTTTCCTTTTTATCGGTACCAGGGCTCGAACTCACGACTGCCTGCTTGCATGGCAGGTACTTATGCCGCTGAGCTAAATCCCCAGCCCCTAATGCATTAATTTCTGACGTGATCTTTATAATTTCCTGAGCTTTGGGCTTGATTTGTTCTTCTTTTTCTAGAAGTTTGAGGTTCAATATTAAGTTGTTTATTTATGTTTGCTCTCTTTTTCTGATATGGGTATTTACTGCTGTAAATTTCCCTCTTAGGGCTGCTTTCATTGTGTCCCAAAAATTCCAGTATATTTTATTTTCATTACCATTTTATTCTAGAATCTAATTTTTCTTTAATTTCATCTGTGACCCAGTTGTTGTTCAGGAGAGTGTTATTTAATTTCCCTGTGTTTACGAAGTTCTAGTGGTCTGTTCTGCCATTAATTTCTTTTCTTTTTTTTTTGTCTTTTTCCTTTTTATCGGTACCAGGGATCGAACTCACGACTGCCTGCTTGCATGGCAGGCGCTTACGCCGCTGAGCTAAATCCCCAGCCTCCGCTATTGCACAACAGTCCCACAATATGCACGGGGTAATTCCTTTGTACTTACTTAGGCATGTTTTATGAGCTAGAATATTCTGAAGACTATTCCATGTACAGCTGAAAACCATGTGCATTCTGATGTTTTGGGGATGGAGAACTCTGTAAACATCTAATAAGTTCATTTGTTCAAATGTTTGGCTCCGTTCTGACATTTCATTGTTGATTTTTTTTGTCTAGTTGATTTATTTGTGACAGTGGGGTACTGAGATCCTGCGATACAATTGCATTAGTGCTTATTTGTTTTTTTAAGTCTATTAGTATTTGTTTTATATAGTTGGATATACTAGTATTTGTTGCATATATATTTATGATTGCTATTTTCTTCTCTTGGATTGCTCCCTTTACAAGGATGTACGAACATTCTTTGTCTCTCTTAATGTCTTGATTGAAATCCACTTTACAAATAGAATAGTTATCCCTGCCTTTTTCCTAATTTCTGTTGCATGGAGTATTATTTTCTATCCTTTGACTTTCAGTCTATGAATTTTTAAAGTAAACATATTTCTTATATGTAGCATATTGTTGGATCTTGCTTCTTGATCCATTTTGCCAGTCTGTTTCATTTGATTGGTGAATTGAGACCATTAACATAGATGGTTGTAACTGGTATGTATTGTCTTATCCTTGTCATGTTATTTTCCTGTTGTTGGCTCTCTTTTCTTTCCCCTCTGTTTAACTGTTTGCCTTGCCTTGTGGGTTCCTTCTGTTGGGGTTCATGGAGTTATAGTCCTTGTTATCTCTTTCTAGAATGTACTTCGGAGCATTTTAGAGTGCTGATTTGCTGCTCATGGATTTTTCAGGTGTTCTTTTTCATGAAAATATTTTATTTCTCCATCAATTTTGAAAGATAGTCTTTCAGGGTACATCAATTTGGGTTGGAGTTTGTTTTCTTTGAGGGCTTGAAATACTTTACCCCAAGCTATCTGAGACTGGAGGGTTTGTGCTGAGAAGTCTGTTTTAATTCTGATGGGCTTTCCTTTGTTGGTGATTTGTTTCTTTTCTCCAACATATTTTATTTTATTTTTTGTCTTTTTGAGACAGAGTCTCGCTATGCAGTTCAGGCTGGCCTTGAGCTCACTTTGTAGCCCAGGCTGATCTCAAACTCGCAGCAATCCTCCTGCCTCAGCCTCTCGAGTGCTGGGATTACAGGCGTGAGCTACTACGCCCGGCTTTTCTCCAACATTTTAAATACTTTGTTCCTAATGTTGAACTTCTGAATTCTTGACGATTATAAGCTTTATGCAGATTTTTTCTTTTTATCATGGCTAATTGGAGTTATATATGCTTTACTTCTCTGTATGTCAAATTCTTTCTCCCTGCCAGGGAAGTCTTCTGCCATGCCATCTGTGAACAGGTTTTTTTGTGTCATTTGTGCTATCACTTGCTTTTTCTTAGACTCCACTGGATCTTGTTATTCTTTATATCATCTAGTGGCTGCCACATTGACTTCTCGTAGTTCCTTGCTATTTTTAAGAAATCTTTCTTTTCATGTTTGCTAACCACAAGCCTGTCTTCTATACCGGAGATTTTTGTCCTCATCTTGGTTTATTATGCTGTGGATACTTTCAAATGGAATTTTTAATCTTGTGGATATCTGTTTGAATCTGCTTTGTGGATTCCATTTCTTTCCTCTCTTGTGCATTCATGGTTTCCATCACATGTATCTACTCTAGAATCACTAGGCATTGTTTTCATTGTGGTTGTCATCTCTGTAGTTATCTGAGAAATTGTGATTTGATTTTTTTTTCTACAGCCTTGTTCATTTGCTTTGTTGTTATCACTTCAGAGCAGCCAGGTAGGCGGCTTTCAGATCGTGCCACCTCATCCCTCCCCCTGCCCCACCCCGCTCCCCGGGGTTTGATTTGGTGAACTGGATGTCTGGGGTTGCATCTTATGTGTCTTCTTACTCTTATTCTTTTTTTTAGATTTATTCCTAAGTTGAGGCTTACCAATTGTCTATCATGAGTAGCTTTATTGCTAGTATTTAGAACCCTTAGGAAATGACTGCTTTTCAGAAGTGTACTCCAGGTGTAGCTGGCTTTTGGGTTTTGAGTCTGTTGCAAGATGCTACCTTTTCATTTGTGCTGGTATTTTTTGGACAGTTGAACAAAGATGACTTATGCTCTGGGTGAATGATTTGGGGATGACAATACACAATGTATATACCATTGTTGCCCCCTGATTGACTGAGAGTTTTGAGATTTTGTTTAGTTCTTCTTCTTTTCTTTTTCTCCTAAATAAAATAGATTCGGAAAGCAAATCCTGCCTTTTCAATGTACTGGGGATGAGAAATTGCTGCTTACTTGGCCCAGCCCCTGGTTCTTTGGCACTGACCACAGTATTTTCTATGACACTTAGACAATCTCAGTCTTGGTATACCAGGAAGAACAGCTGGGTAGAACAGTTGTGTCACTTTGGCTAAAGTGGTACAATCAGCCATAACAACAGCATCAAACATAGCCAGCCAGTGCAGTCCACACTGTTCACTGCTCTGTTGCATTCCTATGTCTCTCTGTAGAGGGCTTTGGGTTTCCAGAAGTCACCATGACTCCTCAGGTTTTAACTACTCCGCCCACACAGTGAGCCTTGAATTAGGGAAAAGGTACCACACACCTCCTCCTCCTTCCTCATCGAAGTTTCTCTCTTTGCTCTCCCCACAGGCTTCAATTTTTGCATCAGATCTTCCTGGGTCCAGGGGATCTATTTCCCTTCTTCTTCTCTTCCTTGTGTTGTTATATTCTAGTGTCTGGATATCAAATCTTGGAGAGGCTCCCTCTGTGCTGCTTACCACTCCACCATCTTCCCAGAAGTCTCAAGCTTTTTGTCTGACTGTGAAGTAAAAATCTTTTTAGCCACTTCTTTGCAGATATCTCTTCAAATATTATACATCTGCCATTTTTAGTAAAACTTTCACCATGTTTTCTTCTTAGTTGAAGGAGACAAATAAAACTTGATCATAGTGCAACAACGAATTTAAGGGAAATGTTATGCCTGAAATATAAGAATTATATTTGGCATAGAATGATGTACCTTTAAAGTCTGACGTATGAGTTGACAATATTCCCAGTTCCTTAATATCTGGTCATTTGTAGTCATAATGCTATAGCTTTAGCCTTTCATAGAAGAATAATTCAACGCCTTTCTTTTCTGGGTAGCTACAAGTAGTAGCAGCTGGTTTGTGGCCAATGTTAGAAGCCTAAAATTTGCTAAAACAACGCCTACCTTTGTGTGTGTGTGTGTGTGTGTGTGTGTGTGTGTGTGTGTGTGTACCTTGTACATTTTAGACAGGTAGCCCTATACTCCCAGCCTAATACCTAGTATTTTTGATGGATGCTAAATCCTGACTGCAACCATTATAAACTGTAACTTCCTTTACCTCTTTTGTGCTGAGGATTTTCCCTCTTATCCCTGCTGGGCAATGGGAAACTGTAGTTACAGTGCATTTTCACTTTTCTTATTTCTTTAAGTTAGCAGTCTCAGTAGGAAGAAACAGAAATCTGATCTTAATTACAACCTTTGGAACTAGAAAATTATCTTTTAATTGGCCTAAGTCACTTCCACAAGTTAATGTTCCCAATTCCCAAAGTCTCGTCTGTATGTTTTATGCACTAAAGATCCAGAATTTTTTTTTTTTGTCTTTTTTGAGACAGGGTCTTGCTCTGCAGTTGAGGCTGGCCTTGAGCCCACTTTGTAGCCCAGGCTGGTCTCAAACTTGCAACGATCCTCCTGTCTCAGCCTCCCGAGTGCTGGGATTACAAGCATGAGCCACACGCCCAGCTAAAGATTCAGATTTTTATAAATCTGAGGCTACTGACATGGGAGGCTGAGTTCCACAATCACTTAAATCATCTTTATCTTTCTCCCTTGATTTATTTTTATTTTCTCTGTCTCAACAACTCCAAAATGAAAATTCAAGTGGATGTTTTTCTTTCCTCCTTCCCTTATTTCTTGCCTCATAACTAACAATGACAACAATGATAACTAAACTGAGTGTACATTAGACTGAAGAAAGTATCCATTTTAATTTGTAACCATGTGGAATCTTGGACAAAAATCTTATTGTAGGTGGACTTAAAATTTTTTATTCCAAATTTATTTGCTAGTTTAAAGCTATAAATTTTGTGTATTTACTTTATAGCCTGCAACTTTGTTTTTCATGCCAGTGACCAATCTTCACCCTACTCCCCACCCTCACCCCTGTGGATTTTTTAAAGCTTTTTGACTTGCATGCTCACATTACGTGTGAAAAAGGTTTCACTTATTTTCCAATCTGAATGGCAACTGCTCTCAGAGAACAAAGTTTTGCAGGCAGCCAGCTTGCTGAGTAACTGTGGGGTTTAAACTCTAGACTGGGCATGGCCTGGACTGGGCTGCCTTCAGATGTGAAAAGCCTGTGTGCTCATGGTTTTCTTGTCCTTTGGTTCTGTGCATGCTGTTTTCTTTGCTCTTACTCTGGTTAGGCCTTTATTTCCTGACTTAAACTTGATTTGAAAATTTTTTAGTCTCTCTAATTTCTGAATGGAGGACAAATCTGCTATCTCCCCACCACTAGTGGGGACTGAATTCAGGTCCTCAGCCGCATGTGCTCCGCTGTATTCACAGTTACCATCATCATCATCATCATCATCATTCTCATCAAACTTATTTTGAGATAAGGTCTTGCTAAATTGCCCAGATTGGCCTAAAACTCATGGTAATGCCTCAGTTTGCCTAGTAACTGGGATTACAGGTATGCACCATCACGCACATCTGCTATTCTTTTTTTAAATTTAAATTTACATTTTTTTCACTTCAGATGGGTAATGTGCCGATGTCATAACAAGGTTTGAGGGGGGTGCATCTCATGCACGTGGCGTGAACACCCGATCATAACATTCATGAACTAACTGAAGGCTCCAAATCTGCCATTCTTTTTTTTTTTTTTTTTTTTTGAGACAGGGCGTCCCTATGCAGTTTGAGTAGGCCTCGGGTTCACTTTGTAGCCCAGGCTGGTCTCGAACTTTCGACGATCCTCCTACCTCAGCCTCCTGAGTGCTGGGATTACAGGAGTATGCCACCAGGCCTAGCTCAAATCTGCCATTTTTAAGGCTTTCTTTGGATTTTATTTAGTCACAATTATGCTCTTCAAAAGGGAAAAAGAAAAAATATATATGTAAGATAGTTAAGATAAGTTATTCAGGGGCTGGGGGTGTATTAGCTCAGCAGCACAGCTGCCTGGTAAGCGTGAGGTCATGAGTGTGATTTCCGGTACCAAAGACAGAGAGAGAGTGAGAGAGTGAGAGAGAGAGAGAGAGAGAGAGAGAGAGAGAGAGAGACTGTGTTATACAGCTAGCTTCTCTTAGTTCATTGAAGAGAAAGTTTTGTGCTAATATTGTTTGAACAAGATATCATGTCTATAGCCTGTACTTTGGATAAGGATTATGAAGATAGTGCATAATGTAATTATTGTAACTGTCCTACTAACCTGTTTTAAAACTCAGTGTCATTGTAATGTCATCTGATCGTCTATTTTTTCTCTTTAAAACACTATGTTCTTCACACTTACTGGCCAGCTTATTCACTGGCTATTCCCTGAGTTCTGCCAAGGGACTGTTTGTCAACGTGTGTGAAACAGTATTATGCGCTGGGAAAATCACAGTTGGTTTGACTGCTGTTGGAGCCATTGAAGCTGAATACACATGCAGGGCTGTGGCGTGGCCCACGCGTGGCTGAACTGAGAATGAGGAGACACTTCAAGGGGCAAGGTGATAGGCCACAGCTGAGGCCACCTGCTGACCTTCTGGATACTTTTCCTTAATTAGCATCCTCTGTTGCTCTGCGGGGTCCTTGAACCCCTCCCAAGATCCTGCTCAGGTTTCCTCCTTTTCCCCTCAACTCCTGGTTTGTTCTGATTAAATACAGTCTGCCCAGGGTCAGTCAGCTGGTCGGCTAGCAGAGTTACAAACTCTGCAGAGGATTTTAGTCCTCTTGGAGCCCTAAAGATCATGCTGCTTGTCTCATTCCTTTGGCCTTCACTGTGCACCTGTTTGGGAGATTGGAGATCTAGGCACACACCCCAACATACTGCTTCTTCACCGTTGCAATGTTTTTAAATTACTCAATAGCACCTTTCAATCTTTATTTATTTATTTATTTTGTCTTTTGGACACAGGGGCTATGCAATTTGGGCTGGCCTTGAACTCACTTTGTAGCCCAGATTGGTCTCGAACTTCAGTGATCCTCCTGCCTCAGCCTCCTGAGTGCTGTCATTCTTTATCTTAATACCTTATCCACTTGCTTTGTTTAAATATTTTATGCACATTTCACTTATTATCTGCTATTTTTTCTCTCCCATGTATCTAGTTTGAGGGTAATTGTTTCTCTTTTTAACCCTTTCCTTTGTTAAAAAAGAAAGGTGAATTTATATTCAATCAAAGTCTGCAATGATTTCTGGATATCTTTCACAGAAATACTGTTCTAAGAGTCACTAGACTCTTAGATTAGTCATGGATTTTGTTTTTAGCAGATACAGTGAATGAACATAGTTTTCTGTAGCTACACATAAGGCATAGGGTCAGAAGGAAATCTGCCCAGGAAAGACCACTTTTAAAAGAGGGATAAATCCAGATTTTGTTATTTCCTTTCCACTTTTGCTGCCAATTTGCTTCTGTGTTTGCTTTTCTCTAACACTAGTTCATTTTCCTTGAACCCTTTTTCAACAGCATGGGCAAACTGAATGAGCATAGACTTTGCAATATAGATAGACCTGAGTTTCAGTGCAGATACTCTTGCTTACTAGTCGTTGATCCTTGGGCAAATTACTCTTGCTGAGCTTTGGATTTTCCCTTCTAAGGATTGTTTTAAAAATATAAATAAGGGCCAGGGTTTAGCTCAGTGGCGTAAGTGCCTGCTTGGCAAATGCGAGGTTGTAAGTTCAATCCCCAGTACAAAAGAAAAAAATATAAATATATATACACATATATGTATATATAAATATTTCATGCTGGGCATGGAGCAAATGTGTGTAATCCCAGAACTCAGGAGACAGGCTGGAGGATAATCAATTTAAGTATATCCTATGCTACATAGTAAGACTGTCTCAGAAACCCAAAATAATGATAGTAATATAATGTTTGGTCAGTGGAAGACATTCAACATATTACTTGTGGTTATTATTTTTTGTCTCTGACTTCCTCCTATACTCTTTAATTACTTTCCTTTCATTATTGAGCTTGGATGAGTCCATAAACTTATAATTTTTGAACATAATGGTTTATCTCTTTCATCTTCTTGATATAAGTGTGATATATTGTGGAAAAATAACTTTGCAATCTTAGTTGAACTGTAAGTTCATCATGAGAGAATAAATGTGTCTAGAATCACTGTAGAATGTGTCCAGAATCAGTGTTAGAGCCTGAAAGTATTTTAGAGACCAAGTGTAGAATGAACTGGTACAGCACAGAGAAATGATTTTTCAAGTCTTACAGTAGAGAATGTGTGAATATTAAAGTTTCTACACTCCAGGCAAAGAATTTATTACCTGAGGCAAAAAAAAAAAAAAAGAACCATTTTCATGTGTACATTTTGACTGCATTTAGTAAATTCATGACATTATCAATCGCTAACTAGTCCCAAAACATTTTTATTATTAATAAGTATACTCATTAAGAATTTACCCCTTGAGCCGGGCGTGGTGGCTCATGCCTGTAATCCCAACACTGGGGGGGGGGGGGCTGAAGCAGGAGGATCGTTGCAAGTTCGAGACCAGCCTGGGCTACAAAATGAGCTCAAGGCCAGCCTGAACTGCATAGCGAGACCCTGTCTCAAAAAGATAAAAAAAAAAAAAAAAAAAAAAAAAAAAGAATTTAACCCTTATCTTTTCACTCACACTAGTCCTTGATATTCACTAATCTTGCTATGGATTTGTCTGTTCAGGATATTTCACATAAATGGAGTCAAACAATACATGATTGTCTTAATTATTTTCTTGTTGCTGAGACACCATGCCCAGCACCCACAGTTTAAAGAAGAAAGGGTTTATTTGGCTTACAATTTGTAGAGGTCTCAGTCCACAGTTGGCTAGTTCCGAGGCAGAGTGGCACAGCGGATGTCATGGCAGAGACAAGAGTTCATGGCGTGGCAAGGAAGAGGTAGAGCAGCATGAAGAAGGAGTTAGACATTATCTCCACTCCAGGCTGTGCGCCTTGATCCAGAGGCACCAGGCTAACAGGGCTGCCATGACCGCGTCCTCCCACCAGGCTGCACTTAAAACACCACATTAGCTACAACCCATCAGCGGCCTAATCCAGTGATGAGTGTCACACATCCAGGATCCAATCACCTCCCCAAAGCCCCCATCTATAAGCACGTGAGGCTTTGGGGGACCTCAAGATATAAATCATACAGTGATCTTTTGTGTTCAGCTTCTTTCACTTAACATAATAATATTTTTGAAGTTTTTGCTCATTAATAAAAATTCAAACTTTACAAAAAAATATAGTGGAAAAAATATTCTGTAATCCCAATTACCATCAATGAATACCACTGACAATGTGATAAGAATTGCTTTTCTCACTATCTTTCATATAAATAAGTTTATACAACTCACACCTTTTTCTTCAGTTTAGTTTTTAAAATTATTATTATTTTTTATTTTAAAGAGGATAAAACCAAGGAAAATAAAACAATGGAATCAATCAAAATAAACCAGAACAAATGATACAGGACTTCCAAACCTTTTGAAATCAACATCAGTTACCACAATGTTGTCTTCAAAAATAGCTGCAGATACCACCTTTGGACATATTGAAAATCAAACAGAACAGACTAGAATAGAAAACAATAAAAACAAAACAATGAATACGATAAAGGTCAAAACAAGCCAGTAGTAAATACATAATGGCCTCCATAACGTGTCTTGCTATCTTTCAAATAGCTGCTCATGCCATCAGAGTTAAATATAAACAAAAGAGAATAAACCCAAGCCCCAAAGGAAAAACAATGAAAATATGATTTCCGGGGAGGGGGGGTCCCTGTAGGTCATGATTCTCTCCCTCCACAGTCCGCAAATGGTGCCGACTCACAGAGAGAGGCATGGGCCTGGCTGTTCAGTTTATTTTGTACTTAGTACTATATATGAAATTTCTTTTGTTAATAGATACAGCTATCTTCATTCACTTTTATGGGTATATAGTGTTTCACTGTATGTTGTAATCTATGTTATTTAATAAACTTATAGGTGAATATCCTCTTTCCTCTCCTCTCTCAATTCTTTGCAAAGTAAACTAATTTTCAGCCTAATTTTCTGAGTATGGATTTTTTTTTAAATACTTCAACACTGGAGAAATAAACAGGAAAAGACCTCTAATTCTCTAGCATTAGCTTGGATGCACTAGGAAATTGATGCATCTATGAGAGCTAGGTAAATCTTGAAGCTATTTTTAATTTCAGATTCTTTGTTTCTTGGGATTAAAACAAAAGTCATGGTATTGCTAGGGTCATAGAGGAAAGTGCCCGGGACTGGTAGACAAAGAACCTTGGATTTAGACTGCTTTTCACAAAAGACTAACTCCATACCTTTGGAAACTTACTTTAGGACACCAGTTTCCTCATTTTTGAAATGAGATAAATGGGCTAGATGGGCACTAGTATGGCAGGCATAAACTGGGGTCACTGCCCAGTTAACCATGATTTCTTCTTCTGCACAAAGAGCTCTACTTCACAAGTGTAGAACCCCAGTAGCAACATTTGATTGTGAGAGTCATCCCTCTCGGCAGAGGACCTTATTGATTTAGGGGAATCTATTTATCACAAGTCAAATCTATCAAAATGTTTCTCTAGGAATTTTGAATTTGAACTGCAGGATACATGTGTAGTTCTTCTCCGGTGGCAGGAGCATATGAGAAGTGAAACTTGGTAGCCCTTAGTAACTATATTGTGAGTATAGTGAGATTCTAACGTGGAGAGGAGGAGGGTGGCACTCCCTGTGCTGTGGATTAGTGGGGAAATATTCACATAAAAAGGAGCAACCTCTAAATGCAATATGGCATCCTGTTTTGTGTCCTGGAACAGCAGAAACATTCATGGATAAAGTGGTGATCCAAGTGTGAGAGTTAATTTTGTGTGTCACCTGGACTGGGTCAAAAGTTACTCAGATATTTGATTAGACACAATTCTGGGTGTGTCTATGAAGGTCTTTCTGGATGAGATTAACATTTGGATTAATAGATTGGTGTAGCAGATCATCTTCCCTAATGTGCATGGACCTTAACCAACATGTTGAAGGCCTGACTAGAATAAACAGCTGAATAAGGAGAATTTACTCTCTGCCTGACTGTCTCAGAGCTGGAACACTGGTCTTCTCCTCCCTGCAGACTTGTTCTCCCACGGAAGGGGAATGCCATGGTTCCTAACCCACAGCACAGGGAGTCCACCCTTCTCCTGTCCACATTAGAATCTCACTGTACCCTCCACCTTGCCCATTACAGATCTTGAGACTCTTTAACTTCATAAATATTCGAGCCAGTTCTTAGAATGTAAATCTCTCTTATCTCTCTCTCTTTCTCTCTCTGTTCTCTCTCTCTCTCTCTCTGTGTGTGTGTGTGAGAATAGGATGCTATGCCCCTCTAGAAAACCCTGACTAATCCACTAAAGTCTGTAATTTCATAAATAGTATTGCTCCTATATTAATTTCTTAGTTTGAACAAAAGTGTCATTGTTATTTAAGATGGTAGATTATGGAAAGCTTGATGGGAACTCTTACAACAGGCTTTGCTATATAAACATCTTATGTCCTGCTAATGCAATGAAAAAGCATAATATCCGTTCATGTTTTTTAAAATGTATACTTGAATTTAATCATAAAAAAGTCTTCTGGAGAGATTTTATAAATGATGATGGTGCTCTTTAAAATGGTTAGAAGTGCATGTGCTTAGGAAAGCCCAGAGAAGACCCTGTGCTGTCACCCACTGATGTCTCTAAATTCAGTGTAAATGAAGGGCAGAAGTGACAAATAAATACATGAAAAGATGTTCAACAGCATTGGTCATTCGATGAGAGATGTAAATTAAAACAACGCTGAGATTCCATTTCACCCCATACAGAATGGCTGTCATCAAAACATCAACCAATCACAGATGCTGGAGGAGCTGTAGGGAAAAAGGAACACTTCTCCAATGTTGGGGGGGTGTAGCCTGGAACAACCACTGCGGAAATCAGTGTGGAGATTCCTCAAGAAACTAAAACTAGAGGTTCCAGTTGACCCAGCTATTCCCCTTCTTGGTATCTTCCTGAAAGAATTAAAAGCATCAAATCACAGCGACATATGCACACCCATGTTTAGGCAGAGTTTGTAATAGCCGAGTCTTGGAAACAACCCAAATGCCCATGAACTGGGGAATGAAAAGGATGTCGCTTTTTTATGCATTGCAGTACTAGTGTTCCATAAAGAAGGATAAACTCAAGCTATTTCTAGGTAAAAGGATGTGCCTTGAGACCATACTCTTAAATGAAATACATCAGATACGCATGTGTAAATTCTGCATTATTTCTCCAGTGTGAGAAATTGAAACTGGTAAATAAGGACCAAAATACATCATAGATATCATGAAATAGGAAGAAAATGTTCAAATGGGAAGGGGACCAAAAGAGGAAGGGGGAAAGGAAAGACAGGAAAAAATGAGAAAAGAAGGAAAAAATGAAACAAAGCTTTTATAAATGGGGTAGGGAATGGGGAAAAAGAATCAAGTTACCTCATGTGCAGGTACAAATTCTCAATGAAGAATGGGATCATTATGTATAATTAAAATGTACCAATAAAGTCTAATTGGAGAAAAGATACTCAGTGTACGCAGCACATGAGGGTTAAGGCAGAGCTGTAAGAGTCCTGGCCGGATGCTAAGGCAGTGCCCCACACAGCCAGGCTGCAGAGGCTGGGGAGGCACTAAATTTATGTCTGTCCTGTTAAGCACTTGCCATCAAAGGACTCTCTTTTAAAACACTGGCTGAATACAGCTAAAAGAGCAAAGACCTGCCGCAACAAAGAATACAGTCTTTGCAAACATAGTTTGAAAAAACTATGCTTTACATAATTTGCCAAAATTTTATAGCTAATAGATGACACAGTTGAAGCAGTATGGAAAGATTCTTTTACCAAGAGATTTACGTGACAACTGGAAAAATGTGTAGAATTTCAGTCTACTGTAGTTTGTATGTAATCTATTAAAAACTTAGCAGTTTGTCCTTTCTAAAAACAGTTCTGATTTACAGGTGCAGTGCATCCAGACTTGACTCAGATACCCGAGGGGAAAAGGGAAAGGTGTGGCGAGGACAGGACTGGCCGTGAACTGGTAACTGCAGCAGGTTGAATGGAAGCATGTGTGGACTGCATGAGATCTGCTCACTTAATAATGACTTTTGACCACAAAGACTATTGAAAATTTATACTACATTTGGGAGATAACTTTTTTTTGGTAGCAGGGATTGAACTCACGACCTAGCGCTTGGCAGGCTGACACTTACGCCACAGAGCTAGATCGCTGGCCCCTGCTAACTTTTTTTTGATATTACGACTTTTTACCTCAGCACAGTCTGAATAAACGCACTATAGGAAGCACTATTCCACGTTATGGTTTCAGGCACAGACATGTGCATCAATTTATTCAACAATACTTCCTAGTTAGAAAATACTGTTGGAGCAGTTTTGAACCACTTGTCACATTGGATGAACCAAAACCATCTAGTTGTGAACGCATATCAAGAAAGACTCTGTTTCTTGTGTGTGTTCTGTTTATGTTTAGCTTCTTTCTTTTTCACCCCAAAGGTAATTTTCTATCAAATGATTTTGTTCATAAGCATAGTGTGAGTATAAAATGACCCCAAAATTTCACACTTTAATTGAAAAAATAGTGTAAAAAAGAAGATGACCCCTCCGACAGAACTACTCCCCCCCCCCCCCATCACCACTCCTATTGGGACTCTGCTTCCCCGTGAGTGGTACGATGACCTTAGATTATGTTATATTTTCTGTACAAGTGGTGCTTATTTATTTTCCAATTTGCAGTATTTTTGAATGTGAGAGGTTTCTTTAAAAGGTGATTAAATTAGTAAAGTAATTACAGCCAGTATGACTGGTGCCCTAATAAGAGAAAACTGGACAGAACTATGGACAAAGGCAAATCATGTGGAGACAGGAGGAGACCAGTCATCCACAAGCCAAGGAGAGAAGCCTCAGGAGAAATCAACCCTTTTAACACCTTGATTTTGAACTTACAGACTCCAGAACTGTGAGAAAACACTTTCCTGTTGTTTAATCTACTCAGTCTGTGATACTTCATTATGAAACTCTAGAAGGCAGAAAAAAATTTATCTAAACTTATTTTCCTTCTTGATGAATTAAACTCATAAAGTGAAGGATAGATGTACTTTTCTCTCTCCTTTTGAGTATGCTTGTAATTTTCTATGGTAAAAACTTTAAAAACATTAAAAATATTTCTGACTTGCATGCATTCGAATAGAATGTAATGCTCTCCAATGACATCGTGTGACTAGGAACTTCCTACGGATTGTATTTAAGATGAGCACTTGGTCAGTGGGGAAGGTCTGCCTGCTCCCTGGTGAGAGGCTGATGCCAACGCTGTTGGTTGCCTGTGAACAATGACCTGAGCATCAAGCCTTGGCCATCTCTGACACACGGACTTGGCTGGGTTGGAAACCCTGGCTCATCCGAACAGGCCCATCTGGGTCGAGGCTTTGATTCTTAGAGGCGACATTGTGCCAAATGGATACAGGGCGTTTTTCTAGGAGTTGGAAAGATGTGTGTTTAAACCCTGGCTCTCCTATCTGCTGTCTGGGTGACTGATCTTGGGTAAACTGTCTGGTTGGAATTTCAGTTTCTTCATTTGTAAAATGGATAATAACACCTGTATTGAAATCATATATGTTATGTACTTGGCACAGTGCCTGTTTGTCACTATTATGTGTTATTATTATTCTGTCTTAAGGAGATTTGGCAATTCAGAATGACCAAATCTCAGTTATGCCTATTTGACTCAGCCTCAAGTGAACAGTCATATGTGTACTTTTCTGTGTGTTACCACTTCTCCTAAGGAGACCAAAGTCAGCTAATATTCTTCCTTTTATTTAATAATAAACTTATTTAATAATTTCTTTCATATGACCCTTAGAAAATAAATGGGTTTCAACATACTTCAGAAATAGGAAGGCTCAAATAGGAAGAAAGTTTACCTACCATAGAAATTCAGCAGAGGTAAAAGATTTATTGATTCATTTGACAAATATTTAACGAGTACCTAATTTATGACAAATGTTATTCTATATACTAAGAGATTATTTTGGCTCACAATTTTGGGGGTTTCATTCTGTTGTCCCTTTACCTTTGGTCTGTAGTGGTGCGTCATGGTGGAAGTCTTACAGTTGAATAATCCAGGTTCTTGTGTACAACAAGAAAAGAATTGCCAAGCATACCCTCAGTAGTAAGACTGAAGATTATATACTGAATATCATGAGAAGTTGTGCTCAGGGCCAGACCATGCCAACAGAGGTGTGACAGCTCAAGAAAGGTGCTGGGGCAACAGAAAGGCATGGCCTGCAGGCGAAAGGTAGAAACAGCCAGAGAGAAAACAGGAGGTCGGTAACTCAGGCTTTCAAACGGAAAGGCCAGATACCACTGCCTCACTGAAGCTGTCTTGGCACTGTGCTCTTGCTAGGGCACTGGCAATCTCCTAGGCTTATGGTATTTATTTTTGACCTTTCTGAGGATAATGGAAATGGGAATAACCAGTGGGTGCTGTTTAGAGTTAAATGGAGGAAAGGGAATGATTCCTCGGCTCCATCGTTTCTATCTGTACTAAGAATACGAGGCAGAGCAACGCTGTCAGTCTTATGCCTGGAAACAGAAGAGTGGAGGAGGAAGAGGCCAGGCCTCCCCTTCCCCCAGAACACGCCTCCTAACCCTAAAACCGCTGGCTCCACCCTACCTTCAACAGTGCAGTGGCACCAAGCAAGCCTTTTACACATAGGCTTTTGAGGGAAATTCCAAATCCAAACTACAGCACTCAGACACTTTAGATATTGTCAGCTTTTTTCCAAAAAGCAGGCAGTAACTCAGGGGTACCAGTGATGGACTGATGCAGCAGATGGTGTGGAGGCACAACAGCATCATCTGCTCAAGTTGGGACTGATCTGTGCTGTTTTTGAGAAATTTGTACATTTCACTGTATTATTTCATATATTAGAATATCTTACCCATAATTGTGAAATTTCCAGGTACATAATCCAGATTACATAGTTCCCCCCCCTTATTATTTTTTAAAAAGGAATTCCTCACTTATAACTTGTATTAAGCTATACTTACAAGTATACCTTGTAAGAGAACATCCCCGTGAAAAACGGGAGTTGGGTTGTTTAGGTAAGAAGAAATAAGGTAAAGGAGGACTATTAGACATGGAATAAAAAGATCCAACCGAGGAAAAAGTACATCTTTTGAGAAAAAAAGGGATAGGAAAAGAGAACATTATCACCACTGGACAGTGTCTCTACTGACATGGTAAGGACAAAAGAGGTCTTTATATATTTTTGTTTGTTTTTAAAACTCCTATTTTTCTAAAAAAAATATTCTGTGCTCAGGAAACTAGAATAATCTGAAGTGGAAATGCAACCCAACAACAAAGACAAGAAAATGGTATCTTTCAAAGTACCAGCTCTTAACTTCTGGTATCATAGTGCTTTGAGAACAGGATAACAGCTAGCTGCCCTCCTCCCAGAAGCATGTACCTGTGTCTACCAAATCGTGCATGCAATTTCAGGATTTCACAGAACACCTTGAAAATCAATCCATGGACACTCCCACCCCTAACATAGAGATCCATGACCCTAGATCAGCGATGGTGAACCTTTCAGAGCTTTCGGCGATACAGCTTGCTGCACCTTGTAGCTTACCCACCACTGCCCAGGTTATAATTCCTCTTTTAAAGAAGTCGATTCTGTAATATTGTCCCTAAGGATGTGTTGAAACATTTCTTGTGGTCCTGTACATATCCTCAAATAGCGCACTGCAGAACTGAGAATATGGAGTGTGGAAAGCTACAGCAAGGAGGAAAACGACGAGCAGAAGATGATGGGGGATTCTGGTGTCAGCCCAACATGGATGTGAATTCCCACCACGACGTGACCTTTGTAAAATTAACCTTTGTAATCAGCTTCAGTTTCCCCATCAGGACTGTCTTGTCAACTTCACGGGGTTGTTATAAGTGTTTATATATTGAACAGACTGTTGCAAAAGTGGTTAATTTTTTTGAATATTTATTTATTTAAAAGGAAAAAAAAAAGAAAAAACAAAACAAGACAAAACAGTATAAGGGTACAAGCAATACAGGACTACAAAAAAAAAAAAAAACAGTAAGAAATCACCAGTTAATAGATTACACATTGTCAACTTAGAAATAGTTGCTCAAGTCACAGGATCAAAGCATACAAAGTGGACATTCAAACAGTGAGACTGCAAACAGTTGTGTTCAGTGATCCAACAAAAACTCCATAATATGGTCATCTATCCGAACACACCTAAACACACTTGCAGTTGTATCCTTTAAAGCACTTTTTTTTCCTCTCTTTTTTTTTTTACAACAAAGTTTATACATTTTGGGTTTTATTACTTCCATGGTTCTTATTACTTTTTTTTGGAAGAAAATAAAACCAAATATGACAAAACAAAGCTGTTAGTCAAAACCAAGGATAGACATAGTACATGATGTAAAAACAGAGTACAAGGTTATCAACAATGGTTACCATAATGCCACTTGCTTCCTTAAAAAGAATTGCCTATATCGTTAGGTATAATTAAGTTGAACAAAACAGTACAGAACAAGACAAATAAAACCTAAACGTGGTAAACATTACAAGACTTCAAAAGAAGATAATAGTCAAATCAGAATGGGCATCATAGTGAATCTTATTGCCTTCAAAGTAGTTGCCTATACCCTCAAACTAGATACTATCATACAGTGGAACAGAGTCTAATCAGTCAAAAACAAGATAGTGCGAGTAATACAGGACTTCAAATCAAGTTAATAGGAAATCAAAAAAGTTGCTATAATATATCCTACTAATTTTTTTGATTTTCCCCCTTAATTAAAAAATAATAAAAAAATTAAAAAATAAATAAATAATTTTTTTTAATGAATAAGGGGGAGATTGAGATAAAAGAGGACATAGCAACATAACAATACAGGTCAAAGCATGACAGTTTCACCAATCTAGTGCTTCATCACCAAATAGCCCGACTTAATAGTAGTTACCATAGTGTCTTTTTCCTTGAAGTATTTGAATATAACTTCGTATACTATAGCATCAAACATATCAAGACAGTGTGAAACCATTCAAGTGGATGAAAGTATTACAGGGTATATAGAACCAGCTAACAGAAAATTAACAATTGTTTCTGTATTATCTCTTTGCCTATAAAAATTTTTGTTTATACTATCACATAAAATAAAATCTGGTAAGATACAACATGATAAAACCAATGGAGACAGAAGAGCAACAGTTTGGTAGGGCTTCAAAACAAGATGATATTAAATCAGCACTAGCTATTATGATGTCTTGTTTTCTTCATAATAGCTGTTCATTTCATCACAGGCAATAATATCAAGCAGCCCAGAATAAAGCCATTCCAATTAATGAGTGAAAGCTTATAAGACTTCAAGGCCACATAATGGGGAATCATGATTACCACATACTTTTATATATTTGAATCCTTTCTTACACTAGGGAAACTATTCGGTATTCACACTTGTGAGTTTGATTTATTTCACTTATGAGAAGGTCTCAAGCTGGGCCTATTTATTTATAAACATCTCAATGTGATCCTTCTTTATAGCTGAGTAGTACTCCATTGTATAAAAATACCACAACTTTTTTATCCATTCCTCAGCTGATGGGCACTTGGGTTGTTTCCAAGATCTGGTGATTACAAATTGTGCCTTCACTTCTTCTGGGAATATACCTAGAAGTGGAATAGCTGGAACAAATGGGACTTCCAATCCCAACTTTTTGAGAAATCTCCAGACTGACCTCCCCAAGGGTTGCACCAGTCTACACTCCCACCAACAGTGCAGGAGAGTTCCTTTTTCCCCACAGCCTCTCCAGCATTTGTTGTCGTTGGTTTTCTTGATCCTGGCCATTTTTTCAGGAGTGAGACGGAATCTCAGTGTGGTTTTAATTTGCATTTCTCTAATGACCAATGATGATGAACATTTTTTCATGTATTTATTTGCCATTTGTATTACTTCATCTGAGAAGTGTGTATTCATCTCAGATGCCCATTTTTGGATTGGATCTTTGAATTTTGGGGGTCTGAGTTTTTTAAATTCTTTATATGTTTTAGACAAAAGCCCCTTGTCTGAGGGGGAGTTCACTAAGATCTTTTCCCAGTTTGTGGGTTTTCATTTCACTATGCTGGAGATTTTTTTGACATGTAGAGACTTATATAAGAGGGGATCCCAGTTATTGATTCTGGGAAGTATTTCCCGTGCGGTTTGAGTCCTGTTCATGAATTCTCTACCTACCCCTATGTTTTCAAGGTTTCTACCCAATTTATCTTCCAATAGATTTAGTGTTTCTTTTTCAATATTCAGATCTTTGATCCATTTAGATTTTAATTTAGTATATGGTGATAGGCATGGGTCTAGTTTTAGTTTTTGGCAAATGGAGAGCCAGTTTTTCCAACACCATTTATTGAAGAGACTGTCGTTCTTCCAGTGAACTTGTTTGGCTCCTTTATCAAAGATAAGGTGGTTGAGTGTGTTTGTAGTTGTGGTTGTATCTTCTAATCTATTCCATTGATCTTCGGCTCTGTTTTGATTCCAGTACCATATTGATTTTACTATGGTTGCTTTTTAGTATAACTTCAAGTCAGGGATTGTGATGCCTCTTGCCTTGCCTTTGTTGCTTAGAACTGTCTTTGCCATTCTAGGTCTCTTCTCACTCCAGATGAATTTTAGGAGTGATTTCTCTGGATCAGAGAAATCTAGAGGTATGTTGATGGTATTTTTACTGGGATTGCATTGAATCTGTATAAGAGTTTTGGGAGAATGGCCATTTTCGCAATGTTTATTCTTCCTATCCATGAGCAAGGGATGTCTTTCCATTTTCTGAGATCATCTTCAATTTCTCTTTTCACTGTATTATAATTTTCCCTGTATAGATCTTTTACTTCTTTCGTAAGAGTAATTCCTAAATATTTCATTTTTTTGGTTGCTAGTGTGAAGAGTGTGGCTTCTCTTATTTCTCTCTCTGTGATTTTTCTCTTAGTGTATAGGAATGCTATTGATTTCTGAGTATTGATTTTGTATCCAGCCACATAACTGAATTTATTTATTGTATCTAAGAGTCTTTCAATGGAGTTTAGGGGGTCTTCTATGTAGAGTATCATGTCATCTGCAAACAATGATAATTTAACTTCTTCTTCTCCTATCTTTACCCCTTTTATTTCTCTCTCTTGTCTAATTTCTCTGGCTAGTACTTCCAGTACTATATTAAATAGGAGTGTTGATAAAGGACATCCTTGTCTTGTGCCTGATTTTAAAGTAAAGGCCTTCAGTTTTTGGCCATTTAGTATGATACTGGCTGTTGGTTTGTCATAGATGGCCTTTATTATATTGTGGTAAAGACCATCTATTCCAATTTTCTGTAAAATTCTTATCACGAATGAATGTTGGACCTTATCGAAAGCTTTTTCTGCCTCTATAGAAATGATCATGTGATTCTTATTTTCGGCTTTATTGATATGGTGGATTACATTTATTGATTTACGTATATTGAACCATCCCTGCATGCCGGGAAGAATCCCACTCGGTCATGGTGTATGATCTTCTTGATGATTTGCTGCATCTTATTTGCCAATATTTTATTGAGGATTTTTATATTTGTGTTCATTAGGGAGATTGGCCTGTAGTTCTCTTTTTTAGTTGGGTCTTTCTCAGGTTTGGTACTAGAGTAATATTTGCTTCCAGGAATGATTTAGAAAGGGTTACTTCCCTTTCAATTTCATTGAATAGTTTGAGGAGTGTCGGCATTAAGTCTTCTTTGTATTTCTTGTAGAATTCTGCAGTGAATCCGTCTGGGCCTAGGCTCTTTTTTGTAGGTAAGGATTTAATTACATTTTCAATTTCATTAATAGAGATTGGGTTATTCAGCAGTTTTACATCCTCTTGATCTAGCTTTGGTACTTCATATGTTTCTAGGAATCTGACTATTTCTTGTGTGTTATCAAACCTTTGAGAGTAGAGGTTTTTGAAATAGGTGTTGATGATCTTCTGTATTTCTATAGAGCCTGTAGTGATTTCACCTTTTTCACTTCTTATTGCATGAATTTGAGCTTTTTCTTCCCTTTTTAAAATAAGGTTGGCTAGGGGCTTATTGATTTTATTTGAATATTTATTTTTATTACAGACCATTTAAAACAAATGATTACAAAACAACTATAATTAAATTACTACTGCAATTTCTAGCAGTTTAAAAAAGTTCTAGTTTTGAGAAAGTAACAAATCTACTTTCATAGTGTATAATACTATTAAGTACAGGTTTAGAAAAACTGAGGAAATAGAGACTTAACTGAAGATATTTTTGATAGGCAGACAACCAAGACGTTTCCCATCACTAACATAAAATTAGGCTATTTTAAATCTTAATCCATATTTACTGTGCTTCCTCTTTGGTTTTCTTCCGTTTTGTTTCTTCAGTGTGGAAAAGAATAAATTTACTTTGAGACTGCTGAAGCTTTATTAAAGTTAGGAAGCAAGAAGAAGTCGTCTACACGCAGTTACCAAGCAGGTGAAGCGTGCAGCAGTTCCACCTGTCCTGTGACTGTGTCCAAGGACGGAGGCCATGGGCCATCTGGCCTCTGGCGTTTCATCCTATAGGCCTCCATTTCTTCCTCAGTGGGCTCAATTTTTTTGTTGCAATGAATTTTAGGATAAAGATTCGTACAGTAAGAGGGAATTTATTTAGGAGGCTGAGACAAGAGATCACCACTTTGAGTCCTGCCTGGGTAACTTGATGAGACCGTCTCAAAATAAAAAAGGTCTGAGGATGTAGCTCAGTGGCAAAGCACCCTGAGTTCCATCTCCAATGAGACAATACGGGAGAGAGAGAGAGAGAGAGAGAGAGAGACAGAGAGAGAGAGAGAGAGAGAGAGAGAGATTTGTTTTCCACATGGCTTTGTGGAAAATTAAATTGTTTATTCCAACATAAATACCTACTCACCTGTGCTAGGTGTCGTGGCCAAATTCTAAGTCTACCACTCCTCCCTGTCGACTCGTCCTGTTGTGTTGTGGGCTTCCATTTTTCCTGGGATTTTGCAATGGCTTCGTTACTAGTTTTCCATTGACTCCCTGGTGCACTGAGAGCCAGACTCTTCCTAATGGTTCACACGGTCCCATCTTTTTCATACAGAACCTATATTGGCCCCCAGGTCGCTCTTCCAACCCTCCCCCAGCATTCTCTATCTTCTAGCCATGCTTTGCCTCCTTGCTGGTTTTCTGGTACATTGTGTTTTCTCTGCGCCCTGCCTTCATAATTAATGTGGTCAATTCCGTTTGAAGGTGCTGCCCTGTGTAATCCAGCTTCTTAGCATGAGCAGAGTTTTTCTTCATAAAGCCAGTATCCTGTATTCTGTTTTCTCATGGGATTAGAAAATTGATTGTAACAATTTTTCTTTGGAATTCTCTTGGGAATCAAAATTAAGGTTATTGGTCTTTATTTTTCTTTGATAAGATGGTCTCCATGTGATTTTTTAAATATCTTTGGTATTTAAAACACATATCTATGAGCCATGGATGTAACTCAGTGGCACAATGCCTGCCTGGCGGGCATGAGGTCCTGAGTTTGATTCCTAATGCCAAAAAAAACCAAAAAACCAAAAAAACAAAAAAACTTAGTATGAATTTGACAAGATTTTGGAAGACTAAATATTGTATGATAATTGTTATGTTATTTATCTAATGTTTGTTTTAAAATGTATAATAGCACAGATGGCTACAGCTTATTAAGCCTACTATGCGCTGGTACTGTGCTAAGATTTGCATTGATTATCTCACTTAGCCCAAGTAATAATCCTACCACATAGTGTTAAACACATCAGGTACATCATTACATAGATTAGTTTTATTTAATTCTCTCGATAACCCGACGGCAAGGATAATGTTTTTATCCCTATTTTACAGATGAAAGACATGTGGCTTAGAAAGGTGTTTTAGTCTGCTAGGGCCATCATAAGAAATAACACAGGCCGGTGGCTTAAATAACAGGCATCAATTTTCTGTTGGTTCTGAAGGACAGTGCCCAAGATCAGGGTGCTGGCTGTTTCTGGTGAGGGCTGCCCTGTGTGCGGGATGAAGAGAGACAGCTTTTTGGTGTGTCTCCCTCTCCTTGCAGGGACAGCAATACTATTCAACTACGGCCCCAACTTTCTTTAACGTTCACTACCTTGCGCAGGGCTGTTCTCCAGATATAATTCAATTTGGGTTAAGGTTGCAGGGTATGAATTTTGGGGAACACAATCAGTCCATACCACAAGCAGAGGTATCAAAACAGTGTCCCCCGCTTTGCTCTAACAAGTATCTTCTTTCAGCCCTGAAGCTAAGTCTTGTCACAGCCCTGTGGCAACAGGAAGTACCATACATAGATTTTTTTCTTTTCTCCTAGAGTGTGAAGGCTTCTGTTGGCTCTGTATATTTTGTGTGTTCATGTGAGTGTAACAGATAGAATGAAAGCTGAGATATAAAATACAAAAAAGGCTCTTGATCACTGTCGCTGGGTCTCACCCCTACCCCCTCTATGCTGCAAAGAGGACCCTGTTGTGGGCGCTCTCTGGCACTGGCACGACCCCAGGCACACAGCCTCCATCTGACTTCCCTGTGCCCAGCCCTCTCTGGTTGGGCATGTTAGCTCCTTTGGCATTCATATTTCTCTTAATAATCCTTTTTCCTGTTTCTGTTTCAGCTGATGAGAAAGCTTTCTCTTGCTCATGTGCTGTTTTAACCAAACACAAGAACAACCAGAACGATCTGTACTGCAGGAAGCCAAATGAACCTGAAGGCCTACCCTTGACATCTGGCCCTTTCTTCCCCCGCTGCAGTCAGAATCCCTGCTCATTTACATGCATGTTTCAGGGATTCTGATTGATAAGATTAGGTGGATTTAGGAATCTGTGTTTTAATAAGCAACCCTTCCTCCCCAGAGATCTGACTTTGCTGCCAAGGAGCTGTTCATCGGCCCAGATCCATCAGATCCAGGCCAGTGTGAGAGCAAGGCATAATGAAGGCACGCACTCAATCACAGTTACCCTTGAGTCCTCCTTTGGAATTCTCACTTCTTCCTGCCACAGTTTCATGGCTCTTCACACAGATGACTTCTATTACCAACCTTGCCTTTATGGTTCTTCCACCTTGTTAGCTTGGCTGTGGACAAATACATTTTTCCTTTGGCCAGTTGTGATGTCTGTGTATTGATTTTCAAGCCCTTGCTCTGATGTTAAGAGTTAGATTACAATAAGTCTTGATCCCATGAATTGAGAAACAGCCCAGTAGAATCTGATGAATATTCTCTTGGCCATGAACGTTGGAGGGGTGAGTTTAAATCTCAACACTTGGTAGTTTGGCTGTGAGAATTAGGTCACATACTGCATGTCTTTGGGCTTCCACTTTCCAATATGTCAAGTAGGATCAGAATGTAGGCTATGTCAAAAAATTGGTAAATATGAAGAGTGAGGTAATGGGTACAAAACTGTATTCTGAAGATAAGGTTGTAACATTGTGGTATAATGAAAAATATTCAAAGTAATTGGAGTGATATTGTAGAAGTCATGAGATTTGAACTGTCTTTTATATTGAGAGAAATCTCTCAGAGGTCTATAAGTAGTGGAGGGGAATGAAAAAGTTTGCCTTTATTGGAAATATTTAAAAATAAAATTTTTTTTTTTTGGTGCTGGGGCTCAAACTCATGATCGTGCACTTGCAAGGCAGGCGCTTATGCCACTGAGCTAAATCCCCAACCCAAAAAATAAAAATAAATTCTTGAAATGACATCATTCCAATGAAAACTGACCACAGACCAAGAAACTATGATCAAAGCTATTGACTTTCAAATGCCAAAGGCAGAGTTAGCCTTTGTGCTGTGTTTGTTGTTGTCCTGTGCCTTCTGAGGGCTGGCCTGTTAGGGGTGTGACCCCAGATAGCAGTGAAGGGAAACCTCCATCCTCTTTTGTGAAGTGAAGTGTCTCTGTGAAGGCTGCACTAAGGTTTATTGTTTGTCTATGTACATCCATTGTCGGGAAGGAAGCCACTTTCCAGGACTTAGAGGTTTTCACCTCTTAACAGAGGCATTTGAGGCCATGCTGGCTGCGTTGGGAGGGTCCAGTGCTCCCAGCTTAAGCAACCCAGCGTCTGGATGTCTGGAAGCGGAGCACACAGTACTGCTGGCCAGGAGTCCCCTCATCCCAGACCCGTCTGCTGAGGGTGTCCTCCGGAGGTTTAGGTTTAGTCATTTCTGATCGCCCCTTGTGGAGGTCTCTGGCCTCTGCTTTTAACAGTTTACTGCACGTGGTGGGTGCCAACCTGGTGTATAATTCCCTGCTTCAACTGTGCAGCAAGACTTTGAAGCAGGCCTTTCCTGAGCTGGTGGTGTGCGAGGGAAATGCCTCGCTGATACTGCGCACAATAGGGATATCCTCTCTGGTAAACTGAGACTGGGCCAGGAACACTCGGTAAAGGGCAGTTCTGAGGTATTTTAAAAGAGAGATTAACACTTATTGTAGAAGTGCTAATCACTGATTGAATTCATCAAGTGCCCAACTACAAGGTGTTAACAAGAAAGATTAGTGTCTTTGGGTGTGAATATTCAAAACTGGGATGGGAAACCTAAGACCTGTGTTTTCTTGCGTACACAACAACAACAAAAAGGACAAATAAAAGAGAAGGTAATGAGTTACTGCTCTACTCAACTTTTTGCCCTGAACAGGGCTCTGGAAGCCTGGTTTAAAATATCAAATGTCAAGTGCATGATGCATTGTTTGACTTATATCAAGCACTTACTAAAAGTTAGGCATTGTTATATCCTTTGTCAATTGATATTCCCTGTTTGGAATAGTAACTGATGGCTACAGAGAAGCAATTTTTTTAAAAAATATAACTTGTACCCTTCACTGTTTTTTTTTCTTTTCTTTTCTCCTTAAATAAAAATTAAAAAAAAAAAAATATTTTTCTTAAAGAAAATGAAAGTCTGGTACAATTACTTCTTTTTAAAAAATGGAAGAATATTTGTTGTTGTAAGTGAAAAAAAGTTGAAGAATAATTTGCCTGCAGGGAATTGACAGATATTAAATAAACAATTTGGCTCCTGTGTCCGCAGCGGGAGACGCACCAATTTATCCGCTTGCAGCCTCAACCAGGGAAGAAGATGCTAATGAAGGTAAAGAGGCTGACCCGGAAAGCAGATTGAAACTGGCACTGAACCCACAGACAAGGTGGAGCGAGTCAAGGAGCAGGAGGAGCAGACAGAGGGCACCGCCTCAACAGCAAAGGCTCAGCTACGGTGGCAAACAGATGAACGACGAGAAGACGGCAGCTGATTGCGAGGAGGAGGTGGTCTCAGGCCATGAGAAGTCGTCCCTCCGCTTTGCCTCCTCACCCTTTGCTCAGAGTGAAGCATACATCTCACGCTGGCCGGGACACCCAAGCCATTGCCCCTGCCTTGGATGCCCAGTCTTGTGTGTCACTGGTGAGAGACTGCGAGGATTCCAGGATGCAGTGTTCTCGGCCCAAAAGGCCTTTGCTGGCTATTGGGTTTTAATATTGGCGCTTCCCTGTCTTATGGCTGTGTCCCGGTTGTCAATAAAATATTTCCCAGCCTGCTGGAAAAAAAAAAAATTAAGCCGCAGTACTTTTTTGATAAAGGACTTGGGAAAATACATTAATATTACAATACATGTTAAAATCATTTTTACTTTTTTTCTGGCAAAAGTGATCTGTAATCAGAAAACCAAATAACCACGGATGGAGAACTTGAAAATGAAATTAGAACATAGAAGGAAATGCTTGGTTCAAACAAACAGCTATGTCCAAATCATCAAGGCTCTATGAAATGGTTTTCTAGGAAGTTTGTGTTTGCAGAAAACACAATGGGAGGGCGGAGGGGAGGAGCTGGGCACCTGGGAGAGGTTTCTCAGGGCATGAAGAGCTTTGGAAATGCAGTGTTAATTTTAAAAGAATATGATAAAGCAGCTTGAAGAAATCCACAGAGATAGAGAAGGAGAAGGAAGAGGAGGAAGAAGTGGAGGAGGAGGAGAAATGGGAAACAGTATACAATCATTAACTTGAAAGAATGATTTAGAATAATCCACTGGAGCAATTAATAGTTGAGTGTGTTTCAGTACTGACTGGTGGCACTCACGTTTACAGTGTCTTACTAGGGCTCTAGAAAGGCAAGGTAGGGTAAAAGGGTGGTTTGCATCAGACTTCCAGCCCCCAAAAGACTTCACATTCAGACCAATGACCGCGAATAGGTAATCCCTTTTCATCTCCACTAAAACCCTCTGAGGTGGGCAGTATTACAGATGGGGAAGCTGAACCCCAGCCTGAATTCCGATAGGTATCAGTGTATTTTAAAATGTAAACTAGCCAAGGGCTGAGGGTTTAGCTCAGCAGGCATAAGTGCCTGCTTGGCAAATGCAAGGTTGTAAGTTCAACCCCTGTAACAAAACTAAACAATACAAAACAAAATGTAATACAGCCAAAATTGTTCAAGCACACATTTTGTTTGTTTGGCAATTTACAGTATTTGTTTTATTCCGGTAATCAGTTACGTTTAAAAATTTTATTACCTAGACCAGCATTATATTTCTATTTTCAATAGAAATATAATGTGAGCTTTTATACTTTTGTAATTTAAGAACTTCTAGCAGCTAAATTTTAAAAAGTGAAAGAAACAAATGAAATTAGTTTTAATATCATTTTAACATGCAATCAATGATGTAATACAGTAAGATGTGACACAAAATTATGAAGAGATTTTTAGGATTTTTTTTCGTTTCCGCTGTGTTTTTACTCTTACAATCCATCTCAGTTCCCAAGAAAATTTTGTAGTTTAAGAGGTGTTAAATTGAGGATTCTTTCTAGCCATCAATATTTGATGGACATCCACCAGTAGCCACACACTGGGCAACGCTGTGGGCATGCAAAGATGAGAGTCCCTGATTCCATGACAGTATTCTAGATGGAGTCACAGGGAAGTAAGGGCCTTCAGGTACTGTGCAGGAGTGCGGTGGTCTTTGGGGGTGGTGTGAGAGAAGGGTGCTGTACGAAGGATGCTTCACTTCAGCACAGTACTTAAAGAGAATCTGGAGTTCAAATTTAATGGAAAGATAAAAGTCTCTTTCCAGGTGTTCTGAGCTGGAACCTTCCCTCCTGACCCACAGCCTGGCCCAGGGTGTGGAAGGTTCCTTTGCCTCTTCCGTCCTCAGCACAGCGGCTTCTCACTTCAGGCAAGGAACAGGTCTGGCACCTCACAGATAGGTGGTCCAGAGCTGGGGTGTAAAACACTGTGGAATGAAGCATCAAATCTCTTTTGTGTGAGAGGTTTTCACACAGAGTAGAGCATGTCTGAGTGCATAACTGGAGACTTCTTTATCTCAGCGGTTAATAAAACCACGTACACAATATATTTAATAATGTATTAGGTGATGTAAAATTGTATTAACCTAAACTATTGTAAAAATGGATTTCTGCTTCCTCCCCTTCCCACCTTAAGCAGATAGCCTGGCATTTGCCCAGAAAACATTCTTAAATTAGTGAATCATTAGACTGTGTAAGAAAAGCTAACATTGTGTAAAGGTGCCCTCCTTCCCCAAAACAAAAAGCCTGCGAAGATCACAACTTATTTAAAGCAAAGATTAAACATTTTAACAGAATTGTGCACTAATTCAGCAAATTTTATTTCCGTCTAAATGTAGTGCTATTGGGAATGAAGAGCAATTCAAGAAGTCATAACCCAAGACAGTTATTGTGTAGGGCCTTTAGAGATCCCTATAAATTTCCTCTAGGTGACCTTAGAGCCAGTGCTGGACCACAAAGCTAAATATTTGTATTAGATGTTCCTGTGTTTAACACACTAATTAAAAAGATGGAATTCTTTGATTCTATCTCAAATCATTTTACTTCTAATCTCTTTCTGGAACAGGCTGCAGGATAAATGGAACTAAAAGTATACTTTCTGCAGCAATAAATCCTGGGACTGCGGACATTAATGTACCTGAAGTGCTTTTAATGTGTCTATGGTGGGGATCATCCTTAGGGCCCTGTTTCAGGGACCTTTACCTTACAGGTTATAAATCCTTTGATAAATTGGTATAATGGGGAACAGCTTTACCAAAGGAAACACTGAGTTCAAACAAACTAAATGCACCAGCCAGAAAGGCAGGTTTCAGGACAGGTGGAGGAGCTGTGACACTTCCAGGCATTAACTCAAAAAACTTGTCTGTGAGACCCCACGACTGGCCCTGAAATATACTCAGAGAAACTAAATTACCATTTGTAATCTCTCCACTCACCCTAATATAATGTATTTTTCTTCCTTCATTCTATTTACAGTTTATAGGTGTTAAGTCCCTTAGGTAGCTCATGTTCAAAGTGTATTGAGAAACACCTGCATGGTAATCAGTTGGGGAAATTATACAGAATGAATACTTCCAGCCCAAGCTCATTCTTAATGAACCAAAACCCTTGGTAGCCCCGGTGACTGGTGGTGGTGGTGGTAGGGTGTGTGTGTGTATGATGGGGGTGGTAGGGCGGTTAGAGGAACTTGGAATCTGCATTTAATTTTTTAAAATAGCATTTATTAGTCTACCTTAAAGTAGCAATAATAAAGTCATTACATGTTTATATATATACCATTTTTATGAAAAAATTATATTTTCCAAAACAATGTAGTATGAATAGTGGTATCATTTTACACTTTTTGTAATTCTTTTTAATATCTGGCTTAATAGGGAATAGCTAGCTAGCTCATCTTGTTACCTCTGCATTGAATCTGTTGTGACATGCTGTTTTAGTTGAAATCTGGCCTCCTGCAGATTCATAGTTGGGAATAAAAGGTTATTTTTTTTTTTCATTTTTATCGGTACCGGGGATCGAACTCACGTCTGCCTGCTTGCAAGGCAGGTACTTATGCCGCTGAGCTAAATCCCCAGCCCCTAAAAGGTTATTTTGATAGTATTTCCAGGTAATTTTTGTTTTGTCTTTTGAGGCAGGGTTTTGTCTTGAACTCACTTTGTGGCCCAGGCTGGCCTCAAACTCACGGTGATCCTCCTGTCCTAGCCTTTCAAGTGCTGGTATTACAAGCATATACCAGGTAATTGTTAATTTTTTCATAATTCATCAAAATTGGGTAATAGTTTCTTAAAGTGTAATTACAGTATAGAACATGCAATCACAACATTGAGTTTTTCATAGTGTAACATTTACTCATCTAGCTGGATTCTAACATTTTTTTGTTTGTTTGTTTGTTTGTTTTTTATCGGTACTGGGGATCAAACTCACAACTGCCTGCTGGCAAGGCAGGCGCTTATGCTGCTGAGCTAAATCCCCAGCCCCGATTCTAACATTTTTTAAACTAGCTACTTATTGTGATGCTTATATAGACCATAGGTTTAGAACCACCAAATCCAATTCAATCCTTTGGCAAGAAGTTGGCAAGAAGCCAACTGAGGCCCCATAAATATATCTTTACTGCACAGAGCCAAAAGGCCTATGGTGGTACTCATTAGTAACTGACATGGTGCTGGAAATATAATGAGGACCTGTACACACTTCTGAATTATGTAGTGAACTGCTTCCCAATAGGCCTATTCCAAAGAGGAAAATGGAGGGAAAACTGCTTACCCAAGTGGACAAATTATTCAGTCATTAAGATATTCAAGAAACTGAATAGGAGTCAAAAGCCCAACCAGGAGACAACTGGCTTTCCTGATATAAAGAGAGCACTCTGAGTCTTCACAAATGAACTGACTTTATTTTCTACAAGTTCCTGATACATCAGACAACAGTGATATGTTTTCATCATTGATAAAATTTTAATTTGCCTTACAATATATAGAAACACTTGTAATTATGCCAGTGTTCATTCATGGAGTCTTCTTCCCTTGCCCAGGAGGAGGATAATCAAAGACTTTAAACTTGCTCTAATCTGAAATAAATATGTCTTCCCAAGGAAAGGAAGGGAGAAGAGTGCTGATGAGGCATCTCCCCAACAAAGACGAGCCGCCGATCTCCGATCTTCATTCTCACTTGCTCCCATAAAAATGTTTGCAGCCCACCTAATTAAAACTATACTTCCCATCATCCCTTGTAGGTAAATGGTACTTCATCTGGCCAGTGGGTGTAAGTGGATGTAGTGTGTGGCAATCTGGAACCTTCTTTATATGGCAACTGATGTGTACTCTTTGCTGTTATTTATTTCCTTCTTCTTGCAGAGAGCTGGCTAGAGTTCTGTCATGGGCCAGTAACTGGAATGGTGAACAAAAACCTGAGACCCTGAGGACTTCATGGAGCTGAACTGCTACCTGAAAAATAGATACAGTCCCAGCGTGTCCTCACCTGATATCTCCTTTTGTCTGTGAGAAAGGGAGAAGGAGCTGCCCTTTTGTAGGTCCACCACCAAGCTGCTATAATGTTATCACATGTATGACTTTTCACAGTTTCTCGGGAGCCGGGCCTCTCCCAGCTGCTCACGGGATAGGCAGAATTTCCTGACGCCCTGAGCGTGCGTTGTGTTCCAGGTAGACAGAGGACAGAAAGACTGCTCTGCTATCCACCTTCACCTAAGTGACCTAGGTGGGAGTGGCTCGTTTAAAGCCCAGATGATCATTATGAATGGACGAGACTTCTCAGTGTTTCTCTGTAAGTTTGCATTTCTCATTAGTCATCAATTTTTAACAGTTTAAAGTTCATTATTAAATTTTTTACTTTTTCAATGTTAACTTGTTATATTATTTGATATTAGTTATGTCCTTATTTCTCCTTTTAATTTTTGGGTTTCTGGTTTTATTTAACTTAGTATTTTCATTTCTATATCTGCATTCTATTGCCTACTCATAATTTCTGAATTAACTTTTTTTTTTTTTTTTGGTCTTTTTCTTTTTTATCGGTACCTGGGATCGAACTCGTGACTGCCTGCTTGCAAGGCAGGCGCTTATGCCGCTGAGCTAAATCCCCAGCCCCTGAATTAACTTTTATAAACTGTTCTTTATTTTAGTGGTGAGTAGGAATATGGTGAGAGATGAAGCCATGATATCTTGCTCCTTTTTTGTTAACTTGCTTCTCCATTGGGGTGATTTGGCTGGAGCCTGGGAGATGAAATCTTTATAGTTTCTGGAATGAGTCAAAAGGACCACAGCTATAGGACAAACTATATTTTCTTAAAGGATCCATTTTAACCAAAGTTCTAAGAGAAAAATTCTGGGTCTTTGGAGATCTTTGAAGAAGGGAGAAATGATTAATATTGATAACATCAATAACTCTAGGGGCTGGGGATTTAGCTCAGCGGCATAAGCACCTGCCTTGCAAGTAGGCAGTCGTGAGTTTGATCCCCGGTACCGATAAAAAGGAAAAAGACAAAAAAAAAAAAAACAAAAACAAAACAAAAAAAACCCCATCAATAATGGTAATAATATTATTTGTATTAATACTACAACAACTAGTACTAATATTAATTTCAAGTATATATATACTTGAAGTGAAAATCAACCTTAAAAATTCCCCCTAAGTATCATAAATTGATAGACTCAATGTAATAGCATTTTAACTATAAACCAGTGAAAAAAGAAGCCTCTAGATGACATCTGGGTCAAATAAACAAACCCAGATGCTTCTGCCTTTTCTTCTCCCCTTTCTTAGTTCCTCTTGTATAATTGGAAAGCCCTTCCTCTCATTCAGCCTGCTTTTGACGGTGTACTTTAGGTTCTTCCCCATTTGCTAATTCTTTATCCTCCTTTCACAGTCAGAAGGAGCTTAGATTTCCCCTGCTGGGCCACCTTACATGCAAAAGTGCTCTCAGGACGTTGGACTTCTGCTTTATGTCATGCTTAGTGCAGTAAAGGGCTGGGTGTCATCCCTACATCTCTCAGAGCCTAGCACTGTGTGCTGTAGAGGCACTGCAGACGTTCAGTGGATGCTAAAAAACAAAACAAAACAAACAAATAGACTCAGGATGAATGGGTGCATAGATGCTCAGCATTCAAGGCTACCACTGACTCCCTGACAGCCAAGTTTAATGTTCTCTCTCAGTTCTCATCATTAGAAGTCTTTTCATGATTTAACTGTCTCAGTTTTCTTTACTCTTTCTTTACTCTTACCCTTTGTCAAATACCTTTTTTCCCCAGGCTTTCAAAATTAAGTGTTATTCTGGCTTAAGATAGCCCCTCTAAATGCTTGTTTCAGCACCATCTACTGCCTCTGATCCCTTTTCCTGGCCTTAATTGTGGATATCCCAAGACTCAGGCACTAGATTAATTCCTTTATTTTCTTTCTGGTTCTATCTGAAAAGTTGTCATAGCTTTAACCCTCACCTCTATGCTGATAACCCCAAAGCTAGATCTCTACCTGACCTCTCACCTGAGTTCCTGTCTCTTATCTCTTTGCAACCACTAGAGATTTCTGTCCGGAGTCCCCACCATTGTGTATCCACAAGTCACCTCCCAGACTCTTCTCTGTGGAGAGAGACAGACAGCAGAGACACATCAGATTTACTTTTGCTAACAGTGGCAAACAGTAATGATAATGATAAACGCCTAACTTCCATATTCCTACTATATGTTGGGCAGTTCGTATTGCCAACTCCTTTAATCCTTACAACCATCCTATAAGGTAGGAATTATTTACAATTTCATTGGAAAGGAAATTGGCGATCGAAAAATTAAGCAATCTATCTCATAGCACACAGCTAGTATGTTAAGACTGTCTAGCTCCAAAGATCACACATATTCACAAGTACAGCATTTGATATCTTTATTTACAGCTAAATTCCTCGAAAGATGGGGAGTACCAGTGATCTCAATCAGTCTTTGAAATTTGGTGTGATCCACATCCTTTTACTATGCTTGCCGAATAGCACAGATGGGATTAACATGGACGCTTTGGACTCAGTTATTCTGACTTCAACTCCAGTGCCATTATTTATATGCAAGGGCAGGATAATAATCTTTCTGAGCCTCGGTTTCCTCATCTAAAATGACGACCTGCCACCTAACTCCCAGGAGTATTAAAAAAAGAGTAAATAAAAGAAAACCAGGTACGGTGGCTATGAAAGAGATTATATGCCTACAATTCCAACACTCAGGAGGCTGAAGCAGGAAGATTGCTGCTAGTTTGAGGTCAGTCTGCAATACATAGCAAGATCCTATCTCAAAAACTACCAAACAAACAAACAAAATAAAGAAGAATAAATAAAAGAATGTTGTTCAAGAATCAATCTAAAATATCCATGCATTAATAAACGGATAAACAGGATGTGATACATCCATACAATGGAATACTATTTGACAAGAAAAAGGAATGAACTCTGATACATGCTGCAATGTGAATGAACCCTGAAAAAATGCTAACTGAAAGAAACCAGACACAGAAACCATACTGTGTTCCATCTTTCTTGAACTGTCCAGAGCAGGCAAATTTGTAAAAACAGACTAGACTGGTGGTTAAGTATAAATAGGAGCAGATAATGGAAGGGCAGCGGTGCCAGAGGGATAGAGTGGCTGCTGATGAATATGAGGATTCTTTCTGGTATGGTGAAAATATTCTAAAATTGACTGACTGTTAGTTGCCCAACTCTGAGGATGCGTGAACTATATGCTTTTAATGGGTGCATTTTGTGGTATATAAATTATATCTCAATAAAACTGTTAAAAGGAGTGTGCATATCAAATATTGAGCACACAGTTGGTACTTAGTAAGTTCTCTTATGACTCGCTCTCCCTTGACTAGTTTTTCGCCAGTGCCTGGACGTATGCTTCCTCTTATGGTGCCCTGGTTTTTCAGTAGCCTCAGCGCACCCTTCCTCACTCCTCATAAACACTTGCTGTACTGACTTTGTCTGCCTTTGAGGTGCTTGAGGATTCAGGGTTGGTCTGTCTCCTGCTACTTGGAGAGTGAGCTGCTCCCAAGGTTCCTCCTTCATGAGCCTGTCAGATGACCTTCCAGTTCTCCCTTTCAGACATCCTGTTCCTCTCGTCTCCTTTGTAATCAACAAACACTTGGTAAGTAACAACCCAAAGAGAGCAGCAGCAGCATTGTTGGTGATGTAGGAGATTAAAGACCCAGCCCCTAGCTGCACAGGGCTCTTTGACTGCGGTGGGGGAAGTGGCACATAGACATATAAAAACACAATGAAGATGAGGACATACTCTGTTAGGTGTCAAGTGTGCAGTTCTCACTTGGATGCTATGAGATATTAAAGAAATGGAACCCCATTGGCCCAGGCAGTCTTCAGAAAGCATATGGCCCTGGAGGATGGGTTAATCCTATTAGAGAGGATGTGTGTGTGACCAACAGCATGAATAAGAGCTTTGCCTCTTCCTGATCTGTACATGTATTAAGCGTCTAACATTTTCTGGACCCTGGGATATTAGAAGAGGAAGAGGAAGAACAAGATAGAGAGTCTGTCTTCTAGGTGCTTACCTACGTGGGACAGGTGACACATGAAGCAATTGCTGGGAGTCTAAGGTGCGGAGTGTGGAGCAGGAGGGATTAGAGCGGAGCTGGGAGCTGAAGTTGTGGAGGCGTCCGGGAGCTTCATGATAAAGATTTCATGTTTTGTGTCCAGCAATGTGTGTTTACATGGAGAAAATCAAAGTTGTGTGTGGGGGGGTCACCTTTCCACTTCTCTCAGATACAACTGCCTAATCTTAGTTCTGTCTTTCTGCCAATGCGTCTTGCAACAAGGCTTTTTCTCACTTTGATTAGACCTTGAAAGGTGTCAAAGTCGTGTTTTCTTGAAGCCTTGCCGTGGGGGCCCCCAGTTCCACCTATCAGGTCCATCTATCACACTTCTCATGGAAGGCAAGAACGAAAGCTTGAATGGCCACCCTCTAGCAGAAACCACCAAATTCAGGGTAAAACTAACACTGATCCATGGATCTTACCCATGGTCAGACACATTGATTGTATACCTTTCCAAATTTTATTTTGAGTAAAGCATTTTAAAATGGAGGCCTACAAGCTGGAATATAGTAACTGCACTTGCTTAGTATGAATGAAGCCCTTACCCCAGTATAAAATAATATAAAATAAAAATTTTCAAGAAACATCCAGAAAATAAATCTTTTTAATGTTTCCAAACTAAGTTAGCAAATTATAGAATTTTTCTTACTCTGTGCTGAAAGATTAAAGGCATCTTTCTAAGAAAATATAAATCCCTTTGTAGATCACTGAACCATCAGTAGAAATGTATATAACATACTCAAATGTCATATTTTTACCTGAACACTGTTCAGATAAGTATTTCTACCACCTATATGCAAAAAGAAATTACAGCTTCTATAAATAGATAAATAGGCAAGTTTGTTGACTGTATTCATATTCATTTATATTCTTCTGTACTGAATTAATATGTTTAACTGGGCAATCAATCATAAAAAACTTAAATTCCCAGTAAATCTTATCAGTACCACAGAAATAATGGGATTTCTGTTTACAAGGTGTCGATTGTGTTCATAGTCTTTGATAATGACTGCAGACAGTCAATAAACTCTGAGACATTTACATGGCCAGTAGGAGCCTAACTAAACTATCTAATCTTTCAAAAGACAGTCAACACAATGAACTCTAAACCTTATCCCCTCAAATACTAGAGAGACAGTTTAGTGCTTTAAATATTACTCAACATCACACTAAAAGGAACCATTAAAGGACTTTTTTTTAAACTTACGGGAGCAAGGCATTCTGATTTCAGTTCATTCTCTGATGACAAATCTTTACCTAATAATCTAAGTTCAACAGTTTATAAGACTTGGAGCTTGGGAAGGGTGACAATTGTATTACTTTTAGGACTTAACCTAAAAAGGGAAAAGGAAGCAGTATTTGGACTTGTTTTAACAATTTTAAATGATCTTTGATTTTTCTTTAAGTTCACGAAACCAAAACGTATTACTTGCTGTTTTTATTCATTATAATTAAGTAAATGAAATGACATTTTTCAGATTCTCTGGATAGCTGGTGTGATATTTATTGCTGAGATCCTTAAAAAGAAGTTTTGTTTTGGTACTGGGAATTGAACTCAGGACCTCATGCTTGCGGGCAGGCAGGTGCCATGCTGCTGAACTACATCTCCTGCCCATACCCTGTCCCCATTTTTAAAAGACTATTAATTGACTGTTTCTTTTTTCCAGGTTCATAGTACCAGTCCAAAAAAAGCTGTAATATTCTCAGATGCTGACAGGAGACTTGTGTATTAGGGAAGCTGAAATCCTGGGCAATGGGGTCACCAATTTAGAGACTGAAAGTAACTGGCTTTCTTGAGAAAGAGAGAGAGAGAAATGAGCATTTCGGCTTGAATTGTGCAAATGCCCTTTGGTCCTCAGCCCCTCGCTGGAAAGAGCTCTTTGACTGTGATATTACTGTCATGCCAGTCAGTAATGTAAAGATACTCTGGAGCACATTTGTTAGTTACTAGCTGGAAAAATTGGGCTCTGACAACTTGCTCAGATGGCTTTTCCTGAGACATTTGACTTGGAGTCTTTTGTTTCTTTCTTGCACATGTCCCAGGTGCTGGATTCTTTTTGTTTCTGTTTAAAAAGCCTGGCCGGAGGCAGTTGTGATTTATTGTTCCATTCCACACCCACAGTGAGAATGGCAATCAGGAAAGAGAAGCCTCCTTACTTGAGGGGCAGCTGTAATGAGCTGCATTAGGAACATGTGTGACCTCACCTTGCAAACTGATTAACACAATGGATTGCCAGAGCTCTGATGCTCAGTTCTCTGACGAGACTATGGAAAGTACAGATTCTTTGCTTGACCTGGCCTTCTGCCACATCAGAGAGCCCATTGGAATCTTGGCTTTGCTGTTTGCAGAAAATGGCAGGAAGTGTGGTGGGTGATCTCACATTGGCAAGTCCCTTAATTAGAGACATCTTTAGATATCAGTAAGGCTTGGATTTGTGTAGGGGTGGGCACACGCATTCCTTAATGTGAACAATCCTTTGACTCTACTGGAACCCCAGCCCACAGTGGCTGCTCCTGTATATTTTCCCTTTCAGTCACTCTTGCCAGGTTACTTCCCTCTTAATCGAGGTGAAGTCTCTGGTGGAACTTAATCATTCTCTTGACTCCCGTGTCCCTCTCACTCTGTTACACTAACTTGGCTAAACTACAACCTTCGTTCCATCTGACTTTCCCCTACCTGGTTCGTGTAGTTGAACACAGCTGGAGGAGTCGCACAGTCCAGCTGGCCTCATTCTTGATCACTCATTCCTAGGGACCCCTCAAAGCTCCTTGGCAACTCTATCATACGCTCCCCTCGGCTCCTTACTCCTCATTTTGTGGGAGGAGCGCCACTGCACACCTTTTGTTGTCCAACTTTCCCAACTTCATTATCATGTGACCTCGTGCCCTACACACTGAGAAAATAGAAGCTATAAGATAACTGCTCTGAACTCCCAGACTGATCTGCCTACTTGCTAGTATTTGTGTGCGCAGACTGCCTTCTCTCTTGTTCATTTAAATGAACTCTCCATGGCTTTACAAAGGCTGATCCCGACACCCACACACTATACCCCACCCCATTCAATCCAGGAAAACGCTGTCGGCGATCCTCCCCTCTCTCCTGCAGCATCAGTCTTTCCCAGTACCAGGTAAATGTTCTTGTCACAAAAGAAAACAAAACTCCCTTAGTATCAATTCTCCTTTTCAAGTTCCTACCATTTTTCTCCTTCCCTTTTTAGAAAAATTTCTCAAAAATGGTTTTTTCTAATTCTTTTCATCTTTTTTAAAATTTTATTTAAAAGGAAAAAGAGAAAAAACAAAACAAAGCGGTGTAAGGGTACAATTAATACAGAGCTACAAAAAAAAAAAAAAAAAAAAAAAAAAACCAGTAAGAAATCACCAGTTAATAGATTACAGTTATCATCTTAGAGATAGTTGCTCAAGTCACAGTATCAAAACATACAAAGTGGACATTCAAACAGTGAGACTGCAAACAGTTGTGTTCAGTGATCCAACCAAAAACATTAATATGGTCAGCTATTTAACACCCCTAAACACACTTGTTCTTTTCATCGTGTTTTCTTCTCCTCTGCCCTCTGCCATTCACTGAAATTCCATCTGTAAGGCAATCAGAGCAGAGGCGGTGTTCACTTGGCCTCCCCCATCATGGGCACACCCCGTATCATGGGAACAGCCGTTTGCTCTCTTAGGTGCTCTCTACATCTGGCTCCCATGCCTTCCTGGTTTTTCTTCTACTTTATTGTTTCAAAGTTTCCTGGTTCTTTCTTTTTTCTGTTTTATTTTTTGAGACAGAGTCTCACTCTGTAGTTCAGTCTGGGCTTGAGCTCACTATGTAGCCCAGGCTGGCCTTGAATTTGTGGGGATCCTTCTTTCTCAGCATCCCTCCCAAGGGTTGGGATGGCAGGTGTGCACCAGCACATCCGCTTTCTGGCTCTTGCCCTCTTCCCTTCCTTTCCCGTCCCCCTCTCTCTCCTTTGTTTTCTTCTCCTCCTGCTCGTCCCTCTCACCTCTCTCCTCTCTCCTCTCCCGGCTCCCTTTCCCCTTCCTCCTTTTCTGCACCTCTCCTCCTCTCGCCCCTCCCTCAGGCCTTGAATAGCTCTGCCGTGGAGCTAGTACTGCCCCAGCCCGTGGTTCTTTGTTTCCTGGCTGCTCTGTGGCGCAGTACTCCCGGGGCTCAGTCCTTGAGGCTTTTGTGACTTTCACCTATACTTAATTATTTTGATGATTTCCTACATTCTCATGGCTTTAAATCCACACACTGATTATTTGTAAATATTACTTGCAGACTGTGTGTGCAACTTTCATACAGGGTTTCCTGCTGGATGTTTCCCGCGCATCTGGACTTCTGTGCTTTCAGTCCCAACCAGAACTTGTTCCTCCTGCAGGGCACCCTCCTTGGAAGCCCTAACGCCGGTTTTCCAGTTGCTTAAACGAACAAAATCTTGGTGTCATTCTTAACTCCTCAGTTTCAGACCTCACATTCTAATTCACTAGCAAACCAGTTGGTTTCACTTTCAGTGTAGGCAGAATCTGACCACTTTGGCCTCTTACTACCAGCCTGGTCCGAGGCGCCCTCTCGGCAGTCTCCCTGCCTCTGCGACCTGAGACCCAAACCCAGTGATTTTTCCACTTTGAAGTCTCGGATGCTCTGTGTGGGCCCTCCCCGCCCTGCTTCTCCCTCCGCAGGGCCTTCCCCGGGCTCATTTCCCCATCCTCGCCTTTCCTCTGTAGATAAGCCCCGCGTGCAGATGGGTGTGGCCACGTGATTAAATCACAGCCAATGAGATAGGCAGAAGGTGCTGGGCGGGCTCTCCGGGAGGCTCTGGGGAGAAGCGCCGCACAGCTGCCCTTCCGCCTTCTCCTGCCCTTCTTCCTGCTTCCTGAGTGGGGGCTTGCTGCTGCAACTCCAGCAGCAGTTTTTCTTTTTGAGATGGAGATGGCAACCACCGGTTAGGGATGGAAAGCAGAAACACAGAAGACGTCTGGTGTCTGGTGATTTCGTGGAGCCGCCACCCCAGTCCTGAGGGCCCTAGTCCACGTCTGGAATTTTAACATGCAAGATTAAATGAATGATATAATTTGCATTAAATGTAAAATATAGCATATAAAGTAATGAAACTGAATGCACAGTTTTCCACTAAAGATAAACTCCATTACTTTGACACTTGAAGGACTGAAGCACTGTTTCAGCCCTGAATTCCCTGCACTGAATCAGTATCACAAGACAACTTTCTATGTACACAAACTTCAGTTCTTTACAAAGATTTCAGTATTACCAGCTCTACTATCAGAAAAAGAGAATAATAAGATAGTCTACAGTATCAAAATTGGACCAATGTGATACTGAGGTCTAAAAAAACCTCAAGAGCGAAAACACAATATAGCCTTGATCTTTTCTATTCATTGTGATTAAAGTCACAAAACTCCAGACAACAACTCTACCTCCAAGATTTTGAATTGGGAGCCTAATTAAGCTGAGAGTGGAAATAGTTACAAATGTGGAAAGTTGGGAGATAGTTTGTTCTGCATTCAGTTTTTTATTTTGTTTTAGTTTATTTTTTGTTTTGTACAAGGAGTGGGACTTACGGTTTTCACACTGAGCTACGTCCCCAGCCCTTTTTATTCTTTGTTCTGAGACGGAGTCTTGCTAAGTTGCTATGTTGCCTCGGCTGGGCTCTGTGTTGAGTCCCACTTGAAATTCAAGTCAGGAACTATGGAAATTTTCATCTCTAAAATAAGTTCTGATTGTAGAAAGAACATGGTCCTTCAAGTGTTGTCTCACACTAGCTTGAAGGCAAGCCATTTAAACTCTTGGAGTCTGTGTTTTCTTTTCTTTCTTTCTTTCTCTCTCTCTCTTTTTTTTTTTTTTTAGATCTTTAGAATGCAAATAATACAGAAAATAGTTTTCTATAGGGCTGTTGAGAAGATAAAATGAGGGACTATATAGAGACTGGCTCGCTTTATATTAGTCACTCAACAAATATTTGTTCATTCTTTAGTCTCGATAAGGTCTTACACTTTATAAATGCTTTAAACATTTTATTTAAATGTGTCACATATTGTACAAGTTATTATCAAAATACCAAACACTGATCAACACTTCCTCTAAGAGCTTTTGGATGGTTGTGTTTTAATTGTTTTAGGATGTGACCAACTTTTGTGGAACTGAGTTAGTTGGCTTCATTATTCCCCGCAACATTTCCTTTGCACTCGCTGATTTCCATGGCTACATGATGATTACTTCCTGAGAAACAAAGGAACACATGTGTTTAGGACTAAAAAGGAAGCATACAGATCCCCGATTGGACCATAACCCTGTAAAATGCGGTATAAATGGAAACTTTTCTTTTTATCATAGTGTGTTTGAAATGAAGGAATTCATGTCAGTCATTCTTTCCGTTTTTACTCTACGATAGTTGTCCTTGTAAGGAGCCAGAAGTCTCAGGATTCACAAAATAAATTTACTCCCAGAAATTTTGTGAGATAGACTGTTAACACCAGAATTTCTGACTAGTGACCAATCTAGAAAAGTGATGGCAAGTAAGGGGAAATTCAAAGACAAAGAATTAGTGGAAGAATAACCACCTTAATAATCAGTGGTTCTATTCTATTACATTAATTAGTTAATTATTCCAACAAGCATTTATTGAAGACCTCTAGGTATGAGGCCCTATTTCTTATAAGTGCTTGTAAGAACTACAAAGGTGAATAACACCCAGAGGAGGTTTTTAAAGAATTTAGCATTGGAAATAGAGTGTCTTCGAGGAAGAGGCTATCTGTGTTGAATCTTGCAGAATGCATAGAAATCTGATCACCAGGGAACTATATGGAGGGCCATTCCAGACAAAAAGAACAGCATCTACAGACATCCAGAGGTGCCCAGGTCAGGGCTAATAGATTACAGTTGGGTAGAGATTGATTTGGCGAGCAAGAGGTGAGCTGGGTCTATCTATCCTGAGAACTTTATTATAGCAGGTGGTTTTTAGTGTACCGAAGAAAAGTGGCTGAAGAGGGATGCTGTGGTTAGATCAGGAATGTGTTCAAAAGGGCCCGTATGTTCAGAGACGGGACTCGGGGTGACGGCATCACAGGGGCCCTATTCTTATACATGGATTCACCCGCTGGTGCATTGGAGCTGAAGGTGCTGCTGGGAGGCGGGGCCTGGTTGGAGGCAGGTCACTGGGGCACAAAACCTGGAGTGTGTGCTTGTCCCTGGCTCCTCCTTTCTCTCTGCTTCCTGCTGCCCGGGGCTGAGCACCTTTTTCTTCACCATGCTGCTACCTTGGAGCCAGCCAGACACACACTAACACCATGAGCCAAAGTAAATGTCTCTTCCTTTAAACTGTGGCTGTAGGGTGCTGTATTTTGTCCCAGCAACAAAAAAGTGACTAAAACAAGGGAAAAGAGGAAAGTTAGTCATCTAATGGATATGTTGAATGGGGCAGGATATTCTAGTGGAGATGTTATACAGGTTGTTAGAAATACAATTTGGAGGTTAGGAGAAAAGTGCAGTTGAAGATTTAGACTTGAGACCTACAAATGGAAGGTAAACGCTCTCAAGAGTGTAAAGTAAACAAAAAAAGTGAGCTGACAATGAATTCTGGGAAACATTTATATTTAAAGTACAAACTTCTGTAAAGGAACTTGGGAAGAAAGCTGAAGGGAGCCCAGGGATATAAGAACAAAAGGAAAGGAAAAATTTCTTCTTTCTCTATAGTATACTCCTTCTTTCATGATTGTTGGGGACTATCAGACTAGAACAAGAAATGCTAAAGAAGCATGTAATGATTTTTTTTTCTTTTTTTCTCTTGCCATACTGAGTATTGAGCGCAGGTCCCAGCGAGCTAGGCAGGGACCCTACTTCCGAGCTACACTCCCAGCTCTCTTTGTTGTGAAAGAGGGTCTTTGTAAAGTTGCCCAGGCTGACCTTGAACTTGCAATTCTCCTGCCTCAGTCTCATAAGTAGTTGGGATTATAGGCATGCACTTTCACAACCAGCCAAGTGCTTTATGTTCTGTGGTTTTTTCCAAGTATTTGGAGTCCTTTTTCTACTGTTGATTCTTCCTTTTGCTTCCAAGATTAAACTCGGGCAGAACAAATGGGCAGTTCCCCGGGAGGGTGTGAGAATGGAAGTGTCTAGAATTGAGTTTAAAGGCGTGGGCCTGGGATGTGAAACGGCAAAGAGCCAGGCAGGCAGTATCTCACATTCTCATAGTTAAGCAGAATTTGTTTCCAAATTCTGACTCTGAAGAGCAGAGGTGATTCTTCCAAGAGGTGTCCAAACTGTTCTGGGTATAGACAGCAAAGTTCTAACTCCCAAACTCCAACCTCCTTTAGTTAAGTTGGAATATAAGGAAAAATTTCCCACTGAAATCTCAAGGGCTTATCCCTAATTAGATTTGTAAGTATGTAGTTTCATTTTAAATGATGAATGAGTAAATTAACAAAACATATGAAGAGTGCATAGGAAATAACCATATAATAAGAGTAGGCACTAGTCCACAGGTATAAATCAATGCCTCAGAGACCTTGTCAGCCAGGCATGGTGGTGTATGCCTGTTATCCTAGCACTCTGTGAGGCTGAGAAAGGAGGATCACAAATTTGGATCCAATCTGGGCAATTTAGTGACTTATCAAGAACTTGTCTCAAAATAGAAAAGAAAGGCTGTAGCTCATTACAAAGACTCTGGGTTCAATTCCCAGTACTGAAAAAAAAGTGTATCTTCAACCTGACTTTGCAGTACATACTGGGGTAACTTATTGAGGCCTTGTCTTAAAAAATTTTTTTTATCTTCAAAGATACATATGGTCTGTCATTAAGCAATGGCGTAATACTGATTGGTGAATGCTTCTGTATAATGTATTACCTTACCACCCTTCCTATGCTGAAATTTTTGTTTCATTAATTAGTTCACTCTCTCCACAAACTTACGACACAGGAGCTTATCTGTTATGTAGAAAAGAAAACTCCAGGGCAGGAAAGTGCCCAGCGTCACATAGATAAGAAGTAGCAGAGGTAGGGTTTTAACCCAAGCCCTCCACAACCGTCTCTGCCCCAAACTGGTAACTTATGCAGAGGCCAGGCTTTTTTGATGCTGGTGCCTGATGGCATAGCTGGATATACTTCATCTAGTATAGAAAGAAAAGTGCACTGTGTATGTGAGATGAGGTTTTCTCAATATGCTTGCATAGGCAGGTGGGAGATGTATTTATGTTAAATCAGATGACAAACATGATAATTATTTGTACTGATAGAAATCATAATTACACAATATTCTGATTTCACCATTTTTTTTCAGGATCAGGTAACTTCTGGCCCTTGTCACAAACTTCGTTTGCAAACTAATGGAGAGGCTTTGTGCTTTTGGGTTGGCCCAAGAAGTGAGCACACTTGGCAGTTTCCAGGGAACAGACTGGCCAGATCTGTCCTTGAAGGTCCCTCTGGCAAGTGCTCTGGAGGGACCTCTGAGTGGCCAATCGTTTATTTGGTCTCCAAGAGCTACATCAACTATAACAGAGCAATTACAAAAGGAGATGAGCAGAAGAGGCTCCAAACCATGGAGTAGGAACATTGCTATTGCCTCAAAGGGAATCTGAATTCCGAATGATCATTTATACTAAGAAGTGTATCCAGTTTCTTTTGTAGCATGCATTTTTTTTTAAGTTCAGGGCTTGGGGTGAGGCTCAGTGTAGAGTATTTGCCTAGCATATGTGAGATCCACTGCAAAATAAAAACAGTTCAGAAAGATATTTCCTGATATTATGCTCAATGTATGAGAGTCGTTTACAATTAGCCAACTCTTATTTAAATATATTTACTATCACAGGAGAAAAGAACACCAAACATATACAAATATATTAGACTTTGTCTTCTGATTAATTTTTTTATCAAACAGGAAAATACTTATTAACAAAATTTTTGAGAACAATAAAGCAACTGGAGGTTATTAATATGAAAATATTGTCAATTGTTCCTCCCTGGACAGCCCATTTCCTGAAAAATGATTCAGCAAAAATTCCCAAGAAGGGTTGTTCATGTTTAATACAATTGTTTCAGCCACTCTTATTTCTTATCTATAATGTCCCCTGTGATTGATGACTCAGGCTTCTCTTCAACTATGTGATTTGAGTACAAACTATTTCTAAATGTAAACAAATGGTACTTAAAGCAAAACATTTCCTTTTTTTTTTTTTTTTTTTAGTACTGTTCTCTGCTTTATGCCTGAAACCATATTCTTTTCAGGTAATTGTTTTGTTTTAAAAAAGAGAAAAGAGAATGACTATTCAGAAGTGTGCAGAAGAGCAGTGCCTTTGGTCGGAGAGCCTGAGACCTGCCTGGAGTCCAGAGGGAAAAGGGACCCCAGTCCTCTCAGAGCGAAGAAGGCATCTTTGACAGTGGGTTTTGTAACAGGTCTTTAAGTTTGCAGTTCTACCGAAGAGATCTAAACTAGATGGAAGATAAATGTCGGACAGAAAAGTTGCTAAAAATATTAGCAAGCTCTTTAATGAATTCTAATGATGTTTTATAATCATCAATATAAAAGTAAAGTGAAAACAGCGTGAGCCAGTTTCAAGTAAGTGTGAAAAATGAGCAGTAGGTGGCGCCACAATTCAGCTCTAAGACAATAGCACAGCTAATCTTGATTTTGTGTTAAACAGGATGCTAAAGTTAAAAAGTTTACACTTGGGGACAAAGATCAACAAGGTCAGTTTAAAATTTTTCAATAACGAGACCCTAACATTACACACAGATGCGGTATGAGGTTTAAGTATTTATTTGGTTAGCAATTATTTTACTGAAAATTCAAAGAAGCTAACACTATATGTTGTAGAAGTGACATTTGCTTGTCTCTTAAGGAAATGCCAAATTTGTATGAATGTAACAAAAAAGAATCTTCATAATTAAACAATTAGTTTGGAATTTCTTGTCAAATTAGAAAAAATCTCATTAAATCGTAAAGATTACTCATTTATTGTAAGCCATTGTCTTCATCATTGCTGTTCAAATCTTCCCTTCATTCGGCAATCAGTAAATGCTTTATATCACGATAGGTGCTTTGGAGAAGAATAAGGCACATTCTTGGTTTTTATGTGCCTCACAGTCCAGTAGGGTAGATAAATATATAACAAAGCAACAATAGAAGGAGTAAGAGCACTGTAAAAGAATGTTCAAAAGAATTATGGAAGACAGCAAATCAGCTCACAGAACGAGCGGTGTTTGAACAATGCTGACACTTGCTGATGCTCCTTCGTGTCAAACTTTTGCCTAAATGCTTTGCTGAGCAAATGCTTAACAGTCCGGTACTCTTTACAGCAATCCAGTGAAGAAGGTGATATTATTATTTCTATGTCACAGATGAGTTTGAGGAAGGGGTTCTAGATTTAAAAAAGCAGTATGTATAAAGACCCAACAGTGTATAAAACATATTCCAAGGAGCATGTGGGTTCGACTAGTAATAACATTACAACATTTATGGAAATACCATGTCCTCTATGATTTATAAATAGAAAAATAAAATGTGTCGTTACACCAGACATTTAGAATATATTTTTAAAAATGTTTTATTATAAGTTTTTTGTTTTAATTGACCCATAAAATTGTACATATTTATGGGGTGCTGTACGATATTTCAAAGAGATTTTATTCCTTAAAGAGAAGAAGGAATATGGTTTATTGAGAAAGCACAAATCCCTCAAAAGACCAGAACACTTTTTGTGATGAAATATTATACCCTGAATTTTTGAAAAATGATACAAAATATAGAATGACTCTGAGGAATCATTTTGGATGCTTTTGTCTTTAAAAATTAATTTTAAAATAAGTTATATTGCTGTGAGTCTCCTAAAATAATAATGCTCTGGTATTAATTTAATATCCTCAAAGACTTCCCAGTGTTTAAATACTACAATGAAAACAAATTTTAATTATTTTATTTTAGACAGCTTTTGTAAGACAAACTGTGAAACCATCATTAAGTATCAGTTGGCCATTACTCACAATTGTGTCAAGATTACTTATTGAGCAAATATTTATTAAGCACCTACCTTTTGTCAGTCATTCTGTTAGCTGCTGTGCCTGGAAAACAACAAGGGCTCTATCTCCGCCTTGTCTCCATCTCTACCCTTGTCTCAGACAAGTGTCCCTTTGTTTACCAGCGCAGTTATACTTTCACTTCCCTGGCCACGTTCCCTCTTCACTCCAGGGCCCTGTCTCTGCTCATTTCTTTGCATATGACTTGTCCATAAATCTTTGCCATCATGCAATATCCAAATGGAACCTATTCTCCAATTCTCAGGCCCAACGCCCTATTCTCTGTCAGTACTTTCATTCTGTTTTGAGCCCTCCTGTTCCATTAAAGAACATCTTAACCATTTTTAAGTATGTAGTTCAAAGTGTTAAGTATATTCACATTGTTTGGCAAAAGATCCCAAAACATTTTCATCCTCAAAACTGAAACTCTATGCTTATTAAACAACTCCCAACATGTCTCTACCCACTCCTCTGCAACTGTGAATTTATCTACTTGAGATATTTCATATGAGATGACAGTCTTTATTCTCAAAGTTCTACCATATTGTAGGATGTGTGTGGGGGATTATCTTCCTTTTTTAAGTCTAAATAATATTCCATCGCATGTTTAGCTCACTATCTCAGCAACTTTCCTCAGTTCTGAGACAAAATACTCAGCTCCCAACTTTAAAGGAGGAAAGGGTTATTTGAGGTCACAGTTTATAGAGGTTTTAGCTCGTAGGTGGTTGGCCCCACGGCAAGGTGGATGGCAAGAAGAGACAGTCCATGGCAGAGCAGACAGAAAGCAGTAAGCCTGCTTCTTTCTGTCCCTTTATACTTTATCCAGGCTGCAAGCCTACTGCCTAGTGCACCCACAGCCAGGATGGGGCTCCCCTTTTTAGGACTTCATTTGATCACACCGGGAACTATGTTAATCCGACTAAGAGACAAATCCAGGTGCCACACATCCATAATCCATATTCACACACCTAGATCCAACTACTCCAAAAAGCTCCAACTAAGAGTGCGTGGGGCTGTGGAGGGAGGTGAGCTAGACACAAGCCATGACAGCCACACTTCGTTTATGCACTCATCCAACAGTGGGCACTTGGGTTGCTCTTCCTCATTTCCCCCTTCTTCTTTAGGAGTCATCTCTTGCCTTTATGTATTAAAGCTACTCAAGTGTTTAGTTTTTTCTTTCTCATGTGTATGTTTCTTCATGTATTCACCTGCCATCCCTCCAATAAACATTTATGGCTAGGTATGGATCCCGTCGTTGAAGATACAAGAATTAAAACAGGAAAGATGCTCTATCCTCATTTATCTGTACTGTAAGAGGAGAGACCGAGAATAAACAAGATGATTAAAGTCTGCACATGCCGGAAGTTAGCAAAAGCCATGGGACAGCAATAACGCAGAGGGAGAGCAGTGGGAATAGAGAGAATCAGGTCAGGGCTAAAATGCTGCGCCTTGCCACCACCACGGCATCGCTGAGAAGATGCATTTTAAAGATATGAACCAAGTAAATATCAGAGGAAAAAGGCATTTGAGAAAAAGGCAGGAGCTGGAGAGCAAGGCCTGAGGCGGCATGCTCGGCCACGTGTGAGGAGTGTGCAGCAGGCCAGTGCGTCTGAAGGGCAGAGCGAGGCTCGGGGAGCTGGGATCCGGGAAGGAGAGGGCTCGGGAGAGGGGAGCACTCGTCTATGGATCCTGGGAACAGCCAAATGTGTGGCTGGTTCAGAGATCAGAATTTGAAAGACATGTAAATGAGTAATGGTCTCCTGCGCGTATGCTCCATGTTAATCTTGTTTTGGCTCAAGGGTGAAAAATCCTCCGAATTTCAATGATCAGGACAAAATATAATGGAGTCGTTGCCCTCGTCACCCTGACCTCTGTACTCCATGAATGCAGCCTGAGCTCACACTGGACTTTCAGTGTCCAGGTCACGGAGTTACTCTAATGAAGCTTTAGTCACCAAGTTTGCCCCGTGACTTCTTGATGCCTTTCTCTCTGTCTGCAAAGCTTTTGCCTCTTTCCCCTCTTACTCAGCAACTTCCCACTTGTCTGCTTCCGCTGCTCTGATGCCAATTTAAGGAAGCCTCCTGCCTCCCCTTCTCCAAGACCAGTTAGGCATCCTTCCTCCTTCTCCCACCTCCAGCCTGCCAAGCTGCTTTCCTAGCACCCAGTCAGCTGCACGAAAGTGGTCCAATTGTCTAGGCAGACTGCAGCCCCCTTGAGGTAGGGTTAGCGTGTTTGAGCATATTCATATCTCACTGCCTCAGCATGGGGATTTAATATTGGATGGCTCAAGTCTGGGACTTTGGATTTCTCTTAAAACAGTATTGCGTTAGAGTGTTTCCTTAAACACACTGCACTACCAGAATAATTCATATTTGTTAGAAGTGACTTGACATACTGGTCAAACACAGAGTCTGAAACCACCTTTGCCACTTATTGGCTGTATAACCTGGGCTTCTGCTTTTTTTTAAAAATTCTATGAAATGAAGCTAATAATAATATCTACTGCTATTACAAATATAATAATAATATATAAAAATAATATCTATCTTCTAAGGTGTGTGGATGAAACGAATTAATATTTGTAAAGTGCTTAGAATAACTTATGGCATATATGAATTGCTATGTAGGAACCTGTTAAAACTTTTTATTGTCTCTGATTAAGGGATATGCCTTTGTTCCCCAGAGTGGTTAGTCATGATTGATTGTAGTCAGAGAAAAAAAATCAAAATGACAGAGTAGAAGATCACTGGACTGAATCAGGAAGTCTACATTGTTTCTTTTTTCTGATGCTTAGCTACTGAAAAAAATTAGTTGTAGAGCACTTGTAAGGCCCTTAGTTTGATCCAAAGGAGAGAGGGAGAGAGGGAGAGAGGGAGAGGGAGAGGGAGAAGGGAGGTTAGAAAATTTAAAAAGTCTTTGGTTTAAGGACGATCCTACTGTTCAAAAGACAAGAATTTCTGAGAGATGAGTCTGTGTGTGTGTAAAACAAAGCGCTTGCCGGGATAAGAGAAAAAATTTTAAAAATTCTTTTCAGCACTTGGTGTCTCTGAGGATTAAAACAGAAAAGAATGAGGAGGTAGGGGCCAGGCTCTGGAGGAGATGCTGGTGCAGGAGAGCTTGTTTGCCGGCCAGAGATGCCAGGTAGGCAGAAGAGGGTATTAGATGTTCACCTGTTGAGTTTTATGGGGAAGAAATAGAAAATATCCATGCACACCTTGGGGGATGTTTCTGTATTTCAAGTTATACTATCTGTAATTGGATGGTGGGAAAGTGTGAGGCAGTGAAAGGCAAATGGTACTTTGTGACACGTGAAAAGATGCTGCTACCTGAGGCATCAACCCTGAACTTTAGAGCCAGAATCTGACCAAGCACAGTGTTAGAACAGGGTTCTCACACCAATACTTGGGATTGAACCCAGGTCTTCATACTGTGCTACATCCCTAACCCTTTTTAATTTTTTTTCTTTTTTTTTTTTTTAAGTTTTATTTAAGGAGAAAAAGAAAAAAAGCAGAGAAAGGGTACAAGTTATACAGATTTACAGAAAAAAAATAAACAGTAGGAAATCACTAGTTAATGAATTACATATTCTCATCTTAGAAATAGTTGTTCAAGTTACAAAATTAAAGCTTATAAAGTGGACATTCCAACAGTGAGACTGCAAACAGTTCTGTTCAACGATCCAACAAAACTCAGTAGTATCATTATCTATCTTATACACTTAAATATACCTGCAGTTATATCGTTTAGAGCACTTTCTTTTCCTCTCTTTTGTACAATGACAGTTACACATTTTGGGTTTTGTTGCTCCCACAGTTCTTATTACTTTTTTGGAAGAGAGTAGAACCAAATGTGACATAACAGAACAGAGTCAGTCAAATCAAAAGGGTGGACATAATAGATAATGTAAAAGCATAATACAAGGTGATCAACAATGGTTACCATAATGCCTCCCGCTATCTCTAATAGAATTGCCTATATCATCAGTTATAATAAAATTGAACAAAACAGTAGAGAACAAAACCGGCAAAATCAAAACATTGGAGACATTATAGGTCTTCAAAAGTAGATAATAGCCAGTGAGAATGGGCGTCATAATGAATCCCACTATCTTCACAGCTGTTGCCTGAACTTTCAAACCTGGTACTGTCAAGCAAAACAGAATAGAGGAACATCAGTCAAAACAAGATGGTGAGAGCAATGCAAGGCTTCAAATCAAGATAATGGAAAGTCAAAGTGGGTTACTATAATATATCCTGCTATTTTTTAAATTTATTTTTCCCTTAATTAAAAGGATAAAAATAAAAAAGTAAATAATAAAATGGAGATTGAGATAAAAGAGGGCATAACAGCAAAACAGCACAGATCAAAACAACCATTTAAGCAAAATAGTGTTTCACCATAAGATAATCCTGACATAAAAGTAGTTACCATATTGTCTCTTTCCTTGAAATCTTTGAGTATAACTTCGTATACTGTAGCATCAAATATATCAAAACAATGTAAAACCATTTAAGAGAATGACAGTATTACAGGGTATTTAGAATCAACTAACAGAATATGAACAATGGTTTCTGTATAATCTCCTTGTCTATAAAAGTTTTTGCTTATACTATCATACATAATAAAATCCAATAAGATACAACCTGTTTAGACCAATGGAGACAGAAGAACAAAAGCTTGATGAGACTTCAAAACAAGATGATACTAAATCAGTGTTACCTATTAAGATGTCATTTTCTCCAAAATAGCTGTTCCTATCATCCAATCTTCTCTGCCTCATTTCTGTTGAGCTCTTTTTCTGTCATTAGTTGTCAGTTTGTCTTCTTCATTTTGTTTTCTGCTCCATTCATTGTGGCCTCTCTGCCACTATTTCTGGATTCTTCATATTTTTCTTTTTTAGAATATCTTGCAGTATTCTCTGTAGAGTTGAATTGGTGGTTGCATATTCTCCTAGTTCCTCTTTATCCTGGAAGCACCTTGTTTTTCCATCAATTTCCAGGGATAGTTGTGCAGGATATATCAATCCTGGCTGGAGATTATTATCTTTCAAAGCTTGAATTATTTCCCCCCATGTTCTTCGTGATTTGATGGTTTGTGCCGAGAAATATGCTGTAATTCTGATGGGTATTCCCTTGTAAGCGATCTGTTTCTTGTCTCTGATGGCTTTTAATATTCTGTTCTTGTATTGGATTTCTGGAATTTTAATTATTATATGCCTGGGTGTTGTTCTGTTTGGGTTGTAGGTGGCTGGGGTCCTGTATGCTTCATACAACTGAGTATCTTTACCTTTTGCTAGATTAGGAAAATTATCCTGGATTATTTCTGTGAGTAGCTTTTGTAGTTCATTTGTTTGTGTCACTACTTCTTCTTTTATGTTCTTAATTCTTAAGTTATAGATCCTCAAAAAAAAGTTATAGATCCTCTTATCATCTTCTAGTCTTTGTATTATTGCTGTTTGTTTCTTTGTTATTTTTAAGAAGTTTTTCATTTCATTCTTCCATATTACAAGTCTGCCCTCCAGTTCAGATAATCTCTCCTTAGTTTCTTTCAGGCTGTTACCCCAGTTTTCGATAGAGTTTTTAGTTTCCTGGTCATCTCTTTGAACCTGCTTCACGTATTCTATGCTTTCTCTATTTTCTCCATCAAACAATTCTCCCCTCTTTTTCTGTTCTTCCATTCCACCATCTGTTTTTTCTTGGGTGGTGCTTAGCATTTCTCTAACTATTTTGCTTATGTCTAGCTTCAGGTCATTAATAACTTCATTCCTGAAATTGTCTATGAGGCTCTGGAGATAGCGCTTTATATCTATTGGTGCCGTGTCTGCTATTGCCTCTTTCTCAGGATTGGGGGCCGAGGACCCTTTCTTATTGCTGCCTCTTCCCATATTCTTTATTCCTTATATATGCAAGCATATATAGGAGGCCCAGCTTCCTTCCCTGTTGGCCACAGTCTGATTGAATTGTGCTGGCTAGGTGTTCCTGCCCACCGCAGCAGACCAGGCAGCCTATGCGGGGCCCGCCCCTCCAGGTCACCTTCAGGCGCGGGGATCTGGGTTGTGCTAGCCTACTGGGTCTCAGCCAGCAGTGTCACGTAGCTCACCAATCCCGCTTGAGAGGGGAATACGTGACTGAAGTCACTGCAGTGCCCTGTTCCCGCAAGTCTGCCTGGTCCCAGAATGTCCTCTGTTGGAGTTTCCTAGACTGTGGAAGATTCCCAGTTTCTCTCACTCACTGCAGGTCAATGCACAGCTCCCCGCCCGTCCTGCTTTCAACTCCGTTCACTGATTCCCGTTCTCAGAGCTTTTGCTCCTCTCTCTCCCTGCCGAGCGGATGTAGACGCAGCAGGGGTGGCGGGAAACCCAAATTGCAGCTTCCAATGGCGCAGGCTCCAGCTTCCACACTGAGGCTTTTCTGTTCCTGTTATAGCACCAGGATTGCATTCCCAGTTGGTTTCTCTTAGCCAGTTCGTTCTTGGGTCAGCAGGGCATATCTCCACTTGCTTATGATTCCTTACTCCGCACCATTCCTGAATTCTAAGCTGGGTCTTTCAGAGAGCCTCCGTAGCTGCTGCTATCTGTCTGCCATGTTCTCCCGGAAGTCCCATTTTAATTTTTTGAGGCAGCGTCTTACTGAGTTGCTAAGTTGCCCAGGTTAGGCTTGAATTTGTGATCTTCTGACTCAGTCTACCAGTGGCCTGGGCACCACCATGTCTGGCTATCATGGGGCTTTTTGATAGACTCTTCTAGTCTTACAGGGCTGGGTTTCTATTGTGGCTTTTATGCACTCACCAAGCATATAAAGATGAGAGGAATACTCAATATAGGAAGGGCTAGAGTAGAAGAGAGAGGAAAGGAGACAGACTCCACCCAGATGAGCAGATATGAACACCAGGTGCTATTTTCCAGGCTGGGCCACCTCCATTTGGTCCCCTTCTCTTCCTTTCAGGGCACCTTGGCCATGTCCCCACGTCCTGGATGCTTTTACAGACTGAGTTGAAGAGGGGGTTCTTGTGTCAGTGAAACCCCATGACACAATGCTTCTCCCTGGTGTCTCTGGTACAGATGGAAGCTGGGATTCCAGTCTTTTTTTTTTTTTTTAATTTTATTTAAAGAAAGACTAAACAAAACAGAAGATGGGTAGAAATAATACATACTTTCAAAGAAAAAAAATAAACAATAAGAAATCACTAGCTAATGATTACAGATTATACTCTTACAAATAGTTATTCAAGATAGTAAAGTGGAGCATATAAAGTGGGGATTCAAACAGTGAGATTGCAACCAGTTCTGTTCAACTATCCATCAAAAACTTAGAAATATGGTTATCAATCCTATGCACTTAAACATACATGCAGTTATCCATATTTTCAATTGTGCTGACATTGAATAAACCCAAGCAGGCTAATATCACCCTGAACAAAGAATAATACTATTAGTGGGTTTCACATTATGACACTGCAGGATCAGCACTGGATACTTTAGTGTCTCTTTTTCTTCAAAGTATTTGTTCATTTCATCATGTGCCAGAAAATCAGTTCTCATGAACTGTTTATAGACTCTACACATGTATGAGTCTTAACATGTATTTCTATCCTTTCTATATTAGAGGGAGAAACAAAACAAAGCAAGACAAAACAAAACATATTCCTATAAAATATGAAACGAAAAAGACATATAAGACTATTGTACAAGGAGTTCTACCATATTCCTGTGTTTTCTCTTGTTATCTTCAATAGAATTGACTATATCATTAGACAGAGTATAATTGAATATATCAGTACATAACAGTATTAATAAAAACACAACTTTGTATATAGTATAAAACTTCAAAAACAGGCAGTTATGAAGCCAGAATGTGTATTGTGGAGTCTTGTCATCTTCAGTGTAGTTGCCTATACTCTCAGACTTGATACTGTCATTCATATCAGTTTTGAATAATATGTCGATAGCAAACAGCAATCAAACAAACCAGATTTAACTAAGATCAGTGATAATAAAACAGGATAAGTCATACAGGGCTCCAGATTAGGATAATAGGAAATTAAAGAGGATTACTGTGCTGTAAGGAATTCCAGTCTTGATAAGGAAGAAAAGTAAAAGGCTGAGGAAGTTTTATTTGAAGAATAAACTCACATTTTTAAAAAGTCAAGTTTTCATTTTAAGGGGACTGGGGTTTCTAGCAGACTGATAAGCCAGAGGTTCAGTTACAGATAAGGAAGATAAAGGCCCAGGAAAGGGCACCAGGAATAAGAACAGACCAACACCCTGCAAGGCCTGACCACATAAACCCGAAATCACAGGGCCACTGCAGCTTCTCCCAGCATCGCAGCCTGGCTCCTAGAAGCTGGCAGCTGCAGCTGGAAGCATTCCAGACTTACACTGCATTCTTTTTAATGGGCATCTTGAAATATGGTTGTTTAAAACTTTTCCATTTCCTCCTTTTCTTTTCCTTATTTGGCAAATTTGCCACCAGCACTGCGGGGCAGGGGAGGTTGTTTTTTTGACTGATTTTTGGAAGGATAGCCTCTTCTGTTTGATCAGTCGGTGAGGACTTCCGGCAGGAAGTAGCACTCAGGGAAAGTTCTGAATGAAAGGAAGATGCGGGCTGGGCCAGTGGAAACAGGAAGTTGTTGCCTGTGTCTTACAGAGTGGAGGGAAGTGAGAGGCAGAGAGAAAAAGTGTGAGGGTCAGGAGAGAGTGAGTGGGAGAAAAAGGAGTGTGAGGAGAACTCAGCAGCAGAGAGAGGCAGGTACCCCCAGCTCCTGGTGGAGCCACTGCAGCTGAAGAGGATGGTGGCTTGTAAGTGGAGCAGCAGTCAGTCAAAGCTGTAGTGCTTGTTGCCTAACTGCTTTATGATACAGTGGTATCTTCCTCTAAAACTGCTCTATTTAAGTTAATACACATCTTCTATATATTGGTGTTGTTTTTTAATCTTTTTTTTTGGTACCCAGGATTAAACTCATGACCTCATGCTTGCCAGGCAGGCGCTTAGGGTGTTAAGCTAAATCCTTAGCCCTTTATTACTATTCTTATAGTTTTGTATAAGTTAAAAACCTTTCTCATAAAACTTCAACATAAGAATTATTGTGGGGGTTGGGCATGCTGGTACATGCCTGTAATCCCAGGACTCAGGAGGCTTAGGCAGGAAGATCACCATGAGTTCAAGGTCGGCAGGGCTACATAGTGAGTTCAAGGCCAGCCTGAACTGCACACAAAACCCTGTCTCAAAAAAAAAAAATTCTTTGGGGTTTTTGTTTATTTTTAAGTACTGTAGACTGGCCTGAGGGCCTCGAGTACGCTAAGCAAATGCTCTACTGCTCTACGTTCCCAGCTCTCTTTTATTTTTAATTTTAAGATAGAGAACAAGGTTTTGCTAAATTGCTTAGGCTGGCCTCAAACTTGTGATCTTCCTGCCTTGGTCTCCTATATAGCAAGGATTATAGGAATGCAGCGCCATTCTTTGAAAATTACTTTATTGTTAAGTCTTTAAGGAGGAGACTTCTATTTCATGCTGGGGGACAGATGATATTAGTATTTCTCTTGAATGTGCTCCATCCTATAGTGGGGGAAGTAAGGGCTGGAATGCTATCACCATTTCTGTATCTGTGGTCTCCAGGGCATGGCTGTCTAGCCTGGGCCTGGGTGGGCAGCATCATTTCAGACATGGTAAGTGTGACTGTACTTCGTGGATCTTCCGGGAGTGTTTGCTCAGGTGATGGCACAGGTGCAGGAGGACAAAGAGACATGCAAAGCCTGATAAAGCCTTGGCTGGAAACTCACAGGCTGTTGCTTCTGCTGTATGCCACTGGTCAAAGTCACATGGCTACACTTGAAGTTAACGTGCAGAGAGACAAACAGCATCACAAGAGCAAAAGTACCTGTCTGGCAAGTGCAAGGTTATGAGTTCAATCCCTGGTACCTCCCACCAAAAAATATTCATTGAAAAAGAAATTAGGAAAATAATACCATTCACAACAGTATTAAGAAAAATTTAAATACTTAAGTATTAACTTAACCAAGGGCATGAAAGACTTCTATAATGTAAACTGTAGTGCCATGAAAAAGGATCTCAAAGAGGACATAACAAAAAAAAAAGGGAAGATATCCCCTGTTCCTGGATAGGCAGAACCAATATGATCAAAATGACCATACTTTCAAAACTTATATACAGTTCACACAATCCCAATCAAAATACCATCAGCATTCATCAGAGAAAACAATCCTAAAATTCATGTAGAACCTGGAGACTCGGGCTGGCAAAAGCAATTATGGGCAACAAGAGCAAAACAAGCATTATCACAATCCTAGAATTCAACTTGTACTATAGTGATTAAAAATAACATGGAGTGGGCACAAAAACAGACATGTGGATCTCTGGAACAGAACAGAGAATGCAGAAATAACCCTAGCCACATTCCCCTATCTGATCTTTGAAAAAAGGGTCAATAACATATGCGAGAAGAAAGATAGTATCTTTAACAAATGGTGCTGGGAAAACTGACCATACACATACAGAAGATTAGATCTAGACTCACAGCTTTCATCATGTACTAAACTAAAATCAAAATGGATCAAATATCTAAACGTTAAAACAGAGACACTTGGGCTGTGGATTTAACTGATGGGCATAAGCACCTGTCTGGCAAGTGCAAGGTCATGGGTTCGATCCCCAATATCCCCCAAAAAACAAACAAACAAACAAAACGATAAAAAAACAGAGACACTTTACTGGAAGATAAAATAGATAAAACTCTTAAAAACATAGATCTAAACAAGGACTCTATGAACAGAACCCAACTGCACAATTACACAAGAAATAATACCAAGAATCAAGAAATGCAGTCATAGCAAACTGAAAAGCTACTGCACAGGAAAGGAAACAACCAATGGAGTGAAGAAGCAGCCTACAAAATGGAAAAATTTTGCCTGCCTCTCTTTGGGCAGAGGACTAACATGTAGAATAAAATAAAAACTCAAAAAATTTAGAATCCCCCCAAATAAAAGACCCAATCAAAATAATGGCCAACTGAAATGAATTGACATGTTTCAGGAAAGGATGCAAAGTGGTTAAGAAATACCTTAAATATGTTCAACATCTCTGCCCATTAGGGAAACGCAAATGAAAATGACACTGAGATTTCATCTTACTCTGGCAAGAATGGTTCTAATCCAGAAATCAAATAATAAATGCTAGTGAGGCTTTGGGGAAAAAGGAACTCTTCTTCACTGTTGATAGAAATGTAAGCTAGTACAACCGCTATGAAAATCAGTATGGAGATTCTTCAAAAAACTAAAACTAGAAATTCCACCAAACTCAGGTTTTCATTGTGTGGGTATCTTCCTGAAAGAGTTAAAGACATAAATTAAAATGACACATGCATACCTGTGTTAAACCTGCACAGTTCATAATAGCTCAGTCTTAGAAGTGGCTTGTATGGCCATCAACAGATGAAAAGATAAAATATTTATACACAATGAGTACTACTCTCTGCCATAAATAAGGGTAAAGGAGCCATTTGCAAGGAAATGGATATACCTTGAGGTCATAATGTTAAGTGAAATAAGTTAGACACACAAGCTTACATGCTGCATGGTTTCTCTTATACTAGAAACTCAAAATGTAAACAATGAAATACAGATAATAAGAAATAGGGACATGGGTAGTTTGAAAAAGGAAGAGAACCAAGAGATGAAGTGGGGAGGGAAGACAGAGGAGGGGAAGGGGTGAAAAACAGAATTAAGATGTGTTAAACACATGTAGCCACCACCCATGAAAAGGTCATCATTACATATTGCAAACATGTACCAATAAGTGTTTTTAAAGTGTGTTTAATAAAATTTTATAGTGCGATGGTTCTAATTCTTATAGTTGCTGTACTTGAAAGGCAAGTGAATAAATATAGCAGGCATTAGCGAGGAACTTTCTGAACTGTGTCAAGGTTAGTAATAAGTAAAATGTTGTAAGTAGAGACAGGGCAACAACAGCTGTGCAACATTCTTGGAAGCAAGACTTTGATAGCAGGAAGTCAGTGAGCTTGCTTTGTTTCTTCATTACATGAACAAAGACTTGTTAGAAGGAAAACTACATTTATTTTATAAATTACAGTCATTTGCATTTAAAATCAAATGTCTGCAGGTGAGAAGTTAGAGGTATGGGGAGCAACGTTGGAAGAAGACACCGATCAAACCTATGAGAATGTGTTGGCTGAGATCCAGTCTTTCGAGTTGCCCACTGAGGCAACTTTAAGGTAGGATACCTTTATATTTCATTTTTTGGTTTAGTGGCTCTATAGTAATTTTTATCTTCCTTTTATAGTTTTCTCTATAACAACAAAAATTTGAAAATCAGTTATAGTTCTGTGTATACTTTGTCTCAAAATTTGCTGATCTTTAGAGAAATTACAAGAAATAATTTACTTGTTGATATTAAGCTTGTTTCCTGATTAATTACAAGTTTATAAATGCCTTTCAAATGACTGAAAATGACTCCATTGTTGCTGACTTAGATAGATGATGTATCTTAGATATGTTTATTTCCATAAAAGATTTTAAAATAGCTTCTTTGGTAATATGAGAATTATTTTGCACAGTTCAATAACAATCAAAGGGAAAGACTATGTGTCTTTGTGTTTAAAGGGCAGCTTTAAAAATTTATGTCTTCTCAATTTTGCACTTGTATCTAACACTTATCAGTGTGGGAACAAGATGTCAGTCATGACAGATAATAGCAACAGTCAATAAATATTCGTTGACTAATATTTATAGATTAAGTGGAAGTTTTTCTATGGTTTGTTTGTTTATTTGTTTTTTTAGTGTTGTGTCTTCACTGTCAAAAATGTCCTGGGGTGAAGTTCTTTGAAATTGATACCAGTTCAAACCTGAATAATTTTTTCATATATTTTTGAAGTTTATTTTGCACTAAACATAGTTTGAATAGTGTTGGGGCCATAGAAAACTATTTTTATTGATTGATTCTTGTATTATCAATATGAAGTTGCTGTTGTAAAATAATTACGATTCTGTCAGAACTGTTCTATGCTAAAGCCTTCATCCTGAATGAGCATCACAAACATTTAGTGAAGACTGCAAGCACTTTTTATCCTATTTAATAGGTAGAATAAACCACTGCATATTTAGACATGGGAAACTCAACGGTCTTCTCCTTGTGGAGCATCTTCTGGAACTTGTGCATTTACCTGCTGGCGAGGTCAGCAATCTGAAAAACAAGAGTGGGCACATCCTAGATGTTTCAGTTACTGTGGCCTCTGTGGCCATTGCTGTTCAGAGCTACTGGCCTTTGACCCCTGCCTCTCTCCACTTTTTCCTTGGTCTCACAACCTGGCCCAAATGTACTTCATCCATTCTAAAACTAGCCCCTCAGTTAGTTTTGTTCTGGTGCTAGCCCTGAATTCCTACCTTGCTTGTTGGATCTTTTCTACATTGTATTCTTAGAACAAATATCCCAGCACCAATCAGAGAGGTCCTTAAGAAAATATCTTTCCCCTCAGACAGCCTCAGTAATTTTCCAGCATCATCCTCAAGATGGAGACTGTGCAGAAGTTTCCTTCAGGTGCTGCCTAGTCAACACCCAGTGATCTTAAAATGTCCACTGATGGCTTCATGTCTGGGTGTTCAGCATGGGTGAGAGCCCTCTTTTCTTCTTCATCTTTTTTCTCTTCCTCTTTTTCTTTTTTATTTTTTGAATTAGACTTTTTTATTTTAAAGAGAATAAAACCAAACAAAATAAAACAGAATAAAGCCAATCAAAACAAAACAGTGAAAGTGATACAGAACTTCACAACAGGATAATAGGAAACCAACCACTGTTACCATAGTGTCTCCCGTTATCTTGAAAATTGCTATCCATATCATCACATGTAATAAAATCAAACAAAACAGAACAGAATAAAACCAATCAAAACAAAACACTGAATAAAACAAAACAGTAAAATGGAGCAAAATGAGACAGTGAGAATATTAATGGATTTCAAAAATAAGACACAATAAAATTTCCCATAGTCACTATATTGCATATTGCTATCCTCTAAATAGATGCTCAAACTAATAGCGTTAGGCCTGCAAAGTCAATCTAACAACATAAGCATTAAGTTGTTTTTGTACCTTCGTTGTTATCAACTGAGTCTGTGTTCCTTTGAGTTATCTGGCTGCTTACCGGGATTTGGGGGTGGTGGGGCTTGCTCGTCTTGTCTCCCAGTCCAAGAGCTGGCTCATGGGAAGGGCATTTCCTGTTTCTCCTCCTGGCCCACAGTTACTACCCACAGTTACTGCTGGCACCTGGGAAGGGGGCATCTATGAAAGCCCTCTTTTCTAAAGGCTACTATTAAAACATGTCAGTGTTATTTTGGGGAGTAGAGTGAAGCCACAGAACTAACAAACTTTTCTTTGGAACAATATTGGACAATAGTTTTCCTAAGCCATTGCTTTAATAATTTGATTAGATGAAGATTTATACTGGCGTTTGATCCCTTTCTACACACAGCTGTGCATGGCATTGAGTTTACAATGTATTTGTTGTTATAGAGCCCATTGTGTCGCCAAATTTGGGGTTGGAAAAGAAAGACGGGACCTCTGTATTTAAGTTAAACTAGATGAATGATAATGACCTTTTAGAGCTTTCAGTGATACAAACAGCTACAACCAGTGTGCCACAGGTTCCCCACCACTTAACTGGACTATTTACTATTTGACAATATGTTTTTTTTAAAATTCTGGTGGTCGAGGATCTTTTGCTTTATTATTTGCTGGTCAAAATCTAACCCACTTTGCAAGCCCAGCTCAAATACTTTTCTTCTACAAGACCTCACCTGACCCTCTCCACCAGATGTGAATATTCCATCCGTTGAAGCCCCTAATCATCCATGCATGTGTATTATAACCATTTCCAGGTTAGATTCCTGAGGGTTTTATTTTAGTATCCTCTGCCAAAGTTTCCACAGTACCTGGCACAAAAAAGCAAGACAAATCCTTGTTGAACTAATTTGTATGAGTTTATGAATTAATGAGGATCTTGTGAGGCAAAGGAAAGGAGGAAGAGAGAGTGCTGTCATCAGCAAAGAAGAGGAAGTGAAGGTATTTTAAAACTACAAACTGTAAAGGCAGAGAGTGTGGAGAAGGGATTTGGCTGGGGGCAGATTCCTTATGAAGTGCTAAGGTCATACTACCAGGCTCTAGAATGACATTGAGGGAAAGTTAGGGCCCTGAGACAGTGAGCTGAGAATGAAAGAGAAATCCATTCCTAGGGAAACCTTGCCTCTGGGAATTAAGGCAGAGAAACTATCTGGGACTTTTCTACTCATTTTGCACTGTCCAAGGAGAAAGGCAGCGCTTCAGCAAACATGTTCCACTGTAAAACCCTAAACTCATTAGCATCTTCTCCCCGATGCCTTTTTCTTCAGGTAGGACCAGAGGTGCCCTGTTCATGGTGAGTGTTCAGATCATGGCCAGGTGGGATTTGTATCTTTAACAAGCCGAACTCAGAGCTCAGTGACACCGGCAGTTTTTCCAGTGTCACCTAATGAGGACTCAACTGGTTTTTTTTAGAGTATGCAAATCTCCCTAGTACACTCTGTATAACCCTAACCCCTCCCCACCATCATCAGGGAGAATGGGTCCCCCTAATTGAGGGGTTTACCAATGATGTATAGTCTCTTTCACCCCACCCAGGCTATATTCCTTCCACCTCCTAATTTCACATCTGGCTGTTCCTAGAGCAGGCTCCCCAGTTGATCTAGCCCAGTGATGGCAAACTTTTAGAGACAGACTACCCAAACTTCAATGCGAAGCTCACCTATTTATTGCAAAGAGCCAACACTGCAGTTGAACTCTAGTTTGCTGGGAGAACTTGGCTTGCATGCTGACAGAGAGAGCTCAGTGTGCCTGCTGCAGCATGGGTGCCACAGAGTTCACTGCCACTGGTCCAGCCTATCTTCTGTCTGACTCTCCTCCTGGGCCAACAGGCAAAAGGCCTCCATTTTAAAACAGCAGACAAGGATCAGACGATTCTGAGATTTTGTGCTGGTTTTCATTCCCTGTGTGAAATATGGTACAATTGATTATAGTATTAAGTTTGAAAACTTTTCAAGGAAAAGCTGAGCTGAGACTATGTTTTTCTCATGGTTTATGTGTGTTGCTAGCAAAATATTCATTAAAACCTTCTCAGACAGCTATACAAACTGACTTGGGGGATAACATTTCAGGGTAGAAAAGTGAAATTGGGTTTCAGCCATTTATATAGATGACTGGCTATAAGAGAAAAGAGAGATGTGTAAAGAAAGACCTGCTGCCAGGTCTTTCTGAGCATGGATTAGCTTTGGACACTCAAAATCAAAATCATCCAGCTGGTAGAAATCAGGAGGCCGAAACTCCCCACCCAGTGGGATCTGGAATTAGTTTTGCTGCCCTAATCCTTTTGCGCTGGGCATCACAGTTGTCAATGTGAGGTAACTATATACTAATTTCCACTACATATTTTCATTCTGTTCACGTGTTTTGATTTTCATTCTGCTTTATTTGGCTGATTCCTTCCTCATACCTCCCCACCACAGGGAATGTGCTTGTTACAAGTACTATCAGTTTTACTCAGCATTATGAACTGCCATGAACAAGGAAGCTCAATAGATTTAAACTAGCATATAAATTCTAATGCACTAAGAATAGTTTTCCAAATCTTCACAGTGAGGGTAATTCTGATAAATCAGTGATGGCAGCTACGGTCTTAGAGTGAGACAGTAGCAGCATTTAAAACATTCATTTATCACACTGACACTGGAACTTTCCACTTCCAGGTCTTACCCATGATACTGATTCAGAAGGGAAGGTAGCCTGGGCTCAGTGTTGCCTCTCCAGGTCCTGCAGGTGTGTTGTCAGCTCCTTAGAACAGGACCACAAAATAGTTCTGGATTGCTTTGGTCTGGAGATCCTGTGTGCTTTGTTGCTGGAGCTGATCTAGCTGATAAGAAAATTATAGACACATTGTAGGGCACTGCAAAGTTAGGGGGAGGTAAACAGGGGTGGTGTGTCCAGAAGAGGGCCTGAAGAGGGCTGGGAAAAAATAGGAGGAAAAGGGAATTGTATAAGATGACGTACCAGAAGAAATTTTTGTAATTGTTTTATGATAACATAATTGTTTCACACTTGTATTCACAGACTCTCTCGGGCTCTTTTCCAAAAACTGACCATGAGGCTTTACCCATTTAAGAGCAAACAGGATATTGCGTTTCTTTAACTTTAATGTTTTTAGGAGTGACAATAACAGGCTTTTAGAAAAGGACAGAAAACATTGAAAACAAAACAGAACTCTGTATACTATAAACTCTTGTGATGGCATACTCAGTTTTTAATTAATTAAAGTTTAATTAATTAAAGTTTTATTTAATTAATTAAAGTTTAATTAAAGTCACCTGTTGATGTTCCAAAATGGTGTATTGTATCTTCTCTTTTAAGTACACCGATAGTAAAGATTTAAATTGTAATCTAGACCAGACACTTATCAGGTATGTGATTTTGGGGTTGTTTCTGAAATTCTAAAATGGAGAGTATAATAAAACCTATTTTGAATGGGTAGAATATATGAAATGCTTAGCACAATGCTTGCTTAGCACATAATAAGTGGTTAATAAATGTTAACTGTTACTATTACATCTAATTTACATCTGGGGTACATATTCCAACATAATATGTGCATATTCTTTACTTATTTTTGGTACTAGGTATTGAACCCAGGGACTCACACGTGTTCAGTCAATGCTCAGCCACTGAGCATTCTTTACCCTGTTGTTTTGAGATAGTGTTGTGCTGAGTTACCTGGGCTGACCTTCAACTTGCAGTTCTCCTGTCTCAGCTTCCCAAGGAGCTGAGAATACAGATGCATACCATTGCAATTGTCTTATTTTTAACATATACTTTAGAGTTTTAAAGTAAATGAACATTTACAACATGGTTAAATTCTAAACAGATGGGAAATATGAAGTCATATGAATTTCTAAAAAGAATTTTATAGTTTTCACTTTAAAATTTTAGTCATGAAACAGGTACAAAAACTCACTAACTTATACAGTTGAATACAAAACAAAAGTAAAGGCCTCAGAGATAGTTACACTAGAACTTGACTATCAGCTTCTAATTAAACTGATTGACCAATGGCCATACAAAATCCTTTTGAGTAGCTCATTATCAGAGTCAGACAGACAGCAAACATATTTGGCTTCCTCCCTGCCCCAAGAATTAGTCCCCCCTGAAGTTTGTATTTTTAAAAAGAATAGCTTCTCAGATATGACAAGGAATAAATTCACACCTTCAGGAAGAGAGAAATACTTAAGTTTTCACTAAGGAGGAGTTTTTCAGGGACAAATATTTGTCTTTTTTTTTTTTTTTTTTTTAAGTTTTTTGGGACAGGGTCTTACTATGTATTCCAGACTGGCCCCGAATTTGTGGCACTCTTCCTGCCTCTGCCTCCCGAGTTCTGGGATTGTCTATTATATATTTAGGGCAATCACTTAGATTTTTTTTTCAAAAATGTATTTTGTATTTCTTATTGACACATAGTAACTGTATATATTTATGAAGTACATGTATATTATGCAAATGATCTGATGGGGTAATTGGTATATTTATCACCTCAGACATACTTGTGTTAGAGACACTCAAAATCTTCTAAAATGTTTTAAAAATTTAAACTAATAAATAAAAAATTTATTTATTGAATAATGTGGTGTTTTAGTGGGCATGGTGACTTATACCTATAATCTGAGCACTTGGGAAGCAGAGGCCGGAGAACTGCCTTGAATTTGAGGCCAGCCTGGGCTACATAATGAGTTCAAGACCAGCCTGGACTACATAGGGAAACCCTGTCCCAACAAAACAAACAAACAACCCAAACAAAAAATAATGTAATATTTTGAGATATGCTTATATCATAGAATAGTAAATTAAATGAATTAACATATCAGTCACCTTATATACTTGTATTTTGCAACAAGAACATTTAAAACCTACTTTTAGCAATTCTGAAATATAAAATGGATTATTAATCATAGTCACCATTTTGTGCAGATTGCTAATGCTTGTCTCCCTTGCCTCACTGAAACCTTGTAGTGTTTGATCAGTATCTCTCTCCATCTCCTCAAACTTCTCCAGCCTCTACCTACCACTTTACTATCTAATTCACTGAGTTCAATATGTTTACATTCCACATATATTTGAGATCATGTGGTTTTTGCCTGTGAATTTTATTTTGGTTATACAACATTCAAAGAAGTGAGGTGCTCCCTTTAAAAATCATATTCATGGCTGGGTATGGTGATGCACACCTGTCATAAAAGCACTTGGGAAGCTGAGGCAGGAGCACCACTGTGATTTTGAGGCCAACCTCGGCTACGTGGTGAACTCAAGGTCAACTTGAACTATACAGTGAGACCTTATTTCAAAAAAAATCACGAATGTTTTATAGCAATATAATACCATGACCTCATTTATCCTCCAATGAGAGTGTATAGTATTCTAAACATTGCAGGTATAAGATGGAGACCAGGGAAACTGCTTTGAAATAAATGTAGGCCCAACTATGAGTGACACCTGCTACACCTGGAGCGCTGAGGGAAGCCTGGGGTCACTGAGAAGAATGGGTTGTATAGTTGCCCAATTATTGCTGTATATTTGACTGATATGATTAGCTGCTCATTGCAACATTAGACAGAAACTTTGGGAACCAAGAAGTGTTATGGCTTGTGTCTGTGTGCCCAAAGCGTCATGTGGTCAAAGGTGGGGCTCTTCAGAGGTGGCTGGATCTAGACTGTATGACGCTGGAATTAAGCGTTCATGATCACTAAATTAGTCTACTGGTTGGCATAGCTTTGGTGTGGATGATATGAAGGCTCACCTTAAGTGTAGGTAGCCAGGATAGAATATAAGGACAGAAAGAGCTATTGTGGTTGACTTGTGCTTCACTATTTTACTACTTCGCTGCTTTGCTGACCTTTGCATGCCCTGTTCTGACATGGACTGTTTCTCCTCTGTGATGACCCTCTGCCATGACACTCTGTTTTGGAGCTGGCTGACTATGCACTGAAACCTCTACAAAATGTGAGACAAAATAAACTTTTTTCCCTTAACTTTGGGTGCTAGGTATTTTGTCTTAGTAACAAGATAAGTAACTAAGACATAGGGAGACAATTTCGCTTATTTAGTGGTTAAGTGAATGGAATGAGAGGACGTGGGTTTGAATCTTGCTTTTACAACTACTATAAGAGCTAGTGAAAGGATTACTTGAATTAAACCTGAAATGTATTTGATACAGTGCTTAATTCATAGCAAATGCTCATTCATTCATTAAGTAAATTAATAATGGCCCACTAAAATGTGGCAGGCAATGACATAGGTAGTGCTGATATAGCAAGACCACGACCTAGAAACTGCTTGCTCACAGGGAACTTGTAATTTAGTGGCAGGGGCGAAAACATACACACAGAAAAGTGCCAGTGAGTGCTATGAAGAATAGCAAAATGGAGTCAGGTTACTGGTCCAAGGGATGGTATTTTACAGGGTAGCCTTGGAATAAATGCTTGATATAATTATTTTATTTCATTACGTTTAGTTACATTTCTAAACCAGTTTTTGCCAAGAAGAGAGAAAGAAAAGTAGAACAAATGAGAGGAGCGGGAGCAAAGGGCCAAGGGAATTAAACCCAAGAGGAGGAGGCATGAGGAACAGAGAGTGCACTGAACAGCGTGAGAAGCCAAACATCAGCAGCAAGGCGACAGGAAGTGAAGAGGAGAAGGAAACCAATCCATGTGACACACTGCGAGGGAAAGTATGAAGACAAGACAGAACGGAAACTCAGGAAAGAGCCTTCTGTTTGTGTGTGGTGCCAGAGACTGAACTCAGGGCCTTGTGCACACTAGGCAAGTGCTTGTGCACTGAGCTACATCTCCAGCAATATATTTTAATTGTTCAGTGGATTGAACAACGGGCATGTAATGGCAAAGCCCGAAACAAGGCCACGGCATGTCATGTACCCATGACCCAAGCCTTTCTGTGAACTTAGCACAAAACCTGTGCTAACAGCAACTATTCAATAAAAATCATTGTTGAATGAATAAAACCAGGGGTTACTTTTGAACTTCTCTGATGACTGGCCCATATTTCATGAAAGACTGATTCATTTGGTTTTGATTTCAAATTTCCTTCTATTGTTCTCCACTGTGGTGTCCAGATCTTTATGGAACAGCACATTCCTGGACAGGCTTTTGCAGCAGGAATCCAGCCAGCCTAGGCTGTTTTTTTTTTTTGTTCTCTTGCATTTACAAAATGTGACCACTTAGTGTCACTGCACCAAAAAATTGGAAGCTGGTCCGCCCCTCCTGACCGGATGTCTAGACCGAGTAACTAGAATTTACTTGTAAGGGTTAATTTACTGCAGTCAGTGTATAAAGGTTGCTTGCACTTTACAGCTCGTTACCTCCTATAATTATATATGAAGGACTCTAAAACTTTTAAAGAAACATCTCAATGATGGTAACTGTCTTGAGGTGATAAAGATCAGAAATTTGCCACAGGGTTTCCAGGGCATTTTTAGAGAATGTTTTTAGAAAGAGGTGTTTAGAAAGAAGTGTTTTAGAGAAAGGTACCCCACCTCACAAGACATACTTTTAGAACATTAAGCTTGACATGATACATATTTGTACGGAGCTCATTTGTTTAACAAATACTCACTGAGCACTTGCTATATGCAAGTTCCTAAGCTGAGCAGTGAACAGGGCACACCTTGTCCCTTGCCTGACCACCTAGTAGCACTTCCTGGAAGTGGAGGCAGACTCAGCTCTGTGGTCACTCGCACAGTATATGCCTCAGAAGAAGGTATTGCCTCAGGAACAGCAAAAAGCCACTTTCTTCTCACGAGTCTAACCTGAACACATGTTCTTCTTTCTTCCTCTGTAATAGCAGGAAACAAATTTCAGGCATTTTTCATCCATGGAACATTCAGAAATAATGAGGTTTGGGTGCAATGCCCACTGATACATAATTATATTATTTTGTTAATATATATCTGGTTTTTATCAAAGAAGCTAAATGCTGGGCTATGTGGCTTACTGACAAATGCCTGGTAACCTAGACTCCAATGATAATTGGTCTCTAAGCTCATATATATATATGTATATATATATATATATATATATATAAAATCTTACATACATACATATAATCTTACATATATATATACAATCTTACATGTATATAATCTTACATATATATATATATATATATATATATATATATGTATGTCTTTTTGAGACAGAGTTTCCCTATGCAGTTCAGGCTGGCCTTGAGCTCACTTTGTATCCCAGGCTGGTCTCAAACTCATAGTGATGCTCCTCTGTCAGCCTTCCAACTGCTGGGATTACAGGCATGTGCCACCATACCTGGTTTATATATCCTCCTTTAATTTCACCACAGTTTGCAGAGCTAAGGACCCTTAAAGTCCCTAATTCACACTTGAAGAAATCGAAGTTGAGACAACCCTGAGGCCTCACATCTAGTAAGAGACACCTGAAATTTGACCCCAAATAGTTAAATACCTGACTAATAGCTGCATTTTGTAGCTTCTTTTTGAGGGAGTTTTCTAAGATGTGTTGCTTAGTCTGTAGACAAGAAGCTTTCACTGTGGTGTTAATGAGTAACAGTTGTCAATGAGTAACAGTTTTTCACAGGCCAAATTCTTACTTTGCTAGTTGCTTTCATACTGGACACTGAATGCAAATCCTATCTGGCCAGTCTTCCTGGTATATTTTTCTTTTCCCAGGAGTCGTGAAGAGAGATAATGGATGAATCCTTGGAAGTCAATATTTATTGCTCCAAAATAAGTCAACAAACATGTGGAATCTGCCTGTCTACTCTACTGCCCTCGACCTCTTCAGGCCAGCCTGATCATCTCTCTCTTGGATAGGCTTTTCTTCCTTTCACATTTATGTACAGTTGACTGTCAAGTCACAACTGGCCTGACATATGAACAACTTAGGTTAGGGCCATAATTTTTGTTTTAACTTAAGACCAAAGTCTTTAGTTATGACCTGAATGCTGGCCACATGTGCTACCAGATGGTCTCAGATACAGATTTAACCCTTAAGGAGTTCTGGAAGGAGCATTACAACATCCTCTCTTGTATGGGTTGATTAAGAAATCCTGGGCCAATGTCTCTTTAAGGACACTGACATCTGCCTGTGTACAGGAGAGGGACTTAGAAGGCTGTGTAGAGGAGCCTTGTCGGTGTCACTCCCGGCCGGCAGGAAGGACACACAACAAAGTCTGGCAGTGGACAACCTTTTCTTTTATTTTCCTTCTCCGTACAGCCTGCCCCGGGAATCCTCCCGGCCGAAGCCTCTGTTGGTCCGCTCCCCGCGGCTCCTTGCGTGCTTCTTCTTTACAGTCTGTCCCGAAGCCTCTACAGGTCCGCTCTCCGCGGCTCCTTGCGTGCTTCTTCTGCTTCTTTTGCTTCTTCTTTCGTGGCGGGAGAGGCACTCACTTTTATAGGGTTACAGTGGCCAATCAGTTCAAAGCGCGCGATGCGGGCTGATTGGCTAACATCAGTTGTTGCTAGGCAGACTATCTTACAGGGCGGGTTGTGAAGCAGGAGATCTTACAGGGCGGGTTGTTTACCAAGCAGGAAGCAGGAGATCTTACAGGGCGGGTTGTTTACCAAGCAGGAAGCAGGAGATCTTACAGGGCGGGTTGTTTACCAAGCAGGAGATAAGCGCCATCTTAGCACACTCGATGGGAGGGGTAATCTAGCTCAGGCTTTGCTCTTTCCTACAGGCCTCACGTCCGCCAAGTAAGGCGACCGGGCTCGGCCGCGGCTCCCAATAGAGCCTGAGCCTCCAACTGACATCTTGACTACAACCAGCCCTGCAGAACAAATTGAGTTCATAAGTCAAGGGTCCACTGTCTTTGCTATATCCATGCCCATGAATAAAATCTACTGAGAGTAGGCTGGTGATGTAAGTTGGTGATACAGTGCTTACATAGCATGCTCAAAGTCTTATATTTGATCATTAGCCCTGCAAAAATGAGTGAATGAATCTATAAATAGTTATTTAGGATATTTAGTTTTAAGTGCTTAGCAAAAACCTTCAGATATTAATGGAACTATGAGAAGTCACAGAAAGGAAACAGCAGAAGCTGTTTCAGAAGAAGTGGTATTGGACTTTAATCCATCTTAAATTGTGGGGAAGCTATTGCTGCTCCTGCTGAGGTAGCAGGTATTGAAATAATGGTGAGAGGAGTTGCCTAAGCAGGCCTGGCTTTCCACAGCAGGACACCTGGATCTTGGATAGGTGGCATCATGACTGCAGAGAAGCGGGAAAGGTCTGGATTATGAATACTGAGGAAAGGAATGCCCCAGCAGGAGACAGGTGCCAAATAGGAAGCTGGCCTGTGTTCCCTAGCCTGCTCTCCTCAACCTTACCTTGTTTTATTCTTGAGAGTTCTGAACTGTAGTCCGTTTGTTTTCTAAGCTAATTTATTTCCTGCAGAGAGAAACAGCTTTTTATTCTATCTTTAGGAGGAAATAAAATCTGTCCTCATTTTTTTATTATTGTTTCAGATTCAATTTTCAAAAGGTTTATTTTCCTGTCTTGAGAGTAGACTCTGCAGTTAGGTTGTGCTAATACCAGGTAGTTATGCCTCACTAATTAGAGAGGAACTCACTAAGGAAAAACTAAGTTAAAAGAAATTATTTAAACTAGGTGTGGTGGTCCAGGCCTGTAATTCCAGCACTTGGGAGGCTGAGGCAGGAGGATTGTCATAAGTTTGAGGCCAGCTTGGACTACATACTAAGTTCAAGGCCAGCTTTCACTACATAGTGAGACCCTATCTCAAAAAACAAACGAAACTTTAATAAAAGCACAAGTGTATTAATAGCCCAATATCTATGTATAGAGATTTGGCTTGATCCAAAGATACATTTTTAGACAATCAGAGAAATGGATAAAGTTTATATCCTTTGATGTAAGTCTGTAAATTTTTTTCTCACACTGGAGGTGAGAAAAAGGTGGGCATCAGGGAATTTCAGGTAACATTTTATTAGCAATGTAGGTTTCCATGAAAGCGACTAATATCACATTTTAAGATGTAGCACTTACTGTCAATACTATATAAAAGCTGAGTTTACAGAAAGTAATTTTTAAGTTCCTAATTATTATCAGTCACAGATTAAACCCCTACCTTCTGCTGAAACCTGTGTTTAGAGTGTTGCTCACTAACATCTGGAACTCTTTCCAGTGGCTTCAGAACTGGTTTCAAAACCCCTCCAGCTTTCTCTCAGTGGCCTGTAGCATGTGAGGAACCACAGGCAATTGCAAATTAAAAACAAAGTCATCTGGACTCAAGGACCTTAACAAGGTGGATTTGGGAAGTGATTTTCTAGTGCTATATATTGTTGAAGCACAAGGAAGTGGGCATTTCTCAGAGGAGGTCTGGATTCTCCTGCACTATGAAAGAATGGAAAGGGATGAGGCTTTGATACTTTTACTGTCATGCAAATGGAGTTTTCTGGTGGAATAGCTAATTGGATATAGCAATGTTTCATCTTCCAAGCCAGCATGTGCTGAGGTTCCCTTGGGATCAAATGTACAGAACAAAACTTACAAAAAGAAACTAATAAACTAACCAGAACAAGTGCAAACTATTGAAGTGTTTGGGGGAGTAGGTAAATGTGTTAACTTGAATTAGTAGTAGTCATTTCTGAGGAAGAGTGTGATTGGCTTGAGGAATCTTTATGAAGGAAATAAATTTTGAGTCACCCCAAAGACACATTCTAACCCCTGGAACCTGTGAATGGAGCCTGACAAAAAGAATGTGGCAAATGTGATTAAGTTATGGACTTTGAGAGAGATTATTCTGGTACTATAGTTGGGTCGAATCCAAGTACATGGGTCAAGGGAAACTTTTCAGGCATACATCAGAGTCAGAGAGAGATGTGTCTATAGAAAGTCTCAGTGACCTGGATTAGTAGAAGCCAAAAAACAACTGTCCTCATGCTGGGTTCATACTCTGTTCCTGATTAATGTTCTTTGGTTGCTGCTTTGATCATGACAAACTGGTTTAATCAGCGTACTGTAACCTTGTTGTTAAGCAGCTTTTCCCCACACTTGTAACTGTGCTCAAGCCAGTACCAGCCAGTGCAGTACAGTACTTGTCCCCTTCCTGCTGTTCACTCCTCCCTATCCCATGACTGCTACCTGGGGCACCCGCGTTCACGAACTTCAGCATGAAATCATACATTGCTTTGGGTCTCTTGTAGTTTTGTCAGCAAATATCTTAAGTTCTCACTTAATTTTTCTGGTGGTTAAAATCCATTTTCAAGCGACTGGCGTCTGTGAACTTGCTTCAGGCAGGGGTCATGAATTGTCTCGGAGGGGTCCTTAACTCTAATTTTCGTTCATTCCTAAAGTAAATCTTACATTGCGCTTTTCGTAAGTTCCCGTTTTTTCTTTTCTGGAGCCCCTGAGCTCGAAGTACAGCAAGCCCTCTTACTAAACATTCCTGTAGTCACTCCTTGCCCTTTTGTGACAGGAGTTGTTAAATTGCCCAGGCTGGGCTCGAACTTGCGCTCCTAGCAGCCTGGGCGTCGCAGTGCTAGGATTACAAGCTTCCCGCAGTTTTTAACACGGTCCGAGGGTGACTGATGGCCCACTTCCTCCACTACTAGGCTACCCCCAGCGCGTGACAAGGGCGTGGCACACAGAACCCGACGGGCGTACCTGTTAGCCGGTCTCGGGACGCCAGGGCACCTCGCAGGGCACAGAGGGAGGGACCTCCGTCGGCGGCGGCGGCCGCTCCACCTCACCCTCTCGCCCCTCCCGCCCGCCGGGCCCCGCCCCCGAGCCCCGCCCCTTCGCGCTCGCGCCACCTGCCGCTCGCCCCCGCCGTTCGCGCGGCGCCGCGCCTCGCTGGCTCCTCAGCTTCCAGCCAAAATGGCGGAAAGCGGCGAGGGTCTGGGCACCGTCCCGGAGCACGAGCGGATTCTGCAGGAGATTGAAAGCACTGACACCGCCTGCGTGGGACCCACTCTCCGGTAAAGTGTCCTATTTCTGGGAGTCTGGGCCACCGCGCTAACTGCTCCTCTGGAAACAGGCAGGGCGGCCACCGCCGGCCGCGCGCTCACCGGCCGGACAGGTGGTGCGCGCGCGCAGCGGCTGTGGGACCGGCGCTGCGACCCGGGTGGGGCGGAGGAGGCGGCTGCACCTGTCACCCCGGCGCGGGCCGCCCCGGCCTCGCCAGCTGTCACCGCGCCCCGGTGGGTGTGGTTGTGGCGTCGCCCGCTTCGCTGCGGGGCCTCAGCCCGGCTGCAGTGGACTCTGCCTGAGCGCGTCTGCCCCCAGCGGAGCGGCAGGCGGCCTGGACGCGGGAGCCTGGGGGAAGCTCACTGCCGGCAGGTGTCGAGGGCTACCCGCGGCGCGCAGGTGGGGAACCTGGTGCCGACGCTGGCCTGAGCGGGAGACACCGGCACCGTCCCATCGCGCGCGCTGCCGGAGTGGGCGAGACGCCCGGGCGCGTGGGCTGGAGGGCGGAGCCGGCGCCCTGGGCCGCGCTGGTGTGCCTGTGGCCCGTGAGGCGGCTTTCTCTGGAGACTGAAGAACTTCTACTTATTGACAAACATTTCATTAATTTTGTATTATCTTTCCTGCTGGTTTTAAAAAGGATCGCCACTCACCCAGTCCCTGTCCCCCTTAACAGAATTTTGGCGAGTGTACCGAACCTTTACATTCTTAGGTATTCTCTTTAAGAATTTTGGGAACCTTCCATGCTTATTTGCTCCTGTGCCATTGACACAAAGCCTGTAGTTAGCCATATTATAACTATTTGGAACATAAAGTTCCTGCTTTGATATGATAGAGCATAATTAGTTACCTTCTTTAGTTTACAAACATAAATTTTTCTTGTACTAAAAGCTTAAACATTCGATAAAAATAGAATTATATTAAGAGGAAGCTATGTTTTTCTCATTGCAGCTTGAAACTGCAGTATATGGTATTGATTATTAGACTAGTAAATTTTTCAAGTTAGTATTGATTATGAAGGAGATATTGCATCTTGGGAAAATGTGATAGGCAGTGGCCATGAAAAAAAATGAAATAAACTGAATAAAAGTTTGAATATATTCACAGACTTTTGAATGCTCACGAATAGAATACTGTTTGGAATTGAAAAGTTTACCTGAGGCCATTGTATTTTAGCGCATATAAAATCTGCTTTTTGAGTTTTACAAGGTTCAGAGCTGAGAATTTGCCTTGAGTCTCAAAGGGAGGCTTTGAACTTGGACTTCTGAACAATGCTGGAACTGTTGAGACTTTGAGGAAGGAATTAGTGCATTTTTGGTTGTGGAAAGGATAGTTGCATCTTGTTAGGTGGAATTATAATTTTATAATTGTTACTGTCTATTGGAGATTAAGTATTTAAGGAGATATTCTTGGTTGTCATTGACAAGGGGTGGATTTTGACAGTTAAACTTGATTGTCAGTTTGACTGGATTAAGAGATACTGGGAGATTACTAAAATAGGTCTTGAGTGCATGTCAGTAGTTCAGTAAGGCACGATCTTTGGAACTATATCTGACCCCTACCCGCCTTTTCTCTGACTTTTCCAGGCTCTCTGCTTTCCTGATGCCATAAATTGAGTAGCTTTCCCTGCCATGATATTTCTGCCTTGAAGCAGCTAACCATAAACTAAAACCTCTAAAACTGTGAGCCAAAAAACTTAGTACTCCTTTAAATTGCACATGTGTAATTTTGTCCTAGCAACAGAAAGCTAATTAATGAAACTTCTGAATGAGAGAACTAGAAAAAGACGACCAGGTGAAGCCCAAAAGAGGGAAGAAAGAAAATGATAAAAGTTAGGGTGGAATGTCACAGGAAAGGAACTAGAAAAACAGAAAATCGTTCAAATGAAACCAAGAGAACTAGCTGGTTCTTTGTGGTTGGTAAAATGGCAGATATCTAGGGTGGGGAGAAAGGAAAAAAATAGAAGAGAGGTAACGTGATTACAAACTATAAATGTTTAAAAAGATAGTAAATATGAAAAACTTTATGCAAGTTTTGATAGTTTAAGAGAAATGTTCAAATTTGTTGAAAGGTAAAAAGAATTTAAGCTCACTTAGGAACAAAGTAACTGAGTACCCCTGTATCAATTTTAAAAAGTGAATTTTCTGTTAAAAACATCCCTAAAAGGAAACTTTAGGCCTATGTAGCTTTACTGATGAATTCTACCAAATTTGAGGAGAAAACAGTACTAATTTTGCAAAAGCTTTTTTAGTAAATTGAAGAGGAGGCCTCATTTTGAGGCCAACATTAACCAGATAACTAATCAGTACCCAATATTCTTCATAAACATTGATCTAAACACTTTAAAAAGAGTTTTACCAAAAAGGATATGTGTGTGTGTGTATTTATGTACAGTAATACACACACATGGAGCATACACATCATTATCAGGTAGGATTTCTTTCAATGAAGAATGTGGGCTTAGTATTTGAAAAATCAATGAACATTTTCACTATAATAAACTAAAAAAAAACAAAAACCCTGTGTGATTTCAATAGAGGCAGAGAAAGCAGGAACAAAATCTAACATTTAGTCTTGATTTTTAAAAAACCCTAGAAAGCTAGAATTGAAATTCCTCAGCTTGAAAAAGAGCACCTATGAAAATCTATAGCTAATGTTGTACTTAATGGTAATAAGTTGAATATTTTCCCTCTAAAATTAGCAATAACCTAAGGATATTTTTCTTTTTACCTCTTCTCTTTTATTCACCACTGTACTGGAGATCCTATCTAGCACAATGAGACCATTAAAAAACAGGACCTACTTCGGGAAACCATTTTTATTTGCAGACAATGTGACCATTTATATAAAAAATCCTATACAGAAAAGCTATTAGAACAGGTAAATGAGTTTTAGCAGAATTGTAGGATACTAGATCAATATGCAGATTCAAGTGAGAGAAGATTATTACCCTATATACAAGTGGTGATCAAAATATATGGTGAATGCTTAAAATAAAAGTTGTATTACAGTAAAATTGCCTTTAATCCTCTTCACAAGGCTTTTCTTGGCTTCACACACTTCATCATTCTTGCTACTTTCTGAAGCAGTTTGGAAGTCCTTTTGTGTTTTTATGAAGTGTGATAAAAATTGGTTAGTACTATTGTTACATGCCATCCAACAAGTGCAGTCTTGTAAAAAACTTTGCAGTATGTCCTCATTTACTTTATTCACTAGATCTGTCACTATATGACTTCTGGCTCTTTCCCCCAAATAAAAATAAGCATGACAAGTAAATGTTTTGAGTTGATTCAGAACATTGAGATAATCATGGGAGTGAAACTAAAGACATGAAAGAGAACTTCTAGAATCGCTTCATAAAGTGGCAAGATGATAGGATAAGCGTGTTTGAAGTGAGGGGGAGTAACTTGAGAGGGAGCACTGTGTATTTTATAGTAAAATTTAAAAAAAATTACTGATTTATCTTTCAGTCACGCCTCCTCGCTCTAGTCCATCTTTTTCCTTTTTGTGCTGCTGTTACATATTTTCCATCTATAATGTACTGTAAGTGTAGAAGTATTACAGCTTTTGGTCTGAAGCTAAAAATGGAAAGTAGAGTAGGTATATGTCTATAGTTTGTTGTACTAACCTTATTTATTATTATTATTATTATTTTTTATTTGTACCGGGGATCAAACTCACGACCACCTGCTTGCAAGGCAGGTGCTAATGCTGCTGAGCTAAATCTCCAGCCCCTATTTATTATTTTCCATTTTCTTCATTTGTAGTTGGGTATTTAGTTGACATCCTGTTTGCTTGCTTGCTTATTTTTACTTACTGTGTAGCCCAGGCTGGTCTTAGACTTGTTATATAGCCCAGAATTGCCTCAAACTTGTGATCCTCTTACCTCACACTCCTGAACACTGGGATTACCCCACACCCAGATGTCAGCTGATGATCTTATCAGTGTTCCCTTGGTTGGTAAATAATTTTTCCTTTGTTGTTTTAAAGATTTTGTCTTTCCCTCACTACCCATGTACCTAGATATTGTGCTTTTATTACTCAGAGTTCTTTGATCTTAGATATATAAGTTAATGTCTCTCATCAAGTCTAGGATAATTTTAATCATTATTCAAATAGTTTTTCTGCTTGTTTTTCTTCTCTACTTTGGTGTTCCCATCACATGAATATTGATTTAACGGTGTCCATTTTCTCCTGAGGCTCTGTTATTTCTTTTTTTTCCCTTTAGATTGGATATATCAAAAATTTTTTTAAAGTTCACTGATTTTTCTGCCAATTGACATTATTTTTGAGACCCTCAAATGGATTTTCATTTGTTACTTATATTGCATCTCCATAGCTTGCATTTGGTGGTGGTGGTGGTGGTGGTGGTGGTGTGTGTATGTGTGTGTGTGTGTGTGTGTACATATATATTCCCATCTCTTTATTAATACTCTACTTGATGACACACTGTCATCAGAATTTCATTTGCTTTTTAAAAACATGGTTCTTTTTGGTTCTGTGAATGTGGATATGATAGCTGCTTTATTATGTTTATGCATATATCATAAAAATAGTTTTAAAATATAAAGTTGTAAAATAACAGTTTTAAAATATAAAGTATTAGGTACATTCACATATATTATAAGTTTATGCATATATAATAAAAATAGTTTCACAATATAAAGTTGTAAAACAATAGTTTTAAAATATAAAGTTGTAAAATATAAAGTGTTAGGTACATTCACGTTGTTCTGCAGTCATCACATCTGTCTCCAGCACTTAATCTTCCCCAACTGAAACTCTACTCATTGAACATGAACATCTGTTTTCTCACTGACTTTTGTCAACCATCGTTTTTTTGTCAGCCACTTTCTACTTTCTGTCTCTATGAATATGAATACTATATATACTACATGTAAGAATGGTCATATACTTGTCGTTTTGTAACTTGTTTCTCTCTTGTTTCTCTCTTGTGTAATGTCCTTAAAGTTGTAGCATATGTCCACTTTGTTCCTTTTAAAGGCTGAATAATGGCACTGTGTGTATATAATACATTTTGCTTATGCATTATTCATAAGTGGGCATTGGTAATGTTTCCATCTTTTGAATATTGGGAATAATGTTTCTTTGAGCATGGGTGTACAAATACCTGTTTAAGTGCAGTGGTAGTTTTTTGGCCAGTTTAGGTTTGTTTTGATCACAGGAAGGCTCTATTTCACATTTTCTTTCCCTAGTTCTCTGTTTATCTGCTAGGTGACTTGTGGTTTAGTTTCTTGTTCTTATGGAGTTGCTGGTTTATAGTCAGTTGCTTACCACCAAAATCTTTTGTTCTCAAGACTACCCTTGTGTTTCAACTTTCCCATGTTTGGGAATAGCTTGGAGGTTTTTGTGCATCTGCTTTTCTCTGTGTATAAGCTCTGAGCCATTGCTCTAGAGGTGGTGTGTAACCAGTGGCTTCCTTTTGGAGAGGCACCCTTGCATTAGGGCATTGTGTTGGGTTTGGTCATAATCTTGGGCTTAATCTTTTGTTTCACACAGTGAGGAACAAACAAAAGTGAGGGCAATTGGGACACCAGTGTATGGCTCTCACATCTATAGTAAATCCTCTATTCTGTGATATCTTTTTGAGTCTACATGGATGAAGAGGGTCTTAATTTTAGCCTTGTAACAGAGTTGGGATAGGAGTGAGAAATGCTGTTTCTTTGGTCCTTAACTTCCACACGGGGTATTCTTAGTCATAATTTCCCAAGGTGGAAGTTTTAGCATGCTGAGTTGGTGGGGGTGGAGTAGGTGAGGGGGTTGGGGTGTTGGTAGAAAGAGGGTGTATTAAAGTTTAAGGGCTGCCAATTATCGGCCCAGAAGGAGAGCCACCAGCATTTACGGGAACCCTGCCATGCTGGGACCTGGAGTGCTGGGAAACCAAGCAACCCCTCCCCTCCCTGCCTATTTTGTTTTGTTGAACTTCAATATACAAGAAAGTATGGACAGCTATTTTGAAGAGAATGAGAGACTCTACGACAGCCATTAGAGACTTCCCTATTGTCTGGTTTTGAAAACCTAAAACGCCTTCCTCATTCTGTTCGGATCAGTTTTATACTATGTTGTTTTGTATGAATTTTCTGTATGTGAAGACATGGATAACTATTTGGAAGAAAATAAGAGACAGTATGATAGACAATGAAGATCTCAGGTCGTTTAGCTTTGAAATTTACATCTCTTACATTGCTTTCTTATGTCCTATTTTGTTCTGTTTTGTTGTGTTTAATTTTACGCCCTTTAAATTTTTTTTACCCCCTTTCCTTTTTTTTTTTTTTTTTGTCTGTTTGAGACAGGGTCTCTCTGTGCAGTTCAGGCTGGTCTTGAACTCACTTTGTAGCGTAGGCTGTTCTTGAACTCACAACGATCCTCCTGCCTCAGCCTCCTGAGTGCTGGGATTACAGGTGTGAGCCACCATGTCAGGCTGTTGTATACTCTTAGAACAATATACAAAGACTTAATGTGATATTTTTAAAAATAATTTTCATAATTTATGATTGTTCTGCTAGGAAGTGGGTGTTTGAAGAGCCTTACTGTAAGCACCTTGAAACCCTCCCCCCCAATTATTTCTTGTTTGTATTTGATTTCTGTCCCTATGTTTATTCATATGCAAATTTCCCAAAATCTGCTTGGTAGGGAGATGAAATCCGACACACTTCTGGCCCCAAGCATTTTGACATAGAGATACTTAATCTATAGGTAAAATAGTTGATACCATATCTTTTTTTGACTTTAGCAAGAAAGCTTCAGGTGTTTCCTCATTAGGATAACTGGCTTTTTGACTCAAGTATTCATGTTCTGTTACGTTAAGGAAATATCTATCAATACCCATTTTACTTTATGTTTTTAACAAGGAAGGCTGTTGTGTCAAATCTTTTCTGCATCTTTGTATATGATTTTTCTCCTTTGCTCCATTAATATAAATGAATTTATTAAAGAATTTGCTATTGAAATATTCATGTCTTCATAGAATAGCACTTAGGCATGATGATTTGGTCTTCTAACTACTGTTGGATTTGGTATGCTTTTTTTCTTGCATAAGGAATTCTTTTTCTGTTTTTTATTGGCATATTTTAGATACACATAATAACATTTGCCAAGGGAAATTGTACTTGTATATGATATATCTTGCGCTTCTTTTTGCCTCATTCCTTTCTCCTCCCCTTCCAGTCCTCTACCCTCCTTATTTACAAAGGATTTCTGTCCATTTTTCCTTTTTTTCTAGTCTTTTCCTTTCTTTCCCCCTCTCGTTTCCTTTTTTCCCTTCTCATTTGAACAATTCTTGCTGTTTCCCAATATCTAGTGAACATTTTAGTCCTTATTTACACTTTTGGTTTCTCACATCAGAAAAATAACATCATATTTAAACATACATGTTTGTTTTATTTCACTTAAGATTATGACCACAAGGTGCATCCACTCAGCTAAAAATGTCTTGAGCTTATCCTTCTTTATGGCACAGTGGTATTCCATTGTATAGAAGCCACATCTTTATCCATTCATTGGTTGACGAGTATTTGGGCTGTTTCCAAGATTTAGTTACTACAAATTGTGTTGCTGTAGACATGGGTATAACTATATTGCTGTGGTAAGTGCTTTTAATTCTTTTGGGAAGATATCTACATGAGGAATAGCTGGGTCAAATGGAACCTCTAGTTTTTAGTTTTTTTGAGGAATCTCCACACTGATTTCCACAGTGGTTGCACCAGTCAATATTTCCACCAACAGTGGAGAAGGATTCCTTTCCCCCCATAGCTGTCCAGCATTTGTTAATGGTTGATTTCTTGATAATAGCCATTCTTCTGGGGTGGAATTTCAGTATCATTTTAATTTGTATCTCTTGAAAAACCAGTGATGTTGAATATTTTTTCATGTATTGTCATTTGTACTTAGGTATCTATTCATTTCAGAGGTCCATTTTTGGATTAGGCCTTTAAATTTGGGGTATCTGATTTTTTTTGAGTCCTTTATATATTCTAGATATTAGTCCTTTGTCTGAGCTTTATCTGGCAAACATTTTTTCCCACTCTGTGGGTTATCTATTGGTGTTTTATTTTGCTATGTCAAAGCTTTTAATAAGATGATACCCCAGTTTTTACTTCTTCGTAATAGTTTCTGTTTGATCAGGGTTTTGTTCATAAAGTCTTTGCCTAAACTTATGTCTTTAATAGTTTTACCTGTTCTATCTTCCAGCAGATTTAGTATTTCTCCTTTAATATTTAAATCTTCCATCTATTTCAATTTTAGTTTATTGCATGGTGAGAGAGAGGTGTTTAGTTTTAATTTTTGGAACCATTTTTCCAACACCATTTATTAAAGAGGCTTTCTTTCAGTGAACATGTTTAGCTCCTTTGCCAAAGATAAGGTGGCCAAGTGTGTTTGGAGTTGTTTTGGCATTTTCTGGTCTATTCCATTGATCTTTGTATCTTTTTTTTACTGCTAGTACCATGCTGTTTTTTTTTTAAAATCACAGTAGCTTTGTAGTATAATTTGTAGTGAGGGATTGTGATGCTACCTGTCTTGCCATTGTTGCTCAGGATTGATTTTGTTATTCTAGGTCTCTTCTGGCTCCAAATGAATTTTAAGATTTTTTCTCGAATTCTGTGAGATATGCTAATGTTATTTTGAGCAGACTTGCATTATATCTGTGTGACAGTTTGGGAAGTACTGCCATTTTTAGTGTGTTGGTTCTTCCTGCTCAAGAACAAGGGGTATCTATAAAATGCCTTAATCTCCCTTTTCAGAGTACTGTAGTTTTCAGTTAAGGTCTTTTACTTCCTTTGTTAGATTGATTCTCAGGTTTTTAATTTTTTGGATGCTATTGTGAAAGGTGTTTTTTCCCTAATTTCTCTCTCAGTGAGTTTGTTATTTGGGTACAGGAATTGCTATTGATTTTTGAGTGTTGACTTTGTATTCAGCTACCCTACTGAATGTGGTTATTAAATCTCAAAGCATTTTGGTGGAGTTTTGGGGGTTTTCTGTATAAAGTATCATGTCATCCACACATAATGACATTTAACTTCTTCTTTTCTTATCCTTTTTCTCTTTTATTTCTTTCTCTTGTCTAATTGTTCTGGCTAATGTTTCCAGAAGTATATTGAATAAGAGTGGTGACAGTGGGTATCCCTGAGTGTGAAAGCTTTGAATTTTTGTGTATTTATCATGATGTTGGTTGTTGGTTTATCATAAATAGTTTTTATCAGATGTAGATAAAGACCATTTATTCCAGTTTTCTGTAGTTTTTTTTTTTAAAATCATGAATGAGTGTTGGATTTTTTCAGATGCTTTTTCTTCATCTATTGAGATGATTATATGGTTTTGTCCTGGGCTCTATTAATGTGGTATATTGCATTTATTGATTTAGATATGTTGAACCATCCCTGCTTCCCTGGGATCAATCCTACTTGGTTGTGATATGTAGTCTTGATTTGCTATATTCTTTTTGACATTATCTTATTGAGGATTTTTATATCTGTGTTCATTTGGAGATTGCCCTGTAGTACCCTCTTTTGGTTGGAACCTTTTTGTTTGTGGTATCAGGGTAATGCTTGCTTCCAGGAATGCATTTGGGAGTATTGCTTCCCTTTCAATTTCATTAAAGAGTTTGAGAAATAGTGGCATTAGATCTTGTTTTTTTTTTTTTTTTTTTTTGAGACAGGGTTTGGTTATTATATAATTCACATTAGCTTTGAACTCACTGTGTGTCTTAGTTACTTTTTACTCGTCGCTGAGACAAAATACCTGAAGTCCAAACTGGGGAAAGGAAAGGTTTATTTCTTACAGTTTTTGGAGGTTTCAGTCCACACTCAGTTGGCTCCCAGGCAGGCGGGCATGGCTGGACCGCAGTTCATGGTGGCCGCCCACAGAGAGCTGGAACCAGCAAAGAGAAAGACACACCTTTTTCCTGCCATTACATCACATCCTGGCTCCACCTCTATGTGGGTGGAGCGCTGACACCATCAATCCAAGCACTAGACAATGAACCATCACATATGAACCAATGTAAACTCATGAGGCCTGGGGAACACAAACATAAACCATGACACTGTGTACACCAGGCTGGCCTCAAACTTGCAGTGATTCTCCTTCCTCAGTCTCCTGAGTGCTGAGATTACACACATGCACCGGCCAGCATTCCCTGCATTTTCTAAAATTGTGGAATTCAACAATGAATCTGTTAGGGCCTGGGCTTTTCTTTGTTGGTGAGGTTTTTTTTTTTTTTTTTTTTTAATATATATATTTTTAGTCTTTTTTTTTTTTTTTTTGAGACAGGGTCTCTCGCTATCCAGTTCAGGCTGGCCTTGAGCTCACTTTGTAGCCCAGGCTGGTCTCGAACTTGCAACGATCCTTTTGCCTCAGCTTCCCTAGTGCTGGGATTACAGGCATGAGCTGCCATGCCCGGCTTTGTTGGTGAGTTTTTAATTACATCTTTAATTTCATTGACTGATATTGGTTTATTTAGAATTCTTATATCTTCTTGATGAAACTTTGGTAATTCATATGTACCTAGGAATCTGTTGATTTCTTCTGAAGGTCATCAAAACCTACTCAAGAACCTGTATTTTTATTAATTTTTTGTAGTATTTCTTGTGATTTTACCCTTTTCATTCCTAATTGTATAGATTCAAGTTTTCTTTTTCTTTTTTTTTAATTTTCGTTTTTTCCAGTACTGGGGATCAAACTCACGACTGCATGCTTGCAAGGCAGGTGCTTATGCTGCTGAGCTAAATCCCCAGCCCTTTGTTTTTCTTTTTTTAAAAATAAGATTGGCTATAGGTTTGTCAGTTGTATTTGATCTTTCACAGAACCAACTCTTCAATTCATTGATTCTTTATATTGTTTTCTTAGTCTCCATTGCATTAATTTCTGTTCTCATGTTTATAATTTCCTCCCTTATATGAGCTTTGGGTATGACTTGCTCTATTTTTTCCTAGAAGCTTGAGGTTCTACATTAGGTTGTTTATTTGAGCTTGCTCTGTTTTCCTGGTAGGAGAATTTACCGCTATAAATTTCCTTTGTGGGACTGTTTTCATTGTGTCCCATAAGTTTGGGTATGTTGTATTGGTATTATTGTTTAATTGTAGAGACTGTCTAATTTGTTCTTTAATTTCATTTGTGATCCATTGGTTGTTCAGGAGCATGTTATTTGATTTCCTTGTATTAGTGAAGTTTTTGTAGTTTCTTTTGCCATTAATTTCCAACTTCACTGCACTATGGTCTGATAATACACATGGGATTTCAGGTCCTTTGCATTTTCTTAATGATGTTCTATGAGCTACCATGTGATCTGTTTTGGGGAATGTGCAGCTGAGAAGAACATATTAATGATATTGTGGCGTGGAATGTTGTAGACATCTACTAAGTCCATTTGTTCACAAATTAGGTTCAGTTCTTTTTTTTTGTTGATTTTTTTGGGGGGTCTGGTTGATCTATTTGTGACAGTGGGATATTGATGCCCCTCATTACAATTGTATTAGTGCTTATTTTATTTTTCAGGTCCATTAATATTTACTTTATATAGTGGGGTACACTAGTATTTGGGGTATGTGTAGTATTTTTATCTCTTCTTCTAGGATTGTTTATAAATAAGTAGTGACCTTTTTCTCTCTTAATCAATTTTGGCTTGAAATCCAATCTGTCTCCAAATAGAATTGCTACCCTTGCTTTTTTCTGGGTTCCTGCTGTATGGTGTATTATTTGCCATCCATTCAGTCTGTGAATTTATTGGTGAGTTAAATGGGTTTCTTGTATGGAGCATATTGTGGATCTTTTTTTTTTTTTGATACATTCTGCCAATTTGTTTCTTTTGATTGCTGAATTGAGATCATTTACATTGATGGTTGTCAGTGGTATAAATCGACTGATTCTTGTCATATTATTTTGTGTTGTTCGGTCCCTATTCTTCTTTTCTGTTTAGTTACTTGCTTGTCTGGCAGATTTATTCTTTGGGGTTCATGGCATTGTAGTCCTTATTAGCTCTTTCTACAATGACCTTCAGAATATTTTGGACTGCTATTTTGGTGGTCATGAATTTTAAGTGTTATCATGGAAATGTCTTACTTCATTAATTTGGAAAGATAGTTTTGTAGGATACATCAATTTGGGTTGGAAGTTATTTTTTTTTAGGGCTTGAAATACTTCATTCCAAATTCTCATTGACTTGAAGATTTTTTTTTTTGCGATACCGGGGATTGAACTGACTTGAAGATTTTTAATTGAGAAGTCTGCTGGTGATGTTGATGGGCTTTCCTTTATGTGTATTGGCAATTTCAGTCTTGGTTACCAGGAAGAACAACTGATTAGTACTGATTAGAACAGTTACGTACCTTGGCTGAAGTAGTACAGTCAGCAATAGCATCAAACACAATATAGAAAATGAAAACCTGGTAACTATTAATGTGCTACCTTTAACCATATGAACTGGATTTCTAAAACAAACCAGAAAATTTTATATAGTAAATATGCCCTCAATATGGTGATTTTTATTCACAGGGGAGAAAATTTAAAAGGGACCTGGGTGGGGGTAAAATAGAAAAATAGAAGAGGAAGAGATCAGAAATAAAGGAAGATTACATGAACTTTGGGAAACTGGTGAAGACAGGAGTGAAAGAGAGAAGGAAAAAATAAAAACAAGCCTAATGTGGTGGTGCACACATATAATATCAGCACTTGGGAGGCTGAGGCAAGAGGTTTGCTGTGAACCTGGGCTACATAGTAAGTTCAAGGCCAGCCTGAGCTACAAAGTGAGACCTTTTCTTAAAACAAAAACAAAACACAACAAAATAAAAAAAAAAAACAAGAACAGAACTGAACAACAACAAAACTAGAGACAGTGTTCTCACTCATAAAAGCAAGAAGAAACAATGCAGAAAATAGCAGAACCAAAAACAACAAAAAGAAGAAAACAAGAAAAAGAAAAAAAAGTGTTCACTTCAGGTTGTGTCTCTGCTATCACTGGTAGACAGGTGGGCAGACAGAGCCCAGATCTGTGTTGTTTAATCCCAGCAAGCCAGGTATAGATTTGCAGTGAGGTAGTGTATCGTTCCAGCAAGCCTGTACCTTAGTTCTGCTTAAGTTCAGGCTGGTTTCTGGTTGTGAGTCTAGAACTTAATTTATTCAGCCTGCAACACACTGTGTTGGCTTGAACTTGGTTCTTTGACCTCCTGCTAGCTTGAACTTTTTTTTTCACTTCACCTTGACACCTGAAGTGGCAAGATGGAGCCAGCCTGCAACTGCTCTAAGTCCCAGCCCAGTTGGCCTCTCTCAAAAGTGGCTACTGGCCAATCTACTTCTCAGGATGCCTGAACCTGAGTAAATCACTAGCCACTGCAGTCTGCTGCGTTCATTGCTCTAGTCCACTGGAAGATGTTTCTCTGTGGAGACTTTTGGGGTGGCCAGTAATCACTGTGTGTCTGCAGGTTTGAGCCTCACCTCTCATGCAGTGAGTCCTGACTCAGGGAGAAAATGTTGCTTGCCACTTTTTCCTTGTTTGCTCTTCCTGTGGGTTTCATTTCTCACTTAAGATCCTCATAGGATCCCAGGGAACCACTTAGCTCCTTCTTCCCTTCCTCATGTTGCTTTATGCCAGTGCCTATATCAGATCTCAGAGAGGGTGTTTCTCTGTTGCTTACCACTCTGCCCTTCCCAGAAGTCTGATGCTGAAGGTCTGGGGAGTACCTTGATAATTTTCTGAAGATGTTAGAAGGCCAGAATGGCCACCCAGAGTCAGATGTGGAAGAGTGTCTGTCTGCAGATCTGTCTGCACTTTGGAGTGCCAAAAGATCCCGTTGAATGTCTGAAGCTCACTGCAATGACCTGTGCAAGTCTGTACCAAGAGGCTAATGGGTCTGTGATAGATGTCTGAGGAATCTGCACCAGAAACTCTAGTATGCTTTTGAAACTTTATTTTATATTGTTATTCGTAAATGAAGTTAGTCTGCAGTTTTGTTCTTTGGCATAGTCATTTTCTGATCTTCGAATCAATGTTATGTTGATTTCATTAAACAAAATTGGAAACTTTCTGTCCTTTTCTGTGTTTTTTCATAATAGGGTTAACATTGATAGTATCTGATCTTTAAGGATTTCTTAGAATTACCTGTGTAAGAATCAGCTGTTTTGATGTCTTGTGTGGAGATGTCTTCTAATTTCTGTGTTTCTTCTGTGATAATTTTTTCTGTTTAAGAGATTTGTATCTCTATATGGTCAATGAGTTGCATTCTTTTGAAAAATTACCCATTTTAAAAAATTTCCCAAAGACATTTGGTAAAGTATTACAATGTAAATAGATTGGGCTGGCTTTGAACACATTTTGTAGCCTAGGTTGGCTTAGAACTTGCAGCAATCCTCCTGCCTCAGCCTCCTGAGTGCTGGGATTACAGCCTGGCACTCTTTTTGATGATTAAACCCCTCTTGTCAGTTCTAGTTTTTGAGTATTTTCAGCTTTAGGGAACCTCTCCATTCCCATTAGGTTAGTAGTAGTTTGTCTGTGTTTTTTTGACAACCTGTTTTGGACTTATTTCCTTAATTTTCCAGCTCATTATTTTCTGCATGTATCTTTAATGATTCCATTGTGTCTTTTATTCTTTTTCTAGTTTTTTTGTATTTTGTACCTGTTTATTTTATTGATTCAATTAATGCTGTTAAGTTTTCAATGATTTTGCTTTATATCTAATATCTAATATTGCACTATGAACATTTCGTATATTCTGATCTGTTACATTTTTCTTACTGCTTTTTAAAGGAAATTATGCTGTTTTATTTTTGTATTTTCTCTTTGATTAGATGTTTAGTTTAAATATTCAACATCTTTAAGAAATTCTAATGTTATTAATATATCTAGATCAATCTGTATTATTTCTATTTTTTCAAATTCAGTGAGGTTTTATTTGTGTCTTAATGTATGGTTAGTTTTTGTGAGTGTTCTGTATGCTCTTGAAATGAAAGCATATTCTTTTTTATTAAGGAGTCACAATTTTATAAACATACATAGCAATTAAGTTATTAATATAGCTTTATGTTATTTATATCTAAAGCTTTATGTTATTTTTTACCTGCTCTTTTTGGATTGACAGGTATGTTGAAGTCCTCTTTCATTAATTTGTTTTTCTCTCTTAAATATAGTGTCATGTTTGTTTCATGCAAGTTTGTTGCTGATTTTTGGGGGGCATATAAACATCTTTGCTTTGGGAAATATAGATAATTGTAGACTATTACATTCATAATTTTTAACATTGTAGGTACTTGGATAATAAATGTAAAGCTCAGTATTTGTTTTCCATTAACAAATATTATCTCTTTTTTATTGTTTTACTAAAAGTCAATCCTTGAGCAAATTTTTCCTTGATTGTAGATTAATATTCTTATAAAAGACTTTGGTAGAGCATATAGTTTATCTCTTTAGCTGTTTGGCAGAATGCACATTAGAGCTTTTTTCAGATTGATACTTTCAGTTGATTTTTCTAAAGTGTTCTAGGGAAGCAGTCTGTATCTGTATTTATTAATCTGTTTAATTATTTGAGCATTAGGAAGTAAGAGTTACTTCAGCAATTGTTTATTCTAGAGAACAAATACAGTTAATGTGTATTGGGTGTTTCCATTTCTTGTCTTTGCATTTTACCAAGTAGTATAAAAGTCAACAGGAAGAGACATCTCTTTGGTCAGAAATGTAAAAACAGGAAGAAGGAAGTCTATTGCAAATCTGTGTTGGCTGATTACAAATTCAAGTTTCACCATAGAGGATGTTCATTAGTGATTATGCTGTGTGCTGTAATCCAGAATTATAGTGAGTGAATTTTAATGTCTGTAATGTAAATATGAAACGTTGACTTCAGTTATATGATGTAATGTTAACTAACAAACTGCAGTAGGTTCTTTCTTATGCATGGGAATAGGATACTGTTAGCAAAAAATAAGATAGAAATTGTAGATAGAGGAAAATAAGGCAAATAAAATTTAACATGAGAAATATAGGGAAAATAATGTTTCATTTTTTTGCCTTTGTTATTGATGCTTTTCTAGGTCATGATTCTTTAAGATGTGATCATACCCTTTAAATTTTTTTAATTAATGGTACTTTTATTTTGTAGACCACTTTTTTATGGTTATGATACGTTGTAAGTGCAAGATTTTTATGGTTCTGCACCTCTTCCCTCTTTTTAAAACAAATTGGGGTATGTCAACTATGTCATTATCTGTTCGACCAAGTATCTCCAACTGAAGCACCTTGCCATTATTTTACAAACAATTTTAAGAGCGTACATAGCAAGTTAGATGAAATATTTTGTGGAAAAATATGCAGAAGATGAATATTTTTTGTATGAAACTTTTTTAGTATTCTGTGATGAAATTGGATTTTGTTTATATACTCTTTGCCCATTGTTGTTCAAAACTCTCGATTACTATATTCTACAGAATATCTAATTGGTTTGGATACTCGATAGCAGTTCAGGTATTTTGGGATACATACCTTACTCTGAATGCTTTACTTAGCATTACAATATTATAGATGTTTTGAAAAAAGATACGGAATGTGTAGGTGGCATATTACCATCATCTCATAATAGCATTGTATTGAAGACCTCTTTGATACGCTATTTTTCAGGAGACTTCAAATATGCCTTATTTCTGGATTATTATGTGGTATTTCTTCCCAGCATTTTTTATGTCATGATACAAACTGGAAATTAGGTTGGAGGCTGAGATGATCATTATTGTGGTATGCTTATAGTCTATTCATTTGAGAAAACATGTTGTAATATATTGGTCAGGCAAAGAAGTTTGTGAGGCTCTTTTAGCTGTTAGAAATGTATATATGAGTATGAGTGTGTTTCTTGGCTAAGAATTTGTTTTATAGTATGTAAACCAAACCAATTGACTTAAGGATAAATTTTTTCTTTTTTATCGGTACCGGGATCGAACTCACAACTGCCTGCTTGCAAGGCAGGAGCTTATGCCGCTGAGCTAAATCCCCAGCCCCTACTTAAGGATAAATTTTAAAAAATGGTAGACTCTTGCTGGGGGTATCTCAAAGAATCAATGGAGCAGCCAAAACTTTGCAAAAGACTGGAACAGACAATTGTTGAGTATTTGATGAAGGAAGCCCAAAATGCTGGTACATACCTGTAATGCCAGTATGCTGGAAATCTGAGGCAATTGAAAGTTTGAGCCTAGGCTGGGCAACATTGGAAGGCCCTGTCTCAAACATAAATTTAAAAAGGGGTTGAGATGTGAGCTCAGTGAAAAGGTTTCTTTGTTCGGTTCCTACTATTGTCTGTTACTGGCCCAAAATTGTTGAAGTTACAGCTACATTACATATAATTTTCATTTGTTTTCTCCACCAAAATAGTGTACCTTTTTTTTTTTTTCTCAATATAACGTTTTCATTTAGCCCCTTAACAGTTTACCCTGAGCATCACTTGGGCACTGTGTTTATGTAATGTTCCCAGTGTTGCTTGGGCAGGTGTCATTTCAACCAGTCGATTCTTGTTACACTCACGTGTCTATTTTATATAAACCAATTTTAGCATGCTTTTTCATTTAGAATGTTGTATTTGCCTTTGATGTTTGTTTCTAGTGAAAGTTATTTCTGGTTATTTTACTACTTCATATTTGTAAAAATAACTTGTAATTATTATTATTTTTTTGGTTTGAGGATCAAACCTGCAACCTCACACTTGTTGGGCAAGTGCTTGTGCAGCTGAGCTAAATCCCCTGCCTCAAAAGTAGATTCACTTTTGCTGGCTCTAGTCTCTCTCTCTCTCTTTTTTTTTTTTGTGCTAGGGATTGAACTCAGGACCTTGCACTTGCCAGGCAGGCGCTTATGCCGCTGAGCTAAATCCCCAGCCCCAATAAACCTATAATTTTGCACTACAATTTATAAAAACTCATAAGTATATTAGATATAATTTTTATACTTCTGTATAACTGAGTGATATTCTTTTACTATACAAAAGATACATTTGGGACACTGAGACTGAATAGGAAGGAAGTGCCAAAAAATCTGCAAAAGAAAAAAAACTGAAAAAGGAAAAATGTTAGCATATCAGAGAGGAAAAGTCTGTTTTTAAAAGACAACAAGATGGCTCCTTATTGTCAGGTATTCATAATACAAAAATGATAGAACTTGAAAGAAGAAATGAAACTAAAAAAATTTCAGTAGTGGTCAATGATTACAAAATTTCAGTAGTGATCAAAAATTCTATAAGTGTTGTTGATGGAGGTGACCAACATCTAACAGGTTATCCTGTAATCAAAAAATGAGGAAAAAATATTACAATAAAATATTTATGTATATTGTGGATCAAACAGTATGGAACTTGTTTGTTGTTTATTCAAAACAAGGTGAAAAAGTCATTTACAGTTTAGATTAGGTTAAGTAGGCCAAATAATTGAAAAATATAGCGTAATGAAATGCCAACCAGGATATCCATCATGACATCTTCATCATTATGTTTAGTGGGTAGATATTTTGTTGAGATTATAGCACCCACAGAAAAAAAGGAAAAGCAAACATGACAGCTTAAAGTGTGTTGTTCAGAGAAAGACAGTAATGCAAAAAGAATTTGGAAAGACAGTAGATACTACTGTTTGGATTATAAAGTTGTGTTGTATATTGACTGTTTTGAGATATGCCATACACAGAAAAATTACTGAATTTGATAATTTTATTATATTATAAAAATTAATTAAATGCAATTTTGGACCATCTTAAATGATTAGAATATAAATGGTTAAAAATTCATACTTATGTATATCATTTAAAACTCATATGCAGGGACTGGGAATGTAGCTCAGTGATAGAGTGCTTGCCTTGTTTATGTGAGGTTCTGGGTTTTCTCCTACTAACTGCAAAAAACAATATTCTTAAAAATACTGGATTAATATTTAGTGGGCATATGTCTAGGTTTTCCTGGGAGTATGTGTGTGTGTGTGTGTGTGTGTGTGTGTGTGTGTGTGTGCATGTTTATCTTTTTAAAATTTAATGTGGTATAATACCTATATACTATTTTTATGAGCACTCAAAGCATTCTGTAAGGCTTATTTTTGATGGCTGAGTAACATGACAGTATTTATCTGAGTTTAATTACTTTCTCATGTTGAAATTCAGGTGGTTCTTTTTTTAACTCTAGGAATAAGTATATAAAACTAAATAGTTAAGATCTTTGCTAATGAGATAAAAGTGATTGCCTAGGTAATAATTGGAATAATTAATATCTACTGAATATTTTGTATGTATTATTGTTTTAAATACTTAAATGTATTATTTCACTAAATCTCCACAAGAAGCAAATGAGGGATTATTAGTATATCCATTTGCAGATGAGGAAATTGATGTAGGGATCATTTAGGTCATTTGCTGCAGGCATTGTATAACAGGTAGAATGGATGTCTAATGGATGTCAGCCATTTAACCCTGCACCCTACACACTCCTGATCCACATGCTTTGCTTTCTAGAGTGTCAGATAGCTAAAACTGCAATGTCAGAAACATTAAAATTTAACTTAAAAAATAAGAGATTTGTCTACTTGGGGTTGAGAGCAGCAAGGATTACTTAAATAAGTATATTCAGAACTATTAAGAAGAAAAACAGAAACATGAGTTACTCCGATGAAAGTCGGATCCCTGGGCCGGGTAGAGCTATGCTTATGGAGGCAGCATCCTGTATGTGAAGTCTATGCCAGTAAGAAAAGGTTCAGCTCTTGAAATAAACTCAGAATACAGTGGTGTAGGTTTCTTCTTCCTCTGTAGTTCTTCCATAGGTGCTTAGTAAGGCCATCCTCTGGTTTATTGTTTTTTGGAGAGGAGGCTGTTTGGTGCAAGAAAAATCACTGAGTTTTTTTTTTTAAAGAGATTAAGACAAAACAGGACATAACAAAGCAGATCAGAACAGAACAACGTAAGCAACACAGAATTTCTCTAGAAGACAACCCGTAACTAACAGTAACTACCACAATGTCTCTTTCTTTGAAATAGTTGAGTATAACTTCATATATAATAGTATCAAACATAACAAAATAGTATAAAAACATTCAAGAGAATGAGAGTATTACAGAACCAAATAACAGAAAACAAACAATGGCTACTGTATTATCTCATTTTCCATAGAAAATTTGTTTATACCTTCACACGTAATACAGTCCAATAAGGTACAACATGATAGAGCCAATGGAAACAGAAGAGCAAAAGCACGGTAGGACTTCAGAGTAAGATGATATACCAGTACTGGCTACTATAATGACTTGTTTCCCTCAAATTAGCTGTTCATACCATCACAGTTAATAAAATCAAACAAACAAGGACAAACCCATTACAACTAACCAATGCGATCATTATAAGGTTTCAAAACAATGTAATGGGGAATCATGATTACCATAAACTCTTATGTACTCTTACTATTTCTTGTACTAGTGAGACTATATGGTATTTATACATGTGAGTTTGATTTATTTCGCTTATGAGTAAGGTCTAAAGTTGCACCCATTAGGGCTGGGGATTTAGCTCAGCGGCATAAGCGCCTGCCTTGTAAGCAGGCAGTCGTGAGTTTGATCCCCGGTACCGATAAAAAAGGAAAGAGACAAAAAAAAAAAAAAAAGTTGCACCCATTTATTAGTAAATATCTCAATGTGATCATTCTTTATAGCTGAGTAGTACTCCATTGTATAAAAATACCACAACTTAACCACTGAATTTTTAAGCCTTCAATATTTTTTTAAATTTCCAAATGATAGAAAAAAACTACCACAACACAACTCCTTACTTTCCCCTTTCTTTGCTAGCTTTGTGTCCAATTTGCCATTTACAAGCTTAATTTAGAGAGATTTCATTAATTGGTCATTATCTTAGTAGTAAGAAGGATGACATGTAAGTGAACAGTGAACATATTGCTGGTATATTTAAGGAAAATAATTTCAGCAACTGAATGTTTGGTGAATTTTGCAGTGCGCCTCTTTTAGTTTTTTTTTTTTTTTTTCTGCAGTATTTTTTAGTTCTCTTTAATAAGAGAGTCCATGAATTGTGTTGTATACCTGGTTCTGGCATTTTAGTAGCTACATGGTGTTAAACAAATCCTTTGACATCTTCATTTCCTTCATTGGTGAAGTGGATATAAAATCAGTTGACCTATAAACTTCCTTACAGTTCTTGGGATTAAACACAATGATATACATAGAATTGTTTTATAGATTACAAAGGACTAGTACAGATATAAAGATTATTTTTTCTTTTTGTTATTTATATTCTGCTTTTGAGTGGGCACAGAATTACTTGTCTCTATTGTTTTTTGTACTATTCTACAAAGCTGTGAAATGATCAGCAGATCGGTACTAAAGTTGGGATCGGTTATCAAACTCAGGACCTCACGCTTGCCAGGCAGGCGCTGTGCCACTGAGCTGTATGCCTGGCCAGTGATCAGAGTTTTATCAGGGTAACTCATGTTTCTGTTATTCTTCTTAGTAGTTTTGAATATACTTATTTGGTAAATTCTTTGTCTTTTAAAATTATATATTAATTTAAAAATTATATATTTTGTCAAAATAAATACTTTTATATATCATATTTATATATAATTATATAATTTATGTATAATATATTAAAAATTCAGTGCCATATAGCTAGTACAAATGGTTTAGTTATTTGGTTGGTGGATGCATAAAACAGGCACCTAAGGTCTTCAGTACCAGTCTTTTATTTCTGATTGCTACTCATTTCTTCCTATTAAATGATTAATTGGATGGTGGCAGAGAGGATGAGAAGGTGAGCCAGCGTTTACCAGCGTCTGCCTTGCTCTGGAGTGGACAGGTGCTTAGCTGGTGGATTGGCTACTTTTGGCTCTGCCATTTTAGGGTTTAGGTTGGAGGTGGTGAGTGAATCTCTGAAATGACTGCTGACCTTGGGTCTCATCTCTTCAATTTTCTTTATCCTCTTTGCTACAATCTAGGATGTCATTGGCAGGGAGGGCCCCTGGATATCTTTTTGATAGTGTTAAAATGTTTTTGGAACAAATGTTGCTTTTTCTGAATACACCTTTGAAGGTCTTAAAATGGTTTTATTCTTGAACGAAGTGAGATTTATAAGAATTTCATTTTAAATCTGTAATAAAAGTTTATAACTTGATGTTTTTTTAAAAAGTCTGTAAATACCTATTAATACCTTTAAATATGCATATGTATTTATATAATTTATATATGATATATTAATAGGTATCGTATTTTTCAGGATAGGGGGATTCTTTCATCCAAAATTAGAATTAAAAACCTCTTCCTCTGGTGTTTTCTTTTGTGAGGAGCAATTCTGAAACCTGAATCTAGGGTCTTATGCATTCTAGTGAAGCTGTGAACTCTGCCAACTGAACTACATATCCATCCCAGGCTTTCAATTTTAATATTTTCTATAACTTAGAATGCTTCTTGTTTTCACTTTAGGATATAGTTTATACAAGGATGCTTTTTTCTAGAACCTTCATAAATTAATTTTTAAATTTTAACTTATTTCCCCTGTAAAATGATGTTATTGGCCAGAGATTTAGCTTCAGATTTAGCTTTAGCCACTGCCTGGCAAGCGCAAGGTGGTGAGTTCAATCCCTGTACCAAAAAAAAAAAAAAAAAAAGATGTTATTATACAGTTGAGAAAAAGGTTAAAAAAATCTGACACATCAGTTAGAAATTTTAGGTTATTTTTCATTCAGCAATTTTAGTACCATGCTCCATATCATTGACCGTGAACAAATCATAAAAATCATCATCTATTTTAGGTATTCTAATGCTTTTGAAGATGAAAGGTGTTTTTTGTTTATATTTGATTGATGTTCAGTTCCTTTTAGATTTTAGTTAATTCATCAGTGCTAATTTCCCATCAGTTTTCAGATGTGTATACTTTTTATATATTTATTTTAAATTCAAACACTAAAGTGTTCTTTAGTAAAATTATTTTTATGTGTGTTCTTTCAGTATGTGAATACCTACTATGTATTAGGAAGTATGTAATATATAAAATTTGTACATTGCCATATTGTCCATACTACTTATAAGAGCCTGAAATTGTAGAATTTTTGTGGTTCTGTTCAGCTACTTTAAATCACTATATTAAAGTAATAGGTAACAAGATAAAACAGCTTAAAAAGAGGTAGAAATCTGATTTTTATTTTAATTTTATAGGCACATAGGTGTTGATTTTGATACATAGGTGTTAACTAGATTGATAAAGAGGTTTACATCATGTTCTGGTATAGTACCAAATTTAGTTTTAAAGGTTACCTTTTGGTGAAGGATGCCCTCTAGTGAACTGATTCCTGATATTAAGATTTTTAGTTCTTTGCATATGTTTTCACAGCATTTGTGCATTAAAAGTATAGCACAGACTTTATGTAAAAGAACTGGGAAAATTCAAAATAATGGAAAAGTTATTTAGTATGCCTGTTGATGAAATTATCTTAACGCTGAAGTTTGAAGGAAGTTTAAGATTAGTATTGACATACATGCGTGGTAGGAAAAATATGTCCTTGCAATGAAAAAGAGAAATATCCTTGACAAGTAAGAAGAAAAAGGAAATATCCTTGACAAGATTTTAATTTAGTACTGTTTAGTACTATTTTAAATATTTTATGCAAATGTGTATATAATTTGTTTTGTATTCAGAAATCTTTATCAGGAATTCAGAAAAAAATCAATTGAAAGATTCTGTCATCTCCAAATAGTACCTCCCTATGGATCAAACCTCCAACATACTCATTTTTGGAGTCAGTTAAGATATAAACTATAGCATGGTTATAGGCAGATATTGTCGGGTATTTTCTGGGTGTTAAGCCATCTGAAGTTTGACTAGATACAATGGCTCATTTACATTTCAGGCATTTTTGGATGTTCCTGTGTGCTTATCTATGGCCTCTCTATATTTTTACAATAGTCAGATTTCTTACATGGTAGGTGACTTTCCCCAAAATGTCTAGTGTGGTCTAGTTAGATGTTGTGTTGCTCTTTTTAGCTTCAGAAGTCATGTAAGTATTTATTACTTTGGGCATACTCCATTGGTCAAAGTAGTCCTGAGCTTGCTCAAATTCAAACAAGAAGTGATAGACCTCACCTTTCAATGTAAGATGCGTCAAAGAATTTTACATCTATGTTATAAAACTATTTCATTTACTTCTGCTTCCATAAAAATTACTGTTAGAATAAATTTTAATGATTTAAGGGAACAGTTATCCTCTGTGTTAAAGTTGCTTATGTACATACCTATTTTCTGTACTTGATTTCCAGTTTCTATTGTGTATGTTGTTGGAAAGAATCTTTTTTTATCTTTGGCTACTTCTGCCTTGGAACTATGTATTTCTTGTTACAAGAGTATTGAGGAAAATTGTGGGCAAGTTGCTAGTTGTGCTTGCTGTAGTTGATAAAATAGTTGGAAAAGTGTCAGGAGTACTGGATAATGCTTTGGGATTGATAATCTTTTTTCTTGCTAGTTAATATTGCTGAGTAGGATAATAGAAATATTTTTTCCAAGGTTGAATGGCTTCTTTTAGTTTTTATTTTTTGAGTAGCTTCTTTGAGGGAATCTTTTGTGCATTTTAGATAGTATTTAGTATTTGTTTAAAAATTTCACATTATATCATTTTATGAAAAAAGTGATTCTCCCAAATAACTTATGTGCCACTTTGAATACTATTTTAGCCTATTGTTGCTTATGTGGTTGTTATTGAAATTTTGGGCTGAGGCAGGTGGACAGTAAGTTCAAGCCCAGCCTGGGCAACTTAGTGATTTGGTGAGACCTTGTGTCTCAAAATATGAAATAAAAAGGGCTAGGGTAGAAATAGCCAACCAGCAAACTAACTAGCTAGCCTTTCTTGTAAGCCGTGTAGACCATGTGGGGTCCAAGAAGAGAAAAGTCATACAGCGCCTCAGGAGAATCGGCTATGCTGGGGCTTGGAGGACCAGACCAACAAACCAACCAGCCAGCTTTTCTGGTGAACTGTGTAGGCCATGCTGGGTCCAGGAAGAGAAAAGTCAGATAGTGTGCCTCCCATGATCCTACCAGCGCGAACTGAGAGTCACCCCCTCCCAATTTCCCAGCAACCAGGTGGTTCGAAGGACAAGTTGAGTTGATAGCAACTGAGGTACAAAAAGCAACTGAATGTTTATATTGTTCATCTGGCTTTGTAGTCCTGGGACCTCCGGTCTGAGTGTCTGTAGGGAGGATAACATTATGCGATGTAACAATTAAAGGGGATTTTCTTCATCTTGTTTTTGAAATCCAATATTGTTCTCACTCTTCTGTTCTGATTGTTTTGCTTTATTCAATAATCTGTTTTGATTGGTCTTATTCTATTTCATTTTGTTTTGATTTTGCTATATCCGATGAAATGGACAACTATTATGGAAATAAAAAGATATACTATTGATAGCCATTGTTGTTTTGCTATTATTCTACTTTGAAGTTCTGTACCAGTTTCACTGCTTTTGTTTTGATTTGATTTATTGTTTTATTTTGTTGGGTTTTATTATCTTTACAAAAAAAAAAAAAAAAAGGGCTAGGGATATAGCTCATGTGAAAGCCTTCGGTTCAGTCCCTAGTAACACAAAGCAAGCAAGCAAGCAAGCAAGCAAAAGTTTGGTATGTCAAAAGCTGACAATCAGAGTGGTCTTGTATTTTAATATTCAGGAACATATACGTTAAAATTGGTAACAAACATTTAGTATTAACCAGTAAGATTGATACCAGAATCTGAAAATAATTTGAAAAAAGTATATATATATATATATATGTTCTTGCCTTGCATGTATAAGACCCTAGCTTTGATCCACAGTAGTGTCTTTGTGTGTATGAAATTGCTAAAGAAGTAATTTCATTAATATGAAATAAATTTATATTAGAAATATACAGTAATACTAAGATTGATGTACTAGAAATTGAACTTGATATGCATTTGAAGTATTGATGAAAATACCTAAAGACTAGAAGAAAAAAGAATGCTTAAAAGAGCACAAAATCTTTTTTTATTGTTAGAAATATAAAGTTAAGACTGCCATGTCATTTGAGGAATTGACAAAAAAATATGGCTAATGTTTGAAAGTGTGGAAAATGAAATCAGAAAATGTGCAAAGGAAATCAAGTGTAACTGATAAAATTTTCTCATAGATAAGCGTGAAATTTAGTTTTCTGGTAAAGGTTTGTGGAAATTCCAAAAGGTAAAAGCAGTGTCATTTGTGCCCAGAGATTTCTGAAAAGTATTTCTTCATGTATTTTTCAAATATTTGAATGTCCATTTTCTTTTCAGTGTTTTTCTTAAAAGAAGTTGATTGACATAACAAAGTTTATAGAGAGATCTACCAGTGTCAGTACCTAACATTTAAGTGACAGCCACTTTAGCTGAGAAGCTTTTCACATTGCACACTATTCAGAAGTTGTCCTTGACCATGCTTTTACATAGTAATGCAGTCAGTACTTCCATCTAGTTACATGGCAGCACATTCTCAGACAGAACAAAGCCATTTTCTTTAGTCTTGGTAAGAAATTATAGTATTCCAGTAAAATGATAATTTGGGGAAGATAAGATTTGATACTTTGAGATTATATCAGTTTGTTTCAAAATGTAGACATTAGTAAAAAATTTATTTCTCAGGAAGCATTTTATTTTCTTCTCAGATATTGTGATTGAATTATCCTTTGTAATGAAAATATAGTGAAAGACAAATATACCAAAAATAGTAAATAACATTTGTGCTTTTTTAAATGAAAATTGTCCTAATATAGTTTCAGTAATATTAGTTCTTTTCTCATAATACCTTGTAAATGTTATTTTTCATCAGAAATATTTTCTTTCCAAAATTGAAACTGTACAATATTACTAAAGCATTTATCTTATTTACAGATACAGTATCTCTCAAAAAAAATCACAGTAGATTCAGTTAAGACATTTGATGTTAACTATTAATTTTTTATGAGCCAATTTAAACATTTTTATCTTTAAAAATTTTTATGTTTATTTTATTACCACTAGGTGGAGTCCTGGATACACAATTTAAAAAGGCATATTTGAAAGCTAATTGTTTTAATTCCAAATGTCTGATTTACTGGATTATCAACTGGTGTGCAACAACTCATATTTCAGTGATTTGGTGAAAATTTGATAAAACACAGAAATTGTTTCAGTACTTTATAAAAGATTTTCACTTATGCTTTTGTTCCATGTTTTTATGCATTTGTAGTGGCTTAAATTAAAATAAGTAAAAGCTTTAGTGTGTCATAAATTATCTTTTTCATTCACAAGAAGCTTTAAAATGTCTCTTTTAAAATTAATTTTGCATCTGTATTTTTGTGTGTGTAAAAGTTCACATTAATTTTGCCAGAAGTAAACTTCTACTGTGCTAAGCTTTTGGAAAGGATGAATATTTTTATATTGAAATCTTGGTCTTTGTGTGAAACTCTAAGGTACAGCCTAAATTTATAGCTAGTTCTGTTATATAAGAGAAACAAACCATGAGTGTGTATTTCTGAAAAGTTGATTAGATTTGCCAGTAGATAAAATCTGGGAGTACATTTTGAAAGAAGAAAGCTTATTTTTATTGAAATTGTGTATTGCTAAAAAATTTAGAATGGTTATATCTGGCACATGCACAATATATTAGATAGATATAAATATTAACCAGCTTAGAGTTTAAAGAGGGAATAGTACCAAATGATATTTTCTTTCTTGTTCTACAAATCAAAATTTCAAGGAATATGTGGTCATTCACTGGCAAAATACAAATAGGTTTTTCAGAGTTTCTTTATCTGGAGTCAGACAAGGAGTCCTTAGTTTTCAAAACTTCATAGTTTGTTCTTCTTATTTGTTACATTTGTAATTTAATATTGTCTAACAATTAGCTATGCCTCAGTTCTCATCTCCTTTTTTTCTGTTCATTGGTTGATTTTACCTGATGGGTGCAACAGTGCACATCAGGGATTTCCTAGTGAGTCATTCTCAATTGTTGATCTTCAAAGGTGATCTCTTTGGTTGCTATGCTGGTACTTCCTTTCTGCATTCCATGCCACTTTTCACCATTGCTGATGGGAGAGTCTATGTAACATGATTGAGAGCACTGGCTTTATTTGAATTCAGGTGGACTTGGAGTTAAATCTTGGCTTGGTTTTGGTGTTGACTTTGAACTTAATGTCTTAATCTTTCTTCCTAAGCTATGTTTGTAAATGAGGATGCTAACATAGTTTATGTCATAAAGCTGTACTGAATATTTAATGAAATAATTCATGTAAACCGCTGATTAATTGTTATCGTTAGTTTTATCATGACCGTCATTAAGCTGGAAGCCACAGTCAAAAGAGCTCCTCTTTATGGCCAGTTAAATCTCTGTGGGATTTCACGAGAAGTGCACATCTGTGCTTTTCTGCATATTGTTTCCCTTATCTCACCAGATTATTTCTCTGTTTAAATGTAGATTCTATCAGAAATGAGACGGATAGTTTCTGTATTACATACTGTGTTAAGACATTCTTGGAATAAAAGTTGCTTTTGCTTTTTTTTCTCCTTCCTAGTGTTGGCTTTATTAGTCTATTTCTAAATTAGTTATTTAAATGTTACTTTCATTGGTGTGAGTAGAAGATTAAATCAACTATAGGCAGTGATTAATTTCATTTTTCATACTTGCTTGCTGGCCTTTATATTTGTGCTACCGCTATTAAAATGAGAAGTCAGATCTAGAAACTTTTGAGGCCCTTACTGGGAGCCAATGTTCTGTTACTTGATAAATTTTGCATTTTAATCCTTGCCTGATATTTCATTACTTTACGTGAAGTCTATTTTGTGGCTTAAAACTTTTGTTTATTTTGATGATTTAATTTCTGTATATGTTGCTCATAAATATGTATTATAGGAGACAGGTGATTTTTATCAACTTTTAGAGTGTGTAGTTTGTTTTCATGTCTGGAATAGGAAATGGTTATCAAGAGTCAGGAAAGTGTCAGGAATGAGAATATATAATAAATAGATTAAGACCCACTCTTCTCACACTCACAGTACAGGTTGAAAATTCCTTTTTGAAGTCTTTGAAACCAGTGTGCTTCTGACCTCAGGTTTTAGAACAAATTTTGGAAGACTTACATATATGTAATGAGGTATCTTGGGGATGAAACCCAAGTGTGAACCACAAGTTCGTTTATGTTTCCTACACACCTTACCTGATGGTAATTTTATATTATGTATATTATGTGTGTATGTGTAGTACTGGGGATAAACTCTAGGACTGCTCTGCCCCTGGGTTACATCTGCCATCATTTTTATTTTTATTTGAGACAGGGTTTCAATGAATTGCTCAGACTGGTCTCAAACGTATGATCCTCTTTGCCTTAGCCTCCCTAGGTGCTGGGATTACAGATGTGCATCACTGTGCTGACCTTATTTGGTATTCTAAAATAATTTTGTGCAGAAAACAAAGTTTTATATTGTGGAATTTTCTACTTGGTTCTTGTTTGGTTTCCTGGTGGTGAGAGAAATGAGAGAAAACAGGAGGAAGGAAAACAGGCCTTTATTGAGGGCCTAGGAGGGATGCTGAAGAGAGGCAGGCACCCTTTAGAATCTTCTGGAAAAACCACGAGCTTTTTATTTAGAATTTAACAGGGCGGAGCCAAAGGGACAGACAGAATGACTTATTGATAGCTGATGGGGGAGACTTTGCGCATGCGCGAAAAGTGGACAGTGGCTTTTTGCCTTACGAAAAGAATACAGGGGGGCGCTGTCCAGCGCCAAAGGGAGTTCTTACATGAGGAAAAACCTAGCAGTTCTCACAAGATTTTTGAGGCATTTAAGATTTTAAACTTTCAAATGAGAGATCATCGTGCTGTATTAATTAATTCCTTAATGTTATTTTTGTTGGAATTTACGGTTCTATTTTAACAGCAGAAAGCGTGGGATGTAAATAGATAATCCATTTCAGGCTTTGGTTTCTATTAATGGAGGGTGGATGTTGCATATGTTTAAAAAATTTTTCATCACGTAAACATCAGTAGAAAAGGAGTTCACTTGTGATGCTACATTGGCAATTTCCTGAATTATTATAAAATAGTTTTGTTTTTTAAACTTTGGAGAATAAATTTAAAAAGATATAGCAATGGATGGATTTTGAGAACTTTTTAAAAATAGATTTCTGGGCAAGATCTGTTATTCCTCTTCTTGTTTATTTGTATGTTGTTATTTTTATTTTAAAAAATTTTATGAGTATACATTTATAGTACATAATAATTACATTTATTATGGGGAGTTGGTACATCTGCATTGCATATCTTAATTCTTTAAATTCCCCACCCCATCACCTGGTTCCCATCTCATTTATAAAATATCTGTCTCTCTGTTTCCGATTGTCTTTTATTTTGCTCTTTATTTATACTTTGAGTTTCATATAAGAGAAACTATGAGGCATTTTGATTAGTTATTTTATGTTTCAGTTTTAAGAGTCCTTTGTATATTTTACAATACAATTTTTTATCAGATGTTTTGAAAATACTTTCTCTTTGTGTCTCTTTTTATTCTTTGTTAGTGTCTTATAGAATAGAAATTTAAAGAATATGTTTACTGATATTGCAAAGTAATTTGCAGGAAATTTGGTTGGCATTGCATTCAATCTGTAAATCAAGTTGGGAAGGACTAACATCATACTGATATTGCCTTTCCAATCTTAATAAAAACATTAAACTCTTTTTAGTGTTGTGATTTTTTTATTAGAGTTTTGTAATTTTCCTCATGCAGCTCTTAAGCATTTAAAAAGATTCATACCTAAGCATTTTTTAGGGGTAACTAATGTAAATATTTGTTTGTTTATTTTTGTGTTTTTTTTTTTTTTTTGAGGTGCAGTCTTATTGTGTAGCCCAGCCTGGGCCTTGATCTTCTTCTCCTTCAGCCTCCTTAGTGCTGTGACTATAGGTGTGTGCAACCATGCCTGACTTTTTGTTTTGTTTTATTTTTGTTTTTGTGGTGCAGGGGATTGAATCTGCGGTCTTCTGCATGCTAGGCAAGTGCTCTACCACTGAGCTACCTCTCTAACAATGATACTGTGTTTTAAACGTCAAATTTTATTTATTCATTGCTGTAGTTGAGAAAGTTAATATTATAGACACTCTGATAGAGGTAGGCATACAAGAGGAAATAAAACACATGAATCTATCTTTACAGGCTGAAGATTCAACAGGGAACAAAGCTTTATATCTTTATGCAGTTTACATTACGGTAGTTCTTTTAGTTTAGAAAATAAAATTAAGATAAAAAAACAGATGATGATGATGATGATGATGTGTGTGTGTGTATGTGTGTGTGTGTGTGCCAGAAAGGGCCTGTGTGATTGATGGAGAAAAAACAGCATTTGCAAATCTTAGGACAAGATTGCCTTAGGACAAGATTTAAGAAACCATAGGAAAACTACTATTGCTGGCATATGGTAAGAAAATGGAGACTAGTTGGAAGTGAGGCCAGACAGGTAACATGCAGAAATGCATGTGTAGCCTTATTGTCTATTATGAGAGGAAAAACAGTTTTGAGCAAAGAAGATATAGGATAATGTTTTAATAGAATTAATCCCTATTGGACATCTGGCTCCTATGTTGAGGACATACTGAAGGGGAGGGGAGGAAGAGTAAAACCAGGGACACCAAGTATAAAGTCAATGGCAATGATCTAGGCAAGACGTGTTTGCAGAGTCAAGTGTGGTAACTATGGAGGTAGTGCCACATGGTTAGATGTGCTAGATAGGGGTAGCAGGTGAGAGAAAGAATAGTCAGGTGTGATTTCAAGGTGGGCTTTTTTTTTTTTTGCCTGATCAACTTAGAAGAACTTAGAAGAATTCAGTTTGCTTAGATATGGAAGACTATGGGAAGAACAGGTTTTGGGGAAAGAGTATGGGAATTTATTTTGAACATATCGGAGATGGAGAAAGTAGTACTCAGTAAGTGAAAAAGAGATGTCCAAGTTTAGAGTCTCATTCTAGCTCATAAAGAGGCTATGTTCTTAGTAATTACTATTCTACATTGCTATCTTTAGTATTATAGTAAGTACTAAAACCCCAGATGTGGAGATTGCCCTCAACAAATTTATAGTCTATTTGGGGGAACAAAAGTCAATGTCTGTCTGTCTGTCTGTCTCTCTCTCTCTCACACACACACACACCATGAAAACTACATTACAAAGTATGGTATGGTTATATGTTAGAGTAAATGTAAGGACTATTAGTTTACCTGTCCTGCAGATGAGATTACTTGGCATAGCAATGATTGGCAAAGGCCTATCGAAGAAAATGGAACTTTCACTGAAAATCAGATAATAAGCAATAACAGATGAGGAGGTGTACTTTGGGACTTCCATAGAATCACGCTCAGGTTAAAAATTTGTGTGAATGACTCAGAGAATGTAGCAGTGTTGTCATACTTACAGTCTATTTGCTTTCAGTTTTTTTCCCCAGTGGAATTTTATGGACTATACTTTTTCCAGCAGCGATGTATAGCGCATTCAGAACTGCTAATCAGGGAAGTTCCCTCAGGCCATGATATCTGGGGTCTTTACTTGGTTATGGTTGTGTGGACATGACTAACTGCCTTTGTAGGTATGACTGATTGTTGACCTTGTTGACATTGTTGACCTTAGTCTTCAGCTCCTTAAAAGCTAATAGCTCAAAGCCCCCCACTGTAACTGATACAGTCCTGTATCAGTTAGAGTCCTCTAAATAAACTGATAGAGTCCTCTAAATAAACCAAGAGAATTATTAGGCAGAGCATTGTAAAAGCTTCTATCCCAGGAGCCAGGAAAAAGGTTATTGCTTTGTTGTGTTGTAAACAAGTGTGGGGTGCCCCGTTTATGGAGGCAGTATAAATCTGAGATATAGTACACATGTCTATGCCGTATTTATATAACATTGTATGACTACAGTGCAACACTGTATTTGAGAATATGAACTCAGGAGCCATTCAGCCAGGATTATTGACCCAGGTATCACTCTTGACCTGTATAATTTATGGCAATTAGATAATCTGTAGCACATCTTTAAAAACAAGGATAATGATGATACTTTATTGGCTGATTGTGAGGATTAGATTATTATATTAATAAAATACTTAAAACATGGCCTGATAAGTAGTAAATGCTATAGAAGTTCTGAGTTTATTCATTCCTTACTCATTCACTTAGTGACTCTTTTGAGCCTTATTATGTTAAAGACATAACCACATCCTTTTAGCTTTAGACCTTATTTCTGGATTTATAGTAATTTATTTTAGAGAGCTTCTCTTTTAGTAGAAACAGGTCCAAAAAGAAATATTTTTATCCAAATTATTTCTACTAAAGGCGATAACTGTCTAATTCATTTGTTTAGAAATTTTAGTTGCTGCGGAGATGGGCTTAAAAGAGAATAATTTTGGTGAACTGGGAAGTTAATTTTAGTTTTCTTACATACATGCAGGTCTGTGTATGATGACCAGCCAAATGCGCACAAGAAGTTTATGGAGAAGTTAGATGCTTGTATTCGTAATCATGACAAGGAAATTGAAAAGATGTGTAATTTTCATCATCAGGGTTTTGTAGATGCGATTACAGAACTCCTTAAAGTAAGGACAGATGCAGAAAAACTGAAGGTAGGAAATATGTTGAAATTCTGTTTGCTTTTGTTCTCATTAAATCACTCAATCATTATAGTATTACATATATCAGTCATTATTAAATGTGCTTTCAAAAAGCAAATTAGTGTATATATTTGGGAATGCCCTTTATGCTCTGTTAACATAGTTGTCATGCTAATGATAGGAGTAATCTTTATTTCTAAAGCAAGTAATTTGTTGACTTAATAGGATTTCTTTCCATGCAGGGAAGTGAACTCAAAATAAAATAAAAGATGCTATTTGCAGTTTTAGAATTTTTTAAATGATAGTATGATCTTGATAAAGTGCAGTCTTTCAAAATCATTTAAACACTATAAATGATTTTGTTCTCAAAGTTACTTACATTGAAATTTTAAATTTTAATAGCAATGTATAATTTAAAGTTGATCTGTAAAAACATCCTTCATTAAGCGTTGTGAATTTTGTTCACTCAAGATGTAAAATATTTAGTTGTTAGAATTGTCCTATTTATCTTTTTTTTTTATATTTAGAGTGTTTAGCACACAGAATTCAAAGGTTATGATTAGAAAACTATTATATAAAGGATATTCAGATAACAAGAGACCAAACACAGCATCAATGAGGTCACTGAACATCTTTGTTCAGGAATTAATGAGATTTTTAATAAACCAGAATGTGCTTCCTTACTATGATGACCTAATGAATCACTTAATATGTGGGAAAATTTGGGGTTGAGCTTTGCCTGCAGCTGCAGCATTAAAATGTTGCTGTGGATTGAAAGTTCCGTGTTTGATGTTAATCAACCACCCAGTGTTTGCATTCAGCAAAGTATGAATGTTTAATTACCATAAAATGCAATCACCATTTCCTACAGACAATGAATGGCACATAGACCTCATTGAAGTTATCAAAAAGGGACCAGTGGTCAATTGGGTCAGTGATTTGAATTGTTTGACAGACTTAGAGAAGCAAGTAAAGTTCAAAAATCCTGAGTAAATTTGAGAAGTTTGCCACAGAATCTGTTAAAAAGAACTGTCATAAGTAATTGAAGTTAACAAAAGCCTTTTTCAATCAAAAGTTCAAGTTCAAGCTGTAGAGTTAATTTGAATTTGCATTTCTTTGTTCTAAGTTTCTCATGAAGCATGATCTGATTACAAGGGTGAACAGTTACATCAGGACAGTTTTATGCATATTTGTCTAACTAAGGTGAAATTATTTTTAAGGTGCAAGTTACTGATACAAACCGAAGGTTTCAAGATGCTGGGAAAGAGGTAAGAAAATGATGCATTTTTTTGTGGAGTCAATGTGTGAACACTATTTAACTGTTTAAAAATATGAACATTTCTTCTTTTCTAAGGTGATAATACAAACAGAAGATATTATTCGATGTAGAATTCAGCAGAGGAACATTACAACTGTAATAGAAAAATTGCAGTTATGTCTTCCAGGTAAGTTAGACTTGTCTATCATATACATAATGTATGGTTTGGCAAAGTTATAATTTAATGATAGCATTTACTCATTCCTTGTTATAGGATTTGGATTACTTGGTGATTGTTACCTAACAAAACCTGTCACTACCTTTCCTGTTTATTGTATCCCCTACATTTCCGTGGTTTTCTTTTTTTATAAAGCCTTTGGTTATCTCATCAGTCTTTAGCAAAACCTCTGCCTTTCCATTTCCTCTTTGCCTAGTATGCCATGTGAGCTTTCCTGCCCCTTTTGCCTTCTCCCTTTTTTCCCTTAGAATACTTTCTCATGGGGAGAGTGTCTTTTGATTAAGTTTCTTGTCTTTACCATTTGCCTAATTTTTTATCTCTAGTTTTCCATTGTTTGTTTATCACTTAACAGATTTTGCTTTGCTCACAATCTCATTTTGCTACAAAGGTAAGAAAATAGCAAAGTGCTAAGTCTTCTTGCTTTTCCTCCTGTATTTTGGAAAGACTTAGTTTCTGTTTTTTTTTTTTTTTTTTTTGTCTTTTCATTTTTATCAGTACCGGGGGTCGAACTCACGACCACCTGCTTGCAAGGCAGGTGCTTATGCCGCTGAGCTAAATACCCAGCCCCTAGTTTCTGTTCTGTTATGGTGCAGATGTACTGAAGAAACTAACAAGTATTTTCTTTTTCTGGACTATTCAAAGTACTTTTAAGTTGGAAATGTCCTGTTCAGGCAAAATAAAGCAGGTATATGTTACTTTTAAAAAATATTACAAGCTAAATTCATCTCATATTCTTATGTTTGTTTTTTAAGAAGGAACCTAAATCTCCACATTCAGGAGAATAGAATGTTTTGTATAACAATTATATGATGTAAATTTAACTCATAATGTTATTTGAGCCAATACGTTTTATTTATATAACATATATTTATATATTATATACTTATATACTTTAAATATATAAAACTAAAATATTTATATAATAACATGTTATAATACTCTGTTATATACATAAATCTGCCAGCAGATTTTATTGGCTAAAACATTAGAAGTCTATATATTACTTATATAACTATTATATAATATATATATAATACATTATTTTGCAATTATATTGTTATGTTATTTTCTCACTTATGAAATAGCTTTCTTGTTTTTTAAGAATTACTGAAAGTCTACTCAATTCAATCTCTGATGGACCACAGATATTTACACATTAAATTTTTTTTTTTTTTTTTTTGTCTTTTTCCTGTTTATCAGTACCGGGGAAGCGAACTCACGACTGCCTGCTTGCAAGGCAAGCGCTTATGCCGCTGAGCTAAACCTCCAGCCCCTACACATTAATTTTAAGTAAATAAAATGCCTTTTTATTATATTAAGCTTCAGTGTTGAGGACTCTACTTTTCTTTCTTTTTTTTTTTCCGGTACCAGGGATTGAACTCACGACCTCATGCTTGTCAGGCAGGTGCTCATGCCGCTGAGCTAATTCCTGGCCCCAGAGGACTCTACTTTTCTTTAGTCAGATTTTATTTTGGATATACATAAACAAAAACATTTTGGATATACATAATGATCACATTCATCATAGAGAATTTGTACCTGTGCATGATATAACTTGATTTTTTCCCATTCACCCTCCCTTCAGCTCCTCCGCTCTGCAACCTCTCCTCCCATCCCCATTTACAAAAAGCTTTGTTACCATTTTTTCCTTTTCTCTCTTGTTTTTACTTTTCTCTTTTTTCCTTTCACCCTCCCTCCTCTCTTGTTCCTCTCCCCATTTGAACATTTTCATCCTATTTCACAGTACCTAATGCCCAATTTGGTCCTTATTTATACTTTCAACGAACCTACTTTCTTAAAGATGCTTAATACTATCTTTGACATTATCACATTTTAATAGTCAGCAAGACAGTTTCTGAATTTGAATGCTTTGTCTCTTATTATTTTAGATAACAAGCCTAAAAATTTGATATTAATAGAATGATTAAGACCCGAATTCCGCCTAGGGGGCTATTTGAAATAGAGAAATAAAGAGAAGTACAGGTTAAGTTTTTTTTTGCTACTGTTTTTGCTTTCATGTTTGGACAGCAACTCATAGTTCATGTAAATCTTATATTTCTAATAGTCATGTCTAGAACTGCCTCCTTTATTTTGTTCATCAATCTAATCTACTCATAGTATTTTGTGTGTGTCAGGCATTATGTGTAGGTATTGGAACAATAAAGTTAAAAATGACAGTCCCAGCTTTTGAAGGATTCTACTATCTAATGTAAATAAGGACAAGGAAGTCATTGATTATTATATAATTGTCTAACTCAGTTTTGGATTCAGAGGAGAGTGAGAGTACATAAAAATTCACAGCATAAAGAATACACTTTCCTGGTGTTTTAGTTTTACTTGAATGTTTTTGAGGAAACCATAATTTTTTATAGGGGAGTAGTGAAGTAGATGTGAAATTTACATGAATTATTGAGATAAAGTATGGGACTTTTAAAAAAGTTTATGCTTGTAACAGCAGAATCTGTTCTAGATTATAAGTTTAATGCTTTTGATTGTGAGAAATATTACTTTACAGTATAGTGCTGTGGTAGAGGGTATGTGGAGGGTCCTGTGAGGTCACTGAGTTTGAGTTGGCCCATTACTACCATTGCAGGTTTGAAAATTTTCAAAATAAACAGTATCATTTGTAATCTTGAAAACCTTTGGGAGTAACCTATAACGAGAAAATCTGGGGGAAAAATGTTGCCTATCTTTCTAGTTTAAGAAAATGAAAGTTAGTTTGAAGAGCTAATAATAAATTACTCAGTTTATACTTTGAAATTCTACTATGCTTAAACAGTAATCTACATAGTTGTATTAAATCCTTTTGATGATAGTACGTCATTTTGCTGAAGCTTATGACAATTTTATTGAATAACTGCATTACTGGGCTTCTGTGTAAAGAGTGAAATGAATAAATATGCTTTGCTAATTTATTTTTTGCCACTACTAGGTAGTTCACTATGTGCTGTAAACACTTGATGTTTTTCTTTCTTTATAGATTTGATATACATTTTGGGGTATAGTAAATTATAACACAGTTATGTTATTTTATTTGGTATATTGGGCCAAAGTTAATGAATCTCACTGTCACTCAGTTTTCTCCCTCTGCTAAAGTCTAAATTTATAATTCCATTTCAGGGAAGAAATATTAGTAATTTCTGAATAGAAAAAAATTTTTACTAGATTAATGACTCAATTATAGGTATCAACATATACAAGCGTTCTAGGTTCAATATATATATATATAAAATGGTCAACATATTTGAAAATTAAAATGTTTTCATTAACTTGAATTATACAACATTTTATTTCAAAATATCAGCCTGATTCAAAGTATAAAGAAGATTGATGAATTTTTTAGTATATTTTTGCCTACTTTAATTATTTTAATTTCTCAAAATTCTTTATTTCATTTTAAAAACTAAAATGTTATATTTCTTTAATGCAGTCCTGGAAATGTATAGTAAGCTAAGAGAACAAATGAGTGCAAAAAGGTGAGTAGGTTTCTTTCCTATTGTTTATCACTAAAAGCACATGTAAACTTAATAGTAAATTAGTAAAATCATGTGAATTTGGATTTCTACTTACACTAAATCAGGATTATCCAATAAAGCAAAATTTACATGTACTTACGAGTGCCTATCATTTATAAGTAATATCAAAGATTGGCTGGGGTCGGGGATTTAGCTGAGCTGCGTAAGTGCCTGCCTGGCAAGCATGAGGTTGTGAGTTCGATCCCTGGTACCAAAAAAAAAAAAAAAAAAAAAAAAAGATTGGTAATATTGGTAAAGGATAGGTGGAAAACTACAGGAGTGAAAAAATTTTTTATTAACTTATCAACATTCTGACATTGCATATGGTCAATGGCTGAGTATTTAATGTGGAGTGAAAACAAAGTGTAGGCAGTTATATATTGATCTCTAGGCTTTTGTAGTTCATATTCTGTTTTATAACATAAATAAATGCATGATAAATGAGCAATAATAAAAGTGGTTTATTGGTTATCATAAGAGCATTAAATATTATAATGTTAAAAATATTTTAAAATGAAGAGTTGTAACATAGAAAAATGAGAGTAGATAAGTTTGGGAAAGAACCAATTCTTTTTTTTTTTTTTTTTTTTTTGTACTGGGAATCAAACTCACGACCTTACACTTGCCAGTCAGGCATTTTGCCCAGCCTGGAAAGAACAAATTATGTATGCAGATCTGTAGTCAAAGATTTGTTGTGTCCTGCTCTGTAGTGCTAACTATTGCATTTGATTGGTCCATACCAATTGGTACTAATTGAGGAATGATTTTTGTGTTTACTAATAACCTAGAAGATAGTTTTATTTTCTTTTGAGCATGTACTATTAAGATATTCCCTTTTTTCTTTTGCTATATATTATCATATAGTGGCCTTGAACTCACTGTATGACCCAGATTGGCCTCCATTTTATGGAGATCCTCCTGTTTCAGCCTCTTGAGTGCTAGCATTTCGTGTGTGTGCCATAATATCTGGTTAGATCTTCTTTTAATCTCCCTTTGCTTTGTTTCTTTTTGCCTCAATTATTAGTATAAACTCATGGACTTTAAAAAAAGAAATGTATGGTAATTTATTGATACATAGATTGTTCTAAATTTGGCTGGGGAAATCCTGCAAGCAAATTGTGTGTCTTCATTTGTCTTTGTGTACTGTATTGCTTATCATACCGTAAAGTTTTCCAAGTTCATTGTACTTTTCTTGCTCCCCCATCTCTTTCCCTGCTTTGATGTCTCTTCATCTCTTGTCTCTCTTGTTTCTTTCCCTCTCCGTATATTTTTCATGTCCTGTAGCTTCCATGGTTGCTGCTGAGAAGTTTGAAATCTAAAGTTATTTGAATTTCTCATCTTTCATTGGTGGCCTACCTTATTTTTCTTTAAAATCTTCTCTTTGTCCTGTGTAGTCTGTAATTTCCTTTTTATGTGCTTTGGTGTAAGTCTGTTTCTTTTCATTGTGCTGATTACTTGGGGGCAGGGGTTCAAGTTTCAGCCTGGAAACTTTTAATCTGATACCGTCTTTAAATGGTAGAAAATTTTCTTGAGTTATTTCTTCTGTTTTCTTGATTCTTTCTCTCCTGGATAGGTATAAATGTTTAAGTAGGTTTCTTCTTTGATTTTCTCTTTTCTTCTTTGATTCAAAAGCATGTTTCTCCTTATTCTTCCTGTGAGGTTGTTTCATCTTAACTGCCAAAGACAATGATATCTTTATCAACTTTTAATTTCTAAGAATTGTTTTTGAACTCCAAAACAATTTTCTTATTTTTCAGGCTGCTTGATCTTTATTGTTAAAAGTGTTTTCTTTTAGGTCTCTGAGGTTTAGGTGTTTTTCTTGTGAAATGTTTCCTCTAAATTTCTTTTTGTTTATTTTTGTCTCTTTCTTGTAAAAAGTATTTCACAGAGTTCTGGTAATTTCTTGGTTGATTAGTTGTATTTAAGTGTGGTGAACATAATTTGCTTGAAAGCTCTGTATCCTTGGGATGGTGGGGCTTGATTGTTTCACTGTAAGGAAACAATCTTATTCTGTAACTGTAAGATAACAATCTTTTTCACTTCTCTTGGCTGGGCTCATTAGCTTGGAAGCATCTAATGTTAATATCTTGAGGGCTTATCTAGACATGTTTTGGAGGAAATTTCCCCTCTTTTGTGTGGAGAGTAAAGTTCTCACTGTTGGCATTCTGGGATCTCAGTTGGGGAACAGGGCATCTTGTGTATATTGGTTCAAATAATCTTGTTTTTACACCAGTACTGTTATCTTCACTCTTGGCTGGTGTCCCCAGTTACAGATTGATTTAGTTTCTTTAGCTTTTTGCTATCATGGGTGAATGACAGTTGTTTAGATGCCTGGAATGGAGAAGAAAATGTGGAGTCTGCTTTTTAAACATTTTTTTCAACCATGTTCTTTATTTTGGGTTACTTTTAACTTCTTAAAGCAAATAAGTAAAAATTATACATACTTGCAGACCAGTATGTAGTATTTGGGTACATGTATCATTGAATGATGTTTAAATTATGGTAAATATATTTATTGCTTCCAGTCATTGTGATTTCTTTGTGACAGAACCATTCAACATTCTTTATTTTATTTCTCCTTTATTTTCCACTTCTTCGTGGTATTTCTGTCAACTCTTGAGCTTTTCAAGGCTCTGAAAAATGAATTATTCTTAGCTTCTCAACTATTGGCTTAGTATTTGTTTTATTCAAGTTTGCTGAGTTATAAGTTACAAGTATGAGAGTATGTTTAGGGAAGTTTTCCAGAAGTATCAAAATCTTTATCATTGACTTTTGTTGGGTCAGTGAGCGTACTCTATGTGGTTTCACTCTTTTGGCATTTATTGAGACATGTTTAATATCCATAAGATGTATCTTGGTGAATATTTCATGTGTTCTTGAAGAGCCTGTGTATTCTGCAGTTGAGTTAGTGTTCTAGAAATATTGGATCATGTTAGTTATAAAATTGTATGTATTTTTAATTTTTCTGTCTGTTAATTTTACTAATGAAAATGTAATATTAAATTTTTAGCTATCATACGAGTTTTCTCTTTACTTTTTTAAGTTTTTCTTCATATATTTCAAAGTCTTATTAGATACATATAAATTTATGACTTTATATTCTTTGTTATTAAACATTTCTTATATTTATTGTCACCCTGTCAGTTGAGCTCTGGTTCTATAGTTGTACTTGTAAAAATACTTTATATAAACTATATATGTATATATAGACACACACATATGAATGATAATTAAGTAGATTCTTTTGTATTTAGCAATTTATCATTTCTGTTCATTTTTCCTTTCTGTAGATTAAGACTTCTCTTTGGTTTAATTGCCTTGAGTACGGTGAACTAAACAGTATTATAGTAATGTCTGGAGATATTTTTCCTGCTTTTGTGTATTGAAAAATGAATTTTTTGCTTTCAAACACTTTTAATTTTGACTACATACATGTCAGTGTTTCTTTGTAGTTATATTGCTTGGGATCTGTTTAGTTTATTGTATCTATGGTCTTATGTCTTCCATCAGTTTATGGAAAATTTTCAGCTTTCATCTCTTGTAGTATTTTTTGCTGCCCCATTTTTTCATTTCCTTCATTGTGAAACTTTCAATTATATGCACATTGTTTAATGTTATCTGATATTTCAGGAATAAATTTTCCTTAATACTCTTTCTTTCTGTGTTTCAATTTTATTTTTTTGAACTTACCTTTGGGTTTACTGAATCTGTTTCTAATGATCTATATTACTACCACTTTTACCCATTCTTTAAATATGTTTCATCTTGTATAATATTTGTTGACCTGTCTTCACATCCATCAATCATTTTTTTCTTGTATCTAGTCTATTGTTAAGTCTATTGGGTGAATTCTTCATGAAGGAATACAGTTATAGTACCCTATTTTTGCATAACTTATAAGGTAAATTCTGTTCTATATTATTGATGAGTATATGAGTAAATAGAAGACAATGTGTCCCAAATTAATGAAATAATTGCTATATGGTAGCATCAATTGTGCATATTTTTTCCTTATATTTCTAGGAGTTATATATTACTGTTATAATTTTAAACAACAGCATCATGTGTACCAAAAAAGAAATGATAATCTATTATGATGCAGGTTTTGCTTCCAAGCAGAAATAGATAAAAGTTTTAGAGATTTATGATTATATTTAGAGAAGATGCAGGATCTGATCTCTTACTTTTTTTTTTTTGAAGTTAAAACAAAATAGGAAATTTATTCGGTGAATATACAAGGTCTTTCTGGGATTCAAACAGCTATAATGGATCAACAGTGAGAACCACACCTTGCTAAAGGATAGAGCATGTAATCACAAATTTCTAATTCTGAGGTCTGCACAATCATGAACAGAGTATCTTAAAGGATCCTCCTCATATCCTGCATAAGGGACTAGAATATGGATTCATTTCTGGTTGCTTTTTTGTTCCTTATAGTCCTTTATGCTGACCTCAAACTTGTCAAGCACATGCTGACAGACATTCATGAGTTCACTCAGGCCTCTCTGAAAGGGCTCAACAGCTAGAAGGGCTCCTTGACTCAGAATGCGCAAATTAATTTTGCTCTCTGAAGGATGGGTCATAGTGTAACCACAAAATTCCACTTCTGAGTTCTTCATATCATGTAATGTAGAGAATTTCCTAGGGTATGGGCCTCATCGTACAATACAAACGTCATACAGTGTCCATCGTTCCAGCTGCCTGGACCATTTCCAAGGTTGTCTTCCTCTCACCTTCAGCCATTGAGGTCTTTATTCAGATACTCTTCTTTCCAGCTCCTGATCCTCTTCCATCTCAGGGCGGTGGTGCGGGCAGAACAGAGGCTCCATCCCATAGCACCACACGCGCAGGCAAAGCAGGAAGGAAGGAAGGAAGGAGCCAGCGACCTGATCTCTTACTTTTGTTCTTTGAGATGATTAACTTTTTGTATACTTACCCTGGACTTCTAAAAAAAAAAAAAAGTAGAATCTGAAGAATAGTCTTACATTTTACATACTGCTGATTTTAGGGAGTGTTATCTTAGCTGGGTTGAGAGAAATGGTAATCAGACAGGGAATTTAGGAGAGCAAATGGGAAAGTGAGTTATTACTAACTGCTTTATATTGATGAATTTCAAAAGTCTTTTAAGAGTTTGTCTGAATTATTATAAATTAGAGCATTTCATCCTGGAAGAGGAAAGGAGAATTTATCTTTCAAATTCTTTTCTCATTGGTTAAGATTTGACTCTAATGTGCAGCATTAACTCCTCACATTTCTTGGTTGTGACATGTGTGGGAACTAAGTGGGTCTTTTGATGTCTCAGTGACTCCTGGAAGTCCTAGAATAGGAAGTGAGAGATGAGCAGTTTGAAGGGAGCCACAGTTGTGCTATTGAGTTAGATGTGTCAGTAGTTATTTTGTAAAACTAATGTAGTACTTTTCATTTAGCAACCATTATTTAAGAGTTGATACATTATAGATGTTTCCATGAATTTTCAACATTTTTACCTGTGGTAGAGAATGCTTTTGGAATATACCTAAATCAAATAAAATCAGGAAGGTAGGGTAGGATGACATGGTACAGTCTATCAACTGATCTATTGCATCTAAAATTTTATGAACTCAAGTAGTTCATTATTTTACTTCGTCTAAATAAGGGCATCTGTCCTACCTCTACTATCAACTAAGTATCTTAATTTCTGACCAATTATAATGGGGTTTTTAAATAACCAAGATAAAATTTAGATATCTTACTTTTTAAATTGGTGCTAGTATTTTGTGATACTTTGCAATATGTGCTGTTATTGTGAGTATACACTAGAAAAAGAATATATGTTAAAAATATAAAGTATATTTAAATGACTTTGAACTCACTGTCCTTTCAATTTAATCTTTAAGTTCATTAGATAGTGCCTTTCCCATATTTAATATTTTTTTACCCAATAAGAAGATGCAGACTACTCTTTGATCAAGTTTTAAAAATTCATCTACCTATTCTCAAATGGATATTGGCGATAATGTTGTGGGGAACTGAAAAGTCTCAGTTCTGATTCTAGTTGATTATAATATCTTTTCCAAATTATATATTGTTTCAGTTTTCTTACCTTGTAGAATGTTAATAGCAGTATTTGTCACTGAAGTTGTGTTAGTTTTTCTACTGGGACAAAATATGTGACACCTGCAATTTAAAAAATATTTTATCTTTTTTGGTACTAGGGGTTGAACTCATGACCTTGCACTTGGCAGGCAAGTACTTATGCTGCTGAGCTAAATCCCCAGCCCCTAAAATTTTGCTTTAAAGAAAAAAACCCACAATGGTACAAAATTTCAAAATAAGATTGTAGGAGAATAACAATATTTAGTACATTATGTATTGTTATTTTCAAAGTAGTTGCTCTTATTATAAGCTATAGGCATGAAAAATTGATCAAACAATATAGGACACACTTTTCTTTTTAATGGATTCATGAATTAGTAGTGTAACTACCTTAACTATATATATGCAGTTAAATATATACAGTTTTATATATACTACATATATATAGTTATATTTTCCTTTTCCCTTCTTTCTTTTCTCCTTTCCCTGCCAATTTCTCTTTCCCATTGAACAGGCTTTCTTGCACTTCACAATATCTATTGTATATTCTGGATCCTATTTACCTTTTAAGCTTCTTACACTAGGGAGGTGGTGTGATGTTTACACATGCAAGTCTGATTTGTTTCACTTATGACTTCGGTCTCAAATTGCATCCATTTCCCTGGTGTCTCAGGTCTATCCTTTATAACCGAGTAAGTACTCCATTGTATAAAAATACTATATCATTTTTAATCCATTCCTCAGTTAATGAGCATTTGGGTTATTTGCAAGATTTAGCTATTACAAATTTTGCTGCTATAAACCTATATCCCTGTGTTATGATATTCTTCATTCTTCTGGGAAAATACCTAGAAGTGGAAAAGCTGGGTCGAATGGGACCTCTAGTCCTAGTTTTTTGAAGAATCTCCACACTATTTCTATAGTGATTGTACCAGCCTACACTCCCACCAACAGAGGAGTAGGGTTCATTTTTCCCTACACCCCTCCAGCATTTGTAATTTGTTGATTTCTGAATAATAGCCATTCTTACGGGGGTGAGATGGAATCTCAGTGTTGTTTTAATTTACATCTGTTGGATGACCAGTGGTATTGAACACTTTTTATGTATTTATTTACCATTCATATTTCTTCAGCTGAAAAGTGTGTATTCATCTCAGCTGCTCATTTTTGGATTGAGTTTTTGAATTTGGGGGGGTTTGATTGTTTTCAATCTTTATATGATCTAAATAGATGCCCTTTGTCTGAGGGACAGTTGGCTAAATTTTTTTTCACATTCTGCAGGTTGTCTTTTCAATCTGTTGGTAATTTCTTTTGATGTGCAAAAGCTTTTTCATAAAAGGAGATCACTTATTGATTCTTTGAAGTGTTTCCTATGCTGCTTGGGTTTTGTTCATGAAGTCTCTATCTACCTCTGTATCATCAAGATTTTTACCTACTTTCTCTTACAGTAGATGTAATGTTTCTGTTTTAATATTTAGATCTTTTTATTTAGAGAAAGAAAGCAAAACAAAAAAGGGTAGAAATAATACAGAATTTCAAAAAAAATAGAAATCACTAGTTGATACATATTTAGATCTTTGATCCACCTTTTGTGTGTGTGTGTGTGTGTGTGTGTGTGTGTGTGTGTGTGTCTTTTTGAGACAGGATCTCACTATGCAGTTCAGGCTGGCTTGCTATGCACTTAATAACCCAGGCTGATCTTGAACTTATGATGATCCTCTGGCCTCCTCCCCAGTTTTGAAGTTATAGTCATGTACCCTGATGCCTGGAGCCCTTTGATCCATTTTGACTTTAGTTTAGTGCATGGTGATAGACATGGGTCTAGGTTTAGTCTTTGGCATGTAGAGAGCCAGTTTTCACAGCACCATTTATCAAAGAGACTATCTTTCTCCCAGTGAACACGTTTGGCCCCTTTGTCAAAGATAGGGTGGCTGAGTGTTTTTGTAGTTGTGCCTGCATCTTCTAGTCTGGTCCACTGTTCCTTAGGGGTGTGTGTGGGGGAGGGAGTTAAAAATTTATTTATTTTTTAGATTTTTAGTACCTTGCTGATTTTATCACAGTAGTTTTGTATTATAATTTCAGGTCAGGAGTTGTGATGCCTCCTACCTTGCCTTTGTTATTCTAGGTCTCTTCTGTTTCCAGATGAATTTTAGGAATGTTTTCTACAGTTCTGTGAGATATGTTAATGGTATTTTGATTTGGATTACATTAAATCTGTATAACAATTTTGGGAGAATGGCCATTTTTCCCATATTAGTTCTTCCTATCCATGAGCAAGGAATATCTTTCCATTTTCTGATATTTTCTTTTTCAAAGTACTGTAATTTTCAGTATATAAATCATTTACTTCCTTTGTTAGATTGATTCGTGTATGGTTTCTACAATTTCTCAGTGGGTTTCTTATTTGTGTACAAAAATGCTATTGATTTTTGAGTGTTGACTTTGTATCCAATTATGCTACTGAATTTGATTACTAACTCTAGAAGTCTTTTTATACCTGTAGTTTAAAGGAGGAAAGGCTTATTCTGGCTCGTAGTTTCAGTGGAATTAGTCCATGGTTGGCTGGCTCTAAGGTAAAAACGGCATGATAGGGCTAGGGATTTAGCTTAGTGGCATAAGCACCTGCCTGCCAAGTGTGAGGTCATGAGTTCAATCCCTGGTACCAAAAGACAAAAAAAACAAAAAAACGCCCCCAAAAATGGCATGATAGACTGATATGGCAGAGGGAAACTGTTCATGTCATGGTAGCCAGGAAGTAGAGAGCAGGGGAGGAGCTGTGGTAACGATGCATCCTTCTGATCACAGCCCAATGACCCACCTCAAACCAGGCCCCACATAATAGAGGCTAGCCATGAACTTACAATGAAGAACACAGTGTTTGTATGATTCAATTACCTTCTAAAAGTCCCACATCTGAATATACTAGACTTTAGGAGGACATTTTAGGCCTAAATCATAATAGGAGTATCTGTATACCTCATAGAAACCTAAAGAAAATTAAATTATGTATATGAAAGTATACACCTGTTCTCTAAGGCACAGACTGTCCTAGGTGCTATGTAGCCAGCATATCATAACAGTACATTATAGATAGTAGGCATTGTATAAATATTTATTGAATTGAAGCCATTCTATCAGTGGTTTTTCACCTAGTTTTTGTGACACTTGGTAATATTCCTTAAATAGTAGCATGAAAATTTCCAAAACTAGATAAATAAATTTTTCTTTAGTTAGAATTAAATCTGTGCTATATACTTTTTATGGTAATAGTATATGGATGTATATTATGGTGAGATAGTATGAAATTACATATTAAGTAACTAAGTATTATAATTCCAAAATTGCATGTGCATTTACGATACCATGATTAATAGTGTCCTTGATCCTGTGATTTGTATATTGTATGTAATTTGTGCTTAGTAAATACAAGTAACTGTTGATTTCAACTATTATATTGATTGTAGTGCTAGGGTTTAACATAGGGCCTTCCAAATGCTAAAAGGCACTGTACTAATGAGCTATGTTCTCAGCTTCTGTGAATTTCTTGCAGGAGGCTTAACTGATTATTTAAATTTACTCAAATTTTAAAATTCAAATAATAAGAACTTGTTATAGAGTTTTCCTTTTAACTTCTCACAGGTATTATTCTGCCCTAAAAACTATGGAACAATTAGAGAAGGTGTATTTTCCCCGGGTTAGTCAATACCGATTTTGTCAGTTAATGATAGAAAATCTTCCTAAACTCCGTGAAGATATTAAAGAAATCTCCATGTCTGATCTCAAAGACTTTTTGGAAAGCATTCGAAAACATTCTGACAAAATAGGCGAAACAGCCATGAAACAGGTGAGATTAAAATGAATTTGAATTTAATACTATTCAGTATTAAATATAATATTCAGTATTCAATATAATAGTTAAAGGTTTACTTCTTTAAGTTACAAAAATTGCTTACTTTTGTTAGTTATACCCTTATCTTTCCTAGTTCTTGTTTATAATAGATATTGTCAGTGTTTTCTTTGTATATTAAATAAATTCAGTCTAACTTGAATTCTTTACTTATTCACTATCTGACCTCCCACAGTCTTCTGTACCCATCTGGGTGTTATATTTTTTCCTGGCAGCAAATCTACTATAAAACAAGCTAAAAGTGGCAGCTATAGAGTCAAGTGAAAGCTTTTTTATGCGAGGGTTCTAAATTGTTCCTTTTAAAAGACAAATTCAAAGTTTTAAACTTTGCATTTAAAAACTACAATTCAGTAATAAAAGAAAAACAATGGGAACGTATTTGGAAGTTATAAGGTTAATATTATTTTTGAGCCAGCAGTTCTATTTTGTTTATCAGTGAGAGATGATCTTAGACCGTTATTCACAATTAGCCAAAATACTGGGAACAACCTAAGTGGCTATTAAAAGGAGAACGGAACACTAAAGTGTGGTGTATTCATGTAGTGGAATACTACTTAGCAATAAAAAGGAGTGGATTAATGGTAATGCAGCAACACATGGATTCCACAGATACATTAAGCCACAGAAGTTGAATAACAACAACAAAAAAGTACAGACTGAGTAATTAGGTCTATCATTCTAAATTAGACAAAACAGAATTTTTTAAAAAATCAGCATAGTGACAGGTAGCCAGAGGTTTGGGTAGGGAAATTGCCTAGGAAAAGAAATAAGGGGAAATGGAAATGTTTTATACCATGATAAAAGTGTACCTGTCAAAGTTGTATAGTTGTAATGTTTATATTGCAATGTGTATAAATCTTACCCTAAGAGAAAATGTAAAAAACCATGATAGGTAAATGTGTAGTAGAAATAAGAACATAAAAATACTTGTTGAAGATAACTGATCGGTACCTGGGAGTTTATTATATTAATGTGTTTACTTTGTTTATGTTTGAAATTTTCAATGATTAAAAGTTTAAAAATGAATACAATTAAAAATTTCAAGAATCAGCTATTAAAACTCCAAGTAATTTTATTATGGCAATTGAACAATTCTCAGCATGACTTCTAATGCCTGATATTTCCCAAAGTACTCTTATCAAGTACTTTAGAGAAAATTTACTGCATTTTTCTAGTAAAAGAAGTTAATGTGTAACAGACCATGATTAAATCAGAAGAAATTAAAATTCAGTACAAATTCTCCATCCTAGCCTTATAAAAAGTATCTATAAATTGGATAATCTCCATTATACTTCTCATTGTTTCAACATTACACAGTGCTATACTCTATGCTGTTTTTCTTTTTAATTGAGATAACATTCAAATAAGAAAATTAGCTCTTTTAAAGTAAACATTTTCAGCTGCAACTAGTTCAAACCAGCCTTACTATCTAGTTTCAAAACACTTGTGACTTTTTGTGTCTGGCCACTCTATATTGATTTTCTTTGTTTAACAGATTGTTTACTTTGAGGATGTATTGATTTTGAGAATTCTTTCACAGGATCAGTTTACTGTCTTAAAATTAGGACTGTACATACAATATGGAATCATTCCTGGTCGTTCATAAGTTTGGCCTTGTCAGTGAGATTTTTCAGTTTTATTTTTTTAATTTACAGTAATTTTTAAAAATCTTTTTATCTTTTTTGTTTGGGTCATGATTTCACTCTGCAGTTCAGTGTATCCTAGGCTGGTCTCATCTACTTCAACTTCCTGAGTGCTGAAATTACAGGAGTGTGCCACCAAACCTGGCCAATAATAGTTTTTAAATTGCTTATTTTTTTCAGTATAGTTATCTCTTGTTTATTGGTAGGTGGTCTATAGAAGATTCAGTTTTCAAAGTATTTTTGATAGTGTGTTTTGTTCAACTTAGTGTTAAATCCTTGATTGGCAAAGAAAAAATAACTTTCTTTGGTATAAATGGAAAGAAGCTACCTTAAATCAAACTTATATCTCTCTTTTCTATGGAAGCCAAGCCTGAGGTCATTTTCCCTACATTATGATTATGAGAATATGTTTATGTATGTGTCATAAGTATAGAAACAGAAATGGCAGGCCAGTGGGTGAGATTTCTAACATCAGATTAGTAACCTGAAACAAATACAGACGAAGAAGATTTAAGAGAGTACGATTCAAAGGCACAGTTAGTTTAAGAAGAGAAATCAGAGGTTCTAAATCCAGAAACGGATTAGAGAACTTTTGTGGGTTAGGAAAGCACCATATTTACAAGAAAATTTACAGCCTTAAATTCACAAGTTAAGAAATGTTTAAATGATCTAAGTAATCATTCCAAGGCATTAAAGAAACAAAAATTAAATTCAGAGAAGAAAAGAGATAATCAAAATAAGAGCAGAAATCAACATAACAAACTAAAAACATAAAAACAAAATAAAATAGATGAATAAAAGAAAAGTTGGTACTGAGGCAAGAGAATTGCCATGAGTTCAAGACCATACTGGGCTACATAGCAAGTTCAGGACCAGTCTGAACTACATAGTGAGACTCTGTCTCAAACAACAAACAAAAACAAAACAAAACAAAATTAAATTGCTAATTGCCTGGAAGACTTTTTGAAAGGAAAGAAGGCATAAACCATGGATTTAAAAGATGCTGTTGCTATACATACTACATCTACTTTAAAAAGAGAAGAAATTAGAAATTATTAAAAACAAATTTTAGAATCAATTTTACCCAGAATAAATTTTGAAATATTGTGATTTTTGCTGTCTCCAAAATAGGCACAACAGCAGAAAACTTTCAGTGTTGCTCTACAGAAGCAAAATAATGTGAAATTTGGGAAGAATATGTATATAAATCATGACAGAATTCCAGAGGAAAGAGATGAAATTGTACTGAAACGTGTCGTTGAGGAAGAGGATGAGAATGAAGAGGAGGTAATAGAATTTCTTTCTTTTGGATTATAATGTATATCTTTGTGATTCTTAGTCTTACTGTGTACAAACTGGACTTATGTCAATCAGATTATAATGTACCATGGAGTCATCCAACTTGTTAGGCTATATAATTGACTGGCAAGTAGGTTATAATGTAGGTTATATTTGTAGATCATTGATGGTTGAACCTAGGTGTTCTGCCATGTTAGCAGGAAAGTATAAATCTAATGATTTTTTTGGTAGTAGTCACCCATATTTATCTGTGGCACATGTTTTATTTCAAAATGTTCTAACCCTGCTGTTTGGCCTATTTTTGATTAGCTTACATCTGTTTGTTTCAGTTGATATTTACTACAGTATAATTTCAGTCCTACATAATTCCAATCCTAAGATTGGAGAAGAACCTAAAACAGTTAAGTGAAATTTTCTTTTCTTTTCTTTTTTGAGACAGGGTTTTGCTGTGTAGTTTAGAGTGACCTTGAACTCACTGTGTAGCACAGGATGGCCTCAAACACATGGGGATCCTCCTGCTCCACCCTCCCGAGTGCCGGGATTATAGATATATGCCACCATGCCCAGCTAATTAAATGAATTTCTATTGTGGAAATAGTGTCTTGAATAGTTCCTTAAAATTGCTGTTTTATAACTGTATTCTGTTAAAATATTCAGAGAATCTCTGTGTTCTCTTCTGAGATAGCTATACCTAGTAAAAATAGACCATCTAGTCTCACCAAAATTTTCCCCAGTCTGTTTTTCTTATCTTTAACTGCTGAGAGTGTTACTATCATGCCATAATGCCAAATCCAGGCTCTTGGATTAACTGAAATCCAGCGCTGTTGGAATAATTCAGTTGTTTTCCTGTTTTCTAGGATTTCTTTTACTATTACTGCATTTTGTTTCTGTTATTGTTCTAGGGAAAAATGTTTTTCCTAGTCTTTTTTTTGTGGGTGGGGGGGGTACCAGGAATTGAACTCAGGATTTTGTATTTGCCCAGGCACGCGCTTCTACCACTAAGCTATATCCCTAGGCACTGTCAATTTTTCTAATAAGTAACATTATAATAAAAATGATCTAGGTCCACTCTGGGGATTAATGAGAATAGAAGTGTGTTATTTTTAGAAATGTATTTTTAAAAAGTTTATGTATTTCTAAAATGTCATGCCATTAACTGTATTTTAACTATTCTAAGCTGTATTTTTTCACTTTTTAACATAGTAAAAATCAGTATAATGTTAAAATTGGTGGTGTGATCCTTTTGAGCAGCTGTGGTTTTTTTCTTTCTTTGTGTTTCAAATAATAAGTTATGGTGTCTTTAACTTGAAGCAGTAGTGGTGAATCATATGAATAGCTGCTTAGCAGAAGGACCTTGTCTTTACCAGATCTGGCGTAGTTTTCACAAGATCAGTCATAAAGTGTCTGATCTGCTAGTTTTTTGGCAATCTGCCAGGCATAATGAAGATAAATTTATCATCTAAAATGGTCTATAATGGTGAAAACATATGAAGAAAAAAATGCCAAAGTGAAATAAAATAGGTGTTATATTTACATTGTATACTTCCTATGATAAGACTTAAGAAATGTGATAATACAATATCACTCTGAGTCTCCTTGTCTGTCTTTTAATTCTATGTTATCCAGTTGAAGACTAATAGTTTGATACATAATTTTTAAAAATGGCTTTATTTTTCAGGTCTTAAGCGTTCAGGATCTTGTTGATTTTTCTCCTGTTTACCAGTGTTTGCATATTTATTCTGTTTTGGTAAGTGTATTTTATATTTATGTATATATTTATTAGAAGTCATGTATGCATGTTAAGCTTAAAGGTTGACCAAAGCTTAAATAGCTATAAATCCTCATACAGTAAATATTTGTGAAATAGTTGTATAAGGAACTTGCATGTTTATTTTAATTTAATCTTGGTCTAATTTCAAGTAATACATCACTGTGTGTGTATTATAAGAACTCTATAGTACTTATATAATGTGTATGTAAGTCATGTACACGTGTTTTGATTAATAATACTTTGTCTATATAGCAGTGGTCTCAAAAGATTATGTTGTTGAAAAATTTCTATTGCCTGGTGACACCATACCCATCATAGTGTCTTACTATAATGTATTACTTCTATTTTTGGTTAATACTGTGTAAACAAATCTACTAATCTGTCAGTCATTATAAAAGCATATAACATATAATTAGACAAAATACTATAATGATGATAAATACATGTTACTGGTTTAAATATTTACTATACTTTTTATTGTTATCTTAATATGTAGACCTTCTGCTTAAATAAAAAAAATCAACTGTAAAGCAGCCTGAGGTAGGTCCTTCATGAGATATTTCTTAAGAAGGCATTGTTATTACAGGAGATGATAGCCCCCTGTATGTTACTGCCCCTGAAGACCTTCCAGTGATAAAAGATATGGAAGAAGATGTTGGTGATACTGATGATTCTGATTGTGTAGTTCTAACCTAATATGTGTGTCATCTTAGTTTTTAATAAAAAATTAGAACAAATTAAAAATAGGCTATAGCATACATGGACTTGCTATTTGAGAAATGTAAATTAAAACAACATTAAGATTCTATTGTGCTGGATATAGGTGGTGCATACCTGTAATCCCAGCATTTGGGAAGCAGAGGTAGGAGGATCACTGTGAGCTCAAGGCCAGTCTGTACTGCATAGTGAGACCCTGCCTCAAAAAAATAAAAATAAAAATAAAAGATTCTATCTCATTCTAAAACCAGAATGGCTGCCATCAAGAAATCAACCAATAACAAATGCTGATGAGTCTGTGGGGAGAAAGGAAACCTTCTTTATTGTTGATGGAATTGTCAAATGGTATACCCACTGTGGAAATGAGTATGGAGATTCCTCAAAAACTAAAAATAGAAGTTCCATTTGACTTAACTATTCCCTTTCTCAAGAATGTTAAAAACATCTTATTATAGCGATGTATATAAGCCAATGTTTATAGCAGCACAATTCATAATAGCTAAAATTTGGAATCAGCCTATGTGCTTATCAACAGATGAATGGATAGAGAAAATGTAGTACATATACACAACGGAGTCCTCTGTCATTAAGAAAGATGAGCTTGAGGTATTTGTAGGAAAATGTATGCAATTTGAGGTACAGTGTTAAATAAAGTAAATCAGGCATATAAAGTTGTACATTACATGGTTTTCCTTATATGAAAAATTTAATAGGAAACAACAGAGAGAGAGAGAAAAGAAAAAGAAAAAAACAGTGATTGTATTCTAAGTATTTTTCTGTTGTTAGTGTTTGGTTTCACCCTAATATGACATGAGAGATCACTTCACAGGATTTATATTTCTTTGGATATGTTAGGGTCTTTATCATTATAAGCATGAGCTGTTCTAAAAGGAAAAAAAGTTCCCAGAATAGAAAAATCTATGAAAATAGAGAGTATCTCAGTCGTTACCTAGATTTAGGGGTGAGGGGTTGGGGGACTAATAGGCAGAGTGTTTTGATTTGCTATGGCAAAAATGACCTAAATTTGTTTGTGATTGTGCTTGTATGATTCTGTCAATGTGCTGGGGTCTGTTGAATTTTACATTTTAAGTTCATAAATTGTGTAACATGCAGATTTTTGGTTTAATGAAGTTGTTTCATTCCAAATTTTTTAAAAATGAAAAGATACTTTGGTTATGGCTAGTTGGAGTTCTATATGCCTCACTTATCTGTATGTCAGGTCCTTTTCCCATGTTTGGGAAGTTTTATGCTATTAAATCTAAAGAGTCTCTTTATATCACTTGTGTGGACTCCTGATTTTTTACTAACACCTATCAGTCTTAAATTATTTTTCTTTGTGTTGTCTTGCAGCTGTTGGGTTATTATTTCCTGGTTCCTTGTTATTTTTAGGAGATATTTCCTTTCACGATCTCTAGCTACCGTTGTCTTCAAGGTCTGAAGGTTTACCTTCAGTCTCTTTCAAGTGGTTTTGCCAGCTTTCAATGGAGTTTTTAATTTCCTGGATATCTATGTTGACATGTTTCATACATTCCAATTCTTCTCTATATTGTTCATTCAAGGTTTCCCTCATTCGCCTATGTTCCTTTTTAAAAATCTATGTCTTCTTTAGGATATGCTCAGCAACCCTTTTATTATGTTTGTCATTTCTTCTTTTACCTGAGATACTTTTTCTGATCTGGTTTCTTTTACAATCTCATGAAGCTGTTTCTTTACTTCAGTTGCTATCCTCTTGGAGATTTCAGGTATGTGACTTCCATATTCTTCCATGACTAAATCTCTCAGGTGGTGTGGGCTGGAGGTCTGCAGTTGACTTTTGCTCCTTCGTCTTCACTTTGTCCTGTTTCCTTCCCAACAAGTTGGTTGTGGTGTCCCAGGAGCTTTCCATATTGGCTGTCTCTGTAACCATATTCTTTCATATTCATGAACATTGAGATTCAATAAAGTAGTTAAATCTGTTTTACAGAATTGTATCATAATTTTAAGTCCAATGATGTGTTATATTTTCTACTTTATAATTTTAAGACATAAAATTTGGCTGTTTTAGCAGTATGTGCCATCCTCTTTCAATAAATACTTGGAAAAAGACTTTATCATTCTGTTTTACCAAATTAATAGAGTTGTGTACTTGGGATGTTGAAGCAGGAGAATCCCTAAGTTCAGGGCCATCCTGAGCTATGTATATAGTGAAATCCTGTCTCAAAAACAAAGAAGGTAGGAGTTATACCTAATTTTTGTACTTGATTATATTATTTCGAGAAATTGAGTTATAGTTTTATATGTGTCCACATTCTTACTGAAAGAACACATCACTTATCATATTTCTTGTTTCGTTAGCAATTTAAAATGTTAGTTACATATTCTATTGTATTACTATAAATTAAGTAGAAGAAATCAATTTAATTTCTTGCTCTAAAAGTACATACATGAATTAAATAATGAAATTAGGTATAAATAATCATAATCTTGAGTGCTTTTTGAATCTTATAATTTACTTTTCCTAGTTATAGTAATAGTCCTCAAGACACATAAAAACATATTCATTTCCAGTTTAACACAGAAGTTAAACCTTTTCTGGAAGATACTAAATAGAATTTGATTGAGTAGTTTTGCAATTAAGGATTCAGGGTGGGGTTTTTTAATGAGTTAATGCCCTGAATGTGCAGCTAAAGTTTTTCAATGAAAAAAAAAAGGTTGCTAGTGAAGTTGTATAAGGATGCTTTATTAAGTTACTTGTTTTTGAAAAAAATTTAAAACAAAAGTGCTCATTTCCAGTACAAATTTCCTTTTTAATTTACTCATTAACAAAATATACTAAATATTTATGTTGTTTGGATCAGATACTAATCACAGTAATTCAGTGCAGAAGCAAGAAAACACTTTAATACTTAAAGCCTTATGCTATCTGAAATAAAATCAGCATTAAAAAACTACATTAGAAAATACAGCATTTGGGAAAAAACCCACACTGTTCTGGTTTCGATCTAAAGTGCTTCTCAGAAGTCTCATGTTCAGAGGTGAGGTTTCTGGAAGATGATTGGATCATGGGGCACTAACACTCACCAATAGATTAATTCCCTGATGAGTTTATAGCATTCAGAGGTGAGGCCTGGTCAGAAGAAGCAGGCCATTGTGGGCATGACTGAAAGGCTGTATTCTTTTCTTGACTCCTTCCTTCTCTCTCTGCTTCTTGGCTACCAGGCTATGAGCAGTTTTCATTTGCCATGTCCTGTTACTATGCCATTTCTGCCTTTGAGCTAGCAGATTATGGACTGAACCTGCTGAAGCTGTGAACCATAATAATCTCTTCCTTTAATTTGTAGGTATTGGATGTTTTGTATCAGTGACAAGACAGCTGACTGATACATACATTAAAATACAAAACGATTTTGTAAGGGCAGTGCAATGGAAGTGTGAGTTCAAAAAGAAAAAGGATAGAAGTAAATAGTCTAAATGATAAGAAAGATTATATTCATATATTTTAGAAGTAAATGATGGTTTGGGTATGTTTGAGATTATAACAGTTTTATTTCAAAATTCCAATGTTTAAAATATATTTGTTTTTAGACCTTTTGCATTTATGAGCACTTGTCGTGAAACTAGTTACTATTAATATTGTATGAGAAAGACCATAGTTACTTTGAAACACACAGAATATACACACACATGAACTTTCCTATGTAAAAGTATTTTTTGAGTCTATTTTAAACATCATTAAGAGAAGTCATGTTGTTTCGGTAGCTACTTAAGTATAAAACAAATAAAATTAGACTTTTTTATATGGTTTTGATATGTTTTGCTATTAATTTTTTCTTTTGGCTTCTTTTTAGAGCCCTAAATGGATAGGGGATCATAGTACCAGCCTTTTCTTCTGAATCTGAGTAGCTGCTTTTTTAAGTAGAGAAAGTGGATAGATACTAATTTATTTTCTAAGTCATTCATTCAGCAAATATAATGTCTTCTGCATGCCGAGAATTCTGCTAATGATGAGGTGGATATGTGACTAAGATGGACATGGACCATGTTCTAAGAGTCAATTGTGAAAGAGATCTTTGTCATATATCTTCTAGCTATATGTGGCCATTTAAAACTAACTTATTTAAAATTAAACAAAATTAAAAAGTCATTGTCTCTGTCCAGGTAGCAACATTTCAAAAGTTCTAGTGGTTATCATGTTTGACAATCCAGACATAGAAAACTTCCATCATCATAGAAAGTTCCAGTAGATAGCACTGAGACTAATAGTCAAGAAATTGCAGTGTTGGGTCAGTGCTACGATAGAGAAGTACAGTTTGCTATGCGATAACAAAATAAGCCTTTAGAAATTAGGGAGAGCTTTCTGAGGAAGTAAAATCTAAGGCAAGTTTTGAAGGATGAGTAGACATCATATGGAGAAAGCAAACTGGAAAATGTATTTTGGGACTAACCTGCACAAAAGCATGCAAGTGAAAAATAGAATAGTTTATTGGATATACTGAGAGTTAGGGTATGACAAGAGGTGAGGCCAGAGATGGAATACGATATCAGATCATATAGGGCTTGGTACAACATGTTTAGAAGTTTAGTTTTGACAGCTTACCTATTTGTTTTCCCTTATTGATAGCCACATTTTGGTTTGGTCAGTCAAAAACCTGTAAGCCTTAATTGATAAGTTGGGCAAATGTCAAATTACTTGAACTTTTATTTTTCCTAATGGTCATAATACTGATAAAGTTGCTTCTGGGTTTTGTTTTTTTTTTTTTTTTTTTGTGTGTGTGTGTGTGTGACAGAGTTTTGCCTTTGTAGTTCAAGCTGGCTTTGAACTCACTATATAACCCAGGCCAGCCTCTAATTCATGATGATCCTCCTGCCCTAGTTCTGGGATTACCAGCATCACACCCAGCCCTTCAAATTGCTGTTTTTGAACTATAATGCCAATAATGTTTTCTTGATGTTCAATTATGAAATGGCATTCAGCACTTATATTGCAATTAGAAAATTTAAAATGACTTTTAGGGATAAATAAGTATCTGTTTTAGCATATGTGTGCACTATGTATATGTGTGCATTTTCATTATTCTGCTGTTTTTAGGGTGATGAAGAAACATTTGAAAATTATTACCGAAAACAAAGAAAGAAACAAGCAAGACTGGTTTTGCAGCCTCAGTCAAATATGGTAAATATGTGAAGTATTTGAATTAGTAATATTGTTACTTTTTATCCACTTGTCTTGCTTTTAATTTCTTCAGAGCATGTATCCCTGTTCATTCAGTGACAAATATTTATTGAGCACTTACCATTTCTAATAATTGATTTAGATGCCAAAGTTACAATAGTGAACAAAACTGATAGTCACTTCTCTCATCAATTTACATTTTGTTAGGTAAGGTAGACAGTGAATTTAAAAAAGGATGAATAAATATATAAAATGTTAGGGAGTTAACATATTGCCCAACTTGGAAAAAAATAAAGATTCTGGATAGACATTTAGAAATTCTTTCTTAAGAAAGAAAAAAAATTTTTTAATATACTAAAGATCCAACAGAAAAATATAATTAGACCAAAAATCAGAATAATAGAGAACTATTTTATATGTTAGTTGTGGTGATAATTATGTGACTAGATATGTTGGTGAAAACTCAGAAATTGAGCTGGAAAAAAGTAAATTTTATTGTGTGTAAATTTAACTTCAATGCATTTGACTATAAAACAGTTGAGCAAAACATATAAACCTAAATGAGGCAGAAACCCAGATAGGTTTCATGTAGTTTTTAGCCCAGGAGCAACTAGTAAAATGATAAAGCATGAGTTTTGAAGACTTGTAGTGCCAGTGGCTAAGCTAAGAGCCTATTCAGAGTAGATATCTAGTAAGATTGTCTCACTTTTAGAGCTGAGACATCAGTACTTAGGATGACCTAGAGATAAAACCATCTAAAATTGTTCTGTTCTCTTGGAAATACTAGAAAGAAAATTATCTTTCTCAAGTCTTGGTCTGAGTGAATAGAAAGAAAAAGCCTCTGTAAGGATTCATAACAAGCAATCTAGTGTTTGCAACCTAAGTTGATTGTACTTGAATAACAACAACAAAAAAGTCATATAGAAAATTTAGTTTAGGGGCTGGGAATTTAGCTCAGCAGCATAAGCGCCTGCCTTGCAAGCAGGCAGTCATGAGTTCGATCCCTGGTACCGATAAAAATGAAAAAGACCCCCCCAAAAAAATTTAGTTTAAAGTGGGGGCTAGGGATTTAGCTCAGTGACATAAGCGCCTGCCTTGCAAGTGTGTGGTCATGAGTTCTATCCCTGGTACCGGTAAAAATACAAAAATACAAAAAAAAAGAAAAAAAATTTAGTTTAAAGTGATTCCATGCTGATAATTGCTGTCAAGTACCCGGAAGAAACAAATTTGATCTCTACACTTTTACCCCAGAATTAAAGAATATTCATAAAGTTTCAAGGAAAATCAGTGAGTCAAAAACTAATTATTAAACAAGTGGGAACCAGTAAAAGTATTGATATTATAACTGAATCCTAAAAGAATTGATATGTGAATTGTTAGCCACAAAGTGTAAAATAATGCTAATATATTTAATAAAATGGAAGGCAAGCTTGCTGCTATAAGGAACAGAAACTATAAGAAATGACCAAACAGATGTGAAGAAAAATCAAATAGAATATCCAGAAATTAAAAGTGTTACTTGAAGTTATTATGAATGGATCAGTGAATTTTTGTTGACCTAAAGAGATTATCTAGATAGTATCACAGAGAGATAAAAGAAAAAACAACAAAAAAGATATAGGAAATACAAAGAAATCTAATATATATCTAATTGGAATTTCAGAAAGAGGGCAGAGTACATGGGACAGAGGACTATTTCATAATAGATGGCTGAGAATTTTCTGAAATGGTGAAATTCAGAGCCAACCCTAAGGAATCCCTAATCAGCTTAGATAAAACAAAACACACTGTCAGAAACACTATAAACTACAGATCACTAACAATAAACAGAAAATACAATACCTGAAAGACATTTATCAACTATTTTGATCTAATTGATGATTATTAAATAATCAAAAACAGTGAAATGCACATGCTTTACAAGTGCACATGAAGATTTACTCAGATCATATTCCAGATCATATCCATGAAATAAATAACAATTTGAATTCATACAAAGTCAGTACTGTAACAGTAAGATAAGAGATGATCTATATGCAAAAGAAAAAAGAATATTGCTTCAGCAATTCAAGAAATAGGTCATGGGAGCTGGAGGTTTAGCTCAGCGGCATAAGCGCCTGCCTTGCAAGCAGGCAGTCATGAGTTCGATCCCCGGTACTGATAAAAAGGAAAAAGACCAAAAAAAAAAAAAATAGGTCATAAACCTAAATGAAAGAGCTAAAATTGTAAAACTTTTGGAGGAAAACAAAGATCTTTGTGATCTTAGGTAGGCAGAAGCCATAAAGAAGAAAAAGATGAATAGTGAAATTGACTTCTCTTCAGTCTGTTCTGGGAAGATGGCAGAGTATAAACAGCAGAGAAAGAGCCTTTCTGAGATTTGGTGTCCAGATACTGGAATCTAGTAACTAGAGGAGGAGAAGAGGAGGGAGATGGGTCCCTGGGACGCAGGAAAGATCTGAAGCCCGAATTGAAGCCCACAGGGAGAATGAAGAGAGATATTTCAACAAAGGAGGAGATGGCAGGTGGCACTTCTCCCTCAAGCCAGACTCACTGTGTGGGAGGGGCTGCTTGAACCTGCAGATGTGCAGTGACTACTGGTCACCCCAGAGACCTCCATTGTGAGCACACCAGTGGACCAAAGTGATGGACACAACGGATTGCAGGGGCTGATGAGTTATTCAGGTTCAGACATCCCCCAGGAGAGAGTAATTGTCTGGGAGAGAGTCTTGAAACTCAGTGCAACTACTGACCCCATCTAGCAGCTCTCACTGTTGCAGTTAAGGATCTGAGTTCAAGTCTGCAAGAGAGCCAATTTCATGCTAGCAGGGAGGTGAGTTCAAGTGAGCAGGAGGCACTCAGACTGCTACAGGCTGAACGAATCTGGTTCCAACCGCATGACCAGAAACCAGCCTGAACTTCCGTGGGATTAGAGGTGCAGACTCACGGAGGTTATTCACTATCCCGCTGTAAAGCTACAGCTGGGTTGCTGAGATTAATCAACTCAGAGATGTACTCTGTCCACGTTGTCTGTCAGTGACAGTAGAGACATACCTTGAAGTGGACATTTTAAAATGTTTTTTCTTTGTCTTTTTTGCTTTGTTTTTGTTTTTTCTTGTTTTCATATATGTGTCATCATGATTTCTAGTTTTTCTGTTGTTGTTGTGTTCTGTTGTTTTTCTTTTTTCTTTCCCTTCTGTCTTCTTTACCAGTTTCCCAGATTTTGTATGATCTTCCTTTGTCCTCCAGTTTTGCTTCTAATCCCTTCCTCTTCTTCTGTTTCACTTTTTTTCCCTCTTAGCCACTTTTACATTTTTTTCTCATGAGGGTAAAATTGCCATATTGAGGGCTTATTTACTGCATATAATTTTCTGAGGTTTTTAGATTTTGTTATATAACCACAAATCTAATTCATACAGTTAAAGGTGACAAATTAATAGTTACCTCAGTTTGTCATTTTCTAGGTTGTATTTGATGCTGTTCTCATTGCTGATTGTATCACTTCAGCCAAAGTAGCATAATTTTTCTAACCAGTCCTTCCTGGTAAACAAGAGTGAGAATGCATAAGGATCTTAAAAATGCTATAGGCCAGTGTCAAAGAAGCAGGAACTGAGCCAAGTAGGCAGCAACTTCTCATTCCCAATACATTGAAGAGGTGGGCTCTCGCAACAGACACAAAACCAAAAGCCAGCTGTATCTGGAAGACATTTCTGAGAAGTAGTCACTTCCTAAGAGTTCTAAATACTAGCATTAAAACAACGTCTCTTCAAAAGGTGCTGTGAAGAAAATGAGAAGGTGAGATAAAGCTTGAAGAAAATACTTGTAAAACTCATGTCAAATAAAGAGTTCGTTTCCAGAATATATAAAAAAAAATCTATAGCTCAGCAATTAAAGACAAACCAGTTTTTAAAATGGACAAAAAATGATTTGAAGTGACAATTTATGAAAACTATAGTTTTTAAATAAACACATGAAAAGATACTCAGTATAATTTTTCATCAAACAAATGTAAGTTAGAACCTCAGTGAATTACCACTACATATTTACTTAAAAGAAACATTACCAACAGCTAGTAAGGATGTGGAGCAACTACAACTCTCTTTCATTTCTTATGAGTATCAAAATTACACTGCCACTTTGGAAATCTTTTTGGTTATTTATAATGATGAATTATGTAGTCTCATAGTCCTGCTCTTACTCATGAAAAATAAAAATATTGTTTTATAAAATGGCCTAAAATGAATATTTATAAGTAGCTTTATTAATAACTGCCCCACATTAGAAACTACCATGATTTTCTGTGTAGTAAAACTAGATAAATTGTAGTATACTCATGAATAAACAAATTATACATTCATATAATGAAATACCACTAAGCAACAAAAAGGTATTAATAATATGTAGGTACATTTAGGTGTTTCAAAAGCATCACTATAACTGAATAAATTCAAAGATAATATAGGTTATATGCAACATTTTTTTTTTTCTGGTGTCGGGAATCAGACTTGGGACTTTGCATTTGCCAAGCAGGCACTTGCTAAACCCCTGGCCAATTTTATACAATAGCAAAGAAATATGTAGATAAATCTGTATTGATTGTAGGAAATGCATTTTAACATAAGATAGAATTAAAATATACAGTAATAAATATTGGAATGAAATGAAGTTAATGAAAGTGAGCCATTCTTCAGTGTCTGAGTTGTCCAGAAGACCAATAAAAATAAACTGTTTCAGTTTATGTAAGGATGTATAATGTGATTTTAGAGTAACTATTAAAAAATAAAAACCTAGTATGTATTTTCATATAATAGGGAAAAAATTGTAATAAAGATGATAATTCTGAACCTATAAGGACTTAACAGCAGTAATTCAAAATATTTAAAGCAAAATTGCTATAACATCAAGAATTAGAAATCCACAAGCATACCAGTCCCAGTGTGTCATGTTTACCAAATAGACTGTCAGTAAGGATACAGAAAATGTTTAAGAGGCATGTTGTAATAGAGTATAAAGCATCTTGCTTGACTAACTGTAGAAACATACTCATTTCAAGCATACATGAAATGTTATAAAATTTTTGATAATACAGTATGTCATAAGTGTTAGAAAACTTGAAGTGTTTGGTGTCATTTAGATTATGTTTTCTGATTGTATTTTTATGTTAAAAAGGGCTAATAATTTTCCTCCTCCCAAACAGAAAAACCCACAAATACTTGAAAATTTGATCAGATTTATGAAACATGAAAACATACCTTTTGAACTTAATTGAACTATGAAATATTTTATATAAATGAATGAAAGTCAGATGATTAAATATTTTACTTTATGCCTTTAGTTAAAATTAGAAACAATAGGCAATTGTAGTCTTTTAAAGGAGTTTGGCTTTTGTTTTGTATCATATGAAAAGACACTAAAAGGTTTTTGGTAGAGGATATAATGTTCTGATTACTGTTTGACAAGTATTCTGACAATTACTGTATGTGGGGGTAGATTACTGAGGGCAAGCTTGGAAGCTGAGGAGACTGGATGAGAAGATGACATGTTAGCCCAAGAGAGAAATGATGGTGGGTTCAGCTAGAATGCTGAGAAGAGGGCCCTGAAATCTCATTTACTTTTAAGCTTTTTTATTGTCTTATCTCCTTTCAAATGTACATTCTGTTAGGGTAAGAATTTTTTGTTACTTGTGAGCGTGTCCCTGGCACCTAACAATGTATAGAGATCCGAGTAGGCTCTCAATAAATATTTGCTAATGAATTTTTAATGATTTGGAACTTTTATGTTACTGGTATTTATTGCTTTAAATTTGATTTTTATTTTTCGTTTAAAGCATGAAACAGTTGATGGCTATAGAAGATATTTCACTCAAATTGTAGGGTATGTATCTAATATGGAAATAAATTATTAATTTTATGTTATGCTGAATGTCAGAAATAATTATTTTCTGTTTGAATTTTAAAAAATCACATGCTAAGTTGGTAATTACTGTTTTAGGTTCTTTGTGGTAGAAGATCACATTTTACATGTGACACAAGGATTGGTAACCAGAGCATACACTGATGAACTTTGGAACATGGCCCTTTCAAAGATAATTGCTGTCCTTAGAGCTCATTCAGTAAGTCAGATAATTTATGTTACTAAAATTTTAATTCAGTTACTTCAAGAAACTCTGAGTTGCGTAATATCAAAGGAAAACTGTGCCTCCATCATTTGGTGGTTTTTGGAAATTGCTCAAACTTGGAAGTAATAATGTCAGGCTTTTGTTTGGTAATATGAAGCTGATTTTTGCAATGGTTGGGGCTTGCCAGGACACTTTTATTCCAGCATTATAGAAAATGAAGAGCTAAGCTGATCTCATTAGTCTCAACTGACCTCTTCATTAGATCACTGAAAAGGACCATGAAGAAAGATTTTTTAATTATCATTTCAAATTCTTTGTTTCTGAAATAAACTACACCATTAAAATTCAGTAGGACTTGTTCTTCAGTATTTCATTGCAATAATACTACAGTTATGAATTTCTTAAGAATTTTCAGTTTTCTGATTTAGAACTCATTTGAAATGGTGAGCCATTATGTAATAAGATGAACTGTTATGTAATAATGGGTTAAACTTAAATGATCAAAATTTCCTAATGCCTTTTGTAGAACTAATGGACATGTTAGTATTATAAAGATTATTGGAATTAATAATTGGTCAATAAAGACTTTTCCTTAAGACAGCTTTAAAGGTTAACCTTTAGCGTATGTCCCCATATTTAAACTTACATCCTCTTTACAAATTATGATATTTTTATAATTGACGAGATTTAAAATTTTTTGAGATTGTTAGTTTATATGATATTTAAATTATATTTTTATTTATCAAGAATTTAGATTCTTGATACACTGTCTAATGAACTACAGCTTTTTAAAAATTAATTTAAAAAAGATTCATACTAATTTAAAAAGATCTTTCTTTTTAGGGGAGAGGCTGGAGATTGACTCCAGGGTCTTGTATATGCTTGGCAAGTGCTGAGTTCGATCTTGAGCCCAAGAATAATACATTTTATCATAGTTTGTAGTCATGCCAGCTCTAAGTATATAAAATTTTATATATTATCTACTCATTTTGTGACATTAAGTATAAAGTGATAGTATTTAATATATCACATTCAAAATTAAATTCTTACTAAATGCTGTTAAAGGGACAGTAAATTTTATTACCCCTTTGACTTCAGTAATTTTCTTTAGTTAATTATTAAGAATTATTTAAATTGTCACTCTTATTTGGAAAAAGTAATATATGTGGTTCTTCTGTGAGATGGAGAATCAGTTAATATAAAATAAAAATATGTGGTCAATATGAAAATCCTTGTTTCAGTTTAAAGTAACAGGTTTCTTAAAATCTAAAGACTTTTAGAAATATAAATATCATTGTTTTGACCAATTTTTTTGTGTGTGCATATTTTAGAAAGATTTTTTTCATATAATACAGTTTCATTTTTTTTTTTTTATCGGTGCCGGGGATCGAACTCATGACCACGTGCTTGCAAGACAGGTGCTTATGCCGCTGAGCTAAATCCCCAGCCCCTACAGTTTCATTTTTATATGTCATGTTTTCATCTCTGCCTGAAAACTTCTACTAAATAGAGCAATAGTGTATCTGACTAATCAAAATTTTTAATTTTATTGTAAGTCTGGTGGATTAAAAAACTTTAGGTTCTTAATCTTTAACTAAATAATTCTTACGTTTTTGTTGTTTTGTGTTTCCACCCCTACCCATCCTGTATCAGTCTTATTGCACTGACCCTGATCTTGTTTTAGAGCTGAAGAATCTCATTGTAATTTTTGCAGATACTTTGCAGGTGAGTGCTAACTTAGTATTCAATTAACAGCTATTTTGAGCACTTAGAAGTGCTTATTTTGTTGTGGATTCATGGATAGCAAATGAGTAGCAATAAATGTTTACTTATGTATTTCTCTATGATGCAAGATTACTCATGCCATTTTCTTCCCAATTATGAAGCTTGGGAAGAACTCAAGAAATATTACTGTCAAAAAATATTACTGTCTTTTTAAATATTGTTCAGTTAAAGTATTTTTGTAATTTAAAAAACTACATGATATAAGAGAAAAAACCCTGAGCTGGAAATTAGAAAATTTAAGTTCTGTCTTAAAGCACTAAGCAGGAACTCTGAAATGACACAAACCTTGTGTTTCTGTTTTACTTGTGCTGTTGACAAATTGTATACCTGCAAGTTCTGCAGGTCTTAGGTTCTTATCCTTGAAAATGCTATGATACTGTATATGAAAAACACATAGTTTAAAAGCTATACATACTGATTTCCTCAGAAAAGTTATGGCAGTATTCAGGTAATACAGGCATTGGAAGGGCAACTGTGATGGTTTTGTAAACCTTTCAAGGATACTTTTCTAATTCATCAGTTTGAAAAAAGATTAAAAAAGATACCAGTTTTTTTACTTAATTGGAAATTCTACAATATTTTCATTTTACTAGAAATTTACAGGCTTATTAGTTAGATCTTACAATAAATTAATCAATGTTGATTTTTGAATTTATACTTACTAATGAATGGAGGTATCTTTTCATAAAAAAACTAAAGAATGTTACATAATTTATAGTTTTTAAATTTATTAAAAATTTTACTTTTTAAATGTGTTTTATCATTTAAGACAAAGCTGACCAAATAATAAAGTAAAAGGTAACACTAGTACATTTATAGTTCTGTTTACTTCCCAGTGAGTAAATCAAAAGTAAACATTTGTTGATTTATTCACTAACACTTTTTGAGTATTCATTACTTGCTAACAGCTGGTAAAGATTAGTGACACAATATACATAAAAATCCTTACCTTCAAGAAATTCACAGTGTAGTTGTAAACAAATACAAGTTATTTGGTTAGGTATATAATATAGCAATATGTTAAAAGAGTACTGGGCTCACAGAAGGTAAAATAATTTAGGTAAGAGTTGGAGAAGTCCATAGGGAAAATTAAAATGGAAACTTCAGACTCATTCTGAAGAATGAGTTCAGCAGGTTTGAGGAGGAAAGGGCATTAATGAAAGAGAGTGTGTAAACTGTCAATAGAGGTTTGACATGGTGAATGTAAGACTGGTTGAGCCGTTTGATAGTATTAGAAAGTGAAATATAAGGGTGTCAGCAAGGAGAACAAATAGTAGTGAGGAAAATGGTAAGGTAGTTTGACCTGGATTATGTCAAGTCTTGTGAGACTTTAGTAAAAAATTCAGTGTCTGTAACCAGGAGAATGACATGATCAGGTTTATACTTTTGAGTGTGGTATTTTGAGAGTCTGGGCAACTTATTCAGTTGAAATAAACAGGTAGTGGGGTTTCAGTGTAGGTCTAGAAAAGAGATGAGGACCTGAAATAAAATAAATATACCGAGAAAGGTAGATAATGGAAAAGAATGATAAATTTGAAGGAAGTTTATAAACGAGATGAAATGAAAAGTATTTGGTAATTGATTAAATGTGTATGAGGGAGTTTAGATGATTTTTAAGTGTATTAATAAACTAAATTGTATAACTATTATCATAGGAAATAATTTTTGAAGCTAATTCAGGTAATATTGCTGAGAAGAGAGAGAAAAAATTATTTTGGTACCATCAAACTCTTTCTTAGACCTGTTTTTTACAGTCTAGTAGGAAGTCAAAGGGTATTTTTCCTATGCTTTTGGCATAACCTATAGTGTGATCTAGTGATTTTTTTCAAATGATTGTGTAGCATTCCTGACATTTTATGAATACTTTTTACACAGATATCCTTTTTTTTGTATTTTAGAGTTACGGTTTTCCAGTGAACCGACTTTTTGACCTTTTGTTTGAAATAAGAGATCAATACAATGAAATACTGCTTAAGAAATGGGCTGGAGTTTTCAGGTTAGTCTAAGCCATGTCTTAATATAATTACTTTTGTGAAATGCTCAACTAATTGATTTTTTATATGGCAATAAAATGTTTATAATCAAATTTTATTATGGTGAACACATGCAATTTTCTATTTTAACCATTTTTAAATGGTCAGTTCAGTGTTAAGTGCATTCACATTGTTGCATCCATTACTAACGTGACTTGGAACTTTTCAATCTTTCCAACAGAGATTCTATACTCATTTAACAATAACTCCCTATTTCCTCCTTCCTCTAGCCCCTGGCAAGCATCATCTTATGTTGTCTCTAAAATGTGACTATTCTAAGTACTTTCTGTGAGTGGAATTGTACAGTATTTATCCTTTTGTGTCTGGGTCATGTCATCAAGATTCATTTATGTTGCAGCATGTCAGAATTTCTTTTCAAGGCTGAATAATCTTCTACTGTATGTATATACTACATTTTGTTTCTGCGTTCATTGATGGACACTTAGATTGTGTCCATGTTTTGGGTATTGTAATACTGTTATAAACATAAGTGTACATTTGTTTGTTTGGGTTACTGCTTTCAAGTCTTTTGGGGTTTATATGTGGCAGTGAAGTGCTGGGTCATGTGATAAATACATCATTTATTTTCTTTCTTTTTTTTGAGGAATTGCCATGTTGTTTTCTTTCTTTCTTTCTTTCTTTCTTTCTTTCTTTCTTTCTTTCTTTTTTTTTTTTTGTCCTTTTCGTTTTTACCGGTACCGGGGATCGAACTCACGACTGCCTGCTTGCAAGGCAGGCACTTTATGCCGCTGAGCTAAATCCCCAGCCCCACCATGGTGTTTTCTAAAGTGCCTGTGCCATTAGCAGTCAGCTTTTTTTTTTTTTTTTTTTGCTTTTTCATTTTTATCAGTACCAGGGATCGAACTCACGACTGCCTGCTTTCAAGGCAGGTGCTTATGCCGCTGAGCTAAATCCCCAGCCCCCCAGCTTTTAATTATATATGTAATTGTTTTTCCAGTAAATGATTAGATACTTATAAATAAGACTAAATATTCAAAGATATTTTACATTAGAGGCAGATTTACAGCTTTAAATTTGGTTTGAGGAAAGTGCTATTTTACAAATAACCTAGCTATTGTAAAAACTGCAAATAGGAAAATCATTTTCATGATTAACCACTTGCCTGAAGGACATAGGCTAAAGTATTTTAGTGTTTGTGAGACTTTACTCTGTTATGAAAAGGGAAATCTTCCTTCTCTTTTAATTACTAAAAACTTTCTGTCTTCCATTCTTTCTACTTTACTTTCTATCCCTTCTCTTCTACCGTGTCCCTCCCTTTCAACTTCCCTCCATCCCTCTCTCTTGACCTTTTCTCCCTCTTTTTCAGAAAAAAAGTCAACTTTGATATCTTAGATCTAGGTTACTAAAATTACGATACAAGTAGGTCCATAATATTTGATGATGTTAAAATAAAAATATGTTGATTTTTGGCATATAACTGCAATAGCTTCCAAAACTTTGATGACTGGCTTTCTGAATTTTGTAATAGAAATATTTTGTCAATGCCTCAGTGACTTACAAGGTGATAAATTTATTTTAAAATCAACTAAACAAATTCTTATTTGAGTTTATTATATAAGCATTCTTTGGATATTTTCAAGGTGCTTTCCCAAATGGATAATTGATAATACAGATGAGTCCTAGATAACTACTATCAGTTGTTTATATTAAGTACTTCTAAAATAAAGATAGTATGTATTGATCGAGGCAGTAATCTGTGACATAGTATAATATGATATGATATCTTTATACTTATGAAATCTTATAATTGGCTTCTGCAAAATGATGCTTAAGTTTTTATAATTGTTAATTATACCATCTTACCTACTTTAATACTTCTAATAGTGACACTGCTCCCTCAAAGGAAAGCACAAAGTATTTTTCTGCTCTGTCTTTGGACATATGTTCTTTCTGTTATGAACACTGGAAGTCATTTTATTCATCTTTCAAGACTTTGCAGAGTCCATAGCTTCTCTGTAACACTTTGTATTAGAATTCCTTCACCTACTCTGATAATTACTTCTTTCTTTGTCCTGCTTTTGGAATGCACACCTTTCATGTTATATTATAAACATTATGGTTTGTTTGCATATCTCACTGTCCTGTTTGGTTCAAAACTGTGGATCATGCTTTTATTTTCATGAGATAGAGAATTTTCATCACAGTTCAGAGCCTAGTTCATAATTGGTGTCATTTTAAACAGAATTATAGGTTACAATAAATTAATGAATAAACATCAGATATTTTAGCAGAGACAAGTTATGCAGCAGCAGCAGCAGCAGCAGTAGCAGCAACAGCAACAACAAATCCCCAAAATTTCAGTGAGTTAGTTGTTTTCTCACTCATAGAGAAGTCTACAAATGGGTCTAGTAGTCAGAGAACCAAGCTGTTTGCATTTGTTATGCTCCATCTCAGGCATATGCAAATGCTTTTATAATCAGAGCCATATAATTTACTTCCATTCATAGCTCAATGGCCAAAACTAGTCTTCTGGTTGCCTATGAGGGAGCTATGTAGGAGAGTACTTGAGTATGTGATAAATAAATGGCTCTGCCTCGTTAACTGTAAAAGGTCATTTTCTCAACATTATAAGAGATTAAATAAATGTAACATACTTTTTTCACTCTTCAAGAGCTTATAGTCTTAAAAATAATTTGTAAATTGTCCCTATCAAGAACTCTTAATGGAATACTCCCCATATTATAGATTTATTTTTAGTTAATGAGCTTGTTCAAAATTTATCATCTTGAGCATAAACCACAACAGTAAAATTTAAGTACTTAGAGATTATAAAATAAACAGTGGAAAGATGAGATTGTACATGAACTTTGACAGGTAAGAGTTAATTGATACTGAATTTTAGAATTCTAGAGTATTAAAGAGTGTTTATCTACTTGGACCATTAATTGACAAAGTGTCTTTTGTGGGAATTGGGATTTTTAAAAGTATTATTTTATAACACTCATAATATGTTTTGTAATAATAAGTTTTCAGTTCTCCTTTCTTAACAGGGACATTTTTGAAGAAGATAATTATAGCCCCATCCCTGTTGTCAGTGAAGAAGAATATAAAATTGTCATCAGCAAATTTCCCTTTCAAGATCCACATCTTGAAAAGGTACAAGCAGGGTTTCAAAAATTTTCTTAAGAAAATTTCATTATCTTCATTACTACATAAAGTTAACCTGATACTGTAAGTTATAATGACTTTTTTGGATAATTTTTGTTGTCTTATTTGAGAAAATAATTATATTTTGTTTACTTGTAATGATTAATGCTATTTTTACTGCTACTGTTTTGATGGAATTAAGAAGGGGCTTACCTGGGGATATTAGAAGTATTTGTTCTAAATCTTAGGTGGATTCCTAGGGCAAGTGTTACTAATGATAGATGAGTTCCAAATTAAATATATTAAACGTTGAGTGGATTATAGTAACAAAAGTATAGTTTTTGGGAAAGAAAAAGTTTCTTTGAAATATCCATTACTGTGGAAGATTTTTGTGACTTTTAAAAAGTAGTATATTTCTATAAAAATATGTAAGTCTGTTTTTTATTTTTCTTAGTTGATTAAATAAGAGATATATGAAGGCAATAGATACCTGAAGACTTCTTCTGGAAATTGGAATGTATATTTTTGGAGTCAGTACATCTGAACAAAAGACCTGATAGAGAACGAATGTGTACCAGCGTGTGGATATTCTAGGATGCCCATGAGTGCACATATATTTACATACATATATACAAACATGCACAATTTCACTTATCTAGTATTTCCAGGAAGAATCAGATATTCTTGGAAAAGAATTACATTTCCTACAACTATTACATTTTCCTTCCTTTTTCTTACTTTTCAAACTTTATAAATTTAAGTTTTTTTCTACATTTTCCTTTAGAATGAAAATGACTGAATACTGAATTGTGTGACTTGTGACTAAATTTTTGTCATTTTTTATGTATGAATAGCCATATTATATATAATAATTATTAAATATAAAGAAAACAGTATAGCTTTTGGATTTTAGCTAATACTGCCATATATATATTTGTGTTTTCATGTCCAAAAGAGAGCAGAATAATTATTCTTTGTTGTTGGTTGTTGTTTTTTGAGACAGGGTATATAGTGTAGGCTAGCTTTGAACTCAGTATGAGGCCCAGGCTGGCCTAGAACTCAAGTCTTAGTCTCCTGAGTGCTGGGATTACAGGCATATGCCACCATACCCAGCTAGAGTAACTATTCTAATTCTAACATTTTTGAAATCCCAATCAGAGTTGTCTCTGTTAAAAAATGTTATCAGAATATTTTCCATCTTACAGTTGGTATGTTTGTTTGTTGTTCTAGTTGCTAATAAGGAGTTTGTTTGGTCTATAGCATCTGTTTCAACAGCATGGGACCAGACTGTATTCATGCTGGGTCTGTTTGTGGTTTAAGATGGCCAGGTGACTTACCTTGTTTGAGCATTTGTACATCTGTTAAAAGAGGAGTGTGAACTAATCTTTAGTGTCCCTTCTAGTTATGCTAAATTATTCTAAATACGTTTATAATTTAAAGGAAGTTTAGCTTTGCTTGTAGAAGCTTACGGTACATGCAATACCCCGTTAGGATTAAACTCTTTTCTTTTTTTTTTGGTCTTTTTCCCTTTTTATCAGTACCAGGGATCGAACTCACGACTGCCTGCTTGCAAGGCAGGCGCTTATGCCGCTGAGCTAAATCCCCAGCCCCAGATTAAACTCTTAATTTAGAAATTATATTCATCAGTCAATATTTCTGCATGCAGAAAGTCTATAATCCTGCAGTATAAAGTACAACATTAATGAAGTTTAGAAGACAAAGATAAAAAATATAATTAGAGAAGTTGAAAGCACCAGGCCATAATGACCCTTGTACATAATTAGAGGTGGTAAATTGCTGGAGAGTTTAGTCTTTATCTTGAAGGCTGTGACAGGCCACCAAAAAATTTTAAAATAGCAAGAAAGAACATAATGATATTTGTGCTTCAGGAATATCACTGGCTGATACAGGTAGAATAGATTGAAAAAGAATAAAACTGGTGTTGAGGGGATCAGCTAGGATATTTTTGCAGTTAACTCTAATGGATACAGTCATGGAACATGATTTAGGAGATATTGAGAATAGTGGCACAATAGGAATTTTGATTATTTGCGTATCAGGAATAAGGACTATACAGATTTGCATATCAGATATAATAAGTAAATTTCTGCCTTCAGTAGTAGTCGTATCATTCACTGTACTGGGAAGTGTAATAGAAAAAGAATTGGAAATAAATAGAGGTGCTAATTGAGTCAGATACTTCAGAGAAGTCAGGTGAGCATAAAAAGCTGCAAAACTCCATTAGATTTACTAACTAAGGTCATTGGTGACCTTGTTGAGAGTATCTTCACTAGTGTAACAAGGTTGTTATGAATGTGACTATAGAGTAAATTGGATTTCATAAAGTATAGACAAAGGACTTTTGGATTAAAATCTTAGAGAAATTTTAATCTTTTAGAGACAGTTTTCAAGTGGGTAGGTATTTACTAACGTCTAGCCAAGAAGTGCACTGTAAACTTGGCTCCATAGTGGTATATGATGGTATCGTGTTTGGAAAGCTGCTGGAGATATAGCCCAGCGACATGGCACCTGCCTGGCAAATGTAAGGTTGTGAGTTCAGTTCCCGGTACCAAAAAAAAAAAAAAAAAAAAAAAAAAAGTTATGGAAGAACTGAGTATCTTCTTATCTTCTTGTACTAGCATCAAGCCTCCAATGAAGTTAAGTGAAGGGATCTTAAAAGTATTCAGTAATTCTGAGCCAAGACATTTAGCCAAGAGTCATGGTCACCTTGACTCATCATATTATAGATATTAGGCATCTCCTGTAAGGTTTGTTCATCATCACAATACAAAGAGGTATTGTTACATGCTGTCTCTGCTTGTTGTGTAGTTCAATGATATGATTTAAACAGTTAAATTGCTACATAATTTTCATGAATATTTTTGATTTCCTTAAAATATCAAAAGAAATATAGCAATAGAATTTTGTTAACTGTTAACTGAAATGTGAAATGTTACTTTTTTTTTTACATTTGAAGTGATTAGAATTTCTCTCTTAAAATTTCAAAAACAATATTAACTTTCTCTTTCTACAGCAATCTTTCCCAAAGAAGTTTCCTATGTCTCAGTCAGTACCTCATATTTACATTCAGGTCAAAGAATTTATTTATGCCAACCTTAAATTTTCAGAGTCACTACATCGGAGGTAAGCTTATTAAGAAATACGTCTTTTAATGAGTTTTGTGAAATAGTAGCACTTTATTTTCATATCATGATTCTTTAATGGATTATCATCTTATTGAAAAAGCTTCTCTGTGTTATATATAATTATGGTTAAATTTCTATAAATCAAATACTGTCTTTTTTCTTTGGGTTGGTTTGTTTGTTATTTGGACACAGGGTCTCACTATGTAGATCAGGATGACTTCAAACTTACAACAGTCCTTCTGACTCAGCTTCCCAAGTAGTGAGATTATATGTGATATATTTCATCTCACTGGCCCAATCTAATACTGTATTTTAAAACTTTTTATTATGTAAATCTCAGCATATGTAAACATAGAGACAGTTTGATAGAAAACTTGTTTTCTCAGCATCTAGATTTAAGTGTAATAAGTATTATGCCATATTTTTACTTTTTGTTGAAATATTTGAAAGCAAATACCCTAGAAAATGACATTTTATCCTATGTACTTCCAAAAACAATGAGAACTTTCCATTACTTAACTGTATCTAAAAATACTACCATTGCTGTAGTACACACCAGTGTTTTTTGATCATCTTCAGAGTATCTTTTTATAGTTGATAGCTTTAATCAGGATCCAAAGTCCACACCTTGCATTTATTGTTAACTCTATTTTACCTATGTCCCTTTCAATCTGTGTCATTGATTTGTCGAAAACCAGATACCATTGTTTTGTTTTTTGAATAGACTTCAAATAAAGATTCAGACAAAATCAATAGAATAAATAGAAAATGTTGTAACAAGTTGGTATCATACTCAGTAATAGAGTAGAGCACAACTCTTGGTAATTATATCCAACTTAATTTTATACACAAGAAAATTTCATTTATTTGATTTGATGGTAATACCATATGTTCATGGAGATAGAAAATGCAATAGCTTCTCTATTTGTTCATAAGGTTCAGAAAGGCAAAATTATTTACTTAGAATGACTCAGCTGATTAGGTTGAAAACTGGGTTGAAGAGCAGGACTCTTAGGACTCTTGTGTTAGTGAAAATACTTTGCACAGTGTCTGCCATGTATTTAATGATAGCAGAACATTAAATTTTTTTGCTACAACTTGTTTCAGCTGCCTGCATGAATCTTGCATTATAGTCATGTGATAATATTTTTCTCTCCTCCTTTCCCTTCTTCCTTTCAGCAGGATGTTGCTGTGGTATCTAGGCCCTCAGCTGAATTCTTTGGGGTCTTTAGTTTGGGATAGATTTCTAGCACTTTTCGTGTTTGACTCTTGGTGACTATTATTAAATAACTGTAAATTATATGTTCTATAAATTATGTATCTATGGAATCCCTAACTACAACAGGAACATAAGCTTTAGACTGACTGACTTTGTTTCTTAATTCTGGTGCTCACTAATTGAAATAGAACCTTGTACAATTCAATTAATTGCCCTTAAACTGCAGTTTCCTCATCTATAAAGTGAAGAAAATAGTGTGTACGGTGGTTGTTTTAAGAATAAAATGCAGTAATATAGGAAAGCTGTTAGTATAGTTCCTGGCATGTGGTAGGCTCATAGGGCTTAGGAGAAGAAGGGATGCTATATTGTGAGACAGAAGCATTTTTTTACTGGATTTTGAAGGTGTTGGGGGAAGATTAGAGTTAAAGGTCATAGGAATATTACTGCCATTGTCAGGGTAATCTCACTGGTACAAATAGGACACAGCTACTGACGGATTTTCTTTCTCTACTTTTACTTATGAAGAAACAGTGTGCATTGAAGTGCAGGGAAATCAAACAAAAGACATCTAAGTAACTTTTCATCTGAGAAAGATTCTATACAGAGTATTGTATACACAATACTAATGTGTCAGAAAAGAACCAGAGGAGTTGACAATCACTTGCATTTTATCCAAGTGTGCAAGGTGCATGTTCTAAGGACACCATCAATGCATTAGAAAGAATTTTCTGAGTATTTGAGGCCAAGTAACCCTGAAACGCTACTGGTGGAGCTCAGTTCTTGGAATGTCTTGAATCTAGATACACAAAATCAGAAAGAAGTGTTTTCCTTGGGCCTGCTGGAATTAGAATAAACAGAAATAGTAGAATGCCTGCACTGGTGTTGGGGATATAGCTTGGTGTTAGAAGCTGTTTAGCATGTACAAACTCTGGTCTGACTCCCCCCTCCCCAAAACACCATACAAAACAAATAAAAACCAGAGAAAGGATAGCTGCATACATATGGAAAACATTAGCGTAATCACTAGTATTCCTGTTTGTCAAATCTTGCTTGATTTGCATTTTTAAAAATGCAGTGTAGTGGGCTGGTGGGGATTTAGCTTAGCAGCATAAGTGCCTGCCTGGCAAACGTGAGGTTGTGAATTCAATCCCCAGTACCAGAAAAATAAAATTGATTGTAAAAGCCAAAAAAAAAAAAAAAAAAAAAAAAAATACAATATAGTAAATATTTGTGCTTCATAGATTTTTAAGAGCAGTATTGTAATAAAATGAAAAGTAAGTGGGTGCTGAGTTTTTAACCTATGTCTAAGGCAGTAGTTCTAAATTAGGATAATTTGGTTTTTCTTGTTAGCACTGTCCCCATCCTCCATTTGGCAGTGTCCAAAGACATTTTGTCTGTCACAACTGGGGGTTGGAATGGGAGAGCTGCTGCTTGGTGTTAGTAAGGTCCAGCAATGCTGCTTAGCATCCTAGATTTTACAGAATAGCCTTCATAGCAAAGAATTACCCAACCTAAAGTGTGAGTACTGCTGAATTTGAGAAGGTATAATCTAAGGACAGATTAACTGTTTAAATAATGGCTCTGTTCAAGAAATCATTGTTCATTTAAGTTGGAGGCCTGGTGCTAACAAGAAGGGTTAGCTATTTATTGCTAATTTAGCAATCTTTAGGTGTTAAGAAGTACATGGAGCTTTGTGCACCAAATCAAAGTTAATTTATTTTTATGTGTCTTTTAAAAGTCTTAATGGAGTGCCGGGGATCTAGCTCAATGGCATCAATGCCTGCCTGGCAAGCACAAGGTTTGAGTTCCGTTCCCAGTACAAAAAAAAAAAAAAAAAATCTTAATGGAAATGGATAGTTTAGTTATATTAAAAATTAAATCTGATAATTATAGGTATCAAAAGATCATGTCAGCCAGGTGCACACCTGTAATCCCAACACTTGGAAGACTGAAGAAGGAGGACTGTTGTGAGTTCAAGGCCAGCCTGAACACCTAGTGAAACCCCTATCTCAAAAAGACGGAAAAAAAAATCATATCAATTTATATTTTAAAAGTAATTTTTAGCTTTAATTGTATATGAACTAAGTGTATATGCTAAGTGACTTCCTACAATGGAGTCAACAACTTAAGAATAGTTTTATTGCTAGGGATTTAGCTCAGTAGTATAAGCACCTGCCTGGCTAGTGTGAGGTCTTTAAGTTCAATCCCCAGTACCAAAACAAACAAACAAAAAGAATAGTTTTATTTCGCTGTACTAATTACCTCATGAGGTTTTTCTATAGTGATTGAATGCTGTTTAAATTATTCCGCAAATCAACATTCTACTTTATTGAAAATATACCTCTTTTGAAATTAATTGAAGTTTATGATTTAATATGAGCTAATTTTATTTTAAAGATATAAAATGATATAGAACAAATTATTTTAATTATATTAAATTATCTAGGATATTAACTGTATCCTTGAGAAATTTAATAATATAAATTTTTGTTTTTAGTTCAACAGAAATAGATGATATGCTTAGAAAATCAACAAATCTGCTGCTGACCAGGACTTTAAGTAGCTGTTTACTGAACCTTATTAAAAAACCACATATAGGTTTGACTGAGGTAGGATATGACACAGAACCAATTATTTTAATATATGAAAATGTTACTGTGAGTTATTGCTGAACATCATTCTATAAAACTATCTTTGTAATATCCTTATGTTTTATTGTGTGAAAAATTACAAAATTATTGCTGAATAAAACTATAAACTCCTATGAAACTAACTTTTTACTATAAGTAGAGTTTTAATCACTGGTACAAATTCAAGAAGTGTAGTGAGAAAGAATTTAACATGAAAAGTAGATAATTGAAGATATGAAAATAAATATTTAAAATTCTCATTGATATACTTTACTTGGGAGCAAGAATCTACATTTTTTACTTGTTAAATATGTAAGACATGAAAAGTAATATGAAAAGTTATACTAAAATAATTGGCAGTTAGACTTTGTGTCTTTATATGTATTTTTAATAATGTTATCATTCATGAACAGTATTTGCAGCAGACTTTTGAAATCAGATAATCATTTACATACTGTCTTGATGTAATTATGAAGAAGTGGTATAGTTGCTAAAAGTAGTAATACTGTTTTTAAAAATCAAGAAGTGTCACATATGTGTAACTTTTATTTTACTGGATATATTTTGTATTTTCTAGCTAGTGCAAATTATCATAAACACAACACATCTGGAGCAAGCTTGTAAATACCTTGAAGACTTTATTACTAATATTACGAATATTTCTCAAGAAACTGTTCATACTACGAGACTTTACGGGCTTTCTACTTTTAAGGTACGTAAAGATCTGACCAAAGTTTTTCATTTTGTTTACTATAAGCAAACTTTTAAAAATTATAGATAATTTTTAGTATGTGCATGATTCTACTCATTCTTAATCATTGAGAATTAGAGATAACCGCTATCCATAATGAGCAGGTAAAAGTTTGTTCTTTTTCAGTATTGTAAATAGAGAATAGAAAAATTAAGATAAAAAATACTAATTTTCTACAACGTTTTGTTATTATTATTTTGGGGGGGTTTTTGGTACTGGGAATTGAACTCATGATCTTGTGCTTGGTAGGCAGGCTCTGTGCTGTTGAGCTATATCCCTAGCCCAACATACTGTTTTGTTCATGTTTTGACAACAAATGGTAGAGACAGCTCGGTGAAGCTGAATTTCTACTAATATTCCATAGTTCATTACTGAACTAATTTAATATTATCACTTATCCAGAATTTGAAAGTGTGAAATCCAGGAAAGCAAGTGAACTAAGTCTAGTTTAAATGAGTTGTTGTAGCACATTCATGATGGGGGCATAATTTCTATGTCTTACGGTTAGGTATCTCTGAACCACCAGTGATACATTATGATTGTCTCATTGGGCACCATAGGAGAGTTCATTTGGGTGGTACAAGCTGTCCACTGGAACAGTCACACATGTACTACTGGTGGTCCAAAATGGCAGGAATATGTTAAAAATAAATGCTTTTTAATTCAGCAAAGCCATGTTTTCTTTCTTTTTCTCTGTTTTTTGGTTTTTTTTTTTTTTTTTTTTGGTATCCTAGGTGTCTTGATTGCGGTGTGTAGCATTTATGATATGTGATTGGAAAATACAGTGAATTTGAAATTTAGAAAATTTAAAGAAGTTATTTCTGCCTTGGTAGGAATTGTGTGTACATAATGCAGTTGACAGAAAATAATAACAGTAAATACAGAATGATCATAGCAAAGCCCCATAGTTTCACAATTCAGTGCAAGAGAGAAATTTAAAAATGCCCAGGATCTTCCTTAGGCATATTAAATTTCCCTCTTAATTTCTTAAATGACACACTGAATCATTCAAAAGTGAATTATTAGGTTTCCACATGTTTGTATACTTTCTGTTGTTTCTTTTGTGGTTCATTTATAGATTAATTCCATTATGATTTGATAAGATACAAAAAATTACTTCAGTTTTTTATATTTGTTAAGACTTTATGGCCTTTATGATCTATTTTGGGAATGTTCTTTGAGCTGAAAGTATATTCTGCAGTTGTTAGACAAAATGTCTATAAATGTCTATTAAATTTATTTGATCTATACGATAATACAGTGAGTGGTACCTTGGTTTATGATCACTTTGGCCTCAGAAGTGTTTGACAAAATTTTTTGTTCATAAACTCTGCCTCCATCCAACCATGGCCATCTTTCCTGCACTAACATGAATGTGACCATCCTTTCCAGAATCGTGGGATGAATTTTTTTTGAAGTGAGACCACTATATAACTCTGATGTTTGTTGATTTAAAAAAAAAAACACAAAAAACAAACTGGATGACTTATCTGTTGGTGAGAGTGGGAATATTGAAGTCACAATAACATTATTGTATTGGGGTCTTTGTATCCCTTTATGATAAGCAGTGTTTGTTTTATAAAGTTGGGCAAACCGCTGTTTGGTGCATATGCATTTATAGGTATTATATCATCTATACTTTTTTTTTTTCTTTATCGGTACTGGGGATCGAACTCACGACCGTGTGCTTGCAAAGCAGGTGCTTATGCTACTGAGCTAAATCCCCAGCCCATATTATATCATCATGATAATTGTTCCTTTTACCAGTATGTAGTAGCTTTCCTTGTCTCATCTAATTTTGTATTGAAGTCTGCTTTGTAGGATGTAAATATTTAGCTACTTCTGCTTACTTTCATTTGCATGGAATATTCTTTTCCATCCTTTCACTTTCAGTTTGCATGTCTACTGGTGAAGTGTGTTTTTTGCAGGTAGCAAAAGATTGGGTCTCATTTTCTTTTTTTTTTTTTAATCGGTTCTGGGGATCGAACTCAAGACCACGTCCTTGCAAGGCAGGCGCTTATGTTGCTGAGCTAAATCCCCAGCCCCAGGTCTCATTTTTAAATCCAATCTGCCAATCTATGCCTTTTAACTGGAGAATTAAGACCATATACATTCTGAGTTATTATAGAAGGGTATGTACTGAATCCTTATTTTGCTGTTTTTTAATGTTTCTTTCATAATTTGTATTATTTACATATTCTTCCCTCTGTGGGATTGCTTTAAGTATATTCTGAAGTGCTGGTTTAGTGGTCATGAATTCTTTTAGTTTGTTCTTACCTTGGAAGGTCTTTGTTTCTCTTTCAAGTCTTAAAGATAACTTCACTGGATATTGTAATCTAGATTAGTAGTGTTTTTTTTCAGGGTTTGAACTGTTATCATTTCATGCCTTTCTGGATGTCAATATTTTTGCAGAGAAATCTGCAATATTATAATGGGTTTGCCTTTAAAAGTAACTTGGAATTTCTCTCTTGCAATGTTTTGTATTTTTTCCTTGTTTTTAGTTGGCATTTTAGTGATATTGTGATGTAGAGTTTTTTTCTGGTCATACCTGTTTGGTGTTCTAAATTCCTCCTGTACTTGAATATCCATATCTTTGCCAGAAGTGTTTTGCTATTGTTTTACCAAATTAGATTTTCTCTGTTTTTAGTTACATGATCTCCTCTATACCAAACATTTGTGAGTTTGGTCCTTTAACTTTATCCCAGAGTTTTGGATATTTTGTTTATACTTTATGTTTTCTATTATTTATGAGTGTGATAATTTGTCAACATTGTCTTTAAGCCCTAAAATTCTGTTTCCTGTTTGATCTAGTCTGGTAATGCTTTCCTGAATTTTTAATTTGACTTGTGGAGGTCTTTATTTCCAAGATTTCTATTTGATTCTTCTTCAGAGTCTCTATCCCTTTCTTGAATTGTTCTTTTATATCCTGAGTTATCTTTCTTAATCCATTCAGCTTATTTGTATTGTCTTTGAAGTCATTATTTTAAAAACCAGTGCTTTAAATTCTTTCTGTGAAATGTTATCTATTCTGATATGTAAAATAAATCTTTTATTCTGTTTATGATATCTTCATATTGAGTTACTGATAAGTTTTGGAGTTTTGGAAGAATCATACTGCCTTGTTTTTTCAAACATACTGTTTTCACTTTGAGATTTTCTACTTTTATGTAAGGGACTTTTTAGTGACCAGACTTTGAGGACTGAGAGGAAACTGCCTGAAGTTTTGATGATGACACAAAGACAAACAGATACCAAAATACAGTGAAAGCAAGTTTAAAAGCCAAAGCTATACCATCATTAACAATAGAAAAGAAAGCAGTAATAATCATATACAGTAAATTAAAAGGGTAAAAATTAATAAATTAGAGGGATAAATAAGGAGAATAATAAAAGGAACATTAAGAGTTAGAGTCTTTTTTTTTCTGTTTGGATTTTTGAGATACATTGTTGCTACTAGTTCAGCTTGCTAGCCTTGAACTCTCTGTGTAACCCAGGGTGATCTCAAACTCATGGTAGTTCTTTCAAGGTTCCTTTAGTGGTGGGATTGGCATATGCCACCATTTCTGGCCTGAAGAAACACTTTTTAAAAAAGAAAATGAAGCTTAGATAAGAGGAAAAAAGAGTGTGTGTGGGGGGGGGAGGAGCAAAGATGGTGGATAGATAACAACTGGCTACAGAGGCTCCCTGAGATAGTCAACTTAGAAATCATCATAATGCAGAGTGGGGAGCCCCAAACATAGGGAGATGAATTCTCTCATCCCAAGAAGAAATTAAGGTGACTTGCTGACCATCTGAGGTCCCGCCACGACTTGCCGAGCCGTAGGAAGTCCCGCCACTTCGACTCACTGGAGGTGCGGTTACATTGAGTTCAGGGGTCAGTGAGCTGAACGGAGGGATGAGTTGGCAGGGTGCCTGCATTGACCTGTGGTGAGTGATAGGAGTGGAGCCATTCCATAAATAGAGGGGCTCTGGTGGACCACATTCTGGGATTGGGCAGGACTGGCAAGTACAAGGGGCAGCAGTGACTTCAGTCAGTTGTTCCCTTCCTGAACGGCATTGGTGGAGTGAGGCCTGGGTCACGTGACCTGGCTGAGACCCAATAGGTTATCCGAAGTGAAGTCCCTGCAGTGGTGGCACACACTAACCACACTGGCCCAGTGGGGCCTCGGAGGTTTGGCTGGTCTGGAGGAGAGGCCGAGCAAAGTGATACAGTGTAGGCCACAGCAGCTTGACTGATCTGGAGGGGAGGGGCCAGCCACTAGCACATGGCAGTGTGAAGGGTCATCTAGCCAGTGTGCTTCAGAAGAATTGTAACCAACAAAGAAAAAAATTGGGGCCTCCTGGAAGAAGCAAAAAAGATGGAAAGAGGAAGCAATAACAAAAAATCCCCAGGCCACAACCCTGAGGACATTGACCCAGGACAGGTAAATACAAAGGAGAATGAGAACAGCAAACATGCAATATCAGACACAGCACCAGTGGACATAAAGAGATATATTCAGGACCACATAGACGAGTTCAAAAGTGAAATATTTAGCCAAATAAAGCAAGATATAAGAAGATTAATAAAAGAGATGCTAAGCACCCCTCAAGCAGACATAGACGAAAGAAGGGAGGAACTCAAACACAGGAGAGAACCATTTGGTGAAGAATATTAAAAAAAAAATAGGGGCTGGGGATTTAGCTTAGCGGCATAAGCACCTGCCTTGTAAGCAGGCAGTCGTGAGTTTGATCCCCAGTATCGATAAAAAGGAAAAAGACCAAAAAAAAAAAAAAAAAAGAAAAGAAAAAAAAAATACAGAATACATGAAGCAGATTCAAAGAGATCACCAGGAAATTAAAAACTCTATGGAAAGATGGCAAATCAGCTTGAAAGAAACTAAGGATAGATTATCCAAACTGGAGAACAATTTTGCAATGTGGGAGTATGAAAAAGAAACCTTTTTAAAAATAACAAGGAAATAAGCAGTAACAATATAAAGGCTAGAAGATGACAAAAAGATCTATAATTTGAGAATAAAGAATGTGAATCAAGAAACTGGGGTACAAACAACAGAACTACAAAAGTTATTCGCAGAAATAATTAAAGAAAACTTCCCAAACATAGGAAAAGGAAATGATATTCTGATACATGAGGCATACAGAACTCTACACCACCTACACCTACAACCAAAACAGACCTACAACCAGGCATATAATAATCAAGATCCCAGAAATTCAGTATAAGAACAGAATATTATAAGCTGTTAGAGACCAGAAACAGATAATCTACAGAGGAAGGCCCATCAGAATAACAGCAGACTTCTCAACACAAACCATCAAGTCAAGAAGAGCCTGGAGCAAAGTATTCCAAGCCTTGAAAGAAAATAACCTCCATCCTAGATTGATCTACCCTGCTAAACTGTCTCTGGAAATTAATGGAGAAACAAGATATTTCCAAAACAAAGAGGAACTTGGGAAATTCCCAACCACCAATCCAACTCTGCAGAGAGTATTGCAGGGCATTCTAGAGAGAGAGAAAGGTACTAGGATTCCAGGAATAGTGGCAGAGAAGCCTCAATGAATGGAGCAGAAAACAGAACAAAGAAGATAAGCAGACAACTGATGGCAGAAAAAGAGTATAACAGAAATGAGGCAGAGAAGATTTTATTAAAAATGATATGATTGATAGTATCAAGTCTGAGAGTATAGGCAACTACACTGAAGATGAAAAGACTCTACGATACACATTCTGGTTTGATAATTGCCAGTTTTTGAAGTTCTATACTATATACAAAGTTGTGTTTTTATTAATACTGTTATGTACTGATATATTCAGTTATGCTATGTCTGATGATATAGCCAATTCTATTGGAGATAACAAGAGACAACACAGGAACCATGGCAGAACTCTTTGTACTACAGTCTTATATGTTTGTTTTGTTTCATGTGTTTATAGGAATATGTTTTGTTTTGCCTTGCTTTGTTTTGTTTCTCCCTCTAATATAGAAAGGATAGAAATACATGTTAAGACTCATGCATGCTGGGGCTGGGGATTTAGCTCAGCGGCATAAGCACCTGCCTTGCAAGCAGGCAGTTGTGAGTTCGATCCCTGGTACCGATAAAAAAAAAAAAAAAAAACAAACAAAAAAAAAAACCTCATGCATGTGTAGAATCTATATACAGTTTATGAGAACTGATCTTATGACACATGATGAAATGAACAGATACTTTGAAGAAAAAAGAGGCACTAAAATACTCAGTGCTGATCCTGGAGTGTCATAATGTAAAACCCAGCAGTAGTGTTATTCTTTCTTCAGAGTGATATTAGCCTGCTTGGGGTTATTCAATTTCAACATAATTGAAGGTATGGATAACTGCATGTATGTTTAAATGTATAGGATTGATATCCGTATTTCTAAGTGTTTGCTGGATAGTTGAACAGAACTGGTTGCAATCTCACTGTTTAAATCCCCACTTTATATGCTCCACTTTAGTATCTTGAATAACTATTTGTAAGAAGACAATCTGTAATTATCAACTAGTCATTTCTTACTATTTATTTTTTTCTTTGAAATTATGTATTATTTCTGTGCATTTTCTGTTTTGTTTAGTCTTTCTTTAAATTAAATTTTTAAAAAAGACACTACAGTACCCAGTGCTGATCCCAGAGTGTCATGATGTGAAATCCAACAATACTATTATTCTTTGTTCAGAATGATTTTAACCTGCTTTAGTTTGTTTAATGTAAACATAAAGATATGAATAACTGCATGTATGTTTAAGTGTATAGGATTGACAACTATGTTACTAGGTTTTTGTTGGACAGTTGAACAGAATTGTTTTCAGTCTCACTGTTTGAATCCCCACTTTACATGTTTCATTTTTGTATCTTGAACAACTGTTGGTTGATCCGGCCTGCGGACCAGTTTGTGGGTCTCACCTGGAGAGGGGATCGGGGATGGGGGCAGGGCAAGAGAAAAGAGAGATGGAGACAGGATGCGATTACAATCGAGTCTCGTTTATTTTCTTTTTTTTTTTTTTTTTTTTTTTTTTTACCGGTACCAGGGATCGAACTCACGACTGCCTGCTTGCAAGGCAGGCGCTTATGCCACTGAGCTAAATCCCCAGCCCCTAGTCTCGTTTATTTTCAAAATGGCTACAACTTATATAGGGTGGAGGCGGGCCAATGGGGCAGGAAGAGGGCACAGAGTGTTATCTGATAGGTCATCATCACATCCGGATATATGACGTAAGCAGGAGAGGATTATGGGTAATGTAGGCAGACATGAGGATCATGGGAAATGTAGGCTGACACACAAAATGCCCTCAGGCGGGAGGGGCAGGGCAGCAGCAGCTATTCGAAGCCGCTCCCTACAGTTGGTAAAAAACGACAATATGTAAACATCAACTAGTGATTTCTTACTGTTTATTTTTTTCTCTGAACGTATGTATTATTTTTTTACCTATTTTCTGTTTTGTTTAGTTTTTCTTTAAATAAAATTAAAAGAGGAGAAAGTGAAGATAAAATCTAAAGAATAAAAAGAGTAATTACAGTTAGATGAGAGTAACAGGAAAAAAGAAAACACCCAATCAAGGAATAAAAATGATAAATAAAGTTAGATAAACATACAGGAAAAACAAAAATAAGAATTTTAAGAGAAAAAGGAAAAAGAATAATGAGATCAAAAGAATCCTCCATGCTAAGTTGTTTGGATCAGTAGTGTTTTTTCTAGAACTTTTAGCATTGAAATCACTTTCTGTGGGGTAGGGAGAGAGAGAGAGTCATACCTGGGGCTTTTTACATTTTCTCTCTATTCCACTTAATGAACCAGCTGAGGCTCTGTGAGTGCTGAGTCCTTTCTGCCTTTCTGATGAAGTCAGTCAGAGGTATAATGTCTGCCCCAGTACTCTGTCCACTCCAGGGGGTTTAGGTCTGGCTATCTGTATTTATTTATTTATTTCCTTTCTGTGTACTTGGTACTAGTGCTGTCCCCATGTAGTTCTGCAGTGAGTGGCTTGGTGAGGCACTGTGCTTGCTCCAGAGGCCCTCCTATCTGTGTGCTTGGAAACACTGGAATATCCTTGGAAAGTGTGGAAAGCTAGCAGACCACTACGTGCTGTGCCGGAAGGAGGCAGTGGATGTGTATATGTGGTGGGAGCTGCAGAGGGGTCCAAGTACCCTGCTAGGCTTGATGCTGATTCCCTCAGACCCAAGTCTACTCAGATAACTACAGAGCAACAGGTCTGACTCCTTACCACAGTGGATGGTGCTGCTCCTCCACCACCTAAGCTCCCAGTGATTAAACTTCTCCAGGGGCTCTGTGACTAATCCTTATCCTTTCCATGACTGCCTCTGTGATCATCTTCCACTCAGTCACTGCAGTGGGGTGTGTCCCAGGGACCCTAGAGTGTAGAAGGTACATGCACTCTGAGACTCTGAGTAGCTCAGTCTCACACAGTAAGCCTCTTCTCAAAATGACTCTTGGTTTCGCCACTACGAGATAGATGGGGTAGTGCTGCTTTGGATTTCTTCTCCAAAGCTAGACTGCCATGGGCGAAGAATAATTTTTGGAGTAAATGCTCACACTAAATACATAACTTGCAATAACTGTGAGTTTCTCTTGTGGCTAGTAGTGTAAGTCTGTTATTTATCTGGCTGCCAGCCCTCTCCAGACTTACTCTGTGTTTCCTGAAGTAAGCCTCCTAGTCCAAGTTTTGGTATGGTAGATTGTCTCATACTTTTGATGTTGCCTATTTCATCATGCTTTTACCTTTCCTTTTATCTTTTTCTTGTTTATTAGAGCTCTTCTCTCCCTTTCTTCAGAATATAGTTTTTAATTTTTGTTCAAATTTTTATATGAAAAAGTAAAACAAAATTTTATAATCAAATAACAAGAGAATAACAATAGTTAATACACTGTATATTGTTATCTTCAAAGAAGTTACTCAGAGTATAGGCTATAAACCAAAGAGCCAGATGTGGTGGCACACTCCTATAATCCCAGCATGTGGGAGGCTGAGGCAGGCAGATCATTGCAAGTTCAAGACCAGCCTGGGATACAAAGTGAGCCTGAGGCCAGCCTGAACCATATGGTGGACCCTGTCTCAAAAAGAAAAGATATATATATATCTCAAAGATTATTATAAACATAGTAAAACAAAACTTTTCAGTGAACTAAGATAAATCAGTAGTATAAATGAAGCAAATTAGCATATATATTGAAATATTTTTAGAACAAAAGTATATAATTTGGGTATATTTTTGAATTTATTTCTACTTCCTACTTCTATTTTGTTCTTTATGGAAATTGGTGTGGAAATTCCTCAAAAACCTAAAAATAAGAAATCCTGTCTGACTCAGCTATCCCCCTTCCTAGGTAGCTTCCCTAAGGAATTAAGATCAGCGTGTTATAGGGGTATATGCATAACTATGTTTATAGCAGCATGTCATACATATCGTCATCAACAGATGAGTGGTTAAGGAAAATGTGATATTTATGCCCAGTGAAGTACTACATTGCTATAAGGAAAGCTAAACCTGAGGCATTTACAGGTAAGTGGATGCAACTTCAGAACATTATGTGAAATAAATCAGATATACACGAGCTCAAATATCACATGGTTTCTCACTATGCACACAAACACCTACAAAGAACAAAATAAATTTTCTTTTATAACTTTAACTCTTTTCACTAACAGATTTATACAAAGAATACTTATATTCTACCATTTTACCCTGGAAATCTTAAAATCCTTTTTATAATATCATTTGCCACTAACTTCTTGAATTAGATTTTAGGTTTATTTGCTTGCTATTAAAGTCTGTAGAAAACAATAAATTTAGACATTTCTGATGGTAGGGCTGGCTAGAAGACAATGAGTTCATGCTCTGTGCCCCTCCATTATATCCCAGATGGTGGGGCTGGTTGGAAGACAGTGAGTTTGCAGTATGTGCCCCTCCATTGCATCCTAGAGCATAGGCTGGCTGGAAGACAGTGAGTTCACTGTCTGGACCAACTCCATTACATCCCAGATGGGAGGGCTGGCTGGAAAATAGTGAGTTCACGCTCCTGACCTCTTCCATTATCCCCATCCCCACTCTAGACAGTAGGGCCAATTGGAAGAGTGTATCCCAACACTCAGGATAACAGGCTGGTGCACAGATACACACACACACACACCTTTGGAGGTCAAAGTTAATTAGCAAGGCCAGTAATACGGAAGCATCTGAAGCAGCAGTGCGGGGACAGTAGTTGGACTCTGGAGAACTCCACCAACAGAATATCGGTACCAGCCTCCACATCCAGATGCCAAGATTGGCTTTATACTTCGCACATCTCTAGTACATAATATGGACATTATCAAAGAACTGTAAACATGTAAACACCAAAAGAAAGTAGGTACTTGGGATAGCTATATAGAACCAACTAAATCTGGAGGCCAATCCTGAGGAATGGATACCTCCTTTTCTCATTGAGAGAGACCTCACTGCTTTGTATATATAGCATATATATCACTGCTACCACTAGCTATATATATATAGCTAGTGTTAGAGCTATATATCATGGGAGGTTGGTGGGCATCAACATAGAAGACAAAATAAAAGAAAAAAAGAATGTGGAGGATGGCAAGATGTAGAGGTGAAGTATGGCCCCATACCCCCAGCTCACTCAAGGCAGGCATTGATCTCAATGAAATGGATGAAATTGGAAGTCAAACACTGGGACTTTCTGAAATGATAACAACAGAAGTAGAAAAAACAAGTGGAAAGGTCATAGAGAAAATGATCTCTCAGGTTAAAAAAATGATTCTTAAAGATATTAGAGAAGGCACAAAAGAATAGATGAACTTTGAAAAAGATGAGAACAAAAATGCTCAACATAGGAGAGAAGTGGAACCCATGAAACAGATCCAAGTAGAGATCCAGAAAATTAAAATCGCCATTGAAAGTATATGCAATAGGACTGGGGATTTAGCTCAGTGGCATAAGTGCCTGCCTGGCAAGCACGAGGTCATGAGTTCAATCCCCAGTGCCACCAAAAAAAAACCCAAAAAAAAAGTATATGCAATAGATCAAACCAAGGAAAGGATAGCATTTCAGATTTTGAAGACAGAATTGCAGCTAGTGATCATGAAAAGAAAGATACCTTATAATAGCAAGAGACCTTGAGAAATCAGTCCAACAGCTACAAGACAAAGCAAAGAATAACAACAACACAAAGTTGATTGAGGTCAATGAGAAAGCTGGAGATGGCACAATGCCATAATCATAAAAATCATAAGCTTAATGTAGGTGCACCCCAGAATATAAGACAGTGATAGACATGGAAAACCAAAGGAGCAGTAACACAGTTGTAATGAGAGGCTTCAATCTCCCATTGTCACAGAGAGACAGATCAGTGATACAGAAAATCAGCAAAGAAATATTAGCACTGAACCAAACCTTTGAACAAATGGACTTAATAGGAAGAAACCATACCCTGAGGCCCCACACCAGTGGCCCAGAGAGATCTGGTGAACCCAGTGCCCAGTGGCCCTGTCACCATCAGGGAAGTATTGGTGCCTCTCTTCCATTCCAGGAACCCCAGATTGGAAGAACTCCGGTGCCTTGTTCAGTCCACTACACTGAGGCCTGGCAGCCAATGCAGGAGGTACCTGGAATGCAGCAATGGGCTGATTCAGAGGAACACAGGGTCCTCAAGACAGGAGCAAAATACAATCTGAGACCTCTAGCCTACATAGAACAAGTTCACGAGACACAGACATAGTAGAAATTAGAATTCAAATACCTGAAATTTCTGACAAGATAGCAACTGAAGTAAAGAACTTAGTTCTGGTGTTGTTTGGTTAATTTTACATGCTTTTGAAAATAACAAGAGGCATAATGATAGCCATTGTTGATTTCCTATTATCTTGTTTTGAAGTCCTGTGTTGTTTTCATTGTTTTATTTTGATTTGCTTATTTTGTTTGGTTTATTCTCTTTAAAATAAATAAACAATACTCATGCCTCTATTCTCCAGTTGCCTTCTTGAATTGCCCGCTAACTTCATTTCTTTAGTGACTTATCTTAATTTGCTTTCAGTAAAGATAGTGAGAAATGAAAGAGGGGTGTCCTATGAGTCTCAGCTTATCTTAGCCCAGTAAGAATGGCTGTTATCCAGCCACTCCCAGTTTTCATACCCATCTATGTCCCACAAGATGTGGATTTCTCCACCTCACTTTGTGGCCTGTATATTTAGGAGCTGTCCTCCCACAACTCCACTCCAGATATACCTGTGTCCATATACCTCAGGTTGATGAAAACATCCATGATTGGGCATATCTCTGATCACACTGCTAGAGGAGAAAAATAATCAGATCTCTGAGATTGTGTTGAATATAGGTAGCTCAGGTTATGGGTGGGGACAAGCAGTCCAGTCAATTTAATGCGAGCTCTTTCAGATCCAGCCTCTTCCAAAAGCCACTTACGACAAATCAGGCTTCTCAGCTTGGAAAGAGGGACCCCTGTGTTCTTCTTGGACTGAGTTTAAAGTTGTCAGGGGGTGTATGTCTGGTCTATGGCTTCTTTGTGACTCTCTTATGGTGGCCATCTCTCACCAGTCTTTGTTGGTAGAGTGACCTCAGAAGCCATGAAGTATAGTTGTTTTGTAGTTCAGTTTTAACCTCTTCACAAAATGCCTTCTGATTGAGCACACTCAAATATACCAGGTCTCACACTGTTATTTCTTCTCCATCTATAACCTGCCATATGAATGGAGTCACTTTAAGTGTAAAATCCCATGCTATTTTAGCAGCTTACAATATCATGAGGTTTTGGAGGGCTGGCGTTGCCAGTTTGATCTTTTATTTTTGGAGTTGGAGCTGTTGGACCTCCTGGAGCTGTTGACACCTCCCTTCTCATCTCCAGATTTAGCTTGTGTTAGTGGACACAGGTCCCCCTATCCAAGTGCCAGAGTTAGCTTTTCAGACTGTTTCTCTGTGTTGTACTCTATTTCTCCAGCTTCTGTGTAGTTTGTAGTTTTCTTTCAGCACCCTTCCAGTTTTCAGAGATCTAATTCTTTTTTTCTTCACCAAGGTGGTGTTTACTAGTGTTTTGATTCCACATTCCCAAGAAGCCATATTTTGCTGCTGGCCTCATTCTAACATGTATTAATTTTTTTTATCAGTATCGGGGATCGAACTCACGATCATGCGCTTGCAAGGCAGGTGCTTATGCCGCTGAGCTAAATCCCCAGCCCCAGGTGTATTAATTCTCTATAGCCACTAAATATATTTAAAGACCTGGGGTGTCTTGGGTCTTTAGTGAAGTGTTGCCACCTTCCTCTTGCCTAAGTTTCTCTTTCCCATTGTATCATCATCTTTTGAAAAAGCTTTAAAGACATAGAAACCAAAATACCTGGTGAGGGTTCTTACATTTTTTGAAGCCCCATCTCAAATTATATCACTTTCAGAAAGCTCTGTCTAAGATATCAAATAAAACTTCTAATTATTTCCTTGTTTGTTTACTTGGGATGCTATGTAAAACTTCTAATATAATACCAGTTGTGTTTTGTTACATTTCCTCTCTCTTTGAATTGTGACATTCTTTAATTTAGGAACTGTCTTAGTTATCCAGTATCCTTTTAGTGCTCCTATTCATAGAAATTCTGCATTGAATTAAGTTGTACTTGGGTCTAATGTGTAAGTAATAATTGTGAGTGATAATAAGGCTCTCTTACAGTAATAGTATAAATAGCTATTCATTCTTCCACACTTGTTACTCAAATCAAATTAAATCTCTCTCAAGCAAGTTGTTCACCTTCATTGAAGGAGTACAAAGAATTGTGAGAATCTATTCAGCCCAGAACAACCTAAGGGAAGAGTGGAAATCTTTCTTATTTTCACTTGCTAGATGCTCCCTGTCCCAGTACATATGATTCTATTACGTTGTTTACAGAGTTCACAGTGCCTTGTTGTCACTTCTCCCACATCCCTAATGTCATTCTTTTTGAGAGCTGAGTGAGTTAGAACCTACCACTACCATTTCTTTTTTGAGATTCTTGATGTGGAAGTTTAGGTAAATAATTTTAAGACTTTCTTTTGTTAAAATATAGATAACATGTAACTATGAATATACATCAAAACATTTCTGTAGTTATATCTTATAAATCGGTTACTGTGCTTTTGTATTTATTTCATGATACTTATTAATTTTAATTCTGATTTCTTCTTTGATTTATTTTTTTATTTAATAGTCTTGTTTAATTTTCATATAGTTGCAAATTTGATTTTTGATTTGATTCCGTTGTGGTCAGAAAAAGTGCTTGTTAAGTTTTTAGTCCTTTTAAGCCATTTAGTATCGAAACATATGCTCTTTTTTGGAGTACGTCCTATTTAAGAATAATGTGTAGTTTACTGTTGTTGAACATTCTGTAGTTGTACTGATTTATATTGTTTTTTAAATTTTTTCTTTTTTTGCCTTTTTCTTCTTTATCGGTACCAGGGATCAAACTCACGACTGCCTGCTTGCAAGGCAGGCGCTTATACCTCTGAGCTAAATCCACAGCCCCCTGATTTATATTGTTGATTAGGTCTTCTGTTTCTTTCACCTATTTATTTCACTTATTGTACATTTTGATAATTTCTGTGTATGTTCTTTGTGTTTTCATAATTTTGGTTTTGGTCCTTTAGATGTGAATTACTTTTGTTTTTTTGTTTTTTTTAAAATTTTATTTAAGGAGAAAAAGAAAAAAAGCAGAGAAAGGGTACAAGTTATACAGATTTACAGAAAAAAGTAAACAGGAAATCACTAGTTAATGAATTATATATTGTCAACTTAGAAATAGTTGTTCAAGTTACAAAATTAAAGCTTATAAAGTGGACATTACAACAGTGAGCCTGCAAACAGTTCTGTTCAATGATCCAACAAAACTCAGTAATATCATTATCTATCTTATACACTTAAATATACCTGCAGTTATATCGTTTAGAGCACTTTCTTTTCCTCTCTTTTGTACAATGACAATTACACATTTTGGGTTTTGTTGCTCCCACAGTTCTTATTACTTTTTTGGAAGAGACTAGAACCAAATGTGACATAACAGAACAGAGTCAGTCAAATCAAAAGAATGGACATAATACATAATGTAAAAACAAAATACAAGGTGATCAACAATGGTTACCAAAATGCCTCTTGCTATCTTAAAAAGAATTGCCTATATCATTAGTTATAATAAAATTGAACAAAACAGTAAAGAACAAAACCAATAAAACTAAAACATTGGAGACATTACAAGTCTTCAAAAGTAGATAATAGTCAACCAGAATGGGCATCATAATGAATCCCACTATCTTCACAGCTATTGCCTAAACTTTCGAACCTGATACTATCAAGCAAAACAGAATAGAGGGACATCAGTTAAAACAAGATGGTGAGAGCAATACAGGGCTTTAAATCAAGATAATGGAAAGTCAAAGTGGGTTACTATAATATATCCTGCTATTTTTTTTTTATTTATTTTTCCCTTAGTTAAAAGGATAAAAATAAAAAAGTAAATAATAAAATGGAGATTGAGATAAAAGAGGGCATAACAGCAAAACAGTGCAGATCAAAACATAACCATTTAAGCAAAATAGTGTTTCACCACAAGATAATCCCGACATAAAAGTAGTTACCATATTGTCTCTTTCCTTGAAATCTTTGAGTATAACTTCGTATACTATAGCATCAAATATATCAAAACAATGTAAAACCATTTAAGAGAATGACAGTATTACAAGGTATTTAGAATCAACTAACAGAAAATGAACAATGGTTTCTGTATAATCTCCTTGTCTATAAAAGTTTTTGCTTATACTATCATACATAATAAAATCCAATAAGATACAACCTGTTTAGACCAATGGAGACAGAAGAACAAAAGCTTGATGAGATTTCAAAACAAGATGATACTAAATCAGTGTTACCTATTAAGACGTCATTTTCTCCAAAATAGCTGTTCCTATCATCCAATCTTCTCTGCCTCATTTCTGCTGAGCTCTTTTCTGTCATTAGTTGTCAGTTTGTCTTCTTCATTTTGTTTTCTACTCCATTCATTGTGGCCTCTCTGCCACTATTTGTGGATTCTTCGTATTTTTCTTTTTTAGAATATCCTGCAATATTCTCTGTAGAGTTGAATTGGTGGTCGCATATTCTCCTAGTTCCTCTTTATCCTGGAAGCACCTTGTTTTTCCATCAATTTCCAGGGATAGTTGTGCAGGATATATCAATCTTGGCTGGAGATTACTATCTTTCAAAGCTTGAATTATTTCCCCCCACACTCTTCGTGATTTGATGGTTTGTGCCAAGAAGTCTGCTGTAATTCTGATGGGTGTTCCCTTGTAAGTGATCTGTTTCTTGTCTCTGATGGCTTTTAATATTCTGTTCTTGTATTGGATTTCTGGAATTTTAATTATTATATGCCTGGGTGTTGTTCTGTTTGGGTTGTAGGTGGGTGGGGTCCTGTATGCTTCATACAACTGAGTATCTTTACCTTTTGCTAAATTAGGAAAATTCTCCTGGATTATTTCTGGGAGTAGCTTTTGTAGTTCATTTGTTTGTGTCCCTACTTCTTTTATGTTCTTAATTCTTAAGTTATAGATCCTCTTATCATCTTCTAGTCTTTGTATTATTGCTGTTTGTTTCTTTGTTATTTTTAAGAAGTTTTTCATTTCATGCTCCCATATTACAAATCTGCCCTCCAGTTCAGATAATCTGTCCTTAGTTTCTTTCAGGCTGTTATGCCAGTTTTCAATAGAGTTTTTAGTTTCCTGGTCATCTCTTTGAACCTGCTTCACATATTCTATGCTTTCTCTATTTTCTCCATCAAACAATTCTCCCCTCTTTTTCTGTTCTTCCATTCCACCATCTATTTTTTCTTGGGTGGTGCTTAGCATTTCTCTAACTATTTTGCTTATGTCTAGCTTCAGGTCATTAATAACTTCATTCCTGAAATTGTCTATGAGGCTCTGGAGATAGCGCTTTATATCTATTGGTGCCGTGTCTGCTATTGCCTGTTTCTCAGGATTCGGGGCTGAGGACCCTTTCTTGTTGCTGCCTCTTCCCATACTCTTTATTCTTTATATATGCAAGCGTATATAGACGGCCCAGCTTCCTTCCCTGTTGGCCACAGTCTGATTGCATTGTGCTGGCTAGGTGTTCCTGCCTACCACAGCTCACCAGGAAGTTGCAGAGCAGGCAGCCTATGCGGGCCTGCCCCTCCAGGTCACCTTCAGGTGCTGGCATCTGGGTTGTGCTAGCCTACTGAGTCTCAGCCAGCAGCGTCACGTAGGTTAGGCACTGCTCACCAATCCCGCTTGAGAGGGGGATACGTGACTGAAGTCACTGCAGCGCCCTGTTCTCGCAAGTCTGCCGGGTCCCAGAATGTCCTCTGTTGGAGTCTCCTAGACCATGGAAGAGTCCCAGTTTCTCTCACTCACCGCAGGTCAGTGTACAGCTCCCCGCCCGTCCTGCTTTCAACTCCGTTCACTGATTCCCGTTCTCAGAGCTTTCGCTTGTCTCTCTCCCTGCCGAGCCGATGTAGACACAGCAGCAGTGGCGGGAAACCCAAATCACGGCTTCCAATGGCATGGCCTCCAGCTTCCACACTGAGGTTTTTCTGTTCCTGTTATAACACCAGGATTGCATTCCCAGTTGGTTTCCCTCAGCCCAGTTTGTTCTTGGGTCAGCAGGGCATATCTCCACTTGGTTATGATTCCTTACTCCGCACCATTCCTGGATCCTAAGCTGGGTCTTTCAGAGAGCCTCCATAGCTGCTGCTATCTGTCCGCCATGTTCTCCCGGAAGTCGCTTTTGTTTTTTGAACATATTTTACTTGAAGCTTACTTGAAGTTTTAGCTTACTACAAGTCCAGCTTCTGGACTTCGTCATGAACCATTTCTCTTCATTACTATTTTTTCCTGTGCAAAGGTCTTATGTTCTTACTTACTTGCATAACAGCTACATTTAAAATAATTAAACATTGCCAGATGTGGAGTGCCACATTCATTTAATCCCAGCACTCAGGAGACTGTGGTGGGATGCCTTGAGTTCCAGACCAGCCTGGGCTACATAGTAAGTTTAAAGCCAGCCCGAACTATAAAAGTGAGACCCTGTCTCAAAAACTAATAAATAAATTGATTACTATAATGGGGCAACCTTTGAATCAGATTGTTTCCTTTCACTAGGGTTTGTTGTTTTGTGACTTTTCTGAACTAAATCTTAAAATCTGTATTTTTGGTCTTGTGTGGCACTGAAGTCTCTGCTTGGTTATCTTAATATTCAGCTAATGATTAGATACAGATTTTCTTAAAAGCTTAAGACCATGGAATCTCCCACTTTTGCCAAGGGATTCTATGTGCACATTGATGCGTGCTTTAAGCACTTAGGTGCTAAGTTAACAACCGCTTATATTTATACTTCCTGATTGCATAGAATTTAAAAATCAGCCATAAGTGAGTGTTTAGAGCCTTCCCAAGTCTTTTCTGATCATGTATACAGCCCTTTCTTTCACATAACCTTTTAGGTTCCTAGGAATATGCCAGTTTTTAAAAGTCCTCTAGGGACAGCTCATTTCCCAATATAATTTTTAACTCTTTCATTTAACTACTACCTTACTTGTAAGAGTGAAATTTGGCTCTTGTTTTTGATCATTACCCATGGGAAAAGGCATCTTGCATTGGACAGGCCCTGATTTAGGTCAAATAAAGACCTAATAAAGACTAAATAAAGACACTTTGCAAAGAGGGATGGAATCTTTTAGGAAACCACCAGATAGGTCAAGTAATAATAATGTATCTCTGAAGAAGCACCAATCCTATTCTGTCCCTTTTGGCAATTGATAGGCTGCTGATTTTTGCCACAGTTGTTAAGGTACTGATTTTAAAAAATGACATGCAGATGGAATGGGGGATAAGAAATAGAGATAGGTCAGAGTAAAATGCTGTCTAGCTTATGTTTTTACCAAGATTCAGCTATTTTTCTTGAATAAATGCTCCTTGGATTGTTGAAATTTTGAATTAATTTTCAGAGTTCTGAAAAAGTTGATTATTTTTTTCAGGTTTTCTTGTTGCTTTTATGGAGGAGAAAATACTTGAAGACCTTTATTCTACTGCTTTTGCTGACTTCACACTTCACTCATTTGTATGTTTTTGTTTTGTTTTGCTTTTTCATTTTTTTTTCAGGCAGGTTTTCACTGTGTATTTCAGGCTGGCCTATTGCTCATTATGGAGCCCTGGCTGTCCTTGAATTCTCCTGCCTCAGCATCCCCAGTGCTGGGATTACATCCCCAGTGTGCACTATGCCGATGTCAAATAAACCAGTTCTGCAGTTTCCCCATGATAAATTTAACAGCTGTAGGTTGTTATCACAAAACAAAGGAAAAAAATAAGAAGTCATCCTTTCTGACGGCAAATAGGACCCTTTCAAGCTGAGAGAGAAAGCCATTTCACAGATGGAGATAGGGGTGCTCTGGGACTGTGGTCCAGCTTGCATGCTTTCCTGCTGGGGAGACCCAGACTTTGCCCAACATATTCAAGTGGGGACTAGAAATAGAGGGTGTCACTTCAGCTGCGTACTTATCAATAGTTGGCCCCATTACAGGTTTCCTTGTAATTTTTAACTAATTTTAAAAATTCACTGAGTTTGGGTTAAAACCCACCACCAAATGGATCCTGACACCAATCGTAGCCCAGTCGCTCCTGGAGGCCCAGTGTCCATGCAGTCAAGACAGAAACTATTTATATTAAATAAAACCTGGCTGGATGGTGTGTCCACACTTTGACCAACCCATGGAGACAGCTCTGGCACTCAGGACCACAGAGTCATGCAGTTTGCCACATGAGAGGAAAGCAGAGGGTGAAGAGGAGAAAGTGGATGGGGGGAGGAGAGTTCTGGTTCACTTCCTGTTCCAGAGTCGAGTGGACAGCCAGTCCAGTCCTTTGTAGAGTCCATCTCCACTGGTGGCATAAAGTGTAGCCCCTGCTTCTCTGTGATTTCAGCTGCATTCGTTGCATTTGGGGAGGTCCTGCTTGTTGGCGGATATAAGGAAGACAGCATCCCAGAGCTTTCTTTGGTTGGCATCCTTAGAGCTCCTCACAGGCCTTGTTCACATGCTCTCTGTCGATGCTGTCCACCACAAAGATTAAGCCTTAAGTGTTCTGGATCACAGAGTGGGCAGATCTTGTCCTGGCCACTCACATCCCATGAGGTTAAGCCGAAGTTCTTGTATTCAGATCTTCACATTGAAACTTGTGGTAAGAACGGTGGTTGCAGTTTCATTAGGCTTCAGTTTCTACAGAATCATCTTTCCAGCAGCATCCTGGTCCACCATAAGAATTATATTTCTTTTTTGCCAAAAAGCCTCTTGGGGTTCCTGAAGATATTCCCCGTGCTGTGGATACGTGGAAGTGACCCTGGCCAGAAACCTCAGTGGGGTTCTCCAGGCATTGGTTTCCGAGCCAGGCATTGGTTTCACTCCCACAAGATGGCGGCACTAACCTGTTTCATTTTCAGTGTGGTGGTCCAGCTTAGTTTCACTTAGTAAGTTAGTGGGCAGATGTAGTGTGAATTGTTCTTAATAACTTTTGTTTTCTCATCTCTGTTTTTCTTAAGGGCCTTATTAAGTTGTGAGAACAAGTTGGGAATTAATACCTCTTAAACTGTTCAAGCACATAAAGCTAAAAAAGATGACAGTAAGGTTGAGAAAGAAAGAAGAAAAAATGTAATATATAGCTACATAAACAGAGTAGTCCCAGCAACCCCCTCCCCAGTTTTCATGGACTTTGAATAAATGATTAAAATATTAGACAAAAAAAAGTAAAATTTAGAATTTTGAGAAACTTGCAATATTATCTGCTTTGCATCTATATATATTTATAATACGCTTTGTAATGTCTTTGCTGTTTTGTCCCATCAGGATGCTCGACATGCAGCAGAAGGAGAAATATATACCAAACTTAACCAAAAAATTGATGAATTTGTTCAGCTTGCTGATTATGACTGGACATTGTCTGAGCCAGATGGAAGAGCAAGTGGTTATTTAATGGATCTAATTAACTTTTTGAGAAGTATCTTTCAGGTGTTCACTCATTTACCTGTAAGTATAATTTCAAAAAATTGTATGTGTGCTTACCAAAGCATATTTTAAAATTTAATTTCGATCTGAGATTATCTTGTTTAAATCAATTTCCAAGATTGCATATCCCGTTTTTTCCCCCTTTGAGACAGGATTTGGCTGTGTAGTTCAAGGTGGTCTTGAACTCACTGTGTAGCTCTTGAATTTATGGTGATCTACCTGTTTGAGCTTCCAGAGTGCTGGAATTACAAGTGTGTACCATGAAGGCTGCATTTTAAAAATTTCTACTGTATAAAATCAACTTGTAAGGAATCATAATTTGCAATTTGTTAGAGATTTTAATTTATTTTACTTTTTAACCAAAATAACTACAGTTCTCTTTCCCCTAAAAACAAAGCACTGTTTGATTTAAATAAACTCTAATAGATGTTTTCATAAAAGTAAATATAATCAGTGGTTTTTCTAATTAGGTAAAGCCAAGAGATTATTGGATTTTTTAAGTCAAGAAATGAAATGTAAAATAGGAGCATCTTGGTACATACTCATAGTACATCTGCATTTTGAACTTCTGTTCATAAAACAATAAAAATGATAGAACGGACATTTGAATGTAAATTGGCTGAAACATTGTATTCTTCAGGTGAAGACTGTAGAGACAAAAGGATTGGATGAACATTCCTGTATTAGTATATCTAGATATAGTAGAACTACTGTTAAAACAGGAACAGAGTAGTTTTATACAAATAAAATTTGAAGAAATTTTATTCCACGGTATGAGTTATAACTGAACATAAAGATAAAATATTTAACCTAAAATGCAAACAACTGCCTTGGAATCCAAACCGTCTCCCTTGTTTGAAATGAAAAAAAAAAGTTACATTCCTCATGCTTTACATTTTCCCTATCAGGAGTTGCTCAAAGGCTTCATTGTAATAGTTCAGGGAAGATGTTTCTAAAAAACAGTAAGAAAAATAGCTTGAAAAGATTTTAATCATGAACCTGAACCAAAGAATTTTTAGAAATTTACCCACAGATAATGATGTATTTTTTAACTGCTGTCCTTGAATTGGAAAAGGGAACTTGTAAATATAATTAATTTTTTATCAGTTGGTTTCTAAAGTGTTTTTATGTAGTATGCACTAAATAATTGTAAAATGCATTTGAATTCATTTTGTAAGTATCAATCTCCATGCTTCCAACCCAAAGCAGTCCTCAAGAATAAACAAATGCACATTAAGGCAGACACACTTTGTTTTTATGTTGTAAACTTGCATAAATTGGTGTGAAGTGATAGGTAGAAATGTTGTACATAAATGGGAGAAGATTAAGGGAGACTATATGTTAGAAATGTTGGGGGTAAATGCTGCATCTCAGAAGGCTAACGTCCTGGAGGGAAAGCCTACTTTGTTATACTCTGAAGACATTGCGAAACAGATTTCTTGGTCTAACCAGGTCACTCATCTTGTCTGTGATAATATTTTCTATGGTATTAAATGAGTCCTTCTATGCTATGCTTTTATATCATCTGAAATAGGTTTTTCCAAAAAAGATACAGAAGTTTGTTCAGTGTAGCTCAACAAATTCAATAATAAATACAGGGGAAATGTCCCCACAACATTAGGTTCTTGTTCAAGAATGAGCTAAAAGCAAAATTTCCAAGCAATAATATTGTTATTGACCATAATGAAAGTTAATCGCAGTTGGTAGAATATTTGTATTATGCCTTAGCATATTAATACTCTGAAACTCTGAAACTGTAAAATATACTCAACTTGACCATTTTCTTTCAAAGAACAGAAGTTACTAAATGCATTTGTTTTCTAAACAAAACATGGCATTTTGTAAATCATCATTTTATTTTATATATTTTAAGCTGGAACTGATTACTTTTTGAGTGTACTGTTCAACTCAGGTAGAGAGGGGTCAATTCTGGACTCTTTCAATCCTCAAAGAGTTTTTGGGAGATATTTTTATATCATATTCAGTTCCATGTCAGTCACCTGAAGCAGAACTCACTATCCTGCTTACAGATATGAGAGGCTAAGTAATAGGTCTAGTTTTGGCCCCTCTCCCTGTGTTACATTTTGGCAGTGTTTAGAAATAGTGGGAGGAGTTAAGGGTCCATGGAAGTTGTGAAACTAAGGGCCACTCTTACAAACAATGCAAATGTTGGCCAATAGTGCAAAAATTGGACAGAAAGTAGATTTTTTGGGACAAAGATGGCTGTCTTACCTCCCCTACTCTATAACAACCCATGTTTGAACGTTTTTAAATTAAAACTTCTACCCTTCACTTTGCTGAGTAGTTTTTGTCATCCCTATCACTGCTGGAAAGAAATGTTTTCCAAATCAAAGATTGTCATGGTGTACAGTTGTTGATCACTTTGCCCAGTACAAGTTTGAGTGGGCCCAGAAATGTTACAATCTGCTTAATAGGACATTTTCTCTATTTACAAGATATCAGGATGGTAGGAACTAATAGCATTATAATTTTTATGGAGCTCAGGTAAAGAAATCTGTCATATTCAAAGATTGTGGTAGTAGTAGAGAGCTGTAAGATTTGGAGAATACCAGTAATATCCACTTCACATCTTATTCCAGGGTTAGATAAGTGAGCATGTTGGTATATTTATCCTTCCCTTGTTTCTCTTTAAGAGTTAGCCAGTGGGCATGGAAGAGTAAAGAACTTTCTTATCTCTAAATCAGTAGTGTCAAACCTATGGCATAAGCCACAGTTGACTGTTCATATCATTGAAAGCTGGAAAAGCTTACCTATTCATCTGCACTTCCTTGTGCTCTATCTGGAAAGCCACGCTAAATAGTTAAGCTAAATAGTCAAAGTTTATAGTAATTACAATTATTTCTTCGTTACCCAAAATATTAAACTGGCCTTTCAATGTGTTATCTGTCTCGAGGGAACTTGCCTTTTTATGACTCATTTAGAGCTTATTAATCTTTTATTGCTCCTAAGAGTGTGGGTACTGAAGAGAGGAGGTCATAGGGTTGGTTCTAGATTTAGAAAGATTTATGTTTGAGTCTTAGATTTGTGATTTACTAATTATGAGATCTTGCTTAACCTCTCAGCGTCTTTCCTTCCACAAAATAAGCATAATCAATTTTTCCCATAGGATTATCACAGGATGAATTAAAATGGTATGTAGAAAAGCTACCTGGTAGGATGCTTGGCATAAAGTTGGCACTATTTTTGTTGTTGTTTTGATACAGGGAATCAAACTCAGGACCTTGCACTTGCCATTCAGGCACTGTGCCACTGAGCTATATCCCTGACCCAAAATTGACGCTATTAATAAACATTAGCTTTGTCTTCTTCCTCTACTAGAATATTAGGGCCCTGTTAGTGGCTTTTCACCTTTTTTTCTTGTTATATTTATGCTTATGTTTGTAGATTGCTTCCATTTTAAATTTTATTTACATAATATAGCCATTTAAAAGTTTTATATTAATTATGAAAGACATTAGTATTTACAGTAAATGGTTGTGAAATCTGATTGTGTGAAGTATAGCTTGTTTTATTCCCAAGTTACTACCCTTGGAAATTGGCTGTTTCACTACTATTTCAAATGTATAAGTAACCCTTCTTCTTAATAATAATATAGCTAAGTATAGAGAATAAAACAAAAATTATTGTGTTAAAGGGTAATAACTGTACAAAATATTTTGGTAGTATTTTACAAGCTATTTTTTTCTGTGCATTTATGACATGAAATTGAAGCCTGACTTGCAAGCAAGTTTTGCTTTGGAGGTGAGATTTTATACAAACCAGAAAATTTAAAACCAGGAGAATTTTTAAAAAACACTCATTTTCCATCTGTATGAATAGAAACAAATAAATATTTGAGAAGCTTGTACATCTGGTCATTCTCCATGACTGCCATTGGAACTGAGTTAACATTTTACTGTGAACTTATTACCCAAAGACTCCAGCATTAATCTGTTTCTGGAAAACAAAGCTAAGATTTAGTTCTGTCATAAACACTTATCATGTGTTTACCTCAATAAAGGTATTTTACTGATTTATAATTATTTGTACTGGGGACTTAGCTCAGCAGCACAAGCACCTGCCTGGCAAGCACAAGGTCATGAGTTTGATCCCCAGTACAAAAAAAAAAAAATCTCTTGAGTTATAACCACTAAGAACTATAAGTAAATGACAGTGAGTTTTTAATTTCTTCACATGTATTTATCCACAGAAGCAACCCAATTTATCTAAATGTTTATACTGAAAAATGATCACATTCTATAAAAGTAAATAGGGGATTTTACATGATAAATATGTCCTTTAAAAATTTTTTTTAGAAACTCTCCATTATTACCTTTAACTATTAAGTAAGCTTCTCTGTTTACTCCAGAGGCATTACATTTGTAGGCAAATCTGATTTCTATTTTAATTTTAAATGTCAACACTTTTTATATTTATTTTCTTAAGCATTTCATTAATACTATAAAATAGTAATTTTCTGTTGTAAGAAGTAAATTGCAAAAATTAACTTAACTGAAAATGAATATACTTTTATTTTGTAATTTCAGTCCTTTTAGGCACTTATTAAATTGGTATCTCAGTTACCTAAATTCTTGAGATGGGCAGGGTGCTATGTGCCTGTAATCCCAGCACTTGGGAGGCTAAGGCAGGAAATCACTGGAGTTCAAAACCAGCCCCAACTACAGTGGAACTCTATCTCAAAAAGACAAAAAAAAAAAAAAAGCCTAAATTCTGATCAGTCTTGAAGAGAAATTTACTTTGTAAGTTGTCTTCTGACAACTACATATTTATACCATAGCATACTTAGATACTTCTGCTAGTAAACATTGTAGAAAATATTCTGAGTTGCTCTGAGGACCTGCTTGGAAGAAACAGTAACAGAAGGGCTTTCAGAAGAAAGCAGTTTTTAGAACGAAGTTATAGAGGATTGAGTGAGAGAATTTAAAACCTGACCCATAAGCAACAAATCAGAGAGATATAAATGGAAGTAACTAAAATGGAATTTTCTCAGTCTGTGGTCTACATGTATCTATATGTGTTATATTAGTGTACATACAGGCATATGCACAGTTGTATATCTTACTCTTTAGCAAAGATAGAGTTGAAACAGACTAGATGATAGATCATTGGTCCAGACTTCCTTAGCAAAGTACCATCTTGAATAGGAAGATTCAATACTAAGAACAAGTGAAGGTGTAGATTTGGCAGTTTTACTATCAGAGGGCAACAGAGAATTCAGGTTTAGAAATTTACCTGAGTTTTTGCAGGTAGGAATAGTAAAGACTTAGGAATTTAAATGATATCTTTTGCTGTTAGTCTGCATTTTTTAATAGGAAGAAAAATGTAGCAGATACTTTTCCCCTGAAGTAAGTGAACAAAAGGTGAAATAAAGGAAAAAGAAAAGGTACTGAAATATATGGATAAAAGATTAAGTTACAATTAATTGCCTTTTATTATGAGTAGAAAAAGACAAAAAGGAGGTCAAATCCCTGAGTCTAAAGGAGGTGGTAGAGAAAGACGTTAGAGGACTTTCCTGTGCAAGACAAAATTTGGTGATGCTAACGAACGTCTTTTTTTTTCTTTTGTTTACCTGTTTAAGGAGAGAGTGATTTTGGAGAGAGGTGATGGTAGAACTAATAAAAGGGGGAATAACTTTGGTGCATTCATATTTACAGGGTGTTTGGAGGTCAGTAGTTATATCAGAAAATGGAACAGGCCGAAATGCTGATAAATACACAAAATTTGGACATGGTACTATAATTCAAAAAATTAAGAGATCAGTCTTTGCAGAGGACAGTGCCACCAAAGGAGCATGTTCATACTTGTAATATATCTAGATGAGAAGGGTCATCATGGCAGCTGAGACAGGGTTTCACTGTATAGTCTAGGGCAGTTTTGAACTCATGGAGATCCTCTTGCCTCAGTCTCCTGAGTGCCAGGATTACATATATGCCCCCAACCCCACCTGGCAAACTACTTTTTAATCACTTCTTTTTCTTTTGTTTTTCTTAATTTTATTTAAGGAGAAAAAAGAAAAAAAAAAACAGAAAAAGGGTACAAATTATACAGAATTTCAGAAAAAAATAAACAGTAGGAAATCACTAGTCAATAAATTACATATTGTCATCTTAGAAATAGTTGTTCAAGTTATAAAATTAAAGCATATAGAGTGGATATTCAAACAGTGGACTGCAAACAGTTCTGTCCAATGATCCACTAAAACTCAGTAATATGGTTACCTGTCTTATACACTTAAATATACATGCAGTTATCTCCTTTAGAGCACTTTCTTTTCCTCTCTTTTGTACAGTGACAATTACACATTTTGGGTTTTATTATTCCAACTGTTCTTATTACTTTTTTTTGAAGAGAGTAAAATCAAATGTGACATAACAGAACAGAGTCAGTCAAATCAAAAGAATGGACATAATACATAATGTAAAAACAAAATACAAGGTGATCAACAATGGTTACCAAAATGCCTCTTGCTATCTTAAAAATAATTGCCTATATCATTAGTTATAATAAAATTGAACAAAACAGTAAAGAACAAAACCAATAAAACTAAAACACTGGAGACATTACAAGTCTTCAAAAGAAGATAATAGTCAACCAGAATGGGCATCATAATGAATCTTATTGTCTTCACAGTTGTTGCCTATACTTTCAAACTTGGTACTATCAAGCAAAACAGAATAGAGGAAAATCAGTCAAAACAAGATGGTGAGAGCAATACAGGGTTTCAAATCAAGTTAATAGGAAATCAAAGTGGGTTACTATAATACATCCTGCTATTTTTTATTTATTTTCCCCTTAATTAAAAGGATAAAAATGAAAAAGTAAATAATAAAAAAAAGGAGATTGAGATAAAAGAGGGCATAACAACAAAACAGCACAGGTCAAAACATAACCATTTAAGTAAAATAGTGTTTCACCACAAGATAATCCCAATATAAAAGTAGTTACCATAGTGTCTCTTTCCTTGAAATTTTTGAGTGTAACTTCGTGTACTGTAGCATCAAACATATCCAGACAATGTAAAACCATTCAAGAGAATGACAGCATTACAGGGTATTTAGACTCCACTAACAGAAAATGAACAATGGTTTCTGTATAATCTCCTTGTCTATAAAAGTTTTTGTTTATATTATCACATATAATAAAATCCAATAAGATGCAACATGTTAAGACTGATGGAGACAGAAGAATGAAAGCTTGATGGGACTTCAAAACAAAGTGATATTAAATCAGCACTAGCTATTATGATGTCTTGTTTTCTCCAAAATAGCTGTTCCTACCATCCAACCTTCTCTGCCTCATTTCTGTTGAAGAGAGTAAAATCAAATGTGACATAACAGAACAGAGTCAATCAAATCAAAAGCTTGAAAGAAAGCTTTTGATTAGTCATTAGTTGTCAGTTTGTCTTCTTCATTTCGCTTTCTGCTCCATTCATTGTGGCCTCTCTGCCACTGTTTCTGGAATCTTGGTATTTTTCTTTTTTAGAATATCCTGCAGTATTCTCTGTAGAGTTGAATTGATGGTTGCAAATTCCCCTGGTTCCTCTTTATCCTGGAAGAACCTTGTTTTTCTAGCAATTTCTAGGGACAGTTGTGCAGGATATATCAATCTTGGCTGGAGGTTATTATCTTTCAAAGCTTGAATTATTTCCCCCCACACTCTTCGTGATTTGATGGTTTGTGCTGAGAAGTCTGCTGTAATTCTGATGGGTGTTCCCTCGTAAGTGATCTGTTTCTTGTCTCTGACGGCTTTTAATATTCTGTTCTTGTATTGGATTTCTGGAATTTTAATTATTATATGCCTGGGTGTAGCTTTGGGTTGTAGGTGGCTGGGGTCCTGTATGCCTCATACATCTGAGTATCTTTACCTTTTGCTAAATTAGGGAAATTCTCCTGGATTATTTCTCTGAATAGCTTTTGTAGTTCACTTGTGTCCCTACTTCTTCTTTTATGTTCTTAATTCTTAAGTTATAGATCCTCTTATCATCTTCTAGTCTTTGTATTATTGCTGTTTGTTTTCTTGTTATTTTTAAGAAGTTTTTCATTTCATGCTCCCACCTTACAAATCTGCCCTCCACTTCAGATAATCTATACTTAGTTTCTTTCAAGCTGTAATGCCAGCTTTCAATAGAGTTTTTAGTTTTCTGGTAATCTCTTTGAGCCTGCTTCACGTATTCTATGTTTTCTCTGTTTTCTCCATCAAACAATTCTCCCTTCTTTTTCTGTTCTTCCATTCCACCATCTGTTTTTTCTTGGGCGGTGCTTAGCATTTCTCTAACTATTCTACTTATTTGTTGCTTTATTTCATTAAATACTTCATTTTTGAACTTGTCTATGAGGCTCCGGAGATATCGCTTTATGTCTATTGGTGCCGTGTCTGATATTGCATGTTTTCTGTCCTCATTCTTCTTTGCATTTACCTTTCCTGGATCAGTGTTCTCAGAATTGGGGACTAAGGACCCTTTCTTATTGCTCCCTCTTCCCATACTTTTTGTTCCTTCCATACAAGTGTATCTAGGAAGCCCAGTTTTTTTTTCTCTTTGTCTGTTACAGTTTGTTTGAATCCATCAGCTAGGTGTTCCCACCCACTGCAGTGTACTAGGGAGACACAGACTTGGGCAGCCTCTGCTGGGCACGCCCCTCCAGGTCAGTCAACCTACTGAAGGCTTCACCGCTAGGGTGCACCGCCAGACGCTGGGACCTGGTTTGGCCTAGCCTACTGGGTCTTAGTTTGTGGCGTCACCAGGCCTAGTGCTCCCCACCAATCCCGCTTGAGAGAGGAATATGTGACTAAAGTCGCTGCAGCATCCTGTTCCAGCTAGTCTGCCCAGTCCCAGAATGTCCTCTGTTGGAGTCTCCTAGTCTATGAAAGGGTTCCCGTTCCTCTCACTCACTGCAGGTTGATGCAGGGCTCCCTGCCAGTCCTGCTCTCAACTCCGTTTGGTTTGCTGATTACCGCTCTCAGAGGTTTCATGTCTCTCTCCCTGCTGTGCTGATTGGGACGCAGCAGCGGCAGCAGGAAATTCAAATTGCGGCTTCCAGAGGTGCGGGTTCCAGCTTCCATGGTGTGCTTTTATCTGTTCCTGTTATAGCATCAGGATTACATTTCCAGTTGGTTTCTCTCAGCGTAGTTCGTTCCTGGGTCGGCAGGGTATATCTCCCCTTGCTTAGGACTCCTCACACCGCATCATTCCTGGATTCTAAGCTGGCTGTCTCAGAGAGCCTCTGTGGCTGCTGTTGTCTGTCCTCCATGTTCTCCCAGAAGTTGATAATGTGATCTTTCACTTCTTTTTCTTTAATCTGGGAAAATGTAGCCTTTGTGTGAAAGCTATCATCCTATCTTGTATGGAAATCAGTGTATTAGATGGACCCTTGAAATTAAAAACTTTGGAAGCAGAATTGACAAATATCTGTAATAGATGTTACAAGAATTTATTCTTTACTCAGAATATTGACTGTTATTTTCAAGTTTATTTCTTAAAAAAATAATAGCTTATGTCCATCATCCCCTTCCCACTCTTTTTTAAAAATATGTCCCCTTCTTTCTCTTGGTGTATTTTCATTATTCTTTTAAAATTCTATCCCAGATATCCCTTCAGCTGGAAGTAATGCTAATAGTATCCATATCAACGCCATTCTTATGATCTAGGTGTTAGATCCATGCAATTACTTATTCAGAAGCACCTTGTTATTCAGGATGACTGTATACCAAAACTTACAACCCTCAAACTTGAAGATACTACTGTTAAATAATTTCAGAAAAAGTTATGTAGTAAAATTAAAAACCATAGACCTTAATAAGAGTTACTTCATCCATGTCAACTAACAGAAAACAGCAAAGCCACATCAAGTTGAGGAAGTTGGACTTTGACAAAACCCATCTTTCAGTGTACTCTTACTCCAGTGTACTCATTTTCTAGAATGTATTTTTCAGATGTGAGCCTCAACAAATGAAGCTTAACTTGTAAATATAAATCCTTAAATGAATTATGATCTACTCTGTACTATGTTTTTAATAATGTTTTACTTGTGTCTATGTTTGTAATACGTCAGCTAAGCATAAATTAATAAGAGCCACTTGGCTTGGGTGACTTTTGTACAACTTAATTATCATGTGGAAACTACCTCTATTGTCTAATTTATTAGTAGTTCTGGCAGGATCTTAGGAAATTGTAAATTATACCAAGGGCATAAAATACAAATTTTAATTTTTTATGGCCCAGACACTATGCTGGGTACTTAATAAAGAAATAAGCATATGGCTTTGCTATTATAGAATGGTTACTTTAATAATAACTTTTGGTATGCAGCAGTTTTATTTTTACTTGAGTTCTATGAATCATCTGTGCCCCCAGAGTCAGTCATAAGGACAGTGATGTTCATCTTAAGCTCCTTAATTTGCCAAGCAAGAAGAGTTATAGGGGCTTAATACTTAATCACTTACCTATTTAAACATACCTATATAATCAATAACATGGAAATGAGACATTTTACAATGTTGACCTCACTGGACTTTTACAGCTCTGTTTGTCCTTGCATTCTCTTTTTGCCTTTTAAAATTAGAATTTGAAGATATTGTGGGACTGCCAGAACAGCAGCAGTGATTCCAGAAAACTAAAAGTGTAGATACTACATGCCATCTAAATCCATGTTCAAAAGTGTTTTTAAAAAAGGCTGCCAAAGTTTGATGAGCTCTGTGATTGGGATAAGAAATGTCATAGTCACTTTCTTGCCACAGAGACACAATCTGAACAGCATGCTAAAGAGGGAGAGATTTATTTGGCTCACAGTTTCAATCTGTAGTCAGCTGGCTCCAACGCAGATGGATATCCTTTCAGCTGGAAGCAAAATTGGATGGATATGGTATAGGAAAAGGTGCTTAACCTGTCACAGTAGCCAGAGAGCAGAGAGAAACAGAAAGAGAGACAGACACACAGAGACAGAGAGACAGTGACAGAGACAGACAGAGAAGTGAAGCCAGGGACAAGAATAAACTCTTCTAAAAGATGACCTATTTAATAAATGGTGCTGGAAAAACTGACTTTCTACATGCTGAAGACTAAAACTAGACCCATATCTCTCACCATGCATTAACTAAAGTCAGACTATTGGGAGAGAAAGTAGGTAGAAATATTGAGGTCATAGGTGTAGGTAGAGAATTCATGAACAAAACACAGACTGCATGGAAAAATACTTCAAAGAATCAACAACTGGGATCTCATTAAAAAGCTTTTGTACATCAAAAGAAATCACTAACAGAGTGAAAAGACAACCTATGGAATGGGGGAAAAATTTAGCCAGTTATCCCACAGAGAAAGGACTTATATCTAAAATATTAAGAATTTTTAAAAAATTAGGCCCCCCAAATTTAAAGATCCAACCCAAAAATGGACATCTGAGATGAATACAAACATCTTAGGTGAAGAAACACAACAAATAAACATATGAAAAAATGTACAATATCATTGGTCATTTGAGAGATGCAAATTAAAATAATACTAAGATTCTGTCTCCAGAAGAGTGGCTATCAAGAAATCAGCTAACAAATGCGGGAGAGGCTATGGGAACCCTTCTCCCATCAACTGTTGGTGGGAGTGCAGACTGGTGCATCCACTGTGGAAATCAGTCCAGAGATTCCTCAGAGAACTAGGACTAGAGATCCCACTTAACCCAGCTATTTCCATTTGGGTATCTTCCTGGAAGAGTTTAAAATATCATACCATAGCAATATATGTGCACCCATGTTCATAACAGAACAATTTGCAATAGCTAAATCTTGGAAACAAGCCCATTGACTGAGGAATGGATAAAAAAGGATGTGGTCTTTTATTGCAATGGAGAGCTACTTAGCCGTGAAGAAGGATAAAGCTGAGACTTTTATAAGTAAATAGATGAACTTGAGACCATACTCATAAGTGAAATAAATCAGACTGACTTGTGTAAATATCATATTGTCTCTGCTGTGAGAAACTAAAATAGTAATAAGGTTCAAAATGTATAATAGGTCTATGAAGTGGGAAGAAGTTTTTCAAAAGGAAAAAATAACTAGTGCAGGGGAAAAGGGAAAGGAAGGAAGGGGAAAGGAAAAAAATACAAGATAGTTATACTAGCAGTTGCTCTTAGTTCACTAAAAAGCAAGATTTGTGCTAATAACACAAATTTTTTTTTTTTTGTAGTACCAAGAATTAAACTCAAGACCTCATGCTTGCCAGGCAGGAGATGTGCTGGTGAGCTCAATCTCTAGCCCTGGAGAATTTTTTAATACCCATATCTTGTTCTCTGAGAAGCTGTTTTAAAGATAACAATATTCAGTATATTAACTATTGTTATTCTGTCATTTTGTTATGAAAGTTTTACTTTTTTTCATTTAAAAAATAGAATAAAGTCTTCCAGGTCATGCACCCAATGATGTACCTTCAACTACACCTTGTCAGCAAGCCAACTATACCACATCTATAATTCACTCACCTTCCAAAAAGCCCACCTCTGAATACTTGATACTTTTGGGGGCCATTTACATCTGAACCAAAAGGAATACATTTTGAAAGAACCAGAAATGTGCCATATACTATAAGTAGTCCTGAAGTTTTCTCACTTTGGGAAAAACTTTTGCTTTAACTTTATATTCTGTCCAATAGGCCTCCCACCATGTGTGTTTCAAGAGCAAGTATTTGTGTTACTGTTTCATATTCTTACAAGTGAGCATTGTTAGGAGGAGGGAAAAAAGCATAAAAGGGAAAAATGGGAATTCATACTTAACTGAGGACTGTGGTTCACTGATATGCTAACATCAGGACAGAAAGTGAATATAGGAAATATAAAAATAGAAAAGGCTGGCAGACTGTAATCCTCGCATTTGGGAGGCTGAAACAGGATTGTTGTGAGCTCGAGACCGGCCTGAATTACAAAGTGAGTTCAAGGCCAGCTTAAACTGCATAGCAAGACCTTGTCTCAAAAAATATATACACATTTTGGAGAAGTTTGAGGATGTTTTAGTGAGTTTATTTTGAGAGACTGATGCATTAGTTGGCTTGAGCTCAACAGTCTGTCTTCAAAGTAAATGAAAGCTATTACTAAAACTCATGAGGGGAATTCATCTTGGTATTTAAACCTTTGTAATTCACCCATTCCATATTATTGGGAATTTGAGACATTCCATGTTATAGAATGTTCACTCTGAAGATGGATTAAAGTATACCTTCTAAATAAAGGAATCCTGATACACTTGTGAAATGATCCTGGGGAAATGTTCATACTCTCTTTTTTTTTTGGTGCTGGGAATCGAACTCATGACCTCGCGCTTGCCAGACAGGCGCTTAAGCCACTGAGCTGAATCCTCAGCCCAGGAAATGTTCATATTCTATGTTGGTTTTTTTTTTTTTGAGGGGTACTGGGGATTAAATTTACAACCTTGTGCTTGCCAAGCAGGCACTTAGACCACTGAGCTAAATCCTCAACCTTTCTATGCCATTTTATTTTTTCTGATTTAATAGCATTTTTATATTTGAACAAGATGTAATTTCATATAATAAAGTTTTAGTGGTTCATATGTGTAAACCAAAAGAAATAATAATGTATTTTTCTTTTAAAATACCTATACTTATATGGGGGATACATTATCTTGTTTTGAAGTCCTGTATTGCATTCATTGTTTGTTTTTATTGGTTCTATTCTGTTCTGTTTTGTTTGATTTTACTGTGTCTGAAGGTATGAGCAACTATTTTGAAGGCAACAAGAGTCATGATAACCGTTGTTGATTTCCTATTACCTTGATTTGAAATCCTGTGTCACTTACATTGTCTTGTTTTGAGTGGCTTTATTCTTTTATTTTGCTTGGTTTTATTCTCTAAAATAAAATTAAAAATAATGTCTATACTTCAACTAGGCATTTTATTTTATTTTATTTTATTTTTTTGTCTTTTTCCTTTTTACTGGTCCTGGGGATCGAACTCACAACTGCCTGCTTTCAAGGCAGGTGCTTATGCCGCTGAGCTAAATCCCCAGCCCCGGCATTTTATTTTTTGATTAAAAGTTTATTTCTAATTCTAGTATTTAACTCCACATTTGATGAAAAGCCTCCTTCCTTCAGTCTGTATATTTTAGAAGGTACTGCATTGTGGCTCTTTAGGAAATGACGAATTCATCAAAATGTTCCCTTTCCTCTTTGACCTCTGAAAAGAGTATCTTAGACTCGTACAAATTTATGTAGCAAACTAAGAAGCAGTGCATTTGTAGAAAATGATATTTTACTGCTTTAAGTTTTAAAAACTGAGCCAGAATTAATAAGTTTACTTAACCAGTGATGGGTTTTATATTTGAATAGACCATGATTTTATGTAGTTTGCATTTTTTACAGTAGTTACATAACCTTCAAAAGCAAAACCTATTATCCATTTAAAGAATAATGCAGTGTACTCTATATTTGCATCTGTATTTTTCTTTTTAACTTAAGTAATAAAAAAGTAGTTTAATTGTGCAACACAGGTTTTTTTATGTGGAGATATACATGAAGGAAAATGGCCTCCCTCGGGATCATTAAGGAAGAATAGACCTATACAGAAAGAATGGGTGTGATTTCAAGAACACGTTTTTATATCACTTGTACTCAAGAGAATGAAAGCAACACCAAAAAATGCTTTCAAAGAATTACTGTTGAAATCAGACCTTTATTAGATCTTTGAAATAAGAGAATGGTGAGACAAATGAAAACTTCAAATAAAAATTTAACATACCAAATTAATTGTAAGTATTCAAAATTTTTCTGTTCTATAAAATCTATGAAAACATTACTTTGAAACCAAAACAGTTTCAACCGTAATCTAATAAAATATTTTTGTTACATGTTGTTTTATGAATTTTCAAAGGAAACAGAATATCTGTAGCTTAATCTATAATAGCAAGTTATTTTGAAAATTTGGCTTGATACACAGTTACAAGCATTTTCTTGATTCCTTTCAGAATGAGGTTGATGGTTATTGTTCCTGAGACTGGAGTTAAAAGTCTTACTTCACAGTTTTGCACTGTGGTACTATTGGATAAAGCATAGCCGTGTTCCATAAACTAAATTCAGAAAGTATCAATCAAGACCTCACATAGGTTATTTAGAGAATGAGTTTTCTTACTGATTTCACCAAATGTCACCTCATGCTGTCTTTGATTGGCACAGCCTGGCAGGGAGGATGGATGAATCTGTCACCGGCCAGTTAATTGTGTTACTGGTTTCAGTCTGACATCAGGTCTTTGACTCTTAAATGGCTCAATACAAAACAAATTAACAGATTGTAGTCATATTTCTCATTCTGTATGCTTTGAGTTTGTTGAATGCAGTCCATAAATCATATTGACTGACACACAAGTAAATGATGAAAGCTGCTTTTGAGACATGAATCCAGAAAGCAGCACTCTGAAGGTGCCATGGAAGGATGCATATGGTTGACCCTTTGGGAATTTCCTAGGAGCCAAATGTCTCTTTGCCACAATTGTTCTTAGAAGAAAAGCTTTTCGGTAATGCAAAAGGGATCTAATATGTCAGCAGATTCTCTTTTACAAGTTCCTTTGAAATATAAGAAGTTTGTCTAAGGGTTTTCTCTCTTTGCAAGTTGTTTTTCAACAAAATGTTAAAGTAAGGTTAAAAAAAGTAGTTACCTTTAAAAGTTTAGCAGGTGTTTTTACTTATTTATTGAATCTTGTTAAAGAGAAATAAAAGTGTTAAAAATTTTTATTAGTTGCAATTAATTTTTGAGATGAGAGCAGGAGTAAATTCTAGGCACAATGTACTTAAAATGTTTTGTATGTACATGGTTTTCTCCATTAATTATTTTGGCTTTGTTATCCTGTTATAAACCCAGAGCTGCTTTGATGAAAAGGGCTAATTTTTAAAGATAATTGTGTAAATACTTAGATTCTGTCTTAGAAAATGATAATAACATCAACAATGACAAGAAGTGTTCAAAAGGAGTTGTTTGGTTATACTAAATGTGCTAAGGGCCACAGGCATCAGAAATAATTTTGAAGAATACACACAAGTTAATTTTTGGGGTGTATAAATCTTAGAGACATTAAATTTTTCTAATTAAATTAATTATTTTTAAATTAATAGATGAAATTTAAGAATATTTGTATCATAATGTTTTGAAGTCCTATAACTCTTACACTGGTTTGTTTTGATTGGTTTTATTTTATCCGCTTTAAAATTAAAAGAGTATTTGTAACATTCTGTTGTTAGAAAGTAGACATTTAAAAATGGTGTGTAATTTTACAGAATATAATCTTTTTAAAATTTAAAGAATCTTAACTTTGAACATTAAGTGAAATTTTGATCTATAAAAAAGAATTTGACATGAAAAATGTATAAAATGTTTTCTAAATTTTTGAACATCTATCTTTGAGAACAATAAAACTATTTAGTATGCCTACTCAAAAAAATTTAATATTAGAATTTTATTTAATGTTTTTTTAAGTAAAAAACTAAATTTATATATGTGTCTTCATTACCTATTTCCACTGGGTTTATTGCATAGCCTCTATATGTACTGTTACTATTGTTTTTGCCTTTGGTACTATTGTTATATAATTGTTTATAGTCTTTGAACTCATGTTAAATTTTAAAGGTTTCCTTAAAACAATACCACTTATGTTATACAGTGTGTTTCCTTATTAAATGAATTTAATAATAATTTGTGGTAGTATTAATCTTTTTTGCAATCATTACATTATAGTAACAACATAAATAGGACATGGAGCTGATTTAATGGAGAAATAACATTAAACTAAAATGCACTAGTTGTTTCATTAAATCAAGATGACAATTCCAAAATGACATTTCAGATAGTCTGAAGCCTATTACCTGTAATTAAATAAGGTGCCATTGATTTCTCCTTTTTCTGCTTTACTCACCTCACTGCCCCCCCTCCAGTTCCATTCATAGTGATATTATGCTCAGGAATGGAGCTGCATGTCTCCTAAACTAATTCCTATAGCACTTGGGGATCTTGAAGCATGCTGGGTTTTTCATTGTTTGTTACATTCTTTCTTGGCAGTTCATCTGTATCTGTCAAATTTATTGTTTACATCAGCTTTTGTCTCTATAAAGTTTTTGATGGAGAAATTGACATTTCATGTCAGATTTTGAGTTTTGCACTGTGCATAGTATCTAAATGTTAAAAGATTAATTCATAAAAGTTGTTCATTTATAATCAATTTTTAATGTGTAATTTAAAGAACAAATGTTTGAAAATGTTTGTTTTCTTAGTACCTTTCACATCAACACTGCATAAACATTTTTGTAACTGGTATATTGTAGTGCTATGTTTGAAAGATATTTTTCATGGTTTTGTAGCTTTAGTGGCCTTTGTGATGAGTGCAAAAAATATCAAGTATCATTGGATAAATATTTGTTCATGGAAATGTTGCAAACAATACTTTCTTCAAGAGTTGTTATTTCCAAAACATTCATAGATTTGTCTGGACGTCAGTCATCACCCAGTCACATAATTGTCAGTTGAAGATAGCTGTCTTAGAAGCAGTATTTTGCTGGAAAATTTACCTAGAAGAGACTTTATAATATTTTAAAGTTCTACTTGAAATGCAAAGCCTGTTTAAAGATAGAGTGTACCAACACAGTGATGCACATCTGTAGATGTGATAGTATTAATCATTTTTGCAATTCTATCAGAGGCTGATACACAAGGGTTCCAAGTTTGAGGCCAGCACGGACAACTTAGGAAACCATGTTCAAAATAAAAAATATTTTGATTGTAGCTGAGTGGTAGAGTACTTGCCTGGCATCTGTGAACCACTGGGTTTAATCGCTAGTTCTGAAAAAAAAAAAAAAAAAAAAGGAAGCCTTGTAGAATGGCATATACCTATAATCCCTGCTCCTCGGGAGGCTGAGGTAGAGAATCCCAAGTTTTAACCCAGCCTGGGCATCTTAACAACTTAGACTCTCTCTGAAAAGTAAAAAGACCCTTGGTTCAATCTTCAGTAATACCAAAAAATTAAGAAATGAATAAGTAAGTAAAAAGTTTGTGCTAAAAGTAATGTATTGTGATATAGCCATATACCCTAAACTTTTTTTTTTTTTTTTTTTTGTCTTTTTCGTTTTTATCAGTACCAGGGATTGAACTCACGACTGCCTGCTTGCAAGGCAGGCGCTTATGCCGCTGAGCTAAATCCCCAGCCCCTATATATACCCTAAACTTTTAAGAAATTTTAAGAGGCCAATTCAATTAACAATAACAGTGAAAGGGTGAAATTTCATGTAGAGTTTTAGGTGCTTATTAGTAGGAAACCTTTTAAAATGTGTTGTATATCACTGCAGTGAAAGAAAACCACAATAATTTGTAGTGTATATGACTATATATTTCTAAATTACCAGGTGAATTTAAAATTTAATTTCTAAAACTTAACTACAGATCTATAGCTGGAATTGAAGTCTTGCTAGTATCAAGCCTTCTGTTGAAGTTGTGCGGCAAACTGATCGCTTGGACTAGAAGGACTTATGACTCAAACTGTATTTTGAATTTCAACTATAGTTTAGTAATAATGAATTACACCATTACTTTCCTTTATTCTGGCTTGCTTTGATGTATAAAAGACAGCTTAAAGAGAATTATATGGATTAAATGTTTTGCAGTATGACAGTGATTTTATATTATAAATGTCATATTTTAATATGTAATTAAAAATATCTGAAATAAGCTGAATGTGGTGGTGCATGCCTATAATCCCAGCACTCAGGAGGCTGAGGCAAGAGGATCACTGTGAGTTCAGAGCCAACCTGGACTACCAAATGAGTTCACAGCCTAAACTGCATAGTGAAGCCCTGTCTCAAAAAGACCAAAAAGAGAAAAAAATCTGAAATATCTCAAAAGATCTGAAAGTAGTAGTTTATGAACTTGTATTTTAATTTTGCTTTTTGCAGTTAGATTTTTAATATATCCTGAGGAGAATGAGAGAAGTGACACTATTTTAGTGTCTGTAATACAAAGGCCTAGTGTTTCAGAATACATAAACAAAAGCCAGTAGTAACTACTATACCAACAAAAAAAATGCTAGGTAAATAATTTTTGCAGTATTTTATGTATTTGTGTTTGGTTATTTGTTTTTTGGTTTGTTTGATTGTTTTAAACAGGGTAAAGTTGCTCAAACAGCTTGCATGTCGGCCTGCCAGCATCTGTCAACATCCTTAATGCAGATGCTACTGGACAGTGAGTTAAAGCAAATAAGCATGGGAGCCGTTCAGCAGTTTAACTTAGACGTCATACAGTGCGAATGTAAGTACCATATTGGTTAACTCTCTAGGACTCCAGGCATTTCTAGGGATCTGTATTTAAATTATATAGGAGAAAATTGTATATAGTGGGTTAGTTTGAAAAGGAGAGAAACCATTTATCTAAACTTTTGGCAGCCTTAGTAGTAAGGATAACTTCTTTATGGGAAGGAAAAGAAAGCTTTACATTCAAGGCCTCAAAAGAGAGGCACTGAAGTGTTAATCCAGATTGAGATAATTAATCAGATTGTTTATTTTCCCTCATTTGTTTCTAAGGACACTTGTACCTTCTTGCTAGGACTCTGAATATTTGTTATAAGTGAGTGAAATGATTCTAAAATTGTCATTTTTTCTATAGGTAAATTTTTAGATAGTTGGTAGAAAAATAACCTTAAAATCTTGCATAGCAAATGAAGTTTCTGAATTTTGTTCCCCTATTCCAAAGGTTTCTTAAATCTTTATATTTGCCTTTATTTTTTACTTTATTTTCTTTAGATAACAAGGTTTGGATATTCCATAATGTAATGTTGACATTAGCTAATCAGCTTCAAAACAGAATGTGTCACTTTGTTATTTGTATGCTGTTGGCCTTGTAATATGTGCTTCTATATCTGAGTTTCATCACCACTTAAATTGTAACTTTGTAAGTGTAGGACATGAGTAGCCAGGAGCAATTTTGAAGCAGTGCTTTCAAATGAATGGTACCTCAATTAAAGGATGAAAATCTCTGATGGACTATTGAATGAGACACTTCCACTGGCAAATTGAAAATTAGTGGCACAGAAAAATCGTATTTGAAGGCATAAAAACTTGCAACAATATATTCTTTGTGAAAGACATTAATAAATATGAGCAACCTACAAAGCAAGAATGATAATTTTCCCCCTAACAAATATAAAGTATCTGTGTGTCCATTGTATATTTGTTCTGCTAGGAAAAACATAATTTTCTTTTCCTGGAAAGTGTTTTAAATTTTCTGTAATTAGAAAATTTTCATTTCTTAAAATAAAAATATCATGTGCAAAGTATTTTCTATTTATGGAAAAAGTTATCAGAGAGCCTGCCTGTGTCTGTCTCTGTCTCTTGTCTCTGTCTGTGTCTTGACTGTCTCTGTTTCTGTCTGTCTCTGTGCCCCCAACCCTCTTTTGAGACAGGATCTCTCTATGTAATTCAGGCTGGTTTTGAATATACTATATAGTTCAGGCTAACCTCAAACTCACGATGATCCCCTGTCTCAGGCTCCTGAGTGTTGGGATTGCAAGTGTGTGCCACCATGCCTGGTCCCACTTTCCTTTTACAAGTTTCTAATCTCAAATTGTTATTTTCATTTTGAAAATAATGTGGAAACTAATTCCCCCCTCCTTTCCCTTCTCCTCCCCTTTTCTCCTCTCCCCTCTTCTCTTCTGCCTTCTCTTCTCCTTGGTTTATATTAAACACACATTCTACCACTAATCTACCCCCAGGCTGAAACAGATTTCTTAAAATTTTTAAAAAGTTATCTTACGTGGTCATTACATTTTGACATTCCTTACACAAATGTTTTAAACAAACATCATTTGAGGCATTTTGTATTATTGTATCTTTATTGTGGTTTCGAAATATTTAGGTGGTTGAACTTTTTCCTGGCATTTGGTTGTGTCTTCTCGTTTAGACTTATTGCCCAATGATAGAAATGGCTGTTTGGTTAGCCAACGTCAAGGTCTAAATCTCTGTCATTTATCTATCCATAAAGGGGTACCCTTGCTATACTGAAGGGAAGTCACACATTCCCCAAAATCTTTGCCTCAATGTTTATTTCACAACTTCTAATGTTAAATATTTTTTTCCAAAAAACATCCTGTTATTTCAAACAAATGTAGTATAAATATGAAGAACTTCCTTAAAGAGACTTCCATATTCTTTTTGGTGCACACCCCTCCCCCAAATGACTGATAGATAAAACTATTTAAGAATGAAATTTAGGAGCTGGGCATGGTGGCACATGCCTGTAATCCCAGCACTTGGGAGGCCGAGGCAGGAGGATCCTTGCAAATTTGAGACCAGCCTGGGCTACAAAGTGAGTCCAAGGTCAGCCTGAACAGCATAACAAGACCCCGTCTCAAAAAGACAAAAAGACAAAAAAAAAAAAATTTTTTTTTTTTAGGTTACTGTAATGAATATGTTGAGAATTTAAAAAATAAGTTTAAGTAATTTTGGATTTTTTTTAGTATCAGGAAGAAAGGTTTAAAATACAAAGTTTATTTTCAGTAATAATGTGGTATATTTGCTTTTTTCTTACTGATGCAGAGCGTGGAGAAGAAAGGGTTGGGAAGAGAAATTTGGGTGGAAGACAGGCTAGAATGTATGATAAATTTGTGATAAGCAGACGTTTGGATACTGGGAGTCAACTAAGACACGGAGAAGATATTCTTGTTCAAGTGAGGAATCCTAGGAGTTGAAAGATAAATACTGAATTTCACCTCCACCCAGTAAACATACAAACACACTCCATCGTGAACACAAACATGCCTGTGCAAACAACCCTTCCTTGAATCCTCCCTAAAGTAACTCTCATGTAGTTGTCTAGTGGTTCCTTCACCAACCAATTGGTGGATTAACAATTCTTCACAAACGGGGCTGGAGGTTTAGCTCAGCGACATAAGCGCCTGCCTTGCAAGCAGGCAGTCGTGAGTTCAATCCCTGGTACCAATAAAAAGGAAAAAGACAAAAAAAAACAAAACAAAAAAAACCAAACAAACAAAAAGAAAAACAGTTCTTCACAAAGTATATTTTCTTATGATGCATTTCTCTATTAATAAATTGCATTAAGGTGAAACCATTTTCTCTATAAAATTCTCTCTACAGGATCCTTAGCTCAGCAGCAAAGCACCAGCCTGGCAAGGTCCTGAGTTCAATCTCTGGTACACAAAAAAAATTCTCTCTACAGACCTAGTTCTACTTCAGTGCTAGAGTTAACATTAGTCTATTGTTTGTCTGTGTGTATGTATGTGTATAAATTAGAAAAGGTATCCTCACCATAAAGAAAAAGCCCCCTGGAGCCATCGCCTTTATGTAATTAGAGAGAAAGTTTACCCTTTTTCCACCTGGTCTCAACCCTTGTGAAGGCACATGACTTACCAGGTGAAATTTAAACTGGATTTCAGCTTTCCTCTCTTTTCTTCTTGACTGAGCCCTTGTGTATATGAAGCAGCCTTACAACTATATGTGGCATTATTTTTCAGGACCATACAGAAAAAAAATACAGTTCTATAAAACTGCACTTATATCTCTGATTATTCTGAAGGCAAGAAGATTCCTGTTACTGTTCCCATTCTCATATGATATTTTAGATTGGTGGCTTTTTGAACTTATTTTCTGTTTAATTTCAATATCTGATACCATGTATAAGGAAGTGGCTTTTTGAACTTATTTTCTGTTTAATTTTAATATCTGATACCACATATAAGGAAGTCATATAATATGTAGTTGGGCTATCAAATACATTGGTCCTACTTTGCTCTTTATTAGCAAAGCACAAACTGTTGTGACCTTTTTTCATGGCCAGAGAATGTGCTCAAAACATTGAGGCTATAGTGTTCTAAATTTGTTCTCTTTCTTATTTTTTGTGCTTACTATTTTTCTAATCCTATATTTATATCATTGGCTTTTATTTAGGATTTTAGGATTATCAGTAATATGTGTTAAGATTTGATCCAAAATAAGCTTCTGTAGATCTTTTTGTGACCCAGGTTTGTATCATCTATAATTTGTAGTCATGCTTTCTGTATATTTAACAAGGCCACTGGCAAAGTGTTAAACAAAATCCATTTTAATTTCCTGAGATACAATACATTAATCATCTTCAAAACATGGGTGCCAGATGATCAAAAATAGTATCACCTAGGAATTGGTTAAAAATGCACATTTTTAGGTCCCCACCTTGTGAATTGGAAACTCTGGGGGGAAGACTCAGCACTTTCTTTGAATAGCCTTTCCACGCCATTCAGATGCATGATAAAATTTGAGCACCATTGTGTGGCATGGACTTCTATATTGTATTAACTTAGATCCATTATTCAGAATATTTTAACTGTTTCTTTACCATGATTTCTTAACCAGTTACTAGAATCTAATTCATGGTTTAGTTTTTACTCAGAGATATGAGCGTCTTTGTCAGATGCCTTAATAGCATCTGACAGAGTAACAATAATCATTGAATTTTCCTCATTTGTCAGTCAGATTACTCATTCAAAGAAGAAATTGCACTTCTTTAATTGCTTATAAATCCTTGCCACTCTTAGCAACCATTATGTAGTAGTCCATGATTGGTTGTTGAGATTATAAAATCCTACCTGTTTGTGGGATGCTATCAAGAGATCCAAAATCCAAGCATTACAAGATAACAGGATCAGGATCTTAGATTGGAGACCATAGTCACTAAAGATCCTGGACAACTCAGGAAAGGCACTTGAAGAATTTAAGCAATAGGAGGTGAGTTCAGTACCAGGTATGAAATGTAAGTATCAAGAATGGCCTTTTATTCAGAGTTAAAATTACTTTTTTATTTATTCATTTATTTTGAGATAGTATCTCACTATGTAGTTCAGCCTCAAACTCTTGGTGATCCTTCTGCCTCTGCCTCTTGAATGCTGGGATTACAGACATGTGCCACCACACATGGCTTTGCTTTTTCGTTTAATCATAAAGCAAAATGTTTATTTTTCTATCATTGTTAATTTGTGAAAACATTTATACATATGTGTCTTAAACTTTAAATTGTCAGCTCACAGGTAAAAATGAATAGCACATCTAGATGAAATAGGGGAGATAGAAAGTTAGAAATAGTTCATTTGCCTTCATTTATGATTCTTCAGTTTTTACTTTTCTAATGATGAGAAAATAGCACTAATACATCTACCTATTCACTTACTTTTTTTCAGACAGCATGTTGGTGCTTTTATCCCTGATATTCTTTGTAACACACACACTTGGGAGTTAAATTCACTTGAGTTGAATTTTAGTCTGTAATTATGAAAAAGAGTTTTTTTTTCTGTATTAGTTGACTTATGGGAGAGTTCTTTTATTTAAATGTTAAGTGAGAACCAGTTACATTATACAGACTGGAAAATCAAAGGTGAATCAGACTTCAGAAACTTTATAGTCTAGTTGGAGAAAAAAACCATGTTAAATAATTATAACAAACACTTTTTTGTGTGTGTTGGAGATCAAATCCAGGTCCTCACTCATACTAGGAAGTGCTCCACCAGTGAGCTACATCTGCAGCCCACAAATTCGTAGGTACAGATTATATAGATTGAAAATATTGCATATAGTATGTGCTGACAAAGTACAGAACATTTCCAAAGCATTAGGCAAATTCCATACTTGAAATATTATATAGAAGGTGCTCATTCATGTATTCTGCACAAGTAAGCTAGTGAGCTTATCATCTCCTAAGAGTGGAACATCTTAAATCCATAGATATTAGAGAAGCGTTAGCTTGAAGGGTGCTGGCACCTATTTTAATGGTACATTGCCAAGAAATACTAACAGGTAGATCTCCAGGTGTGATGGTTTTTCTTCATTTTGGATAAAGGGTTGACCCACATAAAATAAAAAGTAAAATCTCTTCATTATTTTTCTTTGTGGCTATGCCCCCAAGACCTCCAATTACAGTCTTAAAAAAAGGCTTACACTCCCCCAAAGACTATTAAGGGAAAGATCATAAAGATGGTATTAAAATATTTTACTGTCATATTCAAAGTAAACTGTACACTATTGTTACACTATTTGGATTTCTGGATTTCTTCCTGCCTTTAGTACCATGTAAGCTATTGCAGGATACATTGAAAGTTTTAATTCCAAGAAAGGGAGACTACTAGATACTATATTATATAAAAATGTAATAATGAATGTCCTAAAATAAAAGCTTGCATCCTACTGGTGCTGTCCTAAGAGTTGAGAATTCTTGACTCCAGACTCCCCCTACCTGAGCTTTTCTCCTCCATCACTAAAACCACTAGATGGTGCTCTTATTCATCACTTCTAATAATAGGTACTTAGCCTAGGCAGAATTTGAGTTCTCACTAGGTGGACCCTTGACTTGTGAACTCAATTTGTCCTGCAGGGCTGGTTGTAACTCAGGTTGTCAGGTGAAGGCTCAGGCTCCCCTACACAGCCTTTTAAGTCTCTCTCCTATCCGCAGGCAGATGTCAGTGTCCTTAGAGAGACATTGGCCCAGGATTTCTAACCCATACAGGAAAGGATGTTGTAAGGGTTAAGTCTGTATCTGAGACTGTCTGAAACCACAAGCAGCTGGCTTTTGAGTCACAATTCAAGACTTTGGTCATAAATTAAAATTCCAGTCATAATCTAAGTTGTTGTTCATGGGCCAGGCTGGTTATAACTTAAGGTCCAGGGTAGCTACTTCAAATCTTCAGACCTAAGAAGAAATAGAAGTATATGAAAGTTCAGTATCTAAACTATTAGTATTCAGAGTCACTTACTTAGGCACACACTTAGCCTATTTTATGTGTGCCTACCTTTTTCATCTGTAAGCAGCATCTTGAGATTTTTAGCCTAGCCTCCTTATCCTTGCTTTCATTCTGTTGTAGCTTTTGGTCTGTACCTGCTTCTGATTTCAAGAGCACCACTTCCCTTATCTCCTGAAAAGTCTGCCTATCCTGTGTAGATATTTTCTGTATGTACATTTTAAGCAATCCACATTCTGTACTTTATAATAAAGAAAAATTTCTGCCTAAGACAGGTTTTTCAAGGACTTTTTCCTCTGCATGTAATTTCACATTTTATATTTTGGTGTCAGAACAAATACTTAGAGTTTGACTTCTTAGCAATCTTTTCCCTACTTACCCCATACCAAACCAAGTTCATCATGTATAGATATGAGGGCAGGAAAGATACATTTTCATACTAAAAACTTTTTTTGGTGTTATTATTATCTATACAAATTATTTCTGGTTTTGCCTACAGATATCCTTTATGGTTATTTTAAAAATAATAGATTGCCAATTTGGAAAATACTTTTTTGTTGTACTCAGAGCTTACACAGAATGCACTACTTTTTATTCTTCAGTTTATTTGCATTGATTTAGACTACTCTTTCTTACTAGTTAGGCTTATGTAGTAGAAAATTTTATTTTAAAAAACAAAAAAGGGTAGAAATAATACATAATTTCAAAAAATAAACAGTAAGAAATCATTAGTTTATGAATTACATATTGTTCTCTTAGAAATAGTTGTTGAAGTTACAAAAATAAAGCATACAAAGTGGACATTTAAACAGTGAGACTGCAAAGAGTTCTTGTCAACGATCCAACAAAAACTTAGTAATATGGTTATCAATCCTACACACTTAAACATACATGCAATTATATCCTTTAGAGGAATTTCTTTTCCTCTCTTTTTTTATAATACACATTTTGGGTTTTATTACTCCTACATTTCTTATTTTTACACTAGAGATATAATGTGATATTTATAAATATGATTCTTATTTATTTCACTAATGAGGATAGTCTCAAGTTGTCTCCATTTGCCTATAAAGGCCTCAAGATCATCCTTTTTTATAGCTGAGTAATATTCCATTGCATAAAAATACCACATCTTTTTCATACATAATCTTGGTTGTTTCCAAGATTTAGCTATTACAAATTGTGCTGATATGAACATAGATGCACATGTATCACTGTGACAAGACCTTTTCAGGTTTTCTGGAAAAATATCCAGGAGGGGTACTTTATTATTATCATAGATATTTCCAATAAGATTAGATGCCTCCTCTTTTGATCTTTTTCTAGTGTATTTTAAAAGTTGGAATCATTTATTGTCACTGAGTTCCATATTATAGCAGAAAATAAAAGGAAATGAACTTACAAAGTAAAATAACAAAATAGTTTTTTAAAATAAAATGCTCAAATTGAAAGCACAATCCAGAGAATAGAAAACAAATGATTTCAAATAGCCATCTTCATATTTTTTAAAGGCTAGAAAGTATTTTTAAAACTTTTTTTTTGTGATACCAGGAATCAAACTCAGGATCTCGCCCTTGCTAGGCAGGCACTTATGCCCCTGAGCTTTAGCTCAGTCTCTTTTATAGCTTAAAAACATTTTAAAGTTTATAGTGTAAAAACATTTTATTAGAAGTCCAGGAGCAATGTGTGTTCTTTTAAAATACCCTTACAGACATGACTGTTCACTAAAAATACTCTATTAAGGAAGTAGGCATTATTGTTTTTAATTAAATGATAGCCCAAGAGAGAAGTATAAGGAAACCCTAAAATACAATAAATAATAAACAAAATGAGAATCTGAATGACCCCAAAAGGAATTTGAAGAACAATTCAAGGAATTTCAGGAGTGGTCATCAATTCTTCAAAATCTAGCAATCTGTCTCAAGAATTAATGGGGCCATTAGCCATATAAGTAGAAATTAATTATTTATTTGGGTAATTTTATGATCAGTCTATTTACTGAAAAAAGTTATTTTGACAATCAAAGGAGATAGTATATGAAGAGTATTTTATAAATTACAAAATGCTATGTAAATTTTTATATTATAATTTTGACACTAAATTCTTGGATTTAGTGCCAAGCCAGTGAAATTTATAATGGTTTAAATAGAGAAAAAGTGACAGATTTTTTGCTTGCCTGCTTTTTTTTTCTGTCTCTGTCTCTGTCTGCTTGCTTCTTTCTATCTGTGTCTGTCTCTTTCTGTAGAGCACTGCTTTGTTATGCAGAAGGTCCTGCATTCAGTCTGTAGCACACACACATAGGTATCCTTAATGGTGCTCTACAGAATTATGAAAATTAGGGTATTAAGGGGAAGGGAGAGTGAGTACATGCATCCTTCAGAGAGAAGCTTGCTTGTAAAGATAATTGGGTCCTTTTTACTGAGCCCAAAGTCTTTATCTTCAAAATAACCAATACTGTTGAAATTATCTTCAGAAGTTTATCTAAACAAGCTACAAGATATGATCAAAATACACAATAAATATGTAAATTTTTAAAAATTACTATTCTTCCATGAGAATGTGTTTACATGGTGTGATCAAGAGTATGGTGAATATTGTTACTAAATAAGAGAAAGACAGTCTTGTAAAAACATTACTATGTCCTCATCTACCTAATTTACTGCATCTGGTACCCTACAACTTCTGGCTCTTCCCCAGAGTCAAAATAACCATGAAAGGTAAATGTTTTGAATTCAAGCCATTGAGGCAACCATAACAGCTCAAAAATACAAAAGAGAACTTCCAGAACTACTTTAAAAAGTAGCGAGAATGATGGGATAACTGCGTTCAAAGTGAGAGGGAGTGTTTGGAAGGGGATTAATGACAATGTATCTTTCACCTAATAAATTTTAAAAAACTAAACATTCATCCTATTTTCCAGTCATACTTCATGTAATAATACAGTTCTTAAAACAAAAAATTATTGAAAGTCTGTTGAATTTTTAAAATTCTGTCTTAAAATGTCTAGTTTTAAAGAAGCAGGATTCTAATACATTAAAAGACATGAATCTTCTTAAATCATTCTAATTTTATTGCTTACAACATTTTTACTGATTTTCTAAATGTAAGCTTTTGATTTCTTACCTTGGTATCTGCATTTTGTTGTTATTAACTAGCAGTGAGATTTTTATAGGGCATGTTGTGTAACAAAGCAGATGTTTTGAAATATGTTGACAGCCATAGAATTAGTATACTTTCAAAATGCTTCTATAACCATTCACCTCAGGCTAAAAAGAGCCAGAAACTTTACCTTGATTTCATTTGAACTTCATTTAGGATAACCCTTCTAAATTTTTTGTGATTAAAGATTACAGGGATTAAATTGCAGATTAGAAGTTCAAAATTATTAAAATTTTTGTGGTATGGGTGTGGGAAACACTCTTAATAGTTGAAGTTTATAAATAGCCTTCATTTGAAATGGTTATGTGTAAGAATTATAGTACATTTATAGTGAGTAGAAATTTAGCTATTAAACTCATATACTTTGCAACCTTGTTTTAATTCCCCCAATTCATTTTTTCAAAGTGTTTGCCAGCTCTGAGCCTGTGCCAGGATTCCAAGGGGATACCCTGCAGCTTGCATTCATTGACCTCAGACAAGTAAGATGTAATAATGTACTTCTCATTTACTGCCTGTGTCTTACCTTTTATTTTTAATGCCATAAAAATGCTTATTTGCCTCGAAACAACTTCTTTTTAGAAAAAGCTTTTTGGGGTACTTACGTGTTTAGTATTTCTCTAAACATATTTATTTGTATCTCAATTTTATGGCACATTCTTACTATGAGTATTTAATTTAGTCATTACTTACAAAGCATGTCACTAATTACTTTCTACTTAGGTTTATGATGCTTGTCATTTGTTATTTCTTAGTAATTTTAAGATTATTTGAAAATTAGTGGTAGTAACACTAATGTCAGAACCCAAGCTAAATGTTAATTTTTACTTCTTAGAAAGTAACCTGTTGCTTTCAAAACTAGAGACAGCAAAGTTTTGTTGATGGTAAGGAATGCTGTTTTTAAAATATTTATATGTGTCTCCAGAAAGAAGGGTAGAACTAGTTTTAAAAATCAATTAGAGGAAAAAAAAAAACAACCAATTAGAGGGCTGGAGGTTTAGCTCAGCAGCATAAGTGTCTACCTGGCAAACACAAGGTCATGAGTTCAATCCCTGGCACCAAAAAACAAACAAACAAAAAATTAGATGTTTACTAATTATTTGTCATAATCTAGGTCAAGTAACATGAATTTTTTTCTCCTATTCATTGTAAACTCTTTTGACTTTTATACTCTGTGGTCATTTTCTTTATTTTCTTCCAGTTTCTATCTTCCCCAAACTTATCATACTCCCTTTTTTCTTTTTTCTCCTTTATCATTCTCTCTTTTTTTTTATTTGAAAGAGGGTAAAAATAGCATCACAAAACAGAACAAAGCAGGTCAGAAGAAAGTAAATGACACAGACTTCAAAGCAAGACAACAGGAGATCTACAGTGGCTACCATAATGTCTCTTGTTTTCTTCTAAATAGTTGTCTGTATCTTCACATACAGTGCGTTCATACAAAACAAAATAGTATAAAACGGATCAGAACAGAGTAATGAAGGCATTACAGTCTTTCAGAACCAGTCAATAAGAAAATCAGCAATGGCTGCCATAATGTCTCTTGTTCTTTTCAAAATAGCCATCCATACCTTCATGTATGTTGAAATTAAACAGTACAAAACAGACTAAAACCACTCTGAACAAAGAATAAAAGTATTACTGGATTTCACAGCATGACGATATGGAATCAGCAGTGGATACCATAATGTCTCTTTGTCTTCAAAGTAGCTGTTCATTTCATCACGCATAATATAATCGATTCTTGTAAACTGTTTAGGAGAAGCTCTACATCCTTTATCTTTCTTAATCATAAGATTTAGGAGCTTGGTAAAGCTAGGAAGTCACAAGGCTGTGGGGAAGGAGATGATACAAGTTAGTGGGCTCAAGGAGTGCTAGAATTGACAGTAGGAGTGACTATTGCCCTTGGCAAGAAGAACTGTATGGAAGTAAAATAAAGCCACTGTGATATCAGTCTGCTAATGGTACACATTCCCTTTGGGAGATGGAGACGACTGGAGGTAAGTTTCCACCATCTATATGAGCAGCCTCTGCACAACAGTGTTTGTCACTGGTACAATTCAGGCAGTTAAGAGACTCTGATTTGAGTAGATTTTTAAAACAAGTGATTCTTGCTCTCATTTCCAACTAGTGTTTAGTAAGTAATAATAAGCTAATACTCATTTTTACATATGTTTATTATTTGGAAAAAAGAAATGTGGAAATAGACACAAGAGTAATAGAATTTTCATCCTTATGTGGTATTAAATTCCTGTAGAAAAGCTCAAGCCCCATGAACTGGTTAGGAATCCTTCTAAGACAGCAAGTTACATGGAATTAACTATTATATCTTCAAGTCAGGTTGAAAAGGAAATTAAGAAGGTTATTTCTGTCACCAGGTTATGTCTGTAAATCACCAGACATACTTATTTTTGTTTGTAAACCGTACTACTCAGATTTTACCAATCAAGGAACATTCTTATGAATGACATAGACCTATAGATTAGTTTTACTGAGTTGAAGAACTTAGTAGAAATTGAAGAAAATGTATTCTCAACTTCATTTCAGTTTATTAGAAGAGGTTAATTCTTTTGGCAGTATATTCATTTTCCTTAGACTTCTCGTTGCTGCATCCTTGACCAAGATGATCTAATACAGGAAAATGGATCCTTTAGAGAGTTAGAAATAGATTTTGGGGCTGGGGATTTAGCTCAGTGGCTTAAGTGCCTGCCTGGTAAGCACATGGTCGAGTTTGATTCCTGGTACAAAAAAAAAAAAAAAAAGACTTCATTGTACATTCATTTTCCAAGTAAATAATAGCCACTTACTGAAGGAAGTTCCCCATTGCAACAATGTTAATATGTTCCTTAATCCAAAGGACAACTTTAAGAGGGAATTTGAGGATAATTCCCATTGTGTACAAATAAACTTTTATTGTGTACAATAAAATTCCTATTGTGTACAAATAAACTGTTCACAGAAAAGTTAAAGTATTGTGATATTTTGTTTTATATTCAGGTGGTTATAACTAGTTCTTGTATTAACCATAGGGAATAGATATTCAGTGGTATTACCTGGCATGCTTGAAACTCTGGGTTCAGTTCCCAGCACTGGAAAAAGTAACAACAAAACACTAACGTATAATCTCATTACAGGATTGTGAATGGGACCACAAAGATAATAAAACTGTAAAGATTCTGTTTCAAAGAGGTCAGAGATGTAGGCTAGTGGTAGAGCTTATGTCTCACACGTGAGGTCCTAGGTCAGTGATGGCAACCTTTTAGGGCTTCTGATAATCCGAACAGCCTGCCATGGAACGCATGGTTTGCTATCACTACCCTATGTTTTAATCTTTCAACAGTATAGATTAAAACTCTGATCCTACTTACTTTGTTGTTCAGACAGTCATCATTTGATAACATAGAACAAAATATAGCTCAATAGTCAATTATATTGAGGCATACTTATAATACTAGTAATCTCAAGTCCCATTGATTGAACTTACTTTTCAAATATGTACACTTAAAAGACATTAAGTCCTGGTTGAGTTTTCTTTACAATGTAATTTGTTTAAGAAACTTTTAAGTGAATTAAAAGGAAATTCTTGAAACATGTGTAATTATGAAATCTATTTTGATATATATAATTATTAGACTATAACTTTATATGCTACCTACATAAATATTCAACACAATTCTAAAGTATGGTAGTAAATGTACAGTGGAAGACACTAGTGGATGGAAAATTTTGATGAGCTAACATTCCAATTTTTCCAATTTTAAAGGAAGCTTAAATAACAGCCTTTGATTATTAATGTTAGCATATAATCATATTCTGTTCCTATACTTTTGCATTCTAAAATGAGAAGATATGACTAATTTTTGTCTATATGTGCTAGATCACTAGGGCATTAAATTTTATAATTTCAGTAACCAAGACTTAATAAATTTAAAGTTATACTTGTTTTTTAAATTTATAAACATTTAAATGATAAATATGAGCCAAAAAATTAGTCTTGAAAACAAAAACTTTATAAGAAGTGATGCAAGTCTTTTTGGTATTTAGATGTGATTATTTAAGTGAAAATGTCTTAAAGTTTTGCTAGTACTTTTATGTTTCTTACTTTGTAAAGATATTTTTATAGCATACTATTTTCACACTTATATGAAGTAATACATCACCAAATATAAAGGGGGTGTCAACGCTTTTATTTACATTTCATTTGAGTTTCTGTACTTCTTTTTTTTTCTAGACTGTGATCCATTTCTGTCCTAATAGGGCAGCTGACAGTTCTTTTCAAGTATACTTAGAAAGGCAAAAGAACTCTTTTCATAGTACTTATAAGAGGTCATGCTTCTGTTTTTTAGTTTGAATTTGATACTGCTTCATGAATTGCTGGCTATGAAAGATTAGGAAGTAGGTCTAGTGGTCAGATTTTACCTGCCCACCCAGACTTTGCCCTGAGGTCAAACTTTTGATATTGCTGTACTGAATAGAGGAGTTGATGACAAGTATGAGGTGATACAAGAAGAAAGTTAGAACCATATCAAAGCTGAAGGCAAGAGAATTGGGACTCAACGAGAGCCTGTAGTTAAAAGATGGATCGTCAGGATTGCCCTCTTCTAAAGAAAAGGAAAAATAGCTTCCCTGTGAGTGAAAAGACCTTATCATCCTGCCAGTCACACATGTGCTAATGGAAGCCAGTTATCTCAACAACATCTTAAGGCCTATTGCCCTAGTAGACAATGTGGAGAATTAGAGGTACTGATTTTGCATTATGTGAATGTGCTGTCTCAGTCAACTTAAATGTGGTATTTGAACAGTATATGTATGTGTAAAAAAATTTTTTTTATTCTTTCAATCTATTTTTTTTTTGGTACCAGAGATCGAACTCACAACTGCACTGCTTGCAAGGCAGGTGCTTATGCCGCTGAGCTAAATCCCCAGCCCAAAATTTTTTACAAATAAAACATATTATCTTTCTACCCCTAGTTCTAAAATTAAGCTACTAAATGATAAACTTTGATATACTTATATTTTTTATATAAAATTTATTTTGTTAAATAACTTTAAAAGTAGACATCAGGTGAATATGTGAAATTCTTTTAACAATATGTGAAAACTTAAAAGTTTTAAACTATTCTAAGATGATATAATATATAATATTCAGTAATAACTTTAGTAACTCCTTACTATAATAAAAATATTTCACTAAATATCACTGGAAAATGAAGTGTCCCATACAACAGAATTTTCCAGGTAACTAAATACTATTTTTTGATTCACTAAAATTTTTTAAATGTAGCCATTTTGATGAAAAACTTTTAAAAATAACTCATCCTCATCACTTGTTACTAGCATAATTCTCACAATGGATTGATCATACATGGCTTCAAAAATACTAGTATTAAACCCTATTTAACTTACCCTACTTCATGTTAAGTTACTTAGCTGATGAACTATTACTTCATTTCACAGTATCTCAATCATCTCTTGGTTAATGCACAGAAGTCTAAGTAGGGATTACAAAGGAAAAAGATGGGTTTGTTGCTGATAAAACAGTTTCTTGCCCCAAAGAACGTTGACTATGTGTTATCATCACAGACCAGTGTTTCTTGAAGTGTCTTCCTAGGAAAATTGATTTCTCAAGGAAAGAAAGGTTTCTCAGAGTAAGGTTTGTAGGCTGAAGGCATAGCTCCATTGTATAGCACTTGCGTAGCATATGTGAGGCCCCACCATTTCTGTCCCAATACCACAAAAAAAAAAAAAAAATAAACAACATGAAAATGGTCTAAACTAAGCTAAGCTGAGGAAATAGGAGAAGCAGTTTATATTGTAATCTGTCATAGAGACTATGTCCATTAGAATTTTATGTATTTATTTATTTATTTTGGTACTGGGGGTTGAACTCACAACCTTTACCAGGCAGGCTCTTGAACTACTGAGCTAAATCCCCAGCCCCTATTTATTTATTTCTAATTAATTTTATTGGTACATTTTAGATATGCATAATCACATTCATCATAGAGAATTCATACTTGCACATAATACATCTTGATTCTTATTTCTTCAATCCCCTTTCCTCCCTTCAACTCCATTTCTCCTTCCTTATTTACAAAAGCTTTATTTCCATTTTCTTCCTTCTATTCTCTTTTTCCCCTTCATACTTTTCCCTCTCACTCTTCCCCTTTTCATTTGAACATTTTCCTCATTGCCCAATTTCTGTTATACATTTTAGTCCTTATTTACACTTTCAGTTTCTCACATCAGAGAAACAATGTTATTTTTAAACTTGTGTGTCCAATTTGCTTCACTTAAGAATATGGTCTCAAACTGCATCCATTTACCTAGAAATGTCTCAAGTTTATGGCTATTGTATAAAAAACCTACATCTTTATCCTTTCATCAGCTGATAGGCATGTTGGCTGTTTCCAACATTTAAGTAGTATGAATTGTACTACTTATAAACATGGGTGCAACTGTATTGCTGTGGTATCATGCTTTGTATTTCTTTCAGGAAGATACCTAGAAGGGAACTAGCTGGATCATATGGAAGCTCTAGCTTTAGCTTTTGAGGAATTTCCACACTGGTTTCCATGAAGGCTGTAGCAGTTTGCACTGTCATCAACAGTAGTATTCTTTCTTGCCCAGAGCCCCATCAGCATTTGTTATTGATTGCTTTCTTGATAATAACTATTCTTTATGGAATGAGATGAAATCTCAACATCGGTTTAATTTGCATCTCTTGAATGACCAGTCATGTTGAACATTTTGTCATATATTTATTTGCTGTTTGTGCTTCTTTATCTGAGATGCACATTTTTGTATTGGGTCTTTAAATTTGAGGGGTATGACTTTTTGAGCTCTTTACATATCTAGATATTAGTGTTTGTGTGAGGGACAACTGGTTAAAATTTTTTCCACATTGTAATGCCTTTTTAGTCTGTTGTTAGTTGCTTTTGCTGTGCAAAAGCTTTTCAATAACATGAGATCCCAGTTGTTGATGCCTTGTAATATTTTCTGTGAAGTCAAGATTTTATTCATAAAGTCTTTGCCTATACCTATGTCTTTAAGAGTTCTACCTATTCTATCTTTATGCAGATTTAGTGTTTCTGTTTTTATTGTATTCTTATGGAAAAAATTTCAGAACAAAATAACAATAGCAATAATTAATACAGTGAGTATTATTATCTTCAAAGTAATTACTCACAGTATAAGATATGGGCATAAAAAAATTCTCCAAGCAGTATTAGCACTAACTTTTCAGTAAACTAAGTAAAATTTGTCATGTAACTATCTTGTATATTTTTTCCTTTTCCCTTCCTTCCTTTCCCCTTTTCCCCACCCTCTTTCCTTTTCAACAGATTTTTTCATTTTACAACATCTATTTTATTTTGGGGCCTATTTATTCTCTCAGTATCTCATATCAGGGAGACATATGATATTTATTACACATGTGAGTCTGACTTACTTCACTTATGAGTATGGTCTCAAGTTGCATCAATTTACCTATAAAAGTCTCAACTTTATCCTTCTATGTGACTGAGTAGTAATCTAATCCATTGTATTAAAAAACCACATCTTTTTTATCTATTCCTCAGTGGATGGGCATTTAAGTTATTTCCAAGATTTAGCTATTACAAATTGTGTTACTATAAACATGGGTGCACATATATCACTGGGGTATGATGCTTTTAATTCTTCTGCAGATATACCTAGAAGAAGAATAGCTGGGCTGAATGGGACTTCTAGTCCTAGTTTTCTGAGGAATCTCTAGACTAATTTTTTTACAGTGGTTGAACCAGTCTGCATTCTCACCAATAGTGGAGGAGAATTCTTTTTTCCTCATATCTCCCTATTTGCCATGGCTGATTACTTAATGATAGCTATTCTTTCTAGAGTGAGATGGAATCTCAGTGTTGTTTCAGTTTGGAGTTCTCAAATGATCAATGATGTTGAGCATTTTTTCATGTATTTATTTGCTGTTTGTATTTCTTTATCTGAGAAGTTCATCTCAGATACCCATTTACTTTATTTTTATTTTAAAGGGGGTAAAATTAAACACAACAAAACAGAACAAAATAGGACATAAGAAAGCAATGTAAGAGATATAAATTTCAAAGCTAGATGACCTGAGATCTTTACTATCTATTATATTGTCTTTTGTTTTCTTCCAAATAGCTGTCCACATCTTTGCATACAGAGAATTCATACAAAACAACATAGCATAAAACTGATCCAAAGAGAATGAGGAAGGTGTTTTAAATCTTCAAAAACAGACAATAGAGAAGTCACTAATGGCTATCATAGAATCTCTTGTTCTCTTTAAATTAGTTGTCCATACTTTCATGTATATTGAAGTTCAACAAAACAAAACAGGCAGGGAGGGGAGGTGTTGCTTGGTTTCCCAGCGCTCCAGGTCCCAGCATGGCTCGGGTCCCAGTAAATGCCGGAGGCTCCTGTCCTGGGCCACTGGAGTCTGCCAGGCTCACAGCTACTCTTGTGTGTGTGTGTGTGTGTGTGTGTGTGTGTGTGTGTGTGTGTGTGTGCTTGGTTTCCCGACAATCCAGGTCCTAGCATGGCATTGGTCCCAGTAAATTCCAGTAGCTTTTGTCCTGGGCTGCCTTAGCCTGCCATGCTCACAGCTGCTCACAGTGTGTGTGTGGGGGGGGAGGGGAGAGGTTGCTTCAAGCTGTTTCTTTCTAATGAATTGACCATTTCACTGCCCAAGTTCTGAAATGGCCAAGTAATGAAATTGGGTCTTTAAATTTGAGGAGGTTCAATTTTAAAGCATTCTTTATATGTTCTAGGAATAAGGATAGGAAAGGAAGAAGATAAATTACCATTTTTGTACATGACATAGAAGACCCCTAAAACTCCACCAAAAGACTTGTAGATTTAATAGCCAAATTCAATAGTATAACTGGTTACAAAGTCATTAATCAATAGCATTCCTGTACACAAACAGCAGACTCACTGAGAGAAAAATTAGGAAAACCACACCCTTCACCATAGCGTTCCCCAAAATGAAATACTTAAGAATCCATCTAACAAAGGAAGTGATAGATCTAGATATACATTGAAAATTATAGTGCTCTGAGAAAGGAGATCATAGAAGATACCAGAAAATTGAAAGAAAGCTCTTGCTCATGGACAGGAGGAACAAACATAGTGAAAATGGCAATACTTCCAAAATTGTTACACAAATTCAATACAATCCCAATCAAAATACCATTAGCATACCTCACAGAACCAGAAGAGACTCAGAATAGCAAAAGCAGTGCCGGGCAGAAAGGCAAGTCAGGCACATCACAGTCAGTGATCTGAAATTGTACAACAAAGTTACTATGATAGAATCAGCATGGTATGGCAGGAAAAAAAAACAGACCTGAGGATCAGTGAAATAGAGGATACAGACACAACTTCAAACATATTTAGCCACTTTATCTTTGATAAACGGGTCAAACATGTTCACTAGAAGAAAGTCAACCTGTTTAATAAATGGTGCTGGAAAAACTGGCTTTCCACATGCCAGACACTAAAATTAGATCCATATCTATCACCATACACTAAACTAAAGTAAAAATGAATCGAAGATCTAAATACTAAAACAGAAACTCTAACTCTACTGGAAGACAAGATAGAAATGTTGAAGACATAGATGGAGGCAGAGACTTTATAAACAAAACCCACTTCATATAGGAAATACTACAAAGAATCAACAACTGGGATCTCATCTTATTAAAAAGCTTTTGCAAAACAAAAAAAATCACAAACAGAATGAAAAGACAACTCACAGAATGGGACAAAATTTTAGCCAATTTAGCTAATTCTGTGAGACATACTATGGGTATTTTGACTGTAATTGCATTAAATCTGTGTAACAATATTGGAAGTATTGCCACTTTCACTATATTGATCTTCTTACTCAAGAACAAGGGGTGTCTTTCCATTTTCTGATACCCTATTTGATCTCCCTTTTCAGAGTACTATGGCTTTCCATTAGAGGTCTTTTACTTCCTTTGTTAGAGTGATTCCTTGTTTGTTGGTTTTTTGTTGTTGTTGTTGTTTTGTACTAGGGATTGAACTCACAGCCTCATGCTTGCCAGGCAGGTGCTTATGCCACTGAGCTAAAACCCTGGCCCTGGTATGTCATTTTTTGAAATGCTATTGTAAAAGGGGTTTTTTCTTTAGTATTTTTCTCAGTGAATTTCTTATTTTGGTATAAGAATGCTATCGATTTTTGAGTGTTGACATTGTATCCAGTTATTCTGCCGAATGTGATTATTAAGCCTAGATATTTTTTGGTAGAGTTTTATGGGCCTTCTATTTTTTTTGTTTGTTTGTTTGTTTGTTTTTTTGAGGCAGGGTCTCACTGTACAGTTCAGGTTGGCCTTGAGCTCACTTTGTAACCCAGACTAGTCTCAAACTAGCAGTGATCCTCCTGCCTCAGCCTCCCAAGTGTTAGGATTACAGCCATGTGCCACTGTGCCTGGCTTATGGTATTGTTCATGACTCTCAAGTGTTCTTGATCTTGGCATACAAAGAATAACAACTGGTTAGAACATCTATGTTAATAGCAGCACAATTTGTAATAGCCAGACTTGGAAACAACCTGAGTGTCCATACTGTGGAATGGATACAAAAGTTGTGGTTTTTTTATACAATGGAGTACTACTCAGCTATAAAGAATGATCACATTGAGATATTTATAAATAAATGGACACAACTTGAGACCATATTCATTAGCAAAATAAATCAAACTCACATGTATAAATACCAAATAGTCTCCCTAGTGTAAGAAATGGTAAAGGTACATAAGAGTTTATAGTAATCATGATTCCCCATTACATTGTTCTGAAGCCTTATAATGTCTGCATTCATTAGTTGGAATGGTTTTATCCTAGTTTGTTTGATTTTATTATCTGTGATAGTATAAACAGCTATTTTAAAGAAAAGAAGACGTTAGAATAGCCAGAGCTGATTTAGTATGATCTTACTCTTAAGTCCTACTATGCTTTTATTTTTCTGTTGCCTTTGGTTCTATCCTGTTAAATCTTACTGGATATTATTATGTGTGATAGTATAAACAAATTTTCTATGGAGAATGAGAGAATATAGTAGCCATTGTTTGTTCTCTGCTGTTTGGTTTGAAAGCCCTGTAATGCTTTCATTCTCTTGAATGGTTTTATACTGTTTTGTTATGCTTGATACTATTGTATATGAAGCTGTGCTCAACTATTTCAAAGAAAGAGACACTGTGGTAGTTATTGTTAATTATGGGTTGTCTTGTAAAATGCTGTTACTTGCATTGTTCTAATCTGATGTGATCTTTTGTCTTAATCTCTTTAAAATAAAAAAAATTTAAAATATGTTATCGTGGCTGAAGTAGCACAATCAGTAATAACTATAGCATCAAGTATAGCCTAGAAGATGTGGAACTATCAATTTGCCACCTTTTACAGTATAAACAAGCTTCGTACATATATAACAAAAACTAGAACAACACAAAAAATTGTATAGAGTAAATATCTCCTGAATATAATGATTTTGCCCTCGGGAGAGAAAATTTAAAAAGTATAAAAGGAAAACAGTGGAGAAATAGGAGCAGAAAAAGAGGTTAGAAGCAAGGTTGAAGGACAAAGGAAGATTACACAAGCTTTATAAAACTGATAAAGAAGACAGGAAGAGAAGACAGAGGGAAAACCAGAAGAACATAACTAAACAGCAACAACAAAAACCCTTAGAAACAGTGTTCATACTCATAGAAAGAACAAACATTCAAGAAAAAGAAAAAGCAAAGACAGGAAGAAAGGGAAAAAAAAGTCCACGTAAGGCCATGTCTCTGTTGTTACTGTTAGATAAAGGGAGTAGATAGAGCCCAGACCCATGATGGTTGATCCCAGCAAGACTGCAGTACAACTATTGTTGAGTGGTGGATAATCCCAGCAAGATTATGCTTTCAGCTCTACTGAAATTCAAGCTCATCCTGGTTTTTGGTTGAGGCGAGAACCTGAGTAATTGAGCCCACAACACTCCAGGTGCCTCTTGCTAGCTTGTGTTCTGTCTCTTCCTATTCATGACTGTCCCCTTCTAAGTGGATGGCCACTGTCATGATGTCTAACACCACATAAATTTAGCCTAGTTTTGAACCCTGTATACATGAAATCATGCTGCATAGCTTTTTAGTTCTGCCCTTTTTGCTGAGTATTATGTTTGCAGAATATATTATGTTGCTATCTGTATCTGTGGTTCATTCTGTTTGCTATATAATTTGCTGTTGTACGATATATTATAATTTATAAATTCTATTGGTAGACATGAATTGATTCCATATTTACTATTATAAATAATGCTAATATATATGGACGTTCTTTTGTGTGTGTTTTTGGTGGTCATTTGTAACATTTCTATTGAGGCATTTACCTGTAAGTGAGTATACTGAGTCATGAGATATAGGTATGTATATTTAGATTATTTAAAGTTTGCTTGTCAGTTTGTTTGTTGATGTTGTTTTGGTGATACTGAGAATTAACCCAGGACTTCATACATGTTAGGCAAATGCAAATACTCTACCACTAGCTATATCTTCAACACTTTAAAATTTTTATCTGAGACAGGTCTTGCAGAGTTGCCCAAGCTAGCCTCTAACTTTGTGATTTTGTTGTATCAGCTATCCAAATGATTGAGATTACAAGTGTGTGCTACCAGACCTGGCTATGTGATCAGTTTAAATAGATACTCTGAAGCAGTCTCTCAAAGGAGTTAGTTGTATTACTTTACATTCAGACAGTAGTGTAGAAAAGTTCTACTTGTTGTACCTCCTTGTCATTATTTGGTGTGGTCTGTTTTTTCCTTTTTAGTCACTCCAGTGGCTATATAGTATTTTACATTGTCATTTCAGTATCCATTTCTTAGTGATTAAGAAAATTGAGCTCCTTTTTATGTTTTTAGCCATTTAAATATCCTTTTTTTTTATAGATAGCCTATCCAGATTTTTGGCCACTGGTTTTCCATTGGATAATCTACATACTGATTTGTACATTTTTGTATATTATATGATAGGAAGTGCTTTGCCGCTTTGCCACTGGTCTGTATTCTAAGCCCCTGATGAAGTAATGTTAGTAAAAAATAAAGTTTATGGGGCTGGAGGTTTAGCTCAGCGGCATAAGCACCTGCCTTGCAAGCAGGCAGTCGTGAGTTCGATCCCCGGTACCGATAAAAAAATAAAAAAATAAAAAATTAAAATTAAAATTAAAAAATGAAGTTTATCATTTTTCCCTATGGAGTTAGTCCTTTCAACATCCTATTTAAGATATCTTTGCCTACCTCAATATCATAAAGATAGTTTTCTACATTTTCTTCTAAAAGTTCTATTGTTTTACATTTATATTTATGTCTTCAGTTCATCTGGAATTGATTTTTTGTTTTGGTTTTTGGTGGTGTTAACACTGGGGATTAAGCCCAGGGTCTCTTTACCACTGAGCTGCTTCCCCAACCCTTTTACATTTTTTATTTTGAGACAAGGTGTGACTGAGTTAAGGAGGCTGGAGTTGATTGAACTTGTGATCTTCCTGTCTAGGCCTTGAGAGTGCTGGGATTACAGGTGTGCCTCAACACACCTAGTTTCTTTTTCTTTTTCGAGACAAAATCTCACTGAGTTGGCCTGGCTAGCCTCAAAGTTGTGATCCTTTTTCTCAGCCACTGAGTAGCTGGGATAATAGGTGTGCCTGGCAGAAGTTTAGTTTTGTGCTTTGTCTTGGATACTTTTCTCTCATTGGTGGAACGAAATACTTGATGCTAAAAATGAAGGAAGGAAAGGTTTATTTAGCTTATAGCTTTTGGAGGTTTCAGTACATACTCAGCTGGCTCCAGGGTAGGATGGTGTGGCTAAGGGGCAGCCATTCATGGTAGCCTTATGTGACAAGCGCAAACAGGGCAAAAAAGCAAAAGCACACCTCCTCCTCTTCCTTATATTGTGTGCCAGCTGCCCACCCCTGGGCAGGTGCAGCATTCACACCACCAATCACAGCACTAGACAACAAATCAATCACAAAAAATCACACACAAAAAAAAAATCACAAAAAACTTAGCCACCTCCATGACCGCATGAGGCTTGGGAGAGCCACCCAAACATAAACCACAGTATGCATGTTATTAGGTATCAGGCTCATCATTGGTTTCATGTTGACCCTTTACCATTTATTAAAAAGATTTGGATCCAATAGCATTTTCATATAAAATAACTGTAAACTAACTGTAAACTAACTGTAATGTGTATCTACATCTATTGTATAAGTAGTTTTATGTTGTCTTGTTAACTGTGTGCTTATATTTTAGTTCCTACCATCCCTCATAAGATAATTAGATGATTATAATTTGGGGGAATTTTTTCAGCACTAGGGATTGAACCCAGGACCTTTACACTGAGATACATTTGCAGCTCTTTTTGTATTCTATTTTGAGACATGGTTTTGCTAAACTTACCAGCCTGACCTTGAATTTGTGATTCTCCTGTCTCAGCTTTACAGAGTGCTGGGATTACAGATATATGCCACTGTGTCTGGCCAGTTTGGGGGATTTTTAATACCAACCCATTAGTGTTTCAAAAGTATTTTGAAAAATAAAACAATTCTAGATGGGTGCGGTGGTGCATGCCTGTACTTCCAGCTACTTAGGCAACGAGAGACTGAGAAAAAAGAATTTCAGATTTGAGGTCAGCCTGGGCAGCTTAGTGAGACACTTGCACAAAAGAAAAAACAAAAAGGGCTAGGGTGGTAGATCAGTGGTGGAGAACTCCTGTTTTGTTCCCAGTACCACAATCAATCCATCCATCAAGCAAGCAAGCAAGCAATTCTGGCATGTTTAAAACATATAAGCAATATATTTTGAAAAGGAAAAAATTAAACTACAAGCCCCTGAGGACTGGAATCATGACTGTTTTTTTTACTGCTGTGTATTCATGGCCTACCATTATTCTTGCCACACAATAAATAATTCATAAACATTAAATTAATGAATACAAACCTTTTAACTGGGAGTGTGACTCAGTGGTAGAGTGTGTGCTTAGCGTGCACAAGATGCTGGATTCAATCTTCAGCACCAAAAAGCAAAACAAATTTCGTTTTGCTGTACAGTATCATATTCCTAGGAGTTAAGGTATCACACCTAAGTTAATGTTCTCCACAATTATTATTTAAAACCAGTATTTTATTTTTGATGAGAGTATTTCTGAATCTTTGACCACTTTATCTGCCTTCTCAAATAAAAATCTTTCTTGATTTATCTTGGTTAGCTTTAGAGATACTAAAACAATAATGTAAGTTATGTTTTAAGGTGTCATCTTTCCACAGCCAACTGCTTATTTTTTATGGATAAAAGAATATTTTGGACAGATAAATGATAAGAATTTACACAAAGGTAGTATGTATTTTGTTAACTGATCAGCAGTGGCTAAATACTGTGTAAAGCAAAAGTAAAGCAGCATTTCCTAAACTGTTATTTGAAACAATGAATCCTGAAGAAAGTAAACTATGGCCAAGGAAATGTAGAAAATTCTGCAGATTGTGTCTTTCTCATAAATTCACAATTTCATTGATACTCTAAAGACTTTGAAAATTCCTATAGTAAATACGTGTTTCACTTCCCAAAAAAAATCTCTTTTGGATATGAGTATTTTACAAAAATAAAACTTCCTTGCTGTCCTGCAAAGCAGTGTTCTATGAGAGAAGTATCAGTTTGAAAACAAATTTATCTGGACCGTTATTAAATTAATTTAGGGTTCCCTAGAACTATCTGATTAAAAGAAGATTATAATAGCCAATAGATAAGCTTTTAAAAAGATAGATGAAATTTAATATAAAAATGCAAATAATACAAAAACTATAAAAAGTAATAAGTTTTCAAAAACGATTTGTTGAATTTCCTTTTCAAAGGATCAGATAACTTTATGCAGGATGATAATTACTAGTGGATTAATGCTTCTTAAGTGCAGTGAGCCAGTCAATCAAAAAACAACTTGTTTTTAAGAAGCATGAAGCGGTAATATAGGATTGCTTGTGAAGAAGATTTAAGTGGGAAATTAAAATACTATCTCATGTACAGTTCAGATCAAGACAGGTGTCAGATTCCTTAGTGAATCATCAAGCTATTGTTACTGAACCACATTATACACTTGGAGAGAAATAAAAAAATATATTTTCATCACTGAGGTCTTTCTGCAGTTGATGTACTTAATGTATCTTTAAATGAGATAGAAAAATTGAAGAATGGTTTTTATTTTATTTGTACATGTTTGCAGTTCATATAGCTTACAGCCCTCTTGGGGAATGGTTACATGTACAGCCTGTTCCTTTTTTTAAAGTCTTCTTCCCTTTCCCTCTCTCTGCTCCCTCCTCCTCCAATTCTTCTATCCCATTTTTAATTCCTGAGGTATTATTTGTCTGAGGTCATGTTATAGTCTCCAGTTTTTACATTAATTGGAGTTACTAGGTTCTGTACATGGTATATCTTTATTTTATTTCCTCTTCGCCTCTTCCTCACCCCTCACCCTTGTTCCCTTGAACTATTTCCCTATTTTAAGAGATCTATCCCTTCGTCCCTTACTGTCCATCCTTTCTATCCATTTTCTTTGTTTGTACTTTGCGTCATATGAGAGATTTCATATGGTATTTAGGCTTGTGTGTCTGGTTTATTTCAATCAGCATTATATTTTTCAGGTGCATCCATTTTGTCTTACATGCCTCAAATTTGTCATTCTTTATAACCGAATGGTATTTCTTTGTATACGGATACCACATTTTCTTTATTTAGTCATCTGTTGATGGGTATGCAGGTTGCTTGCAGGATTTAGCTGTTACGAATTGTCCTGCTATAAACATTGGTATGCATGTATTACTATTGTGTGATGAGACTTAAGCTCTTTGGGGAAGATACCTAGCAGAGGTATAGCTGGGTCATATGGAATTTCTAATTTCAGTTCTTTGAGAAATCTCCACACCAATTTTCATAATGACTGTACTGGTTTGTATTCCCACCACCAATGTAGGAGGGTTCCTTATTTATCATAGCCATACCAGCATTTGTTCTTGCATAAGTTCTTAATGATTGCCATTCGAAGGACAGATGTTTTGATGAAATGATTAAGGTAAGTTCTATAGTTTTCTGCTTATTAAAAAAAAGTCTTACAGTATTAAAAAGGAAATACGGTTTGAACGATTTTTTTCAGGATAATTGCATGTTTTCTGAAGACAAACTGTTTAATTCTTGCCAAAACAATATCCTTAAAGGCAAAACTTCCAGAAAGAAAAAATAAGTATTACTATTTAGTAACACTAAAAATATAATGAAAAAATTTAAAACTCTTTAGAATTGATATAAATGTCTTTGCCCAGTTGGCTTATTTTTTATGTTAACTTTAGATATCGACACTTACAGATGCAAAAAAGAGAAAGTGACTTTATTCTTACCTGACATCAAGTCCTCCCTGCAAGCTAAGAGAGGTGTTTAATATGTTATTTATATGTTAAATATGTTATTTTTCCTGTCAGTACTTCTTTCATCTAACATAGTTTGTTTTTAAAGAATACTTTTTAAAAAGTCATTTTGTGATTCTCACAGGTATCCCCCCCCTTTTTTTTTTAACATTTTTTTCTTTTTTCTTTTTTGATACCAGGTTTTGAATTCGTGGCCTAGCACTTGCCAGGCTGGTGTTGTACTGCTGTTGGCCTCTTTTTTTTTTAAATGAAACCCAGGAAACATCCTTTGCCTTCAGGAGAGTTCATAGACTATTCTGAAGTTAGTCCTTGTAGTTTTCTTTTTGGTGCTAGGGATTGAACTCTAGGCCTCTCTACCATTGGGCTACACCCTTATTTCCCTTATTTTTTTTTTTAACTTTGTCAACTCCCACAACTTGACATGTTTTTATTCATGTCTTGTGTGGTTTAATTTAACTGATGAGTGTACAGAGTGTCATTTTTTAAAAAAAGCCATAAAACTACTACTCACGTTACAGATTTGTTTTATTACATGTATTATCAACATGTATGCCATTTCTTTTATAATAAATTATAAGCCTGTGCTTCTTAATGCATTATGAGGACCAAGGAAACATTAGCCATGGACATCACCATTTGAATACTCCTATATACTACCACTTTGTAGAGAAATCTATTAGGAATAATTGCAGGCTTTTATTGATTTTTTTTTTTCCTGTAGTCTTTGTATCCGTGAATAGGACTTGGGTATAAAGATCACATTACAAAAAAGGCCATGCCATGTGTGGTGGCTCATGCTTGTAATCCCAGCACTCGGGAGGCTGACATAGGAGGATCGTTGCGAGTTTGAGACCAGCCTGGGCTACAAAGTGAGCTCAAGGCCAGCCTGGACTGCATAGCAAGACCTTGTCTCAAAAAGACCGCCCCCCCCCCAAAAAAGGCCTTGAGCATGGGTTTTAACCTGGGAAACACGTTGATTTTAGGAGGTTCATGCACAATTTGTGTGTTTTTCTAAAAAGAAGATCTAATGTTTTAATCTCAAAGGCAGCAAGCACAATAGTGCAAAAGTGCAAGCAGTCACCACCACTGTACGGAAGCTTGAAGGGTGTTCAAATTAAGCAAAATCACGAAGAGCTGCTCCATTTTCATGTATTTGATTTGAGCACTTGCTCTGGACACTGTTTTAAGTGCTGAGAAGTTCTGTGGTAAAATAAGCAAGATCCCTGGTCTTATAATCTCAGGTAATGTCTGTTGATTCAGTCAGCAGTTTCCATCTCTCTCCATGCCTCATCAAGGCATAACTAGGCTGGTGTGCCAGGTTTATATCATAGTGAAATATTAGGAGCTGACATTTCCTTTCAGCAACATTGCTTAACACAGAAAGTACCATGGGCACATACCTCCTTGTTCTCTCCCTCACCTACTTTCCTCTACCTTTTTGTACATAATGTGATCATTCCTCTCTACTGTACTCTCCCCAAGTGGTTATAAATTTTAGGGAAGAAGTTTAGTGTAATAATAATGAAGAAGCAGGATGCAAATTGTAAATGACTTAAAATGAACAACTTTGGATTCTCTGTCTAAGGATAAAAACAAGCCTTACAAGTTAAGAAGGAATTGTTCAGCCAAAATTTTTGCCCTGGAAACTGGGTGTCTGCCAAGACTTTACTTTGAAATTTTGTCTTCTGTTTCTAGTCTTAAGGCATCATAACATACAATTCTTTTGCCACTAGGCTATTTATTCTTCTGTGATAAAGAAAAATTCACTTATATAACAGTTATTTCCACTATAATTAAACAAATCTTCTTTTGTTTGCATTATATTGTTATCATATTGTATACACACCCTGCTTGCTTAAACTTGCCCATGTGACTACTTCACAGGAACTTGCTTTAGAAGTTTTAAAGTCTTTGACTTCTCAAAGTATTAATGGGATTTGCCAAAGTTGTAGTATCTGAATGCTTGACTAGATAGCAGGACAACAAGCTTGTTCACACAGCTTCTTCAGCAAACATTTTATCTTCAGACAATTATAAATTCATTTAAGGTGCCAAAGAATTAAAAGAAGGTATATTTGGCTTTATTCCTGAGTACAACAAGACTAGACATCACAAAAAGTTTATCTTCAGGTCCAGATATTAGGAAAGTATGTTGCCCTTTGGGAAACATTGGATTATGAAGTATTAGCTGGAACCTAAATAGCTTTTGTCTTTTTCTTCTTCATGGTCTAGTGTCATAATTCTGACAATTGACAGTTTATTTACTTACATTTATAGATGATTTGCACTCATATCTGTACCTGTTAATACAAAACTTAAATTTAGGTTTTGATGTTTTAAGAATAAAATCAGAGATGTTTTGTAGTTTGGAAAATTACCTTCTAAAATGATTTTTTAAAAACAAAAAGCCCAAATAAATACTGTAATGATAAAGTTAATGCTGATTGTTTTTGTTTTGAGATTCTCTCTCCCTTTCCTGTCTCTCTCTCTGCCTTCCCCCAAACCCATGTATTTTTTTCCGTACTGGAGATAGATCCAGGCCTTTGCACTAGGTAAGCACTCTGCCACTGAACCATATACTTAGCCTAGTTTCTCATTTCTAAGTAACACACTCAGAAATTGCACATTCTTGGCTGGGGATTTAGCTCAGCAGCATAAGCACCTGCCTTGCAAGCAGGTGATTGTGAGTTCAATCCCCGGTACCAGTAAAAAAAAAAAAAAAAGAAATTGCACATTCTTTCCCTGGCTACACAGTGGAGGGAATGAAGATCCTTCCGTTTTTTACTTCTAGTCATAGTATTCAGAGCCATTTGTTCTTCTACCCTTGCAGGAAATCAGCAGTCCATTGGAGTCTCTTGTCGTATCATTTGCTCACTATTGATTTTGCAGTCATACAGATTGACTGTCATTTTCAGATGATTTTTTTGTTTGTTTTGTTTTTGTTTTTTGAAACAGGGTCTCACTATATAGTTCAACCCGGCCTTGAACTCACTATGTCCAGGCTGGCCTTGGACTACATGGCAGTCCTACTGTCTTAGCCTCCCAAGTGGTAGGATTACAGGCTAAATCAAGCTTTTTTTTTTTTTTGAGACAGAGTTTCACTGTGTAGTTTGGGCTTGTGCTAAACATGCTATGTTGCTCAGTGTGGCCTCAAACTCTCAGCTATCAGCATGCCTCGGCCTCCCAAATTCTAGGATTATAAGTGTGTACCTCCACACCCAACAGGGAGCCATGTTAATGAGGCAATCCCCCTCCTTTGCCCTTGACTCCATCTTTCCTATGGGACTTTATTTCTGTATATTCATCAGTCTTTCTTGTGCTTTAGCCTTTTTCTAACTGATACAGTTTTAAAAAGTGATCAAATGGCTCCTAAAAGAATGAGAATCTTTTAGTTTCATTCTCCTTCTCTCTTCTTTGCATTGAAATTCCTTGAAAGAGTTTAGAATTGATTGTGCTTATTTCCTCATCTCTTATTCATTCTTCATTACACTATTGTTTACTTTGCTACATGCTATAACAGTGTTCATCAGATTGCCAGAGAAGGCTAGTAAATATTTTTAACTTTTATCTGACTGTTTCTTCTGCCACACTGGATAATGTGCTTTACATTCCTCTTTGAAACTTTCTTCTTCAAAAACTGTACTCTTGGGGGCTGGGGATTTAGCTCAGCGGCATAAGAACCTGCCTTGCAAGCAGGCGGTCGTGAGTTCCGATCCCTATTACCGATTAAAAAAAAAAAAACTGTACTCTTAATATACTCTTTCTCTTTTCTACTCTTCTTTTCCTATTCCCTAAATGTTAGTGTCTCTGAGATTTCTGCCTATAGAAACATGTTGTCTGTACTCTTTACCTGGGGGAGTTGATCACTCATCATATCTCTGATGGAAATTGGTATGTGCTTCAAATACACATTCACTAACTTAGTATGTATTTCCACTTAAATGTATATCCTACATCCTGTGTGGCCAAAACTGTGAATGTGTCATCTTCTCTCATTTTCAGATCTTGTGTCCTTTCTGTGTTCTCTGTTTTGGTTGGTGAAATCACTCCGATATTACCATGTCCAGTCACCATGAGAGATTTTTCCTTCCAAAATTTTTCAAACATGTCCTTGTCTCTCCATCTTACCTACATGCCTACCACTTATTCATCCTCTTTATCCCTACTACCTAGTTGTCTCAGTGTATTATAAAGTTGTCACACCAGTTTCCTAATTTTTTTCTTTTTTGTCTTTAAGAGTTTTTTCCCCTCAGATCCTTTCTTTATAGAACTATGGGAGGAACTTGTCAGTGGCTATCCAAGCTTCTTAAGTAAGGTACTCCTACAGCTTGTCTTGAACTCTCTTACACATATTTCAGTTGGGCAACACTAAACTGGGTACCACCTCATAAGCACAACTGTTTTTCATTTTCGTGCCTTTCCTCATATTCCTGGCTTAAAATACCTCTACCGATTCTTGATTAACACTTTTATAAGATTTACATTTGGGTACAACTTAAGATGGTTCCTTGGGTCTTCCCACCTTCCAATGTTATTATTAATAATAATAACCTGCATATTGGTCTGACCATATAATTAGCACATTAGTTGTAGTTATGTTTAAATGAATATCTTTCTCTTTATACTTACGATCTTGAATTCAAATACTGGGTCTTCAGCAGGGTATCACATGCACTACTTGTTACATCTGATCACAGTCCCTTCATTTTACGAAAAAGGAAATTGAGACCCAGATTATAACTTCCTTAAATGATTAATTCAAAATGAAAGCTTCATTTCTTAAAAATTGCATTGGAAAGGAATGTATTTATCCATAAACATACACTATCTTCTGTGGTGTGTCTCCAAACAAAAATAAATTTCTGTTGATTATAATCTGGATTTTGTTAAAGCAGCAGAGCTGGGGACTAAGACAATGTAGTAAGAAACATTAGCTCTTGTGCATTTTTTATTCAAGTGATATATAATCAGATAAGCAAATAATATCTATAAAACAATGAAGAACTTGATTTTCTCCAGAGAAAATTTCTAGCACTCTGAAACACCATAATCAAATGTATTTTTAAATTATTTTGTTAAGAAATTTTAAGTTGGGGGTTGGGATTTAGCTCAGCGGCATAAGCACCTGCCTTGCAAGCAGGCGGTCGTGAGTTCGATCCCCGGTACCGATAAAAATGAAAAAAAAAAAAAAAAGAAAAAAAAAGAAAGAAATTTTAAGTTGTAGTATTTACTTTCTTTAGAAATATCAATTACTCTCTTCATTCCCCATATTCTTGCCAGGATTAAGTTCTGCTTTTAATATTTTTATGGAGTTTTTCTACCACTCTGTAAATATTTCAAGATAACTTCCCACTTCACTGCCTATTCATCTTTCTCCTATTTATTCTGCTCCTAAATGTCATCACAAAAACTCTGTTTCTTCAACTGAGTTGAGGACACTGGGCCAGGTACTGTTTTTGTTTTATGCAGAAGACACACTATGGTTTGAGGTTTTGCTGCTGGCCTACTGCAAGATGTTTATGTAAAGTGTTAGTGGAAACAATTATCTTAACAGGATGACACAGCCTATTTTGCTTTGAAATATCCTAATTTCCTGTTTAGGTTATCCAAAGGTCAGGTAGGGATTTCTTTTTGCACTTCCATAGTGCAGATTCACATACAAGCTTTGTAGGATTTTAGGTCACAAACCATTTAATTCCAGTGGTTGCATTTAGCTTCCCAAGAAAATAAGTCCTTCCTCTGCTATTTTTGTTTAGTTTCTCTTTGGTACTGTACTGTCCTAACCTGTATCAATGTGTTGACCTGTAGCTGCTCAAGTTTATCAGTTGCTCATTGTGCATTAACCAGAATGTTGTAGTGTTGTTTACTGTTACCTTGTCACAGAAATCTGTTATTAAAGTAAGCATTCAAGCCCCAAAGTAAGCCTTACCTACATGTTGTGAGCCCCTAAATTAGTGAATTGGCTTCAGTGTAGTTTGATAACTGCCCCCCCCATATTTAGTTATACCTTCAGGCTGTGGAAAGACTGCATTTATCTGTTGACACAGATGAAGCAGCAGGTGTTCTGACAAGTTTATAGAACAAATCATTATACCTGACAAAAGGTAATTACATACACAATCAAGTCTGGAAGTAAATGAATAATTAGGTGTTAATAAATAAGTGCCTTTTACATTCAAGAAAAGTAAACTATGTATTTTTAAATTGTTTAAGATTATGAAATCTATTATAAGATTTGAAAGAAAACTGGAGATGCAAAACCCTTTACTACAAGTATTCACCAAAATACTATAATATTCCAACTCTTTGACAGAGACTATAAAGATCCTTATTTTCTTTATCATCATCATGCTAAGTAGTTTGGTGAACTTTGTATTCCTTCTGGAATCCAATACAAAGTGTTAAGGATTTATGGCTTATACCCTAGGAATACAAAACCTTATTATACCTTCATCTCTATAGAGCAAACTAGATGAGATTCCAATCTGAAATTCAGTTAAAAAATGAGATCTTAATATGTGTAAAGCACAACCGAGTTGCTAGTCTGAAATTCAGTTCATCACTCTGCCAAAGGTTTCTTTCCTTTTTTTTTTCCAAAGCTTTCTTGCAAGAGCTAGAACTGAAGTTTCTACTTTACCCCGCTGTGTGCAAAGGTATTGCCATAGAAATTTATCCCCTTTTCTTCCTGAAACAGTTGGAATTTAATGGTTTTGGTTAGTTTCATTACCCTAAATGAGCCATGTTCTGTTTTAAAGAATACCAAGGATCAGACCCTCAGCTATGTGTTGGGAAAAACAACAGGGAATAAAGAAAAACAGAAACAATTTTCAAGGTACAGAACGGACTGGGAGGAGACCTGTCTCCAGTGGACTGGCTTGAGGACCTCTTAAGGTTGAACCAATTTTGTTGGCCAGAAAGAGGTTCAGGAGGAGGGGTAGCATACTCTTTCATGGAACAGAACTTACAGGGAATAGGTAGACAAAGAATAAGTTAATGAAGAACCAGTTTTTTCCTATATCCAAATGCCTGTATTTTGACATCTGACCTCAGCAGATGCAGTCTTGCTTCACGAATGGTGGATTATCAGCATTCTACCATAGCCAGGAGGCATGTGGCCTTCCACATGCTTCCCTGTTCCTGAGCCAAAATAACACTCACCTAGACTGTGAGACTCAACTTCCATAGCTTGGTGCCCCCCCCCCAAAATAAAGGACAGGCCAGATGCCTCTTGTGTCTGAAGTATAAGTTTCTGTTGTGTGTGTGTGTTTTTTTTCCAAAACCAGAGCCAGCATTTATGACTAGTGGCAAATTATAAATATTATTTGAATTACTAGAACTTTAGATTAAATGCGTCCACTTTTTAGAAGCTCCAGATAGTAATTTTCTTTATTTTAAATCATAGCCATTATCTTGAGGAGGGATAGAAAACTGTAACATCTATACTATAAAGGAACACAAAAAACCCAGCCTTGTCTAGCTCTTTTCATTCAAACACCCGCCATATGCTGTAGTATAGACATGGAATACAATTAGTTGGTTTTTTTTGTTTTTTTGTTTTTTTTTTTTTTTGCTGTACCAAGGATCCAACTCACAACCTCATGCTTGCCAGGCAGGTGCTTATGCCACTGATCTAAATCTCTGGCCCCAAATACGATTAGTTTTAATGTTCCAAGAATTGAACTAGGGCTTTTGCACTAAGCTACACCCTAGCCCCATATACATGTTTTTTTTTTTTTTTTTTTTTTTTTTTTTAATTTTGGAATAGGGTCACTAAGTCACTAAATTGCCAAGGCTGGGCTTGAACTCTTGCCTCAGGCTTCCAGAGCGCTGGGATTACAGGCATAAGCCACCACGCCTGGTTTGGGATTGTTTTTCACTGACTAGTACCTACTGCCTTCCTTTGTTTCTTGAGTTCTTCCAAAGTTAATTCATATAAGCAGATCCTATTTCTTCATAGCTTCAATGAAGCAAAAATGACTCATCAGAGAGAATCAAGTCTAGTAAAATACCTCTCGTCACAAGTTTCAGGATTTTATATCCTTAATATTGGAAGGCTTTGAACTTCATTGGAGAAATCATTACATAACCAACTATTATGTAAGTGTAACCAATAATGTAATGAATTTGAACAGAAAGTTAAATGTATGATGAGGGAATGTTTATTTAACATGTTTGATGGCATTATCACTGGTTTATAAAAAGTAATCTCAAGCAGTGCTTTGGTTATGAAATATTTTAGTACATTGTATAGCACAAATTAAACCAATATACTAATTCAGCTTTAAGAGTAATATAAGATTACTAAAAATTCAGAGATGTCTTAGTTATTAATAATTTACATGTATAATGCAAGCCATATTGTTCATATATAAGAAATGAGTTCAATGTAGACATAAAATTGTGTGTCAAAAGGTAGCATATGTAGGTCATCTCAGCATTTAGTTGGTGCTTACTATATACCAGGTACTGGACCAAATGTGAAGCTCGAGATATGAAGCAAAATAAGTCATCAGTTTTGAGGTACTTATGAGAGGAGAGGAGGAAAAGGCTCTTCAACTGTTGAGATATTGAAAAAAAAAAAAACAAGGGCTGGAATAGCCATGAATCACTGAAACTAAGAAGAATTAATGCTACTTGATTTTTAAACTAAAAGGGAAATACTAAGTAATTTTCAGTGCTGGGGATTGAACACAGAGAGAGTCTTTGCACTGAGCCATATCTTCAACACATTTTAAATTTGTTTTGAAATAGGGTCTCACTTAGTTGCTAAGTTGCTTAGGCTATACTTAAGCTGTTGATCCTCCTGCCTTTGATTCCCAGAAAAAGAGGAATTATTATTTCTTTAATGGGGTGAGAAATTAACCGATGAAACATTGAGTATACTGTGAAAAGTACTGTGATAGAGACATGTAGAAGTTATTATGGGGACAGAGAGGAACAGCTAACAGGAATAAGGTGTTCTTAACAGTCTTCCTGAAAAGAAATGAGGTTCAGGCTTGAGTTTTAGAAAGTAAGTAAGAAGGAGGAAGAGAAAATGAGCTGTGCCTTACAAGTAATTATGCCTTGTATGAGGTGTTCCCCCCCTCCCCCGTACTGGGGATTGAACTCAACCTTGTGCTTGCCAAGCAGGCATTTGTGCTGCTGAGCTAAACCTCTGACCCTATATGAGAATTTAAGAGTAGTTATTTATTTAGAAGCTTGAATTATAAGACAGGAAAAGCTTAAAGGTCGGTCTGGTTAAGGTGCAAAATACCTTTGTATGTTGAAGTTTATTTTGTAGGGATTGAGAAGCCATCAAAGACTCTTATTGGTTTTTTTTTTTTTTTTTTTGTGGTCTTGGGGTTCAGCTGTCAATAACTTTAAGGGAGTGAGCAATATGATCAAATCTTTGATTGGTTAAATGTCTCTGGCTCAGTATGAATTTGGTGACTCTCTGGGTATCTGAAGAGAGAGAATAGGCAAGACCAAAAGTCTTAGAAGAAAGGCTGTGATATTTGAACCAGTAATAGGGATGAAAAGTAAGAAGGAAGTGAATTTAATAAATATTCATAAAGTTAAATTGGCACAATTGGACGTACGTTAGATGTAGGAATTGTGACAGAGATGACTGAGAGCAGAGTGAATCCAGACTTCTGATGTGAGTAAGTGCTACCCACCCACAGGTGACCTGCCTTACAATATCAGGAAGCTGATTAGGTATTCTGACTAAAGAACAAAGTGTGTGTGTATTAAAAACCTCAGTCACATTTGACTATTTGAAGTGAATCTACTTGAGGAAATTATACAAGAAAATTTTTACATTGGATAATTAGAGGTGTATTACTTTGCGTTTCAGAAATAGAAAATCTTAAAGCCTTGAGAATTTAACATTTTTCTGCAATCATAAAGAACTTTCTAGAAATCTGTATACATATATGAAAAATGTCATTTGGGTTTAAATATATATTATAGAGGTTTTAAAGCTCAATTGCCAAAATAATTAAGACTCAGCTATTAAATACAAACTTTGAATAACATTCTTGTACTACTAACAGAAAGTCAGAAGATCCCATTAAAAAACCTTGTGTAGTAAAGTCTATTCCTATCCCAGATAAATGAAAATGTAGGTCCACAAAGAAACTTCTACATAAATCATCATAGCAGGTTTCCTCATAGTAATTGTTGGACAAAAGTCCAAACAAACAACAAAAACCCAAGTGTCTATCAGCTGATACTGGATAAACAGAATCTGGTGTATGGTAGACAATACTCAGCAACAAAAGAGGGATGAAGTACTGGTAAGTGCTACAGTGTGGCAAACTTGGAAACACGCTCAGTGAAACAGAAGACCATCTTAAGTGATTCTCATTTAGAGAGAGACTGCTAATGATAGGGTGTGTTGGGGGACCTCTAAATGGAGATGGTCATGGAACTTTGTGAATATACTGAAAACCATGGATTTAGATCTTTTAAGTGGGTGAATTTTATAGTGCATCTCAAACTTTTACGAAATTAAAAAAGTGATGTATCTTTAATAAAAGTTATGAAGGAAAGAGCTGAGGATTTAGCTCAGTGGTGTAAGCGCCTGCCTGGCAAGCACAAGGTCATGAGTTTGATCCCCGGTACCAAAAAGAAAAAAAAAGTTATGAAGAAAAATATAGAGAAAAATTATAAGATAGTGGCCCAGGATGTGGCTCAGCAGCATAAGCTCCTGCCTGGCAAGTGTGAGGTCATGAGTTCAATCCCTAGTACCAAAAAAATAATAACTATCAAAATAGAAAGGTGGTATATGTAAGGCAAATTGTCAGACATAATAACTATAACATAATAAATTCAATATTAATAAAAGAGGAGTTAAACATAGTTATTTCTAAGAATGGCAAGAGTATGGCAGTGAGCTATATTGGCTCCATGTTATATCCCAATTGATTATTAACGATGTACTACTATGATAAAATTAATTTTAATAAATTAACTATATAAAGGTCATACAAATATACCTGTATGCCATTTTAGTCATGATAGTGACCAAAAGAGTTAATGTATATAATCTGATTTTATAAATTCCATTATTTGCTTCCTTTTTTCCAAATTCTAAACCCACCTTGTACTTATGTATATAATTACCACATAGCTTAGCATCAACAATAATTTAAAAATATTTTATTTCTGCTATGTGCAGTTCACCTACCTGAAATGACTTGAGGGCTGCAATGCTTTTTACTAGCTTCTCATTTATAAGGTACTTAAGTCTCACCCCTGATCTGCACAGAGGGAGACTGGGAAGACTGGCTGAGAGCAGATTTGGCAAATGAGACATTTGACGAAGACAGACATGGTGCTGAACATGTATCAGAGAGCCAGAAGGCAGCCTGAGGGCAATTAATAGTTGGTAAAGGAAGGGAAGTGTTTGAAGGAACTGTGTTGTTTTTATAGTTTTTGACCAAGCTCCTTCTAGCTTCTATTTAAAATTTTCTTCCATGCTGCATATAGGATTTTTTCAAATATGTTACTTTCATATAGCAGGGAACAGGAAGGAAAAAGTAAGTGTTTTAAAAGTCATAAATAGCTCATCATTTGATTTACATTTTATTTAGGAAAAAGATTTGTATTTTCTTCCAGTGTGGCTAATTTAGTAAGACTCATTTTTCTTGAACTCCCAGGCTAATTACTTAAAGGACAAGTATTTCTTCCGTAAAGCTGTGTTAGATTTAGGAGTTTGTTGTCTAAATCTTTGAAGCACTGTAGGAACTCTAACTTCAGCTTTGTTTTTTGGAGGTAAAGGAAAAATGATCTCCTGGTTTACTTTTGGAATCTGCGAAGCAACCCTGAGATCCCAGGTGGATTTAGTGTTTGGAAAAGGGAACTTGGGGGTGACTAAGGTTGACCCTGAGCCCCCAGGTCACTGTTCACATTTACAAAAGCAGACCTGGTATCCCCAATTGCTTTTCTCTTGAGGTTGGCTTAACTTTATTTATCTTCTGTCTTGGGTCACTGCTTTTGAGGTGCTTCAAAAGCAAAATCCAAAAGACCCAAAACAATGAAAGCTAAACCAGATTCAAGGAAAAAATGACCTGGCACCATCGGTTCATTTTTACAAAGGAAAAGAGCCACTTAGAAAGTTCCATAGAATGGTTTTAAGTCTGCCTAGATTCATTGTGTCATTTTCACAAAGTGATCTCAACAAGTCTTGAGACCCCAAATTTCTTGGGTGTAGATTGGGAACAAGTCTGTAGGATGGGAAACTGTCAGCATGCTAAATGGGTTGACACAAATGAATTCCTCAGTGATTCAACTATTTTGAGCATGTAAGTGGGACTACTCATGCAACTATTTTTTTCTTAAACTAATCTTTTTGTTTGCACACAAGGAGCACTGAGGAAGTCAAACTTACAACTCACAAATACTGGCATAATTCCATTTTATGATAGCAGACTAATTTCACATTGAACTGAGGCACATTGTTTTGCTGTTCATTTTTTGTATGACCCCCATACTTTGCTTACTTTCCAAAATGGTTATTTTTGGGAAGTAAGATGGAATTGTTTTACTCAACTGTTGGAATGGACTCATTTATGGAATTTAATACCAATTTTCATTACCATGCATTGTGATTTTATCCTTTATTAAGTAACTAAAATTGTTTTTGGATAATGGGAGGAGATTTTTGTTCTGTTCATATTTTCTCTACCTCTTTGAACTTTGGGTATATGGGTTAACTCCTACATTCACCTGTTGAGACTATGTCTTACTGTTAGTTTACAAGACTTAATAGAGATTTTTGTGTGATTAGTATCAAGTATGTTATTTTTGCATGCACATCTGAAGAAACCAAAACTTGAAATAGAGGGGCAAGGTTTTTTGTAATTGAGATTCTAATATTAAAGACACATTGCTTCTTGTGAAACCTGAACACTTGTGAGAGACAATCCCCAAAGTAATGATCGTGGTACAGAGTGAAGCTTAGCATCAGTGGTTGTACCTGGTAGTACTCCAGTTTTCTCTTCCCTTCCTATCACACTGTTATGCTAGAGCATTCACATTCTTTTTAGGCTATTCCAAATAAAGACCAGGGATTGTGCTTCTTGGTCAAAACAGGCATGAATAGCAACCTGTGAAAATGGGTTCAGTCCTTAAAAATCTAGCTTGGTGGGCTGGGGATTTAGCTCAGCAGCATAAGCGCCTGCCTTGCAAGCAGGCAGTCATGAGTTCGATCCCTGGGATCCATAAAAACGAAAACCACAAAAAAAAAAAAAAAAAAAAATCTAGCCTGGTGTGGTATCAACTGGGGCCAAGGAATAAAGTCATGTATTCTTTTTTTGGGGTACTGGAGGTTGAACCTAAGGCATTATATGTACTAGATAAATGCTGTACTACTGAACTACACCACCCCATCCCACTCTGTCCTTTAAATTCTTTTAAATTTTGAGATAAGAACTCACTAGTTTGCCCAGGCTAGCCTTAAACTTGAAATCTTTCTTCCTTAGGCTCCTAAACAGCTTGGATTACAGGTGTGCACCATCTGAAGACTTGCTTTAGTTAAACAATTCATTTCAAGTGTATTTTAAAAGTGAAAAATAAGAATATTAAAGTTGCTAATTGTTATGGATGAAGGGCTTCAGTAAATCTTTCATAAGGATTGGTTGTGCTTTCTTTAGGAAGATCATTTAACTTAGTGGTTAGACCTACGGCTTTAATATTATCATGCAGGGCTCTACCCTCTTTATCAATAACCCTATTAAAACTTGGAAGACAAGGAGGAAACTTAGTGGGCTGTAGTCAGTTGTCAGTCTGTCTGCTGGCCAACGCAGGTCTTTTTCAAAGAGTATATGCCAGAGTAGTCTCTAGTGTGCTCAGGTGTTGTGCTCTCGTTGATCTTTAAAAAACTCCTCAGTGAATTGGAGTAATGGTCTGGTATCAGTCAGGTATTTCTTGAATATCCATGGATTGGTTTCACTGTGCTCAGCACACTTTGAGTTTGTCTATGAGATTTGTGAAGTTATTCTTCTGTTTTCTGATTCCAGCAGTATTGTGCAGTTGAAAAATCTTTATACACATGGAAATGAGAAATCAGAGCATGAAATCAGCACACTTGCTTATCTCTTCTTTCCTCTTGTTCACATCAGTATACCCTTAAAGAGATAGACACAGTGGCAATGTGATCAGCCATTACATTCAAAAGCTGAGAGTAATGAAGAAGAAATCGGTAGTTTGTACCTTACTGTATATTAAGCTAATAGTAACTTGCTTGTGTGCTACTGTAGCTTAAATTACTAGCATTTTATATGAGTAGTTTTTCTTTTTAAGTGATTTATGTTAATATCAAAATATTGTTTCCTTATTATTCTTCACTTAAAATGTAATCTTCAGAAAAGGGAGGTTGCCTAGTTTCAATGTTGTATCTTTAGTATCTAGTGTCATATCTAGCACATTGTGACTGGGCAACCAATATTTATTTGTGTTTTTTTTTAAAAAAGAGAGTAAGAAAAAAAAAAGAGAGAGAGAGAGTAAGACCAAGCAAAGTAAAACAAATAAACCCAATAATACAAAACAATGAAAGTGATACAGGACTTCAAAACAAGGTAATAGAAAGTCAACAATGGCTACCATAATGCCTCTTGTTATCTTCAAATAGCTGCCAAGGCCATCAGATATAATAAAATCAAACAAAACAGAACAGAATAAAACCACTCAAAACAATAAAAGTGATTTAGGACTTCAACAAGATAGTAGGAAATCAGCAATGGCTACCATAATAGATCTTGTTATCTTCAAACTAGCTGCCCATGCTATCAGATACTACAAAATCAAGATAAAACAGAATAAAACCCCATCAAAGAAAAGAATGAGAATGATACAGGACTTTAAAACAAGATGATAGGGAATTAACAATGGCTACCACCTTCAGAAGAAAATCCCCAATATTTACTATATTGCATATTGTTATCCTCTAAATAGATGCTCAGACTACCAGAGCCACTGGCTTTACACCTGAAAACTCAATCACACGATACAGGTATTAAGTTCTTTTACTTCAGCCTGTGTTTCTCTGAATCAGCCAGTTGCTTGAGGGGAGTGGGGCTTGGCACTTGTCTCCCAGCCTGCCCATCAGCTGGCTCACAGGAAGGGTTAGCTTCTTCCTGGTTCTCGTTCTGGAATGCATGGCTGCTGCTGGCTCACAGGAAGGATTTGGCCTGGCCTGTGAGTGCCTCAATATTTGTTTGTTGAGTAACCAAATGAATTTTTTTTGATCTTTGATGCTTTTATCCACATTGACAATACATTCTTTAATCTTTAGTATTTAGATTTTCACAGATATCTACAGATTAACTATGTATAAAATGTATTTTTATGAAATTTTAGTGTAAATATGAACACATAAGTTAGATTTGGGTACATGTGAGCAAGTAGATTACATTTTCTGATTCCTATAATTTCTAGTGATTTGCATGTGAATATCTGCATAGGAGAGGCTTGCATGTGATATCTGACCATATGTGAAAATTTTAAGCACAGTATTTCTTTAGGAAAGTCTGTTTTGCATTATAGAAAAATCAGTTCAGTATTCACAATTGGAGTTTGTGTGGGTTTTTAATTCATTAAGAAGGCTCTTCCTTTCCCATCTGGGGGTAAATCAGCCTAAGAGAAAAAGACCTTATTTACTGCTCCTTTTTCTGTATTCCAGAGGTCACCTTGGAAATGCCATTTGAAAAGAAAGAGAGATTACTGCCAGTGAATTAAGTGGTTATTTTCTGCTGACTGTGCATGACTACATATACTTGTGTAAACACATACGTACATCTGAAAGAGAAATTCTTCAAAATGAGGCTTTGCTAACCACTGTGTGAGGGATAGTCATTATTGAAATATAATTATTTGTAGCCATCACATTAATACATTGGGTAGAGTATTTTGAAAATAAATTACTCATAATCCCACCATACAAATGACCATTCTTAAAATTTTTCAAATTTGTTAAACCTTTTGGGTAGTCTTTTCTAAGAAAATAGCAGTATTATCACAAACATCTCAGTTAATTTAAAATTCTATGTAAACATTAATTTTAATAGCCACATGATATTTGTCATACATTTATACCTTACTGTAAGGTTTAGGCTGTTTTCAGCTGGCTGGTAACCAAATAACATTTTTAAGTTTATTAGCTTTGTATATATATTTTTTCTGCCTTTATTATTGTTGCCTGAAGTTAAAAGTTCTAGAAGTATGATTACTCTGTCAAAGAGAATGGCTGTTTTTATAAGGTTCTTAAACACATTGCAGAATTACATTCCAGGGAAGTTATATTAGCTACTCTCTTACCATTTGAATGAATGAAAGTACTTTCCTTCCTTGTGAAAGAAGAGGAAAATGTACTTGTTACCAAAAAACAACTCCTTTTTATTTATCAGACATTTGCATTATCTCAGGATAGTTTCAGTACCAATGTTTAAACTTTTGGTATGGCTTAAAATGTTATCTAAACATAGAGTGGCTTTTAATAGTTAACATTTTTGTGATAGTGTTTTCCACTTTTTGCAAGAGGCTGTTAATACAGTAGTTGTTAATTGGGTGGGGAAAGAGTCAAACAAGTCCCTTACCTTCCTAAGAAAAAGCTAGCCGTTCCTTTAGATGGCTTTAATCATCCTAACAGAGTCACTGGATCCGTTTACATATCCTGTAAGTAAATACAAATGCTTCCTTCATTTAAAGCAACCAAGTACACCCCTTACTTATAAAGAGTTAAAGCAAGAATAATATAAAAACTAAAGGAAGTAGTAAGTAAAGCATTTAGTCTTTTGAGATAATTCAGAGGGGAATAGGAAGTTAGTTTTAAATGGTTTAAAAGGGGATTAGGGTTTTAAAGTTGGATAAAGTGTTTTTGCTTTGGTTTAGGCACAGCATTGCTTTTAAAAGATTACTTTCATATTTGACAATGATTCTCACTGGAGTTTATAAACCAGATAGTCAATTTAAAGACACTATGGAAAACATGAGCATTTCTTTTTTGTTGTTGTTTGTTTATACAAAATGATTACCTTGAGTTAATAGGCTGAATCCTGAAGCCCTTGTTAGATAATAATATTGAATGTCTATCACCAACAGAAGAATCCAACAGGACTTTTTTAATGCACCTAATGGAGATTATCTGAGCTTTTGGTTTAAATTACTTTAGAAAAGTCTAGGTGTAAACAGCTTCCTGGAAAGGTAAACAGTGCAAAAAAGATCTTTTAAATAGCACCAATTCTTACTAATAGCACAGCTGAATAGTATATAAAGATAAAAATCTCCAAACATCCGTAAAAGTTACATAATTCATATAATACCAGAGTTTTCATTATTTATAATTATTTCAAATGCCAAAAAATATTTTATTGAAAAGCAGCTATTGATAATTTTACTATTTTAAAGACATAATGTATGCTATTTTAGCTATAAAGTACAGTTAATAGAGTTCTTAAATTTTCCTTATTCCATTTGATCTAAGAAGCAAGTCATATTAAAATGGCCAAGAAGAGCATATATTTGACTTACATTTGAGTAAATGATCAAAATTTAATGTAAATTTTCCTCCGTCTTCCTCAGCTCCTTGATCTATTTATGGTTTGGGACTGGTCTACTTATCTAGCTGATTATGGACAGCCTGCTTCTAAGTACCTTAGAGTGAATCCAAACACAGCCCTTACTCTTTTGGAGAAGTGAGTATATTTTGAAAACATTTTTGTATAGCATCTTACAGGCTTTGATTGAGTGACAAATGAAAAACTAGAAATTTCCATGAAAAGAAATGTGTAGATAGAGGTTAATAGCTCAGCCTATTTTAAGACTTAAAAATAAGCCTTTCTTGCCCTTTAAAATTGGTATTGTTACCTATGCAGTTACTGTTTATGTTGATGAAACAAAACATTTCCCTGTCATGTCCTACATTGTAGGCTTAATTGGCCTGAGAAGGATGTTTACTGGAATGCTGTGGATGTGGCTCCTCAGTGTTAGAGCACTTGATTGGCATGTACCAGAAAAGAAAAAGAAAAATATGTTTACTGAATATATAAGTGACAGCTGGAACCTGGAGCTATCAAAGCAAAACAAAACAAAACACCCTTATACTATACGGAAGAAGATACTTTGTAAAATATGGCTAGGAATTGAACTATTTACTGATAGTGATATTTAAATCATGGATTCTTGACAAGTAGAAAAATTTAAAAATACAGTATTTTGAAAATTGAGGTCACAGGGTTTACTAATGCATTTTTACCCAGCTAAACCGATTGAGATTTTCTCTTCATTCAATCATATTTTAAGCATCACTTAAAATTTTTAATTTTTAAATTAAAATATATTTTCACATTTCAAAGTACCTGTGGTATATTTGATTTGAAGAAACTAAGGAACTGTTTAAGAAATATAAATTTTATTTTACCTTGTCACAGAACACTACTGAGGCAAAAACATTGCTGTTTTAAATTTCTAATGCTATTTTTTCTTTCACTTTGTCTTAATATGAATGTGATTTACAGAATCTATATGGATATTTTAATATATTTAATGGAATGATATTAGAACAGTATAATATTTGAAAACAGTATATTTGAAAATAAAGTATTTTAGATTTATATACCAATGCAAAACTACCACTTTGTGTCAAATGCAAAATGAAATGCTAATTTTGCATGATTTCTGTATCTGTGAGTTTATAAGGACCTATTTCCTTTGAAGTGTATTTTTTCAAGTGTGGGATTTAGTATGAGATAATTCAGAAACGCCAAGATATTGTACTTGTGACAGCCATAGGTTTTTATTTCCTTCTGCTAAGCTTCTTCATTCACATGTTTCTAGGATGAAGGATACTAACAAAAAGAACAATATATTTGCTCAGTTCAGAAAGAATGACCGAGACAAGCAGAAGCTGATAGAGACGGTCGTAAAGCAGCTGAGAAGTTTGGTGAATGGTATGTCCCAGCACACGTAGACTTCACATTGTTTGCACTCAGTGACTCCAGATGCCCATGACTGAGCACTGGTCTCTAACAAGCATGGGTCATGATACAGTACTTTGTTTACAGAATTTAAAAATGCAGCACTGAGAACACACTGATGAGGGCTTAAACAAGAAATTATAATAAATATCATTTATATGGATTTTTAAATAATTGAATATTATTTTATATATGGAAAAATTGACTTTTCAATTTTAGAGGAAATAAGGCAAAACTGTAATACATAAATCAAGTCAAAAATTGTATATGAAACTGATTGCAAATACATTAGAAAAACTTAAGCCTCAACTTATAAATATTTTTTTCTGTTTAAACTTGAATGATGTGTGTTTTTTTAAGTACAGTTTTGGAATGCAATCATGTCTGGTACAGCAGTATTTCACAGTCATTTTCTGATTTAGCTTTTATTTTCACCTCCGTGTGATTTAGTTAGGCTAAAAAATTTAATTCTGCCCATTCTAAAGGGGAAATATACACATCTTTAAGACTCCTTGAAATCAAACCTAACTCAGTAAGAATGTAAATTATTTATTCTACTTGGTGGTTTAGTTTAAACGTTCTGAATATGAAGGAAATGTTTTGGATTTTCTAAGGGTGCAGTGTTGTTTCTGCTCTTCAGAGTTGATGTGTCTTCTCTATTGCTTATAGTTAACCCCAGTCTAGATTGGTTTGGTTTGGTTCAAGTTAGGAAAGAAAAGTTAATGGGGGCTAACTGCTGCAGGTGCAGCTGGGACTGGAGTACATGGTAACCCTTCCTGCACACATCAGCTACCACAGGACTCAGGTTACTTTCTTCCAACAGTAGATCTCACTACTCTAGCCTCACTGTGGAAACAGACAAAACCAGCTGGAAGAGTGGAAAATCTAAAAGAAATACATGTTTTTCTTTGTGTAAGTTGAGGTGATCCAAATGGCAATGTAAATCTTTAAATCTGACCTTTATTTCCTCATGCTGTATTTATGCTGAATACTCCTTTTGCGTCTCCAGGATTTATACCTGTAAGAAAACTATACCTGACTCTGTAAAGCAAGTGTCAAGAACTATGTTTACATCTCGATTTTGTGATGAAATATTAAAGATTGAGCAAGTTGTTGAAATCCATTATTTTGTCTACTCAAAGTTTCCTGATTTAAAATTTCAGAAAAGGCATATTATTCCCTAATTATTGAAATGAGAGTGGCGCCAAACAGAACAAAAAGCATGTTCTTCATCCTAAAGTTTTAAAAAAACATTACACACAAAAACCTGGTGACTCTTCAGACACAATAAAATCTGGACTTTGAGAGACAGGTAGCTCTGTCTTTGAAGACTTGGAAGGGGGCTGTGCCTCACTTACCCAGCCTTCTAGGGTACTTGGGATCCAGCCACACTCCGTGAACTGTGACGCTGCAGGAGACCTGGGGCATTTGAGCTTTAAAGTGGGACACAAAGCCCTAAACACATTCACAGAGACTAAGTATCTTAGGGTGGTTTTGGGAGAGGGAGGGAAAAGGAGAAGAATTTAGTCCTTTCGACCTGAGAGGCTCCCGGGCATACGTGCTTCACAAAGGCTTTGGGCTTCTTTGTAAAAGCTATGGCAGGAATGAAATCTCTCGAAGGATTCCTAAAGTGTCAGATCAGAGATCCAGGGCCCCAGCTATCACTTAGGAGCTTTGGACATGCCAGCGGAGTGGATGATCCCGTTTCTGCGAAAGAGACGGAGCCAAGGGGAGCGACTCTAGCCCTTTAATCTTGGAGTGGCCAGGAGGAGGGCGTCTAGAAGCTCGAGGGTGGAGATCCCAGAAAAGCCTGACGCTAAGGATGAACTAGGAGCGCTGTCGCAGGGCGCAAGCTGCGGGCTTAAACCTCAGACTTCACTCACTCCTGGAGTTAACACAGTCCGAAAGTTGTGGCTCAGAATTACAAGCCCCGCCTGAGGATGCGTGCGGGGCTCTGCCCCCTGCCCAGGGGCCACTCCCTACTCACAGCCCCTCAGAACGACTGCTACCCGCTCTCTCCAATCGTTACCCTGAACGGAGTGCTTTAAATATGCGTAGGCGCGTCACGATGTGTGAACCGGGATCAGTCCATAAGGGGGGAGCGATACCTATATAAATGTGTCCAGGGCAGGCCGAGAACGCAGTTAAGAGTGGAGGAGGTCTGCTGCCCTGCGAGCTCAGCCATAGTGCGCAACATTGGTGAGTTGCACCTCGCTTTGCCTTTCCTCTGGGCTTCTAGCTTGGATCACTGGCCTGATCAGGGAGGAGTGGGAGTAACCTGCGGGTGCTGGGTGTGAGACGGACTGGGAACCTGGAAAATACTCTTGAGTGCGTGGAGCTTGTGAAAAGCATGCTCTCAAGGGCGCACTGGATGGCCGCCTTCCATTGCCAGTCTGCTTTTGGAAACGGAATTTCGCCCCCCAAGCCGCGGGTCCTTTCACAGGGAACAGGTGAGGTCTGCGTGTCGCTTGCATCCCAGTACTCGCACCTCTGCCCTCTGAGTGGCCTAGGCTCCCCTCCCCCGCAGACTCATCATGTTTTCCTGGGGGCTGAGCTGCCTGTCGCTGCTGGGGGCGGCAGGCGTCGCTCTGCTGTGTGCCGGCCTGCTGCTTGGCCTGGCTCAGCACTTCTGGACTCTCCGCTGGACGCTGAGCCGGGACCCGGCTTCTGCCTTGCCCCTGCCCAAGGGCTCCATGGGTTGGCCCTTCTTCGGCGAAACGCTGCACTGGTTGGTTCAGGTGAGCAGTTCATCGTTTCCAGCAATATGACACGGCCCCTTCTTGCGTGGCTCTCGCTGTAACCTCATTCCAAACACTACCGGGCTTCTAACCAGTCCCTTCCCAATTGTCCGGTACTCTGGGGACCACTCACAATCTTTGCCTTTGCCTAGCTACTCTGATCCCAAAAAGACTACTTCATGTCACCGCAGTTCTCCCCAGATATTTAGACGTGACCTTCACGCAGGAGTAAACTGAGTTGAGCTCTGGGAAGGGTTTCAGGAGTGTGTCTTGCAAGCCTAGAATCAGCCTTGAATCCTTGCCGCCCCCATTCTGAACTTCGATTTCCTCAGTTTACCTACAAGAAGGAGAGTATCTACATTCTGTAAGCTTGCAAGGCCTATTTAGCACCTTATTCTGTAAAAAGTAATGCGCCAGCCTGAAGCAGGTAATTGTTACCCAGTGGCAATTAGGAGGCCTGCGCCAGGCCCCACCCTCCTCCCCCTGGGTGATACTCCAGCGCTCCGAGCTCCACCTCGCCTACAGGGTTCGCGCTTCCACAGTTCCCGCCGGGAGCGCTATGGCACAGTTTTCAAGACGCACCTACTGGGCAGGCCGGTGATCCGAGTGAGCGGAGCTGAGAACGTTCGCATCATCCTGCTAGGTGAACACCGCTTGGTGCGCAGTCAGTGGCCCCAGAGCGCGCACATCCTGCTAGGCTCCAACACACTGCTGGGGGCGGTTGGTGAGCCACACCGGCAGCGGCGCAAGGTGAGCGGGCCCTGGGAAAACAGGGTCCTCGGTCCCAGGCACTCGCTGTGCGCAAGGGCGGAGCCAGATGTTGAGATATATTGCAAATCCCAACTGAGTCCCCCCCCCCTTAAGAGCAGGTGGCTTTGCGCCAGTCCCTTATATCCTCCATGTTTGAATTCCAAAGCCAAGACTGGCCTGTCAGCACCTTTTATTTCTGGTCTTCTATGACTGTGACATCAGAAGCGCTGGAGACGCAGATCTAGACATGTCAGGGAAGACTTCGTAGGGGAAGTAGCAACTGGAGCCTGGATGGTTGGGAGGGATTGTGTACATCATAGTAGAACTAGAAGGAAGGAGAGAGCAAAAGCCAGCAAACTTAGAGGCATGTCGCTAAGGAGAGGAAGGGCCCAGAATTGACCTTATGGCTCCTCTGGAGTCGCGAAGCAGGGCAGGCTCCCTGCCACCAGCGCTGATCCGGAAGCTCCCCACAGGTCCTTGCGCGCCTGTTCAACCGCACCGCACTGGAGCGTTACATACCGCGCCTGCAGGGGGCGCTGCGGCATGAGGTTCGCTCCTGGTGCGCTGCTGCAGGACCAGTAGCTGTCTATGAGGCTGCTAAGGCGCTCACCTTCCGCATGGCCGCGCGCATCCTACTGGGTTTGCGACTGGATGAGGCACGGTGCGCCGACCTGGCCCGGACCTTCGAGCAACTGGTGGAGAATCTCTTCTCGCTGCCCTTGGATGTACCCTTCAGCGGCTTGCGCAAGGTACTGCCGCAGAACTTACGCTTGTGGCTCTGCCTTGCAGTGCGGGTCTCCCAATTGAGATAAGGTGCTCTTAGGAGCAGTGCACTCATCAGCCTGCCGGAAGACGGAGGCACGGACCAGCGTGGAAAGGTGATGTGGTGTGGTGATGGGCGCCAGAGCCGCTTTGTTCTCATTTTCTGTCTGAGTGAAGAAGGTCTGAATGGTGGATGTCTCATTAGTCGGTCAGTCCTTGCCAGAGCGACACCTCCGTACCCAGTCCTTCAACCCCTTTTTCAGAACAGCCTCAGACACACCCCACAACTCAGTCAGTCCAAGCCAGTCATGGTTGGGGGGCTGTTTGGCTGGGGCCCTGGGCCCTTTAATTTCTGGATCAATCTACAGACTTCAAACTCAGTGAGCATCAGGAGCCCCCCCCCCCCTTCCCTCTTCCCATCCCTGAGACTTGCTCCTTTCCTCTTCCTGCAGTGGAAGTTGAACCCAAGGTCTTTGTAGGAGCTACATCCTCAGCTTTTTTTTCTTTCTGAGACAGTCTTTCTACATTACTTAGTTCCCTGAACTGGGTTTGAGATTGTAGTCCTCCTGCCTCAGGCACCCAGTGCAGGGATTATACACATCACCTGATACCCTGGGACTTATCATTGTATAGATTCCCTGGATTTTAGCCACCTGAATAAAAATAATAGATACATTGTTGAGGGTCATGTATATTATCACCTTGGATACACTTTCTAGTTTGTGTTTTGTAGCCTGCAAAATGTTATTACTCTCATTTTATTGACAAAAGAGGTTTGGCTGAGGATAAATGATTTAACCAAGATCACACAGCCAGTTGGGGGAAATACAGGATCTGAATATTTCTGGCTACAAAACTCACTTGCTCAATTTAAGTATTTTCCCAGGAAAATGTTTTTCATGTGCTTGTGGCTAGAATCCTGGAAGGGGATCCCAACCTTTTTCATCCCCTCTCTTCACCCCATACAGAGGCTGATACTTAGAGCAGCCAACTATGTCCTCTAAGTCAGAGCTTTCCTGGATATCCCTTCTCTGCACTGGTGTGTGGTGTCCCAGTCTAAGACTGTGTAGAGAAAGAGCACAGCCTTACCTTGTGACTCTACCCTGATGAAGCCCTGTACCAGGCTGGGCACTGACAGCTATGTGACTCTGAATAATCTCTTGACCCCTCTGAGCTTCAGTTTCCTTCCCCCAAGATGACAGTGACTGTCTGCCTTGTTCAAAGGGGACTATGAAAAGCTAGACAAAATATTTTCTGACAGTGGACAAATTCCTGACCATTTAATGAGCGTTACTATGTGCCAGGCATGCCACTAAGCTAAGAGATGAACAACAGGAGTTAACTGAGTGGAGCAGAACGGGTGTGGTCCTGAGAAAATTTTGAAGCAGGTGACCAAGCGTGGCCCTGAGCCTGTCTGCCCCATCTGCCTTCTCTTCTTGTGCATCAGGGCATCCGGGCCAGGGACCAGTTGCATCAGCACCTGGAGGAGGCCATTGCTGCGAAGCTTCGTGAGGACAAAGCAGCAGAGCCAGGTGACCCCCTCAGCCTCATCATGCACAGCGCTAGGGAGCTGGGCCAGGAGCTCTCAGTGCAGGAGCTAAAGGTAGGCAGAGGGCGGCCCCTCCTCCCTCTTTTTGTGTCCAGCAGTTCTCCACACCTTTGCTGCATCCCTAACCACTGCTTTTCCTTTGGCATAAGTACATCTGGGGGTCCTGGATTCTGGTTATAATTCAGCCACACCCCTTGGCTGCTAAGCACCCTTCCAAGAGCACTAATGCCATGAATTCTGAGCCTATCCTTATTAAGCTCTGGCCTCTCACCTGCCCCTTCAATCCTGCCAGTCTCTCACCCATGGCTTTTGCTTTGCTGTCCTCCTGCCTTATAAAGCCACCTTCTCTTTTCCTATAAAATCTAAGAGGCTCAGGATTAAACTCCACAGCCTCAAAATTCCTTTCCTCTTCCTTAAAATCAACTTTTCATGAGACACGCTGGCACTTGGCACCTCTACCTGCCTGTTTTGCCACCACTGCGGGATCTCCTGGAAATTAGACTCCTTCCCTACATACAGATAAGAGCACAGGTAGTATGCTCTGATCTTCTTATACAGAAGGAAAAAGCTCTAGAATGTCCCAGTGCCTTTTGAGAAATCAAAAGGAAGTGAAATATAGAAATCAGTGGAAAGTTAGAAATAGGAAGACCTCAGTCTTCCATATACAGCTGCATCCTTTCTCTGGGCCTCAATTTTTCACTTTCTACAAGACAGTGAGTGAAAGGTAGAACTCAACTTTAGTTTCTTTTCTGAGAATGAGATGAATAATCTCTATCCTGACTCTCTTGGGTGGCGTGAAGTCTGGAGTCATCAAAGGGGTTGGAGAAAATAAGCAATAGACTTATGAGCCCTGGGGAAGGGATGAACGTTTGAGCCCAGCCTGAGCAATGTTCACAACCCTGTCTTAGAATGATAGATAGATAGACAGACAGCTCAAAGTGAAGACCCTGGGTTGAATCTCTGTGATAGTGGGGAGGGAGGCAGTTCTAGGAAGTGATGTTGAAAGAAGTGGATAGTTTCTCTGCCTTGAGAGGACTCAATAGGGAGAAACAGCACTCTCACGGAGAAACTCACTTGTCAGAAATCTTCCATAATGGCCTGGACATCGAGGGAGACTAAGCTGGGCAGGGAGGATGTGGGCTCTGAAGTTCCCATCCCAGTTTCCCCCCTTGGCCAAGGCAGGGCTGACAGTTTGCTTCCCATAAGGATTTTATGTTTCTTCCACAAGTTTCTTTTTTTTTTTTTTTTTTTACATTTTTTTTCTTTTTCCTTTTTATCAGTACCGGGGATCGAATTCACGACCTCCTGCTTGTAAGGCAGGTGCTTATGCCGCTGAGCTAAATCCCCAGCCCCACAAGTTTCATTAGGTACTTATTCAGTATCAGATACTATGCTGCAGTGGGTGATGAGCAAGTGACCCTGCTGTCCAGGTGCAGAAGGGGAAGATATATATTCACCCCAGAAACTCAGGAATTAGAGAATAAACACAAGCACCAGTGCTGGAAGGAAGGAAGACACTGGACAAGAGGCAGGCAGTGAGGACGTCCTTCTTGGACAAAGAATGGACAGTGTCCCTTCTTGGGCACAGCAGACCAGGAAAAGCTTTACAGATGTACTGAGACCACTGCAGTAAGCAAGATGACAAAGGCAGAGGCGGGCACTGATGTGAGGCTGGCGCTGTGGCTGCAGGTGTTTGGTTTGGTCTCTTCACTGCAACACCACTAGGAGCACCAGACACCCGAACCTGGCTGCTAGGACTCTAGCTGTCCAGACCCTGAGCACCTCTCCGAGCCTCGGTTTCCAACCCTGTAAGAAAAAGGGGGGAATAATTGTGCCTCAAGGATTAGGCTGAGGCTCTAATAAGAAATCACACTTAAAGCGTTAAGTATAATGCACAGAGTAAGTTCCTACCATTATCTCTAGAAATTCCCCCCAAGCAGGTGGATAAATCTTAATATTGCCTGTTGCTCTATGTGACTTTCTCAAGTGACCGTTGGAATTTAGTTCCATGAGTCCAGAATCCACACTCATAGATGCCACGATAGCATATCCCGCTCACTCGCCTTAGGGCAGTAGTAACTGCGCTCTGCGGTGGGGCAGTGACTGAGACTCAGCCGGCTCTCTTGTAGGAGTCAGCTGTGGAGCTCCTCTTCGCCTCCTTCTTCACCTTGGCCAGTGCCAGTACGTCCCTAATCCTGCTGCTACTACAGAACCCTGCAGCCATTGCCAAGATCCAGCAGGAGCTGGCGGCGCAGGGGCTGGGGCGCGCTTGTAGCTGCTGGCCTGGGGCAGCGGGGCCCCAGCTGGAATGCAGCTGCCAGCCCGACCTCACGCTAGCTTCCCTGGGCCGTCTGCGCTACGTGGACTGCGTGGTGAAAGAGGTGCTGCGCCTCCTGCCGCCGGTGTCGGGTGGCTACCGCACAGCGCTGCGAACTTTCGAACTCGACGTAAGTGCGCCTTCCTGCGCACCGCGCCCCCTCGGCTGCCCACAGCCCCACGGCGGTGCTGGGTGGGAGAAGGGCGTGGAGACAAGCGCGTGTCCCTCTTCCTTTCCCACTTTCTGGATCTCTGGGAGTCGTGTGCAAAACCTGGCGCCCAGTGAGCAGGCAAGGCTAGGAATTTTGTAGACTTCAGATTTGCGGCATTCTATGGACAACTCAATTAGAGATGAGTTTTAAAAATACAAACATACTTTTTGCTAAACAGCACCCCCCCCAGCCAGTAAGTGAGTAGGGTATAAAAGCTGTACCCCACTCCTCATCACCTAAAGCTGATTTCCAAGGAAGCACGGCATTTAAAATACAAGTAAAATCTAAGTGATTTCATCAGGCTGCCCCAGGCTGGGCAAAGTAAAGGGCCAGATCTGATCCCCCATCCCTGAACAACTTTGGAGAGTTCCATCTTCACATTGGGCCTCAGGTTCCTCTCTGGAAAAAGCTTTCCAGCTCTGAGACACCACATGGGGCTATACAGAGAAATGGCAGCACTGGGGTTTTAGCACAGCCAAGCTGAGGGCATTGCCTGAAAGGGTGTCACTGCAGTCGTCTGAGCACTGAGCCTCTCAGCTTGGTGGCTCCAGGCAAAGAGTGGGCATCTCCTTACACAGTGCCATGAGCTGCCCGATGGGGATGGGGGACTGGAATTCTGCCCAGGACCCTGAGGAGAAGCTGGAAACCAGGACCCACATCCCCATCAAAAATGGTGGAGCAAATAGTGTGATTTTTAGTACTGGGTGACACCAAAACAATTTCAGAACTGGCATCTGAACTGGAACAGTGAAGGATTAGAGTGAGAAGAGCACACCAGAGAGAGGAAACAGCCCAGACAAAGGTGGATGTTTAGATGAATCTCCGACGCCAAATCTTGGAAATCATATTTCATTGTGCGTGTGTGGGCATGCCCTACTGAGACCCGGCCTAGGGAAACAAGGGGAGAGAAAAGAGGACCAGGGAGGATTAGAAAGGAGGGTAGACATAGAACAGGAAAAGGTCTTAGCTGTCCTCCAGTGTACAGATCAAGAAACTGAGGACTACAGCAGAGAAAACCTCCTGGGGGATTCCAAGACACTGTACTCTGTCCCCTCAGTGAGAATCTGAGGAGGAACCTCCACCCATCAGGAAGTCACCAGAGAGGCTTTGGAAATCTGAAAGCTTCTGAGGTGAGGGCAGCCGGATGATCAAAGGGTTGGAACACGCACACAGGCGTGCACAAATGCATGCACACAGAGTTGGGTGGGCTGAGGCTGCAGCTCAGTGGCAGAGCGCTCGCCTGGCGTGTGTGAAGCCCTAGCACTAAAGGGAGTGGGATGGAGCAGAATGCTTGGAAAAGCTGGAGATGAGCAAAAGCAAGCTGGACACTGCCTTACAACTTAGGGACATTAACACAGGCAGCAGTCTTAAGGACTTGCTAGTATCTCATGGTCTTCTTAGTGGGTCACCACGTTTGAACATTATTGTTCGGCTGATGAATTAGAAGGACAGACAAATTTATAAAGGAATTGACTTGGAGGAATGGGGGTTCTGGTCACCTGGTCATCTCAGGCACCTGATAAGTGCAAAATAGAATATAGGTTTCTTGACTTAACGTCAAAAGAAAAAACATTTAAAAAATTAGATGCTGTTTACTGAACACTAATATGTGCCAGACACTTTTTTCAATTCTCACAACAAAGTGAATTTTTCCCTCTTTTGGTACTGGAGACAGAGTTGCACAAAGTTGACCCAGCTGGCTTCGAATTTGGGACTCTCAGCTTGAACTACAGGTGTTTGACACCACAGCTGATTCAATATTTTATCAATTAAGAACTGAGGCTCAGAAAAATTGATCATCAAGCCTAAGGCATACGGTTAACCAGTGAAGACGCTGACATTTGAATGCTGGATGGTTCTCCTGGCTTTTGGGTTGATCATGAGTTCCTGCCGGCTTTTGCATGCCCGTTTGGGGGATCCCGGGTGGTGGGCCGTCAGTTCGGGTCGTCTCCAGGTGTCTCATAGGCTGGTTCCCTTGCTTCCTTGCAGGGTTACCAGATCCCCAAAGGTTGGAGCGTGATGTATAGCATCCGGGACACTCATGAGATGGCCACTTGGTACAGTAGCCCGCCCAAAGGCTTTGACCCGGAGCGCTTTGGCGCAGCGCGTGAAGAACCGGGCACTTCCAGTCGCTTCCATTACATCCCGTTTGGCGGCGGGGCGCGTAGCTGTCTTGGCCAGGAACTGGCACAAGCAGTGCTGCAACTGCTAGCTGTGGAGCTGGTACGCACCGCGCGCTGGGAGCTGGCTACACCCGCCTTCCCGGCCATGCAAACAGTGCCCATTGTCCACCCAGTGGACGGGTTGCGGCTCTTTTTCCACCCGCTTGTACCTGCAGCCATGGAAAATGGGGTACAGCTCTGACCTGTGCAGCACTTCAAGACTCGCCCAGTGACTGCAAGGGACACGCTCGTTTGGTGGTTCAGTTTTTCAATAAACCTTAATCGAAAGCAGTTTGATGCTGGAGGACAAGCAAGCTACAGTCATGGAACAAGACAAGCTCTCTGGTCAGTGGGAAGGTGCTGCTTGCACCCTGAGCCAGGAGAAATGCAAGATGTGGGTCAAACCTCTTAAACCCATCCTGAGATCTCAAAGCAGAGATGGAGAGAACCGACTGCTCCAATTCACCTTCTGGCAGCAGTGGGGCAAGGTGGGGAGAGGTTTCATAGATCCTAGACACATGGTTGGGCGGGCAGGTGGTGGCGGTGGTGGGATGGGAGTGGTGTGTGTAGCTAGTGCCAGACCTAGAGCAAACCTTTGGAGGAAGCGGGATACTGGGAGCTGTCCCTGGCCTGATAATGGACAATAGGAAGACACAACCAAGAGGGAGATCAACAGAGAGCCCCAGGCAGCTGGCCTCTGGCTTGCTAAGCTTTGGCCATTCTCCCATCTTGGCGGAAACTTAGAACTGCATAGGCTGCCAGGACTCTAAATGGCTCAACATCACCGGATCTGCTGGAGATTTCTTAAAAGAAAAATTCCTCCTTCAAGAACGCATTTAATCTCCCCATTTATACAGGAAAGAATAGATACACAGAGATGTCTCTAAGGCTGGTTCATGGGATGTTGTGCTATAATCCCTTATGAGAGGTTGAGATATAATCAGAGAGGTTTGGGATATTTGTACCAAAAACAGGAAGGCCAAGAAATAAAGTTTCTTGCCAGCGATTGAGCAAGGAGGTTGGGGCTTAGTTGTGCAGCTGTTCCCTGGTGGGAAGGTGCAGATGGTGGGCAGGGGAGGCCCAGGAAGGATCTACCTGAAGGACCCACCCTAGTGCATATCAAGAGAGACTAGAAGCTTGGATCCCTGTATCCAAACTGTCCTGACTTCCCTCCTAAAGGTGGTCCCAGAAACTCAGCTTTGAATTATCCAGGGGGAGCTTGCTACAGAAACTTCCCAGTTTATTGTTTCAGTATCCTATGCAGAAAAACTGAGAAGCAGAGAGACTGATGCTTGAAGAGCCAGCAGTGGACTTGCTGGACAGCATCCCGTCCCCCTCCCCCCATCATTTATCCTATCTGCTCTGTCCTCTGGACTGGTGCTCATGTAGGGTGCAGCCCTTTGGTTTTTTCATTGGTAACCCTAACCTGACCTAACTACTACTGTCTGCCCCATCTTAACCAGGAGTTCCCACCACTTTAAATCAAAGTCAAGGGCCTCTATGCCATCATTCCCAACAGCCTACTTCAACCTGACACCCATCTTCCTACAGGCCTGGGCAGGTATGGAGCCAAGAAAGTTGCCACCCAGAGCCCAGGCCTGAGCTGACCAGCTTAGTGAACCATAAGGAAACCAATGCCCTCCTGACCTTATGCTTAAGGTGGATCCAGGGGCACAAAGGGAAAAGGCACACCGCAGGCTCAAGAGCACCATGGACTCTCTGAGCCAAGCTGACACCACCTTAACCCCAGCACAGGGCAGTTCATCACCCAGAGCCCTCACAGGTCCAGGCCTTAAACTCCACACAGAGGCAGGACCACCCTCAGGGTGCTTTTGAAAACACTGACCCTGGTCTAAAAAGTATGGGTCTGGGAAAAGAGGCTAAATTCTGATTTAGAGAGAGAATAGAAATATGAAGAGGGGCCTGTCAGAAGCTAGGATAGCTAAGATGGTCCCAAAGGACTTAGTTTACTTGTTTTGGGGTCTGGCCTAACTGGAAGTCTGTGGTCACCACAGTTTTAGTCTAATTAGTCATTGCTACTACATGGGTTTTACCGGCTCTGTGTTGTCAGCGGAAGGAGTAGACATGGTTCTTTGGCTTTCTAGACTTGATTTACCCTCCTGGGTTTGATATGCTCATGGACACAGTCAATAAGTAGATTAGAAAACAAAAAGGAACAAGAATCTGTCCAGTGGCAATGAATGCTTTAAAGAAAATACAACAGCCTTGTTAGTAGGGAGTGCTCTGGACTAAATTCCACCGTATGTGTGTGGGAAGATCTCAGAGGAGGCAACATGTGATTTTGGAAGTAACAGTCACTGGGGGTCTGGAGTGAGGCCTCCAAGCAGATAAAACAGCAGGTATGAAATGTCAGACCCATTAAGTGTGTGTGTGTGGGGGGGGCTTTGAAATAGGAAGGCTGTTCTATAAATATTTTGGAAAAATTTTGTTTCCCAGCCACCCCACCACCATAGCCCATCTTAACCAGGAGTTCCTGGTTAGGTTTCTAGATTAAAGTCTTATTGGGTTGGTAATTTATTGATTCTTACTCCCCTCTTTGAGAGGTTCGTTAATGATCTTGCACTCTCATATAATTTTTTTCATGCCAGGCGCTCCCGTGAGTCGCGATGGGCAGATAGATTATATTTAAAATTTTTTTTCTTCTGTGGCAACTTCCAGGGCACTCATCTTGCGGCCGCGCACTGAACTTGGCATGCAGGGTTCAGTCAGATGTCAGGGTCCGGCCTGCAGGGGTCACAGGCGGGTCAGGCCGCGCTTGGAAATGGGCCTCAGGTCACGCCCCACGCTCGCCAGCTTTGCACCGCAGCAGAAGTCCTCTAGGAAGGGGCGGGCACCAGATTTCTGAGAATTACCTCTAGCGCGGTTTGCCGGGGTTCCAGCTACTGCGGCTCTGAAGCCGGCTCACCGCTTACAGTCCCTAAACAAAAGAAACAGCAATGCGAGCCTCTTCACAGCTGAAACGCTAGACAGGGAAACACACCCAGGGTAATACCCCGCTCGGAGCATTGCTGGAACCGGCAGGTTCTTAGGACCCTCCAAGTTTGGGGGCCACGCAGGTGGGCTACGTCCTTAACATTTCTCAGGATCAAGGGAACGCTTTCCAAGGCGCATGGACGTGTGCTTCTCCGGGAGCCAGCGTACAGTTCTAAACTGATGTACCGTGCGGTTTCGTTTCCTGGCTCCCTGCTGCGTTGAGTGCCCAAACCTCAGAGTCCCTGACTGGTCCTAAGCAGTGTGGCCTGGCCAGATGGAAAGTCCAGAGCTCACGTGCGCACCCTGCAGTGTTCGAGCTCAGGTACTGGCCAGAGGAGCTGCTAATTGAAGTTGGGCAAAGTCCGAGAACGCGTTTCCCAGTACGAATTCCCTCCAGTTAGCGGCTAGCAGAATCCTGGATTTAGGCTAAGAAGCTCTCACCGTGGTGAGGACGTCGGCTTTATGCTGGCGAGCTTGGGAGAGGGGGAAGCCCGGCGTCCACCCCATAATGCAGTCTGGTAAGCACGGAGCCGGGAGCTGGAAAGAGGCCTCCTTTTGGGAGGTGTAGACTTTGAGCATACCGCTTCTATCCGAGGGGTGAGTGAACAGACAGGAGGATGCGTCGTGATGACTTGCTCAAGGTCAGGAAACAGATATGGAGCCAGGACTTCCGGGCTTTCCTGCCTCTGTCTCCGACGACTCCTTATTTTGCCAGGGCAAAGGACCCATTTCCTGCTGCCTAGGTGGTGGCTGCGAGCCCCAGGGCCACTGAAATAGCGCCGAACTTGGCCACATCACACAGCCTGAGATCTCTCCTCACAGATAAATTGCCCATTGGGTCTGTCACTGGGGCGTCAGAATAGGGGATCAAGTTTCTGTAGAGTGGCACCCACGGTCCCGATGGACCCGAAGGTTTACTTGCACCTTATGTGGGATCTTGAAACACTTGAGTGGTGGTTTCCTTGCGGTGAGTGGAGGTGGTGGTGAGCTGGAATCCCCATCTCTTGCTTGGATCATGGCCCAGGACTCTCTTGGGGTCTTTTGGAAGACTCGGGAACCTGCGGCTTGCTCCACGGGATGATGATTCCTGAACACTTTCCTTGCCTCCCCAGCGGATGGGAAGGCGGCGAGGGCGGCTTTGGGTCAGGGTGGCCTGTGGGACCTGACGGGAGGGAGTTCAAAGGGACAGTCTGAAAGCCTAGGGCTCAGAGTTCCCGCCCCACCCCCAGGCCCCCATCTCTCTACTCCCTGGGAGGCGTGCTCACCTTGGATGAGAGAGGCGGTGCTCCTGCCCCGCACCCCAGGAGGCGCGCTCCAAGGGAAGCTGCCGCTGCGCCGCCTCTGCCTGGGCGCGGAACAAACGGTTAAACATTTTGGGCAGCGCCTCGCGGGGGGAGGAGCCAGGGGCCCAATCCGCAATTAAAGATGAACTTTGAGTGAACTAATTGAACAAGGTAACGTGGGCAGGAACCTGGTAGGCCTATAAAGGGGGTGCGCGGCGGGGTTTGGAGCGCCAGAGGCGGCAGCAGGTGGCGTGGCAGGCGCAGCGTGCCATGGGGCTCCCAGCGCTGCTGGCCAGTGCGCTCTGCACTTTCGTGCTGCCGCTGCTGCTTTTCCTGGCTGCAGTCAAACTGTGGGACTTATACTGTACGAGCAGCCGCGACCGCAGCTGCGCTCTTCCCTTACCCCCCGGGACTATGGGTTTCCCTTTCTTTGGGGAAACATTGCAGATGGTGCTGCAGGTAAGGGAGCCTGGGGCGGGACAGGACACCTTTCCGGAGCCTGGTTCCGCCTCTGTTGATGACTGAGGTAGGCGTCCTGGTGGGGCGAGCGACTGCGGCTAGAAGCAAGGCTAGCTGGAGGCGCAACGCTCCTCGGCGCCCCCTCACGCCCGCCTCTTTCCTCCACCTTCCTCACAGCGGAGGAAGTTCCTGCTGATGAAGCGCAGGAAATACGGCTTCATTTACAAGACACATCTGTTTGGGCGGCCCACGGTGAGGGTGATGGGTGCAGACAATGTACGTCGCATCTTACTTGGAGAGCATCGGCTCGTGTCGGTCCACTGGCCTGCGTCCGTGCGAACCATCCTGGGCTCTGGCTGCCTCTCCAACCTACACGATTCGTCACACAAGCAGCGCAAGAAGGTGAGGGCGGGGTGGCGACGCCTGGGCAGGGAGGGGAAACCCCATTCATTGGGGGGCAGATAGATGCTAGGCAGCACTAGCAGTGTAAAATGTGGCTCGGAAACCTCTCCTGACTCCAGCGTTACCAGCCCTGATGTGCGTTGGGACTGGAGGGGCTGAGGTTGAAAGAGGTGCCCAGGAAGGGGAGAGGGGCAAAGAGAACTTTAAAGCTCTCTGCTCCTCGGGTTTCAGGTGATTATGCGGGCCTTCAGCCGCGAGGCGCTCCAGTGCTACGTGCCAGTGATCACTGAAGAAGTGAACAGTTGCTTGGAGCAATGGCTGAGTTGCGGCGAGCGTGGCCTCCTGGTCTACCCTGAAGTGAAGCGCCTCATGTTCCGCATCGCCATGCGGATCCTGCTAGGCTGTGAACCTCGGCCCGCAGGTGGCGAGGAGGACGAGCAGCAGCTAGTGGAGGCCTTTGAGGAGATGACCCGCAATCTTTTCTCGCTGCCCATCGACGTGCCTTTCAGTGGGCTATACCGGGTAAGAGTGGCAGCCTGGGTGAGGATCTAGGGATGCACCGCTCAGGGTGCAAGGCTTGGGGCCCGGCAGTGCGGGCTTACTGTCGCCCACGCTCTGCGCTCAGGGCGTAAAGGCGCGGAATCTCATTCACGCGCGCATCGAGGAGAACATTCGCGCCAAGATCTGCAGGTTGCGGGCTGGGGAGACAGGAGGCATTTGCAAAGACGCTCTGCAGCTGTTGATTGAGCACTCTTGGGACAGAGGAGAGCGGCTGGACATGCAGGTGAGTGGTGGCCTCAAACAGAAGCGCTCTTGGTTGGCTCCCTGCTTTTCCTGGGGTCCAGCTTCTCAGTGAGAACCTGTGCTAGTGATCCCAAAGGTTGACATTCAGTCTGGAAAACTTTAGAAGAGGCTGTAGTGGAAATAGGAATGTTGCCTAGTCTCTCCAGGTTTCTAAGGGAAAGGCGGAATTTGCGAAAAGTTAGCTAAGAACCTCTGGCGATCTTTTAAGCCAAGGCTTTGCCTCAGGAGGTTCCAAAGAGCGGGATCTTACTAGCCTCTGTCTCCAGCAGAACTAGACCGTGCACTTTGTTTAATGATGTTGAGTTCCTTGGTTTTCTATCAGCAAAACCTTTAGCCTTTCTAGCCTTCCCTCCAGTAATCCACAGCTCGGTTCTCAGTAATCCCTGTGAAAACTGCATGCAGATTTCCCCCCCTCCGGAGTGCGGGGGGTTGAACCGGGGCCTTGCATATGCCAAGCAAGTCTCTGCTCCGGAGCTGCATCCCTGGCCCACAGAGCTGTGAAATGTTGTTACTGCATTCTTAGGCGCTGAAGCAATCCTCAACCGAACTTCTTTTTGGAGGACATGAAACTACAGCCAGTGCAGCCACATCTCTGATCACTTACCTGGGGCTCTACCCACATGTTCTCCAGAAGGTTCGAGCGGAGCTGAAGAGTAAGGTAGGGGTTCCCTATTAGCTTAGAAATTCAGCTACTCTCTCACCAACTGCCCAGCGAGTATGTAAGCTGAATAGTTTTAAAGTGCAGGGTCAAGGTGAATGGGCCAGTGAGGAGAGATCAGCTTTGTGAATTGAAACGCGTGGAATCTTGAGCTTGATCTTACTTGGGCAAGGTGTGACCTTGTATTTTTGACCATCTTCCACCTTTTGCAGATAAATTCCATTTCCTTGGATTTGGGTGTTCAAGGGCAAGAATAGTGTGATCTGTACAAATAACTGATTAAGGTGGGGAGTGGTGGTGAGTGTGTTTGAGTGGGAGAGTTTGACCCTTCTATCTGGTAAGCAGCATTCTCTTGGAATTGTAAACAGTGAATGTGGGTGCAAATGGTCATTAGCTATTGTTTCTCCCTCACATTGTCCCATTGTGAGGCCCTTTGAATTTCTTTCTTTCTTTTTTTTTTTTTTTTTTTTTTGGCTCTTTGAATTTCATCCTGTTTATGTCTGCTGAACTGATTTTACTGGATCAGAAAATAATCATTCACCTCTGTATGACTGTTTTGACAGGGCTTACTTTGCAAGAGCAATCAGGACAACAAGTTGGACATGGAAATTTTGGAGCAACTGAAATACATTGGGTGTGTTATTAAGGAGACCCTCCGCCTGAACCCCCCAGTTCCAGGAGGGTTTCGAGTTGCTCTAAAGACTTTTGAATTAAATGTAAGTTAAGAGTTCTCCCAACTTGGCCTTCTCATTCTGCTCTTATAGTTTAAAACCTATTCTTGTTTCCTTGGGCCCTAATTTAAATTCCTCATGTTTTGATGACATTGTCTGCACTATGTGGAGTCATTTCAGTAGCCTAAATGAATCCCTGTCTCCCTTCCTCTTTTTTAACTCATAGTACCTCCCAAGGATACCTGTGATAGCTTTTTGTGGATGAAAGCTAAATTCCAGTGTGTCAACTCTTGGAACTTCCTCATCTTTTACAGGGATACCAAATTCCCAAGGGCTGGAATGTTATCTACAGTATTTGTGATACTCATGATGTAGCAGACATCTTCACTAACAAGGAGGAATTTAATCCTGATCGATTTATGCCACCTCACCCAGAGGATGCATCCAGGTTCAGCTTCATTCCATTTGGAGGAGGCCTTAGGAGCTGTGTAGGCAAAGAGTTCGCAAAAATTCTTCTCAAAATATTTACAGTAGACCTGGCCAGGCATTGTGACTGGCAGCTTCTAAATGGACCTCCTACAATGAAAACCAGCCCCACTGTGTATCCTGTGGACAATCTCCCTACAAGGTTCATCCGTTTCCAAGGAGAAATCTGATGGGCATGAATGAGTTTTTATATAGTGTCATATTGACTTATTATATTTAATTCCTAAATGTATATTATATTTATGTGTCTCTACTATAGTAAAGGTTAAAATAATTAATTTGTATAATTGCAAATAAAGTAAAATTTGAAAGTTCTTTTCTTGCATTTAAGATTCCTTTTAGGGAAAATCCACTGTTTTAAGCTCCTACTTAGTATATGGACCCAGATGGCCAAATGTCTATCTGGGTTTATTTGCCATCTGTGCAGACCTATTTTCCTTAAAGAAGAAACTTCAATTTTTTTTCTTTCAATAATTATGTGTGCCTGTTAGTCCAAAAGTGTGTCTGTAAATTTTTTAAAGGTAATTTAGATTCTCTAACTGTAAAAAAAATCTGTCCAGGTTAGTTTAGTTAAATTTTATTTTTGTAGTGCTGGGCTCACATCTGGTAGCAAGTACAGGGCCTCACATGTACTATGTGAGTAGTTTTAATTTTAAAGCAATTAAAATTAAGGACATGGGATTTAGCTCAGCGCCATAAGCACCTGCCTGGCAGGCGCCAGGTTGTGAGTTCAGTTCCTGGTACCAAAATAAATAAATAAATAAATAAAATTAAAATTGATTTAATTAAACTTAAAATTCTTTGGTGGTTCTGAGGATCAAAACTAGAGACATTTTAGTGTTTTTGTTTTGTTTCATTTTAGAGAAAAACCATTCTGAAAATGTTACATGCTGGCTGAGAACTATCATTCTAATATAACACTTTCAGTGTATCTAATATTTAATTTTAAAAATCCATATGGTCCAATAGAATCAGAATTGCTCTCCAGAGTTAGGGCTATTCTTTCACGACAAGACAAAGCCAGTCATTCTACTTCTGGACAGTTCTTGACTAAAATGAGACCAAAAATCACTGACATGTCACCCTTTCTTAGAAGTTGCATGTGAAAACAGTGCTGAGAAAGGCAAGTCTCTGGTTTAGATAAGCTGAGCCCCGGTTTCTTTATTCAAAATGAGGCAGGAGATGCAGATTTAGCAAACTGACAGATAAAGTTTTTATCTATCCCAGGCAATAGGGTGTGAGCCTGACATGACTGATAAAATGGCCCAGTCGCGACCCTGTGAACCTTGGCTAACCTCCGGGAAAGAGCAGTTTTGTCACATTTCTGACCCTGACATGACCATGTTCTGAACTGAAGGCCAGACTCACTCCAGAAAGGTTAGCTGTGGTGACTTGCTTATGCAAGCACATTTTCCATTTTGAAATGGCACAGTCTGCTTACTGAACCTCTGATGGCTTGTAGGTTTTGAACTTTAAAATTTTCATTACAACTTTAGAATTTGGCAATGCCACAGAAACTGGGTGGTCTAAATGGGTGTTTAAATGGGGTTCTGTCTACAATTAGGGTTGTATGCTTTACCTGAGTTTAGTATGTAGGTGGAACGTGGGCTGTACTTATTGTTGGAACCCTCTGATTTTGAGTGTTTTCATAATAACTTCTAATATCTTATTATAACCTTATAAGGCATTTAAACAGTGAAGCAGGCATTCACAGTTCCAGCTGAGGTTTTAGCATCCTGTAGTGGACAAAGATGACCCGTCTGCCCCACACATTTACCCCAAATCTTTCAGCTAGAAGCACACGAGCCTAAGGATGCCATTATTTCAGACAATTTTTACAAGATCATTTTAAAAATGTTTCAACATTTTTCATTTTACTGGAGGATAGTTTGCCTTCAACAATATCTTTGGTAACTACATGGTCCTGTACATTATAAGCCTAATGTAGTAAAAATTTGATAGATTTAATATATAATTCGATTTTTAAAATATACCTCATTTTTTATCTGGAAAACTTTGAGGAAAGTACTTCTGGTTTGCCTTTCACAGGATTACTTTTAGCTCATTATACTGATCAGTTACAGAGTTGTACAGAATTTACCTAAAAGAAAAAAAAATATGTTACAACCACAGTCTTTGATGATGTGCTGAGGGCTGAATGAAGACAGTTTAGAAATTCAAGAGTGTGACTCTAACTGGACATTTGGGGGTTGTTGGATTGAAAATAAAATTAATCTGGGTCACATCCCAGGCAAGCATATTTTATGACATAGGTACCTCTGGGCCAGTGTCCATGTGACGGACAAATGTTGTAGACTTGTCTAAAACGAGGAATGGGGGCTCAGCTCAGGGAAATGACCCTTTAGGGTTCCCAGGCATCTGCACAGTGATGGCTGTGCTGCCTAGGCTGTGAGTCACAGCTGGCAGACCTGGCAGGTGGGACCTCTGTGCACACTGTGCCCTTTGCTCTGGTCTCCTCTCTTGCTCTCTTGTCTGCAGTCAGGGGTGTGGCACCACCCATGACAGACCACCCTGAGACACAGATGTCAAAGCCTCATGCTCCGGCATTCCTTGGGAGCCCAGAGGTAGACTGGGATTTGCCTGGAGCCACACAGCAGGTGGTGGAGCCAGAAAAGATCTCCTGATGCTTGTTTTTTTGTTTTTTTTTTTCTTTTACAAAACTGTAGTATTTATATATTTGTATATTTATTCATTTGATGGTACTGGGGACTGAACTGAAGGCCTTCACCCTGAGCTACATTCCCAGTCCGTTTTATTTTTAAGTTGTATTTTAATTTTGAGCCAGTGCCTCTCTAAATTGCCCAAGCTTGGCTTACCTTTGTCACCCTGCTGCCCTAGCCCCCTGAGTAGCATGTGTCACACCCAGCCCTTTCTTTCTTTTTTAAAAACAGCTAACATCACTTGCCTGACATTTTTCCAACTTTTGTAGCCGAACACCAAACTCAGGGTTCTGCAACTCACTTTATGTCTCCTGCCCAACTCCTCCTCAACTCTGCCCCGTGCAGCTCAATTTTTTTGCAGGCCACCAGAAGTGAAATGGGAGTGGAGACGAAATGGCTGCTCCTTTCAGACCCTTCTGGGTGGTTTCACTGCTTTTTGTACCTTGCCATGCCCCAGTAGTCCACAAGGGGGCGGGCTTTCCCCTTCTATGCCAGCCTCAGGGTCTAGTGATTTTTCCACCAGTGTCCATGAAATGCAGTGTCCACATATTTTGGCCCCCAGTAGCTTAGGTCCCAGACAGGAAGAGGCTGCAGAACACCCACAGTTTAGCAAGTACTCCACCAAAGGCCTCCCAAGACTGCCAGCCTCCTTTGGAAGGAGTTGCTCGGGGCTGGGTTGATCTAGACCATCTTTCAGTTCCGGAACCAGCTACCTACCAGTCTTGTGTGGTCTCTAGGGGCAGCATTTGTTCGTAGGCTGCCCATGGTCTGATCTGGAACCTACGCACACATGCTGCTGTGGGCTGTTGGTTAACATTGAAAGCTCTGCAAGGATTACCATCACTGCTCTCACGCTACCTAGAAAATCATTATGTGTTGAGGGGGCAGTGATTTCAGCTTTTGGAGAACATGGGCAACCTCGTCAGTGTTCAGAATGCCTTAGCAAAGTCCTGGAGCCATCCTACAAAAGCACTTGTGGGAGGAACAAAAGCTGTTTAGAATGGTTGTGATGTCTTCTTCAAACAATTCAAATGCGGCTGTAAATACAGGTCCAGTCCTGCTCTGAAGAACAGACCACATACTTAGGTGGGCAAGGCAGAAGAAGGGAGGAGTCAACACCACGTAGGGAGCCCTTCGGTCGTGAAACAGGCCGCCTTGTGAGAGCTCAAGCTCCCTGTCAACAGAGATGTCTAAGCCGAGGCTGGGTAAGTAAGCAAGCCATCATACGATTGTGACGCCAAGGGTGAAGGTGGATTAAATGGCACTCTTGCTTCTCTTTCAAAGTTAAAATATTGCGAAGCTCTGAAGCTAACTCTGTATTAATTCAGTTCCTCAGCTACCTATCCTTACTTTGAAATGCAGTGAATACTCCAGCCTAGTTTGGAGTATTTAAAATTTTTCATGTTTGAAATGAAATACTACATCCTGTGTTCTCCAATACTCCCACAGTGCCATGTGTGGACTCTGCATTCTGATCATCCCAACTGTCTTCTTTGCCTTCTGAAAAGCTACTCAAGGCCAGAAAGTGTGTCATATCATCCTAATCTTGTAAATTTAGCCCATACTCGCACACCTCTCACACTCTCCCAGAATATATTTGCACATAGTAGGTGTTCTTTGGGGGAGAAAGCTTCCTGGGGCCAACTGACACTATTTACCTTATGTTTCTCCAGTTTACATGGTGCCATGTTTTTCTTTGAAAAGTGAAACTTTCATCCTTGGAAAATCTCAGAGGCCGCAAGCTTACACGGCTGTGGTTTAACAGCATGTCACATTCCTGAAACCGATGCTCCATGAGTTTTTGGCCAAACAAGCTTTCCTTCTTCCTTTGAAGTAGAGTCAACTCAAGTTAGAACCCCGGGACAGGGGTGGGGACTTAGCTCTGGACTGTGTGGTGGGTTTTCTGGGTGAGAGTTATCATGTTGCAACAATATTTGTAACCACATCTCCACAGTACAAAATCTGCCCCTCATGCCGCCAAACCCTCCCTTGTCCGTGAGGGGTTGGATATCTGCGCATGTATTTCGGAGAGTAGTTGCTTCAAGATTTCTGTGTAAGGTCACTAGTAAGTTCACTTAAAGCACTAAATGAGACCAAAGTATTTCACTTATAATTTGATGATATTCACTAATTATAGTCAAATCAATTCATTGATTATTAATCACAACATTTTTCATACAATATAATGATAGATGAGGGGATTCAGTATCCTGAAATAGTTCATTTAATATCAATCAGCCAAAGACTTTTAGAGTTGAAACAAAGACTGGGAACAGAACACCCAAACCCCTCAGGTTACAGCTGAGAAATCTGAGGTTCAAAGAAACCTTGTTTCAACAGAGAACGTGCCCAACATATTGAAGCAGTTGGCCCTCAATTAAAAAATTTAAAACAGAAAAGAAGAAAAAGCTACATTCATATAAGCATCAGGGAAGAAATAAAGCAAGGGAGCAAATTATTGGATACCAAATTGTTTCTAGATCTTTGCTTCTCGCCTCTGAAAGAGAAGCTCTTGAAGACTCTATGAGAACTTGGAGTTTTACGGCCACAGGGAATTGACAGCGAAGCCTAGCAGATAGTACAGATTGCCAGCATTTTGGATGAGGCCAGTGGCTGAGTTTGTACATTGGTAAAGCTAGACCCTCAGACATTTTGCACCTCTTCTACTGAACAGCAGAACTAGTTTCTAAGTCTGGCATACTGACTTGTGAGAAAAGGATGTTCTCAGAAGTCTGAGTGCGTTAGAATTACCGAGAAGACCTGCTGAAACATTATCAAGTCTTCAGGTGACTGTGTTGGCACAAGGACCACACTTTCAGAATCACTTGTGCAGAGTTTCTGATGTCTAGTTTAAGGATCACAGACATAGGAGGCTGGCAGATAACCTGGCAGGTGACACTGTGTACCCTGCGCCAGGAGGCCAGCGTAGTAACACGGGCGGCAGCTGCTCTCTGGATAGCGCCAGGCTGCTCAGTCCCAGCGTATTCTTTTGCTGGAGGGATGAATAACTTGGTTTGGAGCCCTTTCAATTCTTTCAGGAGGTGCTGAGCATCAGATTTGTATGGGAATATCGCTTTTAGATGTTGGTGGTCAATTCATATTTTAAAAAAACACGTAGCCAAGTAAAACTTGTTTGTGGCCCTACTGTTGCCAGTTTGCAATTTCTTTGCTCTTTGATCCTGGGGAAATTTTTAGAGGGTTCAGTGAAGAGTAGTTTTGGTGAGTGGTTCTGTCTCAGAGTCTGTCCTAAGGTTGCAGTTAAGATGTTGGCCTTATTACAGTCATTTGAAGTTCTGACTGGGACCGGGAATTCTGCTTCCATGATGGCTCAGGCACATGGCTATGGGCAGGAGCCCCAGGGCCTTGTCGTGTGATTTCTTCCACAGGGATGTTTGAGTACATTGTAGCTTGGCATAACTGATGCCATCTTGAGCCCTGCATTTAACTAGTGCCCTGTGTTTGACCCAGGAAGATGGGAAATTACTCAGGGTGTAAGTCCCATGAGAGGAGCAGAATGAGCTGCACCCACAGGAGAAAAATTAACCTGCTAACAAAAGAAGCAGGATACAGGTGTCAACCAAAAATTAATGTAAGAGTCTAGCTAAATTATTTCCAACAGGATGTCTTTTGTGATTCTCTCTTTTAAAAACTCTGTAACTTTCCAGTTTGGGGCCACTTGTATGGACACTGAAACGGGGGTCTGTATATGAGTGGTCCTGAGCTCAGTTAATTAAATTTCAAATTTATCAATTTGGCTGCTTGGATTCCTATGTTGTTGTTCACGAGCCCACTTCAGGTACCCTGTGGTACAGCAACTGGCTTCACCAGAACAAGTGATTCAAAGCGCGGAGAATGACGGGAACATCAATGTCTTTAATGACCTAGTTGTATTAGTTACTTTCCATTGCTGGGACAGAAATACCTGATGTGAATTAAAAGAGAAAGGATTTATTTTGGTTCATTTTCAGAGGTTTCAGTTCATGGTCAGCTGGTTCCAGCACTTTTAGGCCTGAAATTTCATGGTGGAAGAGCGCTCCTCACGTCATGGTAGCTGGGAAGAAGAGATAGTTGGAAAAGAGCCAGAGAAGGGTCACCTCCAGGGACCAACGTCCTCCAGCTAGTCCCCATCGCCCAACAGCCTGTTCAGCTGTGTGCTCAACAACAGACTCACCAGCTGATGAACCTAGTGCCTTGACACGTGAGTCTTATGGAGACACTTTTCACTTACGCCATAACACCAGCCTTGAAGTCACACATCACCTGTCCACAGTATCGTACTGATCACAGAGGTCAGCACTCCCCAGTGTAGGAGGGCACCATGCAAGGGGCACATTTGGAGGTTGCCTACTACAGTGAGTTTGAGTGACTGTGTAGACTTTCCTGCCTTCATTTTTATCTTGTTTCTGAACTATTGTCAGTTTCTGAGATTGTCATTGTGACCTGTCACTTAGGAGCACTTCAGATGAAATCAAGGAAAAACATATTGTATCATTCCTTTGCAGGAAGAGCCTAATGGGTCATTGAGGTCATTGAGGTTGCAGATTGGAGACTTTTGGGTACAGCTAGAGCAAGTGGCTTTTTAAACTTTTGTTTGCCAAAGTTTCCAACAAGCCAATTCACTCATTTATAGTATTTTTTGGACTTGAGTTGTTTGAATTTTTAGTAATCACAAGAGTGATCAGTTCTTTTGGTTTGTCTGGGACTCACTAATTTCCTGGGATTTAGGACTTTCAGGGCTAAAACTTGGGCAATCTTAGGACTCAGTTGAGAGCATATGTGAATTGACCTATTTATTTCCACAGGTGCATTCCAAAATCCTGAGTATCTGAATCTCCTGATAGCCTGTCAGTAACACCTCAGGCCCCACCAAAGACCTAATAAATCAACTGACTGTTTCACTAGAGCCCAGGAGAATCTGATGCATGTTAAAATCTGAGATCTCTGAATATAAGTGACACCTGAGCTTGGGCTTTCTGAGGATTCAGCTTTTTTGCCTCTGTGGGTAAAACAGATTTCACAATGACCTGCTTGTAAATTGGTAATTTGATTTTGACATACATATCTTATTTTTTCCCCTGCCTTCCCCACCTCCCAATGTAAAGACATCTAAAATTTCACTGTTGGAAGGAACCTAAAAGTCCCAACTCAAACCTGGACTTGAGTAATGGTTTTCATAATACTATTTACAGTTGAAATTTCTCCTATCCCCAAACAAAGTGCCATAAACTATACAGATAAGAGGAGACTGCTGGGCATTGAGGTTTTTTCCAGCCTGTGATACCCTAAGCAGTGTACACTAAGTATCCTTGTATGTATAGACTCACACACAGAGTGGTGGTTTATTTATGTAGGTTTGATTCCTGAAATGCGGTTGCTGTGATTTTGAAGATTTGCAATAAAATTGTACTGGTATCTGAAAAGGTATCTGTGCAAAGAGGTGTGTTTGAAAGAACCTACGGTGCATTTATTTTATGGAGCTGTGATAGAATAAAATCATAGACATACATTAACCTTGAAGGATAGCTATGACATCCTGTTTGACAGGGAATGTAAGTTGCAGACGGACTTAGTATAAGAGGAGAATGGAGAGGATAATTTGCAAGAAGATTATTTGTATTTCCTCAATACACTTATGGATGCTTGTTCTGGTTGTAAAGAATATGGGTAGCTTTGTAATTAAGATTACTATTATTATTATTATTTAGTACCAGGAATCAAACTCATGACCTTGTGCTTGCCAGGCAGGTGCTGTGCTGCTGAGCTAAATCCCAACCCTGTAATTAAGAATTTTAGAAGCAAGAGAAAAAAATGGAGGTGCTGTGGTTAATGTGAAGAAGACTACAGAGATCCGTTGTTTGTCTCCCCTTTCAGAGAGCCTTCTTGTCCCTGCTCCACCTCCATGGTTCCTTCTCCCTACATTCAAAGGCAATATCTCAGTTGCTGATTGTGAGCACCTGATTGCCTGGGGCCAGATCCTGTTCTGGCTGGTTGTGGGAGAAGGATGTCTGACCTGCTTTGGTCAGAGGGGGTCTGTGGACCATCTCTGTGGGGACCATTAATTAAGAAGTGTCTGGTAATGTTATTAATTAGGCCCTTAATCAACAAGTAAGGTGGAAAAATCGTACAGCTCCACTCTTTTGAAACTTCCAATGTGTTCAGAAAGGTAGATCTGAGTTAACTGACAATATTTTTATAGCATGCTAAGATAGCCAACATTTATTAGACACCTGCTATAAATGCTAAGTACTTCACAGTTCCTCATTGTGTATGCATGAATACATGATGGTATTTGTGATGCTGATATTTTTTAGACAGTGTCTTGATAGGTTGCCCAGGCAGGACTTGAACCTGCAGGTTTAAGTGCTCTTCCTGTTTTAGCCTCCTACATACCTGAGACCCCCACAGGTGCCATCAAGCACAGTTTATATACAGTTTGGTTAAGGTACTGGAGATTGAACTCAGGGTATTGTGTGTGCTGGGCAGGCACTCTCCTGAGTTATGTTATTTTGAGATAAGATCTTGCTAAATTGTCCAAATTTGGTAGGGTTTTTGTTTGTTTGTTTGTTTTGTTTTGTTTTGCTTTGCTTTGTTTTTGGTACAAGGGATTGAACTCATGACCTCATGCTTGCTAGGCAGGCACTTATGCCACCGAGCTAAATCCCTAGCCCTAATTGTCCAAATTTGGCTTGAAATTTCAGTTCTCCTGATTCAGCTTCCTGAATAGCTGGGATTCCAGGCATCTGTCATCATTCCTGGCTGTTGGATGTAATTTTTAATGCCAGTTTTACAAATGGAGCCACTAAAGCACACAACAGTTGGGTAACTTACCCAGAATCACACAGCTAGTGGGTGCTGGAGCCAAGACTTGAATTCTGGTCATTCGAGTAAAAGGTTCTAATCATTACACTGTACTGCTTTCAGGTCTGTAGTATTTAGGATGGGTGCTGATTTTATCTGAAATGAATAATTCCTGGGCTGGGGATTTGGCTCAGTGGCACAAGCGCCTGCCTGACAAGTACAAGGTCATGAGTTCCATCCCCGGTACCAAATACTACTCTACTACTGCTACTAATTCCTATTTTCACTGGGCACTTAGTATGTTCTAGGGACTGTCCCTACTGCTTTCTGTGAACGAACTCATTTAGTCCTCACCATAAGGCCAAGTTAAAAACCTCAGCAATACCAGCTGCTCAGCCAGGTTTCCTCCAAGAGACACAGGCAGGGTTCATGCCCTGTCTGCCTCCAGATCTCACACATCCAGCACCACATCCCAGAGCCATTATTCTCTTTGCTTATTCTAATATCGATATGCTTTTTCTTCTGTACCGATTTGAAAGCTGTTATCTTAGGAGATACAGAAATTCAGCCAAGGAGGTGGGGATGTAGCTCAGCCACACAGCGCCTCCCTGGTAAGTGCAAGGTTCTGAGTCTGATTCCTGGTACCAAAAACAAACAAACAAACAAACAAAATTCCAGGTACTTATCAAGACAATTCAGCTGAAGTTAATGGTTTTATTTTAGTTTCATTTTGATTTTGAAACTCTCAATTTAAGCTGATAGCAGTTAAAATAATTGAAATTAAATCTGATCTGTCATTAGTGGGGTTTGCATGAGAAGAAATCTGAAGAGACAAAAGGGTGTGCATGTGTGTGCTTTGTGTGTGCACATGTGTTGGTGATTGTGAATGTGTAGTCCTAAATTTCCTTTATTACAGAGACAATTGAGAAGAATAAAAAGGGAAAGAGATCAATATCGTTCTGTTAAGTTGTTGCACACTTAAAGTATAGAGATACGGTTCTTGTGCGGGGGATGCAATTTAAAAAGTTTCACTGCTGGAGGAAATGTGCTTTTCTAAGTGAAAATAGACTCTATTCTCAATTTGAATTGCAAATCCTTCCAAAATCAGAGTGGGAAGGAAGGATAATTCTGGCAGGAATGGGTTCTAACTTATTTTGTACAACTTCTTGTCATAAGCTTTAGAAAATCATAATTGTTCTAAAAATTCAGGTATTTTCCTGATTGGAATATTTTAGATAAGTCAAAATAGCCAGGTAATTTTACACAATAATAACTCAGTTTGGAATGGCATAAAAGACACTCGGAAGCAGAAAATTTCAGGGTATGTTTGGCAAAGTGTGACTCTAAACATCAGCCTTGTCTTGGAGGGTAACCCACATAGTGGAGAGCAGGACTGAGAAGTTGGGCGGGGCAGACAAAGTCACTTTTTCAGCACAGCTTGAGCATGGCACTGGGTGACTGTGATTTCTGTGTGCGGACACGCTTTGTCCTCACACAGCCTTTGCAGTGCACATCATTGTGCTTGGTTTTAGATGAGAGAAACTGAGCCTCAAGAAGGTAAAGTAACTGCCCCCACCTTCCGCTGCTTAAGTAGTTGTGAGGTTAAACTTGGAAACATTCGGTCAGGATGAAGTGGGGACACCACCAAGAGTGTGAGGGAGGAGACGGCAGCCAGGAGCATCTGGGAAGTGGCCCTGGGGTTAGAGCTCTCAGATAGGTGTCGTCCCTGGAGATGGGGACAGAGCAGCTGCTGCGGGGGAGCGGCTGAGCTTCACCTGGACTGTGGGGTGCGCCCAGAGCAGCAAGAAAAAGTGTCAGAGGCAAGTCTGCTTCTCCTGGTGCTCACTCTCAGACTCAAATTGGATGGACTGAACAGCACTGGGCAGGCGCAGTGTGGAAGGGAGGGAAGCCCCGGGAGAGAGGCAGTGAGGCAGAGCGGGCTGACCAGAGTGCAGGCAGGAAGCCTGAGGGCCAGGAGCACAGGAGACAGGGGAGGAGGGGGAACTTTTGTTGCTTTGTTTTCTTTTTCCTAAGGCTTTTTAGGAGGTAACTCCAAAAGGCACGAAATTTGATGAGTGCTGGAAGAAACTATAAAAGGGACATTGAAATTTGAGAAAAAAACCCACATAATTGGGTTTTGAGGAACCATGTCTTCATTATTAAAACAGACAAAACTAAGGTCTGCTTTGTCATTTCTGTCTTCAGTCTTAATGAACACAGTGGTTCCTGCGTGAGTGCAGATGCAATGTACTGAGCCAGTATCTGGAGCTGTGTGGAGGCAGCGGGCCAGCTGAGATGAGGGGAGAGAGGAGGGGGGCCTTGGGTAAACTGGTGCAATTGCAGCCTGGGCTGGGAGGAGCCTGGGGTCACCCAGCCCCCAACACTCCCCAGGGAGGGTCTGGCACCAACCACACACCCCAGCAGGAAGCCTGCCAGGAAGGGCTGGGGTGGGGACCAGTTCCCCTGGCCAGTCAGTTCAGACAAACTGTGCCTCCTGCATCAAAGGCTCACATTTGCCAGTGTGGCTTCCTCTGCCACCGGAAAACAGCAGGAATGTGGGGGCTGGAGTGGTGCCCATGTTCTCCCCGAGCGTCTGGCATGCGTTTTGTTGGCTCCCAGATCTTGACAGTGGGGGCTGGGCAAATTGGGGGGTTTCCAAAGAAGCTTCTTTGTCACACCTCTAGGGAAGCTGGTAGCTATTATTGGCTGCTCTGCAAACCCGCAAATCATAGTCCTCACATATCTTATTGCCCCGCTTCTGCACAACTGTAAGTCTGAACTTGGCTCCGATGTCAGCTTGTCAGGGGCCACGTCCCAGCCACTCTCCTTAAAGCTGTTTCCCTTCTTCCTGGGCATCCCCTCTGCCCTCTCCTCACCCTACTGGTCTTTAGAGTACCATCTCATATGCCGTTTAATTCACTTATTTATCTTGCTTGCGATCTTCTTCACTACATCTAAAGTTCTTTAGGATAGACACTGTGACACCCAAGCACCTAGATCAAAGTGCCAAGCCCTCAGAGGTCTTCAAAAGTGCAGTGGGATGAATACACATGCATCTTGGCGTCTCAGAAAGAGCAGGACACTGCGTGAGGCTGAGTGCAGGCTGGATGCTGGGGCAGGAGCTGGGAAGGCTCCCTTTGCCCCTCATGGACACCACGTCCTGAGTTAAACACGGCACCTGAGAGGGTCGCCGTGGGGCTCCTCTAGGTCTAAGGTTCATCAGCCATCTCTTTCCTTCTGGGAATAGCTGTATGGTGCTCCTATTCCTACTCCAACTCTCTGGCCCATGTGAAACTCAGGAGTCACAGATTGCTGGAGTTTTCTGGCACAGTAAAGAAGCAGAATATAAGGAGGAATAAAAGTGGCCTTTTAGTTAAAGGACGTGGAGAGGAGCCTACAACCAACAGTGGTTTGGCTTTTTCTTTTGCCCAGATAAGAGGATGTGGGGTATATGTGACTTTTGAGTGGATGTGGTGCTTACCACGGGCATTGATAACTCGAGGAGCTGATTAGAATTTTGTTCACGTGCGGGAAAGGAAGAAGGAAGCTGTAATCAGGGAAGAAGGAGGACGTGGCTGTCAGGGTCAGCATCCCAGATTTGGTCTTCCACTGTGTTGAACTACCACCATAATGTCCTGTAGTTTACTGTAGAGCAAAAATCTTTCACAGATGAGGTCATGGATTAGGGTGATTCCACAGGTCACAGAGAAGAGATGCTGGGTGACAGGGCTGAGTTCATGCTTTTTTCAAGGCTGCAACTTGTGTAGAGTGGACTGTGTCAGATCTCTGGACGCTGACTTTAGTGGCCAAGGTGAATGTATTTGTTCTTCCGGTTGGTTGAGAGTATCTGTGAGTGGACACTTCTGAGAGGGGTTGGTGTGCATACCTGTAGCTTAAGAAAAGAAAAGAAAAGAGAAGGGGGAGTAGAATTGGGAAGCATTGTGTTGTCCTGTAAAGTGTGTTGGTCAGCTTTCCCAGAGCTGGGACCATGTGCCTGACAGAGTTCTCAGTCCACGGCTAGCTGACTCCAAAGCAGGAACATCATGGTGGAGGGGCCTGGTGGAGAAAAATGGCTCAACTCATGGCATCTAGGAAGGCAAGATCAGGTGAAAGGCCAGGGATGAAGGGGCCGTGGTTCCCAGGGTTATGACACATGGACCACTTCTTCTAATCAGCTATGACCTCTTCAGGAGTCCCTTAATCCACTCACGTTGGCAGTGATAACCAGCACAGTCAGCACGGCTTTTGCATCTTCATCACTGCCTGGAATTTTATCACTTATTCCTGCTCTAAGCTTCAGAGAACAGTCACCTTCGTGGCTGCTGGATAAGATCCGCGGCTCAGACGCTGGCTGGAAGGGCGGTGAGCTGAGCATGGGCTGCACCTCACGGTGAGGGGGTTCTGGGGCCTGCCAAGCTCAGGTGTATAGAGTATATTCCAAAGTTAGTGAACATTTAATCCACCCTCTTTCTGCACAGATGAACACTTCACTCTTTTATGCCTTTTCCTCTCCACTATACAGTCACTAATGTAGACAGAATTCTAAGGCAGCTGTCGAGCGTGTCATCTCTGCTATAGGTATCCTACGTGGTTTCCGTCCCTGGAGTGTCAGAGGGATTTATGACCATGGTGGGCTCTTGTGGCAAAGATATGGTACAAGACAGGAGGGACTCTGCAGGTGCAATTAAAGTCCCTAAGCAATTAAATTGGGTTACCCAAAGAGAGAGAATCCTGGTGGGTCTGACTCAATCAGGTGAACCTTTAAAAGGGACCGGATCTTTCCTGAGGGAAGTGTGAGACACAAGCAGGGGCCACGTGAGGGCAGGCCTTGGGAGCTGAGTGAGGTCCTTGGCTGACAGTGAGTGAGAAGTTGGAGACCTGTTATCCTACAGAGAAGAATGGACAATCCGGTAAGCTGGCTGATGCCACAAGAGGATCTTGAACTCTGATTAAGAATCTACTTCAGGGCTGGGTTTAGCTCAGTGGCTCCAGTGCTTGTCTGGTAGGCACAAGGTTGTGAGTTCAATCCCCCCAAAAAGAACCCACTTCTGTCAACATCTTGATTTCAGTCTGTGAGACACTGAGCAGATGCCCCAAGTATACAGCACCTGGACTTCTGACCTATAGGGCTTCAGGTTTTGTTTTTTTTTTTTTTTTTTTTTTGTATTTTTACCAATACCAGGGATCGAACTCACGACCACAGGCTTGCAAGGCAGGCGCTTATGCTGCTGAGCTAAATCCCCAGCCCCAGAGCTTCAGTTTTAAGACACGATAGTTTTGTTGTTGTTTTCTGATTTTTTTTTTTTTTTTTTTTTTTTTTTTTGGTCGAGTCAGAGTCTCACTATGCACGCACTTTGTAGCCCAGGCTGGCCTCAAACTCATGGCAATGCTCCTGCCTGCCTTAGTCTCCCGAGTGCTGGGATTACAGGGGTACGCCACCATGCCCAGTTAATTATTGTGTTTTTGGTCATTTGTATGCAGTAATAATACAACTAAATCACGAATCTGTGTTGTATACTGTGGCATTGGAGCAGGTGCTGGGGACAGAGCGCAGGACAGACAGACATGCCCTTACACTCACGGTTTATGAGAACCCAGTGTTCAGAGGTGACATAGACTAACAGTGGGTCAGATTGTCTTGGGTTTGAGTTCTGGCTCTGTCTTTTTGCCTTTAATTCAGAGTTGGACAAATATTCTGAGCTTTGTGTGCCTCAGTTCTTCTCATCTGCCAAACAAGAACCCAAGTGGCGACTTTAGGGGTCAAGTGGGATGAGGTGAGGGGTGATGGACTCAGTCTGTGCCCAGTGTGGAACAGGAATGTAATGCACATCAATTAGTGTTAATTAAAGTCTGTCTTAGTTACTTTATGCTCGTCACTGAGACAAAATACCTGATGCCCAAGTTGGGAAAGGGAAGGTTTATTTCTTACAGTTTTTGGAGGTTTCAGTCCACACTCAGTTGGCTCCCAGGCAGGCGGGCATGGCTGGGCAGCCTTTCATGGTGGCTGCAAACAGCAAACAGGAACCAGCAAAGAGAAAGACACACCTTCTTCCTGCCATTACGTCACATCCTGGTCCCACCCCTTTGTGGGTGGAGCACTGACACCATCAATCCAAGCACTAGACAATGAACCATCACAAATGCACAATGCAAACTCATGAGGCCTGGGGACACAGACATAAACCATGACAAAGTCCTAGTTGGGGTCATAGGTCCAGGCTGTTATTCTACTCCCAGAATCAACAGATGAGAGAAATGAGGCTGGGCCTGCCTCAGCCCTGCTCATAAGCAATCAGGGCTGAGATGGGAACTCCCAGCAGCCAAGGGGTGCATGGGCATTCTCTACAGTGCTGCGCTCTCTCTCTCTCTCTCTCTCTCTCTCTCTCTCTCTCTCTCTCTCTCTCTCACTGACAGATAGTGATGGAAACAAAGGCATTTCTGAGAACTCCATTCAGCTGCCTCTGGCTCTAGTTTCCTCGCTATGGGGTGTATAATTTCCACTAGAAAAGGTTGGGCTACACCAAACCCCTAATTAAGTTTTTATTCAGGTGGCAGAACTTGAGGTGCTGCTACTTATTTGGATGAAGAATATTTCATATTCTAGTGTGGATGATGACTTAGGAAGTATAATTTGGTCCATTATTTTTGGAGGACAATCTTGGCATTATATATCAGAAGCCTTAAAGTTACTCATAAATGTTGGCACAAATGTTTCAATCTTAGTTTCTGAGCAAATATTTAATGAGAAAAGTGTTTATTGGAAAATATAGAAAACATTGTAGGCAATTTATTGTTCAGTGACAGGGAGAGGGGGAACATCTGAACAACGGAGTACTACGTAGTCATTAAAAATGATGCTCAGTAGAGGACTCACCTGTCTCACCTTTGCCACTGCCACTGCTATCCCCAGGCCTTGCATGACCAGTACCTGAGCCTGGAGCAGAGAGGACCTGCATGACCTGCCCCTGCTGATGCCAGGCTTTGTATGATTTGTGTGGGAGGCAGGTGGACCTGAAAGACACCATATTTAGTCCAGTGTTTGAGTTCTTGCACTGCATCCTACATCCAGTGGAAATTAGTGGTCTGAGTTGCTGTAGCTCAATGTGAGTGTCCTAAGCATCTTCACTAAAATTGTAGACTTCTTTTGGTCTGACTAAGGAAAGTTTGTGAGTGATTCTCTGGGCTTGTCAGTATCCAGTTAATATTTGATGCCATAATTGTCACTGGTTTGACAGCCAAGATGACACAGTTGTCTCTGTCAGTTGGTTTTCTCTGTGTGTCAACATCTGGACTGCCTGATGATCACAGCAATGCTACGGTCCATTCCTGAAGAACTGGGCACGGGACCAAAGATGTCTCAAAACACACAAACAAGAAAGGACGACACCACAAAATGCCTCTAAAACCTCCAAACTTCCCTAAAACCAGGCAAGGGGGGAACTCATAGGACACACTGCAGAAAGGTCTGAAAGAATATCTGTGAAGGCAAACAGTTCAGTCAGGTGCTTGGGTAATTTAAAGAAGATTTAACCATTCAGATAATCACCCCAATAAAACAAATGCTGACCAAGTCTAGGAAGATCCTAGCAGAGGTGGAAAGGAGATGCAACCCGCAAATGCCCAGCACAGAAGAGTGAGAGTTGGTAGAGAGGTTCCAAACAGAGTCAAAGGCATTGAAAACATCACTGAGAGTGACCTGTGTGAAGACAGTGTCCTGTCCACCGGTCAGGGCTGCTGGGTGACTCAAAGAAGACTAATAGAAGGGTAACTGGAATTAATGAAAAATCCGAAGACAACACAAAAGGATAAAATGCTGTTTATAGAGGTAATAGCAGAAAACTTCCCAGACATGGAAGAATAATTTAAAATACTTTTTTTTTTTTGGTATCGGGGATCAAATGTGCAACCTTGAGCTTGCTAGGCAGGTGCTTATGCCACTGAGCTACATCCCCGCCCCTAATTTAAAATACATTTAAGTGACATGTGTAAAACTCTAAATAATCATGGTCAGAAAACACCACTTCATGACACGCAATAATTAAAATATCAGAAATCCAACACAAGAATAAAAGCTGTGATTTTGCTAGAGAAAAATCAACAAATCATCTAATGCAGGGAAATTGACAAGAATGACAATAGATTCTCAACACTAAGTTTAAAGTCAAGGAGCGTTTGTAATGGAGAGTTTCAAGCTCAAAAACAAAAAAAACTTCCCAACCCAGTCCGATATATCCTACAAAATTGGTGGAGAAATAAGATAGTTTCATGATAAAGAGAATCTAAAGAAATTCATGATCACTAAACCAACACCCTCCAAAATTCTTAAGCATATCCTGAAGAAGACCATTAAATTAACAATACCAGAGGCTAGGGATATAGCTCAGAAACGTTAAGTGCCTGCCTGGCAAGTGCAAGTTCCTGAGTTCAATTCCTGGTACCAAAAACAAACAAACAAACAAACAATACTAAAAGGGTCAATAAAATGAATGCATCAGAAAGGGCTAGGAAAGGGGCTGGGGATTTAGCTCAGCGGCATAAGCACCTGCCTTGCAAGCAGGCAGTCGTGAGTTCGATTCCCGGTACTGATAAAAAGAAAAAAAAAAAAAAAAAAAAAAAGGGCTAGGGATTAACGGAAATGAAAGCAGACAACAATAAGTAAATAATTCAATGATGAGAATATTTAATTCCTGTTAATGTAAATGAGCTCAGTTTATAAATCAAAGTATACAAATTAGAAGAATGAATCAAGAAACAAAGTTTAATAGTATGCTATACCCTAGAAACACATTTAACCTGACAAGAAATTTATAGACTAAAGATCAAAGGATGGAAAACAGTATTCCATGAAATGGGAACCTGAAATAAGTGGCGTGGCTGTGCTATTTTATTTCTAGTTAAAGCTGATCAAGAGGCAAAGATAGACAGTGCTTGTCGGTTAACAGGACTATTCAATAGGAAGAGATTATAAACATATGTACATCAAAATATGGTGCACCCAAATACATAAAACAGACACAAAAAAGCAGATACACACCAATGTAATTATAATGGGGAATCCCAATACCCTGCTATCACAAATAGATCAACTAAACAAAAAATCAACAAAGAAATATCCAAATTGAACCCAACCTTTGAACAAAGTGGACATACAGAATATTCTGCCTAACAATAAAAGAATCAACATTCCTTTGGGCAGCACATGATACTTCCTCCAAAAAAAGACCACTTACTAGCTGGTAAAGCATGCCTAAATAAATGCAAAAAATGAAAATTTAACGTGCATAATATCAGATCACTATGCAATGAAACTACAAATCAATAGCAAAAGAAACCACAGAAACTATGGAACTTAAACAGCATACTCTGAAAAAAACAAAAACAAAAACAAACAGCATACTCTTTAATAATCAGTGGGTGACAGGAAATTAAGAAACAAATAAGATAATTCCTAGAATTAAATGATAATGCTAGTACAACATATCAGAATGTATAGAATACAATGAAAGTAGTTCTATGAGGGAAATTTATAGCTGTGAATGCCCACATCAGAAAAACAGAATGACCCCAAATAAATAACCTAATGACTCATTTTAAAGTCCTAGAGCTGGATGTGGTGGCAGACACCTTCACCCCAGGACTTGAAAGGTGAGGCAGGAGGACTGATGTGAGTTCAACGTCAGCCTGAACTACACAGTGAGACTCTATTTCTAAAACAAACAAACAAATAATGAAAAGCTCTAGAAAACAAGAATGATCCAAGTCCAGAGCTTGTAAAAGGAAGGAAATCAGAAAGATCGGAGCAGAAATCAATGAAATAGAGACAAAAACAAAACAAAACAAAAACTAGAAAGAATCAGTTAAAGAGCTGGTTCTTTGAAAGAATAAACAGAATACTCTTAACCAATCTGACCAATAAAAAGATAAGAAGGGACACTAACCAAAGCAATTAGAAGTGAAAAAGGTGACATCATGACAGACACTGCCAAAATTCAGAAAATTATTACCAACTATTTCATAAGTATATGTGCCCAAAAAAGTTAGAGAACTCAGAAGTTAGAGTACGCAGATTCCTAGATACCTATACATGAATCACCAAAACAGAAGCACAAAGACAAGAAATGAATTTGAAGCAAGAATTAAACAAACAAACAAACAAACTAACAAACAAAAAACTCCCAACTAAGAAAAGCCCAGGCCATGTTGGATGCACAGTCAAATTCTACAAGAACTTCAGGGAAAATCTAACACCAATGTTCCTTGAACTCTTCAATGAAATCAAGAAGTAAAGAGCACTTCCCAGATCATTCTTGGAGACTAACTAAAAAGAGATCTGCAGGCCAAGCTCTGTAATGAACATAGTTGCAAAAGTCCTTAGTAAGAATTTCTTTTGACATGATTCCATGTGCTGATCCTCTGTATTCTTTCTTGTGCCATTGGGGTTCTATTAAAAAATCTTTGCCTACACCAATGTCTTCAAGAGTTGCACCTCTTTTATTTTTCAGAAGATAAAACATTTCTGTTTCAAAATTTAGGTATTTGATCCATTTTTATTTTAGATATTGGTAATTATTTTAGATACTGGAAACAAGAATGCAAAAAAGCATCAAAAAGATCAATTAGGCTTCACCCAAGGGAGGCAAGGATGGATCAGCATACGGAAATCAATAAATGTGAGTCATCAGATAAACAGAATCCAGGACGAAAGTCACATAATCATCTCAATAGATGCAGAAAATGACAAAATTCAACATCTATTGATGGTTAAAAAAAAAAAAACTGAAGAAAATATAGAAGGACCTTGTCTCAATTTGATAAAAATATTTTATTACCAGCCTACTTCTAAATCATATTAAATGGTATAAAAATTGAAAGCTTTTCCTCTAAGGTGAGGATATTCATTGTCACCACTCCTATTCAACATAGTCCTTGAAACACTAGCCACAGCAATCAGGAGAGGAACACAAATAAAAGGGTACATATAGGAAAGGACACAGTCAAAATACTGATACGGGAGAAGGAGATTCCAGCCTGCTATGTCCGCAAGTTCATGTTCTCTAAAACCAAAGAAGGAATTCTAGGAACAGCAGAGGTAAGAGTGGAATATATTTATTGAGAGAAAGGCAGCTTCTATCAGAAGAGAGACAGAAAGGGCCCCAAGTGGGTTACCAAGGACTCGTCTTTTCCAGAGACTTTTTTTTCCCCGTCTGTTTTCTTTTTATTGGTACCAGGGATCGAACTCACGACCGCCTGCTTGCAAGGCAGGCTCTTATGCCACTGAGCTAAATCCCCAGCCCTCCAGAGACTTTTATAGAGTAAAACCATGGGTTCAAGGTGGGGGAAGACTGGGAACTCACAAGGCAGAAGGGACTAAGGTGGGAAATAAGTGTAGTTAGCCAATAAAGTCAATAGTTCAGGTAAAACTGATTACATTAGGAACAAATGGGGAAGCCAGTCACATAGAAAGTGGGCATTCTTACAGAGCTGTGACTCTTCCCTAGGGGGATGGGAACTATTTAGGGTATCAATCCCAGGATTTGGGTGCATGTGTATGGTCTTTTGTCTTGAGTCCTGACCCACAGCAGGAGGCATCAGCTTCCCCAGCAGCTGCCAGGTGTTTGCCCTGGCTCTATTGAGGACCTAGCCCTATCTCACTGCCTGTAATATTTCTTTTAAAAATTTTTTTTTCACTTTAAAGAGATTAAGATAAAAGAGGACATAACAAAGCAGATCAGAACAATTTAAGCAACACAGTATTCTATTGAGGACCTAGCCCTATCTCACTGCCTGTAATATTTCTTTAAAATTTTTTTTTTTACTTTAAAGAGATTAAGATAAAAGAGGACATAACAAAGCAAATCAGAACAATTTAAGCAACACAGTATTTCACCACAAGATAACCCGATGTAGCAGTAGCTACCATAATGTCTCTTTCCTTGAAATAGTTGAGCATACCTTCATACACAATAGTATCAAACATAACAAAATTATATAAAACCATTAAAGAGAATGAAAATATTATAGGACATTCAGAACCAAATAACAGAAAATGAACAATAGTTACTATATTATCTCATTGTCCATAAAAACTTTGTTTATACTACCACACATAATAAAATCCAAGAAGATACAACATGATAGAACAAAAGTATGGTAGGACTTCAAGACAAGATGATATTAAATCAGCATTGGCTATTATAATGTCTTGTTTTCATCAAAATAACCATCCATACTATCACAGATAATAAAATCAAATAAACCAGGATAAAACCATTCCAAATAATGAATGGAAACATTGTAAGGCTTTAAAGCAGTGTAATGGGGAATCATGATTACCACCAACTTTTATGTACTCTTACCATTTCTTACACTAGGGAGACTATTTGGTATTTACACATGTGAGTATGATTTATTTTGCTTATGAGTGTGGTCTCAAGTTGTGTCCATTTATTTATAAAATATCTCAATGTGATCATTCTTTATAGCTGAGTAGTACTCCATTGTATAAAAATACCACATCTTTTTAATCCATTCCTCAGTTGATGGACACTTAGGTTGTTTCCAAGATCTGGCTATTACAAATTGTGCTGCTATAAACATGGGTGCACATATATCACTGTGGTATGATGCTTTCAGTTCTTCTGGGAATATGCCTAGAAGTCGAATACCTGGAACAAATGGGACTTCCAATCCCAGCTTTTTGAGAAATCTCCAGACAGACCTTCACAATAGTTGCACCTGTCTACACTCCCACCAACAGTGCAGGAGAGTTCCTTTTTCCCCACAGCCTCTCCAGCATTTGTTGTTGTTGGTTTTCTTGATCCTGGCCATTCTTTCAGGAGTGAGATGGAATCTCAGTGTGGTTTTGATTTGCATTTCTCTAATGACCAATGATGATGAACATTTTTTCATGTATTTATTTTCCATTTGCATTTCTTCATCTGAGAACTGTGTATTCATCTCAAATGCCCATTTTTGAATTGGGTCTTTGAATTTCAGGGGACTGATTTTTTTTAATTCTTTATATGTTTTAGACAGACGTCCTTTGTCTGAGGGACAGTTCACTAAGATTTTTTCCCAGTTTGTGGGTTTTCTATTCACTATGCTGGAGATTTATTTGGACATGAAGAAACTTTTTAATAAGAGGTGGTCCCAGTTATTGACTCTGGAAAGCATTTCCCATGCAGTTTGAGTCCTATTCATGAAATCTCTACCTATGCCTATGTCTTCAAGATTTTTACCCAGTTTGTCTTCCAACAGATTTAGTGTTTCTATTTTAATATTCAGATCTTTGATCCATTTAAAATTTATTTTAGTACATGGTGATAGGCATGGGTCTAGTTTTAGTTTTTGGCATATGGAGAGCCAGTTTTTCCAGCACCATTTATTAAAGAGACTGTCGTTCTTCAAGTGAAACTGTTTGGCCCCTTTATTATAGATAAGGTGGTTGAGTGTGTTTCCAGTTGTGGTCATATCTTCTAATCTATTCCATTGATCTTCAGATTTGTTTTTATTCCAGTACCATGTTGATTTTATTATAGCAGCTTTGTAGTATAACTTCAAGTCAGGGATTGTGAGGCCTACTGCCTTGCCTTTGCTGCTTAGAATTGTCTTTTCTATTGTAGGTCTCTTCTGATTCCAGATGAAATTTAGGAGTGATTTGCCTACATCTATGAGGTATGTTGATGGTATTTTCATTGGGATTGCATTGAATCTGTATAACAGTTTTGGAAGAATAGTCGTTTTCATAATATTTATTCTTCCTATCCATGGACAAGGGATGTCTTTCCATTTTCTGAGATCCTCTTCAATTTCTTTTTTCAGGGTATTATAATTTTCCCTGTATAGATCTTTTACTTCTTTTGTGAGATTAATTTCTAAATATTTCATTTTTTGGATGCTAGTGTAAAGGGTGTGGCTTCTCTTATTTCTCTCTCTGTGATTTTGTTGTTAGTGTGTAGAAATGCTTTTGATTTTTGAGTATTGATTTTGTATCCAGCTCCATTGTTGAATTTATTTATTATATCTAGGAGTCTTTCAATGGCGTTTTGGGGGTTTTCTATATAGAGTATCATGTGATCTACAAATAATGATAATTTACCTTACTCTTTTCCTGTCTTTACCCCTTTTATTTTTCTCTCTTGTCTAATTGTTCCAGCTAATATTTCTACTACTATGTTGAATAGGAGTGGTGATAAGGGACATCCTTGTCTTGTGCCTGATATTAAGGTAAAGGCCTTCAGTTTTTGGCCATTTAATATGATGCTGCTATTGGTCTGTCATAGATGGCCTTTATCATATTGAGGTAAAGACCTTCTATTCCAATTTTCTGTGAGGTTCTTATCATGAATGAATGTTGGACCTTATCAAAAGCTTTTTCTGCATCTATGGAAATGATCATGTGATTCTTACTTTTGGCTTTATTGATATGGTGGATTGCATTTATTGATTTATTTTTGTTTTTAATTTTTTATTTTAAAAAGGGTAAGATTAAACATAACAAAATAGAACAAAACAGATCATAAGGAAACAATTTTAAGAAACATGGATTTCAAAGCAAGTCCACTGGAGGTCTTCACTGTCTATCATACTGTCTCTTTTCTTCCATTAGTTGTCCCCATCTTCACACACATTGAATACATACATACTGAACATTATAGCACTAATCTAATCAGAACAGGATGATGAAGGATTTTTAGGTCTTCAAGACTTGACATTGGGGAAGTCAACAATGACTGCCATAATGACTCTCATTCTCTTCGAAGTAGCTGTCCATATCTTTATGTATGCTGAAATTAAACTTGAGTAGATATCTAGACTAATATCACTCTCAACAGTGAATAATAGTATTGCTAGATTTTATATCTAAATGCTACAGAATTAGTACTATGTATCTCAGTGTCTCTTTTTCTTTAGAGTATTTGTTCATTACAGCATGCATTATATGATGACTTATGTATGTTGAACCATCCCTACATGCCTGAGATTAATCCCACTTAGTCGTGGTGTATAATGTTCTTGGTGATTTGCTGCATTCTGTTTGCCAATATTTTATTGAGGATTTTTGCATCTGTGTTCATTAGGGAGATTGGCCTGTAGTTTCTTTTTTTAGTTGAGTCTTTCTCAGGTTTTGGTACTAGAGTAATATTTGCTTCCAGGAATGACTTAGGAAGGATTGCTTCCCTTTCAGTTTCGTTGAAGAGTTTGAGGAGTGTCAGCATTAAGTCTTCTTTGTATTTCTTGTAGAATTCCTCAGTGAATCCATCTGGGCCTGGGCTCTTCTTTGTAGTTAAGACTTAATTACATTTTCAATTTTGTTAATAGAAATTGGGTTATTCAGCAGTTTTACATCTTCTTGACCCAGCTTTGGTACTTCATATGTTTCTAAGAATCTGTCCATTTCTTCTGTGTTATTGAACCTATGAGAGTAGAGGTTTCTCAAATAGGTGTGGATGATCTTCTGTATTTCCACAGAGTGTGTAGTGATTTCACCTTTTTCATTCCTTATTGCATGAATTTGAGCTTTTTCTTTCCTTTTTAAAATAATGTTGGCTAGAGGCTTATCAATTTTATTTATTCTTTCAAAGAACCAACTCTTTGATTCATTGATTCTTTGGATTGTTTTCTTAGTCTCTATTGCATTAATTTCTGCTCTGATCTTTATGATTTCCTCCTTTCTTTTGGCTTTGGGTTTGACCTGCTCTTCTTTTTCTAGATGTTTTAGGTGTAGCATCAGGTTGTATATTTGTATTTGTTCTGTTTTCCTGATGTGGGAACTCAGTGCAATAAATTTTCCTCTGAGGGCTGCTTTCAACTGCTTTCCACAATTCCAGTAAGTTGTATTTGTATTTTTGTTTGCTTGTCGGTGTTGTTTAATGTCTTCTTTAATTTCTCCTGTGACCCATTGCTTGTTCAAGAGTGTACTATTCAATTTCCATGTGTTTTGGGGGTTTTTGCAGTTTCTTTTATCATTAATTTCTAGTTTCATGGTGCTATGATCTGATAACATGCATGGGATAATTTCAATTCTTTTGCATTTATTTAAATATATTCTGTGGGCTAGTATGTGGCCTGTCTTAAAGAATGTCCCATGTGCTGCTGAGAAGAATGTATATTCTGATGTTGTTGGGTGGGACACTCTGTATTTGTCTATCAAGTCCATTTGTTCACAGGTGTGATTCAGTTCTGTTATTTCTTTGCTGATTTTCTGTCTGGTTGATCTGTCCCTTGGTGTCAATGGTGTGTTAAGATCTCCTGTTATAATTGTGTTATTGCTTATTTGATTTTTCATTTCTATTATTACTTGTTTTGTATAACTGGATGCTCTGGAACTTGGTGCATATATATTTAAGATAGTTATCTCTTCCTCTTGAAGTTTTCCCCTAACCAATATGTAGTGACCTTCTTTATCTCTTAGGATCATTCTTGGTTTGAAGTTCACATTGTCTGCAAACAGAATAGCTATTCTGCTTTTTTTTTTTCAATTCCTGTTGCATGAAGTATTGTTTTCCATCCTTGACTGTGAGTTTCCTTTTGCATTAGATGGGTTTCTTGTAGACATCATATGGTTGGATGTTGTTTCTTGATCCATTCTTTCAGTCTGTTTCTTTTAATTGGTGAATTGAGACCATTTACATTAATGATTATAGCTGTTATATATTGGTTTATTGTTGACATGTTGTCTTTCTGCTGTTGCATCTTTATGTTTCCATTCTGTTTAATTGTCTTCCTTGCTTAGTGTTTTTTCCTATGTGTATCTAGACTGTCTTTCAGTATTCTTTGCAGGGTTGGCTTGGTGATCATAAAGTCCTTCAGCTGTTTCTTTTCATGGAAGTATCCTATTTCTCCATCCATTTTGAAGGACAGTTTTTCAGGGTACATCAGTGTAGGTTGAAAATCATTTTCCTTTAGGATCTGAAATACTTCTCTCCCTGCTCCTCTTGACTTCATTGTTTGTGTTGAAAAGTCTGCTGTGATTCTGATAGGCTTTCCTTTACAGGTGATCTGTCTTTTGTTTCTAACAGCTTTTAATGTTCTATTCTTATGTTGGATTTCTGGGATGGTGATTATTACATGTCTGGGTGTAGTTTTATTTTGGTTATGGCTATTTGGAGTTCTATATGCTTCACTAACCCTAATGGCAGTTTCCATTCTCATGTTTGGGAAATTTTCAGCTATTATTTCTGCAAATAACCTCTTGATATCATTTGTGTTGTCCCCTTCTTTTTCATTTATCCCTATCAATCTTATGTTGTTTTTCTTTGCATCATCTCTAGCTGTTGAATTGTTATTTCCTGATTCCTTGTTATTTCTAAAAGATCTTTCCTTTCTTGTTCACTAGCTGCAATCTTGTCTTTGAGGTCTGAAATTCTATCTTTATTTTCTTTGAGTTGGTTTTGGTAGAATTTTTGACTGTCTCTTTGAATCTGCTTCATGTTTTCTGTTTGTTCATCCAGGATTCTATCTTTCCTCTAATTTTTTTTTCTTTTTTTCCTCTAATTTTTTAACTGTATCTTCTTTAGAAGTGTTCAGTATCTCTTTCATTACTTTTATCATTTCTTCTTTTACCTGGCAGATTATTTCTAGTTTGAATTCCTTTAAAACTTCCCAGAGTTGCTTCTTTATTTCAGTTGCTATTATTTCAGGTGTATGGCATATATTTCCTTCTATGTACATGGCTCCTAGGCTTTCTTGGGATGGGACGGAGGTTTGAGATTGCATTTTGGTCTTTCATTTTGTCATTTTCGTACATTTCCATGTTTCAAATATTGTTGTACGGCTTCCCCTGTGTGTGTTAGAAATCGTCTCCTATGCTCTCGGCTCCTGGGACTGATTGGAGGTTGCAGATCGTGGTCCAATCAGGCCCCGAGGCCCTCCTGTGCCACCTCCAGTGTTTCAGGAAGCTGGTTGGGTGCCTAACCACTGTGGATGACGGTCCAAAGCTCTCCCTGGGCAAGGACCAATGCGCTGGAACTCATTTCACGTGCCCTCAGCTCCCCTGATTGAAGACGGTCACTAGGCATGGTCTAGTTGGGTTGCAAAACTTCCCAAGCCTAGTCTAGTGTAGCTGGAAGCTGAGCGGTTCCTTGACCACTGGGAGTGATGATTTTAAACTCTTCCAGCACCCCGCTGGTGCGCAGGTACTGACCTCCTCTGGCAGCTCAGTTCCCTGGATTGAAAGGTCACTGTGCGTGGCCAGGCAGGCTGGAAACCTGCAGAGCCCCGTCTATTGTGGCTGGAAGCTGCGTGAGTCCTTGACCACTGGCAGCAATGATCTTAAACTCTCCCATCTATAATATTTCTAACTAGCTCAGCTGCCTGCAACAGTATCACTATTTGCAGATGACACGATCCTTTGCTTACAAGATTCAACATATTCCACCAAAAGACTTCTAGAATTAATAACCAAATTCAGCAGTATAGCAAAATACAAAAATGCACAAACCAATGGCATTGTTATGCACTAATAAAGCACTTAATGAAGAAGAAATTAAGAAAACCATACCATTCGTAATAGCATCAAATTTTTTTTTTTATTGGTACCAGGGATCAAACTCACGACTGCATGCTTGCAAGGTAGGCACTTATGCCACTGAGCTAAATCCCCAGCCCCATTTTTTTTTAATATTTAGGAATTAATCTAACCAAGGAAGTGAAAGATCTCTATAATGAAAATTACTTCAATCTGAAAAAGGAAACTGAGGATATCAGAAAATGGAAAGATGTCTCCTGTTCCTGGATAGGCAAAACTGATATCATCAAAATGAATATATTTATCCACAATTATTATTCAGATTTAATGCAGCCCTAATCAAAACACCAATGGTATTTCTTACAGATCTAAAGAAAACAATTTTAAAATTAATATGGAACAGAAAAGACCCAGAATAGGAAAAGCAGTCCTGGGCAACAGAAGCAAAGCAGGTTCCCAGACTTGAAGTTATGCTATAAAGCTATAGTAATTAAAATAGTTCGGTACTGACATTAAAACAGGCTTGTGAATCAACGGGACAATAGAAGAGGAAGAAACAACCCCAGGTACATAAAGCTACTTGATCATTGACAAAGGAGTCAAAAACATATGTTGGAGGAAAGATAGGCTCTTTAATAAATGGTGGTGGGAAGCCAATATGCACATGCATTAGATGGTGTCTACACTCATATATTGCACCATGTGATAAACTAAGTCAAAATGGATCAAAAATCTAAGTGTTAAATAGAAATATTTCATCTTCTGGAAGATAAAATAGGTACAACTCTTAAAGACATAGGTGTAGGCAAGGACTTTTGGAATAAAATCCCAATAACACAAGAAATAATCTCAAGAATCCACAAATGGGATCATGTCAAATAAAAAATGTCTGTACAGCACAGGAACTAACCAACAAAGTAAAGAGGCAACTTACAAAGCGGGAAAAAATTTTGCCAGGTATTCTTAGACTGCATGTCTAAAATATTAGACTCCTCACAATGAAATCCTCAAAAAGTGGGCGACAGAAATGAATGGATACGTCTCAGAAGTACAGATATCCATTAAATGCACGAAATATTGTTAAACATTACTGGCCCTTAGAGAAATGTAAAGTAAAACTACACTGAGATACCATCTGACCCCAAGAAGAATGGTTATCATAATAAATGCTGGTGAGGATGTGGGGAAAAAGGAACTCTTCTTTTGCTGATGGAATGTAAAGAAGTTCAACCTCCATGACAATCAGTGTGGAGATTCCTCAAAATACTAAATATATAAATTTCATCTATTCCCTTTCTGTTATAGGAGAAATATAACTCCCAACCTGCTAGATGTGCCAAGTTTGCATCCCCTGAAGTCAAAGAATGACTTCAAAAGGACAATGGAGATTAAGAACAGGGAAGCTTTATTGGGAGACTGCACTAAGAGACAGAAAGGATCCTAAAAGTGGGTTACCACTGGGGCCCTTTGTTAGGCTAATTTGTACAGCAAAGTCACAATGTGGGTAAACATGTGTCAAACTACAATCATTCCTAGTTTTTTTTTTTTTTTTTTGTCTTTTTCCTTTTTTATCGGTACCAGGGATCGAACTCACAACCGCACACGTGCAAGGCAGGTGCTTATGCCGTTGAGCTAAACCCCCAGCCCCTCATTCCTAGTTTTATAGGAATAAAAATATAGTTGCTTAGCCAACATTGAGCCAATAGGGAAGCGAGTCACACAGCAAAGGTACATGGAAAGAATGAAGGCCTTTGGGGAAGGGACAGGCCTGGATGTTCTGGTCACCTCGCTGGCTGGTTGACTGATGTCTGTCTGAACTTTACCAAGTGACACCGATCATAGTAGAATCTCAATTGATTGTTTATCCCTCAGGGAGGCTTACAAGCCTGGTCACTGCGTTGTTACCTTGAAGCCTGGCTTTCAATGAATATTCCTCCAGCCACAGTTTTTGGTATGCTTGCATCTTTTGCACTGACAGTCTCTCAAGGTCCTGTCCCTTTTGACTGACTATTCTATTCATTTTTATTTCACTTAGGTGTCTAGCATACACTGAGGTATCGTCCCAAAAAAGTTAAAATCATCTTATTACAGGGATATAATGCATCCCCGTGTGTACAGCAGCACCATTTATATCAGCAAGTTCCTGGAAACTGTGTTTATGTCCATCAACAGACGAAGGGATAAAAATGTGATATTTATACACAGAGATACTGCTCTGCCATAAAGGAAGATAAACTTGAGGCATTCATAGGTAAATGGATGAAACTTGAGAACGTAATGTTAAGTAAGTCAGACACACAAGATTATTGCATGGTTTCTCTTATATGAGAAACTCAAAATATTCAAAAAAGAAAAAACTAGGTAGATAACAGGAAGTATGGAGAAATTCAAATAATTCCCCAAATTCTGCTCTCTCAAAAACATTTTAGTACATATATTAATTTGTTTCATTTATTTTTTATTTTTTGGTACCAGGAATTGAACTCAGGACCTTGCACTTGCCAGGCAGGTCTGAGAAGAGGGAGAGGAAGAGGAGGGGAAGGGAGGGAAAGAGGTCCGTGGAAGGAGTGCAGTGGATGGCCGTGAAAGGAGTGGGCGGCGGTGGCTTTATTTTGGGAATGTGAGGAGAGACACCCCCCCCCCCCCCCCCGCCCCTGCCCCGGGGCACAGCATCTCCACCCCAGGGCTGATGGTCTCTCTCTGGAACACACTCTCCCTTTCTCTTTCTCTTCCTCTTTCTCTTTCTCTTTCTCCTCCCCCCCTCCCCTCCCCCTCCCCCTTCTCCTCCTCCCCCTCCCCCTTCCTCTTCTCCTCCTCCCCCTCCCCCTCCCCCTTCTCCTCCCCCTCCCCTCTCCTCCTCCTCCTCCTCCTCCTCCTCCTCTTCCTCGTGGAGTGAGGCCCATAAGTAACCTCTGTCTGGGGTGGACCCCAAGGGGCATTAGGGATGCACAGGTATTTCACTGGCACACGTTCGGCGCCAGGGTTACAGGGATGGGGGTATAGGGTTACAGGTAAATCTATAGGGGCGGGGGAGGCAGGAGCCCCCTAACTTGGCTGTGGCTTTTCCTCTCCGGTCTGGGCCAGCAACTCTTTCAATGCCTAATTTGTTTCATTTATACTACTAGTTTTTCTCAGTTCATTGAAAATAAATGTTTGTGCCATCCCTATTTGCTTCTTCTGTGTAAGACAGTTTTCTTTGTTGATGTTTTATACTCTGACAAACTATGTTGAAGACAAAAGTGCATCATGTATTAACTATTGTTAATTAAAATAGTTTGGTACTGGCATTAAAACAGGCTTGTGAATCAATGGGACAGAACAGAAGAGGAAGAAACAACCCCAGGTACATAAAGCTACTTGATCATTGACAAAGGAGTCAAAAACATATGTTCTCTTTTATTCTGGTAAGAAAATTTTTTACAAAATAAAGAGCAAAATAAATAAAAATGATCCTGAATATAGAACGGAAAAAATATTTATAGGCTATTTAGTCAGTTTTAAGAAAGTAAGAATGAGAATTGTTCTGGAATCAGATTTCCTGAGTTGGAATCCCACACTCATTATTTAGATGCTGCATTATTTAGACAGTCTCAAGGTACAGTACTTACTTAAGCCTCAATTTCCCCATCTGTAAAATGGACATAATAATTGCACTGTCACTCAGAGCTGCTGTGAATGTTAAAATTCCTATAGCAGACGATTTCTAGAGCAATCATTAATTAAATAAATATTGCATTATGATGACCCCCCATTTGTTCTGAAAACATGCACATAGAAAAAGATAAGGAAGAAATGAAAACAAAATGAAAGTACTTATCTCTGAGTGACAGGATTGCTTGTGGTTTAGTGAGGTTTTTGTTTCGTTCTTCTTTCCAGAATTCTCTACGTGTATGAGCTGTTTCAGTAAAAAGGACAAAAGGAGTCATCCAGACTAAAGAGAATAAAGGGGCACGGAAAATGGTCTTGGATTGCCGAGTCCTTCGGGAATTTTAAGACTTGCTTCTCTGCTATTCCTCGGACTGGACCTGGAGGTGCCTGAGTCTGGGTCCTGCCACCCTGCTGTCCGCAAGGCCTCCTTCCCGGCCCCAGCCCCAGCCCCAGCCCCAGCGAGGGGTCCCCCGGAGCCCAGGCCAGGAACCAGGCCCATCGGGAGAGTCCAGGAGGCAGGTGAGCCCCTCCAGCCCGGGCCTGGGTCTGCCTGGTCGCGGCTGCTCATTAGCACGTGTGACAGACTCCTGCGTGCGAACACAAAGGTTAAGTGGGACCAAGTGTTTCAGGGTCTCAGGAAGGACAGCAGGGCTGCAGCCAGAGGCGGCGGCAGCAGCAGCAGCAGGAGCAGGAGCAGGAGAGGGGCGCCTCCCTGCACACTCTCCAGCTTCTGCGTGGGGGCGACTGACAAGCCCCCACGCTGGGAGAGGACGAGCGCGGGGGAGACTGTCCTCCTGCCGGCTGCGGGGCTGGTGCGGGCAGGCCTTGTGTGCAGCCGCAGGCAGCGGGGGGCACCGAGGCAGGGAGTCGGCCAGGCAGCTTAGGGGGCCTCCTGGGTGTCTGTTTGTTATTTTTTCTGCCATGATGAAGAACAATTCACCTACAGTAAAAGGCAGGTTGCCAAAGTATACAATTTTATAAATTTTGATATTTGTATAATCCGTGAGACGATCACCACAAGCAAGATAGTGAACGAATCTATTGCTCACAAAGCTTTCCTCATTATCCGCTGTAATTCCTCTCTTCGGTGTCTTCCTGTCCTTTTTATCCACAGGAGACCGTTGATTTACTGTGTCATCATAGACTGGCTTATATTTTTGAGATTAGCATGTAATCATTAGTGTCTTTTACTCACTATGTGGATCTTGAAATTTACTTATGTTATTGCATATATAATAATTCTTTCTGAGTAGTAAATACTCGATAACATGGACACACAGTACTGAAATGTGTGTGCCTCTTCATCTATGATGGACGTTTAACTTCTAGGTCTTGGCCATTAGAAATAACAGTGTTATGAATATTTATGTACAAGTGTCTGTGAGGAGCTATGTTTCATTTCTCATGGGTAAATACTGAGGAGGGGAGTGGACAGGTCACACAGCAGGCATATGTTTGTGATAGGATTTTCGGCACGATTTTAAAGAGAGAATGTAAAGCAAAAATGGCCTTTATTCTAAGAACACGGAGAGAAACACCATGACCACCAGGGTCTGGCTTTCTCGGGGACACGTGGTGTGGGGGATACATATAGCTTTGGTCTGGGGTGGTGCCCAAAGGTGGCATGACTGATGCTCATGGCAGCTTTTCATGCCACAGGTAAGTTGCCAGGAGCGGGAAAATGACCTCAAGGTAGATGGACCGTGGCCCCGCCTCCCAGGGCTGCAGTGGCCTATCTAGGGCAAAATCCTTTCAGTTTGACTTATTAAAAAAGACCTTTCAAATTGCTTCCTGAGGAAGTGCGATACTCGACACTCCTGCCAGTGGTGCACAAGAGTTTTACTCTATGGTCACTCTTTGATTTTAGATATTCTGATACATGTGCAAGATTATTTCATTGTGGTTTTAATATGCTTTTCTCCAGCAGAAAATGATATTAAATATTATTTGTTTTTTGAATATATTTTTAGCAAGATGCATATTTAAATCATTTTCACATTTTGGGAGGAGAGAGAAATCATTTTCTTGTTTATTGAGTTTTGAAAATCCTTTATATATCCGGGATACAAATCACTTAAAGGACTTGAAAATATTTTACTTCATTACATGGCTTACCTTTGTGTTTGACTTTTAATTTGGCTGACATTCAGCTTACGGCTTTTTCTTTAGTGGACTGTCCTTTTGGTGTCTTCTCTATGGAACCTTTGCTCTGGACAGGAGGACTGGGAATTAGGAATGTGAACGTGCTAAGCATATGATCTACCTCAGAGCCACATCTGCAGGCCTGAAACCTTTGCCTAAAGCAAATGTTTTCTCCTAGAAGTTTTGTGTTTGATTAAGGTTTGAAGCATGGATTAGATTGTTTTTCCGCGGATGGATATACAATTGTTCCAGCAACACTTTGAAAAAGACTGTCCTTCCTCCACTGAATTACCTTTGTACCTTTGTCAAAAATTCGTTGTCCAAATATGGGTGGATCTAATTCTGGACTCCTTCTTATTTTGTTTTTCTGATCTGTTTGGCTATTTTTACACAAATACCACACTATAGATAAGTATAATTTTTATAAGTCTGGCCATTAAGTAGTGTCATTTTCTCCAATTTTTAAACATTTCTTTCAAAGTTGCTTTGGTTATTTTAGGTTCTTTGTGTTTCCACGTGACTTTTAGAACCCCCTTTCAGCTTCTAACACGGCTCACTGTGACTGTGGTTGAGACTGTATTAACTGTGAGGAGCCACCTGACCACCGCAGAGCCAGAGCCCTGGGAAGGACATTTACCCCCCCCCCCCCCAGCGTCGCTTCTCCTAGAAGGCTTCACGGTCCTTGCATACTGGTCTCGCATCTTTTATCAGATGAATCCCTAAGTATTTCATATTTTTATGCAAGATATCATTCTAATTTTAGTTTCTGATTGTTCATTGCTAGTGTATGAAAACAGAGTCTCCTTTTGATGTACTGAATGTTATATTCTGACCTACAGCTTGTCGGGTAAATACACTTTATTCTATGGATAAAGATACTTTGCTTTTTTCTTTTCAATCATTATGCATTTTATTTTTTCTCAGCTTATTAAGCCTCTATTGAATAAAACTGGGGACAGAGAGCATCTTTGCCCAGTTTGTGTGTTGAGGGGGAGTGTTGACTCTTTCCTTGATAATCACGTTGTCTTGCACAATTTATAATAGCTGTATCTTGGCAGTGGCTTCTGTGTCCACCAGCAGGTAACTGGATAAAGAAAACGTGGTGTTTACACACAGCGATGCCATCAGAAAACTAAAGGAGTCACCTGTGGGGAAATAGATGAGCTTTAAAGTGATTTACCACACTGTACAGTGAAGTAAATCAGGCACACAAGCCGAAATATCACATGACTTCTCTTAAATGAGAAACTCAAAGTATAAATAAAGAGCAGAAAAAAAGCTAGCAGGAGGTTGGGAGGCAGATCTTTCTCAAAGAGGAAGGGAGAATCACGAGGTGGAGGGAGGGGAGATGGAGGAAGAAGAAAGGGAATCAAGATGTGTCCAACTGCACATACGTATATGCGTATGTAACCATATATGTATATGCATGTATGTATTGCTAAAAACCCAGGCAATGTTACTGTACTACACACGTGCTGAAAGTTTAACATAAATGCTGTTTATCAAACAGAATGCTTCTCTTTATTTTTAATTTTAAAAATTATTACTAGCAGTACTGAGGGTTCCACCCATGGTGTTTTCCCACTGAGCTACACACTCTGCTTTTGATTTTACTTATTTGTTTTTTTGAGACAGGGTCTCCTTATGTAGTTCTGGCTGGCTTGGAGTCACCACGGAGTCTAGGCTGGCCTCGAAATTGTGGCAACCCTCTTGACTCATCCTCCCAAGTGCTGGGATTACAGGCATGTACCAACATTCCTGGCAATATTCTGCTTTTTAAAGTTTTATTTTGAGGCAGGATTTCACTAAGTTGTCAAGGTTGGCTTCAAACTTAAGATTCTTTTGTTACAGCCTTTGGAGTAACCAAGTTTAGAGGCATGTGCATGACGCCTGGCTAATACTAGTAAAATCAAGAATAGATGTCAGATTTTATCAGATGTCTTTTCTGACTCCATCAAGATGTTCACATAAGAAAAAGATGTTCATGCAATTTATCTTTTCTAGCCTGTCAATATGGGGAATTATATTGATTACTGTCAAACTCTCCTTGCACTTGTGGGATAAAGCTTACTTGGTCTTGCTTTTTTATATTTTTATTTTTTAATTTTGGTACTGAGAATCGAGCCCACAACCTTGCACTTGTCAGGCAGGTGCCTGTGCCACTGAGCTATATCCCCAGCCCCTTCGTCTTGCTTTTAAAAATATATTTTTATATTTTATTTGATAACATTTTGCTAAAGTTTTTTGTGTGTATGTTCTTTGGGAGTATTTATTTGTGGTTTTATGCTTGTAAAGTGCTCGTGTGGTCTTGGCACCACGACTCTGCTGGCGTTAGAGAATCAGTTGGCCGCATTCTTCCCGTTTTACTTCTGGAAAGTGTGTGAAGTGGTATTTTCACTCTTACTATTACTTAGTAATATTATCAGCACTGAGGACTGAACTTAGAGCCTTTACCCTGAGCTACATCTCCAGCCAGTTTTTAAATTTTCAAATTTTGAAACAGAGTCTCACTACATCACTAACTTGCCTAGCTGGGGCTTATATTTGTGGTTCTCCTGCCTCAGCCTCCCCGATACTGGGATTGCAGGTGTGTGGCACCATTCTGGTGTATTTATTTGGTGCCGCTATAGGTTGAACTCAGAGCCTGTTGCACACTAGCCACATGTTCTACCACTGAGCTACATCTGCAGTGGTTTACTTTCTTTCTTTGATATTTGGTAGAGTTCACATGTGAAACCGTCTGGCCTGGAAATTTTGGTGGGGGGAAGGTTTATATTCACAAATTCCTGTAATAGAAATAGGCTTATTCAGGTTGTATTTCTTCTTAAAGGAGCTTTGGTAGTTTTTGCCTTCAAATAATCTGTCCACTTGGTCTAAGTTTTCAAATTTATTGATAAGAAAATTTTTGAGCCGGGCGTGGTGGCTCACGCCTGTAATCCCAGCACTGGGGAGGCTGAGGTGGGAGGATCGTTGTGAGTTCGAGACCTGCCTGGGCTACAAAGTGAGCTCAAGGCCAGCCTCAACTGCATAGCGAGACCCTGTCTCAAAAAAAGACAAAAAAAAAAAAAAAAAAAAAAAAAAGAAAGAAAGAAAGAAAATTTCACAATTGCTTATTATCAATTTGTAAGAATGTCATCTATGATAATGGTGATTTGTTTCTTCTCTCCTAAGGAAAACCTGGAGGTTTACCAATTTTATTGATTCTTCAAGCATTTTTTTTTAAAAGCTGGGGATTGAATCAAGACCTTACAGATGCTAGGTAGGCGTTCTGCCAATGAGCCATTTCCTATCCTTAAAAAAATCATTTCTGCTTTCATTTATTTTCTCTGCTGTTTTTGTTTTGTTTTGTATAGCTTGATTTCTGATCTGCTCTTTGTTGTTCATTTTCTTCTTTTTCTTTGGCTTTTATATATTTTTCTTCCTATGTTCCTGAGGAGGAAACTGAGGTAATAAACTTAGGGCTTTTCCATTTTTCTAAATAGGCATTTTACTGCTATGAATTTTCTCTAACAGGGCTTTCGCTGCGTCCCACAACATTTGTTATGCTGTATTTTCGTTTTCTTTCACTTCAAAAATGTTTGCCAATTTCTCTTTTGAGTTCTGCTTTGAACACGGGCTATGTAGAAATGCATTATACAGTTTTAAACACTTAAGGGAATTTTCAGATATCTTCCTGTTACTAATTTATAAGTTAATCCCACTGAGGTCAGAAAACATATTTTGTTTAGCTTTTTATCCTTACAAATTTATTGAGGCTTGTTTCATAGCTGGACATATATTCTATTTTAGAAAACAGATGCATATCCTATCCGGTAACATTTGCCTCCTGCCTGATAGCCTCTCTTCAACATTTCATGTAGGAGTGTAATTAATTCTTTCAGCTTTTATATATGCTAAAGTTTTGCTTTTACCTTCTTTCCTAAAAATAGCTATGCTAGCTAAAAAATTTATATATATATATATACATATATATATTTTTTGATATACTAAAGATATTACTTCACTATGCTTTTTGGGTATTGCTTCTGATAAGAAATATATTGTTCTTCTGTTTTTCTGTAGTTAATTTTTTTCTTCTGGGTGTTTTAAAGATTTTCTCTATATCACTGGCTGTCAATAATTTGGTTCCATTTTATCATGAAGTAGTTTTTTCCAGCTTTCCTAAAATTTGTTGATCATCTTAGTTTGTGGGTTTATATTTTTAAATCAAATCTGTACACATTTTATCCATTATTTCTTCAAGTATTTTTTCTCTTCCCTCTCTCTTTTTTGGAAACTTCTTGAAATAATTTCATGACTCATTTGGTTATTTCATTTTGAAATTATTTTTCTGTTTCCTTTTATATCACTTTTGTTGGTATTTGAAATTCAAATTCACTATTTTCTTCTGTCTAGTATATTGATCCTATCTGCAGTATTTTTGATGTCACATTTTTAGTTTGTATCTGAAGTTTGTTTTATTCCCTCCTCTGACATCCACATATACATACAGAGATTCTCTGTTTTTATTTAATTTTTTGAAGACATGTGTTATAGATTACACTGACTATATTATTGTCTGTCTCTGAAAATTCTGGCATTTCTATTAGTTCAAGGTTGGTTTGGACCAGTAAGTTTAATCTTCATTTTTGATCATATTTTCTGGCTTCTTATATGCCTGGTCATTTTTATTGGATGTCAGACATTTTGAATTATATCTTGTTCGGTGTCAGATGATTTGTATTCTTATAGTTATTGCTATATGCCTGTTACAGCTGATATCTAAAGTAGCCCCAAAACGTTATGTGTTTGGAAGGGGATTGGATCATCAGGGTGCCGTACTGAATGGGCTAAATGTGCTGTCGAGAGGTAAGGTCTACCTGGAGGCTGGTCACTGGGGCGTGACCTGGGTGGGTACATCTTCCTGGCTTTTTCCTTTATTCTTTGCCTCCTTGCTGTCATGACATGATTGGCTTTTCTCTGAAATGAGTCTTCCTACTATGTTTTATTTGTGTTTCAGTCTGCAAACTAAGGACTGAATTTTCTGAAAATACGAGCCAAAATAGATTTCCTTTAAGTTGTCGGTTTGGGTACTTTGTTTAAGAAAGTAGGATAAATTTTTGGTACCAGGAGAGGGGCCATTGCTGAGACTATACCCAACCACGGTTTGTGGGAGGAGTGTGGGATTATTTGAAGATGGAAGCTAGAGAAGCCCTAGAATGCCTAAACTGAGCTTAATGGGAATTCCTGGTCAGAACTCAGAAAACCACGATGCTGATGAAAATGCAGGCTCTGAAGACCAGGTTTGGGAGGTTTCAGCTGGAGATAAGGACTCCATTGGCAACTGGATGCAGACCGTGTGTGTTACGCTTTGGCAGAAATTTGTCTACATTTTGTTCATGTCCTGAGCTATAGGACCTCACAATCAACTGAATGTGCAGAATGTGAGTGAAGAGAGGCCTGGCTGGCTAAGGTGGGAGTGACATTCATTGGATAGAGGATGCGGAGCACGGTCAATGCCACGAGAAAAAGCAGCATAAAGAGTTTAGTGGGACATGATGCGTGTGGGACGTCTGTAGAAAGTTCAGCTGAGAATATTCAAAAAGCGTTGCCAAACACAGTTCTGTGTCCAAAACAGAGAAGAATGGGATTGGGATCCTTAAAGGATGGAGGAGGGTGGGTGTGGCGGTTGTGGTTATGGATGAAACTGACAAGTCTGAACCCTGGAGTTGGAATAATAGGCAAGAAGGAGGTTTGGAAAGGCACTGAGGGGAGCATCCAGCAGACAGCGGCTTGCCAGGCTTCCGTGCTGCCAAGGGGCGCTGCTGGCGTTACCCACTTATTAAATGTCCAGTGGGCTTCCTGCTTCACCCAGGAGGACCCTGAATGTTAACTGAATATATGGGAATTTTGATCGTAAACAGTATCTGCTTCATAAAGCTCAGAGGTGACCCAGACCAATGGCCTGCAGCTTCTGCCACTGTGCAAGGGAAGGAAGGCTGATGCCACTTCAGGCTTTTTGTCTCCGTGAGTCTGTCTTAGTGGGCAGAACCTCAGAAGCCGCGAAGGAAGCCATCCTCTACTGAGGACCTGTGCAGTGAGTTAGGTACTGTTCAGGCCACCACTGTCATTATTTGTCCTTTAGACCTCAATAGGAGAAATGCGAGAAGGCTGCTAGCTCACTGTATTGCGGGAGAAAGACCCAAAGGCTCAGAATGCTGGAATGTGCTTGTGGCTTGAATTTGGTTTTTGCCATATTAGTTTTTCCCCCCTTTCTTCCCTTCAAACACAATTGCCCTGTGCTCCTGAACTTGAGGTAGATTCGAGATAATTTCCTGGAGTTTCGTTTTTAAAAACATAAAACGCATAATAATAGTATTTGAGGAGAGAGGATTTCATTCACACTAGGAAAAAAATTACCCCTGTGTTGAGGCAGGAGAGGAGGACAGTACAGCTACAGTGAAAGGGCACCAGGACGGCCTCAGGGAGTTCGTGCTGCCAAGGTGGCACTGTGGGAGGGTCCCCTGACTTGCCCGGGGGGGAACTTTACCATGTAGCCCTATCAGCCTCTGCACAGTATCTGTAGTTCTGATGCAACTCTGTAATATAAATTATACCCAACCAAACTGTAAAATGTTAGTGCATGCCCACATAAGGGAGGCAAAGACTGAAAATTGCATAAAGTGTACAAAAATTGTATAAAGTTGACCAGGCTGGCTTCCAGTGTGTAATCTTTATGTCTCACCCTCTGGAGTAGCGGGGATTATAGGCATGAACCACCATACTGAATTTATTTTTTGTTTTGAGAGAGAGGGTTTCATTAAGTTGCCCAGACTAGCCTCTAACTTGCACTCCTACAGCTTAAGTTTCTTGAATAGCGTGGGGTTACCCAGCTGAGCTGCCACACTGGCCTAGACACTTTTCCATTACTAAATCAACCCCTCTTTCCTCTTCCTCTCCATCTTAATTCAACCCCTGAGAGGAGAAGGGGTTCAGTGATGTGCTGTTATCTGGGCCCCCAAAAGCAACAAAACAGAGGCCCCCGTTTACAGTGCTTGCTGACTGCTTTCACCAGGGCTGACTCAGTGTGAGATAAACAAATGCAGAATTGGCGACAAGGTGCTCAGAATGCTGCTGCCGCTGGACACACTGACTCCAGCACACTGAAATTCTCCTGAACCCCTTTGGGTAAGACTAGAATTATTATGTCTTAGTAGCAAAGTAAAAACAAAGTTGAAATGTAAAGGACTTACTAATTTATCTTTTTTGTCTAATTTGAGGACAGTAATTAATTCTAGACAGCAGCCAGTGGACAGTGGCTTACCTGGGATTTGAACCCATGGCTACACGACTCTGAAGTACACCAATTGCGTACTGTTCTCTAGGCTCGTGTCCTGGGAGTGCCAGGTCTGTGCTGCAGTCTGCGGTCACCCTGTTGCACGCTCTCATCCTTCATGGTCTCAGAAGAATCTCCTAGGCTGAGGGTAGGCAGTAGCCAGAGGACATACAATCTTTTATGCCTCATTCTCCTTGGTTCAGTGTATATTTCCTGGAGATCACTGAATTAACTGTCTAAAATTCCCTTTTGTATTCTGGACATAACCACCTAATTTTGTCTTTTCGTATTTAGCTTGAGATGAGGTCCTGCTGTACTGCCTAGGCTGAACTTGAACTCCTGGCCTCAAGCACAGCCTCGGGGCAGCTGAGCTGCAGGTGCTCCCCACAGTGCCCGTGGTGTGATCTCTCCAGTTACTGACATTAGAGAAGTAAGAGCTGGAGAGGGTGGCGAGAGGGAGGCATTCTGTGGACACTGTCTCAGCTCTTCGTACAGCAGTCCATGCCCTAAGAAGTTGGAAAGCATCCCATGTTCTCATGCTTGTGGTGGTGACTAATTTGCTTGTCACCATTTCTCTCTTTTGGACCCATGGCCAGATCACCAATTTATCATAGGGCTTTTTTTTTGTTGTTTTGTTTTTTTACTGAGCCCAGTCTAGGCTTCATACACCTCAATGCTGTAGCTGGAGAAGCTACCACCAAACAGACTGAAGGTGACGAGACCAGGCAGAGAGCCCAAAAGTGTCTCTCAGCTTCAAGCCCACTCTTTGCTGTTTGCTTTGTGATGCTGGGGCTGGGACTGTGCCCATGAAGGGGAGCTGGAGGGAGGCAGCAGGCTCGACGACGCGGATCCAGTTCCTTCTTTCTGCTGTGGCTCCCTGAGGTACACCTGTTTCCTTCAGTAGTAAAAGCTGAACCTTGTTTGTGGTTTTCTTAACACCCAGAACCAGCCTTCCTGTGCCCCTAACAGCGGCCTGCCAGCCCTTGCTCAGCTCTCAGTGCTGTGTCTTTAGGCACCTCCGCCAACTTTCTGCGTTTTACTGATTCCCCTCGGGCCCTGCTTGTGTGTGGTGGTGTCTGGTCTCTCAGTTTCCGCTTCTCTGGCACCAACAGCTGGCAGTTTGCATATTTCCACGTGCAAACTCTCTGACTAAAAATTTTAAAATCCGTACACCTTTGAACACTTCTAACCCTTCCCACTCAACCTAACTTCTGCGTCTATCAAAGCTAATAGGATATGGGAGAAATCTTGCAAAGATAGAACATTTCATGAAGGATGCTGAAGAGTGATGTTGGTTTCAAATAAAGCTATTAGTTAACAAATGTACATATAGCTGAATTAGTCCACTTAACAATTGAAGATGAAAAAATTGACAAAATTCTTCAAGAAAAAATCATTTAAAGATGATACTAAGAAAGCCATCCAAAAATGAATGAATTCCTTTAATATTTTTGTGAGAATGACTGTTTTATAGTTGTACTGAAAATAAAATGTGAAATGAAAGAGTTACTATTGTACAATCATATAATGTTGGCAGAAAAGTTGCACTGAAAGCCACGGAAACTAACCCATTTATCACTTAAGACTCAGAGCATGTTTACTATTAGTTTTCAAATTCTGTTAGATATTAGATATGATAAACTTATTTTTATTTAATTGCCTTTTAAAAGAGATATTAGTGTATCATTTTGTCATTGTTTAGTATGTCAGTATTTACTACAATTTTTTGGGGGGTGGGGATTGAGCATAGGCCCTTTGCAGTGAGCTACATCCTCAGTCCATTTTTTATTTTTATTTATTTTTTAAACTTTGAGACAGGGTCTTATTAAGTTGCCCAGGCTGGAACTGAGCTCACAATCCTCCCATCTCAGCCTCTAGATTGCTGGGGTTACAAGCAGACCTGGCTTTACGGTTTAAGATTTTGTTTAAACAGATTTGACTTGAGCTGGGGGTTTAGCTCACCAATAGAAGTACCTGCTTGGCAAATGCGAGGTTGGGAGTTCAGTCCCTGGCACCTTCTGCCCCCGCAAAAGAGAGAGAGAGATTTGACTTAGAATGTGAAAATTAAATGAGTTATTACATGTAATGCATCCCAATCATAAGTATATAGTGAGCCCTTCAGAATTTTAGTTGCTTTATATATATGTATATATATATACATATATATTTATTTATCTCAAAAGATATATATATATATATATATATATATATATATATATATATAAAACAGTCTCAGACTGGCCTGAACTCTCAGTGATCTTCCTGCTTCAGCCTCCCAAGTGCTGTAAGTATGGGCATGCACTATCACATTCGGCTCCATGTCTAATTTTTGTAGCATAAATTTTATTTGAATATGAGGGTGACATGGTTAACATTCGGTCATAAGAATGACAGTTACCATTTATTATATACCAGATGCTCTTGACATGATTCCGTTTGATTCTCATAACCTTCGTAGGAGACGTGTGCCATCCAAGGTAAGAAAGCGGAAGCTCTGTAGTGACTTGGGTCTTCTCTCTGGTGACTGGACGGGGAAAGCTCTGAATCCACGTTCGACTCCAAAGCCCAGGGTTCTCTTTCTATCTCTTCTCCTTCCTTCTCCCTTTTTCCTATATTCTTATTATGAAAATGCTCAAACACATACAAAATGGTCCTATAACAAAGCCCATCTGTGCTCTCCTAAGTTCAGTGATGACGAATTTGAGGCTGATGTGTTTTCACCTGTACTCCAGCTCTCCTCCCACTCCTAGGTTATTGGTGCAAAATTGCTGGTCACATTATTTCATAGATTTTCAGTGTATGTTTCTAAAAAGTGGGTGCCCTTTCATTTTTAGCATGACCACAATATCATGATTAACCCTAAAGCTGTAATCATCCACACACTATGGAATTTTCCTTATTGTTTCAGGTAATAGGTAGCAGTTGACAATTGATTTATTTAACTCAGACCCCCAAGTTACGCTTGGTCCAGACAACCTCAGCAACCCCATCTGTAGATTCCTTCTTTATTGTTTTTCTCTATGAGATCTGTTGAAGAAACTTGTATCTCCTGTTTTCTGCAAATGGACTTTAATAATTTCATGCCTTTGATGTTGTTTAACATCTTCCTCTGTGAATTGGTTATTTTTATTTTTCAAACACATGTTTGTTGAGCTTGTGCCATGTTTGATGTAGCATGTTCCCATCTACCAAGCACCTGCTACATGGGTTTTATAGCTTAGCAGGCGTGTGAACGTCGGACAAGTAAACAAATGTGAAATTTCATTTATTTTATGCTGCTATAGATGTTTATTGCTTATGATACAAATATAATCCTGTTTTGTCTTAATAACACTGAAGTAAAAATTGGCTTTTTTTATATTATTATATCAAAGAAGCCATGGTGATATCAAAAACAGCTGGACAGGGTTTGGGTCTTACCTCTCGCATTTACTATGTGTGACCCCAGGGAAGAGAGTGTCCCTTACATTTGCTGTACTTTGACATCTTCATCTTTAAAATGATAGAAGTTGAGCAAATGAGTGTCTTTTTGATGTTTTTAGATAGCCAGAATCCTTGCTTTCTCCTCTGGGCATTCTACTGCTGAACCTTAATATATAAAGCCAGAAACAGGGAAGCCCCCCAGGTGATGGCCAGCCTGATTCTCAGTCCCTGTCTGGGATGCCTGCCCTTTTTAATCCCTGTGGCATTGGCTGAAGCACATCCTTGGATCTTGGCCCACATGAAACAGTCAGAATATCACTGGATCAGGTAGTGCTTGATGCTCTGCTAAGCACGGTCCAGCCTTGAGAGTCCTGGGTGAGTAAGGCCTCAGTTCCTTCTGTGGGCTTGGAGCTTAGGTGTGTCATTTGGTGTATGTGTGTGTTCATTTATCAGTGGAAGCATGAAATGTCTTAGGTGGAAATGCTCCAATCTAATCTCTCTTTTTAGTGCACTATTTTAGTTCTAAGAGATAGTACCCAGCGGGCGCATCTGAGTGGGAAATCGCTTCTGTGTCTGGCTTCAGGCCAGGAGTTCTTACGTCGCTGTGGTGCAGGTCCTTCTGACTCTCTGCTCTGCTGGCATCTTCTCCAGTAGATGTTCCTTATGTCATGACCAAGATGGCCATCCTCAGCACTAAGCTGGCCGGCATCCCACTGGACAGAGAGGCCTCTATCTAGAGAGTCCCTCCAAAATGACTGCTTGCTCACTTGCCCAGGGATGTGGGCCACATGCTCATCTCTAACCGTGTCTCCATGGCCAGGGCAAGTCTGAACATTGGGTAGTAATCTTGGGCTGCTTAAACTATATGGGGCAGAAAACTTCAAGGAACATCGAGGTGTTAATGGCAAAAGAAAGTGAAATATTTTTAAAGATGCACACAGCTTAGAATGACCATGTAACTTAATCAGGACTGGAAAATTTAAGAGAGTGAAACAAGATATCATTACAGCTTGCAATGGAACCACAGATGAGAAATGATTCTGAACCTATGGTCACCCTAATAGGATCTCTCAGAGAACTAAATGACTTTGCCAAGATTCTCAGCTAATGAGTGAAAGAACAGTGTCATGACAAGGTACCAGAAACTTGTCTCTAAAGTAGCTTTGTCTCTATCAAGAGGTGATAGATTGAGTAGAGAAGATGCTCCTGAGAAGCAGAAACTCTGGTGAAATTTGAACAAGTGAGGACTCATTTGTAGGGTCATAGTAGTGAGCATCTAGAACAACTTTCCACCTGTGACTTGCTTACATAACTTGCATTATCTGTTGGGGGTGCACAGACTTATGAACCCCAAGTAGTGTGTGTACGTCGGTGGGTGAAGAGTGTGATCCTGGACTCATTCTGGTTGGGTCCCAGCTCTGTCCCTTATGAGCTGTATGACTTGGCACAAATTACTTCATATTTCTGAGTTTGTTTTTTAATCTATAAAAGGGAGTAACCATAGAACCTCCTTCAGGAGATTATTGTGAGAATAAAATGACATTTATTTTGTAAGTGCAGAGCTGGAACACAGTCAATTCTCAATAAATGTGATTTTATCAAAAATCCTATTACCAGCATTCCTATAGAACACAGTGTCTATCTTGCCTTCACACCAACCTTTGTTCCGCTCTGGTCTTTAGTTGCTGTGGGTAGGAGAATCACTGTAGCTGTGACTGGCATCATGATTCACTCTGCCCCCACCTGCAGACCTGCTTAAGTTTTGCTCCTCAGAGCCCAGCCGGCGCAGGTGTTTGCAGCCCCGCCCTTCATTCAGTCCCTGTGCAGGGGTCTATGCGTGCAGCAACATCTCTGTTGGAAAATATTGGTAAGTAAACTGCGGGGGTGATATAGCATGTCTAGGGAGTTAAACCACCAGGGAGAAGAAATCACATAAAGAGTGTAAAACAGCGCAAGAAAAGAAAACCAAGTCCTGCCATCCCCAGGGCTCAGTATTTCGCAGGGCTAATTTCCACATCCAAAAGAGAAACGAACCAAATATTTTAGTGAGCATCTTTAGCCTCAGACACCTGGTTTGGCAGCACATTGCCACCTGTGCTGCGTGAAACCTAGAGAAAACCCAGGAAGGAAGAACAGTGCATGAGGCCCAAGAAAGGTGGGCTCCTGGGTCCCTTAGGTCAAACAGCAGGCTGTTAATCACTCTTTTTCAAATTGTGGGCTGCCACAAAAGAAGATACACACAGCAGTTGTTCTCAGCAAGGATTATACTACATGGCTATTAGGTCCCGGGAACCCAAGCAGCTTGATTCTCACCAATGACAGGAAATAAGGTCAAGGAAAGATAACAGCTCTTTGAATTAAAGAGCTGTTAAACACATATCCTGGCCCAGAATGAAGCCTTGAGTTTTTCTATTCCCTTTAAGCTCAGCCCTGAAACACACCCTCTGCCCAAGACCTATGTGGGAAGGTGCCAGCTTCCTCATACCTCTCTGGTTTAAGTTCTTTCCTGCCACATTACTAGTGAGACCTGGGCTGGGATCGTTTCACCGGTTGAAATTCTGACAGGTGGCACACTTCATAGTCTTGGCAGCAAATAACTTTAGATTTAGAGATCAAGACTGCATTGCTTCTGCCTAGGTGCTGGAGGAAGATGACCCACAAACCCTTGCAGTCATGGCCAATCTATTTCTATGTTGCCTTTGTTTTCAAGAATAAGATATCCATTTAGGCTTGACTTAATTCAACAAGTCAGACTATGGGTCCAGGGAGAAGGAACAAACTAAACAAACATCAAGATGTTGCTTGGCATGTGGAGAGACACCTGGCTGTTAGCCTACCTTCCCACCCTTTTGCAGAAGTTATTTATTATGCTCCATGGAAAGGGTGAGTGCATAGGATGCAGAAGGGAGAAATTTAAGTCAAACAGCCCATTCTAACATTACAAAAACCAATCTGGTTAGTTAGTTGGCCAGCTGATTCTCTGACAAACAACCAGTTCCATTTTTTTTCAATTCAAAAATTTGTTTTGCTGCTTGCCAGCATTAGTTCTGTGCATAATGACTGAAAAAAGTGCCCAGATTTTTCTTGTCTTTTAAACTTTTTCTTTCCTGGTAATTAAAATAGGGAGGAAAAAAGACCTTGCTTTTGATAGATAAACCTGACAACACTCCTAATACACAGGGGTTGTTAAGGTTTAAATGAAGCAGTCCATGTAAAATACCTAAGCCTGATGCCGGGCTCAGGGGGAGGAAGAGTGCTGAGCTCTAAACTCTGCACTGCAGTGCTGCTGTGCTCTATAAAGCACATGTGTGCCCTCCCTGCCGCCACGGAGGGTTTATAAAGATTTTCACAACTAAAAACTAGTAATAACGTTTTTATTATGTAGAGAGTAGTTTGAAGTCCCTCTGAGTTTCTTTGCTCTGGTTTTGTTTTAAGTAGATTTTGGTTCTTTGGTTTTCACCTTGGCTAAAAAAGCACATTTCTAGGTTCTCATGGTTCTGGGGTATTTAAAGAATTTTAAATATGTGTAGAATAACTTTTTCTTTTATATGGCAACCTATGCTTATTTTTTAGAAAAGTATATGACTATGAACAAAAATAAGAAAATAATTTGCATTCTCATTCAGAGATTACTGTGTTCACATTTTAGTAAATTATTACACATTTTTAAACTTTTCACATAGGTATATAACAAATCACATCATTAAGTAATCTTTGGTGTCATATTTAATGGCAACAGAGGATTCTATCCATGAGTACGTTTATTTAAGCACAAATGTCTTCTATTATGGATATTCAGACTGTGTCCAGTTTTTCCACTATACAATAACATCGTTGTTAAATAAACTCCAAATCACCAAATTACTGATGTGGTTTCTAGTTTCTGGGGCCCACCATGTCATATCTACTGAAATCTATAGGTTTTTCTGAAAGTTAGACATTCCCTACCTCCAAAGCCAGCACCAAAGACATTCCTTCAAAAGGCCGGAATGTTAAACGCTTGTTTCTTTCCCAGCAAGAAGAAGCAAAATTGGGGTCATTTTCACAACAGCTGTTACCACGTGTGAGGCGCTCTGAAGAGGCCCTCCCAGCCTTTCACATTTCCCCTAATCACAGGCAATTTCCTCACCCGCAGCACCAGTCTCTCCTTTCATGGGCATGTCAAATGCATCTCCATGTAGATGGCCCGAATGAGGAGGGGAAGGTTCACACACACGCAGCGCAGTGCTCTGGTGATTTCCTGCAGCACTGCACCCTCTGTAGGCCTAGAGAAGTGACTGGGAAGGACCCTTTCCTTTTGATGACTTGGACTCATTTGAAGGATGTATTTGTAACTTTATTTAGTTGAAGACAGGTTATTTTGTAGGCTTGAGGATTTCAAAGGGATTTGGAAGTACAAGGTGATTGCTTCATAAAATGGCTCAGGACAGTGCGGAGGAGTCCATTGGAAATGCTGGTACAATCCCAGCCCTGGATACCTCAGGGCAGGACTGTTCAGTAGGCGAGGGGTGTCATTTGGGCGCCTTGAATGTTTGCAGCCAGGAGCTTCATGGGCTTCATATCGACCCCCGGCTCCCACTGAACCAGCTGCTCAGGCTGCATTTTAGGGAGCCCCTCACCAGAGGCTAGCAGTAAGCCTAGCAAATATCCTAGAGAAGGCTTTTCTATGTTGGCTGACAAAAATTACAGTGATAAAGCACCTTCCTGTGAGTGAAGCTGGCATTGAATGAGTTTTGGATGAGAAGTATGCTAGCTAGAAGGATCACCAGTGGAGCTGTTGTTGGATGTATTTTAGGATACCCAGTTATATCTAAATTTCAGGAGTGAAGTTACAGCTCTGTTGTGGAGTGTGTGCTTAGCATATACACAGTATTGTAAGCTTGATCCCAAGCGTTGAAAACAAAAATTCAAATAAATAACAATTTTTAATTTAAGTCTGTCTCATGCAAACAAGAAGCCTTATGCAACACTGTTTTGTGTTTACAATGTCTCCCATGTCTTGTGTTGACTTTCTGACACTTGGGCACAGTTTCATCCTTTTTTACAAGGAGCAGACATGTGAGTAAGTGAGGCCAGCCAGGCTGGGCATCGGCTCCCATCAGGCTGGATATTTTACAGAACGAGTGAGCAAAAGTCAACCAGTGAGTGTGCAAAAGGAAGACAATCGAGGGAGTAACGGGGGACCGAGCTCACAAGGTCAGGAACTGAACGTGGTGAGACTACTACTGTGTTCGCATGTGTATTCCCATTCATGTAAGTGTCCAGCGAACAGTATGATTAGTATTAATTTATTGTTCAAAACTTACTGCACTTATAGTTTATTGATTTTATAAATGATGTACATATACCCTTAAAAGTTTATTGTCTACATAAATCCTTTGTTATTTTCTCCTTTGTAGAGGAGAAAAATGAGGTCTTGAGTAACAATGTTGTGATGAAACTGGTTTGGGAGAGTAGACTGTTAAAGTTTCAAGAATTTTGCCATCTGGTTGCTATAGCTATTATTAAACATTAAATTGCATGCACTTATAATTAAACAATAAATTATATATTAATGGTTATAAATACTCAACATTCATCACTTTCTAATCATTTTACCAAGTATGTAAGCTCTTAAGGTTGCATGTGAAAGGTGAAAAATTAGAAAATCGAAGGCAGCCAGGTGCAGTCCTACCGTCCCAGCACTCCGGGGTTTGGGGCAGGAGGATAGCAAGTTTGAGTCCACTCCGGGAAACTTTGCAACTTAACAAGGACCTGTCGTAAAAAAGGGCTAGGAGGGCTGGGGATTTAGCTCAGCGGCACAAGCACCTGCCTTGCAAGCAGACAGTCGTGAGTTTGATCCCCGGTACCGATAAAAAGGAAAAAGACAAAACAAAAAAAATGGCTGGGGATATATAGCTCTGTGAAGACCTTGGGTTTAATCCCAGTACCACATACACACACACGCCAAAACAAAGCAAAACACAAAACTACAACCCTCCCACTAGAAAACAGGAGAGAAGAAAATCCAGGGGTACTGCAAACCTAACCAACTCTGTATGTAGAGCGACATGGATGGCAAAGTGATATGATATGGAATCTGCCCCGTGTGTGCCGCCTGCACATCCGTCATGTAGAAGCTCTCTCAGTCTTCAGATGCGCTGGGACAGCTCCACAGTGCTTGTGTTGGAATAACCCTCATTTAACTCAATAATGTCCACAAAGCACAAGAGCAATGATACTGGCAGGTGCGTCCGCCGCAGAGAAGTTGTAAAATGCTGCCTTTATGTGAAATGGTGAAAGTTCTTTAAAAGGAAAGAAAAAAATTATATGGTGAACTTGCTGAAGTCTATGAGAGGAATGAATCCATCCATTAGATTGTGAGAGAAAAAGAAATGCATGCTACTTTTGTTATGATGCCTCGAACATCCAGAGGTTCCGGCTCGGGTGTGTGTGGGGTGCTTAGTGGGGATGAAAATGCAAATATTGTGGGGCTGGATACCAGTCACAGTCTTAGGCAGACCTTGGAAGATACGAGGGACCTACTGTACATTTCTTTTGTTTTGGAAGCTTGCCCATTTATTTTAAAGAAGACTCTCTGTACTTTATCTAGCATTTTAAACTCTTTGAGCTGTGGTGTTTCAGAATATGGAGGCCACCACTGCTGAAGTTCTAGATGTGTTTTAACCTTGTCTTGTAGCTATCATTTCTTTCTAGCACAAGCACACTTAAATTCTGATCCTAGGAAACAGGAGAAATATAGAATTCAATGCATGAAACCCACTTCTAGGAAATGTGACTCCTGTTGAGGCATCGCTCAACACACACTGATCATGTTCCCTCTGCCTGAGCCAGGGTGCGGCCGCACTGTCTAGCAGACACTGGCGGTGCTCCTGTTAATAAGATGTGACAAACCACCGTTATACACTTTTGTGATTCTTGGACAGAAAGGGCCAGAAAGCTCCCTGAGACTGCCTTTTTCATTGCAGGTAAGTGGTTTGATGGCCAGAAGGAGCAAGTCATTCAGAATCACAAGGCTGGTTGGCAGTGCCCAGGACTTTCCCAAGGTATAAATGCAGAAACTAGTTTAAAAAGTTATTTGTAAATTCATTTAGACTTTCATCCACTCAGCATCTATTAAACACTTCTCTATGCTAGTCCTTGGGATGCTCTAGTATCTAGTGCTAGATATTTGGAAATGAGGAATGTAGGTTCCCCTTCCCCCCACCATGTGCTGTGTAATTTCCACGTAGGTGGGAGGGAGGGTTTGTGGCTTGAGGGTAGGAGAAAGCCATTCTGGAGCTCTGGGATATGGACTAAGATTGATTGTATTGCATGTCTAAACCTTTAATTTTGTTGTTTATTTTTGGAGACAGAGTCTTGCTATGTACTTCAGACTGGCCTTGAACTCACTATGTAGCTTAGGCTGGCCTCAAACTCACAGAAGTTTTCCCGCCTCAGCCTCCCCAGTGCTGAGATTACAAGTGTGTGCCACTATTCTCAGCCCCAAGCCTTCATGCTTCTGATCATTTCCTGAGAAGGGAAGTGAATCAGTGAGAAGTGGTCACTGGCATAGATTTGAGTCTAACATTGCCAAGTACCAGCTGTTAGACTTGTTCTGAGCCTGTTTCCTCTTGTGGAAAATGAGAGCGACCACTAGTGAGTGTTAAACACTCAAGAATCCTTGTGCTTGCTTTTAAAGAGCCCACATGAAAAAAAAAAAAGGAAAAAAAGGGATTTCATGGTGTCTTAAGTAATAAAAAAAAATCATGCTTAATTCAGAGTGCCAAAAGATGGTGCAGATCCATTTTCATAAGACAGCCATTTCTACAGCTCGGCTACACTACAAACGCTGACCAGTCATTCCTCTGAGCCCACACTGCTTCTTTTTTCAAGACTGCCAAATTTTCTCTTTAGCTCTCATTCTCAATTGGAGGCTGCTGTCATGTTGATCCTCTAGCTGCTGGGAGGCCAGACCAATTCATAGACGACTTCAGTTAGGTCTAAAATTGTAGAAATCTTATAATATCTTGGCGGTGGGGAACCTGGTTTTTAAAGACCTAAGCCAGCTTTGAGTATAGTAGCCAAATAAATAAATACATAAATAAATAACAATAAACAAAGCAAACGTCTTAGTACCTTAGGAAAGTGCCATAGCTCATTGTTTGATGAAAAAGTGCATCCAATTCTGCTCCCAAAGAAAACTTGCCCTCATTAAAAACTGTTAAAAGTAATTTTTCATGACTTCAACGTTAGGACCCACACTCTCTTCCAGTTCTCACCATAGAAGCAGGATTCCTGGACAGATCAATTTGAAATAGTCTGTGATAAAGGGAGTAGCTGATGTGGTGGGGAGATGGCTGGTTGGGAAGAGTGTGTAGGGGCTGGATTTGGATGCAGTGGGGTATGGGAAGTGTGGGTGGGCTGGGTGGGAGATTATCCAGCAGTGGAAACCTACTGTGCCCAGGCATGTAGGGTGGCATTCTAAAAGGACCAGTGCGGGGTCCAACCTTTGCATGCTATGCTGCACCCTAAAGGAAAGCAAGTTTCTCACTAAGGAGAGAGAACCGGACACCGATGCTATAGGCCATGGGCTTGCCCTGGCTTGACCATCTTCCTGGCAAGAGAAGCAGTTATTAGAGACTGGTAATGACCCTGTGTCTGGGGATGAGCTGTCTGCAGGTCTAGGAGACAGTCCCTTCACAGGGGCAAAAATAAGTGCCAGACTATGGAAGGGTCCAATTATTGTCAGCTCTGTTTTGCAGAATGATTGTCTTTGAGGAGAGCATATTATAGAACTCACTGTGACATTTAATTAGCATAAATTATTTCAGCTCTTACCTGCTGAGTGCATGTATACAAAAGGAGAATTCTTTATACATATGTCAGAGAATGGCTTCAGGGTTGCTCTGCTGCTCTGAGAATCCTCTTGGATGATGTCCCAAGGGCAATTACCAATGTATGGTTTCATAAATAGGTTTTTCTAATGCAGTTGTCTTTTGAATAACTTTCTTATTAAACTTGCTTAGGATTTTAAAATATCCTGTTACTTGTCAAAAATAATTATTTCTTTTCACATCACTGTAATCAGATCTGAGGGACTGAGTTGGGCCATGAGCATCTTACCAGGACCAAATATCTATGACAGAAGAATTTTAAGACAGGTAGAGACCTAGCATCACAAGTTGGATGGCTGGCAACCGTATTCTAGGTTCTCATAGAGGATCTGTGCTTGGTGGCTAATGATTTAAAGTACTATTCTAACCTTGACCTTTGAACTAGTGCCACTGACATTACCACAGAAATCAACTCTGGATTTTGGAATTTCATTTGATTTCTAATTCTAGTTTTCTGTGTATAAGTTATGTAACCTTGCCAGATCTCATCAACCTGTCTTAGCCTTGAAAAATAGGAAAATAACTCTTTACTCACAAAGATGTATGGAAGAAACTAAAGAGAGATTTATAAAAGGTGCTAGGTGAAAAATTCATCAAGGTGAGTATATTCTAATCACCTACAGTGAGTATATTCTAATCACCTACACCCTTGAAGTACACCCAACTTTGAAAAAAAGTCACAGAATAAAGGATTTAGGTTTCCTCTTGGTTCTCTTGAAGCAGGTGCTCTGAAATTTACATTCTAACCTTGATATATCTTCTAGGCTTTAGTGTAGATGGGGTTTTTCTCTTTTAATGTGTCCAAACATAAAATTCACCTCTGCTTCTATCACTCTCTCCCAACATGCACACAAAGCTGCAACGCCAACAAACTTGGTTTCCCTTTTCATTTCTGTTCTGTTGGTGACGCTTTTGCTGTGCAAGACAGCCAGAGCTGACATCAGCCGTCTTCCTCCCCTTGGCCTGCTGGCTTCACCACCCTTCCTTGCCTCTCTCCTCTCCTTCTTCCCACTTGTGCCATTCTCAGTGCCAGCAGCTCAGATGGCACGAGACAATCTGTGGGGCTGCTCTGCCTTCTCTCCCCACCCCTGATTTTAAACGCAGGACCTGCTCTTCCTTTGGAGTTAGCATTAGTCTCTCCCATTCACCCTGCCAGTGGCCCAGCCACCGATTCCGTGAAGTTGCTTTTGCAGATTCCTTTATGACACTTTTTCCTCATCAACCTTCAAATGTTCTATCCGGGTTGCAAGAGCAATCCCTAGCTCAGTTTGCCCCAACTTCCCTTTCTGACCCAATTTCTCACTTTCTCTGACCCAGCCACATGCGTCCCTTTCCTCCTGCCGTTATTCCCTCCTCAGCTAAAGTCTTCCACTGTTCACTTTCCGATCTCTTTCTTTGGTTCCCATGTTGTCTAGGAGGCCTTCTCAGCTTTTTCCTTCTAAAAAGCTGATTGGCATTACAATCCTTTCTGACATTCTAATAGTTCCTCCAAAGTGCACTTCTCTCATTCCATTCTTGGGACTACATACCAGCATCAAGTATGACGCAGCTGGGAAATGTCCCCAGTAACTGCAATGTCACCCTGGAAGTCATATAGCTTAGTAGTTAAGACTGTACTGCTCTGATATCAGATGGGTCGTGGTTCAAATCTCAGCTGTATTATTTACTAATTGCATGATGTTGGCCAGTGTTTTAGCCTTTCTTGCCTTCCATCCCCATGTCTGTAAAGCTGGGGAATAGTATTGCCTACTTTACTTGGTTGTTTTTGGTGCAAGGTTATGGCTTCCATCTAGAGGTTCCCCTAATGCCTCATGGGTTCAAAAAGTTTTTCAGAGTGGCTGAATCTAGGGTGTGTGATGTTGGCATCAAGGATGTGATGCTGGGATTGATCCACAGTACAGATTAAGGGTGTGAGTGCTACCCACTCTAAGGATGGGTAGCCTGGATAAATATAAATAAAATATAAGAGACAGAAAGAGGGCTGTCGATGGAGCTGCTTGTTGCTTGCCATGAACTATTTTTCTCTGTGATGTCCCTCTGCCATGCCACCCTGGCTTGGTGCCAACCAACTATGGACTGAAACCTCTACAGTAAAACTGTGAACCAAATAAGCCCTTTCTCCTTTAATTTTGGCTGTCAGGTATTTTTGTGTCAGCAATGAGGAAAAGTAACTAAGACATGCAATTAAGGAGTAATGTATGAAAGAACCCATAGCAGAATGGCTGCAGTGGCACCCAGTAATTGTCCAATAGATTATTACTACCATCTCCCCCCCCCCCCCAAACTCAAGACCTTGCACTTGCCAGGCAGGCACTTACACCACCGACCTAAGTCCCCAGCCCTATCTTTTAATTCTTACATTAACTTTTTATGACTCATTTATCAGTCATGAAGATTTACTGAGATATCTAATTTCTTACTGTAGGGCTCTGTATCATTGAAGACGTGGGTATCATTAGTTAAAAGATGTGGGGAGGATGGCTTCGAAAGCATGTTCCAGGAAAAAAGCAAAAGAAAGATTTAGTTCTTTCACTGGGATTCATGCTCCATAACTTACAGACAAAGTCTGAAGCTCATTTTCTCTGAAAATGGAATTCAGAGAATTGGAAGTTGTAGCTGACTGGATCGCAAGTCTTTCAAGGGCATGGATAATGTTACTTTTCATCTTTATATTTTCAGTCCTGTTGTTACTGAAAGTCAACTAGATGTTGAGTTGCCAAATCTTCATGGCAATAATATCTAGTCTATTTTCAGTTCTTATTTGTGCATTTTTTTATAGTACTCAAGTAAACTTCCATATTCAGGAATTCATTCACTCATTTCCATTAAGAAGTGTATATGTGTGTCTATGTGTATTTGTGTGTTCGTAGATGTATGTTTGATGAACACACAAAAACCTTTAAACTAGCTTGGTTCCTCTAGCCTAGCTTCATTGGAATGAGTGTGTTCCTCTCTCTTTTTTCCAAATGCTAGACTCTTTGGGTTTGAGCATGTGTGGCTGTTGTAACAAATCAGGAACCATAGTTTCATTTCTGGATTATAATCATTCCAGAAGGGCCTTCCTGGGAGGACAGCTATCCATATCTGAACTCTGGGTACTTTGGCTCTGGGGTTAAACCTTTAGGAAGCTAGGTTTCACTGTGAGTTGGAACAGATCATAAAGGAGAAGCTCACTGAGCATTCAGATTACTGATGTGCTTTGTTATTTTCTAGAAAAGTGGGCTTCATTCATCTCTGGGTCATTACCCTAGACTGTCATAATGTGTTCGTGCTGTATATGGTGTGAATGTGTACCTGGGCACTCAGTGCTTGCTTTGTCGACACTCTTAGACTTTGGGAGCTTTAAAGATATAAATTTACTGTGCTAATTTTAATTCAATTCAAATGCTATCAAGTGTTTATTGTATGCTGAACATCTCTGGGAGGACTGAGGTGCGTAACAGTTATACACTCAGAATGATGCGCGAATGGAAAGTTTAGCTTTTCTTCCCCCCATCTCCTTCTCTTTCCCTCACCACTCTCCTCAGTGTAGAAATACTCTGAGGAGAAGAACAAGGTATCACAGCTGTGAACACCATTGGCCAGATAAGCTTTTGTCTGTCTTTAGGTGCTTACGGGAGAGAGATGGGGTGTTACCCAGGGCTCTGGAGGACCTCGATATCTACTCTGTTCCTCCAAATGGACCAAGACTCAAACAGAAGGAGAAGGGTGATGGAAAAAGTTCAGATATTGATGAAGGTGGGAGGAGGAAAGAAACTGGAGAGGAAATAAAGGAATGCAGGGATAGACCTTCAAGTCTTCTTCTGTCATCATTGCTGGAAAGTTGGGCAGGGCAGTATCTGGAGAAGCATTTATAGGTCTCAGACAGTGCACTACGGCCACAACGCGATGGGATACAGCCCTACTGTTTGATTTAGGACAGCACTGCACCAAGGATATGATTGGGTCATTCCTGCCTGTGCCTTTGATTCTCCAAAACTATCTTTCTTCTCCAGCTACAGACGAAGATCCCTCTGGTTTGTGGGTTTGGCTGAGCTGATATGAGCAAGGCCCTTTGTACTTTCACATCTGGATTTTGGGTCTGTAAACCGGCTACTGGCCATGGTTCAGAGTTCCTGAAATGCAGCTTCTCTCTGTTCCAGCTCTGCTGACTGCTGCCTTCCCATAGAGGGACTTCTCCTGGCTCCATCAAAGGAAGGCAGAACCATCTTTCCTGGGCTGTCTCTTTCTCATTTGTGAGCTGTGCAGTTGCACTGCCCTGGGCCTTATTGAAGCTCTGCTAGCTATTGGCTTTCCAGCTTGGAACTTCTGGGAGACAGAAGATTCAATGTTTTAGGAATGAACCTGGAAATGGAACAGGCAAAGAGGAGCTGCCCAGCTAGGGGTGGGAGAGGAAAGGAAAGAGGCAAATAGGACTGAAATAATAACAATAACTTGGACTTATTAAGTAGCAAAACCATGAAGAGTAGTTAGGAGCTCTTCACTGTTCCATACAGGACAAGGAGAGCCGCGGGAGTATAAATCTTCTAGGTTGCCCCGTGGTGCCAAGTGTCTTTGGAAGGAAGTATGCCTGAGAAGGTTGCTTGTGGGGCAGGGTGGGGATCACTAGAAACCATGGACGTGGGAGAGGGCAGAACAGGCAAGAAGTGCACACATCACCACTCATGTGGGGAGGATGGCTTCGAAAGCATGTTCCAGGAAAAAAACAAAAGTAAGATTTAGTTCTTTCACTGGGATTCATGCTCCATAACTTACAGACAAGGTCTGAAGCTCATTAACAAACCATGGTGTTAAACTCCATGTCTGTCAGACAGATGTTAGAGTGGCTGGCTGTCTCACTTGCTGTGCAGGCTGCTTGTGCAACTTGGAGTGGGTGATTTTTTATATTAATTTTTATTAGTGTACATTTATAGTACACAGTAGGTACATCCATTTTAGGAAATTGGTCCATACATGTATTACATCTCAATCAGGTTCCCCACCCTCTGCAGCTGCTGGGCAGTGAGGCGGTGTAGCCCTGAGCAAGAGGCTACTGAGCTGCATGGTTTAGGGACAGGCTGAACAAACTACGGATGTGAATCTCTACCTCTACAGTGATGAGGGTGGTACTGTCCTAGATGGCTGCACACCTGGAACAATCCCCGGGCATGGTATGCACCCATTAAATGTTAGCACTGCTGTTTGAAAGCATTCTTGGAGACACAACACCTGGTGAGAAGAGATGGAGGTGAAATCCAGGGAAAAGACTGGACAGTTCGGGCTTGGGCTATCAACGTGACCGCTGTGCCCACTGAAGGGAAAACAGGAGACACGGAATCTGCTCTCTGTATCAGCTCTCACGCCAACGTGTTGGTCCCTTAGGCCTGTGGTTCTGAGATGGGGCCCAGAGAAGCCGTTGTTTTATACAGAACCCATGCGTGACTCATACGCCCACATGACACTGATGAGTGTCCTGATTTGTTACAACAGCCAGCCCTGGGGCAGTGGAGGTGGAAGAATGTCCTAGAGGCCCCGAGTACTCCCTGTGGCTTGCATTTGACATAAGCGTGTGTGGTAGGACAGACCCTGCTTGGCTGCCTCCACCCTGATCTCACTTGGAGTCTACTGTGCGGCAGGGCGTCTACCCGGCCCTGCTGAATACCCTTTCCTACTGAATCCCGCTGGGTTTTCATGGTTTGCTGGAATACGCCATAACATTTCCCAGGATTCTTTACGTACACATTACATTTGGTCATCATCCCATTCACATCCTATAGTAGTTCACCTGACTTAGATTCTCTGTTTGTGCTGTTATGTTTCTTGAAAGAATAAACACATACATCCATATCTCTCATTTATCATTTTGTCTACTTGGGGTGGTATAATGTGTACTAAACCTAAAATGCAGTCTTGTGAAATGGATTATCTAATCATGCCCATTTTGCACATGAGGAAACTGAGGCTTAGAAAAGGTAAATTTCTTGCTCAAGACAAGAACAGGGCTGGTAGGTGATGGCACCAAGATCCAAGCAATCCAGAGTCATGGGCTTTCCTGCTATACTCTGCTGATTTTCTTGTTTGAAACCTAAATATTTGAAGAATTGAATACGGTCAAGTTTACATGTTTTGTTCTGAGCATCACTGTACACAGCTATTCCCATCATTTGGAGATGATAGGCCATTTTCCCTCTGACAAGACTATGTCCAAATGACTGTCCAAATCAGCATCTCTTTGAATGATCTGCCATTGTTTTTTTTTTTTTTCAAGTTTCCAGAAAATTAAAAAGAAAATATCTTACATTGACATTGTTGCCCTGTCCTTAGCACAGACAAGCCTCTTTGGGAACTCCAAGATGCAGGAGTAACTCCTCAAGATATAAGCTCCCTGCTTTGCAAGATTTTGAAGAGGCTGCTTATGATTAGCACTTGGAAATGTTTCTTCTGCTTCCCCTGCTAACACTGCAGTTCCTCTAGCTGAGTAATTTATCCTGGAGCATTAATATGGAGGGTGTATTCATGTCTTATGAAAATATTCTAGTAATTCATTTCCTCTTTTCTCTTAAAGTCATTGAATTGAATCATGCTGTCAACGAAACTTTTAAAATCCATTAATGAAAATGTTAGTACCTTAAAAGAGTACTATGATATCCATCTAAATTTAAATACTTATTGAGAAACAGGAGAAATTATTAAACCTCCCTACAAAAATCAATCTAAACTGCCCCGAAGCCTTGTCTTGTCAATAGTGTCACATACCAGCCACACTCACCCTCTCATCTGCTTTGGGGGCACTAAATTCAGTCAGCTGAGACCAAGCTACCGTGTAAGGAACAGATTAAACTAACATCCATCAAGGTGAAAGATAATTATTACTTGTGTCAGACAACACCTGTTTTTGCAGCATTCCTCAATTTAGTTAAACTGGAGACAGGCTAAACTTTCCACTGAATTTTCCATCTGACAGTTGCTCCAGGCAGTGTGTCTGCAGAACACCCTTGCGATGTTTACATTTTTGAGGCAGATTAAAAATGTCATGTGTGAAATATAACCTGAAAATCTCACACTGCAATATATTAACATATATAAATACAGGACCTGAATGGGAGTCAGACTGGAGGGCAGGCAAGCCCTCAGCTGCTTCTCAAGCAGAAATCTTCCATCATACATCTTTTACGAAGCTAAACATGTGCTTTGTCCAGATACTCCTCATCCTGCCAGGCCTGGTGTGGCTGATCACTCCACACTTCACAGCTCTCGGACGATTCATCATTTCTCAAGAGCTTGTGGTGTTTTCTTCCCAAGAGGAGCCAGAAGTCAGGTGCCATTTGGAATATGTGAGCTCGGGCCTTCTTGTCCTTGTGTTGACTCAGCCTATGATGACATGTGTACTTGAAAAAGGAATCTCTGACCTGGGGCAAAAATCCGAAATAATGTTTTGTTCATTGAAAAGTGATGTTGCTGTGGCTACTGGAGAAGTGCTAATGTCACTGCCAAGTATGCTTCCTGGGCTGTTCCTTGACGGAACAACAAAAAGTTGATGTTTCGCCTGGGGCCCCTTTCGTGCAAGTTTGAGAGACAGAAGAAGAACAAGAACACACTGGCTCCTTCCCTGTGGAACACTACGTGCCTGCAGGGTTTCTAGGCATTAATCTTACCCCAGCATCTGTGTTGACCTCAAGCACGATTTCTTTTGCCGCACTCTAAATACAGGCTGTGACCCAGCAGAAAGTGGAGGAGAGTGAAGAGACTTGAGCTTTTCATTTAATATACGTAGTACAGACATTCAGAAACATTTAAAGTACTTATTTTGGGGGATTTCAGTAATAAATATATATTTGTAAAAATTTTATAATTATCTTTACCTTTGCATCCTCTACCTTCACTCACGCTCCAAGGACTTAACTCTGGTCCTCTCTGCCCCCCACCCCACCCCTTGGTAAGCCCCTTGTTTGGACGTGGACTGCTGGAAACCCTCTGTCCTCCATCCTCAGTCCAGACTGCCTCGGTCTTCTGAGCACTAATAGTCATTTGGCCCAAACTCACATTAGGGTCCATCTCCTTGTGGGGCTGCATTTCTTCCCCATAGCAGCCTTCCGAGTCTTTCTACTCTGGTTGCAACCTTTTTAAAGAACTACATCCGTTAAGCTGCTTTTGACTGCAAATAAAAACTGTGATTCAGATACCAGGAAACTGTGTTCTCTCACAGTTCTCACAGGCAATACTGCAGGCTGCTTGTTTCAAAGACTCGCTGCTAGGCACCAAGAGCTGGTTCTTCCTCCCTCCGTGTCCCGCTCTCCTTGGAGTCTGCTTTCTTCCCAAGCTGGGTAGTGAGCTAGCTGCAGTGCTTACAGGCAATCCGGTCAGACCGGACAGTGTCCTGATGAAGAGGAGAAAATGTTCCTCAGAGCTTCTCCCCTGCACACTTCCCTCCACCCTCTCGCACTGGGCTCCTCTGCACTTCTGCATTATCTGCCGGCGGTCAGTGTGTCCTCTTCCACCCTGCAGTGTGGACTATGTCAGCTTCTCCCGGGCACATGGTTTCATGGGGTAAGAAGAGGGGCCTGAGAAAAACTGAGGTGCTATAAAGAAGGGAGTGAGGTAGCGGGAACTGATGCTGGATAGGTAAGCAACAATGTCTACCATCAAGTTTCCTGGCACGTGAAGTCTGCTGTTTCTCCAACATGCCAGCTCTGCGACACCTACCAGGGCCTTCATGTTTGTCCTCAACAGGGTCCTGCTGCCCTGTTTTTCTTTGGACAACTCTTCATCCTTCATGACTGTTAATTTCCTACTACCTCTCTAACACATGATCACAAAGTAAACAACACAAATTTATTATCTTATAATCCAGATGTCAGGCATCTAAATGAGTAGGCTTGAATCAGGGTGTTAGTGGAGCTGCATTTCTTCTGGAGGTTCCTGTCCTTTCCAGCTTCTAGAAGCTGCCTGCTTTGCTTGGCTCATGGCCACATCATCCTGAATCCTGTGTGTTTTTTTTTTTTTTATCATGTTTACTCTCTCTTTATTCACATCTTATCTCTGAAAGGTACCTTTGTGATTGCACCGAGCCACCTGGACCATAGAGAATAAGTTTCCATTTTAATACCCTTCATTTAATCACATCTGCAAAGCCTTTGTGTCCTATAAGGTAACATTCACAGGTTCCAGAGATTAGAACATGGACATCTTTGAGAGGCCATTATTTTACTTATTATAATGACCTAGCAAAATGCAACCTCCTCTGTGATACCTTTACTGACTCCATTCTAGAAAAATCACCCTGGCAGAAATATAAAGAAAAGACTGAGAAGGAAAAGGACATTTGCCAATGGTCCCAAATGGTCTGAGTGCCACTTGTTTTGGTGTCTGGGTGGTGCGCGGTGACCCCCTCCTCCTGACCTGCTCTCTGGGCATGTTTCCTCACCTCCTTTCCTCTGTTTTTTGACCTGACTTTGAACTTCCTCAGGTCTTAGTTAAATAGATTTTATAACCAGCCCATTGTGTTTTCTGGAGGGCTTCACAAAAAGAAAGGAAGAGGAAATTTTACCCATGAGACAAAGTGTCGGCTTGATCTGCCCATAGGTGACAATGACTTTTCTAGCACGAACCACTTTCTTCTAGCCATAATTGTCTTGGCCAGACCTGGGTTTTTCTGTATGGACAAGTGTGACTCAGCTTATGCCAAAATGCCCTGGTCTCTCACTCTCCAATTATTTATTGTGGACCTGTGAGAGACATGACAGGCACCATAGCTGGGAGGTGCAGAGTTTTCAAATATAAACTCTGAGATATGGAATATCCTTATGGAGTGATTTATTCACAAGGATTCCGAAGAAAAACCAGAACAGGGAATGGATGAGTCAAGCGGGAAGGAACTCATTACAGGTGCAGTCCCAGGGAGGCTCATTTTGGCTTGGTGCTCTAGGGAGGTCCAAGACATGTAGGTCACAACTCAGCCTGTTCTGCTTAGGGGCAGCTATCATTGGATTGTCTCCATGGAGACACAAATGCCCAGGAACTTCTGGCTTTGCTGGGTACTCAGAGAAAGGAATTGTAAGTGAGCCTTCCACTAAAAGGTTCAGGTTGTGTTGGGAATGACAAGCTATCAGTAGCCTGTGGCCTGGAAAATGGGGTCAAGATCTGAGCAGATCTCGGCAGAGCACTGACATCCTCTGCAACACCAGGGAAAACCCTGTGCTCAGGCATTTCCTTTTCTTATGGGTCCTCATCATGCTCACCCTAGCTGATTACTTAATGTCACTCTCAGTCAAGATGCTGCAAAAATACCTGGCCTCTGCTGAAAGCGATCTTCCCAAGGGCAAAAATCCTGAAATGTAGGCTTCAGATCATACTATGCTTCTTCTTTGGTTGTCCAGGTTTTGGAATCCTAAAAGAGGCCTACTTCCTTTTAGAACTCTACAAGTTCTTATTTTCTTTTAAATGTCCACCTTCTGCTAAAAATTACTTCCCTGCCTGAGGGTCATGGATATGTGTATTTGTCTCCCAGGGAGGCCAGACCACAGCCCATCTGCATTCTAGGTAGATAGTTTCACCTAAAGATTCTAGCTCCCTCATCCTGAGACTCCATAGTTATCAGCACCACAATCATTTCCTTGGGTATTAACAAAGACTGCTGTCCATTCAGGTAACATGCATAAGAACCTACCAAATATGCCTCATTGCTTTAAAAATGCAATCGTGATTTTAGTCTGCTAGACTGATAAATGGATAATAGTAATAACAGTTAATATTTGAGTACTGTGTCATCCATTTTATAAGCATTATTTCACTTCATTCTTTATCTCTCAACAATCCAACAAGATGAGAATCAGCATCACCACCATTTTTACTCTGGGGAAGCTGCAGCTGAGAGATTAAAATAACATACAAGGGTTTTGGAGCTGAGACCTCAACCTTGGTCTGTCTGGGTCTGTAATACCCTGCTCTACAATCTTACCCATGTTGGTCCGTATCTTCCAGTAAGACAAAGAGGGTCTCCTCAGAGTTGATGGCACTGACAAAGGTGGACCTGGAAAGTGAGTGGCTTTTTTTTTTTTTCAGAACTCTGGATTCCAATGGTGTGTTTAAAAATCTAGTGTATTAGATTCCTACCCAAAAACGCTAGTAGAAAATATAATCTTTCTCCCAAATCCCTTTCAGATGTGTTGGCCAGCAAAGCAATCTTCATCACCCCAAAGTGAGTCACTATACAAACCAGTTTCATTTCAATTCTGTTGTGCCTTTCTAGGAGAGGGCCTTAGACCCTCCACATCGGTTCTTAGAACAACTGCTTTCCTGGAAGCCCCGCCCAGGATCTGCTGCTTTTGTCTATCTAGCCAGAGCTGTATCGAATGACTACCCACCCAGAGCTGCAGAAAAAGAATAAGAAAAGTTTGTGGTTTCTTTTTTTTTTTCTGTGTTGCTTAAAATTATTTTGAAGATAGTAAAATACAACAGAACAAGACAGATTAAGACAGTGAAAACAATGCAGTGAAATTGGTACAGAAGTCACAGCAGGATACCGGATAACAGTAATAGGTATGATAGTATATCTCATCTTCACAGTAGTTGTTCTTTCAATCAGGTATAGCAAAATCAAACCAAACACAGAACATCGTAAAACCTATCAAGCAGAGTATTGAATAGAGCAATGCAATTAGTCAAAGCAGAGCAAAACAGTGATAATAACATATACCTTCAAAGAGATGGTAGAAGGAAACCCCCCATATTTGCTACATTGCATAGGTCATCCTCCCAAGAAGAGATGCTCAGATCTCTGGCTCCCATTTGCTAATGGGAGTGGGGTAGAGGTAGGGGTCGGGGTGGAAAGGGATGTTTGATTCTCAGAACCTCCGGCAGGCTCACGGCTGCCTACCAGGGAGGCGAGCGGGTTGCTTTGTTGCCCAGCTCTCTAAGTTCCAACATGGTGCAGATCTTGAGAGACACTGGCTGCCTGGTTCTCTCCCTGGGTCGCCCACCGCTCGCTTGAGCCATGGCTGCTTCTGTGGTTTCTTTTTTTAAAACCTTAGTTCTCCCATCAAAACCAGTGCTTCATTAGGAAAAAGAGGATAATGGGCACTGGCTACACAGCCAGTCTTGTGCCACCTACTCCTTTTCCCCTCCATCTTTAATCGCGTTTGTAGACATGATTTCGCCCAGCCTTGGGCCCATATTCTACACTCCTCTGCATTTGCTTTCTCAGTGTGTTGTCCTGTCTCAAGACATCCAAACTCAATATATCCTCAAAAGACTATTTCCCCCAAATCTACTTCTTCTGTGTTTTATATCTATGTGAGGGCCACCACTGTTCACCCACAAATTTCAACCAGAAATACGTGTCCTACTTGTTTATTTCTCAAACTATTCTGTTCAATACACCAACAAAATCTTAGTAGTACGGTTATCTATCTTACTCACTTAAAAACACACATACAGTTATACCCTTTAGAGCACTTTCCTTCCCTTTCACTTTTACAATATCTATTAACATTTTGGATCTTATTACTCCTTCATTTTTTACACTAGAAAGACAATGTGATATTTACAAATATGAGTCTGATTTATTTCACTTATGAGGATAGTCTCAAGTTGCCTCCATTTACTTATAAAAGCCTCAAAATCATCCTTTTATAGCCAAGTAATATTCCATTTTATAAAAATACCACATCTTTTCATCCATTCTGCAGTTGATGGGCATTTTGGTTGTTTCCAAGGTTTAGCTATTACAAATTGTGCTGCTATAAACATAGGTGCACATATATTGCTGTGACATGACATTTTCAGTTTTTCTAGGAAAATACCCAGGAGGGGAATAGCTGGATTGAATGGACCTTCCAATCCTAGTCTTCTGAGAATTTTCCATACTGATTTCCATAGTCACTGCACCAGTCTACACTCCCACCAACAGTGGAGAAATGTCCCCCCGCCCCCAGTCTCGCCAACATTTGTTATCAGTTGATTTCTTGATGGCAGCTATTCTTTCCGGAGTGAGATGAAATCTCAAAGCTGTTTTAAGTTGCACTTCTCGAATGACAGTGATGGTGAACATTTCTTCATGTATTTATTTGCCATTTGTATATCTTCATCTGAGAATTGTGTGTTCATCTCAGATGACCATTTTTGGAAAGGGTCTTTGAATTGGGGGCTTGACGTTTTTCAATTCTTTTTATGTTCTGGATATAAGTCTTTTGTCTGAAGAGTTGTTGGCTAAAATTCTTTCCCATTCTGTGGATTTTCTTTTTCAAACACCCTCTCCAAAAATGGGCATCTGAGATGAACACACAGTTCTGTGGGGATGGGAGCTCTTCCTTTTCTCATAAGTCCACAAATTCCATTATGGGGGCCTGACCCTCAGGACTGCTGTAACTCAATTATCTCTCTAAATACTATTATACCAGGGATTGGGGCTTTAACATCCAATTTTGGAGGGCCACAGATATTTGACCCATTATAAGATCCTGAAACAAACCTAACGTTTTATATGGATCTAATTTTTATAAAGGTGCTAAGATCATTCAATGGAGAAAAAAAATAGTCTCTTGAATAGATGATTCCAGGGTAAGATATCTATTGGCAAAAGAATAAAGTTGGATCCTTACACAAATTAATCCAAAATTCCATATATAAGTTAAGCCATAAATCTCTTGAAATAAAATTTAGGAGTACATTTCATAGCCTTGGATTTAGTAAGGATTTTTCAGTATGACACCAAAAGCATAAACAACAAAAGAAAAAAAATAAAGTGAAGTAAATGAATATTTTTTTAAAAAGCACCTCCAAAGACACTAACAAGAGAGTGAAAGACAGCTCATCAAGGGAGGAAACATTTGCAGATTTTTAAAATCTAATAAGAGTCTAGTATCCAGAATATATAAATGACATTCATAACAGAATAACAAAAGCAAAACAAGAATGGACAAATGACTGAATAGACATTTATCCAAAAAAGATATACAAATGACCATAAAATGATGCTCAACATCATTAAGAAAATAGCACAGTGTATCACCTCACATCCACTAGGATAGCTATGATTAAAAATAAGAGAAACACAAATGCGGTGTGCTGGTGCAAATGTTGGTTACTCACGCAGCTGAGACAGGAGGATCACAAGTTTGAGCCCATCCTGGGCAACTTAGAGAAAAATAAAAAGGGCTGGGGTTGTAGCTCTATGTTACAGTACTTATCTAGCAGGCATGATGCCCTGGATTCAATTCCCAAAATTGAACTACAAAATACTGCAAAGTAAGCAAACGAAGATAAGTTTTGGCAAGTATGTAAAAATTAAAACTCTTGTACATTGTTAGTGGCAATATAAAATGGTACAGATGGTATATAAAATAGTTTGGTAGTTCCAATAAGTTATATGTAGGATTACTATATTATCTAGCAATTATACTTCTGGTATGTACCTGGAAGAAATGAAAAAGGTATTTAGAGAAAAACTTGTATGTTTATCTTCATAGTAACACTAAGATAGTAGCTAAGAGATAGAAGCAAACAAAAGAATCCATCAACCAACAAATGATAAACAAAATGCATTATATCTATATAGTAGGATATTATTCATCATAAAAGGAATAGTGATTATCCATACTGCAAAATAGATGAATCTCAATCATTTTATACTAAATGAAAGAAACAAGACACAAAAGAAAGCACACTGTATGATTCCACTTCCAAAATATGAAAATGCAGATGTAAGATAGATGAATGGTTTCAGGGCCTGGGGATAGAGGAAAATGGCACCATTTGTGTTACGTGTACTTTACACATTTGCACACATGTACACACAGAGACATACAATGCATAGTGAGTAAAGTAGGATTAGATGCTAACCTCACCACCTAGGACAGCCACTATAAACCTGTACTAATAATCCTAAGTGATAAAGCATCGGGAGCCCTCTCACAACCAGGACCAAGCAAGGCTGCCCATATCGGTCTGATTGCCAACATCAGACTAGAAGTCCTAGACTTGTGCTATAATGAGAAATAGAAAATTCCTTTGCATCTTTAATACCCTGGAAATTCTCAAGGTCCTCCGTGTAAAGATGATACTTAAAGCATTCAGCATAGATGAAGCCTAAAGGAGATACTGAAGGAAGTCAGTCTTAACTTTGAGTAACTTTTCTATGTGTGTCTGGCGGAGGATGAAGGATGGAGAAGTAGAACCAGAGTGGACAGAGCAGACCAGCCTAGCACAGCACCATGAAGCCAAGGCGCCAGTGTGTAGAGTCGTAGGAAGAAGGGGGGGCCTGGCACATAATTTCCATGGGGAGGCCGGAGAGAACAAACGCTGAAAACGCCAGTTGCTTTGTTAGTACAGGCTGTTGGTGACTTTTGAGCCTGTGGCCTCAGTGGAAAGAGCAGAGCTGCTGGGGGCAGGATGAAGGAAGCAGAGGCGGAGTGCGGCTGCTCCTTTGATGAGCTGCGTGGTGACTGATCCACAGTGGTGTTGTCTGGAATGCTTTACGGACAGTGGTAAATTGGAACTATTTTTTCTATCAGCTTTATTATTAACCATCACAAAATGACTATATGAAGTGATCAAAGTAAAAATTATACTCTTCAGAAAGGTCCTCAGTTCACCCTTTATACTAGAAAATTATCATCCAATTAGTCTTGGTGGAAAGTGAAACCTTGGCACACTTCCGTTGAGGAATCATTTTAGTCAACTTGTTTAAGTACGGGCCCTTAACATCTCTGTCAGGACATACTCTGTGGTTTTGGCTCCAAGTTATTTTCTGGGCTCAGTAATGAACCCCCAGTTGCTGCAGAGTTATGAGAAAAGCAAAGCCCAAGCAAAAGTCAGCTGGAGACAAGGCATAACTTCCAAAGTGGTTTCCTTTCGCCTTGCTATATGATCTAATGGAAACTGCCTACCATGTGCATATTCTCTTTCATTGTTTTGGAGGAGGAACAGGTACGTTCTTCTATTAATAGATCAAATTATTTTATCAAATTGAACTGTGCTGCTTGTAAAGTACCCACCAACAACCCCCCTAGGTAGCTTACTGAATTCTGTACTCTATGTCTGCTGCAATGCTATGTGCTGATCTGTAGAATTCACTTGCAATGCTTTTGGCCCAAATGTCAATTGTGATATGTGGTCACAAGAGAGAAGATTGTGATGACTTCTTTTGGGAAAGGAGTATTGTGGCCCATCTCATATTTTAAATAGTAGGTAAACATTTGATGCAATGAACTAGTGTATACCTGGCTTGAGGTCTGTAATGGATAATAGTAGATAAGATATTCCAGTCTCATTTCTCTTCAAGAAATGCCTGTAAGTTTTACATTATTGACTACACCAGAACATGCTTGTAGAGTATTGTACCAATTTCTTCCTTACTGCCACTGTCAAAAAGTTCATGCTTTTCTAGATAATGCTCACATTATTACCTCTATCTGGGCTTCGCTAGTGTCCCCAGATGGGACGACTTTTCTCTTCTTTGTCATTTTACTCTTCAGATATATGTGTTTTGATGATGGCATTAGGGTTGGTGCTTCCCTTGGACTGAGAGCTTTTTTGGAAGAGGGGCAAGGCCCGAAGCCTCGCTCTTTGGGCAGCACCCTGCTGCCCAGAAAGTATCTGTTGGATCCCACTGAAGTAAACCGTTGTTATGAAGATCTTTGTGAAAAGCCCTGGAGGTGCCAAGCAAATGTGGAGCAGGCCTTGAGTTCTCCAAGCAGAGCAAGAAGATTTTCTTGAGAGAGAAAGAAGTGCCTAAGCATCACGTTTACCTGGAAGAGGTATGGGAGATTCAGTGTGACAGGAACACGGAGATGAGTATGGAGAAGATGGTATGATTCTGAGGATCTGTGTCCACAGAAATGGAGGCAAACAGTTTTTGAGCAAGAGAAGGATATAATAAGACTTACTTCTCAGAATGGCGCCTCAGGGGTTGGAGTGTAGCTGAGAGGCAGATTGTGTAGTCAGCATGCACAAGGCCTGATTCAGTCCTTAGCGCATAAACACAAAAGTTACCTCTAGAATTCTGTTGTAAACTATGAACCTCCAGTGACAGTGACTTGTCAGTGTCAGCTCTTCAATCACAACACAGGCGCTACTCTTGTGGGAGCGGCCATGCACATGTGAGCAGGGTAAATGGGAGATTTCTGTGTCTCCTTTTCAATTTTATCATGAACCTACAAGTGCTCTAAAGAATCATACCTAATTCCAGCAATACTGGGCTTCCAATGAGTGGCCTTTTTAAGTTCATTTTCTTTGTGTTCCAGAGGTAGAAAAAGCTGAATTTTGTGCTGGGCGTTTTAACTGTTGCTTTTCATAGCTCTGGCAAATCACGCTGCATCTAGGCATATTATTCTGACCAGAAAACTAGTGAAAAAGAAGATCTTAGCGGGGAATCTGAAGTTTGAGCCTAGAAAAATAGATGACATGTTTTCAGAGGGAAGTATTGGGCTGGACAAATAGGGATTCGGAAGGACAAAGTTAGATACAACAACCACCTGGCCAAGAGACAGCGGAGAGTTGGATGAGACGGGACCTAGGCAAGAGTATCTGTGAGATGAGGATGTCCCACAAGAAACTAGAGAAGTCTCTTTCAAGATTACAGAATGAGGTTATTTATGTTGCTTCTAAGGGAATCCTTGGAAAAACAATGTGGTACAGTGTGAGGTGGATGTTTCAATAAATGATATTTGTTTTTAACCTTTTCTCCTCTGTGACTCAGCTGTGTTCTTTGGTCAAGTTTCATAATTTCTTCAGCTTTCAATTTCCTTATCTATCAAATGAGGATAGTGACCCATGTGCAGGATTATTGTGAGAAATGGAATATAGATATGTGAAACAGTAAACATTTCTGGAAGTAATATAGAAATTCATTGTTCTTAGGTTTTATTTTAAAATTTTGGCTTTCTTAAGGGAGAAAGATGTATTGAAGTCTCTCGACTGTAAGATTGGCATATTGTCCGCTCAGGAAATGCTGTTCCTTGGCCAATCTGAGCTCCCTGCGATGGGGGGTCATGGTTCTTGTGCTGCCTCCTGTCTGTCAGGGGTGTTCCTAGTGTTGTGCTTCCCGCATGAGCTGTGCAATCTGAGGAGGCTTCCACAAATGGTGTGGCTGTGGAGGCCTGGCCGTGGGTTCATGTGTGCCCAGTGTCTGTAGAGGCTGTTCCGATTTGTGGCTTGGCCTCTCTGTTTCCCATGCTGCCTGTGAGGAGCCACTCTGTCTGTTGTACTAGCCAAGCCTGTCTGCTACTGCTGATTCCTGGGAATCAGCCACTTCTCTCCTCTGGAGAAGCGTATCATCCCAGTATGGATGACAGCCTCTGGGAAACTCACTCCTGCCTGGAATAAGGCAGGAGCTTTCAAGGCAGCAACATGAGAAAGCAAACTGTGAGTTGAAGGTTCGCTGGTGAGTCTATTAAATGTTTCTCCCTGGTGCTGCCATGGTGGATACCCATAGGTGGACAGGTAGAGTAAGAAGACTTCATGTAATTTGAAGTCCTTGGAATAGACAGATTTGATCAGGATGCTTGCTGTGGAGTAACAATTTGCCCATAAATTCCAATTCAGCTGAAAGTTGAGTGAAAAAATATAAGTGTAAGGGACAAAATTCTCTTCAGGAAGAAATTTTCTTTGCTTAGGAAGATACCTCAGTAAGCCTCTCTAGGCAGGGAACTGGATCCTGAGAACACAAGTTAGTAAAGTGAGAGTTGAACAAACATGACGCCCAAATATGGTAATCAATTTCAAGGAACAGATCGATGGATGCAAAAGAGAGAGCCTGGGATTTGCAGAGTGATAGAGAGAAACGATGGAGTAGGCTTTCAGGAGACTTTTTAAGAATAGGGAATCGCCAATATTCAATTTAACTTAGAGTACTAATATTTGGTCTGTGTTGGTGAATGTTTTGTGTACCCTTAAAAAGAATGTGCATACTGCAAGTGTTCAGTGCCCCATAAATGTCAGCTAGGCTAAGTTATTTAATGATGCTGTTTAAGTCTCTCACATTGATAGCATGCCTTCTCGTTCTGTTGACTACAGAGAAGAGAGCTATTGTTCTAAACCCAATGTTGGATTTATCTATTTCTCCCTTTAACTTTGCAGGTTTTCTTGTGTATTTTGAAGCTCCATTACTAGATCTATGTAAAGTTTAGATTTTTAATTTTCTCCATTAGCTATTATAAAATTATCCTCTTTACCTTGGTAGTTTTTTTAATCCTGAAGTATTCTTTATATGATACTAGCTTGCTTAGATTTGCACAATGCATCTTTCTCATCCTTGTTTCAACCATTCTGTGACTTTAATTAATGCATATTTTCTGTAAATAGTACCCTACTGAATCTGACAATCTGTGACCTTTACTTGAAATATTTATACACTTACAGTTAATAGAATTATTGATATGCTTTTGTTCAAATCTATCATCTTGCTATTTCCATTTTTTGCCTCTGTTCTTTCTCTGTTACTAATTTTCTGTCATCATTGGAGTTAAACTAAAAAAAGTAATTTAATGTTCCATCCCTTTCTTACCTTTGCAGTGTCTTTTTGTGTCATGGATTGTTCCGAGGCATGTATGATGCAGCTCCACCCTAAAATGTCTATCTCAGATTAATAAATTCTACCAGTTGGCATGTAATACAAGAAACTTGTCATAGAATTTGATTTGTTTCCACTTCCCATTCTTTGTACAACTGCATTCATCTGTTTTTCTACATACGTTGTAAAACATACAGTAAGTTATTGTTTTTGTTTAAAGAATCAGTTGTCTATACATGGGTTTAAGAACTGACAGAAGGGGCTGGGACTTAGCTCAGCGCATAAGCGCCTGCCTTGCAAGCAGGCAGTTCCCCAGCACTGATAAAATAGGAAAAGACAAAAAAAAAAAAAAAAAAAAGAAAGAACTGAAAGAAAAGAGTCTTTTGTATTTGTCCACTTTCCCAGTGCCTTTCATCCTGTCTTGTAGATCTATATTTCTATTTTATATAATTTCGCTTCTTCAGTAATAATTCTGGTAGCATTTTTTACAATGAAATTCTGTTGTTATGAATTTTCTATTTCCTTTTATCTGAAAATGTCTTGATGTTTTTTTGTTGTTTTGTGCTGGAGATCAGACTCACGACCTTGCGCTTGCTGGTCAGACTCTTATGCCACTGAGCTAAATCCCGATTTATGTTAATTTCTAAAGGGAATTTTTTTCTAGGTAAAGAATTTTAGATTAACAGGTTTTCCCCCTTATTTACTTTCCCCAGCACTTTAAAAAGAGTATCCTGTTTCAACCTCTGAAATCTGTTATTTTCATGATGCTGTCTGTCATTCATGTAGAAGTCTCTCTCTGACATGTTTTTTCCCCCATTTTTCAAATATTACTTTGCAAAAACATCACTTTGGTTTTTAGCAGCTTTACTGTGATGTTTCTCAGTGCAGTTTTCCTTAATTTTATTCTCCTGGGGTTCCTTTGTGTCTTGGGTCTGTAAATTAATCAGATAAGAATGAATTTGACTAATATTTTTTCAGATTTTTTTCTTATTCAGTCCTTTCTTATCTCAATTTTTGGGGCTCCAATTACCTGTGGGTTAGGCCAGCTGATATGTTTTAAAAATTTTTTTATTTTAAAGAGATTAAGATAAGAGAGGACATAACAAAACAGATCAGATCAGAACAATGCAAGCAACACAGCACTTCACCACATGACAACCCACAATTAACAGTAACTACCATAATGTCTCTTTCTTTGAAATAGTTGAGCATAGCTTCATAACAATAGTATCAAACATAACAAAACAGTATAAAACCATTCAAGAGAATGACAGCATTACAGGGCTTTCAGAACCAAATAGCAGAGAACGAACAATGGCTACTATATTATCTCATTTCTCATAGAAAATTTGTTTACACTATCACACATAATAAAATCCAATAAGATATAACAGGATAGAACCAAAGGAAACAGAAGAATATGAGCATATTAGGACTTCAGAGTAAGATGATATTAAATCAGCATTGGCTATCATAATGTCATGTTTCCTTCAAAATAGCTGTTCACAGATAATAAAATCAAATATCCCAGGATAAAACCATTCCAACTAATGAATGGAAACATTGTAAGGCTACAAAACAAGGTAAGGTGGAATCATGATTACCATAAACTTTTATGTACACTTACCATTTCTTATACTAGGAGACTATATGGTATTTACACATGTGAGTTTGATTTATTTTGCTTGTATGGTCTCAAGTTGCATCCATTTATTTATAAAAATCTCGATGTGATCATTCTTTATAACTGAGTAGTACTCCATTGTATAAAAATACCACAACTGGAGCCAGGTGTGGTTGCTCACACCTGTAATCCCAGCACTTGGGAGGCTGAGGCAAGGGGATCGTTGCGAGTTCGAGACCAGCCTGGGCTACAAAGTGAGCTCAAGGCCAGCCTGAACTGCATAGCAACCCTGCCTCAAAAAGACAAAAAACAAAACAAAACCAAAAAACAAACCACAACTGTTTTATCCATCCCTCAGTTGTTGCACGCTTAGGTTGTTTCCAAGATCTGGCGATTACAAATTGTGCTGCTATAAACATGGGTGCACATGTATCACTGTGGTATGATGTTTTCAGTTCTTCTGGGAATATGCCTAGAAGTGGAATAGCTGGGTCAAATGGGACTTCCAATCCCAGCTTCTTGAGAAATCTCCAGACTGACCTGCACAGTGGTTGCACCAGTCTACACTCCCACCAACAGTGCAGGAGAGTTCCTTTTTCCCCACAGCCTCTCCAGCATTTGTTGTTGTTGGTTTTCTTGATCCTGGCCATTCTTTCAGGAGTGAGATAGAATCTCAGTGTCATTTTAATTTGCATTTCTTTAATGATTAACGATGGTGAACATTTTTTCATGTATTTATTTGCCATTTGTATTTCTTCATCTGAGAACTGTGTATTCATCTCAGATGCTCATTTTTGGATTGGGTCTTTGAATTCGGGGGATCTGATTTTTTAAAATTCTTTATAGTTTTAGACAGACGTCCTTTGTCTGAGGGACGGATCACTAAGATTTTTTCCCAGTTTGTGGGTTTTCTTTTCACTATGCTGGAGACTTCTTTTAACATACAGAAACATTTTAATAAGATGTGATCCCAGTTATTGATTCTGGGAAGTGTTTCCCATGCAGTTTGATTCCTGTTCATGAATTCTCTACCTACTCCTACATCTTCAAGATTTTTACCTAATTTGTCTTCCAACAGATTAGTGTTTCTGTTTTAATATTCAGATCTTTGATCCATTTAGATTTTAGTTTAGTATATGGTGATAGGCATGGGTCTAGTTTTAGTTTTCAGCATATGGAGAGCCATTTTTTTCGAGCACCATTTATTAAAGAGACTGTCGTTCTTCCAGTGAACCTGTTTGGAAGTTGGTTGAGTGTGTTTGTAGTTGTGGTTTTATCTTCTAATCTATTCCACTGATCTTCAGCTCTGTTTTGGTTCCAGTACCATGTTGATTTTACTACAGTTGCTTTGTAGTATAACTTTGAGTCAGGGATTGTGATGCCTCCTGCCTTGCCTTTGCTGCTTAGAATTGCCTTTGCTATTCTAGGTCTCTTCTGGTTCCAGATGAATTTTAGGATTGATTTCCCTACATCTATGAGGTATGTTGATGGTATTTTCATTGGGATTACATTGAATCCATATAACAGTTTTGGGAGAATGGCCATTTTCATAATATTTATTTTTCCTATCCATGAACAAGGGCTGTGTTTCCATTTTCTGAGATCTTCTTCAATTTCTTTTTCAGGGTATTATAATTTTCCCTGTATAGGTCTTTTACTTCTTTTGTGAGATTAATTCCTAAATACTTCATTTTTTTGGATGCTGTTGTGAAGGGTGTGGCTTCTCTTATTTCTCTCTCAGTGATTTTGTTGTTATTGTATAGAATTGCTATTGATTTTTGAGTATTGATTTTGTATCCAGCTACATTGCTGAATTTATTTATTATATCTAGGAATCTTTCAATGGAGTTTTGGAAGTCTTCTATGTAGAGTATCATGTCATCTGCAAATAATGATAATTTTACTTCGTTTTTCCTATCTTTACCCCTTTTATTTTTCTCTCCTGTCTAATTTCTCTGGCTAGTATTTCCAGTACTATATTGAATAGGAGCAGTGATAAGGGACATCCTTCTCTTGTGCCTGATTTCAAAGTAAAGGCCTTCAGTTTTTGGCCACTCAATATGATGCTGGCTGTTGGTCTGTCATAGATGGCCTTTATCATATTGAGGTAAAGACCATCTATTCCAATTTTCTGTAAGGTTCTTAACATGAATCAGTGTTGGTCCTTATCAAAAGCCATTTCTGCATCTATAGAAATGATCATGTGATTCTTAATTTTGGATTTATGGTGGATTACATTTATTGATTTATGTATGTTGAACCATCTCTATATCCCTGGGATGAATCCCACTTGGTCGTGGTATATAACCTTCTTGATGATTTGCTGCATCCTATTTGCCAATATTTTATCGAGGATTTTTGCATCTGTGTTCATTAGGGAAATTGGCCTGTTTCTTTTTTTAGTTGGGTCTTTCTCAGGTTTTGGTACTAGAGTAATATTTGCTTCCAGGAATGACTTAGGAAGGATTGCTTCCCTTTCAATTTCATTGAATAGTTTGAGGAGTGTTGGCATTAGGTCTTCTTTGTATTTCTTGTAGAATTCCGCAGTGAATCCATCTGGGCGTGGGCTCTTCTTTGTAGGTTAAGACTTAACTACATTTTCAATTTTGTTAATAGAAATTGGGTTATTCAACAGTTTTACATCTTCTTGACCCAGCTTTGGTACTTCATATGTTTCTAAGAATCTGTCCATTTCTTCTGTGTTATTGAACCTATGAGAGTAGAGGTTTTTGCAATAGGTATTAATGATCTTCTGTATATTCACAGAGTCTGTAGTGATTTTGCCTTTTTCATTCCTTATTGCATGAATTTGAGCTTTTTATTTCTTTTTTAAAATAAAGTTGGCTAGGGGCTTATCAATTCTATTTATTCTTTCAAAGAACCAACTCTTTGATTCATTGATTCTTTGGATTGTTTTCTTAGTCTCTATTGCATTAATTTCTGCTCTGATCTTTATAATTTCCTCCCTTCTTTTGGCTTTGGGGTTGACCTGCTCTTCTTTTTCTAGATGTTTTAGGTGTAGCATCAGGTTGTATATTTGTATTTGTTCTGTTTTCCTGATATGGGAACTCAGTGCAATAAATTTTCCTCTAAGGGAAGCTTTCATTGCTTTCCACAGATTCCAGTAAGTTGTATTTGTATTTTTGTTTGCTTGTCGGTGTTGTTTAATGTCTTCTTTAATTTCTCCTGTGACCCATTGCTTGTTCAAGAGTGTACTATTCAATTTCCATGTGTTCTGGGGGTTTTTGCAGTTTCTTTTATCGTTAATTTCTAGTTTCATGGTGCTATGATCTGATAACATGCATGGGATAATTTCAATTCTTTTGCATTTATTTAAATATATTCTGTGGGCTAGTATGTGGCCTGTCTTAGGGAATGTCCCATGTGCTGCTGAGAAGAATGTATATTCTGATGTTGTTGGGTGGGACACTCTGTATATGTCTACCAAGTCCATTTGTTCACAGGTGTGATTCGGTTCTGTTATTTCTTTGCTGATTTTCTGTCTGGTTGATCTCTTCCTTGGTGTCAATAGTGGGTTAAGATCTGTTATAAATTGTGCTATTGCTTATTTGATTTTTCATTTCTATTAATACTTGCTTTGTATAACTGGATGCTCTGGAACTTGGTGCATATATATTTAAGATAGTTATCTCTTCCTCTTGAAGTTTTCCCCTAACCAGTGTATAGTGACCTTCTTTATCTCTTAGGATCATTCTTGGTTTGAAGTTCACATTGTCTGCAAACAGAATAGCTATTCCGCTTTTTTTTTTTTTTTCAGCATGACGTATTGTGTTCCATCCTTTGACTTTCAGTCTTTGAGTTTCCTTTTGGGTTAGACGGGTTTCTTGTAGAGAGCATATGGTTGGATGTTGTTTCTTGATCTATTCTTCCAGTCTGTTTCTTTTAACTAGTGAATTGAGACCATTTACATTAATGATTATAACTGTTATATATGTTGGTTTATTGTTGACATATTATCTTTCTGCTGCTACATCTTTATCTTCCCGTTCTGGTTAATTGTCCGCTTTCCTTGGTGGTTTTTTCCTAAGTGTATCTAAACTGTCTTTCACTATTCTTTGCAGGATTGGCTTGGTGATCATGAAGTTCTTCAGCTGTTCTTTGTCATGGAAGTATCTTATTTCTCCATCCATTTTGAAGGACAGTTTTGCAGGGTACATCAGTGTAGGTTGGAAATCATTTTCCTTTCGGATCTGAGATACTTCTCTCCATGCTCCTCTTGACTTCATTGTTTGTGTTGAAAAATCTGCTGTAATTCTGAGAGGTTTTCCTGTACAGGTGATCTGTCTTTTGTTTCTAACAGCTTTTAATATTCTATTCTTATGTTGGATTTCTGGGATGGTGATTATTTAATGTCTGGGTGTAGCTTTATTTTCGTTATGGCTATTTGGATTTGTATATGCTTCACTAATCCTAATGTCAGTTTCCATTCTCATGTTTGAGAAATTTTCAGCTATTACTTCTGTAAATAGCTTGTTGATACATTTGTGTTGTCCCCTTCTTTTTCATTCATCCCTATAAATGGTATGTTATTTTTCTTTACATCATCTTGCAGCTGTTCAATTATTTCCTGATTTCTTGTTATTTTTAAAAGATCTTTCCTTTCCTGTTCACTAGCTGCAATCTTGTCTTTGAGGTCTGAAATTCTATCTTCACTTTTGCTGAGGCAGTTTTGACAACTTTCAAAGGAATTTTTGACTTCCTATATATCTCTTTGCATCTGCTTCATGTATTCTGTTTGTTTCTTATATTGTTCATCCAGGGATTCTATCTTTTTGTTTTGTTCCTCAAATTTTTTAACTATGTCTTCTTTAGAAGTGTTCAGCATCTCTTTCCTTACTTTTATCATTTCTTCTTTTACCTGGGGGATTATTTCTAGTTTGAATTCCTTGATAGCTTCCTGGAGTTACTTCTTTATTTCAGTTGCTATTATTTCAGGTATTTCCGGTGTGTGACATATATTTTCTTCTATGTACATTGCTCCTAGGCTTTCTTGGGCTGGAAGTTTGAGATTGCATTTCGGTCTTTCAATTTGTCATTTTCCTATATTTCGGTGTTCCAAGTGTTGTTGCAAGGCTTCCCCTGGGTGTGTTGGAAATCGTCTCTTTTGCCCTGGGCTCCTGGGACTGAATGGAGGTTGCAGAGTGTGGTACAGTCAGGTCCTCAGGCCCTCCTGTGCCACCTCCAGTGTTTCAGGAAGCTGGGCGGCACCTAACCACTGTGCATGATGGTCTAAAGCTCTCCTTGGGCAAGGACCAATGCCCTGGAACTCACCTCAGATACTCTCAACTGCACTGATTGAAAAAGGTCACAGGGCATGATCCACTCAGGCTTCAAAACCTCCCAAGGCTAGTCTAGTATGGCTGGAAGCAGGGTGGGTCCTTGACCACGGGGAACGATGATCTGAAAGTCTCCTGGGGCTTGGGATGGTGCGCAGGACTCACCCCAGCCAGCAGCTGAGTTTCCTGGATTGAAAGGTCACTGGGCATGGCCTAGGCAGGCCCAAAACCTACAGAGCCCAGCCTAGTGTTGCTGGAAGCTAAGCCAGCTGATACTTTCCCATGGGTCATTATGGCTCTATTCTTTTCTTTGTTATTCTGTTTGCATAATTTTCATTAACCTATTAACAAGTTCATGGATCTTTTCTCGCTATGTTGCCAAATCTGTTAGGAATGACCAATGAACTTTTTATTTCAAATATTATTTTCCAGTTCTGCAAGTCCTTTTTCAATCTTTTAGGAGAACCTGTCTTTTGTGAAATTACCTATTTGTTCACTCATTATACTCATCTTTCCCTATAAATTCTGTAACATACATATTATAGTCGTTTTTAAATTCCAAGTGAGTTACCCCTGGATGTGTTTCTCCTGAATATGTTTCTCTGGATGGCTTTTCTCTCTTCATATCTTAATCATGTTTTTCTGCTCTTTCAAACATCAAATGACTTTTCTTGGCAGTGGTATAATGTGGAGAGCCTGGGTTCTGCTTTCTTTCTGGGGAGAGTATAGAGCTCGGTTTTGGCAGGCAGATCTCAGTCTGATGAAGGCTTGGCTTGTGCTCTTCCAGAGCAGACACATTCAGATTTGCCTTTGGTTCTAGGTCTTTAGCTCGGCGATGTGATCCTTACTCCTAAGGATTGAAGTTTTTCCTGACATATGGCCATGCTGGGTTTCAGTGGGAAGTTTGCAGGATTTATCAACTTTAGGTTGCCTTTTGGGTCTTGAACTCCAAACTCCTGATCCCTTGTATGGATAGCTCCTTAGTTTTTCAATCTTCTGTTTATTGCTCTTGGCTCCTTGTATTCTTCCTCATGTACACATGGCTCAGGGGTCAGTCAAGGATTTGAGGAGACTTTATATAGAGGATTTGAGGTTTTCCTGTGATCCACTGTTTTTGAAACTCTTCCCTTCATTTTTCAGCTATCATGACATCACTGAGTTCCAAGTCCTTAGCCTGATAAAACGATTTCTTATATTTTTGCTTCTTCTGTTCTGCACCGTACGGGGAGGGATGTCCTCAAATAAATATCTATATATAAGTACATTTTCATTCCAGCTTCCTTCTTTAAGAACCTACCTTTACAAATTGATGCTAGCTTTGGTTAATCTCTAGTGATTTGGAACTGCTACTTAATTTTATCCAGCGTTTATAATTACTAAGAAGAAGGTTTGACCAATATAGTGATTCTGTCATTATTAGAAGCCAGAAATTCCTGAGTGATTCTTTAAAAGTGTATTTCTCTTTCTTGACTTGAAGTAAAGTTTTTGAGGTAAAGATTTTTAGAGAAAATGGTTTATTTTGAGAGGAATTTTCAGAAATACTTTTATAGGAGTACAAAAGAAAGACCTGGAAAACAAAAGTTGTATTAAGTTATGAGCTACAACTGGAGCTCAGTGCTGAGGAATCCTGACACAGCAGGACCATGTGTAAGTTATCCCAACCAAGTACAGGGCAAAGTACATCTCTGCCAACTCCCTGTCTTCATCCAGGACTGCTGGTGGTATTTATCCACCAGTACCTTGATAAAATGATTTTTAGGTACATTCACCCCAGAACCTTTTGTCTTCAGGCAGACAGTTACATGATGTTCTCCTTTTCTTCTTCTTCTTCCATCTTCTAATTCATACATTTGCTGGTCAATCATTTGTTTTTTCCACCAGTTTAATATCTTGTGAGAGAGCAAAAAGCTTGTTTGAGTTGTAAGAGCTATAAACTGCTTATAAACCCCTCAGATTCACAAACATCTGGTGAAAGCATGGATAAACGAAAGGTTGAATAAGTATAGTAAAATTTGCAAGTAAATAGGAACTAAAGAAGTCAGGTGACCATTGTAGATTAGAGGAGAACAAAAGACTATACATATAATGAGATATTATTAACCAAAGGAAAGAAATACTGACACGTGTTATGAAATGGATCCATTTAAAGCCAGTATGATAGGTGAAACAAGCTGATCACAAAGAGACAAATATTACAGAATTTCATCTATATGAAACACTTAGAGTTGTCAAATTCACAGAGATAGACAGTTGAATAATATTTGCAATAAGCTGGAGAGAGCTGAGAATGGGGAATTGGTGGTATACAGGCCCAGAGTTTTTTGGGGAGAAGAAGAAAGAGTTCTGGAGAGGGATAGAAGTTATGGTTGCCCACACAACTAAATACCTAAAAATAGCTGAAAAGGTAAAGTTTGTGGTATATATTTGTCCATAATTAAAGATAATCACTGGTATGGTGGCACAGAGTTGTTTATTTATTTTTTTAAAATTTATTTTAGAGAGATAAAAACAAAAAAATAAAAACAAACAACAACAACAACAAAATAAAAACAACAGCAGCAGCAGCAACAATAACAAAGCAATAGAAATATAAAATTTCAAAACAAGATGAAAGGAATTTAACATGGTTGTTATACTGCATATAATTATCTTTGAAATAGTTGCTCAAATTACCAGATAAAGGCATGCAAAATCAATGAAACATTATGAGCACTAACTGTTCCTTTCCAAGAACTAAGTTAGCAATATGATTAATTTTGTGTTTATATATATATATATATATATATATATTTTTTTTTTTTTTTTCCTTTTCCTCTCCTTCTTTTCCCCATCACAGTGTTCTTCCCCTTTGAGCAGTTTCTTTCCCTTTCACTAACTCCATTGTAATTTTTGGATCTTATTTACTCTTTCAGTTTCTTATAGTAGGGAGACAATACGATGTTTACACATGCAAATCTGATTTATTTCCCTTGAGAATATGGTCTCATTGCATCCATTTACCTATAAAAACCTCTAGTTTATCCTTCTTTATAGCTGAGTAGTATTACATTGTATAAAAATACTATGTCTGTTTTATCCATTCCTCAGTTGATGGGCATTTGGGTTGTTTCCAAGATTTGGCTATTACAAATGGCACAGGGCTATAATTCCAACTACTCCAGAGGTTAAGGCAGAGGATTGAAATTTTAAGACTAGGCTAAGCAACTTGCTGTTTTCCCCAAGATAAGATCTAAGCAGAAGACAAACTTCAGATGTGGTTAATAAGTAAGCATTACCATGGTGATAGCCACTGTCATAAGAAGATTATATCCATTGTTCTCTTGCTTAGTGGCTAATCTGAAAAGGCAAGTAATCAAGGATCAGCTGATTGGGCTGGCATTTTAAAAAAATCTCTAGTTAGATCTAACTTTTTGGGAAAAATGAGTGAGGTCTTGCCTCAAAATAAGATAAAAAGGATTAGGGTACAATGGTACTCTAATGATACAATGCTTAGCTAGCATGTATGAAGCATGAGATCCAATCCCCAGTGCTAAAAATGAGTAAGTAGAAATTTTAAAGAATTAAAAATAAAAAATTTAACCTTCAGTTTCCAAAGATAAAGCCTGGGTTTGAAATTGAAATCAGCCCTTACTTTTGTATAATCACAAGGAAGTTATTTTATAGAAACAAGTCTCATAATCTGTAAAATGGGAATAATAATACACTTTTATTATAATAATGCAGGGTTTTGTGGACCTATAAATTTTATAGCTCATTCACATTTCAAAAGAACTTTGAAGACTAGAAATGGTAGTATTTTTGATCAATAAGACATTAACAAAAGAAACATAGAAACAAAACTTTCATGCATTTTTGTCACTTCATAAAATAAAAAGCACTTTAATGTACATAGAAATTTAGAAAGAGAACAATCTCAAAACAATAATCATCAAAAAATGATTTTGGAGCCAAGAGTTGTGGCAGATGTATGTAATTTCTGTACTCTGGGATAATGCAAGAAGGAGGATCACAAGTTCAAGTCCAGCGAGCCTGGAACACAGGGGTTTAAGGCCCATGTGGAACATAGCAAGACCATATCTGAAAAAAATCAGGAAATTTCCACTGTCAATAATTATATGCTAGGTATCTTGGGCCAGTCTTTCTACTGAGGCTAACTAGAAAAGTTAAACATAAAATATTTTCAAAAATCTGTTTGAAGGCATTGAAAAGGATAGTGAAGAGGTACTGATTCAAAAGCCAAGATAAGAGTGAAACCTATAAAGTCAGAGGATGGGAAACCATATTACATGAATAAGCAAGCAGAAGTAGTCTTTTATTTTCATACAAAGTGGTCTTCAAAACAAAACTGATTAGAAGAGGCAAAGAAAAATTTCTACGTATTAGTTGAGGGAATGATTTCAAAGGAAGAAATTACAATTATGAATATATATGCTACAGTTACCAGAGCACCCAACTTCATAAAACAAATATTAATGGACATAAAAGATCTGATAAATACAGGGGCTGAGGGTTTAGCTCAGCGGCATAAGCGCCTGCCTTGCAAGCAGGCGGTCGTGAGTTCGATCCGCGGTACCGATAAAAAGGAAAAAGACAAAAAAAAAAAAATCTGATAAATATCAGTGCAATTATAGCAGGAGATCTCAGTACCTACTCTCACAAACAGATCATCTATATAAAAAATGAACTGCATCTTAAAGCAAATGGACTTAATATATACCTACCCAACAATAACAAAATATATGTTCTTCTTGGTAGCACATGGAACTTTCTCTGAAATAGATAACATACTAGCTCATAAAGCATGCTTAACTAAAACAAAAGAATCTAAATCATTCCATGCATATTGTCAGATCACAAAGTGCAATAAAACTAGAAATCAATGGCAAAAGAAACCACAGAAATCATGCAAACATATGGAGATTAAACAATATACTCTTAAATAATTAATGGGTCACAGAGCAAAGAAGAAATTAGAAAGTTCCTATAATGAAAGGATAATGTCAGTACAATATACCAGAACATGTAATGTACAGTGAAAGCAATCCTAAGAGAAAAGTTTACAGCCAAGAGTTCTCATATCAGAAAAACAGAGAAAGCCTTAGTAAATAACCTAACTATGTACCTCAAGGTCCTAGAAAAATAAGAATAATCTAAAATTAAAGGTAATACAAGGAAGGAAATATAAATATCAAAACAGAAATTAACGGAATCAAAACTAAGCATACACGCAAATTGATGAAAAGAAGAGCTATTTATTTGAAAAAATAAACAAAATACACAAATTTTAATCAGTTTTACAACAAACAAAGGGAAAATATAATCTGCATGTTAATGTAATTAGAAATGAAAAATTACAATGAATTATTAAAATCTTTGAAAATATTTTAAAATCTTTTTTTATTTTAAAGAGGGTAAAAATTAAACACAACAAAACAGAACATAAAAAAGCAATGTAAGAGACATAAATTTCAAAGCAAGACAACCAGAGAATTTCACTATCATATTGTCTATTGTTTTCTTCTAAATAGTTGTCCATATCTCCACATACAGTGAATTCATGCAAAATACTATAGTACAAAACTGATCCAAATAGGATGATGAAGGCATTTGAGGTCTTCAAGACCAAATAGGGAAGTCATTAATAGCTGTCATAATATCTCTCATTCTCTTCAAAGTAGCTGTCCGTACCTTCACGTATGTTGAAATTAAACAAAACAAAACAGACTAAAATCACTCTGAACAAAGAATTTCTGGATTTCACATCATGATGCTATGGAGTCAGCACTGGGTACTGTAGTGTCTCTTTTTCTTCAAAATAGTTGTTCATTTCATCATGCGTTATATAATCAGTTGTCATAGACTGTTTATAAGTTCTACGCATGCATGAGTTTCTACACGTATATCTATCTTTTCTGTATTAGAGGGAAAAACAAAACAAAGCAAGACAAAACAAAACAAATTCCTAGAAAAACATGAAATGAAAAAGTCATAAAACCACATACAAGGTGATCTACCATGGTTACTATGATGTTTCTTGTTATCTTCAATGGAATTGTCTATATCACCAAGCATAGTATAATTGAATATAGCAGTACATAACAATATTAATAAAAATGAAACATTGGAGACATTGTAAGACTTCAAAAGCAGGTAATAATCAAACCAGAGTGGGTATCCTAGTAAATCTTGTCATTTTCAGTGTCATCTCAGATTTGATACTATCAATCATAACAGATTCGAATAAAATCAGTCAATACAAAACAGCAATCTTAACAAACCAGATTCAAATAAGATCAGTCATAATAAGACAGTGTAAGTTATACAGGGCTTCAAATTAAGTTATAGGAAATAAAGGATTGCCATACTATATCCTGCTATTTTCAGGATATCTGTCTGTGCCCTCAAATCTAGTACAGTAGACAAGCTGGAACAGAATATAATCCATCTAAACAGAGTAGCGAGAGTAATGTGGATTTTAAATCCTGATACACTATTAACAATATCCTCTGCCTTCCTTCTTTAGACAATTCCTCCCCTTTTATTCCCACAGGGTGCACTCCTGGGTCCTACCAACTCCTTCAGTTTTTAGATTGGGGGTGGGAACCTGGTATTTACCTAAGTGATTCCAAACCTTCTCATTTCTGGACTTGATCTCAAGTTGTATTCCTTTACCTACAAAAGCCTTAAGGTTTTCCTTCATTATAACTGAGTATTTCTCAATTGCAAAAAAGTATCATGTCTTTCCAACCTATGTGCAGGTGCAGATTGAGTTGCCCCTATTTCTCTCTGGTTCCTTGTCACATAGAGCGTTGTTTTCTCATATTTGATTTTTGGTTCATAAACCCTCTTTCAGGTTAATTACATTTCCTATGCAGAGCATCTTGATGGACCCTACCTCCTGATCTACTCTGCCTGTGTTTCTTTTGTTAGTGTATCAAGGCCATCTATGTTAGAGATTATAGCCAACCTTCTCTGCCTCATTTCTGCCATGCTACTTTTCTGTCATTGGTTGTCTACTTTTCTCCTTCATTCCATTGTCTATCCTGTTCATTGAGGCCTCTCTGCCACTGTTCCTGAAGTCCTGGTATTTTTTTTTCCTCTCTCTAGAATGTCCTTCAGTGGTTTTTGTAGGGTTGGATTGGTGATCATGAATTCCCCCAGTTCCTCTTTGTCATGGAAGTATCTTGTTTCTCCATTAATTTTGAGAGACAGTTATATACAGGGTAAATCATTCTGCATGAGAGGTTATTCTCTTTCAGGGCTTGGAGTACTTTGCTCCAAGCTCTTCTTGATTTGATGGTTTGTATCAAGAAGTCTGCTGTGATTTTGGTGGGTTTTCCTTTATAGGCGACCTGTTTCTTTTTTCTGACAGCTTTTAATATTCTGTTCTTGTGATGAATTTCCGGGATCTTGATTATTATACGTCTGGGTGTAGCTCTGTTTTGGTTGTTGGTGGCTGGAGTTCTGTATGCTTCATACATCTGAATATCATTTTCTTTTCCTACACTTGGGAAATTTTACTTAATTATTTCGGTGAATAGCCTTTGTATTTCCTTTGTTTTTACTCCTGATTCTTCATTCACATTCTTTATTCTTAGGTTATAGATCCTCTTGTCATCTTCTAGCTTTTGTATTGTTACTGCCTGTTTCCTTGTTATTTTTAAGAGATCTTTCCTTTCAAGATCAGACACTGCAAACCTATCTTCAAGTTTTATTAATCTATCTCTAGTTTCTGTCAGGCAATTTTTCTAGCTTTCAATGAAGTTTTTAATTTCCTGGTAATCTCTTTGAATCTGTTTCATATATTCTAGGTTTTCTTTATATTTTTCATTGACCATTTCTCTTGTTTTTTTTGTGTGTGTGTGTTCCTCCATTCTTCCATCTGTATCTTCTTGAGAGGTGCTTAGCATTTCTTTTAGTAACCTCCTTATATCTTGCCTTACTTGAATTAATATTTCAGTTTTGAGCTCATCTATGATGTCTCAAGGATATTTCTTTATGTCCACTGATGCCATGTCTGATATTGCATGTTTGTTGCCCTCAATTTCTTTTGTATTTACCTCTGCTGAATCAATATTCTCAGGGTTGGGGGCTGGGGGCTTTTTCTTATTTCTTTCTCCTGTCATGTTTTTGGTTTCTTCCATACCAGGTGTATAGTGGAGGTCCCAGCCCCTTTCCTTGTTGGTTATGGCTCTTCTGAAGTGCAATGGCTAGGGATTACTGCCCAGTCCAGTTTGCTGTTGATCACTGAGGTGTAAGCAGGGGCGGCGTATGCTGGCCTCTCCCCTCCAAGCCAGTCAACCTGCGGGGCCTCCACATGTTAGTCTGTGCCATATGCGGAATTGGTTTGGGACAACTTATTGGGTCCCGGCCAGGGGCATGACCCAGGCCAAGCAGGTCCCACCAAGCAAGTCCTACCAATTTGCTCTAGACAAGGAGCAACCAACTGAAGTCACTGCCATTCCTTGTTCATGCCCGTCCTTCCCAATTCCAACATGTCCAGTTGGTTGCCCCTTCCCTGTGGGAGGGTCTTAGTCCAAACACTGACCACAGGTTAGTACAGGTCTACGTTCTCCCTTGGCTTTGCCAGCCTCTAACCTTAGTGCAGTCACAGCTCCAGCAGTGAGTGCACTGCAATCACGAGTTTGGGCAGCTCCAGCAAGAGCTCCGAGGCCATGAATCTGTGTTGCTCTGAGGGTAGCCCCGTGACCACATGTCTGACCAGCTCTTTTCCCTTTAGCTTCTTCATAGGTTGAGAGGATCCATTTGTCTCTGTCTGGTCCTCTCTAAGATGTTGTATTCCGGCATCTGAGTTGTTTCTCTCAGGGAAGCTCTGCATTTTGCTGCTTACTGATCTGCCATCTTTAGCTTCTGAAAATCTTTTTTGAAAGCCTGTTTTCCAATAAGCTGGAGAATCTAGAAAAAATGAATAGATTCCTATATATACAAGAATACTAAGCTGAATCATGAAGATATAAAATTCCTCAATTATCCAATAGCAGACAATGAAATTGAAGCAGTAACAACAACCACAAGAAAAACCTACTAAGAAAATCCTAGAAAACAATGGATTCACCACCAAATTCAATGAGATATTTAGGTAAGCTTTAATGCCAATACTCCTAAAATTCTCTAAAGGAAAAGAGCACTACCAAATTGGTTCCTAAAAACTAGCGTTACCTTGACTCCAAAACAAGACAAGGATCCAACTATAGGCTAATCTCACTAGTGAACAAAAAGGTCCTCAGCAAGATACTGGCAAACAAAATGCAATAAATCATCAAACTATCCAACAACATGACAAAGTAGGCTTCATCATAAGAGTGCATGTATGGTTCAACATATGCAAATCAGTAAATGTAATACATCTAGACTTAAATCTCTCACCATATACTAAATTATAATAAAAATGAATCAAAGGTCTAAATATTCAAACAAAAATATTTAAGCTGTTGGAAGACAAAAATACATAGAACTCTTGAAAACATAGGCCTAGGCAAGGACTTTATGAGCAGAACTTCAACTGTCCAAGAAACAGCATCAAGAAACAAAAAATGGGATTGTATTCAATTTAAAATCTTCTTCACAGTAAAGAAACAACCAACAGAGTGAAGAGACAACAACACATCGAATCAGGAAAAAAGTTTGCCAGTTACTCCTTAGACAGAGGACTTACATTTAGGATGTATAAAGGACTAAAAAAAAAAAAAAAATTAGTCCCTCCCAAATAAAAGACCCAGTCAAAAATGGAGGGAAGAAATAGATACATGTTAGAAGTACAAATAGCCAATAAATACATGAATAAACATTCAACATTGTGATCCATTACAGAAATGCAAATTAAAACAATATATTTCATCTTACTCTAGAAACAATAGAAACCTACAAGATACCAAATAATAACAAATACTGGTGAGGCTTCAGGAAGGAAAAGAACATGTCTACATTATAGGAAGGTAAACTTCACAACTACTATGGAAATCAGCATGGATATTCCTCAAAAAATTAAAGCTAGACATTCCATTTGACCCAACTATTACCTTTTTAGGTAACCTCCCCAAATTTAAAGATATCATGTTACCATGCTATATGCAAAGCCATATTTATAACAGCACATCATAATAGCTAAATGTTGGAAGTGATCTATTTGTCTAACAACAAGTGAACGGATAAAGAAAGCATAATATTTATAGACAATGGAGTACTACTATGCTATAAAGTGATAAATTTGAGTTATTTGTAGGAAAATAGGGAATAAAATATTAAGTGAAATAAATCAGGCACAATAAATCAGCTCAAATGTTGCATAATTTCTTTTACATGAGAAACCCAATGTATAAATAAATTAAACATCAAAAGAAAAGATAGATAAGAGGAAATGGGAGACATCTTTCATAAATGGAAAGCTGTTGTGTACATGTACCAACTCCCCATGATGAATGTAACCATTATATACTGCAACATGTACTAGTAAAAATAAGAATTAAAGAAGAAAGACCCAGAAAAGTGATCCTGGAATTTGGGGTGTTTGTGAAATCTGGACGAGTTAGGTGAGAACCTTACTACAGCTTTTCACAGTCTCCTGAAGCTAAGGGGAAGGTTACTCAACAGAGACAGTGGGATGTAGAAAAAAATGCAACAGTATCTTTATATACTGAACGAAAATAACTTTCAGGCTATTATTCTAAATCTAGGAATATTTATTCATGAATGAAAACTGAAAGTTAAAAAATGTGTCATTGGCAGATGACAAAAAAGGAAGAATTAAAATAGATAATCACGGCATAACGTAGAAGAAGGGGTAATAGGGAGTGGGGAAATATGAAATAATGCTGGGACTTGATACATCAAGGGTGGAGTGCGTGTTAAGATCTTTAGTCCTAGCATCTGAATGCTTGTGTCCTGCTTTCCCAAGTCCCCACGTGGAAATCTGATCACCAGTGGGAATGCATTAGGAGGTGGTGAGCCTTTTAGAGATGAGCAGTCATGAAGATGGAGAAGGGATTGGTGCCTTTATAAAAGTGGCCTGAGAGACCCCCCAGTTCTCCCATTCTATGAGGAGACAGCCGGAAGCTGCCATCTATGAAGCAGACTGTGTCCTCAGCAGACAGCCAACTTGCTGGCGATTTGATCCTGGATTTCCTACCCTCCAGAATGTGGGAAATAAATTTGTATATAAGCCATCAAAATTAGGGTATTTTATGTTAGTAAACATATTAATACACAAAGGTGGACCCCCAAAATTAATTTAAGTATAGATGTTTTCTAAATTAATGGTGGGGTGTTTGGAAAATAAAATAGTATTTGGTTGACCTGTAAGAAGACAAGAAACATAAAATAGATTGAACAACTCAGAAGACAACTTATGATGATTGCTTAAAACCAGTAATTATGTTAAGAAAAAATTAAAGATCACAAAATCTAGCTTTATGTGTTTATATGATATAGGCAAAATATAAGAAAGAAAGCCGTTTAGGCCTGGTTAGTGCCAGAGTGTAGAGCAGAAGAAGCCTGTGTCCTTGTTTCAATGTAGAAACAATAAAACGAGAACCACAGGTGGTGGTGTTAAGGGTTTAATAAAGGGCTGGACTGAACGTTTGAGGCACACGATTTCAAGCGTGTCTGACAGCTTTCACCTTTACCAGCTCAAGGGCAGTCACACAAAGGGTGGTGGTGGGCAAAAGGTGAAACAGGGTGGCTCATCCTGGGCACAGGGCTGTCATCCCAAGACACGACGTTTGGTTTTTAAAGTAAAAATTCTGATGAAAATCAATCTAATACTTAAACAACAAACCCTCCTTCCGACGCCTTTTCTACCCAACTTCACACTCAAACACCCCCAGGATTTTGGCGACGGGGTTGGAAGAGATTCAAGTGACATCGCATTGAATTTGTGGTGAAAAGATGTAAAGAGAGGCTGGATGCGGTGGTGATGTCTGCACAGCACTTGGGAGGCTGAGGCAGGACGGTCTCTGTGAGGTCAAGGCCACCTTGGGGTGCCAGGTGAGCCTAAGGACGGCCTGAACCGCATGGTGAAACTGTGGCTCAAAAAGACGAACATGGAAAAAAAATGAAAAAGAAAAGAAAAGAAAAAAGAATAAAAGAGTCAGTTGGCAGGTCAGTTAAGCTCCATTTCATCAGCAAAGCTGGGGTGACCTCACCCCTCATAGTTGTGACAGATTACTGTGAATGGAAGCACCTTTGTCTTTCCCACGCAAGGCAATATTCCCCCTCCAACGGTTGCACATGCAACATGTGTTTTGTGGATGAGAAGACAGTGGCAGAGAGGGCAAACTCAAGCCAGGCGATCTTGGGCAAATCATCTAATTCTGTGGCCTCAGTGTTCTCATCTATAAAATGGAGATACTAATACTAACCTCAGGCCGTTTTTGTAGAGATTGAATGAAGTGTGGAAAGGATTTGGCGGTCTGTAACCACTTAGTGCCTTGTAGCAGCTACTGTATTTCAAATTAATAATATTATTACTATTTTGTGTAGCATTTGAGAAGTTGTTCTGTTCTGAGGTATTAAGGGCTGGCAGGCTGCAGGCATCCAGTCGTAAACTGCGGGGTTGGTGGGCTGTCCTGGGGAGACCTTCCTCACGGGGTCAGCTAGAGTTCAGTGAACTCGCAAAGAAGCGCGATTTTAGACGCTCCAAGATACATCCACTCATCTCCTCTCTGCTCCCTCTCTGTCTGTTATTAAACTGGTAGTTTTTACAACATCAATAAAGAACTTTCCTACCCAATTACCCCAGACAATAGGCTGAAAAGCAGTTTCGACTATGAAAACTTCGTGTTGGGTTCATTTAGATTGTTTTGCTGTGTCAAATCCTCACTTGAGTTCAAAAGTTCAGCTGAACCATGAACTTTGTAATTTTTACAGCAGGCAGTTCTACAAATATAGTGAAAAGTGAAAAGCATACAGTATTTCAGGTGGGCTTACACCGTATATAATATGGTCAGGAACGGGTGGATGTCAAACAGCCCCTAATTTTCAGAGCACATTGACCTATCAAAAGGAAAAAGGAACAAAATTAAACCAAACTATTCCTTGAGTTCCCTGACCCCTGACGCTTCCCAGGGAATTCACATGCGGTGACTAATCGTCGGTGTACAAACCAAAGCCAGCTAATCTTCTTAATAAATTGTGAAGTCTTGTATACCTCTTGGTTTTACTGGTGGCTTTTCTGCCTGTCTGGAACAGGCAGCATATCAAAACAAAAGGGTCATGACTTTATGTATTTGTTAAAGTTAGAATCCACGTTCTCATATAACTCAGGCTTGATTTGACCTGGTTACACAAGTGTAGGTGGAGCCAGAGTTTCACAGGGATGAGAATAATGCCGCATTTTTGCTTGTCCATTAATACACACACACACACACACACACACACGTACACACACACACACACACACACACACACACAAGTTCAAGAACTCCTTCTTTTGTAATCTTGTGTTTGTGTAGCATCAGTTTCTGGGTAAAAGCACACATGATAACAAAATCTTACGGGTTAGAAAATCTTTTTCCTTGGATCCAGCACGATGCTCAATTCCCTGGAAGGAAATCTCACAGTGCGTTGACGCAGCTCGCCTCTGTTTCGTTTGCCATGGGTTTCTATTTTGTAGTGCGTAAAAAAGTAAAGGGGAAACTTGAGGCAGACAGTTTGGGGGCAGGCGGGGTTGGGTCATGCAGCTGTTTTTAGATGCAGCTGTTTGTCCTGCTCTGTTTACCCAGGGGCTGGGCTGCAGGATCAGGAGAGGAAGGCTATGCCTGGTCATTTGTGGAAATGAAGAGGAAGGGAAAGGGTGAGAAGGTCAAGTCCTGTGACTGATGGTGCCTCATGAGTTCATCGGCTGGTTTTTCTAAGGCAGTTTCCCTTTTTTCCTGACTTGTGTCTCAGAGCTGGTGAGGATTTCAGCTCTAGCTGCTCAGGGCTTGTTGTCGAAACCCCATGGCAGAGATGGCCCGCTGCCGCCCTGTGATCCCTAAGGGTCCTTTTTCATACGGGAGGGTCTTGTTCAGTTCAGTCAGGAATTGATGAAACGTTCCATTTCTTTCCAGATATAAATCATCACAGTAAATGTTGTGCCTCCAACCGAGAGGCGAGATAATACAGGAAGTGAGAGCTGTGAGAGTGGGTTGACCTAGTTAAAGGTGGTCTGTCTTCTTGGTGGGGTTATGAGGCTGGAAGGAAAAACAAGATCCACGTCTTTTGTGGCTTGATGAACTGGGCTGCTCAGATTTTACAGCTCTGTTTCTGGTTGACCTGTCCTGTATAGTGGGGCTGCGTGTCTCCTGATGAGGCCCGGGCAGGACGGGAGTGGGTGGCATTCTTTTAGAGGGCTTGTAAGATAGTGAATAACGACAGGAGTTTTTGTTCATTCAGAAGGCATCTAGGGAAGCCTTCAGGGGCCCGGCGGCTGGGGACTGTGCGGTCCGGAGGAGGCTGGTGGGAAGTAAAGAGACTTTGGCAGGGGAAACCACGAGATGAACGCCAGGAGTGGGAGCTGGAGTGGCGTGTGGCGAAACAGTGAAAGGAGAAAGATTCTCAAGAAGTAGAAATGCCCGTGGCAGTGACTGCAGCGTAACAGGGAGATGTGGTTCGGTGGCAGGAGGCCCCCCTAGCGTGCCTGAGGCCTTGGGTTCAAACCCAGCACAGCCTCCCTCCCCATGAGAAGGAAGAGGTCGGAAACCGGGACAGAAAGACTGCTGTACACAGTCAGGAAGGGCCCAGTGTAGAGTAGATTTGCTGTTCGGTAGAGGAGATGGGCAGGAGGAAATAGCATTTCAAACGCAGAAAGAAAACAGAACAAAACAAAACAGCGGTCCAACTTCTGGCTCGATGTGGATCTACGTTAGGTCCTTATGAATTCCATATTGTATGAATTTTACTCTCTGTTAATTTTTAGGACCTCTAAGCTGTACAGATGTCACCATCACTAATGGTTCTTATCTTTTTCTCAGTATTATATGATCTATTTCTGATGTTAGTTCTAATCCTTACAGATCCCTACAAATATATACTATATCTGGAGTTTGTGACTGAGGAAACTCGGGCCCAGAAATGAAATTACTTAACTGAGCACATCTGTCCAAAACTTTCAGGGAGGGTCTGGGAGCCAGCTCTTCTGATTAACATCGAATTAAGGGACAGGCACCTTATCTGAGTCCTTGAGTGCTGCAAACAGAAGAGATTGCCTCTGTAAATGGTGTCAGACCTCCAGGTGACCGCTCAGGTCTGCACTTGTATACTCTGGGATGGCTTGGAGAAGTCCCAGGCTCTCCTGGGCACACCCTTTCACCAGGTGGTCGCAGCCTCTCTTCTATAGCCATCAAAGGACAAGGTTTGAAGCTAGATTCCTGTGCAATAGGACGATGTAAGAAAGAAAGGCAGAAAGCTCCTTTCAGATTGACTCATTAAGGGCAAGACAGTTTGCGGAGCCTGCCAGTGATAAGAAAATCAAAGTGACGAGCAGGTTCAGTTCATGTGTGCTTTCAGCTTCTGTCCCGTGCTCAGGAACAGGGGTCCACCTACGCCAGCTGCGCTAACTGCGGCCCCGGGATCTGTGTGTGAGTCACGTGATAAGCCTTCCAGGTCAGAGCCGGTGGGAAGTGAGCCTGCCAACCGATAGTTCTGAATCTGGCAGAAGAAAAAAAAACTGTTGTTTGAGAAGGTTTGGCTTTGAGAAATGGAGCAAGTATTTTATAGAGGAAGGTGAAGGTGCAAAGGCAGAATTTATAGAAGCCGAGAGAAAAGGGAAGATGTCCCAGGGAAGGAGACAGCACGTCACATTTACAAAAGTGACAAGGCCTTCTCTTCATGTTTGGGATCAGTCAGCTGACGGTTTGGCCTGAGTGGAGAGTTGATACAGGGGAGAAGGCTAGCCCCAGAAGCGGCTGGAGGGAGCTGCTCAGATGCCTCTGAGGAGTCAGTTTATAGACAGAAGGTTCCTGGAAGGCAAGTGTGAAGAGGCACTAACCTCGCAGCAGTGTACACAATCGATTTAAGGACATAAATCTGGTAAGCAATTAATGTCAGGCAATAATCAAACATGATAACACGACTTGGGCCAGCATTTATGCTTTTACAAAGATATTCATTATGAGGATACTCTGTGTCTCTGCTGCCTCTCTATTCCCAAACTGATTGCCGGTTTCTATCCATTCACCACATATTATTTAGCTCTTCTAGCAGCATGCCTCTCCCTCTGGTTAGCACAAGCAGCCTTCTGCTTCACATATAGCTATTTATACATCTGTCTTCACCACTCTAGCACCTCACTGAGGAATCCAAATGTTCAGTTTGAGTCTGTTTCCTAGAGCATGCCTGGACTAAGATGCCTGGAGCCAAGGAGATCTCTATCAAAGAAATAGTAACCTTGCCTCCAGTTCCTGAACTTGGCTTCCAGGCTGGAATCTATTATTAAATAAATAAGGTATTAACCGAATGAAACAACTTTTAATGACCCAGAAAAATCATTGAGTTCACAGAAAAAAGGAAAAGGAAGAGCAGACATTTCAGCAACAAGCTTCCAACAAAGGCGTCTGAGCGCACTCATGGCGATGTGAGCTCACAGTTAATCTTGGAAGACGCTTGCCCAGTTTCCCTGGAAAGATGGACTCCTGTCCCACAGGCGCTGTTCACAGGTGTGTGTGAACAGGAAGAGATGCATGCAAGGGTCATCATTCAGCGGGTACTGAGTGAGCCTCTCTGGGGCTGGCATCATGCTAGGCATTGGGATGACAGAAAGGACAAAGATGAGGACCAACTTTGAGTCCTTGGGGGCCAGGGTCTCACTTGACGAGCATCTTGAGTCTGTGTGAGGGCAGGGAGTGAGACGGTGAGACAGAAAGCCTGACTGTGACGTAAGGGAGGAAGAGTCTGGCCAGTCCCGTTTGCCCTGGTTGCTTCTGTCTTCTGCTGCCACAGATGGCTGTCCCTGTGCCATGCCACCTGGCTTTGGAGCCAGCTGATTGTGGACTGAAACCTCCACAAGCTGTGAGCTAGATAAACTCCTTTCTTAATTTGGGGCATTGGGTATTTTGTCTCAACCAAAGAGAAAAGTAAAGGACAGTAGAGGTGGGCAGCAGGCGTGAAGAGGGGTCCCACAGAGGCCCATTCAGGGAGGCAGTTAGGGGGAGAATCATCATGATTGTCCCTGATGAAGTGGATGAGTCTAGGAAGCTTTCCTTGGAAGAATCAATTTTGAATTAGGCCTTTGACAGGGAGAGAGAGTCGGGTGGGATGGCGTGGCAAAGAAGCATTCTAGGCAGAAGCAATCAGGAAGGGAGAGCAGAGGCATGAACTCCAGTTCAGAGCGGCTCGAGGGTATTCAGCATAGTGACTTTTAGGCGGGACGGTGATGGGACACTGCCCGTACCTGGTCACACTGTGCGCAGTTTGCTTCCCTTCCTTCAGGAATGCCCTTAAAATGACAAGCAGAGGTTTCTAAACATTGCCAACACCCCTCACCCTGCCTCAGCTGAAGTGTGGGCAGGCACTGGGAGGGGACCCTACATGAGAAACAAATTGAAAGATCAAGCTTGAGACTTGAGTGGGAAGCTGGCACTGTACTGTAAAAAGACTTCTTCTTATTGTTTGAGGAACTAATGCAAATTCTGGGCAAGTAGAACACCTAGAAAGATAAACCTGGGATTACAAAGGTCAAGGGTTATTGCACCTATAGCATGAATGAGGACACTGAGGCCCACAGGTCTGAATCTAAATCCTGAGCTTTTCACTTCTCTACTATACTGACTGGGGAATTTCTGTTAGGATTTCATAGTCAACTTTAAACAGCAGCAGCAGCAAAAACAGCAAACAGCAGCGTGGTGTCTAAGGGAACATCTCCGAAAGATGAGGACTGGGTTTTTTTCTCTTGTCTTTCTCATTGCCATCAGCTTCTCAGGATATTGAAAATTATTCCCCATGAGCCTCAGCTGCTCAGTACTATGAGTGTTGACACCTTTGCCTGATCTAAGAGGCTTCGGCTCTTTGGTCTCCTTTGGGGAATGATTTTTTACTGAAAAAACCACATGTCGCCCCCACCATCGTTAGCCAAGATGTTCTCATTTTCCCAGAGCCAGAGTAAACCGGCAGAGCCTTAGGTCAACACCGGCTGGGACCATGTGTGCCTCCCGCTGGCCTGGAGTAATACACCATGCAGCAGCGTCCTGCCACTCAGACTTCTCCAAGCCTGATTTATCACTTCTGTCTCTTGCTGTAGCTTTTTACTAAGATTTCCTTCCAAATCTTCACTGCTGATCCAGGGTTGTCCACGTGCATTTTCACTTTGCCGCTGTTGACGGAGAATTTTGGGTGAATGCCCAGACAGCAGCCACTCCTGCCCTATCTGCCGGTGCCATCTTAATCTGTCAAAGCTCAGGTTTGTTCACGTGCTGTGCACAGTGGCACACGTCCAAAGTCACTTCCGGCCCGGTCCCTACTCGTTAAGGCAACAGAGACTTCAGAACTGGGCCCAGCCTCTTTGTATCCTGAATCGGACCCTTAGGCTACTCTACTGTTCTCCCTGGTCAGTTGCATCAGGGGTTGCTTTGTGAAAATAATAGTAATAATAATGTAATAATGTTTTCTCAGGAGAACAAGAGTAGCCATTTACTTTGGCTTCGCCATATTGATTCAAGGAAATCTCTTCCCTCCTTTAATTTTTTCCTGGAGTTGCCAGAGTTCTTGTGTTCAACTGTTTGTCCAGGGCAAAACCCCTTAGACTCAACCCCTCGCATCATGTTTGCCAAAGTGGGAAAACTCTCAAGCAAAATACCTTCCCCAGAATTAGTGAAAGACTCCTTTTGAGGGTGGCTAATAAAAATCAGGCATTTCTTTTGGTGTAATATTTCATTTCCGAAACCAAAGTATAGACTTGCTTTTAAGACATGCAAACAGCATCAGGCCCTGCCTGGGTGGGTTGGAGGGCCCCTTCCAGATGCCTGGAGCTCCTGCTTTGAGAAGAGCTTGTCTGTGTGCATGTCCAATTCGCCCTGCTTCACATAGTTCACATTTTCCTGTCATTGCAATGTCACTCTGGCTGCACGTACAAAACTGGTATTTTTATTTTTGACCTTTGAAATTTTTTTCCCCTGGCACCTAGAGACAGTAAAACTGAACTATGCATTTTTGTGAAAAAGATTTCCTTGTGTCTTCTCAAATTGCAGGGCATCAAGGACTGGTCTCAGGATCTGCTTGTATCAGCAGCTGCCACTCAGCCCCTCTCCCTGGGGTGGAATGAGGGCAGGTAGATGTAGTTTGGAAAAATTCTCAAGATGAATTTAATGAACGTCATTTTGTGCCCCTTGAGACTCCAAGGTTTAAACAGGCACAACTATTTGGTTCCTTTAACTAAACCCACAAGCTTCTAGGTCAAAGTTTTGATACTAAAAGTCTCTATCACCATGTAATTGTTTTGATTTGGTTAAAATGGTTGATCTAATTATGTTCTCACAGCTGTATCTCCTATCTGTCTAGAGATTTGACTATAGTATTGAAAATTGTATTTTCTCTATTATCCTTACGATTTTTGTCCCTTTGTGAAAACTGACAAATTGTTAATCATTTGGAGCATCAGATTCTTTACTGTTCAAGGAGAAGAACATATATCTTGTAGGTTTGTGAATGTTGGAATCTATGTGTATATGCTTATATGTCAATGATCACAGGTAGTAATAGTTATAACTGTCAGTGAAATGATTCAGTCCTTTCCCCAACCCACCCTGATCTTTATGGAAAGGATGACCTGAAATGCTAGCACTGAAAGGAAAGGTGCCCAAATTCACGATATATTAGGTGTCTGTCATGTACCATGGTGTAGAGTTAGGTGCCTTAATTTAGGTGTTTTTTCATTAGTTTTCATTATAAGGCTCTGAAGTGGGCCCAACAGCCCCATTATATAGATGACCAACTGAGTCCTGAAGGATATAATTAGCCGGAAATTTTGTTTGCAGGCAGAACTGCTTTAGCATAAAAGGAATTCATTGGAAGGATATCAGGAAACCATATAGTTACTGGGAAGGTTGGCAAAAAGACTTGGAAACCAGAGCAGGGACAGAGTGATAAGAGATACTCTGAGGACTACAGCCAAACCCACACTGCAGAACTGCTCACTAACCCTGTCGGCCCTGGCCCAGGGCTGCTGCTGCCAGTACCTCTACCACCATTTGGAAACTGCCGCTGCCCCAGAAAGTGTTATGTTCTTATGTCACTTTGTAAATTGCTAGCTCCTAATTCTGAGTCTAAGCAAGGTGTAGATCCCTGTCCTGCTGCCAGGGATGCTAGAACATTAAGGGTGGACTTTCAGGGGAAGGGAATATATGTTGTTCCAAGATCAAGAATATGGTGAAGATTCCCCAAAAGTAGAAAGGAAAATCAAACTAGGGACTGAAGGTGTGACCTACATAAGGCACTGGGTTCAGTTCCTGGCACTGGGAAAAAGCTGCCCCAGACTCTAGGGCAGCTCCACGTTAAAACAAAAAAAAAAAAAAAAAAAAGAAACCCGTTTTGGAGGCCTGCCCTAAATACATCTGAGCTACCCTGTAACTTTCATAATGTTTGTGGAGTGCTACCTGCCTTCTCGGAGTTGGAGTTTCACTATTGTGGATCAAACACCAAATCCTTTCCCTCAACAGATATTCACTTGGTTCTGTTATATATTGGAGCTTATTAAAGCAAAATGCATGTTGATATTTCTAAAAACATCTGTGGAACTGCACATCTCTGACAGCACGTCTTTGGCTCTTGGATGTTGTATGGAATATCTGGAAAGAACGTGTTTCTGAGCTGGCCTAGACTCCATGTCCACCTGCGGAGGAGAAAAGTGCGTGTAGCACTTCACACTATAACTTGCCATATCACCTGACAGCTTGACCTTGCCCTAGAGTGGTGACAGCGAACCTTTTAGAGCTTTCGAAGATGACAAGCAGCCGATGTTCCATAGGTTCTCCACCACTGCCTTAGAGTTCTGACTCAAAAAGCAATCTGGAGGAAAGATGCAAACTTCCTTCAAAATTAAAATCAGAGCCAGAGTGGTAGTGTGGGAGGAGGGAGGGCTTGGCAATGCGGCTGGAGCAGCTGGGCACGACCTACCAACTCAGGAGACTTGTTAACTGTGGGCACCGAGCCTGATACCACATCAAGCCACGCCCTTAATCAGTACCAGCTTCTGATACGAGAACATGTCGAACCGGGCACCTGACCAGTCTTCTAGCAGAAGAAGGCTCAGCGGGCACCTGGATCGTAGAAGGGCAGCAGAGTCACTTGGGCCGCTTTCCCGTTGTTCTTGTAGTGGGTCTCTTCCTGCGGGACATGTCTTCTCTTTTTCCTTCAAAGCATCCTTTTCTCCCTGGGTGTTTCTTTTGCATTTCTCACTTTTCTTTGCTTTTCAGTATTTCTTCCTTAAAATAAATGGTAGTCTTTTACACTAACCAACTCATGGATCAGGACAAATAAGAACCTGGAAAACACTGTTGGTCCAAACCTCCACTTGATACCTGGCATGTGCCTGTAATCCCAAAAGTCTGCTGGGCCGAGGCAGGAAGATCGCAAGTTTGTATCGAGTCTGGGTAATTTAGCAAAATATTGCCTCAAAATAAAAAATAAAAAGTAAAATAAACTGGGATGAAGCTTAGTGGGTTTAATCCCCCCAAAATAAATAAATAAACAAATAAGTGAAAGAAAGAATTAATGAATACATATCAAACAAATAGCTAAGACAAACATTGGTATACATTCCTGGAGGGCAATTAACTAATATGCATCAAGATCTTCAGCAACAAAAGGACCATGGTGGTGCGCACCTGTGACCCCAGCTGCTCCGGAGGCCGAGACAAGAGAATTACAAGTTTGAGACCACTCTGTCTCAAGATTTAAAACGGGCCATGGGTGTAGAGTGGCAGAGTGCTCAACTGGCATTTGCAAGGCCTTGTCCACTCTGTAGCGCGGGGTGGGGGAGGTGAGTGGGGGAGCAAAGCTTCGAAGCTGTTTACATCCCTGACTCATGGATTTCTCTTTTAAAAGCCAAGCATTACAAAATATATTCAGTGATGTAAAAAAAGCTTATGCTTCAAAACGTTATCCATCAGGGCAATTTCTGCTGGAAAAATATTAATCTTGCCTTTTATAATACACATCCCTATATATTCACATGAACACTCAAGTAAGAGATATACCAAAATTTGAACTGTGAGATTATTTCTGGGCAGAAAGATTGCAGTTGAGTTTTATGTATCTCGAAACAGTTTTTGCAGTCCTGGGGAGTGAGCTGCATAGCCTTGAGCATGTTGGGCGTGTGCTCTCCACAGCACTGGCCTCTGCAATTGATTTTTAATGCTCCTTTTAATATTTTCTTGGGATTTCTAGGACTTTCTACAATAAATACATTGCATCTTTTACAATTATAAAAGCAGTACATATTGCTTTTTAGAAAATTCCTTTGGATAATGCTGTCTTCAAAGAAGCTAAGGAAAAAGAGTTAGAACTAGTTGTTAGGGAGAAGAGCCATTCCATCCTTCTCCGGGGCTGTCTGGGCAGAAGGCAAATTAAACCCTGAAAGTTTAAAGTCAATCAGTTGCTCTTAATGGGCCTGAGATGGGGAAAACTTCACAGTCATTTCCCTTGCCTGGCACTCTTGTGGTCAGAGGATGAAATCCAATCATGGGGTCAATTGGGTTTCTACATTCCACGGCAAACCAATTTGGCCGTTTCTCTGCATTTCCCAAAAGTTCTCTGACTTCCTAGACAGGAATTGTGAGCACAGGGAAACCTTTATGCTGCACGCTGCAGCACATCTGGTTTACAGTGTGTGCCAGATGGGCTTCCTTTCATCTGGGCGAGGAGCAGAAGGGGACGCACAGCCTCTGCAGAGCCAAGTAACTTCCTCAATGGCAGCTTTAATTTTTGGTGAAGTGTTTCAAGTTAAGATGTCTCAATGTTCCTTATATTTAGGGAAATGTGCTTTTCATTAGAAGCTGCCCACCTGAGCTTTAGGTTTCTTACTCAACTCAAAGATGTTTTAGAAAAAACATCAATCAATTTCTGCTACCCTCTGTACTGCATGAATATTTATTGAGCATCTATTATGTGTCTTACATTGAATATGATAGATCCCTGCACTTAGAGAGCTCTTGCATTTGGGGACAAACTGGTGGCTTTTTGCACTACTAATCCTCATTTGTTGTTTGGTTCCATACCGGGCTTCAATTACTCCATCACCTTAAACACTGGAAAATTTTCAAGTTCACAAGTCCAAAAATACTGAAAGGAGAGATATATGTGGAGGAGGGTACTTGAGTTCCTCTGTGGCTGAGATTGATGGTATTAATGTCAATATTAAAAAAGGAAAAGGAATAAAAGAAAAGAGAAGGACCAAAGTGCAAATGCCATTCCCAGTGTCTCGAGCTGTGGTGAGTCCACAGCGTGGACCAGGCGTCTTCTTCTAAGGACTTGTCCCCACTGTGCCTTCACCCACTGCACTATTTTTGAAGATTCAACTTTAGTTCTCCATTCTTTGCTGAAATTCTGGGAAGAAAGAAGCCAGATCCACCCCCGCTTTTCCTAATGATCACCCCACCCCAATCTGTCAAGATATTCTCTTGTACTAAACACCTGAGTACAGGATCTCTTGTAGTCTAAGCACAAATAACAGAATGAATCCCAAGTTATTAGGAGATTTTTGTGAATTATCAGCTGCACAATGGTGGTCGGTATGAAGGGAACCCACAAGGGAAATGGGGTGCTCAGAGACTAACGACACTGATGATGTCCTGATGACCTGAGCCCTGGAAGGACGCAGTGAGGCAGCAGTGTCATTGGAGAACCAGAGCTGCTGGGGTGCCATGCGGAGAGCTGCTGGGAGCTGTGATCTTCCTGGGCTGCAGCTTCTGTAACAGTCAGGTGCTGAGGCGGAGCAGGAGCAGGGCGAAAACTCGCTAACTTCTTTCTCTTCCAACCTGCTCATCTCCTTGGGCTAAACCCAAACAAGGTCAGAAGTAAAGGGAGAGGGACGATGGAATCCCTCAGGGTCAGCCTGCCAGGAAACTGAATAGAATGGACTGGGCAGGAGAGGGTGAGTAGGATTTGGAGGCTCTCTTTCTCTCGGTCTCGGTCTCTGTCTCTGTCTCTCTCTCTTTCTGTCCTAGAACGTGGAATCATACTCTTGCTAAATATCATGATATTGTCAAACCTCCCAAGAGTTGTGGGTTGTTCCCCACCCTCAAACCCAAATGCTTCCTGTAAAAATATGTCTGAATGTCCTTGTAACATTATCATTTTCATTTACTTGAGGATATTTATTGGGAAGACACTATATATTGTGGAAAGGTCCCGTTTGCCCTCTCACCATCATTCCTATTTATGAGGGATTATTTTACCTCCCATTTTCCACTTAAGTTTCAATTAATCCTCTACACTGGACCAGTATTTATGTAAGACCATCTGCTTTACTTTTTTGGTAAACCTAAATTTTATTTGACTTGATAGTTTGTTCTGGACAACTGAATCTCAAAGGCTCTCAGAATTTAACAAATAGTTTATAGTTTTTTCTGGACTAGAATCTGAGGTGCTGGTAGCCTTCATTTTTTTCAGGAGCAATACTTTTGGTTCTGTAAAGAACTTTCAAAATAGCACTTGCTCTGTGTGAATGTAGATAATACTTTAGCAATGAAACAATCTTTTCTAAGAGTCTCTCTAAATCAATGGCTTTCAAATTCTTTTATTGCAACACACAATAAAATACATTTTATATTTCAACCCACTTTCATAAAATAAAACTCATTCTTATCTTGTTTTGATGCATTCTGTTCGGTTCATTTCTTTGACAAATACAGAAGCATCCCGCTGAGCTGATTGTATAATGTATTAATGGCTTACATTCTGTAGTTGGGAAAGCGCTGTCCTACATAACATCTTGAAAGACTATTTTTAAAAGAGAGCCAGCACTGGACTCTATATGTAAAAGTAGTTCAGATGCTGTTAAGTATTTAATTTTCAGCCAACACTAAAAGTGCCAGTATCATCATTTTCATTTTATATGACCAGCCATGTTTCCCCAGTCTCCCTTGTTCCCCATCCTGGTCAAGGGTCCTGTGGTGACTGGCAGTTTGGCTTGTGGTTTACTAAAGCCTCTTCATAAGCACCACCAATGTTTTTGGTTAGTTTGTTTTAACCCAAAGATGCCTTCCTATGTTTGACTAGTAGTTGTGGAATGAAAGGTTTTACTGCAGTGACAGCGCAGACGGGTACCTGACTCAGGAAGGTTCACTGCTGAGGACTGGGAGATTGAGGTGGCGGTCCTCTCCCTGCACTCAGACCACATGGGAAGGAGTGGAGGGACAAAGCAAGCTGTGCTCGTGAGTCTCTTACCATGTAGGAAACACATCTAATTCTTGCATCAAGCTGGTGAATAGTTGTTCTGCGTATTAGGGAAGAGGAAACAATTGTTGCCATTTTGACCGGAAGAAATCAAGGTTCAGAGAGGTTTCATAAATTCCTAAAATTTCCTCTGGTAGTTGATGGCAGAGGTAGGAATCAGTTTTGTCTCCTCACACTGTAACGAATTCTCAGGGCTCTGAACTAGTACAGAAAAAGCAGAATAAGCAGAAAAATTTCTTTTTGCCACTGGGGAATTGGGTGTTGAGTTTTAGTGGTAGAAGTTCTCGGCTAGCTTCTGGGATTGTATGAGGCAAGGTCCACCCCGTGCCTGGATTTATTAGCTGGAATTTGGAATTCTAGAAGTAAAACAAAGAAATAAATAGAAAATAGAGGACAACTCATAACACTATCATTCAGCTTGATAATGAAAACAAACAGGCTTGTAAGAGGCATACAGCCTGGGTTTATCATTTATAGCAGAGCAGTCTTTGTGCAAAGGGGGTGGGGAGAAAGCGTGTTAGCAATAAAAACTTTTGAATTTAATTAGTAACTGATAAATGTCTGTAGTTAGTGTACAGAATGATGTAATTCTGGTTTACTTTGTAAACTGCTGTTTCTGCATTTAATTATGGAAACCATACCTAACTGCTTTTCCTCCATGAGTGATAGGGAATTAAACATTGATGTATCTAATTGACGTGGTCTACAGGAAGCGAAACTGCAGAATAAAGTGACATCGTTGGTTTCTACTACAAAGTTCAAGCAGAGACAGGAGTGAGAAAAATAAAATAGGTGAGAATTGCTTCAGGACTTCCAGGAAAAAACACACTTAGATTGTTTCAGAAAAAAGGAAATCAGCAGAGACTTGATGCGTGGAGAGTCCAGGAAGAACCAGCACACACTTTAAAGACGTGGTGACTTTAGTCATCTTATAGGTGGATAACTAGTTTAAACATGTTGATAAAAAACTGCTTTAAAACGCTGGTTAAAAGCCACTGAGGAACAGGCTCACCGTCAAGGTCAGAGGTTGAGTACACTTTGTTGATACTTGGGTTTTTTCATTTTTAATGTGATATTGTCATAGTTATGCCTGATAAGTAAATTAACCAGTGATTTTAAAAAGCCTAATGGATATCTGTGCATCTTACATAAAACATTGGTAAAGTGTCTGTCTGTGTTTTAGCTTTCCAGGACTTAAATTGTCTATGAAATAACTGTTTTCCTTATTATATTAGCCAGAAAGAAACCAAAGATCACTGTATGGTTATAACTTGAGGTGGAGGCAGGGATAGGGGTAACATTCCTTTAGATATTTCTATAAACATTAAATGTGGGTAATAAAACTGCAAAAAATAGAAAAAGAACTTAGGAGCTAAACCATGCATAATTCTAAAATTCTTACATTACATAAGCAATACAAGTTCTAAACTTGTGGACCCACAGAACTGTGGTACATGGGAAGTAATATTATCCTCAAAAATCCACTGAATCCTAAGAACTGAAAATGTAACACCCTTAACCATAGAAAAGAGATCTATGATTGTAGTGTAAACACAGACAAACCAGACACCGACCTACAGTAAATAGCTACCCAGTGCAATAACTTTAACTCCACTAACAAAATAAAAGGTAGTAGGAAGCAGAGAGATCTTCCCCACATTTGAAGGGGAAGAAAAGGGATGGGAACAAAATGAAGAAAAAATGGAAATAGACCTCTTGTAAAAGGAAAGGGGACCAAGATCTGGGAAGAGCTCAGAAAGATAAGGGACAAGCACAAAACAAAACAAAACAAAAAAAACCCTGAAGAATTAAAATGTGTTACATGTATATACCAAATCCCCATGATAAATAATCATTAAGCCCTATGAGCATTGCTAATAAGACAGAAATCCTATTAATCTGAAAGCTCCTTTTGTGTTGTTTCTCAGAGAAATGTCTGGAAGTCTTGTGATGAAGACGACTGAAGTCATGGTTGTGTGCAGGTACCACCTCTGAAAATTCACAGGTGACACTCTCATGGCTTTCAGCCTGGCCTTTGACTTTGAGAACAAAGGTGTTTCCATTAGATTCGCCCTACTTGGGAGAAAGAGATGATCAGCTTCTTAGCAAATCTCCTTCCACTATTTTAGTCCAGACATTCTGTCTTTAAGATCAAAATCGTTCTGTAAACGATCCTAGAGGCCAATGAGCTGATACGTATGGTCTCACTAAAGTTAATAGAAAAGATTAGATACCAGTTTGGTAGGGAAGCCATACTATCTGAAAGGTAGACTCCAGGTTCTCCAAATAAGTTCCGATCTTCTCCGTTAGCCTTGGAGCATATGCAAGAAAAAGAACAGAAAGCTAAGTTTGGGGCCAATGTGAAGAAATGCTCTTCAGATACAAACCCAAGAGTGTTTGGAGGACCAACTCTCAGGATTGTCTCTCTTCCAACTGGACACACACAGGAGCTGGTTTTTTAAACAATATTAACTTATTTTTTCCCTCTCAAAGCTTAGCCAGAGACCTCATGGAGGTCTAAACGCAAGCCAAGCTTGATCTGTTTTAATTCAACCACTGTTGATTTATGACTTAGCAAAAAATGTCTGAGAATTTTTTTAAGCTACAAAAAAATTTATTTTTATCCCAACTTGACTCTCTTGCATCTCAAATCCAGCTGAAGGGATATTTCTCAGACTTTCAAAATCTTTGGAATGAGAGTTCTGCAAGTGTCAAATCTCAGTGAGAAATCCTGAGAGAGTTTACATACAAGTAAAAACAAATTTATTGGAGGGCCATATGACACATTAAATATGTTCATTTAGTTCCCTTTGAAGAGACTAAAATAGAATCAATTCAAGGTCAAAGAGGAGGTATGGGATGCGTTGGGAATGTTTTAGAGGTTTTGTACTAGGTAAGTCACGAAAGTTCTCTCTCTTTTTTCTGCTATTCATTCCCTTTCCTGTTCCTACCATTTCCCTTCTTAAAAAACAAAACAAAACAAAAAAAGCAACCTAAATAAATCCCTCCAGCTGTCAGACAAAACCAATCAGCAGTAAATTTCCTTCTCTACCTGGCCCTGGGATGTACACGGTTACATAGTACAACTGGGAATTTGACAAATAAGTAATTATCAACAGTGAGGAAAAGCCCACACCAAGCCATGCTGCCTTTCAGTGCTAACTTCTAATGGGGTTGACTCAGTTTCCCAGAGAAAACTTTTCCTCTGCCTCACATAGCATTCAGCTGGGGCTGTGAGATTTAACCATTTCTTAGGTGTGGTTCAGAGTGTTTGTCTGTAGTGTTTTTCCTCTTTGAGCACCTACCTTCCTCATAAAACTGTAAGCTCAGTGAAAACAAGAACCAGTCGTGTACTTTGCCTCATCTTCTGTGGCTGTAACTCCCCTCCGTGCCTGTGGGAGCCGCGGGAGAGAGGCCTGTATTCCTGGTGTGGAGGAAGAAACGACATGAACCCCACTGGCTGCGAGCAGCTCTCCTCGTGAACGTTAATACACATCCAGTCCTGAGACTGGCCTGGCTCAGACCTAGAATTACTGATTTTTACTTCTGATGCTTTAAATTCTTTCCGTGGGTTTAGTTTTTGATGTCAAGAACAGGCTCCCCTCTTCTTTCCTACAACTACACGTGACTCCTCAGAGACCAAGTCCACAGCTGTGATGCGCATCAGCTCCCTTTGCCCCAGACATCATCCCACTGTATATCGAATAATGGATTAATGAGCAAAAAATAGATCTGGCCATGAAAACAAATGATATAGTGGAACAGAATTATGTTTAACTGAAGAAAATCCTGTCAGATTCTTTTCATATACACTTCAGCTGCAATATGGCATTAGTGCCTGTTAATGAATTTATAAGAACAAAACCTGAATATTTATTTAGCATTTACGTTTTCCTCTATGTTATAAAATTTGCTTTATAGGTGTTACCTCATTTCAGCCTTACAACAATTCTCTAAGTAGTTACCTTTTACAATTAGGTTCTTTACTGATGAATATGATCCACTTGTTCCTAAAATGAGGTTATGTCTTTGTGTGATTGTCTTGTACTATGGGAAGACTTTATAGTGTTTATTATATGTCTCATTGTGTTTGTTGTTTTAGATTTTGTAAGAAAAAGATTTTTCAAGACCATTTGCTCAAAGAAATAAATACATTTGGGTATAGCAGAACATGCCTGTAACCTTAGAAACTCAGGAAGCTGAGGCTAGAGATTCCATATTTGAGGCTAGTCTGAGCAATTCAGCAAAACCTTGTCTCCAAATAAAAGATCTGGGTATATAGCTCAGTGGTGGAGCAGCTCTGGGTTCAGTCCCTACTACTACAAAGACAAAACAAAGCAAAACAAAACCACTTTTATTTCTTTCTCTTGTAAAAGTCCAGAGAACAGGTTTTAGTTTATTGCTATACTCCAGTGGCTTTGAAACATTCAGGGACCTCGATTCCATCCATAAATATTTTCTTCACTGCCTCCTAGGTGTAGCCATTGTAAAGGTATCAGACTAGAAGTGATTGTGTGTGTGTGTGTGTGCGCGCGTGTGTGTGCATGTGTGTGTGTGTGTGTGTGTGTGTGTGTGTGTGGCAGCCACATGCCAGTGTTTCTGTCACTATGAGAGAAGGGTGGTGGAATTTGATAGCTCACTATGTCCATAAAGTCTTCAATCATTACACATTATCAATTATACACCTATGTTTATATCTTATTCATACCCATCCTTCTCACAGACCTACATATCTATCACAAAATTAGCAAATTTTTGGCTCATGTACCAGCATTCTTCCTTTGGTATTGATAGCAGACACCAGTGGTCACTCATGGCTCTCTCATTCTGAACTTGAGTATCTCTCAGATTTTGCAACCCTGTGTTCCTGGAGGCCAAGAGCAATAAGAGGGGACAGACACAGGATCTGAACCCTATTAGCCATTCTTGATTGTAGGCAGATACTGAACAGAGAACAAAACACTGTAATAGTTTTCCTTCTATTTCCATGGAAACAGGTATGTTGTTTGCCATTGTGATTTTAAAATACGTTTTCGAGTACTTTGATACACCTCCCTTTAAGAGATAGAGTTCAGTTCCCTCTCCTTGAACACAGGCCATTGATGACTCAATCCTAACACATAGGATGTGCCAGAAGTACTGCCAGGTGGCTGTTGAGGCTGCCATGAAAGGATATACCTTCCACTTGGTTCTCATTCAATTCTGAAATGCTCACTCTGGAGAAAAACAGGTCCTGAGGACGCTTACACAGCCTGCAGGGTGCACCAGGAGAGGGACCACAGACCTCATCAACAAGCAGTATTAACCTGGCAGTCACCTAGTGAGCTGCGTTGGAGTGGGACCCTCCAGTGCCAATCAACCCTCAAGTAATGTAGCCCCGTCCAACACCTAACTGTAACCTCACAAGATACCTACAACACTGTCTAGCTGAATTGCTCCCAAATTTCTTTCTTTTTAAAATTTTATTTAAAGAGAAAAAAAAAAAACAGAAAAGGGTACAAATAATACAGAATTTCAAAAAAATAAACAGTAAGAAATCACTAGTTAATAGATTACATATTGCCATCTTAGAAATAGTTGTTCAAGTTACAGGATTAAAGCATACAAAGTAGACATTCAAAGAGTGAGACTGCAAACAGTTGTGTTCAGTGATCCAACAAAAACTTAGTAATATAGTCATCTCTCTTACACACCTAAACAGATATGCAGTTGTATCCTTTAGAGCACTTTCTTTTCCTCTCTTTTTTACAATAACAATTACACATTTTGGGTTTTATTACTCCCACAGTTCTACTATTTTTTTGGAAGAGAATAAAATCAAATGTGTCAAAACAAAGCAGTCAGTCAAAACAAAGAATGAACATAGTACATGATGTAAAAACAGAATACAAGGTGATCGACAGCGGTTACCATAATGCCTCTTGCTACCTTAAAAAGAATTGCCTATATAATTAGGTATAATAAAATTGAACAAAACCCAAAACAAAACCAATAAAACCGAAACATTGGAGATATTACAGGACTTCAAAAGAAGATAATGGTCAAACCAGAATGGGCATCATTATTGCCTTCAAAGTAGTTGCCTATACTCTCAAACTTGATACTATCAAACATAACAGAATAGAGTAAAATCAGTCAAAACAAGATGGTGAGAGCAATACAGGGGTTCAAATCAAGTTAATAGGAAATCAAAAAAGGTACTATAATATACCCTGCTATTTTTAATTTATTTTTCCCTTAATTAAAAAAATAATAAAAAATTTTTTTTAAAAAAGGAGATTGAGATAAAAGAGGACATAACTACATAACAAAACAGGTCAGAACAGAACAATTTAAACAACATAGTATTTCACCACAAGATAACGTGACGTAATAATAGTTACCATAATGTCTCTTTCCTTGAAATATTTGAGTATAACTTCGTATACTATAGCATTAAACATATCAAGACAGTGTGAAACCATTCAAGATAATGACAGTGTTACAGAGTATTTAGAACCAACTAACAGAAAACGAACAATGGTTTCTGTATTACCTCTTTGCCTATAACAAATTTTGTTTATACTATCACTTATAATATTCAATAAGATACAACATGATAAAACCAATGGAGACAGAAGAACAACAGCTTGAAGGGACTTCAAAACAAGATGATATTAATTCAGCACTAGCTATTATGATGTCGTTTTCTTCAAAATAGCTGTTCGTACTATCACAGACAATAAAATCAAACAACCCAAAATAAAATCATTCCACTTAATGAGTGAAAACATTATAAGGCTTCAAAGCAATATAATGAGGAATCTTGAATACCACATACTTTTATGTATTCTTATCATTTCTTACACTAGGGAATATTCGGTATTCATACATGTGAGTTTGATTTATTTCACTTATGAGTATGGTCTCAAGCTGCACCCATTTATTTATAAATATCTCAATGTGATCCTTCTCTATAGCTAAATAGTACTCCATTGTGTAGAAATACCACAACTTTTTTATCCATTCCTCAGTTGATGGACACTTAGGTTGTTTCCAAAATCTGACTATTACAAATTGTGCTGCTATAAACATGGGTACATATGTATCACTGTGGTATGATGTTTTCAGTTCTTCTGGGAATATGCTTAGAAGTGGAATAGCTGGGTAAAATGGGACTTCCAATCCCAGCTTTTTGAGAAATCTCCAGACAGACCTTCACAATAGTTGTACCAGTCTATACTCCCACAAACAGTGCAGGAGAGTTCCTTTTTCCCCACAGCCTCTCCAGCATTTGTTGTTGTTGGTTTTCTTGATCCTGGCCATTCTTTCAGGAGTGAGATGGTATCTCAGTGTGGTTTTAATTTGCATTTCTCTAATGACCAATGATGATGAGCATTTTTTCATGTATTTATTTGCCATTTGTATTTCTTCATCTGAGAATTGTGTATTCATCTCAGATACCCATTTTTGGATTGGGTCTTTGAATTTCGGGGGTCTGATTTTTTTTTTAATTCTTTATATGTTTTAGACAGACGTCCTTTGTCTGAGGGATGGTTTGCTAAGATTGTTTTCCCAGTTTGTGGGTTTTCTTTTCACTATGCTGGAGATTTCTTTTGACATAAAGAAACTTTTAATAAGAGGTGGTCCCAGTTATTCATTCTGGGAAGTGTTTTCCGTGCGGTGTGATTTCTGTTCATGATCTCTACCTACTCCTGTGTCTTCAAGGTTTTTACCCTATTTGTCTTCCAATAGATTTAGTGTTTCTGTTTTAATATTCAGATCTTTGATCCATTTAGATTTTAATTTAGTACATGGTGATAGGCATGGGTCTAGCTTTAGTTTTCAGCATATGGAGAGCCAGTTTTTCCAGCACCATTTATTAAAGGGACTGTCGTTCTTCCAGTGAATCTGTTTGGCCCCTTTATCAAAGATAAGGTGGTTGAGTGTGTTTGTAGTTGTGGTTGCATCTTCTAATCTATTCCATTGATCTTCAGCTCTGTTTTGACTCCAGTACCATGTTGAGTTTACTACAGTAGCTTTGTAGTATAACTTCAAGTCAGGGATTGTGATGCCTCCTGCCTTGCCTTTGCTGCTTAGAACTGTCTTTGCTCTTCTAGGTCTCTTCTCACTCCAGATGAATTTTAGGAATGATTTCTCAAGATATGAGGTATGTTGATGGTATTTTTTATTGGGGTTGCATTGAATCTGTATAACAGTTTTGGGAGAATGGCCATTTTCAAATATTTACTCTTCCTATCCATGAGCAAGGGATGTCTTTCCATTTTCTAAGATCCTCTTCAATTTCTTTTTTCAGGTTATTATAATTTCCCCTGTGTAGATCTTTTACTTCTTTTGTGAGATTAATTCCTAAGTCTTTCATTTTTTTAGATGCTGTTGTGAAGGGTGTAGCTTCTCATTTCTCTCTCAGTGATTTTGTTGTTAGTGTATAGGAATGCTATTGATTTTTGAGTATTGATTTTGTATCCAGCTATATTGCTGAATTTATTTATTATATCTAGGGGTCTTTCAATGCAGTTTTGGGGGTCTTCTATGTAGAGTATCATGTCATCCTCAAATAAAGATTATTTAACTTCTTTTTTTCCCTACCTTTACCCCTTTATTTCTCTCTCTTGTTTAATTGTTCCAGCTAGTATTTCCAGTACTATATTAAATAGGAGCAGTGATAAGGGACATCCTTGTCTTGTGCCTGATTTTAAAATAAAGGCCTTCAACTTTTGGCCTTTAGTATGATACTGGCTGTTGGTTTGTCATAGATGACCTTTATTATATTGAGGTAAAGACCATCTATTCCAATTTTCTGTAAGTTTCTTATCATAAATGAATGTTGGACATTATCAAAAGCTTTTTCAGCATCTATAGAAATGATAATTTGATTCTTACTTTTGGCTTTATTGATATGGTGGATTACATTTATTGATTTATGTATGTTAAAGCATCCCTTCATGCCGGGAAGAATCCCACTTGGTCATGGTGTATAATCTTCTGTTTGATTTGCTGCATTCTATTTGCTAATATTTTATTGAGGATTTTTGCATCTGTGTTCATTAGGGAGATTGGCCTGTAGTTCTCTTTTTTAGTTGAGTCTTTCTCAGGTTTTGGTACTAGAGTAATATTTGCTTCCAGGAATGACTTAGGAAGGATTGCTTCCCTTTCAATTTCATTGAAGAGTTTGAGGAGTGTCAGCATTAAGTCTTCTTTGTATTTCTTGTAGAATTCTGCAGTGAATCCATCTGGAACTGGGCTCTTCTTTGTAGGGTAAGGACTTAATTACATTTTCAATTTCATTAATAGAAATTGAGTTATTCAAGAAGTTTTACATCTTCTTGACCTAGCTTTAGTACTTCATATGTTTCTAGGAACCTGTCTATTTCTTCTGTGTTATCAAACCTATGAGAGTAGAGGTTTTTGAAATAAGTGTTGATGATCTTCGGTATTTCTACATTCTGTAGTGACTTCACCTTTTTCATTCCTTATTGCATGAATTTGAGCTTTTTTCTTCCCTTTTTAAAATAAGGTTGGCTAGGGGCTTATCAATTTTATTCTTTCAAAGAACCAACTCTGATTCTTTGGATTGTTTTCTTAGTCACTATTGCATTGATTTCTGCTCAATTTTTATAATTTCCTCCTTTCTTTTGGCTTTGGGCTTAACTTGCTCTTCTTTTTCTAGATGTTTGAGGTGTAACATCAGGTTATTTATTTGTATTCATTCTGTTTTCCTGATGTGGGAACTCAGTGCAATGAATTGTCCTCTGAGGGCAGCTTTTATTGCATCCCACAGATTCTGGTAAGTTGTATTTGTATTTTCGTTTGCTTGTAGGTGTTGTTTAATTTCTTCTTTAATTTCCCTTGTGACCCACTGATTACTCAAGAGTGTGTTATTTAGTTTCCATGTGTTTGTGGGATTTTTGCCGTATCTTTTATCATTAATTTCTAATTTCATGGTACTATGATCCGATAACATGCAAGGGATAATTTCAGCTCTTTTGCATTTATTTAAGTATGTTCTGTGAACTAATATATGGTCTATTTTAGAGAATGACGCATGTACTGCTGAGAAGAATCTGTATTCTGATGCTGTTGGATGGAACACTCTGTATATGTCTATCAAGTCCATTTGTTCACAGGTGCGATTCAGTTCTGTTATTTCTTTGCTGATTTTCTGTCTAGTTGATCTGTCCCTTGGTATCAATAGTGTGTTAAGGTCTCCTGTTATAATTGTGTCACTGCTAATTTGGTTTTTCATTTCTGTTAATACTTGTTTTATATAACTAGGTGCTCTGGAATTTGGTGCATATATATTTAAGAGAGTTATCTCTTCCTCTTGAAGTTTTCCCCTAACCAGTACATAGTGGCCTTCTTTATCTCTTCTGATCATTATTGGTTTGAAGTTCACATTGTCTGCAAACAGAATAGCTACCTCCACTTTTTTGGGGGTTCCTTTTGCATCAAGTATTGTTTTCCATCCTTTGACTTGCAATGTGTGAGTATCCTTTTGGGTTAGATGGATTTCTTGTAGACAGCATATAGTTGAATTTTGTTTCGTGATCCATTCTGCCAGTCTGTTTCTTTTAATTGGTGCATTGAGACCATTTACATTAATGGTTATAACTGTTATATGTTGGTTTATTGTTGATATGTTAACTTTCTGCTGTTGCACCTTTATTTTTCTGTTCTGTTTAATTGTCTGCTTTGCTCAGCAGCATAAGGGTCTGCCTTGCAAGAGTACAGTCATGAGCTCGATCCCCAGTACCAAAAAAAAAAAAAAAAAACAGAAAAACCCATAGCCATTCTGTCCTCTCTTGCTTGGTGGCCTGCCCCCCAAATTTCTGAACTGTAGAAACCATAAGAGAATAACAGTTTTTATTGTTTTCAGCAACTAAGTCATAACAAACAGAATACTAATTAATTGCCTTTTTAGAATAGGATCTTATAATGTATCAGGAGAACTATGTAGGGAACAGAGAAGATTTTAGTGTTACTCTTTAATTGTTGGGCTGTTGTTCTGGTGATCACAGCACCTGACTTAGACTAGATTAGCAATAAGTTCATCTTTATGAGGCCATGCAAAGCTGATTTACTGTTCAAAGAAAAATCAGTAGATTCACAAGAGAGAGGAAATGATAGCTGTTCTGTGGTTTCCTTGGTCAGCTAGATCACAAGAGTTGTAACAGCTCAAAACTGCATCTTTTCCATTCCAAAATACTTCCCAAACTGTAGTATTCCACAATTCCGCCTGGCCTTGCGGTGGTCACTTTTTTTTTTTTTTTTTTTTTTTTGTCTTTTTCGTTTTTTATCGGTACCAGGGATCGAACTCACGACTGCCTGCTTGGAAGGCAGGCGCTTATGCCGCTGAGCTAAATCCCCAGCCCCTTCTTTCAATTGCTCTTGGTTTTGGTTTCCAAGCTAATTGTCCTTTAGACCACACTTAGGTGAAGGGGGTAAACCCAGTTTCCCATCAACTCTGTGCCTTCTCTTTTGCTCTAACGCAAGCATTCTTAACCTGAGACTGTTTAGTGTGATCATGTTTTCATCAGTGTATTTCTGGAGGCAAGCAACAGAAATGCACTTGAGATTTTGCTTTGCTTTGTTTTGTTTTTTTCCGGTACTGGGAATTGAACCCAGGGCCTTCACACTGAGTCACATCCCCAGTCTTTTATTGTTTACTTTGAGATAGTCTCTCAAATTTGCTAAGTTGCACAGGCTAGGCTTCAACTTGTGATCTTTCTGCCTCAGCTTCTCAATGTGTTGTAATTACAGGCACGTGCCACCATGCCTGGTTAAATTTGAACTTCTAGGGCTGGGGATTTAGCTCAACAGCATAAGCACCTGCCTTGCAAGCGAGTTTGACCCCTGGTACTGATAAAAAAATTAAAATAAAAATAAATTTGAACCTTTAAAAGGAAAGACAGATACTTTATTTTTGAGATTTAGAAACACCTTAAAAAGTTAAAAAATGGGAACGAATCAGCTTCACAGGCAGTTTGAATCTTGCATAAACTTTTTTGGTTCGTGGGTCTTCTCTTTGAGCTTTTGTGTCATTTTTAGTGAATACTAGATCTCTCTGCTATTTGCTCTGTGAGGCAGATGCAAGGAGTTACTCAGATCACCAAAATGCTCTTATGAAGATTCAGACTGCTGGACTCTGACTCCATCTCACCTGCAGATCCTTAAAGTAAGGACTTTGATGGCTTTGGGAGGCCTCACGGTGGGAGAATGAGAGACAGTTGAAGGAGTCACCATAAGAGGAAGCATTTCAAAATGTGTCTGCTTGTGCACATGCACTTTGGGACAATGTTGTATGTTCTTTTGAGCAAGTTGCTTAAAGTAGCTGAGATTCTATGTCCTCATCAATAAGGATACACTAAAGCCACAGCTAATGAAAGAATAAATCAATCCACATACATAGAACAGAGTGGCCACAAGGATGGTCAGTAAATATTACATGTTATCTCTGCACAGTGAGCTGTTAAGAAGTTAGGCGGTGATTAAGCCTTCATCCTCCGTAGTTGAATGCCAAAACTAACACATAAAGCGGGGAAAATTAAGAAAAGAGTACTATATTACTTACAAAAATGGAGAAAAACATAAGAAATAGCAGAAAAGATAGCAAGTAGTTGCTTCTGAGAGCAAGAATTAAGAATAAGGAGAAATGGTGCTTCTTTTCCCCTCTCATAAATAGTAATAGTATTTGACTTTTAAGTTCATTTATTCAAGTTGATCTTAGATATGTGTTACTATATATTTACCTATAAGAATATATTATACATATTATCTAAATAACAACACACATTATTTATATATGCAAGACATACATATTACATTGCCTGCTTAATTATATCTATGCATATTTAAAAGTATAGAAAAATCATATAAAAGTTAACTATAGATATCTTGGGAGGGAAGGTTAGGGTTGAAGATAAGTTCTAGCTTTAATTTGAATTGTTATCTCTACTTCACAAACTTCTGTAAAGAAGACACATTGGTTGATCATTATAGTTTTTTTCTATGAGGGAGAGAAAGAGAACAGATAGGAAGGGCACCTTCCTGGGAAGCAGTAAATATAGATTTAGCTTTGGCTGTGTTACTAATTCACTATGATCTTGAATGAACTGTGGTTTCCCTAGGGTCTGGGTAATCCAACTATAAAGGGCAGGACTGAGTGAAGCTCTAAATAAGAACAATGCCAAGAGTTCTCATATATCTTGTTGCCAATTTCGTGTGAGATGCTTTACCTACAGCAGTTGTTCTCAAGCCTTAGTGGCATTAAAACCATTTGGAGGACTTTATAGAAAATAAGTTGGTTTCTGGTTCAGTGGTGTGTGTTTTAGTCTGTTTTGTACCTGTGACAGAGTACCTGAGACTGGATAATTTATGGAGAAAAGTTTATTCAGCTCTCCATTCTGGATGCTGGATGTTCAGGTCAGGCAACTACATTTAATGAAGGCCTGCATCATAATCAGTGTGGAGAAGTGGGAAGGCAGGAGAGCATATGGGGAGGAGGAAGGCAGGAGAGGTAGCTTTGCTTTATAGCATCCTCCAGTCAGTCCTCTGAGAGTGAGAACTCACTCAGTCATGAGACTCAATCCATTTCAGCAAAAAACACATTAACCTCTTCTCAAGACCTCACCTCTTTGATAGGCCTCTCTTTCCATCACTGCTGAAATGCAATAAAATTTAAACTTGTAGGCTGAGGATATGGCTCATGGTACGATGCTTGCCTAATATACAAGCTTTGGGTTCAATTTCTGACACTGCACTGGAAGAAATAAAGGAAAGAAAGGAGAAAAGGAAAGGAAGGCAAAGAAGGCGGGAGAAGGGAAGGAAAGGGAAGGGAAGCAATTTCAGGAGGCTTATACCACATTTAAACCATAGCAGTGTGTGGTAGCGGTGCATTTCTAACAAGTTTCAGGTAGTCGGGCTGGCTTTAGCCCAGCCATTCCTTCCTTCAAGGCTGGCTTCCCGACCGCCCGGCCGATTGGTCCGATTGGTCCGGTGGTTCCGGTGGTTCCTTGGTTCGGGACCCGCGGGCGCTCTCCGGTCCTTTAAAAAAAAAAAAATTAAACAAGCTTCAAGCAGTGATGTTGCTGCTCTGGGGCTCACATTTTGAGGATCACTGGCTTTTTCTTTTTAAATCTCATTTAGGACTTGCAGTACCCCTGTGTTATGGTTTGGTTTTGAAATATGTATCCCCCAAAGTTCGTGAACTAAAGGCTTGGTTGCCAACTGATGAGAGTTCTGGGAAGCAATGAAGGTTATAACTTCGTCAGATAGATTAATCTACTGATGGATTCGTAGTTTGGTGGTGACAGAAATAGGAGGAGGGGCCTAGATGAAGGGAATGGATCCTGCAGCTGTGACCTTGGGAACTATGTCACGGTCCTTCCTGGCTCTTTCCTTCTCTCCTGCTTCCCAGCTGCCCCGAGGTAGACAGCCCTTCCACTCACCCCTTAGGCCCACAGCAATGGAACCAGCTGATCATGGATTGAAACCATAGCCAAAACAAACCTTTCCTCTTTAAATTATTTTTCCCAGGTATTTTGTCATATCAAAGAAAAACTGACTAACACATCCTGTGTGACATTATAGTTTCAATTGTTTAAGTGGGGGAAAGTGAGGCTCACAGAGAACTCACTGAAAGTTTTCAGAACTACAGTTTGAGTCCAAGATTATTTGAACAAATATCCTTGCTGTGACCATATTGCCTTTCTTTCAGGTTTCTTCTTCTGGTTTCAACTTACTGTGTATTTAGTGTACAAACAATAAAACCCAGGGATCTGAGAGCAAACCGAAGTTCTCCAGAAAAATCCTAAGAAAACCTCCAGCATGAGTAGCTACTACCGACGGTTGGTGAGCCAGGGGCTGAGCCCTGCAGCAGACCTGGGAGGGAGGACAGCTGCTGAGCTGTCTGTGGCGACGGGGCTGCAGCCTCGTGAAAGCACCCTGTCCTTTCCCTTCTGCTCTGTGTTTGTTTGGTGTTATATGGGTCTCCTAATCTGTAGTTCTTTGGGGGAACAAAAAATAGTGGAAATAGCTTTCTTCAAGGTTGACTTCTCTTTCAAATTCATGACGATGTGTTGTCCCTAAAAATGGCTATTTTCTTCCCTTTCTCTGTAGAGTGAATTCTCAAGTAAGTAGCAAATGATTTCAAATGTGTGCTGCTTGCAGTGGACCGCTGCCAGGAGAGAAGCGAAAATAAACTGGTGACAGGAAGTGTCACAGTTCATGGAAAGGGCAGTGAGGACACAGCGGAGTAAGCCCGGGACACCTCTGGGTCCACATGCTGAAAAACTTCCCCAGACAGGCTGCACAGCCACAAATCTCCCAGTAATTCATTAAGTAGGGGGAAACGCTCCCAGAAACATTTCTCTCTTTTCCTAACACCCTTTGTCTCTTAATTTCCAAACTCTGAGTTCATTCCTATGTCAAGTAAGCCTGGCTGAGTCTCTCTAAACAACTCCTTCTCTAAGTGATTTAACAGCCCGAGGTTTCCAAGCGTTGGGATCACAAGATGGATATATGATCAGTGAGAACTAGAAAGAGCATCAAAACAGCATGAAGAATGGTGGAAACCAAAGTGAATCATGTGGAACTTTGCCCAGTAAAGGGATTACAAGGCTTGGAAGGAGCATTTCAAGGATAAAATATTATATTAAAAGTTAGTCATAAGATAAAATGACATAGTCAAGGTTAATCATATCAGTAAATGTAAATGAATTTAATTTACACTTATTACTAAAAAAGGATTCACCAAAAAAGATTTGCAAATGGCTAACAGCAAAATTCAACACTCCTTTTTACATAAGAAACACTTCTAAAACAGGAGATTCTGAAAGGTTAAAAATAAAGCAGTAGACAGCTATCAAGCTAATTTCAAACTAAGTTTTAAGAGTTGCAATTTTGATGTTTAAACAGATGAAACTCAAACCAAAAAGCACTAAATAAGACAAAGAAGGAGACTTTAGAACGTGAAAGGCCATAAGTCACAATGAAGGTAAACCTGTTATTAGTGTTTATGCAAAAAACAACTGGGAACATAAGAAAAACAGAAAACCATTAGTAATAAGAGATTTTAATGGATCTCTCTGAAGACTGATCAAGTGTGCAGGAAGGACACAGAAAGCCAAAGTCATAACCAACAAGGTGGATCCTACACATCTACAGAGAAATCTGAATCTCATAGTAGAGAAAACACTTTTTTTTTCAAATGACTACATCTTCAGCCACAAAGAAAACTTCAATAAATTCTAAAGAATTGAAGAATATTTTCTGATCATAATGTAATAAAACTAATAATTTTTAATAAAATAAAAAAGGATATCATCTCTGAAAATTTTCAAAATAAGTTAAAAAACAGTTCTTAAGAATTAGAAGTGCAATATACAGAATTTTGTGAAAATAACAATAAATGACAAGTAAGTCTACACTATTCAGCTAAAGTAATTAATAGAGAAAAATATTCAATGTTAAATATCTATGTCAATAAAACTAAAGACAAATGAACTCTACCTTCTATTCAGAAAGCAAGATCCTGAAAGCTTCTTTCTTCAGTAAGCTAAAGGAATTTAGTAGGAATTAATTATAAAGATGGAAGCAAAAATAATAAATTAGTTAACCGAACTAGTAATTAACCTGAAACAATCGACTGAAACAATCAAAAAAGTACACAAATAACCATCAGGAAAATACAGGGGAGAAAATACAGACACACAGAATTAGGAACACTGGCCACTGGTGAGTGAAACCAAAGCAGAGGAACTAAAATAAAAACATAAGAGACTGTTTTTCTCAACTCTACACAAAACTATTTGAAAACCTAGATGAAGAGGATAGTTTTCTACAATAATACAGCCTACCAAAATTGGTCTTAGTAGAGACTCAGTTCTAAAAGACCAATTATCACAGAAGAAATAAAGTTAAGCAAAAACTCCCTCACACAAAAAAGCACTGGCTCAAAAGGTTTCATGGGAGGAAATGCTATCAAATCTTTAAGGATCAAGTGGTCTCAGTGTTGTTTAATCATTGAAGAAGAAGCGAAGAGAAAGGAGTAAAGCTTTAGATAATGCGAGCATTAACAAGAAGAGCAACTGCAACGACAAATGTAAATATGTTTATACTGAGTTAGTGTAAATCCCGGCTGGTAACGCTACCAAAACAAAACAACAAAATTCACAGGTCATCTCTAGAAAATATCAAGGATTATTATTTTGGTTTTATTTTAATGGTTCTGGAGATGAACCCAGGGCCTTGTACAAGTCAGGCGAGCAATTACTCCTGAGCCATGTACTCCCAGTCTGGAATCTGTATTTTGAAACCTGGACACAAAGAGTCAAGCATTCGTACTGGTTTTCCCACATGAGTTACATGTCATGATAAAGATGCATATCCCTTTGTAGAAAATTTTAGCTAATAAATGAAAAGTTCTAATAGGTATAGAATATCACTTTTTAAACCCTAACAAAATCTGTGGGTCTGCTATAATCATTGAAGAGGGCTTACTTCTCAAACAGAGGACAAGAGACAGACATCATGTGTTTCCCAGTGGAAGTCTATCATACCATCCATCATATATTCTTGGCACAAAATCAAACTTGAATATGACCAAGTCTCTAGAACTACTGATTTACAAGAAATACAGTTCAGAGGAAAATGCTAAATAATACCAGAGGTATGCAATCAGCGAAATCCAGAGTACGGAAACTCTGTAGGACAAATGAACCGGCCTCCTAAACAAATGGATTTGCTGGGAAAGAAGAGATGGAGGGGAAATCTATACATTAAAAGAAATTTAAGAAACTTTAGCCAACCCAACATGTGCATGCAATTTGGATCCTGACTCAAACAAATTGTAACATTTATGTGATACCTAGGGGAAATTTGGCTGCTGGTAATATGATGATATTAAATATTTATTGTTAATTTTTAAAGTGTGAAACTGGTGTGATAATTAAAAAAGAGGGACTCTATATATTTCAGAGATACATACTGAAATATTTAGAGATGAAATTATACATCATCTAGGATTTACTCCAAAAGAACAAATTGAAAGTGGGAGTTAAAGAGAAGCAAAGAGTTATGAATGAAATGAGACTGCCTAGGAGCTAGTGATAAAGGAACATGAGATTCCCAACACTATTCCTTTATAATCTCATGTATATTTGAAACTTCCCAAAATAAAATGTATTTTGTTGTATTTTAAAAATCAGTTATTGTTATGGGTGATTGCTGTTGTTCCCTTTGTATGATATTTATCTTTTCCAAATTTCTCATGAAGATAATTATCCACTTCAAATCCTGAGAAAAGAATACCTTCTTTCAAGGAATGAAACAAAATATATCAGCCTAATGTGTGGTGTCACACGCCTGTTATCCCAGCACTCGGGGAGGCTGAGGCAAAAAGATTACAAATTCAAGCCCAGCCCCAGTTTAGTGACTTAATGAGAACCTGTCTCAAAATAAAATTTTAAAAAGTGGAGGGAATGTAGCTCAAGCTGAAGGCCCTGGGTTCAATCCCCAGTAACATATGCACATACACACGATTAGTCTTTGCCTGATTTCTTGGTAGCTCTTTGTGCAAAGATTAGTAGCGCCGAAAGTTTATTGAGTGCTCTGTATGTTCTTAGTGCCTATGGAGGTTAATTAATTTATACTAAAACATACTATTATTTTCTTCTTAGAGATGAGGGAATGGAAGCCCAGGCAGTGTAATTATTCAGGATAACACAGCTGAGGTGAGAGATGGAGACAGAGTAGAAGCTTAGGCTGGCTGACTCCAGATTTATTCTTTAAATTACCCTGATCCCTAACTCACTAACTACTGAAACGTCAGCACTCTCTCTTCCTTTGAGACAGGAGGTGTCCACGCTTGTTTTGTGAACATTTCACCCGACACTAAGTCTGGCACTTACTCATGGCTTTGTTTGCTGGGTATCCAGATCTCTGAGCTTCAGTTTTATCACAGATGGAGGGAGGACAGGTGGAAGCAGTTAGACTCTTTGATGACTCCTGGGAGACTATAATGCCTTGGCAAAGTTGCATAACTTCTCTGCTTCTGATGCTTTATCTCTGAAAAGGGAATCTATTTCCTACTTCATAGGCACATTCACCAGTGAAGTTGTCCTGGCTAAAACACCTGGCATCAGTATCTACCTGGGCATCAACCTTCATCCCGTCAAATTCCCCTAGACCCCAATACAGCGCCCTCAGCTAGCAGGAAGTAGTTACAGAGAGAAATCTTCGCCCCTTTTCCTAATATCATAAGACGGGATATGAAAGAGTTGCTGGCCAGACTGGACACTGTAACCAGGAAAACTCCTGCCTCCCCCTGCCCCCTATACACTTGACTGTAACCCTACACCCCCTCCCTAGGAACCTGCTTTCTGGCGCTAAACCTGTGCGCCAATGAGATACCGGTACATCTCTAATGGCCTTAGGGCACTGCCCTAAGCTTAGGCTATTTAGATTCCCCCATGCCACGTGTCTGAGAGAGATCGCCAGAGAGAGATCGCCAGAGAGAGAGAGATCGCCAGATTCCAGCAGCCAGTGCGCCAGTCTCCTCTCCCCGTGTTAACCACAGCCCGGGTGCAGTGGAGAGGCTGCGCCCGGGGCTGGCGGGGGGGTCCTCTCCCCGCATTCCCGAAATAAAGCCACCGCTGCCCACTACTTTCACGGCCGTCCACTCCACTCCTACCACGGACCTCTACCTCCACCTCTCTCCCTCTCTTCTCCTCCTCTCCCTTCTTCTCAGACCTAACAATAGGCACTTGAGAAGAAAGGCCATATGTGAAAAGTAAATGATTACTGCCATTACTCTCCTAGAGGAGTCTCTCCTTAGAGAGGAGAAAAGAACCCCCTACCAAGGGAAGCCCTATTGGACCTTCCAGGGTCATGTTGGTGACTCTGTGGTCATCGCCAGCAGGCACAGGATGAAGGAGAGTCTTGGGGACCACAAACTCACAATGGCTAATTTTGCATACTTCACTATGGGGTAAAATGGAGGTTCGGGATTATTGGTACCACTCCTCTGAGATTTCCCATTGACCTTTCTTAGCATAAGATCATCTATGCCTTTTTTTTTTTAAACCATCGATTGAACTGAGGACCTTGCACTTGCCAGGCAGACACATATGTCCACTGAGCTATATCCGAGGATTCATCTATACCTTGAATCATCCCAGGATTATACTCCAGTACAAGATCCTTTTAGCATATGATCATCTATATCCTCTTGAGGCGGAGTCTTTTGCCAGATTGTAATCCTTTGCTAGGCCCACCTATCACTGTATGCACCTAATGAATCGTGGCCGCTTTGGGAGTGGAGGAGGACCCATCCATAAATATTGACTTCCCAGCCGCTGATGCAGTACTATACTTGTCTCTGTCTTTTGTTTTTCTTGTTGTACTTTTAAGACAGACCATCTAGACTCTTGGCTGGGCTCCTGATAAGAGGGCCCAGAGTCTTGAACTGGGGGGAACACAGTAATTATGTGAACCACCGTTTATGAAACCCCTATTCTAGATGCTTTACAAATCTTTTCACATTTAGTCTTGGGTCCGTCTAGCAAGTAGATATTAACAGCATGCTTGTGGCTAGGATTCAAATCATGCTTTCTCATTTATCATCTTCCTCTGATAAGAATTTTTATCCCATGTGTAATAGGACCTTATTATTTAACTTGAAAATGTCCAAGTCATCAGTTAAAGTTTTTAGCCACAAATGAAAGAAAAATCAGAAAAACAGGAAAGAAAAGACAATACCCCTCACATTTGTATCCCAGAATTGACAGACAACTACGACGAACTCTTCAAGCCTTTTTTTGTTCTGTATGAGCTTTTCTAATACAGACCAGGAAATAGTAAATAGATTTTCACAAACCTAGAGGCATTGAAATCACAAAATGACCTCAAATTGTAAGGATCTTAGAATAAAGAGGTTTCAACTGTGTATGATTTTGTCTCCTACCCTTGGAGAATATTTAACAATGTCTGAAGACATGCTTCATGGTCATAATTTGAAGGAGGGAGGTTGCTGTTGGCATCCAGTGGGCAGAGGTCAGTGTGCTCCTGAATATCCTGAAGGCAGGGGACAGCTCTGCAGTAAAGAACTTCACTGGCCCCTGTGTGAGTGGTGCTGAGATCGAGAAACCCCGGTGCATTCAATGCTACCAAGTACAGCAATTCTGCCAGGTTGCACAGAGGCAGCTGGGTCTTCAGAGCCACAGACCACAACGCAGGTGGTCTGGCCTGACTGGGCATCGAGGAAATGCCTGGAGGGCTCTTCATCTCTAAGGGGGCCAGTGCCCATGTCCTGCCTCTGGGCACAGCTTGACATGTTCCTCTGAAGGGCACGTTCCTGGCCCTGCTGCACCCTCCTGCTTTGTCAGGGCTCAGTAGTGAGCCCAGAGAACTGGGAGGGAAACTGGGCATGCCATTCCCACTGGACAGGAGAGCATAGAGGTCAGGGACATAGTTAAAGTCGAGAAGAGGATAGGATATAAACACCCCAGCCAAGAGAAAAGCCTTGAATCCATCCACATAGCCATCAAGGCATCATGAGAATGACTAGATCCCAGCAAAGGGTAAGCCTGGAACTGAGGGATGCCAGTGTCTTTCACACACTCCTGGTGAAATCAAGCTCGAACAATAGATGGAGGCTTCACTCCGCATGCGTTTGTTAGTGCTGTTGTAACAAAGTATCACAAGCTAAGTGGCTTAAACAACAGAAATCCATCCTCTCACACTTTGGAAGCTGAAAGTCTGTAATCAAGGTCTTGGCAAGGCTGTCCTTCCTCTGAAAGCATGGCAAAAAGATCTGCCCCATGCCTCACTACTGGCCACTGGGAGTCCCTTGGCTGGTGGCAGCCTGACTCCAGTCTTCACATAGTGTCCTCCCTGTACGCATGTGTCCACATTTCCCTTCTTTAAAGAGACACCAGTCCTCTGGGGTTACAGGGCCTGCTTGCTCCTCTATGACTTTGTTTTTACTTAATCCTTATATTTGCTATATCTTCTGGTCATAGGAATTTAACATATACATTTGCAAGACACACAATTCAACTCATAGAGATCCCGTGGAAAGTCGGCTTCACTGTCCTACCCAAGCAGAGGTTCTGAATCATGCTGCCTGCTTGCAGATGCTCATGGTGACAAAGTCCTTCCTGTGCAAATGTTTGTCTCTTACAAGGTCTCCCAGCTGTTTTTTTTTTTTTTTTAACTTAGAGGGGGCAGAAAAGCTGGACTACTCTGAGGGCATTATTGACAAAGGAGGATTTAGATAAGAGAACTAGTAGCCAAGGTGTCTGTGATGATGGGGAATTTAGCCTACCACTAGGCACTCATGTGCCCTAAACTAAAACAGAAAGGAACAGAAAGAAGAGACTTTAGAGACTGGGGTAGGGAGCAAATAGAAAAGAATAGTGTGCCCTGGCACACTCTGCAATGGGAGTTTTGTAGGCTGTGAAGGACATACAGGTTAAATAGATTGGAGTTTCCCAAAGCGGACCCTGAGGAATACCAGCTCTGAAGGATATTAAATAGATATTTATATGAGGAAAGAGTTGCATGGCCAGGTAAGCATTTGGAACAATATTAAAGTGGATTTTATTTTGACAGCAAGATTTAAAGTCTTTAAGGTTGTAATATAGACTGTGTATATTCAAGAAGAATAAATAGCAATCAATGTATATATTCACTCAGCCGGGCCACAGGAATTTTTTTAGGAGCATATTGAAGGATGCATTTTAAGAGATGTTCAGCTAGGGAATGGATGACCCCATTGTGAGAAAAGCCATGGAAGTAGTGTATACAGTAGAAAATAGTGCTGGAAAATCCCTAAATTACAATATCACCATTCTGCATCCACTTTTCCTATATCTTTTCTCTCTTGTTATTAAACTGGATTTTTTGGTTTGTGACATATTTAATGTTTATACCATTTCTTGGGAATAACTGATGAAATCCTGAATATTGATTATACAACATTTAGCAGAACTATTGTATGTAATGTCACAGACCTACCACCACATTTAGACATATAGCTCACTCTTCTAAATTCAGCCCTTCCTGAAAAGGATCAAATACAGGTGTCTGTGAGCCACCGTCAATCTATTTAAATCAACATGGGAAAAATCCACCATCAAAATGCCTTTGTAGTCTCTAGCTGCTTGCAATAAGGCAGGGCATACAAAACAGATTCCGGGTCTCAGCTTCATTTTCTTTTCCTCCCTTAACTTCAGTCATGCACTTGGATTTTCTCCCCAAGAGGGGAAAAATTAAACAACAACAACCCAAAACCTGAAGACAGTTTCTCTGGAAGATGAGATCAGAAAGTCCCAGTGAAGAAGTGAGACAAAGAAATAAGAAAAACAAACAATGGGTCTATCATAAGCAGGTTCTTGAGGGCCTGAGGCTTGGTTGGCTGGGGAGCTGGGGGAAGTCTGGGACTGTGCCTTGGAACTGTGCCATCGGGGCATGTGGTATCTGGAGGACTGGCTGCTCACCGACTGCCCCGAGTGGATGAACACTGTACTCTGTATTGGGCTCCCCAAAATTCATATACTTCATGGAACTTCACAATGTGATCCCCTTTGGGAAGAAGTTTGTCATAGATGGATGTAGTTAAAGTGGGCCCTTAACCCAGTGAGACTTATAAGGGGAGGAGAAGACACACAAACACGAGGACACAGAGGGATGACAGCCTTGGAAACACAGAGGTAGAGAACTGAATGATGGTGGGACCCCAAACCAAAGAATATCACAGATTACCCAGATCTACTTGAAGGTTAGGAAAAAATAAAGACAGAACCGCTCTCTTGAGACTTTGGGAAGAGTGTAGTCCTGCTGATGTCTTGATTTGGACTTCTATCATATGGAACTGAGAGAGGATACACTTCTGTTGTTTTGAGATACCTGCTTCGCAGGACTTTGTTACAGCAGCTCCAAGAAACTAACACCCCTCAGTGCTCACAGCTTTCAGCCTGTGGGAACAGCCAAGATGCAGGTGGTGGTGTGCAGTGTTGTCTGTGGGCTGCAAGCTGTCCTGGCTGCATTGAGCTCAGAGGAGAGCATGAATATGAGAGGCAGGACATTAGCAGTGTCTCCTATTGTAAACATTCTCATTAATGAAGAGCCATTAGGGCCTGGGGATTTAGCTCGGTGGCATAAGGCCTGCCTTGCAAGCAGGCAGTCGTGAGTTCGATCCCTGGTACCGAAAAAAACGAAAAAGAAAAAAAAAAAAAATGAAGAGCCATTATGTCAGGGCTGTTCACGTGAGTTTAGAAGACAGGTGCAAATCTCTGGCTTATCACTTATAAGTTTCAAGACCTGATGCAAGTTGCATAACCTTTCTGAGATTCAACTTTCCTTATTTACAAAATGGCCATGAGATTACACCTCCAAGATATTTAGAATAAAATGAGTTCAGTTTTATAAAGAACTTAATAGGGTGGCAGATACAATACCTATTATTATTAGGTTTTTTTTTTTTTTTTTTGGTCTTTTTCGTTTTTATCAGTACCAGGGATCGAATTCACGACTGCCTGCTTGCAAGGCAGGCGCTTATGCCGCTGAGCTAAATCCCCAGCCCCTTAGTAGGTATTATTAATAGACTGTAATCTCTGGAGTCAATCAGACTGGAGTTTAATTTTTAGTCTTGTAGCATGAGAATGACCTTGGATAGGTTACTTAGTTGAGTCTCAATATTTTTTTCCATAAAGAAAATAACACTATGTGAAGCCCTCTGCTAGTTGTGTCTTTTCTGTAGCAAGTGTAGAAGAATCATCTCCGGAGTGGCTTCCCTCAATTAGGGCTGTGAGTTTCCAGGTGGCCTTTCTCAACCCAGGATCTCTCCCGGGATTTGTGGTGCAGAGCCCTGAAGCAGATGCATTCTTCTTTTAAGCCGTGGCTGATACTAATTCTTTACCCATTGCCCTTTGTCCCTGTCACGTTCTCACTCCTGGCCCATACTCTGCATCTGACCTGCGCTAACAAGGTTCCTCAAAGTGACACATAGAGTCTGGGCTGCAGCAGGGCTAGATGCCTGGAGGGCATTCCTTTGAGTAAGGAAAGGAAGTGCAATCGCCCGCCTGTGTGTGTGTGAGCTGGAAAATGTGGTCTCCGCTGTGGAAACGTTGGCAATAGCTCAGTGGACTGTTTCCATGGGTGAGGTGAGTCAGCCCCTTCTCTGGCTCCGTAGCATGCAGAGTGAGGTGGTAAGGCAGGTACTGGCTGGGCACCTTCCCACGTTCATTTTCTTTCCACTCAACTAGAAAAAGTGTGACGGGAAGGACCCCACTCAATTGGTGCCATATACTCTCCCATGCTGCCATCATAGCTGCCCAGAGTGGAAGCCACATGCTGCAGTGGAGCATTCACAGTCCTGTGCTGGCTACAGAGAGATGTTTGGATAAATGATAAGACCACGCATATGAGGGGAGTCCCATGAGATCATAATGAAGTTGAAAAGTTTCTATGGTCTTCCAGGCTTGGTCGTGCATGGCTAAATTCCAGCACTCTGCCAAGCTAACTCAGGAGGATCACAAGTTCGAGCCCAGCCTGGGCCACTTAATGAGACATTGTCTCAAAGAAACAAGAGATCTGGGGATGTAGCTTAGTGAGAAAACCCTGGGTTTGTTTCCCAGTACAGCAAGAAAAATAAAAACTCCTGTTTTGTAGTGATGTCATAGATATTGGAATGTCATAGCATAATACTGCACTCCACATGTTTGTCATGATGCTGGTGTGAGCAAACCACTGTGCTGCCAGTCACACAAAAGCATGGCACACATGAGCGTGTTCAGGGCATAAAACTAGGTCACAGAGGACCATATCAATGCTTTATGTACTTACTATGCTATACTTCTAACCATTATTTTAGAGTGTATTCCTTCTTATTTTCTTCCTTCTTATAAAAGTGTTTAAAGTTTGAGTATTATCTGGACAACTTAGTGACTTAGCACGACCCTGTCTCAAAATCAAAAATACAAAAATGTAGCTTGGTATGAACACCCTAAATTCAATACCCAGTATCACCACTACCACCAAACACAATTTTTTTTTCTTTTACTGTAAAATAGCATGCTGTGTTACCTTGGAGCTGCCTTGCACATCTCATGTTTACTGGGTCCCTTGGTTACTTGATTTTTCCTGATTGTGGATTTAATCTCATATTGTTTGGGCCAAAATATCTTGAGGAGCATCAGGCTACAGCACTTAGGTTTGTATAAATAAACTTTGTGGTGTCCACACAAGTGTGAAATTGTCTTCATGACACAGTTCTTAGAAAATATCTCCATTGTCAAGTGACACAAATGGTATTTAATTTTATTTTAAAAACTGCTGCTGGATTCAATTATGGAAAATTTTTAAAAAATTGTTTGGAACAATTTAGGTATGCAGATTATACCATTCACTTTTACAATTCCAAATTCATGAAATCTAAAAAAGAGTTCAAGTATTTCCAGTATGAATGTGCTATAAGTGTTTTAATACCTGCTGGAAAAAAACAAATATAAAATATTTCTTTCTTTCTCTCTTTCTTCTTTCTCTCTCTTTCTTTTCTACTGCAGATTGAACCCAAGGCCTTCACACTGGAGCTACATCTCCAGCTCCTTTCAGTTTTTTGTTTTTGCTTTTAATTTTGAGATTGGGTCTCTCTAATTTGCTAAATTGCCTAAGCTGGACTTAAACTTGCCATCCATCTGCCTCATCCTTCCAGAATGGTGGGATTACAGATGTGCATCACCACACCCAGGTTCATTATAACTTTTTAAATACTGATCCAGTTGAAGTACTAAAATTTAGGGACATTTTGGGTTAAATAAAATATATTGCTCAAATTATTTTTACCTACTTCTTTTTAGTGTTTTACTTGTGGTGACTAAAAAATCTTAAATTACACACCTGACTCACATTGTATTTCTATCTTGAGAGCCATGGGGTCACAAAAGGGGTCTTAATCCAGTACCTAGGACCCTGGAAGAGGCCTGTTGCCTATCTTTCCCAGCAATTAGACCCCATGGCTGCAGGGTGGCCAAACTGCCTATGAACAATTGCAGCTACCACAGTGCTCACCAAGGAAGCCTCTAAGTTGACTTTTGACCAGAGACTCTGGATAGTGGCCCCACATGCTGTGGAGACACTGTTGCAGTCGCCTCCTGATAAATGGCTTTCCAATGCTCACATTGTCCAATACCAAGCCCTTCTCTTGCATACTGACTGCATTGAGTTCCTCAATCCAGTGACTCTCCCGCCTGACAATGATCCCTCAATGCTGATACATAATTGTATGGACATTATTGACTCGGTCTCAAGCCTGTGAGCTGACTTGACTGACGTCCCGCTTGCCCAGCCTGAAGCCATCCTTTTCATAGATGACAGCAGTTACCTCCACCAAGGTACTTGAATGGCAGGAGTTGTGGTGACCACCAAAACTGAAGTAATGTGGGCCCAAGCTTTAGGGTTGGGAACTTCAGCTCAGCAGGCAGAACTAGTAGCTCTTACTCAAGACCTAAGATGGGGACAAAATAAATATATATACAGATGGTTGGTATACTTTTGCTGTCATCCACGTTCATGGAGCCATTTATCAGGAAAGAGGACTATTAACCTCATCAGGAACAAAGATCAATAATGCTCCTGAGATCTTAGACCTCCTGGCTACTATTTTGTTGCCCCAAAAGGTTGCCATTATGCACTGTTTGGGGGCACCAACAAGAAGACACCCCAATAGCTCAAGGAAATGCCCTCACTGACAAAATAGTCAAAGAGGTGGCATTAAAACCAGTGCGGCCTATAACGCTCCTCCCAGCTCTCCTGCCACCCATGCTACCCAAACCGTCCTATTCAGATTCAGACTTGAGACCAGCCAAGAGCCCAAAGGCCCAGCTTTCTCCGGAAGCCTGGCAGACCTTACTGGACAGGTGGATTCTCATCTCAGAATCTTTGGGCCCCCAGCTCATCCAGGAGACCCACTGGGCCACTCATTTAGGGGAACTAAATTGCTGAGTTCTTTTGAGGCCAAAAATGCCCACAGTGTCTTCAGGTGAACCCTAAACTGGTCCTCTCTGATGTTTGAAAGAGACAAAGAGGCTGGGAACTTAGCTCAGTGGCATAAGCACCTACCTAGTGAGTGCATGGTCATAAGTTTGATTCCCGGTATCAAAAAAAAAAAAAAAATTGAAAGAGATAAGAGGACTTACCCCTGGAGACCACTGAGAAATAGATTTTACCAAAATGGGCCCAGAAAGAGGAGACATAAATATCTCTTAGTTGTTGTAGACACATTCACCAGATGGACCGAAGGATTCACCACTCAGACTAAATCAGCTCTCCTAATAGCTAAGAAATCCCTCTATGAGATAGTGCCTTGATTCAGTTTGCCCACCTCCCTGGGGTCTGACAATGGCCCAGCTTTCATAGTTCACATCACTCAAAATTTAGCTGCAGCTTTAGAAATCAATTGGAAATTATACTGTGCCTACTGGCCTCAAAGTTCAGACCAAGTAGAGAGAATAAACAGAACCATAAAGGAAATTATTTCAAAACTAGCTCTTGAGACTGGTGAAAACTGGGTAAATTTCCTTCCTTTTGCCCTTCTGTGTGCACAAAGTGCCTCTACCTTCAGGGCATTACTCCTTCTGAGGCCATATACGGCCAGACTCCCTTTAATCCCCCATGTTTAAGATGATAGGTTGGCAGCCTTCATTAACAGGGAACTTGTTAAGTCCTTATAGGCTCTCCAGCCCCTCCTGCACCCGACCTACCACTTGTTCCAGGGCCACAAGACCATTCCCAAAAGGCCTGATGAACCCCTAGCAGCCAAACCTGGCAATCAAATCTACATCAAAAGGAGACATCCCACATCCCTAGGTGCCCATTGGGAAGGGCCCTATCCCATAGCTGTCACAGTTGCCAGAAGGAGCCATTGGATTTATCACTCCCACTTCAAGCCTGCAGGACCAGAGAGTCTAGCTAAGTGGACTATCAAAAAGTCTTCTGACCCTTTAAAAGTCAAGCCCCAAAGATGCGGGTCCCAAATCTGTTTATATGTATAATCCTCCTCTCCCTGTAGCTTATATGTTACTGAACAATCAAACCCAGCTGGTAAACGCCTCAAACTCTGATTCTGGTTCTTCATTCTGGTGGAGACAGGACCTAAGTCCTTCACTTTGGGAAACATTCAGGGCTCTGGACTTTGTATTCAGTCTGTAAATTCCCCCTTAAAGTGTTCCCCATTTTGAATCAATTGTAATTTAACTGTGTATGCACAAAATGTCTCTTACCCCTTCAACCAACATTTAGTCTTCCCACAGGGAACTTGGCTTGCCTATAAAATGGCCTCACCCCTTGCATCTGTCTGGCTGCTTTTACTGGACCTAACCCTGAATTCTGTATCTTAACTCATGTTCTCCCGCAAGTGTACTGGTATTCTGGAGAAGGAAGTAGGGAACATATGTGGTCACCCAACTCATGAGAAAAAAAAAAAAAGAGCCCCAGTCCTGATTCCTGTTCTTTGAGGATTAGGAATAACCAGTTCCACAGCATTAGGGATCACAGACCTTAGAGTGAGAGACCAAAATCACCAGATACTAAGCAAAGAAATAGACTGTAATCTAGGCACACTTCAACAAAACGTTCACCACCTGGAGGAGTCCCTAAACTCCCTGGCCGAGATGGTTTTCCAGAACCAATGAGGTCTAGACCTCCTATTCCTGAAACAGGAATCTATGCCTACTACTTGGTGGATCCTGTTGTTTTTACACCAACCATTCAGGAGTTATTAATGACAGTCAGCTCAGAAAGTAACTAGCTGATAGAGAAAATGAGAGACAATGTCAGCTGAGCTGATATGAAAATTGGTTTTCTGCTACCCATGGCTGACCACCCTACTCTTGGCTCTGGCAGGAACCCTGGTTTTCCTCCTGCTGGCCATCACTATTGGCCCCTGCATGATAAATTGTTTAATGCATTATATCCAAGGCCAAGTCCAATCTATTAAATTAATGGTTATACTTTCCCAATGCAAAGATTTATAAAATTTAGATGAGAAAGATGACTTTTAGATAAGGAAGATGACCAGGATCAAGGATTTGATTCATGTACCAAAACCAGTGGGGAATGTTGTACCCTGGCATAACTGATGCCCTCTTGTGCCCTATATTTGACTCATGCCTCGTATTTGACCCAGTGAAGTGAAAAATTAGTCAGAGTACAAATCCCATGAGGAAAGCAGAATCAGTTGCACCCACAAAAGAAAAAAATTAACCTGCTCAACAAAGAAGCAGGATACAGGTGTCAACCAAAATTAATGTAAGATTCTAGCTAAATTCTTTCCAACAGGATATCTTGCTTTGTGGCTTTCTGCTTTAAATGTTCTGTAACTCTCCAGTTTAGGGCCACTCAGTTTGACTCTGAAACGGGGGTCTATGCAAGTGGTCACTGAGCTCAACTTATAAAATTCCAAATTTATCAGTTTGGCTACTTGGATTCCTTTATTGTTTATGAACCTACTTCAAGTAGCATCTCAGTCAGTCACTGCCATGTGTGACTGGGCTGGCTGTGAGGCACTTGCCTCTGACATCAGCCTTTCCCTCTGCCACAGGCCTAAATAACTTGGCTATATGCAGCTCCCAACAAGTTTCTTGTCCTACCAACAGGGTCTGAACCAAAAAGGGCATTCCAGCACTTGAGATCTATGGTCCTGTTTCAGGGCCAATGGCTATGGGATCATTTCTTTTCCCTCAGGCTGCTAGCAATGATTTGGCCTATTATCGGCCTAGTACTGGCTCTCTGAAGAAGAAATTTAGGTGTGTGTGTGTGTGTGTCTTAGAACCTATTGACATGTTGAACTCAGGCTGCCTCCTCCAAGGGTGTTCCCAGCTAGGCTCAATGTCTATACTCTGACCATCGTGAGTACAACTCACTGGTGGGTTTGAAAAGGAAAAGCAGCTGCTCTCCCCCCAAATCCACTTGGAAACCCCTGTTTGATTTGTCGTTTTGCCTAAATCCATTTTCATCCAGTAACTAGTGGGGACTTACGGAAATGTCATGGAATTTGAAGTCTCAAGAGACCCAGGGTACCTTGGAGGACTTGGGAGATCTGCAGTGCCACCCTAAGGCATCCCTAACTCTTTGTAAATTTCTGAATTTCTCCTGGCCCTAGGTTTGCAAATCTGTCAAATGAGAACATCTCAATTATTGTACAGGGCTGTTACTGAGGTGAGATGAGCCAGGCAATGTGAAAGTAACTTGCAAAAGAACAGAGGAAAAAAAAGAAGCAAATGATTTTTTGACACTTGCCTTACTTCACAGACTGCATCTGGGTTTGGACTCCAGCTCTGGAGACTGGCAGACTCCCTGGCTTCCACCACTCTTCTGTGCTCAAATTTTGTCTTATGCTTCCTCAGACCTTGGTTCGATCTTAGGGGTTCTCAAGGAGTACTATAATCATCCGGTAAATGTTTGTGTTAAAGTGCTGATCGCCTCTAGACAGCTCCTAAGAATCAGCCTCGCCAGTCTCTTTGTGATTTGGTCAGGGTACCGAACGCTCTGGGCTTTCTGATCACAAGTATGTCCCTGACTCCACATGGCCTGGAGAGTCCTCCAGAGGGTCTCAGAGCCTTGGTAAAACAACAACAAGCCTACTCTGCCCTCCACAAACACCCAAGCACCGTAAGTTGATCTTCACGATCTTTATATCTGACCTCAGTTGACCTTTCCCTTCTTAGATTCCTTCTCCCTCTCACCCAGAACTCACTCCCCTGTGCTCACAAAGCCTGTACTTCCCTCTTCACAATCTCCCACACCCAGCGTTAATGTGGGGAGAACATAGTTCAGCCCATAACAGTCTGAATATTGATGCAATCAATATACATATTGATTGTAAACTTATAGGACAGGACATTACAGTTGTAACAAATGTCCTTGTTCTTGTAACATACTGAAAAGACAATGTCTGGAACTTTCAAGTGATGCAGGAAAAAATTGCAGAGATAAAATGTGACACATATTAATAACTAGTAAACCCAGATAAGGAGTAAAAGGTATTCCTTGTGATATTCTTCCAACTTTGCTATAGCTTTGAAAATTTCAAAGTAAAAAGTTGGAAGAAACAGATCCTATTTTATTATCCTCAAAATCTCTGGCCTCCTCAAATGTGATGCTGGGTTCCCCTGTGTGTTTGGAGAATAGTTACTCTTTCCTGTTTTGTATTTAATCTCTATTTATTCTGTATTTGGATTTCGTTTGACTTCACTGTGCTTAAATTCCTCAAAGATGGGCATTGGCTTGTTTGGTTTGTGTCTGCACCCCAACACCAGCCTGAAGCTGATGAACTCAATGGATTAATGGACATAGATTGGTCCACTAAAGGTCAGATCTCCACAGTCTCAGGCCACTCTAGGTCCTGTGTGAGGGCAGCCAACCTGCCAGGTGCCAGGGATGAAATTCAGACCACGCTCACCAAGCAGACATGGTCTCTGCTGTTTGGGGGTAGCTCCTTTTAGAAATGACTTGCCAATCAAAAGTTACCAGGTTTTTGGAGGGCTCAATTCTTGGTCTTTCTTGTCTCAAAGAAAGAATTGAATGAAACAAGCCAAAAACAGCCAGAAAGTTTATTCGAAAAGTGAAGGATGAGGAAGAAACTGGCCTTACAGAGCAAACTGAGGCTGAACAAAAGAGAGGAAAAAATAAAAGCAAAAATAAAAATACGTCCTGGGTCTGGGGACAGTGGACATTGGGAAGAAGCATGAGAGTAGGCTCTTCATGGTATTTGTGTCCTTTTATGCAACCCACACCTCACAGGAACCTGTGAGACCCTTACATTCAGGACTCAGAGAGGCAGTGCCGTGTGCATTCCGGGATCTCCCATGCTTCCCCTCCCAGCCAGTTCAAGCCACGCCCTGTCTCCTGTGTCAGGTCTGCATTTGTCTTGGGAAAAGGCCACTTTAAAAAAGTGCATGGAGAGGGTTTCTCATTGGGTTTCCGTGGAAGATGCCCATAAATTACTGCTTAGGGATTGATGACCCTGGTCCTTCCTGGGCAAGAGACCATGCTCATCTTGAGGTCAGCTGAAGATGGTCACAGAGTCGCCTCAGCTGAAAGGCACTGCTGAAGTGACATTTTCCTCAGTGTCTTCCGACTGCTGGGGACTGCAGCAGCAGCAGCTTCTTTAGAGTCTTCCCGTTTCACCCCTCTTTTTCTCCCACCACAGCAAGGGTTCGCTTTTAAACAAACCCACCAGTCAACCTGAGTCCATGCTTTGGCTCAAAGCTTTTCTACGCTCCTCTGAAACCCTTCTGTCTGTGCTACTTTGGATAAATCCCAAACAGACTGTTCTCATTACTCATGCTCAGCTCAGAAAGTCACTTCAGAGAGGCCTTCCCTGGTCACTTCATCTAGCAAGCACCCTCCGCCTTGCCCATTGTTATTTTTTATCTCAGCGATTTGTAATTGCTTACCTGTCCCCTAGTTTCTTGTCAGACTCCCTCACTAGACAAAAAGTGACTGGAAGGCGGAGCCTTTTGGTTCAGGACTTTGGTTGTGACAAGCTGTGGTGTGGGAGGTGCTAGAGAACTGGTCCTTGTTGAATGAAACAGTACATAGATAATTTGAAGGAATCTGACTGCTCCCATTCTGAGCTGAACAGAGATCACATTCAACTTCTTTCCCTAACCACTGTTTGTCTGTCTGTTAGAAATGTGCAATCATGGGTTGATAAGGCCCAGTAACCACAGGACAATCCATAACTCCTATCATTATTCAACCCTGAGCTTGACAAGTAACCGGGGCCCAGGGACCGTAACTATAATCTATGGTTCCCAATCATTGTTCTTGACAAATTGCAACTCCCTGTATGTTCTCAAGCCCTGTCCCTGGCTGATAGCCACAACTTCTTTGGACTGAACTCGCTCTCAAAAATCCCATTGTGACTTTTTCCTTTCACAGCCTTGACCTTACGCCTATGGCCCTCTGAAAGACCAAGAGCCTGTAGGTGAGGAGCGGGGCTGATCTCTAGTGCCAGAGTGGTCCCTCAGGTGTGTTCTGTGGTAAACCTATCCTGTTGGGCTTGTACCTAACCTCTTCCTTTTTTCCTGACATCATTGTTTTGTGCCCTTTCCTTGTCCAATCAGTTTTAGAGCTGAGTAAACAAATGGAAGCCCAAAATGAGGGGGCAGGGCACACGGGATGAAGCCTCTGCCTCCATCCCATTCTCAGTCAGACTGTTGGTGGCAGTGTAGGGAAGAGGGCTCTGTCTGCTGGCTGTACCCCAGCCTGAGGGTCGCAGGGCTGCCTGTGGTTCCCACGGTGCCCTGAGGTGGGGGTGACTTTTAGATGTTTCCACTGCCCCAGGGGAATATGATCTGATGCCACATGTGGAGTCTCTGACTTCTCCCTGAACTTGAAGTTTTTGGAGGAAAGAGCTACAAGCACAAAATCACTGGACATCAACATAAAATTTCTTGCCAAATGCCACAATGAACTCAGACCCCATGACTTAATTTTACAGATTTCAGAAGAACCTGAAGTCACTAAAAACTTTTCAAAATAACTTTTTATCAAAAAGAATAATTGAACACAGGTTAAGTCAAATAATACTAACAAGATTATAATTTTTGAATAAAAACACACAGTTAATTTCGTTTAATGCTAAGCCAAGGGGTGTACTATCATGACATTTATTTTCTTGTATAACATTTTCAGTTTCCTGGGGCTAATTACAGGGGTTTTTTTCCTTTTGCTTAGATTTCTTTGAACCTTTTGGTCAGTCTTACCATGTCTTGTAATATACACCGAAAGTGTTTCTCAATATAATTTTTACCATGGATAAATCTGTCTGCCAGTTTCGGTTTGATACTTTTCTAAAGATGATGCTTCTAGAGGCTTCTTCTCCTCCTCTCACGCGTCCCCAGGACCCGTGGCTCCGTAAGTCTCCTGGCCACAGCTAATGAGTGCAGCAAAAGCTCAGAACACAGCAACAACCACATCCCCACTTCACCTTGGGTCCTTGACTCCACCCCAGTGTCCATCCACTTCCCGTCAGGTTCCCCTAAAAGGACTTTGCCAGGCCAGGGCAGTGATATACACCTGAAACCTCAGCTACCCTGGAGGATAGCAAGTCCAAGGCTAACACGGGTAATGGTGAGATCTTCTCTCAAACTAAAAAAAATAAAACAGGCTGGAGCTGGAGCTCAGTGGTGGAGCACCTTGGATTGAATTACAAGTCCTGAAAAAAAAATTTTGTCAACATTGTAGACAGAAAAGCAAGTAGAAAGTAGAGGAAGGGAGTATGGCATTACTAGACTCTGCCTTGATGCAACCACTGCTGTAATCTGACAGTGTCATTGCAAGGAATAGTGTAGGCAGGATTTTGTGAGATGTGTGTCAGGCTGTTGGTAAGATGGGTTTTATAGTGTCCTAAATGTCCTATGGTCCATAAGTTCTATGTTGACTACCAAGCCTAATTAGAAGAAAATGAAGTCTTCCAAGCATCTCAGAAATCTTGTTATTCTGTTCTGAGCCACTTATAGTAGTCAGTGTCATGATTTGAAGGGGTCTCTGGAAAGCCTCTGTCCCTGAAATCAACTCTTTTGGAAAAGAGTTGTTTGAATTTCCATCATGATTGCTCTGACCTTTATGCTGTAGGATCTGTTGTTGAAACTCACTTTTATTTTGGAGAAATCATACTTTAAATTACATCTGGGAGGATATGCATTACCTGTCTCTGTAGAAAGAATATGTATTAACTGCTTTCTAGGAAGCAGGTGGGGAGATGTGGAAAGAGCTCTTCGAGGGGCCTACAGCCTGCCACCTAAAGCAGAAGGGACGATGGGCCTCCCATCAGGACAGTTCAAATGGTGGGGTACAGATGGGCACATTTGTGTCTACAGAAAGTCCTCTGCTCCTTTCCGTCTTCACCCATCACCCAGATTTCTCCGGATATGGAATTTTCTGTCTTATTTTTGTGCTATGACAGCAAAAATCAGACCTCAGAAAGAATGGACTCATTCTTCCTCACCTATGACCTGGACCATGACAGTAAAGATCTGATTCACACCTAAAAGAATTCAAAGGTCTTATCGTATTCACACAAAGGCACCAGCACTGCCCTGTGGCACCTCATGACTGAAAATCTGCTCAGATGTCCACAGGGGCTGCTGAAGTCTCCCTGTCTATGGGGGTTGGACCAGAGGTTGGACCAGAATGGTAGAGCTCTTGAGCTTGCAGAGGGCTCCCAAACATCTAGCCCAGATGGGAGAGCCCTGTCCTCTCCTTTGAACTCATTTACCCTCTGAAAAGAGTTACAGAAGGGTTAGCCTGGGCCGAGGCTCTCTGGGCTTTGTGGAACACCGCGTAGCCCTTGTTCTAAGTGGATATCATTCTTTATTCCTGTTTATCTCTCTGGCCTGCTTTCCTTTCCTTTTTTTTCAGGATTTTCCTTATTTCCCTTCTTGGCCCTTTGTCTCTTTTTGTTTGGCTATTCTTTCACAGACCAAGGAAGCCCTGAAACAGTGACATAAGCCTCAACCCTTAGAGGTCTGAGAAAGGGCCCATTTGCCCAGCAGGATACAGGCCCTACAGCCTCTTCAGTGACTGAAAGTATTTGCCTTGAATTAGCAACATGCATCTTTACTCTCCAGGTTCTGTCAGTGGCTATGACCTTGAGCTTGTTCTCAATATTTTTTGAAAGTAGTTTAAACTAACTGCAGTTTAAACTGACATTATAACCATGCAGAGAAAAACAAAGAGCTAATCCAAGAAATGTCAACACAGTACACTAACTGCACACCCTTGGTGGGATAGAGTCCAAAGATCACAAAACTGCAAAAGCTTCACCTTTACTTTGGCAATTTGTGGTTAGTGGCAATTGTGGTGGAGTAATTCCCCAACTATTCTACGTGTATTATAGCAAATGAGTCAATAGATTAGTATCACGGGGAACTAGGGTTTAATTGTGGGAGGTGTGAATATGGAATGTGGGAAGGAGGGAATAACTTGTGGCATTGGATTAGATGGGGAAGTATTTTTTCAAATACATGCTTTAAAAATAGACATAGATTTCTTAGTTCATGTACTCCAAAGGCCTAGATAAGCAATGGAAGTCCAGTGCTAATGCGTCCAAACAGAACCAACGGTCTTTGGAGAAGTGATTTCTCCCTAGGAGAGGGAAGAGAAAATAACAAATGTCTTGGTCTGCCAGAAAACTGTCCAAGTAAGAAAGTATTCAAAAACTGATGAGATGCCCAGAAGACCTGGGAGCCTGCTGAGAGAAGTTCACACGGGTTAGTTTGGGTTGAATGGAGAATCAAAAGTAATAATAATAACAAAGCAAATAGTAATATATTAGTTTTAGGAATCACGAGTCTACTGGGATACTACTAATAATAAACTATGATATGAGACAGGAAGTCTCTTCTTTATAGAATAATTCCACAAAGCAAATGTAAAAGGAACCACAACATAAAAAGTCATCATTTTCCAACAACCTATTTCAATCACAGAAGTTAATAAAGGTTCATTAATGAGTAATTAGCCACTAGGTAAGAACATTAGGGAACAAGATATTTACATAGTCTCACAGTATCACCCCATCAATGTCCACATACTTAGTAGATGGGAGAACTTGTTCCAAGTGATCAAATTAACATCATCTCAAATGAGACAAACTGACCGCAAGACTCTGATGTGAGACACCAAGAAAAACACCAGATCACTTCTTTCATATTTCTGCCCACAATATTCAACGTGACCCTAATGACAAAGATGCAATCAGATAAACCTAAAACTGAGACACAGTTTACAAATACCTTGCCAGTATAGATTCAAACTGTGAGTGGGAAAAAAAGAACTTTGTTTTTTATTTTGCCTTGATACTGGGCATTGAACTTAGGACCTTCACACTGAACTATGTATGTCTCCAGCTCTTTTTAAATTTTGAAATAGTCTTGCTTAGTCTCTAAATCACCCAGGCTGAGCTTGAACATATGATCTTCTTTGCCTTAGTATCTCGGAGTGCTGGGATTATAAGCATGAATCCTCATGCGTGATTGAAAAAAAGCTTTTGCGATAGCCAAGTGCAAAGCACGGTTGAAGGCTGGTCAGTATAAGTAGCTCCTAGCAAACACATTTTCTGACACCAGATGAACGATCCACATCTTCTGAAAAGTGATTTTCTGAGTGCACATTCCTCTGGTTGACTTCTCTAGGCCCCTGTGACCTGTTGGATTACACAACTCTCCTTGAGAGACTGAGCCTACCTCTTTTCCTGGAACAGGGATTTCTAATCCTATCCCGGGTCCTGCCTGTAAAGTGAGTTTCTATATATCCTATCTCCACTACACAGAATGTTAAAAATATTCCAGTGGGAGCATTCCTATAATTCTAACATGGCTATGTATCTTAAACCCCAGCTGCTATTAGAAGCACTTGCAGGGCTTGTTAAACCACAGATCTCCAAGTTTCTCTCTTAGTCAATCCAAAGTGGGACCCAGAATCCACATTTTGAGAGAAAAGCCTGGGTACATTTAATTGGGAAATGAGCATTGAAACCACAGAACAAGAGACCTCTGAGGAACTTTTTCATTCTAGGTACATCTCCACTAAAAAATAAAGACACACTTTAGAAATAAGAAGAAATTTTCTTTGATCATCCCAGCAATGTGAAGGGAAATCTCTTCAACCTTAGATTCCAAGGTGGTTGTATAAGTAATACTTTTGCTTCCTAGTAGGTTAAATAATTGAGCCACAGCTTGGGTCTTGAGGTTGGAAAGGTACTTTCACTGCTGCAGACGCAGGGTGTTTGATCAGGAATGTGGTCTGGATGCCTTCCCGGCAGAGCCTGCGTGTTCCAGGCTGGCAGGTTCTCAGTACGGCCCGGCCCTGGCCTCCTTTGGCTTCTAAGGGTGTTGTCTCTGCCATGTGGGAAGGAAACTGTCTAGGTGAAGAAATACACCAAACCCCGGAGTCTATGAAAGCTTGGAGCTTGGAAGCAGAGGCTACTAGAGTTCAAAAGAAATTGGCAATGGTCTGCTTTCCTTCTGTGACCATTTTAGAGGTAAGAGTGTGAACTCCAGAAAGCTTTGCCATATGCCCAGGAAGCATCAGAGACAGGTCTCAGCCAGTGACTTAGGCTCCAGTGCACCTCAAGCCCCCGTTATCTCTGGTCCATACAGCCTCTGTTTAGGGTCATGTGAAGGCAATAATAGCCAAGTACTGGGTGAAGTCAAACCGCTTGGAAAGCTCCCTTGGGAAGTGTGGGCCACTCTCTCTGTGGCAAAAGTACGCTCAGTTGAGTTTTGGAATTTTTCTTTTTCCTTAGTTTATGTTTTGGATCTTTTCCTCCAAACTGATGCTTTGAGTGTGTTTGTCCTCAAAAGATAACAATATTTAAGATTTCACGATAAGGGAGAAATTTTCTTTTGCCGTTAGGTTTTGCCTGGGGAACTTAGTGAAGCCTGATCTCAAAATAAAATTTAAAAATGCAAGGAAGATGAATAGGTAGGATTGTAAACAGTGGTAGAGTGTCTCCGGATTCAATCCCCAGTACTAAAAAAAAAAATGGTTACTTAAAATTCATTAACCAGTGGGCTGGGGATATTGCTCAGTGGCACAAGCACTAGCCCTGCCTAGCAAACACAAGGTCCTGAGGTTGATTCCCAGTATAAAAAAAGATAATGTAAAATTAATTAACCAAATCTATGCATTGTTCTAGGTAGTGGAGCTCTAGAAGTGAAAAAATATAGTAAAAATGTGAAAACTCTTGCATCCTAGCAATTGCAATCTAGAGGACAAAATATTAGAGATCAATAAAATGAGCAATTTGTAGTTACTATTTAGATAAATACAAATTTAAATGTTAATCATCAAAAAAAAGTGTTAGCCATCAAAACCAGTACTACTATAAGAAAACAATGCATCATATAATATACTTCTCATCTTTAAATAAGACTGTGGAAATATAAGACACTAGGTAAAACTATTGAATATATTTACATGTATATGGTCTTTTTAAAAAACTAAAACAAACAAAATACTGACCCGGGCAAGTGTTAAATTTCCTAGAAATCATATTCTCTTAAAAGGCCTTCTAAGATTCAAAAGGATTAGCAGTGTTTGCTTTGGATCAAATCTTCCTGGAGCAGTGGACACTTGCCTTTGGAGTTTGGGGGATTTTTGTCAGAATCTCTTTGGTTACAAAAAACAGATTCACTTGAACGTGCTCAAAGAAAGGGAGCTTGCCACCAGAAAACACCATAGAAATCTATGGATCAGAGTTAAACAATGTTCTCTTCCCACCCCTTCTCAGTTTTTCTTGCATATCTACTCCTTCACTCCAAGATTTTTCTGTGCTTTTTCAATTTTTGGTCTCCCCAAATCTCTCCTTCTTCATGGGTATAATGGCTGCCTGGATTTCCAGTGGTACTGTACCCACTACCTCTACTGATCAATTGCCTTTTGGAGTTGTTGGTTTAAGTTTTGCAGCAGAAAACCTAACTGGTCTGCTTCATTTTACCAAGCCCAGCCATATACGGGTTGATTATTGGCTGCTCCTAAGCCCCAGGTATTTTGTTTAACTATGTGTGTGTTTAACTACGGAAATGTGGTATCTTTAGCAAAGTCAGGATATGGAGGTTCCCTAAAAGAAGTAAAAACTGGACCCAGGAACCCAGTGTTTGTTTGTTTAATTTAACATGTATCTGTAACCGCAAATGAAAGCAAAATATAGTTAGTATTTTTGGCATCAGTGGCTTAGGAGTTTATAAGGAATGCCAGATAGTGAGTTCAGAGGAAGCTTGGGTCAGGGTAGACCTTTGTGGAGCACTGAAGGACAAAACACTTCATTGCACAGATTTAGGGTGAGCTTATGGTGGACACTGGTAGATGAAGTCTTGATGACAACTCTACTTAGTATATAGCTGTGCTTAGAATGGAATCAGAGGGTGAGCAAAGTGAGATTTTGGTTTAATTCATCTAGAGAAGATGGTGGGTCATAGGTATCAAAAGCCCAGAATTAAGTTTGGAGCATTCTTCTTGAGAGGAAATAGTTGATTATTTCATCCTAGGAGTCCCAGAAGGATAATGAAGGAGTGGAATACTTGGTATTGCATGAAAATGGGACAGCCCATTAGGCTGCTGCTGTGCATTCTTTGATCAAGTAGGGGCAGCTTGTTGTAGGCTTTGTAGGGCTCGCAATGGACAAGACAAGACTTGTGTTCACAGGGAAGGTGGTTGTGCAAGGGTTTGAGCGTGAGGACTCTGGAGTCAGAAACTTCTGAACTGTTAGAGTAGGATTTGAATTTCTCTTCTGGATCATGGAGATAATACCTATATCTATTTCTTAAGAGTTGTTAGGAGGATTAAATAAGTCATTATCTATGAAGTTGAAATCTTAGTTATTATTAAACTGACTACAATCATCATAAAATTTGTCCTTGACTGTTGACAAAACATATTTCCATGCAATGTTTGACTTGGGTTCTGTCATTCAAAACTGCATTTCTTCTGCAGTTCTGCAAAACTGCAATTTCCTCAAGAAAATTCTTGTCCTTAATGAAGCAGAAATTAGGAGAGAACAAAATTTTTGGTACTTCCTTTAAGGTTTCCTCTTCTTTCTAGAACTCTCTTTAATCTAGGCTCAAAGCTTTTATCCTGGAGTTCAAGGCTAAAACCCCTGGCAAAGACAAGACTTGAATCAAAATTCACACTAACATTCTATATGACTGCTTAAACATTTTTAATGAGAAATGTTGGTGGTGGTAAGAGCAGACACAATGAAGAGAAAAACACAGCTTTAAAAAAACAAAAGTGAGTGACAATCAGTGGAGGTACCAAGTCTTCACTTTTTGTTAAGACCAGCTTTGTTTAAATATTTCTCAAAAGATGCTTTTCTAAGTTCTCAGAATTTCTTTTAATCTACCTAATAAATTCATAATGTGAACTGGTACATTAAAGAATTTGAGAATTTCTGCCACTGAGAAAGATCCCTTCATTGCATGTAAGTCAACATTTCCTGGTTTCTTGTTCCTGTAAGATCCTGGTAGCCTCCGAGAATCCAGGAGACACTTTGGAAATTCTGCCTTACGCTCATCATGGAGGGCAGGCACCGACTGTGGTCTTTTTCTGTCTGTTTTCTTACTTTGTCTTTCTAGGTGTATTGGAGAAGATAGCAGTAAGCAAATAAGCTAACCGCCTTCAAGTATGTGGAAGGTTGGCGCATGCAATAAATACCGTCATAGCTGCCCTGGCTGGGTCCACAGCAAGCAGACTTAATTTATGAATGAGAGAAAATTTCTTTAATTGCTTTATTTTTTCAAAAGGCATGATAAACACACAATACAAAATTGAAAAGGTGCTTTTACTAAGTGGAGATGTGGGACCAAGAAACCCTTACACACTGATAGTGGGGTGGCTGCTCAGAAAAGTATACATTTACACATTCTGTACCCGTTGGTTCACCTTCTAGGTTTATATCCCAGAGACACTCTGTATATGTGCACCAGAAGTCAGATATAAGAATGTTCTAGGCAAAATGCTTTGGTAGTGCAAAACTAAAAAATGATCAAAAGCCCATCAATAGGAGAATGGATAAATAAATTACAGTATTTGTATATAATAGAATAGCACATAGTGATAATTTTTTTTAAAACTGTAGGTAGTTTTCTATGCAACAACTTCAAAAAATTGTAGAAACTTAATGTCATTACCAAAAAAAAAAAAAAAAAAAGAACAAGTAGTAGAAGATTACAAACCGCCTGACATAGGTTTTTATTTTTTTTGTACCAGGGATCAAAATCACCATCCAGCTCTTGCCAGACAATGTGTATGCCATTGAGATAAATCCCCGGCTCTAGCCTGATGTAGTTTTATTTATGTGGGGCATTTAACTCAGAACCTCATCCTTGCTAGGCAAGTGCTGTACCACTAAGCTGCATCCAGTATAGTTTTCATATACCCCCAAACTAAGCCAAAGTTTTAAAAAATTAAGCCAGATAAAACACTATTATTTATGGATATACCTACAATAAAATTAATTCTAAAGAATTAGAGATAGTATGATTTATAATAACCAAAAGATTAAAAAAATCAACTATCTTTCAATTGCTGAACAGATGAAATGCTATATCTATATAATGGAATGTTATTTGGCAATAAAAGGAACAGAATATACCACAATATGGATTAATCCTGAAAGTATTATGTTTATAGAGATGGACTATAATTTAATTCTATTTACATAAACCGTGAGGATAAATAAATCTATTAAAATAGCAAGACTGCTGGTTGTCACGTTGTCACGCAGAAGCCGAGTAGGAGGGTCCGGGGAGTCACTGCAGGCGGGTTTGGAATTCTGAAAGGAACAAGGAAGCAGTCTAAAATTGATTGTGGTGATGTTGTACAGACAAATATGGAAAGCTCGTTGAACTGTATACTTTGAATGGCTGAACTGAGCTGGGTATGGTGGTACATATCTGTAAACCCAACGCTCTAGGAGGCTGAGACGGAGTATTGTAAATTTGAGCCCAACCTGGGCAATTTAGCAACTTAGTGAGACTCTGTCTCAATATTTTCTTTAAAATGTGGATATAGCTCAGTACAAAGACTGATAATGGATTCAGTTCCCAGTACTAACATACACACATACACACACAGAATTATATATGTGAGTTCTGTCTCAATAACGTTATAAAAAGTAGCAAATGTAATAGACATGAACTTCAGACAAAGCATATTTTGGGAGCTTGAGGTGGGGAGAGGGAATTTAAAAGGATGAAGGAGAGGATGAGGTGGCCCCTATGGAGCTGAGAGTGTTCTAGCTGTGATGTTCACTCTATTTCATATATGTGGGTGGGGGCAGACATCAGTATTCTTGATTTTCAAAAGTCATACTATATAACTTCAACACATTCTTAGGTAGGTGTTGAATAACTTATACAAATTATAATGTAACACATATCAGAAAAAAACATGTAAGCCTCTTCCATAGATAAATGGGCTACCAGAGCCCATACTCACAAGTGAAATAAATCAAACTCATGAAGAGTCGTCGTGTTGTCTCTCCAGTGTGGGAAGCTGAAGTGGTAAATAAGATGTTATAAATGTACGTTAATTCTAGAAATAATATCAGGTTAGCCTTCCAAAGTGTTTTCCTCCTTTTCAAAATTGTTTTAATGATTTCAAATCTTTTCGATTTTCATAGAAAATTATCTTCAAGTATTGCACCTTAAAATGTTTTTTGAAATTTTTAATATCTCAGTAATGTTTTCTAGTTATCTGTATAGAGGTCTCTTATATAGGTTTATAGTGAGATTTATCCTTATCTTTATATTTTTTCTTTTTTTCTTTTATTTTGAGAGTGGTAAAATACAACAGAACAAGACAGAATAAAGCCAACTAAGATCGTACAGTGAAATTGGTACAGAACTTCACAGCAGGTTACCGGGATAACAGTAATAGGTATCACAGTATATTTCGTTGTCTTTACAATAGTTGTTCTTTCAATCACGTATATCAAAATAAAATGAAATACAGAACATAATAGAACTTATCAAAGCAGAATATTGAATACAGCAGTACCATTAATCAGAATAGAACAAAACAGAGGTAAAAATATTTGCCTTCAAAGAGATGGTAGAAGGAAATCCCTCTTATTTGCTAGGGTCAGCTTCCCAGGAGATGCTCAGATTTCTGGTTCCCATTTGCTAACGGGGGTGGGGGGGGGGGACAGGAGAAGCAGGGTAGGGGAGTGGGATGTTTGACTCTAGGCCGTGCACCAGTAGGTTCACTATTGCCTAGCAGGGAGGCAGGCTGGTTGCTTGGCTTCCCAACATGGTGTGGATCTCAGAAGACACTGGTGATCTCCCCCTGGAGGGGCCGCAGTCTGCCACACTGCAGCCACTTACCAGGGAGGGGAGCTGCTTGCTTGGTTTCCCAGTGTCTTAAGTTCCAACATGGTGCAGATCTCAGGAGACGCTGGTGGTTCTCCCCCTGGAAGGCCTATTTTATATTTTAATACTCTTGTAACTGGTGTGCTTTGCTTCTGTTTGTTACTGTGAAGTAGAAATATAATTGCTTTTCAATAAATAATTTTAAAAACTAGAGGTCTCATTCCATTTAGCCAGCTTCCCAGTGTCTCACCTGAAAGGCACCTGCCATTTCCTACATGTCCTACTGGAGAGTCTGTGTGTTCACAGACATGGCATAAGTGCACATTAAAGGTGACTGTACACTCAGCACATTGCTCTACACAATTGCTTCTCAAAACCCACGCGCTTTGAAGAATGTCCCAAACTTGTATGAAGTAGCCTTGATTGTGTCGATGGCTGAGACTTGAAGTCCTATTTGGGAAGAAGGCACGTTCTGGAGTCTGATGGCACTTGGCCAGCCTCACAGCTTGTTCTTTGGCTTAACTTCTTCCATCAGCCCTTGTCTCCTCTCCTGCGCTGTGTTTCTTCTAACCGTAACCTGCCCTGTATGCTTATGTCTGTTTAGTTCTTGTTCATCGCTTCTCCGAGACAACAAAGTCTGTGACAGCAAGGATTTGTTTCATGTTTATTGAATGATTGATCAAATAAATGAATGAAGACTTGGTTGGAAATCCCAACTCCATGCTGTAAAACCTTTAGCAAGTTACTAAATCTCTCTTAGATTCCTCATCTGCACAATAGTATAATAGTTATGAGGGCTAGACAAATGCATGCTTGTAAAACACTTAGAATATGGCCTAGTGTATAGGAATATTCATGATATATGGGCTCTTACCGTTAGAGTATCCCAGTGTATGAATGTCTCATAATCTCTGTAACCGTTCTGTTTGTTTCCAAACAGGGTTGCAGTGCAGAACTTGGCACACAATGCCGTTTCGGATAGACTATGTGAGCAGGTCTACCTGTTGGATGAATTTCTACAAAAAGGGTTGGTACTTACAAAGATACATACATTTGTAGTTTTGAGAGATAAAACCAAGTTGAAAAGATAAATAATGATGAGCAGGACCTTACTCAAGTACTGCCCCCTGACTCTACACATGCTTATTTAGTCACTAAATATGTGTCGAGGTCTCAGGGATGTGGTGATAATAATTCTTTCTATAGGTAGGACGCTGAGCTATGAGATTTGAAAGATCCTTCAGATCTGAATATCAGAGTATGTTCCATACTCTTACTGGCTAAGTGCCAGACGTATTTGCAATGTGAAAATGCAAACCTAAAACATTACATTTTCTATCCAATTTGTAGCAATGGGGAGAAACATTCTTATTTTTAAACTGAGTCCATTTTTAATCTACGTTACAATGTTTAAAGTTTTTTGCTATATTTTTGGAACCTTTTGGAGATATTTGATGTAAAATTTTGAAAATGTCCAGCATACCTTAAAAAGTGTAATCCATTATTTGAAGTCTCTCTATATAAATTAAACTTTTATATAATGTTTGGGGTGGGAGGTAGGTCAAGAAATATTGTATTTCTTTCTCTTTTTTTTTAAGCTTTATTAGCTCTTTTTTTTCCCCTGTTGAGTCTAGTCAATAATCCACATTCTACAGGCACACGAATGTCAAAATGTTTCAAAAAATATATAAAAAATAAAGAAATGAATAAAGTGTCCTTGTTCTTTAAGTTATTTCTGTGTTACCCTGAACTGTAAGTGAACCCTCCTTGCTTATAAAAGAAGCAGCTGTTCCTGCAATTGAAACCATGGTTCATTACAAGCTGACCTCGAATTCAGGAGTAAAACTTCCTCTATTTTACTACGACTATTCAGACAGGGACTGGAGATAAACAATAATCAAAATCAGGATGGAACTTGACTAGGAAACCCTCTATATTCTTTGGCAGAACTATAGCAGCTCTTGAAGTGCCAGGAGTGAGGCAATGTGAAATGACCCTGAAACATTCCCTTCAGAAATGCAGTGGTCCAAGCTGCCAACGCACAGCAGACAAAGGCCGATTGTAACGACTTCTTAAGCATATACTTATAGAAACATTAATTATCACCAACCCTATTTTAAACATTTATAGAAAGCTGAGATGAAAGGGCCCTTTTAGATCTAGTTTTATATTCCTCCTAGCAAGAAACTATGATTACAGAGTGCTTTTTTTTTTTTCCTTCTTCTCTTTGGAAATTCTTATTTTTGGTCTTATTCCTAAAATACTAAGTTCAGTTTAAGGCTTACTTTCTAATCAAATTAGACATGAGAAGATGGCAGGGAAATTAAATAGGTAAAGAGTTGTGATGACAGGGACAAAGTGTAGGCCCACTTCACTGTGGCAGATATGGGCATCTCCAGAATGGGAAGGACCCATTTTGGAAATAAAGACATGCGGTTTGTTAAGGTGCCCATGGAAGTCAATTCTAGAGTGAATTGGCTAAGGTCTAAGACAGTGGTTCTCAAACATTAGCATCTATTAGAATCTTAGGGTAAAGTTGCTTTAAAAATGCATATGGTGTCAGGGATACAGTTTAGTGGCACAACATCTTCTTGGTAAGCACAAGGTCCTGAGTTCAATTCCTAGTATCAAAAAAACAACAATAACAACAACAAAAATCCCAAACATGCACATGGTAGGGTCTGCCCTAGGGAATTTGATTCAGCGTATCTGAGTTAATTATTCCCACGTTATCACTCAAGGGACCTTCATTTACGTGTCTACTCAACCCATATTTCTATGCCCCTTCCCAGAATGCAACCCTGTCAACTTCCCTCTGATCTCCTCCGTGACACAGTTCACCAGGTGGTACAGCTAGACCCCAAAATGGCCTGTGACAGGCTTTATGCAAGTGAGTTTTTGGCTGAGGCCATCCATGAAGAAGGTTTTGACCTCTTAAAGTTCATCGTAATTCTTTATGGAGTCATGAAGAAAGAAGAGAAAGAGGGCTGACAGGTGAAGTCATCCACTAGCAGGGCACAATGTCCTTGCATGCAGGATGCTGATCCAGGTGTGTGGAGGAATGGAGAGATCTGAACATGTCTTGCTAGGGTTGATGTCTTAGTGGGTACAATGGAGGTGTGAGTATGTACATGTATCACAATGCTACACAAACTCCACCGAGCTACAAATAAAAACTCTATTCTGCTCTGGTTTCCTGGTGCTCTCTGTCTTCCTTTTCCTGTCCTGCCATCTCTGGGCTCCTCAGTAGTTCACCTTCTTAGCCTCTGCTCTTGAGTGTAAATAGGAATAACTGGAAATCCAAAATAGGAACCAAGAGACCAGGAGCGCGCCTTCCGCAGGGCTGAGTGACTCTTCTAACCAATTCTGCCGTCACTGAAAATCACCGTGAGACCAAAACCAACCCTGACTATTGCCCTTTTCCTCCAACTTTCTACACATGGAGCCAGTGTTTGATCACACAAAGCCTGCATCATTCCCTCAAAATGAAGCATTTATCCTAAAATTGCTAAGGCCAGTAGTTCTAATTTAGGATCTAGAAGCAACTATTATATATTAAGTACCTGCTACATGCCAAACATTTTGTGTCCTTATCACATTTAATCTGACAATAATCACACAGGGTTACTAGCATTATCTCTGTTACAGGTGAGGACACTGAATCTGAGAGATAGGACTTGTCCAAGATTGTACAAGGTATCATTAAAAAAAATCAGTGAATGTTTAAAAACATTTAAAAATGTTTATTACAGTAGAAGACACCTTGCCATTAAGCCTTCTCACAGTATTCCCCCTTGCTTCCAAAACTCCTTATCCCTTCATTCTCGCCACTTTCTGGAGCAGTTTTGGAAGGTTTTTTTTTCCCTGTGAGTGGCTTTAGTTGCACTGTCATAGCTGCCTTGATGCCTGAATGGATTAAAAACATTTACCTTCCATGGTCACTAAGCATTTGGGGAGAACCAGAAGTCACATGGTACCAACATTGGGGAATGCAGTGACTGAGGACACGCTGTAATGTTTTTATTTGGCAGAAATTGCCATAAATGGTTAGTCAATGAGAGTGGTCATAAAATATGGTGAGTTTGAAACTTTTATTAAAGTTGTACTGCCTGAAAATACTCAAAATATCCCCTCGCTTCAAGCATACCTATCTTTTCATTCTTGACACTGTGTCTTTTACTGTAATAAGATTTTTAAAAAATGTAGATACCACGGCATCCTTCATCACCCCTTGTAGTATGGTAGAAGAAAGGCTTTCTGCTTTTATTCCCTGTTGTTTTTATGATGTGCACGGCTCAAGCATCTAGTATACCTGTTTTTATGTCCATTCAGGAGGCAGTATAGAGAGGTCAGAAAGTGGGCTCTGGAGACACATCCACTGGGCAACTCCCACCACGCAGCCTTTTCTAGCCTTTCTTTTCCTAGGATAACAATGGCGACAATAAACCACCTTATAGTTTTAAAAATAAATGAAAAGCAGGCACTAATATGCTTGCATAGTGAAAATGGATCAAATAGTAATAGTTAATTGCTATCACCATCATCATCACTTTGCAAGCTCTCTTAATGTGGGGTATAAATGCATCATAAAAAATATGGCCATAAGCATGGAGTGAAGGCCTGGATTGAATGTATGAAAAATGCACCTATGGAAAAGCATTTACATGATGGTTGGACGGTGGAAGGCCCTCCTGGATGAAATGAGCAGACACTCTCGTACTGTCTCCTCCCACATGGATGGAGGGGCCAAACAGGCAGACCCAGATTAGCAGAGGCCAGATGGACTCACACCCTTGCAGGGGTCACTCTCTCAGACTGCAGGAGTCTAGCACTAATTATGGTGGCTGCTAATTATTTTCCCAGTTGGAACTCAGGGACCCTGCTGGGTGGGTGGAGGTGGGGAGATTATTGGAGATTAAAGTGGAGGGGTGCCTGACCTTGCTCAGCGGGGAAGGTCCTTGGTCAGCTTTGTGCATCCCAGGATTGCCCCTCCAGAGGATGCTGCCAGGCTTGGGCACCCTAGGAAAGGGGCCTTGCATAGGACAAAGCTAGTTAGGGGAGGCAGAAATTCTGCAGGTGAGGCAAGTGGGGTAGGAGCTACAAAAAACATTCATGCTTGATTTTTCAGAAAATTTATCTGGATGTGATGGTTCATACCTGTAATCCTAGCACTTTGGGAGGCCAAAGCAGGAGTGTGTGTGTGTGAAATTTTTTTTCAAAAAGGGACTAAAGATGTAGCTGAGGGTGAAGGCCCTGGGATCAATATGTATAGTACTGAAAAAAGAAAAGAAGAGAGAGAGAAGGGGCTGGGGATTTAGCTCAGCGGCATAAGTGCCTGCCTTGCAAGCAGGCAGTCGTGAGTTCGATCCCTGGTACCAGTAAAAACAAAAAAGACAAAAAAAAAAAAAAAAAAGAAGAGAGAGAGAGAGAGAGAGAGAGAGAAGTAAGTCACAGTCTAGGTTTGAACTCACAAAGCAGTACACTTAGAGCTCTAAGCTGGCCTCCCAGGAAGGGGACGTATATCCTACTTAACTCACCCCAAGATGGTTATGAAGTTCAAGAATGACAAGCTTGGACAAATAGGCTGACAAATAGTTTGTCAACTATATTCCCCTAACTTCATATTCATTATGTACCTCTGACCCTAATAAATTGTCACTATTATGACTGAGGTTGTGGAGGAGACAAATTCCTATCCACATTCTGGAAGTATTTATTGCCCAAGACCGGTAACTACAATGGAAGTACCAGTTGCTGCTTATTAAATAAATACCTTGGTATTTTATGCTTATGATGTCAGCAAATTGTTGCAATTGTAATGAGACAATATTATCTATCTGTTTTCTGGATGAGGAAACTGAGGCTCAGAGAGGGTTGCATCACTTGCTCTCCATTTAGGAAATATAACTGCAACTCTGCCTAAACCAAGATATATATCCAGACCCCATTGCACTCTAAGCTCTTGATCTTCTTCAGTGCTGGCTGAGTGAAAAGAACCTTTATTAGTGAAAAGACCACCCACTCATTAAAGGTAAACCTGGCGCCATTGACTCAAACAGAATAGTCGTAGAAGACTTCATGGGAGCAGCAGGACACAGGGAAGGTTCCTTAGAGGAGGAGGCCTTTCACACAGGGGAGGAGGAGTCTGGAGGATCGAGATCACAATGGCCAGTGAGGATGGCCACATGTGTCACCACCTCCTCTGATCTTTCAGACAACGCCAGCAATGTAGGCAGTTCAGGGTAACATCACTATGTAAAACCCTGAAAGCTCAGAGGTCTACGTGATTTGCAAGGTAGCAACTACTAACTGCTAACAGTAAGTCATCACGCTTCTGAGGGCTTCCTTACCAGCACAGAGAACTGTGGGAGTTTTGTACATAGAATAAGAGAGTTAAGGACACTGGCTCTGTTGTATTATTAAATGTGAACTTTCTGTTATTCATTCAAGAGAATTTTTCTTAACTTTTTAACGTCAATTCTTTTTGGCAATCTGAAAGTCTGTGGATTCCTTTGGCAAACCCCAAAAAAGATTTTTATTTTTGTTTTTAAAAGTTGTGATAAAAATTACCATCTTAACCATTTTTAGGTGATGCATGATTCAGTGAAATTGGGATATCACACGGTTTTGCAGCTGTCATCACCACTCATCCACAGATGCCCTTTCATCTTGTAAAACTGAAGCTCTAGATCCTTAAACAACTTATTTCCTTCCCCCTCCCAGCCCCTGGGAGCCACCGTTCTCCTCTCTCTCTGTGAATTTCGCCACTCTGTGTCCCTCATCTAAGAGGAACTAGGCAGTATTTGTCCTTTTGTGACCAGCGTATTTCACTTAGCGTAATGTTTTCAAGAGTCATCTGTGTGGTAGCCTGGGTCAAAATTTCCTTCTTTTTAAAGACTGAATAATATTCAGTTAAATGAGTACCTCAGATTTGGTTCATTCACTCATCTGTAAGTGGATATTTGAGTTGCTTCCACATTTCAGCTATGGCAAATAACATACCAACTGTTTTAAAGTTAATTTACATGTGCTCATATGTGTATATATATAAATGTGTATAGATATTAAATTACATGTAATACAATTACAAAAGAAAAGCATTACATTTACATACAGCTGTCAGTATACAGTATTTTAAAAGGCAAATTGTGACCTAGAAATATATTAGTTCCTTTACTAATACAGTAAAAAAGACCTAGAAGCAGGCTAATAATTGCCATAATTTCAATTTGTTTGTTACTCTTTTGGGTGGGCAGTATAAAGACTGAACCTGAAATCTTATGCATGCTAAGCACATGTCTACCACTGAGCTACATACTTTCTCACCCCTGTTGCTTTAATTTTGAGACAGTGATGAATGTAATAAATGCTATTTTATTTTATTTTATTTATAATAACTAAAATATGATTAATATGAAAATATCTATGGTTTCCATGAATGACAAAGTTTGGATATTACTAACATTCCTGTTGTTTGTTTCCGATATTCATAATAGATGGAAATACTAAGTTTCAGTTACAGATGTGTGAAAATAAAGATGTAATTATTAAAGCAGGGGCTTGAAATTCTTTCCCCAGAATCTTGGAGATGACATTAACCCGGGGCAATCACGTGAGCACAGTTCCAGAATTCCAAGGAAGCATTTTCAAATCATCCTGGCCCACCTAAAAGCCCCATGTACAAACTGCTTGGTTTGGGATGATCTTTCCCTGGTTTGCCCCAGCTGTGTGATTTGGGAAAGTTGGTTAGCTTCTCTGAGCCTTAATTTCCTACCTATGGTTAGAAGCCAATATCCTTCCCCTAGAAGCTGTGGTTCCCTGTGACTCCTGAGGTTCCTTTACAAAGATGGAGAAAACCAGGGAACATTTTTGCCAAGGTTTATCTAAATCTCAAAATCCCTCTTTTCATCCATAATGGATGGAAGGCTTTCTACATTCATGTTTTTCAGGACATTATTTCTTCCTGCCATCCAAAGTAAACAACACAACTAAGCCAGACTCTGACTTTTTCTACCGTCCCAGTCTTTTGGGAGCCAAGATTGGTATCTTGTTTCCACAAATCTTAAGTTGTCTACAACTTTACCATAGCAGGGGAAGGTCTGGGAGCCTGTCAGGGGCCATAAAAGACCATGGCCTGCAAAGATAGGGGATCGGCAGGCAGATTCTTAAACAAGCAGATAGGAAGAGGAAGCCACAAAGGAAGTTTATAAGCAGGTGCCCAGGAATTCTAGCTATGTGCCTTAAGATAACCAGATCTCTGGCTAAGGGGAACAGATGGGAATTTGCTAAATTTGCTGCTTTCTGAACAGGTTTGTCCTATTCCATTTTAATATTGAACATCTGGTACTGTAATACATTTTAACAGCATATAGTTCATAAGACTGTGGACTGACTGAGATAGGGTTTATGCAAGCTGTGTTTGGGCCGACTGGTGCTGACACTGAGCTGGGTTTCCAGGGCCTTCTCACCCTGGGCCTGTTTGCGTGAGCTGATGCACCCTTCCTCTGGTTCTTGACTAGAGAAGAAGGTGGAGGGGCTTCACTCCCTCCAGGGCCTGGGGGGCCGGGCAGACAGAGGGCAAGAGCCGCCCTTCCCAGTTACTCTGCCTGCAGCGGGGAAGACAAATATCTTTGTAGGAGGCCTTTTGACACGGTGCCAAGCTCAGAACCAGGGGGACAAAAGCTCACACCAAGCAGGGAGGGGCATAACCCCCCTCTTTCATTCTGTCCAAAAGGCCCACTAGATGGGTCTACGGAAAGATGTGGCATGGTGAATTCGGGGCACGGTGTCTCATAGAGACAGACCACAAGCAGACTCTCTGTGTGTATAGAGAGACCAGACCCCCTGGAAATTCTGGAAAATAAATACTGGGAAGAGGAGAGAGGCCAAGCAAGGCCTAATAAGACGAGCAGATGGGGCTACGAATCAGGAAGAACCAACCGTCAACATCAAAATTGCCTTGTTTGCATCAATGAGCCTGACATGATGAATGAAGCACCATCACCACAGAAAGACTGAGATTCTTCTTCTAGTTCTGAGTCTAGGGCACAACAAAATGGCATGCACACAATTGCATAGGGAATCAAACAAAAACCTGTATGCTAATATTCACAGCAGCACTGCTCAAAACAGACAAAATATGGAAACAACCCAAATATGGTATCTACAAACGAAACAAAATGTAACTATTCATACAGAGGTATAGTACTCAGTCAAAAAACAAATGAAGTACTGATACGTGCTACAAGGTGGAGGAAACTTAAAACACCTCGCTAGGGCTGGGGATGTCACTCGATAGAGGGCTTAGCTAGAAGCCCTGGGTTCAGTTCCTAGCGCAAAAGGAAGGAAGAAAGGAAGGAAAATGTCAGGATAAATGAAAGAAATTCAGCCATAAGGGTGCACACATTATATGATTCTAAACAAGTTATGTCCAGAATAGGCAAATTCCTACAGAAAAAAACCAGAGTAGTGTTTGCTAGGTGCTGAGAGCTGGAGGGAATAGTGAGTGAGAGTTTCTTTCAGAGATCATAAAAATGTTGCAGAATTACACAGTGGTATCGTGAACATAGCTGCACAGCATCGTGAATGTACTGCCCTGTGGAACTGTACGCTTCCACACGGCTGAATAAGGAGCAGGGAGGCGCAGGCCTGCGCACGCATCCATCTGTGTGTAAGGATGCTCCGTCTCTGGGCACAGCGATTCTCTGACAAGACAAGGTTAATTCCATTCTCAGCCTCGAAAAGAGTATTGTAGGCCTTTCAATTTGCTTTTTGCCTTATTACACATCAAATTATATATTCTTTGACTCATTTTGAAAACTTTGAAGATTTTAAAGGCATTTCAGGCTTAGACTGAAACGGGCATATTATTTTGTGACATAAGTTCATTTTTCTCTGATGTGCTTGATTAGAACGTAACTTAGAACCTAGGAGCAAGCGCTGAAAGAAAGAATCCCACCATATCACAAATACGGTGCTGCCCTCAGGTTTTCAGCTGTGGGCAGGGTGGACTACTATTTTGAAAGTCAAACTGTCGGGCCAATGGCAAGAATTCTCTGTGTGAGTGTGATATCAGGATGACAGCTGCCAGGTGTCACGCCCCGGTACCCAGGGCTGCTGTGCACTTTGCTCAGCACTGAGCACACCATCTGTGTACACGTACGAGGCAAGTTCTATTTCAGTCCCAGTCAACAAAGGAAAAAACTAAAAGAGAGAGATGGTAAATCACTTCTTTCAGATAGGACCCAAGGCCACTGTCATGCAGCTACGCTGCGACCCCAGCAGGCTGAACCAGTCTCAGTCTGAGCCCTCTCTGCTCTTCGTGTATATCACGTTCTCCAAAGAACGGCAAGAAAAAGTCAAGCAGAGTGGGGGCATGCCTGAAACTCCTTTAACATTTTTAAAGTGAGTATCTTTGCCTGAAGTAACAGCTGAAATAATTGGAACTTGCTTAAAACTATCGTTAGTACTTTTTTCAAACTGCACATCCAGTGCCATCTACTTCAGTGCTTGAAATCTACTATGGAGAGAGTATTCACACCACGGAAATTAGTGAATGCCACTAATCTGGGCATTTTCTTTTCTTCTTCTGGACAAACTTAGACATTTTACCAGTATAACACTAGCTAAACCAGTCTATTGCCAGGAAGAGTTAACAATAAGAGCTGATGATGATAAAAAGAATTCTTCCTTACGTGCAAACCTGTAAATGTAAACCTGCAAATGCAAGAGGACTCTTCTGGGTGAGTCTCAACTTTGAACAAACCAGAAGAAAATGGTAAAGTCAGAAAGAAATCTGAGATTTGACGTGGCCCTGGGTCCTAGTTGCCAGTCTTTGATCTAGACACTGAATAGCTAAATTGTGTTGTCCAATTTCATCCTTCCATCAGGGAGGCAGGAGCATCTGAGATTTAAGAATGAAGAAACAGGCAGGAATGGTGGCACATACCTGCAATCCAGGACTCAGGAGGCTGAGGCAGGAGGAGTTCAAGGCTATCCTGGGCTACAGAGCAGGGCTTTGTTTCAAAAAACAAACAAATAGAATGAAAAAACCAGAGATTTAGTGTAGCTAAGTAATTTGTTCGAGCTACAAAGCAATAGAGCCAAGATTTGAGTTCAGGTAATGTATCATTCTAGATCCCATCCGTCTCAGCCACTGGGCTTCGAGACTCCAACAGCTTTGAATTCACCATTTCTCTCAGTTATTGCTTCCAGGATCTGAGACATCAGGGTGGAAACTAAAGTGGAGGCTGTTGGATAAACCACCAAGGCAGGTTTTTCTGGTGATTTGCTCAGATGATCTCAGGCTTGGCCAAGAGTATCCCTGGCTACCCTGTACCCAGGCAGTGAGAGGAGAACCTGATTTGCAGCACCATAAAAACAGAAACGAGTAGTGTTGGATAATTAATTCAACACTCTTTCTCTCTCCCTCTTTTTGTCTTTCTTTCATTTGTCCTGTGCTAGTGATTGAACTCATAGCCTCTTACATACTAAATGGCAAGTACTCTAGCACTAAGTTACATTCCCAGCCCTCAACACAAATATTTTGAGTACCTATTACATTACAAATATAACTCAGGGTGCCAGGGATATCGCAAAATCAAAACACTCAGTCTCGGTGCCAGCTGGAACTTATACTCAACAACAACAAACAACAACATTCACTGGATGCCTGCATGTGCCTAAGTCTTTCTACTCACTAGCTCGCCTAATTAATGAAGTAAGATGTTGAGATAAGATCATAGCAAGCTAGTACTCTTGGCAAGTTGCTGGAGTATTCTGAGTAATACTATCTTGGTAAAATTCTTGAGTATTTTCTAGGAATGCAAAATGGAGACAACTTTATAATTCTTTCACAGGTTGGTGTAAGAATGAAATAAAGTGATAATTTCTGGTCACAGAGCTTAGCTTGGTGTTTGCTACATGATAAGCCATCTGTTCATCTGTTAATTACTCGTCAGATAGGTGTCCTGATTAAGACCACTTCACAGGCGTGGGAAGTGAAGCTCAAGTCTCCTGAGTAACACTAATCACTGGGCCACTGTACCAGAATAGGAAGTAGGAAGGGGCTTGAACAGGGACTCTTTCTGCTAAATTAGAAGAGAAAAAGGGAAAAGAGAAAGTGGCCGGCAGAGATCAAAGTCTTATAAAGACTTACAGGTTATAGGAAGAGCTAGTTTGGGCAGCAAAAGGCCAAACTTTCAAATCAGCCTGAGCTCTTCTGCCCCTGCCCTGGCAGTCTCTTGTTAGTCTGGTTTATGTGCCCCTCTCCAGAGTACCATGGCCCCATGAAGTTACTTTCTCAGCACTCACCACACAGTGTGCTAACTGACTGTGTCTCTGTGAACTTTTCAAAGACAGAAACTTGGTAGGTTCTCGGTATTGAACTCCCCAGCTTAATCACCCAGCATCTCTGGTCAAAGCTCAGTAAGTGTCAGTTAACCCGGAACCTGCATTTTTGATCAAGCACAGACCCATGTTAGATCTCACTGCAAGGAGCTCATAGCATAGATCCCTACCTAGAAAAAGAGTAGAGCATTAAGGCCTTCCTCTACTAATATCAGCATAGGAAGTTCATGTTTATATGACATCAAGAAAGTTCTTGCAATTTTTAGGTTTTTAAATCACTTTTAATAAGGTGCTCAAATTGCTTGATGCCTTGGAAACCATTCTCATGATAGATGAGCTCTCACCGTACCCCAGAGTGGAGATGGGCCCACCTGCTGTCTAGGTACCTCTGACTTGCCCTTGGCAGAATGCTTAGGTTGTTTCCACCTGACTCCACTCAATGCTGCCAAAGGCCTGTCTGAACCCACAGCCTTGCAATCTTGTATAAGTGTATTGCTTGAGGGACAGAAATGGGTCAAAAACATGCTCAGCAAAATTCCATTTTAAAAATTCAAATATTAGAAAGTGCTCATGTGAAATCCTAGCTAATGACCACTAAAGGCCAATATCTCAGGTATCTTTCCATAGATACATTGCAATAGCAACAGAAAAGCCCAGAGAGCACATCAAAGAGAAGAAAAACAAAGTCAAGAACAATAAGAAAAAAGAAAAAAGAACAAGAAAAACAACACTGAAGAAACTGAAGTAGGACAGATATTTTGAGATTGAAAGCAGGAGATATGCTAAAGTCAAAGGAAGACAGAAAATCAAACTACTTTTTACTTGGGAAAGAGATTTTGCCCAAGTTTTCCTTTGAAAATCTCATAATGCAAACTGGGCAGGGTGTTGCATTCCTTTAATCCTGACCTTCTGTGGAGTTGAGGCAGGAAGCTCACAAGTTCAAGCTCAACCTGAACAACTTAGCTATTTAATGAAACCCTGTCTTGAAATATAAAAATGAAAAAAGAGCTGGGATACAGCTCAGTGTGAAGGTCCTGGGTTCAACCCCTAATATTGCAAAAAACAAACACACAATCCATAATGCTAGTAAATAGCAAGGTTTTAGAAAGAAAAAGCCTTCGGAGCAGTCTGTACTTTTGCATGTGAGGGAATAAGTGTCAGAGGTTGAGCAGCCTGGCAGCAGGACACACGGCATCACACAGACCGGGGCTCTGCTCCTGTGATGCACTGTGATATTGCCTTTGTTTCTCTTTCTATTTTACCCCACATATCCCTTCATAATTACTCTACTTAAGCAATATAGATTGTTCATCCAGAACTGAAACATCGTTTTTCATTTCGCTGAGTGTAAATAGAGATGACGGGACCTATTCTCCATGTTTAACAATCAAAACCAATTACAACTCTTTGTTTCCTTCATGCAAAAACACGCTGTCCTTTTCAGAGCATGGTGTTTTCTTTCGATGGTATCAACACACCAAGGAGAACAATAGCATGGCAGTAAAACCTCCAGAGAAGAGGTACACCAAATATAATTGAGTGAGCCCAGTTATTCAGAACTGTGGAAACAGCGTCAGGGATACAAAGTAAAGAACAAAAATAGCTCAAAGGAGGCCGAACTCACGATGTGAGTCAGAGCACACTCCTGTGTGTTCAACCCAGTGCTGCGACCAGCTACAACACGCTCAATTTCCTTTGCCTTTCAGAGGGCATTGAGAAGCCCCTAGATGCTTACTTAGAACTGAATCCAATTTCCTCACATGCCCACGATACCCTTGGGAAAACAAAGTACGTGTCACTTCATCTCTGTAGTAGAAGAAAACCGAGTCAAGTGCCGTCTGAAGCATTAGTTCACTTAACCCCGTCCATCGTTCATCAGCACCCAGCCACCCACCCTTCCGTCCATCTACCTAACGTTTGTGGAGCCCCCATTTTGTAGGACTTTATTAGAAAATCTGAAATGACTTCCTGATTGAAAATAATAACTAAGTCTTGATGTTGAGCTTATCACATTCCTGGATGTCTGTCTTTGCTTATGGAGGAGGACAGCCACGCCCGAGGGTTTTGTCAGCTGTGGAAGTTTTATAGATGTGATTGCTCCTCTGTGTCATTCTTAGAGCTGGAGAAACAAAGCAAGAAAAAGAGCTAATTTTTGAAGAGAATTCCATTTTCTGAACCCCATTTTAAAAAGTCATTCTTTTAGATACATAAGGCAGATTATTTACCAATGAACACTTCAGTGAGGCAGAAAGAATTCCAGTGGACCCCATGAGAGAGTCTGTGTTTAAGATCCCTTTCTCTCATGGAGAGGATCCTAAATTCTTAGTCCAGCACTAAGTCGCAGACACCAGAGGCGAATGGGAGGGAATGTGTCCCCAGGTGTCCCAGGAGCGCTGGCCCCGGCCCTGTCCTTATACTTCCTTGGTGAAACTGCCCACATTTCGGGTTGCAGGGGACCTGTAAAAGCCCAAGGTGATAACGAAAATTGAAACAAGTTACAAAAGTAAAAAAGCCAGACTGTAAACTTTTAAAGACAGGATCTCTTGATTATATTCAGTTTTATTCTCAGTGTCTAGCAATATCATGTTCAGTGCCCAACAAATATTTGTTTTATTAGTAATATCACTGTTATTGCCTTCCTAATAAATATTTGTAAGACCCAAAGGATAGAAAGCACACTAGACTTGGATTAAGAAAGTGAGTGTATGATTTATGGCTTTTCTATTTATTAGCGATGAGGGCAGATTTTTCTGTATTTAAACTGGAGTCAGTACTCCAGCTCAACAGCTGTTGGGATGATTACATGGACTACAGTGTTCAAAAGTTGACACAAAATGCCAGGCACAGTGGTATGTACTTAATAAATGGTTAATCTGATGAACACAGCATCTGCTTTAGCAAGAGAGCTCCAGTGACTCTAAACAGAAATTACCCATTAAAAGGTAATCTGTGAAAGAAAAACTCAAGTACTATGAAAATTTCATCTTGTCATAACAGAATGTTATAATGGCAGATATGTTTGTTGACTGATACAAAGAATATTTGAAAAAGGAAAATCAGTTTTTCTGATACCTCTCTGCTAGTTAGCTTTTAATTACTGTGACAAAACACCTAAGGAAAACAACTTAAAGCAAGATTCTTTTGGCTCCCAGTTTCAGAGCTTTCAGTCCATGATGTGCTGGCTTCTGGGCAGAATTGTCAAGGTGAAAGGAAGTGGCCCCTTCGTGGAAGCCAGGTAGCAGAGAAAAGGGGAGGAGCCAGAGAGGGCAGGCCCCTACATCACGGCTCGCTCCTCACTCAACAGATCCCACCTCCCACATTTTCATTACCTCTGAATAAATGCCATCAAATTATGACCTCCCTAGCAAATTGATGCTCTAGCTGGAGTTAGAGCCCTCCTTATTCAATAACCTTCGGGAAGCACTGCCTCTGAGCACAGAGGACCCTGGGGGACACCCTGAATCTAAACCTAGCAGTCTCTTCAGTAATTTTCAGTACTAAGCTTATTTTTTTGCAAATAAGACAACTTTCCCGAGTTGTAAATGGGAGCTCATTCCACTTGGCTTTCAGGGGCTGTGAATGTAGCTCAGGGGAAGAGCACAGGCTTGCCATGCATGTGGCCCTAGGTATGATACTGAGAATTCTGTTGGTTTATTTTTATGTGGTTTTGGTGATGCTGGGGATTAATCCTACGGTTTCACGCATGCTGGGCATGTGCTCCTCGCCTAAGCTATGCATCCAACCTTTCCCCAGAGTTCCTTAAAAAAAAACATTCAAAATTTGGAAACAAGCAAAGAAGTTGTTGTATGTCTTGTTTCAATGCCAAATGTCCTAGAGAACTGTCTAATTGGCTCACTTGTGGATTTTCTTGATACTATGGGGATTGTTATTCCATTTGACTTATATTTACTAACCACAATGTACTAAATGTTTGTTTTTCTTCTCCAAATTCACATGTTAAAGCCTTAACTCTCAGTGTGGCTGTAACTGGAAATAGGTCTTGTGGAAGTCACTGAGGTTGTGAGTGGGCCCTGAGCTTGTAGGATTAGTTTCTTACAGACAAAGGCACCAGCTTGTACACACCAGAGTGAAGCCAAATGAGAACACAATCAAAAGATGGCCATCTGAAAGCCAGGAAGAAGGTCCTTACCAGCAACGGAACCCCCAGAACCTTGATCTGCAGTTTCTAGAACTGAGACAATGAACACCTGCTGTTCCAGCCACCCAGCCAATCCTACTTTGTCATCAAAGCTTGCTTAAGGTCCATGCTCTGTCACTTTGGGTACTAACTTGGAAAGATAAGTAGGTTGTATGTGGGCTTTTTTCCAGTAAAGGTATAAATTATTTCTGTCTGTAAAAATGGGAACTCCAAAAGTCTGCTTTATTCATATGTAGACCATTAACCAATGCACCTAATATTGTAATCCAGCAGTTCTCTGCTTTGCGAAATGCTACTGGTGAGGTGTGGTAGCAGGCAACTGTCTTCCCTGCTGCTCAGGAAATGGAGGGAATCAGGATCTCTGGAGCCTGAAAGTGTGGGGCCAGCCTGGGCGGGACAACAAGACTCCACCTCTTTAGAAAGGTAAATAGTTCAGTGTGGTTGCACATTACTAGGAAGCAGAGACAGGAAAATTTCAAGTGCACTTTTGCCTCAAAAAAGTGTGTGTGTGTGTGTGTGTGTTCGTGTGTGTGTTCGTGTGTGTGTGTGTTGGGGGGGGTGCAGATTGGAGGTATAGCTCAGTGGTAGGGTGCCCCTGGACTTGACTCCCAGTACTACCCACAAAAAAGTGACCATTTCACATATTTCAGATTTTAACTTTTCTTGGAAAATCAAAAGATCAGGGAGTACTAGGTTTAAATTTCTGGATAAAAACCAACAACTCTAAATGGGTGGCTTCTGTTCTTTGGGAGGGAAATTATTGTCCCATTTGCGATAGGCCACACCCAGGGCTCTTTGTTCTTTTCTATTAACTGCCTGTCGTGAGGTTCCAATCCCTGGAGTAACAATCATGCTCTGGTTGCCTGATTGCAATAACCTTCAGCACAGTTTCCAGAGGCCCCAGGACAAGGCCACCCAATAAGATGGTGGCGGTGCTTTAGGGTTCAGCCTGGTGCCACGGGACGTCTTCACAGTGCGTTGTCCCCTTCTCGTCTCCCCACAGGGGGCAGTAGGAAAGACATGCTGTGCTTGAGCACACACGTCTTCCCGAGACTCTGAGTGGGTGCTTCACCAGCCTGCTGGTGAGTTTCCAAGACTGTGGCCAAGGACTGGGCAAGGTGATACCAACAGTTAACTTTCTGTAATACAGAGATCCACCTCCCTTTCATGTCAGCTGTTTGATGTAAACCTTCCACACCATTTGAAGTAGGTATCGTGGGTTCACAATCTGAAATTGTAAAGCTTCAACAAGCAAAATTCTTACAGTGAAATCTAACGTGAATCAACACAAAGCTATTGACAGTCTTTATTTTCACCTTTAACATAAATATCCTCATATTTTGGTACAGAAAAATCTAATGCAATTGATTCTGGGGTACCCTAGACTCCACTGCCAGTGCTATGTTCACAGAGATTTGCAACCTGACTCCAAGGGCTTCAGAGAAGGTGTTGAGAATGCACACTAATACATACTTCTGTAACAGATGAGAAAACTGGATTCTTCAGAAATTAAAAAAAGAAAACTCATGTAAGTGCTTAACCAAGAAACTGGATCACCTCTTTCTTGTGGAGGGAGGTCCTGGGGATGGGCTTGGAAGCATGGGCTTGCTGGGCAAGTGAGCTGCCACTGTTACATCCCATCCCAGGTCAGCGTCTGAGATAGGTTCTCAGTGATAAATTGCTCACACTGGCATCAGTCTTGGGATCCTCCTGTCTCAGCCTTGTAAGTAGCTGAGGATACAGATGTGCTTGGCTCCAATTCAGTCATCCTCCCTGGATGGACTTGGGCACCCCACATCACTTTTTTGGGCCTCACTATCTGTTTGTGGAGCAAAGGATCTCACCACTCACCATGTTTCCTGCACTTAATGGGTTTTTTCACATCTTTCTCCCTATATCATCCTATAACATGGTGGCCATGTTGTTATTATTGAAGAAACTAAAGTTCAAAGAACACAAACAATTTGCCTGGGTCACTTACCAATCAGTGGGAAGCATGCGGACCAGGTCTGTCATCCTCAGTGTCACTCTTTCATGGGGTTCAAGCATTCTCAAGCGCTGAAAGGAGTCCCTTTCTCATATCCAACTAAAAAGCAAACACCTGGCTTCCTTATACCTCTCAGTCCTCTCATTCTAGCAGCCAGTAGTCTGACAGAGGCCAGGCCATCTTTGAAAGGTGTTTACTGTCCCCTACCTCCTGCATCCCAGGGGAGGGTTGCAAGCATTTTTTAGGACCTGACTCAGTGGTCTGTCGCTCTCGCTTCCTGCTGTAAAGATTTCTACAAGTAGGTGTGATATTTCTTTAGAGGCTTTTAGTCCCAATAGGTCTGAATCTCACAGGCCCCAGCTCCAGTTAATGAGGTCTGTCCCTCCCCCTTCCTTCCATCTTTCTTGGACGATTGTCCTCTGACTGAGCCTGGGAAACCCTGGCTTCATGACAGTTGAAGGACTGACCGTAGAAGCTGTCATCCTGCGGCCTCTCAATTGACCATGGAAGGTGTGGCTCATTCCCTTAACTGATGTTCTGCAACCTGGTCTCTGAGGGAAATGTCTCTCAGTGCAGCGATCTGGGAAGCCAGCTGCCTACAGTCATGGGCACAGGGGGAATCACTGTTACCTACCAAGCCAGACGAGCTCCGTAGGGGCAGAGTGAATCAGGCAGCTGGTAATGCCCTGCTGGTGCTGATCCCTCTGACTTTGGGGAAGACTCTTGACCTTACTAAAATGAAATTCTAGTCCTGCCGATCTCATAGGGCTGCAGGGAGAGCTACAGTGGTAATGGAAGTGACAACTTTGAAATATCACATAAAATTATCATGTAAGCCTGAGGGCAGTCGGTAAATTGTGGCCAAGGGTGAGGAAGAGAGGTTGTAAGAGGTCAGCTCCACAAGAAATGAGATCAAAAGTTCAGTAGATTAAACTGTACCGCACCTTGACAGATGTCCCAGGCTCACACACGTATCTCCAGAATGTGCCTGTTTGCCCTGCTTGACTGTAATGGTGAGTGACTGGAATCTAAGAATGATCAGGGAATTTTGTTCCTGTGTGCCATTGAAAGGTGTTTTTATGCCTTAATATTGTGATAAACATGAGGAATGGAAGAGGAATAAAAATTGAAAGATACAACAGATGGCAGAAACAAATCTGCACCTACTTCTGGCAGTGAAATCAGTAGAGACAGATTATAAACATGCTTCCTTACTATGGAAATTACCAAGCTGGACATATTTTTAAGAGCATGATAAACTCCGAAAGAAATTAGCAGATGTGAAAAAGAACCAATGCATTGCTGTTAATTAGAACATATAGGAAATAGAAGGAAACATGCCAGAGTTGCACAGATACGTTTGAGGGACTCTTCCCACCGGGAGGTGAGACACAAGACTCCAGGATATAAGAACGCTGGGCATGGTGTGAGCAGAGCTGTGGGTGATGAGGGGAGGGGAAATGTGAAGAGGCTCTGGAAGTCAGACGTCTCAGAGCCAAAGGGATCTCACGTGTTGACTTCTTTGATGACCTTAATAGGTAGGCATGATTTTGCATACCTGTAATCCCAGTTCTTCAGCTGGCTGAGGTAGGAAGATCACAAGTGAGAACTTGTCTCAAAATAAAAATTTGAAAGTCTAGCTCAAGTGTTTTCCTTGCCCAAGGTCCTGGGGTCACTTCCCAGTACCACAAAAATAGAACAAAACAAAGCAAAACAAAACCAAATGACACAAAATATAATTGCAGGATTCCCAGGCATCAGAAGCCAAAATGACTTTGGCAAAAGGGGGAAAGGATGCAGAATGGGTCTGTCACCATCTCTTAATAAGTAATTTAGATGCAGGCCACTGTCAGTGCACCATAAATTCCAACTAAATCCAGACAAGAAAAAAGAAATAGCGAGCTCAGAAATTGTATTGAAAATCAGCCCTATATGTGCAGGGTATTTCTGTCTTCCAATTTTAGAGTCTTAAAATTGAAGTCAGGAATTCATGTTCTTGAAATCTTTGCAAGAGGAGAAACATCTTATCAGAAGTTTATAAGGAATGAATAGAAATATACATGAAAGCTCCAAATCATAAAACTTGGCACTCGGGCGAAACCACAGAGCTACTTCCTTCATCTACAGAAGAGATAGTAAGTCTCAGAACAAGTCTGCAGATGTAGCCACATAGAGAACCACCTCGCCTTCAGCCAAAGCCTTCTCGCTTGATGCAGTACTCCCATCCAAACCAGTGCTGGGGAATGTCCGTGGTGCTGGCTGTCTGCGCACGCAATTTCCACTGCTTGTGTGCACGGGACAGGATTGTAGACCCTATTCTACCTGATGAATGGTTGGGAAAACCAAAGGATACAAAGGTGAAGAGCTGACTGAGGAAAAGGTGAATTGTTAGGAAAAGCTTGGAGGAGATGCACTTCAAAGCACACTGTCTTCTGATTATGTACAATGGGGTAATTTGTTAAGAATAGAGGGGTTTGCCAGGGATTTAGCTCAGCTGCATAAGCGCTTGCCTCACAAGTTCTACCCAGGTACCAAAAAAAAGAATAGAAGATTTTTTGGCTTATGATTTTGGAGGCTGGGAAATCTCAAAACATGGCACTGAATCTTTTCTGCTTCTGGAGATGGCCTCATGCTGCTTCAGATTATTGAGGAAAGCACAAAGGCAAACGGGCATGTGTGAGAGAGACAAAGCCCAGGAGTGAATGGAGACGTGGGTGCTCTGCCATTGAGCTATGGCCCGTCCCCAGGCTGGCCTCATGCTTGCAATCCTCTTGTCTCTGCCTTCTGAGAAGCTGTCACTAGTGGTGTAGGCCACCATTCTGGCTCTGCTGGACTGTTCTTCATGCCATGACTAATCTGTTCCCTGCGAGGGGGACCTCTCAGCCATGAGAGGGCATTTGGCCCTTTATGAACACGGATCCCACATGGTCAAACAGAGATTTGGCTTTCCTAACTTAGATGTGCACTGCTTTTAGAATCAGGAAAAAACTAATGGAAAGAAGTTTTGTTAAGTATTTCTTAAACTACAGATATTAAGTATCCTGATATGAAAACATACCCATTAATATATTACTGAGTGAAGAAAAAGAGCAAGTAATCTACAGGATAAAACAAATAACTGCCCTTTTGTTATTATATATAAACACCTCATGAGTGTTTTGCACATATATAGCTCTAAAAAAATCAATTTTACATTGATGGCGGGACAAGAGGATGGAATTTTGCTTCCATATTTCTCTGTAATACTTCAGTGTTTTATAGTAAGCATGTGTTACTCCTGTAATTTTTAAGAACTCCTCCCCAGTCCCTTACTCTTGGATGCCGTTTATTGGGTTTATTATGCCTGGTTCCTTCCCACAGCTGGTGGCTTTGCCTGTTCCCAACTCCTCTCCTCTGAGGCCGTGGGGGATGGTGAGCTGACTCCTGGGAGCTTCCCTGGGGGGACGTCATACCTCCTCCAGGTGTGCTCAGGCTTTGTGAAGCCAAACACCCAGCAGGGGTTCTTTTCTGCCTCCGCGGTTGTTCTGCTTGGATTTCTTTGCTTGCAGACTTGTTTGTGATGGAGATAGTGACCAGGAGGGAGCCACAGGAGTCACCTCTTCCCGTCCTGCCTATATTGCTGAAGAATAGGGGTAGGGAGAGGATTAGGGAGGTGTCCTCACCTCCACCCTGGACACTCACCTCGGGCCCAGGGTCCCACCAGGCTGTCTTCCTCTCCCAGCCCTGCCCAGGAAAAAGGTGGAAACAATTAACACCTAAGTGGAAAGGCTTTCACCCGGGCAACAAACCCTGAGGAATTTGCATTTTAAAGCCCACTTGCTAATTGTGGAATGTGAACCTTTGTCTTCCCTTAAAGGAAAAGCAAGCATTGGAAATTGGGTGAAGAGGGGAGGGGTCCTCTTTGTGCTGGCCCCCAAACGTGCCACAGTACTTCCAAGCCTTCTGCAGATGAAAAAGCTGAATTGGGGGTGGGGGTGTCGCCTCCAACAATTGATTTCCTCCTCAGCCACTATAAGGTTTCCGAAAGTGAGCCTGCTTGCTTCAGTGTCACCTGGAGCCCTGCCCTCTCCTTCCCCAAGCAGACTGTGCTCAGCCTGGTACCCAGCCTGTGCACCCAGACTGTGCTCAGCCTGGGACAGGCTGAGTACACTGAACCACCTCTGAGCCCGCTTATAGGCAAGGGGACTCTGGGGAGAATCACTCAATTAGTGTGTTAATTTTTTAATGAGTAAAACATGCGCAAGGTATTAAAATTCTTCTGCAGTGGAAAGCATGTGTCTCTTACCTTTTGCTCCTGAGTTCCTCTCTCTCGCTCTGTAAGTATCTATGTCGCTATACATACATGTAAATAAATATGTGGTATGTTTCATTCATGGTGAGCCACTTGCTCCCCCACCCCCAACTAATATTTTTCAGGCCTGTGCTTGCTTGTGAGACCTGGGGTTTATTTTCTTGTGCCCAATGCGCTCTGTAAAATGGTAGGTGAAAGAGTTTTGGCCCAGACAGGACACTATAGCTGGTAAAGCCAAGGGGCTCTATCTCCCCCACCCCTAGGAATCTACCTCTGGCGCCAAACTAGTGCCAATGGGCTACCTGTGCACCCCTAATGCCCCCTCAGGCACCACCCCTAACCTAAGCTACATATAGGCCCCCACTCCACGTGTTCCACGGAGAGATTCCCCCACCCCGGGGTAGAGATGCTGCGCCCCAGGGTGTCGGGGGGGGGGGGTCCTCTCCCTGCATGCTCGAAATAAAGGTCATTTATATTTCATACTTCTTATCTTTTCAGCCGCCGCTGGTCCCCCAAAGTTCTATCAGTAGGTAGTAAAAATACCTCCCCATTGTGCTGTGGTGGGGATTAAGTGAGTTCATTCATGTGGTCGCTAGACAAATGCTGGACGTGCGCTGGAGCACTTGAAAAGTGTTAACCGCTGGTGTCATAGGGATTGAAAATTACTGAAGAATTTAAGCCTAAAGAAACTCCAAGATCTGGACTCTCTGATGACTTAATCTTGTAAGAAAATAGGCAGACGACCAGAGATATAGTTTAGCAGCACAAGTGCCTACCTGCCTGGCAAGCATGAGGTCATGAGTTCAATCTCCAGTACCAAAAACATAGCAGACAAACAAACAAAAACAGGAAAGATGAAGAAACAATAGGCAAGGGTTGGGGACACAGGTAAGTAGGACATCTCCCGCTAGCATCACGAAGCCCTGGTTGATCCTCAGTGCCGGTGCAGGGTGGGGGTGGCCCCAGATCCTGGAAACTGGAATGTGAACACCATGAAAGTGCAATGCCAACTCCCCTTTGTCACATGCCAGGTGCTTCCGGCCCTTGACAATCGTACTTGATGTTTTCAGTACAGCTTTGGAAGTTGGGTTTTTTATTCCTAGCGTCAAATTAGGAAACTGAGACTTTGGTTAATTTGTAAAAGGAAAAGTTTTTAGGCATAAGTAAAAGGAATGAGTGAAGAGAAAGTCATCCGACTTACAGTTTAAACCACATATATTTTGGTAACTATTTGAGGTTCGATGCCTAGAAGGAAGATCAGAATTGAGAAGAACAAGGAAATTTGTGCCAATGTCCAGCAATACACTGGTTTTTACCTCATGTCAAGATTACTCTAAATAGGTCTCTATCCCCTGAGGAAGCCAGGAGTCACTAACCCAGCCCCTGCTGCTCTTTATGTATGCGTGCTTTATGTTTGTAAGCTAGGTGACTCGATTCCCCATTTGTCCTCCATTTAATCAATTGTACCTGAGCAGTTAGTCTCACTGGTTGGCCACAATTTTGTTCCATCTCATGTCCACCTTGCGAGCTCCCACCTTAGACCTGCCTCACTTGGTGGTTTTACTTTATAAAAGTCCCTAAAATAGAGAGTCTTTGGCAACCCATTTGGGACCCCTTCTGTCTCTCTCCCAGGGCAGAAGCTTTCTTCCTCTCAATAAATATATTCTGCTGTAAATAAATGAACAAATGGACATTAGCAGAAGGAGTGTACACTTGGACTTTTGATTCTGTTTTTGATACCAACCACGTAGTACAACAGTGATTGTGTTTTAGAGCAGATCTGTGCCATCTACAGGCTGCATTTGGTCACGCGTTATTACCATTGTCCTTGTGGCACCGTCTAGGCCTAAAACAAACAAAAATAAATGAGTAGGGGACCCGGAGTGTCATCACTACCTCCCTGATTGACATTCCATAGTATGTGGTTTTCAGGCAGTCACGCAAGCTGACCCCCTCCACGGTAAAACGACAATTTACTCTGCAAAAATGACACAGAGTTGTGCTTCTTAAACCCGACACAAGAAACTTCATTTGGTCTTTTCTTTTTATGTGTCTCTGAGTCCTCAGCTCAGTATCGCCCTTGGCTTCCTGTGCCTTGGACCGAGCTTTCCGCCATCAGCCAGTGTTCCGTGACAGACCCCCAGGCCGCAGTCTTCATCCTGCCGCACTCTGAGGAACACACTTGGAAAGGTTTGTTTTTGTTCTTTTGCACTGCTGGGGAGCAAAACCAGAGCCTGGCACATGTGTGCCAGGCAAGCGCTCAGTCGTGGAGCCACATCTCCAGCCTTGCATCATCTGTCCTGACAGAACTGTACATAAAACCAGAAATGATGAGGGTCAAGGGAAGACAATCCCATGTCTAGAGTGACAATTGTTTGAGAGGCATTTTTATTTATGGGTTCTCTAAGTTCTGAGTAATTGGAAATTGTAGGAGCCTAACTCCATGCTGAGCATTAACAGACCATTTCATATTTATGAGGGGCAAAAGGTGTCAGGCATTAGCAGGTATAGCACTACAGCACAAGGAAACCTGCAGGCCGTGGTGACGCAGCCTGTAATCCCAGTGCTCAAAAAGGTGAGGCTGGAGGACATTGAAGTTGAGGCTAGTCTGGGCTACCTACCAACATTCTGTCTCAAACAAAAACAAAAATACGGCACAAATAGCAATAGCAATAATGTTCATAAGCAAATATACAACTAAAAATTCCACTGATGGATTATCTGATGAAAATAAGCCACGAGACAGACCAGCTGGAGTGGTACCATTGTCACGTCTGCTGGCTCCTTTGTTCCACAAGCTGCCCAGTTACATCCCTCTTGCTTATTCTTCTGTTGAGGTGTACATGTAGATCTGGGTAATGAGTGTGAGTTTTTTGTAAAATAGGAAACTAAATCTTTTCTCAGTGATAGATTGCAAATCGTTTTCTTCAGTGGTTTTCTTTTCTCTATTATTATTTTCTTTTTTGGTTTTATTTTGTTCATAGCATTCATTTTGCCGCATAGAAACTAAATTTTTAAGTATAAATTCTTTCTTTGGCCTTCGGAGTCTCACAGTTTACTTCGAAAGCTCATGTCTACTTTTAGGTCATAAAGTTGATGTTTTCTTTGAGATATTTTGTGGTTCCATTTTAAAAACTTATATATTTGCTCCAACCAAAATTTATTTTGATGTTAACGATTGAAGTAGGATCCTGACTTCATTATTTTTTCCAACTGATTATTGATAGTTCCCAGATGTTCTCTCTTTTATCAAAAAATAAATTTTATTGCATATTCAGTCCCCCCCGTTATGCTGCTTTTCCCACAATAAGCTTTACAGTGCATTTTGGTTTATTTTGTATTTTGATATCTGGTAGGAATATAGTCCTTCTTCATTATTCTTTTTTAAACTTTTACTAGCCATTTTCACATGTTTATTTTTCCAGGTAAATTTTAATAATGTTCTCGCAAGTCCCTCCATTTTTAAATATTTTAATTGAAAATGCATTGATCTGTAAGTTAATATAGGGAGAATAACATCCAGCAGCAGGGCATGTTTTTTTTTTTTCATTTACTTCAGTCTTCTTCTATGAACATTAGAACTTTATTTAGGGTTTTTAAACTTTATTTTTTATTTGTACATATTGATCACATTAATCACTGGGAATTTGTACCTCTACAAACTGTATCCTGACTCTCCCTTTTCCCCTTTCCCTTCCCTTCCCTTCAATCTTTCCATTAAAATTTTCTTGTTTCCATTTTTTCCTCCTAGTCTCACTTTTCCTTTTTCCTTCCTTCCTGTCCTCTTCTCTTTTGATTATGTTTTCCCTCTTCCCAATGTCTTTCTTCCTATAGATCCTACCAACTCTGTTTGATTTATCCCTTTTCAGCTACTTCAGCGAATGAAATACATGCTGTTCATGGTTTCCTTTACTTGTAGAACCAAGCACCTTGCACGTGCGAGGCAAACAGTCTACCACTGAGCTGCACCTCAGCCTAGCTAACGCCTTCCATTCTAACTAAACGCGGGTCTTAGGCAAAGCATTCACCTCTTCTCCATCTTTGTTTCCTAGTTTGTGAAGGATGGAGTGTATCTTCACAATCTTGCCACCTAAAGCTGAAGATTTTCTGAAGCAGTTTTGGGACTTTCGGTGGCAAAATGTTGGGATTTCCAGGGGCAGCTTTGCCCTCATTGCATTTTCATGAGAAAGACCCAGGGTCAGCTCAATTTCTCTGGTCCCAGCTGTACAAACAAATACCTGAGTCAGCCCTAATTGGAGCCCTCTGTGAGTCCCACCCCCCGCAACGATTCACTGGGACTGCACCCCCACCCCCACCGTTCTCCTTGAAGCCTGGCTATGCAGCCCTATTCGACACCAGGTATGGGGCATCTACTGCATGCTCTCTGGATGGGATCATTGGCTGTTTATCTGATGCGAGCAGACAACTGCTTTGGAGCATTCAAGCTTCCAAATGTAATTTGTGTTTTGGGGTTGACTGTGTGATAGTTTTGGCTTCCACAGACTCAGAGCCAAAGAAAGTTAAATAGCTTTTCTCCAGGGTGCATTGAAGACCAGTTGGGGCGTGTTTTGAGATGCAAAGTGTTATTTGGTAATGCTGGAAGAAGAAGATGCTTAGACAGATAGTTTTTCTTAGAGAGACTGAGATGCTTGGATTGACCATCGGGGCTGGCAGCGCAGGGTCACCAGTTCAACCTTCCACTCAAGGTGGGGTCTTCTCCTTGCTTTCCTGCAGCCTGGGCACCCCACCGTGTTGAGGACTGGGTGAGAGGTTTGCACTCCCATCCAATTCCAGCAAAGATACATTCAGCATTTAGCCTAATTGTTTCTTTAATTGAAAGCCAGCAGATAAGCACCAGTTTCTTTTCCATGCAAAAGAAGCTTGAACTAGAAGAAACAAACCAATGGCATAAGAAAGCAAGGGCTGCCCTGAACCCCTTTGTAGAAGGGCGGTTTGTGCCTCTGTGTTCTTGCATCATAATGTATTTGAATTAACTTGACTGGTGGTGGTGCTTAGTTACCCAAACACTTTAATAGGATTGAAGTGGGCTACTCTCAAGCCTTGCAAGGATAAGAATGGGCTGGCTAAGCCCTCTTTTCTTTAAGAAAACAGCTCTCACACTTGTACAGGCCAAAATAATTAAGTAATTAGCAAAGGCATTTGTCAAAATGCCCACTGGGGCTGACGAAAATGACAGCTTTGAGAAGGATGAAGAGCTTGAAAATAGCATTTTCTCCAAGCTCCAGGCTGGGGTCAGGCCTCGAGCCTGTAGGGAAACCTGCCTGGGACTCCGGGGGTCCCCGTTCAACCTCTGGGGTTCAAGTTCACTTCCCCATGGCAAAAGCCAAGCTCCTATTTCTAAGGAGGCAGCCTTGAAAGGCCTTTGGAACATCAAAGGGCTCTCCCTCCCGCAGCAAATCAGTGAAAAATAAGGGAGTCATTTTCCTTTCAAAGGATGGAAACCGTTAAGCAGCCATCTCCATGGCAGAAAAAGCACTTGTGGTTTATTAAAATTAAAAAACAAGAACTAGCTAAAGTTTACAAGGCAGTCAGCAGTGACTTCTGTACCTACTAAGTGCAAAGCAAATTCCTGGGTTTTCCGAGGGTCAAAAGGGTCCCTGCCCTAAAGAGGCTTCAGTGATTGCCGTTTTAGAATAGATTAAAAGCTGATAAATCAAGAAAGATTCTCTTAGAACAAGAAAGAAAAGCAACCCTAAAAACACTACAGTTAATGTGCCCTTGAACATGTCTGGCAAGTGGCATCTCATTCAAGGCTCACAGCAACTGTAATGGAGAGATGTGGCATCTTTCTTCTTCATCCATCATAAATGTCCCAGCTGACACTCAAAACAGGTTAATGAGAGAAAAGCATACATGCACTGAATCAAAGTTTTACATGACACAGAAGCCTTAGGAAATGAAGACCCAAAACTTCAGGGAAAATACTCTTTTTATATCCCTTAATTTGATACAGAATGCATAGGCACGTAGAAGTGTGCCTGGACTCAGAGACTATGACTTAAAGGTAGCAGTAGACTAAAGGGAGAAGCTCGACAAGCTCTGCCCGTTCGGATTCTTGTGGCTTCTCTGAGTGGCACTCCTTCCAGGTGCAGAGCTGGACCCTTTGGGAATGAGGGTTTTATGGCCTCCCATCCTACAGGACAGGCTGGAGAATTGCTTTGTGGTCCATTCTCACACAGAAAGGCAGGGGAAAGATAGAGTAATATATCTAGATTTTATAGCTGGCTTTTGGAGAAAAAAGGGGGTTCTCGTTTCCGTGGCATGTCTTAGAGAAATTCTAGCTTCTGTGGCCTGTCTCTGGGTGGGAGGAGCAGGAGAAAGAAGGGCTGCCTTTGATCTCCCTTCCTTTGGTTCTAAATACTTAGCATGCCGGAGCCTTGTGCTTCAGGTTATACTTTTCTAAATTCCAATTTGTTTTCTTGCTTTAGTGGATAGAGAAAATGAGGCTCAGCAAACTCAGAAAACTTGGAACTGAGAGACGATGGAGAGGAGGGGTCAAGAGCTCTGGATTTGACAGCAGATTCTACTTGTGTAGGTTACTAGGAATGAGAACAGGGGAAGAGCATTAGATTTAGAAACTAGGAGTTGTGGGGGCTGGAGCAGTGTCTTGGTGGAGTGAAATGGGAGGCAGATACTGTGAGAATCATCATACAGAATAAGTCTTCCAAAAACAGCCACAGGGAAGGAGAGGACAGTCACCAGCAGTGCACTGGCTGGTATGTTGGTGGCAGCATGTCCCAGGCTGGAGGAAACCTAGGTAGCTTTGCAGGCTGAGGACAGTGGTTTGAGGAAACAGAGTTTGAAGATGGCAGAAAGAGAATGGATGTTTGAGAAAGACAGGTCCTTCCTGGGGGACATGCAGCTTGAAAGGAGGCAGGCTGAAAAGGACAGATAGAGTGGACAGCTCCTGAGAAAAAGGATGAGAAGAATAAGTCACTGAAATTACAATGGTACCTGAAGTTGGAAGAGGCAAAGTTGATCCAGATATGTTTTGGGCAGGAGAGAAGAGCTGAGAGGACTCAAGGGAGGAGAAATGGCTGACACTGGTACAGTCTATCCAGGAAGTCAAAGAATCGAAGACTAGAGTGGCTGAGTGGGTGGGGGGCTTGGAGGAGGGCAATTTAAGGTTGAGATGCAGCTGGGAAGCAAGCTCTGCAGGGCTGAAGATGGTGGGCTGTTCGGAGCTTGCAGCACCATGCCTTGGAGGTGAAGTTTTTCATAGATTATAGTAGTTTCTGGGCAGGGATTAGGAGGTTCCTTGAACAGGGCATGATTGAAAACTACAAGACGTTAGAAGGCCATCGTTCAAGGGGTTGGGAGACATTGACCGTGACAGGCAAGAGCAGTCAGGTCTGAAGTCCTTTGCTGGAACAAAGCCAAGGAAAGGAGAAGAGGATGGTGAGTTGTGCACATGGTTGTGAGGGCTTCCGGTGGGAGAGGAGGGTAGGCAGCATTGCCAAATGACTTGGAAGACCAAGGAGGAGACTTGGCCTCTTCTTTTTAGAGGCAGTGAATAAGGAGGCTTTGTGAGCCTGTATTTGTGTCCTTTTAAATTGGTGCATTGAATCTTGGTTTGAGGGTATTTAAGTGGGTTTTTTGGTATAGAACTCCTTTCCTGGACCTTGTTATAGTTTGGTGAAGTTTGCATTTGTAATCTCAAGGGAAAGTTATTGGAATTCTAATGAGTTAATTACAATTTACCACTTCCAGGGCAACCCATGGCACAAATGAAAACGCAAATACGCATCTAAAATGGTGGAGGTGTCAAGGGATCCTAGGTCCAGTCAGAGCAATGGCTAACTGGAAGAAAGCCCTCAATCCAGGGCTGAACCCAGTTTTTATTAATTCCTGAACAGAGGAGTGTCTGGGGAGAGTACTGAGAGAAAGGCAGGACCTATGTGAGTGCTGTGAGCTGGGCTAGCTGGGAGGCCTGAACTCACCTCTGCAATACACAGAGAAGCATATGCAAAAAAGTAATCTGTGTAGCTCAGGTGGGGTTAATACCTTGTGTCTTGGGGTTGGTGCTTCAGTTTTGGTGTATAATCTATCATGCCCTGGGATGTCATAACCTCTTTTCTTGAGGCTTGATCTCAGTTGACAGTGTGACATCTCTTGGCCTAGGTCATACTGGGTTATACCAGGTCATACTTCGAGTTACGGGTGGATATCACTGACCTGTCACATTACTTTAAAGAGTACACATCAACAACTTGGCCCGACCCATTGCATTGCTAAAAGCATTCCAGGAGATAAGGAAATATCCTAGCCAGCTTGGAACCTATGCAGACATCAAGGTAGGAATAATGATCTTGTTTCAAGGAGAACCATCAAAGTGGTCCACTACACCTGGCGAAGTTTTGGCCCTCATGAAACAGATTAGTTTCCTTAGGAAAAAGGCTTCCGAGAGCTCTCTCTTCCTTTCAACCATGTGAGGATACAATGAAGATAGCTATCTATGAGCTGGGAAATAGGTCCTCTTCAGACACTGAATCTGTGGGTGCCTTGATCTTGGATTTCCAGCATCCAGAACTGTCTGTGAGAAATAAATTTATGCTGCCTGAGTTAGGGTATTTAATTATAGCAGCCTGAAAGGACCAAGATAGTCAGATCAACCTAACTTCTAATCCTGGCTTTCAATTTGCATGGACTTGGAGAAGTCATTTCACTTAACTCTAAGTTTTTTTTTTTTTTCTTTACCTACAATACTTGTCTGTATATGAGGATGGAAAAAAGTGAGATTTGTTTGTATCAGTCAATTTTCCTGTTTGTGGGAAACAATACCCAATACTCACAATTCAAAGGAAGAGAGATTTAATTTGACTCATGTTCAGGGGATTTAGTCTACTCTTGGCTGTCTCCAAGGCTGAAACAGCTTGATTTCAGCCTTGGAGCCAAAGGGCATGGTGGCATGGTGGCATGGTGGCATGGTGGCATGGTGGGAGACAGCGGCTCATCTCATGGCAGAGGGGCAGCAGAGAGAGCAAGGAGGAAGTGTATCTTCCTCAGAGCCCCACACCCCAGCCACGCATCTGTTCCGCCCAGTGTCCATCTCCTACCAGCACGCGTGGCTATGGGCTGACGAGCACAGTACCTCATGAACCAGTCACCTTCCAAAAGCCCTATCATTGGACATATGAGGCTTTTAGGGGGACATTCCAGATCTAAACCATAACAGACTGTGAAGAATTTAGATTAGCCCCTGCCACACAGTGGACAAGCCACAAATTACACCTTTAGGAGATTTCAGGTCATCTGGTCTGACATACAGAAAAAGAGACAGACAAGGATAAAGAGATCCAGAGAGGTCACACAGTGGAGGACACTGGAAGAAACCACACAAGGCAGGAATGCAGGACAAGAGAGACTGTAGACTCCAGAACTTGCAAGGTGTCCAGCCAGGCCTCACATCGAGAATAAACGTGTGTGTGTGTGTGTGTGTGTGTGTGTGTGTGTGGTATGGAGGAGGTAGCCATATCTCTTTCCAGGTGACTAGTGTACCCAGGGACATGAAGTTTACTCTCTTAAGTGTGTGTGACATTTTAAGTAGCCAATGGAGCAAGTACTTTGTCCAAGCATTGCCCTCTTTCCTTTGTGGACAGGGCATGCAGGGCCCGTTTACCTCTCTGTTCTCCAAACTTGGATGTGGCAGCCCTCTGTATGACAATCACTTTACTCCATGGGTACAGCATTTACCTTCACATGCCTGATGTCTGTCATAGCACAGGTACTATGTGAACACTCATGAGGCCAGTGATGAACGAACCTTTGTCCACTGTGGTGAGGACAAGGTCTTCTATCTGCCTCTGCAGTTGGAGTGCGGTGTGGAGGGTTAGCAGTCAGGAGTTTGACAAATGAGGACTTGAATCCCAGCTCTAGAACTTTCTACTGCTGACCTTCACTTGAATCCCAGCTTTAGAACTTTCTACTGCTGACCTTCTCCCGTCTACTAACCTTTGCAGAGCCTCCAATTCTTTTGCCTATAATATATCTCTGCAATGCTAACACTGTGTCTGCCTAGTCTTTCAGTAATAAGGGGTGTTTTATATTAGCATCGTGCTGGGTATGGACACACACACGGGTTTTCCTTGTCTCCTTTGTTTACAGCTGAGTACCTTTTTGCCTTACGTTCTAGAAAATGATAGAAGGAAGCCCAAGAACTGAAGAAGACAGGCCCCTTGCTTCCCACCTTCAGGCCTCACTAATGCTCACTTGGTTGGGTGCTTCGGTGAGAGAAACCGTCCTGATTCCAATCCTGAGGTGCCTTCAAGCAGGGCAGCCAGGTCAAGGCTTGCCACAAATAGACCTGGTGTTTTGGGGTACTCACCGCCAGCAGGAGAAACCCTCTGCGTGGAAATTACTTTAATTTGCTGTTGACAAAAGGAAAATTGCTGGCATTTTCGCTTGGAGCCTGGAATGTAACCTTGTGAGGCTGCCCCAGACATTCCAGGGGGCAGCTTGCATTAGTCGGCCCAGATTTCTAGCTGTAAAGGAGGAAGAAAGGAACTTCAGTAAACTCTCAGCCAGTATTTAGTACCACCACCTCTTATCACTTAACATTCCCCGCTGCCCTTGTCGGCAGTTAGAGCAGAGTCCTTGTGGACGGCCCAGCACGCGGTCCGTTTTTCTTTGCTTAACCTTCAATCCTGTGTTGTGCAGGCTTGCAGTTGTCTGCAGGACTGCTATGTCTAGTTGGAGGAAAGACGCCTCGTCAGAATCTGCCACTATTTTGTTCATGTGGGAATGGCTCTGAGGTCACACGAAGCCCTCTGCATTATTCCTTTGCAGTAAGCTTGGGATCCAGCAAGGTTTTGGTACCTGTCTGTTGCAGGAATGAATGAATCGATGGATGGTTTCCCATTTTTCACAAGGCCAGAGTGTTTTCTGTCTGTCTAGTCAGACTTCCAGAGCATCCAGAAGAAAGGGCATAATTTAACTGCGGTGCTGGTCACCTTCCACTTAAAATATGTCCCCAAAATGCCTGTCTGGGGTGGGGTTCCCTGGAATGCACCCTGAATGGAATGCTTTTCAGCCAAGTGAGAACCTGAGGCCACTGCTGCCATCCTGTGGACAGTATTCAACACACAAGGCAAGTGACACTTGCCTTTCTCTGGAAGAAATCTTGGCTGAGGATGTATGAAGAAATATTTGCCTTTGCAATGCTTGAGGGTTTGTCCAAAAACCACCCTTCTGTTCTGCTGTTCAGTTAGTAATAATAATAATAATAGAAAACCACATTTATTGAGTTTTTTATTATATCTGAATAAGAGAATTGAGGTATAACCCCAGCCTCTCTGTTAGCACCCAGCTCTTGATCATTATATTGCTCTTTTTTTTCTATTTTAGTTGCATCGTTCCTTTACCTTCCTGGTCATTGTATGGTTCAAAGCTACTGAGTACAGAGATTCCTTCCTTCCTTCCTCCCTTCCTTCCTTCCTTCCTTCCTTCCTTCCTTTTCCTCCCTTCCTTCCTTCTGTTTTTCTTGTGTAGTGCTGGGGATCAAACCTATGGTGTCACATGTGCTAGCAGAGCACCCCACCACTGAGCCCCACCCCCAGCCCCTGAAACACTGATGCCACCCATCTGTGTGCACCAACTATGCACGTGGCAATGGACTCAAGGAGATTATAAACATCTGCCAAACAGGTTTAGGTATCTGCAGTGTGTGTGTGCCAGGGATGTGTAAAGTCACGGGAGACGTGCACAATATGTATTGTAACTGAAGACTGACAAAATGGTGAATGGAGAGATTAATGATTTTGCAGAACCTTTATTTTTATGTGAACCAGCTTCCCAGTACCACTCAGGTGAACTGTAACCATTGCTACGTTTACATCTATACACATTTCCAGAGTTGCCCATGCCTCTAGCTGGCAGAGGGGAGCAATAACCTTTCCTCAGGGCGGAGGGCACACAGTGTCACCCATGTGCCATAGGGCTGATATTTTGAGTCGGATTGTCCCAATCCAACTCAACATCGTTTGCATTTGCTAAAATCTTATACGTGGGTTTCATTCTTTGTAGTACTAGACAGAAGCAAGAGGTGATGAAAATAAAAAGCTTGTGAAATGGAAAACAAAGTTATAATAAAAAAGTTACAATCATTTTATTAAGACATTCAAAGAGCTTTAAACAGCTAGACCCTTTGGAATTTAAGTTTGTTTCTCTATGTATGAGAGAACGTTTGAGTAACAGTTCCCAAAGTGCCCATGTGTCAGTCTTTTATAGGAAGACAGTGTCACATAGAATGACTGAACTCAGGACAGCTTTGCTTTATTCAGGAACCCAGTATGACACACTCATCAACAAGCAGGGACAAGGCCATATGCTCAAGGACACGGAGATAGAAGGAAAGAGAGTCTGCTCTCATCAGGGGTGGTAGATTTCCCAGTTCTGGGTACCAGCACTGCCTGGACCAGAAATAGTAACTAGAGGGGCTGCAGACAAATGGCGAGACAGAAGTTAAGGAGAGGTAGGGAGACAGCAAGAAAGAACTAGAGGGGGAAGAGCAAAATACAGAGACTCCGAGGAAGCGGTAGAGCTGACTCCCAAGCACGTCTCAGGACCCTCGAGAGGTCCCCAGAGGGCTGGCTCAGCTCTCGGGGACTTTCAGACACGCCTGGCAGCAGCTTATCTCCCACAACCTTCCCAAAGCTGCCCCAGAGTGAGTTCTCGGAATTACCGCGGCGATGTCTGACCAGCTGTCCCCGTCTCTGGTACTGGCATCTTGGTTCTGATGTCAAGAGTGCTGTTGAGAAAGTAGTGGCACTAGGATTAGCATTTCTGAATTACCACACTGTCCCAGGTGGTAGGCTTTGGGACAGCACACTGGGGCTTGCACCCGGGTCTGGAGTCAGAATGGGGTGTGAAGGGGAACAAGCCAAGTGAGACCCAACTTCTGAAATAGGATGACAGTCAGAGGACGGCAGGGGGTGAGGCCTGGGCTCTGTCTACGGCCCACTTTTGCTCGAGGGGCTGGCTTCCTTCCAGTGCAGTCCCTAAATGCTGTTCCCAACTGCAGCTAGAGCTCAAGGGACAGCCCCAGTCAGCAGCAAGGGAATGAAGACAGCAAAGCTTTGATCTGTTCACCACAAGATCAAAATTAAAATCTAGTGGAAAGGAATCACATTTGGGAAAGAGTGTAAAAGCTGTACCCCTCACAGTCGGCACCTGCCAGCCACGCCAGTGTAAACCTTCAAAGGGCTGCGCACGTCGACTTTATGCTCTTTTATTTTTAAAATGTTATAAGAGGCACTTCTGCACGATACAAAAAATAGCGACGTCAGTACCAGCTAGCACTGATTGTGGATTAGCAACTGTAGACGCCCTACTCACATCGTGAAGAAACATTCTTCTTATCATTTTTTGGTCAAAGAAATAACTGCTTCTTTCTGAGAACGTGTATGCTTTTATCAGAATAAATGCAACCATAGAATAATTTTCTTTTTATGTTAGTTTCCTGAAATATCCGAGTCATTTTTTAAACCTAACTCTGTAATTATATTGACTCTAGGAATGGACATGTTACCTTTTCTTCTCTTATCCTTTTTTTTAACCTTGTTTTATCTATATTTTATGGTTTGATTCTGGTGTGTGTGTGTGTGTGAACTCAAAGCACTCTCTCTCTTCTTTGTAAAAAGAATACAAAAATTGGTACAGCTTTATGGCAGGCTGGTAGGCTTCATGTGGTGGCCAGAGACTCTTACTTTGACCTGTGGTAAGTGCATTAATGGCTCTTTAGGAGAAATCACATTTTTAGGTGCAAGACTGCAAGTACATGCATGGCTTTGAGGGGTGTTATAGAGGGTTTCTCTGCCTCTGCAGGCGCAGTGGGGAGACTCTTGTCCCCACAGGATGTCCTCAGCAGAGATCCACAGCAGCAGTTCTGCCTACAGCTGCGCTTGAGTCCTGCAATAGGTGTTGGGGAGAGGCCTACAGGGACGGAGAGAGGCTAAGGAGAGGCCGTCGGGTTGGCCTAGACCCTCTCAGACTCTGCTGGGGGTGCTGTGTCAACGGGTTTTACATTTTAAAGAAACAATTGGCAATATGACTCCATGGTATTAAACTGTTCATATCCTTTGACTGAGGCATTTCCCTTCTGAGGATTTAATTTAAGAATAATAAGAAATTAATACACTCATTAGCTGCTCAGTCTCATGTATAAGGCTGAGTGAACTAAACAAAAATCCCTTTTTTATGATGTTTAGAGTTTAATGGATTCGAAGGCCCCAAAACATAAGCAAAGGTCTTTGTCCATGGATATTCAAAGCAGCACTGTAAACAGTAAAGAATTGGAAACATATGTCCACTGCCAGGGGGTTAAATTATAGTAGGTCAATATGATGGGATTATTACTGGGGGTGTTTTAGTGACAAAGTTTCTCTGTGTTACCCAAGCCAGCCTGAAACTTATGATCTTCCTGCCTTGGTCTCTTGAGTAGCTGGGGTTACAGGTACACAGCACCAAGGCCAGCTTGTTTTCAAAGATTCTTCTTCTTTGTCTTTGTCTTCGTGTGTGTCTGCATCAGTGTCTGCTTCTACTCCTCCTCTTCCTCTGCCCCTGCTCCTCCTCCTCCGTCTCTGGGTACTGAAGTGCACTGAACAACATCCCCAGCCCCTTTCTGTGTTATTTTGAGACAGGTTCTAAGTCACTAAATATCCTAGGGTGGGCTTGAACTTGTGATCTTCTGCCTCATCCTCCCAGAGCTCCAGGGTTAAAGTCATGTATCACCATGGTTGGCCAATTTTAAAACTTAAAGGCAACAAGAAGGACAAGCAGTGGGTAATTCCCTGAAAATGTGCTCAGGCTTTCTATTCTGTGGATGTAGGGAGGACACTGTCCCAGATTTTCCTGACTAAAGCATTACTCCTAGAATTTCCCTGCAGAACCTAAATGAGCCCACTAAGGGCTTGTACAGTACTCAGTGCCTGAGTAAGTGGAGCCAGGCACACGTGGAATTGATATGTCAAGGCAATAGGCTTTGCTTTGGAAGTCCTGCCCCTCACCCCATTCACTGAGACAAATGTGATACAGGATTGATCGAAATAAATGTAAATTATGCTAAAAGTAAAACTATAGTCTTTTGGGGAAAAGGAGATCCTCATTAAGTATTTAATTTAATCTGGTCTTTATGTATTTGGCCCTTTAGTTTGATTTTTGTAATATTTCATCTGGCCCGGATCATTCGGGCAGGCCCTCAGGATGTGGGATTGGCTGATCAGAGTGGCTTTGGAGTCAGATTGTCGAGGTCCAAATCCAGGCTCCACCACTAAATTGCTCTGAAATTTTGGGTTGGTTACTTAACTTCGCTGAGGCTTCCTCATATGTCAATACAGAAATAAAATTAAATTAAGCCACGTACACTGAAGTTGCCGGAGGCACGACTCCTCTGTGACTCTCCTTCCATGTGTGTGCTCGGAGCCATCCCACCCTTCTCTGCCTCCTTCTGAACTGCAAAGGGCAAACAGCTTCTCAGACTTAATTTGGTGAACAGGAGACCTGCCAGGAGGGTTAGGGTTAGGGAGGGAGGGAATAAGCAGGGCTTGGGCACTGTTGCAAGCTTCTGAAATCTCTGTTCCCATTGGGCAGCCTACCACTGCCTCTGAGGCTTTCTCTGTAGGTACTTTTTATTTTTGTTTTTTTAAAGTACTGGGGATTGAGCCCAGGGCCTTTGTACCGAGCAGCAGCCCCTGCCTATTTTTATTATTATTATTATTATTATTATTGTTATTATTATTATTATGAGACAGAGTCTCGCTAAGTTGTTAAGTTGCCCAGCCTGGCCTCAAACTTGTGATCCTCCTGCTTCAGCCTCCTAGAGTGCTGGAATTAAAGGTATGCACCACCATGCCCAGCTAAGAGGAGATGCCTTTTATAATCAATTCCTTCTGTTGAAATGCCTGGTAGAACCTTTTCCTGTCTAGACCCTGACACTCTCTGATCTTCTAGCTACCTGCTGCTTTGAGCAATCACACTGGGTAATGTTTACAAGATTTCCTGTGCATTTGTTCTTAGTTAACCTTTGCAACCCATTTGCTTGCATGAACAAGAAGCTCTTAATTTTCAACCTCAGTACATTGTCTAAGGATCCAACCATTTTGAGAGACAATGCAACTTCTAAGTTTTTTCAGACTTAAACGTTGAATACAAAAGAACATCAATATATGATCTTTGTAATTCAAGTAATTCTGATGCAATGAATGGAAATCTGTATCTTCAGCAGCAACAACAACAACAAAATTACCTTTATCTTCGGGTCCTCTTCCCTGAGACCCTCCCCAATTCCATCTTCCTGTTTCTCTTCCCAAATTTCTCCACTCTTCTGAGTCTGTCCTTCTTTTATTTTTCTTTACAGATTTATCATGTCTTTATCCCTAAACAAAACATTTAATTGCTTTTGCTTGCTAATTTGTTTTTTGTGGTACTGAGGAATGAGTCCAGGGTTTGCCTGAACTACATCTCTAACCCATTTTTTAAGATTTTACTTCAGGACAGCATCTTGCCCAGTTGCCAAGTTACCCAGGTTGGAGTTATCTTCCTGACTCATCCTCCCAGAGTTCTGGGATTACAGGCATGCATCACTGTACTGAGCTATTTCTGTAAATTTTTATATGGAAGTAATGATCCTGCAACTCTTCCCTCCAGTCACTCTTTCACTGAGCCACTGTTTTGAGAGGCTTCCCATGCTGTGATATTTAGCTGCAACGTATTCACGTGTACTGCATTCACAGTTGTTATGACTGTGAATGATCCAATCGACTGCTAATGAACATGGGCATCGCCTAGCATTTAGCGATTTCAGATATTCTTACATTTGCCCCTAGATGTGCAAATGCCAGTATTTCTCTAGGGTACAAACTTATATTGAGGATCTGCTGGGGCACAGAGCAAAGGCTGTCACCTTTACCGTATAATGACAAATCTTTTTCCACTGCATGTTTACCAATGTATGCTCCTTCCAGCTACATATAAAAAAAATTGATGGATCTGACTCTTTATGATGTCAGACTTTTACATTTTTCTGCCAATCTGGGGGATGTGAAATCATTTCATTGTGGTTTTAACTTATGTTTTTCCCCTCATCAGTGAGCCTGAACTTCCTGCCATATTGGCATATTTTCATTTTTGAGAGGCTCCTGTTTGAGATGAACTAATTGAGCTTCCCTAGAACCTGGGGGTCATGGCTGTCAGGAAGGAGGAAGGTGGTGCTGCCCTGGAGTCCTGACCGTGTGTGTGTTTGCACAAGCTTGTGTGCACATGTGTGTGGAAGATGTGGAAGGCTGCAGTGGCAGAGATGGGCTGAGAGCCACCGGGGCTGGGGATTCTGGGTGACTCAATGTCTTCAGTAGAGGCCACTAGTCTGGTGACTTAGACAACCAAATGCAACAGAGTTCCACATTCAGAATTCTGCAAGAGATTGGTAGGAAATGTCCCTGGAACATGCAGAGGTGTGTGGTGACCTGGCAGGCACGTGGCTTCAGCCCATTTCTGCACTAAGCATAGCAGACGGTCAGTATGTCGAGAGAAAGGCAAAACATGACTGTTAACTATGACTTTCCCCTCGAGTGACAGGACTCACTCTGGACTACCAGCAGGTATTCTTTACCTTTCCTGGGGCCCAGGGAGCTGCTTTACTGCTGGGTCCCAGACTTAGAAGGAACTTTCGTTCACATAGCACATTTCAATGGCAAAATGAATATAATATACAGTTTACCTTTTAGATGTATAGTTCAGTGATATTAAGTGTATTCACATTGTACAACTCTGACAACCATCTATCTACAGAGCTCTTTCCGTTTTCAAAACTGAAACACTATACCTGTTAAATAGCTCTCCACCCCAGCCCCCTCATTACCATCATTCTATTTTCTGTCTCATGAATTTGACTACCTCATTCAAATAGAGACATATAATATTTGTTCTTTTGTGTCTGGCTTATTTACATAGCAAATGTCTTCAAGTTTCAACCATGTTTTTGTAGCGTGTATTAGAATTTTCCTCCAGGCTCAGTGACACCCCGCTGTATGTACAGGTCACCTCTCGTCCATCAGTAAACACTCAGGTGACGTCAGTCCATGTGGGATGCTGCACCACCACACCGTAGACTGAGTGGCTTATAAATAGCGAAGTGTGTGTGCCACAGTCCCAGCAGCTGGGAAGTCTGTACAGATTCCCTGTTTTGTAAATGCCCATTTCTGGATTTACCCTCTTACTTACTGTGTCCTCATGTGGGGAAAAGTAAAGGACCACTCTTGGGCCCCTTTTATAAGGACATTAATCACAAGCCTCCCAGCGCCGTCCTCATGGACCACTCAGCTCCCAAAGGGCCCATCTCCTCGTTACCATAGGGCTTACAATTTCAGTGAATTTTGTTTTATATAATTTTTTGTTGGTCTTGGGATTCAACTTAGGGCCTCATACATGACAGGCAAACATTCTAACACTGACCTATACAGCCAGCCCTTTTTATTTTATTTTGAGACAGAGTCTCATTAAGTTATCCAGGCCAGCTTCAAACTTCAAACCTCCTGCTTCAGCCTCCCAAGTAGCTAGGGTTATAGATGTATCACCATCCCCAGCTTTACACATAGATTTTGACAGAGAAGGTACACATACTCAGTCTACACCAGGTCACTGCTACCTTTTGATTGTTGTGAATGATCCTACTCTGAATGTAGTGTGTGAAAGTCTCTGTCTGCTTCATGTTTAGAGTGGGCATACACTACCTTAGCATTGCTTCCTCCTTTCCTTGCCTTCTGGTGCTGGGGGTTAAACCCAGGCCCTTCTGCTTGCTACGCGGCACTCTGCCTCTGAGCAATACTCCAGCCCCTACCTGCTTTCTTTATTTCGGATCATGCATTTAGTCTTTGGGGTGGGGATCAGCCTCATTTGGTGCTTTGTGTCCCTTTCTAAGACTGCACTTCAAAGGAGGGACCTGTCAGCTTTTCACCTGTATCTACTTGGCAGCTCTTGTAATGATAATGATAATTTGGGATGATTAGGATGACAACTAAAAGATATTGAAGTCTTACTTTGTCCTGAACACTCTTCTGGATACCTTTGTCTATTTTATATCACTTCATGTTCACGATCTAGGAGGTTCCATGAAGATTATTTTGCAATCTTCTACATGAGGAAACTGAGTCACAGACAAGTAACAAGAAGGAAGGATGAGATCATTTATTTAATTCAGTGCTTGCTTTCACAAATGAAGGAAAGGAGTCTTTTCAAGGAGATGCCTGCCCTAAGGCCCGAGGTTACACTGTGATCAAGCCAGGGTGAGTTCAGATGTTTGGAATCCCCAGGCTCCCTGCTCTTCCGGCTCAAAGACAGGATTCCATCCATTTATTTTGTTTATCCCATTGACCCAGGTGAAACCTCATCTGTGAGGCTGCCGGGCTACATCTGGATCCAGCTGGATATGCCTGGTCCTCCTCCTGATAATTACCGGGGCAGGACTTTACTGAAATATGATGGGAGAGGATTACAGGTTTGGCTCTAGGATTTTGTGAAAACACATTGGCAGTAGCACATTAATACTGATCAGGGACTAGAAGAGCCTTTTTAAGAAGTGGAGATAAATTCTGACAAAACTGGGTTTCTCTAAGAAGCATTTAGTACACCAGGAGAGAGTTGCCCAAAATTTTGATTTATTTTTTTACTTGTGTGATTTATTCAAGTAGTGAAATCCTGAAGTCTGCCTCTCTGAAAAACTTGCACTCACCCTTGAGTCACAAGTGAACCCAGGTACACGGTGGGCCTGTGTTTTTCATTACGTTCCATTACTTGTTAGGTTTTGTCGTTAGTCCATGTTACACGTTTCTTTCGTGTTTTTCCTGAACTTTATGAACTCTGGCATTTCATTTCATGGATGTATATCCAAGGGAAAACTAGCCTCCTTTGATCTTCCTTGGGACCTCATCATGTTTAACCTAAGAAAGATTAGGGGGTTTTCTTTCAATGCTGAACAAACACAGAACTCAGCTGCAAAGATGGTGGGAGCTTAATCTGTTTACAAGGTTGACTCCATTGTGAACTCCTGTACCTCAAGCTGACTTTAGAAAGCATTCCTCTGAATGGATTTCATCTGCCTTCAGAGGCAATACACACACATGGCCCAGAATTCTGGATGTATTGGCCTCACTGGGAAATCTATGCAGAAGGAATACTTTGGCTGTAGAGAGTTTTTAAATCTCCCAAATCACTGGCATGTTGGTTCTTCATTTGGTAGGCAAGTTGTACTTCTTGTTAGTTCTGTCTTCTGGAACTGAACCGATTGTCTCAGGAAAGCACTCTCACCTTCTGGTATTTGTAACAACATCTGCTCCATGAGCGACATGAGTCAGCTACAAATAATCCTCTGAGCTGGAGTGAACACAGAGGGACAAAGAGCTGCCACTCGGCCAGCACTTGGAAAACCATCACCTCAGTGTCCCCTATGCACTGTTTTTGAAGTCTGTAATCTTTTATGAATAACCCTTTAAAGCAATATATAAGTCTAATTGTGACACATTGCCTCTGCTAGCCTCAAAATAACGAAAGAACGAAACAAAATCAAATGTTACGTCCTATGGCATTGATGGAAATTTATTTTCCTAATGAAGGCTCCATCATTAATGGGGGCACTTGCTGCAATCAGTTAGGCTTAAGTGTTATTTAATTCACAATGAAGCAGCAATCTGACTGGACTATGATTAGTTCCAGCTTTTAGCTATTATTTATAGGTCGCCAGCGGCTAATAACCTCAATTGAGAGACCATTATCTTTTGACAAGATGAAGCTTTTTCTGGGGGAGGGGAGGTCTATCCAAAAATCCCAGTTCAATACTCCCCACGGGAGTGATTTTGTTCCTGATAGAGCTTTACTGCCATTTACTGGAAGGAACTACACTAGTGCATTCCAGTTAGGTGTGGTGAAAGGACTCTTCTCCCAGCCAGCCATTCATTCCTCTGTCCACTCAGTAGCTGTTCCCTAGGCTGTGTGAGGCACTGTGTCAAAAGCATTTGTAGGGCTCCCTGGAATGAAAGCTGATACTCCACTTGCTCATGCTGGCATGGTTGTTTTCGTTCTTACAGACTTCGGCCATCTAATGTGTTGAAGCAGCCATTCTGATTGGTCCATGCCGGTGTCATAGTGATTGTGAACATTTTCAAACAACATCTTTCCTTGAACAATGTTCTTTTGTGAAGCTACTTGTTTTCTAAGAGAATGCTATTAAAAAAACTACTGCCTCCCTTTCCTCATTAGAATGTCCTCTAAATTAGATAAAAGCTGTAGACCTACAGTTCCGATCCAAGAAACAGGGCATGGTTTTGTTAGAAAGCATTAGTTAGGGTATAGGAACAATATGACTTGAACGGGCTGGAAGGTTTTATCTGTGTTTGGCAGCCTACACTGTGGACCTAGCTGTCCACTCTTCATGAGACCGATTCAGCCCTATAATGGGGATGGGTCTATTGGGGTAGCCTGATCCAACAAACGGGGGCATATACCTTCTATCATTGAACCACTGCCACCAAACAGAGTAACCATCAGAGCAGTGTAAACTGGCAAGAGTTGACCCTCTTTTCCTACCCTTTGGATGTGGGATCCTCCTTCCTAGGTTTTGGGAACTGAGACAGACTTTCATTTTGTTTTTGCTTTCCTCCTGCTTAGCAAGTCTGTCTCCTAGGTAGAGGTCACCTGGCCAGAAGAAGTAGAATCTATTCTTAGTTCTGTTTTTGGAACTAGGATACCTCAGATCAACCTGTCTAAATGCAGTACCTAAACTATTACATACTGAGTACCTGCTGGGCACTGGATGTGAAGGCACTTACAAACAGATTTCATCCAGCCCTCACTCGATCCAGTGAGGAAGTATTATTTCTTCTAAATGGCAGAGGAATCTGAAGTCTGGCCTACGCTGAAAACCAGGCCTGCTACTGCATGGCGGCCCTGGCGCGCAGACACTGCAGGCATTGCTTTTGCCTTCATGGAGCTTAGAGCCTGATTTGATGATAGCCCACACGTACACAGCTGCCAACCAAGGAAAAAGTTAGCAAGATTGTCAAACCTGAACTAATGGTTTTATAGGAAAAAAATTAGCCTCTAATGTTGACTAATATTTATAATTATCATATAGATAATTATAAATATAAATTTGTATAAATATGAACTTTGCACAATTCTTTATACTACTACCATTTTGAAGAACTTTCTTGTATACATGCATAGGCATTCGAGTATTTTATGTGGGATTTGCATAATGCTTTTCTAAAAGTTTTTCATATCAGCACATTCTATGCTGGTAACAAAGTTAGAAAAATTGGTTTTCTAAATTCATAAACCAATGTATGAGATTTTACCATGTCTTCAGTCATTCCCCTTTTGGTCATTTAGGCATGTCATTATGAAGAACTTTAAATACACATTTTTTTTTTCTTTTTTTGAGACTGAGTCTTGTTGTGCAGTTCAGGCTAGCCTTGAGCTCATTTTGTAGCCCAGGCTGGTCTCGAACTTGCAATAGTCCTCCTGCTTCAGCCTCCTGAGTACAGGGATTACAGGCATGAGCCACCACGCCTGGCAATAAGGACAAGGAATTTGTTTTTTTTTTTTTTTTTTTTTTTTTTTAAATTGGTACCAGGGATCGAACTTACAACTCTGTGCTTGCAAGGCAGGCGCTTATGCAGCTGAGCTAAATCCCCAGCCTAATACACATTTTTATACATTTTGGCTGCCTGGTTACTTTGTTAGATTTAATGAGCAGAATTATTTAGCAAAAAGGCACAAACATTTTTAAGGTTATATATATATAATCCAAATATATATATATTTCTCCAGAAAATTTGTACTAGTTTGTTTTCCTTTGAGATTTAAGGATCCCTTTGGGGCCCAACAGATGTGAGGGAGAGCCTGGCCATGAGACGGAACTTCGTGATGGGCAAGAGTCCTGCTCAGGAGAGTGAGGATGGTGGCCTTCCTTGTAGGTGGAGATGTGAGGAAGGAGGGTACAAAGTGCCTGGGGATCAGCAAGTCTGCGGATTCAGCCAAAGTCTCTTGGTGTTTTTATGACTGACCACACTGACTGCTGGGAATATTTTGCCAGAATATTTAAAGGAATTAAAATAACAAAATCATGGATCAGAGATGTAGCTCAGTTGTAGAGCACTTGCCTACCAAGTATGAGGTCCTAAGTTGTTTGATGGCCAGCACAGAAAACAATAGTAATTTCCTCTTCCCAAACCATGGAACATGTCAGCAGTAATGCCCACACAGACTCTGTGCATAACTTTGTAAATAGCACTGGGCTACTGGACCACTCCTTGCTCCCTTCAGTCCTAAGCTGCTGTGTAAATAGGACTGTATATTGATCTCGCACATTCTAGAAGGCATGCTGTCTTTGGTGTTGGCATGCAGGCACAGCATATGGTTCCTCTTAAGAGATCTCCCACTGGTGATGTACCACTGTTGCTGAGACATATTAAGAAACCAGAATCCATGGGTTCAAATTCCAGCTCCATCATTTGCTGGTTGTGTGGCCTTGGGCAAGTTACTTAACCTCTTTGTCTTCAATTTTTTACTGTAAAATGGGGTTAATAATAATAATAATAATGGTAACTACCTAAATTTATAGGGCAATTCTGAAGGTCCAATTAGTTAATGCACATAAAGCACTGACAATAGTGCTGTGCACAGAATAAGTACCTTTAATAATTGTCCGTTTTTATCTTTTGTGGTGCCAGGGATTGAACTCAGGGTCTCGAGTATGCTGGTCAAATGTGTTGCCACTGAGTTACACATTGAACCAAATAAGTGTTGATATTTGTTAATATTAGTGTTAGTGGGACCCACCGCCCGATTTAGCAGCACACTTATAAAGGGTTTATGGTCAGGTGACAAGCTGGGTATTCCATCCCCAGATCAGGGATCTAGAAGCTGCTTCCATCCCAATTAGGCCCACAGTCACAACCAATGGCTATGGGTAAAAAGGGAAACATTTTAATTGAGTTCTCAATAGAGGTTGAATAGAGTTTCATGATATTTACCCATACAAAATATCATAAAAATGGCTGCAGACATAAATAATAATAACTCTATTCTGTTTTTATAATGCATGCTCTATTTTTTCTTAGTTACAAATAGGAAGTATGTGTTGTCAGGATAGAGAAATTTTTAAATTCTGTTTCAGCAATTTTCAAACCTGCATCACACACTAGAGGAAACAGAAGATGAGTTTTAAATGGAACCAGCCACTTTGAAAAATATTCTGAAAAACATGTTTAAAACTCTAGAAAATAAAACTTTCAATACTTCAAAAGGTAATAAGATAAAAATGTTGCTCATTGGCCTCACTTTCCAAGATTTAGACATTCTGGGAATGGATGGGCCTTGGTAAAATATACTTGGTAATATAGCCCCAAACTATAGTCTCAAACACAGAATCACATTTAAATTTTATCCACAAAAAGGCAGAATAATTCATTGCTTGATGACTCTTGAAAGGAAGTCTTTGTTCTCATTATACGTTTGGCTTCACGATTTTCATTGACAAATAGTTCTGAAAAGGAAACAGAAACAGTGTGTGTCAGTATATGTCAGTGTGTCTCCATAGCTATCCTAAGTTAGGGCTTCTCAGTATCAGCAGTACGGATGTTGATGGCTAGATGATTCTTTGAGTGGGGTTGTTTTGTGCACTGCAGGAAGCTTAATAACAGCACCCCTGGCCTCCACCCACCAACTGGCAGAAAATTCCTTTATTTCTAGCAACCAGAATGTCTCCAGAATTTGACAAATGTCCTCTGGAGGAATAGTGTCCTTCATCACCCTGATTTACATCAGTAGAAACTAAGCCAGGAAAAAGAAATAATGATGTTGAGTTTTAAATGGTCAAAGCAGACTGGACTACCTACAAAAGGAAAACTGGAAGTAATAGTTTACAAACAATGAAAACTAAAAGTGTACCAGCCTGGGAGTGCAGCTCAGGGTAGAGCATGTGCCTGGCATGCACCAGGACTGGGTACCATCAACAGCACCAGCACAAACAGCACTGCTACTGCGGCTCTGTGACCGTGCTACTAGACACAGAATTATCTCTAGTATCTGTATGACGACTGATATGATTGAGGTAAGAACTTATGAAGTCTTCTGTGGCACGTGGTGCCACCCGCCTTGCTTCTGGCCAGTTTTCTCTGCCTGGACCATCTTTTCTTCACTTGTCAAACTGAGTTTCAATGCCACCCCCTTTGAGCATGTCTTTGTCTGTGGATTCCTACTGTCATTTGTTCCTACCTCTGTAACAGTTGGCCTCCCTCAGTATGTATTTGGTCAAAAGCCTACATGTTCCCAGACTGTGAACTGTTCATGGGTAGAAATCATGCTGTGGTCATGTATACATCCTAATTCTAGCCTACAGTAGATGCTCAATGAATTCACAATGGAAGAATAAAGGCAGGACTTCTAGGCAGATGGCCAAATCTCCTATTTGGGTGATTATGGGGGAAATTAAAAAGAGGTTAGGTGTGCTGTGGGCCTTTGACAATAAGATCTTGATAGAGAAAATGTGAGCAAAGCTATCTGGACAAGTAAAGCAATAAATAGTACGGGCAAAAGAATCAACTCTCTGGCTTGGGTGAGTGTGGGGTTGGAGAGCTCCATTACGAGCTCAGGCTGGGGACCCCAGAGTGCAGGAATGCAGTGTACTGGTCTGTACCTGGGTGCCACATTCCCGAAGCCAGCGACTTTTTAGACCATAAAGTATTGCCTGTAACTTGTGAAATCCTAGGTATGTAATTTTAATCACTGGACACATCACAACACATTTTCCAAATGTGTAAGGGTGGCAACACCAAGATGCTAAGTGGGTCACTCTTCTGAATAGGAGCACCAGCAAATACAGGTAAACACTTCAGTACACAGTGACCCAGAGAGAGTCCAGACAAGAGACTCGGGCTTCCTACCGGCAAGGAGTAGAGGAGCACAGCCAGGAAGAGCAGCAGGACGAGCAGGATCAGCAGACCTATGATGACCCACTTGAACCGGCGCCACACGATGAAGCGCATGGTCTTGCATGGGTTGGTGAACCAGAGGAAGGAGGTTTCTGGTCGGCTGCAGTGCAAAGAAATGGCATTACCTCCCCAACTTGGGGAAAAGTACTGTCACTTATCTCAGCATATAACACGGGGTAAAGAGTGTCCTGTGACATCTATCAACTCAGGAAAAGCTACTATTCTCTGCAGTGGCCAAGAAGGGCTCAGCTACCCATTATAGCATCCTGAGATGCTGAGAACCCTGAACTTAGGTTTCCCCAGGAAGGAAAATGGTCAAAGTGAAGCCAGAGCACCCACTTCTTCACCCCCACAGATCACTACCAAGTACTAAATTTGAAGGACAGAGGCTAATCCATCCCGTGAAGCCAACTGGAAGGGCGTTTTCAAACTGCAGGTGTTTGGGGGTCAGAGAACACAGCGGGCCTCTCACTTTGGTGGGTCCAGCTTGGGGTTCATGTTGGGTTCATCCCGCCCCTTTCCTGCTGGCCTTTCGTCGGCTTCCTTCTCGTTGAGGACCTCCAGTGTCATCTCGACTTTCCCCTTCGGTAAAGCAGAACAGGTTAAACACATGACATCACGTTTCACAAATATTTTGACTTCAATCCACAGAGTATTCCCTGAGCAATGATTTTGATTCTTGTAAAACAATCCTTAGATTGCCTTAAATTTTCCTCAAGAGACTTCACATTTCCTCTTCATGTGTTTCTGAACCGACTCCATGTGGGAAATCAAGAGGACAAATTGCTTCCCTCCCTTCCTGTTTTTCACTCTCCATGTCCCTGTCACTGTAACGGTCTCACATCAATCAGCAGCCTGCACACACACACACACACTTTTCTTTGTAATGCTACATGGACCCAGACCTCGCTGCTCCAAATAATACCTGACACGTTTGGAGCAGCAGTGCAGGCTCCGATAGAGCGAGCCCATTCCTCTCACGCTGCTCTCTGCTGTACGCAGCTGTACCAACACTTAGTAGGTATTTTATGAGTATTAGCTGAATCAGTGAGAGAATGAATGAGTGGATAGGTGCTGCTGCCTCTGACAAGTTCCTGGAGGACGTGCCACTGCTGCTCAGGCCCTCTACAGAGGAACCATGTGTAATGCTCCTAGCAACCCTGGAAGGTGCCTATTACTGTCCTCCTGTGTGGCACTGAGGCAGATGGAGATCTAGATATGTCCCCGCTTTGATTGGCTGTCTTAACAGATTTTCCAGGACCTAGGAAAGCCCACTACATCCCCAAAGGACTTGAGGAGCCTTGACGTTCACTTAGGCAGAGGAGTGCTGGTGGTCCATCCGCTTATAATCCAAAGAAAACTGGGCGTTCGATTTTGGCAGGAATTTCTCCAAGTCTGCTTTTGGAGGATGTAAAATGGAGATAATATCTACTTCATGGGATTGTCAACAGAATTAAATACGATTATGTGCAAACTAACCTACAGTGACAGAAAGCAGATCAGTGACATCCTTGGGCAGGGGTAGACGAAGCTCTATTCTAGGATGACAGAAAGGTGCTGGCTCTTAATTATGGGGGTGGTCTCATGGGTACACACCTTGTTCAAAATTCACTGAAGTGGGCAGTTTGAAGAAGTATGAAAATTACACATCAGCCGGGTGAGGTGGCTCACGCCTGTAATCCCAGCACTCAGGAGGCTGAGGTGGGAGGATCGTTGCAAGTTGGAGACCAGCCTGGGCTACAAAAAGTGAGCTCAAGGTCAGCCTGAACTGCATAGCAAGACCCCGTCTCAAAAACAACAACAACAACAACAACAACAAAAAAAACAAAAAAAAAAGAAAGAAAGAAAATTACACATCAATGTTGTGTTAAAAAGAAGATTATGAACATTACGTGGTTAATAACTGATACTGTTAGTTGATCAACAATGATGAATCAGGTAGTGTTTTATGACATGGCATGGTAAACTGCTTTTTTTTGGTCTTTTTGGGACAGGCCCTTGTTATGTAGTTCAGGCTGGCCTTGTGCTCACTTTGTAGCCCAGCTAATCTCAAACTTGCAACAATCCTCCTACCTCAGTCGCCCGAGTGCTGGGATTACAGGTGTGTGCCACCACGCCTGGCTTTGCACTTCTGCTTCTATGACAAAAAAAAAAAAATCTGGTATTCCCCAAATGCACTTATGGGTTATGGCTTTCTTAGCTGCTACCTGTTTCCTCTACTTTTTTTTTTTTTTTAATAGAAAAGCTCGAATTTTAAGTCTCCTTTTCTATACTGAATTGTACTGGAAGCTCAGTATAAATTAATCTTCTTGATAAAGGAGGACCAGAGCATTCTAAAAAATATAATACAACCACTTGGACTCCTATCCCCTCCTCCCACTCGGTGCCACAGATCAAACTCATGACAGACAGACAGACAGACAGGTGCTTGTGTGCTGAGCTAAATCCCTGGCCTTTTTGTTTTCTTTTCAGTGTTTCAACCTCTTCACCTCCCAATTCCAAACACATGCTCAGAGTATCTCCCAGATATTCTTATAGTCCCAGATACAAACTGTTTTCAACCAATTTAACACTTTCCTATCTTATACTGGGGAATTTGTTGATATAGGGAAGGACCTAAATAATGGAAGGAATGCATGATCCCCAGTCAAGAAATACTCATACAGCCATCACGCGACAGCCGTCCTTATCTGTGTAGCATGGCCACCATCCTTTCATGGACTTCTGCTCGAAGAGGGAGGCAGTCTTAGCTTTAAGAGGGTTTGTGGCTTTCCAGTCTGGAATCATGTCTAAATTGCATTTCTCTGATGATTTTGCTGGGATGATTGTGTGATGCAAATCAAGTTCCAGAAAACCTACGCAAGAAAACAGCATTAAGTCCAAATACGCTTCAAGTGGGTTGGCCATTGTTAATGAATGCACAGAATGCTCTTTTCAGAGGAGAAGCAGACAGTGACTTTGAACAGGTGATAGGTGAGCTAAAGAAAGGAATAATAATAGAATTTAAGTTCTTTCTAGATAGGATGGGAAATGGGAGAAGAAATAGTTCTCCACTGTTCAGCGTCTCATAGAGGTCTGCATTTTCTTTTTCAAAGACATGAGCATAAACAGAGTTCTTCTATAACCTCAAAGCAATTAAATACCTATAGCCAAAGTTTCCACTGAAATAGGGACCCTTGCATTTGAAATTTGTTCATTTTGGTTCTGAGCTACCCTGAACAGAGGTCATCTGGCTTTGTGTATAGACAACTTATGCTTGCAACACGGGAAGCTGCATGGAATATTTATTCACATAACCTCAGAAGTAGGAGCTTGAAGCCACATAGCAGAAAGTCTTCACCAGAAACTATGAATCCTAGTCAGGATTCTGGCGTCTGGAGAAGCATACTTTCTCTTCTGTGATGGAAGGCATTAACTCTTTAGTATCTCTGAGAACTCGTATGGATCCTGTCCTTAGGAAAGTGGTGTCTGTGATGTGTAGTTAAGTCAATCCTCTAATGGCACAAGAGTCTGATCAAGAGTAGCAGTAAGAGGGAAGTGGCAGCAGATCCTTTAGAAATACTTAGCTCACGGACCGCCCTTCACCGCGAGCACGGCTTACCTTAGCTCTCCTTGAGCCTACACCTGCTTTCGGCTTATCTTTCCTTCCAGTGACTGATTCACTAGCCATTTTGAAATTCAGTGATTAGATGACAGCTATTCACTAGTCACATCATTTGCTGTAGATTATTTCATTTAAATTCTAAGTGGAAAATACTCTACTGTCTGGAATTTTCTATCCACATGCTTTAACAGTTGTGCACTTGCACACTCATTTGTTTGTTGCACTCTCATTAAGTAGCGACTAGGTGGACAGACTTGTGAGGGTGAAGGGAGTACTCAGACAGTCCCTGGGAGGCCTTTCCTTGGCCAGGAGCATCCTCTGGGAAGCACAGAGATGCTTCAAGGGCTACTGCGACAGTGAATTAAGGCAAAATGGGGTCCAAATTGGCATGTAGGGAGAGCAGGCACGACGTGGGGGAAAATACTGAGATAGATTCACTCATGATACATTCAAGGTGCCAGCAGAGTATCAGGTGAAACATGGGACTGGGAATAATCACTGGAGCGGTTTCTTGTGACTATATACCAGGCACTGAGAGAGGTCAGGCTACAATCCTGGCTCAGATGCCATACTTGGTTAAGAAGTGAAAGTCTAAGCTTCACCTTCCACTGAGATCTCTGGTTGTGGGGAGAGGGTTCTGGAGAAGAGCCGGGAAGCTTCAGGGAAGGCCTGGCTTAAAGAGTGGGAGGAAAGGAGAGCCAGGTAAGGGGGCCCAGGTGGGATGCCTTGAACTAGTGCCTTTAGTGAGAAGAGGACAGGTCTAGGAGAACAAGCAATGTCTGCAGGGCGTGGAGGGGGTTTTTGCAGACCTTACTGACTTTTAAGAACAGAGGGGAGAATGGAAAGTTGAGATGTTTTGGATAACGGAGGCAGGCTATGGCATTTCCTTGTGGAACATGAGTCTTTTCAGAGAGACAAGCTGGTACAAACTCTTCTGTGAGAGTCTTAAGAGTGGGCAACGCCACAGAAAGGGGTGACAATCACTGTCAGGCCATGCTGCCCAGAGGACAACCCAGAAGTGGACTTGCCCTGACTGCTTAATGCCTCTCCCCCATCACTGACAAGCTTACAGATTTAAGGAATTGCTTAAGGAACTGATTAAGGAATTGCTTTCTCCAATACCAGCTACAGTTTCTTAGAGAAAAGTATCTGTATGGAAGCCATACCCAAGTAGTCATCCAGAGAAAACTTGTCATTGTCCCATATCTGAATAATTAGCCGGGGTGGGACACGAAATTCCGTTTGGTCGATACTCCAGAAATGCTCCTAAAATGACAAGACACAGGGACAAATTCAATTACCCTGAGAAGAGGACTCTGAAAAGCGCACCCCTGATCCCCGAAAATAGCTCAATAGTACGGGGCATTTTATCTCCTCCATACTCCCCCGGACACCTCTTCCCTTTGGCCCCATGCTCTCACTCTGTGTATGGAAAGCCATCAGCTGCCCCAGGAAGTTTCAAGGCCACCAGCTGGGTGATGAAAAGCATGTCCCAGGCTACTCCTCAACAGCAGGTTTCCTGTCAGTGTGATTTCCTGCTGCCACCCCTGGGAGTTGAGGAGAGACTAATCTCCTCCTGAAGCCACCACTCCTTAGATCATCCTCCTAAAGCCAGGCCCACAGTGTCATCTGCTGTGGCGTCACCTTTGTTCAGCAAACGCGGGCCCGTGCCACCTCAATGAGTGTGCACTCAGTTTACATGGGGTGGAGGCTGGTGCCTGGATTCTGCTCTCAAAAGGTCCTAGCATTTTTAGCTTTTAAAAAATATCTTGGCTTTTATATGCTTCTGATTACTGAGGTCCTTCAGATCCCTCAGACCAGCAGTAGGCAGAGGAAGGACTAGGAAAGGATCCTTCACGTTCTCACTTTTGGTTCCTGCCTCTGTCTAGGCACTGTTAGCAAAGTAACTCCACAGGCCAACTATACCTCACTTCCTCTGGCCCCGGCAGACAGGAACTCCCCCAAAGTGCTGTGAATTTGAAGGAAAATCATGGGGTTGTGCTCTTGTTTTTCATGACCTGGGCATGCTGGCCTTTGCAGGGCCCAGGGGGCTTAGCTCTGAGGGGCTGGGAAGCCTGCTCTGCTATTCTCATAATCCCTGTCTGACTGCTGTATGTGAAATCATGCTCCAAGTACCACTCAGGGAATGGGGAAGCCTAGGTTTTGATGTAAGTAAACAAGAATGCTTACTTTACCTAAAGACCAGCCTGATCCCAAATCTCTCCTCATCTGAAAGTTTGCATGATGTGGTATCATGGCAAGCCTCTGTGCCTCAAAAGACCCCTTTGAGGCCATCCACCCCACCTGGCATGGAAAAACCCCCTCACAGAATCAGCACTAAGTCAACAGAGGGAAGTGCCTGCCTCAGTGGGACACGGGCAAATGCATTTCAACTGGGTTTGAAACCAGGAGGTGTCAAGGCAGAGGCTGGAAAAGCTCACAGAATGTGGAATAAGAATGGGACAAGGATTCTACTGAAGATATCTATTATTGTTTACCCAGGTTTTAGGTCCTTTTCAGAGGCAAAAAACACCCAGATATTTTTGGGGGACAACTCCTTACCCAGATGGTGCAATCTAGGGAGATCAGTCTGTAACTCCAGAGTCTGGCCAATCAGAGCACTGGATTCCTGGACAACAAAGAGCCCCTGGGCGGGACACATGACTCTAAATGGGCAGAGACTCTGAGGCAAAAGCTAGCAGCTTAGCAGAGCTCCTTTCTTCTCTGCCTGCTGAGGTTTGCTGAGAGGGCAGAACGGGCCAAGGTTTCTGGCTACCATCTCCTCTCCACCAGGGAAGAGCCCTCTGGGAAGTGAGGCCCAGAGAGGGAAGCAGAGAAGAGTGTGGAGAACATGAGGCCCATTTTGAAAGACACCACTTCCACATCAGATCCAGATGTTCCTAAAACCAGCCAACCCTGGACTTTTTTGGAATGTGGACCAATAAATTACTTTTTTGATCTAAGACAGTTGAGTTGAATTCTATATCTGAAAGTTTTACTAATTAAGACCAGGGGGAGTGTGGAGGCTCTGGAAGTGCTTCTGAAGGAGGTAACACAGATGATGCGCAGCTAGGGAGAGGAACAGGGAGCCATGCTTTCCTGTTTGGTGCTGCCCATCACAGGAAAACCAGCCTCTCCATCCCACATGAGACACAGTGTGCTGTACATTGATACACGACCCTTACTTCTGCCCTTATCCTCTACCCAGTGGCCAACGTGTTAGGAGAAAGAGCATTCTCTTGGCTTCCTAATTATACAGATCACTGTCACTGTTTTGTGGCTGTGAGCAAGTTTTACACCTTTGTGGATCTCAGTTGCCCCATCTGTACTAAGAGGGAATTAGATTCAGTGTCCTCAAGGTCCTATGAAGCTCTGACCTCCTCTGAGTTTCTAAGCTGAAGAACCCCCATGATGGCCACTTCCCACGGACATGGTTTGGAGCTTACTTTTTTAGAAACAATACAAAGTTGTTCAGCAGGGAGGTAGTCAAATGGGAAGACAAATCTCCAGTTAAAATTCCCTTCACCATCCAAGGACCGGTAATGCACATCTGTTTTCTGTTTGTTTTCTTCATTACCAGGAATCCACCTGAAAAGCAGAGGCAAACAGACTTAGCTTGATGTGACTGACAAGTAATCTAGCTGCAAAACTGTGCACTGTTTAGGGAAGTGAAGAGCAGAAGAATTAATGCACTGTTCTTGGGCAACTTCCAGTTATCTCAGGAGTTGGAGGGTGATTTATGAAGGAGAGGTGCTCTACTGCATCCAATACAGGCTAGAGCCAAATAAAATATAATCCTCTAAGACCAAAGCAGGAAACCCTTTAGACTGCAGTTAACAGGGTGAAGGGGAAATTTTCTGGAAAATATCAACAATGTAGCTTCTATTTTGGGTCCCTTGAAGCTTGCTGGCTCTGATTTTAGTCTTCACAACTATGACTCACTAGTGTCTGTCATCACTGATGATGGGCTTAATGAATAGCAAGTTAGCTCAAAATTTTAGCATTTCCTTTTCCCATATTTAATACGCAAACAAAAAAGGCACCAGCCAAGTAATCTTGCAACTTCCTTTTTCCATTGTTCTTAAATTCACTCTGATCTTACGATTGAGACTGGCAAGAAAGATGTAAGCTGTTATTTTCACATGGCTGCCTCTGAGCATTCATCTCAGAAACAGCATCTTAACTTTTAACAGTTGAAACTCTTTTCCTTTTGCTTGTGTCTGACCCACAGTAGGGACTATATAAACATCTGTCGAATGAATGAATGTGCCAGGAAGACAGTTGTCACGTTTGCTGCTGGGAAGACTCGGGGAACCAGGGAGCAACATTCGGTTTGAGAGTGGCAACGTGGTACAGTGCAGGCTTCTCGACACTGCACACTGTGTTAGAAGCCCACGAGGACTTTTAAAAATACAGACACTTGAACCCCGTAGGCAGAGATTCTAGGTAGGAGGCAGGCCTGGTCTGTGAAGTCATCTGAGTTTCATTTCCCACTTGTGTTTCCTGGAACATCGTCAGTGTCACAGAATAATTATGGCTTGAAGGGACAGAAGGAAAGGGGACAATCTTTAACTCAGGCTTATGATCATCATCTATGAACTGGGTGCTTATTATGCATTATTTTTTTATTTCTACCAATTGTCTATCTACCTCCATTTCCCAGGTGGAGTTTCAGAGAGGCTGTATTAACTTGTATCAAGTCATGTAGCCAGTCACGGTGGGATTCAGCATGCCTCCCAGCTTATTAAACCCAGTGATGTACATGAGTGATGTAACACCTGTTACACTGCCTCACGGGACCACGGTGATGATGGTGTCATTTGTGGACATTAAATCCTGTTAGTAGTGGTATTAGCATCAATCAACTTAACTGACTAGAGAAATTAGTCAAAAGATTTTTTTGACTGTAAACTTTTTAAGTAACTCACTGCAGAAAGCTAACATTGTCTTGGCTATGAGCCTTGTGGCTTCACCTCCTGACCTGTCCCTAAAGTGCCACAATCATCTATCCTAGGTGCTTATGTCCTGTAGCTCTTCCTCTTTTCTGGTGAATACTTCTATGTTTAATTTTCAGATAAACAAATATTCCATTTGTCTTGTGTGTGCTTATGTGGTTTGTAAGCAACAGCCAAACAAGTGCGGTGCTAAAACAGTGCCTTGCTTTTCCATCTTTTCACAGATAGTATGTACATTTCCTCTGTGTCTGTCTCTGGCAGAGCTGAACCCAGCACCCCAAGAAGGCTAGGCACGTGCTCTACCACTGAGCTACAACTCCAGCCCTAGTATTTGGATTTGAATTCCAGATTTTACATGATAACTTTAAGTTGAGCTTTATTTTTACTTATTTAGTTTTTCAGCAGGGATCGAACTCATGACCTCACGCTTGCCAGGCAGGTGCTTGGGCACTGTGCTAAATCCCTGGCCAGCTTTATTTTTAAACTAGAAAGTCTTTTTACAGTGCAGTATTACTTGAGTTTGTTTGCTTGATTAAAAAATAAACAATGCTTATGGTAGTCAAACAAATTTGCATATATGTGATGAGATGGGATTAGTTTTCCTTGGGGAATGGTAATGAGATCTTAAATGAGAAAGAACAATGAGGGACTTGATGAAACATTCCCTGTTGACAGTGAACCTAAATAATAGTAATTGTGGCTTTAACCAAGTTTTGACTGAAGGCTACTTAGGATCAAAGTGAAACTTTGTTCTCACTTTAAAATATATTACATTTCAGTGAGTCTTATCACCTATAAATCAAAGAACCAAACTCAGTCCAGTGGAATATCAATAATTCTAGCTAACATCCATGTATTGCATACCATCTGCCAGATAGCTCCTAAATGCACCAAGTAACTGGATCTTCTGGATATTCGGGAAGTAGGTATTATCATCGTCTCAATTCTACAGAGAAGGGACAGTGAACCTGTGACCTCGCCCAGATAGCTGGGAAAATGCAAACTTTCAGCCTAGGGAGTTTACTACAATATATGGTTTCTTGATTACTAAACGCAATATTGCACTCATCCTTTATGATCAAGGCATAGCAAGAGACTAACACTGCCATGGATTATCTGAAACTGAATTATGCAAGTAAGAGGATAATGAATAACTATGACACTTTACATGGTGGATATGGACACTCAGTTAATGTGGGTGGAATAAATACTTTTCAAAACCTGTGAGCATATCTTCTCTTTCATAGACATTAATTGCTGGTAATAAAATACATAGAAAAATAAGTTTTGGAAGCTTGTGTTTCTAAACTTAGTTATTTAAAATATCAAAGAGGAATAGAAATAAATAATGTGACTAATAGTCCCAGAAGTAACAAATATGCTGAAGAAATCTGAAATAAGCTGAAGAAAATCTACAGTTAAAAGAGAAATGAAGCCTTATTCATAAGTTCTTCTGTCACTAACGACTCCTGTTCATGTCTTTCTCTTTTCTTTCGGCTCCTGCCTTTGTTTTCTTGGAGCTACCTAAGCAGATTCCATTAACGGGATAAGATTAGCTTCAAATCACCAAGAACCCCATACTAGTCATCTAAAAGAATGACAATTAATGACAAATAGAGTCTGCTTCATTCCCTGAATGGTGGGCTCCCACATCTAGCCTCACCCTTTGACGTAGATGTCACTCATTTCCTCCCCTGTGATGCTTTTCTCATCCAAGATAACGTCCTTCGTGTTCCAGATGATGACACGCAGGTAGTACCTGAAAGAAGCACATTTTGAAAGTACTTTTTTCTGTCCCTGAATCAAGTTCCCAGTCCCGAGTAGCAGAGTCTCAAGATTACTTACTTCTTGGATTTCCGGGGTGTGATGTTGAAAGGAGGGCCTGGTGGTCCCAAACTCTTGGGGAAAACATCCACCCACATCTGAAGCTTTCCCTAAACCATCCACAAGATGAAAAGAGGGCTAACGTTATATTACGGAGGGTAGAAACCATCATCTTCTATATTTCTTAATGGAAACTATTTCTTCAGGCTTGCTAACTTAGTAGCCTATATGGAAGGCAGGCAGTGCAGGAGGAGAATAAGAAGAGATTCACCTTTCATCTGTGACGTTACTCAGGCCATCCACTTTCCATCTTAACCTAGGGGCTCTGATGGCCGCGTGCACTTGTTTGTATCATAGTCTGAGTTTTCCCTGGTTAATAAAATGGAGGATTTCCACTCTCCCCGCTTCATGTGCCCTGCTATATGGTTTAAAATTGGGTCCTTTCCTTTCCAACAGTTCTCGTACTGTTACTCTATTAATCACCACATTGCCTACTGGATATTTGTCCCAGTTTTGTAACACACAAGAGATTCTCCACTTATCTCAAAATGCAGAACCAGAGTAGTATAAATGGTATTTAATTTTGTAAAAGAAAAACATGCAACATTGCTGTCTCAAGGGAAGGACTCAAACAATAACATGAACATTAGCATTCCCAATAGCTAAGCACTCCCTGACCAATGCCAACCACCAGTAGGAGGCTCACAGAAGGGAAGGGGAAAGGCCCAAAGTAACATTTTTGCTTCCGGTTTTTTTTTTTTTTTTTTTTTTTTTTTGTTTGTTTGTAATGGGAATCAAACTCATAACCTTGCACTTGCCAGGCAGGTGTTTATGCCACTGAGCTAAATCCTCAGCCCCTTTGCCGCTGTTTTGATGAGGTCCTACTTAGCTCTTTGCCACAGTCTGTGTCCAGTGATCTGACTGAAATGTTCTTCCAGACAGGCTAGGAACACCATTAAAAGAATATATCAAGCATAAAAACTAATTTATAATCTCCAAACTATTTTGGGATGTTCTATAGCCCCTGTTTTCAGGCAAAAACAGACTGGTCTTCAAGAAAATTCCAGAGAAACCACTAGATTGGCTTCCTAATGTGCTGTAATCAAAATGAATTACCTAGTTCTCTAGAAAATGGATATATTTTCCTACGATCCTGACTCTCTTCCAACTGATCTCTGGTGCTTAGGGCTCTATAACACATCAAGCAAACTGCAGAACTTTAGGGATCCAGATGTCTCCTAAGTCCTATCACAGGCTGTGTCAAATCCTGTGGGTTAGCACATTCCCAGAGAGAAATCTGTCATACCTAGTCATTTCTTGAGACTACTTGTATAACTGAGATTTCTAAGGGAAGAGAGGAAGTCCTGCCAGGCTGTCAGGCTTTTTGTTGAGCAAAGAAAAATAACCTTTCTCCTCCTCCTTCAGCTCTCACTCCTCTTCCTTTTCTTCTTCCTCTTCTTCACAAGTACTCTACCACCCAGCAACAGCACTGGTCCGTATTACTACTATTCTTTAAATGTGACCCAGGGGCTGGGGATTTAGCTCAGTGGAATAAGCGCCTGCCTTACAAGTGTGCGGTTGTGAGTTTGACACTCGGCACAGACACACACAAAAAATAATAATAATGATGTGACCTTTTAACCACTTTGCAGGTACTTAGTGAAATTCAGATTCTTGGTCACAACCCAAACTTATAAGAGCCACATCTCTGCAGATGTAGTCTTGAAATGTTCACTATAACTAGCTTCCACATACAATACTATTTTCTTTACCAACGCTTTGCTTTGCTTCTTTGGAAGGGGTCCCCCAGGGTTTAGGAGCTGACCTGTCTCATTACTATGCATGGTTCTTGTGACCTGGCATCCCATACACTGCAGACCTGCTTCCCTAACTCTTCAATCTCATATAGTAATTGCTCCCCAAGCAGGGCCAACACCTCTGCCCTCATCCCAGACCTTACCCTCTTGATTACAGCTGAGTGGTTCATTAATAGACAATTGGACCAAGTTGGGGCAAACAATCCCTATACATTTTGAAGTAGATGGGGTTACATTATGACACAAAAATTCTCAGGAACTGTCCATATATCTAGACTCAGAGAAAGGAGATCACAGCAAAGAGCAGGTTAAATAGATTTGTAGGGAGGAACAGACAAGAGATAAAGGAGACTCTGATTCAAGTTTGTTCTGTGTTATAGAAAATATCTATTAATATTTAGTGAGCTGACAATTCTTCAATAAATTCCCTCTGAAATGACGCTAATTTGAGTTTTACTTGTACATCTGTATGTAAAAGTATTCAAACACCATACAAGGGGCAAAACTGTGTCAGCTATTGTTGCTGCATTTGGGATGTAGAGACCAGTCTTCAAAAACGGAAATTCCTTTCACCTGAGAAATGTTGGGCTGGAAAGTGCTATGCAAAGTTCTTGTTTCCACGTGCTCAGGGACCAGCCCCTGAGTCCGGAGGATGTGAAGGGCGAGACGCTCTTCAGGGGCTCCGAGGTGCTGGTGCAGAACTTTGTTGACTTCTGGAATGGAAAGTGGATTTAAACAAGAATAGGCATTTGAGATCAGGATAGCCAGACCATCTCAAGCTGCTTGTGGCACTTCATTCCAAATTGTGCCAAAATGGACGGGCACTGCTAACATGTAAGTTTTGACTTGAAGGAATAGTGAACAGAAATAACTCTTGACCAGGGGCCTTGTCTGACCTATGCTCACAGCCAACTTGCAGACTGCCAAGAGCAAACAGAATACAACACATTAAAACGAGACTGCATTTTTGTAGTATAGATTCACAGGCACCTCCTTTGTCATTATGGCAGGCAAATCACCTCTGGACTGGGCTTGTAAATCTGTGCCATGTAGGATCCTCCACATGCCTTTCTCTTCTGAATGTGGCTATGCTGAAGAATAGCAGAGCTACAAATGGAAGGGCCCTGAGTCCATGAGGCATTGCTTGAAACAGGCCTGCCCACCTACAGAAATGCCCATTCTGAATTAATGAGAAAAATAGATGTTCAAGGTGTACAGCCACTAACATTGGGAAGTTCAAATTTTTACAGCAGCTAGCATCACTGTAGCATTCGAAAACAATGTTCCCTGGCTCTCAAATACGTCTCCCACTGAGAAGTGGGTTCTGTGTCCTTTTCTTTTGGACACAAACTATAACACTGAATTAATTATAGGGGAAGGATGCTGTGTGACTTCTGAGGTAGATAGAAAAGGCCACAAAGCTCTTGCTTGGTTTTCTTGGGACCCTTGGGAGAAACTATTCATCTGTAAAGACCCTGAGTAACCCTCTTCCTTTCTGAAGTAAAGAAGCATATCATAGTTCTGTGCTCCATGAAGCTCATTTCAGTTTTGGTCACAGTGGGCTAACTGTTCACATGTCAAGATGGATTGGCTGTTTACACATCACTGCTTGGGGAGGAGTAACCCCCCAAGCTTGGATGTGAGCCAGATGGGAACTCAGTAGGCTCTTCCAAGTGCCTCCTGCATCCCTGAAGCTTTTGGAGAAGGGCTGAAATAAAATGAAGGAGTAAACTTGGACAAAAAATTCTTACACTACAATCTGAAAATTTTTTGAACTAATTAAGTATAACATGGAAATTAGTTAATTACTAGAGCTTCATGTTCAAAGCTTAAATGGTTATGATGTGGAAAGGGCAAGCAAAATATAAGACAGATGAGAAAATGTGTTCACTTTGGCATTTGACAAGACAGCAGAACTGCAATGTAAGGTGACTTCTGTTAGAGTCAGGTGTACAGTGTTTCCTATAGTATAAATAGGGTATGGCCCCTCCTCGGACCCAGCAGTACCAAAGGGTAATTGTACTTTGCTTACAGTCCACAACTATGTGCTCACCAAACTCTTCCAAACTATAGTCTTGTCCTCCATATCTGATCCTACTTCCATCTTCGGAGAGGATGGGTGGAGGGAAGCCTTTAAATCTGGCTACATTTTGAAGCAACTGTGTCGGTCTCAGTTGATCTCTCCAGGTATTTATTCCAGAACTGTGAACAACAGCATACATCGGAGAGATTTATCAGGGTTCTTCTTGGTTTTACACACACACACACACACACACACACACACACACACAGATACATTTTTAGGTGCTCCAAAATAATGTCTAGAAATCTATTTCAAAAGCTAAAATCCACATGTCCGTTTGGCCTCTGCCAACCCATCATTTTATTTATTATTATTTTTTTGCCTCCAGCTTTCCTCTTCTGTAACGCTGAGGAGTCTGAGAGCGTGGTGGCCGTGATAGGCAAATTCATTTCCTGGAATGGGAAGCACTAACTGATGAGATACCACAGAAGACACTGGAAAGCAGGCAAGGAAGGCAGACATCACAACACTGATCAGTTGATGGGGAGGGATCCCTATTTCCAAACAACAGGGAATCCCTGCTGTCCAGCATCACCAGCCCTCCACCCCCAACACCTACGGCCAAGCTCAAAGAAGAGAAAAGAGCACTGATTTTGTGAGTGCTGTCCCCTATGTCACTTGGTATTCTTCTAGCCACCACTATGTTTCATAGACTACTATGTGAATTAGGCAGCAGAGTGACCCGAATTCTCCCTAAGAGGACCCATCAGTAGAAATGGTACTTTACTGATGGAAAGGAACAGTAGCATAGTGAGAGAGACACCAGGCAGAGGACCGAAGCCTCCCTCCAGATGTTAGAGTTGGCTGGCACACAGGGCCTCCATTCCTCGCCAAAGCAACTTACACACAGTACTGCTCAGGTATGCCACAGTGGGCCCCAAACTGGGAAAGGAACCGATTTTCCAGATCAATGATTGTTTCCCCTACTTTTTCATCACGGGTAAAGGTGTCATAATCGTAGACTGAGATTTTCAGGTCCTTTTCCTGAGGTAAGTAGCAATTCAGTTCATACATTCTAAATACAGAAACGAGGGTTAGAATCTCCACATCTCATATTGACATCTTACAAAAAACCAGGAGCCCTCAAAGAATACCCAGGAGGCATCTATGACTACCGGAGGACAAGGACAGATTAGGACAACTAAGGTGGCCAAGGAGACTTGATAAATAGTAAATACTATTAATAAGACTGTAAGAGTATATACTGGATGGGGAGGAAAGCATGGGCTCACACACAGATGTGCAGACCCTAGCTCTGCTGCTTACTGCCTGTGGATTCTAGGCCATTGACTTAACCTCTCTCTACTCAGTTTTCTCACCTATAACATGGTTTATTCACCACCTGCATGGTTATAAGGGACAAGTAAGGAAGTGTTTAGAAAGCATTTGGCAAAAGTGCATTGATTAACACCTAGTAATAAAGTGAACAAGAAATATTATATCATTAACTTGATCATTATCATGTACCTATTAACTGGGGCACCTGAGCGCCCTCCCCCACAGGAAGATCATAGAAGCCCAAGAACTCCCATTTCGAGCCCTTTACACGTGCCCCCCCATACTAACTTCCTCTGGTGAAGCCCCACCTGAGACCTGTGCTGCGTGGGACATCTGTGACCCAGAAGAGCACAAGGGACGGGCACGAGTGGAATTCACCAATACAGTGTGGGGTGCATGAGCTTTGGTTCTTTAAGGCTTTTCTGTAGAATCTACATTACATGAAGAAAAATAACTAACAGTTGTTTGTGTGGCAGATGGGCAGTGTGGCCCAGGGGTGCTGAAGTATACACATCTGCTCCATGAGGGCAGGGTTTGCTCTGTATTTGCACCGTCCACAAAAGTCCTGGTCTCATAGTCGGTGTTTAATAATACACTGTATTGAAAGGAAAACGGAAAGACCCTTCCCTCTCTTCTTCCTCCCTTTCTCGTTATATTCTAGTGTGTAGTCCTGCCCAAAGAGCCGAGGACTTAATCCACCTGAGCAGAAAGGTGTGCCAAAGAGCTGTGGAGTAACTCACTCCAGACGCCCGGTAGATAAATCTCAGGGACTTTTCAAGACTGCAGTAGCTACCTAGAGGCAGTGGAAGGCAGGTAAGCATGTGAGAAAAAGCACTTCCGTCATGATCATAAATAAAGCACTGAACCACACACACCTATAACAACATCACATTTCTGATCCTGGATTCCAAGGGACAGGTAATATGTGTCCTTTGAGAAAAAGATTTTTTTTTTTTTTTTTTTGGTCAAATAAGTTTGAGAACCACTTCTTTCGGTGTTCTGCTGAGCCAATTAAAGACCTTGAGGCATCCCCAACGGTTGTCTTTTTTTTTTTTTTTTTAACGTGGATGTCTTGTTTTCACTAGCCAGTACTTTTTCCCCTTGTAATCTCAGTTAATATCTTACGGAATACACTAAATGTAACCTTGAGAATGCCAACAAACACACAGGAAAGGTCGCTGCTGCCTGAATTCCAGTCTCGGGGGCCCCGAAAGTCTCTGTTGAGAAGAAAATCACCTCCTAAGACAGAGACTGCGAGCAGGCACAGTTCAAGGGGCAGGAAAGCTGCCTCTCCCTGGCTCCACCCTGCTGGGGGGGAAAGTCTGCACACCCGGGCACAGCAACTGGCTGAGTGCAGCCTGATGCATCACTTCCACCCAGAGAGGCTTCAAGCAGGACCTTTCCTGCACTTCAAGCCTGTGTGTGGCTCCTCTGAGATGAGTGTGTAGGCCAGGCTGCCTTTCTTCTTTCAAAGCTGATTTTCCCTGCTTCCTGGTCTCCTGCACATGAGCCCTCCTTCCTTCCCTGCGTGCCTTTTCCTGTCTAGACCTTGGGGCTGGATCAGCAGAAGAAAAGGAAAACGATCACATTGCTGTGCCAGAGGATTACTCCCACTCCCTGGCTCCAGCACAGAGCCTTGGGGTGTGCAGCACAGGGCATGCATGTGTGGGAGTGTTGGTGTGCATGTGCATATGTGTGCTTGTGCCTGGGGCTGAGTGTGGTCTTCTGCATATGTCTTTTAGCCTAGGTGAAAGAACAGTGTGTTTGGGTCTGCCAGATTCTGAGTAAGGAAGAGATGTACACGTGTGTGTGTGTGTGTGTGTGTGTGTGTGTGTGAGAGAGAGAGAGAGAGAGAGAGAGAGAGAGAGAGAGAGAGAGAGAAATAGAGAGAAGAGAGAGACAGAGAGAGAGAGGGAGAGAGAGAGAGCTTCAAAATACAGGAGAGGGGAGTGGAGGGAGTCAGCTGAATACATAAGGTCATAAACCAATAAACATAGTCCATGTGGCCATCTTCCACTCAGCAAGGTTCTAGAAAAATAACACCATTTTCACAAATGTTTTACACAACAACATTTTTCTACAGGTGATGGCTTTGCCGTGATTATAAAGTCCTACCGAGGGCATGGGGGAAGCTTGGTATGGAGTCAGGAGCTTCCACCCACATCTGGGCTCTGTCACTATATGTCTCCACTTGTGAGCCAGGCTGCTCAGCCGTGCCCTGTCCTGCTGATGGATTTGGCAGGATGAACACTGGGCCAGGGACGCAGCAGTGGGGTGTGGGCACCTTGCTGATGCCGGGTCTGATGGCTTAGGTTCTAGGCCTGCCTCTGCCTCTTACCAGGCATGTACCCTGATACTCCCTAAGCATCAGTTTTCTTTGTTGTAAAACAGAGACACAAGTCAGCTCAGATTTTTGAGCTGTTTTGAACTGTGGGATCTTTGAGGTGTTTTACATAAATATCTTGGTAAGTACACAGTAAGTGCCTAGTACAGACTGGCTATCATTATATGCGGAAGTGGTTTACAGGTGGAAAATGCTGCTCCTACTTAGAGGTCACTTAGATTTGATCACTTGTGATGGTTCTTTCCTTTTTTCTTTTTCTTTGAGACAAAGTCTCACTCTATAGTGCTGGTTGGCCTTGAACTCACAGTAATCCTCCTGCCTCAGCCTCCTGAGCACCAGGATTACAGGCATGTGCCATCACATGCAGCCAGGGATGGTTCTGCTGAGAAAAATCAGAACCATCTGAAACAAGTTCTAGATTGTGGTTATGAGGAAAATGGTGTTATTTCAAGAAACTTTGAGAATGGAAGATGAATGGAGCAGGGCATATGATCTCATTACTTCCTGTCCCCTCGTTGGTTTGAATAACAGAGTCAATAATAAATTATGGATCAAAATGGTGGAACCAAAGTGTCACAGAAAACAGAACCTGACTTGGACTCTGGAAGTAAAAGCAGCATCTCACTCCAGCTCAATCCCCTCACCAATCCATGTGCTTACGGGTCCCCCACCCCGTCCAATGTCCCCCTCTCACCACACTCTCCGAGCTGCTCCCTCCTCACACAAGACCACTGCGTAACTTATTTCCTGGATGGCACTTTCTGCTCTTACAAATCCTTTTGCTTGTGCATCTACCTATTTATTATATGACTAGAATATTCATCAAATTTGCGATCAATTTCAGTTCCTAAAACAGGGCTCCTTATTATATAGTCCATGAAAGAAAAATATTTGTTACCTGCCAAAAACTGGGTTGAGAGTGTTGGGGATGTAGTGGTCTCGGTCTTCAATGACTTTTTTGCCCAGAGTTATTTTTATGTAAGGGTCACACTGTGAGAGAAACAGACAAGATGAAATGTTATGTCATCATAGGGTGCACGTTGAAGTCAGTTTCAGGGATAGACTGCTTGTTTCCACACTTACTCCCAGCTGATGATAAGGTGGCTCTGTCACACCCGTGCACTTAAGACGGGCTCTGGGCAGCATTCCCCTTTGGGTGGCAGGCAGCCAGGGTGCCTTCAGAGCAGCCATGAGGGTGAAGAGGCCGTTCTGGCTCTGCTCATGCTGGCCCTGTCACATCTCCTCCCTGGTCACATCAGTCAAATGAGAAGGATGAACCAGAAGCCTTAAGCCCCTGCAAGCTCTTAGGTAAATCCCCATGGGGACAGTCCTCCTAAATACACTGTTTTGATAGAGTATCTTTCCCCCAGTGAGATAACAGACGCCCAGAAAGAATGAACATGACAATTATTGTGGCTGATGACTGTAATTATCTTGTTACAGGAGAAGTCCCCACACCCAAACTCTTACCAGGCCATTGTTGTCCTGAGGCTGGAGCTCTAAGCCTCGAACAATGTAAATCCTAACCGTGCATTCCTGTGGGACGCTGTCAGGTAATTCCCGAAACTGCCTGGGAGGAGCCGGCAGGCTGGGGTCATCCGACAGCGGGTAGATTCGAAAAGAACCCTAAGAGAAGACATACTGGTGACTCACAGGGACCTGGGCACTGACAGAGGCTTCTGAGCAGTGCCTTCTTCACCCAGGGCACTGGGACAGCTGTGGGGTTGAAGGGCTGAGCCACAAAGGGCTGCCTTTTGGGAAAGAAGAAACTACATTTGTCTTTGCAAGTTTGCAATAAGGAAAGTGAAATAATCATAAGGTAATTATTTGAGAGATCACAAGAGGAAAGGAAGGGCAGGGAAGACCAGGAAATCAAGCAGCAGCTTGGCAGGAGTTGGAGGTGATTCTGGGCAGCATGCAGGGAGGTGGTGGCCAGAAGAGGTGAAATGTTTCACATACTTTGGGGAGCAGAAAAAACCCAGTGACTGACCAATGGTGGTTTCCCTTCTCCAGGATCACTCTGCTACACACCATCCCACTCCCAGGAAGTCTCCATTCAGTCTTCAGCTGAAAGGGGCCACCTCTTCCAGGACACCTCCCTGGCCACCTTGGGAGCGGTTGAGTCCTGCCTGTCTCCCTCCATCCCCACATGTACCCCTAGTATGGCACTGACCTCCACACTGAAATGAGCTGTCTACTGTCTATATCCTCCCCTAGACTGTGGGCCTCCTCAGGTGGGACTTTAGGTCTTGTTCATCAGCCCCTTACAGGGTTTAACACAGGGCTGTGCATCTGGCAGGGACATGAGAAATGTGCTTGGAGTGAATGTACCAGCTAGCCCACTGGAGAGATGAAATGAGTTATGATATGATAGTAGTTTTACATCTTGAAACCAGCTCAAGTACAGGGGAAGCACTGCGATTGGAATCAGAGCCTGAGGGTCTTAGTTTGGGCCATCTTCATTTAAGGAAGCATCATGAGGGAAACAACTACTATGTGCTTGGGATCATAGACTAAAGGAATTCTGTGTGCACAAGGATGTTAGCTTAGCTGAAATCTCGTGCTTTCGGTAACTGCTGCAATGAGAAAGATTTGGGACACTGTGTTATGGCTTGATTCGGGATGTCCCCCAAAAGCCTCATGCATCATGGGGACAGGCTTCTAGAGTTTGTGATTGATTCACGGTCCAGCGCTGAGATTGTGTGTGTGAATGCTACACCTACCCTAGGGTGGGTAGCCTACATATAATATAAGGGACAGAGAGAGTCTTCTCTCCTGCTTCTCCTTTTTTTTCTCTTGTTGCTTTTGCTGTCTTCTGCCATTATCAACTGTTGTTCCTCTGCCACGCCACTTTGCCTTGGAGCCAGCAGATTATGGACTGAAACAACCACACACTGTGAGCTAAATAAACCTTTCCTCCTTAACTTTGGGTATCTGGTATTTTATCTCAGCAATGAGAGAAAAGTGACGAAGACACACTGTATAGGATATAATTCCCTGTCCGCGATTGGCAAAGGATTAGGAAGAGGCAGTATATTTGCCCTGGCTTTGCCAAGTGTGACTGGAGGGAGTGGCGGCCATAAACACCAAGGCAAAGTGAAAGGTATTTTCAAAGTGCCATGAAGCCAGACCTTTGGGAGCCCTGAGCAGAGTGACTCATGCTGCCCGAAGCAATCAGAGAACTCTCGACAAAGAGTGTGACATTTGAGCTGGCACTTATAGTGAGCAGGACTTTGTTAGACCTGAAGAAGGCAGGAAGAGCTTCCAGGGAAGGAAGAAGAGCCTGTCCCGAGGCCCTGAGCTGTGAGAGGACAAGGTATGTTTCGGCTTGGGAGAGGTTCTCATGGGAAGAGGGTGGGGCACGTGAAGGAGGGGAGGGGAGGGATACACTACGTGTGAGAGGCCAGCTCTGCTTTTGGAAGGAGTTGAGACTTGATCCTAAACCCAAGCAATGTTTAAGCCATCAAGACTCAGGATCAGATTTGTTTACGTGGGGGATGAACTGGTTGGGAGGAGACACAGGCCAAGGATGACTGGGTAGGAAATTGTCACAGTGATTCTGCTGAGAGCCTGGGGGCAGTGGGCCATGGAGAAGGAACTCAGTACGGGAAAAGTTTGAATGTGTAGGGTTCACAAGCGGGGAGAAAGGGATGTCAAGAATCACTTCGAGCAGTCTGGCTCCTCATTGCCTTTTCCTGCTTAGCAGCTTCTGTTTCTTTCAGAGGTTGGAAGACATGGCTCTGTCCAGGTCAACTGGATTTTAAGCAAGTTGAACCCTTGCATTTTACATACCTTAAACTCTCCTACCACAGATGGATCTTCATTCTCTTCTGATTTTCCTCGGTACAATTTGAAGGTATCTGAGAAGTCTGTCAGGCCTTCAAAGTCAGCAACATCCTCAAGTTCACAATCATATATCTAGAAACCATCAACAAGTTCTTAATTTCTTATTAAAATGCAGGTAGAGTTCAAAATCCAAAGGACTGACAATACCAAATGGGCATGAGGACACAGATGTAGCAGCCAAACTCTGCTAGTACTGGCAGGACTGCAGAATGTTACAGGGAGAAGCTGATGGAGTTAAGTATCTACCTCTCCTAGTACCCAGAAATTCCATTCCTAGATACTTACTGAGGATAACTGAAAATATGTCCCTGTGATACAAAAGTATCCTTAGCAGCTTCATCATTAGAACAGATAAATTGTGGCACACTCACAGAATGAAATATTACCCAGTAATGAAAACGGAAAATCACTGACATGAAGAATTACAAGGATGCAACATGGGGTTAAAAAAGGCAAATCCATACAGAATGCTGTGTGAGTACATTTATATGGAGACAAAAATCCAAACAAGTAAGAAGAATCTATGACATTAGAAATCAGATCAGGCAGGGAGGTGTACACCTCTAACCCCAGCTGAGGCAGGATTGCAAATTCAAGGGAGCCTGGGAAATTTGGAGAGGCTCTGTCTCAAAATACAAATCATGAATAAATATAAATAATAATGAATGTATGCATGGAGCTGGCGATATAGTTTAGCATTTTCTGAATTCAGTTCCCAGTAGTGAAGCAAAGAAAATCAGATCAGCTGCCCTTGGAAAGGTGAGAGTTACGGGGAGCTGGCAGGAAAGGAGCACAGAGGCACTGCTTTCCGTGGTGGAGGGAACGCTCTTTGGCTTGGGTGGTGGCTTAATGAATAAAACCTATTTTATGGCAGGTAAAAACCTCCATAAAGAATGGGAAGAGGAGGAAAGATGACTGAAGAGTAATGAAAGGAAGGGAAGAGAAGGAAGGAGGGAGAAAGAAAGGAGGGAGAGAGGAAGAAAGGAGATGAATGGATGCAGGGAGAGAGGAGGGGTGGTGTGAGAGTGACCCGCCCGCGTAGTGCAATCTGTTTTCTTTCTTTGAATGCTGGTGTTTCTTAAGCTACAGTAGGATATTATGATAATCATACATAAGGATGTAGGTCGTGGGGGCTGCGGATTTAGCTCAGCGGCATAAGTGCCTGCTTGGCGAGTGCAAGGTTTGCGAGTTCGATCCCCCGGTACCACACACACACACACACACACACACACAATAAATAAATAAATAAAAATAAGATAAAAATAAAAAATGTTTTTCTGCTTTGAAGGGAAAATTATTTGAATACTTGTTTTTTCATTTAAAAATTTTCTCCTGTAAATTTCTAGTATTTACTTCTCCTTGAAGCTACTGAAAAACTGAAGAATTGCAGAACCCAGGACATTAGAAGCATAATCAGAGAGAATTATACCTGCCTATCTCAAGAACTTGTCTTGCTGGACACATGTATGGAATTAACTTTACAGCTAGCAAAACCCATCCCTTTTAGTCAACAGAAAGAAGCATGTTGATATCTAGTGTTCTGCAAAGAACATCATAACTTCACGATCTCCCTGAGTTAAACCGGATAATTGTTGGCTTAATTAGTGTGGTGCCAACCCAGTCCCAAATCCCCTGCCAGATGGCCCCAAGTCCAAAGTGGCAGTCAAACAACCATAACTCAACACTGTCCTTCAACCCTGGAAACTTGGCAAAGCCAAGTTTGTTGAAATAGGGCCTTCCAGGAGTGCTGAAGGTACACCTGACCTCCCCCTGCCCCCAACTGTACCCATCACGGGGTATTTTGATTTTCTTAGCTCAGCCTGCGGTCAATTTTAATAGGTGTTGCTTTCCCCACCCACAACAGCATAGGTCCAGATACCTTGAGTTTGGAATAGCCTTTCTGAATGTATTGTCCACATTTTTCATGTTCTCCTGATGAAGCATAAAATTTACTCCACCAGTCAACAACTTCTTCCTCCTATAGACATGTCAAAATGAAAACAATTTTAGCCTTAAACTGGATTTCCAATTTACACAGCAAACCTTCTATGTAATAGGAGAGAGACGTAGGTACTTCCATTCCTACTATCAATGAGATTATATCTCTTTATTTACCCACACCATGGACTAAACATTCACAGTTGTTCTGCTTAGAAGATGGAGAAGGAATGATCGTATCTTAGTCAAAGAAATGTGTTTGACTTTAATGTCTATAATTATGTTAGATGATTTTCTTATGTGTACACACAGTCTATTAATTTTCCTGGCTTTTTTTATCATATTGAGTTATAACTCTCAACAGAATTTTTAAAAAGTAAAATTTACATATACAAATTAATTAAAACGAAACTTCCAATATGTTTTCTGCTAGCTCCTTTGCTTACCCTTTTAGCCAATATTATAATACAAAACTCATTAAGCTAAGAGTTGAAACTCCAGTTCCAATTTAAATTCCATCTTTATTATAAGCCATATCTTTTTTGGGAGGGGTACTGGGAATCAAACTTAGGACCTTGTACTTGCCAAGCAGGTGCTGTGCCACTGAGCTACATCCCGGACCGAAGCCATACTCTTATGTTAAAAAGCACACTAGTTTGGGTTAGTTGTTCAACCTCTCTGAACATCCATGTCTTCATCCATTGAAAGGAATAATAAAACCTATCTCTGTCTACCTCAGAGAGTTGGTTTGGAAACCAATAAGATCATTAAGAGAAAGAGCATGGGAAAGGTTGAAGTTCAAAACAAGTGTGAGGATGTGCAATGGTTCATCTGGCTAGAGCTTTCAATGATCCGAACAGCCCTATGTGCACGCATGCCATAGGTTTGCCACCACTGCACCAATGGCTGCCACCTATCCTTGCATATTCTGACTCAATCAGTCTGGGCTGGGACCTGCCCAGTAAGTTCTCCAAGTTCCTCAGGTGATGACAATGTGTGGCCAGGGTTGAGAACCTCTAGTTTACATAGGAAGTTCTTGGCCAGGTTGAAGGCACACTATAAAGTCACTTACGGAACATTTTCAAGTTACAGAAACCCTCTTACTCAGATTTCTAAAAGGAATAGTTCTTCATCCTATCGGATTAATACTGATTTTAACCTGCCTTGGAAATTGTGATGTTGCCAAAAGTACAAGTATTACCTGTAATTTAGCTCTCTATTCGATCTTGGAGTGAGAAACAAGGAACTTAAAAGGATTATTCCTTATTCACATGTATGTACACATTCACTTAAGTATACACATAGGTGTATGTTAACTTACAGGTATATGAGTATTTGTACATATGTTATCATGCACACATACTTATGCATGAGTTACGCACAGTTCCAAAGAGTTCCTTCCCTTTAGTGCATCAGCATTCCTCCCCCAGACTTAGAAAAACACTTATTTATATATCACTTATAGGCAAGAAATACACGCCTCTTAAATGCTGTATGTGTAATACCTACCTTTTCTGTCAGCTGCACGTGTACACGTGTGACCAGGAAGAGAACATACCACACGATCACACAGGCATGAGGTTAAGACCCCGTGAACATTAAAAAAAGAGGAGAAATTATTTTTCAGATATATTTTATATTATCAGTATTTTCATGGATTAATTTATATTAGTCAAGATGATCTCATCATTGAACACACCCTTTTTATTCTCTGAAATATGTAAGCATTTTCTCTGAAAACATGTAAGAGACTTACCCACAACACTCACATGAAAGGCTTAGAGGCGTCACCTAGGTGGTGTGTCATTAGTGGTTGGGATAGACTCACGGTTGCTAACTCAGTGGTCGGTCAGGAGGGTTATGTGGAGCTGCTCATCTTCCTTCCTGAAACCTTTCACCTAAGCTGGATCACCAGCTGTACCCGATTCTCAACCCTTCCAAAACTGTCACCCAATGTTATCAGGTAGGTACCTAGAGCTCCCCTCCTCTATGTTATAGCACCGAATAAATGCTCATTTACCAAAATTCTTCTCCTGCAAGGACGCTGAGTTTCTCTTTGGCCAAATCCTTCTATCTGAACTTTTCCATAGTACATCTGTGCCATCTCAGGGCATCTCCAGAAGTGAGCGAAGGGACAGCTAGGATGTTAGGGCTTGAATTTTTTCTTCATACCCACTGGAACATTAACCAAGCTCATCCTTGGAGCAATTTAAAGAAATTCTCAGACCCCCTTTTGGAAACCCTAAGTTCGAGGTCACTTCTAGGGCAAGGAGAGAGTGTCACCTCCCGCGGACCCCTCAAACAGGTGCTGCAGGAGAGGCCCGCGCTTCCTCAGTGTCTCGGACTGAGCGCTGCTAACAGAGGCAGAGAGACAGGCAGATGCGCCAATTCTTTCTGTTACATTCATTCCGAAGAAGGATCCAAAGCCAAACCATCACAGCTCAACTGAGATTTTGGAGAGAGGAATTTTTTTAAAAATCAAAAGTACTTTCACATTCTCAGTGGTTTCTGACTTTAGATACCAAACTTAGTCTGTTTGTTCACATCTATTTTCAGCTATATGAAACTGCTTCCAAGAAAAGAACACTTCATGCTTCCAAAAGCACTTTTAGGAGAAGTTGCTGGTTTTAAAAGTTAGAGTTAGTGTGGGAGAATTCACTTGTGCCCACTTGTTCATCGTTTTGCAAGGAAAAAGAATTGAAGCAATTGATGTGACTTGCTTTTCTAATCATGAACTTGCTATGGGAGTCAAATTGTTAAATGGAACAAAAGATTCTTCCTTTAGGTTCAAAACCATTTATTTGTTTAAAAGTCACTTTTCACTCCAAAATCTACTAGTAGAAAAGATCTGAAAGAAGAATTCATGTAGACCACTGTCCCCGGCCCCAGGCAGGTCACACACTTTCTTATCATACATACATGCACTGTCCTTGGAGAAGCCATCCTGCTGAGTGCTGTTGACACACTGCTTAAGCACTGGAATTGGAAGGTAGTCGTTGAGATGGCCATGTAAGGATGCCTGTGTTGTCTGGCTAGCACTTGCTTAATTTGTCCCAGATACTTATTTCTCACTTCCCTCATGGTAGCACTGAGCCCATTTGTTAAGAGCCCATGTCATAAGTTTCTGAAGCATGATGCTGTCACCTAGCGACACAGCCTCCAGCTCCCAGCAATAGCAGTTAGTTTTGACCCCTTGCCTCAGCTGAGCCAGCAACAAGGCCTACATTGAGTTAGTGATCATTTATGCACATTACATATGCAGTATATGTAATAAGGAGATCAGCAAACTTGTCACTGGCTTTTCCAAAGCTTAATATTCCTCATTGGACTTTGCAGAGTTGTACTGTGTTCACTGTGATAACGAGTGGACTCAAGGTTTTTCAATCGGGCTTCTTATTAATATGGTGTACTTCAATTCTATGTGAGAACAAGTTGATTAAAATTATTTAATCGTGTGCTGGAAATACCTGGCATTACCATCATCCCTGAACCTGTCAGCTTTCCAGGTTGAAGTCTCTGGTGCAGACCGACTGTTTTATAAGGCATTCCACAGCAGCCTCATTGTCTGTTAACTGCTGTTAAGAAATGAGTGACAATACTGGTCCAGATGATGGGTTTATTTTTCTGCTGATTCTCCAGGACTATCGAGAACTTCCTGCTGCTGAGTACATAGAGGGCATGTGATAAGAACTGACTGGCAGTGGCAGTGGCCAAGCGGGAGGGCGGTCACCGCACAGAACCTGACACTGCCTTTTAGAGTAATGAAAGTCTACATAAAGAAGCTTAAGTGTACCGTACTTGTCTTCTCCCGAGGCCACTGATGTCTTACTGAGACTAACTGTGGCTGTTTACACAGTAGAAAACAGTCGTTTTACCGTATGGATGGAGAATTTGATATTGTCATTTGTGGTCATATAGAGTTTCCAGATAGGAGAATCAAACACGTTGCTCCACAGCGCGGACTATAAAGCCCATGTGTAACATGATCTAATTTTTAATGAGTTTAATGCAGTGGGAAGGAAATGGATTCTTTTTAAGGCACTGTTTTTGGACCTAACATATTAAAGTGCAATCATGTGCATTTTTTGGCCAGTTTGCACATTAGAACATGCTGTGAAAGTTTATCTTAAATGCCAAAAGAAACAGAGTATTTGGTGTTTTCCTTTTGCTGGGATGAGACACCCCTCTCTTCATGCCCCTTTCCTTCTTGTAGAAATGACTTGAATAGTTTTAAAATAGGGTCCTGAGTGAATATTTGTGTCCACTCCTTCACTTCAAAACCACAGCATATATAAAACCCTGGGATGTTCCGTGTGCTGACAAGTAGGACCATTAAAAATCGTGACATCTTTGCTGCGTGCAGGGAAGAAAATCTAGCATGGCTCTGCATCCCTGTTCTGAAGTTTTAGAGCTGTAAATTTCCTCCTGAAAATTTTCTTCCCAACAAATAACACCACTTGGACTGTCAGCACCAGTAGCTGTCCGACTTGCACATACATATTGGAATCACTTCTGTGTGTGAAAATAGATTGATGTCTGGACCGATCTGCCTCTTGGTAGCTGGGAATAAACCCTGAGTATGGATAAGACTTCCACTGTCCTAGACGACTAGTTAGCTAGGACTCAGGGACTCTAGAATATACAATGTCATTGTAACCACTAATGAGTGAAAGATTTAAATTCTTGTCCCAGTCTTCAAAATCTGGTTTAATATCTATTTATTTTGATTGTTTGGTTGAATTTACCAAATGCTTAGACATCTAGAAGACAAAACTGATGACATCCATTGATGTTTTGAAGCTTACCTTGGAAGCCAGTAACGGTTTGGTGTCTTCTACTTCGATAACAACATCCCGGCAGGGGGACACAGACATAAGGGAGGCTGTAAGGCAAAGAATGTCATAATCTGAGATAGTTAGGAAAATAAAATGGAGATCATTCCACTCCATATCCAAGTTGAACATATAGGGTGGATTGTAAAGTTCATGACTGGGTGACACCCCTGAATGTAGAAAATAATCCAACCACTTGTTCCCTTGCCCAAAATATAATAAGGCTGTAGACATTTTCAAGGGGGCTACATGGCCCATTTTTTTTGTTTTAGACTATTAATACAATGTCTATACATAAGAAGTCCTGAAAGTGAGTCACGTCGATTATGTCAATATATGTCTTTATAGGATGCAAGAGAGGGGAAGAAGCTGAGAAACCTACAAATAAAGGAGCCTCCTGTTCTTAGGATTTGTTCTCAGGAAAAAAAAATATAAAGAAATAGAGAGGACAGGAGGTGGGAAGTGAATGGACAATGGGTGAAGGGGAGAAGACAGAAGAGGCAGGGAGCAGAGTGGACGGCTGCATATTTTGCACCTGGAGCTGCAGTGACCTGTCCGCTCTTGTCTTCTCGGTGTATGGAGAAGGAGAAGGCACAACCCTTAGTTTTATGCATAACTCCCCTGATATTTCTGACTCATGATTTTGGGGTTAGAGAAGAGGCCCAGAAAATGCCTCTCCTGAGCTCATCAGGTTGGGTCAGCTGAATGAACTGTTAAAGGCTCAACCCAGGATGGGGCAGGATGACAGTACAACCGCCTTTTAATGAAGAAGGCACCAGGAAGCCAGAAACGTACCGGGAGGCTGGAACCTGAGCAGAGTAAATTCTGCTAAACCAAAAGAACTTTCTGTTTAACTCAGCTGGGAAATTGACACTTTTTTCCTGTATGATATTTAGAATATCATGAAGGAAGAGGGGACACTTCTTTAGTTACCAACCATGTGTCAGGCATTGGGTTAAGCACTTTACTTACATGATCTCATAAGGAGGCTCCTCGATAATCCTTTACAATATGAGCTATTATCTCCATTGAACAACAAGATTTAACAACAAGCTGAGGCTAAGAGAAAGCAAGTCATTTGCTTCAGTTTAAACAATTAGTAGTAATTGAAAGGAAATAAGGTGCCTTGGTGTATCACCTTATTAAAACACAATGTGTTTTAATCATCACACCAGAGCTCAGAGAACAGCAAATGCTCAATTAATGCTGGAGAAGTGTTTAGAGGGTATCAAGGACACAGAGGAGACTGATATTTATTGATCATCTATGATATACAGTTGCTTAGTAGGTAGTTTTACACCCTACGAGCAGACCTATACGCAGTTGCTATGCTTCCAAGCCATGTTTGCCTGCAGTTCCAGAGAGCTGCAACAACAGAGCAAGAGATGCAGACGGGCAGGGATGCCCGAACACCACTGCATGCACGTTCCCCTCCTCGTTACATTCTGCTCTCCATTTCTGTTCTGTTTCCTTTACTGTGTTCCTGTAAACAAAACTAACACAAGGAGTGGCATTCTGTGTTTCCAGCATTAGGCCAGAGATTTAATTTTCAACTTTTACCCTACCCCTGGTTCTAAGAAAGTACCAGGACTTCCTCTTCTGGGCTTCCCTAAAGTCTTGCATGTTCTGCACCTTAATGATACAGCGTCACTAATCAGGAGGCCTCTGCCTTGGACCTTTCCCTCGTCCTGACCAACAGAGGCAAACAAGTCCACACAAGCCATTCGGAGGCCAGAATTTGTAGCTTCCTAATGCTTTCTCATGTTTGGACCAGGAAACTTTCTCCTGTGAAAATTACAGGGATAATGTTTTCTTTCCATTTCCAGCAAGGCAGAGTATCTGGGGAATTGTACATAAAAACAGGGCTTGTGCCTTCTCCTTTTCCGTACTTTCTGAGAACAAGAGCTGGACTGGTCACTGCAGCTCCTGGCCCCAAACAGGCAGCCATCCTCTCTGCTTTCCCTTACTTCTTCTCCATATGAAATAAAAATAATTCCTGCACTTATAGTAATTCTTGCTGTCATAAAAATGACTATTTTAGGCACCATTAGTTCAGCCCTTTCAATTTTTTTAAGGCAGGCTCTCACTATGTAGTTGGTGCAGGCTGGCCTTGAACTCACTTAGGTAGCCCAGGTTGGCTTTGAATTCACAGCAATCCTCCAACCTCAGCCTCCTGAGTGCGAGACTACAGACATGCCCCATCATATCTGGTAGTACAAAATGTTTTGTGTGTGATACTTTTAAAATAAACACATATAGGGTTTTGCTCAAATAGGACTAGAATTTTTTCTCCTTTTATGCATGAGGGAAGCATCCTACAGGGCAGCTGAAGAACTGTAAAGCCGCTGAGTTTCAGAGGTCTGTAAAATCAAGACCAAACCTTATGGAAGCTTAAATAGGACTGCATCATGGCACAGCTTCTCAACAGATGTCTGCTCCAGTCTTGAAGCTGGCTGAACAGGGTATCATGGTCCTTCATCAGGTCTAACCCTATGAAGCCAGGAATCTTGGGATCTTGTGCACTGGAGTGACTGGCCCTCATCCCCTAACATATTGCATGGCAAGCTAAAAATCAGAAACTACTTAAGTAGTAGAAAAATGCTATATGATTACATTATTTATTATGGAAATTTAAAGTATTAAGCTCCTTTTCTATCATTTACATAATTAATTGTTTTGAAGCTTTTCCTGTATGGACAAAAATGAACTATCTCTTAAATTACATTACAACATTGCTGTTACGCATTAACGAGGCAGGTCACAGATGGAAAGTAATTTAAGATAAAAATCTCATCTTCTTTCAGGGCTCATGGAGGGGGTGGTTCCTGCTGCTTCTTAAAAGGCAAACAGGAAAGTTCATGAAGCACTTGACATTTCCTCAAATAACACGTTCACCTAGAAGCAGGACATTTCAGAAGAAAATTGCTCGGATGTTGCTCCCTCTACCCCCAACCCAGCAAGGATTCCAGCCTTGGCCCACCACTCACTGGCTGCATTTCCTTAGGAAAGTCACTCAACCCCCTGTAAATCAGGCCGGTGTGGCTCGTCTCTGTAGAAGCCAGATGATGAGTACTAAACCTTCAGAGGCTGTGTAAATATTACATCAAATCATGCATGAAAAACCCAAAAATGTTATTTATAGATTTGTGTTTTACCTTTTAGCTGTGGCACAATGTCCTCCTTGCCTGCATAAGGGTCACAGCGAAAGCGGTCCAGGTGGTCAATGGTGCACTGGCCAACAACAGGCTTACGCCCAAACTGCCTGTGGTCGATGACCTTGATCACCAGGGGAGGCATGTACAGTTCCTCCTTAGGCAAGAACTGAGGTATAAAGAAGGGGGTCATTTCTCTTAACAGGACCAGACAAAGACAATGTTTCTGATAATGTTCTCCAAGGGACCAATTCAGAATCTGTTCCCTGGGAGCTTGTAATAAGCAGTCCAGTAACTTACACGGTAGGCAAGAGGCTGAGTGCCACAATCATTAGATCTCGACTAGGCTGCTCAGATCAAGTTCTGGATCTGTCACCATGAACTGCATGACAGGAACTTTTCCAAGCCCTCTGTGTCCCAGTTATTTCATCAATAATGGCAGAGTTGTGGAATACTGGTGAGAGGCCCAGAACACTACCTGATCCACACAGGGTGCTCTGTAAGTACCATGATGTGGAACAGGTACTGTTTACTGCAGACCTGCATTTCCTCTGCACACTCTGCCTCTCCCAAGGGGACCTGCAGAAGGCTAGCAAGCCCAGAGCTTTGACAGTCTGCTAGCCAAGTCCTGAGCAGGATTTAGAAATAGTCAAAACAAAATTAAACCTCCACGAAAAAGAACTGTGGCTGGGAGTCTATTAGCCATAGAATTTCAGTACCAAAATAGGATAGTCAAGTTTTCCTTCACGGCTCCTGTAATTTGGGGACCTTAACAGGCTGCCTGTTCAGAGAGTCACAGGCTGGAATGGGAGCCTGTTTGTGGCTTAGTGAAATTTGTATTGCTGGCTTCGCATGAAAATGGAAGCTGGGGTTCACTCAGTGGCCTTCCTCATCTCTGCAGACAGAAACTAGATTCCACTCTAGAAGTGGAAAAGTAGAGGAGGGTTGGGAAGTGGTCAAGGATGCATGAAGTGGCTCTGCGGCAGCCCACTAGGGGTGCTGAGCTTCTGGCTTTGAGCACTCTTAAAGCTCTCATCTGCACACTACAGGGGAGGAATGCGGCCTTAGGAGCCGGAGGGCCTTGAGTCCAAACTCTGGCCACTCGCTTGTCAGCTATGTTCCCCTGTGCACATTAGTTTGCCTCTTTCTTTCTCCGAAGAGACAGTAAGAAGGTGGAAATGTGCACGCTGCAGAATTAAGATGAAATGTCCTGGACGAATGCACCGGCATTGAGAAGGCTGCAGCTGGAACTGAACGAGGCCCCTGCAGCTCGGAAGGGGAAGCCCAGCACTCAGTGGAGTGTGACCTAGGCCCCCCACCCCCCAGGCCCTGGTCTCAGTTTCCTCATCTGTAAAGTGTGAGGTTAAACCACACGGTCCTAGGGTTCAAGCGCAGTGTGTTGGAGACCTCCAGGACAGGAAAACGATAGGTGGGGAAAGGAAAGGAAGGGAAGGTTCTAAGCCACAACTTTAATTTAAAGAAATGCCCTAGTTTACCTCTTTCATATAGGAAAGTAAAGTGAAAAAGGTTTTTTTTTTTTTTTTTTCGTCTTGTAAAGCTTAGGTTTTATCTGCTTTAACAATAGAAAGACTGCTGACTTCTTTTTGTCCTAAGTATTATGGGGTGTTTGGTGGAGGACCATGAACCCTATCCAATGTTTCATACTTCCAATAATTGGGGATAACTTCAGTGGAACAAGGGGGCCACTGTAGCAGGGACAGTCGTGGGCTCTTAGGGCTGTGGCTCACCACGCTCTGTGGCTCCCTCCACCTCTGCCCCTTCCCCCAGAGAGCCGGGCCCTATCTCGTGGGCCCCGGCCCACGTGCTTCGGGAGTATGACTAGGCATTAAGATTCTGCCCTCAGCAGGCTGACCAGGGGCTTCTAGCAGTAGCTGAAATGATGGAAAGTTTACTAGAGAAATACGTATTACTCAGAGATACTTCTGTATCACTGGAGGAGTTTGAGAAGTCATCACTACCGTGTAAGAATCTGGCAGGATAGGGGCTTAAGGAGCCAAGTATCAGGCAAAGTTCTCTAGTTGTCAGATTTTGGAAATAAATAAATTCTCTCCTTGTGTGGGCTACGTATTCATGATTCAAATGGAGTTCAGCTACTCAGCACACATAGACTATTACAGGCAGGATACTGTACCACTTTCATGAAGAGAACAGAACTTGGAAAGTTGGGCGTCTTCTTCAGGTTTTTGATCACCACTGATTCTACTCTTTCCCCTCCACACTCCACAACAAGACTGGGGGATGTGACAGAAGCCATCTGGTAGTTTTTCATATTCCTTAAGCCCCAAGCTAGAATCTAGGAAAATTAAAGAGAGGAAAGGAAACACAACGTATTAAAAATACTATTCAAAAGGAAAAATCCTACAGTCACTGGCAAAGTCTTTACGACCAATTGGTGCAGATTTGCTTAAAACGCTGGTGAAGGTTATGCTAGAATCCTGTAGGTCATACAGAGAAAGTGGTTTTCCCCGCTTCCTTCTACCTGAACCACTAAGAAAGAAGAGCTGTTAAGACCGTAGAAACCACATACTGGCTGTGCCATGTATCGCCAGGTGAGTGTTAGCCAGTTAGTTAACTTTCCCTGTGTCATCTACAAACAGGACTGAGGGTGCCGTCTATCACAGGATTACTCTGAAGATCAAGCGTTAACTTCTTACCACAGCGTCTGACAGGCGAGTATCCAAAAGTGACAGCTATCTGCCTCAGTCCTTAAGAACCTCTAGCAAGACACTTGGAGAACAGAAATCTTGGAGCAACAGCTGCAAGGAGACGCTGTGAAAGCAGGCCTGTGCCACCAGAGTCGCTCCGTCAGCTTGCATCTGTCACCCCAGATACCTAGGGTGTCGCCTCTGCCCACCCCTCCCTTCCCTGCCTACCACCACTTCCCTCTCAGGGCCCTCTCTGCACACCTACACACACACACACACACACACACACACACACACGCACACACACACACACACAGGCACTATCTTTTAGGCCATCTTCTCTCTCTCAGCTCTCTAGTTGACTGGAAAAGCTCAGAAATCGGCTGGCTCGCAGTAAGCGAGGTTTTAGATCCTCCAGAGATATGAGATGCTGGAATTCACTTCTGCTTATTGCTCCAACACATCTTCTATTTCCACGAATATTTCAAGTTTCGGGACAGATTCCATAGGAAGTTACAGATAGCATGAAAACAGGCAGCAGGACGTCTTTCTCTAAGGGAAAGACTCTTATTCTGTGGCCGCATCCATTTAACTTAATCAGTGAAACACAGAGATCAGGATACCTCAATAGCTGTGAGTTGAACCACTGGCCTGATTCCCTGAGGGACCATGTACAGGTTTGGTGCTCTCTGAGAGGGAAGAATGGGAAGGTTGGATCCATCCTGCAAAGCAAACATAGAATGTCAAATGCCTTCCTTTTCAAGGAACGTGTGCCTAGGGTTATTAACAATTTTTCAACCCGCTGAAAGCATAATTATATGCATGAAAATGCAGCAATGTACCTTGTCCCTCAGAATGAGCTCTGCAGTCACAAGGACATCCCCACAGGGTTTATCTCCATTCATGACTGGGTGCCAGAGAAGCTTGGGTGTGATGTCCATTTCTGAGTTTAGTTTCACCAGAGGAGAACAGATGCTTCGTCCTAAAAATTCATCTTTACCCTATAAAAAAAAATAATCCTCAAATCTCCAAACAAACTTTGCTTTGAAACTTTCTTTATCATCCCCCAAATCATCTTAGAAATTCCCAACTACCTACCACTTGGTCATTGTCGAAAAGTTCTATGATAACTTTGGGTGGGTTCTGTAGAATAGTTTGGGGTTCCCCATAGATTTCAATTTCATCAAATATAATTGTTTGGTCCCACGTGGGGTTCAGGGTGGAGTGGATGATCTCAGTGGTTTTGCTTCGATGGAGGAAAGAGACATGAGCATATGGATCTGTGGAGAAAGAACAGAATGGAGCTGTGGTGAAAGTTAGCTTCCCAGAGTCCTGCATTTCATCTGAATACTTTTCCTCTGGATACAGCCATCGTGGACTCTCATCATCCACCTGGAGAAGGGTTTTACAGACCAGGGTGTGGAAGAGGCAGGTGACATGGTGCCGCAGGAGCACCTGAAGTGAGGCAGGGGATTCTCGCTCGAGAGTGCGCACCCGCCGCGGCTGACTGGACACCTGATCTGTCATCTCATGATGAGAATGCAGCTCTCCGGAAGTATCACCTGCTTCCTAACATGCAGAGAATGAGATGAACACAAAGACTGTGATGGGCTTAGGATGAGCCTATCATCTGTGCTGTGGTTGACAAATGCTGCCTTCACTGTTTCTACTATCCTGGTCATCTGTTTACCCAGCAAGTATTTACTGAGTGCCAGGTCTGAAGAGCACAGTAGGAAACAAGGAAGGCTCAGATACTTAGTGTTTGTTATTTGTGATAGTAGAAAATTTCCCCAAAACTTCTCTGTACTAGAGAACAGAGTGAAAGAAATCTTATATGCTAAGAAGTAATCCATGTGTTTCTACATGATAAATAATTATCCCAAACTTTCTTCAGTTGTTTGGGGGGGGGTTTGCTTTATTTGAGCTACAGCAAGCCAGTATTTAAGGCATGCTGGTGAATGCTTGCAGTCTCAGCCATCTGGGAGGCTGAGACACGAGGATCACTTCAGTTCAGGAGTTTGAGACTATGCTACACAACCCCCATCTCAATACATACATACACACATACACATATACACATAATGTCTATCCCGAAGCTTTTACATATGTAAAGTAGCGCTTAGGTTTTAACATTTCAGGTAGCTATAATATGAAAGGAATACAGTAACTGCTGTTCTTTGCTTATGCCTGATGATATAACTCAAACTGCAAGAAATATACTTAGAGTATTACTAAATTTTAGTAAAAAATTTGGAAGAATTTTGACTTTCAATGGTGGAGTGCCCTCTGGTGGAGGATATTTGAAAATGTTTCCTTTTTTTTTTTTTTTTTTTCCAGTGCCATCTCATTTTGGAGATACATATTTCAGAACAGAGATAACCCTGAATCCGGTATAATTTGTAGGAGGAAACCATTCACAAATACTGGTTAACGTTAGTGCTTGGGACATCCTTTATATAACTGAAGCTAGTACCCTGAAGTGTCAGGGAAATGCTTTAAGAGCTGTTTCATAGAAGGTCCAGGGAAGTTCTGGTTGTTTTCAAGGCCAAAAGTGGAATATCCCTAGATACCCTGAAACAGCCTGAATTAACCAGGTTTCCACAGGCAAAAACACAAATCCCAGGTAGGCAGGTGTCCCTCAGCCTTCCCCATTCCCCGCCCATGACCTTCTCAGAAGCCCTCCAAAGACAACACAGCCATCTGGGTGTCAGTGTGAAGACCGCAAAGCTTTGTGGTTTTATGGGGCTGAGAATGAGGGGACAAGCAGCTGAGGAGGGAAAAGTGTACTCCAAGCTACTCAGAGTCCAGCATATGGGAAGATCTGTGAACTTGTGATCTTTTTGTTGTCTTGAGAGAGCTGCCAAAGACGTAAAAAAATAACAATATATCAATCTACCCAGGCCCAGGAATAAGAACCAAATCACGCATAATTAGAGACAGAAACTCTTCTTGGTACTATTATTTACTTGATGATAATTTAAGGGCCATGTGTCTTCTATGTATTTTTAGAACCCAGCAACAGTGCTAGAAGCATTTAATAATTCTTTAGCTAGCAACTAAGCAGTTTACTTCAAATACATAAACTAGTTTCAACATGAAAAAAGTGGTTGTTGTTAGAAATGACAAGAAAGAATCCACTTAGTGGAAAGAAGGGTCAAGCTAGCCACATAATAGCGTACAGCACGGGAATTTTCCCCTTTACCTGAAAAGCTATCCTTGTCTAGAGCTGTGAGGTTTCTGGCTTGGTAGATGTAACAGCGCAAATGATAGATGTAGACTCCTGCAAAGAACAAGGAGAGGTTTCATGCAAGAAACATAATACTGTATCCTGATATTTCTCTGGATATTTAGGAAGAATATATGCCCCAGATATAACAGAGAATCCATATACAGTGGTACCACAGTTCATGAATGCTTTTATTTGCAAACAATTTGGTTTGCAAACAGAAGCAGTTGACAAAGTTTGATTTTTTGTTTACAAATTCTGCACTGGGTGACAAACACAACCATCTTTTCCAAAATCATAGAACAAATTAAATTTGTGAACAGTGGTATCACTGTAAGAGTAATGCTGTATCCTCCCAAAGTTGTTTAATTCTTGTAAAATGCAACTTAAAGGTAGTTCTCCCTTATCCATAGTCTTCTTGCTACAGTTTCAACTGCTGTCTGAAAATATGAAATGGGATATTCTAGAAACAAATAATTTACAAGCTTTAAGTTGCATGTCATTCTAAGTAGCATGCGATTCTAAGCAGCGTTAAGAAATCTTGGACCATTCTGTTCCATCCCCCGTGATGTGACTCAACCTTTTGTCCAGTGTATCCATACTATATATGCTACCCACTCAGTCACTTTGTAGCTACTCACTTATCAGATTGATTGACATGGTGTCAGTACTTCAGTGCTTGTGAAAAGGTAATTCTTATTCTACTTAATAATGGTTCCAAGTGCAACAGTAGTGGTACTGGCAATTTTATGACATTCAATGCATTGTTATAATTGTTCTACATTTTATTATTGTTATCAACTTCTTGCTGAACTTACTTTATAAATTAAACTTTAACCTAGGTACATAGGTATAAACAAAAAGTATATATAGAGAGCTTGGTATTATTTTCAATTTCAATCATTTACTAAAAGTCTGGACTACATCTTCCACAGATAAGGGGGGGGGATTATGAGGTTTTTTTGTTTGCTTGTTTTTTAAAAATACTATAGTAAGCTCAGTACAAAGTGTGACAACCAGAGAATATTATTCCCATTGTAAAATACAAGGATTTAGGGTACTATTTGTCACATGGACCTTTAAAATGAGACTAGGTCACCAGCAGTTAGAGAAATAGGGCAGTCTACAGTACCAAACCTGGAGTACAGCTATCTGCTAACCAGTTCTTTGACATTTCAAAACCTTTCCACTGCTTCTCTTTATTAGTGTATCATTGCACACACCGCTTTTTCACTCACACACATACACATAAATTGAGAGATCGGGCAAATTGTGAATGAACACAGATTCTGGAAACCCTGGCTGCTTGTACTTAAATCTTGTCTTTAGTGTTTACAAACCCTAATACACTGAGAAAAGTTACTGAATGCCTTTGTGCCTTGATTCCCTCGTCTGTAAAGTGGAATCAATTACAGCACCTACCTTAAAGGGTGGTTATGAGGATTAAATGAGTTGCTTGTATGTACAGTACCTGATACATGTTAAGATCTATGTGAGTATTTGCTGTTATTATTATTGTTTTTGAGGAGTATTGTTTTTTAGTATTTCTGAAATTCCTGAAAATATCATAAAATCCATAGAGTTAAACTCTGATTAAACAGTCTTTGGAGCTTACCGGATAGAATGAGTATGTACTCATGTGTTAAATAGATTCCATTAAAATCAATGACTTAATCATCTTTTACCCCAAATATGGTACAGTTTTATAAACTGTATTTACAAATCTTCACCGAGTTATGAAATGAAAAGTCATGTTCATATGAGGAGTTCTTTACTGTATTTGGGGACTCAAAGGGTTCCCTTAGCATAAAAGTCATGGAAGTTAAATTCACAAAGACACACTCAAACTCACTGCTGAAGCTGCAGGAGACGATGGGAGTGTTGGCCCCGAACACGGTGGTGGCGCTGTGTTTCTGCGTCTCCGGGCTCTTCTCCTCCGCGTCCTCAGAAGTGTCTGCACCCTACAGCGGGCCAGACACAGCACCCAAGCAAACAGGCCAGGAGGTAAGAAGCACAAACAAATGGAGCGGTGGCTTTTAAGAGACAGTTTGTAACCCAACCACCCATTTTTCAAGATGAGCAAGGCCAGTCACAGAGCTGGAGAGCAGCAGAGGGAGGCAGAAGCCAACCCTTCTGCTCAAGGCCAAGTCTACCAGATCCTGCTGCTGAAAGAAAAGGAAAATATAAAGATACAAATAAAAAGATGGAAAGGGTGGACGGAGAAAGCAGGGCAACGGAAGAGTACGGCCAAGTGTGGAAATGCGAAAGCTGCCCGCCGACGGCTTGGCTTGGCTTGGTTTGGTGTCTAGAGACAGGGTCTCACTATGTAGTTCAGGCTGATCGTGAGCTCACTGTGCAGCCCGGGCTGGCCTGGACCTTGCAGCTTCTCAGCCTCCCTCCTACTAAGGTTACGGCCGTGTGCCGCTGCGCCAGCCACATGGTTTTAGGTCACGCGTGGTCGTGCGCTCATCCTCTCCCTCCTCCACAGCCTGCGTCTCCCTGCCCCAGCTCCTTCCCTGTGCTTCTGTCTGGACGCTTCTCTAGGTTTGTGAGTCATCCTTCTGCTCTCCTCTCTCACATCTCTACACTCGGCTCTCCCAGTCTGCTGAACGGTTGCAGTTTCCACGGGCTGATCAAGGAACCTGTGCCGGGAATGCTGACACCTGAAACCTAAGTGCTCGGATGGACTTGCTTGGAAAAATACTGGGGACAATGGGTGTGCCCGCAGGAGTAGTTCTTGGCTCTATTCATACGGAATGTTCTATGCATCTTACAAGAATTGTTAAATACCTAGGATGGATACGTTTGCTCAACCTGTTTATAATCTTGTAGCACTGGGGTTACAAGGATCTCCACGGAATGGGCAGTTTTGCATCCAACATGTGTTTTCTCCAAATCAATATTATTTCCTCTTTGGCTTCTGATTACTTACAAGGGCACCTTCTAGTTTAAAGATGGCAGCTGCACCATGTGTCTCTGAAGGAGCCATTTTTCTTCTCCAGCGTCTACGGCGAAAAGTGTCAGAACTACGCTGTTGCCAGTGAAATTTCCAGCCAATTAAAGAAGCATATTCCCATCCCTCACGGTCTTCAAATTCTTCCATGGCCTAAAACAGAGGTAAAACTTTTAGTGGTAATAATTTCTTTATATTGAAAAAACAGGTTACGGGGTCCATCAACAAATAATATAGCAAGACAAATCTATCCTGTGCCAAAAACTACGCTGGGAACAAGAGACACAGCAAAAACAAAATGGGAGGCTCCCTGCCTTTGCAGAGCTAGTGGGCTGTGGAAGCACAGAACTCCTCAGTTGGTGGGAGATGGATCCTAGGCGGGGCGTCTCATTCGGGGTAAGGATGGGATGACGTGAGGAGACTTGCTCGGATTGCTTTGTTTTCTCATTTATTACCATTGTGATATACCTGAAAAGCATTATTTCTACTTTATATATGGAATCAAAGATTATACCTCCGCCTGAGGGATGAAATGTCTTGCTTAAGCTAATGCCTGCCAAACTGATCATTGGGAGACAGTCACAGGCCTCTGGGAACTTCTCATCCATCAGGCAGGGAGCGTAAGCACTCACTCATTTTTATCAGCTCATTCATTGTACTATCCTCTTTCTGGAAGTATGTTCCTGAGTTAGCAAGAAGTTGCACAGACAATCATGTCTCTGTTTTTACTTCTACTGAATTAAAAACAAAATAAAACAAAACACATCTCATAGCAACTATTGGAGTTAGGCCTTTAGAGCACTTGACACAATTGCTGTTTGGAATTAACCAACCAAATCCAAACAGCAGCCCTGTCACTTGTTCTAGAATACATCCATCTCATCTGTGAGCTCTATCTGTCAGAAATTACAGGCTGCACATAACGCATATGCTACAGCTGACACTGTAGCCCAGAAACCATGTCACTCACTAAATCTCTGGATATTCCGTTAGCACTTATTATTCCGTTTGAAGTCTTGAAATACATTAATTAGATAAATATTACTCTCATTTTAAAGCAAGACAGAAAGCATACCCAGGATTTGAATCTTTCAGTATCTCTTTTGAAGTTCCAAGATACTGCCTCTAATATATTACCTCCCAGAACAGTTTCAGTGATCTCTTACCTCTTCTATAGTGGTTCTAACATTTAACCTGCCTCAGAATCACAAGGAGGCTTTGTTGAAATATGCACCGCCACGCCATCCCCAGAATTTCTAAATGAGTAGGACTGGGATAAAGAAACGTTTCTCACAAGTCCTCAGGTGACGGTCACAGCGGTGGTGGCAGTGTGTAGACTTCGAGAACCTCTGAGAACATGATTAAACACTTGACCTGCAACAGTCTGCAGAAATATCTCTGTAAGTGGAACTCTGCTCCTCTTACCCTTGCGGTGCTTGAAGGAGTTTGCGTTAAATCTTTCTTGCGTTTCCGGACCAGCCTTCGCCGGCGATGAGTGTGATACATTTTCTCTGCTGGGACCCAGGATTTGGGCTTATTATCTGGAGGGATGGTAATTCCGTACTCCCAACCTGGAACAGGATTTGTGAAAAAAGATGCATTTGCCAGACCAGTAAATACTTTCTAGAAAAAATTTAGTCTGAATTTTATGTACTGTATCATGACTGTTACAGGTTATCCCTTATTTGAAAGCCACTCTAAATCTAAAGCTGTTTGAATGCCATTATGTCACAAGTGGAAAATTCCACACCTGACCTCATGCCATTAGGGGCTCTAAAATGTAGGGGCTCTAAAAACGCAGCATAAAATTACTTCTGAGTTATAGGCACGAGGTATATATTAAACCTAAATAAATTTTGTGTTTAGATATCTCCAAGGTAGTTCATTACCTATATATTAAATATTCCAACATTCCAAAATTGAACACACACCGGTCCCAAGCACTTGTTATACTTTAGCCAAACTAAATACAGCTTCACTCCCTAGATCCCTCCTCCAAAAGCTTTTTTGTGACAGTGAGTAAGAGGATGGTATGTACTCACGGGCCATGTTCAGTTCCAAAACCACCAAAACTGGTACTTTTCTAAATAAATTTGCCTATGGCTCAATTTCCCCATTACAGAAGTAAAACATACCTTTTTATAGGATTACTTTAAAATAAAATAATGGATGAAAAACACTAGGGCATGCTTAGCACATAGTTACTGCTCAATCAGTGGTATTATTATTATTATTATTAGGTACCTGGGATCAAACTCATGACCTCGCGCTTGGCAGGCAGGCGCTTATGCCACTGAGCTAAATGCCAGGCCCAGTGGTATTATTATAAGACCTGGTGTGTGCTTCGAGGTTGATTTGAAATCTTCTGCATCAGTACTGGTCTTTTCTATGCACTATTCCCTCATAAGGAAAGAAAAGTCAGATTTTCTCTTTGACAGCTCCAAATACTATAAACATTTCACTTTAGATTACTATTCATAGACAAGGATAAATACCATTACTAACAGGAACTATGTCAGTAATCTACATTATTGTTAAATAGGATTTTACAGGTATTTACAGTTCTCCTTTTTGAGCTAGAAAGTGATGTTCCCAGGGAGATTATGGAGTGTGATGATGACAGAGAAGCTAGCTCCCTCCTAAATTCTCATTTTGGATCCCCAAACATCTCAAAGCCCAAATAGTTGGTCCCATATACCTGCTATTTTCCACTCTTAATATCCCCAAAGAGAACCTGTCCCAGCACTTACTTATGCTTTAGACTGTACATTTGAATAGTCTTGGGTGACAACCTCTGACTCATAGATCAGCTGTCATAGATCTTTCTTCCCAAGGGACGGTAAACCAAGGCCTGCCTGCAGGGCTAACAGTGGGGCAGGAGATATGAAACATTACCGTTCTCATCCACAGCTCGGTTTATGTCATACACCCATGCGTCATCTTCCCACTCCCAGCCTGGAGGACAGGTCAGCTCAGCAGGTGATGAGGTTTTATCACCATTCTTAAAAAAGAAAGGAAGAAGTAGGGGTTAATGAACGCTAGTGTTAATAAGCCAAAATCTGAGGAAAGTTTCTGCATATTTACGTATGGTGTCCATAGGTTGACATAGATACTAAGAGATACATTTTGGCCAGAAAAATGTACAAATGTACAAATAAATTGATTTTTTTTTTTTTTTTGGCACCAGAGATTGAACTCACAACCTTGCGCTTGCCAGGCAGGTGTGTAATGCCACTGAGCCAAATTCTTAGCCCAAGTAAATTGATTTTTAAAATTAGCCTATTTTTACTACTAGGGAATTGTATTAGAAATAGCTTTTTTTGTAGGGCAAAGTGATTAAATATATGGTTCAACTTCGTATTACATAACATGCATCTTATTTTTATGAGGGATTATGCAGGAAATAACCCAACAGAGATTGGATCAAACATTAAAAGCACATGTTTCCAAGTGTTGGGAAATGTTCCTGGAGGTTCGTGATGCTAATTATGTAAGATTGAGCACAGTTTATATAAAATATTGGCTTAAGTTTACATAAGAACTGAGAGTTATGAAAAGAAAATTAGTAATTAAAGGAAATAGAGGGGACCTGTAGCATCAAAAAACATTCAGCTTCATTTTAAATTAAAAAAGTAGAAATGGAAATAATGACAGGGTACCACTTGTTCTACTGTTGGAAAAGATAATACAATGGGGTGCTAAGTGTTCAGGCAAAAAATCTTCCCAGACAATGTTACTGGAAATAGAAATTCACAGACCTCTTTGAAAAGAAATGGTAACATTTATCAAAATTTAAATGAACTTAAATTTTGACCCAGCAAATCCAAGGATCTTTCCTAGCCACAAATTGTCACAGTAAATAAACATGTATGTATAAAATGTTCACTCTAACTTTGATCATGTGACATAACAACAACCCCCAAACCAAACTTTAAATACCTATGAGATGAGTTAAGTAAATTATAGTAGGTACCTATAAAAATACTCTGCAGGCATTTTTTAAAAAACTCATACAGCTGTCAATATGCATTGATATCGAAAGAGGTCCAAGATATATTATTGGATCAAGTCTACAAGTTGTAGAATTATGTATGCAATGTAATTCTGCTCGGCTAAGAAAAAAGAAGTTACATACTTGTATATGAACACGAAATTATCAATGGGAAGTGAAATATCAGTCAGGGAGAATTACTTTTCATTTATCGTAACATTATTTGGGATTATAAAGAGCCTGAGCCTTTCATTTTTTATGATTTTAAAGACTAGTTAGATAATCAATATTTACCCTAGAAAAGTTGCACACCTTAAACTTTACCCTGCAGCAACATCCAGTTACACAGGCCCATTTTCTTTTTAGGAAAGTAATAATTATGCTTTTGTGTGGCCTGAATTAGGAATGGAAGGAAGGCTATTTGGAACAGAAGTGGGGGGAGGGTAATGGTGAGTTTTCAGAAGGTCACGATTCACAGCGGTGACACAGGAGGGCTCCTCTCACCGCATCTGTGTAGGTATCCTCAGCTGGTTTCCACTCGCCCCCAGGGTAGCGACTCTCATTCTGGTAGACTTCATCCGTGAACTCTGTGTGGCCCGCATCTGCCTCAGTCAACAAGCTGCAGGCAAGCGAGCGGGGCACAGTTAGCTGGGGTGAAACACCTGCCATCAACCCCAGCTCTCTCCAGCGCTTGGGAGGCACCTGCACCCTGGGAAAAGTACCCGTTCTCTCCTGCTGGATCCCAAACCCCTCTTTCTAACAACAGTTTTTGGCACTGCTTTGAGAAAGGGCCTGCTGGAACAATGAGACCTAAATTATAGAGAACGCTCCTAATGAGTGAGGTTGGTCTTTTCCTGTAGCGAGCGTGGGTGGCAGGGAAAACGGTCCTGTGGGCAGCTTCTCAGGGAGAGTACCAAAAGCCCCTCCATATTTGTTTCAGCAAAGGGCTGTTCAGTGTCTTTTTGAAAACTCGTGGCTAACGGTTCAAAGAATAGGGACTCATGTTCTGCAGCCCTCCTATTTAAAAAGTGAAGCCTCAAAGCCAAGTGCGAAAATGTCTACTAATGGGTTGCTTGGTCTGTGCAGCCACCGCTGAAGGGGGCTCAAAGGTTCTGGATAGTTCCCAGGCAGCAGCCAGACAATGTCATTTAAGACTCCAGACTCTAGTTGGGTACTTGAGAAACACTGACTGTGGCTTGCTAATTTTCCTCTTGGGTTTGAAAATCCACAGAGAAAAGTCCACAGGGTCTAACACTGGCTTAATATTTCTGTTAGGTTCCCATTCAAACGAGGGTTCTGTTTTATCATCTCTGCACCTTTTCCCTGATGCATCTTCCCTAGAACGGAAAATCATCAAAAAATAAATGTCTTCAACTGTTTATATCAATTGAGCTCACACATCATTTTCTGGGCTCCAGAGAAGAATAAAAACTGCTGGCTGCCATCTGATCCGAGGATTCGCCCAGCCCTGATGCGCTCTGACCTTGTGCTTTTCCAATCACAACTCCCCCTACCTTCCTCTGGCCTCAGTAGTCCTCCTTCCTTGTGTCTCATTCAAGCTCTAGTAAATTTAATTCTCTAACAGAACTAGAGCAAAGGTTAGTATCTGCTATTGTATTTCTATGAGCAGTAAAGTTCTTTTCTCTAAACCAAGAGTCATGTGCCTCCAGCCAGCATCCTGCGGCAGTCAACTTTGTTAATATAAATAGGATAAAATCTCAGATCCACAAAATATTCTTTTGCTGTTTTGTTTTTTGAGAAAGGTCTCATTACATAGCTCAGACAAGCCTTCCACTGTGTATCCCAGGATTCATAATAACCCCAAATTCATAATAACTCTCCTGTCTAAGCCTCCCGAAGGCTGAGGTCAGGAGCAAGAGGCATCAAGCCTGGCTTCCGCTGTTTGTCTGGCTGAGCTGTGGTTAGCATAAATAAGATGATGCTGATGTTCACTGCTTGGCTCATTCACATATAATAAGTTCTCAGTAACCGCCAGTTATCAGCTGCTGTTTACAGTCATCTGCCTCATGGGATACTGAGGACACCTTTCAGCTTCCATGAATTTCTATAGCATTTACAAATGTTATCAAGAATGATGATGAAGATGATTCATTTAGAAAATTCTAAAGACATTTCATTGACATATTTTTTTGTTTCTCAGAATATGAAAAACTTACCTTCTTTCAGGGTCAACTATCCAATCTCCTTCCCATTCCCAGCCTTTTGGAGGCAAAAAGAATTCCCTCTTGAGCTTTATTTTTCCTGTGACATCAGAAAATTTATGACGTCTCACTAGTCCAGAGGTGCCCCATTTTCCAAACACGAGAGCTTGATTTTCATACTACCAGGAAACAAATAAAATTAAAGAAACACCATCAGAGAGCCAGAAATAAATTTTCAAATTCACTTAGGACTTAGGCTAGATAACTGTAGAAAGTGAAAAGGTTTTACATTCAGAAAGTATGAACCAAATTTGGAAAGTTGTTGACTATAAAACATTGGATAAGTCATTTGTCTTTCTAAGATTCAGTGTTACCGTCTGTAAACTAGAGACAATACTACGTCTTTTATGGAGTTATTTTGGAGTCCAAATTAGCAATTATGAATGTGCTTTGCAAACAATGATATATAATGTTAGTTCCTTTGATTATTATTTTGAGTAACTCCAAACAGTTCTCTGAGCCTCATTTTCTTTTTCTTTTCTTTTTTTTTTTTTTTACTGGTACTAGGGATCGAACTCACAACCACAGGCTTGCAAGGTAGGTGCTTATGCCGCTGAGCTAAATCCCCAGCCCCCGAGCCTCATTTTCTAAACACCTATAAAAATTCTCAATTTATGAATGTGAAGATTGCATAAAGTTTATTTGTAAATTAACATCTTAGAACTTGGGGCACATTTACCCACAGAACAATATATAATTGATGTGTATTTCCTAGGCAGTCTACCAAGAATACAATTGAAACCTGGTGTTTTTTTTAGCATCCAGTCCTCATGGGGTTTAAGAATTTGAACCTTAATTCTCTCAGAAGTGGGCCAGTAGACCAAGTCCTTCGTGGGAAGAAGGTTCCGTGGCAGCGGCAGACAGTGGTCCAGAGGGCACCCCTTCCTAAGTTCACACTTTACAAATCCATAGTGTGTGCTCTTCACACTCACATTTGTGGAAGTGTTGAGATTTGTCAGTGTGGTAAATGTCCCTGTTTAGTCCCAAACTGTAATTTCCATTTTCCGCTAATGACTCAACCAAGAAGAAGGTTAGCAGAAGCCATAGAAAAGTTTTTGGTTGAAGAAGAAGGGAGGCAGTTGGAGCAGTGGCCTTCGGGGAAATAGGAACAAGCACACGCAGCCAGAATGCTGTAGGGTGGCCTCAAATATTGCCTCTGAGCCTGGGAGGAAGATGAGCTTTAGGCAGAAGTTAAAGGAGCTCTGGTCCCCAAGTATAATGAGTTAGAAGCACGTGACAAGGCACAGGACGGAGGAACAAGGCATGCCTGCTGCTTCTGCTTTGAAGCCAGCACGGTCCCTGTAACATAGTACAACCTGAGCAAGCCCTACCACACGGATAAAGGGCATCAGCGGCAGCGGAGGTGGAGGTTACTACTGGCTTTGAGCACTGTGCTCTTTGGCCAGCAGCTCCGGGCAGGGCAGTAAGAAAAAAGTATGTGTGAACAAGCACATGTGCAAGTCCCTAGAAATTTTCAGGAGAAGTTTTTATAGCGAACCAAGGTCTGGTATTAGCCCTTGAAGGCAAGGCCAGTAAAATTCCCATTATTTTTATTAATATGCCAATCCCAGTCCTGACAGGCGGTGAGAATGTGGAGAAACTATAGAGTCCCGGAATGACTAGAGTAGGTGGATCTTCTCACTACGTGAGTTGAAGCTTGAGTTCAGCTCTATGAAGTGAAGGATGCAGAAGTGGGAAGAGTGGAAGCAAGCCCTAGGCTGGTTGACTGCTGCTCAGCAGCGCCCTCCCGGCTTAGTCCCTGCCACGGAGCTGAGGGCAGGCGGATGAAATCCAGCCAGGCAGCGGGAGCCAGCCTCTCTGGCATGTGTGCCCACACAGCTGGATGTCAGCAGCCTCTGCTCAGGGCCTCCCCAGCGGCCTCCAGCAAAGCCTCTATTTACCTCCACCCACACTTCCAAGTCTGAGTTGCAAGGACTTGTGTGTCCCATGTGTCCCTACTATTTCTTAAAGTGGTCCACAGATGCCCATATCCATTTACCTAAAATAGAATCATCTCTAGTGGTAATTCCTAGCTCAAATATAGAATCCAAATCCCCAGGATGGTCCTGGGAGCCTACATGTTCAACCAGAGACTCAGTTTTACGATAATTGCAATAGGCATGAGATCCTTGAGCCCGAGGCTTGGCTTCATCATTTTCATCATAAATACTCAGTGAGTATTTATAGGGCCCTCCTGTGTTCCAGGTATCACTGAATGAGCAAAAGGTAAAAGTAAAATATGGCCACGGGTTCTTTTGTCTGGCTGTTACAAGCTCAAAAACCCAAAATGTGCTACACTCACTATAACTTGTTCTCTTCCTATAAGATTTGTGTACTTGCCAGTTAAGCTGCAACTTTGTAACCCCCTCACCACCACCATGTAACCCCTCCCTGCCTCCCGGTTCCTGTGACTGCTTGTTCCACCTCCCTCCTTCCTTTTACGGGGACAAACTGATCCTAAGACCCTGACCCATCCCCTTGCGATTCCCTGCAGCCCCTGGCTCAGATGCACCCTTCCCTAACTGTTTTTCTGGGACAGTGCTGCCGCTGAGCTCAGCTAATAAAGCACTTTTTAAAATTTTTTGGAGTCCATCATTTTTCTGCCTATATCACTGGCAAGTAGATCAGAACTACAATGCTGAGTGAGGGAAACATTGATAGATTAGCAGAATGGAAACAGTCTTCTTGATTTGAGCAGAAGGCTGATTGGTTGAATGGAGTTCATCTGAAAATTATCAGAAAAACCCTCCAATACACCCAGCAAATTTAAGTCAATAAACACTTTAAGTTAAAAATAGTGTATGAAAGAATCAAAGTGATTCTTTTGGCTGTAAAAATTTGTGAAAATTGTTTTCAATATAGTGAGACTTTTAATTAATGAAGTGGTTTTAAAATTCAGTGAATATTTTACAAATTATCTCTACTGTTTTCAGTTAGAATGTTCTCACCCTTAAGCCTTTTCCTAAGTGTGCAATGTGTCTTTGGTGATTGGCAGACCCCAGCCCCATGCAAAATTCTCAGGCTCTGGACATCTCAAGCATTTCTTTGCCTGGATTTGGGGGAATGTGTGTGTGTACACTTAGTGTCCCACCATCAGAGACCAATGTGACTCGCTATTACTGAGTTCTAGTGCTAAGAGCTGGAAAAGCACCATGTCAGTGTGGCTGGCTGGAGTTACCACACAAAGCTGCTAACCATCCTGGTGTGTTCCAGGGCTGATGCACCTCCAGAGGATCGGTGCAGTGATGTGAGCCTGTTAGCACTTTCAATGACAACAAAGAGCCAGCGCAGCACACATGCCATAGGTTCCCCTCCACTGGGGTGTGAGTTAAAATCACTGGAAGAGGTTTTATGTGGTAGACAGCTGTGGCTGTTTTTTGTAAGTGAATATTTTCCCTAAAATGAAACAAACAAACAAAAAACAAACACCTTCTTCCTTGCCAAAAAGGAAAAGATAGTGATGCCATTAAACGTACCATTTCAGCAAAGACAGTGAAGTTCCCTTCTGCGAAGCTGTTGAATCTCTTCTCCACAGCACTTAAGCCCAGCCAGATGTTCACTCGCAATTCTGCAGGAACCCTGGGCCCATTCGCTTTCTCCTGTGGATACTGAGAGATGAGAAATAACGTGTTACATCACACCGAACACCATGTGGACTGTGATGTTAAGCTAAACTCAAACACAGCCTGACCATCTAACCGTTGCTCTCGCCAGTCTAGTTAAAGTATCTCCTAACGATCCCGTAATAGACGAGAATAACAATTTAAGCAGTGGGTCTCAGATAGGTTCTTGCCTCTCCCACAGACCTATTCAGGAAGTCCACAAAGTCAAAACAATTTTCATTAGAGGATTTCACATAATATTTATCTTCCTCGTGGTACTGACATTTGCACTAACGGGGCCAGAGCTGTGGTGGGTAAAGCTGGTAATACAGCAGGAATCAGGGTAGTGACACCGAAACGTACCCAAGGGTGTGACAGTAACCGGCCTCATGGCCATGTGCTCTCAAACAAAAAAAATGAACTTCCGACTTCACTAAAGAGTTCTCTTAAACCCTAACAACTTTACCAAGTTAAAAAATTTAGTAAAAATCACTAGCATTATTAAGTCTCTCTCTCTCTCTCTCTCTCTCTATATATATATATATATGCATAGGCCTTAATACTTAGCGTGATGAAAAGTATGCACAAAGCACCTCAGTTACATGTTACTGTATGATAGTTGTCTTAGGAAAAGCTCTTGAGCAATCTTTAAAAAATTTTGTTTTTGATTTTTGGTTTTCTGGAGACAGTCTTGCCATGTAGTTCAGGGTGGTCTTGAACTCACTATGTGGCCTATGCTACCCTCAAACTTGTGATCTTTCTGTCTCCTCCTCTTGAGTGTGCTACCATGTCCAGCTTGAGCAGTCTTTTGCGTTGTGAACTGAACTGTAGTTTTCAAAGAAATATTTTTATTTACCATAGCAATTGACAGACTAATTAGATTTGGAATGGAGTGGACATTTTCTTAATTATAAACAAAGCAGCCTATCGCTACAAGGAAAATAAGTATATTTGTTGCCAATGACAAAATTGAAGCTTTCAAGTAAAAAATATAGTTTTGGAAAACTTGTATCTGTTACAGTGAGCTTACAAGTCTCCCAATACATAAAGATTTTTCTAATAAGATAAATGAGATTTTTTCCAATTTGTTTCATATTGTACAATGAAATGTGCCAACTTGAGGAATTTCCTCCCAGTGACCATGCTTTTGTTATGTGAATAGATAAAAGAGCCACTCAAACTTAAGAAAGACTAATGGATTTTTATGTAGCTGATTATCTGAAAAGGCATCCTCCCTTTTCCAAATAATTTTCTCAAAATGTTCAGAACCCCTGCCCTGAGGCAGCAATTATCATGTATTTTAAGGCGGAGGCCCCATTTGGCTAGAGCAGTAGATCCCATGGGCTCACTATACCACTTTCTCTTTCCTTGCACACCCTCACTAGAACTGAAGGAAAGAGAGGCATACCTTTGCATGAGAAGGAAGTAGAAAATTTGTACCATGTTATAATACTATGTTAGAATTACTGTCACAGTGTCATCAAGGAAGGTGTCTGTGATGAATGCCAACTCACTACAGATGACTCTAAGAATTACCACCCTAGAATGAGGTGTTAAATGGGCTAGCACTGATCAGTCACCCTGGCCATTCAGTGGCAGGTAAATGATAAAGCAAGCCTTTCCCCAGAACACAAGTTTGCATATAAATACTTCACATCCCATGAAGACACACACCTTCAGAAAGATGGTTTGGGTTTTCCCACAGTATTTCCCAGATGCTTTCTCCCCACTGGTGGAGTACAAAACATGATGTGCAGGAACTCGTGCATAGGCCAACCTTTTCTCTCCGCGGATCATCCAGATGATAACGTCAGGCATGCTGTTCTGCGGCTGGGCGTGTAGGTAGGAAGGAAAGGTTAGATTAGTCTACATGCAGAGGGACGGGAGATGGTGCAGGCTGGCCTGTCTGGGTTCCGCTAAGCAAAGGGACGCTGTGACTAGGGGTCTGTCTCAAAGTCCCTGGGACCTGCATCTTCTCACAAGACCACATGGTGAACGTGAAGGGTTGGGAGACTGACTGAAACTGGCCAAGTGGAAGAAAGAGGGGAAGGGGACAGATCAGAACCACTGCGAACACCTGACTGAATCTTGTCTTGGGCTTTTAGGAAATACTTCCTCTTAGCTCAACCTAAGGAAGACGTCAGCATAGTCAAAGGGCTAGAACTCGCGTATGTTTTACAAACCACATGGAATGCACCTGTCTCCCCAATCCAATGCTTGCCAATTCTGAAATATTAATTTAGTTTTAGAAAATATTCTTTTCTCTGATTATGAGTTATATGTTCACTAAAAGAAAACTCAAAAAGTACCAATGCATGCAAAGCATAAATAGCTATTACCTATGTATACATATATAGGTATATTATGTATATATTTTCAAAAGTGTTTTTGCCTGAAAACATATTACCACCCACGTGTGATGTTTGAATGTGTCCTTTCAAGGTTCGTGTGTTGCAAACTTTATCCCCAGTGCAACAATATTAGGTGGTGTGGCCTGGTAAGAAGTAATTAGGTCAGGAGGGAGGAGAGCCATGTCTTTATGAATAGGTGCACTTTGTTATCAAGGAAGTGAGTAATTTATCATGAGAGTGGGCTTGTTACAAATTCAATTCCCTCTTTCTTGCTTGCTCTGTTGCCTTCTCTGTGCTATCTGCCTTATGCCATAGCCCTCCAAAGGCACAGGTCCCTCAAGTTTGTACTTCCTAGCTTCTAGAATGTAAGAAGTAAATATGTCTTCTTTATAAATTACCCAGACTTTGGCATTCTGTTATAGTACTGACAGAAACTAAAACATTACTCCCTTAACATTGGAAGGAAAGGTTGTTCTTGCTTCCTTGTTCTTCCAGTCCACTAAACAATGTAACAGACAACATTTACCCAGTGCTCACCAAATGCCCTGCACTGTGCTAAGCATTTTACACTCATCATCTCCTTTAAATCTCCATAATCAGTGCAGTCAAGTACTGTTTATTTCCATTTCTGAAGCTTAGATCAAACAACTTTTCTAAAAGTAACACATATCAGATCTAGGATTTAAATCTAGGTCTTTCCAACCCTAATCAAAGCTAACATTTTAATTCTCTGTGACACACAGCTCTGTTACTTCATCACTCAATATATTTCAAATTTTTGGAAAATGACAATGATTGGCCCATTTTGGAAACCTTTCCAGGACCCAACTAAAACTAAAAATTCTTCTCTTGCCTTGTGTTATGATTTGTGTCTGGATGTCCCCTCAAAACCTCATGCAGTCATGGCGGGGAGCCAGGCATTTTGAAAGTGGCTGAATCTAGAGTTTGTGATTGATTCATGGCCCAGTGCTACGATTAAGGCTGTGAGTGCTACACTCACCCTAGGGAGGGGTGCCTGCACACAATATAAGGGACAGAAAGAGTGCTGTTGCTTGGTTGTTGCTTTTGTTACCCTGCTCCCCACATGAACTGTTGTCTTTCTGCCATGGAGGCAGTCTGCCTTGAGCCAGTCATTCATGGACTGAAACTTCTACAAACCTTTCCTCCCTTAATTTGTGGGTGTTGGTCATTTTGTATCAGCAATGAGAAAAGTGACTAAAACACCTTGACTTTAGTGGCTTTTGCCCCGCCATCATCCTCAGCCCAGTAACTCCTTGATTTCTATCTTTGCTCAGACAATGTGTTAGATATTCCATCTACCACTCTGTCCTCAGTACCATTCCACAGAATCCTTCCTCCCTATTGTGGGACATTTGGGTGGTTTAAAGTTCTTACCTCTTCAGTCAGTTGCATCAACCTATCAAACCAGTCCTCAATTTCTAACAATGTGGACTTCACGTCTGTGGTTTCCGACCTCATTCTCACAGCTGCCTCATGTATCTGGGAGAGAGATCTGGACCGTAACTTTTGGATCTGAGTATCAAGAATTGTGATGTTAGGTTTTCCTTCTGCAAGAGGCAAAGTGTGTCTAAAAAAGAGAGAGAGAGAAAGTACTTTCTAAGCCTCGAAACTCTCAAGTTCAAGTTATGTTTGGTTTCCATCTTGCAAATCACACCAATCTCCTAGCTGATTCTACAAATATTGCCTGGTTTAAAATGCATTTGAGTGTATCCGGTACTAGCAGAACAAAAAGGGATCCCCCAAATAATGCCTTAAGTTAGACCAAGGCCATTGAGTCACTGGGAAGAAGATGGAAATTGCAGCAGCCGGGAGACACTGGCCTGCCCTTGGTGGGCATCTTACAGTCCCTGTATGGATGCACACCATGATTGGGGTGGGGGCAGAGATCACATAGCTGACGTGCTAACTTTAGGACTCTGAGGTGGGCCTCAGGAGATCTGTGAAGCCCCGTAACCTATAAGGAAAGGCACATATGTCTGTGTCAAGATGCAGGCTGACCTAATGATGAAGAACAGGCTTTGCAGGCAACTACTGAGGTCAAAGTGTGGCTCCACCATTGAAAATCTGTGACCCTAACCGATTACTCACCCTCTTGCTTTCCTATCTCCAAGTGTGGGAAAATGATGCTCACTTTTTAGAGTTGCTGTGAAAAGTGAACAGAGAATACAGCCCTTGCACAGTAAGGTCTGAGTAATGCTGGCATCATTGTCATCCTCCTCCTCCTCATCTCCGTCACATCAGATTCTCAAAGGGCAGTGAGCTCCAAAAGGAGTAAGAAGCAGTTTGTACAGGCCAAGAGCCCCTTCGGGACAAGGCCCTGGAAGTCTAGTGACAGACCCGAAGGCCTCGCAGACAGTGGCTGGGCTGGGCCAAAGCCCTTTCCTCTGGCTACAGCGCCTGCTGGGAGTCCAGCAGGGGCCGTCACCAGTTCCAGGAAGTTCTATTCACATTGTGCCCACCTAGAATTTCCACTTATTTGAATTCACCCAATTGCTTGAATGAAGGAAATCCTAGAATTCCCTCAAACACTGAATTTCCTGTTCATAAAGTTAAAAAAGACCGTATCTGATTCTTCAAAAACAGCTGATGTCAGGAGTATAAGTAGATACATCTGTGTTTTGCTAAACAAATCTGAAGATTCACATGGATTTTCTACATGAAAGTTACTACTAAATGTTTCTGTGCCATTTCATTATTGTGGCAATACGTGTGAATAGTTAAGGTGATTCTGTGAGGCAAAAATACACTTGAAAACTTAGTTCAAAAAACACACTGAGACTTCTCAGTAGACAGATGTTGACTGCACCATGAAGTGGTAGCCCTAACTCCAGGCATTACTTCCCCTCGTCAGCTGCTGTGTTCTCATCGTTAAGATAAGGAAGCTCAGCGATGTTGCCTCAGGACCCCATCCTCACAGCCTCTCAGCAGGGACACGCCCAGCAGCACCTTGATTTCAGCTGCTTTTCAATGTCCTGGCCACACCACTAGAAGGCACAAGAAGACAGGGAGATTCGGGTGGCACCGCGGGGGCGGGGAAGAAGCTACATCCAGGGCTTCTGCTGCTCAGGGAAAGTACTGTTTTCTTGCTGAACTTCCCAGTCCGCCTCTTTATTAGCCAGTATTTAAAGCAGTCTTGGAATGACTCACTTCCCTTCTTGGTTTCCAAATGCCAAAAGATCTGAGCTGTTTTCCTACATCACAGCTCTGGAAGGTCTTCTGGCACAAGACATATTTACTGGCTTTGCCTAACAGGTTTGGCCACGGTTCCTCGGGCACTCGGTAGAAGAATGAGTTCAAAGGACATTTCTAAAAATACGTTAGGAACACTGTTCTAAATGGTAAAGCACAGCTTCACTCTCAGACCCCATTCCTGTAGGATCCAGGAGTCACCTCTTCAGGCAGTGGACACCCACGGATTGCTGAGAAGAGGAAGCACCAGCCTGCTCCCCGCAACCCCATGTCCCACCCCACTCGCCCAGGCAGCCCTCGGTCTGTTTCCTGGAGCGCAGCCTTGGCCTCTGCTGGCTATGTTAGCACTGGCACCAAACCAACAAGCAGAGATTTTCCTGACAGTGATTCAGAGATTCCTCCTCCTGAGGGCTGTTAAGAGGTCCAAGTAGTTCGAACTCATCTTTCAAACAAATACTTGAGATGATTCTAGAGCCTCTTTCGTCAGAATTAAGGGAGGAGGGCACGGCTGGGAGTGCTGAAAATAAGATCACTGTACCTTGTGTCTTCTATGACTTCATCTATCAGCTTCAACCACAGTTTGGCTGACTCATTTGCAGGAATATTGCCTTGTATCCCTGATTTTAGAGCCTCTATGTTCGATTGCTAAAGAATTTGGAAAGAAAAAAATAAATGGTAACTTTGCATTATATCATTATACCTGGCAAAGGTTTTACTGCTGACGAAAGAAAAATAGAGACTTAATCACATAAAATCTAGAGAAATTTTTACATCTAATAATACTATCGCTTAGCACTATTTATTTTTTTCAAGTTGTAATAAATATGAGTGTGTTTCAGCAATAGAACAACTTTATATAGTCTGACCTTTAAACCCATGCAAATATTTTCTGTATTCAACAATAAATACAAAGAAACCAGGTAGGATAGGGGAGAGAACCCTAAAACAGAATATAAACTAAAACAAAATGGATCTAATTATATTTCTTTTCTTTAACTTTTAAAAAGAATTTTATTAGTACATGTTTGCAGTACATGCAGTTTACAGCTGGGTTTTTTGACGTTTTCCCTTTAATTCCCCCTCCCTTCCACCTCCTCTAATTCTCTTACCCAGTTTTCATTCTTGTTGGCTTAGTCATACTAGGCCCCTAACGCTTACATTCACCGTGGGTATCAGGCTCCGCGCAGGGCACGGCTCTAGTCTACTCACTTCTCCTTCCTTCGTCCTCATCCTTCACCCTTTCCTTGCATCTCTTCCCTGTTGCAGGAGATCCGTCCCCTTGTCTTCTATCCATGCTTGATTACTGTCTTTGTTTTTCTTTTGCCTCCCACAAATAAGAGACACTACCCAGTATTTAACCTTGTGTGCCTGACTTCCTTATTCACTGTTCTGTTCTCTAGGTGCATCCATTTCCCCACAAATTTCTCAAATCTGTCATTATTTATAGCTAAGTAGCATTTTATTATACGTTGATACCACATTTTCTTTATCCAGTCTTCTGTGGGTGGGTATATAGGCTGTTTCCAGGATTTAGCTGTTACAGCTGGTGCTGTTATGAACATAGGTACATGCGTATAGCCACGGTATGATTTAAGCTTTTGGGGTAAGATGTAGCAAAGGGATAACTGAGTCACATGGAATTTCTAATTTCAATTCTTTGTGAACTCCATGCTGATTTCCATGGTGACTATGCTAGTTTACACTCCCATCACCAGTGTGGGAAGGTTTCTTTTTCATCACACCATTGCCCACATTTGCTCTTGTTTGATTTCTTGTCATTCCTTTCAGAGCAAGATGGAATCTTAGCATTCATTAAATCTGAATTTCTTTAAGGGACATAGAGATGTTGAACATTTTTTCATGTTTGTTGACTATTTGTATTTCTTCCTCTGTAAAGTGTTCATTTCTATTGCTTGTTTATTTGTCTTTCTTTCTTTCTTTCTTTCTTTCTTTCTTTTTTGAGACATGGTCTCACTATGTAGTTCAGGCTGTCCTTGAACTCACTATGTAGCCCACACTGGCTTTGAACTTATGGTGATCTTTCTGCCTCAGTCTCTTGAGTGCTAGAATTATAGTTGTGGGTCACCATGCCTAGTTCTCACCCATTTCCTGATGGGTTCTTTAATTTTAGGTGGTTTAATTTTATGAGGTTTTTATATATTCTAGACAGCAGATAATTATATTTCAAATAAATAATATAATTACACTAAACCAACCTAAGTAACATCTGAGCATATTTTGATTATACAACCTTAGTCACAAGGCAACAATAATCATAAACATCTGGTTGTTTATGATTAAACAAGAAGGCTTGTTTTTCACAGTTGTTTATAAGAATTTTAAGTTTGAAAATGAGTGACTACATTGAGGATAATGGAGGTTTTACCCTGTTAGAAAGCACAGAAAAAACTAGAATAAACATTTGTGTTGATATTATTTTTATAAACTAATGGCCCCTAGGATATCAACATAGATATAAATGCACATATCTTTGTGCAAGTGTGCAAGTCTATCTGCTGACAGAGCCTAGAAATAATGATGTGTTAGTAGCAGTGAGAACTCCAGGGCCCAAATCTTGTTTTTTAAATGCCATTTCCTACTGAAGGAACCAGAGCTCCTTCAAGAAATGCTAGTTCCTGGGCTAGGCAGAGAGAGCACAAGATAAGCCTAGATCATATTGTTGTGTCATACTGAGCATTTGCCAGCAGAGAGGTTGGGGAGGCCCCACCCTGAGTATTCAGAGTCCTGGCCATAGGAAGTCACCTTTCATCTGAACATAGCATGGAATCAGAGCAGCTTGATCAGGGGAGAGAAAACAGGTAAGAAGAAGTGAAAAAAAGCTGAGGAATATTCAAGAGGTAACTAAAAAAGAGTTGTGATTAATTCTCCATCAATTTCCCTAGAAAGGAGATTTAAAAATTAATATTATAACTACATTGCAAACCAATAGCAGCTTTACTGCATGAACAATTATATTTAATCTGAGTGTATGTTTATCCTTCCATATTGTCCTTATTAAATATTATTTTTAGATTTTCTGTTGCATCTCAGATCAAGCATGATCCTGTAAACCTTGGTTCAGTCCTGGTAAACATTAATATAATTTTAAAATATTTCCTTATTTATTTGGAGACAGGGTCTTGCTATGTAGTTCAGGCTGGCCTTGAACTCACTGTGTAGCCCAGGCTGGCTTCAAACTTACAGCGATCCTACTGCCTCAGCCCCCAACACTGGGATTGCAGATGTGTGCCGCCACATATGGTTTAAATTTTTATTTTTATTGACACAATACACATCAATTGTACATATCAATGGGTTTCAATGTGTAATGGTTGATACACTGTGTCAATCTGAGAAGTTCAGAAGCTTAACTAAGTGACTCGGCAGTTCTCTATCTTAGGGTAGAGAGGACATTCCCTAGAGTGGCTGTTATGCCCTAGGATGTTACAATGGTTAATTCATTGTGTCAACCTGAGAAGTTTAGAAGCTTAACCAAGTGACTTAACATGGGGTCAGGGTCTTCACTTCATAAATATCCTCAGACTGTGCAAGAGGAGGGCATGGAGATGGTGTGAGTGTCACACCTGCCCCATTGCAGGTAGCCTGCTTAAAAATAGTAAGGCAGGAAAAGAGGATCGCTGTCCTTTTTGCTCTTTGTTGCTTTTTCTGTGTTCTACCATCATGAACTTTTGCTCCTCTGCCACGCCACCTGCCTTGGTGCCAACTGACTATGGACTGAAACCTCCACAAACTATGAACTAAATAAATTTTTTCTTCCTTAATTTTGAGCATCAGGCATTTTGTCTCAGCAATGAGAGAAAATGAACTGAGATAGAGTGTGACTATATATATATGTAGCATTATTTCTATCCCGTCAACCTTTTTCCTAGCAGACCCCTCTGATACCTGACATTAATTAATATAATGTGGAAATCAAAGCACTAATACCAGACAGATTTTATCCATAAGTGATAGAGATAATTTAGCATTGCTTATTTAATCAGAAATATCCCAAACATGTCTCCTTTTTCCTCATCAATCTAGTTGAGCAATATCAAGATGGATAATCATGGTCATCCTGCCTATACAGTTCCACCAGTAGAAACCAGCCTGTAACCACCAAACAAGGGAAGTTCTTCACTGTAGCAAGAGTGGGAAATCCCAGACACTGGTTCCTCTGAGGCACTTCTTATCACAGTGGAGGTTTTTATTACAGCACTAACAGCAGACCCGAAGGGCTCCATAATGCTACTGGAATAAAGCACTCTTCATATGCAAATTATGACAGAAATTATGAATCCTCTCTTTTCTCAGCCCCCACTTTTTGCATCCTCTATTCTTCTTTTATCTAGCCATATGCCTGCTCAGGAATAATACTGCATTCTACAACTTCCTTGACATTAAATACAGTGGTGAGAATGGATCCTGCCAATGGAAAGTGACTAGAAGTAGACAATGTTTCTTGTGGTCTTCCTTATCACGGTTTCTCCTCCTTTCATGAGGGATGTTGAGTGTTGCTGTAAGTGGCCTCTACCGGGCCGACAAAGGTGATTCCTTAGTTGCAGCAGAACAAGGAGAGGCAAAGTGATCCACAGCACCACTGCAGCGCCTGCTAGCTTTGGTCCACTTAGCTCAGCTGTCACTACAGAAAAGGTGCTTATGCTACTGACCATTGTGTTTTGAGATCTTGTGTTATGGGGGGTAGCCTGTATTCTGATACGTAATTTACCCTGGTGAAATGAAATGTAAGAAAGATAAACTTACCAGCCTCTCTGCCATGACTAGGAGAGTGTTCACCGCATCCAGGCGATGACTAATATCCTCCCAGTACGAAGTCAGGGTAACGACTGGCTTTGTGTGGGCCCAGGGTAAATAGTAGTAGTGGTTTCCTGGTGTGGGACATCAGGAGACAGTGAGCACTGGACACTTAGACAACAGGTTTACTAAGGAGATGTGAAGACTGAACTACTGAGTCATCTACATGCTCGTGGAAGGGTCTGGGTAATCCATTCTGTAATTTTATTCAAATAAGCAACAAAGGAGCAAATAGTTCTTATTCTTTCAGCATTGTGAAAATCTCTCTTTCACCTTTTCCTTCCTCTGCCAATACGCAGGGATCAGGGCTGCCAGAGTGAGCAGACGCACCCACCATAAGCTAATGCTAATGCGCACCCACCGTAAGCTCACAGAGGAGAGAAAGGTCTGTGTCAATCTTACCGTCAAAAACAGCACGGCTGTACTGAGTTGTCGATGCCAAAGGCTTACAGGTTGTGTCAAACTTGTTGCCGTAGTTCCCAATGCTGACTTCAAACTGAATGGCCTCGCCAACATCTTGCAACATAGTGGCTGAATGAAACACTGCAGAAAGACTGTACTTTCGCCTTCGCTGATATTTCTGTGAAGGACAAATAGTTAAAAAAATTCTTCTGCCCTTATTTACACATGGATTTCTAGCCGATGTGATTATAAATCTTAATTAGTGCTGAACTAAACACCAGAGGTTGCCCTGATACTCACAAGTGGGAAGACAGATGTTGACTGCATCATTGATTGAAACCAAGGGGGAAAAATACAAATGGCCATCTGTAGGTGTAGGTCACTGCTTAAACAAATTTTGTTACAGCCATGTAACAGAATGAAAGCTCACAGTGACTTAAGTGGATCCATATGTGGGAACAGAAAACATCTTATTTTACTTTCCTAGTATTATTTTGTGGTTTTAGAGATCAAACACAGGGCCTCGTGCATGTTAGGCAAGAACTCTATGGCTGAGCTTCATCTTTGGCCCCTAAAATGGTATATTTTAAATGAATTCATTAAGTGGATGTTTAACAGAGGCGTATGCATGAAGAAGGAATGGAAGAAAAGGACTCAGGTTGTTAACACAGTACACAGAAAAGGTTGAGAGATTATGGCAAATTTTGTTTTCTATCTTATATGTGCTTAATTTTTTGAATTGCTTTATGTGTTCATTTTCTAATCAGAAAATGTATTTTAGTGTCAAATTTAAAAATAAGCAGAATTAGGTCTCCATCCTTCGTTCCCTTTTTTATGTCACGGTTTACTGAGGATATGTTGTGAGGCACAGGGCTAAAATTAGGGCTCTGAGTCACCATGCTGAGGTCTATCAGCTAGCAGAAATGAGCCTGAGCCCTTCAGTCCTCCTCTATGGGCCTGAATACACAAAACCTCTTGAATTCGTATCCTGACCCAAACCTTGGCTGGGATGGCGTTTCTCCCTGTGGTCCACAGCGCCCTGACCTTCAGCCCTTTTGTCTTCTCTAGTCAAACAGGCACACAATGGCCTGAGCAGCTGTGCTCTGTTACGTGCTAGGCACTCCAGTACTTAGTACTGTGCACACTCGGGGCCTGTTCTGGAACCTGATGGGATCGTTCTGTGTACACTTACACTTCTCCCCGAAGGAGGTGAGAGCGCTGCTGTGTATCGCAGGCGTCACATTGCTTACGTGCGCCACTAATTAACTTACAAACCCACAAATAATTACATAAAATTGCATGACAAATTTCTCACCAGAGCACCTTTAGTTCAAAAGCCGCTTGAGAAGTCCCTGAACCCTGTACTCCTGTGAGAGCCTCGTGGTCACGGGGACGTCGCACTTCGGCATATGATGCCTTTTGTTGTATTTATTTTCTTCTAATTGCTACCTCACTACCAATTTGATAGCGCAGTCCAGCAGTAAAACAGCAGTGTCGTTCACTTCTGGAACTGTAGTAAAAGTTATTTTTATGGCTATCATGTTCAGTGAAATTAGCCAGACACAGAAAGATAAGTACCGCAAGTTTTCTGTGGAAACGAACAGTAAGAACAACAGAAAAGATGAGCTGAAAGCAGAGGGCGGATTGAGTGGCAGAAGTCAGGCAGGGCAGGCAGGTGGGCTGCAGGGCGTGCAGGAGGGTCCAGTCAGCTGGGCCCAGCACACACGTGGACGGAAGTGTCGGGGGAAACCTATTAATGTGCGCATTTCATACGATGGGATAAATATGAATGGAATACACACAAAAATACTTGGTCCTTGGAGGACGCTTACTACATAATTATCTTTTCCTTCACTGTCCATCCACATTATGGCTCTTACTGAATAAAACGAACCATAGTTATGGGCGAATCTTTAGGCTTGTGTGAGGCAAGGATGTGGTCACATTTTTAGAGAAGTACTCAGATGAGCATTTTGAAAACCTTTGAAAAAATTGTGGACAGTAACAGATTTTACCATTTTAGGGTGTGAGTCTGTGGTTTTAGGTCCATTCACACTGCTGTGCTAGTATTACCAAGCGCCATCCACAGAACCTTTTCATCTTTCAAAACCGACACTCTACGCTCATTAAGTAACGCCTCACTTCCCCTGCCCAACTCCACTGTACTTTCTGTTTCTATGAATTTGGCTTTCCGAAGTACCCAGTTTAACTGGAATCACACAGCTTTTGTCATTCTGAGTCTGGTTCAGCTCCCTCATAAGCTCTCAGTATCATCCACGCTGTAGCACTGTCAGAATTTCCTCCTTTTTCCAGGCCAAATAACATTCCAGTATAGTAATACACCTCATTTTGTTTATTCACTTATCCACTAATGGACATGTGGGTTGCTTTCACCTTTTAGCTAACGTGAATAACACTGCTTTGCATATGGGTATACCAATATCTAAGTCCATGTTCCCAATTCTCTTGGGTCTATATTCAGGAGTAGAATTACTGTATTATATGGTGACTCTAATTTTCTGAGAATTATTGTGAGAATTTCTGACTATGAAATCACTTGTGGTCTTAGGTGCACAGGCTGTACAGTGTCCTATACATTCCATAATTATAAAGTCTTCATTTTAGTTAAAGGAATTTTTGACATGGTCTAAAAAAATCTCCAATAATGTTTTGTCAGAAATCTCTCAGCATCCATCTTTTTGGAAGACTTTTTAAAACACTGGTTTATACCCTACACATTGGCTGCACACTGAGTCATGTAGGGAACATTAAGTTGGGTGTCGTGAGTTTAAAGCTTCCCTACATTCGTCCAGTCTCACTTTGGTAGAGAAACTCGTCAGGATCTCTGGTTAACTACTCACCACCAAGTCCAGGAATTCTGTGGAAATTTTGTGTTTTCAATTGGATTGTGTAAGAATCAAAAAGTAGGAATTTATTGGTATTAGTCAGAACTTATATATTCAGTGTAACTTCTTTGTAAACCTCTCAGGATGATATAAGGAAGGGAAGGAGCCAAAAATAGGAAGCATAATTTGGGACCCACGTCAGGACTCAGAAGAAAATGAGCAGTATGTAAGCTAGAGGCATCTCGTAAGCCAGGAGCTGCAGAAGACAGAGAAAGTTCCTGAGGTGGCCAGGGAGGGACAGGGACATCGCTTCTGGCTGGGTCTTGTCTGCCTTGCCAACCTCCACTTGAGCCAGAATCTCGTTTGGCCTCCTTGGTGTTCCCACACAGCACATGCATAATCTCCCACAGAAGCCCTGATAGGATCCTCACGCTGCAGAGAATGAACTTCGAAAAGAATAATTTGGGTTCTGGCCGTGACTCAACTCCCAGCAGACTGGTGCACTCTGGGAGGATGCTGCTGAAGGTGGCACGTCCCGGGGACCACATGCAAGTCTGAGCTGCTGGACAGTGGTCATCTGCTCACCTGCCCCCGAGCCCCACTGTACCAGACTAGGGCAGCTGAGGATTCCGCCTCTCCTCAGCTCCTCCCCACTTCCCCTGTGCCTTCAGGCCACAGAGGTAGCAAGAGGAAGGAGCAAGAAACATCATGTAGAGAAGTTGTTTCCAGTGTTTATTCCGTCCCCCCCACCCCCCGCCACACACTTAGAGCAAAACTGCCCACACTGGTCAACTATCATGTGTTGGACACAGGGACGTTTCTTTGCTGGGGCAGAAACTTGGGCTCTCCTGCTTGTCAGTGATCAGTGAGGACTGTGGACGAGGTGACCCAGGCAGAATTTCAGAAGTAGATTTGGGGAAAAGACGAATTTTTGTCAAGCAGGATACTCACACAGGGTAATGGTTCTTGAAAGTGGCTGTGGGCACACAGGCACAGGACATGGACATTAAAGGGAGATATGCACCAAAGAAATTGCCCAACTTATCCCCTTCACTGAGGATGACTGACAGGAATGGAGCTGATGGAAAATGGGGACCTATTTTTTTCAGCAATGTTTAATGAGCCTAACCAAAAAGAGGTCATATGGTTCCAGGTGAGAAGGGTCAAGATTTCAGGTTCATGAAATGTTAGGTCACACACAGGAAGGCTGGGAAGGAGGACAGGGGAACACAATTCAAGAACAGACCTTAGATCACAAGGACAAAAGCAGGGCTCCTGTGGCAAAGCAGAGGTTTCAGAAGCCAGGAGGTGCAGGAATAATGCTGGATCCTCTCCTGTCCTGCTGGCTCCTTTCATGGAAGTAGCTAGGACTCTGCTGTCCCTTCATGCTGGAGCAAAGCCAACCTGTGCTCCAAAGAGAGAGGGGGGAGCTCTGGGAAACCATGTTGTCTTTTTGTTGCAGCTCCTCAGCTCCTCCAAAAGCTTTTGTTATTTGCTTATGGCCCAGGCCATGGGAACTTTTTAAGAGGGACAGAATCATAGCCATGTTCGAGGTTGACTGCAACCACTTACTCCCAGCAGGTGGCACAAATATTTTCTCATTTTTATGTGGGGCGCCTCATTTGCTTCTCATAGCAACAGGACCTTAGAATCTCAGCTCCTCTCCTGACTTTTACTGCTCTTGTTTCACTTCATTTTTCTATTTAATTTTGGTTTTTATTAAATTTATTCCACAAGCTATTTAGTTGCCTGTATTTCATTATCTGGAACAAACAAAACAAGTTCTGTTTTACATACCAGTCAATAAAACATTATTTTCTTACACTGTTGACATATATTGTAAGCAATGTATATTATTTGCTGTCTTATTTTTGCTTTTTTTTTTTGTCTTTTTCTTTTTTATCCGTACCGGGGACCAAACTCATGACATCACACTTGCAAGGCAGGCGCTTATGCCGCTGAGCTAAATCCCCAGCCCCTTTTTGCTTTTATTTTTACCAATGAATAAAACAAACTTCTTAGTTTATATGTTTGTTATTTTCAGTAAAGGAAACTAATTTGCTTTTGCATTTCTGTTAGTAAAAGATTTTTTGTTTTGTTTTGTTGGGTCACTTTTCTCGATCCTGCCTTAATAGTTGTTTAAAAATAAACAAAGAAAAGGAGCTTAGACTTAAATTATGTTTTGGTGATGAGCAAATTAAACAGGCAAAATAGGCCAGACATGGCACACACCTGTAATGCTAGCACTCGGGAGACTGAAGCAGGAGGATTGCTGTGAGGTTGAGATCAGCTTGGGCTACATTGTGAGTTCAAGGCCAGTCTGAACTGTATAGTGAGACTGTCTCAAAAAACCAAAATAAATGAATAAATTGAATTAAATTTAAAAATAAGCAAGCATAATAACAATTGGACATCTGTCCATTATGGTATTTTTTAAAATTCTCGATTCCAACTGACATCATTAAGAGTCAAGCACAATCTGTAATCACTCAAGTCTAGAATCACCACACCACTGCCATGGATTTCCTTGGAGGCCAGCAGCGGATTCTAGGCACCTTCCTGTGTGATCCTGGCAGTAGATACCACATAAAAACTGCTTCATTCTTCCCTCTCCTCTTTTTCCTTTTTCTGAATATATCCTCAAGGTCTGTTATGATTCCTGAACTTTATATACCGCTGAGTGTTGTGGAGTGGATAGAAAGACACTGGCTGGGATATTTTTGACAGGGGATTCTGTGCATTTGGTTTTGTCTTTTACACAAGTAAAAAGCAACACAAATGGCCTTGCCTTACATGATCTCAGTGTAAACCCCTAATATATCTATCAAGGCTCTTCTTGATTTATAGCCTATCTTGCAGGATTCAGCTTGAAAGGCAAAATAAATCCAGCATTCTAGGTCTTCGGTAGTTTAATCTTTTTTCGCTATTGTATTATGGTAGACTCATCATTTGTAGCTTAGTAAATTTGAGCTGCTATCACAAAATGAAAGTTGATGACTTACGAATAACAGTATTTCTTTCTCATAGCTCTAGGGAGTGGGCAGTTCAAGATCTGAATGCCAGCAGATTTGAGGCTGACCAGGGCCATCTTCTAGGTGTGTCCTCATATGGCAGAAGGTGCAAAGATGTTCTCTAGGGCCTCTTTTATGAAGGCACTAATCTTACTAATGGGAATAGGACTCCTGTGACCTAACTGCCTGCCCAAGTCTTTACCTCATAATACCATCACCAGGGCAGTTAGGTGTCAACATAAGAATTTTAGGGGGACACAAACACCCAGATCATGCCACTACGGAAAGAACCTTTTCTTGAAATAAAAGTAACTCTCAAAATTTGAAAGTATCATCACAATCTATAATTTCTCCATGAACTATAACAATGTAACCAAACGTTTGGAGGGGGTCTCTTTCCCATGCTAAATGAGAGTTGCTGCACCAGTGTGAGGAAGAGTAAACCACACAGCCTCGTCCTTAGTCCACGCACTCCACGGCTGGCTAGGTGCACTTACTAGCAGCCCCATGCCTCCTCTCAGAGCATCTGCTTTAAAACTGCTTAAAAATCCTGGGATGACTCAAGAGTAGCCAAACCCTTAATGTTATACTCAAGAATGCTATCATGGTGCTAACTGCACAATGGTATAAGTTATCAGAAGGGAGCACGAGGATTAGGGTGGTGGAGCCGAACTTGATTTATTGAGCAGCATCCCCCAGTACATTATTGTAAAAACCTGGCCTTTGTAAGAATTTGGCCCAGCAAAACTCAAATAAATAACCTAATTTTTAAAAAGTCACAGTAAGACTTTTAAAGTTGCAACATTAATGTGCTAAAACTGGAAAAGTTGCCACGTAAAAGTCACAAGCAACTTCTGACTCTAGAGGCAGCAACATGAGTTCACATCCAAGAATTTGTTTTAGGAAAATTCTTTTGCTGCATTCCTAACTATAATGAAAAGCAAGTACCTACCATAATTCTTTCACAATTTAAATAACCGGACTTGAACAGTTACATGTGGGCATGTTTCAGCCAGAGCTATGTTACAGGGCTTAGTGACTTGGAAAACTGAAGAATCTAAACATACTGCTTTGGCTATTGACCTAATATAATTGCCTTCTTGGAAGTCAGTGAGCAAAGCTACATTCTTCTGTGGGAGAAGGGACAGTTTCTGCTAGGAGGAGTGGATATTTACCCTTTCAATCATACCGAAAAGGGGCAGACATTAGACTACTAGAAGGAAGAAGCAGTCCTTGGATGGATGATAATTGTGGCGGTTGGACCTGGGTTCTGAGATGAAGGAAGATGGGTTAGGTCTGGAGAGGAGGAGAAACTAGTCCCACCAAGTAAGACACACTGAAGTAGACAGGAAGGCTCTTCTGAGGGACTTGGAAAGCTCATCTGAGCTCTAGAGTTCACAGAATAGGTTCTTTGTGTAACCCATTTCACTGCTTCCTTACTCCTGTGCCAGAGTTGAAAGTTTATTAAAAGTTGTTGTTTGATTTCTCCATAATGAGTGCAAACAAGAGAAAGGCCTGTCTTTGCCCAGAATGGAAGATACAAGCAGCCCAAGGACGGGAAAGAAAGGACCAGAGCAGAGAAGCATCAGTGACTGTTTTTCTTGCAGATAATCCAGACTTGTGGGGCCCAAAAGCATACACTTGGGATTCTCAGAAGTAGGGAAGTAACCATGGAAAACTGCTTGTCTTCAAGGAGAAAGGGGAGCTCAGAGCAATTACAACAGGCACCCTAAGTAAACATGCCCTGAAAGCTCTGCAGCCTGACATACACACCTGTCTGTGAAAACACGAATAACTAGTGGCAGTGCTTATAACGTTGAGTGGCAACCTTTATGGTTAGCTCCTCACAACACCTATGTCCAGTTAGCAAATAGAGTGTTTGTTCTTGCCAGTTTTTGGTAAGGTGACATCTCAAAGAATGCAGCAGGTTTCGCTGCACCCACCCAGGGCTGCTGCAGATACAAGAAGTTACTGGAAGCACTTGCTGGAAGACAGGTCTTTGTCCAACTCTACCACTGCTGACTGTTTACCCCTGGGGACCCCTCTAGGTGTGCTCGCCCAAGCCGACAGTGGCCACCTCCAGTCCTTTAACTGCCCTTCCCATGCCATGTCCGACTCACAGTCTAACATTTACCTCAACAACCAGCAGGTCGTCATTTGAAATGCGCTCAAGTTTCTTATCTGGTGGGGTCTTTTCTAGCAAAGTGCTTAATTCAACCAAGATCCTGCCTCTGTAGGCAACTCCTTCTCCCTGAAAGGCAAGCATACAGGATTAGGCCCCTACTCATGGAAAACAGCAAAAAGAATGGTTTTTTTGGACTGTCTATGGTGGGAAGAGCTTTTCTCATCTCTGCCCTTGGTGTTCTCATGCATGAAATTAAAAGATTGAACCAGATTAGGAATAGCAGAGGGCTTTAGCAGGTACATCAGTACCAACTATGTGGAAAATTTCTAGAGTATGATAAGGAAAAGTATTCCAAGGAAACTGAACCCAGGGCTAGTGCACGCTGGGCCAGCGCTCTACTGCTGAGACACACTCCAGCCCAGCATGAATTATGATGCTTTCTGTAAGTGTAAAACTTGAATATGTAGTCTATTAAGCAGTGATTTGTTTATTTTTTTTTAATTCTGTATTACTTGTACCCTTTTACTGTTTTTTTTCTTTAAATAAAATTTTAAAAAAACTTGAAGGAAGGAAATGCCATTTGCCACCACCAATTTAGATAATCTCCATGATCCTTGTCTATTTTTGCACTCTAAGACTCAAGGAGTACAAGATTTCTAGCCTTAAAAACCTATCAGCAGTACAGTAGGTCTCAAAATGAATTAGGAGGATGCTCCTAAATACCACACTTAATTATCACCATTTTAAGAAGGAATCACATTGGCCAGTGCTCATTAATGGCAATTTTAATTGAAAAACCAACCTTTCCAGTATTTAGATCATCGTAGGGGTCTGGGAATCCTGTGTACTCTCTGGGACTTCCATAAAGGTTCAGATAACAAGGTCCAAACGTTGGAACAAACCCCACCTCTGTTTCTCCTGTATTTGCTAAGAAATAAATATCATCATTAAATTTTTGGCTTCTAAATTGGACTTGTTGAAACAAATATTAATTATTAGCTAGTTAGATGAGATGATTTTCCTCTATTTTTTAAGTTAGTTGTATTAGTGTAAGTTACAAGCACTCACAAGAATTTCCATATTTACCCTTTATTGTTGCTGAAAATATGTGAGAAAAATGTTTTAGGGATATCTTGGTTAAATATATTGTTACAAAAATACTATTTAAAATGAGAGAATAATAAGCTCTTTAAGTTGCCTTTCACATTTTTTGCAAGTTTATAACGTATTAAACATTGTATTGGCAATTGAGGTAAAAGATTATATTGCTTTGAGAAATCATTTAAATGATATATCACATTAATTTTATTTGTCCCCAAAAGTTATAATTTGACCTCAGGTAGTTCATATAAATCTGGCAGATGCTATTAAAACATATATTTGAAACTTGTGTATGTAACGACAAACTACCTGCCTATGGTGAGAGAGCCATACGGTGATCAGCAGTGATAAGAACATTACCATTCATTACTTTCTGTTTCTGATGATCATCTAGTAAACTCTGTATTTCTTCCACTTGGACTCATCAGTGAAAGGCACTGAGGGCAGTGTAAGGAGATAGCTATATTAAGGAGAAATTGGGGCTGAGGGAGAATGTAAGAGCTGACTTCAGTAGTCTGCACGGTTCCATATGGAAAAGAAACACATTCGTCTGCCAGAAGCAGAGTGAACACTGCTGCTGGAGACACACGAAAGCCAACTTTGATTCGTTCAGTGTAAAGAAGAGCTTTCTATGAACTACTGATGCTAAACGATGGGACACTTTATATTAGGCGTAATCAAAAGATACTTTAAAGCAAAACACATCATATCTGTTTTAAAAATCTCTTGTGATTCATATGGGGATCAATATTTTTCCCAGCAGAAATTTTATTATATTCCAGATAATTGGGCAGGCAGAAAAAAGACTAATATATCTGAAAATATAAACTGGTTAGGCTTCATCCACTCTGCAAAATTAACTAACTGATCATTAAGAATATAATTTTTTTCCTTGTGTTAAAATATTTGATATAAGAGAGGGATACTGAGTAGGAATAAATGGTTAAAGTAGAAACACACAGAGAAGAAAAGAAGTAATTTTAGAAGTTCAGTCACAGAATGTTTAAGTTAGGTGGGACGTTCCAGCTAGTGCACCTGGTTGCGTCACATTGTAGATGGGGAAAACACAGCCCACAAAAATGAGGGGACTTGTGAAAGATCTTACCATTTTGTAGACTTAGGCTCAGACCTTGAGATTCAAAGCTCGGACAAGGTTGCCTTTCACTCGGCCGTGCATCCCTCTGGTCTAATCCCACCTCACCCTACCAGCCCAGTGACCGAGTGGGCGGCCGTATTTGCCTTTCATTAAAGATTCCCAGGCACTGAAACACGGACGACTGGACTCTGCTACCAAGGGATTTATTCCTTTTGTTCAACCAAATCTCTTTTCCAGTTTAAAATACTTAACATGCCCTTTGATTTGTTTGGTTGAGCATTAACGTGAAGAACTGTCCTTCCATATGCTCATGTCTCAACATGGTTGCCTGGGAAAATCTATTCTCTCACAAGGCAAGTGTCTTTCTTTCTCCAGACATTCATAACCCATTTTATGTACAGTTGCTGCATCAAGCTTCCCAGTGTTCTTCCTGAAGAGCCAGCACAAAATAAAATAACATGTCTTTCGTCTGACTACTAGGGTTTCCTGTAATCTAGGTAGGACCCATTTTTGAAAACAGTATTTTCATGCTTCCCTCAGCTCTTTGAAATCCTTGGCATCTTGGAAATCGATGAAACACTTTCAATTTTAGTCTTCATATTTGTTTATTTACTGTGCTGTTAGGGATCGAACTCAGGGCCTTGTGCATGCGCAGCAAGAGCTCTACCACTGAGCCCCAGCCCCAGCACTACATTGTTGTTTTTAGAACCTCAAATAGCAGCTTGTTTCTGTGACTAGAGTACCAAATCCTTCAGAGGAAGTGACAGAATTTAAGTATGTTTTATTTTGTTTCCCTAAATATGCAGTACTGGTTCTATCATAAATATTGATCAATTGACTGCACAAATAAATGAAGAAATAAAGCATTTCCAGATCTGCCATGTCAGTCACAAACCTAAGGACTACTTTGTATTTATATGGAGTCTGATAAGATAATGAGACTGATTTTTTTTAAAACAAGTAAGAATTGGGCATTTACAATTACGTAAAAAGCAGATTATATCACCTTCCATTTGCACATAGCTTGAGAGTTTGCAAAGCTTTCCGACATGCCCTCGCTTATCCCTCTCACTACAACCCTGGACAGTTACCACCACACAGATTTACTTGGCAGAGGATCTCTATATCTCTGAATCCTCATCTATTTGGGGAACAATAATATCTGCCTCAGGAGAATTATGACAGTCACAATAAGCAAACTTGCAAAAAATGCTGAATGCTGTACAAACCAAAGATGCTGCTTCATACTTGGAAGCTGACCTTCAGGGCAAAAAGTGGAAAATGCTCATATCTTACAACCTAGATATCCATGCTGAAAGTGAGAGAAAGAGACTTCATACATTGCAGGACAGTTGATTTAGTGCTTCATATCTCTGCTTACTGAATATAAAAAAATACCAATGCTATGTCTCACAAAGAATTATTTGCAATGAAGCCAGATGGGATGGTGTGTATCCAGGTAAAAACCGAAATCATGTAACACAGCCTTGTTAGTATGTTTGTTTTAAGCTTAGCTATGCAGGATAAACATACAATGTCCACAAAAAAATTACTACTTGCAAAACTATTTGTGAGCTAGCAAAATGTCAAAAAAAGATTCTAGAGACAATCAATTAATATATTTAGTAAGATCATAGATAGGAAGCTCTAATAGACAGCAAAATTACAAAGCATAAACCTGTGTATGATGCAGCCCCAGTTCCTGAAGATGAGAAATCTATGTAGTAAAAACATGATTGGTTAAAAAACAAGAGAAACATGAGCATTATAAAACAGACACTGAAAAGTTAATCAAATCCTGTGCTAGGTAAGTGGTTTAGCAACATCAGAAAAATTCAAAATTTACACCCAAATCACATGACCCTTTTGTAAATGTAAAATGGCTCAAAACTTTGTGACAACTGGCAGTATCCTCACACAAACAACCCAAATTTGTCAGTCCCAAGGAACCAGGTACTTAACTGGAAGAGTTAGCTTTCCATAGCCAAAGGAGGCCCAGTGAACTGACACTTTCAGTAAAACATTTACTTGTCTTGGGGCCGACTTATTTGGGACTGAGGCCAGAAAATCCAGATTAATTTAGACTGAAGCTGTGTAAGCAAATGCCTGTGGTTAATTGTACATCATTTCATTTGTTTCTTGTGAGGGGTATGGCACTTCATTTTATTCTGCAAACCTGTGACAGACTGCTTGCAGTGAGAGCTCTCAGAGACAGGGAATGAAAGTCTGGTTTTAGTTCCTGTGGATGTTATCATCCTATCACTAAGTTAAATACTTACACAAATATTCTTTGAATAATTATCTTTAGATAATTTAAGTCACTTCCTAACATTAAGTGGATGTTTTGCACATGATTTTTGTTCCAGTGAGGGAATCAAGCACAGCATGATTTCAAATCCCGCTGCTGGTTCTCTCGGTGGTTTAGGCCGCAGTCCTTTCTCCTTTCACATCGGGACCGCTTACTCGGTGGGAAGAGGCTCCTAGTACTACTTCTGGGCACTAAATCCCAGGAATGGGTTCTGGATATCCTCTGTGCATGCAGATGTATCTAGACTACACGTGAAGGCCTTTAGCTTCCATCAGTTACACAGCCACCTGGCTCTCTTGCTCTCCACCTTCATTCTCTTTCCTCTTTCACTTCCGAAACCTAGTTTTGGGACCTTTACATTATAGCGGGTGATGACATTTACACTTTGTTCAATGACTAGGCCACGAATTTAATAAAAACGAAATAAGTAGTATTTTGCCTTAGCAACTGTTTAAATATTGTTCTCTGCGAGATAAGGAAAGGCTGAGATGATATTCCCCTCCCTGCACCCCCAGCATCATGTTCCCGGTGGCACTCAGTAGAAAATGTTCAAATGGGATCTTCACTTCTACCATTTGCTTAAAATGGCTTCATATTTGAACCTGTTTTGTTACTTGTTTTTCAATAGATTTATAGCAGCCTGTCTTTCTTGAGATAGGAAACTGATAACTTCTTTGCCCCACCTCTAATCTTCCAAATTCTTATTCATACTATTGCTTGGGTTAACACTATTTTAAGAAAGCCTATAGAGTCATCCCTTAAAATGAGACAAGAGGAAACCTGAGTTTTTTAAGATAAAATTTTGTCTCAAATTCTCTTCTTTTACTCTGTATATTTGGTCTATCAGCAATTATAAGAATTTTTGCTTTGGTAATAAAATTGAAGATGCTAGTATTAATGTGTTACCATTAAATATTTTCCCTTATCACCCTTCGTTCCTCCATTATCTACTGCAATTTCTGATATACGCACTAAATGTCAGACACAGATATTTCTCCAGTATGCAAAATTATGAAAAGAAAATGTATGGGTTTTAATTACTTGTTAAAATGAAAACAAAACGCACATTACATAGGTCATTGTCATCTGGTCTCTGTTTCTATCAAGGGAATCACTTGAGAGGGGAATGTTATTTTATGTTTAGGTGGACTTGTATCAGTGCCATTCTTTAAAAAAGTAATGTGTTAGAATTCTATGTTTACAATAAAAAATTAATAAAATAGCTACCGGCAAAGGAGTTTTAGATGTGAGCAGCAAAGCTAAAATTGGTAAACTGTTAGTTGCTTCTATTTTTAATTATTTTGCTGGATACCACCAAAACATCATTGAAATTGTTCACTAGGTTCCTCAATTTTAAGAAACTTTAAAGAAACTAAGCCTATTGCGAGGTGATTCCCCAAGTTGATGTTTTCCCTGAAAGTTCTGTAACCTGTATTGTTTTAGGTCTGCTAAGAGACTCACCTTCTACTTCTCCACCAGAGGCAGCAATTTTAGAGAGGTACAGATATGTTGTTCCAACTACATCATTTTTGGTAAGACGATCCCTGTGTAAAAGAACAGGTTAAGGTCTCTGTCTATGAAATATGTCTTCATTTCAACAATCAAACTGAAAGATCTGGAAAATATCACAGACCTCCAAGGTCATCCTGTTCAGGGATCCTTGGGCTTTACTGTTCTCAAAATCACCTGGCAACTCCCCACCCTCATCTCCTGCTCAAGGTTTTAACTCTCTCAAAAAGCCTGGGTTAAGGATCAAGAGCATACATTTATAATAGTATATCCTAATGCAGATGGGTCTCTAACCACCTGTTAGAAACACTATCCAGTTGGATAAGTTATTCTGCAGTTGTAACTTGAAATTTTACTGAACGATCAAAGGATGTGTCTATAATCACACTTAATGCCACTGCCATAAAATGAGTTGACCAGTTTAGGCAAAGTACAAATATAACGCAATCCTATTACTAAAACAGTTGTGTGGAACGGGTGAGTAAATGATACAGTAAATGTTTAAATTGAAAAATATTATTGCAGTCAAATGCACATTATCATTAATCCTCTTCCAAATACTCTCCCTCGTTTTCTGCACACTTAACCTATCATTCCTGCCACTCTCTGAAGCAGACCCTCCTCTGTGAGTATCTTTAGGAGGTGCGATCAGAAACGTGCAGACTGCTGCTGCCGGCTGCCATCCAGTAGAAAGGCAGACGTGTGGAAACATCACGGGGTGTCCTTATCCACCTTCTTCATCAGATCCAGCACTACACAACTTCTGGCTCTTGCTCAAGTGAAAACGACAGTTACAAGTGAGTATTTTAAATCAATTCAGGACGTCAAAGCAGTCTGAAGTGCAAATAAAGCCCAAAAACTCCTCCCAGAACCGCATTAGGAAGTGAGGATAATGATGGAATGAGCGTGCCTTGCAGGGAGGGCATTATTCTGAGAGGCATTAACAACATTGTATCCTTTTACAGCAATAAAATGTATTGTAAATTGAAATATTCACTGTATTTTTGCACCACACCGTATATCTTATTTGACCATGTTCATACTAATGACTATGATGACTTTTTTTGTGTGTATGTGTAGTGCTGATGATTGAATATTGAATATTTTCTATCTGTTTCATTCCTCTTATTTTGTTATTCTTACCTAGTAGCATACCCACTCTGAGGCCTAAAACCCAATGAGAAATAGCAAAGGCTCAGCTTAGGGGAAAAGATTAGAACATACTATGTTAGATTATAAGGAGTGACTAATTAAACACAATTTGCCTAAGAAAAGTATTATTTATGGGCATTAAATCACACACCTGAGTTTTGGATATTTTCTTTGCATCCAGGTGAATCTGGACTACAAAGAACCCTTAGCTTTCCCTCAGTTACACTACTGCAAGGTACGCAAGCCACGGTGCCGCTCCAAGCACTGTCCATTAAACAGAGCCTCTCTGTGCACCCTAATCTCTCCTACGGCATTGAGGACAGAAGATGAAGTGAGGTCAGAAAAGCAAACCTCCACTTGTAGTGACAACAGGTAATGCAGCCCATTGCAGAATTTATAGTTCAGAGTCGTCGTCCAAGCTAAGTCCCAAGGGACCTGAGATCCCTAAAGCACAGTTAATATACAGCCTGAGGTGCTTACATGCCTTAGCACAATTTTTTCCTGTGGTATTGAGAATAAAACCCAAGACCTCGCACATTCTAGACAAGGAAAACTCTTCCACTAAGCTACAGCTCCCGACCTTGAAACTTTTCACACTAAAGGAAGGAATATTTTGTCCTTGTAGCCCCACTTTAGTTCTCAATTAATGATGATATGGTCATCAAATAGAATAAGACCCATTCTTCTCCCAACATGTCCTCTTCCCATAACACCAACAGGGTACTAACATGCCAGTCAAGCGCCTTTGTCCTAAGGAGAAACCTTCAGTCGGGTGGCTTATCCATTTTTCTTTCTAGTAATAACAAAGACTTGCTCTTGAAATATTTTATTTTTTTCTGAGAAATAATTCTATTTTCAAGTCCATTTTGGACAGCCTAATGATGTTTAAATCCTTGATTTCTTATCTTTGAGCATTTTCAAATAATTTTCCCCTTCTGTTGCTATGAAAAATGGAACCAAGCTATCCAAGCCATTTCCACCACCACCACCACCATCTAGGAAACCCCCTATTTCCAGCAGAGATTTATTGGAATGAAGTAATTTCTTCCTGTGGAAGGCAAACTAAAAAGTAAGAGACTAGCAAGAGTAATGTATAAAAAACCCAAATGTTTAATTCTTTCAAGTACAACTAGACAGATTCTATTTTCAACTCACCAGTCAAATACAGTTAGTTTTATTTTTTCACACATTGAAGGAAACTGTTAAAAGGAAATAGAAAACAGTAATTATTTCTCCAGTTATTTATTAAGCACTCCAGTTATTAGTAAGTACTAAAGTAGCTGACTTTTATGAAAGAAAAAAAAAAATCAAACCTTGATCTGAAGATTGATAACTTGATTCCACTCAGGGTTTGCATTTTTCTCGATTATATTTGTGCAAACCTGCAATATCACCAAAGCAAAATTACAGATGCTCAGATTTCTAATTTCTAACAGTTCACAATATGTGCATACTCTATAGAGATTTTATCAGTTTACTTACTGTTTATATATTTAGTAACCTATTTAAACTCTACTTTTTTTTTCTTTCATGCTGGAGATTGAACTCAGAGCCCTAAATATGCAAGTGTGTGTGCTTCATCACTTGCTACGAACTCACCACTGAGCCTTCAGCTTTATTTCTTAGTATAATTTAGTACAATATGACATGAGTTTAATATTGATCTTAGTTGTTCTATGCACAAAAAGTTTTTTTATAAAAAAAAACCCCATGTCTTCATCAGTTTCCAATTGGCAGATGTCTAATAATAGATTAAGGTAATAAAAGAAGAGTTTAAAAGTTTATTGAGCACTTATTACACACTGCTTGATAAGCCTCCACTCCCTCTGTCCAATTGCATCTTTGGAGAGCTGCCCACCAACTTCCTCCCTATCTCCACGATTCTTGTCCCAGCATTTCTGCCTACATTTACACAATTGCTTGAGCAAAGAACCAGAGTTGGTGTGGCATCCTCTTGCCCCTGATGTTCCCCACCCAGTCCATTAGTAAATCCTGATCCCTTTATCTTCACACAGATACTGAAACATTTCTCCCTCCACACCTGCAGTTGCTCCTGGGGAATCCCCACCTGCATTGTGTAACATCATCAGTAAGATCACAAAGAGGGCCTGTCCCCCACCGAAGACCTCTCCCCTCTGGACCCGGCCTGCTAGTGTCCTCCTGCTCTTTCTCCCTCAGCCACACAGATGTTCCTGTGCTGCCAGTGAGCTTCTGCTTTGTTTCCCTCCACTGCTCTTCTCTTTACCTGAAGCCTCTGTAACCCAGATCTCTGCACGTCAAGGTCTCTGCTTACCTGTCTCTTCCAGAAAGGCGGCCCACCAGGTGACTTCCCTGAGCACGCCTCCTCACACCAGTCATCCCAATCACCTGCTTTGTTTTCAGTGTAGTTCTTATTACTGTCTAAAATTATTCAGTTTCTTGTTTCTTTGTTTATTGTCAGTCATGTGGTTTCAATACGTTTCCCAGAAACTCATGTGTTGGAAACTTAAGACCTAAACTCATGTATTATTTGTGTTTTGAGGTGAGACCTTTGGGAGGTAATTAGGATGAGATGAGGTCAAGAGGATGGGACCCCTCTTAGATGATGGCAGTGGTGGGATTGTTGGAAAAGGAAGGAACACTTAAGCTAGCATCTGCTCTGTCTCCTCATGTGATGCCCACGCCGGTTAGGATGCAGTGAGAGGGCCCTCACCAGATGCCAAGTAGATGCCAGTGCCATGCTTTTGGAATTCCTAGTCTCCAAAGGCACAAGCTAAATAAACATTTATTCTTTATAAGTAACCCGATCTCAGGTACTTTGTCACAGTGACAGAAAACTGAACTAAATCTGGCTCTTTTTCTAGGCTCCACATGAACCTGCAGGAAACAATGGCTGTCCTGCGTGCTCATTTCTGCATTTCCAGAAAATAAGGCAGTACCTGGCACTTAGTAGGCTAACAATAATTTCTTCTCAAGTTAATTAATCCCCTCAAAAATTCTACAAGATTAGCACTTATAGTTTAAGCAATGGCAACGTGGAGGTTAAGGAACATGTCTGCCTTGGAGTGGGATGAAGCCTGAGTTTAAATCAGAGGTCTCACCCCAGAAGTGAGAGCTTTTCCATCACCCCTCTGATGGCCATCCTAGGAAACAGAATCCAGTAAGTGTGTGTGGTTTGTTAAATCCTGCTTTCATAAGTCAATGGCCCAAACACATGGGGGAGAGTGGCTGTGTGTGGACACAACTGTCCATGGGTATGTTCTTATTCTGAGAGATAAAACTCCCAGTTCGGGCCATCTCTGTGGTGGCCACAGTGTCTACACCAAGAGTCTGCCAGCTTTTCCCAGGAGCTGAGGCTGAGGTGTCCAGGCCAACTCTCCATTTCAACTGCTCCCTGGAGCAAGGCAGGCAGAATCATACCAGGAAGGGGCAGCTGGAAACTGTGGGTGGGTGGGGTTTCACATCCTATTATATTTAGCAAGGTTGTTTCTGATTTGCTTGCCTAAGATTAAGATAATGCTTGAATCTAGGAAGTAATCTCAATACTTCAGTGGTAGTTTTGACTACTAATGCTTCAAAAGACTGAATTTTTTAATTGAGTCATGTATATTTTTTACTCTAATTTAAAGCCGCGGAGAAGCTAGCATGATCATATCCTGATAACATGAGCTCCTACAGAACAGCCTGCTCATCAGGGAGCTATTTGAACGAAGAATAAGCAGACATCTGTTCCAAAGAAAGCACAGTGCTTTAAGTATTTAATCCAAGAGGCACCAGCATTTAGATGACCTACCAACCTTTTTTCCGGCAAAGGAAACTTCTACAAAAGGGTCCACAAGATTTTTCTTATCAGCAGTGCCACCAAATATTTCCTTTACCGTCTGTGAGAAGGCGTCATCCACTGGAAAGTAATATGTCACAAAGCAAAAATGAAAATTGATTCACTTAGAGGAATGGAAAATATTCAGCAAAATTTAAAGAGGTCTCCTATAAAGCAGGAAAACCAGAATTGTTCTCTAGGGCAGCAAGCAACAGGAGGTGAAATTCTTTTTATCCCATTTGAGTGAGAAAAAAATGTCTTCTCCCTACAAAGTTTTGAAATTAATAGGAGCACCTTAAAAATAAACAAATAAGTTATCATGCTCAGAACTGATCACTTGTGGAAGAAAAAAGCAGAAGTTTAAAAGCCAATTCAGTCAGAGCCAATTCTCAAATTCAAGCATGGTTTTGATTTGCAAAAAGGAACTTCAGCTCCAGCTCCTTTTTCCAAAAATCATATAGGCTCAGTCCTACTTTTCAGAGAAACTCAATGAAATGTGGCATATTCATAAATATCATAGTTGTAAACACAGAAACCACTAAAAATATAGGACTCTCGGTTTCACCGAATTCCAACATAGACTGAGGTCAATTGAACAAGTCAACATACGAAGTATAACACGAAGCTTAATTTACTTTATTAAAGGTGCTTCTGACAAAACCCAGTATGAGGCACTCCAGGGCCTTAACGGAGACACATTTTCTGAAGAAAAGTGGCCAACTGCCTCGGTGTGTGCGTGGGTGTTGCCTCCTGGGAAGTGGGGAACGGTCTGGGCCCCGGGAGTGGCGGGTAGGAGGGGGAGCTAGACTGGTCCCTTTACAAGGAACAGCCAAGCCGCCCCCTTAAGTGTGTCCAGCCTCTTGCTGAAGTGGAGACTGTGTTATAAGACAGAGTATTATAAAACCGCAAGATTAGACTTCTAGTTGCTAGGACTTTCGTGCCCTTTGCTTGGATACTTTTAATAGTCTAATAGCAAGCACACTAATTTGATGATAAAATTTTACATTTGCATTTGCATCAAAAAATGATTAGAAGTTCTAACTGCTCACCTCTCTTTCATATTGTCTAGAAGGAGAAGACAGAATGCTGATGGAAGAAAGGATAGAGCAGAACGGGCCAAAGGCGGGTACTCAGCTAGGAACAAGAACCAACAACCAACTGGCTTCCCCTGGGAGCCTGCCCAGGAAGCTTCCATTGGGCAAGAGGAGTGAAAAGAAGTCCATGCAGTCCTTTCAGGAGAAAACCTATGGCAGGGAGCATCAGAGTGTGGCTGTAACACATCACATCAAGCAGATATCTGACCATTTTCATGCAAAACGAAATCCGTACGTACTCTGGGGGATGTCCTCAGCCCGGTAGATCTTCAGCATGAAGGTCACCCACCGGAGAGCAATGCCAGCTGGGAGAAGCAGGTTACTTTCCACATCGTCACTGTCATTATCACGGTCCCGTTTCTCAGGCTTTTGGAGACATGTGATTAAAATTGTACACATGCAAAGGAGCACTTAAAAAAAATCCAAGCGACACTTGCAAAATGAAGCAACTGAAACTGTTCCACTGGGATTTTCTGTGTTTGGGGCTTAAGGATTTCCTTCAACCTCAAAACTGTTCTACAGAGTGACTGCTCGTATGTTTCTATGTCCTTGTGTAGTCATGAATATTAAATGGTCAGGGGAACGGGAACAGAGAGGCCGAGACAAAAACAGAGTCAGAGAGAAAACACATGTGGATGTGCTTTTAACTTCTCTCTGGTCCCTTTCCCAGTGTACTGCCCAAATTCCCACAATAATCACAAACCCTTTAAGTAATGGTACCGAATTCTGAAAGGAAGTCATGCTCTGGCAGATAGAATCAGTCTTTCTAATAATGCAAGAAATCATGAAAACACACATGTTCTCTGAGTTGCTCACTCGTGGACATCAGGGTGCAGGTGAGTCAGGGTGATGACCTACGATGGTGGAAAGGTACCTTTTTGAGAATCGGAGGAAGTGGAGGCTGAGGGTGGCTGACTGGATGAAAGCTACGCTCCCTTCCACAACTATTGGTGCCAAGTTGCTTAAGCCCTAATCCTTTTTTTTGTGTGTGTGTGAAAAGAATAAGTTCAGAATCCAGGGACTCACAGGAGGCTCATCTCCAGTTCCCAGGACAAACATGCTGACTTTCATGTAACCTTTAGCACCGGAGCTAGCATCTTCCGGGTCATTGAGAAGAAGCCACTTTCTCATGACAGCATGACCTAAAACAAAGAAAGCAACAGGACAGAGACACTCTACGGCTGTGCTGGTGGGGCTGCGATTTCCTCTGTCCTAAGCAGATGTCTCTGGCAGCTTCATACTGGCAGCCCAGATTCCCCAGAGAAGTCCTTGTGTTAGCCTCCTCTGTTCTCATCCTCCTTCTCTCTCCATCCCTCCCAGGGTGACTTAAACAAAAGGCTCTAATCTTTACTAATTGACTTCATAATCTCTTCTTGATAAGGTAGAAATTATTGTCATAAAACACAGAAATTACTTATTTATAAATGTCAAATGGACATTCACACTAAGCTACTGTTACTCATTTTAACCAAATACTCTCCCCCAACAAGAAAAAAGCTTTTTATCCTTTGACTTTGACTCCTTGACCTCCTGAAGGATTCTTAGAATCAGGATAAGAGGAATGAACTCCAGACTTCAAATTGATGGGGGTGAACATTACTCACCAGGCTCATCATAAACAAATCCAACATCAATCTGGAAAAACAATTTACAGTAGGTTCAGTAGGTTTTTAAGTCAGTCCCATCACTTCAATGAAAGCATCATCATTACATTTAAACACAGTGCTCCTGGCTAGACTTAAATCTCTTCAATTAAATAGGAATTTCCATCTTATTCTTTCTGTGCCTTCCCTGATGCATGAGGTATAGACAGCTCCCAGTCAATCACTGCTGACGAATGATTTAGTCTTAAAGCTAGAGGGGCTGGAGATTTAGCTCAGCGGCATAAGCGCCTGCCTTGCAATCAGGCAGTCGTGAGTTCGATCCCCGGTACCGATAAAAACGAAAAAGACAAAAAAAAAAAAAGCTAGAACAGACCATGAAAGTAGAGGTGACCAACTTGTCTCAGTTTCTTGACTCTCTCCCAGTTCTGGCACTAAAGTCCAAAGCCAACTGTGACCATTAACCACCCTCAAATTCATCTAGCTCAGCTTCCTACCCAACAATCCTCCTCCTCCAATCACTACTAATGCTAATATTACTGTCACCATCAATCAGGCACCTTCATGTGCCAGGTGCTGGGCTGGATGTTTACACACACAGGTCTACGTGACCGGGATCATCCTTCAGGACTTTCACTGACTGAAGTTTCTTCCTTCAAGAAGCAGCTGCCCATTCCCTGGAGAGCTGCTGAGCAGCCAACCAAGTCTATCTGTCTGTTACTTCCAGTGTAAGTTTCTTAGAAAACCAGACTGACTGCTTTACCTCCTCGGCTTTCCTTTCACGTTCCAAATTTACAGCAATTGGTTTTATGGGAGGAGCTCTGGGGCCGTGGTTAAATGCAGCTGAGTGATGGTTTCTCACCAATGAGGCACCCCTGCCCTTTGAAGGAATAAGCGGGCTTCTATCCATGGGGCAGGCTAGCAGCAGCTGGAGGGCACCTTGCTTTGAGGGACTGTTAGTGTGATATTTTGGAAGAAGACAGGAACCAGATAGCCCTCTGCAAAGACCACATGACCCTAAGATGTCACCAAGACAAGCGCTCCTAGACTGCGCATGAATCAATTTCTCTATTATGAGAGTTCTGATTTTTATGTCAATTGAAGGAAGCAGATTGTTGTCACCTACCTTAAACTCCCCCATTAGACAGTCTGCTCTCAAAGAATGGGAATTGTAAACCTGAGAGAGAGAAGAATGGTGAAGGCCAGCCACCTTGGCGGGGGGGGGGAGCCCTCCCCTCCTACCCCCCCCCGTACCCGGATGCTGATGATCTCATCCATCAGTTCAGAAGGGGTCATGTGAACGTTGTAGAAAAACAGCTGTAAGACAGTGAAGAACACGTTTAAACATTAGCAGGGCTTCCGGGCTAGTGGGAATCTGTGTTAGAGTTGTGAATTTTATGATTTAGAATTAAGCATAGAAATGTTTTTGAATCATATATTTATAATACATACACTCCACAACAGATAAATTCTTAAATTCCAAAAATAAATAAATAAATAAAATGAACTACACAGTGAGTCCTTGTCTCAAAATAAAAAAGTACGAAATAGATTCAAAACAGGTTTGATTCAGTGGTGTGAATACCCCCTAAACTTCATGAGAAAGCCACTAGAGAAAAGTAATAAATATTGCATTTACTTAACTAAATAAAGGTTTTGGGGAGTAGACATTTGTTAACTAAATGAAGTAAAGATCTGGGGTCATTTCATGTTGCCGCTTCTTTTGTTTGTACGGGGAATTGACCGCAGGGCCTTGTGCTGCCAGGCAGGTTTATGCTGCTGGGCTACATCCCTGGCACTCACGTGGCCACTCCTACTCAAGTGGGTCCTTAGGGCTGATGTGACCAAGCATCCATGTAATTCACTAACATCTTTAGCTCTAGCATCTTGTCTAGTGACTTCGATTTTACTTTCTCTAACAAAACAGCCTAAAGGAAAATTTTGTCCATTAGAGTATATTAATGTCTTTCAGAGTCAGTTTTAACATATAACAAGAGCTAAGTTTAAGAAAGTTGATTACTGGGAGATCAGTATCAGGTATATAGAGGTAGCAGCATGTCCAATAAATGTGAATTCTCAAAGAAAAGCACTTATTCAAACAAAAACACTTTACTCCAAACTCTTAGGGATATTTCAAACCTACAGGCAAATGGTGACAATGGTAGACTAAACACTGTCTTTTTTACCTGTGTTTATCAATTGTTACCATTTTGAGACATTTGCTTCAGCTTTCTCTTTTCAACTAAACTACTTCAAAACAATTCTGAGTATCACAGAGTTCACCTTTTCAAAATACATTTGCATGTATCACCTAAGGTCAAGGACATCTCCTACATAATCACAAGACCGTCATCATACTGAAGAATCTTAACATCTATATATGTAGTCATTTTTTAAATTTCTCCATTACTTCCTGCTTCCTGAAAAAAGCTCTTTAGCATTCTTTTTGGAAAAAAAGTCTCGGATTCATGGAGGAGTCATACAGCATTTAGTTGTTACATCTCTGTGAAAGGTTCTTGCCCTAGCATAAATTACTGTTGGGTTATGGTGCTGGTCTAACGTGCCGGAGGGCCAGCGCGGGAACCCCACCACTTCCTGCTTCTTCTCCAGCCCTATTTGCAGCTCCCCTTTCTGTTTGCAGGCACAGAAAATTCCAGTCAGCTCCTCTCGCATCATCAACGTCTGCCCCACGTGCCACTTGGATCAGGGGCCACATAACCCTCTGCTTGTCTGTATCTGGTCAAAGGAGACCGCCTGGCCGCCACAGGCTGTGCTCCTTTCCGCATCCTCAATAAACCAGTTCTTTTCGTTTGGTACTTTTTGCTTCTCTGTCGTGCCAGAAAACTAATACTGTGCATTTCCCTTTATCTAGAATAGTACTACTGACTTTTTCTTTGGCTTGTGTCTTGATTTTCCTGCAGGAACTAGTTGTTCTGTGAAACACACACACTCTGGATCCACGTGAATGCCTCTTCACTGATGCAGCTTAGCCATGTGACAGCAGTGACTTCCCAGGTGTCACATCCACACGCCCTCCTCACTGTGCACCACTCTCAGTGACAGCAAGTTCAACCCCTTGGCGAAGAAGATGAATATAAACTAGGAGATTTTTAGCAATCTTCTTTTAGTGATTTATGAATTCGTCTGTTTAGAAGTTCAATAATTTGGTTTCTCTGTTTGCTAAGTGATATAATCTCAAAACAATTCATTAAAATGACAATTCTGAAGAAGGAGATTCTTGCTTTGCTCCCCAGAGTGACCACGGAGCCTGCGTTGTAACTGTTCTCGGACAGCTGGACAGCTGTCAGGCCTCAGGGCGAGTCATCTGACAGCCTGCTCCAGGTGACTGGGCAGTCCCCCAGAGCCCCTCAGGTGCCCCATCTCAGCAGCTCCAGCCTCTTGGGCGTGTCCCCATTGCCTGTGACTCCGTGTAAGGTGAAGTAGAGGTGAGAAGTCAACGGGACGGAGGAGGAGACTGAGGAAGGATAATTCATGCAAACTGGTACAAAGTGAGTTCAAGGCCAGCCTGAACTGCACAGTGAGACCGGTCTCAAAAAAATAAATAAGGAAGTGAAGAAATAAAGAACAGGGCCACCGGCAAAGCCTACAGAGGACAAGAAGCAGGAGCACAGAAGAAACCGGTTTCTTTTGTGAGTGAAGGAACAAAACAAATGACCAAAAAGGGGCTGGAATTAACAGCTATAAGGAGGGAAGAGAGACTGTGGACTCCGAGAACACAGCACAGGATCCAGGCCCGGGGATCGCAGAAGTGTGCCCGGGCAGAGAGAGGCCAGACCCGGAGCAGTCCCCGGGCGTACGCTCCTGCGTGCCCATGCACAGCTTTGTGACGGGGTGAGAACTGTCAAGGTATGTTTGAGGAGTGTCACAGAGGAGGCCAACACAACCAGGCAGCATCCTCAGGATGGGGGAAAAGCCCTGTTTACTCAAAATTGCTTTCCTTTAACATACTTTTTAATAGCAAGTCATTCTCACACCTCTTAAAAATGAATTACATGGCCATGCAGGGTCATGCACTGGAGACGTTCTGTAACTAAAGCACTGTAGCTGCTGGTGACATGTGCTCTGTCACTGGTGTGAAGAGGACCGTGAAGAAGTTGCCGTGGAAACAGCAGAAGGACATAGACCCCTCTGAGAACCAATGCAAAGCCAACCAGGTGACTCAAGGCCAGTGGTTCTGAACTCCTATGTTTCATGTTTAATGCTGAAACTCTGCATTGTCTTGTCCTTACCAGTTGGTTGCTCACAGAAAGGCTGGGCATGTGACACACTCCTATAATCCTAGCACTTAGGAGGCTGAGGCAGGAGGATCATTGCAAGTTCAAGACTAGACTAGGTTACAAAGTCAGTCCAAGGTCAGCCTGAACTGCATAGCAACACTGTCTCAAAAAGAAAGGCAGAGGTGGCAGGAGCTGAGAGTCCCTATGAACAATCCTTACCTCATCAAAAAATGGGTTGTTCCCTCTCTTGATTCTTGTTCGGTGTGTCTGGCCACAGACGTGGACCTTGACCACAGGCTTTATGTTGTTGCCACTTAACTGTCGGCCCTCAATCACCCTGACACGGATCTGTAAGTGCAAAGGGGGTGTTGTTACTGACCCTTCCCAGCATGAGGGTGTCAAGGTGTCCTCAGTGTCACTTCAGTTCTGTGGCGTGTAAAGATGTCTGAAACTGGGCTGAGGCTGCTGCGTAGCGGGCTGGCGCTCAAGGCAGGGTCATTCCTAAGATGGGCACCAAGCTTCCTGGAGCAGCTAAAGGGGTGAATAGTTCAGAGCTGGCCCAGGAAAGGACAGGGCTGCAGTCACTGATCTACCCCCTGTCCTTGCCCTGGGCTTCATGAGCCCTGATCACATACTCACTGCAGGGCTGCCTCCCAAGTCCAAGGCGTGCCGGAAAACCCGTGATTCTATTTTTTCATTATCCCAAAGGGAAGGGAGATTCTAGTTTTACTCCCAGGAGGGACCTCCTCTAACCAGACCTACTCCCACATGCAGAAGGAAAAACCAGGAGGTCTTTCGTGGAGTACATTTCCTAACATCCCTTTCTCCGAGAAGAGCTGCCGCCCAGAAGAGCAGGGGATACTGTGGCCACTGGGCAGGACGCGGAGCCCGGCAGTTTGTACCTGGAAGTCCTGTGGCTTGTTGGACAGCATCCGCCGGCTGCTCTTTCCCTTGGTCACTCTCCTGGCAAGCTGTGTTTCCGACGCTGTCCCCACTGGCATCTTGGGCCCAGAGGTTCTGACAGTCCCGTCCAACCTCTCTGCAGTGTCCTGGTCTTCTTCCTCGTCTCCTGACACATGAAAGAGACCCAGCGGGTTAGAGACAGTCTTGGTCTGTCTGGACCCTCCAGGGTTTTGCCTGATGTTACACTGTCAACGTCCCCAGGGGAAGGGATGTTCTTGGTGACACTGACTGGGACTTGGTGCTCAGACACAGTTTCTTTACAAAATGCATCGGGGAAGTGAGGAGCCCAGAGTCTGCTCAGCCTGCTCCTGCTGCGGGCTCCCGGAGGCGGAGACGGAGGAGGTGTGCACTGCTGCTTCTGCTCACCGTCCTCACTCTCTCTGCCTGCTCCACTCCCCCGGCAGAGAAGAAACTCGCCCTCTTTTTTTTTTTTTATTTAAAGAAAAGGAAACAAAAGAATACATGGAGATAAAAAAGGGTAGAAATAATACAAACTTACAGAAAAACAAACGGTAAGAAATTGCTGGTTGATAAGTTACACATTGTCACCTTAGAAATAGCTGTTCATGTTATAGAATTAAAGTATTTAGAATGATATTCATAAAGTGACACTACAAACCCTTCTGCTCTATGATCGAACAAGAGCTCAGTAATACGGTTATCAGTCCTACACATTTGTTTTACATCTCAAAGAGGGTAAGATTAAACATATCAAAACAGAACAAAGCAGTTAAAAAAACAATTTAAAGAAATACAGATTTCGCAGCAAGCCCATTGGAGATCTTCATTGTCTATCTAATTGTTTCTAGTTTCTTACAAATAGTTGTCCCCATCTTCACCCACCTTATATACTTATTGCATATTATAGAACTAATCAAATCATTGGAGGCTTTTTAGGTCCTCAAGTTCCAAATTAGGGAAGACAATAGTAACTACCATCGCATCTCTCATTCTCTTTGTGATAGCCATCCCCATCTCTACATATGCTGAAATTGAACTCAAGAAACCAGTCCAATGTCATTCTAATCAGTGAACAATAGTATTGCTAAAATTTCTATCATAATGCTACAAAATTAGCCTCGGGTTTCTTAGCGTCTCTTCCTCAGAGTATCTGTTCATTACATCTTGCATTATATAATCTGTTCCCGTAAATAATTAAAAAGAAGAAGAAAAAAAAGACCCATGTGTGAATTTCTACATATATATATATATATATATATATATATATATATATATATATATCCTCTCTGTATTATAGGGAATACCAAGTCATAGCAAGACAGCAAAACAATTTCCTAGCAAAACATGCAATGGATAAGATATATAAGACCACAATAGAGATGATCTTCCATAGTTACTATGTTTTCTCTTGTTATTTTCAATAGATTTGATCACCACACTGGCTTATTATAGTTAAATATAGTATCACCTATTTTTATAAAAACTTTTTTCTTTTTTTTTGGCTTTTTCGTTTTTATCAGTACCAGGGATCGAACTCACGACTGCCTGCTTTCAAGGCAGGCAATTATGCCACTGAGCTAAATCCCCAGCTATTTTTATAAAAACTTAACTTTGACAGCATTGTAGGATTTGAGAGCTGTTAATAGTTAATACCAGTATGGATATCCTTTACATCTTGTCATCCTCAGAGTAGTTGCCTCTACTTTTAGGGTTGATACCAACAAGCATACCAATTTCAAATAAAATCAGCCAAGGCCAACCCATAGTCTTATGATTCAGATTCAATTAAGTTCAGTCACAGTAAGACAATGTAAGTATTGTAGGATTTCAGTTTAAGTTAATAGGAAAGTAAGGATAGTTACCATGGTATAACCTGCTATTTTTGGGTCAAGATGTCTGTGCCCTCAAATCTGACATGAGTGGACAGACCAGAACAAATTAAATTCAAACTAAATATGGCGATAAGACTACTATGTCTTTTAAATCCTTATACACCATTAACAATGACCTCTGCCTTTTTCTTTTTTTTATAGAGTTTCAGAGCTGTCTATACTAAAGACTATAGCTTTCTGTCTCTGCCTCATGCCTGCTACTCCACTTTCCTGCTATAATTTGTCCACCTTATTCCCTCATTCCACTGTCTGCCCTGTTCACTGAGGCCTCTCTGCCACTGTTGCTGGAATCCTGGTATCTCTTCCTCTCTTTCTCTGGAATGTCCTTCAGCACTCTCTGTAGGCTTGGATTGGTGGCCACGAACTCCCACAGTTCCTCCTTATCTTGGAAGCATCTTATTTCTCCATTAATTTTGAGAGAGAGTTTTGATGGGTATATGAGCTTTGGTTGCATATTATTTTCTTTCAGGACTTGGAATATTTCTCCCCACTCCCTCCTTGACTTAAGAGTTTGTGTTGATAAGTCTGCTGTTATTTTGATAGTTTTCCCATTGTAGGTAATCTGCATCTTTTCTCTGGCTGCTTTTAATATTCTGTTCTTTTGGTGGATTTCTGGAATCTTGATTATTATATGTCTAGGCGTAGATCTGTTTTGGTTGTAGGTAGCTGGTGTTCTGTATGCCTCTTTTTTCTGGATATCATTTCTTTTTGCTATACATGGGAAATTTTGCTTTAATATATCTGTGAATATTCTTTGTATTTCATTTTTGGTTGCTCCTGCTTCCTCACTCACATTCTTTATTCTTAAGTTATGTATCCTTTTGTCATCTTCTAGTTTTTGAATTGCTTCTTTCTGGTTCCTTGTTATTTTTAAGAGGCTTTTTCTTTCACGATCATATGCCATAAATCTCTCTTCAAGTTTCAGAAGGCTGGCTTTAGTTTCTGTCAAGGCATTTTGCCAGTGTTCAATGGAGTTTTTAGTTTCCTGGTATTCTCTTTGGATCTGTTTCATGTATTCTAAGTTATGCTTAAATTCTTCTTCAGATGCTTCTCTTTCTTTTCTGATTTCCTCAGTTCTTCCATCTGTGTTCTCTTGGGCGGGGCTTGTCATTTCTTTAATTAATCTCTTTATATCTTGCCTCACTTGGATCAGGAGTACAGGTTTAAATTCCTCTATGAGATCATGTAGGTACTTTTTAATTTCGGCTGATGCTGTGTCGAGCAATGGATGCTTACTGTGCTTGTTCTCTTCAGTGTTTAGTTCTCCTGGGCTTATTTTCTCATGTTGGGCAGCTGGAGATTTTTTTTTATTTTTATCTCTTGTCATGTTTCTGGTTTCTTTCAGACTGTCCTGGGGTTCTCTGGCCCTCTCCGAATTGCTTAGGGCCTTTCAGAAGCGTGCTGACTTGAGTTTTTGCTGTCCTCCCCAATTTACTGTTATCTGGGGTAGGCTGGGATGCAGGGGCGGTACAGGCTAGTCTCCAGCCTCTGCGCCAGTCAATCCGTAAATTAGGCTGTACTTTCTGGATGTCACTGAGTTGTGACTATTTTGTATCTGCTTGTTGGGCCCCAAGCAGAGGCTTGGTTCAGCCCCAGCAGATCCTGCCAGTTCTCTCTGTGCCAGAAGCAGCTGACTAATGTCACTATGGCACAGGGTCCTGCCCAAATCCCGGCTGTTCTCTTCCAGACCTCTCTGTGACAGGAGCACCAGAACGGCAGAACTGCCCAAATTCAAGATGTCTCCCACTAGTTCTCTGTATGACGCTGAAGCCAACACGTACTCAGGCTCTGCCCAATTTCAAGATGTCTTCCACCAGACCTCCCTACAAGGGGGCTCAGTGACGCCATGGAGCTGTAGGTTCTGCCCAACTGTAAGATGGCTGCCACCAGACTCTGTGTTATTGATATCCCCGTGGTAGCGGGCACTGCCCAGTTCCAAGGTGTTCTCTGGCCAACCCCAGCAGCCTTGGGGTTCCCAGGACTCACCAGGGTCCACGCCACCAACCTTTCCCATGCTCCCGGCATGGCGCGGAGTGGTCAGGAATCCATGCTGCGTGCACTCCCGGCACAGTGCGGAATGGTCAGAAATGTGCTCAGTTTTCGGCTTTGGAGCTCGAGAGCCTTTCACGATCTCCTGCAGTCCTGGCTGCTTCTCGGGATCTCAGGTCTCAGTTTCCAGCAGTCACCAAAAGCCAACACAGCTTTTCCTGTTGGGTCCACGGGTCAAATTGTTGATTTAAAGGCACGGGATTTGCAGCCTCCCGTTTTCAGCCTTCGCAGTCTTAGCACGACTTTAAATCCTCCAGCTGCACTGTCTTGGTTAATAAGAATCGTTACCATTTGTCTGGCCCTCCCCATGTTGTCATGGTCTAGCTTCTAATATGATTTCTCCGGAGAGACTCTCCGCCCGATCCCCTACCAAGCCGCCATTTTCTGGTCTCCATAATTCAAAAACCCCTCCTCGCCCTCTTTTCCTGCTGAACAACCCTGGCTGTCCCTTCCACACACACGTCTGAGCCCTCACTTTACCCCAGCCCACCTCAGCGTCCTTTCAGGCTCAAAGGGAAACGCTTTCCTGACGCCCCCACTCCCGCTGCCCACCAAGCCACGGGTTCTATTTCCTCCTCAGCCTTCGGGGACTCTGAATATCCCCTCTCTCTCCTGGGGACTCCAGGGGTTCTCCACTGGGACCTTCCCTCTGCTTTCACTATGTAGAAATCTTCCTTAGGAGGAAAGAAAAACCGCTCTGCCTGCTAGCTCTCCCCTTTCCTTTATTTACCTTAAAGTAAACTCAAACCTTAGGGGTTTTTTCTTCCTAGAAAAAGAAATGATCATGCTTTTGATAACCTATGCAATATATAATTTAAGAAAGCCTGGAAGAGTAACCATCTTGTCTAGAAAATATCAGGATTCATTCACTCTATCTTTGGATTCCAAACTCTTCCTTCAAAATGCAAAATCATGTAAGATATTTAATTTCAACATCTAGCCACCAGTAGTCATTCACACCCTAGTATGAATTAGTTCAACCAGCCTGCAGTGCAGCACAGCTCTTTAAGCTTGGGCTTTGGAGCCATGCTGTCTGTACTCAAAGCCCAGTTTTTAAGTATGAGTCTAAGTGAGCTTCTTAACTCTTCTAAGCTTCAGTTTCCTTGTCTGTAAAAAGGAGGAAACAATAGTATTTACTACAGGGCTAACAGAAGGGTAAAATTAATCTCTATGTAAACCCTTTCCCACAGGGTCTGACACAAATCAACTATTCTTTAAGTTTTGCTAAGCTAGATTTTGGTTGGTGTTTAAAGCCTCGAGGCCCTGCCGGACACACCCTCCATACAAGTGGGGGGCGTTACCAAAGTGTCAGTGGCTGTGCTGGCATGCCCTGCCCCAGGGAGCCAGCTGCTCACGGCAAGTGGATCTGCAAAGAGTGACTCTTACATGACCACAGAGGGCACCGCTAAGCTGGGAGCTACTAACTGATGGGAATCAGCTGCTTTTAACACCTTTCTAGGGCTGCCGTGGTGAGGACCCACAACCAGAGTAGCTCAGAACAATAGACGTTTATTCTCTGGCCGTTTCAAATTCTAGAGGTCCAAATGAAGGCGTTGGCAGGCACACACTCCCTCTGAATCCCCCAGAGAAGGATTCTGTCCCTGCCTCTTCCTGGCTGGTGGTTTCTGGCCCTCTGTAGCGTGCCTCGGCTTGTAGCTCTACTGCAATACTCGACTCTCTCTCTGGAGTGACATAGCCTTCCCCCTTGTCTGTGTGTCTTTGGCTCTTCTAAAAAGGACGCAGGCCATAAGACTTAAAGCCTCTACTAATGTAGTATCTAACTTTATCTGAGCCGATTACACACGCAAAGATCCCATTTCCAGATAAGGTTATATTCTGAGTTTCACGTACACATGAATTTTTGAGGGACATCATTCAGCGCGTTGAAGAGGCCATTTCCTGAGTGTCTCCAACTTCACGGTTTGCGCTGTTATTCCAGCCTCACAGGGAGCCTCCGCCTCCTGGCCGCACCCTGCCCCTGCTGCTTCACCCCACCACTCGTTTCCGAGCCCGTGCCTGGCTTCACTCCCCGCTTTCTCCGGCTTTGCACCCGGCCAGCTGAGCTCTGCTGAGACCGAATACCCCGACAGGTCGCGCTTTGATTTTAGAAGCACACACCTCAGGTGGATGCACCGGACTGCTCCATCGAGCTACCGCAATTCTAAGTCACCTCTCAGAGCTTTCCTGGGTCCTGACCTGAGATGGCCCGTGAGGTTTAATTACTTTCTCTTTCCCAACGTCCAATTATTTTTTAACCTTGAAAGCGTCTAACATTCTCTTTGTCTTCTCATTATCTGCTAACGACTTTGCTTCTTAGGGTAGCATTTTTTCCATTTAGTCTCTGAAACGTTTCCGCTCTTCGATTCAGCCTGTTAAACGAATGGCTCTTCCTGCTGCCGCACTGCAGGTCCAGGAACCACCACACAGCTTCCAGCTGCCGCCTTCTTACTTGCACATGAATTCCGGCTTTGACCGAGCCATTTTAATAGAATCCTGTAACTCCAGAGCTGGAGGGACCCTGTGCATTATTTAATAGTCTTTTAGTGTTTTAAGTGAGGAATTTGAGTATTAGAGACATTAAATGACAACTGGCTGCCGAATCCAGTGCTCAAGTTCAGCTCTGCTGCCTCATGAGGGTTCGGGGTCCTCGTGGCTCGTCTGGAGTTGTGACAAACTCTTCACACTTCTCTTGTACCAATGCCATCCCGCCTCCCCAAAATTACAGCATCGTTTAAACTCCTACCAAGTTTGACCACGCCAACACAGACCTGTCCCTTCCCAAATGTCAGTGACTCCTTAGGTAATCCTCCCTTGGTTACAACTGGTGCTCCAATTAACACCGAGGAATGGCTCTTCATCTCAGCTCCAGAAACTCAACACAAGTCTCTGCATGTCCTGAGACTCCTTCTAGAAGCTCTACAGAAACGTGCCTCAACACTGCCCTGTGTGCAGTTTTCACCTGGGACAGTGACCTTTCTAGGTAGCTTCTGTTTGCCCCCTAAGGGACTGAAGACTTGACCACATGAGGACACCTTATGCAACCACATTTGCCTTTGGTGTCACCAACTCTGCCTTTCCCACGTGGATATCAAGTTCTCCACCCTTCTGCCAGGCTCCCATTCTCTTCTCTTCCAACACTCCTCCCTCTCAAGCAGAAGCAAGACATGGTTGTCGTCAGGTCTGCAGCCCGTCCTCTCCTTCCTCCATCATCCCGGTCTGTCTACACCAGCCAGCAAGAGACAGCCTGGTAGGGATTCCCAGTGGAGAGAAGGAGCCACAGCCACAGCTCCCCTGGGATCCGGGACCCAGAACACCTGCCTTGCCAGAAGGCTGCCTATCCAAACCCGCTCCCCCATCCACTTCATCCTGTCTACTCCCACCTAGATTAAGAGGCTCTTTCTATAATATCTTACTTGTTTCTCTCTTGGTCAATATTTACTATTCCTCCACAGTGCCCTGTTTTTCTAGAGCCTTGAAATGCCTCTCTCTGCTTGTGATATGTACTCTGTTTCTCAAGACGAAAGTCTTGTCAAGTGGTAGGACTGGTCAAGGCGGACTTTTATTACTTTGGGCCAAAGGTCACTGGAAAGTCATAACAAAGGTCTGGTACAATATTATCTTTGGTGTAAGTTAAAGAGCAGAACACAGAACAGGAGAACGTAGGTTTTGAAGCATAAAAACATGTGATGTTTTTGGTATAACACGATGACTTGGCTGGAATGTGGATTTATAATTTTTATGCGTTTGCAAAATGTTAGAAGTTAAATAAATAAATGTGTCTGGTTATAATCCATTCATCATACCTCTACCCCAATTCTTATACAAATAGCACACCATGTGCCCTAAGCGTGGTCCTACTACACAGACTAGATAAAGGTATCTCAGACTGTGCTGGCAGCTCCTGTCTTTCGTAACCCTGGGCCTGGACCCAGTCTAAGAAACACCACCCACAAGCCCCGCCGAGTCGGGGCCACATATGCTAACCATGGGAGCACACAATAATTTGCTTGGTATAATTCAGTATGGTATTCAATTCTAGGCTACTGTGATTCACATTTGTATCTTGTATCCTACCAACCGGAAACTGCTTGGTGGCCAATCGGTGTCTTTTTCACCCTGCATGTGGCATAAACAGGTGTGTTTTATGAAACAGACCAAATTTAATTTCAAGCAAAAGGTGCCTCAGTGTTCATGGGCTCAAATGCATTTGAAGCGAGGAAGTCTGGCTATGAATGAATTGTTGCATTTCGGAAGTTGGATGGAGCGCAAATTTGACAGATGGCTCTTTAGGAATAGATCAAAATTTTAAAAATAATTCATTCCTACTTCAGGAATGTAGTTGCTAGTCAGGCTGACTGGCAGCTGGTGAGTCAGTCACCATGGTAACAAGTTTTCAGGGGGTCAAGCCTATTGCCTGGGTCAGTCACCCCTTTGTCATGAGATCAGTTCCAAGGTGGCCAATGAAAGCGACATCTTTGACATCGCCCACCTCCAGTCACCCACCAGTGTCCTATGTAGTACATCTTCTGTCATCTGACATCAGGGTCGAAGAAGGAACTCCTTAAAAATAACCCCTGAGGCATTTCATTCCTTCATCTATTGCCAGGTTCCTTAATGTGCAGTGGTTAATTTTTCTGAAAATCGCACTGTTTTGTTTTCTCATTAATATTTTACATTTCTACTTGGTGAGAACCACTTTGTAAATCAGGATTAATGGTTGCTCAGGGAGATGGGCAGCGCAAGTTGTTACTCTGGTTTTATGGTGTCTTTTCTGTGATGCTTACGTTTTAGTAATCACAAAATTCTTTTGTATTCAAAGAAAAAATAAGCAAGCTAGAATTTAAAAACTGGAAAACATGAAAGTTACAGGAAGCAGGCATTTCTTTCTTTTTTTTTAACCAGGAATTGAACTCAGGACCACACACTTGCCAGGCAGGCGGCACTAGGCCTCTGAGCTGTTATCCTTGGCCCCAGACATTTCTTTAATACAAAACAGTAAATTTTCTGAGTCAGTCAAAGGTAAAAGAACAAATTCTGGACCAGGTGCCCCCTGTATGCCACTAAGGCAGGACCGCCTTCCTTTTCTTCTCTGTCTCATAATTATTGATCTTATCTTCCCCCAAACAATGTTGATTCATTGATTTATTTATTTTGATGTTATCCTTAGCGTGGATGTGGTCCTCACAGCAAAGTTTCTTTTCATCTGAATGTGATGCCAATCCTCCGAATACCGCCCATGACTCAGCCTTGCTGAATATTTGTTTTACTGAACAAAGAGCATTTCCAGTACAGACAGCCCTATTTAGTTGTTTTTTTCTTTTTGATATTTTGTTTTTCTAATCAAGAAATTTTATTTTGTTGTTTCATACTTGAAACTCACTTGCCAGGAAAAAAAAATAAGAAAGAAAGAAAACAAAGAATTTACACTCTCCTGTAGGTACAGCCAGTCCACTTGCAGGTCAGCATTCTTCCTTTCCAATGCAAATGCAAAGAACCCCCATTCCAGCTCCCTCCTCCTCAGGCCGGCAGGCTCAGGGATTCTGATGTCTTCCGGAAGGCCTGGGCTGTGCTTGCCGGTGGCCTGCCTCGGTGCCTGCTGGGAGTCCGCTTCTCCAGCCCAGGCAGACTTTCCAGCCACGGTACTGGGCTCCAAGGCTGACCGCCCCTTGAGTGGTAAGGGTTCTCCCAGTGGGGTAAAATGTTCGAGACTGGTGCTTTGCCAATTCCAAGGAGGCAGAAATTTGTTCCAGAGAAATGCTTGTGATACTAGAGTTTCTGGGTTTGGGCTCATAAAGGTCCTCAGAGAAGATAAAATCCCCTCACTGTGCTTCTGAATACCTGAATAAACTGATGTTCTCAGCAACTTTATGCTCCACTGAGACAAAATTTTTTAAAGATATTTATCCAGCCAGACATGGTGACCCATGCCCATAATCTTAGCATTCGGGAGGTTGAGGCAGGAGTGTCACTGTTAGTTTGAGATCAGCCTGGGTGGGCTACACAAGCAAGTTCAAGGCCAGCCTGCACCACACAGTGAGACCCTGTTCATTTCTTTCTCAACAAAGAGATAAAAAGATATTTATAATGAAAGCAGGACTCAAATCAGGTCGCACTTTTTTCAAAGCTCCTTTTTTTAGAAGAAACAATCTAAATGCCTTACAAACCATGCTACTTGATTAGCTAAGGTTATAGGCTATATAGATTTGCTTTTGTACTAATAGCAATAATAATAAATAATAATAAAATACTAATAGCAGTAGTAATAATAATAAAAACAGAAGCTAGCATTATATAGATATACATAGCATTACATAGACTGTGTGCCAGGCACTAGTCTAAATACTTTCTAAACAATTTCTCTCAATCCATACAAGGTGTAGTGCTGCTACCATTCTTGCTTTCCATGAAGAAAAACTTTCCTGAGGTCACAGAGCTGACTAACAATAGACACAGTAGCCAGCCAACGCCAGACTGACCCTGAAGCTCTTCGTATTGTGAAAGAGTCTTGCCATGAAACCTGCTCAGGGGCTGGGGATTTAGCTCAGCAGCATAAGCGCCTGCCTTGCAAGCAGGCAGTCGTGAGTTCAGAAAAAAGAAAAAAAAAAAACTGCTCAGAAAGTTTCTTTAGCGCAGGACCTGTATCCTAAAGCATGTGTCACCCCCCAGTACAACAACAACCAGCAATGACACCCAAGAAACCACAACAATCTTTTTTTTTTTACTCCATGTACACTAATACAGAGTGGCACCAACACTTACAGGTTTGCTCTTTACTTGACTGCACCACAGTGTTATGTATTCCCTAAAGGCTTGGCTGAAGGCATACTGTAAAGGGCCCCACTTAATTTTTGGCTCTTGAAATAGAGTATACTTTATGAAACTAATCTTTTATCTGCCAATGTACTTGGTTGAATGCTATTCCTCCAAAATTCATGCCATCTAGAACCTGAGAGCATGTTAAATTATTCCAAACCAGGGTCTTCATAGTCAAGTCATGGTGAGGTCACACTGGATTGCAGTAGACTCCAGTGACCACTGTCTTTAAAGGAAGTGAGAAATCTGAACACGGTCACGTGCAGAGAGAATATCATGTGACAACAAAGACAGAGATTGGAGGAATACATCCACATGCCAAGGGATGCCACAGGCAGCTGGCACCACCAGAAGCTAGGAGAGAGCATGGAACAGCTCCTCCCCCAGGGACTCCAGAAGGAACCAGAGCTGCTGACACCTGCTTCAGAATTCCAGGTCCCAGAACTGTGAGATGACACATTTCTGCAGTTTAAGCTGTGCAGTTTGTGGCGCAGCAGCCAGAGCAAACTCTTACTCAAGGTCTATCTGGGGAAATCACCATGTACTGGAGCACAAAGCTGAAGAAAGATGATGCTTGGGATATTCTTTCGGAGCCTGGAGTGTGGAGGGTTCACTGTGGGCTTGTTATGCAAAGGTCTCTTTCACTTTGCCCTCTACCTGGAAGGCATTTCCTAGCAACTGCCATGTCCCAATTCAGTCTGCTCCACCTGCTTACAGAGCCCCAGTCTGGGGGGCAGAGAGCAACAAATGGTGTACTGACAGGGCTGGACCTCTCTGCGAGGTCCACTTGGGTGTCTCAGCGAGTCCTCTCAGGCTGACTGGGCCTTCAGAAGGGCCAGCTTACCTCCCATTCCCGGAACACTGGTCCCACTTGTGTCACTTGGATGTGGAGCTGAAGGTGGGTCATAGCCAATCACCAAGTCAATGGTGGCCTGGATAGAAATAAGTAATGGGAGGAAGAATTAACGAGGGTGCTGGAACACTGCAGACTCAAGGCAAAGCCGGTCAGCGGGAGCAGGTGTGCAAAGCAGGAGGCAAGTGAGATTGGCACTGAGAAGGCTGAGGACGAGCGCTGGACTGCTGTCCCCACAAGGGAGCCACCGGGGAGCCTGGGAGGACCAGTTGCTGCAGGCTGCAGTACAGTTGTAACATACAGATCGGTAACCAGTAACCAGTCTCTGCCCTTGAGGCCTCCTCTTACCGGATGACAATGACAGACAGCACTTTAAATGGTTGACTGATTTGTGGCTCACTGACTTAGTTTGTTATAATTGCTGAGGTTTATTTGCATGTTTTTCTCTAAACTAGTTTTCATTCGAAATGTATACGGTTTGCTAGCAAATATCAACAAGAGCTGCTGGTTTTGGCCACATACATGCCCACATCCACCATTTATTACCATCACTTCACAAGAGAAAGACATTTTAATGTCAAAAGTGAGGAAAGCCAAACCTCAAAGACGTCCTTAGCAAGTAAGGATGGCACATATGCACACACACAAATATATGCACACACACACAAGCACACATACCAAGTTAACAGAGAAAATGCAGGACATGCTACTATTTAGGATGAGTTTAGACTAAAAACGCATACGTTGTTTACTTGAAATGTAAATTTAAATGAGCATCCTGTACTTTCACCTGCTACTTTGGTCACCGCTAACATGCACACATACACAGACACCCACATCCTGCATCATCCGTTTTTTCCCTTTGTGTGCTCACGACGGTATACACCCTCCAGGATCAGCAACACTGCACACTGAGACCTTCCAGCTGCCTGCCAAAGACCACGCTGCAGTACAAAGGTCAAATGCAGGGAGCCACGTGGGGGCCAACTGCTGAACTTAATCTGACAGCCCAGAACAACACATAGGTGGCTCATCCTGTGGGCCAGTGGTTTTCATGCACTGTGTCCAAAGAACTTCAAGATTCTCAGAGGTGCTGAGGGGGCCCCACAGGGCTGGGGAGGAAAAGGGCAGAGCCCGGGCCTTTGCTTCCCACTCAGTCCCAGCACCTCTTCAACTTTAGGGCTCTCCGTGTGCTTTCTTCTGTACTGTAAAAATGTAGCAATCAGAAAATACTTACAAACCATCTTTTCTCAATATTGCTTCTCTCATTCAGGTTTTGGGTAGACGATAAATGACATTTTAAATTTGTGTTTTATACTCAGGATACTGATTCATAGCAAATAGATATTTGTAGAGACTTGATCAGCAAAATTGGCATTCCCTCTGTTATATTCAGAAGGCTCACCTCTATGCTTGTCTGCAGGGATGTCCTCTCTTAATGTAAGTTTTTGTTCCCTTTTCTCAGGTTCTGAAGCAGCTAAAAGTTGTGGGCCAACCATGGTAGCTTCTTAAGTGTTTGTTGGTAGTTATATAAAATCTAGAAGCTCAGAAGCTTGAGGTGAATTTTTAAAAAGTACACCTGAATTCTGTTCTTATATCAGACAATATGTACTTACTTATAGATTCTATGATCAGAAAACATTAATCTGCTAGTGCAGTGATAAAGATATGGTATTAACATCTTGATATTCAAGGTATTCCCATGAAGGAGCTTCTAATTCACGGAGCTATCCACAATCACACAGGCATGAATTCCATATAACTGAGCAAAGAACTACACTAGTGTGTTCTTTCCGTTCTATAGCATTCTGCAATGCAAGAATCAAATCTCGATTTTGCTAGTTCTGTAACTGAAAGTATAGAATAAGGCCCGTATCATATGCACATAGATCCACTTATCTCAAAGCCAGATTTCTGCTTTTTACGCAGTGAGCTAATAATTGGTCCAAACTCTTTTCTAAATGAACTTTTGCTTCAGCATCTCACTTCCACATCATTTCAACACGAGGGAAAATCCTTACCCCAGTGTCTTGTCCCCTCTCGTTTAGCAGGGAGATGAGTTTGTAAGGCAGTGATCTACTCTGGTCGCCAGTGAGGTCCTTCAGAGCGACAGTTGCAGTGCCAATTAATCTGCAGGAGAAACAGAAAAGACAGCAGCCTAAGTGGGGGCTCTAGTAACAAGCTGTGGGCTGGCATATTCTGGAAGTAAAAATGGAACACCTGCCACGACTTCTCCAAGATAAACTATAATGCCTGTGGATTCCAACCATCATGCATGCCAGGAGGAAAGACTAAAGGCAGACCCCACTCCCCAGAATCCAAGCAGAGAGAAATGTAGGACAAAACTCAGTAAGAATGACATTCTCCATAATGGAAATTTTTAAAGGACCCATAAAATTTTGCCCTGTAAAAACATCCTCTCAGGTGGACCCTAAAGTGTCTCCTTTGAGAATACATTGTTAGATTATTGATGGGGCTACCTCGCTCCCCCATATATTCTGATTTAAATGAAGGCGTGTGCAGCGTTACCTCCTCCTCGGCCTTGGGGTCCTATCATGTCCCCTGCGGCACATGACAGAAGCTCACTGTACGGAGTCACACTTGTGTCCCTGTCACAGTGCAATGAACCTAGAGGCCAGTGTACTCCTACTGTGTTCACTCCTGTGCTCTATGAGCCCAAAACACTACAGGACTTAAAAGACCTTTACTGAATAAAGGAAAGAATAAACGAGTCTATGTAGATTGAGAATAAATACCTAAACTATCTTTATAGCTAAAAGAAATGATCCAAAATACTTATAGAACACACATCATTAGGGAGTTAGGAAACATACAAATGTAATCCATGGAAAAGTAGTCTGTAATTTAGGGAACAGAACACGGAACATGAATGAGAGCAGGGGAACCGAAGAAGTTCTCTTTGTGAAATGCAGTTGGAGAGGAGGAAAGCCCACGGGCTGCCTTCACCTCAGTAGACAGTGAGACAGGAAAAGAGAAATAGTAGTATGTTTAAGGATTACTTATATTTTGCCTACAGTTGCAGCCACTTATACTAACATGCAGCAGATGTGATAGGACAGAAAATTATCAGCATTAAAACAGAAAACTCAGCGTCAAGCCCTTAAAGTTAAAACAGATTATTTACAGTATTTCAGAACACCCACAGTGAGGAAAGCAAGAGTGGAGTATTTTTATGTAACTCTCAGCTATGGAGGGAAAATAATAATAATCAGGAAGTTTCATTTTGTAGAGAAATTATTTTATCTGAAAACTTGGTATGGTATCCTTAAAAATCAGGAAAAGTTGAAGTCAATGTAGGGCTATCATTTTTTAAGTGACTATAAACATATTCTTCTCCACCACTCAAACCTAGAAACAGAGCGAGGTCACAGAACTGGAATCTATGATCCGAGTCCTCTGTGAACAGACACGTTGCACAAGACCAGGAAGCCGGGAGCCTCCTGTCTCATCACCAGTTTACTCAATGATATGGATAGTTTGCATAGGATTTCTTGGAAAAGCACAATTCTCATACAAAGCACTGCCCACAATGCCCCAAAACCATGATAGATTCTCATTTTTTCTTAATACCATGAACAGTCTGTAGTTGGTAAGAGAAAATACAAATTTGCCTCCAAGAGATGACTGAAGTCTTCATCTCTTTCAGGTCAATATGAAGATTAGATCTACCAATCAATGCTGCAAATTGATTGGAATTTTACAGAACGTTGCTTAGATGAGTATGTTCACACAACATACTTACTAGAGTATTTTTCTATTGCTGGGTTTTATTCCCCTAACCTGTTGAGGACAGAGGTCTATGTCTCATTCTAACTCTATCACACAAAATAGTGACTCCCTAACATAAAGTAAGAGCCCTGTCCTTTTCCCAATTCCTTAGCCCTCAGAATGCTTGAGCAAAATTTCTTACCATATTTTTAAAAATAGAACAGTTAACTAGAAGATTGACTAATTGCATTTTAAAGAAGAACAAAATGTGCAAAGTACGTTTTTAAAGTGATCTGACTGGTGATAAACTTCAAAATGAGATTCCCACTTTGCAAGACATGGAAACAAACGACACTTTACTCCTCACAGTTACACGCTTCGTAGCCCAGATCCTATCCAGATAATAACGCCGTACGCGTAAACATGCATTGTTACTGCTAAACTCAGAATAGCCTCAACCTCTACCTGTAGTAAACGTTAGCGAAACCAGTGCACCGTCCTGAGACACTGTGAGCTGTGAAGAGGCCTGGCCAGCACTTCTCCACCTCTTCACGGCTGAATGTTTTGATCCCATAAATGTTTCTGTTGAGGGGGCTGCCCTGTGCTCAGTCAGAGCTCAGTAACACCTGGTCCTTACCCATGGATGTGTCTCCACACGGTGCCAGTTGTCCCCTGGAAGGCAGGACTACCCAGTGGAGGCTAATTCCTATACAACTGTCTCACGTTAAGTATTTCCTTTTTCTTAAATTCATTGCTTTCTAACTTCTGGGAAAAGCTATCTAGAATATGATTGTATTGGAAAATCCAAAATGATAGGCAAGGGTTATGTCTTCAAGGATGCTGGCTTATAAGGCATGGATCAAAATTAATTCACCTAAGATATCTGGAGAAAGATTGGGCAGTGAAGGGAAACGGCGATTGCTAGGCTATGTGACGGGGAACGGGGCGACCAAGGCCAGCTGCCTGACACGCAAAGCCCTTCCACTCACCTTTTACTGTCTTGAATGGTTTTACAACCTCCATTCTGACTCAACCATTATTTCACTTCCCTAAGAGGGTAGAAACAGTTCACTGACCAGAAAGGGAACAAAATAAAAGAAGTCAATAATGAAGCCTAACCTCAGATCCTTGTTTTATAAACCTCTAGTCCCAGTTCTACGACCCACTTTCTTACCATAATATCCTGTTACTTTTGCTCGTCGGGGACATACGAAGAAGATATGGGGGTTTTTTCCCCTTGAAGTAAAAATAGTGATTACATGATTGTAATCCCAAAGTTATTTTTACGGCTATGTTGAGTTGAAGAAAAATGAAAATAGTTAACAACTTCTGGAGTTTTAAGGGATCAATGGAAGGCTGTGGTCCTGAGGATAAGTCTGAACTCCACAGTGACGCCTAGGCCTGCCTTCCCTGGCCTGTTTGCTATGACGTTGCCTGGATACAGAATGCTGAGAAAAACTGGGGATGGTGACTTGGCCTCCTACACAGGACATCAGGACAGCTCAGTGTGACCACAAGACATGTTCCTTTAAGGGGGGTGACACTGAGCCAAAACCCTTTTTCCTTTTGTGTCACTATTGCTACAAATAGGCCAAAAAAAAACATCACAGTAACAGGGAAGCTGCTCTTGTGGAAAAATAGGTCTTCCCTTGGAATCCACTCAATACTAAAACAGACAAACCACAGGCTCAGAAGAAAACTCCAGGGAAAGTATCACAAGAGCCTTTGGCTCTCCTGCCTTAGTTGTGAAATTAATAAGCTACAGATGTATTTTAAAGTGAAAAACAAAACTAGTCATGCTCCTTTTTCTTTCCATCCTTGAAAGTCTGAGCTGGGTATCAACTTGACAAACAACTACTAAGCACAGAAACTACAGGACAAATGCTCTAATGGGGGGAGTAAGAGTTTAATGGTAAAGTAGTCAATTTGTTTATCCAAGTAGCAGTTAAGAACTTCTTTAACTCTTTGGCCCTCTCTTAAAGTGGATTAAATGTGCTTTTTTTTAAAAAAAAAAAAAAAAAGGAATGGAAAATGTTCTCTGTTAGCACTGGTTCACTTGTGAACAGCTACATGCCTCTGCAGTGAGTAAGGGCTTTGCTACTGGGTTGTTAAGCAGGGGCGCTCACGTCTATGCAGTCAAGACACAGCCCACATGGATTACTGGAGGGGAGCTTACTGGAAATTCTTCCATGGAGCTAAGGATAAATATGTTGGAGTTTGGAAAATAAATCACATATGCAATGTTTTTGCCTCTGGGGACTATATCGGAGTCTCAATGTGCCATCCGTAGGGGATAACAATCTGCAGCTGGGCTGGGACAGACTCCCTATCAGGGCCCTGAAGCGATTATGACCTGCTATCCCTTCAAGCACAGGGATGGTCCTGCAGCTGGCTGAGCCTTGCCATGTTAGCCAGGCCTGAAGGGTGATAGGGTTCCCAGGTTGGAGCCCATTTCCCTTCCCCACAGTGATCCATTCCTTGGCAGTATCCACCAAGTTCCTCCCTGGTCACAAGCCAACACGTAGGAGAGCCCAGCATGCCCCTGACTGTAAGCCAGACTTGTGGAGAGAGGCAGCTGACAAATGCTCCTTGCTTAACCAAAGCTTAGTCACCCTCTCGAGCCTTCTCCTCGGTCAGTTAGGCGCTTCCTTATAAAGTCAGCTTTAACAAAGGGCCTGGCTGAGTTTAGCAAGACATGCCCCCATACCTAATCAGCCTTCATATCTGATCAGATTCTTCATCCTCGGCTGTCTCCCAGCAAGGGTCTGACCACACTGGGCTGCTTCCGCAGGAATCCTGCTGGGGCTGTTTAACCAGAACCCCCTTCTCCTCAGGTTTCCTCCTAGGAATTTTCCTCCCACTGACTCCCACCCTGCTCCTCGGCTCTAAATTTGCACCCACCCCTGCTGCATGTGGTGTTTGTCCCCATTTCCCCCCACTGCAAGACCGGGTTACAGTGACCCCTCTCCCTTGGCAGATGCTGGATAAAGTCTTTCTTTCCATGACTCAGCAAGGATTCCTGAATGTACTGTAGCACAGGGACCCCTGGCTGGGCACTTCTAGGTTCTCCGGGGCCCTGCACACCCACAGCTCCCGCTGCCCACCCTCACTCGGCCTCTGGATTACCTCCCAAGTTGCTTCTCGGAAGCTGCCTCCCCAGAGTTCTTTGCATCAGAGTCACTGGGGCTTCACAGGTTCCTAAGACCCCAAGTCAGACAGTTTTTAGTTAGTTCGTACACCCAGCAGCTGTGCGAGAAATGTGCAGAACGGTGACTCTCAGTGAAAGGAAGTTAGAGGCTGGGTACAGCGCTGGGGTAGGAGGCTTTTAAAAATATGCACTACAGCGACACAGGTCCACACCTAATGGACGGTAATTAATTATTAATTATCTATAGACTGTAGCCCGTAAAACTCCATCTGTGTCTCCTCGGCAGGTGCTGGCTTCCCTTTCTCATTCCACACAGGACTTTTTTTTTTTTTTTTTTTTTTTTTGTCTTTTTCATTTTTACCGGTACCAGGGATCAAACTCACGACCGCCTGCTTGCAAGGCAGGCGCTTATGCCGCTGAGCTAAATCCCCAGCCCCTCCACACAGGAATTGTCAGAGCCTTTTTTTCTGTTCAACCAAGGGTGGCCTGGGCTTTGAAAAAGCAGAATAAGGAGCCAGGTATGGTGGTACACGCTCGTGCCTCAGCACTTCGGAAGGCTGAGGCAGGACAGTGAGCTTGACCCCAGATTAGGCAAGTCAGTGAATCAGCCAGACACTGTCTAAAACAATGATGATAACAATCAGGCTGGGGATGGAGCTTGCTGTAAAGGCCTGGACTCAGTCCCCAGCACCAGCACCACCAATTCAAACCAAAAAAAAAAAAAAAAAAAACCCTGAAAAACCTCTACCACCACCTGCTGCTAACTGAGTGTTACAGGGATTAGAAGGATGGTGTGGCACCTTTAGAAGTCACTCAGTCTTAAATTCCATGTCTATCTCCAACAGGATGTGACCTTTGTGAGAGGCATTGCTTCTCTTGGATCCTGAGTCTTTTATGTCTTGAGCCTTTTGCAATTTAAGTCCAAGCTGAAATCAAAGAACTATTCCAGACAACTGAAGTGGACAGAGCCCCATAAACAACCATTAGTAGTTTAACATGACAGGCACAGGTGATGTGCAAATTTTAAATTTCATTCATGTAGAAATATCATAAACTCACTTGTTTGCCCATTCATTCATCAAACACTCACTGAGCGGGCCTGTGTACCAGGTAGTGAGCTCACTGGTGTTACAGATGGGAAAGGAGGGCAGATGGTGACACCTAGAAAAGCACTGCTTGGTGGTGAGTACTGAGCTATACACAGCAGAGCAGCACTTAGACTGCCTAACACCCACCCTACCACATGGACCCGTCCTCCACTCTGATACTTATTAGCGCTTTGTAACTAGAGAAGCTCTGAAGAAATCAAACGTGCTCACGAGGCAGCCACTGCGGAAGCTGCTGCATGCTGGGTGACCACAGTGCCGGGCCCAGCACAAGGCTCAGCCTGCTGCACCTCCAGACGACGCCCGCCCACGAGGGAGGAGCGGCGGAGGCCGAGGTCCTGCTTGGCGTCTCGTCTCTTCCCCTGGGCCTGTTGGCTGTGCACGTGCGCGCGCGCGCGCACACACACACACACACACACACACACACACACCTGAGGATGTGCGGTACCCCTCATTCCTGCACATCCGGACCTCTGAAGGGGGAGGACGGCAGGTCAGGGTGCTCCACCACCACAGTCCCAACGCAGCCCCGACCAAGTCAAGTCTTGTCCCCACTTCTCCAGGTCACGGCACAAGGGCGCAGGCCAGGACACATGCCTGCTGTCCTTGACAGCTTACTAAGCCTCCCTGAGGAAGAAAGGCTCTGCTCCCCCGTGTCTGCGAGGATGAAGCGGGACGCCGAGCGCAGACCGTGGCCCATGCCACGTTCAGGGACAGCCGCTGCTGAGATCTCAGGTAAAAGTACCATTTTGGTGCATCACGTGACCAGGAGGTCCCTCTGGTTTTCTATCACCCACATTTACTCTGGGTGACTGGTTGGATGAAGACGAAGAGAAAGACAAGGCCTAGCCCAGGCAGCTCCCAGGCAGGAGGAGGGCTGCGAGGTGTGCACGGTCACTCCCAGCCCGTCTGTAGGGCGAGGCCACGGCCCAAGGCCTACCCAGGCTGCAGGGTTGCTGAGCCCAGGGCAGAGGACGCGGAGACAGGGCGGTGTTGGCACAGCCGATCTCCATGGCAACAGGCAAGTCGGCTAGCAGGACATTCCTCCACAGCACAGAAAAGTCCTCTGCCCACTCCCTAAGCTTCCAGGTGATGGAAGCAGTCCCACACGGGCAGCAGGCTGCTCCCCAACCCGGATCTCTAGAGAAAACGTTAAGCAGAAAATCCACCGCCCAAATGTACGCATACTTCACTCAAATAGTTTATTACCAGATTCCTCCCTGCTAAAATGTGCAAGTAGTTCAATCGACTACCCGTTAGTGGAGGCAAGCATCTTAGTACAGTGAGCACAGAGGCCATGCACGGATGCTATCATAAGGCCCTGCTTGTTACAGAGCTGACTCCAAGCGAGCCACAAGACAATAAACCACCCCAGAGAAATCTATAGAGCAAATTAGCAGTCTCTTCATCAAAAATAAAAGCACCTGCCCAGTGACCTGCCCTACGACCCCAAAGCCCCACTTTGTTCATGGCTTCAGTAAATCCCTGGTCCCAGGGCCCCAAATGAGGGTTTCTGGAAAGATCACGCAGTAAACTATTGTCAGCAGTTACGCCTGCACTCGGGGCAGTTTCTCAGAAAGCACAGTAAACCACGAGCCTGAAGTATTGAGCTGCAGGCCAGGTAAATCTTATTGGGAGAAAGAAGGTCCACCTGGTCCACATGGGAGCCCTGGAACACAGTCCCTTGGGGCCTGGAGAAGTCAATGCCAGGAAGATGAGAGGGAAGGGAAAGACCGAAAGAGTGATAAAGACCAGATTCATATTTTGCTTAGATTTTACTTTTCTTCTATTATGCGTATATAGGCCCCTGATGTCATTTGACCATGGTGACCGCAAGCTCATTTGGTTTTTATATCTAGCAGGCATCAAAATACCAATTGTCACATATCTCATCAAGATCCAGATTTCAGCAAGATCTCAGACGGAACTTCTGTAAATCTATCGTATGCTCATTCAGAATTAAATAGAAATATGATTACATTCAAATCAACTGCCTGCCCAAAAGCATGTATGGAGTATTTGAAATGTAGGGTGCCTGAGCCGAGAGGTGCTGTGCGTGTAAAATACATTTCAGACTCCAAAGACTTGAAAAGATGCAACCATCTTGATGATTTCAACATTACATGCTGAAATAACATTTTAGATTTTCTTGATTAATTTTCACCAGGTGATTGTATTGGAAAATGGCAAGTAGAAATTTTGGTTTTAAGCTATATTCTCTTGTAAACTTAGTTACTTTAACTGGTAATGCAAGAATGAGTTAGTTCTGAGTCTACAAGAGCAAATCCCAGATTCAGCACTGGCGTGAATTTACTGAGGTTATTCTGTCGCATGAAAATTTGTTTGAAGCCCGCTCCCTGCTCCAGGTTTACCCAGAAAGCAATCCTCCCTCAGTGTGGACACCACCACGATGCCAACCCTTGTGAAGGGGAGGAAGCAGGAAAGTGGCTTACAAGGTGACTGAGACATTGAGATGAATTCGGGATGAAGGTGAACTTTAATGAGCACATTAAAGCACAAGAGTAAGCACAAGAAAAGATGTTGGTGTGTCTGCTACAGCTACAGCTCACATAAACCACCGAAGCTAGGGAGCGACTACTTGCAGGTAATGAAGAAGTTACCAGACAGCCTAGTGCTGGTTTGTGGTTTTCAGCCTCTCTGGACTACTACAGTCATTAGGAAAAAGTGCCATAATTCATTAGCTATGTCCGATATTGGCTCATAAGGGGGTAGGAATTAAAGCACAATTATATTCAAAGTGTTACATTAGTACAGATGTATTCTTTAATGAAACAAACATCACAAGATAATACATAAAAAAGAAAAATCACTGAAAGCAACTTACTTGTTTTGTCCAATTGTCTCAAAATCTTTCACAATGATCTCAAGAGAAGACGAGAAGTCCAGGGGTGCACCCCTCAAGTCGAACTCCAAAATCTGTTCTCACAAAGGTCATGAAAACAAACAAGGTGTTAAATGGATGCAGGAATATAATTAAAATGCACCGTGCTGCATATTGGAAAATTACTTCACCAAGGACAATCTCCAAGTTACTCAATTCTATAGTTAGAAATTATTAAATTCTAAGCCTGAAGGCAGCTGAGGATTATGAGAAAACAAACCCCAGAAAAATATGAAGGATGCCTACTTCCCATTTTCTGGGTTCTGGGTTCAGTGGCTTTTTCTAGGTCCTCAAAACTCTGACTCAGTCAGAGGAACTGACCTAACATCTACCTCAACTGTTGCAAGAATACAGTGAAGTGTATCTGTGAAAATGCTTTCTTCAATGGGTATTTCAAAACTGCTCGCTCTTCTTAATTGTATTCCTATCAAACAAAGGGGAATAATCTAAGAAACCATTTTCTAAAATACATTAGCCTACTATTTTAAGTTCCGCTGGGGTCAGTTTTGTAGTCAGATGACCTTTCTGAGTTTTTCATTTTAATGTAATAAATTGCTTTCTAGTACTAAATGGAAAAAAACCCCTTCACACCACTGTTGCCTTTGACTGATTGGGTAATACATGAATTAAATAAATCAAGTAATGTTTTGAGGCTCTTTGCAGTGGGTTGGGAATGGAATGAAAACTTGTCCCATAGCTCGTATAAGAAAACACTCACCCATCCCAGTAGGTTTGGGGTTTGTATTTCACTTAGATTTGGTCTCAGTTATACAACGGAAGTTGAGATAAACACATTTACAGTGGGAGAAACAAGCCATACAGGAAACACAATGACATTGGAAGCCCTGCTGAAGGCAGGCCAGCTCATGTCAGAGCATACCTGCCTGCCAGGTAGAAGTTATAAAAACATGCAGAATAAATGCACTTTTCTTTGTTTTATTCTTGGAACTCTGTGTCAGGTGCAAGGACTCCACAGTGATCAGTCAGTCAGGTTTCCTGTTCTCCTGCTGCTGGGGTGTAGCTGGCTGCTCTGGGTTCCAGGGAAATCACAAAGAAGTGAACTTTCCTCAAGGCCTGCGTGAGACCAGCAGGACTTCTCAAAGGCAATAAGAAGCTTTTCATTTCACCTCACTCAAAATTAAGGCTCAGCCCTTATCTTATGAAAGGATTTGCAGGGGGTGGAAAGGAACTCTTCATAGCCTGATAACTCAGTGTATCAATTATTGTCCTTGTCTTCAGAGGTTTCACCAGCTTTTGAAATAAACAGTGGGACTAATCATCAACTTTTAAATAATTAGTCAGTATATCACAATTTTTTAATGTGAAGAACTAAAATTTTCATGTATCTATGAAAATACTAAATACAGAACCACTTATAAAATAGGTATAGAGTCAACAGCAGGGGAAGTAAGTTACATTGCCTTCTTTCAGTGGAATATTACACAGTCATTAAAATACTTTTGAACTGAATGATACAGGTATATGCTCAGGATATAGTAGAAAGGAAAAATAGAATAATAAATTATATTTCCTATTTGGTGCTAGTGTGTATTTTAGACCTCATATTTTATTATTTATTCAATAAACATTCAGTGTTATACAATAGTTGCATTCAGAGAATGGATCAAAATTGCTTTGATAGTATTTAAAGTTTTCAGAATCTCTATGTTAAGTATATATATTTTTGTCTACATAAAAAAAGTCACAACTCAACTAGAAGTATCATGTAATATGGTCCTAATCAATCACACTTAATTGTATGCAGTTTGGATCCTTTGTTTTACTACTCCGTTGTTTTGTCTCGTTCTATGGGTCTCTCCCCCTTACTAGGGATGGAATCCAGGGCCTCCCGCATGCTAGGAAAGGGCTGTAGCTGCACCACCCAGCACCATCTCCAGCTGCAGATGTGTTTTACCTGTGGAGCTTCCCTCCTGGGACTTGGAAGACAATCTAACCTTTCCCTTGTCCATGGATGTTCCCTAGACATGTCATAATGGTGGACCAAGGCACTCAGTGAGCCGGGACTGAGCTGGGGGAGTCTCGGTCCTCCTCCCTGAGGTCCTGGCTCTGCTCACCACACTGCTGCTCTACTGCAGGCTGTCATTTGTGGGTTTCTCTTCTTCAGCTGCACTGCTCTCTTGGTGGGATAATGAGAGACGGAGGACAGAGGTGAAACACAGAAATTCCCTTTCCAAAGAGAAGAGTTAACCTCTGACCAAAGAGGGACGATCAGACCCATCTTATCCTTTAAAAATAAAGTTGGAAAAACAATGCAGTCACCTCATTCCAGACAGGATTGAGTTCATTATCAATTTTCTTTGTTTTCTTCTTCTCATCTGCAAACAAAAATAAGAGATTCAATCAACTAGAGATAAAGTGCGTATAAAATGCATTCACTCTCTCAAAGCACGTTTTCTGAGAGCCTATATTATGCGCCCACATTTCCCCACTTATCAGCCTGCAGTGGGGCTGGATTTCCCCAGCAGAAGGGCATTTGTTGGCCTGTAGCATTTTCCCCATCCCTGAGTGTACAGGGTGTTAAAAGATGGGATCTGAAATCATGGGAGTGCCGTAGTGCTCTGCCCATCTCTTACCCAGCTCGCCCAGGACCTCTGTGTCTCCAACTTACTGCTGAAAGAAGCCGGTCGCGCTGACCTTTAAGGTGCTGGTACCCCATCTTACAGGTAAGAATGCCATTCAGAGCTATGCGATGTGGCTGAGTTACGGGTGGTGGTGGAGCCCTGATAGGAACCTGGCATCTCAGCTCTAAAGCCCTCACTGCCTCCGAATTTGTTAAAACCCAAACACAGTACAGGTGAGGCTGAACTTTCTCTCTGAGGCCTTAGACAAAGGCATGAGGAGAGGACACTACCTGGGAGCAGCCTGCTGCTTACTCCTGGCCTTTTTGAAAGGCCTGGTCTTTTGCCTTTGTCTGAGCCTGGGTGGTCCACCTGTGCTAGGGAGCCAAGGAGTCCAGCCAGCCCGTGCTTCAACTTGCCCTGTAGCAAAGTCGAAAGAGCAGGGCCTTTCTTGGGTCCTTGTCCTCAGATGCTTACCAAATGAAAGCTAACCTTTGAGCACCGAACGCTGGTAAGAGTTACCTCACTTCCTTAGAAACAGTGGGTATTTCTATTGCCATCCCCCTTCACAGCTAAGGAAACTGAGGAGAAATGTATTTAAAGTCACCCACTCAAAGCATGAGGCTTTGAACCCAGGCAGTTTCTTACTTTGGGGGCAACACCGTGAACCACACCTCAGCTTTATTCCCCTCTACTGCTATGGAATGTAGGAGGCAGTGGGCTTTGTTTAGCCAAAAGTCTCACTGCTCCCAGCACAGAGCCGCTGTGTGTCTAGCTACCTCATTCCTCCAGACCACAGCATAGCAAAGCTCTGAGTCATGGCCCTTATGCGGCTAAGCACTGATTTTTTCGCCTGAGTGGGCATCACATAATCTAACTGGCTTCGTTTCCCCTCCTGCAAGACGGGACAGCTGGGAATAACAAGCAGCCAGCTCAAGCCAAGGGATCTCCCAGCTTAACCTACAGAGATGGTCCATAAATGAGTTCTTCACAAGCATTCATCAACTTCATTTTCCCACACAAATATTTTTGAAATACTATTTGGCAGCCTTACAGAGAGCTGTGAGAGACATGGTTCCTGCCTCAAGAGACAGATGTATGTCTGATAGAGAAAGCGTTTCAGTCAGCACCACAGGGACATGGATGAAAAGGCAAACTCACAGGCAAGAAAGCTGACTTTAAGCCTGAGTACCATGAAGGGCTCACGTGGGAACAGGGGCAGCACTGGGGATGGAAGGATCAGGAGGAACTGCAAGCAAGGGGCTGAGAAGACAGCTCACTCCAGGGAGAAGCAGTGAGGAGGGTGATCGGCCTCAGAGCAGGGGCCAGCTGGCCAGGGCTGAGACTCCAGAGGCCAACCGGCTGGCACTAAGGGGCACAGCACCCACTAACGGGCTGTGTGGGAAGCTCATGGTCAGACTGCGAATCTTTGACCACCAGGCTAAGCTTCCTATGGCTGATATAAGGCATTTTACAAAAAGCATATTAGAAGCCAGACTTAAGTTATAATCCAATGAGAATAACAAGCTGCTCCACAGCTCTGCCAGTGAATGGTTCAGTTGTGTATTAAGAACAAAAGGGAACAGCTAAATCCATGCAAAAAGCAGTTCACCACAGACCAGGTAGAAGGACTCAGGTTCACCTTCCTGCAGGTCCCAGCACCACCCATGATGCCAGTGCTTTGTGTGGAACCCTGGGGGGTGCTTCCTGCACTCCAGGCATTGCAAGCCAGTTACCTGTGTCACCATATTTATTTCTCCTAGCTAGCCTATGAGGTAGATAAAACTATTACATCCAGTTTGCAAATAAACAGAGTCCAGAACGATTAGGCAATTGGCCCAAGATCACAGAGCTAGGAAGAAACCCACCAAGCAGTCCGCTCTGATTCCAGGCCCTTACAGCTAACCCTGCACTCTCTTGTTTTTGGCTAAGTCGGCTGGCACTCACCTCTGCCCTTCTCAATAAACCCAGCTCAATGTCTTCTAAAAACAGGGGTTCTGATTCGTATGACAAAGTGAATGTTATATTTGATTGAAATCTTATTCTCACATATAAATATGTCAGTCCAAAAAAGATGAATTATTTTATTATCAGCAATCAGAGTTAAATATATTATTCAATTATTTGAGTTTACCTCTTTTTTTAAAGAGCAAAGTTTCAGGCATTGTTGTGGTTTGTGTCTGAATGTCCCCCAAAGCCTCATGCAGTGTTAGAGAGGGCTTCTTCAGAGGGGGCTGAATCCAAAGTGTGGGAGCGCTTTGTGATACAGTCCTGGGACTAGGGCACTGGGACTAAGGGTGGGTGACTGTGGGCAGTCCACTGATTGAATTGGCACCGCCCTACTCTCGGTAGACCAGATACAGCAAAGGGAAGAAAGAGGCTGGTCGCTCCCTTCCCTTGCTTGCTGTTGCTGACTTCCGCTGCCATGAACTATTTCTCCTCTCCCTGCCCCTCTCCCAAGCCTTGACCCACTGACTGAAATCTCTACAAACTGTGAGCTAACCCTCCCCTTTAACTTTGGGTGTGGAATATTTTGTCTTAGCAATGAGAAAAGTAACTAAGACAGGCACTAACCACTCAAATAAATTATAGGACATTCCCTCTCTTGCTCTCTGATTTTTCCTTCCTATGGAAAAGAATTAAATGCTTTAAGCCTAGAACAAAACAACTGACTCAAATACAGAACACTTTGGACTTGAAGGCATTATTCAGAATGTTTCCTGTTTTCTGATTAGCTGTGCCTGCCTCTCCCTAGTTCTGTGAAGGTCACCATTGAAGTTCTAACTCAAATGCCAGCCTCTTGACAAAGTTCCCCGGCCTGGACAGCCACCTTCCTCTTCACAGAACTATTTCCTTTCTGGTCACCTACCAGACAGTGTGCCAAAGCCTGGTTGAAAGGATATGCGGACTCCTAGATAACCTACAACACCTAGGCCAAATCCTCACCCTGAGACATAAGCAGGACTCATGTTTTACAGTCAGTTGACTGTAAGTAAAGTGGACTTGCCCTCCAGAATGTAGATGGGCCTCTTCTAATTAGGGAAGGCCATAGGCACACAACCGAAGCTTCCCAGAGGAGAAATTCTACTTCAAAATCCATAAGGCAGAAACTCGGTCTGAGTTTCTGAGTTTCTAGCCTGTTGGCCTCCCCAAGAGATTTCAGACACAGGACCACAGCATCAACTAGTACCTCAGTTTCCAGTCCAACCTGCATCCGGCACTCAGCTCTGCACACGTTACCCCGGCCAGTCTCTGCCATGATGTGAACCAGGTCCTTAATCCTTCCCCCCACTTCATTGGTTGTTTCTCTGGAGGAACCAGATAATCAATTCCAGAGGAACAACCACCCATAGCAGGTGCCTCTGACAGTAAAAACACCCACACTATAACACATTTTTAAACCCTTCCAAGCATATACCATCTCACTGTTCCTGATAAATCTGCAGGAAAGGAAACTGATGGCCCAGCTCTTCTGACTAGACTTTCATAGTGAAATTTCCATTGTTCACTGTTATCTCCAAAACACACAAGGTTCAACCACCTCACTCAGAATCCTCACGTGTGAGTTGATGAATTCAGTCACAGTAATTTTTAAATTTTCCTCCAGTGCCAGCAGAGCGTGAGGCTTAGGAAGAAATCCCAAGTCCCAAGCAGTCAGCTGGTTATACCTTTCTGAAATGGCCCAGGAGAGGTAGGGGTGCTGTTCACAGTGTTTTTCTCATTAACTGTTTTTTTGGTGAGGAAAGTAAATAATAAGATCTCTAGGTTCAACCATGCAGTTAAACCGGACCCCTTAAAAGTACTTGTGCATTTTTAGGGGGCCCCCCTTTTCCCCAGAAATGAACAATAACCCACAAATTTATCGACTACTTGCCTAAAGCTTCACTGAAGCTAATTCACACGTGGTTAATATTTATTATGCTCCCAGCAGTTCGCATGAGCTCTCTGTTGTAATTTTCAGAATGACTCTGAGAGGTGACTTGTATTCCCGCCCTCTCAGCCACAGAGAGAAACCTGAAACGGGAGGTTCATCAGCCAGGAAGGGGTGCAGCAGGGATCCAAGTGAGGGCAGACAGCCACAGGCCTTCCTGAACCCGGAGGATCAAGACCTCAGAGGGACTCCTGAAAGTCTGCAAGCATTTTATTAATAATTTGAGTGAACTGAATTTCATTCATTTGCAAAGTGTTATGTGAAAGGTTGCTTTAATAATTAAATGAGAGCATGAATACAAAATGCCCAGCACTGGACCTGGCACACAGTAAACACTAATCAAGTAGGAACTGTCCTGTCACTCCTTTTGGCAACAGGGCAGTGTGCCCTGCATGGTCCAGGGTGGTCCAGGGCTTTGAAGCCCTGCAGGGCAGGATTCCAGTAAACACAGGAAGTGCCCGTGAGGCTGGGGACACCCGGGTAGAACGGCTCTTCCACGTGGCTCCACTGTAGGTCTCAGAGGCCTCCTGGGGCAGCTGCCATGTGGGCAGTGACGGTTCTCCCCTGCAGCCACAAGCAGTAGGTGCCCTTAGGAGCCAGTGAAGGCTCCAACAAGGGCCAGCAGACTTCTCAGCCCTCAGGACTTGAGCAGGACTGGGGAGCTGCCCTGGGAGTGTTCTCTGGAGGAGTGGCCCTCACTTTAGGCTTTCTGATTCCTGCTGCCCTGGTCTTCAAGAAGGATGTTGCCAAACAGGTTTCAGAAAGAAATGTCCTGGGGCCAAGCAGCAGCTGCGGTTCAAAGGCAGGCTGAAGCAGCTCCGGATAGCACTGCCCAGTCCAGGCAAGGGCAGCCGGCCCACTCCCTTTTCTGTGCTCTGTGTATCCCTGGCTTCTGAGGTGCCCTTTCAGGCCTGCATATCTCCAGTCAAACCCACATTCTCAAAGAGAACTGCAGTCAAGCCTGTAACTTTGAGGGGCTCCTCAGAAGCTCCTCTCTAAAAGCCACCCCCAGAGTGGTTTTGTCCATCTTTGCCAATTACCAGGAGCCGGATGATAAGAGCCAGAACTGACTGTCTTGGTATTGATTTTGTGAGTTAGCATCCACTTTTAACCCACCCATATTCAGTCTTTACACAGGGAAGAGCTTCCACACTATGCCCATTTTATGGGTGGGCAATCTGAGATGAAGTGATGCTAACTGGCTTAGCCCAAGTCTCAGAGCTGGTGAGTGCCAAGCTTCAGCCCAAGTCTACTTCCTGTTCAGACTGCTCTCCTAGCTACACCTCAAATGCAGGGCAGCCTTCCCTGCCATGACCAGGGACATCTTGAGCTACTAACTTTCACTACCTAGAGTTCTTCATTTAAAAACATGTATCTAATACCTAGCAAAAATAGCTACCACTCATAGAATTGAGACTTGCCAGCATGCTCCCTAAGGCTTGCTAGACTGTAACCATTTTCAGGTTCCACAAAGGAAAGTAAGGAATAAAGCCAGGGTTTGAACGGGGGTGTTCTGGGTCCTGGGCCTTGACTGCTATAGCTTCTGACTGGAACGCTTCAGTGACATAAATTGCTGTAGAATGAATTAATCCTGGTACCCAGCAAATCCACTTCCAACCCAGGAGGAGGGTTGGGCCAAGAGGGTCTTGTAAAAGGGGATGAAAGAGTCCGCACAGCAGAGTGGCAGAAGGACCAGCGAGGAAGAGTGGGGCTGCCCAGAGCATTACTGCATTTGAGTTAGAATCAGCAACTGCTCCCCGCAGACCAGCCCTGGGAGGATCAATCCGCTGCTTACCATACTCCTGAAAGACAGTATCAAGAGAAAATAGAGCAGTCACATACAGGAATTTTAAACACAAAAGCAAAGCTTGGAATCAAAATCTTGATAAATAGATCCTATCACTTCCAGCCAAAAAGTGATGATTGAATTTACTCTGGACCTCAGATTCTGGTGTTCTGTAAGCAGTTATCTTACTCCATAGTTAGCCGTCCCTTTTGGTGGGATTGACTCCACGGCCGGCAGCTTTAAGTCACTTTGCTTGGCCATCCAGCCTTTAAATGACTTTGAGCTCTGGGCTCTTTAGTGAGCAATTTGATTGTTTGCTGAGGATGTGAGCTCTGGGAAAATTGGAAATAGGAGTGTTTGTGGACTATTGTTTGTCAGTGAAGCCTGGGACAAGGAAATGGTATTAAAGCAAGAAACATGTCAAGTACAAGGAAATGAGCCATGCATTTTTCAAGGAATGAGAACATACATGGCACTAAGAGTCTTGTGATCCAGGTTCTATTCCTACCCTGCCTCTTCCTGACTACACATCTTTGGCCCCGCTTGATCTGAGTCTCAATATATTCATCTGAAAAATGGGTATAAATGTCCCTCTAGTGTTGTGAAGAATAAATGAAATCAAGCCAAGGAAAGGGCTATCTCCACTGAAAGCTCCCTGGGAGATCCCTTCTCCAAGGCGCATTGTACGTGAAAAGTCATTATTAGGTGACCAGCACCCCATGGTAGGCTGGAAGGCAAAAGGCATCAGTGCCCCAGACCCCCAGACTGAATTGGGGAGGAAGTACCAACAGCCCAAAAGTGACAGGGTGCTGTACTGTCTTGTGAGGAGCAAAGCTTCAGAAGTGCAGTGGGCAGATTGCCGGCCACACGCGGACGACATAAAGACTGAGTACGCGGCACTGCTAAGGGACAGCAAAGGGAGATCACAGCCTCAGCTGACAGTGAGTGTACAGCTGCGACCTGCCTGGACTTTCAGGAAGGTGTCTACCTCACTCTGCCCAGGACCAGTCTCTTCAAGGATAAAAGAAGTAATTATGTATTTATTAATTTCTGATGAGTGAATTAAAATTAATAAGTAAATGCACGAAGCAGTGCTAGGCCCCTGTTACCATCAGTACAATTTGCAAATGATTTAAAGTGGGCTTTTTAGGGCTTGAGACGCTTTGCCCTCTTCATTCATTACACCCCGCCTCCGTCTGAGGCATGGACTGAGCTCCGTGCAGGCAGGGCTCACACACCGCCTGTCCTCCACCCTCTCCACACAGCCACGGGCTGGATTCAGGTTTCCGAGGAGGGAGAAGGACAGGGAGTGCCCAGGGGCGAGTGCGGTCAGTAGCGAAGGACAAGCAAAACGTAATTTTTATATTACTTGCTGAAAGAAAGAAGGACAAGAGATTTTTTTCTAAGTCATAAACCATGATGTAGGGATGAAAAAGATGGCAATAAACCAAGGAACGGGGATGAAATGAAATGCAGCCTCACCCTGGCAGTTAAAATCACATCTTTAACACTTATAAATTAGGGCTTTAAGTTGCACAAATGAAATGGTTCAAACTTGGTTATCAGTGGAACTGATTCACCACTAAACTATGTCACCTCTGGTCCTCTGAGTCATCAAGATTTTTATTACCCTAGGGAGGCTCAGCCAGGAGGTCTTGCTTGCTTGGTCTTGTCTTGTCTTTTCTTTTTCGTTTCTTTCCTTTCCTTTTCTTCTGTTCTCCTCCTCCTCCTCTCTATCTTCTGTCTCTCTCTGTCTTTATCTCTCTCTAATTCCTTTGTGCTCAGTGTACTTTCTTCCTTTCTCAGGCTGAGCCAACAGAACCCAGCACACAAAACAACTTAGTCCGTCCCGGGGCAGAAGCTTCAGTTGACGGGGGTCAGGCCTGCACGGAGGGCTGCTGCCTTGTGGCACCCGGACCACTGCGTGTCCGCATGACGGGGGAGCGGGAGGAGCCCACCCTGCTCCTGCCTCAGTCCTCCCACAGGGAAAGTAAGTGAGGAACAGCATTTCTTTCCTCCGACTGAAATGAGGCTGAATAACACACACAAGTGGGGTGCGGCATAGGACTGAATAAAAGGTGGAGAGCAGGAGCTGTTAAATACTCAGTCTGTCTGTCTGCGCCAAAACCTACCGGGGACCTCAGCAGCAACTTGGAGCCCTTTCCACGTGCTGCCTTCACTAACAGTGAAGATTAGGAAGCCTGTGATGGCACTTTCTGGGATATCCAAGGCCATCAGTAACCATGTGCGATCATGTACATTTAAAGTAATTCAAATTAATGTCAGCATTTCAACTCCTCAGCCACGTGGCCACATTGTGGTGGTGTGGCTGGTTACTAGCATAGTGGACATGGTAGATCTGGACTATTTCCTTCACCGTAGAAAGTGTGCTTGGACAATACTGCGCTAAATAATCTGCCATACTGAAGACTCAAAAATTTCTTATAAAACATTCTAAAAATTAATTAAATGATCTGTTCTATTTTCATCAACCCGACTTATTATTTTGATAAAATATGAACACAGTCTAGTTCTTTTTTCCCGACTCACAGCTTTTCCTTTCAGAGGAGAGCTTACAAGGTCTATGTCAGCTGTCTTCACTTGATTGACAAGCAATACGAATTTCTTCAGTCAACCAGCCCAGTATGTTTTCACTTGGCAATGTGCAAAGAAAGTCAGACTTTAAGAGACGAAGTGAGAGTAAGCACCTATCGTAATTCCTGGCACCTTAAATATACCGTCTCATTTGATTTTTCTAATCCTCAGATGCAGGTGATATCTTTCATTAGATTACTGAAAAAACTGAGATTACAGAGTTTTCTTGCCATTACTGAGAGCAAAACCCCGCATCAACATCAGGGGTAGTCTGGGGCTCCCCTGTTTTCTTTGGGTTACAGTTTCATGGATCCCAATCAACTTGTGGAAATTTTGAAATCTTAAATACAAAAGACCAGTTATGTAGTTTATGGGCACAGAGATCTGGTCCCACATAGTCTGTCTGGTTTGAAAGTCATTGATTCAAATGAATGGAGGAGCCAGAATCATTCATTCAATAATTATTCAATTAACTATTCACAAGGCACCGAGCTAGACACCAGGGGAAGAGATCTGGGCCTGATAAACTTTACTGTCCCGAGGAGAAGAAGATAGCCAACAAACATACAATCGCACCTTTCAACAGGCACCGTGAACGGGTGAGGCCTTTCACCAAGTGACGATTTCAGGTCATGCTGATTTTGGAGAGCTCAGGCCAGCCAGATGACTAGGGAGGGTCCCTGATAGTGCAGGGGCCCAAGTCTTTTTCCCACATGACTTTAGCATTGCTGTGGCTCCCAGCACAAGTCTGTTATAACCACTGTCACTCTGAGCTTAACAAGCAAGTGTGAGGTGAGAGTTCAGGTCCATGGAGAAATCCTAAGAACCTACCAGGCCCCCACTCATTAGGATGGCTCTTAACAAAACATCAAAACATAACAATTGCTATCAAGGACATAGAAAATTAGAGCTCCTGCTCTGCTGGTGGGCACGTAAAATGTACAGCCACTGTGAAAGCCCTACAGAGGTTCCTCAGAAAGTGAGAAATAAGATTATGCTCTATCCAGCAATTCCACTTCTGGGAATATTCCCTAAGAAAATAGGACGCAGATATACAAAGAGATTCTTGGACACCATTGTTCACAGCAGCATTATTCACCATCGCCAAGGCGACAACCAACCCAAGTGTCTATCAGTAAGTAGACACACCGAACATGCTACACACATGTGCTGGAATATTATTCATTGTTAAAGATAATTCTGATAGACATCACAACATGAATGAACCTTTAAAGACATTATGCTAAGTGGAATAAATCTGGCACAAAAGGACAAATACTCTTTCATTCCACTTCTATGCAGTTCTTGAAGTAATCAAATACAAAGACAGCAGAATAGTCATTTCTGAAGGTTTCGGTCTTACTAGATGAAGAGTTCCATGGATAGATGGTGTCGATGGCTGCACAACATTATGGGTGCAAGGGAACTTTACGCTTTGAAATGGTTAAGATGATAAATACACTGCATTTCACCACAGTTAAAAATAAAGGACCTGCTACGTGCCTCTTGAGAGGTAATAGTGCACTCTCCCCGAGAAGTCAGATACAGACTGTGGCATCATGCTGCTTGTGCAGACATGGTCAAAAGGCATCCAGTTTATTTCGGACAGCTCAGCCTGCTGACCCGCAGAAATGTCTCTGAGGATATCTTTATGTTCCCCAGTGAGGATGCCACTAAAGGAGTCCAATAAAGGTGCCCTAAAAAAGTTATCTGTCCAATACCACGATAAATGCTTTAGACATTTTATCACTATTGGTCCTTATAATATCATAATTAGATGTATCTCATTCTCCCCATTTTATAGATGAGGAAATAAAGGCTCAGACATAGTTGCTCAAAGTTCCTAGTGATAAAGCTGCCTAATCCAAAGATCAGACCTTTCAATATACTGTGTAGATTTTATAAAGAAAAGGGTTTTTAGCCAGGAGTGTTGACATACACTGTAGACCCAACACTCTGGAAGGTTGCCAAGTTTGGTACAGTCTGGGCAAGTTAGGGACTTAGCAAGACACTGTCTCAAAATAAAATAAAAAAAGGACAGGGGATATTGTACAGGGCAAAGGCCGTAGGTTTAATATCTAGTTTAGCAAAGTGGTAGAAGATTTTGGTGAAGAAATAGGTTACATAACAAATTAAAGATGAGAACGAACAGGTCTCATCTGCAAACTGGAAAGAGACAGGCTTAGTGGTCAGTGTTTAGGTCCTCAGAAATTTGCCTATGTAGTAAACACATCTGGTATCCCCATTTTGATCGATCTGGGGCTTCATGCCTTCTGGTCACAGCCGACTGGACCTGTGGTGAACATCTGACTCAAACAGAGCCAACTGGAGTCTTCTCTCAAAGACTGTCAATTAGGAGACACTGATATTGCACTTAGATATAGAGCTTGCAGTAAGGCATCTGGTGGTGACCCGAACTCCACGAGAGGCCTCAGGAAGGTGGCCGTGTATGGGAAGGAAATGGCTGCTGTGCAGAGACATGGAGGACAGAGGCGACACCGACCCTGGGGACGACAGAAAGCAAGTGATTCCTTCCTGACGTGATTCTGACTCCCGAGAGGCCCACAGTGTGGATTTTGGAGGTTTCTCTCAAGTTTAGAAAAACTTTTCCCAATATTTCCTCAAGCAAGCCTGAATGAGTATTTTTTCCATGCAATTAAAGAATTCCTAACCATGACGCTCTACACCACCAGGTCAGACCCTGGCGTGGAGAAGAATCTTGCGTGAGTGACACTCACGTATTAGTTTGACTGAGGACATGCTCCCCATTTGACCTTTCGGAAAATAACAGTGTTTGCAAAGATCACTTTGAATTTCTAGGTCTTTCTTCTGTCCCTGAGGGGTCTCCCTCCCTTTCACCTCAGATGCTAATGCCGTCATGATGACCTCTTCCATGATGACCCCACCCAGCCCTGTACTTACCCTGGGCAAGTACTCTGACCGGGAGGAGGACACTAGTCTGATGTTCCTTTAGCCTCCCCCCCACCCAGTGTGGTTTTCTTAAGAATGTAATTAAATCAGCCTACTTCCTTAGGTTTTTTTTTTTTTTTTTTTTTTTTTTTTTGGTAGTTTTCGTTTTTTACCGGTACCAGGGATCGAACTCACAACCGCACACTTGCAAGGCAGGCGCATATGCCGCTGAGCCCCAGCCCCTTCCTTAGTATTTTCATTAGTTCTTTCTTCTGATTCTGGTCCTGAAATGAGCTCTGTCCACTCTGGGAACCACTTGCCTCAACTAGTAAACCTTCTAACTAGTCGGTCTGGCTATTACTAATCTGTCATGTTCATTACTGCCTGCAGGCTTGTGAGTAAAGTGCAGTCTCCAGTCATGCCAGATCCTGCGTCTGTCCGCCCTGTGACAGGCCCATAGCCCCTGCGACCTCACGTAGTTCTCAGTCCTGGAATGTCTTCCCATTCTTTCTGTTGGGTTTCTCCTTGTCCTTTACGATCAAATCAAACACCTTTTTCACAGACCTTTCCATTCTCCTATCTACACTCACACTGAGCTTTTGCATGTCTATTCTGGTCTGTGGTCATCCTAGCGTTCTAGTCATTTTCTTGTGCCTAGAAGATCAATCAAACTTTGTTTAACAGTTTTCTTTTTTGTCTTTTTCCTTTTTATCAGTACCGGGGATCGAACTCACGACTGCCTGCTTTACAAGGCAGGCGCTTATACCGCTGAGCTAAATCCCCAGCCCCAAGATCAATCAAACTTTGTTATAAATACTTTTCTAGTCTTGATTCTTGACATGCTGTCTGGTGCTTTGCAGGGCTCTATGAAAGTCATTATTATCAAATGAGGAAACAAATTATTATCCAATGAGGAAACAAATTCAGACAATCCACGTATAGCCAGGAGATATTACTAAAAACACTGAGGCTGGAGATTTTATTTGCTTATGAATAATTAGGGAGTAAATAATAGGTGGCAATTGAAATTCTCAATTGTAATGCACACTCCAAAGCCCAGGGATTTTGCTTCCTAATAAACAATAGGAAGTTACCTGACAACACTTAGGATACCAGACGTCCCCCAGCTATTTCTGAATGAAAACTGCGTTCAAAGTGCACCTGTGTTCACTAGAACAGCTGCTCATAGGAAGTACACAGCGAGAAAGGTGACAGTTGCTACACCACAGCCTTCTAAGTAGTACAGATCATGGAACCTCACATATGAACTTCCACACAAAAATAGGTACCTTTGCACTTTTCTTGCCGTGAACAAGAATGCAAACGGCCTCAGACGCCAGTTTTGCCCCTGCACAGCAAGGGTCAGAATGCGTGACGGAGCTCCTTGTCAAGCCTCATCCAATAAGCACCTCCAAGAATATTAAGTATAATTCTTCCTAAACAAAAGGAGGTTGATTAATTTTCCATGGTCCCCTCAGGACTAAGAATCAATGATTTTACTGTACCAAGATGTCTTTAATCTCCTGCCAGCTCTTGGCTTCCATGGTCCACATTGGAAATGTATATTCAGCTTCAGTGATGTGTTAGATGTTGCACAAGACAGAAAATATTGTCAAGTCCTAGGTGGTCAAACCCTAGGGGGATGGAGAAATTCACCAATAATCTGAAAAGAAACTGAAACCAAAAAATATCCCAAACCCTGGCTGATGGCATGCAGATAAGATATGCTGTAGGAGAAAGGCAAGCCAAGGCACACTAATTAACTTCTGCAAGGCATTTGTGGCTTTTATAAACACCTGGCAGCCACAGAATGTGCCTTTGGGGAGTGTCCCTGTGTGAGTCCCTCTGCTGTGATAAGGTGGGGCCACTGTCCTCCAGCAATTCCAGGCCCTGTTCTCCAGGAAGTAACAGAAATGACTCAGTAGATTAAACACTTAGGCCTTTCTGAGTTTGGTCAACACAATACCCACAAGACCCGACCATCATCTGAGCGGGTGAGACGTTACTGGACTAGTCTGAGGCTGTACCTGGGTGAGTCAAGTTTATGTCTGGACAGGCCACATGGTGCCTTCAGAGCCCACAGGAAGTGAGACCCAGGAGAACTTCCTCCCGTCCCAATTCATCACTCTGTAGTGGGGTCGCACAGTTTTTGTGTTCATTTGAATGATTCTTTTTTTCAGATTATTTTCTTTATTAGTATGTGTTTCTGGTACATAACATTTACATTCCTTGGGGAGAGCTGGTACAGGAATATAACACACATTAAAGGTTTTTTCATCTTCTTTCCTTTTTCTCTCCCCCCCTCTTCATCTCTTGACCCCCTTAGGTTTTTCTCAGTACATGTTTGCAGTATATAATGTTCACATTACCTGTGAGGCGTTGGTACGTGTATGGAATACATCCTAATTCCTTTTTACATCTCCCGTTCTCCTTCCCTCCATCCTTTGATCCCTTCCCTTTTGAAAAAGATCTATCTCCCTATCTCCTATGATCCATCTTGTATTTTGCTATTTATTTATACTTTCGGTTTCTTTTTTTGTTGTTGTTGTTTTTTGGGGTTTTTTGTGGAGGAGTCTCATATAAGCAAAACTATGAGAAAGAAAGCTAGTTTAACCACTATGGAAATCAGAAGAGAGATTCTTCAAAATTCCATGTCTAGGTATCTTCTTGAAAAAGTCAAAGACATTATATTACAGTGATACATGCATGGCCATGTTTACAGCAGCATAATTCATAATTACCATATTGGAAGCAGCCTATATGTCCATCGACAGATGGATACAATATTTACACACAACAGAGTATTACTACTCTGCCATAAAATTGAGTCATTTTAGGAAAACTGATGCATCTTGAGACTGTAATGTTAATCAGATACACACGCTTGAATCTTTCTTTCTTTCTTTCTTTCTTTTTTTTTTTTTTTTTTTTGGTACCAGGGATCAAACTCGAGACTTTGCACTTGCCAGGCAGGCATTTGTGCCACTGAGCTAAATCTCTGGCCCACAAGCCTGAATCTTTTAAAAAGTGTTCATGAAATTTTGAATGTTCCTGAAGTGATAGATATATCAATGACTCTAATTTGATCATTACATATTACATATATGTATTGAAATGTCACACTGTATCAATAAATAAATATACACAATTACTGTGTCATTTAAAAATTAAAACCCCAACTTGCAATTAACTATATATGTACATGCATATAATATTCTCAGCATTAATGTCTCCCCCTCCAAAAAAACTCCAAGTAGTAGAGCAATTCTTGCTAAAAATAAGCAGGTTTCTATTGCATAGAGGAAAGCTTTGGGATTACCCACAGATTTACTGCCTTTCAAATAAGCTACTCTGGCATCATTATTTGAAAGAAGAAAAATTCTAAGGGAAGTGACATAGTTATGCAAAAGCTGCAAAGTTTGTTATGCCACATGGAAGGAATCGCTAGGAAGGAATCCTAGCAATATATAGGCTTGTACTCCAAAACCCCGCCCAGATGAAAGAATAAGATCTAGAACATTAGACATGGTTATTTGGACTGTGGCAGTAACCATTCCACAAAGAAAAGATCTGCAAATAAATAAATGAATAAATAAAATCTCCATAGAAAGGTTAAAAAGGGTTAACCATAGAACGAATATAATGGTTAAAAACATCAAAGGCAAATTACATTAGGTGCTCATCCTTAACCAGGATATTTTCTTAGCTTGGGCTGTCATATAAAGTGCTTTATAAACTGGTTACCACCTTCCCATGATCAATGTATTTATAATGCATTGCAAACATGTACTAATAAAAAGTATATAAAAAGAATATTAAAGCATGAAAAAAACAAAAAAGAGAAGATCTGCATGAGGCAGAATGACAGTGAATTTTGGCAGACAGAATGGATGTCGAAATCAGGAGGAAACTGCTACAGTGGCGACAGCTGTGCCCGGCTGGAACTGATGTTCTGTAGGAATGTAACGTTGTCACACTGTAAAGGCACAATATGAAAGCATAAAAGAACTTAGCCTTTGCAAGAAATTTAATACGAAGGCAATGAAAGTGTTCAAGGTGGTGATGTGTAGGTAGTAAGAGAGAAGGAGCAGGAAGGCGGGGCGGATGTTTTGACTTTTTAGTCGTGTATTTCTTATAGATTGTTTTAATTTTACATGCACTACTTTTTATTTTTAAATACTATATTACTTAAATTTTTAAATTAAAGAAGTGGTTATGTTTTATTATAACACCTCAGCGTGGAGAGAGGGCTCAGAGGTCTGTGTGGTTTAATTCCTGCTGGACCCGGTCTCAGTTTGGCTGTCTGTGGAACACAACGGGGTTGCTTATCTGACTCGTAGGTCCCTGGCCTCGAGATTCAGAACTGGTTCCCGGAGCTGCATGTACTCCAAGAGTGAAAAATTACGTAAAGCTCTGTGGCTTCTACAACCTACCCCTGCACTGCTGAATACCAATGATAGGTGCGCCGTAGCCCAAATCCTCCAGGCTCGCGCCAGGTCCTGGGGTCACTGACAGCCTTGGGAAGGGTTTGGATGTAGCACACTCCAGGGCAGCACCACTGCGGATTGGGGAAGTGTCTCCACTGGCCCAGCTGTTAAGGGCCGTTGCGGCTCTACTGGGATGTGATGGAAACTGTCAGAGATGGAGTCTGGTAGGAGGTTTTGAATCACTTGAGGTGTGTCCTGGACAGGGATTACGAGACCCTGAAACATCCTCCTTTTCTTCGTGACCATGATGTAAGCAAGTGTGCTCTGCCATGTGCTCTGCCACCCCTTCTTGCCACTAGAGGCTAAAAAGCAGCAAGTCTGCCCAACTGAGTGTCCAAGACTGGGATAAGCCTTTGTTCATGATAAGCTGGTTCCCCCGTGCAGCTGTGACAAGTAACAGAAAGCTAACAAATCCAGCCTCACGGTGTCCACAGAGGCATCATGGTTCCTACACCCTGCTCTTGGCGGACTTCCTGCTAGTCCACAGTGTGAGAAGAGCTGCGACTGCTCTGATCTTACTGTTTTAGACATCAAGAAACAAAATGTTGACACATTCCAGTCAACACAGAGACTTTCTGTGGTAGCACCTTGATCTTCTGTGAGGGCTTTTACACCTTCCCAACCACACCTGACCCACAGCAGAAGTACAAGGGGCTTTGCTCCACGTTCCGCTGATGATCGTTAGCATGGTACAAGGACCTTGGTTCTATCAAAACTTACTGTTACTTAATTTTACATGGTACTCAAAACTGGGCACATGACTGGGAAGGATTTGCTATCACCAGTGTTTTAAGATGCTGGAAAAGATTGCAAATAAGAAAAATGCCATACTCATTAATATAATCAATCCCCTCTGCTATCTAAGGCATTGCCTTCTATATCTGGATGACAGCAGATATTTAATACATAGAACTAGAAAATCCTAAAATCACAAAGGACAAAAGCAATCAGTCCCCCATATTCCATAGCTGAGAATCTAAGACCCAAGTGGTTAAAATTGGGTTAGTCAAGGTCATCGGCTATTTAGCTAATATCAGCTAGAGTCCAAATATTCCTACACCAAATTCAGTGTTCTTCCTTGTGCCTGTTGGATGGATGAATGAATGACTTCACCAACTTTCTGCAACCAACAATCAGAAAAAAAGGCTAAAAAATATCTAGTAAGTGTAATTGGTTGGATAGATTGTGTTTGTCAATTTAATTGATTCTAGTTTCTAGTAAGCATTTTCTCTATAGATTTAGATATATTTTTAATATCTTAAAATTTTCAATTAATGTTTACAGGACCAGATAAATCAGATTTCAATAGTGTAATTCCAGTCCACTTATAATATATATGACCTGCTTCAAGTAATAACATCAGCAGAATGAACCCATATGTTTTTACTTGTCTTTACATGACAATGCAAAGGATGCAAGCACTTCATGTTATGCCCCTGTTGTGCAACTTCTTGAAGAACAAAAAGATTAAAAGAAAACTAATACGTGCACATAAATTCTGAGGTAATACGACTCCCAGATATTCACTCGCCAGATTCTTAAACCACATCTTTATAAACACAAATCTTAACCTCCAGATCCCTCTTTTTAAAAACCAAACAACCATTTGACAGCTTTGGAATTCATTCCTTTCATTTTCTTGCTCACCTTAAGAAAGAGAGGTTTGAGAAGAGAAATAGGGGGGGAAAATGAAAATGAGAATGGAGAAAGGGATAGATTATCCAGAAACCAAAAGGCACAAGTAGCCAGGTTCCCGGAAGAAAGAAAAAATGTGTCAAGGCGTGGCCAGGAAATGTGCCTGCAGAGGTTCCCACTCTCCCTGCCATGCTCCCTGCCAGAGTGAGCTGGCAGACTTGCCAATCACCCCGGACAGACAGAAAAATGGATAGAGCGCCCAAACCCATATTTAGACGCACCGTGTAGGTCAAAACTGAAACGCTTAGGGGCCTGGCAGGGTGCAGCCCCTGCACTGCCTCCAAGGCAATCACAATCAGATGTCATAAAAGTAACTGCTTGGAATTACAATGGGTTTTTAAAGGCCAATTAAAGTCTAAACCTTTCTCACTTACTTTACAGGAGAAAACTGACATATACAGAAATGAAATCAAGGCACAGAGTAACTGGATAACAAAACTAATTGAGAATACTAATTTCGCGGCCAGAACCCAATGCCAACAAAGCCCACCTCAATGGAGCAATAGTAAGTATGTTAGTAGATATTGGTGCTTCCACACTTTACCTGCTCTTTTATTCACTTCTCACAGGTAGAGAAAACTTTAAATACGAACAAGACTATCCAGACACTCCCTTTGGGCCAACACAAACCTTCCTGCTACCTAAATTAAATAGATTAGTGATGCATGTTTTCCTTTAGCCATCTACAGAAGCCATGTTACAGCTCATCAGGTCTTTGAAGGAGTCGCAGAGGTCTGAGGGCCCTGAAGCCCGTCCGCGGCCGCCCTGGCCGGGTGACCAGGAGCTGGACAGGCTTGGCGGTACCAGTGAACGTGACCCGAGCAACTAACATGCCAAAGCAGGACTTCAGAAAAGAGGAAAACTGCTCTTACCCTTAAAAATAACAGAAACAATAGGATCCGGTTTTCCAAATTTCGTCTTAGGGATGTTGCTGGCGGCCTCCACAATCACTCGGAGCATGGCTGTCCGCTGAGGCCAGTTTCAGCAGCCCGGGTTCCGAGACGCCCAGCCGAGCTCCGGCCTCGCTGCAGCGTCCTCCCGGACCCGGAGGAGGGCAGGGCAGGGCCGGGCAGGGCGGTGGGTGGGCCTCCGGCGACTGCGCCCTGCGGGCGCCCTGTAAACTGACACCCCGGCTAGGTGAGCTCCACAGGGCCGCGGGCTCCGACTGACCAACTCAGAAAACGTGGGAGCCAAGAGAAGGTTTTGACCTCCGCGAAAAATTAGTTTGTGCAACAAGTGAGTTAATACTGATTTAGAGCTCACACATGCAGGCAGGTCAGCAAACCACTGAAACCACTTGTGAAATCAAGATAATTGGTTTTCTGTCGCCTTTTTTGTTTTTACTGAGTTTCCTGGTGCTTAAAATTTTAACTTGATTTTTTTTTAATTTTACTTTTGTCATTTCTTCTCATGCTGTTGGACACACCCACTCAGCAACCATTCAGAGGCAATGTTTAAAAGCAGTTGCCAGACGCCCTCTACTGTATGGCTTTATTATCTCATTCTGCGGATGAGGGGCATTTGGACGGTTCAAAGCTTGGGGCTACTATTTGAACACTGCTTAGAACATTCTTATGCACGTTTACTGATACACATTGCATGAGTGTATGTAGTATCTAACCTATGGGTGGAATTGCTGGAGTGTTTGCATTTCTTCACCCGTGTTAGGTAGGTAATTCAAAATTGTACTCCACAGTGTAATATAATTTGCGCTTTCAGCAGCAGTGGGTGCCGCTTCTTTCCTGTACCCCTACATTCATTTCTTTTCTTTCTTTCTTTCTTTTCTTTTCTTTCTTTTTTTTTTTTAGACAGGGTTCATTATGTAGTGTAGGTTGGACTTGAGTTTGGTTATGTAGCCAAATTAACCTGGAACTCACAGAGATCCTCCCGACTCAATCTCCTGAATGCAGAGATTATAGGCATATGCTCTGTACCGCTAATTCTTGTAACATTTAGCAGTGTTACTGGAGTTTTAATTTGCATTCTACCTATTCATGTGAGAAAACTGAAACATGACCTCCAACCTTACGTGATAGATTACAATTATAGTGAGAGTTTAAATCTAAATAAGATAACAAAAAATTAAAAGATAAATAGAAGAACATCTTTATGACTCAGGATAAAAAAGGATTTCTTAATAGAAAAAAGTATGCAAATCAAAAAGGAAATATTGCCAAATTTAGTTATATTAAATTCACAACCTACAGAGAATTAATAGAGCATAAATTTTTCTCAAGAAAATATGTAAAAGATTTAAACAGGCCGCTTTACAAATTCACAAATGTAAATTAAAAAGTACATGACCTCATTAATACATTCATATCTCAATGCTGGGCAACTCTGACCAACCAGTGGCATAGCACGATTGTCCCATTGGGCAGCGTGGGCCAATCCCATTGGATGGTGGAAGTCACTCAACAGGACAGTCATGCTTATCCCACTGGTGGTTCCAGCCAGCAAGAACATGTCAATAATCAAAAAACACAAATTATATCTCCAGAGAGATACTATTACATGCTCACCAGGTGGGCTAATACAGGGGTGCTAGACCAATGGCTCATGTACCCCAACAAGCTCAGAGAGTCCTCTCTGTCTGCCCACAAGCCATGGTGCTCCGGGAAAGCTGTGGCAAATTATCGGCATGTATACAATAGCACAGATCACAAGAATTGTGCAAAAGTAGGCTAAATGCAAACTTTTACCTTTCATTAAAAAACCATTTGTATCCTTGAAAGCTCTGTTATTTTGCTTTTCTTTTATGACAAAAGATGCTATAGTGTTAATTGATTTTTTCTCAACTAAAACCTCAATATTCAAGTTTAATTGCAGTGTTGGCACTTTTAGATAAATAAGTGGGGTTTTAGGTTGCAGTTTGGGCGCTTGATCTCTAAAAAATTGCCATCAGTGGGCTACTGTGTAAAAGTTGAACACTGCCAAGTGTGATAAGGATGTAGATGTAGGTATGATGTCACTTGCTTATAATGCCAGCACTCAGGAGGCTAAGGCTCCAGGCTAAGGATCAAGAGTTTGAGGTCAGCCTAGACTTCATGTCAAGATTCTATCTCAATAAAAAAAATAAAAACAAAGCAAGTATGGAAATCTTTAACTGCTAATGACAACATAATCAGTAGTATATTACTGTAGATTTTCTCTCATGACAATCATATAATCTCCTAATTCTATTTCCTAAATCTATTTTCCTTTTTATTTCTATTTTGGTTAGAATTTTCATTACAAAATTGACTAGAGGTAGTGATAACAGGCATCCGTACTTTTTTCATGAGTCAAAGGTAAAGATTTCCATATTTCACCATTAAGCATGTTTGCTATAGGTTTTCCATAACTAGTCTTTTTAAGATTAAGGGTATTCTCTTTATTCCAAGATTGCTGAACATTTGTTTAATAACAATAATATATTGATAGTAATTTTTCAGGTTGTTTTCATTTATTGTATAATTATATGATGTTTATGCTTAATGTGGTGAATTACATTTATTTTCCAATATTAAACTACCTTACTTATCTTATGTGATCAGAATTTTGATCATAAAGTTTTGCCCACATCTATGTCTTTAAAGTCCTACCTGTTATCTCTTCCTGTTGACTTAGTGTTTCTGTTTTGATATTTAGATCTTGGATCCATTTTTGTTAGTTTAGAGTACGGTGAGAGGCATAGCTCTAGTTTTGGTCTTCAGCATGTGGAGAGCCAGTTTTCCCAGCACCACTGATTAAAGAGGACATCTTTCTCCCAGTGAAAGTGTTTGTCAAAGATCAAGTGGCTGGGTGTGTTCAGAGTCATTTCTGTATCTTTTAATATGTCTGTTAATCTTTGTTTTCCTGCCAGCATCATGCTGTTTATCATAGTATCTCTGCAGTATAATTTCAAGTCAGGGAATGTGATACCACTTCCCTGTCCCTTGCCCAGAATTATTTTTGCTATTTTTAGGTCTCTTCTGATTCCAAATGAATTTTAGGGATGTTTTCTCTGGTTTTGCGTGACATGCTAATGGTATTTTGATTAGGATTGCATTAAATCTGTGCAACAATTTTGGGAGTAAGAACATTTTCATTATGTTGGTCCTGCCTATCCAAAATCAAGGGATATCTTTCCATTTTTTCATATCCTCTTTAACTTCCATTTTCAGAGTACTGTATTTTTCATTGTAAATGACTTATACTTCCTTTGTTAAATTGATTCCTAACTATTTCATTTTTTTGAATGCTATTGTGAAAGGTGTTTCTCTAATTTCTCTCTGTGGATTTGGTATTGATGTTTGAATATTGACTTTGTATCCAGCTATGCAACTAAATTTGGTTATTAAATCTCAAAGTCGTTTGGTGGAGTTTTTGAGCTCTGCTATGTAGAGTACCGTGTCATCTGCAAATAATAATTTAACTTCTTCCTTTCCTATTCCTTTTATTTTTTTCTCTCGTCTAATTGCCCTTGTTATTGTTTCCAGAATTATATTGAATAGGAATGGTGATAGTGGAAATCCTCATCTTATCCCTGATTTTAGAGTGAAAGCTTTCAAGGTTTTGTCCATCTAGTATTATATGTTGGCTGTTGGCTTGCTCTGCATGTCTTTTATCAGATTGAGATAAAGACCATATAATCCAACTTTCTATATGGCTTTTTATCATGACTGGGTTTTGGATTTTGTTATATGCTTTTTCTACATCTATTGAGATGATCATATGATTTTTCTCTTTGGTCCTGTTGATATGATGTACTGCATTTATTGATTTGCATATATTGAGCCATCCTTACATCCCTGGGATAAATCCCACTTGGTCATTCTGTATAATCTTTTTGATGATTTGCTGTATCCTGTTTGCCAGTATCTTATTGAGGATTTTTGCATTTATGTTCAAGGAGAATGGCTATAGTTCTTTTTTTGGTTAGGTCTTTCTCTGGTTTTGCTATCAAAGTAATACTCGCAACCCCAAATTACTTTGAGTAAATTACTTCCCTTTTAATACTGTTGAAGAGTTTGAGGTGTCATAGCATTAGATCATCTCTAAATTTCTTGTTGAAGCCATCAAAAACTGTGCTTTTGTTGATAATTTTTTAAAATTACTTCTACAATTTCACTGATTGATATTGGGTTATTTTAGAATTTTTATATTTTCTTGGTTGAGCTTTGGTAATTCATACACATCCAGGAATATATCCATTTCTTCTGCATTTGCCATCTTATTATAATAAAGCTTCTTGAAGTAGGTATTGATGATTTTCTGGATTTCCACAGGATTCATCATGATTTCACCCTTTATATTCCAAAATGAATGGATTTAGGCTTTTCCTTTTTTTTTTTTTTTTTTGAATAAGATTGGCTAAGGGTTTATCAGCTTTCTTTAATCTTTCAAAGAAGAAATGGAACTTCATTATTTACTGTGATCAGAAAAGCAAATATAACAAATATTTAATTTATGTAACATGTGCAAAATTACTTCATGGTTACCTGTGGTTGCAGTAAATGAAATATAATGAATTAGCCTCTCTTCCACCTTATGTCATCATATGTGGTTTGAACTGTGGAACAGAAAACAGAAAAATTTGACAAAACAGCTGGATAATTCTTTGCTCGGTGATCAAGAATCTTGTTCTCTCATTTGTTTGATTGCTTTTTGATTCTTCTGTGTTTTTTCTTTAAATAAAGGATCATGTTTTTACAAAAAAAAAAAATAATCTTTCAAAGAACCAACTCTTCTTTGGGGGTCGTTAAAATTGGAAATTGATCACACATTCAAGGCTGCAGCATGACCCTCCCAAGAACAAGAGTGTCTGGGGTAAGCCACTTGAAGAAGCTGGTTCAGTCCAGAGAACACCTATCCCCAAGACAATATGAACAGTGGGTTGGAAGGACAACAGGGTGTCATGTGATATTAAGTTGCTAAAATGTATAAATAAATGCCCCAACACTGAAGGCCCTGTTCCTTTCTTCCCATTAGATGGGTAAGAGTTCCAACTGACCCCACCTTGTCTTTTTTTTATTTTCTCATCCTCTTGTGGTCTTTTACCCCAAGAATCTCCAGGGCCTCATGGGTCATGGCACTCTTCCATTCATTGATTCTTTGTATTGTTTTCTTAGTCTCAATTGCATTCAGTTCTGCTCTGATCTTTATAATTTCCTCCCTTCTTTTGGCTTTGAGTTTGACTTGTTCTTTTTCTAGAAGTTTGAGGTTCAACATTAGGTTGTTCATTTGAGTTCATTCTGTGTTCCTGATTTGAGAACTCATCACTATAAATTCCCCTCTTAGGGCGGCTTTCATTTTGTCATGTAAGCTCCAGCATCCTATATTGGTTTTATCATTTAATTGTTTATATTCTTTAATTTCTTCTTTGATTTCATCTGTGACTCATTGGGTGTTCAGTAGGGTGTTATTTACTTTCCATGAGTTTATGGAGTTTTTATGGTTTCTTTTGACATTGACTTCCAATTTCATTGCACCATGACTTGATAATATTCATGGGATAATTTCAGTTCCTTTGCATTTACTTAAGCTTGTTCTATGGACTAGTATGTGGTCTATTTTGGAGAATGTCCCAAGTGCAGCTGAGAAAAATATGTTTTCTGATGTTATGCAGTGGAACAGTCTTTAGACATCTACTAAGTCCATTTGTCCACAGGTTTGGTTCACTTTGATGTTTCTTTGTTGATTTTTTTTTGTCTAGTACATCTATTTGTGATTGTGGGGTATTAAGGTTCTCGCAATTGAAATCATGTTAGTGCTTATCTGATTTTTCATGTCCATTTGTATTTGTTTTCTATACCTGGGTATACCAGTATTTGGTGCATAGATATTTACAATCATTACCTTTTCCTTTTGGGGTCTTCTGCTAACAAGTATGTTGTGACCTTTTTTGTCTCTTTTGATCAGACTTGGCTTGAAATTCACATTGTCTGCAAATTAGCTATCCCTGCTTTTTCTGGGTTCCTGTTGCATAAAATATTGTTTTCCTTATTTTTACTTTAAGTTCATGAATTTCTTTTTGAGTTAAATGTGTTTCTTGGATGCAGCATATTGTTGGATCCTGTTTCTTGATCCACCTGTCAGTCTGTTGCTGTTGATTGTTGAATTGAGACTGTTTACCTTGATGTTAAAACTGATATGTGTTTGCTTATTGTCATCATATTATTCTGTTGTTTCCCTCTGTTAAATTGTTTGCCCTACCTGCTGACTTCTTTCTATTGATATTCTTGAAGTTGTGTTCTTCATTATCTATTTCTAAAGTATCCTCACCTTGGTTCAGTTGCATATACTTTCAATAGAATTTTTAATCTCTTTTATAGCTGAATCTGTTTCATGGATTCCATCAATTTCCTAAGCTCCTCTATTTTTTAATCTGTGTCCACTCTAGATTCACTGAGCAAGTCCTTCATTTTAATCATTTCTTTTTTTACCTGACAGATTATTTCTAATGTGACTTTCTCTGTAGCCTCATTCATGTTATTATTTTTTAAACTTTTGCTGTTATCATTTCAGAAAATTCCACTTTTCTCTGTATCATTGTCCCTGGAGCTGTGTTGGGTGGGCTGGAGATCTGGGGTTGCATTTTGCTTCTGTCTTATCATTTTATATTTTTAAATTTTGTTTTCTGTGTTAATGCTTATAAATTTCTTATGGTAGGTAGTTTTATTAATAGTATTGAAGTTTCCACAGGAAATGTCTATTCATCAGAAAAAGTCTTCTAGCTAAGTTGTTCTTGGTCTTCGCATCTGTCCCAAAATCATATCTGCTCAATTTATTAGAGATGAGAAGTTGCTATTTGGCTCAGAACCCAGTCCTTTAGTACTGGAGTAAGGTAATGATTATGACCCTAAACAATTACAGTTGTTGTCATACAAGGGAGAACAATTGAGTACAACAGTGTGACATCCTGGCTAAAGTAGTACCATTAGCAATGACAATAGCATGAAACACAGCCTAGAAAATGACAAATGGTAATAACTATTAATTAGTTATCTTTAACCATAGGAGCAAGATCTAGTTATATAACAAAATCCAACATAAACAGGAACTTGTGTGCAATGAATTTCCCCTTAGTGGAGTTTTTTAATCCTGTGTATTGGGAGGCGGGTTAACACAGACAGATTAATGAAGAGATATATAGTAGAAGCAAAGCTGCAGGAAAAAGGATAATCACCTAAGTTTAACATTTTATTCATTTATTTTTTGTCTTTTTCGTTTTTATCGGTACCAGGGATCAAACTCACAACCACACATTTGCAAGGCAGGCGCTTATGCTGCTGAGCTAAATCCCCAGCCCCAATCACCTAAGTTTGAAATTCTGGAGCAGAGAATAGGAGAGAAAAAGTGAAGGAGAAAGCAAAAGAATATCAAAGCGAACCAGAAAGATGAGACAATGTTCACTCTCTTGAAGCTATCATATAAGATCAAGAAAGACCATTGAAGAAAGAGAAAAAGACAATGAACGGAACAAAACAAACCTAGAAGTAACACTCTGTGTTTACAGCTGGTTCTCTGAGTAGCTCCAGTGTCGCTGCTCCTCTGTTCAGCCAGGTTTCTTCTCCTGCAACTCTGATTATGTGTAAGGCCGGTGTCATTGCTCCTCTGTCTTTTATCTTTGTTAGGTTTTGATATCGATGAGTATGCTGGAATCACAAAATGAGTTGGGACATAGTGCTCCTTTTTCTATTTTTTAAGAGAGCTTATGAATTTGGAATGCTTTTTTTCTGATAAGCTGCTTTTTATAAAAGTCATACTTCTGTTTGTTTTAAAGTATCAAGAAATCCACTGGGCTTGTTCTCACAAGCCTCCCTCACTCAGAAGGCAGACACAGGAGAACCAAGAGTTCAAGGCCCATCTGGACAGCCAAACCCTGTCTCAAAATAATAAAGGCTAAGGGTATAATTCAGAGACAAAGTAGTCCTGAATTTGATTTCCAGTGCTGTAAAAACCCAAACCAAATCAAAACAAAAGCTGACGAAATCTCCCAGTCCATTACAAAGTTAATATTCCTCTCTCCTTACCTCGAGCATGTTCCTAATAACATGCCCACTCTCAGAGGTCCCCACTTTTTACCTATTTGGTGTTTATAGCCAAGTAACACGTATCTACTTCTACTTCTTTATTTTTCTGTTCAAGGCTCATCTATTTGTTTTCCAGCAAGGAATACGAAGGTTTCACTTTCATTCTCCTCCTCCTCAGCTACTCACCTATGCATATTTTTTCTTCCAGGTAGATACTTTTAATTTGGTATCGTGACATTTCTATTATTTGAAATTCTGTATCTTTCTCTTTCTTGTATTGCTGAAGAATAGCTGGTCCTTGTCTGAACAGCTTATTTTATTTTCATATTTGACTGACAGTTTCATTGGTAGAAATCCTACAACCCAAAGCATTTTCTCCCAGCATTTGAAAGCACTGCTCTGTTGTTTTCTGGCTTTCCATGCAGCTGTCCTGTCCCTGTCTCTTCACCTGTTACCCCATGACTTGTAGCAATTTATAATGCTTTTCTATGAGAAGCACATTGTCCTTCATCTCATAATGGCAGAGCTGGCCCTGGGACTGGCCTTAGTAGGATACGAGAGTATGGTGGATGCTTCAGTGCACCATCAGCATCCCCCTCCAGGAATGGAGAATTTATTGCCTCAGCTGTTGCCAGAAAACATCCCTCAGCCATCAACCCTTTTTGGAAACTACCCACACTGAAGAATCATATTTCTGTCCACGAGCAGCCTATTTTCCATAATTAAAAAAGCAGGGATATAAAGATTTGCCCTTCTTCTCCTAAGTGGTGACAATCAGCAGGTCATCCTTCACACTGACTGGGCTCTCTACGAGGTCTGCTGAGCCCAGTGACAGGACTGCATCATTGCAAACCCTGCTTCCTTCTCCACCCTTCTATGGCATCAATCTTAAGAATACTTCCTAAGAAATACCTTGAATATTTATCTCAGAATTTCCCCTGAGAAACCCAGTCTGTCACAGTTGATGTCAGGAATAATTCAAAAAAGTGGATCCTCACCTAAGATTTAGGATTTGACCACCTGTCAACCAGCTGGCAATGGAGACCCTGCCATTGGCAGTAGATATATCACTGAAAATCTAGGGCACCGTACAGTGGTAAAAAGTGTCATCAATGAAAAGAGCTGATATTCTAATAGAAGGGACTATGTTGGCATTGGTAAGTTGGTATGATATTCCTGGCATAGTGCAGTTTGTATCTAGAATGTCCTCCCAGTTCTCACGTGTTTGGATTGTGAGGGTCCTACATTCATCAATAGATTCATCCACTGGTGAGTTCAGTAGTGAAATGTGCTGTTAGGAGGTGGGACATGGTGGGAGGTGGGTCAGTGAGGTTGTGACTTGGATGGATATATTCTTGTCCCTTTTCTCTCTCTGCTTCTTGGCTACCATAAGTTGAATGCCTTTTCCTCTATCATTCTGCTTCTGCCTTAGAGTGCACTAACTATAAACTGAAACCATGAATCAAAATAAACTTTTCTTCCTTTCAGTTGTGTCAGATGCTTTGTCCCAGCACTGGGAAAGTGGTTAAAACAAAGCAGTTGAAGTTTATGGAACAAATAGTAATGCGAAGGGTTTGGATTTGAATGATGAGGGCTGGACTCAGTTGACACCCTGGAAAAGAGTAACAGAAGACTTACAATGATTAATCAGCAACCAGAAAACCATGAATGAAAGCCAGAAGGCTTCCCCTCCCCCACTAGAGAGATGATGAACACTCAAGACTAGCGTAAGAACTTAGTTATGAAAGAAGCTTCAATGAAGATTGAGCTCCCAACCCAGGCAAGGCTCCCATAACAAGATCAAGGTTCTTTTGGGGGAAAGAATGGAACTCTGAGATATGCGATGGGGATATCTAACTGATACCCTTAAAAATCTTAAATTTCCAGATTACCCCGAAGCCTCTGACCCTTTAGGAGTGGCATGTTCCCTTTGAATAAGGACCACCAGCTCTCCACCTTGTTCAGGAATAATTCACAGCCTTTTCTCCTGCATGAAAATATGCCCTTCTCTCAGCATCAGCCTATACCTCCCCTGCTGGTTACCAGGGTGATAACTAGGGTTGCGTCCCAGCACACCTCCACTGGGGATGTGCTACTTCCTGAAGATAGAAGGGAACAACACCCTGAACACATTTCAGGACACAGTGTGCACTGGCAGGAGCTGGAAGAGTGCACGTGGCTGTATTTTAAGTGTGCTAGATCAAGGGGCAACACAGACATAAATTTGGATAAAGGAGAACTTGTGGAGCCATATTCTCCTAAGATATTAAATGTCATATGCCACAAGACTCTGGAAATCTTCTGAGCATACTAATAGGATAACTCCTGGAGCATGGAGAAGATAATAGCCCATCTCAAGTTAGGAAAAAAGATCTGGATTGCTCTGGCAGGCAGTAGAGAGTAAGATTTAAAATGCCTAATAAAATGGGCATGATAGAGTGGATATACTATGAAAGACAGATAACCAGATGACTGTATTTTGTGTAATGAGCCCTAGAGGACATACCATTTTTAAAGCAATAGAAAACAGGCTGGTTGAGGTGTACCAGAGTTCTTGGTTACTTTTTCATTTCTGGGACAAAATACTGAACACCCACAAGTTAAATGATGACAGGTTTATTTTAGCTCACAGTTTGTAGGCTTCAGTCTCTAGTCAGCTGGTTCCAAGAGAGGGTACTATGACAGAGGCGTAGAGGAGAAACAGCCCACAGTAGGGCAGGAAGGAAGCAGCACGCAGTGAGCCTCCTGGACTCTTATCCCATTCAGGGTACAAGCCTTTTGGGTGATGCTACCCACTCAAAGGTGGGCCTTTCCATTATCTATACCCAGAACTATGTTAAATCAATTAGTGGACCTATCCAGTACTAAATACCCTAGATTTAGCCCTCTCTGAAAATTCCTATATAAGGCTTTGGTGGGACATCTAGATACAGACCATAACAACTAGCTTCACTAAGACGTTCAGTGTAGAGTTTGGCTGAGGTCAAAACTGCACTAATAGCAAGTAGATGATAAAACTCCAGGATAAGAGAGAGCAGAGGAGCGATGCATAACTGTAAGAGCAATTATCATGATGAACATCCAGGCTGGAATAGCAGCCAGTGTAACACACATAGAGTTATGGAGACAATTAACACAGAAAAAATTGTGAATCGCAAACAAGGGCCCTGCTCAGTCAACATAATCCAAATAAATTAGAAGACCAAAACCAACTATCCCTCTAAAAATTTTTCTTCCTTTACTCAGTTTCCAGATCTGAGTTCGCCACAGACATGGAGGCCACTGACTTGTCATCAGATCCCCATGAGGAAGGCCTTCTGTCTTCTCAGCAAGTATACTGATAATGACTTTCTAGCTCTTCTTCAAAGAGATGTATGGTCATTTACTTTGGTAACTTGTATAGTGGAAAAAGGGACTATCAAGACATTTTGAGGATTATTGGATAAGACTCAAGTTGATATTGACACTTGGAGACCTAAAACTTCATCATGACCCCTTTCATTGCAATGGGAGCAAATGGAGCCCTGTATTAAGCATGCTGTTGGCCTAGAATTGGTTCATTGAGGATTTATTGGTCCCCAGACACACAGGTGGGCATTTCTTCAGTACCTGGATATCCACTTGCAACAGGCATACTTGGTTGTTGGCATAACCCCTACGGACCTTGACCTACGGGGAAATGCCTTGGCGTGAGGGATGTTTCCTTCCCTTTTACAGAAAAACTCCTTTCTAAGAGTACTCCCTAATAAATATCTTAGAGGAATGAATACACGAACCATGATACATCTAGAAAATGGGATACTATTCAGTACTAAAAAGAAGTGAGCTATCAATCCAAGAGAAAACATGGAGGAATCTATAAGGCATATGATTAAGGGAAAGACGTGAATCTGAAAATTCTGCATACTGTAGGACTGTAACTAGAAAAGGCAAAACTAAGGGCACAATACAAAGACATTGGGGCATATATGTAGAACAAAGGATTTCTAGAACAATGAAATATGATATTATGTTTATCTGCATTTGTCCAAACTCATGGGATGTAGAATATTAATACTCACATTGTTAAGTAATGCTAATGTAAACTACAGACTTAAGGTGCTGATGTGTTAATGTATGTTCATTAATTGTAATAAATATGCTACTTTGGTCAAGAATGCTTAGGGAGGGATGGGTGTATATGGAAACTTTATTTTCTGCTCAATTTTTCAGTGAAATGTAAAACTGCACTAAAAAATAGCCTTTTTAAAAAAATCTATGACAAAAACAAAGCAGGGATGTTTGCTACATGAATACAGGGGTTTTTGGTATTTATAAAATGTTGATTTCACTTAACCAATTTTTGTACTAAGAAAGAAGTTGTGAATATGCATGATAAATGCCAAGAAACTGCAGCTTATTATAAGTGATTTAAAATTTCAACAATGTAATTATTTGAAATCCTGTCAAATTTTTTACAGCAAAAATATTATTTTAAATGCAGCCTAAAATAAATTTAATTATGTTTAATGAGATACATCCAAAGGAAGGATCCTGTCAAATTGTTAAGTAAGCCTTGACAAAGATTCATTCTCAATCTCTAGCATTTCCTGGAGTCTTCTCTCTGGCACCAATTTATCTGATTCTGAATTAAAAGGTAGGAGAGGAGCTAAATTGTCACATAAGTCAAACAACCTCAACCCTGTACAGCTTCAATGGCTGTGCTATGGCAGAAACATCACTGTCATTCTCCGGAATAAATATAAGAGGAGAAGACAGGATCCTTGGAAAGTAGGGACTTACAGATAATGGGTAGAAAACATGACCCTGAGGGGTGTGGCCAGGAGCCAGAGTTTCTGTCCCAAGGACCTAAGGGAGAGATCAGTATAAAGAGGCTTGAGGCTTAGACGCCAGGAGGAGCTGAGTTGTGTTTCATTGAGAATAGGAAAGGGTGAGCATTATGACAGGCAAAGTTAGAATTAGGCTATGTGGTCTTTATGGAAAGGGAGAGGTCCTCAGAGACTGCCAATCAAAATACTTCCTTTTGGAAAAACTGACAGTAGCAAAGTCAAGTGTGGTGCACACCTGTAATCCCAGCACTTGGGAAGCCGAGGCAAAAGAATCCCTGAGAGTTCAAGGCCAGTCTGAGCTACCTAGTGAGTTCAAGACCAGCCTGAACTACTTAGTGAGACTCCGTGTCAAAAATGAACAAAAAACAAAAGAAAACCAAGACCAGACAATCATTTATTCATGAATAATGTGCTCATTTGTTCAACAAATTTTTTAACCAGACCCTGAGTTAGATACTAGGGCTTTCACAGACTCATCCTGCCTAGGTGGCACTCCTTCAATAGTGGAGACCATGTATCATGCTTACACATTTAATGTTTTCAACAATGCCATGAGCTAGGATTCCGATGCACTTCTTTAAAGGTGAAGAAGTTTGGTCCCAGAAGAATTAAAATCTCGAGCCAGGATTCAAATGTGGTGTCTTCTGAGTTCAACTCCCTGTCCAGTTACATCTTAGCTAAGATTGCATATTTCTGTTTCACGATTCCTTACTTCACTCATTAAGCGAACCCCTTGTGGGGCATGGAGAAAAAACATATGCAGGGGGAAAAAAGGGAGAATTAACAATAGCAACAAAAAAATCTAGACATGTGGAGCAAAGAGAATTTAGCAGAAGATGGAGTCATAACATCCTATTCTAATTCCACTTTTACAGAACCTTAGGACACATTACTTAGCAATTTTTAAATGGCAACACACAAAGATGTTTGCCCATTGTTAAAATCCATTTGCTGAAATACTTATTCAATACTTATTTAAGTTGATACCTAAAATGCCTTCTAGAACTAAAATGCTATTTTAAGTAGCTTAATTACAGGGTTTTGCACATCAATAAACACTATTTTAAAGTAATGATGTAGTCATCTTTCAGTATCCTTGGGGGAAATTGGTTCCAAGATCCACCTCAAATACCAAAATTTGTGAAAGCTCAAATTCCTAATATAAAACAGTAGTATTTGCATATAACCAATGCATATCCTCCAGTAAATCATCTCTAGATCACTTATAATACCTAAAACAATGTAAATACTATGTAAATAGTCATTATACTGTATTGTTTAGGGAATACACACAAAGAAAAATGTCTGTACATGTTCAGTACAAATGTATTTTTCTTCAAATATTTTTGATCCTCAGTTGATTAAATCCATAGATTTGGAACACATGAATATAGAGGCTCAATTGTGGGTAGTATACTTGAATTTCATTTCTTTAAAAAGCGATTGGCAAATTCATGTTGGAGACTGGAGGAAATAAAGTATTTCATAACATTTGGTATTACCATATTGAGATTATACAAAACTAAAGGTGCTAAAAATAAGAGGAATGAATATGACCTTCTCTAGGAAAATATAGTATTAATATATATTCTCTTTGTGTGTTGTTGGTGGTGATAGTGGCAGTGTTGGTGTGGTGCTAGGGACTGAATGCAGTGTCTTGTGCATACTAGAAAAATGCTCAGCCACTGAGCTATATCCCTTCCAGATTTTTCTTTTCTGAAATCCAAATAAACCTAGAAAAAAAAATGTGCTGTATTTAAAGAAACTTTATTGTGTGCTGTTCAACAGAAATGCAATATGAGCCACATTTATAACTTTGAATTTTCTAGCAGTCACATTAGAAAAGTAAAACACAACAGGTGAGACTAATTTTAATGTTTTACTTAGAAATCCAAGATATTATGATTATATCCAATGTATATGGTGACATTAGTATACCATGTTATATTCTTTTTTATATGAAGTCTTTGAAATCTTCTGTATATATCACACATGTCAATTTGGACACAAAATTTTTATCAGAAACATTCAATCTATATTTAGACTTCATAAAATTTGCAATTGAAAAAAAGTAAGTGTGGATACTCAGGTTGTCCCTGACATATTTAAAAGTTCTCTAATAACTGAACCAACAATCAGGTTTTAAAAAAACTTATTTTAAATGTGAAACTCAGGTCTTTAATCATGGTGGCCACATTTCAAGCACTCAGCCATATGTGGTTAGGGCTCCCATATTAAATATAGCTTGGGGGGAGGTTTCCATTGCGGCAGAAAGTTCTGTTGGACATGCATGTTTATTAAGTGGAGAGACCCTGTATTTTCATCGACATCTCTTTGGAAGATGTCACCCTTCAAGGTGACGGACATTGTTAATTACAACAGCCTCCTTATTTCCACTTAAAATCTCTAAAGTCACGCAACAGCCTTTTGATACTGTTTTGGTTTCCCAAGAACATTTTCCTACTGTGAAGAAAATGAGCTTACCTGCTGAGATAGACTCCTTGTTCTCTCTCCATGAATAAAGATGAGTTTTGAATTCTCCTCCTAGGTTATCCCTCAGTGGACCATCAACATTAAAGTATTATCACCTTGTGAGACCTTATGGAAACCCCACAGCTTCATGACCCGTAGCACCTATCTACAGAAGAACAAATACAGATTTGTCAGGTCTGGCAATGACAATTAAAATATTAAACAAGCCTCCCACTCCACGGAGCCTCCTGGCTGTTTCACCTTTTCAGGGTTCCTGTTCACAAAGGAATGAGCCCCACGAAAAAGAAGATCCTGTGGAATTAGAATGTCAGGGCCGGTGGGTGGGTCTTTCTTCCACCCTAATCCCATCCGATATTTTAACATAACTATTATGAATAGACTCGAGACTGTTTAACTTTTCCACCAGAAACATGAGCTCCTTGGAAGTGGGTACCAGACACCTAGCATTTAAATTTTTATTCTTTAAAATTCACTTTGTGATTTCGCGTTCATTCTTTTCAGTAATATGTTTGCTACCCTTTAAAAAACAGTTTCTAAATCGGGAGTGGTGGCACACACCTATAATCCCAGCACTCTGGGGGGATCACTGCAAGTTCAAGGTCAGCCTGGACTACAAAATGAATTTGATATGGGGGAAAGAAACTCCCAGCCTACTAGATGTCTGGTAAAGGTCACGTTTTCAAAAATCGAAGAACGAATTTTAGGAACAACAGAGGTCAAAAGCAGAATATATTTACTGAGAAAATGAAAGCTTCTGTCTGAGAGACAGAAGGGGCTCCTAGTGAGTTGCCAAGAACCCTTCCTTTTCTGGGATTTTTATAGAGCAAAACCACGAGGTGAGGCTGGTCTAAAGTGGGGGAAAAAAATGGGAATTTGCAAAGCAGGGGGGCCTGAGATGGGACAGAACTATGGCTAACCAGTATGATGACAATTGTAATTACTCAGGTTAAACTGATTAAATCGGGATCAAATGGGGAGGCCAGTCTTGTAGCTGTTGGGGGCTGCATGAGTGACTCTTGGTTTCCTCAGGGTGATAGAGACCTATTTAGAATATCAATCCTTAGGATGTGGGTGTATTTGTTTGATCTTCTGTCTTGGGGTCTGGCCCACACAGCAGGAGGTGGCTGTTTCCTTCAAGGTCACAAAATATCTGGCCTTCTGCACTGGCTCCTTTGATGGCCTAACCCTGTCTGACTGTCTATAATATTTCTAATTAACTCAGCTACCTATAGCAAGCTCAAGGCCCCAGCCTGAACTGCACAGCGAAACCGTTTCAAAGATTTTTTTAAAAATCCCAATAACAATTGAGCATTTCTTAAATGCCAAGTACTTTGCATTGATTCTCTCATTTAATTTTTCTAATCACATTGTGAGATAGCCATTTTACAGATTTGGAAACAAAAGCCCAGAGAGGTTAAATAATGTATGTAGGATTACACAAGGTAAGGAAGCAGTCAGGAGTTAAACTGAAATCTGTAGTCCTAATTAGAGTTTAACCGGTTTATACAGCCAGTTTTCCTGAGATGATTTGCCACTGATTTATCTACGTTTTAATTTCCCAGGGAGTTTATGCTTAGTCCAGGAAATAAACGCAGGCCCTGCCAAACACTTTCTGTGTTTCTCTGCAACAAAACTCCTTCTTAAGACAGCTAAACTGGATTTGACGCGTAGATACCCAGGCTGCAGGGAGCTAATGGAATTTAAAACTGCGTTGTGGCGTGCTGGGGCTTGAAGTCTCCTCTTCCATTCGGGCGTGCCCATCAACCCGCCAGAGTAACGCTTCCTGCCGCTTCACCCCACATTGCTGGTAGTATAAGGGCTCAGCCCACGGGGCAGACAGGGACGCTTGCGCACCCTGGTGGAAGCCACGAGCCCCATTTTACACAGTGCAGGAAGAAAATGGTCCTCCGAGGGATGAACTAAGCTCCAGGATTTAACACGAGTTCCTTTCAGTTCAGCGTTACCGGATTTATCACATTAAGAGTACAGTAGCAACGTCTGAGTTCGCGAAGAAACTCCACAATTGAGTGGGTGGGGGACTGGGAAGGAGGCGTTTCCTTCCCCTGTTGTGGACTTCAGGTCCGGCCCGGCCCGGCCCCCGGCTCAGGGCCCCGCCCCCCGCGGATAAAGGAGCCTCAGCCAATCCGGGAGCCGCGCCCCGCCGGCAGTGACGTGCCCCGCCCCTCGAGCGCGGGATTCAAACTCCCGGAAGCGGTGATTGCGCTGGAGGGTGTGGAGCGACCGCCGCGAGCTCAGTGTGTCGCCTGATTGCGGACTGGCCCGCCGGGCTGAGCGGACGCGGAGGGTTGCAGCCGAGTGTCCAGCGTCTGCTCCCTGGGGTGGGGCAGGGCAGGGCCGGGCCGGACCGCGCGACGCGGGCTCAGTGACCCATGCCCCTTTCTCTGACTCCCGCTTCATGCCTGTCACCCGGCTGGGCGCCTTTCCATCGCTGTCTCTTCAGTTCCTCCTTTTGACCTTGTGGTATGTATTATCTACTTACAGAGGCAAATGATTCGGCTGGAGGCTTTCTTACCATTAGCATGCGTTGTTTCTTATCCTTTCTACCAGTGTCTTCATTTTAGAGGTGAGGAAACTGGTGCCTATTTTTGCAGTTTGTGTTTTCCTGTCTCTTCTTCCGCCTGAGATCTTGGGTGAAGGGTTTTTTTTTTTTTAATTTTATTTTTAGTGAAGGGTTTGTAACTTGCCTCCTCTGTGGAACACACGGCCTATGGCAGATGCCCTGTGCAGTTTACAGGGTTGGAATGCAACCTTTGGTTGCCTCTGCCCACCCATGACTTTTTAGTCTCTTCAGCCAGTCAACAGATGGTTTCTGAGCCCTGCGAATTACTGAAAACCCCGAAGTGCAGCCTCTAAAACAATCGTGGGGGGGGGGGGGAGATTGAGGGCCAGTATAACTTACTACCAGATTGGAGGGTGCACTGTTTCTCTTAGAATTTACAGAGGGAGGACTTCTTTTTTAGGGTACCTTTGAACTAATCTTGTAACCCAAACTGTCCTCAAACTCACCGTGATCCTCTGCCTTCATCTCTGTGGAGCTGGAGTTACAGAGGTGCACCACCAAGCCCTGCCGGTAGGGCTTCTTGAAGTTGCCATTGAGTAAAGTCAAGTCTGACCAGGGCAACTCTGGGTGACTAGGATAACAAATACAGGAAAAGGCCAAGAGGACTAGGTGTTAGTCCAGAGGCTAAAAACAGTAGCCCTTCATCACAGTCGTTTCTAAAGGATTCGAAGCAAATGCCCTGAGTTATTTCAGGTTCTGCTGGTCTGTATGTCCACTGTTTTGTCTATCACAGTGACTTACTATTTTACTGTCTTATCAACCCAGTATATCAAATCCACAGAGACCAACCAAGCATGTTAGAAGGAACTTCCTAGGCAATAGGTTCCTGAGATATGTTGCACTAGTTACTTTAACCTTTGACCTTACAATAGGCTAAAATAGGGGGCAGGTTTGCTACATGGTTTGTTCAACTCCGTCTACACAGTTCTAGTATTTTTAAAGCTTTCTGATTGAACACGGGACAACTTTACAAGTCATTTCTCCACCTTAAGTAACTGTCCCATTTTTACTGGTATCTTTATCACTACTGTTTATTTTCTATAAGAAATAATTACAATTTGAGAATTCACAGATCTGTTTGTTTCCTGGTTATTGCCTGCCTCCTTTACTACATTAATGTCAAGAAACATCCCCTCCTTGCCTCTTCCAGTACTAGGGGTCAAACTCAGGACCTTGAATGTGGTAAGCAAGCACTCTTCCACTGAGATACATTCCCGTTCTTTATATTTTATTCTGAGACAGACTGTTGCTAAGATGTGATCCCCCTTCCCCAGCCTCTTAACAGGGATTACCGTTTTTTTTTGGTTAACCGGTTTATACCCAGCACCTATTAAGAGTTCTTGGTAAGTAGTGTGAATCCATTAAATGGTTTCATACCATCTAGATTCTTTAATCACACTACCATCAGTTTATCTCAGGATGCAAGATGGAAAAATGATTCTTTAATGTCTCTAATGCAAAGTACCTTTATGTACTATTTATTGCTAGAGTTTGTGTTATACACTTGCTACTAAACTGTCATCTAGTACTGCTAGTGGATGCTAAGCTGTTTATTTAATTTGGCTTCTTAATTTCTTTCATTCCTCAAACCCCTGTATATTGTGGGTCTTTTCCTCCAAATGTCTTATCTTAGATTGTCATTTCCTCCCAGTGTCTGCTCTCAAATGACTAAGATAGAACTGAGTTAGGCCTGTCTTCTGAGACGGAGGATATCCCATTATAATTGGTAATGAATTTCAGTGCCAATAGACTCAGATTACTTAGCATCAGCTTTTTATTCTTGAGCATGTCTTTGATTGTGATCTACTTCTTTCAGGCTTTAATAGTTGGAGACTGTTGTATTTTAAACAAAATGTTTTACTAAATTACAACATACATATAGAACTGCACAAAACATGCAAGTTGACATGTTTCTCAAAGGCAGTACTGCACATGCGTTCACCACCTGAGGGTTTGTTGTTGTGTTATGGTGCTGGAAGGTGAACACTGCACTCCATCCCCCCCCTCCCCCTGTTTGTTTTGAGATAGGGTTTCACTTGGTTGTTCATACTTTTGATCCTCTGGCTTTAGCCTCCTATATAGCTGGGATTAGAGGTGTGTCCCACCATGCCTGCCCCTACTTGAGATTTTTCAAAAAGTTCCTCCTGTCTCTGCCTCCGGAGTGCTGGGATTCCAGGCTCCAGGCCTGTGCCACCACACGGGCTCCTCAATCTTCTGCAACACACTGATTTGAATGTATCAGTTCTGTTTAGAACAGAATTGGTTATTAGGCCTATTTCAAACCTGAGATTTAAAATTTTAAAATATAGTTGATTTTTATTTTTACAGAGCATTTCAGAGATGTCCTCCAGAAGTCCTAAAGATTTCATTAAGCGTAAGTGGGGATCAAAACCTAGTAACACCAAATCAGAAACTGCATTAGAGAAATTGAAAGGAGCGATGGATGAATTCACGAATGGAAAAGGAAAATTTACTGAAAAAGAGAGACACAAACTTTTGGAGGTAAATGATCTTTAACCATTTAAATTGAAGTAAGCTTCTTAGAAAACGTATTACAAATTCTTTTTTTGTTTTGTTTATCACTAGGGATCAAACTCAGAACCTTGAGCTTAAGAGGCAAACATTGAGCTAAGTCTTGTTACAAATTCTTGATGCTGCTTCTTGCTCTCGTCATGGTCCTTATTGTATCCTACTCATTACTTTGGGAAAGTTGAACTTAAAATCCTAAATTCCAACTTTTCTTTTGTCAACTTTTAGATACACTTTAGCTACTACTAACTTTTCAAATATAATTGAGTGTGTGTTTTAAGGTTATCAGTTAGTAAGTTTTTTTCAGAAATACATCTTAGCAAGGTATGATGGTGCAGGGCTGTGATTTCAGCTACTTGGGAGGCTAAGACTGGAAAACTTCAAGCTTAAAGGCAGCCTATGCAACTTAACGAGACTGTCTCAAAAAATAAAAAAGGCTTAGATACAGCCTAGGAGAAGAATACCTGTGGATTAAATCCCTAGTACTAAAAAAGGTTTGTGGGGCTTTTGACTCAGGAAACTCCTGCCTGTGGTGCGGATCTTTATGCTGCATCACAGCGTGTTGGAAGGGCAGGCACACACAGGAGACAGCAGGCAGATGGAGACAGAGACACAGAGAAGCAGCGAGGGAGGTGGGGAATACCTCAGGGGCTTCGTTCACTTCCCTGATGGCTCATTCAGGATAAGTGCCCCAATCTCATGATAGATCACAGCAAGGCGCTCATGAGGGCTCTGCCTTTGTGAGCCAGTCATCTCTTACTAGATCTCCTCTTGTAGATTAAGGGAATTGGTGGGAACACATGCAGACCACAGCATTCCATATTTAAGATCCTAAAACATACTGTTTTATCGTTTTCACTTTTTTATTTAGTGCATAATTTAGAAGTGTTCTATTTGTGTGCTTTTTGCAATACTATAATATTCATATATACACTTTAAGAGTACCATGCTGTTCTTAAATCTCTTTTTTACTGTAGAAGGAGAAGAAATTATTTAGCTAATTAATAAAATAATACAATTTTCTATTAGTTCACTAAATGTAAAAAATTGTATCTACTTAAGACATCTTAAATCCTCTATCTACTTCAGAGTGTGAAATAGTGTTTGCATGTCCTTATAAAAGTTATTTTGCAACCTGGTAAAAGAAATCTTACAGATTTCCTGAGAGACAACTCTAATTCATTCTACCTTCAACAGCATTGCATACTTTTTCCCTTAATAATTGATCGAAACTAAGCTTTTATAATTTCTGCCCATTTTGTCTAATTGCACCCACGAGAACTACACAGAACACGTCTTTTTCTCATTCAAGTTGACAATTTCTCAGATATTTGAGGAAATCATGCTTCCTGTTGGAAATTTCATATTCTTTAGCTCCTTTGACATCTTATCATCAGCACTTTATAGTTTGCCTTTTATCCCTCTAAATTGTGTACCCAGAATTGAACCCTGCTCCACAAATTGTAGGACTCTGTAGCTATATGGTACTACTGATTTGATTCAAGCTTGTGGTTAATTAAACTTTCCTTTTCATTTTTCATATTAACAGTCATCCACCTAAACGTTAATTTTTCCATTAGTTTTTGGACTACTCTTTTTCTTCCCTAAGTGCATGATTTCACTTACATTGTTTTAGCTCTTTTAGCCTACTCATCCTAATCATTATTTCTGTCATCATTCTCTTGGCTGGGTTTACCTCATGCTGGCAGCAGTGTAGCAAGCATTACTTGCTTATCTTGCAAACCTGAGAAAGATTACCTTTCACATGCCATACCAAATCGTTTATCAATAGAAAGAGATTAATGAATGCATCTTTATCCTGCTGTAACGTTCTGTACATTTTAATCTCTGTGGGTTTAAGCTCTTAAAGGACATGTATCTGTGGGACCCACTTTTAGCCTTTAGGTTAATAAGGTCCAATATGACAGAAGGAAGATTCTCAAATACTCACGTGAGAGCTAGACTTCTTTAGCCTTCTGTCTCTACTTTTGATAGAGTTAGTTTCTCCTTTCTCTGACCATTCAGTGTGAATGTATGCATGTGAGTTAAGTACTGGGTTCTGTTTTTCTCTGAATTGTCTGATCACAGACATTGGCTTTATCTTATTTTAGGCTGGATATCATAAAGCCAATATGATATCAAATAAACACTTCATAAATGCTTTTTGAAGTATATTGTTTAGCTGGATGTTTGACCTGGCTTTGTTCTAAGATTTGTCTTAGTTTATTTCTAGAAAATTCAAGTTCTTCAAGCTGAAAAGGAAAAGAATGTTTATCAGCTTGCAGAGAAGGAAAAAGAAATACAGCGACTCAGAGACCAGCTGAAGGCCAAATACGGTCCCACCGCCTTGCTTGAACAGTTGGAAGAGAAGACGAAGGAAGGTGACAGAATGGAGCAGTTGTTGAAATCCTTATCTGAAGAGACAGATTCACTGAAGAAACAGTTATCTGCTGCAATGGAAAGACTTGGTGAATTTGAAAACCAAGCCAGTGCACTTCATTTATCACAGGTGCTAATGGTGTCTTCAAACTCAAATTTTTTTTTCTTTTTAACACCATTTACAATTCCTGTCAAGAATGAGTTTGTCAAAGCATGTTTGCCAAATGATGAGACCGCATAGTAACTTACAGGTCATTTACTTTTTTCCCCCCAGTCTCTTCTATGAGCAATAATGTGATTCCCTCCATCCCACACCGTCATTTTAACCAAAGGCAGAGTCTTCTGAACTCCTTTGTTGAACGCCTTTCTCTTTTGCCAGTCAGGCACTTACACCACTGAGCTAAATCCCCAGCCTTCCTTTTTCTTTTGTATCATGAGGACACTAGGCTTTTTGGTTGGTTTTTTATATTTTAAATACATAATTATAATAGCAAGTATACTTTTCCTAGCTGCACATACATCTCCTTCAAACAAAAGTTTGAAAGGCACTAGTGTAGCTGAGTGCAAAGCTGTAGAGGGAAAGATCTGGGGCCAGGTCTTGGTTTTGCCCCGTGATAGCTGTGTGACTGTGACTTCTTGAACGTCCAGCCTCAGAAACAATGCTAGTACCCACCAGACCGCCTTTCCTGAGCCTCAGTTTCCATATCACTAAGAGCCGGATAAAAATAATAATGACTAAGTATCACAGCATTTATAAGTGGCCTAGCATAATGTCTGGCACATGCTAAATAGTGTGTAAATGGTTATTTATTGATCAGTCTTTGATTCTGTTGACTATTTGAACATTTGAGTAAGCTAACACAACTATTAATACCTGTAGAAGATAATCGGGGCCTTCCAAATATAATATCTTAATGCTGGGGGGTTTTTTGTTTTGTTTTGTTTCTGGTGCCGGAGATTCAGCTCATAATCTCGTGCTTGCCAGGCATGTAATGTTACTAATGGTCTGTCTTTATCCTTTGTATCCCCTTTAGGGTCAGCACAATGATCAGATCTGTATATTTCCATGTACTTCTATAGACAGGCAATTCAGTGTTCTACAGATAAGTTAAAAAAGGTGAAGATTTTTTTTAGAGAATTCCACAGGGCTGAAACTCATAAAACATTTTAGTCAGGTCCAAAATGGTTAAGTAAAATCTTTATTTGAAGTTCAAGGATTAGTTTTTCCACTTTTAATATGAATTATAAATCTCAGTAGAAAGTTGAAATTTTGAAAGATATATTCTTATATATTTGTGGATTACTCAGGAGGATCTTTGCTCATTTCATGACCAAATGTTGTAACAAACCACCTTCAGATCTTAGCATCTTAACACGAGAACTGTAGACTTGTCCTCATCTCGCAGACCAGTGCTAGGTGGGTGGAGGAAATGTTGCTCCACAGAGCGGGAGACCCAGACCCCTCCTCTCTGGCAGCTCCACTGTCATTTAGGGTGGAGGCTTCACCAGGTGCCCCATGTATTGGGACTGGATGTGTTACTTTGCCCACACTCCGTCAGGCAGAAGTCAGGCGCAAGGCCCCACTGCCTGCAGGGGAGGCTAGGAAACAGTCCTCAGCATTTGAGGAGCAGGAGTCGGGGGAGCCAGCAGGGTAGCAGTTACTGAAGTCTCTGCCATACTTTCTACTTGGAGGACTAAACAGAGAGAAAGAACTACATACTAAGGTAGAGTGAAGAGGGCGTCTTTGGAGACAAAAAATACTTTGAGCTTCCTTGGCAACAGTCACATAAATCTCTTACGGCTGATTTAAAAACAAAATCCTGAAAAACAGCTTTTTCTGAGTTTGTTGGCTAACCTGGGAACATAGCTATTTATTTTCTTTTTATTTTTTTCATGAGAAAATGAAAGAAAAAGGAGAGAAAATATGGTTTGAGTTCCATATAACCTATGTGAACTGAATTTTACAGGTTGAACATCCTAGTCCCAATACTCTAAAACAGAAAATATCGATGAATTGAATGTTTAAATTTGAGTCCCATCTCTGAGATATCTCATTCATGCAGATGTTCCAAACTCTGAAATATAAAACACTTTCGGTCCAACCAGTTTTAGGTAGATGTTCAACTGGTACTAATACAATATATACTTCTAGGGAAAAACCCTGTTTATCTTTTGTTTTACAATTCATAATTTCCAGATTTCATTTAAATAACCCAGTTGTTTGGTTTGGCTCCTTTTAGTGAAAAACCACTGAGCTCTTTTTAAATCTTATTCTGGTGATCCTGGGTCCAGACAATCTCAAGTCAGATTAGATCTGAAATCTCAGTTTCCAGTTTGTTAGGAAGCTTCCAGGAAGTCTAAATTCTGACAGTGGTCCTCTGGTAGCTATCACATGTGCCAGATCTGGATTTGGGGATTTTCCTGAGAACATATTGTATCTTTAAGGAGTAAAGTATAATAAGGAAACTTCTATTGTTAAATGTATGATATTAACTAATATTGGGTTGTTTACAGAATATGTCTGCAGGCTCAGCAGTGAGTAATGCTCGTGAGTTGGAAATACAGCTGAAAGATGTAAGTTTACTTTTTTCTTACATTATAAGTAAAGAAGACTAGCTTATTCTTAAATATGGAAATTGCCAGCATTAGTGCTCTGACTTGAAAAATAAAAGTCTCGTGATGAGACAAGGGAAACAAATGATTTGTAATCATTGTGTAAGTCTCAAAGCTTGGTCTCTTCTCCAGAAAGCCCTCGAAGTCACCTGCCTACAACTGTCAGATGCCTCAACAGTATCATTTGTTCACCTAAGCCTAATTTGCCCAGTTGGTTTTTTTTTTCTTAGCGTAATGTAATTTCACTTATAGTTTTTCATTTTTTGTTGACCCATACAACATGTACCCTTCAGTTTAAAATCTTGGAAATGAAGTTAATTTAGATATATGGTAAAGCTGTGTTATTTCAAATGTAGGTCTCAGATGGATAGTTAGGTTTCATTGAGAACTGAGTGACACACACTCGGGACTGCTATTTACCATATATGTTTTCAATTTTTTTATTAGATTACAATATAAAGTTTTTGATTTAATCATTAAGTCACTAGGAATTTTGATTATAGAAATGTCACTGACCTCTCCACTGATAAGCATGCTTACAAGCTGCTTGCTTTCTGCCACCTGTCAAGTGTTTCTTGAAGTCTGTTTGATCTTTAAGAAAGAATTTAAATCTTCTGAGCATCTGTATACAGGTGTCACAGTATGTTTATTAAAGTGACTTATATAAAGGTAGCTGAAATAAAGAGACAACATAATTTTTTAAAAAATTATTAAAATGGGAGTTTTGTGTTGCATGTTACACTAAACTTCATTGTTTTGCATGTGTTAGTGTGTTATTGTGCATATTTATGGAAAATTTATCTTACACACTTCCTGTTTTCTCCTTACTTCTACCATGCTGGCTTATTGAAGATACTACGTTTTCTTTTTTGGTTTCCTGTGCTTGGAAAATTGTTCTGCAGATACTTTCATGACTCCCAAACTCTACTCAGATGTTTGCTTTTTTGTCATTTACCTGGCGAGTGGCAAGAACAAAGGATTCCCTAGTTACTTGATCTAAAACGTAACTCTCAGACAATTCCTGGCCCCTTTCCTGCATTTTCTCCCTCATCATGTGTTACTGTTAAATTTAGTCTACGTTACTTCCTTCTGTTGCTCATTGACCTCTTCCATTACGATAAGATACATGAGGGAAGGGTTTTTGCATGTTTAGTTCATTGCTGTCTCCCCAGAATCTAGAACATTTGAAAGAATGAATGGGCTCTATGAAGTTTCTTGGGTTTCCTTAGTGTTTTTCTAGAAAAGAACCTGAAAGTAGATACTGTTGTCTTAAACTCATACATAAATTTTAGGCTTTTGAGAGCTAACTGCTTCAAATAGCAGCTAAAGTTATTATTAGCTAATAACCATCCTTTCTGTAGAATTAACTTTAAAATGTTACATTTCTCTGCCCAGAAATGTTTTATCTTTGTTTTATCTTTATTTTCCTGGCTTATTTAAGGATCACATTGTGCACCTCTGTTCTGGTTACTTTAGCCTGACTCACCTTCAACTGGTTTAGCTCAGTGTATGAATCTAGGGAATCTTTTTTGGGGAGGAAGGGGAATTCTCCAGGATAGAATTCATGACCTCTGCTTGCGAGACAAGTGCTTGTGCCGCTGAGCCAAATTCCCAGCCCTAGGGACTTGAAAACAAGTGCAGATCTGATTTATGTGCGCCAGAGTAGGGCCTGGCCTGAGACTCTGCATTTCTGGCAAACCCCCAGGTCATGCTGTGGCTACTGCTGCTAGAGAACTGCACTTGAGACTCCATTAACTTATATATGAGGAGCCAGAGGTGGTTTAGCTCTGCTTGCATTTTCCAGATCTCAGTAACTCTTTGAGTCGTGGGAGAAAATTGTATTTAGAAGACTTAGGGAAGACACATCTCATTCCTCAGTCCCCACACTGGCACTAGAACATTATTTGGCTTTTGAGACCTTAGCAGTTCTGGTCCCATCACTCTCTTCAAGGTTCCCAGAAAACTTCCTGTAGAACTTTGCTCGTTTATTTTGAAAATCTCCGTTTCTAGGTTTTTTGGAAAGCCCTAAAACCTGCGCATAGCTTTCTGAAGGCCTAATTGTTCATTCCTCAGATCTCACTGACATTTTGAAATATGTACCTGCAGTTGTTAATGCTGCAAACATGGCCAAATGTCAGTACTTTCAGTATTTAAGAATTGTTTTAGAATGGACTGGATTAAGCCAAATAGCTAGAAGATAGTTTAACAGGCATTTCTTGCCCTTAATTTAAATAAAAATCTGATTTATAAACAGAATTTAGGGAAGATAAATAGAATTTTTTTTTTAATCGGTACTGGGGATTGAACTCATGACTGCCTGCCTGCAAGGCAGGTGCTTATGCTGCTGAGCTAAATACCCAGTCCCCAATAGAATTATTTTTTTAAATCTGGAAAAAAATTAACATAAAAATTCTAAGAATAAAAATGGCACCTGTAATGTCCATATACCCCTTACTAAAATTAAACCCTTATTAACATTTGCTATTTTTCTCTTTCATACCCCTTACACACTTTACTTTTTTTCTGAACTACTGGGGAGTGAGTTGTACATAACCACCGCTTTTTAACCCTGCATGCTTTGGTGTATCTTTCCTAAGAGTGAGAATAATTTCTTACATTACTATAGCCCAGAGAGCAACTCAGTAAGTTTAATATGGACATGATATTTATCAACTGATCACATTGTTTATTCTTCCAGTGCTGGATTTCTTTTTTCCTATTTTTTTGAGGGTTCAGTCTGGCCTTGAACTCACTTCTTAAATATGAAAAAATGCAAAATTTGGTATAAATTAGGCATTTACTCATCCAATGCATTACAATTTATGGTACTGTGTTTGGATATATACAGATTCTGAGTCATATAATGCTGCCTCTCTTAACAGCTAAATCTGAGCACAAACCCAGGGTCCTTGTGAATCTTTGAAAGATGCCTAGAGAATGCACAAGGGTCTCACGGGGGATGGTGGTGGGTCTGATTGAGATAATCACCATTGCAGCTTACTGTGAAATAGACCTTGAATCTTAGTTATCCTCTCAACTCTACTAAGATCGTGATGAAGTTGAGATGTGATTATTCATATTTCTTTGAAACTGATTATTTTTTTCCCAACTTCACGGAAAATTTCAAACATACAGAAAAGTTGAGAGGAATTAAACAAGTGCAGATCTATCACTCAAGATTCAGTGAGACAGACTTTTTAAGTAGAATTATGCCAATGAGGATAATATCCATGAAACTTTGTGTCATAAGTCTCATACTGGGAAGCTTTGCTCACGAATGTGTGAGATGCTTGTAGAATCTCACAAGGATAGAGAAAGACCTAAGAGTTACCATAAATACAGCCTTCGTGGGTATTAGGCTCAGCCACCTTTGTCTGTAAAAGGTGGATGCTCCTACTGGAAAGCAGGTGTTCTGCTGCACAACCAAAATCTTAGGCTTCTTTGTTATTCTTCATTCTGTAACTAGAAGTCTAGATTATCATCAAAAGAAATACTATAACTCTATTTTCAGATTGAAATTAAAATAGATGAATTTTGTCTGATAGATCATTTTAAGATTGAAATGAGAATCTGTATAGTTATCCAGTCAGTCTGAAATCTTGAAAAATGAAGTCTATGAATACTGTTGCAGGTCATTGGGGGTGCAATTTACGATAAAATCTGGATTTGTAGTGGGTCCCATGGGATATAAATAAATCAGTTTCTGTCCCTACTGTACAAAGCTGATGTTCTTTTTCTTTCTTTTTAATCGGTACCAGGAATTGAACTCACAACTGCCTGTTTGCAAGGCAGGCGCTTATGCCGCTGAGCTAAATCCCCAGCCCTTTCTTTTTCTTTTTTCTTTCTTGCTTTTTTTTTTTTTTTTTTTTTTTTTTTAAAAAAGCTGATATTTGGGGGGAATAAATGGTACTTACCACTTATCCTGCCTTACCCCTTTGGAGGGAGCCCCAGCTCATGGAGGAGGGCAGCCAATCTTTTTTGGTATCCCTATAATGCATGTAAGGTAGTTCTAAAAGAATTGAACCCTTTTGAAGATGCATTCCATTATGTTTTACTTCCTTGAAATTCTACCATGCAACGTTCTAGTCAGGAACCTTGTGTTTATATCATCTCTTTCTGGCAGTCTTGAAGAATATAAAGTTACATATGGTTGCCATGTCAACTGATAATAACAAAGTGTAACAGATCTTGGGCAAATTATGCCACAAGAACTACATATTAAACACTTGTGACTACGGAAATGTTTATGGTTCCGTTACAGAGGGGTTTGATTACGTTCTCATGTATTGCTTAATCAGTGACTAACAGACCTTAGCAAGTATTTGGTTCTTTTTGAACTGCTTTAAATTTATGGTTCTTCGGGGCTGGGGGTTTAGCTCACCGGCATAAGCGCCTGCCTTGCAAGCAGGCAGTCGTGAGTTCGATCCCCGGTACCGATAAAAAGCAAAAAGACAAAAAAAAAAAAAAAAAAAATTTATGGTTCTTCTGGGTGTATCAAGCTGCTAGATTCATAGCTTCTCTTTCTCTAAATGCTCTCAGCTTTAACTGGGGCTAAAGGGCCTCTTCATGCTCGCTGCTCCTCGCAGCCATTGTGTTCTGCTCCAGGTTGCCGACCTTATTCATCAACATTTATCAGGTGCCCATCGCACCTGACATGGAAGCACTTAATACACACATGGAAAAACTTCTTCAATGCCTACACAAGCAGTGGGGCAGTTGGGGGAACTGAGGAAGAGGTTAAACTGAACTGGTTTGAAATAGCTGTTCCCCACCAACACGCACACAATATAGAGCCATCATTGTATTAATTTATCTAAAGCTTATTGTGACGGCCTGCAGCTCCACTAAGATGAGAGATTATCTGTCAGCTGAGAATTTCTGTTGTTCAACAAAACATCAGTAGACACTTTTTTTTTCAATTCAGAAGCAAGCTGGGCTCACCAAGACCCAGCTGTGCATGATTCCTCTCACAGGCTTCCTCCAAGGCAACAGGCCACAGTGGGCAACGAGGCTGAGGCTCAGTACAAAGGAGCTTGATCACTACGATGCTGGGCCCAGGGCACACGTCATGCCTGTGAACGGCCTTAGGTTCAGATGCACACCTCCTCTTTGCACAAATAGTCACCGACACTTATTTCCCTGCCTCTCAGGAATGTAGAAGAGGGGGACAGTAGAGTTAAGCAACCAGATTAAGGAGAATGAAGTTTTAATCTCAATGTATGTTGGTGTTACGTAAGAACTTCTAGTCTTTTTCTTCTTTCTGTTAGCAGACTTTGTCTTTATTTGTTTTTGTTTTGACTTTTAGACAGGGTATCACTGTGTAGTCCAGACTGGCCTTGAATTTGCTAAGCTGTCCTTGCCTTCTCCCTCAGCCTCCTGAGTGCCAGGGTTGCAAGCTTGTACCACCAAGTCTGCCTCCTCTCTAGGTTTTTTTTTCTTTGTTTTTATTTTTTGATGTGGGGAACCGAACTCATAACCTTGTACTTACTGGGCAGGGACTGTGCCACTGAGCTATATCCCTGGCCCTTCTCTAGCTTTGAACTTGAATGTGTTGGGCTACTTACTGAAAGAAATTAAATCTAACAATTTAAGTTTGCTTGTACTGCAAGTAGACAGTGAAATGGAGTCAGGGATGGCAGTGGTTTATAGTGCACCTACATTTAACAGGGAAAAAATCAGGAATGCCAGTGGCGACACACAGGAGCTTCAGAGCAGACTGCTCCAAAGCGGAGTCCTGTATGCAGTGCGAATTGCTCATCTCTGCCTTGCTATTGGTTGGAGCCATGCAGCTCAACCCTCCGCAGTAGAGAGATTTGAAGGCAGTAACCATAGGTAAGGCTGCCTGTAGCTGGGAAGGGCTTTTTGTTAGAGTGGGATCTGAGCAGCTCATTTCCACACCTAGTTTACAAAATAACATCTACACAGATACAAAGCAAGTTACCTGTAGGACGCAGCAAACAAACCTAATCCCCCATGAACTACGACTTTGCCACGCTGTATCTATTCTAAATACGTGTGATGTACCATGGTTGCCCCTAATTATCTGTGAACTGTAAGTGTTGGTGTGTTAGAATAGACATCGCTTAGAGTTCCTTGTTCATTTTAAGATTTTTGGTTTTATTATACTGTTGGCTTTTTTCATCTTCACCTCAAGGCTCTGGAGAAGAACCAGCAGTGGCTTGTGTATGATCAGCAGCGAGAGGCCTTCGTTAAAGGACTTTTAGCAAAGATCTTTGAGCTGGAAAAGAAAACAGAGACATCTGTTCCTTCACACCCACAGCAGACAAAAAAGGCTGAATCAGAAGGTACTGACTAGTACAAAAGTGTTCTTTTGGGATCGACTGACATTTCCCCAAAGGAATGATTCATCAAATTTAGATTTTTATAGATGTGTTAGAAAGTAAAATAAGAGGAAATCTTCTAAGCTTCAAATAAGAAATAGTGTTTTGCAAGTCTGTTTCATTTCCTAATGTTTTCAGATATAAGCAGGGCACATGTCACAGATTAGAAAGTCATCACGAAATTTCTTCCGCCCATGTCCTTTCTGTCCCTTAAAGGTCTGCCCCCCTGTTATGTCCCCAGAGATGGCCTTCTTATCACTCACCTTTTTATTCTGCTTTCCCTTTAGCCTTTACTCATAACCACCGCAGCAGAAAGAATTTTAGGTTTTTTGTTTTGTTTGTTTTGTTTTTTATTTTGAGAAAAGGTCTTGTTACATAGTGCAGGCAGGACTTTGTGATCCTCTTGCTTCAGCCTCCAGGGCAGCTGTTGTTATAGATATGCACCACCATGCTTGGCTAAGGATACATTGTATAGCTGATTCTTCAGTTATTTGAACTTCACTGTGGATTTGAGGTTTCTTACTCATACAGCTGTCTTTTGGCCTAGGGCTTTGTAGCCTGTGTAACATTCATCTCAGATGAGTTTGGCAATAATTCTAAGAGGTAGGGTAGTCAGGGTCCAGAAAATTAGGCTCATTTTACAAGTGAAGAAATAGATTTAGCAGCTCTAAGTGACAAGCTGGGCAAACAAAGAGAAACCTCCAACAAAGCACTACTAGTAAGACGTAAGACCAGCGGCCCTACGGGGACAGCCACCTTGATTTCTGCAAAGAGACAACTAAAGCAGGGCATCTCTCCCCATCACCTCGCAGCTTCATCCTTAATGTTTAAAAAACACTAATGCTAAAGAGAGCTATAAAGGGAATGTTTTTAGAGATAATTAGAAGCTGTTCATCTCTAATGGGACGGAGCCACTACTGTAGTCATGTGTTTATTACACCTAAAACAATCTTCATTATAGGCTAAGTATGATTTTTTTCCTTTGGTAATATAGTACAATTTCTGTCTTACCTTCTTCCTTCCCCCTTTCCCCCCCTTTCCTCTCATGTTTTCTCAGAGTAATATAGGAACATTTTAATAATAGAGTCCTGCTCTTTCTTTCTCATTCCATTTAATACTTCTACCATTTTTTTTTTTTTTTTGTCTTTTTCATTTTTATCGGTACTGGGGATCGAACTCACGACTGCCTGCTTGCAAGGCAGGCGCTTATGCCGCTGAGCTAAATCCCCAGCCCCTAATACTTCTACCATTAATTTTGGTAACTTTCTCCCTGTCTATAAATAATGAGTTATGTCCCTGTTTTCTGATTCATCTTTAGAAATTAGGAACTTTCCCTACAAAGTAGTTATATAATTGTTTTTTGTTCTTTTGTGTATTTTGTGACTTCAATAATATGCTCAAACTTCTTAATCTACCACATATCAATTATACCACTACCATTCCAAGTCTTCATTTTGTAAGCTAAAATCATTCATTTTAGCTTCATTTTGTAAGCTTTGATTTCATTTAAAGAAACATGTTTAAAGTTTAATGGCTCAAATGCCATCAATTTCATAAAATAAAGTTTCATAAAATGACTTGTGCCATAATATTATTTGTCACAGACAGTCTTCAAGAAGAAAAGCAAAAATATTACAAGCACCTCTTGGCAAATGCCAAAAGGGATCTTGAGGTTGAAAGACAAACCATAACTCAATTGAGTTCGGAACTTAATGAATTACGAAAAAAATATGAAGAAGCCCAGAAAGAAGTTCAAGGTTTAAATCAGTTGCTGTGCTCACAAAGGAAGGCAGAAGTACAGCATCTGGAAGATGACAGGCATAAAACTGAGAGAATAGAGAGACTCAAGGAAGAAAACAGTCTCGCCAGGGAGAAGCTGGATGAGGAGAGGAGGCGATCCGAGGAGCTGCTGTCCCAGGTGAGCGAGTGGCCTGGTTCTCTGCAGGTCAGCACAGCACGCGGTCTCGAGGAGCCTTGCTGGGCCCAGGCGCGTTTTAGCCAGGGGGGAACTAGAAGGAGCAACAACTGAATAAACTAAAGAAAATAAAGTGGAGTGATGTGGCTTGTGGAGGCCTTTGCCAGGAGGGGGTATTTGGACAAAGACCCAGTGAATCAGTAATTATCTGTGGGAATTCCCTCCCAGAAGGAAAGTATGCACATGGGAGTTCTGAGAGAAGGAAGGAGGTATGTGTGAGAAGCTACAAGGTGTAAACTAGTGGCAGGAATCCCGGCTGCTTTCTAGCCGGCATCTTGTGGCTTCTTGGTGCTGGTACTGTGCTCAGGTGGCTTCGTAGAGCTCCTTCCATATGGTCGTTACACTTGCAGCTTTCAGCTAGGCTGTGGGTGAGCTATGGTTTGTCTTTCAACCTCAAGATCCCTTTTGGCATTTCAAAGAGGTGCTTGTCATACTTTTTCTTTTCTTGAAGATTGCCGATGACAATACTACGGCACGAGTCATTTTATGAATTTCTTTTTTGCTCCTTCTAGTTCTGAGTTAAGATTATTAGAACTGAATACTGCTTTGACAAAACAATTATTAATTTAAATTTTCCTTGGCAGCATTGGGCCCGTACATGGTCTCTAGTTCAGGATGTGTAGCCTTAGGCAAGTTACCTACCTTCTCTGACTCAAAAGTTAGTATTATTCATTGTCAAACGACTGACAGCCTCTACTTCCCTCAGTAGGCTCTTGTAATGCAGAGTCAATTGTGGAACTGTGAGGGTGCTTTGAAAACTAAATAAATATCAATGTTAGCTATTGCTATTATTATAATGTAATTCTTCAAATCCTCCAGAAGGCAAGAGATCACCTGTACTGGTCTCACATGTCTTGAGTAGGTATGAGCAGTGACTTTTGGAAAGGATCAAGCAGAAATTATTACTTTGCCCCAGCTCTTCAGCGAGGGAGATGAGGCACCACCCGCTTTGTCACCCTGGTCTGAAAGGACAGCAGAAGACAGAGCCCCCAGGAAAGGTGGTGCGACCCCTGCAGAGCTCAGGGCTGTTAGTGGCTGGTCAGGTGGCAGGCTCAGGAGCTCCACCGGGCTGTTCTGCTCACTTGCCTGTGCCTGGAGTGGTGGAATGACATCTGGAGAGTCACCCTGCCTCTCAGGTGGCACCCGGGTCAGCGACGTGACTTGTGTTGCATGCGTGTCGTGCCTCCCAGGTAGGTGAAGAAGGGCCGAGTGGGACAACACTGAGTCTCTTTGCACCCCCAGGTGCAGCTCCTTTACACGTCTCTGGTGAAGCAGCAAGAGGAGCAAGCAAGGGTGGCTCTGCTGGAACAGCAGGTACTCACTGGGAGGGCTTCTGATTCAGGTTGGCCTGTTAGAAAATGAAATCTTCCTTGTTTTTTATACTGTTCTGTGGAGAACTGTTTGAAAGTTGTGGGAAATATCTTGGAAAGACTTTAATAAAAGACATTGTGGAAGACTGTATCACTCGTGTTTCTACTACCATCTTAGGCTAAATTAGATTCTTTGAGGTGTGATGGCAATTTTCTTGGCCTTGGCAAATTCTGTTCTTCCCCAGTGGCTGTAGTTTCCTTTCTAACCTTGCAGGTTTTCTGAATAGGGCCATCTTAAAGCTTCAAGCAGAACTCTGAAAGTGACACAATTTATTCTCAGAATACAGAGCAGAGATTCTTAGTATATTCCAAGCCAGGGAGTATCCATCTCTTTCCCTTCTTCCTCTCTCGCCCACAGAAAGAGGATTAAGGAAGACTATTTTCAGCTAGCAACTTGCTAAACTACTGTTCACTTCCCTAAATCTCAGGCCTTGGATTTGTGTCTGCATAAACTGAGTCCTTGCCATAAACTCCATGTATTAACATCTCCTTGTGCTCAGGGCAGTTCTTTTTATGATAATACAACAATATTTTTTTGTGCAAACATTCAGTTAAGTGAACTAAGCTGGGTCTACCAGTTGTAATTGTCTTGTTCTGGGCATTTTCCAGATGCAGTCATGTACTTTAGACTTTGAAAATGAAAAGCTTGACCGCCAAAATATGCAGCACCAATTGCATGTAATTCTTAAGGAACTCCGTAAAGCAAGAAATCAAATAACGCAGTTGGAATCATTGGTGAGTTTGGAATGACTAACCTAAAACTCTGCTTTCTCTTTCTGCCATCTTTAAGTTTATATGTCAAATCAGTTCCCAAACCAGGAGGATACAATTTAAGGAAGAGCTGGCTTTACTTCAGATGAGTAGGCAGACCTTGCCTAGCGCAGGCACCTTCCCTTATTGCACCAATTCAGAGCTCAGAAAGAAAGACATTGTCTACCTTTCGGTAATAATTACACCTGTGTCTGGGATCATTCCCCACTTGTCCCAGATATCATGATTCTAGAGGTACTAAACAGTACCAGGTCTAGAGGAGAGATGAGAGAGGGTGTTACGGAATTCTGAACTAAAGTGAGAAAGAGATTGGCTGGCTGTTTTAGGGGTATTGGCTTATTATTGTTAATAGGCTCTTGAAGGGTGTTATAAGTTAAACATTGTTGAGTTGCCGTAAAACAGTCTTTTAAATGATAAGCCTTTTAAATAAAGAAGTTTCTATAAGGAAATGACTTTTTACTTATCCTCATCTTACCTATAAGTTTTTAGAGTGAGCTTGTTAAGGGTGTGTGTGTATATCTCATTAGTCTATGTAGCTTCTATTATCCTAGTACTGAAAACTATTTGGAGGTGGTAAAAAGTTATAAACGTAACTTCTTTGCCAAGCATGGTGGCACACACTTCCGGGCCCAGTACTCAGAGGCTTAGGCAAGATGATTTTTGCGTTCAAGGCCATTCTGGGCTACATGGCAACAGCCTGCCTAAGTAAATAAATAAATGAAATGACCTGTAATTTCTATGTGAATAATAATAAAGAAAATATAAGTCTGACTCTATTCTTCAGTGTGTCATTGATGTGGACCATTTGTAACAGTGGTGGTGAACCTTTTAGAACTTTCATTGGTAAATAGCTCACTGTGGCCTCTGTCTCATTCATAGCTTTGTCCCCACTGATTTATAAGATTTGAAATTAAAGATTTGAATCATTTGTTCATTTTCAAAATATAGGAAACCAGAAGATACAAAACATTTTTCAGTTTTTCTGTGTTTTTCTTTATGTTCCTGTTGTACACTGTCCTTGTAGGCATTATAAAATACTTATTTTTGAGCTTTCTTGCTTACTCTAAATTCTTCAGGAGAAAGCATGGAAAAGCAAAGTTTCAAAAGTATTATATAATCTCTTACTTGTTTCTGTGCATAATATGTTAAAATTCTTAATTCTATGTAGTTTTTGTTTGCCCCTGTTTTACGAAACTAACAAATTTAGTGAGCCTAGTACATGAGCCTGCCCTTTATCTGACTCCAAGTCTCTTAATAAAACCTATCTACATGAACCTTCAATTTAGTACTTTCTTGGGCAGTTTGAGTAATAATAGTAATTATCTGGGTAGTTTATAACCACCTCATATGTTACCACCAAAATATTGATGAACAGAAATTTTAAAAAAAATAATCTATCTGCTAGGACTGAAGCAGCTAAGGAATCTATGAAACAGTTAAAATTGGTGGACAATGGGTCTGATATACAATGGTGTCTGGTTGAAATTTATTTTTCAGAAGCAACTTCATGAGTTTCCCTTCACAGAGCCATTAGACACTTTCCAAGGAGAGACTGCAAACAAAATGAAAGTCGCCTCACCAAAAAGTCCCCCCACTGTACTAAACGAAAGCCTGGTGGGATGCCCCAAATGCAATGTGCAGTATCCAGCCACGGAGCACCGCGATCTGCTTGTCCATGTCGAGTACTGTTCACAGGAATAGAACAGTCATTTATCTCTATGCCAAAAGGGTTCATGCTCTATCTTCTGTTTGCTTGTGGCCAGTGACAGCTGCATATTCCACCTCTGGTTCACCGCACCGCCTGTCGCCTCTGACACTCTGGCATGCGAGTGAATCATTGTATATTTTGGCTTTGCATTTTCCTTGGCAGTGACACTCCACAAGATGGTTCGTCCTGACCACAGCGACAGAATGTGGTGAGCAGTGTGCACTGAGACTGCTTTTTTGCATAGTTAAAGTACTTGATAAAGGGTATTGATTGTGGGTTAAATCTATGGTGCCAGCACAACAAATATTTTATATTACGTGGAATTTTTAAAAATCAAAGGTATTTAATTGTTGACCTATATATCTAAGTTCTTAATGTAGCAATAATTCTAACAACCACTGGCTCATTTTTTTCTTTGCTATTATAAAGCATTTAATAGAAGTGTTGGGAATTTTATAATCTTTTATTGCTGCTTACTGTTGAAACTGTAAACTCAGCCGTATACTAAGAACAAAACTGATTCTGCTTGAGGAATACTCTTAGTAGCTACATACAATGTTTTCTGTTGTGGTATCTGGCTATAACTTTTAACTTGAACATCATTAGCACACATTGGTTACCTAAAATGGTTAAAATTGATTTTAACAAAACCATCCAGCCTTCTTTGATTTGGAGGTTTTTTGTTTTTTATTATTTTTGACACTCCTACATCTGGGCAATGTAATTATTAAATATTTGCTATTTGAATAATATTTTTATATATTGATAAGCCAAAAAAAGTTTTTTTTTTTAAATTCATATTTTCTACCATACTTAACACTGGGCTACTGTTAACAATGTAAAAAAGAAAAGAATAAAATTATTTAATAACTTTGACTTTGTCTAGTGTATGCATATACATTAGCTAGTCTGATTTCTACCCCACGAGGAGTGTTGGAGATTCCACATTAACATATATGGCAAGATGATGAGGTCAATAAGGGAATATCAGAATCAGCAGCTCTGTGAAGGTAGCAAAAAGAGGACATAGATGCTTGATACTCTTGATCAATGAAGATGATTTTAGGCTTATTCATTATAAAGGCAAAACAATATAAGCATGCTCTGTCATATACTTGGAAATCTTTTGACCTTAGAAATATATAGATATGTTAGAGAAATAAAATTTTCCCTTTATTATGAATAATCCCAGGATCACAATATCTTCAGCCACAGCTAGCAAAAGATAACAGAAATACTCTTCAGTCAGATGATTCTTGTTTTGTTCTACAATGTTATGGTGAAGACCACAGTATTTTATATGCGGTAAGTATTTAATTATTGCCCCGAGGAAGTTGTTCCCTTACAACTTTTTAAAAGAATTTTAAAGAGAATGAAACCAAACAAAATGCCAATCAAACCAGAATAAAGCCAATCAAAACAAAACAGTGAAAGTGATACAGGACTTCAAAACAGGTAATAGGAAATCAACAGTGGTTACCATAATGCCTCTTGTTATCTTCAAAATTGCTGCCTATACCATCAGTAAAGTAAAATAAAATAAACAGAACAGAATAAAACCAATCAAAACAGAAAACTAAAGAAAACAAAGCAGTGAGAACAATATTGGATTTCAAAAACAAGACAAGAAAACCCCGTATAGTTGCTATAATGCATATTATTATCCTCTAAATAGATGCTTAGACTACCAGCTTTAGGCCTGCAAAACCAATCAAACTACAAGAATTAAGTTGTTTTTGTACCTCAGTTGCTATCAACTCAGCCTGTAACCCTCCAAATCAGCCAGTTGCCTGCTCGAGGAAGCTGTGCGGATTGTCTTCTTGTCTCCCAACCCATGTGCTGGCTGGCTCACGGGAAGGGTGAATTGGCTTCTTGCCGCTCCCTGCCCCACATGGCTGCTGGCCCACAGGAAAGGCAAACTGGCCTCTTGTTTTGTTACCCATCCCACATGGCCACTGTTCTCCCCTTCCAACTTTTAACAGGCCAAGTATTATTTCTAGTCTATGGACATGGAAAATGCCTTGTTCACTGGAAAGTGGTGTCCAGTGGAGAGCTCAGGCATTTGGTCCCTGCCTGTGTGGGCTCGGCTGACAGGACAGAGCCATGAGAAGCTCGACCTGACAACCCCAGAATCATTCCTGGAGTGAAAGGTGATGTGGAGCTTGTCTCAAGAACCTCGCTTTCTGTGATTCACTGAAGAGCTGGAGTTAGTGCTTTCCTTTTCCACTCCAGCCACCAACATCTGAGCACCAGTATCAAAAGTATATTTGGAAAGATGTCAGGAAAAATGAGTGTTTCTGCTGTGAAGCTCTCTCAATATACAGGGAGTTCTAGGCATCCCTGATTCACAGATCAGGAACAGTTCTTTCCTGCAACATTTATTGAAAAAAGGATCAATAAAGGGTATTTCGCAAACTTGAAAACCTTCACTGTTCTCATAATTAAACACCAGTTTTTTTTCTTTTTTTTTTAGTTTTTCTTTTCTGTCTTTTTTTTTTCATAGCAAATAATCAGCTACCATTAAGAGTGTGTTTGGGTGTGGACACTTGGGGGGAGGGACTGTAAACTGTGTACCACAAGATCTAACTGCGACCCTCTCAGATCCTCCCCTGCCACTTGCCATCTGGCTGTCACTGCATTGCAATTCCGTGAGGAGGAAAAGTGCTAGAACCAGTGTTAATTCAGATGAGAAAACTAAGATTCACAGATACTAGGTAATTTCCCCAAGATTACCACTAATAGGTAAAGAAAGGATATAAATTCAACTCCGAGTGTCTCAGCTAGGGAGCCTGTGCTCTTTCACTATGCTGACACAGTATTTCCTACCAACAGATGCTGAGCCTTCTGTATCGGGCTTCTTTCTCTTTTTAATATTTTATACACAATAAATTATACAAATCAAGATGCTCTGACAAATATATATTTGTAATCTTCAACCAAATACAATTTTAGATGATTTCCATTACCATCCCTAGAAGTTTAGTTAATTCTTTTTCTAGTTGAAAATCTTAGAGACAGTCTGATTCCTATTGCCAAAGATGAGTTTTACATGTTCTTGAAATTTAGGTAAGTGGAGTTATATATTTGTGTTCGGCTTCTTTAAATCATCAGAACTTTGAAACTCCTGTACATTGTATATGTAAATAATTTAGATATTTTTATAGCTGGATAATATTTCATTGTAAATATATACCATAAATTTAGTATTCCATCCTTCTTAAGGAACACGTATATTATTTCTGTACAAGTTTTTTGTTTTGCTTTTTTGTTTCTTTATGGCCCTGGGTGGAACTCAGATCCTGGAACACAACTAGGCAAGCACGCTACACTCCAGCCCCTTAGACAAATATTCTTGTGGACTTATTTTCATTTCTTAGAAGTGGAATTGCTGGGCCACAAGACAGGTAATACTTATTTTTATTGAAAACTCAAAGAACAAGACTGAACAATTCATTTTGCCAGTGTACCTCTATGAGAAGAAACCATGAAATATAATGATCAGCAACTTTGCCACAAACAGCAGTGAGTTCCATACCACTGACTTAATATCTTTCCATGCCTGTGAAAAACTGCAGGCCCAGGCCCAACCCCCTAACCCTCAAGGCAGGTGCACCCCGTCCTCTACAATCAGGCTTATCCCAGAGTACTTCAGAGACTGAGGGTGCCTCCCGTCAGGGCCTGGCCCGTAACATGAGTCAGGCCGGCCAGCTGCTCCTGGGAGGCAGGAAAAGCTGCCCAGCTCTAGCCCGTGGCCAAGGTCAAGGAGTACCATGTGGCTGATCTTTCAGATTTTCCAAGAGGAACCTGGAATTCTTAAATAAGAAACCTCCCAACTTTTAAATGTCAGGAACTAATTTTAACGCTGTGGACCAAAATGAACTTCGGTTTATGATCTTTGAGGTGCCTGAGTGGGGCAGGAGAAAGTGACTCAGTCAGAGGCGGAGTGAAATCCAGGGAGCACTCCCAGTCCTGCCTGTTCTGAGCACTGCGCTGTGCCTGCTTCCACCACACTGCACAGGTGCTGGCTGAGAGGCGTGACAGTGCGACCCTCTCAGACCCTCCCCTGCCACTTGCCATCTGGCTGCTTCTGAGGGCTACATTTCTTAGATAACGCTGGCTGGCTGGTGTTTCCCGGTCACCTTCTGCTCCCCCAAGCTGAAGTGGAGGGAATGACACGGCTGCAAAGGGACCTGACTACCAGACTCCCGTGAATTAGGTCTGGGAAATCCCCTCAGCTCTGCAGGTTCTTGGAAACACTGATTCTTGGCCTCCTCATCTCGTTCATCAGAACATCTAAGGGATATGTTAGGACCTTCTGACGTGTGTTATCCAAGACAGAACTGCTGATCCAGCCCTGACTTAGTGATACAGTGGGGTCCCCAGAGGTGAGCGACTTTCCCAGGGTTACACGGTGAGCTCCTGGGAGTGGAGGAAGCCCAGCTCTCCAGCCTGCCAGCTGTCAGAGCCTCTACCGTCTTGGCCTGTGCCATGATTTCAGCCAAAGTACTGTTTTCCAGGGTCCTCAGTATCTGTTATCCTAAGGCAAGTCTAGGGGTTTGTCGGCCTGGTTCTCCTTTCTTCCTCTTCTCCCCCTCCCCCTCGCCCTCACCCCTTCTCCCTTCCTCCCTTCACTCCTCCCTCTCCTCCCCACCTCCCCTGTCACTGCTTTGGATTCTGATAATATTTTGGCTTCAGATGATTGAGTAGAAAATAGCAGGGTGGCATCCAAAGGGAGTCTCCTGTGCCATAGAAGAAATGGCCCAACGAAGGTAAGGTCAGGACTAAGCAAGGGATTTGCACAGAATACACAGACAGGACTAAGTCAGGAGAGTGTCTCAGGGTCAGGAGAAAGGTAGGAACCTTCAAAGTGAGCATACAGTGTCACCCAACCCAAGCACCAGAGAAGGAAGACACGCTGCCACGCCCACCCCAATGGGCATCTGGTGATGAGCTTTAGCTGGCCTGTCTGACTCACTGTGTTAACCCCAAGACCAGCACCTCTCCCACTGACGCATTCTGACAAGTGTTAGCGGACGCAGGTTTCCACCTACTGTTTGCCTCTGGGGTGTCCCTGAAGATTGTTCCCCCGAGTGGCACTGTGGGGAGGTGCAGACACTTTAAAAGGTGGGACCTAGTGGGGGGCCTCAAAGGGGACCCTGGTCTAACTTTGTGCCTTTTTTCACTTTTTGGCCATAAAGCGAGCAGCTTTGCTCCACGATATGCAGTTTGCAGATGTTCTGCCTCACACCAGACCCCAAAATTCCAGATCACCAACTAAAATCTCTGAAACCAGTGAATAGAGCTTCTCTCTATGTAAATGGATTATCACAGATATTTGCTCAGGTGGTGGAAAGCTAACATTTCCTGAAGAAATCTCAGCCATTTAGATTGATGCTTAGTTAGAATATACCAAGCACTGAGGTCATCACTTGGTTTGGGAATTTTTAAGCCACATACAGCAGGCAAGGTGCTGTGCGGACTCTAAAGATAAAGAGAGGAGAAAAGAGCAGAGCCTGCCTTACGCAGAGCCGTGACCAGGCAGACCAATGACAACGCAGTGACGGTAATCACCAAGCCTGGAAGGACAGACTTTCCAGATGAGACAGTGAGCGACTGGTTTACTCAGGTTCAAATTTCAACAGTATTTGTTTATGGACTTGCGTTGCAAGCGAGCTCATAGGAAGCGTGGCCGTATTCCGTGTGTCACTGTCTAGCATGAGGTCTGAGGCTGCAGGCGGGGCAGTACTGTCACTGGCCCAGATGGCAATCCAGCAGAAGGCTCCCCATATCCTGAGTGACTGACGTTGAGTCACATAGCCTCAAAGGTACAAAAGCAAGCTTTCCATAAAGTTCACTTCTACAGAATTATGTCTCGTGTATGCATCACATAGTTAATTTATATTTATAGTGATAATATTTCAAAAGGTTTTTTTCTTAATAATCTCCCCTCCACTTACCCCCTCACGTTATAAAAATCAAGTGAAAAGGCACACTTTCAGCACGATAAATGTAAATTTGCTCATTAAACTTAAATCTGTTAATGAATGTAGCCATGTGATGTATACATGAGCCATAACTCTCTAGAAGAAGTGAACTTTATGGAAATGATTCTGCTGTAAACCAAAAGGGAAGCCCTTCAGGTTTTAAATTTTCTTTTTGTTTTACATCTTTGGCAATGTTGCTGTGAAAGAACCTGGACATGAGAGCCACCCCAGTTCTGACAGGCTAAAGCTCCAGTTCTGACATTGAGGATTCATTTAATCTCTCTACACTTCCTGGACACTTCAATTTCCTCAATTCCAAAATAGAAATAGTAATGCCTGACCCAGGTACATAGGGTGTTATGAAATTAAAAACCAATTTGTTTTGGGGGCTCCTGTGTATTTAGTGTTCTAGATAAGTTAGGCACTTTGTATGTGTTATGTCATTCTTACAGTAGTGTTATATGCAAATTTCTGTAATTTCCCCCTTATACAGATAAGAAAACTGTTTTTGGAGAGCTCAAGTCATTTGTTCAAAGTGACACAGAAGAAAGAGTGGCAGAGTCATGAATCCACGTGCCTGCTTCTCCGATCTTAGCTCTGTGTTCCATCTTGCACTGCCACCCTTCTGTCACCTTAAAGCACCCCAATGCATCGCATATAGGAAATACTATGCACGATTACTTTTATTTTTCAAGCATGACTGTAGTGTAGATGGGAGTGGAAAGAACACGAGTTGCCCCAGGAACTCACTTCACTGGTCCATCATAACCACATTCCTCATCCTCATTTGTAACTGGAGTAGCAGCAAAGATGCATTCAAAGGCACACAAATAGAAAAGACTACACCAGCAAGACATTTGTTGGCTTCTTTCTTTATTTCTTTCTAAGTATGGAATATGCAAATCCTTATTAGGCCTACTATTTCACAAATGTTATGGTTCTTGGCCTCTCCATAACTTTGTTGGCCCTCTCTTCATCCTCACCTTAGGGCTGCTATAGTTCCAAACATCACAATCTAAGAGTTTTCTTCAAAACCAGGAAAATAGCTAGCCAAGCTAATGAATGAATGCTTTAATGCTTCTGTCTTTTTGTCCTGCAAATATTAAAGAATAAATTCCACGGGACAGTGGAGGCTGAGAGTGGGAAAGGTTTATTGCGAGATAGCTCTGAGAGGGAGGAGGGGTCCTGAAAGTGGGCTGTCACTGAGGCCCTTCGTCAGCGAAGTCACAGTGTGTGAACACTGTGGGTCAAACTACAATCAACCTAATGGATGGCAAATGTAGCTGCTTAGCTAATATTGATCCAATCAAGAAACGAGTCACGCAACAAGGGTACATGGAAAGAACAAAGGCATTCTGGGGAAGGGGTGGACCCCGATTCTCTGCCCACCCACCTGGGTGACTGATGCTGATCTGGACTTCTGGAATCAGATAGTGCTAATTATAGTCTGGTTCCAAATTACTGCTTCTTTTAGGAATCAGTTAGACTTAACCACTGAATTTTTTAAATTTTATTTTACAGAGAATAAAAGCAAAATAAAACAGAATAAAGCTAATCAAAACAAGACAGTATAAGTGACATAGGATTTCATAACAAGGTAATAAGGAAATCAACAATGGTTACCATAATGTCTCTTGTATTTAAAATAGCCGCCCATACCTCCAGACACAATAAAATCAAACAAGACAGAAACAGACTAGAACCACCAAAAGCAAAACAATCAGTGCAATACAGGACTTCTAAAATAACATAATAGTAAATCCAAAATTACTACCATGATATGTCTTATTATCTTTGAAATAGCTGCCCATGCCATCAGATACAAGGAAATTCAACAAGATAAAACAATAAAAAACCAACCAACCAAAACAATGAGAATGATACAGGATTTCAAAATAAGGTAATAGAGAATTAACAATGGCCAACATCTTCGGAAGATCTTGTGATCCTCTGAGTAGATGATCAGACTACCAGCTTTAGGCCTGCAGAGTCAGCGAAACACCAAACACTACAAGCATTAAGTTGTATGTTACCTCAATAGCTGCCATCACAGCTTGTGTTTCTCCAGATCAGCCAGTCACTTTCAGGGGCAAGTGGTGGGGAGGGACACTGGCTCTCCTTGGGTCCCTCCCACACACCAGAAGGGGCTGGCCTCTGGCTCTCCCCCAAGCAGCCCCAGCCAACTCACAGGAGGTCTTAACTCCTTGTGGATTTCTTGCTCTCCTCCCCTGCAGGCTGTGAGTGGCACAGACTCCCAGGAGATGCCTGGGGTCTCTGACCATTGCATCTTTATCTTGGAACCTGGCCTTCAGAGGCACCTCCAGTCACAAGTCTGATGTTATTTTTCTGCTGACTTCCTTGAGAGCCCAACACTTCTCTGACTATATTAATTTCCGTTTAACTTAGCTGCCTATAATAAATTGACACTTTTTGTTCACATTTGTGTTGGTAAGGACTTGGTCCCGCGGCCCCATCTACCTCAAAGGTGTGGGGCAGCACGCAGCCCAGGGATGGAAACGGCACGAGGAACACAGTGCCCAGCTGCCACGCATGGCCACCCCTCGGTGTCAGGAAGACAGAATCTTGAGAGTGGCTGGGTGGAAGTATGTCCCCATTTCACGTCCAGCTGTTCCCCCTTCAGATGGGTCTCCTCCACTGGGCTTCTGTGGCCTCCTGTTGTCGCTCCCCCGACAATCCATTTCTGTCAGTGCTACAGTGACCTTTCATTTTCTGTCACTTCCAACATTCACCACACAGACTGTAAGCTGCTTCCCCCCCCCCCGCCCTTTTTTTGAGACAGGGTCTCGCTCTGCAGTTCAAGCTGGCCCTAAGCTCACTTTGTAAGGCAAGCTGATCTCGAACATACAACAATCCTCCTACCTCAGCCTCCCAATTGCTGAGGTTACAGGTGTGCTCCCCCACACCTGACCACACTGGAAGCTTCTTAAGGCCAAAAGTTGTGTTTCATTCCCTTCTCTCAAGACTAGACAAAGGTCAAGACCACATAAAGGTAGATGCTTTTAGAGGAATTGACTCAAGATCCTTTAGAAATAATCATCTCAACTATTTGTGTCTATGGAATGTCCAGTTTTATATCCAGAATTTTTAGTAGGATTATTGAGGAACAAGAACTATGATTCAACCTTTAAACAAACATGGGTGTAAAAGAGACCATAAAGCCACCTCAAAATGTGGCCATAAATTAAGTAAATATTTAATCAATGACATCAACCCAAATAAAACATTTCATCAAGGAAACTGACTTTTTGGAAACCCACTTAACATACCTTAAATTGTCTAACTTTAAGAATTTAACTGAAACTATGTCTCCAGAATAAAAATGTTGAGCGTCACCTCTGTGCCTAGAAAAAGCATAACAGTGATGGCAACTGAGGCAAATGGTAAAAAGATAAGGTAGTGTGAGCGACACTCAGAAATTTAATGAGGAAGCTCTAGGTGGGATGTGTTATTAGCAAGGACTAGCATCACTGTTACGGCTGAAACGCCCTGAGGATTAACTCTGTAGGAGGCTTATCTAATTCTCAGCAGTGCCACGGAGTGGGGATTATTATTATGATTATTTTTATCAGTACCAGGGATTGAACTCACAGCTGCCTGCTTGCAAGACAGGCACTTATGCCGCTGAGCTAAATCCCCAGCCCCTGGGGCAGGCCTTATTTTTTACCAGTACAGTTGAGGTACATAATGATTACATCCATCCTGGGGAGTTGGTACACGCATATGACAATCCCTTTCTTCAGTCCCCTCCCGCCCCTCTTCATCTCTTGAACTTTGGGGGGGGGTACTTGTTTGCAGTGCACAGCAATCATGTCCCTTGTGGAGACTTACTACATACATAGCACATCGGAATTCCTTTTTAAAAAATTCCATCTGGCCTCTCTCCCTCCTCCTTCCCTCTGTCTCTTTGTTCTCTTCTCATATACTAAAGATCTTACTATTTCCTCTTGTCTGTTTTCACTTTGCTCTTTACGTTTGTCATGTAAGAAAAAGTGTATGACATTTAAGCTTGTGGTGATTTATTACACTGAACATTGTGATCTCAAGGTGCATCCATGCACCTAAAAATGACTCGTTTATCTTTTTATGCCAGAGTACTGTGTATGAATATCACATTTTCTTTATCCATTTGTCTGTTAATAGGCATAGAGGCCACTCTAAGATTTAGCTATTATGACTTGTGCAACTATAAACGTGGTTATTCATGTATCACTGTAATATTGTGTCTTTAAATCTTTCAGGAAGGTGCCTAGAAGGGGCCTAGCAGGATCAAATGAAATTTCTAGTTTTAGTTTTTTTGAGAATTCTCCATACTGATTTACACAATGGTTGTTTTAATTTACATTCCCACCAGCAATGAAGTAGTGTTTCTTTTTTCCTGCAGCCTCACCAGCATTCGGTATTATTTGACTTCTTGATGAAAGCCACTCTTTCTGGAATGAGACAGAATCTCAGTGTTGTTTTAATTTGAGTTTTTCAAATGACCAGTGATGTTGAACATTTTTTCATGTAATTTATTAGCATTTGTACTTTTGAGAAATGTCTATTCATTTCAATTGCTTATTTTTTGATTGGGACTTTCATTCTGGGGTGTCTAATGCTTTTGAGTTCTTTACATTTTCTAGATATTAGTCCTCTAGCCAGGGAATGGCTGGCAATTTTTTTCCCATTCTGTGGTTTGTCCCTTTACTCTATTGGTTGTGTCTCTGCTGTGCAGAAAAATTTTTAATTTACTATGATCCCATTTGTTGATGCTTGATATTATTTCTTGTGTAGTTAGGGTTCTGTTCAAAAAGCCTTTCTTATGCTTATGTGTTCAAGAGTTTTAGGTACTTTAGCTTGAGGTACTTATTTTGGGACCCATTTTATTGCTTAGCACAGTAAGGCTCAGAGAATTTAATAAATTACCCAAGATCATTGAGCTGCCAAAGACATAGTGGGAAAAACTGAAAGCTCAGCTATGTGGCTCCAAAGGCAACAACTTTTAATCATTAAGGTTGAGATTTGTTCACAGATTTGAGTTACTGGAAACAAATTGGGCAAATATCTTACTTATCCATTACTGCATAACAACACATTCCAAAATCTACTGGCTTAAAATGAAAACGTATTATTACCTCACATGGTTTCATGGATTAATGGGCTCAGCTTGGTGGGTCCCTCTTAGAGTTTAAGCCAGATAGCATTAGCCATCTAGGTTAGGAAGACATGAAATACACTTACCCTGCATTTTTTTTTTACTGGAAAATGGGACACAGGACGGGTCCAGAGTCGAGGGGAGAGGGCTACACATGGGATAGCCATCATAGCACCCTGTGTTGGAGATGGGCTACACCACAGGTAAAACCACATGAGCAAAATGCACAGCTTCCCTCAAGGGACTCAGGACCTTACGTGTTAGAAGCACATTCTCTTCTACTTGTGGGGAGCACTGGGTACTGCCCCAGGGCCTTCACACTGAGCTACCCTTCTTAAAATTATTTTTTATTTTGAGGCAGGGTCGCACTAAGTTGTCCTGTTGGGACTTGAACTTGCCTCAGCCTTCCAAAGTCACTTCCTCTTTGTCTGATCTTTTGTAATAGGTGAGGTAGGAAGGCCAGTGTCAGAACTAGACTTCTAATTTTAAAATATGGACAAAAAGTCACAGTTTCCAAACACGAACATAGAATACAAATTCCTCTGGTCTCCTAACTTTATAAAATGCCCCCACTGCTAAGGTTCAGAAATCTCTGGCACTTCCAGCAAAGTCAGAAGAACCTCACTCTCCATCGGCACAAAGTAATTAAGAGAAAGATCCTGTGAATTTAAATTTAAAAAGAAAAGGCACATTATTGTTGTAAAAGTCTTACCCATGATTATACCCACCTAAACAGATGCTGAGGTACACATTTGCACACAAGGCTGTGGAATTTTCCAGGTATGCAGTAGATACCAGAAGCCTTGGAATTTTGGAAACCTTTGACTCTGACTTCCTCTAGAAAATTTTATGTAACATTTTTGTTAATAAGGAAAAATTAGAAATAATTAAATGTCTAATAAGAGGAGTTTGGCTAAACAATAGATTATTGATTAATCTATTGAATTAACTACAATTAAATTGATGTTATAGAAAAGTATTTGGTGATTAAGTGAATATGTAAAAAGAATATATAAATGATTATTTTAAAAATATTAAGTGATTACAACATTGTTTATAGGAAAAAAGCAGGTTTTGATATATTATCCTATTTTTATTATAAGCACACACACAGGATCATCCATATGAAGAGATAAGAACACCAAAATGCTAATATCTTTTATCTCACAATGGTGAGATTATGAATGATTTTTCTTTTGTTTTACTTTTTTCCCATGGTTTCAAATTGTATTAGCTCATATTGCTTTTGAAGTGAGTTTTGTTTGTTTGCTTGCTGTTTGGTGCTTGAGACAGAGTCTCCCTATAAAGTTCAGGATGGACTTGAACTCACTGTGCAGCCTGGCTGGCCTCTAACAGCAATCCTCTTGCCTCAACCTCCCAAGTGCAGGGATTATAGTGTGATGAATTTTTGAGAAGAAAAATAAGAAAGAATTTGGAAAATGCAAAGGATTTTAAGGTAATTTCAATAAACAAAATGGAAATACAGTATCTCCTATTTGACTCTTCAAAGTACTTTTTAATTCAAGGTATATTTGATTTCTGCAATAACTCAGTGTAGGAGATAGGACGGATATTATTTTGTTATGCTGATGGAAAAGTGAGACTGTAAAGTCATTCCAGCTCGTGAGCGCCAAACTCAGGCTGGGAGACAGACCTTGGCCTTTCACGGATCTCAGGTGGGGTCACAGTGCCCTTGCAGTCATACCTGGTTTCGGATTTGGAGAGTGTGTGGTCTGCGCCACTTTATCTCCTACCTGCATCGTCGTGTTGCTTTGGTCTCTCCAGAACCCTTGTCTTATCTTTGGGTTTCAGACTCACACTTTTCTTTTGGAACCTGGCCTCTCTCGGCCTCAGTCTAGATTGCAGACTTGCCGGTGACCCCAAGTCCCCAGCAAGAGCCACTCTTGGGGAATTCTGCCAACACTGTCAGAAAAGCTGCTCCACTAGGTGAAGAAAGGGTGCCTGACATAAAGCCAGGTCAGAAAACAGGGTTGGCTGAGGGGCAGACAGATGCTCAGCCAAACTGTTTGGCCGCTTGGCTTCAGGTGCATCCCTGAATTTTTCATTACTGAGCCAATGCATTTTTGTTTTTTTCTTCTTCTCCTTCCCTTCCTTCTTCTCCTCTTCTTTTTTGTTCCTTTTATTGGTGTTTGAGTGAATTCCTGTGAGTTGTAAACAAAAAGACTCATGACAGCCATACTTCATGCCTTAGTTTTCTTTCCTGTGAAATGAAATTAATTATAACAATGCTCGCCTTTTGCACAGGCTTGTTATGAGACTCACATGAGTTAGAAGTGCTTGTCACATAGTGAGAAGTCAGTAACTGCTACCTATGATCTCTGAGGAACTAGAAAAATCCATAAATTTTCAAAGGAAGAGGAAAAGAAAAGGACAAGAGAAAAGATGTCTTCACACATAAAAACATGGGCACAGAGACCTAGAATGCAATTACAAGAAAAGAGAAAGCACTGTGTTAGCGAGTTCATAAAAGAGTCAAATGTCAGAATTGAGGGCAGGGAGGTCACTCACACACACACACACCCACACACACACACACCCGCCTTCGTCCTGCATACACACTCATGCACCCAGGCCTGTGCACCCTCTTACCTGTCAGGTGATGCTGGGCCCGAGGGAAACCTGATCTACTTTGTGTTAACAACAGTTAGCAACAGCAGGAATTTCAAAGAGGAGAAAGAAAGGGAAGTGAAGTGGTTGGCAAGACAGAAACAGCCAATTTTGCAACCCGGTCTGGGGAAAGGGAAATACACTAGGAGAAAGTTAGCCGGCCCCAGAGTCTCCTTTGCGCATGTCTCTAATTAGCACATCCTCAGTTAAGGTTGCTGGTTTCAAGGAGTCAGGAGTTTGATGAAATCACACCAGCAGGCTGAGGGTGGCCAAGATGTTAGCACAGGAAGACTGTTATATTTTAGATCCAAAATGTTCCCCCAAAATCTCACGTTTGGAGGCAGCACCTGGTTGGAAGAGGTGGGTCACTGAGGCGTGACTTGGAAAGACATAGTCTCTCCCCTGGCTCCTCCTTTTTCTCTCAGGTCTCGGCTGCCACGACGTGAGCAGCTTTCCTTCACCCAGGCCCTGCACACACACACCAACAGATTCAAGCCGCCAAAAACCATGAGCCAAAATAAACCTCTCTTGATGCCGTGGTAAGCAACAATAGATCAGCTTCTCCGGTATTTGGAATCCAGACACTGGAAAATGACAACTTGGGGAAGAAAAGGAGAGAAGAGGATCCTTGTAACCCAGGAAGGATTGAAGGGAAAACTGGACCCTACAGAGAAACTGAAGAGACAGACCACAGTGCAGAAAAAAGAAGGGGTAATTGCACTTTTTCCCCAGCTCCTGGATCCTGGCAAGAGAAAGGAGGATGGAATCTAGAGAGATACAGGGAAAGCAGTGACCACAGAGGCCTTCAGGAAGAAATGTGCCAGTGGACCGAACAGTGGATGCTGTGCCCCACAAGAGGTGGTGAATGACTTCAGTCCCAGTGTCTGCTCCGACCCTTGGAAAGGGTACTCGGTCGGAGGCCATCTTAAGGTGGGGTCAAAGGAACCTGGGACTCAGAGAGGCTGTAGGTGACCTTTGTCTCAGGGCTTCTAGTGTTAAGCTCGCACAGTGACTGGCCAGGTGACACCACAGGAGACGTCCGTGGTCGGGCTGGCAAACATGACTCAGCCCCCACTGCCACAGTCAGAGCCCAGGTTCGGCCGGAACTTGTGTGGGGCTGGATGTCTGAGAGCCAGTGTCACACCCTAGTCCTGCTTGAGGCTTGCTGGCACTGATTACCCAGCGCAGATCGGGGCCTACCGGCCTCCCACGTCTACCATTAAAAGGAAGAGTCAGGCCTTGAGCTGGACACTACAGCAACACTGCAGACCCAAGAAACTAACCATGTACTTGAAATCACAGAGAGTTTTTTCTTTGCTTTTGGTCTTTTTGTTTTTTAATGTTTGTGAGTAAAAACATTGTTCCTGGTTTTGTTTTGTTTTGGTCTGGATTTTGCTTTTTCCTTTCGTGCCCTCTGCCCTCTTCATAAGCTTCCTGAGGCGCAGGAATCTCTGCGCTTCAGCTCTGCTTCTAATCTCTTTTTCTTCTTTTGCATCTGTATTCTTTTTACAGAAAAAAAAGCAAAACAGATAAAAGGGTGGAGACAATACAGAACTTGAAGAAAAATGTTAACACATATTGTCATTTTAGAAATAGTGTTCGAGTTATAGAATCAAAGTGTAACAAGGAGACAGACAGTGGCAGTGCAAATCATTCTGCTCAATGATCCAATAACAACTTTTATCTTACACACTTAAACATACATGCAGCTATATCCGTTAGAGCACTTTCCTTCCCTTTCATTTTTACATTACCTATTATCCCTTTTGCTTTTATTTTTTTTCTTCTCTCTTTTAAACTTTTTCTCCTTAGAGTAAAAGCACTCCACAGAGTGGATAATTTTCTCATTTGTCTTAGATTTTGTTATATAAGTATAAATCCTGTATGTAGGGTTAAATGTGGCAAATTTTAAGGTATCATACTTTATCATTTTCCAGTCTGTGTTTGATGCTATTGTTATTACTGATGGCACTACTTTAGCCAAAGTGACCTAGCTGTTGTGAACAATTGATCCTCCTTGCAAGCTAATAGCTAGAAAATCTAGCTGCCATAAGTAGTACTATAGTCCAGTACCAAAGACCTGGGTTCTAGGCTGAACAAGCTGAGACCTTTAATACCAAATAAACAGAAGAGGCAGGATCCTGGGACAGACTCAAAGACCAAAAACCAGCTACACGTACAAGACATTTCTGAAAAATAATCATTTCCTTAAAAGCTCTTGATACTAGTAATAAAGCCACCTACCAGAAACAATTTACAAGCTCATAGTGCAATTAAATTGGATATCACTGGCAAAAGAAACCACAACTACACAAACATATGGAAATTAACACCTCTCTAAAAAGCTGCTGGATCATAGAGGAAATTAGACAGTTTCTACAACTAGACAGTAATGCTGATAGACTGTACCAGAACGTATATAAAGTTATATGGGGCTCAGTGAAAACAGTTGTTCTGTTAACCGAATACCACTCTGTAATTGCAAAAAAAAGTTGCAGCTGTTTTGTTGACATTCTGAATGCTTCTAAGTAAATACAATTTTTTTATTAAAAAAAAGAAAATAGTCTTACAAAGGAAACTTATAGCAGTAAATTCCCACATCACAAAAATAAAGCAAGCTCAAATAAACTAATGTTGAACCTCAAGTTTCTAGAAAAATAAAGTGCAAGTTACATCCAAAGCTCCTTGTATGATAAAGATGAGAACAGAAATTAATGCAATTAAGATCAAGAAAATCATACATTTGATGAATTGAAGAGTTGGCCCAGGAAAGATTAAATAAAATAGGCAAAGGCCAACCTTATCAAAAAAATAAAAAAGAAAAGAAAAGAGACCTGAATATATGCATTAAGAATGAAAATGGTGAAATCACAACGGATCATGTAGAAATCTAGAAGATCATCGTACCTACTTTGAGAACCTGTGCTCTAATCAGAGGGAAAACTCAGAAGAAATGGAGAGATTCCAAGATACATGAACTCCTCAAGATGATCAAGAGGATAAAAATTCTAAATAACCCAGTGTCCATCAATGAAATTAAAGAAGTAATTCTTTAAAAGCTACCAACATAGAAAAGCCCAGGTGCTGATGGATTCACTGCTTGATTTGACAAGAAATTAACAGAAGCTCTAATGCCAGTACTCCTCAAACTTTCTAAAAAAATTGGAAAGCAATTTTTTCCAAAGTCATTCCTAGAAGCAAGCATTACCATAATACCAAAAAACTAGAGAAAGATTCAACCAAAAAAGAGAACTATTGGTCCAATCTCCTTAATAAGCATAGATGCAAAAGTCCTCAGCAAGATACTGGCAAAGAGAGTGCAGATAATGCACCAAGTAAGATTCAAGGATGCTAGAATGGTTCAACATGTGCAAATCAGTAAATGTAATACAGCACATTAACAGAACCAAGACAAAACCACAGGACCATCTTAATAGATGCAGAAAAAGCATTTGACAACACCCATTCATGATAAAAAAATAAAATCTTAAAGAAAATTAGAATTGAAGGCCTTTATCTCAATCTAATAAAAGCCATCTATGGCAAACTAACAGCTAACATTACACTATGTGGTCAAAAATGGAAAGCTTTCGCTCCAAAATCAGGAACAAGACAAGGATGCCCACTCTTACTATTCCTTCTAGAATGTACTTCTAGAAACATTATCCAGAGAAATTAGACGAGAGAAAGAAATTGAAGGAACAAGGATAGGAAAAGAAGAAGTTAAATTATCATTATTTAGGGATGGCCTGGTACTTTACATAGAAAACACCAAAACTCCACCAAAAGATTCCTTGAATTAATAATCAAATTTGGTAGCAGGATACAAAGGCAATAGCCAAAAGTCAATAGCATTCCTCCACACCAATAACAAACTCACTGAGACAGAAATCAGGGCGATCACATCTTTTACAATAGCATCAAGAACAGTAAAATATTTAGGAACTGATCTAACAAACGAAGTGAAAGATGTTTACATAGAAAACTGAACACTACTTTTTTAAAGATCAAAGAGGATGTCACACAGTGGAAGGACATTTGCTGTTTGTGGACAGGCAGAACCAGTGTAGTGAAAACAGCCATAGTTTCAAAACTGCTATACAAACTTAATGCAATCTCAATCAAAGCACCAATAGTATACCGCACACAATTAGAGAAAACAATTCTAAAACATATATGGAACAAGTGGAGACCTAGACTAGCGAATGCAATTCTGAGCAGAAAGGTCTGTTCAAAGCTAGACTGCAAAACTACTGTGATTAAAATAGCACAGTACTGGCCAAGAAACAGACCTGAGGATTGATGGAACAGAATAGGAGGCGCAGAAACAATTACAAGCACACTTAGCCACCTTATCACTGACAAAGGGGCAAAACACCTCCCCTGTAAGAAAGACAGTCACTTTACTAAATGTGCTGGGAAAACAGGCCTTCTACATGCTGAAGACTGAATCTAGACCCATTTCTCTCACCATGCACTAAAGTAAATAAAAATGGATCAAAGATCTAAATATGAAAACAGAAACAATCTGCTAGAAAACAGGATAGGTGAACTCTTGAAGACATAGGTGTAGGCAAAGACTTTATGAACAAAGAGCCAACTGCACAAGAAATCACACAAAGAATCAACATCTGGGATCATATCAAATGAAAAAGCTTTTGCACAGCAAAAGAAGTCACCAACAGAATGAAGAGACAAAGCACAGAATGGGAAAAAACATTTACCAGATATTCCTAAAAAGACTAACATCTGAAATAAAGAAAGAACTTTTAAAAAATCAACTTCCCCCACCCCTAAATTTAAAGACCCTTGTGTTGGATGAACTTTTGGTCCATTTCCCCAAATTTATATGATGATGGTATTTTGAAGTAGGAGTTTGGGAGGTGACTAGGATTGGATGAGATTCTAAAATCAGCTACCATAATGGCTGTGGTGGATTTATAAGAGGAAGACCCAAGTTCAATGCTTACTCTGTCTCATCACCTGATGCCCTCCACTATGTTCTGAGCCAGCAAGGTGGTCCCTGCTGATCAAAGGTTGGCACCCACAACTGTGAGCTAAATAAACATTCACTAAAAGTTATCTGGTTCCACTTGGGTAGATAATGGGTTACTCCCCTAATCTAAAAACGGGAGTTGGTGGGACCCAAAATGTACAAAGCACCCCGAGAAAGGGAAAGAAGAGGAATTGTCTAAAAAAGGAAGGCAGAGGACGTTGTTAATAGTGTATCAGGATTTAAAAGCCACAGTAGTCTTAGTGCTCTGTTTAGTTTGATTTTATTCTGTTCCAGTCTGTCTACTCGTACTAGAATTGAGGGCACAGGCAGCTACCCCCAAAATAGCAGGCTATACTGTGGCAACTATGCTTAGTTTCTTATTATCTTAAACTGAAGTCCTGTATTACTTACACTGTCTTGCTATGACTGATCTTATTTGACTCTGGTTTGTTAGATCACTGTTTTGTCTTGACTGATTTTATTCGAATTTGGTATGCTTGATGGTAGCAAGCCTAAGAGTAGAGGCAACTACTCTGAAAATGACAAGATGCAATAAGATACCCATTCTGGTTTGATTATTAACTGCTTTTGAAGTCCTATAATGTCTCCAATGTTGTGTTTTTATCAATATTGCTATGTAGTGCTATGTTCAACTATATTATGCCTGATGATATAGACAATTCTCTTGAAAATAACAAGAGACATCATAGTAACTACTGTAGATCACCTAGGATAGTGTTTTATATGTCTTTTTTGTTTCATGTTTTTCTAGGAATTTGTTTTGTTGTCTTTTTTTGATCTGTTTTTCACTCTAATACAGACAGAATAAGTATACGTGTAGAGATTCATGCATGTGTAGAACTTCTAAACAGTTTATGAGAATTGATTATATAATGCATGATGTATTGAACAGATACTCTGAAGAAAAAGAGACACTAAGATACGCAGTGCTAATTCCATAGTGTTATGATATAAAATCTAACAATATTATTGTTCTCTGTCCAGAGTGATAGTAGTCTATTTTCTTTTGTTTAGTTTCAACATATGTAAAGACATGGACAGCTATTTCGAAGACAAGGAAGACACTCTGGCGGCCATTGTTGACTTCCTATTACATGGTCTTGGAGACCTCCAATGCCTTCATCCATCCTGTTCTGATCAGTTTAGGTTTTTTTTGTTGTTGTTTTTGTTTTGTATGGTATGTATTCACTATGTGTGAAAATATGGACAATTATTTGGAAGAAAACAAGAGACTATATGATAGACAGTGAAGATCTCCTGTGGTCTTGCTTTGAAATCTGTGTTTTAAAAATTGTTTTCTTATGATTTGTTTTGTTCTGCTTCGTTATGTTTAGTTTTACTCTTTAAAATAAAAAAATAAATAAAAGTTATCTGGTTTCAGTTATTTTGTCACAGCAACAGAAAATGGACTAAAATGTGTACATTTAAAAGATCCCCCCCCCCCACACACAGAATATTATTGTTTTATCCTGGTTTTTTAGTTTCTCAAAGATGAACTCAACTATCAAACCTAAAACGCAAGGGCAGAGTGGTTTTTTTAAAAAAGCTTTGTGTTTTGGTCGTATCTCAGGTGAAATCTTGTTCGGAAGAGAAAGTTGAGAAACTGCCCCCAATGGGCTAATTCCTTCCAAAAATGCAAGAAGGAGGATGATAACCAGGTGGCCACGGTGGTCAGCAGCTCCTCAAACCCAGAAGAGGTAAAGCTGTAGGTGGAGGTGCGTCTCCTCTTCCTCAGCGTTCCCAGCCCTAACTGTCTCTTCTGCGGGATTCACGCCTAAGAAACACTGCTCGTGTTGGCCCCTGCCTGGCCCAGGAGATCGGAATCCCCGATCTCATTTCCGCTTGTCTGCTGCACCACCAGGCCCTCTTGCAGTCTGCCCTGGTCAGCCGGGAGGCTCAGCCGCCCCCCCCCCCCCCCGCACACTTTGGAGTCTTTGCTCGCTAATCTCATATTTACCTGCTTTGTGAGTTTTCCTTTGGTCACAACACGGCGCCTATTAGTGTTTTCAGAAGAAAGAAGGATGGACAGAAGACTGGCTGGACAGATGAGGAAGCGCGAGGGAGGACGCCTGAGTTGAGTGACTACAGTCACCGCAATCGGAGGCCACCAGGGGGCAGCGTAGACAGATCCTTGGCGCTCATCTGGTTCTGAATACTCGTTTGTGAGGGAGAGAGCTGAGCCCAAGGGGGTAAGGGCTGTGCTCAGGCAGCAGCTCCTGGCTGCACAGTACCCCACATTGCTAGGCGCCGGCGGCCCGCGCTGCCAGCCCAGCAGCTGCCAGGAGCGCCCGGGACCGTCCAGGAGGCCGCCCAGCCGAATCCCTGGGCTTCTCCAGCCCTCCGCAGGTCCAGCCTTGCTTAGTTTCTCAACTAGCCACGGTCCTCGGTGGACTCCCCTTTCTCCTGACATGTCTTTTCCCCCCTCTTTGGCACCTCTATCATTTGGACTCATATTTCCTGGGAGAGGGAGGACTCCACGCTGGAAACACATCCTAAAACAAATTATCTTTCTCCTCAAAATTTGCTTCTCCTGTGTACCATTCCTTCGAGTTCCGCTCTTTAAGTTTCACTGTCTTTTTTGGCAAGTAGGGGTGGGGCAGGGAGAGTAGCAGGCTCGGGGAGGCTCTTCCTGTCTCCTCCTTGCTCCTGGACTTCTCCCCTCATACTTCCTGAGACTCATGCTGTAGATGGCAGAGAGAGACACAGAAGGCACAGAAAAGCTCCCAGTTTTCCTTTTCATCTTTTCAACTGTTAAAATATTTTAAAACATTTGCCATGTGTCAGATGTATGAAAAATATCACAACCTTGCATTTCTAAAGCCCTTCTGATGTTAGAGACTTGACATTCGTTATATTATCTTCACATGAGGCTGTAAAGAAGGTATTGTTGTTCCCACTTTACAAATGAAAAAACAGAGGTCTAGAGAGATGATTGTGCGTTGCCTAGGGCAGCAGAACCAGGAAGCTCCTGACCCAGAGGTTACACTAAGGAGGCAAATGACCTGGCACTTTCTGCAAGTGCTCATTGCTAGCTCGTGGCTCAGGATGCTTCCCCTCAGCTGCACTTCCACTGGCAGTGACAGAGCGATTGAGCACATAACTCTGAGGGTTTGGATGAGCAGAAATACAGAGATGCTCAGGTCTGGGTCTCTGTCTGCTGAAATGTGTTAGAGCTCTGTGATTTCTAGAGGAGAAATCCACAGTGTCCTATCAGGTGCAGTTCTGCAGCTGTACATCTACTCCCTCTGTGAGACCCAGCATCTCCACAAAGTCAAGCTCAGAGAGGAGCCACTCTCAGGTCACTGGGTTGACTGGAGCCCGAGTCTGCTTGCTTTGGGCCTGGCAAGCCGTGTGAGTTGTGCCACCACCACTCGTCACACTAAGCCCTTCTGCCACTCCACCTGTAAAATGAGGGCCTATCACACATGCCCTGAGAGCTGTCCTCAAAAGGAGGACACGGGTATGAAGGGGATTTAATGGGCTGGGGATTTAGCTCAGCGCCTGCCTTGTAAGCACAAGGTCCTGAGTTCAATCCTTGGTACCAAAAAGGGGGGGGGGAGGATTTAAAATTCTGATGTCTCTTGTAGATATGTATGTCCTTATGATTACCATGTGTGAGGCTAGTGTGCCTTGACTGACTTTTGCAGAAGGCCTCAGCCATTGTCCCGACTTTGAGGAATACACACGTCAGTGTGAGTGTTTTGGAATATAAATCTCAGTGACTCATATAGAGGTATTAATTTGTTTACAAATGCGCACACGTGTGTGTGTGTGTGTGTGTGTGTGTGTGTGTGTGTGTGTGTGTTACTGAAGATTGAATCCGAGGCCTCCACACTAAGCTCCACTTCCAGGACTTTTTAAATTTTCTTTTTTTACATCAGATGGATAATGTGCCAATGTCGTAATAAGGTTCAAAGGAGGCACATGTCATACATGGAGCATGAACACCCAGTCATCACGCTTATGAACCTGGGGATCTTAAATTTTCATTTCTGAGACAGGGTTTCACTAAGTTGATCATTTCTCCTGGCTGGACTCAAATTTGTGATCTTTCTGTTTCACAGCCTGGATGCGAGGATCATATAGGCTTGCACCAGCTCTCTCTTTTTCCATCCCTTTTCTTCCTTTTTTCCTTTCTTTCTTTTTCCGTTAATGACTGCTAAAAATGCTCTATCCTAAAAGAAAAACAAGTTTTTAAAATCCAGCAAACAACAAGATGTGCATTTTTCTTATTTTATTTGAGACCGGAAGAAAGTACAGTGAGCGCAAACTGGCCATGGAGCTACCAGTGGAAGATCTGCAAGGTGTGCGGCTGCGTCCTTCACCTTGCAGCCAAGCCCTGAGCAGCAAGAGACAGATTAAATATGTCATGAGACAGTTAGTGTGCATCACGGGAGCTGGAGGACAGAACAGAAAAATAATATTCCATTGTGGAAAGTAACCTTTTAAATGTACACATTTTAATCCACTTTCTGTTGCTATAACAAAATACTTGAAACCAGGTAAATTTAAGTGAATGTGAGTTTATTTAGCTCTCAGTTCTGGTGCCATCTGTGATCAGGAAGGACAACCTTGCGGGCTCAGGCCATGGCGGAGGGCACCACAGGATGAGACAGAACTAGCCCTGAACTTGAGTCTTCCTCTTATAAATCCACCACAGCCATTGTAGGGCTGATTTTAGAATCCCATCTAATTCTAGTCACCCTACTTTTTTTGAGCACTTGACCAAGCTCTCCAACTAACTGTCTAATGGCACAGCAAAAGGATGAAATAAGGTGCAGTGACAATTTAGGAATGCATAAAGGGAGGCTGGAGATCGTGCCTCAGGGGCAGAGACCAGGACTGTCCAGAGAGCCACTGTTTATTAGTCACTGTGGGGGAGGGGTAGTGAGCAATGGCTGCGGGCTGGTCAGAGGAACAAAGCGCCCTTGTGGGGATGAGACAAGGGGCAATCAGGACACAGGGTTCCCCAGGGGAAACTGTTTACTACGCCACATTGCTTTGGAGCTCTTCGTGGTCCTCGGCAGGTCTTGCCGTGCCCTGTGAGCACCACAGCACCAGGAGCCCACCAGCCACAGGGCTTCAGCTGTGACCGGAAGAAAGCAGGCTAAAAGGACAAAACAAAGACGGCCTCAGATATCCTCTGGACTCAATTTATAATTTGAGGCCCCTAACAAGATATCATCAACATATAAATTTGGAGAAATGGACCAAAAATTCATCCAAAATATGAATTTCTGGGAGTTACATTTTGGCCATAGCAGCATATTAAAAAAAATAGTGTGTGCACTCCAACACCCACTTTCAAAATACCTGTGTGCATGTAGGCAGTCCTAGATACAGAGAAAAAGAAGTGGAATATTATACAGAAAAATTCCATAAGGTTGTTTCTGCATGGTAGATTGATGGATACATTTATTTTTTCTGAGTTACCTCTTGTACCCTACAACCAGAAATAGAATGAATAAAGAAGGAAACAAACAAACAAAGAAACTATAGCGCAAGTAGATTTGCATGATTCTGTGTGTGACTGCAGCTGACAATCTCCTTGGAACCTGAAGAATTTCAGTGAAGCCACCCACTGGCCTGCAGGAGGCTCTTCTGGGCTTATGCTGATGTCATTCACTTTTCATTTTCCCATTTTTGGGGCTGGATCTGGTGTTCAGCATGCTTAAGTGGCATATGTCCAACAAACCACGTTCCTTACTGGGCACCTGGTGTAGATCGTGGCCACGAAGGGTCCACAGAGGAAAACTGCCATGACAGGGAGCTGGACCATCCCTGAGTTACTTTCCCTTCTGAGTTTAAAAGTTTGTATCTGGAGCTTTGATTGCCTCTTTCCTTGGAAGAGTAGAAGGTAATCATAAGAATAACAGAGAAAGAAAGAGCTCCTGCCTGAGCCACACTGGCCTCATGAAAACACTGACTGTCTTTAAAACATGAAGGGAGGGGGCTGTTAGGAATTCTATTGATTTGGCTTCTTGGTAACAAGCAATAGGAACTAATTAATCCTGATCAATTCAACGGGGAATGAGTGGCTTGGAAAGCCTGGCTTAGTCAGGAAGCCCCAGTCACAAAGCAGGCAGGACTCAGGGGCGGTCAAGCCACAGGAACCTTTGCTCCAGTCTCCGAGTCTTACTTCCTCACCAGTACAGTTGTCTTATGATTCTGAGTCTCGACAAGTTCCCTGTGGTAGTTAAGAGCACGATTTTGGAGCCAGACTGTTTGGCTTCAAGTCATACTTATCAAGACCCTTAAACAAATTTCCTAACTCCTCTGCACATCTGTGAAATGAGGATAAGATTTCAGTTTATGTGCCAGTTGTGGTGGAGCACACCTGCAATCTCAGCACTCAAAAGGCTGAGGAAGGAGGATTGCTGCAAGTTTGAGGCCAGCCTGTGCTGGCTGGTGAGTTCAGGGGCAGCCTGAACTACATGGTGAGACTCTGTCTCAAACAACAAAAGCAAAGATTTCAACTTGCTATAGTTACCTACTTCTGTGAAACAAATCTCCCTGAATCTTAGTGACTTAATCCAATAATACACATTTATTATCTCAATTTTTTGAGCCAAGTGTTCAGGAGTGGCTTAGCTAAACAATGAGTTTTTCAGTGAGATTTGGTGGTGTCTGAAGGTTTCACTGAGCTGGAAGATCTGTTCCCAAGACAATTTTCGATGTGTCTGGGAAGTTGATCAGCTTCTCCGCAGGTGGGCTGCTTCGGTATTCTCATGACACTGAAGTTTCCTATCCTTCAAGAAAATGATAGCACAAAAGAAATGTGGTTTTTCAAACACAGATTTTTTACTTCATGTCTCTCACTTAGAAGTCCGTTCTCTTAAGTTTATGCTATAATTGATAATTTCTACTCATGGACATACAAATACATGCCATTCCTTTTTAGATTAAGCTCCAACTTTTGAAGGGAGGCATATCTGAAAAGTCAGCACCCATACCATATAACCACCCCACTACCGTTAGCATTTCACTAAAGATTGAATCAGTTAATTCAAGTAAGTGCTTCAATCTGCCTGGAATGCAGTCATGACCGTAGGTGGTTGATTGCTGTCAGTGCCATCATCCACTACTGTGGCTGCTTACGCTTTCCTTCCTAGAGTCACCTGAGACCTGAAGATTGACTCCTCCTTGACTTCCTGACTCCTAACATCTCCTCTGGGCGTCAGTGGCCCTTCCAGATTAGCCCTGCCCCTGTAAGTGTCTGGACAGAGCTGTCCAGCCCCAGCAGGATTCCACCAGCAGTGGCCACAGCTGGCTGTCCCAAGTGGAGTCTGTCTTCACAGTTGCTATAAGCTTGGCCCTTGATCCGCTTTCTTCATCTGCTCAGGCACAAGATGCCCAACAATGAGCTTGAGGAAATTCCCAGGCAAGTTCCGCAGGCCGCACACAGAGGCCTTTGTCCCTTTGGTGCTCCTGTTATGATGGGGCAGGAGGTGAGATTTGAGATCTTGAGCAAGAAATCACCAGCAAGAGGTGAGAGGCACCTAGAAGAGCAGCTGCTGCCTGTGAGCCCCCAAACCAGAGGCAGAGCTATCTGGCACCACGGTGCAGGGTGCACCCTTCCAAGGATACCAAAGGCCTGCGGGCCAGGTACATAGTCTTCAATTTCTCTAGACGCTGCGTGCTCCACCCATCACAGTGGCTATTCCAGCCCTGAGGAAGGAGCAGCTGCTCACCACCAGTGTGCTTAGCATGAGTCCTTTTCCTGTCTGCTAGAAAGTGTTGCATGTGCTACCTGTCTTCCAGTCATCAGATCTTGTTTAAAGCAAACACTGTGTGATTCTGTGATTGTTTATGTCGGTGGCCCCCAGGCCTCATGCGTTTGCATTGTGCATTTGTGATTGGTTCACTGTCTAGCGCTTGGATGGGGGGAGTGACTGCTACACCAGCCTAGAGGTGGAGCCAGGATGTGATCTAATGGCAGGAAGAAGGCGTATCTAGCTCTGTTGCTGGTTTCTGCCTTGCTGTTTGCAGCCCCCCTGAACTGTGGCCCTGCCATGCCACATTGCCTTGGAGCCAACTGAGTACGGGCTGAAACCTCCAAAAACTGTAAGAAATAAACCTTTCCTTTCCCAATTTTGGGCATCTGGTCTTTTGTCTCAGTGACAGAAGTAACCAAGACAGATTCCTAGCCTGGGCCCCTGGTGTTTGAATGATTCACAGACAAGCACCTGATCCCTTGTTCTGCTCAGGTTTAGCCTTTTCATTTTCCACTTTCTACCTGGATGTCCTTGTTTGGCTGTTAGGTGTGAATGACATGCATCCTGGAGATGTTACAAGTGGATGCACACACGGCACATCCTTTTCCTGGACGTGCTGTCTGCTGTTGCTCTTCCTGTGGTCGGCCGCCACTGTCTTAGTCACTTTCTCCTTGCTGGAACAAAATACCTGACACTCACAACTTAAAGGATGAGGTTTATTTTGGTTCATGTTTATTTATTTATTTTTTTACAGGATTCAGTCTGTCCTGAATTGTCTGATTCTAAGATGGAAAGACACGGTGGGTCTGGAAGAAGAAAGCTGCTCACACCACGGTGGGCAGGAACCAAAGAGCCAAGGGAAGACCAGACAGATCTCTCACGGAAAGGAAGTAATGAGCCAGGGAGTGTTATTACAAACATCATATAAAAATTTTCCAGAAGAAAATCATGCACAGAAAAAGACCTTCCTAGATACCTTCATTTGTTTAAAAATATAAAGAGCAACAGAATCCATCCCACTCCACTGCCCTTCCAGGAACCAGGCTGCCCATGCTTACCCTTGGCGGGTCCTGGTCTTTGAGAATGAAAGAGGCAAAGGAGCACGGTAACAGTAATTAGTGACCCAACCGGGGTGTGCGCCAGTGCACAGCCAATGCTGGACACACAGCTGGACTCACAGTGTCCAAATGTCTACCTGGGACTGTTCTGCTAAGTGGTCCACATGTGCAAACTTCATTGAACCTCTTGAACCCTGTGTGACAGTGCTGTCATCAAGGAAGCCCCAGATCACTAAGTGAGCTGTACAGCCAGGAGGCCCACTAGTTTCTAAATCTGTGTGCTCAACTATCACAACCCTGTGTGTGCAGGTGTCCAAGGGAGACCGAGCTGCTCGCCTTTTGTCCGATTTCTGCTAGCTCCAGCCAAGCCACAGTTTCAGCATTAGACTCATGGCATCATAGTATTAGTAAGCTGGATGAATTATTGTGATAAAAAAATAAAGCAAGTGGCACACAAAAATCATGGTGGGGCAGGAAATGTGACCAGTCTGACTCCCAATTTTGAAAAGTCGTTCAGGATCATTGTGGTTATTTAAAAACTAACCAAATATTCTCTAGTATATGTGTACTATTTTCCAAGGTGGTTACCAGGACGACTACTAATACATATTATTTTCCAAGATGGCTACTAAGATGATAAGTCTTAGTAAGTCATTTAGATCCAGCCATTCAAAAGGAGGAACTGTCATGACATTCATGTAAGGAAGTGATGTGAATGCTGAAAGTGTCTCTGCACAGTCATTTCGCCACTGGTGGAACCCTGGAGAGTAATGATAGGGGAGGTCTTGTTTCTGTTACCATGTTACATCCACAATAGAATAACAGAAGTGCTTCTTCTCTGTCTGTCTTTCTCTCCTTCCCCTTCCCCTTCTCTTTCTCCTTTTTTCTCTCTCCCCCTACTGTCCCAATTCCCCCCACCAAAAAAAACAAAAACAAAAACAAAAACAAAAAACAAAAAATAAGATCAACTCCTCCAAAACCCCAAAGATCCCTTCACTTCAATCAGAGACAGTTGCCCAAAATCCTATTCGTCTTCATTTCAGTCTTTTGCCCTTTTTTACTGATCAGGAAACCAACAGTGTATGTTGGTTTGAGCCCAGTCATCTTTAAACCTAGTCAAGGTTTAATCTGAGCATCTTCCTCCAACGTGCCATCTCCTCCTCAGGTCACAGGTCACATTGTCAGCTCAGACCCCAGATGCAGTGCTAACCATCCACACTAACGTACTGCTCCTCCGGCCAGCACCTCCGGTTGGCACACCTGGCCCCTGAAAATACTCAGAGACAATGAGGAGACAGAACAGGCAGTGGGAGGATGACAGAAAGGAGGCAGGTGAGGGCCTGGCAGCAGGAGGCTGCGGGGAGGGCAAGTGGTCACTGGCTTGGGTCACGGTACACTTTCCCTTCTCTCCCTGTCACATTTCCAAGAACAGCAAACCAGACAGCAGTGCTGTGGTGGAAGCAGACACATGTGATATGGCTTGTGTCACTAACCAGGGCCACCTTCGATGAGTCACTTTTGCTGTACCTCAGTTTCCGCTCTGCAATAGGACTCATTTCTCCAGTGCTCCAGGTGCCAGGGACACATGCACAGTTGGCTGTGTACCTACAGCCTGATGTCAAGTATATTAAAAATAATGGCGGGCCACCCTTTGTACAAGAAGCCACTTTATATCATTGTTCATAATGCAGAATTTACATGCATTTTAACTGCAGAAGCTAACACTTGGTAACATTCAATGAGTAATTACCGTAGGCTGAGTGCTATACTAAACCTTTGTGATCTTCACAATAACCTAATGAGGTTGTATTGTTATTTCCGTTTTATAACAAAAATCCTGGAGCACAGAGATTAATTCACTCAAAGTTGCATGTTTCTAAGTAATGACACCGCCCCCCCCAACTCCGCCATAAATCTGGGTCGTTGCCAGCTACTTAGGCATTTACCCCCAATCTGGTGCCTTTGTTCTTCATGAAGTCTGAACGCCAGAGGCGAAACAATCCCCGAAGTTTAGCTCCCTTAAATCAATTTTAGCTGAATTGGTGGATAAAGGAGCTCCCCACACCCAGTGTTCCTGGAGGATGGGGAAGGCTGTGGAGGCTCCCTGAGGCAGGTGGGGGTCCTCCAGGTGGATCTTTGGGGGATCTTTGGGGGCCCCTGGGAGCTCCTGAACTGTCCAAATGCTGGAGGTTTCCGCTCCCGCGGCCTCAGCTCTGTCAGCGTGTTTGCCAGCCGGCGCTGGCGGCACTTCCTATTTCCCCAGGGCTTCAGACCCAGCCCAGACCCAGCCCAGCGCTGGCGCTGCTGGGGGGGCGGGCAGGAGGAGACGTCGCAACCGCCGCCCTCCTCTTTCCCCGCCTGGGCACTCGCTCACCGCCCAGAGGAGCGCGCGTAGACCGGTGCTGGCAGTCCTGCGCCCGGCATGTCCCCCGAGCGCGCGCACACGGCGGCGAGCACCCGCAGCCCCCCGCGCGGCCCGGAGCCAGCCAACCGCACGCGCTTCCCCTTCTTCTCCGACGTCAAGAGCGACCACCGGCTGCTGCTGACCGGCGTGGAGACCGCCGTGCTGGCGCTGATCTTCGCCGTGTCGCTGCTGAGCAACGCGTGCTCCTTGGTGCTGCTGGCGCGCCGACGGCGTCGCGGCGCCACGGTGAGCCTGGTGCTCAACCTCTTCTGCGCGGACCTGCTCTTCACCAGTGCCATCCCGCTGGTGCTGGTCGTGCGCTGGACCGAGGCCTGGCTGCTGGGCCGCGTCGCGTGCCACCTGCTTTTCTACCTGATGAGCCTGAGCGGCAGCGTCACCATCCTCACGCTGGCCGCGCTCAGCCTGGAGCGCATGGTGTGCATCCTGCGCTTGCAGAGCGGGGTGCGCGGCCCGGGGCGGTGGGCGCAGGCGGCGCTGCTGGCGCTCATCTGGGGCTACTCGGCGCTCACCGCGCTGCCCCTCTGCGTCTTCTTCCAAGTCGTCCCACAGCGGTTTCTCGGTGCGGACCAGGTGAGCGCCCCCGGCAGTTCTGATGGAAGCGGTGAGTTGGGTTGATAATGCTTAAGGACAATAAACCATTTGCTGCGGTTAACGGTTGCGTCGGACCCTGTGCCCAAGCGCTGGGAAGTTTCGTTTCTTAAATCCAAATGACCACCCTGTAATGCAGGTACCTAACTCTCCTCCCAAACGCTGTAAGTGGAGTCGCCCCCAGTTGTTGCAAAATGCAATGGCGATTATGCGTTTAAATAACCGGGAGTTTGGGAGCGGGATCCAACTTCTGTGGGACTGTGAGATGGCTCGAGACATAGTGCTGAATTTTGCTTTCTCTCCGGTGTTATCACACTCACTTTACAAATGAGGAAGCTGAGGCACACGGAATGATGAGTCCAGACGACCTCATCCTTAGATCTAGGAGAAGCTGGGTTCCTGCTGGGAAGGGTGAGGACTGCGCTTTGAAACCCTGAAGGCAGGTGGCTGGAGAAGCATTGGAGGACCAGGGATCCCAGACCCAGTGCTGCTCACACAGGCTGGAGACCTCCTGTCTTCTCGGGGGTCCTCTGTTTCCAACTGCAAGACTGCAAGACTAAAGGGGAGGATTTCGCTAGACCATGAGCGCTTACCCGGGGAGTCTTGGATTTTCAGGTATCCACACCCCCTAACTGCTGTGTAGATCCCAGAGGTTGGGCCAGAGAGTCGTTTTGGTCAGTGGGCCCTCGGTTATCATTGGCATCGAGGACCATGGAGGGGCTACGTTCTAAGAAGGTGTAACTCGCTGTGGTCACCTAGAGACCCACAGTTTGGAAGTCCCAGGGGAAGGTGTGTTTGCCTTGCTGCCCACCCCTCAGCTGCAGAGTTCCCTCCCTCAGATCCACTCGAAACGCCAGAGCTGGAGGCCAGGTTGCTGTGGCGCACAGCAGCTGGCAGGTTCCACTGTCTACCTGGGTGTTTCATTCTCTGCTGGGCACACAGAGGGGAAGGACCAAGTCAGGGCTGTGTGCTTGATAGCGATGGTGTGGTGAAGTCTTGGCTCCTGGCGCTGCCTTTTGGAGGGTCTGCCAGAGGCTGGCTTCTCATCCTTCTCCCCGCTCTTTTTTTTTTTTTTTGGTATGGGGAATCGAACTCAGGATCTCACACTTGCTAAACAGACACACTGGGTTTTTTGGTCTGGGTCATGAACTCCCACCCCAGGTCCTAGTAAGGGGAGTAGTCCCATCCAGAGCATAAAGAAGAACTGCTGTCCCAGGAGAGGCCTGGAAGGTGGAGGTGGAAGAGCATCACCTGGGAAGGTTCCAGATGGAGACACACAGCTGGACTAGGAATGCTCTGGTCGTGTGACTCTCCAGGGCTGCACACACCGTGAGGAGGTGGGCAGAGCACTTCCCTGGACCAATCACACACAGGCCTTTTGCTTTGGGGTAGGATGGATGGAAACTGCATCCTGAGCAAGTGGTCTTTCTTTCTTCCTTCCTTCCTTCCTTTCTTTCTTTCTTTCTTTCTTTCTTTCTTTCTTTCTTTCTTTCTTTCTTTCTTTCTTTCTTTCTTTCTGGTACCAGGGATTCAGGCAGGCGCTCATGCCACTGAACTAAATCCCTGGCCCCAGCAGTTTCTTTTTTTTTAACTGAACATAAATCAAACCCAAAAATCAGTTTATAATAGTTTATTTCTTGTGTGGAATATATTTTAGGGGTGTCTGTTTGGTTAGGGATTTGAATGACTGACAAAGAGAAACTGAATCAGCCCTGTAGCACTTGATCAAAAACCACATAAACCTGTGGCCATGTCCCCTCAGAGGGGGAGGAGAGCCAGGGTTAGCTGGGCTGTCGGTACTGGTGGCCTTTAGAGACCAATGACTCCAGTTCACCTGACAGACTATCCTTAGTCCAGACACACATGAGTGTCAATATGGGCCCTACCAAGATGGGCCAGCTATACTGTAGGGTGTCTCTAAGGAGCTCTGCCCTGCTGGGCGCGCACGGGTCTCTTGCTTTAATGAAGAAGCAACTTCTTGGTTTTAAGAGTTTTGAGGGAGGGTTTTGGGCAAAGCACTGGGAGCAAATGGCTGGAAGGATGCATCAAAGGGGGCCAGAGCAGTTACCTGCAGGAGCCCTATTTACTGAAATCAGTACAGGTGGTTGGGGAGCTTGTAGTGAGGAAATGAGACTCTCTTCTGGCTCTCCATCTTCCTTGACTTCTCTCAGACCCGTCCCACTCCTGCTCTCTTTCTCTCTCACCAAATCACTCTCTGTTTGAATTGCAGTGTACGATGCTCCTTTTTATATGAGTTTTACTTTCTACAGTTTGAGTTATCAGCAGTTTCATTACTTATAGACAGTCAAGCTCTGATAATATTGAATGGAAAATTCCAGAAATAAGAAATTCTTTTTTTTTTTTTTTGGTCTTTTTCCTTTTTATCGGTACCGGGGATCGAACTCACGACTGCCTGTTTGCAAAGCAGGCGCTTATGCCGCTGAGCTAAATCCCCAGCCCCCCCAAAATTCTGACTTTCAATAGTTTTATTACAGTATATTGTTGTAGTTATTCTATTTTATTATTAATGTATCGTTATTCACTTACTGTGCTTGATTTATAAATTAAACTTCATCACAAAGATGACCATAAAGGAAAAACAGCATATATGAGGTATGATCAAAATCGGTGGTGAATATTTAAAAATTATTTATTACAGTGAAAGACACATTGCTATTAATTCTTCTTTACATTTACACATTGCCGTCAACTTCCCTTTAAGTGTCTTCAGAAATACTTGGAACGCTGTTGCTAAACGCCTTCCAAGAGAAAGTCAGGCCCATAAAAACATTAGTGTGTCCTCAACCACCTCATTCACTGGATCCAGCACCCTGTGACATACAGCTCTTCCCCAAAGTCACAACACCCATGCAAGGGAGATGTTTTGAACTGATTCAGGACCTTGAGGCAGCCACAACTGTACAACTCAAAACATCACAAAAGAGGCCTTCCAGAACTGCTTCAGAGGGTGGCAAGCATGACGGGATGAGTATGTTCAAAGGGAGGGGCAATACTTTGAGGGTGTTAACCACACTGTGTGTTTTACTGAAATGTTTTTAAGATTTAAACGTTCCTCATAATTTTGAATCACACTGCATGTGTGCTCCCTGTGGCTCACAGATCTCCCAAGGTCTCAGAGGTCCCTGAGAAAGGGTGAGGGGGACCACTATATTTTCTCTATCCTTACTAAGGAAGTCAGCAAACAAACTCTACAGGTCCTTAAGGGTTGTCTGAGTGTATCGGAAGCATCTGGCTTTATGGGCTCATGAGTTAATAAATCCATGGAAACAAATGAAAGAGGTTGGGCATGGAGAGGTACTGGGAAGAACGACAGTTTAAAAAAAAAGGAGAAGGATCTGGTTTAGATTGAACTGAGTCTCACATTTAAAGTTAACCAGGGCGTATTTTCTCAGTCCTCATGGATCCTGTCTGTCCTTTCTACTGGACACTAAATGTGAAGGTTTTGGATGGGGGACATTTTTCTTTCCAGATCACACATGGAGGGCCCAACTTACCCCAAACACGTAGGGGCTCCTTCCCCTCAAGGAGTGCTGATAAAGAAAACACCCCTCCTCAGAGATTTCTGCTTGCCTGAGACTGTCCTGAAACAGGGACACAGTGACATTCATTTGGACTCTAAACTGAAGGGAGCACGTGATGGTAGCTGAAATGCTAGACCCTTTGGTATTGTGGGCTTTGGAATCAAATATTCTAAGCTCATCTCTGATCACCCAGGAGTTGTATGACAGAAGACAATCTGTCCCAGTTCACTATACCTCACTCTCCTTGCTTGCAAAATGGGCTCAAGAACAGTATCAACCAAATAATATTGCCATGGGGAATTCTTGTTCAGGAAACCTGGCATGAGACAGTTAAGTGCTCAAGAACTGCTAGCTATTGTTAGTTTTCCTTATCTTTGGATATAAACATTTTAAACATTCTTCAAACAATGTAATTATTCTGACTGCTATAAAATAATAGGCTGCTGTTTCAAGAGGATAGATACATCTTAGCAACACTGACATCTTGGCCAAACCAGCTCAACTTGCTCTAACCAGATGCCTGCCTATGTACGCTATGGCCCTGGCCAGCTGGTGACCCATACTGGTGACCCACCTTGGCCAGCATGTGCCACCCATTCATTGTACAAACATTTACTGAGCACCGCTCCCCTCTCACCCTGCAAGCCACAGAAATGCACCTCCTAAGCATACAGATAGTCCCAGACGTTGGCCTAACACTGTAGCCCATGGTTATCCCACGAGTGTGTGTTCTTATGTTTATTTTCTGAAAGATGAAATGCTCAAAGTCACAAGACAAAGGGTATTCCAGAATGTGGCCCAACTCTGGTTCCGATGGGTGTCATCTCCCACAAAGTCACACTTTCTCAGCTCTACCCTTTCCTGATTTCACACAGGTTTCTGTTGTGATTGTGTCTCCACTGAGACATGGTAGGTTGTGACTGCCTCACTTCCTGGCTCATACTCACCACATCAGGGCGCGCAGCCACACCCCTTCCTGCCTCTACATGGCTCCTTGCCTGGCTGGGATGCCCTTCCAGGCCTCCATGCCCTTGGCTTGCTTACTGACCGATATACCCAGTGAAGACATATTATACTCTGGTAGCCTTGGTGAATTCCCAACACCCAAAGAGTCCCTTCCACAGCTCTCTGAACGCGTGCAATCAGCAGTCTTCAGTCAGGAGGTCACCTTTTCTCAATACGCTACCAAAGTCAGGCAGAAGAAAAGCTTGTCTTATTTAAGGCAAGTACCCAACACCTATATTTACACCTGGCACACATTAGATGCTCAGTACAAAACTGCGTAGTGAAGGAATTTGCTGAGGACTAGGACATCCATTAACAGGCACCGCCCCAGTGCTGAGCCCTCCCCACACTGGCCAAAGTATTTGCACATGCTGCCTGGTTCCAACTTTTGTTTTCTTAAAATTCTCTCATGATTCTTCCTGCAATTTCCCAATACTCTTTGGTAAATTGTTTTCCCTTCCCTACCTGTTCATACAAAACAGAAGCCTGCAAGGTCATTTTAAGGAATGAGGAATTCTCCTTAGAGATCTATTCCTCTATCGACTTTGAGACCAAAAAGAGAAAATATCACATGAGACGGACTTACTTTGTTATATTTGAAAAGTGTTCTCTAACATTTATTAACGAAGACGAGAAAACTGTGCTTATGTCCTCAGACAGTCAGGGAAGGAGCCACGTAGAGGCAGGAAGGGGTGCGGCTGCCACCCTGAGCCCCGCAGTGGGCTGTGGGCCGGGCTCGTGCTGCCTGTGGCACGGCCGGCAGAGGTGGCTCCCCTTTAGGGCGTGTGAGCTCGCCGGATGAGGAGATGGCCCCTGGAAGAGGCAGCAGCGCAGAGCTCCCTCTGGATGGTTGGATAGCGATTGTGGGGACCTCGGGTTTCTTCTGGCGGGGAGCGCAGAGGCCAGTCCACAGGTTCCTAGAGGTGCAGAACCCTGCGGCTGCGTGCCCTGATGTGGTGAGTATGAGCCACGAAAGTGAGGCAGTCACAACCTACCATGTCTCCCACAGAGAGGTCCTCCTGAGGGTGCTGGGAGGGGAAAAGTAAGCAGAGTCATCTTCTGAAAAAAGACAAAAACAAAAACACCTTGGAAATGGATGAGCTGGCAAGGGAGAGGCAGAGACTGGGGTGAGGCAGGTGAAAGGACACTTAGCCTCTCCCTGGACAGGCCACCGCCCTTGTCCCTTCCGTCTTGAGCCCAGAGCTCCCCCTCCTGTCCATCCCCTGGTTGAAGCCTGAAGCCACCCTGCCCTCTGGCTGCTGCCTCGCGGGCTCTGAAGCTCTCTGGGTAGGTCTGCTTTCCTGTCCCAGGAAGACGTCTCCTAGAGTGTCTCTGCGGCCCTCGCCAACAGGATCCTGGCTTTCTGCAGAGCAGACCAGGGCCTTGCTCGCCCATGCTGGCCTCACGCTGGCCAAGCCACTGTGCCTGCAGTCAGAGCTAAAGAACCCCTGCTGACAGTGCCATTCCCATGTTGGTGTCTGGGTGACTGGGAAAGCCTAGCACCGCTGTTCTTCAAATTTATCTTTTAGAAATGAGGAAATGTTTCAGATGTGCAGAGCAAGTACAGAGGATATGAAACCGCTCTGACCCCAGCTTGAGGGTTTGACATGCTGTCCTGCTTCTCGACAAGTCAGAGCCTCCAAGAGAAAACCTAGAATCCAAACAGCATATTAACCCACCTCTCTGACTGTGGTCTTAGGGCCTGTTTTATTTTTTCTAAAGCACAGACACTGCATTTAATCCCAAGTACCGTGTAAAGAGCATATATAAAGCATTTAAAGAGCATGCAGATCCGTCACTGGGATGCCCAGGCTACTTTCACTGCCTCCTAGTTCTTGACAGGGGCTGAACAGAGTTCTATCTCACTGCCTACCTGCAGCGGGCACCACAAAGAAAACGGGGAAGGGTGTCTGCGGCAATGGAACTTGAGGAGCTTCCTGGGACAAGTGCCATGTGTGTATTGAAAACATACACGTAGGTGTGTTCAGCTGTTGTGGTGAGTGTCGTGGTGATCTGAGTGGTGTTCATTTTCCTAAAAGCAAACTTTTGTCACTCTCTTTTTCTTTTATTAAAAAAAAACCATAGGAACTCCACTGAAAATTTAGAAAATTCAGATAAATGGAAAGAATAGAGCCCCTCTTAAAGCAGATGTCATTAGCTTTCTCTTGCAAACACTTGCAGTCTTTTTCTATGTGTGTGCATATTCATTTGCACATACATATGTCTTTGACATGCGGGATCACTGGGAATGCACTTGGCAAGGAGAACATGCATGTCATGTTAAACTATGTGGATCTGGAGCTTGAGGCAAAGGAAAGTTTTTATAGGCAAAATGATGAGAATTGCATAAGTTATTTTGAAATAATAATCCTTCACTACAAGAAGCCTTAACAAGTGTGGTCTCTGCCAAGGTTAGATAGGCAGTTGCTGGGCCAGTGACCTCTCAGAAGTTCTTTTGTGTAAGATCCTGCTGGCCTTTGTGCAAGGCTGTGCTTCTGGCGGAGTCCTTACAGTAGTTCTTGTTATCAGGCAGGCAGGAGGCATTTAGGAGATGCTCTCCTTCATTATGTTTCCGTTTTCTTTAGGTATGTATTTTCGTTGGGGTTGACATAAGTTGATTCTATCAACTTCCATCGTTTAGGGACCTGCTTTTTATTTTTTCATTTTCTTTATAGGGCTAACATTTTGCTTTACTCTATCATTACATATTATTCTACAAAATCTTATTCAACCTGGCAGATACTCTGAAAAAGAATTTTAGAAATATTTAGGCTCCCTAGATAAGGAGTTTTAAGAGATAGTTTTGCGGTCGTTGATTTCTATTCTCCCTATCCATCATTAGTATAGGAATTAGAGACTAAGTCGCACTTAAGACTGGAATCCTTTTCTTCCAATGGGTGCCTCGGCACATCTGCCCATATCTGCTGTTCCCAGGGTTCTGGGATACAAGGTCTGTGATGTGCAGAGGTCTGGGCCACAGTGGAGCCGCATGGGTTTTCTGAAGAACAGCAGTGAACTTGCTGCCAGTATTCAAAAGATCCTCCAAAGACACAAGTGTCTTTCCAAACACCAAAAAGTAGAAATATGTAATAAACCTTTTCTTAAATATGTAATAAACCTGGATGGTGAGGTGGAAGAACAAATTTTTAGAACATCTAGCTGTGTACTCATAATCCCAGCACTCTGGAAGTCTGAGGCAGAGGATCACAAATTCAAACCCAGCCTGTGCAGCTGAGCAACTTCGCGAGACCCTGTCTCAAACTAAGAAAATAAAAAGTGCTGGGGAGCTCAGTATAAAGCCCCTGAGTTCAGTCACCAGTACAGATAATCCCATTCAATGACCAACTTGTTTAACGACGGCGCGGGCTGACAACTGAAGTGTATTGTTTCTTTGTTCTGAATATTATAACCTACATACTATATATAATTCCTCATTTGGCAACCAAGGAAGACAGGAACGTAACTCGGTTGTTAAGCCAGCAGTGTCTATACTTCAATAAATAAATGAGCAAGCAAGCCTAGTCCTTTGCAGGCTTTTTGGCAAACAAGAAATGGAAACAACGTTCTCATTTCCCTTTTAAAAATACACATGTGATCCAAATACTCTTTTCGATTTGTCTTGCTTTCGGAAGCGTTTTCTTGGTAGGTCCCTGACGTCCTTTGTAACTGTGTAACTCTGGAAAATATTGTGATTAAAAACACTTTTACTTTAGGCTGTTGTTCTAGGAGCGTTTCTAAGCCTTAGTTTCTTCCTCTCTGAAACGGGAAAGATAATAACGTGCATTTCAATAAGATTGTTGTGAGTGTTAAATGAGATAATATATGCAGAGCAATTCCTAATGCTTAATCAATGTTTTATGGCTATGAAATGCTATTATTTCCTGTTAATATTATTGACAAAAATGAACAACTGATTGAATTTAAGGTTGAACAGCGAACTACGATATATGTTGGTAAATGTTAAAATCCTTTGTTTCTGCCTGCTATGTATAAACTGGTAGATGAATACATGAATGAATGCCATGGCACTTGCTCGGCTCATTGCCCACCAAACATAATGATGTGGTATTTGTTTTACTCTTCATGGTGCTGGAGATTAGAACTAGGGAGCACTGTGCTCACCTCTTTAAACTGCTTTTGTTTTGTGTTTATGAGACAGGATCTCACTATCTAATTCAGATTGGCCTTAAACTCACTATGTAGCCCAAAATGGCCTCAGACTCATGGCACGTCTCCTTCCTCAGTCTCCTGAGTACTGGGATTACAGGCATGTGCCATTAATCCCTGTTTAAATTTATTTTACACAAGGTCTTGCTGAGTTTCCTAGGCTGGCCTTGAATTTATGATTCTCCTGCCTCAACTTCTCCAGTGGCTAGGATTACAGGTGTGCACAGAGGTACCCAGCCATAATGTGATGTTTTAACTAGTGCATGTTCTTAAAAATCTGTCCCATGTATCCGCAAACGTTCAGGACAACTTGTTTTCCAAGTATCTTTGTTCCTATGGTCAAGTGCACACAGGAAGTCTGGGGAGGGGACTGTTACACAGAGAGATACATTATGTTTGTTTTTGCTGACATTTATTTGTTGGAAGAAACTTGCAGCGACTCTTGGCAACTTTCCAATTAAACCCCCACCTGGTATTGCTGGTCTGTCGTTAGTGCTGAACATTTAAATCCGCACACCCGAGTGTCGCTGTAAGATTACAGACCTTCATGTTCTTCTGCAGCATTCCAGTGGTTTTCATCTGGAGCAGAGAGCCGTGGCTGATGTTTGCTTTGGGATTCTTCTAGGTTCCTCTGAGCAGGAGGCATGCAAGGTTGTCTTGGTTACTTTTCTCTTGTTGCTGAGACAAAATATGCAATGTCCAAAATGAAAGAAGGAAAGGCTTATTTAGCTCACAGTTCATGGAGGTCTCAGTTCTTGACCAGCTGGTTCCTGGGCAGGGTGGCGTGCAGAGAAGCAGCTGTTCACGGCAGCAGAGGACAGCAAAAGCAGTAAGAACAAACAAGGAAGAGAGACAGAACAAACGTCTTTTCCTCCCTCATACTGTACACGGGTTAACCCAGGGGGTGGCGGTCACACCTCCAAACCAGGACTAGACAATGAACCAGACACAAACTCTAGATCCAGCTGCCTCTGAAAAATCGTCCCCTCTCATGACTACATGAGGCTTTGGGAGACATGCAGACACAAATCATAACAATAGTCAAACGACCTGAGTCTAGGCATCAGACCTCCGTGGAATGAGGGATCGCCAGGTTCTTTGACACAGTTTGACACACTTGGTTTGTTTTGGTTTTTTTTTTTTTTTTGAGATGGAGTTTTACTTTGTTGCTGAGGTTGACCCCAAATTCCTGGGCCAGGTGATCTTCCTGCCTCAGTCTCCCAAGTGCCTGAGACTACACGTGCATACCACTGTGCCTGGCTTTGACACACTTAGAGGCTTTGATGCCCTCCCTTCCCAAATAAACACTTAATGTCTTACCACAGACCCTGTTGCCTTCCGCATACAAAGTACTATCTGGCTGGACTAAAATCTTGAGCCTGTTGTTATACTGTTATAGACAGCAAATCATTTCCAATCCATCCACTCTATCTTGGGTCAGTACTCCCTTTTTTAAAAACTAACTTTATCAGTACTCTTTTGATATACACAATGGTCACGTTCATCGTAAGGAGTTTGAACCTGTACACAACGTATCTTGATTCTTCTTTCCTTCCCCATTCCCTGCCCTCCTCTCAACCTTTCTTCCCCTCTCCATCTACAAAAGCTTTTTGTTTTGTTCTTTCTAGTCTCGGTTTCTTTTTCCTTTCATTCCCTTCCTCTCTCCCCGCCTTGTTCTCCTTCCTATTTGAACATCTTTCTAGTTGAACAGTATCTATCATCCATTGTGGTCCTTATTTATACTTTTCAGCAATGTGAAATTGAAGCATGTGTGTCCATTTACTTCACTTACTGTCACCCTGGGGAGATGGACAGGGCCTGCCCCCAGGACCAGCCTCCAGCCTTACTAGCCGTGGCTCTGAGGCTCAGCGCTCCCCGGGAGAGTGGAAATAACAATTACGGCTCCTCTGAGGGCCAGCAGCAAGAGCTCTGTGAGGAGCTGGGACAGGCAGGACTGGGATTCATGCCATTTGTGCCATACGTCAGCATATCGGTGCCAGGCGACCCCCAGCTAGAACTGAGCTGTAGGCCAAGAATCAGCCAGTGTTTAATAAGGTTCTTCTCTTTTCTCTAACTAGGAGATCCCGATTTGCACGCTGGTCTGGCCCAGCATCGCCGGAGAGATTTCATGGGATGTGTCTTTTGTTACTCTGAACTTCCTGGTGCCGGGGCTGCTCATTGTCATCAGTTACTCCAAAATTTTGCAGGTATGTTTGACTCAAGTGCAGTGCTGAACTTCACTAAGGACTCAGGCACTTCCACTGAAAATTTCCAGATCAAAAGACACCTTAGCATCACACCTGTCTAATCTTGATTCACTGACCAGTGCTACCTTGTCTGCAGTACTCAGAGTAACTATTTTTTTCTAAATAATGTGGTTATGGAGTTTTTTGCTCACTACTAAAGTAATACAAGCTCATTATAAAGAAATAAATTGAAAACAGACACAGAACTGTAAAGCAGAGAAACTAAACTCTACTCTACCTGCATTTAACAGCTCAGGTACATTTTTGCAAGTGTTCTTCCTGTATGTTTACACATGATCACAATATACTGTGTACGTGTATTTGATGAACCATGTGAAATTGCAGGTTAAATTGGCCAAAGAGCCATTAGCACTGCTCATTGTTCTTTTCAGACGTTACCTGCATCCGTAACTTGCTGTCTGCTCCGTAAGTCCCTCTTTTCCCTTCACACCATAGCCAGCGTCTTTCCATGCTCGTTCCTGTAACTGACCTCGTCACTTGTCAGGGCTGCATTGCTGTCCGTCATTTGAAAGCCGTATGATTTGCTGTGTGGACTTTTGGGCTGTGTCCACTGTCTCTCCAACACAAACACACCAGTAATCAAGAAGGTACACGTACCGTAAATGTAAATAATGTAAGTGTACCAACAGCAAAACACACCCCGCTTATTCATCCTGCTCACGAACTGAACACACTGATAAAGGCAGCTTTGGGATCCAGAAAGACAGCGTCGCCACAAGCCCCTTGCTCAGCGCCTTCTCCCTTCTTCCCGCCCCGGAATGCGCTTTTCAAGTGTCCCGTGGCCTAGGCAATGATGTCTGTTCTCAAACAACCACATGCTGCACAGGAAAAAGACAGTCTGCCTCTGCTTCCCACTCTTGTCTCAGCCCATCTGCAGGAAAGGAGGTGACCCGACAAACACCATGCACCTGAACCTAGGCGCCTGATAAAGGGTCACTACTGCCAAGCCCCAGCGTCTCTTGGAGGTGTGCAGCTGTTGAATTGTGGTTTCATGGCACATTACGTGTGGATTATCTGGTGAATAAGCTTATTGACGTGGAAAGATCTTGCTCAGCATCTGGTCCCTTTCATGGCCCTTTCTTTGTAGCTGAGGATCCGTAACCCTCTTAGATGTTCAGAGCTCAAAGCAAGGCCAGGGTCATCCAGGACCGCTAATCCCTGCTTCTGTGGGAGATGGCCCCCAGGCCCTCCTTAGAATCCCCCGACCAGATCACTTGAACCCCAAAAGGACCCCAGCCTGGGTCTTGCTCGAGGGTGGTAGACAGATCAAGTCTGGAGCTAAGGCCTGGAAAGTGCTTGCGGGAAGGGTCTGGTATATTTTAATATTATAAAAATGTTAACTATTATTAAAAGGAAAGACATGAGGAAAAAGAAATGCAGAATGAATAAAATTCACTTCAGAAACCTTTGTATAGTGTTTAACATGTACAAGGGATGAACTCATTTTGTCCTAAAAGAATTACAGATGAGAAAACCCAGGCACTGAGAAGTGATGTAATTTACCCAAGGTCATACAGTTCATAAGTGGCAGCTGAAATCAAGCAGTCTGGCCCCAGAATTTCAACACTTTAATTCGTCAAACATTGGTGAAGAGTCTACTCCTGGCAAGGGCCAGCAGGGAGTGGGAGAGGGCCATGGGTGTGGGCGTTCTCTAAGTGGGGAGACGGACAAGGCTGCTGCCACTTAAAGGAAGAAACTGTGGCACCAAGGCGAGAGCAGTGCAGAAACCGGGAAAACACTGCCCACCATGACACACCGCACGTGCATGCAGGGTAGAGGATGAGAGCAAAGGCCTCGGAGGCAGACGTGGAGACTTGACAGGGCGACGTGAAAAACCTGGCTTTGAGTCACACTTGCTGTGTGATCTTGGGTAAATTACTTGCACTCTCTGAGCAAAAGGGCAATCCTACTTCTAGGAGTATGAGGTTGCTGGGGAGCAGTGGGGACATTTAGCGTCTGCCTGGCCACAGCTGCAGATGAGAAAGTCTGCTCCTGTTACTTGGTAGGCCAGGCTACCGGAGACTGCCCAGTCTCTCTGAGCATGCTGGGAAATAGTGTCCTTGACATTTCTAAGAGAAGAAACAGCAGGCCAGGGCTTGGAGGCAGCAGGAACAAGGAGCAACACTGGACCAGGGCTGGCTGGAGGGGTGGCAGCACCTGGCCTCCCGTTTATGGGGTCACTCCTGAGTCCCACGGAGGCACAGAGCATCTGGCGGACCTCTTTTCTGTGGTGCCCCACACTTGTAAACCTCTGGTCAAGGAAGGAATGATTTCGCACCCACTCCTCCCTCGTACTCAAGCCTTGGGAACAACCTGAGGAGACCCACGGTTGGGTCAGGCTCCTTTTCTCCCCCTGCTGCTGACTGCAGCGCACCGTGCTCCAAGCACTGTGGCCCTAAACCCACAGACTCCTGTTCCTGCCACCCCACCTCCCCTACACACAGACCTCCGGATGGCTCCTGGAGGAAACAGAAAGTCTGCCGTGGCTCACTTTTGTAAAATGGTGCACAGACTAATGGATCAAAGAGAATTTAGATCCTGTGACTTCCTTCACATGGGCAGTAAAATAAGACTCCAAAAGTCCTACATGATCTGGCCCTACCTGATGCCATAACCTCATCTCCCCACCAGGTCCGGGCTGGCCTGGGACCTCCGCACACTTGCCAACACATTGGTGCCTCAGAGCCTTTGCACCCGCCATTTCTTCTCCTGCACTCTCTTCCTCAATTGCTGCATGCCCATGTCCCACTTGTTTTAGGTCCTTACTCAAAAAGACTTCCTCAGAAATACTCCTTGTCTTTGTCTGAGTCATTATATGACTGATTTCTCCCTGCAGCATATGTAACCCCTCGCATATTCCATTGAGGTGCATTCATCCTATTTTGCCCGCCAGATGCAAGCTCCAGGAGGGTCGAGACTTTGTTTCTTCCATTGCTGTGTCCCCATGCCTGGAATGCAGGTTGGCTCACTCATCGAGGCGCTCAACATTTGTTAAATTGTCACATCTCCAGGGGCTGCAGGGCCTTCTTTTCTTGGGCAGTGGAGGCTATCACTGACAAACACACTGGGGTCCCAGACCAAGCTTTATTACCATGTGAAGTGACTTGACTACTTCAGCCTTCAGTTTCCATTGGCACTGAATCCGCCTTGGTGAACTGCTTACTGCAATCAAATGAAAGAGAAAAACGTGATGTTTTAAAAAGCAAATAGGAGGCTACTGAAAAATGACTTTCTACCACTGAGTTTGCCAGGTGGGCCACTTGGGAGTGGGCAAGCTGCCTCCAGGTGAACGTGGCACCTGGGCAAGGCCTCGGAGCTTTCCTCTCTTCCCTCCTAAAGGGAGACATAACGCAGAGGCACTGAACCCGCTTTCTGCCCACACCTTTCCTGTCAAGAGCATGGCAAAGCCATTGGCCGCCCTGTTCCTTAGCCATGTGCACAGGACACAGAGCTACAGCCCCACTCCCCGCAGCCCGGCCTCTCACCTGCCTCCACCGCCCCTAACCCGGGTCCCATTGTCTGTGGGCCCGAAAGCCCCCTCTTACACTCGAGGAGCATCTGTTGTTCTAAGAAAGCAGTCTCTCCTGTGCTCAGCAGAGCTCTGCAGAGTGGTGGGTGTCAGGCGGGATTCTGGTGTAGGAGCCTAGGAGACACCTGGAGTTTTGCTAGAGGACTTCAGAGCCTTTGGCACACCTTGGAAACCCTCCACACAGGAATAGACCAAGCAGGCACACTGCTGAACCTGCCCACGTAGCTCCCTGATTCTCACAGAGTGTCTCTTTGGACGGTGCTTCATGGAACATCCTTTTGGGAGGCCTCGCTCTAAACTTCACTGCTGGCTCTGACCTAGGCGAAGATACAGAGCAGGCTTTGTCTGAGACGGTTCTCTCCTGCTGCCCTTCAGGAGCGGCTTCGTGTGCTCTGGATAATGGCCATATTTGCCATCTGCCTTCCCAGCTTCCTCTTTCTTTGTGACTCAGACATACCATACATTTCCAGTGGCTTTTTCCAAGTGACAGTTTTCCCAACAGAATGTGTCCGGATGACTCCTACTTTGTCAATCAGGCTCTCAGCACTTGCTGTTTGAAGTCTGATTTGCATCGTCCCCTAACAATCGTTGCCATGACCAGCCGAGAGGCCTCAACCCTTTGTAGCCACATATGTTTACATTTCCCCTGGTATCACCCTGTACACACCGCAATGGAAGTGCAACGTGTGCAAGGCTCTGTTGCTTATTACTGAGTGTTCACACCCTATGAGAATGCTTAGCATGTACTTAGGGCTCAGTGTTTGTTGATGAGCCAGTGAGGGTATGGCCTGCAGTTAGAAAACCCTCAGCCTATCTCAGAGCTTAACCGAAAAACAAAATTGGTTGAATACAAAGGCACTTGGCTGTGAACACTAAGCCATTTTTCCTTACCGCACCTTCATTCTCCAGCTCTGAGGGACTGTGTGCCAGTCCAGGGAAGGGAGGTGGACCTTCTGGAAAGATGGAGTCTGATGATTCTAACCAAGAGACTGCTGACTGGCCCAGGCTTCAGAAGCCTGACCTCTATCTGTGGGAGTCCCCTCCACCTGCTTCCACCTGGTAGCATCCCTGGCCTGGTGTAAGCACGGTAAACAGGGCACGGGTGGGAGCAGTTTCCTTCCTGGACTTCAGATGCTCATGGGGATGTAAAGCCAGCATTCCTAACAGGACAGTTTTAAAGGGATCCTTTCAAAGACCTGGGAGAAAGCTCCAAACAAAGCCTGTTGTCCTAAATAAACTCTTACATTCTAGTGACCATAAATCACTGGGGAAAGTTTCGGAAAGACTAGCCCAGAAGACTAGAGCAAGTCCCTTCACCTCTCAGAGCCTCCATAAAATGTTCAAAAACTGAGGTAAGTCCACAGGGTTGTTTGGAGGATTAGAGCTAACTCTCAGGAGTTAGTCAAGCATTAGTTTAAAAGCACAGTAAGCCTTCCACCCAACCGTAGAGACATTTAAAATGCGTACATGTTGACCAGCCTTGACATCTAGTATGAGAAAGTGAGCGAGCAAAGAGCCATGTTTGATGATATGCCCCATTTTCCTCCTCACTCTGCAGGTAGGAACTCTGGAGAGAAGGAAATAGTGGCACCTGCCGGTGCTAAGTAGACCAAGCCTCTTACGTGCTTGGCAGTGAGACAGCCTGCTCTATCTACTACAGTCATTGTCAGACAACTGCTAGAGCCCTGGGCCACAGGCCGTTCAGGTTGGAAGTAACAGTGATGCATGGACCACACGGTGCGCATGGCAGGTGCTGCGTGGATCCTGAAACGGCACACTGCAGGATGCCAGGTGGGAGATGAACCCACAGGGCTCCCGGCACTGTCTTCACTACAGCTTAGAGTTAAAGGCTGGACAGAAGGATTCTCACTGATGGAGATACTCACGTGTGGGAAGGAAATAGTTCAAGATTAAGAGCATGGGCAGGACTCTGCCAAGCTTAAAGCTCAGCTCTGCAACTTTTCAGCAGGGTCTTGTAGGGCAAACTCCTCGACTCTTAGAATATCAATGTCCTCTTCTAAACTGGAAAGCTCCAGGACCTGTGTCGCAGACCACTGAGAGGGTACAGAAAGGTAAATCAAATTATAGGTAAGAGCCTGGCACATAGTAAGTGCTTAGTAAATGTGCGTGCTGATCAACCTCATTTATTAAAAATATTTATGACACATTACACCAGGCAGTCTAGAAGCTTTGCCGTTTCCCTTGGCTGCATAATGTAAGAGGCCTGAGGGATGAGGCTGCTCTTGGCACTAGCCCTCATGTGCCCACCAGGCTGCACTCAGGCCTAGGACATCCACTCAGAGGCAGTGCTGTCCGCCAAACCTGTCAACCAATGTAGGGCCCCTAGGGTAACCAGCTTCTACCAGAACACAGGTTCTCACTTGGATGCCACAGCAGCTTTGGACTGACCCACACTGAAGTTCAGAATGGTGGATGCCTGCTGCACATCCCCCATCTCCAGAGCGGGGCAGCCAGAGCAGGCAACCCCCTTTAAACCTTTTATGAATGGCTAATTATTAACATGTCATACTGAATTTTTACCCATGGGCCTGTCACCCAGGGAGTGACCTTCCACAAGCAACTGAAATTTCCTGAGAATCAGTTTGCTCATCTGTTAAGCAGGAGTAATCATGGTAGAACTGAAGAGGAGTCGAGAAGATTTATGTGTGAACTGATGAAACAACATGTAGTTTGATGCCCGGGGAGAGGGGAACCCTCAGGGGAGCCTCGGGGCCCTGATTTCTGATGGTGGGTATTGTAAACCCAAATATCGAGTTCAGTCATCCAAGTATTGTAATCCTCTTTGTAGTTTTTCTCACAATCCAGAAGGTTATATTTATAACCCCATTGAGACGTTATTAGAATCCCAGCAAGTTAATTCCAATCTACCACCACCAATGTAAACAACAGCAAGAGTAAAGACACCAAGACATGTTCCAAGTTAAGGGCAGCCAAGGGGTCCTGAATCCAATCCTCATGAGGACAGGCAGACAAAGGCCGAGATCCTAGGCCTCTCCCAGAAATTATTATCTTGTGAAGAAGGGTGGTGGCTCAGGGATGAGTGATAGTGAGGATGGCAGGAATTATGTGAGTAACTTGAGCTGGCTGACCAGGTGAAGAATGGCATCTCTGTAAATTACAGAGGTAAAGATATGCAGAAGAATCAGTTTACATAATCCAATTAAGGTAGCAGAGGAACTGCTTGGGGGCTGTTGCTTTGGTTTTTGATATGCAAACTCTTGTGCCCAGTGGAGTCATGGCCTCCTATCTTGAGGCTCCAGCCAGTTGACATTCCTGGAGCTATTGACTCTAAAATCTTGTGTGCTCAACCCTGTACATATCTGTATTGTACAGAACTCTACGCGAGGAAACAGGACTGTCTGATGGCTATAGATTTTGCATATTAGCACCTCTGCTAGCCTTATTTGCAATGCTTAGAGCCAGTTGAAGAGAGAAGGAAATACCCTAGCCAGCCTTTTACAGTGTCAGGAAATGAGTCTCCACATAATCAAAGTCACAGTAATTGTTTTGGATTCTGAGGGAGTCACTGGAATTGTCGCTCATAATCAGGACCTGCTGTCCTAGTTTCCATCAACAACAGGCAAACCTAAACACTCATACAAGAGAGCAAACATGTGTGTAATCATGGGATAAATGTTATAACGTGGGCCCGGTATAAAGTCCACGGAAACAAGAGTCTAAAACTTAAGTGGCAAAGGCTTTATTGAGCCAGTCCTGGCGGCACAGTCTCTCCTGGATCAACCCAAAGACTGCGCGCCCAAGACTGGGGAAAGGGGTTTTTAAAAGTAAGGGAAAGTGGGGAGGAAACCTGTAAGGCCATTAAACCTGTTGACCCGCATCTGGAAACTGTATTGCTGTCTACTTAGCTCTGACCGTCCCGGGAGTTCTTGGTGTTGCTCAAATTACTCCCATCCTGCAGACTGACATTATCTCAGAGTGGCACGTCTGCAGCAATATTTGGAGAAGAAAGTGGAGAGTTAATTATCTCAGGACAGCTTGTCTTCGCCAGTGAGTGCGAAGGGGTCACGAGTTATGAGATGCTGGAACTTAAGTTTTACAAAGATCTGATATCTAACCCATTGATACATACAGAACAAAAGGAAAGCACCGATCGGGGTTTGGGCCACAGTATTTCCCGGTAATTTCTTTGAAGCTAAACAGTTCTTAAAATTGGGGCAGGCTCAGTTTATGACAGATCATCACCAGGTCGGGGAGAGGTCACCAGAAACCCAAATTCTTTATGGCCCAGATAGGTGGGTGGGGGGAGGCAATAAGGCGCGCTATAGAACAGGAAAACGGCGAGTATCTATCTTGTGGGAAGAGTAACTAAGGTTAGGTAAAAAGGTTAAACTCATGGGCAAATCTCCCTGCATATAAACACACTACTTTAAACAATGTGTAAATTAGTGGGCCTTTTTGTCTTTTTTAGTTCTTTAGCGAAGACTAGAGGCGCCTACCCGTGATTAACAGCCCTTGTTAGCTTGTTTTAGCACCACTCTTCTTGTTTGTAGAGGGCCGCTCCGTGATTAACATCTCAATTAAGTGAAATTTTTGCAATTTTTTACAGGGGAGAGTATTGCTCAACATATCAATTGGGTCACTTAACATATCAGTTAAGAAAAGAAAACATTTAGTAAGCCGCGGTACAGGTTTGCTATAATACACAAAATGATGAAGCTACTTTCTTAGAGTACAACAATAAATAGCTATCTTTAATTAAAGAATTAGATGAGTTCTAAGAGCATTTTAAGTCATTCTGATCTTGGAGTTAACTTGTCCATATTGTGAATGATACTAATTAACTGTCAGTTAATTTTCCTCTTGAGATTCTGAACTCCTAGGAGAATGGGCCCTGGCGCCAGCCCAGAGAGAACAATGTGACCAATCCCCAGATGATGAAGCATCTCTGTGTGGCCAACAGACTCTTCCTGCAGGAAGAGCAGGCAGGACACAAGTATTCAGCAAATAGTAGTTACCACTCACTAGTAGCATGGTCCAAATGTTTCAAATTTGCTTTTCCCTAGGACAGAGGTCACAGAGGCATGCCAGGCTCCTAGATACAGCATCTGTACCCAGCCAGGTTCCACCCACCATCAGCAACCCACACCACCCACCTCTTGGCAACACTGAAAATGATGGAGGCCACCATGCTGTGCCCAGAGGATTAGAATGCTGCATCTAGCAGGACACCAGTATCTCCCAGGACTTCCAGAGCCTGAGCACTGGACCCTTTCTAGCCGCCCTGGGGGTCACAGACTCAGCCACTCGTCACCCTACGCTGCGGAGTCACACGTAAATGGCAGCCCTCCTTCTCTCTCACAGCCACGGTCTCCTGGGGCTTTTTGCTCAGGGAACACTGCACATTTGCAAGGCTCCTGTTCTCAAAGTGTTTTGCCTCAACTAGCAGTCTCTTAGAGGGCTATTTCCTGACTGGTTCAGTAAAGGGGTAAACTAGTCACTGCAGCAGCAGAAGCAGTGGGATATAGTATCCGAGCTTGTTAGAGATGCAGAATCTCAGGCCAGCCCCAATCTGCAGTCAGAGTCTTTTGTGTAGTATACTGGAGTTGGAACTTAGGGCTTTTACACTGAGATAATCCTTATTTTTATTTCATTTTGTTTCCTTTCATGGCACAATTTCATTAACTCACTGACACAACTGTGGGGGACCGGCGGCAGCTGAAAAGATAAGAAGTATGAAATATAAATTACCTTTATTTTGAGAATGCGGGGACAGACACCCCGATCCCCTGGGGCGCAGCATCTCCCCCCACCCCACCCTGGAGTCGGCGATCTCTCTGTGGAGCACGTGGAGTGGGGGCATACATGTAGCTTAGGTAGGGGTGGTGCCTGAGGGGCATTAGGGATGCACAAGTAGCCCATTGGTATTCTTTTGGCGCCAGAGGTAGATTCCTAAGGGTGGGGGAGATAGAAGCTCCTGGGCTTTAGCGGCTACAGTGTCCTGTCTGGGTCAAAACTCTTTCACTCACCAAGGTGCCGAGGTAGGGGTTGGAACTGGGATCCTTCTGGCTTAGCCTCTCAGACTGGTGCAGGGATTATAGGTTTGTGCTACTCTGCTGGTATACAATCTACCTCAAAATAAGGTTGTGCCAGTGGCCTGCGGGCATAGTAACACAGCACAGGCCCCCACCTTGCTGTAGCGTTCGGGTTCTAAGATGTGGTGAAGCTGTTCTATGGCTCACATACGCTGTTTTGATGTGAGGTGTGAGTGGGAGGAGAGTACACACAAGGTTCTATTTTAATCTGGTCAGCCTACATCAGTGAATGGGTCACTTCTGTGTCCAAAGCTGCCCGTTGCCAACTAAAACCCTCTCTGACACAGAGCAAGATTTTTCTATCTGACCAGGTTGAACAGGAGAACAAGGGAGTGATACCTACAGGAGACCCTGAAAGAAGAGTCCAGAACTCCCTCCTAAATCCATGTGACTAAGATTGTCAATATTTCTGGTAATACCTCTTCTAAATGATCATTAATGCAAAATGTTAGCAACTGCAGCAGTCCCACTGGGAGGAAGTTATTTGGTGGACACACTCTGCTGGGTGTGCAAAGATATGCATGGGGATGTTTCTTCCACAATCACCACCTTTCAACAGGGGCACACCAAATGGTTGGGATTTTTCAACAAATACCACCAGAATTGCTCTAACCAGATTGTCTTTCTTGCTGAGAAGGGACACATTCAATAACACTTATTTCTGACTCCAGAACATTCCAGTCACTTTTTGATTGTGCTTGTTTATTTTAAAACATCAGTCTCAAGTCACTTCAAGTTTCCCCTGCCTGAAGTAGAAACACTTTTGTGCCAGGGCTGGGAAGAGATGGAGGAGACAGGCAGACTATAATATCTACGTCCCTGCTTTCTCTCAAGGACAAGATTGCCCATGTCATGGGGGTCTGAGGCTTCCCTTCTGCCTGACCTTGTCATATCACTCTGCCATCCCCCTTGACCTCTCCCCCTCTCAGCAACCTGTAAAAGAGGGAGGGGACGGGCATGGGTACAACCACTTCAGCGAAGCAAATGGACAGGGGTAAGCAAATACAGTACCCATCAATGGGAGCCTGGACGAGCTGCAGCATAGCCACAGTATGAAGAAACTGCCAACACTAACAAGGTCGTATGAACAAGGTGTCTGCTCTGTGCCAGCAAACCATGCGCACCATAGTAGACTGCTGTGTGAAAAGGAGGTAGCGTGCATATGGTCCCATTTGGATCCAGAGCACAAGTAGAGAGGCCCACAGTCCCACAGTCACAATTTCTCCTGTATGTGTGGAGGTAGCATGTTTTTAGAGGGTCTCCCAGGAAACCATTCACTTTGGTCACCTCTAGGGAACAGAAATGGGGATACAGAAGGCTAGAGAAGAAACTATATATTTTTCATTTGACCCGCCTCTCCTTGGGGTCATACCATTTGAGTTTGTACATGGAGTATATACATATTGCTTTTTACAATCACTTGCCTTTTTAAAAAACAGTAACAAGGAAGAAGTGCTTTTGAGCACACGACCCTCCTCTAGACCATCCAGTTCAGGCTTTTCACCTTCCTCATTCTCCTTACAATGAGGTCATTTCTCTGCCCATGACACCTCTTTTTCCAGCACATTCCAAGTGTGGACCGTCCACCAGGCTCTGAGGAGGCGGCTCCTTCCACATAAAGTTCCAAAAGTAGGCCCCCTCCATGTGTAAGGTGGCAGATTCCCACTCCCAGGCACACAGCACAAAGCTCCCCGCTGCAGGCAGTAATCTGTGGCCTTGTTTTGCTTGCATTCCCTGCAGATCACGAAGGCGTCACGGAAGAGGCTCACCATGAGCCTGGCGTACTCGGAGACCCACCAGATCCGCGTGTCGCAGCAGGACTTCCGGCTCTTCCGCACCCTCTTCCTGCTCATGGTCTCCTTCTTCATCATGTGGAGCCCTATCATCATCACCATCCTGCTCATCTTGATCCAGAACTTCAGGCAAGGCCTGGTCATCTGGCCGTCCCTCTTCTTCTGGGTGATGGCCTTCACATTCGCCAACTCAGCCCTAAACCCCATCCTCTACAACATGTCACTCTTCAGGAACGAATGGAGGAAAATCTTCTGTTGCTTCTCGCTCCCCGAAAAGGGAGCCATCTCTACAGACGCGTCTGTCAGAAGAAATGATCTGTCTGTTATCTCCAGCTAGTTAAGGTTTTTTTCTAGGTAGTTTCTCTCTGGTGGGCCCCAGTGTATATTTAAAAGGAATTCATTTCCAGAACCATCCACCAGCACATCTTTAGGAAAATCTGACCTATGCAAATACACATATATGGCACAGTAAATTAAGAGATGATTATTCAGTACAAAAATATTTTTTTATAAAAGGATCTACTAGGGATTCCTTTTAGATATGAACTTTTAAGTATTTGTAATATGTTTTAAGTTAATAAACTGTTATTTATAACTGCTTAGCAGTCACATCTCCTATATATAAAATCTTATGGTTTTTAAATTGAGTCTTGAAACAGATTCCAGACTCAGATTTTGCGATTATTTTTATTTTTTTGGATACAGGATCTCACTATTCGGGTTGGGCTTGAACTCAAGGCAGTCCTCCTGAAGTGCTGGGATTACAAGTGTGCACCACCATGCCTGGCACAGATTTCTCCTTTAAAGGGTCATGACTACTCATGCTTTGAGTTTGAGGTATTTCCCAAGAACAATTAAGGATGATTTTTTTCCATTTATTAAAAATGCCATGGATTCTTAGGAGAAGCGATGTCACGGAAGCAGAAAGAAGGCAGGAGGACTCCAAGTTTAATGAGCTGTCTGATAGGACTGTCTTCAAAGGATAAAAGATGCTTCCAAAAGTTGAGGAGTATAAGACAAAAGAGGCCTTTATTCCGGGAACACGGGGAGAGGAGACTGGCGCACTGGCCGCTGGAATCTAGCGATCTCTCTCTTGGACACGTGGCGTGGGGAAATATAAATAGCCTAAGGTTAGGGCAGTGCCCTAAGGCCATTAGAGATGCACAGGTATTTCATTGGCACACGTTTTGGCGCCAGGGTTACAGGGATGGGGGTATAGGTTACAGGCAAGTCTATAGGGGCGGGGGAGGCAGCGGCTGCGGCTTTTCCTGGTTAAAGTGTCCAGTCTGGGCCAGCAACTCTTTCACTGTCCATCATGGATACATTCATCAAAGGACTGCGAAGCACCAGCTGTGACACTGTCGCTGGAGTTGGAATGCTTATGATGAAGCAGACAGCAATGGTCCTGCACTCAAGGGAACTTACGTTCTTGCAGAGATGGGAGACATACTGAACAGGGTGAAAAAGCACTGCCCCAAAGGAGGGTAGGATGCGGTGGGAGCAATGGCCATTTTGATGGGGTGGGGAGGATACAGGAAGACCTCTCTGAGGGGTGACATGTGTTCAAAGGTAAATTTCAAGGGAGATCCAGTCAGCCGTATGGATCCATGAACAGCAGAAGAGACAGTGTTGGTGCAGAGGGGCTTCTTGCTTGTGAGAAAGAATGAAGTGTGGTGTGACTCAAGCACAGCTAAGTACTGACTGAGCCTGGACACTCTCCTTGATGCTGGGATGGAGGGGTGCCCTGCTAGAGCCCATCAGGGCATGCCAGGGAACATGGCACCACTGGAAATTTGCAGCTACAGACTATGAGGCCTGATGAGTGAGTTTAAACATTCTGGCTACTATGCAAGGATCTACCCTGAGGAGCAAGGTAGGTAGCCACTGACAGAAAAAGCTAGTAGAGTTCTTGGAATGAAAGACATTACTACAGGACTCTGAGAAAAGATCCTGGGATACGCTTTGGGAAGGTGGTGATAGAAAGGCTGTAGCACTGAGGGAGAGGATTCCAGGGCGGTTCCTGGATTTTTATGCTGACATGGTTGGAGGGGAAGACTGGAGAAAAGTCGGGCTGAGGAAGCCAAGAATTTCATTTAGAGAAAGTTAGTTTAAATCCCAGTGCAACAGCCAAGTGGAAAGGGCACATGAGTGAGGAGATGTGGAGGAGGGGCAGGAAAAGGCAACACTGTTGGCAGGCACAGATGGTGCTTCCAGACCTATGGTCTATGAAATGCCTTAGGAAAGAACGGAAAGAAGGAAGACAATCAAAGACTGAGCAAAGAGACAATGCCAGCCCTCGGATTTTGGGCCAATGACTAAAACACATAGCTCCTGTCACATAGTAGGTATTCAACAAATCAGCTAGTCCTGGTAGCTGGCATCATTCATGAAGTTTCTGGAGCAGCTTGCTTCTGAAGTAAGATTTATGATGACCATAAGTTCAGGGGCAAAGGGTCAGGAAGGCTTTTTTCTCTCTTACCTAACTGACACGGTAAATTACAGCTCTTGTGTGGATATTTTGTGTGTCTTTGGGATCGTCATACTGAGGCTGAAGAGCCAAGCTCTGTGCCTGCTTTTCCACGAGCACAAAAGGCAGCTTCCCAACCGTCTCCTCCACCTTTGGTGGAGAACAGGGCACACAGGGTGGGGCCTTCCTGCTCCGACACCCACTAACAACTCTCCCACTGAATCTCCTCAGGCAGAACTCACTTTCTACCTTTCAAGAGAGAAGTGTGGGGCTCAGAGAAGTCACATATCCAGCTCCCATCACATAGCTAACATGTGAGCTGGATTTAGACTTAAATTCAAGATTTGCTGGTACCGTTTGCTGCTGTTTTAAAAATGAGAAACAGGATCCCGGGAACCCCATGAAACTGAACCTTTATATGTAGTTACATGCTAGAATTGGCAAGTTTGGCTTATGGTGGAGGACACAGGCTGTCTGCACCAGGCCTGCCTGCAGTCCCAACTAGCTCCTCCTTGGACACCCCAAGTAGGGGGACTGTGTTCTTTCCTACAGACCTGGCTTCTAGAGCTCCATATCCTAACTCTCCCAGAGAAACCCGAGGCTGCCCACACACTAGAGCCGGTGAAGGATGGGCCTATTTCCTAGGGCTCATCCTGACCCAAGCATCACAGCCACTCACACTCAGCAAGGGCTGAGCCCACTGCACTGCCTATCTCAAGGCCCAGGGCTCACAGCCTCGGGCTTGCTGGTGTGGCCTAGCCACACTCTCTTGGCTAAGCTGGTAGTTAAGGTTTTCTGAGTTAATGAGAAAACCCATTTTTTGGAAAGTTAGGAGAAACTGGAGTTTTTAATAATGGAGATGAGGCATTAAGAGTTGGCCAGAGGTCATTCAGGAGGGAAAAATGCCCTCCTGGTACACACAAAAGGACACTCCCACCTGCAGCCAATGAATACAAATAAAATTCAAATCATAGAAAGCTGGTGAGTATATTTTAATAAATCAAAGTTTGGAATTCCAACCCTCAAATGATCTCTCTGAAAACTTCAGAAATCACACCTTTGATGTGAACAGATTCTCTGCTTCCCACATACATTTAATGTGTACTGAGGGTTTTATGTTCACCTGGAGCGGGGGTGGGGCACTAAATTCTTGAGATAAATAGAGATGAAGACTGAGAGTTAGGTGGAAGTTTTTCTAATGAAACTTTACATGCTTGATGGTGCTACAAAAAGTTTCTTCCTGATGTGCTTTGACAGTATCCTGAAATACAAAAAGCAAAGCCATTAATGACCAGAAGATGGACCCAGGGATTGTACCAGTAATGAATACCATGGTGGCCTTAGAGTTTGGCTTTATTCATATATTTGTTCATTCAAATTCACAGCAAATGCAAACCCTCAGTTAGGTGCAGCTATAATTCATAAAACGCCCTTAAGGCTATTTCTGATACCCTTTCAAATCCTGGGGGCAGTGGCTGATGGCCCAGGACCTGCTGCATGCGTGGAGCTCCTTTCCTTAGCCAAGTGCACCTCACTGCATGTCGCAGTGGTGGAGTTCCTCCTTCTACGTTAGGACAGCAGGGCTGAGTCAGCCCCACCTCGGCCTGCGCCTGGTGACTGTACAGTGTTCACTCTGCCCCACATCACCACATGCTGTGAGAAGGGACTGCAGAGTCACAGAAATCTGGGTTTGCACTCAACACAGCTACCTGTCGGAGATCTTGGGCAACATTTCTAATCTTTCTGAGCCTCCACGTTCTCATCTGTGAACGCAGATGGTAAGAGTGTGTACTTCTCACGGTGTTTCTGAGGCCTGACTGAGGTAACGCAGGTGAAGGCCTTAGAGGGATGCCCAGGATGGAACAGCATCCTCTCCTAGCATGCGCCCACCCACCCGGGTGACACCTTCATCCCTGTTTGCGGTCTGACTTCATATTTGTTTGATGTAGAGGGTCGGTCAGGTGTCCTCAAAACTGGGAATGTTCAGTTTTGTTCCCCCTGTTTTTGTATACTGCAGCACGTGACCACATTTGGTTTCAAAACCCAATTTACCATAGGGATGAGTGAGTGTCAGTTCAAAATAATACACTTTTCTTCACCATGTTCCTGGTTCTTAAATCAAGATACAATAAAGATAACATAAAAAATCCTATGATTGTCCCAAGGGATCTCCCAAAAATAAATAATTTGAACCATTATTTGGTGTCAAAGAGAATAAACATTTGTTACTACCATTCTCTACTGAGCTCACTACGTTCATGTCTGTGGTTTTACATCGGGGACCACACTTGCTGCCCTGTTCTTCACAGACGACGCTTAATTCCTCTAAGTGTTAGTCTGTCAAGATGGTTTTGGGGGGGACAGTGGAGCCAAGAGTAAACCAGCCTGAGGTACCAAGATAAAAAGACAAGAGTATCCCTGGGCATTTCACTTCATTGTCAGGGTTTGGAAAAAGGCCTTTGGTCACTCCTCTACGCTGCCCAGAACCAGCCCAGGAAAAGACGTAGCCAAGGACTAAGACACAGGCTCAGAAGGGCGGCTCCTCAGACTCCCCGATTCCTGTGGTGTGGTGTGCAGCTGTACACCTTCACTGGCAGCTGTCCCCACATCCAGAGCCCCTGGTGCTGACACTCACCATTGTGTTCGATCCTCCGGTACTGCCTGTCCAGGCACAGCTCCTCCTGCCGCTGGCGCACCAGCTTCCGAGCTTCCGGGGTCAGGCCGTTAGGGTCACGGGAGAACACAAAGGAGTAGCTGTCTGCACAGGTGCCATCGAGATTGAGCAGGCGGCAGGAGTACTGCAGAGCAAATGTGTCATAATCCGTGTCGATGATCCAGTGGTCATCATCTGTGAACCAGAAAGTCATAGTGTCAACCAGTGTCCCCTCTCAGGGACCCAGAGGTTTGGGCACCTCACTATCTGTGGACTCAGAACTGGCTGTATTTTCTCAGGAAGCAGGTTCCTACAGAAACTTGTGACAGCTTTTGTAAAACTGGGCAAATGAGAAAAGACTTCAATCTTCTTTACAGAAAACAGTCCTGGCTGGAGGACCCCTCATTCACTTCAATGACTTCCTCTCTCTCTAACAATAGATTGCAGGGCCTCTTTCCAAAAGACCATTGAAGACATGACCCCATCAAAACCCTAGAACAAACCTGTCTGCTCCAATCATGATCATTCACTCTCTGGTACAGGTCTAACAGCTGATTGTCACTTTGTTACTTTAGCCCAACACCAGGACAGTCTTTTTTGATAATATGTAGCCAGCTGCCGGTTCCCATCTGTCTCATTAACCCCACTGGTGTCCTATCCAGATGTGCTGGAGGAAGCCACTGACAACACAACTTCTGATCCACCCTAGTCCTTAGGGTGCCACCCACTTCTCAGAGTGGGGGGCAGCTCTTGCTTTGGGAGGGGTGGGGCACAGGAAACCACTATGTGGTATCACCCACTCTCTTTTTTTTATCCTCTTCGCAACTCTTGGCAGAGGCAGAGCCCAAGCCTCCAAGAAGGCAAATCATATCTATCCCTCGAGGCCAAGAGCAAGCAATGAACAGTAAGTAAAAGTGAAGGTGGTAAAAGTTATTAGCAAAGGCGGGATGGGAAATAATGTGTTACTAGGGAGGGAGGTGGGTGATGTGCCTCAGAGAACAAGAAGTGTGCAAATTTAACCATATATCTTATGTTCAAATCAAAGTGCCACATTTATACTTAATTTAACCTGCTTGGTAACACAACTGTGGCTGGGACCTCATGAGCACTAAATTGGTCACTGTATGGATTTGTATGTTTTCTCAGTTATTTCTCACACTGATCCAAAGTGCACACTGTTACTCTCCTTTACAGATAAGGAAACTGAGGTACACAAAAACTAAGTAATTCGCCAGCAACCTAAAGAGCAGGGCAGAAGTGAGATTTGGGCAGGGGAACCTGACTCCAGAGTCTATAAGAGTAACTTCCACACCACAGTGTCTCAAAACACAAGGTGAACGGGGGGACAGGAGACAAGCGACAGACAGGTTCTGTGTCTCCATCACAACCTTGGTGGTGGAACAAGGACGCTCTGCTGCTGCAGTGCTCACTCCTTGTTGGAGGAGGCAGGGGCCCGGATGCCACAGCATCCCGGTCTGTGAGGCCCTCTCTGTCACTCACCCAAGTGGCTTCTATGTGTGACTCTCTTAGAATCCCCAGACTGTCTACTGAGAATGTAATTCAGCCCAAACCCAGGCCCTGCAGGAGGTCTGTCACAGATGAGCGTGTGGATCTGCCTTCTGCAGCTCAGCCCGGATCTCCTAGGAGGAGGGATCTGCAGCTCAGCCCGGATCTCCTAGGAGGAGGGATGAGCCACCTCTGCACCTTGCAGGCTTTCCCAGGCTTGCAGACCGCCCAGACCAATGACTGCTCAGCAGTGACCACAAAGTAACTCAGCAGATGGGCCAGGAATGGAAGCCACAGGTCTGTTGCCCTAATCATGGACTCCTGAGTATCTGGGCAGTCTTTTCATCCCTGAAAGGGGTCATCTCTGCTTTGGTTATGGGACCACTGTGTTACCAGGAGCATCCCAGGATCCTGTCCCTCGGACAGCCTGTGAAACTGTTACTTCCATTTATGGTCCAAGCAGCTAGCTAGTATAGCTTTTTTAAAAAAAGTCTGCAACTTTACATTTTTTTTCTTCAAAAAATTATTGCCAGGATGTGAATTCCAATGTGGGAACTAAGTAACTGTCAATGCATGGCTTTGGTAAAATCAAAGACTGTTCTAGACCTTAAAAGAAAGCCTACACTGGTTTGATTTGTTTTCAGGGTCCTTTTGGGGCAACACTTCAAAGACAAAGCATTTACATCATAACAAGTTGGACCAGATTCTCCCTTCTAAAAGACTTCACAAAAGAGGATCCATTGATCACTGCTATAAAGAATGAGCCCAGTCCTTCTCCTGACGTCCAGCAGCTGGGCCAGTGGAGAATCAGACAGCAGCCAACTGCACCGTCAGACAGGGCAGGAGAGGACGGAAGGCAATACTGTATGGCCAGGAGCCCCTGACTCCCCTCCACCACACCACAAAGTGGGCCTACAGTTCAGCCCAGTCTACACTGTACCTTCACAGACTGGTTTAGAGGTTTGGACTATCCCAATCCTCAAACAAAAAGAAAAATACTTGGTAAGGGGAACTGTCTCAGTGAGCTGGTTCCGTTGAAAAGCTGTTGCTCACCACTATGGACCTAGACCATGCCCTTTTGTCTTCTTAGACCTGTGCCCTCCAATTGTCCAAAATGACAAGGACCAGGTGAGAAGCTCCCTATGGTTCTCAGGAGTAGCGGTCCAACTGAGCCAGTGGGGTGAAACATTTGCACTGCTCCTAACTACTCATCAGAAGAAGCCAAATGGCCCTGCTGGGCAAGTGGAGTGAGAGGCCTCAAGAGCTGAGTAAGCACTATGTAGTCGAGGGCTTCCTACGTGCACTGTGTCAGGACAACTAAGACACAGTAATATCCGGTTGCTTTCCATGTGTCGACTCACCGGATCCTTATAAAACAGTTCTGCACGGAAGGTACTATGGTCACCCTCACTTTGCAGGGGAGGAAACTGAGGCGAAGAAAGGCTAAGGGAAAACCCAAGGTCCCCCAGGTGATGGCTGCCTTGGAATATGAACTCGCACCATTTAATCTGAACAGGCATGCTTACTCAGGACACTGCACAGCTGAAAGGCAACCTTGCAAGGAATCTGCCTCTAAGCCTTCTGCACCGTAATTATCTCGCTTAACACCTGTATCTTATCACTTTCAAGATTCCAATTACCCACCACCACCTATACCACCAGAAATCCTAGAGAAAATCTCAGTATTCAAGAGATGAAAACAGAGTTAATCTGTTTGGAAGAGACAGGAGAAGGAAGAAGACAAAACAGTCCCTCTTCACTGGGCCTACCTCATCCTATTCCTAAAAGCTTTGTAGACAGAATTCTGTTCCTCTAAAAAGTACATCTCAAAATACTGAAGAATGTTATGTATTTCCTAAAAGTTAGCAACTCTGTGCCCCTAGTATTAGTTTTTATAACCCATTATCAGAAAAATGTATCTTTTACTCTAAATGAAATTTTTGGGAAATTTTGCCACCTTATTTGAAATAATTTCGATTATTTCTACTGATATAGCAGTTCCTCTGTAGAGAGTAAAGCAATACTAAAAGTGTAATTTTTAAAAATGCAATTTCATCCAGTATATGACTTTAGAGTAAGTCAAGCAGTGTGACTCATGTAAAGCAGTAAGGTACATAAATATTTATGTCCTGGATCATATCTAAAGAACGCTCCTTTGCACAGCCCTGGGTTCTATCTCACAGGACAGTGCAAACAATACTTGGCTAGAAGGGGTCTGTATTTGGAGACAGCAGTTCAGGGCCACACATCCAGGCCTGGGCCTTGGAACCGTGGCTTCTGACACTGGATGTCAGAGAGTATGACCGTGGACAAAGCACTGGCTTCTCTGGCCTCAGCTTGTGCATCTGTATACTGACCACCCCTCCCTGCCTCTCAAAGACTCCATGATGTTGTTTTCCCAGACCTGCATTACTCTCCAGCTACCTGAGGAAGACTCTAGCTTTGAAACTTATGACAAATGGGACTGGTGGCGAGAAAGAAGGTAGAGACAGCACATTTCTCAGGATCAGGCCAAGTTTCAGGATGTTGTACTGAGTTTTCAAATCCCACCCTGACTTGAATTTCAGTACTCAGGGAAGAGGCCACTGGCACGCAGAACACGGACCCCAGCTCAGAATCTCAGTACTGGCAGGCACTTGGTAACAAGCCACTCTGCACATGCCCCCTCCACCTCTGGATGGGGGTTTGGAGGTGGCAGCCGCTGCTGGGGACCCATGCAAGGCCGCTGTCTCAGGGATTCAGCCCAAACAGGTGGAAGAAATGCAGATTCAGCCCATGGTGATGCGGGGAGAGAAAAAAGTATGAAGCAGCTTACGCTACTGGCACAGGAGCTGCATGGCAGAGTGGCACTTGGCAAGCCCATGGGTCCTCCTGAGTTTGGGCCAAGTTTCTTGTCATGGGATTGGGGTGGGAGAGTTGCTGCTCCTGTTCCCAATACCCTAACTTTAGCTGGGCTGAGGGCTTTGGCCACTTACAGACCTTCCCACAGCTGTTCCTCCCAAGGTTGCCACTGGAGAAGAAACCCAGTGATGTGGCCAAAAAACGCCTCCCAGCCTCGAAAAGGTCCCGCTGGCTGACTCCTTACTTCCTTTCTGCAGGAAGGAGGCTACGCCCCAGTACTTCATCTTGAACTTGGCCGGGTCTTCGGTGTCTGTGAAGGTGCCCACCATGTCTGCGCACACCTCCCAGTTACTGGAAAAGGCGAGAGATTCTGAGCCAAAGCAGAAGTGCTTCCCAGCTCCATTTCACCCTGGGTCTCCCCCTCCCCAGAGTGTTCACTCTGCCAGTGCGGGGCGATGGGAACACAGGGCACGGCCTTCTGGCCCACTGACCTCAGCAGCCGCACTCGGCCAAGGGCCGTGGCGCTCATGTGGCCTTTCTCGTCCACCGAGAACTCTGCGACGATGTTGTCTTGCAGAAAGAGACCCTCGGGGTCCTTCTTGGCTATAGCGTACCAGGTGCCGGCGAACTGCGCGAAGGATTAAGAGCGGGGGTTTGGCGTCCGGGGCCGGCCGGCCTCCGGGAACGAGGGCCGGCGGGCACCTGGGCCGCCCGGGCGGTACCTACCCGAGCCTTGTCGAAGTTCTCCTTGACTCGGAAGCTGCTCACCCTGCAGTCGCGCTCCGCGCGCCCGCCGCCCGCGGCCGCCAGCAGCACGAGCGCCCACACCCACCGCATGTCGCCGGGAGTCCGCCCTGCGGAGAGCGCCGCGGAGAGCGTGAGCGCCGGGCCGCGCCCGCCGCCGAGCCCCCGCCCGCCCGCCCGCCGCCCCGGCCCGCCCGCCGCCGCTCACCACGGAGACGCGCTAGCCGGGCCGCCGCGTCCGCGTCCGCGTCCGGGCGCGCGAGAAGCAGCGAGGCGAGCGCCCGCCCGCCGGCCGGCCCGCGCTTTATAGCTCCGGGGCGGGGGTCGCGCTTTCGTAACCGCGCGGGGTGAAAGGCCGAGGGGAGGCGCGGGCGCTTGCACAACGCCCGGACTCACGCGCCGCGCGCAGGGGGCGTCCCTCGGGCCGCGCACTGGGGGCCGCCGCGCACGGTGGCCCAACTCCCCCGCCGCGAGGAGCTGCGGGCCGGGCCGGCCGCCTACCCGGCGCTGGTGCCAGCCGCTGGCGGCCTCCGGCCCAGCTTCCCGGCTGGAGGCTCGAGTGGGCCTGGAGAAAACCCTGGTCTCGCATAGCTAGCGGGAGCCTGTGATGTCGCCTGGTGCACTAGTGCCAAGACCTGGCCGTGCCAGGTTAGCCCTCCGCTGTCTAAGGGCCAGTTATGCAGGGGTTTTGGAGGGTTTTGGCCAAATGGTTTTTCCTTTTCATAAAGGATGTATTTTACTCTTGGGGAGAGTTGAGGTGCCCTTTGCGTCAATATTTGTTCTTTAGTTTCGACATTTGGAAGCGTTAAAACGCCCCCTGTTAAATATTCTCTAGAAACGCAACTCAGGTCCACAGAGAAGTATTTTAGCAGCTGGGTGCTTGTGTGGCTGGTTGCCTACTCACTTTGCCGCAGGTCCCTGAAATCACTGTGAAGCACCTCTACCGATTGTTTATGACACATTTTTATTTCCAAGCCACACTGAAAACGCTTTATTTTGTTTTCAAAGCAGTCAAATGGATTGGTAGAGGAATGGACAAAGGATAGTGACCAATAATCTATAACCACGGTGGTCAGTAAGTCAAAAAGCTCTTAACTAGTGTTTCCCTACATCGTGACACAATTTACCGTGTGTCTTCCTGTTTCCAAAGTTAGAGTTCCACCAGTGTCAAGGCAGTCAAGATTTTGCCCGACTGAGAATTAACGGTACGGCAAAGAAATTTTTCCTTAACTACTCCTTGCGTACAGTATTAATTGTGTCTCCATGTCTCAAACTGGGAAAAACAAATGAATCTGGAACATTTTGCTACACCTGAAATACGAGTATTACTCGTATTAAGAAAAGGAGATGCCAAATAAATAAGGAGTTTTTGGTTTCCACAGCAGCCTCACAGCTCCGTCACCCCCGCCACACACATACACACAAAACAAAACAAAAACGCTCTCTGTTGCTTCCTGCACTTTACTCGACTTTGGACGTTATCTGCCTTGTTCTCAGCTTCAGCTTTCCACTTCCTCTCTGCTCCTGTGAGTCCCAGCTGTCTTCCCAGAGTTAGGGAAGCCTGTTTCTGACCACCGAGCTCACCAGGTCTTCTTGTGGGGCTAGTTTTACCAGAAAATGTTTCTGGTTGTTCCTCAGTATCCACAGGAGCTTGGTGCCCAGCCTCCCGAGGGTACAAAATTCCATAGATACTCAAGTCTCTATGAAAGATGGTGTAATATTTACATACAACTTGATCACACCTTTCTGTGTACTTCAGCTCATCTCTAGGCGACTGACCTCACACATTGCCATATAAATAGTTGTTAAACTGTATTGTTTAAGGAATGATCACAAAAGCAAAAGTCTCTTCATGTTCAGTGCATACACAATTGTGCCTTGTGAACAGTATTGCTTAGGAAATGACAAGAAAAAGGTCAGTAAAGGTGGCACCACCAGAGGTGTAACTGCATCAAGGCAAAACTATTTGAATGACCATGCTGTCTGGAGAGTAGAGCACGGTGGAACGCTGGGAGGCTACTGCAGAGTGGTCTACACTTCACATTCTTTCATTCACACAGAATCAAACTTGCGCTTGGGATGCAGAAAGTTCAAGCTTTGCTTTTTGACTCTTTCTGAATTTTTTCCTTCCAGTATTTCCTATCCAATATTGGTTAAGTCCGTGGAAATAGAACCTATGAATAAGAAAGGCTGACTGCAGTCCCAAACAACTCAAAGAGGGTGCACTCCAGAGTCCCTCCTGCAAGAATGTGTGTTTGGCCACATGTGCCACATGTTCCTGTGCTCCCTGGGTGGGGAAGGGCTTCCAGGCTCCTGGGTCCTCCCATCTAGTGTTTGGAATGCTTCTTTAACATTCCAGAATAGAAGTCTTCCTGTTTCGCTCTAACTCCTGCTCAATGACCTTTGGGTAGAAAAGTTCTCCTAATATTCCCCGGCCCTGTGAACCAGCCCTCCAGAGCATATTCTGGTGGTCCTTGTGCGTGCCGTGTGATGGGTAAATGCAAGGGATTTCCCTGTAGTTTGGTGCTGGTGGCTTTTGCAGCAGCACGTATTCTTGTATTTGCTAGGTGTTTAAGGAGGCGGGTATAACTGCCCTCCCTCTCTCTCCTCCGATTTCCTCTCTTCTTGCCTTCCTCTCCCCTTCCTTCTGCTCTCCTCTTTTCTCTCTTAGTGGAGTATCAGGAATCTTGTTTCAGATACCAGCTAAGAAAAACAATTTATTTTGGCATTCTCTCTCAGATTTCTTCATGATTACAAATAAAGTGAATTTAGGTCAACCGATGTTTTGAATTGGTGCTTTGAAATTCATCTCATAAAATAACTTTTCAAATGAGCACATATATTATGAAATATTGTAAAGAAAAATGTTCACAGTGGTTAACTTTATGTGGTACATTTAAAGTTTGTTTTTCTTTGTACCTTGTTGTATTTTTCAATTTTTCTACAGGGAAAATGCTTAATCAGAAAATAAATATTTTCTTTCCAAATGTTTTCCTTGCTTTTTTGTATAAATAAAATGAGATTTTAAGTTACCCCAAATGGATGTCTTGTAATGCACACAAAATTTATTTCCTTGCCTTGCTTCAGGGAGAGATCATTTTTCTGGATCCCCTCAACTGTTCCAGGGGGGTGCCTCGAGGAACTTGTACATTGAAGATGTTCAAAAAAAGATATTAATTTAATACTTTTCTGAAATTTACTTTGTGTGTTGTCCTTAAAACATTTATTTAAAAAGACCTGTCGAGTGTTGCCCTTCCTAGTATATGCTTTCTCAGGATCTAGCACTTGTAGAAGTGTCTACTTGTTCTTTTGCCAAAAAATTTGCATTCCTTTTCCATGGTGTAAAATCGGGATCTACATCTGCCAGTCTTTTTCTCCTCTGTGACCCCCAAAGCTTGAGAAGGCCACAAGCTTAGATGCTCATTATGGGATGTGCTGTACATTATGTCACTCCCCGAAGTTGCCTATCCAATCGTCCATTCTCTCTTTTCTTCTCTCACTGCTGCTGGCAGATTCTCTAACAGTCTGGGCCACATTGCTGACTGAATTTATGTGAATGAGAAATAAACTTCCATTGGGTTAAACTATTGAGATTTGAACAATTATATGTATCAGAAGATTTATTAATACCACTAGCAGCAAACAGGAAATATTGAAAAATGTTTTACCATCATTAAAAGAAGAGCCAACATACTATATTTATTTAGGTTATTACCCTCCAACAAATTAAGCATTTCCAACCACTCCATTTTACACACACATCCTGACTAAGAGAATAAGAAAAATGAGAACAAGAAAACTAGGCAACATTTGTCTTCCACCTACACTTAAATGATAGCAATACGATTGGTTGAAAATGCAAAGATTGGTTAGTCAATGTTTTCTGGTATAAAGAATCAAAGTAATTTTTTCAATAAGGTTTTTGTAGTGGTCATGAAGCCATCAGTTAATCGCATCTATTTAGTTGAGTATAATATAGGTCTCATCCGCTGACTCATTTCTGATGTGTTTGTCATACCTATCAAGTGGGTGCAGGCAGACAGCTGTTTGAGAGCCATGTGCAGATGAGAGCCTGGCAGGATGTGCCTGAGATCCCTGCCTCCAGGAGTGCTTTTCCATGGTGGATACTGGCAGGACGCGAGAGCTGGCTGCGGCCATGCGGAAAAGTGATGATCAGTTAACCCTAGACATTGCCACTGGCTTCATGTTGGTCCTTCATCTTCCTGGCATGTATTTTTGGTTGTTTTATAAACATAGCTTTCTGCAGAAATAATTATCTGTACTGGAAAGTTGTACCAATGATGAAATTAAATATTACCTGTGCTTATTTCTTAAAAAATGTCAAAGTCTTAAAAAGAAGTTTAAGAAACTTAAGCCATTCTTTGGTACATCTCTAGATTTTTAGAAGTGTTTCCTAGGTTTTTATTTAACTTTTATTTTTAGTATGTAACATCTTATCATTTTTTAAAAATTTTATTTAAGGAGAAAAAGAAAAAAAAGCAGAAAAAGGGTACAAGTTATACAGAATTTCAGAAAAAAAATAAACAGTAGGAAATCACTAGTTAATGGATTACATATTGTCATCTTAGAAATATTTGTTCAAGTTACAAAATTAAAGCATATAAAGTGGACATTCAAACAGTGAGACTGCAAACAGTTCTGTTCAGTGATCCAACAAAACTCAGTAATATCATTGTCTATCTTATACACTTAAATATACATGCAGTTATATCCTTTAGAGCAGTTTCTTTTCCTCTCTACGATGACTATTACACATTTGGGGTTTTATTGCTCCCACAGTTCTTATTACTTTTTTTGGAAGAGAGTAAAACCAAATGTGACATAACAGAACAGAGTCAGTTAAATCAAAAGGGTGGACATAATAGATAATGCAAAAACATAATACAAGGTGATCAACAATGGTTACCATAATGCCTCCCACTGTCTGCAATAGAATCGCCTATATCATCAGTTATAATAAAATTGAACAAAACAGTAAAGAACGAAACCAACAAAACCAAAACATTGGAGACATTACAGGTCTTCAAAAGTAGATAATAGTCAACCAGAATGGGCGTCATAATGAATCCCACTATCTTCACAGCTGTTGCCTAAACTTTCAAACCTGGTACTATCAAGCAAAACAGAATAAAGTGAAATCAGTCAAAACAAGATGGTGAGAGCAATACACGGCTTCAAATCAAGTTAATAGAAAATCAAAGTGGGTTACTATAATATATCCTGCTATTTTTAATTTATTTTGCCCTTAATTAAAAGGATAAAAATAAAAAAGTAAATAATAAAATGAAGATTGAGATAAAAGAGGGCATAACAACAAAACAGCGCAGATCAAAACATAACCATTTAAGCAAAATAGTGTTTTACCACAAGATAATCCCGACATAAAAGTAGTTACCATATTGTCTCTTTACTTGAAATCTTTGAGTATAACTTGGTATACTGTAGCATCAAATATATCAAAACAATGTAAAACCATTCAAGAGGATGACAGTATTACAGCGTATTTAGAATCAACTAACAGAAAATGAACAATGGTTTCTGTATAATCTCCTTGTCTATAAAAGTTTTCGTTTATATTATCACATATAATAAAATCCAATAAGATGCAACATGTTAAACCTATGGAGACAGAAGAACAAAAGCTTGATGGGACTTCAAAACAAGATGATACTAAATCAGCCTTACCAATTATGACGTCATTTTCTCCAAAATAGCTGTTCCTATCATCCAATTTTCTCTGCCTCATTTCTGTTCAGCTCTTTTTCTGTCATTAGTTGTCAGTTTGTCTTCTTCATTTCGCTTTCTGCTCCATTCATTGTGGCCTCTCTGCCACTATTACTGAATTCTTCGTATTTTTCTTTTTTTAGAATATCCTGCAGTATTCTCTGTAGAGTTGAATTGGTAGTTGCAAATTCCCCTAGTTCCTCTTTATCCTGAAAGCACCTTGTTTTTCCATCAATTTCCAGGGATAGTTGTGCAGGATATATCAATCTTGGCTGGAGGTTATTATCTTTCAAAGCTTGAATTATTTCCCCCCACGCTCTTCGTGATTTGATGGTTTGTGCTGAGAAGTCTGCTGTAATTCTGATGGGTGTTCCCTCATAAGTGATCTGTTTCTTGTCTCTGACGGCTTTTAATATTCTGTTCTTATATTGGATTTCTCGTATTTTGATTATTATATGCCTGGGTGTAGCTCTGTTTGGGTTGTAGGTGGCTGCGGTCCTGTATATTTCATACATCTGAGTATCTTTACCTTTTGCTAAATTAGGAAAATTCTCCTGTATTATTTCTGCGAGTAGCTTTTGTAGTCCATTTGTTTGTGCCCCTACCTCTTCTTTTATGTTCTTAATTCTTTAGTTACAGATCCTCTTATCGTCTTCTAGTCTTTGCATTACTGCTGTTTGTTTCTTTGTTATTTTTAAGAAGTTTTTCATTTCATGCTCCCATATTACAAATCTGCCCTCCAGTTCAGATAATCTATCCTTAGTTTCTTTCAAGCTGTTATGCCAGCTTTCAATAGAGTTTTTAGTTTCCTGGTAATCTCTTAGAAGCTGCTTCACATATTCTATGTTTTCTCCATTTTCTCCATCAAACAATTCTCCCCTCTTTTTCTGTTCTTCCATTCCACCATCTGCTTTTTCTTGGGTGGTGCTTAGCAATCTCTAACTATTCTGCTTACATCTTGCTTCAGGCCATTAATAACTTCATTCCTGAACTCGTCTATGAGGCTCTGGAGATAGCACTTTATGTCTATTGGTGCTGTGTCTGCTATTGCCTGTTTCTCAGGATTTGGGGGCCAAGGAGCCTTTCTTGTTGCTCCCTCTTCCCATATTCTTTGTTCCTTATATATGCAAGCATATATAGGAGGCCCAGCTTCCTTCCCTGTCGGCCACAGTCTGATTGAATTGTGCTAGCTAGGTGTTCCCGCCCACCACAGCGCACCAGGGAGTTACGGACTGGGTAGCCTATGCAGGGCCCGCCCCTCCAGGTCAACCTACCTAAGGCTTCACCGCTAGGGTGCACCTCCAGGCACTGGGACCTGGGTTGTGCTAGCCTACTGGGTCTCAGCCAGCAGTGTCATGTATGCTAGGCACTGCTCACCAATCTTGCTTGAGAGGGGGATATGTGACTGAACTCACTACAGCGCCCTGTTCTGGCAAGTCTGCCCAGTCCCAGAATGTCCTCTGTTGGAGCCTCCTAGACCATGAAAGAGTCCCAGTTTCCCTCACTCACCGCAGGTTGATGCACGGCTCCCCGCCTGTCCAGCTCTCAACTTCATTCACCAATTCCTGTTCTCAGAGCTTTCACGCATCTCTCTCCCTGCAGCAGCGGCGGCAGGAAACCCAAATCACAGCTTCCAATGGCTCAGGCTCCAGCTTCCACACTGAGGCTTTTCTGTTCCTGTTATAACACCAGGATTGCATACCCAGTTGGTTTCTCTCAGCCCAGTTCGTTCTTGGGTCAGCAGGGTATATCTCCTCTTGCTTAGGATTCCTCACTCTGCACCATTTCTGGATTCTAAGCTGGGTCTCGCAGAGAGCCTGTGTAGCTGCTGCTATCTGTCCACCATGTTCTCTCAGAAATCTCGATATTTTTTGACATTTTAAATTCCTTAAGAATAGATCTTTGGCCAAGCATATAGCTTACTGGCATAAGCGCCTGCCTGACAAGCACAAGATCCTGAGTTCAATTCCCCCAAAAAAAGAACAGATCTTTGTATATTGTCATACACAGTTTGCATGGAGTGTGCATTTAAACTTTGTCATGTTAAGATGGTTGTTTTAGGTGATTATGATCATTAGCTGTGTGACCTTACAAAAGTTTCTTAATCCCTCTGTGCTTCAATTTCTTCTTTGTAAACTTTGAAAATTATGTCCATTTCATAAGATTATTGTCAGAATTCAAAGGGCTTGTCCATGTCAGGGTCATAGGAGAGTGACTAGCCTAAAGTGTATATGATTCATAGTAACTATTCATATTGTCAGTCTTATTATCATTACCATGCAGCTTCTATTTTTAAGAAAAAGCTACCTATGTAAATGGAATGGAGTTTTTTGACTTAGTTACCATTTCAGAGATGTTTTATCTAAATGAATTGATAGACAGAGTCTATAACATTTAAGATCTTGCTTTTTTACCCCTCATTCTCCCTACTACTTAATACTGTTTTTAAAACAAAACAAAAATCTGTGCTTTAGTCAGTTAGAAGTGCTGACATAAAAATTAAGCAGGGAAATTTTGTGAAGTCAAAAATTATTTTGTATATTAGAATCTATTTAAATTATCTGTTTGATAATTTTAAACTTTAAGAGATGATATTTTCCTAACTTGGTTTTGTTTTTTAGTGTCTGGGTGTAAACAGCCAACAAAAGACCCAAAGTTCCTGCCAGAAGCTTTGCAAAGAACTCCCCAGAGGAGAAAGGGCAGTGAAGTACTGGGATACAGTCAAGGACAAGGAGAAAGGGAAGAATGCTTCTTGTGTACTAAAAGGCAGGGTTCCAGTGCACCTCATTTACAGTTTTCGCTTGATAAAATATCACTTGTCTTAGTTCAAGAAGCAATGAGAAACTGGAACCGGGTGGCCTGTAAACAACGGAAATTCATTCCTGGCTCTTCTGGAGGCCAGCAATCTGACGTCAGGCTGCCAGGATGGTTGAGTCCTAGTGAGGTCCCTCTGCCTCTTCCTGGCTGTAAATTGCATTTTCTCCTTGCATCGTCTCTTTAAGTGGGGCCCCACTTAAAATAGCATTAATCCCACTCATAAAGACTCCACCTCCATCACCTCGCAAAGGTCTTACCTCCTCGTACCATCACTGGGTTCAGAATTTCGTCGGGGATATAGGGGAGACACAGGATTATCCTCTTTCTGGCTTGTTTTTCTAACTAATCAATGGCCAGTCCTATCAATTGCTGGACTGGATTGTGCCTCACACTTGTCCGTTCCTTTTTCATGACCAAGTAACTCAGCCATAAGTGACAGAAATAGCCCTAAAACTCTGTTTATGAATTTATTCATTACATAAATTATATATGCTCATTGTGATGCTTTAGAAAAATCAAGTAAGCAAAATAGAGAGAGAAAATACAAAATCACATGTCTTAAATTTCATAATTTTGGAATAATTATAATTACATTTTGGTTCATATACCACTGTGTGTGTGTTAATGAAATCATACTGCTATGCTAGTTCATAATTAATGGCATATCATAAATATTTGTTCATGTGAATAAATAAGCTGTAACACTACTGTTATCATTAGTTATATAGTTTTCTTCCTATGGATATGATACTATTTATTTACTCAGCTGCTTATTATTGAATATCTAGTCTATTTTTAATGTTTTATAAACATACTTTTGGTAAATATCCTTGAAACTGCACATATAAGAATAATACACACTCAATTATTTTATAAGACAAATTAATGATATACCAGAATTATAGGGTAAATGGTTACATACATTTTTTAGAATGTTTGAGACAATGAACCAAATTCAATGCAATAATCATCCCTTACTAGCAAAGGATGTTTTTAAAATGGTCTTTGAATGCCTGAAACGACAATACCAAACCTATAAATAAATAAATATAGTTCCTATACTACAATAACAACCAGAAATAAAATAGAATAGTCATAGCAGCATAGTGTGCCAAAAGTTATCTTGAAAGTTATTTAAACATAATGTTATTTATTTCTGGAATTTTTCATTTAATATCATTGGCATAAGGTTGACTGCAGGTAACGATACCTTGGAATGTAAAATCATGAATACCTTCTTCATCTGTATCACAACATGCAATGTTTATTGTTTACAACTTATCTTTCCCAGTACTACTATATTAACTTTGTAAAGGAAAATGTCAGTAATATCACTTCCTGCCTCAAAAACTGTACAGGATTCAAAATCTTCATTCGACTCTTTGAGGCCCACCCTGGCTTCCCGGCACGCCTCTCACTGTTCGTCCTGGAGCCTTACACTCCACACTCTGCTTTGTTGGCATCACCTGGAACGAGCAGGCCACCCTGTCTGTACCCATCCAGATGTGACGCGCTGGGGGAGCTTGTGGAGCCACGTGTGTGCTCCTCCCTTCTGCGTGTGTCATGGCTTGTCCTCTGGTTCACTGCCTTTGTGTACCAGTCTCCCTCCCTTGCTGTGCCAGTTGTGAAACAAGGGCCAAGCCTTGTCACTCCCCTGGTGCCCCTAAAGTTAAAGAGAAGCCATCAGAATTCTTGACTATGTAGTAACGGTCAGCCCTCTGAAAAGAAGTCAGGTTTATTTCTTACTCACGCTACCTGTCCAGCTCGGATCCGCAGGGACCTCTGGGATGTCTTCACTCTGGGTTACAGCGGTGAATCCATTTGAAACTCCAGGTGAAACTAACGTGGCAGCGTGGGGAACAGAGGTAAGGGGTCTCACAGTAGCAATTTGTTATTCCTACCTGGAAGTGATATTTCTGCCCATAGCCCATTGGCAAAATTAACCACGTGGTTCTCCTAGAGAAAGGCGTGCGGAGAAGAGGAATCTTCCAACGTAACTAGGAAGGAAGAGTGATCTTGTAACACAGATCTCTATTTCAGTAGTTACTATGGTGACTTGCTTATAATGGGAGAATCAAGACATATGTTATAACATTGAGTATATGGTTGATACAAGCAGTTCTAAAAGCAAAATAATAGTGACTATAATAGAATGTTTCTTTTTCAACTTGATTTTCATTTTTATAATTAGGGATAATATTAACATACTTTTTCCTATAAGGAAGCAAATTATTAATCCAAACCAATTCTCAACATGTTTCTTCCTCTATTTAAGCAGGAAAGGAAGGAACCAGAGAACTGGGAGTATACCACATACTTTTGGAAGAAGTAGAAACTGTCTAATAGTTATACTAAGTAGGTAGAAAAGAGTTCTCCATGTTATAAGATGATAATAGTCTCAAAGGGGTGGTGACTTGGTTGATTCAACCCTTTCCCCTGGGAAATACACAATTTCATTATTCTAATTATGATAAGATGCTAAAAGGATGTTGTAAGGTAGTAAAAACCTTCTGTTGAAGACTCTCCTGACTAGACTTGAATGTGACATTAGTTGGCACTTCAGAAGATACTTTGAAGGAGAAAGTGACTGTCACTTATAAGAAGTAGGGTAATTCAACTTGAATTTTATTCTTCGTTGAAAATTATATTCCCATCTAAGAATCTCTCAGTTCAGGACCTAGAACCTGCAACCTCAACTTTTTCTTTTATAGCTATTAAAATTACTATTCTAGCAAAATGAAACTTCAAGTTTAGAGAATTAAATCCACATGTTGCTCTTTTTGAAGCAAATTTAAATGGAAATGTAATAATAATTTTTAGAGTCACTGTAATATATTGTGTTTTTCCTATTTTGTCTTATTATATTTGTAATTGAAATATTTAGGGGCTGGGGATTTAGCTCAGCGGCATAAGCGCCTGCCTTGCAAGCAGGCAGTCGTGGGTTCAATCCTTGGTACTGATAAAAACGAAAAAGACAAAAAAAAAAAAAAAAAAAAAAGAAATATTTAAAAATACTTTCAGTAAGTTTAAAACTAGCATTTAAATATTCAAAACAATTGGCTCACAAAATGTGTATTTTGACTTGTTAGATGCATGATAATGTTTAAATACTTTGGCAAATGTACTTAATAGATGTAAAAGCTTAATAAAGTGAAAATTAAACAAAACTAAATAGCAGTATAAGTGTTCTTTCTATGCCAGTAGCCTTGGAGATGTTAAGAATCCTAGCAACAGATGACATAGCTATTGTCCGGTGAATTTAATAGACTGTACCTTGTAGCAAAACACATAATGTCCAGTTACTAATATTAACATTCAAATTCAAACCGATCTGCTTATCAGGAGAGCACAGTTAAGAACTACATGGCTCACTTTTTGTCATCGAGTCTTTTGACAAGAGTTATCGTTCAGTCTATGACTTGATGAGGCTTGGCTTGTAGGCCAGGATTTTGCTCTATGCAATTCTCTGTTACACAATAAGACTAAGGTTTCCTTCTCTAAAACACTTTGGAAGTCTACAACAAGAATGATTGAGAAGAAGGATTTACAAAAAGAGTAGACCAAGTAATCTGGGTGACCAAAGGACTTTTAAGAAAAAGATTCACTTTATGCTGTGTTAATACTAAGCTCTTTTATCTCCCCACAAAGTTCATTAAGTTCCCATATAAACAAACAAAAAAACCTAAGCACCCCCACTGCCTAAACCCAAGCATTTCCTATATTTATGGTAAAAGAACAACTCAAATTGTCAGTCAATGCTGCTGTAATTAAGGGAATGTGTCAGTGATGATTCTTGTTGTGGCTAGCAGCAGTCCAGTTATTTTTCTGGGTAGATGGTTCAACCTGACAACTGCTTGGCTGATCTAGGATGCTCTGAGGATTCCCTGAGGACTTAGGGGCTAATAATGTTCAGGGTCTTAGTGTCCCGAAGAACTCTTTAATCCCCTGCTTTCTGAATTCCACCATATGCCAGAGCCTTCTGTCACATCCAGGAGCTACAGGCAGTTTGAGAGCTCTGCCAGAACAACCTTTCTGTTCTGCCTTTGGTGGTCTTACAAAGTACCACGTAGGCTTTCCTTGGTAATTTTGACCATCATGAATTTCCTTTCTGGTCTCTGCCTGAGGGAGCACTCTGGGGATCTTCCTTTCTGAACAGCAAAGCAAGCCACAGCATGGGTGAGATCAGCCAAGAGGCAGTGGAGAAATACCTGGAGAAGAACCCTCAGTTTGCCAAGGAGTACTTCTACAAGAAGCTTCATGTGGAGGCAGTAGGGGAAATCTTCAAGAACAGCCAGGCCGTGGTCAAGAGCAGCGTGTCCCTCCCCGAGCTGACACAGGTGGAGGAGTCGGCCCTGTGCCTGGAGCTGCTGTGGTCTGTGCAGGAGGAGGGAAGCAGTGCCGAGCTGGTGGCGCACAGGGCCCTGCAGCGGCTGGCCCAGCTCCTGCAGGCTGACCGCTGCAGCATGTTCGTGTGCCGCTCCCGCAACGGCACTCCAGAGGTGGCCTCCAGGCTGCTGGACATCACAACAACCTCCAAGTTTGAGGACAACCTGGTGGTCCCTGACAAAGAAGTTGTGTTTCCTCTGGACATTGGCATAGTGGGTTGGGTTGCTCACACAAAGAAGGCCCTTAATGTCCCTGATGTGAAAAAGGTAGGTGGCCCTCTGCTAGTGGGACATAGATCTTGGTGGAGTCTAGGAGGGAACCAGTGAGAAAAAGATGGCACCGTTCATGGGCATTGATTTGGCTAAAATGCGAGAGGAGGAAGTAGTGGAAGAAGAGCACCCAGGCGTTGCCAGGCCGGACTTACCAAGTAAAAGTGCAAGTTGCCCGGTTGAACTTGAATCTCAGATGAGCCATGAATGCTGTTTCTCGAGATAAGTACGCCCTGTGTGATGTCTGACATTTGATCAGGCGTTTTTACCGGGCTGGGTGTGTTCCACGACCCCTCCCCTAACTCCTCCATTGTTTTGGGTATTTTCCTTTCGAGCCACCAGTCAAGCTGCTCACTGCAGCTGGAGATCAGCCCAAGGCCGAGCCGGGCAGCTGCGCTCATCCCTCTCATTCACAGGGTGCAGCTCTTCGGGGTGAACTGCCTCATAAGCTGATTTTCTCCATCCATAGACCAGATATGCACAAAGGAAACTCTTACACTGTTTGAAAGTCCAGATATTTTACTCAGATTGTAAATGTGAACCTAATGACAGTTGAGTACAGCTGACCCACGCTCTATAACTCGGATCTCTCAGGGATGATTCGCAGCCATGTCAATGGACATGTGGATCCCCCCGAAGGCCAAAAGTGCACACTGTACTAATACAAGGCATTGTTACATCCCTTACAGAAACAAACAAACAAAAAAATCACTTTTCTTACTACTGCAATATACTCATTTTAGGAAAAAATGCTAATAATTTGTAATTCCTTCTCTCAGCAACAATCATGGATACCAGCCTGGAATTTCCTTCTGACAACACCTGCTCACCCAAGTCCTATAATTATGACTTACTGTCAACAGAAAGATTGTGACAGAGCAGAATTGAATGGAAGTGAGCAACCCTTAAATGTTTTTGGTGCAAGATCTATGGTTTCTACATGATGAGGGCAGCCAGACAGGGAAGAGGATAATCTCTTCAATGTCTCTTAAAGCTGATTACAGGAGAAGGATGCACAGACCTGGGAGGAGCGGTTTGTCAAACATTAGCACCGCTGGGCAGGCAACTTCAGGACACCTCTCAGGTGCAAGGGTTGAGGCAGGCCCTGTGCGTCTTGGTTCTTTAAAACCACTCCCTTCCAAGAGTTTGAACCAGTTTAAACTTGCTCTTTGAGGTATGTGCAGATGCTCAAGTAGCTAAACAAATGGAGGTTCTTAAAAACAAACTTATTTACCTGGGTATAGTGGCATGCACCTGCCTTTCAATCACTCTAGGAGATTGAAGCAGGAAGATCACATATTCAAGCCCTGCTGGGGGGACTTAGTAATTTAGCAAGTCCTTACCTCAAAAACCTTCTCTTGGCCCTAGCTGTAGACTATGTCCCCATGGGCTGAGATTTTTCTCCTGGGAATATGCTTCTTTAGTCTCCAACTGAGTCCACCTCCAAAATGACTAGGATATCAAACTTAAGAAATTGACATTCAAACAAATTGTTTCTAAGAACTTTTAGGAGACATGGGTAAGATGATTTCTGCTATAAAGCATTAGCATACTCAGTTCTCCATTTTGAGAGGAAAAAATTAGTCTGAAGTGGCTTAAAAGATGAGGCAGTTTTGGCCAGTTGCTGTCCAAACTGCTTCTCAGAAAGCAGTTGGTGGTGTGGGGAGCTCTCGATTCTGAGGATTCTTGCTGTTCTGGAGAGAAGAGAGTGTTGGAGACAGATGCCGTCTGAGCTGGGAGAGGGAGCTTCTAGGCATTTTATCCCACTAGAATGGTGCTTTTCAACTCTGTACTTTAAAGTCAAATTGGTGGCCTTTTAAAAAATATCAACATTTAAGACTCTCAACAGATCAGAGTGTAGGCTGGGACATGTGTGTTATTATTTTTAAAGTTCCTTAGGTGATTCTGATGTGTGACCATGGTTGAAAGAAACAGATCTATTGGGTGCAGACACAGGAGGAACAGGCAGCCTTTGAGTGTACTGTAGAATATTAGAGACGGGCAGGGTGTGATGTGCCTTAACCCAACTCTCATGTAGCAGTTGGGAAACTGAGGTCACGTGGTTGTATCTCTCCCACAGTCTGTGGTACGTGTGAGTGAGGGGACGGCAGTGGAATGGAGACATCTGGCCACTCCGGCCGCCGCCTTTTCACTTGCCCCACATGCCCAGTTTCGCCGCGTTTTAGGCACTGAGGGAAAATCTGCAACCAGAAAGACGTGGCAACTAGTGCTTTCAGTGAAATTTTGGATTCATTCGTCACTTACCCTGCAGCACTCGACAATTTATAAAATATCTTCGTATTCGTAACCTTATTTGATTCTGATGAAGACTTTGCAGGAGACAAGGATCATTATTTGTATTTCCATCTATGTAGTGAGGATAGACTTCGGGTCAGGTCTGGAGCAACAGCCTGGCTCTTCAGTGCCTCCCTCTTCCCCCCACACTGCCAACCCCTCATAATTTTACTTTGGCTCGCAGTGTGGGTGCAGGTGAGAGAAAGACAGCTGACAAGAATATTCCACAAAGACACCAGATGCTCCCAACCTTGATGGTCCATGAAGGCGATAAAGGGAAACTACTTGATGCAGCACAAGTTTTTTAGCATCAGAAAGAATTGGGTGCAGAACCAAGTTTAAGGCTCAGTAACTCTGTGTGGATTGAATTTCCCCCCGATTAATGAAGATAACCAAAGGTACAGATTAAATACAGATAAAGTGCCTGACTATAATAGATGCTCTATATAATGGTGACCATGATATGCTGTAGGAGTTTGGGAGCTTGGTATAGATGATTTTTAAAAAATCTGATTATTATTGTTTGTTTTAAAACAGATGAAAGGTGGGAAAGCTTAATAATAGGAAACAGAAATATCCTCTTCAAGCTAATTGTTTCTTTTCTTTATTGGAAAATCCATTCGTTAACAGTATGGGTGATCCTGAATCTGGCCATAGCTTAAAAGAAAGCCATAAGAGAAGGTTGATGTTTTTAATAATTAGCCAAGTGTTTGCAGTTCTCTTTCCTTCCCCTCTCTTCTCCTTCCCTCCTCTCTTTCTGCTTTTTGATCTTCAGGGTTAAAGATGTTTACTCAGGATTTAGGCTGCACTGAGATCTGGAGTGATCAGCATTCTGCTGCTCTAAACAATGTTTTTTGGTTACCTGTGGGAAATTCTTTGGAGGAAAGATCATCTAGAGAATCCGGGCATCAGAAACACAGGATTTACTCAAGGCAACTTGAGGACTGTTTGTGCTGGGAAAATAAACACTAGGAATCCTCCTTACCCAGTAATCTGATTGGTGGTCTATTCAAGAGTTTCAGGTTCAATAATAGCCAAGCATTAAATTTTGAAACTTATAAGTCATTTTCTCAAAAAATCCAGTGGAATTTAAGAACATATCCTTTTGCTTAGAGTCCGTAGTAGGATAGCAACAACTTTTGAAGCAGGAGAGTAAAATGTGTATGAAGTGCTGCCTAATTTCATTCTGTAATATATTTCTGTAGTATTTCATTTAATACTTTAGTGCCTAGAGCTGCTGCCTGAATGAAGGTAACCACAATCTGTAATGGATAATAAGAGGAAAACAATATGCAAATTTGCACAGGCTAGCAGTGGATTAGAGAAAAAAAAATCTAAAAACATCTGGGGACACCTGGCCAAAGGGTGAAGATGCTTCAAGACACAGAGAGAGAAGCAGCAGATAAATCAGGAAACAAATGCAGCAATGCAGGTAGATCTTGGGCCCTCAAAAGGCAGGTGCTTCTGGGCACAGGAGGTCTACACCTTGATAAGGGCATCTAATTTCTTCAGTGACTAGAATTGGTTTAAAAATCTAGGGCCAGAAGCAAAATGGTACCTGAAAAGTGAACTGTTTCTCACAGTTCTCACAGGGAAGAAAGGTAGTCCAAAAGAGACCTAAGTTTATTTTTCTAGTATTTAGCAAATATCTCCTATGTGTCAAACAATTTTTCGAGTGCCCTACCCACAGGTCTGTTGTTCTGTAATTACATCATAGCTCTAGTTAGTAAACAAGATTGTTCTCTCCATTTTTACATTAGGAAGCAGGGCACAGAGGGCAAGTGATGCGTTCAGTATTGAGGCCTGGTCTCAGCCTTGGAAGTCTGACTCCAGAACCTTCTTCTCCAATATGCATTTCTGCCTCCCCCAAAACAGGTGCACCTGCTTTGAGAAGGGATTGGAAGAGATCTGGGGTAAAGAGCTGCATTTGATTCCTTGACCATCATTCTTTTGCCTCGTGGATGGTCCCGTCTTCAGGTGTCTTCCACGATAGTATTTCATGTGCGAAGTTGAATATCTGTATTGAAATACAAATTCCTGGAAACTTTAAAAACATGTTAGGATATAGATTCCACCTTAGGGGTTTAGGGTTTTGTGGGTCTTCTGTGAGGTCTTGGAACCTTATTTATCTGCTAGGAATTTTGGAGCAGAGCTAGGACTATGGCTAGTAACCAAACCACACTTTCCTTAGAAATTCTGCCTGGAAATCACAGAACAGTGAACTCATTTTTACCTTGGGAAATGTAACAGAATCCAGCATCCCAAGAGTTGTACGCTTTTATAAGTATTATCAACAATGAAAACATAACTAAAGAAAAGAATGCCATTTTAATTTTAATCAGTGAGTCTCAGAGGCTGAAAGTTCAGTGCTAATTGAAAAAGACTCAGGCTCAAAGAGAATATCAGAGCTCAAGGAAGGATGGGTCTTCTTCCATCTAGAGTGAGATTCTTTGACATTGCAGCTAACGGGAAACTGCAGATTCCTCGCATTTGTCACTCAGCTCATACCACAGCCAGGGCACTAGAACCATCTCCTGCATATACTGTAGAAGGTCTGTATCTGGGAAGATTCTCTGTCTGAAAGAAGGAAGGAAGGGAGGGAGGGAGGGAGGGAGGGAGGCAGGAAGGAAATAATTGGAAATGGGTAAGTGTCTGATGCTGGCAGGAGGGTGGTCTTCTCTCACAGTGGAAGCAAGATGTCAAGTTTTCATAAAAATGATTTGTTCTAAATAAAATTGCATATAAATTATTGGTCTGGCTAAAGGGTTTCTGGTGACAGTCTATAACATAAAAACAAAATCAAGATTGATTAGTCAGTTTTCATTGTCTGTGGCAGGAAAACTATGAATCCTGAGTCAGTAGAAGACACCTGAAAGCTCTGAGTGGGCATAATGTGGGATGCTGTGTGAGACCCCAAGAAATGAGCTCACTGCCACCTGGGCCAGTCGGAAGTGAAGTCTATAAGATGATTGTACAGCATGAAACTGTCATATAAAATTAGAAAAACGAATTTTACAAAAAGCAGGAAAGACTATCTTTGTCTAAGCATAACAAAAAACATAGAAAGAGACATACCACATAGTTAACACTGACTGTCCTAAGTGGGTGAGCTGGAAGATGGAGAAATTACTAATTTTTTATATACCACAGCACATGGGTGGACGGCTTTCAAGCGCATGCTGTAGTTTTACGGTGTGTGACCCCAGCTTGTGCTCCTTTGCACATTTTCTTTACGGGGCTGCCCACTCCCCTCCCTTCTCCGGGGCGCTCACTTTCCACCTGACAGTGACACCACTGCTTCCCCCTGGCCCGGCCTCAGCCTAACTTGGACAAGCCGCAGCTCACAGGGACCGCTTATTCCGAAATGAGCAATTTCATCCCACACAGCCATGGGATGAGGTGTGTGGGCAGCAGTACCCATTTGGCGCCCTCATGGGAGGTCCTCAGTTACATATTGGTACACTGTGGATCAGAAGGAATGTCTTAGATTTGCTGCTCCATGCTTCCGAGCTGTTTTGGTAAACACGTGAATATGTTTTTCAGAACAACCATTTTTCTGATTTTATGGACAAACAGACTGGTTATGTCACGAGGAACTTGCTGGCAACCCCAATCGTGATGGGCAAGGAAGTTCTTGCTGTGGTTATGGCAATAAACAAAACAAATGCATCAGAATTCTCCAGACAGGATGAAGAGGTAATGGTGGCCTTGGGCACCCTGTCAGGGGGGCAGGACATTTTGTGGTACAACAGGAGAAAAGGTGTTAAAGCCATAGTTTCTTCTTATCTGTCACTTGTAGGTCTTTTCCAAATACCTGCACTTTGTTTCTGTAGTCCTAAGGCTGCAGCACACTAACTACCTGTACAGCGTTGAGTCCAGAAGAAGTCAGGTAAAGGCAAAGTGGCGTCGGTCACTCCATGCTGACCTGTTCTGACAAACTGACCCAGAGCCACGAGCCCGGGACTCTGCTCATTCCTCTTGGGGGTCGAAGCTACAGGGAGCAGATCCCCAAACTGCAAACCTCGGTGTCCTCTCACGGTCTCCTCCCCCTCCCCCTCAGCCTTCCATCGGTATGTACAACCGGCCGGGCTTTTTCCAGTCCGAATCCCGGGTGGCCTCGCCTTCTCCACCTATGAGACAGTGATGGTAATTTTTTTTGGTGGTAACTAGGGATCAAACTCACGACCTTGCACTTTCTAGGCAGGCACTTGTGCCACTAAGCTAAATTCCTGGTCTGGTGATGATAATTTTAATGCCTACTTCATGTGACTGGTGAGACTGCTAAGCAGGCATTAGTGCTCACGTGAAGCGCTCTCTTGGCAGTTCCTGGGTCATAATAAAGCTATTAGTTTTAGGAACAAATTGCTGCTTTGAGATGCATTATCTCCATGAGGCAGAGGGTGAAGAGAAATATTTGTAGCGCGGGTACTTGAGCTGGAGCCTCAGTTTCCTCATCTTTACAATGTAGGAGTAGGTATTAGGGTGGAGAGCTTCTGCAGTCCTTCCCATCCCATCACTCCAGGCCAGGCTACCTCTGAGCAGCTCTGGATATATGAAAGAGTCATGTGGCTTTCCACAGGAACCAGCAAGAGCCAAAGGGTATCGAATACCGGACCCTTCGCCCAAGGGCTGTCTCTGTGCCCGCCTTGGGAGCATTCATCCTTTGAATCCAAAACATTTGGAGATTAACTATGGCTTTGCTTCCTCCATAAATGCAAGAATTTGCAAAATTCTGCTCAAAATCCTAATTAAAGAATCAGAGTAGTAGTTGGATATATGGATGCTCAAATAGCACTGCATTGTCTAATGATATGTGTTCAGTTTATTTGATTCACATGTGTATTTAGTTTGTTTGATATACCTCTTTTTTTTGAGCAAATGCTTACCTCTCTATAGTGTTTGGTTCTAACTTTTCTTTTTAATACTTACTTTCAGATCCTTATGTGGTCAGCCAATAAAGTATTTGAAGAGCTCACAGATGTTGAGAGACAGTTTCATAAAGCACTATACACAGTGAGAACATATCTGAACTGTGAACGATACTCCATTGGACTGCTGGACATGACCAAAGAGAAGGTCTCACTGTTTTAAACATCCTGTCTCACTCAGAATCACCTGTAAAGTACTGTCAAACGCAACTTATCCACTGAGAAACAAATACTCTGTGTAAATAATGAGTCACAATAGTAAAGTCAAAAAGGTTGATACAGAGGTAACATTGTGATTTGGGGGTGAAAGTGGTGTAGGTTTGAACTTTGGCGTTTCCACACCTTATTTCTATCTTCATCAAGTCATTTTTGTTTTAAAATTTAATTAATGATACTTAAACTTTAGATTAGTTTTAGTTTTATAAACAGAAATTGAGCAGAAAGTACAAAGATCCCATAAATATACTTGCCCCCGCCACATTCCTGCCATCAGTTTACTCTTGTTAGCATCTTGTCTTATTGTGGTACATTTGTTAGCATTTGCTCTAAGGTAGTAAATTTATCATAGCTCATGACTCAACGTTGATAGATTATTATTGACTAATGTTTACTGTTTGTGTAATAGTACTCTGTTTGCTACAGTTCTTTAGATTTGAAAAATACATAATGTCATATATCTGCTATGAAAATACCAACAGAATAGTTCTGATCCCAGTTCTGATCTCTTCAGATCCCAAATTCCATGTATTTAACACTCTTGCTCCTTCTCCAAACCCTTGGCACCCATGCTTTTTTAAAGCTTCTTATATATTTCTGCCTTTTCTAGAATACTATGCAACTGGAAACATACAGTGTGTAACTTTTCAGACTAGTTTCTTTCTCTTAACAATATGCATTTACGTTTTCTCTGCATCTTTTCATGTCTCAATAACTCACTTTTTTAAAGTGGTTTTTTAAAATTTTATTTAAGGAGAAAATGAAAAAAAAAACAGAAAAAGGGTACAAGATATACAGAATTTCAGAAAAAATAAATAGTAGGAAATCACTAGTTAATAGATTACATATTGTCATCTTAGAAATAGTAGTTCAAGTTACAAAATTAAAGCATATAAAGTGGACATTCAAACAGTGAGACTGTAAACAGTTCTGTTCAATGATCCAACAAAACTCAGTAATATGGTAATCTATCTTATACACTTAAATGTACATGCAGTTATATCCTTTAGAGCACTTTCTTTTCCTCTCTTTTTTACAATGACAATCACACATTTTGGGTTTTATTACTCCCACAGTTCTTACTACTTTCTTTTGAGGAGATTAAAACCAAATGTGACATAACAAAACAGAGTCAGTCAAAGCAAAAAGATGGACATAATACATAATGTAAAAACAAAATGCAAGGTGATCAACATTGGTTACCATAATTGCCTCTTGCTATCTTAAAAAGAATTGCCTACATCATCAGTTATAATAAAATTGAACAAAACAGTAAACAACAAAGCCAATAAAACCAAAACATTGGAGACATTACAGGTCTTCAAAAGTAGATAATAGTCAACCAGAATGGGCATCATAATGAATCTTATTGTCTTCACAGTTGTTGCCTATACTTTCGAGCTTGGTACTATCAAGCAAAACAGAATAGAGTGAAATCAGTCAAAACAAGATGGTGAGAGCAATACAGGGCTTCAAATCAAGTTAATAGGAAATCAAAGTGGGTTACTATAATATATCCTGCTATTTTAAATTTATTTTCCCCTTAATTAAAAGGATAAAAATGAAAAAGTAAATAATAAAAAAAGGAGATTGAGATAAAAGAAGACATAACAACAAAACAGCGCAGGTCAAAACATAACCATTTAAGTAAAATAGTGTTTCACCACAAGATATCCCGACATAAAAGTAGTTACCATAGCGTCTCTTTCCTTGAAATCTTTGAGTATAACTTCATATACTGTAGCATCAAACATATCAAGACAATGTAAAACCGTTCAAAAGAATGACAGTATTACAGGGTATTTAGAATCAACTAACAGAAAATGAACAATGGTTTCTGTATAATCTCCTTGTCTATAAAAGTTTTTGTTTATATTATCACATATAATAAAATCCAATGTGTTAAGACCGATGGAGCAGAAGAACAAAAGCTTGATGGGACTTCAAAACAAGATGATATTAAATCAGCACTACCTATTATGATGTCTTGTTTTCTCCAAAATAACTGTTCCTACCATCCAACATTCTGTGCCTCATTTCTGTTGAGCTCTTTTTCTGTCATTAGTTGTCAGTTTGTCTTCTTCATTTCTGTTTCTGCTCCATTCATTGTGGTCTCTCTGCCACTGTTTTTGGAATCTTGGTATTTTTCTTTTTTAGAATATCCTGCAGTATTCTCTGTGGAGTTGAATTGGTGTTTGCAAATTCCCCTAGTTCCTCTTTATCCTGGAAGCACCTTGTTTTCCATCAATTTCTAGGGACAGTTGTGCAGGATATATCAATCTTGGCTGGAGGTTATTATCTTTCAAAGCTTGAATTATTTCCCCCCACGCTCTTTGTGAATTGATGGTTTGTGCCGAGAAGTCTGCTGTAATTCTGATGGGTGTTCCCTTGTAAGTGATCTGTTTCTTGTCTCTGACAGCTTTTAATATTCTTTTCTTATATTAGACTTCTGAAATTTTGATTATTATATGCTTGGGTGTAGCTCTGTTTGGGTTGTAGTTGGCTGGGGTCCTGTATGCCTCATATATCTGAGTATCTTTACCGTTTGCTAAATTAGGGAAATTCTCCTGGATTACTTCTGTGAATAGTTTTGTAGTTCATTTGTTTGTGTCCCTACTTCTTCTTTTATGTTCTTAATTCTTAAGTTATAGATCCTCTCATCATCTTCTAGTCTTTGTATTATTGCTGTTTGTTTCTTTATTATTTTTAAGAAGTTTTTCATTTCATGTTCCCATATTACAAATCTGCCCTCCAGTTCAGATAATCTATCCTTAGTTTCTTTCAAGCTGTTATGCCAGCTTTCAATAGAGTTTTTAGTTTCCTGGTAATCTCTTAGAAGCTGCTTCACATATTCTATGTTTCTCTATTTTCTCCATCAAACAATTCTCTCCTTTTTTTCTGTTCTTTCATTCCACAATCTATTTTTTTCGTGTGTGGTGCTTAGCATTTCTTAACTATTCTACTTATATCTTGCTTTATTTCATTAAAAACTTCACTTTTGAACTCGTCTATGAGGCTCTGGAAGTATCGCTTTATGTCTATTGGTGCCGTGTCTGATACTGCATGTTTTCTGTTCTCAATCTCCTTTGCATTTACCTTTCCTGGATCAGTGTTCTCAGGATTGGGGCCTGAGGACCCTTTCTTGTTGCTCCCTCTTCCCATACTTTTTGTTCCTTCCATACAAACATATATAGGAGACTCAGTTTTTTTTTTTTCTTTGTCTGTTACAGTTTGTTTGAATCCGCTGGCTAAGTGTTCCCGCCCACTGCAGTGTTCTAGGGAGACACAGACCTGGGCAGCCTCTGCTGGGCACACCCCTCCAGGTCAACCTACTGAATGCTTCACTGCTAGGGTGCACTGCCAGGCACTGGGACCTGGTTTGGGCTAGCCTACTGAATCTTAGTCTGCAGTGTCACCAAGGCCAAGCACTCCCCACCAATCCCGCTTGAGAGGGGAATATACAACTAAAGTCACTGCAGTGTCCTGTTCTGGCTAGTCTGCCCTGTCCCAGAATGTCCTCTGTTGGAGCCTCCTAGGCTATGGAGGCTCCTAGGCTATGGAGGCTCCTAGGCTAGCCTCATTCCTCTCACTCACTGCAGGTCAATGCAGGGCTCCTTGCCAGTCCCGCTCTCAACTCCGTTTGGTTCGCTGATTTCCGCTCTCAGAGCTTTCCAACATCTCTTTCCCTGCTGTGCTGATTTAGACACAGCTGCAGCAGCAGGAAATTCAAATTGTGGCTTCCAGAGGCACCGATTCCACCTTCCGTGCTGAGATTTTATCTGTTCCTGTTATAGCACCGGGATTGCATTTCCAGTTGGTTTCTCTCAGCTTAGTTCGTTCTTGGGTTGGCAGGGTACATCTCCCTCGTGTAGGACTCCTCACACCCCATCATTCCTGGTTTCTAGGCTGGCAACCTCAGAGAGCCTCCGTGGCTGCTGTTGTCTGTCTGCCATGTTCTCCCGGAAGTCAATATTAGTGTTTTAATTTCCTGTATTACCATTGCAATGCTTGAGGTTGTCCGAGGATCTTTTGCAGCCCTCAGTAAGAAGTCTCAGAGTGTAGAGGTGTGTTCAGCTCCAGGCTCTCAACAATAACTCACTTTTGAAAAAAAAATTTTTTTGACTTTTTGAGACAGGATCTCTCTATGCAGTTCAGGCTGGCCTTGAGCTTACTTTATAGCTCAGGCTGGTCTCAAACTCACAACAATCCTGCCTCAGTCTCCCGAGTGCTGGGATTACAGGGGTGCATCACCATGCCTGGCTTGAAAATTTTTTCTTAAAAATTAGGAAATTATGATTGACAACTAATTGTAGATAGTCGTGTGATATTTTGATATATGTATACATTATGAGATGATTTGTATCATCTCATATTGTTGTTTTTTATAGTGAAAATATTTAAAACTTCTTTCAGAAGTTTGTTTTTTGTACTGGGAATCAAACTCACGACCTTGCACTTGGCAGATAGACTGGAAGTTTTAAAATTTACATTATTCACCTTTTTATACAATAAATCTTGGGAACATATTCTTCCTACTTAGCTGGAACATTGTTACATCCCTCTACTCCTCTGTTTTCACCAGCCTCCACCAGCCTCTGCTAACCCCCATTCTCCTCTCTACTTCAATCAGTTTGACTCTTTTAACATTCCACATGTAAGTGAAGTCATGCAGTGTCTTTTGTACCTGTAGCTCTTAGAACAGTATTTTCCAGGTTCATTCATGTTGTCACAATTGACAGGATTTGCCTGTTTTTAAAGGTTGAATTGTACGCATACATATATGCACATAATGTGTAATTTAATATATATATATTTTACATTTTCTTTGTCCATTCATCCATTGATAGGTATGTAGGTTGATTACATAGCTTGGGTGCAGCTCACTTATTTATCACTGATAACATCCTACTGTAAGGCAGTTTATTTCTTTCTTTACTTATTAAAGCACATCTTGGTTGATTCTAATTTGAGGCAATTTTCCAGAAACATTCAAATCTAGAGAACTGCATCAGAGTGTCCTTTAAAGTAGTTGATAAACTTAAGTTAATAAAGCTTATGTAGGTTTTTGTGTATGCACTAGTTTTCAACTTACTTGGCCGAATACCAAAGAGGAAAATTGCTGGATCGTATGGTAAGACTATGTTCATCTTTGTAAGCACTGCTGGTGTGTCTTCTCAAGTGACTACCATTTTGTTTAAGCCCCAGTAATGCGAGGGTTCTTGTTTTACCTCATCGGCAGCTGGTGGCATCAGCATGTTGGGGTTTAGACATGCTAGTGGAGATGGTAATAGATATTTTTTTTATTTATAATTTCCCAGTAACACATGATGTTGAGAACCTTTTCACAGGATTACTTGCCATTTGAATTGCTTCTTTTGCCCGTTTTAATTAAGAGTTTGTTTCCTTATCATTCAGTTTTAAGAGTTCTTTGCAGCAGGGTGCAATGATGTATGGTGGCAACCAACTGTAATCCCAGCACTTGGAAAACTGAGGCTGGAGGGTCGCTTGGACTCAGGCGTTCAAGATCAGGGCAATAGAACAGGATCTCATATCCCCCTGCCCAAGCAGGGGAAGTTCTTAACATATTTTGGATACAAGGTTTTTTATTGAACGTGGATTTTGCAAATATTTTCTCTCAATTGTTCTTTTACCAGAAACTTTTGCAAAGCATAGGGTTTTAATTTTAAAAATGTCCAATTTTTCAAACTTTTTCTTTTACGGATTATGCTTTTGATGTTATATCTAGAATATCTTTTGTCTAGATTTTTCTTCTATATCATCCTCTAGAATACTTATAATTTTGTGTTTTACATTTGGGGCCATGATTTGACTTATTTTTAATGAAAGATATAAGGTTTTTCTGTAGAATTTTTTTCTTTTCTTTTTTGCATGTAGATGTTCAACTATAGCAACAAAATTTCTTGAAATGACTAACTAGCCCTTCCTGATGGCCCTTGTTCCTTGCCAAAGGTCAGTTGATTATCTTTGTGTAGGCCTATTTCTGGTTCTCTCCTCTCCTCCACTGACCCATGTGTCCATTTGTTTCTCATTACCACACTGTCTTGATCACTATAGCTTTATAGAAAGTCTTGAAGTCAAGTAGTGTCAGTTTTCTCAATGTTTTCTTCTTTTCAGCAAGTTTTTCTTGGTTTTCCCTGATTCTCGGTTTTCTTATCTGAAAATGAGGGTATTTTTTTTATCAGCTGTGAAGATTTCAGATAACATGCATAAAGTGTCCAGCATTACAGTAGATACATATCATTATACTTTGACATTTTTGTATTCTGAAAAGTTTTAAACTATTTAAAAGTAGAAATAATGAAACAGTTACTATTATTCACAATGTAATACTCATTCTTCATCTGTAATTCTGTTGGTGGTCTGGCAGGTGAACGTGACTGATATTGCATCATTTATATTTTTTGCTATCCACGTGATTGGCAGTTATTTTTCCAGAGTAATTGTTCTAAGTGGACAAACTTAGGAGCAGACATCAGGAGAGGTGGGTTCTGATTCTGGCTCTGGGACTTTCTAGTCAACTATATTGGTCAGGATGGTTTTGACTACAAAGGATATCAGATCCAGCTAAAAGCATCTTTAACAAAATAACAGGAGTCCCAAGACAGGGATGTTCTAGGAATGGCTCATTTAGAGCTTAGTACAGTCACCAAAGTCTCAGATGCCTTCCATTTTTTCTTAGCAAGGTTTTTGCTACCTGTAGTATATTGTGAGGTGTTTTCTTATGGGAACAAGATGCAGCTTAAAGGGTGGTACACAGACATGGAAAATGTCACTTTTATCACCTTTCACATGAGGAATACCTTTCTCCAATCATCCTCAGGAGATTTTTGCTTCTTCACTAGGCAGAATGGGCCACATACCTCCCTTCCATTTAATCCAGGCTCCTCAATCAGACTACTTATGGGCTACAAAGGACCCATCTTCCATGAACAGATTACCACTTGGTACCCATATAAAATCAGGTTCTGCTAGCCAAATGAAGGGAGAATGGATGCTGGGTAAGGAAATTGATATTTTTAGCTGTTCTGAGTGACCTTGGCCCAGTCTCTTAACTTACCTGGATCTAGTTTTGTTGTCATTGAAAAAGCTGCTATACATTGAGTACTTTTTATGCCAGGGTAGGTATTTCACATGTATTTTTCATTTAATCCTCACAACAGTCCACTCATGTTAATTCTTTTTACAGTGGCAAAAGTTAAACTTCTTATTCATACTGACAAAGTTCATGAGCATTGTTACTGAGAATACAGGTCACAGTTCTAAAATTCTGTAACTATATCAATCACCATAAACTATACAAGCACATACAATTCAAATAAAACACAATGAGTCATCAACTGTTTGTTTAATAACATTTAATATGATTGCCTCCAGGAATTCTATGATGAATGGCCTATCAAGCTTGGAGAAGTGGAGCCCTACAAAGGTCCAAAGACACCAGATGGCAGGGTAAATGCAAAAACTATCCTTGATGCTGTCTGTGCATGTTATTGACTGCTAAAATTAAAAGGTCATAGGCCTGGAAAGCTCTGGGTTTTCTTCCTATAAATTTCTATGGAGGCTTAAAGCAACAAAAACAGCAATGAACAAAGAGTTTGAGGATCAAGTCTTAACTCTGCTCCAGCCAGCTGGAGGAATCTCTCTTTAATTTATTGTTTAAGCTCTGTTTTCCTTTGCATAAAACCAAGGTGTGGCAGAGCAGTGATTCTCAACAGTTGTGCCAACTGCACAACTTTTTAAAGAAGAGCGCAGGCCCTTCTCAGTTAGCCTGGAGCGGTATCTCCAGGGAGGGACTGGGTTAGAGTTAGCGTCGCACCTCAGTGCTCCTCGGGATCAGAACTCATCAACCCCGTATTCAATGCATTTTTACAAAACAAGTTCCAGCGCCCAGCGGTGTCGGCTCACAGAGTCCTCGACAGCATAGAACTGCCACACATTGGTTGCTATTGTTTTACACTTTTGTGCATTTTAAGTGTTATTCAGGAGTTGAAAAAAGGTTAAAATGATACTACTGAGCCTTAAAGGCTTGTATCAGCCTTTTAATAAAAGGTTAATATTTACTCAGTAAAATGTGAATGTTCTGGGAAGCTTTCATGAGTTATTTTTAAATACATTATTTCTTCTTAAGTTATGTATTTTTATTACTAGTATTAATAGTATATGCTTACAGTGCATGATTATATTTATTGTGAGATATTTGTACTTGTACATAATACATCTTACTTCTTTTTGTCCCCTTCCCTGCTTATCTTCTCCCTGCTCCCTCCAAATCCTTCCTCGAGAAAAGAGAGAATTGAGGGAAAATGGAAATAAATACATAATTCTCTTGGGAAAATTTGGTACTCAGTGGTCTCATCATGAGTGCCAGGCATGACTGACTGCATTCTCACCTTGAGTGAAAGTTTCATGGGGCTGGACCCACCTCTGCTTACCTGCCACTATCTTCTCAGCGCACAGGAAGGAGACTTGACTGGGCAGGAGCAGGAGTGTGTCCCCCCTCGGGCTCTCCATCTGCCCATGAAGCAGGGAGATTAGTGCTCCTTGTCCCTTCTGGTGCGGACAGCGGGTCCACTGAACCTGGCTTCTCAGGTGCCTGTCCAGATGAGCCACGACTGGAAAAGGCTGGGTGCTCGTTGTGCGTGATGCACAGTGGATGGCAATGAGAAACGGCTTGCTGTGTCCTAATGAAACTGTGTAACATCAGATATTTCTGCAGAAGCACAAGGGATCCGTTAAGAATAAAAACAGACAAGCTGGTGATTTGGTAGTCTAAGATTTCTCCAAAAGCTGTTTGGGTGATTTAACATCTTAAAAATGAAATTCAGTTCAGCCTAAATGAACATAAATACTCAGTATTTCAGATTTTGTCACCAACTTTTAGCTAGGTTGTGAGTAGGAGTAATTTTTGTTATGCAGAAAAATGTGACTAGGAAATCAGGTACTGCATGATTTTTAAAGTATGGATCCTTCAAGGAAAAGTGTTTTCTTTGGAAAATAACACTATGTTCATAATTTTGTCTCTTAGGAAATAATCTTTTATAAAATAATTGATTACATTTTACATGGAAAAGAAGAAATCAAAGTGATTCCGTGAGTATTGCTACCAAGTAGGCCCAGGAATTGCTATTTTGTTTCTGCACACTATTCATTTCTCTTTACAGCAGTAATTTTCTTTCTTCTCATCTTCTTCAAGGACACCTCCTGCAGACCACTGGACTCTCGTTAGTGGACTGCCGACGTATGTTGCTGAAAATGGATTTGTAAGTTATTGGACAAATATGATATATGGCATGAAACTTTTATTAACTAAGAAATAGATACCATTGTCAAAGAGGAATGCACTACAAAAGGTGAGATGATCACTTCCTTTAGAACAGGACACAAGAGAGAAGAGGTTTGACAGCGGAATACAGGTTAACCAGAGACTTTGAAACTCTATATAAAAACATTTAGTCAACGTGAGAAAGATTCATCCATCCTTCAGCTTGTTCTGAAGCCACACAAAGTTTTTAAAGTCTGCAACTATGATTCATTCTACGTTTAATTTTATCTCTAGTATGCTGATTAATTTTTGAAATATGTAAGAAAGAAAGAAATGGCCAGTCTGAGAGGGTGAGCACTTCTGTAAGTTTGGGTTTCTAAGATCTTGATCCAATTCCAGATGTTCTCTGGAGACCCAAACATAACGTGAGGCATATTTTGCTGACAAAAAAGTCAGAAATAGGAAATAATCTTTTTTTTGGCCTCTTTAAAGCACATTTGAAGGATGCCCTGCCCATAAAATGATGTCATATATTCAAGTTAGTTCACAAAAATAATGGATGGCACAAATTATTCTTTAAATTCTTAGGTTATAAATGCTCATAAAAACTTTGAAATATTTTTGCATTTTCTTTGTAAGACTAGTACAAAAGTAGCTGATGTGGTTCAAACATTTTAGAAAGCATTTATCTTGAGACCACCGGGTTAGGAGGGTTTGCTGTGATAGGTAAGGGGCCCACTCAGATGAACTCACAGGACTATTAGATATTCAGGGATTTTTTAAGTCATCAAACTGTTGGCATTTTAATACTCCATGGTAGGAATATTTACACTATGCAAGTGGTCAACAAACACAAACTAAGGCTCTCCCAACCCCTACCCAGGAGGGCCAGTTCCACCAATTCTTCTTGCAGTGATTTGTCCCCATGAATTTGAACAAATCATTTAATTTAGCCTTTTTGGACCTTCATTTCTTCATCTTTAAATGAAGAAGCTTCAATTTAATCATTAATTTTTTTTAGTCTTAAAATTCTATGATTTTAAGTATCTACTGTAACATTGATGGGAAGAAAGACATTCTTTTATTAAGACCCATTTGTGGAAATGACCCAAACTACAAATAAATTAGACTGAGCAACAATGGAATGACAGCTTATCTTTATGGATGTGAACAGTAGCTTCCGAATTTCTGCAGTTAAAGTGATCCTCTCTCCAGGGAATCTTTACTTTGGTGCAACTGAAAGACTGGGTGGCTTTCTCCTTTTTCCTCTAAGATACCTTCTTAGTTGGATCCCACTTTAGGAGAGGAAAAAACCAAAAGACCAATCGTAGTGTCACAGCTCACGCCTGCCCCAGAAGCATAACCCTTCTGTTCAGCCTTCTCCCCTGGGCCTGAACAGCTAGTAGTTTTGAATTCAAAAGGGGTTGGCTGATAGCTGAAAGATTGGGGAGGATAAAGAGGGTGTGAACTGCCACCCAGCAAGTAAGCACAAGAGAAGCTACTTCAACGGGTGGTCAGTAAGCAGGCCAAACCAAAGTCCAGGAGGGTGACTTTACCATAAGCATTCCTGACACAGTCTCTCTTTTTCTCCGTTGTGGGTTTAAGTGACTCTGCCACAAGATGTTTCAGAAGGATTCTTGTCCCCTCTTCCTTACAGATATGTAACATGCTGAATGCCCCTGCAGACGAATACTTCACTTTCCAGGTAACTGTGCCCTGTGCCCTCTGCCTACCGGCACGCCACATCTCTCAGGGCTGCAGGGGGAAGCAGATGCTTTCTCTTCCCTCTTTCCCGGAGACTGCCACGTGGTCAGATACGGCCAGCAGGCAGACTCAGGGCCTGTGCTCCATTCACCGGGCTGGACCAGTGGCCACCACGTAGCAGATTCTTCAATGAAGAAAAAGGAGCTGGAAGGAAGGACGGGAGGAGACAGTGACCACTACCACTCCCCCTTTCTCTCCCGCTTTTAGTCTTCTGGTGGCAACCATAGAGCCTGAAACACCACCGATGTTCCATAAATGTTCTTTGCATGAGCAGTTGGCTGGATACATCCTGTGACCTGAATCCAGCCCTGATGCTGGATTCTCTACAACCCTTCCCTGCCTCTTATTGCAACTCTGAGAGCAAAAGAAATTATTTTCATTGGGTTCCTGCCTTTTATCTTTCTCCTCTAACATTTAGAGGCCGGTTCCTGAAGAATCAGCTCTGCTGACCACAGACAACTCCCAAACCAACTGCCCTGTGTTTGCCGGCCTGGCTGACCCCGTCCTCCCTACCATCACGCTGCTGTTGTTTGAATGTGTCCCCTAAAGTTCATGTGTGGGAAACTGAATCCCCAGCTTCTAGCTGATGGGTCTTTGCGATTAGATAAGGGCATGGGAGTGATGTCCCCAAGATGGCATTAGTGGTAGGAAACCAGTGAGTCTCAAGCTTATGTCTGCCGTCTCACCCGGTGATACTCTTCACCATACTGTGGGGAGCAAGGCCTTCTCCAGGAGGCGGAGCCCTGATCTTGGACTTCTCAGTCTCCAGAACTATGAGAACTGTAAATTTCTCTTCTTCATATTCACCAGTCTCTTCTATTATAGCAGCAGAAAATGGACTAAGACAGTGGCTTTTTGCTTGGGTTTGGCTGTAGGACTTGAGGGCTCTCTTTCCCCTTTCCAACTTCATGTAATTCACTGAAAGGCCCAGGCCACGGCCTTGTTCCGCCCCACCCCATCCTTTCTTCCACGTGCCACCCCTCCCAGCCTCCACCTGTTTCCTGCCACATCCCTCTCGGACTATGGCAGATAAAGTCCCCAGCTCCTTGCTTTTGCCTGCTGGCACTGGTTGCTCTGCGTCCTGCAGTTAACAAACATTTAGTGAAGAGTCCTCAGGCCAGGGAGGCCCAGAGGCTGTGCTCCCTGGTAAGCACCATGCTCGGCATCTTCCTGTTTCCTTTGTGTGTCTTTCTATGTCTCTGGTCCCCACCCTGAACCCCCAGCTCCATCTCTGCCCTGCCTCCTTGCCATGTGAGTGGTGCATCTCCAGGAGTCAGTCATACCTGCGTGGTGATGGGGACGGGTCCCCAGATCTTCCTGCACTCCCTCTACTTACTGACATGGAAAGACGTAAATACCGGATGGTTGTAGTGGCTCTCACTTCTCCCTGTAACTGAAACCCACTTGTGACTACAGTGGGCCCACCCTGAGCCTTATATCTGTGGAAAGTGGTTTCCAGAGCAGAGTGCATAGCTAATAAAAGGGGACAGTGGCTTCCTAATGTGTCTGGAGCCTGAGCAGTGTTGTCTGCACAGGCAGCAGAGACGAATCTGGCCCAGGAGAATCAGGTGCTTATTAATGCCTGGGGAGCTGTTCTTTCTCTCACGCTGCACTGTGCTGCTCCTGCGGCAGCCTCCCTGACCAAGCTGAGAGGAGGCTGAGGGGTTCCCCGTGGGGTGACAGTCTTCTAGTCCATGGGCGTTCCTCAGTTCTCCAGTTCTCCTGGTGTGGCGCCCACGGGCGGGCGCCTCATCTCGGAGCCCCAGCCATCCGCTGCTGCGGCACTCACAGCCCGCCTCATGCTTGTGCTAAGGCTGGCCCTCCCTGGGCTGCTCCCAGCCAGTACCTGAGCACAGTCGATGACAATGCAGGCCCGCCCCAGGGTGTAACCAGGCTCTTCTGACAGGCAGCATCGGCCAGGAACCTCTGACAGCCCTGCAGACTATTCTAGAACTGTGCTGTGCTCAAGGTGCTTCCAACGCCTACCGTATCTGCCCTTTCCCCTGAGCCCAGACCCAAACTGCAGCCATGTGTAGCAGCCTTCTCCGTCCGCTGAGTCTCCTTCTTCTTTTCCCTTACTGGCATCACCTGTCCATTGTTTGCCAGAGCAGACCCCGGGTGAGGGGGGGCCTCTCTCCCTAAACCACCACCTCCTTTTCCCATTTTTTCTCTACCTGCTCACACCATACCTCAGTTTTCACTGTTCCTTTTTACACCGGATAAGTTTGATAGAAAAGTCAATAATCAAGGCTGGGGATTTAGCTCAGCAGCATAAGCGTCTGCCTTGCAAGCGCACAGTCGTGAGTTCGATCCTCAGTACCAATAAAAAAGAAAGAAAAAAAAAAGCCAATAATCTAAAATGAGCTACCGTCAGGGCAAACCTGCAAAGGCAGTGGTTCTCAAACAGTGCTTTTGGGGCATATTATATTTGATGTTATTGCTGGTGTGACATTACCACTCAGTGTCTTAAAACAACCCAAATAAATAGGAAATCCAAAGTGGGTCACATTGAGCCAAAACCAAGGTACTGGCAGGGCTGTGTCCCCTTAGCAGGCTCTAGGGGACAACCCGCCTCTCCGCTTCCCCCACTCCTAGAAGCCACCTTTGTTCTTTGGCTTATGGCCACTTTGTCCTCAAATCCAGCAATCAGACCATTCTGTCCATGTGGGTCATGATCTCTCTCTCTGATTTTGACTTCATTCTCCCTTGTGACTTTTAAGGATCTTTTTCATTACTTTGGGCTCACCTGGAAAGCCCAGGATAATCTATCTTAGAATTAGTTTAATTCTAATTGCTGCTTTAATTCCCTTTTGCCATGTCAAGATATCACATCTACAAGTTCCACGGAGTAAGATGTGGATATCTACAGGAGATTAGTTTTCTATCTACCACACTATTCCTTGACATGTTCCTTTAAAATTAGTTATAATAACCCCATTTCATGGGGGGAAAGTTCATAGAATTTTCTTAGGTTTAAGTTTTTAATCCTACTATTTTTCCTTAAACCTTAATTTCCTTCTATCACTTTGCTGTCAAAAACTCTAATTAATGGCAAAACACATGAATAAAACAGATGACAAGTAAATATTTGCTAAAACATCAAGAATGCCAGGTATGATGGCGCATCCCTCTAGCCTGGGCACTCTGAGGGAGGAGGATCACTTGAGTCCACCACAGTTTCAAGACTGGCTTGGGCACTGGGTGAGAATCAAATTTTGAAAATAAAAGCAAAACAAAAATCATCACAAAGCAGTCAATGAAGCTTATTTTATTTTGAAAGTTTTAAGAAATACAAATACATACTTAAGACTGTGAAGTTATTTTGCATGTATGCAGGGTATATTTTCCATTAATGATTTTATCCATGATCCATACCATGGTATAAGTATATAAAGAATTCTCAGAGTTTTTCAGTCATGAAGATTTTGAGAACACTGTTATTTATTTATTTTTATTGAAAACAAATTATTTATTGACAACTATTATATCTTAGCACCATTCCACCACCCCTTATGTGAAATTTAGTAAATTAAGCAGTAATGCTTGCCCTTCGAACACTGAAAGCTGGGGAACAAAGGTTAAGGTTTTAGTTCTACTGTACCTGATTAGATGCCATAGAGCATTTATAATGTCTGTACAGTCTTAGTTTGTTCTGACAAAAAGTGGAAATTGTACACATAGCACTCAAATATTTACTTAAACTAAATAGTGGGTTGTGGGGTGTCAAGGATGTCTTGCAGGAAAGGAAAAGTTCTGTATTCTTTTTTTTATATATATACATATACGCACTACCTTGCACTTGCCAGACAAGCGCTTGCTTACACAACTGAGCTAACCCCCAGCATGTTCTGTATTCTTGATGCTAATAGTGGTTGAAGAGCCGCATGTGGGATAAGCTTGTGTAGAACTATAAACACACATGTGCACATGCACATAGAAGTAAGTATATATAAAGTTGGAGAAATTTAAATAAGCTCTGTAGACTGTATACTGTTTCCTAGTTTGGACTTTGTACGACAGTTACCCAAGACATGACCCCTGGCAGAAACTGAGAACATGGAGCTTTTCCATACATTTTTTCCAACACCCTATGAATCTGTAACTATTTCAAATTAAAAAGTAAAAAAATGAAATAAACTAAGTTATTTCCTTACTGTTGTAGAAAGGACCTGTAGATGAAACTGGTTGGGTCATTAAAAACGTCTTGTCCCTGCCTATTGTCAACAAGAAAGAAGAAATTGTGGGAGTGGCTACATTTTACAACAGAAAGGATGGAAAACCTTTTGATGAGCATGATGAACACATTACTGAGGTAAACACGATGATAAAATAACGGGGGTAAGTGAAATTCATGGAATAATGAAGGATGCATAATTATTTGTTATTCTAAAATGATATTTTAAAGAGCAATTAAGACATGAGTCACACACGGTTATAACCAAAATGATGTCATTTTTATTTCCTAATTTCTTTAAATGGCAATATTTATATTAGTTTGAAATTTGCCTAACCCAAATATTTTTCTAATCCTAGAAAAATAGGAAAGAATGTTTCTGTCTTTTTCCTTCCTCCTCACTATTCCCTCATTCTCAGCTCATTTACTCATCTGTCTAATGTTTAGGACCTGCTTTATTTTACGAATGTTTCTAATTTTTCCCCGGAAGTAGAAGATTCATGATGCATGGCACCTTGAAAACCAAGGGCTTAGCAGAGTTTATTGTCTAGGGTAATACGCTCAAACAGTTTTTCTTATATTGAAATAAAAAACTGGCATCTTGGTGATAGAGAGAGGCTGACAGATAGGAATGTATGCAGACTGTGCCTCCAAATCAATTTCCCTCCAACAGTGCAGAATCTAAATCACCTGCGTACATTTCAGACTCTCACACAATTTCTTGGATGGTCTCTCCTAAATACTGACACCTATGAGAAAATGAATAAACTGGAAAACAGAAAAGACATTGCTCAGGAAATGCTTATGAGCCAGACCAAGGCAACTGCTGATGAAATTAAGTCTATTTTGGTAAGTGGAGAATTCAGTCCTTTGGTCATTGGGCTTCTGGAAACCACCTAACTACCTAGGAATCTGACAAATAAGAGGAGGTTTAGCCTGTGATAAGGAGGGGAAGACAGAGAAGGTGAGGTTGGAAGACAAGCGTGATGGCTTGGTGTTTATGGACCCCTTATGGCGTCTAAATTGCTTGATTGAAATGGCACTAGGGTTAAAAATAGTTCCTGGATCCATAAGAGCTGATGCAGTGACATCTAAATTTAAAAGTATCAGCAAGGCAAAAATATTACCAGGAAGAGCAATATAGCAATCAGTCAGCTATTATAGTACAATGGTGCATAACAATCATAATATCTCAATGATGCACAGCAATAAACTCTCTCTCAGTGCATTGTTGGGGGGTTGACCAGGCTTTCTTTTACCTTGCCTGAGTGTGGCTCTAAGCTATGAATCTGGATTTCTCGGTGTGCCTGTTATCTTTTGTGGCCGGGTTAATCCCTGCCTGATAAATGCTCTTCTCACACTGATGAGAGAAGTGCAGAAAAGAAAACAAACTGTGCAAATGTACTTCTGATCTTTACTCACATCACCGTCACTGAAATTATCATTTATCAAAGGATATCACTTGATCAAGACCAAGATCATGGGTGAAGGGGGGGTTTCACCCATGGGTTTTTGCTAAGTGTTCCAACCACCACAAAAGAAGGAAAATTATCACATCCCCCCTGTACCTATTCCTTGAAAGTCCCAACTTTTAAAATGTGTGTGTGGAAGATTTTTGTTTTGATCAGTTTTGGTTTTGCTAAGTGAGAAGATTGGGTGGTAAAAGACACTTGGTGTGAGTGTTTGAGAGGTTAAGGATGAGAATGTGCGGAGGTTTCATGGGAAATTGCTATCAGGTATTAGCAAAATGGATGGAAGCCGCTTGGTTTTTTCTCTTTCTTACCTACATATGTATAATCTACTTTCTCTTCCTTCTTCTCTTCTTTTTCTTCTCCTTCTCTTTTTTAATTTTAAAGATAGTAAAATCCAACAAAACAAAACAGAACAAAGGCAATCAAAACGATGCAGCAAAATTGGTACAGAACTTCAAAGCAAGATACCAGGAAATTCCTCTTCCTCCTCCTCCTTTCTCCTTCTCCTCCCACTCCTGTTACAATTTGGGAGACCAAAGAAATCAATAATGTTATATTATTTCTTCTATACAACTGTTCATAATAAGGTCTTTGTATACCGAATGTGTATTTGTCGTGGAAGTTTTTGCATCACATTTTAAATATATCTTAATTTGTTTAATGGTAGAAGAGTCATAAATCTTCATAGGCATTTCATACCTCAATTGCTTTATGTTTTAGAAATTTAAAGAAAAGTTAAATATAGATGTGATTGAAGACTGTGAAGAAAAACAACTCATCACAATTCTGGTAAGTGTTTTCCTTCTATCTGTAGTGCCTTTTAAATGAGATATATTAGAACATGCTTTCTCAGTTTTCAAGAAAATGTAGAGTATCCTTTATCTTGACACTTTTCAGGGCCAAAAAGACAAGAGATTTTTGCTAAAGACTGATCTGTTGGTTTCCTGCTTTTCTTTCTTCTGTGATCCCTGCAATTAAGTTTTAACATATAATTTAGAATCATAGCTAAACTAGGCTCCTGCATGAGGAATCTCAGGCACAGAATCGAGGAATGTCATCATAGCTTCGTGTGTGTTAGTAGCTTAGATTGTGCATGGCTGCCCCAGCACATGCCACAGTCACACGAGAACACAGAGCACTGAAAGACACAACGACCACCTGCCATCGCAGGCTTCTTTTCTGGAGTTTGGAGACTGCTCATTTTTTCTGCTTGTGGTCATGAGGTCACTTCAATTCTTTCTAGTTGAAATGAACTTCTCTTTCTCTTTGCTGGTCTTTTCTTTGTTGTATTCACTCTACAGTTAACACAATAGGTGTCTAAAAGATTGTCTCTTTCTGTTCTAGAATGATTTGATTTTTTTTCAAAGTTCGAGCTTCATGCTTAATCTTCCCATCATTTTACTGATTTTTCTTTCTGTTTTAAAAAAATTTGTTGATCATAATTATTTTAAAGTACTCCTCTTGATACCTGAATCACCTCGTAGCTGGGTTTTACTGTTCATTTTTACATTATTGGTGTCACTCATTTGATCCCATCTTAAAATCTGTTCATAATTTTTAAGTTTATGAATAAAACCCTGTGAAAGTTCCGAGTGCTATTTTCTTTCCACAGAGAGGATTAGAATTTCTTCTGGTAGATAAAGAAGGTGGGTTTAAGACTTTGAGGGGATGGTCTCTGCCCTTGTTGTTGGGATAGAGCCCCTGTTTCTGGATTGGAGTTCCGTGATCTCATGGACTCTGGGGATATTCGCCAAGATTTCAGAGACCTAATTCTGTATGATTGAAACTGAATAACATCACAGTTAATTTCTTGTTTTCCACTTAATCATCTTTGCCACAGCTCCTATCCAGTTCATGAAACAAGAGTTCTTTCCAAGTAAAGTCACAATGCCCCCTTCCATTTTTATGCGCTCTGCCCTCCCATACTGGCTCTTTGCTCTCCTGACAACAGGGCCTGGCCCTTGCTGAGGGATCCGGTTCTCCCTCTTTCCATGTTTTGTATCACCTGAAATCTTTTCTCTTTCTCTCCTTTCCTGGGGTTAGCCTCTGAGTGCTGTCTCTGTCACCTGGCCTGGAAGAGGACGCTTCCTCATCAGCTCTCTTCAGATATGCATCTTCTTGAGAAATAAAACTGAGCTGATGAGTGTGACACTGGAAATTCCCCAGCTCCCTGTGTAGAGCAGGATGGTGCTTATGTGACAGAAACAATAAATTGGGCAAAGTATCATAGACTTACCAAAAATAGTGTATTGTGAGTGTAAAATATATTCTGAGCTAATTTTAAATCATTTTTGCATAACATTTAGAAATTTAAACAAACAAGCCCATCAGAAGAATTACCTAGAATTATATTGCCATTTCTTCTCAAAAATACACCTATTTGCCCCTGTCTGCTCACCCTGACCTTTCTCCAGGGTGTCTTTTACCCACAGGCTCAGCCTAGGGGAGGCTCAGCCTTTTTTTCTAGGCGTGACAAGGGTTTCATGTGTCTGTACGGGGAAGGACCAGAATAGCAGTGCTGTGACTCAGACACAGAAGGTGACTGATGCCTTCCTGCTCTAGAGGCCACTTGGGCACTCACGGAGGCCCCATGGGAGACTTGCAGAGGAACCCTCAGTGAAGCACTTCACTCACTCATTCTTTATTCAGCTTCATAATTATTGAAACATAGCAGACTACAAGAGACAGCGTCAGGTGCAGAGGGCAAAAGATACAATCTGGCTCAAAAAGCCCCTGTGGATGAGGGAGAGGAAAACAGAGGCACAGCCACCGCCCGGCTTGGAGGTACTCACAGGAGATGTGCACCGGCCCCGGAGGGCCAAACCTGATGTACGCTCGGAAGCTTATGGAGTCACAGGAAGACAACAGAGGCCTGAAGGGAGCAGCAGCTTCCAGGCCGCGCCTCGTGGGGGGCAGTGCAGGTTGGAGCACAGCGCAGACTAGCCATGTGACACGGGACAGCGCGCTGTCTTACGGAAACCTGAGTGGCCGAAAGGGGCTGGAGTAGCAATGAGAAGTGACAAAAGCCACCGCAGAGGCCCAGGACAGGTGCTGAACAAAACTATGACCAGCCTGGCTTCCAGGCCCTGGAAAATGACCTGGTCAGAGTCATGCAACTCCTCTGGGAGCAGATGTGGCCGGCCAGGCTGGAGTGCAGGCTCCTCACGGCCACGTGGGCTGCTGCAGCTTCCTCCACGCCACCAGCCCTCCGCTGTGCATTCCTACGAGGAGGAAAACCCTGCCCTGGGAGACAGAGTGCCGAAGTAATAGACCAAGAAGTCTCTATGAGTCTCTCTGTATCATAATCTGAAAAGCTGTGGTTCTTCGAAACCTGTGGTTTAATAACAGTTAAACCTGTGTGTAATAACAGTGGTGTTGCACTGGCTTTCCTGTGGCTGTAAATGGGACAGGATGACATCATTCTGAGAAATTCATACTTTGTTGCTGTTAAAATGCACATTTATACTTCAGCATTACTGATCCTGTCATGCAGCCAAAGTAATTTCACCTTTATCTTTAAGTAACCCTCCGATGTATCCACAGGGAGGCTCTGACACAGGGTGTCCCCATTTCACAATGCTTTCACCCCAAAAGTTAAGCAAGTTTGAAGAGTTGTGCTTGTCATACTGTGTGTTTCTCCACATGGGAGTGCACATTTGAGGGACTGCTGTGGTGGGCAGGAGCCTCCCGGGGAGGGGGCCAGAGTGTGAGGGTCCCATCCAGGCGCGGACACCAAGGGGCCAGGAGCCGGCAGTTGTCCCATTGGGTGCTGCACCTCGTGTGGAAGGCTGAGCTGCTTCCCAGGAGGCTGCAAGCTTACTGAGGGAAGTGGCTTACTCTCCTGCTTTTGTGTCAAGGACGCACGCGGCATCTGCCAGCAGTCACTGGACGGAGCTGCCCTGAGGATCTGTGTGGCAGACCCAAAGCCGTTGCTTACTCTTGGCTCTCGGTGCCTTCTTTCCCCATGAAACCTCTCCTTTCTTCCTTCAACCAGCTCAACCTAACCCACGTCCGGGGGAGCCTCCTCCTTTAATTCGCGGTGCGGTGCGTCTTCAGCCCTGCTCTTCCCCTCACAGCGCTCAGCACTTGATGCTGTGCTCTCTGATGATTCTGAGCACTCACCTTTCACTCGTCTGCACTTTATAATAATTTCAATAACTTAAGCTTTTTAACAGCAAAATCCATATCCATAAGAATACCTACCAAGTCACATCAATGCTCATGTGCCTTGATTCACTAGTTTTTCACAAACTCCTAAATCTTAATGAGTTGTGAGCTGAAATAAATGTCTGCAAGTATTCCTATATATTGTGGGGCATTCATTCATTCATTCAACAAACATTTGCAGAACACATTTATGGGGCAGGCAATGCAGGTTATGAGCTATCATAGCAAATGAAAGCATGATCCCTGCCCTTATGGACCTCACAGCCTAGTGAAAAGTATAGGAAACCATCACGGAGCAAATGGAGGGAATACCGGGGAATTAAGCACTCATCGACCATTTGCTGAATATTTCTTGGTCAGGAAAAAAAAGAAGTTGGGTGTGAAAAGTGGCAAAGTGCTGTCACTGACCATTTTATTTTGCACTATAGAATAAAGCCACTGGCACTGGATTTGGGATTGAATTTGATCATTGAGAAAGCTTTTTTAGTACTGCTGAATCTTAGCTGTACCACTTAAAAATGGGGATCATTTTGTATTTTGTTTTGAGGATAATCTATTCAAACTGAATAACCCAGGATCTGGCATATATTGGCTCAGAAACTTGCCTGTGGTATTCTTTCATTGTAATTTTTACTTCAGTGTTGGGTATGTGAGCGTGAAGGGGAAAAATGAACATAATCTGTGACAATCTGTCTTTCCAACAGAAAGAGGACTTGCCGGACCCAAAGGCAGTGGACCTGTATGAATTCCGCTTCAGCGACTTTCCCATTACTGAGCACGAGCTGATTAAATGTGGACTACGACTGTTTTTTGAAATAAATGTGGTGGAGAAATTCAAAGTACCTGTAGAGGTCAGATGTGATTTCATTTAAAACACTGTTTGCCTTCCTTGTGCTTCACCAAGGGCTTTTGTGGTTCAAAAGACTAACTCAGTTTGGATTTTAAATTAACTTTGTAAACACATCAGCTTTAACTCCATCCACAAAGGCCAGCGCCTCTTTTCAGATAAGATTGTCACAGACTCCTGACCTTTAGAGCTCTGTTCCAAAGTCCGAATGGTGTTGTCTTTGGGAAACAGGTTCTTACCAGATGGATGTACACAGTGAGGAAAGGGTACCGCGCAGTCACCTACCACAACTGGCGGCATGGATTCAACGTGGGGCAGACCATGTTCACCCTGCTGATGGTAAGTACGATGTGCTGGAAATCGCCAAAACCCCGCACATGTCCCACTTGAGCGTGGTGACAGACACACTGCTATCACTTCAGATCCCCACCCACCCCACCCCCAAAGATGATGCTCAGAGCATGGGTGTCCCTAGGCACTTGGATTATCACTGAGACATTCGCTTATTTACCTCTTAAAGAAAAATGTCATCACTTGTAAGGTTTTAGAATTGCACAAAATACTACAAAATTCTCAAGAAATAAAGCCCACTTGCTGTAAAAACCTGACAGGTCTCCTCCACTGCAGGCAGGTGTGCTGCACTCGAAATGGATGTTTATTAATCCACGTTAATATGTATCACTCTATATTTTTTTAGACAGGAAGACTAAAGAAATACTACACAGATCTTGAAGCCTTTGCCATGGTTGCTGCTGCTTTCTGCCATGACATTGACCACCGAGGCACCAATAATTTGTACCAAATGAAGTAAGTGTACATAAAAGCAATGCTGATAAGTTCTGGTCAATGTTTGGAAATTCCCAGCAGCAGAAGAAGACTTTTTCCTGTCCCTTAATGTAATCAATGCTTCTTCACCATGTTTGGGGATTCCATGGCCACAGTGTGTTCCCTCCAGGGCAAGCATCAGCCCTTTAGCCAACACCTGCTCTTTCTCCGCACGCGGCTGGGTTCCTTTCTCCTTTTTGTCTCCATTTGTTTATAGCTTCACTGTTTCTTCTTACAGCTTTGCTTATTCAGGCAATTGGATTCAAATGCTAAGGTGCACTCATCCTTTCTGGGTGGTTTTTTTTTTTTTTTTTAAGATAGTAAAATCCAACAAATCAAAACAGAACAAAGCCAATGTAAACAAAGCAGCAAAATTGGTACAGAACTTCAAAGCAGGATACCAGGAAAACAACAGAAGCTGCCATCGCATGTCTCCTTATAGTCACAATAGTTATCCATTCCATCAGGTATTGCAAAATCAAACCAAAAACAAAACAGAATAAAATCAATCAAAACAGATTATTAAATAAAGCAAAACCAATTAATCAGAACAAAGCAATACAGTGAGAACAATATTGGATTTCAAAGATCAGCTAGAAGGAAATCCCCCATGTTTGCTATATTGCATACTGTCATCCTCCCAAGAGATGCTTAGACTGCTGGCCCCAGGCCTGAAAAATTAACTAAACAGTGCAAGCATTTAGTGGCTTTATGCTCTTTGGTTGCTATCAGCTCAGCCTGTCCTCCACACCTGCCAGTTGCTAAGCGGGTGGGGGTGTTGGCTCCCAGCCTGCACGGGTAGGCTCACAGGAGGTGCTGTCTGACTTTTCTCTTCCTGGACCCGTGCAGCTTGTGCGGCTCACCAGAAAGGCTAGCTAGTTGGCCTCTTGTTCAGGTATATTCCTCCTGGGCTGACACTTGTGTCCCCTGGGTTCACCCTCCCGCTCCAGCTAGAGGGCACTTCTTCCAGGGCTCACTACCCTCCCTTTTCAGTCCTCTGGCACCTGCCCAAACCTCCTTTCACGCTTTTTCATCCTAATACCAGTAAGAAAAAAATAAGGGTGTCTGATCAAGGTCGGAGAAATTTGGGATCACAACTTATTTAAACTTTCTAAGGCTCAATTTTACCTGAAATATAGGAACTGTAATAACAGAATCTAACCGGTAAGTCCGTTACAAAGATTAAATTGGATGAATGTATATAAAGCCTTTGTTCATGGTAGACTCTTAGCTGTTAATTACATTAGGTATTATTATATCTATTATGATGTCACTGGTGTTTCTCAAAATTCATCAGCGTGCCCATGGTCCGTCCACTCTCGAGAGTGTTTTTTGAGATGCTCCTTCTGTCTCAGCCACACTTCGGCCTCACTGCTGACCCTGGCTTACCCCTCTCCAGAGGCAAGGAAGGTGTTCTGAACATGAAATACTTCTTTTTGACTGTGGCATTTGTGGAGTCCAACTGATCTTTTAATCTCCATTTAAAATTAAGTTTCTTTGCTATGAACTGGCTATAATACTATCTCTAAAAGATTATGATAAGAAGCAAATGAAATTAGAGATGTAAAACCTACATAGCAATTGCTCAAGAAAAATGTATTCAATGAATTAAGAGTCCTTTACACAGTGACTTCTTGTCTTCAACAATTACCTGATTGCTTTCACCTTAACAACAGTAGCCCCACTGAGGCCTGGGCAGGGGCTGACTTCATCTGAAGCACGGCCTGCACTGGCCACTCCGCCTGCTGGGCCCCAAGTCTCTTGGCAGTCACCGGAGTTCTCCCCCTTCCTCCCAATCAGCAGCACGTCAGCCAGTTCAGCTCCGAAGAAAGTAACACGTATTGAGCATCTCCTGTATGGTGAAGACCGCATTAATAACACTGCCTTGTTTAAACTTCACGGCACTATAGCCCTCTCTTTTACCACTGAGGAAACAAACTCAAACTTGATCTCACTGACAGGAGGAAGGCGAATCAGGTGTGAGGTCTCACCTCCGGGGTTGCAAGAAGCATGAGCCACATCCCACACCCTTGCCCTGCCTGGGTACCGTGGAGGCAGTAATGTTCGTAAGCCAGTGTTTTTTTTATAAACCGCCCATGGGGAACAATGTTAAGATTAAATAAGATCATGCATGTAAAGGTGATGGGAAGGCTTCCTGGCTGCTTCAGCCTTAGCCTGGTCCACCAAGCTTCTGTCCTTCAACCACACTGTCCTTCAAAAATGATCCTTGCTGAGCCTCTCTCTGTCTCCATAATTGGTTGGAAGAATTGCTCAGAAATCCTCAAATATATTAAGATGGTATGTTGGAAAATGTGGTTAATAAAAAGATGAATAATACTGAATTATTCTCATACACATTGTACTAACGAGGTCATCCGTAAAGTGACCCAGAGCAGCTCGGGACCCAAATGACCTTGATCCCTGGCCTAACCTCATGGCCTTGGTCAGATTCCTGTCTCCAAATGTCCAGCCTCCTTGGTTCTGGTGTCCACCCTCACCTCCCCGCCTTAGACTCTGCGCTCTGACAATACCCTAGAACCTTTGCTAATTTCAAATTTGTATAATGCCTTCCAATTTTTCTCTTCTCTTTATTTCTCTATCTAGTTTGTTGTCCATATCCTGCTTTTATGTTTTTGGATTTCTTTATTCCTTGCATCCCCATTTCTCTGTTTAGTTTTAGTTCTCTGGTATTTTGTCTTCTTTGTCTAATCACTAGAGAAATACAGTTATCAGAAAAAGAAACTATTAGAAATTTTAGAATTCATGTCACTCTCCACCAGTGCAAGCCTCTCTTCCCAGGAACACCTTCCTCTGTTCACTAGTCTATATCTGATTATTTTCCACAGTGCAGAATCCACTTTCTTCCAAGGCAGAGCACTCTACGTTTTCCGGATGATACTAAACTGGAATTGGTCTCTTCACTTCCTGTTTCTCATAGTTCAGCTCTCTGGATCGCCTAGAATAGGGGTAATTTCTCTCAGACAGGATATCCCTTCATATTTTAAACAGAATAATCATGCTTGTCTTCTTAAAATATTCTTTTTCAAGTTGAAGTGGTTTTAAACTACTTTTAAATAACCACTTCTTTCACATGATTTTGTCATTCTTCTCTGAACCCACTGTAGCGTTTTTGTGTCATTCTTTAAATATGGGTCTTGGAATTTAGCACAATAATCCAGACATGGCTTAAAGTACTTTATACCTAATCCTAATTAAATTTCATCTTCACAGTTTTTATCCTTTATTCTACTCTTAGTCAAAATCTTTAAATTATATTCTGTCAGCCAATGTATAATTAAGGTTTTTTTCATACAGGTTTTTAAATCATATAAAAATTAGATAGTCATTGTTTCTGTCGATGTTTATTCTAGTGGTTGATAAAAGTGTGCAAGGGCTGAGCTCTGGGGCATGGGACTGTTAATCAACAAAGCAACACTCTTTGGGCTCTGCTTTCCAGCTCTCTGAGAGAATCCTAAGTAGATATATCTAACATCCCAAGTCCCAGAGAAGGGAGAGAAAGCGCCCGTCAGATGCCTGGTGAAGCCCACACACAGGTGGCCCAGGAGGCTGTCACAGAGGTGCTCAGAACACAGTCCTGGTATTTGCTCTTCCATACCTCTCCCAGTGTTCCTGGTGATTATTCTGGAAGTACTCAGAAGTTATCAGCTAAAAGATTTCAGAGATTGAAATGAATCTCTGTGTTTTCCATCCATTTTCCACTAAAGTTTTAAGATAAAATTTGCTTATACGAAGCCTTCTACCATCTTTTCCTTGTGACTCCCCGTGACACGCACAATCTCAAGTTCCAGCAGAAAACAGGGATGTTATTCGCCTGGATTAAAAGACCGCTGAGTGTTTTTACACTACCCCCACCCCTTGCTCAAGACGTTATTCTTGGAAAGCCAGGGAAACCTGGTAGGTTAAACAATCAGATCACACCATCACCTCTGTTGCTTGAGGTTCTTTCATCCAGTTATTTCCCTGCTGAATGCTTCAGCAGTGTCATCTAAACTATGTTTAAACCTTCAAGCTTACTGTTGCCAGAATTCAAAATATGGAACATTATTTATGATTCTTGTGCTTTTCTTTTTTCTCCAGATCATGCTGAAATCTTTAATAATTTCTTTGAAAATTACTTTTTCTAGGAAATCCTTGCCAAATTCTCCCTACACACAAACGTATGAATGAGTGTGTGTGTAACTCTTTTTATGGAATTATTTGTGAGTCAGTTGCAGATATCATGACATTTCATTCATAATATTCATTCCATAGAATAAGGGGATGCACATCCACACAAACACAATTTAATGACTACCTTCAGGAAATTTCACACTGACATAATAATATTATCTTACACAGAATGTTTTCTTAAACTTTTCCCATTAACCCAATAATGTCTTTTAGATCTATTTTCCCCTTTGATTCAGCATCTAATCTAGGATCACACATTGCATTTTGCTGTCAAGGATTTTTTGAGTCCTTTAATATGGAGTAGTTCCTCAAGCTTCTTTTATCATTCAGAGTGCCAATGTTTTTGAAGAGTCTAAGCCATTTATTCTGTAGAATGTCCCTCTATTTGGATTTATCCAGTATTTCTTGATTACTAAATGCAGGTAAACAGTGTTGGCAAAAATTCTCCGTAGACCATCTTGTATCTTTCTCCACACATTCCACCAGGAGGTCGTGATATCATTTTGTGCATTAGCTATAAAGTGATGTTAAACTATTAAGGGAAGACGTCATAAAATCCCTTCAAGTAAAGGAATGTTTTTTCCTGTGTGAATAATAAGTAACATGTGAAGCATTATTTTGAGACTGAGTGAATATCTAGCTTCCCAATTACATATCTGACTGATGGACTTAAAGGAATGAAGCATTTCACTCCCTTGTAACTAGAATTGAACTTGACTCAGTTTTTAAAAACATCCAGTGTTAGTGCAGGGTAAGTATTCAAAAACCTGTTAAAATGATGATCAAGCGTTGTTTTAAACCTAAAGGAATTAAGTATTACATTCTCTAACTGAAATTTGATTCATTTTTAAAAACATCCAATGCCGATACATAATAGACATTCATATATGTATTAATCATCCATTATTATATTCATCACACATGGTTTAATGTTTCTCAGCCTGTGTGTTGGCTTTTGCACCCCCGCCAATGGATCTCCCATTTGTTAAAGGTCTGCCCTCTATAAAATAAAGTGAAACTTTTCTAAGGCTGTCATCTATGCTTCTGAGTTCCTCTTTCCTCAGAATTATTTATTCCTTGTCTCCATGGTAATTCTTCCCTTGTGGCCCTACTCCCATTCTACATTTTATTTCCTTTACATCTTCAATGTGGCTTCTGCTTTCTGGGAGGAGGCTTTGAAGGGAATCAGAGCACCACTGCGTGAGGTCCCCCCTCACATAAGGCTATAACTTAACCCTTCACATATGGGGAAATTTACATTCATTCACTATCTTGGGGAGGAATGAAGAGTTACTTACAGTCATTTTCTTCTTGGTTCCTGGGAATTCTTCATGAATATTTCTTAGGCAGATAATCTATGGACTTTCATAAGTTTGCTACATCTTTTGTAAGTCATTTCCTCACCATAAAAAACCTCAGGGAACCTAAGGATGAATCAAACTTCCTTGTGTAAACAATTGTTCATGCATTAAACAAATTGTATTTTTATCCTAAAAATAGTATATTCTCACTTTTAAATCTAAAAAACATTTTTAATATATAGTTCTTGATAATTTCAAAGACCTTGATGGGAGTGAGAGGGGACATAAAAGAAGAATCCTGAGATAACAGAGATTCTGTGTTGTACAGACTACATGTAATCTTCACACAGCTGAAGTCACAGTGCAACCTTTTCCTGCTAGGTCCACATCTCCACTGGCCAAGCTGCATGGCACTTCCATTTTGGAGAGGCACCACCTGGAGTACAGCAAGACGCTCCTGCAGGACGAGGTATGCGAGCCTGGCTCTCAGGTACCTTGCGGTTCACATGAGAGCTTAACTCAGAGAAAATGCTGAGAGGGGAGCAGTCCTGCATGGCGGCACTGGACGTGTGTGCTGTTACCTGAATTGATTAACAGAAGTTACTAGATTGAAGTGTTTTTGAACTACCAAGCAGGAAGTAGCTTGGAAAAATGGGACCACAGAAAGCTGAACTTGTGTGAGTCCATGGAGAAAAGAATAAAAAACATACAGTGGCTGTGAAAGGTCAAGGTGAACTTTGAAGGTTATATAAATAAATGTAGCCGGGAAAAGAGGCTATGTAACCACTGACTTTCTTCTTCATCATGGAGGATAATGCATTGTAGAGAATGACGTGCACCTCAGAGAAAGTCAGGCTTTAGTAGTGGAAAGGGGGAGGGGTCAAGGTGTAAGACGTAGGCAGACTCCTGCCATCCAAGAGACACTGAGTCACACTCTGGAGTCCCAAAGGGAGATCAGAGATGGCTTTAGGCAGGAAGTGGCTTTAAACTTGTAGAATTCATTATGATTGTAAAATATTGTGTACTTCTGGGAAGTGGTCATTCTTCATCAGTTTTATTTGGGGAGTGGATAGAGGCATGTGAATAGATCATGAATAAATCATGAATGTAATCTAGTTACATTTTAAGAAAGTTACATTTAAGAAAATTCCAAACCAGGACTGAGGAGAATATTGTCTTGTCACAAGCAGAGAATTTGTTTAGAATTACATGTTAATTAGGATAAACACATTTTCTGGAAGGTGAAGCTTTCCTCACCGTCAGCAATAATCTTACATTAGCATCTCAGAGGGGTAATATAAGGAAATATGCTCACTATTATGGATAACATTAAATTTTTCTAATTAACAAAAAGTCAAGACAGTCCACACAGTCAAGTGGGAACATCTTATAAGGCAGAGGAAGAAATAGAAGAAAATAACTCAAGCAGTTTTAGTAATGTTCAGTTGAGGAGCACCAACACCGCGTTCATGCTAACCCTAATGTAGCATTTCTCAATCTGTAATGCTCTTGGCAAAGCACTAACCTTGAGTCTTAGTCTGCTTTCTTTTACCATAACAAAATACCTGGAGGCCAGGAAGCCCAGTATCCAGCAGTGACATCTGCTCTGCTTCTGGTGGGGGCCTAACGTGGAAATTAGGGATGTGCGTGTAGAAGACACAAAATACAGGAGTCTGTCTTGAGGCTGGGAATATAGCTCAGTGGTGTAGCACCTGCCTGACAAGTGTGAGGTCCTGAGTTCAATTTCTAGTACCTTCTTCCCTCAAAATAAACAAAAGTCTGTTTTGCTTTTTAACGACCTGCTTGTGAGAATGAACCCCCTTTCAGATAGACTCCCTCTTAATGATCTATCTAATCCCTTCTTAAAGACCTAACCACCACTTGAAGCCCTCACTCTAAGAATCATATTTCAACACGAATTTCAGAGGTGGCAAACCATATTCAAGCCATGGAATCTGTGGGACTCCTAAGCAGTGGTCCTCAGACATGGGTTCCTGGACCAACTTCTTCACAGCCATTGATTTATCAGGGAAAAGAGAACTCTTACAAGCGCAGATCCAGGGCTTCATTTCCCATTTACTGGGCAGGTGCCTTAGAGTTAGGGAAATCTGCATTTGAACCAAGCCTCCATTCTGATGCAGACAGACATCTCTTCCAAAAAGAGATTCATAACATAGATATAATCTGCTTTAGGACAATGAAAAGGAGAACCACAAGTAATTCAGGAAGGATAGAAAAAAACTGTTATTGTCTACTTTGTTGTCATTGCAACCTCAGGTTTCTGAGTAAGGTTTTTTTTGTTTTGTTTTTTTTTTTTACATGCTACAGTTTCTGTAACACTGCAGTGAGCATCAAATAAAATCTACCACTTAATTATATACATACTTATGGAAACAAAATACAATTAAAAACTGCAGCAAAATAACTAAATGTTTAACTTGGGAAGGCTCCTGTATCTATGTTTTCCCTTCTGGACTTTGACAGTTTACCACAGAGGGGCAGTTTTCCATCTTAATTTTTTTATTTATATTACAGTCTAAACTGGTTTTGATGGTTATACAAAGATTTGTTATCCTTTCTAAAAAGGAATATTGCTTCTCAGTAATCCATACTGCCTTTTCAAGGACTTCTCTGCAATACTGTTTGCCTGCTAATTGCAGACATTTAAAGCCTTGTCAATAGAGTTGCTAGGTGATGCAGTCACAGTTTGTTTATGAGCAAACTGAACATTAAAAAAGACATTTTTAGCCATCAGATATGGTTTCTACATTTTGAGGGGACAGTGTAGTTCTTTTATTCCATAAAGAAAATGTACTTGCTAAAATTTTTTAAATAAGGGAAATCCGTGGGATTTCCCCAGTAATTTTGGAATTTGTGAGCATTCTTCAAACATTTTAATTTTAATATTATAATGTTAAATAAATTGCTCAGCATAAACAATAGAATACTGTTGTTCTTTAAGACATCTATTTGCAAATCATATCATTATATTTGTGCTTTTCCAACATACTGTATCAGCCTGTCTCATGTTATTCAAAGAAACAGCAAAGAAAAATGGAAGCCTTGTGTCCAGCCCTAGGGAACAGGAGCTCGCTCTTCCCGTGGGCGTTGGGGGCCCTGCGCTGGCCAGGAGAACGGCCTGTGCTTTTCTGTCTCCACTCACCCGCAGTTCCCAGGCAGAATAAATTAAAAACCATCTCCACCTGTTCTGGTGTGCTACAAAGAATTAATATTTTATTACCGTTTTAAGAGAGAGGAACAAAAATAGACTCTCTGTGTCTGTTGAGCTCTGGAGACCAGCTGACCACGCAAGGGCTGGCTGGACTGGAAAGGCCTGGGGACCAGGCCCCTGCCTTGTTGGGGTGCGTCTGTTTCATTTTCAACACAAAGCTCAGCGTGAAAAATGGGACGCTGCACACATACATATTTTTTAAATTAGTGAGTTAAGATTGTTATAAGAATTACATTTACCCACTAACAAATTCAAGTAACGGGGAAATTTCAAAGACAAATAAAGGAAGAATAAGGTTTCAAATCCTACCCCCCAAAATAGCGCTTCATTCACATCTGGAGAGCTTCCCTCGGTCACCCTGAGGATCTCGGCAGACAGCGTGGAGACAAAAGGCGTTTTGAAAAATGAGATCACAGAATAAGCTGTCTTTGGATTCAGAGCTGTCTTCCAGTCACTTAGAGTCACATCTGTGTAGCATCTATTCATGTATCTATTTGGGGGGGGGGGGGGCTGGTTTTTGAACCATACAGTCCGGCTGAATTTGAACTCACTGTGTACCCCAGTCTGACCTTGAATTTGCAGCGGCCCTTCTGCCTCAGCCTCCCAAGTGCACCACGACGCCTGGGTGCACCCTTTTAAAGTGCACAGTTCGTGGGTTTTCATCATTTTATACACCTGGGCAAGCACCAGCACCTCCACCATAACCAGACGTTTCTGTCGCGCCCTAAGGGCAGTCGCCCGCGCCCCTTGCGGAGCATTTCTTTTTCATTTTTTTTTATCGGTACCGGGGATCGAACTCACGACCGCCTGCTTGCAGGCAGGTGCTTATGCCGCTGACTAAATCCCTTGGGGCTGGAGCATTTCTCTCCTCCCAGCCCGACAGCCACCGAAACGTTCTGTTCCCATAAATCAGTTTGCATTTCCCAGATCCTGCTGAGTGCAACTATCCTGGAAGCATTCTTTTGTGCTTGCTTCATTCATATAGAAGAGTAATTTTGAGATTTGCGCATGTCAGTGATTCGTTCCTTTTCATTGCTCAGTAAAACTCCGATTACCTTCAATTAAATAGAGTCAATAGCTGAGGATATGGCTCAGTAGTAGAGCAGTTGCCTAGGGTCGGGGCTTGGGTTCAGTGTCTAAAACTGCAAAATGAATGAATGAGTATCAAAAGCATTAAATCATTTACTTGAGTTTAACAGAAAACATTTTGAAATGGGAGGACTCAGGGGCTGGGGATTTACTCTCGGGCATAAGTGCCTGCCTCGCAAGTGTGCGGTCATGAGTTTGATCCCCGGTACAGATTAAAAAAAAAAAAATGGAAGGACTTGCAGAATTTTACATCATTGTGTCATCATGAATTGTTAATTCTCAAAGAGTCCTCAAAAATGATTATGAAACTTATGAAAATCTATACGGTTTAAGCATTTATTTTTACACTATACTTTTAACTTTATGCCATCTTTTAACCACCTGCTGTGAAATACAAAGCAAATAGAGTATTTATACTTTTCCCACATTTTCACCTGCTTTGTAAGGTATTTGTTATCATGTCTTTATAAAATTTGTATTTTATAATTTTCTATTGTTGATTCTTAATTCAACTTTATGAGTTCAGTACTTTTTTGACCTTTTTGTTTCCGTGTGAATTTTATTTATTTATTCTATTTTGGTACCAAGGATTGAACTCATGACCTTACGCTTGTTCAAATGAATTTTAGAACCAATTTGTCAATTTACAAGCACATATTCTCTGATTCGTTGGTAGTTTTGGTTGGAATTGCTCCAAATCTATAAATTTCAGTTTTTTGGTGTTTATACAAGTGGTTACATGCTTGTTCCTTTTGGAAATTATGCATCCTTGAATGGAGCCAGACGGGACACCACGGGAGAAAGGCGAATGAGAAGAACAGTTCTTAGCTTCCTCGTCACTGTCTTAAATAATCTCTCACCAATGCTATTGGGGGGGGGGGGGTCTGGGGAACACACGTCTTTGATTCTGGTTTTTCAGAGGTAGGAAATGCTCACATGTGCAAAGCCTGTGAGCCTCAGGCATCTGTGCTTTGGGGTCAGGTCTGCTTCCTTTTGGGATTCTCTGTGGCGCAGGGGACCCCGTAGTGGGGGGCAGCACAGACAACTGCCCTCAGCACGGCTTCCACCTCCCGCTGTGCTGTCCTGGTGTCCCGCACTCCGCACTCCGCACTCCGGGAAGGACAGCCTTCCCTTGGCTGTGTGGAGCACACCCTGAGATCTCTTGTTCTAATTAAAGAATCAAGGGGTATTTTTCTCACTTTCAACCAACAATCCACAAAAACCCCAGCGTATGTTTAGTCCCAAATTTGTTCCAAAAGACTTTAATTAATTTCCCCAAAATACATACAATATGAAAGAAAAAGAAAATAAAAGCTAATGGAGAAATAAGAAAAATTAGGTAAAGCCCATATATACCCAAAATGTAGGCAGTGATACACAGACATTTATTAGGTATCAGCCACGATTTGGCCAAGAGCAACCAATCCAAAAACAGAAACAATATCTTTTTACATGAATTTATACCCACAAACTTAAAAGTAATTAGAAGCTTTTGAGAACCACAGGTTTAAACAAAGAGAAGATATAAAAGAAGGTAAAATTGAGAAACGATTTTTAAATGTGAAGACTTGTTCATATTTTAACATGAACATGAGTGAAAATGAGTGAGAGAAAAAGATATGGTGAAATTCGGGCGCCTTATGCGACACAGGAAGGCAGCGGCCGTGAGAAGTAGAACACAGACCATCTGCGTGTGCCATAAACTAGCTGTCCTGTTGCTTTGTATTGGCAAAAGGTATGACTTCAGTGGAGTGCAACAATGTTGGTCTTACTTCTTACCTCTCTAGATAGCTTTACCTTTCATACACATGGACATTTACCAAGTAGCAACAGGTGTCCATGTTTACAAATATAAGCGATATGCACTAGAATAAACTGTTACATAATAAATATCGATCGGTTTGTTCAATGGTTGAAAATCATGCGCTCTGTACAAATGACATTTGGTAGAGGCAAGGACGATTGTATGCTAGGAGATTGTTTCTTTGTATTCATCAGTCTATGTGGTTTTTAAAAAGGATTTTATGTGCTATAACTACTGATTTGCCCAAAAATTTAACCCAGGTTCATGCATTCCCAGCTTCTCTCACTCTAATTTTTCTTTCTTGGTACAGAAATCAAGATTGATTTTAAATATTATTGAAAGGCCAAGGACATAGCTCAGTGGTAGCATATTTGCTTAGCACCTGTGAGGCAATGAGTTCAATCCCCAGTACCGAAAAAGTTACAAATCTGCAAAATATGTGGCTGAATAATCCCATGATACACATTATTTGGGGGCATGGCAATGTACAACAGTGAACACATAAAGGTGGTGACTCACTTATGTGAATTTGCCACTAGACTACCACCAGTCCCAAGGGAAAGCCACCGTCCATCTAAAGACAGGGCGATCACTTCTTGGCCTTGGGGCTAAGACTGACTGTAAGCCCAGGCAGGTAAAGGGATTAAACGACCCCCGCTTCCTTTTGCTTCCTGGCCAATACAGATCAGGATGAAAATAACTTGATTCAGAAGATTTGGTTCAGAGATTCTGGAACGATAAGCTCCATGGGATTGTTCTGAACTGTTCCAAGTAAGAAACTGATTTAATCCCGACAATGTATCCTTTTTTTGTAATTTGGCTTTGATCTTAAGGCTAACTGTAGTTGCTGTCATTAACTTGTTGTACTAACAGAGCAAATCACAGATTTCCTTTCTTTTATTTATATATGCTTCATAAAATACCATTTGCTATTGTTATAGAAGGTATTATTAAAAAAGATGATGTAAACCAGGGCTATAGCTCAGTGGCATAATGCCTGCATGGCAAGCATTAGGTTGTGAGTTCAATCCCCGGTACTAAAAAAAAAAAAAAAATGATGTAAGTGAAGATTTGTATTTTGCCTAGTATAGTATACATACAAGTATATAAACAAGTTCTTGTAGTTATTGTATATAACAAGTTTTTGTATAGTTATTGTTAATATTTTAATTTCCTGCAAAGACTTATAAACATGTTTGGTTTTGGGGTTTCAAATTCTAACCTAGTGTAGTCTCAATACTTTATAAAACTATAATAATGACAGGGAAATAACTCAATTTTATAGCAATTTGGACTTTTGAAACGCATTCCCAGTTACCTCATTTGATGCAGTGCTTTACAGGTCTATGTTTATTAAGCATTGAATTAGTGCTGGGTAGTTAGGCAGGGCAGCTGTTATCAGCCCACTTGAGAAAACAAAACACAGGGGTTAAGGGCAGTGTCCAGGCATATACAGCTCTCAAGTGGCAAAGCCAGAAACTGAGCCTGGGCTCCTTGTGAGGTAGTGTAGTATGGAGACTAAGCACAGAGTCTGTAGTCGTCACACTGCGTCCACTTAGATCCTAGTTCTGCCCTTCCCGTTAACCTGTCTATGCTGTGGATTATTGCAAGGACATTAAGTGTTCATAAAGCACTAAATCTGGTCAGTAACAAGAACTGTTTGGTCCAGTATTCTTTTCTACACTGTGCTATTTCTATGTTTTTAGATAGGTTAACAAACTATCTACTCTTTCTCCCAGTGAAATTTTGCTTTGTTTTGGTACGCTCAATTTCATTACCTCTCTTCTTTGACCCTTACGACTAAAATGGTCCATCTGGAATAGCAGGGCTTCTAACAACCACTCCCAGTTTGTACTCTGGTTTCTCAGAACACTAAGAAATGAAACTGATACACATAGGAGGAACCTATTAATTATTAATAAACTCTTTGAAAAAAGGTCTAGGTAAGCCTTTGAAAATACTTTTGCAAGAACATGTTTAAAAGGCCACATGGAAGAGCTGCATTATTTTCTACTGTATAGAAGTACTAGTAATTTGCAGTTTCTGAAAGATTAATGTTTTCTATGATCACTCTAAAATTATCTAGTAGGTAATTCAAGATGTCTAATATTCGGACATCTCCCAGAAATTCTTTCCTTTTTTTTTTTTTTTTGAGACAGGGTCCCCCTATGCAGTTTAGGCTGGACTTGAGCTCACATTGTAGCCCAGCCTGGTCTCAAACTCACAATGATCCTTCTACCTCAGCCTCCTGAACGCTGGGATTGTCAGAGATTTTTTCTTAAATTGCTTCAATTAATACAAGCAAATTTTGAATAGTTCTAGTAGAAAACACTAACATTATTTCAAAACATGCTATTTACTCTTAGACACCGATTACCTTAATATTTGCTAATTCTATTTTTATAGTTTAAATTACCTTGCTAAGTAGAGGTGTTTACTCAACCTATGGCATAAAAACTGAAAACAAATCAGTGGTACAAGGCCTACAGGATAGTTTGGTTGGTTTGTTTTTTGAACCAAAGGCAAATTAATTATTGTATTTTCTTGTGGCTTTATTTTCATCTTACAGAGTTTAAACATCTTTCAGAACCTAAGTAAGCGGCAGTTTGAAACAGTTATTCATCTGTTTGAGGTTGCAATAATAGCAACTGACCTGGCTTTATATTTCAAGTAAGTACATAACTGTGTATTAGGAGGCCCTCATACTCTCTGTGCTTTTGCTTCCGTGAATTATCTACTGCATTAAGGTTAAAAGGCATTTATTCACACACATGCACATCAGTTTGTCTTCCTTTATGAATATCAGTAAGAATATCAAGGTGGCAGTGAGTTTACTAGCCATCAGGAAACATTTAAAAATTTAAGCCCCTTATGTTGCATAGCTTAGCATCAGAAGAAATCTGAATTAAGAAATTCATTTGTGCATTGTCAGAAGAGTCATATTGTGCCTTTTTCTCTTGGTAAGTACACCCTTATCTGAAATGTGTATGTGGTGTTTTACGCTTAGAAATTTGTTCCTACCAGAACCTGGAAGCTAAATCTGCTTGGTGATCCTGACACGTATGGGTTAAACTCAGAACTAAGTTATGTGCCTGCTTAATTATATTACCAAGGAGAGGGGCTAGGGATTTAGCTCAGCAGCATAAGTACCTGCTTGGCAAGCACGACGTTGTGAGTTGATCCCTGGTACCAAAAAAAAAAAAAAAAAAAAAAAAAAAAAAAAAAAGAGAGAGAGAGAGAGAGAGCTTATTACCAAGGAGATACTCCAAGTATTCATGTATTTTCTTGTAAATAAAGTATAAAGTTGCTTGGTGAATAAAGATTAAACAAGATGAGATAATGAATAGAATCCAAGTATTAGATTATTTGAGCACTGCCAAATGATGCTTTTTTGAGCTTTAACAAATTGCTGTTAAATAGTTCAAATATGAAAACAAATATCCATAACTCAGGTTCCACCAATGTTCAATTTTGCTGCATTTGTCTCTGATCTCATCTTTTAAGGTGGAAAAAAATGAGGGATGAGACTAAGATACTCTATCCCATGGAATTTCTTTCCCTGCTCCCAAAGATATGACCATCTGATGTTGATTGTATTCATCTTTTCCACTCATTTTTTTATATGGCACTGTTGTTTTAAAACTTTCATATGTTATATCATACCATCCATATATACCTTTTTGAACTTGCTTTTTGCATGCAACGCTATGTTTGAAAGATTTACCCTTGGAAGGAGTGGAAAACTAATTCATGTGTTTCAACTGTATGGACTACTCAAAGTTAAATATATCAAAATTAACTTACCTATTCTTTTAGGCATGGATGTTTAGATTGTTTCCACTTTTTCATCAGTGCTACATTATATACACTTGTGAATACAAGAGTTTCTCTAAGGTATACAAATGTAGATAAGAATGCCGTATGATTTGCATTTGTTTAACACTGTATCATTTTGCAAAACTGTACCCTTTTGATGTTTTACCAACTTATCTTCCACCAGGAATAAAGTTCTTGCAATCCCACATCTGTAATATTTACACATTTAAAGCTTATTTTGTAAATCTATTGACTATGAGATGGAATCTCATTGTTCAAATTTGTATTTTCTTATCAGTGAGACCAAGCATCTATATACTTCTTACTTTTTGTTGGTTATTTTCAGTGATCTTAATTATATTTATATTATGGTCTCTTCTCTCATTTTTAGCTTTTAGTTTTAATGTATTAAAACTTATTTGTGCTTGCTCCTTTGTACTTTTTTTTTGTCTCTTGCCTTTCTCAATCCAGAAGCTAGTCATTGGCTGTCCCTTTATCTCCAGCCTCAATTGCTATGTGAATGCCCCAAAGCAAAATAGGAACATAAAATATGAAGGGCACATAATTAAGATATTTTCCCTCTGCTTTTATGAGAAAATTGTAACATGGCTTTTATCTTTTCTAGGAAGAGAACCATGTTTCAAAAAATCGTTGATGCTTGTGAACAAATGCAAACTGAAGAGGCGGCCATCAAATACGTGACCATTGATCCAGTCAAAAAAGAGGTTATCATGTGAGCACTCCGAATTGTATTGCTCTTTTGGCAGAAACAGCATCTTTTGTATTTCTATATTAACAATTCTTCTTTTCTTCCTGAGGGCAATGATGATGACTGCATGTGACCTATCTGCTATAACCAAACCCTGGGAGGTACAGAGCCAGGCAAGTCTAATGCATTTTCTTTTCTGCCATACTCTGAGATGCTGCCTAAACCCCATGTAAAAATCTCCAGTGACCTCAGAACCATATTCTGACAAATCATAAGTGTCAGTAAGACAAGAAGTCACTTGATCAGGGCTGGGGATTTAGCTCAGCGGCATAAGCACCTGCCTTGCAAGCAGGCAGTTGTGAGTTTGATCCCTGGTACCGACAAAAACAAGCAAACAAAAATTAGGGAGAAGTCACTTGATCAGGTCCTAGAATAAGGCAAAACATTGGATACTGGAAGTAAAATGCTTTTTCCAGGCCACTTGCCTGTGGCCTGGACAACTGAATTCAAATTCCCAGCACAGTATACAGGGCTACCACTACCTGTGTGTACCTCACCTTCCCAGGGACACTGCCATCACTCCTCTGTGTCACCACTGCACACCCTAACCCTAGTCACACAAGCTCTGGGCATCTATTTACACCTCACTCTCCCCTTATCTGGCAAATGGCCACTCACTCTTGATAATACAGCATAAATGTATCCTACGTGCTTTGTGAAACTTACCTTTCCTCCTCTGCCCTGTCTGTGGCACTTACCACATTGACTCCTGACTGCCCACAGCCCTGGGAGCATTTGAAAAGAAAAGGTTAGTTTTGTCTTACCCTTCTTGCCAAGTCTGGTTCATGTCAATGTAAGGTACTGAATGTGATTGTTTTTTAAATGATAGAAATTAACTTTGAATATCCTCACCCTGTAATCAAGTAAAGATATATACCAATCCTTGTACATGCTGGATACTTATACAAGTTAGATGTACATGGCAAAGATGGACTTGAGAAAGACTTGAGCTTGAAGCACTAAGCATCCTTCAATTTCCCCTCTCTATGGCTGACAATCGGTAGCAATACAAAAATCACAGAATTAGAACACTAAAGAGTCCCCTTTTCCCATTTCAATTTGATCTTTGAATATATGGTATGATGCCACTCCAGCATTGACTGTAAACTCTACCCTTAAATGTCATTCATGCTAAGAAAATGCAAGTTTTCTAGTGAACCAAATGTTTCTTCTTTGCAGGTAGCACTTCTGGTTGCAAATGAATTTTGGGAACAAGGAGATCTGGAACGAACAGTGCTGCAGCAACAACCTATTGTAAAGTTAACACAGAATGACTATTTATTAAAAATTATCAGTGTATTTCATTCACTTAAATCTTGGAAAAGCATCCTTAAGAGATTTGTTTTTATTTCTAGCCCATGATGGACAGAAACAAAAAAGATGAACTACCTAAACTTCAAGTTGGATTTATTGATTTTGTTTGTACTTTTGTATACAAGGTAAGTGTGCTAGATGTCCACTGCTGTGACAAAGTATCTGAGAAAATAAACTTGGGCTGCAGTGAGTCAGAACTTCACGGCAGGGAGCTCACTGATAGTGTAACTTCTCATTTCATAGTGCAAGAAGGAAGAGGGAGGGAAGGGTGGGGAGAAAACACACCCTTCAAGGACACCCCTCATGGCCTACTTCCTCCAACCAGAGTCCTCATCCTAAAGTTTCTAGCACCTCCCTATAGTCATGAATCCATCAATGAAATTAATCCACCATGAGGTCAGAATTCTCATGACTGAATCACCCAAAGGTGTTCCTCGCTCCACACTGCTGCACTTCAACACATCAACTATATAATCATTTAGAATGTTTCTTTCAACTGCAACCATCAGGAAAACCTGTAGAGGTCTCACTGTTCTTCCATAGTACTTTGAGGCTTGATCTAATCTCATTCTGGGTAGAATAAAAGGTCTGAGACTTCAGAGGTGAGCCACTCAAACAGACCTAACTAGGCAGACAAGAGACAACACTTGTTTCCCAAGCTGTGGAGACACCGAGCTCTGCTCATCCTAGCAGTACTGAGACTACACCACACCTTGTAGTTCCTTTTCTGCACATGAAAAACACTGAGTAGCAACCGTATGATTTAGTAGTTTCTGACCTAAAACTCTCTCTAGGAGTTCTCACGGTTTCACAAAGAAATCACACCGATGCTGAATGGCCTTCAGAATAACCGAGTGGAGTGGAAATCCCTAGCTGATGAGTATGATGCAAAGGTGAAGACGATGGAGGAGGAGGTGAAGCAGCAGGAAGGAGCAGACACAGAAGGAAAAGGTGAGGTGAGCCTCACTCTGTGTGAAGCATCCCCAAGCAGGCATGGATAAACTGGGCATGACAAAGCAGAGTCATATGCAACAGGAAGCCTCCTTTTCCTGCTGCAGAATGTTAACTATAAAAGTGACCTCATGGTATGAAGTCACTATCTGGAGGCTCAGAAATGTGTGAGAATACAGCTTCAGCCTGACCTTCTGCATTAGCTGTAGGATTCTGGACAACCTGCTTAAGCAGAGCCTAATATTCTCTCTATAAGAAAGTCTTTACACACTTCCCAGTTAAGGAAGTAGTACAGTAAAGCTGGTTAGCTAATTGGGGTGTCAAGAAGGATACTCCAAGATTTTGCTTGTCCCCCGAATGTCTCCAAATGGTACTATTTTTCCTGGCCTAAAATTTCAACTTCAGTCATGCATCACATTTAAAACTGTTCTCAAGAGTCCTGTTAAAATACCTCCGGATTAACTGTGTGTTCATTAAATGACTGAAATGTGATCTTGAAAGTGGAATGCTAGCCAGACGAAGTGGCACATGTCTGTGATCCCGGCACTTGGGAGGCTGAGGCAGGTGGATCACACTGAGTTTGAGGCCAGTCTGAGCAGCAAAGCAAGTTCAAGATCATCCTGAACTACATGGCAAGACCCTGTCTCCAAAAAGAAAGAAAAAGAGAAAGAAATGCTAGTTTTTTCATTTTTAGCACACTGAAGGTTTTGTAAGGAATTCTTATTGACAAAGAAATCATTTCTGTGTGGGAAGGCCTTAAAATAGGGTATGTTTCTTTTAGATGATTCTATAGTGTTTGGTGGCCTTCAAGTTAATTCATAGACAATAAGGATATTTCCTTAACAAAGTTAAGGATGCCTCCCTGGCCATGCCTTTGCTGATGTATTCCAATGGGTGTAAGTTCTGTAAAATGCCATGCTGGGCATCTCTGGGGAAAGAGGGTACCTTACCTCCACGAGCTCGACATCTGGATCAGGGAGTTAGATATTAAACAGTCAGTGCATAACTGACGATCTGTGAGTGACAGAAAAAGCACTGAAGCACGGTGTGTTTGTGGGGCACGCAAAGAGCTTTCCTGAGGGATAGTAAACTTTGAGTCACACAGAAGCAGTAGGCGTGGGGGAGGAAGGAAAAAATAGAATATGCAAAAATGTTATTGAAGTGAGAACAAGCTTGGTGCAACTAAAGAATTTTAAAACTGATAAAACTTGAGTCTGGGGAGCAATGAGGTAAGACCACATGAAGCTGGTAGTGTAAGCAGCTGCCAGATAGTGCATTATCTGAGGCCCACCTAAAAAATCTGTCTTCCAAAGTTAGTACAGGGCCTCCAACAGGAAAGTGTAGGACGTACATACATGTAGGCAGTGACTTTTACTGTGCACATGAAAGGCAAGCATACTACCACTACTAAAGTACTACTGAACTTTACTTCTATCACAAATTTATAATGAAGATACTATCTGGGGCCAGGGATTTAGCTCAGCTGCTCAAATGCTTGCCTGGTTAAGTGTGAGGTCACGAGGTCCCAAGGACCCCCCCCCCCCAATGAGGATACTATCTGTTAAGTGGCTCCTGATATTTTAATTTCCTAGCATAGAGCTCATCCACCTTTCATTTGCATAAAAATTTACTTCTGAATTTTCCCCTACTACACAGAGAATTCTCTGTGAACTAAGAATATTGTATTGTGTTCCCAGGCACCATCTTTGTCCATCTAGCTGGAATTTCCAGGTTCCACGGTCTCAGTGAGACAGTGAGTTGTTCACTTTTCTAGCCACTTAACAGATTACATTTTTAAAAATAAAATTTTGCTTTTCAGTGGTAAAACCCTTAGTACTTCCTATAGGTTAATTTACTAATTAGGCTAAAAGGTGACATAGTACTAGAATAAAAACATTGTCTTTACACTGAATCCTAATAATATCACATTTTTCTTTTTCTTTCTTTTTTTTTTTTTTTTAAACTAGCTGTCCAAGATTCAGGAGATGGTGGTGGTGATGACAAAAAGTCCAAAACATGTTTAATATTGTAATATAATCCAACTGGTCTAAACATCATCTTAGCTTTGAAGAGAAATAGAAAACATTCAAAAGAACTTCAGCAAATTTCATTCAGCAAACTGAATAAAAAAAAAAAAGAGAAAATCTTTAGAAAAATTACCATGACTACCACAGAGAATAAAAGGGCTGGCCCAAATACCCTGAGGGTAAAATAAAGCTCAACAGAAGTGCAAAATAAGACAATAATAGGTGTTTTTGGTGCCAACTTATTTTAAATTTAAAAAATGTATTAACCCAAAACTAGTCACAGATTTTAAAAAGTTACTAATTGTATTTATTTGCTTGGCTAAGGCTATAGAAAAGTACCACAGACTGAGCAGATTAAAAACAACAGAAATTTATTTTCTCAGAACTGTGGAGGCTAGTACCCAGAATTTCAAGATTAAGGTGTTGGCAGGGTTGGTTTGTTTGTGAAGCTTTATTTGGTTTATAAATGGCCATTTTTCCTGTGTCCTCACATGGCTGTCCCTGTGTCTGTGTGCTATTCATTCTTATACGAACATCAATCCTACTAGACTAGGGCCCACTTATACAACCTCATTTTAATCTTAAATACCTCATCAATGGCCCTTTGTGGTATCTATAGGGCCTTTGTGGATTAGGAGTTCAACATATGATTGGACACTGGGTGTGAACATACATGTCTGTAATCCCAGCACTCTAGAGGTTGAGGCAGGAGGATCACTGCAAACTCGAGACCAGCCTGGGCTACAAAGTGAGCTCAGGACCAGCCTGAACTGCATAGAGAGATCCTGTCTCAAAAAGACAGAAAAACAACAAAAAACCCCAACAACACCCCCCCCAACGTATGGTTTCAAGGGGAGGTGGGTATTTAGTCGGCAACATTCACCTTTGTGATTCATACCACAAGCCATTTCCTGAACTAAAACTCTCTCATCCACATGTCAGTGTTACAGTAAACACGTTATACAATATACTAAGGTATATAAATACAGTACAAAAATCAAAAGAAAAAAGGATATCAAATCTTATCCCTCCTGAACTGCATATTATTTCTTTACGTTTTGCTCTTGATAATGGAATGTGGAGAACACATATTTAGGCAGTTTGTAAAACTATATCATAGTCTTATGCTCCCCCTTCAAAGTCCCAAATCAAGTATTTTGTTATGCATAAAGACCATTTTGCACAATTTAACACTAAGAACTATTTTTCTCATAGAATTTTCAGTTTATAAAACTACTGGATAATCCCAATGCAAGCTAGATTTGCTCATAAATATTCTACTTCATTAGAAGTATGATTTGACGAGGCAGAAAATTCTTATCAAAAGCAGCCTGCAAGAACTTCAACTCAAGACTACTTTTTAAAAATTATTAACAGAAGTATCAAGCAGACATTCTAAATATTAAATTGTGAGGAAAAACTAAAAACTAAGTATGGTGGTATACACCTATAATCTCAGCCACTGCAGAGAGTTACACAAGAGGATCATAAAATTGAGACCTGCCTAGGCAATTTAGTAAGAACCTGTCTCAAAAAACAAACAAAACAGGACTGGGGCTATAGCTTACTAAGAGATCACTTAGGCTCTAGGATTAGTGTGGTAACCCTATAGCACTCGCACCACAGCAGGCTGTTTGCTATCACTGACAGCTCTAAACGGTTCCTTTATCACTGCATCTAGGTTTACCCCCCAGGAGAGAATGCCAGGGAGAACAGTCAGTGACTTCTACTTCAAAACAGAGCGCTAGAGAAATTTATGTTTCTTTTACTTATCTATAATCACAGACAAAATTAGAAAACAGATAAACAAAAGTAAATAAATGTATTTTGCTAGTGTTTTATCAAAAATACCTAAATTATAATAAATTTAAGATTATGGACTGCAAGTATTCTTGTTATATACAACATAATGATCAATTTTGAACAGCCAAGACATAAATCACCATTTGTTAGTACTTTTACAAGTTACTTTTCCCTCATATTAGAATGTAAAGTTCAAGAGAAGGGATTTTTTTGTCTGTCTTGTTCATAACTTTATCTTGGCATTCAGAGTAATGAGTGCTACAAGATAAGTACTCAGTAAATATAAATGAATAATATTTTGAATAAATGTTTTAAACAAACATAAACTATGAATGACTAAGTCATTATCTTGGGTTAGTGACACAGCACTTTATTTCTATTATTTCAAATAATTTTGAGACTCTACTTCTAGGATCACTGTGAACCACATGAGAAATTATTCTATTAGCTTTATATAGTTTCTGACCCTAAGATCAACTCAAAAAACCTCCCTTCCCCAGTCACCAAAACTGAATGGAGGGTAGCAAGGTGTCACCCCTGCCAGTCTGCCCACGGTAGGAACTTTGCTTCAGAGAAGGTATAAGAAGTCTAAATCCCCTAGACCAAGGGTCCACTGATCACCACTGAATATGCCAAGAAAAAATGTGAGAAATGTATGTAGAAGAATGCATGTTTAAATTAATCATGCTTATATAGATTCCACGACTAATATGAATTTTGTTTGGATACTTAAAACAGTTTTCCTGAGAAACATAAGATTTTCTTTATTCACTCTAAAAGATAAAAAAAAAAAAAAAAAAAACCTTCAGGAAATGAGGGGACTTCCACGTGATGTTTACCATTAATAAACTCTTACTGTTGTTGATAAAAGCTTGGAAATTATTATTATTATTTCCTAGATAATTCCCTTGCATCAATGCCCAGCACAGGGCTTTATAAGTAACAGAAGCCTGATAAATATATGTAGAGTGAATAGTGACTCTAACGGAGGGAAATCCTCTGATAGTAATACAGTGGTCACCTTGGACCACAAACTTAATTCACTCCACAGTCCAGGGGAAGAAGGCCATGTTTGTGTTCATGCAAGGAAGATGGCTGGAGTTGTGCTCATCACCCAGAACAAAGTTCTCAAACAGAAGCAAAATTTTGCCAAATGCTTCTGTTTGCAAACTGAATTATTTACATGTGAAAGCATTTGTCAACTGAGATATTGCTGTGTTTTAACACAAGATAGCTACTTATTTTATAGTTTAAATGTTGTTAAAAATAGTACACCACATGTTAAAGGCTACAGATAAAACACTTACAGATAAGCACTTGAGAAGTTACATAAGGGACAGGAAACCGTGTCCCTAATATAATAAACTTCTGAAAAATGTGGTAGCATTTTTATTTCCAAAGACCAACCACTCAAACTGTAACTTGTAGATAAAATGTTTATGAAATTTAAAAGTGAGTTTTCACATTAAAGAATGCAGATTTTTCTGTCTCATAGAAACAAATCTTGAAAATATTCATCAAATTCTTCTTCCCTATTTAAAAGAAAAAATATATAAATTAAAATCAGTAAAGTAAAAAGTTATTAGGAAACATTATGAAGTTAATAAAAATATTTTAATTCAACATACTGGCTGATTATCACATAACAATATATACATTTCTACAATTTTGCCATTAAATAATTCTTAGTTTCTAGGATAACCATAACTATATTCAGATTGATTAAAATTAAAATATTTTACATGTAGGCACCTCTCCCAAAATGTATTCCCTATTTGCTTTGAAGTAAAATATTACTTCTCTTTATTTGGGGTTTTCTTTATACTTTCTCTTTTCAAACTACAGTCCAGTCAAGAAATGAACAAAAAATAAACTATAAGCAAAACAAAACAAAATAAAACAAAAACAAGTTTTACTCCTAAGAATAGGGAAAATCTGCTTAGATATCAGTATTTTACTTTTCTGTAAATGGTAAATTCACTGCACATTTTAGTAGTAAACATCTAAAATAAAGACGAACTCTGAGAGGAGGTATTAATTAGATTCTAATGTACCAACGTGAAAAGTGTAAACTATCAAATAAGTGTTAGTGCTGGGAGCCAGCAATAGCCTGGGAATAACAGAGGGTTTGAAGTAAGGGGAAAGCCCAGCTCTGATACATATTAGCTGTACGAGCAAGTTACTGAACTTCTCTATATGTTTCCTCATCTGTAAAATGAAGATAATTTACATTCTTTCGTAGAATAGTTGTGAGGATTAAATGAATACACAATTATTTTTCTTCTGGGAAAGAGAATCAAGATGGATGATAAAAATTAACCTACCACTCTCCTTACTCCATCATTTGTTTTAAATATCTAAGAACACATCATGATGTTCAAATTTAAAGAAAAATTACAAAATCAAATACAATGATTAAGGACCTATATGCAACTTGGTATTATCCATAGGCTAATTTTTCATTAGCATAACAGCAAAATGCACTAGAACTTAACAAACAGTATTAAGAATGTATCTAAATGAAATTGGTAGATTAGCTAGATAGACTTAAGATACTCAGTACTCAATCAATATCAAAAGAGTTAAAACACACAGAGTTTTGCACTATGAAAATCTTATCATTGGATTTACTCCTGAATCTTTATTCTCTAAAAAGGTAAGTTAAGTCTAAGACCTCTTCAGCCATTCTCAGTCGGCTCTTCAATGCTCAGTAAATGACTACTTTAAATTGGACATCAATATTTTATTTAAAGAAACAGCTTTTAAAATAATCTTTTCTATAATAACCACACTTTTGTGCATTCTTTATTTGGCTAAATTTGGTTAGGATTACTAAAGAGAGAAAGAGACAGAGACAGAGACAGAGACAGAGACAGAGAGATTTTTACAAAAACATCAGATTTGGATGCAAGGATGGTTCAACATATGCAAATCAATAAATGTAATATACCACAATGATGGGACCAAGGACAAAAGTCATGTGATCATGTCAATAAATGAAGAAAAGGTGTTTGACAAAGTCCAACACCCATTTATATAAAAACCCAACAGAAAATTGGAATAGATGGTCTTCATCTCAATCTGATAAAAACCCTCTATGATAAACCAATAGCCAACATCATACTACATGAACAAAAACTAAAAACTTTTACTCTAAAATCAGAAACAAGACAAAGATGTCCACTGTCCTCACTCTCAGTCAATACAGTTCTGGAAATATTAGCCAGAGCAATTACATAAGATAAAGAAGTAAAAGGAATAATGATAGGAAAGAAAGTTAAATTATCATTATTTGCAGATGACATGATACACTCCAGGAGACTCCAAAAACTCCACCAAAAAACTTCATGTAATAACCAAATTCAGTAGTTTAGTTGAATACAAGTCAACACTCAAAAATCAATAGCTTTCTTGTACAAATGACTCACCTAGAGAAAAATTAGGGAAACAACACCTTTCACAATGGTATCCAAAAAAAAGAAGAAAAAAAAGAAATACCTAGGAATCAATCTAACAAAGGAAGTAAAGACCTCTATACTGAAAACTACAGTACTCTGGAAAAGATCTAAGAGAATATCAGAAAATAGATATTCCTTGCTCTTGGGTAGGAAGAACCAACATAGTGAAAATGGACATACTTCCAAAATTATTACACAGATTCAATACAATCCTAATCAAAATTTCAACAGCATATCTCACAGAATTAGAGAAAACAATCCCAAAACTCATTTGCAACCAGAAGAGGCCTGGAATAGCAAAGGCAATCCTAGGCAACAAAGGCACAGCAGGGAACACCACAGCCCCTGACTTGACATTATACTAAAAACCACAGTGATAAAACAGTACGGTACTAGTGAAAAACAAAAACAAGCAAACAGACCTAAGAATCAAGGGAACAGATTAGACTATCGAGAAACAACTCTGGACATGCTCAGCCACCTTATCTTTGACATAAAAATCAAACACCTTCATGGGAAGAAAGACAGTCTCTTTAATAAATGGTGCTGGGAAAAACTGGCTCTACACATGCCAAAGATGGCAAAGACTATGAACAAAACCCAGCCACATAGGAAATGTCACAAAGATTCAACAACCAAGATCTCATTAAAAAGTTTTTGCACAGCAAGAGAAACTACCAAGAGAGTAAAGAGACAACCCATAGTGTAGGAAAAAATTTTGCCAGCTGTTTCTCAGACAAAGGAATATTACCTAGAATATATAAAGAACTCAAAAAAAAAAAAATCAAACCCCTCAACTTTAAAGACACAATCCAAAAATGGGCATCTGAAATGGATAGACACTTCTCAGGTGAAGAAGTAGAAACAGCAAATGAATATGTGAAAAAATGTTCAACATCACCTGTCACTTGCAAGATACAAATTAACACAAAGCTGAGATTCCACCTCACTCCAGAAATAACTACTATCAAGAAATCAACCAATAATGAATGCTGTCAGAGCTGTAGAGAAAAAGGAACCTTTATCCAGTGTTGGTAGAAATACAAACTGGTGCAACCACTGAAGAAATCAGTGTGGAGATTCCCCCCAAAAAACTAGGACTAGATGTTACATTTCACCCTTCTTGCCATATTTCAGGAAGAGTTAAAAGAATCATAAGACAGCGATGTATGCACATCCTTGATTACAGCTGCACAGCTTGTAACAGTTAAATCTTGGAAACAGCCTCTGATGCACGGATAGAGAAGATGTGGCAATTTTTTTTCTACAACGGAGCACTACTCAGTCGTAAAGAAAAACATTTCTAGCTAAATGGATGCACCTTGAGACTATACTCCTAAGTGAAATAAATGAGAAGTGTGTAAATATAGCATTGTTTTTCTGATGTGAGAAAATTAAAAAGTAAATAAGGATTAAAAATGTATAATAGATATTGTGAAATAGGAAGAAAATGTTCAAATGGGAAGGGTGACTACCAAGCGGGGAGGGGATAGAAAAAGAAGAGAAAAGAAAAAAAATGAGAAAGAAGGAAAAATAGAAACAAAGCTCTTGTGAAAAGTAGAGGCCGGGGATAAGTGCCTGCTTGGCAAACACAAGGTCCTGAGTTCAACTGCCAGTACTCGCCCTCCAAAAAAACCACAGGAGTAAGAGGGGTTGAAGAGAAGATTAGAGGAATGGAAAGAAAAAGGGTCAAGATATATTGTGTACAGGTACAGATTCCCTGTAATAAGTGTGATCATTATATATACCTAAAATGTTCCAATAAACTTAATTAATAAAAAAAATGAAGGGGGTAGAAAAGCTAGAAGACAAGTGTCAGTACCATTTTGAAATTAAACTGGTTTTCTTTGATCACCATTAAAGATGTTAACTATTTTAAAAAACCTGGTTCTACTGCACTGAGATCATACCATATAATTACCAAAATAAAACTGATTCACAAAGTCTCTTTTTATTGTGAACTAATATGATTATTGACTGACAAAAATGGGGCTAAAATGTATTGTGCACTTACTGTATTTGTAGATATGATAGCAGATGATTTACCTTCTCATTTCATTTAATCTTTACAATAAACTCTGTTTGGTAGGTATTTCATTCCTTTCTAATAGATAAGGTTCAAGAAGTAAACACTCAGCATATGACAAGAACTGATAACATTCTGGTCCACACCCAGAGTGGTATTTCCTTTTCCAAATCATAGTAGAGAGAACTATGCACTGACTTACATATTTTAGGCCCTAAGGTGGGTATTGGCATCTTATATGCCTGTATAAACTGTCAAGGGGCTCCACAGTACAGGTATATGGGAATCACAGTTATGATAGGGCAGACTGCCCTGGAAGCCAGTAATCCAAACAAGTACCAGAGGCTCATTTGTTAAGGTCAGCTAATGAAAGGTTTGTTCACCTTGAAGAAGTTGGACACATTAGCTGTTTATGGCTACCAATAATGGCTAGAAATAAACTCTCATCTTACCAGGCATGGCAGTCCTTGCATTAAAGACATTCATGATGTTAAATTTTTTCATTAATTGTTATCAAGAAGCACTGTTGGTATATCTATCTAAACTGATTAAATGGGTTTGGTTTGTCTTCTAGTAGCAGCACTTACTGTGACTTTTCATCTGTTTCTGGCACTGGGCCCTTCCAAATCTCAGACTCTGAAGCACTTTCTTCTTCATCAGAGGTTTCTGTTCATTTAAAGGAAAACTGTAAACAACATTTATCTATAAATTGTAAACAACATTTATCTATTATCAACACTTTAAACTACTCGCCAATGTAATTAACTTTGGATTTAATTCAGCTTCAACTTTTATGGTGCTCTGGAAATTTAATTCAGTCTTCCAGATATAGTAAATTCTTTTAAAAATAAATGTACTTGGAGAAATACCAGTGTCTCAGCAAAAGACCAGGAATTTAATGTCTCACAAAAAGCTTGTCTAAGCTAATTTAAAGTAGCAATTCCAATATTAATTCTTATAAAAGGATTATCTTCGGGGCTGGGGATTTAGCTCAGCGGCATAAGCGCCTGCCTTGCAAGCAGGTGGTCGTGAGTTCGATCCCCGGTACCGATAAAAAGTTAAAAAAAAAAAGATTATCTTCTGCTATAAAGTTTTCCTTGATTTGGCTATTTTTTTCTTGGTCATACAACAGACGTGTAAGCTAAGATTTTTGTACAGAGCATATTTATGGGGAGCCGGGGATTTGGCTCAGCAGCATAAGCACCTGCCTGGCAAATGCAAGGTGGTGAGTTCAATCCCTGGTAATAAAAAAACAAAAACAAAAACAGCATATTTATGTTAGAATCATTGCTTCAAGAACTGAGCAACTATGTAAGACTTGCCAATCGAATTGTGAAAACATACATCAGACATTTTGTAAAAATAATATATTCTAAAGTAATTAGAATAAATCTGTTTCACTGAAGAAATAGCCATTTTCATACACTATTCAAAGTCAAAAATTCTATAACCTTTTTTTCTTGAGGAAAATCTGGCAATATAGATCAGTTTATGGCATAGGTGCTATGACTGGCAATGCCACTTTTAAGAATTTGTTTATTACATAAGTAACTCAGATATATATGTACAAAGAACTCAGACTGTATAACAAAAGAAAATAACCAAATTTCTCACTAATCTGTGATTAAGAATTGATTGAATGAATACCTAACAACTGTTTTTAAAAATTTTCACCTATCTAATAGGTATTACTGGGGGAAAATATTCATGCTATATCAAATTTTTTAAAAGCTACAGAACGTTTGCTGGTATAATCCAATTTACATTAAAATATTTTATATTTTTGTGTATGCAAATTTATATAATGCATCATAGAATTGCAAAGACCAACTAAATTTAACAGTGATTATATTACCTGTGCACCTTGAATACTTTCACTTTATACTTTAAACTTTTTTTGGGGGGGGGGTCTTTTTCCTTTTTATCGATACCGGGGATCAAACTCATGACTGCCTGCTTGCAAGGCAGGTGCTTATGCCGCTGAGCTAAATCCCCAGCCCCTTACTTTAAACATTTCTAAATTGCTTCTACTAAGACAATGAGTATGTACTGACTTTAAAATCATTAAAAATAACAAAATACTTTCATCTTGAAAATTTTAAAAACAGATTATGTTTGTAATGAACTATATTAGTCAACTAAAAATTATTAAATAATGGAAAATATATTATTTGGTAATGAAACCATGTTCCACAAAGTGTATTAGCAAATAATTCCTCTTCAATAATAACTCCATGTCTAAAGAAAGAACCGTTTTTAAGGTACTGGTTCTAACAGAAATATGCACTCTACAAAAATCTTAAGTTGTATATCTGTTGTAGGACCAAAAAGAATTAAAGATACTGCAAGTGGCAAGTCCAAAAGTTAGTATTGCAGTTATTACCTTGGGCTGTCAGAACAGAATGTCCCTTAGTTCAACGCAACACAAAAGTGAAACAGCATTGATTTCCCCAGCTGTTCCAGCCTTTGCCCTGCCAGTCACTGACCTCTGAATCAATATTTGTGCCTGAACTTTAGTCCTCCATGAATCTGTTGCGGCACTGATTTTAACAAAAATAGGAGAGAAGTGGGAGGTATGTGTTGTATTTCTCTGATCTATATACAAATGATGATAAAATCATAGCATCCTGGGAAGAAGACTCTCACACAATGACTGGACCTGTCAGTGTCTTAAACCGATGTGAGAAGAATAAAAGTCCTCTGTGTGTTTTATGAAAATTCACTAGCACGCCACAGAGAACGCTACTGGTCTGGCACTATGTTAAGAGTCTGAGAACAAAGCAGGCAGCTGATTTTAAAAAGCCTTCCTACTACCTCTTTTTTGTTCCCTTGACAGAATTTCCCATGTCCCAGCTTTCATATACAAACTTTTTATACCAGATAATCCAATTTACTAAAAAAAAAAAAAATCATAATCAGTGGAGAACAACTTTAGTAGATAATTACTTCTGCAAAAGTATCCACTGAAAAAGTGGTCAAATACCCTTACAACTTTATAATTCTGACCCTAAATCACCCTGGTTGTCAAAGGGTAGCAGTCACTACAAATTAATGCCCTACTTCCCCCGGTGTGTAAGGCACTGCTAAGGAAGTAACAGGAAAAAGATTAGTGCCAAGTGATGTGCTTACAGCATTACAGTCAGGTCTTGCAGTGATTACTGGCAAGTGGGAATCAGAAATTAAGTCACTAATTCTGTGAGTTAGAAGACAAACTTAGAAGTCCTTTAGTTCAACCCTTATCTGAAGAATAAACTTTTCATTGCAATATACCCAATAAGCAAGCAGTTAGTTGTCCAATCTGTGCTTGAGCACATTACTCATGAAGGAACCCATGCTTCCATTCCTTTTAATAGACTGTTCAATTTTCCCTTAAAGTGAGGCAATCATCTGTTTCAAAAGTTTTAATTAATAGAATCTAAGTCTGCCAACCTGAAGCACAAAAACAAGCCTTCTGTATAGTGGTGCCTTCCAAATATCTATAGTTTCCATGCATACCTCCTACCTCTTACCTTATCCTTTAACTTTTCTCTAAACACCTGCAGTTCAGCCCACCCTCTTCCTAACAGCAACACTGCAAGTATCTTCAAGAATCTGGTTGTTCTCTTCTTGACCTACTTCAATTCTATATTCTATAACATTTTCTATAGAGTGGAGGACCTATAACTGTGTATAATTTTTTTCAAGTGCTTTAAATAATGAAAGTAGGCCTATCATCTTGGTTTTTGTGGCCACTATTCCTAGAAACTCACTCATGAAAATGCAGAATGTCCCCAATAACCATAACAAGTGGATAAGTCAGATGTTTAGAAATTTAAATCTCATCAGTTCTAGAAAACGAACACAGAATCTGTTTAATGTTTGGCCTTTTGCTGTGACACAACATTAATAATAGGTACAGATGATCAAGAACTCCCTTTGTGTCAGGCATATGCTTTATGAGTATTTATACTCATAAATACAGTACTTTATATCTGTGTATCACAGAATCTCGTGATTCTGATAACTAACAATCCAGCTAAACAGGTCTCTTTATGCCCATCTCATAGTAGAACTGAGACACAAACAGATCGAATCATTTAATGTGGAACTATTTAATGTATCTGCCAAAATCAAGGCATAAGGAGTGGACCTACATTTGCTTTGCTTTACTAAGGCACAGTTGATGATGTAGGGCACAGATTTTGGAATTATAAACTTGTGTTTAAACCTAACTTTCTATTAACTCTTTGACTTTGGACAATTAAATTCTCTAGCTCTCAGAAGATTATATATATATGATGGTGCCTGTAAGTCACCACAAATGAATGTCTCATTTCATAAATCCACAGGAGATTCTCCTCTAAAAACTGCCAGATAGCGGGGCATGGTGATGCATATCTGTAATTCCAGCTTTCGGGAGGCTGAGGCAGGAAAATGTGCTCAAGACCAGCCTGACCTGCAGAGTGAGACCCTGTCTAAAAAAGAAAAGAAAAGAAAAGAAAAAAAAAAAAAAAACTTCCAGAAAAAAACCTCAGATTTCTGAGTTCTATGTTATCTTATGGAAACTATGAATATTTCTACTTATGGCATTGCTATTTGGTTTGGCTGACAGAAAGACCCTATCAGTCGTGACAGCACCTATTTGTTACCACAGTGACAAGCCTGTGGTGTATCTTTACAATCATACAAAACTTTTTGGCATGCATTTATATGTATCATTTTTTTTTTGAGATGGGGTCTCCCTATGCAGTTCAGGCTGGCCTTGAGCTAGCTCACTTCATAGCCCAGGCTGGTCTCGAATCGCAATGATCCTCCCACCTCAGCCTCCCGAGTGCTGGGATTACAGGAGTGAGCCACCACGCCCAGCTGTATGTATCAATTTTACCTGTAGCTTTACATTGTTATTCTACTTTATTGCTATTATTTTGATATTTACCTTAAAAATCTTATATACATTTTTAAATTCATTGTGAATTATTTTTGTGATACTGCAGGGGAAAATAGAATTAATAGCAAATATGACAATACTTCAGTTCAAAAATGTTCCTGTTTGCAAACAAAACCACTTGGCAAAATTTTGTTTCCATTTGTGAACTCTGTATCAGGTGACAAACATAACCAGGGTCATCTTCCCCCTACAAACACCAAACACAGCCACCTTCCCCAAAATCATAAAACAAATTAAACTCATAAACCAAAGTACCACTATATTGCGTGAAATCCAATCTGTTTTGATACAAGCTGGTGAAAACTTTAAGTCTAATTATAATACTAATCAGCAGCAATCAGTACCACAATTTCTCCTTTCTGTGCACAAACCAGACACTTATGCAAACAATGAAAACTGCCAAACTATCACTCAAGACTCATGCAACATAAGCAACTCCCCGTCAGTATGAACCCATCTCCATTCATTTTCCATTCCAACCTTACCTCTCTATTTCACTTCCTTCACATTTTAAAGCATGGATTGTATTTACCAAAAAAATACATTTACTGAAAAAAACTTTTAATGCTATCTATTGTTAAAAGACTTTCAATTGTTCTTGGGCAACAAATATCCAGCTTTGGCATTTTGTCTATGATTTTTCTCATGGAGTACAAAAACAAATATAATTCACATCAGATTAAGATATGATTTATAAGAAACCCAAATTGCAAATATCTTGAATCTCAATAAAAACACACTTCTACTTACTGTTTATAAAATCTTCTGGTTTCTTTGAGGATGAATGTCCTGAAAAAGAAACAGCACTATTTTATTAAGGATTGTCTTAAGTTGTATGACCATTGTAGTTACAAGCATAATTCTTCCCAATAATGTAGTTTGTTTATAGTCTTGCAGATAAACATCTCACTGTTTTCCAATCTTACAGGTTCCTTAATCATATCTCTACAATTAAAATGTTAGGCCTTTTGGGAAAAAGTTGTATCTTATGCTTTCCTATAGACCGGAATAGGTGGCATAAAACTTAAAAATGGCACCTATATAAAGAAAACTCATACTGACCAAAACAAAATAAAACAAAACTCTCATAGATTGCAGTATAAGCAATAATTTCTTTTTCCTTTTTTTTCCTGTTCTTTGTGAGACACAGTCTCACTATACAGTCCAGGATGGTTTTGAACTATGTAGCCTAGGTTGACTTCAAACTTGCAGTGTTTCTTCTGGATTAACCTTCCAAGTGCTGAGATTGTAGCTGTGTACCACCACACCCAGCTTTAAGCAGTAACTTCTTTTACTTGCAGAGATAACACATGAAAACAGTTTACTAATATTCATTTTCCACGGGGCTGGAGGTTTAGCTCAGCGGCATAAGTGCCTGCCTTGGAAACAGGCAGTCGTGAGTTCGATCCTCGGTACCGATAAAAATGAAAAAAGACAAAAAAAAAAAAAAAGGAGTAATATTCATTTTCCACAATATTTTTTCCAAAGTCATGTATAGGTGACATCATGACCTTTTCCAGTTATCAACGGATAAGACACATTGCTATGTCATAAAACACAAATTTTCAATTCTACATTAGTTATTAAGGGAGATAGAGAAAAACACCAAAGATAATTAGTATAAATGTTTGAAAATCACCACTATATATAGAGTTCTGTAATACGACTTCAGGGAAATGTTTCTGAAGGTTCTGAAGGCTAATAAGTAAAAAAGGAAAGGTAACAAATGAAGACAAACAATTCTTCCAATATACCAAAGGAGATCTCATAAGCCAAAAGGTAATGGCCATTTAAAGATCAACATGAATCCAAGAACAACAAGGAAAGCAAAAAATGTTCTTCCCTGCCGTCCTCTAATGTGATGAACATGATACCTGCTTCCAAATACTCAAAGTCTACAGGTTAAAAAAAAAACAACAACAAAAGTAGATTAGGCTTATTCTGGAGGCTAAAGAACACAAGTGGGACCAAAGGGAGGCGGTTCTAAGTTTGGGCTACAGGTTAAGAGAAATCTGCCAGGAAAAACAAGTACTTGAAAATATAAAGGATTATTCTGGATAGTAGCAGACTCCTTTCACTGACAGTACCAAAGCAAAAGCAGAACAACCAGGTAACAGATAGCAATGCTTCTTGAAAACTTTACTGTGCCTCCAAATCATCCTGGGAACTTGTCAGTAGATCTGAAGGAGTCTAAGGCTGTATTTTTTTTTTTTTTTTTAAATAACTTCTCAACTAATGACAATGCTCTGGTCAGAGGACTGTACTTTGAAAAGAAAAACTATAGAATATCCATTAAGCCATGATTCTAGGTCTCATCTGTGAAGTTCCTTTCAACTTTGAGTCAGACTGAACTCACTGATTCACTCACTCACCTGACTGTCTTCTTTGTGGAGGAAACAGTTCTTTGGAATCGGAGATAAAAAATTAAACAAGTCACAAAGTTCCTTCCCATACAGAAAATAATTTCAAAGTTATATGTATTTCTGATGAAGAAGTATAGGGTACTATTATAATGTATAATAGGAAAAAAAATGAATGGGTAAGAGGGATTCAATCTTGAGGAAGCAGGATGAAGAGTGTCAGGAAGCGCCTCCCAGAGAAACTGAGATAAAATGACTCCTGAAGGATGAAGTGGCCTTTGGGAAAAGGGTGACAGTGAGAAGGGTGAGATTGTAGACTTTCTGCCCATACAGACAGGTCTTCATGGGAAGCTACTGATGTGTCTTATTTTTCTCCTCTCTATCCATTTATTCAGCTATCTAACAACCAGCTATCTACCACCTGTTCACTTATTTAATATTTTCAGTAACAGCAACCTAAACACTTACAAGTAGATGGATTAAACAGAGAGAGAGAGAGAGAAAAAAAAGAGACAAGATAGTAAGAGCTCTAAGGAACTCTAACACTTGCACATAAAGCTGAGGAGCAGTTGGCAAAAGCTGAGAAGCCAGAAAAAAGGAAAAAACCAAGACAGTAAGTTTATTTGAGGAGGAATATCAATGGTCTAGGCATCTCCTGGTTAGTGTGTTAAGTGTGGGCCAGATTCAGACAATCTAACAAGAAAGCATCATATGAAGTCAGTTCCATCTGATCTCAGATAGGATGATACTAAAATGTTCCACATTGTTTTTCCTAAAAGTTTACTAATTTTTCTTTTTTGTCTATCTTTCTGTCTCTCTCATTTTTGTTTTTGTTATTACGATACTGAGTAAATCCAAGGCCTTGCTAAATAAGCACTCTAGCACTGAGCTGTATACCGCCCAGCCCTTTTTAAAATTTTGAGACAAGGTATCACTAAATTACACAAACTGGCATCAAACTTGGACTCATGCTAGTAATCCCAGTTACTTAGGAGACTAAAGGCAGAAAGATTCCCAGTTCAAATATAGTCTGGGCAACTTAATGAGTCCCTCTCAAAGAAAATTAAAAATGACTTGAGATACATTCAGTGTTAAAAGTGTCCCTGAATTTGATTTCAATTACCACAAAAGAAAAATAAATAAATAAAAGATTACATGCACATATATAATCTTCAAAGCCAAACTTCATCCCTGATGCTGAGTATCCAGCTACCTAATTTTCTGTTCTGAAGGTACCAAATATCCCTTTACAAAATAAGAGATTAACTCTAATTTGGAATATGTAGTGGTATGTTATCATAGTAATGACATAAATGGTATCATATCAATAATATCATATAACTATGGTATCACAGGTATGATATAAATGTAACACTATTATATAATGCAGGAAAATTTGCAAATTGTACATTAGATTTTTATTAGCATGTCAGACTAAAAAATTCTAAAACTCAAGTGAGATGTTTACATTTATCAGTTAAAATTTACTTTAGAGGCTGGGGATTTAGCTCAGCGGCATAAGCACCTGCCTTGCAAGCAGGCAGTTGTGAGTTTGATCCCTGGTACCAATAAAAACGAAAAAGACAAAAAAAAAAATTTACTTTAGAGTTGGAAAATGATTATGATAGAAACAAAAAGGCTTTCTGTTTCAAACGCTAACTCTCAATAAACAAGAGTAACAAAACATTATCATCTATGAATTTTACTACGTCTAAAACTTTGTAACATATATTTCAATTTATTTTAACTACACCTACACAATGAAAATGTCATAATATGCAAGAAAAAAATTCATGTGCATGCAACATAGCTAATGATGTTCACAGCTGGAGCAAGGGAGCCCTCTCCTGTTCAAATATTATATTACACTGGCCTGAATGTTAGCTGCCTACTTTTAAGTGTGATTCACTGTAAGTTTGACTCACTTTATATAGGATGAAAAAGCAACTACAAGTAAAAGGCATATCACAACCTCTCCAGGACCTGAAATCCAGATCCCTGGGAGACAACAACTATTGAAAAGAAAGGGAAAAGGTCCAGAAAACAAGAAAGAGCCAACCTAAAAACTAAAAACCACAGAGCAACTGGAGAAACTAATGATAATGCATAGAAAAGAACAAAGCAGTTTGCTTGAAAGAAACTAAAGACAGACTTTCAAACCTTGAAGACAGGTCTGCAGCTTGCAATTTTGAAAGAAATGATCACTTAAAAATAACAAGGAATCAGGAAGTAACAATACCAAGGCTACAAGATGACAAGAAGAAGCATAACTTAAGAATAACAAATGTGAGTGAAAAATTAGGGGTCAACACAAATGAAATACAAAGGCTATTTACAGAAATAATTACAGAAAACATCCTAAATATAGGAAAAGGAAATGACGTTCAGATAAGTGAGGCATACAGAACTCCAGCCAGCTATAACCAAAATAGATCTACACCCAAACATATAATAATCAAGATCCCAGAAATTCAACACAAGAACAGACTATTAAAAGCTGTCAAAGAAACAGATAACCTATAAAGGAAAACTCATCAGAATCACGACTTCTTGACACAAACCATCAAATCAAGAAGAGCATGGAGTGAAGTATTTCAAGTCCTGAAAGAAAGCAACTTCCAACCCAGATTGATGTACCCTGCAAAACTAGCTTATAAAATTAATTGAGAAACAAGATACTTCCATGACAAAGAATTGAAGGAATTCATGACCACCAAATCAACCTTACAAAAAAACACTGAAGGACATTCTAGAGAGACATAAAAAAAAAAAAAAAAAAGACCATGGTTTCAGGAAGAGTGGCAGAGGGGGCTCATTGTGCAGGGCAGACAATGGAATGAAGACGAAAAGCAGGCAACCAACGACAGGAAAATAGCACAGTAGAGATGAGGAGAGAAAGTTGGCCATAATCACTAATATAGGTGACCTCAATTCACCAATAAAAAGAAACACAGGCAGAGTGGATCAGGAGATACCGTCCATTAAGATGCTCTATACAAGAAATATATTTTACCTGCAAGAATGTTTATGGACTGAAAGTCAAAGATGAGAAAATAATGCTCTATGTGACAAGGAACCAGAAAAAAGTGTGGGTAGCTTGCCCATCAGCTGTAGACTGGTTAGAAAGCATTGACACTTTTATACAATGGAAAACGACTCAGCTATAAAGAAAGATAACCTTGAGGCTCTTGTAGGTAAATGGATACAACTTGAGATCATGCTCAGGGGTAAAAAGGTTCACAGACACACAGGTAAATAGTGGATTGTTTCCCTCGTATAAAAGCTAAAGGAGTTAGTGGGACCCAAAATGTACAATACATCCTGTTAAAGGGGAGAAATTGTCCAAAAAGAGAAGGCAGTGGCCACTGATAATCTATTATGATTTGAACCCCATATTGTTTTCATTGTTCTATTTAGTTTGGTTTTATTCTGTTTCAATTTGTTTAATTGATATATTCGATGGCATGGACAGCTATTTCAAAGATAACAAAATATATTACAGTAACCATTTTTTATTTCCTATTAGCTTGATGTGAAGCCTTGTATTGCTTTTTTTTTTAATTTTATTTAAGGAGAAAAAGAAAAAAAAAACAGAAAAAGGGTATAAGATATACAGAATTTCAAAAAAATAAACAGCAGGAAATCACTAGTTAATAGATTACATATTGTCATCTTAGAAATAGTTGTTCAAGTTACAAAATTAAAGCATATAAACTGGACATTCAAATAGTGAGATTGCAAACAGTTCTGTTCCATGATCCAACAAAAACTAAGTAATATGGTTATCTATCTTATATGCTTAAGGTATACATGCCGTTATATCCTTTAGAGCATTTTCTTTTCCTCTCTTTTTTACAATGACAATTACACATTTTGGGTTTTATTACTCCCACAGTTCTTATTACTTTTTTTTAAAAGAGAATAAAACCAAATATGACATAACAAAACAGGGTCAGTCAAATCAAAAAAATGGACATAATGTAAAAATAGAATACAAGGTGATCAACAATGGTTACCATAATGCCTCTTGCTATCTTAAAAAGAATTGCCTACATCATCAGTTATAATAAAATTGAACAAAACAGTAAACAACAAAACCAATAAAACCAAAACATTGGAGACATTAGAGGACTTCAAAAGAAGATAATAGTCAAGCCAGAACGGGCATCATAGTGAATCTTATTGTCTTCACAGTTGTTGCCTATACTCTCAGACTTGGTACTATCAAGCAAAACAATCAGTCAAAACACAATGGTGAGAGCAATACAGAGTTTCAAATCAAGTTAATAGGAAACCAAAGTGGGTTACTATAATATATCCTGCTATTTTTTATTTATTTTAACCTTAATTAAAAAAATAAGAATAAATAATAAAAAAAGGAGATTGAGATAAAAGAGGACATAACAACCAAACTACACAGGTCAAAACATAACCATTTAAGCAAAACAGTGTTTCACCACAAGATATCCAGACATAAAAGTAGTTACCATAGTGTCTCTTTCCTTGGAATCTTTGAGTATAACTTTGTATACTGTAGCATCAAACATATCAAGACAATGTAAAACTGTTCAAGAGAATGACAGTATTACAAGGTGTAGGGAGCCGAGTGACAGGCATTGCTGCCTCGATGCCTCTCTCTCCTATGGGCACTGCGTCTGCCTACATTAACCATAATCCTCTCCTGCTTACGTCACGTATACGGATGTGACAGTGATCCTGTTGTATTCATCTGTTTAACCTCTTCCTGTCCCAGCTCCCGCCCTTAGCCTATAAAAGGTGTGATCATTTTCTGAATAAACCGGAGGCTTGATTGGATTACATCAACTTGCCTTCATCTCTTTTGTCTCCCCTATGTCTTTTATTTAATCCCCGTTTCCCCTCCAGGAGTTCTGAACTTGTTGATCTGCAGGCTGGATCAACACGGTATTTAGAACCAACTAACAGAAAATGAACAATGGTTTCTGTATTATCTCCTTGTCTATAAAAGTTTTTGTTTATATTATCACATATAATAAAATCCAATAAGATACAACACGTTAAGACCGACGGAGACCGAAGAACAAAAGCTTGATGGGACTTCAAAACAAGATGATATCAAATCAGCACTACCTATTATGATGTCTTGTTTTCTCCAAAATAGCTATTCAGACCATCCAACCTTCTTTGCCTCATTTCTGCTGAGCTCTTTTTCTGTCATTAGTTGTCAGTTTGTCTTCTTCATTTCACTTTCTGCTCCATTCATTGTGGCCTCTCTGCCACTGTTTCTGGAATCTTGGTTTTTTTATCTTTTAGAATGTCCTTCAATATTCTCTGTAGAGGTGAATCCTGGAAGCACCTTGTTTCTCCATTAATTTCTAGGGACAGTTGTGCAGAATATATCAATCTTGGCTGGAGGTCATTGTCTTTCAAAGCTTGAATTATTTCGCCCCATGCTCTTCGTGATTTGACGGTTTGTGCCAAGAAGTCTGCTGTAATTCTGATGGGTGTTCCCTTGTAAGTGATCTGTTTCTTGTCTCTGACAGCTTTTAATATTCTGTTCTTATATCGGATTTCTGGAATTTAGATTATTATATGCCTAGGTGTAGTTCTGTTTGGGTTGTAGGTGGCTGGAGTCCTGTATGCCTCATAGATATGAGTATCTTTACCTTTTCCCATATTAGGGAAGTTCTCCTTGATTATTTCTGAGAATAGCCTTTGCAGTTCATTTGTTTGTATCCCTGCTTCTTCCTTTACATTCTTAATTCTTAAGTTATAGATCCTCTTAACATCTTCTAGCCTTTGTATTGATACTGCTTGATTCCTTGTTATTTTTAAGTTTTTCCTTTCATGCTCCCACATTATAAATCTGTCCTCCAGTTCAGATAATCTATCCTTAGTTTCTTTCAAACTGTTATGCCAGCTTTCAATAGAGTTTTTAGTTTCCTGGTAATCTCTTTGAACCTGCTTCATGTATTCTATGTTTTCTCTATTTTCTCCATCAAACAATTCTCCCTTTTTTTCTGTTCTTCCATTCCACCATCTGTTTTTTCTTGGGAGGTGCTTAGCATTTCTTTAACTATTCTACTTATATCTTGCTTTACTTGGTTAAATACTTCACTTTTGAACTCATCTATGAGGTCCCAGAGATATCGCTTTATGTCTATTGGTGCTGTGCCTGATATTTCTGTCCTCATTCTCCTTTGCATTTACCTTTCCTGGATCAGTGTTCTCAGGATTGGGGACTGAGGACCCTTTCTCATTGCTCCCTTTTCCCATACTTTTTGTTCCTTCCACACAAGCGTATATAGGAGGCCTAGTTTCTTTCTTTGTCAGTTACAGTTTGTATGAATCGCGCCGACTAGGTGTTCCCGCCCACTGCAGTGTACTAGGGAGACATAGACCTTGGCAGCCTATGCTGGGCCTACCTCTCCAGGTCAGTCAACCTGTTGAAAGCTTCACTGCATTAGGGTGCACTGCCAGGCACAGGGGACCTGGTTTGGGCTAGCCTATTGGGTCTTAGTCCATGGTGTCACCCAGGTCAAGCGCTCCCCACCAATCCCACTTGAGAGAGGAATATGTGACTTCAGTCACGGCAGTGTCCTGTTCCAGCTAGTCTGCCCGGTGCCAGAATATCCTCTGTTGGAGCCTCCTAGTCTATGGAAGGGTCCCTGTTCCTCTCACTCACCACAGGTTGATGCAGGGCTCCCCACCAGCTCTGTTCTCAATTCGGTTCACTGATTCCCACTCTCAGAGCTTTTACGTCTCTGTCCCTGCTGTGCCGATTCAGATGCAGCAGGAAATTTAAGCCGCGGTTTCCAGAGATGCGGGTTCCAGCTTCAGCACTGAGAGTTTAGCTGTTCCAGTCATAGCACCAGGATTGCATTTCTAGTTTGTTTCTCTTAGCTTAGTTCATTCCTGGGTTGGCAGGGTATATCTCCCCCAGCTTAGGGCTCCCCACCCCACACCATTCCTCAAATCTAAGCTGGTTATCTCAGAGAGCCACTGTAGCTGCTATCTATCTGCCATGTTCTCTCAGAAGTCCCCTTTCATTGTTTTGTTTTGACTGATTTTATTCTACTGTGTGTTGTTTGATTGTATCATGTCTGATGATATAGGCATCTACTTTGAAGACAATAAGATACATTATGATACCCACTATGGTTTTACTATTATCCTCTTTTGAAGTCCTATACTATTTCCATTGTTTTTTATTGGCTTTGTTCTGTACTGTTTTGTTCAATTTTATTATGCCTGATGATATGGGTAATTCTTTTGAAGATAACAAGAGCCATTATGGTAGCCATTGTAGATCTCCTTGAATTTTGTTTTAAGTCATGTACCATGTTCATCCTTTTGTTTTGATTGACTCTAGTCTGTTTTGTTTCATTTGGTTTTATTCTCTATAAAATAAAATAAAGTAAAATAAAATAACAAAGCAGTTTGGAAAGCTAATTCTGGCTCCCAGGGAATAGATCTGTTTTAGCAAACACAAAGGAAAGAGGGCTGGCGAACCCAGAATAAAAAAACAGACAAGCCCCCCAATAAAACTCATGATTACTGTAAAATGCAAATACAGTGTGGGATTTCAGTCTGAAAGTAATTCCCTCTGCATGAAAAGGTAGAGCTGGAGCAGAAATCCACTGCAGTACCTGGCATACTTGGGAGTGATTCTTCAGGAGCCATTTTAGGGAGGGGTTCAGTTTAAGACTGTGCTACTCCAAGAATCAGAAGCCACAGGTCAACTGTACTTTAAAGTTTCTGGGGTCGACCTACCAGTATCTGGGTGGGAGATGGACACAAGTAAGTCTTGGAGAATATATTGGCTAGACATAGATTCCCTGTGAAGTTTAAGCAGTGGTGAGCTCAGTTTAAGACATATTTTTTTGTCCTCTGTGGTAAAAGGTCAAGAGGTACATGTGGTTTTCTCTGGGGCTGGGCATTAGGTTCAGTAGACTACTTGACACTCTTACTCCAGCCCTACTGCCTATATCCAGCACCAAGCTCAGTGGCCTATTTGATTTCCCCATCTGCCAACACGACCAAGGATAAGTCTTGGCTCTGTTGGTTACCGTATCCCAGAGGCACCTCATAATTCCACAGGCTGTGAAGCTAGATGGAGAGAGCAGCAACAGAGAGGTTGCTGTAATAGAGAGCAAACAGTAAGAGCCCTAAGGAAGACATCCTATCAGCAGGAAAGTTGGGACAGGATTTAGTACACACACACACACACACACACACACACACACACACACACACACACCTTAGCTGTGATCCACTATCCTTCCCTTATAACCAGTGGATTCCACTATTACAGGTCTTGGAAAGAAACCATTCATCCAAACACACACTGCATTCACTTTTTTTGTTTGATTTGGGGCTTTTCTTTTCTTTTTTTCTTCTTTCTTTTGCTCTTTATTTTATTTTTTTCTTTATTACTTTTACCTAATTCTATGAACTCCTCTTTAGTTGAATTGCTTATCTCACTTTTCTTTCTTCCTCATCTTTCTTTTCTTTTTAAAATTTTACTTCTTTCATTTTTCCCGTTTTCTGTTCCTTTCATTATTATTATTATGACTAAGAATTATTAAATTTTTTTGATATTTAGTTGACTAAGAGCTGTTGAATTCTTTTCTAGTGATAGTATAGATTTGTTGTGCTCACTTTGGCAGCACATATACTACAACACTGATTTGTCTTTGTGTCCATATTGCTGCAGGTCTCTTTCCTATTGTAGCTTTTATTGGTTCTTATGGTATGTCTATACCTTAAGAGTTCTTTGCTATTGCATAGAAATATGAACTATGGTGGCATAGTTGCTGCTGTTAACTGTTTTGCTGTATGCTAACATTCAGTCAGTCTCTGTATCATCATCATTACTGTGGTTCCTTTTCTCCTTTCTGGGCGGGGCTTGTGACCAAGCCTCCAGAAGGCTGGCCACTAACAGACCCTCAGAGATTATACTTGTGTACGTTGAAGAGGGGTATGAACGCCAAAACATAACTGAACAGGAGAATACATCACAGAAAGACAAACTCTAGCTAAAGAGATAATTATAGACACGGTATTTCTAATTGATCTTTAACCTTTAGTACAAAAACAATAGAAACATGAGAAATCAAGGATAATGAGATACTGCTGAAAACTCCTCAGCCCCTCAAAAGCTAACCTCCTAAATCCTGAAGTGGAGGAAGTTACAGACAGAGAAATAAAAAACCAATTAGTCCCCATATTTGAAGAGCTCAAAGAAAAAACAGTTCAGCAATTTCATAAGATGTTTCATAAGTTTTAAGAGGTTTTATTAAACAGGTAAATGATTTTACTAATAAACTGACAAACTTAAAGAACAAACTAATTCAGTTAAGACAATATGAAACAAGAACAACTAGTTATAAAAATTACAAAAAGAAAGCAAGTAGAAATATAAGAAACAAAAAACTCAATACAAAGCACGTTTAGATTCAACCAATATGAGGTCACGGTGTCAGAAGCTGAAGACAAGGTGGGTGATTGTATCCAAAATTCAGTGATACACAAAAACTGACAAAACACTATTCAAGCTGGATCCAAATGTTAGGTGACTCAAAAAAAAAAAAAAAAATCAGAACTATAGAAATAAAAGAAAAACCAGAAGACAATCAAAAAGTGTAAAAATTTTATTGAAATCATAGCAACCAATTCCTAAAACAAGAATTTAATATTCAAATATAAGAGGCATACACAACTCCAAATAGCCATGAACAGAAAAAATACTTCTCCAAGTATATCATAATCAAAATTCCAAAAATTCAACAAAAGGAGACAACATTAAAAGCTATTAAGAAAACAAGCAAGTAACTTGTAAAGGCAAGCCTCTAAGAAATAAAAGCACAAACTTAAAGGCCAATTTAGAACAAAAGTTTTCAAGCCACAAAACAACTGCCAATGCAGACTTCCATATCCTGCAAAACTGGCCTTCAAATTTGATGCGGAAGTAAAGACTTTGCATGAAAAATAAATTCTAATGAAATACATGACCACTAAATCAGCACTGCAGAAAATACTCAAGGAACCCCAGACCAACATCCAAGAGCTCAAAAGAAAGTTAAGTACATGTCAATGGGAAAGTAAACAAAAGAAAATTATCAAAGGAATCAGCACTGGAAAAATAATGCAGTACACACCTTACAGTAATAACACCCAATGCCAATAACCTTAACTCCCCAATCAAAAGACAGACTGGCTGAGTGGATCAAAAAAAATTGCAACCATATGTTGCATACAGGAGACATGCCTCATCTAAAAGGAAGCTTATACACTAAAGGTGAAAGAATAGAAAATTATACTCTATGCAAATGAAGCCTGAAAGTAAGCTGAAATAGCTATCTTATTTTTAGACACACCAGATTTCAAGCAGAAACTGGTCAGAAGAGATAAAAATGGGCACTACATTCTGGTAAAGATAACAGTTTAACAGGAAGAGGTAACAATTATAAATATCTATGCACTAAATGTTTGCACAACCCAAACTACTGGACATAAAAGGACAGATACATCAGTTGTGGTGGTCTATTTCCAAGAGTTTAAGGCCAGCCTCAGCTACATCGTGAATATAAGGCCAGGCCAGCCTGAACTACATAGTGAGCCCTTGTCTCAAAAAAAAAAACAAAGGCAGACATCAGTACAATCATAGCAGGGGACTCCAACACCCCACTTTCACAATTAGATCAACCAGACAAAAATTAACAAATATTAGAGCTAAACCATACCACTGAACAAAGTGACAATAGATAATATATTACTGAATAATCAATGGATCACAGAAGTCAGGGAAGAAATAAAAAAGTTTCTAGAATCAAATTGACCAAGGAAGCACACATGCCAAAACCTACAGGATACAATGAAAGCAGTTCTAAAAGGGATGTGTATAGCTGTGAATGCACACATTAAAAGAATCGAGCAACGCCAAATAAATAACCTAATAATGCATCTCAAGGTCCTAGGTCAAGCCAGGTGTGGTGGCACACATCTTTCATTCTAGCACTCAGGTGGGCTGATACAGAGAAGATCACTACAAGTTCGAGGTCAGCCTAGGCTACAAAGTGAGTTCAAGGCCACCCTGAACTGCATAGTGAAGCTCTGCCTCAAAAGACAGGGGGAAAAAAAAAGATCCTAGGGCAGCAGTGGCAAAGCTATGGTATGTGTTACTGTGTTTTTCTTTTAAGATGAAAGATGTTAACATGAGTTGGTTTTTCTAAACTAAAATCTCAGAATTCAGATTTAATTGCAGTGTTCACACTTTGTGATAAACAAGTGGATTTGGGGAAGCAGTTTGTGGCACTCATCTCTCATCTCAAAGGGTTCACCATCACCTTCCTAGAATAATAAGCGAATTCAAATCTGAAATTAACAGAAGGAAAAACAAAGCTCAGAGTAGAAACTAATGAAATGGAGACTTAAAAAACAATACAAAGATCAATGAATCAAAAGAGTTAGTTCTTTAAAAGGATGAGTAACAGTTATAAATCTTTAGATAGACATATTAAAGAAGAAAGAAAAAAATCCTATCAATTCAATTAGTAATTTTTAAAAAAATGGAAATCATACCAAAATCCAGAGGGTCATAAAAAAAACTACTTTGAAAATTATACTCAATAAATTGGGTAACTTAGAAGAAATGCAAAAATTCCTAGATATATATGAATTACCAAAAGTAAACCAAGATGCTCTAAGAACTCTAAATCCAATGAATAAACTGAGTTAAGAGGCAACAAAATGGAAACAGTAATAAAATTAACAAGAAAAAGCCCACAAACTGGATTCACCACTGAATTCTAGCAGAACTTCAGGGAAGACCTGGTACCAACCCTCCTCAAATTCGTCAATAAAACTGAAAGGGAAAGCATAGTATCAAACTTATTCCTGGAAGCTAGCATTATCCTGATTCCAAAACTAGACAAGGAAAGAAAAATAAAAGGCTAATCTCTTTAATGAACCCAGATGCAAAAATATCCCAGATATTGGCAAACAAAATACAAGAAATCATTAAAAAGATCACAAATCATAAACTTAAATTGACTTTACACAAAGGATATGAACCAATTGCTCACAATGAATGTATTCATTATATATCACAAATGTTTTTAAACATTACATGAAAAAAGAAAATGAGGTTTAGAGAGACCAAAGATTGCTAGGCAAAAAGTAAGCAGCTGACTGGCAGATTTGAATTTGATAATTATTAACTAAGTATACATGTGCAAAAACATGCTAAGTTCTAAGGACTCAGCTTTACATCAGTGTCTTATTCAAAAAACTTATAAACTAATGGAAAAAAAATCCACACAGATCATTTTAATGCAAATCGTAGCACTGTAATTTTATACTTTCTTATGGCCATAAAACTTTTAGTATTCAAAGTGCCTTTCACATTCTTTTTTTAAATTTTACTTTATTTTTTTATTTTGAAGGAAATAAAACAGTAAAACACAACAAAACAAAACAGAACAATATTGGATTTCAAAAACAAGACAGAAGGAAATCCTCCACATGCAATATTGCATTATCCTCTAAACAGATGCTCAGACTACTAGCTTTAGGCCTGCAAAGTCCATCAATTAATACAAGCATTAAGTTGTTTTTGTACCCTAGTTGTTATCATCCTAGCCTGTGTTTCTCCAAATCAGCTAGTTGCCTACAAGGCGGGGGTGGCGGTGGGGGTAAGGACTCTTGTCTCCCAGCCTGTGTGCCAGCTGGCTCACAAGAAGGGTGGGCTGATTTCTTAGTTCTCTTCCCAGCCTACAAGCATCACCTTTCTCATTATTTGATTCTCCAAAATATGCTAGACTGGCACAAAGGCCAAGTATTCATATTACTCCAAAATACATAGTGCTTTGTCTAGGGTAACAAGTCTTAGGTAAAGCTAGGAAATATAACACTGTTCATAATATTATACAATATGCTATCTGCCAAAAATGAACCAACACCAACCCTGTTATTAAAACTCCTGCAAATCCCTTATAGATTCATATCTAAATTCTCAACCACATCTAAAACAAAATCCTAAATGCATTCAGCAATTGAATTCTTCACATGAGACATGGCAGATTATAATTTATATTCAGAAATATAAGTAGATACTGTATCTTAATATTCTTTACCTTTATCTTTCTTCTTGGAAGTTTCTTCAGGAGACAATCTGGATTTTCTATGTGATGACTCTTCACAGCCTTTTTTGGTTTTGGCCTTTCTTTTGCCAGACTTGATTTCTTTTCTCCTTTACATTAAGCAATATGAAATTAAGGTTAATCTTTTCAACTGACCTTACAAAAAATAAAAACTAGGGAACAAAGTGTATCAGTTAAAGCATTTTTTAAAAAATGTAACTTACATTATAAGGGACCGTAAATGACTGTAAATATTTTAAGTTAATATATTAAGACAATTTTGGAATATAATAAAGCCTAAACTATAAAAGAAAGAATTTTTACAAGTTCCAAATATGCCTCTAGTAAATATAAATCAGCTTTAATTAATCTTTTCTATGTTCTATCATTTAGCCATTTAAAAAAAATTAACAAATTTCATTTCTCATCACATAATTCATATTCATATACACAGGGGAAAAAAACATAAACAGTAAGAAACCACTAAACCACTAGTATATAGGAAACTCCTAAAATACAGGAACACAATCAAAGTATAAAGGAATGAAGATGAAAGGTGTTTGGTAACCCCTTAAGCCAATTTCAGACTCCCTATAATTTATCCTCTGACTGCTGTAGTTTCATCTCTTCTTGGCCAGTGTCATAAGCCAGTCAGTATCATGGTTGGTAAGCAACTGACTTTAGGAAATGATGATACTGGGACTCATGAGGATAAAAAGATGATAGGTTTAGTTAAAAAAAATTGACAGAACTTCTAATTCAAGATAACTATACCAAATGTTTTAATATATTTGCAACAATAACCATTTTTTTCTCTTGCATCAAAGTCATTTCAATTTGGAAATAAGGCTCAATATTAAGGTCAAAGAAATTTCTAGTTTCTTTTAGTGTCACTGATAAAAAAGAAAAATGAAGGTTTAAGCTATTCAAGTAATCTGAAAAAATTCTGCTAATTTTAAGATCAATCAATCTGTCTATCTACCTACCTACCTGCCTACCTATCTACTTAACTAGTTACCTGCACTGTACCACTCAGTTACACTCCAAGCCCCTTCTTAAATCTTCTGAGATAGGGTCTTGCTAAGTTGCCCAAATTACCTTGATTTTCACAGTCCTCTTGAATGGACTAGCAGGCATGCATCATCATGCCCAAAACTGATTTTAAAATGTTTATCAACACATACAATCTCACTGTTAGACTACCAATTGTTACTTGGGAAACTTGACAAGAATAATAATGGCAAGTCATACAAATTCTGTCTAATTATTAGTAATGCCAAGGGATTAAAATTTATCATATGCCAAGTACTTTACATACTTTAATTTCCTCTCCACTACTCCTTTAGTATCCCTAGCTTTACAGATGATAAAACTGGGTCTTAGAGAGGTTAAGCGGCTTGCCCAACAAGCAGCCTTCTAAATGGAGGTAAGAAGAATACTCGTCTAATTTCAAACCAATTACTGCATATGTGTTATAAGATAAAGGCCATGGTACTCTCACCCACTCAAAATGGCAGATATAGCAGAGTTCATTCAACATGAGCCTAATTTTAACATTTGAAATGAGAATCAGTTTCTGCAACAGTGATAAACTCTAGATAAAAATACCATTTAAATGAGTCACAAGAATCACTTTGAAGCCTACTTTACAACATAGTTTCTAAGAATATTACCATGTTGGCTCCAAACTAAAAATTCTAACATATATCTACCATCATAGGCCTTTGCATTTAAAATTGCACAAGGCAACACCATCCTTAACTTGAAATTATACTACAAAGCTCCTGTAATGAAACTGGCATGGTACTGTCAAAAAAACCCAACCAAACAAACAAAAAAACAGACCTGAGGATCAAGGATACAGACTACAAGATGCAGAAACAATTCCAAACACACTCAGCCACCTTATGTTTGGCAAAGGAGCCGAATACTTTTGCTGGGATAAGGATGGCCTCTTTAAAAAATTGGTGCTTTCCATGTAACAAAGACTAAAACTAGTTACATATCTCTCACTGCGCACTGAACTAAAACTCAAATGAACCAAAGATCTACATATTCAAACAGAAACACTAAATCTACTGAAAGATAGAATAGGTACAACTCTTGAAGATACTGGTGTAGGCAAAGATTTAATGAACAAAACCTCAATGATACAGGAAATATCACAAAGAATCAACAACTGGGATTTAAACGTATTAAAAACTTTTGCATAAGAAAACCCCCAAGAGAATGAAGAGACAACTCACAGTGTGGGAAAAAAAAATTTCCAGTTGTTTCTCAGGTAAAGAGCTACTATCTAGATTATATAAAGAACTCAAAAAGCCAGGCGTGGTGGCACATGACTGTAATATCAGCACTCAGGAGGCTGAGGCAGAAGGATCGTTATAAGTTCGAGACCAGCCTACCCTATAAAGTAAGCTCAAGACCAGCCTGAACTGTACAGTGACAGTGAGCCAAAAATAAATAAATAAATAAAATCTCAAAGAAATCAGACCCCTCAAATTTAAAGACATGATTCAGAAATAGGTATCTGAAATGGATAGACTCTTCTCAGATAAAGAAGTACAAATGGCAAATAAATATATGAAAAAATATTCAACATTACTGGTCATTCAAGAGATGCAAATTAAAACAACACTGACACGCCATCTCACTCCAGAAAGCATGGCTATTATCAAGAAATAACCAATAACAAACAATGGCAGGGCTACAGGGAAAAAGGAACTCCGCTCTATTGTTGGTGGGAGTGTAGACTGGTACAACTGCAATGGCAAGCAGAAACCCAAAACAACACCCACAATTTGGAAGCAGATATATTTGTGTCAAAAGATACTAATCAGGATCATTCCCAGAATATCATACCCTGATTTCTGAAGGCCTGGGCTTTTATATATGCACAAAGGAGGTACAAAGGTGACCCACTATAGACTGGCAGTACTTTTGATTAGCTAGCAGAGTGAGATCATCAGTTACAAAGGAAGATTAATGATTATGAGTTCATAAAGCTTTGTACATGAAGAGAGAAAGGGTTTAAAGGGAGGGGAAGGGAAGGAGAAAAAAAATTAAGGTCGATAACGTACAGGTACAAATTCCATTTGATGAACGTTATCACTGTATATTGCTAACACGTACTGATAGTTTTTAAAAAATATTAAAATAAAATTGCTCTTCTAGAACACAGCATGGTAAATTCCCATTTCCCTCTTTTATGTAGTCACACAATAATGCTTACTTTTCTATACAATCAACAATTCAAGCAACAACTACCTGTCTACATTAAGAAACTTAGTGTAGGTAAATGACTATCCCCAACATTAATAAACAATGGTATTTTAGACTTTTGGGAAGATGGTGGAGTGATGAACAGCAGAGAAAGAGCCTCTCCAAGATTTGGTGTGCAGACACAGGAATATAGCAACATGAAGGAGGAAAAAAGGAGGGTAATGGGTCCCCTGGAACCGGGAAAGATCTAAAATGAGACCTGAAAGCCATGGAGAGAAATAATCCAGGAATCCAGCAAAAATAAGAAAACCAGGCCCCTTGCTGCAGGCAAGGAGAAAAAAACCACACCCCACGGTGAGCCCTACCCCAAACAAATTCAACAGGCACAAGACACAAAAGAAATTGGAAGTCACCATCTGAAATTTCTGCAATGATAGCAACTGAAGTAAAGAAATACTTAGTACTTATATGGCTTAATTCTGCACGGCTATACCTCACCCAGAACAAGTCCAGGAGACAGAAACAGAAGTTAGAAGCCACACACCTGAAATTTCTGAAATAATAGCAACTGAAGTAAAGAAACAACTTAGGGCTTATACTGTTTAACTACATGCCTGTACCTAGCAGTCTGAGCATCTATCTGTAGGATAACAATGTGCAAAACAGTAATTATTACTGATTTCCCACAGTCTTGTTTTTGAAATCCAAGAGTGTTTTCATTATTTTGCTTTGTTTCGTTTTGTTGCTTTGCTTGGTTTTATTCTCTTTAAAAAATAAGTAAGGTCAGGCATTGTGGTGCAAGCCTGTGGTCCCAGCATTTGAGAGGCTGAGGCAGGGGTATCACCATGAGCTCAGGCCAGCCTGGGCTACAAAGTGAGTTTAAGGCCACCCTGAACTATATTATGAGACCTTGTCTCAAACAAAACAAAACTTCAAAACAAGAATTTCAATAAAAGAGGAAATATTTAGAATAATCAAAGAAACTTTTTTGTTTTAAAGTATAGAAAGAGTAAAGTACATGATTAAAAGATCCACTGAAGAAACGTCCTTGAGACGGTGGATCGCCATGAGTTGGAGGCCAGCCTGGGCTACACAGTGAGATCCTGCCTCAAAAAATAAAAAAAAAAAAAAAAAAAAAGTCCTAAACTTTCACCATAGGAGACAAAGTGCTCCTAGCTGAATCCAACTAGATTCTGATCCCAATTTATCCTTATGAATAATGACTCCTGAGGACAGATTCACAGTTTTTATTTTTATCTACATTAGGATAATTGTTGGTTGATTCCACTTGATTTCTTAATTGTGGAGTTTAGGCAAACTTCTGTTAAGAGTAAAAAAGAGCTGGATAATAAATTATTCATGGAGTAACAATGATGCTTTTTGCTTTTTCTTTTGAGACAGGGTATCAATATGTGGCTCAGGCATCCCTTGGGTTCCCTGTATAGCCCAGGTTGGCACTGAATTTAATACAATCCTGCCTTAGTCTTCTGAGGGCTGGGGTTATAGATGTAAACCCACACATCCAGTTGCAATGTTGTTACTCTTAACATTAAAAGAAGACAAAAAAAGGAGGAGGAAAAAATGATATTTAAAAATAAATGAATAAAGATATTCTTACCTGTGGTGAAAATTTAATTTAAAGGAACATTCTTGGCATAACCCTAAAAAGAAAAAAAAAGATACCACTAAATTGCTGAATTTAAATACCTATGTTGCAACTGTACTTCTAATATCATAAATCTTTATTTTCTATGTGTTTCCTTACTACAAGGAAAAAACTATCACAGCAAGTTCAAAGGCAGTCTGAACTATAGAGTAAGACTGTCTCAAAAAACAACAAAAAAGGTCATGTATACTACATACATAATAAAAATGATGACAGAATGCTTAAGGAATCAAAAATATTTTAATATGACATCATTTTTAAAACGGTGTTGTCGGGCAGGTGTGTAGTGGTGCATGTTGGTAATCCCAGCACTTGGGTTTGAGGCAGGAGGTCTCAACAAATTCAAGGGCAGCCTGCGTTACAAAGAGTTTAAAGAGTTTAAAGCTAGTTAAAGAGTTTAAAGCTAGCCTGAGCTACGTAGCAAAATCCTGTCTAAACAACAAATGGTGCTGTCAACTTAACTGTGGTCTATTTAATGTGAACATCAGTATGGCAAATTAAAGATGTCTAACACCATGTAACAATATTATATAAAGTAATAATTTGGGTACAGTCATTTCTTCTGAATTGCCCTGAGAGCTCTCAAAAGGACAGAAAATTGTTGTCTCGTCTTCTGCTCTAATTTGTCCACATTGTTCACTAATAAGCATCTCCAGCAGAATTCAGGACCAGTCTGTGTTGACGTCATGGGGGTAAACTGGAGACTCCATAAGGGCTGGGTAGAAAACTCTGAAAGCCACATTTACTTGGGACCCAGAGTACACTAAAGACCATTTACACAGGAGGAATAAGAACAGCTGACAAGTAAAGACTAATTTTTAAAAATATGACAAAAGGACAGATTCTATGGATTCATACTATTTTGCTATGTTTCATATTCTTGTGTATGAAGGTATGGTCAACTATTTCGAAGAAAACAAGAGACATTACGGTAGCCACTGTTGATGTCTGGTTGTCTCGCTGTGAAATGCTGTGTTGCTTGCACTGTTCTCTTCTGATTTGCTTTGTTTCAGTTTCTTCAAAAAATTTTTTTAAAAAAGACAGATTCTACAGCATGCATAGTAAAACAAACTGATACATTATGGAGTACTATCCATCAGTTGTTAAGACAGACACTGAAAACAGTTATAATTTCCTAAAAGGTGTCCTTACTGACTTCCAAAGAGAGTAGATTTATTTATTATCCATACTCCAACATTATGGCTAGAAAGTTAGGCAATAATACACTGCTTTTTGTAATACTCTGACTCTTAGGTATACAGCTTAGTAACATACTCAAGTTAATGGAAAAAAATTTTCACTCTCCAATTACCAGTTTGCATTTAACATTATAATTCTGTTGTCAAAATAACACTATAATGCTAAGAATATAAAAACTTCAAAAATCTCTGAGTGTAGAAAGCTGTAAGTACACTACCAGGAAGATATACTGACATTTTTTTATATTGAGTTCTAAATGTTTCATGTATTTTCAATTCTAAATTAAAGATAAAGTTGGAAGAAATCAAAAATTATTTTATTTTTATTTCTTTTTTAGACAGGATCTCTGGTTTTGAACTCACTTTGTAGCCCAGCCTGGCCTTAAACCTTGCAGTAATCCTCCTGCCTCAGCCTCCTGAGTGCTGGGATTAATGAAGAAATCAATCTTATGCCCTTTAAAGTCAACTTACTTAATTTAACAAGTGCATTTCTCTTTTCACCATGCTCAATATAACCAAAATTAACTTCCCAACTCTTTAAGCCTTCTTTTGTATCACAACATTTGTTTCCACAAAAAAACTGACCTGCAAGAAGGAGAGGGATATTAACTATTATAATTGACAGTATTTATCAATATAACCTATTATTATCTCTAAATTTTTTTAAAATATGTAAAATATTGGCTATATAAAGTCAATAGTATTAAAAAGTAACTGATTACAGCAATTATAGAATGTTCAATAAATATGTATATAAATACCAAAGCAAAGAGCTGAAAATTACCAAAAAAGTCTGTCATAATTCTTAATTGGTACATTCACTATTTATATTTAGATACAGTTTTAGTGACTCCTTACTAAGAAATTTTATACTTTAGAAAGTGAGAGTATTGAGTGTATGCACTAAAACCCTGAAATAAGAAAGTATTTTCCAAAGTACATGCACATTAGGTGAATCCTTTCAATATTTAATTGTAATATTAAAATTAATATTTTTAAGTATTAACATAATGGCATTTATTTAAAAGTACTAGTATAAAGGAGCACCAGAATACAAAAATTTGAATACTTCGATAAAATATCAATAAATAATCAAACTTGATACTCTTAAATTTCAGAATTGCTTGTTTCAGAATTGGCTTTTTTTTTTGCACCTGGGGATCAAACTCATGACCTTGCGCTTGCCAGGCAGGTGCTTGTGCCACTGAGCTAAATCTCTGGCCTTGTTTCTAGTATTAACATGACATCACATCATGTCCACTATATATTAAAACCTCCAACAAAAGGACTGACTGATAATCCAAGAAGGGAAAAAAGAAGAAACCATTCAATAATTACTTAGCTTGACAGAAAAAGTCAACATCAAACTTCTACTTGCACAAACAAAAACCCAATAACTTACATCATAATTATTTGCACCAATAGGAGCAAATCTGATGCCAGTTAATGCCTTTTTATAAAATGTAAGAAATTAGCAAAATGTATTTAGAATATTATCATCCAAACTGCCTATTTCTAAGTCAGTATCTTTTTACTTATGACAAATGAATACTCCATTAAATCTACTCCTTTGGAATTGGCTGCAAAACACAAACAAGTTGTAGTCAATGAAATGGCAGCAGCCTTCTTCTTCCCCTCCAGAGGATCCTTTGTTCAGTTACAGGAATCTGGAGAATGCCCAGATTTCGGAAAAGGTTCCACTCTGCATCTGCCTGAAAATCCCATTCAACAGAAGTACAAAATTTTAAAATTGTGAGACATTTCAGGATCTCTCATTATTATATGTAAAAACACAAACTAAACCATAATCCTAAGAAAAGCTAAAAATGGCTTTAAGTGTGTTCTTTTTCCTTCTCTAAAGTGCCTTCAGGGTTGAGCTTTTATTATTAACAGAAAAAAATACTACAGCGGCTTAACTTTGTTCTTCAGTTTGCATATCTAATTTTACATCTGACATAAAGAACATCCAGTTTATGGAAGATGTCTGCTACCATAAATGTTTAATCATTTAAAAATGTAATCTTTATTCTCAGTTTAATTTAGATTTTAAAGCTTAAAATTATTCCTAAATGCCACTATGTGGTATTCAAAAATATTACACTCACGATGTAACTATTTTATAAAGAATTAATTTGATGGAACAGATGGTAGAGCAGCAGGGTTTTCAGAAAAACTTTAAGACTAGATTACAACAATGCATAGACAAAGTACGTACTGACTGCCAACCAAATACAAGTCTCTGCTATTGGACTAAACATATGGGCTCAATCTCAGATATTCCCTAAAATGAGAACCAGCCTGAAACAAAAATTCTATTAAATTTGAAGCAATATTATATTTTTAAAATATGAATTTTGCTCAAATACAGTAATGCAAATTTATTATTCTAAAAAGTACTAAAGAAAATGAAAGAATCAAGAATTCTTTTCTTTCTTATTTTTAAACATCCCAGTTAGTAGACACTGAATTCAGTTCCTTTACACCAAGCTACATTCCCAACAATTATGGTCTAAGTCACTAAATTGCCCAAACTGGACTTGAGCTTGTGATATTTTTGTGTCATGTCAGCCTCTTGGAATTTTGGGCTTACCAGGAAGTCCCACATTCCTGGATAAATCTTTAAACATTTTCTACATACCCTCTACTGAATGTTCTAAAAGCAATACTCTAGAGGTAATAATCATTAAAGTACTGTATTTTGAACTTTGCTACTTTGTTGTATATGGGAGGAATAATCTTAGCCAATGTCTTTGATTCAATATTATAACAAAATAAGCTCCATCCTATGTAGAAGCAAAATTTTAATAAAGAATTACCTTTTCCTGAAATTACTTCTTTTTCTATTCGCCACCTAAATCCAAACTAAGAAGAAAAAGTTCTTGTCAAAGTACATTTAAACTTTTTGTTTTGTTTTTTGAGACAAAGTCTTGCTATATTGTTTAGGCTGGCCTTGAGCTCATTATCCCAGTATCCCAGGTTGGCCTTGACATTGTGGTGATCTTCCTGTCTCAGCCTCCTGAGGTGCTGGTATTACAGGCATATACCACCACAACCAACATAAAACATTAAATTTAAATGATACATAAATTTAAGCATGCTGTCAATCATAATGACCTTTACTATCCTTAAAAAAACTTAATTCTCATCATGATAGCACTTTTCTCTTATTAGAGCATTACAGATACTTGAAAATATATTTGAATAATTACCAATCTAGCTATTAAGAACAGCCTTCTTCCATTTTTAAAATGTCCTAAAAGTTACAAAGGTCAGGTCACAAGGTATCTCCTTCAAAAACTAATATATCCTGTTTGACAGTACTGACAAGAAAAAGAGATTATGATACAGCAAAGAGCCAATATGTTATAATGAAAAGAAGTACAACACTTAAAGTCGGATTGTGTAGGTTGTTTTAGTTCCACCACTTAAAGCTGTATAACACTAGGCAAGTTACTCAATCTCTTTATTTCTTGGTTTCATATCTGTAAAACAGAAATATGAGTACCTACTTCTTTGGATGAAGAGGTTTAAAAGTGATAATGAAGCATTCAGAATAGAGACTAGCACACTGTAGTTTTAAGTTTAACAAACAGTGGTACAGAGGCCTGTTTCCTGTTTTTTTAAGTAAAGGTTTATAGTAACAACCACATCCATTCATTTATGTGTATATACCTCTATGACAGTAGAGTAGGTGTTTTTAATGCAAAAATTCAAATATTTAAATTTTATTTACGTATTTTTTCCCCCTCAGCTAATTATAGATTTTTCTGAAGGGCAATCACCATGTATGAATCCACAGTATCCAGTACAGATTTAATAAACATTAAAGAACAAACCATAAATGAGAAGGGCTGAAAAAGTTCTATTCCATACCCTTATAAAGCCAATACTTTACACTTAATTTACAAAATAGTAATCTCAAGTAACTCCCAACTATTGTGGTGCTTTCTGGATTAGATGTGGTAACTAGTTGGCACAGCGATGAAAACTGTCTACTAGAGTGCACAAGCAGCTGAGACTTTTCAGGATAGCAAGTGCATGAGTTTGTAAACAGTTACACAATCATGAATATTACTATTGTGTCTAAGAAACTGAGGAGCAACATGCATATTAAAAGCCCTACAAAGAAAATTATACCAACCCTGGTTCTAAGGAGATTAAACTATTTACATGAAAAAGAAACCCTATGACATAAATTTAAGATAGGTTGCCTTTCTTACTATACTACAAATATAAACTACCCATAACATACATTATTTATGCAACACTCCCTCCTCTCACCTTTCCAACTCAGACTGTTTATTCTTAGGTGATCTTCTTAGCTAAAAATCTGAAGTTTGAGCTAGAGATAAAAATAACTTTAATATTAACTAAAATAAGACAAAGTGGAAATGGAAATCTGCCATTACTAATTAGTACTGGTTGAAAAGTTAATATTATTAGAATACAGTCAGGTAACATGTGCATCTGCCTCTTAAATGTATTAAAAGTTTCTGTCAATTTCAAACATCATCTGTGAAACAAGAATCTAGAGCTCTAGACCTCAGTCAGGGCAAACAGGACCCAGCAGCCACTTACGTTCAAATTTAGACTTTTTATGCCTTAGCTCACATAGAAAACACCCTTGGCCTTTAAAATTCCATGGCTGCACAGGTTAAATGGTCAAAATGATACTTTATAGGTGTAGGACAACTTAGCCTAGTACTACTATCTTTAAAAGGACAATGTGGGTCACAACAATAAAAATACTGTATGTGAATAAAAGTTTTCTTCTATAAATATTTAGTGGGCATACCTTATTTTCTTTGTATCTACTGAGATCTGCTATGCAATATTCCTTGAACAATTTATCATAGTATTTCTTTGCAAGTCTTTTCTCCCTAGATCCATAAAAAAATAAGTATTATTATATTTAGAAATCCAACCACAGTTTGCTACTTGGAAGTGATGTCAGATAAATAACTTCTATAATATAAACATCAATGTTTTGGGGAAGCCTGTTTTTTTTTTTTTTTGGTACTGGATTTTGAACTCACGACCTTGCATTTGCCAAGCAGGCACTTATGTCACTGAGCTAAATCCCTAACTCTAAAGAAAAACTTTTGTCTAAGAGGGACAGAAACGGGCCAAGGAGGTAGCCCAACATCAATATTTTAAAAGATCTGTTACTTACATGTACATCAAATATCTACATATTAACTATTTTTTTTTTTTTTTTTTTTTTTTTGGTCTTTTTCATTTTTACCGGTACCAGGGATCGAACTCACGACCGCCTGCTTGCAAGGCAGGTGCTTATGCCGCTGAGCTAAATCCCCAGCCCCTACATATTAACTATTAATAATGGCTCTCTCAAGGAAGCAAAGGGCTAAATCAGAACTGAGAAGAATTATTCATTTCTTACCTTTTGTATCTATGATTTGAAAATCATTTTCAAGTATTAACTTTTCCCAAATTATTTTCAAAATTTTAAAAGAAGTATATAGTACCATATTACAGTATACAATGTCATAAAAATAGTTTTTTTTTAAGACTAAGTCAAGCCATGACATCTTTAAACTGCCAAAAATTATGAGATGAACCAAACAAGAATGCTAAACATGGTTTTATGTCTTTAATTCTACACCATCCTATGAATGGGCTGAATGCCTCGAATAAGTGACATATACAAAAAAAGAAGAAGAGACAGGACTAAAGCATCTGATGTATTACAACTCTTGATAGCTAAAATTACCAAGTCATCTCCATTTCATCCTCTTCATTCCATAGAAATCTATGATTTTCTCGTATAACATCTAAGTCTGTCTTGTCATTTTCCCTGGAAAATAAAAAAAGCTCCATTTAATATAAAATCAAAATGAGTCAAATTGAGGAGGTTAATACTTTCAATACTGTGAGATTTTTAAAATATATAAAATTAATAGTTTTATATGTGAATATATATGTACATATATTTATAAAATATTTCAATATTTTCAGAAGGTAATTATAAAATGTTCTACTACAGAAGCAAGTTAAATGGATTAAAGAATCTATCCATCCTAAGTAGTGGCTTCAATTATATAAAAGGTGCTAAGTTATCAAAACTGGGATGAAAAAGTTGACTAAGCACTTAAGTTTCAGAATCTAACTAAAAGAGAGTAACATCACTCTGAGATCCAATTTTTAAAAACATGGAAAGTTACCCCATTTTACTAGTGTCCTAGTTAAACTGAGCAAGGGAGGAAAAGTGTTGAAGATTACCTGTCGAGATAAAACGCTAATAGTTTGGAGCTGGAATAAATGATTCTTGAGGTACACAGCTAAATTGATAGGGAAGATAAATTTGGAAAGCTGAGAGAGCACTGAAGTTTTATAAAGCCCTATCAGTTCATAAAATTAAAAAATAGAGAAGGCCATAAAAGACAAAAAGCTCAAACAGAAGAACCTCAAATACAGAAAGGACTTCTATGTATATAAAATTCTAGAGTGAGGGTTTTTTTTTTGTGGTTTTTTTGCCCTCCCTTTTAAAAAGTAACAAACTCTAAGGTCTAAAAACATCTTTGTTCCAAAGATCCTTGCCAATAACACATGTGAATATTCCTCACATTATCTGTTAATTTCCAGGGCCCTACCCAGCTCAGGAGGTGAGGAGGCTACCTGAGGCTTACTGCCAAAGAAATGGGATTTATGATGAAACGCTTAACTAGAAACTCTTGAGGCTTTTTCTATCTTGTGATACAAGGACAATGGAACACAAAGTATCAGATCAGTGACAGAATCCAAAGACACAGCAGCCATAGAACTTGAAGGTATTCTATATTTCCCTTCCTATTCAAAGTAAATTTCATGATACTTACCCCAAACGCCTGAAGTCTTCTTTTTTACCACCATAGTATAAAATATAGTCATTTACAAGCTTTGTATGCCTTTGATACTGAAATGCAAGAAATTAAGGATTTTATTTGTTTAGAAGTTGTTTGGTGCTATGATACTTTACTGAGTAAGACAAAACCATAGTATGAGTTTATATCAACTTTTCTAGATATGCAAATGTGTACTACATTTGTTTATAGATTCAAAAAATCTAGGACAGTGTATATTAGGTCATGAAGAGTAAAAATTGTAAAGCAGAAGAGATTCCACTTTCTGCTGAACAGTTTTGCAAACATATGTGAAATGTAATGTTTGAAATATTCTTCAACCATGTATTTATTACTCTTGTGATATAATACATTACCATCAAGAGAGAAAGAGCATCTTATTCTACTGCTGGACAGCCAACAACTTTATCCCATCATTGGCTCTAATGATCAAAGGAAGGAAAAGAAATTTTGGTTTCTAAAGTTAAAGGTTAGGAATAAGATTTATCTTTCTTATTTTAAAATATAATTTTGCTATTTCAGTAAAGATAAAGCCTCTAAAAGCAGGTATACTTCTATAATATTTAATCCTAACATTGTTTTTTAAAAAACCAAACATAAGTAATCAGATGTTACTTTTTATAGTTTCTTTTAATACTTAAAGAATCCATGCATGTTTATATGAATACAATATAACAAGATATATGAGCGTTTTGTTTTAGAAAGCTTAATGGCTAAACTCTAGAACTGAACATGCACATAACAAAGCTGACCTCACCTTTTATAACTGTGTCTGTGACTATAACTATTATATTAAAAATACAGAGGTGGAAGTGGTGGCACACAACTAATCCCGGCACGAAGGGAGGATAAGGCAAGAGGATCACAAATTCAAGCCACATGCTAATTACCTTCCCATCACTGGGATATAATATCCCAACAGAAAGGTTTATTTTGGCTACTGGTTTTAGAGAATTAAGTCCATGACTGACTAGCTCCAGGGCAAAAACATTATGGTATAAGGGCACTACAAAGGAAAGATGCTTAACCATGACAGCTAAGAAGCAAAGAAAGAAGGGAGGAACCAGGGCAAGAATCCACCGTCCCAGGGAAGTCTTATCCCAAGTGACTTGCCTCTTCCAACTCAGCCCACACAAGACTCGGGGGAATCTTAGATCTGTACCATAAAAGTCCTATCTGAGCAACTTAGGGAGATCTTGTTAAAATTGAAAAACAAAAACATTTTTAAAAGATATGGGAATGTGGCTTAGTGGTAAAGTGCCCCAGGTTGTTCTGCTATTCTAACCTTCTCAAATAATCAGAATAACATTGAGAGAAAGGGGGAAAGAGTGGCAGAAAAGGAAAAGAAGAGAAGAGAGGAGAGAGAAGAGAGGAGAGGAGAGGAGAGGAGAGGAGAGGGGAGAGGGGAGAGGGGGAAGAGGAGAGAGGAGAGGGGAGGGGAGAGGAGAGGGGAGGGGAGAGGAGAGGAGGAGAGGGGAGGGGAGAGGAGAGGGGAGGGGAGAGGGGAGAGGAGAGGGGAGAGGAGAGGAGAGGAGGAAAGGGGAGGGGAGGGGAGAGGAGAAGAGGGGAGGGGAGGGGAGAGGAGGAGAGGGGAGGGGAAGAGAGGGGAGGGGCGGGGAGGGGAGAGGACAGGGGAGGGGAGGGGAGGACAGGGGAGAGGAGAGGGGAGGGGAGAGGAGGAGAGGGGAGGGGAGGGGAGAGAGGAGGGGAGGGAAGGGGAGAAGAGAAGAGAAGAGAAGAGAAGAGAAGAGAAGAGAAGAGAAGAGAAGAGAAGAGAAGAGAAGAGAAGAGAAGAGAAGAGATCTGGACTCCTCCTGAACCACCACCAACTGACCATGGTAAGTCATTTATCCTACTAGAGCAAAGTCAGAAAACTTTTTCTGTAAAGAGTCAGAGAGGAAACAGTGTGGAGTATGTAGGAGATACAGTCTCTTGCCACTGTTCAGTTGTATCATTTTAGCATGAAAGCAACCACAGGCAACATGTAAGTAAGCACAGCTGTGTTCCAACATAATTTTGCATGTCTAAAAGCAGGTGGAAGGTATACTTCTCCCACAACTAATAACCTTGGACATTACATGTAAAACAAATATAATAAGATTCAGAAAGTTGGAAAGAAGTAGGCATACCAACAGACAGGGACTTCAGAGTAGGAGATGAAATTGGCAACCTGTAAATGCTAATAGGTACAGATTAACACAGTCTCAACAAAAAGCCTGTTTTCTGCCTAATCAAACGACCAATGGCCAACCTAGCAAAACCAGTAACTTTGAGACAACTCTTCTACTTCAGCCAAACATCCCAGAAAAAACTGCTGACCCCACACTGGAAAAGAAATGCCTAGACTTTGGTCTTGATTGGGTAATAACTACATGCCCCATGTCCCTAGGGGTGTCAGAGAAGGGGAAGTAGATGTTCAAATGCTAAAGGAACAAAGAGCATATGAAGCCCATGGGGGAGCTAAGCTACTAAGTTAACAAAAACAAAACAAACAACAACAAAAAGAATAATTATGGGCACAGTGGTACTTCTGTAACTTAAAAGAATTAGAATGCAACAAAATGAAACAGATGAGTATTCCCAGGGGTGAAACTGATATTGTCTCCTTGCAGTTCTCACCATAGCAATAAATACTAAGAAATATATCAGGTCTTGCTTGGCCTTTCTTTCATTTTCCACTATTGCCAGCAGCAATATGGATGCCCAGTTCAGTAGCAGTGTCACAAGTCAGTCTCATTCAAAACTTGAGTTGAGATACGGCTTCTACAGAGAATCAGATTATAAATCACTTCTAGTCATACCTGAGAATTAAAACCAAAGCAGGCCTGGGAATAGTCCACAAACATGTAATTTTAAATATAAATTTTACAGAGAAATTAACTTTTTCAAGATTCAGATAGGATGAGATTAAAGATTAGTGTAAAAAAGGAAATAAATTTGACAAAAAGTTGGAAAAAATACTTCCCAGGTTCATGGACTCTATAAGCTTATTTATAGAATACTAGTAATACATTTTATTACTTTTGTCTCTAAACCTTTACTATGTATTAATAAAAGAAAATGTGTAAGACTTTATCAAAGAAGTATAAATTAGGATAACAAAGCAGATTTTAAAATATCTAGAAATATAAAAAGGATACAGCGTCCATTGCTATGAGATGAAACCTTCTATTTCTTGCTTCTTCCCTGTTTAAAAACAAAGTTTAACTTAAGCAAATTCAAATGTCTATATTTGAATTCATATCATCAAACCTCGTAGTCGTGGAGTTTATAAAACATCTTAAACCAAAGAAAGCGATTGACATGGAAATATCATACCTGTCCAGCAGCTCTGCAGCAACTTGCTTACTGGCCACCTTTCCATGCTTTTCTTTCTGAAATGGCTTTTGGAACAATAAGTCATCTTCAATTTTTCTGGTATATTAAAAAGAAAAATTATTAAGAGTTAATTTTTCTTAAAGGTTGCTTCCTAATTCTTTATATTTTCATTATTGATCATGTTTTAAAGAATTAAGCAAGCATTCCACTACTGAGCTACATCTCCAGCTCATAGAAATCTTAACTTAGAAAAGACACACTGATCTTTAATGAGACATTTTATATCTCTTTAATTTTATTTAGTATCTATCGAATGGAGAATACAGGCCATTCACAAGAAACTAGGGGTACAGAAAACAAAGGACACCTCAGTGAGCAAACCCAGCCTGGAAACCAGTGCTATGTGCAGACTCCCGCTGGACTGGAACAGCCAGCCCTGGCTCCTTCCAGCACGCAGGCTGGCGAATGAGAAGCACCATCTCACATTGCCACCCCCAAGTCCCCTGCAACATAAGCAACTGACTCATCCAGAGAAACACAGGCTGAGATGATGGCTATGGAGGTGAAATGCAAGTGGATGCCTGTAGTGCTCTGGTGTTTCACTAACATTGCAGGTCTAGGGCCAGTGGTCTGATCACAGGTTCAAGAGATAGTGGTAGCAGTGTGGCATCTGGGGGCAACTTTTTCTGAGAGTTGTAGCCATTGTTGATTCCCTATGGTATTGTATTGCAAGTGCTATATTGTTTCCATTGTTTTGTTGGGTTGGGTTTTATTGTCTTTTATTTTGTTTGATTATGTCAACTCTGATGGCAGGAGCAGCTGCTTCAAAGATAGCAAGATATATTATAGTAGCAATTCTATTTACTATTTAGCATGTTTTGAAGTCCTTTATTGCATTCCCTGTCTAGTTTTTATTGTTTCTATTGTATTCTGTTTGATTTTTACTATCTCTGTAGTTATCTGCAGCTATTTTGAAGACATCAAAAGGCATTGTGGAAACTATTGTTGATTTCATGTTTTTAGACCTGTATCGCTTACACTGGTTTGTTTTGATTGGTTTTATCCTCTTTGAAAGAAAAAAAATACTTAATAAAACCTTCCAAGGAAAAAAAAAATAAATATTTTTTAAGTACTTAAAAAAAAATGGAGAAGACAGAGCCAGGCATGAGTGGTACACACCTCTAATCCCATTACTTGGGAAGCTAAAACAGGAGGATTACAAATTTAAGTCTCAACTGGGCCACTTAGCAAGACTCAAACTAAGAAACAGAAAGAGCTGGAGATGTAGCTCAGTGCAAAGGCCTTAGGTTCAATACCCATTACCAAAGAACAAAAACATAAAACAAAAATATAAACCACAGAAGATAAAGAATCAAATGCATGAGTTTGGATGTCATATCTCCCAAGTTCCTAGCTCAAATCCTGATTTGGTCATTTATCACTTTAATCCTCATCTTAATATAATTAAGTTACTTTACTTTTCTGTTTGTAAATTAAGGATAAGGAATTTTTTGGAAAAGGGGCTGATTACAGAATATGTAGACCACAGATGATCAGCCTTGGTTATATAGATAAACATAACTCTAGAGCAGAATATCTAACTGGATTTGTTCATATTCTATTGTTACAAATTAGTATTTCTAGATTAAAATCTAGTATTTCTAGATTGAAAATCTAAAAAATATAAAGCACTTTGGTCATCCATGAAAACAGAGTATATTAAAAATGTTCAGTCCAGTTAGCATCTCCAAGACATCGCTCGCATTGTAAAATAATAAAACTGTTTCTGTAATTTTGGTTAGTATGAATATCAACTACTCTTGATGGATAAAATCAAATTTCTACCCTAAGCAAAACAACTCAACCAAGATGAGCCTCTTTATGATACCCAGGCTTATGTGCTGCCAGTTGTTATTCCTTCCAATTCAATAAAACCTTCCATGAGCTTCTTCCTTTCACTTACTCATCCATGTAACATAAGAACCACCTTGCATTACAATCTCATCCTCCACAAACTTCAACTTGAAAGCAAGTACTAGCAAGAGTACCACCCAAGCCCCTTCTGAGGTATAACATTTCCGAGTACACAGTCCTTAACGGATCGATGAAAAATCATATAGAGAAATCTGAAATCTGTAATTTCTCTCCCTTTTCCTCCTTCCCGTTCAATAAATCCCTAGCCAGCACCAACTTTATTTTTTCCCACAACTATTCTCTAATTTTGAATCAATTTAATATAAGTTAACAAAAATTATTTCACTATGGAAATTACCTTTACATACCTATAAACAGAATCCAAAAACTTCAATATTATTTATTTATACCATAGAACAATCTAGAAAGGACGCAAAAGATAGATCAATAAAGCTACTTACCTTTTTTTCTTTCTGCTAGACTCTCCACCATGTTCATCGTCACTAAAATCAGAGTCATAGCCTCCGTGCCCATGCATCTGCAAAGGAGTATAATGCCTAAGTTTAGAATCTAAATTGCCAATCATTAGAGAAACAAAACACTTAAGAAATACACCTTTAAAAGCCACAATTGTTTTAAAGGAACATGGTAGGCAGGTAGTTCATGGATTATCCAGCCATCTAAAACTTTCATTTACTTTGAAATAAACTTACCCTTCAGAAAATGCATCACCTTTAATTATCTTTAGAAGAAAAAGGGAGGTTATTCTTTGGCCTTTCCACTGAAAACCAGGCCCAAAGCTGCAAGGTGACTACATGAGGTTCAGCAATGCTTCACTTTTATTTAACTCAGATTAATGTTACTATGTACAGTTATGTATCCCACAAAGATGTTTCAGTCAATGGCAAATTATATAGATATGTATATATCTATATCTATATCTTTGGTCACATAAGATTATAATGGCACTGAAAAATTCGTATTGCTTATTTTTTATTATATCTTTTACTATGTTTAGGTACACACATACCATTTATTACAATTATCTACAGTGTTAAGTACATGTTGTACACATTTATAGCCTACAAAGTAATAGACTATCCTGTAGAGCCTTGATATGTAGTAGATTGTACCATCTAAGTCTATGTAAGTATACTCTGGTCACCTTTCCATGTTTTTCTTTCTGAAATGGCTTTTTCACAACGATGAAACAAATGACACACTTCTGGGAATGTATCCCTATCACTAAGACATGCAAAACTGCATTTATCACCAATACTGTCCCAGACTTTGTACTAAGTACTTTACAAACAATGCCTCTGATTCTAAAATTTGGAGCTTTTAGCTCAATTCTAGTGATGAGAAAGATAAACGATATACGAATTAAGTAAATAAGTTTTACAAAGCAAAAGCAGCTCAGCCGATCTACTTGATTCTTATGCCACAATTTTAACTACTCCAAATTGCCCCTCTTGAATATGGTCTGCTATATCCTGTGGGAATTACAGTATTTGTGAATGATACACTATCAATTTGTGAAATTTGTCCTGCTACGTTTTTCAACATGTCAAGATTTTTGCTTTCTTTTAAATATATTCAAGATAAACTATCTTATCCTTTGTCTTAGTCAATTTTATGTTGTTTCAATTCATTTTAAAAGTAGCATTCTTGGCTGGAGATATAGCTCAGCAGCATAAGCACGTGCTTGGCAAGTACAAGGTCCTGAGTTCAATCCCCAGTACAAAAAAAAAAAAAAAAAGGGTAGCATTCTTAGAAATGCTGAAAGACCTCAGTTATCAATTGCGTTGGAAGAACTCCTGGATCCTAGATTACACTGAATTTGGGACACACGCTAATGGCAGACACCCTGGTTTACAACCTTCAAAGATGAAATGGTCCTACACCTTCACTATCTTGTTGGTGAAAAACCATAGTGTGGAGCATGTTCTAAACTCAGTCTACTACAATTCAAATCACCGCTCTGCACTTCTCGCTTGTCTTTCTTAGACCATGGTCCTATCTTCTTTGGGCCCGTTTGCCCATTCATAAAATAATGTTAATAAAATGACAGGCCTCATAGAATTAAATGACTTACCACATCTACAGAGTTGTACAACAGTGGCTGGTACAGTAACCCCTGTAAATGTTAACTGTGGGCACCCTCATCACCTCCGGACCTCTCCTCCCCTCGCTCCCACACCCCATTTCTTGTTTCTCTAGCGGCTTCCCGCGTCCTCTACTGTTAGCTCAGTGCTTGTAGCCTAAAAAGCTTCCACTCCAAATTACGAAATTAACTGACAAGCACCAGAAAATCTCGAAAACGGAGACGCCGAGTAGCTGTCATCGGAAAAAATAATAATGATAACAATTCACAATCCACAAGCAGGAGGAAGTCTTCCTTCCCCGCCACCACGTATACCTGCGGCCTTCCTTACACACCCCTTTCCTTCGGTGCCTCTCTGTTCTGCCAAGTTCGCCCTGTGAGCTGTGGTAGCTGCAGCGACCACCGACTGCCTGCGAGAGCCGCTACACGCCGACCCGCTGGCCAGGGCCGGGCAGCCTTTCGCCGCCGTTAAGGACGCGCTCACTCCTCTATCGCCCTTCGGTTCCCGACCGGAAGCTGCTTCCGGTCCGACTCAGCCGGGTGTCACACTTAAAAGGCACCGTCCCGGGTGCGTAGATTTTTGTACTACAATCAGCACACCTACGGAAACAAGGGAGGCAGGAGAAAAGGGCCGGAAGAAGAGCAGAAACCGGGCACTTTTCATGAAGTGCTGCCTCTACGTTTTATCTGGGGCTCCTTTCATTTTCCTCTAAGTAATCCATCATGTAGTATCGTCTAACACTGCCCGCAGCTCAACCTACACCCATCATTTAAAAGTATATTTTGTTTTAGAAGAAAAAGTCCGCCTGCCTAACGCCGGCCTTTCTGTGTAGTAACCTTAAAAACGCCTTCTCCGATCATCCTCAGGCATCTCAGCCTCAGATCAGTCTCTCCCTTTCTCCTCCCTTCCCAGTAAAACGGTTCTCATAATTAGAACAAAAATAACTTTCCATCGTTCCACCACCCACACAATAGACACTGAAATGCTGTGTCGGTGGTAGAAGAACTCATCGAATTTCTGAAGAAACAGGAGAAATTTTACAGGGTCGCAGATTCTCTGCCAACAAGGGACCTGGCACTTGTGAAAAGAGATCCAAAATAGAATCTTATAAAAAAAAAAATCCAGGCAGGGAAAATTAAATTATTTTAAGCTCCACCAGGTTCTCCTTGAATTGTGCCTTTCCCGCATCAAGACGCCCACTGAGCTCTCCACTCTGGTTACCAAGTTCAGGTTTTGTCTTCCCTCCGGCATCTGCAGTTATTTATCTTTGCTTCCTCATCAGTACCCAACCCTCTGCCTTGGAAACTAGAGACGCTATTTGTTGAATTGAACTGACATGCCTCTGGCGTTTGCAATGGGCCCTTCTTATTGAAAACCTTAGTGCTTAATATACATTCATTGTCAATCTTTTACCCTAAACAGCAGCAGATAATGTCTTATCAGTTCAAGGCTCCTTCTATCCTTGACTATAAATTATAGCTACATCTTGCTTTACACAGCACAATGAATGTGATCTTGAAAAGCTGTAACTTAAATAATTGCAAATGCAATTATTTCAAATGCAGTTTTGGATAATACTTTAATAGAAACATTTGCTTAAAAATTTAAAGCAAAATACAAAACTTCAGAGTTTAATGTTATTCTGTATTGAAATGTTTTGTCAAGTAACCCTTTTTCAGCAACTATCTTGAAAATATACTTTGTTCGTTTATTTATTACTAATAAAATTAAATACATTTGTACTTTGTATCCAAATTTCCTTTCAACCAACATTTGACATTTTTTAGCGTTTTTCTTCCATTTTTGGCATTTTCTTGACTGTTGCTTCATTTTACTCAACAACCCTGTGCTGCTATTATCCTCATTTTTAAACAGATTAGGAAGAGAGGCATAGAACCTTAAGCCACAAACTGCCTTTAGAACTGAGTGGTACTTGTCTTGCTGAGCTACCCAGAGCCCCACCCCCAATGAGTGGATTGTGTGGGAAGTAGCTTCTGGTTCCAACATTTCTAAAAATTTCATTTCTGTCACTACAGTCCATTCAAGCAAAGGTTTCTATTTTTTTGCCTTAAGCAGCCACTGAAAGGGAGTAAAGTGAAAATATATGTTAGGGATAGATCGCGTGATCTGAATTTAAAACAATGAATGCAGGATACAAAATCTATCTGATAAGAAAATCTCAAATTAGTAATTATAGTTCAACAATAGTTTTACTATTATCTTTTAGATAAAAATATTAAGTGCCTGCTGTGTGCAAAGCTCTAGAATAGTTATCAGGGCTATAGACATTTGAAAGCCACTCCTTAACCTTGAAGATTAATAAGAAAACAGACTATGGGAATAGTAACCACAATATTTTCTTTTGGATGCCAGTGCATAGAAAAGTCATGAACCTGTGGTTCCCAATCTACAACGTGTATTATTTTAATGAACTAGAATATGTAATCATGCATCAGTGTTGTTATCGAATTCCAGTGAAGCAACAAAATGGTAGCTGTGTGGTACTGGTGAGGGAAATCGGGTAGTGATGGTGACAATAACATCAGGTCATTTTTCTAATACACACTATAAATGTTTATTCTACCTCTATGGTATATCTTTGTGATTTCATTTTTCAAAAATGATCACAGCCTTATTTCCCATTACATGTGTTTTCTTATGACACTGTTCCATGACAAACTGGTACTTGTGAACTCTGCCTTGGTTGGCTAGGTATGTCAGTGAGTATAGGACAACTAATGCCTGGAGAAATCTAAGGCTAAACTGCCAAATATGGTAGAGCCTGGCTCGTCTGTCTTCTTTTGCAGCTGACATGAAACAAAATAGAAATAAGCCGCCTCTGTTAAACCCACCCAGAGTGCAGATTCATAAGCAAATTAAATGTTTTGGAGTGGCTTGCTATTTACCAGTAGGATTACCCTGACAGACACATTATTTTCTGCAGCAACTAACTGCACAAATACATGTAGATGATTTAGTAGTCAGGAGGAAGACAGATCTTCCTCTGCTGTTTTAGTCCTCAGTGCTCAGTACAATGTGACATGCATAATGGGTCAAAATTTTAGGGGCTATTATCCCCATTTTACATATAAGAATGTAGATTCAAGGAAATTAATTCTCCCACAAATCATAAGCAAGTAAATAGGGACACAAGTATAACTGACTCCAAAGTTCATGTTATTGAGCACTTTGTTTCCTTTCAATAAAGACTATTGAAATTTTTGACCCCTAGAAGATTACTTTTCATGAAGAAAAACTACCAGATAAAGTGAGACAGATGGATTAGTAACAGGTGAGAAAGTTTTTGAAGAGGAAATGAGACTTAAGCAATGTTTTAATGTAGACCTTAAATAAGAGGAAAGGAGAGGGAATATGAGACCTTGAGGCAGTAGAGTCTTCATAAAAGATTAGAGGTAGAAATATCCATGAACTTTTTAGGGAAATATCAGTAGATCAGTTTAACTAGACAAAACATTTTGAAAAAGTATAGTGAAGGTTATGTCAGAGAATGAATTTGGAAGTGAATTTTGAATGCTCTTGAATGCTACCCTCAGTGTTTGATTTAGAGCTAATGAAGGGTTGTAAAGAATAGGATGGTAAAAAAAAAAAAAAAGAGAATAGGGTGGTAGTTTGCATAGGTAGTTTGGAATCAGATAAATTTATGCTTGAATCCTGGTTTGGCTACTTACTGGCCATGTGATCTTAAGGGTTACTTAATGTCCTTCAACTTTTAGTTGATATCTTTTGTAAAATGGAAATAATAGTAGTAACTATTTCAATGTATTATTGTAAAAATCAATTTAGATGTTGCATTTAAAGGGTTTAGCCTAGTTTTTGACACACAGTAAGTCTTCATAAATGTTTACTGCTGTTTAATGAGGAGGTAATATGTTAATATGTTGCATATAACCTATTATCCTATTAATGAAATACAGAAAGGAAATAATGGCTGGAGGTAGGAGGGGCAGTTAAGAGGTTTATCAGAACAGATGGCCAGAGATGCTGGCAATGGAAATGAAGAATTTAATTTAAGAGGGAGTTAAAGAAATAAATGGTAGAAGTTGTGACTCATTGGGTATAAGGGATGAAGGACACAGAAGTTAAAATGCTTTCAAAGCTGAAAAGACCTGAAAGAAGTTAAATATCCTGACGAATGTAGAGAAGTGTACAAGACAACCGGGGTACCTCTTCTTGAATGCAGGACAGTGACTTCCACGTTAGTTAAGTGAGCCCTACGTCTATGTACTGCTGTGTACAGAGCTGGCTATGCCAGTTCCTCCTGTCTTCAGTTGGCTGTATGCAGTGCAAATAAGGCTAGCTGAGGAACTGACATGTAACCCTTAACACCAGCTGATAATTTCCTGTTTCCTCACATCATGTTCTCTGTAAATGGTTGAGCACAGCAGGATGGCAGAGCCAAATAGCTCCAGGAATGTCAACTGGTACAAAATAAGAGGCTATGACATCCCAGGATACAAAAGTTTACATATCAGAAACTGAAGCAACAGCCTCCTAAATTCATTTATATTCTACCTCAATCAAGTTATGCAGGTTGGTCTTTCTGCATAACTCTCTCCCTACATATTGCAGAGGTGCTTTTCTCATTACCCGGCTAGCCCAGCTCACAGTACTGATGAATTTCCTGCCTTACTGACTGTCACTCATCCTTGAACCATTCCCTTCCTCAAGAGATAATAAATTCTGGATGAGGTTTGGGATCGAGGCCTTTGTTCATGTATTTTCATCTGGACTGGACTCACAATCCCTTGGCTGCCTGTAACTTTGCACATGTCTTAGTGTCTTTATTCTCGCAATGGGTTGCACTGTAGGTGGCAGATTGAAATTAACTCACTGAGGTTCAATCATGTTTCATTTACACATATAAGACTTCTCAAGCCTTGAGGAACATGAAACAGAAGGTCACAGCAATAAGATTACAATATTAAAAGGGATTACAATATCTGGATTATAACATCCAATATTGGGATTACAATAAAGAAGGTAAATGAAAAAATCACATTGCACAGGAATATGAACTATAATATAATACATAAAAGGTTAAAATACTACTGGGTATGGAGGTCCATGCCTGTAATCCCAGCACTCAGGAGGCTGAGGCAGGAGGATCTTGTGAGTTCAAGTCCAGCCTGCACTATAAAGGAGCTCAAAATCAGCTTGAACTGCATAAACCCTGTATCAAAAAGAAAGAAAAAGATTAAAATACTTCTTCTGTGCCAAATGATAGGTTGTGTACTTTCTTCCATCTCCACCTTTTCATTGCTTACGTGTTCCATCTTTTTGTGGCCCCCATTCGTCTCCATTCACCACCCCTTAAATACAACATTATTGCTCTCCCTACATCAAAACTTCTCTCACTTTAGAGTCAACCACCCCTGCACTGGAATTTGATCTTGTCACTTGCTAACTAGGAGACTTGGGCAAGTTATTTTTCTAAGTCTTGATACTCTCATTTATAAAGTAGGATAATAATAGCATCTGTATCATAAGTATTGATGAATTTTAAGATTAAACCATGTAGACAAATCCTGTAAACATATAAAAAACCATTAAAACATCATTACAAGATGGAGATCTGTTAATATTAAATAATACAAGTAAAATGATATCTGAGTAAGTGTGTAAAAACTGTTACATCAGGAAAGAATCAAATTACAGGCATTCTTTTCAGAGAATAAGTTTAGCAGTTTACTCCTCTGCAAATTTGGTCCAGAAACAGATTTATACATATATAATCCATAATCAACGCCTATGGTTAATTGTGTTTTTTTAAATAAGCAGTTCTATGTTGACTGAATAATATGGTTTTTAAAACTTCTGATTTCTACCTAACAGTATACAAAAGAAAACAGAAAAATACCATAATTTATTTCTTTAAAAATTTTTTTGTAAGAATAGGATTGAAACCAAGGCTTCATGCTCGCTATATCTTCAGACATTTTATTTTTCATTTAAGATAGAGATTCAGTGGTTACTCAGGCTTTCCTCAAACTTGCAGTCTTCCTGTCTCAGTCTCCAGAATAGCTGGGGTTACAGGTGTGTGCCACTGCATACAGTATTATGATATCTTTCTCAAAGCTAGAAAGCTTCCTTATGTAGGATACACCATAAAAGGAAAAAAATAAATAATTAAGGACTTCTGTTCACTCAAAAGACTTTTTTAAGAAAATAAAAAGTCACAGAGAGGAAGAAAATGTATATCTAACAAATTATCAAAATGGATTTTAACAATCATATAAATCATATAGATTCTATACAAATAAGTATATACATATAAATTATGTGAATGCCAGAAACCCACGGAGTGAAAGTTAAGAACACATGCATACCACTAACACCAACCAGAATGGCTTGATGAACGAGACAGATGTAGAATTGATAAAGGTATGACATAATTTTAAATTTTACATACTGGTGGTGGGCATGTAAAGGGCACAACCACCTGGAAAAAAGTGTTAATTAGTAACTACTAATTCTAAATACATACAGATATATATATATATATATATATATATATATATATATATATCCTATGTGTCATATATTCCACTCAGTATATTTTCAGCAGAGAACTATACATGTGGTGATTGAAAGAATGGTAATAACAACTCTGTAAGGAAAAAACTCCTGGCAACCCAAATGTCCATTGGCCCTAGAAAAATGGTTTAGCATGGTACATTGTAATCTATTTGCATAGTGGAAATCTGTATAGCAATAAAAGTGAACAACCTATAAGTCTGTGCACAGCAGTAGGAATGAATCTCAAAGACATAATGCTGAGTAAGAAATATTGCATAGGTAAAAGAATGCATATATGATCTCATTTATATAAAAACAAAAGCAATAATGGGGGATTTCTTTTTTTTTTTTTTGTCTTTTTCATTTTTACCGGTACCAGGGATCGAACTCACGACCGCCTGCTTGCAAGGCAGGTGCTTATGCCGCTGAGCTAAATCCCCAGCCCCTAATAATGGGGGATTTCCTTCTGTCTTGTTTCTGGAATCCAATATTGTTCTCATTGTTTTGTTTTGTTCCATTTTGTGGTTTTGTTTTATTCAATGTTATGTTTTGATTGGTTTTATTTTGTTCCATTTTGTTTGATTTCATTATGTCTGATGGTGTGGGCAGCAATTTTGAAGACAACAAAAGGCATTATGGTTGCCATTGTTGATTTCTCGTTATCGTGTTGAAGTTCTGTATCATTTTCACTGCTGTTTTGATTGACTTTATTTTTATTTACTTTGTTTGGTTTTATTCTCTTTAAAATTGTAAAAAGCAAAAGAAAGCAAGAAAGCAAATGTGATAAATGTATGATGTGATACAAATATTAATTAGCTAAACTTATTCATTCAACATTGTACATATACTTTTAAATAATATGTTGCACACAACAAACACATCAAATGTTATCTATCGATTTTTGGAGTATTGTTCTCTTTTGTATTTGTGTTACTGGATTGCTGCCCCCTGAGTGGCATCCCCACCCCTTTTTATTTTTATTTTGAGGCAAGCTCTCACTAAGTTGCTCAGGCTAGCCTTGGAATTGCCATTTTTCTCCCTCAGCCTCCCCAATTTCTGAGTTTATGGGCATATGGAACCATGTTGGGTTTAGTCATCTACTTTCAAAATAAATGTAATAAATGTAATCTATATAATTCTAAGCCAGGAAGTAGTTTTCCTGGTGGGGATAGAAATGTAGCTAGGACAAAGCAGGAAAAATCGAAGTCCAGGAAAATAACAATATTCTGTTTCTGATCCTGGTATTCATTGTATAAACTGTTCATTTGCACCTATGATATCTGTGTATGTGTGTGTGTGTGTGTATGGTGATACATATATGTATATATAGTTGCATTCAATAAAATATATATATAAAATTTTTCATTGTTCCTAGGAGTTTTAAAAATTCTGGCTTTAAATTGGTGAAATTTTGTCAGTTAAAGCAATCAGGCATGAAAGAGTAGGTAGGAGTGTGGATAGGCTGGAATTTCCTGGAATCTCAGAAACCATTCCATTAAAGAGAAATTTCCAAGACTGATGAGGTTCTGTAAATGCTAAGAGAGACTGGCCTGTATTCAAAGGACTGAAAGTGCCCAGGCCTTGGGCTGAGCAAGGTCAGCCTATATTTCCTGCCATTTGTCAGGATAGATCTTGAAAAAGACGGTACCAAAATCTCCATAGTAAAGCTTGATCCTTGACTAAATACGCCATTCAATAGTTACCTGTTGCAAGCTGATCAAAGGTCAGTCACTTGCTTGTGTAAAAGCCTGGAAGAGGCTGCCAAAGAGCCTGTACTGAACAAATACTGTGGTTGGAATGAATATCAAAAAGTAAAATGTAGAGACAGCAGTATACCAATTAGCCAAATGAATTGATTGTCATTTTTAAGCCTGCTCCCAGGAGGCAAGGACAGAGATAGGATGTCTAGAAACTCTTCTCTGAGGCAGTCCTGGATAAGGAGCATCTGATAGGGAGGCACTTACTGGGACATATAAAATGTGAGGCATAACAGGAACGCTAAATGTCACCAAAATACTGATGTGCTGATTTTTTGTCACAGAATATCTACAGCTGTGAAGATGTTATGCCTCACCCAGAAACTGCAAGGGGGAGAGATCTAGTGTAATATTGAAGGTTGATAAGTGCTGTGTCTCTGGATCTTTCCCAAAGAGCTGGCTGGGCCTGGAGCTATAACAATGGGAAAGATGTAAGCCCCACCATCAATACTCTCCTTTAGATCAGATTCAGGCACAGGACAGATAGCTACAATACACTAGGAATAAGTAGCAGTAGGAACAGGCCTGAAGGGGTGTAGGAATACGAGGTAAAAAGCCCTAACACTGAAGGATGGAACATCAAATATGCTTCAGGTATAGAGAACTTGTTTGGGTTCAAAATGCTTAAACCACAGAGTTCAACTCTATAATGCAAAGTGTACTGACTTTGTATCCAAAGGAAAATGAGTATGAGAATGTCCTCCAGGCTCCCTACATTCACCAATAAACTCCATGGCAACCTCTGTCTATAAGATATAAACAGATGTAAGGAAAAGAATATTAAATGAGATGATCGTTGATGAACACTAATTTGCCAATATGAAGAGTGTGCTTGTATGATCAACGTAAGTGTCCAATGAAGCAAGGCATGCATTTAACGACACGTCATCAGTCGTTAATCATTATTAGGCAGTCAGGTGAGGCAATATAAACAGTAAGCAATTTTTTAGATTCTTTTGAGAAAGGCTCTTGCTATATAATTCAGCTTGCCTTGAACTCCTAGCCCAGGCTGGTCTTGAGTTCATGGAAATTCTCCTGCCTTAACCTCCTGAGTGCTGGGATTAAAGGACTGTACCACTCACTACATGAGCTAGTAAGCAGTTTCTCTCAGTAATGCCTTGATTAATAAAGTCTCTGACAGTGAAATCTCTCCTGCTAGTTGTCCTGGTAACAGAGATGACAACTGGTTATAGGAAATAGAAAAACTTCAATGCATCAGAAAACAGAAATGACTAAATAGGTTCACGTGAACACTAGTAACTATGAGATGGAAATTCTATGCATATCTTTGCTTTGGCTGTGTTTTTAAAAGAATGACACCTAAAGTAATGCTTGTATTCATAAAAAGAACTTTTAAGATTACATACATTATGGTCAGGAATTTTGTTAAGTAGCATACAAGGCATATAATAGAAATATGGGCCAGAACTGCTGAACCAATACTCTTTTCTAAAGAAGTTACAAATCTTGATTTTTAGATTTAACATCCTGATTTTAATATAAGAAAGAAGGAAGGAAATACAAAAATGAGATTCCCTGTGTCTAATGCTTGAGATCTTATAGATCTTATAGGCACAGTGATAATCATTTTTTAAATTTTTATTTAAAGAAAGACTAAATAAAACAGAAAATAAGTAGAAATAATACATATGCTCAAAGAAAAAATAAGCAGTAAGAAATCACTAGATGATGTTTACATACTGTCTTTTTAAAAATAGTTGTTCAAGATACAAAAGTAGAAATATAAAGTGGGAATTCAAACAGCGAGACTGCAACCAGTTCTGTTCAACTATCCAACAAAAACTTAGTAATATAGTTATCAATCCTATACACTTAAACATTCATGCAGTTATCCATACCTTCATTTATGTTGAGATTAAACAAATTAAAGCAGGCTAAAAGCATTCTGAACAAAGAATAATAGTATTGCTAGATTTCACATTATGTTACTCTGGGATCAGCACTGGGTACTGTAGTATCTTTTTAAAAAATTTTATTTAAAGAGAGACTAAACAAAACAGAAAATGGGTAGAAATACTACATAATTTCAAAGAAAAAATAAATAATAAGAAATCACTAGCTGATGATTACAGATTGTCCTTTTACAAATAGTTATTCAAGATACTAAAGTGGAGCATATAAAGTGGGGATTCAAACAGTGAGACTGCAACCAGTTCTGTTCAACTATCCAATAAACTTAGAAATATGGTTACCAATCCTATACACTTAAACATACACGCAGTTATTCATATTCTCAATTATGTTGAGACTGAACAAACCTAAGCAGGCTAATATCACTCTGAACAAACAATAATACTATTGCTGGGTGTCACATTATGACACTTCAGGATCAGCACTGGGTACTTTAGTGTCTCTTTTTCTTCAAAGTATTTGTTCATTTCATGATGTGTCATAAGCTAAGTTCTCATAAACTGTTTATAGGTTCTATGCATGCATGAGTCTTAACATGTATTTCTATCCTTTCTATATTAGTGGGAGAAACAAAACAAAGCAAGATAAAACAAAACATATTCCCATAAACACATGAAAAAAAAAAGACATAAAAGACCATTGTACAAGGAGTTCTACCATAGTTCCTGTGTTGTCTCTTGTTACCTTCAATAAAACTGGCTACATCATAAGACATAGTATAATTCAACATATCAGTACATAACAGTATTAATAAAAACACAACTTTGTGTATAGTATAAAACTTCAAAAACAGGCAGTAATCAAACCAGAATGTGTATCGTAGTGAGTCTTGTCATCTTCAGTGTAGTTGCCTATACTCTCAGACTTGATACTATCAATCATATCAGTTTTGAATAAAATCTGTTGATACCAAACAGCAATCAAACAAAGCAGATTTAACTAAGAGTAGTCATGATAAAACACTATAAGTCATACAGGGCTCCAGATTAAGTTAATAGGAAATTAAAGATGATTACTGTGTTATATCCTCATGTTTTTGGGATAGCTATCTGTGCCCTCAAATCTAATGCAAGTAGACAAACTGGGACAGAATAAAATCTATCTAGGCAGTGTGGTGCAAATAATGTGGGTTTTAAATACTGATACACTATTAACAATATCTTCTGTCATCTTTTTTAAGACTCTCCCTCCCCTTTCACTTCTTGAGGGTACACTGTGCATTTTGGGGTCTCACCAAGACCCTTGGTTTTAAATTGGGGAGTGGGCAGCCTGCTATTTACCTAAGTGGTTCTGATCCTTCTCTCTCCTGAACTTGATCTCTAATTGTATTCCTTACCTGTCTTTCCAACCTATCCACAAATACTGATCTAGTTGCCCCTATTGCTCTCTGGTTCTCTGTCACATAGAGCATTGTTTTCTCATATTTGAGTTTTAGTTCATGGACTCTTTTTCATGTTAATTATATTTCCTATAAATAGCATCTCGGTGGACCCTACCTCCTGATCTACTCTGCATGTGATTCTTTTTTTTAAATTTAGTGTATCAAGGCCATCTATATTACAGATTATAACCAACCTTCTCTGCCTCATTTCTGTTATGCTCTTTGTTTGCCATCAGTTGTCTGCTTATCGTCTTCATTCTGTTTTCTGCTCCATTCATTGAGGCCTCTCTGCCACTGTTCCTGGAATCCTAGTACTTTTCTCTCTCTCTAGAATGCCCTGAAGTAGTCTCTGTAGAGTTGGATTGGTGGTTGCGAATTTCCCAAGTTCCTCTTTGTCTTGAAAGCATCTTGTTTCTCCATTAATTTCTACAGACAGCTTTGCAGGGTATATCAATATGGCTGGAGGTTATTTTCTTTCAGGGCTTGGAATATTTCACTCCAGGCTCTTCTTGACTTGATGGTTGGCGTTGAGAAGTCTGCTGTTATTCTGATGGGCCTTCCTTTATAGGTGATCTGTTTCTTGTCTCTAACAGCTTTTAATATTCTGTTCTTATATTGAATTTCTGGGATCTTGATTATTATATGCCTGGGTGTAGCTCTGTTTTGTTTGTAGGTGGCTGGAGTTCTGTATGCCTCATACATCTGCATATCATTTCCTCCTATGTTTGGGAAGTTTTCCTTAATTATTTCTGTGAATAGGCTTTGTGGTTCCTTTGTTTGTACCCCTGCTTCTTCATTCACATTCTTTATTCTCAAGTTATAGATCCTCTTGTCATCTTCTAGCCTTTGTATTGTTACTACTTGTTTCCTTGTTATTTTTAAAAAAGTTTTTCCTTTCATAATCCCACATTGCAAAACTGTCCTCCAGTTCTAAGTTTGGATAATCTGTCCTTAGTTTCTTTCAAGCAGATTTGCCAATGAGTTTTTAATTTCCTGGTAATCTCTTTGAATCTACTTCATGTATTCTATATTTTCTTTATATTCTTCATCAAATGATTCTCTCCTTTGAGTTCCTCCATTCTTCTGACTGTGTCTTCTTGAGGGGTGCTTAGCATCTCTTTTATTAATCTTCCTATATCTTGCTTTACTTGGCTAAATATTTCCCTTTTAAACTTGTCTATCAGGTCCCGAAGATATCTCTTTATGTCCACTGGTGCCATGTTTGATATGGCATGTTTGCTGTCCTCATTCTCCTTTGTATTTACCTGTCCTGGGTCAATGTTCTCAGGGTTGGGACCTGGGGACTTTTTCTTGTTGCTTTCTCATCCCATCTTTTTTGTTTCTTTCAGGAAGCCCCAGTTTCTTTCTTTGTTGGTTACAATTCTTCTGAAGCACGCTGACTAGGTGACCCTTCCCACGGCAGTGTGCTAGTGAGTTGCAAGCAGGGACAGAGTATGCTGGCCCCTCCCCTCTGGGTCAGTCAACCTGCTGAGGCCTTCACTGAGTTAGTGTGTGTCGCTGCCATAGGGAATTGATTTTGGATAACCTATTGGGTCTCAGCCAGGTCGCATGACCCAGGCCAAGCTCACTCTACCAATCCTGTTCGGGAAGGGAACAACTGACCGAAGTCACTGCTGCCCCTTGTTCCTGCCAGATCCGCCCAGTTCCAGAATGTCATCTGTTGGAGCCCCCTTCTCTGTGGGATGGTTTTATTCCCAGCACTCACCACAGGTCGATGCAGGTTCCCCGCCAGCTCAGCTCTCTGTTCGGCTCGCCAATCCCCAACCTCAGAGTGACTGTGTTTACAGTGATTCAAAGCAGTAGGATTTCAGAGGGCTTGATAAGTTGCCACTGTTCGAGTTCGGGCACTGCAACAGGAGCACTGAACCTTTACCTGTTCCAATAGTAGCACCGGGACTGTATGTTTGATTGGTTCTTCTCACTTCAGTTTCTTCTTGAGACAAGAGAATTCATCTCCCTCTGTTTGGGACTGCCCACACTGTATTATGTTGAATTCTAAGTTGACTATCTCAGGGAGCCTCTGTAGCCTGCTGTTATGTATCCACCATCTTTGCTCCTCCAGTGCAATAATCATTTTTTTAAAAATAAAAAAGTCTCTTCTTATTAAGGTCAAATTTGCTTTTCATTTGACATCTATATGCATCCTATCCTCAGTAGCATAATTGCTGACAAAGAAGTGTGCTGTTGAAAATGCTCTGTTAAAGAGCAGAAGTCCTACCTATTGGATGCTGACAAGAATTAAAAAGCCACCAAATGGACCCCAGGTAACTCACAAGGGAGTTGCTAGAGGTCAAGAGTGAGGTCATTTTTCTCCCTTCCAGGACATCACGCTTACTTTTCCCTCTTTTCAGAGGCTGTGTCCTCTGGGGCTTTTACTGTGGGGTGGGCTAGCACAAAGTAGTCTTCCTACCTTAATCTATCAGCCATTCCTATGACTCCAAGGATCATCAACACACTGATGTATCCCAGTTTATGTGTCCAGCCAAGACTTAGCAATTGCACCAGACAAAGTTAATTAGCATCTTTAGGGTCAAGAATCACTTGCAGTCAGGCGTGGTGTCATATGGCTGTATTCCCAGCTCTCGGGAGGCTGAAGCATAAGGATAGCTACAAGTTTGAGGTCAGCCTGGGATACACAGTGAGTTCAAGACCAGCCTGAACTACATAGTGGGACCTTGTATTTAAAAAAAAAAGAATCACTTATTACCAGTTTTCTACAGAGTTGTCCAACAACTCAAAAACATTGAAAATCTGGACAACACAGTGGTGTGCTACACAAGATAGTAATCTATTTTGCCTTCCAAGTCTTTCAGCAATTTTTCCTGGTGTCACTTCCAAGGCTTTCCTCAACCTTAACCCAGCAATAAGGTTAACAAACATGCTGCTTTCTCTTGCCTCTTTAGTTTTTTAACACCATGCTAACTACTTAGAGCAATACTACACTGATCTCCAGGACTGTGTAAGTGCGGGGGGTGGGGGGGGGGCTGGTTAATAACTTCACAGCCATTCCTGCTATGAAGTCTTACTATCTACTATGAATCAGAATTATGCTATGAACATAGCTGGGAGAAAGGCAGCCTTCTTGTGTTTTATTCTCTGATTAAGGGACAGGAAGAATATGTAAATAAAATAATTAAAAATGTGGTCAAGACAATGAAGGGAAATAGTTGCTGACACAGAAAATCATCAAGAGGCGCCTCTGTATGCTAGTGGCCAGGATTAGCTGCACTTAAAGGAAAACATTTAAACTGAGCGTTGGGATGAAGGGGAATCAAGCATTCTGAGCATGGAGGGTTGGGGTGGCAGGAAGCCAGCAAAATGGCCAATATAGAATCTGTCCTCATCCTCTGTGATTCTAGGGACAGGCCTGAGGCAGCTGCAGTTACTGTTTGTCTCTTGCCCAGGGCCCTGGGGTTTGCAGGAGACCAGAAAGGCCAAATCCTGCCCTCCCAGCAGTGTTACTGGCTGCTATTGTGTCAAAGCTCCAAAAAACTGTCAAGGGAAAGCGAACCCTTCTCCCTAACCTGCTGTCCTTCCTGTCTCCTCAGTCAAGATTTCCTTCTAAATTCCTCCCTGTCTGCTAAGATGGGGAGCTTGAAATGTCTGCAATACAAACCCACAAAGAGAGATAAAGGGCTTTAAAAATGCAAATTACTAGGAGAATTAACACTTTAGTGTGGCAGAGTAAAATGATCAGCTGTTTTGCTGAGCTAATTGGATGAGAAAACCGCAAAGCAGTTTGTTTGTTAACCTTATTGCTGGGTTAAGGTTGAGGAAAGCCTTGGCTTCTCATGGGCAAGAGGAAAGATCAAGGGTAGAGAGATGTGATGGGCATCACATCAAGACCAACGTCCCCTGCCTCTCAGTTTCATCCAGGACCTGGGCTGAATCTCATCTCTGTTCCAAATCATTTCATACTGCTCTGTAGCTCTTGCCGGGAGGTTGGCACTAGAAGGACAAGGTTGGGAACCATCTGCCCGCATTGGAGCACTACTCCTGGGGACAGAAAGCAGGGAGAAGAGCAGGTGGAGGGCAGTCTGGGGGCAGAGATATGGGCAGAGGAACAAATAGGAGATAGAAAACAACAGAGTGAGAGAGCCCACAGAATCAAAAAAAAAGTTATATCATAGCAACAGAAGGAAATATTTAAAGAGAGGACATGGCCAATTTTGTCAATACAGAGGACTGTTTCTCAAAATGTGTGCTGTTCTCAGAACACCTGGGGGCGGGGGACTATTTGAGATCCTGGCCAAACCCTGTTCAGAATGGGGCACTGAAGGCAGAAGCAATTAAATAAGTGCTCAGTGATTCTGATGCTGATCAGGGTGTGCAGTTTCATTGTTTGTGATTTCAGTTACTTGCAATCAAATGTGGTCAAAAATGTTAAATGAAAAATTCCAGAAATAAACATTTTATAAATTCTAAATTGTGTATCAGTCTGAATAACATGATAAAATCTCACCCAGTGTACCGCTCTCTTCAGCTTGGTTTATAAACTATTCCTTTGTCCAGTGTATCCCCATCATATATGCCACTTGCCTGTTCGGCACTTGGAACCTACCGACCAGGCTACCTGACAGATGGACTGTCATAGTATAACAGAATAAAAGAAATCTTTATGCTGCATAATGAAATTTCCAAAGTGCAGTAATAGTGATGCTAGCAATTCAAATATGTCAAGCATATCAAGTGAAAAAATAAAAGTTCTCAATAATGAAAGGAAAAAATAATTGCATCCACAATAAGATTTTTTTTTAAAGATCACATTCACATAACTTTTATCACTGAATACAGCCATGTAGGTATAGTGGGTGAAAAGGGACATTTGGGCTCTGTTCTGTCTGTGGCTTTAGGCATGCACAGGGGACTTGGCGCATGTCCTCCATAGACAAAGGGGGACAACAGAAACATTTAAACCCTTTGGATGAAGACTTAGCTCCAATCGTGGCTTCTTCATCTGAGCTGTTGGATGAAGTATTTAACTTTTTTGAGCCTTAATTTATGTTTAATCAGTAAAGTGATACCTACTTCATAAGACAAATAATCTTCACATGAGCTATTTCTATATATAATGTTTAGTACACGCCTGAAATACAATGAGAAGTCAGAGAATATTGGCTGCCATTATTACATACTAAGGAGATTCACTGGAGATGAGAAAAAAGGAGTAATTTTTAACTTTTGCAGTTACATACGAACAGCAACTTCGGAAATTTCTGGAAAATGAAAAAGAAATACATGAATCATGACTTAAAATAGCAGGTGAAGATTTCAAGTTCAAGCTCAGGAAAATTTGCAGCAGGAGGAAAAATAGTTGGGTTGATAGAGCTGGATTATAGTGGTAAGAAAAATGTCAGTTAAAAAACAGCAGTAATAAAAGCATATTAAAAGGACCTAGGAAGAGATACTGTTGCCACACACACACAAAAAAATGAAGATTATGAATAGGAGTTTAGGTGTCAAGAAGATTGGAAAGGATTCCAAGGATGAATATAGTGGGACAGATATAGGTTAGAGAAGCTAAACTGTTTTATGTAGGCTCAGAGGAGGGCATTAGAGCAGTAGTTCAGGAACTGTGTTTTCACTGCATTGCAACTTGTTAGAAGTGTAAATTAGGACTTTGCTCTAGTCCTGCTGCACAAGAAGCTCTCCTCTCCTCTGGAGAAGAGGTCTAACACAAGTCCTTCCCTCAAGATATGCTCTGTACATTACAAGTCATTTAGGTGATTCCGCTTACCAGAAGTTTTGAGAACTACTAAATTAGGGAATAGTAATAGAGGCAGGAATCTTTGTGACCTGTATAGGATAAATATAGAGATTTAATGTGCAGCACATTGATTATAGTTAGGAATATTGTATACTACAAATTTACTAGTAAGTTTTTAAAATGTTTTATTAGTTTATAGTACATAATAATATAATGTTTATAGTACATAAGAATAAACATTAAGTGCTTTCATTATATACACACAAGCTAATGCAAGCTGGTGGATATGTTAATTTGCTTGACTATAATAGTTATTTTATCACATGTCTCAAAACATCATGCCGCACACCTTAAATCTACACAATAAGAACAAAGAAGTAAATAAATAAACAAATAGAGATGAAATGTGACAAATAACAGGATATCTTATAAATCAACACCTAGGGAAGCAACAAGGTAAGTGTTTAAGAAAAAAGAATCAGTGTGAGACCTGGACAGGAGAGAGAATCTGCAGAGAGCGAATCTCAGGGAACCAGCAGCAACCTATGGGCATGTGGCTGTCAGAATCCAGATCAGAGCGCTGGCTGTGAAATTACACGGAAAGAACCATTCTTCATTCTGTGCTCCCATTCTGTGCTTCAGGTCCTTGAAATTCTCTTCATTCACATGTAAGGCTTACTTGTAGACACAGCTCAGCCCAAAGTGAACCAGCTTGTGGTGGATCTTTTCCATAGCTGTATATGTTTTGCCATGATTCAGTACTATTAAGATCAAGAGCAACCCTCACTGAGAATGAGAAGAATCAGATACTGCACACTGTGAGTAGCTCTGAACCGGGAGCTTTCTGCAAATCTTATGAACTTAAATAGGAAGCTCAGAAAGCAGAGGCCAAGAGCGGGTCACCTGAATTTCGTGGTAGTGGGGCACAATATCTTGGGCTGAACCCAGGACATTCCCACCGAGCTGCATTCCCAGATCTGTTTATTTATTTACAGACAGGGTCTCTGTTATTACTGAATTGCCCTCATTAGGTTCAAACTTGTGATCCTTCTGCCTCATTCTTCCAAAATGCTGAGATCACAGGCATACACCACCATCCTTGGCTCCAAACTTCATTCTTTCTTCTCTTTTTCTGCTGCCCAGGTCACTTCCCAATATCATTTGCTCCCTATCGTGCAGTGCTGGATGTCATCCAGGTCAAGATGTGAGGCAACCTCCTGGAACCATTTAGACTGAAAGGAACCTTGTGTATCACCCAGGCAGCTAAACAATCCAAAACACAGAGACTGAAGGTAGAAACAAGACCAGATCCAGCTCTCCTGATGCCCTCTATGAATATAATCTTTCTCTCTTTCCCTCTTCCTGAAGTGTAATTTGAAATAAAATCCAAACTAAAAATAATTGTGCAAGTTTAAAAGAATGTGCATGGGTAGATAGATGATAAATGCCAGATAGATAGGAAGAAATTTATATGTAAAATAGCCAATAATAGATAAAAGTGTTGGGAAAGCATCAGAATTCAAAAATCGCCTTAACTGCAGTAACTGAATAGCATTCTCTAAGCAGAATTACTTAACAAAAAGAAGGTCAGGCATGATGGCTCATGTCTGTAACTCCAACACTTAGGGGCTGAGACAGGAGGATTGCTGCAAGTTCAAGGCCAGCCTGGACTACAACGTGAGTTAGAGGCCAGCCAGAACTACACAGTGAAACCTTGTCTCAAAGAGACCAAAAAAGGGGCTGGGGATTTAGCTCAATGACACATGCGCTTGCCTGGCAAGTGCAAGGTCATTAAGGGAAAAAGAGAATTTTTATTTTCATAGTGTGAGGACTGCCATCAGAAGTAACTGACATCCATCACTCTTACTTTCCTCAGAACTACTCATGGTACTCCTTGTATTTATTTACTTTCCTCTGCTGAAAGAGGAGGCCACACCTTACTTATTTTTGATGTCTTCCTAGTCCCCTAGATTTCTTGGCTGGTTGTTCTTCACAAAGTTTTGGCATGGTGTTTACTTTTCCTAACATTTGTGGAATAACAAAACATAAAATAACTTGGAACCAGTACTTTTGCAAAGTTTACTTTTACTATTTAAGGGAGGAAAATTAAATGACAAAATGAAGGTGCTTCATCAGTGGGAGAATCTAACAACCTGCTTTTTGAAAGAAAACAGCTTAGGAAGTTATGGGCTCAGATGTACAATTCTGAAATCAAAATTTCACAGATCGATCAACAGTTCAGTCAACTCAAATATTTAAAAACCACAGCAACTTTATCAAAATCAAGTTGCATTTAAGGCAATTTCTTTTTCTATAGTCAATGAATTATTTTGAGGCAGAAAGGAAGGAGGAAAAAAAGAAAGAGAGAGAGAGAGAAAGAAAGAAAGAAGCAAGCAACCTTAAGATTATGTTTAGAGTGTTTATAAGAAAAACTGCCTGCTTGCTTTCCTATAAAAATGAGAGGAGAAAAAAGTTCTAGACTCCTAGAAGCTTCAGTTAAAAAGTGAAACAAACACTCATGCCAATAATTGAAAATGAGGAGAAAAATTATGCCAGACACTTGGCACCAGCTGCAGCAATTAAGTAAGCACCTGCTTTGTACTTCATCTGCTGTCACCGCCTCCCTGCTTCATTTAGGCTGGTTTCTGGGCTTTTTGAGAATAAATGAACTTCACTGCACAAACACACAGAACTGTCTTTTTCCTTCTTTTTCTTTTTTCTGTGGGAAAGTGAGTGGCAGAAAGACTCAGACAAAAACAGCATGGAAATACACCTACATTTTTATAATCTAGAGTTTCTGAGAACATCAAGGCCTTTGTAACCATAGTAATCATCTCTGATAAGAGAGTAATGATCTCCCCTTCCCTAACTGAGCAGCAGTTTACACCATCCCAGAGAGACTCTACAAATGAAGATGTAAGTTAGAGTGCAGGCAGCAAGATTGCTATTCACTTAGTCCTGAATCTTAGCAATGCAACAAAAACAAGTTCAACTGCAGAGAGTCAGGGTTACAAAGAGACACCACTAAACAGGTCTAGACTGTTACCAGTACAGAGCTAACATGAGCATGTGATGGGATAATGAACAAGAGGACCATGCTTTGAAAACTTGAATTATGCAACCGTAAGGCAGGCATTATTATTTTTTAAATTTTTTTATTTTAAAAAGAATAAAACAAAAGAGAACAGAACAAAGCAAATCAGGACAGAACAACGCAAGCAACACAGCACTTCACAACAAGACAACCGGTCATCAACAGTAGCTACCATAATGTCTCTTTTCTTTGACATAGTTGAGCATACCTTCACACACAATAATATCAAACATAACAAAATACTATAAAACCATTTAAAAGAATGAATGCATTATAGGACTTCAAAACCAAATAATAGGAAATGAACAATGGCTACTGTAATATCTCATTTTCCTCAAAAAATTTGTCTATGCCGTCACACATAATAAAATCAAATAAACCACAACAAGGATAGAACCAATCAAAACACAAGAACAAAAGCATGGTAGGACTTCAAAATAAGATGATAGAAATCAGCAACGACTGCCATAATGTCTTGTTTTCTTCAAAACAGCTGTTCATACCATCATACATGATAAAATCAAACAAAACAGAATAAAATCAATCAAACCAATGAATAAAAGCATGGTAAGATTTCAAAGCAATAGGAAAATATGATTACCATAGTATATCCCATTATATTCAAAACAGCTGCCCCTACCATCTGACACATAAAATCTAACAAAACAAAACAGAACAAAGCCAAACCTAACAAAATTGTGTAAACAATGCAAGAGTTCAAGATAAGACAATAAGAAATTGACAGTTTCCACCTTTCCCTCCCAGGTGTTTCCTCCCCTTTGCTCTTACATTAACTATTTGCTTTTGGATCCCATTATTCCTTCTGTTTTTCATGTTAGGGTTCACACTTATGAGTTTGAATAGTTTCGGCCATGAACATGATCTCCAGTTGCATTCCATTTACCTACCAGAGCCTTGAGATTATTCTACTTTATATCTGGGTAGCTTTCCACTGCATGAAAATACCTTATCTTTCTTATCCATGCCGTGGTTGATGGGCAAGTTACTCTTGCTCTTTTTTGTTTTGTTTTGTTTTTGTTTTTGGTCTCCTGTCACATCAAACAATTGTTTTCTCTCCTTTGATTTTCAGTCGATCAATTTCCTTTCCAGTTAAATGTGCTGCTTGTGTACAGGGTATGGATGGATCTTGTTTATTGATCCACTTTCCCCATGTTTCTTTTTATTGCTGACCTGAGGCCGTCTATATCAAAGGTTATAACCGGGATACACTGGTTTCTCTCTGCCCTACTATCCTACTGTTGTAGACCCTCCACTTTTCCCCTTCATTCAGTTGCCTGTTTGTTTGGTGATCCTCCTCTACTGTTGTTCCTGAAACCCTGGTCATCTTTATCTCTCTCTACAATATTTCTTAGCATTCTCTGTAGGGTGTGTTTGGTAGTCATGAATTCCTTCAGTTGTTCATTTCAATGGAAGTATCTTATTTTTCCATCAATTTTGAAAGATAGTTTTGCAGGGTAGATCAATTTGGATTGGAAGCTGTTTTCTTTCAGGGTTTGAAACACTTCACTCCAAAGTCTTCTTGACTTGATGGTTTGTGTTGATAAGTCTGCTGTGATTCTCATTGTTTTTCCTTTATAGGTGATTTGCCTCTTTTCTCTGACAGCTTTTAATATTTTATTCTTGTGCTGAATTTCTGGGATCTTAATTATTATATGTCTGGGTGTAGATTTATTTTGGTTATGCCTAATTGGAGTTCTATATGCCCCAATTACTTGTATGCCAGATCCATTTCTCATGTTTGTGGGATCTATTACTTCTGTGAATATCCTTTCAATTTGATTTGTGTTACCCCTGCTTCTTCAACTACACCTATCACTATTAAGTTATGCTTCTTTGCATCATCCTGCAACCGTTGGGTTGTTATTTCCTGATTCTGTGTTATTTTTAAGAGATCTTTCCTTTGACAGTCACTAGCTGCAATCTTGTCTTCAAGGTTTAAAAGTCTATCTTCAGTATCTTTCAAGCAGTTTTGCCAGCGTTTGATTGAATTTTTAATTCCCTCCATCTCTCTTTGAATCTGTTACATACATTGTAATTCCTTTCTACATTCATTCAAGGTTTCTCTCACTTTCCTATGTTCCTCTTTATTGTCTCTGTCTTCTTTAGACCTGCCGAACAATTCTTTCAGTATGTTTGTGATTTATTCTTTTACTGAGACATTATTTCTGATTTGATTGCTTTTACAGTCTCATGAAACTGTTTCCTTACTTCACTTGCTATCCTCTCAGAGATTTCAGGTGTGTGACTTCCGTTTTCTTCCATGACTGTATCTCCCAGACTTACTAGGAGTGGCTAGAAGTCTGAGATTGCCTTTTGCTCCTTCATCTTGACATGCTCCTGGGTTCCTCCCAACAAGCTGGTTGTGGGGTCCCAAGCACTTCCCACGTTGACTGCCCCTAAGCAGTACAGGGGAAAGGGACAGGCACCTGGGTTCCTCTATTCCAGATTTGCAGGACAGTGGCAGGGTGTGGAGTGGGCTTCTCCAGAGCTATGCAGCTACACTGAGGTTTGCTGATGATCAGGGGAACATGTAAGTGGGGCTGCTTCTCTCAGCCTATGTGTCTACACTGGGACTCCAATGATGGTGGCAGACACAGGGGTGTGTTTGCCTGGTTCTGCTAGTGGTTGATGGCTGCCTGAGGGGAAAAAGGGCCTCCAGTACTGGCCTATGGATGCACAGGGCTTACCTGGCTGTGTGTCCCTGCTCCTGCTGGCTGCCTGCAGTAAGGAGCTTTCTGGTGGCAGCTCCCTGAAGGTGAAGGTGGATCTGCTGGTTCTCTCTGCCCACACTGGGATGCCTGTGGCCTTTTGGTGACCAGCTTTTACAGACAGAATAAAAGGGGAACTAGAAAATGGCAGCTCAGGGCTCTGAAAAGCCCAAATTCACTTCCAGTGGATGAAGAGGCTTACTCTCTTGTTTCCTCTTAGATAGATTTTGATAAGTGCTTTTAATAATAATACCTGCCCACACTGGCTGCCTGTAGACATGGCCTTTTGGAGGTGCACAGCAGGCAGAGGTGGATCTGTCTGTCTCCTTTGGCCTGTGCTGGGTGTGCCGAGGAAAGGGCCTTCCCGCAGCAGGCCCGAAAAGCTGGCTAATGATGCATACATCAGAGGCAATTGTGAGGCTCAAATGAGACAATGTATGGGAAACACCTTGTTCTGACCACCTATATATTAGACACTTAATAAATACGAATTGCATTTCAAAGGAGAAAATCAAATTCATTATCCTGGAAATTCTTCATATTTATAGTCCACCAATAGACACTTCATATTAAATTACAGGTTTTCAAGAGAGATAAATGGAAAGTTCACCACCAACAATGCAAAATCAGAGAAACTAGCGTCTCTCATGGACAAAGCAAGAAATGAAGGCATCCATCCTGCAGTCTCGGATGTCAGATTGGCAGTTCCTTCCTTCCCATTCTGATGACTATTGCTCTGTTCTGGGGAAAGCATTTTAAAGCCGCTTTTAATTCCCTCTAGTACAGCTGGGCACCTGCAAAGAGTGGTTCTGAGAAAGGAGCCAGGGCTTCCCGTTATGGTCTGAAGGCCCCTTGAGGACAGGGACCACCTTGCCTGGCTCCCTGCCATGTCCCGGCACTTACCAGAGTGCCCTGCACACAACAAGCAATCAGCAGGCATTTATTGAATGATTTCAGCACATTAGTACTATGAGGAATAAGCTAGTCAAGCAAGGGTGCTTTAATCCATCAATTTAGTTCCTGCTTCATCTGTCTTTAGTGTGAAACAGAGTCATACTTGTTTTAGTATTCAACTGGCAATGAGTCAAAGTCACATTTTGTCGCTCAAGATAGTCCATCCCACTCTGCTGGGTACTTGTCCTGTGAATAAGACCAAGGAAGTAAAAATGTTGTGTATTAATTGTTATTTAGTTAATATTGCCTCACAGAAGAAGGATCCTGCTGTTTACTGTTTAAAGCACACTGTATCAGGGCTGGGGATTTAGCTCAGCAGCATAAGTGCCTGCCTTGCAAGCAGGCAGTCGTCAGTTCGATCCCTGGTAATGATAAAAAAAATAAAAATAAAGTACACTATATCAAAGCAAAAAATGTGAGGTTTGCTTGTCTAGAATGAAAATATATTAAATATATTTGTATTACATATTACCTCAGTGCACAATAGATTCCTCTGACAGTCAGAGTGGCAGGAAATTCTTTCTCCCACCATGCCTACCCAGGAAGCCCTGGGATAAAGAGACATAAACTTTTGGTATTATGTCACCTGCATGATACAGAATTTGAGAGAGAGAGAGAGAGAGAGAGAGAGAGAGAGAGAACCTGCTTTGCCCCTAGTATTTGTACAGGGTGCCTAGGGGCTGGGTCAGCAGGTACAACATCCACTCTGCACTATATTCAGAACTTTTCTTGATTTTTTCTATACCCTGGCAATCTGAGAACTCTGAACTTGAGGTCAAGTGATTACATTTAAGTAAAACCTTAAAACATTGGAAGGGAAAAAGATTAGCCTTATAGGAAGGCAAATGGCATGTCCAAATACCGAATAGCAGGAGACCAGGGCCACAAAACCTTCATTTGGCTGGACATGGAGTGCAGGCAGAGGTGGGAGCTTGAAGGCGTAGAAGACAGGACCACTGAAGGTCCAAATGGTAGGAAGCGGAGAAGCATATGGAGGGTATAGATTTAACAAAGTAGTCATCATTGCCTCACACTATGACCAAAACGCCACTTATACCACATTGGAGACCTGGGGCAGAAAACTGAAGGCACCACTTTGGTGTCTGCAGGTCAGTGGTGGCACCACCGTGGCCTACTAATCACAAGGGAGTAGATAGTCTTACACATTGTTAGCATAGCACCTCTAAGGCTGCTCTATTTTATAACATGGCTTAATTCTATGATAGGAAAATGTTAATGGTATTACAGGAGCCCTTGAAAATATACTCAGGTCAGTGCAGAACAATAAGGAAAACAATGGATATCATGAAAATGGAATCCTCCAAATTCCATCTACTTTAATGAGGAAAAAATACATTCATTTTCTGATCTTCCCAAGAATGTGTTTGGCCATTATTAGCTTAAACTGACCCTGACTTGGACCTCACCTCTGGCCATAAAGTAGAATAATCTAGGGAGCCAAAGCTAAATTATTGATGTCCAAATTCACATCAGTGATTTTAGTCTTGCCTAGGTTAAGGAACCAAATGGTACAAAGGTCAGAAAGTATTTCATATCCTAAAGGAAAATGATTTCCAACCCAGACTGATGTACCCTGTGAAACTGTCCCTCAAAATGGATGGAGAAACAAGATACATCTATGACAAAAAATAGCTGAAGAACTTCATGATCACCAAACCAATCCTGCAACCTTATCTAGACATTCTAGATAGACATTGGAAAAAACTACCAAGCAAGGCAGACAATTAGATTGGAAAGGTAAAGAATCAACAGCAGAAAGATAACATGTCAAAAATAAACCAGTATATATCAATTATAACTATTAATGTAAATGGCCTCAATTCACCAATTAAAAGAAACAGACTGGAAGAATGGACCAAGAAACAACATCCAACCATATGCAGTATCCAAGAAACCCATCTAATCTAACCCAAAAGGAAACTCAGACTGAAAGTCAAAGGATGGAAAACAATACTCCATGCAACAGGATCCCCCCAAAAAGCAGGGGTAGCTACTCTGTTTGCAGACAAAGTGAACTTCAAACCAAGAATGATTCAAGAGGTAAAGAAGATCACTATATACTAGTCAAGGGAAAACGTCAAGAGGATAAAAATAAATAACAATAAAACTTCAAGAGATAACAATCTTAAACATGTATGCATCAAATTCAGAGCACTCAGCGATACAAAACAAATATTAAAAGAAATGAAAACTCAAATAAGCAATAACACAACTATAACAGGAGATCTTAACACATCATTGACACAAAGGGACAGAACAACTAAACAGAAAATCAGCAAAGAAATAACAGAACTGCATTACACTTGTAAATAAATGGGCTTCGTGGACATATACAGAGTGGTCTACCCAACAACATGAGAATATAGATTCTTCTCAGCAGCACATGGAACATTCTCTAAAATAGATCATACACTAGCCCACAAAACATGCTTAAGTAAATGCAAAAATATTGACATTATCCTATGCATGTTATCAGATCACAGCACCATGAAACTAGAACTTAATGACAAAAGAAACTGCAAAAAACCCACAAACACATGGAAATTGAATAATAGACTCCTGAGCAATCAGTGGGTCACAGAGGAAATTAAAGAAGAAATTAAATAATACCTACAAGCAAACAAAAATACAAATACATCTTACCAAAGCCTGTGAAATGCAATGAAAGCAGTCTTCAGTGGAAAATTTATTGCAGTGAATTCCCACATCAGGAAAACAGAACGAACACAAATAAACAACCTGATGCTACACCTCAAACATCTAGAAAAAGAAGAGCAAGTCAAGCCCAAAGCCAAAAGAAGGGAGGAAATTATAAAGGTCAGAGCAGAAATCAATGCAATAGAGACTAAGAAAATAATACCTAAAGAATCAATGAATCAAAGAGTTGGTTCTTTGAAAGAATAAATAAAATTGATGAGCCAACCTTATTTTAAAAAAGAAAGAAAAACTCAAATTCATGCAATAAGGAATGAAAAGGGTGAAATCACTACAGATCCTGTGGAAATACAGAAGATCATCAATACCTATTTTGAAAACCTCTACTCTCAAAGGCTTGATAACACAGAAGAAATTGACAGATTCTGAGAAACGTCTGAATTGCCAAAGCTGGGTCAAGAAGATGTAAAACTGCTGAATGACCTAATTTCAATTAACAAAATTGAAAATGTAATTAAATTCTTACAAACAAAGAAAAGCCCAAGTCTAGATGGGTTCACTGCAGAATTCTATAAGAAAATCAAAGAAGATTCAATGCTGATACTCCTCAAGATCTTCAATGAAATTGAAAAGGAAGCAATTCTCCCTAACTCGTTCCTGGAAGCAAATATTACTCTAATACCAAAACCTGAGAAAGACCCAACCAAAAAAGAGAACCACAGGACAATTTCCCTAATGAACATTAATGCAAAAATTCTCAATAAAATATGGTCAAACAGAATGCAGCAAATCATCAAGAGGATTATACCGATGACCAAGTAGGATTCATCCCAGGCTTGCAGGGATGGTTCAACATGTGCAAATAAATAAATGTAATCCACCACATCAATAAAGCCAAAAAACGAACCACATGATCATTTCTATAGTTGCAGAAAAAGCTTTAGATAAGTTTCAACACTTATTTATGATAAGAACCTTACAGAAAATTGGAACAGGTGGTCTTTACCTCAATATGATAAGAGCCATGTATGACAAACCAGCAGTCAGCATCATATTAAACAGCCAAAAACTGAAAGCTTTCACTATAAAATCAGGAACAAGACAAGGATGTCCCTTATCACCATTGCTATTCAATGTAGTGCTGGAAATACTAGCCAGAGCAATTAGACAAGAGAAATAAAAAGAGTAAGGATAGGAAAAGAAGAAGTTAAATTATCATTATCTGAAGATGACATGATACTCTACATAGAAGACCCCCAAAACTCCATTGAAAGACTCCGAGGTATAATAAATAATTTCAGTAATGTAGCTGGATATAAAGTCAACACTCAAAAATCAATAGCATTCCTATACACTAACAACAAAATCACTGAGAGAAATAAGAGAAGCCACACCCTTCACAATAGCACCCAAAAAAATGAAATACTTAGGAATCAATCTAACAAAAGAAGCAAAAGATCTCTATGGGGAAAATTATAATGCCCTGAAAAAGAAATTGAAAGGACCTCAGAAAATGGAAAGATATCTCTTGTTCATGGATAGGAAGAACAAATATTGTGAAAATGGCCATTCTCCCAAAATTGTTGCACAGATTTAATGCAGCCCCAATCAAAATATCACTAGCATACCTCACAGATCTAGAGAAATCACTCCTAAAATTCCTCAGGGACCAGAAGAGACCTAAAGTAGCAAAGGCAATTCTAAGCAACAAAGGCAAGGCAGGAGGCATCACAATCTTTGACGTGAAATTATACTACAAAGCTACTGCAATAAAATCAGCATGGTACTGGAATAAAAACAGACCTGAAGATCAACGGAGTAGATTAGAAGATACAACCACAACTAGAAACACACTCAGCCACCTTATCTTTGATAAAGGGGCCAAACATGTCCACTGAAAGAATGATAGTCTCTTTAATAATTGATGCTGGAAAAGTTGGCTCTCAGTATGCTGAAAACTAAAACAAGACCCATGCCTATCACCATGTACTAAACTAAAGTCTAAATGGATCAAAGATCTAAATATTAAAACAGAAACATTAAATATATTGGAAGACAAAGTAGGTAAAAATCTTGAAGACATAGGGGTAGGTAGAGAATTCACAAACAAGAATCAAACCGCACATGAAATATTTCACAGAATTAATAATTGGGATCACATCCTATTAAAGAGGTTTTGCATGTTCGGATACCTTCTATAGGATCTTTGCCATGTGACTCTCTCCCTCTCCCCTCATCTGCCAAGAGGATGCAGAAGATCTAAAACAAATCTCCAGCATAGTGAAAAGAAAACCCACAAATTGGAAAAAATCCTAGTCAACTGTCCCTCAGACAAAAAAACTTCTGTCTAGAAAATATGAAGAATTTTTAAAAATCAGATCCCCAAAATTCAAAGACCCATTCCAAAAATGGGCATCTGAGATGAATACATAGTTCTCAGATAAAGAAATCCAAATGGCAAATAAATACATGAAAAAATGTTCAGCATCATTGGTCATTAGAGAAATGCAAATTAAAACCACACTGAGATTTCATCTCACTCCAGAAAGAATGGCCAGGATCAAAAAAGCTACCAACAACAAATGCTGGAGAGGCTGTGGGGAAAAAAACTCTTCTGCACTGTTGATGGGAGTGTAGACTGGTGCAACCACTGTGGAAGTCAGTCTTGAAGTTCCTCAAAAATCTGGGATTGGAAGTTCCATTCGACCCAGCTAGTCCACTTCTAGGCATATTCCCAGAAGAACTGAAAACATCATACCACACAGACATGTGTACACCCATGTCTATAGCAGCACAATTTGGAATAGCCAGATCTTGGAAACAACCTGAATGCCCATCAACTGAGGAATGGAGAAAACAGTTGTGGTATTTTTATACAATGGAGTACTAACTCAGCTATAAAAAAATGATCACATTGAGATATTTATAAGTAAATGGATGCAACTTTAGACCATATTCATATGTGAAAGAAATCAAACTCACATATGTAAATACCATATAGTCTCCCTAATGTAAGAAATGGTAGAAGTACATAAGATACAAAAAACTCAATAAATATAGTAAAAGGATAAGAATCTGCTTAATAACTCAGGAAAAATAAAAAGGAAAGGAAAAGAAAAAATTTCTAAAATTGTATAAACACACTTAGGGTAGCTAAGATGACTGTATTACAAATTCTGTAAGTTCTTGGAACAAAACAGTTAACATTATAGGACTGGAACAACTGTGCATATTAGTGTATGGTGCGCTGAGGAACTCTTGAAGATGACCATGTAAAATACCAATCCTAGTTATGCTCCTACCACCTTGTTTTGAAAGCCTGTGCTGTCAATGTTTCCGGCTCTTTGCTATTGTTATTTATTTGTCTCTTGTTTCAAGTTTTTCTAGGCATTTGTTTTGTTTTATTTCATTTTCCCTTTAATATAGAAAGGATAGGTATACATGTAGAGACTCATACATGTATAGAACTTCTACTAAACAGTTTATGAGAATCAATCATATAATGCATGATGAAATGAACAGCTACTTTGAAGAAAAAGAGACACTATGGTACCCAGCGCTGAGTCCATAGCATCATTCTGTGAAATCCAGCAATATTATTATTTTTTGTTCAGAGTGATTTTAGTTTGTTTTGTGTTGTTTAATTTCAGCATACATGAAGCTATGGAGAACTATTTTGAAGAGAATGAGAGACATTATGGCAGCCATTGTTGATTTCCCTATGTCTGGTTTTGGAGGTATAAAATACATTCATCATTCTGTTTTGATCAATTCAATACTATTTTGTTTTGTATGAATTCATTGTGTGTGAAGATATGGACAACTATTTAGAAGAAAACAAGAGACAATATGATAGCCAGTGATGATCTCCTGTTGTCTTGCTTTGAAATCTGTGTCACTTACATTGTTTTTTCTGATCTGCTTTGTTCTGTTTTGTTCTGTTTAGTTTTACCCACTTTAAAATAAAATTAAACAAAAAAAGAAAACAGGATAATCTTTTTTTTTCTTTTTTTCTTTTTTACTGATACCAGGGATCGAACTCACAACCACGCACTTGCAAGACAGGTGCTTATGCTGCTGAGCTAAATCCCCAGCCCCATTTAAAAAAAAAAAACAGGGTAATCTTAAGCGAATGTTCACAGTAGTAGGTAGTCAGAACACACAATTAAATAATAAATCCACCACCTTGGGCCTTACCTTACTCACTGCTACTCTGTGGAACATGATGGAATTAGTTTTCAACTCTAAAATACGGTAGTACCCGTGAAGCACTAATATAGAAGATGCTGTTAAGTGAGGAAATATTTTAAATTTTTTATTTTGCATATTAATATTATAAAATATTAGGTTTCAATGTACTGTTTTCATATATGCATGTAACATAGTTTGATCACATCCACACCCCACTGCCTTCTTATTCCCCTCTCTCACCTCTCCATTATTACCTTCCTCTTGTTTTATTATCGTTTCTCTTCTACTTTCATGGAACTTTTTAAAAAAGATTATACACTATTAGTCTGGGTTATTTCACTTAGCATGATGATCTCTCGTTCACAGCCTTTTCCTACAAATGACATGTTTTCTTTATCCATTGATCTGTTGATGGGCACCTAAGCAGGTTCCATATCTTGGCTAATATGTATTTTGCAACAATAAACATGGATATTCAAGGATCTCTAGAGTATGTTGACTTTAATTCCTTCAGATATACACCAAAGAGCAATATAGCTAGATTAAATGGCTTTCCATTTTTTAGGAACCTTCATGCTCATTCCTGTAAGGCCTACATTAATTTCACCCCTACAGCAGTGTAGAAGGGTTTTACCGCCCACCCTGCATCCTTATCAGCACTTACGGTTTTTAGTACTGAATGGAGTGAGTTGGAATCTCAAGGTAGTTTTGATTTGCATTTCCCTAATGGGTAAAGGTTAAAAGAGGCAGTCTTTAGGAAATGTTTGAGAAAGTGTGCAGTGATTAAGGTTGAAGTCTTGGCAGCTGTACAAGATGAGCTCAATTCTATCATCTAATGTCTGAGAAGAAAGGCAGGGAGCCAACTTTCACTTTTAGGGAAACTCAGAGAGGCACATGCTGGTATTCCTACCATGTTCTCATCCTCTTCTACTACTATCTTTCCATCATACTCTTCAAAACTGTGACATCCACATGCCTCCTTGCAAATTTCAAGAAAGGTCAAGCTTAGGGAATGCACTCAGGAATAACAGTTTCTTTTATAGTTGCAAAGCCCAGTGACCTATAGGCAGGTTCTTGGCCTCTACTAAGAACTTATCACAGGAAGAGTCTATCATGGTTTTGCCACTTACTTGCTATGTGATACTGAGCAAGTTACTTTCCCTATCTAAAACCCAGTTCCACCTGCGATAGGAGATACCGATGAGGAGTTATGGCAGAGACTATGTGTTTACCAAAGTGTTTCCTGTTCCTACTGATCATGACCCCTAATGGACATTTCCAGACTATCCTGCAGGTAAATAGGCCATGCAACTGAATCTTGGTCAATGGAGCAAAAGCAATTTCTGCTGTACCCAGACCCACATTTTCGGATACCTTCTGTAGGATCTTTGCCATGTGACTCTCTCCCTCTCCCCTCATCTGCCAAGAGGATGCAGAAGACCTAAAACAGAACTCTAAGATTCTAGAGGTGGGTTTTCCCAAAAAGGAACCTGAGTCTGTCCCCTTCCTCCTACTCATACTATGACATGAGTAAGAAATCAGCTACTCAAGTGGTAAGCCACTGAGATTTGGTAGTATTTGTTCTAACAGTTAACTCACTCTCACTAATGTAGCAATTGAAGGATCAAATAAGATAATTCTTCGATAAGCTCACTATCAGGTACATATTAATGCTTAGAAAAGAGTAGCTGCTTATTGTTATGTGTCTGCTCTGCTTCAGGTACACGGCTCTTTCCTTCCCATTTTTCCAGTGCTTTCTTCCCTTAGATCTGGTGACCAAGGAATCTCTGGATACATAGCGCTGCTTTGTCTTTAGGACTGGCCATAACGTTATTGCTTCTTTTTGGACTATGCTTTTTTAACAGTGTCTCCTTGCAAAAATAAGAGGAGGGGGATAGAGAGAATGTTTCTATTGATGTGATAATGCTTCTGAAGTGAGTCAGAAGCATGAAGCCGTCCAACTGGCACCATCCATCACAGCTCCTTTTTTGCTTTCCCTGCCTTTCCGTATGAAGGCTACAGGGCTGAGAGTTAAATTAGTTTGAAAGCTGACTCAATGAGCAGCACAATCTGCTCCACTGGAGAAAACATTTCATAAAAACTGTTCCTGCTGAATTTTCATGCAATTTCCAAATTTTAATTAGAAACTTGAGGACCAGATGGATGGCAAAAGGAATTTAAGGTAACAAGGGAACAAGCACGCATATGGTAAGGTTAAAATCCGTAACTCAATGTTCAGGTAGTATGAATAGAGGAGTTCTGAAGGGCTCCCCTGGTTACCCTCAAACGTCTCTTCCATTGTAAGTCAGCAATGCCTGAAGCCCTTGACAGTAACGCTTCCTGATCACATGCCACTTTAAATGATCTTCCGTAACATTCATAATTCTCTTACAAAACAGGTGTCTCAGTGGGGCTCCTTGAAATTACACTTGATCTTAGCCAAAATGCTAAGAAGTGACAAAGCTCCATAAAATTAAGAGATTTTCACATAATCTCACACGTGGTAAAGACAGGACAGAGCAAGAATTTGCCCACATGTCCAGACTTCAAATTTCTTTCCACTATACAACAATTGCCTCTATTAAATCTTCATCTCTTAGATTAAATGTTTTCTAAGAAATAGACCTCAATGAAGTTTTACCTGGTTTTAATATATAACAAGTTGTTCTGGCTAAAGTATGTTATAGAGACAGGGGCAGGGAGAAAGGAGATTTGGGGAGGTAAAGACAAAGTCCATGAAACACAGTCTAAAAGCCATTAGGTTAAAACATCAGCCCTCTTCTTAAATTCAAGTAGCCTGGGAGAAGCCATTGTGGTCATGCATAGTTTGAGTCTTCTCAGATCATTTTTCACCATCTGAGACATGGAGCTAGAATAACAGGCCCAGGTGAAATGGCCCAGTGCATGATCAAATAGAAAGGAAGAAAAGAGGGGAGAATAAAGCCCAACTTTATGTTTTACTTCAGATTTTCTCCACTTGTAAAAGGAATCAAAATATTTTGTAGCTGGTATATTTGTCCTTTTTTTTTCCTTCAGTACTGAGGCTCAAACCCAAGGCTATATTCTCAAGCCTTCTTATTTTTTATGTTTACAAGGTCTTGCTAAGTTGCTAAATTTCCAGGCCAGGCTCAAACTTGCTATCCTCCTGCCACAGCCCTTTGGAGTAGTGAAATCATAGGTATGTAACACTATATCCTGATGGTCGGAGGGCTAGGGGTTCTGGGGTTTGAACCCAGGGAATCACATGTGCCAGGCAAACACACTACCACTGAGCTATATCCCTTCTTAAATTCCACTTTGAAACAGTCTCATTTAATTGCCTAGTACTTCAGAGTAAATGGGATATGTACCATTCTGCCCTGCGATTTTGTGCTTCTTGAATGTTGGTGCTTTAAAATTGGTAATAGAGTGTGGGAGACAACTCATGTGATTCCCTTTGAACCCACAACAATTGCTGTGACTTTGATTACTTGGAGACTCATTTCCTTATACTGATATGTAAAAGACTGGCTAGAGTATTTTCTTTTGTCTTCAATTGGCTCTGAGCCTTGCAAATAAGGCTAGCCGAGGTGCTAATGTGCAAAGTCTATAGCCATCAGACAGTCCTGTTTCCTTGCACAGTGTTCTCCACAAACAGGATTGAGCATGCGAAATGCTAGAGCAAATAGCTCTGGGAATGTCAACTGGGTACCAGTCTCAAGATTAAAGGCTATGACTTCCCAAGGCACAAGAGTTTGCATATCAGAACCCGAAGCAATGGCCTCCCAAAACATTTCCACTGCTATCTTAATTGGGTTATATAAATTGATTCTTTTGCATATCTTTATCTCTGCAAATTACAGAGATGTCATTTTTGTACCTGGCCAGCCAGCTCAAGTTACTCAGTAATCCCCGACATCCTCACTATCACTCATCCCTGAGCCACCCCTCTTTCTTCATAAGATAATAAATGCTGGAAGAGGCCTAGGATCAGAGGACTTTGTCCACATGTCCTCGCGAGGATTGGACTTAGGACCCCTTGGCTGCCCTTAACTTGGAATATGTCTTAGTGTCTTTACTCTTCCTGTGGGTTGCATTGGTGGTGGTAGAATGGAATTAACTTGCCAGGATTCCAATAACATCTCAATGGGATTACAAATATAACTTTTTGGATTGTGAGGAAAACTAAAAAGAGGATTACAATACTTGGATGATTGAACTTGATATTTGGGTTTACAATAATACAGAAGCAGAGAAAATCTAGAATTGTTTTTGAAAAAGCAAATCCCAGTCCAATAAAGCCTTCTCTTTCCCTAAAAGGTGATATTTATATTCCAAAAACATTAGATTTACTTGTATTTGTTTGTATTTCTCATACAAATACAGAGGGAACTGTTCAGAGATATATTCTGCTCACTAATCAAAGGTCTACTCTGTTGCTTCAATAATTAGATGATCCTTGGGCCAGTCTATAAACAATGTTCCTCTATGACACTAAAAGAGTGTGCTGCTATTCCTTTGCCTTCTTCCTGTTTTGAGTGTCAGTGGCTTAAATAGGACTCAGATTAGAAATTTAATCCAAATTTCAGCTGCCTTTGGATGTATGAGTGCTCAAACAAGAATAGAAATAGAAGAAGAATAAATATCTATTCTAGTTCCTAGGGCTACCATAACAAAATACCACAAACTAGAGAGCTTAAACAAAATTTATTTTCCCACAGTTCTAGAAATTGGAAATTCCAGATCAAGGTGTCAGCAGATCAGTTCTCCTGAGGTCTTTCCTTGGCCGGCAGACAATTGCTTTCGCCCTGGGTCTTCACATAGCCTTTCTTCTGTGCTCAGGCACCTGGTGACTCTTCTGTTGTTGGCTTTTTTTTTTTTGGTTGTTTGTTTGTTTGGACAATAATTCTATTCCATCGGGGCCCTGCCCATATGCCCTTATTTAGTATTAATCACCTCTTTAAAAGTTTTCTTTCCAAATACTGTCATGTTGCATTGTAGCTTGGCATAACCGATGCCATCTTGAGCCCTACATTTAACTAGTACCCTGTATTTGATCCAGGAAAATGGAAAATTACTCAGGGTATAAGTCCTATGAGAAAAGCAGAATCTTGTATCCACAGGAGAAAAATTAACCTGCTCAACAAAAGAAGGATACAGGTGTGAACCAAAAATTAATGCAAGGCTAAATTGTTTTCAACAGGATGTCTTTTGTGATTCTCTCTTTTAAAAGCTCTGAACTATCCAGTTCGGTGCCACTTGTTTGGACTTTGAAATGGGGAAGTCTGTGTATGAGTGGTCCTGAGCTCAGTTGATTTAAATTTATCAATTTGGCTGCTTGGATTCCTATGTTGTTGTTCACAAACTCACCTCAGTTGGAAGTTAGACCCTCAGTAAATGAATTTGGGGGTGAGACTAGTCATTTGAATGAATTTGAGGAGACAGTAGTCATTTACCATTTTTATTATGCTAAAAGTTTCCAAAGTCACAACAGTCTTGAATGCTCACACCAACCTAAGGAGACTGTGTATCTTACACTCATGGTCAGGGAGGTTAGGTAGCTGCCCGTGGTCACTACCCACAAGTGACAAGACTATAGTCTGACTCTGGGGAGAGCATGACATAGGGAGGAAGAAGGCAACACTAAGTTATTTGTAGAGGCAACTGGGAAGCTTCCACAGCCTCTATAATTTTGTTTTATTTGATGTTTGTTGTAATCCTCTCACTCTTTTTTTTTAAAGAGTAAAACCAAATGTGACATAACAGAACAGAGTCAGTCAAATCAAAAGGATGGACATAATACCAATAAAACTAAAACACTGGGCACATTACAGGACTTCAAAAGAAGATAATAGTCAACCAGAATGGGTGTCATAATGAATCTTATTGTCTTCATAGTTGTTGCCTATACTTTTGAACTTGGTACTATCAATCAAAACAGAATAGAGTAAAATCAGTCAAAACAGGATGGTGAGAGCAATAAAGGGTTTCAGATCAAGTTAATAGGAAATCAAAGTGGGTTACTATAATATATCTTGCTATTTTTTTATTTATTTTCCCCTTAATTAAAAGGATAAAAATGGGCTTCTGGAAGAACATGGCGGATAGATAGCAGCAGCTTCGGAGCCTCTCTGAGAAACTGCACTTGAAATCCAGGAATGGTGCCGGGCAGGAAGTCCTAGGCAAGGGGGGATATTCTTTGCCAACCCAGGAATGAACTAAATTAAGAGAAACCAACTGGAAACGCAAACCAGGTGATACAGCAGGAACAGATAAGGTCTCATCGTGGAAGCTGGACCCTGCACCACTGGAAGCTGCGATTTGAATTTCCTGCAGCCGCTACTGTGTCCTGATTGGCACAGCAGGGAGAGAGGCATGAAGGCTCTGACAGTGGGAAGCATTGAATGGAGCTGGGAGCTGGCTCCCGGGTGCCCTACATTGACCTGTGGTGAGTGAGCGGATCGGGGACCCTCCCATAGAGTAGGAGACTTCAGCAAAGGACATACTGGACCGGGCAGACTACCTGGAACGAAATGCTGCAGTGACTTCAGTCACATATTCCCCTCTCAAGCGGGATTGGTGAGGAGTACCTGGCCTGCATGATGCCGCTGGCTGAGACCCAGTAGGCTAGTCAAACCCAGGTCCCAGCGCCTGGAGGTGCACCCTAGTGGTGAAGCATTCGGTAGGTTGACTTGGAGGGGCGGGCCTGGCATAGACTGCCGGGTCTGTATCTCCCTGGTGCTCTGCGGTGGGTGGGAACACCTAGCTGGTGCATTTCAAACAGACTGTGGCCAACAGAGAAGGAAGCTGGGCCTCCTATATATGTTTATATATAAGGAAAAAAGAATATGGAAAGAGGCAGCAACAAGACAGGGTCCTCGACCCCGAATCCTGAGAAACATGCAATAGCAGACACAGCACATAAAGACACAGCAGACATAGCAGACATAAAGCGCTATCTCCAGAGCCTCGTACACAAGTTCAGGAATGAAGTTATTAATGACCTGAAGCAAGACATAAGCAGAATAGTTAGAGAAATGCTAAGCACTGCCCAAGAAAAAACAGATGGTGGAATGGAAGAACAGAAAAAAGAGGAGAATTGTTTGATGGAGAAAATAGAGAAAACATAGAACATGTGAAGCAGGTTCAAAGAGATCACCAGGAAACTAAAAACTCTATCAAAAACTGGCATAACAGCTTGAAAGAAACTAAAGATAGATTACCTGAAATGGAGGGCAGATTTGTAATATGGGAGCATGAAATGAAAAACTTAAAAATAACAAAAAAACAAACAGCAACAATACAAAAGCTAGAAGATGATAAGAAGATCTATAACTTAAGAATTAAGAACATAAGAGAAGAAGTGGGGACACAAACAAATGGACTACAAAAGCTATTCACAGAAATAATCCAAGAGAATTTCCCTAATTTAGCAAATGGTAAAGATACTCAGATATTTGAGACATACAGGACCCCAGCCACCTACAACCCAAACAGAGCTACACCCAGGCATATAACAATCAAAATTCCAGAAATCCAATATAAGAACAGAATATTAAAAGCCATCAGAGACAAGAAACAGATCACTTACAAGGGAACACCCATCAGAATTACAGCAGACTTCCCGGCACAAACCATCAAATCATGAAGAGCGTGGGGTGAAATAATTCAAGCTTTGAAAGATAATAACCTCCAGCCAAGATTGATATATCCTGCACAACTGTCCCTAGAAATTGATGGAAAAACAAGGTGCTTCCAGGATAAAGAGGAACTAGGGGAATTTGCAACCACCTGTTCAACTCTATAGAGAATACTGCAGGATAGTCTAAAAAAGGAAAATACCAAGATTCCAGAAATAGTGGCAGAGAGGCCACAATGAATGGAGCAGAAAGCGAAATGAAGAAGACAAACTGACAACAAACGACAGAAAACGAGCTCAACAGAAATGAGGCAGAGAAGGCTGGATGGTAGCAACAGCTATTTTGGAGAAAACAAGACATCATAATAGCTAGTGCTGATTTACTATCATCTTGTTTTGAAGTCCCATCAAACTTGTATTCTTCTGTCTCCATCGGTCTTAACATGTTGTATCTTATTGGATTTTATTATATGTGATAATATAAGCAAAAACATTTATAGACAAGGAGATTATACAGAAACCATTGTTTATTTTCTGTTAATTGGTTCTAAATACCCTGTAATAATGTCATTCTCTTGAATGATTTTACATTGTCTTGATATGTTTGGTGCTACAGTATACGAAGTTATACTCAAGGATTTCAAGGAAAGAGACACTATGGTAATGATTTTTATGTCAGGATATCTTATGGTGAAATGCTATTTTGCTTAAATGGTTATGTTTTGACCTGTGCTGTTCTGTTGTTATGCCCTCTTTTATCTCAATCCCCCTATTTTTAAATTATTTACTTTTTTCTTTTTCTTTGTTTAATTAAGGGAAAAATAAATAAAAATAGCAGGATACGTTATAGTAACCTACTTTGACTTCCTATTAACTTGATTTGAAATACTGTATTGCCCTCACCATCTTGTTTTGACTGATTTTCCTCTATTCTGCCTTGCTTGATAGTACCAAGTTCGAAAGTATAGGCAAAACTGTGAAGACAATAAGAATCATTATGACGCCCATTCCGGTTGATTATTATTTTCTTTTAAAATCCTGTAATGTCTCTAATGCTTTGGTTTTATTCTTTACTGTTTAGTTCAATTTTACTATAACTGGCAATTCTTCTTAAAATAGCAAGAGACAGTATGGTAACCATTGTTGATCACCTTATATTTTGTTTTTACATTATCTATTATGACCATCCTTTTGATTTGACTGACTCTGTTCTGATATGTCACATTTGTTTTTACTCTCTTCAAAAAAAGTAATAAGAACTGTGGGAGTAATAAAACCCAAAATGTGTAATTATCATTGTACAAAAGAAAAGAAAAGAAAGTGCTCTAAAGGTTATAACTGCATATATGTTTAAGTGTATAAGATAGAAAACCATATTACTGAGTGTTTTTTGGATCATTGAACAAAACTGTTTGCACTCTCACTGTGTGAAAGTCCACTTTATATGCTTCAATTTTGTAACTTGAACAACTATTTCTAAGATGAGAATCTGTAATCTATTAACTAGTAATTTCTTACTGTTTATTTTTTAAATTTTGTATTACTTGTACCCTTTTTCTGTTTTTTTCTTTTTCTCCTTAAATAAAAAAGAAAAAAGAATAAAAATGAAAAAGTAAATAATAAAAAAAGGAGACTGAGATAAAAGGGGGCATAACAACAAAACAGTGTAGGTCAAAACATAACCATTTAAGCAAAATAGTGTTTCATCACAAGATAATCCTGACATAAAAGTGGTTACCATAGTGTCTCTTTCCTTGAAATCTCTGAATATAACTTGTATACTGTAGCATCAAACATATCAAGACAATGTAAAACCGTTCAAGGGAATGACAGTATTACAGGGTATTTAGAATCAACTAACAGAAAATGAACAATGGTTTCTGTATAATCTCCTTGTCTATAAAAGTTTTTGTTTATATTATCACATATAATAAAATCCAATAAGATACAACATGTTAAGACCGATGGAGACAGAAGAACAAAAGCTTGATGGCATTTCAAAACAAGATGATAATAAATCAGCACTAGCTATTATGATGTCTTGTTTTCTCCAAAATAACTGTTCCTACCATCCAACTTTCTCTGCCTCATTTCTGTTGAGCTCTTTTTCTGTCATTAGTTGTCAGTTTGTCTTCTTCATTTCGCTTTCTGCTCCTCCATTCATTGTGGCCTCTCTGCCACTGTTTCTGGAATCTTGGTATTTTTCTTTTTTAGACTACCCTGCAGTATTCTCTGTAGAGTTGAACTGGTGGTTGCAAATTCCCCTAGTTCCTCTTTATCCTGGAAGCACCTTGTTTTTCCATCAATTTCTAGGGACAGTTGTGCAGAATATATCAATCTTGGCTGGAGGTTATTATCTTTCAAAGCTTGAATTATTTCACCCCACGCTCTTCGTGATTTGATGCTTTGTGCCGGGAAGTCTGCTGTAATTCTGATGGGTGTTCCCTTGTAAGTGATCTGTTTCTTGTCTCTGATGGCTTTTAGTATTCTGTTCTTATATTGGATTTCTGGAATTTTGATTATTTAATGCCTGGATGTAGGTGGCGGGGTCCTGTATGCCTCATACATCTGAGTATCTTTACCTTTTGCTAAATTAGGGAAATTCTCCTGGGTTATTTCTGTGAATAGCTTCTGTAGTTCATTTGTTTGTATCCCTACTTCTTCTTTTATGTTCTTAATTCTTTTTTTTTTTTTTTTTTTGTCTTTTTCCTTTTTACTGGTACCAGGGATCGAACTCACAACCGCCTGCTTCCAAGGCAGGCACTTATGCCGCTGAGCTAAATCCCCAGCCTCTATGTTCTTAATTCTTAAGTTATAGATCCTCTTATCATCTTCTAGCCTTTGTATTATTGCTGTTTCTTTGTTATTTTTAAGAAGTTTTTCATTTTATGCTCCCATATTACAAATCTGTCCTCCAGTTCAGATAATCTATCCTTAGTTTCTTTCAAGATGTTATACCAGCTTTCAATAGAGTTTTTAGTTTCCTAGTAATCTCTTTGAACCTGCTTCACGTATTCTATGTTTTCTCTATTTTCTGCAACAAACAATTCTCCCCTTTTTTTCTGTTCTTCCATTCTACCATCTGTTTTTTCTTGGGCGGTGCTTAGCATTTCTCTAACTATTCTACTTATATCTTGCTTTATTTTAGTAAATACTTCACTTTTGAACTGGTCCATGAGGCTCTGGGGATATTGCTTTATGTCTATTGGTGCCGTGTCTGATACTGCATGTTTTCTGTCCTCATTCTCCTTTGCATTTACCTTTCCTGGATCAGTGTTTTCAGGATTGGGGACTGAGGACCCTTTCTTGTTGCTCCCTCTTCTCATACTTTTTGTTCCTTCCATACAAGCATATATAGGAGGCCCATTTTTTTTTTCTTTGTCAGTTACAGTTTGTTTGAATCTGCCAGCGAGGTGTTCCCACCCACTGCAGTGTACTAGGGAGACACAGACCTGGGCAGCCTCTGCTGGTCTCGCCCCTCCAGGTCAACCTACTGAAGGCTTCACTGCTAGGGTACAACACCAAGTGCTGGGACCTGGTTTGGGCTAGTTTACTGGGTCTTGGTCTGTGGCGTCACCCAGGCCAAGTGTTCCCCACAAATCCTGCTTGAGAGGGGAATATGCTACTAAAGTCACTGCAGCATCCTGTTCCAGCTAGTCTGCCCGGTCCCAGAATGTCCTCTGTTGAAGCCTCCTAGTCTATGGAAGAGTCCCTGTTCCTCTCACTCACCGCAGGTCGATGCAGGGGTCCCTGCCAGTCCTGCTCTCAACTCAGTTCACTGATTCCCACTCTCAGAGCTTTTACATATCTCTCTCTCTGCTGTGTAGATTCAGACACAGCAGCGGTGGTGGCAGGAAATTCAAATCGTGCCTTCCAGCGGTGTGGGTTCCAGCTTCCACAGTGAGATTTTATCTGTTTCTGTTATAGCACCGGGATTGCATTTTCCAGTTGGTTTCTCTCAGCTTAGTTCGTTCTTGGGTCGGCAGGGTATATCACGCCTTGCTTGGGACTCCTCACACCCCATCATTCCTGGATTCTAAGCTGGCAATCTCAGAGAGCCTCCATAGCTGCTGTTATCTGTCTGACATGTTCTCCCAGAAGTCCAGTCCTCTCACTCTTAAAATGAAAAGGTCCAAGGGGATTGTCTTTCTTATAATTTCTTCTGGAGAAGCCATGGAGCCTGAATCCACACACAGCCAGGTTTGCAAGAATGAGGATTTCAGAGATCAGAAAGAGAAGAGGAACCAGCCACCATGCTGCTAAAACTCCTGTGAGCTGCAAGATGAAAAAGAAGAGGCCTGTGACTGGGATTAGTGGACAGAAACCTGGACAGGTTCTGATGAGATAGGAGAGACTGTGGGTCCTCGCTCATCCGTCTGCCCTTCTTCATATTCCCTCTCACTGTACTGTAAATTTTCACTGAGTTGTTCTTGGAGCCAGTGCACACTACCAAATACTAGAGAATTTGCAGCTCTTGCCAAGTGCCACTTTTCCTTTGTACTACTCAAAGGTCCCTTTCTGGGAATAATGGAGCTCCCCACTCCTGTCACTGTGAAAACATTGACCTTGTTAAGAAACAGTTATAACTTTTTGAATTTGAAACCTAGTTATGCTACTGGCTAGTTTTTTAGACCTATTTATTTAACTCTTTCCTTATAAGAAAAATGGGAATATTATTAAATCCAACCTTATAGAATTGTCACAAGAAATAAGTGACCCAGTATAATATACATAGAAAGATTCTGAGCACAATACTCAATACTCATGCAAGACTTAGTGAGATAGGAAGTCTTTCTTCCTGCACTCTTTTTCTTTTTTGTTGTTATTCTATAGAAGTTGTGTCTTGCCTACGTTCCTCTTTTCTATAAAATTTCATAGTTTCTGTCAGCTCCTCAAAGATAGATCGTGAACTTCTGTATCTGTCCTTCCCAAGACTAACCACAATGATTAAAGTTCCTTTTTCTGCTCTTACCACGTCTCCTTGATTGATGCTTTGGATGGGTGGCTGAACCAGGGATCTCACCCTAGAACTCCCACAAAAGACATGACTCACCAAGGGCTGTGTCTATAGAACCTCACTTTAACATTGTCCCAGAGATTAACAAAAGATGTTTCCCTGGTAAAACTGACCAACAGCACAGAATGCCGAGGTTCTCACTTGAGAGAGCCCTTCTGAACTCAGGCTCCAGAAAAGGGAACAAAGGAAATGCTACCTCTGGCCTGTGTTTCTCCAGGGTTCTGGGATTGACCCTTAACCTAGAATGAGAGGATCTATTACATAAACATGAGACTCAAAGGGTTTAGGAAAACACTCGTTCTAGACTACTCTCCCCCACCTCCTGGCCCTGGTTTCTTCTCACATTTCTGCCATGCTGGCAGCTTCAGGAAGGGCTCTGCTATCAGGAGGAGATCATGGACAATGGGAGATGGAACAGGATAATAATGGTCAAGTAAGTGCTGAGCAGTTTTTTTTTTTGAGCACTTTCTTACATTGTCTGTTTTTCTCATCATTTAATCCTGAAAGAGCACTACTATTATCTCCATGTTATACATGAGGAATCTGAGGATGAGAAAGGATAAAAATCTGCCCAAGATCACTTCACTGCTAAATGGCAAAACCTGGACTTTCGTCATAAGCCCCACACTAGCCTGTACCCTACTGAATCGGGAAGACCTAAAGAGTTCCCCAGAGATCCCTAGAAAGCCTCTGGAGCCAGGAAGATGGGACCTGCCTCAGTCATTTTCTCGCCCTAAACAATATATAAGCAAACAATATTGTGCAGACACGTAATTCGCATAGACAAGAACTTAAGAACTGTTCAAATTTCACATACTTCATAAATAGGCAATCACATTATAAACATTTTGAAAAGAAAAGTCAATTTGAAGACCAAATATAGTCTTGGGCTTGTCACTTAACTTCCCTAAGCTTCTGTTTTCTCATCTGTCCAGTGTTGACCATAATGCTTTCCTTAGCAGGCAGATGAAATGATCAATTGAGACAAAGCATGGGAAGTGTCTGCCCCCGGAAATGCCCAGCAAGTCTGGCTCCCTCCATCCTCCTGGGTCCACTGCTGAGAGCTGAAAGGCAAGGCTGTCTGTGGGGCCAGGCAGAGAGTGGGTGTGGATGGCCCTTTGTTAACACCCATCCTTACCCTGGACCCACAGGGCACTAATCCTACAGTCATAACCAGTTCTGTCATTCCCTTGCTATTTTCTGGGGTCAAATTCCTAGTTTCTTGGGTCATCATTCCTACTAAGACTAATGGGCATACTAGGGCCACAAATCACAGTCAGCAATGGAAAGCTTTTGTTCTTCCAGAATGAGAATGCAAAGCCCAACAGACAAAATAGAATACTTCTAGAGAGGTGAGACTAAAGCCAAAGTCTGAAATCCAACATTATAAACTTCCGGTTCCAATGCATGAATAGTCTAATTGCATGATTTTCTTTTTAATTTCAGAAACTTAAAGCAAAAGCAAATGCAATACTTTTAAAAAGTAATTCATGTTCTTTTAAGAATAAGGAGTATATCTTTAAAAAAAAACCTCTAAAAACTATCTTGGGAGTAAACCAGACTTAAAATAGAAGAAGAAAGGAGAAGAATCATATTTTTTACTTTATATTTCAGTAACAAAACCTCACTGTAGGACAATACCTTTTCTTTAGCACCATCCCCCAAAATTATATTTTTAGCTAAATTATTTTCATCTTGCCTATGACTTAAAATCACCTCTGTTTTATTCCCTAACAATATTCTTTTTTAAAAAATAGACTTCTAACCCATAGGAAGAGTGACCTACCTTCTTTGAATTTTTATACTTAGTGCTGATAAAATTCAAATACTTTTCCAGAGAAGATACCAAGCAGTCAAAATTATACTTTACTAAAAATATCCTGGAATCATTTGAGTCTGCATACTTTTGTTTTAGATTTCACCATATGTATTTTGGATAGTGGTAGTACATCTATGTACCATATACAAAATGAGAAAAAAAGCAAAGTAATTTCACCTTCTATTTTAACAAGTTGTTTCTCTGTTCTGGGGAGAAAAATTAGGAAGTCATATAGTGTTAGTACTACAAATATGAGGCCCACAGAAAGGAAGGCCTAGTCCAAGGCCACACAGGCTCTACATAGTTCTCACCAGAGAATATCTGTCAATTTGTTTCGGGTTCTGTATAAGGAGCATTCAGCTTCCCTAAGTTAATGGATTATTGATTAATGTTCAGAAAAGTGCACAATGTGTTTCGCTATGTCGTCAGCGATGAGACCTTCTTTTGTTCTTTCTCAGTGGATGCTCTGAGAGCACTTGGGACAGGTCAACTTTCATTGTGGGTGATGGTCCCACAAGTTCTAGGATGTTAGCATTTCCAAGTCAGTAAGTGCAAGTAGCACTTTCTAGCCACGGGGCAACCAAAGTGCCATTAATACCTTTAAAATATCTCTAAGAAGACATTACTGCTCTGAGTTGATATCCTTAGACCAAATGGAAGTTCTACTATCAAAACAATGAAAAGTCCTCACCCTCCTTCATACCTTGTTTTCCCTAGAGTCTTCTATCCTCACCAAATAGTCTACTCTCCTCACCAAATAATCATTACTTCTTTCTTTTGAGAATTCCTTGAGCTTCCAAGAATAGTCACCAGTTATGTTTAACCGTTAACCGTTTCAGGCATATGCCACAACATGAAGCAGGAGGCAACTAGAGCCAGTGTTGTTTAGAACTCTCTATTACCCCCAACAGCTCTTTGGTGCTTCGTTTTGGATGTGCAAGTACCTAGTCAGCATTTTCCTTGCCCTTTTAGTAGTCACTCTCTGATAGGATCACCAAGAGGGGCAATTTACTTGGACAACATCCCTGAAGAGAATCCAAACTGAGAGTTTCCCTGGAAAACCAAACAGTAGGTGCTAAGAGTTGTGGCCAAGAGTGCACTGCTCACTCATTATAGAACCAGACCTCAGTCCATTATCTTTCTACCTTTCAGAGATCATTTTTCCATATGCCATAGATTTTCCATGAGTCGAACCTGGGTATGCCAACAGACTGGCACAAGGGCCCTTGCACCCATATGGGTTCTCCACTCATGCAATTGTCGCCTATTCTTGTGTGAATAAGGTGAGATCATCTTTGTTCCAGGAAACTACTCTGATGTAAGGAGATGGTGCTGTGGAGAGGTGAAGAACATTAATATCTAAGTACTTTAGTTTTAAGCCAGTTTCATCTCCTATGTTGGGCAAGCAGCCTGTCTTTGTTACTTTTCTGAGGAGGGAAGGTTTATTTTGGCTCCCATTCATATTTGGCTCCAAGGCAGGGAACCATAGCAGAGTACCATGGCAGAGGAGACTTGCTTATGGCATGGCAAGAGGGAAGCAGAGATATATCGAGGAGGGAGAGAGATAGACCCTTGCAGGCCATGTCTCAGGTGATCAACCTCCTCCAACAAGACTTCACCTCCCAACATCACAGTTCGGTATAAACTCATCAACTGAGTATCATCAGCTGAGGAGTATCAAGCCCCCATGATCTAATCATTTCCCCAAATCCCCACCTACGAGCTCATGAGGCTTTAGGGTGCGGGTATTCAGATATAAACAACACTGTCCCGGCCCCTCTGTGACTCAGTTGCCTCATTTAGAAAGTGGAGGCCCAAAATAACCAAACTATCTATGTTATGATGATTAAGGGGATAATAAATTCTAAAGCACCTGAAACAATGCCTGATATACTATAAGCATGAATTAAATGTTAATTATTGTTATCATCATCCCCATCATCAATTACTTTGTGTTTCCTTTCCTTTGAACCAGGAAAAGAAAGCAGAAGTGGTTCAGTTTTTCCCACTAGCATGACCCAGAGGAGATCTTCTTTTACAGACATAGCCAATGACCTCCAATCCATGGCTAACTCACTTTCTACTCAATTTTGACGATAGGTACAAAAATATATAAATTCAGTGCACTTAGCTTTGGTTACAAAGATTAAACAAAGCAAAGTTTACTTTTCTTAAGAATGAAGAGAAGTCCCACACCACATTTCTCTAAACTACCTTTTTGTCTTCTAAGAAAACATTTTAACTGATTCTCTGAGTCAAGGAAACAGAAAAATAATTTGTGGTTCTTGCCTGCAAACAGACTTTGTAAAGCAGTAGAGCTAGCTGCCTTTCTTCCCATTTGCCTGGATTTCATTCTCTAATGGGTTTGGAATCTTGGCAACCTACATATAAAGTAGAGCTGAGTCCTCTTGGATTTACTGTCTTCCTCCCCCCTGAGAGACCACCACTTTCACTGGCTGGCCTCCAGGACTCTTCTCTCAGATCCTGGTCATCCACTACCTGCTGAAATTTGGTTGGAAAAGAGTATCAGGCACCTCTCTTTCTTTTCTTTTTCTTGCTCCCTGCTCCCCCTTGGTACTAGGAATTAAACTCAGGACCTTGCAGTTGCCAGGCTGGCACTTATGCCACTGAGCTATATCCCTGGTCCTCTATTTCTTTTCTGTATTCTGATGCTCTGACATCTCAAGCCATGCTGATCCTTTCTGTGAGTATACCTTTTCCAGGGCAAACTGATCAGTGCACAGCCCGTCCCCCTAAAATCCTCCAGTCAGGCTCTCACTGTCCAGGGCCACCACTTACCTGCCCTAGGAACCCCAGGGCCAGGTACTAGACAAGTATGCCCTGAAGTTCATCGAAATTATCTATTCCAATCAGTCCTAAATCTATTTCTCACAGAGGATCTTGTCCACATTTGCCTCTTTCTCTGTCAGCCTCCGCTATGGTCCCCAAGTGGATCTGCATAGTGTGCTGTGCCTCCTGTGAAACCCTTTAGAATTTCATTGGGCACTTTAAAAGTCCCAACTTTTAAAAATCCCAACTCAAATATTTCAAGGAAAGGGACACTATAGTAGCTACTGTTATGTCAGGTTGTCTTGTGGTGAAACACTATGTTGCTTAACTTGTTCTGTTCTGACCTTTGTTGTTTTGTCCTCTTTTATCTTAATCTTTTTTTAATAAAAAAAGTCACATCCCAGATCAATTGAATGTGAACCTCTAGGAATGTGATGTCGGTAGTTCTTCAGCTGATTAAAAGTGCAGCCAAGTTTGAGAACAGATGCTTTGAAATACCTTAACACCTTTCTAGATTAAAAATGGTAATATCCATGGTAATATCCAGTATCTTCCTCTGAACACTGAAAAATGAGGAGGCGTTAATTTAAAATTTCATTTTCTGCCACTTAGATAAGCATTCATGCCTCAATTGCAGAGTTACCAAATTTATGCCATCAAAAAGTATTTCACTCAAGACAGTAGAGAGCTTTTGGTGAAGAAGGGGTTAAGATGACAGCTAGCCCATTGCATGCCAGGAATTGTAGTATAATAGCAGTGCCTCGCCACAGAGGTGGTGCTACTGGCCTCCAAAGCATCACCCAGCACCTGGCATTCCACACAAGCCCATCAGAGGTAGTGTTCAGCAGGGCTAATACCTAGGACACTGCCTCTCACTACCGGCAGGACCCTGGGCACGCTACATAACCTCCTGGGATTCTGTGTCTTTTTCTGTAGCAGGAGAAGAAATAATAATATTGCCCATGAGATTGTCATGATTTACTGAGTTAGTATACATAAAGAGCTTTAGAATAGTAGCCGACACATAACGGGCACTATGTAAGTGTTAACTTTCACTATTACTTGCAGTTTCAACCCCGCCTCAGAGCAGTTGGATCAGAATACATAAAACTCTCCTGATTCTAAAGTTAGGACACCAGTGCTCAGCTGTTCTTTGAGAAATTACCCATAAGTACTTATCTAAATTGTCTTCTGGCCATTTTTTAAAGTCAGGGATTTGGGTTTGGGGTAATGGGCTTGGGAAGAATAATATTAATTAACAAATCCGAGCATAACTACCATAGTGAGTGCTCCTTTATCGTCCCAGTGTCCATTCTCTCTGCTTTTGGCCACAGCATTAGACTTTCCTTCAGGAGACTTTCCCATCATGTGGCTTGCCAGCCAAGGCACCCTGATTTCCTGTGGCAAATGGATGGGAACCTGACCCAAGCTCTGCCATCAACCTTGCCCTTCAGAGAGGAATGTGAGGATGTGACTGGTTGGGCTGGATTCACCAGAAAACATGTCCATTAGTTCCTGCCATGGAAACCCCCAAACTCTCCCAAGTTTTTCCATTTCTAAGCCAGCTTGGTGCCCTTCTTTGGATTCTGGAGTTACTCTATGGGTATGGCAACAGGTACTTTTAGGTTGGCAGAACTGGTGTCAGTTCCTTGCTATGAGAAAGTCTGAAATGACACTACTTCTAAATAGTCTTACAGATCTGGCCCTCTGTTCACTGCCCTCACCCTCCCCGCTTTGTATGTAACTCTGGTAGAACCGTGAGCAGCTGAGTGCCTTTGGGCTGTACCCTCACACACACTATCATTAATTCTAATTCAATAATGCAAAAATGACAATTTATTTCTATTTTATGAATGTAGAAAATGAGACACAGGAAAAGTAAACTACTAACCAACTAACAAGACCTCAACAGATCTCATTGTTCCCCTCAATCAGTAAGTGAAATGTCTTGCAATAAAGACGTGTCCTTTGCCATTTCACTGGCCCCTCGGGTAGCTGAAGATATTTAGCATCTTCTACTGCCTTCTTTCCCCCTTTCTGGCTGTAAATTAACTGTAGGAAACAATTTCTATCACTACCAGGTACACACACACAAAAAGGGCTTTTCAAAGCTATCGTTATCCTTTAGAACATTGCACTTTAAATTTGTATCCAGATCTGCATCATTTTTTGTTTCATTTTTTTAAAATTCTGTTTATACTCTTTAGATTAATTTCCCAACCAACTATTGCATCTGACTCACAGTCTCAAAAACTCTTCTGTTGAGAAAGCTGCTTAAAATGACACCAGTTTACTTGCTCTACAGTTTGTAAAAGGAGGCAGGGCCAAGCCTGGTCTCTTACGGCTCCTAACAGCGATGTGTTTACTCGCACAGAGTGTGTTTCCTAGGCCACCCCAGCCTGAAGGGAAAACTGGGATCATACCCACAGCACAGGCTGTTCCACTCTCACTCTGCTCTCATTGCTCTTCCAGAACCGCAGGCAGTGCCGCCCCCAGCACCCCTTCCCGTCTTCTGAGACAGGCCAGGAACACTGCACATGTGCTCCCAAACGTGATTCCACGTCCTGCATTTTGCTACTCTCCCCCTCTGGTTCCCGTTGTGATCATTTGCCAGCTCCTCTGGTGTCTGCAGGGCTGTCAATGCTGCTTGAGCCACCGAGGCTGTGCTGCTGTCAGGGAGAAAAATTACAGGTGATGGCTGAGCCACAGGCGCAGAGGAGACTGTCATTTGTCTCACATCTCTCCATCAGCTGCTGGGGCTGCCAGCCTGCGAGTTCCCCGTAGCCTGCCATGCAGCGCAGCAGTGCCCATGATGAGAGACAGGCTCCCTTGTCGCAAGGCCCTCAAAGTATAGTCCTTGTACCTCCTCTCTAACTGCCACACTACCAAGTGGAAAGAGCCTGCATCTCATCTTCACCCACTTTCTTTTTCTCCAACTTTGAACTTCATCTGTGGGGAGAGCATAGGTGCTGTCACTGTCACCTAACGTGGTGGATGCTTTCTTTCCCAGGAGGCATTTTTGTAGACTCTTGATACAGCCAGTCTGTCACTTGTCGCAGAACTGCCTGCTTCTTAGACTGACTATAGATTTTAGCCAATCTCACTTTTCTTTGAAAGGTTTTCTTCCCAAATACCAAGTCACATGTTCAGAACAACAACGACAGTGATGATGATGATAAATTTTTCCCATGAATCAGACCCCACACTAAGCACATTAGATATATTATCTTATTTAATCCTCTCAACTCTCATGTGATACATTCTGTCATTGTCCTCATTGTACAGAGGAGAAAACAAAAGCTTAGGAAGGTTAAATAGGTCCACAATCACAAGGCTGGCGAAGTTCAGCTCCTTTCCTGGCCCCTGCTCAGCGGCTCTTCTACAGCTCAGCCTGGGCACTGAGCCGGCCTCAGGCAGGCCTCCCAGCTTCTGGGACTGCTCCCAGGACTGCTTTCATCCTCCCGAGGCGCCATTCCCCAGGGCCACCTGCACAGTCCATAGGTGCGGCCCACCTTATCTGATGGTGGGTGTTGAGTTGGTAGAAGCCTCCGGTCTTAGCCAGCCTGCTTCTTCCACCTCTCTGGGCTCTCTGGGGAGAGGGAGTCAGCATGAGAAGCCTCTGCCCCAAGCCCGGCCTGCTCGAGACCTCCAGGGAGCAATCCACCCTGTCTCAGAGCCCAGCCTGTTCCCAGAAAGGCTGTCAGCACCCTACATTACATGGTTAAAACCATGCCTGATCTTGGTGGGTGTTTTAAATGAATAAAGAATTCAAGTCTGGTCTTTAAATGCCACAGAGAAAGAAAAAGTTACTGTCTCTTCAGAGTGCCCATTGTGATTTGTCCTTAGAGCTCCCCCTCCATGGTCCTTTTTCCACTTGAACTGACAAACTGGACAACCAGATAAATACAGATGCAAAATGAATAGTATGCATAGGATTTCCTTCCCTCCCAGCTTTACCAAGTCAAAAAGCAAGGCTTCTTGACAGTGTCTATCCTAGCGTAAAGCAAAGGGCGGATCAAGTCTGACAATCTGATGTACTTGAAAGTGAAATGTGGAGGGTAATTATCCTGTTTGACTAGACTGTCTATCTTAGCCAAGTATGTGCCATTACTTCCCCCAACAGGTGGTGGTTCTGCCGCTAGGCATCTGTGTGATCTCGATACCTCAGTTTCCCCCAGGGATTATGTACACAGGGATTATATCCAAGATCTCTGAGTTGCCTGAAAGTTCTCTGTGTCTTTGTTTTGTAACAAAATATGTCACTTACAGGTCAGGTAATTTAGGGTAGACTATGTGAATAAAAACAGTCCTCCATAAACTTTTTTCCACATGATTACTTTATGGAGGAAGTGTCTATTGTGCACTGAAAGTGGGATTCAATTTACAAAAAAAAAATCTGACTTGTGGCCAACTTTTAAGTGATACTTTCATTGTTTAAAGTGAGGCTTTCCATCATACCACAGTGATACATGTGCACCTATGTTTATAGCAGCACAATTTGTAATTGCCAGATCTTGGAAACAACCCAAGTGTCCATCAACTGAGGAATGGATAAAAAAGTTGTGGTATTTCTATACAATGGAGTATTATTCAGCTATAAAGAAGGATCACATTGAGATATTTATCAATAAATGGGCGCAGCTTGAGACCATACTCATAAGTGAAATAAATCAATCTCGCAGTGTGAATACCGAATAGTTTCCCTAATGTAAGTAATGATTCAAATATATAAAAATATGTGGTAATCATGATTCCCCATTATGTGGCTTTGAGGCCTTATAAAGTTTTCACTTATTAATTAGAAAGGCTTTATTCTGGGCTTCTTGATATAGAAATATTTGAAGCTATAGTATATGAAGTTTTATTCAAATATTTCAAGGAAAAAGACAGACACTATGGTAACTACTATTAAGCCGGGTTATTTGGTGGTGAAGCACTAGGTTGCTGAAACAGTCATGCTTTGACCTGTATTGTTATATTGTTATGTCCTCTTTTATCTCAATCTCTCCCTTATTCATTAAAAAAATTAGTTATTTTTTATGGTTTTTTTTAATTAAGGGGGAAAATTTTAAAAATTAGCAGGATATATAATAGTAACTTTTTTTGATTTCCTATTAACTTGTTTTGAAGTCCTGTAATACTCCCACTATCTTGTTTTGACTGATTAGACTCTGTTCCATTCTGTATGATAGTATCAAGTTTGGGGTATAGGCAACTACTTTGAAGGCAATAAGATTCACTAAGATGCCCATTCTGGTTTGACTATAGTCTCCTTTGGAAGTCCTGTAATGTTTACAATGCTTAAGTTTTATTGGTCTTGTTCTCTATTGTTTTGTTCAACTTTATAATACCTAATAAGATAGACAATTCTTTTTAAGGAAACAAGAGACATTATGGTAACCATTGTTGATAACCTTGTACTCTGTTCTTACATCATGTACTATGTCTATCCTTGGTTTTGACTGACAGCTTTGTTTTGCCATATTTGACTTTATTCTCTCCCAAAAAAAAAGTAATAAGAACTAAGGAGTAATAAAACCCAAAATGTGTAAATTTTGTTGTAAAAAAGAGAGGGGAAAAAAAGTGCTCTAAAGGATACAACAGCAAGTGTGTTTAGGGGTGTTAAATAGCTGACCATATTAATGTTTTTGGTTGGATCATTGAACACAACTGTTTGCAGTCTCACTGTTTGAATGTCCACTTTGTATGCTTTGATACTGTGACTTAAGCAACTATCTCTAAGATGATAATATGTAATCTATTAACTGGTGATTTCTTACTGTCTTTTTTTTTTTTTTTTTTGTAGTTCTGTATTACTTGCACCCTTACACCACTTTGTTTTGTTTTGTTTTTTCTTTTTCCTTTTAAATAAAATAAAAATAAATAAATAAATAAAGTGAGGCTTTCCCATAGATCATAGTTTCTAAAAACACTATCACATACATTCTCTTCCACACAGTCCTTGACAGGGAAGCAGTAGTAGAATCTGTTTTTAAAAGTTGACTTCTCTTGGACTAAGGCTTTCTATTGTTTTTTGTCCCTTACAAAAAAGAACATATTCACAAATCTTCCAAAACTGGCTTAGTGATAATAACTTTTTGAAATAAGCACACCAGATAATATCACGTCTCTGCCTCAAACTCTCCTGACACTCTCTAGGGCACGGACGGGCCTTTGCACATTCTGTTCCCTCCATGTGGAACACCGTCAACAGCACTGCCCTTTTTTCTTGCTCTCCTGGAAGTCAGCTAATCACTGCCTCTTCAGGAACTGTCCTCTGACTTCCTGGAATAAGTCCTTAACTATAACCCTGATGTGCAATGTGAGGTTTATTTGTCTGAGCACAAAGTCATCATGAACAGCCTATGTGTTCTCTTGTCACTCGTACAGACATGCTGGCTGCCCCCGCATGCACAATGCTTCCCAGGCACATGGATTTCAATGTAGGGCTTCCACTTTCATGTAACCTTCAGTCTCCTGGAGTAAACAGACAATAGTCAAATATGAGAATGAATACACCTGCCACTTCCCTCCCCTTACAGAGCATGCAGGGAGTTAAACAAGTGATTGGAGTTAGTGCGAGGTCAACCTGGAGAGGGAAGCACAAGTGGCAATATTTCCAACTCCCAAAAGGATGAGCTTAAGGCGTAGTCACATCTTTGTTCAAACAATTCATTCAGCACTTTTTCAGTCTAAGAAGCAGGAGGAGAAAAGATCATAGCCTGACGTGCCAGGCTGGCGGTGCCAGTGCGGGTGATGCTACCTGCAGCATGAGCAGAGGAGCAAGGGTTGTATCTTTCCCTCTCTTCCTCCACCCTGAGTATTCCCACCCTCTCATCCTGGAACACCTACCCCAAGACCAGCATCTTTGGTTTTTGCTTCTCTAACTGAATCTCTTTTCCAAGGGTGCATCTCTTTTCCAGTATGTATTCCAGTAAACTAGCCTCCACTTCCCTTTCATTTTCACAGCATGTATACTAGCATCCCCATTTTGCAGACAGAGGAGTAGTCATCCATAAAACAAGCTAGTTTCCAACAGAACTGGGATACCAGAGCCAGGTTTAACACTCCCTGTCTAGCATTCTCCCCAATATCGATATCACAGCTCCGGGGCTAAGCCAGGCCTTTTTCAAAGCCCCAGGAAGCCAAAGTTGGTTGCCTCCTGCTGGTGAAGGGTTCCTTCCAGGCTTCTGGTGCTACTGCCAAAAAAGGGAGGGTGTGAGAAATGAGCAGGGGACTGACTCTACACAGAGAAGCGTTTGCACAGTCTGTGCTTCTGTTGCCCTTCCTGGTCCTTGAAGGAGGCATGGGTTATGTGTACGGGGAGGAGGGATTATGAAAATCAATAACTCATGGCAGTTGATCAGTGTCAGAAAAGTATTCACCCACATTTGTCCCCTGAAAGTCAGATTCTCCATGTGTTCACATTTGTCTTTCACCAAAGGCATCAACCAGGTGGACTCAGCAAGAAATACCCAGGCTTTAGCCGAATGCTGTGGAGAGTTTCAATTAACTTCATTTTTCCAGCCAGGGCTGGCGTGGCAGCTAGTTTTTCTTACGAGGTTGTTTGTACATGAAAAGCAAATTCCCAGAGGTTCCCCAGATTGCCGAGATCCTATGCAAGATGCCTGCTCCCTCCCACCTGCCCACCCACCCACTAATAAGACATAATGCTGGCCTATTTTTGGTAACAATTAAAGGGCCTCCCGGTGAAAGCAGAAAGCTGTTTATTTTCTGTTACATCACTTCACTTTGCCTTCGAAGACTGGTCTGCGCTCAGTGTTTTCTGGTGATGCAAGTCAGCTCTCTTCCCCTAGCAGTTGGATCGCTCCCATCTCACAGCACCTCACAGGTCTCTCCCTCGGAGCCGCGCACTGCTGGAGCGAGGAGCCGCTCACGAATCAGCTGCAGGTCCCTGTTTTGAAAAGCAGAGATACAGAGGCAGAGGAAAAGGGTGGACTTCTATGTGACCTCTTCTGAAAGCAAGACAACCACCATCCGAATTCCAGAAGCCCTGTTCATGTGTGGGGATATTTTTTCGACTACACAGAATCAAAAAGAAGCAAAAGGATGGGAAATGCCTGCATCCCCCTGAAAAGAATTGCTTATTGCCTGTGTCTCTTATCTGCGCTTGTGCTGACTGAGGGGAAGAAACCAGCGAAGCCAAAATGCCCTGCTGTGTGTACTTGTACCAAAGATAACGCTTTATGTGAGAATGCCAGATCCATTCCACGCACCGTTCCTCCTGATGTTATCTCACTGTAAGGCCCGTAAGCATTTTGATATCTAATTTATGATTTGAAAATTCCCGTGAGTGTATGTGGGGCTTTGTATGTATTGGTAGAAGGCACGGAGAGAGGGAGAGAGGGAGAGAGATTCCTTTTGCATGCCTGGCCCTTTGACAGTGCTAACATTTTGCTGCATTTAGGATTTTGGATTTTTTATTAGTGGCTCCTGATGCCTAGATACCCTCCACCCTGAACATTATTATGAGAAACCTGTAGCAGACCCATCCCTCTCACTTCATCTGGGAAGGAGCTGTATTGTACTTCATCAAATAGTGTCAAAATAGTGACTGTTATGCTAAACCAGATTAACATAAGGTTTGTTCTGTGTGTCTCTTTGTGTGTCTGTTTGTTTTTTGTGTTTTGTTTTCTTTCAGATCCTTTGTGAGATCTGGTTTTACTGAAATCTCAGAAGGGAGTTTTTTATTCACACCATCGCTGCAGCTCTTGTGAGAAATATTTATATCATGACTATTTTTAATATGGCATATATTCGGATGAGCCTTCTAGTAAAATGAACTCAGTTTTAGTTTTGTTGAATGTGGTGATATTTCTGAAAAGAAAGGATATCAGTAAAGTGAGAGGTAGATGGGGCTTGTCTGCAACTTTATACCAACAGTGCAGGTTGATTCTTGCAGTGATAAATTTGTTAACCTGAAATGCTGTCTACTTTAAAGGCTATTTATGAAGTTGTTGGAATATTGCAACCAGGATCTCAATTCTATTCCACTATTTTACTTTCATTTTTAACTTGGGAACTTTGATTATTTTGCCCTGGAGTTTTGCATTTGTCAATACAGAGTCCAGCATAACATATGCGCTCAAGATGTTGTCTCCCAGGGATCTGGGCAGGCTGCTACTCTGTGTGATTTACCATGTGGGAAATAAAAAAGGGAAAAATGGATCTTTCTAGGTAATTCCTTAAAATATCAACTCTCAAAAGACTAATTTCTAATCTCCTCTAATTTATAACTAGTTTCCTCACAAGGAGGGAAAGAAAATATTAAATAGCCTCTCACACAGGATTATTCTTTGCTATATATTTTGAGTTGGCCACAAGGGAAACACATATTCAGTCGATGCCTGAAAATAGTCAAAGAAATAATATTTGACCAAGGAATCAAATATCTGCTCAGGCATAACATGATGTGTATAATTTATTTTGATGTGTAATGTTTGACAATCAAAGTTCTAGTTCTTAGGGAGGTATCACACGAGGGTCAAGAAAGGTGTTCATGCATCAGGCAACAGACTTGGGTTGGTACCTAACTGGTGGCAGAGAAGTTAAGTCAGTCAATTTTATGCTGAGTTTGGGGTATCTTAACTACATAATTTAGGACCCTATTTTTTGGGTTTTGTAGGGTATTGCTTTTTGTCTAGACTATTTTGGCTGTTAGGTATACACAAGATTGTACATACCCAGGCAAACACCCATTGCTCACTAAAATTTAGATATGTAGTCTGCAGATTATGAGTATTACTCAGCCTCAGTCTCCTTATCTGTAAAATGGAGATGATAGTACATATTTTGAAAGGTTTTTATCAGAGATAAAAAAGAATAAGTAAATAAAACTCGGTTTGTAAATGGTGCAGTTTAAAATTTTTACATAAGTCTAAAAGTTATTCAGTTGATCATTTTGTCTGAGTGAAATCTTATTTTAGTTTCCAAACTTGACAAGGTGTTTTGACATTATGTAATGATGTTGACTAATGTCCTTTTCCTGGCTAATATCTTTGAGTGATTAACAATTGAGTGGATTATACCTAAGGGGTTTATCTGTTTGACTGATGACCAACAGTGTGCTTAGGGGAAGTGTTAGCACATCAAACAAATTCAAAAAAGATGGCCCTTTTTTAGTACAACAAGGGGTAAAGTTTCTAAATCTGGGAACTTTACATAGGATGAGAATTTGTGGTGCCTGGAAAAAGGATGAATTGTGCTTATGTTGCTCATTTGTTAAACAAATAAACAGCTGAAAAGCATATTTTTGATGTACAAAGGTACCTCCTCCCTCCTCACAAGATAATTAAATAGACCAGCCCATAAAAGTTAAAAGTCTCAGTCTTACAACTGCTCATATCCTGACATTAGATAAACATTAGCCTGGATTGATCAACCTAATCAGTTACCACATCTCCACTTTGTTTTTGTTGGGTGGACACAATGACAACAAGCACAGATGCTGGACAGTGTTATAGAAATAGTTACCGGCTGCTGCAGGGCAATGTGATTACACACATTTAGAATCACAGAACGAAGCCAAGGGACTGGTTTTAAATAGCCCATACTGAGTGTGTACCATACCCCTCTATCCCATGCTCCAAGTTCTTATGGAACATTCCAGCCCTTCTTTCTAAAAGCAGTTCAGGTTTTAGAAATAACAAAAGGCCCAACAGTCTTGCCCTGTGTGTCCTCAGTCGATTCACATTCCCTAACCTCCACATTTGAGATTTATGTTACAATGATCTCACACAAAATTCTCAGGGGTCAAAGTGAGCTTCTATCTCTAGGACCCTATTCCTTGGGACTTTGTTCTCCATTCTTCCTGCCCAACGTTCTCTGCTTCACCTTGTCTTCAAGAGAAGGTTGACAAGCTCATTTTCACTGAGTAAGAATTAAAAACTAAAGCTGCTATTTTGAGCTGTACTATGATCATAACATTTGTGAGAATGCATGAATTACAAGCAGCGCAGATTCTTCTGTGGGATAGAGCTGTCCAGAGCCCTGAAATCCTGCCATGCACTGCCAACTTTGCCATAGAAACATAAAGACCAAGAAATCATCAGGCCCAGATCCCACAAGTTGTTTCTTGGCATTGGCAATGAATATAACTGTTTCCAATGCTTTTGTAACTGTGGACCACAAACAGGCTTCATAAATGTGAAGAGATAAACTTTTGAATCAATTCTGTTTGACTGATGTTCAGAAGCAGTTGATATCTTGCTCTGTTACCGGAAAAGAAAAAAAAAAATGTCTATCATACTCTTCACCTTAACAGTCTGATAATTTTGTTATGGCCCCAAATATTTTTTTCAGCCCTCTGTAGAAAGCATGATGAGAAGTATTTTGCAAAATGTCCAGATATAGCACCTCAAGTTATATGCAGTGTTTGGGAAAAGATTCTGATGGGTTATGGCTGCAGTTTGCATTGGATGAAAAAAAATACTTTGTACAATGGAGAAAAACATTAAAAATATATCATAAAATGTATCAGGTTACTTGTAAAATTTTTTTGAAATCTCATTTAAAATCTTTAAAAATTAAGAAAAAACATATACCAAAGAAATTCATATTTTTCACTGGGACAGTTTGAAATATAACCAAGAGAATGATTTTATATTCTAGTTTGCTCTTAGTGATAGAAAGTGATACTTTTAGTGAATACAATTTAGAGAAATGTGTTTTCACACATTACGTCCCTGTTTCTTCTCAACTACAGATTGAAATCCCCAGTGATACAGATTTAAGACAGAAGTAAGATTCAAATTACCGGTAAAATGTGGCTATACTGCCATTCACTAATGAACTAAGTTCTTGAAACTCCTAAGAGGATTCACTGCAGGAAGTGAATTCCAGAGGTAGCTTTAGGATCACTCATTAAAAAAAGAAAATAATTCAATATGGCTAGAAAAAGATCTGTTTATTGCAATGAGATTTGATCTTATTTGTTTGGAACACTGAGTTGACATTTCTGGTGGAAAATAACATTTTTAAAAATTAACCCACAGTTGATACATATGGAGATGGTCCATGAGAAATTAAAACCCAAAACTAAATAGGAAAGCAAACAACATAAATGAAAAAATAACAAGCCTTATGTTAGTAAAGTTTTAACCATTTGATCTTTCAAAATACCACTTGTTCCAAAAAAATATGCATGGTCTATCTCACCATTTAAAATGATTGCCCTCTTTCATCTTATTACGTGTAAGAAAAGTTTTACAGTCCTCAAGAGCCACTAAAGCCTGACCTATCAGCTATGATGTTATTTTGAGAAGTGTTTAGCTGGTTATATATAGATGAGTATGTTTTGGTTTGTGCCCAGTGGGTGTCTCACAATGATGGATTCACAATTAAATTTTAGTCATTGAGGCTATTTAGTTTCCATTTTGCTCAATGATTCATAGGTCTATTTTTTTAATTTTTTAATTAATTCTTTTTTTTTTTTTTTTTTTTTTTTTTTTTGTCTTTTTGAGACAGAGTCTTGCTATGCAATTCAGGCTGGCCTTGCACTCACTTTGTAGCCCAGGCCAGTCTCAAACTTGCAATGGTCCTCCTGCCTCAGCCTCTTGAGTGCTGAGATTACACGTGTGTGCCCAAATTAATTCTTATGATTGGGAAACTGGCTCTCTATGACAAATGTTTTTCTCTGAAATTGTGTTGGACTCTTCCAGTTTTTATGACAAGAAACCCAACAGTCTCCACCCTTCCTATTACTACCTATTTGCAGCTGGTCAAGTCCCCTCTTAATCAATAGGGGAAGCTACTTGTCCTTCTGTCCCCTAGGCCAAGGCTGCGTACAGTTTCCGCACCACCTAATGGGCTCTCAGTTCTCTCCCCAGCCATCTCTGCCAGCATTACCTCTCATCACAGCATTTTGTGTGCTTGGAAAGCCCTTAATGGTTTCCTAGGAACAGAGAAAGTCTGAACACCAAAGCTGGTGCTAATAACATTTGCCCTTTTCCTATTTGTTAAGAGTGTCACTTGACATTGACCTGAAACACCCACCCCTTATACATGCAAACTCTATCCACAGCTCACTTGGTGATCTATTTCTCAGCTTATACGTACTTTACTGATGTCTAGTTTTACTGGAATTATTCATGCTTTTATCCATTCCATGTTTATCCTGGAGAATTGCCAATATGATGGTCCTGGGGAAAAGTCTAGGTGTTACAATCCAGACGTTGCTTCGTATTTCATGAATCCAATCTATATTTGCATAAATTTCCTCTAAAGACTAATATTTTACTTCCCATAGAAATTGTGGTCATGTCCACCTACTTTATTAATTTGGTATACTTATCTGAAGTGGCAGGGAAAGTGAACTGTCTGGAAAGTGAACTGAACCGAGAAAATGCAAAGAGATGTTTCCTCCCCAAACTTCTTCAGCATACTTTCCAGAACTTCAAAAGTGAAGCATCTAAGTCTCTCCTGAAGTCATTGCTTAAGTCTGCCATCCTGACTTCATCTTTAACCTCCTGATTGGAGGTTCACTGGTCTGTGACTCTCCTATGAAAGAAGAGTTCCCTAATGGAAAATATTCATTAAAATGAAAAATATTCACACAGAGATGATTTCCTTGTTAATTTACCTGTATCTGTTTAGTTTAGACAAATATTTACCAAATACTTGCCCACAGTAACAAGTGAAAGCAAAGCCTCCTACCTTATCTGCATGGTTTGAAGTTCTACTGTGCAGAGGTACAAGGCTGGTGTTGTGAAGAACACATGGTCACTTCTCACTGTGATATGGCAGTTCCAAAAATGGTAAAATATATTTGGCCTGTATTTGAACATTTTGTAAGGCAATCATCATAACCTGTGTTCATAATGATAGTCCGTTGGTCAGGGATGAGAGTGATGCTTTTGGGTTATTGATGCTGTAGTGAAAGTAAGATATAGAATTATTGTACGGGCTTTCTACTTTTGCTTGATACCAGTACAGCTCTCCCTGATGAGAGACCGTGTGACAAATGATAAAGAGTACGCGTTTTGTGGTAAAGTTCTAGTGGTCACTCTCCTGCTTACTAGTTGCGTGACTATGGGTAAGATTAGTCACACCTTAACATCTGCATGTAAAAAATGAGGAATAATCATGGTGCCTATTTCACAGAATTACAGTAAGGATTAAAGGAAACAATGGCACAGTTCCTGAACTTAGTATATATTAGCTTTTATTATAGTAACTGAAAATTACCTTAATTACTACCATAACATCAGATTAGTATCTGGTTGCAAAATATGGGCTTGCCAACAATCCCAGCTTTAAGTTTTGTGGTCCTACACAGAGGCCTCTATCAGATCCTGCTGAGAAAATCTTCTCTTCAAATATTCTCACAGGAAACATGGGCTATTTACCTTCAAAAAAAATAAGCCAAACCTGATGGTGCATACTTGTAATCATAGCATGCAAGCAAGACGATTGCTGGGAGTTTGAAGCTTGTGCTACGTAGTGAGTTTAAGACTAGTCTGCATTGAAAAGCAAGACTTGTCTCAAAAAAACAACAAAATTTTATATATATATATATATATATATATATCTGATTCATCTAGCTTGTTCTTCATGAGTAAATTAACTGACACTATATTTTGTAAAACATGTTAGATTTTACTTAAAATAACTAGTAGTGGGCAGACTTCAGATGAGTGACACTATGGCAAGATAGAAAGAGACCTGAACTAGAAATCAAGAGACAAAAGTGAAAATCATTTGTCCACTAATAGACTGTGTGAGCTTGGTTATGTCACAAAATATCACTGACCTCAATTTTTATGTGCATAAGATACCAGAGATAGAATAAAATGTGGTTATCAGATCCAAGTGATAATGGATATTGGGGTATTAAGGTAATAAAGGAACATGTCCAAAGCAATAGTATACACCTGTATCCCAGCAGGAAGCTGAGACAGGAGGACTGCCAAGTGTAAGGACAGTTTCAGCAACTCTAACTCAAAATAAAAAGGGCTGGGGATGTAGCTTAGTGATAGAGTGTTGCCTAGCATGTATGAGTTTGACTATCAGTACCATGAAAAAATAAAATAAAGCAAAACATAAAGGAAGCATTTGAGTTTAAGACATTGGAGAGGGGTGCAACTGAGGCAAACCAGAGAAGCTATGTCTTACCTAAAAATGACTCTCTCAGTTCTAGGAGCAGAAAAGAATGTGATTCATGCTTATGAGGCTTTATCTTCCTTACTTTCAAGGGAAGGGAGAAATTTGGAAGCAAATTTTTAAACAAGATATAGACAAAAAAATAAAAAGTCATTTGGCCTCTTGAGATCATCATATTCAATTTTATCTAAGGCCTCTTCTTGCCTTACAATAGACAAAAAATAAAAAGTCATTTGGCCTCTTGAGATCATCATATTCAATTTTATCTAAGGCCTCTTCTTGCCTTACAATTCTATTATACTCTATAGAGTTACTTCAATGTAATATAGAAAATCATCTTGTTAAAGATATGGACAGAAATTATTATATCAATTTTGCAGACCAATAGATTAGGATACTAATTGAAAAAGCACACTGATACAAAATTAGCTGTTATAAATAAGTCATTAAAATAGAACTGTAGTTTCCAGTCTTGGAAAGGAGCTTACCAGGCCCTTCCTGTGGTGACTGATGATAAAAGAATATTTTAATATGTCTCCCAAGAGCAACGGTTGGAAAGAAATTGTTTACACAGCAAGATGGCAAGTTTTTGTCTACATAAAATAAGATTAACAAGCAATTAATTTATTAGAAACACAACCTAATTGCATGTATATAAATAACTGCGAAATTAAAAGACAACTCTCTGCTAAGGGCTATAGATTCTTCCCATGCTTCCATGGCTAAGATTTCTGCAACATTCTTTGAGAACTACCTTCACTGCTGGTTTCTGAACCATATGATTATAACAAGCAAGTTTTGGTTAGGGGCATTGGTCACTGTTGCATTGCCTGAGGCTAACCACTTTATACATCTCATTTTTTATTTCATTATTTGAGATACTTATGATTATTTCCATTTTACAGATGAAACACTGAGTTCTGGAGGAGTTAGGAACATCCTTAATGTCATATCCCTAATAAAGATCAAAGATGAGGGTAAAACCCACACTCTCACTTTTCACCACTTCCTCCTGAAAGTGGATCACTGACTTGACTTTGCATAGTTTTGTTCCCAAAATCAAATTTCTTCTCAAAGAGCCCACCTTTTCCATTAACAAGGATATTCAGGGGAATGTGCCCTGATTCTTAGAAACAATAATTGAAAGGGAGTTTCAAAAGCCCTTTGAAAAAGTGGTAGCATTGTTGGCAATGACATCCGGTTTCCCGGTTCCAGCTCTCATTTGTATGTGTAAGTTCTGATCGCCTTGCTTAAAAATGAGACAGACAGATAGAAAGGAATGGGAAAGAGAAAAAGGCCATATTTAGTTTAAAGATGCACCTTACACCAAAGTTCTCAAAGTGTGTGTCCAGAAGAACTTTACTCCAGAAGAATAGAGTTCTGTGCTCAAAAACATTAGGGAAAGTATGTGTTATATTCCTGCTTGGCTCTTCACAATGTACCTTGGCATGGAAAAATCTCTAAAATTATCAAAGTGGTTTATTTTTCTTAACCTCTTGCAGAATATTGGTTCTATGGAACATACTTTGGAAATATATGTGATATTTGCTTTATTTATTAGCTTAATTGTTTTCACTTCATCTTGTCCTAGAGAAGCTGGACAGCAGAGCATAGGTGAGTGAAGGAGCCCTGTCCTCCTGGAGAATTAGCCATCTGCTGCCGCATAAAACACCCTGACACCGTCTAGTGTGCCTTCACTGATGTGGTGTCTAGGAAGGCCCCCCACCGGCTATCCACCTGATCAAGCAGCTTGGTTCACCTCTTCTTTAGGGATCGCTCACTAGACACTAGATGCTACATATTTTAGGAGAAATAGAGGACTGCTTGCAGTTCATTCATCAGGAAAAGGCTCCTAAACGTCAGTGGATAGCCTCACTCTTTTTATCTGAAGCTAGATTCCTCACAGCTATTTCCCAAGTGTCTAAACCAGCATTTGCCTGGTTATGTCCCCTTGAATGTTTTGTGTAGAGCTCAATAATTAAATCATTCCATTTTCATAAGACTGGGGGCTGCATATTTAATTCCCTTTTGAAGAGTCTGTTTATTTAAGAGCAGAAAAAACTTGTGTAGTTAAGAACTCTGCCATTTTTTTTCCTGCATATGAACCTCTCATCCCCTTGAAGTCCTTAGGCAAGTTGCTCTGGGAAGCACTGGATGAGGCGGTTCTGGGTTTGCAGCAGACTCTGGGTAGAACTAATGGAACTACAACGAGGAAATAGCACCTGCTAGGAGAGAGCAACACCCCCAAGTCAAGCAGACAGTGATTATTTTACAAAAATTTGGAGACAAATTTAGGTAAATATTTAGGAAAGAATCAAAGCGGGGTTTCACTTCACATTGTACCTAAAAGCATGTTCCAACTCTTAGGACTAAAGAACTCATGATTTCATAGAAAAAGAAAAAAATAATAATACTATATATTGGTGAAAATGCAATCAGACAGACAGTCTCAAACAGACATGTACTCAGAGTTGGCTGTATTATTTGGTAAAATCAGCAGTTTAAAAAAATCTCTAATCCAATGTGATACTATTAGAAATCTGTCCTGTCTATCATAAGGACCTGGAGGAAACCATTTATATATAAGGATAGTTATGGTAGTGTTTCTGATACTAAATATTAGAATCAGCAATAAAAAATTCAAATCATTGTATATTTTCCAAATTTGCTAAAACTATATCTGTTTAAACTGTATTATCCCTGGTGTGGTGGCACACGCCTTTAATTCAAGTGCTCTCGAGGCCGAGGCAGTAATCCCAGCACTCACCGCAAACTCCAGGCCAGCCTGACCTATGTAGTGAATTCAAGGCCAGGCTGTACAATATAGGGAAGAGTCTGGCTCAAAAAATAAACAAACAAAAATTATATTATCCAAAAACTTTCATCAAAATTGTTCATGATAAAATAAGCAAATGAAAATGATAAAAAATTATTTCAACTTTACACATGCATGTATCTTATTTTTTGGTGTGGAACTTGAACTCAGGACCTCATGCTGCAGGCAGGCACTGTGCCCTGAAATATATCCATGCCCCTCTGCCATCTTTTTTTTCTGGCCCTCTTTATGTGTATTATGTACAGGCATGTCTGTGGGTAGTACGATAATGATGTGCTTTATTTACTCTTTAAGCTTTTCTAAATTTTCCAAAATTTCTATAATGATTTTATATTATTCATAAACAGAACACACCAAATCACATTCAAAATTTTAAAACATCTTACTTTTAAAAATACAGGTTGATATTATCTTGACATGACTTTGAGACTACTTATACTGGTTAATCATTTTCAAAAAAGAATTCTTGTTTAATTACACCTCTTAAGTCCCTGTGAACTGAGTCAGGTTATCATGGCTGTTCACCAGAATGTGAACCTCAGGACGTGTGACCTGGGCCCTATGATGAGCAGCACTAGTGTGTGGGAAGGGTACAGGACTTGGGGGTCTTGCCTTATAACCTAGAGCAAGTCCTTTAGTAGTCTGGGATCTCAGTTTTCTCCCACCAAACAGCGGCTCTTTCTCTAAGGTTTTACAGAGTTGTTCCAAAGACCAACTGAGATAATCCAGGCAGTATGTTTTGAAATGTAAGTTTTATGAAGATAGTTGTCATTTGAAAATGAATGGTACTGGCTGATAGTTGATGTGTACAGTCTCTTTAATTCTCCTTCCTGGTGAGGGCATACACACTCCTTAGGATGCAAAAGAAAAAGCTCTCCTTGCTGTTCTCCATAGTCTCCTTTCTTACTGAATTCACAAGTGCACGGCCCTTGAGAAAGTAATTAGAGGAAGAAAGGCTGCGAGTAGTATCTGCATAAGCAGCACTGAAAAAGACAGATTTCAAGATGCAGCAGGTCAAGGCACACTCTTGTGTCTATCTCTGAATTCTAGGGGAAATGCTTGGCTTTTCCTGCCCCTGTGAGGAAGTGGCAGAGCCCTCAGCTGTTCCCATAGGGTCGGGGTAGAGGGCAAATTCCACATGACCTCTCCACAAATATGGGATGTCTTTTAGCAAGTTCGTTGAGCCCAGAGCTCTGTTCAGAGTGGCAAGATCATTGAGATTGCATGAACCCCTCTGTAACACCACTGTTGTGAAGATAGCTATAACTTTCAACCAATGATTAGTGCAGACTCTTGCTATGTGTAGTTATGGGGAGCAGGAAATCCAGTGTTCCTCCACGTCCCACAGGAGTCAGACTTTGTAAGGAACAGACGCTACCACAAGAACAGGAGGGTATTTTGACTGACCTGCAAAGCTTACCACATACACTTTCACTGCAGATGTGTTACACGGGGCGGGGGGGGGGGTATAGAATTGAACTAGAATGCTTGAGAGCGGGACTTAGGTATCAGTATCTTGAAACTCCCCAGATGATCACATGAGCAAGCAAGACTGAGAGGCACTGGCTTAGACTCTAACACAGATCTAGGCATCTCCCTTCGTGCCTGCCTTAACACATTTCTCTAAGCTTGGCTTCTCCATGTCCATCTCTCTCCTATGTATCCCCTAGACACACTTCTTACTTAACATGGACACTACTTAGCTCTCAGTTAGCTCTTCTGCAGACTGGCTCCATTTGCCTACATGCCTAAAATGAGTATCATCTTAGCCCAACTCACTGTTTTGAGTCAGGCTACTTGGGCCATAGGATGCTGCCTAATAAGCTAGTAACAATGGGAATTTAATGTAAAGTGTATTCCTCTTTGTTCAGCAAATATTTATTCAGTATCTCTCTAGGACAGGTATATGCTAGGGATAAGCAGTGAAAAAGCAGACAAAATTCTGGTGGAAATTCTTTCTTTTACTTCTTGGACATGCATTGGCAGATTATGCCCACTAATGACCATTTCCCACTTTATCGTTCACATGATTTACCATGAAGAGAACTAGCAATGAAAGTTATTTCTTCTGGCAATTTAAGACTGTGATGATGAAATTTCCAGTCAACTATAGGACAGTCTGTAAATCCTTGAGCATGGGTGATACTTCTCTGTATCAGTTTCAACCTTATTGAAGTCTGTCCATCTGTGGTGCTGGCTATGCAGAATCTATGCTAAATGAAGTGAGAATGTAGGGCTCATAGAAGCCTTTTGAGTAGCTTACTTTGGTGTAAGGCTGAGCATCCTATTGTTTTCCAGAACCATAAAGTGATAAGAAACAATTTATCAAAGTTGTAACAAAAGTCATAAACCTTTAAATGTGTTTTAATTACTATAGGCTCTAATATACCTCCAGTTTATTAGTATTGTAGTATTGACTTTTCAGAATCTAGTGAATTGCTTGAGGGAAAAGCCATGACTTTAGAGAGAAAAGGAACTAGAAGAGAACCCAACACCATTCCAGGGATGTTACTTTAGGAAGCATTGTAAGATATCATCTCATTTTGCTTGTTTAGTTCATTCTCCATCCCCATTTTTATGGAAAGTATTTCAATACATATAAAAGTAGAGATAATAGTAGCATTCACTCTCTTGTACCCATATTTCAGCATCAACAATGATTAATTCATGCCTAATTCTTCTCTAATGCCCTGTTGTCATCCTCCTCTGATTACCCTGAAGCAAGCCCAGATGTCAAAACAAATACTCATAAATGTTAGAAACTGAGATCCCCTAGTTTTAATCCCCTAACCAAGCTCAGAAATGAAGTTACTTAGAAAGTTACAGGCAATTATTTTTAATCCTTAAATGCTAAAAGTAAAATAATAAGCTTTTAGTAACAGAATTATTATTATGTTATTTTATTATACAATATACAATTCTATGATTTGAGCCAGCAGTACTTCTTCAAGCTTTTCATCCAGAAAACTGGGAAGTTCCCTGAAGACTTTAGCAGGGTATGGGGACAGCTGATGTCCTTTTTCATCAGAAATTTCAAAACCAGCTCCCTGAGGATTCTGAAATTATGACTAAATGTGCTCAAGTAAAAGTGTTTGTTTCAACTATTTAGTAATAAATGGTCTAAGATTTTCCTAAACCTCATTGCTTCCCATCTTCATTTTGTCTTACTTTCAAGGTCAGTTATGTTCATCAAGTTGGTCTCAGTGACCTGTCTGAGATCATACAGCACAACTGGGCATGCAGCTGAATTTTTGTATGTTTCCTAAGATTAAAATCCAAAAGCACCATTGGTTAATCCATGAGAACATTCCAGAGTTTTCCACGGCAAGTAGAAAAGGTTGTTAGTGTCTTTGTTGAGGAAACATGCAAAAGTTGGTTTGGGTGCACCTGCTGTCATACCTGCTTTGCTTGTATCTCAAAATGTTACCCGAGGCAGGTGGCAGGCGTCACGGAGAGGAGTGGGGCACAAAGCACCTTACAGGAACATTTGATAAGAAAGTATTGAGGAGTAAGAAAAGCTGCCAACATTATCTGCATAAACAGAACTGTAGAAGGCAGATTTCCAGATATTTTTCTGTGTACAGTCTACACTCATTTCTCTGAAAGATAACAGCAGTAAAGATTGACAGTCTGTCAGTTTAACAATTTTCATTGTGTACTTTTTCTGGGCAGGTTATTCACATCAAACTCCTTTGATGTGATCAGTGATGATGCCTTTATTGGTCTTCCACATCTAGAGTATCTGTAAGTAAATCACATTTTTTTTCCACATGATGATTCAGGACAAGTACTCTCAGGTTCCAGGCAGCTGTCTGACCAAAGTATTATGACTTATTGCAGATTCATAGAAAACAACAACATCAAGTCCATTTCAAGACATACTTTCCGGGGACTAAAGTCTTTAATTCATCTGTAAGTATGAAGGTTGCTACTATTTAAGTTTGCCAATAGGCATTGCAAGTTGAGCACCTGTGGTTAAAGTACCCATTTTATGAAGACCCATGAAAATTTAAGAACTCAGATGATTTCTCTTCACATACCCTCGCCTTTTCTCTCTGCCATCTGTTAGCATGCATTCAGGAAACTGATTACTATTGCTATTTTTAGCCTAAAACATCCATAATTAGAAAAGCAATCTAAAGCAGGGAAATTGTATGACTGAAATAACTTTTTTATAACTTAGATCATTACTCACTTCATGGATGATTATGGATTGGCTATATACTTTATTTGATATTTGCTTTTTTCTGAATAAGCCTTAATTTTATATACATTTAAACCTAATATAGCCATAAGCAATGTCTACCTAGTACCTGAACAAATTATAAGTAAAATATTTACTTATTCAATGGATGATTTTTTTTTAACAAGGGGAAATTTTGCCTTGCAGGGAATGGTAGGTAATATCTAGGGACATGCTTACTTGTCACAACTTGGGAATGTAAATGGCATCTAGTGGGTGGAGGGCAGAGCTCCTAAGCAATCTACAATGCACAGGACAGTGTCTCACAGCTAACAATTGTCCAGCCTAAAATGACATGGGGGGAGGGTGAGAAACTGGACAACATGAACCAAACAACTTGTTTCTTTTAGATCCTTCCCTCTTCTATACACACAGACACACAGACACACAGACACACAGACACACACACACACACACACACACACACACACACACACGCACACACAGAGTTGTATTGTTAAGGAAACTAGAAGAGCATGTAAGGAAAAGACACTAACATCTATTGTGTTTGCCATTATGTTTTACATCAGTTTTCATTAATCCTCTCAATAATCTTGCCAAGTAGACACAATAATCCCATGTTAGAGATGTGAAAACAGAATCTTTTTTTAAATTTTATTTTGAAAAGAATAAAACTAAATGAGAAAGAAAACAAAACAGGGTTAAAACCACAATACGAGCTGATCTACAATGGTTACTATGATGTCTCTTGTTATCTTCAATAGAATTGCCCATATCATCAGGCATTGTATAATTGAACATAGCAGTACATAAAAATATTACTGAAAACAAAACATTGGAGACATTATAGGACTTCAAAAGCAGGTAATAGTCAAACCAGAATGGGTATCCTAGTGAATCTTATCATCTTCAGAGTAGTTGCCTGTACTCTCAGACTTGATATTATCAAATATAACACATTCGAATAAAATCAGTCAAGACAAGACAGTGATCTAACAAACCAAATTCAAATAAGATCAGTCATAATAAGACAATGTAAGTAATACAGGGCTTCAGATTAAGTTAATAGGGAATTAAGGATGGTTGCCACGGTATAGCCTGCTATTTTTGGAATAGCTGTCTGTGCCCTCAAATCTAGCACAAGTAGACAGACTGAAACAGAATATAACCAAACTAAACAGAGTGATGAGAATAATGTGGGTTTTAAATTCTCATACACTATTAACGATGTCCTCTGCCTTCCTTTTTTAGACAATTCTTCCCCTTTCACTTTCACAGAGGGCATTGTACATTTTGGGTCCCAATAACTGCTTTGGTTTTTACATTAGAGGGGGAATCTGCTATTTACCTAAGTGGTTGTGAACCTTTTTACCCCTGAGCTTGATCTTAAATTATATTCCTTGACTTACAAAAGCCTCAAGATTTTCCTTCCTTATAGCTGTGTAGTTCTCCACTGCACAAAAGAGTTATATGTCTTTCCAATCTACCTGCAGCTGCTGGACAAGCAGCCCCTATTTCTCTCTGGTTCCCTGTCACATAGAGCATTGTTTTCTCATCTTTGACTTTCAGTCTATAAACCCTCTTTCAGATTGATTATATTTCCAGTACAGTGATCTTGATGGACCTTACCTCCTGATCTACTCTGCCTGTGTTTCTTTTTGTTAGTGTATCAAAGCCATCTATGATAGAGATTATAGCCAACCTTCTCTGCCTCATTTCTGCCATGCTATTTTTCTGTCATTGATTGTTTACTTTTCTCCTTCATTCCACTGTCTGCCCAATTCATTGAGGCCTTTCTGCCACTGTTCCTGAAACCCTGGAGTTTTTTTTCTCTCTCTAGAATGTCCTTCAGTGTTTTTTGTAGGGTTGGATTGGTGGTCATGAACTCCCCCAGTTCCTCTTTGTCATGGAAGCATGTTGTTTCTCCATTAATTTTGAGAGAGAGTTTTTTAGGGTACAACAATCTGGATTGCAGGTTATTTTCTTTCAGGGCTTGGAATACTTTGCTCCAAGTCTTCTTGATTTGATGGTAGTGCCAAGAAGTTTGTCGTGATTTTGGTGAGTTTTCCTTTATAGGTGGTCTGTTTCTTTTCTCTGACAGCCTTTAATATTCCGCTCTTGTGATGAATTCCTGAGATCTTGATTATTATATGTCTGGTATAGATCTGTCTTGATTGTAGGTGGCTGGAGTCCTGTATGCCTCATATATCTGAATATCATTTCCTTTATCCATGTATGGGAAGTTTCCCTTAATCATTTCTGTGAATAGACTTTGTATTTCATTTGTGTTTATCCCTGCTTCTTCACTCTCATTTTTATTCTTAAGTAATAGTCCTCTTGTTGTCTTCTAACCTTTGTATTGCTACTTCCTGGTTCCTTGTTATTTTTAAGAGATCTTTCCTTTTGCGATCACACATTGCAAACCTACCTTCAAGTTTTGATAGTCTATCTTTAGTTTTTTTAAAGCAATTTTGTGAGCTTTCAATGGAGTTTTTAATTTTAATTTAATCTCTTTGAATCTGTCTCATGTATTCTATATTTTTTATATTCTTCATTGAAGGTTTCCTTCCTTTTTATATGTTCCTCCATCCTTCCATCTGTGTCTTCCATCAAGAGGCTAAGCATCTCTTGAGAGGTGCTTAGCATTTCTTTTTATTAATCTTCTTATATCTTTCTTTACTTGTATTAGTATTTCTGCCTTGAGTTCTTCTATAATGTCACAAAGATATTTCTTTATGTCAGCTGATGCCATTTTCAATATTGCATGTTTGCTGCCATTGATCTCTCTGTGTTTACTTCTGGATCCACATTGTTCGGTTTGTGGCTGGAGACTTTTTCTTGTTTCTTTCTCTTGTCATGTTTCTGGTTTCTTCCAGACAGGTGTGTGGTGAAGATCCCAAGTCCTTTCTGTATTGGTTATGGTTACTCTGAAGTGTGCTGGCTAGGGATTGCTGCCTTCTCCAGTTTGCTGTTGATCACTGAGGTACAAACAGGGGCAGACCCTCTGAGCCAGTCAATCACCAGAGGTCTTCACCAGGTTAGTGTGTGCCACACAGATGAAACCAGTTCAGGATAATTCTGGGGCAACTTCATCCCTGGCTATTAGGTCCTGCCAAGGAGCATGACCTAGCCCAGCAGTTCTCACCAATCTGCTCTGCACCAGGAGCAGCCAACTGAAGCCACTATGGTTCCGGATTCAGGCCCGTCCTGCCCAATTCCAATATGTCATTCATCCTGCAGGAGGACCAAACTCCAAGCACTCACTGTGGGCTAGTGCAGATCTCCACGCCAGCTCCATTCTCCATTGCATTGTTGCCAACCCCTGACTTCAGCGTGACTGTGAGTCATCTGACTCCAGGGTGTCTAGCACAGTGTGGAACTGGCTCTGTTGAGAGCATGTCTGGTTCCAGACTTCCATCCACGTTTTTCTTTTCTTATTCTTTTTCTTTTTCCTTAGTTTCTTCCTGGGTTGTGAGAATCCCTCTACTTTTGTCCAGTCTTATTTATGGTGGTAAATTCTAGCATCTGAGATGTTTCTCTCAGAGAGGCTCTTTACCTTGCTCCTTATTGATCCACCATCTTCTGTGGCAATCCATGAAAACAGAATCTTGAAATGAATCTATAAATAATGACCTTAGTTTATGGAATTGTAAAAATACTGACTCAATAGTCAAATTGCCCTGGCTAATCAACCATCTTATGACTATTTCTCAAGGGTTGAATATATATTTCATTACTGCTAGAAAAAGATGCTCAGGATCTGTTATAGTCATTCAGTCAACCTCAATCTGCACTATTAGTGTACTCATTGTCAGGCACCAGAATACAGCTGTATAACACCACACAGAAGAACATACACTTTTCTTAACTAGAGCACAATCATCAAATACAATGAAATTTAAATTTGGGTGAAAAATGAAAGCCCTTCCTTAGGGTACAGAGTCTACAAGAAGAGAAAAATGGTTCAGCATGTGTTTACTATTTAGAAACTTCCAAGCTCAAGGAAAAACAAAGAGGCATGAAGAAAGACACGAATCAAAGGAAATAAAAAAAGGAAATCCTTCCTATCTAAGCCAGTGCTAGAGGTAAAGAGGAATAATGATGAGGAATTGTTGATTGAATAAATATGATCCTTATAGCTCCTGCATTTCAGTCTAACACTCTTTAGGTTGACTCAACTTGTCTTGTGTGCCAAAAGAGAGAGCTTTGAGTATCCACTGCAGCACATGGGCCATACATTCACCACCAATGGTAGATGAATAGAGACAAAGAGACAGAGACAGAGAAATAGATATGACAAAATCCTCTTCTTTGCAATTTAGCTCTCAGAAAAGGGACAGTGAGTTCCTTATAGGTAGATCTCTACAAAACCTGACAATTCCTGGGACTAAATCTCAATTACTTTTTCTGAATCACTGTCCTAATATTATGCATCCATATTAGTCAGATTTTTATTTCTATCATGAAATACCTGAATCATCCTAACTTTATAAGGAAGAGAGGCTTATTTACCCACTACTTTAGAAATTTCAAGAGCACAGCACTTGTACTGGCTCAGTTCTGGTGATGGCCTCTGGCTGGCACAGTCCTGAGGTGGCATCTAGCACCATGTGGGAAGACTCTGGGAGCATGCACATCTATGCCTGTGTCTTGTCATATCTCTCCTCTTACAAAGCTACCACAATTCAAACACTAATGACCTCTCAATCTAATCATCTTCTAAAGGCCCCACTGTTAACCGTCATTGGGAAGATTAAGATTTCACTCTCTATTACCTCTAACACATGATGTTGGGAATTAAATTTGTTAATGAATTCAAGGGGACAAATCATGTTAGTGTTTAATTTTAATACCTGAACAGTTTGTGCACATCAGCAAGATATGAATTGTTCTGATGAGGATATATTAATTTTTGTAGTTATAAAAAATTAATGAATTTATGGGCAATGAAAAGAAAATCTCTAAACATTATTATTGATTTCTGTTAATATGCGCCAAGATTTTTTTCCATTGAGTGCCACATAAGTATTAGTTATGGCCTGGAGGAGCCAGAGATACTTGAATGAGTATATAAAGATGTTTAGGGGAAACTGTCATCAATTTATACACATTGTAAAGGAGCTGCAGGCTGCAATCTTGTAGGAATATGAAGAATGTATGTAACAATCCCCAAACTCAGAATGTTCTGTGGCCCCAATCAGTCAGGAAAGATGTCTTCATTTTAGCCTTCACACTGATACGTGTAAAGAGTTAGTGTGCTGAGTAGCTGAGGGAGATCTCTGCTCCTAGATACCTAGGTTCAAAGCCTAGGGGACCTTGATCAGGTCCGTTAGTCCTACTGTGCCCTGGATTGCTTATGTGTAAAATGGAGTGACAAACCTGTGAAAATGAGAGTTAGGGGCAGCAAGGTACGCAAGACTATCCACCTCCTAAAATTAGTTTGAGGTTCAATGAGTTAATATCTGCACAGTGCTTAGAACAGAGCCTGGTATGCAGTAAACACCCTTATGGAGGAAGAAACCAGAACTCATTACCTAACCTCCACTGCTTCTGGGTCACACTCCTAATGCTGCCGTGTACTCATCCTCTGCAAACACTCCATATGAAATAAAAATAACTGCACTTCAAATGCTGGAGGTTCAGTGAGACACAAACCCAAGCTGAGAATCTGCATTGCAGGGGTGCTGGCCCGCACCCCAGATGGCTGTGGGCGTTGCTTTCTTAGCAGCATAGCCCCATGGCACTGAAACAAACGTGTTGGCTGAGCCAGTCTGATCTGTCTTAGAGAAGAGACTTTCCAGTAGGTTCCACACCCATAATCAGAGGTTCTCTCGGGTAAACCATCAGAACACCAAAGTGGGGAATGGTTGTCATTTCTGTCAGAAAAGTATGGCAGTCTGCACTTGAGAATGCTCACTCCTACTCAACTGGTTTCAGTTGTACATTATCTTGCGTGTTTTAAAGGATAGTTCTCAAGCAGACTCTGAATTGAAGTCACACTTTCAAGAGCCACTATGTCACCCCGGAATAATCACCACAGTGAGGCTGAGGGAAGGGCGGTCTTGTCTTGCTGTTAGAGCAGGCCCACATGAGATGGTGGCCGGCAAGGGTAATTTGCAAGACTTTGCACTCTCTCCTGTACTCAGTGTCTTGGTACAGGAACCTGAGAGGAACAGCCACTGCTCTTTCTTCTGTCTGCGTTGGTCTTTCTCCTCTCATCCACTGTAGACTGCCTCTTTCATTCACTTGTTTAAAGGGATCTACCAAGGCTAACTGAGCCAGTCACAATGCTAGGTCTTGAGAATACTGTGGAAAGAGGAACATCTATGCCATACTCACAGCAGAATCGTCCTCAAAAAATTATCAGTGGTAAAATGTTTCTCAAACCTCTCACTATCTTTGGTCATCCCATGTTAATTATCAAATCGGTGAAACTTATATTTTCAGGTGTCAAAAGCAGAAATCCAGAAAGGCACTAATAAAGTAAGTGATGTAGGGAACTATAATTACAACTAGTTTTATAAAATATCTTTAATAGAAAGGGAATAATAATATTAAGTCATTGCTCTGTGAGGCTGGAAGTGAGATGGCAGGAAGGGCAAAATTACAACACAACACTTAATCCAATTATTTTGCTTTCTGGTTGTAAAACTTAAGGGAAAAGTAAAACCAGAAGCATCAATTAACTCGAACAATCAACCCCCCAAATAACTCTAATCTCAATCCGAATAGTGTTGTCTCAGTTATCTCTAGATGTTGGGTCAACTAAATGTTATCAAATTTCATTTTCTTTACCCTTTATGTGTAACAACCAAATACTGTGTAGCTATAGCAGAGCTTTTCCTTCCTAGTGACCCTGGCCTGGTGCCCTTAGCATCATTCTGCTCTGAGAATCTCCCTGAAAGCCTCAAAGCCCATGGAAGTTTCTGAGGTACCAGTCCATCATCACCTTGGCTTTAGCCAAGCATAGAATCCATAGGATAGGCTCCAAGCCAAGTCTTCCTGTGGTCCTCAAAGAATGAAAGCCTGAAAGCATGTGAAAACTTTGGAGGAAACAGGTAGCTCCAATCTGTAGGCAGTCTCATGAAAAATGTTCACTTGCCCTGATCACTTAGACATCTGAGTTCTGGTCATGATTCCCATACTACCTGTGTAGCTTTGGAGCCTGACGAATGCAACTAAGTGATTGACTTAGAATGATTGAATCCTCACTGGACAGCACCGTGTATTTATTAAGCAACAGGGCCTTTGGGGGGTTTTTTTGTTTTTGTTTTTTGGTACTGGGCATCGAACTTGCAAGGTAGGCGCTTATGCCGCTGACCTAAATCCCCAGCCCCAACAGGGCCTTTTTGAAAAATTAAGTTTATTATTTTTTTCTTCCAATAATAAAATAAAAATGTATGCTGACTAATTTAAAAAATCGTACAATCCAGACACTTCCAGAGCAAAATGAATGATTACAGTAAACTCATTTCAAAATGTAACCTCAACCATTTGTTTTATATTGCTTTATAGGGCTTTCATTAGGTCCCTATAAAAATGTGTCTTTTCTCCTCCAGGGAATTACATTCCACATACTAATCTCCATGTTTCAGCTCACTTGAACATGATTTCACGTTAAATCATAAAGAACTACCCTATTCTTTGAAAAATGACAAAATACTTCACATAAAGTATAAATTGTCATTTATTTACATAGCCCCTTATAAATGGACATGAATATTGATTTCAGTCCTTTGCTGATATTGACAATGCTGAATCAAATAACTTTCCCAACTTATCATTTGGGCTGCAAATATTTCCAGTTTCTCTTCATTTACTTGTGACTTGGTAAATTCTCTTCATCGGCCACAGCTAGGAAACAGCTCATTACCAGAGGCCCATTTCATACAATTCCTATTGCTTGCAGATTCCACTGAGCTCCTTCCATATCTGATGCATTCTTTAACCACCACTACCAGCCCGAACTTGAAAGCAGCTTTATATCAGAACCCTGCTACACTTTTTGCAGAATAATTTCCAGGCATTGTCAGTGTCCCTAAATGATTCTCTGTCCAACACCCTCTGCTCGCTTTCTGCTCATTCACGTGGGACTCGCTGTCACTGGATCCTTAGAGACTTAGCGAAGCTATGTGAACTTTACTTCCTGGGCTTTTGGCATCTAGAAGCCTTCCTCCCAGTTCTGGGTCTTGCTTTCCTTTTTCCTCTTCTTTTACAAATCCAGGCATCCCTCACAGGACTATTGCTCTCTAAGCCTGGACCTCTCTATCCTATCCCCTTTAGAGCAACGCTTTGTGAATCAGTATTTCACTGAATTGTGGGCAGTTGAGCAGCAAAGGGTTAGCACTGAGTGCAGTAAATCCATAAAACCATTTCTCTTGCACAGCTTACACTGCCTTACTCCCTCCCTACAGCCCTCTAGCTCACAGCTGAGAGCCTCTCTATAGCAAGAAGGTCTCAAGACACGTAATTCCTCATTCCACAACTAGGCTGGCCTGCTTTTTTCTCATCTCCCAGTCTTCCATCTTGTCATACAATAACCCCAGTTCTTCATCCCAGGAGCCACATAGCTCCCTAAGTCTCTATCCCTACCTTGACAGATATTTCTGAGGTTAATCTTCAACTTTAGGTATATGAGGTCTGGAGCTCTACTGCTTTGGGAAGAAAATAAAACTTCCAAATTTGGCATTATTTAAAACTATTCACCTCAGTGCTCACTTCAGTAGCACATATACTAAAACTATTCCCCTTAGACAGGAACCCAAACATGGTTTCTCTTCTTGTATAGTCCCATGGGAGGAAGTAACTCAGGATTTTACTGTTATATTTTATGCCTGTTGACCTGTAATCCAACCTCCAGCCAGTTGCAGTTTATTTTCCGGTGAGGGAGACAGAGGACCTACGGTAGCAGAAGTTAGCATGAGAATTTTAAGACATATTGTGCCAGAAACTAAATTGAAACATGACTCTGAACTGGTTCAAGGAATGAGGAAACCTCTTCATTCAAACACCAGTCATGACAAAGAGTATAGCTCAGTGACAGAGACTGCCTAGCATGCACAAGGCCCTTGATTTGATCCTCAACTTCATGGAAAAGTTTTTTTAAAAAATAGTCAGGTGAATTGTGGAAATATTTTATTGAATAGTCTCATCTGTGTTTTATTAGTACATTTATTCACTCACTTGTCTGTCAGTTTTCTAAGTGTTGTTTCCTGGACAGTGTGCACAGGGGAGCCCTCCTCCTTTCCCTTCTTCCTTGAAGGTAGTCTTTATGGAGAGTAGTTTGAGTACCAGGTACTGTTCTGCACTATCTTATTTTCTTTTTCCAATGATCTTATATAAAAAGGCACTATTATCTCCAAAATGAAGAACGCTGTCTCAGAAAAGTTGCAAAATCAAAGTCACAAAACCAGTAGGTGGTAGTCAGGATTTAAACCTAGCTCAGAATAATTCCAAAGCTATGCCTTTGATCACAAAATTGGCCATCACAGAGATTAGAACTTTCTGAGTCAATTCCCATTCTTATGATGCATGTTCACACAGTAATGATTTCTAAAAAAAACTCCAAGCAAAATGATAAACTAAAAATAAGTGGTCAGATGTGGTAGCTCACACCTGTAATACCAGAACTCAGCTGAGACAGGAGGATCATTGCTAGTTTGAGGCCAGCCTGGGCTACAAAGTAAGTTGAAGGCAAGCCTGAACTACCTAGCAAAATCCTGTCTCAAAAAGACCAAAAAAAAAAAAAAAAAAAAAAAAAAAAAGAAGAAGAAGAAAAGTTCTAAGTCTTGAATATTTGTACTTGAAAAATCTCATATTTAATTGGAAGACATAAAAGACTTTTGAGAGGTCTTTTGAGAAGATTTATCAGGGCATTAGAGGCCAATAGTATAAGTTCTTCTCCTTAGTTTTTATTTGTATTGTTGAAAAAATCCTTATGAAATATATGTAATATGTGCTTGCTAAAAACAGAAAATTCTAGTACATAGTACCTTCTTAATTGCACAGCCTCAGCACTTTATTATCTGGGTTTCTCTAGTATGTACTTAAGATTGCTTCCTATTTGTTAATCTTGACTAGAATCATTCTAGGAATTGTGGAGGAACAAATAGAAAAAGGAGAAAACAATTCCTGTGACAAGTAAGAGCCAACTGGAAGAGAAAAAGATCAAGAGGATGAATTTGATAGGGTTTGTAAAATACTATTTTCTGAGGTAAAATGAATAGGGCTAAAGGCTTTTCTAAAATTAGAAAAAGAGATAATACATGTATTTTAGAAAAAAGAAAGTGCATGTTGGAGAAGGCATTGCTTGTTGGTTATTGATTGGAAGTTTAGCTGTGCTCTGAAGCTAGTGAGGGACAGAAAGGGAGAAGACAGACCCAGGGCAGGCGAGGGACATTAGAGAGGACTCTGGCCTAGCTCAGTGAGCTGCACTGGAGACCAGATAGCTGATGTGAATCTCTTGTTCTATTCTAAATGACAGAGTGGTATCTAGTATCTTGTTTGGTTGTTTTTGTCATTATTGTTCCCTTTAACCAGTAAAAAGTGTTGTATAAATATTGAATGGATATTGAAACAAAGAGGTCAGAAATTGCAAATGTAACAGCCACAATCTAAGTAGCATCTTGGAAGACTGAAAAGTACCATAGTGCAAGCAATTTCATAAACTACAAGAGACTCATAACTATGCTTTCTTATTGAATGTATTTATTTAATTTATCATGGTTCATATCATTCTTCTTTTTTTCCAGGAGCCTCGCAAACAACAATCTCCAGACACTCCCAAAAGATATTTTCAAAGGCCTGGATTCTTTAACAAATGTGTAAGAGGACCTAAGATATCGTCAATTAATTGGTAGTAATTAACAAGGAAATTTGGTGTTGATGACTAGGATTTTTAATTGGCTTTAAAATTAGATCAGAAATTTGAAATTTTTATTTTACATCAGCCTCACTATTAAATTCACACAGACATATAAATTTTCCATGTATTTACCTCTGGGAATTCTGAATACACGGTACCCATGCATTACTTTGATAAAGTATATGTCTGTCTGCGCAGGGTGACATACGGGTCTCAGAGGGCTGGGAAGAGGAGACTGTCAGAAATTTCAAGAACCCTTTTTTTCTCATGGGGTCCAGGAAATCGGGCTCCAAAGAAAAAACATACAGAAGTCTGGGAAACTGACAGAGTAAGATGAAAGGTTACACCCATGGGCTGGTCGGGCCGCCGAGAACCAGGGCAGGAAATGGGGGAAGGGAGGAAAGTTTGCCTTTTCTCTCATTAGACTGAACAACAACTCTAAACTTAATCCCCAGGAATTTGGCTTAAACCCCAGGAAGGGAATGAACTTAATTATTTTTGACCCTTTTTCAAACAAAAGAGCTTTCAAACTTTGACTTTTAAGCCTCAGAGTGAAAGATTTTTGCAAGGGATTTGTATATTTTGCTGTAATCAAAGCAAGCACTATATGCCTAACTCTCTCAAAAGCAATTTAGCTTCATTAAGTGGCCTTTCAGAACATTAACAGGGTATTCTATGCTGTAAAGTAGAACACAGGAACAAATAAAAGAATATATGAAAACAAAGCCTTGTTTTTTTTTTTAATCTTCAGGTACTTTGCTATAGATCAGTAACGGTGAACCTTTTGGAAATAAATGCCTGAACTGTAACCCCAAACAGACTTATTTATTGCAAAATGCCAATGCTGCAATTAAACCTGAAAACTGAGGGTTTTAGTTTAGAAAAAATTCATACATTAATATCCTTTATCTTAAAAAAATAATATGCATGCTATATTCCTGCCACCACTGCTATAGAGTATATATTTCAAAACAGCTTTTCTCCAATAACAAATGAAATCTAAGTCAAGTATTTGCTTCTAAGCCCACTATTTAACTTCAGGAAGCTAATGAAAAGTTTTCTTTGTTCTCTGCAGTAGTCCCTCAGTCCCTCCTTAATGCTTGAAATCCCAATTCCTGAATGATGGTTTGTTTCCAAGAGAGTACAAGAATCAAGACACTTCTCAAAGAGTCCCACTCAAATGAGCTATCTACTGTGGTTTCCAATGGCCCAGAAGAGTCGACATTCATTATTCTTGATCAGAGTACTCTTGGAATATGAAGGCTGTTCAGGGAATGTTTTGAAATTTGGGATATAGTTCATGAGAACCTTCTATCTCATCTTTGTGTCAGTCTAACACTTCAAATTGGCTCAGTCCCTCTAGAGAATCCCATAAAGGGTTTGACTTTTTCTTGGCTTACTATAATGTGCCCAAATAGAGAATTATCTTAAATCTGTAAGGATCCAGGCCAGTTTGTCTTTTAGTGGATTTCTTGGTTTTCTTGAATGTATCCCCTAAAAAACACCGTTAAATGCTAGAGTATTTAGAAATTATTTATGTGCTGCATGCAGAGTAGGCAGGACCTATCTTAGGAATTCTGTGCAACCATAAAAGGAAATGAAATTCCTCAACAGAAGCAATGACAAAAAACAAAAACCAGAGAACTTGGTGAGTTGGGGTCATTTGTGAAAAATTTGAACTATGCTGTATCATTTAATACATGCATGAGCTGTTATTTGCATACATTAATCGTACTGTGGCAAAGTCATTTCCTATTAAAAAAATTTGTAGACCATAGAATAGGATCAGAATTATACCTGTGAGAAAGAAAAAAAAAGCAAAGAACTCACTTGATTTAATTAAATTGATACAATAATCACTATATTCTGTCCTTTAGTCCTTCAAGACACTTACAGTCTCTTAGTTCTTAAAATGTGCTAGGAAGGCAACTGAATTATAAGCTTTACTTTGCTGTGGGAGGGCAGCCCAGAGGAGTGAACCCAAGGACTCAGATGCTCACACATGCTGTATCACTGAGCTACACCTCCACTCCTTAGCTTTTTAAAATTTAAATTTAAAAATTGCTCTTTAGTTCAATTATTGAAAAACTTTTAAGTACATTTGGAATAATTAAGCATGTGAGTCTGCTTTAACTATAAATTTTATTAAATCAAAACTCATATTTCCAATGAAAATTTAGCATCTGACTTGGGATATATTGTCAATGTAAAACACACAGTGGACTTCAAAGACAGTATAAAAGAGGGTGTAAAATATCTCAATTTTTTAATATTGACTACATCCAAATTATAATACTTTGAATGTATCAAACTAAATAAAACATGCTATTAATTACACCTTTTAAAAAAACATTTTTAGTGCAGCTCTAGAAAAATTTAAATTATACATGTAGTTTCCATACTATTTCATTAGATGGCACTGCCCTAGAATAAACTGCCTTTGAATCCAAAAGAGAGTCAGTTGTGAGGCTCCATTGATTAGGGTGGCCTTTAGAAGTGCGTTGTGGTCACTCTCTGAGCTCAAACTAAGTGGTCAGTCAAATCCAAGGCAAACCATAGGACAATGAAAAATGCAGCAAGGTAATTTTGCAAGGGCCAATTGCTGAAGAAATCATGCTTGTAGCATGCCAGGGCCCTTGTACTGCAAAAGCAACAAAGGTTTGTCTTTCAGGGACCTGAGAGGAAATGCATTTAATTGTGACTGTAAGTTGAAATGGCTGGTGGAATGGCTCAGCCATACCAATGCAACTGTCGAAGACATCTACTGTGAAGGCCCCCCAGAATACAAGAAGCGCAAAATCAATAGTCTTTCCTCCAAGGATTTTGATTGCATCATTACAGGTAATGTCCTCAAAATCAATTTATAACATGAAATTAAAATAACAAGTACTTTTTTGTATGTGTAGGAACTGATTTTTTTAATATCTTAAAAACCAACTCAGCAAGTTAATTTAAAAAATTATGAACCCCTAAAACGTCATGTGTTTAAAAGCAAAATAAAAATGTTATTTTACTATTTCTTGAAAATAAACATATCTTATGGGTATTTAAGATCTAGCCAAAGAAAAAGGTGTAAAAATCAGCACATCATCATCAAAATTGCTCATCAACATTTTCTATTTTTGCAGAATTTGCAAAGTCTCAAGACCTGCCTTACCAGTCACTATCCATAGATACTTTTTCTTATATGAACGATGAGTACGTTGTCATTGCTCAACCTTTTACTGGAAAATGCATTTTCCTTGAATGGGACCATGTAGAAAAGACTTTCCGGAATTATGACAACATTACAGGTATGAAAAGCCTCATAAAGTTTTGAGTGGGAAACTAAACAGCTTTTGTCAAGGGCAGTAGGACCAGATGTGTGGAATGGAGTGCTCTGAGTAAGTTCACAAATCACTTGAATCAAAAGTCTACCATTTACTAAGTAAGTCGGGATTGTCCTCTAAGCTTTCATTTCTTTACTTGCAAATAATACCTAACTCATGAAGTCGTTAATAAGATAATGTGAATATGGGTACCAAAACACTAAATACATAATAAAAGGTGATTTTTTTTTTCAAAAAATATTGATTTATACTCTAGCTGTGCAAACCACTCATTCTCACTGGTCTCATTTTTTCTTAACTATGAAATAAGGTTTTTTCATTTAAACACATCTCAAGTTCTGTTACACGAACATTTCTTTTACAAAATATTAATGTATACCTTGCAGCAAAGTTTTATAGTTCAATAAATCTATAAACCGTATGTCCCACTTAGAGATTCGTATCATCTACATTATAGGTTCTGAGAGGTCTTGCAGTGAACAAACTGATTTTCAGTATTCTTCACATTTAACTTGGTCATAGAATCCAATTTATTCCATGAAAACTATTACTCAGGTGATCTCATAATTTCTTCCTCTCTTCAACAGTTTTTAAAATTGTCACAAATGTTAGAACAATTCTAAAATGTTTACATTAGCTTTAGCATGTAAACCTCCAAGCTGCTCCTAAGAGTTCTCCAGTCTCCCCATAACAGGTCACTCATCATATAAGGTACAAAGGATCATAATTAGATTTTATTGGTAACCACCATCCCCAGTCATCCTCAAAATAGTCTGGGACTTATTTGAGACTAAGGTTACCCAAATAGAGGAACCCCTTCAAACTAAGATCCTTTTAGAATCCTTTTTTTAAAGGAAGAAGTTCCCTTAAGGTTTCCAACAGACTGCAGCAGAGCTTCATGTAATGTAAACCGGGTTCTTCTGACCTGTGTCCAGTACATCAGTTGCTTTAGGTGACTCCTCAGATGAGCACTTGAAGGGGAAACAAAGCATACATTTGCAAATTGTCAGAAGGCACCTCAAAGTTTATCCCACCTAGGACGATGACTTTGCTTATTCTTACTGCTATAACAAAGAACTATGTGAGTAATCTGTAAACAATAGAAATGTATTTCTCACAGTTCTGAAATGTGAGAAGTTCAAGATTAAAGTCAGTGTTTATCAAAGTCAGTGTTTTATAAAGACTTACTCTCTGCTTCAAAGATGATATCTTCTCTTTGCTCCCTCGCCACAATGAGGACAAAAAAGGGCTAAATCGCTTTCCTGGAGCTCTTTATAAGGCTTTAATCCTATTCATGAGAGCTCTATCCTTATAATGTAATTACCCTCTGAAGACCTCAGATTTGTATAGTGTTGCATTGAGGTTAAATTTCAACATGAATTTTGGAGGTATATAAATATCCAAGCCGTATCAGATGACAAATTTATGTAAGATGTAAGGTGACTGTGTTCTCTGCAGATAGACATTGCTACTCAGCATAGAACTTTCTTCTGCAGTGCAGACAGCGACAGACTGGTTCTCAGCACAAGCTCTCAGGTAGTCATAGTCAGTCAGTCACTGATGGTACATGTGATGAAACTGACTATCCCTGATCTATTCTAAGCCCTCATTGTACAGGATCAAGAAAACTGAACCCCAGAGAAGTAAATGATTCTTCCAAGGTCACATAATTAGTTTAGTTCTGAAAAGAGTCACAAATAAAAACAATTTGGCCTGTGGGTGGAACCAATTAACAGAAAAAAAGCTAATGTAGAACTTTCTACCTCAGAATCCCTAGTGCTGTAGTTGGTTAAAGCTTGGAGTTTAAACTTTCTCTGCTGTCTTTCAATTTTCTAAAACTACCCTCCCTCTAAGAGATCACAGACTATTGATAAATGTCAAACTCTTAGAAAAAGGACGCCAACCAAGGCCACCAACAGATTCCTTATCCTTAACTGAGATTTCCCAAAATAACTTTCAGGAGCATCACCCCACATGGTACCTCTTTCACTTTTCTCAAGGATCTCTCTTCCTCTCTATTCTTTCCTGCAAAAAGCAACCTAAAGTGCTACAAAAGTGACAAGTAGTGTCTGCTGTCTTCGTCAGGGAATTCTATAGTGAGTAGCAGTTTTTCTATGGCTGGGAATAGCTCACATTTAGAACAACCCAATTTCAGTGAGAACTAGAAATTGTCCAAACCATAACTCTAGACCTCACAGGGTGATTCTAGAACTTTGTGGGATCCTGGCCCAAACTGCATCTCTGATATAGCTAACCTTGCCTCTGCTTCATTTAATGTCCTAAAGATGCTGGTAGGTAGGCCTGGCTTTGAATCCCAACTCTCCCATCTGGCATCAGGAGTTAACCCTGTCTGAGATCCAGTTTGTTCATCTGGAAAACAGAAGATAATAATATTTATCTCTAACAATTGTTGGGAACATTTAATAAAAATGACTTGATGAAACACATAGTAAATTCTCAATAACTGGTGGCTTTTAATTAGAATTACTATGATTAATTTATGTGTCAGGGAAAGCAATGCTTTTCTTTCTGCAAGAAGCAAACAGAGAAAATTCAGACTATGTCTATGTGTCCTGAGCACCTAAAGCAGTTTGTGTGTGATGTAACACATTTATTATTCATAACAAGGCCTTGTGAGGTAAAAAGGCACAGAACTTCAAGATACTACTGCTACTGGCCTTGGAGCTTGACCTTGTCTAATCAACCAAGAAACCTATTGTCTCAGGCTGATTTTTGGTAGCAGTTATATGGCCTCAGCCAGCATGCTTACCTGTTCCACAGAGGATACTCACACAACTAATCTCTCATTTGTCTCTTCCCAGGCACATCCACTGTAGTGTGCAAGCCTATAGTCATTGAAACTCAGCTGTATGTTATTGTGGCCCAGCTGTTTGGTGGCTCTCATATCTATAAGCGAGATGGTTTTGCAAACAAATTCATAAAAATCCAGGATATTGAAATTCTCAAAATCCGAAAACCCAACGACATAGAAACATTCAAGATTGAAAACAACTGGTACTTTGTTGTTGCTGATAGTTCAAAAGCTGGTTTTACTACCATTTATAAATGGAACGGAAATGGATTCTACTCCCATCAATCCTTACATGCCTGGTACAGGGACACTGATGTGGAATATTTAGAAATAGCCAGAACACCTCTGACACTTAGAACGCCTCATTTAATCCTGTCCAGTAGTTCCCAGCGTCCTGTAATTTACCAGTGGAACAAAGCAACACAATTATTCACTAACCAAACTGATATTCCTAACATGGAAGATGTCTATGCAGTAAAGCACTTCTCAGTGAAAGGTGATGTATACATTTGCTTGACAAGATTCATTGGTGATTCCAAAGTCATGAAATGGGGAGGCTCCTCATTCCAGGATATTCAGAGGATGCCATCGCGAGGATCTATGGTGTTCCAGCCACTTCAGATAAATAATTACCAATATGCAATTCTTGGAAGTGATTACTCCTTTACTCAAGTGTATAACTGGGATGCAGAGAAAGCCAAATTTGTGAAATTTCAGGAATTAAATGTTCAGGCACCAAGATCATTCACACATGTGTCCATTAATAAGCGTAATTTTCTTTTTGCTTCCAGTTTTAAGGGAAACACACAGATTTACAAACATGTGATAGTTGACTTAAGCGCATGAGACACCAAATCCTGTGGCTGCTACCAGAAACTTTCTACAATACATGACCTGGATGAACTCAATGCATGATGACTCTTCTTATCACATTTGCAAATGAATGCCTTTTAAACATTGAGACTGCTAGAACCAAGCACTACCAGTACGCCAACCCTAACTGTCTAATTCAGTGATGTGGGAAGTTATCTTTTATAGGACAGATTTAATTGTGTAACTGTTCTTTGCAGTGAAGATGTATAAATAAGTGTTTAATGGTATCTGTTACTCCAAAAAGAAATATTAATATGTAATTTTCCATTTATTTATTCATGTGTTCAGAAACAACTGCCAAATAAAATGTTTACATTTTCTTTCATATCCCAAAGGTAATTATTTTACAGGAGGTGTTTATTCTTCTTGATGGTATGTTAAGGAAATAGTTTTATAAAATAAGATTATATTTGGATCAAGAATTTATGGTGTGAATAATGAGTAAAGATAAAACACTGAGATTGATTACCCCTTAATTTTCTATGTCTGTGTCAGCTGATTTGGAACATTCAGAGGTATTTCCAGAGGTCATAGATTTTAGGGACACTCTGAAGTAAAATTTTGACAAATAAAAACAAGAGTACAGAAATTTTGCCTGTTACAGAAAGCCTAGTTTGAAATAAATGTGGAAATCGATCATCCTTTCTTGTTTGAGAGCTCAGGCTTAACTACATCATTCAGACAATGTATAGAAAAATTAAACATTAATATTTAGGATTTGAAAATCCCTATTCAGGGACTAAATGTCTGACTAGCATCGTCTGGCAGCATATAGAAATTGTAACTTTACAGCACCTGCCTCAAATCTACCTATTCGAAGGCCTCTGGTCTGATCAAGCGTGCTGCACTTTTAGATACTGATTTTGATCTTACTGACTGCTGCACAGTATTCAGAAGGCTCATCTTGAGTTTTCTGGATTTCTGTTTCTAGATCGTGGGGTCCTTGGCACCTGGCACAATGCCTGTGCTGTATCAGGCTCTCAGAAGAAGCATATGAGCCCTTCTCTCACACTGAACGTGTGAGGCCTTGTCAGTCAGTACTTACTGGATACTTATTAAGAATGACAAGGGGAGTACTGAAGAAGGGCAGGGCCTGATCCTTGCCCTCTGAGGTCTTAAGAGAAGAACTGGATTAAAATACAAAATCTAGCAGAGTAAGCATCAAGTGCCAGAAATCATGTGAACATTTCAGATTATAAGTAACACGGGAGTATCAAGTACAACTTCCAGGACATTGTCATCTTCACTGAAATTTAAAGGAAAAGTATGATTTCTATAGAGGATCATGGCAGAGAAGATATTCCTGGCAGAAATGAGTTGCATGTGCTGACTTTATGGAGGGGGATCAGAGTTTGCTCCTACTCACCGTCTACCAGACTGTTTTGCCAGATACTCTGGGTAAAGGAAGGCAGGCCACAGCCTCTCCGCCCAACCCAGATCTGGCAGGCCAAATCATCAAAGGCACAGACAATATTTACACAGCCTCCTGGCAGCACACCCTGGGGAGTTATGAGAACAAGAACCAGATTTCTTTATCCATACAGAAAAGCTGTGAGGTTTGGCATCAGGGTTACAGAAGAAAAGAACACTTACTCACTGCTGAGCTACACCTAGGAAGAACTAACCTTGAAATTTCTCTTACTGTTGGCTCAGTTCTCTGTTTCTGTGAACAGAATCATACGCTGTTGGAGAACACCCATTTGGTACAGACTGGATTTAAATCCAGCTGTGCCATGCATTGGCTTTGCCATCAGCAAGTGACTTCACTAAGCTGAGCCTGTACTTCATTTGTAAAGCGGGGCAATAATGCATTCAAGAGTAAGGGGAGGAGTAAATGAGGAGGCACATGTGCCGCACGTTGTATTTTCCACATGTGGTCACTTCCATTTCTCCCCATCCCCTGTGCTCTGTAACTCTTGCCCCACCTCATCAAGAGGTGGCACCTAAGTCACTTGTTCTATCCAGGTGGTTTGTTACTCACTTGTAACCCATAGAATGTAATGGAAATCATGCAGTTTGAATTCTGAGGCTGTCTTAAAAATGGTAAAGCATCTGCTTTATAAATTTGGACACTGTACATGGACCTTTTAACAGCTATGTAGGAAGTTATACTAGCCTGGGGCTACCATCCTGTCCTGAAGCCCAGGGCCAATGAAGAAATCACATGTTGGTGCTTTAGCCAAGTCTCACAAACAGCCATCACCAACTTCTAGTCCTGGAAGTGAAGATGCTTCCGTGGTTCCATCTCCTGCTGTCAAGTTACAACCAGACATCAGCCCTTCCCAAGTGAAGCCACAGACATTATGGAGCAGAGAAAATCCATCCCCATGATGCCCTGTCCAACTTCTTAACCCCTATACTCTAAGAGCATAATAAAATGTTTGCTTTAAATGGCATTTCAGAGTGATTTGTTATGAAGCAACAGTAGTCAGAGAACATAAAGTGCTTCCCAAGGAACTGGTGCCTGTGAGCACTCACTGAGTGATGGATACTGTCCACTCCTCAATCATACTCCATATCTTATGTAATTCACTTCATTTTTTATCAGTATGATATCTGTTCTTATCCTGTACTAGGCATTGTGTTACATTCAAGGAGAAAAAGGCCTAAATTCTGCCCTGTTAATTCTCAGAGATCAATAGACTATTTAAGTTAACAAACTGACTCTCTAGCTTCCCTAAAATCCTGAGGCCTAGAGTTGCAAAACAAGCTTCCTGATTTAGGATATTACTCAGGCCTTCCAATACTCAGACTAGTCTTCTCTTCATTCAAAAGCTTACTGTGTAGCCCTAACCCAGAACTGTCGATGGGAAGAGAAAGAAGTGAGAAAGAAAGGAAAATAAATCTAAGAAACATTGAGGGGGAGGGCATCTGCCCTGTCATAAATAGACTTTATCCCCTCTCCAGCCACAGATGATCAGATCTGGAGTAACTCCCAGTTTAGGTGTACAACAAAGAAGCTGAGTTCAGCTGGTCTGAGCCCAGACATTTCTCTCTCCTGAGCCAATTAGCCATAAGCACCAGATTTGCAAGAGTGTGACCATAAATCAGGCTCCTTAGAAGCAGAGAGATTTGTTGATGGAGTGCTCTTGGAACACAGCTGTAAAGAAACATGTATAGGGGAGAGGAAGATGCTGAGCAAACACTTGAGAAGACTTACAACCTGATCCCAATATGAGCTTGAACTGTTGCTCAGATGTGTCTTGCCTTGAGACATGAAGGATGGATTGGTGTAGCCCCTTACCCGATCATCACTAGAGGAAGTTCCAGCTTGCTGATGACAACCCTACAGAGAGGAGTATACTCAAGATATCATTAACCTACATATCATACCTACAGCGGGTGCAGGATGAGTGTGTCAGCACTGAAGAGGTGTCTGAGTGGGGTGCCATGAGAGAATGATGACTGGGAAGCTACTATGTTGGAGTAACCAAATGGCCTATGCACCAGAAGAGTGGCAAGCTTGTGGGAAAATCCAGAGGAATCTGAAGTAGAAGCTAAGAAAGAAGCAGAGGCATGAAACTGCATAGTCCGAGGGAAACTACAGAAAGTTTAAAAAAAAAGAATGAAGGGATAAGAAAGAGAGGAAGTATATTATATACTTTCCCATTGCAGGACAACTTATACAACACATGCAACTTAAAGAAGAAGAGATTTATTTTGGCTCATGGTTTTAGTGCATGGTTGGTTGGACTAAGACAAAAACACCACAGCAGAAGGGCCATGTAGGAAATGCAGGGTGAAACCAAGGAGAAGTATACACTCTTCTAGGTCACATCCCCTGTAACCCATCCCTCTGACCAGTTCCCACCTCCTGGCAGCACACAAATATATCAGTGGATTAATCCACAGATGTCTAGCACGCCATGATCCAATCACAGTCCAAAAGCCCCATCTCTGATCACAGACTTTTGGAAACATTCTAGATCTACATCATAACAGGCGGACATGGAAGGACAGTGAAATGTTTTGGGTGTACCAAGGGGTAGTAGGACCTTCACAGATGTCACCTTTTGAAGACCTACAGTGGTACTTTTCCTCATACTCCACCATTCTCTATTTTGTCTACCTTCTACCTACACAATTTGCCAATCCTCAATTATCTAACTACCAACATGGAACAGCCTGAGCATAGAAACCTGTTGGAAGTTTGATCATCATTAAGACAGAAAGGTAGACAGACAGACAGAGTGGAAACAGGAGAGGAGGGCTAGCTGAAGTGAATGAACCCTTAAAGCATGACCTTAGTGTGTGAGGACACTATATCTTAGTGTCCTCTTTCCCTTCCCTCTCCTCTCACTCCATCTCTCTCCTTCTCTCTCTCTTTCTTCCTATTCTTATCCTCTTTCTCTTCCTCTCCCTTGTTTTTTATGTTTCTGGCTGCCACACAGTAAGCAGCTTTGCTCCACTACGCCCTCCCATTATGATATTTCTGCCTCAGAACCAGCCAGATACGGTTGAAATCTCTCAAACCATGAGTCAAAACAAATCTTTCCCCCTGTAAGATGATTTTCAGAACTCTCACTCTGTTCCTAAGTTTGAATGAATCACACAGTGGTACACTGTCACACAGGAACTATAATTGTCCAGCAGATTAGGAGGAAGATTCCCAGGTACATCACAGCTTTCTCTGTGAAAGCAGGGGGTGTCTGTGGAATTCTAGAAATATGTAAAACAAAAATTTGGGGCATGATGCCATGGAATGCAGATAACCATTCCAAGAGAGGGACCGTGGAGTGAAGTGAGAAGACCACCCACCAGCACTCTCATGCTCAAACATGAAGACAACAGTCTATGACATGCATGCATTCTTAGTGAGGGACATTCATCTCAAGGAAATTACTTGTGTTTAAATAAGACTTGTTTTTGTTGAAATGTAGTTAATATTATTAGCAGTGAAGAGACCACTATAGAAAATAAGTCTAAATTTCATTCTGGCTTTTGTGTCAATAAAAGTTAGATATCCTTGAATGATAAAATGAAATGACTCTGAATAAATGGAGCTAGAATCATCATTCTGAGTAGGATGAGCCAGAGTCAGAAAGACAAATATCACATTTTCCATTATATGTGGAATCTAAAACATATGACAAGAAAATAGAAGAGGAGCTATTAGTATGTAAGAGGGAGGAGAGGAGGGTGTAAGGACAGCTTATGAGGGGTCAGACATGATCAAAATGTATTATATTCATTTAAAATGAAAAATGTGAGACTAGGAAGGAGGGTTGGACAAGAGGTAATGGAGGTGGTGAAAATGATTAAATATGTTACATGCATATACAATTCTGCCAAAATGAAACCCAATAATCTGTATAAGCAATATGTCCTAATAAAAAATTTAAACATGAAGCAATCCTACCATATTGTCTGTTAGCATAGTAATGTATGCCTCCACTTTTTAAAAAAATATATTGTATTTTTTTAATGAAAAAAGAATTGAACTCAGATTTACTATATTCTAGCCATGTAACTTTGGACAAATTTCCTAGACTAACATATGTGAGAGATCTGGTGAAGAAAAATCACTCCCATTTCCTGTTCCCAAACCCTGTAAACTCTCAATGGATGAGATGATTAATATTGATTGTTGAATTAATTGGCTTGAGAGATGCCTAGGAGACTGATAAAGCACACATCTGAGTATCTCTGGATGAATCATAGACACATGACCTTGAGGACTGTATGAGTCCCAGTCCTTTCCTTTCTGGCACCTTTCCCCTGCTCTGGTTCCAAATGTCATGAGTTTATCAGCCTTTCTGCTCAATGTCCTTCTGTCATAATACTTCTGCTTTGCAGCCAGCTAACCATGGACTGAACCCTCTGAAACTGTGAGCCTCTTCTCCTTTAAACTACTCTTATCACATTCCTGCAGTATGAAGTTAAACAACACAACACGTGCAATAGAAAGATCAGGATTTTCTTTTTTTTTTTTAATTTTTTTTTAATTTTATTTAAGGAGAAAAGAAAAAAAAGCAGGGAAAGGGTACAAGTTATACAGATCTACAGAAAAAAATGAACAGTAGGAAATCACTAGTTAATGGATTACATATTGTCATCTTAGAAATAATTGTTCAAGTCACAAAATTAAAGCTTGTAAAGTAGACATTCCATCAATGATACTGCAAACAGTTCTGTTCATTGATCCAATAAAACTCTGTGATATCATTTTCTATCTTATACACTTAAATATACATGCAGTTATATAGTTTGGAGCACTTTCTTTTCCTCTCTTTTGTACCATGACTATTACACATTTTGGGTTTCATTGCTCCCACCGTTCTTATTACTTTTTTGGAAGAGAGTAAAACCAAATGTGACATAACAGAACAGAATCAGTCAAGTCAAAAGGGTGGACATAATAGATAATGTAAAAACATAATACAAGGTGATCAACAATGGTTACCATAATGCCTCCCGCTATCTCTAATAGAATTGCCTATATCGTTAGTTATAATACAATTGAACAAAACAGTAAAGAATAAAACTGACAAAACCAAAACATTGGAGACATTGTAGGTCTTCAAAAGTAGATAAAAGTCAACAAGAATGGGGGTCATAATGAATCTCATTATCTTCACAGCTGATGCCTAAACTTTCAAACCTGATACTATCCAGCAAAACAGAATAGGGGAACATCAGTCAAAAATCAGATGGTGAGAGTAATACAGGGTTTTAAATCAAGGTAATGAAAAGTCAAAGTGGGTTACTATAATATATCCTGCTATTTTTTTTCCTTTAATTAAAAGGATAAAGATAAGTAAATAATGGAGTGGAGATTGAGATAAAAGAGGGCATAACAATGAAACAGCGCAGATCAAAGCATAACCATTTAAGCAGAATAGTGTTTCACCACCAGATAATTCTAACCTAAAAGTAGTTACCATATTGTCTCTTTCTTTGAAATCCTTGAGTACAACTTCGTATACTGTAGCATTAAGTATATCAAAACAATGTAAAACCATTCAAGAGAATGACAGCATTACAGAGTATTTAGAATCGACTAACAGAAAATGAACAATGGTTTCTGTATAATCTCCTTGTCTTTAAAAGGTTTTTGCTTATACTATCGTACATAATAAAATCCAATAAGATACAGCCTATTTAGACCATTGGAGACAGAAGGACAAAAGCTAGATGAGACTTCAAAACAAGATGATACTAAATCAGTATTACCTATTAAGATGTCATTTTCTCCAAAATAGCTGTTCCTATCATCCAATCTTCTCTGCCTCATTTCTATTGAGCTCTTTTTCTGTCAGTAGCTGTCAGTTTGTCTTCTTCATTTTGTTCTCTGCTCCATTCGTTGTGGCCTCTCTGCCATTATTTCTGGATTCTTTGTATTTTTCTTTTTTTAGAATATCCTGCAATACTCTCTGTAGAGTTGAATTGGTGGTTGCAAATTCCCCCAGTTCCTCTTTATCCTGGAAGCACCTTGTTTTTCCATCAATTTCCAGGGACAGTTGTGCAGGATATCTCAATCTTGGCTGGAGATTATTATCTTTCAAAGCTTGAATTATTTCCCCCCACGCTCTTCGTGATTTGATGGTTTGTACAGAGAAATCTGCTGTAATTCTGATGGGTGTTCCCTTGTAAGTGGTCTGTTTCTTGTCTCTTACAGCTTTTAATATTCTGTTCTTGTATTGAATTTCTGGAATTTTTATTATTATATGCCTGGGTGTTGCTCTGTTTGGGTTGTAGGTAGCTGGGGTCCTGTATGCCTCATACATCTGAGTATCTTTACCTTTTGCTAAATTAGGAAAATTCTCCTGGATTATTTCTGTGAGTAGTTTTTGTAGTTCACTTGTTTGTGTCCCTACTTCTTCTTTTATGTTCTTAATCCTTAAGTTATGGATCCTCTTATCATCTTCTTGTCTTTGTATTATTGCTGTTTGTTTCTTTGTTATTTTTAAGAAGTTTTTCATTTCATTCTCCCATATTACAAGTCTGCCCTCCAGTTCAGATAGTCTGTCCTTAGTTTCTTTCAAGCTGTTATGCCAGTCTTCTATAGACTTCTTAGTATCTTGGTAGTCCCTTTGAACCTGCTTCACGTATTCTATGCTTTCTCTGTTTTCTCCATCAAACAATTCTCCCCTTTTTTTCTGTTCTTCCATTCCACCACCTGTTTTTTCCTGGGTAGTACTTAGCATTTCTCTAACTATTCTGCATACTTCTAGCTTCAGGTCATTGATAACTTCATTCCTGAATTGGTCTATGAGGCTCTCTATATGGTGCCTTATGTGTATTGGTGCGGTGTCTGCTATTGCCTGTTTCTCAGAATTGGGGGCCGAGGAGCCTTTCTTGTTGCTGCCTCTTCCCATGCTGCCTCTTCTTCTCTGTTCCTTATATATGCAAGCTTATATAAGAGGCCCAGCTTCTCTCCCAGTCAGCCACAGCCTGATTGAATTGCGCCAGTTAGGTGTTCCCGCTCACCGCTGCGCACCAGGGAGTTACGGACCAGGCAGCCTATACGTCTCCCCTCCCGGCCACCGTCAGGCTCTGGGATCTGGGTTGGGACAGCCTACCAGGTCCGCCGGCAGCGTCACGCAGGCCAGGCACTTTTCACCCGAGAGGGGGATGTGTGGCTGGAGTCGCCACCGCGCCCTGCTCCCGCAGGACTGCTCGGGCCCAGAAAGTCTTCCGCTGGAGTCAAACTGTGGTAGAGTGTCAGTTTCTCTCACTCACCTCACCACAAGTCAGTGCACGCCTCCCTGCCGTTCGCAGATTGCCGCTCTCAGAGCTTCTGCACGTCTCTCTCCTTGCCGAGCCACTGTAGAGGCAGCCAGCCACCAGGCGGCGGGAAACCCAAATCGCGGCTTACAATGGCGCGGGGTCCAGCCTCCACACCGAGGCTTTTCTGTTCCTGTTTTAGTGCCAGGACTGCATTCCAAGTTGGTTTCTCTCAGCCCAGTTTGTTCCTGAGTCAGCAGAGCATATCTCCACCTGCTTATGTCTCCTTAGTCCGCACCATTCCTGGCTTCTGAGCCGAGTCTTTCAGAGAGCCTCCGGTAGTTGCTGTTATCTGTCCGCCATGTTCTCCCGGAAGTAAGATCAGGATTTTCCTTCTTCTTCTTCTTCTTCTTCTTCTTCTTCTTCTTCTTCTTCTTCTTCTTCTTCTTCTTCTTCTTCTTCTCTTCCTCCTCCTCACCTTCCTCCTCCTCCTCCTCCTCGTCTTCCTCCTCCTCCTCCTTTTCCTCTTCCTCCTCCTCTTTCTTCTTCTTTTGGTTTTAACTCTTTGAAACCCAACTAACCTGGTTAAAATGCAAGACTGAGGCACGCAAATAAAGCTATGTGTTTCAGAGATACTTGAACCAGATACTTATACAACATTTTCATAAACCTGTTGTTCTCTAACTCTTGGCCTATTTTCTTTTGTGTTGACTTTCTCCTAAGTCAGCTTTTCCTTCCATGTTGTAAAACTACCTACCAGCAGCTCCAATATAAATGTTGCCAGTTTAGCCAAGCTCAGAAGAAAGACTGGAAACTACTCTTTCCCGGTAGATCTAGCAAAAGTTCAGAACTGACACTCATTGACCTGGTGCCTATGTCTGACATTAACTATTGTGGCTAAGGATAGAAAACTCAAATATGGACCATGTGCTACACTTGTGTTATGGATTAAAAACTGGTGGTCAACTTAACACCAGTTGGATTACACCACCACAGTGCTGCTGAGTGTAGATGTTTCACGCGAGGAAGGTTGCCAGCACAAATAGAGACATGGAGAAGGAGAAACTATGCGTTGAGGTGTGTTAACACATTGAGGTACTGAGGCATTGTAGGTTCTTCTACATGTTGCTGTTTGACCCATTAGGTCCTCCTGGAGAAGCTCTGGTCCTCACATCGAGCACTGCTTCCTGGCTCTGGAGAGGAAGATGTGTGCTACTTGGCCTCCAGGATGAACTTGTCATGCTGGCTTCCTGGCATGTACTCGACTGTGCTTGTCAGAGGAGGAGCTCGGGGCCTCCATATCGCTGAGGATGGCTGTGGTGCTTTTCAGGACAGCCCTGGTCTTTGTTGTGAGTGTGACTTTTCAGCTCCAGCATAGACCCCTCAACCTACCAGCACAGCTCCTTCACCTCACTGGCATGGACTTTATAGCTTCCACCGCTGACCTTTGGGCCTTCCCAGCACAGATCCGTAAAAGAGACTGGCGTGGGTCCTTCTCGTGGGCTCTAGACCTCCAGTTAGACTTATGGGAGGCATTGTCATGAGCTCTGGGTCTTCATCTGGACTCATGTGGGACATTGCTGTGGGATTCAGGCCCTTAGCTAAATATTCTATGTTTTTAGTGTTGTAGATAGATTTCCTGCATTTTCTTGTGTTAACTCTGGGTGAGCATCATAAAACAATATTATAAATTCCATGCCCTGATCCTAATTGTTCTCTGCACAACCCCTAACTACAAGAACCTGGAACCCATGAATGGGAACCATGTAGATACAATGTGAGGTAAAAGTGATTCCCTAAAGTAAGATTAGAGTGTTATTTTAAAAAAGAAAGAATTCTGGACAGGCAAAACAACAGATGTAAGAGACCTGGTACAGTAAGTCCCCAACTTATGAATGAGCTGCGTTCCAAGAGAACATTAGTAAGTTGTATTCATTTGGAAGTCTGACAAAATGAGTCTTATATATCTTTGACACAAATATACAATGTAAAGCATTAAAAAACACAAAAAATAAAGTCCCCAGCTGTACTGTACTGCACATTATCACACTGCACACTGCATGTAAGCACACAACACATCTGTCACACAATGTTCGGGAAACATATAAGGTGCTTCCACAATTTGTTTCCATCTAGGAATATTCATGATGTGAGGTTAGTTTGTATCAGTGAAACTTCACAACTCGAACATTCATAAATCACGGCCTTACTGTATATGTGGAGAACCTGTATCAGAGAGCTGAAGTTACAGGAAAGATCCCATCCCCAAATGTGTCTAAAATCTCTTCAGTAAAAGATTCCATAGATCCTTTCTATCTCTTATTTTGCAAAAAATCACAAAATGCATTCTCCCATTTTTGTCTGTTATTCATGATATTCTGTTACATTTTCTATATACATTTTTAAATTGTGTTCTCTCAAAATGATTTTTAAAATATTTAAAATAACATATTTTGTTTTAAAAGTATGTTTTCCCAGTGTTCCTAGATCACTTTCTGTTCTCTTCCTGGACGTGCTTCCATCTCAGATCCATCTCCACCTGGCAAGGATACCGTCAGTAGCCATCTCTGCTCTCTCTCAGCACCCTGAGTTTGGTTTACAGTTAAAAGCTCTTAAGTGGGGCAGAACCTCTCCTGACTCAGCTTTCCTGCAGTTATCTATTCATTAGTTAGAAAGTATCATGAGCCAATCTTAGTAAAGAGTAAAACACAGAACAGTAACATCTGTTCCAATCTGATATCTCCCCCTAGAATCACCCTATAATGAAACAAATGTATAGGTTCTGAGGGCCCCACAAACCTGAATCTTCAGAAAATGCAATCCATGAGTTCTTATTTTTAAACATTCGTTGGGCTGAGGATTAGCTCACTGGCATAAGCACCTGCCTGGCAATCATGATGTTGTGCATTCAATCCCTGGTACCAAAAAAAGAAAAAGAAACATTCCCTGAATGATAGTTAATAGTCCATCATCAGTGCACTAACTGGGATTTGGTATTTTGCCTCAAGGATAAATGATCACAGTAGTTTGTTAAGAGCATCAAGCTCAGGATATCAATTAGTGAACAGTATTACCCTGGCAAAGAACATTTCTTTGGTCTTAGTTTTCTATAAAATACTGGAACCAGATGAGATCATCTGAAAATTCTGTAATTCTTTCTTCTAATAGGGAAAAATATCAAGTTGGGAGTTTGGAGATTTTGACCCAGTTCTACTTTCTTTATAATAGAAGAGTTTTTATTCTCATGATTCTAAGAAATTAACGTAACACGTAAGATTCAGATAATGCTGTAGAATAATCTGTTGAGATGTGCAGTGTGATGCCAAAGAAGATCACAGTTTAATGTTGACGTGAGTTTTTTTGGGTGGAGGATCTGCAGGCAACATTTGGTATGTTGGTGTTTAGTGGGTATGACATTTCACTGCACCAAATGGGAAGGCAATATTTTTAGCACAGAATTCACCAAGGTTAAGGAAAAAGAGACTAGTATTCTGAACAGAGTATGAACAAGCAGACATTATATTAAAAGACCAAATACAAAATTCTTTTCCCTTCCAAGTCACAAGACAGTCATATTAGCACTTATTTTCACCACAAAGCTTGAATAACTTATCCTTTTCTTCTGCATCTCCTCAAAGGTAGTATTCCATCTAATGCAGTAACACTCTGGCTCACACATATTCCTCTCATCTTTAGGTGGCCTGAGTACCTACTTCAATAGGTTAAAAATGTTAATGTTGAAAGAAAGTATAATAATCCTAATTTTCTGAGAATTTACTATGTGCAGGACATGTGGTAAATATTTTGCATGGGTTTAGTCATTTAATTCCTCCAACAATGCAATAGTATCCCTATTTCCAGAGAAAGAACGAAAGAAAGTTTCAGGTTTAAGGACAAAGGCCTAGAAGAAACCAGAACAAAGCACAAATCTTAAAACAAAAGGACTACTTAAAATTTTGTGCACCAAAGAGTGGAATCCTAAATCCTCTCCTCAGATCCTACTGCTGGGTAGAAAATAGATACCTTTAGGCCCACAGGGGTTTTTTTGTTTTGTTTTTTTCTTTTCTTTTTTCAGGTACCTGGGCGGGGGGGGGGGGGGGGGACTCACGACTGCCTGTTTGCAAGGCAGGTGCTTATGCCGCTGAGCTAAATCCCCAGCCCCTGGCCCACAGGGTTTTATAAATTTTTCCTTCTATGCACCTTTCTCTGCAGCCTTTCTCTACCAAAATGAGGGACTACTGCAAGGAAAAGGAAGACACAGGATTAAGAATATGGGATTGAACACAGATGAGAAGCAGAAGAATTACAAGGCTGGAGGTGGATGGTGGCTCTAAGATGACTTTTGTGCAGCTGTGAGGGTCCCTGGAAGAGGGTCAATGTGGGAAACGGAGCTGATGGACCACTTGACTTTTTAAAGAGGTTTCTGGAAGATTTGGAAATTAATAATAGGCCTACAAACAACTAAGCAAGTAGAAAAACAATACAATTATTAATTCAAAGAAAATAAAATTTGTACAAGTAGAAAAAGTTTTGCACAGTTTTGAAGTCTTTTATTGCATTTTTACCAATATTTGTGCATTAGTAAAAACTAATATTTGTATATTTTTGGTAATCTAAACATGAAAACTTGATTTAACCAAAAGTTTTTCATTGAAGCTAACGTTTATGGCACACTATATGCCAATTTAACTGCTCCCCAAAGGCTTGATTTTTCCAATGATCCTACCAATCTATGTGCTACTATCATCAAGTACTATTTTAAAGATAAAAATACTGAAGCACAGAGCTTAAGTACCTTACTCAAGGTCACATAATTGAAATTCAAATCTAAGCAGTCTGGATCCAGAGCAGCTGCTGTTCACAGCATTCGGCTACCTCAAGTTCTAGCTACTTGGAAAGAGAGCAGAACCTGAGACTGGAAGAGGCTGGGGGTTATATGAAAGAAAGTTAAATCCTCATCTACTCTTCTAATGAATTAAGAGATGCGTATCTAGGACAGATAAAGCGAGAGATTTTAGCTGATAATATTATTACATTCAGAGTGCAGAAACACATACATGAGAAATAGTAAAAGCACTGAAAGTGTCCTGGTGACCAAGGTAGGAGACAACTGTCATTACTGGAACTCCTGTGTTTGGTTTCTAAAAATGATTTTCTTTTTTTCCTCTTTTTTCTAAAGAGGATAAAAACCAAGGAAAATAAAACCAATTAAAGCAAACCGTTATAAGTGATACAGGATTTCAAAACCTTAAAAATCAACAATAGTTACCATAGTGCCTTTTGATATCTTCAAAAAGCTGCAGATACCTTCGGACATGGTAAAAATCAAATAGAACAGAAACAATAAAAACAAAACAATGAATGCAATAAAGGACTTCAAAACCAGCCAATAGTAAATACAAAATGGCTACCATAATATGTCTTGCTATCTTTTAAATAGCTGCTCATGTCATCAAATTTAACATAATCAAAAAAAAAGGAAATAAAATCCAACCCAACAAAACAGTGAAAATGATATGGCTTCCAGGCAGGGATTACTTCCCGGTGAGGCCTGGTTCTCTCCCGCTGCAGGCTGTGAATGGTGCTGACTCAGGGAGAGAGGCTCGGGTGTGGCTGTCCCCACTCCAGCAGCGCAGCCAGCACATGGTCCTGGTTTCCAGGCGGGGATCACCTCCTTGTGAGGCCTGATTCTTGCTCCTCACAGTCCACAAATGGCCAAAAATGATTTTCACATATTACTTGGTTAAGTTTTTTAAGGGAAATTTCCCCCTCTTGGAGATTAAAAGAAACGCAGGTCCCTCCCCATCCTATTCCCACTGTCTCTTGGAGATACCACTGTTTGATGTGCTTCATGTCTACTCTCCTAAACATAGGGCTGTATGCCCAAAAGTCTTCAGTGATACAAACCAGATGTTCACATTTATACTATTTGTACTCTTTGAGGCAACTACATTGCATAAGAACAGACTAGTTATGTCCATCTGCTGAAAGGCTCTTTCACAGCACAGAAGGAAAATTTGGCATATATTACTGATCCCTAATGACCCAGCACCCTGGGATCTCTAAAACCTGTCTCCTTTTTCTCCAGGATACCTGATCTCATGCCCCACTCCATTAGCATCTTTCAAAGTCTTTTTCCTTTATTTCAGCTCAAAGGTAAACCTAATCTGATAGTTAAGATGTTTGCAGTTTGTTGGAGGTTTCACTCAGCGGCATAAGCACCTGCCTGGCAAGCATAAGGTCATGAGTTCAATCCTCAGTACCACAAAAAAAAAAAAAAAAAGATTTCTGAAATCCCCAGTGATCAATTCAAGTATGCTGATAGGTGAACAGTTACTATTATGCTTCAGCATATGATTTTATGTTTAGAGACTCCTAAATTTTAACTACCACAATATGTGGGGACAAGATCAGGGAATACCCCTATCTGACAACAGAACAAATGGAAATCAGGCACAGTTGATGACCTGACATTTTCTGACCATATTTCAGAGCCCTTCCCGTGATAAATGCCAGAGTCACTCACCCAGCACGTGAGATAAACTCTACCTAGACACTGCAACATGGCTTCATGCCACGCTTCTTAATAGTAGGAGCATGTGGTACCTGTTAAAGAATGCTGAGGAGAGAGAAGCAGAGGGCATGTGGCCCAGCTGCTGGGTGATGGGAATGTGACGCACTTAGTAATGCGAAGGACAAGTTCCCTGTGTTCACACAGAACAGCAGAAACATCTTGCCACTTCAGATGGCCAAGGGATCACGCTTGAACATCAATGCTCCAGAAAAATTTGTCCACAAAGAGTGGCTCAAGAAGACTTGTCTAATATGGGCAAGGAGGGTTAAGGCAGAGATTTCCTTCCCAAAGAGTTGCCTCTGGTGTTGCTCTGGAGACTCCAAGAGGGTCTAGGGATACCAGATCCAAGAACTAGAATGATAATCAGTTGTGCTAAATAAGGTTGTGAAGGCCCACTAGATGTTAAGGAAAGGAGTAGAGGTCAAAAGAAGAGCATGAACCGGAGCAAAACATGTAATGAATATCCTATTATAAATAAGCTTTCCTGGATGGGAATATAGCATCCTTGTTCAGTATCTCTAGAAGTTTATGTTCTTCCCGGAAACCCGCTTACTGGCCTGTCTCTTGAGAGATTGGATTAGTCTTTCAAAGCCTAGTCATGCTCAGAGGAAGCATTAGAATGATAATTTAGATCATAAAAAACTGAAGACTGGAACAGACTCATCACAACTTACTGAAAACATAATTAATCCAATTCAGTCTAAAACAACTACCTGGCCTTTCTCCTGTGCCATACCTGATTTGTCATGGCATTACATGGATCACTAACCACCATTCTCTCCACAATAAGGATATAATTTTATTTTATTTTATTTTTTAGTGTAGCTGTTAATTTAAGTTGTTCTAAATTTTTTTAACTTTTTAAAAAAATTTTTAAGGAGAAAAAGAAAAAGGGTACAAGTTATACAGAATTTCAGAAAAAATAAACAGTAGGAAATCACTAGTTAATAGATTACCTACTGTCATCTTAGAAATCGTTGTTCAAGTTACAAAATTAAAGCTTATAAAGTGGACATTCAAATAGTGAGACAGCAAACAGTTCTGTTCAATGATCCAACAAAACTCAGTAATATGGTTTCTATCTTACACACTTAGATATACATGCAGTTACATCCTTTAGAGCACTTTCTTTTCCTCTCTTTTGTACAATGACATATAATTTTACTGTTTGCTTTCATCTTCCCTATAGGCCTTCCACCTTCCATCCTCTTATCAGGAAGGGTACATATGTGACTCAGGCGACAGTGAACCTCGGGTTCATCGTGAGAGAGCCAGCTTCATTACAGCATAAGCTGCTCCCTTTCTTTGTTAACGGCAGAAACTGAATGTGATTGAATTTACCACCCACAAACACAGCAAGACTCTTAACCTCACATGTACTGTCTTAGCACTATAACATTATCACTAGTGGGGATAATTGGCCCAAATGACCTGGAGAGATGTGCTCAGATGCTTCAAGGAAACTATAATTAGCTTTGCTACCAAAACAGAAGTCTAATCAGGCAAATCATGTCCCAGCCCTTCCAGAGGCCCTAGGAGTTAGAGAAACTTCTGATTCTTCCCACTCAACGTTTTCCTCTCCCTAATCCTCCCAGCAGAGTCCGTTTGGGGTCTCCCATGGAGCAGAACAGGGAAAGAGGGACAAGACTAACGTAAAGTTAGGCACAAATTAGGCTAGAGGACAATGTCAGTATGTGTTTGAAAGAGCGAAGACAAAGGAGGACATGAATATTTTAACAAGTGTTTTTTGTCTGGGATATAACTCAGCAGCTTAAGCGCCTGTGTGGCAAGTGCAAGGTCCTGAGTTTGATTCCTGATACCGAAAAGGAGGAGGAGGAAGAGAATTACAGCCTTTTTATGATATTAAAAACTTGCTGAACTGTGTTCATTTGATGCAAGTCTTATGAAGATCTTATGAGTCATCATTTCAACAGTTATCGAAAGATCTAATAATTCTGATGCTTTCTTTGAATGAACATCTGCAAAACTGAATGGGTTATCTCAAGACCTCAAGAGAAAAAAGAAAAATTATCTAACTTATAGACTCTCAAGTTATCAGAAACCAAACTGAAATGTAAACATCAAAACACTGCTGCTTTCTGACCTTCACGTCTTCACTATTGCCCAGAAGTTTTGCAGAATCATCTTCGATGCTTAAAAATTACTAAAGGTATTCTCTCTTCCTCTCTCTGAGAGGTCTTTATCCTGTAGGCTTTTACTTTAACATTTCACCACACTACTCTGGATGTCTGTGCCACACTTGCTTGGTTGGTGTTTTCTATATCACTGTCTCCCCCAAGTGACAGGAACCGGTTTTAGTTCAGGTCATTTTTCAGTCCCAAAGGAACTCTTCTAACTTCTAGAAGTTAAAGTACTTAAAAAAGAAAACAATTACTTCTTGTTATTACAGACATAAATCCAAGAGGTGTTAATAAATGTTGCAAACAGGTTAGGTTTATACCACGGAAAAGGATAGGGTCAGAAGCAGCTTTTCCTCATAAAGTACAAAAACAGAAAGAAGAAAATTAACTGGAGAAAGTCTGATATCTGAGTTGCTAGGAGATTCTCTCTCTTTCTCTCTCTCTCTCTCTCTCTCTCTCTCTCACACACACACACACACACCTTTTCTCCATTGAAGAAGAATAAGGACAGAGATAACTGAAAGGAGTTGGAATTCACTGGGGAAATTACCTCGGAAGCACGCTGTGGAACAGAGTACCACAGAAACAGGTCCCCTGTAACCATAGTGCAGATCTGAAGCATGTGGGGGTGGAGAGTGAAGAGCAAAGAACTGTGCAGATACAGGTGTGGGAACAAACAGCGAAGGCCAGGGCACGAGGCCAGGGGTGAGGGACAGGAGCTGTGAGTAGCTGAAGCTAAACTTAGGTCTTTAAAGGAAGAGGCCTTGATTTATAACTGCAATTAATTAGGAAGGCAGTCTGCTTGTTCTATTATGGATGCTTTTTACGTTTAAAAAGGATTTTACATGTTTCTCTAGAGCTGAGCTACTTTAATAAAACAAAATTAGGAGTGAGAAGTTGTGGCTGGAAGAGTCCCCTGGGTTGTAGGAGGAGGGTGACCAGGGATGCGCAGATTCTCTGAGGCTGTCCTCATCTCAGTGTCCATGGCGCCTGGCTGCCCCCTGGTGGTAGCTGTCTCCAGTTAGCAAGAGGCAATTTCCTTACTGACACTGAAGTGGTAAGGCTTGCCCAGATTAAGCAAATGAAATGCAAGGCGACCCGTTAAATTTGATTGTTAGATAAACAGTGAATACTCTTTTTGGGGTGTGTTTGTTCCAGCCTAACTCTCATAAGATGGCCCACATTAAATTTCTTCTTGCACTGTCAAACCCTCATATATTTAAAAAAGAAAGGAGGAAGGGACAAAGAGGATGGGAGGAAGGATAGGCCAAGCCACAAACGGTTTATCCACCCACATTCCATTCCATTCCATTCCATTCCTCTCTTTCTCTCTCTCTCTCTCTCTCTCTCTCTCTCTCTTCTCCTCCTCCTCCTCCTCCTCCTCCTCCTCCTCCTCCTCTCCACACCCTACAATGTTTTCAAAAAATTAAATCAGAACAAACCCTCACCCTACTCAAAAACCTTGAGACCTCTGCCTTGGATTCTAAGTTTCCTAAGGACAAGAGCTGTGTCCTTCTTCTCTACCTGTGTTTTCCAGGTTCCAGGCATGCTCGCACAGACTCAGCAAGCCCTCCCTAGATGCTGGCTCTGTCTGCCAAGGACGCCAGGGGAGCAGTCTTGACTGGCCTCATCCCTGATGGTACTGCTCTGCCTGGTCTAGGTGCCCACACATTTGCCTGCAGGTTGGGTCACTGTCCCCTCGTCTCCTTTAACCTTGCCGCCTTCCTCTGAACCTCCCAAGTGAGGCCACATATGCCTGGACACTGAAAACCTATCTAACCAATAGCCCTCTGTTCCAGAAACTTCCTCTGGCATTTGCAGCCTCTGACATCCATGCTTTAGAATCAGTTCCTTGACTGGATCCCTGCCCATTCTCTATGATCAATGAAAGTATACCAACTTTGTCATTTCCTTCTCCTACCATTCAGTTTTAGTCAACATCTTTACTCAGATCTCTTGTTATAAGTGACTCATGCATAAAATTTTGTAACTATCTTTGGGGTGTGTGTGTGTGTGTGTGTGTGTGTGTGTGTGTGCTGGGGATTGAACTCATGATCTTGTGCTTGCTAGGCAGGCGCTTAAGCCGTTGAGCTGAATCCCTGGCCCTTGCATAAAATTTTGAAAATGTAAAACATTTACTTTTCAAAAAGTAGAAAAGTCACTAAGCCAAATTTTTAACATTGTGCGATTTCTATTCTCCTTTCTATGTTTTTATTTTAAAGTTCACTGTAGCGTGTCAGCCATCTTTCAGTTGTGTTCACCCCGCTCTAACGCCAGCACTGCTTCTAACTCGCCAGAGACGGAGGTAAGGAGGTAAAGGAGGTCTTGTACCACGATTTTTTTTTTTTTTTTTTTTTTTTTTTTTTGAGACAAGGTGTCACCATGCAGTTCAGGCTGTCCTTGAGCTCACTTTGTAGCCCAGAATGGTCTCGAACTCGCAACGGTCATCTTGCCTCAGCCTCCTGAGTGCTGGGATTACAAGCATGAGCCACCACGCCCAGCTTGTACCATGTCTCTTACCAGAAGGTCTGTGTGCACCTTCACCTGTGGTAAAGCTCCCTGGAAAGAACTGGCTACAAAAGCTGCCGGAAGAGTGCGCCCCCTACTGGAGAGATGGAGCAACCTCATGGTTACAAGTGTGGAACCGTGGCCCTCTATGAAATCAGGCATTATCAGTAATCTACTGAACTTCTGATTTGCAAACTCCCTTTCCAGTGTCTCGTTCATGAAACTGACCAGGACATCAAAACAGATCTGCACTTCCAGAGAGCAGCTATTGTGCTTTGCAGGAGGTAAGTGAGGCCTACCTGGTTGGCCCGTTTGAAGACACCAACCTGTGTACTGTTCATGCCAAATGTAACAATTATGCCAAAAGACACCCAGCTAGCACGCCGCTTTCGTGGAGAACGTGCTTAAGAGTCCACTATGGTGGGAGACATTTCATGCTCAAAATTTTTTTTCTCTTCTTCCTGTTATTGGTAGTTCTAAATGTTGGATATTTTTTTTTTCCTCAGTGGGGTTAAAAGGTACCTAAGTACACAACTGTGAGTGGAAAGGGGACAGCTATTGGCAGTTTTTCTATCTTCATTAGTGTGTAATTTTTTAATATTCATGAGGGGATGTAAAGTATTAATGCAAGTCAACAAGTTTCAGCAAATAAGTTTCAGCACTTCAACTTTATAACAATTATAAATAAAATCCGTTAAATTTTTCAGGACAAGGTCAGCATTTGGATTTTTAGAAAACAAGTAAATTTCTTGTTGACACCAACTAAATGGTGTTTGTAGCATTTTTATCATACAGTGAATTCCATTCAGTCTCTCATTCAGTCCCTGTGCTTTTCTGAGTTGTCTTACATGCTAGTAAATTTTTAATGTTCTCTGTCTTTCTGTGCTGTTCCTGTAAGTTTGCTATTAAAATATGTTAAACTGTAAAAAATACACTGATTTTTAAAAAAGCTCCAATAGCTTAGAATGCGGCTCAATGTTAGAGTACTTGTTTAGCACGCACAAGGCCCTAGATTCAAACCCCAGCATTGCAAAAATCAAGCAAACCAAAAAAAGTTGAACAATTTTCTTTCTTGCATTATAACAAGTCTTTTTAATATTATATATTCTTTGTAAATTATTATTTTTTGTAATTGTATAATATTAAATTGAGTGGATATATTTTTATATTCAATATTTTTCTACTGTTAGGAAATATTTATAATATATTCTGACCTCTGTAATCAAAAATAATACTTCTGTGAACATTTTGATCATGAAGCCTTTTTTCCCCATGTTTTGGATTTCTTTCTCAAGTAAGATTTCCAAAAGTAGAATTACTGAATCAAAGAATATGATTTGAGTTCAGATAAATATTGTCATTCTTACTTTTTAAAAGGGCTGAAGACCTCAGGATAAAAGTCTCAGATTAAATACGTCCATAATCCTTTTTCCTATGATCTAAATCCATAGGAATGGGAGATAAGGTATTAAGCATATTTCTATGCTTCTCTCAAGATATAAGATAAATGTAAATTTTCAGATGCTCAAAAAAGACTTAATAAACAAAGCATAAAAACAACAGGGACAAATGGTGGGATGAGAACCAGGCAGACAAGGCTGTAGGTCCCCGGGGGTAGGCTGAAATGTACTTCTGGCAATTAAAACTTTCCTCTCAAAACAATGGCCCTTGGGCCTGGGGATTTAGCTCAGCGGCATAAGCGCCTGCCTTGCAAGCAGGCAGTTGTGAGTTCAATCCCCGGTACCGATAAAAAGGAAAAAGACAAAAAAAAAAAAAAAAAAATGGCCCTTACCACTGCATATACACATCTAGAATTGTGGCAGAAATATATTTCCTGCTCAGAACCAGTAGCCAGAGCTGAGTCCTATCCTTATTCTGGGAAAGAAGAAACTTTTCCTTCACCCTTTTAGATTCAGAAGCTGGGAGTCTATGAGTTTCAAATGACAGAAGTCAGATTAGCAAAAGAAAAGTTTACTTAAGCTTACAGTGTGCTTTCTTAGGAGGACTCAGGGCTGTGCTCTCTCAAATGGGGTGGATAGAACACAGCGAGAGGAAGGAAGAGCAAGAAGAAGATCCTGTGTGGAGAACAGGCAGACAGAGAACAAAGTGGAAATAAGAAAGTGTACGATAATCTGGTACATATTGTGCTGATGCAACTTGTCTTGGTTACTTTTCTCTTATTGCTGACACAAAACATCCAATGCCCAAAATTAAAGAGAGAGAAATTTATTTAGCTCACAGTTTGTAGAGGTTTCAGTCTGTAATCAGGGTAGAATGGCAGAGAGTTACAGTTCATGGTGGTAGAAGGCAAATCAATAAGAGCAAAAAGAGAGGAGCATGAAGAGAAGACGCTTTGCATGCCTTGAACTGTATGTAGACTACCAACCCTAGGGTGGGTGTAGTACTCATATCCACAGTCCCAGCATTGGATCATGAATCAGTCACAAACTCTACAAGCCTGACCCCATGGCAGTATGAGGCTTTGGGGGGACATCCAGATGCAAACATAACACCGGTGGTCTTTGACTCTTCTTCATAGCTGTGACTGCTCAGGATAGGAGATTTATGACAGTCTCTTTTCCACAAAATTGTTGTTTTTGCCAGAGAAGTAATACTCTAAGGAGGTTTCTCTTTGCTTCTTGACTCATAGATATATTTGACTTACAGTAATTTTTTTTTAATTGTACCAGGGATTGAGCTCACAACCTCGTGCTTACCATGCAGGCACTTTATGCTGCTGAGCTAAACCCCTGGCCACTACAGTAATCTTTATATCAACTCTAGGGTACCAAGAGAGTCTGCAAATGGGCCTGTACCATGTAGATTTTGGAGACCTGTCAATCTGGAAATGAGGAGCTCTGAGTTGGGATACGAAAGTAAGCTTGAGTCTAGTTAACCAATAAGACCAAGGCTAAGAAGCTACAACCAAGAACCAAGAAACTCCCAGGCTAGGGAAGAATAAGGAGTATGGGGGCAGAGGTCCCATACAATATAAACTCTAAAGAAAGAGTTTTAAAAAATAAAAGGGCCAGGAGTTTAGGTCAACAAGCACAAGCACTTGCTTGGCAAACACAAAGTTGTGAGTTCAATCGCCAGTACAAAACACAAACAAAAACAAAAACCTTGCCAGAGACTTAGCTCAGCAGCATAAGTGCCTGACTGGCAAGCACAAGGTGATGAGTTCTATCCCCGGTACAATAAAATAAATAAATAAATAAATACATACATTCATAAAAATTTTAAAAACCAGAGTTTAAAAAAAAGTACAGCACAATGAAAGTGGTCACAAATGAAAGATCAGTATCCTGAGGTGACAGAAGAATCTGAAAACAACTTTAAGATGAATCTGTTTAAAATCTTCAAGTAACTAAAACAAGATAACATTAATAAGACCAGAACAGAATATTATGAAACTATACCAAGTAATTAATAAACAGAACATCAAAAAATTTATCACCCACACTTCGCTTTTGAAGAAAAAAACAATTCCTTAAGAGACTGTCCTTCACTACACCAACAGAAGACGGTGATCTGGAACTAGGAGTGGCAAATTACCCTAAACCCATGGAATGCACTGCAATGCTGTGAAGCGTCCTCAATTCATACAAAGCTTCTTTAAGGAAGAGGCAGTCAGGAGCGGGAGAGAGACAGAGAGAAGACTGGAATGGAGAGGATCAAAGCATTTCAGCTGCTACATTCTTCCCAGAAGGTAACCACAATCCAAAAGTTCCAAAATGACTTGATATGTCTTTTTTTTATTTAAAGAAAAAAACAGAAAAAGGGTAGAAAAATACATAATTTTGGGGAGAACATGGTGGATAGATAACAGCAGCCATGGAGGCTCTCTGAGATAGCCACCTTAGATTCCAGGAATGGTGCAGTGTGGGGAATCCTAAGCAAGGGGAGATATACCCTGCTGATCCAGGAACGAACTAAGCTGAGAGAAACCAACTGGAAATGCAATCCTGGTGCTATGACAGGAACAGCTGAAGTCTCAGTGCCAAAGCTGGAACCCGCGCCTCTGGAAACTGCAGCTCGAATTTCCTGCCACCGCTGCTTCATCTGAATCGGCACAGCAGGGATAGAGGCACAAAAGCTCTGAAAGCAGGAATCAGCAAACTGAACTGAGAGCAGAGCTGGTGGGGAGCCCTGCATCAACCTGCAGTAAGTGAGAAGAATAGGGACCCTTCCATAGATAAGGAGGCTCCAATAGAGGACATTCTGGGACCAAGCAGACTAGCCAGAACAGGACGCTGCAGTGACTTCCACCACATATTCCCCTCTCAAGTGGGATTGGTGAGGAATGCTTGACCTGGGTGATGCCGCAGACCAAGACCCAGTAGGGTAGCCCAAATGAGGTCGCTGCACCTGGCAGTGTACCCTAATGCGGTGAAGCCTTCAGCAGGTTGACTGACCTGGAGGGGTGGGCCCAGCATAGGCTGCCCAGGTCTGTGTCTCTCTAGTACACTGCAGTGGGTGGGAACACCTAGCTGGTGTGATTCAAACAAACTGTAACTGACAAAGAAAGAAACTGAGCCTCCTATATATGCTTGTATGGAACGAATAAAAAGTATGGGAAGAGGGAGCAACAAGAAAGGGTCCTCAGCCACCAAACCTGAGAACACTGATCCAGGAAAGGTAAATGCAAAGGAGAATGAGGACAGAAAACATGCAGTATCAGTCTCGGCACCAATAGACATAAAGCAATATCTCCAGGACCTCATAGACAAGTTTAAAAGTGAATTATTTAACCAAGTCAAGCAAGATATAAGTAGAATAGTTAAAGAAATGCTAAGCAACTCCCAAGAAAAAACAGATGGTGGAATGGAAGAACAGAAAAAAAGGGAAGAATTGTTTGATGGAGAAAATAGAGAAAACATAGAATACGTGAAGCAGGTTCAAAAAGATTACCAGGAAACTAAAAACTCTATTGAAAGCTGGCATAACAGCTTGAAAGAAACTAAGGATAGATTATCTGAACTGGAGGACAGATTTTTAATGTGTGAGCATGAAAGGAAAAACTTCTTAAAAATAACAGGAAACAAGCAGTAACAATAAAAAGGCTAGACAATGATAAGAAGATCTAAAACTTAAGAATTAAGAATGTAAAGGAAGAAGCAGGGATACAAACAAATGAACTGCAAAGGCTATTCTCAGAAATAATCAAGGAGAACTTCCCTAATATGGGAAAAGGTAAAGATACTCAGATCTGTGAGGCACACAGGACTCCAGCCACCTACAACCCAAATAGAACTACACCAGGCATATAATCATCAAAATTCCAGAAATCCAATATAAGAACAGAATATTAAAAGCTGTCAGAGACAAGAAACACTTACAAGGGAACACCCATCAGAATTACAGCAGACTTCTTGGCACAAACCATCAAATCATGAAGAGCATGGGGGGAAATAATTCAAGCTTTGAAAGACAATAACCTCCAGCCAAGATTGATATATCCTGCACAACTGTCCCTAGAAATTAATGGAGAAAGAAGGTGCTTCCAGGATAAAGAGGAACTAGAGGAATTTGCAACCACCAATTCAACTCTACAGAGAATACTGCAGGACATTCTAAGAGAGAAAAAAACCAAGATTCCAGAAACAGTGGCACAGAGGCCACAATGAATGGAGCAGAAAGTGAAATGAAGAAGACAAACTGACAACTAATGACAGAAAAAGAGCTCAACAGAAATGAGGCAGAGAAAGTTGGACGGTATGAACAGCTATTTTGGAGAAAACAAGACATCGTAATAGATAGTGCTGATTCAATATCATCTTGTTTTGAAGTCCCATCAAGCTTTTGTTCTTCTGTCTCTATCTGTCTTAACATGTTGTATCTTATTGGATTTTATTATATGTGATAATATAAACAAAAACTTTTATAGACAAGGAGATAATACAGAAACCATTGTTCATGTTCTGTTAGTTGGTTCTAAATACCTTGTAATACTGTCATTCTCTTGAATGGTTTTACATTGTCTTGATATGTTTGATGCTACAGTATACAAAGTTATACTCAAAGATTCCAAGGAAAGAGACACTATGGTAACTACTTTTATGTTGGGATATATTGTGGTGAAACATTTTGCTTAAATGGTTATGTTCTGACCTGTGCTGTTTTGTTGTTATGCCCTCTTTTATATCAATCTTTTTTATTATTTATTTTTTATTTTTATCTTTTTAATTAAGGGAAAAATAAATAAAAAATAGCAGGATATATTATAGTAACCCATTTTGATTTCCTATTAACTTGATTTAAAATCCTGTATTGCTCTCACCATTTTGTTTTGACTGATTTTACTATATTCTGTTTTGATTAATAGTACCAAGTTTGAGAGTATAGGTAACAACTGTGAAGACAATAAGATTCACTATGATGCCCATTCTGGTTGACTATTATCTTCTTTAGAAGACTTGTAATGTCTCCAATGTTTTGGTTTTATTAGTTCTGTTCTTTACTGTTTTGTTCAATTTTATTATAACTGATGATATAGGCAATTCTTCTTAAGATAGCTAGAGGCATTATGGTAACCATTGTTGATCACCTTGCATTCTGTTTTTACATTATGTACTATGTCCATCCTTTTGATTTGATTCACTCTGTTTTGTTATATCACATTTGGTTTTATTCTCTTCAAAAAAAAGTAATAAGAACTGTGGGAGTCATAAAACCCAAAATGTGTAATTGTCATTGTAAAAAAGAGAGGGGAAAAAGTGCTCTAAAGGATATAAGTGCATGTATATTTAAGTGATAGATAGATAACCATATTACTTAGTTTTTGTTGGATCATTGAAGAGAACTGTTTGCAGTTTCACTGTTTGAATGTCTACTTTATATGCTTTAATTTTGTAACTTGAACAAGATGACAATATGTAATCTATTAACTAGTGATTTCCTGCTGTTTATTTTTTTGAAATTCTGTATAACTTGTATCCTTTTTGTGTTTTTTTCCTTAAATAAAATTTTAAAAAAAGAAAATACATAATTTAAAAAAAAACAGTAAGAAATCACTAGTTGTTCATTACATGTTGTCCTCTTAGAAATAGTTGTTCAGGTTACAAAAGTAAAGCATACAGTGAACATTCAAACAGTGAGACTGCAGACAGTTCTGTTCAACAATCCAATAAAAACTTAGTAATATGGTTATCTATCTTACTTAAACATACATGCTGTTATATCCTTTAGCACTTTCTTTCCTTTTCTATATTTACAAGAGGTATTACACATTTTGGATCTTATTACTCCTACAGTTTTTATTACTTTTTACACCAGACAGACAATGCGATATATATAAATATGATTCTTACTTATTTCACTTATGAAGATCGTCTCCATTTACCTATAAAAGCCTCAAGGTCATCCTTTTTTATAGCTGAGCAGTACTCCATTGTCTTAAAATACCACATCTTTTCATCCACTTGGCAGTTGATGTGCATCTTGGTTATTTCCAAGATTTAGCTATTACAAATTGTGCTGCTATGAACATGTATGCACATAAATCACTGTGACATGACCTTTTTGGTTTTTCTGGGAAAATACCCAGGAGGGGAATAGCTGGATTGAATGAAACTTTCAGTGCTAGTCTTCAGAGGGATCTTCATACTAATTTCTATAGTGACTGTACCAGTCTACACTCCCACCAACAGTGGAGCAGGGTTCCTTTTTCCCCCAGCAGCCTTGCCCAAACTTGTTATCAGTTGATTTCTTGATGGCAACCATCCTTTCTGGAGTGAGATGAAATCTCAATGCTGTTTTAATTTACATTTCTCAAATGAGGAGTGATGGTGAACATTTCTTCATGTGTTTATTTGCCATTTGTATATCTTCATCTGAGAAATGTGTGTTCATCACAGATGCCCATTTTGGGAGAAGGTCTTTGAATTTGGGGGGGCCTGATATTTTTTAATTCTTTATATGTTTTGGACATAAGTCTTTTTTCTGAGAGGTTGCTGATTAAAATTCTTTTGCATTCTGTGGGTTTTCTTTTCACTCTGTTGGTGATTTTTTTGAAGTGCAAAAACATTTAATAATATGAGGTCCCAGTTGTTGATTCTTGGAAGTGTTTCCCATGCAGTTTGCATTTTGTTTGTGAATTCTTTGCCTACCCCTATGTCTCCAAGATTTCTACATACCTTATCTTCCAGCAGATTTAGTGTTTCTTTTTTAGTATTTAGATCTTTGATTCATTTAGACTTTAGCACATGGCAATAGGCATGGGTATAGTTTCTGTCTTTGGCATGTAGAGAGCCAATTTTTCCAACACCATTTATTAAACAGGCTATTCTCACATCTTCTAATCTGTTCCATTGATCCTCAGGTCTGTCTCTTTGCCAGTACCATGCTGATTTTATCACTGTAGCTTTGTAGTATGGTTTCAAGTCAGGAATTGAGATGCCTCCTACCGTTCCTTTGTTGCCCAGAATCACCTTTGCTATTCTAGGTTTCTTCTGTTTCCAAATAAATTTTAGGAGTGTTTTCTCTAGATCTGTAAGGTATGTTAATGGTATGTAGATTGGGATTGCATTAAATCTGTATAACAGATTTGGGAGTATGGCCATTTTCACAATGTTGGTTCTTCCTAGCCAAGAGCAAGGAATGTCTTTCCATTTTCTAATATCCTCTTCAATCTCCTTTTTTAGCATAGGTCTTTTTCAGCATATAGGTCTTCCACATTCTTGGATAGGTTCATTCCTAAGTATCTCATCTTTTTAGAACTCAGCTGTGAATCCATCAGGGCCTGGGCTTTTTTTTGTTGTTGTTGTTGGTAAGTTTTTAATTACATTCTAAATTTCAATAGCTGGTATTGGATTATTCCAAATTGCTGTATCTTCTTGGTTGAGCTTTGTTAGTTCATATGTTTCTAGCATTATAGCACAATAGCATTATTGTGAAAGGTGATATTTCCATAATTTCTCTCTCAGTGTTTGTGTACTGGAATGCTATTGATTTTTGAGAATTGACTTTGTATCCAGCTACAATGCTGAATTGGTTTATTACCTCTAGTAGTCGTTTAATGGAGTTTTTTGGGTCTTCTATATAGAGTATCAGATCATCTGCAAATAGTGATAATTTAACTCCTTTTTTCTTATTTTTATTCCTTTTATATCTCTCTCTTGTCTGTTTGCTCTGGCTAATATTTTCAGAACTATATTGAAAAGCAGTGGTGATAGTGGATATTCTTGTCCTTGATTTTAGAGTGAAAGCTTTCAGTTTTTGCCCATTTAGTATAATGTTTGCTGTTGGTTTGTCATAAATGGCCTTTATGAAATTGAGGTAGATACTGTGTATTCTGAGTTTTTGAAGGGTTTTTGTCATGAACAAGTGTTGGACTTTATCAAAAGCTTTTTCTGCATCTATTAAGATGATCATGTGGTTTTTGTTCTTGGCTCTGTTGATGTGGTATATTACATTTATTGATTTGCATGTGTTAAACCATCCCTGCATTCCTGGAATGAACCCTATTTGGTCATGATGTATAATCTTCTTGATGATTTGCTGCATTCTATTTGCCAGTATTTTATCAAGAATCTTTGCATCAATGTTCGTTAGTGAGAATAGCCTATAGTTCTCCTTTTTGGTTGGGTCTTTCTCTGGGTTTGGTATCAAAGTAATACTTCCCTCCAGGAATGATTTAGGGAGGATTGCTTCCTTTTCAACTCAAGAGTTTAAGGAGTATTGGCATCAAATCATCTCTAAATTTCTTGTAGAACTCAGCTGTGAATCCATCAGGGCCTGGGCTTTTTTTTTTTTGTTGGTAAGTTTTTAATTACATTCTAAATTTCAATAGCTGGTATTGGATTATTCCAAATTGCTGTATCTTCTTGGTTGAGCTTTGTTAGTTCATATGTTTCTAGAAATCTGTTTCCTTTGTGTTTTCCACTCTATGTGAGTAGAGATTTCAAAGTAGGTATTTATGATCTTTTCTTTCCATTGGGTCTCCAGTAATTTCCCCCTTTTGAGTCCTTATTGCATGAATTTGGGTTTTTTTCTTTATAAGATTAGCTAGCGGTTTGTCAATTTTGTTGATTCTCCCAAAAAGCCAGCTTTTTGATTCATTAATTCTTTGTATTTTTTTAGTTTCAATTGCATTGATTTCTACTCTAATCTTTACAATTTCCTCTCTTCTACAAGCTTTGCAATTAACTTGCTCTTCTTTTTCTAGAAGCTTGAGATGAAGCATTAGGTTATTTATTTGTGCTCATTCTGTTTTCTTGATATGACACTTTATTGCTATATATTTTCCTCCTAAAACCACTTTCATTACATCCCACAGATTGCAGTATGTTGTTTTTGCATTTTCATTGAATTTTAGGTATTGCTATAAAGCAATACTTCTTTAATTTCATCTGTAGCCCACTGTTTGTTCAAAAGGTTGTTATTTAATTTCCATGTATTTATGCAGGTTTTGCAATTTCTTTTGCCATTAATTTCTAATTTCAGTGTGCTATGGTCACATTTATGCATGAAATATGCATTCACTTAAGAATTTTTTTTTTAAATCGGTACCAGGGATTGAACTCATGACCACCTGCTTGAAAGGCAGGTGCTTATGCCGCTGAGCTAAATCCCCAGCCCCACTTAAGAATGTTTTATGGGATAACGTATGGTCTATTTTGGAGAGTGTCCCATGCACAGCTGAGAAGAATGTGTATTCTGATGTAGTTGGGTGGAATACTCTGTAAACGTCTACTAAATCCAATTTGCTCATACCTATAATTCAGTTCTATTATTTTTTTTTTACTGGGTTTTTGTCTAGTTATCAGTCTCTTTGTGACAATGAGCTGTTCAGGTCCCCTGTTATAATTGTGTTCTTGTATATTTGGTTTTTCATGTCCATTGTATGTGTCTTATATAGTTGGGTGCTCCTGTATTTGGTGCATATATATGTATAATTGTTAGTTCTTCCTCTTGAATTTTTCCACTAATGAGTATGTAGTGACCTTTATCTCTTTTAATCATTTTAACTTTGAAGTTCACATTGTCTGCAGATAGAATAGTTACCCCTGCTTTTTTGGGGGGTCCTATTGCATGGACTACTGTTTTCCATCCTTTGACTTTTAATCTATGAGTTTCCTTTTGGGTCAGATGTGTTTCTTGTATACAGCATATTGTGGGATCAATGTTTCTTGATCCATTCTGTCAACCCATTTCTTCTGATAGGTGAATTGAGGCTATTTACCTTTATACATATCAATGATATGTACTGGCTTGACTTTACCATGTTATGTTCCAGTTGTTTGTTTTCTGCTTTTCCCCCTTGTTTAATTGCTTGTCCTACCTGGTGGTTTCTTTCTGTTGTTGTTCTGGAGATTGTGGTCATTTTTATCTCTATCTAGTATGTCTTTCAATACTCTTTCTAGGGTTGGTTTGTTGGACATAAATTTCTTCGGTTGTTCATTGTCATGGAAGTGTCTTGTTTCTCCATTAAATTTGAATGAAAGTTTTGTGGGTACATCAGTCTGTGTTGAAAGTTGTTTTCTTTTAGGGTTTGAAATACTTCGCTCCAAGCTCATCTTAACATGAAGTTTTGTGCTGAAAAGTTTTCCATGATTCTAATAGGCTTTCCTTGATAGGTGAGTTGTGTCTTTTCTCTAACAGCTTTTAGTATTCCTTTTTTTGGCTGTACATCTGAGATCTTAATTATAATACATCTGGGTGTAGATTTATGTTGGTTGTGACTGTTTGGCACTCTATATGCTTCACTTAACTGTATATCAGATTTTTACTCCATGTTTGGGAAATTTTCTGCTATTGCTTCTGTAAATATTTTAGTTATGTCATTTGCATGGACTCCTGCATCTTCACTGATACCTATTAATCTTATATTGTTGCTCTTGGCATCATCTTGAAGCTGCTGGATTGTCATTTCCTGCTGCTTTGTTATTTTTAAATTTTCCAGCCTTTCATGATTGTTAATTGCAATCCTGTCCTCAAGGCCAAAATCCTATCCTCAGCTTCATTTAAACGGTTTTGCCAGCTTTGAATGAATTTTTTGTTTCTTGGACTTCTCTTTGTGTTTCATGAATTCTACGTGTTTTTCTATATTGTTCATTCAAGGTTTCAATCAGTTTCCAATGCTTGTGTACTTTTTTTCTCTATTTCTCCTTTAGTTGTGCTCAGCAACTCCTTTACTAAGGTTGTTATTTCTCTCTTTACATGGGGGAGTACTTCTAATTTGGTTTCCTCTACAGCCTCGTGGAGTTGTTTTTTTATTTCACTCACTACTTTTTCAGAGATTTCCGGTGTGCTACTTTTGCAGTCCTCTATCTCAGTGTCTCCTGTACTTGCTTCTGGTGGACTGGACGTTTGACGTTGCATTTTGCTTTTTCATTTTGCCATTTTCCCCTTTCAAGTTAATATTCCGTCCTTCAGTCCCACTAGTGTCAACTGTTGGTAGTGTGTATCTTGGGGTCCTAATGTAAGGTTGATGTTTGTCCAATCGCTGGGTCCCTCAATGAAGAGGTGGGCCAATCACCTGACTTCCCACTGCAGGGCCTTTTGGGTGAGTCCTATATTCTGGGGATGATGAGCCTAGTAGTATTGATGTAGATCAACTTTTAGTTCCTGCTATTACTTTATCTTCAGGTTATTCCAGGTCACCAAATCGCCCTGTCTATAGTGTTTGTGTCTGCTGAGAAACTACTGTGTCCCCATTGTGTGCCTGTGTGTCTCATAAGCCCTTTTGATTTTCTCCAAGTTAGGGGAGTCCTTACTGGCACACTCCTCACCCTGCCTGGTGTTTTCTGTGTGTAGGAAGGAGTCACCCGCACTCTTGCCAGACTCACCAAGATCTTGCAGTTAGTTGGAAGGAGTTTTACTACTGGCCCTGTTTACCCACCGTACTTTTAGGGGCATACTCACCACATTTACTGTAGTCTTGCTGAAATCTTCTGTTTGGGTGAGGCAGATACTGAATCTCCCTTCAAGCTAGCACAGTTAATCCACTGTATTCCAAGTTCTGGGAGAAAGGGTGGGAGTTGAAAATCAACAGCAGTATTAGGTCCAAGAGGTGGGAGTGTCCCTGAGGGGCCAGCAGATGTCCTGGGTCTGGGCATCCACTGGGTGCGGGCCAAGGTCCCAGGCAGCATGCTGTTCCTCAGTGCTGGCTGGAGTCACACCTATTTCCAGGTTTTGAGTGATGCTTCAAAGCTTCCTCTGTGCACTGGGAATCACCCGGCCCACTTTTGGCTCTCAGGGCAGACTGCTGGCAAATGCTTGTCACTTGGAGATCTCTTGGTGTGGACCAGTTGAGCCCGCGGGGACTCCAGAGGTGGTGATTTCAGACGCAGGGCATAGTCTTACTGCCGGGGAGTGAAGTTCTAAGGCTTCCCCATGCACTGGAATTCAACTCATGAGCGGTCAGGGCCCAGGCCTGGATTCTAGGCCCTGCTTACTGTTTGGAGGTGGCTGGGGGCATCCCGGTTAGGCCTGCCGGTACCTCCTTGTTTTAGGGTGATTTCAGACACAAGTCATGATCTTACCACCAGGGAGCAAAGTTCCAAATTTTTCCTGTATGCTGGATTTCAACTCTCACATGCAATCAGGGCCTGGGACTAGATTCTGGGCGCCGCTTGCTGCCTGGAGTTGGAATTGATATTTTCAAATAAAGCTTTAGAAATATGGAAAATTACCTTGAAACAGAAATTTGAAAACTAAGAATTGAAATAAACAAAGCAAAAGATAAAGAAATTAATTGACTGACTGGCTGGTTGAACTGGGGGTGAGGGATAAAATCAATTTAGGAATGAAGACTGTATGACAAACACCCAGTGGAAAATAGACTCGAAGTCTGGACACTAAGGCTGGGGATATAGCTCAGCGGCATAAGCGACTGCCTGGCAAGTGCAAGGTCAGTCCCTGGTATGTACAAACAAACAAACAAAAAGAAATCAGGGAATAAAAATGAACTAAAGACATAAAGGTTTCTAAGAAAAAATGGCTACATGAAAGATAACCAAAGAAAATTCAAGATACCAATCACCAGAATCCTTAAAGAAGACATAAAATAATGAAACTAATTTAAACTTATTAACCAAAATGGAGTGATACACTCTCTTTAAGTCCTGGAAGCTTCAAAATTGTTAAAATATCAATTCAGCCTAGATTAAACTGTAAATTTAACTCATTCAAATCAAAAGCCCAATAACTAACTATATAGATATTGATAAGCTGTTCCTAAAAAGTGCACTGAAATACAAAGAACCTGAAGAAAAGACTGATATTAAAGGCTGAGTGTGGTGGCACATGTTTACTATTCCAGCTACTGAGGAGGCTGAGGCAGGAGAATGATGAGTTTGAATCTAAATCTCAAAACTTGAAAATTATGAAAGACCTAGGGACACGGCCCAGCATTGACTCACTTGCCTCACACGTGCAAGGCCTTAAGTTCTATCTCTGGTACTGAAAGAAAGTAAGAAGGGTGGAAACATAGTTCAGAGGCATAAGTACCTGCCTGGCAAGAGCAAGGCCCTGAGTTCAGTTCTCAGTACAAAAAAAGGAAAGAAAGATAGATAGAAAGAAAGAGGAACATTTGCACCATTTGATTTAAGAGTTACTATGAAAGGGTTGGGGATTTAACTCAGGGGCATAAGCACCTGCCTGGCAAGCATGAGGTCGTGAGTTCAATCCCTGGTACGAAAAAAAAAGCCACTATGAAATCAACAGTAACCACAAAAGATTGATGTGAGTGTAAAGAAAGATAAAGATCAATAAATGAAACAAGGTAGAGTAGATCCACTTATGCTTTGTCATTTTTTATGTTATCAAGGAAATTGAAGTTTTTTCTTTCAATAAGATACTGGAACAACTAAGTGTCCATATGAAAAGAATGGACCCCAAGTCTTATTTTATGTAACATATGACTTTTATTTAAAAGAGGTTATATACCTAAACTGTTAAAGATACAAAACATGTAGGAAACCATCACAATGAGTATTTATGAGCCTGAGATAAGCAAAGGTTTCTTGAACTGGGCACGAAAAGCACAAAATAAAAGCACTTATTAAGAATTAGCAAACTGAGCAGGCATGGTGGCACACACCTATAATCCCAGGACTCAGAAGGCTGAAGAAGGAAGATTGCTACGAGTTTGAGCCACCTGGGCTACATATTGAGGCCCTATCAAACACATATGTATGTAGGCAAGTTGGATTTCAAAATTATAAGCCATTTTTTCAAATACACCATTGAAAAGGAATAGTCAAGCTACCTAATAGAAGCATATATGCACAGCATGTGCATAGGGTTAATGATCTGTATCTAGCACAATATAGAGAGAACTTTTATAACTCAATAATTAAGAAGTAAAACTACGCAATGTTAAAAATTGACATGTCACAGCACTTTGCAAGAAAAGAATATAAATACCCAACAGGTACATGAAAAGATGCTTAACATTGTTAGCCATTAAGAAGATGGAAAGTAGGGCCGGGGGTAAGTAGTTCAGTGGTGTAAGCGCCTGCCTGGCAAGTGTGAGGTCGTGAGTTCAATCTCCAGTACCAAAAAAAAGATGGAAAATAAAATAAAAAAATGTAATACCTTACTTAAAATTTGTAAAATTCATGTTACTAACAGTTGGCAAGGATTGCATCCTTGCTGTAAGGAAATTTACACTGAAAAAATATGTCTTAGAAAGTTGAACGCATACTTACTATACTAGGCAGCTGTGGTGGATTGACAACTGGTAGTCAGTTTGTAACACCCCGCTGAACTGAATCAGCATACTGGTGAGTGTGGAAGGCCCACTTTAGGACTGTTGCCAACAGTATTTAAAAAAAAAAGAAACACTAGAGGGAAAGATGATGTACTGTCAAATCTCCTGGAGAACCTTATTGCACTAGTTTTCCTGATACAAACTTGGCTGTTATCGTCATCCAAGGAGCTCAGGACCTCACTGTCACTAGGAATGGCTGCAGTTCTTTTTGGGGGAGCACTGGTCCTTACTCTGAGAGTCACTTTCTGGCTCCAGTGCAGAAATCTCAGCTCCCTGGCACACATCTTTCACCTCACTGACGCAGACTTTCTAGCTTCCACCACTGATCTTTGGGCCTTCTCACTGCAGATCTGTTAAACAGACTTACATGATATTGTTGTGGGCTCTGGGCCTCCAGTTGGACTCATATGGGCATTGTCACGGGCTCTAGGTCTTCAGCTGGGCTTGTGCAGGATATTACCATGGAATCCAAGCCCACAGCTTGATTCTTTGGGTCTCTAGTGTGTGGACAGATTTCCTGAACTCTTTTTGCATTTGATCTTTGGGTGACTATTCTAAAATACTTCTGTAAATTATGTGTCCTGTATTAAATTGTTTACCTTGTAAACCCTGACTACAAGAACAGCACTTAAAGCATGTATTTTATCCAAGAAAAATGGAAACACGTCCACCTAAAGGCTTGTATACATCTGCTTATAGCAGTTTACTCCTGAGAGTAAAACAACAACTAGAAGCAGTCCAACGTCTGTCAAGAGTGAATGCATAAGCCGATGGAGGAATCTGCTGAGCAGTGAACCCCAGGGAACAACTTGCCTGTAATTACAGGAAGGGTGAACTTCACAATGTTATTCTGAGCCAAACAGCCAAAGCACAAACATGTACTATATAATCCCGTTTGTATGAAATTCTACAAAAGATAAATCTAATGTGGGCCATCCAGACATTTACAGGGACTGTTTGGATAGGGAAAATGGCGACAGATTTTTTAGTTGATAAAATCCATATCTTGAATGTGGTGATGGTAATTTGAGTGCATATATGTGTGAAAATTCATTTAACTGTATTCTTAAAATTGGTTCATTTTGTAGTTATAAATAGGATTTCAGAAAGTTGATTTTAAAATATATAAGGAAATTTTCCAGGAAAAAGATCTGAATATGCCAACAAGAAGGGTTGCTAGAGTATTTGGCAAATTGGAACAGCTCATTCAGAAAGAAGGTTAGGTTTCTACTTCTATGATTCTAATGTACTTCATGTATCAAAAGTGGCACCCACAGTCCTCCCTGGGGCATGGTGCTGTCTCTGGACTTACTCAGGATAGGTCAAGAAAGTGTGTAGAAGAGTCCAAGAAGCCCTTTTATCTAGCTGGGGAGCAAAAGGAGGGATTCCTGGTGGGTCTTCTGCCTTGTGGATGGTCTCATAAGCCAAATTAAAGAATTTCGTTTTGTCCTGAAAGGTAGGACCATGCTGTGGAGAAGTGTTAAGAATAGGATTGATATAGTTGGATCCACATTTGAGAAAAATAAACTCCCCTGCCCCACAAGCTTGTAGGAAGGAAGCTAAAAGACCAGCCGGGAACTGCTGAAGTGGCCTTGGTAAAAGATGCCAAGAGATGAGGTGATTAGTGACAATGAGAGGCCAGCAAAGAGCTGGAATAAAGACGTGGTGGGTTACTTTTTGGAAGAAAACACAGCTTCATCATCTAATTATAGATTATATAATCTGTACTATTATGCAGAGATCAATGAAAAGAATTACATACTCAAACTGTTTTTAAGATAATTGGCATTCTGCTTTTCTTCTCCATAAATATCTCTGATAGTATATACATCAGATTGACAGAAAAAAATCATTGAACTTAAAGTGAAGCAGTTTTTAAGTTTAATCATGAGCACATGTACTTCAAAGTTGCCTGCTCAAGTCTCTGAACATTAATTAGACTGACTTCACTCCTTTGAACAGCATGATGACTTTGGTAAACATATTCCAGATGCATCTTGACTCTTCCCTGCTTTGGGTCCATTTCAAACTCCATCTCCTTTAATTGGTCCATTAGAAGCGGACGCTAAAAGGAAACACACACAAGAAAAGCACCAAAAGAGGGAGAAGAACGCTAGAAAGGTTTCAGACTAAGATGCAGGCCTGGCTCCAGAGAAGGAAAGTAAGAGGGAGGGAGGGAGGGTGCAGGGGAGAGTCTGAGAATGCAGCCTCGCCAGGAGGTGCACAAGCCTCGGGCCAAAGCTGGGCCTCATGATGAAGTGGGCTTCCCTGCCCAGGAACAGCCCATGCGGCGAGCCTCAGTGTGTGGGTGGCAGTGGATGGAGGGCAGAAACTGGAGCCCTCAAGCTGTTTTTGTGGCTGCGGCAAGCAGTCTGAAGGTAGACGTTGATGGTGGTCCTGACAGGTTCTGCTAGCCTGTGGCTCATCTATCTATAACGTCACATCCGCCCAACCAGACCCAGAGAAACAACTTCTCTCTCCAAGAGTAACTTCTATGTTCTCTTCTCATTCCAGAGATAAACCTCCCGCTCCCTTTTTGCACCCGCCGAGCCCTCTCCAATCCCGAGATTCCACAACCAGCCAAACCTCCAGCCCCAGCCCCCAGTAAATCTTTCTGTCTTCTATTTTACACGGGCAGATGCTTCTTCAAACCAACTGTTAATATGTCATTTTGGCCACCCCCCAAACTCCTCCCCCAGCCAGACCTGATAAAAGTATTTCCACTTCTTTCTTCTAGTTGACAGCCACTGCACCCCTAGAAAGCTTTCCCATGCTCTCGTTAAAGGTCCCTTCCTACTTTGTCTCCTTCTTATCCCTTTACTTTCCATTCTAGCCTTTGCTCTCTTGAATATCATTTCTCACTAAGTTTATGATCCTTTGATAGAAAGTCAGAGATAGAATCGTTCAATCTTAAGCACTGCTCCAGCCCCTAACAAAGATAAAGAAACTTAGCCTGGTTACCAAACTGGCCCGCAAACCTTTATTGCAAAGAAAGAAAGAAAGAGAGAGAGAGAGAGAGAGAGAGAGAGAGAAAGAAAGAGAAAGAGAGAGAAAGAAAGAAAGAAAGAAAGAAAGAAAGAAAGAAAGAAAGAAAGAAGAATATGTATATATATTTACTGTTGTCACTGTTGTTGAGGCCCACTCCTTTTCTCAAGTTTCACACCCTGTAGAGTGGTGTTGTGCCCACATCTCTCAGGGATTTCTGCCTTATTCCTACACAATAATAAGGTTCTAGAATGCAGAAAATGCATTGCACCAGCGTGACGTGTGTGTGTGTGTGTGTGTGTGTGTGTGTGCTCTCCCAAGGTGTTCAGCTTTTAAATGTTTTCAGCAGCTTTTTGTTTTCCTTAGGAGACCTGGTGATTTTGTGAGAAACACTTTCTGAGATCCCTCTGGTGTAGATGAGCTGTTAACATTTGAGGTTGCTATGGGAACCAGTAGCTTTTTAAGAAATTATTAATGTAGTGGAGAAAGAGTGACTGCTGTGCCTGTCTCAAGGAGCAGAAAATGAGGAGCTGCAAGCATGGACAAGTGGAGAAACCTAAACATATAAAGTGATGAGAACAGTTTTTCTATCTTTACTCAAGCTGCGCAACAAGAAGTCTTCAGAATCCTGCTGTGAGGGGAATAAGAGCAGGTATTTAAATGGATTCTGTCAGTATTTATTGGCTACATAAATAAGTGGAGAAGCTGAGACAGGGTAATCTTGAGACAGTATTAGGTAAACTGTCCTGGTCACACTCTACAATAGGAGCCAAAGACATTCATCACCCCAGATATGCCAGTAACCTTAACTTTTCATTGCTCTGCTACTTAAATCTTGAAGGGATTCCCTGTGAATCTATTTTCTAGGCTCTCAGACTTCTGTTTTCTAGGCTGTGGGGTATAAAATTTGATGTTTAAAAAAAATCTCACTGGGGCTAGGCATGGTGGTACATACCTGCAACCCCAGCTATTGGGAGACTGAGGCAGGAGGCTCCTCTCAAATTCAAGACCACCCTGGGCTACATAGCGAGTTCATGGTCAGCCTGAACTAGGTACTGAAACCTTGTGTCAAAAAAATGGAGAAAAAAAAAAAACTTACTGTAAACCAACTCAAAGAGCCGGAGGTAGCATGTGACTCTAGGCCAGGAACTTCCTGCCACACCGTTTTAACCATTATATCCTGGTATTGCACTCTTTCAAGTGTAAAGCAAGGTATGAGTGTCTAACATTTGGATCTCAGATACTTGAGTAGATATAGAAAGCCAGTGCCTTCAAGAAAGATGGTGCACAAGAGAGCACTGGCTAGAAGAAAGAAACTGGCACGTACACACAGTGTTAACTCAAGTAGCTAGTTAAGCTTAGAAATGTAAAAGAAAATATTAGAACAAAGGATAAAAGTCCAAATAAGAGGGCAAATAAGGACCTTCTCTCCCTGGAAAGAGATTTATTAGACAGAATATGCTGTGCTAACAACCCATCCCTAACACCTGGGATGGAGAAACTTTGAAATGCAGAGTAACAAGTTTCCAGCTAAGTATTCAGCTAAGTGATTTTTTAAACTTCACAAAGCCTCCTGTACTCTGTTCATCCAAAAAAGGTCCAAACAAAGAAAACACATTGGAGTTTTACCCCCTTTCAAGTGGTCATCCACCATGAGCTCTTTTCTATATTATGCCTTCCAATAAATACTCTCCCAACTTCCTCCTCTTGCCATGATTTTATTCTTTACCTTCATGAGATAAAGAGCTCAGGTTTGTACAAACTTAAGTGCTTCATCCCTTCCACAAAGGACTTGCCTGGCTGCTGGGCAAAGGCTCTCTGTGAAGAGTCTAGCTGTAAGCACCCTGGTACTGCCAGAGCTACAGGGAGCTGCACCACTGAAAGGCCCGCCTTTCTGATCACCCCCATCACCCCCATTGGTGGGTGGAAGCCAGAGTACAAAGCCTCGTCACCTCAGCCCACTGTGGAACAATTCACACACTTTTTGGCAGATGCCGCCTGTGAAACTAGTTGAGGCTGTTGGCCCTGCACCTCCTCCTTCTCCTCTCCATGTGTGTTGATCTCAAGATATCTCTTAATAATATTCTACAGTTTAGTCTCCACCTTAGAACCTACAAAAGCTCTGCCTCACCCTGTGCCATCTGGCATTTCCAGGTAAGATGTGGAGTGCCCACTTAATTTGAATTTCAAATAACAGTATGTAACTTTTTTCTAAGATTTTATGGCTCTAAACTTATGCCTTGCAGGGTGTTTGACTTATGCAAATGTTTGTTGGATGAATGAGATGAATGAAATGAATGAGAATTTTAGGATCCCCATCTGTATTAGTCATCTTTCTATTGTGGGGTCAAAATACCTGACATGCACAGCTCACAGGCGGAAAGGTTTATTTTGGCTTGGAGATTTCAGTTTGTGGCGGGCTGGTTCCAAGGCAAAAAGATGGGATGGGAGAGGAAAGCTAGTCAATGGCAGCCGCTGGGAAGCAGAGAGCAGGAGAGCCAGAGAGGAAGCAGCCAGGCACCAGATAAAGTCCCCAAAGCCGTGCCTTCATCGTAGTGGCTGCCTGTCAGTGACAAGAGGGTTGAAACCCTTCACAACAGAACTCCATGAAAGCCATCTCAACTGGCTTCTACTGCGCAGTTATAAGGTAGCAGCACAGACCAAACCTTCACAAAATAGAAACAAACCTTGGTTGCAAGACCCATTCATTCCTCCCAGTGAGTCCTGACCTATCTTTTCTAAATGATAATATGTACAAACCTCCTTGTCTAAATCTGTTTTTTGTTTTGTTTTGTTTGGTTTGGTATCAGGGATCGAACTCACGACTGCATGCTTGCCAGGTAGGTGCTTACACCGCTGAGCTAAATCCTCAGCCCCCTTGTCTGAATCTTAAAAGACCTTCTGTAAGACAGAGGAAATCATCTTGTCAAATTACAACTAAAAATATATAACTGTAAAACCCGGCACAGTAGGGCATGCCTGTAATCCCAGCACTCAGGAGGCTGAGCAGGATTGTTGTGAGTTGAAAACCAGCCTGGACTACATAGTGAGCTCAAGGCCAGCCTGAGCTGCATAGTGAGACCTTGTCTCAAAAAGAAAAAGAAACATAGTTTTAAACACAATGCAGGTGTTCTCTGAAGTTCTACCAGGTTATAGATGATCTGAAAAAAAGTTCTTTAGATAATCTAATTTGCTGCCTAAACCCTCAAAACCTTATAAAAACCTCAATTTCTCATGCTGTGCAGTTCCTGTAATGGGAACTCAGCTACTGTGCCCCTGCCCGTGTATGCTGGCCTGAATAAACTCTTTCCGTCTCTCTCATCTGTTCCTTGGTAAGCTGTTTTTACTACCGCTCACCTGGCCTCTTTATACACATATGTAGTACAGAACCCTTTGATATGGGGCAGTGAAACTCCGACCCACTATATTTCCATACAGGTTTGTGTCCTCTAAAACTGAAGAATAAATTTTAGGAACAACAGAGGTTAAGAGTGGAATATACTTATTGAGAGAAAAAAACTTCTCTCCTAGAGCCAGAAAGGGTCTTGAGTAGGTTGCCAAAGACTCTGGACCCATCCTTTCCCGTAAATGCCTTTGTTCTTTCCATGTATCCCTACAACTTGTAATCCAATAGGTTGATTGTAGTTTGACCCACATTGTACCCAGGTGGTTTCTTTTCCTTTTCTTTTTTAGTACCGGGAATCAAACTCATGGCCTCACACTTGCCAGACTTGTGCCTACTTGTGCCCCTCAGCTGTATCCCTGGCCCCAAAATTCATGGGTTTTTTTTGTTGTTGTTGTTGTTTTGATTGGTTTGGTTTGGTGCAGGGGATTGAACTCACTACCTTAAGCTTGCCAGGCAGATGCTTGTGCCACTGAACTATGCCTCCAGCTGTACACGGCTTGTGACTTTGCTGTATAAGTTACCCCTGACAAAGGGCCTTGGTGGTCACCCCACTTGGAACCCCTCCTGGAAAGCCAGGGACTATTCTTCTTCTCCTTATTTTCAATAAAACTCTCCTAACTCCCTCTTTTGATTCATGGCTTTGTGCCTCCTGAGCCCAGGAACTTGACACATTTGACAGCTACCAGGTCAAGAGTCTTATTTTCCTATATCATTCTTGACACGTACCTGTCTGGAGGAGCAAGTGCATGTGAGAAAGAATGAGGAATAAGACTGAATGATTGATGGAGTCTGCCTGGCATGGAATGCTGAGAGCTGCTGTTCATCTCAGTCCATCTTTGCAGACTCTTGTTCTTGTCGGTCAGGTCTCAGCCCGGGTCACCTTCTCAGGGGGTGCTATGTAGTTCAGGCTGGTCTTGAACTCACTCTAAAGCCCAGATTGGCCTCTCAAGTGCTGGGATTGCAGGCATGCACTACCATGCGTAGTTTAAATACCACATTTTTTGTCCATTCATCTGTAGGTGGATATATAAACTGCTTCCAAGACTTACTTGTTATACATAATATTGCTGTAAACATGAGTGTGCATGTATTACCATGGTATGATGTCTTTAACTGTTTTGAGAAGATACTTAGGAGGGAAATAACTGGATTGAGTGGAATTTATATTTTTAATTTTTTGAAGAATCTCCTTTCCTGATTTCCATAGTGATAAGTTTTTTATTACTACCTCAATTTCACTGCCTGTCATTGGATTATTTAGGTGTCTACCTCTTCTTTTTCAGTTTTGGTAATTCTTACATGTCAGGAATCTGTTCATTTCTTCTACATTCTCTGACTTTTTGGAGTATAATTTGCATAGTAGTTACTAACGATCATGTGGATTTCATGGTGTCTGTTGTTATTTCACCTTTCTCATTTCTGATTACATCTAAATGTGCCTTTTCTTTCCCTCTTTTGGTAAGTTTGGCTAAGTGTTTCTCTATTTTGTTTATTCTTTGAAAGTACCAGCTCTTTGCTTTCCAGGAGCTGAGTCTAGAGATGGCCTGCCAAAATGGCACATTGCACTTCTGGGAGAACATGGCGGACAGATAACAGCAACTACCGGAGGCTCTCTGAAAAACTAGGCTCAGAAGCCAGGAATGGTGTGGACTAAGGAGACATAAGCAGGTGGAGTTATGCTCTGCTGACTCAGGAACGAACTCGGCTGAGAGAAACCAACTTGGAATGCAGTCCTGGTGCTAAAACAGGAACAGAAAAGCCTCGCTGCTGAGGCTGGACCCCGGGCCATTGGAAGCCGCGATTTGGGTTTCCTGCCGCGTGGTGGCTGGCTGCCTCTACATCAGCTCGGCAAGGAGAGAGACGCGCGGAAGCTCTGAGAACAGGAGTCGAAAACAGGACGGGCAGGGAGGCATGTTCTGACTTGTGGCGAGGTGAGTGAGAGAAACTGACACTCCACCACAGTTTGACTCCAGCGGACTTTCTGGGCCCGAGCAGTCCTGCGGGAGCAGGGCACGGTGGCGACTCCAGCCACACATTCCCCTCTCGGGCGGGATTGGTGAAAAGTGCCTGGCCTGTGTGACGCTGCTGGCGGACCCCGTAGGCTGGCCCAACCCAGATCCCAGAGCCTGACGGAGGCCAGGAGGGGCGGGCCCCCGCGTAGGCTGCCTGGTGCGCAGCGGTGAGTGGGAACACCTAACCAGCGCAATTCGATCAGGCTGTGGCTGACAGGGAGAGAAGCTGGGCCTCTCATATAAGCTTGCATATATAAGGAACAGGGAATATGGGAAGAGGCAGCAACAAGAAAGGCTCCTCGGCCCCCAATTCTGAGAAACAGGCAATAGCGGACACCGCACCAATAGACATAAAGCGCCATATAGAGAGCCTCATAGACCAATTCAGGAATGAAGTTATCAACGACCTGAAGCTAGAAGTATGCAAAATAGTTAGAGAAATGCTAAGCACCACCCAAGAAAAAACAGATGGTGGAATGGAAGAACAGAAAAAGAGGGGAGAATTGTTTGATGGAGAAAACAGGGAAAGCATAGAATACGTGAAGCAGGTTCAAAGGGACTACCAAGAAACTAAGAAGTCTATAGAAGACTGGCATAACAGCTTGAAAGAAACTAAGGACAGACTATCTGAACTGGAGGGCAGAATTGTAATATGGGAGAATGAAATGAAAAACTTCTTAAAAATAACAAAGAAACAAACAGCAATAATACAAAGACAAGAAGATGATAAGAGGATCCATAACTTAAGGATTAAGAACATAAAAGAAGAAGTAGGGACACAAACAAATGAACTACAAAAGCTACTCACAGAAATAATCCAGGAGAATTTTCCTAATTTAGCAAAAGGTAAAGATACTCAGATGTATGAGGCATACAGGACCCCAGCTACCTACAACCCAAACAGAGCAACACCCAGGCATATAATAATAAAAATTCCAGAAATTCAATACAAGAACAGAATATTAAAAGCTGTCAGAGACAAGAAACAGACCACTTACAAGGGAGCACCCATCAGAATTACAGCAGATTTCTCTGCACAAACCATCAAATCATGAAGAGCGTGGGGGAAAATAATTCAAGCTTTGAAAGATAATAATCTCCAGCCAAGATTGAGATATCCTGCACAACTGTCCCTGGAAATTGATGGAAAAACAAGTTGCTTCCAGGATAAAGAGGAACTGGGAGAATTTGCAACCACCAATTCAACTCTACAGAGAGTATTGCAGGATATTCTAAAAAAAGAAAAATACAAAGAATCCAGAAATAGTGGAGGCCACAATGAATGGAGCAGAGAACAAAGTGAAGAAGACAAACTGACAGCTACTGACAGAATAAGAGCTCAACAGAAATGAGACAGAGAAGATTGGATGATAGGAACAGCTATTTTGGAGAAAATGACATCTTAATAGGTAATACTGATTTAGTATCATCTTGTTTTGAAGTCTCATCTAGCTTTTGTCCTTCTGTCTCCAATGGTCTAAATAGGTTGTATCTTACTGGATTTTATTATGTACGATAGTATAAGCAAAAACCTTTTAAAGATAAGGAGATTATACAGAAACCATTGTTCATTTTCTGTTAGTCGATTCTAAATACTCTGTAATGCTGTCATTCTCTTAAATGGTTTTACATTGTTTTGATATACTTAATGCTACAGTATACGAAGTTGTACTCAAGGATTTCAAGGAAAGAGACAATATGGTAACTACTTTTAGGTCAGGATTATCTGGTGGTGAAACACTATTCTGCTTAAATGGTTATGTTTTGATCTGTGCTGTTTCGTTGTTATGCCCTCTTTTATCTCAATCTCCACTCCATTATTTACTTTTTTATTTTTATCCTTTTAATTAAAGGAAAAAATAGCAGGATATATTATAGTAACCCACTTTGACTTTCCATTACCTCGATTTAAAGCCCTGTATTACTCTCACCATCTGGTTTTTAACTGATGTTCCCCTATTCTGTTTTGCTGGATAGTATCAGGTTCGAAAATTTAGGCATCAGCTGTGAAGATAATGAGATTCATTATAACGCCCATTCTCGTTGACTTTTATCTACTTTTGAAGACCTACAATGTCTCCAATGTTTTGGTTTTGTCGGTTTTATTCTTTACTGTTTTGTTCAATTGTATTATAACTAACGATACAGGCAATTCTATTAGAGATAGCGGGAGGCATTATGGTAACCATTGTTGATCACCTTGTATTATGTTTTCACATTATCTATTATGTCCACCCTTTTGACTTGACCGATTCTGTTCTGTTATGTCACATTTGGTTTTACTCTCTTCCAAAAAAGTAATAAGAACCATGGGAGCAATGAAACCCAAAATGTGTAATAGTCATTGTACAAAAGAGAGGAAAAGAAAGTACTCTAAACTATATAACTGCATGTATATTTAAGTGTATAAGATAGAAAATGATATCACAGAGTTTTATTGGATCATTGAACAGAACTGTTTGCAGTATCATTGATGGAATGTCCACTTTACAAGCTTTAATTTTGTGACTTGAACAATTATTTCTAAGATGACAATATGTAATCCATTAACTAGTGATTTCCTACTGTTCATTTTTTTCTGCAAATCTGTATAACTTGTACCCTTTCTCTGCTTTTTTTTTCTTTTCTCCTTAAATAAAATTAAAAAAAAAAAAGAAATGGCACATTGCAAGGGAAAAGAAAAGAAGTAAAAACAGTTCATCAGCCTCAGCCTCAGCCTCAGGTGGCTGAAGGAGTGAATGTATTTCATGTGTGTCACATCTTTGCATCCTTAAATGACACTTTTGTCCATGTCACTAATCTTTCTGGCAGGGAAGCCATCTGTCTTGTGATAGGTGGGATGAAGGTGAAGGCTGATCAAGATGAATCCTCCCCGTGTGCTGCAAGTTGATGGCCCAAAACGTGGCCCAGGGATGCAAGGTGTTGGGCATCACTGTCCTGCATATCACCCTCCAGGCTACAGTGGACCTGGTGTGCAGTCAGCCCTCGAGCACTTGTTCACTTGGGTATGAAGAGCAGGAGAACTGAGGATGTTACTCCCATCCCCTCCAACAGCACCTGCAGGAAGGGAGGTCACCATGGCTGCCATCCGTGAACAAGAACAAGTGTTGCCCCCTGCCATGCCACCCTGCCTTGGAGCCATCTGATTATGGACTGAAAGCTCCACAAACTGTAAGCTAAATACATCTTTCCTTCTTTAATTTTGTGTGTCAGATATTTTGCTCCAGCAAGAGAAAAGTAACCAAGACACTGTCTTTTAATTGAGGAGTTAAAGCCATTTCCATTGACAATTCTGAAAGGTGTTGATTTATTCCTGTCATTGCATTATTTTTGTTGTTGACCACTTTATTTTTTAACAGCACATCATGCTTGATGTGTTCACTTCATAAGTCTTTTTGGTTTCATTGGCTTCATTGTCTCTTTTTAGTTATCCTTGAAAATTTTCTGGAGTGCTGGTTTGGTGATCATGAATTTATTAAGATATCTGTGTCATGAAATGCCCTCATTTCTGCATCGATTTTAAAAGATACCTTTGCAAGATATATTACCCTGGGTTGGATATTGTTTCCTTTTCACTTTTAACTCTGTAACATTTTGTGTTGACAAGTTTGCTGTAATCCTAATGGGAAAACAAACAAACAAACATGATCTCACTATGTAGTTCAGGCTGGCCTGAAACTCTCAGGGATTCTCCAATCTCAGCTTCCTGAGTTCTCAGATTACAGGTGTGCATCACCATGCCTGGGTGACTTTTTTGCTTTTAAGATTCTGTCCCATTGCCTCACTAGTGTGAGACACTGAAAGAAACAATGTATGTATATGTATATGTATATGTATATGTATATGTATATGTATATGCATATGTATATGTATATGCTTATGTATGTATACATACATGTATACAAAAATATTGATTGCTAATTGCAATCCTATACTCAAGTTTCAAAATTCTTCCTCAGCTTCATTTAAATGGTTTTGCCAGCTTTCAGTAGGATTTTTTTGTTTGTTGGATATCTCTTGGAGTTTGTTTCATGGATTCTGCTTGTTTTCTGTACTGTTCACTCAAGATTTCAATCAGCTTCCCATGCTCTTGCACTTTTTTAAAAAAAATCTATTTCTTCTCTAGCTGTACTTAGCAATTCCTTTACTAAGCTTGTTATTTCTGTCTCTTTTTTTTGTCTTTTTCATTTTTATCGGTACCAGGGATCGAACTCATGACCGCCCGTTTGCAAGGCAGGTGGTTATGCCACTGAGCTAAATCCCCAGCCCCTTCTGTCTTTATTTCTGATATTACTTCTAGTTTGATTTCGTCTATTACCTCATTTTTATTTCACTTGCTATCTTTTCACTTTTAAAGTCCTCTATTTCAGTGTCTACCTGTTCCTGATGGACTAGATGTTTAAGATTGGATGGATTTTGCTTTTTGTTTTGTCGTTTTCACCTTTTGAGCTAGTATTCTGTCTTTCAATCCCACTAGTCTCACCTATCAGTATTGTGTATCTAAGGGTGCTACTGTGTGATTGATGTTTGCCCAACTGCTGGGTGCCACAATGAAGCTGTGAGCCAGTCGCCTGAATTCCTCCTGTTGGGCCTGTTGGGTGAGTCCTGTATTCTTCCTAGGCTGACAAATTTAGGAGTAAATCAGCCCTTTGTTCCTGATTTTACTATATTTTCAGATTGTTCCAGATTACCAGATCTCCCTGTCTATAGTGTTTGTCTCAGCTGGGGCCCTCCTGAGTCACTGGGTGTTTCATAAGCCCTTCTGATTTTCTCCAGATTGGTAAAAGCCTTATTGGCACTCTCCTCAACTACCTGATGTTCTCTATGTGGAGGAAGGACTCACCCACACTCTTGCCAAACTCACCAAAATTCTACTTCTGGAGGGGGCATGGTTATTTTCCTGTTTACCCACTGAAGTTCCAAAAATACTATTCCTATTTTATGGACCAACTCACCACATTGACGGAAGCCTGCTGAGGTCTTCTGTTTGGATGAGGGGTTACTGAGTCTCACATGGACACAGCACAATTAATCTACTACAGCCCAATGTTCTGGGGGGAGGAGTAAGAGCTGAAGATCAACAGCAATACGAGGTTCAGAAGGTGGGGCATCACAGAGGGCAGTTTCAAGACAGTAGGGGCATGAAAGAGGCTGGCTTGCCCTGGCCCTGCATGTCGCTAGAGGTCCTGTGTCCCACTGGAGGTCCTGGGTCTTGCGACAGACCGTGGGATGCCGGGTCAGGGAAGGTGTGGGCTTGGGGGTACTGGCCTTGCGTACCACTGCTTGTCCTGGTCCTGTGGCAGACGGTGGATTGGCAGGAAGGTGGGGGCATGGAAGAGGCAGGCTCGGGGGCCTGGCTTTGTGCACCACTGCCCGTCCTGGTTCCATGGTGGATGGCAAGGTGGCAGGGGCATGGAAGGGGCGGGTGCAGAAGGAGCAGGCCGGGGGGAGGCAGGCCTGGCCTTGTGCACCGCTGCTTGTCCCTATTTGGGTTTTCACGGCTAATGTCTAATCATTTGTCTTTATTCACTCTTCTTTTCTTCATTTTGCCTTAATACCTTTTTAATCGTAGATCTATTGTCATAACTAAAAAATGTGCTGTCCCTCAATTTTAGTCTCTGCATTCCTAGAAAAACTTAACACAGTTTATTCATTCAACAAAATGTTTCTTAGGTGAATGCTTTAAGCTAGATTCTGCAGCAAACAAAGTCCATTGCAGACAGGAGCTTGCATTTTAGGAGTGAAACTAAAGAATAAATAAGTCTCATTACCTGAGACTAGGTCATTTATAAAGAAGCTTGCTCGGCCTATGTTTTTGGAGACTGGGATTCCAAGATCATGGCACCACTGTCTGCTTAACGTCTAGTGGAGACCAAGAGCATCACATGGCCACACAGAGCAAATATGCAAGAACAGGTCTCTCTTTCTGTTCTAATAAAATCACTAATTATGGGGACTTCACCTTCACCTGGTCCTAATTACCTCCCAAAGATTCCACCTTCAAATTCCATTAAGTGAATTTGAGGATTTGGGGCTGGGGGTTTAGCTCAGCGGCATAAGCACCTGCCTTGCAAGCAGGCGGTCGTGAGTTCAATCCCTGGTACCGATAAAAAGGAAAAAGACAAAAAAAAAAAAAAAAAAAAAAAAAAGAATTTGAGGATTAATTTTCCAGCAAACAAAATTGTGGAGAAATGCATTCATTTCATAATACCCTGCTAGATTGTAATGAGTGTGAGGAGAAAACTAAGCAGGGAAGGGTTTGTTGGAAATATGTACATGTGTGGAAAATTTTGGATAGCATGGACAGAAAAGCTCTCAGGGTTAGACGGTGACTTTCAAGTAAAGATGCATCAGGCATCAAATGACTGAATAACTGGTTTCTAGGTACCTGGTTTCTCAGCTCTCATTATGCTTGATATGTCTTCTGCATTTGAGGGATGGCATGTTTATCTGTAGATTAGATACTTTATCCCCATCTGCATGATGTCCTTATCCATAGCCTATCCGCAGCTTGATCCTAAATGCAGCTGATATCCATATTTGCATCCTCAAAAATATGTGACACTGCACAGTTGTAATTTGGCTGGACATGTAGGAATTCATATAGGAGCTTGAAAAGAGAAAGCAATACCACCTGCAACTGTTGGGGTGTAAAACAGTGATAAACATAAAGGAAGAAAATAAAGTGGAAAGATTCAGTGACTTCCAAAGACAAAGCAAAGGACAGAGTCTTGCTTTTGGAAGTTAAGATTTTACACACAAAAATGACAACTCAGAGCCAACAGGAACATGAAAACTTTGCACTACACACTAGTTTCCTATCTCTGGGATTGATCAGAGATGGGGAGGTCCTGAAGACTTTGGTCCAGCTTTATCTATTGGTCAAATTCAATCTGCATTGGTCAAACCCAAGGAGCAAATCACTGTCCTAGGAGCTGAGTGTCCTTTTGCCCTCTGTGCCATGGCAAATGCTGGGTACTCTGATCTTCAACTTCTTGTTCAGTCTTCCAAGGCACAACCCCCAAAATTTCACTTCTCTGCCAAAACTCACTGAGCTGAAAATATATCTCAGCAGAGCTGGCTAACAAGCTTGACAATTCCAGAATCTGGAGGTGACCTCCCACATGAGCCAAGCGGCCAAAGCAAGAATTGTTAGTGGATCTAATAATAATCAAACGGAATTATTACCTTTTCTAGCTACTCTACATTCCTCCCTTTTCCTTTCAATAGCAGAGAGACCTTTTCTTTTCTTTTCCTTTCTTTGTTTGTCTCTCTCTCTCTTTCTCTCTCTCTCTCTCTCTCTCTCTCTCTCTCTCTCTCTCTCTCTCTGTGTGTGTGTGTGTGTGTGTGTTTGTGTGTGTGTACCAGGGATTGAACTCACAACTTCACACTTGTCAGGCAGGTTCATATGCCACTAAGCTAAATTTCTAACTCCCAAACAGATAGTATCAATACTTTTAAATTATTAACAATTAAATATAAATTTTAAAATTCTTGATCCTTGTTACCTTCTAAGAGCATTAATTTAAACTTTGCATCATAATTCTGACATGCCTCTACATCCATTTATCCATCTCCATATCTTATAGTGGTTTATGGTAGAGATTCTGAACCCCAATTGCCTGGGTTGAAATTAAAGCTGACTCACTTACTAAACAAACTTGGATAAATTACCTGTCATAACCCCAGTTTACTCACTGTAGAATAGTAATCATCTTACTTTCTGAGAATCACAGAGAGAACAAAATGGGTTAATGTATTTAAAATGCTTAGACTGTACTCGGCACATAGTGAGCACTGAAGGAAGGGTAGTTGTTCGTATTCCTTCACTACATTGAGTTTGATGCCATGAGAAACACACACACACACACACACGCACACACACACACACACACACACACACACATACGGTATGTGTACTGGGGTAACTGTACTGGGGCCAGAACTGGGGCCAGAGATACAGCTCAGGGGCACAAGTGCCTGGCTGGAAAATACGAGGTCCTGATTTTGATTCCTGGTTAATAAAAAAAAAAAGAATAGACTCGTACAAAGATTAGACAACTCTAAAGGCCTAAGGGAGTCCAGAGAGAGTTCCCAGGTTTAATGGGAGATGCTTCCATGAACGTCCTCCAAATGTAGAAATAAGTGAGCCAAATCCTTAATTCTGGCATCTTTGTGTTCTCTAAACTTTGAATCTCCCTAACATCTTTGTCTTTGACTCAGCTTTTTTGACTGATGCCCTGGAGCTTCTGGACCTTGACCCTGTTATTCCTGTGTGGGGTCCTAGATCCTCAGCGACTTTGAAGGACCAAGCTTCTTTCCTCCAGAGTAGGCAAATAAGACCACAGTTATAGTAATATGTTGATAATGAATACTCTAGTCCCCATTTCAATCAGAATAAAAGCACAAGTCTTTACAAGGGCTTCTGAGACCTTTCACTGTTGAGCATCATCACTTTCTAACCTCTCCTGTCATGATCCTTTCCTCACTTTTTTCCAGGCATTTTTGCTATTCTTTGAACACGTTAAGAATGGTCCCATCTCAGGACCTTCACACTGCCTCCTCTCTCTGTCCAAAAACACTGTCACAGATACCCGGGAGGCTCACTGTCTCACCTGCAAACCTTTGGTCATATATTGATTCCTCTATTGACCAATTTAAGAAGACACCTCTGCAAAAGTTGACCGATGGTTATTAAGTTACAGTCACATGGGAGTAAGACGTTCTAGATGTCATTGAATGTAGCGTAGCAGCAGCACTACAGAATGTAGTGTAGCTAACAGCACTGTAGTGTATGGTTCAAAAATCTAGACTAAAGGGTTTTGATGGTTTCTGGCATAAAAGATGATAGATGACTACCTCAGGCATGTGTTACAGTAACGGGAAGCTGACTAACACAAAGGTTCTTGCTATAACTTATCATTCTCTACGATTTATGTCTTTGTAGGAATTATTTCCCTACTCTGCTAGCCTGACAGTTTCAGGAGAGAGATGTGTTTCTGTTTTAGTCACTGAATAGCCAGTGCCAGCACACTACAGGTATTCAGTAAATATCTGTTAAATGGGAGGACAGTGGCACTAGCAACCAAAAGGAAAGTTAATCTGCGGCTCCACACCTTAGAAAGCACAGAGCCATTTCTCCACTTTTTAATTATTAAGCTGCTCAAGTAAAAACTCATTTTCACTTTACCCTTCAGTTAACGAAGCAGCAAAGGTCCTTGCTTAATGAGCCACAAGCGATGGCTAATTAGCATGAAGCAGCCTGGCTGTGGGCAGTGAAGCCTCAGACTTTCCAGAAGCTCAGAGTGAAGCAGGTCCTTTCCGACTCCTTGTGTGTCTCCTCACTGGTCTGCCCAAGCGCTGGTCCTCCCAGAGGTGCGAATCTAGCTTCTGACAGGACCTGCCAGCTCCCCGTCGTTTCTCCTACAGGGGCCTTACATGTTCCCGCTGCTTCTGCCCAGGACCCCAGCCAGACCTGCTGGGTTGGCTTCTTCAGATACTGGTTTTAGAGCTATTTAACTGAAACTCAACTCTTGTGATTCTCTCCATGCTCACAGGGTAACTCAGTTAGACCTAACTCTCTAGAGTCCTCTCTTTGCCTTCCTTTTCCTGGTCAAAGTATGCTCAGTCTCTCTTTCCACAGACACTGGTGTTCTGGCCACAAACCTGGGACAGATTGAACCAAGCAGTCTGGGTCTGAATCCAGCTAGGCTACTGGCTGACTGATGACCTTGAATAGGCTACTTAACCTTTTGATAATATTGAATTTTATTTGAGCCCTGAGAAAACAGAGAGGGCTAAGAAATTCCTCTACTCTGTTTGCGTTTCTGGGGAAAAAAGCTAATTTTAGAAAAGACTACACTGCCCTAGCATATTCCATGGGCACATCAGTCTCCATCCTTTCTGAGGACTCTTGTGAGCTCATTCCCTTTTGTATCTCCTTCTCCAAAGCCCCACTTTCTTTGTCTTTCTTTGAAATGATTTTCCTAAATGAGGGTCTGAAATCTCCCATTTGCCATGTCTGAATAAAGTCCTTTCTTAATTGTCTTACATACTTTTAAGGCTCAGTCTATAAAAGGGGAAAATCAGAGTCACTTCACAGGACCATTTTTGAAGCTTAAATAAAATAATGAAAGTAAAACACATTCAATGTTCAATAAATATTATAATGAAATTATTGCTTCTAATTCTTCTGGTCGAGGTCTACCAGGCCATTGTCTTTATGGTCTTCTATGCTAATTATATCTGATGAAGAGTCTTAGGAATTTAATCCTCCAGCACCCACTCGTGATAAAAGCCCTATGGAAAATTGGAATAGCTTTTCCTTATCTCAACCTGATAAAATCAATAGCCAACATCATACTAAACAAAAAATGAAAGCTTTCACTTTAAAATCAAAATCAAGACAAGGATGTCCACTGTCACCACTTTTATTCAACAGAGTTCTGGAAACTTTAGCCAGAGCAGTTAGTCAAGAGACAGAAAAGGAATAAAGACAGGAAAGGAAGAAGTTAAATTATCATTATTCACAGATGGTGTGGTGCTCTACATAGAAGTCCCCGAAAACTCCACCAAAAGACTTCTAGATTTAAAAGCAAATTTAGTAGCACACCTGGATAAAGTCAACACTCAAAAATCAATAACCTTCCTGTACACAAATAGCAAACTGAGAAAGAAAATGGGGAAACAACACCTTTTATAATAGCATTCAAAAAAAATGAAATCTCTAGGAATCAATCTAATGAAGGAAGTAGAAGACATCAAAAACTACAGTACTCTGAGAAAGGAGACTAAAAGGGGCATCAGAAAATGGAAAGATACCCCATGCTCTTGGTAGGAAAAATCAATGTAGGAAAAATGATCATACTTCCCAAACTACTGTATAGATTTAATGCAATCCCAATCAAAATTCCAAGCATATCTCACAAAACAAGAGAAAATAATCCTAAAATTCATTTGGAACCAGAATATGCCTAGAATTGCAAAGGCAATTCTGAGCAACAAAGGCAAAGAAGAGGCCATCAAAACCCCTGACTTGAAATTATACTACAAAGCTACTGTGATAAAAACAGCATGGTACTGGCAAAAACAAAAACAGACCCAGGGACCAGGATGTAGGTCAGTGTCACAGGGCCTGCCTGGCAAATGTAAGATCCTGGGTTCAATTCCTGGGGGAAAAAAAGAAATATCCAAGGTTCAGTAGAACAGATTAAAAGATGCAGAAACAACTCCAGACATACTCAGCCACCTTATCTTTGACAAAGGTGCCAAATATCTTCACTGGATGAAAGACAGCCTCTTTAATAAATGGTGCTGGGAAAACTGGCTTTCCACATGCCAAAGATTAAAAATAGACCTATGTTTTCACTATGCACTACACTAAAATAGAAATAGATCATGATCTAAATATTATAAAAGAAACATTAAATCTACTGGAAGATAGAATTAGGTAGAACTCCTGAAGCCATAGGTGTAGGCAGAGACTTTATGAACAAAACTCCAGTTATGGAAGTTGTATCACAAAGCATCAATAACTCGGATCTCATCTTATTAAAACAAAACCTTTTTCACAGCAAGAGAAACCACCAACAAAGTGAAGAGACAACCTGCACTGTGGGAAAAAAAATTTTGTCAGCTGTTCCTCAGACAAGCAAATCTATCAAGAATATAAAAACAATTTTTTAAAAAATTAGACCCTCCAAAAATTTAAATACCCAATCTCAAAATGGGCATCTGAAAGAGACACTTCTCAGATGAAGAAGTACAAATGGAAAATAAATATATGAAAAATGTTCAACATCATTGGTCATTTGAGATGCAAATTAAAACAATGCTGAGAGTCCTTCTAACCCCAGAAAGAATGGCTGTCATCAAGAAGTCAATCAATTACAGATTCTGGAGGGACCGTGAGGGAAAAGGAACCCTTCTCCACTCTTGGCAGTGTAAACCACTGTGGAAATAAGTGTGGAGACCCCTCAAAACCCTAGGACTAGATGTTCCTTTTGATCCAGTTTTTCCCCTTTTTGGTATCTTTCCCAAAGAATAAAAAACATCATACTACAGTAACATATGCACATCTATATTTATAGAGGTATAATTCATAATAGCTAAACCTTGGAAACAGTCCAAATGTCTATCAACTGATGAAGAATAAAGATGTGGGGCTTTTTTATACAATGGAGTACTACTCTGCCATAAAGAAGGATAAGTTTAAGACATTTCTAGTTAAATGGATGCTAGTGAAGTAAATTGTAGACATGTATAAATACCACATTGCTTCTGTGGTGTGAGAAACTACATGTATTAATAAGAATCAAAATATGTAACAGATATTATAAAATAGGAAGAAAGTTTTCAAATGGGAAGGAGAACCAGGGAGGCAGAAGGTGGAAAGGAAGGAAAAAGAAAAAGTGATGTGAAAAGAAGGAAAAATATGGAACAGAGCTTTTGTAAATGAGAGGAAGAGGGGTTGAAAGGAGGGTAGGGGTGGGAAAAATCAGCTTACATCATTTATAGGTGCAAATTCCCTATGATGAATGTAATTGTTATGTATATCTAAAATGTACCAATATACTTAATGTTTAAAAAATGAAAACAAGGTTAAGAACCAAGCTTATAGTTTCACACAGAATAAAGAGATAACTAGATTTATATAGAGATAGATTAGGTAGATAGATAGATATAAAATTTCCCAGTGTTTGGTCATGTATGCTTTTGTGGGGTTTAACCCCATGTAATTCTCTGAAAGTACGCAATCCCTGAGAAATTATCCAAAATTTGCTTTAACTAGTCTGTCTGGATTGATAGATTTTTAAAAAAATATCCATCAATTTCCTTTTGGTTTCACTTTATTAACATAACCAGAATTATGGTAACTGACGTGGAACACAGACAAATTTAGAGATCAAAAGTAGTTGTATCGCTGTGATTTTTTCTAATTGTTTACTAAAGACCATATCTGCCATTCTACCAGGAAGTGCAATATCTCCTCTCCAGAATTACCCAAAATCCACGAGGAGAGAGTGGCAAAGAGCTGTCAAGAGGCACCTGACTCCCTCTTTCCTAGACTGGTTTATTTCTGGGGCAGTGCAGGCTCCAAAGGTCCTGTAAATATCCTGCGTGGTGTGGACAGAGTAGTTGTCTCAAAAGGAAGCACAATAAACACTACAGGTTCTTAGCCCCAAAGAGACCCACAGATCGGCAGCACTGAAGATAAGCAGCAGAGCCCAGGAGCTCACAGAAAACCCTAACAGCAGCCAGCGTAAGACAGCTGCAATGACAGCAGCCAGTAGCATCGATGACCAAGCAGTTACATCAGCGACAGCATCCAGCGTCATCTGTGGCTCGGTAACTGTAGGGCCCCAGCAGAGCTGGGCTACACTCTGAATAGTGCAAAGAACCCTTAACTAACTGGCAACAGTGGGACAGGTAGGGACATCTCAGCCGAGGCACAAGCCAGTTCATCTGCCACATTGTTACTGTCCTGAAAGAGGGTCTTTTTATTTTCTGATGTTTTGAAACTTGGGCTTGTTGATCATGGAAAGACTGTCCCTTCTTAGGCTAGTCAATCCCTAGAGAAAGACTCTTGGGTATTATTTTCACATCCAAAATGTTCTATCCTAACTCCATACCTAAATGAACTCCTCTCAGTTTTTGTTCAGGGTCACTATTCATCAGCCCTTACCACCTCAGGGGCAATTATCAGATAATTAGAGATAGCTCCTGCATGCCGGAGCCAACTCCTTAACTACTTAATGTAGAAGCTACATTAAAAAATTTTGCCCATGTTTCCCAGCCTCTCCCTCTTGGCTCTTCAGTGGTGCTGGTGCTTCCCATCTGCAATGCATGGACACCCTGCTTTGGTCTGGGCTCTTCTCCTGGAACAACTGAGTAAAACAACTGATTTCTTCAGAGTTCTCACTGTTCCTGAACACTAATAGAAACCTGCCTGTTAAGACAACATTGAAGTCTGCTAAGCTCACCGGGCAATGACTTCTCACTGACAAGAGTGTCTGTGTTGAAAGCTGGTCTTATAAAGTCCTTGTCACCATACAAGGTCCCATGTTCCAGAACTCTGCCAAGGCTTTGGGAAATCCTGGAGACAGAGGAGCCCACTTCAGCAGTGCTAAGTGCAGGCAAGGGTGACACACATTACAGCTTGCAAGTGGGCAGATACTCCATTTTCAATTTTCATAGCCAGGCATCTTCAGAGGACAAGACTACCAAGGGTAAGACCAGGATCTGGCACTGGCCAGCCTGGGATCACAGCTATCTTCTAATATGACTACCTCCAGATGATAAACTGACCCAGAGATTAATCCTCTCCGGGGATATTTTAGGGGAGTTCATGACACATCTTCTTTTTTCTTTTTTAATAAAAAGAAAACCATCTGCCAAATTTACCCTACTTTCATTTAGGTACTTCAGAACTGTAAAAGTAGAAAAATAAATTTTGTCTTATATCCATTTTTTTGTGTGTGTCTTTTTGAGATGAGGTCTCCTTATGCAATTCAGGCTGGTCTTGAGCCTGCTTTATAGCTTAGGTTGGTCTTGAACTCACAGCTCTGCCTCAGCCTCTCAACTGTTGGAATTACAGGGTTGCACCACCATGCCCAGATTGTCTTCTGTCCTTCATGAGTTTTTAACAGGGACTCCCTGTAGCAAGATAATTTATTACCATCAGGAGTCCCAAACCTCTAATGCCTACTGTAGCTCAGGGTGATATGTAAGTCTCAATCATCTGGTCAATTCCTTCAGTCTCATGGCTTCATGTGACCTGTGTTCATACATGTATAATTAAAATTGATTTTCTCCTATTAATGTGTTTTGTCTCAACTTAATTTGTAGACGAACCAAAGAACTTAGTAGAAGCTTGGCGTGGTGGTGCACCCCTGTAATCCCAGCACTCAAGAGGCTGAGACAGGAGCATCACTTCGAGTTCAAGACCAGCCTGGGCTACAAAGTGAGCTCAAGACTAGCCTGAACTGCATAGAGACCCTGTCTCAAAAAATTTTTTTTAAATTAAATTAAATTTAAATAACAAAGAGCCTAGTAGAGTAGAAGAAAGCACTTTGTGCCCCTACACCTGAAGACTGCCCCTCTCCACCACCCATCCAGAATATCTGAAGTTCCCAAACTGATCCCCTATTTTCTCATCTTTCCTGAAATTACCAAGAGATGCTCCAGTTGTGGTTGCTTAATTAGTCTTGTTTTCTTTCACTATGCCTGGCCCAAGAGAGGTTCCCCAAATTGCAAGGAGTCAGCATTCAGAATGTCTTAGGATACGTCTTACCACTTGAAATTCAGGACTGTATAGGAGAGGGGAAAAATGTTACCTTGTATTATTCAGTTGAAACTCTATGATAAATGTGACAAGGAACACATTGGCAATATGGTAACAAACAGAATTTTTCTTAACCCGTGCGTCATGAACAGGAGAAACTCAGACATGGGAGAAGCTCAGTAATGAGTAATATGAAGGGGTGATTTAACCCTGTGTGGGTCATTGACTCAGTGATAATAGAAATCAAAACCAAGGCAGAAGTAATTCCAGAAAAATGATGGAATGATGTGCAACAACTCAGTTTCTCCAAGATTCAGAATTCAGACACTGGAAAATAACAACTTGGAGAAGAAAAAAAAATAGAAGTAGAAACCAAGAAGACTCTGACAGGAACATTAAAACCTATAGAGAAGCTAGGTGTGCCTATAATCCGAGCACTTGGGAGACTGAGGTAGAGGAGGGCCGCGAGTTCAAGGCCAGCCTACATTACATAGTGAATTCCAGGCCACCTGAACTACAGAGTGAAATCCTGTCTCAGAAAAGAAAATAAATGAAAAGCAACAGGGAAATTTAAGAGGCAAAACACAATATGGAGAAGAGAAGGGTCATTCGGCACGTGCTCCCTATTTACTAGCTGTGGATCATGGAAAGGGAGTCCCAATCTACAAGACAAAGTGAAAACTATGGACTCTAGAGGGCTTCAAGGAAAAACACAGTACTGAGACAGATCAGTAGGTTTGTGAGCTGCCAGGAGAGCAAAGGATTCTGCTCCATTTGAACCCTTCAACATGCAAGAGCTGGTGAGAGACTCCAATCCAGGCATCCACCATATCTTTGGACAGAATGCATTTGTTTGCTGTCATCCTGGGGAAGAATTGATTGTTTTAACCTGGATATCAAAGCAACCACAGCATGGCTTTCCTTAAGGGAACCCAGTTCTACATTCTCACAGTAATTAAGTGAAAGATAGAGACAGGAAACAGCCATGGACAGGGAGCCATCAACATGTTTGAAAGAGACATCTTGAGGGGTTAGAGCGAGAGGACACAGGCCCTGAATTCTAAGCCAGAGCTCAGCCTTGGATTTGAAAGTCACAGTATTTGCATCCTTGCCCTAATCATGCTACCTGCTGGTGCCTATATCCACACAGATCTGAGCCTAAATACCTTCTTTACCTACCCGTGTAAGAAGGGATACATCTTTCCTTGAACACTGCCCCCAAACGTAGATCTGGGGGGAAAAAAACACCCATTCAAAATCGGAGACAAATATTTGGTGTGAGTATATACATTTTCTTCTTTATTTTGTTTTTGCTTTGTCTCTTTCTTCTTTTCTTCTTCACTAGTTTGTTTGCAATTGTCCTTCCTCCTTTCCTTTCTTTTTCTTACTTCTTTTTTCTCTCTTTCTTTATGTTTTTCCTCTTCACATTTTCCCCCTCTAACTTTTTCGCCCTTATTTGTACTCTCCATGTAATTTCTTTCTTCTTTCTATCTTCTAGGTATCTGCTACAATGCCTTAACAAAAGAACAACAAATTTTCAGAAACTGACAAGATAAAGAAAAAAGATGTTTAGGTTTTCAGGGGTAGCAGACTGGAGGAAAGTAAATATATCAAGAAACTAATTGAAGGGGGAACTCTCTTTGTCGCCTGGGGATCAGCGCACGGTTTCCTGCCGGGACCAGCGAGTGGGGCCTAGGCCCGGAATCCTGTCCCAGTCTCAGGGAACACTCTTCCTCGCCTGAGGGGCCAGGCCACGGTTCCCTGTGGGCCCAGCCAGTCGGGCCTACACACGGTCTGGGCGAACTTTCTCCCTCACTTGGTACACTTGAAGCTCGAAAATATAGGAAAATGACAAAACGAAAGACCAAAATGCAACATCAAACATCCAGACCATCCCAAAATAGCCTAGGAACCACATGCATAGAAGAAAACACATTCCACATACCTGAAATATCTAAAATAATAGTAACTGAAATAAAGAAGCAACTCTGGGAAACCTTAAAGGAATTCAAACTAGAAATAATCTCTCAGGTAAAAGAAGAAATGATAAAAGAAATGAAGGAGATGCTGAACATATCTAAAGAAGACACAGTTTAAAAATTGGAGGAACTAAACAAAAAGATAGAATCCCTGGATGAACAATATAAGAAACAAACAGAATACATAAAGCAGATGCAAAGAGATATGCAGGAAATCAAAAACTCCATTGAAAGTTGTAAAAACCACCTCAATGAATGTGAAGACAGAATCTCAGACCTCGAAGACAAGATGGCAGCTAGCGAACAGGAAAGGAAAGATCTTTAAAAATAACAAGAAATCAGGAAATAACAATTCAACACCTGCAAGACGATGCAAAGCAGAACAACATAAGGTTGATAGGGATAAATGAAAAAGAAGGGAACAACATAAAGGATGTCAAGAGGATATTTAGAGAAGTAATAGCTGAAAATTTCCCAAACACGAGATTAGAAACTGATATGAAGATCAATGAAGCATATAGAATTCCAAATAGCCATAACCAAAATAAATCTACACCCAGACATATAATAATGAACATCCCAGAAATTGAACAAAAGAAAAGAATAGAATATTAAAAGCTATTTTAATATTTTCTCAGAGAGAAAAGACAGATCACCTATAAAGGAAAACCTATCAGAATCACAGCAGACTTCTCAGCACAAACAATGAAGTCAAGAAAGAGCACGGAGTGAAATATTTCAGATCCTAAAGGAAAATGATTTCCAATCTAGGCTGATGTACCCTGCAAATCTGCCCTTCAAAATCAATGGAGAAATAAGATACTTCCATGACAAAGAAAAGCTGAAAAACTTCATGATCACCAAGCCAACCCTGCAAAGAATACTGAAAGACAGCATAGATACATTTAGGAAAAAGCCACTAAACAAAGCAGACAAACAGAGTGGAAAGATAAAGATGCAACAGCAAAAAGATAACATGTTAACAGCAAACCAATATATAACAGTTCTAACCATTAATGGAAATGATCTCAATGTACCAATTAAAAGAAACAGACTGGCAGAATGGATCAAGAAACAGAATCCAACCATATGCTGTCTACAAGAAAATCATCTAACCCAAAAGGATACTCACAGACTAAAAGTCAAAGGATGGAAAACAATACTTCATGCAACAGGAACCCTAAAAAAACCAGGGATAGCTATTCTGTTTGCAGATAATCTGAATTTCAAACCAATAATGATCAGAAAGGATAAAGAAGGACACTACATACTGGTTAAGGGAAAACTTCAAGAGGAAGAGATAACTATCTTAAATATATATGCACCAAACTCCAGAGCACCCAGTTATATAAAACAAGTACTAACAGAAATGAAAAATCAAATTAGCAGTAACACAATTCTAACAGGAGATCTGAACACACCATTGACACCAATGGACCGATCAACCAGACAGAAAATCAACAAAGAAATAAAAGAACTGAATCGCACCTGTGAACAAATGGACTTAATAGACATATACAGAGTATATCACCCAACAACAACAGAATACACATTCTTCTCAAAAGTACATGGGTCATTCTCTAAAATAGACCATATATTAATTCATAGAACATATTTAAATAAATGCAAAAGGGTCAAAATTATCCCTTGCATGCTATCGGACCATAGCGCTATGAAATTAAAAATTAGTGATAAAAGATACTGCAAAAATCCCACAAACACATGGAAACTGAATAACACACTCTTGAATAATCAGTGGGTCATAGAGGAAATTAAAGAAGAAATTAAACAATACCTACAAATAAATGAAAACACAAATACAACTTACCAGAATCTGTGGGATGCAATGAAAGCTGTCCTCAGAGGAAAATTTATTGCACTGAGTTGCCACATTAGGAAAACAGAATGAATACAAATAAATAACCTGATGTTATACCTCTCTAGAAAAAGAAGAGCAAGTCAAGCCCAAAGCCAAAAGAAGAGAAAAAATTATAAAAATCAGAGCAGAAATCAATGCAATAGAGACCAAAAAAAAAAAAAATCCAAAAAATCAACGAATCAAAGAGTTGGTTCTTTGAAAGAATAAATAAAATCAACAAGCCCCTAGCCAACCTTATTCTGAAAGGGAAGAAAAAGCTCAAATTCATGCAATAAGGAGTGAAAGAGGCAAAATTACTACAGACTCTGTAGAAATACAGAAGATCATCAACACCTATTTCAAAAACCTCTACTCTCAAAGGTTTGATAACACAGAGGAAATAGAAAGATTCCTAGAAACATACAAAGTACCAAAGCTAGGTCATGAAGATGTAAAACTACTGAATAACCCAATTTCTATTAATGAAATTGAAAACATAATTAAATCTTTACCTACAAAGAAGAGCCCAGGCCCAGACGGATTCACTGCAGAATTCTACAAGAAATACAAAGATGACCTAATGCCAACACTCCTCAAACTCTTCAATGAAATTGAAAGGGAAGCAATCCTTCCTAAATTGTTCCTAGAAGCAAATATTATTCTAGTACCAAAACCAGAGAAGGACCCAACTGAAAAAGAGAACTACAGACCAATCTCCCTAATGAACACAGATGCAAAAATCCTCAATTAAATATTGGCAAATAGGATGCAGCAAATCATCAAGAAGATCATACACCATGACCAAGTGGGATTCATCCCAGGCATGCAGGGATGGTTCTACATACGTAAATCAATAAATGTAATTCACCATATCAATAAAGCCAAAAGTAAGAATCACATGATCATTTCTATGGAAGTCAGTCTGGAGATTTCTCAAAAAGCTGGGACTGGAAGCCCCATTTGACCCAGCTATTCCACTTCTAGGCATATTCCCAGAAGAACTGAAAGCATCATACCACAGTGATATACGTGCACCCATGTATATAGCAGCACAATTTGTAATAGCCAGATCTTGGAAACAACCTAAGTGTCCATCAACTGAGGAATGGATAAAAAAGTTGTGGTTATTTTTATACAATGGAGTATTACTCAGCTATAAAGAATGATCACATTGAGATATTTATAAATAAATGGACGCAGCTTGAGACCATACTCATAAGTGAAATAAACTCACATGTATAAATACTGAATAGTTTTCCTAGTGTAAGAAATGATAAGAATACATAAAAGTATGTGGTAATCATGATTCCCAATCATATTGGTTTGAATCCATATAATGTTATCACTCATTAATTGCAATGGTTTTAACCTGGGTTGTTTGATTTTAGGATTGGTGATAGTACGAATAGCTATTCTGAAGAAAAGAACACATCATAAAAGTTAGTGCTGATTTAATATCATCTTGTTTTGAATTCCCATCAAGCTGTTGTACACCTGTTTCCACTGGTTTTAACATGTGGTATCTTACTATATTTTATTATATGTGATAGTATAAACAAAATTTTTTATAGGCAAAGAAATAATATAGAAACCATTGTTTGTTTTCTGTTAACTGGTTCTAAATACCCTATAATTTCTTCATTCTCTTGAATAGCTTCAGACTGACTTGATATGCTTGATGCTGTAGTATATGAAGTTATACTCGAATAATTCAAGGAAGGAGGCTCTATGGTGACTACTATTTTGTTAGATTATCTGGGGGTGAAACACAGTGATGCTTAAATTGTTTGGCTGTGATCTGTGTTGTCCTAATACAATGTCCTCTTTTACCTCAATCCCACCCTTTTTTTTTAAATTAATCTATTTTTTTCTTACTTTTTTTTCAATTAAGGGAAAACTAAATTAAAAAATAGTGGGATATATTATAGTAACTTTTTTGCTTTCCTATTAACCTGATATGATCCCCTGTATTGCTCTCCCCATCTTGATCTGTCAGATTTTACTATATTCTATTTTGTTTGATAGTATCAAGTTTGAGGGTATAGGCAACCACTTTGAAGGCAATAAGATTCACTAAGATGCCCATTATGGTTTGATTATTATCTTCTTTTGAAATCCTGTAAGGTCTCCAGTGTAGGTTTTATTGGTCTTGTTCTGTACTGTTTGGATCAATTCTATTATACCTGACGATATAGGCAACTTTAAAAAAAAAAATAGCAAGAGGCACAATGGTAACCATTTTAGATCACCTGATACTCTATTTTTACATCATGTACTTTGCCCACCCTTTTGTTCTAACCGACTCTGTTTTGTTTAGCCACATTAGGTTTTATTCTCTCCAAAAAAAATAGTAAGAATTGTGGGAGTAAAAAAACCCAAAAAGTGTAATTGTTATTAAAAAGAGAGGAAAGGAAGGTGGTCTAAGGGATATAACTGCATGTATGTTTGAGTGTGTAGGATGGAAATCCATATTACTGAACTTTTGTTGGATCATTGATCGGCACTGTCTGCAATCTCATTGTATAAATGTTCACTTTACATGCTTTAATTTTACAATTTGGACATTTATTTCAAAGATGACAATATGTAACCTATTAACGAGTGATATCTTACTGTATTTTTTTCCTTGAAATTCTGTATTATCTGTACCCTTTTACAGGTGCTTTTTAATTTTATTTCCTTTCTTTTTTCTCTTTAAATAAAAAAGAATAAAAAGAAATACAAGGAAAAATAAGAAAGAAAAAAGAAACTAATTGAAGATCAGAGCTTAAAGAATTATATGTACAATCTCCCCCTTCAGGTGCATCTCTGGTAATAAGGTTATTAACCATCCTAGTACTGGGATTGGGGGCATCACAGGGGAAATTAATGTTCTCCTTGAGACAGTGCTCATTTTGGGTCTGCTTGCTGTATATGATCTTCAACTCAAAGCAATCTTTATGTGACCGTGGCACATTTTGCGGTGGCACATTCTGAACCCGTTACAGAATTTTAAGGTGCTGAAGTCTTCCTATGAGGGTGTTTTCTGGGTTCTCTCTGTTCTGAGTAAAGAATTGGTCAAGATAAGTGCAAACAATAACAAAGTTTTAATAAAGGTATGTAAAGAAACAGGTTCTGCAGTTTGAGTTTTGGGCAAGTACAAGTAGGAAAAGAAGTGCACCTTGCAGTGTGGGAGTGGGCGCCCGTGCGAGAGGGCACAGTGGCAAAAGCTCAGTATAAAACATCTTTTTTGTATCATGCACTCCTTAAACTGACATCAGGAATCTTGCAAATCCCAAACATCTGGAGACACCTGAAAATTTTACACCAGATGCCTCCAGAACTCTGCCCAATGAGGTGCAAGATAGTCAGAGAACTTTGACCACAGATGTTTATTAACACATTCCTACCTAATGTCCTTTACCTTCTTTCAATCTCTTTTTTTTTAATAGGGCCCATTTCTCTTTACACCCTGCAGACAACCTTTTAACCGTCTGTCTGCCTGCACCCAGGCACAATGAATTCCATGTCATGTTTCCTTTACACAAGCCTGTGAGGCCTCTCCATTCCTAACACCCACTCCTCCAGCCCACAGGCTGACATCAGGTCTGGACTGTCCTATCAAAAACTTGCTTAAGGGGCTGGGGATTTAGCACAGTGGCTTAAGCGCTGCCTGGCAAGCATGAGGTCATGAGTTTGATCCCTGGCACCAAAAAAAAAAAAACTTGCTTGATTTCTCATGAGAAGTTCATTCTGCTTCAACAGTACTGTTGAAAGGAAATAATCTTGAATGGATCTGTAACTGGTACATTTGTACAATTTTTGTTGTTTCCAAGGATTCAGTGAGCTTTTAAAGTTAGAAAATAAAGTCAGAATCTGCAGGATAACGAAAATGCCCTCGATTAAACACTGACACAGATGCACTTCATCCTTGTCTTGTGTTTATTTTATTCAAGCTGCTTCTGCTGGTTCCTTAAGGGACACCATATTGAAATATTAAACTTCAAGTCTTATTTTCACATTGCTATTTCATTTTACCAATGATTTCTTAATAAAACCTTTTGTCATTGACTTTCATCAACCCTTGGCAGTGGTGCAGATGTGAAAGAAAACTGTCATTTAAAAAGATCTTTGGGCCAAGCATGGTAAAGAAAGAAGAAAAAAAGAAAGAAAAGAAAAAGATTTTGGGGGGGATATTGGTGGTAGTGTTACATATGAGTGAGTAAGTAATACGACATTTAAGTCTAGAGGGCAACTGGGCATGGTGATTGTGATAGCTCAGACCCCTGAATAAAATCCAAGGAAGCAAGAAATTAAAATTTAGGGAGCAAAGGCTTTATTTTAGGCCAGGCCTGGCAACACAGTCTCCCGGAGCCAATATGGAGACTGTGCGCCTTACAGCTAAAAGAGTTGGGTTTTAAAGCTGAAAACAACAGGAATGTTGCGAACTTTGACCCAGTTTGATAGCATCTGGGCTTCTTGGTAGCTCCTGTAACTTCTTTGTAGTTAAACAGTTTCTTAAGGACAGCACATTGTATTACAGATAGGCTGAAGGAGGTGGGGGGATTACAAGAAACTGAGACTTAAAGCTTTTATGGGAAATGGAGACTTAACCTAAAAAGAATGGGGAGGGGAGGTGGATTTCCAAGGAGCTGAAACTTAAGTCTTTACTGGAGATGGAATTTTAATCTCTGTTGAAACAGCTCATACAGAACAGAAAGGAGGCACACTGGTTAGAACTTGGTTAGTGATGCCTGCCTATAACCTCAGCACTTCGGAGGCTAAAATGAGGGGATCACCATGAGTTTAAGACCAGCCTGGACAGATAGTGAGACCCTGTCTCAAACAGAAAAAGAAATAAATCTACAGGACAAAGATGATGAACCACTTACCCTCTTGAGCCTGTGGTTGCCTAGCAGGCTAGTAATGAACAATGGTCAGTTTTAGACTTTTCTGGCACAATAAAGGAGCAGAATGTAAGAAAAAGTAAAAGTGGCCTTTTATTCAAATGACGTGGAGAGGGCCAACCAGCATGTAGGCTGGGAGACAAGAATCCCACTCCTCATAGGCACCCAGCTGATTTGAAGGAACACAGGCTGATTTGTTAGCAACTGAGGTACAAAAACAATTTAATGCTTATATTGTTTGATTGACAACCAGCAAGGATTTGGCTTTCTCCTCTGCCCGGATATGAGGGTGAGGTGTATATGTGACCTTTCACCAGATGTGGTGCTTGGGGCGGGCATCGATGACGCAGGTGAAGTTGATTGGAAATTTTTTTTTTTTTTTTTTTGCACACATGGGGAAAGGAAGAAGGAAGTTGTAATTGGGGAAGAAGGAGGAAGTGGCCATCAGGGTAAGCATCCTTGATTTATCCTTCTACCATGTTGAACTACTGCCATAATGTCCTGTAATTTATTCTAGGGCAAATTTCCTAGAAATTCAGTCAGGAGAGAGGAGATGGGGTACCTGCAGCTAAAGTGCCTGAACTGGAAATAAACCAGCCCAAAACTAGGCATGAGCAAGGGAGATGGTCCAGACAAGGGAGAAACATCTGCTGAGATTAGACTCTACTAAACTGCCAGAGTCAGCAGGAGGACCCACACATTTGTAGTAGACACCTCAAGGACTTTGTGCACTGGGGCACAAAACATCTAGAGAACTTTGAGGTTTTACTAAGATCTTCCTGGCTAATGTCCCTTCTCTCAAACCCTATAAAAAAGTCTACTTCTCTTGGCTCTGGCAGATGGCCTTTTCACCCTCTGTCTGCGGGCACCCACACACAATAGGTTCCACACCAGGTTGCCTTTACACAAGCCTGATGATCCTGACTGGTCTTTGCCCCCACCTGTTCTTCACAAAAAGAAAATGAAAAAAATGCAGGTGGTTCTTAAATTGGAAGTCTCCCAATAAAGTTTTATAGTTTTCTCCAAAGGGAGAGAAAAGGTATAACTTAGTGTTTGAGTACTTGCCAAGCTGGCCTTAGGTTGGATCCTGGGGACTGTCGTGGGGGGGGGGGGATGAAGATACCCTTGGATTTTAGCCCACTCGGTAGGATGACGTGGCACTGAAAGAAACAATGAGAGTGAATCTTGGAGAAATAAAACTGCTAAAAACAGACCAGTTGTCTTGGAACTGAGAAGTCATGGGCACTTTTGAGAATTAAAGGAGACACAAACTGAATGGGGAGCCAGGACAAAAGAGTTAGACCTACGTAGTCCAATAAGGTTTTTTGGGAACTTTGTGACTTTGGAAAGTCAGTTGAATTTGCGAAAATACAAACCAAATCACAATGCAAACAGCATTGAGAAACTTTTCAAAATGGAATGAGACTAAAACAAAGGACAAAGGACAAGGGCCTGAGCAAACTGAATAAACTTAGTAAGCTGAAAGCTGCAACCTAGATGAGCTGAGACAGGCCTCTAAGGAAATTAGCACTGCAACAAAGAACTAATAAATAGTGATAAGCCTGGGAAGCTGGGTGAGGTGGTGCACACCTGTAATTCCAGAACTCTGGAGGCTGAGGCAGGAGGATTGCTATGAGTTCAAGGTCATCCTAGACTAAAAGTGAGTTCAAGGACAAACTGAACTAAACAATGAAATCCTGTTTCAAAAAGACAAGAAAAAAAGGAGAAGAAGCCTGGAAAACAGGCCTTTTGTACATCCTCTGGCCCCTGCCTGTGCCTCTGGAGCAGTGAACTGCACACAAAGTCTCCGGACCTGCGCCTCTGGGGTCCTGCTTCTGGAGCCCTCCCAACAGCAGGGCTTTCCTTTTTGTCTTTCCTAGTAAGCCGCACCCTCGTGCAGTTCCCCACTTCCTGCTGTTTCTGTGGTGTCAACCTTCACAATGAGCGGTTCTAGCAACGGAGGCTGTTAAAGATGGAGGGCATACACATCGCCAGCAGCTGCCTGGGATGTGAACTCGTGGTGACCTTTGCCTTTGACTCCAGGCACTGCAATCACCAAGTTAACCTTGTATCAGAGACCCAAATGTGTGTCAAGAAGCTTATATATTCTTTTCTCTTTAATTGGCCACTTCGGCCCAGTCACATGGCTGCTGTCTTTTCTCAATATTGGATAGATGTTTCCTACAAAAGAGTTTTTATTGCTTTGCCAATAAATCAGACTGCTTGCCTTTATAAGCTCCCATTTTCCCCGCCTCCCTCAGAGCACTATTCAGTGCTCTGTGAATCTGTCTCTCCAATTGCAGTTCCTAAGACCTCCACATAAAATTCTTTCACTTTTAATAGGCATCTCTGAGCCTATTCTCAGGTCTTCAATGAGGACAACAATGTCTTTTTTTTTTTTTTTTTTTTTTTTTTTGTCTTTTTATCGGTACCGGGGATTGAACTCACAACTGCCTGCTTGCAAGGCAGGCGCTTATGCTGCTGAGCTAAATCCCCAGCCCCCAACAATGTCTTATATTATTAGTCATGGAGATACAGGTAAATACACTTTATAAATTGGAACCTATAGTAAAAATGGGAATTTCTATTACTGTGAGTAATGGGACTCTCAGACAGGATTCTAGGTTCTTGTGCATGATGCACAAAGAATTGGATGTAGCATACCATGGAGAAAGCAGTTAACTTTTTTTTTTTTTTTTTTTTTGTCTTTTTCATTTTTATCGGTACCGGGAATCGAACTCACAACTGCCTGCTTGTAAGGCAGGTGCTTATGCTGCTGAGCTAAATCCCCAGCCCCTGCAGTTAACTTTAATGAAACTTAAAAGGAGAAAGTATGCTCAGAATTTGCAAGCTCATGCTGGCAGAAAGGAGAATGACACAAATGTGGAATATGTTGGGTTTAAGGATTTTAAAATATGCCCTAATCCTTGGGCTGCTGTCATTGGACCTTTCATGATTGACAGCATGATTGACAGGGTGCTGACTCCCGTTAGTTGTGTCTACTATGCACATCTTTCCCATAATTCATTCAAGGAACAGAAGGGTTTATGGGTATTGGTTCGATGATACTGAGCTATTTAGTAGCTCTAGATTTTCACATGTTTCTTTTTCTTAATGTAAGGGTACAGTGGAGCATGTTGGTGCACTCCTATAATCCCAGAACTCAGGAAGCTGAGGTAGGAGGATTGCTGTGAGTTTGAGGTGGGCTTGTGCTACATAGTGAGTTCAAAGGTCAGCCTGGACTATTTGAGGAAACCCTGTCTCAGAAAAACAAAATGGGGGTACAAATGTGTGTTTTATAGAATGTCTATAGGTTGGGAGAAAAAAAAGTTACAGAAAGGTTACACCACAGAAAGGTACCAGTAACCTCAAATGCCTCATTAAAAACTTCAGTGTTGCCAAGGAGATAACCCTGCAGCATGAATGCCTGCCTGGAAATCACAAGGCCCTGTTTGATTCCCATACAAGAAAAATATTTTGTGTGCTATACCATGCAAGATCTTGTGTACTGCTAAGATATCCTATTCTTGGATTTTCTGGTTGTCTCTTTTATCAATGAATATACAGAATAATCAGGTTAATAAGTGTCCATCAATGAATGCATAATTTTAGATGAAAATTATTTTCTTGATCTTAGCATCAAGTAGTCACTTCCTATCTCCAAAGCTTTCCCTAAAGTTTTAAATGTTTGAAACATAACTTCTACACATATCCAGTGAAATAGAAAGTTGAAATGGGATTTTAACTTTGTAAGTATTAATAAGCTAAGAAATTGGTTTGTTTTATATAATTTGAATCTTTGAATTTAAAAGTCAAACATGATTTAAATAATGGTTCATTTTATGATAGATGCTGACACCTACAGGCCAAACTTAATTTTAACTGCTTGATACATTTTTGAGCCTAAAAGTTCAAGGTTCTTGGAAGGTGAAGTTCAGAGGATCAAAGGCAGGAGAAATCCCGGCTCCAGGGAGGAGAGTACAGACATTGGAACTGGAGACCCAAGGTTGGGAACTAACATGCAGAAGCGCGGGTGGGAGGCAGGGTCTCCAGTGCCATCAGACCCTGGTCCCAGAGCTCTTGCCCTATCGTCTAACAGTCCTCAACTCTCCCTTCTGCCTTGTAAATGGTTTTTCTCAATGCACCCATCCATTTTGAAAATAAACTTTGGAAATGAACCACTCCCTAAACCACCTCCAACAAAGGAGCTACTGTATCGTTTTCTAAACGCTCTTTGTATTTGACCACTATTATTATTCCTGGCATTTTTGAGTACTTCTTCTCTTCTGTGCTAAGTACCTTATATGTAGACAGAGCTGGAATCAGGCAACCTAGATGTGAACGCTGCCTCTGGCACTGAGAAGTTCTACAACTTTTGTTAACTGACTTAATCTCTTGCCCCTTGTCTCTGAAGTGGAGATGCCAAGAGTATCTCCCACGTAGGGCACTTGAGAGGGCATAAAGAATCATACATGTACAAAGTGCTCAAACAGTGCCTGGGTCACCACGGTGGTACATACATGTGATCCCTCTGGAGGCCGAGGCAGGGAGATGCAGCAAGAATGAGTCCAGCCTAGACAACTTAGCAAGAACTTGTCTCCAAAAAATTGAAAATAAATAGATAAATAAATAAGAAAAGAGTGCCTGTTATCCTAGGTCCTAAATGCTGGATGTGGTGGCACACATCTGCAATCCCAGCACTCAGCTGAAGCCAAGGCAAGAGGATGGCTGTAAATTTAAGGCCAACCTGGACTACATAGTGAGTTCAAGACCAGCCTGTACTACATGAAGACACTGTCCAAAAAGAACAAGAGAAATAGAAGAAAGAAAGTATGTGAAGTTAATAAACAATCTAATGTATAAATCAAAAAGGTTTTCAGCTTCAATTAACAGAAAATTTAACTAACAGTACTTTTCAAACTACTACTTGTTTCAAACAGTACTTGTTTAGTATTAATGGGGATGGAACTCACAGCCTCATGCATATTCAGCAAACTCCTTGCCACTGAGCCACAACTCATTTCCATCACCCTTTACATTTCATTTTGAGACACAATCCCATTAAATTGCCCAGCAAGCGAGGCCTGTAATCCCAACATCCAGGAGATTGAAGCAGGAAGATTGCTGCAAGTTCAAGGCCAGCCTACACTACACAGAAAGATCTTGTCTAATAAAAACAAAAAGCAAAAATGTTGCAAGGGCTAGCCTTGAATTTGTGATCCTGTCTCTCCTTTCTTAGTGACTGGGAACCCAAAGGGTGCATCTGTGCCCAAAACTTAAATTTTTATTCTCTCTCATACAACATGAGCATGACAAGCAGTTCCAGAGAAGTGGCTGCTGGACCTGTCTCACAACTAATTGATGTCAGGGCCACAGAGTTTCAGATTTTTAGTTCTTTACCAGATGGTCACAAGAATATCCCAGTGCAGGTATCATATCTATTCAGTAGGAACAGATACAGAACCTAGGAGGCTGAGGCAGGTGGATTACTACTAGTTCGAAGCCAGCCTGGGCTACAGAATGAGATGAACTAATAGAGACTCCATCTAAAGAGAAAGAAAGAGAGAGAGAGAGAGACAGAGAGAGATAAAGACAGGGACAGAGACAGAGAGGCAGAGATAGAGAGACAGAGACAGAGAGAGGAAGGGAAGGGAAGGGAAAAGAAGAGAAAGGAGGAAAGTTGGGAACACTGGCTTCATCTGCTTTTTATTTTTATTTTTTAATCAGAAAAGCAAAACTAGCCAGGTGTGGTGGCACACAGCTGTAATCCCAGAACTTGTGAGGCTAAGGAAGGATGATCTCCACAAGTATGTGCCTAGAGTGGGCTACACTGTGAGTTCATTGGACTATATAGAGAGACCTTGTCTCAACAAAACAAAACAAAGCAAGGAAGGAAGAGGAAAAAATATTCCCAGAAACTCTCCCATTAACTTCCACCTGTGTCCTACGGCAAGAACTGTGTCATTTGGCCATTCCTGCATACAAGGGGGCATGGATAGTCAGTCCTTAATGCTTTCACACTCTAACGTGGAAGGCAGAAGGAGAAGGGAGTTGGTGATGACCACCAGGTCAGCCAGGTGTACATCTGCCACATCTTACAGAGGGTAAATCACTTGATAAAGATATATAGCCACTGAGGTTTGGTGACTGCAGTCAAGCCAGGCAGCTGACAACCTAAATCCCGTGATGTAAATAAATAGATGTGCTGAACAGTCTTGGTTTGCTCCTTCACGTTTTCCTTCCTGATGTGGGTCCTGGAAACCTGTTCTCCTAGAATTCTGGGACACAGGTCTGCACCCTCAGGTTTCCCACTTGGTTCCCAGTGCTATCCGAGGATGGGAGGAGATAGTGGTCAGGTGTTTACGCTCCCTGCACTCCCAGGATCCTGGTGAGCTCCTGACTGCAGGCTTACCAGGCAATCTGTCTCCTCCTGGTATCCATCTATTCTCTACCACCTTCAGGTCTAGAAGTAGTAATCACTTACTGCCATAGATATTCCCTGAAAGTTTTACTTCAACATGACGTGCTAATATAACATTTGGTTCCTGTCGGAATCTTGATGCTAACACCTTTCATTTGTGTACCGCCCTATAATATGCTTTTGTGTACACTCTTCAGGGTACCTTATTCTACTGAGATTTCACCCGGTACCCTTGCCCCACACATCTTTCTGGTATCATGGATTCTCACAATGGCATGTTTCTTCAGCACAGGCACAGCAACTTTGCTTTAAAATAAAGATCTACCTGGCTTCTGCTGCTATTTTAGCCCAAAATGGTTTGTTATGGCTTGTGTCTGGATGTCTCCTCAAAGCCTCATGCAGTCATGGGTGGTCTAAGGAAGAAAAAAAAAGGCTTGGTCCTCCCCTTTTGCTCTTGTTGCTTTTGGTGTCTTCCACCACCATGAACTGTTATCCCTCTACCACACCATCCTGCCTTGGAACCAGCAAATACATACTGAAAACTCCACAAACTGCATGCAAATAAACCTTTCCTCCCTTATTTTTGAGCATCAGGTATTTTGTCTCAGCAACAAGAAAAATAATTAAGACAAAATTTGGTACCAGAAAAGTGGAGTCATTGCTCTAACTATATCTGACCATGTGGTTCAAGAGCCTTTGAGAATGGCTTGTGGGAAAAATTTGGAAAGGTTCAGAGGTACCAGCAGAAAAAGTAAAGCTGGGACATCTTTGGTTGCTCTGTATGGGAGAGTCTAGTCAGAGCTTGAAGACCTGAAGACTGATAAAATCCTGTCAGTAAAGACCAGGCTCAGGAGGGTTTTGCTGGGAAGAATGACTCTATTGGGTGGCTGGACTCCAGATGATGTGTGTTATGACTTGGTAGAAAGTTTGTCTGCATTTTGCCTGAGACTGAGATTAAGGGTGACAGACTAATTAAATTGGCAGATAAAATTTCAAAGCAGTTGAATATTGAGGCAGTGGCATGGCTGTTGTTGAGAACTTTTAGGCAGATATTTGTGGAGAATCAAGAGTAGAGAGACCGGGCTGGGGATTTAGCTCAGCGGCATAAGCACCTGCCTTGCAAGCAGGCGGTCGTGAGTTCGATCCCTGGTACCGATAAAAATGAAAAAGACAAAAAAAAAATTAAAAAAAAAAAAAAGAGTAGAGAGACCAGGAGAATGAGTTAAAATGTTGTGAATTTGGCTGAAAGGGTAGCTCCCATAAAGCTGTGAACTTCAGAGATACAGCAGAGGAGATCTTAATTCCTAAGAAGAAACAGAGGGGCTGGGGATTTAGCTCAGCAGCATAAGTGCCTGCTTGCAAGCACAGTCATGTGTTCAATCCCCAGTACCAAAAAATGAGAAAGAAACAGAACAACACACAAGATAGCCTGAGGTATCACAACAAGCAACAGGACTCTACCCTTTCTAGACTCAAAACTGCAAAAGTGAAAGACTTTGCTTTAAGAAGAAAGTCCCAAAGCACCATGTTCCAAAATAGTGGCAGCCTAGGAGAATTTATTCCTCAGAATTGGGTTCAGAGTGCTCAACAGTCCAGATGTTCAGCCCCTCAGCCAAGACAAGAAAAAGCCTAGCTACTGCTCCAGCTAGCAGTGGACCTTGGCACCATCCATGTGGTGCTGGTTTTAGGTGCATACAAAATACAAGAGTTGTTGGGTTAAGAAGGCTTCCGTCTCAATATCCTGGGAGGCCAACAATGTGCCCCTGAGAAGGCATTGTATAATACTGTGAAGGTAAAGCCAAGGTGCCAAAAAGACCCCAAAACTTTGGGGAAAAAAGGAACGTAGATAGACAAAAAAAAAAAAAAAAAAAAAAAAAACCTAAAAGGAAGGAGTGAGACCCAAGAAAAAAACTGTGGGAGCTACATAGGGGCAGAGCCATCCAAGTTGATTAAAGCTCACAGATTACCTCGAATGCCACACACAGAACTACAGGACTTAATCTTTGCCCGGCTAGATTTTGGACTTATTTTCCTTTGTATCATAACTTTCAAAATAGAAATGTTTGTCTTGTGCCATTAAATGTTATTTTGGTCCCATCCCTGTTCATAAGTTTCAAAATAAAAATGTTTATTTTGTGCATTTAAATGTTAAAAGTGTTTAACTTTCTTTTCATTTATATAAGGGCTTGCGGCTAGGAGTTTGCCTCACATCTCAGAGGAGACTTGGGACTTAGACTTTTCAGCAGTGCTGAAACTATTAGGATTTTGGCACAATACTTTAGCTGAACTAAATGTATTTTACTTAAAGTGATGTGCATGAGTCTTTTGAGGGTTGGGGCAGAATGTTATGATTTGTGTCTGACTGTCCCCCAGAGCCTCTTGTAATCATGGGAGACAGGATTTTCAGAGGCAGTTAAACTTATAATTTGTGATTGGTTCATTGCCTAGTGGTGTAATTGGGGTGTAAGTGCTATACCCACTCTAAATGTGGGTAGTCTGCATACAATGTAAAGAAGAAAACATTTTTTTTTTGAGACAGGGTCTCACTATGTAGTTTGGACTGGCCTTGAACTCATTTTGTAGCCTAGGCTAGTCTCAAACTCACAATGATCCTTCTACTTCAGCTTCCTAAGTGCTAGGATTACAGTTGTGTCCCACCACCTCCAGCTGGTCCTCCCTTTTTGCTCTTGTTGCTTTTGGTATCTTCTCCTACCATGAATTGTTGTCCCTCTGCCACACCACCCTCCCTTGGAGCCAGCAAATTACAGACAGGAAGAAACCTCCACAAACTGTAAGCTAGATAAACCCTTCCTCCCTTAATTTTGAGGTTTGGATACCAAACAGAAAAAGAAAAAGAAAGAAGGAAAGAAGTAAGAAAGGGAGGAAGGGAGGGATGAAGGAAAGGAAAGGAAAGGAAAGGAAAGGAAAGGAAGAGAAAGAAGAAAGAAAGAAAGAAAGAAAGAAAGAAAGAAAGAAAGAAAGAAAGAAAGAAAGAGAAAGAAAGAAAAAGAAAAAAAGAGAAAGAGAAAGAAAGAAAGAAAGAAAGAAAGAAAGAAAGAAAGAAAGAAAGAAAGAAAGGAGAGAGAGAAAGAGAGAGAAAGACAGACAGACTAGGATAGCTTAGTTTAGTTCGTAAAGACTGATTTTCATGGTTGCAACTTACATCTTCCCAAAACAGTCCTACTTCATCTGGGTCTCAGTTCATGGTCAGGTCTTTCTGACCATGGGTCTTTTAGTCCATGGTTTAAGTCTAGCTTCTCTGCCCTCTCCCTTTATCTTGTGTCATTTCTCCCAGTGCAATTCTTGTAAGTTTCCTTTCTTCATCTCTTTAAGTGATACTCCCCTCATGTCTCACATTATCTACTATCTCACTTCTTTCTCCCCACAACCCTTCCATAGTTCATGCTTTTTATCTTCCTGCTTTCCTGGATTGCAACCTGGAACAAGGAATCACTATAAACCCACAGTGCCTGTCAATCATTTGCAGACTATTGTGACATATGGAAGATATGATAGACTTTAAAATTTTATTGGAAGCATTATCACTTTCACAGGATAATTCTTTGGTAAAAAATAAATGTTACTAACCTCTGAAATAGCATTACATGGACAGGAGACTATTTGGGTTTTTTTAAAAATATACTTAACATAACCTGGGTATGGTGGCATGCAGCTACAATATCAAAAAGAAAACACCAAATATATATCATACAATTTACCGCTTTAGCCTTTTTTAATTGGACAGTTCTTAAGTATATTCACATGCTAATGTAACAATCACCACCATCTGCCTCCAGAACTTTAAACCTTCAATAACTGGACCTCTGCACCAATTAACACTAAATTCTCATCCCATTCCTTCACCTTCACCCATTATTCCATTATTATTGTTATTATTATTTATTTTTGAGACAGGGTCTTGCTATCTTAGTTCAGGCTAGTTTTGAACTCACTAGGCAGCACAGGCTGGCCTCAAACTCACAGCAATCTTCCTGCCTCAGCCTCCTGAGTTCTGGGAGTATAGGCATTCACCATTTGCCAGCCTCTAATTGCTGAATTCTATAATGTTGATAGAAGAGACTAGTTTTGTGCAGAATTACAACCTCAGAATCTCTGCAAGGGACTGATAAGTGTTGCAGTGTTCTGTGCTCCTGGGTGGACCCATTGCTAGCCTACAGTGAGCTGCCTGCCTGTAGCAATACTGTATGAAACTGAATGACCATAGGTAAGGATCTAAAGAAGGGAGGAAGATGAATAAGAGGATACTCCCACCTTCACCCGCATGCTCCCTTCTGACTCCTTAATTCTTTGATCCCATGAAAATAAAATTGGACTACAGAATATGAATCATGTTCATTAAAAACACAATAGCTACAGTTTGTAGCCAGTCTGCCCATGCATGAGTTACTTACAGTGAGAGCCAAGTTTGAGCATATGAAACCTAACCTTTTGATTATGGCCAGTGTCCCACACAAGCAGGAATGATTGGAGAAGTGTAGGAGTGAGAATGGGCAGTGTTCTCTGTAACATAACTACAAATGGGAAGCCTATGGCCCAGACCCCAATCAGAATCATCTTCTTTGGCTTACATAAAGCTTTTTTTTCTTGTACCAGGAATCAAACTCACAACTTTGCACATTGCACTTACGTGGCAAGCATTTGCACTGCTGAGCTAAATTCCCAGCCCATAAAGCATTTTAAAATGTGATTAACTCAGAATTAAAAATCTTATTTCTGGTTTCTTTTGAAAAAGCTAGCCACTTCTGGAAAAATGGTTGCACAGAGGTAAGTAACAATTCAGTCTCTCTAAGCTTCAGAATCCAGACACTGGGAAATAACAACGTGGGAGGGGGAAGAAAGGAAAGGAAAGAAGGAAGGCAAAAAGAAAGAAGAAAGAAAGAAAGAAAGAAAGAAAGAAACTCAGGAACAGGAAGGATGTGACAGGAAATTAAAACCTATGGAAGACCTAGTGAAGAGTTCCACTGTGTTAAGGGCACAGTGAAAATAAATAAATAAATAAAGACAAGTGATACAGGGCTAGGTACTCAAAAGATGACAAGTGATACAGGGCTAGGTACTCAAAAGAGCCAGTGGAGAAGCCCAGATACTGGCAACTGTGGGGGAGACAGACACCTTCTGCTGTGGGCCAGGCCTCAAGACAAAAGACCAAGCAAATGCATCCATCTCCTAGGGACTGATATTCTAAATAGTTCTCTATCACCCTAAGGAAGCCAAGTCACCATTCCAATCCCCCTATGGAAGTCACTCCAATTTGTCACAATTTAATCAGTTTTACCTGAACAGTTAATTTTTTTTCTTTCTTTCTTTCTTTTTCTTTCTTTCTTTCTTTCTTTCTTTTTTTTTTTTTTTTTTTTTTTTTTTTTTTTTTTTTGATACTGGAGATTGAACTCACAACCTTGCACTTGCCAGGCAGGCGTTTACACCCTGAACAGTCAACCTTATTGTTTAACCATAGTTCTGTCCCACCTTATGCCTGTCTGCCTTGCAAGTTCCCAGTTTTCTCCACCTTAAACCAATCTCACCCCATGATTTTATTCTATAAAAGTCCCTAGAAAAGACAGAGTCCCTGGCCACCTCCTCAAGACCCCTTCTGTCTCTCTCAGTCAGAAGCTTTCTTTCTCTTAATAAATACTTTCTGGTCTTAACCTCTGCTGTTCCTAAAATTTATTCTTCAATTTTAGAGAACACAAACTTGTACTGGACATATAGTAGGTCAGGAATTTCATTCCCCTATATCACTTAGATACCTCGAGAGGTCATAGATGGCCTTAAACTAAAAAGTCAGTGGCAAATCTCAGATGGGTGATACTGATAACCCCAAATCTCCATTTTATCCCTAAAGGAAGTATGCAAAATTAGCCATTATGTGTTTGTGGTTCCCAACAAAAACCTACAGAGAAACTGAAAAGACAGAAGAAAAGAGGACAGTTTGCACTTTTCCCAGCTTATTGCTTGTGACACAGGAAGATGTAATCTACAGAAACAAAGTGAAAGCAGGGGATTCCAAAGGGCTTGCTGAGAAACTCAGCAATGGGATAGACCAACAGATGCTATGAGCTGCCACAGCTAAAGGGTGACTCAGGCCGAGCACTCATCACAGCCCCTGGTGAGTGTTTGGTCAGATGCCGTTTCAGGGACGTGCTGATTGTTTGAACCAAGAACACAGCAGCAACAGCAGTCTGGGTGCCATGTGCTCACAGTGACGGGAGGAGGGACAGCCACGGGAGACAGCATGTGAGGGAGGTCCGGCGGGCAAGATCCTGAGGAGTTTAAGCTGTAGGCCGGACCCCCACGGCCATGGGCCACAGTCTCCACCTGCTCCTACAGCCTGGTGGATCTACTGGTGGAGATACAGCCTACTGCATCTCATAGGTCTGAGGGCTAACTGCCTTCTTTTCCTGGCGTATGAGCAGGGACACATCTGGACCTTGACACTCTCACAAGACCGAAGATCCTGCAAGAAACCCACATGCTCAAAATCCAGAGATATTTCTTTCTGTTTCTCTTCTGTGTGTGCATTGTTTTTAGTTATTTTGTTGTGCTTTTTGCTTTTTTCTCTCTTTCCTTTCTTCTCCGTCAGTTTGAGGTTTGGGGATTTTGCTTTGTCCTTCTTTGCTGCTCATTTCTTTTTCTTACTTTTTCTTCATTTTTTCCTCTTAGCCCTTTTTAATTTTTCTCCTTTTTATGCTTTCTCTCTTATTTTTACTCTTTATATAATTTCTTTCTCGTTTTCACCCTCTTTTTATCTTCTTTTTTTTTTATTTAAAGAGTGTGATAACTCAGACCCCGGTATAAAATCCAAGGAAGCAAGAAATTAAAATTTGGGAAGCAAAGGCTTTATTAGGTAAAATCCAGGCCTGGTGACAAGTCTCTGGGAGCCAACTTGGAGACTGTGCACCTCACAGCTAAAAGTCAGGACTTTTTATCTTGTAAATCCACAAACAGCTGCTGGTCACACAATGTAAGGAGGGGGATGGGGGTGTGACGCACTACAAAGCAGAAACGGCAATTGCAAGTCTCCCTGCATACTAGCAAGTTTAGATAAGAGGAAATTTTGTTTTTCTTAGCAAAGAATAGAGAAGTCTAACAGCAATTAACAACCTTAGTTACCTTACTTTAGCACCACAACTGTTCTATTTGTAGAGGGCAACAATGGTTAACATATCAATTAGGTAAGATTTTACAATTCTTTACAGAGGAGAGCATTGATTAACATATCAATCCTTTGCCCAGAGGGAAAGGAAAACACACATTTACAGTAAGGCCAAGTTACAGGTATTACTGTGATACAAACGAAGCTATTTTTGTGAAGAATGTACAATCTAATACAATCTAATGCAATTAACACAATTTGTGACGGGCTACCGGGTAGGGAAGACCCGGGTTGTCAGGAGCTATTACTCAGGCCTTTGTTTTATGGCCTTTAGGAAGTTAAAACTTAACCTAGTTAGATTTGAAGGGAGAAGGGGAGGGGAAGCAGCAGGTGGGCTTATACAGAACAGACCTTACTGCACAACAGTTAGGGGGCCTTAGGTTATAACAAAGAGAAAAACAAAACTAAACGGAGCAAAACAGTAAAAGGCTAGAAGTAATACAGAATTTCAAGAGAAAAAATATACAGTAAGAGTTCACCAGTTAAGAGATCACACATTGTCATCTTAGAAACAGCTGTCCAGATTACAAAATTAAAGCATACAAAGTGGAGATTAATACAGTGAGATTGCAGTCAGTTCTGTTCAATGATCCAAGAAAAACTCAGCAATATGGTTCTCTATCCTGCACATTTAAATATACTTGCAGTTATTTCCTTTAGATCACTTTCCTTCCTCTCTTTTTTACGCTAACAATCACACATTTTAGTTTCCATTACTCCCACAGTTTTTATAACTTTTTCTTTGAAGAGGAAAAGAAAAAAGATTTTTAAAAAGCCAAAAAACAAAAAACAAAACAAAACAAGACGGACCAAAGAAAACCCCAATGTGACAAAGCAAAACAGAGTCAGTTAGATCAGGAGGATGGACATAGTTTATAATGAGAAAAAAAAAAGGATTTCTAGGTGATCAACAGTGGTTACCATTATGCCTCTTGTTATCCTAAAAAGAGTAGCCTATATCAGCTGGTATAAAAGAATTGAACAAAACTGTACAGAAGACCAATAAAACCCACATTGGAGAGCTTACAGGATTCCAAAGAAGATAATAGTCAAACAATAACAGGCATCATAGAATATCTGGTTACCTTCCAAATGGTTGCCTATACCCTCAAACTTGATACTATTAAGCAAAACAGAATATAATAAAATCAGTCAGAACAAGATTTGGAGAACAATACAGGGGTTCAAATCAGGTTAACAGGGAAACAAAAAAATTACTATACTCTATCACACTATTTTTAATTTAGTTTTCCCTTAGTTAAAAGATACTAAGAAATAAATTAATTTTTTTAAAAAAGGAAAGAAAAGGGGGGGGATTGAGATAAAAAAAAGAACATACCCATAGAACAACACCGGTCAAAACCGAAAAATTTAAGTATCATTGTGTTTCACCCCCAGATAGCTTGACATTAATAGTAGTTACCATAATGACTCTTTCCTTGAAATATTTGAATCTAACTTCATATACTATAGCATCAAACTTATCAAGACAGTGTGAAACTGTTCAAGAGAATGAAATTATTGCAGGGTATTTAGAACCAGCTAGCAGAAACCAAACATCAATTTCTATATTATCTCTTTGTGTATAAAAAATTTGCTTATACTATCACATACATTAAGATATAATAAGACACATGTTAGAACCAATGGAAACAAATAAACAACAATTTGATGGGGCTTCAAAACAGGATGATATTAAATCAGCGCTAGCTATTACGCTCTTATTTTCTTCACAATAGTTATTTGTAGTATCACAGACAATAAAATAAAACAACCCAAATTAAAACCATTCCAATTAATGAGTGAAAACATTATATGGCTTCAAACCAGTGTGATTGGGAATCACGATTGCCACGTACTTTCATGTAGTCTTATCTTTTCTTATACTAGGGAAACTATTCGGTACTTATACATGTGAGTTTGATTTATTTCACTTATGAGTATGGTCTTGAGCTGCGTCCATTTATTTATAAATATCTCAGTGTGATCATTCTTCATAGCTGAGTAGTACTCCATTGTATAGAAATACCAAAACTTTTTTATCCATTCCTCAGTTGATGGACATTTAGGTTGTTTCCAAGATCTGGATGTTACAAATTTTGCTGCTATAAACATGGGTGCACATATATCACTGTGGTATGATGCTTTCAGTTCTTCTGGGAATATGCCTAGAAGTGGAAAGCTGGGTCATATGGGGCTTCCAGTCCCAGCTTTCTGAGACATCTCCAGACAGACCTCCACAATGGTTGCATCAGTCTACACTCCCACCAACAGTGCAGGAGAGTTCCTTTTTCCCCACAGCCTTTCCAGCATTTGTTGTTGTTGGTTTTCTTGATCCTGGCCATTCTTTCAGGAGTGAGATGAAATCTCAGTGTGGTTTTAATTTGCATTTCTCTAATGACTAGTGATGCTGAACATTTTTTCATATATTTATTTGCCATTTGTATTTCTTCATCTGAAAATTGTTTATTCATCTCCGATGCCCATTTTTGGATGGGGTCTTTGAATGTTGAGGGTCTGATTTTTTTTTTAATTCTTTGTATGTTTTAGACAGAAGTCCTTTGTCTGAGGGGCAGTTCACTAGGATTTTTTCCCAGTTTGTGGGTTTTCTTTTCACTATGTTAGAGATTTCTTTCGATGTGCAGAAACTTTTTAATAAGATGTGATCCCAGTTATTGACTGTAGGAAATATTTCCCGTGCGGTTTGATTCTTGTTCATGAATTCTCTACCTGCCCCTATGTCTTTTATCTATCATCAGTTTTTTCTCTTACCTTATCATGATCCCCAATAGGGTCCTTTGCATTTTTCTCTCTCCCCCTTATATTATACAATTGAAGAACTCAAAACTGAAATCCATGCAATCACAAATGAAAAAGATAAAATCCCCAAACAGCTGCTGAAATCCAGGAGTCCATTGATAGCTCCTTTTTGTGTGTATGTGTGTGTGTCTTTTTCGTTTTTATCGGTACCAGGGATCGAACTCACAACTGCCTGCTTGCAAGGCAGGCGCTTATGCCGCTGAGCTAAATCCCCAGCCCCCATTGATAGCTACTTTGAGAAACTGTACCCTAAAAAACTGGAAAGTTCAAAAGAACTGGATAAATTCCTAGATGCATGTGAATTACCAAAGTTGATCCAAGAAAACATAAAAATACTGAATAATCTAGTATTAGTTAATGAAATTGGAGAAGCAATAAAACTTGGCAACTAATAAAAGAGCAGGTCCTGACCAATTCACTCCTGAATTCTACAGGAACTTTAGAGACAGTCTAACACCAATATTCCTGACTATGCTTTAATAAAATAAAATGAGAAATAATGTTCCAAAGTCTTTCCTGGAAGCAAGCAGTACTCTGATTCCAAAACCAATAAATCACTACAGACCAGTCTCTTTAATGAACATAGATGCAAAAACTCCTTAATAAAATACTCAAAAACAGAATGAAGTAAATCATTAAAAAGATTCTACACCATGACAAAACAGGATTCATGCCAGCGATGCAAGAATGACTCAACTATGCAAATAAATAGCTGTAATATACTATATAAACAGAAGCAAGGACAAAAATCACATGGCCATCTCAATAGGCACACAAAAAGGTATCTGACAAAATCTAACATCCATTTATGATTTTAAAAAGCCTTGAAGAAAACAAGTATTAAAGGCCTTTAAACTGGCCGGAGTTGCACATGCCTATAACCCCAGCACTCAAGAGGCTGAGGCAGGAGGATCCATATGAGTTTGAGACCAGTCTAGTCTACAAAGTGAGCTCAGGCCAGCATAGGGAGAACTTCTCTCAAAAAGAGCCCCCCAAAAAAGGCCTTTATCTCAGTCTGACAAAAAGCCATCTATAACAAGCCAATGGCCAGCATGATAGATACTAAATGGAAAGCTGAAAGGTTGCTCCCTAAAATCAGGAGCAAGACAAGTATGTCTGTTATCTACACTCCTCTTCAAAACAGTTCTCAAAACATTAGGCAAAGCAATTAGATAAGAGAAAGAAATAAAAGTGGATATGCATAGAAAAGGAAGATGTTGCATTATTATTTGTAAATGACATGGTCTTCTACATAGAAGACACCAAAAGACTCCTAGAATAAATAATCAAATTCTGCTGGGTGTGGTGGCACCCCTATAATTCCAGCACTTGGGAGGCTGAGGCAGAAGGATTGCTGTGAGTTCAAGGCCAGCCCAAACTGCATAGTGAAACCCTGACTCAAAAATTAAATAAATAAATAACCAAATTCAGTTGCATCACAGGATACCAAGTCAACACTAAAAAATCAGTACTGTTCCTTCTCAGCATGGTGGTATATGCCTGTAATTCCACACTTTTGAGGCAGAAACAGGAAGATTTCCATGAGTTTGAAATCAGTCTAAAAGATTTAGCAAGACCCTGTCTCCAAAGTAAAAAAGTAAGCACCATTCCTGTACAACAATAGCAAACACACTGAGAGAAAAACTAGGGACACAAACAACACCTTTTACAACAACATCAGAAGCAAAAGAAATGCTAGCTACTAACTTAACTAAGGTAAGGAAAGACCTCTAAAAGAAGGTCTAAAAGGACCTCAGAAAAGGAGCTAAATGAAGCCATCAGAAAAAGGAAAGATATTCCCTGTTCCTGGAGAGGCAGAATCAATACATTCCAAATGCCATACTCCAAAACTCTTACACAGATGTCATGAAATCTTAATCAAAATACCAATAGTGTTCCTCACCAAACTGGAAAAGTAGCCCTACAAGTCATATGGAACCAGAAGAGCCCTGGAATTGCAAAAGCAACCCTGAGCAATAAGGACAAAACAGGGGAGAATGCATTCCCAGACTTCTAGTTATGCTGCAAACTACAGTGATTAAAAACAGAATTGTAGGGCCAAGAATATAGCTTGTGACATAAGTGCCAGCCTGGCAAGTGCAAGGTCCTGAGCTGGATTGCTGGTACCAAAAAATAAACCAAACAAACAATGAAATAAATAAGCAGCATTGTTCTAGGGGGGAAATCAGACTTGGTCAATGGAACAGATTCCAGGATGCAGAAACAACTCCAGGCACACCCAGTTGTTTTATTTATCTTTGACACAGGGTCCCAAACTTTTGCAAAGAAAAGACCTCCTCTTTAACAAGTGATGCTGGGAAAACTGGCTATCCACATGCAAGACTGAGCCTATACCCATATTGATATATGGGAATGAAACTCCCAACCTACTATACAGCCAGTATGAGTTAGTGTTCTCTAAAATCAAAAAATGAATTTTAGGAACAATGGAGGCTAAGACCAGAATATATTTATTTAGAGAAAGAAAGCTTCTGTCTGAGAGACAGAAGGGATCCCCAGCAGGTTGCCAGGGACTCTGTCTTTTTTAGGGACTTTTATAGCATAAAATCATGAGGTGAGAAGGGTCCAAGGGAAGCAAAAAAGGGAACTCAGAGGGGTGGGCATGATTAACCAATAAGATTAACTGTTCAGGTAAAATTGATTAAATTGGGGACAAACACAGAAGCCAGTCATGTAGTAAGCATACATTCTTAGAGAGCAGTGACTCTTCCTGTAGAAGGTTGTGATGCTCCTGACTTCCTCAGTGATAGGATTTTCAGCCCGGAAGGGAACCATCTGATAGAATTTTTAGTGCAGCTAAAAAGATAAGAAGTATGAAATAAAAGTGGGCTTTATTTTAGGAATGTGGGGAGAGACTCCATGACCTCTGAGGTCTAGCATTCTCTCCGCCAGACACGTGGTATGGGGCATACATGTAGCTTAGGTTTGGGTGGTGCCTAAGGGACATTACTGATGCACTGGGAGCCCATTGTTATTCATTTTGCACCACAAGTAAATTGCCTAGGGGTGGGGAAAGGTGACCTCAAGATAGAGCCCCTTGGTTCCACCTCCCAGCTTCACCAGCTACATTGTCTCATCTGGGGCAAAAACCTTTCATTCCTATCTTTTCATTATTAGGAAAAAGGGTGAAGATTTCTTTTTTTACTGCTTCCTGCTGAAAGAGGGTTCTGTAGTGGGGTTTAGGAGTGTCAATGGGATGACGGTTGATGCCCATGTAGAAGCTGGTGCCAGATGTTTTAACCAGGACAACTTTATCACTGGTGAATGCCCATATGTTAGACTGGAAAAACAAAGAGACAAGGTATTATGAGGATGCAGGCCACTATCATATTTAAGGACCAAGGTGAGGTAGAAGGAAAGGTGCCTTTGATTTAGATACGTCATTTTATCACGACTATGTTGAGGTAGAATCATTGCCATGGTAAAGTAGAATTCTGAAAAATAATTGTGGGGTTATGAGAGGTGATTATTCCCCCATATGAAAGGGTAAAAGTTAAGAGGGTAGGTAGGTAAGACTTGTCTCTGGTCCAGGAGTTGAGCTGGAAAAAATAGAGGGAGTGGGGAAGGCAGTGGCTGTATCAGTATATGGAAGGTAAGAGCCTAGGCCTTCAGGGATGTCATGTTTAACCAAACAGCTGAGGGTACAAAGAACTAAGACAGTTGTCACATAGAACATTATGAAGATGATCTTATGCATGATGTGGGAGTCTTTAGGAAAGACTGTTAAGAGTCTTGTTGTAAAAATGATAATTAATAGAATGTAAGAAATTAGGAACCAAATTGGATAACAAAACATGACTTAGCCTGAGAACTGTGGTTGTGAGGCCTTCATGAAATGGAGACGAGTGGGCAACAGAAGATGAGATGACCACTCAGAATCATCTGATTTAGGGCTGGGAGGGGACCGCTTAGCCTGAGTGATGTGAAACCAGGATGGGAGTCCAGCAACTTTGACTGCTGTAGGGGTCATCAAAGAGACCAGATAGGGGCCACTCCACTTTGTAGTCCTGTGGATTTAGAACATTTGAGACAAATTAGATCTCCTGGGGATATGGGAGGATCTGGTTTGGCCTCTCCAGAGAGTTGAGGAAGACAGAGATCAGCATGTTGTTGTAACAAGTGTCAGAGGAAGGAGAGGACTGGGACATAGTCAGTAAAGGGAGGGAGATTTTGGGAATAGGAAGATTGTGAATTAAGAATGGCCTGCTGTGGAGCCCAGGGAAGTGCCCTGAGCTTGGCTAAGGCTAAGGGCAAAAGTTGAGGCCAAGGTTGGTGTAGTTCTAAAGTGAGTTTTGTAAGGTGTGTCTTTATGAGGCCATTTGCCTTTTCTACTTTTCCTGAAGATTGTGGATGGTATGGAATATGTAGGTGCCAAGTGATGTGTAAGCTTGAGGATACCTGTTGAGTGATCTGAGAAATAAAGGCTGGACCATTATCTGACTAAATATTCTGAGGTAGACCAAACCTTGGGATGATTTCTTGTAATAGGGTTTTGGTAACTACATGAGCCATTTCCCTGGTTGTGGAAAGGCTTCTATCCATCCTGAAAAAGTACAAACAAATGTGAGAAGATATTTGAGAGTTTTGTGGTGGGGCATGTGTGTAGAATCTATCTTCCAGTCCAGACCAGGGGTGTGTCCTCAAAATTGATGGGTAGGAAAGGAAGGGGGTGCCATATGTCCCTGAGGAGAGGTCCTAACACATAGATAACAGGTGTGAGTAATCTTAAGAATGAAAGCCTTTAGGGAAGAGTGTGTGACTATTGGGGCTAAGAGTTTGTATAGGGCCTGTGATCCTATATGAAAACAGTTGTGTAAGTCAGTGATGATGTCTAAGGCCTGTTGATCTGGGAGAACAAGTTTTGATCCCTGAAAAATCTATCCCTGAGTGTTTTGTGTGTAACCTGGTTTATGAAGTAGCTGTAGCTGCTCTGATGAATAATTAGGTTGAAATAGACTATTTGGGACTAACGGGAGAAGATGAGAAGGGCAGGGCCCTTGTGCAGCTAACTTGGCTTGTGAATCTGCAAAGGTATTGCCTTAAGCAATAGGATCTGTAGAATTTTGGTGTCTTCTACAATGAATAGCTGCTGCCCACTTTGGGAGTTGCGCTGCCTCTAGAAGCTTAAGGATAAGGGGAGCATTAATGATGGGAGTTTCCTGAGAGTTAATAAAGCCCTGTTCTTGCCAGATAGAGGCATGGGAGTGTAAAATGTTAAATGTATACTTTGAATTGGTGTATATATTTGTGACTTTGTCTTTTGCTAGTGTCAGAGCCCTTGTAAGGGCAATAAGTTTTGCCCTCTGGGGAGAGGTGCCAGGTGGCAGTGGATTTGCCTCTAAAACTTTTGACTGGTTAACTGTTGCATAGCCTGCCTTTTTTTGGTTGTCTGTGTTTGTTGAACTGCCATCTATGAACCACATGTCAAAGGCTAAAAGAGGCCAACCAATATCTTGATTCCTAGTGAGTCAGCTTAAAACACACCTTTGCTATCTGTCCAGAAGCCTGGGACTCCAGACTACTGGCCTGTCCAAGACCTCCAAGAGATAAATAAGAGTCATGACTCTACACCCCACTTTTTCTAACCCATATACGTTGTTCAGTTTGCTGCCTCCTATGCACACCTGCTACTCCACACTGGGCCCGAGGGATGCCTTCTTCTCCCTACCATTGGCTCTGATAAGTCAACCCCTTTTTGCCTTTAAATAGACAGATCCTTAAATGGGGGAACCCAGACAACTGACCTGGACATGTTTACCTCAGGGGTTCAAAAACGTGACTCCATGACCTCCGGGGTCTGGCATTCTCTCTGCCAGACACATGGTGTGGGGGCATACATGTAGTTTGAGGTGGTGCCTAAGGGGCATTAGTGATGCACAGGTAGCCCATTGGTATTCGCCACAGGTAAATTGCCTAAGGGCGGGGAAAGGTGACCTCAAGATAGAGCCCCTTAGTTCCACCTCCCAGCTTCACCAGCTACAGTGTCCCATCTGGGACAAAATCCTTTCACTCAGGGGGACAGAGAACTATTTAGAATACCAATCCTTAGGATATGGGTGCATTATTTGATCTTTTGTCTTAGGCCTGGCCCATAGCAGGAGGTGTCTGTCTCCCCCACAGTTGCAAGATACCTGGGTTTCTGCATTGGCTCCTTTGAGGACCTAGTCCTGCCTCATTGTCTATAATATTTCTAACTAACTCAGTTGCCTATAACAATATCTCTCACCAACACTAAACTAAAATCAAAATGGGTGAAACACCTAAATATTAAAACAGAAACAATCGATCTGCTAACAGACAAAACAGACAAAACTCTTGAAGATTTAGGTATAAGCAGACTTTCTGAACAAAACTCTGATTGTACAAGAAATAACATCAAGAATCAACCAATAAGATTACACCAAATTGAAAAGCTTCCCTACAGCAAAGGAAACAACCAATAGAGTGGACAAGCAATCTACAGAAGGGGAAGAAAGGTTTGACAGTTACTCCTCAAAAGACTTTATCTAAAACACATAAACAACTCAAACAAATTAAACCTCCACCAAATTTAGAGTCAATCAAAAAACAGACATCTAAATGAAGACACTCCTCAGATGAAGAAGCACAACATCCAATGAATACATGAAAAAAATGTTAAGCATTACTGACCATTTGAGAAATGCCAGGTTAAACTCCTGGGAAGCTTAAAAGGGAAACACTGTTGGTGGTGGTGTTGTTGTTCTGTTCTTTTCTTTTAATATTTTAAAATATTTTTAGACTTAGGTAAATAGCATGAACCTGAGATCACACACTCAATCTCAGAACTCCATACAAGTCACTGATTCTATAACAATATCCAAATTATTAATCATTTTTGGCAATATTCTCAACAAGTCATATTCCAGATGTTAGAGTTTCTGGTACAATGGAGAAACAAAAAGTACAAAATGAAAAGAACAGGTTTACTAAAGACATGAAAAGGAGCACACAACCCATTGCGGTTGGGCTGTCTCCCTTGACTGGATACAGAGAGACAGAGGGTTATATGACTCTGATCAGAAGTGGTACATGGGGTGGATATTGATAACATGTGAGGAACTGATTGGAATTTTCCTTGCACACAAACAGGAAAGGGAGTTGCAATTAGGGCTGAAGAAGCAGCAGGAAGTGGTAAGCATTCTTGCTTTGGCCTTCCACCACGTTAGATCACCATCATAATTGCATAGTAATTTATAGTAGGGCAAGAACCTTTCACCAGGAAGCACTTAACGTGTTCACTCCCTCCTTAAACACTATTCAATTGTAAAATGCTCTTAGTTGTACCTTACAGTCAAGTAAAACCTGCCACCTCAAGACACCCACCAATAAATGGCAACTTTCACTTTTGGAGGTGTTCATAATGAACCTCTTCTCTTTTGTATATAACAGACCTTCAAATGTTTAAAGAGAAGACATGTTCCCCAGTGAGTCTTTTCTTCTCAGACTAAACCTCAGTTTATTCTAATTATTTCTCATATTGCCTGAGATGTAAGTCCTCTGAGACTATTCCAGGGAATTCTTTCAGTATCCAACAAGTATTTATTGTGCACTTGCTTTTTTTTTTCTTTTTGGTACCAGGAATCAAACTCAGGACCTTATCCTTGCCGGGAAGCTGCTGTGCCACTGAGCTATATTCCCTACCCCTACACTTGCTTTTTCTCAAGCAGTAAACTAGGTTCTGAGAATAAGGCATTAAGAAAAAGCTTTCCACCCTCATGGAACTTGTATCCCAGAAGACAACAGATATTATATGAACAATACCACAAGAGTGGTTTATATTGTTTATCTTAAATGTCACTACAAGAATCCTGTAGAACACGCTGTATGTGTGGTCTTTCCAGTGGGAAATGATGGATGGTTTAAACATGTCCACAAATCCTTTGTCATGGCCTTCAATAGGTAGAGTCCTTCCCTTGAACTAGACTTGCAAATTGCTTTTAACAAATAGAAAACAGGCATAATTTACAGAATGTAGTTTCAGAGACTAGATCATTAAAGGCACCACAAGCTGATCATGGTGGTATATGCTTATAATTCAGCACTCAGAAGGCCGAGGATCACGGTGAGTTCAAGCCCAGACTGGCTACACAGAGAGTTTAAGACCAGCCTGCACTACACAGTGAGACCCTGTTTGTAAATAAATAAATAAGAAGGAAGGGAAAGAAGAGGAAAAAAGAATGAAAAGCACTGCAATTTTCTGCTTGCTCTCTGGGGAAAGCTGGTTTGCTTTGTCATGGGGAAAACTCAAAAGGGCCTGTGGATAGGACCACAAGTGAGAAGCTGAGTTCTCCAGCTAACAGACAATAAAAAACTGAAGCTTCCTAACGTGTCACAAGAGTGAGTTAGTTTAGTGGATCCTCCAGCTTTGGTCTAGTCTTCAAATGATTGTATCCCTGGCCAAAAATTTGTTTTGAGACTTTATGAGAGACCTAGAACCAGAACCACTTGATTACACAAATCCCAAATTCCTGAAGCCAAAACATAGTGAAATTTTTTTAGAAAATTGATTAAATTGCTAAATTTTGAGTATAATTATTATGCAGCTATAGATGATTATATAGTAATCAAAATATAGCAATTGAATATTCATCCTTAATTAGTGCAAAAACATTTTAGCTTGTGTTTCCTTGTTAATTCATGTTGATTTTACAGTCACATAGTATCCCTAAATCTTTTCCTCTCATATTCTGCAAAGATTTAATCTTCTGTTCTGTTCTACCGAAATCCTTTGGAAGTTGAATTCCCTTTCAATGTAATTGCATAGTTATCCGTATTGCATTGGGAAGGGGCAGTAAACATCAAAATCCCAGGAAGTGAGTAGTAGCCCCAGATCTGCCATCAACTATTGAATGACCTTGAACAAGTCTCTTTGTCTCCTTTAGCTCCCGTTTCTTTATGTGCAGGCTGCATATAACAGTCCTGAATCTGTCATTCGTAAGGGCAGGCTAAACTAAGGCCAATTCCTCTTCCCAAAATCTACCATCAAAAGAGACATTTTTCCCCTGTTCTGCATCTACTTATCCTCTCCTTTTTCTGGAAGCAGTTCTGTTTTCCTTTGGGGAAATACCCTCCCTACATTCACAATCTTTATGGCTCAGCAAGATTGAAAGTACCTCTCAAACCTTATTAATCGTATTTAATCAGGCAATGGAAATTTCCATCATCAGTTACTTAAAATGTAGTGACATTTATTATGGAGTGAGTCATTAGTTAAACAAGTCCAGACTCCAGATCTACATGTCTGAGATTACCTTGGCCTTCTCCTCATTGCCACAGTCCAATCTTTTCATTCTCCTCAATGTCACAGTCCAGTCTTATTCTCATACTTTTTCTTGCTCCTTTCCTCTCCTTTTTCTCCTTTCTTCTTCCCAATCCATAGCTCTCATTGTCTCCACCAAATCCCATTTTTTGGGAGACTCCTTGAAAATGGAGACAAGGCAGATATGCTTTTATGAGTTGTCCCATGAAAAAGATTAGAGAAAATATTTCAGGGAGATTCTAACACTGGAGATGCTGAGGCAGAAGGATCATTGCAAGTTCAGGGCCAGTCTGAGTTACAAAGTGAGTTCAAAGCCAGCCTAGACTACATAGTAAACCTCAAAAAAAAAAAAAAAAAAAAAAAAAAGCCATCAAACAAGCAAACAAAAATTTCTGGGAGACAGCAAGAATTGGTGCTCCTAGCTGAAAGTCAATACAAACTTGCCCACCGAGGGAATGAACTGTTTTAGAAGTGAACTTTCCAGCCATGGCATTCCTCATTGAGCTCTGCCCGACTGCAAATAAATAAAATGGTTATTCTAAGCCACAACTATAAAGTAGTATATTCCACAGCAATAGTTAAAACATTTCATTTGGGTGGGATTTAGGTGTCTCTTGCCCCTGAAAAGGTTTTAGCTGAAACACTAAACAAGTAACCTTAGAGAAGTGTGCTAACTGCCCACAGCTGGGTTTCTTCAGCTATCCTAGGCTGCTGTTAACATGCAGCATGTCTGTATTTCATTTCCCCCACTCACTGGCTTCTTTTAAAGCTCAAGAAATATTATATATAAAGGTAACTGATAATACTAAAGGCTTTTTCTTACTGAGTCCAAGTGACCACTGCTTTCCTCTGCGTTTGGCTGACATTCAGGAGCACTCTGCTTCCAGAGCTGTCTTGACCTTCCAGTTTCATAAACCATCCAAAAAATTAAAGAGTAAGATTGATTTAGCTACTGAATTCTTGCTGACTCCCACTGGTAAAAGATGCATTAAATGGGCCGGTCCAGAAATTTTCCATGGACAAGAAAGACCTCTCTTTCTATGCACAAAACCTTAAAACTTCATTTAGTTAATTCCTGCATTTATTTATTTATTCATTCTCCCTTTTCTACTCTTTCATCCTATTCTACCTGTTTCCGCTACCTACCACCCTCAGACTAGGTAAAGTTTTTCTGGCTTCAGTTAGTAAGTAGATTGGTTTTAGTTGGTTCACAGAGATGAAATTTTTACTGTCAGAAAAGCGGGAAAGAAGGCAGGAAAGAAAAAGTAAAAATCCTAGATAGATGCTGGGGTTCTAAATGCACAGACCTAAGCTGCTTCTGGGCAGCAGAAGTCAAAAAGGGCAAACAATGGAAACTAAATAGGTTTGTGGTTCTGAGCTTGGAAGAACTAGAGGAATTCAAAGCAAAAATCTCAGGCTGTGATGGGCTGAGCAATTAGGACTAAAATGTCTTTGCTGGAGTCTTATACCCAGCTAAGTGTGGAGATAATGACTGATTCTTCTGGATGAGTTGCAGCCCAGCCACAGAGCAGGGCAGTGACACCCAAGAGAATTTTGGGGAGCCTGGCACGATGTCCCTGGCACTGGTGTCCCATGCTCTTAAAAGCTACTCAGGTGACCAAATAAGGCTCCAGACCTAACAGAAACGGTACATGGCTCAGATGGGACCTGTGGGGTTTAACAAATAAAGATCAGGCAGGGAAGATGATTTCCTAGTAGATTCTAGTAAACAGAAACCACAACCCTGCCTCACCACCTCTAGGTACTAGAATTTTGCAAAACAGGGCTAGTGGTGAATCCCTGATTGACCAAAGTGAAATAACTATTAGTCAAATCAGAATGGTTCTCATAACAGAACTTAAGTTTATAGAAAACTAAATTTTCATAATCTGCATGCCCAAGCTTGTGTATTAAACTAAGACCTGAAAAATAAATAGTAATTAGAGAGGGCTCCAAAGTATGAGAAAAGAAAGAGAATTCCAGATCAAAGTAGGAGCATGTATCATCCTGTTTTCAGAGACTTATGTAGTTAAAATATAGTCCTCTGTAACATGCAGTTGAGGCTGGACTTGAGCTCACTTTGTAGCCCAGGCTGGTCTCAAACTCACAGCGATCGTCCTACCTCAGCCTCCTGAGTGCTGGAATTACAGGCATGTGCCACCATACCTGGCTTGGATTGTGTGCTTTTAATACCATTAAAGAGATCATCCTCAAAATCTATTGAAGTCCAGTGATTTTCTAGTTAGCTAAGATGAACTCCATTTTTTTTTTTTTTTTTTGGTACTGAGGATCAAACTTATGACCTCGTACTTCCCAGGCAGGCACTTGTGCCACTGAGCTATATTCCCAGCCCCCAAACTGCATTTTCTTGTGGACCTAACTAGTAATCAGAGAGAGATTTTTCCAAAGAATAATAATAAAAATTATGATACTTGGGAATAGGAAAACATTAAGAAGGGAATATGCCTCCCACAATAAACTGGATATTTTCAGGGATTGAGGCAAGGAGGGTTTTTTTAATTTTGTTTTTTACTTTTTGGTTTAGGCTTTCACTATGTAATTCAGGCTGGTCCTGGACTCATTATATAATCTAGGTTGGCCTTGAACTCGCAGTAGTCCTCTTCCTCAGTCTTCTGACTACTGGGATTACAGGCATGCACCACCATGCCCAACAAGGCAAAGTTTTTAAAAACTAAACAGGAGTAATCAATATAAATTACTTAGAGGGAGAAACTGACATCAGTTACTTAGATATTAAGTTCATTGGTGTTAGAGACCCCAGGCAAGAGCTGGTAACTAGCCCACTGCGGGAAGCACTACTTTGGGAAAATGGTCTGTCCAGAGCATCTTGTTTGAGTTGTTGCAGTCTTAAAATATTCTAAAAGTAAAGCTCAGGTAGAGAAATTCATGAGTGGGTATCAGGTGAGCAAAACACTGTATCCCTAAAAATAAGAAATAATCTCTTGTGGAGCTTTTTGAATATCCTTGCAACCGAGCTTAGCACAAATATGAGCCCTCCCCTTCTCTACTTCCTGCCTGCCTGCCTTCCTGTCAGACTCATCTGGGTCTGACAATAGTGATTTATTTTATGTTAGTATCATCAACTTCCCCAGCTCCATGCAGTTATTTCCTTGAGCCAACCTTGCATAATATTGGGGATCAATTAGAACTATAGTGTTAAGATGTCAGAAAACCTTTTCCTCAGTGACCTTGTTTGTAGTTAGTTGTTCACCTGACAAATTTGTAATAAACAAACTTGGACCTTTTGAATTAGAAGAAGGGAAGACATCTGGCTTCATTTGAACCAATCAGATTCTTCCCTGGAAGTTAGGTTTGGTGAGTAGTAATAGCTAGTAATTCTCAGGGTGCACCTGGAACTGAGGGCACAGAACCCCAGGAACAGAGAGGCTTTTCTTCCACTGAGGAACAGTGAAAGGAGGTAGCCTGAAGATGGTAAAGAAAGAACCAAATGGTCAGGGAGACTTAATGGCAAAGAACCATCTGAACCCAAAGAGAAAATGAGAGCTTGAGAGAGTGGTACAGGTCCTGATGGCATTTCCTAGGAGATCCAACTGTGTTCCTGCTTCTCAATTCTGAGATACACTCTGGTCTTTATCACATCCTCATCCCTCTTTCTGAAGCAAGTTCAAGTGAGGACCATTATTTACAAGGAAATAGTTTTTAAAAATAAAATAAAATGTGTAGTTCTTCACTTTTGTTTTCTGCTAGAGCAGCCAGTAGCTGCTACACTCCTAAGCAGCAATGTTGCAAGACCTACAGTTAAGATCATCCCTGGTTCAACATACATGCTTATGACTCAGCAGTTTTCTTCTCACAAGTCTCTACAAAGTCCTGGTAAAATTCAGCAAACTAGTGCCCTCACCTTGTTCCCCGGTAAATTAGGTTGGCCTTTTCTGCAACCTGAGAGTGCATATTGAAAGGGTTTTGGCTGGTAAAGTCAAGGAGCTCCTATCTCCCCCTCCCTTAGGAATCTACCTCTAAAGCCCCCCTTAGGTTCCACCCCAAGACCCCAAGCCGAGTCTACTTATGTGCCTCACTCCATGTGTTCCACGGAGAGATCGCCGGCCCCCAGGTGGAGATGCCACGCCCCAGGGGGTCAGGGGTGTCTCTCCCCAGATTCTCAAAATAAAGGTCATTTATATTTCATACTTCTTATGTTTTCAGCCGCCGCTGGTCCTCCCCCCACAGTTCTATCACATACATGTTAAGTTATCTAACACATGAGAACTTACTTTTGACTGACCAAGTCTGCCTGGCTAGAACTTCTAGACATTGAGAGATACAGAAAATTAAACATACAATTATAATTCCCTTTCAATGCTGTTTATGATATAGGAGAATGAAATTTCCTACCTACTAGATGTCCAGTAAGAGTTCGTGTTCTCTAAAATTGAAGAATGAGTTTTAGAAACAACACAGATTAAGAGCAGAATGTATTTTTTGAGAGAAAGAAAGACAAAAGAAAGACACTGGGGACCCCCAGTGGGTTGCCAAAGACTGTTTTCCAGGGACTTTTATATAGCAAAAACACCTAACCCTAAGGTGGACTTGGTCCAAGGTGGGGAAAAATGGGAACTCACAAGGTGGGCATGAGGTGGGACAACCACTAAGATTAATTGTTCAGGTAAAATTGACCAAATTGGGGGCAAATGGGGAAGTGAGTTAGTAGCAAGTGGGCATGCTTAAAGAGCAGTGACTCTTCCTCTAAGGGGTTGTGAAGCTGACTCCTGACTTCCTCAAAGTGATCCATACCTATTTAGAGTATCAATCACCGGTGTTGATACTTAAGGTATGGTTACCTTTGTTTTGCTTTTTGTCTTGAAGTCTGGCCCACAGCAGGAAGTGTCTGTCTCCTCCAAGGTTACAAGATATTTGGTCTTCTGTATTGGCTCCACAAGGCCCTATCTGACTGCCTATAATATTCCTAACTAACTCAGCTGCCTGTAACATCTAGACATGGGAAAGAGAGCCTGTCAGAGAGAGAGGCACTTGGCAGAGAGACTCAGTTCATCAGCAAAGGCCACAGAGAAATAGAAGAAGTGATTTGTCAAGAGGGAACACAATCTTGAAGCAAAGTTATCACCTAAATACTGTATTTTAATGCTACCCTATGAGTCAAGCTCAAGATTTCACAACATCAAGGAATGAAGTCTCAGACAAAAAAGAGTAAATTAGGAGGTTTTGGAAAATAATAATAACTCTTGAATTTCTGGGAATCCTGAGTGGCTGGCCACATGGCCCCTCAATCCAGAACTAAATGTAAAATCAGCAGAGCACTGAAATTGCTTCATTGTTTAGTGGCCACCTTCCACAGGTGCCTCTGTGAATTTAAAATGGACAATAGGAACTTAGGCTCTCTATCCAATTCTTTAGTATGTAGGGTGTAGAAAGGAAACTGAGATTTTAGCATTTTAAATTTCTTAAAACTCAGGAGCTTAGTAAGGAGTGGCTGCACTTCCCTTTGGTAGAAAGTTGGCTGCATTGCACGTTGCCCAAAGAAGTTTTTGGCAATTTTTCAAAATTCAGGTGCTTAGTAGGGAGTTATATTCAGTATATACTATAGCCAAATATTACTTAAACTCTGGTAATTAGACTTTATGCTAGAAATTGATTCCATTCTCAGTAACTTCCTCAATAATTGCATAATAAGTTTTGTTACATAAATTAACTACATAATCTGACGAAATAAGCATAACTTCCATAGGGAATCAGCTGTACGCTATTTCATGTTGCCCAAGGAAGTTTGCTCTTGGTCTAAAGTCCTAGTTTGCTGTTTATTCTTATTTTAACTCACCAATATAGCTGGTCACTCAGTTCTATCTGAGACCCTTCCGCTAGCCAGCTGCCTTACTCATAACCTAACTAAAGAAGAAATTTTTACATAATTAGATTAGTAAGTATCAGTTAGAACACATGAGTAATAGCAGTGGTGCCAAGATTCAAACTCAGAAAATCTGAAAAATAAATACTTATTTATTGTCCATATAGCTACAAACTGAACAATATTACAAGGCTCCCACCACCACCATAGATCATTACATTTCTTAAATGTAAATGTCCTTAGGCTTTGAAATGTGCAGCTAGTGTGACCCAACTATACATACAAGTCAATGTCAAGATAGGGGAAAAGAGTTCTAGGCAATTATGTCATATTATCACAATCCAGAAAATAAACACCAACCACACTATTATCAGTAATGACCTCTACACATCAGGGAGAGGGAAAACAAGCAGGATCATTTCAAGGCTGTACCAGATGCCTGCTGAAATTACCCACAAAGAGGAACTCTAAAGGAGGGTTGCTGGGTGGCAAGAAAAGCTTCCTGTACAGGATGTGCTCCTTTTCAGTAAATTCTTTGCAGCCAAATTTTATTTCCTTATTTCCTTAAGACTGATTATTTTATTTCATCAGGTAATTATGTAGTTAATTTATCTAACAAAACTTACCATGGCAATTATTGAGAAACTTACTGAGAGAGGAATCAATTTCTAGTATGAAGTCTAATTACTAGAATTTAAGTGATACTTGGCTACAGTATATACTACAAAGAAGAGAATTAACTTTTTTTTCAAAGCAACATGCTTTTGTATGTTTTCCAAAGCATATATATAATTAATTAACAAAATATCAGCTTCTTGGTCTTTTGGCTAAGATAAAATGTTTAATCAGTTAACAAAATAAGGTATCCTGTTCTAGAAAAATTTCATTTATTTATTTTCTTCTTACTTCCTGGCCTTTATGAGATAATGACCTAGTCTGTGAACATAGTCTTGAAGAGAGATAATGGGTCTATTTCAATTTGCTCTCTCATCTCCCTTGATATTAACAGTGATAGTGAGGAGGGCTGCTCACAAATATCCTAGCACTCCTCTTTCCAGCACATGGTAGAACTTGTCTCCCACCTTTCTTGAAGGTACATATGATCATGTGATTTGCTTTGGCCAATAAAATGTGAGAGAAGATATGAATGTATTAAGAGCACATGTAAACTATACTAACAACTTTTTGAGACAAAGTGTTATGGTTTTCCAGTTTTCTTTTGTGAAATATTTTGCCCTGATTGAAATTACTGAACATTATGGTGGTGGTCTATCAAGGGAAAAGGCCAAAGTGACAACCACTTCCTCCTCCTTACCCTTCAGCCCTGATTGCAACTTCTTCTTTCCTTTCCTGTGCTTGTGAAGAGAATTCCAATCAGGTCCCCTCATGTCATCAATGCTGGCCCTGAGTGCTGCTTCCAGACAAAGGTCATAAACCTCCCACCATGTTTGTCCCAGGTAGAAGGGAAAGCCCAACCCCACGAGTGGTATGCTCCTCTCCACATCTCAACAAAGGTCACTTTTTCTTTCCTTTTGCTTCTCTATTGTGCCAGAAAACCCTAGCACTTTAGACTTATGATCCTCTTGCCTCAGCTTCCCAAGTAGTTGAGATTACAAATACATGCCACTGCACGTCATCTTAATAGTTTCTGTAATGGAAAAAAAGTAATGAGAACGTGAGGAAATTGAAACCTTCATGTTGGGGACCCCAACTTCACAATGGCTAATTTTGCATACTTTTCTAAGAGATAAATGGAGTTTTGGATTTTTGATATTGAAAGGGTTTTGGCTCAGACAGGACACTGTAGCCAGGAAAACCTCAACCGGAAGCAGGAAGTCCCTATCTCCCCCGCCCCTAGGAAGTTACCTGTGATGCCATCTTCCTGCCTCTGGAAATTTACATATGGCGCCAAACCTAGGACCAATGGGCTACCTGTGCATCCCTAATGCCCGCCTGAGGTTCCACCCCAAACCGAGGCTATTTATATGCCCCCACACCACATGTCCGCGGGAGAGATCGCCGGATGCCAGCGGTGGGGGTGCCGGTCATCTCTCTCCCTGTTCTCAGAATAAAGGCCGCTTTTTATTTATACTTCTCATCTTTTGGAAATATTTTTCATCTTTTGGAAATAATCCTAGCAGATATCACCCATTTGAGATTTCTCATTAACTTTTTAGGGATGGGCCATATTCTTCCACGCACTAAGACTGAAATTAAGATCACTAAATCTAAAAAACACTCCAGGGCAAGATCCTTCTTAGTGAAAGATCATCTCCTCTCTGTTGAGTCACTCCAAGATTACACTTGCCCATTGAGTCCCAGATCTCTTAGTCTTCAGCCAACTTCAAATCTTCTGCTAGCCCCACCTATCACTGTACACACCCACTACGTAGTGGCTATTTTGGAGCATCACTGTCTTGGTCCATCTAGTGACACTGACTTCCCAGTCACTCATCATGTATTACTAAATTTGTCTCTGTTTCTCATTTTATCCTCTCACCATACCCAAGTGGGTATCTTGGCCAAATCCCTGATACCCTCACACATAGCTGGAGGAACTATCAGCACTGTAGAAAACATTTTGCTGATTCCTCAAAAGGTAGAAACCCAAAATGACCATATGACCTAGTAATTCTACTCTTAGTTATAAAACTGAAAAAACTAAGATGAAGTACTTGAACAAAAACTTGACCATGAACACTGATGACAGCTTAGTTCATAAAAACCAAATACAGAAAAACTCAATATCTATCAATTGATGAATGAATAAACAAAATGTGAGATATATATGACATATGTACTGATATGTGTTACAAAATAGACAGAGTTTAAAAACACTTATGTTAAGTAAAAGAAGGTAGGCACAAAAGGACACATATTACATGATTCCATCTGTCGGAATGTTCACAGCGGGGAATGCATCGAGGCGGGAAGCTGACTAGTGGTTGCCAAGACCTAGTGGAAATGAATAGTAACTCTGTATTGAATAGGGGATTTTCATGGGACTTCCTGTATGGAGTAGGAGTCAAAAGTTTTTAGGACAACTGGGCATGGTGGTGCATGCCTATAATCCCAGCACTTAGGGAGCAGAGGCAGGAGGATTGTTGTGAATCTGAGACCAGCCTGGGTTACAAAATGAGCTCAAGGCCAACCTGAACTGCATAATGAAACCCTGTCTCAAAAATACAAAAAAAAAAAGTTTCTGGAACTAGATAGCGGTAATCTTTTCACATCACTGTGAATATAACCATTATTATCACTTAATCGTATGCATTGGTTAAAATAGTAAAGTTTATGTCATATATATAATGCCAAAAGTTTTTAAAGTAAGTACACACTCAAGTACATGTAATTCTTGAGAGCAACCACAGAAGAATGAGTTGATATGGAATATTCATCTATCTGACTGAAAAAAAGTTATAACTATGTTAGGTCATTTGTCACATAATTTAGTCATTAGCCCATCCTGACTAAATTATTACACTGTATTTGATTCACCTAACCTTTTCTTAAAACTCCTTTGTGCTGGGGAAACAAAGAGGAAAAGCCTCAAGCAGCTTAAAAACTAGCAAAGAAAGTAAATGTACAAGCCAGAGGATGCTCTTTGGCATGATGATTCCATAATGGGGGAGACTGTGAGTTGCAATGGAGCACACAATAGAGGAGATTGTGAGTTACAGTAAAACCACATAATAAACAAGATTGTGAATTACAGCAAAACCACATAATAGAGGAGATTATGAGTTACAGTGAAACACGTAATGGAGATAGATTATGAGTTGCATAGAAGCACAGAGGCTGGAATGGTCAAGTCCATCCTGAATTGACTCAGAAAAACCTACTTAAGAAAGCAAAGATTGAGCTACAGTGTTAAAAAGTGCAAAAGGTTGCCAAGTAGAGAAGAATTTCATTTCAAGTAGATACAAGAGCTTACCCTCTATGCAATGATATAGACATGTTATTGCTTAGCACAAAATAAGAAATGGCAATTGTTAAATAATAAGGTATGAGATCAGGAGCACTAGAGATGAGACTACACAAGATGGCAAATGTCTAGTCCTCTGTAACCTTTCTGTTCAAACATCTATGGTCCATGGGCTCAATACATCTAGCCAAACTTAGTTACCTTTGGCCCATCTTAGTCCACTACAGTACAGTTAGGACATACCCTTTAGGAAGTGTTATTATGGGTAATAAACATCCTTGACACTTGAACTAAGAAACCCCCCCGATGTACATTCTAAAGGATAGCATAGGTCAGTGTGGAAAATAATATTGAAGTTCAAAAGATCTGTAAGAAGACAATAGAAATAGTCCAGAAAAAGATGGCAGGAGCCTAAATCAGAATGCTAACCAAATACTAAAGAGAGTGGTCAGACAGAAAGTATAGTTATAGGACTGGGGAGATAGCTCAGCAGCATAAGCACCTGCCTGTGAAGCACAATGTCCTGAATTCAATTTCTGGTACAAAAAGAAAAAAGGATAGCTATAAAATAAAATTAATGGGCCAGGGGTGTAACTCAGTGGCACAATGCCTGCCGGGCAAGAACAAGGTCCTGAGTTCCATTTCCAGTACCAAAAAAATAAATAAAGTAGAATTAACATATCTGATTAATTGACAAATTAATTGGATATGGTAGGAGGAGGAAGGAGAGAGTCTAAAATGATTCCCAGGGCCTGGAGATTTAGCTCAGAGGCATAAGCACCTGCCTGGCAAGCATGAGGCTGCAAGTTTGATCCCCAGTACCAAATAAAATAAAATAAAATAAAATGACTCCCAGTCTGAAAGACTGGCAGGGCTTCCACTGGACTGGGATAGAGGGAGAGGAGGAAAGGCCTGTGAAAGACTACAAATAGTTTGGTTAAGGGACCTGAGGAGCTGATATGCTTGTGCAGATATCTGAAGATATGCTGGTGCTAAATATCAGGGTTCTTAAATATGCACTCAGGGATAGTAGTAGAATAAAGATATGGGAGTAATAGACAGATACAAGGGATAGTTAAAGCCTGGAGAATAAATGAGGTGGTTGAGAGAAAATATATGAAATTTAAAAGGCTGAGGGCCTTTAAGGGGAACACAGAGGAAGGACAGCCTGTGGGAAACAGCATTGGCATTTGTTTGATGCATAATGAAATCTTCTCAATTGACTGAACACTGGACCCCTTTCAAAAGAGTGACTCTCTTTAATCTTTCTAAATCTCTTTAAATAATCTATAAAGACACCTCTGGGAATTCCAGAAGATTGGTCCCTTAATACAAGCTAAGAACCTTTGTGAAAACTGAATGTTTGAAAATTATATCATTTAAGGCAATCTTAACAAAGTCATGGCTATATACATCCCTAACATTATGGCCCTGTATTATAATTATTTATTTATATTTCCATCCCATCTCACAGTGCCGCGAGATCCTCAAAGGCCTCTAATTCTAGTGTCCTGCATAAAACCTGGTACGTGTTATGCAGTTGATATATATTTGTGAATAAGTATGACTGCAAAGTCCTCTCTAGGATTTAGGTTCAACAATCTCTGCAAGATTTTGCAATGAAAATATATTAAATAGAGAAGAGATTTAAAGTTCCAAATATAGTAGTGCCCCCAGTCTAATAGTCAACATTGGTAACAATGCACAATATACTCACAGAATATAATTTAATACAGCAAAGGGAATTAGCTAAAATCACACACAATAATACAGATGAATCTCACAAATACATTAGTGAAAGAAATCATAAAAAAGAATGGTTAGCCCATTTTGTGCTGCTATAACAGAATACTTACAAAGATAACTTACAAAGAACTGGCTTTTGTTTCTGGCAGTTCTAGAAGCTGGCAAGCCCAAGGTCAGGAGCCAACCCACGGTGAGGGCCTTTTTGTTTAGTCATCCTGTGGCAAAAGGCGGTAGGGTAGCAGGATAAATGCTGCAGGGAGGGGAAAGGGTCTGGACTCATTCTTACTGGAGCCCACATTCCTAATGCTACACTCATTCCCATTATAAGGAGTTAATTCATTTAAGAGAGCAAAGCCCTCATACCCTGATCACCTCTTTAAGACCACACCTCTCAACATAGTTGCACTGAGAGTTAAATTGCTAAGCCTAGCTTTGGGAACACATTCAAAGTACGGAAAATGCGTATTATATAATTTCAATCAGATGAACTTTTAAAACAAAATTAATGCACAGTTTTAGAAGTCTGGATGGCACCTTTGGAGTGAAGGAGGGAGTGGAAAGAGGTACCAGAGAGACTTTTAAGGGACCAGGTATGCTCTGTTTCTTGATCTGGCTGTTGTTTACATGGCATGCAGAGTATATGATCATTCACTGAATTATATGTTTATACTCTGTGCATTTATCCCTATGATTGTTATATTCTCATAAAAATGTTTAAGGCTACATATTTAGCTCAGTGGCATAAGCACCTACCTGGTAAGCATGAGGTCATGAGTTCAATCCCCGGTACCCAAACAAAAGTTACTAAAAATAAGTATGCTATGTGATACAAGATATATAGAAACAGTAAAGAATAAGTTTTACATGTAAAGTGTGACTATGGCAGTGAGCAAGTACTGTAGTTGAAACTACAGTAATCAGCCTACAAAAGGACTGTGAAAGAAGGAAGTGAATAGTTCACAAAGTATAGAAATCCTGGCTGATTTCTAGGCTACAGAGTTAAGGAGTGTTAATAAGGGTACATAGCTATATAGAATCAAGACCTGATAAAATCATTATAAAAATTCCTTTTCTTTTAAATTTCATAATATTTTATTTCAAGAAAGTCCAGATGTGTTGGGCATGGGAGTTCACACCTATTAATCCCAGCACTTGGCAGTCTGAGGCACAATGCTGGGAGTTCAAGGCCAGTCTGGGCTATGAAGTGAGTTCAAGTTCAGCCTGAACTGCATAGTGAAACCATGTCTCAAAAAGACCAAAAAAGAAAGAAAAAGAAAATTCAGATGTTATAGAGATGCCATTAAGTCTGGTGTAAACCACATTGCATCACTACAGAGCAAGAAGTTGTCACAAAAATGTGCTCACACAATGGTCTGGGCTTGGGGAGGATCAAAGCAGAGTATCAGGTAAGAGAATCTGTGCTCTAAGAAGTGATCCAAGAAGCCACTGATCCTAGTAATTAAGTGCTCCACATGAGTAGTAAAGGGTTGACTAGGCCACCCACTAAGGTGTGTGAAAGTCCTGGGCTCCTATCCAGCTTTGTCAGTGTGAGTTTGGTCAACCTGTTTGGTATTTTTGAGATTCACTTTTCTCATCCATAAAGCATGGGTATTAAATGCATACTTTAAAAAAGAAGAGTACTTCCTATGTGATGGTCTACATGTATTATCTCATTCATCTTCATAGGAGATAGATACTTTTATTGTCCCATTTTATGGATGTGAAAATAGAAATTCAGAGATAGAGATCCCCTTACTCTGAAGTCACACAGCTGGTGATACTGTGGATTATGGAAACCGGAGGCAGGTTGACTCCAGAGCTTCATTTAACACTTATGCTAAACAGTTCACCTGAGGATTAGCTCTTGACATTTTGAGTATTTCACAAATGGTAATTATTAAAGCAAAGGTCAAGTGGAACCCACATCCCAAATCTCAGGTTAAAGGAGATTACATAGTATCATTTAGGGCTAAAGTGAAAGGTCAGGCCTATTCAGTCTCAGAGAATTTCTAAACAAAAAGTGAGTTCTCAGAGGAGGGTTTCAGGGACTCTCGGTGCCAGAAGTAATTAACATATACAGGAATTACTTCTGCAATGTGGGAACAGACCAGAGGACAGGAAAACAAGAAAGAACTGGAAAAAGTCCTGACCACAGGGGAAGGGAGACGCCAAAGCACACTTTGTGCTCCTCCAGCCTTGGCCACTGCTGGGGTTGCAGCCTTGTGCCTTGAGAGCTGTGGAAAGGATTGTTGGGAAGGCAAGGGGAATTCAGAGCTTTACAACCACTGGGACCCAGCACCTGACTCCTAGGCAGTCTGTTAAACTGAGAGAGAACACAAACCCTCGCGCTCAACCAGACCCGCAGCCCTAAGCATTCGTTTTGCAGTGCTGGGTCATTCCAGTATCATCTGCCTCAGCTCCGAGAGGCAGGAAACCTTGTCTCTCACTACCCCACCCCCGTAAATGCCCCCATGTACTCAAACACTAGACATATGCGCTGCATGAAAAGTGGTATGAAGATAACAGTAAATATATTAGACTAGATGGAAATTTGGCATAATTTTTTTGATAAAAAGTAGGACTTCAAAGAAACTTTCTGAAATTTGATAAGGGCTTTAAACTGTCTCCAGAGATTAAAGTGTGGATCTCCAAATTCTCAGGTTTTGACCTGTAGGGATACTTCAATGAGAGAATTTCAAAAGTCCTAAAAACATGATATAGGGGAAAGAAATTCCCAACCTACTAAATGTCAGGTACTAGTTGGTGTTCTCTAAGAATGAAATTTGGGAACAACAGAGGTTAATATTAAATTGAGAGCTAATGAGGAAACAAGCCATATTGCAAGCAGCATGAATACAGAACAGGGCCTTTGCCTGTAGGGGGTTGGGTTAGTGGCTCCTTCTGACTTCCTCAAAGCAATAGACACCTATTTAGAATATCAACCCCTGATGCTTCCCCTTTGGGTGTGGGTGCATTTATTTTGTCTTTTGTCTGTAGATCTGGCCAACAGCAGGAGTTGTTTATCTTCCCTAATAGTTGCCAGGTAGCTGGTCCTCCATCATGGCTTCTTCCAGGGCTCAGCCCTAACTGCCTTCCTATAATACTTTTATCTAACTCAGCTCCCTATAACAGCACACTGCGCTGCCTTTCCTTTCCTCTTACCTCCTTTTATACTTTCATCATGAGCCAAAAATGAAGAGACAGCAAGGATACGCTGAAGAAAATAGTATACCTTTGATGCCTCAATGTGAATATAGTCCCAGGTTAACTTTACCTTTGAATTTACATTGCCAGCTTATTAGCTCTCTGTTGTTATATTCCCAGAGGGGTTTTATGAGGAATTTAAAAAATTTTTTTTAATTTTTGTAAAAATGTACATAACATAAAATTTACTATTTTAAATATACAGTTCAGCAACATTAGTGCATTCACATTGCTGTACTACCATCACCACTGTGCTTCCACAGAACTCTTTGATCACCCCAAACTGCAGCTCTGCAACCATTAAGCACTGACTGCCCAACTCCTCCTCAACTCAACCCCTAGCGACCACCCTTTCACCTTGTCTCCCGGAGTTTGACTAAGGTAATGTTACAGGCAGCTGGGTTAGTCAGAAATGCTATAGGCAGTCAAATAGGGCTGAGTCCTCAAAGGAGCCAGAGCAGAAGTTCAAATACCTTGCAGACTCTTGCTGTGAGCCAACTCTCAAGACAAAAGGCAAAGCAAATCCAACCACATCCTAAGGATCCACAGTCCAAATAGTTCTCTATCAGCCTGAGAAAGTCAGGAGCCAGCATCCCAACCCCTGTAGGAAAAGTCACTGCTGTTAAGCATGCCTGCTTACTACATGATACTCCCATTTGTTCCTGACTTAATCAGTTTTATCTAAGCAATTAATCTTACTGCTTGACTACAGGTCTGTCCCACCTTATGCCCACCTTGTCAGTTCCCATTTTTCCCCACTTTGTACCTATCTCAGCTCATGATTCTATAAAAGCCCGTAGAAAAGATAGTCTTTGGCAACCTGCTCAGGACCCCTTCTGTCTCTGAGACAGCTTTCTTTATCTCAATAAATATATTTTGCTCTTAACCTCCATTGTTTCTAAAATTCATTTGTTGATTTTAGAGAACATGAACTCGTATTTGACATATAATAGTCAGGAATTTTGTTCTCCTATATCATTTGGAGGTTCCACCGAGATCATTGAACAGAGGTAAGAATTTGCTTTTGATTCATAGACTCTGGACTGGGACCCATTTAGGTAACAAATTTTTATGCTTCAAATTTTGCTTTGTCTTTGCCAGTTGCTTGTAATTACTTTTGATAATTGCTTGCAATTTGCCATTGTTTTTAATTGCCTTGTCTCAAAATAATGGTAAATCTAAGTTAAAGCATGGGGAAATTTTAATGTTATATTTCTTTAGTGGTACATTTGTATTATTTTGTTCTTGCACATGTTAAATTTAAATTGATATTTGCTAAAGTTGCTAAAGTTATTGATATGCCTTGCTTAACTATATTTAGACAATAGCACTAGAGAAGATAATAATAGAACATCCCCTGACAGGCTTTAATATAAACTTCTATAAATGGTTCTTCTTAAATGAAATCTAGCCCAGGCTTAAAAAATATACATGCCTACAATAAAAACTAGGACTCCTTCCACCATTTAAGTGGCACTATGCTGGTGGCTGGTCTCCAAAAGTTAGAGGTGAGATTTTACTGAGACAGACTGGCTCTGATCCTCTTCTATACTCTAGAAAAGATGTCAAGCCTGTTCTGCTTCAGTTTCCTTCCTTTGACTTTACCTCTATTCATTTCCCAGTTTGTACTTTCCTTGTACAGGCATACGAAGTCAGAAAGAACTTAGACTATTTAAACCTTTTCCTTCTTAATTAAGCCCATAGAAAATGAGCATTTGCTAATACCAAAGACAGAGAAATCACCTTATATAAAGGACACAAACCCTGTCTGTGGGTCAGATGAGACATCAGAATTGTGCCCATCCAGGAGAACATACATAAGAACTATGTTCCAGTTGAATGTTCTGGGCCATACTCTCTTCCAGAGATTAAACCTGAGATACTGTGGGGCAAATCAGCTTCCATGTCACAATGGAAGAAGCTATTCCCAAAAGTAGCATACATATGGGACCTTAACACATTTTAGACTAAGGAGGTTCTCCAACCTTTCAAGCTGTGAACTTGGTTTTAACCTTTACTGTAAATTCATCTGCCCCTGTGCACTATGTTCTGGCACTCACCCCACCCACTGTGCATGTTCCAGCTACGCACTGCATGCCAGAGAGGTCCCAGTACCACCACCACCACCACCACCACCCCCCCATGCACCGTGGTCACCGCTGCCTTGCACGTTTCCAGGGGCAGTTTCAGCCCACCCCGTGCCCTACGTTCCAGTGCACTGCCCACATGCTGGGCATGCTCTAACTGCCTGCCAGACCAGTCCCCACCTCCAAGCTCAAGCGCGGCTCTGGCTGCCAGCACAGAGACAAACGCAGCCAGTCACAACAGACAGTCCATCTTACTAATCTGATGCTGTATTTGAGTTGTCAGATATAATGTTTAGATTGCTTCTGCTGCCTTTTTTTGTGTGTGTTCCAGCCCTGGCAAACATTTTCTTTTAGATCCAGATATACACTTAGAGATGTTTAACAACTAAAATTAAAAATAATTATACATTCCTTTTGCTGGGAACCACTAGCTCTGTTCCAAGACAAGGGTTTTGTGGAAAGTTTTAATGTTGTCTGAGAAGTGAGAGAAAAGATAATTGATGAGTAATGTAAAAGAAGATACAAAAAGCTCAACTTGAGGGTATATAGTAAGTTGTAGAAAGCTCGAGAAGATGTGAATTTTATTTGTCTTGGTCTATAGTACTGCAAATAACAGGTTTGAAAAGAAGTAAATGTTCAGAATTTGACAGTATTAGATCAGTTTTGGTAGATTTATTCATAAGATTGGTGAACCTTTACTGCAAAATGTTTCCATTAAAATGAGATTATACTCCAAAAGGGGAGGGCAGACTAAAGCCTTTTTTGTTAAGTATGTAATTCCACGTAGAAAAAAAGTGGTGTGCCATCCAGATAAAGCCTGCTCTCTGATCTGAAATGACAGAACCATGTTTACATTATAGATCGCTCAAAGAGGGCAGCAGGGCCAGCATTGCGGCAGAAGCCAAACTTAAACCTTTTCCCAGCCTATATAACACCGTAGCTGATTTCTCTCCTAAATAAAAGAGTAAAAATTAATAAACAGACCATCCTCTAAAAGTCAGATGGCATTAGACATTTTAATACCATAAAGAGATACTTATATATATATGACATAAATAACATGTTAGTTCCTAAAGTTCTCTGGACCCTGTCCTCCTTATGGGAAGTCATTACTAAAGTTATAAATACCCTGTTGACTCCTGCATACTTACTTAATTCTACAGATACCTTCTACTGTAGTCCAAATCCCAAACCAATAGGCAAAACTTGACCTTTAAACCTTATAGATATCTTAATATGGTTTTTCATGTTTTCAACAACAGAGATAACAGTGACACTTGGAATTCTGAGTCAGGTAAACCGACACAAGGTGGAGCTGCCTGCCCGCCCCCCATGGACCATGCTCAAATGCAGCAGAAGACATTGGGCAAGAGAGTGCCCCATCCTGGCATTCTTTGAGACCTTACTCCAGGGCTACTGGACTGTCCTAGCTACCAGAGAGGGGCTAACTTCTAGCCCTCACAGGAAATGCCAGCACTGCCAGATTCATCGCTGAAACTTGCTGCCGAAGACTGATGGGGCTTAGGGCAACAGCAGCCCTCTTTATGGGTGTCCATCTCAGAGTCCAAGTCACACTAAAACTCTCAGGTAAGACATTCTCTATATTTGTGGACATAGAGGCCATATGTACAGAGTTCTTCCTGAGTTTTCAGGCTGCTATAGTAAGTCCTCAATCTCTGTGACGGGGTATTGGTGGTCAACCTATGCCATTTATAAACAGGGCCTATTTTGTATAGGTCCCAGTCCTGTTTATACAGGCTGACTTAGACACACTGAGGCCTCAACAGCTTACACCTGTTATCTCTAGCAAACCTCTCCTCAGTGATATAAGACCACCCCCTCCCTTTCTTATTCACCAATTTCTCAGGTAACCCTGGTCAAGACTGGCAGATAAATTTTGTCTTCTCACTTTGTTTATACTTTTTCAGGATACATAAAAGCCTTTCCCACAAACAGGGAGACTGCTGATATACTTGATAAAGTTCTGTTATAGCAAATCATTCCAAAGACTACAACCAGGTTACAGTGACCCATACCTGATATTCTTGGCAACCTCAACAGTGATCAAAGTTGCTAGACTGCCATTCTGGTTTCACATCACTCAGGCCCTAGATCTAACCATCCTGTTGCCTACTCATCTCTGCCTTACCAAGGCCCCACAGCCACAACTCACAGACTAAGTCATGTTTTGTTATCCACTTTGGTTCCTAATTTCTTATGTTCTATTAATGATCTTTTTTACAGCAGAACTCTTAACAGTATTTCCTAAAGACTCCAATGTCATGCATACCAGAGACAAGCCTTACCTAGCTACCCTTTTAACTTTTACCCTTTCAGATGGGGGAGTAATCACCTCTCATAACTTCACTTCTCCCAACCCCACGTTTAATTTTCAGAATTCTGCCTCACCATGGAAATGATCCTACCTCAACATTGTCCTGATATGATGACATGTATAAATCAAAGGAACCTTTCCTTTTACCTCACCTGGGTCCTTAAATATGACAATGCCATGTCTCCTCATAACATCCTGTCTCTTTGTTTTTCTAGTGTAACATACGTGCATTCACCAGTGAAGTTGTCCTGGGTAAAACACCTGGCGCCAGCTTCTACCTGGGCATCAACCGTCATCCCATCAACTCCCTGAGACCCCAGTACAGTGCCCTCTGCTAGCAGGAAGCAGTTAAAGAGAGAAATCTTCACTCCTTTTCATAATAATAATCATAAGATGGGATATGAAAGAGTTTTGGCCCAGATAGGACACTGTAGCCAGTAAAACCAAGGGGCTCTATCTCCCCCACCCCTAGGAATTTACCTCTGGCACCAAACTAGTGCCAATGGGTTACCTGTGCATCCCTAATGCCCCCTCGGGCACCACCCCTAACCTAAGCTACATATAGGCCCCCACTCCAAGTGTTCCATGGAGAGATCACCGACCCCAGGGGTGGAGATGCTACGCCCTGGGGGGTGGGGGGGTGTCTCTCCCCACACTCTCAAAATAAAGGTCATTTATATATCATACTTCTTATCTTTTCATCCACCGCCGGTCCCCCACAGTTCTATCAGTAGCATGTGTATTTTTCCCTGCTTTGAGGCAAAATAATAGTCCATTGTATAGTATACACATTTTTATCTATTTGTTCATTTACAGACATTTGAGTTGTTCCTACATTTTGGCTTTATGAGTAATGCTACTGTAAAAAGAAAAAGTTCATTTAGTTAGTTTATGACTAAGACAGCTAGCTAGTACAAGTTCCTGAGACAGATTTGGGTGATCAGTCATGTTCATAAGAATTAAAATAAGACTAGGACTTTGACCTAAGAATGAACTTCTTCAAGCCACAGGAAATGCAATCCCATCCTTACTGAAGGGAGTTCCACCCCTTGTCTACTAAATTCCTGAGTTTTCAGAAATTTAAAGTGCAAAACAAAACATGTTTTTCTTTAAAATCTCTATTTCCTGGCCTGTTTTGGTGACTAATGCCTATAATCCCAGCTCTCAGAGGCTAAGGCAGGAGGATTACTTTGAGTTCAAGGCTGGTGTAGGCTACATAGTGAGTTTAAGGCCAGTCTTAACTACATAGAAAGACTTTGTTATGAACAAAACAAAACAAAAGACAAAACCCCCAGATTTCTTTAAAGCCTACATTCTGAGTAACTGGTAAAAGAATCTGCATTTCAGCTGGTCATGTTAAATTCACAGAGCCACCTGTGATTGCCACTAAACCCTTGAGCAATCCTTTTGTTTACTTATAAAAATTCCACTTTTCAAATTCCCCTTTGTTGGAGACCCCTGCAGTGTGCCCCAATCTCCTGCCAGGTGTTGCAGTGCACAGCAGAAAGCAAGCAGGAAAGAGAGAAGGAGAGAACAGAAAGAAACAAAAAGAAAGAGCAAGAGGCCAAATGGTGGCACAGCGGGGATCCAGGAGGAATGAAAACCCATGAGACAGCCAGAGCCTCAGCATTTATTTAGGGGAGGGGATTATCGATGACTTGGGCACAGTGAGATTTTAAGTTAATAAGGATCTTGCCTGGAGCATCTTTAGTTTTAGAAGTCTAGTCTTTTAGTCTTAGTCATAGTTTTAGTTCTAGAACATGGGAGGGGATGCCTATCCCTAATGGGATAATGGAAAATCTCAAAAGGGTGGCACAGATAACCCCAAATCTCTATTCCTGCTTTAGGGAAGTATGTAAAACTAGCCATTATGGATTTGTGGTCCCGTTTTTTTCCCTCAATTCCAATAAAAACTCTTAATTTCCTCCTTTAGGCTCTCAACTTCATTCTTTATTTTCATGAAACTATGAGCTTGACTTGCACACAATTAATTGTTTCACTACTATGAACAGGGTGGATAAATATCTGTTCAAGTACCTACTTTCAGTTCTTCTGTGTATATACTCAGACATGGAACTGTTAGATCATATGGAATTCTATTTGATAATTTTTGAGGTAATATCCCTGACATCTTTTTCCTGTTATATTCCCAGAGTTATTGTTTTGTTTCTTTTTTGAGACAAGGTGTCACTATATAGTCTAGGATGGCCCTCAACTCACTATAGCCCACACGGGGCTCGAACTCATGGCAAGCCTCCTGCCTCAGCCTTCTGAGTGAGTGCTAGGATTACAGGCATGTGCCACCATGCCTGATTATCATTTAGTTGAACAGTTTATTTTGCCTTCCCCATTTATCTTAAAAGATCTCGAATTCGCTTATTCCATATTTCATTTAACAAGTTTATCTAGAAATATGATCTTACTGATTTTTTCCAAAGCATAGACATTAGGCTTTACTATGTGGAACAAATTGTTATTTCCCAAGTTGTATTTTTTGATGGGAAAAAAAGGCAATCTTTCAGATCAGTGCCAAGTTACTAGGCTGGTATATATCCAGTGATGTATTAAAAATAGTTCATAAATACACTAGTGACTTCTTCAGGAACATCCTTGACATGCAAACAGTAGCAGAAATCAGGAATCCAACTCTTCAGTACCTGAACATCTCCCTCTCCTGCCACAGGAATGGTGATAATATTAGAGCTTTCGTAATATGGGGACAGGTAGACCCACCTTCCCTCCACTTTCATTCTTTCTTTCTTTCTAATTTTGGGGGGGGGTACCAGGGATCAAACTCAGGACCTCACACTTATCAGGCAAGTGCTTGAGCCTCTGAGCTAAATCCCAGGCCCTCATCTTCTTGCTTGATGGAAGGACTATGAGAGTGCCATGTCGCTGGGCTTCCTCCATCAAAACCCTCCTGTTCTCACTGGAAGACTGAATCACTTCAGCCATGTAAGAGTATCAGTAGGATACTCTGCATGGTTTTGCATGTCTAACCAATGCTCTGCCACTTCTAGTCAAGGAATCCTGTCCATTACACCTGCGAGCCACCTCAGACTCAATCACTTCCCTATCTCCTCTACCTTGGGTGGCAATCACATCTGGACTATTGCAATGGGCTCTAAAATGACCTCCTCCCTTCCTCAACCATGAGGGAACTCCACTTCTCACCATCTCAGCGTGACACCAAAGCTCTGAAATAACAATGCTCCAGAGACAACTTTAGCCACTTCACTCTTTTCCTGGGTTCACATCTTTTGACTTCTAGTATGGTCCATATTTTTCTTATTACTTTACTTTTTGTTTTTGTTATTTTCTTTTGGTCTTTTTGAGACACAGTCTTAATATGCAGTTCAGGCTGGTCTTGAGTTCACTTGAAATCAGGATGGTCTTGAACTCACAATGATCTTCTTGCCTCTCAACCTGCTGAGTGCTGAGTTTACAGGCATGTGCTACCACACCCAGTTTAGCTTCCTTTTGTGTCTGATCTGCATGGCTCTTGTTTATCTAACACAGGAGAGTTACCAGGTTTGGGGTGCCTGGAGTCTCCTAGAGGTGGTTTCTAGGTTCTTTCTTTCTGTCATGAGCAAAACTTTGGTGAAGACAGGTACAAAAGGTATGAAATTTAATAAAGGTAGGAAAAGAAACATGCTCTAGAGAGTAAAAGTAGAAAAAAGTACTCTTTACCATGCAAGAGAGACCACAGTGGCCAAGAACTCAATGGTATCCCTCCTTTCCTATATCCCACTGTTCACACTGACATCAGGTCTAGGCCATCCTACAAAAAACGTGCTCGAGGTCTCATGAGAGGAACTAAAACTGCATTCTCTGGGTCCACATGCAGGCCTTTGGGAACTGACCTGTGCATGTGATCTGGGATTTCATAAAGAACAGGTCACACTTCCTTCCCCAACCTGTTTGCCACGCTTCAGCACTAATCTCCTGCTTCAGGAGACTGAATATGACTAATACCACACAGAGATTAAGGTTTGCAGTGGGAAAGAAGAAAGTTAAGGGGGACAGTCTTGTAGTCATTTTAGTCACTGGTCAACACTGGTATGGTAGATGTTTGCTTCTCTTATGCTTCTCCCTTGAAAATAGAGTAGTTGGGGCAAGGGATTTAGCTCAGTGGCATAAGTGCCTGCCTGGCAAGTGCAAGGTTGTGAGTTCGATCCCTGGTGCAAAAAACAAAAAAATTTAAAATTAAAAAAAAAAAAAGAAAATAGAGTAGTCAAGGTACTTCTATCTCAAATTATCACACTTGTTTCTTCCTTACTGCACATCCTAGCCAGCATCTCCCTGACTGTAGAGAGGCATTCTTTGAACTTCCCCACGTCTAAAAACTAAAATGTGCATTAAACTTCTTGCTTCATTCATAATCTACTGATCTTCTGTCAATGGATTGAGTCTGCGATCACCAAGGCTGAAATAAAGAATTTAATTACCCTTTTAAAATAAGCTTTCTGACTCTTATTACAGAAAAAGAATTTTTCAGGGCTCTTTAGTAAAAGAGACATGAGAAAGATTTACTAGTGATAGAAAAAGGATACACTCAAGAGTTCAGAGAAATGAGGCACAACACAGCTGGAAACTGGGGATCTTGTATGTGTTTCAGGCAGTGAGAGTCTGTGGAATTTAACAATCTACACTCTTAGTATTTTTTTAGCCAGTGAGAGAGGAAGACCACCCAGAATGAGATAATTGTCTGTTCCTATGGGAAATTCCCAAAGGGTAGTCCATGCACGGGTGAAAGAGGTCCATCTGCAAGTAAGAGTGGGCAGCCCCATTCTTAGGTGAAAGGTGTTGTCCAGGTTTGCTATCTTTGGGAGAAAAGGGAAGAAAAAAATTGGGGTGTGGCCCAAAACTGTAGTTTTTCTTAAAAGTACAGTCTTTTAAGTCTTGATTTACTTGTCTCCTTTCTGTCTGGTTTTTACTTCTTTTATCCTACCTCACTACCTTCTATCTCTCCCTACAATTTCCCCATGAAAGCAATAACAAAAACTGCTGCATGTATTTTTTCAAGTAGCCTTAAATTGTTTTGCAGATAAAGGACGTATGAATCAAATTAGAATTTAGGTGGCCATTTGCCCCAGTTTGTGCAGGACAGTCCGAGTTTATCCTAGTTATCCGTGTATGTGTGTGTGTGTGTGTGTGTGTGTGTGTGTGTGTGTGTGTATCCTCCTGCCTCAGCCTCCTGAGTGTTGGGATTACAGGCATACAGGCATGCACCACATGCCTGGCAGCCCCATATCATTTTTAAAAACACTCCCCTTTTAATCTAAAAAGTTCCAGTTTCAAGGAAAAGTTATATGCTTACCACAGATATAAATACATACCAATTTTTTAATTTGCTGCTATGCTTTGGCCCACATCATTATATTTAATTTGCATAAAAACTATGCAATGTGGAAAGAAAATTCTTTTACCTCTATTTAATAAAGGAGAATATGGGCTTAAAGGAGTACCAACTACTGCAGTGACTGAGATGACATTCCTGACTTCAAGGCTAGTCCCACCATGGACAACTGTATGCAAACAACTGGATAATAGCAAATTTCACTCATTTGGTAATCTCCTGGAGACTTAACCACACTTTCATGCTTGCTCTGAGACTGTCCTTCTAATGTTTGAAGCAAGAAAAGGTGGTATAGAAGATATACATGTAACTCTCAAAATGCTAGATGTCAGATACACTGAGTTGGTTTTCACTAAAATCAAAGAATGAATTCTAAGAGACAACTGGGAGTTAAAAGTAGGAAAATTTTATTGTAAGAGATGGCTTCTGAAAGGTAAGAGCGGATCCAAAAATGGATTGCCAGTGAGCCTATTTTTCAAAGGAAGTTTTGTAGACCAAAATCATGAGGTGGGTCAAAACTATGATTGACCAATAAGGATACAAATATAGTGCCTTATGCAATATTGATCCAACAGGAAGAAAGTCATGTAGCAAGTGTACATGGAAAGAACAAGAATCCTTTTTGGAGATGAGTCAGAAGGTCCTGGTCACCTACCTCAGTTACTGGTATCTATTTATTGGACCAGCTAAACCAATTATAGTATTATTGCTTAACCTTTGGGCAAGTGTGTAGATGTGGTCATTTTGTCTTTATCTTGAGGCCTGGCCTTCAACAGACCTGCTTCCTCTTGACTGACTCCCTCTGGGGCCTGGCCCTTTCTCATTGTTATATTTCTATCTAATTTAGTTGTCAGTAATAAAAGGAGTGTGGCTGGCCCTGTAAAAGGGAGTTTTTTGTTTTATTTATTTATTTTATTTGTTGACACAAGGTCTTGCTCTGTGACTCAGGCCGGCCTGTAACTTGTGCCAATTCTCCCATTTCACCTCCCAAGTGCTGGGATCACAGGTGTGCATCAACATGACAGCCTCAAAATGGACCTTTAAAAGTTAAGATTTTTTTTTTGCCCCTTTGTTGTCAAGTGGCTTCCAAATTTCCTCAGGGATGGGGCATGAACGGCTTCTCAGCCTCTCCTCCATCCAGAGGAATGGAGGAAATAGGCAGACCCTCCCATCTGGAAGTCAAGCTTACTTTCATCCTCTTAGGCAAATGAGGGAGATGTCTGGGTAAAACGGGCTCCTCCCTCTCCTAAGAGGTAGTTTTGAATAAATCCTTTTTCCTTTGTATGCATATATATAGTCTCCTTTGATTTGGTCAGTGGAGGGAAGTATATAGGAACCTAAACAGCTGATAATAGAAGGAAACAAAGTACAAACACAACTCTTTTTTCTTTTTAAGACAGGGTCTCCCTATGTACCCTAGGCTCGTCTGGAACTCATGACACTTCTCCTGCCTCAGCGTCCCCTGTGCTGGGATTTACAGATGTGCCCACCATGCCTGGCTCAACATAGGTTGTTAATGAACCCTGGCCACATAACATCTATCTTTGGTTCTACTGAGTCAAGTTATTTCACACTTAATCTAACCAAATTGGGATGGCCAAGTAAACCAAAGAAAGAAAGAAAGCCAGCTACATCATTACTGTAAAGAATATATAAATGGGTTTTGCTGGCTTATATTTTACCTGTTATACACCGCTTTTTTAAAAAACCTAAACCTAAACCTTTTTCCTAAAACCAGTAAAATTTTACCCTCCTTGTGTAAGTGGCGACGAGACGGCTTAAAGACAGGCACAGTGTTTTGCAAAGTCTCCAAAGTATCCTAGAGGTGCTGAATGAGGTGTCCCCAGAATGCCCACTTTGACTCTCAAGGGAAGGCTTCTGGACACGTGGCGCCGGGGCAGGAGGTCCGCATCCCTCCATCCGTGCAGACAGAAAGCCATTAGGCTTTGGGAAGGAGACTCCAAACCGCTGGCCCGTCCAACCAGACCGCCGCAGAGAGGGATGGGCGCCTTCGGGTCAGCGGTGGGCACCGCAGGCTAACCAGGGAGGTGGCGCTGGGAGCCAAAGGCAGCAAGAGGGCAGAGGAGGACAAGCCAAGGTCCCCAGGGATGAGGAGGGGGAGGGGAGCGCGCGCGCATGCGCGAGGGCGCTGTCGGCCGGAAGGCAGGCAGAGGAGCGGCGGCTGCAGGCGCCAGACGGCGCGCTGGCGGCGGGCAAAACGCGGCTGTGAGATGGGGCCTCCGGAGAGCGCCCGGGAGTCCGCCGGGGAGCCCTCCGGTCAGAGGGACCCCGGGCTGCCGCTGACGGAGCCCGCGCCTTCGGGCGCAGAGGAGGAGTCAGCGGACGCCACGGCGACGGGGGCGAACGGCCGCGGCCGATGCGGGCGCTGCCTTCCCTCGCCGTGCGGCTCGCGCGCGGAGCCGGGTGAGTGCGGGCGGACGCGGCGCGGTCCCGCGGCGTGCGTGTGGGCTGGCGGGCGTCTCGGGCCCGGGGTCTGGCCGTCCGGCGTCGTGCCCGCTGCGCTTCGGTCTCCACGCCACGGCGAGCCGTCACCGGGTGCTGAGGGGCTGAGGGGCTGAGGCGCTGAGGGGCTGAGGGGCTGAGGCGCTGAGGGGCTGAGGAGTTGAGGCGCTGAGGGGCTGAGGGGCTGAGGGGCTGAGGCGCTGAGGGCTGAGGCGCTGAGGGGCTGAGGGGCTGAGGGGCTGGGGGGCTGAGGGCTGAGGCGCTGAGGGCTGAGGCGCTGAGGGCTGAGGGGCTGAGGGGCTGAGGCGCTGAGGGCTGAGGGGCTGGGGGGCTGAGGGGCTGAGGGGCTGGGGGGCTGAGGGGCTGAGGCGCTGAGGGGCTGAGGAGTTGAGGCGCTGAGGGGCTGAGGGGCTGAGGGGCTGAGGGGCTGGGGGGCTGAGGGCTGAGGCGCTGAGGGCTGAGGCGCTGAGGGCTGAGGGGCTGAGGGGCTGAGGCGCTGAGGGCTGAGGGGCTGGGGGGCTGAGGGGCTGAGGGGCTGGGGGGCTGAGGGGCTGAGGCGCTGAGGGGCTGAGGGGCTGAGGGCTGAGGCGCTGAGGGCTGAGGCGCTGAGGGGCTGAGGGGCTGAGGGGCTGAGGGGCTGGGGGGCTGGGGGGCTGAGGGGCTGAGGGGCAGAAGCCTCCGGAGCCTGGCCGGCACCCGGACGCGGCTGAGTCAGATCGGGCGGCCCTTCGGGGATCCCGAGGCCACTTTTGTAATTGGTGTCGCTGCAGCCCTGTGGAGTCTGGTTGCAGTTTGATGTGACCAGCCCGAAGTCAAAGGTGGGAGGTCAGCCGCGACAGGGCCGGGGTTATTAGGAGGAAGGAAGCTGACTGAAAACTCATCTTCGTAGGAAACCGAGCTGCTGGGAAGGAAAGTTGAAAAACATCCCTGTAAAATTGCCCTGGATCCTAGAATCTGAAAACGCAGAGCCGAGTGGAATTGAGTTTGTAATCTTTTGTGGGGTAGGACGACTTTTTAGCAACTGATTAAAAACAGGGTTTAGCTGGTTAGGAGTTCCCAGTCGTGGGTACAAAGCCCGAGATCCCTCGTGTAGAACCCATGGTTTTGTTCAGGCCCCACCTCTGACAGAGAGGGAAAGCGAGGTACAGGAAGTTGAGGGCTTTGGACAGATTTTTGTTTCTCCCAACCTCTGGCTCTTGGTGAGAGGGCATGGCCAGGCAGCCCCAGGATTAGGATTTAGCTTGCCAAAGACCTCGTCTACGTTCTTTTCCACTGGAACGAATAAAGACAGATGCCTAGCAAGATCTTTTAGGACAAAGTTACACAGTTCATTCCTTAAGTATGAACTGAGATTTCTTTGCCTCCTTAATTCCATCTCAATTTACCTTCTCTTTGTGTGCACTTTGCTCAATTTACAGAACCCTCGGAAATTCTTGTTCCTTTTCTGTCCTAAATGCTAACAAATTTTCAGACTTCCAATCGTTAATGCATAGATTGAGGTCTCCAAGGATCATTAATCCATAGATTGAGGTTATCTGAAAGTGGGTTGGCCAGATGTGCAGCCCTTGAAGTTTCTCACCATGTCACCCTATGGGTGAAAGCCATTCTGAATTAGCCCTCATAAATTCTTTACAAAAAAAAAAGAAAAAAACTTCGTGTTTATGAATCATCAAGGAATGGTAGATAGTAAGGTAGCACTTAGCAAAATGACAAACCCAAACCAGTGTGAATGCTGCTAAGAATCTAATGGTGTCTTTTAACTTAAAAAGTTCCTAGCAAATACGGATTACTGTAGTTATTGGGAGGTGATCAGGTAACATTCTGAGAAACAGATTGCTATAAAACACTTTAAACCACCATGCTGTCATCCGTAAACTTTTTTTTTTTTTTTGGCAGTGGGAATCGAATTTAGTACCTTGTGCTTGCCAGGCAGGTGCTTATGCTGCTGATCTGTATCCCTGGCCCTATCATGTAACCTTTTGACAGTCTCATTTTAGATTCTTGATTTAAATGGTTGTGTTAACAAACACAGTTGTTTCAAGTTCAGGTTGTATTGTGTGAAACACAGTTATGTTTCAAGTTCAGGGTGAAATTATTAACTGTTTTCTTACCTTCTTGGATATCCTTAATGGTCAATGTAAGGCTGTCTGTCCTAAGATACCTTTTTGGTTTCTTTGGGAACAATGTAGATTCTAGAGTGAAACAAGGGTGTAGTCTTTTTTCTGTTTCTCACGCTCAGTCCTCCTGGAGGAGTTCTATAGTCCTCAAACTAATGGAACCTTTAATAGTGTAGGGTTGTGTTTCTGTTGATCTGGGACAGGGTATGGGAATTAATTTTTAAATTAGTCAGTTGATTCTAATTCCCAGCTAGAATCATGAATCATCAGCTTAAAGTACAGAAAAGCTAAGCTAGTTTTTAGTATTTTTTGGGAAATTACATAATAACCACTTACTTTGAATTGTTTAGAGTTGCTACATTATTAGATATGTTTGTGGTAAGATATGAACATAGAAGTTTATTACATGGCAGATGTCTTTCCGAATTATGTCACTACCTTGAACATCATCTTTGACTAAAAAAATTGAAATTATTCCACAAGAGACAGAATTAAAGGAGTAGAGCCATTCCTTTCCTGCATTAACAAATAATCAAGTTTAGGTAGGCTCTCTAACATCTGTCCTGTCCCAGTGAGGAAACTTGAACCTTAAGTATTTACAAGCAAAAAAAAAAAAAAAGAAAAGAAAAAGAAAGAAAGAAAGAAAAATGTATGTGTTTTAAAAAAAAAGGGTCAAAGGCATAAAATTACATTCTAAAAGTGTTTAAAAATATTATGCTAAGTTATAATATTCCTGAAGAAAAATTAATGAGATTAGGTTGGAGAAAATCCCTGAATTATAGACCAGGGAGATATTTTTTGTCCTTAATCTTCTCATTCTCTTTCATTTGAGGGTGGAGGGTCTATGTGTAGGTTGAATTTCTTTTAAGAAAGACTTTTATTTGGATCTGAATTCTGAAATTTTAGAAGCCAAACTCTAAGGCCAACCACAGGCAAGCCATGTATTTTGTGGTGCTTAACTTGGAAGCCTTCTAAAGCTTCCTTCTCATGGCTTGAATGGATATGTACAGTTCATTTCTGCAGTCTCTAAGCACATGGTTCCAGAGCAGAACATGGAAAGTTCTGGCACCTATAATGATGGCTGCCAGCTCCACTGGCCAGCTGTGCACCTAGATCAGGAAGACTTGGAGGTCTCTGATGAGCAGACTGTCTGACTGTAGAGGTCATCAGGCTGTAAAGCATCCCTGCAAAGGCTGTGTCATCATACTTTGGTGATTTGTAGTCACTCTATGGGCAAAAGAACCTGATGGAAATGAGGAGTTTGAAATGTATTGCTTGGTGTTTACATTTATTAAAGAATGGCATTTTAAAAAACATGCAATAGTATATTGCAGATGAGTAACACACTGGAGTGAAAATCCTCGTTTTCCATCAAGAATCATTTGCACTGATAACATTCTTAACTGAAAAGAAGTAGTTGTGTTTCTTTTTTTTTTTCTTTTGTCTTTTGAGACAGGGTCTCACTATACCGTTCAGGCTGGCCTTGAACTTACTTTGTAGCCCAGGCAGGTCTTGAATTTGCAATGATCCTCTTGCCTCAGCCTCCCAAGTGCTAGGATTACAGGCGTGTGCCACCACACCCAGCATGTGTGTTTTTTATTTTTTCCTTGTTTTTGTGTTGATTTGAAAATGAAAAAGAATTTACTTTTCAGTGTGCAGACTATCTTTAGGGTGTGTTCTGCTTACTCTAGTTTGCTCTCCTCTGCTCAATAAGATTAAAATTAAAAACAAAAAACAGACTATTCTTACAATAGAAAACTAAAGCATGGGAATTTATTAAACCAAAGCTTAATGTCCACATAGGTTGTCATTAACTAGTTGAATACTTGATGCCTTGGAGAATGCCAAGTTTCATATATAAGATCAAACCAAGAAGTAAGGATTAGATGAAGCAGTTTTGTGCAAGGCACATGGGAGTCAGAAATAGACAGCTACTGTGCTCAGTTGGGAGGATGAACTGTGTGCAGTAAACGGTAAAGATATGATCAACTGTTCACAGTTATACAACAGAGGGTCTTCCTAGGTTATATTGTTGCCAGTATATTAGACTCTTGAGTCTTCTGTGAAGTTCTCTTATGCTTTTATTCAGTGTGTATTCAGGGTCTTTCATGTTTCAGGCTTGAATTGGATAGCTGAGGTCCCAGCACCAGAGGAGCTCAAGAGCTTGTCGTGGAAGGTTAATCAACATACAACCAGATAACATAGTTGTAAACTTTTCCAGAAAAGTCAAGTTCACCAATCAGATGGTTTAAGATACTATCATTGGGAAGTATTTTTCACTTCCCTTTTGTAAAATGTTTTCTAAAGATTTCTCTCACCATCTTGGCAAGCTTTCTACTTCCTGAATAAGTGATGGATGGTTCTTCAGTAAGCCAAAGGAAATTCATTTTTTAGGGTGAAACAGCATTTTTAAAGTGCAAATTTAAATTAATTTCTTCATCTATGGGTTTTCATAATTAGCACAGGTGTACAAAGAAAGTAGTAGTGTGGTTGGAAGGTACTATTTGTAATCTATTAGCAATTGACATTGTTCCATTTTTCTGAATTTCTAAATGAAAATGATAATACACACATATACTTGGAAGCAAGGACTAACCAGAATTTAATCTTTTTCAGAAGCCAAGAAGAAAGCTCCCTGTCCTGGACTTGGCTTGTTTTACACATTATTGTCTGCCTTCCTTTTCTCAGTGGCCTCTTTATTTGTAAAAAAAGTGCAAGACGTCCATGCTGTAGAAATTAGTGCATTTCGATGTGTGTTCCAAATGCTAGTTATTATTCCTTGCTTAATATACAGAAAGTAAGTATTTATTAACTACAAAGTAGAAGTAATACATGTTTGTAAATCTTTTAAATTACCTTATTTTTCTACAGTATCTACTTCATCATAGATTTATAGTTTCTGTGTTCTTTAGCTCTAATCAGTGAAATCTACAAAGACCCACCTACTCGTAGAAATTTTTACCATAAGCACATACCACATGCATAAAAAAGACAGAAAGAGACAGTTATTCACCACTACCTCTTTTGAAAACAAAGTGCTCCTTGTATAATTTCTTCTCTTATACTGCCTTCCCTTATTTCTTTCGGCACAACTAGTATTTGGAAGAAAAAAAAGTGCAAGGAAATAGTAGTTTTTCCTAGTGTTTAGAGTTGTCTTTAAGTGGGATAGGCCAGTCCCTTTCCAGGGTAGACAGACGTGGTCATAAAAAGATTTTTATTTTCTCCAGAAAGTGGTTGGGTAACCTTGAACAATTTCTTTCTGGCTACTTTGATATTCAGTTTCCTCCTCTGTAAACTAGAAGGAATGATACTGTGTCCTGTGCTCAGGGAAGATACTTCATGGATCAAATAAAACTTATTCTAAGTCAGATTGATGTGTATAGAACCTAACAATGTAAGAACACTATCTTGGGGCTGGAGATTTAGCCCAGCGGCATAAGCACCTGCCTTGCAAGTGTGCGGTCGTGAGTTCGATCCCTGGTACCAATAAAAATGAAAAAGACAAAAAAAAAAATCACTGTCTTTTCCCCTTCCCATCCCTCTTCTTCTCTGTAGAATTCTCTACTGCTCCCAGGATTAAAACTATGCTTCCCCCCATATGATAATCTATGCACACCCATTTGTACCCAGAATCCTATGAAGGAGACCACTTGGGTCTCCACTGGCTCCTGGCTCATCCTGTGTTTGAGCAAAGGTGCATGAACTCTAAATTAAAAGCTTTAAGGCAACTAACTCAGGATCCCTTTCATCTCTTAGGAGCTAGTCTTACTTCCCATTCCTTTTTCCCAGGATATTGTCCTACTGAGAAATAAAAAAAATTAAAAAGCTTAAATGGCTTGCGACCAGTCTCCTTGCATTTCATATCATGATGTAGATTCACTTAGAATAGTGTTAGCCCATATTCTAAAGAATTGGTGAAAAGTGAAAATTACTAAGATTAGTATTGTCAGAAATTCCTGTGTAAATTATGTAAGTCGTGATATTTTCGAAATAATGATTTTATTTCAGAAGTCTTTGAAGGTCACAATAATACTGAGGCTAATGTAGTCATCTTCCTCATTTAGGAATAAAAGTATTATCAAGAGAATACTTGAAGAGTTTTCTTAAAATCCTTGACCCTAATCTGTTGTGAAGCCTTTTATATTTCATTATCATGGCAAGCTCATAGCTTTTCAAATTGGCCCAGTTATGATCCAAAGTTGCCCATATTTTCATTTTTAACTCCAGATGTCCTGGCATGTCCATGTCACCTGGATGACACCAGAATAAATTCTGGCACTAGCACAGATCAATAAGTTGTTACATAGCCAAAAATTTATATATAAAGTAGGTGTTTGGTAAATATTTTAAATATTTGAATTGAAGAAATACTGAATAATAGTTATTATACTTGCTCAGACACTACCTGAGGTTTTTCAGTGTGTTACAGCTCTATCGAATAATGAAAAGTTGTCTCACATTCAGTGGCTAAAATAAATCTCAGCATTGTGCCAGGCATGGTAGCACACACCTGTAATTTTAACACTTGGGAGATTGAGGCAGGAGGATCGCTGTGAGTTTGAGGCCAACTTGTGCTACATAATGAGTTCAAGACCAACCTTAACTACATAAAGAGATCCTGTCTTAATCCCGCCCCCCAAATATTTTTAGTATTTCTTCAACTTTTGTAGAAAAACTCATGAGATATGGAAAAAATATCATAATGCAGTAGAAAATGTACTTTAGCTAGGATCACATTCTCTAATACAGTATTACTAAACCTGAAATTGAATTTATAAAAATGACACATTTTCATCACAGAAAATCGAAGGGATAAAAGGAAAATTATGTATCTATTTGTAAGGTTCAACTACTATACATATCTATATTTTTGTTTTTTGCAAGCATATAAAGTATATACATATACAGGTAAAATATCTGTGTTTACTGCTTTATGATCATAGTATTTGTGACATTCATGTGTGCTACTTTTATTTATACTGTGACCACTTCATGTATCAGCTATATTTAGAAAATCTTCTTTATTTTTAGAAGGTATATGTGTAATCAGTGGTAGATATTGTAATTAATTTACTAATCCCTTATTTTTTATATTTGGTATTTTTGAAATGTTTCATTAAACATTTTGTTATAAAAACATATCAAATTCATTTAATATGCATTTCTTCATTTGAATTTACAGAGCTGGGTTTATAGGCCCAAAAGGTCAACGACGTTTCCTCATTCTCAGAGGAGTCCTTGGTTCTTCTGCCATGATCCTTTTATACTATGCTTTCCAGACAACGTCCCTCGCAGATGCCATGGTTATCTCCTTTAGCTGCCCAGTGTTTACATCTCTGTTTGCTTGGATATTTCTCAAGGAAAAGTATAGCCTTTGGGATGCTTTCTTCACCTTGTTCACAATCACTGGAGTGATCCTTATCGTGAGACCACCATTTTTATTTGGTTCCGACACTTCGGGGATGGAAGGAAGCTATTCAGTCCACCTTAAGGGAACATTTGCAGCTATTGGACATGCTGTGTTTGCTGCATTGACTCTAGTTATCCTAAGAAAAATGGGAAAATCTGTGGACTACTTTCTGAGCATTTGGTATTATGTCATACTGGGCCTCGCTGAAAGTATTGTCGTCCTCTTTATACTAGGAGAATGGAGTCTGCCTTACTGTGGGCTGGACAGGCTGTTTCTCATACTCATCGGGCTCTTAGGTTTGGGGGGTCAGGTATTTATCACAAAGGCAGTTCAGGTAGAAAAAGCAGGACCTGTAGCAATAATGAAAACAATGGATGTGGTCTTTGCTTTTATCTTTCAGATTATTTTCTTTAATGATATACCAACCTGGTGGACAGTGGGTGGTGCTATCTGCGTAGTAGCCAGTAGTACTGGAGCGATTGTTCGCAAATGGTTTCAGAGTTCCAATTAAGTATCACTGCTGAAATTTAGATTTTTTTTTAAACATACCATAAACCAGTTGAGACATACCACTCACATACACACATAACTGGAAAATGCATTTATTCCTCAATCATATTTAATAAATTTTATAAATAAACAACCGTTTTTTTAAAAAAAACTATGGTATGTTTTCAATTAAGAATAGCTACTCTGGTGTAGAAAGTTTTGTTATTTTGATTTTTTTGGGGGGGAGGTACTGGCGAGGAGAAAGGTCATTATTTGAAATAAAACTACAAAAAATTTATGACTAATATATATAATTTTTAGATATATTTTTGGTACACATAGGAGATGGGTTGGGAAAATTTTAGATATTCTTTTAGTGGTGAGGAACCTAAGAAACTTACAATGCTGCTATCGTTAGTCTTACGTTAGTTCATTTGCAACATAATTCCTTCTAGGATGCCAAAGCTGAATTTGGTATAGGTGCCTACGTACTGGTATTAATATAAATGAGTTGCCTTATTTTCAAGGGTTTTATAAATGATTATCACACTTAACTCATACCTGTGCCTTTTCATTTTAATGCTAGGATTTTTATATGTGACTCCTGAAAGGTCTTTAAATTGCCAAATTTGGTGACTATTTCTATACTAAATTTGGTGAATAATTTTCTGTTTCAATGGCATTAGCAACTAGCTATCATTTTGTAATTTTAGTTGTCCTCTGTTTTATTGAAACTGCTTAATTTATTTTAAGGTTTCAAGATTTCTAATCTTTAAGTCACAATCCAGAAATCTTGGCATGACCAATGTGCACATTTACGTCCTGAAATGTTTTCTCCTCACTTGAGATGTGGTTTTCTATAAATTCTCTTTGATTTATATAGTATGATGCCAAATAAAATTTTCTCAGGATCTTATTAGGTTGAACAGTATGAAATTGCAAAGATTTGACCATTTTAATAGATGAAACCCATAGTTTCATAAGGGTCACTTTGATAGATTGTCTCCCTGTGTTGCTGAATCCAACACTTGGAGAACTTTGGACTATAAATTTTTAAAATAATTTTAGAAGCTGGGTATGGTGGCGCACTCCTGTAATCCTGGCACTTGGGAGGCTGAGGCAGGCGGATCATTGCAAGTTTGAGAGGAGCCTGGGCTAGAAAGTGAGCCCAATTCCAGCCTAAACTGCATAGTGAGACCCTGTCTCAAAAAGACAAAAAAAAATTTTTTTTTTGAAGTGCAGTTCTGCTATTTAACTTTCTATTATAGTCTTTTTCCTCTGTGAAATTATACTTAAAAATGCTTATGTTAAACATTAAAGATATGTGAATATACAGTTGATTGACTTTATAGTTTGTTACATAGAAAAAAACACTTGGTAAATTATCAGCATGATGTTAAGTCAAGCAGCATCATGATAGTAAAGTCACAAATTCATACTATGTGTTCTTTATCTGGAGCATCATCCAGCCACTACTCTGCAGTTACATTGAATTTGCATCAAGGAAAGCATGGGAGGTTAATTAGGATATAGGACCTACATGCACATTTTACTTTGCCACAGTGAACTCATGAGTAAGGCCTTTGTGCCTCCAACTGAATCAGATAGTTATTGATATCTTAAGGTGAAGAGTTGAAAAGCTTTAAGCTGTTTGCCACCTCAACATGATTCTTCTAAAGTAAATAACTTGCTTCTAGGATTAATGCCTAGTTGAGAAAGGATCTTTTCCAGTAGTTCCAAGGGACAACTTTAGGCATGCGGATTTTAACTAGTACTTTCAACCTGACATATCCTAAATTAAGTTTGTGTAGGTGAGTCATCTCAATCACATCTTTTACCTAACAGTACAGGAATTTATAGACTTGGAAAAGTATTGTTTTGCAAATGTATAATTAATGGAATCGGCATTTTAGAGCTCAGAGATATCTTAGAAATTGTCTATTAGGAGCCATGCTCTAAAGGTAGAAATGACAAGGAAGAAACTTGCTCAAGGTAGATTCCCATGGCCTTATTCGTTAGTTGCCTCATGAAGTGTGGAAAGTGAGCCACCGTGGAGCTACCTGAGGTGGATCAACTCTCTGATTTTCTATTTTGCTTAATGAAAGAATCTCAGACCTTGAAAGTTAGTTGATTTTCTATTTTGCTTAATGAAAGAATCTCAGACCTTGAAAGTTAAATTCCTTTGGTCCTAGACTAGATACACTAGAGACATGTTTTATTTCAACACTGTTGAAGGCTTATATACTTGAATTTCACAATATATGACTAAAGTTAGAGAAAATGTTTCTTCCAATTTACAGGGTATGATTCTGCAACACAATGTCCAAAGTATATAAATTGTAATGATTTTAAGTGTGTATATTTTGTAAAGGTTGCAGTTGCTATATCTTCCAAAGGAAATATTTTCATAACTTGTTTTTATAAGTATTAATAAAATCATATGAAAGAAAGCTATATGTTGGTTTTTATGACTAGAAAATACCTAATGTAACATCCTTTTGAACCATGTGTTTTAAAATTCATTTTCTGTAGGAGACATATCTAGCCATTGAGCTGGGATGTAATCTCAAATTTCAAACTGTTTATATTTTTTTCTTACACTGTCATATCTAACCTAACATCTCCAAAATAAAGACACTAATTTGTTCAATGAGGCCTTCATTCTTCTGTACCATCAAGACCTTGATTGAGCAGCTTTGAATTCTATTTTTGTTCATAGACAGTCTGTTACTAAATACTTGAGTGTCATATTGTAAAGTCATTCTTTCCTCACTATTTCCATGGTTGTCATCTTATCACCTTACACCTGGTTGGCAATAGTATTCTAATTGGATCACACACTTCTAGATTCTCCTACTGAGACTATTCTGTCAATGCCAGAGTAATTTCAAAGCCACATGAAACCCTGATGATGCCTTTACTACGCACATGACATCTGAATTACTTATCTGGCCCTGCTCCCACTTTTCCATGTCCCAACATAAATTTGGTACTTGAATCAATCATTCCACCATCTCCCACCTTTGCTAGTTAAGTCATTCCTCTCTTTCTCCTGCTTTTCTCACCTTTTGTTCACCTTGTGAAATTTCCAGTGGTCCAGCTGGAGCTTTTATGTTTTCTACTGTCTCCAGCTTCTTATCCACATAATCACCTTGGCAGAGAGGACAAAGCACTGGATTAGGAGCTGAAAGAGCTGAATGTGGTTTTGTCACTTTCTAGCTTGGTCCTGAATATACCTGCACCTCTTTTCCTCACCTAAGTAAAACCGTACTTAATTTCTTGGCCAATTCAACCTACAAGTGAGTACCATAGACTTCTAGACCAAACAGAAAGATGAAAATATCAAGTACTGAAATGTGATTAGCACTATAGAGTTGAGTATTCATGTTTCTCTTAAAAATGTCTACTAATATGGTCCTAGTTTCAGAGCAGCCTCACCAGGAACTGTAGGGACCTGTCTTTGAGGATGCAGACTTCCCCTATCCCATTCCTCCCTTCACAGACTCTCTTGCTGGGAGCTGTGATTTCCTAATTGTTCTGCCTTTGCAGATATCTTTATTTTACATGTAGATGTAGCCATCTTTCTGTTTGACTCTAGGTACAATGCTTGGCTTTGAGTTTGAATAGGGAGTGGACCTGATTCTCTTGTTTCTCATGCACTGTTTATGCATTCTATCCTCAGCATGACTCTCCTGTTTACCCACTAAGCATAATTAGTCTATTGATAATCTAGTGGTAAGACTCCACATTTCCTTGATAGTAACTTGGCCTCTAATCTAGGTCTGTATGGCTCTGTGATCACTAGTGGACATCGGAATGTGGTTACTATGGTGTTCTTTGGACAAAGAAAGGGTGGTTACCATCCTAAGCATTCTTTTTTGTGACTTACCTTACATCAACCCTAACACAGCAACCATGTTAAACTTAGAATTTTCCAAGATGCCTTACCAAAAATTCCTTGTGATACACAAAGAGCCATCCAAGTTTTAGCCTATTTTAAATACTAAGTTTAGAGATGGTCTTGAAAACACAAAGAGCTCTGGAATCTTGGTGCTACCCATCATCCCCTGGAAATTGGGGAATGGACTGGGGCTTTGTAGTGGGAAGGGAAAGAGCAGACATATCTATCACAGCAAGGCAGAAATGGTAATCCCACAGCAGCCCTGTCCACAGGGAGAGGGCCCTCTGGGTTCAGAAAATAACAGTACCTGGGGAAAGCTTGGATCTTTTGTACTAAATGTTATAACTTGATAACCATCAGGATTAATCCTAGCAAGCCTAACCATTAAACAAAAGAAGTAGCTTAGTTCCTGATAAGTTTCAGGGTTAAGAAAGCATAAACCCACATTTGAGCAGAGGTAGCCCTGGGCAGAAGAAAGTGTTCAGGTGAACAGCACAGCATTGAGGTGCCAGACAAGGTCAAGAACATGGTGCAGAAACTGGAAAATAAAAGATCAAAGCCAGAGAGTGCATTGTTACCTAGCTTTAAGGTCTGTGCCTGAGGATATAAATACCTGGCCATTCTTTGTTGTTGTTTTTGTCTTTTTGAGATGAGATCTGGCTATGCAGTTCAGGCTGGCCTTGAGCTTACTTTATAGCACAGAGTGGTCTCTCAGTCCTCCTGCTTCAGCTTCTTGAGTGCTGGGATTATAGGCATGCACCACCACACCCAGCTACCTGGCCATTCTTAAAGATATCCTAACTATACTTGATCATGATTTGAAGGTTAAGCTCTATTTGCTTAAAAAATTAGCAGAGAAATAAAAACTAATGACTATATTTGGGATATTATTGCTGTTATTACCGTGTTTTTATTACAATTACATTCAAATTGGTAATTCAGAGTGGAATAACCTTTTCTTTCTTGTGATGCTGCCTCTTGGAACTCAGCCACATTGCTGTGGGAGAGCCTCGGCCACTTGGAGAAGTCCAGGCAGTGAAGAATGGAGATCTCCAGCCGACAGTCTGTACCAACTTGTCAGCCAAGAGGGTGTGCATGTTGAGGATGGGCCCTCCAGCCCTCAGGTGAGTGTCAACCCCAGCTGAAGCTGTGTGAGGCAAAGTCAGTCTTCCCCTACCTCATGAGCTCTGCTCAAATTGCAGGGGTGTGTGTGTGTGTGTGTGTGTGTGTGTGTATGATAGACACAAACACAGATTGTTTTAAACTACTAAAAATATAAAAACAACATTCTTAAACATGTATATCCATGTAATGATCACAATTGTATAAAGCATGCATTTCAACGTAAGACAACTAATAAAAGTAGGTAAGTGTCATAGGCCTTTTAACCTGTGACAGATAAAGCTGGCGAAGAAATCTATAGGGGATAAAACAGTAAAGTTGGTCTAAACAAACTGCATAGCCAGCTTTTTTTTTTTTACTGCTGGGACACAATACCCAATAGCTACAACTTAAAGGAGGGAGATGTGTAATTTAGCCCTGGATTGGGTGAATTTAGTCCATAGTGAGCTGACTCTAGGCAGGAACATCACAGTAGAAGGTCACCACGGACAAACAGGGTTAGTTCATAGTGGCTGGAAAGCAGAGGAACTACGCTAGGGAGTAAGGAGTAAAGGACCACATACACTTACCCAGTCACAATGACACTGATGTATGAAGATTAATGGTCATACTAACTGTTCTCAACATATGACTTGGAGACCTCTGGGAGTCCTCAAGAATCTTTCAGGGAATTACAGTGTCAAAACTATTTTAATAATATGAGTAAGAATTTTATTAGTCTGTTTAATGCACATTCTCTCAGGAATATATAGTAGAATCTTCCAGAGGCCAAAAGACAATGTGATATTATAACAGATTAAGTAATTTATGCAGAACATGTAGAAAACTCCAGCTCTCACCTATTGAGTCACATCGCAATATGTATATAGTAGCTATATATATAGAGAAAAGAATAGCTATATATACTATAATAGCTATATATATCTATGTATATAGATATATATAAAGAGAGTAGCTATATATATTGCAATTCTCCTTAATTATTTTGGCACTTATTTTTCATAAAAATGTTGTTTACATATAATGGAATTATTTTTTAAATTTGTTTTGTTTTCAAATATATTAACTATCTATATATGTAACCCATATAAACAAAATCTCTTTGGAGTCTTTAATAATGTTTTAAAAAGTAAAGAGGTCCAAGAATAAACATTTGAGAACCAAGATTCAATAGACTATTAAGGGTTGGGGATTTAGTTCAGTGGGAGAGTGTTTGCCTAGTACGTTCCATTTCAGCACTGCAAATACATAAAAAATAAAGGTATATTTATTATGGGGGCATAAAAAGAATTAATATGTGTTATGTACATGGGCCAACTCTTCACAATGAATGTGATCATTATGTATGGCAAATATGTACTAATAAAAATAAAGATTATTCCCATTACTCAACTTTTGACTTCTTCATGGTGTTCTGACAAAATGAAACAACAAACAGCAGTTTATAAGTTAGTAAAATGTTTAATGCTCCATTTTAAATTGTCAAGTTAAACAATTTAGTCTACAGAAAAGTTCCAAATTATCTACCAAAAAGAAATAGAAGGTTGTCTCTGTTACTTCCTTTTGTATGTTCTTGGTTTCTTTGTACATTTTTTTTTTTTTTTGTCTTTTTTGTTTTTATTGGTACCAGGGATCGAACTCACGACTGCCTGCTTCCAAGGCAGGAGCTTATGCCACTGAGCTAAATCCCCAGCCCTTCTTTGTACATTTTAGGAAGACTTTGATACTTTTTAGCATGTACATATTGGTATAACATCTAGGAAGGCAATTTAACAGCATCTATCAAATGTACAATGCACATACATTTTCACACAAATATTTCATTTGAGGCATTGATTTTACAGATACATTTGCTTATGTGCAAAATGGTATATACAAGGTTATTTATTATGTGCTTATTTGGAATAGCAAATAAAATTGAACTAGCCTGCATATTCTTCAATAGAGCACTATTTATCTTATGATATGTTTACAAAATAAAATAAAGCAATTCAAAATAAGAACAAGATGCTGTCAACATGTGTGTGAAATAATCTTCAAGCTTGCTAAGTGAGAAAAGCAAGGTTCATATGGTAGAGTATGTGCTGATTTGTATAAAAAAAGTTTTTTAGGAGAATACACAAAAAATTTACATTGGTTGTCTTTTGTCAGACGAATTTGGCAGCCAAAGGACAGAGTAAGAGGAGACCCTTTGATGCTAAGAAAAAAGAAGAAAGGGTAAAATGGAAGGGGGGATGCAGGAAGAGATACACATACACAGAAAGATGTTTACTGTAAACTGGGCTATCACCTGCTTGCCTGCCCAACATTTTACTATCTCCTCTTCCATTTCATCCATTCTGTAAACCAGACAATTCCTGTCTGCTCTGTTACTGAAGAAAATACAAAAGACAAAACTGAGATTCAGCATTTTATTTTATTTTAGTTAATTATTTATTTTTGTCTTTTTGAGACAGGGCCTCACTAGGCAGTTCAGGCTGACCTTGAGCTCACTTTGTAGCCCTGGCTGGTCTCGAACTCACAATAATCCTCCTGTCTCAGCCTCCCAAGTGCTGCGATTACAGGTGTGCACCACCATGCCCAGCTTCAAAATTCAGTGTTTTAATAGGGTTATGTCTTCTAAGAGCCCAGAAGACCTTACTCAACCCCAAGTCAAATGTCTGCCTTTCCTTACACCAAAACAACTTTTCTTCTTAAAAGAGAAACTAACATTTCTTGAATAGGTCATGTCAAGGTCAGAGGTGTCTCAATCTTTTGTCACTTTAATCCTTACTGATTCTAGAAAATTGAAGTTCAAGGAGGATGAATGGTGTTACCTATGTGCTAAATTCCAGTCTCCTCACATTAAATGAGCCAAAGACCTCGCTCTTCTCAGTACCTATATCACCTCCTGGCTTGGAGTAAAATACACAGGAAGTCACTGTGTGAAAGGATTATTTCTAGACTTTGGAACTTGAGGCTATATATGTCTTGTCTCCATCCATGTTTTATAAGAAAAGCTAGATGTGAAAGAATAAAAGATGATAAGGGGCCAGGGATTTAGCTCAGCAGCATAAGCACCTGCCTGACAAGTGGAAGGTTGTGAGTTTGATCCCTGATACAAAAAAAAAAAAAAAAAAAAAAAAGATGATGAGAACCCTGTAGTTTTGTTTCTTACAGTCTACTAGTTGGTATTTATTGGGCAGTATCCATATACAATCACAGCCAATGTAAGGAAACACCATAAGTATTGGCAATATTGCATAACTGGAAAGGAACATGATATATATTCTAGTACATTATATAATCATTATGCATGGGCTATAGCAAGATATTGCCCAGGAGCCTAGACATGAGATAACCTCCTTAGGACTCCAAGCAGGAAAGAAGGGAGATGTGCAAAGTCGTCCAGATGTACAGACTTGAATTCTGAGGCAGGTGCACTCAGCCATTACTTCTCTAGTGTTCTGAGGTGTGCAAAGTACTTATCCAAAACAAACTCTGTCAGACTCAAAACAGGAAGGGAGAGTGTCTGTATAGGGGTGTTCCTGTTACAGGGATAAAAAGTACCCAGATCCTGAGTTTCCAGACCCTAGTAGCTGGGGAGAGACTGAAGGCATAATCATAGTAACAGTTACCACTACTTTTTATTGCGTTTTTCTTTTGTCAGATATTGTTCTGTTTTTGTGCTCTGGTTCCTTGAGTCCTGCAACAACACTGTTTACTTTTCTGATTTTATTGTTCAGGAAGTAGAGACTTGGGAGAAGTGAAGTGACCTGCTTAAGGTCATATAGCTGATACATATTAAAGCCTGGGCATTATGGCCCTGGTGTGTTAAACTTCAAGCATAGACTCCCAATTCTGTTATCCTGCTGCTTATGCTAAGCCTGAAACTCCTAATTTCAACCTCAAAACTTCTTTGAGATTTCATGTGCTTTTAAAACGGTTCATGCAATTTTTTTGCATGCTATTAATATAGCTTAATATAGCTTTATGTTTTAGCATAAGGATATTCTTAAATTGCTAAGTCAGGGTATGTATTATTTTATTGCCTGTATCTTTGGACCCATTGTTAAGTTGGGCAGGACTTTGTGCTCACTCAGGGTCTCTTGAACTCCATTTGATGAAACATGGCCCACTGATTAACAGTCAAGTCTTCATGCTGCTCACTGAAGCCTACAACTATAAAGTCAATGCCCTTTGTTCTTTGCATCATGTTATTAAGTAACTAATGGTTGTAATCTGACTTCTCACATTCGTCTATAAGTTCAGAGAATATACTAATCAAAATTGAGCACTTTCTTCCATAACTGTTACATTTTTCCTTGTATAGTATTTTAATAAAATTAGCATGTCCTATGTGTTAGACACTCAGTATTTGGTTAGACTCTCCCGAAAGAGAAAGAATGTATTTTCAGCATCCCTCATCCTCTTCCCTCAGAGGTAATATTCCTATATTTGTCAGAGTAATTATCTTAGCTGCTATAACAGATAATCCTTAAAGTCTCAGAGGCTTGAAAAATAAAGTTGTCTTTCTTACTTGCATCACAGTATGAAGTACGCTGTCAGCTGAATCTCTTTAAGTGGTGATTCAGGTCTCCAGGCTACTTCCATTCCATGACACTGACTTCTTAAGCATGTCTCTTCCAAACTTGCATACATTTTATGTCCACAGCAGTGTGGATATGGTAAATATAACTTCTACGTACATCCCACTGGCTTTAAGCTAACCAAAAAAAAAGAAAAGACAAAAGATAAGGTTTTCTTTTAAGCTCAGGAGAAGGAAAATAAAACTGAACTTGAACACAGCATTGTCTCTTCCATAAACTACTTCCCTTGGGGAACTATCCAAACCTAATTCCTTACATCTTTGGTAGGTGACTGATACAGAATCTATCCCAGGTGGCCTACGAAAAGGGTAAGCCTATGACGTAAGCTCAGCAAAGTCAGGTTTATGTCTGTTAGTGATCTGAATCTTGAGCAGTCTTCAAGCGGCAGGTACCCACTATTGAATAGCCCAGTGACTTCCCGGAGAGCTGGGCCTTAGGTGCTGTGGACTTCCTGAGGCATTCTATCTTGTTTCTCCTGGTGTTCCATTGTTCAGTTTTTCTGTCAGGTTTGTGCTATTATTTCCAATTAATCCTATGTTTATGGTTAAGTTGGACAAAAAATTAGGCTTCTTCAGTATTGGGTCCTGACCTAGATCTCCAATCTCCCGAACAAGTGTACAGTGAAGGCTTAAATACAATGAGACAAGTGGTATGATTTTAGGGCTCCAGGAGGCTCACAACCCTTTAGCTGAGTTCGAAACTCTGAGGGCTAAGACAAATACTTCTCTTGACTGCCCGTTTTTATTAGGTCCAACAATAAAGGGCAGGGAAACCAAGGAAACTGCAGGCAATGAGCAGGACCTCAGGACTCACTTCAAAGACATCTTCAAGTACTGAATCATGTCAATTCAGTAGAACTGTCTTATCATGAAGACATGGTACAAGTGAGACTACAGGAGTAATTCCTGCAGCTGCAGTCTCCGTCTACTTAATTGATGTTTGAGCCAAGTGTCCACAGCTGTGGCCTTGTCTTGTCTTTTGAAATATGTATGGCCTCACAGGCCACTACAGGCCTCAGCCAGGACCAGGGTTCATAGAGGTTCACTTACCGTGAATCAGCTCCCATTGCCAGGCAAGGGACCAAGGCCTAGGACAGACTCACAGATAAACATAGAAAGCCAATTAGTTCATTTTAAATCCTGCTCAGAGCTGCTTCGTAGTAGTCTCCAACACTACAGTGGCACTATTGAATAGAAATAGAATGCAAATTATATTAAGTAATTTTGAATTTTCTGGAAGCCATAGTAAATAATGTAAAAAGAAACAGGTGAAATTAATTTTAATAAGATTTTATTTAACCCAATATATACAAAATATTCACTTCAACATGCAATCAGCATGAAAAATTACTAGTGAGATATATATTCATTTTCTCATTAAACTTTCAAAGTCTAGAATACTATTAGTGGACATGTGGTACATGTGTTACTTGTTTTTCTTATAGGACAAAAGATGTTAATGCTATTTTTTCTAAAGTAAAACCTCAGTATTCAAGTGGAATTGCAGCATTGGCACATTGCAGTAATTAAGTGGATTTTGCGTTGCAGTTTGGGTACTCATCTCTAAAAGGTTTGCCATCACTGGTGGAGTACACTTCATAGTTACTGCACTTCCCAATTAACACAACCACATTTCTGATGCTCATGGCAATGTGTAGAAGGACTGATCAGAAAAAATAGTGCATTTCCATCTCAGATGAAGGAGCACAAACAGCAAATAAATATATGAAAAATTTTCATCACCACTGGTCATTCAAGAAATGCAAATTAAAACAACACTGAGATTCCATCTCCTGAAAGAATGCTGTCATTATGAAATCAACTCTCATAAAAAATGCGGCAAGGCTATGGGGGGAAAAGGAGCTCTTTCATTGTTGAGAGTTTAAATTGGTGTAACCATTATAGAAATCAATATAGAGATTCCTTATAAAAACTACAACTAGAGGTTCCATTTGACCCAGCTGTGCCTCTTGTAGGAAGAGTTAAAAGCATCATACTAAGTGATATATGCATACCCATGTTTATAGCAATATTGATTTTACTAGCTAAATCTTGGAAACAGCCTACATGCCCATCAACTGATGAATGGATAAAGAAAATGTGGTATTTATATTTAATGAAGTATTACTCTGCCACAGAAGGAGGGTAAACGAGTCATTTTTAGGTAAATGAATACATATCAAAATCATTCTGAGTACTGTGAATCAGACTCACATGTTTAAAGTATCTCTTGTGTGAGAAACCCAAAGGGTAAATAAGGAGCAAAGTGGAGGATAGGTACTGGGAAGTAGGGAAAACATGTTCAGATTGGAAGGAAAACAAGCAGGGGTGGAGAGGGAAGGAAAGAAGGGAAAAAAGATTTTTTAAAATGGAAACAAAGTTTTTAAAATGAAGAGATGAAGAGGGTTGAAGGGAAGAAAAAGGGAAAAAAGATAGGTACATGTACAAACTCCCTTTGGTGAATGTAATCAGTATGTATGGCAAATAGGTAGCACTCTGAAGGCTGAAGCAAGAGGGTTGTTGGAAGTTTGAAACTAACTTAGGCTACAAAGTGAGCCCTAGGTCAGCCTGAATTGCCCAGACAGACCCCATCTCAAAAAGACAAAAAATAAAAATAAAATAGTGTATTTAAACTAAAAATTTTATTACAGTAATAATTGCCATTAAATCCTCCCCTTGCTTATACCACACTATTGTGTTTTCTTACCATTGTTTGACGCAATTATGGAGGTTCTCTTTTGTGAAGGTCTTCACAAGCAGTGTTGGATCAAAAATACAGTGAATTTGGTAGCGCAAAGATGGCAGATAGATAAGAGCAGAATACAGAAACTCCTTGAGACAGACAACTCAGAGCTGAAATAAAACATCATTGGGAGGCCCAGATAGAGGGAGATGGTTCCTCTTGACCCAGGAAGATAGTAAAGGGGAAAAAAAAAACCGGTCAAACATGCAATCCCAAGGCTACTATTGGAACAGCTAAGATTCAGTGCTTTCGCTGCAGTGCCTGAACTTGTGTGGCCGCAACTCATCGAGCTGCCTGAATTCCCACTGCTTCAACTTCCTGGAACTGCACTCGCACTGAAGTGCAGTCACACTGAAGTCGGAGGTTGGCAAGCCCAAAAGAGAACTGAGCCAGCAAGGGACCTGCATTGACCTGCAGTGAGTGCTGGGAATAAGACCCTTCCACAGAGAAGGGGCACCATAAAGACGACATTTTGGAATTGGGCAGGACTGGTAGGAACAAGGAACAGCAGTGACTTCGGTCACTTGTTCCCTTCCCAGACAAGATTGGTAGGGTATGGTTGGCCTGGGTTACGCCCTTGGTTGAGACCCAATAAGTTGCCCCAAACCAATTCCCTATGCATGGCACACACTAATACAGTGGAGGCCTCAGCAGGTTGACTGGCCCAGAGGGGAGGGGCTAGCATACACTGCCCCTGTTTGCACCTCAACAGCACACTAGAGTGGGCAGAAATACCTAGCCAGCATGCTTCAGAAGAACCATAACTGACAAGGAAAGGGACTGGAACCTCCTCCATACACCTGTATGGAAGAAACCAAAACATGACAAAAGGAAGAAACAACAAAAAAATCCCTAGCCCCCAACCCTGAGAACATTGATCCCAGGAAAGGTAAATACAAAAAACACTGAGGACAGCAAACAAGCAATATCAGACACAGTATCAGTGGGCATAAAGAGATATATTCAGGACGTCATAGATAAGCTAAAAAGTGAAATATTTAATCAAGTAAAGCAAGATATGAATAGATTAATAAAATAAATGCTAAGTACCTCTCAAGAAGACTCAGAAGAATGGAGGAACACAAAAAAAGGAGAGAAACATTCCATGAAGAATATAAAGAAAATAATACATGAAGCAGGTTCATAAAAGGATTACCAGGAAATTTTAAAACTCCGTTGAAAGCTGGCAAAACTCCTTAAAAGAAACTAAGAATAGACTATCAAAACTTGATGACAGGTTTGCAATGTGTGATCATGAAACGAAAAATTTCTTAAATAACAAGGAAACAGGCAGTAACAATACAAAGGCTAAAGACGACAAGAGGATCTATAACTTAAGAATGTGAATGAAGAAGGAGAGGTACAAACAAAGGAACTATAAGGGCTATTCACAGAAATAATTAAGGAAAACTTCCAAAGCATAGGAAAAGGAAATGATACTCAGAGGTATGAGGCATACAGAACTCCAGCTACCTACAACCAAAACAGAGCCACACCCAGACATATAATAATCAAGATCTCAGATATGCAATGTAAGAACAGAATATTAAAAGCTGTTAGAGAAAAGAAACAGATCGCCTATAAGGAAAATCCATCAAAATCATGGCAGACAACCCAGAAGGATATTCACAGACTGAAAGTCAAAGGATGGAAAACAATACTTCATGCAGCAGGAATCAAAAAAAAAGGCAGGAGTAGCCATTCTGTTTGCAGACAACGTGAACTTTAAACCAACAATGACCATAAAGGACAAAGAAGGTCACTACATACTCGTAAGGGGAAAACTCCAAGAGGAAGAGATAACTATCTTAAATATATATGCACCAAACTCCAGAGCACCCAGTTATATAAAACAACTATTATCAGAAATGAAAACTCAAATTATCAGTAACACAATTTAACAGGGGATCTCAATACGCCATTGACACCAAGGGACAGATCAACCAGGCAGAAAATGAGCAAAGAAATAACAGAACTGAATCACACCTGCGAACAAATGGATTTGATAGACATATACACAATGTTCCACCCAACAACATCAGAATACACATTCTTCTCAGCAGTACATGGATCATTCTCTAAAATAGAACATATATTAGCTCACAGAACATATTTAAACAAATGCAAAAGAGTTGAAATCATCCCTTGCATGTTATCGGATCATAGCGCTCTGAAATTAGAAATTAATGATAAAAGATACTTCAAAAATCTCGCAAACACATGGAAACTGAATAACACACTCTTGAGTAATCAGTGGGTCACAGAAGAAATTAAACAATACCTAAAAGAAAATGAAAATGCAGATACAACTTACTGGAATTTGTGGGATGCAATGAAAGCCGTCCTCAGAGGAAAATTTATTGCACTAAGTTCCCACATCAGGAAAACAGAATGAATACAAATAAATAACTTGATGCTACACCTCAAACAGCTAGAAAAAGAAGAGCAAGTCAAGCCCAAAGCCAAAAGAAGAGAGGAAATTATAAAAATCAGAGCAGAAATCAATGCAATAGAGACTAAGAAAACAATCCAAAGAATCAATGAATCAAAGAGTTGGTTCTTTGAAAGAGTAAATAAAATCGATAAGCCCCTAGCCAACCTTATTTTAAAAAAGGGAAGAAAAAGCTCAAATTCATGCAATAAGAAATGAAAAAGGTGAAATCACTACAGACCCAACAGAAATACAGAAGATCATCAACACCTATTTTGAAAACCTCTACTCTCAAAAGTTTGATAACAGAAGAAATAGACAGATTCTTAGAAACATATGAAGTACCAAAGCTAGATCAGGAGGATGTAAAACTGTTGAATAACCCAATCTCTGTTAATGAAATGGAAAATGTAATTAAGTCCTTACCTACAAAGAAGAGCCCAGGCCCAGATGGATTCACTGCAGAATTCTACAAGAAATACAAAGAAGACCTAATGCCGACACTCCTCAAACTATTCAATGAAATTGAAAGGAAAGCAATTCTTCCTAAGTCATTCCTGGAAGCAAATATTACTCTAGTACCAAAACCTGAGAAAGACCCAACTAAAAAAGAGAACTATAGACTGATCTCCCTAATGAAAACAGATGCAAAAATCCTCAATAAAATATTGGCAAATAGGATGCAGCAAATCATCAAGAAGATTATACACCATGACCAAGTGGGATTCATCCCAGGCATGCAGGGATGGTTCAACATATGTAAATCAATAAATGTAATCCACCATATCAATAAAGCCAAAAGTAAGAATGATCATTTCTATAGATGCGGAAAAAGCCTTCAATAAGGTCCAACATTTATTCATGATAAGAACTTTACAGAAAATTGGAATAGATGGTCTTTACCTCAATATAATGAAGGCCATTTATGACAAACCAACAGCCAGCATCATACTAAATGGCCAAAAATTGAAAGCCTTTACTTTAAAACCAGGCACAAGACAAGGATGTCCTTTATCTCCATTCCTATTTAATATAGTACTGGAAGTACTAGCCAGAGCAATTAGGCAAGAGAGAGAAATAAAAGGGGTAAAGATAGGAAAAGAAGAAGTTAAATTATCATTGTTTGCAGATGACATGATACTCTACATAGAAGACCCCCTAAACTCCATTGAAAGACTCTTAGATACAGTAAATGAATTCAGTAATGTGGCTGGATACAAAATCAATACTCAGAAATCAATAGCATTCCTATACACGAACAACAAAATCACAGAGAGGGAAATAAGAGAAACTACACTCTTCACATTAGCAAGCAAAAAAATGAAATGTTTAGGAATTACTCTTACAAAAGAAGTGAGGATTTATACAGTGAAAATTATAATACACTGAAAAAAGAAATTGAAGATGATCTCAGAAAATGGAAAGACATCCCTTGCTCATGGATAGGAAGAACAAACATTGTGAAAATGGCCATTCTCGCAAAACTGTTATACACATTCAATGCAATCCCAATAAAAATACCGTCAACATACCTTATAGATCTAGAGAAATCACTCCTAAATTTCATCTGGAACCAGAAGAGACCTAGAATAGCAAAGGCAATTCTAAGCAGCAAATACAAAGCAGGAGGCATCACAATCCCTGACTTGAAGTTATGCTACAAAGCAACAGTAGTAAAATCAACATGGTATTGGAATCAAAACAGAGCCAAAGATCAATGGAATAGATTAGAAGATACAACCACAACTACAAACACACTCAACCACCTTATCTTTGACAAAGGAGCCAAGCAGGTTCACTGGAAGAACGACAGTCTCTTTAATAAATGGTGCTGGAAAAACTGGCTCTCCATTTGCCGAAAACTAAAGCTAGACCCATGTCTATCACCATGTACTAAATTAAAATCTAAATGGGTCAAAGATCTGAATATTAAAACAGAAACACTAAATCTATTGGAAGACAAATTGGGTAGAAACCTTGAAGACATAGGAGTAGGTAGAGAATTCATGAACAGGACTCAAACCGCATGGGAAATACTTCCTAGAATCAATAGCTGGAACCACTTCTTATTAAAAAGTTTCTGCATGTCAAAACAAATCTCCAGCATGGTAAAAAGAAAACCCACAAACTGGGAAAAGATTTTGGTGAACTCTCTCTCAGACAAGGGACTCTTGTCTAAAACATATAAAGAATTAAAAAAACTCAGACCCCCAAAATTCAAAGATCCAATCCAAAAATGGGCATCTGAGATGAATACGCACTTCTCAGATGAAGAAATGCAAATGGCAAATAAATACATGAAAAGTTATGCCCTCTTTTATCTCAATCTCCACTCCATTATTTACTTTTTTATCTTTATCCTTTTAATTAAAGGAAAAAAAATAGCAGGATATATTATAGTAACCCACTTTGACTTTTCATTACCTTGATTTGAAGCCCTGTATTACTCTCACCATCTGGTTTTTAACTGATGTTCCCCTATTCTGTTTTGCTGGATAGTATCAGGTTCAAAAGTTTAGGCATCAGCTGTGAAGATAATGAGATTCATTATGACGCCCATTCTTGTTGACTTTTATCTACTTTTGAAGACCTACAATGTTTCCAATGTTTTGGTTTTGTCGGTTTTATTCTTTACTGTTTTGTTCAATTGTATTATAACTAATGATATAGGCAATTCTATTAGAGATAGCGGGAGGCATTATGGTAACCATTGTTGATCACCTTGTATTATGTTTTTACATTATCTATTATGTCCACCCTTTTGACTTGACCGATTCTGTTCTGTTATGTCACATTTGGTTTTACTCTCTTCCAAAAAAATAATAAGAACCGTGGGAGCAATGAAACCCAAAATGTGTAATAGTCATGATACAAAAGAGAGGAAAAGAAAGTGCTCCAAACTATATAACTGCATGTATATTTAAGTGTATAAGATAGAAAATGATATCACAGAGTTTTATTGGATCAATGAACAGAACTGTTTGCAGTATCATTGATGGAATGTCCACTTTACAAGCTTTAATTTTGTGACTTGAACAATTATTTCTAAGATGACAATATGTAATCCATTAACTAGTGATTTCCTACTGTTCATTTTTTTTCTGTAAATCTGTATAACTTGTACCCTTTCCCTGCTTCTTTTTTCTTTTCTCCTTAAATAAAATTTTAAAAAAAAAATTCAGGCCAGCCTAGACAATTTAATAAGTTAGCAAGAACTTGTCTCAAAATAAAAAATAAAGCTGGGCACAGGATATAGCTCAGTGTGAAGGGCTCCGATTCAATGCGCAGTACCAGAGAGAAAAGGAGGGAGGGGAAGGTCTGTCTGCACAGCTCACTCCCTAACTGCCTTCAGATCTTTACTCAGGGAGGCTTCTGTTTTGGACAAGATTCTTTAACAACACTGTTTCATGTAAATATGAATAATAAATTAACAGTAATTTAAAAAAAAATAAAAATAAATAAATAAATACATGAAAAAATGGTCATCATCATTAGTCATTAGAGAAATGCAAATTAAAACCACACTGAGATACCATCTCACTCCTGAAAGAATGGCCAGGATCAAGAAAACCAACAACAATAAATGCTGGAGAGGCTGTGAGGAAAAAGGAACTCTCCTACACTGTTGGTGGGAGTGTAGACTGGTGCAGCCTTTGTGGAGGTCTGGAGATTTCTCAAAAAGCTGGGATTGGAAGTCCCATTTATTCCAGCTATTCCACTTCTAGGCATATTCCCAGAAGAACTGAAAGCATCATACCACAGTGATATATGTGCACCTATGTTTATAGCAGCACAATTTGTAATCGCTAGATCTTGGAAACAACCCAAGTGTCCATCAACTGAGGAATGGATAAAAAGCTGTCGTATTTCTATACAATGGAGTATTATTCAGCTATAAAGAAGGATCACATTGAGATATTTATCAATAAATGGGCGCAGCTTGAGACCATACTCAAGTGAAATAAATCAATCTCGCAGTGTGAATACCGAATAGTTTCCCTAATGTAAGTAATGATTCAAATATATAAGAATATGTGGTAATCATGATTCCCCATTATGTGGCCTTGAAGCCTTATAAAGTTTTCACTTATTAATTGGAAAGGCTTTATTCTGGGCTTCTTGATATGGAAATACTTGAAGCTATAGTATATGAAGTTTTATTCAAATATTTCAAGGAAAAAGACAGACACTATGGTAACTACTATTAAGCCGGGTTATTTGGTGGTGAAGCACTAGGTTGCGAAACAGTCATGCTTTGACCTGTATTGTTATATTGTTATGTCCTGTTTTATCTCAATCTCTGCCTTATTCATTAAAAAATTATTTAGTTATTTTTTATGTTTTTTTAATTAAGGGGAAAAATTAAAAAAATTAGCAGGGTATATAATAGTAAATTTTTTGATTTCCTATTAACTTGTTTTGAAGTCCTGTAATACTCCCACGATCTTGTTTTGACTGATTAGACTCTGTTCCATTCTGTATGATAGTATCAAGTTTGAGGGTATAGGCAACTACTTTGAAGGCAGTAAGATTCACTAAGATGCCCATTCTGGTTTGACTATTGTCTCCTTTGGAAGTCCTGTAATGTTTACAATGCTTAAGTTTTATTGGTCTTGTTCTCTACTGTTTTGTTCAACTTTATAATATCTAATGAGATAGACAATTCTTTTTAAGGAAACAAGAAACATTGTTGATAACCAGTGTTGATAACCTTGTACTCTGTTTTACATCATGTGCTATGTCTATCCTTGGTTTGACTGACAGCTTTGTTTTGCTATATTTGACTTTATTCTCCCCCCCCAAAAGTAATAAGAACTAAGGAGTAATAAAACCCAAAATGTGTAAATTTTGTTGTAAAAAAGAGAGGGAAAAGAAAGAGTTCTAAATGATACAACAGCAAGAGTGTTTAGGGGTGTTAAATTGCTGACCATATTAATGTTTTTGGTTGGATCACTGAACACAACTGTTTGCAGTCTCACTGTTTGAGTGTCCACTTGGTATGCTTTGATACTGTGATTTGAGCAACTATCTCTAAGATGATAATATGTAATCTATTAACTGGTGATTTCTTACTGTTTTTTTTTTCGTAGTTCTGTATTACTTGTACCCTTACACTTGTTTTGTTTTGTTTTTTCTCTTTTTCCTTTTAAATAAAATTTTTAAAAAATCATGGCAGACTTCTTGACATAGACCATCAAATCAAGAAGAGCTTGGAGCGAAGTATTCCAAGCCCTGAAAGAAAATAACCTCCAGCCCATATTGATGTACCCTGAAAAACTGTCTCTAGAAATTAATGGGGAAACAAGATGCTTCGAAGACAAAGAGGAACTGGGGGAATTCGCAACCATCAATCCAACCCTACAGAGAATACTGAATGACATTCTAGAGAGAGGGAAAAGTATTAGGATTTCCAGAACAGTGGCACAGATGTTCTGAATGAAACAGAAAGTTGAATGAAGGAGAAAAGCAGACAACTAATGGCAAACAAAGAGCACGACAGAAATGAGGCAGAGAAAATTGGCTATAATCTCTTATATAGATGGCCTTGATACACTAAAAGAAGAGAGAGAGAGAAACACAGGCAGAGTAGGTCAGGAGATGCTCTTTATAGGAAGTATAATTAACCTGAAAAAGGGTTTATGACCCGAAAATCAACTATGAAAACAGGGAACCAGAGATTAATAGGGGCAACTGGACTGACCAGCACCTGCAGATAGGTTGGAAAGACGGGCTTTAATAGGTAAAGGAATACAACTTGAGATCAAGTCCAGGAGGGAGAAAGTTTGGAACCACTTAGGTAAATAGCAGGTTGCCCCCCCAATCTAAAAACTGAGGGTGGTGGTGAGACCCAAAAATGCACAGTACACCCTGAGAGAGTGCAAGGGGAGGAATAAAAAAAGAAGGCAGAGGATATTGTTCATAGTGTGCCGAGATTTAAAATCCACATTACTTACACCACACTGCTTAGATAGATTATACTCTGTCCTAGTTTGTCTACTTGCACTAGATCTGAGGGCACAGATAGCTATCCCAAAAATAAGATATAATACAGTAATCATCCTTAATTTTCTATTAACTTAATCTGGAGCCCTGTATAACTTGCATTGTTTTATCATGACTGATCTTAGTTAAATCTGGTTTGTTTGATTGCTGTTTGGTATCAACAGATTTTATTCAAAACTATTATGATTGATAGTATCAAGTCTGAGAGTATATGCAACTACACTGAAGATGACAAGATTCACTACGATACCCATTCTGGTTTGATTATTACCTGTTTTTGAAGTTTTCCACTATCTACAAAGTTTTGTTTTTATTAATGTTGTTGTGTACTGCTATATTCAATTATACTATGTCTGATGATATAGACGATTCTATTGAAGATAACAAGAGACAACACAGTAACCATTGTAGAACACCTTATACAGTGGTTTTATATGACTTTTTCATTTCATGTGTTTATAGGAATATGTTTTGTTTTGTTTTGTTTTGTCTTGCTTTGTTTTGTTTCTCCCTCTAATATAGAAAGGTTAGAAATACATGTAGAGGAGACTCATGAATGCGTGGAACATATAAACAGTTTACGAGAACTGATCTTGTAATGCATGATGAAATGAACAACTACTTTGAAGAAAAAGACACTGCAGTACCCAGTGCTGATTCCTTAGTGTCATGATGTGAAATCTAGCAATACTATTATTCTTTGTTCAGAGTGATTTTAGCTTCCTTTGCTTTGTTTAATCTTAACATAAATGAAGGTATGGATAACTGCATGTATGTTTAAGTGTATAGGATTGTTAGCCATATTACTAAGTTTTTGTTGGATAGTTGAACAGAACTATTTGCAGTCTTGCTGTTTGAAACCCCACTTTATATGCTTCACTTTTGTAATTTGAACAACTATTGTAAAAGGACAATATGTAATCATCAGCTAGTGATTTCTGTCTGTTTATTTTTTTCTTTGAAACTATGTATTATTTCTACCCTTTTTCTGTTTTTTTTTTAATCTTTCTTTAAATAAAACTTTAAAACATACAGTGAATCCTCTGCCATTTCCAGTAGAAGGTCAGGCTTTTAGAAACTTTACAGTGTGTCCTCATCCATCTCATTCGCTAGATGTGGGGTCATAAAACTTCTGGCTCTTTCCCAAAGTCAAAATGACCATGAAGAGTAAGCAGTTTGAATCAATTCATGACTTCATGGCAGCAACAACAATACTAAAAACATGAAAGAGGACTTCTAGAAGTGCTCCAAAAGGTGGCAAGAACAAGGAAAAGTGTTTTAACGTAGATTAATTACAGCGTGTCTTTGACTGTAATAATTTTTCAAAAGTTAAACAGTCATTGTATTTTGTGATCACATCTTGTTGTAATTACCATGTTTGACAGCATAGATCTTGAAAATGCAAGAAGAGTCAAGTTATCATAGGCACTATCTCTCAAGCCTGTTGTGTGCTAGTACATGCCGATAGTCTTACTTGTTCTCTCATTTGATCCTTGGAAAAACCTTTTGAGGTTATTTTCCCTGTGTTACATATGAGAAAGATGAAGCTTACAGCGTTGGTTGGAGGAGGTGTAAAGGTACATAACTAGCAAAGAACAGAGGACTGAGCAGTCCATACAGTATTTGACCCAGAGCACTAAATATTTTTTTAATTAAATTAAGTTTACTGATACATTTTTAGATACACATAATGATCACATTCTTTATAGGGCTAAGTATTCTTATTTATAGATACGGGATAATTTGCTTTGGACTTCACCCCAAAGATCACAGGTCAGGGAAACATATAGACAAAGCTTAGAGGAATGGCACTAATCCCACTAGTGAGATGTATAATCAAACCGGTTGTCCCCTGCTAAGATAAGAGCCACATAACACGTGAATCAGAGAAGCAGAAACATGTGCTGATGCCTGAGCCAGTGAGAAACAACAGTGAGATGATGAGCAAGGTGAAACAGAGAGCTATACTGACAGAGATAAGTGGGTTTGAACATTAACTAAGGGCAGAGTTGGTGGAGTCATAAGGTTGTCAAACATGCAATTTCAATAAGGTGAGTGGAGGTTGATGCCACAAGGTCTCACCTATGAGGTTGCCCTTAGAAGGACTCAGAAGACTGGAGCCAGGTGCAGGCCACCACTGGACCAGGAACAGATAGACCCTAAGCCCCATGAGTCAGCGCTATTCACCCACCACAGTAGAGAGAACAAAGCTGCATCAGCAAGCAAACCCCATCTGGAACCAGCACCATGCATAGGCCACCACTGGACTGGGAGCCCAGGCTGGCACACAAGAAGTACCAACACTCACCCACTCCTACCTCGACCTCCACCCCCTCCCCTGCCATAATCGACTGGCTTATCTGGAAAAACACAGGCTGTGATGGTAGCCATGGAGATGAAACACCATTGGATGCCTGTGGTGCTTTTGTGTTTCACTGACATTGCATGTCTGATCATAGGTTCAGAGGACAGTGGTGTGCCATGTGACATCTAGCGGGGGATCATCTTCTGAGGGTTATAGCGTGCTGACTCCCTATAGTCTTGTTTTGAAAGTCCTATATTGTTTCCATTGTTTTGTTGGGTTGGGTTTTATTCTCTTTTGTTTTGTATGATTATGTCAAATCTGCTGACAGGAGCAGCTATTTCAAGAATAGCAAAACATATTATGGTAGCAATTTTGGATTTACTACTGGCTTGTTTTGAAGTCCTTTACTGCATTCATTGTTTTGTTTTTATTGTTTCTATTCTGTTCAGATATGTTTGATTTTCACTGTGTCCAAAGTTATCTGCAGCTATTTTGAAGATATCAACAGGCAGTATGGTAACTATTGTTGATTTCAATGTTTTGAAGTCTTGTGTCTTTTACACTGGTTTATTTTTATTAGTTTTACTGTTTTGTCCTTTTAAAAAAAAAAAAAAAAAGATTGGAGCCAGGGCAGGTTATTCCTGGATCTACTATAAAGTCAAAAGGAAATGAGCCAGAGGAAGAGCCAAGAGTATAGTAGGGATATACGGCTGTTCAAAGTGTGTCTGAGAACCCTCCTCTTTGGGGGACTCCAAATAGGCTGCCAGGGGAGATGTAATTGCTTCCATATGCTCAGGTGGGACTAACCCATATAAATGGTCCTCGGTGAAATGAGAACATCATGATACATCTACTACATGTTTACAGTATGCCTTTTCTGTATTCATGTTTATCCTTTATGACATGACAGTAGATAGCTATTGTTTGGGTGGCTTTGTGGTTTTATCCCTTCACTTGGCAAAAATAAACACTAATAACTTTATATTGACCTTCCAGTGTTACTATTTAAAAATAAATGTTAGTGACATACAAGATTTTTAGAAACCCATGCAGTTCTCATTTATATGAAATTTTGTTTCTCTTGTATAACCCTAGCCCTATCCCTTCATAAATATCCTCAGATTTCTTCTGCACAAGCCAAATCAAATGAATCTTTTCTTAAACTCTTCATTTTTCTCTAGGCACATCCAGACACTTATTTCTTCCATATACATTCAAGGTGAGTTTTAGTCTCTGTTGGTTTAGGTCCTCCTGGCAGTGATTGGCTTAGAAATGGTCAAAGAAACCAATTCTAATGAATGAGATTTGAAGGTAACGAAATGGGTTTATGGCCCCCACCAAGATCCTTAAATCTGGAAGCACAGCCTTAAAGACACCGGCTGGTGTTGTGGCTCCAACAGAAAAAAACAATTATCCGGTGAAAAAGTCTGAAGTATTGACAATCTTCACCCTCTGAAACCAAAGAGGAATTTGCTGATGATTTTAATAGAGCATTGGGGTGAACAGAAATAAGCCTGAATATACCCAGTTCCTTAGAAAAACTTTGTTTGTACCAGGTCAGTGGGCAGTGATTATTTTAGATGAACCCATAGATAAGAACAATGGTTCCATGGCAGGAGTTCAGTATTTCCAACTGCTTCACCTCTGTCCCACTCTGTAATCAGTGTGGTGGCCTCCTTCCCAGCTATCCCTTCAAATATTGCCAATAAGTCTTCCCAGATCTCCTTTGAGATGGCTACAGTGTAGGAGGTTTAAGTGACTCAGCAGGGAGCCAGAGTTCTCACTCAACCTGTGCAAGAGGAGGACAAGGAGATTTTTGTGAGAGCTACACCCACTCTGGAGGAAAAGAGGCTTTCTCCTTCCCCTTTTTGCTCTTGTTGCTTTTTACTATCTTCTGCCACCTTGAAGTGTTGCCCCTGTGCCGTGCCACCCTGCTTTGGAGCCAGCTAATTATGGACTGAAATCTCCACAAACTGTGAGCTAAATAAATAAACCTTTCCTTCCCTAATTTTGGATGAGGGGTATTTTGTCTCAGCAACAAGAGAAAAGTAACCAAGACAGTTGTGTATAATGGACTAAAAACTAAAAACAGAAAATAACTTAATTGAGTACAGAAACTTCCTGTAGTTCAGCTCTGAAAAAGACTGGAGTCCAACAGGCCTGCTGGACATGTGGATATGTCACTTTTCCTTTTGCAAGAAAAGTTAGAAGTCACCCTTACTGATAACCAGAGAAAAATAACTTCTCTGAAGGGTCACTTTGAAGCCTAGAAAGAAACATACAGAAAGAGATAAAGGCTAAACACACCGCTGCAGAGAAGACTTCCAAAGGGAATGAGTTCTTTTTTTTTTTTTTTTTTTTAATCCATTTTATTTTAAGGAAAAAGAAAAAAGAAGAGGAGGAAGAAAAAAACTAAAAATTTCAAAAACATATCAATCAGGGGGCAACAATGGTACATTGCACATCGCCATTCCCAAATCATTTACCCAAAGCACAAGACCTGCTTACAATTGTCTGAACCATACCAGCACAAATCTTTTGAAAGTGAGTTCCTGAGAAGCATAGCTGGACTATGCCAACAAGGAAAATTCAGATATGATAGTTCTGTGGAAGTCCAAGCTCAAGATTGGCACTGAATCTCACCAGCAGGCCCCAGAGGAGCTAAAAGTGGAGACTTTTAGCAAAGGGGTTGGAATGGGGAGGGCAGACTTCTCTGAAGCTGGATGCATGAGATGGGAGAACTAGGACACAAGCTGACAAAGCCAGAGCAGCTCACACTGCAGGAGATTCCATGCAGATGATGGACCAAAGAGGACACTCAAGCTCTGCCCTCCTCAGCAAATAAATGTAAAACTGCCGAGCAAAGTTATCAGATTTAAATGGCTTTTTTGTACAGTGAACAGCTTATTGACATCATGGGATGTTTGGCCACTAACTCAGGATTGTGCATTTTTTGAACTGTGGCCTCACACTGCTTTGGTTCACGTTGGTAAGAACAACTTTGAAAACTAAGGGGGAAATCTTCAAGGTAACTTACTTAGTGGGTAATTACTTAGTAGCAGCACTAACAAAAGGAGGTGGTAATGGAATTCCCTTATTTTAAGGTCCTATATCTTATACACACTTTTTCCTTCAATTTTCTTCCAACTTGGAGTCACTAAATTGCATTTCCCAGCTTAATGTAGACCTTTTTTTCTTCTTTCTTTCGAGTACTGGAGATTGAACTCACAACTTTGAACTTGCCAGACAGACACTTATGTCACTGAGCTAAATCCCTGACCCTTTTTTTGTTTGTTTGTTTGTTTGTTTGTTTGTTTGTTTTTTGTTTTTTGGTACTGGAGATTGAACTCATGACTGCATGCTTGCAAGGCAGGCACTAAATCCCCAGCCCTGTGTAGACCTTTTTCAGGCAGTTCTGTGTGTCATTTTAAGTTAACCATTTCTGGATATGGGACAAATTTGTAGTATCAAGATATTTTGATTCTCTTCACAAGAAGCATGTCTCCTCAGACCCTTTTTGAGTCCCCTATTTGCATTTTTTGACCTCATACCAGCCCTTTTTTTCCTTGGCAAAGTGTTACCTCAATTCCCAGAAGACTAATGCACTGAAGTGAGTATGTGAAATTCTATGTAACTCAAATGCTTTTTAAAGTCACAGATATGTAAGATTTTACGGGAGCCAAGCTAGGGAAGGGACTGGGCTGAATGGAAGAGCTTCCATAAGGACTTTGCCTCATCATCGCAAAGTCCATTTATAATGAAGTCCAATAATTATGGTCTACCAAGACGATATTTTTGGGTAATTACAAGGTAAATAAAACTTAGGTGGAGTATACTTATAAACAGACAAGCTAAAAATATAAAAGCATATAAAATCACAAGCAATAATCACAGTGAAAGAGCAAATGACATTTTAAGGAATGTCTTTAACCTCTGAGGGGAGGGTCAGGGAGAATGGTGTCCTTGCATAACACACCCCTTAGTGTGTCTGTTATAGCCAAAATACAGGACCAAATGAACTATATTTTGGGTCCATTGTGGTATTTATTTTCTCTTGTTCTGTAAATCTGGAATATTAGAAGGCATTAAAAGGAGGGTGGTGTTTATCAAGACACTTTCTTGAATTCTTGGTTGGGGATGTGAGAAATGGCAGAAGGAAATAGCTTTTCTGGCTCTAGAGACAAGGACTAAAGGTTGAGAGAAGCACCCAAACTCTGGGAGCACGCACTGTGCCCTAGATGCTGCACAAGCTCCCCTCCTTGCCGGTGACTACACTCAAAGCCTGGTGCCCACCGGGCCTCCCGCTCGTCCCAGTTACATGCCTGTTTGTCCTCTGAGGGTTCAAGCTCTGGCTGGACGGGCACCACGCTCACTGCATGACTTCTTCCTCTTCCGTTTAAAGTTCAAATGGATGACTCAGCTTTTCCCAATCTATACATATTTTGATTCAAGTAAACATTTTTGTAATGAAAACTATGTAAATTTGGTACTGACACTGGAAAATTTCCTATATCCCTAATCTATAGGGAAAGAAAGGGGTTTCATTTTATTAAAAGAATATTCTTTGCTAAATCTCACTTATTTAGTTCTTGCTTTACAAAGGTGGGTCATACGTGAATAGCAAACTCAGTGGTAAGATTTTGTTTTGTAAACAGACTGTTATGTCCAAATGGGGAATCTGTTTGCATTCTATTTTGTATCCAGCAATCTTCTGATTTTTAAGCTGAGTACGGCACACCTACTTTTATTTCAATAATTAGAGTTCAGTGCTAGTTTGTGTATGCTGGTAAAATAACCAGCTCATTCATCTGCTTCTGTAAGCTTTAAAGTCGATGGCGGTTCCTCCCTGCTTATGATTGCTCCTAGTACATTCTCCGTGGTTGGTTTAGGAGAACAAGTGTGTATACAGTCAAAACTGGAACATGTGAGTGGAACCAGGGTTAGTTTCAGTAAGGAACCAAGTGAACATAAATTACAAGAAAGATAGGTAAGGATTGTTTCCTGAGTATTTTTTGAGCAGGCAAGTGAAAGGCCTTAAATAATGTTGAAAGCAGGATGGCTTGCAGACAATAAAATGACTAGAGCCCGTTGTAGCTACGACAGTGACTAATGTGACAAAGTGGACTTTGATAAATTGAGTTTAGTTGTGTCTGTGTGTGTTAGAATATATTTTCATTTTACTAGATAACCTTGTATATATTAAGTATAAACTTGGTACACAGTTTGAAGAAAGTTCATTAAATTTATTCAAGTGCCTTCAATAAAACCTTTATTTTGTAATCTTTAAAACTCATCTTTACTAATACTATCAAGTCATTATCTCATATCCTCTTTTATGTTTCGAAAATGCATAGTGTTTCAGTTAGGTAGTGCAAATGACCTATTGATGGATAACCACTGAATATCATGTTCAAATATGAATATGTATAACAGAATTCTAATCTGACACATAAATTAACCCTTAAATAATAGTTAATTTGTGAGCACAAATGCTCTAAAATGTATAACTTAATGGCAACTCTGTTAGTCATAGCCCCAACTCCTGAATTCTAGTTACTTTGGGGGTGGGGATGTGGCTTAGTGGTGGAGCACTCACCCAGCATGTATGAGGCCTGGGGGTCCAGCTGCTGCACCGTGTAAAAATGAGTTAACATCAGTGCAATATCTCTCTAAGGTTCTGTGCACTGTCTTACATATGATCCTTTCAAAAGGCTGCCCAGAAAATTAGTCTATGAAATTCTCAGCAAAGATAATGGTAGTATTTCAAACAGAAAAAATACTCAAATTCAGAAATAGTGTTTAAGAAATGTTATTTTAATGGTTTAGTAGTTCTAATAATCAAGTAATGCTACTTTGGACATCTGCCTGGACTATACACACGGGAAAACTGTCAAAATAACTTGGAGACTAGGTGTTGACAATTCCCTAGATTAAGTATTCAACTTTACCAGTAGATGTCGCTACAGTCAGACATTATTTTAGAAAATTTAAAAAGGCGCACACTGGAACTTAAGAGAGGAATAGCAAACTCTTCCATATATGAATAACATGTTTTCTTTTTTTAAAAAGAAACACACAGTGGCTGGCAGTTTAGCTTAGCAGCATAAGCACTTGCCTAGCAAGTGCGAGATCATGAGTTTGATCCCACGACCAAAAAATAAAAGTATGATAGACATCCAATAAATACTCGAGTGAATTAATGAACAATCACTATCTATTAATTACTCTGCCTGAAAACCTTTATGAATGAGTTGTTTTGACAGGAATAATGAGGAAAAAACTAGACTTTGCAAAATAAAAGTGGTCTGTAAGACAATGTCAGAAAAATAAAGAAAACAACTCTGTTAGGAGTCTATGAACAGCCTACACAGCCCTGTACCTTGCCAGGCACTGAGTTCTACTGGAAACAGAGAAGAGACGCTGGTACCTGAGCTCCGCAGGAAAGTAAAGTGTTCTGTTTTCTATTAGTGAAATGAAGGAGGGGGAGGTTTGCACAGCCCAAGAGACAGATAAAATTCTAAAATTAAGGTGAAGGAGTCAAGAAACACTTCTTACCAGTCATCCTTCAACATATAGTTCCTATTACTGGATTATTATTATTATTATTATTATTATTATTATTATTGCAGCAATAGGAGCTAAATCCAGGGCTTGCACAAGCTAGACTTGCACTGTACCACTGAGCTACATCCCCAGCCCTTACTTTGCATTTTAAAACATCTATCTTCCTGCATATGAAGTAAAGACATTAGGAATCCAGTTGATAAATCTGTCAAATTATTTTTGATACATTGATTGTATGTGACAGTATGAAAATATCGCTTTTTTGAGCACTTCTTGTCACATTGTATGTCACATCTCTTCTCTTATTTAATTCTTCTAAGAGCTTTGTGAGGCAGGAATTTTGATTACACTCATTTTTAATGATGAAGCATCTGAGGAACTGGGGGGCCATTAAATAACTTCTCCAAGATCACCCAGGAAATGAATAGCAGACCAGATTCAGAGCTAAGGCCATGGGAAGCACTGTACAGAGCTCCTGTGCTGTCCCTTCCCAAGGCACTGCCAGAGCAAATCTGGGCTCTGTCTTGTCTTGGTCTGTTTTCTTAATCACTCACTTCAAAAAATCTCTTCTTCAAAAATCTTAGTGAACCGTTTCTACGAGCAAGGCACTTTGCTTTTTATTAGGAGAAGAGGAATACAAAGGCAAGAAAGCTGGCCGTGTTAAAATAACTTAAGGCTGAGTGGGCATTTGGAGGTGAGAGACAACTTGGATGAGAAAGGTCAGCAGCATCTATATTCTCTGTATAGTGTAGGAGGATTTAGGGAAGGTGGAAAAGATTTGGAACAGCTGCTGGAGCCATGTGCTAGGTTCCATCTCATGTCTGGAGACATGAGGGGGTATTTCGGGATCCTTTCTCCTGTGCCTCAGAATTAATGGAACTTGTTTTCTCAGATTTCTAAAATAAAGTTCACTGATAGCTAGAGCTCACAGTTGAAGAATTTCAGAACAGAATCTAATCTTGTTTCTTGAAAAATTGACAATACTTTAAAATCTTTTAAAACAAAAAATAGATACATGATAAGACTACTCAAAGAGAGGGCAGGGGATACAGCTCAGCGTCACAGCACCTGCCTGGCAAGTGTGAGGTCATGAGTTCAAACCCTGGTACAAAAAAAAACAGTACTCAAAGAGGAGACTGAAGGGCTGGGGATTTAGCTCAGCGGCATAAGCACCTGCCTTGCAAGTGCGCGGTCAGGAGTTTGATCCTCAGTACCGATTAAAAAAAAAAAAAAAGGAAGACATTGAAATGCTGATCTGACTTTCACTGTAGATTATATATGAGGTGTGATTGAAATATATAATGAATGTTTAAGTGTTTAGAAACTTACTACACCAAAAGATATATTCCCATTAATCCCCTTCAAAATACTTCTCAAACATGCTAACCCCATGGTTCTGGCCACTGCATCAGTCCTGGAGTCCTCATTCCTGTTTCTGATAAGCATTGTTGCTGACTTGTTTTTCTGAACCAAGTCAAAACGTTATCTTTACGACTCATGTTGTCTTTGGAGAAGAGCAGGAAGTCCCTGGGCTTTAGGTGGGGTGATTAAAGTGAGAGAGCCACACGGCGCTGTTTTTAGGAGTCTGCCTCTGTTGGATGGTGCTGGGAAGCAGCAGTCACTGCATTTCCTGCCCTAGAAAGTAGCAAGAATGAGGGGATAAATGTGTGTAAAGTGAGAAAGGCATTGTGAAGGAGATTAATGGCAATATATTATTAATGGATTTATTTTTTAAAACTTTAAACATTCACCATATTTTGATCACACCAAGTATGCAGTTTCTTCTCTCTTAACCTCACCCTGTTTCCAAAATAAGGAAGCAACTAGAGAGTAGCCTTTCCAAAACCACAAATTGAAATCTTTAGGGACGTCTTTACTTGTTAGGATCTTTAAGGTGCCTGGTTTGCATTGCCCTGCCCCCTGCATTTACTCTGAATAAAGCCATATGCCTGCTTTGTGTTTCTTCATAAATGTGCAGAAGTTCTTGTGATGGTCAGAAAAATGACGGACTCCAAAATATTAAAAAGGAAGCACTTTATTAGCTGAGCTCAGGGGCCACACTGTACCAAGAAAGCAGTCAGGGAAGTATGCCCCAAGCAAGGGGCTGCAGGGAGTTATAAAGCAGCAAACCACAAGGGGAAGGGTCAGGGTCTTAGGATCAGTTTGTCCCCATAAAAGGTAATTTGGTTTAGTTTTCAGGAACCAGGGAGGCGGAACAAGCAGTTATAGGGTCCCAGGAGGCAGGGAGGGAGTTACATGGTGGGTGAGTTGCAAGATTGCAACTTAAATAGCTGTGACACAACTTTTACAGAAAGAGAACAAGTTATAAAAGCACCTTAAGTAGTAAGTACATTCCGAGTTTTTAAGCTTATAACAGTTCTCTGGCTCTTCCAGGATGTTTTCATTGCTTTCACCACTCCACTTAAAATATTTTGTTAAATCATCTCATTGCATTTTATGTTTAGAAATCTTCACTTTGAGACATTCCATCTTGCCCCTGGCGAGGGAGGTAAATCTGATTGAGTGTTCATTAATAAGAAATTTCCTCAGAATCAAAACGTCCCCCACACTTTGCCAAGGTGCAGGTAGAAAGTGTTGTTCTGGAGAAATTGCAGGATAAATATCTCTAAATTAAAGACTTAGTAACCAGCTCTACAACCAGTAAAATTTTTTTACAGAGTGCCCATCAAAACTGTACAATTTAGACAGCTGTGATGACATACACCTGTAATCCCAGCACTTGGGAGGCTGAGGCAGGAGGATTACTGAGAGTTCAAGGTCAGTTTGGGCTACAGGAGGGAACTGAGCTACCAGCAGGGGTGAGTTCCTGCTCATCATCCCGAGCCCAGGGAGAGTTTAAGACCATCACTCCCAGTGGTCAAGGGTGTGCCCTGCTTCCAGCCACACTAGACTGGGCAATGCAGGTTTCAGGCCTGCCTGGGCCACAGCCAGTGACCTTCTTTCAATCCAGGGGACTGTGCTGCTGGAGGAGGGAACTGGGATCCTGGCAGGGGTGAGTTTCTGCTCATCATCCTGAGCCCCAGGAGAGTTTTAAGATCATTGCTCCCAGTAGTCAAGAATGAGCCCAGATCCCAATCACTCTAGCCTAGGCTTGGGAAGTTTTTGTGGCCCAACTACATCATACCCAGTGACCTTCTTCAATCAGGGGAGTTGAGAATACATGAAGTGAGTTTCAGTGCATTGATCCTTGCCTAGGGAGAGCTTTGGACCATCACCCACAGTGGTTAGGTGCCTGCCCAGCTTCCTGAAACACTGGAGGTGGCACAAGAGGTTCTGTGGGCCTGACTGGACCATGCTCAACAACCTCCATTCAGTCCCAGGAGACAAGGGCATAGGAGACAATTTCCAACACACCCAGGGGAAGCCTTGGAACAGTTGAAACATGGAAATGTAGGAAAATGACAAAATGAAAGACCAAAATGCAATCTCAAACCTGCATCCCATCCCAAGAAAGCCTAGGAGTCATGCACATAGAAGAAAATATATGCCATACACCTGCAATACCTGAAATAATAGCAACTGAAATAAAGAAGCAACTCTGGGAAGCTTTAATGGAATTCAAACTAGAAATAATCTCCCAGGTAAGAAGAAATGATAAAAGTGATGAAAGAGATACCAAACATATCTAAAGAAGACACAGTTAAAAAAATTAGAGGAACAAAACAAAAAGATAAAATCCATGGATAAACAATATAAGAAACAGAATACATAAAGCAGATGCAAAGAGATATACAGGAAATCAAAAATTCCATTGAAAGTGGTCAAACTGCCTCAGTGAAAGTGAAGATAGAATTTCAGACCTCGAAGACAAGATTGCAGCTAGTGAACAGGAAAGGAAAGATCTTTTAAAAAGTAGCAAGGATTCAGGAAATAACAGTTCAACAGTACAAGATGATGCAAAGAAAAACAACATAATATTGATAAGGCTAATTGAAAAAGAAGAGGACAACACATGATACCAAGAGGATATTTACAGAAGTAATACCTGAAAATTTCCAAAACATAAGAATGGAAACTAACATGCAGATTAGTGAAGCATATAGAACCCCAAATAGCCATAACCAAAATAAAACTACACCCAGACATATAATAATCACTATCCCAGAAATCCAACATAAGAACAGAATATTAAAAGCTGTTAGAAAAACAGATCACCTACAAAGGAAAATCTATCAGAATCAAAGCAGACTTCTCAACACAAATATGAAGTCAAGAAGAGCATGCAGTGAAGTAATTCAGATCTTAAAGGAAAATTATTTTGAGCCTAGACTGATGTACCCTACAAAACTGTCCTTCAAATGGATGGAGAAATAAGATACTTCTATGGCAAAGAACAGCTGAAGACCTTCATAATCACCAAGCCAACCCTGCAAATAATACTGAAAGTCAGTTTAGATGCACATAGGAAAAAAAACACTAAGCAAGGCAGACAAACAGAATGGAAAGATAAAGATGCAACAGCAGAAAGATAACATGTAAACAATAAACCAATATATAATGGTTAGTTATAACATTAATGTAAATGGTCTCATTTCACCAATGAAAAGAAACAGACTGGCAGAATGGATCAAGGAACAACATCCAACCATATGCTGTCTACAAGAAAACCATCTAACCCAAAAGGATACTCACAGACTTAAAGGATGGAAAACAATACTTCATGCAACAGGAAACCCCCCCAAAAGTGGGGGTAGCTATTCTGTTTGCAGACAATGTGAACTTCAAGCCAATAATGATCAGAAAGGATAAAGAAGGACACTACATAATGGTTAAGGGAAAACTTCAAGAGGAAGAGACAACAAATATAGATGTACCAAATTCCAGAGAACCCAGTTATACAAAGCAAGTATTAATAGAAATGAAAAATCAAATTAGCAATAACACAATTATAACAGGAGACCCTAACACATCATTGACACCAAGGGACAGATCAACCAGACAGAAAATCAGCAAATCTATAACAGAACTAAGACATATCTGTGAAGAAATGGTCTTGATAGACATATACAGAGTGTTCCATCCAACAACATCAGAATATACATTCTTCTCAGCAGTTCATAGGAGATTCTCTAAAATAGACCATATACTAGCTCACAGAACATATTTAAATAAATGCAAAAGAATTGAAATTATCCCATGCATGTTAGATCATAGCACCATAAAACTAGAAATTAATGATAAAAGAAACTGAAAACACCCCACAAACACATGAAAATTGAATAATACACTTTTCAGCAATCAGTGGGTCACAGAGGAAATTAAAGAAGAAATTAAACAATACCTATAAGTAAATGAAAATACAAATACAACTTACCGGAATCTGTGGGATGCAATGAAAGCTGTCCTCAGAGGAAAATTTATGCACTGAGTTCCCACATCAGGAAAACAGAACGAACACAAAAAACAACCTAATGCTACACCCCAAACATCTAGAAAAAGAACAAGTCAAGCCCAAAGCCAAAACAAGGAAGGAAATTATAAAAATCAGAGCAGAAATTAATGCAACAGAGATGAAGAAAACAATCCAAAGAATCAATGAATCAGGTAGTAGTGAGTTCGATCCCTGGTACCAATAAAAAAAAAAAGAATGAATGAATCAAAGAATTGGTTCTTTGCAAGAATAAAAACATTCATAAGCCCCTAGATAACCTTATTTAAAAAGGAATGAAAAATCCCAAACTCATGCAATAAGGAATGAAAAAGGTGAAATCACTACAGACTCTGTGGAAATATAGAAGATTATCAACACCTATTTCAAAAACCTCTACTCTCATAGGCTCAATAACACAAAAGAAATGGACAGATTCTCAGAAACACATGATGTACCAAAGCTGGGTTAAGAAGATGTAAAACTGCTGGATAACACAATTTCTGTTAATGAAATTGAAAATGTAATTATGTTCTTACCTACAAAGAAGAGCCCAGCCCAGACAGATTCACTGTGAAATTCTACAAGAAGTACAAAGAAGACTTAATGCCGACACTCCTCAAACTCTTCAAAGAAATTGAAAGGGAAGCAATCCTTCCTAAGTCATTCCTGGAAGCAAATATTACTCTAGTACCAAAACCTGAGAAAGACCCAACTAAAAAGAGAACTATAGGCCAATCTCCCCAATGAACACAGATGCAAAAATCCTCAATAAAATATTGGCAAACAGGATGCAGCAAATCATCAAGAAGATTATACACCACGTCCAAGTGGGATTCATCCCAGGCATGCAGTGATGGTTCAACATACATAAATCAATAAATGTAATCCACCATATTAATAAAGCCAAAAGTAAGAATCACATAATCATTTCTATGGATGCATAAAAAGGTTTTGATAATGTCCAACACTCATTCATGATAAGAACCTTACAGAAAATTGGAATAGATGGTCTTTACCTCAGTATGATAAAGGCCATGTATGACAAGCCAACAGCCAGCATCATATTAAATGGCCAAAAACTGAAGGCCTTTACCTTAAAATCAGTCACAAGACAAGGATGTCCCTTTTCACTGCTCCTATTCAACATAGTACTGGAAATACTAGCCAGAGCAATTAGACAAGAGCGAGAAATAAAAGGAGTAAAGATATGAAAAGAAGTTAAATTATCATTATTTGCAGATGACATGATACTCTACATAGAAGACCCCCAAAACTTCATTGAAAGATGCTTAGATATAGTAAATAAATTCAGCAATGTAGCTGGATACAAAATTGATACTCAAATCAATAGCATTTCTATACACTAACAACAAAATCACTGAGAGAGAAATAAGAGAAGCCACACCCTTCACACTAGCATCCAGAAAATGAAATACTTAGGAATTAATATGAAAGAAGTAAAAGATCTATTCAAGGAAAATTATAATACCCTGAAAAAGACATTGAAGAGGACCTCAGAAAATGGAAAGACATCCCTTGCTCATGGATAGGAAGAATAAATATTGTGAAAATGACCATTCTCTCAAAACTGTTAAACACATTCAATGCAATCCCAATGAAAATACCATCAATATATCTCATAGATCTAGAGAAATCACTCCTAAAAATCATCTGGAACCAGAAGAGACCTAGAATAGCAAAGGCAATTCTAAGCAGCAAAGGCAAGGCAGTAGGCCTCACAATGCCTGACTTGAAGTTATTACTACAAAGCTACTGTAATAAAATCAACATGGTAGTGGAATAAAAACAGATCTGAAGATCAGTGGCATAGATTAGAAGATACAACCACAACTACACACACACTCAACCCCTTTATCTTTGGTAAAGGGGCCAAATGTTCACTGGAAGAACGACAGTCTCTTTAATAAATGGTGTTGGAAAAACTAGCTCTCCATATGCCAAAAACAAAAGCTAGACCCATGCCTATCACCATGTACTAACTAAAATCTAAATGGATCAAAGATCTGAATATTAAAACAGAAGCACTAAATCTGTTGGAAGACAAATTAGGTTAAAATCTTGAAGACATAAGGATAGGTAAAGAATTCATAAACAGGAATAAAACTGCATGGGAAACACTTCTCAGAATCAATAACTGGAATCACATCTTATTAAAAAATTTCTGCATATCAAAAGAAATCTCCAGCAGAGTGAAAATGAAACCCACAAACTGGGAAAAAAATCTTAGGGAACTGTCCCTCACACAAAGGACTTCTATCTAAAACATAAAGAATTTTTTAAAAATCAAACCCCTGAAATTCAAAGGCCCAATCCAAAAATGGGCATCTGAGATGAATACAAGGTACTCAGATGAAGAAATACAAATGGCAAATAAATACATGAAAAAATGGTCATCATCATTGGTCATTAGAGAAATACAAATTAAAGCCACACTGAGATACCATCTCACTCCAGAAAGAATGGCCAGGATCAAGAAAACTTCCAAAAACAAATGCTGGAGAGGCTGTGGGGAAAAAGGAACTCTCCTGCACTGTTGGTGGGAGTGTAGTCTGATGCAACCACTATGGAAGTCAGTCTGGAGATTTCTCAAAAATCTGGGATTGTTCCAGCTATTCCACTTCTAGGCATATTCCCAGAAGAACTGAAAACATCATACCACAGTGATATATGTGCACCCATGTTTATAGCAGCACAATTTGTAATAGCCAGATCTTGGAAACAACCTAAGTGTCCATCAGCTGAGGAATGGATAAAAATGCTGTGGTATTTTTATACAATGGAGTACTACTCAGCTACAAAGAATGATCACATTGAGAAATTTATAAATAAATAGATGCAACTTGAGACCATACTCATAAACAAAATAAATCAAACTCACATATATAAATACCATATAGTCTCCCTAGTGTAAGAAATGGTAAGTGTACATAAGAGTTTATGGTAATCATGATTCCCTATTACATTGCTTTGAAGCCTTATAATGTTTGCATTCATTAGTTGGAATGGTTTTATCCTGGTTTGTTTGATTTTATTATCTGATAGTATGAACAGCTATTTTGAAGAAAACAAGACATTGGAATCGCCAGTGCTCATTTAACATCATCTTACTCTGAAGTCCTACTATGCTTTTGTTCTTCTGTTTCTATTGGTTCTATCATATTGTATCTCATTGGATTTTATTAGGTGTGATAGTATAAACAAATTTTCTATGGAAAATGAGATAATATAGTAGCCATTGTGATCTGGCCTGCGGATCAATCCATGGGGTGTACCTGGAGGGGGAACGGGGATTAAATAAAGACATGGGGGCGACAGAGAGAGACTGAGGCAAGTTGAGAGAGTCCACTCAAGCCCCGTTTATTCCGGAAGTGATCACATCTTTTATAGGCCAAGGGCAGGCTGGTGGGACAGGAAGAGCTTATGGGGATGAATACAACAGGGCCATCGTCACATCCGGGTATGTGATGTAAGCAGGAGAGGATTATGGTTAATGTAAGCAGACGCATTGTGCCCATAGGAGAGAGAGGCAGGGAGGCAGCAGTGGGGCTGTCGCGCGGCTCCCTACACCATTGTTCGTTCTCTGTTATTTGGTTCTGAATGTCCTGCGATACTTTCATTTTCTTGAATGTTTTTATACTATTTTGTTATGTTTGATAGTATTGTATATGAAGTTATGCTCAACTATTTCAAAGCAAGAGACATCATTGTAGTTACTGTTAATTATGGGTTGTCTTGTGAAATACTATGTTGCTTACATTGTTCTGTTCTGATCTGCTTTGTTATGTCCTCTTTTGTCTTAATCTCTTTTTTAAAAATTTTAAAACTTTGGGCTACATAGTGAGTTCAAAGATAATCTGAACTACCTAGTGAGACCTTATTTAAAAAAAGAAAAGAAAACCTGTACAAATTAATTGTTAAGACACTAAATAAATGGGAAACCTTCCTTGAAGTAGAAACACATATTGCTAATAAATATACAAAATAATTCACCTTTAAAGAAAGTAGTAAAGCGGCAAGTTCTTTTCACTTTAAATCAGGGTTTTGTTTTTGTTTTTGTTTTTGTTTTTGTTTTCAGTAACACTGAATATTAGTAAAGATTTCAAATTGCCAGACAGCATGGCAATTAGAAGCATAAATTGGTAATAAATTTAAAATATTTATCATACTCTGTAGTCCAGTAACTCCATGTCTTGAACTTTTTCTTTCTTTTATCTTTTCTTTTTTGTCTTGTTTGAGATGGGCTCTCCCTATGCAGTTCAGGTTGGCCTTGAGCTCACTTTGTACCCCAGGCTGGTCTCAAACTTACAACGTTCCTCCTGCCTCAGCCTCCCCGAGTGCTGGGATTACAGGTGTGAGCCACCACGCCCGGCTTTGAACTTTTTCTTGAAAAGAATCCAAAACAGAAAAAAACCTTTACATAAAAATAAATTTTTCTAATACTTTATAATAAGAAGAATGTAAATAATGATTCTTTTATTTGGGTACATTAGGCTAAAAAATAACTCCCTTCATAAATTAGAATCTTATTTAGCTCTTCAGAATTGTATTTATGAAGATGGAAGTAAAAGAACATCATTATTACATGCTATTAAGTGAAAAAGCAGGGATACATACATATATATATATATATACTCACATGCCTCATGGGTATAAACCATGTGCTCAGTAATAAAGTGAGTTTATGACCTCTGAGGTCCCAGCTATAACTCCACAGAGAGAAGAGGGCAGCCAACTATCTTTATCAGTTTACTATCGTCACTCAGGTTGTCACTGCTGGTAACACAAGTGAAGCCATAGACTGCTGCAGTGACATTGTTGAGTGGAGCCTGAGACAGAGGTGGAGGAGCTATGTGACTTGCTAGGACCCTGCTCCTCCGGACAAACCTGTGAGAGGAACTGATGAGGGAGAGGACAGAGGCCAGCGGGGCTGGGGCTCCAGGTAAAGCCAGGTCGTGGCTGGTAGCACATATGCCAGTCTGATTCTCCAGGAGTGTGGGGAGGGTTAGCCCTTTCTTCACCCACCCGTGGAATGCAGAAGGCTGGTTAGCACAATCCCTCCGACAGACATCCCACGTTTCCCAAGCCATCGCGTGGTCACCGGGCTCCCTGCTAGCTTCAGCTGCTCAGAAACACCAAACGCAGCCTAGACTCCAGTTTTGTTAGAAAAAGCCCTGGACCAAGAGTGAGGTCATGAAGTTGAATCCTTACTACTGGTTTGGTGGCCTTGATTTCTCTGAATCACATTTTGGTTTGTTGGTTTTATGGGTTTTTTAAGAGAGGGTCTAAGCTCTATGTAAGCTCGTACTTGAGCTCACTTTGTGGCCCAGGCTGTTCTCCAACTCTCGACGATCCTGCCACTTCAAACTCCCTCCCAAATGCTGGCATTATAGGCATGCACCACCATGCCCAGTTTGAATCATATTTTTCTGGGTAAAATTGGATGACTGAATTCAAGCAACAAAAGATCCTTAACCTGGGCCTGAGAATCTCCAGAAATTATATTCAAAACTCTGCAAGAAAATTCATGCAGTGTACTATGATTAAGGAGTAAAACTTGTGTTTCTTTTTCTGTGATACTGGTGACTGAAACTAAGACCTCCTGTACAGTAGGCAGCACTCTAGCACTGAGCTACACCTTCAACCCTTTTTTATTGTTTTATTTTGACACAGGTACTTACAAATTGCCCAGGTTGGTCTTGAGTTTGTGATTCTTTTGCCTGCCCCACTTTGTCAAATTTTTTAAGGAGAAAGTGAACCAAAAAGCTGACATCCAAGCTTAATTCTCACCATGTTCAAACTGGCTTGAACTCCCTATGTAAGCCAGGCTGGCCTCGAACTTGCAGCAGTCTCCCTGCCTCAACCTCCCAAATGCTGGGATTACAGGCATGCACCTCCATGCCCAGCTCACCATTTTGATTAGGATAAGATTTAGACCCAAGGACGAATTTAAGCATTGCATTCCTATTCTGGTTTTAAAAATATGATTGATTAGAATGAGGATTCCTTGGTTGCCTCTTCCCCTAACTTCTATTCAGATTTAAAGAAACTGAAGACCAACTCAAAGAACCCTTTTGCTTCAGAGCTGTAACTCCTCATTACCCTCACTGTCCTGTGAGCTGGAGAGTCATTTTGACTTTGCAGAAAAAAAAATGCAAACACTAGCGATGTGACCCACGCAAAATCCAACGGCACCCCCTTGTGGTAGGTATTTAGAAGGTTAAGATGCTATCCAAAGCAATGATTTTCCAATGTCCTGGAGACACTTCTTGAAATATTTTTATTCTAAAAATCATACTTTTTTCATTTTCAAAAATGCACTTTAAAATTTTAACAATCAAGATCATGGAGAAAAGAAACCGTTCTATACTTCTGGAAATAATATAAATTGCTGCAATCACCATGGAAAAGTCTGGTGGCCCCGGACTACCATATGACCCAGTCTATCCAGAGGAAATAAAGTTAGGCTCTGGAAGAGATAACTGCATTCCCGTGTTTAGCGCAGCAGTATCGTAATCCCCACTCTGTGGAAGCACTCCCAGTGTTTCCATTTCCAGTAGGGAGAGGCCTCCACCACACTTTTTCTTTTTTCTTGACATACAAATGGAAAAGATTTTAGGGTAAGAAAAGGCAAGTGGTCATGGTTAGATATCTGCTGCTGGCCTTGAAAAAAGCCACACAGAGGGCTTCTGATACCAGCCTCACTGCAGCGGCAGGAGAGACAACAAAACAACACTCAGGATTTGGAGGCAGATTTATTTATACCAATAGACATGGATCGGGATCATTCCCAAAATATCAGACCCTGGTCTCTGGTGGTCTAGGGCTTCTGTGGGCTAAACAGCAGGAAGCACAGAGGTAGAATGGCTTGTCAACTGGGGATTAATGGACATATGCATCACAGTGACCAACTGTTTCTAAAAGGCCAGAAGCAATGAGAACTGGGACAGGAACTATGACGTGAGCAACTAAGAAACTAAAGTACTAAAGTATACTGGTGACAAGAATTTCATTTTCTAATTCTATGGTGATGTCTGCTAATTCCTAATACTAACACTGTCCTTATCCAGACATCCTTTTTTTCCTTTGGTTCAGCATACTCTGATCCCAGACTTTACAAAAGCTTTGATGAGATCATCCCATTCAAACCCAGCTTCTCTGGAGATAACCCCAAAGACCCTCCCCAAAAGTCATTAAAATGAAGTGAAGGGTCAAGACTAGAAGTATTTGAGGACAGAAGATTTAATAGCTTTTCTCTGCACTATTACAATTTTGTGTTCATTTACTAAGTATTCATACTGCTTTCACAAAAAACAAAAAACAAAAACAAAAACTAATTTCCACTCTGAATTCCTGGCCTAGGAACTCAGTGCTTCCACCTTACCTGGGAACCAGCCTGCTATGCACTGAAACCTCTGCACACTGTGACCTCAAATAAGTCTTTCCTGCTTTGACTTTGGGTGCTGGGTACTTTGTCTCAGCAACAAGAAAGGTAAATAAGACATTCCAGAACAGACAAATCTACAAAGATAAAGTAGGTTTATCAGGATTCCTGAAAATTACAGAAAGGGTAAGTCACTGTTTAGGGTGTGGTATTTATGGGAAGAGTGAAAATGTTCTAAAACTGATACTAACAATGATTGCATAACTCTGAATTAGCTAAAAAAAACCAATAAATTGTATATTTATATGTATTAATTGTGCAGTATGTAAATTAACAAGCTATTATTTAAAAAATAAGCAAGAGTCCCTTAATACTGTGGTTTCTACAAGTTAAGAAAAAGTAAGATGAAAAGAGTTATAATTTACAATACACCTGTTAGAAAATGCACCAACTTATCTGACAAAAAGAATCAAAGAAAAGACAAGCCAAGCAGAGAGAGGAAGGAATAGAAAAAGAAGAGGTGAGTTAGTGTCACTAAATCTTTTTGTATAGCTTTTGACTTTTGAGCCAACTTTTACAGAAGTTTCCCAAGATACAGAAAACAAGGTTGGTAAGAAAACTAGAGTCAGATACAAATAAAAATAACTGAGGCCAGGTGTGGTGGCACATGCCTATAATCCCAACACTCAGGAGGCCGAGGCAGGAGGATCGCCATGAGTTTGAAGATTGCCTACACTACAAAGCGAAACCCTGTCTCAAAAAAAATAACTGAATTCAGCAGTATGTGAAGTGGATAATAAGCACACAAGGAAAAAAACTATTTTAGGTTAATGAGACATTTCATCTAAGGATGAAAGAACTGTAAATAAATCTTGAACTTTGCTTAGCAGGTTTGTTAGTAGCAGTGGTATAGCTATACGATTGTTGAAAATACTTTTTGAATATTGAAAGGTGGAACAAATGACTAAACTTGTGTTGAAGTTTTTGGGTATCAGGGTATTTGCTGTTGGAAAAGGAATACGAAAGTATGAAATGGGACTAGAGATAAAGATGGCCAGGAAAAATTCAGAACAGGAATGCTATACAAAGACTATCCAAAAACTCACGAAGCTCTGTCAAAAAGGTTAGCTTGAAGGAGTATCCGATGGCTAACTCAGGACAATTTAAGCACCAAAATAAATACCTTAAAAAATTTTTTTTCAAGGGGCTAGGGATATAGCTCAGCAGTCTAAGAACCTGTCTGGCAAGCATGAGGTTGTGAGTTCAATCCCTAGTACAAAAAAATATTTTCTTAAAAATAAATATCTTTAATCCAGGCATATTGCTACACAACTGTAATTCCAGCTACTTGGAAGACTGAGGCAGGAGAATCTGAAGTTTGAGGCCAGCCAGAGCAATTTAGCAAGACCATTTCAAAATAAAAAGGGCTGGGGATATAAGTCATTAGTAAAGCACCTCTACATTTAAACTCTAGTACCAAAAACATAGATAGGTAGTCTTTAGTAACAATCAATAGCATGTTAAAATAGGAATCCCTAAGCCTATACAGCATCAATCAATTAATTGTTAGGTAATAAATAAATATGTAGGTAGATGATAGGTAAAAAACTTTTTCCTTAAAGTGAAAAGTCAATTAATGAATGTAGACTGATAATTAGAAATTCGCTATTGAGTCCATCGTAATAATAATAAACTCAGCCAAGAAATATTAAGTAATAGTCATATTAGTGGGTGAACGTTTGATGAAGAACAGATACTTACATGGTTTCAAATATTTGTTAACTACATAGAGAAAAAGAATAGTCGTACAGGCCCCACTTTAATCAAGTAATGAATGTTAATATCACCGTGTTACACAAATTGAAATTATAAACTACCTCATAAAATACACCAAGGACACACAGAATCATTTTTGTGACATCCCCACCAAAATGAAAAACTTTAATCTATTCGAGGGAAACAGAGCAAAATCGTATTCTACAAAATAACTAACATTTAAGAGTGTCATGACTATTTTTGACTTTTGTCAAGGAAATATAAACAGGATATAGGAACTTTCAAAAATGCACTCACAGAGTAGAATCTTTTGGAAGAAGCATCATGAATAAACTGAAAAGGAAATAAGAAATATGAAGTCAGTGAATTAGATGACTATAATTATCAATGATAATATCTGATTTAAAATGTTTTGGTTTGTTTGTTTTGTTTTGTCCTTTTGAGACAGGGTCTCACTATACAGTTCAGGCTGGTCTTGAACTCACTTTGTAGCCCAGGCTGGTCTCGAACTTACAATGATCCTTCTGCCTTAGCCTCCGGAATGCTGGTATTACAGCATGTGCTTCCATATCCAGCCTGATTTAAAATGTTGTATTGTGATTATACAGGAGACTATTCTTTTGTTTACTTGTTTTTTGAGACAGGATCTCCCTTTGCAGTGTAGGCCTGCTTTGAGCCCACTATCTATCCCAGGTTGGCTTCAAACTCATGATAATCCTCTTGCCACAGCCTCCCAAGTGCTAAGATTACAGGTGTGCACCACCATGTATCTTTACTTAAATTCAGTAAATACTATATACTTTATCTAAATGATCAAAAACCTGCCATAAAGCACTGAAACACACACACACACACACACACACACACACACACACACACAATTTACCTATTTTTCCTGCCAAGAATGCATAATCAAATCTTAAGAAGGCACTCAACAAACCTGATCCAGACCATAACAACTGTCTGGGAAGATGGCAGAACAGTAACCAGCAAATAAAAAGCCTCTCTGAGAGAAACAGCCCAGATGTGGGAATATAGCATTCTGGAGAAGAAAAGTAAGAAAGACATAGGTGCCCTTGACCCAGGAAGAAACTAAAGTGAGAACTGAAGCCCACAGAAAGAATTTTAAAAAAGAAAAACTTGAACAGAAGAAGGCATTAGCTGGCGGCGCTCTCCCCAGAGCTGGTCCCACTGTGCCAGGGGCACTACTGGAACCCGGAGATGCGGGCACGGTGAAGCTGGTGGCGAGCAAGCCTGAGGGCCTTGGTGGGGAGACGTAAGGGCAGAAGGGAGCAGCGAACCAGAGAACTGCACTGGCTGGCGTGTCCACACTCGCATGGCTGCCACTCAGCAAACTGCCCGGGTGCCTGCTGCCTTAACACAGGGGAGCCGTGGGTGCACTGGAGTGCGGGTGCCCTGAGGTTGAGGATCGGCGAGACCAACAGAAAGCGGAGCCAGTAGGAGACCTGCATCGCCCGTGGTGAGTGTTGGGAATAAAACCCTTCCACAGGAAAGGGACCACATTTTGGAACCGGGCAGGACTGGTAAAAACAGGGTGCTGCAGAGACTTCAGTCAGTTCCTTTATCAGACAGGATTGGTGAGATGTGCTTGGCCTGGGTCACACCCCTGGCTGGGAGCCAGTAGATTGTCCCAGACCAACTCACTATGCAGTTGCACACTAACGCAGTGAAGGCCCCATGGGGCTGGCTAACCCAGAGGGGAGGGGCCAGCATACCTTCCCTATTTGCACATCAATAGTACAGTGTAGTAGGCAGGGTCACCTACCCAGCATGCTTGATAAGAATGAGAATCAACAAAAAAAAAAAAAAAAGAAAAAAGGACTGGGGCCTTCTTTATACACCTGTATGAAAGAAAAAAATATGAGAAGAGGAAGCAATAAGAAAAAGCCCACAGCCCCCAACCCTGAGAACATGGACCCAAGAAAGGTAAATACAAAAGAGATTGAGGACAGCAAACATGGAATATCAGACATGGCATCAGTGGACATAAAAAAATATATTTGGGATCTCATAGGCTAGTCCAAAAGTGAAATATTTAACCAAGTAAAGCAAGATATAAATAGATTAATAAAAGAAATGCTAAGCACCTCTTGAAGACACAGATGGAAGGATGGAGAACACAAAGGAGAGAACCATTTGATGAAGAATACAAAGAAAATATAGAATATATGAAGCAGATTCAAAGAGATTATCAGGAAATTAAAAACTCCATTGAAAGCTGGCAAAACTGCTTGAAAGAAACTAAGGATAGATTATCAAAACTGGAGGACAGGTTTGCAATATGGGATTATGAAAGGAAAAACTTTCTAAAAAATAAGGAAATAAACAGTAACAATACAAAGGCTAGAAGACGACAAGAGGATCTATAACTTGAGAATAAACAATGTGAATGAAGAAATAGGGGTACATACAAAGGATCTACAAAGGCTATTCACAGAAATAATTAGGGAAAACTTCCCAAACATAGGAAAAGGAAATGATATTCAGATATATGAGGCATGCTGAACTCCAGCCACCTAAAACCAAAACAGAGCCACACCCAGGCATATAATGATCAAGATTCCAGAAATTCAATATAAGAACAGAATATTAAAAGCTGTTGGAGACAAGAAACAGATCACCTATAAAGGAAGGCCCATCAGAATTATGGCAGACTTCTCGACACAAACCATCAAGTCAAGAAGAGCTTGGAGTAAAATATTCCAAGCCCTGAAAGAAAATAACCTCCAGCCCAGATTGATATACGCTTCAAAACTATCTCTAGAAATTACTGGAGAAACAAGATCCTTCCAAGACAAAGAGGAACTGGGGAAATTCACGACCACCAATCCAACTCTACAGAGAATACTGCAGGCCATTCTAGAGAGAGAGAAAAGTACTAGGATTTCCAGAACAGTGGCAGAGAGGCCTCAATGAATGGAGCAGAAAATAGAATGAAGAAGACAAACAGTCAACTAATGGCAAACAAAGAGCATAACAGAAACAAGGCAGAGAAGGTTGGTTATAATCTGTAATATAGATGACCTTGATACACTAAAGTTAAAAAAAAAAGAGAATCACGGGTAGAGTAGATTAGGAGGTAGGGTCCACCAAGATGCTCTTTATAGGAAATATAATTAACATGAAAGAGGTTATATAAAATCAAATATGAGAAAACAGTGCTCTATGTGACAGGGAACCAGAGAGTAATAGGGGCAACCAGACCAGTATTTGTGGATAGGTTGGAAAGACAGGCTTTAATAGGTAAAGAAATATAATTAGAGATCAAGTCTAGGAGGGAGAAGGTTTGGAACCACCTAGTTAAGTTTAAAACTGATCGTCTAGGTGAGACCCAAAAATACGCAGTGCACCTTGGGGAAGTGAAAGGGAAGGAATGGTCTTAAAAAAGATGGCAGAAGATATTATTAATAGTGTATCAAGAATTAAAACACATATTACCTGCACCACTCTGATTAGATAGATTTTATTCTGTCCCTGTTTGTCTACCTGCATTAGACATGAGGGCACAGACAGCTAACCCCAAAACACCAGGATATAGCACAGTAATCATCTTTAATTTCCTATTAACTTAATCTGGAGCCCTGTATGACTTATGCTGTTTTATCATGACTGATTATAGTTAAATCTGATTTGTTTGATTGCTGTTTGGTATTGACATATTTTATTCAAAACTGCTATGATTGACAGTATCAAGTCTGAGAGTATAGGCAACTACACTGAAGATGACAAGATTCACTAGGATGCTCACTCTGGTTTGATTATTACCTGTTTTTGAAGTTTTATACTATACACAAAGTTGTGCTTTTATTAATACTGTTATGTACTGATATATTCAATTATACTATGTCTGATGATATAGCCAATTCTATTGAAGATAACAAGAGACAACACAGTAACCATGGTAGAATCCCTTGTACAGTGGTCTTATATGTCTTTTTCTTTTCATGTGTTATAGGAATATGTTTTTGTTTTGTCTTGCTTTGTTTTGTTCCTCCCTCTAATATAGAAAGGATCAAAATACATGTTAAGACTCATGCATGCATAGAACCAATAAACAGTTTATGAGAACTCATCTTATAACACATGATGAACTGAACAAATACTTCGAAGAAAAAGAGACACTATAGTACCCAGTGCTGATCCTGGAGTGTCATAATGTGAAACCCAGCAATACTATTATTCTTTGCTCAGAGTGATTGTAGCCTGCTTGGGTTTGTTCCATCTCAACATAAATGAAGATATGGATAACTAAATGTATGTTTAAGTGTATAGGATTGATAACCATATTACTAAGTTTCTGTTGGATAGTCAAACAGAACTGGTTGCAGTCTCGCTGTTTGAATCCCCACTTTATATGCTCCACTTTAGTATCTTGAATAACTATTTGTAAGAGGACAATATGTAAATATCAACTAGTGATTTCTTACTGTTTATTCTTTCTTTGAAAGTATGTATTATTTCTACCCATTTTCATTTTATTTAGTCCTTCTTTAAACAAAATTTTAAAAAAAACCTGCTCCAGAGTGAGGGGCATCCAGAAAACTGTACAAGTGCTATTTAAGTGTCATAGAAAAAATGATAATAAGAAGGATAAAGTGGAAATAAATCTTTGTAAATAGAGAGGGGAAGTTGGGTTGAAGGGAGGGGAGGGTTGGGGGAAAAAAGGAATCAAAAGATATCATATACACATACAAATCTCTATAATGAATATGATTTTTATATATTTAAACTGTACTAATAAACACTTTAAATTTTTAAAAAATAATGTCATGAAAAAACGTGAAAGGCTGATAAATGCAGTCCTTAGGGGAGTCTGGGAAGATGGCTGAACAGTAAGCATCACAGTAAACAGCCTCTCTGAGAGAAACAGTCCAGATGCTAGAATATAGCATTCTGGAACAGACAAGAAGGAAAGAAGTGGGTCCCCTCAACCCAGGAAGAAACTAAAGTGAGAATTGAAGCCCACTCAGAGAATGAAAAAAAAAAGAAAGAAAAGAAAAACTTAAACAGAAGAAGGCAGTAGCTGGCGGTGCTTTCACTGGAGCTGGAACCACTGTGCCAGAAGTGCTGCTGGAACGGGAGATGCATGGGCACAGTGAAGCTGGTAGCTAGCAAGACCGAAGGCCTTGGAAGGGATACGTGGTGGTGGAGGGGAGCAGCAGACCAGAGAACTGCTTCGGCTGACGGTGAGTGTGGGGGCCTCGTCCTCCCGTGGGAGTGGGCAATTGGCCGGGCACCATCTTGGAGTTGGGCAGGATAAGCCTAGAAATAGAACTGCAGCCGGCTTTGTTCAACCACTCCTAGCTCAGAGCAGACTGGTGGAAAATGCTTGGACTGAGTCCTGCCTCTCTGAGCAGCCCAATAGCCATTACCAAGGTTACCCTAAAGCTATCCCTAACCAACCCCAACTGCCCAGCACACACTAAGGTGGTGAGGACTCCCTGCAGTTAACCAGCTCAGAAGGGAGGGCCCAGCCTGCCCCGCCCCTGCTTACCCTGGTGTCCAGTAAACACCAGCAGACTGGGGAAAGCAGCAAACAGCAGAAATCCCTAGCCAGCACACTTCAGAGTAACTATAACCAATACAGGAAGTGCTGGGGACCCCACTACCCACTTATCCAGAAGAAACCAGGAACGTGACAAGAGGAAGAAGCAAAGGCAGTCTCTGGCCTCCAACCCAAGCAGTACTGCTCCAGGAGAGGTAAACACAGAAGAGATCGGGTGTTGCACACCTGCAGTTCCTGAAAAAGCAGCATCTGACATAAAAAATTATCCTCATGACATTATAAAAGAACTCAAGACAGAAATACTAGTACAAGTAAATGAAGATATAAGAAAAATAATAAAAGAAGTGCTAAGTACCTCCCATGAAAACACAGATGGAAGAATGGAGGAGCATAGAAAAAGGAGAGGAAACTTTGATGAAGAATATTTTAAAAATCTAGAAAACATGAAACAGATTCAAAGAGATTACCAGGAAATAAAAACTCCACTGAAAGCTGGCAAAACAGCTTGAAAGAAACTAAAGATAGACTATCAAACCTTGAAGAGAAGTTTGCAATGTGTGATTGCAAAAGGAAAGATCTCTTAAAAATAACAAGGAACCAGGAACTAACAATACAAAGGCTAGAAGATGATAAGAGGATCTATAACTTAAGAATAAATAATGTGAGTGAAGAAGCATGTGACTGAAGAAACACAAATGAAATACAAAGGCTATTTACAGAAATAATTAAAGAGAATTTTCCAAGCATAAGAAAAGGAAATGATATTCAGATATATGAGGCATACAGATCACAGCCAGCTATAACCAAAATAGATCTACACTCAGACATAAAATAATCAAGATCCCAAAAATTCAACACAAGAATAGACTATTAAAAGCTGTCAGAGAAAAGAAACAGATCACCTATAAAGGAAAACCCATCAGAATCATGACAGACTTCTCGACACAAACCATCAAATCAAGAAGAGCTTGGAGTGAAGTATTCCAAGTCCTGAAAGAAAGTAACCTCCAACCCAGATTGATGAATCCTGAAAAACTATCTCTCAAAATTAATGTAGAAACAAGATACTTCCATGACAGAGGAACTGGGGGAGTTCATGACCACCAAACCAAGCCTACAAAAAATACTGAAGGACATTGTAGAGAGAGAGAAAAAAAACCATGGTTTCAGAAACAGTGGCAGAGGCAGCTCACTGAATGGGGCAGACAGTGGAATGAAGGAGAAAAGTACACAACCAATGGTCAAAACATAACATGGCAGAGATGAGACAGACAAGGTTGGCTATAACCACTAATATGGATGGCCTTGATTCACCAATAAAAAGAAACACAAGCAGAGTGGATCAGGAGATAAGGTCCGTCAATATGCTCTGTATAAAAATACAATTAACCCGAAACAGGGTTTATAGACTGAAAGTCAAAGATGAGAAAACAATGCTCTGTGTAACAAGGAACCAGATAAAAGTGGGGGGTAGCTTGCCCATCAGCTGCAGATTGGCTAGAAAGCCATGACACTTTTATACAATGGAAAACTATTCAGCTATAAAGAAAAAAAACTTTGAGGCTCTTGTAGGTAGATGGATACAACTTGAGATCATGCTCAGGGGTAAGAAGATTCAGAATCATTTAAGTGAATAGTGGGCTGCCTCCCTAATCTAAAAACTAAAGGAGTTAGTGGGATGCAAAATGTATCATGCACCCTGTGATAGTGAAAGGGAAGGAATTGTCTAAAAAGGGAAGGCAGAGGACATTGTTAATCTATTATCAGGATTTGAAACCCATATTGTTTTCATTGTCCTGTTTAGTTTGACTTTTTTTCTGTTCCAGTTTGTCATCTTGTATTAGATTTGATGACATGGACAGCTATTCCAAAGATTGCAGGATATATTATGGTAACCATTTTTGATTTTGTACTAACTTGACTTTGAAGCCCTGTATTGCTTTCACTGTGTTGTTTTGACTGATTTTACTCTATTCTGTTTTGTTTGCTAGTATCAAGTCTGAGGGTATAGGCAATTACTTTGAAGACAATAAGATTCACTATGATACCCATTCTGGTTTAATTATTATCTTCTTTTGAAGTCCTGTAATGTCTCCAATGTTTCATTTTTATTGGTTCTGTTCAATTTTATTACACCTGATAATATGGGCAATTCTTTTGAAGATAACAAGAGGCATTATGGTAACCACTGTTGATTATCTTGTATTTTGTTTTTACATCATGTACTATGTCCATCCTTTTGTTTTGACTTACTCTATTTTGTTTTGTCACATTTGGTTTTAGTCTCTTCAAAAAAAAGTAATAAAAACTGTAGGAGTAATAAAATTCAAAATGTGTAATTGTTATTGTAAAAAAGAGAGGAAAAGAAAGTGCTCTAAATGATATAACTGCATGTATGTTTAAGTGTGTAAGACAGATAACCATATTAATAAATTTTTGTTGGATCGTTGAACGGAACTGTTTGCAGTTTCACTATTTGAATGTCAAGTTTGTATGCTTTAATTTTGTAACTTGAACAACTATTTCTAAGATGACAGTATGTAATTTATCAACTAGTGATTTCTTACAGCTTATTTTTTTGAAATTCTGTATTACTTCTACCCTTTTTTCTGTTTTGCTTTTTTCTCTTTAAATAAATTTTCTTTTAAAAAAATGCAGTCCTTAGGAGACTAAAGAAACAAGATAACTAAGTATAATATGTGATCTTGGATTACATTGTGCAGTGCAAACATAAAAATCATTATATTTAATATTGGTACCATCAGCAAAAATTTGAATAAGGACTGAATATCACATAGTAATAGTGGATCAATGTTAAATTCCTTGAACTTGACAATGAGACCATCCTGATTCCAGGAGATACACATTAGAAATGAAGTTGATTTTTCAACCTACTTTGAAATGTTTCATTTTTATTAAAAATGTGTAATATCTATATGTGCAAGGTAGGGACTAGAGTGTCAGAATGTCAATTTAAAGTGACATTTTTACATATTTTGATCTATATTTAAAAAATTTTTAATTTCGTTCAACTCTATATCTTCAATGTTCTGGACTTAGCCCCTGGAACTCATTAGATGCTTGATATGTGTGTATTAAATGCCTAAGTTAAGTGGGAAGGTCCACTTAGGACTCCTGTAATTATAAGTAATAAGATGTGTGATTCGGACTGTATGAGTGACAAAAGCAGTCAGCACATTTAGCTAAAAAGTGAAAGTGTATACTTTCTTCAGGCACAGCTGGGTCCAGGGCTTCTATATTGTGAATTTGGTCTCCCTCACATTGCCCAGCCTCTCCCCTGTCTCCCTTTACATTGTCCTTTGTTCTCTTTTCAACTGCCCCCGTGTGCCCGACACACATCACACTGTCAACAGAAATGAAGAACCTCTTATGCAACAGTCTCACCAATTGACCACTGTTGGTCTCATTGTACTTACTTGACTGGTAAGAAAGGGTGAAAAAATGTTAATGCCAAGTCTCAGACTTGTGATTTTCATCAAAACACTTGGAGCAAGAAGAGTGTGATCTCAATTCTCTGCAGAAGTCCCAGTGCTGTTCAAGAAGGAGGCTGGATGCCCAATGAGCAAAGGCCACCAGTATCCCCTTCTGAGTCACCGTGTGACCATGATGCAAGAGCTCACACACTTGTATTGCTTTTCTGAGCTATCCAGGGCCAGGGTCAACACCACCTCAGAAGAAGACAGTCACTAGCTGCCAGGCCAGACATCCCTTCGCATAGTGTCAGGTCTCTTCCCGGACACTCTGAGGGGTGACTGGACAGCACAAGGACAAGGACAAGTACAAGCAGCCTTGGAATGTCCCCCCAGAAAGAAGGGTACCCCAGGCCTCCTCTCCCTTTTCCCCCTCTTGGATTAGCTTCTGTCTGCATCTCATACCTTACGTATAGGGACTATGGAGGCTCTAAAATGAATTTCTAAAACCCACGCTGTTTCTTCTGAGGTCAGTTAACCGATGCTTCAAAATAAATATTGTATTTTGAAAATCAGCGTGAAGAAAGCTCCTTTCAAAGAACAGTGATAGGAAGTGGTTACATATTCTAAACACGTCATTCTATTGGTGATGATGAATTTAATTTAATCAGTTGAGCAGGGACCATGTTTAGACGCTGTGCTCAAAATCATTTGAGGGAATGCCATGAGATTGCAGGAAGTAGCAAACATGATTTTTGCCATTAAGAAGCTCTTTTTTTTCCCCTGAGATGGGATCACACTATCTAGTTCAGCCTGACCTTGAAATCACCATTCAGCCCTGATGGGCCTCAAATTCATGACAATCCTCCTGCCTCAGCCTCCTAAGCTAGGATTACAAGGGTGTACCACTATGCACACAGCATAAGAAGCTCTTGACTTTAGCCAGCAGTAAGAGTGAATTTACCTGCTAGAGGCCTTCACTAAGGATCTAGTTCAATCTCTGAGACCAGACGTGTGCTGAAACTGGAGATCCTGTGAGCCCTGAGTATTCAAGAGAAGCAGGGGTCAAGACTGATGAGTGTGAACTCAACAGGAGCAGCGCCTTCGCTTGTCCTACTCACTCATCCATCTCCCTGTCTAGAACAGTGCCAGACATACAAGCTTCTATAAATACCTGTTAATTAAAAGAATAGACTGGGGAAGACATGCAAAAAGGTCATCAAAAAAAGCTACAGAGAAAGGCGAAGGTTGAGTGAGACTTAGAGGAGTTTAAGGGTGATGAAGAGACACCCCAGGCCTAAAAAGACATGAGTTGGTTGGCAGGATGAACCAAGCCATGCCACACTGGAACCAGCAATGACTTGTAACTGGCACAGAAGAGAAGACTGGTGGACAGCAGATGTACAAAGGTAAAAAGCTGTTTAGGATGATATTCATGAACCAGCAGGACAGCAATCAGTTCAGCAAGCAGTTGCATCTTGTTTGAACTTTTTGCTATGGTTTGAATGGGTTCTTTCCAAAATGCAGATGCTGCCAATGTGATCACATTGAGAAGTAGGGCTCTAACAGCTGACCAGACTAGGAGGGCTCTTCTCTTGAAAATGGGACTAAGACCCTTAGAAAAGAGGCTCTGCAGTGTTTAGCTCCCTTGTCCTTGTGCTTTCTGTTTTGTTTTTTTTTCAAAGTTTAATTAAATTTACTGGTATGATTTAGGTACACATAATAGTCATTATAGGGAATTTGTACCTGTACATGACATATCTTGATTCTTCTCTTTTTCGTGGTGGTGCACATCTATAATCTCAACCAGGGGAGGCTGAGGCAGGAGGATCACTTCAAGTTTGAAACCAGGCTGCACTAAATAAGTGAGTTTAGGACCAGCCTACAGTACATAATAAGACCTTGTCTCAAACAAACAGAAACAAAATAACCTTGTCTTGTGAGGAAGCATGTTCCTTCTCCTCAGAAGATGCAGCAACAGGACATCTTGGAAGCAGACAGCAGACATCATCAGACAACTGAACCTGTAGGTACCATGCACTTGGATTTCCAGAACTGGGAGAAGGTAAGTATTGTTCTTTGTAAATTCCACAGTCTTGGCTATGTTGTTATAGTATCACAAACAGATTAGGAGACATGACAGTCTCTAAGAACTGTGAGAGGTGTTGTTTCTCAGCTTCTTGGTTAAGATCAAGTGTAAGAATTGCGAGATTTTTATATAGCATTTGGATTTTTGGCTTTTGTTAAAAACTCAGATTTGACAACAATTAATTCATACTCTCCCATGCAACAATTAGCCAGAGCTAAGAAGCAAACCAAAGAGAATATGCCTGTCAGTTGGCCCTGTCTCTCACTGACATGACCTGGGGCTCTGCAAATGCTTCAGCAGCTCACTCCTTACCCCTTATTCCTCTCCCGTCTCCTTCTTTCACATTTTTGTGTGATACTCTGACCCAGCAAAATTTTACATAAAAATTTAAGTAAATTGTATAAAGAAGTAAAGGAACTCAGAAGTTTGGCAAAACTAAGCTTATATATAACACTTGTAAAATAAAGAGGTAGAAAATAATTTTAACAAAATTCTCCTTCAAGAATTTCTATAATTATGCATTAATTGGAGGCACTAGAAGCAAAGGCAATTCATTATTCCCACATCTTCTCTTTTCACAAAAGTCTTAGAGCCACACTTCTCTTTTCCCTCACAAAAGTCTTAGAACTGCACTCTTCAAGGACAGCAGCATGCATATTTTTGTGATCTTCCTTCTCTAGTATTTTCAGAAACTTAACACATGCTGCATGTGGCAGGTGTGATGCTAATTTTAATACGAGTGGGAGTCTGCCTAACCAGCTATTCCAGAAAGGCTTGGGGAATTGTATCAGAGCCTCGAGCTGGTTGACACATTGTACTACCCAGCACAATCCATTTGGGTGGAGTCCTGTGGAGTGCCGGCCTCTTTCCAGCCACTTAAACCCCTGTGAGCTCTGAGTGATTAAAGGCACCTGTTCCAGCTTTGGCAAGAACCCTGAAATAGAGTGGCCAGCTTTTACGGAAGCTGGACTTAAGCATTTGCAGCTGCTTGCTTCCTTATCAAAAATCAATTCCTGTCTATTTCCCCTTTTCTAAGGCATCACTTTTCTTCTTTTTTATTTATTTTTTAAATGTTTATTTAAAGAAAGACTAAAAAAAACAGAAAATGGGTAGAAATAATACATACTTTCAAAGAAAAAAATAAACAGTAACATTACAAATTGTCATCTAACAAATAGTTATTCAAGATACTAAAGTGGAGCATATAAAGTGGGGATTTAAACAGTGACACTGCAACCAGTTCTGTTCAACTATCCAATAAACTTAGAAATATGGTTCTCAATCCTATACACTTAAACATACATGTGCTTATCCATATCTTCAATTATGTTGAGATTGAACAAACCCAAGCAGTCTAATATCATTCTGAAAAAAGAATAATAGTATTTCTGGTTTTCACATTATGACACTCTGGGGTCAGCACTGGGTACTTCAGTGTCTCTTTTTCTTCAAAGTATCTGTTCATTTTATCATGTATCATAAAATCAGTTCTCATAAACTGTTTACAGGTTCTATACATGCATGAGTCTTAACATGTATTTCTATCCTTTCTATATTAGAGGGAGAAACAAAACAAAGCAAGACAAAACAAAACATATTCCCATAAACACATGAAACAAAAAAGACATAGAAGACCATTGTACAAGGAGTTCTACCATAGTTCCTGTGTTGTCTCTTGTTATCTTCAATAGAATTGGCTATATCATCAGACTTAGTATAATTCAATATATCAGTACATAACAGTATTAATAAAAACACAACTTTGTATATAGTATAAAACTTCAAAAACAGGCAGTAATCAAACCAGAATGTGTATCGTAGTGAGTCTTGTCATCTTCAGTGTAGTTGCCTATACCCTCAGACTTGATACTATCAATCATATCAGTTTTGAATAAAATATGTCAATACCAAACAGCAATCAAACAAACCAGGTTTAACTAAGATCAGTTATGATAAAACAGTAGAAGTCATACAGGGCTCCAGATTAAGATAACAGGAAATTAAAGATGATTACTGTGCTATATCCTGATGTTTTTGGGATAGCTCTCTGTGCCCTCAAATCTAATGCAAGTAGACAAACTGGGACAGAATAAAATCTATCAAAAAAAGAATAAAATCTATCTAAGCAGAGTGGTGCAAGTAATGTGGGTTTTAAATCCTGATACACTATTAACAATATCTTCTGCCATCTCTTTTTTTAAAATTTTTTTAAGCTTTTTATTGGTACTGGGGATCAAACTCACAACCACCTGCTTGCAAGGCAGATACTTATACCACTGAGCTAAATCCCCAGCCTGTGCATTTTTGGGTCTGACCAAGACCCTTGGTTTTAAGTCAGGGGAGCAGCCTATATTTACCTAAGTGGTTCTGAACCTTTTCTCTCCTGGACTTGATCTCTAATTGTATTCCTTTACCTATTAAAGCCTGTCTTTCCACCCTCTCCACAAATACTGGTCTAGTTGCCCCTATTACTCTCTGGTTCTCTGTCATATGCAGCATTATTTTCTCATATTTGATTTTCAGTCCATATACTCTTTTTCATGTTAATTATATTTCCTATAAAGAGCATCTCGGTGGATGCTGCTTCCTGATTTACTCTACGTGAGGTTCTTTTTCTTAAATTTAGTGTATCAAGGCCATCTATATTACAGATTATAACCAACCTTCTCTGCCTCATTTCTGTTATGCTCTTTGTTTGCCATCAGTTGTCTGCTTATCTTCTTCATTCTGTTTTCTGCTTCATTCATTGAGGCTTTTCTGCTACTGTTCCTGGATTCCTAGTACTTTTCTCTCTCTCTAGAATGGCCTGCAGTATTCTCTGTAGAGTTGGATTGGTGGTTGTGAATTTCCCCAGTTCCTCTCTGTCTTGGGAGCATTTTCTTTCTCCATTAATTTCCAGAGACAGTTTTGCAGGGTATATCAAATTGGGTTGGATGTTATTTTCTTTCAGTGCTTAGAATATTTTGCTCCAAGCTCTTCTTGACTTGATGGTTTGTGTTGAGAAGTCTGCCGTAATTCTGATGGGCCTTTCTTTATAGGTGATCTGTTTGTCTCTAACAGCTTTTAATATTCTATTCTTATATTGAATTTCTGGAATCTTGATTATTATATGCCTGGGTGTAGCTCTGTTTTGGTTTTAGGTGGCTGGAGTTCTGTATGCCCATACATCTGAATATCATTTCCTTTTCCTATGTTTGGGAAGTTTTCCCTAATTATTTCTGTGAATAGCCTTTGTAGTTCCTTTGTGTGTACCCCTGCTTCTTCATTCACATTCTTTATTCTCAAGTTGTGGATCCTCTTGTCATCTTCTAGCCTTTGTATTGTTACTGCTTTTTTCCTTGTTATTTTAAAAAGGTTTTTCCTTTCATAATCCCACATTGCAAACCTGTCCTCCAGTTTCGATAATCTATCCTTAGTTTCTTTCAAGCAGTTTTGCCAGCTTTCAATGGAGTTTTTAATTTCCTGATAATCTCTTTGAATCTGCTTCATGTATTCTATATTTTCTTTGTATTCTTCATCAAATGGTTCTCTCCTTTGTTTGAGTTCCTTCCTTCTTCTATCTGTGTGTCTGCTTGAGGGGTGCTTAGCATGTCTTTTATTAACTTCTTATATATTGCTTTACTTGGCTAAATAGTTCACTTTTGAACTAGTCTATGAGGTCCTGAAGATATCTCTTTATGTCCACTGGTGCTGTGTCTGATATTGCATGTTTGCTGTTCACATTCTCTTTTGTATTTACCTGTCCTGGGTCAGTGTTTTCAGGTTTGGGACCTGGGGACTTTTTGTTGTTGCTTCCTCTTCCCATCTTTGTTGTTTCTTCCAGGAGGCCCCAGTTTCTTTCTTTGATAGTTACAATTCTTCTGAAGCATGCTGGCTAAGTGACGCTTCACACTGCAGTGTGCTAGTGAGTTGCAGACAGGGGCAGCGTATACTGGCCCCTCCTCTCTGGATCAGTCAAGCTGCTGAGGCTTGCACTACATTACTGTGTGCCACCTCCCCTCCGGGTCAGTCAAACTTCTAAGGCTTCTCTGGGTTAGTGTGTGCTACTGCCGTAGGGAATTGATTTTGGATAACCTGTTGAGTCTCAGCCAGGTTGCATGACCTTGGCCTAGCTCACTACACCAATCCCATTCAACTGACCGAAGTCACTGCTGCCCCTTGTACTTGCCAGTCCTGCTCAGTCCCAGAATGTCCTCAGCCAGAACCCCCTGTCTGTGGAATGGCTCCACTCCACTCACTCACCACAGGTTGATGCCTGCTCCCCGCCAGCTCAGTTCTCCATTTGGCTGGCTGACCCCCAACCTCAATGTGACTGCACCTCCAGTGAGTCGAAGTGGTGGGGCCTCAGATGGCTCGGCAAGTTGCCTGCTATGGCGGGAGCACTGAACCTTTAGCTGTTCCACTAATAGTACTGGGACTGTATGTTTGATTGGTTCTTCTCACCTTAGTTTCTTCTTGGGATGAGAGAATTCATCTCCCTCTATTTGGGGCTCCCCACGCTGTATTATGTTGAATTCTAAGTTGACTATCTCAAGGAGCCTCTGTAACCTGCTGTTATCTATCTGCCATCTTTCTTCTTTTCTCTTCTTTTTATTTATTTGCTTGTTTTTATTTTAAAGAGAACAAAATCCAAAAAAACAGAATAAAGCCAATTAAAACATAGCAGTGAAAGTGGTAGAGAACTTCAAGAGAGAACAATAGAAAATCAACAGTGGCTATTGTCATACGTATTGCTTGCTTCACAATAGTTCTCCATAGTATCAGACATAGCAAAATCAAACAAAATAGAACAAAACCAATCAAAACATAACACTGTGGGGCTGGGGATTTAGCTCAGCGGCATAAGCACCTGCCTTGCAAGCAGTCATGAGTTCGATCCCCGGTACTGATAAAAAGGAAAAAGACCAAAAAAAAAAAAAAAAAAAAAACATAACACTGAGGGCAGGGGTTTAGTTGAGCAGCACAAGTGCCTTCCTGGCAAGTGTGAGGTCATGATTTTGATCCCCAGTACCAAAAAACAAAACAAAACAACCCCATAATATTGAATAAAATAAAGTAATAAATCAGAACAAAGCAAAAAAGTGACAAGATTGCACATTGTTATCATCACAATAGTTGCTCAGGTTACCAGACACAGGAATAAAACCAATCAGTAAAATGGAACAAAACATTGGATTTCAAAAGCAAGACAGGAGGAAATCCCCCACAGTCAACACATTGCACACTGCCATCCTCCAAGCAGGTGCCCAGACCACAACCCCCGGCCACAGAGTCAGCCAAACAACACAGGCCTTGAGCTGTTCCCTTCCCCTCAGTTGCTGCCATCACACCGAGTCCTCCACACCAGCCAGAGTTGGGGGTTGCTCTACTGGTGTTTCAGCCCTTGCACCCCAGTGGCTCATGGTATGTATAGTTCTCTTCTGGCTGGGGCTCTTCCTTGTCAGTATGGTGGTGCTTATTCCAATGGAAGGCATAACTCCTCTTATTCTATCATGGTTTTGCTCTTAAATATTCCCCAAAATTTATGTTGAAGTCTCAATTTCCCATGTTCAGATGTGGTGTGTCTAAGAGGTGACGGAACTGTGTTTTTTTTTTTTTTTTTTTTAATTGTATTTAAGGAGAAAAAGAAAAAAAACAGAAAAAGGGTATAAGTTATACAGAATTTCAGAAAAAGTAAACAGTAGGAAATCACTAGTTAATGGATTACATATTGTCATCTTGGAAGTAGTTGTTCAAGTTACAAAATTAAAGCATACAAAGTGGACATTCAAATAGTAAGATTGCAAACAGTTCTGTTCAATGATCCAACAAAACTCATACACTTATACACTTAAATATACATGCAGTTATATCCTTTAGAGCACTTTCTTTTCCTCTCTTTTGTACAATGACAATTACACATTTTGAGTTTTATTACTCCCACAGTTCTTATTACTTTTTTTTGAAGAGAATAAAACCAAATGTGACATAACAAAACAGAGTCAGTCAAATCAAAAGGATGGACATAATACATACTGAAAAAACAAAATACAAGGTGATCAACATTGGTTACCATAATGCCTCTTGCTATCTTAAAAAGAACTGCCTATATCATCAGTTATAATAAAATTAAACAAAACAGTAAAGAACAAAACCAATAAAACCAAAACATTGGAGACATTACAGGACTTCAAAAGAAGATAATAGTCAAACCAGAATGGACATCATAATGAATCTTATTGTCTTCACAGTTGTTGCCTATACTACTCAAACTTGGTACTATCAAACAAAACTGAATAGAGTAAAATCAGTCAAAACAAGATGGTGAGAGCAATACAGGGTTTCAAATCAAGTTAATAGGAAATCAAAGTATGTTACTATAATATATGCTGCTATTTTATATTTTTCCCTTAATTAAAAAGATAAAAAAGTATATAATAAAAAAGGAGATTGAGATAAAAGAGGACATAACAAAACAACAAAGGTCAAAATATAACCATTTAAGCAAAATAGTGTTTCACCACAAGATAACCCAACATAAAAGTAGTTATCATAGTGTCTCTTTCCTTGAGATCTTTGAGTATAACTTCGTATACTGTAGCATCAAACATATCAAGATACTGTAAAACCATTCAAGAGAATGACAGTATTACAGGGTATTTAGAACCAACTAACAGAACATGAACAATGGTTTCTGTATTATCTCCTTGTCTATAAAAGTTTTTTTATATTATCACATATAATAAAATCCGATAAGATACAACATGTTAAGACAGATAGAGACAGAAGAACAAAAGCTTGATGGGACTTCTGTCTTTCATTCATTCATTTATTCACTCAACAAATATTTATTAACTACCTTCATAGGGCGACCTCCAGTCAGAATCTTATTTATTATATCAGCATTTACAGTGTGTTTGGATGATAATTACACCATTGTTGATTTTAATTTCTTTTTTATTTCAATATAGTTGGACTCTGCTTCTTAACCACTTCAAGTTATTAGCAAGTTTATAGTTTTTTAGTATAACACTCAAAAAATTTATACCAATATGTTATTATTTCTTGTTTCAATGTGTTCCAATTTCAGACATACAAAATGTACTCATAGCAGAAATAGGAAAAGGGGTAAGTGGGTGGGAAATAAACAATTGGTGAGGCTCAAGGACTGTGGCTGTTGCTGTCTGGAACTCCAGCCTACATTCTGAGCACCCACCCCCAGAAGCTGTTACCTCTGCTTGGGTTCTTCAGTGTTCATAGACTGAAGGTTTGCCTGAAATAAGACAAGTTTCTCTATCATTTTTCATAAATTAAGTGGCTTATGCATTGATTTTTTTTCTTCCTGAGACAGTTTTTTACTATGCAGTTTAGAATAACTTTGAATTCACTTTGTAGACCAGGCTGCCCATGAACTTTCAGAGTTTATCCCCTTATCCCTTTCAGGCTGAGCCCAGCTATTGGCAGAAGTCAAAGCAATCCAATGCAGACAAGATGCCCAAAGACTGTGAGGTCTAAGTCCATGTTTTTGCTGGAGTGATGTGCTTGCTAAATCCCTGGCTAGGCTCCTGTATCAAATACCCATGATTCAGTCCCAGAGACAGTGTTACATAATCTGCCTACAAAATAATTTTAAGAAAGCATTTTGGGAGTGTAATTACAAACACAACAAGATTGGAGCGTATATGTGCCAAGCTTTAAGAAGGAGGTGATTAACATTTCTCATCGAATGTGTCTCAGGTCTCAGTGACACAGGTATTACTGGTTTACCATTTTACAAATGAAGACACTAAGGCACAGAAAAATTTTGTGAGAGAAAAAAGAAAAAAAAACAGAAAAATCAAGAAGCAAGCAAACAAAAAAAGCAAAATGACAACAACAACAAAAAACCAAAAACAACAATAACTATACATGTTTTCAAAACAAGATGATAGGAATTTAACAATGGTTGTTTTGAGCCAGACTCCAGCCTCTGCCTGTGAGTCAGCACCATTTGCAGACAGGGGTAGGGAGAATAAAGGGCACATCAGCGAGCAAACCCACTCTGGGAAGCAGCACCAAGCTCAGACCCTGCCGGACTGGACCAGCCAGGCCCTGCCTCTTCTGGTGCCCTGGCTGACAAACAGGAAATAGGATATCTCCCTCCCTGCCTTCAACCCTAAGCAACCAGCTATCTGGAGAAACACAGGCTGTGATGATAGCTATCTATGGAGGTGAAATGCAATTGGACGCCTATGGTGCTTTGGTGTTTCACTGACATTTGCAAGTATAGGGTCAGTGGTCTGAGCATAGGTTCAGAGGACAGCAGTGCGCAGTGTATGACATCTGAGTGGGGGCATCTGCTTCTGAAGATTGCAGCCATTGTTGATTCCCAATGGTCTTCTGGATGTCCTATATTGTTTGCATTGTTTTGTTGAGTTGGGTTTTATTCGTTTTGTTTTGTTTGATTATGTTGAAACCGATGTTAGGAGCAGCTATTTCAAATATAGCAAGGTACATTATGATAGCAATTTTGGATTTATTATAGGCTTTTTTGAAGTCCTTTATTGCATTCATTGTTTGTTTTTATTGTTTCTATTCTATTCTGTTCTGTTTGATTTTTACTATGTCCAAAGTTATCTGCAGCTATTTTAAAAGCGTCAGAAGGTATTATGGTAACAATTGTTGATTCTGTAATGTTTTTAGGCCTGTATCTCTTACACTGATTTGTTTTGATTGGGTTTATTCTGTTTTATCCTCTTTAAAATAAAAAAAAATGGTTGTTTTTTGTTTCTGTTTTTGTAGTACCAAAAAATCAAACTCACAACCTCACACTTGCCAAGCAGGTGCTGTGCCACTGAGCTACAATAATGCTTGTTATATTACATACTGTTATCTTCAAAGGTTATCAGATACAGGAATAAAACAAAACAATAAAATGGAACAAAGCACTGGATTTCAAAAATAAGACTGAAGGAAATCCCCCAAAGTGAGACACAGAAGCATTAAATGATTACTTTGTCTAGGATTATAGATAAAATCTGCAGGACCTGAAAGAGGTGACACTCTTTTTCACACTGTAAAAACCACTGCAAATGTGTATTTCATATTCATGAGAGAGATATAATTTTACCTTTGCACGTGAAGTGTACAATATGTACTAGAAATAATAGATACTAATAATTACAATAGTTGCTTTCAGAAGCAAGAAAGAGGATAGTCTATTCTAGTGTAACAAGAATTTTATTTAAAAATGTGAGCAAATATATTTGTAATTATCAGATCATAAAGCACGTCATATTTTTTTGTACCAAGGATTGAACTTGAGAGGCAAAGGCAAGCCCTTAAAGCCTTAAGTGAGCTAAATCCCCAGCCCCGTAAAGTACTTCTTTAAAAAATTCTAGTGAAGCTTGAAGTTCTGAGATGTGGTTTTAAAGAATATTTAATTGAATGAATTATTCACATTTTCAATGGAGAAGGGATGCTAAATGTTAAAGAAATCCTCCATTCTTTCAGAAATGATTACTGAATAGTTGTTCTAATATAAAGTCAGTAAGTTGAGCCAGTGGTACAGCTCAGTGGTACAGCACTTACCTAGCATGTGCAAGATCCTGGGTTTGATCCCTGGAATTGCTAAAAATCAAATCAAATCTGGAAGAAGATAACAGGGCATTGATTACCTACATTCTCAAGATCTGAGTTCTCTCATCTTCACAAGGCAAGGATTGTTCAGAAAGACTTCTCGTCTAGTTCTCCACAGTCCTCTAATGCAATCTTGTGATGCAAATTACTATTACAAAACAACTTTAAATCCTAAAAAGGGAGAAAACCAGGCTTGTAATACCAGCACTTGGAAGGCTGAGGCAGGAGAATCACTGTGAGTTTGAGGCCAGCCTGCGCTACGAAGTGAGGTCCAGGCCAGCCTGAACTACATAGAGAAATCCTGTCTTAGAAAAAAAAAAAAAAAAAAAAGAAAGAAAGAAAGAAACAAGTGTTCACTATAAACCAGTTTTATCTAATGAGCATTAACATTAAAACCAGCTTATAGCATTTTTTTAAATAAGGAAGCTCTGGGAATTGAAAAAAAAAACTATAGAATGGCAGAATAAAGACAAAAATGGAGTTCAGAAGCCCTAGGTGATAGAAACAAATGAACATGAGCTTTGAGATTAGTAGATTTTAGATTTGACTGTTTTCAGCCATTTAAAAAGTTTCTGCTCTGCCATTCAGGTTTGTGAGAGGGCATCTCAATGACTTAGGTTGGGACTTCTGCTCACATCTTGGTCAAGAGAGGGATTCTCTATGTCATGATGGATCTATGTGATTTCTGTTTGCAAGTGAGCATTGGTTCCCTCAAGCAAAAGTTAAGTGCCCTTTCCAGAAGACAGAAGTAGAGGCTGGGCAGGCAAAAACAACAGATGTCTACGAACCTGAGGCCAGGAATTTGGCCCCTCCATTCCGGTGGGGGGATCTATGTCATCATTTGAGATCAGACACAGATCCAAACCGTGGATAGACATAAGGATAAGCCCAAGATCAAAGCTATGGGCCAAGCCAGGAAGGGCCTGAGTCATGGGAGACAGATGACAGGAGAGAGGACACGGAGTTCTGTGCAGACAGAGCTGTATCCTCTGATGCACATTTCACCCAGTGGCCTACACTGAGAATGTACCACATGGCCAGGGGAATGGGATTCAGAGTAGACACCAAGCACTCAGGCACACAGAAACCTGTCTCAGAAGTTTCCACCTAATACGCGTTTCAGCCAGGCATTTTTTCCTCAATTAACTCCAATTCCTTGTGACATTCAGCAGAATAAGGCTGGGCAGGCCAGGTCAAAGGGTAAGAGCAGCTAAGCCAGAGTGATCAGGCCCAAATTGTACGTGTAGGTGACACCAGGGATGTCAGCTGAAGCAGAGCATAGCTGTCCTCTTCTCTTTCTGAAGCTGAGGTTCACTCAGCTGGCACCAGGGAACAGTTCTGCTCTGGGTTAGGAGGTGCTGGTACCAGAAATGGGAAGCTACTATGACAGATTCATGGGATATGGTTACATTTAGAGCTACTGATTTTTATAGTTCATTTATGATTAGCTCATTGATCATTAAGTACATAGCGATGAGAAACAGAAATAAGGTGGGCCTTTGTTCCCTTTTGCTTGAGGTCAGAAGCATTTCACAGTGGGTGGTTAGCCAATTCACAGCCCTTGGTCTGCCAATTCCAGGAACATTTGTCTCTCATAAAGGGAACAATGGTGACACAGCATCATTTGTCTCTTACAAGGGGAATAAAGGTTGACACAGCAAACAGGTTACTGGGCTGGGGGGAATGACGCATTACAGAACAGCATGACAACGTGGTCAGTTAATTCATAACAAATTTATAACAATGTGGTCGGTGCTCCAGGTACATGGTTACTAGGGCGATAAGCATAGAGTACAACAAAGAAAAAGGACTTGAGAAAATTCAGAATATAGACAGGGCCCAAGCCATGTTTGTACTGGGCGTTGATCACATGACAGGGCTGGACAAACTATTAGATCATTTAAAGTATAACACCATGCTAGAAGAAATTAAGCAAATATCTGAATCTAGCTGGCCCCAATCCCCTGATCCACTTAAATGAAACATAGTCAGGGACGGGAGCCCTAAAGGATAAAATCCAAACCTCCTAAGAAAGGCAACCAGCCAGGTGGGCACTAGTCAGTAGGGTAGACCTCTGCCTCCAGGACAGATATGCTCTGAGTAAGGACACCACAGCTATGGACTTGATGGTAACATTTGTTAAAGGTGAGTCATGTTCACACAAAAAAATCACAGAGAAGTGATTTTTTTTTCCCCATGACACAGCAATTCTCAACCAGGGCTGGAACAGATGCTTGCATCTGACACTGGAATCACCCAGATTTGAATATGTTTACACCCAGTCTTCACAAGAGTATTTATTTATTTATTTATTTAATATTGCTTTTTGGTATCAAAGATCAAACTCATGACCTCACACTTGCCAGGCAGGCACTTACGCTGCTAAGATAACCCCAGCCCTAGAATTTACTTATTTAGTCTGGACTTAAACTATATGTGTGTTTGTGCTGGAGGGTGTGCATATGTGTGCAGGGTGAGGGTAAAGCTTCCCAGGTGATTCCAGTGTGCTGTCAGAGCCAAAAATTTCTCTCCTGGAACACTGGATCCCAGTGACATTCCTCAGATCATTGGCACAGCAGGTTTTCATAAAAACTAGGCTTCCCATCCAAAAAACAATAGGAATTAATGCATAAAGTATATACAACATTTTTTGGGATAATAAATTCTGAGAAGTTTCTCATTAATTAGAAGTTTCTCCTGTGTAATAAGGTAACATTTACATCCACTACAATAACCAGATCTTTTTGTTTCCTTTTCAGTACTGGGAATCAAACTCACAACCTTGTGTTTGCCAGGAAGGCAGTTACACCGCTGAGCTAAATCCCCAGCCCCAGTAACCAGATCTTAAATATACAGTTGTAGCAAATGTACCCACTCATTGATTGGTGAATCTGGGTAAAAGAAATATGGAAGTTCCTTAATCATAGGTCTGAAACTTAACTATAAACTGAAAATTATATAAAAATTAATGTTATCAAAAAGTATACACTTGGTTATCATTACCCAGATGGAGAGAGAATATCCCTACCAGGCCATAAAGCTCCCTTGTAACCTTTCCTGATCACCCCTCCCCTTCTCCAGGCATGAATTATCTAGGTGATTTCTGCCATCATAGCTCAAAGCCACCTGTTCTTCTAGTTTACAGAAATGGTGTCAACTAGTATGTGCTAGTTTGTGACTGCTTCTTTCTCTTGACATAGCATTTCTGTTGTTTTGTGAATCTGTAGTTCATGCATGTGAGAGGCACACATGTTGTATGACTCAGTATTTCATTTCTATTATAAAAAAGCTGCTATGAACTTCCTTTATGCTAGTATTTTTGTAGACACACTGTTTCGTTTCATTTGAGTGCAGCAAGGTCATCACTGTGCATTTCGTTTTGCTTGGGTATGCATTTGTGTGTATGCATGTGTGTGTATCAGGCAATACATATATAAATACACAGATGTTAAGGACTCTATCAAGGAGTGGAAGTGTTGTTGCCACTAGCCATAATTTTAGCAGCAAACTCTTTTCCAAGGGGGTTTTTCCAGTTTTTATTTCTACCAGAAGTGTACCAGTTAGTTCATGTCTTTGCCAGTGCTTGGTATTTAAATCCTTTTTTTCCCCAGTCATTTTAGTTGATGTGAAATAGACTATTACTGTGGTTTTAGCTTGCATTTCCTTTATTACTGTCTTAGTTACCTTTCTCATTGCTAAGACAAAATACCCAAAGCCCAACGTTAAGGGAGGAAAGGTTTGTTTGGCCACAGTTGTGGAGGTTTCAGTCCTTAATCAGTCAACTCCAAGACAGGGTGGTTACGCAGAGGACAGTTGATGGTAGGCAGGCTGCAGCAAAGCAACAAGGCTTAACATTTTTTCTGGCCTTTTGTGACACAGGGTCTCGCTATGCAGGTCAGGCTGGACTGGAGCTTGGTTTGTAGCCCAGGCTGCTCTCAAACTCACAACAAGCCTCCTGCCTCAGCCTCCTGAGTGCTGGGATTACAGGTGTGTGCCACCATGCCTGGTGCAACAAGGGGTTTTAAGGTGTCTTTCTGCCTCTTTTATGCTTTATCTAGGATACTGAGATTAGGGAAGTGCCAAACCAATCAGTGGCCTGATTTAGTAATCACACAGTCTTAATCCCAGCATTGCACCATGAATCAATCACACACTCTAGATCCAGCCACCTCTGAAACAGCCTTACCCATGACTGCACCAGGCTTTGAGGGACATCTAGACACAAGCCGTAACAGTTGCTGATGATATTAAGCACCTTTTAATGTGCTTATTGGTCATTTTTAGATCTTTTAATAAGAACTGGCTCGTCATTTTACCTAATACTTTTTAGTTTTGTCTTTGTGTTTGTCTCTTTATCATTAACCTAGAAAAGTCCTTTATATATCCTAAATGAGTCTTTTGTCAGATATATATATTGTGAAAATTTCCTTAAAGACTCTGAATTTTTCCTTTCGCTTTCTTAACTCTGTGGTGTGTGTGTGTGTGTGTGTGTGTGTGTGTGTGTGTGTGTGTGTGTGTGTTTTATGACAGGATTTCACTATACAGGTCAGGCTCACCTTGAACCTACTTTATAGCCCAAACTGACCGCAAACTCACAGTAATCCTCCTGTCTCAACCTCCCAAGTGTTGGGATTATAGGTGTGTGCCACCACATCTAGGTCTTATTTTTTAAAAGATTTGTGATTACTCCAAATTTTTTATTTTTGTTGAAACCATATTTGCCATTTTTTGTCTTGCTAAGTGATCTCTGCCTACCTCAAGGACATTAAAATATTTTCCTTGCCAGTTTGGCTTCCATGTTTTAGGTAAATCACTTATCGATGGATTTTGTATTTTTGACTATGAAATTTATTTCTCTACATTATACCTATCTCCAACCCAAGAAGCTAATATATAAAGTGAAAAATGCGTATTTCTCTAAGGGAATCAGTATAACAACTCAAATTGATAAATGTGTCTGGATACAATCAAATCTCTTTGCTATGGTCTTAGAAAAGTACAAGAAACAAAAGACAGTAAGTTTAAGAGATTGCTATAGATTCAAAGAAGTTGTAGTAACACAATAACAGTGTTTCACACAGTTGGGATAAAATGGTTCAACTAGGCTTGAAACTGTAAATATTTAAAACATGAGAAACTATCAAATGTCAACTGACCCTTCTATCACTATGTTCGCTATCGCTGAGACAAAATACTTGAGATAAATAACTTAAAAGGAAGAAGGAGTTGGTTTGGTTCACGGCTTCAGAAAGTTTAGTCTAGGGTCACTTGGCGCTGTGCTTCTGGGCTTGTGACAAGGTCAAACGTCATAGAAGGGAGTGATTGGTGGAGAAGGTTCTCCTCTCAGCCACTGAGAAGCAGAAGGGGGAGGGTGTCAAGGTCTCATTATGTCCTTCAAGTGTATACTTCCAGTCACCTAGTGCCCTTCCACTAGTGCCCACCTGCAAAAGGTTATGTGACCTCCCAATAGCACCACAGGCAAGTGACCAAGTCTTTAGCATATGAGCCTTTGAGGGACACTTAAAGTCCCAACTGTAACAACCAATGAAGTAGCTCCTGACCAATAAAATTAATGCCTTACTTGTCAGGCCTTAGAGACAAGTACTGTGCCTCATTCATCTCTGTTTCTTTCAGCACCCAAAACAGTTGTGAGTGTGTAATAGTCAATACTGTAGTCATAGGGGCTGGAGATTTAGCTCAGCGGCATAAGCGCCTGCCTTACAAGCAGGCAGTCGTGAGTTTGATCCCCGGTACCGATAAAAGGGAAAAAGATAAAAAAAAAAAAAAACTGTAGTCATATTTTCATTTGTAATACAGTATTTCATAAAAAGTACATATTAAACTAATAAGATGTTCTTTACATGGTGGAGCTACAGGTAATTTTTATCTTCATTATATTTCCAAATACATTTTATTTCAAAGAGAAAAAAATAAAACAAAACTTCAAAACACAACAATCAGTACAAAAATGGTACATACATTGTGCATTGCCATCCCCAAATCAGTCACCCATAGCACAAGATATCTGCATTCAATTGTCCAAACTATACCAGTGTAAACCTTTCTCTTCAATGAATTCAGAGAAATCAGTAGCATAACTATCTTAACTATATTCTGTCTACTATCTATCTATATATCATGTATCTGTCATCTATCTAGTTTCTTTCAGCTTCTCACACTAGTGAGACACATGCATGTGTGATTCACGTCACTTATTAGTATGACTCAAGTTGCATCCATTTACCTATAAAAGTCTCAAGTTTGCCTTGTTTCTGAATATAAAAGTACTACTTTTTTATCAATTGATGAGCATTTAGGTTGTTTCCAAGATCTAGCTATTACAAATTGTGCTTCTAGGCTGAGGGTTTAGCTCAGTGACATAAGCACCTGTCTGACAAGCATAAGGTCATGAGTTCAACCTCCAGTACAAAAAAAAGCACAAATTGTGCTGCTATGAACACAGGTGCACATATATCACTGTGGTATTATGTTTTTAATTCTTCTGAAAAGATACCCAGAAGAGGAATAGCTGGGTCATATAAACCTCCAGTTCTACTTTTTTGAGTAATCTCCACACTGATTTCCACAGTGGTTGCACCAGTTTACACTCTTACCAACAGAGGAGAAGGGCTCTTTTTTCCCACAGCCCCTTCATCAGTTGTTATTGATTGATTTCTTTTTTTTATTTTATTTAAGGAGAAAAAGAAAAAAAAAGCAGAGAAAGGGTACAAGTTATACAGATTTACAGAAAAAAATAAACAGTAGGAAATCACTAGTTAATGGATTACATATTGTCATTCTAGAAATAATTGTTCAAGTTACAAAATTAAAGCTTATAAAGTGGACATTCCAACAGTGAGACTGCAAACAGTTCTGTTCAATGATCCAACAATACTCAGTAATATCATTGTCTATCTTATGCACTTAAATATACCTGCAGTTATATCGTTTAGAGCACTTTCTTTTCCTCTCTTTTGTACAATGACAATTACACACTTTGGGTTTTGTTGCTCCCACAGTTCTCATTACTTTTTTGGAAGAGAGTAAAACCAAAAGTGACATAGCAGAACAGTCAGTCAAATCAAAAGGGTGGACGTAATAGATAATGTAAAAGCATAATACTAGGTGATCAACAATGGTTACCATAATGCCTCCCACTGTCTCCAATAGAGGTGCCTATATCATCAGTTATAATAAAATTGAACAAAACAGTAAAGAACGAAACCAACAAAACCAAAACATTGGAGACATTATAGGTCTTCAAAAGTGAATAATAGTCAACCAGAATGGGCATCATAAGGAATCCCACTATCTTCACAGCTATTGCCTAAACTTTTGAACCTGATACTTTCAAGCAAAACAGAATAGAGGAACATCAGTCAAAACAAGATGGTGAGAGCAATACAAGGCTTTAAATCAAGATAATGGAAAGTCAAAGTGGGTTACTATAATATATCCTGCTATTTTTTATTTATTTTTCCCTTAATTAAAAGGATAAAAAAAGTAAATAATAAAATGGAGATTGAGATGAAAGAGGGCATAACAGCAAATCAGCGCAGATCAAAACATAACCATTTAAGCAAAATAGTGTTTCACCACAAGATAATCCTGACATAAAAGTAGTTACCATATTGTCTCTTTCCTTGAAATCTTTGAGTATAATTTTGTATACTGTAGCATCAAATACATCAAAACAATGTAAAACAATTTAAGAGAATGACAGTATTGCAGGGTATTTAGAATCAACTAACAGAAAATGAACAATGGTTTCTGTATAATCTCCTTGTCTATAAAAGGTTTTGCTTATACTATCATACATAATAAAATCCAGTAAGATACAACCTGTTTAGACCAATGGAGACAGAAGAACAAAAGCTTGATGAGATTTCAAAACAAGATGATACTAAATCAGTGTTACCTATTAAGACGTCATTTTCTCCAAAAATAGCTGTTCCTATCATCCAATCTTCTCTGCCTCATTTCTGTTGAGCTCTTTTTCTGTCATTAGTTGTCAGTTTGTCTTCTTCATTTTGTTTTCTGCTCCATTCACTGTGGCCTCTCTGCTGCTACTTCTGGATTTTTCGTATTTTTCTTTTTTAGAATATCTTGCAGTATTCTCTGTACAGTTGAATTGGTGGTTGCATATTCCCCTAGTTCCTCTTTATCCTGGAAGCACCCTGTTTTTCCATCAATTTCCAGGGATAGTTGTGCAGGATATATCAATCTTGGCTGGAGATTCTTTCAAAGCTTGAATTATTTCCCCCCACGCTCTTTGTGATTTGATGGTTTGTGCCGAGAAGTCTGCTGTAATTCTGATGGGTGTTCCCTTGTAAGTGATCTGTTTCTTGTCTCTGATGGCTTTTAATATTCTGTTCTTGTATTGGATTTCTGGAATTTTGATTATTATATGCCTGGGTGTTGCTCTGTTTGGGTTGTAGGTGGCTGGGGTCCTGTATGCTTCATACAACTGAGTATCTTTACCTTTTGCTAAATTAGGAAAATTCTCCTGGATTATTTCTGTGAATAGCTTTTGTAGTTCATTTGTTTGTGTCCCTACTTCTTCTTTTATGTTCTTAATTCTTAAGTTATAGACCCTCTTATCATCTTCTAGTCTTTGTATTATTGCTGTTTGTTTCTTTGTTATTTTTAAGAAGTTTTTCATTTCATGCTCCCATATTACAAATCTGCCCTCCAGTTCAGATAATCTGTCTTTAGTTTCTTTCAAGCTGTTATGCCAGTTTTCGATAGACTTTTTAATTTCCTGGTAATCTCTTTGAACCTGCTTCACGTATTCTATGCTTTCTCTATTTTCTCCATTAAACAATTCTCCCCTCTTTTTCTGTTCTTCCATTCCACCATCTGTTTTTCCTTGGGTGGGTGCTTAGCATTTCTCTAACTATTCTGCTTATGTCTAGCTTCAGATCATTAATAACTTAATTCCTGAACTTGTCTATGAGGCTCTCGAGATAGCGCTTTATGTCTATTGGTGCTGTGTCTGCTATTGCCTCTTTCTCAGGATTGGGGGCCAAGGACCCTTTCTTGTTGTTGCTGCCTTTTCCCATATTCTTTGTTCCTTATATATGCAAGCGTATATAGGAGGCCCAGCTTCTTTCCCTGTCAGCCAGAGTCTGATTGAATTGTGCCGGCTAGGTGTTCCCGCCCACTGCAGCGCACCAGGAAGTTGCAGATCAGGCAGCCTATGCAGGGCCCATCCCTCCAGGTCAATCTACCTTCAGGAGCTCGGACCTGGGTTATGCTAGCCTACTGGGTCTCAGCCAGCAGCGTCACGTGGGCTAGGCACTGCTCACCAATCCCGCTTGAGAGGGGGATATATGACTGAAGTCACTGCAGCGCTCTGTTCCCACAAGTCTGCCCGGTCCCAGAATGTCCTCTGTTGGAGTCTCCTAGACCGTGGAAGAGTCCCAGTTTCTCTCACTCACCGGAGGTGGATGCACGGCTCCCCGCCCGTCCCGCTCTGAACTCCGTTCACTGATTCCCCGTTCTCAGAGCTTCCGCGTGTCTCTCTCCCTGCCGAGCCAATGCAGACGCAGCTGCGGCGGCAGGAAACCCAAATCGCAGCTTCCAATGGCGCAGGCTCCAGCTTCCATGCAGAGGCTTTATCTGTTCCTGTTATAGCACCAGGATTGCATTCCCAGTTGGTTTCTCTCAGCCCAGTTCGTTCTTGGATCACGGGGGCATATCTCCTGTTGCTTATGATTCCTTACTCAGCACCATTCCTGAATTCTAAACTGGGTGTTTCAGAGAGCCTCCGTAGCTGCTGCTATCTGTCCGCCATGTTCTCCCAGAAGTCCTTGATTGATTTCTTGATAATAGTCATTCTTTCTAGAATGAGAGGGAATATCAGTGCTGTTTTAATTTGCATCTCTTGAATGAACAGTTGAACATTTTTTCACATATTTGTTTGCTGTTTGTATTTCTTCATCCAAGAAGTGTGTATTCATCTTAAATACCCATTTTTAGATTGGGTCTTTAGATCTTGGAAGACTGATTTTTTTTGAGTTCTTTATATGTGCCTGATAGTAATCCTTTGTCTGAACTATAGCTGGCAAACATTGTCTCCCACATTGTGGGTTGTCTCTTCACTCTGTTGTTTTCTCTTTCTGTGCAAAAACTTTTCAATATGGTGTGATCCCAATTGTCAATTCTTTGTGATAGTTCCTATGCAATAAGACTTTTATTCATAAAAATCTTTGCTTAAACCAATGTCCTCAAGAGTTTTACCTACTCTTGTGTTCCAGCAGACTTAATGTTTCTGTTTTAATATTAAGATCTTTAATCCATTCTGAACTTAGCTTAGTGCATGGTAAAATATATGTGTCCACTTTTAATCTTTAGCATGTGTGAAGCCAGTTTTTCTAGAATTATTTATTAAGGAGGCTATCTTTCTTCCAGGGCATGTGTTTGACACCTTTGTTAAAGATAAGTTGTTTTAGTGTACCTGGAGTTGTTTTTGCATCTTCTAATCTGTTCCATTGATCTTCAGGCCTGGTGTTTTTTTGTTCGTTTGTTTTTTTGTTGTTTTTGCCAGTGCCGTGCTGTTTTTCTCTTTGTTCATTTTTTGTAGTTTGTATTTTGAAGTAAATAAAACAAAGTAAAATAGAGCAGAATAAAAGCAGGGCAAGGGATTTAGCTCAGTGGCATAAGCACCTGCCTTGCAAGTGTGTGGTCATGAGTTTGATCCCTGGTACTGTAAAAAAAAGAAAAAAAAAGCAGAATAAAACCAATGAAAACAAACAGTGTGACACAGGACTTCAAAACAAGATCATAGGAAATCAACAATGGTTACCGTAATGCCTCTTGTTGTCTTCAAGATTGCTGTCCATACCTTCAGACACAGTAAAATCAAACAAAACAGAACAGAATAGAACCAATAAAAACAAAACAATGAATTCTATAAAGAACTTAAAGATAATTGTAAATCCAAAATGGCTACCATAATATATCTTGTTACCTTTGTACCATGCTGTTTTTATCATGGAGCTTTATAGTATAATTTCCAGTCAAGGATTGTGATACCCTGTTTTGTCTTTGTTGTCCAGGACTACCTTTGCTATTCCAGGTCTCTTCTGGTTCCAGATGAGTTTTAGGATTGTTTTTTTCTAATTATGTGAGATATGCTATTGGGATTTTGATTGGGATGGTACTAAATCTGTATAAGAATTTTGGAAGTATGGCCATTTTTACTATATTGGTTCTTCCTACTCAAGAGCAAGGAATAGCTCTCCATTTTTTAATATCCTCTTCAATCTCCTTTTTCAGAATACTGTAGTTTTCACTGTAGAGGTCTTTTACACCCTTTATTAGATTGATTCCTAGGTATTTCATTTTTTGGGTGCTATTGTGAAAGGTGTTTTTTCCCTAATTTCTATCAGTGAGTTTGTTTTTTGTGTACAGGAAGGTTATTGATTTTTGAGTGCTGACTTTGTATACAGCTGTGTCACTGAATTTGTTTATTAAATTTACAAGTTTTAATGGAGTTTCTGAAGTCTTCTATGTAGAGTATCATGTCATCTACAAATAACAATAGTTTACTTCTTCCTTTCCTATCTTTGTTCCTTTTATTTCTTTCTCTTGTCTAATTACTCCAGCTAAAGTTTCCAGGACTATACTGTATAAGAATGGAGACAGTTTTTTGAGTTTTTTCCCTTGTTTTGTTCTTGTTTTAGGAAAAAACTTTCAGTTTTTGTCTACTTAGAATGACATTGGCTCTTGGTTTATCATAATGGCTTTTATCAGATTGAGACAGAGACCATCTATTTCACTTTTCTATGGTTTTTTTTTTATCATGAATGGGAGCTGGACTTTGTCAAAAGCTTTTTCTGCATCTATTGAGATGGTCATATGATTTTTGTCTTTGGTTCTGCTACTATGATGTATTATATTTATATATTTATGTATGTTGAACCATCTCTGCATCCCTGGGGTAAATCCCACTTGACCGTGGCACATAATCTTCTTGATGATTTGCTGCATTCTGTTTGTCAGTGTCAGTTGAGGATTTTTGCATCTATATTCATTAGGTAATTTGGCCTGTAATTTTCTTTCTTAGTTGAGTCTGTCTCCAGTTTTGTTATCAGGGTAATGCTTGCTTCCAGAAATGAATTTGGGAGTATCACTTCTCTTTCAATCTCATTAAAGAATTTGAGAAATAGTGATGTTACCTCTTTTCTAAATTTCTTTCAAAATTCAGCAGTAAATCCATCAGTGCCTGGACTTTTCTCTGTTGATAGGTTTTTAATTGCCTCTTTGATTTCTTTGATATTCATCTATTTAGTATTTTTATAACTTCATTCAGCTTTTGTAATTCTTATGTATCTTGGAATCTGTCAATTTCTTCTATATTTTTCATCTTATTAGAATACAAGTTTTCAAGGTAGGTATATGCAATCTTCTGAATTTCTGTAGGGTCTTTTGTGATTTCACCCTTTTCAAATGTTAGGGCCGACGCCGCAGGGAAAGAGACCCCAAGGACTCAACTCTTGGTGAGGGAAAAAAGTTTATTTCCATGCGCATGGGGTCCTCCAGGCAAACGAGTGCGGAGGGCCTCGAGGGGAATTTGTGCAGGGTTTTTAAGGGCACAAGCGGGAAGCAAGCAGGTTTACAGAAGCAGATCGCATTGGTTAATTTTGAACGGCGCAGGACTTGGCAGATGCTGATTCGAGGGATCTGGGGCTGAGTAACCATGGAGACCGAGAGTCCTGGTCTAATCTAGCACATTCCTTTACTTATCTTTATTTTTACAGAGGACAGATCATCTTGTGGTTAATGACTAGCAGATGCATTCCTTCCTGTCCTGCCCCGATATCTCAAGGAGGATTTAGGGAGTGAAACATTCCTTACTGCTCTGTTCTATAGCTCGGGGGGGGGGTTACATTACAAACGGGGAGTCGATTCTCTCATTTCCCCCTTTTTCTTGTGGATGACCTCTAATCTTAGAGGTATGTTGTAGCTAGGGGTTCATATTGTTGACCTATGACCATTACTTTGACCTGAGAAACTTGTCCCCTTATGAATTGGGTAATCCAGTTAATGAGGCAAGGGACAATGGCTAGGATTAGGATTAAGGTTACTAATGGTCCTATCAAGGGAAGGAGATAGGGGAGAATTCCGTTTTACATTTTTTTAAAGGGGGCTCCCATACAAAGATCTTTAACAATTGTTTTTGTTTTTGTTTTTGTTTTTTGCTTACAGGGGGACCAAAGCCGCCGTGCAAGGTCGGCATCAATGTTATTAAAATCAAAACAAGCAAGCTAAAACAGTTCATGACCAGCATAATCTAACTATGTTTTAGTCAATTTTTAACTTTAAGGGTTACCAGTCTGTTGTGTAGTCCACTGAGTATGTCCCTCGTTGTCTGCTGTTTCCAGTGGCTTTACATGAGTGTAGTGAATCCGCGCAGTTTTTCCTGCTACCTTGATGGCAGTGGGGGTTACTGAGCACCACGGTGAAAGGTCCTTCCCAGCAGGATTTGAGGGAGTCATGGTGGTGACATCGAACCAAGACTGGAGTCCCTGGGGCCTTGGTCTCTGAAGGCGGGTCCAAGTGTTTTTGTCTAAACAGCTGGTGGATCCAGGCCAACACAGGTTGGAGTGTCTGCAGGGACTTAAGATCTCGATTAGTAATTTTAGCTAATTTGTCTTCTGACAATCTTGGAACCAATGGCGGGGGCCTCCCAAACATGGCTTTAAAGGGGGAAATTCTAGAAACATATGGGGTATATCTAGCTCTTAACAGTGCAAAGGGAAGAAGGCTCATCCAATTATCGCCAGTTTTTGAAAACAGCTTAGCTAAAATGTCCTTGAGACTTTGGTTCATACGTTCTACTTGCCCTGAGCTTTGTGGCTGATAGGCACAGTGGAGTTTTAATTAATCTTTAATGCCTGGGCTAACTTTTGGGTGACTCGGGCTATGAAAGCCAGGCCATTATCGGACCCCATTGATAGTGGGAGGCCAAATCAAGGTATGATCTCATGCGATAGCCTTTTAACTACCACTAAGGCTGACTCAGACTTAGTAGGGAAAGCCTCTACCCAGCCAGTAAAAATGTTTATTAATACCAAGAGATAGCGGTGTCCCTGTAAATTAAGTTTTATCATGTCCATAAAGCCTACTTTCCAATGTTCTCCTGGAACAATTCCTTGATGTCGGGTGGTCTCCAGCGCAGAGCTCTTGGCTGAGTTGACTAACAAGCACTGTGGGCATCTAGAGCTCGAAGAGGTGGTCAGTTTGTAGAGTTTTGGAATAAAATACTGAGTTCTGGACAAATCCACAAGTTTAGTTTTTTTTTTTGTTTTTTTTTTTAAACGAGTAGTCTGGCGAGCCCGATATAACAGCTCCTGCCCTAGTGTCTCCAGTAACCGTACTTGTATATCAGGTAACTGGTATTAGCCCCTTGGGGTGGGAGACTTTATTCCAAGTTGAGATGCCAACTGTAGGTCTTTCTTTGTGTAGACTGGTTCTGACAAGGTCAGAGGACTAGTATCAGAGCAGTTACTTTCTTGGTTGACCCCTCCGATGTGGTTGCTATTTTTCAAGTAGCTTGATCTGCCAAACTGTTTCCTAAGGTGACAGTGTCATCTCCGGTTGGGTGAGCCTTGTAAGGAATAGCAACCCATTGAGGCAGCCAGACAGCGGCTAGCAAATCTAGAATCTGTGGAGCATTTTTAGATGGCTTCCACGTATATGTACAGTAGCAAAGGGATATCTTCAGTAAAAAAATGTTTACCCTCTTTTCCGTGGCTAGTTTTAGCCTCTCAGTCAAAGCAACAAGCTCCGCCTTTTGGGCAGAAGTGCCAGGCTCTACCCGCTTAACCCAGAGTACCTCCTTTTCGGTGGTCACTGCTGCCTCGGCCATTCGTTTGCTGTTTTGGATGAGGCTGCTTTCATCGAACAGTTGTCGGCATTTCCCAAAAGCTGGTCAGTAAGATCAGCCTGTAGGTTCTGCTGCAGTTCGAGGATGTCAGCGCACTCATGGAGAGAGGTGTCCTTTGTTCCTCCGGATCATCATCAGGCATAAGGGTGGCTGGGTTTAAAGCTGAAGAAGTCTTGAATATCATTGACTCTGGGTCTAGAAGCAGGGCTTGACAGTAGAATTCTGGTGTTTGAGAGCCTTTTTTTAGGAGGGGTTTTGATAAGAGTCTCTAAACTGTGAGAAGTTACCACAGAAATCACTTGCCCAAAGCATGTTTCTTCGCTTCCTTAAGTAACATTGTCACAGTAGCTAGTATTTTAAGGCAGGGGGCCATACTCCTGTTACTGGATCAAGTCTTTTGGAGAGGTAGGCTATAGGCCTCTTTCAAGGGCCAATGTCCTGAGTTAGGACTCCTTTGGCAATGTCCCTGAGTTTATCTATGAACAAGATGAAAGGCTTGGTAACGTCAGGGAGTCCCAGGGCTGGGGCCTCTGTCAAGGCCCGCTTGAGCTGTTGGAAGGCCTGTTTACATTTATCAGTCCAGTTCAGCGAATTTTGAGTTTCTCCCTTATGGGAGTCATATAGAGGCAAGCTTTTCAGTAAAATTTAGCCTACAGTATCCAACTGCCCCCAGAAACTCTCGTCTGTTTTTTTAAAAGTTTTTTCTCATAGAGCAATTTTAACACCTTGGCTATCTTTTTGAAAATTTTTTAGTTCTCAAAGACCTTTTTCTGCTATCTCTATTAACTGGCTGAGGGGCATTTCCTTAAACCTCTCAAACCTTTGTAATTTTTGTCTAACATGTGGGGCCGACTGAGTTACAAAGAGAACAACTGGCGATATTGGGAAACCTCCTTACCTCTGGATGTCCAGTCAGGGTGGCACAAAAGGAGAACATGGTTTTGGCATTCCGGATCAGAGAGCCGGCTTCATCTGGATGGCACACTGCTTTTTGTCCAAGGGTGTCACGTGACAGGCCATTATTTTACTAAAATTATATTCTTAACAAAAAGGGCTTTTTCACAGGTAACAAAATTGTGCTGCATAATCTCCCAGATGTTTACAGCACATGCAAGAACTTGTATCTTATTTCTAGTATCACCTATCATCTCATTTTAATGAAAACATTTTGCAGCAAAGTACAATCTTATGTATACTTCTACCAAAACTGATCTAATACTGTCAAATTCTGAACACATTTACTTCTTGTCAAACCTGTTATTTGTAGTACTATAAATCAAGACAAATAAAATTTACATCCTCTTGAGCCTTCTACAACTTACAATAATACCTCTCAAATTAAGCTTTAATCTTTTTCTATATTCTGGCATAGCCAGACACCTTTACTTGAAGACCACTCTCTTTGTCCCTCTTTTTACTATTACCAGTCAATTACCTTTTTTCTCACTTCTCAGACATCAAAGTTTTCAACAAAACCCTTGAAGTCACCTTTCAGTAGTCTAAAAAAAATGCTTATTTTATGTCTTTTTACCACATAAAAATGCTGTATTTTAAAAACAAAACTGTAACCTTTTAACTGGCTCAAATATAGTATCGCCTGGTTTTTACTTGGCAAAGTTGACATGACTCTTAACAACCATAGATATACATATATATGTGCACATGTTTACATTTTCACCAGAGAGAAAAAAAAATACTTGTTGGGAGCCGCAGCCCCGAGCCCGGTCGCCTCACTTGGCGGACGTGAGGCCTGTAGTAAAGAGTAAAGCCTGAGGTAGATTACCCCTCCCATCGAGCACGTTAGTTTCCTGCTTACTGCGTAAGCAACCCGCTCAACAATATAGTCTGCCTGGCAACTGATGATGTTAGCCAATCAGCTTGCCTTGCTCACTTTAACATGATTGGACACTGTATCCGTATATATACTGGTGCCACCCCTGGGGGGGAAGAAGAAGCCCGGAAGTAGAAGCCCAGAAGGAGCCGCGGGGAGCGGACCAAAGGAGGCTTCGGCTGGGAGCGATCCCAGGGCAGGCTGTACGGAGAAGAAAAATAAAAGAAAAGGTTGTCCACTGCCAGACTTTGTCGTGTGTCCTTCCTGCCAGCCGGGAGCGACATCAACATTTGGAGGCCCGCACGGGGACTGATCACCCCCGAGACGTGACAGCGGACAACGCTCCAGTACAGAGCTGCGAGACAGGTGAGTTGGGGATAAGCCTGGGCTCTGGGTGGCGCGCACCTACAGGGCTTTTAGACTCCCCTCAGGCTCACGCGTAAGTGGCGGATTCCTTGGGCCTCACGCGGTGAGTAACATATTAAAAAATGGGAAACATGCTAGGTAGTAACATTAAGAGCGAGGGTGGTTGTGGAGAAAGCTCTCAAGAGCTTACAAAAGTACGCAGGGTATTTGAGCAGGCCCAGTCAGGGAGCTCCCGAGAGGGGCCCGTCAAGGGGAACAAAGATGCTAAGGAGAAGGACGGGGCTCTAGCCTCGGAGTCGTCTGACTCCGAGGACGAGGGAAAGTTGAATGGCAAGGAGGCCAAAGAGACCAGCTGTCAGGAGCCTAAGTCGCTCGATAAGGAGTCGCAGGGTTCTTTCCCAGCGTTGCGCCGTGAATTGCGCTCCGCTCAACTTGGTCTGCGGAGGAGTAGGGAGCTCCTGAGCGCTCCCCGGCGCGAGAGGGAGGCGAAGCCTTCCGCCCCACCTTGGGGGCTGCTCCCGGAAGCGATCCCTCGCCACGAGGCGGCCGCCCGGGAGCTCCCTTCCCCTTCGCCAGAACAGGAAGTGATGCACGGGCCCCCATTTTCCGCCCAATCACGGCCGCCATCTTATGCTCCGCCGCCGGCGGGTCGGTATTTTTACAGGCGGCTTTGGCAGGGGGGACGTTTGTCTCATGAGGTACATCCACCACCTGGGATAGATAGTGGCCCCTACGGGATATTTCCTGTACAAGTAGCTATGGGCCAGGGACGTAATGCATGGGAGCCTTTTGAGATAAAGCAGATTAGAGAACTTAAAAATGCAGTTACAACCTTTGGGCCGACTGCGCCTTACACCATTGCCATGCTGGAGAACCTGTCTTCTGGGCCCCTCACCCCCGCGGACTGGATTCAGCTGGCAAAGGCGTGTCTGCCCTCAGGTAGTTACCTGGATTGGCGAGCCTGGTACGCGGAGTTCTCTGCAGAGCAGGCTGAGAGAAACGCCAATCAGGGAAACCGGGGGTGGAACAAGGAAATGCTTATGGGAGAAGGTCGGCACGCTGATGATCAGACTCAGTTCCCCGGCGCTGTCTATGAACAAATCAATGCCATAGGGCTCCGCGCCTGGAAGCAGGTAAGTGGTGCCGGAACAGCCTCCTTGTGTCTTTCAAAAATAATTCAGGGTACCACAGAGCCATTTGTTGACTTTGTGGCCCGAATGCAAGATGCTGCCAATAAGATATTTTCTGATCCGGGAGTGGCTCGACCGCTGGTAAGGCAGCTGATTTTTGAGCAATGTACAAAGGAGTGCAAGGCAGCGATAGCTCCTCATAAGAACAAGGACCTCAACGCCTGGATTAGGATATGCAGAGAGATAGGGGGGCCGCTCTCCAACTCTGGAGTGGCTGCTCTCCTGGCCGCGGCTGTACAGCAGAGGGGACCTCGCGGGTTAGAAGGGGAATGTAAGGCTAAAGGGTGTTTTGCCTGCGGGGAGCCAGGACACATTAAACGTCATTGCCCAAACAATGCAGATGCTAGGCCTCGCCCTAGGAATGAAGAACCATATGTTTGTGGGCGATGCAAGAGGGGATCACACAAAGCTGAGGAGTGTAGGTCGGTCTTTGATGCTCAGGGCAACCGTATTTGTGGACGAGATGTTAGAGGGCCAAAAAATGGCCAGAGGGGGCCCCCTTCACAGGCGGGCCCCCGCCCCAGAGACAGGACAGCTCAGGATGGCAGCCTTCAACAAGGGCCACCCCTGGGTCAGCAGGTGTGGACCTCAGTGTCGCCTCCAGACTTATATTAGTGCCTGATATGGGTGTTCGAGTGGTTGAAACCACCTTTAAGGGACCGTTACCCGAAAATTCCGTGGGTCTGGTGATCGGGAGATCCTCCACGGCCCTTCGGGGTCTCACAGTAGTCCCGGGGGTCATAGACTCAGACTACACAGGACATATTAAAATTATGGTTCAATCTCTTGTGGGTACTATGGTAATCAATAAAGGAGACAAGATAGCGCAGCTCTTGCTGCTCCCCAGTCTCCACAAGAGATTTCCCTCAAAGCAGAAAATTAGAGAAAGTCAAGGTTTCGGTTCCTCAGGGGAAGTCTTCGAGGGACTCCATATAATACTTGATAAAAGGCCCATGCTCTCACTTAAGGTCAACGGCAAGAGTATAACAGGGCTCCTAGACACAGGAGCTGACCGTTCCATTATCTCTAGAAAGGATTGGCCCTCCAACTGGCCCACCAACACTGCAGATAACACGCTGCAGGGCCTGGGGATGGTGTCAGCTCCTCAGGTTAGTGCTTCAACCCTGCTCTGGTGCGATGAGGAGGGTCATCAGGGCCATTTCCAACCATTTGTGTTGCAGTTGCCAGTGTCTCTATGGGGAAGGGACATCCTCACTCAGATGGATGTCACGCTTACGTCAAACTGCTCCCCCCAGGCTAAGGATATACTCAGGAACCAGGGATATACCCCCGGCAAAGGCTTGGGCAATGCCCTACAGGGTCGGACATCCCCAATACCAGTAGAGAACAAAAAAGGTAGGCAAGGGCTGGGTTTTTCTTAGGGGCCGCTGAAGAAGCTCTCCTACCCACTTCGATCAAAATCACCTGGAGGTCAAATGATCCGGTTTGGGTACCTCAGTGGCCCCTGCCTAAGAAGAAGCTATTAGCCTTGTCAAAAATAGTCAGTACACAACTTAGATTAGGACACATTAAGCCGTCAACCTCCCCATGGAACACCCCCATTTTTATAATTAAGAAAAAGTCTGGCAAGTGGAGGCTGCTCCATGATCTAAGGGCGGTCAACGCGCAGATGCAGTCCCTGGGGGCGGTCCAGAGGGGGCTGCCAGCTCTCTCAGCCATCCCTCAGTCCTGGCCAGTTTATGTTATAGATCTTAGCGACTGTTTCTTCTCAATCCCCCTGCATCCAGAGGACACTCATAGGTTCGCCTTTACTTTACCCACCATTAACCAAGAAAGCCCTGATCTCAGATACGAGTGGATAACGCTGCCCCAAGGTATGGCCAACAGTCCCACTATGTGTCAGATTTACCTTGATTCCCTACTGGCCCCCCTACGGAAATCCTTTCCCAAGATAAGATGTGTGCATTACATGGACGACCTTTTGCTCAGCGGCAGGGACCCAGACATGCTAAATAATATGCTCGGCCAGTTGGTCGAGGCCCTGAGACAAGCTAATCTGCATGTTGCCCCCGACAAGATTCAGAGAGGAGAAATGGTAACCTACTTAGGCGCAAAAATCTCCCCTATGCTAGTCTCTCCACAGAAGGTCACCATTAGGACGGATGGCGTTAGGACCCTAAATGACATGCAAAAGCTATTGGGAGACATTAATTGGATTAGGCCATATTTACATATACCAAATTCAGATCTCAAACCCCTGTTCGACCTTCTGAAGGGAGACCCAGATATAGCCTCCCACAGGAGGCTCACTCCTGAGGCAAGAGCTGCCTTACAGAGAGTGGAGGAAGCCTTAGGTGGGGCTACCTTACACAGAATTGAACCAGGGCGACCCTTTGATGTCTGTTTGCTACAGACTAGTCTACAGCCCACAGTGGTGATTTGGCAGAAAGGACCATTACTGTGGATACACCCTAAGGTCTCACCTGCAAAAGTCATAGAGCATTACCCGGAGGCAGTCGCTTCATTGGCCCTTGAAGCGCATGATAGAGCTGTCCAACATTTTGGCTCAGGACCACAAGCCATCCGAGTACCCTATACCGCCAGCCAGATCAAGACCCTGGCTGCCTGCATAGATACATGGGCCATTCTGAGATGTGTTTTCCATGGGGATATAAACAATCAATACCCTAAAGACCCTATCTTGTCATTTGTCACTCAGCACCCTATAATTTTTCCAAAGGTTACTGCCTCTGAGCCATTAGTCCCAGCAACTACAATATACACAGATGGCTCCAAGACGGGGATAGGCGCCTATGTGATCCTAGGCAAGCCCCCGGTTACCATACAATTTGAACCTGATCAGCCTCAGGTGGTGGAACTGCAGATCGTTAAAATGATTCTTGAACGGTTCTCAGAAGCCATTAATATTGTCTCCGATTCTAGGTATGTGGTCAATGCTATGCAAGTGCTTGAGACTGCCGGTTTAATTAGATCCACTTCCACAGTGGCTGGGCTGTTCCTGTCTATCCAGACATTGCTTCAGAACAGACACCATAAGGTCTTCACCACCCACATAAGAGCACATACATCCCTGCCAGGGCCTATGGCACAGGGGAATGCGGCTGCTGACACTGCCACTCGCCCGTTATGGATTTTTACCTTACTAACACCAATCGAGCGAGCCCGTGCCTTCCATGATAAGTTTCATGTCAATGCCAGGACACTAGCAAACCATTTCCATGTTTCCAGAGCAGATGCACGAGATATCGTGCGACTATGTGACTCCTGTGCCACATACAAACCTGCCATACCGATGGGAGTAAACCCTCGAGGTTTGATCCCTGGTGATGTTTGGCAGATGGACATCACACATATACAGGAGTTTGGGACTCTTAAATATGTTCATGTTTCCACAGACACCTGTTCTCACGTCATATTTGCAACAGCAGAAACAGGTGAAAAAGTGTCTAATGTGATCAATCATTGCCTGGCGGCTTGGGCCGCATGGGGCAAACCAAAAATATTAAAAACTGATAATGGACCAGCCTATATAGGCAAAGCCTTCAATGAGTTCTGCAAAATGATGGAGGTTCAATTAAAACATGGTATCCCATACAATCCCTAAGGTCAAAAAATCATTGAGAGGGCTCATAAAAGCCTCAAACAAATTTTACAAAAACAAAAAGGGGGAGTAGGCCAAGGCCTGGCCCCAAAGGCACGATTATCCATGGCACTATTCACACACAATTTTTTAAATTTAAATAATGATAATTGCTCCCCAGCCGTGGAGCACTGCAACCCTTCCCCCAACCATAAAGGGTGGGTGAAGTGGAAAGATGTCCTGACAGGACAATGGATGGGCCCGGATCCAGTGGTCAGCTGGAACCGAGGCGCGGTTTGTGTTTTCCCACAGGAATCGGGACGAGAACCACTGTGGGTACCGGAGAGACTGACACGGGCGACAAAGCCCTCGACTGAAGATCAGACCTGCCCTACCGGAGATCCATCACAGACCAACCAACAAGATGAATAGAAATAGCGGTAGCCCGAAATGGACAAGAAGATCCTCAGGCATATGCATGGCTCGCTCGCCTAGCCTACGACCGAGTCTAGGGGCGGTGAGCTTCCCACACTCCTCCTCTAAAAAATTATGACATAGCTGGGTAGGAGAGTCAATGACGGGTAAGAGCGTACTCCCCCGGTGCGACTCAACCTAAGCCAGGCCCTACCCCATCCTGCACGTAAGCCGCTGGACTGTTAGATGCTGCCCAGGTCTAAATTTCTCTCCGAGGGGATTTCTTTACGGAGAGAAAATGAGTGCAAGCTTGTGTGCATCCAGGTTCCGTCCAGTTTGTGCCTGGCCCTAGAAAAAGGACGAGGGCCTCAGGGCCTTGGCAGACCATGGGACGGCCGACCAGGGTCTGAGCCAAGGACCTACGGTGGGCCTACGCATAGGGCATAAGCCTCTGCACCCAGTCCAGAAAGGGCTACGATGCGCACATTTATAAAAAATAAAAAAGGGGGAGATGTTGGGAGCCGCAGCCCCGAGCCCGGTCGCCTCACTTGGCGGACGTGAGGCCTGTAGTAAAGAGTAAAGCCTGAGGTAGATTACCCCTCCCATCGAGCACGTTAGTTTCCTGCTTACTGCGTAAGCAACCCGCTCAACAATATAGTCTGCCTGGCAACTGATGATGTTAGCCAATCAGCTTGCCTTGCTCACGTTAACATGATTGGACACTGTATCCGTATATATACTGGTGCCACCCCTGGGGGGGAAGAAGAAGCCCGGAAGTAGAAGCCCAGAAGGAGCCGCGGGGAGCGGACCAAAGGAGGCTTCGGCTGGGAGCGATCCCAGGGCAGGCTGTACGGAGAAGAAAAATAAAAGAAAAGGTTGTCCACTGCCAGACTTTGTCGTGTGTCCTTCCTGCCGGCCGGGAGCGACATCGACAAATACTCCTTTAAAAAGGCATGCCGAGGTTGCAAGCAATCAATTGAAGTCTTACATATTAAACAAGGCGCCACAACATTAAAGACACAAACAAAGGGAGCTTCTTGTACAGTTTGGTCAGCTAAAGGAAATAATTTTTCTTATCATGAACCTTGAATCTAATAAGCCATATGGATCCTACAACAGAAATGGGCAACAAGCCCCTAAGTTAGTAACAAGTTTAAACAGGCAACCAAGGAGAGGGCGGAGGAAGGAAGGGTTTTACCCACGGTGGGGGCTCCTCCCTGAGGTCCTGCCATACCAAGATGTAGGTGACCTGCCCTCTCATCTGGGGCGGAAGATGATGTTCTTAACTGCTAAGATGAGGGGAAGGTGGAAAGTCCCCTCTGGTGGCCATCCCACAGAAAAAGTAGGCCACTCAGTCGAGCAGAAATCCTGCTATTTACTCTTCTTGACCTGCAAGGAGAGATTGTGAGCCCTCTTCCGCACCTCCGACCAACGGTCGTGGGTGAGGGACAATGGGGATGAGGTCGACTGTCCCATGATGTTCTATAGTCACAGGGCGGTTAACACAAGCACGATACAACAAATAACCAATCACAACACCCACGACACACAGGACAAACAGGCCGGCCACCTCACTCTCACGCATCAGTTTTACTCCAAACGAGCCACCTTACAGGGTGTCTCCGAATTGGCCCGGATGGACCACAGATTGGGAACGAAATTCCCCAAACGAGTCACCTCAGAGGGTGTCTCCGAATTGGCCCGGATGGACCACAGATTGGGAATGAAATTCCCCAAACAAGTCACCTCAGAGGGTGTCTCTGAATTGGCCCGGACGGACCACAGATTGGGAATGAAATTCCCCAAACAAGTCACCTCAGAGGGTGTCTCCGAATTGGCCCGGACGGACCACAGATTGGGAATGAAATTCCCCAAACGAGTCACCTTAGAGGGTGTCTCCGAATTGGCCCGGACGGACCACAGATTGGGAATGAAATTCCCCAAACGAGTCACCTCAGAGGGTGTCTCCGAATTGGCCCGGACGGACCACAGATTGGGAATGAAATTCCCCAAACGAGTCACCTCAGAGGGTGTCTCCGAATTGGCCCGGACGGACCACAGATTGGGAATGAAATTCCCCAAACCGATAGGAAAATCCTATCGCAAACGGTGAGTCATGGAAAACCATGTGGGGCGTCCCCCGGTCACCAGAGAACAGAGAACAGATAACAGATAACAAAAACAGGTAACAAAAATTGCCCCTAGATCGGAGCCGTTTGGCTCGGGGCGTAAAATACCGGTAGATTGATCCTCAGAGTAAAAATAAGAAGCGACCGGTCGTACTCACTCACCGCAGAGCCGTTGAGGTCACCTCCCGTGAAACGTGCTATCTCGCTGGGGCCTCCAAGATGTTAGGGCCGACGCCGCAGGGAAAGAGACCCCAAGGACTCAACTCTTGGTGAGGGAAAAAAGTTTATTTCCATGCGCATGGGGTCCTCCAGGCAAACGAGTGCGGAGGGCCTCGAGGGGAATTTGTGCAGGGTTTTTAAGGGCACAAGCGGGAAGCAAGCAGGTTTACAGAAGCAGATCGCATTGGTTAATTTTGAACGGCGCAGGACTTGGCAGATGCTGATTCGAGGGATCTGGGGCTGAGTAACCATGGAGACCGAGAGTCCTGGTCTAATCTAGCACATTCCTTTACTTATCTTTATCTTTACAGAGGACAGATCATCTTGTGGTTAATGACTAGCAGATGCATTCCTTCCTGTCCTGCCCCGATATCTCAAGGAGGATTTAGGGAGTGAAACATTCCTTACTGCTCTGTTCTATAGCTCGGGGGGGGGGGGGTTACATTACAAACAGGGAGTCGATTCTCTCACAAAGAACCAACTTTTTGATTCATTGATTCTTTGTATTTTCTTTAGTGTGCAATGTGTTAATTTCTCCTCTGATCTCCATAATTTCCTCCCTTGTACAAGCTTTTCACTCTTCTTTTAGCCTGCTCTTCTTTTTCTAGAAGTTTGAAGTTGATCATTAAGTTGTTTATATGTGCTTACTCTGTTTTCCTAATATGTGTATTTACTGCTATAAATTTGCCTCTTAACACTATTTTCATTGTGTCTCGTAAATTCCAGTATGTTGTATTGTCAGTATCATTCAATTCTTAAAAATTCCAATTTCTTCTCCAATTTCATCTATGACCCATTGGTTGTTCAGCAGGATGCTATTTAATTTCCATACATTTATCAAGTTCTTGTGGTATATTTTGCCATGAATTTTAAATTTCATTACACTGTGATCTAAAGTATGCATGGGATAATTTGAATTCCTTTGCATTTACTTAAGCATGTTCTATAGACCAGTATTTGGTCTACTTTAGAGAATGTTCCATATGCAGTTGAGAAGAATGTTGAGAGGTGGAATACTCCATAGTCCATTTATTCAAAAGTTTGGTTCAGGTCTAATATGTCATTATTAATTTTTTGTCTAATTAATCTGTCTTTTTTGATAGTAGAGCATTGAAGTTTCCCTATACAATTGTACTAGGGCTTATTTGACTTTTCCTGTCCGTTAGTGTTTGTTTTATGTAATTGGGCACACTGGTATTTGTTGCATAAATATTTATGATTGCTATTTCTTCCTCTTGATCATTCCTTTTACGAGGATATAATGACTTCCTTTATCTCTCTTAATCAGTCTTGGCTTGATTTGTTTTTGTTTTGTTTTGTTTGTTTGTTTTTATTTTTTCTTTGTTGGTACTAGGCACTTATGCCTCTGAGCTAAATTCCTGGCCAGGGTTAGCTTGAAATTCACTTTGTCTGCAAATGGAATAGCTACTCTTCTTTTTTTCTAGGTTCCTGTTGCTTGGAGTATTGTTTTCCATCCTTTGACTGCAGTCTATGAATTTCTTATTGAATTAAATGTGTTTCTTGCATGCAACATATTGTTGGATCTTGTTTCTTGATCCATTCTGCCAGTCTGTGTCTTTTGATTGGTGAATTGAGATCATTAACATTGATAGTAATAATACATATGTACTGAGATTTTTCCCCTCTAATTATTTCCTTTGCCTGATGGATTCCTTCTGTTAGGGTTTATGGAGCTTTAGTTATTATTATCTCTTTATAGACTATTATGAACATTTTGAAGGTTATAAATTTCTGGTTTTGTGGTTAAAAATTTCCTCAGATGTTCATTGTTATGAAAGTATCTTATTTCTCCACTGGATTTGAAAGGTAGTTTGTGGGGTTCCTCAATCTGAGTTGAAAGTTGTTTTCCTTTAGAACTTCAAATGTTTCACTCCAAGTTTTCCTTGACTCAACAGTTTGTGCTCAGAAGTCAGCTGTTTCTGATGGGCTTTCCTTTATAGGTGATTTGTTTCTTTTCCCTAACAACTCTTAAAATTCTATCCTTGTGTTGAATTTCTGGAATCTTGACTCTCATATGCCTAACTGGAATATTTTTGATCATGGCTAATTAGAGTTCTATATGCCTTGCTTATCTGTATTTCAATTTCTTTTTCTCTCTTTTTAAAATTTTTCTTTATTTTAAAGAGAACAAAAGAAAACAGAATGAAACAAAGCAAATCAAAACAGGAAAATGCAAGCAAAACAGCACTTCACAAAAAAACAACTGGACATCAACAGTAGCTAACATAATGTCTCTTTTTTTGAAATAGTTGAGCATACCTTCACACACAATAATATCAAATATAACAATACACTAAAAAAATTCAAAAGAATGAAAGCAGTACAGGGCTTCAAAACCAAATAACAGGAAATGAACAATGGCTTCATTTTCCTCAAAAAATTTGTCTATAACATCATACATAATAAAATCAAATAACACAGAAATGATAGAACCAATCAAAACAGAAGAACAAAATCATGGTAGGACTTTAAAACAAGTTGATAGTAAATCAGTAATAGCTACCATAATGTCTTGTGTTCTTCAAAATAGCATTCATACCATCTCACATAATAAAATCAAACAAGACAAAATAAAATCAGACCAATGAATGAAAGCATTATAAGACTTCAAAACAATATAATAGGGAGCCATGATTGCCATAACATTTCCCATTATATTCAAAATAGCTGCCTCTACCATCTGAAAGCATAAAATCTAACAAAAGACAGAACAAAGCCAAACCTAATAAAACTGTGTAAACAATGCAAGAGTTCAAGATAACACAATAAGAAATTGACAATAGTTTCCACCTTTCCCTCCCTTTGCTCTTTCTTTAAAATTTTACTTAAAGGAAGACTAAACAAAGCAGAAAATGGGTAGAAATAATACATACTTTCAAAAAAGAATAAATGGTAAAAAAAATCACTCGCTGATATTTACATATTGTTCTCTCACAAATAATTATTATACAAAAGTGGAGCATATTAAGTGGGGTTTCAAACAGCGAGACTACAACCAGTTCTGTTCAACAAAAAGTAATATGATTATCAGTCCTATACACTTATACATGCAGTTATCCATATCTTCATTTATGCTGAGATTGAACAAACCCAAGCAAGTTAAAATCAGTCTGAGCAAACAATAATAGTATCCCAGTATGGTACTCCTGGATCAACACTGGTTACTGTAATGTATCTTTTTCTTCAATGTATTTGTTCATTTCATTATGTGTCATAAGATGAGTTCTCATAAGCTGTTTATTGGTTCTATGCATGCATGAGTCTTAACATGTATTTCTATCCTTTCTATGTTAGAGGGAGGAATAAAACATAGCAAGATAAAACAAAATATATTCCTATAAACATATAAAATGAAAAAGACATATAAGACCACTGTACAAGGGGTTCTACCATGGTTACTGTTTTGTCTCTTGTTATCTTCAATAGAATTGGCCATATCATCAGACATAGTATAACTGAATATAACAGTACATAACAGTATTTTTTTTTTTGTACCAGGGATCAAACTCACAACCTTGCACTTGCCAGGCAAGGGTTTGTGCCACTGAGCTGAATCTCCGGGCCTTGTACATAACAGTATTAATAAAAACACAATTTTATATGTAGTATAAAACTTCAAAAACAGGTAGTAATCAAGCCAGAATGGGTATCGTCATGAGTCTTGTCATCTTCAGTGTAATTGCCTAAATGCTCAGACTTGATACTATCAAATCATACAAGTTTTGAATAAAATCTGTCGATACCAAACAGCAATCAAACAAAACAGATTTAACTAAGATCAGTCAATAAACCAGTATAAGTCATACAGGCTCCAAATTAAGTTAATAGGAAATTAAAGATGATTACTGTGCTATATCCTGGTGTTGTGGGGATAGCTGTCTGTGCTCTCAGATCTAATGCAAGTAGACAAACTGGGACAAAATAAAATCTATCTAAGCAGAGTAGTGTGAGTAATATGAGTTTTAATTCTTGATACACTATTAACAATATCTTCTGCCATGTTTTTAGAGACCATTCCTCCCCTTTCGCTTCCCCAGGGTGCACTGTGTATTTTTGGGTCTCACCTAGACCCTCAGTTTTAAATTGGGGGACAACCTGCTATTTACCTAAGTGGTTCCAAACCTTCTCCCTCTTTGACTTAACTCTAATATAATTAGAGATTGTAATCTCTAATTATATTCCTTTACCTATTAAAACCTGTCTTTACAACCTCTATGCAGGTGCTGGTCAAGTTGCCCCTATTACTCTCTGGCTTCCTGCCCCATAGAGCATCATTTTCTCATATTTGATTTTCAGTCCATATACTCTTTTTCAGGTTAATTATATTTACTATAAAGAGCATCTCAGTGAACCCTACTTCCTGATCTACTCTACCTGTGATTCTCTTTCTTTTTTTAATTTAGCATATCAAAGCCATCTATATTAGAGTTTATAACCAACCTTCTCTGCCCCATTTATATTATGCTCTTTGTTTGCCATCAGTTGTCTGCTTGTCTTCTTCATTCTGTTTTCTGCTCCATTCTCTGCCACTGTTCGTGGAATCCTGGTACTTTTTTCTCTTTCTAAAATGCCCTGCAGTATTCTCTGTAGAGTTGGATTGATGGTCGCGAATTTCCCCAGTTCCTCTTTGTCTTGGAAAGATCTTGTTTCTCCATTAACTTCTAGAGACAGTTTTTCAGGGTATATCTATCTGGGCTGGAGGTTATTTTCTTTCAGGGCTTGGAATATTTCGCTCCAGGCTCTTCTTGACTTGATGGTTTGTGTTACGAAGTCTGCCGTAATTCTGATGGGCCTTCCTTTATAGGTGATCTGTTTCTTGTCTCTAATAGCTTTTGATATTCTGTTCTTATATTGAATTTCTGGGATCTTGATTATTATATGCCTGGGTGTAGCTCTGTTTTGGTTGTAGGTGGCTGGAGTTCTATATGCTTCATACATCTGCATATCATTTCTTTTTCCTATGTTTGGAAAGTTTTCACTAATTATTTCTGTGTATAGCCTTTGTAGTTCCTTTTTGTGTACCCCTGCTTCTTCATTCACATTCTTTATTCTCAAGTTGTGGATCCTCTTGTCATCTTCTAGCCTTTGTATGTTACTGATTGTTTCCTTGTTATTTAAAAAAATTTTTTTCCTTTCATAATCCTACATTGCAAACCTGTCCTCCAATTTGGATAATCTATCCTTAGTTTCTTTCAAGCAGTTTTGCCAGCTTTCAATGGAGTTTTTAATTTCCTGGTAATTTCTTTAATTCTGCTTCATGTATTCTATATTTTCTTTATATTCTTCATCAAATGGTTCTCTGCTTTGTGTTCCTCCATTCTTTCATCCATGTCTTCTTGAGAAGTGTTTAGTATTTCTTTCATTAATCTATTTATATCCTGCTTTACTTGGTTAAATATTTCACTTTTGAACTCATCTATGAGGTCCTGAATATATTTATGTTCAGTGATCTGATATTGCATGTTTGCTGTCCTCAATCTCTTTTGCATTTACCTTTCTTGGATCAATGTTCTCAGGGTTGGAGGCTGGGGCCTTTTTCTTATTGTTTCCTCTTCTCATATTTTTTTTCTTCTATACAGGCATATAAAGAAGGCCCCAGTCCCTTTTTTGTTGTTGTTGATTCTGGTTCTGAAGCGCTCTGACTAGGTGACCTTGCCTACGCTGGAGTGCTATTGAAGTGCAAATAGGGATCAAGTGCAAATAGGGATGATGTCTGGGGTTGCATTTTGTTTAATTGTCTTTCCATTTTTTCTTTCTTCTTAATTTAATTCCTGGGGTGATGCTTGTAAATTGCCTATGGTGGGTTACTTTATCACCAGTATTTAGAATTCCTACATGATGACTACTTCTCTGAAGTATCTTCTAGACGTAGCTGGTTTTTGGGGTTTGAGTCTGTTGGAAGATCTTACCTCTGTAGTTTGTTGGAGATGAGAAGTTGTTGCTTCTTTGACATAGTCCCTAGATCTTTGACACTGTGCCACAATGTTTTCTGTGATCCCTAGTCAATCTCAGTCATGGAATACCAAGACTAAAAGCTGTTTAGAAAACTTATGTCAGTTTTTGCTATAGTGGTACCAATAGCATCAAACACATCCTAGAGAGTGACAAATTGAGCTAAAGCTTAATTTGCTACTTTTAACCATGTGAACTAGGTTTGTGGTTACATAACAAAATTTAAAACAAACCAGAAAATTATGTGCAGTGTACAAGTCAGTTTTGTCCTCAGAGGTTAAAATTTAACATGGATTAAGGAAAAAACAGAGAATTACAAGAAGAATAAGATATTAGAAGTGAAGTTACACCAACTTTGGAAACTGGTGCAGAAGACTGAAGGAAAAGAGAGATGGAAGAGATAAAAGGAAGAACAGAACAGGACCACAGCCATAAAGTTATGAATCGTGTTCACACTCATATAAAAACAAGACCAAACAATGAAGGAGAAAGAGGCAAAAGACAAGGGGAAAAGTCCATTTTCAGGTTTCTTTCTGGTTTCACTAGTAGAGAAGCCATGGAGACAGAGTCCCATCATGCAGATCTCTCCCAGCAAGCCTGCAGTAGCTTTTTGGTGGGATAGTAGATAATCTCAGCAGGCTTGTTCTGAGACCGGACTCGTGCTTGCTGCCACCCAAGCAGTATCTGTAGGTCTGAGCCTGGCTGGGAGCTGCTAGATGGAGCTGGCAACAGTTCTGGGTTCTTAACTCAGTTGGCTGGTCTCCAAGATGGCTCCCAGCTAACCGCTCTCTCTCCTGGGAGGACTAAGTCCTCTGCACTCACCACCAGCCAGTGTTGTCCCTCATATCTGCTGTTTCCCTCCATTACCATGTCTCTCAGCAGAGGCCTCCAGGGTTGCCAGTCATCACTGTCACTGTGTATCCAGGTTTGAACCTCTCCTCTCATGCAGTGAGTCCCATCTCAGAAAGAAGCCGCCACTGGCTACCTACTTCTCTGTTCTAATTTCACTATTCACCCTCTCTGGGGGCTTCAATTCACACGTCAGGTTCTTCCTGGGTCCAGTGGACTCATTTCCCTCCTCCTTGTTTTCCTCATAATGCTATTTTTCAGTGTCTGGATGGTGATGCTCAAAGCAGCAGAGATCTTTCTCTGCTCCTTACTGCTCTGTTGTCTTGGTCTCTTCTCCCTCTGTCTTTTTGTCCTCATTTTTAAATCTCTACTTCTGTGTTTCTCTAGAATGAGCAATAATTACATATATATGCTTTCATATATACATACTGTGTTGTGTTCTGTGTGTCTATGTGTGTAAAATAGTCAAGGGAAAGGACTGTTAGATCTTCATTAGGAAAAAAGAGGGAATACTTATTTTGTCATTACTTAAATATTCCCCAATTAGTGTTAAAATATTAACACTAAGACATTGAAGGCTCTGTTTGAATTTGAGAAACTAACAACTGTTAAGGGTAAGTGACTAAGTGTCATCATATGTTTTATAAATGTTACAGAACATAACAGGTGACAAATGTATAGGAAACAGAATGCTTTCTAAAATGGGCCTGAGGTATCCTGTAATTATGAGTGTAAAAATTCCTACTGTGTTTTCTAACTTTTACCATGTTAGTAATCAATCTTTTGGGAACATTTTATTTAGAAAATGGGCATGAGATATTAATATCGCTACATGCTTCAGTATTAATTTACCTTCAAACATCAAATGCTTAGCTTCTAGGTTAATGGTTAAAGAACACTAATGACCATCAAAAATTCTTTCATCTCAAGGAATTCTTTTAAAGAAGAATGTAGTTTTTAGAAAAATTATATTCTATAGCAGCACTAACCAAGCATAGTCAGTCATGGATCAAAGTCTTAATGCATTTAATCTGTCACTGGGACAGTTGTACATTGCAGCTAATATTTCAGATATCATTGTATTTGTGTTTACCTTTTTTTAAAGGCACTTCATTTGACTTGTGCTGATTACACAACTCTGCCCTATCAATACAAAATAGAGGGGATACTCACAGTAAATCATTGGTAAACAAGGACATTATAATAAAGGACAATTCTTCACTTTGTTGCCAATAAATAATGCCACAGCTTGGGTAAGTTAATAAAAAAAGAGGTTTATTTTGGCTCATGGTTCTGGAAGTGGAAAGTCAAAGAGCCACAAGTGGCTAATGTCATCTTGCTGGTAAAGTATAGAGTACAGGGCATCACTTGTTAAAGGACATGTAATATATTCTCATCTGGTCTTTTTTTTTTTTTTTTTTTTTTTTTTTTTTGAGACAGGTCTTGCTAAGTAGCCTAGGCTGGCCTCAAACATATGGTGATCCCCTTAAATCAACTTCCTACTGCTGGGATAGCAGATGTGTGCTACCACACCAGCCTCTCTACTTCCTTTTCTAAAGCCACCAGGATCAGTCTTGTGGGCTCCCCCCTAGTAACCCTATTGAATCCTAATCACCTCCCAAAACTCCACCTCTGAATATCACAGATTCAGTTTTTATTTTCTTGGTACCTATGGAGATGATTTTAATACATGAAATCTCAGGGGACACTCAAACCACATCCAAACCGTAACAGTCACCATATAAAAAATTTTACAACCACATTTGAGTTTTCTTTTCCTTTCAGAATGTGGAGCAGCTCTCTTTTCTTGTTTCTTATAAATAAGATCACTTTTAGGTCTAAAAATATGATGCAGAATGCAATGAAATGATATATATTTGCCTGTTGGTCTATTTAGACTATGTGTGGTGTAGTCATTGTTGGAATACCTACATGATTGGTATTTTTTGTTTTCATTAATATGAATAATGCAAAAGAGATCATTTTAGATTTGAAAAGAGAGTTGCAGATGACAGCCTTCAGTAATTGCTCCAGCAGACCACAAAAAACTAATCTTATAGCCAGAAACGTGGGATGACCTGGCTCAGTGTTTCTTTCATGTCACCCAGCAGAGAAGGGGTGGGTGGCGTGGTCAAGATCAGCTTGGCACGGCAGGTCCCTGGAGCTGGGGTTCATTTCTCACTCATAATCACTGACCACCACCTCAAGGGCTGTGTTGTGCTATGACATTTGTGGTCCTGCCTGCCACTAAGATCAAGAAAATTTTTGTACACTTTAGTCTCCAGTGCTCACTCTCCCCAGTTATCAATGAAATGGGCAGAAAATCCCACCTTTTAAGTGCTTCCTCTTTCTTGGTCCCATCCAGAAGTCATATAGAGGAGCCACCCTCAGTCACCTCATTCTCATAAACTCAGGTATGATCAAAAGGGGGTCCTTCTGAATAACAAAAGACATTTCTATGATTCAGGAAATTCCAAGGATTTGAGTAGCTCTCAGCCAGGAGCCAAGGGCATAAACTATATTTCTTACTATTCTACAATATTCTTTCAGTGATAAACCATTTATGTTTTCAGAAAGCGTGTATAATTTTTGGAAATACAGTTGCCAAGCTCATTGAATTCTAATGAGGCTGGAACAGTAATGATTTATATATGAATCATGTGTTTCATTTCACAAGGTGTGATAACATCTTGTGCCACATAATCATCAGGACAATCCTTGGAGTAGGTGCACTCATTCCCAAATTAGAAAGAAAGAATATGAGACTAGGAAGTAAAGGGACATGAAGAGTTACAAAACTTGTGGATGACAGAGCTAGATTTGAATCCAGATCTTCTTATTCCTAATCTGGTACTTCTTACCTTATATCAGAGCTTGTATTTTGTAATTTGAGCCAAATTTGAGCCTGGTTGCGATGGTACAGGCCTGTAATCCCAGCATCCAGGAGGCTGAGGTAGGAAGATTGCCATGAGTTCCAGGCCAGCCTGGGATACACAGTGAGTTCAAATCAAGCCTGGGCCAGGATATAGCTCAGCAGTACAACACCTGCCTGGCAAGTATGAGGTCATGAATTTGATTCCCAGTACCAAAAACATAAAGAAACAAAACAAAACAAAACGAACCAAAACTAACCTGAGCGACATAGGGAGACCATACCTAAAAAAAAAAAAAAACAAAACCAAACAATAAATAAATAAATAATAATTAGTACTCTGGTATGTTTAAAAAAAGAAGTACAGAAGGAGGACTAATTTCCTGGATTAGGTTTCAATGAAGACCTAACAACCAAAATGAAGTCACTCATGCTAAAGTCTGTGTCACCAAGAAATAGGTCATTTATCTTGCCTTCAAAGACATCAAGGGTTGAGGATACAAGCCTAATTTTCTAGACATGCCAGTTTTGCTGGCATGAAAATGAAGTTTCCTCTGCTCTAATTCTTATGTAACAAAATCTGTAGCCTAAAGTAAACTGATGTCAAACAAGTAGTTATTCTTCTGTTGTTCAGTCTTCCTATTTCTGCTCTGCTAAAAGAGTAACTTTGAAAAGACCAATCTGGTTTATTTTCTCTCATTTTTTTCAATCCTTTCTTGCTCAAAAAACCAGTGCCCTCTGTGTGGCTCATTAGAACACTCATTCTATGTTGTGGAATGGAGGTTTTCCTGATTCTAGAATAAAAAGTAACACTAATTAAGACATTTAAGTTATTATAGTTGTGTTTTCTGACAAGAGTAACATAACTAATTTTCATTCATACTTGATAATCTTGTATTAAAACAATTCAAAAGGAGGAATTCCTAAATATTTGGAGCCATGATTTCCTAAGAAATGAGTATATGGTTTTTCTATCTTTCCAGATACATGATTGCATTTCTAAAGTTGCATTGTGTTATTGTCACAACTGGTAAGACTTTAAAATGCTTAACTTCCACAAAAATCATGCAAGAAAAGATATTGAATGCATAAGCAATTTAACAGCTTTTAAAAGGGAAAATTTAAAGGACACCTAATGGCTATTAACGTAACATAAAACCAGAGTTGTGGGAAATTTTATTTTCATGTGCCTGAAGAAAAATATTAACATGAAAATAGAGATCACTGTATGACTACAAAAGAACACCATTATGTTTGGAGGTCATATCCTAGAAATTTCAAGTGAATAAAGAAATACAAGAAAGGTGTTCTAATTTGCATTCTTCCTCTCATTTTTTGACTTTGGGTTATTTCTTCTGCTTATGCTCACCTTTTAGGTGCAGTGACCATATGCTCAATATCAGCGTGCCATAGTGTGATGTCAAGATAAAAGTGCAATATAAATACCATAATTGGTCACTGGAAGGCCTGGCACTGATCATTTAGAGCAGCTCAAAGCACATATTAAATATTCAGGAATCTTGTGAGCCAGTTGTTAAACTTTTGGCCCTTTAAACCACCCATATTGGGCATATACCATGGAAATGAGCAAAACTACACCCCAACGTTAACCAGCACATTGCCAGCCTGAGGAGGGAGGCATGTGGGAAGTTGCTAAATAGCATCCCACGAATGTTGGCAACCATTAATCAAGATTTCTCTGTAGCAGCAGAGAAAAATCAAATATTTTGCTACTTTCTCTGGTGTCTTTGGATTTGATTTGCAAATAAAGTTTTACTAAATGTTGTAGAATTGGGCTATATTTAAGATGATTCCTATGGTGCTACATAAACATTTGAAGCTACAAAAGCAACCCACAATGCTTATACTACATTATCTACTTTGCCTTCTCAAATAATGTAAGATGGTCTTTATACATCATTAAATATAAAAAAGCAAGCTGTACACTAAGTATTATATAATCCAGTGCCAGTGGAGATAGTTTTAGGCATACTCATTTTGGAAAAATGAACATTTATTGGAGTATGAGGATTGATAAATGGAGAGATGTTTACTCTTTTTTTACTTCTAAATTATTCTTTATTGCTTTCTTTTTTCTTTTTTTAATCAGCACTTAATTTTCTTATAGCTAAAAGAACAAGGAAATATCTACACAATATCAGATAAATTTGGCCAGGCCAACCATTTAATAATGGCCTATTCAAAGCTTAAAACTGAGCCAACTGGGGCTGGGGATTTAGCTCAGCGGCATAAGCACCTGCCTAGCAAGCAGGCGGTCATGAGTTCGATCCCGGGTACCGATAAAAAATGAAAAACACACACGCAAAAACTGAGCCAACCAATCATATCCATCCCATTCTTGTAATCTCAATCTATTTTCCTTTATTCATTTACTTGACTTTTTTTCCTCAAAGGTAAATTCATTTATTCTTCAGGGACTCTGAATTTTCAGTTATTATACTTGTTAAAGATTCTTTAAAATGAGTTCTTCCACTGACTAAGCGACACATGACTTATACTCTAGGGATTGAATAGGTTTTGAAATCCTACCAGTGTATCGACTCATTTGTAATTTCACAGGACTGTTCCCAAATGCTGGCACCAAGTAGAACTAGTGAGATTTTGTCCTGATAAACTACTTTGTTTTTGTTGAAGGGAGTTTGTACATGGAAGTTGCTAAGTAGGGAGTCTGGAGAGTTCTGGCACAGAGGTACTCACTTTTATTTCCAGCGTGGCCATATGATGGATCACATGACTTTGGACAAGTTACTTAATCTTTTAAAGTCTTGTCTGGACATAGGGATAAGACCATAGCTCTGTGACACATTTTCTTTTACATTTTATGATTTTATAAATCATAATAAAACAAATGGATTGTATCTAAATAAATTTGCCAACTTCTAGGCTCAGTATGAATACCACAGTGTGAAACATAGCACTCATTATGAATGTGGAAATCTAAATAGTTACACAGAAGATACTTATATTATCCTATCAGTTGCCTGCATTGATAGCATTGCATATGTTTATTATATTCATGATGATTAGCCATAAATTAGCCATAAATTTACTTATTTGAGTAAAAGCAAATCTTCATCTCTGGAGGACTAATGAAATCTTCATATTCTTCTCTTAATTAACAACAGATTCTAATAACTGTTACCAAATTGATTGTCTTCAACTGATGATATAGTTAAGCAAAAGGGAAAATAAGCCGGGAGGCTAATGTTGAGAATAAAATGAAACTATCATCATAAAATGCTTAGCATAGTGTCTGCTACACAGGAAGCATTGAAGAAATATCATCATCATCATCATCATCATCATCATTGTCATCATAGTGCTTTATAATACATTAGCTGATGTCAGCTTTACATGTCTAAATTTCATTCATAATCTTTGGAAAAGGAAGTTAAGCAAGTTTGACTTGATGGTTTCTGACCTTGAATGACCTTTAGGTTTACTTGATGAACTTTGAACCCTGACTCCTATGTTAATTAAATTAGAATCTCTAGAGGCTGGCTCTAGGTATTTGACATATTATTAAAGTTTCCCTGGTAATTCTAATGTGCATTAATTTACATTAGTGGTTCTCAACCTCAGGTATGTATGAGAGATCAGCACCACTCAGAGGGTGAGAGCCAGGCAGCAGGATTTCTTTCCTAAGTGGTAGATCCTAAACGTCAGGATTATTTGGGACATTTACAATTCAATTCAAATTCACATGGCCAGTTCTCTAAATTCTTAGGTCTGGAGTAAGCTCCCTGTAATCTGCATTTTTAACTAGTTATTTGTGTGTGTGTGTGTGTGTGTGTGTGTGTGTGTGTGTGTTGTAGAATTTGGAAGCTGCCAGTCTATGTTCACAAGCCTGGCAGTTAAAAGACCAGGAATCTAGTCTCAGGTCTGCAAACTAATTTTGTGAACACAGCTACGCATTCTGTGAGATATGGAGACTGGACTAGGTGTTCTTAGAGATGTCTAAGTCACTCTGGCTCCATCATAGTGAAATCTGAGTCACTGGTCTGCTGCTGTTTTGTCTGCTGAAGATAGAATTTTATCTAAGAAGTTTGCCTGTATTCAGGTGATTCTAGGAGGCAGCCAATCTTATAGAAGTCATCTCCTGAGTTGCTGCGATGAGTTTAGTTGTATATTGTACCCAAACGGGACCAAATGCAGATGTTTCACAGAAGTTTCTGAACTTCAGGCCAGACAACCAAAGACTCTGACCCTTCTCTGATGATAAAGCAGAAATCACCTGACCAGATCCTGACTGCAGAATGCCCAATTTCCCTGCCACAATCGAGGGAGTGACTTTAATACTCACAAAACCCAGGATAAAGGAAGGAGAAAATTTAGCCTTGTTTCAAGGGTGTTTGACTTACTGTGGTTTGCTTACAGAGTCAATAAATTCCCAGGTTTCAAACAATCAACCAATCCACCAAACAAATAAACCTCCCAACTATTAAAACGTATCATCATTAAACAGACACTTTATGATTTTTGAAGACTTTTGTGTGTGTTTTCTCACTGTCATGTAATCATAGCTCTGTGCTGTAACTCGCATAAGATTAGCCATTTAAATGTGTGCAATTCAGTGCTTTTTACTACATACACAAGGAGTCAATATGATCATTAAATTCCAGAAAATTTCCCACAAGGGAAATCCCAAACCCATCGCTAGGTACTACCTCACTCCTTCCTCTGCAGCCTTTAGCAGCCTTAATCAATTTCAGTCTCCACTTACATGTGAGAAAATGATTATGAAAAATGTAGAAGCTGCCATTAGGTTTTCTTACAAGGCTAGAACGGCAATTAGAGTCTCTATTTTCTAGACATATTTCTGTCATTTATTTCCTCAAAATAGTATATTTGCTTGCTACTGTAAATGGGCAAAAAAATCAAAACAACCACTTGCAACTGTTATAACCATTTAGAAATGGCATTGGTTTGTTCTGAAAGATCAATTCACCCAAATGTGAGTTGCTTTAATTTATGCGTTCATAATGAAGGAGAACACTTTTACTTATTTCTCTTAATTATATGCTACTTGAGCTCCTCAGGAAAGAAGTAAAATGGCTATTGAAGTACAACCAAGTCAACTGAAATTGATTTTCTTGTAAATCTAAGAACCAAAACAACTTTGAGTCTAACTTGAGGTATATATTTCAGTACAATAATTCTGGTTTAGCCTATTAAGCTTATCAAGACAAGTAAGCCTCATATAAGATTAAGGTAGAGTTCAATCAGATTAGAAAAGAGAAGTCAGAAAGATTTGAATATTATTTTTGAGTGCTTTGTATCAAACCAACTTAAGAGACTTTCCTTTCAGTAGATGTTATTTTAATAAAAATAATTGCCTAAAAACTGCTTTAGTCTAATTATGGAAAACAATAAATTTCAATTTAATTTTTAAATGATGAAATTCAGTGGTTTGGGGAAACTAATATGTTTGCATGCAGTTTTGTCCGAGTTTAGATTTGTAGGAAACAGAAATGCCAAGCTCTATTATAGGGGTAAAAATGCATTGAGGGGAACACACCCATATAGCTGGGCTGATGTCCCCACTGTGGCCTCTTTTCCCTTCCAAGAAGTCTATTTTCTGTCCACACAGATAATACCAGGCCTGCCCACCCCAGGGACCAGAACCCCTCAGGGTAAAAGGCTGGAGAACAGCCCTCAGAACAATTGGGGAGCTTGTTCACTAGTTTGGCTGTCTGTATCTTTGCCCTGCCAGTCTGTTTGAAGCAACTGGTCTTTGCCAAAGCTTGAATTTGACTCTAGAGAACAAAAATGAAAAACAAAATTTCCCTGCAGCTGAGAACAGGCCTTCACTTTTCGGTCTAATGCTCGTGACACTCAACCACATCTGTATTATAAAGACCCTTGCCCTATAGTACCCAGAGCATATGTGCACTGGGAGGTGGGGACAGAACAGATGCCTTCTCAGCTCAACCTGGACATGCTGTTCTAGTGGTCTAATGATCAAAATTAAAGTATGTTCATCTTTTTATTTCATAAAAGCATGGTCATTTTGGGGCCTCTGTATTGGTCCATGCAATGGGTCTGCAGGAGCATTCACACCTCACTGTTGTGCAAGGCTGATTCCTGCTTGTCTTCCTAGACTGATGTGCTGTCCTGCTTGGACATCTTTTCTACTCCTCCTCACTGCAGTGTTGGTTAGATGTCTTCCTCAGTACAGCTCATCTAATATCCACCCGTTTCTGTTTGCACCCTCCTGATATAATGGTTGTTAGTCTCTTACCTTTTTAAGATACACTTAATTCATTGATCCTGGTACTATCTTTATAAATAAATTTAAGTTTATAAAAAAAAAAAACTCATGTGTGAGGATACTACTTGCTTAAAGTCAGTGTACTGATAAGTGCAGCCAGGATTCACAGCCAGGTCATGGTCACTATATTACACCACTGGTGAAGGAGAATGATGCTGGAGGATGTCTCCTTCTCTTTGCCCCAGAGAGCTGCCCTTAAGATGGATACAGATGTGGTGCCTGAGCTCTGAGCAGTAGCTGGCTACCACTCTTCTATGAAGCAGCTAATAGTTGCTTGAGATTTTTGGCAGTTTAGTGGGTGGTTTAGCATGAGGTAAGTTAAGATCTCAATCTCTCAATTAAATTTCTCATGCAAATCCTTCGATGAAGTGCTGGTCCTAGTACTTTGAGTGAAACTTTAAACTTCCATTTCTTCATCTGTAAAATGAGGAGAAAGATTGAAAGAGGATTGTCAGCTTCCCTGTATGTCAAGGACTGCCTCAGATTTAGATGAAAGTCCTACATCCTAGGAAACTCCTCAGTAGCAGGCACACCAGGACAGTGGTCACACTAGATCACCTGTTTTAATTCCAGGTTCACGGCTATGAGCAGCCCACATGTGTATTGTATGGCCACTAAACAACCTCATGTAATAGCTCTCGTGCTTTAGTCTACATTAGAACCAACTAGAGGACTTTCTGAAATACCAACTGCTGAGTTACAGTCTCGCAATTTCTAATTCAGTAGATAGGTGAGGTTTGAAAAATTGCATTTTAACAAGTTCCCAATGGATGCTAGTGCTACTGGTAGCAGGACTATACCTTGAGAAGTACTGGTCTATATACTTGAAAATTAATACATTGGGGCTGGGGATTTAGCTCAGCGGCATAAGCACCTGCCTTGCAAGCAGGCAGTCGTGAGTTCAATCCCTGGTACCAATTAGCAAAATAAAAAAATAAAAATTAATACAGCATTGGCAAAGAGAGAAATTGGGAGTAGAACTGAATTTTCAACTGCTGTGATCAGAAAACATGAAATTTTGTGAATATTTCATCTCATCTGTGCTCTATCTTTGAGCCACCCAAATTGGTGTTAGGGTGAAAATTAATTCAATTGCAAAGGAAGATATATTAATAGTTTCACTAAAAACAAGTTATTGATTTAACTCAGAAACAGCATAAAATGGGTTTCATTGTGTTAACCTTAATTTCTGAGAAAGATATATTTCCTAATTTTTTTTTTTTTGTACTGGGAATCATACTAATGACCTCATGCTTGCCAGGCAGCTAAATGAGCTATGAGCCAAATCCCTGGCTCTTCCTAAACTTTTTGACAACAGAAATCTTTATTGTCTAGTATCTGGAAAACATTGTTCAATTTATGATAAGGTAATAAATCATTATGTTAGTTTTAAGGAAATATTTAAGCTCTAATTTATACTTCCTAATTGGCTAAGCAGTTGAGAATCAAATTATTTATTATTAGAAGGCAGCAAAATATTTATTTCTCATAGATATCTATAAATCACCCCAATGGCAGTTATAACTCCAATTCTTCCTACATTTTGTTTAATCAGAAAGACCTGTAAAGCAATCTTTACAGCTGCAGTAGACACTCCTTATGATGACTGAGTGGTCGTACTTGTTCATCTCTCTCTGAGAATGGTACAAATAGCCATGTTTATGCCAGAAGACTGTTTTTGCCATTCAGGGTGTTCTCCTGGTCCAAAGAAGGCTGATCTGTCCCAACTATTTGATTTTGTGAGCTAAAAGGCAGAGGGTGGAAAACCTTTGCATCTTCTTTATATTAATTTCAAAATTCTAGTGAGTACAGCCTGGTGTGTTGGTGCACACCTGTAATCTCAGCACTCAGGAGGCTGAGGCAAGAGGTTCAGCATGAGGTCAAGGCCAGCTTGAACTACATAGTGAGACTCTGTCTCAAAAAAAAAAAAAAAAAAAAGAAAAGAAAAAAGTTCAGGTGAGTATACCTTTATGGCCCAGTTTCCCCACATGCAAAATGGAGCACAGTACTATCTCATGCAAGCAGTGTGAAAACTGAATGGGGTTAACACACAGAGAATTCTTGAGGTAATGCTTGATGTGTAGTAAGAGCTTCTTCAGTGTGACTGATAAGTATGTTACTGACTTCTGATGCTGGGGTCCTTGAGATGACTGGGTTCCTACCTTCTCTGAATGTTAGTAGTGCAAATTCTTAGATTTTGTGAGATAGTACAGTGTTCTTCCAAAATATTTCTCTATGGAGTCAGGCAGGCAAAATAATAGCTTCCATATATGTGCATATTCTTTTCTTTTCTTTTTTTTGGTACCAGGGATCAAACTCACAATCTTGTACTTGCTAGGCAGGTGCTTATGACCCTGAGCTAAATCCCCAGCCCCCGGTATGGTTTATATCTAGATGTCTATGCTTAATGATGGGACGTTTGGGAGATGATTGGGTCGTGGGGGCACTATACCCATCTACTGATGACTTTTAGCTAAAACTGATGTTGGGAGGCAGAGCCTGGTCAGGGGAGATGATCACAGAGGATGTGTCCTAGAAAGTGCTGTCTTCCTCCCTCGATTCCTCCTTTCACTCTTTCTGCTTCCTGTCCGCCATATTCTTCTGCCACACTGTCCTGCTTTGGAGCCAGCCAACTAGGGACTGAAATATGAACCCAAGTAAATCTCTCTTCCTTTAACTTGCAGGTGTTGGGCATTTTGTCTCTGTAACAAGAAAATGTCCAAGACAGATTTTGATACCAAGAGTGGGGGCATTGCTGTGTCTATACCAGACCATGTTGTTTAAAAGCTTTTGGGATTGGTTCATGTGAGGAGTTTGGAAAGATTTGGAGATGATGGCTACAGAAGCCTAAAATCTTAGAAGCCAAGCTTAGTGGGAGATTCTAGGCTGAGCTCAGACGACCACAATGCTGACAAAATGCAGATTGTTAAGGATAAGCTGGGGAACTTTCTGTTGGGCATAAGGACCCATTTGACAGTTGGACTCCAGGCTATCCGTGTTATGGTAGAAAATATGGCTACATTTTTGCTTATATCCCTTTTTGTTTTGTTTTGTTTTGTCTTTTTGAGGTAGGGTCTTGCTATGTAGTTCAGGTTGGCCTTGAACTTAACCTCTTGAGTGCTAGGATTATAGGAGTGTACCGGTATGCTCAGCATTTATATTTTGAGACTTTGCCAGACACTAAGATTAAAGGCAGCAGACCAATTATTCTGGTAAGGGAAATTTCTACATAGCCTAACATTGGGAGCTTTTGCTAGGTCTGCATTAAGAATCAACAGCAAATGCCACAGGTGAATTATTTTAAAAGTTTTGAATTTGGACAGAAAGGAAGCATGAGTAAAGTTGGATCTTGCAAAGCTGGAACAGAAGAGACCTTGGTTGCTGATATGATTAGGACCACAGAGCAGCCAAGTAATTTACAATGGGAAAATACAAAGGATGCCTTGAGGAAATAGGAGGAATCAAAAGAGCCCCAAGGAATCCTGCTTGAGAAAAGCTGTGTAGGAATTTGGCTTCCTGGGATTTCATCCATAGGCCTCAGCCATCTAGGCATTTGGAAGTCTCTGCAGCCATGATGCAAAAGGGCCTGACAATTGCTGAGTCAGTGGCAGACCTTAGCATCATACATGTGGCACTAACTTTATAGGCATGCACAGTGTAAGGATTTTGGGCTTGGAAGGCTTCCATCCAGATTTCAAAAGGCCTGGGGGGCCAGACCATAGTCAGCTGGTTCCAAGGCAGAACAGCTTGACAGAAAACATGGCAGACAGGAAGAGAGTATGAGGAGATGAGCAGAGGGAGTGAGATAGACCCTCCCAGGCCATGTCCCCTGAGATGGTGATGTACCCCCTGCAAAGGCAGGCGTGAAGCTACAGTGGTGAAGCCAAAAGTGCAGCAGAAACACTAGAAGGTTGAGGAGGTCAGGAACATGGAATATGTAAATGAAACCAGCCCAGGAAAGAACTCATGAAGGTTACAACTACTGGCAATACTGTAGGGGCAGGGCTGCCTCACCCTTTGGAGTTCCCATCTCACCATCACTTGCTCTGGGTGCTGGAGAGGGAAGATTTAAAATTTGCCCTACTGAGTCCCACTGGTTTCTATTCTCCATTCTTCCCTTTTGGAGTGGGAATGTTTATCTTGTGCCACTGTGTGATAGCAGTGTTTAACTTTCTTTTTAATTTTTATGGGGGCTCAGAACTAAGAGTTTGCCTTAAGCTTCACAGGAAATTTTGGATTTGGACTTTTCAGCAGTGCTGATTTTAGGACTTTGGCAAATGAAATGCATTTGTATAAAGAGACATGTATGAGTATTTGCAGAACCAAGGTGGAAGGTTATAGTTTTTTGTTTTTTGTTTTTTTGTCTTTTTCCTTTTTATCGGTACCAGGGATCGAACTCACGACTGCCTGCTTGCAAGGCAGGTGCTTATGCTGCTGAGCTAAATCCCCAGCCCCAAGGTTATAGTTTATATTTGATATTCTCCCAAAACCTCATGTGCTCACGGGTTGGGCTTGGGGGAGGTGATTGAATTATGGGGCACTGCATTCATCAGTAGATAAATCCATTGATGAATTTATAGCTAAAAGATTAGAGAAGGTGGAATACTATGTGGTCATAGCACGCAGGACGTGTTTCTCTGCCTCACGCCTGCCTCCACTCTCTCTGCTTCCCATCCACCATACGATGAACAGCTCTCATCTATCATGCTCTTTTATCATGCTGTCCTGCCTTGGAGTCAGCTGATTATGTACTGAAATGTGAGCCCCAAAAGTTGCAAGTGTCAGGTATTATGTTTCAGAGATGCAAAAATGTCTAAGACATTTTCCAAATATATCTACATCCCAAGAATTTATGTCTGTGGCCTTAAAAACAAAAGAGAGTTTCCAGATGTGATTAATTTAAGGCTTATAAAATAGAGAGATAAAATAAAATAAAATAAAATAAAATAAAATAAAATAAAATAGAGAGATTATCCTGGATTACCTGGCAGGAGTGACTATAATTGCAAGGCTCTTTATAATGGAAAGCCAGAAAGGTCAGGAAAGATATAAACAGAAGCAGAGAGACATTTGAAGATGCTACATTACTGGTTTCGAAGATGGCAGAAGGGCCCACGAAGAAGGGATGTAGGGGAATCTTAAACTGGAAACAGAAAAGAAAATGAATCCTCCCCCAGCCTGGAGTCTCATCACATTGATTTTAGCCCAACAGACTTGTTTTGGGTTTCTGACCTTGGCCACTTTTCTTGTCACTGGCACAAAATACCCAATTCCCACAATTTAAAAGAAGGGAAGTTTACTTTAGCTTGTGATTTTAGTCCATAGTTGCTTGACTCCAAGGCAGAAGGCCCAGTGCCAGGGGCTGACAGAAGTAAGCTGCTCACATCATGGTAGTGAGGAAGCAGAGGGTGAAGGGAGGAGCCAGGGAGGGAGAGGAGCCCTGCCAGGTCACACTCTCAGTGACCCACCTCTTTTGACCAAATCCTACTTCCTGACAGCAAGTCCGCTATAGTGCTTCCCCAGTCCAGTCCTCTTCCAATAGCCTATGAGCATATGAGGTTCTTGAGGGACATCTACACAAACCACAACAGATTTCTAGGACTGTAAGACAATAAGACTGTGTTATTTAATTTAAACCACAGTAATATTTTACAACAATAATAGGAAACTAATCCTTGGCAAAAGATAGCCAAAGCTGAATTCTGTTGCTCACAACAAACAAATTCTTTAACCATGGAAGGTCTAGGAGAGCCTGACACACAGACAGGGCTTCTCTTCACAGTGATTCTTCAGTTTAAAAGATTTTTTCCCAGCATCCACTGGGATCACAGTTCTACTCACGGCTAGAATGATTTGGAAGCCTTAAAATAACTTCACCTCTGTGCCTGGCACATTAGCTGGTGTAGTTAGGAAGCTAGGCCTTTCTATCCTTCCATCTGGTATTCTTGGCAGGGTGTTTGTGTCACTGGGTGGGATCCATGGAGACGTAGGGATCTCAACTCACTCTGCCTATGGAGGAAGGTTGTATGTTTGCTGCCTTCTATCAGAGAAAAAGAATTCCAAGACCAATCAGTGAAAGACATAAAGAAGTTTATTAGGCTGAAAAAAGGAGCATGGGCCCTCAAGACAGATGTGTTATGATCTGGGGTTGGGAGGGTTGTCTTAGTCACTTGCTTCATGACTGGGACAAAATACCCAATACCACAATTTAAAGGTGGAAAGGTTTATTTTGGCTCATGTTTCAGACCATGGTCAGCCAGCTCCAAAGATGAACCAGTGTGGCAGAGGGCAGCGCAAAGGAAAACCTGCTTGCAGCAACGGGAAGCAGAGAGAAGGGAGGAGCCCTGGGAGGAGACGCACCCGGCCAGTCACACTCCAGCAACCTGCCTCTTCTAACCAGGTTCTGCCTTTCTACAGCCAGTCACCTTCCACAAGTCCTGCCTCTGAGCATGTGAGCATTTGGGGGACATTCTAGATCTAAGCCACGAAAGGGGTTTTATGTGTCTTGAGGGTATCTTCAAGATGGGTGATCTATAGTATGGAGGTTTATATAGATATAAATTTTGTTTGGATTATTTTTTCTTTATTGCATAAAATGAAACAGTTTCACATGCATGGATCACTGATAGCTCTGGCCCTCTAGTATAGTATATTTTATGTTTACATATAACCTATTGGTCTTTAATAATGCGTAGTCAACGTTCTTTGTCTCAAAGTTTCGATTACACAGGGGTTTTGTTGTTGTTGTTGTTTGTGTTTTGTTGTTGTTGCTTGGTCTTTTGAGACAGGGTTTCACTCTGCAGTTCAGGCTGACCTTGAGCTCACTTTGTAACCCAGGCTGGCTTTAAACTCACAGTGATCTCCTTGCTTCAGCCTCCAGGATGCTGGTATTATAGATGTACACTACCACACCTAGCTTGAAATTATATAGTTTTATATTCCTTTTTGTAATAAAGAATTAAATTCTAGCTTCAGTTTTTCATTTCTGAAACTCTTAAGCCTATGTTTAATGCTTGCATAATATTCATTTAGTGGTGGAGCATAATTTCCCAAACCAAACCCTTATTATTAAGATTGTTTGCATTTCCAATTTTCTGGCACAGGTTTTTTTGTTTGTTTGTTTTTCTTTGTTTTGTTTTTCATTTTTGCTGGCCTAGTTCTGTGAAAGGCATCCCCAAGGAAATGACCATCTTTCAGTATGAAAGTGTTCCCTTGCATTGCTGGGACTCTGGTCAAGGGACCGGTAATTCTGTGTGGACCAGTTTCTCTACAAGCTTGGCAGAATTGAGTGTTATTTTAAAAAACAAACCACAGTGAAATGGGAATCACTGGTTTAATAGATATAAAGTGGTATTTGCTTTTCTTGAACAGTTTATTTTTCTATTGTTATTTTCTCAAAATTTTATTTTGAGAATTTTTAAATAATTGTAAGAAACAAAATAAAAGATAGACAACAGGAAACAGGGAGATACTTTGCAAATGGGAGGAAGATCTAGAATCAGGAGGAGAGGGGAAAAGAAATAAAAAGAATTAAGATATGTTAAGCACATGTACTACTCTCTAAGATGAATGTAAACATTATATACTATAAACATGTACTAAAAATAATGGCAAAAATTTTAATTTAGAGAAATCAAAGGAATGGTATATGAGTTTATCTTCTTCAGCTAGTTTCATCTATTGTTAATATTTTGCCATATATTCTTTCCTTCTCTTTCTCTTAAGACACACAATTTCTTTGGCTGAACCTTGGAAATTTGCAGACATTATGATAAGGTATCCCTATATCCCATCATATGTGTCCTACATAATTTAAATAATCATTGTCATCCATAATCATACACAAAAAAGTTCACATTGATATGAACAGTGTCTAATGTGCAAATTTCCCTAATAATTCCAAAATGCCTTCTAAGGTTTTGTTTTTAATCTAGGATTCAGTCAAGGATCATACACCATATTTATTTGTCACATTTCTATGCTGTCTTGTATGCTAAGAAATTGTCCTAATAATTTAAAGTATATGAACCTGACTCTTTTTGAAGTATGTTGATCAATTATCTGATAATGTATTTTACATTCTGGATTTGCCATATTGTATACTTATGTTAAATTGAGGCCAAACATTGTGGTCTAGACGATTATATATGTGATAATGTGTACTTCCCATTGAATCCCACCAGGGAGGCACTTACTGTCCGGTTGTCCAATTTTTAGTCTTGTTAAATGTCATACAAGTGGTATGTTGTGGGAAAATTTCTTTTCCTTGAAATTGACGGGTAACCATTGGAGATGTTAATTGGAGATTGTATGAAAGGTACATTATTAGAATACTATATTCCAAAGTCTCTTGAACTAACTCTTTTTTTTTACTGGGGATCAAACTCAGGACCTTGCATTTATTTGCCAGACAGGTTCTTATGCTGCTGAGCTATATCCCCGGCCCACTAATTCTTTTTATGTTTGATATACTATCAATTTAATAACTATTCATATTTTTTTGTCTTTTTGAGACAGGGTCTCGCTATGCAGTTTAGGCTGGACTTTAGCTCATTTTGTAGCTCAGGCTGGTCTTGAACTCACAACAATCCTCTTGTCTCAGCCTCCTGAGTGCCGGGATTACAGGCACGTGCTACCACACCTGGCCTATTTGTATTTTCTGTGTCTGTTGTAGTCACTTTTATAGATTGCTTTTTTGACTTTATTTATTTATTGTTTTGGGGAAGTGTAGGATATTTGTTTGGTTCAAAGAAGCAAATACAAACTGTGAAAGATTTATGTTAGTGGCTCTTAATGAACATGGCTTCTGGATCTGGGTCCCCTGGAATCTTGTCTCCTGTTGGCACTTTATTTGACCATGTGACTTATTTTGGTCAGCAGGAACATAAGAAACATAGATATGTTGAGGTTTCTCTACATTAATGTGTGTGTGTGTGTGTGTGTGTGTGTGTGTGTTTGGGTACAAAAACTAGGAAACAAACCAGGTCCTTGCACATGGTAAGCAGACTACCACTGAGTTACAACCCCAGCTGCATTTATTCCTTTTTATTGCTAAGTAGTATTTCATTACATAGACATAAAATAATGTGTTCATCTATTTACCTACAGGTGAGCATTTGAGTGTTTTGAGTTCCAGAGTATATTCTACGTAATGATGGTGGGCTACAGTAACAGAAAACTATGGAGTTGATGGCTAAGACAAAAGACACTTAACTTGCAGTTCTTGAGGTTTGGAAGTCCAAGATCAAAGTGTTGTCTGATCTGACTCCCGCTGAGGATCCTCCTAGTTTGCAGATGGTCACCTTCTTCACTGTTTCCCATATGGTATGAGAGAGAGAGGGAGAGAGAATGAGAGGGAAAGAGAGAGAAAGAGAGAGGAGAGAAAAGGAGATAGAGATAGAGATAGAGATAGAGATAGAGATAGAGACGGAGAGGGAAATTGAAGCTCTAATATGTGCTCCCTTTGAGGACACTAATCCCATCATTAGTTCATATACATCTGATTATCTCTCAAAGACCCAACCTACAAATGTCACACACAGAAAAACACTGCACACGGGCAGTTAGAGCTTCAACCTGTACAATCTGAGGGGACACAAACATTCAGTGAGTTCATAACAAGATCATTGCAGATAGCACTGTTATGACCATTTACGCACAAGTTTTTGTATGAACAGTTCCTTTGATTTCTCTTGGGGAAACACCTGGAGTGAGACTGACGTGTGCTATGCTTTGACTGTGTCCCCTTTAAAGGCAGGTATCACCAGTGTTTAGTATTAAGAGACAGGGTCATGAGGGTTGCTGGTTAGGTCATGAGGCTGCCCTCATGATGAAGGGTTTTCGGCCTTCTGCATTCTTCCAGTCAGGACACAGCATTCCCTCCCTGTGCACAATGAACCAACCAGAATCACCTTGAAAGCAGAGCCTGGACCCTTAGCAAACAGTGCACCTATCCAGCACCTTGATCTTGGACTTCCAATCGGCAGAGCTGTGAGGAAATAAATTTCTGTTCTTTCTAAATTATGTAGCCTGTGGCATTCTGATATAGCCACACAAAGATTGGAACACTGGCTCATATGGCAAATATATGAGCTTTTTTATTTTAAAAAGAGAAAAATAAAAATAACAATAAAATGGAGTTTCAAAAAACAGGCCAGGGTTGGGGATGTAGTTCAGTGGCGTCAGGGTCTGCCTGGCAAGCACAAGGTCATGAGTTCAATCTTTGGTATGCAAAAAACCCAAAACAAAACAACCCCCACCCAAAAGAACAGGCTAGTAGGAGTAACAATAATTAATACATTGTACATTGTTATCTTCAAGTAGTTTTTCAGAGTATAAGATATAGGCATGAAATCTTGCTCAACAAACAATATTGGCACAAACCTTTCTTTTTAATGAGTAAGAAACTAGCTATATCTTAACTATCTTGCATATAAATATATATATTTTTCTCTTCCTTCCTTTCCCCTTTCCTCATCATAGTTTGTCCTTTCTTTTGAATAGTTTCTCCCCATTTCACAATATTTATTGTATTTTTTTTCTTTTTTGGTATGGGGATCAAACTCACGACCTTGTGCTTGCCTGGCAGGTGCTTATGCCACTGAGCTAAATCCCCAGCTCTATTGTATATTTTGGATCTTATTTACTCATTCAGTTTCTCACGCTGGTGAGACAATACTATGTGGATCTGATTTATTTCACTTATTTGCCTATGAAAGTATCAGGTTTATCATTCTTTATGGCTGAGTAGTATTCTGTTATATAAAAAATTCATATCCTTTTTATCCATTCCTTGGTTGATGGGCATTTGGGTTGTTTTCAAGTTTTAGCTATTACAAATTGTGCTGCTATAAACATGAGTGCACATATATCATTGTGGTATTATGTTTTCAATTCTTCCCTGAAGATACCCAGAAGGGTAATAATTGGATTGAATGGGACTGCTAATCCTAGTTTTTTGAGGAATCCCCACACTGATTTCCAGAGTGATTGTACCAGTCTACACGCTCACCAATAGTGGAGAAGGGTTCCTTTTCCCCACAGGCCCTCTAGCATTTGTTATTGGTTGAATTCTTGATAATGGCCATTCTTTCTATGGTAAGATGGGATTTTTGTGTTTTTTTATTTAATTTGAATCTCTTGAATGACCAGTTATGTTGAACATTTTTCATGTATTTATTTGCTGTTTGTATTTCTTCATCTGAGAAGTGTGTATTTATCTCAAATGCCCATATTTGGGTTAGGTCTTTGAATTTAGGGAATCTGATTTTCTTCAATTCTTTATATAGTCTCGATATAAGTCCTTTGTCTGAGAGACAACTGGTGATGACTTTTTCCCACTCTGTGGTTTGTCATTTCACTCTGTTGATGATTTCTTTGGTTGTGCAAAAGCTTTTTAATAAGCTGAGATCTCATTTGTTGATTCTTTGTAGTATTTCTCTTGTAGTCTAGTTTTTGTTCTTGAAATCTGCCTATACCTATGTCTTCAAGATTTCTACCAATTTCCTCTTGCAGTAAGTTTAGTGTTTCTGTTTTAATATTTAGATCTTTGATCCATTTTGCCTTTAATTTAGTGCATAGTGATAGACATGGGGTCTAGTTTTAGTCTTCAGAATGTGCAAAGCCAGTTTTTCCCAGCACCATTTATTAAAGAGATTATCTTTTTTTCCAGTGAACATGTTTGGCTTCTTTGTCAAAGATCATGTGACTGAGCAATAATTTTTAGAAGAAACTGCCAGATTTTTTTCCAAAGTTTGTGTTCCATTTTTCATTCTCAACAATAATATATGTGAATTCCAACTGTTTCACATCTGTAACACTTGTATTATCAATCTTTTAAATTCTTTTAGATGAGTGTTGATATTTTATTTTTATTTGATCTGATTTGATTGATTGATTGATTGATTTCTGTCTTTTTGAGACAGGATTTCACGATGCAGTTCAGGCTGGCCTTGCCCTCACTTTGTAGCCTTCAAGCTCTCAGTGATTCTCCTGCCTCAGCCTCCAGTGCTGGGATTTCAGGCATGTGCCAGCCGCACTCGGCTTCATTTTGATTTTGATTAACACAACTAATGATGCTTGTGTAATAATTTTCCATTCATATATCTTCTTTGAAGAAAGTGTCCATAAAAAAATTTTGCCCACTTTTAAAATGTCATTGTTTGTGTTCTGCTTATAGTGTGTTAAGAGTTCTTTCTGTATTCTGGATTCAAATTCTTTTACAGATAAATGATTTGCAAGTATTTCCTCTCAGTGTGAGGTTTATCTTTTCATCTTCTCCTGCCCCAACCTGGGTGCTGAGGATTTAACCTGGGAAGTGCTGAGCTACATTCCCAGTCCTACTTATCCTCTTATTTTGAAACTAAATCTCAGTATGTTTGCTGGGCTGGCCTCGACCTTACAATCCTCCTGCCTCACCCTCTAGAGTAACTCGTAATACAAGCACGCGCCACCAGTTCTTTAACAGTGTCTTTCAAAGCTCAGAAGTTCTTAATTTTGTTCAAATACAATTTATCTGTTTTTTCTATGTAGAGCATGTATTTTGTGCTATTTGTAAAAAAATCTTTGTATAATCCAAAGTCACAATGGTTATCTCCTAGAAGTTTTATACTTTTAAGTTTTGAATTTAGACCTCTTACATTTGAAATTTCTAAAATATGAGATGCAGATAGAAGTTCTCTGTCTTGTTGAGACAGGGTCTCTCGTTAGGTAGTTTAGGTTGGCCTTGAACTCACAATGTAACCGGGCTGGCCTCAAACTCACAGCACCTCCTACCTCAGCCCTGAGTAGCCCCACCCTACCCAGGGCTGAGGTAGGAGTTGCTGTGATTATACTAATGCACCACCTTGCCTGGTGTCTCTTTCTCTTTTTGTATGGCTATGGAATGATTTTGAAAAGTCCCTTTCTTTTTTAAAGTTTTAAAGTTAAAGAATATATTCTAAAAATCACACCATATTATTTTTTTTGCTATGTATTAGGTTTTATTAAGTGTCATTTTTCTTGATCATGAAACAAATAAGATCACTATTTTTTTATTTTAAAAAGAAAAATGTCAGAAAAGAAAAACAAAAAGCAAAATAGATAAACAACAACATCAACCTCAAAACTGTAACAATATAGGCTTTCAAGACAGAATAAAAAAATTTAACAATGGTTATTATATTGCGTATTGTTCTTTTTTTCAAAGGAAGAAAAGAAAATAGAAAAAATAGAAAAACAGAAAAAAGGTAGAACAATACCGAATTAAAAAATTAATATCATAAAATTGCTAGTTTATACATTATCTATTGTAGTCTTAAAAATAGTTGCCAGAGTCACAAAATCAAAGCATAAAAAGTAGCTAGACACCCAAACATTGACAGTGCAAACCCTTCTGTCCAATGATCCAACAGAAATTCAGTGATATGGTCATCTATCTTACACACTATACCATTCCACATTATTTAATAGAAATAATTTTTTGAAAGGTGGGGAATTTGAGATAAAGTCTCACTACGTAGCTTAGATTGGCTTTGTACTCACAATCCTCCTACTTCAACCTCCTGGGCGCTGAGATTACAGATGTGTGCCACCATGTCCAGCGCTTTTTACATAGTTTTTATTACATTTATATAGTATTTTGTTATATGGAAGTGTTATATTTATTCAGTTAACCTTTTTTGATGTAATTTAGGTTGCTTTCAATATTTTATATTTGATATTACAGATAATGCATTGTTGAACCACACTGTATATTTTGTGTATATTCATAGATATGTAACCTTAAAGTAAATTTAAAAACTACTTGCTTCTCAGATACTTTGAGGTATCAATCATTGCATTGCTGTATTGGGATCTAAGCTTGAGTCTCAACCATATTAATTACCTGAATCCTGACCACGTTAGCTGATGCTCTGCATACTCAATCCAGTAACATTTTCACATTTCCTGATGATTATTCCCACTTTAAAGAGCAAAAGCTGAGGCTCAGGAAAACTAATTCTAAAACTATTTCTAAAATGCTGTATGGTTAGGCCTTTTCCAGATGCTATAAAGGCATTGAAACCTCTGCACAACAATTCATCCATATAACATCTTATCTGTCTCTCTATTTTTTGAGACAGGGTTGCACCATGTAGTTCAGGGCTGGCCTTGAACTCACTGTGTAGCCCAGGCTGGCCTTGAAATAATGGCGATCCTCTTGTCTCACTCTCATGAGTCCTGGGATTAAAGTCATGTACCACCATAGCCGGTTTGTCTTCCAACTTCTAAGGATTCATAGACTCTCTGACTCCTACCTATAAGTATCTACAGGTAGAGGTAAATTGGTTGCAGTAACCATGCTCTGAGCTGTCTTCCTATCAGGTTTGATGCTTTTCTGGTGAATGAGGTAGTCCTAGGGGGAAGGAAAATGGATGACCAGTCAGAAGCTACCATAGGGGCTACAGTTAGGGAAAGGTCCCAGCTATGAATCTGTGCAGGTTAAAACCAAGTTGCACCTTAACTTCAATTCTGTATCTTCTGATGGAGCATCTACTATGGTAGGTGCCAGCCACTAATATATTTTCTATCGATACTAGTTAACAAACAACTGTAGATGTTATGGAGGAGAGAGAAAGCAACTGAATCAATAAAATAATGTATATATACATAAATCAATAAATGTAATACACCATATCAATAGAGCCAAAAGTAAAAACCACATGATCATTTCTATAGATGCAGAAAAAGCTTTTGATAAGGTCCAACATTCATTCATGATAAGAACCCTGCAGAAAATTGGAATAGATGGTCTTTACCTCAATATAACAAAGGCCGTCTATGACAAACTAACAGCCAATGTCATACTAAATGGCCAAAAATTGAAGGCCTTTATTATAAAATCAGGCACAAGACAAGGATGTCCCTTATCACCGTTCCTATTTATTATAGTACTGGAAATACTAGCCAGAGCAATTAGACAAGAGAGAGAAATAAAAGGCGTAACGATAGGAAAAGAAGAAGTTAAGCTATCATTATGTGCAGATGACATGATACTCTATATAGAAGATCCCCAAAACTCCATTGAAAGACTGCTAGATATAATAAATAAATTTAGCAATGTAGCTGGCTATAAATCAATACTCAAAAATCAATAGCATTCCTATACACTAACAACAAAGTCACAGAAAGAGAAATAAGAGAAGCCACACCCTTCACACTAGCAACGAAAAAAAAAATGAAATATCTAGGAATTACTCTCATGAAAGAAGTGAAAGACCCGTACAGGGAAAATTATATTACACTGAAAAATGAAATTGAAGATGATCTCAGAAAATGGAAAGACATCCCTTGCTCATGGATAGGAAGAATAAATATTGTGAAAATGGCCATTCTCCCAAAACTTTTATACAGATTCAATACAATCCCAATAAAAATACCATCAACATACCTCATAGAACTCGAGAAATCACTCCTAAAATTCATCTGGAGTGAGAAGAGACCTAGAATAGCAAGGACAGCTCTAAGCAACAAAGGCAAGGCAGGAGGCAATCCCTGACTTGAAATTATACTACAAAGCAACAGTAGTCAAATCAACATGGTACTGGAACCAAAACAGAGCTGAAGATCAGTGGAATCGATTAGAAGATACAAGCACAACTACAAACACTCAACCACCTTATCTTCGATAAAGGGGCCAAACGTGCTCGCTGGGAGAACGACAGTCTCTTTAATACGTGGTGCTGGAAAAACTGGCTCTCCATTTGCCGAAAACTAAAACTAGACCCATGCCTATCACCATGTACTAAAATAAAATCTAAATGGATCAAAGATCTAAATATTAAAACAGAAACACTAAATCTATTGGAAGACAAATTGGGTAAAAACCTTGAAGACATAGGAGTAGGTAGAGAATTCATGAACAGGACTCAAACCACATGGGAAATACTTCCCAGAATCAATAACTGGGATCACTTCTTATTAAAAAGTTTCTGCATGTCAAAAGAAGTCTCCAGCATAGTGAGAAGAAAACCCACAAACTGGGAAAAAATCTTAGTGAACTGTCCCTCAGACAAAGGACTTCTGTCTAAAACATATAAAGAATTTTTAAAAATTGGACCCCCAAAATTCAAAGACCCAATCCAAAAATGGGCATCTGAGATGAATAAACAATTCTCAGATAAAGAAATACAAATGGCAAATAAATACATGAAAAAAATGTTCATCATCATTGGTCATTAGAGAAATGCAAATCAAAACCACATTGAGATTTCATCTCACTCCTGAAAGAATGGCCAGGATCAAGAAAACCAACAACAACAAATGCTGGAGAGGCTGTGGGGAAAAAGGAACTCTCCTACACTGTTGGTGGGAGTGTAGACTGGTGCAGCCTTTGTGGAGGTCTGGAGATTTCTCAGAAAACTAGGACTGGAAGCCCCAATGATCCAGCTATATCACTTCTAGGCATAGTCCCAGAAGAACTGAAAGCATCATACCACAGTGATATATGTGCACCCATGTTTATAGCAGAACAATTTGTAATAGCCAGATCTTGGAAACAACCTAAGTGTCCATCAACTGAAGAATGGATAAAAAAGTTGTGGTATTTTTATGCAATGGAGTACTACTCAGCTATAAAGAATGACCGCATTGAGACATTTATAAATAAATGGACGCAGCTTGAGACCATACTTATAAGTGAAATAAATCAAACTCACATGTATAAATACCCAATAGTTTTCCTAGTGTAAGAAATGATAAGAATACATAGAAGTATGTGGTAATCATGATTCCCAGTCATATTGTTTTGAAGCCATATAATGTTTTCACTCATTAACCGCAATGGTTTTAACCTGGGTTGTTCGATTTTAGTATCTATGATAGCACGAATAGCTATTTTGAAGAAAGCAACACAACATAAAAGCTAGTGCTGATTTAATATCGTCTTGTTTTGAAGTCCCATGAAGCTGTAGTACATCTGTTTCCACTGGTTTTAACATGTTGTATCTTACTATATTTCACTATATGCTATAGTATAAACAAAATTCTTTATAGACAAAGAGATAATATAGAAACCATTGTTTGTTTTCTATTAGCAGGTTCTAAATACCCTGTAATTCTTGCATTCTCTTGAAAGGCTTCACACTGTCTAGATATGCTTGATATTATAGCATGCGAAGTTACACTAAAATAATTTAAGGAAAGAGGCACTATGGTGACTGCTAATATGTTAGATTATCTGGTGCTGAAACACAATGATGCTTGAATTGCTCAGTTCTGCCCTGTGTTGTTCTATTACAATGTCCTCTCTTATCTCAATCTCCCTCCTATTTTTAAATTAACCTATTTTCTCTCATTTTTTTAATTAAGGGGAAATTAAATTAAAAAATAATGGGACATATTATAGTAACTTTTTTGTTGTCCTATATACCTGACTTGAACCCCAGTATTGCTCTCCCCATCTTTTTCTGTCTGATCATTATATATTCTATTTTGTTTGATAGTATCAAGTTTGAGGGTATAGGCAATCACTGTGAAGGCAATAAGATATACTATGCTGCCCAATATGGATTGACTATTATCCTTTTTTTGGAAGTCCTGTAAAGTCCTCAGTGTAGGTTTTATTGGTTTTGTTCTGTACTGTTTTGGTCAATTCTATTATACCTGATGATATAGACAACTCAATTTAAAAATAGCAAGAGGCACAATGGTAACCACTTTTGATCACCTGCTATTCTATTTTTGCATCATGTGCTCTGCCCACCCTTCTGTTCTAACTGACTCTGTTTTGTTTAGTCACATTTGGTTTTATTCTCTTCAAAAAAGTAATAAGAACCATGAGAGTAATAAAACCCTAAAAGTCTAATTGTTACTGTAAAAAAGAGAGGAAAGTAAGGTGGACTAAGGGATATAACTGCAGGTATGTTCGAGTGTGTAGGATGGAAAACCATATAACTGAGCTTTTGTTGGATCATTGAATGGAACTGTCTCCAGTTTCACTGTATGAATATTCACTTTATATGCTTTAATTTAGTGATATGGACAACTGTTTCTGGGAAGATAATATGTAACCTATTAACTGGTGATTTCGTACTGTATATTTTTTTTCTAGAAATACTGTATTATTTGTACCCTTTTACTGCGTTTTTTAAATGTCCTTTCTTTTTTTTCTTCTTTCTTTAAATAAAAAAAATAATGTATATATGCTGGAGATAAATGCTATGGAGGATAATAAAATGGGATCATGAGGGCCTGCAGACCAGAAGGACCTGTGTATGAGATGGGAGCCACTGGAGGGTTTTGAGATGCATTCGTAGGTTACGTGAGGCCTACTACAGAATTTCCAAATGTCCATAGTCTCAGGTTACAAACTCCTGGCTAAGGAAAGTTTCAAGTCAGAGCTGTGGCTCTGTGTTGGCTGGTTAATCAAACCAGGCATCACTTAATACAGAAGAAAGATGAAACACTTTAATGAACTGTGGTAGAGCATTCTTCATCTTCTAATAAGCTGGAACATGACTGCTCTTCCAACATGAATTATACTTTCAGTTCTGACCAAATTTCATTAACTGTTGCTTCCATGTACTCAGTAAAAACAGAAACATGAGTCACATTCCCATTTATAAAGTAATACTTTTCAAAATTGAGTAAAGCTTGCAGGAATGTGTCCATCCATACCTGAAGAATATATTTCATGTGAAATCATCATTGGTCAGAGGCTGGCCGTTGGCATTAAGGGGTCAGAGATTTAATGTGGTCAGTTGATCCCCCACTGGGAGGTGACTCCTGGACTAACTGAGCTTGCATGTGACCCAACAGGCCACGTTGGTGTTTTGCTGTGAGAGCCAGAATCTGAAGAGGATGTTGTGAGATGTTGACGTGCTTAACTGAGATGTTACACTCAGCACAAAGGTGCTCAGGAGGAGGAGGAGGAGGAGGAGGAGGAGGAGGAGGTGCTCAGGAGGAGGAGGAGGAGGAGGAGGAGGTGCTCAGGAGGAGGAGGAGGAGGAGGTGCTCAGGAGGAGGAGGAGGAGGAGGAGGTGCTCAGGAGGAGGAGGAGGAGGACATGCTCAGGAGGAGGAGGAGCAGGAGGAGGAGGAGGTGCTCAGGAGGAGGAGGAGGAGGAGGTGCTCAGGAGGAGGAGGAGGAGGACATGCTCAGGAGGAGGAGCAGG